>NC_141473.1:15365000-20510000 GCF_009769465.1 Tauraco erythrolophus | reverse complement strand
CCACTTGAAAACGCTGGCCGAAGAGAGCTTTCTGTTGCCACTTATTCGGGTTTTGGGTGTTTGGTTGTGGGTTTTTTCTGGGGAAGGCCTTTGTTTTTCACTTGGGATGCTCTATGCTGGGTGTTTCATCCTTTAGCAGGGCAGACCGGACACCCCTCCGCCCCGTTGCTGCCCACGGCGGGGGGAGCCCCGGCACGGCGCTCTCCGCCCGCAGCCCCCGCCGCCGGGAGAGGCTGCAGCCTGCGGGGACCGCTCCCCGGCTCAGGCCGCCGAAAGCAGGCACTGGCCCCAAACTGCCACCGGAGAAACAAACGAACAAGCAAACAAACAAACAAAAGCATGTTTCCAAACCTGTCTGCCAAAAACTAACGAACAAAGCCGTCCCAGCACTCAGTGGCACCGGGCACCGGGGGCGGCAGGGCAGGTTGGCGGGGCGCGGAGGGATCCCCGGCACTGCCCTGCCCAGCCCGGCTCCCCCGCTCGGACCGGGGACAACTTTGTGGAGCCAATTATCCAGCCGGCTTTGCGCAGAGCGGGTTGGGCCCGCTGGCCCTGGGGCAGCTCCGTGCTTAAAGCCCAGAGGATGAGACCGCTGGACCGCCGCTTCCCGGCGGCGCTACGGCCGGGGAAAGCCCCTTGCTCGCCGGGTGATGCCCACGCAAGGCGCCGGCGTGGGCGGGCGGGAGGATTTTGCGTGGACGGGCCGCTTCCCCCGCCGCAGGGAGCGCCGGCAGTGCCCGGGCACGACAGGGCAGCCCGCCCGGAGCCGGAGTTGTGCGGCCGAGGCTCGGGGGCTGCTCCCCGCACTACGAGCGCTGGCCGGAGGGAGCGGGTGCAGAGGGCTCTGGGCATACGCAGGGTGACACGGGGAAATCCCGAAGGCTGTCTTTTTTTTAAAAAAAAAAAAAAAGGAAATAAAACGAACAAAATAAATAAACAAAAACCTCTGCTCTATAACACAAAGAAAAAAGTCCTCCCAAATATTTATTATCCGCCTTTTTCAAAAATTATTTTTTACTCGTGCCCCGTCTTTCCCCATCCTCCCGCAGAATGTTTGTAAAATAGCATTAAAGATTTATGCGGTCCCTTTGGCTGGAGGGAGGAGGCGTGACCACGTCCTGAAAGTGTCCCGATTACAGCCATGACACCAACATCTGTGCTGGGAGGGGAGAAAAGCATCTCTTTCGTAGCCTGAGGCTCAACTGCGGGATCGCTATCCACAGAGGGGAGGCAGGTGGCAAAATGACGGGGATGGGGGTGTAAAAACAAGGCCTTTCCAACAGGAATCAAATTAAAAAAAAAAATCAGGCAATCCTTCTTTCCACCCTGTGACAAGAAGGGAAAGCTGGGCGCGGGGAGGGGAGGATAGGGTTGTATTTTCCCAAGGAAAAAGATGATCCGCATTTATATTTATCTGTCGCTATAGATCTGCATCTCATCTCAGCACGTATCTGTACCCCGGCTGTGTATCTCTACCCCGTATCTGTGCCGGCTCTTGGAGCAAGTCAGACCACAGTTTCTTCCTCCATCCCCAGCGCACACCGCCCCCCCTCCCAACTCGAAGTTCAGCTCTTGTACTTGCACGTCTCTGTGCGACAGCACTCACCCTCTAGCTGCGGGGGACAGTGGAAGTAGAACATGGCCCTGCGGCTGGGCGGGCGCCCGCTGCCCGTCGCTGCGAGGCCGACGGCGGCCGGGGCCGCGGCCGGGGCCAGCCCGAGGGGCGCGGGGCTTTCGCGCACCCCCCGCACCCACACACCGGCACCAGCTCCCCAGCCGGGCACCGCCACGCACCGCCGAGGTGTCTCCTGCCGACCTGAAGACAGAGAGAGAGGGAAATAACAGAATAGGTGAACAACCAGGAGAAAGCACCCAGAGAAACTCATTGATAATCCTAGATTCCATCCCAGAGGAAGCAGAGAAAGTAGTGTCTAACACTCTGTGCAACGAACTGAAAAAGCCAAAGGCAGAAAACTCCATGGTAGGTGCACAGCAATCAGAATCAGTAAAACTTTGTTGCTTCTCTTTTTTCCTCTTCTCTTTTCTTTTCTCCTTTCTTTTCTTTTCTACCCCACCCCCCAATAGCAGATTCTCTCTCTCTTATCTATCTATCTATCTATCTATCTATCTATCTATCTATCTATCTATCTATCTATCTTTCCATCCATCCATCCATCCATCCATCCATCCATCCATCCATCCATCCATCCTTATATCTATCTGTTCGTCTGTCTGTCTATCTGTCTATCTAATTATCTGAAATATTCCTTTCCGGAGCAAATAACTACATAAATTTAAAAAAATGCTTATAGCTAAGAATGAACTATATTTTAAAATAAAATCTAAATTATTCTGCCTAAATGAAACAGCAATAAAATCTAAAAGCTGTCTTCTTTTGAAAGCTGAAAGCATCCAACAAACTGGGATCTGTGTTCGGGTTGGAAACCAATGTCTTCGGCAAGAAAAAACAAAACAGAACAAAAAACCAAAACTGTTCAAATTTATATGCAGTCATATAAAAAATCCGGAAGGCAAATAAAAATAGTAATCCATACCTAAACCGAACAGAAGTAAAAATCACCAGTAAGGTTTGGGGGTATTTTGCACTGGAATAAGGCTCTGTGAGTTGTCGGCTGCAGAGACAGAAGGGCTCTGTGGAGTTCTGGAAGTGGCCAGATGTCTTTATATCTGTCTACAGCATGCTCTGCCTCTCAGCACTTGCCTTTATAATCTCACGCATAATTGGCCTTAATCTGATTATTTCCAGCGCTGTCTACAGTGAGTAACTTGGATAGGTCTATTGGGCCCTACAAATGGCCCACGTGGTGCGCAGAGCGGGGCGGGGGGGGGGGGAAGATGAAAAGAAAAAACCCGTCATTTCTCAGCAAACACCAGGAATGTGAACAGCAGCAACAAAATCCCATTATTTCCTGAGCGTCGGCGCTCCGGGGCTCGGCGACCCCCGGCGTTCCCTCCACCCCGGGATGCCCCGGGCTGCGGGGGCGGGGGGGGGGGCTCACCGTGCCGTGCCGTGCCGTGCCGGGCGAGCCCTGCCCTGCCGCCCGCACCCCAGCGCTGACAAAGCGCCGGCTAATTGCCGCCGGATGGGTTTTGGGGGGCCGCTCTGCACACGCCTCGCCTTTCCAAGCGATCGTACCACGGCAAAGTTTGATTTTGTTCACAGCGAGGGGTCTCTGGATTTATGCTCGCTTCCCGTCTGCAAATGATATGCGGCGGGACCCTTTGCAATTACTTTTAAAATGCATCCGAGACATAGGCTCAGCGGAGAGAGATGGCCCCTGCCTCAGCCCGGGTGAAAATTAGACTTTAAAGTACCCAGATGAAATTTTCAAGTCAGGGACGCGGGATTGGATCAAATCACATAAACTGCAAAAAAAGCAAGTATAATGGCGCATAATTGGTTCTGTAATAGCATTACACAAGGATAATAGCCTGTTATGGCCCCCTGCACATTAAGTGCTTCCCTGGCGTAAAGCCTTTATGATATTAAAGGGGGAATATAATGATATTTTGGTTATTAAATGCGTGTAATTAATTTATGCACCACTGAAAATAAAGTTGGTATTATGACCCACTCAAGATGCATCAGAAGATGTAAGTCAGACAACTGTTGATAAGTTCTGGTGTCTATGTTTCGTCTAGACTGCTGATTTTATTTTGGAACAATTGCTTCTCCGGCAGACTACACGATTTAATATTTTATAAACATTGTAATGTTCTGTGCAGGAAGGGCGAGCAAATCTACACAGGCTCTCTCAGATCTGATGGGAGTTTAAAGACATAGTATGTTCATACCAGAGCAAAGGAGATGGATACAGACGATACAGGTGCAGAAGAGACGATGTCTTTGGAAAGTTATTCTGCATATATGATCTCATTAAAGAAACACTAATAAGCTTTGAAAATATCACCTGCTCTATCTGCCTTTCACACTAGGCACAGATATGGAAATTCCCCTAATGTATGTTCAAACTGAAGTTACGTTTCAGTCCTATAAAGCATTGTTTTAGCAAAGTAAGATAAAAACCAATTGTATCCTAGATCCAAACTGATTTGAGCTGATCTTATCTCATCCATTCACTTGTAATTTTGGCATACTAGCGATAGACCTAGAAAGCTGCATTCAAACATGCTGTTTTATATATATACACACACACACACACATATATATATATTTACATGTATACACATACATAAACACTTTTAGGGATATCGCTGTTTGACAACAGATAGTGACTTACCGTACAGGCAAGTCTCTGAACAGCAGTGTACTATGAATTGAGACGGCTTTTACAGCACTGTGCACGACGCAAGACCAATGTTCTGAATCCGACTGCGCTCCTTAAAATAGCAGCACAAGCTTTAGGTCAATTAACCTTAAAAAGAGGAACATAACCCAGAAGTACTGTCTGGATCTCCCCTGCCTCTCCATCCCGAGCTTTAAAATCCACGCAGGGCCAGTACTGCAGGATCCCTTTGCACGGAGGCAGATGTGCCTTTTCCTTTTTCTCTGACGTCGGGAAGAGAGTGAGAGTGAGAGAGAGTGTTTTATCATAAGAACCTCTAATAAAATAATAATAACTTCATTATGGCGCTCTCAGGCCTTGCTCTAGTCAGGGGGCTGCATTGTTGTTTTGGCTCCAAGACTCACTTTCCCCAGCAGTTTGAAGCCTGCAAGTTCAGCGTATTGCAGGAGGCAGAGAGGGTGAAATGGAGCACGGGGAAACGCTCCAAGTCGCTGCTTCTTAAATGGAAGCAGCAGGACCCCGAGTCGGGCGAGACTCAACTTTCTCCCAAGGAGCAGCAGCTGCAACAGAAGGAGATAACTAAGCAATATATAATCCCCCACCCCTCGCCAGTTCGGCGCCTGTTTAATTTTAATGCACGAAACGTGGGGCTGACATAATTAAAAGTTAGCGCTTCGGAGTCCCGGGTGCCGCTCTCGGGCGGCCGGAGCCCGGGGCCGGCGGCGGCGGCGCGTTCAGCACCACGGAGAGCGCCCGCCGCTCCGCGCCCCCGGCATCGCCCCGCCCGGCCCGGCCCGGCCCGCGGGGCTGGAGCGCGGGGCCGGGCCCCTCCCGGGTGAAGGCTGTTGTCAAGGCTGTTACCGGGTCTCTCCATGTCCCCTTTCTGTAGGCGCTTTCCTGAGAAGCTGGGATCACAGGGAAAATAAACAACAAACCAAAAACTCAAAAAAAAACCCAAACAGTAAATTGTTTTGGATAATGGCTAGTATTTTTCTGCTAGTTCCTCTCATCTAGCTACCAAAGGCAAGCATTAAAATCAAGCTGTAGCACGAAATAACATACAGAGGTGAGCTACAATATTTCAGAAAAAAATCCCTTTTTATGCAAAGTTCTTAAAGTTTCTCTCACATACATTATTATTATTGTTATTATTGTTATTATTGTTATTATTGTTATTATTGTTATTATTGTTATTATTGTTATTATTGTTATCATTATTATTATTATTATTATGGGGTTTTTTATTACTGTTACTGTTATTATATCAATATTAGTTACTAGGTCTGCAAGGAAAAGTCCAAGTAAATATAACTCTGGACAGACATTTTGCTAATAGTGTCTGTCTTAAAGCAGACCTGTTCGTGTGCAGCACACACAGACACCTCTTCTCATTTTTCTCCCATGACAACAAAACATAGGACTGAACTGACCAGCAAAATCACTGAATTGACATTTTCCTTGTGAGTGCTCAGCTTTGAGGCGATCATTTGTAAACTCAAGAAAGTCTAAATGGTCCAAGTGTTTGGACACGGCTCTCTTGTTTTCCCGTGTCCAAACACTTCCTTCCCCATGATTCTCAATACTTGACCACAAAAAAAGGCTAGCAGCTAAAAGGTTATTTTACCCTAATTCATGTGTAGTAAAATGTATTTTCCAATTAACCAAATTTGCCGATTTGTCCCGCTTGGACACTCTTATAATTTATAATGTAAAAGTGTTCTTTCTTTATCTAAAGACCAAGGTGACTGCTTTTAATTTTCTGTAACCTCTTTACACTTGATGTTCACCAGACTCATAATGTTAATTGGCTTCATATACGGATCATCAGTTTAATGAAGGAATAAATCCTATGTTGCTTTATGTCCCTCTGTTTTAACAATGATTGCTTTAATGAAGAATGTGACGTGTTTGAAATCAAAGCTGCAGGAGACATCAGAGGTTTTTTTTTTATGATGACTGAAATGCTTATTTAAAGCTAAAGCCATGAGGTTTTCATATTTCAAAAGCTTTTCTTTAAATCATTTTCCATGGACAATAATGACACATTCTTCAGCAAAGAACTTTTTCTTTCTAATTATGAGCAGAGAGTCAGAGTAACACAATTTTGTAATATAAACATCCTGATTAGGTTATGAAAATGTCTCTGATCTGACTTTATAACACTGAGGTTTTCATTCAGAGTTTAAGTAAAACTCCTAATGAGTTCAAAAGGAGTTATGCCTGCCTAAATAAAGAGTATTTTAGGATAACTTACACATCTGTCAACCTACTGCATTTTCATTGTTCACATATAGTGAGGAGAGAAAGAATTGTCGGTTCACACACAAAAGCTCTGGATTGCTCTAATCTATTTCTCCCCATGGGGATTTTAGGATTTCGGGAGCAAGGGTAAAATGTAATGAAACATGGGCTCGTAGAGGTAGGTGATTGCAAATCAGAGCATCAATTAGGCCAAGCTGGAAAGCAGCAATTAGACCCAACTGTATGTGCTGGTTATACTAGCTACAGCAGGTTTAAAATGTACAAAGCAAATGCATTCTGGTAATTGAACTTTTACATTCCTGGTCCCACTTATAATGAGAGTAAGCCGATTTTTTATTTTTTTTTGTCTAATGGGGACTGCATATACTGGATTTTTTTCTTCTCATTTGAGAGGTGCTATCTGGACTGAAACTACATGATCCTTAGAGATGGAACATGCAACACGGAAGAGAAAAGTCTTTAATCAAAGCTTGAGCAACCAATGGATTTGGACAGAAATTTCAGGACATGGCAGAGGAAGTGCTTGGGAAAGGAAGGATATTAAATTGAATCACATACCACTAAGAAGTCATGCAGCATGCCAGGCCAAATCTCACCACTTCTTGTGTTTATGTCCCCACAAGTATTATACCCATTCAACCTAGGCCACACCAAGCTTCAAGCAGGTACACACACACCTTCTCCCCACTCTGCCATAAAGTATTGTGTCTAAGAGAACTATATGTTTCCTTTCAGAGCTGGCCAGGATTAACTACAGTCCTATGGCCAGAACTGTATGAACATGCAGCAGACAGCCCATAAACCATATTTTGCTTTCCCTCTCCATAGAGAACGAGAAGATGCCCTGTGGCCTCACTAGTGGCATAGAGGATTAGTCTGTCATGAACTTTATTCAACAGCAACAGTTCTCTACCTGGAGCTATGCCTTGACCAAAACTGTGCCTGTTCCCCATGCTGCTTACCACTGTAAGTGACTCAGAGTGCAGGCAGGGACTATGCCAGCATTTGCTGAGGCAAAATAACACTGGTTTTCAAGGGGATTGTCTGGATTTTTTAATGAAGGTATCATATAAAAATGCTTCTTCCCAGATGTCCTCTTTCCCACTAAAATGAGTTTTCTAACCAAGACTTGTGAGAAAAGACTTCCAGGGGAGCAGCAATAAGAGTAAGAAAAAGAAGTTGCATTGCTTGAAGGTAGGAAAATGAGATACAGAAAGACTAACCAATTTATTCAAGTTGTTCATAACAGACAACTACTGCAGAAAAAAGCAGTAAACTCAGGGTGTGTTAAGTTAACATCTTAACTGTTTGGCCTTGCCTTTGGAGAAAAGTTTTTCCAGAAGCAGCTACTCTGGCTTACCAGAATCTACTGGTTCTGAAAATTGAACAGATCTCACATAAAAGTGGATGATATGATTATTGATACTATTTACCCTGGTCAAAGTCAGAAAAGTTTTTTCTTTCCTGTTGCCTAAAAGTTACCCAGAGCTAATAGAAGATTGAGAGCTGTGGAGGTCAAAGTAAAAATTTGAAAGACACAAGATACCTCATTTAGGTTTGTGCTTTCTTTGAGTGGTCCTTATTCTCCCACGGACTTACCAGTTTATTTGGAATTTTTCAGATGCTTGGAATTCTGTAGGAACTGGTCCTTGAAATATACATCAGTGGTACTATTGTTTATTCCTCCTTTGTTTTGATGGAGTGTATTTGGGAACAATATAATATTCTCAAATAGAACTGCCCAGCTTTATGTCCCTGATCTGTGCAGAGCCCCTAAAACAATTACCTGCTTTTCAAAGATGTTGAGTATTGTCTGGGACTTGAAAAATGCTGAAAACAGCTCACCTTTTCCAGACACATTGTCTCTTGACTTCTATGCAAAAACTTGTATAGGGTAATTGGCTTTCTAGCAGAATAAACTTGTCTCAGATCTCTAGCTGAGGACAGAGATGGTCCAACACCACGCTTATGCTAGCTGGATAGGTATTTTGATGTTGTCACAGTCCTGTTCTTCAACAAACAGGATAAAGCCAAACCTTTGTCTTAGTATCAAGAGGGCAAACCCTTATGCTTATTCTGTGAAATAGCACAAAGAAAGGATTAAACCCCTCCCTTCCACCTTTTTCTTCATCTCATGGTAGGTGGATGACATAGTTTGTGTATAACGTCTCAGTCCTTCAGCCCCCTCTTCTAACCATGCTTAAGTTCAAGTTCATTCCTGCTCCACCTCCTAATATTTGTTTCAACGGGAAACTAGGACTAGACTTTTCTCTATCCAAATCCCTCTGGAGTTACTTCCAAGGATCTGGATGCTCTGTGCTAGAGTATTTCTAATGAAAGGCATTACTGAAACATAATGGTGTTCACTGATGTTCAGAGATTTGTTGATTCAGAGAATGAGATGGAACAATTTAAACAAGCTGAATATTACATGAATGAAGGAAAGGAGGAAATCATAATTCATTCTTTGGCCTTAAGAACAAGGCAATACAGGGTCATGCAAAATTCAGGTCCTAAAGCATTCTAAAAAAAATTCAACTTGAGAGACAATTCAACTTTCACCTCCAGCTTCATGAATCTTACCTTTCCCAACATATTTTCTTAAACCAGGACCACAAAGCCCTCCCTCCACCCTTGCCTGTGCTTTCTGTCCCATCGTCTCACCTTAAAAATGCAGGTCCTATCCCTGCCTCAGGCACCTTGGAGCATTTGGTGAAATATGTCGGGTGGAGCATTTGGTGAAATATGTCTGGAAGGCTTTAGACAGGACTTGGAACAGGAACAGATTACCACAACATCATGGAACTTGCAAGGTCACTTACTGATCAGTGAAAGAGGCGTAAACTACCTCTGGGGCTTCTGTACAGATAGTCAGCACACAGGAGTTACCACAAAGTGCTGATCTCCTGAAAGCATGTGGTGAAGAAGGAGAAGTTGGGTGGCCTTGAGGAGCCCAGAGCTGTGGGCAGCTGATGGACTTCTGGTACCTAAAGCTGGCCTTGCTGAAAAAGCAAGTGATATATTAAAGATCTGTCATCCAAGAAACAACAGGAGAAGTGGAATGGCCATGGGCATGCTGTTAATCAGTTTGTTTATGCTGCCTGGCTGGCTGGAACCAGAGAACCCTCCTGGCATTCTCTGGAGTTTATTTAGGGTTTGCAATGTTCAAACCTTAATTTTAATTTTTTTTTTTTTTTTTTAATTTAGGTTTATTTTCTTATTCTGTCCTTAGGCAAGTTACATTTACACTTTCAAAGTTTACGTTCACATTTTATACGTGCATTTCAGTTGCAATCACAAGTCTCAGAACACACAGCTCTTGTCACTCAGAATGAGAATGAACCTGTTCAGAATATTTTAACAATTTTCTTTTTAAAAATTAAATGTTGAGTTTTGAATACTGAAGCTGTTCACAGAAAAAAACCCTGCCTTTTGACATTTTGTTTTCAAAACGTTCAAAAGGCACTTGTAATGAAGAAAACCCTAAAATAACTTCAAATTATGAATGTAAAATTATATTGTTGAAATCAGAATAAATATTATGAAACTCTGAAATTATTATTTTTTAAATAAATTTTTCATTTAGCTTTTTGGCATGCAAAAATTTGAAAGCCGATTTGACTGCTTGACCCTGAAAATTCTCATGCAATGAGGAAAAATATTTCTGCCCATTCCTGTGCAGTACCTGCTGCAGGAGAGCAGGGAGCCTGAAAGGTGTTGAGCCACAGAGGCAGTTGGTGTCCTGGTGTGTGACCATGTGTCGTGGTCAGCTGAAACCAGGACACCATGGTCTGTCCGGTCCAGTAACCAAAGATTGCTGCCTTTGAAACAGCTTCTGAGCTGTTGCATCTATAAACCAATAGAAGGAGCCAGATGGTGACTTTAGTGGCTGTGGACCCACCTCAAGCGCAGCACATGAGCGGTGGCAGCAGCCTCCAAGGGAGAGAGCTGGTGGGTGGCTGGAAAAGGCAAGTGTGGTGCAGCCTCTGGTTCTCATCCATCTGCACAGCAATTTTTGGCTCCTGAGGACCTCAGGCCAGTTTGAAAATGTTCCTTGGTGTCTGTCACTCATCACTGTTCTGCCAGCGGGAAGTTGATCTTGTGGTCCAGCTCTAAGACTGCCAGGCTTTTGTAGGACTCCAGGTAAGCCACTCAAGGTGGGATTAATTTCATCACATGGTGTTGATATTGCGGGTGTCTGAAGCTGGGTGAAGTGAATCCCAGCCTCATTTTCTCTAGGTGTTAGCCACTGGCCAGCCCATGCACACAGTGAGCAACAGTCCAATGTCCAGGTCAAAACCTCATCTTGGCAGAAGTCACTAGCTGCAGTAATAGGACTTGAGCCTGCAAAACAAGAGCCAAAAATGCAGCACCTCTGACAATGTATTCTGTGAATCAGAAAGACTGCTATTACAATCATAATTATAAATCATATTTGCAAACAGGAGATTATTATAAGCTAGGAGAAATAATCCTAGAAAGCCTCAAGACATCTCAGAAATTATGTTAGTTACTTGCTCATACATTTTCCACCAGAAAACTAGAAAGCAAAATTTTGCATAGTTTTACAATACCATATGAAAATAAACCAACTACTTTGTTTTCATAATCTATGCAATTATTGAGCCAACCTTTGTGAACTTTCCAGGGTAATATGTAAATGTAAACAGGAATGGTGAATTTCCAGAGCAACACCGGAGAATTTAAAAATGCTTTTGTATTGTCATAATCTTAAAATAAGTATGAGGTTTTGAAATATTTTTTTTATCAAGATAAAATCTTCATGACAAAAGAAGCAGAAAAGCTCCGTCAAAACCAAGTGCTAAACCTAAATACCACATTTAGGGAATGGGAAGTTATTCAGGATAGGAAGCAACAAGAACCATGTGGAGTTCAACAAATGCGAAGTCTCGCTCTTAGGAGGGAACAGCCCCATATATTGGCACAGGTCACGGGCTGACTCCTTAGGTTATCTGAGGATTGTTGTGGATAAGGACTTGCTCATATGCCCTCGGTACACCTTTGCAACGCTGAAGGCTACCCCCTAACTCCCTTTTGGGTGGCATTAGCAAGAGCATAGTCATGAGGTCAAGGGAAATATTCACACTGAGAGTGAGTGTGCACTGGGACAGAGACCAAGAGACATCAGATCTCCATCTTTTGAAATAAATGTAACTCACCTGGACAGCGTCCTCATCACCCTGCTCTGACTTTGAAGTCAACCCTGCTTTGACCAGAGAGTTGGACAAAGATGATAACCAGAGGCCAACCCTTTCCAGCCTATTTTTTTCTGTGATTCTATTCTTGAGTAGTTTTTTGATAAATCAAGCACAGGAGCATTTTACGAATGGCAAACTAAATCACTTCTTCCATTTCCCCAACGTGGCGCATAGCCCTCTTCTTTTTGTGGTACAGAAAGCATAAATATTTCTAAACAAACTCAAACAATTCTCAGAAGGTATTGGTTGATCTAGATAAGTTAGATAGTGAGTGGAGTATCTAACCTGCTTATGTTTGGTTGTGGTTTTTTTAAAGAGAGATGTTGTCTTAGGTCTAACAGCACGTTTGTCTCTCCAATCAAGAAATCAGTTTTAAATCCTATTGCTCGGTTCTTTTGCTTGCGTAATCTGTTCTAATTCTGATTTTGAACCACTAAAACCCTGACACCTTCCACTTACAGCCTGGACTCCAGCAGTAAAATAGGAATCCCAGGAGTAGCAGTGGAGACGCAGAATTCACAGCTTACTCTGAAAACTGCGGTCATTTGTTCCCAGCAGCACTTTGGCCCATAGGACTTTTCCTGTCAGGAGAGCTGGCTCAATGCTTAGCTTGATTTAACCCCAGGGAATTTTAGACATGTTTTGGGAAAATGATACTTTTTTTTTTTTTGTCAATGGCTTTTGAGGACACAGTTCCCTGGCCACCAACACTGGCTAGGCACATTCAGCAGAAAATTTGACAGGGACAAACAGTTGATTCCTACATGGATCTATGTAGGAGTCTATGTACAGAGTCTATGCTGATTTTTACGTACACTTACCAGTTTTATGCCCCATTTAACCTGATGTTTAAGCAAGCAAGATTTTTGTGAGCAGATCTGAAACAGTATACTGGGATTTGTGCTTTGTGTCATAAGGCCAGGATTTACAGCATCACCAAATCACCGTTTCAGTTGAAGGCCAATCACTCCTCAGTATCTTGTTCTTTTCCCACTCACAGGCAAACCTTACAGCTTTTGTTTTCCAGAACTAAGACAGGCTGCGATCTAGCTCTGAATTAGGGTAGTTAGTATCTGCACGAATCTATAGCTGCACACATCCTTGTGACAACAGAAAGTTAGCAGTCCCTCTTACTCTGTGAATGGCTTCTAGCAATAAACCCAGCAGGAAGAAAGAAAACATCTAATTAGCTGCTTTAAGGCACAACTGTCTCGTTCACCAAAGGTCAATTCACACCTGCTAACTGCTCTCCTTGGAGGTGAGCTACACTCAATGCCAGAAGGGGAGAAATGGCCCAGGTGTGACATACTTTTGCACAAAGCCATTGGAATACACCCTCTGGATGTGGCAATGTTCTCAAATTAGCCCTCAGCACTCCACCTCAGTTAGGGCTAAATTGCACCATCCTTTATGAAGCAGTTTGGGATGAACGAGGAGAGAGGCTGCCTCTGAAGACGAATGCACACGCCTATGGGCATATATGAGAAATAACCCGTATGCGAAACATTTGTGTGTATATATTTGCATGTGTGATCTTAAAGGGACCTGGAGAAGATCTGGAGGGCTGAGTATGGGTGGAAAAGTCCTTGCTCACTTAGGATAGCCACCCAGCTTCTCTCCTTTCTTTTCAGGAGACAAGCTCCAGGGCTATGAAACAAACACTGTCCTCCATGGGTCTTTCAAGCAAAGCACATAAATGCCACATTTCCTTCTCAGAGAACCAGAACTGTAACAACAACCCCAGGCAGTCTGGGAACAATTCAGCACATTTCTAACTGGATGTCTCATACACAACATCATCTTCAAGCCTCCAGAACAGAGAGAATAGAGTAGAGGCCTTTCAGCTGCTTACAGCACTGCTGTGCTTCAGCTTCCTCAGGGCAGGCACGTTTAAGTTATCCTCCCCCTCGCACAGGAAACCATCCCAGAACAATTTCCCCAAGCCCATCCCTTCTTCCTCACCCAGGACATCCCCAGCACATTCCTCCCCTGCTTCAGTGCTGAGAAGCACTTCCCGTCATCTATACTTTGTGACAGAACCACCACGGAAATCCCTTAAAACAAACATTTTTACCAACATGAGACCACGGAAGTCTGATCTCTTGTGGATTTGTGCTCTTTACCATTAGCTCTCCCCCACATCATACTCAGTTCACACTACCATCCCACTGTAGTGTTGTCAGGGCCACATTTAGTGCTCTCCCTACCTTACACAATAATGAGTATATCTGTACATACCTCACATACCTTGACCTCTTTAATTCCAAGCCTGAGCAAATGTCTGTATCATAGGGTTAAGCATAACCCTGCAGCTTTATCATAGAGTTGGATTCTCTTCCTAGGCATTGTCTGAGTCTTTCTGCCTCCGATATCCTGCTTTCCATGTGCCTGTGGGTGTAGAACACAAGGTGTGTTATTTACCAGAGGAGAATCACACTGATCCCATGCTATGGAGAGGATACAGGGACCCATGAGCTGTCAGAGGTCGAAGCCAGCAGACCCTGTGTTGCAGAGCTGAGCACTCTACAGACGCACCACCATGAATGGCTAACAGGGCACTCCGCTTCCAGCCACCAGCTGAGCCGGCTCAGACAGCCCCACACCTGCTGCAGCTGTGCCCTTGGTGGGGCTTGGAGCTGGAGGCAGGGGAGAGGTGCTGCACGTCTCTTAACATGGGTCTCTTCCTCTGTACACCTCTGAATTTCAGTCTCAAGGGATGTCAATGCTCTGGGTGGCATCCAGCACATAAAAGGCACAGTCATTCCTACCTGTTTCTGCTCTTTACAAGGAGAGCTCTTCAGAGCCAGGTGTGCTTCACATTGGTCTTGGTACAGTGTTTATCACAACAGGGTTTGCTACCAGCCTTGCTTTCTCTTGCTGCTGTTGTGATGCAACACAGTATAACGACACATAACCTGCGTCACGAATCCTTTTCCAGACTGTCCATGCTGAAGACTACCCCTATTCCCTCCAATCCCCTAGCCGTTGCTTTTTGGTATGACACTTAAACATATGATGTTCTGATTAAACCAAGACTCCGAAGTGTAGTATTTATTATTTTGGAATTCTTACTTATTTCAGTTAATGGATAACAAGAAAAGGTACCTTTATTCTAAAGAAAAAAAAAAAAGGCAGCATACTTGTGCTTAATTGTTATTCTGAGTTCTGGTGTAGTGTAAATTTTTTCTCTTGGCATTATTATGAACCTCATTTCCTTATAAAGTCCAGGATAAACAATTCCAATATATTTTGTTTTAATTATCAGAGTTTAATGGGGCATAATGAGACTATGTTGAGTGGCGCAGAAAAAAATAATTTAATGTGTGCAAAACTATCAAGTGCTCCTAGCTTGACTGTGCATATTTCACCTATTGTGGGGCAGCACTATGTTAGCTAATATTCAGTGTGCCCATCATTTACTTATTAATTATACTTGCTTTTCAGTGGAAAAATTTCCTTTTTGTTTCCCTGGCATTTGAAACAAGAAGAAACCAATTAAGATGTCCTGGAAAAAATGGACAATTCTTTGAGCTGAGCAATGAAGGATGCAGCTGATGGTGCTAGAAGTATTTGTCATGCTACGGCCAGAAGATTGCAGTGTATTGGACGCACAACCTGCCTCAGCCAGTCTGTTCCAAATGCAGTCGTTTTCCCAGTGTCACTTGGCAGGGGAAACTTTTGGCTTCAGTTCTTAGGGTCACTACCAAAAGAAACAGATAACATTATCTGAAGTCAACATTTGAAAATGACCTTGTCTGGACTCTCATTATAGATACATTTTCCCACTCCCAAGGTGTGGTTCCTACAGACTTAAAACACTAGATAGATCCGCAGTGAAAAGTGCAAAACAACAGCCTGGGAAATAAGCTGGTAAAGTGAGATTACGACCCTTTATGCTTTCCAAGGTCTCTTTGCCAATGGCACTGAATCCAATGGCTGAGTGTGGCTGATGCAGCAGTTAACCACCACCCTGCTACCAGATTTATATTCCACTTCACCAGGGTGACCATATACCAAGATCAAAACATCCCTTCGCCCCACCCCTCTGCACTGAAGTTTTGTGTAGGCAGAGGAAAATTGTGGCCCTTTGTCTGGGAATTCTGAATACGAGACAGTGTGGTCAGCATGGTGATGACGGGCTGTTTTGCAGAAAGGATCAACACTTCTGCTCTGCTAGGCTGGGCACATACAGCAGGTTTGAAACATTCAGACATACCGGACTCCCTGTGCCTGTGCCATACAGCTCACACACCACCAATTCAATACGTGATCTGCCGGATGGAAACACAGGAGCCTTATCACAGCCTGTTTCCCTGGCTTAGGGGAATCAAAGCCTTTTTTCGAGAATCTAAGCCTTTTGTCTTTAACAGGCATGAGCTTCCTCAGCACTCCACTGCCTGTTCCAGTCTGAACTGAGCACCAAGTCCAAGCAAGACCTGCTCTTGGAGCTATTCTTGACACTGGAGTGTCACAGCTCTGCTGGTACTTAGAACAGCCTCTGCAGCCTTCCAGATAAACAACTAGGCAGGAGAAAACCCTTCTCTCCACACTGACCCATGCATGCCATCCCTTCTTTCTAAAGCCTTGTTCAGGCTTCTCTACTCCACCCATTCAAGGCTGTAGTTCAAATCAGCATATGCCTGGCCTATACATATCAGCACAGCCTTCTCATCCATGTATGATGATACTGTGAATAACAGTATTACTTTTTGTCCTGGCTTTCTAACTTAGTGAAATTTTAACGAAATCATCCCAAGATATTACAACATCCATGAAAACAAGGCCTTATACACCAAGAAAACTGAAACCATCTCGGGGATGTTCAGTTCAGGACCTCCACAACGTAGGCTCTGTTACGAGCACCACACGTGACCAACCTGAAGGGCTTTACTCTCTACACCTGACTCAGGTGAGAGTTACAAGAAGTTTCAACATGAGTTTCACTTCAGGAATAGTTACCCGATCCTCCCTGAAGGGAAATACATCTGTTCTGCTTATCCATTTTACTCTTTGACAGGGAGTCACAGGACTTGATACAGTGCCCACTGAAGCCATTTGCAGCTTCCTCTATTCTGCAAAAATACTTGACTCATGACTTTAGGAAGGAGGTTCAAATACAACACAAACTAGACCAATGTTACATTACATTTATTTGGAAATTAACATTTTATATTACAGATTAAGTTAATATACTTTTAAGTGTTTGGTTTTTAAATATAATAGATTTATTACAGACATCAGTATTTACAGAAAGAAAAATATTTACATAAATATATATATTTTTTCAATCTTATTGAAGTAAAAAAAATTCTCCACGAAGTTTCTATCCACGGGAGATGTCATGTTCTGCGAGAAGTCAGCCTCCTTCAAGGATTAATGGAGACAAGAAACCTAACTAGGCTAGACAAGAAACCTAACTAGGCTTAAGTTGCAACTCAATGAGTTGATTGAGAAACTGGAACGGGCTGGTTACCTGCATTAAATTGTAGCAAGACTGAAAGATCTCCGGGGGTCCCTTCCAAGTCTATGTCCTGTGCTTCAAGGAAGAATGGAAGGGAATCAGTGAGTACCTTCCATCAAACTTGCCTCAGATACAGGACCAGGCCCGCATCCAGCATGTTCTCACAGACCTCCAAGGTTTAGTGGTCTTCTTTCTTCCTGTTAAACTACAGGGATTCTGACCCAAACTTAAGATCCCACTGTACAGCCACTGTATAAATACAGAGACGTAATCTCTGCTGCCACACAGCTTAACAGCCACAGCAGAACATGGTGGAAGAGAATGATTTTACAAAGAAGGGGACTGGCTGAGGATTCATCACACAGAGGTGCAGCCCTGAGCTGGAAGCCAAGTCTGCTGATTCTCAGACAAATGCAGACCTATGTTCCCTTGGACTAGCTAGGAAGTCCCAGGAGGGACTAACAAGGAGATCTCTGCATAAAGAACAGGAGGAAGAAGTGCATTTCCGGGTAATGCATGAGCTGCAGATGGTAAAGGCCTCTGAGATTAGCTCTGGGCAAACACATTCTGAAAGCTCTACGCAGGAGTGTACATCCCCACTGGATCACACAGTCAAACTGAGTAAGGTTGGGTTACTAAGAGACCTGCACCTCGTCCTGGATATTGAGGCCTGCTGAATCACAGGAAATTCTGAGTCTCAATACACAACAAGACCTTAATTTGAATGCTCAACTTAATGTGTTTCAATTCCTTCATATGGCAAACTACTGTTTTTAACAGTTCCCTCTGTTGTACAGGCACTCAAATTGCTCTCCATGCAGGTCAGCATACCCTCCAGAAGTCCATGGCTCTTCGGCAATCAGTCTCAAACACCTTTCCACACAGCCACAGTAAGGGGAGAAGGATTTGAAGCACAGCTGAGTTTCTGGCTCTCCTGCCCTGTAAACTGAAACACCATCTCCCTTGGTATCTTCAGTGGCAAATGGGGAACTGAATCCAGGTGCACGCCAAATGCAGACAAAAAAAGGTCCTGCTAATGACAACCACACCTTGTTGCCACCATGTCTTTATAATTTTTAAGGACCACATTCTCTTTGTCATCAAAGTAGAGAAGATTGAGGGACTTCAATTCATCTGGCACACAGCAGGGCGTGCTGACATCTTGAGACAGTTTAAGCGTATGGACTATGGACTGAACTGTAGCATGGTTTGTTGCATTTAGATTTTCCCCCAGGGGGAAGAGACAGGATCCTCTGCAATAAAACGCGTTGTATCCACTTGGGTAAATAATCCATCCTGACCAGCCAATAGCACGGAAGTCAACATAGAGTTCCCTTCGATGACATGTTGTTATCTGGCTTTTGCCAGGAGGCATTGCAGCAGCTCGAGGTCTCCTGCTCATGCTTGCACTGCTGTTTTCCGTGATCTGAGTTTCACGAGGCATACGTGAAGCATCATTTTTGGCAGGGTTCATCTCCGGTTCTGAAAGGAAGTTGAGTGTTAATCTTTCTCAAAAGAAATTAATTTCCCACGCACAGTATTCTGCATGAAAGTCTATTCCATAAATCTAGATCAAAGTCTCCAGACTAGATTTTAAAATTACATTTAACTGTGGAAGTACCAGAAGGGGTGGGTATTCAATTGCCATTTCACCCATATTTCAAAAACTGCCAAATCTTTCGCTTTGCGGCCTGAAAGGTCCCAACTCAGCAGAAATATAAAGGAAAAGCTCAACGATGTACTAAATATATCATGTGATCTCCACAGGCCCTTTTCTGGGCTGAATCTGGTCAGAATAGTATTAATGGTCTTTGTATGGCCACTCCTAGAACACCCATCACGCTGAGCCATGCTAACAGAAGGTGCAGATCACAGCCTTTTTCTCTGTCCAGTATTCTCCTCCCAGAAACTCTATCCATACACTTGTAAAATAGAGCATGTTCCTGTAAAGCAGTATTTTAAAATATATTTTTCGATTTTTGGATCTGAAAAAAATACCACCAGGCTTATGCAACTCTTCTAGAGAATGAACCTTATGGACAACAGGTTTGCTTTCTTAAAGTGTCTTCTGAGAAGCCTAGAAAAATGTCCATGGAGACCTCAAGACCAACGTACAGAGGCTGAAAACCACCGATATAAAGGCTAGAAGAACAATCAGCACAGATTCACCGACCACAAAGAACAGGCAAGTCTAGGGAATTTCTTCACTGAGAAATGGTTATCAATTTCTCAGTCATGGCACAGTATCCCACACAGAGCTTGATGCTCATTAAATTGGGATTTAGAATTTCAATATAAAAAAATTCTTTTGAAAATAAAAATAAACGAGCCAGCCTCATTTTCGTTTTTAATCAGTTTTACCACCTAGTTCTTAATATTGATTCAAGTCCTTTATGCAATCGTCTACCAGAAAACCCTGCAAAACAGAATAATTTTCGCCCCTCCTCCCAGCTTTTGCTCTTTGCATTTATCAGGCTTTAAAATCCAGCCTTAGTTGGTTTTACTGGAAGAGCAGTGGGAGAGGTAAGACACTGTGTTTTGTAATTTAAGGGATGAGGGCGTTGTCTTTGATGAAAGCAGCCTTTAGTCACAATGCTAATTAGTCACTGAAGTTAAATAGGTGCTTAAAAACCAAGCCAAGGACAGAGAGGTTTAAATTGCTTATTTAACAACCTCTTCCACTCTTGAAAACGGCACTGAATAACTCTACTTACAGTGGCTTTACCAGCATTTTCACAAAGTTTTCCAGGTCACTGAGATTTTTTAGCCTAAGCATAATCTACAATTTTCATGCAAACTTCACCACCACAAAAATAACATAAATAGTAACTGAGTTTTTTTAGCCTAAACATCATCTACAATTTTAATGCAAACTTCACCACCACAAAAATAACATAAATAGTAACCTAAAAAACATAGAACTTGCACCCCTTTACAAACGAAATAAACCAGATTCCCCCTCGGCTTTATGAATATTTCCTGCGAACACAGTTTTTCTTACAGGAGAGGCAACTTAAGATGCTGAGTGACCCACTAGCAAGAACTATCAAGTCAAACTTATCAGTGACAAAGCTGAACTTCAAAACTGTTCAACACTGCACGTAAATACTGAGGTTAGGTATACGTGAGACAGCAGAAGGTAACAGAAGATGAATAAGGAGTCATGTTCTAAAACAGAGCTGCTGCTCTCTTGTGAACTTACTTGTGGAAGAGGGTACAAAGCTGGAAGACCTCCGCTTGTTACTGTTGGTGAAGAGGACAAGGAGAGCACTTCTACTCTCCTGCGAACTGCCCTGGCTCTTAGCAAACTTAACCAGGTTGTGCTCAATTCTGTTGTTGGATACATGTGTTGTAGTTATCAAAAAGCCATGGTTGGAGCTGCTGTTTTCAACCCACTTAGAAACCTGGTAATGACAGGGAAATGAAAAAGTATTGTTTCAATATTCTTATTACAGCATTATGATTAAGCAATGTTTATTTTAGGAAAAGGGAACAGGCAACAAGCTATGAGAGCGAAAGAACATAGATTATGACAGAAGTGAGGTAACTGTATAGCTGAGACTCAATTGAGTTTAATATTTAAACCAGTAATTCAACATTTAAAAATAAAAAATACCATGTACATTCCCCAAAGCTACATTTACAGGAAGATAATTAATTTCAGAAAACTTACTAGTGAATATATGAGTCTAGGAGTTAAAATTAACATTAATCATCTCTGACTTTAGCTTGGAATTTATTTTTCATAGCAATCTTAACAACAGAACAATATGAACTCTCCATACTTTCCATACCATTAAAACTCATTTAAATCTAGCAAACATGGCATTTGAAGAAATTAACTGGTAATCAAGCAAATTTAGTTTATCTAATTCTTATAATTACAGACTAATAGATAAGGCCTGGCCATTCTCAAGCAGGGCTATCGTGACTTAAGATGCAACTCAGCCAATCATCCAAGCATGCTGTACTGTCTGACCATAAAGCTTAGGCAATAAAAAACACTGAGAGTACAGATTTAAACCCAAGAAACTGTGTACTTTACACCATGTTTGTTTGTGTTTTTTGCTATAGAAAGGCATTCACATACTGTTACAGTTCAAGGATATTGAAAAACAAATCTTGAAACTAACGAAGTCTACAGAGGAAGTTAAACGAGAAACAATCCAACCATGATAAATTCCAGAAACACAACGTTAAAGCACATCTGCTCTGTAGTAATGTCACCAGAATGAAAAGAAGAAATGGAAATCTACTCTTAGCGCACGATCAATGCCATCTCCTTTGGCAGCCTCAGGAATAACGTGTTAATCACAATGACATACTTGGCCTAATGTCCCTCCTATTGACTAGGTTTCTCACCACACTTGTGCTGCTAGAAGCATATAAACACTTCTCCTTTAATTCAGGTAGCATCAGGTGTACTTTTAAGTGCAGAGAGAAAGCTTCTCCCTCTGCTGCTGTCCTTCAGTTTGAATTGACCACAAAACCCAGCATAAGGGCGATACTGGAGTTATGAGCTGACTGTCATCTTAAGAGATTCAGAATTAAAATTAATTCAGAATTTTCTGCTTACTGTCTGTGTGACGTTGAATGCTTCCCAGCCTTCTGCGTACAGGGACAATAATCTTGATGCAATAAGATGTTTTTTTTGTGGCTTACTTCCACTCTCCAAGAGCTCATACACTTCCACCTTGATGAGAGCAATACAAAAACCAGTAAGAAATGAAACCAATTATTCTTCCAGCAAAACAAAGAGGATTAAGATTATGCACACTTCTGCCACATCATACCTGTAAAACTATACTATCATTCTAAACAGGGCAAAAAGTAGTTTTTTTGGCAGTTTAACAGAAAAACAAGTATCGCTACACACGTGTTCAGAGGCAGGATACCGGACAGTTTCATGCTATAGAAAAACATCATGATTATCCCTTTTATTTCTATTTTGAACACCTGATACCATGAAAGTCTTCTGTTCCTCCACATCTTTGTCTTCAGGTTCGCAAAAAGTCCAATCCTACCTTTTGCCAAAGGAACAGATAAACTCAATGTCAGAGCCCTCACCGGCTCTATTTTCCTATGAGTCCCTGAGTGCTATTGTTATTATTTAGAGTAGCTCCAACAGATAAATTTCGATCCGAAGTTCAAAACATCTCAAAGCCCAGAAAAGCGGGGTATGGTTTGAGATAGGTCTGACAAAGGTATCTTCAGGGAGAGCTCGCTGCCACAGTGCGCAAAGGACACCATGCTGCCAAAGACAAAACCTTGAGTCTCCTTCTTTGCGTGCTGGAGGCGAAGAAAAAAGCAGAGACGACAGTCAAGTAAAAATAAAGCAGGTTTATGCGGTAAGTGGTTGCGCTCCTCGTTTTCAGTATTATTAACAATGGAAGCACAAGCGAGCGTTCGACTGGCGGATTATCTCCCCACTTACTTTGCAGAAGTGTTTCACGTCAGACCTCCTCGGCGCGTGTGTCCTCTTCAGCTTGAAGACCCTGAACTCGGCTTTCAGCATCTGCTCGCCCCTCTCCATCGCGCTGATGTCGAAGTAGAAGCGGTGCTGCTCCACGCGAACTGGAAGAGAACCTTTTTCAGGAACGCGCGAGGCCCCTCTAAGCGAGCTGCACGCCCGCGTTTGCCGCGGCAGCCGCCGGGTCCGCTCGAATGCGCAGGGGGTCGCGGCGCGGGCCGTGAAGGGGCCCCGCAGCGGGCGCCGCTGCCCCGCTCGGGAGATGCTCCGGCCGCGGCCCGGCCCCCGGCCCACCTCGGTCCTCGAAGCTCCGCACCACGTCGCCCTCCAGCAGCCCCGGGGCGCGGGTGATGCCGTTGGCGTCGGCCACCTTGTTGAAGAGATCCACCATGAACTGCGGTGGCTTCTTGCGGGGCAGGACGTCGGGCGGCAGCTCCTCGATGTCGAAGACCTCCCGCAGGCGCTGCAGGGCCGCCGCCAGCACCTCATCCCGCGGGCCGGGGGCCAGGGGCAGGCCGCTCGCCGCCGGCAGGCTCAGCAGCCAGGCCAGGCCCAGACCCAGCCACAGCCACAGCCGGCGGGCCGCCATGGCCGGCGGCGCTGGCTCGGGGAAGCCGCCGCGGGTGCCCCGCGCCGCTGTGACCGCTCCGGGGTTATCGGGCCCCGGCCCGCCAAGGCTGAGGGCAGCGCGGCGTGTGCGCGGAGCGCTGACGGGGTGCTCAGCGCTGACGGCCGCTTCCCCCGGGGGCGGGCGGCCGCGCCTAGCCCGGGCCATTAAGGCCCCTTAAGGGCTCAATGGGGCATCGCCGCTCGGTCGTTAACATCAGAGCGCCGCCGGCCGGGGCTCGCGGGTGATCCACGGGGAGGGTGAGCCGGGAGTGGCCGGTGGTTTCAGGGGAAGCCAGGTGTCTGCAAAGAAAACCCCACTTGTGAAAATCTCACTCTTTGAATTTACTTTTTTTTTTTTTTCTTTCTTAAAAAGGCTTTGATGGGGGCCCTGCAGATCCCGGGTGCGGTGTCCTGTCATTGCCACAGCGATAAACCGAACATCGCGCGTCAGCCTCCGCGTCCTCCAGCGTGACAGCCCACAGAGCCCGCCCGGGGACGGGACGGGGCGGGGCGGGCCCGGCCGCGCTGCGGGACGGAGCCGGCGGCCACACGAGTGTCCGACTCCGGCCCTCTATGGCTGCCCGGGCTGAGCGCTTAGGGACGGGGTCCGGGTTCCTGCTGGTGCAGTGCAGCAAAGCAGCCAAGGGACGGAGGGGGGCGTATGCATTCTGAAAAGCTATTTTAAGGCTTATAACCAGCTTTCAATAGTTTACCTTCCCCTTTCCCCCTTTTGGTAGATGAAGGGAGTTCCACCTCCTCATCTGCCCGCAAAAAAAACCCAAAAAACAACACAGCATCCTGCATACTAGTCCTTTCTTAAGGCAGCAGCCTGGCAACTTACTGAGAAGCAATTAAACATCCTGATGGCTCACGCAGCACTGCCTGTTCTGCTTGTGCCACAAGGCCTTCTGTTCCCTTTCCAGTCAGGAAAGCAAAATAAGCTTTATGGTAGAGGTTATGGAACAGGTAGAAACGTCCTCTGGCTCCTCTTCTTAGGCACGCTATGTTAGACTGGAGTACTTGCACTGAGCAAGCATGTGGGCTCCTAGGGGAAGAACGAGGTGGTGACAAGCTACAGCTCCACCTGCTCCCAAATTAGCTGTTTGAAGAAAAAAAAAAAAAAAGATTTTATCTGGATTGTTCAAACAGCTCCGATACAGCAAGCACTCACCTTTTGGTGTTTAGAGCTGAAGTTCTAAGGCACTTAGTCATGTGGCTCTTGAGCTCCAGACTCCCTCCTACTGTCACTTGTTTCAGCCTTCAGCTGTTGTAGTCACAGTTCGAAAAAAAATTTGGACAGTTACTATTGCTGTTTTTTTTCCACCAGGAGACAATCTTGCTCGTCCAGTTTGCCACACAAGGTACAGAGGACT
This sequence comes from Tauraco erythrolophus, assembly GCF_009769465.1. Taxonomy (NCBI): domain Eukaryota; kingdom Metazoa; phylum Chordata; class Aves; order Musophagiformes; family Musophagidae; genus Tauraco; species Tauraco erythrolophus. Next base: position 20,485,338 of record NC_141473.1, on the reverse strand, counting down.
GGTGGAGGAAAATGAGAAGCAGTGATGGGTTAATCAGACCAGTGTGAAGAGCACTGTTGCTGCACATAAAGCTACAGCCAGCATTGATCCTCAAAACTCTCCTGTTGTCTTCTAAGGGCTGAAGATATCTCAGCTCATGGCTAACAGCCGTGCTGGATTAAGTAGTATTTGTTGAACTACCTGCCCAAGAACATGGAAAGAGACTAGTAATATATGAGACATTGTCACTAGACTGTTTTCAGTAATCCTAAAAGCTTTGCTTCCACTCCACTGGTTCTTCACATGCTTATCCTCACAAACCCTACCCTGCCCTTGGGCCTCTTCCTTTACTCCTAGTATCCTCTCTAGGCATATACCTCCATTTCTACTCCCATGGTGCTGCTTCCAGACATTAATGTCTGGAAACGCATAGCTAGGGTTCCCAAACCACCTTAACTCTGCCCCAGAGGCAAAGATTTATGAAAAAATCCTCTCTGTTTAATATAAGCTGGGACCACAAACAACAAAATGCCTCAATCATAGTAGTGCAACTGCAGAAATTCCAGCCTACAGTTAGCCAAACGTAACCCACTGAGTGCTGTGTTCTTTTATTTTCATATTTCTGATTAGGCAAACAACATAATGAAAGCCTCGCTCCCTACTCTTCCGTAAGACTGCGTGACTCACCACTTATGTAAGCCTTATGCTGGAGTTGGTCATAGCTCCACTGATGATACTACGTACTGCTTTGCAATTAGTGCAAGGCTTCAACTTCCCTGTTCTGTACAATAAAAACAGGTTCTCTCAACTTACATGTTGCGAGCAGTGTGGCTTTGGGAGCCTGGGAAAAGCAGGGAATCTGCAGGGAGCTATGATAGATAGATAGTTAACAACTTAAAATTTTGTGTGGATTCTCTAGAGTTCAGCATTGGCATTGCTTTTTCTTCTCCCTCCCTCAAATGACTGGATAAACAGCTTGGAGGGTCCGAAGAGTTCAAAATCATCTGGGTTTCAGGTATAGCTTACGGGTAAGAACAGTGGGATTTATTATGGGGCCTGCCACATCATCTTCAATGCTACTATAATTAATGGGGACAGCAATATTGAAAAATCATGGTTATCACATGGTATTATTAGTGGCCAGAGCAAAATTTACTTGGGAGGCTTCATTGTGTGATTCAGAACCTTAGCAAGTTTGGACTTCAATGCAAGTCCAACCCTGCCATTCAGAAATCAAGAACTCAGCTCAGAATATACTCTCCCTGCTCCCATTAATTTCTTGTTGGCACAAACAAGAAGAAACTAGTGGATAGAGGAGGCTGGAAGTTAATTCTTTCTCAAGACAGCTGCCTGGCACTTCTCGGTACACTCTCTGCAGGTTCTGCAGTTCCTAATTTAATGACTTAAACCAGATACCTTCTTTCTAGAAAAAAAGGAGTATTTTTCTTCTGCCTGAACACAGCAATGATGCAGTGCAGTCTTCACTATAGCTTTTGCAGGCAAGGAGCACAAACAAGATATTTCACTCCATAGCAGCTTAGACCCATTTCAAAAAGAAAAGAGGAGCGACTCTCGTGTGAAAGATGTCAGACTTCTCTTTACATTTAATGATAGTAGACGCAGCAAAACCAGGGCCACCAACAAAAGTTACGAATTACTAATGAAAGCTTCAGCTTCTAAGTCTCAGCTGAAGGAACAGGACTGTACCACATCAGCGATACTGCGTGAAGTAGGAGTGTTGACATCACCCCGGAGCCTAGAATAGCAGTCCCTTGAGGGCTGGGTAGATGGAGAGAGCCACTGAGTTAGTAAGCATATATTCAGCATTTAGCTTGAATGTTGGAACAGGGAAATTATAAATGGCCCTAAGTAGCAGAGAGTGTTTTTACCATGTATCTAATATATAAATGCCTCTCCCAGAGGAGATAAACTCCCAAGTGCAGACTTGCCAGCACATCCTGACTCCAAGGCATGTACCTTACTCAAGCCCTTCAAAACTGGACTCTCAGCAATTTAGTATGAGAGTTTTGTGTAAACTACAGTTGCTGAATTAATGATCTAGACAATAAGATGCCATATTACCTCTGTTTTTCCAACCCAGACTTTTGTAATGTGCTATCATGTCCTGAAGCGTTTCCGAAGGACTTGAAAGATTTCTTGCCTTCCCACAAAGACCACATCCATCAGATGGGGAAACCAATGCAGCAAGCAGTATAATACCACATTCAAAGTCACCCAGAGCTTTATAGCAGGAGAATCCAGATCTCTCTGCTCCTAAAAGACCAAACAAGTAGATAACTCCATTTTAAACTATCTCAATGACTATACTGCTTAACTTCATTCCTTCCTAATTTTTCTCATGGTTTAAGTGATTTCTGGGCCAATATTTTGGGAGTAAGCCAAGTTTGGATAAAGCTGCTATGGGGTCTCTTCACATCTAATCATCACCTTTATGTATCATTTGAGAAAGCACAGCCTCCACTGGCACAGGAGACACCGCATCGTGCTGGATCGTCCTTTCTTGCTGAACCACTGAGATATGGCTGTTTCTTGACTTCTCTCTCCAAGAGCGAAAACTGCTTAAACCCTTACTACTAGATTTGACATAGGAATCACAGCAGTATGCAAAAAGAATGCAAGTCAGTTGTTATCCCACACATTTTATGATTCATCTAGCCAGTTTCTTCTTTTAAAAATTATTTTATGTTGGAGAAAAGTGCTACCCTTTTGACAAAACAGTAGTCAGGTTACCGTTTTCTTTAAGACTGGTTTGTCAAATTAATTGCTTAAATTACTGCTTCCTGTGACGGTTTTCCCTGAAGGATACATCCTGCAACAATAACTTTCACACTGCTTTTTCTAGTTATGTGATGCCTGCCTGGACATCTTGGTCATCGAGAAAGTATAGTATATCGTTACATGTGATTTTTTTTTTTTTGATAGATCTTAATGTGTAACATTTTAAAAATCTATTGGAAAATTCCCTCCCTCCTCACCAATGCTGTTACAAGGATTCCTCTCTAATTTTCACTGTTACACAGCAGTATCATTGTTTACTGAACAGAGTTTGTGTATCTGCTCAGTCTTAGAAAATGCAAAACACTCTCCCTCTGTGAAGAGCTTTTTCCTTACATACTGTGATGGGGCATTACACTACCAAACTGAGTTAATTGGTAGATGAGGGGAAAAAAGCTCCCTGATTCAACTGCAGACTAACATCAGGATAACCAAGTGCACTTAATACATAACTTCAACTATGTTGCAGTTACCAAGAATCAGAAATCAAGACACAAAGGTCTATTCAGATGGCTACTAAAATCATCATGTATTTCCATGGCTTTTGAAAAGCATATCTCAAACCATATCTGGAGTTCAGCCAAAAACAGAGCACACAAGATCATTCTTTGTGAAAGCCAACCAAAAACCTGTGCAAAAGGCTCTCTCTTTTCAGGAAGGCAACTCACCTGTACTTATTTTCCATATAGCAGCATCAATAAGCACACAGACACTGGAGAAAGGTTAATGTTCTACATCTGTTTCAATCACGTAAGCGCAGCAGCCCCGATAACACACTTTTTGGCTCTGATGAGGGCTAGTATCAGAAGGCTAAGTCCTCAAGGAACAGCATCAGCCCATCCATGTCAGTCGAGCTGCATTTACAACAGCTGAGGAACTGGAAACTTGAGTCCTAATGACTCAGTAGCTCAAAGGAGGGAAGTGCTACAGGATTTTATGAACAACAAAAAAAATACCATCAAGTCTTTTGAGAGTCTTGTCCCTTCTGCTGTAGCTTCTTGAAAGACAGAGAATTGCACTACTAGAAGATAGTCAAAATTAGCCAAGTTTAGCAATCTTGGAATCAAAAGCAGGTGACCTTGTGACTTGAGTAGAGCTGTCTATCTCTTCAGACTATCATCTGAAGCCCAAACTTACAGATATAAAAGCCTAATTCTCTACAGCTTTACTTGGGAGGATAACATTGTTAGCTGTAGTAGACTCAATTCTCCACATGGTGTAGCCCTTTGAGAAGGGGCTGAGCAACAGTATTAAGTTACGGATTTAAAAATACTCCTCTCCATTTTTAATCACCGTTTCTATCAACCCATCCATTCAATATCTTGCTAACATTTCTTTTGTGGTGGGTCATTATTGGTCAGAAGAGTCAAACGCTTACAAACTTTAGCAGAATCTCTTTTCTCTAAGTCAGAATTTAGTTCTTATATCAGAGATGAGTGGGTTGGCTACACAAGAATTCAGTGTTCAACAAAAGGATGAACACAGGAGACTAAATACCTGGAAGAATGTAAAAAGGAGGACGGGATGGGAGCAGGGGGAGGACATCTTAATGAACAAAGGAAGAGTTTTTTTCACCTCCCTTTTTACAAATATGGTTTGAAACCATAAGGAACAACGATGGTAGATTTTAACTTCTGCTGTTAAAATACCAGTGCAGCATGTTTCACCCAAGCAGTGTACCCAGTTCTCATAACTGCATACAGAACAGTCCAAGTTTTTGCTATTTATTTAGCTTTCTAGATTTTTGTTCAACTGCCGTTTGTCTGCTGAGCTGCGTTGGTAGCAGGCCACATCATCTACATTGGTGCGACATTTTTCAAGTACCATAGTGCTCAGCTTTTAGCATACTTTTTTTTTTTGAATTTAAAGATTATACTCACTGTTTCATGCTGAAATGTCTTTCCTTAATAATTTTTTTTTTCAACCTGATTCCTAAACTAACATTTGTATTTTTGTTGTTCTTTACCTCCTTTTTACTCAGGTAAGAAAACAAATTGTAAAACCACAAACATTCCACATTAGTGGTTTTTGGAACCATGCACAAAGTAGCCACTACCAACTGCAGCACTGAATACTTGGAAACTGAGAAGGCTAAAATACAAGCTTTAAAAAATATTACGTTATCTATAAGCTATTTAATGGTAAACACGCTTGACTATGCAATATTATGTCAGGAATTGCTTCAGATACTCTTTGAATATGTGAAAGGAATCAACTTTACACAGGTAAAGCTAAACAAACAAAAAAACAATCATATAATGGTTTATGGAATAAAAGTAGGATTATTCTGAAATAACTCTTCTACTTTAAAATGTATAGCAGCTATATTATATTCCAGAACAAGTTTTACCTGTAAATCAGCTCATAGACCTTTAAGCTCATATACGCTTTTGAGATAAAAATACTTAAAAATATTTTTGAGTATTATACTAATATTAATTCAGTCTTTTAAACAGTTTAAACGAAAGCTAGTACTAGAAAATATCCAGTTGCTAGGATGCATAATTTGAAGTTGTATTAAAAATGGAAATATACTTAAAGATAATATCAATCATTTAGTCAGGAAAAAATGGCTCCCTCACCCCATTCTTCCCCTTGCTCCCAAAGACTTCTAGAACAGACATTTAGTTTTGCTCTTTTAATAAGTCCGTAAAAGCCCAGGATTTATAAAAAGCACATGCAAGCCCACTTACAGAAACAGATCAGCGAGAAGCTGCAAACTTTCCTCAGTATAGGAACTATGTCTTTAAGATTTGAAGTAGTAAATAAAACAGGACACCGGAACTGACAGCTAAGGTGGCAACAGCAGCTTTGCAGACAGCTGAATTCCTGGGGCACAGGGATGTGTGGGGGCACGACACCCAAAACCAATTAAAATTCTCCATAGCTTTGGAGAGAACAGCAAAATTGGTTTGTTTTCACTCTTTTACTGATCCCTTTTAAGTGATGTCAGCAGATCTACAATTTTTGAAGTGGTTTCATAATTGCAGCCTAGATTCTTCATTTAATCTTTCTCCTGAAAGAGGGAATGTAAGTGAATATAATTGGGATCAGAAAGAGAGATGTCAGGAAAAGGTGGAACAGTCCCACCTTCAAATGCCATGAGGAAAAGAAACAGATTCTTGGACTGTCTGCCCTCTCCAACTCCAGTCTGTGAAAATCCAACTGACCACTTATGGAAACAGTGAGGCACCACTTTTTGCAAATCTCTACAGATCCTTTAGCACTGAGCACAAACAAGAGCAAAAGCCATTGGAAGTATCTTAAAGATTTTCTTTATGAGAACAAAGTAACAGTTTGTATTCTTGCTGCGCCACCCATCTTCCAATATTTGTACTTTCCCTTGAAGTAAACAAGATACTTTCACACTGAACAAAAACCTAAAAGTAGCTCAGCTTTCTCTTTTCTCAATAGCTGAGGGATAGGAAGGCCATTAGGCATATTTAACTGTTCATAGTTTAAGCCAAACAGTAATTTAATGTTGCTGCAAGAATGTGGTTTTCCTCTCAAAATCTATTGTTTCCCCTCTTAAGATTTCCTTACGTAGCACACTAGTACCTTGAAGACAGATCTAATGTAGTACTCAGGTTTGCTACAAATAATCCAATCCTTCTTTCCTTGGAAGAATATGGGTATTGGAACTTGTCTGACTGTCAGGAAGACTGAGATTTTCCCCATCTACAGAACAGGTATGACCTGTAACTTCTGTATATAATTCAATTATGTCTCTGGCCAAAAGTCATTATGTTTAGTAAAATATAGTGAAACCGTTCTCCCTCTGACCAGCTAACACCTCAGTCTTTGTCAAGATAAAAAATTTTAAGTGCTAATAAGGAACTGGAAAGTTTTTGACATTGATTACAGTGAGACCCATGAACATTTCAGGTGATTTCAGTTATCAGTCCACAACCTGTGACAAACGTAACAGCTACTGTCACCTCCGTGGTAAAAAACGTCATACCAAGCAGTTGCCAGTGGTGTACAGGACTGTACCTGAATTGATGATTATGGTGTAAATGTGTTTTCCATAATAAGTTTTCCATAATTATAAACTGTCAGTCATTTCAATATCCTGCCAGGCTTTCCATTTTTATGTGATTAAAGCTCCGTGGCAGTAGAATTATTTCCCAATTAGTGATGTAAGTTACACTGCATATACTAGATGCTAGCAACAATGAAAGAACTAATGGTTGGACTCGATGATCTCTAAGGTCTTTTCCAACCTAGAAATCTATGAAATCATAGAAATCTATGAACCATCATTAAAACAAAATTCTCACTCCTGATGAAAGGGTCATACAGTGATTCTGATGCACTTGTCAGTACAAATGAATCTCTTGTGCTGACCACTATCATTTTAGTCTTTTTTTTTTTGTACACTGTGTGCCCCATGACCATTCAAGTAACATACAGAAAATTGAGGGAAAAGTTATTAGAATTTCACAGAAATCAAATAAAAGTCTTACAACCCATGGCAACATCCATGGTTCTTATTGCAATAAAAAGTCAGTATGTATTTTTCATCCCATTTATATTCAGATTTCTTTTAAAGAAAAGGTGCTGATATTTCGTATTGTTTCATCTATGAGGTAGATGGCACTTTCATATAAATAGTGTAAATCAGAAATTAAGTTAGCTCTGAGCCAGCAACAAGCACTGCATCACTGACTGCTCAAGTCAATTATTAAATCATTAATATGAAACAATTCCTCATTTTAAAAGTAAGTCTTTGAAAGGAGAGTTGTGGCCGAGTGCACAGACAGCTGCCTTTCCTTGACAAAGGTCAGCGGAATTCTGGCTTTAGCCTCCAGACACCTTCACCGTTCGGGCTCCTATGGAAGGTGCAGAGATTGCGGAGAAGTTCTCTAAAGACGCAGGACTGTGCTGCAGGCAGTTTGGACTCGAATTCGTGCAGTATTTCCTGAGTGCTAGCCTCGCCGTCCGCGCGGGCCTGGAACGCTATGAAATTACGCATATCCACGAGCAGTTCATCGAATTCTGTTGAACCCGGGGCTGGGGCGGGTGCTTGCTGTTGATTCTCATCTCCCTCGTTCCCTGTCCGTTGTGGTAAAATAAGGTGGTTTCTTGCCCTCATCTTGGCTAATAGAGATGAAGAGTCTAGTGCACCAGATGACGATTCTCCAGATATTCCATTAAAGTGCCCATTGGAACTACACTTCTTTACGTTTTCTTTCTTTGTTGCATCTGCATCCTGCAAATAAACATAAAGACTATGGAGAAAGCTGGATTTTGAGATCCACAGAATCTGTTAAAGAAAATCTGCCTGCTGTTCAGATTTAAACAACAAATACAAACACTCAGAAGGTAGTAATCTGAAATACACAATAAAGAGGTAATATGTTCTGGCCTTAACTTGAGAACTTAAGTGAAAGAAAGCATTGCTGGTCTTGAGACAGATAACCATACCATACTGCAATTTGTGACTGCTACATCTAATTAGACTTCATCAAGATGCTACATCAAAACATGAAAAATCAAATTCATAGGTGACTAAAAATTATAGAATTCTACATAATCATATGATAAATGCATGTGAGACATCTACAGTATAATTTGTTGCATAAATCGGAACATTTCACATATATCGGCTATTAAAAAGAGCAATGTCAGCTTGTGTCTCTTACCTTGCACTTCTTCACAGGTGATGCACAAATGGAAGGTGAAGAAAGCAGCATGGGGTTTCTTTTTTGACCAAACCTACTCCTAAAAAACAACAAAAGAATTATCTCTATAAAACATCCTTCTCAAAATCATTAGGATAGTTTTGCCAAAGACAGTGACTGGGTTTGCATTTTAGGGTTCTCAAGAGCCCTCTGCCGAATTCTCTCTGCTCTACTGTGCAACAATAATGCTTTCTTTGTACTTCAGAACGGACTTCCTAGGCTTGTAATATGCCTTCATGTCTTTATTAAATATAAACCATGAAACTCCACTTTGATACATGTTACTGCAAATGCTAAGTACAAAAAAAATATAAATCCATAGCATCCTAAGGAACAATTCTATTTTTGGAAAAGCAGCGTGAGAACCAAACGTACTTTATTCCTGATGGTGCACCTGAAAGACCACTCGTGCCTGTCCAGGTTGGCACACCAGAAGCAGCTCCTAAACATCGCTGTCGAGAAACTTTTAAGGCCCTTAAGGCATCCCGGGCCACTCTGTTTGCTTCTGCTTCCACCAGCACATGATCTGCACTGGAAGCTTCCATGATGGCATCATGCTTCATAACACTGTGTACCCCTAAAAACCAGAAGATACAAGAAAAGGGGAAGGAGGACGCCTGTTAGTTGACATGATTATCTGTAAAATTAAATATTCACCATTAAATGCCATGATCACATTTTTCCGTTTTCAGGTTGATTATATTCAGTACTTCAGTACAGTCATTTCTAATAAGAGAAGCCCCTTCTATCAGTTAAGCAATCAATCTGACAGCAATCCACTTCTGGTGTGCTGATGAGGTCATTATTCACAACAGACTTGGCAATTATGTGGGTAAATCGATCATTTCTATTGTTATGGACAGGACAGACAGAAGTGAAACTCTTGTGCAAATGAAGGTTGGTTACATCTTTATTTCCAGAAGAAACATTGCATTACTCCTGTATCCAGAAGGGTTTCTGGAAGGCTGCAGATCTGAAATGTTTGTGCCAAGGTAATTAGCACATTCATAACTGGAGCTTTCAACAACGAACATTTTAATGTTTGTTTCACTACAGTAACAGAATAGATAAAACACGTTTTGTATTGTAGCTCTAACCATCAGAGTAACAGAACTGCTCCTTCCCTCACTTTCCTGAGTTTCATATACCTCTGTTTAAATAGCCTAACACTGTTGAGCAGCCAAATAACAGCGGTTACCTGATTTTTTGAAAAGTTTCTCCAAGACGTAATCATCATTTTTCTTTGAGTCTTCCTCCCTCTCTTCACTGTTCTCCTTTCTATATTGCCTTTGTTTCACTAGATGAGGAATGCACTCTCCTTCAAATTTGGCATCTTTGTGACGTTTCTTCTTAGACTTATCTTTGTGGCTTTCATGTGACAGCATATCCACTCTGTGCTTTGTTTTTGAGGTACATTTATAGTGATTATTATCTAATTGCCCATCTTCAGTTTTAGCAACCTGCTTTTCCCAAGAGCCAGCTGCACCACACATAAGGCTAGAATCTCCCTTGACATTTGCATTAGCTGCTCCATGTACTTCATCAGCCACCATGGTCTTCAGATATTTGGCATTCTCTGAAGACTCTGCATCACCAGGCAATGACTGGGACACAGATTTGTCAGCCCTTTCCAAGCTTTCCTCCTTGCTTTTATTCAATGAATTTATATTAGAAGCAGCTTGTGCATTATCTTTTGCATAGCTGTTTTGATCAAAGGCTTCCAAATTTCCTTTGGTTTCCTCACTTGTCTCTATTGCTTTAGAAGAATTTGTCACGTGAGTGGTTGAGTAGGAATCAGATGACTTGCTGTACTTTGGTGAGCTCCTTTCTGTAAGATGGAGGTCACCTTTAGAAGTGTCATTATCAGGTGACTTTTCAAGTTTCCGTTTAAACTGGTGTTTTGGGACTTGAACATCTGAACCAGTACCTGAGGGATGAATGAAATTAGTATTCATTTATCAAACGCTTCAAACTTTTTTTTTTTTAAATCAAATAGAAAAAAATGTGTACCTGCAAAAATTGCACTTGTTTCTGTCCCCTGAGATGCATCTGGGCTGCTCAGAGTAAAAAGTTCATAAAGGTCATTGGATTTGAAAAAGCGCCTCTGCTTAGGGTCTTTCAGCACTCTGTTTGTTAAGAACTGTTTGAAGATTTGTCTAAAAAACACAAAAAGTACTTTGTGCATGAAACAATGTCTAACTATGTTTAAATACTGAATACAGTACTTAAACAGAAAACTGTATAAGCACAAACGTTACCCTGCAGAACAATTAAGCAGTGGGAAGATGATATTAGTTTCCTAAAGGCAATCTTGAGTTAGTAACTTTCAAACAACCAACTAAATTGTTAAACACAGGGATTTATTGGTTTGCAATAACCCCATAACACAACAGGTAACCACCATCCTGAAATGTGTATGAGGCCTTAACTAAGCAATAACTAACTTCCCAGCTAGAATCTTTTTTCTGTCCGTTAAAGCTGAAAAGCTTGCAAGTATTACAATAAAACTATCAGAAAGCTCCTGAAAGAGAAACAAGAGCTTATTAAAATCACAACGTTTTAATGATTCAATTGGTTGGAGGAATCAAAAGCAGCAGAGTAAAGCAGTCTGACGGTGATGACTGGATACAACCACTGAAAAGGGAAATCAGACTTGTGATTAAGAGGAAAGGAGAAAAGAGCCCATCTGCAGAGGATTGAAAGGAACAAATTTAGAGGACAAGTAAGCTGCAAAAAGTCTTCTAGTACTGGTAAGTCTACTTCTGTGCCATGTTTGTACTACATAGCTTTTGATTCCAAGTTTGAGATACTGTTTTCCTGTACAAAAAAAACACATTCCTAAATAAAGTTGGAAATCAGTTCTCAAAAGTGTTTTTATTATGGTTTTGGCTTTGCTGGCATTAAGCAGGGAAACTATTTTTAAATCCGATTGGCAAAAACTAAGTTTAAACATAGGTGCCAGCTACTGTAGTGCACCCATCAGAAGACTTTTAAAGTTTTTAACAATTAACTGAGCTTCATAGCTTTCTGCAAGGATGATCACATATTTGCAGGGAGGAAAACACAGGCCAAGAGAAAAGACAACTTGCTTGAATTTCAAAGCCCATCGCACTGTTCTGGAAATAAATGAATTTCTGATGGCTGTCCTGACCCTCAGAGCCCACTTCCTTGATGTGGTCAGTGTTGTTCAAACAGAAGCATGCCAGAGGGACATAAGCCAACCAACAACGGATGCTTTGTGTCCATGTGGTAAAACAGATTAAAAAAGGCACTCAATAAGTGTGGGTATTTCATTATTTAGAGCTTTTCAATCAAAGAGGATAGTGCAGTTCTGAAGAGTAATGCTTAGACAGAGGATTCCCATGTACTTTTCATTTGGAATTCATGTGAGTGAAGCTAACTACTGAGAAAACTGAATGGGAAGGCAAAACAAGAAGATTTCTTTGATTTCAAAATACAAGTGCTTTAAGGCTTTAGGTACATTTTGGAATTAATAATGTGAATATGACTGGTGGTTCTTGGGATTCAATTCCCTCACTTTGGAATGATTTGGGAATAAAATCAAACTGGGTTTGCAGAGGAGTAAATGGATGTATGTACCACATACATCTTCATATATTCTAAGGACGATATAAAGAACTGTTGATTTCAATTTGCATTTCAGACTCTCATGTTCTGAGGAAGGAGCTCATTTTTTCCTGTCTATGCCTCATACTCTCATTTACGGTGACTTCTGGATGTGCTAGACACGGCTGCTGGAACAGACTGATGAGGTATATTTAGCATGTGGGTCTTGGAGCTAGAGAAGGAGGAGCCCAGCCCTGCAGCTGGGAGTCTAATATTAGAAGAAGGCCCATTTCTCAGCAGAAATTTTAAAAAGTTTCCTGCGACGTGTCCATCATGACCACGGCTGGGAATTACAAGCCACGTATGCACGTGCACAGGTATGTCACTGTTCCACCACCTCAGATTCACTACAAACATTTTCTTGGGCATACAGCTGTATCCAAGAAATTGTTCTGACTGACCTGTGGTATATCTTCTCTTCAATAGTACCTGCAGTGAGAAGCCTATACACAGTCACCTGTTTCTTCTGGCCTATTCTCCAAGCACGTTCCCGGGCCTGGAACACAAAAGGTTTGGTCACCAGACATTAGCCTCCTACATACGTGTTTGACAGAGAGCTATTGATACCACTGTTGCAAATGTAGTTTGGACATTTAACAAATAGTTCAAGAAGTTACATAGCTGTGGTATTTCTACAGCATCAGGACAACTAACTCATCAGGAGAGGAAAACAATTTAGAAAGTTTACATCTGTAAAAAGACAAGTCTCCAATTGTACCAATAAATCTATGAAAAAAATCTCAAAAAATAAATTATGTTAAAATTAGAACTCGTATCTGGGATATGTACTTTATACAGACTTATTCCAAAAAGGATCTGTTTTACAACAGAGCTTTTACATAAACATTTCCTTTCCTTCTTTTTCTTAAGAGAAAGCCTTCCTACAAACATCTTGAACCAACCACTAAACAGGCCACTATAGGTCAGACTACACATTTGCAGATCTCAGACCTATGCAGAATTTCCATCAAAAACAGTTTTTTCCTCACAAACACGTAAGCCCCATACTGTTAAGGGATCTGATAACCCAGAGTCTCATCACACCATCAGATAAAGAACAACTTAAGGCACTGGCTTAAAAGCAGCTTCTAAAAGCGTAATTACATATCATCATGTAGTGACAAAGTCAATTAAAGCAAAACTTGTTCTCCTTTTCTTACCCTCCATTGCATCCATGAACAGTCATGCCTGTTCAAGAGCTTGTACACCTGTACTCTCCCTGCAGAAATATCTAGTTTGTTTCCTTATTTATTTGAAAAAAAAAGCAGGCCATTTCAACTGTGTTTGGCTACACTCTAAACAGACTATATGATCGACAATACTGAAAAGTGGTAAGATATAACAGCATAAAGGGGATGTGGTGGGAACCACTTGAATTGGCTTTGCCACAAGAGTAATCATAATGTGGAACTGCACCCTAAGCGACCATTCCTGGGAACAGCAACCTCAGGAAGAGCAAAGCAGTGCTTTAACACTTTTGGAAGAGATAAATATCATTCCATCTTCAGTTTTATTTCAACTTAGCTGGTAAATAGAATGTAATGAACCAAACTCACCTGTGTGTCTGTACTGGGATTCCAGTCAGGATCATAAATAATAACCCGGTCAGCACCAGTCAAGTTAACTCCAATGCCACCAACACGAGTTGTTAAAAGAAAAATAAATATGGATTTGTCCTATAACACAAGAGAGAATTTACTAAGGCAAGAATTACCAAGGTAATTTTTTTTGTTATTTCCTAGATTCTTTTATTATCAGCATTACTTGCAAAGATGCAAAGGGAGTCAAGAGAAGCAATGCACTTCCTTGTTTGCCTAATATCTCTTTTGACAAATAAAAGTAGTTTGATCTAAATTTCATTTACTGTTGTCCAATAAAATATTTTTTCCCTTTTCAACTGTTTTTTTCTTAGCACAAAACCCAACTTAAGTGTGTAAAAATGACTTTTTTCCCCCCTCTCAGAAAAAGTGGTTTCATTTGACTGAACTCCTCAGTTTTGTGTCACAAACCTGAAGTAGTGTATTTAAAAACAGACTAAAAAGGACTGCCAAGAACTCAACCATACTTACTAATAGGCATTAGTGTGTGGGATGCAGCATCTCACCTCATTATATCTTGTTATAAGGGGCTGTCTGGAAGCTATTGTTGTGGAGCCATCCATCCTGAGGTAGGAATAGTTTCTGTCTCTCACAAAGACTTCAAGTATCTGCAGCACCTGTTGTGATGGAAAAAAAATTAATGAAATCCAGACATTAAGCAACTATCCTTATAACTATTATGAAATTAATGAAATCCAAGATTAAGCAACTATCTGATCAAATCATAAGAATTTCTGGTACTAACTGCAGTGCAATTGAACAAACAAGATGACAACCAACAACCTGTCAATCTTAAATGAGCAGAAAATTCATTATCTTACATAATTGGGGGTGTGTGGGGGTGCACAGGGTGGGAGGGAGTAGTTATTCCAGTGCTGAATGTATGAGTGAAATGTTTGTGCTTGGTTTGGGAAGTCAGAGTCATGGTCTCAAGACAGTTAACCAGATAAATAGTGCAGCATTCCAGGGAAACCACAGAAGCAAGACAAAATCATGAATACATAAGGAAAACAAATGAAGGTCACCATCTGTGCTACTGGCCCATTCTGAGGTTTAGATGTGCAAATGCACTAAACAGAGTGAGCAAACTGACTACCAATTCTATCCTGAAGCTACACAGTAGGAGCAATAAATACATTACCACTGTTTCAGCCTAGTATTATGTGGGTGCAACTTATACGAGCTTTGACCCAGTATATTGAATTTAGGCAACACTGCCACAACACTCATTCCAGCAAAGCTTACTGAGCTCGGGAACTGGTCTCCAATTATTCCAAAGACATTAGTCATTTTGGTATTCTTTTCAACAAGATGTTAATTTTCTGAGAAGGACACTACAAAAGGCGATTCTAATTACAAGTCTTGTTGGGACACACACACACACACTTTTTTTAGTTTTAGCAGCAACTGAAACCAATTAGCTCATCTTACCTGTCTTGACTGAGTAAAAAACAACACTCTGTGACCTTGTTTGTGCCATATTTTCAGCAAGGATTCTACCACTATCATTTTTCCAGAACGTTTCCAATATCCAAACTGATCTGCTTCCTCCACTTCAGCATCTGGTACACCCTTCAAAATCCTGGGACCACCAGAGAAGAGGTCAGGGTGGTTGCAAATCTTTCTCAAAGCTACTAGTCCTGAGAAAATCTAAAGAATACAGGAGAAAAAAATATTTTTATTCTCTTGACAAATACTTTTGTCTGTATGGGTTGTGGTTGAGAGAAATAAACAACATGAATTCAGTCATCATCAAGAAGGTTGTTTTTAATAGTGGTTTGCTTTTTAGAGAAGCAAACGGACACTAATACTTGTTTCATGGAAAGTTTTAGGAAAAATCAGTACCAGAGAAGGTCAGTGAAATTTTAGGTTCTTGTGAGCCTATTCTGGTGACAATGCTATGAGAATTCTGCAACAGTTTCCACATTAGCAAAAGCAGTGTCTAGCTGTAACTCACAATCAAACTTTTCCTACTCAAAAGGAAAAAATCCACCAAGTTTGTTACTTTAAATTCTTGTCTGCCTCCTTCCAACCTCTGCCATGTTAGCTGGCAACTTAAGACAGACCTTGAGGATAGCAAATGTACCCACCAGAATGCACAGTATCAAAGAACACACAAGTAAACATATTTGAACAAACAAACGAAACTGAAAATTACCACTTTTGATGCCATGATAGAAGTGTTCTGTTAAGTTATTAATTGAATAATATCACGAGTGTTATTTATTCTTCTGATATATAATGGGCACTCAAAAAAATGAACTAGCTTGAAACAGCAAATCCCTCAATCTTCTATCACTATGAGTTGGATGAGTCTGATCATAATTTATGGTTTATTTGTACAATGGGGTTTTTGTTTCTCAGCTGGGATTCACTGCTGTTACCACAAAATATCTAATAAAAGCATTAACATTTACTGTTTAAAATTTTCAGAACGGTAGCAAATATGATAGCCCATTCTGTAACATCTTAGACAAATTCCTGCAGATAGTCTTGTACGAGCCATCTCTTGAATTTGACTGGAATAACTAAAATTGCTAGGCACTTGAAAAAACTTGGCCGCTATACCTGTGTGAGATCTGGAAAAATAAGAACAGTGGTTAAGTTCAACATCTGCTTTGTAAGGCACTGCAATATACATGGCTGTATAGACCATGCAACTAACTGGAGCCACTGGGTTTGAGGGGAGAAGGGATTTCACAATTCACAAGACAAGGAAATGTGGCGAATTACGCATTATAACCGAGAACTATTACTTCTACTCTTACAAACAATAGAGCTGTATTTTGCAGCTAAAATAGGAGTGAAAAACATCCACTGCATGCACACAAAAGTCAACTGGACCAGATGTGTGCAATGTAGGAGTCACAGGGAACAGCACACTCTTTACACAGGCCACAGCGGGCATTTGAAACTGTATTTCAATTACTGCTGTCATCCTGGCCACAGCAAATTCAACACTTACTGTGAGGAGATGGAGGCAAAAGGTGTTGAGGTGACTAGTAAGACAATAACAAGGATGCTTTCTACTTGCTCTGCTATATGTTAAGACTTTGAAATCATCATCTGTTGCATCACAAAGTTATACTTGAACTGTACCCTCAGGACAAATTACTCTTTTCTTTTGCTTCACTTTTGTAATTCAGTAAAAGCATGCATACGGTTACCTACAGCAGGTCATCCAACAAGCCATAATTTGTTCCCAAGATCACAAACATATTGTTAAGCCCATTCCATGCTTTTATCTGTCATGCCACTATTATAGGAATCACTAACTCTACATATTCCATGGAACATTTCTGAGAAAAAATGTGTACATCCACAAAAGCAGAACTAAGATCAGTGTGTTTGCTTCCCTTGCTGGTCAGCATCCCGCTAGAACAATGTGAAGGTCACTTCCATGACTTCATCCATCAAAGGCAACTACCTGCCATCAACTTTAATTAATGCCAACCTGCATGTCTCCATTGAGAATCTGGTAAACTTCTTTAGAGTTGATGAAATTTTGATAGACTTGACGCTGCTCATCTGTCAAACGGCAAAAGAGGACCTACAAAAACAAGCAAACAAACCGCTCAAGTCCAGCCTGTAAACTCCAAATAGAGTAAATTTTGAAGTTTTACAATGTGCTACAAAGAAGCTTCACAGATGTCTGACATACCAAAATATTAAGTTAAAAGATGCTGTGTAGAAATCATTGGCACTAAAAATCTTAGAATTTTTAGAGAATGAACATAATCATTAAGATGGGTTTCATGAGTTTTTGCTGTGCTCTTTCTCAGTTATTTTTTCCCCTCAAATTGCTTTATTTTTCGAAGTGCTGACATTTTCCAGTTTTAATGAGGTAACTGTGCAATGTTAGCACTCTCTCAGAGCTATGTTTATAGGAGATGCTTTCCATTGTGTATTTGTTATGTCCCTTACAACTTGCAAATTCTTAGTACCTCATGGGAAAACCAGGTTAGCACATGTTATCTGTTCTCTCATTAGCTTTTGAGTGTAGCATATAATGATTTTTCAGATGGTCTGATGGGCTAAAATGGAACAAAATCACTTCCTCGCATCCTGCAAGGCACCCAACATTATGCTGTAAGTCAAACTTATGCAGTGCCCCGTGACTGACAAGAATAAAAATCAAATTTGTTTAATCTGTTTATGATTGCATTCTTTAAAGTAAATAGCCCAGACTCTTTAAAGTACATAGAAATTAAAAATTTGATTAAAAAAATCATTAGACTGCACAGCAGAAACTGAGTATGGCCTACATATTTATTATGTTCCACTGTCCTACAAGACTAGCATGTCTACTTCTCTTTTAGCAGGAGGAGACAGGAAGGGTGAGAGATGACAAAAAAGCCTGAAGCACTGAAACTCGAGCGACAGAAGAATCTAATAATTGCCATAAGTGAGTATTTTTAGGAATTTCAGTTGTTTAAATAAACCTTTCGACTTCCTCTACTTTGAATCAAAACGTTTCCTAAAAAATATCCCACCTCTTTGTAGAGCAAAGAAGTTTTAGATCAAAAGATTTATTAGAACGTACAGGCCCAGCTAGCTTGCAGTATGAACAACTACCACCAAGTATTTCTCTACTATTTGCTGCCCAAATTAACCTTCTCACAGAAGGAAACAATGTCAAAGAGTCCAAGTGATGCACCATAGGAAACACCCCACAGACAACTCATTTGTATGCACCTGTGACCTATCAGGACAGTATTAAGTAGACTTGACTGCACTTAATATATCCTTTGTTTTTCAGATAAGATTGTACTTGCATAGACCCTGCAAGACTACAACCATTTAATACTCAGAAAACAGGTGAAAAGAATAAGGAACTTGAAAGCTCCATATCTTATCTTTAGTTAAAACAGCATTTCATCTGCTATTAGCACAAATTATTTCCAAATGTCCAAGCAGGATCGGGTTTTGGGGAAGGAGAGGGCTCAGATCTAATAGCAAAGATAAACAAACCTGTTCATTTTTATCTGGAAGTGAAAGGCTCATTTTTACATCAGCCTTCATTCTTCGCAGTAAGTACGGGTTTATGGTGTCTCGTAACACACAGGCACATTTGTATGCAGTTTTTACCTGAAGGAGGAACAAAAAGCAAAAGTTGTACTTCAGTCCTTGCTATTAATTTAGCAACAAGCAAAATTCCATATTTAGTAATAGGAAAATCCTAACAAAATGAAATGGTTTATGATTTATATGGATCTACAGTTACATAATTCAACACATGAATTGCAGTAAAATTCATGTTAGCAACAATAACACTGAATAAGTAAGTCTTCCTCAGATACCACTAATTTATCTTTCTTAATTTAGTAGTATTTAAAAGAGACCAGAAACGAGAGATTTCTTTTAGAAACCAATGTACGAAGTGGGTATAAACTTGCCCAGAACCAAAATCCACATGAAAAACTGCTAATACATATACCGAAGATCAAAAAAGAAGCCTGCAGCAATGGTGGCTACTAGACAATAAGTGAAGATTAGTGCTCACTTGAGACTATTAAAAAAAAAAAAAAAAAATCGGTAGAAGAAAATCCCCATGATCACAGAAACTAAAGGTCACTCTGGCCTTAAATGGAGCATATGGTTCTATAATGGGTAATGGATGTGTGAGATGGGTATTAACTGTACATAATGGCTAAAAATACCTTCATTTCTCTTAAAGCAAAACAAAGAATATAATAAATTATTGATATGTACAAAAGAAATTGGCTGTCCAATTTAGTAAATTACTAAGCTTCAGACAAAGGAAGTACTTAAACTCAAAAAGAAAATAAAACTTTAGATATGTATGTGTGCAAAACATTACAAAGAATATTTTAAAGGATACAAGTTGATTAGCATTTATATGAAACTTAGTATGTAGATTATTATGCAGACAATTTATCTATCAGCTAATTTGAAAAATGTTTAAGAAGTCATAAATATAGAGAATGAAAACTACAAAGATTAATAGATATACTTATTCAAAATAATATTCCAAATAATTTATCTATTTTAGCTTTTTAAAAATGAAAAAGTTTTCAGTTTGGATTTAAGGATTTCTCTACTGCGTAATTTGCAGAAGCTTGGTATCAAACAGGAAAGTTCTATTTGAATACATCAAAATATGAGACCAGTCACCTCCCACCCCAACTTGCTTATCTTTACTTTCTCTCAAAGAATACTTCTAATGATTTAAATCAAGAACACTTTGTATACAAGCTATACCCCTGTATAAATAAAATGCTCTCATTTAGTTGAACAGTTCTTTCCACATATGCAGCAGTAAAACACATGTGCAACTCCCTTTTGGGTTAATATCTAGAACATACGCATGAAGTACATTTAAAAGTCAGTTTCGAAACAATGTAACAGTTTTTTCCTTCAAGCACAGCAATATTTTTGATGCATTTACCTGGACAGGAGAGGCATTGGAATATCCTCCCATGGTTATTGGAACAGAAAATTGCTCCATGAACACAGGTAGTGTTCCCAATTTCCCTGGGAACACAAAGTCAAAGAGGGACCAGAGTTCCTTTAGGTTATTTTGCATAGGGGAGCCAGACAAGATGATTCGATGGGGTGTGCGGAACTATTAATAAAAAAACCAAACCCAAAATAAAGTTATTTTCATGATTCACGAAAACCTGACGTCTCCTGCTTCAGAGTATATTCAATTTCATCATCAATGACTTCTCATTTTAAATTCTGTTGTCTCATATTCCTGAAATAAACAGCTTTCTGCAATATATTTTCCAGAAACTGACAGAAGAAAATGAACACCAGCAATTTGACATTTATCCCTAATGGTAAATTACTACACAATTTAACATTTCTGATTTTTTTTCTCTACCATACTTCTGTAAATTTACAGATGTAAACTCATTGAAAATGTTAAGTAAATTAAATAGTGAAATATAGACCATTGTGATTTATGCTTTCATTCTTTATTAATGGTCAAATGTGTATTTTTCTGATAAAGTAGTACAGGCTACTAGGTTTTCAAACCTACCCCCTAGCCCCTAAAATCTTTCATTTATTTTTTATAAAGTACCTGCTTGCATGCAAGTGTGACTGCAGCATTTGGATTTCGGATTTTGTGACCCTCATCCAGAATCACATAATGCCAGTCATAGCTGTGGATGTTATCCTGCATCAGTCGAATGTATGAATAAGATGTAATTAAAATTCCATGGCACGAAGCAATTTCACGAATTAGTTTCGCCTAAAAGCAAAAGGTGCATGTTGTCAGTAACAGTGAGACAGAAAACTGAAACCTACTCAACGACAGGTTTGCTGTCCAAAGCACGTAGAAAAAGTTTTGAAAAAGCAGATATATAATTTACTTTGCAAAGAAAGTAAGTATAGGCAAGATTTTGATTATATGATTCTTAGCTCATCTGAAAGAGAATGAAGCGCTGGAATAGTGTGGTCTAACAGATCAGAATTTGATCGGAAGCCTGGTCAAAAGGAAACAGTGGGGTTTTTTTAGTGTGTTTTTTTTTCTTTTGTTTGTTTTGGGTTTTTTTTAAGGCAATGTCTAAAAAACCAAACATTAGTTTTGATCAAGGTAACTGGTTTCTTCAAGTTCTCCTATAGTCGCCTCACAAATCTAGCTTTGCGTACCACATACAAGATCTAGAACGTTGGAGGAAAACTAAACAAGTGAAAACTTGAAAAACAATCACAAAACGTCTATTTGGTTAATCCTAAATTCTGTCCAAACTTTCTCATTAATGAATATTAATAACAAATATTAATCTTAACTTCTTTGCTTCTTTTGTAAGCTATATCCTTTCCTTAAGTTTTTACTAGCCTTTGTGGCTGTAAATCATGTAGGGCAGGGACAGTCTGTATCACCTTCCACAGCCTTCACAGTATTCAGGACCCATCTTTCTTGCATTTATCCTCCACGTATAAATTTAGAAGACTTACATATAAGATGATGGGCTGGGAGGCAATTCTGGATGAAACAAACATACTCAATGTAAAAAAAAGTAGAACCAGCACAGAATTTGCTGAAGGAAAGACAAAACTCTTATTACTGGAAGTGCCTTTAAGAAAAAAACCAAACCCAAACTAACAAAAACACAAGGGAAAAATCCATCTCAAAGACTCAGATGGTGTTAAAAGTCCATGACCTTTTATTATAAAATCTCTTGCTCAAAGACATAACCCGAGATTCAAAAAGCAAGTCTGTATTTAACTGTTCAAGAATTTGTACTTCCTGATTATCATCTCCTGATAAAACAATGACACATTATTTAATGTTGACATCATGAATCTCAAGAGAATACTTAATCTTTAGAACAATTTGTATTACAGAGAGAGTTGGATTTCTGGGCAGGTGTGGACATCCAAAGCTTAATTCTACCTGGTACATTGCCCATAGTCTGCAACTATGTCCTAGAGTCTTGGCAATGGCCTATCATAGAACGTTGTGGACATCTTTACCCAAACACTTAAGACAAATCATCTCGGGTGATTTCAAATTAAAAGCTTGTAAAATATGTAACCTCTCCTAGTTTTTGCAATTAATAGGGTATGTCTGCAATTAGCCTGACTTACAGAATGCTACACTGTTGTCATTAAAAGATGTTTTGTGAAAGTGCTGCTGTTATTACGGAGGCTCAAGAGACCAATCCCTCCTAGAGGGCAAACAGTGGACTAGTAGAAAACAACAGCCATAAATCACGTTGTCAGGTAGCAGAGAGAACAGAAGTGAAACATAGGCACATGAAGGCCATTCCCCGTAAACACGCCACAGCAGAATCGTAGTCAGGATTTACTGAACCTGTAATTAATTAAAGTTTCCTTCAAGCTAAATTTTTAATAAACAAGGATTTGTGCTGACAATGAAGAAATACAACAACACAATTTTATCAACTCACACTACAACACTTATTAACTCTCATTTTACTGCACTGGGTACTTTCTCAGAGGTTGCCTTCACTTTAGTTGCAGCTCTTGAAACAATTTTAAATATTTCAAAATATTATAACAGATTTAATATTGGATACACCCTGTTTTGAGGCTGTGGCATTGCAGAATTCACGCTATTTTATAATGTATTCTTTAATTCACAATTCCTGTTTGGCTAGGTTCAGACATGTTTAATTTCTTTTTTTTTCCCCCCTCAGGAAATACACTTCAATGAAATATTTCAGGACATGGATGGTTAAACTACACAAGTATTTAAAAAAAAAAATCAGCTTAAGAGAGACAAACCCTACTAATACCAAAAGATTACACAGCAGAATTATTCTTCTATTATTATTATTCTTCTATTCTTCTATTCACAGAAGATTATTCTAGCTTTGAAATTCTGAACTCTGGTCTTTAAAACATGAACAGAGGAACATGTGAGTAGATTGAGTAACTCTGACATTGTAGTTCTGTTCAGCACAGTATTTCAGGCCTTTACAATTCAAGGACAGTATTTTCTCCTAACTTATCACCCGAAGTTGACTGTTGCCTTGTCTTCACTAGGGCACATGCAACATACAAAGACTGGAAGGTTTTTGGCAAGCACCATTTCTTAAAGCTAAAACATTTATGGTTTATTCTAACACACCTCTAAGCAAATGTTTTTTCCTATTGGTACCTCACTGTAGCTACAAGTTTGGTTCTGATACTAAAAACCCCTCTTTTTTTTGACTGATGCTTACAGAAATACGCTTTATCTTTTTTAGCACAAAGTAGTCTTTAAAAACGTATTTAAGAGGAACTGAACTCTTCTATAATATTATGTATTAAAAATGGTAATTTTCTTCAACAGAATTGTGTATGTTAAGATTGAACTTCAAGAACTAAACTAGTGACAACAAGTGATAATTCTCTAAACATTCAGATACCTTTAAGGCAAGTGTGAACTTACAGAGATAATATCTAGTCACTTTCACAACCATGTACCACTTGTGAATCAAAAATGCCTTCTTCAGCAGGCTTATCACTATCTCATAACCAACCATTAAGCCCAGAGATCCATAAATTCAGCCTATAAAACCTCTTTATTATTTCCCTGCCCCCAACAAAACAATCTAAATGGCACCACGAAGAGGATTCAAAAGAACAAATTACAATGTTTAATAATGTAAAAGTTGCAATAAAAAGAGCTAAAGCACTTACTACATATTTAACAAGAACGCCACTTCTTGTAGCATGATAGTAAGTTTATCTGAGTTTGGTCCTTAACTCAGAAATGGAGCCTTTGGCTAAAACAGACGTTCCACATGCAGTCATGCCAGTAACTGTAACCTCTGCAGCTTATCTTCTTTACATGTAGATTGCATACACTACTGTGAGGGCAGAAGGTCTAAAATCTTCAGTGTGCAAAGTCATCTTCAAATAGATGGTTCCACAGATGTAAGGATCATGAACTGACAATTGCTTTTGAGGGCTGCATTGTGTGTCCAGCATTTGACCAGAATAAGGGAATGTAAAGTTACGGCTTTACGAATGGTATGTGATTACCACCAGAAAGAATTGTTAAGCTCAGAAATATCTGTTCTAAAGATCAAGAAACTGAAAGCTCAGCCTTGGTTTAAAAAAAAATACAGCCTCCTTCCACATGCGGTACATTAAACCAAGATAACCCAAGTTCATGTTGCCTCTTACATTCTATGATTTACAAATGCTCATGTGCCATCAGAAGTTTTGAAACAACAGGACAAGCTCTTTGTACAGAAGGCTTTTCTTCCTACAGTTTCACCAGTGCTGAAAGATTTAGGATTTGCCAACATTTCAGGATTCCTTAAAATGTTATGATAACAATTTGTAGATTCATCTCACCTAAGTTGATCTTCTAAGTTTTATCAAATGAAACTTCAGCTGTTGTCTCTTTTTGCTAAGAATCATAGAATCATAGAATCATAGAATGGTTAGGGCTGGAAGGGACCTTCAAAGGTCATCTAGTCCAACCCCCCTGCAAGGAACAGGGATATCTCCAACTAGATCAGGTTGCTCAGGGCCTTGTCCAACCTGGCCTTGAACGTCTCCAGGGATGGAGCATCCACCACCTCTCTGGGCAACCTGTTCCAGTGTTCTACCACTCTCATGGTAAAAAATTTTTTCCTAATATCCAACCTGAACCTACCTCCCTCTATTTTAAAACCGTTACCCCTTGTCCTATCATAACTGGCCCTCCTGAACAGCCTCTCCCCATCTTTCCTGTAGGCCCCCTTGAGGTACTGGAAGACCGCTATAAGGTCACCCCGGAGCCTCCTCTTCTCCAGGCTGAACAGCCCCAACTCTTTCAGCCTGTCCTCATAGGAAAGGTGCTCCAGCCCTCTTATCATCTTCGTGGCCCTCCTCTGGACCCTCTCCAACTGGTCCATGTCCTTCTTATGTTGGGGACTCCAGAACTGGACGCAGTACTCCAAGTGAGGTCTCACGAGGGCAGAGTAGAGGGGGAGAATCACCTCCCTCGACCTGCTGGCCACGCTCCTCTTGCCTTGCCTTACGGGACATCTGCCATTGCTTAACTCTTTCCTCCAAAATTCTCCTTTATTAATTTTAAGATTCATCTTTCTCTGTTCCTTAGAAATCATTTGTTCCTCTTTCACAAGTCTATACAGAACAAATCGCAATGCTGTGTTTCACCACAAACAACCTGCTGGCCAACTACTACAGGATAATGCCTTCCTCAAAACTCATTAAAATCTTAACTGTCTGATGCCCAGTTAATGTGGGTGATGATTATGTTCTTCCACCAGTCGAGAGAATTCTAACCTCTGCTAGCCCAGAGGCAGAAGTGACCTTTCTCACTCCAAAGCAATAACAACGTTCAGTTCCCCAGTCCTGCCTCCTTGCAAGTTAGCTGTCCAGCACAAAACTCTTCTTGTTTACTTTGTGATAAACCGTGATATACTAACAGAACAGGTGAATCCTGGAACTGTCAGTTTAATTCCAAACAGGCCTATGCAACATTGAGACCACAGGTACATAGCAACTTGGCTTTTAGCCATTTGAAATTAATCTCTATCAAAGAATAAATTTATGTTTTTACACAGTCTAACCACAATTTTCTTCTTTATTTCTTAAACTTACTTAAGTTTATGCCTTATGCCAGAGCATAAGGGCAGAACAGTCCCTGGATGAGTATTATGAAGTCAACGTATGCAAAAGCTGTCTGCTGTACTGCCACAGGTTATCAGAAGATGGAATTGTCATGAGGTCAGACCAGCACTAACATATCCATAGAAATAATGTAGATGGAAATGAAATTCTAGGCAGGAGTAAATCACCTGGCCTGTATTTGATGCGACACATTTTCAGTGCGCAAGTGTGTTTTACGCTAATAAATTAGTAGTAAACTTGTCTTGCAGGTATAAGGACAACTAGAATGGGAAAGTTTTGGTGGTGTGATTTGGTTGTTTTTTTTTTTTTTTCACTTTAGTCATAAGCTTGCTCTTCTCTGATTAAGAGGCATTTACAAAAAAAATGTGCATGAGATGAAGATCACATCAGCAGTGACACTTATTTAAAGCATACTGTTGCATCTCTCAGAAGATGAGGCATTAGGGCGGAATTAGAGAGCTGAACTATCTAAAGCAATCATATAGTATTCAAATTCCTTCATTTTAAGTTGTTAAGTAGGCATTTGTGGGAGGACAATGGGAAGGTCCTGAAAACCTAACTGTTCCTGCAGATGGAAAAAATTTGAGTGTGTCTGTCAAGTGCATTAATTAACAAATACCCCAAAATAAGCACACATGATTTAATTTAGGAAGACATGTGAGCATATTATTGAGGTCAATAGACTTTTAGGGCTTGAAAACATAGCAAGTTAATGGAAGAACAGGAAGCTATTAGCACATTAGAGCATGCTAGTCCTCTTTTGCCATGTACTGTAACTGCATCAATTACCTCAGAATACGTTTAATCAAGTACAATTAAGCACCATATCATTTTAATGTTATTACAAGAAATTCAATAAATATTTAGAGAGAAATTTAAAAATGCTTTGCTGAATCTTGAAAATCCATTTAAGGATCTGAAGTATGAGGCCAAGGGAAAATAAAAATCTAAGTTTTCTTTGTTTTGTTCATGCAAGGTATCAAGGACTGAAGCTTCAGACAAGTCAGGCCTGTCAACTTAAGAAATGGAATAGGAACACGTGCATTAACAGACTGGCCAAAAAAATTAAGACAGAAAAGGCACTGCCTGAAAAAAGAAAACGAACAAAGTAACACTGTCATTAAAGAAAATAAGACTAGGTGAAATCAACTGACATACTGACCAAGTGAAGAAAAACTGCCTGTGCAAGAAAAACCATATTAAGAATCAGATCAATGACATATAATTGATGCTCAGAAGTGCGAGGAAAGAATTCACCAGTAGGAGAAGCATATATGTGGTGTACAACCAGTCTAGTCATGAACTTCTGCCATGAACTACAGTACTAGCAAAGCTCAAGCAAGAAACATGTTACTATGTTTAATTTGTTGAGACGATGCTAGTCTATATCTTAATATAAATGCATTCCATGTCATCCTCTTTTTGTCCAGTTTCCTAACAAATCCATACAAGACAGTGAACTTTCTGTTGCTTTAAAACAATCAGAGAAAAAGCACAAGCTTGCACAGAAACATTCAGGAACCGGGGATATTTGCTAGCACGAAAACACCAAACCAAAAAAAACCCCACCAAACAAAAAACAAGAGAAGCTTCTGGAATTACCAAATGGATGTCAATCATTACCTTTTTGTTGGTGTATGAACCAGTTTCATGGAGAATGGCGACTCTGAATGGAGGCCACCAAGTGTGGAATTCTTTTACCCACTGATGCATCACAGTAGCTGGGCAAACAATCACTGTTGGACCCAATCCCTGGTACCTAAAATAAAGTATTCAAGAAAAAAAACCTTTAACATGAAATAAATACTCAACATGAAGTGGCTCATTAAAATACACACATATTAAAATGACACGCTTTATAGTTCAAGTGGAATATGAGAGCTATGGAAATTAATTGGCACTTTTTCTGGAAGTCTATTTTTTAAAGGAAGATGAAAGGGATACCGCTATAAGAACATATCCACTGAACAGTTAATGGATGCATCTATCAAGATAAACACAGAAACAGAAAAGCTCCAAACAATAAGGCATAAGGGAACTTCCTCCTGTGGTAACACAAATCAGGTTTGGGTGACTGCTGTTTCTATAAGAGAAAAAAATCATTAACAAACAACTATTTTATTACTCCTATTAAAAAGAATGTGTAGCTTGAGTCTCACAAATGGACTTACACACAGGTGTTCTGCTTCACATTGGTAATATACGGTACTATTATCACCATAATTTACAGATAAGACAAGGACTCTAAAGCAGCAGAATATATCATCCATGGAAGCTGAGGTCTGAGCTGGGCTTAAACTGTCTCGTAAGTTTCTTACTCATCATCATATGATTGTTTCTGAGAATTACTGAGGATGTTTGAAACAAAGTTTTTCTGTATATTAAGTTCAGAGCTACTCTTCAGGTTAAGAAGAGAAAATTCTCTCACACAACAGCCAAACAAGAAACATTATCATCACAAACATACACCAACAATCATATAGAAAATATACTAAGTAGTGGTTACTAGTAGCTAATTTTAAAATACATTTGCTCTTTAAAAAACAGAACCAAGGCAATAGCTACAGTTACACACACTGATCTGTGCATGGCCAACTATGTACTATTCCAGAGGTAATAAATAAATAATTCAAGAAATCACCGTATACATTTAGGATCACATGCATATAGCAATAAAGGAGGATTTCCCAGACACCAGCAAAACCCTGA
Organism: Tauraco erythrolophus; assembly: GCF_009769465.1. Lineage (NCBI taxonomy): Eukaryota > Metazoa > Chordata > Aves > Musophagiformes > Musophagidae > Tauraco > Tauraco erythrolophus. The sequence goes on along the minus strand of NC_141473.1, from coordinate 20,456,873 downwards.
CAATACAACCAGGTCCACTCTTAATGTCTGCTTCTCTACTGGACTGACCAGAAGGTCTTCTGCTTACTAGACTACGTGGATTTCAGATAGAAGCTAGCTAGACAGTGTTACTGCCTTCTAGTTCAGACTGCAGATGGGGAAAATACTGGACTATGCAAAGATCAAATTGTTTACACCCTCTGCCTTACAGGACACAAGCAAGATTGGAGTAAGTTTCACAAAAAAATTAAGCTTTGTTTCCTCCCATGGAGTTACTATCATGATGGACTTAATGACATGCACCAGCCAAAAAATGAAACCAAACACATTATCTTACATGCAGAAAGAACACTGCAACTTAGGTGTGCAATTATATTTTGGCCTCTTCCAAGTTTTATTGTAGTTTCACTGCAGTGTCTTAAGTCTTAAGCTGTAACTGTGCAGCAATGTCTAGAGATGTTCCTGAAGGATTTCCATCAATTCAGTGGTCCTCCAACTAGGGCAGGGAATACACCCACCCCAAATAATCTGTACAGTAGCATCCTTAAATCGGACAGCAATATCTAAGTAAATCAACTGGTCTGAGTGATGGAAGACATGGAGTTTTTTTATATAAAGGCTACAGTAGGATGCAACTGGAGAAAAAAACAGTAATATTTTCTCTTTAAAGCATTATTTTACAATTCATGTATGTGCGGAACATAATTTAAATATACCTCTATATAAAGTTAATTATTTTTCTTTAGTATAGTACTATGATATTTGCTTAATTGCATGCAGTAATTTATATCACGTAAACTGGCCAACAGAACTAGAAAAATCAAGTATTATCATGCGTGCATTTGTAAAGCCGAGGACATCAACAAGTATCTTTTCCAGTAATTTCACCCATGAAGAAGGAATTTTAAAGCACTGTTCAGTAACAAAAAAGATCTGGTAAGAAAGGTCAGTCACTCTAACATAGTTTTGAAAAGCAAGAACAACTGAAAAAAAATAGCACATGCAAATTCCTCTGTATAAGTTACTGTTTTACTATTACTACTGTTCTTTCAGCATGGATAATTCCCTGCCGATGAGAAACTCTGACTCCCATTGCAAATGAGCTTGCTACTTCCTGTAAAGCGTTTACCTGGTGACTTGCCAGAAAAAATATTTTAATGTAAAATTTAATAAATGGAACTAAAGGTATTACATCTAATTTAAAATTCCATATTGTGTAAACTACTGATATTAATGTAATTGAGTTTGTAAACAATCCATTTGTGGAAGCTAACCTTAGACACTGTATTGACCCAAAATATCTAGTGCGGCTCATCTGCAAAATGAAGCATCAATGCCTGGAATTCATTAAAAGTGTTACATGTTTAATTTTTCCTGCCCTACAGCTCCATTGTCTCGTAAAATTTTTCCTTTGATGTCCCCCACTAAAAGAATTAAAGGAATATTGTAATTGAAATGTCATTAATAATTCACAGGACCCTCCTCCACCAGCAATACATCTGATGAAATATTAATTGAGCTCCACAGACTGACAGTCTGCAGAGGAGCACTTGCCTGTAATTTGAACCACGAGTCCTGATCTTGCTGTAGCTCAGACCTGCCAAGAAGGCAATTATCTGGATGGTCTTGCCCAATCCCATCTCATCTCCCAGAATTCCTCCTGCCTGCTGGCAGTGCAATTCCCAGAGCCACCTAACACCTGTCTGCTGGTACCTAAAACAAGGAAAAAGAAGATGGCAAATGTTTGATAATACAGATCATAAGAGAAAGAACTCATGAATTAATCATTTGGCAAGGTTCTTATACTAGTTACAGTAACATGCTGGATGTGTGTTTTACATGAGTGCTGTATTTACTAGGTCATACATTTTTGATGCACTCCGACATTACATGTGACTTTCATTCTTTATGCAACACTAAAACATTTCTAATTAAACTGATAGTCATGGTAATTAGAGGGTATTTTATTTCATGTATATTTTAAGTGTTAAAAGCAACTTGGAAAGCTACTCTACCAAAGCATTATTTTTTCAGAAAAGACGACATGTGAGAGTCCAGTAAATTATATTATTTGGAACATACATCTCAAACTGAAGGAAAAGCTTGACTTGGAAGAGGTACAGACTTTATACTCCACTGTGAAAACTGGTCACATCTGCCAAAGCATGCTTTCTTTATACATAAATTCATTTAATAACATTTAGTCTCTTTCAATGAAGAAAAAAGCCAACAAGGCAAAATGTTTTGGAAGGCAAAACAATAGAAACTATTCTAGTGAATGGGATGCAGCCAAGCATTATTATGTGAGAGTATCAGGGCAGTTCCTACTCCCAGTCATTCACTGGAAATTGTATAAGCAACAGTGTAAAATATGTTTCCATTAAAAGAAGTAGACTAGAAAGCAAATTTACAATGGCAAGCTAAAAAGTGGAGATAAGATGCTGGACTGAGAATCGCTTTAGGACATGCTTTTTTATAATGATATGAAATAGTGAGACCAGTAGGAATAACACACTACATGTGTCGGTTAAATTGAAAACAGAACAGAAAGAAATGAAGAAGCAGTATATTTAAATTACAATTAAAAAAATAATATACATGTTTCAGCACTTCTGTGTCCTCTAACTTAGAGGAAGAAAAAGGTTACCGATATCATTTTCTTCATGGCATGCATTCCTGGAGCACAGACCACAGCAAAGAGCAAAACACATTTTTTTTTCTCTGTAAAATAGGGACTGTTCATTTTAGGGCATTGTCTTGTGTGCATTTCAAAATTCTGTTTCATTCTTTGAATAAATAATATTTAGGAATACTGACACCTAGTCACATTAGTGTCTACAAAGTACTATTAAAAATCAATTTATGATGAGTTCTGTATGGATTTAGAGAATGCTAAAGGAAGATAAACAAACAGCTTGAGTAGTTAGAAAAAGATGATCAAAGAACACATCTAATGGTTCAGACATCATACTATCTGCTGGTGTCTCAAATGCATTGTACCAAGAAGCCCTTAAAAAACTCCTTTTCTTAGAAACTAATTCACCTTAAAAACACAGCAATCTAAAAACAACTATGAAATGGCTTGCGGGATTAGCTCTAATTGGGTTAAGATGCCATCATTACTACATCTTATGAAAACAAAACATTTTCCAAAGGAAATATTAAAGAATTGGAGAGAACCCTAATTCCAGTCAGAAATGTCCAATGTCCAGCATGTCTCTTCAGAGGACAACCTTTCAACAACTTCCTGATAGTATTTTGTATTATTTCTTAGGATTACATCCAGCGTTTAAAAGCTAACTGCATATATAAGCATCTTTCTCCCTCTCCCCACTTTACCGTGAAACTTTCTCAGAAGCATTGAGTTTGTTGAAAATTCTGCTCCAAGGTTATCTAAAAATGGAAGAGATGCAGGTGCTTCTTTGTGTAATCATATAAACATGCATAATTGCAACTATGCAAAAGTTAAAGTAAAAAGAATCTCCACCATTAATTTTTTATGGTTATATGTAGAAGTAATCAATTCTCTTTAATCTTATGCTTTCATTGCACCAATTTTTATGTTTTGTTTTTTACTCCAAAAATACTGTAGAAGTAAAAAGAAAAAAAAAAGTTGCCTGGTCTTCCAAAATAGTTATGTTTGGACTATATTTCACATGAGCAATCATGCTGTGATGCATCCATCAAAATTCATCATAGTAACTAGCAGAGTTTAGCTGCATTGTTGCTGAGACAAAACTGCATTTCAGAGATATCAGGGAAATCACACACTGAAAGTAAATAATGAGGAAACCTGTTTTCTTTTTATACAGACAGCATTCTCTCAGGCTAGGTGCAGACAGTATAAGGCAATGTTTGTAAGTCAGTCTTGCTCACTACGTTTGGTTTCATTCCACAGCAGCTCCAACGGTATTCTTCCTGAATGTTCCTCAAAGCAGACAAGTATATAGGGAAGAAACATTGTTCACTTTAAGAGGCTTACCAAAGAACAAACTTAAGGGTCTACTACTTCTAGTGTAAGCTAACTTCTCTGGAATTCAGTTCAACTATGCAGGAAGACCACTTACAGTATACTGCTATACACCTCCTTGGGTCAATATACTTCCATGTTTTGTACTAAACGTGCTCAGAACTCAAAGTTTAATGGCTATTGACTATGGGCCTCCCTACATTGGAGATTTCAGCTTTTAAGTTACAAGTCAGACGAATCATTCAACTCAATTGATCTTTCTAACCACTTAAGTTTTGCCAACTGACTCATACTTGCAGGGATACCCTTCATTAGTGAGGCTGGTATCTCTAAGATTAATTTTTAGTTGTCTGCTTTATTTCAATTCTCTCTGGGTTGCTCAGACCACACATCCGTTCTCAGGATGATTGCTTCCGCTGTACCTTTGCATAAACAACTGGTGACCACATATTGGCTGTGTATGGTCCTGGCAACCAAATCATTAATTCAATTCCATTACAGAACTAGTGCTTTCCTTCAGAGGAACTGCGGGACAACAGTAATAATTTCTTTGAGGTTAAGACTAAGTGGTCCTGTTGGAAGGGACACCACACACGCCTGTTATAAACAAGGGCTTTCTACTACACTAATTATAACATTTTAGAGAGTTAGCTTTTCAAAGAGAAGATGCTTTTCCGGCTGTGAGAAATGGTGCCAACAAAAACGAATTCAACTCTATTATGCATGAAAGTTAAGGGTGAGACTACGGATGAAGTTAACTTGCCAGTTGCTAGCTTGTTTGGGCTGCCTTCTGTAAACAACTTTTTGAAATGAACTTGAAAGTGTCACTGGGCACCATAGTTTCAAAAAATTGAAACAGAAAGCAGTCATGTCCAAATCTGTAATCCAGCATTAAATAACTAAACAATGAGTTGTAGAGTGTTTGCCATCTACTAAAGGAATTAATAATGCACTCTCCATATTTTAAAATTTTACTGGGCAAAATGTTCAAGACTATTTTCTAGTATAAATTATAAATAGTTACTTTGAGTAGACTTCGAATAGTTATTTAAATAAAAAGTTGTCTATATTTTTTACTGGCAGAAAATTTCACTCACTCCACTCAACCACAGAAACACCCACATTTCATGTTTTAATTTATCACAACTTGCCAACACAATCTTCAAAGTAAAGTTATTCTATCACTCCACACCTGAATTCAAAGTAAGCACTCATCAATAAAAGCAAGCATGTATAAAAATAGACAAGAGATGCTCAATTCATAGTCTAGCTAACACACATTCACAATATTCACATCAGCCAATTATCTGTATTTTCATATAATTACATTTTGTGCTTGTAATAAATTAGTTTCTTTGAGGTTTTATCCTGGAGCCTTTTTTAAAGCAATAATCCTAAAGAAATAACTGGAGTAAGAGTTGAGGCATCATTCATTGAAGTAAAAGTTACAGCAAAGGGTATCCAGAAATCACCATGACTATTACTATTAATATTATTAACAACATACAGCATCGTAATATTAAAATAAAATACACAATACATACTTAAAAAGCTTTTTGAAGAGAAATCCTGGTACTTTGAAACCCTCTTCAAATTCAGTGTCACTTTCTTCAGAAAGTTCCTCAGCTGTTTGATGTTCTTTGTCCTTCAAACGTTCTTTTTGCCACCTCCTAGAGTGACAAAAGGATTCAACATTCAGTTACTGCATAGAAAAGATACTATATGAAAACTTCACTGAATCTTCAATCAGGTAAAATCTCAACAAAAAAGCATTCTCCAATGTCATAATTTAAATAGTAATTCTTTGGACGAGAGAATTATGCAAGTAAATGCTCAAAATATCTGACATATTAAAAGGTGCACACACTCTTGACTACTTAGTTATAATCCTTCAGAGTTTATAGCTAGTTACAATCTTCTATAGACAGAAATACTAATATAACGAATCAACAGTTAACACCATCAAAAAATCTGGCTACCTTAAATTCCTAAACCTCCATTAAAAACCTCACAAAAATATCAAAAAGCTTAGGTATTCCAAACCTATTTTATTAATTTAAACAAATAAATAACTTTATTCACCTAGAGAAATGTGCATCAGTGTATTATCTTATACAGAAGACTCAGTTGGAAACATCAGCATCTTTGGAGTAACGTGCTCTCAAACTGTTAAGCAGTCAGTACTGAGAGAATGAGTTTTTGAGGTTTTTAAATTACAGAGCGATTACTGGTCTCCAGTCTAATCTTATTTGGACTCTAGGCAGGCTAGAGAATTACCTTCCCACCCAATTCTTTCCCCCTCTCCTTTTGAAAAAGTACCAAAGGATTCTCAACATCCAAGAAAATTACGGACTTGTGTTTTAATGACCCCAGAACATCTACGTGTAATAGTAAAGTGTTTGCTACTATCGGCTGCGTACGTACTAACTGTTGTGGTTTAGCTCAATCAGCAACTAAATGCCACGTAGCCACTCGCTCGCCCTCCCTCACCCCAAGAGAACAGGGAAGATGATTAAAGGGGAAAAGGAAAGGAGATCCGTGAGTTGACATAAGAACAATTTAGTAATAATAATATAAGGTAGTAACAATAATAATAATAATATACGAATATATAGATGTATAATTATAATAATGTATACAAACAAGTGATGCAGTGTAATTGCTCACCATCCGGTGACCAATGCCTGTCCCATCCTAGATTAATGATTCCAAAACAGGTAAGTCCTGACACCGCAAACCTGGACAAGCGAGAGGCCCAGGGGGTGGGGGGAAGGAGAGAGAGAACTCCAAGACTGAGCAAGCCCCAGGAAGAGCAAGACCTCTTCTTCCCGGTCAACCTTCATCTATATTCTGGGCATGATGTTGCATGACATGGAATACTCCATTGGCCAATTTGGCCCTCAACTCTAGATCTAAGTTCAAATAATACAGGGAGTTGTGGGCCCTTTGTCCCAGTTGTGCTCCCCAACAGCCTGTTGTGTTCCTGCACACTGGCAAAACATGGGAAGCTGAAAAGTCCTTGATGTCTCAGCACCAACTACAAATATCAGTGCGCTATCATAACTCTCCTCATAACAAATCCCAGACTAAACCCAAAACACAGAGCTCTTCTAGCTGCTAAAAAGAAAAACTAACTCTGTCCCCGTCAAAACCAGGACAATCAACAGCACTTCATTGACGATTTAGGTTTTGCTGGAACTCTCCCATGAAAGCACCATTCACTGGAGGCATACTGACTGGTGTATCAACTGACAAAATCCCTACAGAAATAGGCAAGCTATAGAACAGACAAAAAACATCCTTAAGTTACTGTTCCAGATGCAGCACAAAAGCAGGCATATTTCATCTCATAAAAAGGCTGAAGGAGACCTGATAGTCTAGAAGTATCTGAAATATAAAACATGAAGACTAAAATTGTTCAGGTCCCAAAGAACTGTAATCAGTAGTGATGGAATGAAGAGAAGCAAATAGAAAATTCAGGCCAAAGAAAGTAAGTTAAGCCACGTAGCACTGAAATACACTGCATCAGGCAACAAACAGCCTCCGGAGTGAGATGCTGGAAAACTCATCTGTCCAGTCTTTTAACTCTACATTGAAGAAACCCTGGAGAATACACTCTAGAACAGTCCTGCAGTAACTGGATGGAGGAGGAGGACTTTACAGAATGCGACAGCTTTCCAGTACACCTGCAGTTTCCGAATGACAAACATTACAGGTGAGTGAACAGTCCATTTCCCTCTTGGTAACATTCTACCATTTACCTATTACACAAACAGCTTCTTGTTAGCTTAGGCTGCCTCTGTAGCAGCAAAACGAAAGGCAGGATAATGGATTAACAGTTCTAAAAACCAAAACAGAAGTCCTAATCCTCCTTCCCTAAATCACACTTCATATTCTTGGAAAAAGAATTTCTGAACTACTTAAAAATCTGAGGAAATTCACATTTTCTGTCTTTTTTTTTTTCTTTTAGAAGTTATTTATGCTGATTTTTCTGTAAAGCTCTGCATTGCTTTCAAGCATTCAAATACAAAGTGCATGTAGAGGTTGATATGCAAACTGTATTTTATTTCCAGCCTTGCTATGCACAATCCAGCGCACTTTAAGCTTATGGGCTAAGTGCCTTATGTTTTCAAACCTACTAGTCCAATTTTATTCATGTCAGGAAAAAGCATAATCATAAAAATGTTAGTTAATTTTTGGCCCAAAGTTGAAAATATCATCGTCTAAGGAAACATAACTTAAAGAGTTTCATTACCTTGATTTATATCCTGACTAGCCAAAAGGAGGGAGATAAAAGTCACCATTAAAATTTCTCTCAAACAACTGCCTGCAAGACAGCTGAGTGTACTAGAGGCTTTAGTACTACCTCTCTTCCAAAGGTCTGCAGGGATTTTTGCTGACATTTTGCACTTTTAACCTGGCAAATGAACCAAAAGACACTATAAAACATTTCAAGCATTCCTCCAAGTCTTTAAGACTTCAGCCATACTGCTGTCTAGCTCAGTTATGTCAAAAGCAGACATGACTGGCACAACGTCACGTACAGTACCATAACTCCTTCCAGTCTGATACGAGCAGTGCCTTCTCCACTACAGAAAAAATCCTCTCAGCTAAAACTGTTTTAAATTAAATTTGAGTAAAGTTTTCCATCTTGAACACATTAGTGAATGGGGAAAAAAAAAACCAACAACAAACAGGCAATGAAGGTCTAGTGTTCACCCTGTGTGTTTTAACTACATAAGCAGTTCTGGGGGTAATTAACCCAATGCTGCCTGTCTTCCTAAGGATGCTATGCTGCATTGTCTGGTATGAAATAAGCTGAAAACACTAAAAGAGACTCTTCTTGCTGCTAGGTCATTCAAAATCATGTTCCATGGAAACTGTGAACTCGTAACAAGACTTAAGCTCAAGCTGTGTTTTCTCCAGTGGCAGCATTAATAGAGTTTCTCTTGTCTTCCTGACCAATTCAGTGAAACTAGTTGAAACTTCCACTTAAAGGTTTCTGTGTGTCTGGCAAATTTGTTTTAAAAAAATTGGGTTAGGAACAAGAGAACAGGGAAGAAGTTCAACACTTCATATATAAACAACACAATCATATATCCTTTCTCATGGCAGGTTTCTAGATCAGCTTTTCATCAGAATCTTTTGAGAAAATACTTACAGCTTGCCTTTATGGAACCAGTCAAACTTGGAACTGTGGTATTGTTTTATTCAGTGAAAATAAACATCACCATCTCCAAATACACACAAGTTACAATAACTGCCAAAAATGATTGCACTGAAAAACTAAGAAAACACAATGCTGGACAAGTTTAGAGAGCCAGCTTTACTGGACTATATTTTGATCACTTAAGTCAGGAAGTCTTCAGAAGTAAAAATCACGATGGAGAGAAAAAGCAGTATCTGCAAGGGAAATAAGCAAGATGGACAAAGATCGTCTTCTGTTTTCTGATTGAAAACTGATGAGTTGCTAATGTTTATCATCGGATTGTTCTTATTTCATTATATGAAATCATGTACCCAGTTAACTATTAAAAAAAGAACTCACTAAAAATATATAAAGTGTCAAAAGTTTTCCCCACAGATAGATACTTTTATATATCTATCCTAACATAGGAATGGAAATATTTATCTTAGACTAGGAATTTGTTAAATGTTTGATTTCGGAAAATAATATTCATGCTCTGGAGTCCCGCAGGCAGATATGATACATTCTAGAGACATAGCATAAAAATGCATTTATTTTTTTCAGTACTCCAGTGTTGTGCATAGATAGTCAATTATTATTGTGAGTTCCAGAAAAAGACGAACAATTCAAATTGACAAATGCTGACAGTCATTGCTTCAGACTGTGTTGTTACTGGAACTGAGACATGTCAGAACTTATTTCATCTGACTGCGTTATGACAAGACTCAAACCAAAGAAGAAAACTCCTATCTACCACACTAAAATCAAAACAGTTGTAGATTACAAAGCTGCCGAAATGACAGCTAGACAAAAAATCCATATTAAACTCAAGCAGGGTAATAATTTGTAAAAAGGTTGCTTCTAATTGTACATTCCAATATGAATCCAACACTGGAGCACCAGTCTCCCCTGGGAAGAGAGAGATTGCCCTCTAGTGTACATTAGAAAAAGTGATCCAGAAACAACCAAGAAACGTTTCTGAGATTAGCTCGTAGATGTCCAGGAATTTAGGCACTTCACCTTAAGATAATTACCATATTTTCTGCAAGAAATGTGATCAATGTTGGGAATTAAAATTATCAGATACCTAGAAAATATGTATGTCTAGAATGTGAACTAATAAATCCCACAATTTTCCTGAAGAAAATTTTCTTTTATACACACTGTAGCTGTTACTTTACTGAAGTGTATAATTACACAACCTGTAGTACTGGAGGCTCTGGTACTACATCTCTTCCAAAGGTCTGGAGTTTTTTTTTCCCCTCAATTCTGAGTTTAAAGAAAAAGCAGCAATTTGTTGTTACCACGAACAACCTTCAAAGTCTGAACAAGCTTCTCAGTTTTTGAAAGGCTGTGAACTCAATGTAAGATACTGTATTAAGATATTCTACACTAAAACTTCATTATATTCTTTAAAAAGAGTGTAAATATCTAAATGGGTGAAGCAATGGGAGGACAAACACTATTTGCTAGACCAGATCAGTCAGTTGGTCAGCCTGGTCTTGTACCCTTCCCCAAAAGTCAAACTTCAGAGGGAGAAATAGCAGTAGCTCATATTTGACTTTAACTACGCAGTAACATATTGACTGTTTGGTCAATACATTCCTTATGCACCTCAGTTAAACATCATTAGCATGCCTAAACAATCATAAAATACAGGTTTTAATATATCACCAAAGTCTCTTGAAAATAAAAGCATGACCTTTGAGAAATCTAATTTACATTGTCCATGGTCACTGACATAAATAAAATTTTATCCTGGAAGTGCAGTATGAAAGCCATATATCATACAATTAAATCTTTCTTAATATAAGAATGTATTCAGATACTAAGCCCACTTCCCACTTATTGCAATACCCTAGAAAGAAATTCTGCATCCAAAACAGTAATGAGCACAATTTGATTTTTTTTTTTTTAAAAAAAACACAGTCAGGAACCAAGCTGAGTGTTTAATATAGTTTGCATTTGTGAAGCACAATATGTTTTCTATTTTAGACAGCTAAGAATCCCTTATAGATTATTCTAATTTGCTAAATTGAAGCATTCAGCATTACTTTTCTGATCTAACTTTTTATGGTCTATATGGGTGAATTTAATTGGTACATCCTAACAGATGAAACACATACAGTTAGTACCACAAGTCTCCATAAGTAAATTAAGACCGATGCAGGCAACTACACACTTGAGCTTAGAATGAAAGGTGTACTCAGCAAGTGAGTCAAAATATATCTTCATTTGCGTCTTGCTTTGTCATTTTAAAGAGCAGTTAGGATGCTCTAAGAAAGTATCTTTCAGGAAAGGTAATATTTAATCCTTTTTTAATTTATAACTCTGAAACATCAAGAGATTAAGTGACTCGGATACTTCAAAGAGCTCTAGCATATGAAAACTCATCTGATTTGAGAAAAACAGCTTATTTTAAAACAAATTTTATGTTTTGGTTTGATTCTATCATCTGCTTTGTGCACTGATAGCCACAACTTCCAGCTACTCAGTTGCTTGGATGTCACTTGGGAGACATGGAAAGAAGCAACCTTCCCAGCCTTGCCTCTGAGCACTTGGCAGCACCTGAAGAATTCAGACAACTGTACTTCACTAACTATACAGAATACACAAGAAAACACATACATGGCACTTATCTCCCATAACATGACATGTAATTCCTTCCTTGAAGCAGCAGGCAGACACATACTGACAACTGCTGTGGGAAGTGACCATAAGACTGCTAATTTATTTTTAATTTTTGTTTTTTTTTTTTACTCCAAGCTATTACTTTATGCAGATACTGCATTAGTGATGTCAATAATGTAACATATTATAAGCAGTAAAATCACTTGGTTATACTTATGCTTTGCATTTTAATACATGCAAAGGAAAACTTTGATTAATATGCAAAAAATAATCTCGGTAAGTTCCAGTTTCCTTATCTGCAAAGTCTAGAGAATAATACAAGAAAACCATGCAGCAGTTTTCTTGTTGAGAACACAGAAAAGGTTTATTTCCTATGCCTTTAATCTGCATACAAGGTTACTTTTATTTGTGATCCTAGATAAAAGAAGCTGAAAACAGGTGCATTTTCACCCACTCTATAGTATTAGAAGAAACTGGCTCTGCTGTGACCTGACAATTCCACCAGGCAGGAGGCAACAGGTTAAGGTTTCAACAGTGCCAATTTTGAATACTTCTAGACCAAGACGGTCACTGTTGAGTATGACAAAACATAAACTAATAACATACCTTTTGACAGGGAGCAAATCTCTGAGACCTTAAGCACCATCCTAGCTACTTTTCACTGAATCTTAAACTTACCTTTTAGCTGACTTACAGTACCTTACTCTCCATAACCCTGATAGTTCCTTGCAACTGTTCATTATTCTTACAAGCTATGGTTCACCTTAGCTGTCAACCTCTTCAGAACAGAACATTTTTCCCCTGTGCATCTGCACAGCAACACTCCAATCCCTAACATTCTGTGATGACTCCAGTAATGGTAACTAGAGAAAGGCAAGACCCATGCAAGGGAAAAGAACTGAAATTACAGAGAGCGTGAGCTGAACTGTATATAGCTAACTTTTACTTTTTCACGTTCTACTGATCACATCTTGCTCTGAGTGACTAGGCCAACCGCTGCAAGCAGCCTTTAGACGGGAAGGGAAGGAAAGAGCCGGGTGCTCTCCCACCTGCCCTGTTTACTGCCAATAACACCAGCTCCTACTCTGAAAAGTCTCTTGTTCTAGAGATGCTTTGCAGTCCTGCAGTTAGCTAATTATCATGCTTTAACAACATCATTGTATTTTCCCCTTGACACAGACCAATCTCTTCAAGTCCCATCTCTAAAAAGTTTTAATGTAAAGGAAACTCATTTTCAATCTTTAAGAGTGTAGGACTGTATTCGGCACCAAGCACAAGACTAGATGTTCAGAAGACTAAAGTAATCCTACAGGATTTTCCCCTGCCTCTCTCAGGAGTAAAGTATACCATAATCTCACCCATTTGTTTGCATTCAAAAGTAAAACTGACATGAAACAAGACATAAATGTAAGCAAATGACAGCATTTGTATAGCATTCTTAATATGTTTCTTAATTCACTACATTTTATTTTCTCATGGCATTTCCCATAATGAAGATTACCTGGGGGTGTCAGCATAAAAACATCAATGTGGACAGCTGCAGCTTAACAGCCACAATAACTGTAGCTATGAAATTTTTAAGAGATGTAGTGTTTTGGTAGCAATTACAGTTATTGATATTTCTAAAATTCATTTAGGCTTTTATTGTAACTTTAGTAACCAAAAGAAATGCAGTCTATGATATGACTTTGCTAAGGATAAATTGCCACAATCTTAACATTATTAAAAAACGTGTTTGAATGAATTTAAACTGAGTCATATTAAAACTTTCAATCAAAATAAATTACTCTTGATGAAAACATTGAATTAAAAATGATTTAATATTGGTCTAATTTAAATGTGAAGAGTACAGTTTAATTCAATAAAACAGTATATATTTTACCAACTAAGTACAATTAATTTTTGTTAATGCATCCAATAAAAAAACCTTATTTCTTTTTGACCCTTTGGACATTGTTCAGATTAGCCTCTTGCCAAAATCCTCTATTCAAGAGCAATAAACTATGCTTTAACTTTGAAAAGCAGCATCCTGGGATTGCAAACCTATTGCCTCATAGCAGCTCCTGATCTCCCTTTGTAACCTGGGATGCGAAAGTGAAGTTGGGCTCTTCCTACTTGAGGTTTTGTTACCAGTAATTGTGTAACAGTGAGTACCTCTGCTATCAAAAGATACCTCTTCCTCCACAGCAACTTAGGCTCTTACCGCAGGAAGAGATGGCGTTTATACCTCTACTTCTTGACCCCTTCTCTGATAAAGCTTCAGATGTAAACATAAAATCCGTTAAGATTTTATATTTCCATACAAGTATAAAATTCTAGTCTCCCATGCATTAACCAAGTTCCTATGCGAGGCCTTATCAGTACATCACTCACCCTTCACTGACAGCCCTAGTATCTATTCTTCCTTTCACTCTAGAGCAGCTGTTTTCAAGTTGGAATCCATGATTTTCTAGAGGACTATAAAACTACTTGAAGCACATAAAGGTAATTAATTATAAGTAAGCATGCTATCAACAAGCTGAAGTTCCATTACATGAAGCTCAACACTTACACTAGAAAAGAGACAACATGCCAGTAGTCAGAGAACAACTAAAACAAACAAAACTATTTTAGTGACCTTGAACTTCTGACTCGCAGCATGTGCAGGAACCTCTCTTAACTTCATTGACACGTCTAGTTAGCATTTTAACTGCTTAATAAATTACATGCCACATCATTGCCCCTTCAAAATGTTTTGCAGGCAGTTGTGAAAACACAAACATTGCTTGGTCTTATTGTTAGGAGCTCAACAGCTATACTATCAGTAGAGAAAACATCTCAACAGCACACTGTAGCTACAGAGAAATGATCAACAAACAGGTTATACAAGTTTCATAAATCATCGATTAATACAAGGTGTTTCAGCTGCCATTTTCAAAAATAACTTGTGTTCTTAGCTGTATTCCCTGACCTAACATACTAGTTTATTTAACAGAAGGTGTTGATTCTCCTTGGAAACCATTCTCAGTTTACAACCTGAGGTCATCATAGCAACTGAAAACACCTCTGCTACCATCATTGTCAGTATCTCTTTAGGTAAGGATGTTTTTACCCTCACTCTCATCAGGAACAGAGAGAGTAAAATCACTGTCAAACAGAGCAGCTCTTTTTAGACTTGGCTAACAACAGTGTAAATGTCCAGTCTTCATTACTTATGTCTTCTAATATAAGTTACACAAGAAATATATGTTAATAATGAAATTATATATTGTCCTTTCCAGTATACATGTTTTACAAGTTTAAATTCAAAAGATCCTTTTAATATTGATCTTCAAATAAAGCTGTTCGCAATATAAACTACATGTAATTGCCTCAGATTTCAATAAGCTAACAGATTCTACAAAAATCGTATGTAACTATCATTTATTAAAATTAATTCTTCATGACTAGCAGTTCATTATGTAAAGCTGAAAACGAAGTACCTCACCCCATCCCAAACCAAAGATTTCTCTCTCAGTGGCAAAGTGCCATCCCTTTTTTGAAAGGCAGGTATGTGACCTACAGACAAAAGCTGTACACAGTATGAAGTTGCCAAGTAATAAGTTGTGGGGGTTTTTTTTGTTTGGTTGGTTGTTTGGTTTTTTTTTTGAAAGGCAGGTATATGTTCTACAGACAAAAGCTGTACACAGTATAAAGCTGCCAAGTAATATGTTGTTTTGTATATACTTGATTTTGGGCACATTCACAGTTCTGCAAACCATGAACACACACTCATACACAAATAGCTCACTACTGAAGGACCTGTAACAATCAAAAAAAATTAACAGCAAAGTCCTTCTGATTAAAAGTATGTCTGATTCCTTTTGGAAAGCTATGATCATTCCAACTGGCTCATTTTCCTTACTTCAATTCCTAGCAAGGTATTACAGACATTTCCCTTTGCACATTCAACATCATTTGCTAGTGTTACTAATAAAAATGTCTAGGACTAACCTTAGTCTCTGTTTATACAAGTCTTCATCTCCATCATCTCTCCATCTCTTTACTTTGCGCTTACACAGTGTACGCTCATCTTCCTCAGAGCTTGGAAAGAAGTCAGCATCATCTTCAGCCTCTTTAAAATCTCTCTTCACCAAATGTTTTCTTTTTTTTGACAAATTCCTGAGTTCATAATCAGAATCATTCTCAGCATAAGATGATGTCTGCTCTTCCTCCACTTCTGCTGCTTCTGGATCAAAGAGCTCTTCATCAGGTACATACTCAGACTCTCCACTATCATCCTTCTGTTCACGCCCGCACTTCTTAGCCTCAAGATATTTCTTTTCTTTTGGAATCTTTGCCTTTGACTGAATCTGAAGGGCATGCTTCTGAAGTTTTCTCATGTGTTTTTTTAAGCGTTTATCTGTTTTTGACAGGACTTTACCCCCTTTTTCCTTTGTAGCAGATGCTGGAGCTACGCGCTGAACATTTTGGGCTTGTGCTTTCTTCTTTGCTCCTTTGCGAAGGGATAACTTCTTTCTTTCAGATGACAGCTTAGCTTGGTCTGCTAAGTACTTCTCAAAATCAGATGCTTCATTTAGCATTAATCGTCGTGTCTTCCTCTCTGGCTTCTGAGGTATTTTAGTTCCAAATGGAGTCATCTGGCCAGTACGAATAAGCTCTTCCCACTCTGTTTCCTGAACAGGCATAAGCATACTGCCAAGACATGAAGGACCAGGTTCTGGAAGAAAAATCAGAGCATCCAGCATGTCGTTAACACCTTCTGAATAACTCAAACACAGGAAAAAGGGTGTTTTGTTTTCTTTTTTTCTCCTCAAGCCTTAGTTGCATTCAGTTAAGCTTTTATATACAACTTAAAAGTCCCAATTATCGCCACATAATACTGGAAATTCAAAAAAGGCAAAATCCAACAAAACAGAAAGCCAAAAAAGTCAGACTGTAACTTCTACTTCAAACTACTTCTCAAACTTCATATAGGAAACGTTACACATACTACCAAAAAGCGAACATTTCTGGAACGATACACAGCAGCAAGAACTACCATAAAATTACAGTCCTCCATGGCACATGAACACTAACGTGCTCCCTATGCTGTCAATTCAACCCAGGTCACCATGTTCAGCGCAAGAAACCACTGTGTTCCCACATGTAGCAACACTGTTTCTATTTCATATAGAAATTTCAGTCCTACTCATAAGCTTGAAATTTGATGTTTCCATTACCATACCAGGACAGACACAAATCTTACAAAACACTTAAGAGCCTGTCTTCCCCCATGGTTAAAAAAAAAAAAAAAGAAAACAAAACCCACCTTCATACTCTACAATACTAATATCAAGATTATGACTTTAAAAGTCATATCGGCTGCACAGCATGTCGCCATAAAAGAGCACTTCAGCTAAACTGCATAGACAGTTACTACACATATTAACACAAACTATAATTAGTGTTAGAAACCAAAGAGAGAGAAAAGCTCTTGAATTCAGGAAGCTGAATGGGAATTTCAGCCTGAAATCTATTGTTAGGGTCCAAAATTTCAAAATAGCTGTACCAGAATTGCCAGCACAGCATGCTACTGTGTATGATTCCATTTAAAGCACTGTATTTATCACTAAAACATGTTTAACAAGTAACGATGATGCATCAGGCAGGAAACTCCTCTCCACCACCTCAGGTTCTCAAAACTACTAGAACTGCTCAACTCCATTTTTTTTTTTGCCTTGGGCTCCATTCACTTCCTGGTTAGATTTCATCACACTGGGTGCCTGAGTTTTACTGCATGAACCCATTCAAAGAAAAAGGATTAAAGACGCTTTTCTGTTAAGAAAAGTTTACTGAAGTTTTGATTCCTGTAAGTTTTGTTGAACTAGGAGATAAGCATGAGCTCTGTGAGATCTGGAATTCACTCCAGCCACATCTGCAATGGACAAAGAGTTTACATCTCTGCAAGCAACAATATAAACCAAAGGTGATGTGCAGATGTCACTGCAGTCCAACCATGCCCTGCAGAATACTGCAGATTAGTGACTGTGGCCAAGACACACTCAAGCTGGAGTTAAAAAATCCAAGCAGTGAGAATGAACAGTTAGTGAAACTCAGAGAACAAATACAGTACTTTGGAAGAAGCCTTATTTTAATTTTTTTTAAATCACAGTGCAGCCTGAAAAAAGAGAAGCACTTGCCCCTTCTACTTCTAGTGATACTTCCCAACAGTAAAAAAAACCAATTTTGTTAATGCTGATAGATAGCATCCAGCATATAAAATGTAATTCAATCATGATGTTAGTCATCTTTATCAAATTAGCTGTGGAAAAAATGTTAGGATTTCCAATTTATTAAGCCCAATACTCTAATGTGCCTCAGCCATCCCTACTGAGCTGAACACGGATTAACATCCATTTTTTAAAACTTCCCACATGAATATGACAAGATCTGCAATTACGCAGGTGCAGAAAATAAGTGTTCTTAACTCTCTCTTTGAAAGCAAACCACTGAAATTTATTTCCTTATTGGCAAAGATCTTGCAAACTAGCTTCAAACAAAGGCATTACATCAAAGTAGAACAGAACTTTCAGCCATCTCCCATACCTTCATCTTCCTCAAATTCAATCTCATTTACTCTATCAAGAATCTCTGTTCCACCAAGAATTGTTTGGAGACGTTTTTGTTTTGCTTTGATCTTCTTTAGCTGTTGCTCCTGGAATGACAAGTAGATACATAATTTAATTTTTAATCTGGTTCATAAACTCGCTCTCCTTTTAAACAAGACTTAAATTACTGTATTTGCGGTATTTCCCACCAGAATCTCATATTCAAATATTCATAGTACCACTTTTTAAACAAAAGAAGTATCACCACAGTATCTGTAGGGCTTCAACCCACAGAACACACACAATTTCCTGTGTACAATCATCTTACAATATGTATACAGTAAGATCAGATCATTTATACACACAAATTTCATGTGCACATTATGCATTTTTATGCACATCTTTTGAGGTCACTTTACAAACATGCTGATTCTACTGAAGTAAGCCCATCAAGCAGACTAGTGAGGTTCACAGAGAACATCAAAAGATTTTGTTCATGATTTGCAAGACTGGGTTAATGGTTAATAAGCCACTAAAAACATCTAAAAGATTTAATAAGATTTATTTATCATCCCAGAAGTTTTGGAATGTTTTGTTAGAAAGAAACTGAAATTGTAAATCAGTCTGTCATTGTAACACGTTTGTACACAGTTAATTCAGGAGTGGTCACAGCTAATTTAGCAGCAAAAACTACAAAGTGAAAGGACTTTAAAAAAGTAAGTGAAAAAAATCAACATTACAAATGCTGTAACAAGTACGGTTCATCACTGCTATGAAAATAATTCAGTGCTAGCTCTTCTGTTACACCTTTTATCTGACTGTAATATCCTCAACTGTATATTTACTAGTGACATTGTGACTCCTTGGTGTTGCTAACTTTCATTTATGAAACCAGAAATTCCCATCAGTAAAACAAAGACATAGGTAACGTAACTTTCCACATTTGTAATTCCATTCTCTGGAAACATTTCCTTACCTAGAGAGGCACATACTTCAGTAAAAATCAAGTTCATGGCAAAATGAGCAATTTTTAATTTCTTTCTGGTGAAGAACAGTTCACGAGTCTGCCCATGTCTTCATATAGCACTTTTCAAACCACAAAGGGTAAGTATATTGATGTATGGTACAATACATTATCTCCTGTGTATGCACTATTATCCTTGCTACCAGAGTACTTTATATAATAAAACACTCCCTGTATGACTGCTGTAAGGAAATAGCTGTCTTGCACCAGTCATTAATTTCCCATTTGTCTCAATAATGGAAGAATTCAGTCTTCAACCATTTTTTTTTAAATACTACAAAAGGAAGAGTACTAAAAGGCACTTCTCCACGCAAAAGGAGCTCAAGACCAGCCTTAAATACACTGCCTGCCTCCAGACTCTAAAGCACTCCTGAGGTTATTAGGATCACTTTTACAAATTATAGTTTTCATACAGGGATTTATTCTTACACTTCAGGGACTGTTAGAGATGGCTAATGATGAACTCACATGGAGATCCGAACTTCCTCTGCAACTAACACTTGAGTAAATTGCTTCAAGTAAAATGAAAAAAAAAATATAGTGTCCAATTACATGATCACTCTTTAGTGGTAAGTCTGGTTTAATGCATTTCTTCCCACTACTTCCAGCTACCTATTCCTAGTCCAGTGCTACTGTTCAGTACAGTCCCCTTCACTCGAATCAGCCAAATTGTGAGCACAGTGTTAGCCAAGTTACTGAAATGATCAGGGTTAGAAAACTGAATGAGTCAGTGGCAAATGGCATGAGACTGGGAAGAAGTGTTTGAGGGCAAAGGACAGTAAGTTTTTCAGACAGTTTTATCATTATAGAAATTATTAGGGTACATTTCCATCAGACAGTGAGCTGATCAAAGTGATACATTCCTGACCAGGAGAAATTTCCCTCTTCTCAAATCTCCTTCCTATGCACAGCTGTATAGGTCTATTGTTTACATTACCTTGACGCCTGCTAGACTGCTCTACAAGCTCCTTTAACTTGCTGCTCTGGTAGAAAAAAGCTGGAGCAGTTTCTGCCAAATCAATGAGCTAAACGGCTCACAGAAGGGAATGATATGTACTGACACAAGAAAGACACAGACAATGAAAGAGGATTGATTAAAGAAAGGGAGGTAGGGAATGAAGACCAAGAGAGCTGAGATTTAGGTCAACTATTGAACCATGCCTTAACAATGCTTTGCTAACTCTCCAAATACTACTAGGGAGATTTAATTAAATTAATGCAAATCAGTCTTCAAGTAGGTCCCAGAGTTTTAGTTTTACAGCTTATTCTGAAACTTAGAATAAATTAAAAAAAAATAACCCAAACCTTAAGCCAAAGTACAAGCTAGGTACTGTCAGCAGAAAATTAATGTAATCCAATCACCTTGTTGTATTTTTGCCGTTTTACAGAATCTAGTTTTCTATTTATATCTTTGTTGTCAGCAGCTTGAGGTGAAAGTTGCTCAATAATTTTATTTATTTGTTTCAGAGAAGTTGTACATGATCTGAAAAAACAAGAAGATTGCAATTTACTAGTCAGCTCTAGAAAGAAAAATAGCACATTCTTGGTTCAAACAATTTAGAAATCCCAGGAGTTTTAAGGCAAGATGTAAAAAGGTCTAAAGGTAAGTTTCTAAATAAACATCTTTAAACAACATTGGAAATACTAAACACTTTAAAAAGTTGTACATCATAAAATAATTTTAAACAAAATTTTACTAATACTAAAATTCCAAAGGCAAGAAAACTGAAGAAATCACTGCAATATTTAGTACTCAAAAGTTACAAGTCTGGTGATGGTAATAAGCAAGTGATACTGGTTGCTTTTATTATTCAAGGTAAAGAAAATGCAAAACAAAAAATCTAAATGGGAAATCCCATGTTTTCATCTTCTAAAACTATTTTAATAGTTTGATGCCATTATATAAGGAAGTCTATTTCTTTGACCTTTATAATGTCTCTTCTACACAAAGAGTAGATCACAAGATACAAACACAGTTTCAGGAAGACTGACTAGCTCAAAGAATTAACAGCACATGAACATTAAACTTTCCTTACTCATGAACTAGCTTTTTTTCATGTTTCCACATACAATACAAAATTCAGGTTGAACCACATACTATAACCTAGTATCAGCTGTTTTTGCTGCTGAATTCATTTGCAAGAGAGGAGGCACAGCCCCACCATCAGAAGCAACAAATCTAGCTTTGTTGCTTCAAATAGAATATTTCATAAGGATATACAAATTAGCATCTCAAAGCATTATGAAAAATGTCACAGAAAACTCTTTACAGCATCTGCAAAGCAGTCATTACTCCCCTCACACACGAAGAAAAGCACTACATAAGTCTGCAGCTGTCAGGGAGGAAACCGTTGGGCCACATGCAGCTCTAATCTGGATTCCACCACTGTTCTCCTAGAAGACTATTCTACCAGCTCTCCAGCTATCACTGCCACTCTCACTTCTTCATTCAACACTTTGGAACCATCCCCTCCCCTTTCTCAGTCTGCTGTTTTGTTAAAGTACACCATCCTCTTGCATGCCTCCTATATTGGTTTGCTTCCTTGGCACTAGGGGGGATCTCAGCACATACCGCTATTGTCCTCTTCCACAAAGCTTTATTTAACAGGACTGCAGGATTTAACTCCAAACATTTTTTATTCTCCTTCTTCTGCTTAAATTTCTGTGTATATTATAGAATCATTCAGCTTCTACTGTGAACTCTGTTGTAACTACTCAAAAACCACTTCTTGCCTGATTTTACCTCTACTCATGCATCCACCGTGTTACAGGACTCTAACCAACTCTATCATGCTCTACTCGCATGTCTTTACTTTTGTTAGTCTCTCTGCTCAACAAGCCAGCTATATCTCTGCTAATTTTCTCCAAAATCAACTTTCAGATTTGCAGATTACGTCTTACACAGAGGAGGTTCTACAGGTCTGCAGAAACCATTTGAATCCCCTCATTTTACAAATTTAAGTGGAAGGTGAAAATAGAGAGGTGAGAAAAATCATAGGATGCTTCTTGAAAAACAGGAAAATATCAACTAATTGACAGTGCCATTCACCACTCAATAACTGCATAATCTAATTGCAATGGTTACGCTGCTCCATTCTTCCTCTCAATGACCATCTTACTCACTACCTCCCTCTGCTACGTGACATCTGAAATTAGGTTCCAGTTTTGCAAAGTTGCTTGATGTCACATCTCCACATCCGAACTGGAAAATTAATGAAGTTCATATAAAATTAAGCTTATGCATAATGAGAGCTAGGTGAGAGTTCACACAGGTACTGGCAGCCTACAGCCCTCTCGAGCACTAAATCCCAACATTAATGCAATACAGTGCACATGTAGAATTATTTACCTGCAGCAGTTCACATAGTAACTGCACAACAAGACTAGAAACAGAAAGGGAGATCTAAGATCAAAACTCAAAAAATTTGTGGCTCCTGTCCCTCAGTCTTCTACTATTAATACACCATGTTAATCAAGCATTTGATTATTTTAAGGTGTCATTAAATATTTCATACAAGCACTTGCGATAAGGTTGTTTTGGCTGTAGCACACTCATGATACGGAGTCATCCATGTTACAGAAGGCACATAACCAGAAGCAGATAACCCCACGAAGCACACAGAACTGCAGAAGCAGCACTTTTTCTGACTATAACTTTGAATAACAGAGTATATTGCAGTCCTCCACTGCCTGGTAAGGAAAGAGACAAAGCAGAAAAAGGAGACGCGCTGTCTTCTACTGCCTTGATGCATGACTGAATTAGTCAAATAAGAGCAACGAAGCATTGCTCTGATGTGAAAAATATTTTCGCCTTTTTTAAAAGGTGGGTGGCTCAGACGACTACATGTGATCTAGTGCTTTCAAAACATCTTTTCATCTAGCTTTTAAAAACACAAGACACCAAGTCTCATTAGATAGTCAGTAACAGAAAGGAACAGTAAGAAGGGACACAATTTACCTTAAGTCATCCAGCACTGACTGATACTCTTTCTCCGCATCAGCTATTTTTGTTGCTTTATTAGCTTCATTAATTGCATTATCTACTTGCTGAAGAACTCCTTGCTCCAATACATCCTGGTCATAGACATCAACTCCTAAACCTTTGAGCTCAGCAGCCTGTGCACTATATGAAATGGACTGAATCTGCTGCCTGTTGATCTGTAAAATGGGTTGCCCTCTTCTGGGCACCTCCAAAGGAGCAGCCATGGAAGCAGATGACTGGCTGGCAGAGTTGGGAACTCTAATACTATTATCCAGGTCATTGTTACAAATGCCATTTTCTTGTTCAATTCCCAATTCCTCAGCATTATGCTGGCAATTATTGCTTAAAGTAGTAACGGGGTCTTGTTCTTGGATACTGTCTGGCAGGTGGCTGTTGTCTGTTGGCATTCTCTGCTCAAAGGCAACAAAGAAGAACCATGTTATCACGAGAACATTCACACACACAAAGTTTCTCACAAAGACTGTGCCCAAATAAAAGTAATCAAAACAATAAGCATGCTGCTTTATGAGAAATTCTTCTTTCAAAACACCTACTGGTCTACTCCCCCACCAGTCCTCCTTGCAAAGGCTTCTCCACACAAACTTCCACAATTAAAAGCAAGAAGTGGTCAAAACTTCTTAAAGATAGCTATATGTAATCCAGTAGTCTCTTTGCCAGAAAGTGAACTCAATCTTGTGTGTAAATGGTCATGCTCCAGAAGACTATGACGTAACACAATCATATGTAACTTAACATATCCAAAATCAAGATACAAGTTTCTGAAACAGGATAAGACTTACCAGTGAAAGCACTGATGAGAACAGCTGGCTGTAAGCTTTAGTTTGATAATTCAGCATTGAAATAGAACATAAAGCATTTTAGTTGCTAGGAAATTAACACCGGACAGACCTACCAAGGCAAGCCTAGAGCTGGTATTGTTTGGAGCCTTCAGGGTGAGACTGTCTTCTGAAAGGATGTATTTTTCATCAACTTCAGGGAGAAACAAGTGCTATTAGCTTGCAGGAAGACATTAACAAGGCAGGTGTGCTTCATCAGCAACCCCTCCTAGCACAGCAGCTCGTGGATTTCAGTCCCAGCTCACGGTTTTCTTCCATCAGCTCTGAACACGCCCGCAACGGGTTTGGCCCTTCGTTCAGGCTGCGGGTACCGCGACAACGCCGCGCACCGGCCAGTTCCCCTCCAGGGACCCCATCCACCCCTCGCCTATACCGAGGTCCCCGTCCTTCTCCACCTCTCCCTACGGCCAAGCCCGGAGCTGGCGGGGCCGGAATCGGACCGCCGGCCGCAGGCTGTCCCTCGCGGCTGGCGACGAGGCCCGGCCGCGATGGAAACGGACGGGCTGGGGGGCGGAGGGCGTCTTTCCCCCGGCCTCTGCCCGAGCCGGGCAGGCCGCGGCCCCGGCGCGCGGAGGAGGAACGGGAGGAGCGCGCGGTCCCGGCGCAGCACCCACCTCTCCGCTCGGCACCGCGGGCGCCTCACCGCCTCCGCACAGGGCGCATGCGCGCCGAGCGCGTGTGCGTCACTTCCTTAGCGTCAGCGCACGTGAGAGGCGCGCATGCGTCTGGTTGCCGGTGGCTGGGTGCGGGCGCTGCCGGCTGTGGGGCGGGCAGCCGGGCTCCGCTGGGCCCGCGGCCGCTGGTAGCGGCGGCCTTCGCCGCCAGGCTGCGCCGTGAAGGCGGTTTTACGTGGCAGTGCTGGGTTCGGCGCGGGCTGCTCGCAGACAGGCCGCTCCGGGCCGGCCGCCCTGCGGGGGGCTGGTGCTCGTGACAGAGGAGCCTGTGGGCCGGAGCTGCAGCGGAGCTGCTTGCAGGGACCGCTTCAGAAGCTGTTTTCCCCCTTGACGTGCCCTAGTGTCAAAGTGATTGTCCTTTGAAAGGCTCGGGGAAGGAGACGCGATCTCGTGGTTGCAACATTAGCCCAGGACTCGAAAAACAAACGTGTAAATGGCATAATTTGATTGCATCAAGGTTACTCCAAGGGAAAGAAAGAAAAAAAAAAGAAATGCTACCCAGCGTTTAGCAGCAGGATTGGTCACAGGCTTAGTAAGCAATTGGCGAGAGGAGCAGTCTTTGAAGGGCTACTGTTCTCCTGCCTGCTGGGCTCTGTAGCAGGAGTTCCTTCTGTTTGCATTCTTTTCTATTATCTCCCTAATTCTCCAGTAGTGATAAAAGCATAAAGTTTCCCCAGGGCGCCTTTTGTGTTTCTGTACCTTTCCCCTTCCTTCTATCTCCCCATTCCAGTGGCATGAGAGTCCTGGACCCAGATCTTCCTCTTTCGGGCAGCAGAACTGTATTTATTGGCTGACAGCCTTGGGACAACTGTGAGAGGATAAACATGTAGCAGAATACATTTAGAAATATTTTGCTAATAAAATGCTGAGGCAAATACAGTTTATCTCTTGGCTTAAAGGGACAATTTGTGATTCAGTTTGACCACAGAGTTGCTTTCTTCAACTGCTTTTTAGTTGTCCTGCTCTGTGTATTCTTAATGTCATCTTGCAGTGCATGTCTTGAAACAAGGCGCAGATTTAAAAAAATGTATTATTATTTTGTAAATTATTCAGGGGTGAACACAAGGTGTATATAAGTAAGTGACAGTCATAATACCTTATTCCTCTCACAAAATGCTACAGACCAAGAGGGAAAGCAAGCTTGTCCAGTAATGGTAATAGATTTAGAGTGCACCTTTGATCCAAGGAAATCCAGGTCCTACTGATTAGTCATCCTGCATCTAGAAGACTATGATCATAACCATGCAGAAATGTCACAATTGTTTAACAAAGGAATAGCAGAGGTGGTGTTTGTGTATGACTAGATGTAGTGTTTTAACCATGGAAGTTTAAGGATATAGGTTAGGGTGGACAAGAAGAGAAGATAACTTCTATTAGATTTTGGATTTTGTCTTCTGTACACTCTACCTTTAGATATTTGTATACATTGATAAGATCTTCCCTTCCTTCTTCTTTAGGCTATACAGTCCCAGATCTTTTCAGCCCTTCCTCACAGGACATGGTCCAGTCCTTACTCATCTTAGTGGCCTTTTGCTGGACTCTCTCTAGTAGCCCCATATCTCTCTTGTGCTGGGAAAGTTCTTATCTCTCTAGGCATTGGTTGTCTGGCGTTTTCTCAACTGTGTTTCTATGGTGCGTTGGTGGAGCCCACAGTACTGTCGTAAAACACCGTTGATGAAGTACGCAGCGATTCAGGCATTTCAGACATCATTGAAACTTCTTTTTTGCCAAATTTGTGGCATGCCGAACACACCCACAGAGTCCCTACGCGCTTGCTCCAAGAGTAGGAGTTCTGTTACTTTTTCTGATAAGACACCTCTACTGACAGTTTTAGTAAACCAAGTTCTCCCTGTTGCCAGCCCTCTGTAATGCGTTATTACCGTTTCCTTTAATACCTACTGGTGTGAGTATTAATAACTCTGAAAATTGTTGGTGGCCTGGCTTTATTCTGAACTACTACTACAGGTCCTTGACTGAAGATGTTCCTTTCCCTTCCTTCCATTCCCTTATTCCCTCCAGCCCCCGATGTCTGGAAGTCTCAAGAAAACACAGAACTGGTCCTCTAACCTCTGTAAGACCAAGACCCAAAAGGTCAGCAGGCAAATAAAACAGTGCTTAGTTGATAGACTCTTTTTTGTTTTGTTTGCTCTGAAATATGCTATTACTGCAAATATCCTTTACTTAGTATTTAATGACTAGAATGAGGAGGCTTATTTTTAACCTTTGTTGCCATGTTATAAATACAAGGAACAATGCTTTGTAATTGCTGAAACAATTGAAAAAGGGGAGTGCCAAGTCTTTCAACAGAGTGACGAAGGCAGCAGCTAGGGGGCATTTAAGGACAGAGCAACATCAAGCTGTTGTCAAAACTAAACTGAGGGGTAGGCTCGGTTTTCCAGAAACTGATTAATGAAGGGGAAAAAGTTCTCCTGGAAGAAGAAAAAAAGAGCTTTTTATTATTTGCTAGGAGAGAAGTTTTTAAATGAAAAGCTGTTTCTTTCCCAAGCTTGAGAGGAACATAAGTGAAGATTTTCTTATATGTTAACAGACTTCTGTGGGTTAACGGATTACTAATGTGGGAGATAGTCAGTACGAAGCCCAGAAGAAGAGGCTATAATCCAACATTAAGCACTATTGTTCCAAGGCAGGTACTCGTGGAACAAAGCAGTTTCACTGGGATCCTGACTGCGATCCCAGACATCCCTGGAAGAGCTTGCTTATAAGGATCCCTATTGTGCTCCGTAGATGAGGGGTTATGTGGGACTGAAGATGATCTTTGTGGGACTGTTCTGAAACTGTGATATAAAAATGCGGGAGGCCCTTCGGGCAGAGACTGATCAATGTCGTCTGTCCGTGAAGCACCATATACACTGGGAATGATGTATAAATAATAAGCATGTTGTACAGCTAGTGTGTTGCAAACTGGGTCAGGCTCCCAGGTGGTGAGAATGAAGGCTGTTTGACTGAAGTGTGCAGAAGCCGGGTCTCCCAGCAGTTGAAAATCAATATGGCTCCATTAAAGTCATAGCAGGGAGAGATTCTATAGGACTTAAAAGCTCCTTCCGTGGTGGTCCATCCTTGATGCATTTGCAACACTAAGCCTTTTTTACCTCTTCTACCTCAACACATGGTTTTGCCTAAGCAGGTGAGATCTATAGTTTCGATCTCCCGGCCTCTGCTATTGCCTGGAACTGTCCATAACAAAGACTGTAAAAGTACAAAATCTGTATAATAAGACAGAATGACTTTGAAGTTACATTTTCAGTGCAGTCGTTTTCACACAGAAAATTAACCTCTGATGAACCAAAAGTTAAATTCTGCTCTTGGCTTCATACGTATCCAGCTTCTGATCTGTTCACGTAGCATGCGTGCATGCATGTTTCTCTCTATTTTACTGAAGTATTTAATTGCATTTGCCTTCAATTTTTAGTATTTTTTTCTACATGTAGATGACTGCTAGCTGCAGTGCAGCTACTCTGCTAAACCACTGGCAGTGTGGTTTCCTGGGCAGGACAAGTTCTGCTTGTTTGGTTAGGTTTTTTTAATGTTGTTAATGTAGCCACAGTCTTCACCCACCTTGTATGCAAGCGTCAATGATAACGCTTAATCCTTGCTGGAGCTGGTTCTGGCAACTTTCGACATGCAGTAATTATGCTCTTTTACTTGAACTAGCAAGACTGGGAAATTAAACTGTGTGGATGTCTTCCCTTTCTATGAGCCTTGCAGGATTACTGGGAAGGATCCTGGCAGAGCGTGTAAAGCAGCAGCTCAGAGCTCAGCTGTCGGTTCTGGAAGGCTGTGAGGAAACGCAAATAGGCTTCCAAGGAAGCTCAAATAGAATAACAACTTGGAAAGGAAGCAATTTGTTTCTGTGACTCTGAATTGGATAATGAAAAATCACATTCTGTAAATTATTGTCAGTGATGAAAGGGAAAGAGGCAGTGGTTTAATTTTTGCTCCATCATTTTTATTCTTTTTCCTACTCTGAAAAGTTATCTCAAGAGTCATGGCCTGGGAATTCTACGAGAAACACATGCCAGTGATGTACACAGTAATAACCTGCCGTGTATAAGTCCCTGGTTCTTAGGAGGAGATGATCTTCTCAAGCCCTTTAGTGGCCTGGTTGTGCTGTTAAGGGTGTGCCCTTCTGACAGTTGGCCAAATGTCCAGTCTTGCTTTTTCAATTAGGCCTTTCCTCCACAGATTTTAGTATGGATTTTGCCAGGCTGAAGGCTGTGGAAGGACTTTGTGACAGAGCATATTTATGGATTTTGTTCTGAGGACATCCTGTACATGAACTATGACTGATTGCAATGGAACAACCGCACAGAAAGACTTGGACTGCTCAGCTAAGAAAAAAGCAATCTGAACCACTACCTTTTTCAGAGTTAAGTGACCCCAGGATTTGAACATCTTCTTTGAGCTCTCATCACACAAGTTTTTACATGCATTAAGGTGACCTGAGATGGTTGAGCCTCAGGCATGTGACTGCTTCTCTTATTTATGGAGCAGTCCCAATGGATGCAATGCTTTGCTAAATATTTAAAGACACTCCTTGTCTCAAAGTGCTTAGGCCTAAGATTTTCATTTATTCATATACTCATAGAGCTCAAGACCAGACAGAACCATGAGATCATTTCTTTTGACCTCCAGTGTGACAAACAGCAAATATTCTCGCTCAGTAACTCCTACATCAGGCCTGCATCTTGGAGCTGAAATAGCACAGATGGCTTAGCAAGACATCACATTTGGATTTAAATACATTAAACGGTAGAAAATCCACTACGTGACTTGGTAGATTGTTCTAGGGGCTAATTCCCTTTGCTGTGAAAAGCAAAAAAAAGCCAGGTGATTAAATAAGTTGCTGGTCTGTTAAACATAGTGGAAAGGAAGACTCCAGTGGAACTTTGGAAGAAGCCTCAAACACAACTTTGTAAAATCTTGAGACTAAATTTCAGAACAAACTTTCCCTTATCTGCTTAGAGGTCTGCAATGGGATGGACACCTCAGGTTCCACCTAAAATGTCCCTAAGCAGTTATGTGCTTCTCTGTGCTATGGCTGTTTCTAGGAATGCTGCTTTTGTGGCTGAGCTGATCAACTGGGTACACTTGTCCTTCTTGAGGCCAGCTTAGAAGGTGAAAATCCCAACACTATGCCAGAGGGGTCAGTTAGTCAGGTATCGAGTGTCTTAGTGCCCGCAGGCAGCACTGTTCTGTTAAAAAATAGGTGGCAATGGCAGATTTTAGTTCATATGAGTTTAGATTATCTAGTTTTCAGTCCTTTCTTGATGAAACATCAGCTGTGGGTCTGTGCCAACATCCTAGGAGGTTTCTGTGCTGGTGGTGCTATACACTGAGGCACACTGACACTTTTAAAACAAAATGCTAAAACTGTGAAGTTGTGATGAAAATAGATAATAAATGATTTAGGGGCTGCATTACTTCTCAGGAGAGCACAGAATTGCTGGCAGCATTGGCAGAAGTGGGAATTCCATCCACAGTAATAAAACATCTGTATCTCTTTGTACCAGAGAGTTGAGTGGCAAGTATCTCTCAGAGCCATGCCAGTGTAATAAAGCTAATATATCAACTTAAGAGAGATGCTAAGCTCTTTGAAAATAATTGTGTGGTTGGCAAGCAATAGCTTTTACTCTTTATATTGCAGAGAAATAAAACTGTTTTTTTTTCCTCCCTCTCTCCCTGCTGTGGTGCATTTAGGAAATGAAATGCAGAAATCTACTCCTAATGCACTATTAGGTTGGAAAAATCGTGACTGCAAATGGGAACAAATTCCAGAAGTGAAGGTTTCTCTCATTACTTTACTGTAGTCAGATTGCTCACCTTTTGTATTTCCAACAAATATTGCTGGACTAAGGCTCACATGTAAGGAAGTTCTTGACAATATCAAATTTTTAGGAAAGCTCTGTGTTTGTGCTTATTTAGGCTGCATGTTTCTCCAGAGAATGAAAAATGTTACTTTCTAGCCGAATCTGCTGCATCTCGTAGAAGACGGCTCATGAGCTTGCAGACACATCGTTGCTTCACATGTGTCTTTGCTAGCTATCTTCTAGAGCTACGTGCACACAGCACTTTTGAAGGCCCCATAGAAAGAGCAAACAAATATATCCAAGTTTTAAGTACTGAGTAAGCAGTACTTAAATAGTACTTAATAGGATGTTCCCAGAGCCATCGCACCAGTCTCCTGCAGGCAAAGGGGGAAGTTGAACCTGGAAGTTTATTGAACCTTTGCAAACCAGCCTTTCACTTTTTATGTACTTCATAGCTGTTCAGCGGGGAGCTTATGATGAGACTCTGGCCCCTGTATCCTGGAACCAGGATCTTCTGCTGCCATCTTACCCAGGCAGCTGTAGGCTGAGTTAGGTCTCCTTGCAGTGACTATCACATATGATGATTCCTGAAGCTCGCTGGCAGAGGCATGCTAAGACTGTGTTTGAATGGTCAGAATGGGTCAGGAAGAGAAGCATATAAATATTCAAGTACTCAAATATCTTTCATCTCTTCAAAAACTGGGCTGACAGAGGCAGAACTGGTAGTGACCACCTGCCTGCTTTAACACTAGAGGGAGGCATCGCCTAGAAGAAATCTCAAAAGCTTCTAAAATAGCACAATTTAAAACGATTTATGTGTCTTGGAAGGGAACAAAACACTGATTTCTTTTTAAAGCCTCTGTTTTTATTGGAATACATTATGGGAGGCCTCATTTGTTGCTCAGAATGCTCTTGCCCAGAGTGAAATCCAACCTTCCTGATGAGGCAGGCAGATTCAGCTTGTGCTGCTCTGCTTTGTCTTAGCTGGGCTCTCCTGGGACAACCTTATGCACAGGGCCTGGGGGTAGTTCAGCCTCTATAAATAGCTCAGTGCTGAATTCTTGTGCGAGCAGATTTTGAAGACTGCGCCAAAGGATAAAGAGTTGTGTTGTTTTAGTTCACTTTAGACTGACACACTCAAACAGATTTCCCTGTCTGGCCTCAGTTTGTACTCAAAGCAGAGGCCAGGAAGATGAAACACTAGTGCCTCACTCTGTGTTTATTTCTCCCTAATTGCAAGCCTATAAGCAAAATAATAGGGATTGACTTAATAATGGTGGCTATGTAGGGATGGTTGTGGTCCCTGAGGAGGCTTTCCCTCTCCTCCTTTACGCTGTTAGCTCCTCCCGTTGCAGCGTGGATCCTGTACCATATCCATATAAGGGGTAGGTAATGCACAGATCCCTCATTCGTGGTAAGACTGCTTCCATGTCTGTAAACTGCATTTTGCTAGGTTGCCCAAAAAAGACCATAGAAAAATGTGAAGAGTTATTTGAGGTCTCCACAGCAGTTGATAGTAACCTAGAGTTGTATGAATCATATATTGTACTGAGCAGAGAGCTGGAAGCTGCATTTCTAAAGTAGGGTCCAGGTAGCTGAAAATCCTGCAAGTTAATTTCAGCAAATGGGGAGACGGAATGTGATTACCTGTCCTTTCCCCCACTCCTTATTGTCAGGAGTAAAGGCGGTTCACGGAGAAAGGAAGTGGGACAAGAGAAAGTTTTCAGGAGCTCTGGATATCCTGCCTAAATCTTTCAATGAGCTCTGTTCAATGGAGATGCTTATTTCTTCTTCTGCTAGACTTATATCTGCCTTGTCTCAGCTGGTGAGCACAGGAAAGGGGGAAAAAAAGTGCTCTGAGGCAGTCTTTTCCAGTCAGATACTGCTGAAGGAGCAAGAGAAGCAGAGCTGGGGTGTGCGGATGGGGACAGAAACAGATATGAGAAGGAAATGTGTAGAGGGGGACTGGAGAGGATGAGAAGAGTGAGGGAAGGGCTGTTTGAAAGCTGAGGACCAGAATTAACTGCTGAGCAGGGCAGTGCAGAGGTGTATGGGTGGCAGTTTTGAGCGGACTTAAATCTTTGAATTAAAATGAGGTATAGCATACATGCTGATGGGCCCAGATGCTCTGAGATCACTCTGGTGAAGATCTTGAGAGACAGAAGGTCTATTGTCAGGAGGTGCAAGTTACAGACACTTCAAATGGATGTCAGGAATTTAAAAGAATACTAAAATGTGCTATCAAGACCCTGTTTAGAGTCTCTGAAAGTTTTTTAGAGTCTCTCTCTACTGTTGCCTGAATTTATCCTTTAACAAGTTCCAGGCCCTTTGTCCTTTTGACAACACTTAAAATGTCCTGAGTCTCTGCTAACGTGAGACTTGGTCCACAGTTCCTATTGCATCATGCTGCTCCAGCACAGCCGTGTACTGCTTCTCATAAAGGAGCTTCCACAGTGTCTGACTGCAGTTTCTTTCTGTTGAGTCCCTTTGGACATCTTGTCATCTGTGATTCTCACCAAAGGCCTTGAGATATGTTTTGTTAAACAGCTAAAAGAAAATTGCATTGGGAAAGCTGCTGATGTGGTTCCTTTTGCCTTTCAGAACATAATCGTGCAGATCTGTAGTTATTATAGCAGATCTCTGTTTAGAGCAAGGAAGATTTCTCAAGGTGCTGTTTAAGACTTCCTGGTTTGTGCTGCAAATTGTTAATCAGTCCATGACAGCATAAATAAAATTAAAGGGTTTAATTAAAACTAATGAATGAGTGAATGGAGAATACACAGCATGTTCCACTTGCGTAGTGCTGGTACTCTGAATAATTAAAATGTCACAAAGTAGGAGATGTCTTAGTAAAAATGTTGGAGCTGCAAAAATAGAGGCCCCTGAACTTTGGTAGTTTGGGAAGGTTTTACTCTTTAAGTTGGTTGAAATAATTTTATCTAAGTTAAGGGAAAGATACAAAAATATGTACAACTTTGATTTTTACTAGTATGGAGTCAAAGTTGGAAGCTTGGTGCCAAACAAACCCTGCTGCATTTTGGATCAGTTTGCGTGTCTGAAGATCTAACTGTTTTTATACTAATTTTGTAATTATAACTTAATTATAAGCCTGTATCACCCACAGGATTAGTTTCTTCTTTTGACTCATCTGTGACAGTGTTCTTGCAAAGTAAACTTGTTATTACATGCTATTACATTGCTGTTACTTGTTAATGTTCTATCTTCTCAAAGCACAAGAATACTTTTGATTCAAACCCAAACCTGAACCACAGCCTGAACTGAATCTGCCTTTGGCTCAGGTTTGGTGTATGTGACATATTTTCACTGATGAAATAGTCATGCCCCTGCAGCCTACTTTCTGTGTCATAGTGACCCAAGGTGAGCCTCAGTGAGGGACCTTACTCAGTGTAGGGGTTTAACTGCATGTGTTGGGAGGTTTAAAAGGTACCATACCTCCATCAAGTGCCTCTAGAGGCCACGATCTAATGGTAGGCAGTGTTAGATGCAAGTTAGAGTGGGGTGAAAAGGTGAAGATTATCTATGAGGTAAGTGGCTATTCTGCTGGATAATCCTAGCTCCGTATCATATTATTTCTTAAGATGGCTGAGTAAATAAATTTACCTTGAGAATTTCCACCAGTTTAGCCTGGTAGGTTAAGACTAGAAGAACAGTGCAACTTCCACATGGCACCATGGAGTCTTCCATGTCCAGACTGGGTATACATAGTCTCACTACTAATGATATCCACAATATATTCCCTCTCAATGCTTGGCTGTCTGTTTAGTGGAAGATCAGACTAGATTATTATAATGGTCCCTCTGAGCCTTAAATATTTATAAAGGAATGAGAAGAGTTTGCCAGGAACTCAAGTGATTTCTTAACGTTACATTAAATAACATTTAAAAGTATGGCATAACTTTAATGTATTTGCCTTTGGGTTAATGCTTTGGCGTTATAAACAGCATGGAAAAAAGGTATCTCAAAATGCTTTTCTCCTAGAAAAGAGACTTGTGAAGAATATGCTTGAAGTTTTTTCTTTCTGTATATGTTTTGGCTTATTTTTGTCAAAAAAATGAAATATTTTGGAAGCAAAACATTGAGAGTCTATCTAAGAAAAAACATAGTTCTCCCTGCACCTCATTTTGGATGTGTTTGAGTTGGGGGAAGTTATACTGAAGGAAATATGGTCCTTTCAGTGTGCTACAAATCACAAATATCTATACGCTATCAAAGCAGACTGGACTCTCTGGCTCACCCTATAGCATTAGGGGCCTTGGTTACACAGAAAAAAATAGTAATTAATAACAAATAATTGGAATTAATTAGGTATGGTCAATTCCTCACATAAATTATGCGGATTTATGTGAATTGTTAGACTTTAATGGCTATGTTAATAATTAACTACAAATTAAAAATAATCACAAGTGCAATTGGGAAAATATCTTCCCACTGGTTACTTTATGATTCAGTTTCAATTAAAGCGTTCGGTATTAATTTTCAATCAACCAGGGCTTGTATGCTGCTCCTGGTGACATCACTGTAAATTTGGGGTGAGATTCTTATGAAGTCAGTGGCAGTACTCCAGATTTACACAGATCCAGCCAAAAGCAAAATAGAGTCCATCAAGTAAAACATTCCCTTATCTTCAAAGGTAATTGGTTTCATCTGTAATAAAATATCTCAGGGCAGTCTAGGCTAAGCCTAGTTATTTGGCTTCACTGAGGCTCTTTGTGTGAATGAATCTTTTTAGATTTGAGCCCAGAAGGTTGAAATCCATAAGTGACCTTCCATAGCCTTCACTGGAGCAGATCCAGGCTCTGTAGAGCTTCTGCTAAGAGGCTTTTCATTACAGGAAGATGCAGTTAAGGTTGCAAAAATTTGTTGGGCTTTTCATAAGCACACATATAAAAACTTATATTTCCTAAATTCCAGAAGCTGCCAGATTTGATTACAATGTGGCTAGAAAGAGGAAGGGATGAGGTGTTTGAGACTCTGTCCATGCTGGTCTGTTTTTGCAAGGCATGGTTCTGGAGTAGCTATATTCTCTTGCTGTATACATCAGCACCATATTTTTTTCCAAACATGAATCAATCAGTTACCTCATTAGTTTATTTTCTTAGTTACCTGTGAAGTGATCAAAAGTCAAATCTTCAGATTGAGATTCTTCAGTGAATAGTCCCTTGTTCTTAACTTAGACTTATTCAGTGTAATGCTTGCTACACGGTAGGGTATACGGTGTATAATCCCATGATGTAGGAGCTCCAGTTTGTACTTTGCCATTTTGTTAGGTATGGCAAAGCAGGGCAATACCTTTGTTTAGGTATATACAAAAGATAATGCTACGCTTTCTTTCGAGGCACATAGTAGGAACTGTGACCCAGTTAAGTTCTGCATTAAAATATATGTCTTTGCTCAGTCCATTCAGGATGTTGGCACACCTCTTCCCCATTCCTATATCTTGCTGCAAGAATAATATAAAGTAGATCTAGGATTGATTTACAGAGGCCAAGATTTTTATCTGATGGGCTATTTGCATCCTTTCTGTGTAAGGGAGTGGTGGCATGGTGCAGCTTTTTCCGTGATGTCAGGTAGGCTGGTTGATACTCCTGGAAGCCTCTGTCTTATGGTGTATCAGTATCACTGCTGTTCGGCATGTGTAGGGAGCACAGTGCTCCCAGAACTGCTGGGTGAGAGTAGGTGGCAGCACCATGCGCGCACTGTAAGGAATGATCGGAGATAAGGTGTCCAGGAGTAGGTTTCTGACACCAGTATGGCTTTGCCAGCATTCAGTATGCTTTCAATTTACTTCAAGGAGTGGTCCTAAAGAATTTTCCTAGAAGAGTCTGCAAGATGAGCAGACTGATCAAGCTGATCTAGGAGCTCATAGCTCCTGCATCGAAAGGAAGCTTCTCAGAATTTTTTCAACGTATTCATGAACAACTGTGTAGGGAAGAGAGGAGTCTTCCTTTGACTGAGTGGGATCAACCCTAGACCACTCAGTGTTAGGGAAACTTTTCTTGTTTCAGAATGTTTTGGATGAAGATGCACTGATTCACAGTCCTTCTCCCTGTAGAGTAGCTGGGGACAGCATTCCTTTATAGCCAGAAGTATTATGACAATGTTAAAACCCAAAATTTAGACTAAATATCAAAGAACTTCATGACAGCTAAATATATTACAGTTAAGTCAACCTAAAGAAACACTGGAAGCTTTGTAGCATGGGTCACATACAACTATGATATACCCAAACCTGGGATAATACTGTGTAAGAAGTAATCTTCAATTTTTGTATGTGAATGATGAAGAAAAAGAACAGTAAGGATAGTCAAATGCTGGGATAGGGGTCCAGAGGGGCTCAGAAATCTCCATCCCTAGTATGTAATTGGAATTGCCCTTGTTGAATCTTGTGTATTGCTGTGTGTAGTATTCATCTGATCTTAGACTATTTATGCCAGCAGGCCATGGAGCCATGCAGCTGTGAATCAACTACAATAACTAGGGTAGGATCAATACCTCATTCTGTAAAGAAATCCTCTTAAAAAAGACAGGAGACCAAAGCTAGGATTAATAGAGGCTTCCAGTGTACACCTCCAATTGCACATCAGAGAGTTGTCAGTATCCCTGATACAATTTACACTGCATCAAAAACACAAACCTCAGCAAGTACAGAAAGTGAAAGCAATTTTGGAGTGATCTGTGCTAGAGCAATTCCCTCCACAATAGGTCTAAGCTAACCCAAACTGATGCTTTTTACACAAATGATTATAAATAGAAGCCAAAATTTTGTCAGACCAATAGTGCAAACTTAACATATTGGCCCCTTGGTGTCATTTGAAGAAAATTAATGCAGAGGGCCAAAGAGACAGAGTCTGCAATATGTAATGCTCCGGAGACATAGCTGAGATTTTGTTCCTAGTGTAGCAGAAATAAATGCTCTTGGCAAACCATAGGGGAGAAATAAGACATGTGCATAAGTAAGATTAATCAGTAAAGCCAATGTCTATCTCATGAGTCATATCTGACATCAAAAAGGCCAAGGTTGTTGCATGTTAAATTCGTGCTACTACAGGAAAGGAAAAATAACAAAGAATCTTCTGTGAAAATTGGGCTGTAGATTTGGAGAATGTGCAATCACTAGTGAGAATGGGGGCAGAGGGAGAAGGAGGGGGGGGCTTCTCTTTCCTCTCTCAATAGAAAACTAAGTGTGGAATCATGGCCCAAGCAAAATCAGTGACAATACTCCTGTGGCTCTTAGCTGGGCCAGGTCCTGCCCATGGTTTGTACATACTGGGTTACAGTGGAAAGGCTGAATTTCTCAGCCTTTAGTCAGGCAAACTCTCAGAGAACTCAATGGGAGTGACAATTGGCCAAAGAGCCTGATTGTCTCTGCTGAAAATGCTACATCTGTT
The DNA here is from genome assembly GCF_009769465.1 of Tauraco erythrolophus. Taxonomy (NCBI): domain Eukaryota; kingdom Metazoa; phylum Chordata; class Aves; order Musophagiformes; family Musophagidae; genus Tauraco; species Tauraco erythrolophus. Next base: position 20,418,762 of record NC_141473.1, on the reverse strand, counting down.
CAATCAGAGTGTGTTGGGTTTATGTAGCAGGGGAGAGGCTGCAGAGATAGCCCCTGGAAGGAGCTGCCAGAAGCTTCCCCGGCTCCAAGTCAGACCCACCACTGGCCAGGGCTGAGCCAATCCGCTCCTCTGTGAATAATGTATTTAAAAAGAGATAAAGAAACCTGCACCATGCGGGACCTGTAGGTGAGAGAGAAGGGAGGTGGGGGCCTGGCCCGTGCTGGGCACCACCTGGCCACCACCGCCTGACCAGTGATGGCTGCAGTGGCGTGGCTTACAGCTCTCCGAAGCGCTCTGTTCCTGGGGCACCCGCTGGGACCGCTGCCCAGCGTGGCTGCAGTGGAGAGAGGAGTGAGATGTGAGAGAAACAGCTCTGCAGACACCAAGGTCAGTGAAGATGGGAGGGAGGAGGTGTGCTGGGGCTGAGATTCCCCTGCAGCCTGTGGTGAGATGGCAGGCGGCCCCCCTGCCACCCATGGAGATTAACGGTGGAGCAGAGATCCACCCACAGCCCGTGGAGAACCGCGCGTGTGAGCAGGTGGCTGCACCCAAAGGAGTTTGTAGATTACTATTTCCCATGGGAAAAGACCCTACACTGCTGGAGATTAACAGCAGAGCAGAGATGTATCTGCAGTCTGTGGAGGACCCCATGCTGGAGCGGGTGGCTGAGCCCAAAGAAAATGTGACTCAGTGGGAAAAGCCCACACTGGAGCAGCCTGATGGATAAGGACTGGATTCTGTGGGGCGGACTCATGTCAGAGAAGTTAATGGAGAACAGTTTCCCATGGGAAGGGACCCCATGCTGGAGCAGGGGAAGAGTGTGAGGAGTCCTCTCCTGAGGAGGAAGGAGCAGCAGAAACGTGTCACAAACTGGCCTGCAACCCCCATTCCCTGTCCCACTGCGCTGCTGGGGGAAGGAGGTAGAGCCAGGAAGAAGGAAGAGGTGGAGGAAGGTGTTTTTAAGATCTTGCTTTGTTTCTGATTATCCTCTCTGAAGTGACTGGTAATGGATTAAACTGATTTGTTCCGAAGTCGAGTGTATTTTGCCCGGGACCATGTTTGGTGGGTGATCCCCCCCCTGTTCTTATCTCAACCCTCAAGCTTTTTGTTATATTTTCTTCTTTCCATCCCACCAGAAGTGGGGTGGAGAGGGGGGTGTGTGCAGGGGAGAGTGAGCAAGTGTGGTGCTTGGTTGCTGCTTGAGGCTAAACCACGACACAGAGGCAAAGGAATTTTTCCTCAATGAGGATCAAATAGGCTTTTCTTATACTTTTGTGAGCCGCCATATTGCAATCGGATAACGAGGGTGCCGGGGTGGGGAAAGAAGTTGCTGCCAGAGTGCACAGCTGTGGCCCCCAGGCTGCAGGTCCCCTGCTCACCTCCCCTTCCACGCAGCATGTGGACCACGCAGAGTGACTTGGTGCAGGAGTGCCTCTTCTCTTTCGCGCTGAACAGTGATGGCTTAGTGTGTGCTGCTTTGCCGCCCACAGCAAACCACTGTGCTGCCCTTTCTGCAAGGACAGGGATGTGTGGAAGGAGGGATGCTGGGTTTCTGCAGCATTGTTTTCTGTTTCACTCCTAGATTTCCTGGCACCATTGAAGTTTGTGATGCACTGGGCGTGGTTTTGCTCTGCATCAAAGACAGCTCTTGACAGGGTCCAGGCGAAAGCACAGCAGCAGAACCAAGAGGTGATTGTTCAGGACATGGGGCAGAGATATCTGGTCTTGCTTTTTTAAAGAAGAGTATGTTGAAGGGGGCAGATACAAGGACTCTTTACCATTTACTGCCCTTTTCCTGCTGGTCCCTTCCCCAGCAGTTTTCTGGGTCTTACTTTCAGAGCTCAGTGGAGCTGTCAGGCACAAGCCACTCTCACTTTGAGCAAGGGGAGGGGGCAGTGCTTTCAGTAGCAGAGATGGCTGCCTGTCGATGGAAGGACTGCACCTCCTCTTGGAGAATCATACTTTGAGCTTCTGCCTTGGACATGCAGCTCAGTGGTGCTCTCACATGGGTCCAAGCCTTCAGGGCACAATCTGGCTCTGCTCTTTCTGTGACAGTGGTTATATAGGCAAGTTCCCCCAGGACTGAAATGAGAGACCTCCTGTGCTGAAAACACTTGAGTCTGTCCAGACTGAGCTAAAGTGTAATTAAGGTTTGTAATGGGTTTATATCCTTGGGGAAATGACCACAGGGCTCAGGAGGGACTGAACAAAGACTGGTCAAACAGTGGCCTGTAGAAAACAGCCACACAATTGTCAAGTGTTGGGAATCCTGGGCACCAGGGCAGGAAGGTGGGTGGATAGAGGTCCCCATTTCATTTGCGTGGCAGGACTCCTACCAGCCCTTGGTATGGAAAGCGTTGTGGAAGAATATTTGTTGCCTCATTGTCAAGACTGAGTTGTTGATCTGGAGTTTTGTCTTGCTCTCTGTGTTAAAAATGCTGTCCTGCTCCCCGCTGGCAGAGGGAAGGCTGACAGCTGACCTGCTCTTCAGGGCAACTTTTCCCCTTTTTACTCAAGTCCTTTTTTCACTTGCTGGTCTCCCCAAAACAGAAAATCCAAGTGGTACTCTAATACAGTTTAGGAGATCAACCACTGCACAGGCAAAATAGGGCTCAGTGGAATAAATCAGAAGGGAAAAATGTGCCCTGCTTGCACTACAAACTCATCCACTGTGAAGCGTTTCCAAAGGGTTTTGGATGCTGATGCCAGCAGGCAAGAAACCAGCACTCACAGGGTCCTGCTAGATGGAGAACAGGGCAGAGGCACAGCAGGGCTGGCTGGGGAGCTGGTGGCAGTGGCAATGGCCGTGGCTGAGCAGCTCTGGCCAGGTGGCCAGCCGGAGTCCAGGGGCATGCTCCTGGTTCAGCTGTGGGCAGTGTGTCAGGCTCCCTGAGCGTGCATTTACAAAGGCACCAGTGCCCAGGTTATTGGGATGTGAAGGGAAGCTTTGTGAGCACTGCAGCCAAACCGGCGTGCAGATACAGAGCTTTTTAAAAGCAGCAAGATTTAAGGCTAGCTCTGTCTGCGTGGGAGCTTTTAGTGCAGGAATGTGCTAGCTGTCCTGATGCTGGCTCATTCGTATTAAGTGTCTTAAATTGATAGTGCAGACAAGAGGGACTGGTTGCCAAATGCATTGCTAGACAAAAGATGTAAAGATGGAATCAAAGGTGAGGTTATGTATCAGTCATTTAAAGGTTAAAATCATGTTGTAATTAGCTGTGCAGTTCCAGGAACTTTTGAGTACAGATTATATTGGCAAGACAACCTGTCATCTTAAGAACATGCAATTAAAGCTTTTTTACCTTCAAGTGATGAGGATGAAAACCCAATAAAGATAATTGACCTAGACTGAAAAATCACTGTCCTCCAGTCTTGCCCTTCCAGTTGTGAGAAGATAAAGTCCCATTCATGTGCGTGGGTTTGTGCAGTGAATGAGCCTATTAGCTACCTTGCAGTTTATTTCTTTGTCTGTGTAGAGCCACCGTATTCTCCTTGGATGCGGGGAGGGAATGAATGGATGAGCCTAAGAGCTGGTAAACTTACCTGCTTCTGGAGTCCCAGCATAGTGCAAGTGCCTTGGGACAAAGTACTTGCTCTGCGTTAAAGAGCTCGGTGACTTGTGCCTCCCTGTTTTCTGGTCCGGCTTTGTATTGTCTCATAGCAGAGTCATCCTCTGCTCTGCAGCTGTCATAACACTGGCAAACCACCCACTCTTCACAGGAGCAATTACACGTAACCCAATCCCTTGCCGTATGTGCAAGCTGATCTCTCCCACTGCCCTAATTCAGGCTCCAGAATCCCTTTGTTTTGCAGCGCCGTCACCTCTCTAGCAATCGCAGCAGACCAGCTTTATTATTTTCCAATTTGTGCTCCAGGCTGTGAGACCTCAGACCTGCCGGCCTTGTCCCAGGGGAATTCCACTTAAGCAGCTCAGACAGGGTGCTGTCTGCTGGAGATTCCCTTGCCTGCCTCTATTGGAGTAACTAACAGGATGATTTATCTTTCTCCTAATTGTCTCAAGCTATTCATCAAACATAATTTTTGCTTCTGATTTAATTGTGTTCTCTCTGCTATGCAGCAGAAATTTGCCATAAAGCTTAGCTTATGGACGCTGATTTATCTGAGCACTTGTTGCAGTTTACCACAGCCCGCCTTTCCATTTCTGGGCTGCCACATGTCTTACTGTATCCTGGAACAGTTTGAATGGAGATCATGGGGAAGAGCTGTGACTTCCCAAAGCAGATGTGCCCCCCCAACCCCGAAATCCAGTTAGTTTTATATTGTTTCATCCTGCATTTTTAGATCAGGAAATTTGCTATGGTGGATAGACCTTTCCAGAGATGTTGGGGCTACAGTTGTTGCCACTGTTAAGCTTACTTTCTCAGCCAGTGTTTGATTTGAGCTGAGATGTTCTAATTGGAATCTGGATTTTTGTTGCTCTGAAGTCTGGTGTTTGTATCCACTCAGAATTTAGCTATGAACTGCGCCCCCTTCCCCCCACCCCCAACCCTCACTAATAGATTTCTTTCTAGAAAAAATGCATATTAAATATTTGGATTTGACTGGAACAGCTTTTCTGTTTCTCAGGAAACTTCTATTTTGATTCAAACCAGAACACAGACTGTACTGGCTATTTAATTCATTGATATCACTGATAGTTTTGTTCAGTTATCACTGATATCTTTTATTTATCCAACTTTACTCTGTATAGCTTCCACAAAAAGTCTCTGGAAAACTACTGGATCTGGAAGTGCTCCAGAGATGTGCATGGGATGGAGATGGTGACTCACTGCTTGGGTGGTTCAGAGCCTTCCTCAAGGCCAGTGAGGATCTAAACCCCTGGTGTTGCTTTGGGAAACTGAACTCGGGTTTCCTGCAGCAATGCCTTTACTGTGGGGCTCTGCTCCTCTCTTACGTTTGTACCACAGCCAGGTCCCTCTGACCTTGCTGGAGGTGGACACTGAGCGAGAGCTTTCTACCTATTTGACTTCTAAGGAGCTCTTCCAAGAGGGCACCGATGCCACAGAGTGTGGTGGTGACCTATGTTGTTGGACCTGGACTGGGCCAGTCTCCCTGGGTGCAAGGACAGTGTTAACTTCATTTTTATGCCTTCATGGTGTTTCTAATAAACGCAAATGGCAATTAGGCAAAAAGTAGTGAAAAGCTACTTAATGATTTCTTTCCTGCTGCTCTGGCCAAAAGTGCTAGCCAACTCTAATAAAAGTGTTCCCCAGGGAGTTGTGCTTCATAGTTAAAAGTAGGATTCATAGGCCAACCCTTGAAATCTAAACTTAGGCATCTAAATAGAGATAGTCTAAAGGTAAGATCAGCTCGGAGGAGGAATCCTCAGAAACAGAATTCTGTGGTCAAAAATACATTTTCTGGACAAGCCAACCATCTATGGGGCTGTTGATGGAGTATCACAAAAATACAGGTGCAGATGTAGGCTAGTCCTCTCCTGCCCCTTCTGTATTGAGACATACAAGAAAATGCTCTTGTGTGCTTGGAGGAGAAAAAGGTGGAGGGGCTGACAGATTTGCTCAGCGCTGTGCTGAGACAATGGCCAGGTGCCAGTTTGACGTTGGTTTCACCGACCTGAGATGGTGCTGTTCTGTGGGATGGACCTTCAGGTGAGGGGTCAGTGGTTGCCTAAAGCCAGAATCAGAAAACACCAGTAGCTTGATTGTGTCATGAAGTCACCAAACTTAGAGGTCACTGTCAGGAAGGAAAACTACATTGAAATGAACCACTGGGATTGCCTGGACTGTCCTCCCCTCAAGAGCGGCCCTTGGACCACATGTGTTCAAACCAAAATCTCTGCCGTAAGTAAAAGAGCTGCCCCTGCACGGGGTCTATAGGTGTGTGATGGGTTCGAGTGCCTTCCTGCTCCCTGTGGGGCTGTATGGCAGCTGGGCATGCCCTGCCCTCGCATAAGTAGGGGAACTGCTGCGGGAGATTCGGCCTTCAGCAGTGGTGGAGGTACGTTTGGCTTTCAGTTATAGAAAGCAAAAGGATGGCCAGTATAGCAAATTTTTCTGGCCAATAGATGGTGCTCTCCAGCTGATTTTCTGGCTTGAGCGGGCGTTCGGGAACAGTTTGAAGCAAGCCCTTTCCTATTTCTAACTCCGGTAAATTTTTGCTGGATTGGGCTGAACCACCCAATTATGAAACTCAGAACAGGCTTTAGAAACTCTTCAGAGCAGACCTGGCCTGATTGACTAGGTGGATTTTTTTTCCATTTGCAATTAAGATTTTATTTAAACTTAGACAATGGTTAAGCAACCAAAACCATCATCCCTCATGTACAGCGTGCTGCTGGCAGCCTGATAACTTACAACTCTGAAATTACACAATGACGACCTTGTACCAAATAGGAACAGAGCATGTTCTTAAACATGCTATCAGCTAGGAGCACAGCATGCTCTTAAACCCCCTGAAGCCTTGAATAACCAGGTTGTGATGAACTAATACAACCAGATGGTAGGTAAATCAGAGCAGAATATTTCTTCCCTGGAACTTGGGACCCTTGTATTTGGGATAGAGGTTCATGGCTGACTTAAGCTAATTGACAGCTGTGCTGTGGGTGAACAGGGTGCTGTTGTGCACCCTGCTGCTGCCAACTGGGCGTTTGCACCCTCCGAGTGTGAGCAGGGCTGGTGCTGGGGCCATTGGATGAGGTGGGTCAGCTAAACGCAGACTTGGTAGATCAGCAAGATGGTCCAGTCTGTCCTGCAGCCACTCAGCTGTCTGGTGTAACTGAGGAACACAGGAGCATTTTGCTATCGTACTTTCCTGTTTTATCTATCAGCAGCCTGGTCTTATGCTGCTGTTATGCAACTGCTCCTCAGTTCTACCTCATTTTATGAAATCTTCTCTGACTGCATTTTGGTTAACACACTTTTGTTGAGAGGCAGTGTGTGTGTCTCCTGCTTTTGCTCCTGGCTATGTCATCCCATGCCCTTTCTTCTGCCAGCTCTGCTGTTTATTGGGTCTGTGACCTGATTCAGTTCACTAATGTAGGTGAAAATTATTGGTGGAGAGGGTCAGCAAGACCCTTTCACTCTTTCAGCAACAGTGAGCTTGGAGATAAGTTTAGTTTGCTGAGGGAACTGCAGCCAGTGCCTTCAGGAACCTGATCTTGCTTGCGCTGAGGTTGACCACAAAATTCCGTATGACGTGGATGCCGCAGGAGCAGTCTCTGGGCTCCAGTCTTGCACGTGGTTATATGGAACAGCCCAGGCATAGGTTTTGTGCCTCCTTAGAGTTAAGCATACCAATATGTGCTTCAAATAGCTACCTGTTTTCTGCGTACGTCACCCTTAGGAAAGAAATATTTTAAAGGACTTAACAGCTGCTTACAGGAAGGCAGTATATCACAAGGGAGAGATGTGTTGCATCAAAGACAATGCCCTACAAATGCTACATCTGAGATTAACTTCCCAGCTGTCTCTTGATTTACTTATGATCAAGGGCATGTGAGCTGCAACTTCCTTCCTTTACTCTTCCTTGTCAGAAGGACCTGTTTAATGCAGAGCTAGGAAGTATGACAGGACGTTGCCTTATGCTTTGTTGGTGGTTTATGTGGACAGCACTAGCTGAAGTCACTCGATTGGAGGTGTGGAGCACATCCTCCTGCGTTAGCTTAAGAGAAAGTATCCAGTGTGTTCAAGCTGGCAGGAGTTTCTTATTAACTCCCCTTTCCCCCAAAAGTGTTATCACAACGATCTAATGTGTTTTTATGGGTATGAAATCTTCCCCTGATTACCGAGCTGAAGGGAACATGAGAGCAATTTGTTCCAGTTAATAACCAGGAGGCTTAACTTGAAATAAGTTGGAATGAAAGCAAGTGTAAACCAGATGCAGAGAGAACAGAGTTGCAATCTATTGAAGAAGTGCTTGAGGTTTCTTGTGCACGTTTTTCTTCAAATAATAACATTTGTTATTATTTATTATAACAAATAATGTTGAAAGTACACATCAAATCCATGGTGCTTTGTCCTTCCGCTGTGAAAGCACTGCTATGTGCCGCTGCAAACAGGGAAAAGCTTTGCTTTGAACAGCGTGTGTGGGAGCAAATGAAGATGGTTGGATTGCACCATTGTAACTCTGGAATGGGCTTCTCTAGTGGCTTTGTTGCCAGATGAGCACAGATTGTTACTTTTTTCTTTTTTTTTTTTTTTTTTTTTTAACTCAATGGCCAATAATGAAAGCTCTTACCAAGACTATCTTGGCTTTGGCAAGACTTTGTTTCTGGTTCTTATAGCCTATGTCAACTGATAAACTCAGATGAGGCATGTAGATTTATACCTTAGTTTCCATCTGTCTGCAAAGGTAATAGATCACAATGAAATCAAATTGTTTCTCTGGGTGTTTTCTCCAAGATGTCGTCTACTTGTTTTCAAGTCCAGAAGGTTCACATCTACCTGATTCCCTGGTGATGTCCTAGAAGTAATTGGAATGATTCAAAGACCAAGAATACGAGCTTATTGAGGTGAAGAGGGGAGGTTCTCTACGCTGTCAAGTCTTGCTTTTGTTACGATTTCCATGTTAGGGAGCATCCATCACCTGTCCTGAAAGAATCCAAAGCACGGAGCCTTGCTAACGGGAAACCCTGCCTCTAGGGCAATCAGCACATTAGCGGTTCTGTTAACTGCAACTGTGGATTGGTCTGAGGCAGAAGATTGGTCAGTATCTAGATTTGACACAGTTTCTGAAGGCTCAGATCATCTGGTCAGAGGCAGATGTTAGCAACAGTGTGTAGGCCCAGAAGCTAGATGGCGTTGACAGCTGACTTGGAGCCGCATCTAACAGCAGCATTTTTCTAAGTATTGGGTCAGTGCCAGAAAGGGAACCTCAGCCCTGGTTGTCTTAGCAGCACATATGACCAGTGCTTAGCTCTGTGTATTTTTGCTGTTACCTTACAAATTCATTGGTGCTGCTGTTCTTTGTCAGAAAGTTTAATACATCCCAGAGCACCCCATCAGTGTCTGGGTACTGGAGGCTGTGTGTCCACTTTGCAGTGTTTATTTCTCTGAAGCTGAGTGGGTGGTAGCTGTAAGAAAGACACTTCATTAAAATCAGGGTGGTTTTATTTTTCTCTGACATACTTCTTTCTCATGTCTTACTAACAGAGCCTAAAAGCTCCTCTCACTGCAAGATAGTTGTGAGGCATGGGGGCACATCCGTCTCTCCATAAACCTCAGTCTTGACAGAACTTCACATGGTGGCTGACACAGTCAGGCTGAGGAGGCTACACAACTCTACCTTCCAGAAAGCTGTATATAAGCAATAGCAGCAGATGCTTTAAGACAGGCACTGTATTTTCTGCCATCTCCTCTTCATTAAGGGTAATGTCGTAGCTACTTGTCTTGTGAGCCCAACCACAGTTAGCCCTGGTGAGATCTAGCCAGCATAGAGTGTCCCTGGTCTCCATGGACTCTGCTAGCTCAGATCCTGTGTCAACATGCAAGGATTTATTGCCACCAACAGATTCAGGCATTTTGTTTAATCATCAAGATTTTTTACTATCCAGGTGGGAATGGCCAAAATTACTTGGCTGCTATAGATCATCTATCTGTTAATTATTTGGTTGAATTATAGATATTAGCAGGCCTGCAAAACAGTGGTTAAGCAGAGCTTGTTTTCTTTCAGCTCATTAAGCCATTTAGCATTGCATTACTCTCCAGTTCACATCAGATATATAATAATCTGACTATCTCCATTTGTCAGGAGCTAAACCTTTACTGAAACACAAAACAACCATGGCTTAGTCACCTTTAGAGTTACAGGCTATTATATTTATTTAACGGAAGGAACATAAATCTAGGCAGATGACTTTTAGGAGTGCTAGGGGAAAGAAACTTTTAGAGTAAGGCCACCTTCTACTGTACACTTGGGTAAAGCAATGGCTCAAGAAATAGGTATCAAGCAGAAGGAATTGACTGTTCCTCAGATCCTCAGAAGTCCCAGCTGCTCCAGATGAGGCCATGAGTAGAAGTGTGACCCTTTCACTCACGTAGTGGCCCTTTCTCCTGCTTCCCGTGCGGCATAGTGCAAATGCAGAGACAGGGAGGGTGGGAAGTGAAGGAGGCACAGCATTTATCTATGGGGATTCTGCTTGGTGAGGTAGACTTTTTCTGCAGAGTGTGTTTAATACTGTGGAAGTAGTTCATTTCAGAAAGCTTAACAGATCACAGATTCTGTGGTGGTCCTGAAGATCTGTTTCCTGAAATTATATTTTCCCCACTTCATCCACCCACTCTTTGGGAAGAAAACCAAAACATTTCTAATATTGTTGAGAAGCTGCCCACGGATGTAGGAAATTAAATCTGTTGGTGGATCTTGCCTATTCTGACAAGGATGGCCTTGCTCAAAGAGGTGTGGCAATTCTGTTTGCCTCATTTAATTAAATTGTTACTCTCTTTTCCTTTGGTCTGACCCAGCTGGGATGCTCTGTGCAGCTAAACAACCAAACTTATTAACTCGGTAGCCTTTGCTGCAGTTGCGCGTCAGAGTTGCTTGGAAATCATTTTGTGCATGAATTCATGCTTAAGGTAGACTTGAAAGCAAAAGAAAAACACAAGCAAGCTGAGAGTGGACTGAGACACGAGCTGTGTCTAAGGAAAGGTCACTGTTACTGACATCTGTGACACAGACATAGAGACCATGCAGTGTCCTGAACCAACGGGGATGGCTGTGCACATCTTCAGTGCAGTGACTCAGACTATACACACAAATCACCAGGGAAGTATAAAGAAATATTCAGTTGTGCTTCCTAGCTTTGTGTTAAAGAGGTCCTTTTGACAGAGAAGAATAAGGGGAGGTGCAGCTCACACTGCCTTTGTTTAGAACTAAATTAAGAGACAGCTGGGATGTTAGTGCAGTCTGTTGGAGAAAATGGGGATATGAGGAACTGAGTGAATGCAGGGAATTTTTTGAAGTTAAATGTTTCTTGACTTGCTCCATGCCTCCCTCCTCTTCCCAGGGTCAGTTCTACTGACATCTTTTTCCAACAGAAAATCTAAAGTTCAAGAAGACAAACAGTAGAATACTGAATAGGTACCACAGTGGCCCTGCAGACTCTGCTGCTTGACCCAAAAGCCAGAGTCAGAGTTGGATCACTATGAAATTTTTGGCTCAAGCTCAGCTTTTCTCTTTCTTTTGTAAAAGGGAAACAGGTCATTGTTCAGGACACAGTGGCTAAGTCACCAGCCCTGACTTTTTACGTTCTGTCCAGCACTCATGGAAAGCATTGCCTGATCTAGCCCCATGGTGACTGATAGAAAAATCCTATAGAAAGGCATTTTTAAATACTGAACGTGATGTCTCATGTATTTCAAACTGCTATTTTTCTGGTACAAAAGAAATACTCTGCAGGGATAAGTAAGCATGTAATTTTTAAGTAAGATTAATCAACGCTCTTTGCTTCTACTCACGGAGCCATTCTTCACCTTCAGAAACACCATGCGGTTGCAATCTGTTCCTTGAGTTCATCCTACGGTTGGTTCACGACGAGTCCCCGAACCTGCAGTACATCACTAGCTCTGGCAGTGTGTGGGTAAACATCCTCTGGGAAACTAAAGCATGGGGCTGAAGGAAATGCCCCGTGTTTTGTTGCTGGGTGAACCAGAGTGCTGTTTAATCTTCCATTTCCTAAATGGAGAAGTGGTCAGCTGTGTCCCAACGTTATTGTCATCTGGAAGATATGAGACTGTTTACTAAGTCTGATATCTGAACTGGAAGTGAAAGGGATGCGATGCAAACTGGAGCTTTTTGTGCTTAAGCATGAGTGGAGTTATGACAGCTGAACTGGAGATCCTGGATCAGAGGATGCCAGGTGAGAATGTAGCTCTTTTCTGCAGCTGCCTTCGTGATATCTACAGTTTGGCTAAGGTGTACGCAGTCTCTGTGAACATAGAACACCCTAAATGTTGTCAGAGTGTTGATAGTACGGTTGCATCTCTTTCAATCACTGAGAAAGGTATCCTGCATGGTTTAACTTCATAACGTGGTGTTGCCATGGCTGAGCTGTGTATGATGTTTGAAAAAAAAAGATATGTTTTTGAGTGAGAGAGCAAGACACAGTTTATGCCTAGGTCTACTAAACCAGTAGTTGTTTCTACTGCCACTAGCTATATCCGCAGCTGCCTAGGCACTGAGCAACCACTCGAGATTTAATAGAGGTTGCAGAGGTCAGAAGTTGCTGGGAAAGCTCGGAGGCTGTCCTGGGCAGTGGTGTGAGACCCAGGCATGCTCGCATGCACGCACGTGTGCTGACCGGCATGCTACGGTGTTTCCCAAAGGGCTGTGCAAAAAATAACTTCAAAAAGGAAATGGTGTTATTGAGAATATTTTCAGAATGCAAAATAAACTCTGATCCAAGAAAAGGTATTACTTTGGAAAGAAGCCAGAAAGCAAATACAGCCATGACCTGCAACAACCACAGCTTCTCTCTTCTGATGCTGGCTTGCTTCTAGGCTCCTCAGGGAGTGCAGTATTGATTAAAGAGAAGGCCAGCAGCTTCTTGTTCTTATTTATCTCTGCAATGAAAAGATCAGACTGTCAGGATGCTGGGCTTGAACAGTGCCTTGGCTTGGTGAATAGAAAGCCCTGCAAAAAAATCTCACCCTGTATTTATAGGTTTCCTTGTGAAGGAAAGGAGGAGGAATGCTACAGAAAAATGTGCTCACTAAACAAGAGCAAAAGATGTAAGGTCCGTCTTTTCTTCAAATACAAATTCACTGTACTTATCCGAGGATATTGTTATTCTTGTAAAGAAGAGCCATTTTTATTGGAATGTGTCAAAGCAATTCTCTTTAAGATTCACAAAAAGGGGAAGCATTACAGGATTAATTCAGGAATTTTTCCAAGGAGTAAACTAGTCTGTAAATATTATGTAAGCATCTTCAATCTGCTCACGCTACTAGAGTCAAACCAACAATGTGTTCTTGCAAACAGACCGATGCACCACTCTTTGCGGTCAATGGGATTCTCTCTCTTGATTTAACAAGTCTTAGACAAAATCTTAGCTCTTTTTAATTAAGGATGGCCAAAAAAAAAAAAAAAAAGGCAAGAAACACTCCAATGAAAACAAACACCTTGGTGCAAAACTGCAACACTGTGGCGTACTCATTTCAGCCACTTGAATCACTTGCGGTGACTCCATCAGAGGTCATGAGCAATGTTTTCTGAAAGCAGCAGTCTTCCAAGGATGATACTGAATATTCTGTCTGTCTGAGCCTCTCCTACTCTTCCATGTGACTTTTACTGGAGAACTGCCAACCTGCGTGAAAGTTATTACTTCCTGGCATTTAGTGGTGCCCTCTAATGGATGCTTTATCTTCCAAGGCTTTTTGGCTTGACTGCAATGCTCCTTCACTGGAAGAGGTGGAGGTGGCTTTTCAAAAAATGTGGACTTGGGCTTGCATATCTGAGCTATGACTGGCCTTCGCAAATCCAGACAGGTTGCAGCAGCAGGACAGGGATGTATGTAGTGGACAGAGAGGGTCTGATGGAGTTAGAAAGACTGGGGGAAATATAAAAATGAGTGTTTTGCTATCTGTGTTCTGGGAGTGAATGATTGTTCAGAGCCCTGACAAACGGCACACCCCCAATTTTATTGGGACTAATTAGCCGCCAATGGAGGAGAGTGTTCAAAATGATAGATTCCTCTCACTGAGCCCAAAAAGCTGCCCTTGTTTCACATCTGTGTCTGATTATGCCTCTTGAACTTTAAGGCAGCTATCTTACGGGTTCATTTTCTATAGGAACTCAGGAAATTACTCAGGAAAGCCACTGACACTACCTACCACTTGCTGCCAGATCTCTTTCACTCCTCATGCAAAGAAGCCTATTACTGGGAACTGTTGGCATAAAGTGTGGTCAATGGCAGCCTAGCAATTAGTGTGGAATTTATAAAGAATGATTGCAGTAGTCCCTAAATGTTACCAATTGATGCGTGTTCTCATGGCTTATGGAGCAATCCCCAAAGACTACAGCCCTTCCCTCCCACTGACAAATAATAAGGGATCTACAAATTATGTTGAGATCACAATGGGATTGATTAGGTGTAAGGGAGATAATGTATGAAGGAAGATGTAAAGTGATACTTACTTGTAGGTCATTAGTATAGCAAGGGACTTGATTGTTGTCATATTGACTCAAAATGTTGGCATTGTTTTTTGCTGCATGGAGCTGCCTTCGAAGTACTGCAAAAATGACTGTTTCACTTTTTATTCCATTTTAATCTAGAAAAAAAGAAGTGACTTGTAACAACTGAAACTCATTCCTCATCTGTTTTTTTTCCTGATAAAAATGAATAGAAGCACAGAAGGTGATTTCTTAAGTGCCTTGCCAATGGCTTACTTCCAAAGGACATGCAGCCCACCAATGCTGACTTGAATGAGAATTTAGGGCTTCTGATGATGTTGGGTGATTTCTCCCTTTAATTCTCAACATACTGCTGTGGGCTACGATCTCATCAGGTCTCAATGCTAAGCAAGAGTCAATCACACCAAAACTCGGATAGGAAGCAGACAAGAACAGGTGTTTTGGGAAATGATGTTGGTTTATTGAGATATTTTGTTTATTAAATCAATGTCCCAGCAGAGTTCTACAGTCACAGTGCTACTGAAGGTGCATTGGTGGCAATATAAACACCAAAGTCCTGCTTTTGAGGTAAAAGGAAGCCATATTTTTTTAAAGCATAGCCTTATTTGCTTGGATATCCTTACCAAATAAGCTTTGGTAACTTCACATGAGTTTTCTTGATTTCTGCACTCTGTAACTATGATAATGCTCTGCAATACAGAAGATAAACAGATCAGAGGCTGAAATATGTTTATATGAAACATTGACCAAATGGATTTGAAAGGTGAATTTTTAGGAAACAAGGGATGGTGGGAATCACACAGGGGTTAAGTCCATTACATAACATATAGTTGTGTCTGTGTGCTGGCATGTAAGCAGCAGGTCTTCTGAGTACTGCCGAGTTATCTAGAAAGTGGAAGTGTGTGTTTCACAAGAGAGAGAGCCAATAGCATTAACTTTTTTTGAATTCTTTTTGTTGTTCTTTTGTTGTGTAAAAACACAGTGTTAAGAGGAAGGAAGTGAAAAGAACATAAAGAGAAAGGTCTCATATAAAAAAACATGACTCTAAAATTAAGATCCTCTCTAGCAAGTTCCTGAATTCACCATTGGTACATGGAATAGAGACAAAGAGGAGAGTGAGGAAGAACCTGCTTGGCAGGAAGAGGTAAGGAAAAGTGTAAAAACTATATTCAAGCATAAAATGAACAATCATTTAAATACCACCATTTTTCTAGAATGTCACACAGATGATACTTATTCCTATTCGGCACATAATAAATCATTCAGAGTTTTCATGTCTTAAATTTCCTTCCTCAGATTAGTTGCGCTGGATATCCCTTCTCACAAACTATTAGTGCAAGTAGTCTTTGACATTGGTCTCAAAATAGATCAGGACTTGTCGATATTTGGTGGTGCTGAAGGAGCTCAGTGCTCTGGCAGGACAGGACATGCAGTCCAGCCTGCATGGTTTGAGGCTAGTGTAAGCCTCCAGCTTGAGAACATGTCTGGAGAGCTTAATTTCGTACTGCAATGCATGATATTTAGCTGCAGAGATTCGTATGCTTGTCAAGATGGGATCTGTTTTCCTGGCACTTTCTATTTCTTTAACTTTCGTCTCCCTTCAGCAGATTTCGCTGCATATCTCTACGCTAAAATTGGTGCAGACTTGGACTGGAGAAAGGCAAGTTAGGGCTGTAACTCTGAAGGGCAGCAGAAGAAAGCTGGGGTTTGTATGGCTGGCTTTGCAAATTCACCTTCGCATGATCAGAACTGTAGAGGGACTGGAGAGGACCTCTGCAGAGGAAGGAGGTGAAGGCTTCAGGCTACAAAAGGCAGACAAAAAATAACAAGATAAATCCTTTGAACTGTCAGAGGTTTTGTCCAATCACAGAGCATATAGAACAGAGGAAGGCAAGCCCAAGTGCCCAAAGAAGAGGCCCAGAAGAAAACAGTGGTATTAGTCAACCTGTGTGTAACAGGTGCTAAAAGCAATATGGCTCCACTGTTTGGATTGAAAGTGTGTGTTTAAATCCTCCTCTTTCTTCTTTAGTGGTGCTGGTGGCAGGACCAGCAGTAGCTCCTCCTGCCCTACTTCTGTGGAGCCCTGTATACCTACACGTTGGCTATGTATATGATTGTGATCAGTTTCCACAGAGACAGGGGACTCCCATCTTCCTAGCTGCCTGTGGCTGGAAGTGGTGAGCCCTATGGGAGTGTAAGTAAAGGGAGAAACATCTGCAGAAGAGAAGAATTCATGGATCCAGTAACAGTTGTCTGGCTTTTAAAGCTTTCCAAGATTTCCTGGAAGCTAGAGAGCTGTAATCAACCAAGCCTGAGCACTGGAAAAATGCACTACAGTGTTTTTTTTGGTTTGTTTTTTTTTTTTTTCCCTTTTCTTTTAATTTAAAAATTATTTGTTGGAGGGACAGACTAAATTAAATCAAATTGCCAAAAGACCACAGGGGAGCTCTAAGAGGTCTTTTTTAAACCAAGTATATAAACTTCAGCTCCCATTGGTTGAGTGACTTTGGAGTCTTCAGTCTTTGTTGCTGTTTATTTTTCATAGCTGTCACTCTCTGTAATTCTAATTATTGGTTTTGTTAGTGGAGTCATGAAGTGTCCTGTTGGCTCAGAGACCGACGCTTGGGAACCTTAAGTTGACTGGCTGAGTTGTGACAAGTGCATATCACTGGAGTCTCCACAAACTCCTCTGCAGGATTTGAAACAGCCTTGACAATTATTTGGCCAGCTGAAAAAGAGACAGTACTAAAATTAATAAAACGTGTTCCAGTAAAGCAATTTCCTTTGCCTTTCCGTGTCCTACTTCCTTACTTTATTTCACCTTTTGTCCCCCAGAAGTTAACTTTCAGATTAAAGAATGCATGCTACATGATACAGCTTTGGGTTTTTAAGTGAGCCTAGAGCTGAAATCAGAGAGGCAGTGGGAATTCAGTTTGATCTCAGCACTTGCCAGGCATGTAACAAGCACATAGACACTGCACTGTCACCAAGGTGAGCTGGAGAGGAAGTGTGACATCACAGACGGAGCAAGGGTTGCTTAGTAGACCTGGATCCACCAGCTAAGTAGTAGGTGAGCTGCCCTTCCTCGGCAGGCTTTGCGCCTTGCAGTGCACACCAGGGCTGTCAAGATGCTGCTGCTTTTTCATAGTTTTTAAGCTCCACGCAAAAAATGTATTTCAGATTCCTTTCAGAGTTCCCCTTGAGGAAGCAATCTTATCTAAAAAAGTCTTTTACCTACCCTTGCAGAATTGTTGCTACTTATAGGGAGGTAGAATAGGAAGTGGGGTGCAGGGGGAGTGGGAGAGAGGTGGAATTGCAGGGAATCTTCTTGGGCTGATGTCCTGCATTCCTGACTAAATTCCAAAACACCCAGTAGAGAGGACCAAGACTGGGGATGGTGCTGACTTCACATGTGGGGTTTCAGCAAAGCTCCCTTGACTGCATTGAATGATGGTGACAAAGAGTTAGAGGGTTTACAACTCAAATGATCACTGGATCATGGCTTAACAGTGACCTTGAGGTTAATCCCAGTTATCGGTGTAGACATGCTGTTGGACTTAGAAACCCAGCTGTGGTAGAGGTCGGTATGTTAGTGCCTGTGTGTTAACTTCTGCAAATGCTAAAAAGTCTCACAGTTGTACGCTGTTTACTGTCTCTCTTGATGCTGTGCTGCTAAATTTAGGATGTTCCTGCTAGGATAGGAATTAGTACTAGTGTAACAGGCATTTAATTATCACATGGAGCTGCTATGACTTCGAGCAGGCTGAGCCAGAGGTGTAAATCTGTAAGAGGATCTCAGCCACAAGGAGTGAGTTCTTGGCCTCAAATGGAGGTCAGATTCTGGTCCTGGATACTTCTGCATGTACCAGCATGATACATCAAAGGCTCTTAAATACTGCACTGAAGTGTACAGGTGCAAATGAATTATTGACTGTCTGTACCTCAGCTCTTGGCCACAGCATGAAGATGTTTGCCAGGCTTGGCCCATCATACTGAAATTTCCTGGGTTGTCCTGGCTGTCTATCCAGATACAACTGTTATCCCTGATCTGAGGAAGGATGTGCTTCTGTTAGAGAACCAATGAATATGATGTCCTGTGTAACTGTGACCTGCTATTTTTGCAGTTCACTGCAAGCTTAATCACTAACTTCATCAAATTATCACCTACTGCTGGTACAGGACAGTGTAGCAAAGAGGTCTTTACTGGGGACATCTCCAGGTCCAGCAGCTGATGTCTGCACCCAGCTTAGTCTTGAGCGTCTAGTGTTAGGTCAAGATAGATCCCACATTTACTTCTACTTCCCTGGCTGTGTGAAGTGACTTACTATGTTTCAACACTACCAAAGCATTTAGGGATTCTCAAGGAATCAGAGGGTGGACCAAAAGAATTCTGGATATCTACAAAGAACTTTTAGCTGACATTAGTTATTTTGCTTACTTATGTGTTGAACATGCATAGCCCTAGGCAATGTGATGAAGAGCAGGCTGGACAAACAACTAATGCTGCTAATATTGACCCAGAGCTCCATTTAGCTTTTCAGGCGCCTTTAAAAGGAAGCAATCAAAAGAAAACGCCATGAGATCCTGAAGGCTGCTTGTTTGTTTTTTCACATGCTGCTCAGCTTGGGAGGTGAAAATACCCATCAGTTTGATTTCCTCTTTCTCAGGCATTAGTCAACTGTTGATGGCTTTGCATTTTCAGTGCTGCAAGGGTAGTGTTGAAATATATCTTCAAAAGATCATGAAAAACACTCTGGTTGAAGAAAGTTTTGGATGCTTTTTAAAGGATTATTTTTTCCATACCACATTGCTGGGCTTTGTTTTAAGATTTTTTTGAATAACTGGATTATTCCTGCATGCAATTGTCACTTGTCACCTCTGGTGGTGCACAAATTGTCTAGCAGGTAATTTTCCAGTCTGAAATCTATCAAGTGGATTTTGCAAAGCTTTTGTAGCATGGTGATGCTTTCTAGACAATGGTATATAAATGCCATTTCCAAGTGAGACTGCTGTTATTATTCCCAGATGTTCCAGTTCTTTCGTTACCCAAATATAGTTGTTGGTGAGGGGTTTTAGGCTTTCAGGGCAGAAGGTCAGCTTGAAAGGGACTTAGAGTTGTAAAGTAAGCAATTTCTGGATTTTAAGCCTTATCAGCTCTCACTTTGAGTGTGATGGGAAAGCCTTTAAGCTGCTTTTGTCAAGTTTGAGAGATAAAACTGGCATTTCTGAGGTCTATCTCATAGCAAAAAATGCTGTGGTCTGAGCCAGTTTGGGTCACAAGTTCCACTGATGTAAATTTTCCCCAATGTGTTGACATCGGTAGAGCTAACATGACTTGCTCTGTATAGGTCCTGGCAGCATCAGTAGAATTATTTTAACTTTAAATGGGAAATCTCAGAAATACAACCACATCCCCATCTTCTCACATGGGGAAGGAGCAAGTGAAGAGAAAATACCTTCTTTGGAGCCATGACATTCCCATCTTTCCTTTGAAGAAACAAACCTAGGCTGGCGTGGAGTTAGCAATAGAACTTGGGATTTCAGTGAGTCTAAGGGAAAGCTGCTTCCAATCTGATGAGCTGCAGCTTGAGCTTGTGTCAGACTTCAATGTTTATGTACTGAAGGCTCTTTGTTTAATGGAAAATATTGTCCTTTTCCCATCATGACTGTCATGTAGCCATCTGTGTTAGCTAGGCTTTCACCTTTTATATGTAATAAAAAATGTGCATATTGTAATTTGATATGCTGGAGCATAATAACAAGGTATGTGCAGTGAACAGCACTGTAGGAAAAATGGGATGTGATCTTGTCGTTAAAGAAGGCAGTGAATGTGTGGAAAAGGCCTTAGTCTTGGCCAAAGACCTTATTCTGTCTCCTACATTAACAGAGCACTGACTTTGTCATTCTTAAGCACTGTGTTAAATCTGAACCTGTGGTTTAATTTTACACTTTCTTGTCTTATCCCCTTTTGAGGGTCATTCTTTTCTCATTTGTAGTGAGGCACTCTCTTTTTAAAAATCTTTTCTTGTAGAATTGTAATTGGACCCCTCCCTACCTGACTCTTCCTCTTCCTCTTGCATCTCCCTGTGAAACAAGTCTACTTTTCACCTATAAACCAAGAAGAGTTAGCCAGAAGCATCTGGCAGAATCACTTTCTTTTCAGTCAAAAGGTTGTGACAAATTCTCTATTTTCTACAGAAAGCACACATTTTTGATATGGTCTGAAAATTTCACTTACTCAAGGATCTGACTTCTGTCCAGAAAAAGAATTCCGACAAATTTTTCAACCAGCCCTAATTTTTCTTCATCATGATTTTATTTTCTCCTTCACCATTTCTCCTTCTATAGCCTCCTGAGCAAAATAAGATCCCTATAAACATTTGAGTGCTAGATGAACTTTCCAACCTCTGGTATTTAGGTGGATTAAAAATAAGGTGAAATAAGTTTGCCAGTGCCCTATTTTTGACAACTCTGGCCTAGACGCTTCCTTTATAGGTCAGTAAAAGCCTTGTTATATGTTTGTACAGTCAGCAGAAAAAGCTGGCTTTCCTCATAGCCTGAACCAATGCAACCCTGAAGCTCTCTGAAGTCAGTGAGATAAAGACCAGGCCCTGAGAGAAAGTACAAAAAATGCACTAAATGCACAGCTCTGGCTCTTGGATACATCAACATCTTTTGAAGCAAGTGGCAGAGAGAATAAATAGAATCCTGCACCTCCATCCAGAGCACACCAGGCAGCTCAGCATCGCTCTCGACTGTAAATGCTGCCATCAGGGATGAATTCTGGCATGTCCCCATCATGTCAGAACATGCAACACCTGTGTCCAAAGCCCAGCCAGTGAGGCCACCTGAGAAATGTGCCAGGCTGCAGAATGAGGAAAGGGTGCAGAACTTTTTCTCCACATTAGAAGGCAGTGACAGCTGAAATGTTCCTCCAGCCCTTCTCTGCCTATTGGATGTCAAAAGGTATCTCAATATGCAAATGTTTTTAGGTCGCTTACTTCCTTCTAGCTGATATCTAAGGACCACAGGTTTGATCACGGTGTGGGATATGCCTGTAATGCTTGCAAGGTATTGTGTAGATTTCAGTCTGTCTCTCTTTATCTTGCCTGAACAGCCTAATCTGGTTTCATCATGTTTCTTTTTCTAGCTTGGGCTTTTTCTTGCTTGCGGGGTATTGTTGCTGAGGGGACCTTGGAGACAATCAGGTAGGAGAATATAACTCAAATCTGGGAAATGCATATAGTCTGTTTTAAACACGTTTTTTTTTTTTTCTGGGAGAAGACCCATGCCTAGTCAGTAAAAACAGTTTCTAGGGTACACAGATGAAAAGAGTTTCTCTATGAGAAGATTTCTGGTAATTCAATTGCTACTAACTACTATCCAGTGCTGCTAACGGAAATGGTTGCAATTTACAGCTAACTTGCTGCAAAGACTGAATGGGGCATGCGGGTAAATGTAGTATATTCTGCCTTAGTGATTAGGGTTTGCGTTACACTTTGCAGCCTTTAATGGGAGCTCTGTGGCTGCGTGCTCTCTGGTAGCACTCGTTTCCATGACAGCTTCTGTGTCAACTATTTTTCACACATGCTTTATGACTTATTGTACAGCACGTGTTGTTTAGTTTCACAGCCCATGCTACAGTTTTCAGGAAACCTGTGACTCTTTAACATCTACATTGCAAGGAGCAATCGCCTGCCATGAGGAATGAGAGAACAATGAGCAATCTGTATAGGAAAGGTGGGGAAAGCATGCTGGTATGTCAAAAATTTGAATTTGTCATATCAGAATACAGCTGGCAGGAGTGACAGGCTTGGAAGCATCTGTGAGGCTTTGAACTTAAAGGAGCTGACTGATACTGATGGTTTTCTGTTGCTTCATGAACTCAATAGCGTTAGATTTTCAGTCTCCATCACAGTCTCCAAACCCCTCCACAAGTGCTGCCTGAGGGCTTGTTCTCATGTGCGTGCCTGTTTTGTTCCCATGCCCTGTCCATCCTGCATGAAAAGCTTCTCACTCTTGCCAGAAAGACATTTCTAAAAATACTGAGGGAGAACTGTGCCAGGCTGGTCACTTCTATGTACACCCGTGCTGGGTCAGTCTTGCTACCCCAGCTGAGTTCTCACCATGTCCGTGCTGGGGAAATCTCTTCTGAGATCAGGAAGGTGCCCAGACCAGCCTTGTTCCTTTTCCCCCAGCCTCTGGGCAGCCTGGGAGGAGCAGTGGCTGCAGCCTCTTTTGAGGAGTTCCCCTGCTGAGAGGCTCCCACTGTGAACCCATGGCAGATGGGGCAGGTGAGAGCATGTAGCTGCATCTGAGGCTTCCTGGAGATTGTCTGCATCTGAGCGGGACGTAGGCTAAGCTGCCTTGGCACGGCCAAGAGCCTCAGTAAGTTGCTCTCTGAGAAGGACATGCCAGAGGACAGAGGTCAATAAGAATTTGACTGAACAGAATCTGAGGAAAGTAAATGCAAGCCTGCAATGGTGTGTTGAGCCCGGTGTGGGTGTACGTGCTCTGCCTGAAATAGAGCAGCCAGAATTGGAAACACTCTTTTGGCCAAGTCCCTCAGAAAGGAGCTTTCCAAAGTGGCACGGTGTGCTGTTTGTGAGGCAGCGATGGCCCTTGCTGGCTGGGTCGGAAGAGAAAGCCTGCTGCTGCCCGCTGCCTCCCTCCCAGGAACACCCGACAATTAGTGCTGCAGCAGGAAATAGGTGGGAGATTAACAAAGGGTTTGTTGTGGAGCAGATTGTGTGGCCCTGCCAAAAGGAGCTGTAATTCCCACCCGGTCTGATTATTTCTGTGGCGGACTAGCTCTGTTACTTGCTTCCCCTTTCAAATAAGGTTAACACCTTCAAAAATTCGGAACTTGCTAGAGACTTGGAGTCTGCTGGAGACAGTGGTTTCCACCTCCTCTAGGGGTTTCTGTACAGTGTCAGGAGTTGACAGGGTTCAAGGGTGGAAGGGATCCTCGTCTTCAGACTGAGAGGGGGACAAAAAGACAACTGATGGAGAGCAGTGTTCCAGCCTGGGATGGGCTCATTTGTCATCTGCCAGGTACTGTTAGATCTTGCGGTTCCTGGGAGAGAATTTGTTCAAAAGTGGAAAGCTTTCTGTTGTCTGAAGATCATCAGAGCCTAACGCAGGAAATTTTGTATACCTGACTAACCTCAGATAATTTAAAGAAGTAGATATTGCAACATGAGCCACTTAAAACCTAAGAGCCAGTCAGGAACTCTTTCATACCGAAAATTGTGTCCTCTTCCCTGGTACCAATAAAACCTCAGTTTTGCGTTCCCCAACTCCCGTGCTACCAGACTTGCTGCTCGCCCAGCTCCAGAGGAGAGATGTGACGTCTGTGACAACTATTTGTGGTTAACCATGGTCTTTGAGAGGCCCTGGGTCTTCCAGTGAGCCTGCACCCCATCCTGGCCCTGACTCCATCAGTCACTGCCCTCCTGGTGAAACATCTGTCCCAGGCTTGGAGAGCCTGTGGGCAAAGGAGTCCCATGGCCACTGGGATTTATATAACTTGTGCTAAAACGTAGTGTGTGTGCTACATGGCAGCTTGTAACATGGAGGTTATATCCTGGCAGACTGGGGGGAAGATCTAATGCCTTCTCTTCTTGGGGCACCTGGCAGGGTGCTGCCTCGTGTGGCTGTCATGATGGGATGGTGGTGGGGGATGCTGCTGGCAGCACTATTGGAAAAACACAGGATTACCTCAAAAACTACCTGCAGAAAGTGCCCAGGCCTGGGAAGAGGAGAGAAGGACAGACATCTCGGGAAGGAGTGGTGTGCTGAGGATCTGTGGCTTTGGGGCAAAGCAGCATCAGGAGGTGGAGTCTGGGGGAAAAGAGGGGTGAGACTGGGACACACAGGGACTGCTCGTGGGCACGTGTGTGTGTGTGAAGGAGGGAGATGTAAGATGAGGGACCACAGGGAGGTGTGAGTGCTGGCAAGTGGGTGGGGGCTGTCTGGAAGTGCTGCGCATAGCAGGGTGGGCTGGCGCCTGGGAATGGTGCAGGGGCTGCATGTGCATGCGGTGGGTTTCTGAGCAGGAGCAAACTGGGATGATGTGTTCCTCAGAGCTGGGCTGAGGCCAGCGGGTTGCTGGGTGGAAATGGAGGCCACGCCAAGGCAGGGCAGCGAGGTGGCCACAGGGCAGGAGGCAGTCTGGGGGCTCGGGGGGCTGCAGGTATGCGAGGGGCAGCTGGTGGCAGCAGTGTGGGAGCTGGCTCGTGGCCTCAGAGCCCTGCTCCTCCTGCTTACTCTCGCTGCGTCTTATCCTCAGGGCAGTTGGCCTTGCAGTCACAAACTGTACATGGAAACCCCCCCTGGACAGCTGGGCCAGGGAAGCTCTGTTCACCATCTCTGCACTCAGGTTGGGAGCCCAATATCATGTGTGGCTGCAGCTCCACCCAGAGCGAGCTGTTTATTTTTGAAGCAGCTGGGAGATGCTGTAAGAGAGGTGGGTAAAGTTCAGCTGGGATTATTTTTAATACCCTATGTCTAGAGGGAAATTCAGACTTACATTTGATTAGAGCTGCTTTTTCCATTCCAAATGTGTCTGCTTACATTGTGTGAAGCTCTCGCCTTTTTCTGTACCTCCCCGTTCACTTCCACTCTCCCCTTTTGGCTGCCCCTTAAAATGCTCATTTGGGGCCAAGCCCCTGTGGCAGGCGATGCACACAGGTCATCCTCCTCCTGGTCAGCAGGAGGACCCAGCTCCGCTCCCCTCGGTAATCTTGTGAGCTATCTTTATGGCTTGTTCCCCATCTGCCATGCAGGATGAAAGCTACCTTGTAGCAAGCAATTCATCATTGTACTTGGTGACAACACAAAGCTCTCCTGGTGAGGTATCCGAGTGTGTCCCCTGGCTGAGATACTACTTTACGCAAAGCTTGGGGAATTAAGCTGTATTACGGTATTTAGACTGGTCTGTAGCTTTGCTCTGGACCCTCTGCCAGGCTTCAGAGCGAGTCAGTAAGTGTGGAGTCAGCAAGCAAGCTAGCCTGAGCCGTGGAGAGCCTATGCTCACCTCTTTGTTCTGCCTCTAGCTGGCCTGGCAGTTTGGCTACTCTTGCCTTTGGTTCCCCAACTGTAAAGTGAGGCTGACAATACTGCCCTGCCTCTTTGGGGTGCTGAGGAGATAAAGGCATTAATGTTGGTGGTGCTTGCTATTAGTTGCTATGCTGGCTGTTAAGGAAAGCCAAGTAAATAGTAGTTGGGGGTTGATGGACAGCCAGATTTTTGCCTCACTCATACCTCCACCTTCTGAAACCACTTGGATGTCACCACAGCCTGATATTTGTGAGCACTTGAGTGTGTGTGTCTGTGTGCATGTGTGTGACACTACAGCATCTCTCTTACTCGATTCAAAACAGATGTTGAGATGACAATTTGATCTTCTCCTGCTCTGGCTGAGCTGAGTGGGTGGAATCTGGGCTGTAGCTCACAGTCGAGTGTCCGGCTAAGAATCTCCAGGCCTTTTTCTGACATTAACAGGACCCCCTGGAAATTAGGGAAATGTTGCTGTATCGATGTGCAGCTGGAGAAGCCAAAGCACATGAAACAGAGCGGGCTTGCTCAGCATAGAAGGACAAGCTGGAGCATGAAGTCTGTAAGCCTCTCTTCCCTGGCCAGACCACTAGATGGAGACGTCCCTACCAGATTTGTGAAAAATGCAGATACTTATGAAAATGTATTTCCCAGTGGTTTCTCAAGGACCTGCTGGTGAAAGCGCAGACATTCTTCCCACTGATTTCGCAATGAGTCAGATCTGGACAGTGGTATGGGAAGGGGCTTCTTGGTTTAGTAACAGGGTACGAGGAGCAGCTTTTAGGATTGTTCATTTTGAGCCATCTCTGTTTACTGAGTACCCTCTCTCCCACACTGGGAAGAAGTACAAGAGAGTGGTTCAGAGCTCTGGATCATCTTGCTCACTAGTGCACAAGGGTGCTCTGCTGCTCTGCAAATCACAGGGAGCCCGGAGGTGACCATGCTTGCAATAGCAGTTCATGAAGCTATAACACCTCTGTGGCACAGCGGTGGTGACATCCCTAAGGCCCAGAGTAGCTCATTTTCAGCTGCCTCCACCCTGCATCTGGCAGCTTGCTTCATTCTGCCTCAGTGCAGAGGATCATAAATATGGATTAGTCTCTGCCCAGAAACTTAATTTTGCTTAGACAAGAATTTTTCAGTTTGGAGGAGGCAAAAAGAAGGCAAGTGTTGCTCTGTGACTTCAGCTGTGCCTGGTGGCTATTATAGCTCACTGCTTTAGTGTACGTTTGACTTTACTTGCCTCTGCGCTCTGGACTTGTTCTTCGAGTAGAAGGATATTAATGACTTTGACTTCAATCCAGTTCTCCCTTCCCCCTTTCCCCACTTTTTCTCAAGTTCTGACAATGAGGTCAGATATAAACTCTGAATCAGTGTCCAGTCACACACTGGTATGTCCGTCCCTAATATTCTGCAGAGCTTCAGGCTCCGATGGTTGAGGTTGCTGTGAGTCACTGCAAGAGGATCTGCAGCTCTGATCCTTTGAGGAGCAAATGCTGGAGGTGCTCTGCCTCTTGAAGCCCAACAGTAAGCAGTGGCAAATGTGCAAATTCTGTCCGTTCTTATGGAAGGTAAATCTTATGTGCACTGAATCACAGATGTTAGAAATACAGAGGGTGCAGGTTAGCTAACCCCCTCAGCTGCTGGCCTGTGTCATGCTGGTGTCCAGTTCTGAGAACTGCTAGTCCCACAGAGGAGGAACTGTAACAAGTGTGTAGCTCCCAATATTTGATTCAGCTACACATCCAGTAGCTACATATTATTTTGCAGAAACCAGGAAAATAAAACTTATTGCTCCAGAAGCTCAGATGTCAGGGTCTTATATGCTATGTGTATCATTTATTGCCCTTTGCAGTACAGAAGGTCCAGGACACACAGTTCTGCTGTCCTGCAATTCTGATCTCCTATAGTTCGGGGTGCAGCCACTTGAGCCATACCTTCTCCTTTGGCAAATCCACCTCTTTATGAGAATACAGCAAAAAGATAACCAGTAGGGAAAGAGGATTTGATGTTGGGGTGTCCAGGTATGTCAATGACTTTAAAGCATCTCCAGCTAACATGCATCAGTGAAAGCAAGCTCCATGCTGGCAGTGACCTCCACCCCAGCTCTCCTGACTGATTAATGCATGCTCATACTGGAAGACCAGTCACACAGTGGCATGCCTTTCCCCATGTCCAACTGAAGATAGAACACATGCTCAAAATGTCTATACTTCTCCTTTCTTGGAAATGGCATCTAATTCACAGCCTTAAAATACTAGCTGGAAAGTCGTTAGGTTTTTTTTCTTCCTTTTTTTTTTTTTCCTCCTGTTGACAATGCCCATTGGAAAAAGTCCATCAAATAACAGATGAGGTGATGAATGCAGCTGGAGTTCAGCTCTGGGACTGAACTTCTCCCTCTATTTGCCTTTGGGTCCTAGGGGTACGTGCATGTCTATAGAAGGAGTAATATTCTATAGAAGGAGTAATATCTCCTCAGCTTCTGAGGGATCTCAAAATGCTTTGAAGCCTGTAAATAAAAGAAAACAATTATGTTCAGGAATTACTTTTACCGCTGTTGAAATTCAGCCCCACTTCTGGGAAACAACAGTGCAGCCTATTTGCTGTCAAGGTTGGGCAGCAAAGCAGAGTATGAAGGGAACTGAATCACCAGCAGGAATGTGGAAGGGGCTAGACAGCACTTCCCCGATCATTACGTGGCCAGGATATCTGTATGGGTGTCATGCTACTCGCATGTATCGAAAGATCACTGATAGCACAAGTACTGAAGACTTTATTGGCCCAAAGATGGTACTTGCAATGGAACATGTCTCCTAATGTTGGGCAGGATCCTGTAGGTCTGATGAGGAATGGGGTTTAGCTCTTGATTTGTATTGGAGTTGGGGCAGTTCAGCTTTGCAAGAACAGTGTTTCAGAAATTATCTGGGAAAACAGACTCCCTATTATATCACCCTCCTTGGATCCCTGCACATTCCTATTGGGCACTTCCCGAAATGGGGTCACTTGGGAATCATGAACAGATGCGAACACACAGTGGTCCTGCTGCAGCAGGGCTGTAGATCTTTTTCATTCTCTTCTCTTAATTTCTAAATAGGACTTTCCAAATTACGAGTTACTAGCAGTCTCCTCAAATGTCCTTGTATTGAGCTCAAAATCCAGAGACAAGGTGTACTAAAAACTCAGAGCATGACAGAGCGCGTCCCTAAAGTCCTGTCCGTTAAAGGAGGAATTAATCACTACAGAAAAAGACTTTGTGACTGAGACTTTAGGAGTGAGAAAGGAATCATGGTCAGACCAGTAGAGGAGAGGGATGGAGCCTTGAGTTCAATGCTCAGCTTTGCTACTGGCCTGTGAGGTGGCTTTGAGCAAGTCGCTGTCTTTCACTGTGCCTCATGTGTCCCCCCATCCCAAAATATTACTGACTTAATCTCTAAAATGTTTTGAGCCTGAGGTATGATCTGAGTGTTGTTATTCACTCTCTGGTGGCACCGGAGTTTCAGAACAATCTCTTAATATAAACACTCACCTCATCAAGTTGAAAAACTCTCTCACTGTTTTCCTGCTGGGTAATAAACCATTACACTCATTGGATTTTAAGGTAAAATTCAATGATTTCCTTCCTGTTCTGAAGGAGGTTCTACTTCCGGAATCTGGGAAATTCTTTTCTTAAACATTCCATGTAAATATTATTCTTTTAAAAAATAATACGCATAGCTTAAGTCATCATAAGCACAATGGTTATTGTATATAAAAGAATTGGGGCAGTATTTTATAACTAGGTAAGTGCTATATTTAAAAACTGAATAAATCATGTTCAAATTTGCTGATGTTAAAAATGTCAGATGCCCCCAGGGAAGGTGACGAGGGTGTGCTAAGGGCCACAAGTGACTGAGGAGCAGTCTCATAGAAGTATTGCAATACAATACGGAATTCTTTTTATTAAAAAATAATAAAAAATTGAACATTGTTTCATTGTTTCCTGCACTTGCGATCCCAAAGACTTATATTGTCCTGATCTGTACTATGGTCTCAAAGGACTTCCAAAGATCCTTCATAGGAAGCAAACTTTTACTTATTGTTTGCAGTATTATGGAGGGCATTTGGGGTGTGGGAAGGACATTCTTCATAGAAGATTTTCTGAAAGCTCCACCTGGACATTCTGGTCACCTCTTTGGTGAGGAAAGCCCTTTTCTTTTGAAAGCCTAGGCACCTTGCATAGATGCCAACATGGTAAAGCCACAAGGAATGCCAAAGTTGTAACATAATATGTAATTCATGCTGAAAGAGAGACCACGCTGTGGGGGCCTTGTTCCAGGTTCAGAGTGAGCCAGGGCTGGGTTTCACCCTCAGAGAGCAACCAGATCTAGCCTAAGAGAATGGGAATTAGGACCAAAAGTGAAATGTCTGTGAGGAGGTGAATGTTTTGTGATTGTCCAGGGGCCCTTCAGCTTTGACCTGTTGTGGATATGTGTGATGCAGACATTCATTGTGCAGACTAACTCTGTGGCTCAAGTCAGTCTGAAACCTTATGGTTTTGTTTTTGGAGAGCTATACAGTCCCCGATATTGGCCACAATGGCTGAAGTTATTTCAGCATTGTCTATGAACAAAAGGATCCCAAGGAAACTAGATGATAACTCCCGAAGGACTCTCTACTTGTGTGACTTTGCAGTGGTGTGGCACAGGAGGACTACTGGGGCTGCTGGGCTTCCTGCCAGAGCCTGAGAGGGACTCAGCGGATCAGCAAACCGATGAGTGTCTCCATTAGCAACTGAGATGCTGTGGCATGTCTTCTGGTAGTGTGAATGACCCCTCTGTGTGAGACCAAAATGTGCCACAGGCTTTGTGCCGTCTACAGAAGATACAGCCTTTGCTTGAAACTTTGCACCCATAGCCCTAGGACACACTGCTGTCTGAAAGTTACACTGGAAACAAGTGTACCTGATTTTCTGTTCAACTTGAACATCCCAGCCCGGTCATTGCCATGGCTTGATACTATTTGGTGCCAGAACTGGCTCTGTCCTGTTCTGTTCAGCATGTATGTCTCTCATTATGTCTCACAGAGGTATGCATGCGTGCCATCCAGTGCAGCTTAAAAGACTTGTCCTTATAGAGATGCTTTGATTTTATCTCATGCTAATCAGTCAGCTGCAAAAACAGTGTTTGGGATTGTAATCATAAAGCATCAGTGGAATTAAGTTCTTAGAAACACTCCATTTTGAAATAGAAAGCCCACACTCTTCTGATGTGCAGTTGGCATCGCTTCTTAAAAGGATGAACTTTGCTCCAAAATTATGAACAGGACTAAGGCGTATGAAACTTTCAGTTTGGAGTGAGTCCAACCTTGGCTGCAAGCAAATCTGAAATACTTTTTTGTGTGAGTAACTCTTACTCACCCAAGGAGCTCTGTTCACTTCAGTGGCATTGCTAATGTGATTATGGGCTGCAAAATGGAGTGTCATGTATATGAATTGTAATTTGTGGAGGAAGGCCCCTGGAAAATTTCTTCTTACTTAATTTCAATTAAGCCTGGCAAGATTCTTTTGCTTCAGTAAGAAGACCAGACCACAGAGGGAATTGGTGAAATAATGGTGGGCAATCCCTACCACACATAGTTGCATGTTAACAACACATTACCACATGCATCGCTAATCTTTGGGTGGCGGGCTGGAGAGGGGCCTGGAAAAAACAATCAGGGATTTCAATTAAGAGGCACTTAGCATAGGGAAAATAATAGGACTTCAACTTATGTAATAATATACAGCATTTTTTTTTGAGTTAGGGCTGATAGATGTTTTATGACTTAAGATCTACAATTTTTTAGCATTTCCAGGCAATTAGCAGCTCTACTGTAAATCATAGCAGAATTGCTCGGAGAATCCTAGCAGTTGGTTGCAAGAGGAGACACCCTCCAGGCTGCAGCAGCAGCAGAGATGTACAGAGCAGCAACATCTTGCCTGCTGCTGCCTCCTGCACAGCATTAGCATTAGCTGTTTCCTGGAAGATACAGGAAAAGGAGGGTGTTCCTGGCACTTCCTTGAGCCACCAGCTGCCCTTTCTGGTGGCACGTTCAAGGCCTGATCTTCTAGTGCTTTCTCTTCTTCCAACTCAAGCACTGCTGAGCTCTCTACTGGGACACCCTGGCCTCTGAGCAAAGCTGAAGAACTTGAGGGTGTTGAGTCACAGGCACTCATGTGTGCAGCTGGAACGGGTGCTGAAATTGCTGTCCTCAGCTGTTTGTCTCATCCCTGTCTTGGAGATTGTTTCCAGCACATCTGGAAAAGCCTTTAAGACATCAGGCGATAAACTATTGTAGTTCAGGAACAGTTTCACGAGCAGTTAAGCCACCCATGCTGCAGTGGCAGCAACCTCTGAGAGAATGAGGGGGTGGAAAGGTGGGGATGGGTAACCCAATCAGCCATCCCAACCTGCGTGCTGCTGCTTGTGAGTGAGGTCTCCCAGCTCTCGCCACATGCGCCAGGGATGGTGAGGGGTATAAAGACACCTCACTAAGGTTAGTTTCTTCATGCTTAACCTCAGCTGGCAAAACATCTAGGGGCTGTGGGTACATATAAGAGCATCC
The DNA here is from genome assembly GCF_009769465.1 of Tauraco erythrolophus. Lineage (NCBI taxonomy): Eukaryota > Metazoa > Chordata > Aves > Musophagiformes > Musophagidae > Tauraco > Tauraco erythrolophus. The sequence goes on along the minus strand of NC_141473.1, from coordinate 20,387,013 downwards.
TCTAAGGGCTGGTTGATTGGAATGAAGGTGGTTAGGAACCCACAGGACGTTTTCCATCGTGAACCATTAGGTCGAGGCACTGACTGCATTTTTTGGGGATAAAAGTAGGTTTTTACTAAGTGTTGAGGACATCTACAGTAGTTCTATATCGGCATAAACTGCAGATGACCTAGATCTTGCCTCCTCCTCCCTGTCCCCTGCCTGACTGCAGAGTTCAGTGACTAAGCCACAGGAATCTCACTGGACAAATCTTGGAGACCAAAGCCTGGGAAAGCAAAGAACCTGGAGTTTAATCAGACTCTAAGAACTGATTAAATCTACAAAAGTGTTTGTTTGTAGACAGATTTAGCATGGATCTGTTGTATGCCCAATTGCCTTGGAATCTACCTCCCTGAATTGCTTGTCTGAAAGTGAATATGGAGATGAGTGAAGGGTAATGTTCATGAGAAATTGCATAATGATGTGGACGTATGTAATTGCATGACAAGTCTTTCCTCTGTCTCCTGAAGGTACAACAGGAAAACTATGACTCTGAATTATCTCTTGCCTAGTAGTACAGAAGTGCCATTCTTTCCTGTTGCAGTCCAGCTTTACAGGTGTCTGACCTGGGGCAATCTTGAATCAAATTGCCAGGATAGAGATTTCACATGAGAATGTAGCTCTAAAAAAGTATTGACTTAAAGGCACTCGTGAAAGGGAATTAAAACGGCATTCTTACACAAACACAACAGAACAGCCCCGTGGTACTTTTCATTCTCGTCTTCTGTTTGCTTAGGATAATAGGAATATTATGGAGAGCAGATTGTCTCCCCATCATCATGTTGTGTCTACATTTCTGTTGTAAACCCCATTTTGACCTTCCCTTTCTGAGACTGTAGTTTCATGAGAGCTGGATTAAGTTGCCCTGGCTTCATGCCACTCTTTTCTGCCCCCACCATGTCTTCCTTTTCCCTTTCCTTTATACCAGCACAGCTCTTTGGACGTCCCTGTGGAGGAGTGGATTGGGGAACTGATCAGGATTAAACATTATGTAATTTTTCCTGGGTTAAAAACCTCCTCTCTGCTTTCACCAAAGCTTTCCTCTACCCAAATTCAACATCTTGGATAGACACTGTGCAAAAATTGGATGTTTTCTCTCAAGGGAAATCCTCATATATCACTAGTAGTTTTCATTCCAAGTTGGGAGAAAGAGGCCAAATAACTCATTTATTTCCCACAGAAAGTACCATTAGGAAAAATGTGGAATCAAAAATCTCAAAGTGGATGAGGAGTGCAGTCTGCAAACCATTGAGGTGTTCTGCACCCCACATTGTGAAACAGCCAGGAGGTACCAGGGCCAAAAGCAAAGGAACATTAAACTGGCTTGAAGCAGAATGCTTCTGCTGCACTGGCCAATATGAAATGTTTGGATTTCAGCTTAAGGAGCCCAAAATGGAATAGTCAGTGCTCAGTTAACTGCGGGTGGATTATCTGTGGAAAAACAGCCTTTTTTTAACATATCATATGAACAGCTGGATCTGGAAATGAAGTTTCTGGCTTTTACTTGGCCACGGAGAAGCCTTGCCACCATGAAATACATCAGTGTGCTTAACTGCAAGATTGTTCAATCTATCTTCTGATAACCTACAATTGTTGTGCTTTTTACAGCACTGCTAAGTATTACCGTATCAGTTTACTCTTTTTTAAAGCCCCACCTATGGGAATGGGGCGACTGAGAGAATTTCAGATTCCCTTAAAATACATAAATAAGCTGTGAAAATACATAGGTAGAATACAAGGGGAACTCCAAACCAGGAACTTAAACATTTGTGTCAGGAGTAAGATGAATATTTAATTGTTTTTAAATGTCCTAATTTTTGGAGGATGAAGTGGAAGGGATATCTCAGTCTGATTTTGATCATCAGGAATATCAGTAATAATTCATGATCCAAGGAGGACAATGTGACTTGTCAACTAGCACAATAAACGTTCAGATATACACAGAAGCTAGTGTGTGATAGTACAGCAGTGCACGCCAGCTCAACTGTAGGGACTGTGTGTGTCTTTAGTCCTAAAGTGGAAAATGTGATATCATTTCAGTTAGCTTAGCTCCCAGAGAAAGAGGATATTGAGCTAAAATTAACAGATTCGTAGCTTATGGCCAGGAGGGACCATTATGATAATCGATCTGACCTCATGGATAACAAAGGTCACAGAAACTCACCCAGAAATTCCTTCAACCAGGCTATAAATCATACCTTTTTTTTTTTCCTAAGATATGCACTCTTTATTTAAAGACTTCATGTGATAGAGAATTTACCATGTTTAGCTTTTCCTACTTGGGTATCCCTCTGGTAAAGTCTGCAAACTTTTAACAGAAGAATTAATTTTATTTATATGTTAGTTTTGTTTGTGTTTTGTTTTTTTTTTTTTTTTTAAATTGGAATTTCAGATAGAAATATTTAGCACTGGTTTTCATTTTATTTATGGGACATTTTGCTCTGGAAATATAAATGAGTGCATCATGCTTGCACCAAGCAAACATTTGTGCTGTGGTTGATGGTGCAGCCACAGCAGATCTACAGTGGCCAAGTTTGATGTTAAAATAAAAGTGCAATAAGTGTATGCTTATGGAGTCTCTGGTGGCTAATATGGCCACAACAAGTGAGTTTCTGAGCCAGTTCATGGGAACTTTGTAATGAAATTGGCTAGAAGAGGAATGTGAAACAGAGAAAAAAATTACCTTTTCTGAGGAAGTCAGGTTCACATGCCAAGGGTAAACCTGTACTACCAAACGGCTCAAGTAAGTTGTAAAATAAGTGAAGGGACTGTTGCAGAAGTGTAAGAAACCACAATTTTTAACATATTAATGAAACAAAGTGTAGCAGCTTACAAATAGAAATATGTAACACTGATTCTGTGTATATTTATCTGTCTATTTCACAGCTAGCACAAGAGGCCAAATGTACATCTACTGCGTCAGAGGTGAATCTCATCAGTAATTTTTACCTTGACAACAGTCTCTGGGCTTTGAAGAATTTTTCACCAAAACCCCCCAAACCCAAAAACCCAATCCCAAACCTAAGTGTGAAATCCCTGAAGCTAAGTGTGAAAATATGTTTTATGTTGAAATGACAGGACAGCATCACTGCAGCTGGACTGACATCTGGGTCCTATGGGAAGTGGTCAGGTGGCTGCAGCATCGTCCTGACTGCACCCACTCAGGTCCTGGCTTTTCTGTGGACTTGTAGTGTGATCTTGGGCATGGTGCCCAGTCACTCCATGCTGGGTGCTGCTTTGGTGACAGCACACCTTCTGATTCATATGCTGAGCCCTGGTTTAGGTGCTTGAGCTGGCTTGAAGCAGTGTGGCTCAGGAAGGAGCAGCAGACCTGCCACAGCAGCTCAGAGCTCAGCGTGCCCTGGGAGCACAGCAGTAACTCGCAGGGAGCGGCGTTTGGCTGAGGTTACATCTCTGGTCGTTCTTGAGCTGACCAAATTGGGTGCGGTCATAGAGGAGACTGCGACGTGCCCATTGAGCTCTTCTGAGTGCTCTGACAGCAAAATTTCATAGGCCAGGGATAATCTTTACCAAATGTTTGTGCGGTGCCTAGCACAATGGAGCTCAAATCTCAGCTGGGGCTATAGGCGGAAGCCTAATCTGAATAATAACAGCTTGGACTATGAGTTTGTTGTTACCCGTGAATCAGTGCTGAGCAGAGATGGTTTCACCTTCCCAGTGACTTGCCTCCTCTCCTGAGGCTGAGAGGAGAGCAAGGGCTCACCTCAGTGAAATCTCGTTTCTGACCACAGCACATCAGCTGCACCATTTCTCATCCCCTGCAAAATAACATAGGGGCTGGAAAATAACCCAATGTTAGACAGCATCACAGTGCTGGAAGCCTTTTCCCGCTCTCAATTTTATGACCTTAATTAACACAAGCCAATCCATAAATCAGATCAACACCAGGAGATAGCAATGAATCATGCGGAAGGCAGCTTTAATAGGAGCGTAATCCCCCAAAGAAGTGGACAGTGCCGGAATTTTAAGTGCATGTGTGAGGTTGAAAGGGAACAGATGTCCTATTGGGGCTGCTGCCGGCAAGGGTAAGTCTGCAGGGCTGTTGGATTTCCAGAGGGAAACCTGTTTTGACATCTTAATGGCAAGAGAGTCTGGCAGTGGCCAATGGAGTGGTGATAAATAGTGCCTCCCTCCCTGGGTGATTGCCGGAGAGGACAAGGATGCTTTCAGGTTCAGTGTGTCTGGCAGAGCACCGTCACCACCACGCTGGGGTGCTGAGTGGGTCGGGGCGAGAGGGAAGGAAAACTGTAGGAGTGACTGTCTGGAGAGCATGAGAAACTAAAGGCGAAATGTAGAGGGAAAGGAAGAATTTCAGGCTTTCCCACCATGGCTTCAACTGGTAACTTGCCAGCAGCCCAGCGCAGATTGAGCACAGAGGAGCAGACAGAGACTGGCTTCTTTATACAGTCAGGGAATGACAGCGGGAATGGCAGGCCCCGGGACTGGCTGGTCCTTAGTGACAAGCTCCTTGTGTGCAGAGCGGCTGGTCTTCCTGCAGGGCCTTCCAGGGCTATTCCAGCTGGGAGAGGCAGCAGCCTATAATTAGGATATCAGGGACGTTCTTCATTTCTAGCTCCCTAACTTGAGTATCTGCTGGTTAAGTGCGGTTCTGCTTTAAAAAGCGAGGCAGTGAAAATGTGCCTTGCTTGTGGCTGCACAGAATTCACATGTGCCTCCTTTACCGTGAAGGAAATATATTCCTTTCCAGCCACCTGCCCTACCAATCCAGCTGGAATCTTGAGAGGCAAGCTGGCTGACGGCTTGCACAAAAGGACTGCCTTAATCTTAATAGACAGATCTCATGGTGGCACATGAGCAGAAATAGACTCCAGGTTGCCTGCTCTTGGGCTAGCTAACTCACTAGCACAATTATTTTGGCTCTGCAGGGCTAAGTGAAACAGTAAATTGGAAATGTATTCTGGAGTAAACTGTGCCGCTCTGGTTTTCCCAGGAGGCAGATCAGATTTTGCAGAGAATCATCACCCTGTAATGAAGGGTAATTGATGGGCCTGAAGAGGGACCTCAGAGTGCAAACTCTTCCAGTTCTGGGACTGTAAGACCCTTCTGTGTGATCCTTCACACAGATGCCTCTGTCCTGCTGAAGCAGACGCCATGAGGAGCCCTCTCCCTTGTAATCAGTGTCTTGGTGCTCTGTTCAGCAGATTTGGAGGGTGTCCAGCTACTGCTTTTCCTGAGTCATAGTCAATGATGAGCTATATCTGGGATAATGGGAAGGAACCTTTATTATGACTGAGGGCTATTCCAGTATTCCATCAGGGCCTTCCCAGTATTCTGCGTATCTTCAGCATCAAGTGTATTTCCCACCCATAGCTATGCTACCCTTGGGGGAAGGAGCCGTGGAAAAGAGAGAGGACTGAGTACAGTGCACCGTGAGAGCACTGAGCTATGACATCCTGTGTGACTGCTGTGACCTCACGCTGTGACTTCACTCTATGAAGTGTGTGTGACTTCATTAGAGAACCAATCTCACTGATAGCTGAAGGATGAATATTAGTTAGGGCTGGTGCAGCAAGCGGGTCTTTTGATGCAGAGACAGAGCTAAGCAGTTGTTGTGAGTATAGTAACCACATACAGTGGGGAAAAATTAAAGTCTTTTAATTTCGAGCAAAATTCAGCTCTAACTGCCACAAACTTGCTCTTGAGTTAGCTTGCTCAGGTTAAAACCTTTTCACCTTTTTTGAAAAAAAATGTAGGTAATTTAAAATGAAAATTTCCATTGTGAAAACAAACTCTGACCTAAATAGAATAAACAAATCCCATGTGAAATGTTTCAGCATTTTCAAAATGAGATCTTTCATTTTAAAGAATGACATTAGAATATTTAAAAAAATTCTTCTCTGTTTTGGGGCTCCAACCTATTTGACCTAATTTTGCCAGTAGCTGTAAAGATCATTTGAGGACATGATCCGGCCTAGAATGAGGAGGATATGTGATGCAGTGCTTAGCACTGGGGTCTCTGTAATCTCAATAATATGGAGCAGAACATGTAAATATGTATAGACTTGATGTGGATGTGTACTTTGGATTGCCAGTTTGCTGCTTTGTGAGTCTTCAGAGACGTACAAATGCAATAGGGAAGCTAAAAACCCAGCTTTCATGAAAACCACAATGAAACTTTCAGCCACTGGTTCCCTCATGAAGACCTCACTCTTTTCTCTCTAGTGAATATTTGGCATCATAAATCATTGCACAATCTGCTTGCCGAAATAGCTAATAGCCAGCTCGACAGAAGACAGAACCATGCAGCTTTTCCTGCATAGGTCTCTTGTAGGATTGAAGGCAGCTAACCCCAGCCACTGTGGAAATCATGGAAGCCAGGAGTGCAAGGCACCAACCTCGTAGGTGGTGTGTAGACCCTGTAGGCCTGTGCTTCATCCCACAGCAGTGTTTGCACTGCCATGGTTCTTCCCCTGACCGAAGTCCATTTAGACAACCTCCTAACCATTGCCCTGGGGCACTAGGTATCTCAGAGGGATATTGCTACGAGGTTGGGTGGGCAGAGCTCTTCTATTTTTATTTTTACTCTCATTCCTGTGGTTTGTATCCAAGGATTGTATGTGTTTCCACCATAAAGCAGCCTTCAAGTACACAGTATTTAGGAATAGGGTAAAGGACCTATTTTGGTTTATAGCACATAGCTTCTGTCCCTCCCCAGAGTCTCATAAATAAATTTCTCATTGGGTTACTCTTGAAATAGATCCTGCTTTCTCAGCTACTCAAAAGCAATCTCTGCATTTGTTTCTCCTCCTCAGATTGTGGGTTTTCTTTCATTTCAGCCCCATGGGTAGCAGGAAAGCTCACAGAGTACTCACAATGCCCTGCCAACTGAAACTGGATTTATTATAGATCGAATTAAATGTTGCCTGAATGACTTGAAAGTTCAGGGATAGGAACTGTGTGAACACTTGGCAAAGGCACACAGGAGGGTCTCCTCGTCTGAAGATCTGAGCAGACAGGGAGTAACAGACTTTTATAAATATCAACTGTGAGAGTTAGTGCGGAATGGAAAGGCCTAAGTGGGGAACATTTATATCTGGGCTTGGTTTGAGGGGATACATTCATGAAGCTTGAAACCTGGTATAGGATTTCTTTCCAGGCTTTCCCCACCCACAGGTTGTAGCTTTAGTTAAAAAGGCTCACACAGCAATATGTGTTTGTTTGTGTTTTTTTTTTTTTGCCAACTTCAGCCTTGTAAATGACATCAAATCTAAGGCACTAAGGCTCTGTGGTCGAGAGACCAGCATCTCCAGAAAGGTCCTCTCAGACCTGCCCAGCTGTCAATAATCTGAATAGAGTCTGGAGGTATCTGTGCCCTCTAACTCTCTTTAAACCCTTAATACTTGCTCCAGATATGACACTTTGCTTTCAAGAGGCTTACTTAAGAAGAATTCCTGCCCCAACTTAAAGCTCCATCAGTGCGTGATAGAGCAAGATGGGAAATTCGACATTTGGAGAGCTAATTTATGATTTCCCTGTGCCTTTTTATAGCCTATGTTTTCATTGTTCACAGTTTTTTCAAGTTCACCTAGCTCAGATAGGGTGAGGGTCAGGCAGAACTCAAGCAGAAGGTGAGTCCTCAGGCTGGATTCATTCCCTTTGTGCCAGTCCAGTACCGCAAAGAGATGGATCAGTGAGGACAGGGCCAAGCATTTTATGATGGATAGAGATCCCCCCACCAGACCTTACTGAAAAGATGCATCAGGAACATGTCCTGGGACTGTAGAGCAGGGTATGTGTGGCTACAATTCAGACCACTCCAGAAGTCTCCAGGTAGAGGATGATGCTCTGGATACTCAATCAATGGGGTGGAGGAGGGATAGCACCTTCCCTTCCAACACCTTGGAAAAGGCCATGGCAGGGTCTGTCCCCTGTGATCAGAGGAGCTGAATGGGCTGGAAACCAGCAAGAAGGTGCAAAGCTTAAGGCCCATGAGACCTCCAAGAACATATTTCTCCTGTAAGCCCCTGAGGGTCTGTTATTCCAGCCCTGCAACTTTGCAGTGTAAAACATGGTCCAAGCAGAAATGTGCGGTCAATATCCTCACATTAATTTGAATTTGGGGGGAGGTAGGACTGCTGATTGAAGCTCTCCATAAAAAAAATGGGTGGGTGGAGCAGCAGATGTTTCACTCACATTGCTTGTTTAGATAGTCTTGCTTATGAAGCATTACATAAATGCAGCACTGGCCAGGTCTCTGTGGTGTGCTGCAGGAGGGCAAGGGGTAGCCTGGCACTGTGTCCAGGGCTGCAGAGATGGAGTGGGGAGGTGCAGCACACAGAGGCATCAGAGGCTGTGGGCCATGCCTGTGGCTCCATCGCACTGTGCCAGCAGCATTGGGGCAGAATGGGTGGTGCATGGGGCAGGCACGGACCCTGCTTTCAGCAGGGGAACTGATGGCAAGAAGTGTGTGAACCCACAGTGAGATATGGGGACAAAAATCTTCCTGTCTGCTACCTGCAGAGGAAGTAAAGGCATGGTAAGAAAGATGCAGCTAATAAAAGTGGCACCTTTCACATTGAGTTTCCCTTCAGAGTCCAGATTATTGGTGCAGTTTGGATGGCAAAGGCCCTGCTGCTGCAGGCTGAGCACTCACCAGCTCTCCTCTCCAGTTTCTGCAGCCAAGTTGCATCCATTCATGTGGCCCAGCTCGACTCTGGGGCTGGCAGAGTTGACTGTGATCCATGTGCCAGAAATGCTGCCTACACGACTGGCTGGGAGGGGAGCCAGACACCCCAGCTGCTTGTGCCTAGATAGATGCAGTTCAAAGCCAAGGCAGGTTTTTACCAGAGCAAGGCCATGAGTTTGTAACACCTAAGAGGTAACTGCACACTTGCTGTTTCACAACTGAAATATTGTACGTGTTGGAAACGGTCCTCCAGCTTTGTTCAGTGAGAATGAGGCAAGCTTACATGGGTGCTATGCTCTGCGAAACGCATTTGGGACTGCAGGAATGCTGCTCAGAGTTTTACTACCCTCTGCTCCAATGCTTCCTTTCCTGCCTAGCCAGATCTCCCACTGACTTCAGAAGAGAACCCTCCAACCATTTATATGATATCGTTTCCCCTTATCAACAAGAATAATTCATTGCTGTATTAGGAGGAAAAATATAAACAGCAGATAAATCTGCCACTCTAAAATGTTTCTAAGATAACAGATCAAACATTAATTTAGTCCCTGGGCCAATTTTTTTTTTTTAAAAAAGAAAAAAAATGAAATGCTTTATTTACAAAAGAGGCCTTTGATGTATAGCATACATTTATTACAAGTGCATTTTTTTCCAGCGGCAATAGGATTTTCAACAGCAGTAGGATATGTTTTAATAATTAAAGGGATTTAGCTTCTCTACACAGCCAGCCAGCTTCTGTTCTCGCTTACAGACTACAAATCACGCATAGCTTCAGTGATGTTGCTGCTATTAGCTTGGTGCAAAATCAAGGTTTGTGAGACTTGCAGCAGGCCCTTTGTGGTTTTGATTTGTGGCTGGTTTTGGTTGCTTTCCAGCGTTAACTCTAGCAGAAATCTTGCAGTGCCAAGGGGAAGCCAAGCTTGCTGCGGTTTCTAGGCCACTGTGCAAAGTATAGATGCTGGGATAAGCAACCAAGCTGAACCTCTGGTTTTCCCCAAGGGATCTAGTCTGTGGAAGAGGATCAAGCCCAGAATTTGAGTCTGGCATTTCTCTCTGGCCACCCCTTAGCATGGGAAACTCAGACACAAGTTTTGGTTCACCCTCTTTAGCGTGGGTGTTTGCAAGGCACAGATCTTGAGGCAGGTGCCCTCCAAAACTAGGTAATATTTAGATCTAGGGGTTTGATTCCGGTCCTTTTCAGGCATGAACGTGAACGCTCAGTTCAGGTGAATGTCATTACTACTTTATCTTCCCTCTGTGGAGACATCCTTTGCTCTTCCAACTTTTCTTGACTACTTTCAGGTACCAGACAGAGATCTTGCTTGTCTTTGCCTCCTGAGTTCATCAGCAGCAGTCCCAAAAAGATGATATTCCATCCCACATCAGGTCTGGGAAGAAGATAGCTGAAGTCAGCTGTTCATGGCATTTCTCTATGCATTTGGATTCATGGCTTAAAAATGATCTTTTGTTTATTTGTCATTATCACAGTGTACCAAAATGGTTCTCAGCCAAGAATTGGTTCCTCATTTTGCTTGGCATGGGAGGGCCACAGTACGTTATAAGTCCCGGGAAAGGCAGCTGCTGAAGGGAAAGTGGAGTGACTGAGAGGATCTATTATTAGTGCTACCACCATGAACTGGCCTTTCTTTAAAATCTGACTGGTCACTTGGCTGATTCCCTCTGCTTCCTTGTAGGGATGCGAAGAGGTGGGAGGAGAAGGCTCTCTCATTCTTTGGGAACTGACATACTTCTCCTTGCCCAAAGGCTCTTGTGAAGTGGCAAGTCTACTGTGCTTGTTAAATAGGTTGGAAACCAAAACACAGGGGCCTTTCTTCAGGAAACCGTTTACCTATATGTCCAAATCGAGGCTGAAGCAATTTAAACCCTGATTCTTTGGACACATACAGAGCTGAGCTCACACCACCATCATCTAGGTGCCAACATGTTCTTTAAGGGCTGCTGGTGACTTTTACTCAAATAGGTAGGAAATAGAAATTGTTCATAAGTTCCGTCAAATAGTTTGTGCCCTATCTTCTCTTTCTGCTAGTGACCAGTATGAAATACTGTGAAAAAAAGTAATAAATCGTAGAAAAATTCTTGGTGAACAATAATGAAAAAAATTTACTGGAGGATAGAGCATTATTCTAGTTTCTGTTAAATGATGCTTGGCTAATTCCCCAAACTACAGTCAGGCTTATATCTCTTCTGCATTTTGAAGTGGTTTCCAACTAGTCTGGCTGTGGTTGTTCCTATTATTTGTACGTATGTGTAGTTGGCTCCTGACTCCAGAGTTGGAGGATAACTTATTCCACAGGGAAGAAATGAAATTAGGTCACCAGCACTTCCATCCAGCATGTTCCTACTGTTTATTTTCCTTCACATGTAAGTCTTAACACAGGTAACAATCACAGACCGGTGTGGCAGACTCTAGAGTTCAGGAATTTGCATTCCTGAGAGAGTTACCTGGCAGGTCAGCTAAGAAAGGACATTGATTATAAATGGGACATTTTAGAAAATACTGTTTGCAAATGGGCAATTAAACAGTCCTCCTCCTCCCTGTACCCTTCAGAAAAAAAAAAAAAAAAGAAAAAAAATCAGATATTTTCCTTAGGTGTTTCCTGCATATTTCTCCCAACTAGGAGACGATTATAACGTGGCTTCTTGTGCCAAAGGGCAACCCAAAAAGGACAAAGGCTGATATGTGAAGCTGTTTCAGGCTGCAATGGCGTCTTCCTTTCCAGCCCTGTCATACAGGAAGGCTTGAGGTCTTGCAAATATCAGAGCAGAGAGGGGAGGAAGGTAATGGACGGTGGCATGACCTTATGCAGGAGCCAAATTAAGCACGGTTTACAATCCCTGTCTTGGCTGAAGAATGACATTTTTCACCAGAGAAAAAAGATATTGATCTGTCCATTCAATCAGAGGTACAGAGAACAGCTGTTCTTAAGAGCACTGAATCTGATTTCATGTTTTTCCTATCCTCTGCTTCAAGTCCAGTCTCTAACATGGCTAGAAACAGAAATCTTTAAAACTAAGCCTTTTTTGTAGCCTGTGGGTATAGGTAGATTAATTCAGGGATCCTAGACAGAATTTCTCAGCCCTGCTACTGACTCCTAGGTAGGAAGGAGCACCTCCCTTAAATGTTCAGGACTGGTTTTACACTGCCAGAGCACTGCCATGAATTTCTTTGGTTAGCATCTGATCTTAGGCTGGGCAGTTATTCCTCATGAAGACTGGCATTTTTTCTACACTGAGAATTTGGCACTTAACCTAAACTCAGGCTGTTGTCATGTGAACTGCTCCATGTATATCTTTACGTTTTGTGCTTCTGACTTTTTATAACTGCAGCAAAAGTACCCGGAGTCTCTTTCCCACCCACATCATAACAGGAGAGTGACGTCGTGGTGATCCCCAGCCCTTTCTCTGTTCAGCAGGAGGATCTTGTGTGTTTGATCTGCCTCTGATCTCCTGCTGGAGAGACCAAAACCTTCAGAGCAAAACAGCCCCAATGGGAAGGCTAGTCTTCCCAGCTGGAACAGCCGTGGAGCATGTGTGGGGCTGTAAATAACACAGTCTGGAGCTGCCATGGGTCTTGCAGGCACAGTGGCCATTTTTGTGCCTATAGTGAAATCACCCTCGGTTCTTTTGTGCTGAGCAGAATACGATGTGAGCCGACACAAATGGCTCTCACATGTTTTCGTTGGTATAAATGAGGCATTCAAGTATGAAACAAGGCAGTGGCAAGCGGATCAGCTTGAGAGCTGAGGCAGAAAGCTTTGGGCAAGGGTAATAGCTTTGGACAAAGTAATGCATGCCTCACTGATGAGCTCTAGAAAGGGTTGTGCTGATTTGTGAAACAGATCTTTAAACGTCTTCTGTAGGCAGAACTGATTAGAAAACCTTTTAAATGAAAGTAAAAGCTTTTTGTCAAAAATGAAGATTTTTCACCAGAATGAAATGGGGTGTAATTGCAGGTTTTGTTTCTCTTGAACAGATTTTTTTGAAATAATTTCATTTCCATATGGAAGTGTTATTTCTACTCAGAAAGTAAACTTGCTCATAGTTCCACATCTCTGTTCCAACCGGCAAAAGTTAGAATTAAAAAAAAAACAACTGGTTTTCAGCTGACAGAAGCTCAAAGACAGTCAGAATAAGGGGAACAAAGTGATTCTTTGTTTTCTCACCCTCCCCTGCCTTGCCCAATTTTTTCTAATTTTCCTACAGGGAAGCCATAATTTCTTAATCCGTAAATCTGAAATTAAGTTTTCTTAGAAATTATCTTTTTACAAGAGAACAGAATCTTGTTCATAGGATCTCAGAGATTCAGACTCAGGTTCTGGACCCCACCTCCTCTCAGGGTAAGTTCCACTCCAGACCTGACTAAGGTGTCTTTCCTCACTGAAATTCTTCCATGCAGTTGACTCAAAAGTGATCAGCAAGCATTTCGGTCAAACAGATGCTGAGTTACCTGCTTGGTTATCCAAGGGATCAGAATGTGTAAAGACAGGTCTTTCATCTTAACAAAATGAAAAGAGAAAAAAAAAATCAGTATTTCCAAAGAACAGGAAGGTGGTCTGGATAATAAAGTGGTGATTTAAGCAGTCAGTAGGTTTGGAGAGACCATCTCTCATGAAGTCCATCCAAATCTGCCCTGCAAGCAAGGTGGCTGTGCCTTTGTGGGGCTGCCCTGAACTAATGGTTATGTAAATTGTTGGCAGGATTTATTGGCTTGTGTGGATGCTGCATGAGCTTCTGGATGGAAGTTATCTATCTACCCAGTCTGCTGCCATGAGACCTGCCTAATAATACTTTATTATTCTGCCAAATTGAAGATCTTCTTGGTGACCTTTCCTTTTGCTACAACACCCTGCTCCTGTACAGTGCTCCAGCCTTCTCCTAATGTATTTTATGTTGTACATGTTGGTGCTTCGTTTAGATCAGCCTTCCTCCATTACTCTGGCTAGTTAATGTCAGTGAACTTCAGGCTGATGATTCATCTAGCACACAACTAAACGCTGATGAATCACGTAGAGCTAGTAAAAAAAGTGTGTCTCTTTCCCACCATGGAAACTTTTGTTTTCAGCCTCAAACTCTGAAATAAAATACATTTGTTTCTGAATGTTGAATATTTTTTGGCAGAAAATAGCTCTCCTCCCCCAGACACTACCAATTACTATCTGTCTCCCTCATACCTGCCTCTTTGTACCAACTTTTCCAATCAATACATTTTGGCAAACATTTTATATTTGTTAAATTACAAGCTCTTGAAGAAAAAGGCTTGATGGAAATAAACCACAGTAACAGTCATACTGTACTTGTTTACAGCTCTCTTACATAAGGAAGTGTCAGAAAGAAAGTGAGACTAGTTTAGTGGTCTAGGATGCAGAACTCTTGAACTAAAGATCTCTCTGTATCTAAGTTTTGCAAAACTCACATTTGGCATATCATAACCTGGACTGGAATTTTAGCCTCTCTCTACACCAGCTCAAACAGAAACCAGACCATTAAAGCACTTGGAGAAATCTTATGTATAAATTCAGTAGGAAATGATGAGTCTGAGATTTGTCCATACTTAGAAGTTTTTGATCATGGGCTAAAATGGCCCATGAACCACTTTTAAGAACCACTTTCAACTGTACTGTCCAATTGCCCCCAGCACATGTTCATCTTAACTCTCGCTTATGCCTTAGTGTGACTGTTGTCTTCTGAAAGGAGCTTCCTGCCCTCAGTAGAAAGGTGATATAACAGTATCAGGAGATGACACAAGGCAGCTTCATGTTATATATGTGTACGCTGTGGCTCTGAAATCATTCAAGTTCTTCTCTCCCTCAGGGCAAAATCATAAGATGTGTAATAAAATATTACTGTTAATACGTGTGTGCCTCAATTCATAGCTCTCACTGTGACATGTGAAATGGCTAATCAGAACTTCATGACATCAAGATCAGTATAACTCGTATCCTCTGGCTAACTCTGTAGAACATATGAGTATTTTATCATTCTCCCCGTATTGCTTCCTCTGCTTCTCTGCTGCTTATAGGCTCTGAGGACAACGATTGTCAAAGGATGAATTAGCGTCTAAGTCCCAGGGTTGTTCATGCTGCCCATTATCTTTGGATGGTGTTGAATTCCACAGTGACTCCAGACAACCCTGTAGCTCCCAGTGAAAAAAGCCACCTCCCCAATTTGGAGCCATACTCTTTTGTTTGAAGATTCAAACATAAGCAAAAATGCTGGATTTCCTTTTCCCTCAAAGCTCCTCTGTGACCTCCATTGTACTTGATCATGGTTATCTGGGTGCACACTGTAGTTGCAGGTAATGGCAGGTGGATACTGGCTATATGCCCATAAAAAGTTATGCTTCATGGCTTTATTAATATGACTGGTTTTACTTTGTTTTCCCTATCTATCTCAGGGCCTGACTGGATGAGAGAACAAGAAATGTAGGATCTGTAATATACATGTCCGAGGAAGAGTTTCAGTTCTTTCTTTTTGTTATTTTGGTACAAACTTACCATTCATATTTAACTAAAATTCAGATTTAATTAAAAAAAAAATCTTCCCTTCCTCCCCTAATTTAATAACGTAAATAAGTTTGAAAAAAGCTTTCGTTATTCTTGTGCTCTAGAAGCTGCTGAACATTTGGTCAAGCTTTCAAGTGATTTTGGGAAAGCGAGTGAGCCTGGAAGATTTCAGTCATTAAAATTCATGTTTCAGAAACCGTAGTATCTTTTTATTGGGAATTTGCACCTTGAAGCTTATATAGTCTTGTCACCAGAGTTCGCTTGCATGCGTTTAGTGGATAGAAGTGGATTTTTCATCTGCATTTACAGGCTTATTCTGATGCATCGTAGTTTACTTTCCGTTAATAGGGTTACGCTGGATAATGTGTCTGGGGCAACACTCTTGACAGCTCACCAAGAGGTCCTGTGAGGCATGGGTTCAAACTCAGCCAAACTCATTAATTCACTATGAGGTAATATGGTCTTGTTAGCTCAGGCTACGGACAGTAAATTGGGAAATAATTTTTGGCTACATTCAGTACATTCTGATTTAGATTCCTTTATGTTCATTTTCTTGTAGATCTGTTTGTGTCCAGTCAATGCAATTGAGGATCTCCTTCGGTGCAAATTCACCTGAGTAGGTCTCCTAATTTACAACATTTAACGTCATCTTGCTAGCTGGTTTTGCTTTTTGCCTAGTGTGAGCTATTGACATGTGGGACCTCATACATATATGTAGGGGAAGGGAAGCCAGTAGACAACCTTCTGTAAAGGTAAGTCTTGTATTCACAAGGTAGGAACTGAGCCCAAGTCTAAACAAAGCTGGAGAAACTGTGTTTGGAATGACAGAAAGAGCTAAAGAAGCCCCTGAAAAGAGATGTTTCAATGTTGTAGACTCCTCCTTTGATTTTGGCCCTCAGGAATCTGGTAACCTGCCTAGAATTAGCAGCCCCATCTACGACAGAAATGAGATCTACACTCAGGAGCCCCGCCATCCCACTCGTCTCTTTGACCTCATCAGAGAGACAAGTGTGGTCTTAAGGACAAAGAAAAATTACTTTATAAGAGCCAGAGATTGGAATGTACTCCTAAATTACCCTTGCTGTACAACTGTAGGAGTCCAAAGAGGTAAAATGTATTGTGTGTCTCTGTTAGCATTCTTTAGGAGCAGTTTCATTTCATGCTGGGGGAATCTAGTGACATACTGTAGACAGAAGGATAATGACGTTTATTAGCACTAAAAGCTGGTTGTTATATGGCTGAAAATGTTTTGGCTCCACTGGAATTTAAACTTGTCTGACTGCTTGAAAAATGTTCAGGTTTAATATAAGTGATTCAAACTTACACTCAAAGTTCTGTGTGAAATCCTCTTGTGGGATAAGGATCTTGGTTTACAGCATCTGAAGAATGATTCCGAACACCCTCCAGCTCTGAAGACAATGTAAAGGTTCCAGTTTCTGCAGAGATCAGATTGCTGCAAGTGTTGAAAATGGAAATCAATGTCAAATTTGATAAATACGCATTATTCACCAAGAGGTTCTGCTGGGAATTATTACTGAGAGTCTTACCTTAGCGATATTTCTTTCATGAGGTGAAGAACATTTAATTTCAATTCTTTCAATGATCAAGTACAGCAGTGAAGTGAACAAATAGGAAATAGAAAGGAAAACAGAGGAACTAGGCAAAGGATCTTTCATAAAATGTTTAACTTGGTTTATGTAGTTTTGTCTCATAGATTGGAGGTTTTAAGGCCAGAAGGAATCACTGTGATCATCTAGTCTGACTTCTTGCAGAGCACAGGTCTGAAAGCTCATTCTGTGAGTTCAGCATCAATTCCAGAACTTCTTGTTTGGGTTGAACCTATTCAGAGCAGGGAACTTGACTCTCTCTTTTTTTTTTTTTTTTAATCTCCTGTACTGCGTTCTATTCTTCTAATACGTTCTTTTTAAAAGCTAAAGCCCCTAAGGCCAGACAGTGTTTTGTTTTCATCAGCATAAATCAGAGCAGCCTCAGTGGAACCAATAGATATTCCATATTTTCATTTGGGGAAATTCTGATCTCATGTTATACTCTGTTAAGAGTAAAAAGAATGGAATTAAACTCTGAATTGTCCTGTTATGTGACCACATCTCCCTCTTATGCCTGATCTCAGTGATTACAATCCCGATGACAGCAAAAACGATTTTCCTCCTCAAAAACCGCTTTTTGCTGTGGTGCTGATGACTGTGGTTATCACTGCACCCAGTACATGGTCATTTACATGTGCTTGTTCTGTGCCCGATTGTGCTGATAAATTGCCTTTAGTTCTGATCAGGAATCACTAAAGTTAAGATCAAGCGATGTTGCATCCTTGTGGAAACTAAACAGCCAGAAGGCACCTTGCATGAAAAAGCATTCATCCATAAAAATGTTATTTTTTCTTCATAGAATATGTAAGCTGGGACAGAGAGGGGATCAGGATTCATTGACCACTGAAGAAAATGTTTTCTTTTTTGGTCAGAGCAATCTATTTCTTAACTGACAACTCTTAGAGAAAGGAGTGCAATGCAGAGTGAAGCAAACAGTCATCTGCAGTCAGCCAGGGGAGGAACAGCTCATTACCGCAGGCAAAGCCAGAGTTCAGGCTTGCTTATTTTTGGCTTTAGGTTCCTCAGTTGTGGGAAACAGTTTTTTCATTCTTGTACTTTTAATAAAATCTGCACATTGTTATTTGCTTCGCTCTGATGAGGGTCTGGATTGATGTTGTGATGTGATGTTTGCCAAATTTGTAACATTCTTTTAAATATATTTATTCTTCTTTCTATGAGGGCAAAGGATCTTATTTTGAAACCCCAAAGACTTTCCCAACATATGGGGGATGAATAAATACTCAAAATATCTACAACTGCTCTAACTGCTAAGGCTGCCAGGTTTAGAAATGAACGAAGTATGTGTGCATGTGTGCGCATGCGTGTAAGTGTGAGAGGCAGAGAGAGAAATACAGTGTGGGCACTCTTGGGTCAGGAGAGATCTCTAATAAGAAACACATTTTACAGGCAGCAAGAGAATCATTTTTACCGTGCACATTTACAAGTCCTCAGGCTGTGAATTTTGTTGTGTGGATATTTTTAAGGCTAATTATTTATAGCATGTAGCGCTTGAACCTGCAGATCTTAATTTGGCAAAACTCCTTTTCACTTCTAGGGGTGCTCTGTGTGTTGTACCCGGTGGGGGAGCAGAAGGGATGGGTGATGGGCATGTGCTGGTTATGAATGGTTGTAGAAGACCCTGATGACTTCAACAAGAACCGAGCTTCTGTCTTCAGTGGCAGATTTAACACGAGTGTGGGAGCTGTGGGGGTAACCAGCCCTGGGTTAGGACGGCTGAAGAGTGGTTTGGAGGAGGATTTCTTTGCCATCATTCCCATACAACTTGCCTGATTTTTAACTCAATATTTGGCATGGCACTTTAAAGCAAACTTTTATGGGATATCCCACACAAATTTTACAGTGCTCCCACACAAACCACACTGTGTTTGAGTGGTTTAGTCTTTAGATCTTCACACTGTGATCCTGAACGGTGTCCTCTTATACAAAAAAAAAGAGAGGAGGAGTAATCTCTGTTAAATTTCCATCCAATACCAGCTATTTTTCATTGAGAAAGAGAATTCAATCAGCTCTTTTGATCAAGGAGATTTAAGAGCCACAGCACAACAAGGGGAGGACTGGGAGTACCACTGAAGAGAAGCTTTCTGAGTTGGGAACCATTTTTTGTACTGTATTGAACATGCTTAGCATATGTGGGTCCTCTACAACTGGATGCTTCCAAGTAATTGTGAGGATAGGGCTGTTGGTTGTACCAATCACTTCACAGGGTTTTTGTTTTGCTAAGTACTGTTTGATGATCTGAGAGCAGCTGGGTGCTTTCAGCTTTTAAGGAGCTTTTAATAGGACAGTTTTCACTGGCATGGACTTGTGCAAACCACCTGCAAAAGAGTAAATTGCTCTCCATGAATAATTGGCATATGTAGAATTTGTATCCACCAGTAAAAAACCTCAGACTGTAAAAACCTCAGCTGACTTCTCTGCCCAATCACAGCTAATTAAGCCAGGTTGTTTCTCTCCAGCCCTTAACATTTAAAATATGCGTATTCAATCAAGCTGGGGAAACAAATTTGAGCCCATTCAGTCATTTGGTGTCAGTTATAAAGCACAGATATATATATATAATTTTCAGGAAGAGAAAGAGCTCAGTTATTTTGAGTCCAGCTCCTTGCTTTGTTGTTTGGAAGAGCAGGCAGATAAGGAGTGTGCTATTGGTCAGAGGGACAATATCCACAGAGAGGTATATGGTGCTTAAGGAAAAGTAATGTCAATAAAGTAAGTTATTGCATGGGAAACATGGTCTTTTCTATACATAATTGTGTTTCTAATTGATAGGGCATGACTCTCATGTCTATAAGTGTAGCACACAGCCTTCGTGTTTGTATTTCTGAGTGCAGCAGACCAGTTTTGCATTCACCAGATGCAGATGATGAGATTCACTTGTGCTGTGAGGGGTGGAAAGGCTACATCCCATCTAGAGCCCAAGAAACTCACTGCTATGGGGCTTGTAGGGAGCTGAGTAGACAGAGAAGCCCAATGAGTCTTTCTTTTTCCCAGGAGAAATACAGAATGTGTTAATGGTCCCTCTCACCTGGAAGGAGCTCCCAGAGCTTTCATGGCATTCTGGATTGTGTAATATAGAGTTTAGCTACTTTTAACATTCAGCATTTGAGTTTCTTGGCTTGTTGTTTGTTTTTGTTTTTAATATTTTATTTATATATATTCAAACCCATCGAGTCTTGCAGCTCCCTTTATTTTGTCTGTCAGAGGTACAAGGTCTGGAACTGACCTCTTCTCTCTCCCACAGGGCAGAGACTGAACGAGAGACTGATTCTCAGGACCAAAGATACAGAGATACTAGGTTTGCAGAGGATACAGCCAGTTAGAAAGGCAACCCATAAAGTAAGTGGGCTCTCGCTGTTGGATACCCACGGCAGCTTGCTTTCTCTGCTGAAGTGGCCAGGGATAACAGGATGCTCCCATGACACAGGGTCAGGCTCCCACTGCCTACATCCATGTTGCTATTGACCTAAGAGAGCTCTCTTAAAGTTTAAGGTTTCCTATGGAGTTGTGGGTCTCGGTGCAGACTTTTTCACTTGGAAACCGTAATCTTGAAAGGAGAAGATCTTTCTGTCTGGAGTGGTGGCTAGAGATATCTTTTGTTCCTAGGCTTCCAAGAGCTGCTGAAAACCTGATGGAACAAGGAGTCCCAGAACCTGTGGAAAGGGCTCTTAGATCTAAAGGCAGAAAACACTCCTAATGGTGTTTTTCTCTAGTGACTGCTCATCCTGTCTTAGACATTAGATGACATCCTGGATGTCCTAAGAGCTTCAAAGAAAAACTGAGACACGTGTGAGCCTTTAATCCCTGTAGAAGACTGCCAGAATGACACCCTTCTCCCAGTCTTTTTGCTCTGCTCTGAACCAGGGTAGGCAATGCCAGAGAAGTCTTGAGTAACTGCAGAGTGGATGTCCCTGGATGCTCCTGCTTCTCTGCCAGTCTAATTTTGTTATTTTTATACCTGCCTGAAATATGATCCTAGTAAATGTACCTACTTTTTGAATTTCTAGCCGATGTAAATGTTATAATCAATTAGTGACAGAAAGCAGAGTACAAGTCAGAATCAAACATACCTCCAAATGTGTGGAAAAAAAAAACCCTTCTGTATTGATTTTTTTCTTCTGAACATCAGTTATAGGATGTCAAGTTAGTCTTTGTATTAGCAATGTTGCCTCTGCACTTTTTTATTTTCAGAGGCTTAATATTCTAAATGGAAAACTTTGAATGAAGAAACAGGTTATGGCAATTTCATGTAGTATTCTGTTCCCAATTTGATTGTTATTATTTCTGCTCTTGTAGTACCTACTGATTTTAATCAAGGTTAAAATCCTCTTTCACCAGTGACAGATTTGGTGTCCAGAATACACTATATTTGTAATCTCTTTTGTATACTGAAGAGCTAGTTGAAAATCACATTATGTAGTTTTTTCAAGTGGGAAATGAAGGCACGTCTTGGATCCCGGGCTGATTAATAAACCACTGCAGCATCCTGCTCCTCTAACACTGTTGATCCTAAACAATTTGTGCTCTTACTTCCAAGCTGAATGAACAACAGCTTTCTTTCCTACAGTTCCAAAAGAAAGCTGTGCAGATTCATGGTGAAAGTGTTTGTTGTAATGCTTTCTTTAGTTCTGATCCACATATCCAAGGTCTGAGGGTTAAGTGTACTCAAAATCAACTGCTTTGAGGTCAAAAGAGAGAATTTCTTATAGTTCTGACCTGGAGCTATAAACCAATCAGGTTTTACTCAGGTCTGGTTTGAGGGAGAGGAGTGTAACTTGAAAATACCCACAAACTTTGAGGAACTTGATATATAAATCATGAATCTATAGTACAGCTACAATGACAGTTCATGATGAATATTTCCTACTGCTGTGTTTCTAGGCTAGTCTATCCATAGCAGGAAACAATACTGAAACAGTATTGTTTGAAAAGTGCTACCCCTTCTCCTCTCTTCTTGGAATGTAAATTCACTTTTTGTAATGAGAATGATATGAACTTGTAGACAAAGATGGCCTTGGAAACAGGTAACTGATTGGATTGGAGCAGCCTAGCAGAACACCCAGCATCCAAAAGTCAGGTGCTGTTTCACTTCAGGGTCTGTAGTTGAGATTTACCATCAGATCTTGAATCCCTTAAGATTCAGCCTCAAGTGACTTTTGACAGTGTCTCTTTTTGTGTTCTATTATAGTACAGCAAAACCATTGTCTGCTGTACATGCAGAGAGAGAGTGCATGTCTTTGTTACCTGCAGGTGAAGAAGAGATAACAGCCAGTCAACTGCACAGGAGGCTAGACCCTGTTATCCAGACTTCCAAGGTCAATCTTCTGCCCTGAACAGTCTGTGAGGCTTTGACAGTTTTCTTTCTCTGTGTCCCAGTGTGCACTTGTCATCTGTGCAGTATGGATTAGGAATAATAACATTATAGGCTTTCATATACTACAACAGTGGAGTCATGTAAGTAGTTAGAATGGGTCATCTCTTAATAAATCCTTTTTTTGGTGTGCCATTTATGGTCGGATAATCTGGAAAGGTGTCTCAACTGTGAAGAAAGCTGTAGTTAGTGTATATAGTCACAAATATTTGGGCCTTTTTAACATGACTTGGATGTGCAAGTCCTAAGCTTTCCGCTAATGTTGTACTCAACAATCATATCAAGCTTACATAGTTGTTTTTTTTTTTTTCCCCTCCCAGGAAACTGTCTCATTTTGGGCATTTGATTTCACTGAGATGTGCAATGTCATGTAAATCTGGGCTAAGCATGCTACGAACAACAGCAACAACAAAAAACCTTTTAAGAAGTAAAACTCACACCCTCCACACAAACTCCTGTGCTTTAAGAAACTTTGGCTGCACACACTGCCAGAGGAAACTTCTCATAAAGTGCTCTGCTTTGGCTTATACCCTGCAAATCCCACAGAATGTATTAAAAAAGGTAGTCCAAGATGTTACATTACAAATGAACCTCCAGAGAGAGGAATATTTAAGCCTTTTGCACAAACATTGCACCACACTGTGCTGAAAGATGTCAATAAGCAACAGCAGGGAAGGCTGGGTATGCCAGTAAAATCCATTGTAGTGGCTTTGTGTGTATGCCCCAAGGCCTCGTGAGCAATCCAGTATTTGTCAGGAGTGACGGAGCAGAGGGCAACTTGGCACAGCACAGCTTGGGGGAGGGGGATGGGATTTCCTTAAGCCCTTCTTAATAAAGTTGCTGTCTATGGAAGATCAGGCTCCCAGGTCAAATGCCATTTTGCTATGGTAGCATGCAGGTACTTGCGTGCCAGATGTGGAAAGGCTTGGCTCATCGGTTCTGT
This sequence comes from Tauraco erythrolophus, assembly GCF_009769465.1. Taxonomy (NCBI): domain Eukaryota; kingdom Metazoa; phylum Chordata; class Aves; order Musophagiformes; family Musophagidae; genus Tauraco; species Tauraco erythrolophus. Next base: position 20,363,843 of record NC_141473.1, on the reverse strand, counting down.
CTGCACCGGTATCCAGCTTCCAGCCAGCAGACATAACATTATTCAAGGAGATAAAATATTAAATGCAACCTCAAAGGCTTTTCCTCTGCTCGGCACTGAACTGGGAGCCCAGCAAGATAACAGCTTAGTAAGCATTGCTGAAGCAGGGCAGCAAGTGTGACTTGTACAGTCTTATCTGCTTGCAATCTCAAACATCAAATGAAGATGCGGAGGACCTCCAGCCTTGCAGTGACTGTGCATGTGGCTTCTAAGCCCATGAGCAAGGGAGAGTGACAGAATACATGTGAGGCAAAATCGGATCTTAAAGCACTAATACTTTGGGGCTTCAGCATTGTCATACGTCACCTAGTCTTCCTGCTTCTTCTCCTATACAAGTGCATTTTGAAAGATAGATGACCAGATGGCGGTTGCCTCATGTTTCCTGAGAGGTTAAAGGCACTGCTATTACAGGACTACTAGCTCATATTTACATTGAGAGAAACAGTAGGGATCAAATTCAGCGGAAACAGGGCTGCTGATTAGTCTGGTTCATCTGAGCAAAAAACTCTGCAATAATGTTGTTGCATCAAGAAGCCCTTGATGGCAGTGGCCAGACTTGATTGATGTGGGTTGACTGGTTGATAAGGTCAAATAGTGATGTGCTGGGATTTCTGCCTATCATTCTTACAGTCCCTGGGAATGCCCTGTCTATCTGTGCCCACTCCTCATCTTTGTTTTTGCTCGGGTCCTAGGTAGTTGTACTAACTTTTCATAAAGGAATCCTGTCTTTCTCTAGGCTCCTCGCTGCTACATCCCACATCTATTCAGACAAAATTCAGACTGAGGTACTGAAATTAGGATCTTTGTTGCTTCTGTCTCCTTTTTCATCTGTGGTGAGAGACAGGCATAAACAAGGCAAGTCCAGACGTTAGTCAGGCTGAATTACATTAGTATAACTAAAAAAGAATTAAGTGAAGAATTCTTTTAATAGCAACCACCAGAGTATTATCTGAAATTACCTGTGGACAAAGTGTCTTGCACTCCAAGATTTCACATCTCAGCCTCCCTCTACCTTGGCCCACACTGATCTGTTTATTGCCTAGTGCTCTCCCTGACCCTGTGTCAAGATGCAGAGACCCAAACGCTGATGCTCTAGCAGAGCCGTCCCAGACAAAGCATGGTGACTAGAGCACCTAGCAGCAGACTCAACTGAAGGACATGAGCCTGAGATTCCATGTTGTGCATGGCCATAAAGCACGCTGGGCACAACTATGGTGCCCTAGAAAAAATAAACGCTAGCCATAGACTAGAGTTGAGATGGAAACCACCTTGGATAATGATGTGGTTGTCACAGATACTCTACAGCCCAGGTTAACCTCTAGAGCTAAATGCAGCATCTGCAAGGCGAGTGAAGTTTGCCAGAACGCGTGAAATGCTGACATAAATCCCCAAATGGACTGAACTGAGCCTTCGCAGCATAGCCAAAGCCCTCCAGCCACATTTCAATAGTATAAACAAGACTGGGTCACCTCCTCCCTCATTGAATTAGAGATAGTAATAGTCCTGGCAGCAGCTGATTGCATGCTATCAATCGTTCAAGATGCTAATTTTTTTGAGTTGGCACCAAAAAGAAAGCAGCCAAGGTTGGAAAGGAGTCTAGGTTGCTGTTTTGCCCGTGTCACACTGGTTGTGAACAATTCAGCAACAGCTTCATGCCTCGATCAATGCAGCTGTTAAGCCGAGGAAAAGCAAGACTTTACTGAAAAACAGATGTTTTGCACATGAGCTGACTTACTCCAGTTAATGACCCAGATAGAAAAGAAAACAAAGCACACATATATGCACGCACAAACAAGCATAGTCAGTGCTTGAAATAGTATTTAAGAAGTGCAGATATGGATGCTGAGATAGGTCAAGAAAGACAAATTCTTCAGTTTCACAGTTACTCCATATACCTTTAAGAATTTTTGTAATGCCAGAATGGCCTTTTGGCATGTTTTGGCTCTTTCAAGCACCATGTAGATGTATGTGTGTGTACCTGAAGACACACACTTGCACGTATGATACGGGGTGACAGTGATAGCCGTGAGGCTGATATGTATGAAGTAGTGTGCAAAGTTCCCAGAGCAATCAAGGCACATTATTGCAAAGTTGTTTTTATCAGTGTTTTAGATGGTTAACTAAGAGGGAGGTAATTTCCCAGTATCTGGTCAGGAGAATAACTGAGTTAGTATTTAGAAAAATAGGTTCTAAAAATAGCAAAATTGACCACATTTTTATTTATCAACCTAATTAGAGACTGAGCGTTCAGGACTACAAAGAGCTCATATGGTGGTGATTTTGAATGCCCTGGTATTTGAGTTTCTGAATGGAGATACTCCAGAGGCTGATTTCCAGGTCATGACTCCTCAGCACTTTCCCAAAGTTGTTACCTAGGATATGCTTTAAATTGCATGCCCCTCTAAATTCCCAGTTACTCTTTAAAAAAGCGGCTACAGCTTCTTCTTTGGTGTCTTTGGGATCACTGTCCACTTTGTCAGAGGTAAAAATAAGAAATATAAATAAACAAAGAGTTTGCAGCTATTTCCATTTAATACATCAGAGTCTGTCTTGGTTCTTCACAGTGATATTGAATAAGTGAGAATTAAAAACTACTTGGGAAATTGTTCAGTCTTCCTCCCTCCCCTCCAGTTACTTTTTTTACTTTTCTGGCAGAGATTACAATATTTTTTTATTATAATTGGTCTCTGTTTAGTAATATCTGATCTCACTTTTCTAAGACACCAAGAACAAGGATGAGAATTTCTGAAATTGCAATTGAGGATGTAGTCATTTAAGTGTGACCAAAAATCAGCATTTCTGGCGCTTGGGAAGGTTTTCTGGGGTGCACTTATTTTCAGTTTCCAATTTGTTCTTTACTGTTGTGTCCTGGAAATTCAGAAAAGTCATCTGAGAAATAAAAGTCATCTGGGGCTGCTTAGCAATACAGAGCTATTTCATTGCTGATCTTTTAAAACTTAGCTTTGTCTCAACTTCAGCAAAACTTGATCAGAAGGACATGGAGCTACTGGAGCGGGTCCAGAGGAGGGCCATGAAGATGATCTGAGGGCTGGAGCACCTCTGCTATGAAGACAGGCTGAGAGAGTTGGGGCTGTTCAGCCTGGAGAAGAGAAGGCTCCGGGGTGATCTTATAGCAGCTTTCCAGTACCTAAAGGGGGCCTACAGGAAAGCTGGAGAGGGACTTTTTACAAAGGCCTGTAGTGATAGGACAAGGGACAATGTATTCAAACTGAAAGAGGGGAGATTTCGATTAGATATAAGGAAGAAATTTTTTACATTGAGGGTGGTGAGGCAGTGGAACAGATTGCCCAGAGAAGTTGTGGATGCCCCATCCCTGGAAGTGTTCAAGGCCAGGTTGGATGAGGCTTTGGGCAACCTGGTGTAGTGGAGGATTTCTCTGCCCATGGCAGGGGAGTTGGAACTAGATGATCTTTGAGGTCCCTTCCAACCCTAACCATTCTATGATTCCATGATTCTATGCTTCAGATGAAACATTAAAGGAAGCAGTGTTTACTGATGAATCTTTGTTTAGTTGGAAATTTGCAAACCAGCTTTAGTTAGAGTCTTACATCTCTCACATGCATATTTTTTTTTTCATTATACACGTATTCACATAGAGCTTGTGTTAAATAGATGTTATCAAGTACTTACTTAAAAAAACAATAAGTTTTAAACTGTTTGACCAAAGAGTCTTTTCCTCTGTTCTGATGCTGCCAAAAGCATTTATATAGGAGCTAAAATACATGTGGAAAGGGTCAGGCTGGAATTTTGCTGTAACTGAAATTTTTTTATGCTGAAAAACAGCTGCCCATCAGTTTAAGGGAATCACTTGAGAGCCATTCCATGCTCACCAGTAATGTGACTGAATCACTGAAAGAGTAACTCACTTCTTCAAATAGCTCTTCCTCCCTATCTTTGGCGCAGGCCACCCCTGTGATTTTGAGAAGTGCAAATTCAGCTCTGAACCTGACAGACTAAGATAAAGTGGATCAGAACAACTCTGCCTCCAACTCTGCAAAGCGCTGGTTCTTTAGGTCTACCTGAATCACCTAGATGCCCACCTCCGAAGCAGAATTTCATGCTCTTTTTGACATTTCTTCTTCAGCTCCCAGTGCAAGGTCATAAGTGAACATTAGGACAAAAGAAGTAATAGAAAAAAAATACAGTTATTTTTTCACCATCCAGCCCCGCACGCTCCATATAAAGTCTTGATGAAGCTTCTGGGTGTGTTGTGCATATGCAAGTCTTACTTCTAATGTTTATCTGACTATATTTGTTACAAATATTTGTTACTAAATTATCACTACCAATTCATCACGTGGAAACTAAGATCTTCATGTGATCCTGTAGGGTAGCGGGATTTGAAGCCACTGTTTTTCTGATGGTCACTAAAGCAATGCCTGTGAAGAGAACCTTGCTATGCTTACACTGAGCAAGGGTTCAAGTACAGCTATGTTGACAGGCAGTGAAAGAAAGCATGGCTCAGTAGAAAAAATGAGGTCTGCGAACTCGGAACCTTAATCAGGTGATTAATTAGCAACAGAGTCCCTTTTACTATGTGCCTAAAAGAGTACTAAATCTTGAGTGGGTAATGTAAAAGTCTGCAGTATTTTATGTTCTTGGTGATCACTTCTATGTGCTCCCGGTGAAAATCCTCAAGAAAGCTAATTGAGAAACCTGAGTTCACAAAGTAAAGTGATAGGTATTGAAAAACAATCAGGACTTAACTTCCAAGTAAGCTGCTGGCCCGCAGGCAGAAAACTGTGAGAAGACAAATGATAAGTGACCAAGTACTGTATCTCAATAGGAAGATGAGCTAGGCATTTCTGAGAACAGGTCTTCCAAAGAGCCAATCGCTGACACAGCTGAGCAGTTTTAACTGTAGAACCAGCCCAGGAAACCAGAGTGGGACAGCTTACTGAGTGCTGAGTTCCTTGGGGGTCTCCTGGAAGTCTTTGCCTGTGGTATTCACTGCAGGGGAGGGGCGACCAGGTCAATTGTGTTGGCGGCGTATTAAAAAAATGATCGGACAATTTAATGGTTGATAATAGCATGGTAGTTAAGTCCTTGAGATAAGGGTACTGGATACCTGGCTCAGGGGCTTGAACAGGCAGTCTCACTTGAGAGATCGAGTGGTCTTTAGAGGATTACAGTAAGTCATGAACGCCGAATGTTTCCATTTGTGACACCAACGCTGATGCCCATGGGGCTACGCAAGGCGGCAGGGACACAGAGCAGCCAGTTCTCCAGCACTGCCTCAGTAGTATAGTGTCTCTGGGGCTCACAGGGAAGCCCAGCACAGTGGTCTTGGCTGCCTGCCCCTGCCTTGTGCAGCAGCACAATGCTGGCTCTGGCCACAGCAGCTCTGGGAGCTCCGTGAGGCTGTGATAGGATTTGCTCCTGCAGATAAACACTGTGCTATTTTGAGGGGTGCGCCTGTGTGGTACAGTACACGTGTGAGCTCCTGAAATGAGGAGGGCGTGAGGGACAGGGGTGGCTCACATATCGGCAGATCTTGGAGTCAGTCTGCGTAAGACTGTAGGTGCCTTGAATTTGCGTCACAGGGTTCCTATTAGCAGGTAGGCGTACCAGAGGAAGCCATGGGTTTGCCAGTATTGAGAGCTAAAAGGATGCAGAACAGCTGAAAATAGCTGATTCTAGTATTTAACCTTCTAGCTTTAAAGTTCATTCACCACCAGCCAACACTACGTGATTCAACTGGATTGAATCCTCTCTGTGATTTGGATTCATGGAGCCCATGCAGTCCTTTAGTGGGTTTGTGCTGGCAGAAAAGTCTACTCTATGTCTGCATTAACCCAAAGGCCAACACCATTCATGCCTATTCTTGCTCACAACCTTGTCCATGTAGCCCTCAAATACCTGTCTGTGTATCTATGTTCTGTAACACTTCTCATAAGCAGCCAGCAAATCACTATCAAACTGTGTTCATGCACTTCTGCACTCTGCAAAAAACCCCACCAGGCACATTTTAGAAAACATGCTTGCCAGAGATGTACGTATGGTTCTAAATTACAACAATCCCCTATGTACCCATCATCTCCCCCACAGACACACCATACTAACTTACAACATCCTCCTCATATGCTTCCCTTTGCATGTCATTATACAGACTAAATTTGCTTAGCACAATACAACAGCCTCTCTCTTGCAAGCCTACACGTTCTTAGCTCATGAGTTTTACCATAAGTCCCATGAACATTCTGTGAACCTCCAGCTCCTGGATTCATGGGAACAATAAAAATCTCAACATGGTTTTTAGGTTTTATGGTTGCAGGAAAAAAAACATAAATATGATCTACAAAGCCCCCAAACCAGAAGGCAAATAAAATTAATCCCAGAAACATTACTGTTATGCTGATAAATCCAGTGATTTTTAAGATGCCTTCTTCAGGGAGTCTCATGTATGGTTTTGGAATGGTAGGGTTGACCACACTTGTGAGAAATACATAACTTCTCCACACCCAGGTCTCATAGCACTTTTTCCTTCTAAACCTCACACAGGTGCTTCATAGCACTCACAGCTACTCACTGTCCTGAGATCTGCAGTATCATTAAGACGTCTAGGGTGAAAATCAGTCTTTTAAATTCAGCCTGCCTAAGACATAGCTCCAGTCATTACGAAGATCAGGGTGCGAAGTGGAGGCACTAGGGAGCTGCAAAGGCCACTTCCAGTGTCTACTGCTGCTTTGGCTTACTGGGGTGCATGGGATGCCAGAACAAACAGCCTGCTTCCTTCACTTGTAACTGCTAAACAGTGTGTCCTGTCTCGGAGGAACTGTTCACACAAGATAGTTCCCAGAGCTCATGCTGGCTGTCTTGCACCCTGTCCCATTGCACATGGGACATTCAGCTCTGGGCTTGTAAGCAAACGTCATGCTTAGTGAGGAGATGTGACAGATCTTTCTTGTGACAGCTCAGAGATAAGCTCTCTGAGCCATGTGGCCCTCTTCGCGTGGCTGGTTTTGTGTCAAGTGATGCCCTTATTTTGGAGCTGGGTTTGTTTCCCCTTCTGCGCTGGTTTCTCTTGTCATGTTTAAGGGCAAGGACTGAAGCCAAAGGAGCCTGGCCCAGTGCACCTTCGACATCACTTCTCTGCCCACTATACTGTGATGTTGGGGTGTTGCCCAAAGCCCTGGCTCTGTTGGTTCCCCAGACTTCACTAGGTGTGGACAAGGAGATGATGTTTTGAGATGAAGTCTTTGCTCTGCTGCAATACCTCTCTTTTGACTGCTGAGGGAGAAGTCACAGCCTTATTCTAAATGGCTACAGCCAGGTCAGGTGAATCCTCACCTCTGCAAGCTTTGTCCATGGTTGATGTCAAAGGGCAGTAGTCCCCTGAGCAGAGAGATAATGTGTGTGTGAGCTCTTTGCTCAGAACAACAATCTCTGCGTGATTTATTTGCTTTTTTTGTCTCTACCTGGAAGACTGCTCTCCAGCCTGTTATACTGGCCAGTGCAGCAAAATGAGAGGGGAGCACTAATCTGACCTGAGAAGTACTTCAAATTTTTATGGCTGTGTGATCCTCTCCTGCTCCCACTCAGGCCTATGATAGCTGGAGAGGATGGTGGTGGTGTCCTACTGCAGCTGGAGAGGCAAGGGTGATGTGCTTTTCTGAAGAAGGATTTCTCTAACTCCAAAAGGGCACCCAGTATTTTTTCTAAGGTCGCGGATGTTTTGCAAGAGCTATGAGTGATGGCAGAGATGTACTTTGCAGTCAGGTCTTCTGGGAGTCAGTTGGGAGTTTTGGCTGAGCAAGAACTGGCACTAAAGTTATGGATCTGACCCAGAAGAAGTAATGCGTCTGGGTGAGGCTGACCCTGAGATCTGAACTTCATGGCTGATTCAGATGGGGTCAAGTGCAGAAGACAAAAAGAACTGCCACCAGGACCTCGCGTAGGCTGGAGCAATGGTACCCTGGGAGTTGTCTCATATTGGCTCCAGCAGAGACTTAGAGGGTGGAGAGAAAACAAACAGGCAGGACTAGAGCATGCAATCTGTCTGACACCATCTCCCTTCTTGTTCTCTCTCCTCTATCTCCGCTGCAGCTACAGTCTTCACATGCTTTTGAATGCCCAAACTTTTCTTTTTTAGCATCCTTGACAGTACAGCATAACTGAGAATTATATAGAGAGTAAGGCAAGGGACTGGCGCTAGATCTAGGCTGGAAATGATTTTCTTGGTTTGTGAGGATTTCTGAAGTACTGGAAAAACCTTTTTTGTCCTGACAGAGGCCAGAAAGTCAAAATCTGAAACATATTGGTGAACTGAAAATCTGGAAAAGAGCAGTAAGGTTGAGGATCAAGTGCAGCACTTTGTTTAGATAATTTTCAGATGTTTTGTTTTAGTTCTAGATATTTGTAAAGCATTTCCAGTCACTACAATTAGCTTAAATTTGGAGATTAAATGCTACTTTGAAAAGTAGAAGTCTGAGCAATTTGGAGGAGGAAGGAACTTCAAGCTGGAAACTTTACAAGAAAAAACTCTTCGCTAAGGAGAAAAACAGTTTTAATGAAATGGCTTTGCATTATGAAAGCATGAAAAAAACCTGATCCTCCCTGCCCGACAGCTGTCTCAGGAAAGAAACGGTGTTCAGCCTTCTACTTCCAAGAATTACCTTGGGGCAATGCAGCTTGTCACAGATCTCCCTTTTACTGCCCCGGTCTGTCCTCAGACTTTCTTTCCCGCTCATGGAAGTGTTCTGTTTTGTTTGATAAACACTGAGCAGAACCATATGTGACCTGGGTTGCATTATGCAATAAGGGAGGATGGGTTAGTATCTACTGTTCAACTTGTGAAAGTTTTCCTTTTTGGACGGATCTCAAGGGACAGGATTGAATTACATTGCATTTCATTTCTGATTGACATTGGGTGCTTAAAATTTACTGCCAATGCAGACACAGATTTTTTTCTGCTGAAGGAATTCTTATATTCCCTAAATTTCAAGATCAACATGAGCCTGCCAATGCCAATTCTTGCTTTACAAGCAACTACTAGATCCTAAGGCCGAATTTATAGTATTATTTCCTTGTAAATGTCAGATGTAATTTTGGGAGAATGCTCAGATATATCCGATACTGATTGACTCACCATTTTCATTAGGATATAGTCAAATCAGATGCAGCTGAGATCCTTACCCATACCCTTGGGGAAGCCTATTGACAAGGTTTGGAGGCAAGATTTGGAAATAATAGACTTGAAAAAGTATAAATCCTATATTAAAGTTTTATAAGCTTCATTATATAGTGATATTTCAATTACTCTGTGGGAGACTTGGATGAACCTACAGGAAAAAGGCAGATGCGGAATTGGCTGAGACTTTGGCAGCCTTTTGCTCTGCTTCAGTTCTGATCTTTAGTTTCTTTTGATTAGAAATAGGAAATCTCTTCAGCTGAAGGGGCAGAACTGGACCAGTTTGCATTGGAAATGAAGAACTTAAGGCGCTTTGCAATGATCCCCGATTCTAGTTAATTCCAGTAAGTTTTAAGGCTCTTTGCCACCTTTCTGGCCACTCCCATGGAACAAACCAGTTACCTTCTGCTACCCAGGGAAGTAACTGTAATCTCATGTTACCTGCCAAAACTCCTTATCCAGTGTTCAAGGCCTCCAAGTGGGATCCAAACTAGAACTCGTTACTAGGAAAATGATGAGCCTTAAACCTGTGAGCCTCTTTCTTTGTACCAGTGTGCTCCCTCCAAGGCAAGCACACCTTAAAAGAGCGGAGAAGACATTCTTTTTTTTTTTTTCCTTTGAAAATACATGTGCAAAATTCAGTAATGCTGTGTTTAGAGCAGTCTGCAGAATAGACATGCCCAGAGTCAAGACCAGATTGGAAGTCATCACCAGGAAAGGACTGGTGTCCTGTGGGGAAGGGTGTTGGACCAAATCCTGCTTATATTCACATCAAAATGGAGTATATTTGGTGACTCCAGAGAAGTCTGGACGGAATTGTATCTATCTGAAAGTTAGTTTGTATTTTTAAATACAGACCTTTCTGTGACTAGTAAATATCACTTACTAAAGCATACCTCACATGTACCTGGCAAGTTGAAAGCAGTAGCCAGATTCAATGCTCTCCTTACCATAGAGGTACAATTATTTCTGGGGAAACTAAGGCACCAAGAGAGTGATATGCCTGACTGTCAGCAGCTGTGAAAGCCAGAGTAAGGCTCTGGAACTGAGAGTTCTAGCCCCTTGTTCTTTGTATTTATATTTATATTGCTCCTTTTCCTGCTCTTTACAACAAATGCATATTTAACAATGTGGAAGGACTCTTCAGGGTCTGTTGTTCTCTAACCCTCTTTCTGGACTACAATTACAGTCATAAGCATAACAGAAATGAAGCAAACTGGAACTTTGTAAGAAAATGGCATGCAAGTTATCACATGCACCCTGCATTCATTTGTGAGAGAGCTTAGCAGATCTACAAAACAGACATGATGGTATCATTGCCTACAGTAGCAAGAAGCTGATTTTCTTTCCCAGCCTTTAGTTCAAAGTACTTGACCTTTTTCCTCATGTCTTCTGTCTTTTAGGAAGGGCCATACTAAATCCTCATTCCTCTCCAGTTGTAGGAGTCATTCTTACAGTTATTTAGTCTCCAATTGTGTGAAGCTCCCTAGAAATGCAGTTTCAGAACTGCCTTTTACTGAAGGGAACAATAAGGCTTAATATAGTGCCTGGAGTGATATTATAGAGTTAGAGGCAGATCAGAGATTAGTACATTGTTTCTGCCATAGAGGATTTCTTGCTAGGACATTAATAGAAAAGGCTTTACCTAACAGTATTGTTTCCAGGCTTGTTTTGTTTTTCCAAAGTGATATGCAAGTCCCCAACTGTCAAAAGGGAGCAAAGTTCAGCTTCCCATTTTCCACTACTGATAAATGAGACTAGCAAAGCTTGAGCTTGGTGTAAAATACATTTTACAGTAGTGGATACCTGAATGTCCTGTTCCTTGCAGCTGGTTTCTGAGCCTTTAGGTAACCTGTGGGTTACATTTCTAAGCATGGGAGTGAGAAGTCACCATGAGGTGAAGAGAGAATGCTGGATGAGGTTCATGCAGAAATCCTGGGATTTCACAAGCAAGACTTTTTAAAAAATCACCAGATTTCACAATACTCTCAGATTGTGAGGGCTGGTGACCCTTTGGATCTGAAAGGATTTTTTTTTGGTATTGTCTCCATTGATCCTTAGTTCTGGTATTTTCCTTTCCTTCCATATGTGACCCTCTTTTTCACAGTCCTGTATATATTGTATGCATTTTATATTGGGAAATCTAGTTTATCAAGGCACACTACTCTCCTCTGCCCCTTTTCTTTGCAGCTCTTACCATGGGCAAGATAGCTTTCTCTGCAGCCCTTCTTTCCCATCTCTTTCCATACAGTTTTGGAGGCCTGTTGAAAGCAGTTTTTTATTCCCTCCATCTGCTATTAATTGCCTCTCTCCCATGCTCTGTAGTGCTCTCATTGCACCTTGAGCACCCTCGCTTCAGGGACAAGTTTTGGGAAGAAATTTGCACTCCACTGAAGCTGTCTATTGCCGGCTAAATCCCCCTCAAATACAAACATCGCCATTCTTGCTGTACTGCAGCTTGCTCTTTTCATGCCAAGGTTTGCTTCGAGAAATCCCCCAGATGAATTAAAAACACTGTTTTGAATTTGTTGGGACTTCTGCCCGGCGCTGCTTGCAGTGCACAAGCCGCGTTTGGTGCGAGTTGGGTAAAGATATCTCAGAAAAATCTCATGCCTGGGTATTGGCTCTTCTAAGGGTTTATCAGGCCAGGATACCCATGAAAAGGCCCCAGCACACACACACATGTACATACACACACATACATATACACATAGTCTCTCTCTTCTTTAAACAGGAAACTCAACTCAGCATGTGGTGAGTAACCAAATATCAGCAAAGACTTTCTTGTGTTGTTTTTTTTTTTTTAATTGTATTGAAAAAACCAAAAAGACGAAATTGGAGGAGGAGGAAAAAAATCCTGTGTTAAAATAAACTCTTGAGTGTAAATGGGTTGGCACAATTGAGAAATCTGGGTGTTTAATGGAGAGATTCTGGCCAGGATTCGTTAGTCACTGATTAAGTTGGAAGGAGTGAAGCTTCATGGTGCCTAGAAGTTTTTCAGAAGTTTGGGAAAAGTTAAAAAAACAGCAGATATTTTGTGGAGATGAGATGCAGGCTCACGGTGTGAGCAGGCACAACTCCGTTCAAATGTGTTGGAGCTACGCAGTGGTTTGGCTTTGGCCCTGGAAATAACACAGGTGTAGGTTAAACAAGGCCTGATTCATTGTGTCTAAGGCCATAGGGATTTTTATGGTTGGGTGGACTCTGTATAGCACACATCTGGGATACCCTGTGATTCATCTATGAGGTCTGAGTTGTGGCAGAGTCAAAGTACATATTTTTTAAAACAGAGATATCATAATTTGATTCAAAGTCTTTGAGAGACAGAAGACCCACAAGATCCTTTGGTTAGAGTAGCCAAGGGTTAATTACCTCTAGCTGCCTGAACATGCATCATTCTGATCATTGCTCCTCATGATTGCCCTCTGCCCCTATGGTGTGGAAGTGGGTTTTGTGTGCCTGTCTCTCCTCAGCCTCACTTGCTGTATCACCAGCTGTACTATTGCGATGTGAATTCTGCTTTTTTGTCAGAGGTGATCAGAGCAGAATGAAAGCTTTGGACAGCCACAGTGCTTCTAACTCACTTGATGCTCACCCTGAGGTAATGGGAAACTGAGCCTGATACCCCTACCCCATGCTGGGAAAAGAACCGCTGCATGGTTATAAGTGTCCTGAAATGGCCAGTTTTGCAAAGGGAACATTTAACCCATGTAGCTATTTGTGTATCATCCTTTCATATTTGAGGAAAAACTACTAGAAAGAAGCTTGACATAAAAGAAAAGCCCTTTATTATGCAACTTGAGAGGATCTGGTGACTGTATTTTACTGCATCTTGGCTGAGGAAGATGCCTACCATGGCTAGTCAGAGTTCTGCACAACAAAAAAGAGCTGAACATTGACATCAAGATTTGGCCCACTGATCTTACCAAAGAGAAAGTATTTCCTGAATGGGGAGCAGCAAGAGCCATGTAGTTCATACAAACTCCCAGCAAGAACATATGATGTTGCTGTTTGCAGAAAATCATTACCAGACGGTACAATGATGGTAGGTGTAAGCAAACCCTCAGCGTGCAATAGAATGGATGAATAACACCTCTCTGCGGCACATTGAAAAGTCAAGGTGATGGCAAGCAGAGATCTTGCTTCACACGCATTGGTCATTCTGCCGTTGCTCCATTCTGCCTTCGTGCTGGACATGGATTCTGTGCAACAGGGAATATGTTGTGGGAATAGCCATGACACCCGGGGCTCGAAGCCTCTGCCTTGAGCCTAGCAGAGAAGAGTAACAGCAAGGACAATTAGACATTGGTTGATCTTCTGCTGCACTCAGTGTGAAGCAGATTTCTCTGAGTTCGTTAATACAGCTCTGATTTGTAACCTTGAATGGAAAGAGGCCAACAAGCACAGCATGCTATTCCTCTGAGTGAGCTGTTCCAGCTAAATTGAAGCAGAAATTGTAACACACTTCCTCCTGAATTGCTACAGAGGTACTATGAAACTCTGAAAGTTTCATTAAAATGTCATGCCATTTTAATGCCTTTTGTGATAAAGAGTGGGTCACATACATTGCCGGGGAAATTAGTATAGTACTATGATATTTTACCCAATCCTGGCTTCTAGGTGGAAAATAAACAGTTTTTGTGTCCTGTGAAAAGTTTTTGTAAGTAAAAAAAACATCTGCCTTTGAGGATGGCATGGGACAAAATCATAATTTTTCAAATTTGGTTTTCAAGAAAGCTCTAAAGTAGAGTATCTGGGAGCTTGGGATCACATCCTTTTCCTGACCCAGCAAAACAGGCTCTTGAAATTGAGCTGGCGGTAGGAAAATGACAGTGTGTTTTTCAAATACAGACTCTTCTCCTGCCCATGAATTTTCCAGGACCAAGGTCATCATCTTTCTAGATTTGTCAATTTCTCAGAACGGATTGACTAACAGCTTATGCAAATTCATTTGTGTATGAACTACTTGCTACATATGTCCGTGAAGGAATTAATGCCTTACACCTGGTGAGTTGTGACTTTATAGACTTTTTGATGGGGTCACTACAGCTACTGTACTTCAGAAAAGAAAAAACACAAGACTTTCAAGACAACTGTGAGCAGGGCTTTCCCATAATGTACTACTGTAGGAATGTTCACAGACTAGAGCTATTTGTGAAACTCTACTCATAAAATGTAGTTTTGCAAAAGGTCTTAAAGGATCTTTTATGACTGAGAACATTGGTCTCACTGAACTGAAGGAGGGCACACAGTCTAATTCACAGAGAAAGCTGCTGATTAAATGATTGAAAGATATTTTGTCTCATATTTTGTCTCACTTGCTCTAAAATAAAAGCTATTTTTCTAGTTACAGATGAATCTCAGTCAGCTTCCAGAAATGCAGAAAATCAGAGTTTTCTTCTTCTTCCAAATATCAGTTTTGTACAACAATTGAATTCCATTGATCTGAGAGGGATTTGGGGAAAGCTTTTAATGTCCCATATGGCTTTGGGATTCAAAGAATTTCCATGTAATGAAGTATTGTCTTCTGGACTTTTCCTTTTCTGCTTTATACTTAGCAGGCGGTATTATAACACTAGCAGCTTGGGGCAGTTTAAATTTCATTTCAGCCATTAGAACTGTAGAATCTGAACTGAAATCTCAAAGGGGATTTTTATCCCTTTTCTTTTCAGCATGTGTCAATGGAAACAATCCTCTGAAGGTCAAGAACAAGTGCTGTCCCTAAATATAGAATTCCTTTGGTTATCGCAAAAGCAGTATTCACCACAGGAAGGGACTGGACTTCTGAGAAGGGTGCAAGTTTTGATTTCATCAAGTTTATTTTGCAGAAGGGTCGTGGACAGAGTCTTGGAGACTGGTAAGAATCTGTGAGATATTATCGGCCCACAGCAAGGTTTTATGTTCCAAGGCGCCTGGCATGTAACCTGGGTCCTTATTTTCCATGCTACTGATTCTGCTATTATGTTAAATAAAAACAAGGGTAGAGAAGACTTTTTATAACCATGTTTTCCATTGCAGACATAAAGCAGATCATGCAGTTTGGTGTAAAAGGGGCAAGCATAGCATATAAAATTTATTTGAGAAGGACCTGACTAAAAGCAAACTTATCTCAGCACTCTCATCAGGAATATTACACCAGTGTAGCAGCACCTCTTTTTTATTATTAGGAACACAAAGGAGCCAGTTGGCTTGATTGCATGTGGAATGGCCACCTCATAAACGTGTTGTAATCCTTGTCATGAGAAATTTTTAAAGGCTCTTGGTGGGAGCTGATCACAGTTTTCTTTCTCACTTTGTTGTTTTTTTTTTTTTAACCCAAAGGTTGCTGTAATAAAAATATTAGAGTTTGGTGTTATTTTTTCAAGATTTTATAGTTTTTGATCTTTTAAAATTCTTCAGCTAACATTATCTAGACATAATGTAGTTTGAAATTTTTTTTTTCTTGCTTTTCCTACTTTTGTCTCTTATTTTTCCTCTTCTTCTCCATCCTCTCCTGTTCTTTTCTTTTTTCTTTTCTTTCTTTTTTTTTTTTTTTGGTAGCTGGAAAAACAAATAGTGGGGTAAAAGACCCCTAAGAGTAAAGCAAGATATAGGCAGAAAGACCAGTTACAGGAGAGAAGCCTGGGTCTAGATCTCTGCTCTGCTACACACCTTTCAAGACAGTGTGATTGAATGATTATCTGGCTTAGATTTTAGGCATGAATTTGAGTATGCATTTGAACCCAGACTTGCCTGGTGTCCAAATGATCTGGAAGCAGGTTTAAGTGAACTTCTGAGTAAAGCTGGAAAAAGTTCCAGCTCAGCCTTTAGAGGAGGCCATGGTGTCTTAGCTGAGGTTCCTACCATTTGTCAGATACCTTGCAACCTTCCTATGGCCACTATATGGCAGATGTGCTGATGTTCTTTCCTAGAAGGTTCCAATCTGGTGCTGACTCAGGCAGCTGAGTGAAGGAATGTGTGGATGAACCTTTTGGGTTCCTGGTGCTTTCTTTCCAGCAGACTTGGACCTCACTGTCCTAGTGTATTTTGAAGAAACAATCAATAAAAACTGGAAGACAGTGGGATACTACATTGGGAAGGGCCATAAAGCAGCTATGACAGCTCCCTGTTGTCAAGGTCGACAAAATGCTGTGCTGCAGTTACCTAGAAGCCCATGGGGAGCTTACATGGTTCTTGTCAGTTCTCTGGGAGGTCCCACAGGCTGGATCTATCAAATCTTCACATTCCTTTATGAAATACAGATGCTGATGCTTGGAACATTTGTCTTCACCAGTTACTGATATACAGGTGCTATATAGCTAGCCCCAAACTGAACAACTGTACAGGAGCAAGTAGTGGTTGAGGTGAGTCTTTTAGAGGAAGTTTAGCCAGACAGTAGCCAGATGATGGGAGGCAGCCCAGCTGCAGACCCTCTCCTTCCCTTCCTCACATGTCTCGGATGAAATGCAAAATTCTATTTGGAATTTCTTCTCTAGCCAGGTCCTCTGCATTTGTCAACAGCTTTGTTTTGCTGATGGAGGAAAGCATTGAGTGGAGCGGCTTGAAAATTAGCATCCTGTGGCAGCTGAGCTACAAGGAGAGAGCATGACACAGCATGGGTGATGTAGTCCAGCCACCAAGGAAAGTCTGCACAGGCAGGTGCAGGAAAGTGAGCTTGAAAACCCAACACAAAGAGTTCAGCTAGATGCTGAGAAGAAAACTAACTGCAAATGAAATACTCAGTTTAGATTTTTCACAGCATGAAATTCCCATAGTGTCAATCTTCATCTGTTTGCTTGTGAGGGCCACTTGTGGAACACTGGAGGGATGAACATGGTCTTGGCTTTTTATTTGCTATGGTGAAGCTCAGTGGTGCAGCAGCAGAGGAAACCTCCTCTAGTGCTGAACACTGTGCTGAGTACAGGGACAAGCAGATTCCAGTTTGAATGTCTCTCAGTGGGCTTTCTTTTCACAACTCCTAAAATTCCCATTAAACCTTACTGTAAGTATTGAAATCGGCTTAAGGAAGTTAATCCATTGTTTGAAAAATCATTAAGACTGTCAACTTGATGTTGTGTGTAGTTATTCAAGTTCTAAAGCCCTGAAAAATAGAGAATTGACAGCTGATCCTTAACTTCAAACGTCATTACTTTTATACTGTAATATGAATTATTTTCTGCTTTACAAACTTGTGTCATTCGCTAAAGACCCTGCTGTGGACTGGAGTTTTGAGATATACTAGTGATAAATTGTTCTTGTTCTGCAAAATCTCAGGGCTCAGTGTTTGCTAGGTCTCAACAGCTGTCATCATTTTCCCAAGATACATTAGAAAATATTCTCTGGAGTTGCTGTGAATCACAGATGTTTGTTCAGAAGGATAAGGTTGGTGGTCCAGGACCATATGTAAGGGTGCCTGATGAAATTCTGCATGGGGGTCAGTTTCAGTGATGGTCAGTCTTTGAAGGAAACATTTTCCGTACCCTTGCCTGTCAGCAGAAAAATGCTAATTGATTTTTGAAGCCTTAGTCCCTACTGCAGAGAAAGGCAACAGGAGGCGGAAAAAGGTGGTGTTGTCTTTCCTGGTAGTTCATTTTGCAGTCTCTGAGATCCATCTGCTTAGAGGGAGTGGGGGATATTCAGAAAGAACATCTGTGAATATCCCATGTCATTACACTTCCAAAGCCAATGGCAAAGACCTTGGCGAGAGCCAGGGTTTTCAAACATGAGTCTTTTCTGCAAGTGTTTAGACAGATGGTTTGCTACTGTATGGAGCATCTTCAGGGAATTTACTCCTATTCTCAACGTTGCAATTACTGTAGGCTCAGGACTGGCTGTCTCCTGCTGAGTTTCTGAACAGTGTTTGTTTTTGCTTGATGAAATTCTGTCTTAGATTTTTTAGTGATTATGCTATATTGTGTTCTGCCAGGCTTTGAAATGAGATCAAATTGCTTTTCCCTTAGAGTTTACTTCAAAAACATATGTCGGCCAAATATTGAAGTTCCTACTTTTGTACCAGTCACCTACCGAAATCAATGGAACCTTTGCCTGAGTAAGCACTGCTTGAAAACCAAGTAAGAAGGGAGGAGGTTTTCTTGGCTGTGGAACAGCACCTTGCAGCAGCAAATGTTTTCATTTTTCTGAAAGAGGTAAACAGGTACACTGACGTTGCCTCTCATGAGATACTTTTAAGACAAGGGTTGGCCAGCCCATGGTGGAATTGGGCACAAGAGCTGAATAAAAACTGGATTTACAGTTTGCCAAAATGTTTATATATTTTTTGAGTTGATTTCAGTCTGAATGAAACCAATCCCTGAATGGAGAGATATTTCCAGTGATCTGGAGAATTGCTAACACTGTATCTGCTCCCCAAAACTGACAATTTCTGTTACTTTTGCTGACAATCTAGCTGTGAAATTGATAAGAGAATCAATTTCACTAAGCAGTTGTGGAAATCTCCAGCCCTAGATGCATCAAGAACACATATTTGGTCAAAAGTCTTTAAACTGGAAGTATTTCCTACAAAGTATTTTGTACTCAGTTGGTTGGTATTTTTAAATTAAGCTCTTGTATCAGAAACTTCCACTAATCTCTAATAGACACAGATCAGATCTCGTCCCAACACTTTTATTTGCCACATAGTGCAAAGATGAATATGAACTTTGAAATTCTGGCCCTTTATGAGGGTGTTTGCAGCGTGGCCCCTTGGATTTCACAATCAAAGAGCATTTAAAGAGCTGCCTTAGAACCATGTTTCTATCAGAACCACTTCTTTTCATAACTCCACACCAGGCAGACTTGACCACACACAAAGGGTGAAACTCATTGCTGAGAAAATAAATAGCACAAGACTATTTAGATCCTTGAAAAACAAACTCGGTGGTCTTTGCCCTGGTCTATCGAGGAGCAAGAACAGTACATTTTATTTCCTATTCCAAATATTTAGTAGATCTCTACACACTGCAGTCACTGTCCTTCTGTCTTTATCAATTAAAGCAAATAGGACTGATTTTGTGTTCATGTATTATATATGACTACTGTGACGTCAGTGGAATTCATGTCAGTATTAAGCAGGTGTGTTAAAGAACACAAGACTAGATGCTAGTAAATGCTTAGAGTATATTGGAGTCTTTTAAACTGAAATACCAGTCACTCCAATTTGCAGTTAATTATTGCAGTGATTTAATGATTGTAGAAGGCAAATTTATTTGTGTATTTTTTTTATTTTATTTTTTCAGTTGAGTCTAGGGAAATAAGCCCTGATTTCTTGCAGAAAAGAGGACTGTGTGTACGTGGGTATGTGTGTGTGTGTCCCTGACACCTTTTGAATTCATTGACTGACTTCCACCAGATTTGTCAGAAGAGTAAAGATGTCTAAGATAAGTAAGCTTCTAAAAGCAGATGGCCAGGTGGAAGAAAATGATGTTGGGAGGACCTGACAGTAGGGAAAAGAGCAGAAAGAGAGTGTACATTATTAGAAATGAGAGAATCCATATGGAGAAAAACCCTTGCAGATGTCTCAGTTGCAATAAAATTTTAGATATCAAAGTCACTCATCTATGAGACACAAATCTGAAGGAAACTGGTTTCATTGATTTAGCTGCTTTTGTTTTTCCAGCATACATAGTTTTGTCTTCATTCAAATATTTGGGTAAGATTAAGAGAGCATCCTTCTCTGGAAAAAAAGCTTAAGCATATGGGTGATTACGCATTCTTGGAAAGGGAGATGTATTTTCTGTGAAGAGAGAACTGAAGCAAGTTCTGAATAATGGATACAGTAATGGTATTCTAGGTGATATTGGATAAGTATCTTCCATCCTGCCATTCTTGGGGTTCATTACTTGTTTTAAAAATGAGTTTGATGATACTTTTGAAAGAGTTTTGACTACTGCAAAGAAATGATCCCTGAATTAGGTGTAATTAAAAGCTCCTTGTACTTTAAAATCTAGTTTCTTGCTGCTGAGGCATTAGACTGTAAGATCTTTGAGTCATGCTTTTTTTTTTTTGATGTATACAAGAGTGACTGCTCTAATTGATGCTAAAACTTGAAGACTCACAAAGAGGCTGGGCTTCTCTTAATGATCGTCTTTGTGCTACTTTATGAACAATAAGATAAAGTCAAAAGATACCATGCAAGGCACAGGAAAGATTTTGGTTTAGCTCTTAAGCAAATAAGGTTTGAATATGTTGGTGATGAATACGATCAGGTACTGTGGATGAAGGTGGCTGTATTGTCTTATAGACAGAAGAGTTTTTAACTGGATCCATATTGGTACAAGGCATATGAGATATTTCTGTCAGATACTAAAATATGGGTAGGCTTGGGACTCTATGTTTTATGTCTCTCCAAATCAGTTTAATAATTTCTCTTTCTTTTGTTTGAATAAAAAGCTTGAGTAAAATTCTTTCCAGGCATAACATTTCTGGAAGCTTCTAAGGTATGCATAAACTTTGATGATGTCATTAAAGACATTAAAGATAAGTTCGAGTGAGGGTTTCTGGAAAGCTTTAAACCAAACAGTGCTCTAATCAGCTGTAGAGAAAGAGTCACTGGATATCTCTCTTGGTTCTCCACGTCACTTGAGTGTGACAGAATTTTATACCATGGCCAGAACCAAAACCTAATTTGCTCTGAACCCAAAGCTCAGGTGTTAGATGGCAGAGCAGGGTTAGGGCTGAATGTACTCTGAAAGATGGACCATGACTTTGTCCCAGTCTGGTTAGGAAGCCATGATGGCTGAGCAATAAAATGCACAAACAATTTCCTGGGTAGGAAGACGTACTTTAGTATAGTAAAAACATTCAAACAACATGTTCTGTAAACAAATTAATCAAATACTGGCCAGATTTTCCCCAAATTCATGTGGTTATATTAGGGTGAAACAGGGCCCAATTAACTTGTGTTAGCTTCCCAGGGTCATCTGATCTTGGCAATTTTCATCATTCCAATAAAATTGAGTTTGATTTCTGGTGCAGAGAGAACAGCTGTGTTTCCAGGTCTTTGGCTTTGTGTAATTCCAAGGAGCAGTGTGCAAACAAACTAATCATCTGAAATCTCAGCAATGAGCATGGGGAAGTGTGAGTTATGTGCATCACTAACTCATGCAAGGGAACTAATTAGGAGCAGATGCTTAGACTTTCTTAATGTTTATATGAGGAGAACAAATTGCCCGCTGGCAGAAAAAGCCATCTGTAAAAATGGCTTTCCAGCCTCATAATTTGAAATGTTTTCATTATATTCCTAATTTGCATGTACAAAATAAATTGCAACTATATATATTCGATCAGCAATGTACTCTGAGTTATGTAAGGCTTAAGGTCTGGACCATGTCATCCAGCAGTTCTGTAAGATCATTACATATTCAGCTGAAGATTAGACAACCATGAACCACTGTTTAAGAAAAAAAAAAACCACATATTTCCTCAAAAAATAAAGTGCATGGAGCATCTTACAAAATCAATGTGAGTAAGAAATGTTATTTTTCTCTGATTCCCGAGAAAAGTAATAATAATTTGCTGGTAAATACATGCTTCTGTGTCTTTTTTTTTTTTTTTTCTGTTTAACTAGACAAACGAAAATAAATGAGTTGTTCAAATACTGGTGTCATGTAAAGGAGTAATGTTCTCAAGGTATGAAAATACATTCCCTCCCCCTTGTAGAATCCACCAACTTTTGAAAATAATGACTACTAAAGTGTTTAGGGATCCCTTTGTATAAATTGTGTATGTCCCACACAGTGAAAGACCTGTCCATTCCCACAGATGTCAGCTGGGACATAAAAGCTTATTTTGGCTGTGCGCACCAAGTCCTCTTGTCATGGGCTAGAATGCTTCCCTCCACCACCTGTGTGCTGCACTGATTCAAAACCAGACCGTAGACCGTAGGCTGGAGAAACAACTTGTTTCTCAAAGTCATTCTACTGTAGCTCAAAACTGACTTTGCAGAAGGCTGAAGAGAGGAGCATTACACTAGTATTGGGGTACTTCTTGGGATAGTTATCCTTCTGGGGGAATCCTGACCCCACCTGCTGGGCAGCGTGACTATGCTCGACTGCTGGCTTTTGCATGCCAAAGGCTGAAAAAACGTTTGCCTTTAGCTCACTGGTATTACTGCAACACTGCCAAACCTGCAAGGGAGTCATCGAGTCTGATTTATTGTACATCTAAGGCCACTTCATTTTGCAAAGTTACTCCCAGACAGAGTTCGGCAACGTGTGTTAGCAAAAAGTGTCTCTTCCAGGGTGGGCTTCATGTGTGATCTAAGTACTTCAAGAGATGGAGACATCCTCCAATTTTTTAGGTCGTTTGCTTCAACATCTAATGATAGACATGGATTAAAAGAAAAACGTAGCTACATTTCTAACTGGAATTTGTATGGCTTTGATTTGCCAGCTATTGGTTTGTGTTACTGTTTTCCATTCTAGATTAATAGAATCTGTTAGTGACTGATATATCCTCCATGTGAGGATACTTAGACACCAAAATTAAATCACCACTGAATCTTCTTTTTGAGAAGCTGAGTATGTTGAGCTCTTTAGATGCCTTGCTACAGGAGAATATTTGCAGATGAAATGTCAGGGGCTACAGGCTGTGGACTTCCCTTTCTGGTAACATCTCTCAACACCTGTGGTGGACAACGTTTTCTCCAGCCCTTAAATCATTTCAGTGATTCCTTCTGCTTCCTTCCTAAACCTGTAGCATCATTTTCTGGAAAACACCCTAACTGACAGCAGTGACCCAGCATGTGACTATTACAGACATGGGGAAAATTTCTCTTCTGCCTCATGTCTCCTCTGGTTGCACATAGAGCCATGGCATTTTCTGATTTTGCCAGATGAGTATGCTTGGAGCTTAGGCTGAGCTGGTCTTCTCTGGCTGTATAGTCCTTAGTAAAGTCCCTTTAAGGCTTTTCTATTGCCTTTTCTATTGGTCTGCTTTTCTCCCTTCCTCCAGGCTATGGAAAAAGTCTAAGATTTCCAAGGTCTCAGATCCTAGCACTCATTTCTCAAATAATTATATTTTCCCTAGGCATCTCTTTTTTTTTTTTGTCTCTAGTCAATTCTATTTTGTTTAAATAGATCCACTTTAACAGCTGATGCAGCTTTTCATGTTTTTATTTCCAGATCATTAAGGAAAGGGCTTAGTAATGTACAGTGACCTAGCTGGCCTCACTATACCCTCCCATACCCTAAACTGGTGTTTCTCTGGTTTTAGCTACTTTCTGAGATAGGTAGTTCTCCATTTGTCCAGCCATTGAGTATGTCCTTGTATGGTGCTAAAGCAGATGAGGGTCCCATGGTGTCAGACCTTCCCTTAAGAAGAACTAAGCTGCAGGTGGGTCCCCAAGAAGCTTGCAACAAAGTAAACAAGTTTGGAAAGCACTTGCCTGCATCACCCAGAAAGAGCAAGACCTTGGTTTCCAGGCAGATTCTGCCGTCTGTGACATGGAGAAATTGGCTCCTGCTATTTGTCTGACCTTTGACTGCAGCTGTAAAAGAGTAAGCAGTTTCACTGGGCAGTCTGCACTACTTAGAGCATCCCCAAACTGCACCAGAAATGCTGCCAGCCCCAGGTGGGGATTGTGGTGGTTGAGGAGGCTGCAGAGCTCAAGCCTGCCCAGGAGCATTGAGGTGAGCCCAGGGTGTCTCTACGAGTATCTGTGGGGAGAGCAGCTCCTGATACTCTAGTGGGAAGCTGCTCTCCTGCAGCTCCTGGTACTTTTGAGGCTGGTTTGCATCTGGAGTCGGTCAATGCTTTTCCATTGGTGCTGACTGAGGAATACCTTAATGCACACCATCTGTGCCTTTAATGAGTATCTTTAGTTAAGCTTTTTCGTGTTCTTTTATTCTCCTTCATTTCCAAATCTAATGTTGAATTTCTTGGGATGTGTTGCCACTGGGCTTCAAAAGATGTAGATCAGGCCCTTAATTACTCCTTTCATTCTTCACTCTTCTACAGCTCCTGAAAACACTGAAGTGAAGTTTTCAAAGCCTCCAGAGAGATCTGTTTGCTCATTTCTCAACTAATTACATTTTTCTTAGGCAGTTTAGACATTTTTGCCTGCAACACCTTTTTTTTTTTTTTTTTTCTCGGGAGCAAGGCAAGGAGGCAGATCCTCAGGAGATATGAAGTGGCACAGATCTATTGAGTTTGAACTAGAGGGTCTTATCCCAAGTCTGAATCTAAAACAATCTTTCTACCCTCCTATTCTTTAAAGTTTTCTGTTGGCCTGTTTCTCTCCTTTGTTACACAAGAGGAACTTCACTGAAATCAATGGAATTGCATTGGGATGTTTAGAAACACCATGATTTTTAACAGGGAGTATTGTCAAATCTTGGCAAAAGTTGCTAGGTGATGTAGTAACTGTTGAACTCTCTGAAGTGTTTGAATCAAGGCAGACACCTTGCACTAGGTGTACCTTGTATCAAACACGTTGGTGAGTTTAATGTGGAAATCCCTGTGGAAAAACAGTGGCCAGCTTTGAGCAATTTGGAATAGACTATTATAAAATCCCTTGCCTTAAAATCACTGTATAAGTGTCACTAACAGGGATAGAACCAGTCACAAGCAGAATTTTGAGTGGAAGACATCTCGGACAGGACATGTAACTTTTCCACTGCATTAATAGAAACTATAAAAAAAAGGTGCTAGTTGTGTACCAGCACCTCTAAATTGGTTCCAGTATTATCTAAATCCATGTCCTAGCCAACCTGGGCAGGTCGTCCTCTTCGCAGGCATTAAGTTAGGTTCTCTCAGCTGGCTAGCCTCATTTTATGCACTTTTTTTTTCATTTCAGAACATTGTGATTCAGTTTTGTCATATGTTCCTGTTATTGTTTTAGGCAAAGGGAAGAGTTGGCTGTCTAAGGGTTTTCTGACCTCTGTATAAATACAGACATGGCTGAAGAGTGCTAGCTGCTGAAAAGGCCAAGAGGACGAAGACAAGCCAGGGTTAAGTTCATAAGTTGGTCGAGTTTAAAGATCCCATATGTGGGGTTTATGGAACCATGTTTTTCAGTTTTAAAAGATTTTTATTAAGTTTTCACAAAATACAAATGAAAAGTTGTAAACAAAACCCAGGGTCCTGCTCAGAGTTACCCTGAAATAAATCTGAAGTAACTGCCATGGAGTCAGGCAACGACTCCAACTTTATGTTGTTGGGGCTAAAAGGAGCGCCTGACCCCGTGAGTATTTTCAAACGTGCAGTTATAAAGTATGCAATGTTCTCTTAATAATTTAGGCTAAGAAATTTACAGGCTGCTGTTCACTAAGGATTGAGTTTAACCAGTGATGTTTTGATTTAAATGCTCTTTTGGATTCAAGTGTCATAAGAATGGAATGTGTCCAGTGACCCACACGGACTTTCCTGTGCCTGTTATCAGCGTCACAGCTAGTGGTCCCCAGGCACCAGGAGTTTGTCCTCATGACACCTCAGTCAAACAGGAAAGCATGATATTATTTGGAGAAACTGAGGGTGTGCAGCCATGAGAAACTTCCTTCGGGTCACAAGGGGAAGCCTGGTGTACAGTGAGGATAAAACTCCTATTGACTTCATCATGGCCAAAATTTCACTTAGACTTCCCCAAGGTTCATAGGGGACTCATCGAAGTGTTGAGTTGGAGAAGAGTCATCAGGGCAGCTACTGATTTTTCAGTTGGTGAAATCAAATGAGGACTGAAAAACCTGTGTCCTTATTGTCTTTCCACCTCTGCCACTATGTTTGTTCCATTTCAGAAAGAGAATCTCATCCGCTGTGATGTGAAAAGTCATGGGCTACCTTGGCTGCAAACGTCTCCACCGCTTTTACAGACCATCAGATCCTGGGACTGACCTTTTTTGTCCACGCTGATCTGGATTTGATTAGCATTATTAAGGTTTGTTTCCCATATTTCAAAATTGTGTAAAGACTATCTTCTCTTGAATCCTTGCAGTCTTTTCCTTGACACGGGGGGGGGATCTGTAGTATATTGTGGAGGGTGAGTCTCCCCACAGAGTTAAATTACACATAGAAACTGAACTCCTGGCCCTGCTGCAATGAAGGGAAGACTTGGCAGCTAAGCAGGGATCTCACCCAGACACTAGCCCTTTCTTCTGAGCGCTCTGCTCTGCAGGATATACTCTTTCCATTAGAGCCTCACTCCAGGACTCCACAAGGGCACTGTGAGAAAACCACTGTTGTCTCTTATGTCAGATTTAGGGTCTACAGTGCTCAAGCCATGAAAGCTCCACAGAGGCTGGGCAGTCAAATCCACGGAAATCAAATGAGAATTTGAGTAAAGCCTCTGGTTAATAAGTCATTCCCAAGTCCAATAAACATAACTGAAAATAAATTGCATCCATACATTTCACAGTTTGATTTACATTAAAATGAAAACACAAGAAAAACCTGCCATTGACAAGTTCAAACAATGCAAAATTCTGCACAGTTTGTGTTTATTCAACCGTAATTTACAGCTCAAATATTCCATTGAGTTATAAATAAATCAATAGTAGTACACTACTTGTGATTTATCTTGGAGCCACTTGAAAAAAACAGATGATTGTTTTCCTACGCTGGTAGCATAAGCCTATCATAAAAAACATCACATATACAACATTTTGCTGTTCAAGGCCCAAGCAAAATGCCCTCTGAAGAACGGCCTCTTTTCACAGTTTAGGCAGCTTCGCTTCTGTTCAAATCTCATCCTAGCCAAGTTTCTCATGTTTTTGGTATCCAAAATGAAACTGTCACTCTGCTCTAGATTTGATCTCTGGATGGATTTTTGACAAATGGGGTTCAGCCACTGAGCCCTTTAGTACCAGCATTGTGCCAAGGAGGTCAGATCGGTTTGGAAATGGTGGAGCACATTCGTGCACCACCTAACCACTGACAGAAGCAGTGATTCAGAGCTGGTAGCATTGTTATTCAATAAATATTATTGGACACAGAAGAGAAAGGAATTCTTCCCCAGTCCCTATGGCTCCTGTGGCTCTTGGCAGCATTTCTGAGGTGAGTCATTAGCAGCTGCTCAGGAGGAGAGGGAAGGCTGAGCAGCAGCATGCCACAGTTTCTAGCTGGATTCCTCACCCTTCCACGAGTTCAGGGCTTTCTTTCCCCAAGTATCAGAAGTTAGAGAAGAAACCTTAGTGCTCCAGCTCGTGCGCTGGCTTTGGGCTTGACTTAGGTGAGGAGACTAATTTCATGTTTGCCAGAAAGGGGATTATTGGAGTCATAGAAGAATTTAGGCTAGAAGGGACCTCTGGAGATCATCTAGTCAACCCTCTGCTAAAACAGGTGAGTCCTGAAGATCTCCAGGGATGGAGATTCCAGGACATTCTGGGCTTTCCCCCAAGACTTGTCCCCAGGGTTTTTCCCATAGCAGGGATCAAAAAGAGATGGATTTACACACCTGCCTTGATCAGGAAAACTCCTACAGAGGCAAAGAAAGAATGAAAGACAAGTCTATTCATCCTAATGTGGCAGGCTCTGCCCTTCCAGGAGGGGAATCGCTTCTCCTGCCCCTCAGCCTGGTGTGGATACTGTCTCCTTTTGACACAGGAGGCAAGAATTCAGTAGGAAACCATTTCAGGTCCTCTGTCAGCAATAGCCAGCTTTATGAGGTCCTGACCAACTTGGAGCTCAGAATTCTCTTAGGCCATCATTCCAGCTAAGGCCAAATATTTGCTATACTTGGTGTTTGTCACCAGGGTCAAGATACTGGCCCTGATGTCCCTGCTGGGTTTCCTATACCTCTGGTTTTTGGCCCCCCAGAACACCTTGACAGAGTGTCCCAGTTGTCAAGAGTACCAAGGGTGCTGTGAACAGAAAGTGGCACTCCATTATATGCATCAGAACACTGCCTGCTATTTAATTGTGTTAGCACCTTTCAGAAACCACTGCATATCTGCCCATCTTCCACTTTTCTAGGGGCTCCATCTCTTGGGCCTCTGCGTGGTTTCCAAAAGCTAGGCAGGGTGGTCCTTGGTATCTGCCCACAGTGTTCCCCTGCTTGTGTTGTGGCCACTGTCTTCCCATCACCTCTCCCTTCCCGTGGGCCTGCCAGCATAGGAATTGGACAGGATTTCCTGTTGCCTTTCAACCCATTCAGAGCTTGGAGGGTGTGAGGGAGCTGGTTTCTTCTTTATGCTTGTCTCCATGCCAGTCCAAACCCTGGGGACAGGGCTGGCTCTCCGCATTCTTCCGGCGTTCACACCTCTGCACTGGGTTTGCACACCCCTACGGCTGCTGCAGGCACTGTCTGTATTGAGCTTTGCTTTGCAAGAGAATACTTGCAAGAAAACAAGTGACCTCCTATCCTGGACACATGATTTATCTCCTTGTAAAGACACTGCTTAAACCCTCATAGACAATTTGTTTGCTGCCTTTCTCGCCCTTCTTAAGGTTTGATGCCTCTACAAGGGTCATCAATACAGCTTGTACCTGGATCTTTGCATTAAAAGCTTGTTTCTTTAATGCACTGGAAAATGCATTTCTCCAGCTTTGTCTCACACCCAGGGTGGGCGCTTAGCCTTTTATTTGAGTCTGCCACCGAAATGGACAAAAGCATTCAAAAGTCTGCTAAAAACTTCTCCCCAGCTCTGACAGCTCAATCTGGTATTTCAGAGTTGGGCTCCACTTTTTCTGCTTCACACACTGCCATCAGTGACAGTAATTTTGAAATCCATTTTTGGGGGAAACTCTGCAAATGGCACATGAATCCAGATGAAATAGCCCTTACCTGTCATTATCATGTCCTGCTTCTGAGGGGCAATTTGTTTAGATTTACAACTGCCCTATTAAAAGTTGCAACTTTCTCCCAGGTAGTTTGTGAATAGACAAAGCTAAATTTGTCCATGATGTTATTCCCTATGACTTAGCCCTGTTTTACAAGTACTTCCTTGTTGATACCACCATATTGACACTGAGCTGAAGTTGGCTTAGGATTTGGGCACCCGCTGGATTTTGTTGAAATCATTCTTGGATGTCCTTCAGCAAAGGGAACAGCTGAAAAGGGATGGAGCAGTCCAGGCTGAGTGTCACACTGGGCATGACAGCAGCACCCGGGCACCTTCTGCCCTGTTCCTGCAGGTAGCCCCTCCAGATCGCCAGTTGTTCTCATTTCTCTTCCCCTGATTTCCTTGGATATTGTTGACATATTTCAGATT
The DNA here is from genome assembly GCF_009769465.1 of Tauraco erythrolophus. NCBI lineage: Eukaryota > Metazoa > Chordata > Aves > Musophagiformes > Musophagidae > Tauraco > Tauraco erythrolophus. The sequence continues at coordinate 20,334,533 of NC_141473.1, read as the reverse complement.
CTCCTTCAGTGTGGGAAAAGGGAACTTGGGCCCTTGCTCAAGTCAGCTTAATCCAGGCCCTGCAGGCAAGGAAGGTGCCGCCAGCTGAGGTCACTGGGTGGGATTGGTTAACTCAAACTTTCTTTTTTCTCTCCCTGTCCCAAACCATCACACAATTACCTATACTGTGGTGGCATTATGGGAGTTTTAATTAACAAGTAGTTTGTAAAGGTCTTTGAAAGTTACAAAGTTCATTAGTAAAATATGAACCTTCATTCTTTTCATCAGAACTTGCTGCAATGTTGAATACTGCATTTTCACTTTAACTGGGTTTTGTTTACCTGATACCAGATTCATGACAGATAGCTAGAGTTTGCCATTGGTGAGGACTGTGCATTGTGCCTTTTTCTCAGCAGATTAACTAATTAGGTACCTACATTTAAGTGTAAGCATAGTCCTACTTAAGTTAGTGGGACTTCAAGGTGTAAATCTGTACTTCAGGCAAATCCACGCATTTCTTGCCAAAGTGAAATCCAGAACCAATCTGTTCAAGTGAGTAACTTGTTCATTTAACAGATTTGATAAGTCTCTTGTTTCTATGTCTTTGTTTCCTTTGAAGAACTCATTTTCTTTATTTGCTCTTGCTCTTCTTGCTATGCAGTATCCATTCATTTTCAGCTCTGTTTCACTGTTTGAATTTTATCCCACTCCTCCCCAATTCACTTCTCTTCCACCTCCAAGCCTTTGCGATTCTGTTCAAGAATCAGCAGCATCTACATTTTGTGCTATTAAGTGCACTCAACTCAGACTTGCTTGGGAGCTGGAAATTTTGATGAAGTACTGTTGTTGGAACAAAATATTTACCACACTTTTCTGGAGTTCCCCTTTATCTAGAGTCTGTCCAACTGCTTAATTCCAGCTGTGGCTAAATATTTAATAATATAATTAACTCTGACCATTGCAGATAATTCCTACTCTGTCAAATTTTATCCCATTAAAGTTATCTCTATAGAGTTTTACCTACATAAGCTTCACAGCAGTACTCTAAGATGGGTGAGAGGTTATTTGCTGCGGTGTAGGAGTACAGCCACTTCTAGTGAGGAGTACAGCAGCTGCATAAGTTTATTTGGCACGTAGTCATTGGAAATACAGGATATGGATCTAACCAAACCATAATAGAGACTTTCAGGAGGCAGAGTACAAACATTTAACATCTTGAGTTACAATTTGGGTAGAACCTCACTTTCCTGCAGCACTCTTATGATAATGCCACAAGATCATCAGTGTGATAAGACATCTGCTTTATACCTCCATGAGACAGGTGACTCTTCTGTCATACATTGTGAAATGTGGTGGAGCTTATGATCAGTGCTAAGGAAAGAGAGCTCTTGTTCTGTTGCTGCATTTATGTTAGCTATCCGCTAAAAGTACCGATCCAGCTCTGTTAATGGAAGCTGACATGATCACAGCCGAAAGTAATACGCCTGCAGGCAGGCCAAAAAAATATTTATAGCCCATCATTAAGACGATTTGGGAAACTAATATGTGTTCTGTGTATACATATTGTACTTAATTTTTCTCTGCAACAGATACTTATCATGGATTTTCTGAATGTCTGTTGCAACAAAAAAAAAAAAAAAAAGGCAAGGAAAAAATCCCAAACTGACATTATTTATTATATTGCCATTGAAAAAAGATCATGAAAGTAAGTTGTAAAAGCTATTGGGCAACATTAAACTTGTGCTGCTGAGTTCACAGGCTGTCTCAGGGGATGCTGTGAACTCCTGCACGCTCTGAGAGCTGGAATCTCTTGCACAGTTCTTGGGCACCGTCTTTGTTTTTGCAGTTTACAAATTAGTGGGCTTGAGGGTAAGATAAATTATGAATGGGGGGAGATTTCAGACTAGCAAAGAATGTGGGCCTTTGTGGTGAACTTCGGGATCATTGTTTCTTCTGTCATGGCTAAGATCTTTTGAATAACAGAAGCCTGAGATGGGGAACCAGGGGTAAAATTGCTACCAGAATGGTTGTGTAAATAGAGCCATGTGAACTTCTCAAACAGTTGTGTTTTTTCGCTGGCAACTGTAGGCTTGGAGTGACTGAATCGCATGGATTGGTGTCAGATTTACAAAAGTGTCTTGCCCAAGTCCCTCCATTCATGAAAAAAGTAAAACATCTCCTCTTGGCGTTTTCTGAGCAAAACATTTTAGGGCTTTCATTTTCAATGTTCTATGTTGATGTTTAAATTAGTTTGCTTTAAAATAAATGGTTTAAAAATATATCAGGAATGAAACAAAAGGTAGTTTGAGGTCAATCCTAGCATGTTTTCTTTATTGTTAATTTTCATCTCATTAAAAAAAAAGTAAAATGAAAATATTTTTTACCAGGTGGATCCTTATGGTGTCAAAAAAATGCAATTAATTATCTTCTGGAACAACAAGTGAACTAAAAGTCTGTTATTCACTGACTTTGTGTGTGAAGCGGTTTCAGAATTAGATCAAATGACACAGTAAAGAGGTACAAGTCCAATAGTACATTGTGTCTTTCTTATTTTACCGAATAGAACTACTCTGCCCTCAAGGCAAGAGGCAGAGGGGAATTTGGGGCCAGTTTTCAAAGCATTTATCTTTGATGGTTACACTGGGACATCTAAGTCTGAAAATCAGGCCAACAGAGTCATACAGTGGGAAAAATATTTATTGCAGTAACAAAGGTATAAATCAGAGTGGGCCAAAGCATGTGAAATCACAGAATTGTCGGGGGGTTAAAGCTTTTAATTTTGTTTCAATAAAGACAACAGAAGTAAGGAAAAAAGATGATTCTTCTGAGGTCGCAACCTCTGGTGTTGCTAGAAATTACGCAGGAGAAACAGTCCCACCCAGTTCCCCAGCGCTGCAAAGGGGCACTGACGGAAAGCTCACTGAATTTTCCTTTTTAAAACTCTGCAGAAAGAAATTTGCATTTGTATGCAATGGAGGAAGCAGGGCTGCACATCAATGTGCCTCAGACAAGATATGCTGTCACCAGAAACGATCTGCTGTGGAATAAAAACTTTGTCCCCAAATCCAACCAGACAGCAGCTGACTGGGTGGAAATGAAGCCTGGCCTAACCAAAGGTGCAAATCCCAGCAGAGACGATTGGTTTGTGTTGATGGGGTACCCAGTCAGTGTGATAATTGTTCTCACTCCTTGACTGGATTATCTACAGAATTAATTAGGTTTCTATGTACGGCTGTGGTTTTTTATCATACACATTCTGTCAGGATTTACAGATACCACTGGTGGCCCAAGCTGTAAGTGGGGCAAAGACCATTTTACCATCGTTGTGCTCCACTGGTAACATGAGTGTAGTGGAGACCTTGGTTGGAGCTCCACACGGAGAGAGAGTTTTACTTTGCACTTAAAATGATGATCTGAGCCTCCTAGAGCAACATGAGAAACGTAGCACATCCTCTGCAAATTCAGTGTTGTTCCCACAGGCAAAAGATATTTTTTCAGGGAATTTAGAAGTAAATCTGCTGAATAGTTTGTAACATGAAAGTAGTTAAAATCTGGGTCCACTAAGTGTGTGTTACCTACACGTTTTATTTTTCCCAAATGTTACTCATAATGGAAAGATACATGACTCAAAACTTCAGATTCATGGAACTTTGTTCACAAGACATCACTGGAAGCATCCAATGTAATTATTATTCAACAGCAACTGTATTTATTTGCTGTGAGTGAAAGGGCAAGGGGAAGAGTAATGTTGGTAGCTCAGGAGATTGTAGCCATTGTGCCTCCAGAGAGAATTTCAGAGCTCAGCTGCTCTCCGTCCTGGCTGCTTTGCTTACGCTGAGGCCACCAGCTGTAATGCCTCCCTGCCAGCAGTCACTGGTGCCAGGTGCTGTCACTGGAGGTGACCGTATGCTGTTGTCACCATCATGTGAACGTTCGGGGAAACTGAGGCGGCTGCAGCCCTTGAAGCACAGTGTTTCGTGGTGCAGTAGGTTTGGCTGGTGAAAGCATTTCCAGCAGAAAGCGTGATGATCAGCGCAGCACATTGCCATGCAGCCTCAGTAGGCTTCCCTTGAGCTGCTGCTGTGCAGCAGCACTGTTCCTCTAATCTGGCTATGGAGGTCTGTTCAGCACCAAATAAATTATGACTTTCTGGCACTTGAAAGATTTCTTGGGGCTGTGTGATGCTGTAAATGACACTACTTGAACCATCACTGGGACTGAGACCATGATCTACAGTGCTGAAGGCATGAGTCTGCCTTGTTTGAGAGCAGAGATGAAGCTTAATGCTTGGAAACTTTTCAAGCTGTTTCTGGATTTAACCACTAGAGGGAATGATGGCAAAATTTATGTGTTTTGTTTAAAGTCAGACTATCCATTTTGTGTATCAGGCATGACTCCTCCATTGCCGTGAGGTGCCCTGTCCATGGGAGCAGTAATCATCACCCACACCAGGCTAGACTCACCCATGCAGAGCTTGCCGAAACACTCCTCCCCATGCACCCACAGCGTCATGTTTCCTTTGCATGTGAGAAGACACTAGCAAACAAAATCCTACCCACAGTGCTGGAGCATTTTTGTTAGTGAAAGCCAGCAGTCTTCCAAGAAGGTTTTCTGTCCTTGCCATCCTTGTCTTGCTGGATTTACCTTGCTGTTTTAGGAAAGTCTCAGTCATCCATTTGGAGCAGCAGAACACCATCGCGGTGCGGAACAGCAGGGTGGAGGAGAGATGTGGAGCAGAGAGATGAGGGGAGATAGCGGGGGACCAGCTGGTTGGACGCACATCTGTTTCATCAGTAACAAGCCCTGATTCCAGTTATCCTGGATCTCTCAGTATTAACCAGAAGGAATACTCAGTGGAGGGATGTGTTGTGTTTCCAGCAGAGTGAATGTACATCCACAATAACACAAAGCAGCCCTAACTGTAATAAACATATGAATAACCAAGTCTCAACACTGGGTGCATGTCTAGATCCGTGCTAATGGAGTAATAATGAAAGCCAGCTTTTTACTACATGCTTTCTATATACGATAAAGCTATCCATATATTTTTCTGTCCTTTAAATCCTTCCAAAGCAAACATCTTAAATGCTGTAATATAGGTGCTATTTGAAACTCAAACTGGCCTAATAAGACAATTACAAGAATGCATAAGCCACATGCTCGGAAATAGCAATATTGTAGCAACGTAAACCACGTACAAATATATAATTACTTATGTTACTGAAACATGCTGCCACAAATGGCTATTGAATTTCCTGGGTCACAAAAGAAGCATTTTCAACATAACATTGTGACCAAAGATATTGATAAAAGTAATAAAAATTAATTGCTCACCCCTCTCCCAACCAAAATCATTAACCATAATTATGTTCATTTTCTGCCTGTTTACATTGACTCTATAAGCCACGGAACTCCTGGAAAACACTCAAAAATGTGGTTGTCTCTCTGGCAAAAGTCTAACATAATTTTTATATTTTAAAATGTAAAGTTTCACTGGTGTTCAGTTTTCTGAAAGGTAATATCTGTGGAATGACATCTGCAGTGAAGAAAAGGCTTTTAAGCTTTTGTTGGAATTTTGCAACATCAGCTCATATGAAAGAATATTTGGGCCTTTTAATTGTTCCTATTCTTTTTGGGGGAAGGGCCTTGAAAGGAAACTCGATCACTGCTTGATGATAAAAATTACCCTCGTATTGCAGGGCTCCTCTTAAGTGCCTGTAGGACCTGGGTGGATTTCTTGCTCCCCTTGTGCTCCTATGTCCAAATTGTCCTTCTTGGTGAGCAAGAAGGACCCAGGGCATGTGTGGTGCGAGGATGATGGGGCTGCCCATCATCATGTGCTTCTTCTAGTGTGCCTGGCACTGTGCAGAGCCCTGTCTCCCACAGGGTTACGTGGGATCACAGCTATCATTAACACCCTCCAAACTTTTCATGTCCCTTGTGATTGCAGGCAGAGATTGAATACAAACACCACAGATGTCTTCATGGTTCAAGAAACAGACAGCTCAAATAGACATGTAGTTTTCTGACCATGTTTAAAAACCTTAAAAAAGTTTTCTGACCATGTTTAAAAACCTTAAAAGCCTAGTTTTATCCCCACTGTCCCTGGTAGGGCTTGGAGTAAAAGCATTAAAACAGTTTTGCCTGAGATGCAGTGAGTTTGGTGTTTTATTTGCTGCTTTGATACTTTAGATTCATGATTCCTGTATTTCCTCAAATGAATGCCAGTTACTTCACCCCATGATAGAAAAATGCTGCCTCAGGAGGACACAAAGAAGTACATAACCTCCCCAGGATTTGCTGTATAGGTTCAAGGTTTTCGAGCTGCTAATTTTAAAAGGAACAATTAATAACTGAAACCAACTCCTGCTGCCAGCAGCACCTTGCAAAATAATTGTGTGTGTGTTGTTAGAGAGTGTTTGGACCAAGGAGCACCAACAGACATCACTGAGGTTGGGCCCCACTTGCTGGGGGACACCTGTGGACTGCAAATTGCAGAGCCATGGGGCTGCAGGTCTGAAAAGCAGGATAAAAGGATGAGAGAAATGATGAACATGGTAGGGAGGGGAAGGTAACTGAAATAGGAAATTTTCATACTGGGGTAGTAAACGAACCGAGAGCCAGTTACAGAGTGGCTGGACTGGTTTCCAGAATCATGTTGAATTTGATAAGCAGTTTGGAAATAAAACAGCAGGCTGGGATTTTAAAGCACCAGAGTCTTTCCCCTGGATAGCTGCAAAATGAAAGTTTGTGGCTTTTCATTTTGAAAGGAGATTTTTCATTTAGAAATAGGCATGATAAAAAGCCATATTTACAAGAGTTAAAGAATATGAAAGCAAAAAGAAACCCTGGGTTTTGGATTTAGTAAAAATTATGCCTCCCCTCCATTTATCACATTTTTCTTTTTTTTTATTTTGTCCAAGCCCACCTCTCTCCCGTCTTTGTTTTCTGCCCATGATTTCCCAGTTGTCCACCAGCTGACCCCTCGCCCAGCTCTCTGTGGCCTCTCATCTGCGTTTCGCACAACTTAGCTGTGGCCACTTCCACCCAGGAGGAGGAACAGCCACAAGCCAGTGTAGCCAACATGCTCTACACCTAGTATCAGCTCTCTAAAAGCTAAACATTTTATGTGAGCTAGTTGCGCTCGTCTCCTTCTACAGCTACCAAGGAGAAAGAAGCTTCTCCAGGGAGCGTTTCCTCTTCCCTGTCCTTGAAACTCCCCAGCTGCAGTGGGAGGACATCACCCAATGTTCTCATGGTCTATGGAGGGAAGCTCCATGCCCTGCTGCAGGCAGAGATATTGGAGAAGCTACAGCTGGGCACTGCCTCCCCTGCTGAGTGTAATCCTGCTGAGATGGCAGTAAGCAGGAGACAGCTGGAGGGGAAAAAACTGGGGAAAGGTGGGTTGCTGGGCTGATGGAGTTTTCCTTTACTCCTGGAGTTACTGGGCTTTTGGAGAAGTGACTGAAGCTGTTTTTGCTGGTACAGATTGGAGGCTTGAGGGTGTCACTGTGGAAGACAGGTCAGGCAGGTGAGCCCAGGGCTGCCCTGGGGAGGAGCTGGGACATAGGATGGGAGGAACATGGGAACTGGAGGGGACTGGGAGCTGTGAGTGGGACATTTAGTATAAAGCACTGGGTTTTTACTTGTGGTGTCCATTGCTCAATTTGCAATCCTTGCTTAGGGCAAAAGCAGCAGCAGAATTCAACATATTTAGACTCACTGGGCACACGGTAGTCACAAAAAATTAAAGCTTTTTCACCGAGCAGACTACAGTGGGCAGATAAGGGCTCCTATTCCCAAGAAGGATCTCAGGAGGATTGCAGAAGGGTTTTGAGCGTACATGGCAGGAACTTCTGCTATCACATGCAATTTTGGCACCAGCCATTCGTCTTCTGACTTCTGCACCATCAGGCTGAAGGAATTGTGCTAAGGACCAGGCTGATGTGTGAAGCCTTAACTCCTTCCCTGGTCCCACAACTGAATAGTTCAAGTTATTCAGTTTCATTGTGGAGTCCCAGAGCTAGGAAAACTGCAGCCTGGCTGTTCCCCTTCTCCAGCCTGGGAGCCTTGGGCTGTGTTTCGCAGGGGCTGGGGGGAAAAATCTCCCGAGTGCCTGCCCTTTGGTTTACTGCTGGTCTTTTCCTTCACTTGTTAGTGGTTCTGAAGCAGAGATTTACTGTCTTCCAGGGCAGGAGACCACTATAGAAACACATGAGGTCTGTAGCCTTGTAATAATAACAAACTAATAAAACCCCGTCTCCCAAGTTTGCTATTCCACGTAGTCATGACCAAGCGGTGCCTCGTGCAGGAAGCTGAGCAACACACAGTCTCCAGAAGGGTTTCCATGAAGATTTTAATCTGCGTAATCTAAGGAGCTTTCTTACAATAAACCATTGAAATCAGGTCATCTGGTCCCATTCTTGTGTTTAGAGTGATTCTTCCTTCACATCTGCCTGGGGTGTTATGCCAGGCTCGCCAGACACCCTGTTTGTTGTTTCGTGTCTCAAGTCTGTCTTCAGCAGGACCAGCGCTCCTGAGCCTTTCAGCCCAGCACTTCCGCCCGCTCCAGGAACTGCTCGTGTTTTTCAACGCTACCGAGATACGTCTTTCAGCTAAAACCCTATCTGGACAGCCGATTTGGACTGAAGGCCTGACAGACGGACCTCGCTTGCGCCGTCGGGTGGGATTTCACTGCCCCCAGCTCAGACACAGTTTAAGACATTTGACTGTTTGCACTTTGTCCCTCCAGTGTGGAGAACTGGAGTTACGGCTCCTGCTGGTGTCAGGCAGGCCACAGCAAAGGACACAGTATGCAAAATGTGAGTTATGCCTAGCGGGTATCCTAGAATGGTCTGATGGGCAGGATGGTCAAGAATCCCTTCAGCTGTATCTCCAAGAGATGACTTCTGAACTGAATCAGACAAATGATCTTCTGGCCTGGGCATTTCAGATTACAGTTGTTTTAGGCAAGAATCTATGAATCTTTATCTAAAGACTTAATTTGCTGTCTCCCCCACTCAGTGGTTGGCAGAGGTTCCCTGCCAACCTGAAAGAAGATCATGCAGTGTCAGCATGGTCTCTGCTTTGGATTCATGATCAGGGCTGCTCAGAAACAGGTGTCCTAAGATATGCTGGAGCTGTGAAGCTTAATGCCATTGTGCCAGCTTTCTCCCCTTGCCAGGGGAGCTCAGCATCGGTGTTGCTTTGCGCAAGGAAAGTGCCTGGGACAGGATTTGGGCTAGGAGATTGATGTATCAGTGTGGGAAGGAGATGCAGCTCGGGATGGTCTGGGAGTGCCCACGTTGTTTTGTCAAGCAGATCAGGGTCTCCTGGCTGACAGCGTGCCCCACATCTGCACACTCTTGTGAGAAAGAACAATAATCTGGGCTCAGCCATCAGGAAGGCACAGGGGGTGGGAGAGAAAAGGCAGAGACCCTCCTCACCTGGCATCCTGCCCCTTGACAACACAGAGAAGTAGGCATGAGGTTTAGCTGTGATTTAGCAGCAGGATATGTGCAGGGAAGATCTCTACCACCACAGACACGCAGAAAGTTCTGCAGTTCTCTGCTGCTACAGCTCCAAGTGTATGTCATCACGTCCAAAATTGCAAGTCAGAAAGTGAAAAAAGAAAGGCTAAAGTTTTGAATGAAATAAAGCGTTCCATTAAGATTCAGTCAATTTTGAAAGACTTTTTATTAAAAAAAAAAAGTGAAGAACATTTCGTAACAGTCATTTCTCATTCAAAACCAGTGTTTGACTTTTGCAAGAACAGAATTAATTTCCCCTGACAGCAACAGTTTGGCAGTTTGGAGACAAGTTTGTGAAACATATCGGTGTTGCTGAATCTTCTTTTTTTGCATTAAAAGGCAAAGTTTTAAACTTCTAAATCTTTTAAAGTTAAAAATGTAAAAAATTGGGTGAAAAAGTCCCCTTCTTTTCTTTTTCTGTCAAACAAACAGACTATGTTTGCAGAGTGCATGCTAGATCAGAGTCTTGACAGTATATCAGCTACTTCAGTCAAGTGTGAAGTCCTAACTGTGAGAGCAATAAATTCACCAATCAAAACTATCCTTCCTGAGACTGAAAGAACTTTATTGCTGGAAAACACAGTCACACACTGGTTTTCTTTCATACCACGGTGATAAAGTCCTTGAGACAATGAGGTATTTATTGTAGGTTTCCTTGGTTTAAGAAAACTTTCAATGCACAGACCTTGTACGGAGTGAAACACTGTTTATATTAGGCAGAGGCAATAATGGACTTTAGATAAGGTGTGCTCCCCAAATAGGAATGATCTGTAGCACTCGGACTGCCTGAGAGGGAACAGGGCTTGAATTACCGAACCCTGATATTAAAAGCAATAGCCTGGCTGTGGAAACAGGCCAGTCACCGAGCGGCACGTTGCAGGCTTGAGGTAATGCTCCGCGTCCCCATTGTCCCAGCACGCTGGTGCTGCACCTCACTGGCTCGGAGCTTTTGTTTCGCACAGGAAGATGACTGCATGGCTGTCCTTGCTCCGTGGCTCCTGGAGTTTAAAAAAAGCCTTCCCTTCGTGAATCACAATATGCACTCACCAGCCAATTATGTTTGGCTTCCAAACTGTTTACTCTGTAGCTGATATATTCTTCCCCCCAGCTCTACCTCCACCCTCCTTTTTGTTCTTTTTAAGGAATAGTCAGGGGAAACCAGGACAGTGTTTCCAAAATTTGGCTGTATATAATAAACAGATTTTTTTCCCAGCAGGTCCTGTTTTCTGCTGGGTTGCCTGTCAGCACCAAACTCCAACGCTGCTCAGCTTTAGCTAGCATGGTGCCAAGTGCAATGAGAGCTTGCTCTCAGAGCAAATCTCTGGGTGCAGTTGTAACGTTGCAAGGAGCATTTTGAGAGGAAGATAGTGCAGGATAAACGGGGTTGCAGTGAGTTTCAGCAGTTAAAACTAGCAGTTTGTGTCTGGAGCAGCACAGATTGATCTCTTGAAGAGTCATAAAATACAGAAGTAAAAGACAAAACATTGGAGGGTGAAACAGAGCATTTCTGCAGAGACTTTGTGCAATACATCATACTTTTTCAATTACAAAAATACAGTGGCATGAAATTCCTAAGGGCATTTAAAAAATGGAAAGCCATTTGGAACCAAATGGCTTGTTTAGAAAGGAATTAACTGGAGTGCTGCTTTTTTTTCATAAATGCCTTTTGTAGTACTCTTTCCTAAATGACTGCGGCAGCAGAATTAACACGAGTCTGCAAAGCAGTTTGTGGACTCCAAACCTACATTTTTCTCTAAAAGACAATTAAACCTATTTTATGGAATTCTGCACACGAGTGCTGCCTTGCACAAGCAATCACCAAAATTTCAGCACAGCCTACTCTTGAAATGCTTCCGGACTGACAGTCTTGCTCAGCCAGTTCAAGTCACCTTCTTGACCTGAATCTCTGCCCTTGCTCTGCAAAGGGTTGGTGCTGTCTCCTGGAAGCAGTGAGAGGTCTCACCATGTCCCAGGAATAAGCCGCTGGGCCCCTGTGACTCCTTTGTTGTCCAGTGCCCCTTGCCTGCCTTATGGCTGAGCGCGTTGCCTTGGTGCACAGGGAAATCTTCAAATGCTGCCTTCTCCAGGCCACAACTCTGGTGGTTTATCACCAATGGGATGTCCCTGATCAGCCCTGCCCTGCGGTTGTGAAGGGAGTCCTTGAACCTGTGAGGATGTGTCTCTGTGCACGGCCAGGCTGGCTGGAGGATGCCGGAGGGAGCGAAGGATGCTTTAAGCCCACCAGCACCGTAGGAAGTGGGATTGAGCCTGCACAGCGCTGCAGCTACAACAACTGGTCCAGAGAGACTGAAGGACCATTCCTGTGCATGACACCAAGTCTGCAGGAACAGCACTGCAACTAATGTGTTTACTGTGTGGCTTCGCAGTGGAAAATTTCAGAAAGTAGGAATGGGAGTTCAAAAAAGAGAAGAAAAAAGCAAGGAGGGAAGAAGAGGGAGAAGGACAAACTGGAGTTCAGGGAGGGTCTTGTTCCCAGTTTAAGGAGAATATGATTTCAAATGGGAAGTACTCCTTCTGTGCTGGGCCAGGTTTCTTCCTCAGAGACCTTTGCAGAAGTACTCCCCTCTACCCAGGAGGTCCCTTCTTCACGGGAGCTTTGCCTGAAGAGGAGCAGCAGGGCCGGGCTGGCCTGGCTGTGGACCCTGTGGGTACCACCGCACCTCGGGAGCTTGGGCGTCACTGCCAGGACTGCAAGGCAGCTGGAGGATCGCCCTCATTGCCCTCCTGCCCAGCCTTCTGCTGCAAGAAATGGCGCCTGAAGTGCGTTCCTTTCATGTTGTGGAGCTGTAGCTTGGGTTTTACAGCTGTTTTCTTGGTGGGGCCCTGCAAGATATCACTTAGTAAATAGTAATAAGGAGACTGATCTTTTACAGCCCTGGCTGAGTTAGGGAACGGTCAGGTTTTGCCTGTGACTCTTCACAGATTCTGCGGAGGCTGCTCTCATTCTGAGCTGAGTGCTAACACTGCTGAAATCAGGGCAATGTCTCCTCTTGTCTTTTAATGGGTTCCAGATCACGGTTTCCTGTGGTGTTTGGAGCACGTCTGTTCCCAGGCTGGCTTGTTCTTTTTTTTTAGCAAGTTAGGATGTCAATTGATCACTAGTTAAATGTGCCTGGAGGGACAGAAGTGTTGGAACACTGAGTTTCCGGGTGGTAAAGTCCTTACTTGGCTCTGGCCTTCTAGCTCCTCAGGTGGACAGTCCAGACAAGGCAAGGAAAGATGTCGTCACACTTTAAATAATTATTTTCCAGCAACAGAAATTTTTGGCCTTCCATCAAGAAAATGAGGGGAAAGTAGAGTTCATTATTATCTTCATAGATACTTCGGCCATTCTTCTCCCCTCTCCAGAGATAATACTGAATCGTTAGGAAAAGTTACCAGGCTACATCCCAGCTGGTTCCTTTTGCTGACATTGCCCAGAGTCATGCTGGTGCCCCAGGGACCTTTCTGTTGACCTTCTCCCATGTGACCTTCCACCAGGGCAGTATCTGTTGTGCTGCCCCACAGCTGCCTCCCCACTGGAGCAGCACAAGGATGTTCAGATTCATCTCCCAAGAGGCACTGAAGCATCAGGCCACACACAAATGATCTTTTCTGCTTGAAAAGAAAAAATAAGGGAAAACTTTCCATTCTATTTTGGTTATTTACTCACTTTTGACTGAAAGCCAAACTTTTCCAAAGAAAGTAAACAGTTTTCATGAAAACTTTCTATTAATTGCAAACCATGTTTTCAGTGAAACCCCAGTATCAACAGTTTTGTGTCCATCATACTTTAGGCCTTTCAAAGAAGGAGACCTTTAAAGCCCATATACTGTTTTGTGGTGGGAAAATCTGTGAAAAATGGAGCAATGGTCAAGTTTTGGTGATTATCTGCACTTCCTACAGCCCTGCAAAATAACACTGGATGCAAAATGAATCGAACAGCTTTATGTTTGTGGGCCAAGAAGACCAGTTCACTATCCATCTAAAAAGACTGTCTCAGCCTCCCAGTAATCTATTAATTAACTGCTGATAAATGGTGGGCTTAATCTTGGGTGGGGGAGTGGGGAGTTTAATCCCACCGCTGTGTGGGGCAGCCCCCAGGGGCTGCACAGCTGTACAGCTGCTCTGGCACCGCATGTGCGGGTCCTGTCCAGCCGTGGGTGTTTGCCTTTATGGGAATCAGGGAGAACGCAGCTTTATGGTAAATCCAACCCTTGCTGCTCTAAAAGCTGCCTGGTTTTAGCAGTGAGTGTCCAGATGAGAAGCGGATTTGCCCAGTTCAAGGAAAGTCTATTTTTTCCTGGTGACGAGCATCTAAATCACTGCGGGACGCGCCAGACGTCCCGATGCCGGCGTCACCAGTTCTCAAGGCTTGGCTCCATCTGGCCACCCAAAGCCTGAGCTTGGGATCTCCCTCTGCAAATCTGGACAATACTCAGCCTTGATGGCCTGAGTGGTGCCAGACCTGGAGCCTCTTGCTTACTTCCCGCTGGGAGCTCTCCCAGTAAAACCCTTACTCACCCGGGAGTTTAAAATCGCTTGTCGAATTACCTTTGTCTGCAGCTGAGGCCGGGGTTCCTGCATTTGTGCTGACCTTGTTCCTGTCTCCTGCCTGTCCCTTAGCTGCCTGTCTCTGCTGGTTTCCTTCTCTTCCGGAGGGCTGGGCACGAGAGCGTGCACACCGTGGCTGCCTTGTCGCCTCGTGCCCTGCCAGGCTGGAGATGTGCCGAGGGGCTGCTCCCTACCACCACCCTGTGCAGGTCCTGACAGGCTTGGTGTGGCAGCGTCCCCCAGGGCTCCTGCGGGTTTGTGCATAGGGGACAGAAGAATAAATGGTGCAAGCCCAGCTAAACAATAGGCTTTGTCCTGCTCCTGCTCTCCCAGAGAGCTGCCCTCTCAATGGAGCAAGCCCAGCCCTGTTCAACTTCATTTAGGAGATGGCAGGCTTGAGTCTCCTCTAGGTGCAGAGTGACATGTTTGTTGCCCCTTTTCTTTGCTTGAAGGGGTTTTGAGGGATGATGGCTGTTATGCTCCCATTCCCTTCGCTCACTAGCAGCTCCATCCTCGTGGGCATGAGCCAAGATGAAATCTGCTGTGGTTGGAAGCTGGCAGCTGCAGGGATTTGTATGCAGGGGGGCTGCAAGTGCATCTTGGTGGGTTTTTTTTTCTATCGCACATGCTGGTCTTGAAGCATTGGCTTTGCCTGCTGTTGACTTCAGACGAGCTGCTTTCCAGCAACATCTGTAACCACTGAAGGTCATGTTTCAGTCTGGGTGTATTCCCTTCTCTTCTCCCCCTTTCCCCTTTCCACTTCCACATCTTTCCATTTTAAATCTACAGAGATGAAGAGGTTCAAAATCTCTAGAAAACAAGTCTTCAAAGCTCCCTCCTCTGGGGGAATTGCAGAGCTGTGCTCTTTGCTGAAGCCCCGTTTCCTCAGCTCTTGCTTCATGGAGGCTGCGGCACGGCTTCCAGAGCGATGCCAGCAGCCTGCCCAGCCGGCACCCAGCACTCTGCCGGCAAGTGCAGTCAGCAGCAAGATCACAATTTTAGGGGAGCAAGGGATCCCCTGAGAGGCTTTAAAGGCATCATTTCAGTCTTGGGTTGGTGATCTGGGACAGATTTCAGCCTAAGCTGTCAGCGATGCTCTGCCTCACCAAACGCTTATGCCCTTTGGTTGGAATATTATCGGGGCTGCTCGATACTAACCACATGGCATTTCACTTTAGCAAGTGAACTAATGTCACTAAGGTCTTTACCCCATAAAGAGTTTTGTTCTGCTTTTTTCTTCCCATGACTACTGTAAGTATATATAAAGTGTGTGTATGTGTGGTTGGATCCATATTGGGCAGTCGGGGATAAAAAGAGGGTTTTACAGTCTGGAAAGCTGGCCAAGCAATAAATAGTACCTAAAGATTGCATGGTAGTTATGGAAAGTCAATTTTAATTCAGAATTATCTGCCTTTTTTTTTTTTTTGTAGAAAAACATGCGATAGCAGAGATATACCAGTGATTTATTGGTCCAGTCAAAAGTGCTTTGATTTTGGAATGCAAATGCAGAATATGTAGTGAAACTCACAGCAAGCAGACAATTACCAGCCGTCCAGAGGGTGAAGTGTGCCTGTGTGAAGAATTCATTAAGTTTGCTATAATCACAATCTGATTGGAAGTGGGTTAGGCAAACAAAAAGGACTAATTTTGGGTAAAGAAATAATTTTCTGTGAGTAATTAGGATACGTATTCATGGGTAAAGCATTTTGCAAATGTTAGCTGCTATGTAAACATACTTATAATTGTTATTAATGGAGTAAGGAAATATTTGGACAGACAGAAGTCAAGATGAACTTTTCCAAGCCACAGTGTTTTCTATAGAGGACTCCGAATATGGAAGGAGTATCTATACGTACATACAGAGAAGGCAGGTGGTGGTTTAACCGGCTGAAGCAATATCAATAAGGCTTTAGTTTTCTTCTTTGTCCCACACACCTTTGTGATCCCAGCAGGACCAAGGCAGGTGAAGGCTTGCTCCCTTGTTTCCCCATAGCTGCAAGGAGGAGCAGGGAAAAGGCTGTCTGAATGTCCACAGCCAAGTCTCAGTCAGACCCCGAGCAGCTGGCCCGCACCAGCAGCTCTCCCGGCCCTGCAGAATCCAGGCGGTTGGCCCTCGGAGCTGCCTCTGACCTGCCCAGCCTCCCTGCCTTCAGCCCAGGCTTCTCATCCCTTGCCTGCTCCATCGGGAAAAGGAGTTGGGTTTCAGAGTTTGCCAGCACTGACATTTTGAGGAAAGCACGTGCTTTCTTAGGAGGTGTACTATTTTTGGTCAGAAAACTGGAAGCCCTCAAAATGTCTGCCCCATTTTTTTCCACTTCGGATCCAATTGGAGTTTCTTTTTCCTTTCCTTTTCTTCTTCTCAGGTGATGGGAGTGTGGGGAGACTTCAGTAACTTTTTTTTTGTCTTCCACAGGCTCTTGAGTTACTTTTTGATTTTTTTAGTGCAAAATCAGTGTTACCTCTATGAGAAGAAAATTTCTTCTGGACACCCTGACTCTAACTCCTGAGCATAGAGACCTGACTCTTGAAAGATGTGCTGCTAAAAAAGAAAGGGAACAAGGGAAGCTACCAAGAAATCTCTGCCCGACTACATCTTACTAAAACTGAAGACCTTGCATGCAGGTCTCCTGCTAAAACAGCTATGAGAGCTGTAGTACCCGTTTCACTGGAGTAGGTCCATGACTTTCCTCTTGGGCTGATTTTCCTCTGTTGGGAGTGAGGAGGAGAGTGGGTTCGTGGCCTCGGGCACAGCTGCTGCTCTCCCCCTGGCAGTACTGGGGTGCACAGTGACTGCTCCCACTGCCCCTCCTCGCCGTACGAAGGGCAGACGGGCTGCCTCACATCCTCGGTCAGACACACAGAGCTCCCAAGGGAAAAAGAATTTTGTGCAGAAACATCTCTGAGATGTTTTGGGGACTTAAACTCCACGACATTAAAAGATGTCCAGCCCTGTAACACCTATTTGCGTTTGATATATGAGTTTCAAATACTATCTCTCATAAGTACAGTTCTAAAAGATCCCATGGTTTCAAATAAGGATGAAATTTCCTTACAATTTGATTTGAAAAATATTTCAAGTCTTGAAGTTGAGGAAAAGAGGACAATTATTCCTTTTCTTTTCCTCCTTTCCTTTTTTAATCTTTTTTGTTTTTATTTTTTTCATTCTTCCCTTTCCTTTTTCCTTCTCCTTTCTTTTTACAGAAACAATTTGCCTAATTCACTGAAGATTCCTAAAATGCTTCTCTGACCTAAAACTTCCATGTCTGCTGGAACAAGGAACCCACTGCTGGAGATGGGCTGCGTGCAAGGTGGTATGAGAAGAGCGGGCACAGGAGTAAGTGACAGCAAATTTATGAGGTCCCACCTTATGAATTTATGGGAAAGGCAATAAAAGCAGTTTTAAGTGTGTATCTGTATGTCTATGCTTCAATCTATGATAAAGCCACAAAAGCCCCATTTCCTCTGTTAGCACAAGAGTCTTCTGAACCACAGAGCTGATGGAAAGGCACTGAGGTCAAAACCACTTTAGAGGGATATTTAATAGCTGTATAAGCTAACCTGGGATTGTGAGACTCCTACTAGGGTGCCTAGAGAAGGAGCCACCTTATCTTCCCACCCTGGTGACCTGCTGATAAAGTCCAGCTGCCATGAATAAGAAGTCACAAAATATTTGTATATTTAAAATGAAAAATTACCCAGACCTTGCTAAAACAGGATTGTCAGCAGGAACCTGGCTCAGATGAGGCATTCTTAATCATCCTGCTTCAGCTGATGAGAAAGGGTCTTTCAAATTATGGTAGCAATGCTTTTAGGATTGGACAGAGCTCAACCAGATTTAGCCACAGATGTTAGTCCTCTCCTTTATCTCAACACCTTGGTGCTCTCTATAGCCAGCTGATACAACATGCCCAGCATGCCACTGTAGGTGGGATGAAAAGTCCCATGAGGGTGCCTGCTGCCTTCTGATTTTAGGTGGCGAAGACCATGTGCTGAGCTTTCAGACTGATGGAGCGTAAGCAGCTTGGAGTGACTCAGCTGCCTGACCAGGGTTGGTCCAAGCAAATCACCAGCTATAGCCTTGACTGGATTCAAGATATTCCAGATGAACGTTATTTAGGAACAAATTGAAAAAGCAATTGGATCTAGAGGCTGCACCGCTTGATTTGGCCTTGGAAAATCTGTATTTCTCTCTAGCAGTCCATAGATCAGCAGGTGACTTTCTCTGAGTCCCTTTGGCTATGATGCCTTTCCACCCTCTGAAGAGTCAGAAAAATCCTACTGGCCCCTAAGCTTCTGGCAGCATCTTGTGCACGATGGGTGGCAAGCACCATGTAAGAACTAATGGTCTGTTACAAAGAAAATATCCACCTCCAGGCTGAGTCCCTGAACCAGCACAACCTGCTCTTCCAGCACAGGCAGTGATTAAGTACCAGCTTTCTATGAAGATGGGTCACATTTTTCCTTCCAGTTTTCACTTCTCAGAGATCAGCTGTGGCCTTTACTCAGCCTCCTGCCCTGCGCAGGGGATGGTCCATCAGTGCAGCTCCTTGCCCACTCCTGTCCCATCTCTGCCCAGCTGCAGGCCAGCAGCAGGCAGGGGAGCCCTGAGCCGAAGCAGCTGTTGGCTTTGCAGGATTTACCCTGTGAACCAGAGCTCGGGGACTTGGCTTGGAGCTCACTCACATCCTGCTGGGCAGGATTCGCTTTGCAGACCACCCGATTTTTAATATTGGGCTGGGGATTTAGCTCAAATCAGAGCAAATCTGTGCCTGGAATCCACGCTCCCATAAAACCTTTGGGCTCTTAGTGCTGCCACAGCTTTGCAGAGGGTGCCGGTGTGAGGCTGCCCGTGTCTGGCAGAGGGCAAAACTGTGGCACCTCACAATACAAACCTCTTTCCCTTATCGCACCGGTGTGGAGCTTTGCTGGATGACCCACCTTGGCTCCAGCCTGCCAGAGAGCACAGAACGCTGCGTGGGAGGGTGGTTCCTATCAGCCAGCTTTAATAGCTGCTGCTATAAAGGCAGGCTGACAGCTGCTGGAGAAGCCTCTGCTTTTGCCCCCCTCTTCTCCCCTCTGCCCTGGGCTAGCTGCTTGCTGCAAGGAGCCAGATTTGTTCTATTAAAAGTGTTTTCCCGGACGGAGGGAAGTTCTCATGCACTCTGCCCTGGCCACTCCTGACCCACACTGGCTCTGATCTGAGCAGCCTTTCATTCAGCGTGGCTTGGTGATTGGAAGCAGATCTGAATGGGATGCCTGCCCGCGCTCACCCCAAAATGAATGAGGGCGTTGAGCACGTTTGGGACAGACAGAGGTGGTCTGGATTCTGGGACTGTGTGAGGAGAGCCGCCATCCCAGCTCCTTGGGGCACCAGGGACCCTTTTGAGCACTTTTTGCTGAGCATCTCTGGGCTAATGTGCAGGTTGAAGACTCAGAAAGCCTGTGCAGCTGCCTGCTGCCTCTTGGAAACAGCCATGGTATTAGCAGGTGAACCAGAATGGAGCTTTTCCAAGGTCTTTGGGACAGAAATTCAAGGGGTTTGCAAAAGCTGGATTTAGCTCTGTGGGTTTTGCAGCTGCCCTGGTGTCACCCGGGTGAGAACACATCCTGCTGTGGGCTGCACGAGTGCTGCCTCGCTCCTCTCCTGCCCTGCAGCCAGCCTGTCCCTGCGTATCGAGACCCACAGCAGCACAGAGAGTCGTCAAACGCAGTCGCAGAGCTGACACAGGAGCCGCTTCCCTGGGCCTGGTGACGGGTGGTGGCCCTTAGGGCAGTGTCAGGCAGGTGCACTCCCTGCTTCTGCAGAGCTCCCGCCTTACAGGGTGCTTGCTGGAAACAGTTTTGTCATGGAAAGCACACTGGGACTTTTTGAAACAAGGCTTCAGAAGAAAACATCTGGCTATGCTATATTAAATAGAAGGATTTGGGAGTAACTATAACTCTAAGCTTCAGTTAATAAAGAAAAACTTTCCAACGCTAACAAGAAATTGAGAATCCTCCCATTTAAAACCAGCAAAACAAATCTGAAATGTATAAATTGCCTATGAGGCAATGCTGGGCAGATCACATGGCAGGTAAGCTCAGCCAGATACAAGCTCACGCTACCCCTGAGTGGAAAACAGAGCTGCAGGGACTGGCATCATGCTTGCTCAGCTCCGTGTGCCTGCTTAGGTGAGATGCCAGCGCCATCACTGCTCTCCCTCCAGGTCCCGTCACCACAACTGAGCTCAGGAGGTGACATTCAAGCATATAAGCTATGCCCCTAGTAATGCTTTTTTTATGGAGCCAGCGGGGCATAATTTTAGCAGGAGAAATTTAGGTGTAAAAGGGGAACGCCCCAGCAAGCATCTCTCAGCTGGCCGGTGAGCAGCGAGTCTCCTGGCAGGAGGCAGTGGTCGGAGCGCAGGGCGAGGCGCCAAGAGCTTGGGAGGTCTCACGACAGAGGGAAATGAAGTGATATTCTCAGTGCCACAGACTGCTGTGGCAGCGAGCAATCACTTCGTTTCCCTGCATCTTTTCATAGCGAGGCAGAAAGATTTGCTCATTCCTGAAGCCAAAATATTTTCATAGTAAAATGTCTGGTGTTCTCACATAGTTTTGACAGGATCTGGATTCTGGGAGTTATTTTTCAGAGGGCCTTACAAAAGGCAGACTCAGTTTCTTCCCAGGGAAAGTTCTTATCAAGGAAACACCCCTCCGATGAATTTCCTGTGCAGGGACATATCCTGAGAAGTGGATTTAATTTTTCCGTTGTTTGTGACATCTAATTTAGAAAAAGAAGGAGAATTTTCCATCTGCTGGCACTTAAACGTTTCTTCACCTGAACGAATCCCACTGGCCCCTTTTCAGGACCGCCCCCCGATTCCAATACTTGGTGAGCAAAACTCACTCCACGCAGAACAGTTTTGTTTGAACACCTCACAAGGTGTCCTGCATCCATCCTTGCTTGGAGGAGAAGCCAGGCAACACTTTTAGCACGTGTTTACACCTGGGCAACTGGTGCTCCAGATGATTAAGGAACTCGACCAAGGTCATATGGTGAGTCTGTGGCAGAGCAGAGGTTGGCATTCAAGACTCAGATTACTGTCCTCATTTCTGGTCCACCTTTCCTTCTTCCTACCCTCAGTCATTGCTGCCTTTTCCTCCCATATAAGACCAGATTAACTTGTCAGATAAATGTCCACTCAAGTAACAGTTAATTTTGAGTGAGAAGTCCAGGATGTCACATACATACCATAAAGAATTTACAGGCTAAATTCCTGAGAAATTGCTCTCACAGCCCGGGTTTAGGGTTAGTAACAAACCAGGAGCTGGTGCTTTCCTGACAGGAGACTTCTTCATTACGTCTTTTGCCAAATGTCACCCTCAACAGCCCACGTTATCCACAATAACCACACCTTGCACACCGCTACGAAGTACAAATGTTCGTCTGAGGTTAAAAATGTGAATCCCAGGGCATTTATATAAAGACTTTTATGTATCCCTTGAATGAAAAATGGTGCACCGTGCACCCCTTAGTTTTATTTGTCATATCGAGTGAATGTTTGACAGCTCAAGCAAATTCCTGCCCGTTAGCTAGGAACATGGTGACTCCTGCAGCGTTTTATGAACTTCTTTTGGCAAAGGTACAAAATGCAGAGAAGTTATAGAGGCACATTCCTTGCAGCTGTTGTAATCTTTACAAACTGATTTCTTCTTTCACCAGGGGAATAAAATAATGATATTCACAATAATAACAATGATGGCAATGATGATATAGTTATTGCATTTTCATCAGAGGATCTCTAAGCACTTTATAAACTATAGCTAAGCTTCAAAATAAATAATCCTGCAGGACATATAAGTATTATACTATATTTTGCATGGTCCCATCAAGCTACAGAAAAGATAGAATAAACCTTAACTTACAGGCTACCTTAACTTTAAACTTTCTTCTAATCATATTGTTTAAAATGGAAATATTCCCCCTGACACTTTTCAGAATTATAATTTCCATCTTGAAATACATTGAAAAAGTTGAAAGATGAGTCAGAAAGCATGAAAATACGTGGGAAATTCCCTCAAGCCTTTTTATGCTATTTTCAACATACCTACTTCAAGGTGTAAGAAATAGGAGATTCCTGATTTTTAAAACACTACTACAATGTTAAATAAAAGTAATCAAGTGCTTGAACCCACTTGTGGGCAGCTCTTTTTATCAAGAACACACTTTTATTTAGAACTATTGGAAAGTTTATATTTTTACAAAAACCTGGAGATGATTCTTGCTTATCTCCTTTACTTTGGACAAAATTATCACAGAATGTTAGGGATTGGAAGGGACCTCAAAGGATCATCTAGTCCAATCCCCCTGCTGGAGCAGGACCACCTAGATCAGATCACACAAGAACTCATTCAGGCGGGTTTTGAACATCTCCAGAGAAAGAGATGTTCATCTCCATTATCTGCTAAAAAAAAAAAGCCTTTCATAATTAATTCCCTTCACTCCCAAATCCCTGGATTTGTGGTGGTTTTTTTGTTTGTTTGTTTTTGTTTTCTTTTTTTTTTACTATCTCTAGTTAATTTATTAGATAGGGCAATATTTCTTATCTTGTCATGTATTTGTTTGTTTTTCCTTTACTGTTCCTTTAAGCACTGATCATGCAACAACATACATATGCAATTATGTACTATGCTAACCAAAGACATGCTGTTAAAATTGAGTACTCATGAATATAGCTTGCAGTATATGCAAAACTACTTGTAGAATCAGATTATTAGTTTTCTCTTGTGGATCATTTAGATATTTCATGTATCATATAAGAGAGAATAAAAAAAACCCTCAAACCCTTCAAAAGAAAAAAAAGTGTTTGCAAAAAAGAGAACTCCCCCTCTCCCAAGCATTCTAATAAAATGTAGCAATTGCTATAAAACCATAGACAGTCAGTAAGCCCGGCCAATTGAAACTAATAATTACATATTTCCCTTTAAATGACTTGACCAAGGTCACCCTGCAAATCAATGGCAGATTCGATAATTTAACCCAAGAGTCCTGAAACCCAATATCCTGCTCTCACCACTAGAAAACCACTGCACAACTGGCTTCCAATCTGGGAATGATACATGATGTAAGGAGAAAAACTACAGATGTTTCAGGTTTTTTCCCTGTGTACTGTTGATTTAGACAGAAATTCTCTTTTTGTTGGTTCAGGACAGCAAATACTTCGACAAATTTTCTGTAAAAATATCTTGAAATGTCAGAAGCCACTGGGTCTGTCAGCTAAAAGTGACATCTGGGGCTGCTGTAAGAACTACTAGTGTTGTGTGTTTCTCCTTTCCTTGCTTAAAGAGTAATTCATATGGCCAAGCTGGTAAATACCCAAGTAGCGATAGAAACTGGAAAATTATTGGGTTTTTTTCCACTGAGAAAATGTCTCATATTTTTTCAATCTGCTAGCAATATCTTGACATTGATGTAAATCTACATCAGACTAGATGTAGATTTATAACTACTTTTTCAAAGATTCAAAATATTTTTATATTTCAATTTTTTTTTCTGTTCCTTTATCTTCTCACCACTAATTGCAATAGAATGGATAGACTGAGGGGCTCTAATTTTATTTTCCCCACTCCACTCCGTATGTTCCAAAGTAGAAACCTGTCCAAAGGAAAAGTGTTAACAAAAAAATCTAAAATTGATTTTCTTCATAATGTTTTAAAACAAAACACAAATATAAAAATGAAGCACCAACCTCTGGATTTCCCAATAGAATTTTAAAATAAAAAGGAAAATTTCTGAGTGAAAAAACTCATTTTGTGTGTAGAATGGAAAAACGCTATATTCGAGAGAGAGGAGAAGCTCCTGCATCAGCAGTGGCAGATCGGGACCTGCCCTGCAGCGGTTTCAGGTGTGCAGAGCTGTATGGAGCTGCATCCTGATAGCATGATTTGTCCAGTTGAGCGGGGCGACTGTCATCTCCTTCCACACCACAGAGGCTGGTTGGTGACATGGTGCTGAATTTGCTGCACATTCTGCAAGCTTCAAAACCCAGGCTGGGGGCTTATCCTCAGGTCCCTCCTCTAGGTGCATGCTGCAAGGTCATCATCAATTTTCCTGCCATCTCTGCTGTCGCAAAAGCCCCCTACAGCAGGTGTTCCTCAAGTCCACCTGCCCAGACCACACTAGCTAATTTTTCAGTCCTGACCTCAAGTGACGAAAGCTTTTCCCTGACCTTCTTAGAGTACATGTTCAGAGAATTATAGTTAGAATAGACTTTACTGTCAGGCAGGAAAAGGCCCCACGCAATTCTCCTAAGGAAGGGTCCTCACCAGCCCTGGCCAGTAAACAAGTTTATGGGAACTCTTTGAAGAGATCAGTTAGGAACGGGCAGCCCAGTGCTGGGCTGAACAGTGCATGTCTGTGGGGTCTCTTTTCCAATCCTCATCCCCAGAATGGCCAAGCTCTGAGCGTGGCTCCATCTGCAGATGAGAAAGGGCTTTTGGTAGCTTTGTTGCTTTTCCCCACTTCACTGGCACCAGACAGCCCTAAGCCTGACACCGACGAACCAAGTCAGTTCTGTCACTGTCTCACAACCAAAGGGAAAATCTGCTTCCTCTGTCTTTTGGGATACTCTCCCTTCACAACCTTGAGAGAGCCTCAGGGGATGGAGTTATGGGGCCTCCTGAGACTCTCTGGTGCAGTAAATCACCAGGGCCAGATGGAGAGAGCCTGGAGGGAGTAGGTGATGGGGTACCCAGGGACACTGACAAATTGGTGTCATGTGGGCTCCTGAAGGGTGGGCTCTGCAGAAGTTCTGCTTGCTGAACTGGCAGTGAAAGCAGTATAACTACACATAGAAACTGGATAGTGTGGGTTATGGTAATCTAGGAAGGTCAGGTCATCCTGTGTCTTAGAGGGAAGGAGGTGCCTTCTTGTCCTTTCCGGGTGATGTAAGAAGGCAGTACAATTCTTGTGATTTGAAAGGATGCAACAAGGAGCCATGACTGACCATGCTCCTCCAAAAAGATTACTTATTGTGCATACTTTCCTTGAGACATCTTGTGCTGGCCTGATTTTAAGTAGGCAGTGAACACATGGGTCTCTAAGATGCATGGGTGCAAGATGTTCTGTAACTGAGAACCTCAAATCACTCATTGCTTCTTAAACTCCTGGCTATGCTGAAAACTGTCTCACTGTAGCGATACATGAGTACCATGGCCCAGGGGCAGAACCTGGAGCAGGCACAGGACAGCAGAAGAGCCACAACTAGCTCATGCAGATCACATTAACCAGACATTGTATAGCAGTGTTGCGTTCTTCATACCTTCCATGGAAATTTCCCACTGCTTGTTCTATATGAGCCAACATCACTGATTTCAAGTCCAGTTTAGCTCCACCAGGCACGGTGGGTAAGCTTTCTCAGCTGCTGGCTCATGGGTCAGAGGTAAGCCATCAGAGGAAGAGATCTCTGGGCCATTTATTGTTACAGATGGTCTTCAGTGCTTGCCACTGCCAGATATATTGGAGAACTGTGAAACAACACCTTTTTCTGCTTTCTGTGACTAGATGTATGCCCTCAAGGAGAGAGTTGATTACTCCTGTTGTCTTCCAACACTGGCTACATTAGCAAATAACATTAGCTAATATTTGTTCCTTTTAGTGCCTTCCCACTCTTCCAGTAAGAGTAACCATTCCAGGGCACGACATGTTATTTTCTGCGGAGCAGTAAAGGGTTATGGTAGAGCTGTTTGAGTCTTCAGATAATAGGAAATAGCACAGAGCAACCAGGCTCTGGGCACAGCTCTCTGCCAATGCATATATTTTGTTGGTTTTCAGAGGAGCAGGATAGTCTGGGAAGCAAAGCAGAATTTTGGTCCCTCACCTAAGACTTGTGTGCATGCAGATTTGCTATCATAACCAGCATGGTAAGGACTGTTCTTTCTCAGTCTGGCTGTAGGATTTAAAATAGATGCTTATTGTTATGTCAGTCTCATAAAACTTGTAAGGCCAGATCTTGCTCTTGGATATGTGTATAAATCTCCCACTGACAGAATGGCCACAGAGGTCTTAAAGGAAGCTGAGAGAAAAAGTTGGAAGTTGGAGATAAAGACCTATCTGAATCCCAGCATCCAGAACCAGGACCTTGCTCCCCTTTTAATCTGCTTTTCCAAAGAACTGCAGTCAGTCATTGAAATTATACCAGTGTAGAAATCCTGGTTGGGAGTGGAAGATCAGATACCTGAGTCGAACTTCATGGCTTCACAGTTCGGTTTGTCAGAAGAGCCCAGGCTAAGACAGTGATCTAACGTTTAATCTTTGTCCCAGGGGCACCTGAAGCTGAAATCCTCTTCAGACTAATTTCTTGTTTAAAATAAAATTAGATGTGTTTATACCATAAAGTACAATGGAAAACTCTGAAACTTAAACAGACCCACGGCCCCTGAATGTGTTCTGTAACATGCTACACATTACAAGAAGAAACATTTTGGGCAGCACTCCTGCCATCGCAATGTGTCCAGCTTGTGTCAGGTGTGCAGAACAGCTCACCTCAGAAATGCACTAAAATTGAACTTTGCTAGGAATATAACACCAAGGACAAATTAGCTGAAGTTTCATTAGTTGGGGCCTTCTGTGACATCAGTAGGAGACATCACCTGATAAGAGGCCACTTTGCAACCCGATCCTGCATTTCTCTTTATCATGTGCCTAGGCAATGCTTGGAGAACATGAATCTGTTAGCAGGCAATTTACTTGGCCCTTGCCAGGTCCATCTGCAGGCTTCTCTTTTTCCACTGTGAATTACTGTAACTTCAAAAATGCCACCTGCTCCTCCTTGGGAAAAAGCCAGCGTAGAGTAATCAGCCAGCAAAGCTGTCTGTGATCCATCAATCTTCCTTGTAGCAATGGTGTCTTAAAAACCATGAAAATTGGAAGATGAATGCCTAAAAGTGGGACGTGAACCACTCAGCCCCTCTTTGGGAATGTCTTTCCCTAATCACTTGTGATGGAAAACATGGTGTCATTACAAAACTTGAAAAGCCTGTCCATACCCCTGACACACTTCTCTACTGTCATGAATTTGGAAAGCAATGACCACAGTCGGTGAAGTCTGGAAATTACTCCAGTGGTAAGAATGGAATTTAATTGGGGCTGGTGAGCATAGAGGCAGACTGTCAATAACATGAGATGTTTAATGTCTGTGGTTCACACCTGCTCATTTCACCTCAGCATCACTGTTTGGCTGGCTTCTGTGCAAAACAGCAGAAAAAACAAAGAAATCTTCCCTCAGGTTATATCATTTCTCAGATCTAGAAGTGGGCACATACCATATTTACAACCAAGTAGTAATTTTACTGAAAAGGTTTGGTGAAAATTTTGACCCTAATAACAGGGGAGAGGTTTTCAATCTGGCACCTTTGAAATGAAATACTTCATGTTGTTGTTTCAAATGAACTTCAGCTTCCCACAACTGCTCAGGCTCAATGCTTGCAGCATGGTGTGGCATTAGCTTATCTTGAACTTTTTTTTCTTTTCACTTTGACACAAAATCATGTTTATAAAAGAAGCAGACAAAAGATTGCTTTGGTCAGACTTTGTGTTCCAGCAGGGTGGTATGCTGGAACTGTAGTGAAAGGTGATTGTTGCAGTCTGTTTAAGAAAAGAAACCAAACTCCAACCACAGATTTGGATAAATTACAGCTTTTAGCTTTAAGATTTATTAGTTTTGGGGAGAAAAACAGAGTTTTTTTCCCAGAATCATATTTGCTACTGACACCATGTTATTTCAAAAATTTATCTTTGGAGAGAAAACTTTTTTTGATCATTCTTTGGGATGCACACAAGCTATGCTGAGCACCATCTTCTCCTGATGAGTTGGATCTCAGGTACAACAGGGTCCCATTTCTCTCCTAAAATGAAATTTGCCCTACTACAGCTCCAAAATAGGTCTCTCAGGTCTGGACAGGTGTCTACTCACCTGGCTCTAACAAACAATTCTGTGGGTACTGAAAGGGTGCAGTGACCTGGTAGACATAGTGCCAATGACACACAGTCTGATCTGGTTAGCTGGTGTAGGCATCTCACTCTGTACAGTAAACAGGCTCGTGTCTCTGCCATAAGCACTTCACTGTGCTGCAACCAGAATTTTAATTACTAAACCATGTTTAGCATTTTTTAGCTGTCCCTTCTGTGCAAACAGCAACCCCTACATAAATCTAGCTACAGAAGCAGGGTTTGCTATGAGATCCCAAGGGCCGCCAGACAGGATAGTGCCATGCATCATACCAAGGAAATGGTAGAGATCTGATTTCTAAGCTGAGGAGCTCTTGCAGAGAACACCCCATTTCACTCTTTATGGCCTAGAGCATTATTTGCTGTTGAAAAATGATCATAACCTCATATAACAATAATAGTAACACAGCCTACCTGGAGAAAAGAAGCTCCATCAGGAAAACAGGGTTAACCAGCAAGAAACCTCAAGGACTCACTCCCTAAGCAATTTACGTCCCTCTCTTTTCACCTTCCTGCTATGAGGCCAATGGCAACATCCTCTGTGTTACAACTGAGCCCAATTAGTATCACAAATAGTTCAGGTGGCACAAATCAGTAATGCTGTAGTACAGAGCTGCTAATTTACCCTTGTTGAAAAGCTGACTCTGAGAATTAATGCTCCTCAGGACTGATTAAGCTATGTTTTCAGGAGTAGATGTGGGGTGTCTTTTTCCTTTCTTTTTTTTTAGCAGAGTTGGGAAGTTCAGTTTTAGAACAAACCATTCCTTCTACCTTAGTTGGAAGTCATATGCTCTGCAGAACTTTTCTTTTTGTCATTGTTTTTGCTGTTCTGAAATCAACATATCGAGGGTTTTTTGTTGCTTGCTTTTTTGAGGGGTGTCCTTTCTGGAAAGGTAAGAAGCTGTGCAAGAAAAGTCTGGATGAAGTGGATGTTGTGAAGCAGAGGAGCTGTCCTTTACGGCTGGATCCTTTTTCCTCTATGCTAATTGGTACAGAATGGGAATGAATATGCATGCTGAAGTACAAGAAAAAGAGCTGAGTGACCTCAAACCCAGACAATATCATGCTAATTATTTCACATAAATCAGAGCATAAGAAATTTTGGCATGCTCTATTCAGTCAATTGAAATAATTTGCTACAGTATAGGAAAGAAAATGTTGGCCAAATTGGAGCCCTGGTTCACACAGGAGTGAATTGATTGATTAAATACAATTGTGTTGCATTGTGCATGAGCTGAATTGGAACTTTTTTCATAACTCTGTAGTCATTATTGCTAAAACAAAGTTCATCCTTCAAAATGCAAGCTGTGGGACTCTTCACTGAGCGGTTATGCCTCACGCAAAATTAAAACCTTCTCTCAAGTACAGGCTGGAAAATTTCTGACAGCAGGGTCTGCTCGAAGGGGTCCAGCACTTCGTGCCTCTGGTCATAAAGGGAATCTGAGTAACTCATTTCATGGGCACTCTGACCCTTCTCCACTGAGACACCCACAAAGTACTGAGCAAACCATGTAATATAAAATGACCACCCAAAACATAGGACCCCATTGGATGTTACAATCAGAGAAGAGATTGACAATGGATTCCGGCACCTTTTCCCCAATCCTGCTTCCCTGGGTGCAAGAAGAGTTGCACCACTTGAGGCAATGTCTCTGCGCAGCCTCTGGACCTCTGGCAAGATCCTCAGCCAAAAGCCCACCTCTCCTCTTGAGACAGTATCTGGGTGAACTTCGAGCCAGAAGAAACTTTTTTGTTAGCCTTTTTTGTTTCTTACTTCTCATTCATCCAGACCTTCTTTCCAGAAAAACAAAACAAAACAGTATTCACAGCCTTCTGATTTAGAGCAACCAAGGAGCCTTCAATTTTCATCTCCTTTGCCTTATAAGGAGAAACATATAAATCTAGTGTTAGTGAAGTTCAGTCAACATATCCCAAAAACATTGCTTCTCTTTTTCTGCTCCTTGCTTGTAACTTAGTGCTTTTGCAGAATGGGGGGAAACAGAAGCATGGGGCCAAGGCAGTGTTTCATGATCAAAAATCCAGTATTTGCTTCTTGTGAAAGGAACAAATATTTGCACCCATCAGCATTTTAACCTCAAATGATTTCATTCTGGATTCCAAAAGTGCGAAGGGAGCATTTCACTCTGACTTTGCTGATGTACTCCAGTTTGTGTAACTCTTCCCCCGGCTGTGAATTGTTATGTTGGTAGCTTTCATCCTCCCCAGCTGATCTTTTTCCCAGTGTCATGTTGATTTATTTGTCTTTGTTGGGATTCTGATAACATTTCACCAATAAATTAGTTTTAAATTAAACTTTCCGTTGTGTCTTTTATGTTGGGCCCAGTGCATGTGCTGGAAAGGAAACTTCATTTCAGAGATACTTGATTCTTCTTTTTATCGCCCTCTTCAGCTACAGACGCACCAGCTGTTACATTTATTTTACTTTGGGTGAAAGTTGGAAAAGCACTGCATAAAGTATGAATAAAAATTTGCTGCTAGTGAAGATGAGAAATTGCACGAAATGTTTTAAACAGCCACAAACCAGAAGCGGTTGTACATACAACAGAGGATGCAGCCTAGCAGGGGAACAGGTGCCTGGTTTATACAGTACCTGATGACAGAACAAACCCTCGATGTTACTGTCACTCCAAGCCTTCCCATTTCCTTGCTGCTAGACCAGTACAGACACTAGAAAGCAGCACTCAAACAGCCTGGCTTGGAGCCTGAACCCATGCTCGATTTGTCTTTATCCGTTTATACATCACATAGTACATCACTGTCGCTCTGTGCGCAGGGAGTGCTCCCCTGAGCAGCCCGAGCAAGGCTGGGAACACCGGATCTCCTGCTGGCGTGGGACTGGTCTGAGGTCCCAGCAGGACTGTCCCCCCTTACCTGCCAGCTGGGTTCCCAGCAGCCTGCCCTCCCCAACACGTCCTTCTCATAGCTCAGCCTCTGCTTTTCCTCCACTGACATGGTTCAACAGCTTTCAATAGTTAAGTTGAGAGCAATTTTTCACCCGCTGGGGGATCCTGGGGGAAGCGGGCCGCCATTGAGGCAGACACATGGCAATCCAAGAAAAAGTGTTTTTCTTACATGAATCTTACAAAAAACCTGAGCAAAGCAAAGCTCTGCAGCAGTTTGTTACATCCCGACCTCCACAGCAGTCCGGCTCTCATGCAAGCACAGGCAGAGGGGGAAAAAAGGCAGAGACCAAATTTTGTTTTGACTGTGCCAGGTGAGGCTGTGTTTGCTTTTCCTCAGCATCATGCTGGCCGCCTCCGTGCTTTTAAACAAGGCAGGAAATTGCTTCTCTCCGCAGCTCGTACCCATGGTAGCAGGACCTCCACTACTGCACAGGGCAGCTGGGCACCTCAGGCATCTCTGGGGGGACAGCCGCTGGACCCTCCAAGCCTCAGCGGCTGCCTTGCCGATGGGAGACTCCCTCTGCAAGTTGCACTGGGATCTTTCCATTTTAGTAGTGCTCTGAGGTGATGAGAGAAGGTGAAAAATATATATTTGACTTAACTGAATTCTAAAATGGAGGATTTTATGGTATAAAATATAGAAGCACAGAGCACCATTACTGTTGTAGTTTATTTTTGTAGCAGATGCCATTCATTCTCCCCTTGCCCCACCTTTTCAGCGCATTTTAAGTAGTAATGATGTATGATCTTGATGAAGCACTTATCTGGGGCCCATTACTGTAATGACAGAGCCCTCCATACTCTTTTAAGGTTTTATCATCAGAATGACTGCCTTGCTTCAAGCTGATTTTCGTAAATCATCATTTTCTCATAAGCTTAAAGGAAAAAAAAGGTCTTTTGGAAACCTGTGACCTACTTTATTGTCTGATTCCTCACCACTGGTCCAGCTGCCAGACCCAAGGGCAGAGTCACATCAGCTCATGGTTTGCTTCCAGGAGATTATTTTATATTATTACATTATTTTATAATCTCCTGGGTTTGAGTGGTCTTGCTTGCCAGCCTTTACAGTATTGTAACCTTGAATTCTGTGCAGACCCATGCACACCGGATCTGACTGCCTAAATCACACCTTCAGCCCTCAGGTGCAGCTTCATGTTCTCAGGGAGGCAACCCGAGAAACAGCTGCCTTAGCTGCCCTGTCCTCCAAAGCGGGAAGGCCAACCGGGAGGTGTCTGGTCAGAGGAAGGAGAGCCATGCTCCTTCCCAAGAAGGTGCTAGGAGGAAACTCTGGGAGGACGCACACCTCCCGCCAGCTCAGTGCCTCTGGGATCAGCCCACTCCATCTCTGGACTCAGAGCAGAAAGAGCATTCCTGCATTTCCCTCTGTAACCCCTTATTATTTTTGGATAGGAAATCCAGAGGAGTTCCTAATAGAAGCATGGAGAAAAAACAGACCTCTTTGTCCTTGTACTCAGGATAAACATTTCCAGCACCGGAAGAAAATGAGGGCTCCTGAGGTTCCCAACCCATGCCTGCGTCCCAGCACTTCTCACCATCTTGCCTACACAAGTTGCCTCTCTGTTATTTGGGACTTCTTGAGCCCCCTCTTTTCTGCCCGAAGTCCCGGCCCTCACTCCCTCGCTGTGCAGAAGGGCCACATCCCACAGACCCAGGGTAGCCCCCCTGCTGCCAGCCCCCTGGGATGGGGCGGCCGCTGCGCCCACCTCCCTCCTGCCGTGGGCCAAGAGCTTCCTCCCACGCTTTCCGACGGGCAGTGTTTTCCTAACAGATAACGCAAAGAAAGCGGTTTTCATCCCCCGCCGGCCTCAGCCAGCCAGCAGGACCCACTCTGGCATTTCTCTCTCTGTCGCAGCAGTTGCACAACTCCGCGTTTCCCTCGTGTTCGATGTCTCCCATTTCCTCTCCCGGCTGGTGATCTTGGCAGTCTCCACGCCACGCAGGCTGCTTTGCAGCTTGCTGTCAGAGTGCTTCTGCTGTGAGATCGGCAGGGATCCTGCCCGTCCCAGTGACCCGTTTCTTTCCCAGGCGTTGGGTCATTCCTGTGTTAGATCTTTGATAGATCTTTGGATGTAGTTCATATCTGAATGACAATTCAGTCTGATGTTTTTGGATGTTAGTTATTTTAAAATTTAAGGAGATTAGGATTTTTTTGAAAGATGAACTCATCCCACTGTACAAATAAGGGAGAATCAGAGACATTTATGGTTTTGAAATAAACATTAAAAAATGGTTTTCTTTAAGGAAAACAATGAGTCTGTTTAAATGTTAAACTATTTGTTTTCAACTTTTTCTAAACAGAAGCATTCTTTTGCTTCTGAACTATATTTTCACTCATAAATTGGCATCAGTTATAAAAAGATTTTTCAAAAGCTTGCATAAAACTACCCAAATGAGCCATTTTTGGTTTCAGCCTGAGTCTTTGTGATGTCTTTTTTTTTTTTTCCTCAGTTCCTTACCAGAACCCCAGAAAGGCCTAGGTGCTTGGATTTGCAAATCACTGTGGTGTGAAGAGCGGTTCCCCCTCATTGCCACAGCAGCTTTCTTAGCCTTGGCATCTGTTTCATTAACTCTTCCATAGCATGCGGCAGAAGGACAGCCTTCATGGCTGCATTAACCTGGAAGGGTCCTTCCAAGGACACCTCTGTCCTCCACTGAAGCTGCTGTCGGCCACAGTTCCTGGGAAAGGAACTCATTAAATTTCTTCTCCTGGGCTAATCCAGTGGGATTTTTGGTAGTGTTTTTTTTTTTTCTTTATGCTGATGTGCCTCTTACATCTCTGCTTTTTAAAAAAATATCTCTTTTTTAATCCTGCCTTGTGTTTTTTTTTTTTTGGTCTGGCTCTATGCCAGGATTTTACAGCCAATGTAGATGACCAAAGCTACACCAAACAGATAATGACGACACGTGAATCGAATCTGCTACTGGTTTACTCCATTTTGCTTTTCAGCTTGTGGACCACTACAAAATATCTAAAGGAAGCGTATAGCAAATAGTGTGTAGCAAATTTGAGCCTCCTGCAACAGGTTAATTCTTAGTTACTTTTTGTGGACCCCTTTGAAATTGTGTTTCTTAAACCTCTTAGGGATGTCTAGGACACAGACTGAAACCAGTGGTTTAGTGTGCTGCGTTAGTGGGGAAACCGAGGGTGATATTTGAGTGAAGGGGGCACAAGGTCCCACTACTTCAGTATTTTTAAGACCTTTGTTGCCTCAGGTTCTTCAGCAACGCCTCTTAAATATACACTGGATCAACAGTGCTGAGGGGAGCCTTTTATGCACCAAATCAAAATTCAAATACTGAAAAGAACTGGCCAAGTAATGTCTTCTTGATACATTCAGCCTTCTCCAAGTCAATGGGATTAATGAATGTAAATCCTTACAGCCAATGAGATTAGCATGTGCAAATTCACTCTAGAGGAAACTAGATGATTGGATGAACTTTTGTTGAAGTCACAGTATTCCCTGTCTGCAATTAGTTACAAAAATTTTTAATTGCAAACTAATGTATTCAGCTATTGTCTGTGCTCAAAGTTTCAATGAATTTTGACTAGATGGAACATCTTCATGGTCTGCATTATTTCACTGTTGAGATGTTTCAAACAAAGGAACAATTGGAACAGATTTCTTAAAGACTAAGTTTCTAATTAATTGCAAATCACAAACTAACAAATTACCAGAACATTCATCTCGTACCCAGAGGGATAAGTGCTGCCAATTTGAGGAGGAGACCGTATTTTTCAAACATAACAAAGAAGCTGAATTCCTGTTTTCAGTGCAAAACGGAACTGTGCTTTAACTGTGAAATCCAAAATTGTGCCTGTATTAGAACAGTTCTGATTTAACTATAAAATTCAATTATCCGCTGATGATACTCTCCCATTTGATTCCCTTGCAGAGATTTCCATCATTTCCCTAATACTATCTTTGGCCATCACCTGGAATCATCTGTTCTAATGACTGCTGCCACTTCTCCTCTTCATTAGCTTCCTGACGCCCTTAGTTTTTGGCACTGATTTACAGCATTCAGGACAGGAAAGCAGCCTGAGTACCTTAACTCAGTGTCACTTGCAGACCGGTGCAGTGATAGGACAAAACACACCACAGCTTCACAGGAAATAGCTGGGCCCCCACAAAATGTTGCTTGTTCACCAGATGTGCTGGACCCGAGTGGTTAAGAAAATAGAAGGTGGCACTGAAATAAATTCGCAGCAAAATTCCAGCTCTGAATTTTTAAAATAAAAAAACCTAAACATTTTAGGTTATAAATTTTAAAGAGATACATAGAAGCATATTAAAAAAAGAGAGGCAAAAGAGAGTTTCAATTAATTGATTTAATTTACCCTATATTTTATGAACATTCTTCTTCTGACATGGGGAATAACAAGTGCTGGAGATAATTATACCTAGCTGTGTGCATGAATTACATATTCTTGAAGGTAGACACTTCTGGCAGGGCTCTCCCCCCTCCCTGCCTCTTTTTACCAACATTTGTAAGGTGGTATTCGTTTCTGGACCCTCCTGTGTGCAATTGAGCATGAAAGGCTCCATCCTGGTACAGAGGACCGTTGGGGAACACGGAGCCCTTTTCAAGCGGTGGGGGCTGAGCAACGCAGGTTCTGGGAGGGTTGGGATCTCAGGGGGTCTCAGTTCCTCTCAGAGGATCAAAGGAGCGATGGCAACGTGAGATGCTACAACAGGGCGAGGGTCTGTTCTGGACCCAGATGTGACCACGGTCACACTGTTCCTTCCCAGGGGCTCTGTTTTCCTCCCTGCTTTTGCCCAGACAAGCCCTTGAGGATAAGGATCGCTTGGCTGCCTGTGTCCACCTGTGCTGACCTGCCAATGCTTCACCCGAGTCCCTTGGTGGTCCCGGTGGTGCAGACTGGTAGCCTGGCAGAGTGCTGTGAATCCTAGCCAGGATGGAGCCCAATTCCTCTCACTGCATTTGGGAAAAATGAAGGCAGAAGTGTACCTGGGCTTTGCCCTAATACAGATTTAGAAGACTGATGGGCTATGCACCTGGGGCCATGAAAATGGACATACACTCGGTGCTTATACAATAACCAAAGCGGATTATTTTGCTCCAAGAACTCCCTGTACTAATGTAATAAAATCAGTGGGCATTAATTTATCTCATTATATCTGTCTTACTTCCCCAGCAGCCGAAGAAATCTGATAGCCAGGAATATTTGGCAGGGGTGATCAAGGCTGTTTAGGCTGATCATTACTCTATGTAAAATCATTTCTATTAAAGCACTAACTGAGTTACTGCATTATGGTATCAGAGATCACACACCCGCATCCTCAGTTACTAAACTTCAAAGCTGCAGGAACCTCAGGCAGGGAAGGGTCTCCAGAGAGAGAGGTCTCTTGGGGCTCAGACTAGTGTGTTTTCTCCCTTCCTAGAAGGCATTTGCCTAGCCTGTGCCTAAGTCTCTCCAGTGAAGGAGATTGGACTATCTTCTGCTCTGCTGCACTGATGGCTGGAAACCTTTCCCCAGGCTCCAGCCTAAGCAGCCTTTTGCTGCATGTTTAGCTGATCTCTTCTTGTCCTTACTTTCAACCAGAACAATTGTTTGCTGTCATTTTTATTAGAGTTTTATGTGCATTTAGGAACCATAGTCTTGCCTCGACCTCATCTTCTCTAGAATAAACAATCTTCTCCAGACTAAACAAATGCAATTCTTTCTTCCTCACTGGTTGTATTTTCCAGATCTCTGATCATACTTGTTGATCTCCTCTAGATTGTCTCCAGTGCATCTATATCTTTACTAAAACACAGTGCTCAAAACTCAATAAAACCTTTCAACTCAGATCTCTGCACCAAAGTGCAGAGCAGAATAATTGCCCTCTTTGTCTTACATATGATGCTTCCATAATATAATGCAGGTATTTATATTTTTTTGTCAGGGCTGCACTGTCAATGCAAATCCAGCCTATCATTTTCAACATCCCTCAGACCTTCTTCTGCCATCGCACTGCTTACAAATTTATTCCAGCTTTATAGTTGGAAATTTGGTTTCTCCTTCCTGAAAGTAGCACTTTATCCTAGCAGTTGCTTATTCAGGTTGGCTGTGGACCATCTTTCCAGATAATTTCTGCACTTTGATCCTCTGACTTTGATTCTCTTGTAGCCTCTCCAAGTTTAATGGTAACCACAGATTTAATCATTTGCATCATTAGTGAAAAGAATGGAAACAGGCCCAGAAAAATCCCAGAGGAATCCCATTTGAACAACTTCCTATTTGATAGGAACAATTGATAACAGTATTTTTGGAGTGAAGTTCACCTAGTTGTGCACTCGTCCTGTATTTTAGCTCATACTTAATGTGACCATGTCGGCAGGCTAAGATAAATCACATCCACTTGCTCCTCTTTATTCACTAAGCCAGCTACTTTGTTAAAAAGGGAAATTAGGCTGTTTTGACATGATCTATTCTTGACAAACTCAAGTGGACTGCTTTTTATCACCATACCATCTTCTAAGTATTTAAAAACTGATTGTTTAGTAACTCATTCCAGATTTTCTTGAAATCAGGGCGAGTGGTTTATAGCTTCCTGGGGTCTCATTATTCCTTTTTAAAGATCAGCACTATAGTCACCCTTCTTCTGTGCTCTAGGACTCATCCTGTTCTATGTGGCTCCTTTACAATAATTGCTTTACAGTAATTGTTAGCGATTCACAGATTACTTTGTCTTATTCCTTGAATAAATTCAGGTGAACTTTATGAGGCCCTGCTGACTTGTATGCAGTTGACTCATCCAAGTATTCTTTAACTTGGTCTTTTCCTGTTTTGGCCTGCAGTCCCACCTCATTTTAAAAATAAATTAGTTAATTAGCTGGTCACAAACAGTTTTTTTTTTAAATAAAGTCTGGATCAAGAGACACGTCAGGCTTCCCTGCATCATTTGTTATTTGCTCTCTTTTCCTGTTTAGCAATGGATCAAGACTTTCCTTTTTCTTCCTCTAATTAAAATGTATTTATAGAACTTTTCCCAGTTCCCGTTTACGTCCTTCCTACAGAAATGCCCTCTGTGCTGTAACAGCTCTGCTTCTGTACCTGATTGTTTGTCTTACTCCGTGTACTTATCCTTAGCTATGTGTTTGCATTACTCCTTTCTGTAGTATCCACTTTTTGAAGTCCTCAGAAAGCTATTGATGCAGCTGGAATCTTACCTCTATGTGTTCTTCTGCATAGGGGTAGCTTGCTCTAATGTTTTTAATGTAGCGGTCTTTTAGGATCTGCTCATTCTTCTACTCCTGCTGAAAACCTTGGTTATCTACTTGAGAGATTCTAGTTACCCTATTTTTTTTTCTACACAATTTTGTGTAACTAAAATATGCTATGGCCACCATATCTCATTGTTTGGATATCTTGTACAAATGCTTGTGAAAGCTCCTTCTACTTCCTATTAGTGATTGGATGGCCCATAGCAGATCTCTGTCCTAAGCTTCCTCGAGGTCGGCTGTGTCACAGTATCTGAACAAAGACTTACAGTTCTTTCTGTTCCCCTGGCTCCCTGTGTTTGCCTGCAGTGGTCAACACATCACTCCTGTATTTACATTTTTGTCTGCTTTATAACTGATGTTTCCGATTCTCAGGCTACAGCTAAGGACAACATATTTTTCAGTTAGCTGAAGGCTTTGGCAAGCGGACTTCTCCGAGTCTGCTTAAGAGGCCACTATCAGTTTATTTAATAGTGGGATAATTTAACCCCAGTTTAGTATAATCTCAGGCACAGGCGTTTCTCCGTATCTCTGTGGAGCTGTTTTGGATCAACGTGCAGTTCAGCCTGAACGAGTTGATCACAATTTAGCCTAATGCCTTCTTGAAACTCTTAACAATGCACAGGCTTCTAGAATGGGATGTAACATGGCTATTGGCAAAACTGAAGAGCAATCGACTCCAACATGTAGCAGTCTCACTTTAAAGAAAAATACCCAGAGACACCATGATATGTGAAGATTTGATACGCATCATTATATGCTGATACTCTGCTGAGACATTAGCTGCTTTTGATCTCAGAGAGAAACCATGACTACCTCACCTTCACCAGCCCCTTTCTGGAAGGTCACCCCCCAAGTCGCCACCAAGCCATGGAGAAACTAAATTCTCCCTCGGCAGGACACCAGCATGACTTCAGAGGTGCGCTTATGCTCCTCAAGTTACAAACATGCAAGATGGTTTCATTAGGGCTTGCTCTTGCTCTTGCTTGCGCTTGAGGCCTTAATGATCAGAATCAGACCAGGGGAAATAGAGTTAAGCACATGCAGAAGCCCTTGAAGGGCTGAAGCTGAGACTGCAATTCTTGTTTGGCCTGGCGCATCGTTTGTGACCCATCCTATTGTTCTGAGCTTGATGCTTATTCATTTCCTCTTTGCTTGTGGCTTCATATATTATTATTTTTAATTGTGCCTTTTTTATTTTAAAGAAACAATAAAAATAAACTCCCTTGGGCCACAGAATGTGAATCAACACAATCAGGTCAGGGGGCTGCTGTTAGTCTCAGCACTGACTCTGACACAAACATGAGTTTCAAGGTGACAGCTTTGCCTAGAAGCTTTTTAATTAACAGCTTTAGTTCTGATATGACTTCTGGGAATGCAAATACTCCTAGCAGACACTCAGAAGGACCATTATTTTAGTGGGAATAAGGATACTTTTGAGAGAATAGCTAAGATATTCAGAGGGTCTTCCTCATTGCAGAACTAACATCATACATCCTACAAAAATCTGTAAATATTTAATTTTCCTTTACATCATTAAACTACACTGACACATTGCAGTTGAAGCTCACATATAAATTGTGGCTCTTCTACCCTACATCACTTCTCTGTAGTGCAAGTGAAGTTTATGCTGGGAAGAGACTGGAAGTGGTGGGGGAAGAAGGGAAGACTCTTGCTTTCATAATGAAGAGAGAAGAGCAGTAACATAATTTCCTCAGATTCCTCTCTCCCTATTGAAAAGGGGAACTTTAGGGAAGTATTATAGGAGAACAGACAAGATGGCTCTGCAAACTGAAGCTGTGGTCTAGGTGTATGTCTTTTTCTGTTAAAAGACTGAAATGCAATCTCTTTGTAAGGCAGCTGCAGTTGCTTAGCGGTCAGGCTAAAAATTAGCAGAATTAATAGGTATTTAAACAATGCCAGTGCACTTTGATTAAACATTAGATATTGGAAGGGCCATGCAAATTATACTTTGGTTATTGCAGTTCAGCCGAGAACGTAAAAGAATGTGATGTGATCTCCCTTGGGCAGAGGCAAAACATATTTGAAAGCTGCTGTTTTGAATTATGATGGCACGCTTATGGAAAACAGACAATGTTGATACCACAAAAATGTGATGGATACCATTAACAGTGAGCATCACACAGCGAACCATAAACCCAAGTGCCTTCAAAATGTAAAAAATTCAAGTCCAAGAATTTGTTTGGGGAAGGGATTAAAAGCATGTAAAAAAAAGCGTTCTTTTAGCCCTTACACAGTCTGCCAAGAGCTCTTTAAGGAGAAGCTAAACAAGCTATCTATGCTTTTGACAATTAATAAAACATATGTCCTTCTGTACAGAATATAATAATAGTAAAATTATGCTACAAACAGGCAGAAGATGCTGTTGTAAGACTTTCCTTTAAGTTATTTCTGTAGTCATATTAAAAGAAGTGGTGCTTGATCTAGTTTTTGAGTAATGGGATACAGAGCTGCCTTGATCTTTTGGCTGCTGGTCTCTGTTCGACACAGGTAGGTAGTGACTCACGCCGTTACTGATGTGGACAAGCAAAACTTCCTTAAGGAGAGACTGAAAAAAGTTGAAGGAGTTTACATTCAGGAAGAGATTAATAACAGGGGACACAATAGATGTATGAAGAGAGTGGGTGGGATAGATAAGAGAGGGAGGAATTAATGCTCATATTGTCTTTAAAATGAGAGCGCAGAGATTCAGTGAAACTCAGCAGCAGGAGCAAATGTAATAGTGATAAGGGGAAGCACTTTTTCACACAATATGGCAACTAGACACGGGAGCCCCTAGTTACAGGATGTTTTTGAGGTTAGGAGTTTATCAGGATTTATGTAGAGAGCATGAACACGCCAAGTCATCACTGTGAACGCTAAAGGGAACTAGGAACCAGGGCAGCTTCCCACAGTGGCGAGGGAGCATCGTTTCTCTTCCAGAAGTGGTCCATTGCCCACCTCCTGCTGTCAGCTGCAGGACCCCTGCCCAGAGGACCTCGCGGTGAGGTGGGCTTTGGCAGCTCCTCTCTCCAGCTCGGCTGAGTTCGGGGAGATCACTGTGGGCCTTGCCAAACTCCC
Source organism: Tauraco erythrolophus (assembly GCF_009769465.1). NCBI lineage: Eukaryota > Metazoa > Chordata > Aves > Musophagiformes > Musophagidae > Tauraco > Tauraco erythrolophus. The sequence goes on along the minus strand of NC_141473.1, from coordinate 20,293,227 downwards.
ACTGCAAAGCACCCGGTGCTGGAGTGAGCCCCTGGCAGGGTCAGGGACTTCACGGGACACAGGGAACACGGGTCCTTCCACCTGCAACATACCTTCATTCCCAAAGCAGGCAAAACCCCTTATCTCTATGCAGGCAGAGGACTTGAACACCAGTCGTTTAGCCAGGAAATGATGTTTCTCTGAAACGAGAAACAAAATGGGGTTCCACTCCTTTCCTAAAGGTTGCTAATGCTGGTGCTGATGCAGACATCTTCAGGCTGCAGCCTTGGCTTTCCGTACTGAAGTGGAGCTTCCTGGGAGCCAGAGGGGAGCTGTGCGGGAGCCGGAGAGAATCCTTTGCTCCAGGGAAGGCCCATGATGGACTTTCCATTCCGGGAATCCATGACCCAGTACCATGACATTGCCCTGAAGTTTGCTATTGGGAAGTAATTCTTCACTCTGAAATCCCTTATCTTGAGGGAGAATGCAATATTTATGATTTTTCCTCTGTTTAGTGCACATGCTGATCAGCAGTTCTGGGACCAAAGAGCTGTCAGACTCCATCCCTTTTTCTTCCTAAGGGCTGACTAATTAAAAAATAAATAAATTGTTAGTTGAACTTTCAGCAGCTGTTTTAAAAAATTCATACAGTGTTGGAAAGGTCAATGCCCAAAGTAGTTTGGGATTCAGATCCCAGCAGGTCTGATGGCTGCCTGGCTTCTCCAGGGAAAAGCTAAGTGGGGCACCTGAGGGGAGGAGGCACTGGTCATTAATCCAGGAGTCAGCAGCTGGCCAAGTCCAGTGATCTTAGTAGAAGCAAAACACACGCATAGTGTGTGGTTTCTTAAAGCCTGGGTTTGTTGCCTGGCCTGCCAGTCTGAAGAATTGCTTGCTTTTGAAAGTTTAATAATAAAATGGATGCTAAGGTCAGGGAATAGGCCAATGCTTTAGCCATCCAGCTGGGAGACCTAAGGATGCCTCACAGGAATTAGCTGGGCAGGAGGATTTTGATGGATTTTATGTGCAACTGATGAAAAAGAATTGCTTTTGGAGAAAGGTCACATGCAGAGCCAATGCAGGCAGTCATCTTAATTACTGATGTGCATTCTCCATGTAGAAACACGGGTGGGGAAGGAAAGAGCTCTGATTTTGACTAATGATTAGTCTGAAGGACTCCATGATGGGGCCACATGTGTTCCTGAATGTACCACAACTGCTTTAGGGGAATGTTTCTTTTCATTGATGAAAGCAATACTGTCACAGGATATATATATTGACAGGTATAGTATATATCAGCAGCTTCATCCTCCTTTCCTGATATTCCACTCACCACTCATTTCATTAGAACTGCTATTCTTCGTATGGGGAAACATAAGAGGAAAAGCAAGCTAAGCACATCAGAAGAAAAATGTATCATTACTGAGTGATGATCCAGCTCTTCCTGCTAAACTACTGTCCTAGTTAATCTCATCTGCATTTTTCGGCATCACAGTGAAGTTAGAGTAACTCATTGACTGCAGTTTAGCAAAACTTTGATGGTGACGGCAGTCTGTGGACATGTCCTCTGCCCGCCATGAACAGAAGATAATTTGGGTGAGTTTAGCCATCTGTCTTTGGAGCTAAATTAATTTCAGTTGCCTTGTATCTGCTGTGGAGTCTGAGGTCCATGACAGTGCAGCACAGGGGAACCCATCTGTACAGAGGACAAACTGCTCTCTAACAGCCTCCGGGGACATCCTGCAGTTCAGCATTTTCTGTTCCCCAGTGCCAGGCATTTGGCATAACTCACCTTCTCTGCAGTGAACAACGAGCAGGCAAATATTAAACCAAGTTATTTGTTTCCTCGTCATGCTAACTGACGCAGACTGTTTTTCTAAGGATTTCTGTATTTCATCCATATAATGACAACCAACGCAACCGTTTCCCATGATCTCATGTTTCCATACATTGCCTGAAATGCCTCACAGACCCTCATATTGTCTCCAGTAGTCGTCTAACTGCTGGGGAGTCAAAAGCAGCGCGTTCCATGGCCTGTTTTGAGCTGTGTCATGCTGACTGGTTCTCCGAGATGTGTTTGCTCCTTTCCAGCTGGTAATTAAACAGGACAGATAATTATTGCTCTCACCTTGCCATCCTTCCCTTACTCAGGACATTAACAGGGTCTCCCAGGCCCCGGTTTTTGCTGCTTTATAGGAACTTTTTATTTTTAGCATCTCTCTCATTTTATCAAATGTGACTGGAAGTGGCCAGTGGATTCAGAAGTTGTAACGGAGGAGGCAACTGAGGAAGGAGGGAACTCACTGACACCATATGCAGCATGACAACTGTGTGGCACTACTGGCTGCAAAAATTCACTTCTTCAGAAAAATGCTACCCAAACGCACTGGCTTTGTGTGTACAACTTTCCCCAGGGAGAGGATGTGAGGGAAGAAACCTCATATGGGATGGATTAGCCACATGGATTCACGGGCAACTGGAAGATGTTCAGGTTCCCTCATGACGAAGACACGGAGAATTTGTGTTGAACTTTGGGCTTGTCAGTATGGTACTTGTCATCGGCCCTAAATTAACTTGAATGCAAGCACATACATGCCAGAAATGCACAAGATATAACAGTTGCATGTGGCATTTGAGTGAAACATTTTGTCCCTTTCAGAGCTGTTAATGGACAGGCTGCGCAGCAGGGTCTGCTTGGAATTGCTTAGATCTAAAATACTGTTAATTGAAGATTGACAGACACAAAAGGGTAAATCAGTGCCACTGCTGCCTGTAAGACAACAGGAACAGTAGATGGAGATGGATAAGGCTTGGATACTGATCAAATCTGTAAGAAAAGTCCCAAGACTCTCCAGGAAAATTGTAATAAAAAGGAAAAAATAAATGTTATAACTGCTTTCTTGCTGATGATTCCTGTTGGTTGTGGTCTACTGACTATCTTTTGCTAAGCTATGAGGCTCACAGTGTGGCTGGTGGCATTTCTGTGTGTAGGTGACCAAGGCATAGTTCAGCCACCATGATGCCTCTTTTTACATAAAGAGCCTGCTTCAGAAACTCTACAAGCATGAAAAAAAGACAAAAGGCTTATCCCAAGGATGTTGGAAGAAAAATGTTTATTATTTCTATCTGGAAGAACCTGTAGTATTCAAATCATGTGCTCATGACCATGATAGAATTTCCTGGAAGACTTGATGTTGCCTCTATTCTACTGATAGAAGTCCTACTATTTTCTTTTTATGCATTTCAGTTCAACACATCCCTTTAAGAACAGGCTTGCACATCTGACTTTTGAAAAAATGAGAATTAACAAATGATAGTATTGCTATTTTTGTTGCCATAATTTCTAGGAGCTAGGTTCATACAAAAGCCCTTTGTGACTATCTCTTTTCATTACAGTCAGGCAGAATACAGCCAAGTTCTGCTTTCAGTTACAGCCATATAAATCTAAACTACCTACATATTCCTTGCCAGTAGTACTTGTGTATGCTAGAGTGACTGTTCTATAGTATTATTTTCCCAGAAAAAGTAAAGTGATAATTCATCCATGTGACTTAGGAGGGCAGGTTCCAAATAAGTTGCAAGCACAGCTAAAAATGGAATGTGAAATGAGTAGGAAAATACAAGGAAATAAGAAAATAATTTTAAGATTTCCAGTCTTGAACATAAGTATGCGTTCACATGTACGCATACCGAAAAGATCTGTTTGCAATCAACTCCTTTGTCACTTACTGCTTGAGTGCCGGATCCAGAAAGTCTGCTGCTAGGAGATGATGTGTGAGGAGCAATGCAGAATGAGGAAGTGGGTCCGAAAGCATCCAAGACCTAGCAGCCCTGGGGAGAAGGTTTGTCAGACAGCTGTTTGCTTTGGGAGGTGCTCTAGCACTTCGACAGGGGAAGCCAGACCAGGACTGAAAAACAGAGAGGGAGAGACAGAATAAGATAAGGCTGGTTTCTCATCTATTTTGGGTGTTCAGGCAGTATCCCAGCCCAGGCAGATCTATTCTGGCCTCAGCAGTGACAACACTTTGCCGTTGCAGTCGGAGGCGATTGGGACTTGGGAGCCGGCGTGTGGTGGACTGGAGCCCGCGGTGCTGGGAGGCTTCACCCATGGGCTGCACGCGTGGCTCCGCTCTCGTAGCATGCATGCCTTTGTGGGGCGGATGGCCAACAGCCAGCACCTGCACAGCGTTGCCATCGCGTGCGTATCATCACGGCCCCAGGGCTCCCATGTTGATAGAGCGCAGGTGCCACAGAGGCTTTCAAGGAAAAGCTGTTGTTTGAAATGGAAGCAATCCCTGCAGCCTGGAGGGATGTTGTGTGGGGAAGTCTCCAGGCACTGGCTGAGCCAAGAGAACACGCGCCAATTTGGCATTTAACACGTATAGATACATGTGCAACCTCTGTTTATATTAATTACAAATATTAGAGCATTGAAAATATGTGGCTTGATACCAAAATGAAGGGTAGCTAAAGCAACTGCATTGGAACTATCTGCAAACAGAAATGCAAGCCAGCCAGTAAGAAAGAATACTGAAAACTAATGGAGATGCTTGAGAGGAAAAGTTTCCCATGGATTTACAAGAGTTACAGCTGGAAGAGACATGATATTCCCCGTCTGTCCCAATTCTTAGCAGTTTCGCAGTGTTACACGCCTACAGCACGTGCACTGGGCTGCGTAGAGCTGGTTGGAATGTTCAGTGAGAGTGTAAGCCAAGCTGTCCTTAGGTTTGGTATCATCAGGTGCATGACCACAATACGTGGGTAGAGGGAAGTGACAGCACAGAGTCCGAAGCTTGGCAACTAGTGTAAATGTGATCATTTCTTCTCTGACCCTTTCCTTGCTGTTTGTGAGCTGATCCTGCTTTCTGCCAGCACACTACATGTTTCTCATGGAGCTCCACTGCACTAACTCATAAAGTCTTCCTTGACTATTCAGGATGATGGTGTCTGAGTCACATACTGCTGTTTTCATCTCGATCGGAGGGCTGGAATTCTTCACAGTTGAAGTACACCAGCCCTCCAGAGGACTATCGATTCCTTTCTGAAAGTCTAATCATGCCTTTTCCCACTTCTTCCCCCTATTACATGTAGTCAACGTGTTGGAGAAGGCCACCTGCAACATCTTCCTCCAAAAATATCTAAAAGAAAGCAACAGTGAAACAAAGTGAGGGCTTTAGGTTATATTCCAGTGCTTTCACTTCCCTGGCTCAGACCAGGAATGCATGGGGGCAGGAATGGGGGCAAAGTAACATGTTTTCATCTCATTTTTCCCATTGTATTCACCAAGAGGAGAGTTTTTTTCCCCTTTCTACTGCCAAAAAAAATAATCCAAGGAGGTCCCTCTCCTCCATTGTCCCTTGTAGACAGATGGGACCAGCACTGCTGTACAAGCTCACCCCAGAGGCTCCTGATGGAAAGAGGCAGCCTCCAAAGGACAAACCAGCACAGGCCTGTGGGTCCCCGAAATGGGCAACTAGGAAAATGGGTGGAGAAGACTGGAAACTGGATTTTAGAGAATCTAAACCAGGCAGGAAAGTTCATTAGTATGGTTTAGTGCCTGGGGCTGCTAAGCAGCTGTGTAAGCAGAGGACAACAGAGTGATTTCTGCTCCACAGAAGCTGGCACCAAAGCCATCAAAGCTGTGTACAGCTAGAGGATGTGGAAGGCGGTGTGTATCCTCAGTGCAGGGATCACTGGGAGATAGTTTTTCACAGTTCCCCTCTTTGCACTACAGAGCCCTGACCCTCGACTCGGGATCCTCAGAGATGTTGGTGATTTCTGGCACATGAATACTGAGCATTTGAGAAGAGACCACGAAATCTCCCTGCTTTTTTTCAAGTCCTCCAGTGGTGCTTGATGATGAAGACTTTCTTTTCTCCCAAAACTTTCTTTTCTTCCAAAAAGAAACAGCTCAGTCCATTCTGCCAGAGAGAGACTCCTTGGGAAAGGAGACAGAAAGCTGGCATGCTTGGCCAGATATGAGCCAGAGCATGGCAGGGAAGCCAGGGAGCAATTATGGAGAAAATCTGACTCCTCCTCTCGCTCTCCAGGGCGACAGACAGGTGCTCAATGCAGGCGAAACCTCTGGGACAAAATGTGATGTTAGAGAGGTCCCTGCTTGGTAGAAGGGAACTGAAATATATCAGCATCTCATAGCTTGCCAAATATAGGCAAAACTTTCTGAGAGCAACAAAAGATGCTTCCCAGTATCTGTGGTAGGAGGACAGCCCAGTTTCAAGACCTTGCCTCCAAACAGAGAGATGCTAGATGACAAAGTGGACTTCTGATAAGAATGTATAAACCATCTGTTTCTTCCCCTTTCCTCATATTTTAAGAAATAACTAAATAATTTCAGATGGCAGTCCCCTCTATATCTTTTCAGAAAAGAAATATCATCCTGAGTTGATATGTATCTCCCCAGCATGGAGAACATCAGCCTGTCTGTTTCAAGCACAAAAGAGTCATTTCAGCCACACCAAGATCATGTTGAAGAATACCTCAGGCTCCTCTAACTACTTGGAGCATTGCTTGTATGATATATGCCACAGAGACTCTCAGACATACAGTGATGAAGGCTGAATAGTCTATGGAATAGACCATCAGCATCCCTGGGTGGAGGACTATGATTTGTAGCTGAGGCCTGTGAAACAAAGCTCTGGAGGTGAGATGTTGGGAAATGTGTACTTGGAAACATATTTTGAAGACTCCCTTGACTATAGCAAAAGCAACAGTGGCAACGATTGCATGTTGGTTTATTTTATTCCAAAGTTTGTAATTTTCGCAGCATGACCGGTTATGGCTAAGTTTCTCATACGGTGATAACACTCGTTCATCAGTCGTGTTTATAGCAAGTGGCACAGCAAGGCCAGAGACAAGGAGCAGCTTTTCCATGACCAGAGAGTTGCAGTCCCATATGGAGGGAGCCTGGGGAAATTTCACACTAGACATATGCGAGTGGGGGGCAGATACTGTGAGGTACTGAAAATCCTTCACTCCAATGGAAATGACAAGGTGCTAAGAAAACTCAGTGCCTTGAAGGCTTAGACTGACAGGTATTTCTAGATTTTCTCTATGTTATGGGAAATGTCACAGATTCCAGGATCAGGCTCTGTAATAATTTGTTTCTGTATTTTAGGCTTCCCTGACTATTCTCTGTTTTTGTCTCCTTCCTTTATCAGTTATAGACTTCTACCAATGGAGTATGCATTTTATTATAAAGCATTTTTCTGGAAGTTTTAAGTTCCAATAAACATTTTCAGTAAATCAAAACTTCATGTTTTAATTGAGTGTTGCCTAACAAGTCTTTGACTGGATTTAGCTTTTCAGTATTTGAATTTGTGAATGTTTAGTATCATTTCATCATTTCTCTTACCATCTTTTGAAAAAGAGGGGAAATAAATCAAATAAGAGGAGATAAAAGGAAGAAACCTTTGCTCCTTCCTTGTTTCACACATTCCCTCCTCTTTTTCTCCTACTGTAATGCCCATCCATAAAAGAGGGAGAAATAGAATATCTGAGACACTATGGAGAGAGACCTGGAAACTTGCATTTTTTTCTAATTTCTCTCCTATTTCCTTTATCTGTGGTAAAAAGGAGAGGAATATGAGCCTTTGTCCCTCCACCTCCCCTTAAAAAGATCAGAGAAGTCTAAAACCAGTGAAAATCAAAACCTGGCATTGCAAGTCAACAGATGCTGCTGGATAAGGCAGATGCCAGCATGAAACAAAACTGGTATTGAGAGGAGAGATCTCAATAAGTGCTATCACCTCTCTGCTGCAATGAGCACAAAACGCAGATTTCCTGGCTTCCAGTGTGGCACGTGCCATAGCCATGGGACCGCATCACCTTCAGTTCTGAACCTTTATTATAGCATCACATCCCTCTGTGCCCCTGGGCACTTCACCGAGCCTCTCTTTTCCAGGTCCTTCCTCTGTCAGCAAAGGAAATGTGGCAGATTAGCAGGTTAGGATACCATCTAAAACACCTGTACTTACTGCAGCAGGGGACAGGGAGCTGGGCTCTTGGTGCCAGGGTTATATTCTACTCACTGGAGTACAATAAAGTACTAGAGTAATTTTGAAATACATCAGAGATATAATGTTGATAGTGATGGACACAACAAATATTGAAGACAATAACTTAGTGTTGGTCTAGCCATGTCAGATTCCATCCCACTTCAGCTGCTTTCCAGGAAAGTAGATTTCTGGTTTTAAATATGAGGATTAGCAGCAGCAGATTTAGGGCTTAAAATAAAGTATGTATTTTAGATTTATTTAAGGGCCTTTGACTCCCAAACACTTTGCTTTAATATATCGCTTTCTGGGCTGACATGGCTTTCATTTTTCATCACTACTTTACATTCCAGTGTTTGAATGGTTTACGCAGGGGAAACCTGAGTTTTTCAAAAGCTGAAATTCTTCTGCTGCTATGTTTAAGAAATGCTTTCTTTCCTTCTCTGTCTGTAGCAGGTTCTTAGCAGAGAGAAATGTAATTCAGAACAATTCAGTTTTCCATCATTTAAGAAGCAAGATGCAGTAATGGCTTAATCCTGGTTATGCACAGCCATTTGTGAGGACTGACTTCCAGATGTTCACGTTCTTTTATTATTTTTTCATGTGTGTTATTAATTTCTTTGGATTTGGTGCTAGGAAAGAAATCTCTGAAATCCCCAGGGTAGGAGCACTGATCAAACTTCAGTCCAACAGAAGTCAGAAAGCCACCCTGAAATTCTAAATATTTGCTGGACAGGTCCAATTCAGGCTGCAGCAATAGAAATGTTTCTGTCCTATATCCTGCCCTGAAAGGAATTTCTATTTGAAGAAGAGCGTGTTCACTCTTCACTTTTCCTTGGGCTCTCTTTAGAGATTGCTAAGTATGGCGAGGTCAGAGCTCTAGGATCTGGTTTGTATCCAACCAGCTTTGACCTTCTGAAGGCATTGGTTGCATCTCCAGCCAAGATTTTATGGTTAAAGGTCAATTAAAATTACTCCTTAAATTCCAAAGAGTTTGAGGGGGGAAGTGGGGAAGAAGACAATGATAGTGTTTGGAAGCCAAAAAATGAATTTGGTAGCAAATGTTCTGTGTATATCAGATTTTAGACCCTGTATCTTCCAGAGTCAACTGTCCAAGTCATGCAATCTCCGTGACAGGCTTTTCCTGTAAAACAGTGCTTTCTGGCCCAGTGATGCAAGCGGGTTTTTGAGATATGAGCTGCTCCCTCTAGTCCATTTCCAACAAAAAGTGCTGTTTTTAAATGAATTTTGGTTCTATCTTTGCACACATTATTCTAATCATCTTGCTGGGAGGGTTCTCGATGTAGAGCAACCAAGAGGTTCATGCTGAGGCTCTGCTGTGCATATCCAAGGGATAAATTTGAGTTCATGCAGCTGACTTGCAAGCAAGCTCACTAATAAAATTTAACTCTTAAAGAAGACAGCTTGGTCCTGACAACTCTGATTGTCTTGGCACAACGTTCTGGAAATACAATTACAAGATTGGACTGCTCTTAATTTCTTCCAGATAGAGAGCGGGAGAGAATAAAAGTGATTTTTAAAATTAAAAATAAATAAGCAAGTCCAATTCTGAGAGCTTCTTGCCAAATTATTGTTCAGCTCAGCATCATCTTTTCATCTGCACCATGGTGATCCCAGATGTGTAAGTCAAGAAATTTCCTCCACTTCAGCAGGTAAAGATGGCCTCTTGGCTGCAGTCATGAGTTGTCCAGAAAGCCTCCAGCAAGCACTACCTGTGAGGCTGCCACGTGGGCTGCCAAAGTGCCCTGAGGGCTGTACAGCGATGCTGGCAGTGATGGTTTTCGGCACAGAGGCTCATAGGAGTGCTATGAGAATTCACCATTGATTATAACACATTTATATAGTAAAAAATATGGGGCTGTTGATTGTACTGTACATGAAGGCCTCTGCCTGCCAATTTTCACCTGCTTGGCAGCTCTTCCAAGCTGCTCGAATGGCAAGAAGGGCTGGTGGGCTTCCATTACATGAAGAGGCTGTACAATCCCACCTCACCCCAGAAAGGCTGTGTGACAACCACACCTTGCCACAGTTCCTGCCAGCAGAACTCTCCCTCACGGTGTATGTTGAGAATTAATTACTGCTTGTATGCTGCCCACAAAGATCACTTACTGCGCTGTGAAAAAAACACCAAATATTATTCCAGCCTCCATACGTGTGACTGGGCTGAGTTCCCCAGCAAAGCCCTGACGCCAAGCAGAGGTTGTGATTGTGGGGAGCAAAACAAAACAAAGCAGAACAAAACAGTAGGTTCTTTAAAGCAGCTGAATAAAGACACACAACAAACCTGCCTGACAAAAGTACTGTTGAATCAATGCAACCTGATCCCTAAGCTAGCTATGGCGATGCATCATATTCATCACCCAGCAGAAAGGGGCCAGCAGGGAGCCAGGGGGGACGACATGGGCAGTGTGGATAATTGTGGAGGCCTGCTGGTAGATGGAAAACATCTGGTTTGTGTTTGAGTTAAGAAGGGATATTTAACTCTATTACCCAGATTTGTATCTGTCCATTACTTATTCAGATTTATTAGTATAGGCTCACGACATCAAGGTTACGTGAGGCTGAGACATCTTTGTGTGTTGGGAGCCACGGAAAGTTGCTATTAGAGGCAGTAAAGTTACAACAAACACCTGCAGGTCTCTCAGTGCTGTGGGATCTGTGTGTTGGCAAGTCTGAGGACCTATGCATGTTGGTGACTGCTGGTGTAAACATGGGTGATGTGTGCATGGTGCGTGTGGGGTGTCTAAATAGGGAGGTACATGTGAGTGTGCCCAGTGGTGGTCATGGACTAGGTTACGTGGACAAAGGAATGTAGCCTGAAGACACTAATACTCTGCAGCCTGGATACAAGATCAAGCAGCTTATTAATCCAATCAGTGGGGCTGCCTTTAGGGACTTTCTGCAACACTAAGCTTCCTCTACCTTTCTGCTGTCCTGTTGCAGTGCTTTACCCTCTCATACCGCCTACTTACAGCACCATCCTACCTCAATGTCCCCATGTCCTCTGCCTTGTCCAGCCCCAAGCCTGTCTCTGCCCTACCTTCCTCTTCCAGTGCTTCTCCTTCCCAATCTCATGTGTCTATGTCCACTTTCTGAATGCAACATCCTTACTTCTGCATCCAGATATCCAACTTCTCCTTTGCCTTTGTCAGTGTGTGAGACCTGAGATGTGTGTGGGGACTTAAAAGTACTCAGTCTCCTTGAAAAACAGACCCAAAGCATCTTAAACCAGGTGTCCAAGATGAGGGGAAACTTCAGATATGGAGCTGAAGGCGACTTGCCCTAGGTGACCCAATCTAACAGCCTTGAGACCTGTATTCATGATCTCAGAGCACCGAACTGCACTGCACTGAGCCTGACAGTAACTGTGGGACTATTCTTCCCCTGCCTCCCTCCAGCTTCCAGCTTGAAAGCATTTGCTCAGGGAGCCAGGACACTGCCAGGTTTCTTAGGCGATAACCCACACCGTAGGGATAGCAGAGTGAAAGCAAATGTGTCACAAACCACTCCTAGGCTGAAATTATTACCCAGCACCGCACTGTCCCATGAATCCTCACAAGGACTGAACACACAAAACATGAGTGCCACTGATTTGTGAGACGGTCCCCAAGCTGGTTAATCAGTGATGACTTCAAAGATTGCTGGTGAGCCAGTTCCTGGCAGGTGTAAGTCTCTAACATTGCTCAACCCCAATTGTTATTTAAATGAAAATAGGGACTTTTTTTCTTTCAATTCCATTTAATTCCTCCAAGATATTAGCTATAATTCATCATGTTTCTAACTTCTGAAATTAACTTCCCTCCCATAGAGTTCAATAAATAACACTTTTCCTGAATAACTCATTCACAGTGCAAAAACACCTTCTTCCTCATATTTTTCACTTCATAGAATGAAACCATATGAGGTGGTTAAGATTTACATGCTTAGCTCTGGCAGGCTTTTTATATTTTTTTAAGTTGCAAGATATAAATCAGTACTGGGCCTTTCTCCAAGAACAAGTTATTTGTTATCTCACTACATGTGTGTTTCTGGGTCAAAATTTGATAAGGTGTTTTTAGCATTATTACATGGAGTAGGTAGGGTTTACACTGTTCTGTGCCAGCTTCCCTGTTTTGACTGCAGAACATTACCTTATACTGCATTCTGTCACAACTGATCACCGGAAGTTTGAAAATTTTCCCAAGTCAGAAAGAACAAGTATAATTGTGAATCACATCCTTTTCTTCAGGGACAGTCCCATTTAACAGAATGTCCCATTAAACATATGTGTGATCAGGATTAGAATTTTTTAACGATTTAGAGCCATGATTTGAAAGGCATGAATATGGCTTCCTTAGAAAAATGATGCTCTTTAAATCTGAAGGAAATCAAATTGCTTGCATAGGGAAGCTTCTGCAAGATCAAATTTTAACTTCATGCAAGTCTTTCAGGCATGTAGGGACATGGGGCTATGTGGGATCTTTAGAAATGTCATAATAGACCACTGTAGTTTAATGTCTATGATAATGGTCTCAACAAGTAGAAAGTGCATGGTGAATACATGACACCATTGCTGAATCTGTCAGGAATTTTCTTTATCTATTTTAAGTATCACATCTGGGCATCTCCATCCTTTGGTGCAAGCTTGAGCTACAGGTAATGCACTAGACATAGTCCCGGATGGCTTTGTAAATTCAAGCCACCAGAAAAGTAGATGACTGGGATTTAGGAACCTGACACTTCAAGCAGCAGCTGGGCAACTGAATTGAAATTGTGGCAGATAAATGTCCCAGTAACTGCAAGGGCTTAACCAAGAGTACTCAAGATCCAAGACCTAATTTTATGTACACATACACAAATATGGAAAAATTCCATGGATTTTAGAGACTCCTGATTCACCTGTGCATGACTACTTGTGGATTTTGTCCCTGGAGTTCATTATTTACTGAATGTGTAAAAAACAAAACACTTTACGATCAATCTATGCATAACATCAGCACTCAGACATCAGCATCCTGACACAGATTAGGCCCTTCGCAGGACAGGCAGCACAGATGAACGTAAAGCCATATTCACAGAACGCATGGCAGTTTCTGCAAAAGAGTTGGGAGCCACTGTGGCATCTAAGCTCAAAGAAACAGCAAGTGAGTGCCTATTAGTTAGGACTTACATAATCCATGAAGTAAACCAGGTTCTCCACAGAGTGATTCAGAGGCCTGAATCAGACCTCTGTGTTCTGGCCTGGCTTTGAAAATGCTGAGAGTGAGCATCAGGTACCGCTTGAGCCCTTGGTGTCTCAGCAGGACGGACAGCTGGACCTCACTTTCTGACCCATCGTGCCTTCATGATTACTTTATTTTGTGAGAGAGATTTCAATTACCTGCTAACAAAATGATTTGGACAGCATCATTCACTAGGACACCAAATTAGAGCTGCCTTTTAGGTTTTCTTCAGCTTGGCTTTTGTAGACTGGATGATGTGGAAGTCCTTGATCTATCCTGTGAGATCTGGTGAAATCAAACAAATCCAAACTTTAGAAAGTCATGTCTACATTCATAAAGATCTAAGTCTACTCTTTTGCCTTGTATCTATATGGACCTCCTGAGCTAAGTCTTTTTCTTCAGATATATCTCTCTTGTGGGAATGTCGTGAAAAATATTGATAACCCACAGACAATTTTAGCTTAGTTCAGAAGTAGTTCTCTGCAGCAGGAGAGCTATAGGGTGACTTGTGCAAATTAGGAAGGTGACCTCACTCTTTCCATGCAGACCTCTTCAAAATTTTCATAGTGAAAAATCCTCTAATTTAAACGAGGTCGTCTTCTAATGTCAATATGATATATGGTGCCACAGCAAAGCAAAAACAAGTCATATTTATTTGGTTCAAAACCTGACCTTTATAACCCACTTTCTCAGAATCTTTCATTGCAAATCTGATGATTTTACTCTTCTAGCTGTCATCAACACATCAGCTTGTTTTGTGGAACAGAATTTCTCCACTGCATGAACCCCCTGGATGTTTTTCTGTCAGAGTTTAGCTCAAGATCTCATCCAAGCTCAAGATCTGCATCTGAAATGAATGGAGTAAAACACTGGTATTGCTTGGTTTTGGTCTTTCTGCTGTGAAAGAGATTTGTTATTTGATCCCTTTTTCACTCAACAAAAATCTTTTCCTACCCTACAGAAATATTCTCAAATCTCTTTCTCACTTTCTTCATCCTCAGTTTCACTTTGCATTAGTTTGTGCATTATCTCTGGATGGAAGCCTTTGAAGTTCTCCCTGTCCTTGAATCTTTGATATCCTTAAGTTTCCTTTGTATCCCATATTCCTGCTCCTGATCTGGGCAGCTTCATTTGTCGGCTTCCTGACAGTAGCCATCACTCTGTATGTCACTGATCAAAAGTGGTGAGGGGAGAAGAATGCAAAAAAAAAAAAAAAAAAGAAGCAAAATACCTTGAAGAAGTTTGGTTTGGCAAACGATTCAAAGCTTCGTATCTGATCAGTCATAACCTCCCCTCTGTCACTAACAAGTTTCACTACAATTTACATTTAAGTGGTGTTAAATGAAGACTTTTATTTTGGCTGCTCCCCACACCCCCCCCGCTTCCCTGCCACTTTCACCTCATGCTACTTGTACAGAAACACAAGGAAAGATTAAAACCCCCACGCCTGACAACTGTGTTTTAACTCTATGTATAAAACCCCTTCTTTGTAGGCACCATTGTTAATTGATGAGCAGTGCAGGCAAAGCCATGACAGGCACAATAAGACGAGAAATATCACTATGAGGAAAACCACAGGTCACTGCAAAGGATTACGCTTTATGGCCAAGAGGCTGAAGTTGTGAAACATTTGTTACACTTTATGGAGAAGAGGCTGAAGTTGAGAGATATTTATTAATCTGGAGTTACAAAAAACTATCCCTAACAATAATTCAGAGATTACGTGATGGGATGTGGGTTTGATTACGAAGGAGGTTCCTAGGGCCCCATCCTGCTGTGCACAGAGAATGTTGTCATCTCTCTCCAGTAAATTAGCCCACTCCAGTCGGTAGCGACGGTGTAAGGTGACAGCTGGATCCTTGTCATCCCAACAGGACCTGGATCAGGTCCTCTTGCTCTTCAGAAACTCCACATTTCACATAGCACCAGAAATTCGTCAGCATATGGTAATTAATGATGTCTACTAACAATGTATACAAACCAGAAGGGGTGGATGTCTCTAGGAAAGGGGGAGGTGTTAATGTGAAAATTAAGTCCTAACTACTAATGTGTTTTTTTCCTTTCCTTCACGTGCCCCCAGATCCAGGAAGAACCAAACTTTTACATCTGTTCAAGCTAAATATCTCCCTAGGAAACTGAAGAGGTGAAATTTAGTAAAGTCTTTGCTTTCTGGTGGAGATTTTCCTCTCCTTTGCAATATTTAATAATTTCTCAGGCTTAGGAAATGTGATCCTTGTGCCCAGTGATCAGATGCACCTAGGTATCTGTTGCATCTTGCTTTTGTGGTATTTACGAACTCTGTCTTTTACAGGTTACTCAGGTATTTCATTGAAAGTGACCTGTGGTTCTATGGGCCTGTGTACCCCCCTGATCCTTGTCCTCATCCTTGTGATATCAAAATACCGCTATCCCACGAAGATTTAGATGACTGTATTCATTGGAGGTAGGGGGAAACATCATCCATCCTGCACGGATGGGGAATTGAAGCACACGCCAGATGAAGTGATTTAGCCAAAGGAAGGAAGTCTGTGACTGCTCCACAAGGAATTGAATGCAGGTTTTCCTAGTCCTAGTGTGGTATCCCCCACCTCAGAAAGTCCTTCTCATGCCAAGTGCTCCAACACTAGATCTGTCATTAGGCAGCAAGACCCTCTGTGCTAATGACACTTTACTAACCCAGGCATGAGGATCACACAGTGCAACACTTCTGGATAAAAAAGCCTGATCTGCAAAACTTGCAGTAGAGGAGCAAGGCAAGAGAAAAAAACAGGGCTGGACTTAACACACTTTGATTTCAGCATGAGTCAGGCCAGAATCCAGCTGGATCCTGGAAAGTATCACACAATATTATTTTGATCAAAAGTTGTTAATGAGACCACATGTAAACTGGGGAGGACAGAGGAGGTGTACAAGAAAGCAGACCTAGGGCCACATAGGCTTAACCTGCTCTTCAGATTATTCTCCTTTAGCCAGAGAATTACTGTTCTCGCTACACAAATGGAGCACTGAAATACAAAATTAAAGCCATTATCTGTCCAATCAGCGTCTGGGTCACAAGTGTTTTGGTGTGGGCGGGTAGCTGTGAAATATTTCCAAGTATTATTGCCAAGAAGAGTTCGTAATCTCACCAAAAATTGCACTAAGGATCAACAGAAGAAAAAAGAGTCGAAAGACCCCCAAATGAATACTCTTAGCAATGGAATATTGATAACTTAAATGAGAGAGGAGGTAGAGCTTTTTGGTCCAGGAACATTTTAAAGATTCTCAGCACTTTTGAATGTGCTTGACAGATTGCTTGGTTCGCAGTAATAAATTTGGGATGAGATCAGAAATGTAGGAGATGGAGGTAAATGCAAATGCCAAATAGGAGTGCTGAAACAGTGATAAAGGCTTGTAAAAGCCAGGTGCGGGGACCAGCGTGCTGCTTTCTGAGAACATAAAGAACATGAGACTTGTTGACAACTTTCTCTGGCAGTGACTTTTTGCTTGCACATCTACTGCAGCACCTGAGCCTTGGAGCCAGACAGGAAAAACAAGGTTAAATGAGATATAAATATGAAGCAATAAATCAAAATGCTTACTGCTTGAGTGCAACAAGTGATGTTCTGGCTAGAAAAAAACTACAGGCAATGTGTTGGTAATGAGCACAATTGTTTTCTGAAATTTTTGTGGTACAGTGAGGTGCTGTTACTGCACTCTCCCTGCATGTGGGGGCAGTACTTTGAGGGCTGGAGTAGCTGTTCTAACATGAGAAGTGTTGGTTTTGAAACACCATATTTCTTCTGCAATATCCATTTAAATCTTAGTGGAGGCTGCTTGGCTTTCTCAGTAGTATCAGCAAATGAATGAACTGTCTATGAAATACTCACAGATTAATCTTGTACTGGGAAAGTTTTTGGCTTGTTTCTGTATGAGGCAAAACACATATACTCAGTAGTACCAAAATATTTCAAGAAAATTTTCACAGAATTGGTCACCTCTAAAAATCACTCACAACAAAGGCAAGAATTTTCGGTATTTTCAAAACAAAAAGTAATTTGAAAGGGTTTTTCATCCTGGAAAATCCTAATTTTGTTTAAAAAAAAAGTATACTCTAAAAGAGGTTTTAATTTTTTTTCAGTTTGTCAAAAATTTTGACACTTTCATTAAAAATCAGATCAAACCTGACTATTCACAGCCACCATGAAATGTAAAACATGCAAACCTCTAAAACCTCCAATGAAAAACCAGCAACCCACAACACCCTCTCACATCACTGTTGCTCCCGCAACTGCTGAAAGCAGTGCTACCCTGCAACACGAGGAACTGTCCCGATGTCTACAGACAGAATTCCTCCCCATATTGTCTCTGCCATTTTGCTGGTTGGCCCCTTTCAGCCCAGAGCTGCACTTCTGGTACTGAATTTTTGACATGTTGGGGAAGACGAGTGAGTGAGTACCACTTGGGAGCCTGAAAGTGTGTTGGGTAAAAGAGAAAACCAACTCCCTAGCATTCCCTTCATTGAAAAAAAAATAGCTTTCTTCAGTGTTTCTTGGGGAGAAAAGCCTTATGACTTGCATAGTTAGAAGGAGCCCTGCAAAAGCAGCTGTTAGTTGCAGTCCTGGGGGATGCAGGAGTCATCTTTTATACCTTATATGTTCTTGCTGAGGGTTTTACACCTGTGTATTAGATAACCGATTTAGACATTGTCATTCAAAGAAAGCCTCTACTTGAAACAAAAGATTTAAAGCCCCCAAAAGGATTGTCAAGCAGCTCAGCCCACCAATGTATTCCCCTGGCTTTCTTTCTCCTTTCCTGTTCTTTGTGTGCATTGATCTGCTTTTCCTGGCGCCCACCTGGCTGTATGTTGATGCACATCACTGCAGGAGAAATGGGAGGCAGTGGAGTGGGAGGAGTAAGAACGGAGGGTGACCCTCGAGGATACAGGCAGCCTTGCTGCTTCTGTGGCAGAGCCACGTGGGATGATCTAATACAGCTTCAACATGTGCAATATGCATTGTCTATATTTTTAAGTGTGCTTTATTTAGGCCCCGGCAGCCAGAGAAGGGAAATGAGTTTTGACAAACAATAGGAAAACACAGACATCTAAAAACAGATTATTTCCTACTTCTGGGTTGTACTGTGCCACTCCATTTTCCAGCAAGAGCTGAGGATTTTCATGTGAAGGCAAAACGATGCATGTAGCATTGCCACTGCTTGTGACCCACCTGCCTTTCCTTTGACACCACTGCGTTTTGATGATGCTTCAGTCTTCAGAAATGACTACAAGCACCACTGCTCATGTTTGGGTGTGCAGCTTCCCTTATGAGGCTGGGACCCCATGTTACCTTGCACCCTGGAGTATGTGGTCCACCCATGTGTCTCAGCCCATGAAGGAGAGGAGAGGAGCGGCATGAAGCATTCCAGCTGCTGCTACCATGAGGCTTCATGACAGCTTTTCAGATCAGCAACAGTCTGACTTCTGGTGAATTAATTCATCCTTCTATCATTTATGAAAAATTTTCTGTGGAATGTTGATTGACTTTTTTTTTTTTTGGTGGACTTTTTCTATTAAAAAAAACAACTAATGCTCCAGTCAGCATCTCCACCATCAACAGATCCACATGGGCCTGTTGGAGCAGGTCCAGAGGAGGGCCACGATGATCAGAGAGCTGGAGCACCTCTCCGATGAAGACATGCTGAGAGAGTAGGGGTTGTTCAGCCTGGAGAAGAGAAGACTCTGGGGAGACCTTCTACCAGCCTTCCAGTATCTAAAAGGGGCCTACACGAAAGCTGGAGAGGGACTTTTTACAAGGTGAAGGCACTGGAAAAGGTTGACCAGCGAAGTCATGAATGCCCCATCCCTGGAAGAGTTCAAGGCCAGGCTGGATAAGGCTTTGATCAACCTGATCTAATGGAAGATGTTCCTGCCTATGGCAAGGAGATTGGAACTAGATGATCTTTAGGGTCCCTTCCAACCCAAACCGTTCTATGATTCTATGATTAAGAGCCCCAGGTCCTTCCTTAACTGCAAACACTAGTGCAAGCTAAGCTACTGAGTTTTTCCCATGACTTCAGTAAAAACTACATTTTTTTTAGCCTTTAGAGCAAAGGTGCTCTACTCAGAAGCTGGTCAGCACCTAGCAAGGATGGGCTTGGCAGGGGGAGAGCAGTGAGTGTGGGTAGAAACGAGCACAAGGCGTGGTAGATCTTTGGCCATATAGTGCTGTATCTGGCAGGCTCAGTTGGCTTTTGGCCATATAGTGCTGTATCTGGCAGGCTCAGTTGGCTTAAGCCAGACCTTTAACCTCAGTTTCTAAGTCTTTCCCTGTGTGAAGGGAGAGCTGGTCCTGGAATGCTGCACTTGGCTGGTTTCTCCCATCTTCTCCAGTCAACCCTTTGAGAACTTTCATTAAGGAGATTTAGGAAACCAGAAGTTTTATAACAAAACAATAAAAGAGAGGCAGCGCCGTTCTAGAGTGCAAGTCATTTTGGATAAGTCAGCCCGTGACTTTGTAATACAAAGAACATGAAAGACTTCTGAGAACAGAGCCTTGCTATAATAGAGCTTTCTTTAGGAAATGCTTTGGCACAGGGTTTGTCTGTTTGCTGCACTGCACCGTTTTGATCCAAAAGAATTCCAGTGATTGCACTGAGTTTGTTTTTCTCTGTGGGTAATGAAGCCGCCTGCATGTTTCCACTGCTTGAAAGCGGCCAAAAATGAGTACACGAGCATTTGTGTTGCAAAACAGTTCTGTGCTGTTACTAATCCGACCAAAAAGGCACGGGGAGATTTACAGAGAAATGTTTCTTGGCTGATGCAGGCCTGCTTGTGCCTGCTTCTCATTTCTGAGTAAGTCCAAGGAGGGATCACTTGCCTTTTACTTGTGCCAGAGTCTATTGAAATCCAACAATCCTGCGTCCCACAGGGAGCCCGGGGCCCAATGTTCAAGGCTACGTGGCTGATAAACGAAAATCCACGCAAAACACCCCACCAGTGAACCAGGGAGAGGGCTACTGTGGAAAGAGACTTCAGGGCTCACTGGTTTACTCTTATTTTGCTATTTGACAGTGAGGCGCCTGGGTCTGCTAGGCTTCTGCTCAGTAGCTCTGATGTTAATTTTCTATGTATTCAGTAGAGCTGATGTTAGAGCTACCACATGTGCTCGACAGACCTGTATACAAGCATTGAAAGTTTCTGGACAAGCCTGGGTTTTTTTATCCAACAAAATGGCAAACTTGGAACACCCATATCTTGAGTTTGTATCTGGAAGTCAGAATAGCTCCATATCCTCTGCAAGGAAGGTGCTCGTGTCTCTATACCTTCTCTAGACACAGAAAACTCATCTTCAGAGGGGTCATCTGTGAACTCTGGATTCCTCTGGACTGGGCTAGATCTGCCAGGCACATGGGATGGGGCACAATCTAAACCAGTCCACAAATCTCTGCGTATTTGATTATTTGTTGCTATTATTTGTCAAGTTTCATGTCTGAAATATAAGCACTACAACCTGAAACTCTATAGATAGAAAAGTTTTCCTCACACATCAGGCAAGCATCGGAATACTATTGCTGCAGTGAGAAATTCACCTCTAGGAAGCTTGCTGGGTCTCTAACTCCATGTGAACTCAGAGAAAGAGATGCTGCAGGACAAGGAGCTCTGCTTTATTGTTTTGCAGTAAGGAATATAATTTCCATGACCACAAAGGCTTTACTGGGTGGGTTTGTGTTACTATTGCTCAGTGTGCTGTTGGGAGTATCTCAGAGTGCTGAGCAGACAGCCCTTCATCAGCAGGGTACCACAAAGAAAGGACTCTCTGGTGCTGCTGCAGAGTATGTCCTTGAGCCTCAGCTAAGTAACACCAAAAGAAATACAAAGTGAGGAAAGTGCTGGATTTAAGACCAGGAGTAGGGACCTTTTGTGCAAAGTTGAGACAGGCCTTGAGTAGCCTGAGGGCTGTAGGAATGTGCTGCTTCCAAAGATTAAGTGATGGACTGTGGTAGAGGGCATCTGGTACTCTTTTGTACCAGAGACTGAGTCAATGGACTCTGGTCAGTGCTGCCACAAGGAAAGAGGCTCATTGCTTTTTTTCTAGAAGCACTGAAAGCTTCTGACCCTTCACTCCTGTGGTGGGTTAGGCCTATCCGGCAACTAAACCCCACGCAGCTCTCCCACGCCAGTAAAATGGAGAGGAGAAAAAACGTAATAAAAGAGCCGAGGGTCGAGACAGGAACAGAGAAGCACCCACCAACCACGGTCCCGGGCAAAAGAGGCTGTTTTCTTAAAGCAAACCTAATTATTAACAGCTACCTACAAAGAGAAAAGCACACAAAAACGGTTACTTGAGAGGATAACAAGAAAACAAGGCCAGGTCTTAAAAACAACACCACTCCCCCCCTTTTGCCTCTTCTTCCCGGCTCTACCTCCTCCCCACAGCGGCGCAGGGGGCAGGGAATGGGGGAGTGCAGGTCAGTTCATTCCATGTTGTTACTGCCGCTTCTCTTAAAGGAGAAGGAGTCCTTACACCATTGTCCCTTGCTCCAGTGGATCCCCTACTCACGGCGAAAGCGTGAATCCTACCCGCTGGGGGGCAAATCCTTACCCCATCGGATTTGTCCCAAGTGCGGGCTTTACCAGTCCTGGACTTTTAAGGAGCTGTAGCCACTCGCTCTGGCGTGGGTCATCATACAGACTTTAAATGCGCTCCGGCGTGGGTCGTCATATCGACCTTAAATGCGTCTCCGTACAGACTTAGATGCGTAAATGCGCCTCGACCTGTGCCCATGATTCACAATAGTCTCAGGCTCAGGCATCTCCTTTAACAAAGCACCTCCCCATCGGCGGGGGTCAGCCCACGGACTCTAGACGCGTACCGTACTCAGGCTCTGGCATCTCTTCTCGACGTGGATCCTCCACGGGCTGTGAGTGGGTCTCTGCCTGCTCCACCGAGGACTGTTTGCAAAAAGGGGCTGCTCGCAAGGGGGATTCAGCCGCGGCACACGTTGTTCCGTTCCATCTTCACTGACCTCTTATCTGTGTGGCCGTTTCTCTTAGATTTCAGTCCTTTCTGGGTGAACTCGGCCCGGTGGGCACCCCGGGAGCGGGGCTCTCCCCGAGTTCCCCAAGCGGCTCCATCGGGGCCATCCTCGACGGGGCGGGCACCGGCCCGGCCTGGGCCGCCGGCCCGGCCGGGAGCGGGGGCCGTGCCCCCCTCCTCCCTTCTCCTTGCTCCTGGGCACAGGCACACCTTTCCGGTTCCTTTGTCCGACGTAAATAGGGCAATTCGCAGAGGCGCCGATTGGCTCAAGCCCCGAGGGGGACGGGAGTCCGGTCTGATGGGCAGCTTCTGCCACCCGGACCTCCCCCCCACTTCAAACCATGACAACTCCCTATCAAAGCTCAGCGCTTGTTAGTAGACAAGTGCTGCCTACGAACACCCAGAGTAAGTATGTAAAGAGCACAAAACACGGCAGCAAGGGCCCGTCACTGGTGGTTATTAGCTTGCGAAGGGACCTTACCCCCTCTGCCTCTTCTGTTCAATCCCAGTCCTCACTGCCAACAACTTCTTACTTATAAATGAGCTTTGTGGTTGCCAAGGAGAGCCCACCCCCACAGAGACGAGGAGAACGTGTGAAGAGGTAGCGAAGACCATTATCATCATTTATACAGCAATGGGAGACTGGCAGCCAAGTGTTGTTGGCAGTAAAGCTTTCAGCTGCTCTGGGAAGATTGAGAGTGTTCTTGTAATGATTCCCAGACATCTGCTTCACAGCAATTTCTCGGACTCATTCCCACTTTGGATTGCTTTCCTCCTCTGTTTCATGCCCTTCTGAAGAGCAGGGGCTAGCAGAGTGGGCAGAAAGTGGAGTCCCAAAAACAGGGGTCTGGCACACAGCCTCTGGTGGAACTAGGGAAGGCACTGACCCCCTGGCCTGTCTCCAGCCCTCGAGTCCCAGTGCTGGGACCTCAAGTCATCCATCCATCCTCACCTTGGCTTCTCTGGCTGCCTGCCCCGGGCAGCTGCCTGTCTCTGGTCTTTGCACACCCCTGGCAGTGCAGGCAGGAGAGGCAGCAGAGAGGCTGCCCTGCAGTGGAGGAGAGCTGATGTCTTCACTGTGAGCTGCCCTTTTGTGAGGAAACCCTCACTCCCTGTTTGCCCATTGCAGTAGTGATGTCGTAGCTCCCCGGGAATGACACAGCACCGCATCACCATGGAGAGCAGGGATGGGGCTCTATCCACAGCCACAGCCATCTTTCCTTACTGCTTTTTTGTTTCTAAGGAACTGGGGCAAAGTTGAGAAGACTTCCCCCTCCTCCCATAAATCTACAACTGGGAAACAAATGCAGGCATCTCTGTCCAAAAATGTGCAGCTCAGGCTCATCTCTAGCTGAGGCCGGAGTGACGTGAGATTCCCAAGCTGCAGCAGGCTGGACAGAGCAGATGGACTCCAATTTTAATGAAGGCAAAGAGAAGGGGGAGATGAAGAACCCCCAACACACAACAGAAAGGGCTCTGGAGGAAACTTTGTGGCTAAGGACTCTAAGCAGACTTATTTTGCTGCTGCATAAGTGCTTAAATGCAGCTTGGCTGAAAGCTAAGATATAGTAGGGATTTTTGCTTTCCGTTAGCCACCTGGAACGTGACGTAAATTCCTTTGTCTCTTGTATTCCTAGCTGGGGATGCAAAGCCAGAAATTTCTCCTTAAGAAGGACACAAGTCCAAGCTTACAAATCCTACTTCCCAGTCACAAGGGAATGGATTGCAGCTCCTCTGTTTTTTTGCCAACATCACCAACAGCAGAGTTTGACCCAGCATCACCTTCCCACTATAACGCGTCAAGTGGCTGCCGATGTTTCAGCCAGGAGAGGAGCTCCAGGGACCGCCTGGTCGCAGGGCAGGGCAGCCTGCGTTGTGGGCGGTTGGGCATGGCTCCCACCGACCTACAGGGAGTGGATCCCGGAGCATCCTGGAGTGGACGCTGCTTCCTGGGTGGCTCAGTGCCCCCCCCAGCCCCTGACTCTGCAGCCAGGGCTGCCAGCCCAAAACCAGCCAACACCAGGTGGGAGGACAATCGTGGGAACCAGCCTGAGGCCACAGACAGCTTCGATAGACAACAGCAGCCTCCCTTTTAGGGGTAGGGATGAGGCCGCCAAGATCAGGGGTCACAGAGAGCTCTGCCTCTGCCTGACCTGACTGCCAGATGTTCTTGACTGGAGATGGCAGTGAGGTGATTGCCGAAAGCTCTGTCGGGGAGAGGATGTCATTTGGGAAATAGTCTTCCTTCCAGCTGACATGGTTGGGCTGTCAGTCAAGAATGTCAGTTGTCCCTAAGGCTCTTTTTAGCAGCTACTGTGGCCAAAAGAAGTGTGAAGACAGAGATGCAGAATCTCAATAGAACAGAGACCCAGTCAGCTCCAATTAGACCAGCCAGATGACATCAGAGATAATGAAAAATAACATAAGGCCTATCAGCATATCAGCTCTGTGAGAGGGGACATGCAGCACTGGCAGGGAGAATAGGCTGGAACACACTGCAGGTCATTTTGATCACGAGTTTTTATGGGGCCAAAGCCCATGGAAAGAAATTAATCTGATACCTGAAAAGTCATTGTTGGATAACAAGTCTTTTCTTTAGGTTCTCTGATGTTTTGGGCATGTCATGCACAAAATGAAATCCCCCTTCATCCAGCCATATCCTAATCTTAAATCAGTCCTGCTGCAATTACTCTGCCTATATACTGGAAAGGTAGACTGCCACAGTGCTCTGTAAATATACAGACCATCTCTGAGCCTCTTATGGATTCTTCTACTCTGTAAAAAATGTATATATATATGACGATCTTGATTTACCTAGTGCAGAATCACAGCCCTAATAAAAGAGGCTTTGATTTCCCCTTCAATGAGGTTCAGGATATTTTTTGCTATCTACATATTTATCCACTCCTTTTAAAATACTGTCAAATATTTTTTCTCAAGGTCTATTCAGTTTTAGACCAAGTAGGAATACAGACAAGACAGCACTGTAGAAGAAAATTCATATAGTGCTGCTCCTCATTTTCTGACAACATCTAGAAGGCACTAGTGCGTTTTGAGAAAGATATCCTCCAATGTGGAAGATAATGAAATGACCTGCTCTCAGAAAGGTCTCCTTACATGTCCTATTAAAGATTAGTCTCAACCCTGAAACCAGAGGTTTTAATAACCCTTTCAAACAAATTTGTCATTCATTATTTACAACCTGGGATATGCTCTTTATCTATAGAGAAATCCATTCCTTTTAGGATCTTGCCAATTTTTTTTTGCCTAATAATATTATGGGAAATGAGTTTTGTAGCCTGATCACACATTGGCTAGAAAAGTGTTTCCTCTGATCCATTTCAAAATGGTCCACTTTTCATTTCTTTACTTTTATCTTGTGGATTAGCCTCTTATTCAAAAGCCTTTCACAAACAACATCTGCTTACCCCCAGGGACCTGCAGGACAAGATGACAGGCCCTAGTGAATTTCATCTTCTTCATGAAGTGCACTATGAAACTTCTCAAGTGAAGGACCAGATAGGGCCTGAGTTTTACAGTGTGAAGAGTGCCAACTGGCAGGGAAATAAGCTGTTCTACCCTCATTGCCCTGGAAAGCTGGATATTTTAGTTAACCTGAAGGGAATTAAAACCAGCAACTGAAAGAGCTCGGAGTAACAATAACATCCCAAGAAAGGGCAGGTAGCTGTTTGGGGTTGTTTTTTTTAGAACATTGTACAGCTTAAATAACACCAATATAACCTAAAACACTAATATGAAATTAATCTAGATTTGTAATATAATCAAAAAGCAGATATGGATCACAAGAGTTAAAAAGAAACTCTAACACTACTGAAAACAAGTTTCTGTTTAAATTGACATGTTTTCACAACCTCTCCATCACTCTCTCCCTTCTGCCTTCCCTCCCTCTTTTCTTTGAACCAACAAGAAGTTTTTCTGCTAAGAGATTTTCAGCCAGCTCAAGATATTCTCTAGAGAAGGAAAACCTTCTAGAGATGGCCAGCTTCATTTACGAATAAGAGCCACGTAGCCTGTCCTCATGTGTATCTATTGTTCCTGGATCATGAAACAGGGCAATATTCCCTGATTCGAGCAGAGTTCCAGGGTAATTTCTGCCATGGGTAACAATCAGATCACGGAAGTGATTCCTGTGGTATGAAATAACATGGACATAACACAGCATGTGATCATTCAGGCAGCTGAAAGTCTGCCCTGCATAAGTTTGACAGCCACTCCATCCTCATCAGCATGAGACAAAGGCCTTCCCCAGTCTCAAAATCCTTGTATTGATTTAATTTAAACCCCGTGCGTTCCCGCTGACACCCATCTGTCACCCCAGACTCTACACCATCCCCTATAGGTGTTATTCCTAGTCTAAGAAAATTACTCTTCTGGTAGTGTCGAAAACTGTTGTCAAAACTCACATTATGACCCTCTCCTCCCTCCTCCCCTATTGCCGCCTCTGACCAAGGTGCTGCTCTGGGACCTGCTGCTGAAAAGCTGCTGGCAATTCATCAAGGGTGAGGGGACCATGGTCTGTGGAGAAACCTTCTTCCTCTCTATTCATTTGAGAGGGGGCTTGGTGGCTACATCACCCCAAGCTAGAGATGCCTCACTTGCGTGACAGTCACAGTAAGGCCAACAAAATGCTCTTGTTATATGTGGCTGTTCTGCTCAGCTCAGTAATTGTTTTCTGTACAGGACAGCCAAGTACAAAACATGCAACCCCAAATCCACAGACCACTGAAATCAGCTGCTTGGTCCCTGGGACAGATGGGCAGGCCACGGCTGCAGAGCTGAGAATGGTCTGCAAAGATGTGACAGGGAAATGGATAGCCCCAAAATGAAAACGGGCTCCCAGAACAGGAACTGACATCGCCCTGACTTTGTCCATCTCACTGCCCCCAGACAGCACAAGGTATTTTTCGGTAAAGTCATTTTTTACAAATGCTCCTCTAACTTCTTGAGGGTCTTTGGCAAAGGAGATCCTGCAACCACCCCAGACAAATCTTTTCTGGTGTGTCAGTAACCATGCCCCAGAAAGATTTTCCTGATATCTAATGTAGCATCCCTTCACTGCATACTAAGCACATCATGAGCCTATAACTTCCAGCTGGCAACGGGCTCTCCCTGACCCACGAGGTGCTGACGGAGGGACACAAGGAGGCCAGACAAGGGACTCTAATCAGAAATGCTCATTACTGACGCCACCGCGAGAGGGTTTTCTCATTGTTGTTGTTTCTGGCACAGAACGGCAGGGCAGGCAGGGGCCATGCAATGCCCTTGAGCATTGGGAGATTTCTTACCGATACCAGTGGGAGAGGTATGGGGATCAGGAGTCAGACACAAGCCTTTGTCTCTTACCTGCCCCAGAGGGTCAGGTTTCCTTCCACTTTATAAGCATTTATTGTTTCAGATGAAGGATGGTAGGGGGTCACAGGGGAGGGAGAACAGTGAGATAATAAAGGATAATATTGCTTCCAAAAGTGTGTCTGTTTTTTCCAATGGTATTAGCTAGTCTAATAAAAGATGTTATCTCTGCCTACAAACCTTGACTGGCCTACATCCTTTCATCAGAGCTTCAACAATGTTACTACTGCAATAAAAATATTTACAGGCAAACGGTCCTCTGGTTCTGTAGTGATGGGTCGCATCAGCAACTGAAAAGGAAACCCTCACAGGAGACTGTTCTTATACAGCCCTTTCAGACAGCTCTATTCCCAAAGCAAACACAGCCAGTCTGCCACACTCTGGACTGGGAAAGCAACAGCGATTTTATGATTTTGTTTTTTGTTGTTGTACTTCTTGTGTTGGCATGACAAAGGAAGAGGGAGCTGAGGAGCAGAGGACTCACACTGTAGCTTTCAGCATTAGCCCAGCTTCTGCCAACATGGGCTGCTCATGGAGCCAGAGCCTAAGCAAATATCTAAGCGCGTGAGCTGCTAGGGGAGGAATGATTCAGGATCTGCAAAGGGCAGAGTAATCCCTTGGGAAGGGGAGATCCTCAGTGGTTTAGTGCTGAGCACCCCGCAGGATTGGCCTTTCCCTTATCCCGAAGTGGCAATGGGATCATTACAGCTATAGCTGATGAAGACACATTTCTTCCTACAAACTTGTGGCATCACAGCCTTGGAGCTCAGGAGACCTGTGATCAGCCTTGGCATATTAGCCATGGTGGGGACTGTGTTGCATGGGCTAAGGGACAAACAGGAAATTCAGGCCTGAGATTAGAGCTATTCAAACATCTCTGGAGTTTGATAGAAAACAGTTCCTCTGTGCTTTCTACTGACACCAGGTGTTTTTCTTTCTACTTTAAAGTTTGAGGAGGGCTTGGGCTAGAATTTGCCCATCTATGGGACAGGTTTGTACTCATCTCTCCTCTGAGAAATGAAGCAATGAGGAAATACAAACAGCACAAGCTCGAGCTGAAGTGGACTCTGAATGGCTCAAAGGTTCAGCTGCAACCATCATTTCCTGAAAAATTTTGTGCTAGGGCAAGAACTGCCAGTGGCAGAGCTGTATGGAGTTTTTACTTTAAAAAAAAATGAACTGAGAAGGTTTCAAAATATTTGGCTTTTGTTTTTCAAGGGAATATGTTTTCATTCCCCATTCTAAAGCAAACTTGGGACCATGGAGACTGGTATTTCATTTCTTTCAAGAAAGAAAAGTGCCAGAAATTTAATGAATCATTGCTTCTGGGCAGAGAAAGTGCAGTATGACTGGGGGTCAGCACATTTCTGAAAAGAATGCGTATTTCTTATTTTGGGATGACCCCAGCTCTTTCTTTTAGCAGCAGTAGCAGAAAGTCAGTTGTTCACAAAGCTCTTCTTTCTTCTTTGCCTTCAGTTCCCAGCACTTTTCCAATGGGAAGAGCAAATCTCACTCCAAGCATAGACAAGAAGGAGTTAATGTGTGCTCACCATCCTGGGTGCTTGGGGGCAAAGAGCCAGTCACACACATCAGGTCTGTACAGGGAGTCAGAGACTCGTATACCAACTTGGGAAGACAAAATCCTTTCCCACAAGACCATGGTGAGAAGAGTTAAAGTCTTAAGACAGCTGCTACTGCTCCAACTTAATGAATGTCCTTACCCAGACCACTTGAGTCAAGATTTGTTTCCCAGCAGAGATGTTTCACCCCTTGGATATAAGGCCATTGACCAACCTTTCCCAGTCAGGAAGCTCCGGTCATCTGTTCACAGCTATCTAATGACAGAGAGGAAGGGCACATTTTAATTAGAACATTTGAACTCGATCTGAACTCCACAAAGACTAGTGAGGTTCAAGATGCCAGCTCAGGTGCTGTTCAGTTTACAGAGCAAACGCCAAAAGGAAGTGAGAGAGAGAGGGAGACGGAGAGAAAGATCCTAATAAGGACTGTGTAGACAGGAGTTTGACTCCACTTAAGGCACCCTGGTGAGCCATCATAGCTTTGGGTGACTTATCTCTTCCTGACACATGCTGGAAGCTGCTCACATGCTAGATTTTATTTTTAAAATTGAATCATCCTTAAAAATGAATTAGATCTAAAGGAATGGTGGGGCCTGCAAGATGGAAACATTTTATGAATGGGTTTGACCACGGGGTTGCTCAAAACTTCAGAATAAATGTTCCTGCAAATGTTCCCCAAAGTGTGTTTACAGAACCAGGCGCTCACCTTGAAGGCTTCCTGGAGTCCCTGAACTTTGACAGTAGCTTTCTAAAACCCTTTGCTGCTGCACAGGCTTTGAAATGGGAGAATTGATCCTGGCAGGCCAGAATCATAGAATCATAGAATCATAGAATGTGGCAACATAAATGGACTTCACGTTTGGCTGATGAGACTGCTCTCACAATGCTGATTTACACCCAGCAGACAATTACATGGGTCCTTCCTGATAACTCACAGAAGACCTCACAGCAATGTACAGACTGAAGAGGTGGTTTGCTTAAAAGCTCAGTGGAAGTGAATGGAGGAATTGCCGAGCAAAAACAGTGTCAGTGAAAGGAAATTCAGACCCAGAGTTATGCAATAGTCCTCATTTTGCAAAGTGTCATTGGGACTGAGTCCTTGCTCTCCCAGTACTGCAGCTTGAACTCAAAAATCCACCTCCTTTCACAGGTCTGTCTGTAACAGTCTATTACTATTTCATTTGGACCTGGAAGGGGAACCTGTTCCACATGCTTAACAGTGGATCAGACTATGGTTTTTCACATAAGGAATTTATTATTTCAGAGATGCAATTTGCCAAATAAAGGACTTCCTATTGAAGTGTCCATTCTCTGTACCATATTGCACTGGAATCCTGATGCAGTATTCAAAGGGGAATCTAAACAGGGACCTCCCTTCTCCTCTATTCTACAAAAACACTCTGGTTTCCAGAGGATGTCTCCCAATTTCTACTATTTGAAGTAGATAGGGAATGAGGACCACAGAGCTCATTTGAAATGGATCTTTGCCAACATCAACATATAAGATACCCTGTGCACGGCTCCCTGGCGTGTTCCCACCAGCCTGGAAGAGCATGTCTGGGCTCCCCTAGTGCAATGGAAATTCGTTCAGTTTAATCAGTGGAAACACTGTGAAAACTGTCACTTGCCCAAAACAAGCCAGGAACATAGCCCACTAATTTTATTCTATGAAACTAGGCTCAACAGGGAAACCAGCTGAAGGTTTTTGTACATGTCTGAGCTACTGACTGCCAAAGCTGCATCATTTTACTGAGCTGCATATGCTGTGCATGAAGTCTGCCTTCCTGATGGTATGATTGCAAAACCTAAGGAGGTCGCTCCATTTTCAATAACAAAACTGATGTAAGAGGTTCCGAGCCTTGCCTGTGTCTGGGCTTTCTCAGGGGCACTCAGGCAGGGCCACCTCATAGGTTCTATCAGTGAAATGACCCAGACCGTCAAATCAAACCAGCAGTTACCTAGGCTGCAGAGCATTTCCACCAAGAGCTGTCTGTGTGCAATGGCGGGGAGGCAAAGCAGATATGCCAGAGCCAGGAGCTTCTCAAACCTATTTTGCCGCTAGATAAAATATTGACACCTCACTCCTGAAGAGCACAAAGTAGGGAACTCTCTGCAGCTGGCCTCAAAGAGACTCTGACCTGCTGCTGGATATTCCCTGGTCTGCAGCTGCAGGAGGACTTCTTGCTGGGTAATGTGTTGAGATCCAGTTGCACAATACAGGCTTTCCACCAGTAAAACTGCTCATCGTCAAACAGCCAGAGTCATACTGTGCAGAAAGCAAAGCCAGGGTCTCTGTGGGAAATCCTAGCTCAGATGTTGTGAGTGACTAGGCTGGACAGGACTGTGTTTTTCTTTGCCTGTTAATAGATGGCACTAGTTGTGTTTCTAATCTTAGGGCTAAATGGTATCCCTCATCTTGGAGGTGTGATTTGGAAGCACTGAACTGCAGCTAGAGACAGGTATTAATTTAGCTGTAGAAGTGCTAAGAACACTAAGCGCTAAGTGTAGAATAGCAGTTTAAATGAACTCCATACCTGTTCCATCACGATGTCTGAGAGAGTAGGATCCATGAGTGGGACTGAAGCTGTAGGAGCAACCTGAGACAAGCTTTATTTGAAAGACAGAAAACTGCTATGACCTACTGCCTGAAGTCTGGGGAATGGCAGTGATACCTTATACATGGTGACAATCTCTCACAGTCACATCTGCCCTCTCTCTGTGGGACCAGCCTCACCTGTGACCAGCCTCACCTGTTGAGGTTTTTCCTCAATCTCTGACCTTCAGACTGATGTTTAAGACAAGACACTGCCTTCTGCCTAACTTCACGAGCTCTTCAGAGCGGGTAATAGCCTTTGGTCATATAGGGTTTTTTTGTTCTGTTTATTAAAGAAGTTTATCAAGAGAAGTGCCAGAATGAAATCTGGGTGCTGCTGAAGTCAATGATTAAACTGCAAGTGACTTAACAGGGCCAAGGTTGCAGCCTGTAGGCTTCGTCTGCAGCACCAGTAATGAATACCAGACGCTGACTTTGAAGTGACTTTGTGTGCTGATGACATAGAATCCCAGAAAAAGCTGTCGCTAGTAAGTGAAAGTCCTCAAATACCTGAGCAAAGTTGTGATCATTAATCAAAGGCTTTTTTACATCCGCGTCAGAATGGAGATATATTGAATCCATGAGCTAATCTGGTATTTGAAGTTAATTAATTACATCTCACTATAAATTTCAGTGGGTCCAGGACTTGCGCCAATGTCCTGGGGAAAAAGGGAATACGGCTGCATTGCTTTCTTCCTCTTTTGTTGAAAGAAAACAACAGATTTTTAAATTAGATGTCACATATTTGTTAGATATATTGTGTAGTTTCCTTCTCTCCCTCTCCGTCCTATTAGCTACCTTTCCCAGAAGTTTAAAATTTCATCCAAGACACAAATATCCTGAAAGCAAAAAGTAAGTTATAATGAAGAAATAAAATACCTGAGACTTGTGGGACAAATTATACTTTTGTTATGCTGGGGCAACCCCAGTAAGGCAGGGGGCAGAACTTGGCCATGTATCCGAAATCAAGTAGTTGAATCTACAGTATTAGAAGTTGGCTCAGTGTGAACACGTTCCTTAAAGCAATTACAGATATGCCAAAGGAAATGTCCAAGGCTAGCCAAGATAATCAGCAAAGTTCCTTGAGCCAATGTCCCATATTCTCCTAAGATAAACAATATTTCTATTTATTGTTTCCCGAGTCTCTTGATAGTCCCTATCAAAAGGCAAGAAGAATTAGAGGAAAGGACTAGAAAACAACCGTGTAACAGTTGCAAAGGCAGCATTTTGAAACTGGGTTCTTCTGTACAGTCTGTACTAGCCTGAAGCTGAGAAGTTTTGAAATATATTGGAGAAATCACTTTCACCAAGAGGAATCAAGCGGGCTTTAGGCATTGGGACAGAACTTTTTGAAGACTTCCTACATGTAATTGCAAAGGCCTAGTGAAGAGTGGGAACAGCCACTTCTGTGCTACTGTGCACAGAAACTTGAGCCCAACAGATACTTCAGCTGAAGGGAAATTGATGCTTCTGCCTCCATCTGAGCTGAATGACAGATACAGGAGAAGAGCAGAGAAAGACTTGTTTGTGTCCTGCAGGTGTACACAATTTGCTTTTTCCCTACATCTGCCCTGGTCTCCTGCTATAAATGAGGAATATTGCAAACTGGA
The DNA here is from genome assembly GCF_009769465.1 of Tauraco erythrolophus. Classification (NCBI taxonomy): domain Eukaryota; kingdom Metazoa; phylum Chordata; class Aves; order Musophagiformes; family Musophagidae; genus Tauraco; species Tauraco erythrolophus. Next base: position 20,259,847 of record NC_141473.1, on the reverse strand, counting down.
GACACAGTACATTTGTAACCAGGGAACACAGAAGAACAGACCTGCCAATATGTGTGAACATGCTGGTATAAAAGGAGGCACAAAATAGGTGCCCCCTTGGTTTCTAAAAGAAAGCTGTCTCCCTAGAAAATTGTCGGCAATGATGTGTGTGGCACAAATCCAGCTGTATCAGTGCTGCCGTCTTCCAGACGGACTGTTAAATCACCCACAGTTATTAAAATACCATGGCAACTTCTGCAAGGGCAGAAATGCTCAGCACAGCACCGTGACCAGATTCCAGCTCGCAACGCTACACTCTCCCTGCTCCATTGCTCTCCTGCGCTCAGCAGCACAGCTCCTCTCCAGCTGTGCTGCTGAGGCTGCAGCTGGAGCACCAGCAGTGCCCAGGACCCTATGGGCCCTGCAAAGCCAGGCTTTCACCAGAGCTCAAGTAGTCACTGCAACGCATTACAAGGCTCACTTACATCCCCTTTCCCTTAGCAGGTGCACGAGTCCAGTGAGCCCAAGCACCCACTACAAATGAGGCATTTCAGGAGAAGCAGCCCTCTGTGGAAAGGAAGCCCTCTGATGCCAACCGCATCTTCCCTGAGCTATTTTTCACCCCTGAAAGCACGGAAGGAAAGCAGCATGCACTTGCTGGCCAGAGCCAGCTGTACCATGTGAAACAGTAAAAGAGAAACAGGGAGTTTTGCGTGCAGGGACTGAGAGTAGAGCTGTCTCAGGTAGGTCCATTGTCTGCTCCCTGGCTGGTCATCATTGTGCTGAGCCACTGTCCCCCTCCCAGTACACTATGTCTGTTGGGAAAGTCAGTCACCAAAAGGACTGAGGCCCTCACTATGAGTCCAACAATTTCACTGCATGTTAGGTTTGGTTGAACCATTCTACTAAGAACGCAAGAATAAATTTATGCACATGTTGAGTGAACTCTTGGGTGGTGTTGGAGCTCACACTGAGATGCCATGTGCTATACCTGTAAGTGCTTGTACAGAATGTCTATAAGTGCATTTCCTCTTGTTTCTGAGTCAAACAGATGCAGTTATTCAGCCCTGGCAGCAACCCTACTTGCTTATAAACGCAAAATTCCCACACCAGCCTTACTGTCAGCTCTGGCTTGATGCCTCTGGCTGCAGCTGCCTGTGGCAGACCCAAGGGACGGGACCAACTGTGGCCGCCTGACAGAGTGGCCACACTGTCTCCAGCTATCCTGAGGAACCTGTAATCTTCCAGGAGCTCCAAGAACTCAACCAATATTTCCTTTGCCTCCCTCATCCTTTATTCCCTGTTCTTTCTGTCCCCACAGTGCATTCACACTGAAGCTATGGTGCAATAGAGAGGCATTACCACAAAACCTCCAAGAGCAATTTTGGAAACGAAGTATCCATAAAGGAATTCAGAGTCTTAGCACCAGAAGCAAAATATTGATTCACTGAAAACCCAGTTCATTGCCAAGTAGCAACGAAACCAGGACTGATGTCCTCTGCAAATCAGCTCCAGCCAAGGGAAATGTTATCATTGTTAGACTCATCACTCCAGCAACCCTGTGTGTCTGCTGAAACTGCTAAGCTGGAGATGAATAATCCAAATTTTCTATTTTTTTGGCTAAAGGCAACTGTTGCCCATCACAGGAGACACCTGTTCTGCACAGACCCACAGAGTTGCAGGAACCCGGTGGAGGTGGATTTGTCCCAAACAAGATGTCAATACTATCAGTCCTCTGCTTGCTTATCAAGCACGGTCTGCTGACTCAACATGCAATGTAACGAGCCTAAACTAAGACTTTCTGAACATCACTTAGTGAAAAATGAAAACTGAGCCTGTGCACACCCCCGGGGTGGCCAGCACCAGCCGCAGCTCTGGTATTCCTCCCTGAGGGGAACCTCTCCTCAGTGCTGGAGTGAAAACAGTTTACTTCTTCATCCTGCACATTGCAGTCTCTGAGTGACACTGCTACGTGTTAATTGGGGCCCCAAAGGCATTTCTTTTCTTTACTGAGTAGTAAATTATAAAATAAAATAAACTGGCCCACGATATGTTTTTCCTTTCTCTAAATTAAATGACTCAGAAAACAGCTCCTCAATCAGACCACACATACAAAACTCTTGATTTTTTTGTTCTGTCTTGCAAATTAAGTGTATTTGGCCGGTACAAATACCTGGAAAGCTACCAGCACTCGTCTTGGTCAGACTGCGGCAGGTTTATAACAGGTATGGATCAGTAAACTCCACAGCTTGTCCTTCTCAGAGAACTGCTACAACTTTCTATGGTAACACTAGTTTTGTTTTTTCCTCATTAACACCTGTTTGCTGACGTTGATCAGGAACACTGCCTCAAAGGAATAATAGGAATGATGAAACAGAAATACTCTGCACACTCATTTCTAGGCAACAGTGGGATGGGGCATCAAGATGACAGGAGTGAGAGTGAGTGTGCAGGACTCTGTCTTGAATGGAAATATTTTCTGGACTGTTTTTATCAGCACCCGGGAAGAAACCTAACAGAAACAAGGCAAGAGTCACTGTGCTCTGGTATCCTCCTTCTGTCAAAAAAAAAGAAAATATTCTGCCTTACAATGAGCTGAAAAGTAGAAAGGACCCTTGGATGTGTTGAGCGGTTTTATGTAAGCTGTCAAAGGCACAGTGGCACAGTAGGGCACGTGTGATGCTGCATCTGATCAAATGCGTGTAACTGAAAAATTCTCCCGACACTTATCAAAACCAGAAGCTTTCTGAAGATATCAAATGTTAGGAAAGTTGAATTTTCCAGATGGAAACTGAGAAAAGAATCTGTATTTTGGAAAAAACAGATTAGTGATAATTTTCAACTAAGACATTCACCCTCCCACATCGGGAACTTGAGCCTTATCTGGAGCTAAGGTTTGGAGCAGGCAGGATTTCACATTTCCTCCTTCCTCACCCCTTGCCTTCATTGTCTTCCCTCCCTTCACCACCACCCGAAGAGGTAAGAGTACAAAGGGGTGAAGGTGGGAAAAACCCAGCCTGTGTAAATATATCTACTCTTTCCTAGAAAGGGAGACTCAGAATACGGGGAGGTGTCTGAAGAAAGAGCATTAGTAGACATGGAGCAGAGAGAACTAAGCAAACAGAAATGTTACATAAAGACTGGAAGGCCCCTAAAACCACAGAAAACAGATAATTTCATGACTGGTCTGGCCCCAAAATCGAGTAAATAAATAAATAAATACTATAGACTTCTTGATTAAACAAAACTAGAAGCTATGTTTATTTTCAGACTGCCTTCTAAAGTGAAAGCAAGTGCATATTTCTGCAGGAAAGCAGGGAAAGTTTGAAGAACTAAGTGTTTCAAGAGGGGATTTTTGCTCAGGATGTTAATGAGGTAGTGGTGAGGGAAGAAAGACACAAGCTTTCAGTCTGGGTCTGGTCCTCTCATTCGGGCAGTGAGGCTTGGGGCTGGCCTTGGCACAGGGCCTCAGGGTGGGCATCCTGCCAGCATGCTCCCTCTCGCTGTAGACCCGACGGGCAGCACAAGCTGGGCAGTGCTACGAGAGGTTTCCAACTGGGAGAAGGTGTCAGGCCCCCGTTGATAGCAGCATCTGAGCAAGCTTCACTAATCCGCTGATGCCCATGACTCACCATCCAGAGCAAAGCCTCCGGCACAGTACCAGCTGAGGCTGGCACATGCACGAGCTCCATCGTTTACAGATTTCACTGAAAGAAACGCAATTGAAACACGAAAGGTTAATGCCAGTCCCCAGATGGCTCAGCCATGCTGAGTCTCACAAGCATCGTTTATCAAATATGCCAATTAGACCCTGGATGTTATCAGTGGAAAAAAATCCCACCTTTCACTGCAGCCCTCTGACCAAAATAGTCCATGCTGGGATCAAGCATATGCAATAAAATACATGGGTTTATTTTTTTAAAACAGCACCAGAATGAACTTTTACTTTAAATAAAATAAATGATTGCTAATGGTCCTTTCTCACCTTCAGTTCCTTTGGCCTTTCTTCTCCCCTTTCCTTCTTGGTCCTAGACATTTTACAAACACTTGTAAATAACCATACCCAAACAAAGAGTCATTCTTCTTTCTAAACAGGACGTCAGGGATAGTAAAATAACAATGTTTGTGGCTGGAATGCATTGTACAAAGACAGAGGGAATACAGGACTGTTTCTGTGTCTGGAAACAGATGACGAGTGTTTGTTTTTAACGCAGTATGTTAGAGAACAGATTAGATAATAAAATCCTAAACAGAAGACCTCATGCTCCAGCAAATCTGAAATAAACTTGGAAAAGATGTCTCAGTGAACTCCATGTCCTTCTGGGCCTTCACAGTACCATGAGGTCAGAGCTGCAGGGATGGATCATTTCACATCATTTGCTCAGTCAGTCACCAGGCAAGTATAAACGACCCCTATACTGTAGCCTGATGTGATCAGGAATAGTTGATCTCGTATTCTGGTCTTTCGGGAGGAGTCAATATACCATTGCTGCAGCTGTGCCTGCTCTGATCAGCTATTCATTTCTAACAGGGTGCGCACAATCATCAGCCTGCCTTGCAGAAAATATATGCAGAAATGTAAGATTTTCTCAGTTATCCAAGAGATTTAGGAATCTTGTTTCCAGGTGTGACTTAAGATCTTTTGGTCCAGAGAAGGCAAGTCTCATTAAAGTTGATAAGCTCTGTTTTCTTAAGTACATTACAAATTGCATTAAATTGTAATCATTAAAGCTGCATTAACATGGCTTGGCCCAAAAGCATTTCTGGATTTTTCAGAAAAGCGAGACATACTGAAAGAATTAACGTGGATCAACCCGAAACGTTTTGATCACCTTGAAGCATTTAAAAAGCTATGCTGAGTCCTTCCAATGCAGGTCATTTTATTAACTCGCAATGCACAGTTTTGAAACAAAACAGGGAAAAATTAAGGCTGTCCAGCAGTATAGTTCATTGTTTTCAAAGTTACAGTTCCATGTTAATTTTGGATGAAAAATAAAGGCAAGCTGAGTTTTATTCCTGAGTCATTAATGAGTTTAGTTCCCTGGAACTCTATTTAACAACAAATATAGTAAATCCATGGTTTTAGACTAACAGTCAGATGAGTAATTCTTCTATTAAGTAGAGTTAGCTGAAATATTTTGAGCAGAGCATCCCTCCACCCCCACACTTTCTCTTATCAAACGTGGGTCTGTTTCAATATCATAAACATTTTCCATTGAAATGGACCGTTTCCAGTGGAATTTTCCACAGAAGACACAAAACAAAGTTCAGAAGGCCCACAACATTTTGTTCGGAGCTGACATGACGCCTGGTGTCTGTGCTGCACCATGGGAGCCTCGCAGGGATGTGCCACACAATCCTTCCCAGCAGCCTCTTGCATGGCCCAGCCAGTGCTCCAGGGCGAGGGGTGGCAAGGAGTGGCCACAAGTCCCCATGGGCCATGGGGCACCACAGGCCCTGATGGGAAAAGGATATGCCAAGAATAAGGTCCAATCTAAAACTGAAGGCAGCTTTTCAGCATTTCTAAAACCATGATTTTCTTTAAAAAATAAACTCAGTTAAGTTTTATTTCAACTGCTTGTCCCAACTGTTTGTTTGTCCTTAGTGCTGAAATTACATTTTTCCCATGGGAAGGACATTATATTTTTCTGTACCCTTTAATGTCAGTCACTCCACTGCCCTAAATTTCGTTGAAACACCATAAGCAGAACCTTAAACACCTTTCAAAGACTCTATTCATAATAATCTTTTTTGCTTTTATAGCTCACTTACATTTTCTACACATCTGCTGAGTTCCTACCTGCACCGGAGCAGTGCGTAGCAAATCAAAATAAGGTGGTCCAGTTTGACAAATACAAGCTGAAGTCACAAAAAGAAAAAAAAAAAAAAAAGTGGGAAGTAAGAGAATGTTTAGACATCAAATAATGACCATTTCTTGAATTTCACATCTACCTTTCAGAGCTTTACAAGCAGAAAATCTCTTTTCACTTTGACAGTCTTATCTTAAGCTGTTACAGCTCAGATTCATATGGCCCATATTCCATCTAATTCCTTGGATTTTAATGTTTTTCCTACCAGCTTTCTCTGGGCCCTCTAAAGTGCTTTGTCCATAGAAACTCCCAGGCTGAGAAGCTCATGTGGAATTTGGGAAGAAAACTTTGATTAATTAAGGATTTCTGTAGAACGTCTGCTTTCCTTGGTGGTTTTGTTTCTTTCTGATTTCTCTTGATAGGCCAGAAACATGAAGCACTCAATTCTTGCTTGTCAAAAACTTGCAGTTGTCTTTTTTTCAGTAAATAATTGCTATCTCCTACTGAAACTTCAAGTTACTTTGTTGAAGATAACCATAAAAACTCTACTGCTCGTTTCTATCTACTGCTTTTACTGGAAACAGGGATGAGCTGACAGAAGCGGTAGTTCTCAATGCCCCAGAAATTGTGTACCACCGGCCATGGGGAGGAGAGAGCCAGTGGCCTGTGCCAGGAACAGGAGCTAAACAAGGAGTGGAGCACATGGGTACATTGTTCATGGAATCACCCTTTTCCACCATGAAACACAATAGACTCCCTCAGCTCCGTGCTTGCCATTCACCTCCACTGACACCTTTGCATGGAGTCAAGGGTGGAAAGGGAAGGAGCAAAGTTTAGATAGGGCCCTTGATTTAGCATCCCGAACTCTTGAATGGAAAGGAATGGGGTAGGGAATGAGGATTTCCAAAAAGGAACAGAGTGCTGTTATTTTTGGCCTCCTCAGAAATTTCCACAAAGTGAACAACTTTCAGCTGAGTAAGCGTCAGGAGCTCAAATAGGTGGCCCGGCTCCACATCAGACTTCTCCAAACGTTCACTTCTCAGGTTATTAAGTTTGGTCTTTGCCCTCTTGAGACCCGTGAAATGAATCAATGTCTCCTACCAACCACCAAGGGATTTTCTGTCTTCATGCCTCATTGAGACATCAAAAACGGACCAGTGAGGTGAGAGTTTCTCAGTCATGAATTGCACAATACTCCCAACACTAATGCTCTATGTACAGAAATAATATCCTGAAGGCAGATCTCTTCGCGCTGTTGTTGATACATTTTCTAGCCACTATCGCTCTTTAATATCCCAGTTTATACTTAAAGGCCAACACATGTAAACGCTGTTTTGCCTGCAAAATGTCGTAGGCAGGCAAGCAGCTGCAGTTGGCAGAAGCTGTGTGAAAATGCCAAAATCCTCAGCTGGTACAGATACTATACAGACCGAATCCTCTGAAAAATGCCAGCATCATACAAAAGAATAGATTATTGCCATTGGTGTAACTGTGGGACAATTTGGTTAAAAAAAAAGCCCTAAATCTTCCCTTGGGTATTCTTTAAAATCTTTTCCTTTGGGAAAATGTTGCTTAGCCCTCATAGCATGAGAACTGTGCAGGAGAAGTCAATTTAGCATTGATATCCCCTTTGAAACCTAGCGATGATGAAGTTCTGTCAGCAATTTCTCTTTCTGCTATTTGTGAATCTAAAGTAAGTTGGCACCACTGCTCATGTCTAAAAAAAACTACACAGGCTGCACAAAGCTAACGTTACCTTCCAATATGCTTAACAACTTGCTAGAAGATGTTCTGAAGAAGTAATTAAATCAGCAAATTAGTGATAGAATTGTGATTAACAACATCTGGAAACAGACCAGAGGTTAACTGGGAATTTCCTCCTCCGCATTAAGAGCTGTGAGTTTAGGAGCATTTGGCTTAGTCCTTTTCATGAGCTTAGCAGAGCCAGGCAACCTTTCAGAGAGGAGTGGTGGACTATGCACAATTAAACCACTGGATTCTTTCCATTAACTTCAAAAACTATTGGAAAGCACTCCATATGGATTGGTTTTCCGTGGCAATTCTGCACTACTCCCTCATTGGTGTGTGCAGAACAGATATATTTTTCTCAGGAAACTTGTTAGCATGAACATCTGGCCTGTGATAACTCCAGGAACTAAACCTAGAAGCCTTTGAAGGTTGTTAGCAGCCCATAATTTCATTCTCATATCTCACCCTTATCACTTATTACTTCCTTCAGAACAGAGACTTGATTTTGAACTTGGACTTGCTTCAGACCAGTCCTGTTCCCCCAGTGCAGGAAACATCCTCCAGCACCACCAAAGTCTCAGAGCAGACACTCTTCAGCCACTATCCTAATTCACAGCCTCCTACCATTTTAATCAGTGGCTCCGCTATGAGTTTATATAGATATCCATTGTTATGCTTCTCATCTATAGAGACTACATCTACTTCATGAAGATGCTTGCCATATGGTTCACAGTGAGTTCAGACAGAGAAGCTCCAAGTTCTTGTCTGGCTGGTTTCAGGTGCACTTGAATGTCCATCTGAAATGAGGCAGAAAAGTACATGTGTGGTGATATTTTACTTCATGAGCATCTGGACTCAAATCAAGCACCACTCTGTAAATACAGCCTCCCCTAGTAACACTTAAGTATTACAGGTTACTGTCTTAACTATCAGCAAGTGGACATTAGTAATGAAGACACTGACTTCACACTACTTTATCTTTAATTACTCTCACCTGTCATCTACAAAGATGCTGAGGAAAGCCAGGAAGCGGTTAAGCTGCTTTTTACTTACATTGTCATGGCAAATCTACATTTTTCTGTTAATTTCCAGCAAATCATCTACATTTTTTCTGGTCATTCCTCCTTTTACACTGCAGTCTCTGATAAGCTCAAGCACTGGGTCGGACTTGTGAAGCTTAAGTATATCAGCATGACTGATCCCAAATCATGAAGACAGTCAGCAGACTGTGTGGCAACTGATATCTATTAACTTATGATAGTGCCTAAATCTACGGGCATGACAACAGGAGAGACTTCCAAGCACAGCCATGGCTGAAAAGTCTCATTCATTTGCCAATGATGAGGGAACAAATAAGCTTTAGACACTGCTGACCCCTTACTGGAAATGTCTGGGGAACTATACAGAGTGTGTGATCTAGTCAGGGTTTTGTCTGAACAAGCCCACAGGTAGGACAGGTTTACTTCACTAAAACGTAAACTCCACTTTCTGCAGAAATGGAGAAATACATGATTTTGTTAAAATTTTCCATGCAAAAGTGTTTTGTTTTGTTGGGTTTTTTTTGTGGGAAAAAAAATTGGAAATTTTCATCCCATCTCTACTGCATCTCATTCAGAAGACAGGGCTGTATGGGATAAGATATATAACCTGCATTTTTTATGGCCAAGACTAGTCTGACTAAAGCTTGCATGATGCATCACTGTGTTACTGTACCTAGGGCTGGGCAGTCCATCTTGGGAGCCCCTGCCATGGTATGACCAAGGGACATATCCCTCAGAAGGCTAGCACGAGGCAGTTGGGGAAAGGAGACAACAAAACTATGCTTCCTTGAAATCACTGCAACAACATACACCACACAGGTCTAGGTTTTTTGCTTCTGGCATGTTCAAGGTTTCATATAAGCAAAACCTGAAGCCTAGCTCTGTTCTCTACTTGTTTGTACTAACTCTAAAATACTCTTCGTCTATATAATGTAGCACACCCACCATAAAATATCAATCTTATTACAACAAGCTTTACACAAAGTTATTTGTTCTAACATCCAGTTTTGAATTGTTTTATTTGTATTCATTCCTTGCAAAGTACTCTCGTCAATGTAAACCCATGACCTGGAAACTGAACTACTGTGTCTGCTTAGGCCTGAGCACCAGTCTGGAGAGACAGAGGAGCTGTCTTAAGCTGCTTGATGCAGACAAAAAAATGATCATTGACCTCGGAGAGGTTGTGTGAAATGTCCCATTCCCCCACGTCCCATTTCCATTTGGAGAAGTAAAGAGGGGACAGAGATTCCAGTCCCAAAGAGGAACAGAGATTTGAGACCTGTCTTTCCCATCAGCATTTCTTGTCTGCACACTTAGCTGCTCCTCTCCCAGCGTGCTGGCTTGTGGTTGACCCCTGAAGAACTGAGCTCTCCCATGCAGTGAACAGGCAGTGCACACACTGAACCCGGGGCTGGCAGCTCCGTTAGGCGCCTACAAATACCGTAATGCTATTATGATACGAGACTTTTTGTGGCTGGATGCCAAAGTCTACTGGCTTACCCTTCACTGTAGCGAGGATAAGGAAAGCTAACATTTCACTCAACCATCAAAAACATGAATTGACCTTGATAAGTAGATGAGTGAAATTTTTCAAATTTGAGGTAATAATAGTCACTGACTCCATGATCACTAGCGGTATTGGGAGGTTTAAATAATCAATCTTCATAAAGCTCCTAATCTTTGCCTGACAAGCACTATATACAGTGTGTGGAATATTAATATTGCATTCAGTTCTGGACAGCTCAGTAACAGTAGTGAGAACAAATTGGAAGGAATTCAGAGAAGCACAGCAAAAGGATGGAGTGGCCAGAGACTGATTTATGTGGGGTTATATCAAAAGAATTGTGCGTTCTGTTTTGGCCAAAACACAAGGGAGAAAGGAAGATCTGAAGAGTGGTAAGGCAGACATCTTTGAGTGACAGAAGGAGAGACACCGCAGGAGAAAAAGAAATTATTTAGATCTCTCTCAGGATGTCCAATTAGAATAATTAGAAGTAATTAAATAACTGATAGGTAAGGCAGAATGCCAAAAAAGTCCAATTTCCCTGTTATCTCCCAGATCAGCTGGCAAAAATATACCTCTAAAACTGAGGATAATCAGTAAGTGAAACGTTAAAAGCTAATGAGGAGATAAGGGAAAATTAAGAGAAATAAGAAGAAATTGGTAATACATAATGTCCCTGGGTGTTCTGAATATCTTGTTGAGGACTCAAGAGATTCTTCACTGCAGGACGGGAAGAGAATATCAAGCACCAAGGGCGATGCTGAAAACCCACAAGTGATTGGGAAGAGACCCACAAGCCGTTTCCCAGCCACTGACACAGAGACACAGTGAAGCTTGGCCAGGGCTGGGATGCATACTCCTTGGGTGTCCTGACTCCAGGTCAAACCTTGCTATCAAACAAGCTTGAACCAAAGGTCCAGACTCCAGAGGATGGCCAAAATCTGAATCTTAAGCATCCGGCTCTGGCTTATGTCTAGTTTAAGGTGACTGTTTGGCACATTTTAAGGGGAAGAGAAGCAATATAGCTAAGATAGGGACTTCCATGCTCTGTCAATCCCTCCTTCCTGCCAATGACAGGAACTTGCAGAGCAGCTGTCAAAACCCCCCATGTAACACACAGGAGGAACGTGGAAGGAGTATGCACTTCTCTTTGGCAAACTTGCTATCTAGAAACACGTGTGCAGAGGAACACCCACCAAGGGTCTGTGCTGTGTCCCGGGACACAGGGCTCTCTTCGACAGGACAGTGAGTTCCTCTGGAAGGGGATGAGTGGAAATCATGTACAAACAAGAGATCAAACAGGCCTCTTGCGTGCTGCCCAGAAGGCAAAGGTTGAGTCACTCGGCTCTTGGAGGAGGATTGGGATACTCATGACCTCTGCACAGCCACCATTTGCGAAGAAAACGTGTACTTTAAGGAGGCTGTCTGAGCCAGAACATTGCTTCCCGGGAGCAGACTGTGGTGCTCCTCATCACTGCTGTCTGTGAGCAGCGCTCCTCAGGGGGACAGCGAGGTGCACAGTGAAGCTGTGCTGCTGGGCTGTCATGTCTTCTTTTCAAGTGTACTTTTAGATTTAGGAGATTTTAAACAAAAGAAAAAGGGGTTTAAGATCAAACATTTTGAAAATAAAAATGATATTTCTGTTTCATATTCTCAGCTTCTCAAGTATTAAGGCTTACTGCGGATTCAGTTCTATCATACTTTATGCAGGATATTGCTCCTTCTATTTGCTGTTGAATGTTACAGAGATTTTGCTCAGCTCTTTGCCATCACTGGAAACAGAAATTGTATTTTAATCTCTGAAATGATGCAGACCAAGCCCTGACAGATCAAGACCTCACTGTGCCAGAGTGATACTCTTTGGCATAGAAAGCTCAACATAGTAAGAGAAAGAGGACCATGGCTTCTCACACCTCCGTCCCTGAGACAGTGACTATTTTTCTCATAAAAATCTGCTTTTTCTTTTATTAAGGGGGCTGGTAGTAACTCAGCTTCCTCCTCTGCCCTTTCACACACCAGAGCTTGCTGTTCTGGATGGTTACCTCCCAAATGCTCCTTGACATATCCCCAAAACCAGCAGCACTGTGATCTCCTGCCACTGTAAGCACCGCAGTGATCCACAAATATTGCTGATGAAAGCAGTCCATGGCCCACACACATTCCTCTTCAGTGACACTCAGGCCAGCTGGGGCAGGCACACACTGTACTGAGGAGACTTAAAATGGATCCTGACACAATCAGGTTCTTTTCCTGCTCTCAGCTCCAAAATGGAGAAAGAGAAGCGCTTTGAACCCTAAAAAGAAAGAAAACTATTGTATGGATATTTCACCCAGAGTAACTCTTCTCCGTACAACTCTTACAGCTAATGAAGTTACACTGGAGTAAAGGTTGGGGAGTCCTCACTGGATCTAGTTGATTTACACCAATATGCAGAAAAAAAATACACTGTATTTAAGTGCCAGTCACTTTGGTTGGTGACGTGGTTAATATCATTTTCTCACTAGCTCATGGGGTTGAATCTGAGGAGATAATGTCGGAACTAAGTAGAATAGAGCTCCTTACCATGAATTCCCATGCTTTGGGGACCACTTGTAACTAGGACCACAAAAGCCAGAGTATTTAGAGTAATTCCTTGGTGCAGGATGCAACACAATGGCTATTTATGTCTTAGCCATCAGATTCTGCTTTTACTCTCAAGTTAAAGAAAAAAAAAAGAAATAAAAAAGAAATAAAAAAAAAAAAAAAGAAGAGGGAGAGCCTTGCATGTAATCTCTTCCTACTAGAAATAAAGCAAACCAGAAGAGAAAGCTGATCTGGACACAGTCATTTAATTAATTGAACAGTACAGAAGAGATGTTGATCTTTATAACATTTTCCTGCCCTTTTTCACTTGTATTACCAGCCCAGCGCTTTTTGAAAATTCATCCCAGGGACTCTCCTGCAGGCAGCAGCTGCAGATTTTGCAGCAGCATTTCCCGCCACCTTACTGCAGAGCAGACCCTGGACCTGCACATGTGGAGCCAAGTGATGCTACTTATCAGCCACAGTTGAAGTAAGATCAAAGCTTCAGTGATCAAAATACAATAGGAGTTTGCCTATAACACTATCGTGTTATGTTGGTTGGAACATATCACCTATCACCAGCCGTACATCACTTGGTATCTTGATCCAGCAGCATACCAAAGGAACGTTCCCACTAGATAAGTAGTCCTACTGATTTTAATAGGACTACTTACACGTGTACTGTTAAAAGGTATGTCTAAATATTTCTCTGGAGCAAAGTTAAGGCCTTTAGTTCAACAGCAAAGTCTGTTTTAGTATGATGATAGTTTTTAAATGGATTGATGCCGATTTGCTTTAACTAGCAGAATAAACTCATTTTAAATCTTTCTTTGATGAGGCTCAAGACTGTTTTTTGCTCTAGTATTTAGAGTTTGACTTAGCTGAAGTCCACCTCCATTCATGATACATGCAGAAAACCACAAGACTGCTCCAGTCCTCCAAAGAAACCAGCTGGCAGGCTGACACTCGCAGCGACTGCCCAGGGACACACTTACGTGGGGCCAGTGGCCGTTGACTTTCATGCCACAAGCGTGACCTGTTTGCCTTGTAGCAATGACAACTCTGCAGTAAGGATTACCTGTCAGGAGACCCATTTTGTGTGTTATGCTGACCAGCGTGTTAATTGATACATCTTGACCAAAACAGTCTTGGCTTCCATATATCTTAAAGTGTAGGTTAATGATACAAATTTTGTATCTACCAAAACCTTCTTCTTCAAGACAGGTCAGAAGCATCGCCTTGTGCACAAACAGTTGTGACCTTGGGGAAAGCCTGGTCCAGCTCAGAATGATTTCATTCATTAATCTTTTTACTAGCTTCCTCAGTCACTAGAAATCACCAGCATATCTATGCTGCAATTACACCCCAGTTTCACCTGATCACCATAGACAGAGATGAAGGCAGTATGGACCTCTAAATCCATTGAACTGTGTAACATGTTACTTCTGGCCTCCCATATTAAAACATTTTAAACTCTGCAGCAAGCTTTAAAACAATCACATTTCCTCAGGGCTGCCAGAAGCAAATGTAAATACAGGAGTTCAAAAGAAGAATCCAGTTTTCACAGCTGCATCTTAGTTAAATTAAAAAAAAAAAAGGAGAAAGAGAAGAAAGACAAACTGACCTAAAAGTTTTTGAACATACAGACCATGGCAGACAAAAGTAATTGTTCTAAAGCTCTTCTGGATGTTTTAGGAACTCTATCATTTCCAGATTTGAAAAACTTTTTTTTTTTCCTAATAAAGCTTCATTTTAAAGTCATATAGGACTTTAAAACATCTTGGTTAGAACTAGTATCAGGGCTTCAAGAGGCAATAAAATATACCACAGTTTGAAAAACATGCCATTTTGGTTATAGTGTATGACTAATTGATTTTTGAGCATTGCCTAATTGTGTGACACTGGTTAACCAAACAACAATGCATTTTTTCACAGGCTCCGGTATTAGCTCAGACCATTCTGTGACCTCCCCCTGTTGAGAGACACATCGTATTTTTGATCATCAATCTAACAGCGTAAGGGCTGGAAAAGGGATTCCTGCTTTGTTTTTGCATTTTAACTGAGGTTAAAAAATTCTAGCTGTTGTCATTTATATAGGGAGTAATATATTTTAGTGAGAGCTATGGTTCAGAGAAATGTGGATACCAAAGCTGTGCTGCTGAGATTTGTGTTTATTTAGACACAGCAATGGGTTGGATTTGTGAGTAGAGTCATGCCTAAGTGATGGTTAAATTCATCTTTGATGGCTTCACTGAACTGATTCCTCAAAATCATTTGAGGAACTGAAAAAAAATATTAGAAAAACTTTATATGAAAGAGTATTTTGAGTATCAAAATCTTTAAGTGCCCAAACAACTCTGTTTCCTCTGTGTCGTGGATGCTGAGCAAAGCATATCATCTTAAGCAAACCAATTTCCACTGAAAAAATGTACCTGTGATGACAAAAATTATATATTAACTAAATTTTGAGAAAGAAAATCTTGAGAAAGATTAAAATTTTGCAGTAATATAGTCTAGAATACAGGTTTTTACTTTTTAAGATTGTTACTGGTTCCTAGAGTTGATCAAATTATTATAAAAGACAAGTCCAGGAGAACAAAATGAAAGACAAGACACTATTCTATAAGAATGTTTTTTACATCTAGGCAAAACTAAACATTAGGCAAAACTAAAAATAATCTTAAGCAATTCAATGTGATTTGAAAACATATTGTTTCTGTTTGGCTGGTCAACTGAGAAACTGATATTCCTATTTTCATGAGCGAGATGCTGATAGGATTTAAATGCCTGTTTGCTTGGGAGTGCGTGCGAAGGAACTAACCTGCTGAATTTTAAAGTACAGTTTTGCACTCTGCTGCACAGATTTGTGTTGACATTCCACTGAGAAGAAGAGATGGGCAACTTACTCTCTGTGACTAGACTATGAAGAGGATTTTGGTCTATTTTGGGGGGCTATTTTCTAACAAAATAAATGTCTCCTAATGCATTTGTCAATCTCAATCTGAAATATATTCTTCAATTTACTTGGGATTTTGCATTTGCAGTAGGCAGCTAGTTACCTGGGCATTAAAGTAGTACTACTGATATGAGGACTGCTTTTGGGGAAGGAAAGGGTTTCCCATTTAGAGAAACATCACTGTTACTGTCTTGTACAGAAGTCCCCAAGCAAAAACAGTGTTTGCATATTCAGTAGCTCCCTCACTGTTCTTAAACCCTCTGATTTGCTTTTGTTTGCTGATAAGGGTACTAGAGAAGTGATGGGAGTAATTGATGAGCTGTGATGCAAATTCCCATCTCACACGATGGTGGGTAAATAAAAACTCATCCTCATGACCAGCAGAAAAAGAAAAAAAAAAAAAGAGAAAAAAAAGGGAAGAAAAAAAGAAGGAAAAAAGAAACAAGAAACAAGAGACAGAGACAAATGTGTTGATCCAAGACTGAGTCTGTCCATGATAGCAAGTAACACAAAAGCTGCGTGCATTTAAGCATATGAATTCTCTAAAGGGAAGAGGCCGAAACACTGAGGCAAAATGAAATTCAAGAACTCCCATGTTTTGTATTTGATTGCTTTGCCATGTGTTTTTCTGCTTTCTTCTCCGTGTGGGTGTGTGTGCGCATGGATCCTTGGTATTGTGATGAAACTGGACTGTGAAGATGAAGGGTGCATTCTTGAAATGGCTTGTGGGAAACTGGCTCCCTGTCACGTTACTGAAAGCTACCTGGCCACATCCCAGGTCCTGACTTGGAAATATGTCTTAAGGGGCCTTCCTGGCTGTTCTGCAATCATTTCCCTCAGTGGTAATGAAGAAGAAAAAGGAAGAGCGATGTGCTCAAGAGTAAGGTGCATTTGCTGCCCATCAGCATTGGCTGCAGCACAGGTGGCACAAACTTCGGCAGAATGCGATGTAATGGCCTGATCCAACTGGGAAAAGACCATAAAACTCCGCTGCAAACACTTGTATAAATACAACTTCTTCTGATGAAATTAAAACCATATTTTGACTTGCCATTAGAAAAACAAATCTGGAGAGATAGTTATATATTGAATAACCTTAGAGCTTTTCAAAGCCAAGAAATCAGCTGCTGGCTTGAAGAGTTAGATGGCAATGCTAAATGTGCTAACCCAGGCTGATTCTCTTAGTGCTCTGTGGCTCAGCAGCATATTCATGTTGTGATTTTGCTCTCCATCACAGCCATTAAGGTCTTCTTGGGACCTGCAGGTATAAAACTGATCCTCTTGCCTCAAAAGCACAGTTTTTAACAAATAAAAGAGGAGGAGCCATTGACAATACAGGGCAGTGACACACAGCCAAGCCTTCTGAAAGTGCCAGGAGATCATGGTGGCAGTGTTGGTAGATAAGATCGTGCCTTGTAGTGTACATATTTTATACAAACGAGGCACACAATTCAGTAGTGTCAGCTATGTGCTTCTCTCCAGGGATGCCATTTTTGCCTAGTTTACTGGTTGGCAAAAAGTAATTCTCACCACAGTGAAAGGGATGTGCACGTCTTGTGATCTGCTGATCTGCTGGAGCCACTGTCCCTCAACAAAGTATGGCTGGTTTCATCACTTGTGTTCATTGCCAGCTCATTCCAGGAGCTGGACCTGAAGCAGCCCTGAAGAAGTTTTCCTCTTTCAAGAAGTTAGGAAATGCAAAAGGCACCTTCTGAGCTTCTCAGAGACTTCTGGCAAACTGGGCACTCAGGTCTCAATCCTGCCTGCATGTTTTGCACCTAATACATCTCCTGTCACTGTCAGTGCAGGAATCTTTGTCAATAGCCATAAAGTATGTGTACAGTATATTAGCATCTCATTAAATACATATACTGGGACTCTTAAACACCCTGCTAAAAAGGAAGTATGTAAGATGTGTCACATTATTCAAACCTTATCCACACTGCTCTGATGAGGTGTGACTGCCTGTAAATGGAGCACGAGGTCTCCAAGAAGTTCTGGTATTACTGTATTTTTCTATTTCAGTAGCACCTGAAAACCTTGAATGCCAAAAAAAGCTTACCATCTTAGGGAAGATAAAGAGAAACTGAGAAATGTATAAGTTAAATGACTGGCCAAAGATTGTAGAGAGCATAATGGTAGAGGCAGAAAGAGAATCCTGACCTCAGGAGTCCCATCCCATGTCCTGGTGACTGATTGAGACAACCAGGTTGCTAATACCCAAAGCCCACTTCCCTTTGCTTTTGTCACTGCTGTACCTTCACTGCAGTCAGATATTTAGTTTCAGAACAGCATATTGTAAGCTGAGTTCAAGAACTCCACTGCAATGAGAAATGTCTAGTGATCCATAACAGTCAGACAATAAATGCCCTTTGTAGTTGCGACTTTGGTGCCCGGGATTTCGGATGTTCATCTGCATTTTCTGCAGGTCACTTCCACCGAGACCGAAAACTTGAAGTTTAAGTTACCGGCCCACTTGTCCATTCCCGCCACTGAGGAAGTACTGCGTGGGGTTATTTTCAAGCCTGGTGAGATGCCATAACAGCTCTTGCAAGTGTTTCCGTTGTGTTTCATTGCAAAGATAAATGCATGCACCAGGTGACTTTGTGCTGTAGAAGATTAGGAGAAGGTGGGATTATGAATGCTTGGGCTGTGAGAATGGTCACCTTCTGGGAAGCCTGACTGCAATCCTGGAAGGAGAAGAGGACCATGTCCTTAGCTGATCCTTCCCATGTTGCCTAGATGTAAATCCTCTCTAGTCCTGTCAAGTGCTCAACATGCTGGAAAGAGGATGGTGTTTACAGACGACCTTGAAACTTGGTCCAGTACAGAGTGTCCAGTGGAGGCCAGTGCTGGCAACAGTGATGTTCCCTTGCACAGTTCTCCTTCAGCATTTATCCACAGATGGAGCAGTTGCCAAAAGGGGATTTCCATTGCTGACTTCCCAGTCTCCTATTTCTGGCAAATCCAGTGATTTGTTCCTCTCCTGTGAATATCTGTGGTTGGGCTAGGAATTTAGAAAGAGATTTCCAGTGGGTGATGGCCAAAATCATTGACAAGAAACCAACACTGCTGGCAGGCCTGACTTGTAATAACTTGAACTGACCACTAAGGAAAGAATGAGGAATCCCAGGGAAGTGCATTTCTGAAACACCTGTGGGTCCCATCACATTAGATGTGGTTTGCCTCTTCTGAGCAGGCTCATGTGAAACAGGTCCATGGGCTGGAATTGCTCTGGGGACCGTCAGCCAAGCCAGGCAGCACACAGGTCAGCTTCGCACCTCCTCCCCACCAGCTCTCTAACCTTTGAAAAACTGCTGGGGCTTGAATAGGTACTGTGGGGAAGATCACAGCTGGGACCAGCCCTTTGCACTTCACGGAGACCTGTATGTGTGCCACAGAACAGCCCATCCCGTGAGAAGAGCACTAGTGAGCGTTCAAAGACAACAGCTGTAGGTGAAAGGACGTATCTCTCGTCACCTGTTTAAGGATGCTGATTTTTTGAATTGAGTTACCTGTGTGTTGGGTTTGGCCCAGAATTTGCAGCTAAACGGAAGAGCCGATGTGGCGAGAAGAGGATTGCAGGCCCTGATCTGTGGTCCTGCACCAGCACTGCTCTGTGTGGCAGACAGCACTCCACACTGTGTCAGGCCGGATCATCCCACGGTGGAAGGAATGTACATGGGATATGTTCCTTCTTCCTTCCTTAAAGAAAGAAAGAGGCTGTAACACACATATGTACATATTCTCCCTCCCGGCTGCTTTGCAGCACCACTGTTTGCAGATTTGGACTCCCAGAAATCCCTGCTTTGTGCAGCAGCCAGGAGTGATTTGACAATATCAGGGAGCTGGGAGGAGAGAGCTAAGGAAGAGCCTCAAGCTGCCTTCATGCCACTTCCTTTTTACTATAAATCTACACTGGGCAAATGGCCACAATGACAGATGCCGCAGGTGCTAATGGCATGCACAGCCTGGGCAATCAAGAGTGGGATGTGTCACACTGCCAAACCACCCCTGCAGAGCAGCCAGATGCCTTATCTCCACCTCTCTGCAAAATGCGGTACAAGGCACTGCTGGAGAGAGGCTTCTTTAGCTGTAGACATTCACACAGACATGTCATCATCTGCAGGTCTGATGGTCTGACAGTCCTGCTTAGGACCTGCTGAGTTTGTGATTCTGTCTTTTGGGTAGCCATTCTTTCAGACAGCAGAATATCTAGTTGATTATCATTAGGATGTAAAGCTGGTGGTCCAGATTCTTAGGATGTCTGTGCTGCACCTTAGGAGTGTCCCCAGCCCATCTGTATATTGGATTCACTGGCTATGCTGTGGGCAAAACTGGAACTGTGGCTACAGGTGTATTCAAAAGCTGCTCATTGAAATCTACAGTTCATGCACTCCCAGCATCTCAGAGTGGTAGTTCCCCGTATCTGCCCCTCTCAGGCAAAGGTAAGAACAGTAATAGCCCTCAGATGCTGTTAATTGACTGCAAAATGTCAGTATGCTTGAACAGAGAAGGCAATTTTGGCCTCAGTCCACCTTATGTCTGGATGCCAACAGTTCCTTGTGTTTCTTGATGGGAAGACTGAATTAGCTTAAGTATATCATAAACAACAGACTGGTATTATTAAAAGGGTTTGGCAAACAGCTCTCATTCAGCAATTGCTAACGCCAACATCTCTGACAGAGAGCTACATCCTTCGAAGTATGATCTTTGGATGATCAGCTTTGCATAAGGCAGGTTACAGAGAATAGCAACTGATTCAGCAGGCTTGCAATGACACCTTGTAGAAGCTTGGTGTCCCATGCTGACCATGCATATGTGCAAGGCCAGCCTATGTCCATATACCTCTATGGCTCATTCCTGAGAGCTTCCAAAACACAGGACATGGTGAGCAGCACTAGGAGGCCAATGCACTTCTTACTGCTGTGCTGTCTAATTCTGCTTTTCCATGACAGCCCTGTACTGGGCTATACTTTACAAGCTGATGCTGGAGCAAAATGCGCCATGGACTGAGTGGATCATCGCACAGGGAGCTCAGGATAACACATCTGCCCACTGACTTCTCTGCAGCACTTAGAGCAAGCTGTGGAGATCACCACAGCCCAGCAATGGAAGGATTGACTCCTTTCATGATTCTCATTTACTTGAGTGCTCCTGTAGGATTCTTCTGGTCATAAATCAAACAAGTTTTAAGGCCTCTATGATGCTGGAAAATGTTCTTCCCTCCTATGCCTTGAGCTGGCAGGGTTTAAAAATTGTGATTTTTAAGGCATGCCTCAAAAAAAAGCCTTTGGCAAAAAGACTTCAGAGCAGTTGGAGCTGTGAATGATCAAAAGGTTACCATTCGTGGCCTCCTGGTTGAGCTTTTCTTTGGTTTATTTTAAAATAAAAACATGTCTTGAGTTTCTAGGAATATTTTTAATGTGCAAGGCACCTAAAAATTCTTTTCATTGTCCTGTTTATTATTTACATCAAAATAATACCATCAATCAATCAATCAAATTTGCCTGTCCAGTCCCAAGATTTGATTCTGAAAGCTTCAGCTCTCAATGTGGTCTCTTAAACCACAGCAAGCTACCAGAGTTTAAAGCCGACTGCTTCCAGAACCACAGCAATCAATCCCTCCTGCATTTAACCGTGGTTATTTTGTAACACACCATGACATGAGCACATTCCTTCCTTATAAAATAATTGACTTCTCTGTATCTCCAATGAGGTTTCATCTTCCCAGCCTGACCCAGTCTGACAAATGCTCAACATTTACTTAAAACAGCAGGTCCAGGGTAGCTAACGCAAAGCACCGCAATTAAGTGGGAGCAGCCTGATTAAAATGTTGTCCTTAATTATGTGTGATGACAAGGAAAAACTATTTTTATAGATTCTCTTTGTGACAGGGCCCAGACTGCCTTGCCAAAGCCCTAATGCTAGACAGCAGGAAACTTGGCCCAGAACCAAAAACTCAGCAGACACTTCCTTTAGACAGCACTTGGTGCAGAAAGCAATCCGTCCTTCCCCATGTATATTTTAGGCAGACAGGCTGAAAGTCAACACAAGCTTGAATAAATCAGGGGTCTAGTGTAGAAACTCCTGTTATCTTCAGACAAGCCTAACCCTCAGGTCAGCAGGAGTCTAGAGTATGGGGTCAGAGTGGGACTAATGCTTGTAAGTATAGACCCCGTTAAACTTACAGTGTTGTTTACATCAATCTACTTCATTCATGAAATGATGATGCTGCCAAACTTACCTTTTTTTTTTTTTTATGAGAGATGGGCAAGGCAACTTGGGCAATGGTCCAAAGGCCCCTGAGGCACAAATTAGTTTTGATAGATTAGAAACAAGATGAATCTCCATGGGACGGTATTAAAGCATCTTTTATTATGTGCAAAGCAGTCTTTTAACTTCCCAGGAGACATCCCTATCTCTCCATGCTAGTCCAAGCAAAAAGCTTTCAGCATTAATAACACCTGGAGAATCCCACTGGTGTGACAGCTCAAGGGGAACAGCTTGGCAAGGGCTGTCTGACCTCCTAAAATAGCCTATTTGAGTCAAATGTTGTTGTGCTTTGGACAAAATTACCTCTTTCCAAAACTAGTAGGAGCTTCAAACACTGGTTGCTTCACAGCTTTAGGGCCTTGGTTTCTTCCTGTAGTTCATGGTACATTTGCCTACATGTCAGGTGCTTTGTCTGAAATGTCTGCCATACCAAGATCTCTTGTTATTTCCTTCTAATAAGTTAATAGCATTTGATTGCTGAGAGGTCGACTGTCTCAATACCAAGGTGTTTGCTGGACTCACTGAGCTATGTGACATGAAAGTATCAATTTAATACCCCAAAACTGGTAAAGCAACCTTTTGCCTGGGTTTAGAAGAACCTTGTGCTTGCTGCTCAGGCAGTGCCCACTCCCTGCTGCCCCCAGCACAGGACAGCTTTCCCGCGGCTGAGCCAGTGTCTGGTCCTTGCAGGCTGGAGAGAAATATCGGCTCCAGCTCAACCACCTGAGATGAAGGTCTGCTTGGAGCCCTTTTCTGCGCTCTGCTTGCACCATGGTCCCCTGGGGAGGTGTTTGGACTGGGAGACGTTGTCCCTCTCTGGCAAACAGGAGGGCAGGAGATGTGACCTGTCTGAGACTGAGGGACCAA
This sequence comes from Tauraco erythrolophus, assembly GCF_009769465.1. NCBI lineage: Eukaryota > Metazoa > Chordata > Aves > Musophagiformes > Musophagidae > Tauraco > Tauraco erythrolophus. The sequence continues at coordinate 20,237,104 of NC_141473.1, read as the reverse complement.
CATTGTATGCAGATGTCTTTGACATCTGTGAAGGAAAGCTCATGGCCAGTGACTCTAAAGAGTAAAGACCAATAACAAGCACTTGTGGGATCTGAGAGTGAAATTTCCCTGAGACCCATATACACAGAAGCACACAGACAGAAGTTGGGCTGCCTCAATAGTCCTGAGCATGGTTCAGCAGAGGAATAATGGTCTTTCAGTGCTGAAGTGTAAGCATTTTCCTTACTGAGCTGACACTCTCTTCAGAAATGCTTGCAATAGATGGAAAGGCAGGAATGTATAGCTAAAATCAAAAGGCAAACAATACATGAAGCTGTAGGTGGGATGGAGTAGGAAAGAACAAGACTGTTGTAATGCTACTCTGTAAAATCAATGGTACTGCCTTACCTGGATACTGTAAAATGGGTAGATCGGAGAGAAACTAAGTACATACTGATCGTTTTTCCCATCCTCAAATGGGCAAGTGATTTGAGTGAGTAACTTTTATCCTAAAATGATTGTCTAGAAAATTCTCCCCTTAGAGTCCCCAAAACTATTTTTTGGTCATCTGGAAATGTTTAATTTTGATTGAAAACATAAATATAATGTATTTACTACATGAAATAAGCATCTTTTTGAACTTTTTTTAAATGATAAAATATAGCTGTATTGATTTTTTCAGTTGTTCCAAATCCAAAAACATGTGTGTCTTTCACCAAAAGTTGTTCCAGCATATGTATTTTTCCTCATTCTGATGAAAACACAGCAAATTTCCAGCCAGTTCTAACATGCATTCCTAACAACTTGTCTCAGAAAGCACCCTCTATACACAGAGCTTGAAGAATGGTACTGAAAATAACGAAGGAAGCAGAAAAGAAATCTCTGAAAGAGATTGTTAAATGTCGTTTTTTCGGGAATGAGAGAAGTAGAAGATCCATGATAAACTCTATGAACAGTAAAAGTGCCAGGGAACAGAGATGGAGAAATTTGGCTCTCTTTGGCTCATAATGTAAAAAGAAAACCAAACAAATGGCAATTTGGTGAAACAAATTCAAAGCCAGTAAAAGGATATGCTTTTCATTTTATTTTTGCATAGTGTAATTTGTCACTGAGGGACAGAACTCAGAAACAGAGTGGACATTTATAGAGATAACAGCAATACTTAAATCCATAATGGGTATTGATAACATATGTCTTGAAAGGAACATTCAGCCCTAAAGAAAGAAGGTTAAGATGAACTACTAACGAGATAAGTAGCTACTGGCTGTTACTGGGGATGCAAACCTTGAGTATAACAGGTCTACTTCAGTCTGGAGGCTGCAGCACTCCCTTGGATACACAAACAGGACAACAGTCATCAAGCAGCAACAAAACAAACATTTCACTTCATATGAATAGGCAGTTTCACTTATGGATACAGCTATTAGTTTTTTTCACCAGTGCAAAATCTGAAAATCTCCTTTCATTCTGAGCCAGAATGAAAAGAAGCACTGAATATATTCTTCTGTCATCTGTAGATCACAGATGTCCTTTTAGGGTAAAAAAAAAATAAATGTCCTTACACGTATTTATTCTTATGTTACTTTTATTAGTTTCACATCATTTCTTGAGACATAGCTGTTCTAGTCTTCGCCGGGAATCATGTCAAAATATTTTAAACAATAGCTCTCATCCAATTTATGAGTACTTTTTTATTACAAATGGTAGGCTATACTAACATTGGTAAGGAGACATAATCCAGAAAAGACAGGATGTTTCTGTCACTGTTGAGTAGCAGCTTCCCTTATTTATTTAAAAATAAAATAATAAATTATAAAAATAATGGCTGTTACAGCAGGTATTGTAACGTAACTATCACATCCTGTGCTATTTGTTATGTCATATATCATCTCACTCGATGGACGCACTGTGTGCTTGTGTCCACTTTCCCTTTTGCTTCATCTCCCTACACACATCCTTCTTTTTCATCCCAAAACATAATAAATACACAACACTTCTACAATAGGTTATGACATGCCAATTGGAAGACTGAATGACACAGGAATGTCAACAAAAAACTAAAACCAGAGAAGAGTAAATACACAGTACAATTTTTTTTTCTATAAAGAAAAAGGTTTTAAAAATATTGGTGAGATCCCATCATCACTTCAGATTACTGTGGGAAAAAAAAAAAAAAAATTTACTCAGTTGGACACCTTGAGAGGGAAAAATCTCTTCAGCAAAAAAGTCCTGAGCAGCTCTAGTCAGTGCTGATTAAGAGTAAGATCTGTTGCAAGACTCAGTTACATGTAAAAGCCAACAGTGATTTCATGGAAAGAATGGACCAGAGGCATTTATCCGAGAACAGAAATACAGTGCAAACCACTGAACTACAATTCAGAAGCAGATCGTGGCTTTTTTGGAGGAAGCCTGCAGGCACTGCAGCAGCCAATAGATGTTTAGGCCATCAGTCCAGTTAATCGCAGCATATATTTATACAGAATAGTAACTCTGAAGAACCCAGGAGACTGCTGAAAGAAGTTAAGAACTGATTTGGCTTTTAGCCTTGCCGAAAGATTTCTGCTTGTCTTGAAGAATGCCCAGTCCTTTCTAACCAGGAAATCCTGGATTCATCTGCTTTGCAGGAGTGAGAGGGAATGCAGCTTTTTCTCCTCCAGGAATGGTACTTGCATAAGACCAGCCCTCATGCAGAAGTCAGAAGATTTCTACCACATCAGTGCTGCCTGGATCCCTCAGGTCTAATACACTGCAGATTAGAGGAGCTCCAGCACATAGTTTCTTATAATTCAGCTTGTGTTTGGCATGAATCTTGCGTGTTTTCTGTATATAGATTGGATCCTTGCCCGTCTCCAGTTTAAAACCTTAGTAAACCAATTTGTTAGGAAAGCTTTTTTCTCCCTATGCCCCGAGGCAGGCCCAGGATTACAAGAATAGCAGGCTCTCCTGAGACTGCCTGGTGTTTCAGCTTCATCTCAGCTCCTTTTCTGCAGCTCAGCTGTCAGGACTGAGCCCTGGCCAACTGCCTGCGCTCGAGGGGCTGCGTAGTCTTACCTCACCTCCCAGCTGTGATGCCTTCCACACTGCTCTGTCTCCAGATGCGGCCAGCACATCACAGTGCAGAGAAGGGGGCTGTTCTGCACCTGCATCCGTACCTGTCCTCGGGAGTGCCCACGTGATGCTCTGGCTGCGAATGTTGCTTTCCTTCAACTTTCCTTGGTCATTTTTTTCATAGTTCCAGCATGGACACAGAGGGGAAAGTTCCTGGGGGCAGCTCAGAGCAGTGAATAACAGAGCTCAGCTTGGTTGCTCTTCTCCGTGCTGAATCATCCTGTCTTTTCATGCCCTAGAAATATAATCGGTCATCAGCTTTCACATTTCTTTCCCCCTCCGTGAGCATGCACCGTGTTTAATAGCTCCTTCTTTCTTCTCAGCCTCGGCTCCAAGAGTTACTCAATATTCCTTTCCAATGAATGCTGGAAATTCAGCTGGGTTCTTGATGTACATTCTCCCCATTATGTTCTTTTGAAATTCCCTGTTTATTCCCAGTTTATATGCTGCCTTTCAGACCTCCCTGAGCTTAGGACAACACTTCACCTCTTGAAGAAATTCAGGATATTAACCTTCTGCAAACCAGGCAGTAATTACAATCAGGAATAGGAAAATGTTTCCAACCTTTTCTACCTAAGGTTCTCTCTTTGCAGTTATGATCCCACTGCTGTTCCTACTTCCATTCTCACAACAGCTACATTAGGATCTACAGGAAAAAGGGAATGACAGAAAGGGTTTACAAGAGAAGGTTCATCAATTCACAGGCATTCAGACCAGAGAAGCTTGAGACATTCCAGTCGCACCCTCTCTGAGGAACGATAGAATTTCTCGTTGTCCCTGTTCTGTGACTTATAACTTGTATTTGGCTGGAGTGTATCTTCCAGGAAATCATCCAGTTTGGATTTGAAGATATAAAGGGAGGGAGAATTCTCCACTTTGTCAGTCATTTTTTTCTAGTGGTTCATCACTGCCTCTATCAAAAGCCAGGAAGTTAAGATCAGAGGGACCTAATTTTGTCCTGATTTTGTAACCCACGAGATAAGAGGAAGTTATCCTGCTGTGTGTATTTTGACTGTGACTGAGTGATTTCAGTGCTGCAGCTCTGTCCTCACAGGGTATGTCTCAACGTTACTTATTCTCAGCTCTTTGCCTTGGATGTTAACTCTCTGCCATCAATCCTGCTCAGAGATATATGGCTTTTCGTTTTCCATTAGATCAGGTAAGTGTCACTGACTACACTGTGGCAGACAAAGCTCTCCAGAAGAGAGGTTTGAAAAGCATCACACTGTGCTATCTAAATTATCCTAATTACCTAATTATCCTTATCACAGCAGCTAATTAGGCTGGCTATAAAGCTAAACCCATAAACAGACCACAGGCTATAAAAGTCTGCAGGTGGGAGAGCTGTTGCAGGGGGACTCAGAAGAACCAGTGGGTGTAGGAATGCTTTTATTTGAAGGTTCGGTGGAGGACAAGTGCCTGCAGAAAATAACCAGTAGCCTCTCAGCCTGCTAAGAGCACTGACAGGCTACAAAAGCCACAGGAGTGTCAGCCAGGCCATCATCTGCAATTGTCCAATTTTAACAGCTTGCAAGGGCTAATGTATGAAAATTGAACTATTTTTCCCCACCAGAGTCCATTAAAAACAGGCACAAAATGAATCACAGCCCTCTTCCTGAGAGCCTTCTTTTCCAAAAAGCAGAAGCAAAGACTGACTAAGCAGGCTACTTAAAGGAACAAGTTCTCATCCTTCAACAGAGCAAGGATGCAAATAAACGGTCTCTGGACTAGGTCTCTGTGTGCATCAACACCTCTCTTGAAGGTCGTTTCAGTTCCCACCTACTAACGCAAAGGCATTTTTTCAAGGTGTGAAGTGTGTCGGAAAGGGTTTCCTATGCTTCAAGATGAAAGCTTTTGCAGCAAGGTGAAAGTCAGTGGTATTATTTATTGCTCACTTCTGGCTCTTGGCGACAGTAAGTTTGGCTGTTGGAGAGGCCATATGTAAACTTTTTGACAGAATGCAACGCCCATCCCTTTTAGCAGCCATTGGGAAGGGAAAGGGAGTCTGTTGCTGCCTCTGGTGCTGCCCCTTGTTTGGAAGCACTAGTTCCTTGTAAATAAAAGCCAGTGCTTTTTCCTGCTGGAAAAAGCAGGTCCCTATTGTCTGCTATTTGATTTCCTGTAAATGGACTTCCACTGCTCTTGGAATGTTTAAATAGAAACCAGAAATAGTTCTGAGCAGGGCTGTGTACATGCAGTCTAATGGCAACCTCAGTCATCTTTTTTCACGACGCTGTCGGGTTTCGACTTCCCTCTCTCCAAGGCGCTGTCTGTTTATAGCCATCACCTCGAGTAGGTTTCCTGCCAGAGATAAATCAGAGCGTGTAACCGAAACAGGCAGGAACGGCAGGCAGCATCACAGAGAGCAAACACCTTGTGAGCAAGGGGGGATGCTCCTTTGGAGCTGATGGAGAGGACCACACTCCTTGCTGAATGACAGTGCTGGGACACTGCCTGGAGCTTCCTCATCTCAGCTCTAGAGCTGCCCGGGGACCTCTCGTAAGTAGGATCTGCTGGGACCATAACCCTGTTTACTTTATCGATTCAGTAGGGTGGACTCCTTCTGACACAAACAAAAATCCTGGCTGAAACATCTGGCTTGCTCTTAGCAGAATTTATTATGTCTCTTTATTCCTTACATGGGTATTTTTCCGCATGTGCAGCTTTCCCAGCTGGCACGCACATTTCAAATACCATTGACACAGTAGCCTTTTTGACAGTTGTAGTTATAGGCTCAGAAGCGAGGTATCTCTGCTCTTGTAACCTTAATAGCCAAATATCAAGCAATAGCTCCAGAACTTGTAAGAATCAGAAAAAAATGGTCTGTTTGGAAGTAATAAAATGCACATTGCCATGGGCCTCCCAGTTCATGCACCTGCTGGCACAGACACAGTCAGTAAAGGGAAGCTTGTAATAACATAAAAGCTTGGAATTCAGACGACTGAAAGCTGAACAAATCATTGGAGAGAGAGGTTTGCACTTCAGAGAAATGAGCTTAAAAGGCCTAGAAAGCCACAAACGCTGATTGTTTCTAGATTCTGCTCCATTTTACTAACTTAATGTGAATTAGCTGAGGTTACAAGGTTAATCTCTGCAATGTTTACCGCTTTCCTAACTAAATAGAGGGGAACACAAGCAGAATGCGTTAGGTTTCAGGGCTGCAGCACCATTTCCGCACCTCTTCTTGGGAGGTACTGGAAGCTCAGAATAGGCTGTGGGAGTGCAGGGAGCTCAGCAGCCTCCAGGCAGTACTCAGCACAGGGCTGGATTGCTCCTGGGAGATTTTGACTGCAGGAGGCTTGGAGTTTTTTCTTGCACCAATACAGATAGTTGAATGGCTGTGTTTTCCACTGCTCGTGTCAGCTGAATCTCTTGCACCTGCTACAGATCTTTGGTCGGGATCTTTCCTGAAAATTTTAGCACTGATCAGACTTTTCCAGTTTCTTATTTTTCATCAAAATCAACAGAGTTGACAGATGTTTTGGGAGGATAGAGAAGGTTGACTGAATGTAGCTGAGGTAGCAATTGGGCAAAGTGTAGCTCTCTTATCATCCTAGAATCATAGAATCATTTATGTTGGAAAAGACCTCTAAGATCATCGAGTCCAACCATAAACTTAACACTGCCAAGTCCACCATTAGACCATGTCCCTAAGTCTCACATCTACATGTCTTTTAAACAGAATTATAGAATCATATAATCGTTTAGGTTGGATGAGGCCTTGAATAACATAGAGTCCAACCATAATACACGCTTAAAAATCCCTCCAGGGATGGTGACTCAACCACTTCCCTGGGCATCCTCAATCTCTGCCAGACTCCAGTTGTGTAAGCAAAGACCATTGAAGATTTTCTGTTAGATCATATTCCCTGGATAACTCATAAAGCAGGGAAAGGGCAAAGATGCTTAGCCCTGTGTGGATGCTCAGTGAAGATAAGCAGCCATATGAGTTGTCTGTCCTTGGGCTGGCCAGGAAAGAGAGGCTCTGCCTTAAATTGTTCACGTAGTGGCTGTGGCTGTGTACTGCAAGCCCTATTCTATCTTGTTTCCCAGCATAATTGCGTCTGAAGCAGCCTGCTTAAGCCAAAGAATTTTAGTCTTTTTTTTTTTTCATGCAGCCTCAGTTTGTTTGAGGGATTTCTCTATCCCTGCAAACCCTTAATCACATTATCCCCAGTTTCCATTCCAAAGTCTGCTCCAGGCCCTACCAGCTTTGAAGACAATTTTCCCAGCCACATGCCTTGAGAGAAATCTGATTATTAAAATCAGCTTCTTGCTATAAGAGAGGCCTGAGGAACCTCCTGAGCAAACAACCCCAGGAAGCAGGACTAAGGATGTCATTGGAGCCAAGGTAGAACAAGAGTGTTATGAGGAAAGCTAGTGCTTCTGGTTAAATCTTCACCAATATCGTCATTTTCATAGAAAAAAATATCTGTCAAATTCAAGCAAAAAATAAAAACAGAAAAAAACTTTGATAAGGTCCAGCTGCTTCATCTTATCATCTTTCCAGACAAGAAAAATTTTTTTTTTCAAGATAGCTATAGTTTGTTTTCACTGCCATTTAAATATATTTGAAAATGTGAGGAAACCTGATTTCAGGGAACATTTCAAATGACATGCAATGAAACAACAAAAAAATATTTTTATGCTATGTTTAAAATACTTTGGTTTTGGGTGTGAATCTAAAAGAGAGCTGTTGTTACAGCTCTGGACCTGAGTCCATTAATCCACAGCTATATTTACTAGTCTCTCAGTCCATCCCCTTATTCCTATGATGATTTTAAATGTGTTGAAACCGTTTAACTCCTTTTTTTTTTTCTCTCTGAAAAAATTTCTAAAATACACAGGTGGATTTTGGAGCACTTAGAAACATGAGCAATTAAAGCTTTGCTCCAGGGCCAAACTTCTTGAAGGACATTCAAAGCAAAGCAGTTGGAGAGCAATAAACATGCACAGCACACATTTTTAGCAAGGGACTGAGGGATGATTCAGGGTCAGTAGCCACAGCACAGCATCTGGATCCAACGCTTTCCTCCTAACACCAACTGTCTGCAAAAGCTCTGCCTTACAGGATGAGCATGGCTCTGCTAAGCACTTCTCATTCCCTTTTGGGGACTGGTCTATTTTTAAATTGCAGACTTTACCTTGAGTAACTTTGGAAATACAGCCTTCCCAGATGAGGAACTGAGGTGAACGAAAAGGAATATGAATCAAAACATTTTGATATCCCATCATAATTTGAAGGAGTTAGGTGCATATCTCACTGAAATTTGAAAAAAAAAAAACCCCAAACCCTAGTTTTGGAATCCAATTCTTGCTGTGCATAAGGCATAGTGATTACCCAGATTATCTGTACAAATATGGAGCTTTTACAACATTTTGGAAAAAAATAGCTATGAAAAGAATGAGCATGTCTCTGCATTGACTACAACACAGTTCCCACCCTCTAATGTAATTTGCATTTGCAGGCTCAAAATGTCAGATGTGATGAGGAGGGAGATAGCTGAGCACAAACAGGAAGGGCCTGAGTCCAAAAAGATACCCACTGAATGCACAGCTTTCCCAGCTATGCCTCTTTTTTTAACTTGGAACATTCAGCTCTTTTCTGTGGTTTGAAATCCCATCAGGAAGAGGTTGGGGCACCATTGGAAATTACTCTGATCATCAGCTTCTTCTCCTTATGGGGTTTCCAGCTGATGCAAAAGGGGCAGAGAGAGTTTTTCTGACAGCTGATTCCCCGGCTCTGGCCCTAAGGAGGGAGAGGAGACCCCTAAGGAAACCCCATGGTCTTTACTGTTTGATAGGGTTGTGTCTAGGCAGAGCCTGCCCTGCTGTAGTTGTACCCATCTTAGTTTTACCTGTCACAGGCCAAACATTTGTGGCATTCGCTTAAGTAATTTTTTTCTTATGAAGAACAGAATTTTGCAACCCCTCCCAGAGCTACAAGGAAAGCCTCAGCAAGGAAATACTCAAAAAACTCCAATGGCCAATAATTTCTGTGCGAGTATGAAACTCAAATTTTGGTTGACCACAAATCTGATTTGTATTTTCATGGGATCTAGGCCATTTCATGCAGTCCTGACCCCTGAGTGTCAATATTGCTGAGCAGGGATATACAACATCGCTTAAGTGTGTTGCAATAAAATGTTTATTAACGTCAAACGGAAATTACTCAAGGTATGGCAGACTTTTGCCCTGGAAAGATATAAATGTATTACAATGTTACTTGTTCTTTTCCCATTATACTTAGACATAAATTTTCAAAGTCAAGTTAACTTTGGTGACTAGGTGGACCTATTCTATAAGCAGCATAATGTCCAAAAGCATTGCACATCCAGTGTTGCTTTAATAAGTGTCCGAGTCAGGAGCTAGGGAACTCGTTTTTAGGTTACCGCTTTTCAAAATGTTTGGCTTCTATGTTAAAAAGTAATGTGCCAAGCAATATGGTTCAACAACAGGGGGACCTGCTTGAATACAGTGTCTCAGTTAAGTCAGTGAGACTGCTGCACCAAGAAGGATTACTGCATAAATAAATGAATATTGAAGGATGAGGCCAGGTTGCACAACCAAAATTGAGTGCCTTGGAAATCCTATGTCTATAAAATGCTCCAAGCCATTTTCCGTCTGGGGATATGTAGAGGGAAATTGATCTATACTGACTGGAGACACAGTGATGTTTTATACTGGACAGGTTAATGAAAGTCCAGACAAGAAATAGGCGTCTTGTTTCACATATGTTTTCCTTTAATTATTGCAATACAAGATTTGGCTTTTCAAAGCAATTTCTGGGGTAAAGATTAGGAGATATTGTACATAATAGGACTTACTCCTTGAATGGAATCCAATAGTCCCAAACTAATTTCCAGTCCTTAGAATAAGGTATTTCTCCTGGGGATGGCAATATCTGTGGTTTCAATCTCTCACATCCTACCCAACTGTTTCCTCATTACGGTCTCAGGTTTCTTTGTCACTGCACAGTTTATACAGGCTCAGATTTAATCAGTAGCAAAACATTCATCAACATGAACCCATGCCATTTTTTTTTCTCAAAAATACCACCAAGCTCGCTAAATATTTGTCAAGTAAACATTTCCTAGACACAGAGAGCACTGCTGCCCACTTCCTTCTCCTTTAGGTCTATTGCAGTCTTTGGATTATTCCCTAGGATTACAGCTCTTGGTATTTTATTCCAACATGCAGAAGATTTGATAGAAAGCCATCATGCCTCTGGACTGTAAGAGCACAAGCAGCAGATCCAGCTCTGGACATGGAAAACCCTTCCGCAGTTAACTAACACTTTGTTTCAGTATTATACACTGTTTATGCTATTTTCTCTTCAAAATTGTAATTAAGGTTCTCACATGGCAAAATGTTTACTTTGTGCTGTGCTTTGTCAAAGAGAAGAAATGATTATATCATTTTCGCTCCACAGTAAATGGATACTCCTACTTGAGCTCTCACAGTGATTTATGAACAGAAATTAATTAAGACTTACAAGAGTACTGTGAGATAAGGAAATACTAATCTCCATCTCATGGTAGATGAAACTAAGGCACAGCTTCTGCCAAGATCACACACGCAGTCGGTGTCAGTGCTAAAGTATACACTCCTCCCCTGCTGTCACCTATCCTGTTTGGTGTTCCAGCTCATTCCAGTGTTGACTATTGCATTTGTATTTTCAAGGTGCTTTTAAGTTAGGTGCTTGCTTGTCATGAAGCGGTTTCCAAGCAATTGCAGTGATGTCCATTTCGCTCCCTCCCCTCCACCTCTGTTATGCTCATCTTCACTTTTTTTTCTCAGGATTTTGAGGATTGCTCATTTAAAGACCTCAGGCTCTGACAAACAAGCTCTGGAAAAGCTCAATTAAATGATTTAAGATATTACTGGCCATGGCTTTCTGCCCTGCCTCTGCACTGAAGTTTACAAGCGCTAGACAGCAGCACAGCGTGCCTGTGCCACCGCTGCTCCAGTGGTTAGGCTGGTGCCTTGGCTTAAGTTCCCAAGAAGGTGGGTTTGTGCTATGGCTGGGAATTGGAAGCGCTGAGGCGTGGGCATGTTGCATTTGACCAACTCTGACACAAGGCCTGCGTTCTCCAGTAAAGGCAAATGGATATATTAGATCTCTTCTGCTCCTTGGCTTCACAGTCCCTCAGTGCTAAGATTTCCGCTTCTCAACAAAGCCTGAATTCCCAAAATCTGGTTCGCTGGCCACTTACTTCTCACTGAGGGAGATTCTAAAACCAGGCTGGTCTCTTGAATCCCAGAAGAGGCAAGGCATGCTTGGAGAGCACGTCAAGAAGTTCACACTCCAAATATCAAGTTATGTTTACTTTTATTTTAAAGAAGACAAGAAGCGTCCTCCTCCCCTCCATTTATATACCTGGGAAGTGAATAGAGCAAGCATAGAGACCCCTGAACGAGAATTCCTCTTCAGCCTGAGAAGGCTCGAGCTCATAGCATCCTCTAGCCCAGACTGTGCTCGATGCACCGCGGATGGAGCAATGCGGGGAGGCAGGCAGGGAGCGGTGGTTGCTGAGCCTCTGCTCCAGCAGCAGTTTGATAGTGTGTTTTGTACAAGTGTTCAATGCTAGTGACTCGAACCCAAAACATCTCGCCAACCTGATCAGCATTGTCATTTGGAGTTCTCCTGCTGTCTTACATCCACTCCTGTTGTAAGCTGAGTCCTGATGTTTACAGCTGCCAGAGCTGCAGATCCAGCTGTGCATCAACAAAACCAGCTGGGGCTTTTCTGCTTCACACCCTGCCTGTCCCACAGACGGGGGAAGGAGAGGAAAGGCAGAACAATCAAAGGCCAACAGCCTAACCAAGGGCGAGGACCAAGGCAAGGCAGGTCTGGCTCTGACAGCGTCCTCCTCTGTCTCCGCGTCGATCGCAGTGAAGCAGTGCAATGTTTGCAGTGGTTCCATGAGCTTCTTCTTCATGCCATGGCTGTGTTACTGCTACCAGAACCAGTGCCTGTCACGCACCTAGAGTGATTGTGCAGAGGAAATGTCCTTCACCACGGGTTCCCATCACCAAAACCAGTACCAGTCTCAGCTCGGCTGGGCTCACAGCTCTTACGCAGATCACTGAAGGCAGTCCGCCTCATTGCCCTGTGAGTCATGAACAAATCCCAGGAGACCAGAGCATCTCATAGCAGCTGCTTAACAAGTGCTCCCCGCTGCTGACCTTGCAACCTGCTTGCTGTGAGCCAGCCAGGCAGCTGGCCTGATACTCTTTGGAGGATGACAGTGATTCTGTAGGATCAAAGAGCTCAATCTAAATGAAGGTACCAGAAACCCTACAGTATTCTCACTTGGAGCAAAATGTTTTTCTAGGGAGAGAGTTGGAAGGTCTCTACCGGAGCAAGTACTTTCTTATTTTAGAAACTACATATAAACTTAGATGTTGAAACATAACAAGGCATAAATGATACTGAAATGGCTGCTTTGTGAAATCCTATAATGGGAAATTCTTTTACAAACCTTTTAAAATTGGCAAATGTTACTAATATTCCTCCAGGCAACACTTGGGCTATTATTTAAAATGGGATGTGTGGTGTCCCAGAGCGACTGTTCTCCTGAACTGCAAAGCATTCTGTAGGATCTGTGAAATATGAAATGATTTAAGGAGGAAAGAGGGTTAGGCAGTTCTGCTTTGTGTGGTTTCTACTACCTCTAAAGCAGTTGTAGAGGAGAAGTGTGTTCTGGATTGTAATTCAAAGTGTTATAGATACTGTAAGGAATAGAAAAAATGGACAAATTAGAGGCACCTGATGAAAAAAACACGTTATTTTCTCTGTTTTCTGCCCTAAGCACACAAACATGTTGCTTAGATTCACTTGGGTGTTTATATCAAATGCAACTGGACTTATTAAGGAGGCCTGAAGTGAGCTTTAAGTACAAGGGCTGGATCGTAGCAGTTTGTCTCGCTCTGCAGAGCAGTCTCAGCACTCGGGATGGTGTGAATCAGCAACAGGTTCAGCACAGGCACCGGGACCCCTGCAGAGATGAGACTTTTTTTTCCATCTGCCCTGACTCCTGTACAGTAGAGCAAGGACAAGCCATAACTTGCCCATCTGTGAAATGCTCTGGGAGTTTGCTGCGTGTACCTGAGCTTTCTGCTCCAGCAGAAGCTCAGTGTGAATCAGCATCAGCCCCTGTAGAGCAGCTGCAAGGGCTGATCCCCCCTGAGGACCTGTCACTGGGTGTAGAGGGTGACACCACACAGCAGAAGGACACTGTGTGTGTAGGACAAAACAATGGGAACAAGTTTCTGAGCTTGCTGCCTGGGGGGAGCGGAGAGCAGGCGCTGGTGCGGCTGAGCTGCCCGGGGTGCCCCTGCCCTCTCATGGCATCCTGACACCTCTCCTCTGCCTCCGCCCAGCCAGGCGCCGGCAGGCCTGGCTCTGGGCAACTCCCATAGGATGCTTATGCTCTTGGTTATGTGTTACATTCACAAAACCAGTGTGCACAAAGAACAGCAAGGTTATAAAAAGCCTGTGTGTGTTTTTCTGCCGCAGTGGCCTGCTCAGAGCATCATCTGGCAGTGGGAAGGGACCGAAGGCACCAGCAGCCCTTTACTTGTAGGGCACAGCCTCCCGCAGAGCAAAGGAACGAATCAAATGGCTTTCCAGGATCTCAGTGGATGCATCCAAGAACATAAAGCCAAACGGATGAGCAACGTGCAGGTGAGGATTTATCTTCAGCAAGGATCAGGTTCAGAGCAAGACAGATCTCGGAGATGTACCGAGACAAGAGCTCAGGAACACAGATCAGGTAACCCAAACCTGAGGGAGAGGAGGTTTGAACACAGTGATCACAAAGAGCGAATCCACATTCCAGGACAGAAAATGTCTGTGGGGAAGGGGATCTCGGGGGCAAGGGAAGGTGAAGAGCTAACATGAACAGCAGATCGCAGTATCACTAGCCAGTGCTGCAGGCTAAGCTTTCCTCTCCGTCCTGCAGCTGCAAGTCAGGGATGATGTGAAAAACAGCAGACTTGCACTGGCCCATGAAGCAGAGCTAGTGAAATCATATCCAGGCTGGCTGTATCCTGATGGCCACCTCCTTGCAACAGTGCTGGGAGCACTACAGAAACACTGATGGGGCAGCGCTGCGCTGGTGAACGTGTCTGTGGCTGAGAAGGGTGGGCTACACCTCCTGCTCGGGCAGCGAGGGGATGAACTGGGGGCTGAGGGTCCCCTACTCCACTTCCCAGGCAGAAGGGGCAGCCCTTTGGGATGCCCCCCCCCGGGCAGTCATACAAGAAACAGCCTCCAGTCCCAGTACAAATCCCACAAGGGGATTCTCTCCCCACCCCTGTTCCCCATCTGCCGCCTCCCACCAACACTGCTCTGCGGGGGTCTTACAAAACATGCACAAGGTTCGGGTGCCAGATTCTGAAGGACTTCCATTTTTTTTTGGTAGAAAGCAAGAGCCTGTGGGGAAGTGGTAACTGCTGTCCCTCTGGATGCAGCTTGATCGATGGTGAGTGCCTCCAGGACCTGGTCTCTCCTCTTTCCCCAGCGTGAGACAGTGTCCTTTCTCTAGTAAAGACCAAAGGAAATTCATGGAGGCAACACAAGCTGAGATTCTTCCCATCTACTTGGAATTCCCTATGCACAGATAAACCTTCCTTTATGTTAAAGATTTGTAAGAAAAGGATGCTACACAAACCTAGAGTGTTTTGCCACTATCTACGAGCAATGTTCTGAGTACTACAGTATCGCTTTGTCAGGCAGGGACATCTCCAGGAAACGTTTTGTAGCACATCCTGCAGCCAAACCACAGTGGTGGTGTTGAAAGACACAAAAAAATTTTCCCTTTCTCCAACTGGCCAAAACACAAAAAGGAGTGAGATTTGCAAATTGCCAAATTAAGCCCAGCCAGAGTCTGTGGCTGCTGTCATTAAGAAAAACCCTGCAATAAATGTTTACAAAAGTGTTTCAGAAATAATGGCTCTCTGTAGAACTGGGTTGGGAAATTTCCAGCAGAACAGGTTTCAGCAGAAAAATGCTGATTTGTTGAAACCGTGGGGTTTGTGGAATTGAATGGGTTTTGACAAACTTTCGGTGAACTACCGCAGCAGTTGCCAAACTAGAGGCTGGGAGTCTGGTGGAAGTTCAAGCAGAAGTGAGGCTTGCGTCTGGATCTGGGGTCATGAGTCTGGAAACAGCCACACTGTGGGCAGATTTTGGCTTTAAGATCCTTTGTGCCAGGGCAGCCTCCCTGTGCAGAGTGCCCTGGGGCATGGGGTGACAGGGCTGCAAGGCTCTCCGGGACCAGAGCTCTAAGCCCTGGGATGAGTGGGGGGCTTTCCAGGTTTGCCAGAAATGCCTGGCCCTTAACTCTCAGAGCGCGCATGTGGGCACACACCTTGCAGATGCAACAGTCACAGAACAGAGCAAAATGTTTTTAATAAACACTAAAAACAGGGGGGAAAAAAAAGAATGGAGACAGCTTTGAAGGGATGAAAGCTATTCTTGGACCTTGCTCTAATTCAGACAATAGGTTTCAGAAGAAACTAAAAGCAGGGATATGAAATATTTAAACACTTCCACTTTTCAGTTTAAGATAGTGGGAGGTTTTCTCCTACAATGTTTTTTTTTTCTAACAATCCCCACTTTTTAAAAAACTTTTCTAAACCAACTTTAAAAATGCAATAAAATGCTTGATTTGGAACTAAGACTGACTTTTTGAGTCAACCTGAAACAAAAAATTACTTGGCCTCAGCTGCTGACTGGTAAGTCCGTTTCCCCTGCCAAGTGCTGGGCACAACAACCTGGGGCTGGCATGCCTGGCCACCGGGCTGGACACGTGGGAGCCCATCTGCTGTCCCCCTAGGTCATCCCACCGCTTTACCTGGGAGAGACCAAGCCGGGCTGTGAGTGCCCATGCTGCACATGAAATGCTGTTTCCTTAGCTCTTGAGTCCCAGGGAAGCAATGGGGACTGACTGATGCTTCTGCTTTGCCGGCTGATCAATACCATTAGCATCTCAAAGGCATCATCTGAAAACCAATACTCGGTCTTTAACGAACTTTTGCTCCTGGTTACAGGCTTTAGCACACTCAGAGACACTGGCAGAAATCGGTGAAGTATGTGTGTTCGCACTCCGCAAGTCAGAAAGCTGCTGTATCCTGTCATGGAGCCCAGCCTCCTGGGGAACTATTGCTGATGTATTAGAAAGTATTAATACGAAAAACTAATAACTTATATCTACAGGGGGGATTTTCATCCTGACGAACAAAAAGTGAGTTATAATTGAGTGAGTTATTGCATTCCTCAGCATGGTAATTAGGCATTTTAGTGAGTCTGCAGCTATATTAACCCCTAGGGACCTGTTCATTGACTCTTTTGCACTACTAGCTGATAAATACCGTGCTTGGTATTGAGCAGGAGGAGAAGGGGCAGGGAAGGAGGTTACCTCAGGAGGTTACCCAAGACCCTCTAGGGTCATGCAGGACCCATATCTGGCTCTGTTAGCTTTTGCCCATTCGTTGCCATTCTTTTACTGTTTTTCCCACCACTGCCTTTCCCAGTTAAACTGACCCTTCCCAACAGGGCACTGCAATAAGTGTTCCCATAAATCCAGCTCACCTTACCACATTTCTGTTGTCTAGAAAACCATTTGCTGAGGAAACAAGTTATTCAGGCACAAGCTGCTCAGGCTAAAGCCAGGTCTCATATGCTGCTAAGTCTTCCCAAATGTCTTCTAAACTCTTGCATGCTATCAAGGGCTGACTACCAGGGATGGTGTGACTCCCTCGCCCACATCTCCTCTCTTGCATAAGACTTACATGCTACTTTCAAACACCATCCTTGTGTCACATCAAACCTCCAACAGAGCTGAGCCTGGAATGTCTCTCGGCTGACTCCTGTCTCAGGACCCCAGCCCCACTGCAATATCTGCTGAGGGCTCCTGAGGCTCCTGGGCTGGAGCCTCCCGGGAGCTGTGAGATGGAGGATGAAGGAAGGAGAGGCATGGTACACCTTGGCTGAAGGCATGGCATGGAGCTGGAGCTGAAAATTGCTGGCCCACCATTGCATGTGACTGCTGTGCCCAGTCTCCTTAGTTCAAACTGTTCTTTCTGACTAAAAAGGACCTACAAAAGGATGCAGAAAAGAGCATCTTTTTTTTTCCTGAGCTCTGCAATAGGGAAATTCTGTGGATCCCTTTCTCTCCTTCAGTTCACAACAAGGGCTCTCATAAAAAGACTGTGTCCTTGTAATTGTGAAACCTGAGACCCTGCTAACACAAAGAGGAATAAAATCTGCTTGGAAATGACCAATCACTTTCCATGCTGTGAAATGCAACGACAACCTTTTTGCATGGGCTTCTTAATCACTTTATAAAATATTTTCACATTAAAAAACCCAGGTATTTTATTAAAAGTAAAAGGGCTGCCTAAATGGTCTAAAGAATCAGCTGTTAGTGAGAGTGTTTGGATATTTTTCTTTCTGCTAAATAAGGAATAGACTACAAAATTTTTCTCTAGTGGGTCCATAAACAACATTCGATTAAAGAAGATGGAACAGTGGAGCTGATCTTTTTCTCTTTTCAATTAAAGAAATATCAGAGGAATGTGACTGCCAATAATATTTTGCATAACAATGATCTTGTAGCACCTTTTAAAAAAACAGCAAGAGGAAAAGCTATGCTTCTAATCTGTTATTCATGAACTAAATCAAAAAATAACAGATGCTACAGTAAGCCCTTGAGAACAGGTACATTCATTAGCTGTGCATTTATTAATTGTTCATATTGGTGGTGTTATACTAAGCTTATCAATGTCCCACCGTTCAATATGCTGCAGAATCAAAGTGAAAGGCAGCTTTTATTCTCACGAACCTGCAAGTCTCAAAAGGTTTTATATATTGAGGTTTCGTGCCATTCTTATTTATGCAGTAATTGAACGCAATTGGCCTTGCTTATCCATAGCTGATTTTGCCTGTGGTTCTCAGCACATCTTACGTGTTTTTGGATGGAAGCCTGGGATATGGTAGAGGTAGAGTTAAATCTTTCTCTGCCTCTGACTTGCGATTTTAAGCAAGATATTTAGTCTCATGGTTCATTATTAGGAAAATGGGCAACAGCTCTGCCCAGCTCAGAGAAGGTTTTGTGAGGATAAGTACAGCAAAAACACTGAGGTATCAGTACAGTGATGCTGAGCCACAAAGTACCAGACTTTGCACTTAACCCTTCTCCCAAGGGTGTCAGGTATGTGAAAATACAGGCATACTGAAAGGCTTACTTACACGCAGACCGTTCAAAGACCCATGCTTTTAAAATGTCATCATCCAGGGCATATTCCATATTCCACATTCTCCCTTCTGAAACCAGGGGGAGCTGGTAGGCTTCTTGTTTTTCAGGTTATTTTTGCAACCATGAAGATTTTCAGGTAAACTAAAACTGCTCTGCAGGCAGCAGAAGTGTTGATGGCTGGTTTCCCATGGCTGCCTTAGCTGACTAGGCAGGACCAACAGACCTGCCTGTGTGTACAGGCTGGGCAGGCAGCTGCCAACAAAACGCACGGCTGACAACCCAGTCCCGCTCCTTCTTCCCTCAGGAGAGTTTTAACAAGATTCCTCTCCTTCCCTTTCTTGCCCAGTGCCACAATGCTCATACAAACTTAATAATTATGAGTCTTCAGCCCTTCTCTTCAGTCTGCTCAGAGGTTTGAAAGTCATTAGGGAGGGACTGAAAGGCAGATGGATAGATATGCTGATCCTCTAAGCCTGGCTTCCTTTGGAAACTAAGATAAGAAATGTAAACTGCTATTCTCGGTGGTACTCTAATTCTGGCAGCTGAGATTTAAAAAACTCAGTGTTATAAGATGTGAGAGCTGGCAACTCTGCAGTAAGCAGCCTATCCAAAAACCTCGTCCCTTTATTCTCCTTAATCACAGGTGTTCAGAGACACCTCAGCATCTGGGTGCCAAACTTAGCACAACTTAATGCTGATTGAGCCTTGAATGTTGAGCACAGGGCTCACACCACCAGTCCCCCTTGTACTTCCCACAGCCAGAGGCTCCTCACGGGAAGTTGCAGGACAAGCCCCAGCTCCTGCCCCGCAGCCCCGCACCAGCAGGCTGGTGGCATCTTGGGTCTGCTGGCAGATTGTGGAGGGGGAGCGACAGCCACACTGCCCAGCAGCAAATGTGCCTGTTGCAAATAGTGGCTGGTACTACTTCAAAAAACTATCTAGCACAGAGTGAACTTCTGAAAACAGTCTGTGCTGGCTGCCCCTCTAACAGCCTGCCAGCGCCCTGCACTGCTGCGAGGATTCACAATGCAGCACTGCGCTCCTCCTATGCAAGAAGAGTAAGTATATAGTTATAGGATACTTTTACTGGCCTTGTTTGGACTTTATCTCTTCCTCCTGTTTCTGAACATCACAGATCAAGTATGAGCCAGTCTGCAGTTCCCCAGAGCACTTGCTGGTTGTCCAGGAGCTGGACTTGGCACAGCTGGTGTTTAGTCCCCCAGGAGGGAGTTACTCTGCTGTGCCCTGCAGCACAGCCCCAGATGACAGTGTGTGAAGCTGGGCTGTGTGTGACACTCTTGCTCTAACCAGAGGATAGCACAGGCATAGAAGTGCTTGTGTTGCTGCCAAGTTTTTGTTTGGGACAAAAGAGGCCTTTTGCCTGTGACCCTCAGCACACTGGACATCGTCTTTCTGCCAGGAGAAGCTGCCGGCAGGGTCCTTCAAACACTGTCTTATCCTCCTGTTCCTCTAAGGCTTGCACAGATCCCTCCACCTCCTACTTGGAGTGCTTCATTAGCATTGGAGATGTCCCCTGGGCGAAGTGCTGGTGCCCCAGGTCCCAGGGAGCACCTGGCACATGTCTGCCTGAGTACACTCGTGTTGAAGAGCAGCACATGCTCTGGGCAATAGCGAAAATAAAGTGAGAGCAAAACTTTGCTGTCAGAGCCCAAGGTTTGAAAGGTCTGTAGCAGAGGAAAAAAGCATTCTCAGTCTCCTTTCATGCCCAGGAAATCTATTAGGAACATATAGACCATACTGTCAGCCTTAGTCACAGCATTCACAGGGGAAAAGGAGATGGTGAGGATGAAGGGTGAGAATAAGAGAATAAGAGACCATGGAGAGAAAATAGTTTCAGGAATCACTATGATCTGTGATGCATTGATTAATGATACTAAATAAAAAGCCACATGTCCTATTAGTACAGAAAAATTCAGTGAATTAATGCAAAAAAATAATTGCAATACCCCAGAAAATTACTCTTTTAGATATCTGGACTAAATAAAGGTACATCTGGTAATCTCTTAGTCATTAAAGTGTTTGCTATGTTAAACCTTGTATGTCCTCTTTACATGTTTCCCACTACCGAGTGGTTTCACTCTGAGAACAGCAGATTGATACGTAGGATAAGTTATATGAATGGATTCCTTCCCATATTGCCTGAAACTGAAGAACACACACTACCAAGCTGCAAACAGGATAGCAAGGTCAGGAACACCTGTCCAAAACTATAGTTAGGATAGCTATGGTTTAGGTATGGCTTATGGTTTTGGATGGCAATAGTTTGGATAGCAGAAGTGAGGAGGCTGAATAACTTGTTCTTCGGCTCTGCCAGCAAGGATTACACCCTTCTGCATCTGCAAAGGGCACTGTAATAGTGCTAAGAGCCAATGTCTCACACTTAAAACCTTCATAAAGTACCAATTCTGTACCACTATGGCAAAAAGCTCTTCCAGCACAGAAACCTAACAGAACTGAGCAGAACTTTTTTCCAACAAGTAGCCCTCAAAGTACAGCTGAAAATAATTAAATTTCTTGAAAGAAAAAAGCAATTAATGTTGCCATATTCAGCTGAAGATATAATTTACTTCCATTTGTAGCCACATCTTTTTCCTATCTTTCCAACAGAAAGAAATTTGCACAAGACAGATACTTTATATAAATTCTCCAAATAACTGAGCCCTGCATTTCCCTTATAAGATTTCCAGCCGGGCCCAATGGACATCACCTCCATGGCAGGTGCAGCACATTTTTTCCAGTGGCATGCAGTGACAAACGCAGACTCCCAGGCACTGCAGGATCCAGCTTATGGTTCAGAAGCAAATTGAAGAGGAAGGTGTCATTTACTGTGTCCTGCCCACTGCTCCCTGGAGCACCTGGGACTGCCCAGCGACTGCAGGGCTGGCCTGGCCTGAGCTGTCTTGGGAGACATAAGGGGATCAGAGCACACAGCTGTGCAGCTGAAGGGAATGGGGTACTGGCGGGTGATACAAATGAAACATTGCTGCCTCACTGCACACCCTTACGGCTCCTTCTTCTGAGCCTTATCAGGAGAGCTTACCATAATAACAAACCAGGCTAACTAGGGGATGAAAGGCGATCCTGGTGCTCCACGCATACTGCCACTGCCAGAGGCTCCCAAGGTCAATCCTTGGTACCAGGCACAGGTGAGTTAGTGTCCTGTGGTCTCGTATCTTGTGGTCCTGATGCTGTCAGAGCAAAAGCTCTCTGTGGTGGTGGGACAAACTGGACTCGCTGGACGATCTTGGCAAAGACTTCTACCTCCCCCCACCCTCCAGTCCTTTGCACAGGCGCGGGGTGACTGCAGTGCCCCACTGCACTGTCTGCCACCTTCCAGTGACAGCCCCCAAGGGATGGCCTGATCCTGCCTTGGCTGAGCCTCCACCCAGCAGTTGTTTCCGCTGTGTGAGGCACCCATCCCGGCCTGGACAGACACTGCCCACACACCCTCTCCTCGGGGAACACGCTGCTCCAGAGGAGAAACAAAAAGAACATTTTAAAATATTTCCTTTCCTCAAAGTGCCGACTCCTGAGAAATGGCAGCGGCTCCTGCCCTCATGTCAGGGCACGCTCCTAAACCAGCCCTGGTGTGAGGCCGATCTCCCAGAGCCCTGACGCACAGCAGAACCTCTGCAGCAGCAGCCACGAGCAGTGAAAGAGAAACAAGTGCGGCAGTTCCCTGGGGGGGAGAGGCGATGTTTATCCAAGATCCCTGAGGAACGTAAAGCATGAAACAGCAGAGGCATTGGCCGGCCCTTTGAAACAGCAGAGAACAGGCAGCTCACGAGTTCCCGTGTCCAAGCCGGGCTGTTGCCTCCGCACCTGCGTGGAGGTGCCTCTGCCTGCCCAGGAGAAGGCTGTGCGGTGCTGGGCTGCTGGTCTCTCTTTCTTTGCCTTGGAAGGATGCTCTGCTCTGGTTTCCATGCAAGATGGACCATGAAAACCATGGGGACATGCCTAAGGACTACAGGCTCTGCTGGAGGAAGCCTTGAGGCCTCTTTCAACACCAGCACCTGTGCTATCTGCACCTGCCTAGCTCTGCACGAAGATGTACGTGATAAAGTCTGCTGGGCCTTGTGTGGATTAGAGGCCATCGCAGATGAGGTTCAATATAGTGCTTCTCCCTCCTGTGTTTTCCCCTTGTGAAATTTCACACTTTTGCCCCCCTTTCTTCCCTCTCTGACCTGTTCCTCTGCCTCTGAAAAAAAAATCATTGCTATGCTTTCTCACATATTTGCCAAATCACATCACACCTTCCTCATGCCTATACTCCAAACTCTCAGCCTGACCTCCAGGAGGTCCTCCTGGAAACCTGCTTTGAACACCCGCCTGCAGACAACTCAGTGACTTATACAGGATATTTATGGTGCAGACATCCCTAATATGCCTATATTGTCAGCACACTCTTAGGCTGAGCTCCTCAGGGACACTCAGTATCTGAGAAGCACTGCATCTGCAGGCACTCACAGCCATCAAAGATCTCAGTGGTCAAGCTGTTAATGAGACACGCATAACATCAAGTCTGACTTTGTTGTAAGTCCTCCTCTACAGCCACAGAGAAGCCAAGGATCTAAGGTACCTTGCTATGATGGAACAGGACAGGAGTTAAGCATCTTGGCACTTTTGGTATAGCATGAGCAAAAGTTTCCCCATTTAAAGGCAACCAAGCCTGGTGTGAGTTTTATACAGCTGTGCAAGTGCCCTCCTGCAACCCTGCCTGCTGGAGTCCTCAAAAATCCTGTTGCTTATTTGTAGCACCCACCTCAGCAATCCAGCAGCCAGCTAGCTAATGCAGGAAACCTTGCAACTCAGAGGCTCCAGGAAGTACCAAGTGTCTTGCAGGCTGGGTGGCTGCTCCTGGGGAGTGATCTATGCTCCAGCCGTGACCCTGGCCTTTCCGTTCCATGCTGCCACGCTTTCAAGTCACCCTAAGGAGGTCCTCCATGGCGGCCTTTGAAGAGAGTGCCGTGCTGCCCAGGTGGGATCTGCTCCATGGCAGTGATGGAGCAGCATATCAGAGGCAAACAGCAGATCCTACAGTGTGAGGCTCTGCTTTCACTGCGTTTCATGGTAGATCAAGCTGTCACCTACAGGCTGACAAGCTAAAGTGATTTATTGCGTTTTTTTTACAAAAGACTGGATTTTGTTAGGTGCATTAATAGCACTTCTAAGTACAGAGCCCAGATGGGAGATGCGTAAGCATTTGCCTACTGTGGCTAGGGAACCATTCCAAAATCTCTCAAGGCAAAATATTTTGTGCTGCCAGATGATCTCTTTCATTCTCTGCCGTCCCTCCAGGGGAAGAGATACTTTCTGGAAGCATCTGCCTTTGTTTTCTGACATTTTTTCTTATTAGAGACTGAGGCTCACTGGAAACACAAAGCATCCACTCATCTGGGCTCAGGCTGGTAATATTACAAGTTGGGTTTGGTGGTGATATCCATGAGCAAAATGTTTGAGCTTTCTCTTCCTGCAAGGCTATCCATGGGAAACTAAGCGATGGGAAGCTCTCTGGGCACTGGCATTTTGTTATGCATCTCTAAACTCCACCAGCCCACAGAAACATAGAGAAATGGAAGCAGATGGGATAAGCAGGTATGCCTCTTAATTGGTTTCACCAAAATGTATCTGGACAAGGCAGTTTTGGTCAGGACCTACATGCAGACTAGGACTGGTCATTAAGTTTCTTCCTGAAAGCCTGAAGATCCAAAGAGAAACACCATTACCAGCAGTAAGCTGCAGAGACATGCTGCACATCTCCTTGAATTTAATCCCATCTAAATCCTGGTGTGCAGAAAACAATGGGAGTTTGTCACTATTAGGACTTAAATCTTTAGGTGCTGACGTTAAAAGCTAGGAAGAAAGTTTTTGACATAACCTCTGAACTCCAAAGGGCTAAAGTTCAAATTGGATCAAAGAGGGCTCTCTAAAGAGCTTCATGCTACACAAGGAGGGTAACATAAGGATGCCATGTACAAATTGTATTGCCTCTCAGGAATGCCTTGCTTTCTGTTACTGCTTTTGTCCTCAAATAGCAGATCCAGGATCCCAAAACAGAACATCGCATTGAAATACTAACAGAGGCTTTGCCAACTCCAACTTAATGGCTAGTTCAGAAATCCCCTCCCCTCTCAGGACAGGCAGGATTTGAAAGGGATTGTAAATGAAGTGGTGTCCACAAGAGTGGGACATCCCAGAGATTTGCAACTTGTCATAACTAACTTAGTCCCCAGAGCACACGATGGGAGGAAAAAGCCACTGGGTGGGAGAGGGGATATGGCAGCTTCAATTGAACTGTTTGTGGCATCACCTGAATCCTCTTTCTAATACTGTGACCCCTTAACTCAACTGCTGGCTGCTTCTGCTCCTATGGAAAATCTCCAGCACTCAACTGTGTGAAAAGCAAGGAGGGTGCACTGAGCATGAGTGTAAGACCCTTCTCTCCGATCCAATATCCTGTTCTGAAATGGAAGAGTGGAAATTAGATTTTGACTCTTATTAAATTACAGAAATTGTGTAAAGCTTGGGCACTTGTTTAAAAAAACAAGAAACCTGAAAATGGTCAGCAAGCTTTAGAAGTCTTGATTTCTGTGTTTTGGGGATAGTTAAAATATTAGTATGTTCTCAGCACCATCAAGAAACCCCAGTGTCTGCAGAAGCATCCCAGTATGCAAGAAGCAGTACAGCTAGGGTTGGGGCTAAAAGGCTGCCACATTTATTTGTTCCTTGAGCTAAACGTTGCCTTTGAATCTAGGCCATATTATTATCTTGGAACACCACAAGCCTGTCATTCCCAACAGCACAGAATACAAAGCCAGATCAAAACAGTAATTTATATTGCACTTTCCATCTTTTGAGTATTTTACCAGCCAGAGGTTTCTAGAAATAATGTTTTTAGATCTCTCCACTCCCCTGGAAATGTGCTCTGTGAGTGAATTACCAAAAGAGGAAGGAGGTTTGGATACCTGCACAGCAGAAGGATAAAATGTGCATGCTCCAGGCTTCTCCAGGGATCACAATAAGTGGTCTGCCAGGTGGCTCTGCATAGGGCCAGCTGGGGCCCACCAGCACTTATTAGCCCCATCCAGTTCAGGGTCAGCTCTGCAGGATCCCAGCTGGTTATTGCTGCATTACTACACTGCACTGAGGTTCTGGGAAGGTTTATTAGTGCTAGAACTAATCCAGCTGCTTGTACTGCCACCTCAACATCACTGGCACATGTTCTGTGCAGCCCCAAAAATCTCTCCAAAGATAGCTGACAGCTGACTGTGCACACATGAACAGTTTAGGTGCCTTGTAAAGCGTACATTACGTTATTGTTATAATAGTGTGAGTAAAATCAAGTGAAATAAAGTACAGTTTCATGTGTCATTATTTTAAAAATATGGTTCAGAAAACCCAAAAGACAGAAACAGAACATTGTATTCCTTTGTTAATATGTATACATTCCCCACCTGAATCAAGATTCAGAAATCAGGCTACTGCAACACATGCTTAAATTAACCTGAGATACCATTCAAGAAATGTGCTAGCATTGCCAGGACGTCTTGCCCTCGGGTTCTCATTGCTGTATGGTACCCCTTGGCTGGTGGCTTTGCATACCAGAGAGAGTTGTAAAAAGTCTTTTCAGAGTAATAGCACGTAATAATAGCACTGTCCTTATGGCAAATATAATCAACTAAATTTACTACATGGTTTTAGACGTCCTTTTTTAAGTCAAGCAAGCCTTGTTTAATGTCATTTTAAAAATCCTGCCAACTTGGGACTGAAATTTATTTTCAGGTGAGCTGTGGCCAACAGATATAGTATTTACTTGTCTTGCTTTCCCTTAGTCCCTTGATGCAGAATTATTTTAGGGAACTGACCACTTGCATTCATGTTTGAATTGCTTGAAGAGTGGGGATCCTGTTTGCTGTCTGCTCCCAACCTTGGCCCAGTACTGGTTGATGAAATATAAAAAGTGAAATACAAAAGTATGTCAAACCAAGTAGTCAGTAAGACTAAGTTCCAAAAACCAAATATAAATAAGGCAAAAGAAAATTTAGTAGTTACTTCCTTTAAAAAAAAATAGAAAAAAAGTACATCCTGATTTCGTTGTGTCGATATTAGCAGAGCTGCAGTAGGATGGAGTTTGCTCAGCCTCTCCTGCCTGCAGCTCTCCTGATTTCCTTGTCACTCTTGTTCCTGGACTTAACTGCTACAGATGCACAGCTGGACAGAGGTTTGGGTTGATCTAATAAGAGACTCTGTCAGGGTTACAAATGAGTATGAACTTGCTGGTGTCTTAGCAACAAAGAACAGATTAAAAGAGCCTGAGAGGGGCAAGACAAAAGATAATATAAAAATGTGCTAAGTAATTGAGGGCTTCATTAACACATCTAGCAGGTCAAATAATAACATTACCTGCAAGATGTGGAGATTCAGCTGTATAAAAGTAAGAAGGCAACAGCAGAAAAAGATGTCTGTATTTCCATCCCATTCATTTATACAGTATTTTTGGTACTCCAAATCTAAATACCAGGGAGACAGCAGCAGCAGCCACAAGTGAGTACATTTACTGTAAAAATAGGCAGAATGTAATGAAAACTATAATGGGGGCAGGGTGAGGTGGGGTGTTTGGATCATGAGGGCCTGGAGTACCCCAGAGATGGAGGGTACAGAAACTCAAATGGCATCTCAGGGCAGGCTGGAGTAGGCTTCCCTCCTCTGTCTGGGAGACATATGGGTGCAGAGCACACAGAACAGGCTGGAGGCATCATGCCTGAGTCAGAGCCACCAACTTCCCATCATGCAGGTGGTCTGTGTGTGCCCAGAGGTCATCAGCCTGAGACCTCTGGTCCTCAGGCAGCCTGGCTGGGGTCACCATCCTGGCTGGACTGCTGGAAATCTGAGAGCTATGGGCAGATTCCTCTGGTCCTGCACAAGTAGACTTTCAGGT
Organism: Tauraco erythrolophus; assembly: GCF_009769465.1. NCBI lineage: Eukaryota > Metazoa > Chordata > Aves > Musophagiformes > Musophagidae > Tauraco > Tauraco erythrolophus. Next base: position 20,209,792 of record NC_141473.1, on the reverse strand, counting down.
GGGAAAAGGGGTTGTATCCAGGAAACTCAGATGTAGGTTAGACAAACTTTCATAAATTATTAGAGCTGTTATCTCCAGAAAGCAGTCTGAATTAGTGTATCTAAATTATTATTTGCTTTTTTAAATGAAGTGCCACACAAGCAACCTGAGAGGAATCTGCAGCTCTGCCTGTGCAGCATTACCACCACGCTTTTCATTTACTACTGAATGAAAACAAAGCTGAGCTCTGAGCATTCATTTGCCATGTGTAGTTTCCCCCACTATGTTTTGGCACACATGACATCATATAGGGTGGGTGGGTATGGTTTTACACTAGACTTTTTGCATTGTTTCACAAACAGTCTCCTGATGCCTTGCAGACCAGAGGCAAAGAAATGCTGAACTAGATGATGCTTTGAGGTCCCTTTCCATCTTGCTTTTTATGAGTCCATCAATCTGTCACAAGTGCTCAAATGCTTCATTTGGTAATGTGGAGTGCAGACTTTTGGCTGAGGTCAGTGCCCCACCATTTCAGGAGCTGCAGAAACACCTGGCAGCTAATGGGGTCAAACCTTGCCCCCTCCCTATTAGTATTAGCCAGATTGGCAAGGCACAACAGCAACCTCATGGTGTGACAGCCCTGTTCTACCCCACCCAGGCTGCAGCTGAACCCACTGGAGATGGGCATTCTGCTTCGGAGAGGCCTGCAAGACAAAGGTGCTCCCAGACGGACTGTGAGGCAGCAGACAGCAGTTTTCATATTGCTTTCACTGCAGTAACTTTTCGTCATGCTCATGGACAGGACTGACCACCAAGTTCAAATCCAGAAGGAAATCTCTTCTACTGGTGTTTGGCCTCTGCTTCTCAAGCAACTTGTGACAAGCTTGGGGTGTATATCAAATGCTTAATTTCCTACTCAGCCATGAAGCCTTTTACCACCTCCTCTGCTCCCCCTTGCTAGTGGAGAGGCCATAGAGCAAAAGTGCAATGGAGCCTCAGCTCCCCACTTGCCCTAAAATGTGCACAACGGTTAGAGATGCCACAGAAAAAGTTTACCTTTCCCCTGTTGTGCTTTGCATGTTTCACAATGACCCTGTCAGGAATGATGGAGACAGGTTTCCAACGTTTGCCCTCAGTTTTAAATAGCTTCAAAAAGACATATAGAAAAGAACTCTTTCCCTCTTAATCATTCATGATTTTGCCTCCCCTGCTTGGCACAAGTTATAATCTTTTCAAGAATTTATGGATCAAATGTCAATTAGGACATTTGGGCCTCTGATATCTGAAGCACTTAAAGCAAGCTATCCCCTATAAACTCTTGAAATGGGCAGATTTCCATTGCTTGAGAGGATGAAGTAATCGAGCAGAGGAGTTGTATTAAATCCAGACACATTCAGTATTTAATGTCAATTAGGTCCTACTGACAAGGGAGGGATATGCTAGAGATCTGGCTTATGTCATGCCCTTCCTTTATCCCTTTTTGACAAGATGAAGGTGGAATGACCTCAAATAATGGCATTGCCCTGCTGTTACTTTTGCTATAGTTGGCACATCATATTTTTTTAGTTATTGATGGTTCACAGCTTTCATGTGTTGCAATCAAGGAGTTTTAAGGCTTTTCCCACCATCAGTATTGAATACAGCTTCCAGCTATCCCTTGCTATTTAATTCCAGATGGATCGAATCTTTAGTACCGCCTGCAGGCACATTACTAGCTAATGAGTTGCACTGGTCTGAGATCATCGCTACAAACATTATTTCCTTGGTAAATATTTTTGGTTCAGACCTGAGAAATGGCAGAGGTACATGCAGTCAATATTTATAACCTGACAAAACACTTGAAAGTTGAGTTGCAAATAACAATGGTTACATTTGTAGTCTCTGTTTACAGTTTTCTTCCTGCAAATATGTTGAGGCTTAATTCAAACAATCAGCCCTGCCGCAACGCTGGCAAATTCCCATGTTGGCGGCACAGAGGTGCACGTCTCAGGAACTCCTATTACTTTCTCTGTTACAGTTATCTCAGCCCTTCACGCTCACGAATGCACTAATCCTAGCAACCGCCCTGGCAGAGAACTGAAATCGTTTCTCTTTCACGAATACAAATGCTGATGAAGAAGAAAGGGACTAAAGTGCCACAAATACTTAGTGCTTAAAAATGTATCCAAACACTTAGTGAGATTTTTCCGAAACTCCTACATCCAGCTCAGAGCTGGATGCAACCGTGGGGAGGCTGTGCAGCTCCCAGGTTCATCCTCACTGTGAGACCTGCAGTCTCAGCATGGTACTGGAAATCCATCACTGAGTGGGGGAAGCAAACAGCCCTTACAACCATCCTTCCCAGTAAACCTGCACCTGCTTTTCATGCCTGCTGAGGCATTCTTGTAGATCTAACAGGCAAGAGACTGCTTCTTCAGCTCCTTTAAAAAGCTGAACTAATGGCCCCAGTCCTCAGAGGCCTTTAAATACCTGATGAAACAATCAATGTCCTGCCCACGGTTGTTCAGAGAGACCAGGGCAGAAAGAGGGTAGCTTGGGTCCCCCATCTCTCAGCTGGCTGACTGTGCTCTCCTGGTAGCCTCAAGCTGGCTTCAAACCAAAGGAAGAGCCTCCAGGTCAAGGTATGTTTTCATTGTTGTGCAATACTATCTACATTTTGGGTAAAGTCTTGTTTCTTCTACTCAAAGAAGTTATCTCAGTGGAGTCACTCAGCTAGAATCTGATCTCAGTTAATCCAGAATCACTTCTGCAATGCTAATTGTTATTCCAGTTTTAATCCGAAGACACAATTTGAGTTTGTATGGTATTGTGTGGTATTACATTAGATTTACACAACTTTTCCAAGACCAGATCTCAGCCTGAAAAAGTTAATCCAGAACAGTGGCAGGATACTGTCAAAAAAGCTGAAAAGAATTAAAGCAAATAATTATGAAAACTGATTTAATAAACAAAACAATAAGAAACATGCCCCAACCAAAACTTCTAGTGAAATATGGGTTTAATTGAATGCATACAAGGGAAAATGCCAGTTTTCATGTAATTATAGCACATACAGGAAGAATCAGATGATCTCAGGGACTAGAACAAGAGAAATGAGACAAAAATACTTCACATAAATTTGTATGCATAGGGATTAGGCTCAAGAATTGCACCTTTAGCTGACAGACCAGCACTGGGAACCCACAAAGCTCCGCAGCTCTTAGACACAGGGTGTCTCGAAGTCACCACTACAATACTGACAGAGAAAAGCAGAAGTTCTCATGTAGCATGAGGCTACATGAGAAGAGGTATTTCCATATGGAAAGGGAAATATTCACGCCAGAAAGAAGAGGTCTAATAATACCATGTCTGCACACGTCTGCTCATCCCTAATCAAGTACAGACAGGAGCTACAAGGATGCTCAGGAAATTGGACAGTCTGTCATGTGAGAGAGAACTAAAGTAGCTTGCCTGGTTTGTTTAGCAAAACAGATGAAGAGGCAGTGTGGTTACACCTTCCAAACGTACTGTTTGACAGTGGGCAGAAAATGCATAGAAGGAAGAGCCAAAGAGCAATACTGGTATGGGAGCTAATAAGCATGATTATGTTTTTACTGGAAATAAGAAACAATGGTATTCAGGATCAGGCATTCAAAACGTAGCAAAATTTGAAAAGAAATCTACTTTTAGACTGAGTTTAGTGTGTTCAAGCAAATACTGGAGTTACAGTGCACACGCTTGTGATGATAGCAAAGTAGAGTGGGTGAGCCATCTGGCCCCACCAGCACTGTGCTCCTACCACATTCGCACATCAACCCTTTCAAGCACCAAATGTTGCTCCTACTAGAGGTTTTGTCACATCAAAGCCATCAGCACTTCCCTATCCACAGAAAATTAACATTTTTGAGGCTTCATATTACAACTCTGGGGACTTCTCATCCCACAAAAATGTTAATCCTTGTGACTTTTCTTTCCTCTTAGTTCCTTTCCTCCTTTCATTTTTGTCTCAAGATTAAAAGAGAAACTAAAATATCCACATTTCCCATAGGACAGAGATTCAGCACTTCCACATGTCTTTCATTAATGTTTGTGTGCACTGATGCAGCTCTGAATACTCCTAATAGTCTCTGGCAGGAACTATAACAGGTCACTGAGGGCCAACTCTATCTCGCGGTTGTGGATTTGTCCAAGACAGAGACAGAAGGAAAAGATCTTTCTGCTCTCTCCTTATCTAACCTTGCAGAGTGCTACGCAGCTCTTGATGCATCCCCTACTCCACCCATAGTGTCAGGTAAGGGAGTAAGGTAGGATTTGATCCACCTGACCTTTTTGAGGGGAAGTTTGCTCCTCTAGCCCATAATGGTACATCTCCCTGAGAAGTTCAGCTGTGCTCCACCAGTGCCAGGCAGTGGCTGGAAGTCACCCAAGAGGTGACACCTGGAAAACTTTTGTGAGAACAAGTGCTCATTTTCAAGTCAGACTCTATGCTAGGGGCAGGAAGGATGGCCCTGGAAGCTTCAGCACTGGCACCTGTGAGGAGGGCTGGAAACCATCACATTGACGAACAGATTTTTTCTTGGCTGCTTTTACCCCCGTCCTCAATTAAGAGGCAACAGTAGAGCTGAACACCCTCTAAGCCTTCACATCAAATGCCAAGTCCTTTCATCGCTTCCTCTCTACCTGCTAGCTACCAGCGCCCTGCCTACTGCAAAGGAAATATCCCCTGAAATCGATCCATGGTCCAAGGTTATGGGGCTGCTGGGACTATTCTGGGATTATGATGGGATTATTCAATCTCTAGCTGTTTTATTAAATGTCATCTGATTGCCAGGGAATTCCCTGTGGTGTATAATACTGGCCCACAGTTTTGAGTTTCACCTGGATCTAGGTCAATTGCTATAATATGTAAATGAAGCAGGCAACGGATTAAAATCATTAAATCTAAACCTGAGATATTCCTGGACAAGCTATGTTTCCCTGATCCAGCAGAAAACCTGTTTACTCAGCAATTTCATTAACAAAGAAAACTTGCCTCACCTAGACTTAGTGGAAATATTTCCCAAGCTGTCACTTCCATCAACATGACCTTTCTGGGAGGTCTTGCAGAAGTGACTGTGGACAGACCATGAGTGCTCCATGGGTGTAATTTCAGGAGCCAAAATCATATTAGGATGGAGTACAGCACACAGTGAGGCTCTTCAGGCAGTCCTACAGAGCTCTAAGAGAGCCAGATCCCGCTCCCAACCCTACTGACAGGATCCCGTTGACTGTTATATTTTATAATGGTATTTATCAACTTTTTTCAATAAAAAAACCCACATAATCTCTTGGAAGACAATCCTGGGGTCATCTTGTGCAGTACTGCCACAGGAGTTATCATTCACAAGCAGTCTAAACAGCATGCTTCACTATGAATGTTTATTTATGATATAAATAAATTTATTATACAAATGTATGACCCTATAAATAAATGCCCCTTTCTGTTAGATTTCTAATTCTTCTTGCAGAGCTGTTCTGATGTCCTGCAGATTACCACTGAGCCACAGACTTCTGCTGGAAAAACTTCAGTTTACATGACACTTCTCTGAAAGAGAGCTTGCAGAACTTTACTATAAACTCAAATGTTTTGAGTTTACTTATGTTAAGACTTTTTCCTTGCTTTTTTTTTCTTAAATATAACAAATGACGAATTTTTTTCAGCTTCTCAAAAGTCACATTCTTAACGCTGAATACAAACAAAAAAGCATTAGAAAGAATTAGTAGTCATCCTCTGCAACTTGATCTAAATGAGACTAACCACATTTATATGTCCAAATCAACCTCCATTATTTCCACTAGATATTCATGAGCATCCTTAACATCTACAAAGATAAATTTCTTTTCTTTTTTTTTTTTTCCTTTTCCTGGTAATACTTTTCCTAGTACAGACTCTCATCTTGCAAAAGGAGTCCATATATACTGGTCATAGAACAATGTTCAGTCCATAATGGTCTGTTTGACCAGGGGTCTTTGAAGGATCAGGGTCTTCAGCTGGAATCTCTTTGTGGTAGATCTGGGAATGATTTGGAAAGAGGCAAGAAGAGAGGTGACAACATTTGTTGATGATACAGGGATTCTAACAGGCTGAGAAGAGGTGCAGGAGAATCCCAGGCTACTGAGCAGTGAGAAGATGAATGAAGTGAGATTTACTTGCAAATTTAATGCTGATAAGTACAAAGTAATGTTCATGGAAAAGAAACAACTCTAATTCTCCCCCCACAATAACAGGCTTTAAGTTAGGTAGTAGCGCTCAGAAAAGAAATCTTGGCATCATTATGCAGTCTGTGGAAATAACTGCCTGCTTGGTAGTGACCAGGAAGCATGACAAGCCTTGGAGTGCAGTTCTATATCACATCCAGCAGATCTGAACAGGCTGGCTGCTGAAAGGGCAGTTTCCTGGTTCCCCTTGCACCTGCCAGATCCTCATCTGCCTCCTCAGCAAGAAACTTACCCAGGAGAAGCCCAGCTATTCCTATCATTCATACCAAGCTACCTAGAAGAAGGAACGGCTGTTTGTACCATAGGTGTTATAAATTATGCAGTTTAGGTGCGACTTGTTTTACAGGAATATGCTAAGCGAGGCGACCTCGCTGTACACTTGAGGGCTGCAGTGGGGACATGCCCAAGATGGCCTGTACACCATGTGGGTGCTTAAGTCCCCAGAATAACACTCCTCTCCAGCCCTCCTGCCTTCACTGGGCTCTTGGTTTTGTGATTTCCGTTGCACATCAAACCCCGGCACCACAAGCCTGACAGCAGTCACCATCCCTGGTTCCCGGAGCATGGCCCCTCTGCTCCTGCCTGGTGCTGCCAGGGGGAAATTGATCCATGGTGGGTCACGGAAGCCAGAGTTGGTGGTTTGCACGCCCAGGGCAGGGCAGGGGGCTCATGCAGCCTTGTTGCAATGGGACTGCAGCCTGGCAGTGCTTCCTAGCTCCTCTGTAACCTGACTTTGCAACAGGAAGGGATTAAATCCTGTCAATAACCTTTGGTCCCAACCTGGCGTATCCCTAGCCAGAATACAGACCAGCATCTTCTCCCCCTTCCCCATCTCCTCGAACCCATCTTCCCCTTTGTGCCCATCCCATCCTCCCTCCTCTGCTCCGTAGCCCTGCTGTCCACCCTGCTCCAAATCTCCGCCCTGCCAGGCTTTCTGACTTTTTCCTCCCACTAGCACTGCCCTCTCACACACCAGAGTGGATGCTGCCAACTGCAAAGCAGGTAATCCACCTGCCAGTCCAAAAAGTACAGTTCATTACATGGAGAGCAGAGGTCTGAAGTTAATCAGCCTGCAGAAGGCATGGAGTGCCATGGGATTACTGCTCCCCTGCATGGAGAAGGCAGCTGCTCTCTTCACCAGATGACTATCCCTCCTGGGATGCTTTAGTCTTGAGAAAACCCAAACCAGACCCTGTAAAGGCTGTTATGCTTGCACTGGCCAGGCAGCCTGTCATCCTGAGAATTACTGCCACACACGCAGGGAAGGTGGGAAAGCAGGTAGGGTGGAAATGTTTTTGGCACCTCTCGCAACTCCAGTGAATCACTGAGCCAACTGGCAGTGGTATTATTAATTATTCAGTATTATTAAATATTTTGTTCATGATCATGTATAACAGTAACATTCTGTACTTCATGTGAGGAAATTCATTTTTCTCTCATAGTGCTGAAAAGGACCTTGAGAGATCATCTAATCTTTTCTCCTGTCCAGGGCAAGACCAGCTTCATCTAAAACCTTCCTGGCAGATGTCACAGTAGTTTGTCACATCCCATTCCTTTTCTCAGGGTTTATCCTTCCAAGTTTTTGACCTTCATGATGCCATGGAAAAAGGTAACCGTGGATTCTGCCAAGATTTCAATGGTCTGCACCTACGGACAGGGCAGCACCTGATGTGACATCAACTGTAATTTCTGGCAGCCCTCAGCAAACGTATCCCCTGCACCTCATCTGATTCGAGGGCTGAGAGAGCAGTGTCCCTGATAGCACAGCTGCTGGGAACCCACTGAAGTCAACTTGAACTAAGGACAAGCATGAATTTGGATAGGCTTGATTAAACTGCATTAAGGTGAATTCACTTAAGGAAGAACAGTGCTACTGGAATCCTGCAGCTGCAGACAGCTGTGTGCCCTGAGACAGATGTACACTCTGCAGACAGCTGTGCACGTTGACAGCTGTGTGCCCCGCAGACAGCTGTGTGCCCCACAGACAGCTATGCACCCTGAGACAACTGCGCACCTTGAGATAGCTCTGTGCCATGCAGAGCTGTGCACCAGGAGACAGATATGCGCCCTGAGACAGCTGTGCAACAGGCAGAGCTGTGTGCCATGCAGCCAGCTGTGTGCCATGCGAGCACTGGGACAGCCTCCAGACAACTGTGCACCCTGAAGACAGCTGTGTGCCATGTGGAGAGCTGTGTGCCATACAGACAGCCGTGCTCCCCGCAGACAGCTGTGCACATTGCAGGCAGCTGTGTGCACTGCAGGCAACTGGGCCACAGAAGAGGTTTCTGCTCACCACCATCTTGCAGTGTGCCAGCACACAGGCATGCCAGCAAAGCTGCTTGACATTTCTGTCAGAATGAACTGGGTTAGCAAAGACCAGTTATCAAATACCATTTTAGAGTAATAGCATGAGCTCAGCTTAAGGAGCTGCTCTGAATACAAATGAGGGAGGATGGTGACATCTGGCAGAGATCTCCCCATGAGACACTGCTTCTGTACAGCCTGAATAAGAGCATTCAGATTTCAGATCAGGATTCTCTGATGTGCACCTTGAGATTAAGATTCTCTGATGTGCACCTTGGGGCGCAGGAGGGTTGGTTACTATTCAAAAAGGAAATTCTGGAGGCACAGGAGCGAGCTGTCCCTGTGTGCCGGAAGTCGAGCCGCCGGGGTAGAAAACCAGCTTGGATGACAAAGGAGATTTGGGAACATCTCAAAAGAAAAAGGGATGTCTATAAGAAAAAAAAGATGTCTATAAAGAAAAAGGGATGTCTATAAGTCTTGGAAGAATGGGCAGGCATCCAGGAATCAATACAGGGGGGAGGTTAGGACATGTAGGGAGATAATCAGGGGGGCAAAAGCCCAATTGGAACTTAGACTAGCCAGCTCTGTAAGGGACAACAAAAAGTCTTTCTATAAATATATTAATAACAAAAGGAGGGCTAAAGATCACCTCCAGCCCCTACTGGAGTCAGGGGATGCGTTAGTCACTAGGGATGAGGACAAGGCTGAGGTCCTTAATGCCTTCTTTGCCTCAGTCTTTAATAATAAGGTTAGTAGTTCCCAGGTGAGCTGGCCTTCGGTGTCTGAGAGCAGGGAGGGAGAGCAAATCGAAGCTCCTGTGATCCCAGAGGAACGGGTCAAGGAACTGCTCCTCCGGCTGGATGCCCACAAGTCTATGGGGCCTGATGGTATCCACCCGAGAGTCCTGAGAGAGCTGGCGGATGTCATTGCCAAACCCCTGTCCATTATCTTTGGACAGTCTTGGCTCACTGGGGAAGTTCCGCTGGACTGGAGGCTGGCAGACGTTACCCCCATTTACAAAAAAGGGCGGAAGGAGGATCCGGGGAACTACAGGCCTGTCAGTTTGACCTCGGTGACGGGTAAAGTCATGGAACAGGTTATCTTGAGTGCTATTAATGAGCACATACAGGTTAACTGGGTGATCAGGCCCAGTCAACATGGGTTTATGAAAGGCAGGTCTTGCCAATCAAACCTGATCACCTTCTATGACAGGGTGACCCGCCTAGTTGACGAGGGAAGGGCTGTGGATGTAGTTTTCCTTGACCTCAGTAAAGCCTTTGATACAGTTTCTCATAGTGTTCTGGTTGAGAAACTGGTAACTGCTGGCCTGGATAGGCACACCCTCCTTTGGGTTAAAAACTGGCTGGACAGCCGGGCCCAAAGAGTGGTGGTAAATGGGGCTAAATCCGGTTGGAGGCCGGTCACCAGTGGGGTTCCCCAGGGCTCAGTGCTGGGTCCAGTTCTGTTTAACATCTTTATCAATGACCTGGATGAGGGGATTGAATGTACCCTCAGTAAATTTGCAGACGACACCAAGCTGGGAGGCTGTGTCGATCTGCTCGAGGGTAGGGAGGCCCTTCAGAGGGATTTGAACAGACTGGATCGTTGGGCTGAGGCCAATGGCATGAGCTTTAATAAGGCCAAGTGCAGAGTCCTTCACTTGGGGTGTAAAAACCCCAAGCATCGCTATAGGCTCGGGGAAGAGTGGCTGGAGAGCTGCTTGGCGGAGAAGGACCTGGGGGTGTTGGTTGACTACCGGCTTGATATGAGCCAGCAGTGTGCCCAGGTGGCCAAAAAGGCCAATGGGATACTGGCGTGTATCAAGAATAGTGTGACCAGCAGGAGCAGGGAAGTGATCCTGCCCCTGTACTCGGCACTGGTGAGGCCGCACCTGGAATATTGTGTCCAGTTTTGGGCCCCTCGCTTTAAGAGAGATATTGAGCTCCTGGAGCGAGTCCAAAGAAGGGCGACTAAACTGGTCAAGGGGCTGGAAAATAAAACTTATGAAGAGAGGCTGAGGGAGTTGGGGCTGTTTAGCCTGGAGAAGAGGAGGCTGAGGGGAGACCTTATTACGGCCTATAAATACTTGAGAAAAGATGGTGGGGAGGTAGGGGAAGGACTCTTTACATTAGTGATGGGTGATAGAACAAGAGGAAATGGGCATAAGCTTAGTCAGGGGAGATTCAGGTTGGATGTTAGGAAGTATTTCTTCTCTGAAAGGGTTGTCAGCCACTGGAATAGGCTGCCCAGGGAGGTGGTTGAGTCCCCATCCCTGGATGTGTTTAAGAACAGGGTGGATGATCTACTTGAGGATATGGTTTAATGGGGATTAGGGATTGTTGGACTCGATGATCTCTAAGGTCTTTTCCAACCTAGAAATCTATGAATCTATGAATCTATGAATCTATGAATCTATGATGTGCAAGGGATATATTCCACCCCCTCTGCACACCAGGTAATTTTAGTAGCACCCAAGGGCTTAAATAGTGTTTCAAGAAAATGTCAACAGCACCTATTGAAGACCGCAGGCATCCTCACAAGTGCTGCTGCACACGTGGTTTTGAACTACGCGTATTTGTTCCCAGTTGCTCTTCCAGCCTTCTCTGCTCTGGGCTCTGGGACTTGGGAAAGGAGGGGGAAAGTTACTATCTTAATCTTACATTCTGTAAAATCTTATTCTCCACTTGGCTGCCAGGAAAATCTTGTACCTGTTACCAGACAGTAGCAATGATGCTGCTGGAGCTCTGGCCCAGGCCAGCACCTGTACCTGTACTCAAGGCAACACTTCAAGCCCAATTTTATATGGAATCTCAGTTCAGCCTTTACTTTAGTCTTATAAATCCTGTCCTCATTTGCCTGTCACAGCCCAGGCAAATGAAAGGAAAGAACACAGACCCGATGATTTGCTAGCCAGGGTAATGGCTCAAGTGATGCTTATTTGGACCTGTTTTTCTCCTGGTCTTTCAGGGTCGTCTTAGTCCCCATAGGAGCTTGAAAATATGCCGTTTGCTAATGCCATCACGGAGTCATCACAAGTGTCTCTTGCTGAACACACATAAGGAAATGGCTTGCACAGAAGAGCCATAGAGATTCACCTTAGCCAAATGTGCACTGCACTCATGGCCCTAAACTAGCCAAAGCTGGAGACTATGTGTTTAAAAAAGTCTTTAAAAGGAAGATTTGCAATCACCGTAAAATAATGAGCAGATATCCTTTCCTTTGAGATGAGACCTAGGATTTATTTACCCCTCATAGACAGATGTTGAGAAAGAAAGCCAGCAATAACGTCAAGGAGCCATAAATATCCCTGTTTAGTGAACTAAGCAAAAAGAAGGTTGCATAGGTGGGGATGCTTTAACTGGAAATACATGGATCTCTCACGTGGCTAGTAATATCTTAAGAATGTTTGTTTCTTGGCACACATGCCGTGAAAGGGAGACAGTGTAAGCGAGGCTTCCGCAGATCAGGAGGATGAGATTCACATATGCGTTGACTGGCCGCGGTACAGCTTCTGCGGGGATGGCTGCAGACAAACCGGTCAGTCATTTTTCAATGCCAGAATAAAACTGGAGCGCACTGATCCACACATCACTCGTCTCAGTCTCTAAGGAGCTAACGACGGGACAGTTTATAATCTAGCAACGGATCATTGTTTGCAACAGCAAAGCAAAGAGGAGCCAAATATTTCCAACTGAAAGAGGAAAAATCTCCACGCTTTTCAATTTTCATTTGTAATTCTTTTTACAGGGAGAAAAAAAAAGTTTCTGGGATGCTTTAAATATTCACGTTGAGTGTGAAATCCCCCTTTGTCACAACAGCTTCATCTGAAATCAGTCAATAGCTCTCCCACACAAAACCCACCTAAGCCCACTTAAAGTGTGGTAGTGTCCCATTACCACTCAGTTTTCTATTTGTATCTTTTAAGAGTCTTTCATTGTGATGCATTTATAACGCAACAGTTTCTCAAGACACGCTTTCCTTGTGGGTCACAGATGTAGTAACAGACACACAACCCAAACGTGACACTGCCACAACTCCAACATCAACAAAGGTGCCACCACCATACTCTGACCAGCTGTATGATGCTCTGCAACTTATCCTGTGGTTGCTGCCATTACTTAAAGTCCTAGGTCCCAAAATAATGTGATTCTACAAGAAACTCAACTTGTAACTTTTTTTTCTGAGGAATTTTATCCATTCCTTGCATTGCAAAGCAAATACTTAGAAATGTGAATTTAAAAGGTAACAGAAGAGAAGACTCCAACAGACATATACACCACAGTTTGCATTGCTGTTTTGTAAGATGTTGTGTGATACTGAAGGGATGTCATAATTTTGGAGTGCTTGCAGACAGCAGGACAGCATGCACCAGAGATCACTGTGCACTGCTTAAGGATGGAAAACAGCTTGTGTCTACGGAGAAGTCTTTCCTCTACAACTTGAACTGTAAAGATCTGTTCTTTGATTTCTGTCCTTTGCATTGCTTACAAATACTGATGAAAGGTATTGGCCAGCACAGGCAGACTCCTCTTCATTCCTTGGACTTCTCCGTAGACTTTAATAGAGGCAGGGAACAGGCTATTATTAATAACACACTTCTTCAGTTTTCTGCACTTTCCTTTATTATCTATCTACCTGTAACTACAGATTTGTCTCTTATGTTACCTGCAAAAGAGTTATATTAGGACAATCATGAAGTCAAACTGACAGAAGCAAGGAAGTATCAAATCTTGTCTTGATGGGTGGATTTACTCATTAGGATACAACATTTCATTGGCAATTGCTTCAATCACTGTCTCTCTGTCTCCCCTCCACACACACACACACACACATTCATTCTGATTTCAGATATAACCTTTTTTAATCTCTGTGAGGTCTCCGGGGTGAGCTGATACATCTGCGATGCTCTGCCTTGCCCTGAGTGAGCACTGTGGGGAGAGGTCCTCCTCACCGGCAGCAGCACAGGCTGCTCCTGCAGCCTGGACAGACCGAGCTACCCCTCTGTGCTCCACACCCCTTTGGAAATTGTCTCTCTGCCTGAATTTTTCACTTTTCAGTTATTCAGGTCCCTGGCCCTGGAGGTAGGGAGGAAGGTAAGGCAGAGGAAGGCATGTGATGTCTGCCAAATTTCCACGAGGAAGAAAAACTTGACCTAGCTTAGATATCCAGCGGGGAGAAGATAACAGCTGTGCTGCTGCTGGTGCAGAGTTAAGCTAGTCTCCCTGCAGAGGAAGGCTGAGCTTCCCTCTCCCCTCTGCCTTTCCTGCTTGGTAGTTGAGGCAGCTCCCCACACGCTATACCCTCTCCTGGGCTCCTCCCCGGGTGCCTGGCTCCGCCCGAACTGCTGCTGCGCACCCAGGACTCCACCTGCCTTTGTGGATGCTGCAAGTCAGCAAGGGCTCACAGCCCCTGTTTCCCTCTTGCAAAAGCAGCTGGAAGCCTCTAGCAACGGGTGTGCGAAGCAGTCCCGCCGTCCGAATGCATCTCAGTGTCTGTGCTGGCTGTAGCCCCTTGATGGAGTGCTTGCTAAGTCACTGACATGCCCTTGGGAAACACTATCTTTAGAAGCCTTGTAAAGCGAACCAGAATTCGCTGTTTGCAGCTTTGTAGTGCATGTGATGCATTATTTTACAAATTCAAATCTGACTGCTTTTTCCATAGACCCTTCTCACGGTTATACTTGTGCAAATCTGGAGCAGCTTTTCTAATGTCACTTAAATTACTCTCAGTTTATACAGCAGGATCAAAATTTATTCCACAAGGTTTTGCGCTAGATCCAGTTACAAATGATGGAAATGCTGAATGCAACAAAAAATTTCATTAAACATGAGAAGAATTTTACAAACAGAGGCCTTTTTAATGGGAAGTAAGTGGAGTTCTAGATTATTTATTAGGAATGCTTTTAGATGTAGTCAAAGTTTTACTGCACTGGCAGTAAAGGGATTCAAACACAACATACAAAAGGATTGAGAATCCAAGTAAAAACTGTAACGTATTAACAATAAATTAGACTGTTTAATGTGAGAAAGCTTAATAATGTTGGAATCCTTCCCTGTATACCTTTAAAAAATCACACTGGATGACAAATCTCTGCCTACCTGCTGTGTGTGTATGGACAAGGAAATGGACATGGGAACAGCAGGGATACCTGCCACATGGGGAAAACAAGGTTATATAGAGGTGAAGCCTAATTCAAGAAGAAGAGATTGGTAGAAAATTTTAAAAAGCAAGGTTAGTTTTTCAAGGCCCACCACAGACCTGTGGCCAGCATTACGCTACCCAGATGGCACAGAAGTCATTTTCTGACCTTAAAAGCCAAGGACTAAAAAAATCTCTCAGTATTCCTCCCATCACCATCTAGTTCCACTTTTTTGGTCCCTTTCCACTCTCTACTGACCACCAACTTTCCCTTGCCAGTGTTCACAGCTGAATATTTCCATGCTGCGTTCCCCTGCAGAGACCTTCTGCTGAAACATAAACCTAATGTTGCAGAAATAAAGCCAGACAGGACTGTGGTTCTCCTCCTGGTTTGGTATAGACAGCCCTCCACAGATTCGGCATTCTCATCGATCCCTCTGGGATGAGCTGGTGCTTAGCCAAATGCAGCCTGATGAAATCCTCTGCATTTCTTGGGGCTGCTGTGAAAACCGATACGTAGCTGCCCCCACCAAGGTCTGTTTTATCCCCTTGTCTTCCATCTAAAATTTGGAAGCCTGTTTCCCCTAGCTTGAAGGCAAATGGTGGGCTGCTGTGAATGTCACATCCCCCAAATCCTAGAGTCTCCAGCTATCAACCAAGAAAAGTGATCTGGCAGAAAGGCAGCCAAGTGCTCCGCTGTCCCTGAGTTGTGTCAAAATCAAAGCTGTATGTGAAGTGTTTAGATTGAGAAATCAACACGTTATAAAGTCAAAAATGTTTCTTCCAGCAAGAATCTGGTGTTGGAAGGTCTATTCCATCTTCCAGATCTGGGATAAGCATTATGCTTAGTGTATGTACTCTACATCAGATGTTAAAAAAATGTAGTTTTGGAAAGTTTAAGATTTACAAGTTTTCCCAAAATAAAACCAGAAATAACCAAAGACTTGTCACAAATCCAGGGAAAAATTTGAAAATGCAATTATATTTAAATGTTTTTAATTTTAAACACAGCCAGAAGGGTCCCTTATAGCTTTCTCATTTACTTACTGATTTTTTTCTGTAAGTATAATGAGTTTGGAGAGGAAATATTTTGTTTTCCTGCTGAATTCCAGGAATCCCATTTTAATGGTATTTTTCAACTCAGTCAAATACATGCAGTTGTCAGTATGGCCTCTGTAATCTAATCAAGCCATCTAGCTATCTGACATGATGGATGGAAAGTAGGAATATTATATTTACTTTCTTATTGAAGGGTAAGGGCCAAATTTGGCTCCCACTCACAGTACCGCAAATCCAGTCTATTTCTTGTTATTTTCCTCTTGCTGTGAGAGTGGAATTTGGCCCTTAAGGTTAACTAACGCCAAAGGCAAATCATTTGCTTTGCTAATGAACCAATGAGCTTCCCTTCTTCACAGCTACACAAACAACAATTGCCTCATTACACTTTCAGATAGCTGCATTTTTCTAGAGAAAGAAAACATAATTAAGCAGGCTCTGGAATAGCTCAGTGCTTGTCATAATATTACCTGTATCTGAAACACTTTTAATCAGATTATTCCATTACTGAGCACTGTGTAGATCAGAGTCCTCTGCCTAAAATCAGGGCTAAGTCAGAAAGTTTCCTAATAAAGACTAATTTATATCTGAAAGCCATATATATACGTATATATACATATCTGTGTGCATATGTATGGCTTCTGATATATATATATATAAAAATATATATAAAAATAAAGACTGCCTTGGGGTATCATTCATCAAAACAAATTTAGCTGAAAGATTTGTTCTGGAAACTTACATTATTCTGTTCTTTCGCCTTTGCTATTTATATATTACTCTTCCACCCAAAGAAATGTACATATGCAAACAAAAATATGGACCAGTTTCAAACCTCTTGATGCAATATATCTTTACTTTGTTGGGCAAGATGTATCCCAGTACACTCAGCTAAATCCAAGATAGAGCAGCTCTCAAATACATTTTTAAGACATAGAATTTGGCAATAAAGATCTCTTTTAGACACAAAAGACAGTCTTTCTGAATTTCATTGAAGTCTAAGATTGCTTACCACACGTGGTATTAAAATCTGAATAATATTTATGGCTAAATATTACTGAGATCTCTGTGCTCCAAATCCCTTTGGGCAGCATCTTAGCTTGAGTGGCTAATCGTTATGAATTCCTGAGCCATTGAAAACCCTCACACCGTCCTTGCCAGAGCTGACTGCTTTCCAGTGCTCTGTGAAATAAACCCATCTTTCATCAAGTGAGCTTTCAGAGGACCTTTCATATTCTTTAAAAAGACAATTGTTGACCAAGAGAAGGTAGTTCCTTCTATATGGAAAAATTTTAGAAGCTGATTTTAACATTTTGTTTAAGTGAGAAACTCAAAAATGAAACATTTCAAAAGTACTGAAACGTTCTTAATTTAATGATACCAGTTCAGAGAAATTTTTTTCTTTTTGAAAATAACTTTCCACAAGTCTTTTTTTAAAATATATGCAAGCATTTTAAGTCTTAAAAAATCAAAAGCAAAATTAAATGTTCTGAATTCTTTCACACACAATGCTTAAGCAATCCCCAATTTGTCTTTATTTGTTTCATTTTAGTATAGAAATGTTTTTGACATCTCATGCTGAATTTCCTATAAGACACAAAAGCCAGATCCTAACTCATTCATAGACTTAGATTGAACCGTGTATGGTTTCTAATGAATGAAATCTAGCTTTTGGCACTGATTCACCAAGAATACTCGAGTGACACAGTGTAATACTAGAAGTTACTTCCTTAAGCTAGTTTTTTTCTCCACTAGCACTAGGTATTTTCCTCAAAGAAAACCTCTTTTAATGGAATGCACGTTTGTCTAATCTCATATGTGTTTAAATGGGCAAAATGCATCTCATTTACTTACTAACAAAAGGCTATTTTTCTGTCACTTGATCCGTTTTTCAGTAGAGCAATTAAAAAACCACTATAGATTTTTCATGAAAAAACCTCTCATTTGACTGCTTGCCATGATTTCGGAGCGGGATCCATCCCTTCAGACAGGGAAAAAACCAAAGATACTCAGAGATGGACACACTGCTTAGCACGGCTTCACTGGGGCTGGATGGATCCTTGCGCAGCAGAGCCCTGTGCCGGTGCATTTAGCAGTGCTCAAGGTGTTGATTGTTATTTCTGGCAGTAGGGGAAAAACCCCAGTGCTGTTTTGAGTTACACTTTTTGCTGCAATTTGCCCATTTGCAAAGAACAAGCAAAACTTCTTTTGCTGAACGTGGCAGGACAAATTCTCTCTGCTCACAGCTTCGGTCCCCTTCCAAGCAGCCCTGTGCATAGGTGGCCCAGCCTTTTTGGCTATTCTCCAGGCCACAACCCAAAGCTTAGTTGTTGAGATATATCCTTGTTTCGCTCGCTCTCAGCTTCTCATTCATTCTATGCTCACGTATGTTGCATCCAGGCAGCAAAAAGGGCCCAGAGGACCTCACCACCTTGGCCTAAGCTATGCACTTCAAACCGCACAGCCACACTGGCTACAGAATAATTTTCCCCTGATATTTACAGGGAGATATTTACAGTATTTGCTTATGCTCACGTAAGAAACGTGGCAATCTCTGATATAGAGACAGGAATCCTGTCTCCAGAGCATATCAATATGTTTCTTCAATACAGCTCAATGTACCCTGCCCACAGGGCCTCCAGTGAAGTTACCAACACATGTGAGTTACACAGGTGGTTACACTCGTGTTCAGGTGGCATCACTGAGCTACACCTGGGCAGCCAGTATGCCTCCATTTCACAAGGGCTGCCTGCAGAGCTCAGCCCACGGATCAGGGTGATGCCTTCACTCCGCACATGTGTGGATTCAGTCCTCAATGCTGATTACTCATCTAGTAGCATCATACTATACAAGCTGGCTTCGATCCAGCAAAGTACTTAACCACATGCCTCGCTTTAAGTAGACAAGTGACTATTGCTTGCATTACAATTTCAGGCTAAGGACATGCCTTTGTGTTTTGCTGAATTAAAGTCACAGGCAATACTTAGGAGACTTCTATATTTGCTTTCTGCTCTACCCACTGTAACCCCTGCCTCAGATGCTGGCATATGTTCATCTGCTCTGGATGCCTGAAGCCTACAAGGAGACTACGAAAGGGCTGTATTTGCCCAATGGACTCGTGAATGACAGGGTTATTTATTCCCTGGAAACGATCTCTCAGAGGTGAAAACAAAAAGGTGAGGTGCGGATATGAATTTTTCAAGCTAGATCTATCGCCCTTGCAGATTGGCCCTGCTTTCAAGACTTGACACATTTTCCAGACTGAAATAATAAAATTATTCTCTGTAAAGAAATTCCTCTTCCTAATGACCTTATTGCAGCCACCATACTTAGAGCAATAGACACGTCCTAGCTGTCATCAACAGAAGGATCCTAGTGACCTTTTTGTATGGCGTGGCTGAGAGCAGGATAGAATTGTAATTGCAGTTCCGTATTCCTGACAGCTTCCATATTTCACATTGCAAAATATTTTTTAGCCATAATTTGTTTTATCTTCTCGTCATCCTTGGGAAAGCAAAGCTGTTTGGCTTTGTGCTTGGGTTAGTATCTCTCTTCTCTGAGCAGATGCACCCACACAAAGTCTGCTGTAAATTGCACCCTCATGAGTAGTGCTTGGCTGAGGGGATCTAAAGAGCAAAGTGCTCTGGACACCAGGAGGGGCTTGACGTAAGGCAGTAACAAAATTTTATTCTCCATCTACCTCCAGGCACACTCTGCCCCTGCCAAGAGGCATCTCAAGACTCTCCCTGGGGTTGCGAGAGCAATTAAACATCCATTCATTCCCTGGGAGTGTTTCCCAAAAAAGATTGGCCAAGGTAATGAAGCATGCCAGCCACACTCCTTCCTGGAAGGGCAGTGGAAAGGATCATGTGTTGACCACGGTTGACTGAGAACCGAATCCCAGATGAATCCAGCTAAGGGATGGAAACTGTGAGACCTATGCAGCCCTAGCACGAGATCTCACAGACTAAGTCCAGCTGGTCGTAGCCCCCTTAAGCATGGCGCCAGCAGCAGTGTAAATATTACCGGACTCCTGAGCATCAGCATTTTGCCTTCCTGCCTTTTCCCAAGCAGCCCAATATCTCTGTTCTCAAGCTGGCTGATGGACTCTCCATCACCTCTGTTTGCCCTCTAATCTTCTGACTGGAGGTGGTGAAGAGTCTTCTACAAAGTACATTCCCTGCTTAGGCCCCTTGCTGCCAAAGGCAGGAAAGCCAAAGAAGGCAATAGTTGCACTCCATTGCCTCTCAATATGAAATCATTCACTGGGCCACCAGCCCCTTTCTCTCCAGCATCTAACTCCTTAATACAGACACCTATTTCAGCAATGTTTCTCAGACTATTCCTTGTCTGTACTAAAATCCCAGTCCTTCACATGTGAAGTGTTACAAAACCTTCTGGATTTATTTTAGAAGCAGATATTTATCAGGCAGCTGCTCAAAAAGAAGGCCATTTCTGCACAGAACAGCTACTCAAGTATTTGTTCATGTATACAGTGATGTATGTGTACATAGTGCACCATAAAGAAATCAGGACTATTTTCAGATGTGCCTAAACTTATTACAGCCCTAATTACAGCCCTGATTACAGCTGCATGTCACAGCTCTGCAGCCTTGAGATTTCAGTGCAATAGCTGCAGGCACAGTTGGGACCTGCTAGATGAGGGACTGATGGTAGGGCGGGCACCACACACCATCTGAAAGCCCAGGAGGC
Source organism: Tauraco erythrolophus (assembly GCF_009769465.1). Lineage (NCBI taxonomy): Eukaryota > Metazoa > Chordata > Aves > Musophagiformes > Musophagidae > Tauraco > Tauraco erythrolophus. The sequence goes on along the minus strand of NC_141473.1, from coordinate 20,189,365 downwards.
ACAGACCAACCCATGATCTTGTAAAAAAACCCTGAAACTATTTCCCCATTTCAGGTGCCACTGGAATGTAAATGCACAGTAACCACCATACTGTGAAATGCTGGTCATGGACACGTGAATGGGATCTCCTGAGAAAATCCAAGCTTCCCAGGGAAAGGAAAAAAGATTTGTCTAACTCATATGACCTCTTGAATTAAAGCAGCTCTGCCTTAACTCAGGAAATGTCATTCTGGTTTGATTCCAGGACAATATGAACAAAAGCATTATGGAGCTGTCTCCACATATCTTTGCAGTGCATTGTGTGAGACTGTATGTATAGATAGGTATAGATAAAGCTACAGATATAGACATAGATTTTGATTTTGATATAGCTGATGTATATGGGCATCCATGTGTGTCTGTCTCTACATATGTCTGTATGTGTGTAAATGAATGGGGAGATTTCACAGCAGGTCTATCTGGAAGAAATCTTTCTCTTACAAGAACCATTTGGATCTTATCCACTGTCTAAATGAAGACGAAAATGATTTCTTCTCAGAATTCAGATAGAAGAGATATTCAGTCCTTAGGGGAAAAAAACCCATGACATTTAATAGAATTCAAAGGGTGACTTAGAGATGACAGTGAGTGTGTAAAAATGAATTATGCTGTTCCAGGCCAGGGCTGAGGGACAACGGCTGGGAGCCAGCAAGGAGCTGCACACAGCCTTGGAGGGCTGCTGCATCTCTCCTGGAGGAGGAGAGGGCTCCAGAGCAGACACACTGGTGCTGGAGATGGCTGTTAAAAGTGTGATTTAAGTTCTGATATTCATTCCTTTTGTTTACCATCAGCACAAAAATTAAATGAGGTGCAACAGCAGAGCATCGTAAAAATATCAGTGCTGAGTCTCCTAATTTTTCTCCCAAGCAGGCATCTGGATTAGCATGTGTCTCTGCAGAGTGCAAAGCCATGCTGCTCATGCATGGGGACTGGGTAATCCCAGTACAACTGGCTAGTGATCAGGAATGATGCGGCGGGAATGATTAGAAAACATCTGCTCCCCTGTCGTATCCTGCACTATCTGCATTCCATCTGGTTTGGCTGGACATAACTTTTACTATAAATGTCTTGTGAATCAGTCCCTTTAGGAGTCAGCTTGGTTTTAAAAGTATATGACAAGTAAAGGAGGGAAAATGGATAAATAAATCTGTTGTGGTGATTGCATTCCGTATTACTAGGACTTCTTGAACCCTTTGGAGGGAAAACATTTCTCTGCTGAGTTACCTTACTGAATGAAATAATTTCATCTGCTTGGGATAATTAAGATTTATTTATCTCAAGTAACATAAAAGGTTGTTCTTCATTGAGCCTATAAAATGGATCATTCTTTTGGCAGCAGCTGCTGCTGAGCTACTAATATCACTGGTAACATGAGAAAATAAATAAATAGAAATGTCCTCAAATAAGCTAGGAGAACTATAGACATGGATGTAAATTAACGTGTATGAAGATGAAATCTCATCTCCTGCAGTCCAGGATTTATCCTGCGGTGTTCTCAGTGTCCAAGGGTAACAATCCGAAGTGAAACAGGCAGGTGTGTTGTCCAAGCCTCAGTGGATGTTGAGTGCAACCAAGCCAGCCTGAGTGGCACCCCGAGATGCCCACCTTGCAGTCTGCAAACCCAGGGGCTCTAACTTGTGCCTGCAAGAGCCCAGGGCTCCCCAAACACAGACCCTGGCTCAGGAGTATGGGGAATAGGGATGGGCTGGCAGCAACACAAGGTGATTCAAGGTAGAGGCAGGGGAGCAAGCAGGAGGCAAAGAGATGGGGTTAGACTGCTGGGTGTTCAGTCCCAGGCCCTGGGGTGGGCTGGGTGGCTGTGCCTACAGAGGTCTGGCTCTAAGGATGGTGTGGGAAAAGCCCAGCGACTAGGGAGTGGGAAGGCTGAAATGCCACTTGTTTTCCCAGCACGGCAGCACACCTGCTGTGAGAGTTTTAGCAGCAAGCTGTGTATCAGAGCTAATCCCATTACTCCTCTTCCTTTCCCTGTCCTCTCCAAAAGTGCATGTTTGGAGAGGACAGACGCTGCATTGATCGAGTACTTTCCTGCCTCCCTTGCTAGTAGGCAGCTGGGCGTGAACACAGCCACGTGAACTTTCAGATTTCAGATTTTTATTACGAAATAATCTGCTATGCAAATACTCTGTTCTTTGCCATCAGCCAGGGAGAGGGAGATTCTTCTTCAGAAGTTTATCGCTCTCCTGGTTACAGTTTTCCCTCGGCAAGTCTGGGCTGAACTAGGAGCTGGGTATAATGCTGCACATTAGCCCGAGGTGATTTCTAAAGAGCAGTCCAGAAAAGTTATGCTATGCATTGAGTAGTGAATGTTGCCTTAGTTCACATTATGTCTTCATCTTAGGTTTTCTGTTTGGAATCAAGACCAAAAATATAGAGAGGCTGAAATATGTACTTTTTTTCTAGCTAGATGAAAAGATAAAATGAGTGGGAATATTCCATCCTAAATCCCATATTCAATCCAAACCAAAAATGCTCCATTTGGTAAATGTTAAAATAAAACATTTCCAAGTAAATGTTAACTCTTTTGGGAAAGTGGACAAGGAACGTTGCCACATTTTCAAAATTTCTCATGCATTTTTTTAATTGGAAACTTTCCCTCAGCTGAAGAAAACTTCTGAAATAATTTCGTTCCCTCTGTAAACTTAAAATTTTCTGAATTTACCAGGCTTACCAAAAATCCGCTACACTCCAGTATCCGTTCAGAAGAGCCTAACTCCTCCAGTCATTTCTTCGTTTCTCTCGTGTCACCATCTCACACACACACTTCGTGCTATCGGGAAGTGAAATTCAAGAGACCTACTTCAGTGGCTTACAAGAAGTGATTATCCCAGGCTATCTGCACTCTTCAGAAGCCATGCTTCCTCAGTTCCCTTTCTCCCCAGCTAGGCTGGAAGTCAGCCTGGGTCTGGCGAGCCCCTTCCAGTACCAGATCCTGGTGCGAGCAGCAGCCCCAGCTGCCAGCGCTCTCGCACACAAGAAAACTTTTCTGAATCAACTTTGCTTCTCTCTGTGTTATCAGGAAACGGGAATGTTTGCAATTATGTCTGGTGAAAACTAGTGCTGGGGGAATAGTATGGAGTAGGCAGTCGGGGTTTGTTACAGATAAGAATGAGGAGCTGTACTGATTAACCAGTGTTTATCCAAGTTATTCCAACTTCTACAGTGAGCAGAACGAAGCTGCAAATCTCTTGAGCCTCGAGTTCCTCCAGAGGTTTGTGATCAGTCTGGAAGTGCCGCAAGAGGAACCTGCTCTTAGCTAAAGCCAAAAATCTGTGTAAAAACATTCCTCATCTTTCTGGAAAACTCGGACTCCACTGTTCATAGGAAAGTGGATGCTGATTCGAGGACCCCAGTATGCTAACACTAGCTTTGTTTGTGTGAATAAGGAAAGCAGCAATAGATATTGAGAAGATGCAGAGGAAGGAAGACAGAAAACAGCGTTTTGAACCTTAGCTGACTTATAGGAGTAAATTCAGAAGAGAAGAACCTGAGGCTTGCCAAATTGCCTGAGATATATGGGCCAATATCCTGACTCCAGTTATGTTCAGAACCAGGTGCTCCTAAGGAAGAGAGAAACTGCCTGCTGGGGAAGTTCCTTACTAATTTACTTTATTAGCAGTTGTCTGCCAATATATTTTATAACTTTCCATAAACTCTTGTTTTTGAAACTGTTGTTAATATAATTGTTAATATTCCCATGGCTTTGAGGAACATCCTATTTTACTCTGAACCTCTCTCATCTCCAGGCATCAAAAGCCTTGTACTTACTTGCAGTGTGTGGAAAAGCCATTCCTCTAGTTATATTCAAATGTTATGACTCAACTTCACGGAGACTCAGCAACAGAAGCTTTGTGATGATCTGGCTTCTATACAGCCCTGATAGTCCTGTCTACTTCCATAAAGTCCCAAGTTTTTTATCTCTGCTGCAAAGTGAGTCCCACTATTTTTGTATCTTCTTGCTCAACATGTTTTCCTAAGCTGTAATCTCTCTTCCTGCCTCTAATCACAATTCTGATTCCAGAGCTTCCTTTTGGGACAGGATCCCCACTGACACATGCAGTAACATTATGCTATTGACTCCATTATTCTCCATTTTATCAACAGTGCTGAAAGGAGCAACCCAACAGGCCGTGCCAATCGGGCAGCCCTTACTTGGCACTGCATTGGTACTATCTGCCTGATAGCTTTCTTTTCACCATAAGAAGTAGACTTTGGACTAAAGCTGTTCTGCTGTAGCTATGTGAGACAGGGGTGTGAAGCCAGTGTAGCAAAACCCCTGACACAGTTCACGTAAAATTGTGAACTGAAAGTGTATTTCCCTTTTGGTGGCCTTGCTCCATTCGGAAATGGTTTGAAGGGCTTGGAGAAGACCTCAGAGACTGGGCCTGTGCAAGAGGCATGCTGCTTTTGTAGCAAGGGCAACTTGTTTTAAGGTCAGCTCTGTACCCTCACAACAACTTTGGCCAGGAACGTGTTTTTTTCACCAATGGATGAGATGTACAACCTTTGATGTGAATGAGATTGAATCAAAGTAGAGATGCCTTGTTTTGGCACTGCATAACCCCAGCTATCTACTGGAATGAACGATCTGTCTCGAAGGTGCGTTTCTACAAGGAAAATGATGTACAGAAGTTCCATGAGATGTGTACTCCTTCCATGTTCTCTTAAAGCAACACAATTGTGTGTAGACAAATCCTGTGCTAATTAAGGTTTGGTTTGTTTCTGTGTTTGGGAAAGAAATGATGGGCAGAGAGACTAGTTGCATTGATATTTGCTGTTTAAACTAGATTTTGACTTTGGAGAAAGAGAAACGCGAGTTTTCTTCTCCCCTGAATCCTCCCTCCCCTATATTTCTTTCTTTTTTATTTTACTGCTCTAGGGACTTTTTCAGAAAAGTGAAAATGTGAAAAGTGAAATGTGAAACCTGAAAACTTTTACTTAAAACACTTTTTTAAAAGCCCACTCATTTTACCTTTCCTTTTACATGAATCTTCTTGAAAAACAGAAGAGCGGAAGAAGGCTGTAGAATCTTTTTACCAATCCAACTGATACTTTTTATGAAACATGATTGACTTTTCCCTCCAAATCCCATGGAATATTTCAAAGACAATCAACAGGGCAGAGATGGAGGAGCTCCAAAATCTTTTCTAATCATTGAGCAAAGGAATGAGCAGGTCCCAGGTCACCTCATCCCTGCATCGTCTCTGCACAAGTTATCCCTGATCTGAGCCTTGTCAAACACAGGGAGCCAGGGTGGGGAGCACAGCCCCTGCCAAAGCGGATCGGTCTCACTTGGCGAATCACTGTATAACTTAACCCTTGCCTTTGGGGGTGACCTGCCAGAAATACATGAATAAGTAAAATAAAATCATTTGCCAGGGAAGAAGGAATAGTCTTAAATCCAAGCAGAATGTTACAGTAAGGAAAAACAGTACTTCTAGACTGGGAATTGGAGTGCTGAAATCAGGCAAAAAGATGAGGTTAGGGACTGGAAGCAGCATTTGCGCTCTAGCCTTGACTGCAGCTTTTGCTGTAGACAGTGAAACCCCTCTGAAGGCTGTTGCCCGCCGTCTGGAAAGCGGGTGAAGCACATGCCAAGGGTAGGAGTTTCCCTGCTGTGACAGCTGGCTCCTCTCGGGCAGCACGGCGAGCAGGGGTCCCGGCACGGGCAGCCCCGGCCGGTGGGGTGCACAGTCAGCATGCCAGGCCAGGGAAGAGGGGGGCAGAAAATGTGTGTATCACCCGCCCATTCCCTCCATTCCCTCCGTCCCGCTCTGCGGGCTGTCCTGGAAGGCTGCCCTTGGGCACCATGGGGACCGCAACTGCTTTAAAGTCCCGGTTAAAGGTAACTGTGTCACCACCTGCTTGATTTCCCCAGAGTGTAAAGTGATACGCAACCAGCGCAGATTATTTCCATCTGCTGGGGCTGCAGGGAGCAGGAGGCCTTTGGATTTTACTTACAAGCCTGTGTGCTGGGCGGGAACCACATGGCTGGAGAAGTTCTCCATGAATGGAGACCTTGCGTTGAGTTATAGCTTGTTCCCAAGCAGCTCTGTGTCCATTCTCACAAAGACCGTTTTTTTGCCTGAAAAGTTTTTCCTATCAGAAAATGTGGTTTAAAGTGAAAGCAGTATTTGCAGGGAGGCAAGAGGGACCTGGCCATTGTGACAGATGTTTCTCAATAAATATTCCAGGGAGATGAAATGAAGCAAAAAGAAAACTTGCTTCCACTTGAGCTTTGGAGCAAAATAAAGTTATTTTTTTTCAAAACATTCATTGGAGATGGAAAAAGCTGCTCTCATCAATTTCACTGTTGTTTTTTAAATCTTTGTTGACAATGCCGCAGAAAATGCTGTTCCCATTCTCCTAATTCAATTCTCCTGAAATTCTTTGCCTTTAAAATGTTAGTAATCTGGTCTTCTGGTTTTGTTCAAACAGGAAGCAAATTGTAAAGCAATTACATTTCCTGCAACAGAACTAGTCTTGCTCTCAGCCACCGCCAGCAGGAGCACGCGGAGGTGGGTGGCCCAGGCCAACAGAGCAGCTCTAAGAAGACCCTCCACCTCAAGCTCTGCTGAGGTTCTCCTCTTCCCTCCTCCGGCCTCCAGCGCTCAGCCCTCAGACAAACAAGCTAAGACATATGCTGCGTGTTTCACACAGAGGGTTCAAGACAGCCCAGCTCCAAAATGCTCAGATGCTTAGCTCTGGCTCCTTTTCACTATAGGAACCAAACTAAGCTTCAAGCCCAGATTCAGTCCCAAGCTTCATTTCAGAAGTGTTTGGAGTTGGAAGTTCAGGTTTAGACCTGAATCTAATTTGTAACCCCCGCCTCCTTCACCAGAAATGCCTGCGCGTCCCCACAGCCCCAAGGCAGTCCACTCCTTTCTGGTGCCAGCTAGGAAATCAAACTCAGACCTGGCCCTTGTCAGGGATTCAGGGATGATGAATGGGCTTGCTATGTGAAATGTGAAAAAGAGAAGAGTCTGGGATCATGGAGGCTGACAGGCAGAGCAGACGAACACCCGGAGGATGTGGGAAGGGCCCTTGGTAACAGGAAGAGCTCTGTCACCTTCATTCCCAGATCCAGAAAGAAAAACTATTGGAACAGGTGACGGAGAGGGGAGCCGCCAATGGCCACCATGGGGAAGCAGTGGAGCCAACTGCATAGGAAAGGAGACATTGCTGGTGTGTCCTTGCAAGAAAGCCCAGCCCAGCAGAACGAGGAACCGCTTCCCGCAGGGAAGCTGCACTTGCAATTAGAGGGCAGGATGGCTCTGTGAGCTGACAGGGATTTACCCAGCGGCCCAGAGTAACTCCCAGCGCTGCTTTTGCTATCTTGCAAGCAGGTACCAAAGTCCGAAAGCTCATTGCACAGCTTAGCAGAGCAGGACCCCAGTCATCTTCTGCTGGGCACTGTGGGATGGTGACATTAATGTCTGATTACGCTGTCAGCTGCCACCCAGATGACAAGTGCTGCCAGTGACACTGGTGATACCCTGCCTTTCGCTAGGCCATGCAGCAGCTTGGGTTGCCGTGTACTTCAGTGGCACAAATCCCCCTGCTTGGGAACTTCTGCCCTTGGGCTATACATGGCTTGTTGGAGCAGGACAATGGTGTGGGAAGGGACTTTGAGAGAGTAGACTCCAGCGCCACTCATCTCCATCTGCATCTCCATCATTTACCTGCCTCAGAGAAGAGTGTAGCCTCTTCTGCTGCTCCAATACAAAGGCTTGAAAAGATGGAGTGAAGGTAAGGAGGAGAAACCAGCCCTGGCAAGGGCTGGTATTTGTTGCTGCTTGAGCTAGTCTCTCTGGCTAGTTGGCTGGAGCGGTTTGGATGTCTGGCCTGTGGGAATATCTGTGGTGGCAGATGGGAGGATGCAGTGGTCTGTGGTTGTCCTTCACACCCACCGTTCGTCAGGAAGAAGCTACTCTCATCCAAACCAGTGTTAGGCAGCGGGTAACACCCAAACCTTTTGTGCCTCCCAGCTTCAACAGCCCATCTTGCCTGTGACACTGGATAATCCAGATGAGGTGTATCTTTAAATAAAGAATCCTTGAAATTAGTCTGCAGCCTATCTTGTGGGCTTCTCTTTCCCCAAACCCTTTCCCAGTAAGTACCAGTTTGAAAGCCATTGCCAGCAGCAGTTCCCAGCACATTATTTCTCTAGCACTCCAGTGAGCATGGGCCAACCACCAGAGATGGCAGCTGATTGTGGCTTGTTTTCACCTGCTCCTTCCACAATCAGGATAAAATGAGAAAATGATTGCTCTGAAAGAAGCAGTCAGTGAAAACAGATGCAAAGCTGGAAGTGCTAACTCCTCTCTCAAGTTAATTGTCAGCCTCTTGCAACTCAGTGCAGCTCAGTTTTGAAAGCATTTATAGAAATCCAATTATGTGTTGGCTGTGGAATTTTTATTGATCAATAACTTAGCAGAGCAATGAAAACTGGGGAGAAGGGAGAGTGATTGGGGGGTGTTATTCTTGCACAAAAGTGGAGGGAGGGAAGCTTAAAGTCATGATTGATTTTTAGACCTTCAAAACTACTCCCAGATGAATTTCACTAGTAAACCCTGCCCTGGCAACAAGCCATCAGGAACAAAAGCAGACCGGAGAAAAAGAAGGATATGTACAGATGCAAGCTTTATGCAGAGCTTTCAGAGAGAACCTGTGTCCTTGTGCGGTGAGTTATTCATTTAACAGGTCCCTGGATACAGGACTTTTTTATGGAGGGGAGTACTAGGCAAAGTTAGTACAGCCTGGTATCTAGCAGCTGAGAGCCCTATGCTCCTTCTTTCATTTTGCATGTTTCTAAAAGTCAGCCCGGCTTCCAAACAGTATAGCTGAAATCTGAAACTTAAGTCTGAATTTTGCAGTTTAGTTTCAGTGAACATGCTGAGGTCAGTAGGAATTGTGGATGCTCTGGGAAAATGGAGATCATACGCTCATCTCTGGGCCAGCAATAGAAATCTCTGTGTGAGGAAGGCAAGAGATGATATTGGGAAGGCAAAGACAAAGATTTCAATATAGAAAGTACTCGGGCTGCCTAAGAAGAGTAAGAGAAAGACATCAAATGAAATCAACGACTGGAAGGAAGAAGTAAGTTTAACCCTCCTGATTGAATAGCAAATAAAAAATCACAGAAGATGCAAGGCAATTATTTTCCTTTTTGAAAGCAAAACCTGTAGCCAAAATGTATCATCAGGAGCTTTCATGTCTAGAAAAACTGCATTGAACTGTCTTTCCCTTTCATCTTTGCTTTTCAGTATTTCTTTTCTTCTACTTGTTTATTTTGGCTTTTGCTGCATTTCAGAATGGAGACAAAAAAAAGGTGAATTATCTGTAACCTGGAAAATCTGGCTTCTGCCCACTAATGTCATAAGGGACACTGTGGGCTGACTGGAGGCTCTGGCCACTCTGAGTTCATTTCAGAGGCGATACATCAGGCAAAAACCCCATACACAGGTTCCCTGAGAATATTTGTTTCCATTCCTTTTTGTTTCAGCCCTAGGAGACATGGTTCAGACGGAAAAGATAGGGTGTCTTTTTCTGTGATGGAGTAGACCTTTCTGAGATCAATTTGCATGAAAGACCTAGCAGATTGGATGATCACTGGGAGTTGATCCAGATTTGGGGAGTCTGCAAATGAATGCTGGAAATCTTTCAAACACATCTAGACTTTTTAGCCACTTCCCCTTCTGGTCTGACTGGTGGGAGCTGAGGAGTGACCTCCTTTGCAGTATTTCTGCATTTCTTCTTTCGTATCTGGCATACAGACAGAAACTAAGTAGTGCATGAAAATTAAAAGTAAAAAACTAACAAAGTTTTCTCAAGTTCAAGGTCTGGATTTAGTCTGAACCACAATTGGGTCATGCCCTGGGCTATTTGCATCCAAGATTTAGCCTTGAATTCATTCAGCGTGAGGGCAAAGGTCTGGGCCAGTTCTGAGCACTGCATTTGCATTTAGTCTAATGACGTTCTCCCGGCCTCATTAATTCTGAATGTGACATTGTGTCATCCGTGAGCTGACATAAAACAGGGAAACCCTTTTAAACGGGCAGTAAACACAGAGAATACGGGGCTTGGATTTCATGTGCCAATAGGAAACTGAGGGTCAGCGTAACTGAACCCCTCCCAGGTCACTCCTAAGCCCCCTTTTTCTTTTCTTTCACCCCTTGAAATGGGGTGTGGTGAGGAGGAGGAGGTGTGGGTTGGCTGGAGGGGTGCTGCTGGCTGCAGAGGCTCAGGCGAGGCCACCAAGGCTGAGGGAGAGAAAGTCTGCCACCAATGCAGCCCTGGGCTACCAATGACAGGATCCCTGAAGAGTTCCTGTGGCTAATGCTCATTTTCTGATAAAGCACTTTCATGATTTTTTTTTGTTGTTGTTGTTGCTTTTATGGATTTTTCCCCTTCTCCTAAGAAAGTAATTATCCAAATTCTATTAAAAATACTGTTTGGTTTGAAACTTCCTCTCCACAATTTCTTCCTAGTGAAGAAAGAGACATTGAGGACTAACCAAGCAGGGAAATAGTCTGTCTTCTCCCACTGCTATTTACCCTTTTCCATCTCCTTCTTTTTTAAACACCATTATCAGAAGAAAATATTGTTGAGATGGATTTTGCCCATCAAAATGAACAGCAAAACGAATGCAAAAATAAAAAAACTGGTTTTGTGTATTTAAAAGACATACACAGAGTTTTCATGCCTTGCTTAACTGCATCTCAACAGAAGCGGCATCTGTTTGAAGTACTCGTATGGGCTCTAGCATTCTCACATTAAGATATTTATCTTCCTAATACTTTTGTGAGGTGAGGACATACTGTCATCCCTGTGTTACCTAGGAGGCGAAGAGAAGGTCTGCAGAAAGGCCCTGGGAGGCATCCAGGCCCGTACCAGTAGCTGAGGAGCGAGCGAGTGCCGGACACTTGTTGGCACCGGTGGGCGACACCACCACAACTCGCCGTGTGAGCTCCGCAGGCGGAGCGCAGCTGCCTACAGGAGGACCAGCACAGTCCACCCCGGGCCGCAGGATCCTGCTGTAAGTGAGATGCCATCCATCGAGCTGGGACGGAGCCACAACTTACTGCTACGGTATCTCAGCAGTGTCCAGTCCCTCCCTCACCGGGAGTACCGTTCTCGTAGTTACACCTCTGTCAGAGTGCTGTGGGTTGCACAGCCCATGGAGCACCTCGCAGCGATGCAAGGCTCAGGGCTTTATCGCTCCCTGCTCCTTGAGCACAGATGTGTTTAGACTTCTGCAGCAGTAAGCATCCTCCTTTCCAGAGAGGAGTTGTGTTTCTGAGTACCGGGGAGAGCAGAGTGCTTAACACAGCTCATACATCATCTCTGGTCCTGGAGGCGAATTGAAGGCATTCATGTGAGGGCATTGGCTCCTCAGGTTTGTAATGATTCCTGACAGCCCAGCGGTGAAATATTTTCCAGAGTGAGAGTACAGATGTGAGGTGATGTGGATCTTATTTCTCACATAGCCCCAGTCGTGTAAATATGTGGATTGATATACACAGGGTGATGAAGAGCAGATTACCCAAATAGGAGGCTTACGAGAGAATTGCTTGTAAGGAAAGCAAGTCTAATAAAAGTGACAGACATAACAGAACAAAGCTGTCTACACATCAGCCACGAGCAAAGTGACCCTTCGCTCTCCCTCTGTAAGGTATCTTGTGATCTTTCAGGATGAACCACCTCTTCAGAGAAGCGTAAAACACCTCAGACCCATATGAAGGTATTGGGGCTGTTCCAGTTTACAGTAGTTGAGGACCTGGCCATTACCATACTTACAAGTAAAGGACCTTCTGTGAAAGACCAGTCCTGAAGACACCCTCTGCCCTAGCGTAAGTAGTTACACATGCTTGATGTCCAAATTAGAGCAGGGATACTAAAAAGACTGGAGCCTTAGAAACAATCATTGGATGAAACAGAGGAGGTTGGAGGTGAAGGGATGTATTCATCAACAGAGGAATGGAGTGGTCCAGTCGTTCAGCCTTGACAAACAGTGAATGGTGAGATCAGGAAGAGGCTATTGACTGAGAGTATGGATGGAGAGGAGCTGGAAAGAGACTAGCTTTTCGGTAGCTGAGTTAGGAAACTTAGGGAAAAAATGAGATAATTGATTTGAACTGAGCTGAACTTCTTTAATGGAACAGTAAAAAAAGAGAAGCAAATGGATTATTAACACAGAACCATTTGTTTTGTCTCAAATTATCTTACTGATTCAATTAACTTTTAGGCAAGGAAGGTTCCTTTAAAAGGAAAAATCAAAGCATTTTAATTTTAAAATGGCAAACTGAAATATCGATGTATTTTTGAAGCTTGCTTTGTAATTATATGTGAAACTCTTGACCGGATTCAGCCAAGCGTGTGGCTAATTTCAATCCCTTCGCACTTTGACAGTGTTCATTTAAAAAAAAGACAACTGTCCCCCTGCAGCACTGAGGGACAGATGTTGAGTGGCTGTTGACAACTCGTAGTCACCCCAGAGAAGAAGCAATCACAGACTGTGGCTGGCAGGGCCACAGCAGAGCCCTGGCTCTTACACATCGAGTCCCAGCCCCCTTGGCAGCATCTGTACAAGAGCGAGTTTGTAAGTACGTATCGCATGCCATAGCTCTCCAGCTCCTTCTCTCCTCTTTCTCTGCACGGCAGTCTACAGTCCAAAATGGAAGGAGAATGTCAGGTGGATGAAAGGACTTCAGAGTAATTGCAGTGATTTTGTAATGGAGGAAGGATAAAGGAAGAGTAGAAAGAGATGGTAAGCTATACTATTTAGAATATAATCAGGGCAGACCACAGCTGGAAAGAGAATAAAGTCTGCTGAGCATCTTCCTGGCCTGGCAGTACAGAGATTGTACCCGAATCTGGTTCTGCTGGTGTGAACTTCATCAGGATGACTAGACTAACCCAAGAAACAACAGCTGAGTGCAGCTTAGCCAAAATGTTGCAGTAACTCAGTGGTTCTCTGCCCACGCAGGGTCTTGCTAGTGGATGGTGCTTGCTCCTTATACACACATAAACTATCTCAGAGCCTAATTAGTCCATTTGCTAGGAGTTCAGTGCATATGGGTTTGTAAAACAATGGCCTCCTGTAACATCTGCTTTCTTCTAAACTAAGTGAGCCTTTCCTAAAAAATATTATTGCACGGATAACACTATTCTTCAAATGTATTATCAGCTAGAGGCTAACTGAGAAATGCAATCTCCCTCAGGGAATTCTGGTATTTTCCACACTCTTTCATCCAGAACTGTGAGGAAGAGCAATGACAGAGAATGAAAGGTCAGCTGAAGAGCCCTTTTTGGCCATGGGGAACTGTTTGCTGTTGGCCGACATGATCCTGTCTGCCTGTTCTGCAGCAAGACCTGGTGGTGATTTGCATTTCCCCAGCCTGGTTCATACTGAATCTGGTCCCAGGTGGCTTCCCCGTCCTGGTCTGCAGTGTAATCCCACTGTCATAGTCTTGGTGCAATGTCTCTCGTGAAAGAAAACTCTGTGAGGCACTGAATGACTGACATGGATGAGACATGGTTGCCGATCCCAAGCAAGCCATTTCACTGCACTTTTCCCAAAGGGAAGATGCTGCCAAAATCAATGTGTTTCATCAAACGGCTTCCATCTTCACACAACTCCATTTTCCAATGAGAAAAAGCGTTGATTTCCAGCAGATCCCTAGCACAGCTTTGCCTGGGCGTTTGTAGTCTCCTCTATGATCCCACTGGAAGGGCTAATACACATCTCCTGTGTCCCTTCCAAGGACTGAACACTCTCAAACGTCTCTGCGGTGCCATTTCTTGATTAACATTATGGGTAGCACTAGGTAAGGGTTGATTTACATGCCAAGCTCAATAACAGATTTAATAAAATACCCTGTGCTTTCTAGCTGGAGCACCCGGGGTGTGATTTTATTGGCCTGTTAGGTTGCTGGCTGCCTTTTACGCACACCTTTTATACACATGTAAAACAGATTATGTGTGTGACTATATATACATACAAATATATGTATACACACATTTATGTATGTATATGTACACATATGACTTTAATACACACATTTTACTTAGGAAAAATATTGGGCATAATTACGGTTTTGTATTTCTTTACAATTGCGTGGGCAGCAAATGTTGCAGCTTGCAGTGGTCTTGCTTAAATTCACATGCATAAGTGCAAATGTCAAAGCAATAAGCTCAGACCTGCTTCTTGATTTGGTTTGTTTTCTTAGCTTTTAAAGCACACCAACCGGCTGAATGAAAAACAAATTGAACTGAAGCTACAGGGTGACTTGAAAACCAGAGAGCCAAATGAAAAGGCAGGTAAGTTCAGTTCGTGACCTGCTCGGCTCCTCACTCTCCCATTTCTTTCTCATCACCTCCCACTCATGGTGCTGCACCTGCCAACTGCTACCCCCTCCACCTCACCCCAACCCTACCACCCCCTCTGCTGCGTTTGCTACAGCTGTCACCATCTCACTGCTGCGTGGGCTGTGGCTGTGCAAGGGGTGAAATGGAAGGGGATCTTCGGATGACTCCTCATCCCAGATCGGGTGCTTGGAGGGAGATGCCTATTGCAAGAAACTGAGGTGCCTGAGCCTGTTCTGAAATCTGTGCAGGAACATGGACCTAACCCAGCACAATCACCAGCACCCAGAAGCTAGATGTACATCTTGCAACTGTTGGTCCCTGCAGACAGTGCAACAGACTAGGAACTTCACAGTCCCCAGGCCTCCACCCACTGCAGTGGGAGGTTTCTCCACTTTCACTGCTCCTTGTTCTTCTCAGGAAAGTTCAAGCTATGGGAATTTCTCAAGTTTTGGATGTATTTATTTTTTTTAAATATTGAAGATGCAGGTCTCCTCAGGCTGCTGTTTTCTTTGCTCTGCAGTGCTTAGCTCAGGAGGGATGCCTTGAACTCGTGAAAGCAAAGAGAAGGACTGGTCTCGGTTTCTGTTCCCAGGACACGATCCTGTGCCTTTCATTTGCCTACTGCTTTGCATTTGGCCCGTTCTGTTATGGCAGCACTCATAAGCAGGTGACATTATAGATAAATTTTAGAATAAGAACAACCTAGTACATTGTTGTAATAATATTTTGGGTTTTGTTTTTTTTTTTTACTGCTTGAGGAGGGAATGGGGTGAGGGAAAGAAGTTGTAAATATTCCCTGGCTTTCAGTGAGCAGGAAATGGCCCATATGCAGCTGATGGGTTGTGCTGAGTGTGTCAACTCCTGACTCATTTTAAACTCAACAGCCACTTCATAACATAAGCATATCAGTAATTCTTAGAGGGAAAAGAGAAGTGTTGTTCCAGCCCACTAGAAGTAAGTAAAGGAGTTTTTAAGAGCTTAATAACCATGTGGTGACTCAGCAAAGGAAGGAGTCTGATCAGCTCACCTTGCCCTGCTGGCATCACAGGTTTGCAGGCATTGCCTCGCAACAGCAGGGAATGCTCTAGAAGGAGGTGATGGGTGACTGCTGTGGAAGACGTCACTCGGATCATAGCTGCAAACTGCCCCTGCTGAAGCAGAGAGGTTTGAACTCAACAAACGGCATCTTTGGTGATGCAGAGCTGTGAAGGATCAGGAGAAACCTTGCCAAAAGGCCCTGGCTGCTCCTAACTGGTTCTGGGCCAACTCCTAGAAGACATCTCTGAAGGGAGCACAAGCTTCCGCTGTCCTGCAGCACTGGGGAGTTCTGGTCACTGAAGGGGTCACCCAACACTTCATAGGAATTCCTTCATAGGAATTTTCCTAAATGGCTTCCTTAAACAATTCTTTGAAGTTATTTGCTCATGTAAGTTTGGACAATGCGTTAGAAAAGCAGATCCCATCTTCTCTAGAAACTCTTGTGAGCAGAACAAGTAAGGGTAATTAGAAGTGATGAAACAATGCAGAGAGACATTTAGCACCTGACCCACCATTTTGCTGAAGATGCAGCCCCTGAGAGAAACAAGATGAGAGCAAACTGCTTGTGTACATCCCTGATAGCTTCTGCTACCCACCTAAGTGAATCCCATCCCCTCAGAAGTGAGACTTCCCTAACTGCAATCCATCAGCACTTGCCTAGAAATTCCTCATTTCTATATCAAAACTCTCCTTTATTTAAAAAAAAAAAAAAAAAAAAAGGCAAAAAACACCAAAAGCCACAACCTTCTCCCTCACAGTCCTCCATGAATTGGGATATTTTGCAGCATGAGCTACTGAGGACATTTCAATGCAGAGCACTGCTCCTAATGCTGTGGTGGAGCATGGCAACACCTGTCTTGCCCATGGACACCAGGCACATCCTTATGTTTGGGAAACAGCACACCTTCCAGCTCTGATGGTTCATTTTGTCACTTGTCATGGTGTACTAGAGTGGGTTTTGTCTCAGCATCTTTGTGTTTTACTCTGCAGGTCCCTAAGGTTGCTCCTCTGTAGAAGAACATTTGCCAAAGTCTGAGCAACTGGGACTGCAGGATGAAAGCTACCAGTAATCTAATTTAATGCTTCTGAAGGCAAATGTTCAAAGAGTTGGGATCCACGAGTCCTAAGTAACTAGTAAAACAAAGTGATGAAAAGTCCAAGGGGAGGATACTTGGCCAAGTTCTAGTATTGGTTATACAGTATAAATCCAAAATAAGTCCACAGACTTTGTTCTCCATGTCATTAAATCCACATACCTGAGACTATTTAGGCTTCTATTTTTTTTTTTTTAAGCTTTCTTCTAGATAGACACAATAGCTTGCAGTCATTTGGACCTGATTCTGCTTCTACAGAGTGTGGAGTGTATAAGGAAAAACATGCAGTTGTGCTAGAGACAAACTCTCTGTGTTAAAAAATCAAGAATTAGATCAATTTCTTATACAGATATGATGCTTTCAAAGTATTTTCACAGATATATCTGATTTAGGAGACAGGTAAGATAAAATAATAGATTTTTCTCAGTTTGGAATAAAATTGTATTAAAAACTATTTCTCCACCTTTGGTTTTGGTGAAATTTTGTGCCAGAGATGAGGGAAAAAAAAAACCACACCACCTACCAGGGACCAGCATGCTCATCTTTCACAGTATAGGCTTCTGTGGCGGTCTGGGTCCTGACTTTACAGACCAAGAAGGACTAGAGGTTGTGGGTATACTGATCTCTCCACTGTTTCAGTACACCCACCACTGAGACCCCAAATATTTTGCTGATAGGAGAACATCACACTTTTCCCCTACTCCCACAACTCTCTTACCTTTTTTTCTGATGCTGCCAAGGCAGTGCTCTGCACTCTGCACAGCTGCTAAAATGAAAACGAAACAAGCTACAGAGGTTTAATACAGAACAGGCAGCATGACCAAAAATACCACATTTATAGATTCCTATCTTGAGCCTGATTCAAATCCATTGCAGATCAGCCCCTGAAGGGAAATGTACATAAAAGACTTGTCCAGGTTGGCTGCTGCGCGTATTGCTTTCCAGAATTTTCAGGCACTGGTGTTGCCAGGGCATCACTGTTGGGTACCCTCATATCTTCACCTTCTGATCAGTCAGGCTCCCTGGCTCCCTGCTGCTAGGGACAGATCCCAGCAGTGCTGCAGGGACTCACCCTCAGTGCTTCAGTACAGCTGGACAGAAAAATTGGTCTTCTGCTCCTCTTAAGTTCCTCTCTCCCAAACCACGGTCTTGAGAGGCTGTTAGAACTGGTCAAAAAAGAAATCTCTTTTTCTTGAGAACTGCTGATGTTTTGCTGTTTGTTTCCATTTCTAATTGGCTCAGAGGAAGTCAGATATCATAACTTCTTGCAACTTTCTAATCAAAAATGATTTGATTTGGGAATATATTTAATTTCAAAAAGATAAAAACATCTACTTTTGATGTTGCCCTGCTGTGTTGTATTATTAGATCATATTTGAAATGGTGAAGTCAAAACAAGCCATTTTACCTTCTCAGAACTACACGTTTCAATATTATGAAAATGGAACAACTGAGCACTATCGAGAGAGACTGAGAAAGTCACCTCAGAGCATTTGGACTTTCCCACTAAAGTTTAACCAGCATGGCCATGTTCCCACTGAACGTTTGGATTCCAGGAAAATCAGTCTGAGAAAACAAAAAATTATTCAGATTTGTTTGCTAGAGAGCAGGCAAGAACAATCTTCCCTCTCCTCTTTCTGCTACCTGCCCTTCCAGGGGATGGTGGGATTGCTGTTTGGGATGAGCCAGTGCAGACCCCCAGAATAATCACATGCAGGTGCCGTGGGGCAGAGGTGGAGGGATGAGATGGGCCCCAGGAGTGATTGCTTCATGTGGAGTGCGCTCTTCACAGGAAGGTTGGGAAGCCCTCCAAGGGGAAGGAGGTGCTTGAGAGCAACAGAGGAAGAAATAATGCTGGCAGGACTTGGGGTTGTTTATCTGCCCATCAGTATCTGAGAATGATTCCCCAGCGAAGCTGAATAAGCTGGAGAGTGGCAAATAAAACAATGAATAGCAGCTAAGTGATAACTTGCCAGAAATTTTAGAGGTGATTGGGAATCTCTGCTAGAATATTTATGCAATTAAAAGTAGTTTTGATTAAATTGAAGTTTTTCGGGGGAAGTTTGCAGAAATTTTTGGATTTTCTGCTAGGAATAAAATCATAATGAAAAGATTTCAGATTAAATTGACCTTCTCGGTGCCTGTCCAAGCTCCTAGATTCTTCTTCTTGCTCTCACCATCTTTTATGAGCTAGGTGCTGCAGAGAAATTATAAACCCCATGAAGCACCTTTGGCTGATGCATTCCAATAAGTCATAGATGGGCCACAACAGTAATGCAGTACAGAAGATGTGATCCAGCCTGGGAAACCCAGGATGGGGTGGATTGCTGGAACTGCAACATCTGTGAGCCACTATGACATGTAGGCAGATACAACTCCGTGAATTTGAGCAGAACGAATGATTTTGTCATTTCCGTATTGAATCATTTCCAAACTGTCCATTCCATAAGAAAACACGATATTCAGATTTTTCTGTCCTGCTTTGGAGTAAAAACAAATGTCAGAGTATTGGGAATCTCTCCCTCTTCCTCCTGGGTGAAAGCCTAATTTTCAAGCAGCTCTGCTTGCTGGGCAGAGAAGTGTCTGTGTATAGCACGTGTGCCACACACTTCCAGCCTGACGCTCTGCTCCGTATGCCTCTCCCTGGCAGTCCTTGTCACGAAGCGATGATCCCTTTGTGGGTTTCAAAGAGAGGCAGAAATGGAGTGGAAACATTGTGCCATTTGCTTCTGGGCTATGTGAGGATTTTCTGAAGAGTCTCCAGATCGCTCATTGCAATCAACTACCCTTTATTCATCGACGTTAAGGGAAAACAGACATTTGAGGTATTCATGTCACAGGCATCGTGTGGCTTTTATGCCTTCTCTTCCAAGGCACCCAGATTGCTGAAGGCCAGATGGCACTCTGAGATACACTGCCGTAAATCAAGAGCATTTCATCAGTACCACAGTGCAGAGCACGCAGAATCAGGCCCTCCCACCCAAGACACAGTATGGCTGGGGACATGGCTGAGGACTTCCATCTGTTTGCAATTAGGTGCTGGCACTGGGAAAGCCTGAAAGTCACCATGGTCTCTGGGCAACAGATAAAGCTTTTGTTTTTGCACAGACAAAAGGCAGACCGGGCCAAACCAACACAGAGCGTGTGAGCGCTGGGAAGCCTGACGAACGGCAGTAAAGAATGTCCAAAGTCAGCAACAAATAATATGGCAGCAGAAAAGGGAATTCTTAAAGTAGTTAAAAGTGAGGAAGGAGGGAGGGGAAGGGGAGGGAAGGGATGGGAGAAGCCAGGATGGCTGGGTGCCCAAAACAATGATGCACAGAGTGAGCACTGTGAAGACTCACATGGGAGTGAGACACGTGAGAGCTGTGCAGAGCAAGCTGCACGACTCAGACCTACTCTTCTCCTGCCCACAGAGCATCCCTCTCCAGGCTTTATCTCTTGTAACTGAATTTCTGGAAAGCCTTGCTTCTTCTTGTCACTTCTTCATTATCTCTTTACATTACTCCACCCCTCCAAGGAACGGAAATACTTTCTGTTAACCAAATCTTGCATATGGTGAAAGAGGTGAATGTGAAATTAGATGATCTGTACTTCTTTACTTGCTTGATAAGCCATCCGGCATCTGGTGTGATGCTTCTCCAACACCCAGCAAAGAGATAGAGGCTCGCATTCCTTGCAACATGTATGTTTGATTAAGAGCCCAGCAAAGCAGATCTTCGACCATGAAATCTATCAGGTAGGGACTGTCATTACCATTCCATGTTTATGCAACTCCAGCACAGTGGGGCCTTGTCCCACTTATAACAATAATGGACAGAGAGAAAATCAGACTGGGAGATGGGATGCAAGAGTAGAGGAGTGCAGGCTTGTACAATAGGTACAGTCTGGAAATGCCCCTGGAATTTCCTCCCTTTCTTGGCAAGACCAGATGTCTTCTCTGGGCAGCCCAGGGGGCAGGGAGGGGTGCCAATCCCTCAGTAACAAGGCTGGGGCAGATTACTTAGCAGGCAATAATGCAGGTAGTAGAAACACTGTGATAACCAGGCTGTGGAAAGCACAGAAAGTTACTATGAGGACCTTAATTTTGAACGTGGACACTTAGCACGATGGTAGTCATCCAGCTGCTTTGTGGCTGTAGATCTGGCACACAGGGTTTGATTCCTGTTCGCATTCATAGTATTTATATTTTGAAAGAAAAAAGTATTTCCTCTCTTTTTCCTCTTTCTTTTCAAAATATTTTGTACAGAACTATTTTGCAAGTGTTCTACCCTGTGGGAAGGCTCTAATTTAGAAAACATGGGCCAGGCTATGCAACGGGGCTTGGCATTTGCTCACGTAAGTAGGCTTCCCTTTGCGTAAGAATTGTGCAGTGTAGCCTGAAGCATTATGAGTGTTTCTCTGCTGCTCAGAGGCAAATAGATAGCGTGTGCTAGATATTAAACTTGCACGGGCTCCATGTATTGCTGTGGTACTGTGTATTGAATGACTTGGCGATCTGGCGATTTGGGTTTTGTTACACACTCTGAACAACATCCAGAGAGCTCTTTTTCAGATTTGTTGTTTTTACAGGCAACGTACAAACATGTTTCACCACAGCCAAAGTCTCCTTCCAGGCACTGCAATAAATCACGCAGGGTGCTAGGCAGCTGGAAGTGATTGCAGATCTTTAGGGTGGAAGAATCTCACATGTTTTTGAGGTTTCAGTCAGCTACAGCAGCATTTTAAACCTCTGTCCTTCTGTTCTTGGGTTGCATTCTTCCACCTCTCAATAGACTGCGTCCTACATTCAAGCCATCACGGTCCAGCTTGGGTTTGCCGAAAGCCTAAAGCGCCCTTTCGGTCTCAAAAAGCTGGCGCGTCAGGGTTCAGGTCTCTGCTGGCAGCAGGAAGGAAGCAATAACAGGTCACTGTTTTTCCTCGGCAGCTACCGTGGGGAGAGGAAGGGCTGTCTGTAGAGGGGGTGCTGGAAGGTGTGTAAGCTGAGCACAGGCTGATGTGCCAAAGGGTGCTGCTGTGGCAGGCAGGGCAAGGCAGATCAGCCTGCACACTTGGGAACGAGCCCAAGAGCATAAGCCAAACAGCTTGGCGGCAGAGTTCGGGCGGCTCCTCTCCCAAAGGGCCCTGGATCCTGCTCTGATACAGTGGCTGCTAAGGACATAAAGGAAACATCCCAACACCTCTTTCAGAGACTGGAAATGGACTGCTGGCCCTAGCCAGAGAGCACCGACAAGGATGAAGAAGCAGGAGGGTGCTGATGACTGGCAGAGAGTGACAGACGGCTTAAATCACCAAGGCTTGTCACTTGAGCTCTTGGTGAAAGGCAAGATGAGGTTCTCAAAGAGCCGGAGGACAGAATGAAGGACAAATAAGGGTCATGGGTAAAAAGGGACAAAGGAAGAAACACAGGAGGTTCCTACAAGAAAAGCTCCCCGGTGTGAGCACTCCTTCCAGATGGGACCTACGTGAGCAGACCTCAACCCTAGAGTGGGGGTTGCATGGACCAGGGACGGGGTGCAGCCTTCTCTTGCTGCTATGCCCCTGCCCTTCCAGCCGCAGGGCAACCTTCATGACCAAAAATAGAGGCCTTTGACCCCAAACCTGTCTCCTGTGTAACAGCAGGAGCCATCCTCAGCCTGAGTCCAAGAGAAGCTGGGGCTGCCGATGACGTACGGGTGTTATTAATGACAGACAGGCTGACGTATGCTCCCTTGGAACCGGCGCTTTCTGCATACGGATCTTAAAGCCGGAGAAATCGTTAGCTCATCTGGTCTGATCTTATTGGTAAAAGAGGCAAGAGAACTTCACCCCATGTCCCCCAAGAGCCCAGGGAGCTGTATGTGCCTATCACCACAACGGCATTCAGTCCCACTCCGAAGATGTAGGAGGGATCAAGGCTTTTCCCTGCCTCTCTTGGGGAAAGTGTTCCAAAGGCTAATAAGTTCCACACTTAGAAATCTGTTTTCAGTTTGAATTTCTCTGGCTTCAGCTTCTAGTCCTTGATTTTTTGTTTTCTCATTTTGCCTTTGCTAGTCTCAAACCTACATACTTGTTTTGTCTGAGGGGCTCTGGGGATTACTCAAAAGCAAGTAGCTTTATAAAACAGGGAGATGCTCACCAGAAGCTCGGGCTGACCCTTGTCATGTAGCATCACAGCAGCTCCTAGGTAACATCCTCAGCAGTAACATGCCCAGCTGGTCTCAAGAAGTAGGGGCATTTCCCATGCTGTCTTCTGACCTATACCACACCAGAGCCTAATAAATCCAGCCCATAATCAGTGTCAGGATGGCTGAGGCCATGAATGCAGCTGATTTCCTTCAGCTTGCTAATATTGGAAAGCTGCCTGTGAAGAGAGCCAGATGTGCTAATAAGGTGGGTTCACCACTAATTCCATGGCAGGTTGTGTATACTTTGCCATGATGCTTTGCAGAGGAAGTAGGAGCCAAAACTTTCACAATCAGGAGAAAAGGAGCTGTGCAGCAAAGTGCTGCACAGAACATGGGGCCTTTCCTTAATACTAACATCTAATTTTGTAATTACTCCCAATGCATTTCCCAGCAGTCTGGGAATCTCTCACTGACCATCTGCACTCACGGTTACCTGCTCAGTTTTTCATAATCTTTTACTAAATCATTGCTGGATTTGCAAAGGGATCATCTGAATTTCCTTTTTCCATTTTTTTGCATGTCTTTTGCCTTGCATCAATTTTGCCAAGAAATATTTATTGAATAAGAAGCTCGGTAAGGCTCAAGCATTGTTTCACTGTTATGAGATATTAAACTATCCCTAACTTTTGCTGCAGCCAGAGCTGTACCTGAGGCTGAGATTCACCTGTGTCATTGCAGTGGATGAATGGAGGAGGACTGGCACGTTAGGCAGCTGTGGCAGGAGCAGGGTGACCTGAGGAGACACTTTCCCCTGTCACAGGGACTCAGAGATGGGGGAAGGCACTCACAAAAAACAGTTTTCAACTCATGGTTTTGAAACTCACAGCAAATTCCCTATGACATCATCCAAGGTAGGACTATACCTCCAGCATCTCAGGCCAGTCCTACAAGCCTCTAAAATCATTCCCCACCTCCAAACTGAAGACTGACCCTGCTAAGCCCTGGGAAAACCAGCCCCAAGGAAGGTGTTGTTTACAATGTCTGCTTTTTTGTCAAACACATCCCTGGACACCCCTCAGGCTCTTCAGAGAAACCCTCATCGTTTCCCCAGCACAGATGATGGCAACCCCATTGCTGGAGCAAAAACAGGTCACACTTTTCAGTTACACTGAAGTCAACCTGCTGCAGGAGACAAAACGCGGGAGCGGGGGGGAAGTTTTTTTTTAAAAAAAAAAGTTTAGGCTTCTGTTTAGGGAGCAAATGGTTAAGCCTTTCCTTTTGAAGATGGCACATTTCAATCTGCCAGGCTGCTGCTCCCTGCCAAAACCCATGGGCACTTTGCCTCAGGTTCCCTGCAGAGAATCTGAGCCCATGGAGCTACATGGAAGAATCCTTGAAACTGGACACTTAAAACTACATCTGAATGGTTTTTCTGATGTGAAGCTTTTAGCTCTTTGTATATGAGGAAAAAAAATTAGAAGCAAGTAATAATTTCATATAGATGGTCATTTTTATTAAGAAAATTTTAAGTGCATACAGATTTATGGGAGAAATTACAACAATATAAAAGTGTTTATTTTCAAAATGTTCTATGAAAGGAGTAATTTCAAAATCATAATATAACTCCTCCATAAAAGCTGCCTTACAGGAACACAAATACAAAACCCTTTTCACATTATATGGGAAGATATTTCTTTTTACTTAATAAAAATATAAAGTACAGCATTTACCACATTCTGACAACACTGAGTTCTTAAGGAGTAGAAGATGGGAGGTTCATGCAGCCCTTTCATTATGATACATGCTTTCTTCTCTGTGGCCACCAGTTTCATGTTTGCAGACAAGGCTTGTCTTGGTGGGATGTTGGTAAAGAAAAAAATTCAGATTTTAGGTGACGAGTTCTCAGAAACCCCTTGTTACTATAAATCGCATCACTCAAAACAAGTTGCCAGAGAAAAGAAGGACCATCTAGATGCTAAAAAAAGAGAAAATAGGAACAAAAACTTCTATAGGAACTGCATTTTCAACAAAATGTGTATATTTTACTTTGAATATAGCCTTCATTTCAAAATGAACAGTCACCTTTTCTTGAACACCTTAGTTAAAAACACATCAGAAAGCCACTCTTCATCCTTCCTCAGGCAGAATTCAGATAAGATGTTCATACAGACAAGTATAAAGCTAGTATAAATAAAAAATTGGCACAGCAATAAATACCATCTATTCTTTAAAAAAAAATAAAATCCAACCTTAGGATTCAACAGCTGCACTTTGAAAACACCACACGTGACAATTTCACATTTATGGAAGCTGCTTTTTCAGCACCAGTGTTGTCTCTTTTCCCTCCTTCTCTTCACGTGCGGTCCCTACATCACTCCCATCTCCCCACATTTCTTTTCCCTGATTTGGTCTTTGGTCAACGGTTAAAACTAAGTGCTCTCCCAGAGCAAGTTTCTGCTAGTGCTGCTTCTCAGCCTGCTCAGACCGTGGTGTGCACAGAAGGAGCGGCGTGCGATGCACAGGACAGCGCAGGGAGCTTGGGGCAGCCCAGTGATGGATTTCTCCGGTGCGAAGGGCATGACTGCTCTTCCTGATGCACCATGTAAATAATGTCAGGCAAAGAGCAAAGCTTCCCACTCAAGGTTGAATTTTGGTCTAAAGCACAAGAAAGCTTTTATCAGGTTCTCACTTAAGTATTGGTTACTCCTGGCCAGGTCTGTGCCCCCCGCCGTCCCCCCCATTCTTGCAGTGCCCAGCCTTGCCAAGGTGAGGGAGGAACATGGTGCTGCTCCTGGAGAGCAGCCCCATGCCCCAAGTGGTCTCAGCTGCATGAGCCATGAATCGTCACCAGCACAGCAGTGTCAGGGCACAGGTCTCAGTGTGACTCTCAAGAAATGCCAGAGGCAGACGGCTCAAGAGGCGCCCAGACAACCACTGCCTGGCTGTAAATGTTCCCCAGCCTTGCAGGGAGGCCCTTTCCTTCCTGCTGCTACTCATGTATTTCTCCCAGGAGCAAATGCCCTTCCTTTGGCACAGTCTACTCCCGCTACACTCACTAGTTTGTCTCCAGAACAGAAGGTTGACAGGTGGCCCCATTTCCTTCAGTACTATACTGTTCCAGAGCTGGGACCTCGGGGTTTTGTCAAGGTGCTCCAGCACTGCCCATCTCAAGGCTTCTGTCAAAGCAGTCTGTTTGCCCAGGCTGTAACGTGGGGTTGGCATGTGCTCAGAGACCCGTCCCTGCTGGTGCTGACCCCAGATGTGCTCCCTGTCAACGAGCACTGCAGCAGAGCACTGGCAAGGCTGCACAGCCACATCTATCCACCACATCTTTTCACTGGAATGCCAAATGTTTCCCCTAGAAACAAAATCTTCATGGCCCCTATCATCAGCAGCAAGGTTGAATCAAAATCAGAGGATTATTTAATCCTCCATTTACTCCAATAGGAATCGATCAGACCTCAAGCTGTGTGTGAAGAGTGCACCTTCCTGAGTAAGAAGGACAAGCTCCATGTCTGTGTCAGAACCAACATTCTTCCACACTTTCCCCAAAGTCATTCTTGGCGTTGGAAAACCACTAGCAATTGCAGATGCATGCGTGGGGATAAAGTACAGTCTAGGGAATATACAAGAAACTCTAATTTTTTCATAAAAATTCTTTCTGTCTTTACCCTTACAACAGAGGACCTTATCCTACTCACATTAAATCAACACTCCAATTCTCGTCAAGTACAGAGGTATCACACCTTTCAAAACAGAGACACAATATACTTAAAGCACCAGGTTGGTAATGATAACAATAGAAGGGATGTCAAAATCACACACACATACATTTTAGGCACAGCAGTTCATTTCTACTTTAAAGCAAACGAGGTGATGTGGTCCCAGCTGAAGCACTCTCTGTAATAGCACTGTTTCCCAGAGAGGAAAATACCTACAAGATATTTACCTGAATCCACCTGGAAATAACAGTCCCTGACTAGCCAAAGTGCCTCTTTGGCACTACAGATGCCTGCCACGAAAAGGAGTGCTTAGTGAAGCAACCCCTCTTAGTGCTCCCGACGCAGGCTGCAGGGAAGATTCCTTCCGAAGCAACCCACTCAAAAAAAAAAATACAATCTTACAACAGTTTTTTGTTCACAATACACACAGAGATACATACAAACACAAGCATTGTGCTGCACAAATGTGCTTCCCCCCAGATCCCAGTGCGCAGCATAACATGATTACGGCAGCACTGCAGGTGTCTTTCCATTCACTGTACAGCAAAGATATTGCGTATACAGGTAGGAACCAGGAGAAAGAAATTTCTGGCTGAGAGAGGGAATTGGAGCAAGAAGAGGTACCTGTCCCCAGGTGCGCTTTGCAAAGGAAATTCCAGAGGCTATTCTGTACACTGCTCCTTCCACAAGCTCCTTCCACAAACTCGGCAGACTCTCTCTTGCCCCAGGCATCTCTTTTCTCCAAAGACAGGTCCAGATATTCTCTTCTAGGTATCTCCAGAACAATCAAAGATGTTACTGCCCTCAAGTACATATGACTGTTCAGTAGCCAAGGCTACAGCATCATTGTTGAAGGGTCACATGAAGGCATCTCCGCCTACTTCAGTGCAAAGCCAGCCAGGCGAGCTGAAGCCACCTCCTGTGGATGGGTGGGAAAAGAACCTAGTGCGTGGCAGCATATCTGACTCCTCCAGCAACTTGAAACATGATCGTGTGGTTAGACCTTTAATAACCCATTCCTTTTTGTGCTAAAATTTGTCGTCAGTAACACAGGAACATAGGAAATGCCAGGTGACATCAGATCAGTGTTGTGGCTCCTAACACACACAACTACTACAAACCAAGTACTAGCACCCTGCAATACCAGATGTGCATTGACCCAGCTGCTCATAGCTGTCACCAAGGTCTCTGATCTTCAGAGAAGGGCTTTAGCCCTGTAGCCCTGAGTTTAATCCCTCACCCAAAACACCTGTAAGTGCCACCCATGGTAATGCTGTCCACTTTCATCAATGTCTGATGCTTTTTAGCCTTCCTATGTTCTTGGCCTCGACGACTTCTGGGGGCACGGAGTTTCTTCGCTACTTACACAATATCATTGCACTGTACAGTTCATGTCCTTCTAGGTTTAAAACTCCAGGAGACTTGCATGAACCAAAAGAAAGTTAAATAAAGCAGGACCTCTACATAGCAAAGGAAATAAAATATTATGTAATAACATAGGGTTAGTTTAAATTCATATCTGCCCTCAGTGCTAGGTAATATACCAACCTGTATAAAAACATACATTTCTCAAATAGTTACATCTTACTATATAAAAATAGCACTGTGAAAGCAAGCCAATTTGTGCAAAAAAAAATCACATAAAAAAACTTTGGAAATGCATGAAGCGTTGCTTTTGTGCTGCATGATAACAGTGAAATGTATTCATTCCCTAATACTGGTTATCTGCTCTCTGGGTCCTACAGTAAGAAATCCTGTAGACGGCTTACAATGCTTGCCTCTTACATCTTGAACCTCCTGTTGATGAAGAACAGAGTGAAACACTATTAAGGTTTATTTCAGTTGCAAAAGTTTTGATATCAGGCCTAGTCAAACAGCAAATCTGTGTCTGGATTAACCCAAAGGCATTTCATTTGCAGCCCCTCCAACCAGCATTTGCCAGACATTTTGGGGGAAGTTCTCCACAAGGAGCTACTGAGACCCAGCAGGGCAAACCCAGCAGTGGGAGTTATTTTAGGCAGGTTGGGCTCACCACGGTTAGTAAGGTGCTCAGAGCTAACACAGGAGGAAGGCTGGCTAGGAAGCTTATTCTGGACTTGAAAGTCAGAGCAGAGAATTATCGGTAGGCAAGGAGACTTGGCAAAAAAACCCAAACAAAACAAAACAGCAGGAAAGGAGGAATTAATCATTTGTGAGCAGCCCCAGTAGCGGAGCAAGTGGCCCTGGGAATGCCTCCTTTACCTGCCCCCACTCCACCACTCTGCTGGAGAACATCGACTGTAGCTCCACGGGGTGCCAGGTCTCTGTGAGGATGGAGGAACACAGAGGACAGACCATGCTCTGCTCTTGTCAGTGTTCAGCTCCGGTCATGGGGTGGCTGGAGACCAGAGGCCTCCGCATGTGCAGCTGTCCCCATGGTCTCCCTGCCCCAGGACCTCATCTGCTGTGAGCGGCTGGGCAGCATGTCACAGCTCGTGGTGACCAGCTGCCCAGCGAGGGTGGGGTGACAGGAAGGGTGAGCACCCACACGCTGCACAGCCAAGGTGTGAGGTGTTCCGTGCAGAGGTAGGGAGAGCAGGGTAGGAGGCAGACAAATTGAGTCTCTCATGCTCCGTGTGAGCATGGTACCCAGGAGGAGTGGCGGGTTAGACATCACAGCAAAGTGCAAGTGTATTGTGTGCAGGTTCACTCAGAACGAGGAGGCAGGCTGTGCTGGTGGCCTCCAAGTTTTCTCTGAAGTGACCCCTTACACCTGCTCCAGACTGATCGGCCCTTCACTATCTAGATGTCACTAAGATTGAGTTACAAGTGTCAGAGGGTAAACACCCAAGTATTCAAAAACCCCAATGTCCCAGTGTGTCTTGTCTAGTCTACAAGATCAGAACAAACACCCCTTTCAATGCCTGCTGGGCAGCTAAGACTGTGTGGCCACTCTCAGTAAAGGCAGCCTCAGAAAACTCATCCAGGCATAAAGAGGATGACCAAGCTATGAGAAAAAATTTCCGCTTTGAAAATATCCTTTCCAATATCCCACACCAGTAACCCTACTTCTTTTGGTGCAGAAAGGCAGGACACACCACCCTGGTGGGAAAAAAAAAACCTGGGACATCCAGAGCATTGGCATATATCACAGCATCCTCTCGGACTTGCCCAGCATCTCCCATAGGAGAGGTGTCAGCCAGCCACTAATGCTCCAAATCATTTTGTCACCAACCAGTGCTGCCTTTGTCATTAAAAAACTCCAGTGACAAATTCTCAGCTGTTATTTACAGTTTAACTCTGTCAGTTTGGTTTTGGTGGACTATGGCCAGCTAAAGACATAGGGTTTCCAAACCCTTACTCTGTTTTTGACTTTACCTTTGCTTCAGGGTTATTTTAGCCTCTTTGGGTATCTGTTTTCCCATCTATCAAATGGGAAAGTTTTCCCATTTCCATTGTGGCTGAACTTTCCCCCTGTTTTAAAAAAGTTTTGTCTATACAACACCCGCTTGCAGGGAGGGCACAGCTGCTATCCTCAACAAACACGGGGGAAAATGGAGGTCTGGGTAGTCTAATATATTTGCCCAAGGTCACATAGGATGGTCAGCAGGGACTTGAACCTGAAGTATCCCAGCTCAGAAACTAATGCCTCCTACCATTCTTTCTCCCTGGAGACTTTAGTGGTGTTGCACGGGAAGGGCAGAGTGGGCCCCGTTTCTTCTGTTGCTTTTTTTTATGAGTGCGATGACGTGGTCTAAATTAAAAGAAAAATACAAAAAGACTGCCATAAATTATCCATATACAAAGGCCTTATTCACATTTATCCTATGGTCCCTTCACATCTTGCTGGCAGGGTGTAAATGAAGATCACATCCCCTTTCATATACCCTCTGCCTCAGAGGAACAGTAAGCAAATGAAAGCGCCCTGGTGACAGCACATTTGCAAATTCTGAGGCCAGAACAACTCTTTTCCCCAAAACACCGAAGTCTCTCCAAATGGCTGCCAGAACTTATCAGCCAGGAGCCTCACCATCCACGCGATACCCCCCGAGGTATAATGAAAGCAGAGGAGGGCTGGGTTTCTGCCTTCCCACCCAGCATTCCCAATGGAATGGTGGCTATTCTATGGGATTTGTGGGCATTCCATGCCTTCAAACAAGGCTATGAAGATGTTCACCTACACTGTTCCCCTCCATACGGGGTATTCACCCAGCACACACTTGGCAGAGTTCTGGGAGGTAGTCGGTTTGGTTGTATTTCTTTACAGATGAGGTCAGAAATTAGGAAGAGCTGCCACATCAGGGTTTACAAGTGCTATGGAGGAAGGCAGCAACAGGACTTGGTTCCCATCACAGCTAGCCCCTAGAAGTTGAGAGTTTCCTTTACTTTCTCCCAGTGGGCTCAAGGGAAAGGTTTTTCCTATTTGACTTTGTTATCTTCTCCATATCCATTAGCTCTCTTGCCTGTGCCAGCAGCAGCTGCTGAGCTTAATGGACTCCAGCATCTTAGGCTGAGGAGAAGTTCTGAGGTGGGACTATATTAACATGACAATGGACAAGCACAGATTGTTCTCCGGACTCTGTTTGCTCTGCAAGGGACTGATTTTGCAGATCCCTGCATGAAGAGAGAAGAGAAAAGAAAGGCAGTCAACATACTGTAAATGATGACTGGGTTTGCCTGGAAGCGATAAAGGATTTTTTAGCTATTTCAAGAAAGGTCTGATTTGCCCCTTGTCTATAAAATGGATGAATGCTGAATGATGTTGGCCATAGCAGCTGCACAATGATTTTTAAAGCCAGTTAAAGAACTTGGTTTCCTGACAGCCTGAACGTATTTTACTGATGTCTCATAAGTCTGTATATTACATGGAGATGTGATGAATATAAAGCAATAATAAAGGCTAAGCAGAATTAGTGAGCAAAATAATTCCCTACTAAAAACCATCTCTGGTTTCACAATCAACTGTATCAGACTACTATACTCCATGCACTTTTCCCTGCCCTTAGCTGCAGATCATAACACAGAAGACACTCTTATGTTGAAGCACTGGTACAGATTAAGATGTCTTGACACTTTGGATTTTACTTAAGCAATTACAAGAGCCCTTTCTACAAAACGTATTGATTTTATTCCAGAAAAATAAATTCCCATGTACAATTGGGTTTTTATAACATGAAACAATTAGCCATTTTATTGCTAGTGCATATAGGGTAATGTCACATTTCATACAATTTCAGTACAAGTGAAAAAATATAATATATGGCTGATTGAAATTGATAGCTACATTAACATTTATAGATCTATATAGATTTATTTTACAAGCTGTTAGTAGTTCAGAAGGATATCGGTGTTTTAAACTACCAACATTCATATGGCTCCAATTCAAATATATGAATTGTTTGATGCGCTATAAATATATTCCAAAGTACATTTCATTGAAGAAGTCAAAGCTGTGCACTAAAATATATCAAAAACATGCCTTGTGAAAATGCTACAGACAAAGCCCTGACTGTCTGTGGAGCATAAAAATGCCACTGGTGCTAGCATTGCTAGATGGAAAATGAAAATAATGCCACGATTACAGGATTAGGTGATGGAGATATATGCTTTCTGACATCTTATTTCATAGAGCTGGGAGCAAATTCTCTTCTGTTACTCAATGTAAAACAAAATGAAATCCACCAGCTTAGCAGAATTGCTTCTGGATTAGTGTTAGGTAAACAAAACCCAGAATCTGGCTGGAGATCAGGTATGGGCTCACTGGTTTCAGTAGAGCTGTCCCCAGATCTTCACCAGTGGAAAGGAGAGCAAAACGTGTTCCAGCCAAGTTGTTCCCCTAAGTCAGGCAAGCAGGATCTGGGCACATAACCACATTTGCCCAACCCTACAAATTCCTTAAGTGCCTCCTAAGTTTCAGGTCTTATGAACAGCACCAAGGGCTTCATTGGGGATGACAGCAAACAGCAACTTAGGCAAGGGCTTGAGAATTTTCCCACGTTGGAAAACAAAGTAGCCCAAGCCCCTAGGATAGTCAGCATGAGCCACATCCTACTCTTAGGTTCAGTTGTGCTTAAATCCAAAGCCATCCTGGCAGCATTAACCTGGATTACCTCTGCAGAGAATTTGCCCAAAGGGCAAGAGGGCTGAGTGCTGGCGGCAAAGAAGGCACTGAGCATGGGGATGATGAGATGGGGAGAGCTGTCAGGGCTGGAATCACAGTCAGTTTGTTAGCTGGCTTCCTTCCTTCTTCCTCCTCACTCTTGGCCCCCAGTGTGGTCACAAAAAGGCCACAGGAGGAATGTCTCTACCTCACTTATTGTAAAAATACAGGGGAACAAAGTCTTTTTCTTTTCAACTCTACCCTTTGTGTGGCAGATGCATTTGCAAAGCCAACAGTGGAGGGCATTCAGCTACCTGTACTGCCTCACATCTGCCCTGGGGCCATACCCAGCCCCACATTTTTCCAAGAAAGCATTGCTTTTGCAAATGACTGGATTCCAGCCCTGCCTTTACCCTACAGATGCAGCAGGGGCAAGGTTTGGCATGGTTGGTTACAGCGTGGTTATTGAGGAGTGGGAACGTGGTGGCAAGGGTGGGAGGATATTGAGTGCACAGGTAGGCTTGCTGGCCAAAATGTCACTGCTGGACCAATCGCAGGGGCCTGGGAAAACAAGAAATGCTTTGTACCGTCACTTGCCTCATCTTTCATCCCAGGAAGGCTGGAGCCCTCCCTGGCAAATCAGCACAGATATGTTCTCTGGGCTGCTCTTGCTCGCTGCAAAATTGAACTGAGATACACTGAGTCCACCTCAGGGTAGCCATGATCAATGGCTTTCAAGGGGAATAAAAATAGATTTTAAAAGTCTGAATTTTCCAAGTATGGCTGGCTTTCCCCTGGCCTTGTGGGAGAACCTTTCTCATGGCAGCGCATCTCGCCTTGGCCAATATTAATAGCACTCCACACTGGCCAGTAGAGAAACAATTTTTAGCGCCAAGACCTCCTAGGCATCAGCTGCCTGTGCAAACAGACTCCCAGTGTAACATGGAAAAGGAGCTCCAAAGAAACTGGTACAATAGAGATTCTGAAGTAACTGCAGTTTGGCTTGGGGAAGGACGGGCATAAAGGAAGCATTTTCCTTGGGAGAACGGCTTCTTTTAAAAAAGGATGAGTTGGGGACCCCAAAACAGATTCATTAGGATAGATTTTGCCTCAAACCCTGGCAAAACTCATTGTTTAACATTTAGGATATACTAGAAGCTGTTGTTTTAATACACACTAGGTCAACTCCAAACCCATCTTCAAAACGATATCTGATTCCACGAGTATTTTGTCCACATGGTAAAAGCCAGCCCTCAATGTTCTACCCTTTAATAAATCGGGATGTTAGCTGTTAAGTCCATTTGTCTCTTGCCTTACTTGTTTAAAGCTTTCTCCAGATATTCCTGGATCCACTTTAACTTGGGATCAATGCACACTTGCTTGCTGTTGCTCTTGAGTCTTGCACTGCCAAAGGAGAAAAGTCAGAGTAAGCCTAGTGTGGGATGCTCCTCAGCCCACCCCCACCCCCAAATGCCTTATTTTGCACAGCGGTTTGCAATTGCACTATGGATATTAGAGCTGTGTCCAACTCCCTTGGGTATCAGTGCTGCTCCCAGTTAACCCATGAAGAGGATGAGTTATCACTGCCATCCTCAAAGCAGCTATTATAAATATAATTGGGTTCAAAGCACTGGTACAATTTGTCTCCTCTGATACTGATTTTTGTGGTCTGTACTGGTACACATGTGAGGGTGGGACAGATACAGAATTTTAATCTAAGTTTTGCAATTCATACCTGGCCTGTTATGAGTTCAGTGCATGAAACAGCTAAATCTCATTTGGAAATATTGACATGGTAAACACAGGCCATTTTTTGCAAGGAGTTAATTAAGAACAGCTTTCAGATTCAACCCAAAATTGAAGTTTCACATGTTTTGAGAACAGACACCAAACCATACCTCTTGGATGTTCTGAAAGAGTCTGGTTAACTTTTTCTTTTATGCAAGACTGAACTAACATGTTGCAAGCAGGAAGACAACTGGAAGCACCACAGCGCCAAGGCAGGTTTTCCCTTATATATTCAGTCAGTACTGGAAACAAAAGCAGAAACCTCCTGAAGGGTTTCTCCTGGATGACCAGGCTGCACTTTCCAAACCAGACTGTTTAGCTAATTTGAATTCCCTGTGAATTTGACATATGGGCTATCTGCACCTTTCATACAGAAGCAGTACAAATAGCTTTTCACCCACATCAGCAGGTCTCACCTACCAGGGATTGCAGGGCCCCTTGAGAGAGCCGCAGTCTCCCGCGTTCCCCAAAGCACCCTGCCTCTGCCCCCGCTGCTCAGAAATCTTCCCTTAAACAGCCTGCCTGCCATGCGAAAGTGCCAAGAACAGCAATTTCATATAAATGCCCATAGGAGTAAGTTCAGTACTTGTTTAAGCATTTTGCTGGATGGAAGCCAAAATGTTCCCTGCTTTATAAAATGAAATCTGCAGGATATAAAACTATGGCGTAAGAAATAACAGGTCAAAAAGGCTTCTTCGTCTGAAGTTATGCAACAACATAGTTGTAACATAAACACATTGAAGATGCAGTCTTGCAAGTCTTGTGCCAATAAAGAGATGAATGGGCCTAATTCATATTTCCCTTACAGCAGTGCCAAGCTGGAGTATTTCCAGTGAAGTGATACCAACAGAGAGTAAGAATGGATTTGCTGATGTTAGCAATGCCTGGGAACTCTTGAGCTGGCCTCGCAGGGTACAGAACCAAAAGCACATGTAACCAGCATCCAGCCACACGCAATGCAATTCCTCTTACTTAATATTAAGACATTGATTTTTCTTAGTAATTTATTTCTGAGCCTGCTCCTTGTACAGTCAAGGCAGAGACCTAGGCAATTGTATGGAGTGTTAATCTGAACTAGTTTAGGTATCTACCTTAGAATGCAATTAATAGCATGCTAAAAATGTCTATTTCCCTGTACTGAAAGCAGGGAAATTAGGATGGGCTTTGTAGAAGTAGACGTTGACAGAACAGATTTCTGGATTTGGAGAGATATCTTTTCATAGAACCAAAGACAAAAGCCTGCTCTTAGGTCTTTTGTTCAGGTAAAATTCCTCTCAACCATAAAGGGGAATATACTTGCACAAAAAAAATATGATCTTTCCTTGAAACTGTATGATTTCGCAGAGATTCTCTATTCCTGAAAACAGTAGCTTTTAAGTTACACTTTCATTGCATAACCCATATCCACTAAATTCAGGGTGTGGTTAAAACCATCACAATGAGAAATTTATGTGTTAGTTTTAATTCCATTTCAGCTTCTGTTTCAGTAAAAACCTAGTTTGAACTCATGATGTTTCAGGGGTATTTGGAGATAAGTTTTTAAGTACCTTACTTTTTAAAGTAACAAAAAGGTGGTGAACTACAGGTTCTAAATCACATGGCAAACAAACACATTTGGATCAAGAATGGATGAGAATATGAATTGTATTTCTGCATTTCGTGCACTTAGCCATCTCTAATGACTATAATCCCATATTAATTAAGAGATAAATGTATACTCTATCCCGTCTTAAATGCCTGACATTTTCTTGAAACTACTCCAGAAAATTTCAAATCCTCTACAAAGCCTCAGCACTGGGACCCTTATGACATCCATTGACAGTCCCAGAGCACAAATCCATACACTACTGTGTATTGGATGCTTGCTTCCAAAATTGTTCATAGGTAGAGATCAGTTAGTCACAGCTGGTTTTGCCATTTTTGTGAAAGGAAATTATTTCTCAGCGGAGGGTCACATTTTTCTCACTGTCCTCCACCAAATCCTAAGGCAGAAGCACACATGAGAAAATGTGGATGATCTACCCAGAGTGGTTTAAAAAAGAAAAAAAAGTATGAATAAAAATTGGTTCATTAATAGATACATGCTTTTTGATATATCTGTAATATCTGTACATTCCTGAGAAATCTCATGAAACTACATCAGTTTTCTGAGTGCATAAATGTTTTGGATGACAAAGAATGGATTTCTACAACATTTAAGTTGTAACTGGAAGAGCTCGACATGGATCAAAGACAGAACTAGTGATGGGAGCACTGCACAGAAACCCTGTCTAGTCACTGAGACCCTCTTACGCAGGTCAACAGAAGTTGGTGGTAGTGGAGCTCCCTCGCAATGAAAAGATGAAGGAAAATCTTCTTCTGAAGATTTTGAATCTTGAGAGAAGATGGAGAGGGTCACTCAGGAACAAATGAACCAAAAAGACTTTCCTAAAAACATACACACAAATCCATAACCTCTTTTTTCCTGCAAATCAGTGTTTCTTTTTCAGCAACAATTAAGAGGTTATTTTCCATCATAGAGGAAGAGGTTATTTTCATCTCTGCCCTGCTGTGATCTGTGACTTACCGGAGTCACTCACTGTCTGGTGTGTCCCTAGATCAGACCAGCCCATATTTAGGGTCTGTACCTCCTGTGGAGGCTACACAAAATCCAGGAACTCCTTTTGCTTGTTTAGCTCCTCCCTATGGAGAAGTGGAGCATTAGAAGGCTCAGACCACTGTAAAGCCTTTTCCCTAAGGTGTGAAGCTCCACATCCAAGGCAATGGACAGCCTGTCTGACACTCCTGCTCACATACCCCATGGGGCAACAGGACGTGGGATCACACAGCCACAGGGAGATCACAGAGGTGGAACACAGCTGGGAAACCTCTAGCTGGGCTCCTTTGTGTGAGGTAAAGCAGGGTCCAGCTGCACCTGACACATGGGGTGAGAGATGAATTGGAAATCACGACATGAGACAGACCAAATTGCAGCCCCCAAAGCAGGAGCCGGCTCTGTGCCTCTTCTTTTTGACACCTGAGATTTGCGCCCAGCTGAAAAGAGTAAGAGACTTACACAATCTGAAGTGAGCAGTTAGGTGTGGAGAGGATTTTGAGGTGCTTAATGTTGGCTCTTGCCACGTTGCTCTCGTAGAATCGACAGGGGCATCGGTAAGTCAGGCTGACGGGTTTCTCTGTGGGACACAGCGAGACAAAGGCCACGTTACTCCCTCTTGCTGCCGGTCAGCAGCACCGACACACCGACCGGGGCTGGCAGAAACTCCCTCCAAACATGCAGGTGAAAAAAAAGCAATAGAAAAGCTGTAGCTTTGGGAGAGCATTTGCCCACAGCTCACAGCACAATCCTTTTACCTCAGTACCCAGCTTTTCAGTCCCGATGCATGGGATTTTGGAAGACAAAAGAGGGGGAGAAAATGGAGATAAGTAAAGAAGAAGTGATTAGAATAAGGAGCCGCTCCATTGTGCAGGGATGCTCCTGGTAATTAGACAAGATAAAGGCCAAAAGAGGAGGCACTTGTCCCCAGTGTTGTTCTTGCTAAAATGATTTTGACCCGAGGCCAAATTAGAAGGTAGCCAGAAGAAAGCGATGAATTCCAAAGAGTTCAGATCAAAACCGCGCGGCTCAGGTGCAGGCTTTTCACGGGAGACTTGCTGGCTAGAGAAAAGCCCTGAGTCTTTCAGGCTTTCCCAGGGCCCAGCAGCTGACCTTTCCCCACTACAGCCAACCTCTGCTCCAGCGGAGATGTTCGCACGAGGAGGTGCGACTCGGAGATGGGATCACAGTGGTTTTGCCCGAGAGATTCGGCGTCTTTTGAACTCCCAGTCTGTGGCAAAATAATGGCATTCAAGGAGATGGTTATCAGGCGGTGGGCTCCCCATATACCCATCAGGGACCACCAGACTGGATGAGAGTCTTGTCACTGGCATCACTAGGGACAGAATTAAGATTAGCCCCTAGGCTAAAAATCAGCAACGAATATTCATGCAGAACTAAGAAAAGCAGCCTGGCTCTCAGCACAGCCTCCAACGCAGTCCTTCTGCTACCCAATTTCTCCACGGAAGAACTTAATTACTGGCAACCAAACGCACATAAGCAAGGTCCTCACTCTGTGTGGAAGCTTCAAAGCTCCATGCATACTAAAATACAAACACAGAAGCCTTTTCTGGAAGTCTAGAAGGAGCTGCCTAAGATTTTAAACGATTTCCCAGTGG
The DNA here is from genome assembly GCF_009769465.1 of Tauraco erythrolophus. Taxonomy (NCBI): domain Eukaryota; kingdom Metazoa; phylum Chordata; class Aves; order Musophagiformes; family Musophagidae; genus Tauraco; species Tauraco erythrolophus. The sequence goes on along the minus strand of NC_141473.1, from coordinate 20,150,898 downwards.
AGCAGTTTTCAGCCTCTGGGAGGAATTAAATTCATATACCTAACCCACAAGGTCTGGTGCATGCTTTAGATGGGTCAGATCTATATCTGACAAGACTTCAGATCCTACATGTAATCTGCTGCCCTGTTTATTTAGCCACACAGGAGCACTAGCAGCATCCAAACCGAGTTCTCTTAAAGGCAGATGGAGAGCTAAAGAGCAGGGAAAGGCTTGGAATCCCTAAACTGCTGTCTAGGAAGGTGAGAAAAGAGACAGCTTTTCAAAGTGCAGCTGATCTGCAGATATTGCACACTTACCAATGCCTGTCTCTAGCACATATAACCACAGACAACACGGTGAAATTATCCTGTCCTCAGAAGGAAAAACCTTTTTTTCCAAGTGCATCTACCAAGAGACGAGCGAGAATCAGAGACAGAGAATCCCAGAGACAGGTGGGCAAATAGAGAGGAATTCATCAGTGGGAGCAGAGTTCCTCCAGATTCACACCAGGATCTGGACTATAAGCTAACAAAATTGGAGGACATTTTCTATCAGTTTAATGGCAGTTCAAACAGTGATATCATCTATAGTAACAGAGAAGCTCCCATGCAGAGGGAGAGGAGGAAGGCGGGCTGCAGCGTGAGCCTCACGAACATGCGTTAGACTGACTAGCGCCAATGTGGAAGGGAGGGAGAAAGGCACTAGGATTTCCCACTGCAAACCTGTGCCTGATAGCTACACATCAGTGAGTTTGTACTGGAAAGGGAGGCTGAAATTGAATGCAGTCATACAACAATGCTCAGCACAGCTGCAGTGGAAGTGTTTCTACAAGCTTATACCAACAAAGCTTAAGCAAGTTTTACCCTAAAAAACACAAAAGAGAGTAAGTGTTCAGATCTATGATCAGAGAATGCAATCCTGTCCTCTCGGAGACTGGGAGAGGGACTTTCCATCCCATCCCATTTGAAATCATAAGCAGAGAAAGTTTAACCGTGAATAACATGTCCATGACTCCCAAAGCTGTCTGCTGCCCAAGAAAGGGTATCCAGCACAACAAGGAAGAGGGGAAGACCCAGCGTTAGATGTTCTTCTGTCACTGCAGTGCAAGGTGGAATGACAACTACCCTCCCAGCACAAGAATCCCTTTAGTGTTTCTGTCTCCCTTGCTCGGTGATCAACAGGCAACAGGCACGGAGCACCAGGGAGCAGCAGCACAGGCACCAAGCGGGTCAGCTCTCAGCATCACTAACAGGGAATCAGCACCTCCTGCCACTGCCCCTCCAGCACTCCAGCTCTGAGAGCTTAGCTGTGGCTCACTGTGCTCTCAGCAGGGCTGAAAACCAGGGAAAACTAGCACATGAGGTGTTTCCCAACACATGAAGCCCTATCATCCTAAAATAGGAGGGAGAAGGAGCCATCTGAGGGCCATAATTTGAGAAGGGAAGATTGCTGGTCTCAGCCCGAGGCTGACAAACACATCTTCCTTATCTCATTTCAAAATTTGAAACAAATTGTTCCATGCACAGTACAGCTGATTTAGCCAATTATTCTACAGGTTTGGCACTGCAGAAGGGAATGCTCTGCGGGTTCTCTGACGTCTAATAAACACTGAGCACAAGCTGAAGCCATTCTCTCAGGAGGACAAATTAGTACAGTCTGTTAATTGCAGTTACATGAAAACACCAATTTTCATTAAACTGATGGTACATAAAGCTTTTGAGACCTTTATCTGTTTGGCACATTTGGTTAAAATGAGTGAATATAGTCAAAAATTACAGAAGAGCCAGACACTATTCGGACATATCGATGTCATTCCTTCTGCCTTATTTCCTTATACAAAAGAAAAAGAAAACATCTCTTTCGGTATCAACTAGAAAAGTTCTTGGTTTTAAGTGTTTTGGGTTTTGTGGGTCTTTTTAAAATAATAAATCGTTTTACTGTTTTCTAACTCAAAGTTGAGTTTTGCTGGCTCTGAACACCCACTTCTGCTGGCAAATTCTCTCTAGAGACCAAGTGCCCACAAAAATCTCCCCCACAGAGTGGCAACTTAGCAAAGTTAGATGATACCTATTTCATCATGTAGGGATCTGCCTTGCCTCACCCGCACTGGAACTGAACAGTAAGGGAACAAGTGAGTTGCCAGTTCTGCTGCAAAATGACCAGGAGTAACTTGCTTGTGCGGGCTGGGAAGCTCTGGGCACTTGAATGGAGAGTGAAGCTATATCCAGGCAAGAAGGCTGATCATGAACAGACAAAACATTTAATGGAAACATCATTTTACTCCTGTTCATCCAAAGGTGTGTTTGTCCATATCAAGAGAGGGCTGACAACTTTTTAAGACTAGAATAGTTACATTTCCCTGGGGAGTGAAGCTGTGATAGGCAGATACAGCTTTACCAGGGTGGCTAGGAAGAATTCAGAGCTCACCACAAGGTAGCCCTGCAAGCCTTCATCTGGATCACAGTTGAGGGCACTACATGACATGTGAAGAAGTAGGCAAAAAACTTCACTCTTATCACTGCAAGCCGGTGAGGTCTCTCTCTTTACACTAGTTTTTCTCCAACCCTTTTAAGCAGTTTCCTTACTCAGGTAGCCAGGTCCTGACACGCTTACTCTGCCATAAAGACACCCGCCGCCGTTTGCTGCCAGCTAAGGAGTGCTGCCCGGCAGGGAGCAAAGTGAGGTGCAGTCGGGCAGCTCTCCCAGCCCCTCAGCCCTGTGCTCAGTGCTGTCAGAGGGGAGGCGAGGAGAGGGAGAGCCCCTGAGCCCCCGGCGGCCCCCGATCCCCAGTCCTGCGTCTCCTTTCCGGGCTGCAGCCCCAGTGAGGACTGGTAAAGCTTCCTCATCTCGCTCCAGACCCATACTCGCCCGCAGAGGCGAGAGCAGCCTGCTCTGGGCACCCGGGCACCGGCCGGGCCAAGCCGCTCGGGGCTGCGCGCTCCGCCTTGCGCAGCGCTCCGCGGGCCGCGGGGCTGGCGGCGGCGGGATGGAGGGGCCGGGGCTGGCCCTGCCGCCTGCGGCCCCCGGGATTTGCCTTCGCTGCCTGCGGCTCGCATCCCGCCCGCAGTCCCAGCGCGGCGGGTCCTGGCGTGAGCGGCGGGGGGGGGGCAGAGCCCACCTGGCCGCGTCTGCCCGTTGAGTCGGTCCGGAGCAGCGCTCGCTCCGGGCTGGCTTTTTGAGTGCTTCACCGGGACGGGGATGCTGCTGGGACGGTACTGTGGAAAGGCACCGGCGAAATCATCGGGAGCAATTAACTATCTCGGGCTAAACAAAGAGGGCACCGGAGGGCATCCTTTGCCGCCCTGGGTGGGGAACACCCAAGTTTCGGTCTCCAGAATGGGAGAAGAAGACGGGAACGGAGAACTGAAAGGGCGCGCGTTACCCAGCCAGCAAGCTCTCGATGAGGGCACAAAAGGTGGCAAATCCCTGCCGGGTGAGAAGCCAGCCGCAGGTGGAGCGCCCGGGAGATGCCCAGAGACTGCGGGCAGGGCCCTCGCCCCGCCAAGCGTGGGGAGTGCGGCTGCCCCGCGCGGTCCCCGCTGCCCCCGAGCCCCGCGGAACAGGGGTCCCCGCTGCCCGCCGAGCAAGAGGCGCGGGCTGCCGCGGTGTCCGGGCTGCGGCGGCTCCGGGTGACACGCGGGACGGCGGGACCCTGCGTGGGGCGGGCGGGCTGTGGGACGGCGCTGCAGCGCGGTGTGGGGGGACAGCTAAGGCAACGCCGCCGCGGCAGCGCTCGCCGGCTGCCAGCCCGCCTTTCCGCAGAGCCCTCGTCAGTGCACCTCTCCGCTCCCCCCCGAAACCTCTCCGCGCACCCTCCCAGCGGGTGCAGTGAATTCCTGCCGGGTGACCACTCTGGCTCAGCTCTGCCCCGATCGAGGGAAGATAGATCACGAAAGAGGACAGAGAAGGAACCCAACAACCGTCTGTTTCTCATTTCTTGTAACTTTTAGGGTTGATTTCTTAAAGGGGAAATCGATATGCATATTTTGCAACCAAACCACCTCTCTGCAGACGGAGCGCTGCTGAAAGCCTTCCCCCAGCCGATTTCAATCTGGGATAAGTTTGGCAACAGGGATCGCTTTGACCAGCCTTCTTTTGTAAAAAGCGAACGAGCGAGCGAAGGGAGGCAGGGGGAGAGCCTGCCTGCTTCCAGCTCACAGCAGCTATCGCTCGGGGCTCGCCAGACACGCACATCTGAGCCGCGGCAGGAGGCAGAGCGGGGGAGCTGCGGGGAGAGAGAGGGAGGGAGAGCGGGGATTTCCGCGGGACCGTAACTCCCGGCCGGGCTCCCCGGCGCCCGCAGCAGGAGCGGTGCAAGCGGCGAGCGGGCAGGGAGAGCGGCGGCGGCCCGGCAGCTCGCTGACTTACCCTCCGAGAGGGAGATGATGGCCAGGGCGAAGGCGAGCAGAGCCAGGGCTCGGAGGTCCATGCTGGGGCTGCTGGCGGGGCGCTGGGCAGGCGCTAGACTGCTCGTCCCGGCGGCTGCGGAGCTCTGCTGGAGTCCCCTCCTCCCCTCCCTCTATAGAGGGGCCGGGACCGCCGGGACTGGGGGAGGGGAGCCAGGGGGAGTAGCTAGCCTATGATTTATTGCCCGTGGCATGTTATTACATCCTTCCTCTGTTAAAAATGCTTGGAAAGGAACCAAAAGAGCGAGAGCTCCTCTCTTCGCTCCGTCAGCCCGGCAGCCTTTCCCCAGGCAAAGCGCTTGCCCTAGCAGCCCGGCGACCCGAGCCCCCCGTGGGATGGCAGCGGCGGTGCGCTCCCCCCGGGGGTCCCGCCCGCACGGAGCGGGGCTGCGGCGCGGCGAGCAGCCGGGATGACGGTCACTGCAGCCAGCCCGGGCCGGGGGCAGAAAGTTTCCTCACCAAACTATGCTAGTCCCGGTCCCTTCTGGGCACCCTGGCCCCGCTGCTCTTGAACCAGAGCTGCCAGAGCTGGGACGCATCCTGTAACGTCTGGGCATTCACATCGGGAAGAGGAGGAAAATCCCCCTTCACTCCCGTGGGTGCGAATCTAGATTTACACTGGAGCCTTGGGCATCAGGTCCAGGGTCTCATACGAAGAATCTTCCCAGAAGTTTATCTGGGGGTATGGGGGAAAAAAAGAGAGAGGAAGGCTTTCAGTTGTTGCTCCGCATGCTTGGCTCGAAACAACACCTTTCCCAGTATTAGCTGAACCCGGCTGCACGTTTGCTGACGCATTTCGCCTCCTTTGTGTTGCAGATGCCGCTGGGCTCCCTGGCACCTCGGCTGAAACCCCCTATAGCGCTGCAGAGCCTGGAGGTCTGAGGGCTGCCGCTTACCCTGAGCTATTACAGCATTGTCAAGTGTAATTGACTTAAGCATGTCCTTCTCGCTGTCTGCAGTCCAAGCCCACGGGGCCCTGTTTGTTGCCATTCAATACTTCAAATAAACATCGAGGCTTTGATTGAATTTGGTCCCCTCGGCTGCATTTTAAAACAGGCGCCCTCAACTGAAGTGGGGCTCAGTGGGTAGAGCAAATCCTGGTCTGAAGGTGTTTAAAGGACAGGCCCATGATGCCACCAAAGACAGCACCACGGTCAATTTATACCCTGGGTAGCTTGCAACTCTCTCAGCGATAGCTCATGAGGTTGGAAACAGAGGCCCAAATCCTGCACCTGCGCTAACCTGTGGCAGTCTCACTTAGGGGAGCTTGTTTCTAATGCCAGGGGAAATGCTTGCACTGATACTGGGCTGTGAACTGGCTCCCTCCTTGACACACACTGGTGAAGCTGCTTACCACATCCAACTTCCTCAATCTAGTTATTTGTGTTTCTTTGTCCCTGCTTACAAAGGAGCATTGAATTTGTTTGGGCTGATCTTGCTCTTCTCCCTTTCTTTTACGTAAACTAGCACAGTAGTGCAGGAACCTGATGCACTGAAAGGGACAGTAATCCTAAGCAGTGCGGTGAGCCTGGCTACAACTGCCATGACAGCTGTGACATTCTGCAGGGATGGGAGAAGCCAATCATAATCCCACTGCAAACACTGCTAGGAGCGCCGCTGTCCCACCAGCGCTCCGGCTGGCACATGGGGACGTCCACACTGCCCTTCACATAACAGAGTAATAGTTTGTCTTTGCTGTCGGTACTGGCACAGAGAACAGCTCCAAGACTTAATCAAAGAGACTGAATGGATGCAGAATGAGATCAGTTAAATCTGAGCAGCAGTCTACCCCTCGGCATCCCCAGACATGCACACGTGTTATAACTGGAGGGGAAAACTGGTCGGATCCAAAGAAATGCCTGGACAGACCTTCACAGCTGACTCAAAAGAGTTGCTGCACGCAGCTACAGGGGCTCTCCCTACACCTCTGGATAACTGAGTGAAGCCAGCTTCAGATAGGGCTTGCACCCTCCTCCTCACGGCAGGAGGGCGCCTCGGCTTCCCGGGCGCCTCGGCCGTCCTTGCCCTCTGCCAGAGCCGTCTCTGTGTGAGAGATCCTGTCTTCCGAGAAGAAGGGAGTGGGAGTACCCGGCATACCGCACCCGGCAGCACCCCTCTATCTCCTCCCCGGCGCCCCCCAGCAGCGAGCGGCGGCGCGGAGCTGCCTCCCTCCGGCGGGGCCGGCCTGGGACGGGGGAGCCGGCGGGGCGGGGGGAGCCCGGGTACTGCCTGGCGGCGGGGCCCAGCGGCCGCCAATGCCCGGGTGCTGGGCAAAATCCCCGGGAGCTTCGCATCGGAGGGAAGGCGCCCCGCGGCGCTGGACCGCCCCGCTTCGACGGCCGCAGGATGAACCGCTTGTATTTTGTGTCCCGTTCCCTTCCTCCCCAGGCGTGCACACACCTGCGCGCACCCGTAGGTGTGCTCTCCACTGTACAGAAATCAGAAACCAGAAATCAAAGCAAGCGTCGGGGTTATTTTGCCAGGGCAATTTTACCGGACCGGTCCAGCCTGCTCCGTGCCCAGAATTTCCCCCGGTGGGTATCCTCAAGTGGACGAGTTCTGCTTCGGGTCAGAGCAAACCCAAGTCTGCAAAGCCCGAGAGCGTTGAAAAGGGCTGCGGAGCGATCGAGGGAGGGGAGACCTGACCGACACACAGCCCTGCACCGTGGGGGGCTGCCTTCACGGCTTCACTGGTATGTTCCTGCTACTGGGGTGAAGAAGAGATCTTCATACAACAACCGAGCTCATCCAAACACCGAACAATTTTTATGAGCTGTGAACTTTATTTTTTCCCGTCGAGAACAAATTGCTGCCTGTGGTACAACGGTTCTGAGCTTGAGATTTAAACAGCAACAAAACAACAAAGCAAATAAAAACAAGGAAAAAACCCTCAACGGGGGTCTTATCATTTGCCCCCTCAGATCCAGAATTATGAACTCAGGGAAATCTGAATGAATTGTGTATTTTAAAGGGAAGTCAAATGACTTGGCAAGTGTTAAATTCCTTGAAAAGTTCGTTTCAATTTACTCTTAACTCCCACGGAATTGATCAGTGTTTATCTGAATGCTCACAAAATCCAGTCTGCACCTCTCGATGAGGTGGGTGGCTAAAATCCACCCCACCCCCCACAACCCAGCTGCACCCAGAACACCTTAATAGCCAGTAAATGTAATCTTTTATCTGAATGCTAATAAAGGAGGGATGAATTCAGAAACCTTAAGTAGACCTACTGTTGATTTCCACACAGCTTGAGACAGCCTTTTTTAATAATACAATATTCCCAATTTTTAGTGTGTTTGTATCATATTACGTTTCCTCTTAAATGAGGAGACGGTAACATTTCTGTTGCTTAGAACTTTAGACTGGCATAACCCAGCAATGAAATCATTATTATCTGAAGTTGTTTTAAATTCCCACAGATTATGTCTAAAGTAAGACATTCTGGCCCGTACAACACAACTCATTAAGAAACTTTTTTGTGAGTTAAGAATTAAACTGAATGTCCTCAGGTTGGGAAAATAGTACCCCTGTTTTCATCTTGTTCTCACTAATACTATTTGACTATGATCTTACTTAATATTTCCTGGACTTATTATCTGTAACTAAATGCATCATTTTTTGGACAGCCATAGTGTTCATGTGGAGTTAAGATTCATAGTGCATCTCAGCAATCTGCAGTAAAATACATTAGAAACAAGCCAGGAAATTCAGTGATCTTGAGGTAGGGATAATTACATTTAGAAATCTATAAGTATTAGGCTGTGGGACTGCACAATTGAGATATCAAATTGACCTTATCTCTGTCTTGTAACATCATCCAGTAGCCCACATGATATGATTACAGAAGTTTAATATCACTGTTTCTAGATGTAACTTTTTTTTTTTCAAGATATGTTTTTCAAAGTATGGTTTCTTAAACTGCTTATTCCCACATAATATGATGCTGTGAAGGGAAAGAAATCAAAGAAGCTGAAATGTTAAAATCGACATTAGCTATTGCAAGGTTAAGAGTGCTTGGAGATTTTGAGCATTCCAATATTTTTATGTATTTATATTCTTTTGTAACTTAATCTGAAATTCTTTGATTAGTCTTACTTAAAAAAAAAAAAACACCCATAAATCAAGGCATCCACATAAAGTTCTTCAACTACTGACTATACGCCCCTAGATTTACCTCCATCTTCTTGTCAGTCTTGTTTTGCTTAAGAATTCTTTTTCTAATAGTAGTCTTACTCTTGTGACATTCCCACATTCCCACATGATTTTTTCTTTTTTTTCCCAAGACTATTAATCAGGTGAAAGCTTGAAGGCTTTGCAGTCTCACTGCACATCCAAGCAGCAGCAAGAAGAGGACAACCACAGAGTGGTTTGAAGATTTTTCTTGACTCCTGTCTTTGACCTTCTTGTTTCAAGTGCTAAGACTATTTTCCCTCCTTATTGCCATGTCAGGGCTCAAAGATCCTCCTTTACATGTGTAGCAAACAGGACTTTTAGTAGTAAGTATCTGCAAAAAAACAGTATAAACTAAGAGAAGTGACTTGTTGGATTGATCTGCTAAGCAGAAGGGAAAAAATAATCTCCCCAAATAACCAGGTTTCAGATAGAATTGCAAGAGGTCTGTTCTCGTTGCAGTAAAATAGCTTCAAATGTTCATGTATGCAGAGATATCCATAATGTGTGTTGGCCTCGAAAGATTCCTTGGAGGGCAGAGGAAGAGATCAAATAGAGGTCAAGTGAGTAACTGTTTATAGACGGTTAACTAGAGTGACAGAGAACTGTGGTAGCTGCTTTTCTAACTGTTTAAAGGTTTAAGCTTGCTTCCCTGGGAGTTTTGCATGTGATTTCAATGGATGTGAAATTGGCCCTTAAGGGCAGAATCCATCCCTTCTCCTATCCCAGCAGAGCACATCCCAAGATGGTCTAACCTTTCATGAAGAAACTCAAAACGTGATAAATTTTGCTGGGGTTTAAGTTTTGTTATGAACGTATTTCTTGGCCTCACTGAGGAGTTCCCTGAAAGCTTGGGGTAAAGCAGAGCCAAGTTAGGCGTGTTTTGCCTCTCCCCCTGAGCACCAAGCTGACGCCATGGAGGGGATTTTATTCCAAGAGTGTTTAAAACTGTGTAGCTTTGCTTAGGTTTCGCTTCGAGTGTTCAGGTTCATTGAGCTTGCAGGCCACTTCAAGGAACCTAGAGCTCAACAATAAAGGTTCACTATTCCCAGCAAGAAGAGGCACCTGGGAGGCTTGGCCAGGGCCGAGCTCAGTTCTGCCTTTCTACTCTGTCCATGGGAAACTGGTGCACAGAAAACTAGTGCACCAGAATTGAACAGGCTTGTGTCTGCAGGGAAAAGGTCTAGCCTGACAGCCAGGCCAAAATGGTCAGTGGTCCATACGGCAGCCATCTAATTTCTTTCAGGCTTTCCTTTGCCTAATCAAATATGAGTCACATGTCTCTTGGGATTTTTTTTAATTATTTGCTTTTAATTTAAGATACGCATGAACAAAACACCATAATCCAAATATCTACACACTTTGGGGATTTTCAGGCTCTGAAACAAACTTTCCAGCTGCCTTCTCCCTCAGCAAAGTCTAGGGCCTCGTGGTTTTGCCTATATTAGCAACTCGCATGGCGCAGTAAAAACAGATCTATAGAGCAAAGCAATCATTAAGTCCCATTTCAAGGGTTTACTTTAGTCTAGTTGTAGCCTTGTCCTAAGAACTAAACTCCTATTTAGCAACTGGAGTACACGCTCTTCTGGAGCTCGTTTCATCCCAAAGCCATCATCTAATTCACACATTCAGCAATAGCTCTGCAATGCAAAGTAAATAGGGATAGGTCTTCAAAGAGCCCACTCAAAAAGCACATCCCTGATCCCAGTTAAAACCCTAACGTAGGTGCAACCTCAGAGCCACAAAAGCCAGGCCCGTGACGCCCCGCAGCCCGGGTACCAGCGCGCACCCCCAAGGCCCGCAGCAGCCGGTTTCGGTGTATCGGGGTGCCCTCTAGTGACTGGAGACCGGACACCGGCCGAAAATCAAATACCGTCAAAAGCCCTTCCTCAAACTCTTCTTCAAACTAACTTTGTATTTCGCTTTTTGGTTTTGAAAAGTTTGTGGGTTTTTTTTTCAATTTTTAACCCCCTCTTTCTGTGACTATTCAGGTTTCGATTTTTTTCAAATGCGTTTTTATAATTTAATAAGTCTACTATTTTAGTGTTGTTCTGAGAAAGACCTGTTGTCAATTCAAAATTAATATAGTCATTTTAGGAAAGAGTAACCATGGAGTTACATCACATAAAGGCCCAGAGTAACAGGTAAGATAAAAACGGGCAAGAAATAAAAGAATCGGGTGTGAGGGAAAGGATAGCAAGCTGTGTGCCCAGAGCAGGCACTAGTGCCTGGGCAGCATGTACGCTGAGTATGCAGAGGGCGGACGAGGCAGATAACATACACTAAATCTAGTTTTTATTTACAGATTTGTTCTCTGGGCTACAGACAGCTGTATTAGTCTCGCACTGAAGCGAGATCCAGCAAACAACTTGTTTATGGTGATGGAAACGTTTCATTTGCTGGAACTGTTCTGACATTCGTCATCTAAAGTTGCCAGATGGTAAAAATGTTTAGTTTGCAATAAACAATCATTAACATCACTTAACATACGTGTCACTCACACGACAAGGACATGTGTCTTACAGGACTGGACCTAACTGAGATGTGGGAATTTGGGACATGCCAAATCCCATCATTTGCTTGCTTGCTGGAGTTGCGTTTTACTCAGAGGCTTACTGGATCTTACAGCTGATTGCGTAAACTGAGGTTTTCAAAGCCAGCTCCTAAAACTTTGCTCACTTAGAGGGAAATACTCAGCCAGAAATGAGTCGCTGAAGTACACACCCATGACCTGCTGCTTCCTCAGTATGTTAGCAGAAGCATCAACTCCTCATTTCTCCTCTTTGGAGCAGGTCTAGTCTTGTGGCTGTAGCTACTCTTCCTAACTTCTGCTTCAGAATTTGGGCCTGAATATACGTTTCAGGAGATTATCACCATACATATTAAAACACAGAGGGAATGAGACCAGTGGGTACTCCTGCAGTATCTTTCAACCTAATGGATCTCCAGCTGCTTATAAAACTTGAACTATCCACAAAGAGCATCAAAGAGTCACTCAGTTACAAGACCTGGAGAAGTACAGTAAAGCCATCTAGTCCTTTTTTTTCTCACAGTGCAGGGTTGTTTCTGATTGAAGATTTACTGCCATTGTGTTCAATCTGTGCTTAAAAGTTTTTAGAGATCCAGCTTCTATTTCTTCCCTCAGGAGGCCTTTCAATCGTCCAGTATGTCTTACCATCAGAAACTCTGTTTTCCTACTGTCTCTATTTTTAACTCCTCCCTTCTGGAGTGTAAAAATTCTACTTATACTCGTTTACTACTTTACAATATTCCTCTCTTGAGATGGTTTCTATTTCCTCTTTGACCCACATAACAAATGATAAATGCCGGTGTTATTTCATTGTCCTATATCATGAGTCCCAAAAATGTTGCTCTTGTTGTATCTCAGTTCACAAACAGGGACTGACATTTGCTGATGTGCAGGTAGTTTTGTATTTTTAAGTATTTGTAGCTTTGTTAGCTCTCCAAAGGCAGTTTGCATGCTACTTTCAACCTGGCAAAGACCATGCAGGTAAGGGACTCAGACTGAATTTCATGTCAAGAAGTTCCGCCATGATTTTAATTGACTAGACTGGAACACAGTTGTGCAAACAGTAAACATTTGACAAGAGCATGTCGAAAGGGTTTGTAATCTCAATTTTAGGAGTGGCTTAAAATTACTGACCTCAGAAAAATCAGCATATTCATAACTATATGTCTGCAGGATTTGGTTCCTCAAGACTTGCTTTATTCAGTAAAAAACCAGAGATCTAAACAACAAGGCAATTTGGAAGAAAATTTGTCAGACAGTTTTGCATTTCTCATCATTTACAGTGATCGCTCACATTTTCAGGAAAGAGACCTAGCTCAAAATGCCTGTATGTATGTAAACCCCTACACCTTCTCTCTCATGAGAAATGTGAGAGTCGTCTGGTTTTGTGACATATACATTAAGCTAAGCTCTAAGAACACCAGCCTCCCACGAGGGAGTAAAGTAGGTGTTTAAATTTGGCATAGTCACCCCCTTTACACATGCATACAATCAATTCCCCGACATCTGCAGCACAGTTAACTCACAGCTTTTTTGGTGTGTGTTAATTTAGCGTGTATACGGAGCTCTGACAGCATATTCCAGGCTGAGGGCGCAATCCTTGGCCCCGCTCCCCCTCTGTAGAGCAAACACAGCACCCAGGTGTTGACATTTGTTAGAGCTTCACAGATGGAAATTCCCCACGTGCAATGAAGTGCCCAACACAAGTCCATCCAGCACATTAGCTCTCAACCTGCCCTGGTGCAGCTCCCTCAGCGGTGTTTGGGGGCAGGACTGGTGTTGGACACAAGCTTGGTGTGTTACAGAGCCGGAGGATGTCACTGATAGAGCACAAACAGTTAACACGCACTATGACATTTACAGATGCAAAGAATCTGGAGGTAGATGCATGAGAGCAGTATAAAGGCTGTACTATTTCAGATCGAAGGTCTACATAGCCCAGGATACACTCTCTAGCCATGGTCAAGAGCAGATGCTCAAGGGTGGAGGGCAAGCATGGTTGAAACTTCCTGCAGCATATCCTCTCTGCATGTGGTAGGAGTCTGGGCTCAGCTCCAGCAAGGATGTGGAGTTCCTAACTTCCCATTGATTTCAGCAGTTCCGAGCAGAACTCGCATCATTTGATTTTAGAAGGGAATTAGAAACTTCAGTAGAAGTAAAAACCTGTAGGATATAGACTCTGCTTTTTAAAAATTTTGCACCACTCTCCCTGAAAAACAAAACTCAGCTTCATTCCTCACCCCACCCCTGATTCTAAAGAGCTGTTTCCAGCTCCTGCAATTTCTGAAAAACTGCAGACGGACTTTACGGAATAGTAAATATCTGCCCTGAAGATAAAGTCAAGAACACCTAGAAACAAGAGTAATATTGAACCTTCCTTTTCCAGCAGGAGCTGATGGCAGTATCCCTGTGCAATGAAATAGCAATCAATAACCTCATGGCAAAAGTCAAAATGGTAGAGTTGCCACGATAGCATGCACCAGAAAGCCAGGAAATTCAGAGCAAAGACAGGCCTTAGGCTTTCAGGATTCATCCTAGAATGCTAAATCCAGGAGGTTATAATGCATTTTCTTCCTACGTCCAGCTAGCAGATTAGAGGTAGCTAGTTTTCCTTATGAAGAACAACAAAAAGAATTTTTGTAGAGTGCCCATCTAAGGACATAAACATTGTTTCCTGCAATTCTCTTTCCTAGAACAACACCACAGCAAATATCCCCTTCTCCTGTAACTGGGAGAAGGAGAGGAAAGAATGTGCCTGGACCAAGACACTCTGCAAGAGAGGGCAGTATCTGATGTGGTGGCTCGTGAACGACACAGGAAGATTTTTCTCTGGATTTACAGCCTTGTCAGTTCTGTGGGGGCTGCAGCTTTCCCTTTTACATTTCTTGGAGGTGTTGCATGTGCTCTCAAACAGGAGATCTGATGTGGAAACAAAAGCCTTTCAGATCTTTCTCAGAAGGTAGCTTTTTCCTCCCAAGTAACACCCCGACCAGGTGGACTGCCTGCAGCTGGGATGCAGGAGGAAGAGTAAGTTGTTTAAAGGTCATAAAAACCCTTGGGCCTAGCTTTTCTTTGTGGATTAAAAACCCAGGTGGCAGATGCTTCTCTGCACTCCTCCTAACATATGTCAGTGAGAGCAAACCTGCCTGAGAGTTGTCTACAACCCAGGTGAAGAAGAAATCAGCTGGGTTGGCTGTATAAAACGTGTCTTTATGTAGACATTGCTGTGGAGTTCTTTATGGGAATGTCTTAGCACCTCATAGACCTTAAGAAAGTTCCCTGAATGTAGACATCTGGTCATTGTACGTCTGTGGGCTACCCGCCTGGACTCCAGCTGCCATCTCAGAAATACATGAGTCTAGAAGCTTTTTATCACCTGGCAGACATGATGCATACCTGAGCTGTTCCGAACGGCAATAGGAGCCTATATCTAGGCACCCAAATCCCATCCAAAGGATTCTGTCCTGGCCTTTTATTCATATTTTAAGGATGGAAGAACCAAGTTGGAGTGTTACTCTGGACAATGGCTGCAAGAGCGTCCTGTTGTTCAGGGTGAAGCAGTGTCTGGGAGGCCACACCTTGCTTGCTGAAGATGCTGAGTGCTGCAGCTCCAGCTGACCTCAGTGCCTGGTACGAGTGTTCTGATCTTTGGAAAACAGCTGCTGAAGGAGCACTATGGCACTAAAAGCTATTTGTGGCATTTGGGATTACACAGCAAATCTGTATTAAAGACAAGGCTAAGCCCGGGTTCTCAAGCAGTGCAGCTTGTCATAGCTGCAGCGACCTTCAGTTACAACGGCTCCTTGTGACAGCTGAGACACTTGCAGACGTTGCCAAAGATAATTAATATTCTCTGTCTTCCATTTACCTATTCCAAGTCATGGAACTGACCCCAAGCCCCCCATGGGGGAACACAGGACAAACATCCCTACAGAACATGCATGCTCTTGCACACTGCACTGGATTGCCCTGGACATGCCTGTGCTGCCTTTAACCCCCACCACCACACACACACTTAGACATACAGCTCAGCAAACACCATCTTACTGCTCTGCACCTTCAGCAATGCCTGAGCTCAATTTCATTTTTAGTTCTGTTCTTCGGACAGGTGGGTAAGGGATGTTGCAATGTTCTACGCAGCTTACAGCCCATGGCCCTGGGAAAGTACCTTGGGTGTCTATGGGAAGCGTAGAGTTTCTGGCATGCACATATGCAAGGCAGCAGTAACACAAACAAAAGCAGCTGAAGCGCATGGCATAGCATCTTCTGTCTTGACTGACACAATGACAGTTGCAATGGAGCATTGATTGAGAAAATAAGGAATGATCTGGCTGATCTGTATTGCCCCTGCTTTGCCGCCTAGGGCCTCAGGAGGAAATCGTTGGGAAGAGATCAGCACTAAAATGCAGCAAGCACAGTTCCAGGCATGGAGAGTTCAAGGCTATCAGATCCTTGGTGGCCTGGGATTGCTGCCTCTAGAAGGGTCAATACAGAAAGGATTAACTCGCTGGCGAAGGGCCCAGTGAGTGTGGGGCTTCCTTCCAAAACCTCCCAGCCTGAAGGGCTTTATTCAGCCCTAACTCCAGATGCTACAAAAGAAGAGGAACAGGAATTTCCAAAACATTTACAGGGTTGTGAAGCTGGAAGAGAGAGGGGGAGGGTCATGCTCATCAGGGAAAACAGCCCAGAGCAGCAAGGTAGGACACTGTTGTGAAGCAGGGACACAGACAGGTGAGAAATAGCTACGTGGTACTTGCGCTGGGACCTGACTCAGAGATGTCAGCTTCCTTAATTTCCACTGCCTGCAAGGCCAGAGGCTGCTTAGGGCATTGTCAGCAGCTGGCCTTTCTGCCTAGTCTCCCCCATTTCTTATCTCTGTCATCCTCCTTCCTACCCCTTAGCCTGCCTCACTCATTTATACTCTGTTGTTTTCTGGTTCGTTTTTTTTTTTTTTTTTCCTTCAGCTCTCCACTTCTCTCTGCCTTTCCCCTTCTTTTCTCTCTTAATTGTCCTGCTCTGCCTCTGTTCTGCCTTTCCTTTTTCTCATCTGTAGCCTGCCCTTCCCAGGTGCTCTGCTCCATTGAAAGTACCTACTAGGAGCGGGTCCTGCATGGCTCGCCAGAGATGTGCAAGCACTGACATTGCCCTTGAGTATGTAGAACCTGCACCCTTACAAGATGCTACGCAAGACATCCCATGAGGTCCTTCCTGAGCAATACTCCTGCATTCAGGAAGGAGGGCTCAGAAATATCTGCCGTCCGTGTCCACTGCTCTGTGGGAGCATCTCTGTCCCATCAGATGGTTGTTTTGGCATCCCTGCATGACTTTTCAACAATACTAGTTTCTTTCTCACACTCTCTTAGAAAACATTTAAGTTGTAAGAGTTATAAAGCTGCGGAGATTAAAAAGTACATCAAGGTTTGCGGACTCTAAGACTACACAGTACAGGGAAGAATCTTCTGAGCTGAGTCCAGACCCTGTTATCAAACAAATAACCCTTTGATTCTCCACTTCTTACATTCAGTCTGCTGGAAGACTCTTCCGAAGCCTGGCTGCTTGAATAGTTAAAGACTTTCTCCGAATTGCTGCCTCAATTTATTCTTCATCTATTTATCCCTAATTTGTTCTTGTATGATACAGTCTATGGCGTAATGAATCTCTTCTCCATCACTTACAGACAAAACTTTCAGCTAGCTTTTTGAGGAGTTTTTTCAGATTTAGCAATGACAAACTTTTGGTGCTTGCATGTCCAGTACAGTTAGTACAGAAGTCACAAGAAGGACTATCAGCTACAGCCCCATTATGTAATCTCCAGTGTCATCCTTCATCCATTTCCACTTGAATGGGGTTATCTAGCTGGTGCCATCTAACTCTGGAAGGTTACACTTCATTAGATGTATTGAGTAATTCTCAGCTCCACTGATACTCCATCTTCCAACGGCAGGGCTAAAAGGGCACAGGATTGTTTATGTTGGTTTCAGGCTCAGTCATAATGTAGGGTTTTGTCTGAGTGGAAGCACAGAATTGGAGCAGCTGGCAGGATTCAGAAAAACTATAGGATTCCCTTCAGATCAAAGGCAGACACTTTCTTCTTCAATCCCACAACTGATGTTAAGGAACTCTGTTGTGTGCTTCAACAAAAAAAGTCACTGCTTCCTCCCCCATCTCTTCTATTTTTTTCATTGGATCTTATTGAAAATTTCTCATCAAAGCTTTTTCAGTGGACATTTGAGCTCTAGATGAATAGAAAAAAGGTCTCGGTGCCCTTGGAAACATTCAATTTTTCACTGAGTAAACAAACCAAATTATTTTTAGATAAGAATAGCAGAGTCAGGGGAGAAGAGCAGGAGGATATTTGGTCTCAGTGGAAAGGCAGTATGTTTTATGTCAAAATGGAATATTCTTCAAGAATTTATAAGAGCTCATCAAATGTTCCTTATTTTCAACTTCTGAAAAATCTCTAAAGTCAATCCAAAAACGTGTTGGAGAATAACAATTGGTGTCTGCTTGCCATTTTGTTGACTCTATTGCTCTTAGTCGTAAGACAGACTTCTGAGTGGGCACTTGTGGCTGCGTCTGAAGTTGAGACACAAGCTTTTACCTGTGTTCCAGAGTTATAATTTTATTTCAAGGAATCTTGATTCCATTTCTTTACATTGTATGGGTTTTTGCAAAATTGTTAGATAGTCATTTGCCCACTACCTATCAGAGCGGGCGTATGCAGTATTAGGTGAAAGCTCCCTTCTCTTCAAAAAGCTGCCAATCCAAGGAGAAGCCTCCCTCTTCTCACGGCAGGCCAACAGCAGAATATCGCATCCAGAAGTTGAGAGTCCATGTGGTGCATAAGCTTGCTTCTTCTTCAAGCACCTGGGAATTATCTGGTGTCTGGATAATCTGTTTTCAGAAATAAGAGGTCTTGAACCCTTATAAACAGACAGAAATGTCGCTGGAGCAGAAGCAAGTGACCAGCAGCTGAGCAGATCCAGCAGCAAGAAGATGCTTGAACCTGCCTAAGCAATCCTGGCATCCAGAAGCTGGCAGTACTCATGGCTGGACTCCCAGATACTGGAGATACAGATACATCCAGGGCTGGAGGAGCACCGTTAAATCAAAAGTTGGGGAATTTCATAAAGCCAGTCAGAAGACATGAGGGCCACCAAATCCCAGTGACTAGAATAAGAACTGTAGTTCACCTTCCCACCCTGGATTCAGTTTGGTATGGGTTGTGAAGAGAGGAATAACCTGAAGAACAAAGTCAGGTGAAGTCTGTACAGAAACGTAGAGCAGATCTGGTGCCAGGGTTTTGAGGCAGATGGGACTCTTGGAGGAGTTTCGTTTTGAGGTCAGGCTGCTCTCCCTTGCAAGAGCCAGTGATGAATTTTGCACCGCTGAGTTATGCTGTCCTATGTGACTGTAGCTCTGTTTATTTTGAAATCTTGCTGTGATGGAGGGAATTTACGAGCCAGCAATATTTCTACTTTATGGCACTTCCTTCGTCCACATTCCTTTGTCTGGTCATTTGCACAGGCCGGGCCCATGAGGAGAGGTCAGGAGGGCACCCAAGTGGTATCTAGAGGCTCAGAATGGAAACATGTTTTCTCATGCAAAAATAAATAAGAGAGAAATGTTTCCATTGCAGAACAGGAAAAAAGGCTGGGATTGCAGCAGAAATCGACCAGGGAGCAGCAGGCTGCCCAGCCAAGGCAATTAACAGCCTTTAACGACAGGCACACAGTGTACATAATGTGTCTATTCTAGTGACACCCTCTTTGGCTTTGGCACATTTAAGTTCAGTTGCTTTAAATAGTCAGCAGCTGAAATGCAAAAATACAGATGTGGTCATATCTGAATCTGAATGAACAACCAAGGAACTATCAGAGGTGCAGGCACATGTCTCTCCTGGGCTGCGTCTGAACATAAAATAGCTATTCCCCTTGGATCACAGCTGAAGATTTTACATTTGAAGAGGCAACAGACAAAAAATAATTTCTTTATACTGATTGCCTATCCCTGCCCTTCTGAGGAGCTGAACGAGCATTCCAGTTAGGAATACCGTTAATCCAGAGCTGCCTGAAAACTGCAGCTCATCTAATTTCCTCACTTCAAAGTCTGCAGCAAAATTAGAATGAGATCTATCAATTTTAAGTACCTAAACGCCCAGACAATCCTATCAAAAGATCAAACAACTACTCAATCCTGAGAGGTCTGATGAGATCAGCACGGTCTTACTGACATATCAAGAGCACTCAAAAGAGCAATGTGACTAGCATCATAGCTGGGGTAGATCTTCTGATTAGGCTCCAGTTTGCAGCTGGGCCAGCAAGGTGCCACAAACCTATGAGAAGCTCTGTCACCATGTCCCTTAGCTGGCAGAAAGGACTGAGCTCAGTTGATGTTATTTGGCTGTGTATACCTGCACTGCATATCTCACCTTCAGTGCAGAAGACTTCTCTCCTCCACGTGCATGCAGAAAACCACCTGCAGTCGAGGGTCTCAGCCGCTTTAGTACTTTCCACAGATTTCTTATGAGTCCTGTTGGTCTTGCTTCTGCCTTCCCATCCCAAGATGGCTGTATTTCTGCTTTAGATTAAACAAGCAATTCCCACACAGGCAGTTTGTTAAATCTCCTACAATGACAGACAATACCTTAGAAAGGCACAGAGCATTGATTTATCTGAGGTTACTAGCTACAGCACGTGTTTTAAATCAGATCCTGGTCCATGACAGTGATATAAGGGAGAACTTCACTTAATGGCAGTGAAGGGAGCACATCTCTCTTCCTTAATCACACACAGATTTCCAGTTGGGTAGAGGCTGGGCTGCCTATTTGTCCTTCATTATATAAAACATAAACACGCATTCGGATACACAGAGCTTATCCACTCTAATCACTTAGTAAGAATTCCAGATTTCTTCTCTGCAATCCAAAGACCTCTACTATCACATCCTTTCCTAAAAATTTATACAAACTAACTTCTGTTCTCATCCTATTCTCATCTTTTTCCAACTGAACTGGCAAGATCAGGTTCCCAAGGAAGCTAGTTCTCAGGCTTCATGTAGATGTTCTTATCTGGGTAAGTACAGCAGTGCCACTTGCAGAGATTTTTGTAGGCTTGATTCTGTGACATCCCCTTTTACTGTACTGCTAAAACAGCCCATGTGAATGCTTTTCATCAGCTCCAAAGCAAAGCCAACCAGATTAATCTTATGCCATCTCTGAGCAGCAGCTTGGTGTTGCACTGAAAGACATGAAGAGTGCCCATCTAAATCTGTTTCACAGCTAGAGAGTTGTGAGATAATCTCTTCTCATTGAAAGAGGTTCAAAGACAAATGGTAGGACAATAGTATTATGTTAAACTGCCATTTCATTTTAACAGCTATGTCAAAATCTGAATCAGATGGGACATTTCTAAAGGCACAAAGCAGAATTAAGTGCTTTTTCCTCAGGGGCTCTCATGAGGAGTTGGACACCTAATAGATATTTGTGGCTTTGAAAAGAGAATGCAAATACTAGACATTTGGGTCTTGCCTGAAATATCCTTGCAAAGTTTTTTTTGGCAAAGCCAATTCTACCAGAAAGATTCAGAGAAAGCTTTTAAAATTCCATTTACCATCGGATGTAACTCAGACACTACATTTGCAATGTCATCAGAGCAGGACTGCTGACGTGAACAAGAGTGTTGGCAGTGACTTCCATGGGACCAGGATTGGGTCCAGTTTTCACATTTCCTAGGCATTCTTTGCTAAACGTTATTTTATATAAAGAAGCATTTGTTTGGACTCCAGATGTTCAAGTAACCTCCTGTCATATTTTGTCTGTATCCCAGCTCTCCCATCTGTAATCTAAAGTATTACAAGGAAAAAGTGGAAGGATTTATTTTGATCTCACTTCCATCTGTTTTACACTCCACTGACTCCCCTCTTGATTTGTACCAGTGTTTGAGAAAAGGGCTAAAGCATCGCGGGTGCAATTCTGCACTGCTCATACCAGTGTAACTCCAGAAGACAGGGCATTCACTCTGAACTGACCTTAGGCAATTATTTGCAGAGTTATAAAACATAAACAGTTGTGATCCAGGAAATCAGCAAACCCTGTGTGGGCACTTGTTCAGGGAGAACATCTGCTATGAAACACTTCAATTGTTACCAGTGCTTAACAGATGGGCACTGCTGAGGCTAATGATTGTGAAATATGAACTTTACGATGTTTCTGAGCAACCTGCAGCAAAGTTACTGCAGCACATCCAGTGCTGACATCTCTTTATTTACTCACAGAGTGCCCTGAAGGCTGCCCTGACCTGGAAGCCCTGAGGCTTTTGCATGGGTGCCAGCCTTGGTTACAGGATAGGAAACTTACAAACACTTCCCTTAATGACTGTTGTTATAATCAAACTGAAATGACAACCTGATTTGGGCCAGACTGGGCCCCAGTCATTGATGGCAAATGCTCCTTATAAGCAACAAAATAGCTGTTTGTGCTGGGGAGGGCATGAGGATCTTCCGTCTCCTGTTCCTAAGCAATGGTCCTCTACACCAGGGCTTGCCTGCACCATAATTCTCCATGGCTGATGGAAACGGGACATCTGAGGGCAGAGAACCATTCTCACTAGTTTAAAACTAGCCAAAAATTAGTGCCAGGGAGGTCTGAGCGGGCATCTGAGATGAATCTGGAGCTTGCACCAGCTTCCATAGTTCAGGTATTTATGTAATACTGCTGAGTGAGTGAAGATAAGGTGGGTTAAAGACTCCAGGTTCCAGTATTTAATTCTGTAAGTACTTTGTGTTGCAGAATCCCAGCTGGAGGCAGCAGGATCACTAGCAAAGGAAACAAGGAGACTTGAATTCCAAATGGGTAAAAGGTATCCAGAAACCATACGGAGAAATGCAAAACAAAACAAGAAAAAGACAGCGTCCAAAAAATTCAGAATGACAAAAACCTTCTGCTTCTATTTTCACTCTGGCTCAGCAGAAAGAGGCAGCAGATCCAAGGCAGTGGGGGCTGGTTTTTTATCCCTTTATGCTGCAAGAAAAAATTCTCGGAGCACTTTGTTGGAAAGAAATCATTAACACAGGAAACAAGAATTAACAAAGACTGCAATAATCCTTGCTACAAATGAGATGGACCCAGTTTGCCTCCCAGCTGCATTACTGGAAATCCACCAAGGGAAGCTTTTTGGACACAAAGGTTCTCCAAGGCCTGGTGCACAAACTGTGTCACAAAGATTACAGGAAGTCGTCTGCAATTTAGCATTAACATTTTTTACAGGAGACCTGAAAATTTCCTTGCCTGGTCCAGAACACAATCCCCTGATGCTCGGCTATCCCGTTCCTCCCTGGGCCTGGCTGCTGGACCAATCCTAACACAGCCAGCAGCCCAAGGTGATATCACTTGCTAAGTATGAAGTTTGGGATTGAAATGCCTTGTTCTTTCTCATTTTGCTTGCCAACACTATCCCTCACTTCTAGCCAGGGCCTCTTATTTGCCTGAGAACTAAATCTAACTGAAACAGTAATAAAGATACTTTGCATGCTCATCTGACACTAAGAGAGAAGAATTGGTGGAGAGATTATTGGCATGTGGAATGATCTCTTTTCAGACTTTCCATAATAGTGCAGCTATTAAACTAAAAGATCATTAATAATAGGTCGTTTAGCTTGGTTTTGAAGGGTGGAAGAAGGACTGAGAACATACGAACGAAGAGACAGAGGGGGAAGAAGCTGGAACCTGTATGTGCTCCTGGCAGCAAGCAGAGAGACAAACTCCAGCTGTGCACGTAGCACACTTTGATGTATTTGTAAGGCGTTGGGATAGCACAGTCACTTCCAAATGTATTTACTCACGGTGGTAGTCCAGCCAGCTGGTGTGTCTGTGTTCCAGACTGGGAAAGATTCCTGGTCAGCAAAAGAAGATGATACTGGAACTGGAGCTGTGAAGAAGCCTGGCTGTTTGTCTCCATTATAGCTAGTGTCTTCTGGTGAAAATGTGAGGGTTTACTTTTACATTTTGCTTTTTTTGACAGCAAAACCGGGTATGAGTTTGAGGGATGTAATATTCTGCTGCTTTGTTTTCCTTGCACTAAGAAAGGGGATTATGAGAGTTGAGATGCTTTGGGCTTACTTAAGCACAATATGCCAATCTTCAAATTTCTCTTTTTCTCTCTTTTTGGGCTCTTTTTTATTATTGCAAGAAATACACTCCCTCACCTCTGAACCAAACCGCATAACAAAGGGAAGAGGTGTATAATAGTAGCAAACAGGAGACAGAGTTCAAGCTTCCTCCCTCCTATCAAATAAAGAATTAATTCTGGGAAAGCACCTCACAAACCCTTCCAAATCTTCCAAACCCCTCCAGGGCACACCCGCCAGGTGCTCAGCAGCAGCGGGTATCATTGTGCCCATAACACGGTGGCCACTCTGGATTCACTCAGCAAACTCATACCCAGCTGGCACAGAGCACCAAAAGGATTTGGTAATTATCTGACAAAGCCTCAAGTTCTCAGCAGGTGCCACCTGCTGTGGCAAGCCCTGCCACATGCAAAAAAGGCCACTTTTGCTGCCCATCAGTTTCGATGCTCTTTTTATACACCAGTGCTCTTCTCAGATATGGCAACCAGCATCACCACGGCTGAAGGGGGAAAGCCCTGCAGGGGGAATGGATGCTGCTTTCCTCAAAAAAAAACATTCTACGAAAGTCTCTCCTGGAAAGGAAGTTTTGCCTTTGGCTCAAGATCCCCTGTGCCTGGACAAGTCATCTCAGCAGACGGAGTGCCCTGAAATAGCAATAATGGAAACAGTGACAGTGCCTTCATCTAGCAGGCAGGACTGACGCTGCCAGAGCAGCGGGTTCTTCCCTTGCAGCATGAGAACACAGCATGTCTCATGGGAAACTGCAGACCTGTAACCCTGACGTGCAAGTGCCCGGCCTTACAAATGGGTTGTGATGGGCTGACAGAGCTTTACAGCTTCTCTCCAGACTTTCATACCTCATTATTCATGTTTATTCTGAGGTATATGTTATGGCTGGGTGGGAGAACACTGTTTTTTCTTCACAACTTTTCTTTCTAGCCATCAGTGATCAGAGCTCCTATTCCTCCTGTAGGCCAAATTCAAAGACTGATCTACAAGACAGTGTAAGGTGTAGTTATGCTTTTCTTATCACCTATCTATAGCTCCAGGCAGATATGCAAAGTGCTTTAATTATATACCTAGGGCAAAACCAAACATCATTTCAATTAGAAAACTTGTCTCTGACTGGCATCTTTTTGCATGCTTTTTTTTTTTTTTTTACACTTTACTTCTCTGAGCAACTCAGGGGATGAACTATACCAAGCCATGAATGATATCACTCTTACCCTTAACTTCACAGATAATTCAGGTCAAATTCAGAGATGATACAAAGAAGTCAAAGAGGAAGTAATAACAGAAGAGTCCGGAGTGTCCCTCTCCCACATCACATGCTGCCAGGAGCCTGGCCTGGTGAGACACATACAAATCTGAACTCCCTCTATGACCTTCCTTTACCAATATATCTCTGTAAAACTTCTCAATAGACAAAACAGGACAATAATTTCTCATACAAAGGTTTTGCAATAATTATACTCCTGCCATAAACTATTGATGGAATTATGTAGAATGGAATAATCCTTTGATTTGCTGCCTTCAGTCGCGTAAAGGCAAAATATCCTGACAATAAGGCATTGTTATATAGGAAAAAGTAGTAAGAGAGCCCCTCTCCTCATGACAATTAACATGGCTGTAGCATTGCTGATTTTGCACTGTTTGCATTGCATTCACCTCAGAGACTTCCAGAATGGACCTGGATACTACTACACTGAAGTCTGCAGCCACACACAGAGTAGGCAGTTCTTAAGGCTGTAGGGCTTTCAGGATCAACCCAATTTTAATTTCTGTAGCTCTTTCTCATGCCACCCAGAAGAATCCCGATGATTTTTTTTTTTTTTAAATGGGCTGCATAGATTTGTGAGCAGTACACTGTTTATAGCTGCGTAGGTAAGAGAGGGTTAAACAAGTTTTATGTTCAGAGCACCTAAAAGGGTCAAGAGGTCATTTCCTTCACGTGTAACCATTTGACCAGGTGCAACTGTGGAATTTTCTCTTCCTCAAAAGCCTCAAGGTATAGACTATTTCCCAGAGGTACATAATAAGATTTAATGGCCCAATATTCTTTGGATATGGCAAAACTTAAAAATATTGAGCACACAGAGGCTAGAGAAGAGTGTAGAGATTTGTTTGACAAATACCACCGTCAGCCCTAGCCTCACTTCTACATGAATCTTCATTTAGGATTAGAGAGGAAACAGAAAGGGAAATGCTCTGAATCCCATTGAAGTTTGTGAGTTCAGCACTGATTTCCATGAGCTATTTCTGCATTATCCTTTTAAAGCAGCTGCTCTTTCCTTCGGCACTTCAATAATTCAGTGCCAAAGAGTGTATGATAAAAGTGCATCAGCTTTCAGTGTCCTGGAACCCAACTCTTCTAGCAGAAGCAGGTAACTTGAGAAAAAAAACCTATATGATATAAATTTCTTTTTTTTTTTTTGGTTGTTTATTATGGATACAGTAGACTTGAAACATCATCTGAGTTAAAAAAAATATTTCTCCATTTTGTTTCTATGTAGGGAATGACATATATATCTTGCTGGAGTCAAAGGGAAAATTGCTCTTTTCTTCAAGAGGACCATGATGTACACCAGAAATATGAATTCTGGATAAGAATTTCAAGACCATACAAGCAGAGAGCACCAGCCCAGATGCTAAAAGACTCCACTAGGCACTGTAGGGCCTAATGTACATTTTTGCAAATGTTATAGTCCTATATCCTGAGTGGTACTGAGGTAATGCGGGCAGTCGACATTTCCTAAACTCAGCTGAAAACAGAGTCAAAACTCCAACGTAAGTGAACTGTGGGTGAATGAAAGACCTACACCTTCCTTAGCCTGAGATTCAACCAGTCAAAATTTAGACATCTAAAAATGAGACATCCAGTAGAAGCATGTTTTCCTAAGTTGCTTGTATCTGCATGGTCACAGCTGATAGAGGCTGGCACTGCTCTAAAAAGTGATTTATTTCACTTGACTTAGGTTGCCTCTTGGCCCTGTTAGTCTGCTTCTACGTTTGACTGACAATTAAGACAACTAGTTTGTAGGAGCTTGACTGTTACTTGCCTGGTTAGATAAAAGGTAACCCTGTTCTACAACCTTTGAAAACGTTGCCCCTTTTCTATCTTAGAATGTCATGGATATTTTAGAACTGATGTCATTATATTGGAAGACATTGACCTTTAGACTCACACTGAAATTAGGGTGGACTTAGGTTTTGGCATATATTTGTGTCTTGTGTTTGGTTTTGTTTGCTTTTTATTAGTAGTGGTTTAACTCAACACCTGAGAAACCCTGCATGAAAAGAAGGTCTTCATTAAAATTTCAACACCCTTGCTGCTTCAGTTTAAATTTGGGGAAAGCTCCACTATGCATGTAATTGTTTTTCCATAGTAAAACACTCTTTGCTGAAGGATAATTGATACGAGGCTTAAAATTCTAGCACCGAAATACAAAAAAAGTTAATAACTTCTTTAAGTATTTGTACGGGCCCCTGATTCCATCCTCTGGAGTCCCATCATGTTCTTCAGGGGTGGGCTAGTAAATTGTCTTCTTGGCTGCCTCATTGGCCAAGTTCACCCACACACATCTCATGTT
The DNA here is from genome assembly GCF_009769465.1 of Tauraco erythrolophus. Classification (NCBI taxonomy): domain Eukaryota; kingdom Metazoa; phylum Chordata; class Aves; order Musophagiformes; family Musophagidae; genus Tauraco; species Tauraco erythrolophus. Next base: position 20,124,097 of record NC_141473.1, on the reverse strand, counting down.
CCAAGGAGTCTGATCCCACAAGTCTGTGTAACGTAATCAGCTTCTCCCCTGCAGATATGCAATGAGAACATGATACCATTTTCTTTCTGATGTTAGATCACAGGCATAGGCAATTGACTGGCCTCTGAACTGATGGAGAATAGTCATCAAGGATGCAGTCTGCATAGGCAGAGGCAATTAATCAATATGTAAGTATGTGTCCATATACACCCAGCAGACTGTGACTGTATCAGTTAAAAGCTAAAAAAATGCAAAGGCACAAAATGACCACCTACCAACATCAACAGCTGAAACTGTCCATGAATGCAGGACTTTACTTATTATCAATTTTTCTCCTGATTAGTCCATTCCTCAAAACCACCAAAAAAAATGAGGGTCCTTCTATGTACCAGTTCACAAGCAATGTCTCTATCCTGTTTACAAATTAAATGAGCTGGGCTGAGAGAACCCTGGGCACCCCTCAGTCCATCTGCTGATTTCCTGCCCTTGCTTGCTGAGGGAAAAGCTGGTGTAGCCCATAAAACATGCCTCAAATTCCGACAGCTTACCTCATCCTATGCCATATGGGCTCCATTACTGTCCCCTCAGCTATTCATAAGAATCCAGCCACTTTCTAGCCCAGAAAGTCCCACCAGTCACTCAAGTCTATTATGTTCTTGCTTATATAGCCAAGCTAAGTCTCAAAATACATGCTCCTGTAAGAGACCTCCCAGATGAGTTTGATGATGTTAGAAATGAGTGCTGGGCAGCGACAATTCCTCAGTTGTCCTTGGGCCACCCTGTATCTTACAATATTTATGGCTTTTTCTCTAATGAGAGCTTATGAGAGCTCAATGGAATAAGGTAGTAAACCTTCTCTTGGGAGAAGAGGGGAGATCATGTTAAATAATACCAGTTTTTGCCAGGCTACCAGATAGTGGGGTCCGTACTGGTATTTTTCCAGCATCTACCCAACCCAGGAGTAACTCTGAGCAAGATCTTTCTTCCTGTGCTAACCTCTACACAGAGGATCACAGTGGTGTGACTTGGACAACAAAACTCCCAGTGGTGGGAGCATTCCCAGGACACCTGCTGCCTCCCAGGATGTGCTGTGGAGATGTTCTGTTGTTCAAGTTGGGGATGACTGGTATATTGTGATGTGCAAATTCTGTCTACAATGCTAAGCAGTATCTGAGCTACACAGTAGTCCAGAAGACGTGTTCAGCCAGGCTGTCTTAACTTTGACCTCAGCTGCAGTGCAGTTCTCTCCAGCTCCTGGAGTAGGCTGAGACTAGGAAGGCACAAAGGTGGTTTAAAGCCACTGTCCCATGACCCTTCCCCAGGGATGAGAACCACACTATATCTTCTGCGGGCACAACACATAACCTCACCTCATCAGCCCAGACCTAGACACAGGTCCCTAAAGGCATAGCTGTGTCTTTGCGTGCAGTTTATTCAAAGCTGTGAGAGTAGGGGACAACGTATGGCCACAAACAGCTCAGTACACCCAACAATGTTTTCCTCTGAAGGATGGACCTGGACTTCAATAAAAGCAATCATGAAGTGGAAGAAGCAGTACATATTAAAGGATTACAAGATGAGTGGCTTCACTAGTTAAGGGTGGCTTTGGTGGAGCAGCAATGTTGATGTTTAGTAGTGTTCTGCTGGGATTGGAGCTGCTTAGCTTGACAAGAGTGATCTAGGGGAAGGTGTGGTGACCCTGCAATTATTTACAGATATTGAAAGGCTATGTGCAAGTACCATGGAGGACAGATAAATTCACAGAGGCAGCAGAAGGACAGAAGGGATAGAGTAAGGAAATTATCAAAACAGCATGGCTATCAGGAGAAATTTGCTGATATTACTCAGAGAAATAATCTCCTCCCTGCTTCAAATACATAAAACTAGACTGGAAAAAATACTAAAAATAACTATACAGTAGAAAAAGCAAACTGGGCTGAGCTTCCAAGGGTGCAGTGAGAGAGAACCCAGGAAGACTCTGCTGTCTATCGTCTCCAGGCTTTTCTGAAATTCAGGCTGTCCTGGGAGTGCTCATTCAAATTTATGTAAAGTTGAATTAAATAACATTTGTCTACTACTGTGTATTCCACCATAAATTCTGTTCAGAATAAAATGAAAAGATATTTCTAGAGACCTGTAAGATCTTGTTAAATGAACAAACCAAGTGGGACTTCCTGCCTGGATGTCTTTGTCTTGAGATTATCCAAATGCTCTTTCTTGACAGAGATTCCCCAGATTATTATTATCATTGGTGTTTCCTGTAATAAAAAAATTCCTCCAAAGCTAGTTTGAATGAATGCTGAATCTGTGCTTCTCCAGCCAGGGAGCCCTTCCCCAAGATCACTGGAGGCTGTTTACCACTGTTTTGCGTTAGCCTGTCACTGATAGATTGACTGAATGCCCAACTGTGTCCGTCTGCCAAAGATCAATGGCTTCCTCCAGAAAGTAGCAGCCTCGGGGGGGGGGGGGGGGGTGGGGTGGGGGTGGGGAAGAGGAATGCCTGGACCAAACAGCTTCCTGGTCTCCCATGCAGTTTATGGGTCTGATATTCTTTTTGTTTATCTCAGGGCAACACCAGGGTTCATCCCCATCCAGACAGAGTAGAGATATGCAAGATAGGGACACTATCAGTGCAGAGGTCATCAGTAGCTTAAAAATCACATACATCTAGCTTTTTTTAGGTTTCCTCAACATTTTATTACCAGAAGAACATAGGATAAAATAAGAGAAGGAAAACAACAGCCTGGCAGACTTCCTTATGCAGCAAGTGATGGAAGAACTTCACAAAATTTAGATGTCATTTGGTTTGGATCAATATCTGAAATATATTGAGTTCTCTTTGTGCCACTCGATAAGAAAGAGATACTGACAACCTGTAGAGAGTCACGAGAAATGCTGCTAAGAGAGGCAAGAGTCTGGAGCACATGAAATATGAGAAGAAGCTGAAAGAACCAGGTTTTTCTAACCTGAGGAAGAGAAGGCTAGAGAGAGAAAGAATCAATTGCATCTTCTACTTCCTGAAGGGTCTTGTAGTGAAGATGGAACCAGACTCTTTTCAGAGGTGCACAGTGAAGGGACAAGACACAATGGAAACAGGTTGCAAAAAGGATAATTCCAACTAGATATATGGAAAACATCCATCACTGGGCAAGCAGCTAAGTATTGGAATAAGCTGACAAAAGATGACGTGGAATATCCATCCCTGGAAATTTTCAGAACTTCCTCAGATGAGACCCTAAGCCACCTGATCATTATCACGCTGAAGTTGGGCCTTCTTTGAGCAGACAGACTAGACAAGCTTCAGAGGTGCCTTTTGATCTAAATTTGTCTGCGATTCTAAGATTGTATTTATACTGCTTGAACTGACTGACTCAGGCTGAAAATGCCATTGAAAGTCACTGTATTTTGCTCGCATGTCTTCTGGCTCTAACTGGAAGAACAGAGGTTGATTTGGATTCTAGAAACTGGCAAACTTTATGGATGTATTGATTTGCCCATAGCTATGTTCAACATGTGATATGAGATCAAGTACATTTATTGTAGCATTTATTCTTCACTGAGTGAAGAACACCTGAAGAAGCAGCAAATTGTGATCCAAGCTCACTGCCAAAAACCCTGTAGGGGTTCAGAAAATGTTCAAATTCACTTCAGATTTTAGATTAAGGTTCAGACTAGATCTGTTTCTTGTTAGAAATGAACATAAAACTGGGAGTACTGGGTTTTGTTTGCTTCTCTGTCCATATTGGCTTTAACCCAGTGCTCTTCCATTGATCCAATGAGTTTACTACTGATAAACATGAGGATAAGTGGGAGGAGCATTTACAGACCTCTGTAAGAGCAACAAAGGGAGTTCTGGCTGCTTCTTTGCACTGTTCCACCCTACTGACTCATTCGTGAGCCCTATCACTCCCACTGTGGACAGTTGTATTACTCTCGTCTTCCTCCAGAAAGAGAGGGCAGGAGATGCAAAGGGAGAAACAGCCAGGAGAGTGGTTCACTTATTTTAGGTCTTATTCTGACCTAGCTCAAAGCTTGTGCTTTATATCCATCTGTGGTTAATTATGAAGGCACAGAAAATAGAAGAAAAAAAAAAGTCTAAGAAATGTTAGTTTTCCATTACAATGGTGTAGATTGTTCCACACTCTCTTCCCTCCCCACCCCCACCTTGAACTCCTCTTATGCCCATTGGATTCTCCACTCCTTTACTGAGGGAACTCCTTTATACTCTCAGTGGTGAGCCTAACACATACAGCAGGAAGAAAAACTAACTCAGATATAAGACTAGATACACCCCAGGACAGAAAGGAACAATTTCCTTGAACACAGCAGTAAATAGGATCCTTTGCTTTTAACTAAAACTGAACCCTATATCATATTTCTGTAGATTGGGTGCTAGCTTCAATATCTTAGAGATACTACTGTGGAAAACTGCTTTTTTGTCTCCATGAACTGCTCTATTTTAGCTGGATAGAGGATCCTCCTTCTTCTTCTCAATCATGCTAGGCATCAAGAAAAGATTAGAGTGACCTGCCTGAGGGATGACTGCCATTTCTCATCACCTAAGTGATTCCCGCTCTGCACAGAGCACTAGTCTTGTGCTGCTGAAGCCTTTAAGGTGAAAAGGAGATCATCGAAAAGCAGAAAGCCATATGATTTGCTGGGTAAAGCTGATGGAATGAGTTTGGGCCATTATCTCTAAATACTACGTTTGCACATGACCTCTGCGGAGCTGTATCTGTGAATGGCATTGCCAGACAAGGAGCCAGGCATTTAGGCAGCACAGCTCAGAACCACTTGGACTGACTTCAGTGGAGCAATGTTAGATGACACCAGATGAGGATATAGCCTCACAATATTTGACATCTGCCCCTCTATGAGGAAAAGGATTTCTTGGCAGATATCCTACCTTCAATATTTAAAAAATGAAATAGCCTTTATTGCTTTTTAATTGGAATGAAGGAAGGAGTATGTTTTCTTTGGATCTTACTTCAAAGCAGATGAACACTGTCACTGAAAATAAAGAGCCTTGTTTAGGCCTCCTCTGATCTTACCCGCTAAGCAAAATAAACTCATATGGAAGTGTCTCCCTCCACTTGTGCTCTCAATGCAGGTCATTTCCCTTGCAGGTTTATTTGACAAATAAAACACCCCAGCCTTCAGTTTGCAGTGATCAGTTGCCCTTTCTTGGAAGATACAGAATTTAGCACTCCTCTCCAGCCAGTGCTTTTGTCCCCGAACAGTCAAAACAGAAAGACAATAGTCAAGAGTTCTTGTCTTTGTTTCTTTCTGCACCTTCAGGTGTTACAAGAAACCACCTTGAAAGGCCACCAACTAAATACAAGACATTGTACATGAAAGCTCATATGAATCTTATCCTTCCTTTAATCTAGTGTTTCTCCTGTTTAAAGAAGGAAAAAGAAATTAGTCAATGAGGAGCTAAGATTATTTCCTTTGTCCTGGCCTTCATATCTGTGCCATCTCCATTTAAGGGAAGTAGATTGAAGATGGGAAATATTGTGTTGTAACAATGATGTGAGTTTTCATATTTGTCCTTCCTTAGTTGTTTTCTTTTGCTAGAATTACAGTATTCAAGCTGAGAGGACCATTTCCTGCCCTTTTTCCTTACCCTGAATCTGGAAAACCAGATCCCCTAGGGTCTGCTGTTCCTCCTCTCAGTTAAACTCAGAACTGAGCAACTGACAGTGTCCCAAAGGCACAATCTAGATACTCAACAAGAATAACAGGAGCACATCTGATGACAAGAATGTTTGCTGTGCTTCTGAAGAGCCATTTAACCTGCTTGCTGGGCAGAACTGGTTCCCTATAGCGTATACTTCCTTCTTTTTGATAACAGGGCAACATGCTTTGAGATCCACCTGAGTCCATTAAACAAGGATCTGAAGGACTTTAGGATAAATTTCAACGTGATAGTCCACCACAAGATTGGAATATTGGGCCCTGGATACAGCCAGAAATGACCAGGAACTGTGTGCACATCAGCAGTTTCATAGCATGGAAGATGTTGAAGTCACCACTGTCACTGACGCCTCCTGTTGTAATGCAACTCAGGTCTCAGTACAGGATTCTGCATTCATACATACTTCACTTTGCCAGGCACCAAGGACCAAGTGTATCAGAGTGATAATTAATTTCTCAGTCTAGTACAGGGCGTGTTGTTATTTAACATGTACACAAAGAGTCTGGGAGTGCATTACAGCCATTTAGAGAGTGTTCCTTATGCACTTGTTTAATGGTAAAACTTTAAAACCTGGAAACATTCGGCTGGAAGTCATAATGGCTCTGTCAGAGGGGGCTGTGGGGCCTCCTGGGAACTATATTTCATATGCTTAACACTCCCATTGTCCGCTGGGCATGTTCCTAGCTTGGGCTAGACCTACTGCGATGCATGATCTTTTCTCCTCTTGTTCTCTTCTCAGGCCTTAAGAGTGAAGCAAGAAGCAATAGATGACATATATCTTGAGTTCAGTAAGGCTTATGACACTGTCCCATGTGCAATTTTCACAAACAGTGAAAGAAACAGTCTAAATGAAACTTCAAGACTTGATGCCAAAGTGATAAAAAAATAAATTAGAGAACAGTTATCAATTGCTTAGACTCACCCTAGAAAGATATATTGAGAAGGATTACTCAGGGTCTGTTCTGGCTTTGGCACCACTCATCATTTCTGTTAACGATTTTGGCGATAGAATAGGGATTACTCTTATAAAGCCTGAATATGATACCAAAGCAGTGAGATGGAGCAAGGGGAATAAAGGCTGGATGTTGCATTCAAGTTAAAAAAACCAAACAAACAAACAAAAAAAACCCCAAAACCCGAACACCAAAACTTGACCACTTGTAACAATTACTAAAATTATATTTTGAGATTGCCTGGTTGCAAGCCTGCCTTGACAAAAGCCAAATATTACACTCAGGCAGAAATAATCAACCGCACAAAAATCAAGAGATGGTGAATGACCAAGAAAACAACTGGTCTGCAGAAAGCATTCTGGGGATTGCAGTGGATAAAAATCTGAAAGTCAGCCAACACTCCCACTTTGCTGTGAGAAAAGTCAACTTGAAATATAGAAGTGCCCTATGAAAGACACTACAAGAAAGTCTTCCAGACTGTTCTGTAATGGCAAGGTCTTAACTGGAATATGGACTGCAGTTTCAGGCACTGAACTAAAGATACAAATCAGTTGGGAGATTTCTCTGAAACCAGTGATAATGATTAAAAATGAAAAAAAAAAAATCAAGAAAAATACTTCCCTTCAAAAAAAAAAGCCCCAAAACAAACCACAGCCATTACATGAGGGAAAACAATTTTAAAACTAGTATTTAATCTTGGAAGAAAAGCCTGAAGGCCATAGATCTTCAAAATAATAAAAGGAAAACAAAACTTTCCAATAGCTGTAATTAAAAAAATACTGGAATATATGGCTTGGGGAATTTGAGGCTTTCATTGTTGCAGATATTTAGATTGATAATACATGTGAGGAAGAGGTGAAATTAATCTTGCTTTAGGGCGGTAAGATAGGCTAGATGACCCATTAGATGAAGGTATCTTTAACTATTACATCTACAAACATCTAATTCTATATATGCTGAGCACGGCACCTAGACCACAGAGTTGCACAGGGACATGAAGCAAATAACTCCCAGGAGATATTATGAGAGCATTTCAAAGTGAAGTTTCATCCTTCAGCAAGGACGTTTTGGCTGAAATACTTCAGTTTTCAGGCATTCTATGTTTTGACAAATATAATTGGAGATTTCTGCAGGAAGCACATCATTCTCTGCCCTGCCCCTCCCCCAAGTTTCCTTCTATTTGAGTCCCAAATTCTACATAGAACAGTATTTTGACTACCTCCTTGTATTGGGTACAGTATAATGGAAATGCGACATGGATTGCTAACTCTATAGCTCTCACAGTTTATATCGAAAGTGGAGTCAGGGAAAGATGCTAGCTTTCATGCTGGAGAGCATACATATTTGTGAAAGGTGATTAGTTGTGTAACAGCAATGCCAGGGGTCCAGATCTTGGGAGCAACCTAGGGAGGAACTGGGCAACACAGCAGGGAGAAGCAGCATTCAAGATTTTGGCTTCAGCATCTTCTTTCCTGGGAGCAGAACTCACCCCCAAGAGCTCCCTGAGAGTCAGGGCAGTTAAATGCACAGCTTCTCTAGGCTTCTTAGGGAATCTCACTCTGAACTGATCTAGCAAATAAAATCACATCTACTGTGATTTCTGGCACCTCCGTGGTCCTTTCACTATTGCCCTGTTGCTCTCCTGTCAAACAGGCTTAGCTCAGTAGCTCTGTTGGCACCTGGGAGTGAATCATCACAAAAACAAAACTTTGCTGGTTTAGCTAATTTTTTTTTTTTTTTTTTTAATCTAAACCAATCTGCAAAGAGCCTCAATGTTTGGAGTCTGATGTTCGAATGGCCAGAGCTGTACCCCACCTTTTCCATCTCAGCGCTAATGGTGACCGCTCTTCTCTCTGCCCCTTGGCTCCTCCTGCTTGCTCTGGAGCCCACCCTGGCAATTTGTGTCGCCTCACCTTGTCCCTTTCCAGATGGCACTCAGAAGCAGGTGCAGTGCAAGGAGCCCTGTAACCCTCAGGCAAACTTCCAAATAGTCTTAACCTTAATTCACCTTTACAAATTAAAAAAAAAAAAAAAAAAAGAGGAGCTTTGGCATCGTTTTCTCCTTCTTTCCTTCCCCCTTCCTGCACTGGCACTCCAGATCCCACTGTCTCCATCATCAGGGATGATGGCTAATGACAGTCCTGTCTAATGGTTCAGGAAACATGCCAGAGGAACCACAGCACGGAGGTGCATACACCAGCTCCTTATCCCCAAAAGAAAGGGAAGCAACCATGAAAACTCCTCAAACCCTGGAGGTTCAAAGCAGCTTCTCTGCAAAACAACAACTTTGGCAGGCAGTGTCACAGTGAAAACCCAAAAGATAAAGGAACAAAACATCAGAAGTGCTCACAGTCTTAAGATGTGCTGATTTTAAGGGGTGCCAAGTACCCAATAGCCAAATAGGTAAATATATTCAAGGTGCCTAACTCACAGTGAAACTCCTCGGGATGCAAGGAATAGGCGCAGTTGAGGACTTAAGCCTTAGTTTTCTCTTTCTTGTGAGTAGAAGACCTAAGGTAGCTGCATGGTAGGTGGCCCATTTATGCCTTCACCTAGCCTGCCCGAAGAGCCAATAAACCTAAGTCTCCCCTTCCATTTAACTTTCTGTAAAGACTCCTATTTTTTTTTTTCTGTGCCATCTTCTCAGGACACACATACACCCTCCTAAGAAAAACTCTCCTTTGCAGCAAGATTGACCCCATCATATTCATTGTCAGAGCTCCTAAGGTGATAACGAACCCAAGGTGTATCTAGGGTGGGCTGACACTACAGGCATTTGTTGCTTAAACCATTACACAAGGTGTTACTTTAATTACTAGTGGAGCCCTTGGGGGTGAATAGCAGCTCCCAGTCTAGTGCAAAACGGCAGCCCCTTGATTCAGAGATCAAATTAGCGACTGGGTGTAGAGCAGAAGGGAAATGGGCTGGTGTAGGGGGGGAGGGAGGACAACATGCTGGTGGGAAAGGAGCCCTGGCTTTTCCTGTCTGATCCTACTGCCTCAGCCTTGGTCATGCAGCCCTGCTGGCCCCAGAAAGCTTCACTTTACTCCCTCCAGGCTGGAAGAGGCTTTTATTTTTAGAAAAATCAGTGCCATATGCAACTATCTTAGGTGAAGGCAAAAAGAAAACCCCAAACAAACTTATGAGATTTATAAGCAGTGCAAATCCAAGGTTATTCCTTCACTAATGGGGTTTGTCTGGTGTTACCGAGATCTGAGCCTGGGCCACTGGTTACAGGGAACACAATGGAATTTGAAGCCTAATTAACAAAAGAAATCCCTCCACCTGCTTAATCAGCACACATGTTTCCAATTGGGTTCACAGCCACAAGTGGCTAAAATTTTTCTAAACAACTCTATTGAAGAGCACGGGGCAGAAAAATAGCCTCCTGAGTCATGAGCCACATCCAGATGCTCAAGGGACCACAAGAATCAAAACAAGACCATGTTCAGGGACATGGGTGAGGGGGAATGGAAAGGATAGTTTTACTAAAAGATGCTGGTGCCTGTGCTGGTTACCACCTCAGTATGAAGGAGCCAGGGGAACAGATTTCTCCATCACCCCTTATCTCTTTACCACTTGCAGTGAGGACTTCTCATGAAACCTATGCACTCCAAAATGTTGCAGCTGTCTTCTTGCCCCTACGTGTAGCTAGGCATTTCAAAGGAAAACGTAGAGTAGATGTACAGTTAACTAATAACAGAGGCAAGTCAGTAACATTTGCTCCTCAAAAGGAAGAGGTGTCTCTCCCTTTTGAGGAAGATAAAAATCTGCCAGCCATCTGCTTTTATCCTATGGCTGTGGTATGCTCAATAGCACTGTATGTTGACTGCCTCAAGTCTAGCTCTTTAGACAGACTTGGTGGCAGACTGTCACAGGCCTGCTGATACCTACTATGACCCTGAATCAAAGGATTCACAGGAATCACTGCTGGGCTGCAGTTGCTCCACTTCTGTAGTTGAAATCCACATGTAAGTAGCTAATTACAAGCTCTTTTCATCCTAAAATGGAACCTTTTAAGCTCTTTCTGATAGTTAGTAGCAAGCTGCTGCTTGTGGTTTTTTTTTTTATTATTATTATTATTATTATTTTTTATTTAGAAATGGTGGCATCGTCCAACACCCACATAAAAACACAAGGAGAATTCAGATGAAAGTCTTGGGTCCTGCTGTGTAAAAAGTGCCATCCAGCTGGATCATGTGTACCCAGCCCCTGCCCTGAAGTGCCCACAGGGATCTGCTGCCTCCCAGAGACATGAGAATCAGTGATGTCCAGCAAAAATAGCGAAGCCCAGCGACACTCCCCCAGCTCAAAACATAGCAAACAAATCAGGCTTGCTTCCAAAGAAATACCTAGGGTTGAGCTTTTTGGAGTTTTCTAACAAGTTACTGATGAACCAGGAACTCTTCGGCTAGTTCTGGCTCGGTTTTCTACCAGTGACAATCATGAGCCAGAGCTTCAGTCCCAATATTCAGAGACTTCTGAATACAAGAGCAGCTGCTTCCATTTCAGACACAGCAGGGCCACCTCCAGAGCTCACAGCCTGCACCGACGGGGAGGAGGATGGTGGTGCTACACTGCGTGGGTGCACAGTGAACATTCAACAGCCTCTACACAGCATGTGTTCAGTCCAAGAAGAGGCTGGGTAGCTCTGGGTATAGAATACATACGCTGCATGCACACATGCATGGCACCAGACCGGTGGAGGTCTTTGTTACTGTCAGCCAGAGCCATTGGTACAAGAGCTCAGTGCTGCCAAGCAGTATCTTAGAGAGGGGAAAGAGCCTGGTGTGCTGCTGCCACACACCCTCTGCCTGGGACAGCTGTTTGGTGTTAGTATCCTTCAGGTGGCTGCTGAGGACCTCTCAGGTTGCAGAGAGGCTCTGGTTTGCAAGGCTCAGCATTACTTTTCTTCTGCAAAAAGAAACGTAATAGGCATCTGGGATTAAAGAGGAGAAAAGTGGGGTTAAGGGTCTTTGCTGCCTAGGCCTCCTCAGCTGAACACCGCTGGTGTGATCAAAGCCAGCTCTGCTAAGGACCTTCTCTTCCCAATAGCACAGCCTGGGAGAGTAGTGCCATTCCTGTGCAGAAGTTGCGTATTAGAGAGGACAGAGCTGCACTGTGGCACCAGGAACAGTCCTGCCTCAGTCATTCCACGATCACTTGAATTAGCACTGAAACTTTTCTAGCTCTAATTCCTATTTTCAAATTAAAATACACTTTACTAGCTTTTATCTTGCTGTAAGTCTACCAGATTTAAGCTTTATGATACATATTTCATATAAAAGCTATAGCCAAAAATCAATTTAAAAGAAGCTGCAGCTTCTGACACTCAGTTATATTTCTCTGGAAAGATGGAATTAGATTACTGTAGAGATACACACTCCACCCTGCCTCAAACCCTGTGAACACTCGAGTGGGGAGGCAGCCAACCCACTGAACAAATCTAGTCCAAAGCCAAGTACAGGGGAGCTGGGGGACGGTGAAGGGGTGGTTTGGCCCAGCCAAGCGCTTGAAAGTGACACGAGCTACGTGATCTGCCAATTCTGCCGGGGGCGAGTTTGGGATGCAGCCCAGCTTCTCAATAGCCTTGCACTGTGCCAAGGAATCTCATGCATGCTGCGCTGCTAATCAGCCGGCGTGGGTCCTGCCAGCTGTTCAGTCCCTGCCCTCACCTCAAACTGGTGACAGGAACGCCAAGGTTGCACCTAGCAAACCTACTTCTAAAAGGGATTAGCAGCTCCAGCTTTCTCCCCACAAAGGCCTTCTGTGCCAGCAGGCCAGTCCAAAGAGACAGAGGCTGCTGAGCGTTGTTTACTGCTGTAGAAGGGAAATGTGCTGCACAGCAGCAAGAAAGCAGAAACATTAGTGGTGTAACCACCTTTAAAGTGCTGAATGTGCTGCCTGGAGCCAGCCAGTGTGCTGGTTACTAGCACCTGCTTGGAAATCTAGGAGAAGAGTGGAGTTGTCCTCTTCCACAGAGGGAAGAGGACCCATGAGACAGGGAAAGCAGGACTGCTCTCCTGAAGTTTCCTGGGAGAAGTAAAGTTTCTCCATTGGGAACATCAGTAGCTGTCCTTGTAAAGATCATGACAAGTCACAAGGCTGTCGATGTCCTCAAACCCCTCCTTACTGCTGTTGATCATGATTCAGCCAAGCCTACAGTTGACGATACCTGCCCTTTGACATGGAGCGTGGCTGACAGGACTGCCTGGGAGCACAGGCAGATGGAATGACTGGGGCAAAGAGCTGACAGCACAGGACTAAATAGGCATGTGAATTTGTGCATGCAGGTCTGAAGCAGTTCTAGGTCCTCATACTCTCTTAGAGATTTTGTAGCTCATTCATAGGTGCAGATGGGAACATATCTCCCTGCTAGCAGAGGGAAGCTGGCTTGAAAAGAAAGGTTTCCTAGGAAAAGAAGAGCAATGACAGAGATCTCTAAGAAGGCTGAGACACTAAGTCTAGGATTTAGAAAAGGGGGTTTGGAAGAAAGAGGACTTGGGATAGGATGCTTGAGGAAAGAATAAGGTGCAGAAAGACAAAGGAAAGGAGTGAACAGAAGGATAGAATGAAGAGAGAGGACAGAAAGGATGTGGGGAATGTGAGAGGAGGAATTCAGTATGGGGGGATACTTCGGCACCAATTAGGTAGTGCTTGGGGGGAGTGGATGTAGAGGGACATACACGGAACAGAGCAGCCCTGCTGGTAATATGACAGCAATGCCTTGATGCCCCAATGCAGAAGCCTCTCTAAAAAAAACAAAACCAACAAAACATCCCTGATTCCCCAACACACACCCACACATCCCCACGTGGGTCAAGCTATCCTGTGGATGAGACATAAAGGAAGGAAGATGCTTTGCTAGATAATTTTTCATGTCATAGTTAGTATCTGTTCTGAAATGAGAGGAACTATTGCGAAACGTCTAGGATATCCTGGCCAGGCACAGAGCATCAACTCTGAGCACAGAATGGACTTTTTAAGAATTTATCGGACTGTTCAGTTATTAGGTTTTAAATTGGAGTTCACTTAAAAATAAAAATCACAAAACTAAACCTAACAAAAAACCAATCAAACAAAATACCTGAAAAATCCCATGAAGTTTTATTTTGTTTTAAGAAGAGAGACTATCTGGATCATTTTCCTTCTTGCTTCAAATTACATTGAGAAAAGAATAATATATATATTTCAAACCTCCATGTTATTAGCATTAATCGAAATATTCTATGCAGCCTGCAGTGTGGATGGGGGAAGATCATAAGGAAAATAGTTTATCAACTCTTGTTTTGAAAGCTGCAGAGATGGAAATGTTAGGTCAAAGTACTCAACCTAACCAGATCAGACTTTTGCTTCACATACAAATCACGTTGAAGCACAAGCCTATGCCTGGTCAGAAGAACAAACAAACGACAACTGGAAATGAAGAAGGAGATGGCTTTGAAAAATCTTAGACTGGGATTTTTAAAGTTACAGTGGGGATTTAGATGCGCCATCCCATTAATTTTAACGACTATCTAAATTCCCTAGTAGGCTTTGAATAACCTCAAAGTTAGATTCTTGTTGGTTTTGGATATTTCCTTTACTTGACCCAGGTTTGTCCTTTCACAGTGAAAAGAAAGAGGTGAAATGAGTGTTCTGTGCTTTCTGCTCATAGAGCTCTGCAGAGACTTCACTGCCTAAGTTTGCAGTGGTCATTGTCACTGCTGCCTTCTCTCCCAAACACTCATCTCCAGCCTCCTGAACGCTATTTGTTTGCCATGTTGCTGACAGAGATTGTACAGATCGCTTGGGAGAGGGTGGTAAATCATAACTATATGACAAGCTGCTTCTGACAGCAGGTCCCTCTTGTCCTGTTTCTGGAACCTTTTGGACGTTGTTTTATGTGTTTTTCTGGTCTAAAATATTCTATAAATCTCTTTGAACCTTTCAGAGTCTCCCTTTGTAACTCACTCACACAGTTCTGCAATTACCCATTGGACTGGGAAGGTCCAGAGCTGACAACTCACTTTTAGCTTGGCCACAGTTACCATATCACTTAACTAGCCAGCTCCTCATTAGTTTTCTGTATTAAATTTTTATGAAGAAAAATAAATATTTGAGCAGCTATAGAAGATACATAAAAAGCAGACATGTAAAGCCTTGAGCTCAACACCTTTCCATCTGCAAAAACATCCCTATACTTCTGGCTATTTAAAAAAAGTTCTTCATCAAAGAAACATAAACACATAAAAACATGAGAGCTCTGTGAGGCAAAAAGTTCTACCTTGCAGAGGGCAGGGGCTGAGGCTTTCTGCATTTTCACCATAATTCAAACTCTTTGTGCCCCAGTTTTCTCCTCTGTGATATAGAAATAGAAACAGGGTTCATTTTCTTTAATAAAATACATCTCTTTTTGATGGATTTGTTTTTCCATGAAGAACAGAAAATTTATTTTATTCAAAAAGTGAAAATGGGGAGTTGCGAACCAAAAGGTGGGTTGCTTTGAGCAGTTGTCTAGGTAAAATTAGAACGGAAGAAAGTACTTTCTCTGCTCTGCAGCTGACACCCACACTAGGGTTTAATGCTTGCTCATACGTGTCACCACAAGCTCCTTGCTCTACACTTTGCATCAATGTAAGTTCATCCCATAAGCTTACTGGCATGCAAATAAAACATGCGCTAGAGTTGAAGGCAGCTGAAATGGCTGAATTACTGCAAAGACAGAAGCCTACTAGGCAGTAGGAAGCTCAGCAGTATGCTACCAGAAACAGGGATGAATAGCAAGGAAACAAGATGGGAAGACAGAAAACAGTGGCAAGCGCAGTAGTAGAAGGACCATGAGAAGGATCAGAACATTGGCAGGACTAAGAATAAAGGGTTCGCTAGTAATTAGACAGGCCATGGAAAGGAGAGGCAGCAAAGAGGTTAGAAAGGGTACAGAAGATGTTTTATAGCTGGAGATGACCTGATAAGGAAGGATATTGCTCTGCATAGGATTCTTTTGCTCCATTTTATGCGACTCTGGGAAGGTGCACAAGGAAGACAGGCTGCTGAGACCTCCACACATTAGTGCTACTGCCAAAACCCTTCTCGGACTGGAGTGGTGTGTTCTCTTCCTGATGCTCTGGGGGCAGGTCCAATTACTTACTTCACTCTCCACACTCTGCTGAGGCTTCCCTTCCGGGTCAGCAGCATGCTCACTCTCCAGGCACCTTCTCGAGCAGTGCTCGCCTCCCACTCTCCAGTGCACAAGGAACATCTCCTAACTGGATTCACACATTCACTAAGTGAGTAACACCAAGCTACCAGTGAAGGGGGATAGCAAGTGTGCCTGCGCTCCCACTGGCACTCCCCCTTTACACACCCATCTGCTTTCTTTCTCATCACCACGGTGTGTAACGACTTCCATCTGGCAGATAGGGCCCACAACAGGCAGCTTATGGGGTGGCACAGTGGCAGGGAGGGATGCTGTCCAGCCACACAAACTAAACCCTATGGCACATTTGCAACGGCTTAGGGAGGTCGGTAGTTCAGCTCAAAGCCCTGAGGGAGGGTACTCTTGCTCTGACATGAGAAGGAAAGACACATGGCTGTTCAGAGTGTTACACTGTGTTCCAGCCACAAAGGAAAGGAGTATGAGACAGGAGGCCCTGATACAAGGAAGATTGGTTTGGGGCTTCAAATATGCAGCTGTTAAGATGATCAGCCTCAGTGTTCAGCTCTACTCCTGAGGAAGCCCCTCTTTGTATTGGTTCACATCTGTAAGAGGTGAATTAGCAATGCTTCCACTCACTGCAGCTGTTTAGACATCAGGGCAGGGATTATGATGGTGCACGAGATACCATCTATGGCTGTGCTAGCTCTGGACAACGGGATACCTGCAGATCACAGATCTGCCCTGGGCAGAGGAACCAGCTGCACTCCTGGGAGCAGGGTAAGCCAGACAGCACAGTGCTGCACTTTGGCCAACGACTCTCGATGCTCAGCAGAGCTCATGATCGGGGATACAGGGACAGGCCAGCATGCTTCCAGCACAGGCTCAGCCACAGCTAACGGGAAGTCCTGCACTGCATTACACAGCTCCTGTGGGCCAGTCTGTCCTGACTATCCCACATACAAGACAATACAGCTTTGTGTCCAGCTGAGACTTTCGGAAAGGTCTAGGACACTCCAAACAAATACGTACAAATAAGAACATGTTAGATTAGTTAAGATTGCTCTTTTTACTAGCTGTAAAAATGGGGAAACAGAAAACTAAGGATGAATCACTGTATTAATGATGCCACTCAAATAGCAAAATCATACTTAATATTCAAAAAGTAAAATTGAAAGCTACCCTCAGTTCCACCTAAGGAGCATTTGAGAAACAGTTATCAATACTTGCATATACATTTCAGAACCATCATTATAAGCTAATTTCATTACACTCTTTACTCCTTAACAATCTTTGAATCAGATGAAACATATGGTTTACGTATAGTTTATTCACATCCTTAAAAGACATGCATAGTGTCAGTCATTTGAAAAAGTCTTATCCAATTCCGTAATATTGAGCAATATATTAGTAACATGTCTTGTAATTTTTTCTTCTGTATGAATAACATAAGGAAACACATGAACATAACAATAAGAAGAATGAAAATAAAAGTCCCAAAAGGTAAAAATCCATAGAGCAATGACTCTGAAGAGTGGCAAAGGACTTCCAAGTCTAAATAACTGGAACCGACTGGTTTCAAAGTGCTTTCAATCGAAAATAGGATAATTTCCTTGAAGACAAGGAAAAGCATTTTGTTCCTGAATACAGTCAGACACCAATTCACAGTGGCTTCTGTGTCCTTCCTTATAGAGGGTTTAATTTTTAAATCACCCTGAAATAAAATAATACTCTAATCTAAATCTTTAAAGCTCCATGAAAATGGTACTTCTCATTTAAATTAAGGCTGCATCTAGGTTTCCCTAGAAATTAACTGTTTTTCCAGCTGAATACTTTATCAGGGTGAACATTGCCCAGGCTGTACAGACATCTGATATACTGGCAGGTCACATACTTCCATGGAAGAGCCGTAATTCCTACAGGGCTACCCATACAACAAGAAGTCCTCTACAGTGAGGATCAACTCAGTAGCAACTCCACTGCACACATGCACAACTCTAGCTCAAAAGAAGAACGTAAATCCCTGAATTCTGTTTAAAGCAATAAAATACAGTATACACACACTATGCATGTATATACTCATAGTTCAGTGACACTTCAAAAAAATTAACTCTGAAAACAGACACTGAAAAAACAACCAAAAACAAACTCACAGCTCTATAGCCTAGCAAGTTTATAGATGCAATACTTTCTAAAACAAAGCTTTTCCTCTCCCCATGCACTAGATAATCGAAAGCTGTCACTCCTGCATCCGAGATCTGCTTATCACTAAGCAAAGTAAATTAAAGTAGTGATGCCAATTTAGCTAAGAGTTCTGAGATTATAAATAGCACTGGCTTCTATAGATGGATATACTTGTAAGAATGCTGCATTTAGTCCAGGAGTGGCACCAGAGAAGATTGAGCTCTCAGAGAAGTGAACTTCCAAACAGCTGTTTGTGAGCAGAGTTGAGGCCATGGCTAATGATTACTTGTGGCAGATGGCATCAATGTTTTGGCCATTAAAACAGCTCAAGGAACTGCTTCTGGCAGGGGGCTCGAAGGAGGCGAGAGACTTCACCAGACTGAAACTAATCACCTTTAGGATCTTAACCCAAAGCTTGCTATGCAGTTTCTAAAACGTGAGGATCTGCACTGGCACACTTCTGGGAGACCCATCTCCCCTGCTGAGATGACATCCTTCTCTTAAAGCAATGCTGGGTCTCAGCTCTGTCTGCAAATGCTCTGGTGGCTGCTGGCACAGGGAAGTTTAAGTGCCACTCTACTGTAGCAATCTCTCTTCACGCTATGTATTCTAGATGTTACCCTGAAATAAAAACAGCTGAGAAAGCTCCCTTTTCACAGGACAGAGGTGAAAAGCTTTTGCTGCTAATTACTGTTTCTTAAATGGAACAACATTGGCTGAAAATCCCCTGAACTTGAGAGTCAGGAAGCCACAGCTTTCTTTGCCAGAGGACTCATTTAGAGGAAGAAACATGCCCAGACAGCTCATACACTCTCCAGGGGAGGCTTGGGGCTGTATCACCGGAATAAAAGGGAAGCATGGCTGTTGTGAATCCCTGTGATCATAAGCATCTTCTCTTGGTTTTAAAAGCTCTGTCTTCTGAAAGACAGACCCACAGACATTCAAATATTAGCCAGGGTGTGCTGCAAGTTCATGATAAGCATGGTGTGGGCAGTAGTGGCATCGCTTTAGTCTCACAGTTCCTTCCTCTATGGCTGGCAAAAAGGAACAAAAGTTCTTTCCATGGCCTTGATCCTAAGTACTGACAGTAGTTTGCAGTTGTGCAAGGGTCATTTGTCCTGGTGTCCAGCCAACGTGACTATCTCAGTACTAGTTCTTTGTTCTGCACATCCACAGCTGTAAACCAGGGGAATTCAGGTCCTGCATTTCTCAGGCTCCAGGACCCACCAATCCAGGGATACCTTCAGCATTTAATGAGTTGCCTTCTCCTTTGACAGGCATGTCTCCAGACAGGACAGTTTTGACTAGAGCAAATGTATTCTACATATGTTTCTGATTAGGATCCACCCCATTGTCCCAATATATTCCCTGCATTACTTTATGCCGTGTTACACAGGGTCAGCTTCTAGATCTACATGTAACATAACATAATTATCAATGACAGGGTGCAAAGCTCCAAGGCAACACAGAAAGGGAGGCCCATGCTGCTCAGATCAGATGTCCACGTACAGCTGTTTGCTTGTCGCCTAGGTGACACACAAATAACATGTCAAGTTTCTGCCTGTTACAGAGTTTTGACTTTATCTTGCTAAATTTTCTGTTCTTCCTTTAATAGCCAGCACAGACAGAGGGTCAGCACAGCCACAAGACATTTCCAAGATATGCGTCCATGTTAATGTCACCCTGATGCTCAGAGCCTGCTGGCGTGCCAAGGATCATGTGAAACCTGAAGATGATCTGGGATATGGCAGCCACTAAAAAAAAATTTGCTGTTACCCAGAAGCCACAATGTGTGAGCTGCTATGGGTCAGTGCCAGTGCTGGTAGTTGTGCTGAGAAAGACTGTGGGCTTTCCTGTTTCCTGCAGATATGCGGAGAGTTAAGGCTCAAACACTCCTTGTGGGAGAAGAAAGCGGCCACAGAGCCCTCAACCTCCAGATGAGGCTGGGACCCCTCTCCTACTGAAACCACGGACAGTTCAGTGTCCAAAAGCCTTCAGAGATGTTGGGGTGCAACCTTTTCTGCCACACTTTGAGTACCCTCAATCCCTTCTGTCTGCCTTGGCAGCAGCAAATGAACTTACTGTAGCAGGTTGGTTTTTTCCTCCTCATTTTGCAATGTGTTTTCAGACATCTGCTGAAAGAGGCTGACCCACACACAAGGGTCAAGCTTTACCTAAGCTTTCACGGGCTGAGTTCATCCTGAGAAAGGGCTATTGTGGAACTGCTCCCTAACTGCTGGCATGTTTGTGTTAGCCCGAAGGGATCCAGCACAGCCCATGTCCTGCCTTAAGCTGTGCCAGCTGCATGTTGCCTGAAAGAAACTGAGTATTACATGACCTGTAACATAGATGCGTTCACCTTCTCAATTTCTATCCCACAGACGGGAAGTCTGAAACACCAAACAACTCTGGGACTTGTCTTAGGTCCTCCAAAGAGCACAGATGGCACTTGCCTTTACAGATGCCTGCCCTGCCCTGTACATCACCAGTGCTACCTCCACTAACTGCACACACCAAAGCCAGAAACCACAGGTGACCTGTAGAAACGGAAGCACTAAAAATGAAGTGAAGCCATCCCAGAGCAGGAAGGAGCTAAGGCCGGCAAGTAGAATGAGTTCAAAAGAATTATCAGTGGAGAGGATTAACACAACGGGGACTGAAGCAGGTGATCTGACTCCAACTGGGCTACAGAGCTAGCCAATCCCACTCTCCAACAAGGGGTACCTCTGCAGTTGGGGAGATTTTTTTTTTTTCCTTTCTTTTCTGTGCTGTGGTGCTCAGCTGCCCTTGCATTTTGCAAGTGCACTCAGCTGAGACTCGTCCCAGAGCCTCGCATTCAGACCGCATAAAAGCTTATGCCTCCCCCTGTGCCCATGTGTCACAACAGTGTCAGCCACGTCACCGATCAGAGCTGAACTACAACTGGGCTATTGCACAGCCCCCCAGCACAGCTCTGGCCTGCCAGCCACTGAAAGGAGGCTTAAAAACAGGACTGAATGAGGCACTTCTACAAGAAAGCAAAGATTCAATACAGGCTTTATAGCTTGGCGTTTGCAATACTTTGCCTGTAAAAGAGGGTTCTTGAAAGAGTGCATTTGACTTGCTCAAAATATAGTAATTTCTCTAAACTTCTCCAGGTTGAAAGGCTTCTAGTCTTACACAAGCATGGTAAGAACCATAATTTGGCCTGTAGCCTTTTCCCCTCAGGACCTGTTGAGTGGCCTAATGTACATCAGACTGTAACACAAGGGCGTTTGGATCTCCTGTAACCCCCAACCAGTGGCTGTTGAAAAGATTCCATTTCCTTCCACTTACTCCTTGCCTTTTTTTTTTTTCTTAAAAAAGAGTTCAGTCATCTAGTCAGATTAGGTGGTTCAGAGTATTTCTTAGCAGTCAAAAAAATGCTATGAAAAATGCTAAAATGCTTTTGGCTGTGTCCTGTCAAACTAAATCCAAACCTCATCAGTTTTCAACAAGTCTCTGAGAACACATTCAATTGATATGAAATCAAGCAGACAAGGGCGTTTTGCTGGAGCCAGCCAGTTTTGCTGAGGGTAAATCACACCCAGCTCTAACCAACAGCCACGCTCTCCAGCCAGCACAGCTATTCTGGGCTCACACAACCAAGCACATGCACACAAACGCATTATCCCCCATTAGGCTGTTCAGTAACGGTCTTTTTATAAAATCCTGGTTACACACCAGTTGCCTTCTTCAGCCTAGGATTTACACTTTTTGAGGGAAGTTTTGCCTTTGTTCATAAGAGATAACTGATCTGCTAAACTGGAATACAGTTATTTTAACCTCTTAAATGATTAGAAGGGAAGTTAGTCTTCTTCAAGGGTATAACACAACTCTCTAAAACATACAATATTTTATACAATATCTCCTTGTCTGCTTGGATTTTACCTGAACATAGTCACCATCTTTCGCATAACATGAGGCATAGACACACTTTGCTCATGTGCAGATGCATGAGAGGAGAGGGGCTCAACGTGCCACTTAGCAGAGAGCAGGAAAGGCACATTGGGCAGGGCATGGTGCTGGGGAGTCAGGGAGGGGACAGACACTGACAGGGGAGATGGGATTAGGACCTGCCTGCTACATTGCAAGGGGTAGCATGCATGTAAATAGTGTGTCCAAACCAATACCTGCCCTCTTGCATGTGCTGCACAAGTACCACCTTCGCACCGGGCTCCATCCCCCAAACATACAGAACAAGCAGGACAACTGGATCAAAGCAAACCTGGCCCATGGCAAGGTGGAGGATCCAGCCTGCCAGCAGGGGCTCACCAGCCCCTCACCACTCAAAACACCAGGATTCTGTTTTCTGCCATTCCAGCACAGCCCATGCACACACCCAAAGCACCCTCCTGAAGGACGTACCTTGCCAGGAAGCCTTCACATGTCCCCAAGCCAAGCAGAGGAGGCCAAACCCGGCAGGAAGGGTTACCACATCCAGGGGCCTCTGGATGCAAGCAAGCAGACAGGAAGGGCACGTGCACGTATCTGGGGCTGTGGGTCTGGGAGAACCCCTCCCCGCAGAGCCCCCATGCTGAGGGCAGGGGAAGGCCTTCTGCCCCTTCCCTCCATGTGTGTGGGCTGGAGCCAGACAAGGAGACACCAGCCACACAGCCGTCTGCTGAAGGGCAATTAAGTCCCTCATTAGCTGTAATTAGCAGACACCTGACACCCCTTAATAGAAGCCCAGCAGCAGAAGGGCCTCTGCCTAGCAGGAGAGGGTCGGGGGAAGCCAGCTTCTGTGGACTGTTTCATCAGCCTCTGTTTCTCTATGCTCCCTGTGACCATGCTGGAGTCACACCAAAGGCAGCACCTGGGAGCATGAGCCTGCTCTGCAGCCCACCGGAGTCAGCCAGGGACCCCACTGATTCCAGCAGGCTGCAGATCAGACCTTCTGTAGTCAGACATGTTACCTGTTGCACTGGTGGTCCTCAGCAAATCAAGTAGGTCAGGCAATATAATCTTTCCAACTTCACAGACAGAAGGAAAGAGGTCCCTAAGTGGGCCACTGACCTTTTGGCACAATTTGGTTGCTTCAGCACATGTAGGTGGCAAGCTGCTATGTCTCCACAAGGCTGTTAATATGTGTTGTCTAAAGGACCTTGATTATTTTCTAGGCAAAATAATCCTGGGGATGAGGGAAACCAAGAGGCAGGGAGCAATCAAAGAGAAGCAAGGAAAAACTTGCAAGTGCGCACTTGTTCTTGCTTCATTTTGAACTGATTTTAAATTGGGCTTTGCTAACTGAGTGCAAGACTATGGGCTGATGCTTTTCAATCATCAGCCAGTGTTGCATGGTTTCTCCCTGTGATTTCCATGCTCTCACCAAGCTGATGTGAACACCTGCAGCAGGCTTGCTGAGAAGCAAGCAGGAGCAGGTGGCAGGGTGGACAGGCACATTGGGTGGCTGCGCCAGAATTGCTTGGGCTGTTTGTTGAACAGTCAGTAAGACGAATGTTCACTCTGCTTTTTGCAGGGGAAAGGCTTTGGATCCTTTTGAAAGCCTGTCCCATCAGCCGCCAACCTATTTATTGTATGTCCACATATTTTGATTAGTTCTTAAGCATCTGGCCTTCACTTTGCAGCACATGAGCTTCCTACAAGCCTTAATGGGTTTATCCTCACAGATAAATGTGAGGGAAGGGAAGAGCTACTAACTCCCTTGGACAGAACAGATCTTTTGATGTAGGTCTCTTAAGTCCTTGGCTAGCCATTAAATCCCTCTAGTGTTTAGTGGTCTCCAACTAGTTCTTTAGGTCGTTCATTATTTATAGTATGTGCCTGGCTATATGGTATTTCATTACCTCTGGAGGAGGATGGCAAAGAAAGAGTTGGAGATCCTTGTGTCCTCCTTAGCCTCAGAGACACTGCAAGCCTTCAGACTCTTCGGAGCTAATCCCATGGTCTTTTAACTCATTTGTAGAGTTAATCTTTACAAGAGAGGAAATGATCAGTCAATGTGATGTACAGGTCCTATATTTTCACTTTGTTACTGTCGTATTGAGCCTGCAAGCTGAATGTAGAGAAAAGCTTATGGAAAGCAACGTACCATAAAAAAATAATAATGTCATTATTTCTAGTTCAAATTTAATCCCCAGCTGTGGTTCTTGCTGAGACTCCACGAGAGTAAAAAGCCTTTCACAACTGGATAAGCTCTTCCCATGAAGGCACTTGCCGGTCTGAACAAGGCTCCTTTTTTTTTTTTACGATGCACTAAGTAGTCTGAGATCTCCAATTCCCATACTGCAAAGCAATCACAAAGTCTCAGATCATTTTTTGGAGTGTGTGCGTGGCTTTCCACTGCATCCTCTCTAATTTTTCAGTTTCTTTAGAAGTATGCCCCATTTTAAAATGTCCACAACAAAAGTTTGGAAGTGGAGACAATCTTTTATTAGACTAAATAACATAGCTGGAAAAAATAGACTAACCTTCACTTACTGAAGACTTTTGCCTAATGAAAGGTACTACTTTTCTCCAGCGTCCCTGCCTCGCTAATAGCCTTAAACCACCTCGTCTTCAGCAATTCCAGTACCACAAAGAAAGCATAAGAATCTTAGAAAGGCTGGATATTTAATCTGTACTGCTGCAAAACAGCATTATTATGAGGGCTGCACTGCCTGGGCTGGTTTATTGTTGTAGGATAGCTCACCAGTACTAGGCAGCTCTTATTTCTTAAACATAAATCACCACTAAAACCATTTCTTTGAGTTCAAAAGTAACAGTGGCATACTTGAATTGCAATAAATTAGCTACGTAGGGTAGCACAGAGAATCACCAAAAGTACATTAAGTCATGGGGGATATAGTAAATATTTTGATAAGCTGTTGTCAGAGCACAAGGCAACTACTTTTAAGCTATATCTTTAATCTCTGTCTTGTTACAGATAATGGTGAGCTCCCTCTGCCTCTTCCTGGTTTGGCTTCTCCTCAGTCTTTGAAAGTTTGGATTGGGGTGAAACATGCTTCCACCTTCAGGCAGATACAGCTAGAGATACAGCTTGAGATACAGCTGCCCAGGATGTACAGTGTTTACCTGAGCTGAGACCCTGCAGTTCTCTTTCCCAGCAGCTAATGCAGTACCTGGGAAACAACTTGATGCCAAAATATCACATGTATGGAGAAAAAAACAATTCAGGAAAGCATCACTTCTAAAGAGAATGAGGCAGACTGTAAATCTATCTAGCTCAGTCTCCCCTACAGCTGGGAAGGTCTCTCACTTCAGATTCCCTCCATCCGTCTTTTCGGCATCGGCCTGTCACCGCAGAAAACTGCTGACAGATGGCCCCGATACACACAGCCATGCAGGAAATCCCAGTAACCCATTATCACTGTGCAGGAATTCATCTCACAGACAGGCATCTCTGCCTACCACTGGCTGCAGTATAATACACTGAAGTCCCATCATCATTGTAGCTGCATCTTATTTTCTAGTTAAAAAAAAATTTAAGAATTGTCATCAGCATGAAGCACGCTCTTCGTTGTTCAATAATGCTAGTGGCAGCTGTCTGTGCTGGAGGGCTGGGAATGGTTTGTTTTTTTCCTCAGAAAAAACAGACTTCAGAGAAGGTCATAAAGTTGCAATAGGAGTAGATCTGTCCTATGGTCCTTCTTGCCCAGCAGCTTGTTCCCAAAAGCAGCGTGGATCTGGCAAAGCAGCTGTGAGAGAATCCCTCAGAAGATTCCACTCAGTAATAAGGATTTCTCTACTTGCCCCTATAACCATCCCAGCAGACTTGTGTGAATACAGCTCTATCCACCACAGGTGACCCGATAGGAGTGTAAGGGAACACCTACTGTCATTTCTGTTCCCGTACAGCAAGGGAGAGAAGCTGTACCAGTACAAAAGCTGCCCCATTCTTGACACTAAAGCTGAGTTGATGTAACTACTTGACTTAAACACAAAATTACATCTTTAGAGTATTATACTGACCAAACTTTTATGAGGAGACCAGGACATACAGAGTGGCCTAGTGAAAAACGAAGTCTGATAGTACAATGAGCAAAAAAATTATATTCTGGATAAATTATTTGCATGCTACCCCCAAACTCACATCTTTAGACCTGTTAAGGAAAGAATGTTTATTTTACGGTTAAAAAAGGATACCAGGAGATACAGAAAGCTGTTTCAGACATTAAATGAAAGCATTCCTGAATGGTGAAAACCATTGTGTACAGAAAGGGCACAGAGAAGGAGTCTTTGAGAAACCTGAATAAGAAAATAAATCTGCCTTTATTTGCCTTGGAGAGTCTTTTTTTGATGTCAGCTGAACTTTTCTTTGAAACCTTCACCATCAAGTTGCATAGTGCAAAAGGGAAACAGAGATGTTTATTTATCAGCAGAGAATCGCAGGCCAGTTTCTGCCCAGGACAGTCTCTGTCCTCTTTACAACTGCTGCGATGGCAAATCCGTCTCCTAGTCCTGGATAATGGTATTGCCCAAGATAAGGAGACCCAGCAGCAGTACACAAACCCCGTCTGAATCTGAGTGCCTAGAGAGACAATGTGAAAATATTCACAGTAAAGTGTGAAATGGCCTGAGATTGCATTTGTCGTATTCTATTCTTTATGAACATACAAATTTCCATTTTTTCTTGTTCCCTTCCCCAGGATGGTGCGAAAAATCGCTATATTTCCTGGATGAGTGAGCGGAAAAAAGACCAATTGGAGTTAAAATTGAGTTTGTAATGCAAAGCTAAAAAGATAAGGCTTTTTCATGTATGCTTTCAGTGCAAAAGCAGCCTTCCTGTTAAATTCCTTGGTAATTTCATAATGTAAGAGCCACTCAACACAAAAGCACTGAAAAATATGTTAACTCCTTGACTATCAGGAGGCTACAGCCTATGACAAGCTCAGTATTTTCTCTTCTCCACCCCTAGCTGGAGCCCCCACCACCCTCATCATACATGAACCATGCAAAGTAACAAAATCCCTCCACAATGGTCTCTCTGGGGTCTGAAGCCATGAGTGCAGGGACCATGGATGGAAGATTTGTGCTGCCAACACCTGGTGGTGGGACAGGGGCTGGGATCTCACACAGGCTGCTCTCAGATGGCAAATGATGTCCAGCATGAGCTGGATTTGGGCTGGTTTGTAGAAAGAAAAAATTTCAACCACTTTGTTCATAGAAACATAGAATCACAGAATCACAGAATCACAGAATCACAGAATGGTTTGGGTTGGAAGGGACCTTAAAGATCATCTAGTTCCAACCCCCCTGCCATGGGCTGGGACACCTTCCACTACACCAGGTTTCTCAAAGCCCCATCCAACCTGGCCTTGAACACTTCCAGGGATGGGACATCCACAACTTTTCTGGGCAACCTGTTCCAGTGCCTCACCACCCTCTGAGTGAAAAATGTCTTCCTTATATCTGATCTAAATCTACTCTCTTTCAGTTTAAATCCATTACCCCTAGTCATATCACTACACACCCTTGTAAAAAGTCCCTCTCCAGCTTTCTTGTAAGTCCTCTTTAAGTACTGGAAGGCTGCTATAAGGTCTCTCTGGTTACTGTGTTTGGATTTTCTTCAAATGTGTCTTCACTGGCAGTGGATATGTTTCGACACGCACTCATTAACTAGCCTCCCTCCTCCTGGGGACTAGAATGCCTGAATGCATAATTTTCTTTTTACCCAGAAAATGCAATTTCCTATTGTCACCAGTGCCAGCAATTCTTGTTAATGTGTTAAAGAGAGCCTTACCCCTCTTGTACATCACTATGTCCTTCACAATCTCTCCCTGGTTAATGCCTGTACATAGTAGATGGGGAAGCTCAACCAGGTGGTGGATCGAGGTCATCAAGAGAGTCTACTAGCACCCAGGGAGCTTTGGGCACAGCTCCTGGGGTTTCACTTGGGCCAGGTGCAGTGTGGGGCCTGGAGAAGCAAAGGACACACAGCCACATCCTGAGATAAGAGCACACGGCTGCAGCCTGTGGCCTGAAGCAGAGGCTGCAGACCATTGCACTGTTTGTGCACCATGGGAGAGCAAATCCCGTCACTGCAGCAGGTGCCAGCTTTCCTGAGCCCAGGTCTTAGGTGGCTTCACACAAACCCTCTGCACTGAAGCAGTACTTTCTCTGCCAGGAAAGTGCTGATCCATTCTGCCCACCATTACAAACCTTAATGCCTTCAGCCAGCTTATCGTTTTTGGAGATTGGTTTCAGGAAACCAAGATGCCCAGCTTACAAACTCAAACTGTTTTGTGCAGGTGATGTCTAAAATGAACACTAAATACATATCCTCTAAGATGACCTATTAATATTGATGCAGGCTCTAAGAAAGTAAATGAATATGCTTCTACAATTTGGATGGCTAAATATTCCCAATTAGGAACGTTATGAACTATTGCTTTGGAGAGAGGCTAAGGATTTAAAGCTCATGTTAGAAACATTAGCTGCTGTCACTAATGTGACTTGCTGACTTGAGTGTTTATTTTTGCTGATTTTTCACCCATTCCCTCCAATTTTTAAATTAAAACTTAATTGCCTGGCCACTCACTCACTGCAGAAATGATAGGGAGATTATAAGCCATCATAAAGCCTTCTCTGGTCTCACATTTCTCTCTGGCAACACAGCGAAAAGGTCAGTTCTAGTCTTGGCCTACACACAAAGCCACGCCACACTTCCATCACATTCTCGTGGCTTGAGCACTTGCTTTAGGAGAGTGCATTGGGTGCTGGATGGTTTGTTCATGTTCCATCTTTCTTCAGCTTTGCCTGAGTGTCTTCTAGTGACCTGCATTGCCATTTCATCAGCAGAAATCAGGATCCAGCTCCTGGGTGACATACTTGTACTTTTCTCTGACTTGGGTGTGTTGATTTGTTTTTATGGCTTATTTCCATGTATTGATCAAATTAGGGTCATCTCTGCATTTGTGAGAAGGGCAAAGAACAGTAGACCCACTTCCCAGCTGAGCAGCTGTCAAGTGGAGAGAAATTTCTGCAAAGATCATTACCTTGCTATTGAAAGCAGGTTGAGTATGGACAGCACACCACCTTTACCTGCTAGGAGACAATAACTGCCTAGTGCTACTGCACTCATTTTCTTAAATAAGCCTGTAGCTCTAAAATGAGCAAGGACTTGTTTAAGCTTGTAGCCAGAGCAGTGGCTGGAGGGAAGCTATAAAGGGAGTTTGTGTATATGTGCAACGATAGCAGTGAGAGAAGAGATTAGATAAACAGAAGATCATTTACAGCATCATGTGCCTCACAAACTTCTCCTGGCAGGAGATGTATTACATCCACTCCAAAACAATTAGCTGGCCTGACAAGCAGGGAATATTCACTGGGGGTAGATAGCAAGGGTGATTTGTCATTGAGACCCCTAGGCTACCAGAAGAGCAGAGGCCAGAGTTTTCCTGGACTCTTTTATGACCAGCTATTTATTTTTAAGAATTAAGTTATTCTTCCTGGTGGGTGTGGTGCAGTTGCCATGCTAAAAGAGCTGTTGTGAGTGTCATATCCTTACGGGAGGAACTAGGGAGCAAAATGGATTTGTTTTCCCTGGTATACTGAGTGGGGTGGAGGTCAGCAGCTTGGATCTATCTTGTGCAGACAGAGCAGCAGGGCCTGGAAACATCATAGTGATCCTCTGCACAGACACATGGGGCATGAGCTGCCATGCCCAAGCAAGCTTTCACTACCCCTGCCTCCAAAAGGGAGCATAAAGGCTCCTGAAACAAGATTTTCACTTTGTGCTGCTGTAAATGGAGAGAATCGTTCACCTCCAAGGATCTTTTCTCCCAAAGGGCTGAACATGGGAATTGGCTCAAGGCTTTTCAATAGTATGGGAAAAATTCCCTTTTCATATGCATTTTTGGAGATGGAAAATTTTACAGATGCAGCAGAGGTGGTCCTGAGATAGAAGGGCAAGGAACTTTGATGCCCAGGAAATGTTTCAGAGTAGCTCTTTGCTCCTTCGGCTCTCACCTATTTTGTACAACCCTAAAAGCAGCCCAACTGAACTCCTGCCATTCTCACCACCTGGAACTGCCATGTACCTGGGAAAACCCCACACAACAACCAGCTACCCAAAGGAACAGAGCTCGGTGTGTCTGCAGCGCCCTGTAGAAGATCACAAACCTGCTGGCAGAGCCATGGAAGCCTGGTGCCCACCACCCAGGCAATGGTCCTTCCCATGCTCCTGGTAGCTGCTGGCTATGTTGGGGGAGCAGGTGAGGCAGCATTTGCTTGAACTGCAGATTCATGAGTACAGCTGCTCTGTGTCTTTGTGAAAAATACTACTTGTCACCCCTTTTTACAGATAGTAGACTGTTTTCATCCGAATCCTTTTGTCATTCCCGAGGATTGCCCAGATGAAAAATGTTTGCAACCACTTTCCATATCTGATTGCTTTTCCTCATTTGAGCCTGGTCTCTTAGAGCCTGTGGCATTGTGCCCACTTCTGATTGGGAGGCTGAAAGATTTTTAAAAGGAGAAAAGTAAACAGCAGATAATAAAAATATAACCTTTCTGCCAGGTGGTATTAGAAGCAGGAACAGGCAGAGTCAGATGGTGTCTAGAGTTTCCATTTAATATAACTAAAATAAATGGTTCTAGCCTCCACCTAATACCTTGCCCTCTAGAGTTTTAGGAATGCAGACCGTAAATCCCTGTTCACCTTTAATGCCTATTATTTTCTGAGCCCAGAGTTTATGTTACTCATCAACTGACTGAACTAAAACCCTTCTGAGAACTCTAGGATTCTTGGTAAAAATCCCCCTGGATCTCACCTGCCAGAGAGTCTAGTGACACTTCCTTCAACTAGTAGCAAGGCACTTTAGCTACTCTCCTTCCTATGGAGCTCTGCCTTTCTTCCCTTGTAGGACACTCTGGACGTTACTACCACTTAGCAGAGACCACCTTAGTAAAGGAGTAACTATAATTGAAAAAAGATCACATGGAACATGCTTCTTCAAAACACACTTTTGACTTGTCTATGGTCACAATGCTGGTCAATGAAGTAGCCATCTAGTGCAGTTGCTAGTCCCACCAGTCTCTTTTAGGCTTCCCATTGCCCTCTGGAGGAGCTTGGCTAATAGATAGACAGTGGAGAAAGGAAAATTTTGCTGAGAAAAGTTGCAAAGATCTCACTGCTTGGCTGGAGGACTGTGTTCCTGTACAAGCGCACCTACTCAGCATCCTGGCAGAGGGACCTACGAGAGATGTGTCTTGCATGTAAAGAAAAACAACAAGGATTGTTTTGCAGTGTTTGATGGCGACCTCTTAAAGCCCAATGGTATCCAGCAGCAGTACTGTAGTGTTTGAGGTCCTACTACCATTGAGTAGCACACAAGCATCCATCCCTGAGAAGGCGTCACCACACAGAGGAGTTTTATTTGGGAACCAGAAAGTCTCACTGTGGTTTGAGAAAGGATTTTCCCTCACTGTCCTCGTTCCAGAGCTACAGGCAATCTTTTAGATAGACTGGATCTATGCCACAGCGTGCCTTGGAGATTTAATCTGAAACTGGTACTTGATTCTCATGAGGAAAGTTACCCAAATATGGTCTGTGTCTTGGATTTCTTTATCCTAAGTGGCCCTCATCCTGACAAAAATGGAAAGGTAGCCCTGTCTACATGTTAAATATCGTGGGAAAAAATTCTAAACTTTAGCTGCTTCCCTAATCTCCCGCCAGGCAATATTTTTCAAGAGTTAATGAAATAACGACAGAGAATCCATTAATAGGTAAAAAATCTTGTATGAAGTTCCAAATGGATGGCTTTTTCTTTTTTCCATGGACCAAACTCACATTCAGTATTTTTGGTAAAGAAGAAATGTTGTCCATGACACCTCAGTAGCAGATTTTGCAAGGAAACAGTTAGGAGAGAACTGGGCTTTCCATCGTGGCCTCCCACCTCTCTACTATGAGTTGAATAGATCCAATCTGTTCCCAAAAGCAATAAGCCGCTTAATTGATTCCAAAGCTTAAAGATGATTTCTAAGTCAAAATAACTGTTATGGTTTTTTTTGTTTTGGTTTTGTTTGGTTGTGGTTTTGTTGTTTTTTTTTTTTTAATAAAAGACAGAGCAGAAGAAGATCCTGCTCTACTAGATCAGCCAAAGCAGAGGTTGCTTCCATGCTAGATCAGGCTGTCACTATCTTTTCTAATACTCTAACCAGAGTAGATCTGGTTTTCACATGCTGGGCTGCCTCCCTGGGTGCAAGATCCAAAAACCACTACAGGCAATCATACCCTGTGCCCATGAAGAGCATAACAATATTTGAGACACGTGTTGGAAGGAAATCATCTCCTTTGGGCACCTGCACTTATGTTCCTCGGTGTGGGGATCCCACGGTCTGTAATAGACACCTGCTGTTTGAGTTCATTGATGTCTCACAGAGGTTCATTGCTTCAGATTCAGTTATGACATTGATTTGACTATTATACTATCCTAGCACTGTTATAGCAGTAGTCTCAGAGCTGGGCTTGCTGAATTTTACACATGTATGTTTATTCCATTTAACAAAATCCACTGAAAATGCTCTTAAAAAGATCTTTGCCACTTTTTGCATTTGCAGCAGAACTGGTAAGTTGGAGAGCAAAGATATTTAACTAAGGTATTTAAAAGCACTTTAAAGGCTCAGTTTCTGAATGAATGCCTCTGTCCCTCATTTCCTCCACATTACGGATGCCAGCAGACAGAGGAAGAGACAAGGTGGTTGTGCTGCTCTCCCCTGGACTGCAGAGTTGGAACTCTGCAGCGTTTGGTACCTGCTGATGTTTCTGGGGCTGGAGGTTTCATGCTCAGGCAAGCTGCTTTGCTGGCAAAACAGAAGGCAGTGGAAGCAACAGTTTTATTTGAGAGGCTACAAGTGAGCAAAATCCACAGAGGGAAAGGAGATTTTAAAAGACGAAGATTGTTTGCTGCCCCAGGAAGCGTTCCTACAAAGACTTTTAAGCATCTGAGTCCTATTTTCTATAGATGATTCAGATCTTAAAAATAGTAGCATCTGGGGAGTAACAAAATAAATACACTTACGGATCTGCAAAAGTTTGAGTCAGGAGTTCAGACCATTGGACAAATACCTTCTTCTTGAGAAGAAAAGGAAAACTCAGAGATCCTCTTGATTTTGGGATAGAGGCTGGGTAGCCCACATTTATTTCTTTGGAGGCTTGTTCAACCCTTTAATTTATACAGCCACACTTTACCACATGTGTCAGATGTACCTCCCTGGTAAACTCTTCTCCTTCCTGGCCTTTCAAGTGTGGGATCTCACCTGCTTGGATGTCTCTGAGTGATGCTCATAGGAAAACAACCCTTGAAATGCCAAACAGATGTGAAAATGCATCTGAGGAGGAATGTATAGGTGGTATCCATCTGTCATCACCTCTTTCACCATCTCGTCTCCTCCCCTTTCATCTGGTGCCCACCTCTGCCAAGCTACAGACAGGAGAGCCAGGTGAAATGTGAGACAGAGTGCTGTTTAACCTGACGTCTGTTTCTGCAGTGTGAGCTCTCCACTGGTCTTTACCTGGCTGTGTGAAATTCAGCTTTGCTTCACTCAACATTTACTTTAAGGTGGAAGAGTAATGCTTAGGCATTTTGGGCAGGTACCTATCGAAGAGCTGGTTCCACCTTAACAAAGGTCGTAAAGCTATGAAATCTCAGAAGTCATTTGTACTTATGTAGAAAAAGTACAGTCATCACCACCGCCCACATGTGCAGCCAGTCTAAGAGATTTTTACCTTTACTCTCAGCTGCCCACATTTTGTTTTTAATTTCATTTTCTTTTTCCCAGCCTGCTCTGAAAAAAGTTAAACACTTTTAAACAAGTAGGGGTTTTTGTCAGAGGAAAACCCTTTTTTTTTGAAACAGATGTTTTTCCTGTGAGTATTTTATAATAAAAAAGTTTTTCTGGCAAAATAAACACAGCCCTTATTATAGTGATTATCAGAACATTGTTTGTTGAAAATATATATGCAGGTAAAAACTAATAACCAGTATATGAATAGTTTCTAGTTTAAAAAAAAGATTGCATTCCCTACCAAAACGTACAAGAAATTTGCAGTGGATCCCTAAGGACTTCGTAAAAATACACAGATACAGTCAAAATTTCTCAGTAGAAGTTAAAAATAAGATCACTCTGAAACCAACAGAGTGACACCACCTTCAGATTCTTTTAAGAAGGGCTTTTTTTTTCCTCCTTCAACCATTTTTCCTACATGGTAAATTCCATTTTCTATAAGTAATTGAATAGTTACATTAACCAAAACTCTCCTACAATCTTCTTAAATTATAGGCATTTCCCTGCAAATGCTTTGAAAGTCTCTGATTTCCAGGGCTTTCAAAACAAAGACCAATTCTCTCCATCCCGTTCTTCAGTGCCATATGGGACAGAAAGCATGTTCTTCTTGCCC
The DNA here is from genome assembly GCF_009769465.1 of Tauraco erythrolophus. Lineage (NCBI taxonomy): Eukaryota > Metazoa > Chordata > Aves > Musophagiformes > Musophagidae > Tauraco > Tauraco erythrolophus. The sequence continues at coordinate 20,089,745 of NC_141473.1, read as the reverse complement.
ATATTGAGAAAAGAGAGACATGATTTGCTTCTTGTCTGTATCAGAATAGTCACGCTGCCTGCAGTAGAATCACTCCTAAATTCTTACTGCAACAAAGAGAGATTTAAACTGTTCTTTTCACAGTGTCATTTGCTCGTCTGTAGAAGTCCACAGAGTCGCTATCGGGATTTGAACAACTTTCGTGTCATCCTCCCAGAGGACCTGTTGTTAGCAGATTTTGCCCACCCTGCACCAAGGCTGGGTCCTGAAGATGTGGCTATGGAAGTGCACAGCTTTCTATTCAGAGAGGAGCTGTACTCAGATGTGCAAGCGATGAGAAGACCTCCGCAGCAGCTGAGGCACTGGCTGAGTACTATGAAGCCTGGGAGTTTCTCTTGCCCTCTCACAAAGGTGGTCTTGGGCCACTGTCACCATTGCCAGTGTGAGGGAGCTCCCAAGAGAAGAGATGTTTCACCAGAGCTGGTTTTGCATTGAGCACAGGAGGTGCAAAGACATGTGTGGCTGTGAATCCAGCCAGGATTTCAGATGTCAGCTCCTTAGACCTCCAGCAGGGATTTGGGGAACAGGGCTAGGTACTTGGTGAGATCCTTCAGGGCAGCGTTTTTCTCCAAGGCGGCTCCCTTAGCCTCAGACACTGAGCTGACGGCCTCCATCGCTTCCCACTGGCAGGAATGGATAACAGGGGTGGGGTGGGGGTGGTGTCTGGAGGCCCAGCACCTCCAGTGAGACACTTCTGGGAAGATGGTGGCTCCCGGCTCCTGTCTTCTGTCAAGATCTGAATGCTATGTGAGCCAGGATCCCCACCACACATGGAGACAGGACACCACCAACGAACACTTTGAAAAAGCAGTGCTTGCCCCCACGTGCTGGGATTCTGCCCATCCCCATGTCCTCTCTCTGGTCAGGAGAAGCACAGCTCACCTCTCTGCTGGCCACCCAGGAAAGCTTCTCCATTTCTGCTTTCTCATCACTACAAAGCATAATTACAAGGCAGAAGCAAGGACTGTTGATAAAAACAAACAAAGCAAATCATTACTTAGCAAGAATGGACCAGATATGATAACAGAATCATAGAATACCAGGTTGGAAAGGACATCAAGGATCATCTGGTCCAACATTTCTTGGCAAAAGCATGGTCTAGACAAGATGGCCCAGATCTTAGTGTAGTGGAGTTTGTGAAAGAAGTTTTAGTTTAGGGGCTAATATGTGACCTTTCTCTTTTCAAGAGAAAGAGGCTCTTGGCATTCTTCTGTTCTTACTTTGCCTGAAACCTGAGCCATGTTGATATGGATCTCTTAATTACTGTCCTCTGTTGACCTGGACAAAGCATTGTAAGAAGATTTCAAATCAATCATTCCACCACTTCGACTGAGTGCTCACCTGTTCAAAGGTTTGGTTTTGGTTGGTTTATTTTTTTTAAAAACTTGCAAGCAAGCAGAAAGATAGAATATTTTCTACCATCAGTAAACCCTTTCAAGCAGCCATTGTAAGACTGGGAGAAACGCTTGTTCTACTTACTGATTCAAAAGCCCAGAATTAAATTCCCAGAGACAATAATAATTAAAACCAGAACAAAACAAATGAAAAAAACTCAAAACAAAACCATGACTAGGTTGATTGCATTGGAATGAATTTGACCAACAGATGGCAGCTATGAAAAGTAAGATGGGTCACTTTCCCAGCCATGTAAACAGAATGAAAGCACTGTAACACATCTGCCATGTAAAAATGTTATTAGTCCTGCTCTTGAGACAAGTAATATAAAAAAACATTCTCGAGTAAATTGGTTTTGGCCTGTATGCAGCAGAAAATGCTGTGCAGGGATACTTATCACCATGCTGCTGCGTTCCCTGATCAGGCTGTGACTTTGCAGCTTCCAGAGCACACAGGTTTTATTTCCTCTGTAGAAAACCTTTTGGCACTCAGAGGGTCAAGATGGAAATGGAGGAGAAGGTGTAAATGCAGGAATGTGCAGGAACTGTTTGCCAGGGGACATGCAGAGGGCTGGAAAGATCCCAGGAATAATAAAAACACCAACATGCAAATATCAAAGCCTCTGGAGGAGAAAAAAAAATGGCTCACCAGACTGCTGCCTTAGAGGCCAGCACTCAGCCTGGGGAGAGCCAGAGAAGCATCCCTGCCCTACGTCACAACATACACACCCAGCCACCAAGTGTACGTTTGGACATGGGCACGCAAACCTCTCCTCTGAAGATGCCTAAGCAAATCCAACAAACACCTCCAAACACCAGGGCAGAGCTAGACGTGGCCAAAAGCTGAAGTGAGAAAACGATTGCAGTAGAGACAGAAGTTTCACTTCTGGTGAAAGTCTCCATTCAGGTGAATGAGCCAGAGCCAGAGAATGCAATTAAGCAAACAAGACAGAAGCATTAATGTCAGCGCCAATGTATTCTGAATCCCTCAGTTCCTGGGGCAGCGGGCTGAAGACAGAGCAGGGCCAGCCGTGGGCACGGATGAACTGCACGCACGGGAGGCAGTGTGCCTGAGCCTGGCAATAGGTTCCCAGGAGGCGTAGAGAGGTGCTAGGGTGTGGAAGGGGATTAACTACCAGCTGTAGTGAGCAGTACACGTTCACTGCCCACCAGGAGAGGGGAACCACAGCATTTCCAGCATCAGATTTGCAGATGCTCAGCAGTACTCTGCCTGCTGGCCTCGAGCCAGCTCAGCAAGCTGGTAAAACATTTCCTTCACTTCGTGTACAGGGGCAGTGTGCTGGAATTTGTGGGAATGACACGTGTCTTCACATATAGCCCCAGTTTCAGACAGAGCTTGCAGACACTTACTCAGTATGAGTGATGACTGTGAAGAAGCTTCCCAGAACCTGTCTATGTTTTGCTGTGACTTGTTTTCCCCATCTGTAAGCACGCTGCAGCATTCATGCTGTGAGGTGCTGAGAGGGGAAGCACAGACATTTTTAGAAGCTGCCTTTGAAACAGCTAATGATGATGAGCTGAGCCAGGAGCCTGGTGGGGTCAGATTGTGTTGCCATGCAGGCTGTTTCTAGTGGAACCGAGGCAGAAGCTGTAAATGTCAGGAATTTGTCTGCCGAATTTAGCATCATCTGTCAGCAAAGCCTGCCAATGTGATGGCTGTGATTGGGAGAGGTAGGTAGGTGAGAGATTGCTCACTGAATCAAAATGATTTATTCTAGATTATACGGACATCCTCAGCCAGCCAAGGAAGAGACTATCATCTTGGAAGGAGATGCAGAATTTGTAGGGACACAACAAGAGCAACATGGCTACTCTACTGACTGCACAGAATGCGCTGCAAAGGGGTTTGCTGGTGCCTGGTAAGTGCAGGGTACGTTGTGCCCCGACACCTCTCACCTTGTTCACAGCTCTATTTGCAACAGCTTCACCTCCCAGGCGTCAGAGCAGCTGGAACCAGGACTGCTGACTGCATGGATTTTGTAGCTCATATGAGATCGCTCTGAAAAGCCACAATTTCTGGTGGGGAGGGATTTTTTTTTATTTCTTGTTTTTCTTTGTTTTCTCTCCAGAACATCTTCACTTATTGAGTCTGAATTTAATAATGTTCCTGCAGCGACCAACCTGCTATCCAGCCTAGAGGAACACAGATACACACACTTTGCTGAATGTTTACCTCCCAAACTGGTTTGGATGCTACTGATGAAAGTGAAAACTTACATGTAAACTCAGTCCAGGTATCAGTGCACCTCTGAGCTGTGTTTCATTTTCTCTTTTCTTTCCTCCACCCACACTCTCACGCATACATTTTGCAGACTTGACCTGGAGGCCAGAGGAGTCTTGCTCCCTATCCCATCGCCTTGCAGCATCACGGCAGTTCCTGGCACAAGTGCCAGTACAAAAGCCTATCCATAAAATCCATCAGCTCTCTCAATCCCATCTGCTGCTGGAGCAGCAGACAGTCAGGTTACATTAGTATTTCTCAGCTCTTCCTTTAGACAGATCCCCAGTAGGCAGCAGCCCTGCCCAGTCACTATCCAGTCTCTGGGATTTCACATGTAGGGACATCATCTCTCATAAACTGCAAGAGGCAACTCCAGTCCCTTTTCTTCATAAATCTGCCAGACTTTCCCAGATGCTTTTCGTGGATGCAAAAGCCATTCTCTGTTACGGAGTATATAGTTCTCTCTATCCACAAGATTCATAGGTTTTTAAATCCAGAAGGAAATGTTACAGTCAAACAATCTAGTGCCTGGCATCACACCGGCTGGAGAACATCGTCCCCTGTGGTGGGGTAAGCCCATCCTTCTGCTGAGGAAAGCCATATCTTAGAGAGACACCTGGTCTTGATTTACAAGACTACATGTGATAGAGAACCCTGTACAGCCTCTAGTAAGATATTTCAGTAGTTAATTCTCTTCACTGTAAAAAAATCTGCACCTTATTTCCACGCTGAATTGGTCTGGCTTCAGCTTCCAGTTCCTTGGATCTGCTTGGACCACACCTCCAAAAGAAGAGCTCTAACATCCAGCTTTCTCCCTTGGCAGCTCATGTAAAGCTGGACCTGGTCACCTTTAAAGCTTTGCTTGAAGTACATCTGCGAGGTCTTTTTGTAAAAGGCTTAACCCCTATGCAGCCACATGTGTTGAACTAAGCAGAAGAAAAAGCAGATGCATAAATCAGGAAAAGAGACCACTCCAGCCCAGCTTCTGGCAGTAGCCAGCCATAGGTATATAAATAATAATATTTATATTATTTATATCTCTCCCGCAAGGGAGGGAGAGTGACCCTTTGCATGACACGTCTCTTCAGCTTCACTCCTCAGGAGTTTACAGGTACCAAGCTGAAGGTCAAAGTGAAGTTTATGAGCTGAGGCATAGTCACCCAGTTTGTGTTCAAGTGCTTTCCAGTCTGCTTGGGCACGGGCTGGCTGAACTCACCTCTATTTGCATAGCGCTTCGCAGGCATATCCTTAGATAAGCATAACAGATGAGCCCTCAGGGCAGGTTTTCCAGGTACCAACTCACCCACTTTCCTTATCAGAAAACTCGATCTCTGCAACTTCTCACCAAGAGCCCCCACTCACTTTCCCCTAAGGTTTCACTACACAGAGCGTGACCAGGACCACGGTTTGATACCTATCCAGTCACACTTTTACTAAATTAAACACAGAGAAAAGGTGTTTGGCTGCATTTTGGCTGTCTCCTGGACCCATGGCTCAGCATTTCTGGCTCAGTTTACACCACCACAACAAATGCCCTAAATTGACAGTATCTGGTTTACATTTAAGGCAGCTTATACAACTCCTTTGGCTAGATTTTTTGCGAAATTTCCAGCTATGTGTATAGCCAAATGCAAAAAAATCAAAGTAGATTATTGTGCTTTCCCCTGACAAATATCACATGCTTCTCTTCTGTGTTTGTTAATACTACGATGGCACATAGGCACACCAGCCTCAGGCCAGGACCCCTTCTGTGCTCGATGCTGTACAGGTACAGGAAGAAAAAGCCATTGCCTCACAAGGTTATGACAGCAAACACAAGTGGGGCCAGAGTCCTCTGAGACACTGCCACCTCCTAAAATGAAGTATTACTTCTTCCCACACATCAGGGTACAGGGCACAGAGACCACCAGCAAGTTTCAGATATACTGAGTGACTGGCAGAACCATCATCTTTTGAGTTTGGCCAAATTTGAAATGCACCAAGCGTTAGCAAGGGAGCAGGTAGCAAACTGCTGCTGACTGGCAGCTCACATGACACGTGATGAGAGTGATGGGGGAAGAAGGACTGGTTGACTCCCACAACAGCCCAGTCTAGGAGCTACTCGCCTCTTCCAGATGAAGTTTGGACAGGACATAAGGCTTTTGTTGCTGGCTGGGAAATCTGCTGAGCACATCCCAGCTAAATCCATGACAGGGAACTTCTGGCACTAAGCCCACACCTTGTGTAACCCAGTAAGGATTGCTGGCAGAGTGCCTCCATAGTGGGAGGTGGGCTGCAGGTCAACACCTGATTTCATGCTGGTAGTCCAATGCCAACACTGAACCACTGCATATAGCCAGAGGGCACATATTTGCTCAGCAAACTCCAATGGCAACATAAAGAATATTGCTGGAGCGCATAATGGTGCATGGGAAGCAAACCGATTCTTACTGTGGCATTGCTGGATTCTATTCCACTTACTTGTGCCCATCCACTCTCAACAAAGCAAGCAGCACAGGAGACAACTGGCCACAATAAAAGCTCCTGGGAGTGCTGATAGGAAGCTCTGAGCTTTCTACAAGCATTTTTGTGGTCTGAGTTTTACTTGCAGGAATATTTGTGGACAGCAACTAAGCCTGGGGAGTAGCATCAGCGTGGCTTCTCTTCTTTTTATCACACTCATGTTTCAGTATTTCCCTTCTTCGATAGATTCACCATTCTGATAAGTAGGTCACGAAGAAGCGCTGGAACATTTTCCCAGTTACAAAATGCAAGCCAGCAGCATGACTGCTTGGTATTATGTCGGTACCATTACTACTGTGCACCTCTCTTACAGCACTGGAATTTCTTGGTACCTACTGTAGTGGGCTGTCAACAGGCAGTGCTAGCTCATTATCAATCCCTGGCACTTTGCACGTACTGACAGTGCAACCTGCGTCCAGATGAGAACATGGGGCTAAAGCCTTAGCACACTTTGCTGTCAGTTGCAAGCCCAGAGTCCAGCTCCCTTACCCCAACTCTCATACCTGCTACTTGCCAAGGCAAGACTGGCTCAAGTCCCTGTACAGTTAGAAAAGGCCACCCATGCCTGTTGCCTTCCCATGTGAAAACATAACACAAATAAATACCCTCTGAATTCTAAGAAAGGATAGCAAAAAAGAACAGGTTTACAAGTTGGCCTCCTTGCTCCTCTTTCTAATGTGATTCCAGCACAATCACTGGCTTTGTAAACTCAGTAGTCTGTTAACGCAGCAATTAATTAGAACAAGTGCTGGGCAAACACTAGTTAGCTTACAAAGGTTTGTAAGCGATCAGGAAAAACTGCAGTGGTCAGGATTTTTTTTCCTCTGTAAGTCTGTTGCTCTGTCACAAACCCTAAGATCCCGAGATGCTCATGATGCAGGCTAAAACCTTACTGCACGCAACAAAGAAAATTCCTGCATGGAAAAATAGGACAGAGCATCCACTAAGCTCTGGAATGCTTGGGGAAGCAGCCCTTAGCTTAGCATCCTTAGCTACACATGCTCACTTTCATTCAGATAGACAAGGAGAGAGGGGTCTAGTAAAAGAAACCAAACATAAAGCAAGAACTTCACAAAACAGAAAGCTGCCAATTATCCAGCCCCACTGCCATAGCACTGGTCCTGCACTGACAAGCCTCCAGCCTAGGTCATGGGACATTGTGAGGTGCTTGGCTCTGACAGCACGCTGCAGGCATTGCAGCTGCCTTTTAGTGCCTGAGTATCACCTGGGTGTCAGGCATTTCTTAGGAGCTCTCACAGCTGTGCTGCTGCCCTCTGCACCCTCAGCCCACAGTTATTTTGGTGCTGCAGCGCGTCAAAAGTCACCTCCACACCACCTTTCATCATATGTCTGCAGGCTGCGCCATGATTTCTAGCCTGTGCATGGTCATGGTGATTTCCAAAGAGTCTCTAGAGGGTTCAGGGGCTGGATTTATGTGTTTCCTTTCCATAGCTTAATGCTCTTTAACCTCTTCACCAGATTTCCCCCCCTGGAAGGATGGACATCCTGACTTCAGCCTGACAGAGCAGGCACCTCCATCCTACATCTGCAGGCTATAGGGTTTGTGTCCCTGCAGCCTTCCAGAGGCAGGGAGCATAGTATTGGGGTGCCAGAGGTAGATGCAGCTGCTCAGTGTGAAGGTACACACATGGTCAGCCCAGCAGGATGCCCCAGGCGTCCAATCTGCCTACAGCTCCACGTGCTGCCTGCACTAGCGCTCGGCAAAACCTCTGGACTACTGTTTCCCCTCCCACCTTCTGACTGTCCAAGACAAACCGCAGCACGTGGAGGTCTCCCTCTTTCTCTCAAAACATGAATGTGTTACAGCTGGTCAGCTTATTTTTAAATGAAAAATGGCTGTAATATAAGAGTTTGCCAGAAAATCAATTTTCAGAAGCAACAGCTAATCTTTCTTTTGAAAAAAAAACACCCTCTCTCAAATATTAGGCGTTTTTTTTAATTTTTCTCTTTTGTGTTTTTTTTTTTTTTAAGAACCATTTAAAGCTTTGATTACAAAGCACACACAAACTACTCAAATGTCATCCAACACTAGAAATTTGGGAAGAGTCATGGTCATGGCATTTTCTAACAAAAACATTTTTTTTTGGTAGAAACTGTCAACAAAAAACCCTATTGAAGTAATACTAATAGAAAAGAACACACAAACCCAGTATCCTCAGCATCCTGAGTCTGGCCAGCACGTAGACAAAGGGATCCCAAACTCACGAGGCGAGTGAACCGTCTGCAGCACAGTGAGCCACTCTCCTCAGTGCACATCTGCACAGTCCAGTCTGCAGCAGGACCGTGACTTCATAGGACCAAACACAGCAAGTCCATCATTCCAGTTTGGTTCTGTACTAAAACCCACACAATAATGAACTACACTGGATAATGAGCTACACTGGTCTCTCTACAGCTTCAGGAGGAAGCAGCTATAAGTTTATTAAGGCCCCTGCAGCCCTCAGCATCAGAGGACGTTGATCTTTGCCACGTCTCATGCTTCAGTCATCGCGATCTTGATGCACACTGCAGTTTGCTGCTTCTATCATTTTTATTTAACTAATCTATTTAAAGACAATGCTTTAAACCTTTATTTCCTCTGTATCTGGAGAAGAACCATTCATTGAAACAGATTGATGCAGCTTGCTGTGCCAACTGATTAGAGAGACAAAAACAGCTGCCTGAGCCACTCCATGCTCCTAGTGGCATTGCAAATCAGTGTTGAGTCTATGCTGATCTTCTCCACTTCCCTGCTCCCGGTGAGGCTGGTGGTGGGTATGGAGCTCATGGCTTTGCTGCCCAACGCAGCTGCACTGAAACTCCACAGTGGCAGGAAGCACAGATGCTGGTCCCTCTGCAAGGAGGCCCCAAAGAGTTTCTAGTGGAAGATGGGTCTGGGGCCTTCAAGGGAAAAACAAATCTCCCAGGAGACCCCCAGGTGCTACTATGGGGCTGGAGGCTGGATGGGCAGAGGAAGGGGCACTTGGCAGCCCCTCTTTATGCTCCTCCACTAGCCCCTGTGGCAGCCATGGGGCTGGACTCAGTTTGCCCCATTCAGCAGCAGGTTCCTGAGGGCACAGCCCAGTTCCCACCTGGTTTCTCTTCCCCACTGACTACTGTCCGTATTATGGAGGTGCTGCTGGCTGACTGGGCCTGACTCCCAAGATCTAGATGAAGTTGCAAGCATTACAGCAAGCCACTTCCCACCAGGGCCATAACCCCCCCAGCTTTCCAGCAAAATAGCTGGAATTCCTCAGAAAAACGGGCCTAAACCAGGCGTGAATATGCGACCCTACAAATAAACAAACTCCCCCCCACATTGTTTGGCCCTTTTAATATTTCAGTCGGCACAGGAAACTTCTGGTGAAGGGAACAGGCAATATTTCAGAGGGGGGAAGCAGCCTGTTGGTCACAAGTTTAGCAGGGAAAGGCCTCCCGGGAAGGCCACAGGAGGGAAAGAGGCTGTGTGTGTCCATTCCTTGTCCCTGCTATTTTCTCCCTGTTAAGCTCTGGCAGAGATAAAATACCACCGAGGGCCAGGTCCAGCCCTTCAATCTCTCAATTTGAGTTGTCATTCTGGTCTTTTGCTGACCACGTCCAAGGATACAAACTGCCTGATTCTGGGAGACAGAAGAATAAAAAGGAGAATCAAATACTGATGCACATTGCAATTTTAGGTCAAAAGCTTGGTTTTCTCCCAGATACCTGGTCCAGTTATTATAAGATACCTAACAAGAAGCATTTTTTTGTTCTGTTTCATTCTGCGGTCAGATTTTTCTCTGTTATTCCTTCATCGCTTTATTTGGCTCTGAAGTCTCTGAACTGCAGCTATGGCCAAAATGTTTCTCATCTGCTTTCGTGGAGCTATCCCTCATACCACAGAGCCAGGTAGTCCAAAGAGATAGCATTACCTCCTGTCAGATAAGATGAAGTACGAAGTAAAACCTTTACCATTAATTTCCTGGGGTAGGATACAGTGCCTTCTGCCCAGCTTGTACAGCCCAGACCTCTAGCCCAAGTGCAAACCCTCCTGCAGCTCCACCTCATTTGTTTCAGCAGAGGAAGGGCTTCCTCACTCGCCATCTGTGATCCCTGTCCTGGTCACTGGTCACTGCTCCCAAAGGCAGCGGGGTCTTTTTTGGAGGAACTGCTTTGGCGAGCTCCCCAAGCCAGGTGCCTCCCATGCAAGAAACAAATGGCCCTGGAAAATGCATTTGACATTCAGGGCGCAAGAAACAGCTTTGGTCTATGGAACTGCAACATTGCACGGACTGAGTACATTGCTGTTTATCCTGATGGCTTGCTGCTGCCCTGCCAGAGTTGGGGTCAGGGACCGTACTTCAGGGGAGGCGGACAGGCTCACCCAGCCCTGCCCCTCCGGCAGCAGCTGTGCAGCAGCAGGGCAGTGCCCAGCACAGCACTGACATCTGTGTCGGAGCGGGGGGCCAAGCCCCACAGGGTGCGGCAAGGGGCTGGGATCTGCCTTCGCAGCAGACAGTCAAAGGCACATCTGTGATCTATTTCTTGTGCTAACAAGGATTCCCTGCATGGAGTCTTTTAACTTCTGATTCCTGTTCTTGAAGATGAGGCTAATGATAGTCCTAGAATCTCCTACACAGAGAAGAAGAAACTTCATTAATGCTTGCAAAATCCTTCAGAAAACAGCCTGAGGATGAGCAAGAGTGATTTCACCAGTAAACTGTGCATTAACCTACAGCCTGAGTCACGTTTACTTCTGATTGTGGAGCGGAGCAGTCAGAGGAAAGTAGCTGTGTTGGAAAAACTGCTATTTTGCCCACCCGGACTGCAATGGGATCAGCTTAGGACTGAAATAAGCTTTGGGGAGTCATTGAACTCTGGCCTAAGCTAGAATAATAGGATGTGTTTATGTCTGACAATGGGGGAGCTTTGCAGAAACCTCCAGTGAGCTCCATATGCAACACTGTTTTTATGGTCCTCCTAAGAAGGGAATTTCAAGGGATCGTATATGCCTTAAGTGTAAATTATGACATGCATTAAAGACCACCCGCATCAAATGGATGGTCGCCCCAGCCCAGAGTTTTCATGGTGAATTGAGAACAAATTCCACAGCCCCTCTGGTTTGCGCTTCCATAGAATAATATATTTTCAGGTCAGCAGAGCTGTCTGCTTCTCGCACAATAGACCCTTTCTCCCTCTTCCCCATACCTGTCAATTGCTCTCTGCCTCTGCTGTAATTTATGTTTTACTTCCAAAATGTATGACTAAACTCTGGAAACACGTGAGGGTACAGCAGCTCCAAGAAGCCTGTTCCCAGCTGTGGTCAGTGCAGTGTTACCACTCCAGAAATCCAAATGGGCACAAGAAAGCCTTACAGATGCAGTGCATTACTGCACAACCTGTGTTCGAGATGGCAATGCCTCTACCAGTGGGCCTATTTTTGTAGTTTACTTCAAATATTTCATTTTGCATGTTTGTAAGGAAAAACGTGGAAGCATTTAGAGGTCAGAAAACTTGTCTCTGGAATGGGGAGCTTGTCATTGCTTGCAGAGACTCTAGTTAAGCTGAAAGGACTAGATTTAGGACCACAAAACCATGTCTACCTTACCTTTTGATCTGTGCTACTACATTACAGAGAAGAAATCATAGCTCCCTTGTTAAACTGGAGGTTTTGATTTCAAGCTAAGAATTAACTATTTTGTTTGGCAGGCCAGAGACTGCCTATCTTCCTCCAAACGACAATACTTAGTTTCAGTGACTCTTCTGAAAAGCTCTCAGTAGATCTATTTCATGCTTTATCATACTTTGGTCAATTTCAGAATTAAATCTTTAGCAGGTATAGCATGCCATTGTTTTGCACTTCTTTATCTCCAGTGATATTACTAAGCTCACATATTCTTTCCATTTTCTAGAATAAAGAATCACTGAAATTTGTTGCATTGACTATGTTTGGAGCCTTTTCCTTTTAAGGATTAATCGTTGCGATTATTTTCAGAACGGAAAGGTTTTCTTCATCAGGTGCTGACAAATAACATTCTACTGCACAAATACTTTTCGTAGAGACTGCATGCAGTCCTTCCATAGGCTCCTTTGTCTGTGTCTTTCTAAATCTTCCCTGACTCTTCGTTATCCCTTCACATGGTTGCAAGCAAAGCAGAGTTATTGCACAGACTGTTTTCTTGCTTAATAAATCCAGGTAAGTATCAGTATCTATTGCTTTGCCTCAAACAGCTTTTTCCAATAGGATATTTTCCACTGTTCCTTCCTCAGTATGGGGATTCAATTTAATGTGGGGGGCCAGTCAATAGTTCTTAGCCTCAAGAGTATCCCTGAAGTTGCTCTGGTGTATTATACTTTACACCTTGAGCTTTCTGTGGCAAGGAAAAGCTCCTGACCTTTTTGCATATGCAAACTCAGAACAAATCTTCAAATTGCTGGGCCTTTCTCCCCTCCTAGCTGGAGAATGATTTAATGAAATGTGAGGCTGCTTTATCATGACTATTAGATAGTGGGACACAACTCTGAAAACCAGCTACAATGCACACCCTGCATGTTTTTTATGCCTTGTTTTAGACAGTAAGTAACGTTGGAAAATGCCAGGGAACATTCTGCTCTTGAGGAATTACTGCTAGTCTAGATCCAAGCAGTGGAGTCACTGGGCTCCCCACCTAGACTGTGCTTTTACATCTCATTGTCTGACACTACAGATAACAGAGTGGAGAGAAATCCAGGATTTAGGATTGCCAGGAATGAACTGGGGACTGAGAACTAGCTGTGAGAAAGAACTGGTATATACAAATGACCCTAACCCGTCATAATTTAGAAACACCTCAGGATGTAACCTCTCCCTCAGCTTCTCCAGAACATACAGACTCTGGGAAAATAGTGTTATCAATCTAGCAGAGTTGATTACTCCGATGAAGAAATATCAAGGACGTCAATGGACACCTAACACCACTTGATTGTGCACCCAGTCCCACCAGCCAACCAACCCACCTGTAAGGATTTTGCAATTAGTGACTTTTTCAAAACCATGCAGAGCACTAACAGTAACTATTACCTAATTCTGAATTTGGCAGAACTGTCTCTTAAATATAAGCCAGCAAATTTAATCTTCACCTCTCCCTTTTAGTCAATTCTGCTGTTTCCCATCACTAGTTTGCTTCTACCTGCTGTCAAGCTCCCTCTTCCCACCTCCTTTTTTTCCCTGCATATAATTCACTTAGCATTAGATGCACCATTTTATGCTATATGTGTTTTCAAGACTTTTGCAATATAAACACATCTTGTCAGTAGGTTGTATTTACTGCCAATTCATTTACAATCTAACCCTGGAATGAGCACTTTGATTTCTTTCAAGTTAAAATTGTTTGAGTTTTACATAGCAAATATTTTGTGTTGACTGCTTCTTGAACTGCCAGCCATCTGTCTATTATTAGCATCATTATTATTATCCCTGACAATGGGAATATTCTGCTCATTAAATCACTGTTGAGCAAAGTGTTTAGGTTTTATCATTAAGAAAAAAGAAAGGTTTTTCATGTCATGAATGGTTCTCAGGAGATACGTGCTATCATTTAAAGCCAAAACTAATAGGGTCCTCAGAAATCACCCTGTTTCATGTTTCCAGCTTCAAACCCAGAGGAATGCAGGCCTGGAAAGGACTTGCTGGATCAAGTCCACTGCTTATAGCACCACACCACCTCTACAATTCCTAGAGGCTTAGCTCATGTTTAGTTTCTTCATAAAGATTGGCAGCAGGTGTTGACAGTCACATGGGCCCCCAAACTTCAAGGTATCAGCCAATAGCCAAAAAGATTTGCAGATGCTCCATATGACTGAATGGTAGGGTCACTCATTTAAGTGTTTAAATTAATCTCTAAACTTTGAAAAAAATAACATAGCCAATACTAAACAGAGGACCTATCTCAGATCTGACATGGAGAGGTCTCACACGCAAAACTAAACTGCCACTTCTCCTGACTTCAGACAAATGTGCCACATTGGACTTCTTGGCAAGACAATGAATCCAGCAGCATTCCTTCTGCAGCACAACTTCCAGGAGCAGCTAATCTCTTTTTCAGAGGCAGCATTCCTCCAGACATGCCCTGATACTTGCAAAGTAAACTTAGCATCAGCCTTTTGCAGTCAGTGAAACTGATATTTAAGAAGAATCATATAAGCATATTAGCTGGTCGTGCTGAGGCTCAGGCAATAGACCTCTGCACACTGAGTGAAGTCCAACCCCTGTGTTCATACTGCAAACCAAGTAGGGGAATTAAAGACAACGTTCATTTTTGTGAATACTCTGACCTCAGCGCAGCAAAATCAACACGTTGATTTCACATTCCTGGCCCCACCAGCCAGCCAACTCACCTGTAAAGACTTTTCTCTTAGTGACTTCACCACAACACTACAGAGCACTCAGTGTTAACTATTACTATAACAGCAACCCTCAGGTATCAGCTCAGAGAGGCAAAAAAAGGGTTGATATCATCCTATTATTGAGAATGCAATACTAGGATGGTAAATACGTGAAGAAAGAACCCAGAACTCCAGATTAAATGCAGTGCTGGTTTTGCATCCAGTTGCTGTTCAGAGGAGCAAGTCTATTTCCAAGTTATTAATAGCAGCATAGTTTAATAATAATATAAAAAAAAGACATCTGGATTAAATCAGATGAGAGAAGCAGAAGCACATGTGCACAGGGAACCTAGGCATGTCCCAGGCTTGCTCACATAGTTTTGTACAGAAAAAACAGAGTATTTCATTGAGAGGGGAGGAGGAAGCCAGCCAGAAAGCACTTGAAACCTGGAGCTCTGCTACTTTTAAACTAAACATCAGTACGTTTCTGCTTATCTCCTCACCCCTGCAAAGACAGCTTTTGCTGAATATCCAAATGCTAATGGAACAACCCCACAGGGAAGGCAGCCAAGCCAAGTATCTCTGCCCAGAACTAGGTTTTCTCCTTGATTGCTCCCTTTTCTCATTTGTCCAGTGTTTCCCAGCCTGTCTCTTCCTCCTTATTATGCACAGAGATCATTCTGACATCCTTCTAATTCATCTTGACTTGTACAACCAGCTCCCTCAGCCCTGGGTGCCTCCAAAGGCATATGGTTTGCAGCAACTAGGCAGGGCAGATAACAATTGCTTCTCACATACAAATCCCACTAAGGATGTTCCTTGGCAGGGAAAGGGAGTTGTTTATGTTGTTCTTCTCTTGAAGAAGAAGGATGAGCCAAGATGGAATAGCTCAGTCACTGGGGCAACACAAGTTTTCTCAGCTGTGCATGAGCCAAGACATCCTTGGACACGAGAGTGACAAAGGTAGCACCATCCTGCAAGTCTTACCTCCACTTATCAATCAAGTCCAGCAGATGATCAAATATGATGACTGCTTGAGAAGGCAAACCAGCCAAGGTAGCCAGTCAAATACATCACACAGGACTGTGTGAGGTAGGCACCTTGTTTGCACTTGCACGGGGAGAGAACTGAGGACAGCTGTGACCATCAAGGTGGCCAGGGTACCCAGCCCTGCCCTCTCTGGTAGAAGACACCAGAGAAACTGTCTGAAAAGAAGTTTTGCTTTCTGTTTAACAGACCTTCATTGTAACAGATCCCTTAGGCTGACAAGTGTGAATGCATACACAGGGTGAGTCTGAGTATTCATCATTTCTGTTGAAGGCTGCCACAAAGCATGAAAGAGTCAAGATCCACTGGACCAGAAAAAAGGAACCGAAGCTTTGGGCGTGAGGACATGTGGGCATTCTTCTGGCAGGAGAAGCTCATCTATGTTCCAGAGATTGTTTAAACTTTTTTCTATAAAGATGACTGCTACTAAATCTAACATCTAATATCCAGCCACCAAATTAAAATGTATTCTAGGTGGGAGGGTGAAGCTTTCAGAAAAGACATCTTCTCAGAACTACTGGAGAGCTGACCATGTTCCACACATGATCCAATCCAGCAGTTGATCACCACATCATGGGAAAGCTGCAGACTGGCTCCAGTGCAGACGTGCGAGTGAAAATAAGGATTTATGATGCAGCAGACAGGAGGCGATTACAGTTTGTCTATAGTTACCTGGGGACTAACAACCTTACACAGATGAGATTGTGTGACTATTAAAGCTGGTTTACTGAAAATACTCAAGTAGTCCACTGACAGCTGGACAGACAGGGACCTTGCTGGTTGGAGCAGTATCCGTTAGCATGCTGCCAGGGAAATATGCTGCAGGAATGGAGCCTGCTGGAGCAACTTTGCTTATAACGAGCAATTTGTAAGGATGAGAACAAGGAAAACCCTTTCTTTCATTTGCCAACAATAAGTATCTTCTCACTTCCTCACTGTTTTTTTTGAACTCCATTATCATCTGCTAAATAAATGCACAGACTAGGAAGAAGCATTATTAGTACAGAACCAAAAGAGAGAAAGAGGAGGACGAAGTGATACTAGGAGGCTGCACACAAGACCAATCATTTCACTCTTCTGGAATACTCTATTCATTGTGGGGCACTACAATTAAAAAGAGATGTAGACAACTGGAAAAAGTCCAAAGGACAGCAATAAGAATGATCGAGGTATAGAAAATATGACCCAGGAAGAATAGATGAAGGAAGTAGGTTTGTTTAGTCTACAAAAGAGAAGACTAAGGAGAGATGTAATAACAATCTTCTCACATTTAAAAGGTCAGGAAGATGTTGATCGATTGCTCTCCATGTTCGCTAAGAGTAAGAGAATAATAATCAGTTTTACTCAGGCAAGGTAGATTTAAAGAGGATATTAAGAAAGCTTTCTGACTGTCAGCATAGTTAAACATTGCAGCACATTACCTGGGGGGAGGGGGTTATAAGTAGTCAAGCAAACAACCATAAGCATTATCTAGAAATAATCCTCCTGCCTAAGTGCAGAGCGATGGAGGAGATCTCTACAGGCCCATTCCAGCACTACAAGACTACAACAAATGTATGATTTTTCATATTAACATTAGTGCCAGGAAAAACTCAACATCTCTGGCTTCTTCAGCTTTAAGAAAGGCTAAATTTACCTTAACAAGGGGCAAAATTCCATCCTTGGATTATCTGCACCTTCCTTTGTTACTGACTGCAAATCAAATTAGTATGTGTTTAGCAGTTGAAAACTGATGAATACATAACATACATGCAAATGAATTTGAATGCATACTTTCCTCTATGCCCATAAGATACCATAGTTTGGCCCTGAATACCAGGCTTCTCAGAGGTGTTGGACTCCCAATGCCACATGTGGAGTGAAAACATGTTTGCAATACTTTATTACAGTGGGTTACATTTATATTTCTGCAGCCCATCTCTTAGTTCAATAATAATCTTTGCTAAAATTTATTTCCAGAAAAATGTTATCCCTTTGGATTCAGTGCTGCTCTGGAAGAACGAACTGACAGGAATTTGAGTGTCTTCAAACATTTGGACACCCCCTGCCCCTGGCACATTCAGGTCCATTAGCCATCTCTAGATATCCAGGTTTCTTGCCAAGCCCTGGAGATAACTCCAATGCACCCTACAAAGTTTATTAGTCTCCACTGCGCTCCTGGAATCTGCCTTTATGTATTTATGCTGTCACCATAAAAAAGCTGCATCCTTTGGGGAAGAAAAACAGATAGCAAAAAAATAAATTCACAGATGAAACTTGAGAGGTGTTACCACGAATAGGGGAGACATAGAAAACACAAGTGGATTTAGAGAAATTTTAAAACACACTCTGAGTAAGCAAAGAGCCAGACTGGGGAAAAAGCAAGCAAATTAATTTGGAGAAAATAACATGAAAAAAAGATCTGCTCTAGGAGAGCAGGAGCTGGGAGCAGTAGTGCTGGCAAAGGCTTAGGAATGGCAGCAACAATTATGTCTGAGCTTGCAGACAGCTGGAGCTGCAAGGTGCTGTAAACCTGGGGAAATATAGCACATGCTGTTATTAGAGAAAAATCACCACCTTTCTATTCCATACCAGGTGACGATCAGACAATCAGATAGGAGGATTCCCCCTTGCGCAGTCCAGCAACAAGCCATTTGGATATTTGTCTTGGTCATTCATGTAGCAGAAGATTCTAGTTTCTCCCTCCATCCTGGCATGTCCTGCAGGTCCAGTACCACTGCTAAACCCACCCTCACTCCAAGCATTCTTAGGGCAGAAATACCATGCACATTCATGGCATCTCTCAAATCCCAGAGGGACTCAAACCCTCACAAGAAGTAACAGGGTGAGGCACAGCACCTCCCTGCTGCAGCTGGGGTGGTGAGAGGTGCCCTTGGCAGCAAACTCAGTATCTAGCCCCAGTCCCTGGGGATTAGTTCCTAATTTCATTCAACTGCTGCGTGCATGAAGAAAACCTGTCTGACCCTTGACTTTGCTTCACTCTCGCCTTAATTGTTCCAGCAGCCTCTTCCAATCCGCCTGCCAAAGGCCTTTCAACCCTAGTGCTGCCTGGACTCTGTTCAGAATCCAGAGTTGGCACATTGCAGACACTATAATCAACCATATTAGCAGGGAATTGGGAAGCTGTCTTGAAAGAAACAAAAATCATCCCTTCTGGTCCGTAACACTCCTTCACTGCACATGTATGTATGCAAGTGAGATCAAAATGCTGCTCAGAGGAGCGTATCACCGCAGGAAGAGACAGAGCAAGATGATCGTAGGGACCCAACTCGATTTGCAATTGCAGCTGGACTAAGAAATAAACGACATCATTATCAGCAACTTGAGAATATATCAGGGGCTGAGTGTGGACTTGAATCATAATAGGAGCCCAATGATGCTCATGGAAAGCATGGGTCTGGGGGAGTTCAGAGAGGGTTTGTCACGATGATTCATGTTGTCCCTAGATATTTATCCTATGGTATTAAGCTGCTCAACAATAGCACAGAAAGCTTCATAGCCAACATTCATAAGATTCCTATCTGTGCTCCAGCAATACTTCACACTTCAGCCATCACAGCCACAGGGTCCCCACCACCAGCAGAAGGGTCTTGTGCCTCCAGGAGGGAAGAGCAGCTAGACAGGCCATCCACAGCAACAGGAGTGGCCTGTTTCCAGGCTACTTGCATGCTGAAAACATGTCAGCTGGTGTTTCTGTGGTTCAAGGATATGGGTCAAAGTCAGGGCTGGTTACTAAAGAAGTTCACTGGGGGTTATCAAGAACAAGTGCTTCAAAGCCACAAGTATTTAAATAACTGCCTCAAAAACTTGGAGTAGACAATGCCTGGAGGCTGGACATTTTTGCATGGAGGGTGGGATTCCTCTGCCCACCACAGAAGCTCTGTGATGACAGAGAATTTGGCAGGGACCCATCCAGCCTTCTCAGCAGGGATGTTAATGAATTCCCTCCATAGACCATCCTCATCTCCCTTTTCTACACATCGTTCTCCCTCTCCTTCAGCCCAGGCAGTTATTGTTCAGGTCACTGATTTTGACAAACACATTGGTAAGTAAAATATGTTTAAGAGATTTTTTTTTCCCCAGAAAATATAGGTTTAGGCAAAAAAATTCTTAATACATCATGGACATAATGCTATAAATATACATTTTCCTGATTATCCTAAAATTTAAAATTATGGAAAAACACACCAAAGCTTTAACTTTTCTAAACTTAGGAAAACACTTCTTCCATGATACACCCAGACCTGCCTCTGGCAGGTACCAGCTCCACAGCACACAGAGTGAGATGGCGCAAAACAATGGCTCGAGGGAACTCAGCTTAGAATTCTTTCCCGTAAGAGAATAAATGTAAGCTCAGGTGGGTTTACAACAGGCAGAACAGAAGATGTCTGAGTCTCTACAGTACTACAGGCATCTCACACCGTAATCCCTGTCTACTCCGCCACACTCCCAGATCCCTGGTGCACGATCAGGCCCCATCCCTTCCCAGCCCAAACCTCGATGTAGACCATGCAATCTGTTTCCATTCACAGCCAAGGCTTGCTGAACTGCCAAATCAGCCACTTCCTTGCCAGGTCCATACATTCTCATCCTAAAGGAAAGCGGAAGCTGTAGATTATGATTCCCACAAAACAAAATCTCCTTATCATATTCATGTTAGGGGCTGCCTCAAAAAACAGTGCCTGAGAAAAGGCAGCCTCTGCCCTGCTGTAGGCTACAGTTGGGACTGGTCTGCAAATGTTGTGACCCACAGGGGCTCTGGGGCTCTCCCCAGCCACTCACCCCAGCTGCCCTTGGGGACCTCACGTGGCAAACATGGCAGAGTCCGTGCACTGCTGCTGTGCTAGCACAACCCCTTGATTTGAAGGTGGGGCCTGAAACAGGGCTCCCATGGCCTTGCCACGTCAGAAGATAACTTCATAACTGCAGCAACAGCACTGCTCTGCCCACACGATTTGTCACATCCAAGCTTGAACAACTGCACATCTTCTCCACAGCTTGCAGCATTACTGAGCTGTGAGGGGGGGTTACTGCATGGAGTAGGGTACTTAACTCAAGTTAACTGATGTGCCCGAGAGCATACAAACAACCAGAGTCACAGTCAGAGGAAATCCCAGAAATCCTAAATTCTGACATTAGATGTTTCATTCTAAAGAAGGTGAGCGCTTAACTCCTTCGGGCAGCTCTGGAAACCCAGTTTTCATCTGCAAGAGGGGCACTGGATTAGGGGAGGGATAAAGACTGATGTCGTCCAGGCAGCTATGAACATTGGGAGTTCTGGATTAAGTTCCTGACAGTTTGTTTTTTTCTTTCTTCCTTTGTATGTACTCAAGCACTCTTTAATTTAGCTTGAGTGACGATTCCTGTCTCAGAGGTGCTTGGTGAGCAGCCAGCAGCGACCCGGTAATAAAACACCTTCCCATTGCTGATAAGAAAGCATAAGGGAATTGCAATGTGAAGCACCCGCCCTGGAGAAGGAATGCAGGTAGCCTGCGATGGATCAAATCCAGCTTCTTCACTCCTCCCTCTCTCCCCCAAAATGGCCTAAGCAACAAAGCAGCAAAACCCTCCCTTGCTGGTCTTACTCATTTGACAGTTGTTTTTTTGCAATTTTGGCTAGAACAGCACACAGTCACAACCTACACTTGCAACGCTGCCTATCTGCTATCTTTCTTTAGCCAGATGGGAAACCAATTGCCATGGGAGATGCCTTTCTATCCAGGCTCCAGCAGGCTCACTCAGGAACCAACTCACACCAAAAACCAGGCAATTTTCCCTGCTATGGCTTTCGGGGTTACATTCAGCCTCTGTCCAAAAGCAAAAGCCATGTGGCCACAAGACACCACAGCCTGGAGCACCCTTGGCCCTGGGTGGCTCAAAGATGACTCAGAGCATCAGGACAGAGCACCCCTGGCCCCATACCAGCTGATGGATGGTACCAGGAACCATTTACAGCCAGGGACACTCAAAGTCAGGCCTCATGGTTTGTAAAACAAAATGCTTCAACAGTAGGCTTAACGCTTTTAATTTGTAAAACACAGCAAACCAGCAGCTCTGGAAAGGAGAGGGCTTCACTTCTAATTCCTATGAGACAAAGCAGCCTTCACACTGCAACATAGTCTTTCCTGAGCCACTGAATTTTTCAGCTAGGCATGTACTAGGGACTGGTTCAAGGCCAAAGAGAGAAAGATGCTCCCGTTTCCTCTCCCGAGCATGTTTCTGTTTAGGTTGCGAATTAACTCAGGCAGGGTCCTTCTCTGGGCAGGACTCTGCAGAGCAACATGGCCTTGGGCGAGCACCTCCAACAGTGGTGGTTACATAAAACAGCCAAGTCAGTTTTTACAAGCTGGTCAGGCACCTGGTTATGAAACCCCAGTGACCGGCTGCATGCACCATTTTATAGCAGGATATAGGAGGGCAGAGCCTATATATGGCACCTCTGTGCATTTCCCAAAGCAATCGTATTCTCCCAAACAACTGCACATGGGAGGCGATGCCCAGCAGGACAGATGCTGCACCCCAAGGCAGGAAAAGGTGTAGTGAAAAACCTCTGAAGTTACTTTCACTAAACACATATTTAGGCATCTGGTTTTCAGTCGCGGAAGTACTTACCTGGTAGCAGTATTGGTGTATAAGCATGAGAGAGTTTGTCAGGAATGCAAGAGTTTAAGGGATGAAAAACTCAGGATGATCTTTTTCAAGAGCAGCTGGGGAGAATACACCACTTACTGTCACAGCCCAGCTGCTGTACTCTCTTGTCAGCAAGCAAAGTTGCTTTTTAGGGATTGAAGGAGGTATACTCACTCGTATCCCTGGGATATCTGACAATTTGTGCAGGACAGATATGTTGGCAAGAAGAGAACTACCCCCTCACACCTCTTTTTAAAATATTTATATATTTCACTTTTCCCCCCTCCTTCCTAAACTTACTTTTGAAATTGCAGGGATCGTGTGGAAATTTGAACATGAAAACAACATTATCCAAAGCTAACTCCAAAACATTCACATCACTGTTCTTTTCACATGTGCCTGTCTCTTAGAGTCCAGAGGAAGCAGTGGACTCCAAAGGGAGTTCATCCCACAAGTGGTGGGATCAACTCACAAAACATTGTCTCCATATCCAGCATCCTCCTATGCAAAGCCAAGTCTGATATTTCCAGGAGCACAATCAGACCACAGCGACATTTCTAGCCAAGCAGAGATGAAGTAACAGACTCGGTCTGGTCCTGTTTGGCTTCAGTAACTACCAATAAAAAGAAGAACGCAGAATGGTCACAGGCCTGCTGATAATTTGGGATGTTTCAATTTGTGAAACAAGCTCCACATTTCTCTCATGACTAGCCATGGAATAACAAACAGACTGATCTAGTTTCACTGCTGCTTGGATTGTCAGTTTGATTTGTTCTCAGATGTTATAGGTTACATACTGCTTTACAGAGACATTCAGCAAAGCAGAAACCCAGGGAGCTCCATGAGCTAACAACACAGTTCCCTAAGGATTCCAGTCACATGGCAGTTGCAAGCTTTTCCTGAAGTTGCAGCGTAGTGTGTTTCTCCTGACCCCTCTCCCTTTGTGGTTTTTTTTTTTTTTGGTTTGATTTGGGTTTTGTTTTTTTTTTGGTGGGAGGTGAGTTTATAACACCTAATGAGTTCAGCTCCCTGAAGTTTTGCTCCTTGCTTGAAACATTAACAAGGTCTTGCTCCTCTTTTCTGGCACTTATTTTCACAAAACGTATTGGAACACAGTTACCTTTGAGAAATGTGCCTTTCTGGTAAATTTGGATGAAATTAGTTGTCCCAGTAAAAACACTGGATAGGAGATATCAAAAGAAACTCATACGTTTACAAATGGATTCATTTCATAACCTTTGTTTCCTTAGGAAACCAGAGGGGGGAGAAAAAAAAAAAAAAACAACACAGAAAAGAGTGAAAGTTACTGAAAATAAGGTTGAGACCAGAAACAAATCACAGTTAACATGAGCGACCAACACATCTCCCAGTGAATAAAGGTAGTGCATGCACTTTCTACGGCTCAGCTGAATCTGGTGGGATATTCTACTCTTTGCAGAACAGATTCAGCTTTAATTCATCACTTGATATTGTTTTTATTGTTATCCTGGATGGCCCTGGAAAGAAAAGGGTTTAAATTACAAAAAAATGGTTCACAGACTCAGCTAGCTTTGTGAACTCATAAAACAGTTTGCAAGGTTCATAAAACCTCAAAAGCCAGAAAAATGTTCCACCCCCGATTTCCTCCTTCCTTCAGCTCCAGTCTCATTTCACTCATTGTAGGATGTTATGAGCTCCCTCCTCTAAAAGACTGTAACTTTTACACTCGTAGCTGATTACATTACCTTCACTCTCTCTTGACATCTCCGTGCTGGTCTGGAGCCTGCACTTGAGCAGAATCCCCCATGTAATGAACCTGACCCTCCTGCTTGTTGTCGATTGTAAATGAACGCTGGTAGGGTTCCTTGGCTTTGCTCTGATGCCAAGCTATTGTTTGCACAACAGCATACGAGTCCCTAATGCATCATTCTCTATTTTTCTTTTCCATTCTGCTGAATGAAGAGGAATCCTATTCAGCTCCTGGGCAAGAGGAGTGCATCTTCTCTGCAGCACCCCCAGCTGGGTACCAAGTGTTTTTAGGGGAATAGGAAACCTTTGTATTTTAAGCCAAGCGGCAAGCCTGAAGCAAACTCCACCTCCTAAGGGCCACATTTTCTGGCCCAGTAAAGCCCTGAAAAAAGAGTATTTTCAGAGGGAAATAATCTACACTGAAACACAGCCTGCGAGAATACTCCCAGAACCCAGAATTCCCAGTAGATCCCCCCGCCCCAGCTCCACGTGTCCCATTGCCTGTGTAGCCAGCGTTTGTCAGTTCAGACTGCTGCCAAACCCCAGGCAGGCAGACAGGATATACTTCCATCCTTACTCCTTGCAAAAGCATTGCTAGGCACAGACCACCAAATTGG
Organism: Tauraco erythrolophus; assembly: GCF_009769465.1. Taxonomy (NCBI): domain Eukaryota; kingdom Metazoa; phylum Chordata; class Aves; order Musophagiformes; family Musophagidae; genus Tauraco; species Tauraco erythrolophus. The sequence goes on along the minus strand of NC_141473.1, from coordinate 20,065,203 downwards.
GTCCTTTCTATGGCAAAGGCTGAAAACCTTCTCAAGGGCCTTGTCCAAACCATCAGAGATTGCTGCAGCTGAGGACTGAGGCACTGGTCGCCTTTGAGCAACGTTCATGCATGGGGCATGTGAGTTGCAGATACATTAGAAACAGAGCCCCTGACCCCAGCTCTCCTTGTGAGGGCAATTCAGGCTGACAGGAGGATTCAAACACTCCTGCCTCAGCCCTCCACACTTTGACAGCCCTGCCAAGCTGCAGGGGCTGCAAAGGAAGCCTGTGAGTTAATGCTATGGGGAGATAGACAGAAGAGAGGCTGACTCACCAATGAGAAAGTCCAGCCCAGACCGAGCATATCAAAGAAAAAACAACAAAAAAGGAGAATAAAATACCTCCCAGCTAACACCAGTAAAAATGGACCAGTGACCTGCCACCCATCAACACAGGCAGAACTGCAAGCTTCTCCTAACTACCTAAAAAATAGTCAAACCCTTATTATTTTTATTAAATTAAGAAAAATCTACACATTAGTCTGAAGCAGGCGTCAGCGAAAAAAAAAACGTTCCACTCAGACAGCAATAGGCTGGCAAAGGTACCAGCGACCAAAAAGCAGCCCTTGCAGCAGCAGCTGTGCAGTCTGCAGGCAGGGCTGCTGGCTCTGACCCCGACCCCGCAGCGTGGCGCTGCGTTTTGCCAGCCTGCCCGGGGGCAACCACCGCTTGCCTGGGGCAGCAACCCGGGGAGCCCACCCTGTGACCACCGTGCACAGGATGAGTGCTCAGTGGGGGCTGCAGGAGGCCAGGGCACAGCACATCAGCTTTTCTACACAGCACAAGGCTACCGAGACTTTTTTTAAACAAATCTTTACGTATGTGCTACGCAGCTATTGTTTAGAACATGACGGAAGTACTAAATAAATCAAATGCTTTGCAGTAAACACTTGCTAATCAGTCTTGATGAACAGAAGCCTAGTTTTAATTGGGATTTAATTGCTGTATTAGTCATTTACTGAACATACGCCTCGCATTAATGGTGGTGGTTCCTTTTCCCACAAAGCACGTTCAGTGTTTCTCAAAAGACAAGCAAATGTTTCTAAAGTCTCCTGAAGAATATCCAGAATCCTTCATGCACAGCAGCTCCCATTGTGTCTGCAAGAAACCCTGAGCTGTTTGAAACATGGTACTAATCACAATCACTGCCAGCAGTCACAGACCTTTATCCAAATAGGGATTTTTAACTCACCGAAACAAATGAGTTACTTATGGAAAAGGAATCCCCCATTTTGCAGCCACCACATCCAAATAGGCAGACAGACTCTTTCTGTAAACCAATATGGATAAGTGGCTGCAATTTTCCTAAGTTGCCTTTAAAATATGGGCTTTATTTTCAATTCAGCCAGAAATGACCTTGTGTGACTTCAGTTCTAGTCTCTCCTCCTTGGTCTGCAAATTATTATTCTGTAACAGGCAGAAGGACCTCACTCATATTACCAGTGTGCTGTAGCTGATGCGCTATTTCTTGGAAAGTACAAGGCTGCCCGAGTCCAGGACTAGAGTCTGAGAGTACTCTGAGTTACATTCATTACATAGCTAGAACAACTGAGAAAAAATAAACACTTCTCAACTCTACAACTAACCAAAGCTGTAAATTTCAAACACTTATTAGAGTCGTAGCTTAGTAAAACAACATGGGATGTGTTACATATCAGAGGGTAACCTTTAAAGAAGAACTTATGCTCTGGGGAAAATTTTAAAACAGAACAGGATGAAGTTTATGTGCCTGTTTTCATGTGGTTCTTATAATTAACCAAACTGTCACAGAAAATCATCCTAGAGGTCTGGATTCAATCCAGCCTTTTCTAACACGCGTCCCACCATCCTCTCCACTACTGAAGTGTATGAGTTAAATAATTAGAACTGGTGAACAATTTTTCAACATTATTTTTCCAGCCCTTCTGTTTACAAATTTCCTTCGGGCAGACTGCGGGGATTTATCCCTCTTTTCATTTAGTAGAACCAAACATAACTTTTCTCCAGGGACCAGAACATCAGGTGATTGCCAAACAGTTCTTAACACATCTACCCAGTGTAAGCAATTTACTGCTTAGGCTTTGTGCCTGGCCATTTGGGGCACATGGCATGATTTCTGGTCACTGACTGCATGACCTTACTTGACTTTAATACATTACCTTTGTTTCAAAGTTAAACAGCAAAACAAAAATCTATTTCTTGGCTAAATGTGTGTTGGCCACAGGCTCAAAAAGATCTCTCCCCATCAACAATGTAAATTGCAAAACAGCAAAAAGGGAAAGCTGCACAAAGGAACCAGATAGTAACTTAGCTTCTGATTCTATGAACTGTTTGCAAACAGGTTTCAGCTTTACAACCACTTCTCTGTACAATCGTGAAGGGCAGCCACAAGAGACTCTGGAGTTATATTTTTGTCCAAGATATTTGTGTGTTCAGATCTGGATCTTGACTTGTTTCGTTCTGAAGACCCGCATAAAGGGAACTTGCACATTGATGGGAGGCTGAGGACAATCCTTAGTCTGGGAAAGTTTAGCTCTGCATATTGGGGACGGACCATTGTCCACTGAAGGTCACAGTCCATCGTGTCTAAAATACTTTCAGATATCCTCTCTATTATAGGAGCAGCTGGGATGAAAATGTACATTAAGAGAAATATGTTGCACACTTTCTTCTTTGTGTTCTTCCTCTGTCTCCGTCGGTTTTCTCAGATTCAATCAGTGAGAAAATCTGTCTGCGGGAGGAAATACAAAAACACAAATGTGTTTAGCCATGCAAATATCTGGAAAATGCCTGTTTTGTGTAAGAAAGTTAACAATGGAAAGACACAGCCAGTAACTGCACCATTTGCAGCAAGAGAACAATCTAATTTGATGGTTCTTTGCTGTCTTGATATATATAATCTGAAGAGACCTAATGGAGCAGCAAGATATTTGTAACTACATCAGCCAACAGCATACTTGAGTCGTATGAATAACATCTTACAATAACAGACTGAGGCTGGGTTATAAAATAGCCACTGCTCAGCATGCTCAGTTCGGTGCGAAAGACAGCTGTGCTTCCAGCTCTAGTTGTAGCATGTAATTGTGGAACCACAAGACTGGAAAGGTTCACCTTGTTCATGAGTTAGGTTGTTGCCTTTCTATACACTGACAGGTCTATTTATTTTGATTATACAGAGCAGTTTGAAAGAGCAGCTAACATCCATGCTCTCATTCTTAGTTTTGTTTTTGATTCGCATCAGCAGCTGTAGATGCTCAGTCTGTTCTCCAGGTATTCACATGGAAGTGACTGAGACACACCAAATCTACCAGCAGCTTCTCATTAGTGGCTCTTCCTTGATTATGACATCTGGTGAGGTTGATGACAAAAACAGAAGAAAAATGTGAAGTTCAGTCATTTGGAAATGACTTAAGTGGAGGCCATTTTGCACGGCATGATGTTGAAATGTTAGGAATGATTGAGGCCAGATTTATAGCTTAAGCAGTCTTGCATCTGTATTTCATTTGTGAACAACCAAAAAAAATCACCTTTAAAAAAAAAATCTTAATCATTTCCCAACTGACCAAGAGCTCCGAGTATTCTGTCAGCAATATAATCTAGACCACAAAATATTGTTCTTGTTGAAAGGAATTTTCAGAGTATTGTTACATGGCTAGTCCAATAAACCTGTACTAGTCAGGCTGTCAGTGTCCCGCTTTAGGCTTTACAGAATGATCTTCAACTGCTGGTGAGTAGGAGAGATTCCTGTAATACTCCTGGAGAGGACAAGGAGACCACTCACAAACTCTTAGCTATGAAGAAAGGATACACAAAATTTCAAAGCAGCTCTTGTCTGCCCTTCTTCAGTAACTAATGGTCATTCTGCAGGCTGGCCTACTGAAGTAGTTTGTCCTCCAATACTATCCACAGCCCAGCAGGACAGAGAAGCATGCAGACATAAGGGAAGAGGTGAGAATTTGGTGGCTAGGCTGTTACCCAATTAACTACCTTTCAGAGTTATGCAAAACTGCTGTCATTTTCAGCGATGTTTTCTGAGTGCTGGATAGTTGATGAACATGTCTGGTCAGTTTATAGCACACAGTGAACACAAACTGAGATTAAACTGTACTTACTGCTATGAAAGTATTCTCTTTACATAGCACAGAGCAGAAAGTTCGGTCAAAACTTAATTCTTAATTCAAAACTTAATTATGTCCTAAATAGCATACTTGATTAACACTGCCACATACAATCAACAACAGTCCAAGGAGCTCAGGTTGATAAGTGAAACCACCTCATCAAGACAGCCAGTGTATGACACAAATGCATGTATTGGTTTTCAGTGAAAGTTAAGCTCCTAATTAAGTGCCTAATCACTTTGAGTGCTCAGACACAAGACACAAAGATGCACTTCAATTTCTCCCATGTCCTTAGAAGGACAAAACCAACAGTTCTGTCCTGAGAATGCAGCTCTCCTGCTTGCACACCATGTAAGGCAAGGTGATAAGACAAAAGTCTTAGCCAAGATACAGTAGATAAGTTTGCAGAGTAGAGATGTTTCTAAAGCAGTTGAGGAATCATTGCCAGCAAAGTGAGGTTTTTATGATTTTTGGATGCATTTGGAGTCTATGGTTGGATCATAAACCAAGATGCTCAGATTAACTTCAAAATTCCTATTTGCCTGTATTTTGACCTTTAAGCTAGGAAACATCTTTGTTACCCATCTGACAGACCCTCCTACAGGCTGGTGGAGAAACTTGATGACTTTTGGTGGAAAATTTCTGACGGTTTGCTGTACTCCCAGAACTATCCTTCTCCCCATCAACAAGGTCCAACACTGCATTTGCAAGAAGCAATCAGAAAACAGGAGATATTCCAGCAGCCTCCCCTTCCCACTGTCCTTTTCCTCTCCTATAGGCAGGAAGGTGAAGTACATTTACTGCACCAATGGAAATTCAACAGACCAGGAAGGAGAGTTCTTTGAACAAATGCCTATTGCTTTTAAAATAAACAGGTTGCTCTCTGATAAAGTATGAAGTACACATAGCAAGGTAGGAAGGTTTTTCTGCATTCACTTCTAAACCAGAGTTCCCCTCTGCTCCAAAGGATTCACCATCTCCTTTTGGCTCCATACTCACACAGGATTAGCTTCCCCTGTGCATTGGCTGATGGGAGCTCGGGTTGGGGACAACACTGTTTGCTCTGAAGACTCCCTGAGCGCAAGGATCCCTGTCCTGGCTTAACAGCCACCTCTTCTACTGTACAGAGCACTGGCAGCTGTTTTCTGCAGGGAAATGGGCAGGGAGAGAGACATGCTGTACATCAGTGCTGTAAGTGCCCCATCATACACAGTCCATTAACGAGGTCCTGAGCTGATAATATGTCAATAAGCAACCCAGGACCTCGCAGCCAGTTGTCTCTCACTGACGAAAAGCCATTCCTGTTGGGAGGATGTCTCAATCCATTGCTTGAGCGCACCACAGTTTATCTGTACTCTATTTTGCTGAGGTTACCACTCTATGCCAGGGCACCTTTGGGCACCAGAAGGTGAGAATGAGAGCTACAGAGCACCCTCAAAACAAGATGTAACGTCCTATACTTTGGCTGATATGAAAAGGGATATTACATCATACAATGAGAGATATTAAATGCGTATCTTTAAAATGCCCTTTAAAATGTGAACCCATGACCGAGCAGTGATGAGCTCTCTGAATTTTCCACATTGTCTTTGTAAGTTTTATCCAAATAAAACAAGCAGAAACAATAATCAATTGCAAAGCATGCAAAATGGCCTTCTCTTCTCTGCAACACAGCTGAAAGGATCTCCACTGTTGTGAAGCATGCAAAGAGAAACAAATTCACAGTCTGAAAACAAGCTTCCTATACCTCAAAGATCTTGTGAACTAGTCGTGTTTGTAAGGCAGTTTGAAGGGAAGCGGCATTTATTACAACACAAATGCCTGTTTGAACCACAAGTTGTGACTGCAAGTGTTGAATTTTGTAGGGCTAAACAGTGAACAGAATATCTAACCTGATCTGGTTTTACCAGACTGACTCTGTTCACTGAGATTAATGCCTCCCTGTTGTCCTCATGAATCTTCCCAGGACTGGCTCCAAGCCTAGAGAGAAGTTCTCACGTCCGTACCTGTGATAGTCTGCCTGACCAGCAAAGAGTCGTACACAGAGCTGGTCACCTTATCTCAGACAGCTATGGGCACTGGGTGTATCGCTGAGCTGTGGCCCCAAAGACGTAACTGGACCGATTCACACTTTTTTTTGATCCTCAAATGATACACTAGTTATTCACGACTGCTTGTGTTGGAGCTCATTTCCTAATTAGGCCATAATCCAGTTAACCACACAGACCTACTCAAAAACCAAACTTTAAGGCAAACCCCTAGAGTCAATATCTGGTCTCGTATGCTCAAAATTAGAATATAAGTGCTTTGCTGAATCGATGCTGATTACAGAGAAAGCAACAGCCTGCAGTAAAGGTAAAGGCCTCAAAGACACTAATTGTTGGCAAACAGCAGCAACTATTAGCAAACATGAAAAACGATAATGTCAAGATAAACAAAGTAATTGTCTATACACAAAACTGCAACATGAACCCTGCACAGATATGAATAAAAGGCTTTGTTTGTGAAACTGGCTATTTCTCAACACTAATATGCATGTGAACAAGTTGAAACGTAAATCTAAGGTATAAGCCAGGAGTCCTCAACACTAGTGTTAATAATCTTTGAGAGTCTGGACTGGACAATACCTTTCAAATACAAGATATTTCCATAACAGATGCTGTTTATTTTCTTCTACTTCCTCATCGGCAAAGACACCAACTGACTGATTTATTTTCGACTGGCTTCAAATTTTCTGGCTGCCCCTTCTAATTGTAAACATCAGTGGAAAAAACGTTTATTTGTTTAGAAGTACTCTCTTGGGAAGACTGATAAAAGCTATTCTTCAAAAACCTGAATCATAGGCCAAATTTGAGAAGAAACTACCTTGGTATTGCCAAGTCTTGTGATTTTCATCCTACCTCTTCAACATGCAGGACTTTTTGTTGAGAGTTAACTGTTAAGAAAATGAAACGGGAATCTTGGATTTTGTTTTCAGCCTTGCTACTTAATAGAAGAAAATATATGAAAGCACCTGAGCAGCTCCTACCCCATCTCCTCACCTGCTGCCTCCCCCTAGGCAGCAGCACAGGGGCAACCAAGCAGAAAGGACACTCCAGAGAGGAAAGACAAGATGGGTTTGCATCAGTGTAAACTGAGACCATGGTGCTGCCATGGACATGGTGATGGACACTGAACACCAGCCTGGGTGCTGGTGACATTAGAGAACCAAGTTTTGTTCCATGTTTCCAGCCATTTTGGTGAGTAAAAGGCTAGAAAATTTGTCCCAGACAAATTTGCTCAAAATTCTGAAAGAGAATAAAGGGAAGGCAAAAACTGTGGCATTTTTGTTTTGTGTTTTAAAAAATAATTATTTTTAATAGAAAACTGATCTCCAGATTTTTAATCCTGCACCTTTGCAAATACAAGTAAGCTATTTTCATTTCTCTTTGAAAATGCATATACTTGCCAGCAACAAATAGGATTTATTCCTCATCTTCCTTGTGATTTTACAGTCAACAATAGACACTAGCTTTGCAACTAGGTAGGTTTCTTTTCATTGAACCAGAGCTGAATTAAAGAAATCCGACAATGAAACACTTGCAACGCTTCTGACAAAGGAAAAACTGCCTGGCTCCATACTCAAACAAGCAAAATATTTTTTAACGCGTTTTCCCTGTTCCTATGGTCTTCAGCATGACTTAGGTGTTCTTGAAGGAAAGCAGTCCACAGGTGACATCAATTCAGATGAGAGGGATTTCTGTGTGGCTGTTGCCCTAAGCATTGGTCAGCCTTTGGTGCCTCTGCCCAATGCAATGAACAAGGCAGAGGGACTTATTCCTTGCTGTCAGTTATATTCTGGAGTGGTTGCACTTGAAGAAAAGTTGCTATCCTGTTACAATTTTAACTTTTTCCCACCAGAAGTCCCATTTTGAGACCTCTCCCTCCAAGCGGATGATTTCTACCTGAAGTTTATCCTGTGTGGTCTCCCACCAAATGCTTTTGTAGCAGAAGTTTGTGGCTAATCAGAGAAGGCATTCAAATTGTTCACATTTGGAAAAGCCATCCTTAGTTTCCTTGAGAAATTGGAGCTTACAAATATCTTGTCTTAGAAAGTTCACATTTTTACTTGCTTGCCCTCACAAGGAACTCCTGGGCAAAGCAGTGTGTAAGTTTGCAAGTGATTCTGCAGGTTTTTGATACAGGTTTTTCTTAACTCCTGAACTCTCTTCTCTGTAGAGACAAGAAAGTTCAGGAAAGTTAAACCTCTAGACAGGGGAGCTTTACCTGGACCTTTCAAACTGCATGCAGCAGAGTTCAGTACCAGCCTGCTGTGGGAGCAAAGTGCTGCATTTCCCAAGCTCCTTGGACAACCCCAGCCATAAATGGTCCCCAGCTGGGAAGGAGGAGGAACCAACCCCTGCCTGTTTCACTTGATGGGAGTACACAGCCTGATCCTCAGACAGGAGGGTGGACAGGATGCTGCTGGGATCTGGAGTGCCCCACACAGTAATCTTGCCCTCAGCTGTAAGCACGCTGTATTTCACACTGCAAGCAGACAGCAGCAGCAGCGACTGCCTGATTCTCTGATTAGCAAATCAGGAGCCCAAAGTCTTCCTGCTGAGCTGAGAAGCAAGTTGTTAATAGCCAGGCTTTGGCCATTTCCAGATGGCCTGACATGAGCTGGAGGAAGCTGATTACCACAGAAATGCAAATAGTTTATCAGGGAAACTATTTGCATCAACAGACAAAACAGCAGCTTGCCACCAGGCTCCACAAGTTCACTGGGGAGAGGTAATATCCATGATTCTGGGCTTGCCATTTTTTAGGAAGTGATTTACTCCAGATCACTTTGTCCCAGTGTTCACCCAGCTAGCTTGACTCATTGCAGCCCAGCTGAAGAGGAAAGATGGCTGAAGCAGTCAGTGTGCAGAGAGCATCAGCTGCCTCTCTCATTTCCCCAGCATCCTCCTCATATGCTTCATCACGCAGAATTTATACACCTATTGCCATTTGAGCTATAGTGAACAAGAAAAGCCAAAACAACTATTATAACAGCAGAGAAAACTTACAGTGCAGCCAGTGTTAAAATACAAGTCATGGACTATTTCCCCACAGACATCAGCACACAGGAAGGGCAGGACTCATTTAAGAGCTTCTCACTGTTTTCTTCCACCTCTGTTGCTCAGCATGGGCTCCTAAGCCCTGCTGTCTGCACAGTGCTATTACTTTCACCTCCCTTAATTCATCCTGCTCATTGCTGCTCAATCTCAGTGTCCCACAACCACTAAGTTTAACAAGCTCCTGTGAGGGTAGGGCAGCATTACCCTCAATTTACAGATAAAACAGCAAGGCACAGAGCTAAAGGCCAAAAGAATCCATGCTGAGAAACTAAGACCTTGGTCCTTCTGCCTGAAGCAGGACTCACTTGAAGCAGGGTCATCATAGCTCCTTCACACTCCCTCAAAATTAACACCAATGGCAGACATCTTCCTATGTCTGTCAGTCCTACAGCATCTTGAAGGCACATACTTGTTTTGGAACATTGCTTGCACAAAGTCTTTATACTGTGTTCATAAGATTTAGCCAGCATGAGCCATTTAGCTACACTGATCTTGTAACAGCACCTTCCCTTCCCAACAGCTCTGCGACACTGGACATCTCCTCCAGACAGCCCCAAGCCACGACACGACCCTCCTTTTGTACACTCAAGTTGATGACAGTGATTAACCAGCCTCATATGCAACCAATTACTCAACTTTTCAGGCAAGTCCCCAAGACTCCACACTTCACTTTGCCTCACTAAAGCATTTTTATCATGATGGATAACTTGTCTTCAGCACCAGGAAACTCTTCCTGGGACAAGTAACTTTCCTAGAGGTACAGACTGTTTGTGCAGTTCTCATAGGCACACAAAGCACAGAGGAGGAATCTGAGAAAAAGAAGGGCAGGTATGACTGCATGAATCTGGCCCGAAGAAAGTTAACAGAGACTGATAGGAAGAAATGATTCCTAGACCAAGGAGTCTAGGAAAGTGACAAATTTCCCTTTACTTAAGACCATAAAGGTTGTTTGGACAGAGTTCAGGAAGGAATAGTTGCCCTTAGTTTTCACATACATCACATGTCAAATAACTATTACTTCAGCACTATGCTGCAGAACTTGCTTGCTGCTATAGCATTTTTTTTTCTGTATCATTGTTTTGCTCAATCATTTAAACTGCACAAAGGTTTTTTTTACTCACCTTGGTCTTGTTAAGTGTTGGAAAGTAGTATCCTATGGCACCAATCATTCTTATCCAGCTGGACTGAGTTGAGATAATGAACTACTAATTACTCTACTCAACTCAAGGTACCTATCCTGCCTACAAGAGGCAGGCCATTTCCTTCTGGCTGTGGAGGATGTAACAACTGGTGCTGCAGCCCAGGCTGGTGAGCAACAACTGGTGATACATCTGTGAGACCCTGGGAAGCCCCGACTCCCTCGCCGAGCCGAGAGCCCAAGCCAAAGGAGCCCGAGCCAAAAAAGCTGGAGCCGGGAGCTCGAGCGAGAGTCCTTCGGAGAAGAAGGTAAAGCCACAAGCCCCGATGTGGTATTCGGGGGAGGGAAGTGTGCTGGAGTTGGATGAATGGGCTGGGTCTCTGCTCACCCATAAAGCCTTTGTGAAAACAAAAAATGGTAAAACAAAAAGGGGGAATTATGGCACCAATCATTCTTATCCAGCTGGACTGAGTTGAGATAATGAACTAATTACTCTAATCAACTCAAGGTACCTATCCTGCCTACAAGAGGCAGGCCATTTCCTCCTGGCTGCGGAGGATGCAACAGCGTCCTTGGTGCCGCAGCCCAGGCTGGTGAGCGACAGTATCCTACTGTGCTGGTTTTGGCTGGAGTTAATTTTTTTTTCCATGGTAGCTAGTATGGAGCTATGTTTCAGATTTTTGCTGAAAACAATGTTAATAACACAGAGATGTTTTTGTTACTGCTGAGCAGTGCTTACATGAAGTCAAGGCCTTTTCTGTCTCTCACCACCCCACCAGTGAGTGGGCTGGGGTTACACAAGACATTGAGAGGGGACACAGTTGGAACAGCTGACTCCAACTGTCCAAAGGGATATTCCATAGCATATGACATCATGCTCAGCATATAAAGCTGAAGGACAAAGGAACGGGGGGACATTTGTCTTCTCAAATAACAGTTACATGTGATGGAGCCTTGCTTTCCTGAGGATGGTTGAACATTCAGTGAATGAACTCGTTTTGCTTTGCCTGCATGCACAGCTTTTGCTTTACCTATTGAACTGTCTTTATCTCAAGTCATGAGTTTTATCATTTTTACTCTTCTGATTCTCTCCCCCATCCCACAGAGGGGGAGCAAGCGGCTGTGTGGGGCTTAGTTGCTGGCTGAGGTTAAACCACACCACCTACTCACACCTGACCTTCAAAATCATCCAGGCCTCTTCCACTCCCTGCTGACAGGGTCTTCAGCCAGCGTTACAAAACCCTTCTGCAGCCTTCTTCCTAGGCAGAGCATTAAAGTGCAGAGCACAAATGCAAGTGAGCCTCCATATAAATATCACTGTATTCCTTGGCACAAAGTTCACTGAGCCTTTTGGTGTAAATTGCATTATTTTCAATCAGGAAAGCATCAGAACTATAGGAAACAAAAGTAGACATGTTAAACCAAGCAGCACTTTGATGTCCACATGCTCCTATTCTAATTGCCCAGATCAGGAACTCAGCCAAACATATAACAGCCACCTTCTGTCCTTCAGGATGCCTTTGCAAGGGAGAGGGCAGTGGAGCTGATGGGATCTGGTGCTTTTCCTATTAGAGGGTTGAAACATAGCCAGGAAAAGATGCCAGTCCTGAAGCCAGTGTCAGGGTGTACTGGCACAGTCCATGCACACTGCCATTAGACCTGTGCTAATGTCACAGCAGACTTGAAGGAGCACACAGTTTCCACAGACACAACTGCCTCCTGCTGTGAGATCCGGAGGAAAAAGTTTTCCAGTGACCTTGGGGTTTTGTTTCTGCTTCATGGGAATGTTTTGGATGGTCAGCTAAAGCGAGGAGCCAACTCCCTCAAAACCAGCCACAATCTCACAGACCTCCCTAAAACCCAGGTGTACACCTCCCTCTATAGCAGCTCTAGCCATGCTGTCCTGGAGGAGCCACCACCACCAGCAGAGATGAGAGGCAGTTGTTCCTCAGAGCCTGCTCTGTGTCACTTGAGATTAGATTGTTCCAATATGTTGTGTTGGTTTTATGAGACAGACAAGTGACCATTGGGACGTAAGGTGTAATTACAGTGGAATTTCAATTAAGAGTCAAACTGTGGTCCAATAAGGTAAAAAGGTCAGTGCTATATCTAGAAATGCAGCTGGATGGTGGTTTTGCACTTGGCTACAAAACGAAGGGAAATCCTAACTGGGGCCAAAAATATCCCTGTCTTCAGCCATGATTTGCTGCCAAGCATCAATCCCAAAGAAAATTCTGAAAGGATATTTGCCTGGATTTACAGTTTAAACAATGCATTACACACTTCTTTGTTTTAGCAGGTTCAGGCTTCAAGTTCCACTCTTTTCAGAAAGTTTTTTTTATTTTTTCTCTGTCCTAAGCTTTGATTACAAAATAACTAGCTGAAGAGATTCTCCTTCATAGTGAAAGTATTTCAGCTGCCGAGTTTTAGATTATAGCGAAAAAGAAAACCAGCACACCATCCCCATGTAGTTTAAACAAAGATTTAAGGAGCAAACACAGAAAACAGACTTGCCAGTTTATCATCAGTGGGAAATTATCTCAGAGCACCTCCTAGGGGACGAAGTCTGAGAAAACATCTGGAAGGGAATCTGATGAAGCACTAACTAGGACAGCAAGTAGTTAGCATAGCATTCAAAAAGGGAACGTCTAGGCAGCATAACTTGTTTGAGCTCTAAAATCCCCTAGAAAATTCACTATGCTCAGAGGTGTTGGACAGTGCTTAACATCAAAAGTCAAAAGCTGTGCCAAAGTGACATGGAAAAATACACAAAAGCAGAGGCTGAATAGGAGACCAGCTGAAAACACAGAAGGAAAGCAGAGATCAGGTAAATTCAGATGGTGACTGGGAGTGTATGAGAGTGAGCCCCATCACTGCAATTGTCTATTGGAACTTATACAAGTGACTTAGACCTTTTACAAAGCACTCCATCTTTACCAGATTTCAAGGAAATATTAGATAGCAAAATTCGTTTTCTTCAAATAGATCTCACCCTGGAAGTAAATTCTTCCAAAAATTTGGAAGACCTGCAAATCCCATGTGGCTACTTTTGCCCAGTCAGAGATATGCAGGCAAATGACAACGGATTAAAGATTTAAGGAAATCCTCAGTCTGGCTTCTTGCACGGGGTCTACAAATGTCCACATATGTCCATGAATGCTGCTAAACACAAGGACTGGAGACAGCAACAAGCTCTCCATCCATCCCCCTTTGAAAATGTCTCTGCCATCAGCTAGAGTACTATCTATCCTATTAAGTTTCTGGCAGCTACAAATGGGAATCTGATTTTAAAACTGGGCCAACTACAAGGTCAGACACATGCTCATGTCAGCCAACCATGACACGTCATCCAATTCTAAGTGCGAATAGCCTCTTAGCTTTATAACCATGTAAGAGGGCATCCAGGGGAGCAGCATCTGTGTAGCTTACTCCAGAAAAGTAGAGGATGCTGCCTGTGAAAGGAAAGGCTGAGTCAGTCATGAAAGCAATTAATTTTACATCAAACTGGATAGCAAAGTCTTTCCAAATAAGGCAGACCTCACAGAAATAACTGGCATTCATCTAATGTCTACTAAAAAAAGATCCTCTTGGGCCAGGTGAAAAAAACAAACAAACAAGTGGACTCAGAGACCTATGCCAACGAGATCTAGGCAGAGAGAAAATGGATCTGGAATATAACATGAAAAACAGAATGCAAGGCTCTGAGCTTACCACCCCTAGATATTGTGGAAAAGGAATGAATCCTGAAAAATGAAACAAGAGAATTGGCATGTTATTACTTTGTTTTATTGAAAAAGGTTTTAGAACACATTAAATCCATGGGCAATCCCATCATAGTAGAGAAAGGCATCTTACAAACTGCTCATGAATTCACTTTTGTGGTAAACACCTTTTCTAAGCACTGGAAACACGCTAACATTTTTGTGAAGCAAAGGTGAGTGCTGATTTCTAGAGTCTCATGCCAACATGGAACTGTAACCTTATTACAGTGTCAGCACCAAGACAGAAATATCTAGCAGCAATGCAGGAACAACACTCTATCCAGCTCTCAGTTATGGTGCCTGAGCCAGAAATATGGACAGAATAAAGAATGAAAAAATTTGGGAGTGTGCATGACTGCCCGCAGCTGCACAAAACATGGAGGAGAAAGCCGCCTTGTTTCAAAGTTGCTGTACAAAAAGGCTGTCACTTGAGCTCTGCTTTGGTGATCTCTGAGCCAAAGGAAGAGAAGCTGATCCTTAGGGGTCCAGAGTAAAAATGATGGAGACAGCAACTCTGCACACTAGCGCCTCGAAGAAGGAACAGCCCAGGAAAGTATTGGCTGGCAATTCTCAGCTGTCTGCACCTGACAGTGCAAGAAGCCAATTGGTTCAGATATCTTGCCATTTCCAGTTTTATGTGACATGGGAAACAAAACTTCTCCTTGTCCTGACTGCTATTTGAACCCAGCATTTATATCCCAAAGGAAGAGGCTTCGTTAAAGATGCTGGTTTTCTAATGCTTCAAGACACATACCAAACAACACCCAGAGCTCTAGCTAATCAACCTTTTATCTCTTAAGCTCTCTGCCCTTTTTCTGGAATTGCACCATGAAACCACCACTCTTGATCCTCCTGCACCTGGTTTTCCGTCCTTCCCTGTGATCCCGGTGCCTTTGGCTGAGAGTCTGAATTCCCATCTCTTCCAGGCCAGCCCCTCGCATTCGGCTTCTCTGCAACTTGACAGCCAGATGTGGAGCTCAGCCTCAGGGCCACTTCACTTTCCTTTTCACTCAGACTGAAGAGCTGCATTAGCCACTGACAGCTATTTGGTTCTATCTTTTTTTTAATCATTTGACTTGCATACATGTGATCAACTGAAAAGTGTTCACAGCTGCTGGAAAAAGCAGACAACAGAGAGTCTCCAGCTTGCCCTGTGGATGCAACAGAGGAGCCAGGACTCAGTTTCTAAACAGAAATGCCTCCAGATCACACTGGACATGGGAATCAGTCCAGGAAGCCAAGCAGCAATACACAAACCATAAACTACCTGTCAACACCCAGAACTGATCCTGCCCAACTTTCTAAATAACCCAGATCCACAACGTTGTTCTCCTGAATCTCCAGAGCTCTGGAGATTCTTGGACCGCCCATGTCCAGCTGTCAGTATATTGAGACCCATATTTTCTCCATACATTCCTATTTCAAAGGCAAAAGCTGGGAACGAAAGTGTTACCCACTTCTGAATCCTTCCCTGCACAAAGGTATCCACAAAGTCTAGAGCAAACAGCAGCTCACCACCATTCCCATTACACAGGTAACAAACCTGTTGGGCAGGAGGAGAGTTTGTTCCTCTCAACAATTTCCTAAAGTGCCTAGTGCGGGCATTGCAGGACAGCTCACCAGGTAGGCTGGTACCCATAGGACACCAGCAACCTGAGAATACAATGCAGGAAATAATCTAACACCCACAGCAAGGAATACAAGGGGATGAATGAATTTTATGCAATTTAAATCAAAGGGTCCTTATAACTCCTGCCTGAAACACTTAGGAAAACTAGAGTATAACAATCATGGGAGTATTTTCCCGCTTCTGGGCAGAGAGGTTGGTTAAGTACCACCCTGAGCACATCAGTTACATGCAGTTACACAGGCTCAGCTCAGAATCTGTTTACACAGAACTAGGAGTGCGTGTCATGGATTTGGGTTGTAGCTTTTTTTTGTACAGCCTTCGTATGGGCTACAGCACTCTTCAATATTAATCATAACATAAAAATAAATTAGATAAAAGATAGCAGAGCAGAAGCCCCAAGAGCAGAAAAAAAGACAACAATACACCCAGTGCTTCTAGTCTGGTTACAAGCTGTGGTGAATAGCAAAGTTTCCAAATTCTTTTGAAATATTGGAGTGCTGCAGGGATAACATGATGGATTTAGACTCAAGACACTGAAGAACTATCCAAGAAAACAAAGCCTTTGATTTACACTCAAGTAAATCTTCCTCTGGATTAATCTGCCCAGCTCTGAGATAACATGTAGATTTTTTTTTTTTTTTTTTTTACCACAGCCTAACATAAACAAATCCTCCACATGCAGTGAATGGTGGGGCAGCAAAAAGGAAAGCAGTTTGGGAGCATGTACTTCCCAAGGAACGGAAAAACACTTTGTCATTCACTCTGGGTTTGGCTTTCAGAAGTGCTGCCAGGGCACTGAGTGTTTGATATAATCAGTCTGCTACCAGGAGCTTCATTTAAGCACAGAGAGCTGCCTGCATCACTGGGTGATTCTCAAAACAACTAGGGGTCTGGGTAACATCACCTTGTCCACTTCTGCTCTTCCTCAGCTAAGCGTGACAGAGCAACCATGCTGAGGGCTCCAGCCTGATGAAGCTAGTAACGACTTGTGCGACTGCATAAACTGGCATTACTGGTCCCCAAGGAATGTAAGGCTATGAGGGCAAACTGGTAATTTTTCAGCAGTAAATGAAACAAGCCTTCACAGCTGGGCATCATGTACTTTTTTTCCATCTTCTGCCATCAGTAGCATCATCTGATGTTTCACTGCTCCTTGTAGGAACAGGACACAGTTCTGCAACACAGACCAAGGTGGGATGGGTTCTTACTTAACCTGCAGAGACCTGGCAAAAAAACCTCACCCCATCCTGATTTCTGCTCCTGAATTTTATAAACAGTAAGCCCAACCTCAGCAGTAACAAACTCCTTGCCAGTCCTGGCTGGACTCAGCTCTTCTTTGCCCTTACCTTACACTGCAGCTTCTGCATCCAGGCTGCCGGGGATGCTGGCTGCCCACCTAGCCTCTCTCTCCCCAAAAGGCTTTGTCGGAGGAAGGAGGCAGCTCCCTCGGGCTGGTTTCAAGCACAGCCTCTGCCGCAGAGCCCCTGGCCTGCAGGCTGCGAGCACACAGGTGCTCAGCTCTGCTGGGGGAAAAGATCTCAGATCCACAGTTGTCTGCTTCAAGATCCCTGCTGTGTCTGTTAGTTTTTCTTCACCAGCGACGTCTGAGGAACAGCTGAGCACTCGGATTCCCCTTTCCCTGGGACTGAAAACCAAGCAAACCGAGCTAGCACACACAGCTGCTCCTTCATCTAGAAAGAACTGTTTTGCATCTCCTCAAAAGCATGGTGAGAAAAAACACTTGGATAAGAGTCAATTAACACAATAAAAGGCACTTGGAAGTAGTACTTTGCATGCATGCTAAATGCTATCCCTGCAGCCAGCTCTTCTTGGTTTCCACCCCATGCATTTTCTTCATGCAAGGAAAACCTCTCTATTCTCTTCTTAGCAAGTCTCAGTCAACACACCACTTTCCTACAGACCTCTTGTTGGGATAGCCAAATAAAGCCCGAGTTAGCAATATGGGTTCTTGAAGCAGTTTCTCCTCATTGGTGTGTCCAGCACATTCCTATCAGTGGTAAGCCTTTGCCAAGTGACTGTGTGGGTATCACACTGTAACAACAGTTATGGGGAATCGCAGCTGATGAGTGACAGAATAACAGTTTTTGACACTTAGTCTGATGCACTCCATCTTTTCTCACATGGCTACACTTTCCTGCCTCACAGCAGTTTGAAGCAATAGTCCTTAAACACCTTTGTGGAAACTGAGGCACAGAACTGCACTGACCACCCCAGGGCCACCCCACCAGCTCACAAAGGCAGGATTGGAAAGCAAATCCAGATCTGCCAAATCTCAAGACTCTGGATTCAGCAGCAAACTACCAGATCACAAGCAAAACCACTAGGATCTGAAGAGACCCAAGTCTTGTAGCTCAAGTTCAGTCAGATTGAGGCAGGTGTGGGCTGGAGATGAGGTGCAGCCTTGCCAGGAGGGAGCAGGGGCAGGCACAGACTGCTGCTCAGGGCAGTTTCCCACACCTGAAGCAGGGCATGAAGGGCCCCATTTTACACCCCTTTCCAGCAATAGCAGAACAGCCAGCCAGGAGGTTACAGATATCAGCACGTTTTGCAGAAAGCTAAAAAAGTCACGTGAAATAACTCATGCCAGTTATTTTATAATGCCCATGGCCCTCATGTACAACACTGTGGACAGACTGGTGGTGAGGGTGTGGAAGAAACAGACACCATCTCCAGCTCAACAGCTCCCATTACAACCAGTCGACTGCTTATTAGGGAGATATTGGATTTGGGGAATTCTCAGACAAGTACAGCATTAGGTTAGTTAGTATGACTAAATTTACATCTGTCCCAGAGGACCACATTTCCTGTACTATAAGCCCCACAAGAAGGAGAAATTAATTTTTTTTCCTTCATCAATGTCTGGCTTTGTTCCAGAGGCTTTGGCTTTTTGTCCCTGCAGGAGCTTCCCCAGGGAAGCTATTTCCTTGAGGTCTACTTTCTCCTCGTGCCTGGCCTTCACCTCAGCAAGGGTTAGAGAGGGGCCCCAGCCCCATCTTCATTAGGTCTCTAAGGCTGAGACTGACCAGCCACACTCTACATCAAGCAGCATCTTGCTGGCAGACACCTTCAAAGAAAAGGCAATTGCACAGCAGCTGATCAGTGGTTGTCTACTCTGCTCCCTCTGGAGAGGGACACCGGGACAGGAGCTGGCCCCAACGCATCCTTGTAAGGCAGTGAGCACGTACAGCCCAGAGGTGCCAGCCGAGACCCAGAGTCCCTATGAGGCTGAGACTCCTCATTCACACATCACACCCCAAAGTTGCAGCACAGGGTCCCTACCAGCTTGCAGATGTAAGAAATCAGACTCTTTCTCCTCTAGTGTAGCTGACACCCCCATCTTAAAGTCTGAAGTTTAGCCAAAAGGCTCATGAGGGAAGGAGCTGGAGTCATCTCTCATCCTGCCTTCCTCCATATACATCATTTCAGGCTGAAAACTGTGTGAGCAGCAAAATAAGCCCTTGAGAAAAATCTAGTGACTGTGTGTGACCTTACCCCTGCAGCACATTGTCAACACATTAATTCACTTCAAGATAAAGTTTTAATAGATTCTGACCTCCAGCATCAGAAAGACCTTCCTCAACAGCCACACAGCCTGCTCCTTGGTTCATACAATGCTTGCATGAACTTTGCAATAGAGCCAACAACAAGAGCATACATCAGTTTCTTAAAATTGTTAATTCTGTCTGTAGGCACTTCTGATATCCTTAATCTTCCAGCTACTTGCCATCCATAGAGAAATCATTTGGGAATACAGCCATGACCACACTTTATTCTGAAACACACGCTTAAAACAAGCCTATAAAGATCAACATTCAGCTTGAAAGGTGGTATCATTGCAGAAGTCAGAGTCAAGGCTGCAGTGGCTACTGGCTGAGTTTGACTGTCACACAGCCCAGAGAGGCCAGACAAGGTTTATTTTGCTGCCCACTCCAGCACACAGTACAGCGAGCACACTGACAGCAGGGAGGTGATGGGAGCGTGGTTATGCAAAGGGTTCAGAAGACAGGCAGGTGAAGCTCAGGCTGCAGAAAAGCCACAACTATTCATCCTTGTGTGATCTTGGGCAACTTACTTCACTTTTACCTGTATTTTAACTTGACTAAAAGAAAAATAAATTTTATATACAACAGAAAACTGATAAGCAGAACAGTAGATACTGCCTTCAAAGGCTCATACACAGTAAAGCCTAATACACTTTGATGCTTTTTTATTCTTCAGTACTGATGTGGCAAAAATTTGCCAGCGATTTCAACAGCAGCAGGTTCATTTAAATTGTACTGAAACTTTGTGGAGGTCAGTACAATTCTGGTATGACACTACGGACAACAGCAGAAACAGAGATAAACTGACTCGCCTGAGGGAGTCAGGAAACACCTTCAGTCACATTCTAGCAGTGTCCTTCTGTTCCTGTGTTTCTTCACATTTAACAAAATGTGATATAATTCATAGATAAAGGTTCTGCTAAAGTTAAGTTTGAGGTGTGACATGTCAGACTTGGCAGGGCTATGGAAGCAGCACATGGTGGAGGCCCAACTCATGGCACAGAAGAGCTGGGATGGTGGCAGACCTCCAAGAAAGGCACAAACAGCATCTCAGTACGTGCCAGGAGGAGGCACAAGAGAACCAAGGGACTGCAGAAAACGTTAGGGAGGAAAAATTTTCAGAGTGTGAATCAGGAAAAGTTACACATGGAAGTCAGGTCTTTTCCCTAGGAACCCCAAATGACATGAAAACTTTGTGACCCTGTGTTGGCCTAAGCAGCAGCATCCAGTGTCATCCCATGGCACAACTCTCACCCCAAATAGCCCAGCCTGAGGATATGAGCACACAGCAGTTCAAACAGTAAACATATAGAAAGAACCACATTCCTCTGGGCCTTCCACAAGGGCTTCGGAGAGGGTAAGGAATGAGTCAAGGAGACAAGCTCAGGCAGCACAGGGAGAAGACATGCCCTGGCTGCTTGCGGGCTGACAACGCCAGCAGGACTCAGTCATCAGCTGCAAGCAGAGCCCAAGACAGAGCAGTCAGAGTGAGAGGACTCAGTGGGCTGGAGCTGTGTAGGACAGCCCGTAAGAGACATTGCAGTTCCTCTGCACAGAAAGGCTGAATTATGCTCTGCTCCTGGGATCCAAGGCACAAAGCTAAAAAGCAGCTCGTCTGGCAGCAGTGAGACTTCAGCAAGGAGCAGCACAGGGCTTTAGGACAGAGATTGCTATGGGATGGGTCATGTACAGAATAAACTTTACTGGTACAGCCACTGAGAAAACAGCTGAGCAGAACAGCATTTCTGCAAACTTACTTCAACTTCACTGAATTCACATCACTACATAATACAGCTGATAAACAGCAAGCAATACCTTTTAACAAGTGAAACATTTATACCTTCTAAAGACAGTCCCAAAGTACAGGTTTGCTTCCAAACAGTAACAGAGGAAAAAAGGACTCCCTTTCCTGAACCATTCATCTGCACTCACCTTCCACCCCAACAGCTGTAGAGCTTCAGTTTTGTCTAATACCTCTCCAGATTTATTGGATGCCCAGCTAGAAAGCTCCAATTGTTCCCTCTTGCAGTATTTTGCCATGGGTGAGGAATGTGGGAGGGATCCATAATATTTTTATGACTATTATATGACCTTCTGTTAACTTGATGGGATAAGTCACAGGGCTCTCCCTGTGAGAAGAGGGCAAGCATCCCTTGAAATGGATGCTCATGGAGAGGCACAGAGGTCAAACCAACAGTGAAGCCTGAACACTGGTAGGAGTTTTAATTATGAGTTATGAATCTAGCTACTATAGGTTGCTATTTTGGGAGCTGCTAAATTAACAGGCAAGTAAGAAACAGAAGGATCTTCTCAAAAGATAGGGCACTTCCACCTCCTGCCCGTTAAAGGATGTGAAATTTTTAAGTCCTGGATCTGAAACAGCAGTGATTTGTGGTGCCTGATTTATCAAGGTCACAGAGCACCAAAACAAAACCTTTCCTCCATTTCTGTCTCGCCTCATGCCAAGGGGAAAGCTAATCCCCCAGAATCCCTCTCACCAGCACAGATTATATTGCTTAGAAAAGGGTATCTTCTCCCCTCAGTTCACTTTACATGGTCTGGAGAGTAAAATTTAGTGGCTTCTAGTTAGAGCTGGATAGTGCAACATTGACTCATAAGAAAATGTTGCCATGATAAAGCTGACAGTTTTGCAAATAGACACAAATCTGAAGCAAGAATAACTTCAGTTAGAAGTGGAAATACCAGGTTAAGAGGACTTGAATTCATTAAAAGAGAGTTTTATCTCCTCCTAAGACTTTCCTTTTCTTTCTGAAAAACATTAAAACATACTTTGAATTTTGTGCCAGAGTTGAAAAAAATTTTACCATATGCTACAGGAGATGATAATCCTGCAGTCCCCATCATATGATATTTCCCATCAGTTAACCAAAAATACTGCCACAGCTGTCCCATAAACCAGTGACAGTAAGTGAAATTCTTATCTGCTGACACCCCTGAGAGTCAGCCTTAGCCTCAAACAGGCAAGTTAATCCCCAGCTCCTTTCAGGGCTCAGGAGACTCCAGTATGGATGAGAAAACCCCATTCCCAGGAGAGCAGAGTGACTGTGGGCTTGCAGCAGGCGTACCTGCAGGTATGGAGGGTTTCAGCACCTTTTCTCACCAGAGTACTGCAGTATCATAGCCTGGACACTCAGCAATTAGCTCCCTGGAAACACTACTGCTTACACAAGCCAGTGGCAGAGCCTGCCTGAACCTCAAAAGCCTGCTTGTCTCTCCCACTTTTTGCCAGCAAAGCACAAAACAGGCCCAGGAGTCTTGCATCATCGACAAATTTTTTGGGAAAAAGGAAGTACTTTTTCATTCTCTTCATAATTAAAGCTCTTCTCATCAGAGGGCATGAGGGCAATTTACCTCCTCAAGGGGAGAGGGTTGCTGGCACTCAGCTAATGGAATCAGGCTGCCAGCTAATGGGTGGTCCATGAGCCCTATTTGTTTGTGCAGGGAGCAATCCTAGCCATGGCAGGCGAGCAGCACGCTGCCCGCGCTGCTCCAAATAGCTACATCCACAAACCACCTCCATCAGCAGCTGCACAAAGCCTGCTGAGGATGAGACTGCTGAGCATGAATTTAGCACCATTTTCCCCAGCAGCTTGGGGAAGCAGCACCATCTCTCCCCCAAGGACCCGACACCACCAGCAGAGCCCTCGTTGCTGCAGGATGGCCAAGGAAACAGGCCCTGGGGCTGGAAGGAGGGTTACATACCTCAGACTCAAGAAAGTTTCATTTACTCTGCTGTAACTGCTGAAGGAAGGCATGAATTGCACTGAAGACATCATTTATACCAAATATGTTTTTGGTAAGAAAAAGCCTTTCAGCCAGGACCAAAGCTGTTTGTGGACACAGACCTGCTCCAGCAGACCTTTCAGGAGAAGCATCACTAGAGCTGCAGCAGGCTGTGTGCCACCGGAGATGCTGGTAGAAATAGATTTGCTCCACTCCCTCTACATGTGTAGGAACAAAATGTTTTATGAACTTGTTTTCATTCCACTTTAGAAGCAGAACCAAATGTGAAGCCTTAGTCTGTAGCAAAATGAGACTAGCTGCCCTTGCACAGCTAACCAGCAGCTGTGATGTTTAACTAGTGACAGCACCAAAACCCATGACTCATCATACATTACCTAGCTCATTAATTAACATCAGCTGATAGTTTCCTTTTTTCTCCCCGATCTTTGCACCAGACCTCACTCCCAGCAGTACCTCAGCTGAAGCCCATAAACCCAAGGCCTCTGTTTCACTTTTATTCAAGGCTTACTCCTGAGCAGATCCACAGGCAAGCACTGAAACCCTCATGTCTCACTCCAAGCACCTCACTAGCATGTAGGAAACAATCAAGCAGGGCTGCATGCCCAGAGCACACGTGCTGCAGCAGCGAGGTTCACTTTACTACAGCTGAGGGTATCACCTGGCCCCAGACCCCACCAGGGTCACTTGCTCATTGCGGCCTGCCCAGTTACTGAACCCCCAATTTCCAGCAAAGATATCCCACCAGGTACTCAGCAGTACAGCTCGGACCCACATTGTACTGTGCTTCTCTGGAAGAGACACTCACCTCCAGAGCCAGCCTTTCATCCAGGGCTCTCCAGCTCCTACTGCCTGGCAGGTTGTATTCATAAGGTGCTATTTCAGTGAGGAAGGGAAAAAAAAAAAAGGAAAAAGGAACAAAAAAAATATTTTAAAATATAGCCATGAGGTGATCAGTTTGGTTGGAACCACCAAGATCAAAAAAGAGGCAACCCAGGAGGCAGCACAGTTGCTCTGGGCACACATCCATACCTCCAAACCCAGGCACCAAGCAACAGCAGGATCGGAGGGGCAGGGCTCATTCCCTGGTACCTCAAAGCCCACGACACATTGTAAGAAAATTTCTTGCATCTTTGGAGATTTTATTCTGTTTTTTGCTGCAATTCTGGCTCAAAAATATACCATGAGCTGTAGCACCAGCCCAGCAGGACCACATTCACAGAAGATCCTCTGCTGCAGCCTGTTCACCTCCCACCTGAACTTCTGAATAATAAATGTTATTTCCAAGGTTTATTTTGACCACCTTTATGCAAACGTTCCCTGTGAAGAAGACAAAGGCAAATCTGAGACAAGTTACTTCCTATGTGGCACCAAAATCTGGTCTCAAGCCATTACTCAAACTCCACCCTGTTGCCCATGAGCAGACCAGATCTTTGGCCTGCTGCCCTCAACGTCCATCTCGGTGCTGACAACGGAAGAGGGTAACCCAGCAGCTGCACCATGCCCACAACAATTAAGCAATGATCCTGTCCAATGTTTCATTTTTAATAAGTATTCCCAACTGAAAAGCAAATGCTGCCCCACAGCGTGTTTCTAGTAAACAAAAGAAGACAAATGCATACCAGACACGAGGGGTGAGGGAGGATTAGGAATGCGTAATTGGCTCCCAACTGTCATCACATGGTTTCTCTTTCTAGGGGGTTTGCATGGAGGGAACGGCAGCAAATCTCCTAGGGGCTTACATGAGAGGCCTGACTTAAAGCACTGCATCTAGAAACCTCTGGCCTGACTCTGGTCAGACTTACGTGGTAACCAAAAATGAGAAGATCAGTGTAAGACTGGCTCTATATAGATAGATATATAGACATCTTATAGTCTGTAAGACTGGGTGGACGAGACTGAATTATTTGTGCAATTTCTGGGCAGGGCAAAGCCAAGTCATATTCAAGTGAGAATGTTTAAAGAAGGCTCTGAATCTGACCCAAGTTCATACCCAAAGGTGACCTCAACTTCTGGGCCCTTTTCCTCACAGCAGGAGATGCCGGCGTTCATGACCACACAGCCAAGCAAGCCCTGGAGTTACCTTCAGCCTCCTCAGTTTTCACTCATATCTTGCATCTTCTTCGATACTCTTTTTTAGCTTATTAAGTCTGTGGTGGCCTCTCAAACATACTAAATATAAACATGTGGACCCAGCTATGTAAATAAAATGGCCCATGTGGTGAGCACATATTAGGGCAAGGGGCCTTTCCCATGGATGGGAAGGCTGACTGCCAAACAAATCCCTATCCTTGCACTCCTGCACAGAGAAAGGGAGCCTGAGATTTAGGAGCAGTCACAATTTTTCTTAAAACAGATGATCTTTTCCTCTACCTAGGGTGGGAAATGCCAGTTACTGGCAGTGTTAAGATCTGCCTCCAGCACCAGGAGATGGAGACATGGAGGAAAGATGTTCAGGAGACAGGAGGGCTTGTGGGGAGGAATTTTTGTGAATGAGTGGTGTGCAACCAGAAGGGGAAGAATTTCTCCAGTCTTACTATTATTGCTGGTAAATGTGTACATTAGTATTGACCAGGGTGCATGTCATATGGGGCATGTCGGGCATAATTTGTTTGAGCAACTCCCTTGTTCCTTCCTGAAAGAGAAGCAGCTCAGGCTGGAAAAATAGGTCAAGGAGGCCCTTCAGGAGAAGACTGTGAGACAGCTGCCTCTCCATCTCCTGTGCAATGTCCCATGGCTGTGGGGGATCTGACCCTCTGTCAAGCGAGCAGATGTGCCAGGGGCTGCGTGTAGTGTGGTGAGACTGGATGTGTGAACTGTGAGCTCTTGCTGATGCACATCCTCTGCTAGGTTAGAGGATGACTTTGCTACCTGTCCCACAGTGAGTCTTCTGATTGAAGAGGTCTTCATCAAGCTGCCGACTCCAATATGGTCCTCTGTGCTTCCCTACAGGTGTAAAGGGGTGGG
Source organism: Tauraco erythrolophus (assembly GCF_009769465.1). Classification (NCBI taxonomy): domain Eukaryota; kingdom Metazoa; phylum Chordata; class Aves; order Musophagiformes; family Musophagidae; genus Tauraco; species Tauraco erythrolophus. The sequence continues at coordinate 20,039,144 of NC_141473.1, read as the reverse complement.
AGGAAGGTGATCCAGGGCACATGGCCACCTAAGAGGGCAAGCTCACAAGGTGAGACAGCAGTAAGAGCACACCCAAGCTTTGGCTCACTGTCACACTAACACAGCACTGAGCCTGCTTCTACTTTTCAGCAAGCACAGAAGAGTCCACACCAGATTCAGGAACTGGACCTCAGTGCAAAGTGAGGTGCAACACAGCCAGCGGTACCCAGAATTGCAGGGGATGCCCAAGCCAGAAAACTATAATACATGGCAGAAACTTCTGCCCATTACCACAGACTCACACCTGGAGATCTGGTGTGATGAACAAACTCAAGTTTACACCCTAGCTTTCCAGCTGAAACCAGGACAGCCTTCTCTTCTCCCTCCAAATCACACTAGCCATGGCAGGGTCACAGAGTTTGCAGGGAAGCCTCCTCTTTTCTGACCCAATGCCCGGTGCTTAGGCTGGGGGACAGAGAGCTGGCATTTGGGGTCCCTCCAGGGACACGTCTAACCTCATCCAACCCCCATCTTCAGGAGGTCTGTCTTTTTTGCTGCTGCTTCTCCTTGCTCTCAGCCTCTTCCTATTCCCAGCCCAAGCTAGAGGTGACGTGACAAACCTCCTGGTTTTAAACCTATACACTTGGAACTCTTTTAGACAACACAGTAAAAGAGGTGATGGATCTTGCTGTGCTTGTTTGCTTTGTGGCCTTTTGGAGACAATGCCAAGCAAAATGAAGCCCCAGAATATGTTCTACTGAAAAGGAACATTTTCACAAATAACCTCAGCTACACAACTTGCAAGTCCTTGAACATGTCTACATCTCTGCAGCCAAAAACATGTGTTTTGTGTTGCTTCACATAAATCTCTCTGGTTATTTGTCTGCATAAGCCCTTCTATAAATTGCTCACTGGGCCCAGAAATGCAGCAAGCAGACTCTTTGATGTATGTCTCAAACACCAGGTGCATCAATCACTGCTGTGCACACCTTGTTTGCTCCCACGCAGGGTGAAGTTACCAGTCTCCTTTGCCAGAAAAGAGGGCAAAAAGTCGAATGGTTTTGATGGATGTATAAACGTCTGTGGGCTAAACCTCATGCACAGAGCTTGTTTATACTGAGTTACCAGTGTTCTCTCCTCCCACTAGCTGATAAAATACTCCTCCTCCATTCATCCTTATGAAATATACTCCAGACCAAGAGACTGCACATGAATATTTGATCTCTTTGTGAGCTCCTTTTACACCACTGCATTTCCTCCTGTGGTGGCAATTCCTCTCTGTATAGGAATGACTAAACCACCAGCTTTATTCTGTGCTATTAAGGTGGTGTGTCAGCCTTGTTACAGACTCGCTCTGCACAAAGGTGGATCTCACTCTTCACCGTCACAGCACAACTTTTAGCATTTATTTGGAGTCCTGTGAATTAGTTGTGTTCATCTGGGTTTCACTTCAGCTGAGTATCTTTTTTGATTGAGAGCTACCATCGGATTTCACAAGAGATGTGCAGACTCATTGACAGGCAGGTAAGATTCATCGTCCTCAAGTGAGCTGTGCTGTTGGCATGCTGTGTGACACTGTCTGGATCAAGGTATCACTCTACCTCAGTTTCCCCATTCAAAATGGAAATGAGTCAGTGCAATAGAAGAACTATGAGCGTTTACTTTATGTCGACACAGCACTCCTGTTGGCCAGGTTGTCGGGTCTTGATGATGAGAGTCAGTCTGCATATATAGTACACTATAACATGTCGTGCTTCTCCAGGGAAAGCAACTCCTTGTGAACACCCTCTCACCCCTGCACGTGTCTCCTGCACTGCTGCTACAAGTTGCTGTCTCCTGGAGTGACAGCTCATGTTAGCAGTGTTTTCATAGGGAGGGGCTGAAGGGATGGAGAAGTTGGAAGAGGGGAGATGGAGCCTTGGACAGCTTGGCCAGCAGTTCAAACACCTTCTAGTGTGACAGCCCAGAGCTCATATCAACTGGCAGCTACTGAGGAAGGAATTGGCTGGCCTCAGGAGCAGGCTACAATTTTTATTCAGGAATCCCAACAGCAGCTGAACTGCTGATTCAGAGAGAATATGTGTGATTGATTTCATCTCTTCTTCAGCTATGTACAAATAGGATGAGGCTGCTCTGGAGTACCTCATGGGTAATTTTTCTGCCTCTGCACTGCTCCTGTGTAGTTATCTTGGCACCCCTTGAGCTCTGTGCTTTCTTTTACCTGTGGAGTGGGACTGGACTTCTTTTACTACAGCCCACAGTTATAAACAAAATGTTATAATTAAAGGGGGAGATGAGTCTTTCAAGCCCCTTATTCACCTCCCTGTTTGATCACTCGAGTCCCATGGGACTTCCTGTGGAGTGAGGAATTTCTCTGTGCCAGTGGGAAATGTGGATGTGTGCATACATGAATCACATCCTCCCACAGGGCTGAAATCCATGGCCTTCGCATCCAGACCACAAGCTGCGTCTCTATTGCAGTAAGTGATCCTAAGCATAGACTTTTCCATTTGCTCTGCCTGTGTCTGCCTCACCAAGCACTTCTAGCTGCCTCTTAAACAGTACCCACCTGCTAGGAGGCCTTTGTCATGTGAAACTCAATGTACTCTGGGAGTGTTTTAGACTTCAGCCCAGACATGCAGACTCTATGGAAAAAGGAGATGGATCTATTTTTAGTGTAGCAGTCCATCCAGAGTCACTGATGCCAGCTTCAGCATGACGAGTCTCTCCAAGTCCTGCAGCAGGCTGACTGCTTCACAGTGGGGGGTTCCTGCATATGTGGGCAACATGGGTGTATGTGACACATCAGCTCATCTTTGAACGTGTCTGAAGTCCCCGCAGACATCTTATGGGAGCAGCTCAAAGCAGGGGAGTTCGACCGTGCCCACAATCCTGCAAGAAAGGACAGAAACCAAGGGGCAGCAAGCCTATAGAGGACATGCAAGGACTTGTGCAAGGTGTAGTCATGCCTCAAGATCATACACACAGCTTCCTTCATGTTTCCTTTCCCTCTTTACATTCCAAGTTGATATCTCCTGTCATCCACCTGAGAGCCAAGATCAGGCTCTTGAAGACCAGAGATTCTCAAAGTAGACAGATGAGGTCCCTGAGTCCTCGCCACCAAGCCCAGCACTGAGCTCTGCTCCCTCTGCCCCAGGCACACCACAGCAACCCCATCACACCCAGACTTCCCCTTGCCCTGCTCCCTCTAAGTGGAGGCAAGGACTGAGCAGATGGTGGAGACCAGCTCCTTTGCTGTGCTGCCCCTGGGTACCGCGGAGGTAGTCCCACTGGAGAGGGCTCGTGTCTGTGACACGGAGCAGCCCACTGCTTGGTGCACTGACCACATACCTGCCTGGACAGGTGGTTTGTGCATGCTGCTGGCTGGCATCGCCCTCGTTGGTTTGAGGAGGCATCCCTGTCCCTGTCAGGGCTTTGCCATCTCCACAGCACTTTGCAGCTCCCAGCCCCGCTCCTGTCTCAGCCTTCCTCACCACTCACACTCTGCTGTGAGCAAAGAAATTCACAGGCAGCTGAGAAGCAGTGAGATTGGAGGCATTCCTTTCCTTGGGGTTTAGCCTTGAACTTCGTGCCTTGAACTTAGTCTCAGCTCTCCTGGTGTCTCCTCTCCCTCATTCCACTGTGGCATTCCTGGTTTAGCTTTACCGTCATCCCCCAAAGATCATGAGTTTAAATCATGCAATTAGAAGTAATACTACCAATAATAGCAAACAAAGACTTTTTCACTTGGAAATTTTCTTTTCTCTGTGTTTTAAATCTCTTTTTGCAACTTTGTGAGCTAGAAATGGGGTTTCATGGAGAGTCTTGCATAATTGTATGGTTCTGGGAGCTGAGCATCAACCTCTGGGACCCCTGCTACTGAACTGGAGATCAGATACATAGTAAATAAATCTGCTTTTGATAGTTCTGGTTATTACAGCTTGGTTTAAGACACACGTATGGGTTTTCAGTGCATACATGCAAACATACACACGCACATACGTGTACATCTTGATCACACACCTCTCTGCCAATTATTATGTAAAATATTGCAAGCTCAGTGCACAGTGCCCAGCCTACACAGTCTGAGCGGGGTGGCACTGGGATGGGCATTGATCCCAGCTGTCCTGAGCAGAGCAGAGCCCTGGGGGATGGCCAGCCAGGAGCCCCTCACATGCTGCTGCAGGGAGCCAGTCTTAGTCCACTTTCTGGAAAGCCTCTAAGGTTGGTGTCAAAGAGGTGACCGAATAGGAGAAGGGAAGTTTATGCTGACATGCTGGGAGGTCCCCTCCCAGCAAGGGGAGTTAATCTGGGGTCAGGGGGAGGAGGCTTTTAAGTTTCACGGGGAAAGCAGGAGTCACCAGCAAGTCAGAGGCACAGCCTACTGGGACCCTTGGCCCTCATCCACCAGAGAGTGATATTGGTGCTGTAGAGGTCTGTAAGATCCCCACAAGTACATCGAATGTGGTCCCACGTGCAGTTTCTGTTTAAGATCGTCTCTGCCACAGAGGCACCAGCCTCTGTCCCCTTGCCCCCGCGGCACCCCCACACCATCCCACACCACAATGTGATGAGCTTTATTGACGCCAGACACCTGGATGACAGCTCATCCTGGGCCACTGCCCAGCACAAGGCACAGCCTGTGCAAATGCCAGGCCTGGCCCTGCCAGAAACGCAGAGCCCCTCCATCCGTGCCAGCAGAGGGAAGGTCCCCAGGAGAGGTGTGAGCACAAAGGCTCCTCACCAGCCCCTCCAGCTCGCCCTCTCTGCCATCCCAGCCTGTGGCACTGGGACTGTGCCACCAATGGCCTCCAGGGCTGGCTGTCCTGATGGGGGAAAATGGGGGCAGTGTACTGCTGAGCCTTCACCCCATCCCTGGCAGGGTGGGAAATTGCCAGAGGAGCAGAGGAGTGTTCCGCAGCACGTCAGACACCCTTTAATCACAGAGCATAAAGCAAAACAGGCTAGTTATTGATTCATGTTCACTGCGGCTCCGGGCTCTCCCCAGCCCCCTTCAGATCCGTGTGGTGTCTACCGTGCTCTTCTTGTTCAGGCAGTAAAAGTTTATGGTGCTCTTTCATCGCAGCCTTGCTGAGGGCTGGTGCAGCTGCCTTCTGCAGTGGTGGGATCCTGCTGTCCCCTGCCGGGCATCCCCAGCGTGGCTTGCGGTGCGGCCCTGGCTCTGCAAACTCCAGAGGACGTGATTTAGTGATCACAGCAAAGGAAGAGGGAACACACTTAAGATTTTCTCTCCAGCATTAATGTTTGTGTGGCTTCAGGCACTCCAGTGCCATATTTTTTCCCTGCCCCAAGAGAAGAGGGAGGTCTGCCATGCTCCCCTCAGGATGCTCTCTGTTCACTCAGGCTGGTTTGGAAAGCCGGTGATACCAGGCAGAGCGAAACTCCTGCTAACTGCAAGGAGATGTTTGCACCCAGTGAAACCACAGCTGCAGTTCACTGCTGCTTCCAGTCTACTGGGTCCATGTAACATCAGCCAGCTATCATGAAAATCTGTTTCCTTTCCATGACAGGTGACCTGGTGGAAGGAGGAAGGCACAGGGAGGCAGCACATGGCACCACTGCAAAGGTTCTGAGCAGCTGCCTCTGGCTGCTGCCCTTCGGCAGCCGAGGGACAGTATTGATCTCAGTCTGTCTCAGATGGACACGTTGGTGGAGGGAGATCCCGCCTCTGCTGTTACTGCTCAGAGAGGACAAAGGCTGCCAAGCAAGGTTGCTTGACATGGTGGTTATTGCTGAGGGCTTAGAGAAAGGAATAGCAGCAATAAATTTCTAGAGCATTGTGCAAGGCAGTTTGGGAACTGTTTTTACACGATGGACAGGGAGTGACAATAGCTGATAAGTCAAGCATGTTCCCATAGGTATCTGTCAGAGGACAGCTTGTGGTGCCCTACGCCCCGTGACGGGAACCTGCACTCACAGCAGCACTCTTGCAACAGCACTGTTTCACAGAGGCAAGGCATGAGGTGTGTGCTGCTTCCCCACAGCCTTCCAAGGGCGACCACTCAGCACAGACACTGCACTGTGGCCTTAATTACAGAAGAACAGCCACAGTGGCCATGCCACAGCAAAATGACTTGAGTAAAGTGTGAGAAGGGAGAGATGAAGATGAGGTCTAACATCATCATGAAACTCTAACACTGAAATAAAATCCTCTCAAATCAACCTGTGTATCACTGGAAGCAGCCTGTAAATGTGAATCCTGGCTGGCAGCCAAAGTGCAAACGGCAAGCCTCTGTGCGAGAGAAGTGGCTTAATGTGCAGTGGGGACCACTGCAATTACGTGTCTCAGAACAGGCTGTGCTGGTGCATAGGTTTTGTAGTGTTGGTTACAGGTTATTAAACTCCTCTAAGGTTGTAAGTTCTCAGTCCTCTTCTGACTGCATAAACACATTCCTAAAAAAATCACCAAAACACACTCAAATGTCTCGCACTTTCATTGAGGGTATCATTTACCCACTTGAACAGAGGCAGAAGGAGAATGGACCCCTCTACCAAGAAAAATCAAGTTCATGTGAGGTTGCTTTGTAGGAGCATTAGCAAAAAAAATCCTAAATGGAAGGAAGGAGCTGCTAAAGGAGTGTTGGTACAGCGCAAGTCTGAGGATACCCGTCCTGCTCTCTCCATGCTCCTCTCCTGGGCACTAGAGTAAGAGAAGCACTAGCGCACCAATGAACAGTGAGTGGAGGAGCCCTTAAGTTACCCCAGGCTGAAAGTCTTCTAGATGGGGGACAAAGACCCTCAGGAAGGCTTATGTAGGCTCACTCAGAGGATGAAGCTTGGGCAATAGGTAAGGGACCATGGAAGGGAGACAGGAGGTTTAAACTGTTAATGTATTAATCTGCCTGTACCAAATAGATTCTGTTCCTCCACCACCACCACTTATAAATTTACATTTATTTTAAACCCTGGGGCTTGTTCCTCTCCAGAAAGGAAACATTACTGTCAAGGGCACTTAGACAAAGTCATTTATTTAGTTTCTGGGTGAGAGCTCAGTGCAGTGTAATAAGAGTTCCAGAGTAACAGCCCTGCACACTGCACTGCCCCTGTTGGCAACAGGGACCCCCACCATGGGAGAAGACAGCGGCTTGCTGCCTTGAGAGGTGCCGGGTGCTGCTGAAGAGTGGGTGCTCACAGTGCTCAGGATTGCACTGTGGTGTTTGCTGCTTTTCTTCAAGCCTAAGCTCATGGCTCTAAGTGATTCTGAAAGGCTCTTATGTCTTCCTTGCATCTGTATGCTTTTTAAGTAGTTTTCTAGCTTTCATGTTGGTAAAGAAACACCTGAAATTCAATACACAAATGTTAAAAAAAAAAAAAAAAACACAAAAAAAGACAGACAGCAAGGGAAAAAAGCATCCAGACTGCACAACCTCAGGGCTCTTAAGCTGGTTTGGTGATTTCTGGAACAGACGCTGCTCCTGGAGCCTGCAGCGGGGCGCTGTGAGAGGGCACAGGGATCATCCAGGCGGTGCCCAGCAACAGCAGGCAGGGCGGTAGGGTGCCCCGGCTGGGCCCTTCCCCAGCCTTTGGGTGACCTTTCCCGCTGGCTTGCCTCTGTTTCCCTCTTTGAGTCTCTCTTGAATAGGAAGTTTTGACACACCGATGAGTCATCAGTTGTGGAAAATCCGTAGTTCCTTCAAACACTCGCAGTGCTGTGGGAGGACAAGAGGAAATGGGAACACACAAAGGCAGTGCTGGTGCTGCAAGGAAAGACACATTTTGGGTTTGCACTATTCAGCACTGCCCCTCGGAGTGCTCTGGAAGCCCTTCTCCAGTGGGCTTTTCCATTTTTCACATGGAAAATGTGCTCTGTCCCCACACCCTGTCAGCATTGCCCACTGCAAAATCCCTACCACCCGTCAACTTGTAAGTGTTCAGAAAAACACTATCTGCAGCTATTTACAGGAATTAGGGACCTATTTTATAAGCTCAAGCATTTGGCTGTCCTGGGAAAATTCCAGTTTGAAATACAGACCAAGACCCTGTGGAAGAAAAGCTGTCACTGTGCCCTTGGACCAAGCCGTCTCTATCCCCGGGACACGAGAGTACAACGCAGTTTTGTGGTCTCAGGCAGGTCAGAAGGGATCACAGGAGACAGGCTTGGCCGGTTACTGCCTCCTGGCAGGGCTGTCTATGGTGAGCTGAGCATGATTCACCCAGCCCTTTGCCCACACCGCTGCCGGCTTCATGGAAAGCACAGCGAGGGGCCGGGGCGGCCGCGACTCGCCCGACGATGGCAGCAGCACGAGGTGAGCCCACCGACCTGTGCACCCATGGCCCCGTGGGCACCAGACATCCGCGCTGCCCACCGAAACTGTGCTGTTGCTCACGCGCCCCTCCTGCCTGGACTGCAATGACCCGACACTGCTCCTGACACTGCCCCTTCGCCCAACAGCAACAGGTGGGGACCGAAGTGGTGACCCCCAGTGAGATTCACCATGTTCAAGCACAGAGGAATGTGGGGCTGAGGTCCAGAGCAGGCCAGCACTGTCCCATCTTGGCCTTCAGACATGCCTAGCGATGCCCCCCTCCAGAAGTGTTGTGTCCTGTGGAGACAAGCCAAGGACCCCGAGTTGTTTACCACATCCAAAACAAAGAAGTCAGAGTACCTATGCACCCCATTCCACGTGTCAGGACACTTGTGCCGCCTTGGTGGTGTTCAAATGGCTCTGGTGACTGCAACACAGAAATACACTTCACTGAGGTTTCCAAGAAGAGAAATACACATTTCCTCTGCTGCGGTCGGCCTGGGTGTGTAGGACCCTTGGGAACAGATCTGGTCTCCTTGTTCCTGTGCTTGCACATCAGCCCGGACACTGCCCAAGCCGTACTAGTCAGAGCCTGGCAAAACCTGCATGGTGAGCAGCAGCCGTGGGGGGGCTCGGCTGCGGGAGGCAGCAGGGCTGGGGTGCCCCGGGAGCCTTGTGACTTGCCGGGAACATGCCGCCCTCTCGCCAAGAGCAAACATCGCCATCCTCACAAATGGTTAACCTGCTGGGAGCTGCACAGCACTAATGACTTCACATGCATTTAATCAGCTTGGGCTTCCAGAGCCTCCTTCTCGGGAGCAGGAAAGGCCGAGCACCCCGGGTGCAAATGCTCCAAAGCCGCACCCCCCCTTACCAATCATTAATCACCACCGGCCAGCAACCGAGCAAGCGGCTAGCAAGCAGGAAAAGGCCAAGACTCTGCAGCCCCCGTGGGAGCAGCAGGAAGCAGTGCTGACCGGTTCCCCGTGGTGGCAGCTCGCTCTACGACCACCTTCCCCTGGGAGGCCCCAGTGTCGGTGGCCAGCTTGTGTGCTCTGCCCTCTCCTTCAGGAAGGTCCCTTGGTCCTGGTCCTGGGTGCTGGAGGCTCTGCCTGTGGCTGGGAGCTGCTGGGCTACACATGAAGTGGGAGCTCTGAAGAGGAGCTTCTGCCTGGTTGGCACCACACTCTTCATCTCTTCGCCATGCAGCACAAGGTGTTTTGGAGCGTCCTGGAGTACACCTGCCGATTGCTGGGCATCTCCACTGCAGCAGGTAAGAGTGAGCTCTCTTTTGCTTTGGCTCTAAAAGGCACTGAGTGGGTGTCAGGACCCCTGAGCTGTCTCCCTGCTTTTGGCCAAGTGCAGCTGATGCCCATCCTGTGAGGGGGACAAGGAAACCTGCTCACTTTTGCTTTGGGACCCAGGGAGGGAGAGTGCTGGGTGTCCAGCCAGGCTCTTTTCAAATGCTGTGGGAGGCACAGAGAGACATCAGAAAGGCAGAGGCAGCACTCAGTATGGCAGAGAGCAAGCTAAAGCACAAACAGAAAAGAAAACTAAATTAGATCCTTGTAAAACAGACATGGGCACAGGCAAGAGGAGAATGAGACTGAAAAGCAGGATAATCATGGCTGCGCAAAACTGCCAGGCTGCTCTGTGGGATGTGAAAACGAAGGAGGAGCTCCTTGTGCTGTACACAGTGAGATGTCCTGTGCCAGGCAGGATGGCGAGGTCCCAGCCATCACGGCACAGTTACTGCCAAAGTGCTGCTCTGCCTCTCTAGCAACCCATCATGGAGTAGGCTCAGGAAGCAGTTCAGGTTATAGCTGCAGTACAAACATCATAAATTCACCCACCTGGCTAGTTGTATCCTCTCACCCGCTGCCAGGGGCTGCTTGGGACCAGCGTCCCTGGGTTTGGTGACACATTAGAGCACTTGATTTCAGGTGAAATGCAGGTGTTTTGAGACAGATGTCTCAGGCACAGTGTCTCGCCCAGAAGGAATGAACTATGGTGAATACCCTCTCACATGGGGCATCTCTGGTGGGACGTGGGGAAACAGCTAATGCAGAGGGCTCAGGGGTTCACTCTGGCACTGCTGCTGCTGACTCGCTGTGACAGGACAGGACAGGCAGCGCTCTCTGCCTCAGTTTCCCCATCAGTAAAGCAGAGATCAAAGTGCCTGATTTGCCTAAAGGCTGGAGGAGTGAACCATAGGTTCCTGGTGAGAGGTGACTTGAGGTGGTGCCTGTGGTTCCTGTGTCACTCCCCCAGGAATTTCAGATTCAGACACTGTGGAGTAGGTCACAGCAGGCCCTCCTACCTTCACATTTCCTTTATCAACTGCAGACAGCTATGAGAGACACTTTGCTCCAGTCAGGGGCAAAGTAGAAAGCACACAGGGCAGCCGAAGAGAGCACAGTTCCCCAGGGACACCCAAAGCCCCGCTGGGACGTTGAAGGCTGTGCTCTGGAATGTGCTTTAAATGACTGATAAAGGGCAGAGATTTGAGTGTCTGAGTTTATACAAACTCCCGGTAGATAAGTGCACATCACAATGAGACTGCAACAGATAGGAGCTGGGACACAACTTTAAGCAGCACATGGAAATCTCTTCCCTTCTCCATCCCCATCCTCGTCAGGCCCACATGAGTCCCATGCTGGTTATATTCTCTTTTAAAGCTTCAAGGAAACTCACAGAGACTTTCCTGGGAGAAACATCAGCTTGTTACCACAGGAAAACTGAAGCTAGAGTGACAAAATTGAAAGCAGTTTACAATTTGGAAGTGTTTTAGTGGAATATAATCTGTCTCCTGCTTCTTTCTTTTCATCGTTTTGCATCACCCACACTTCTTTCTGTAGTTCTTGAAATGAGCAGTGCAGTTGTCTCTCTGCCGAGCATCACAGAGCGTAGACAGCTGCACTACTGATCTCTGTGCTTTTCCGTAGTTCTGATGCATTCCCGGTATTACCTGACTTTCCCAAAAGGCCCATGAAGAATGGGAGGTGCCTGTGTTTTATTCCTCTATGTGTCTCAATGGAGTAAGAAGACAGCTTGATGCAGTGTTTAGTGCCTGATGAGGTGTGTGAGGTTTTTGCATGAAATGGAAACCATGTAGAAGAGAATCCCACGGGTTTTGTATGGAAAAAAAAAGAAAGGGAGAGGAAAGTGCATCAGCCTCACTAATTGATTCCGAGAAGGCCTGGCCAGCTCCATAAGCTGCTTGCAAACGCAGAAGGTTACCCACATAACATAAAACTCCACTTTCCACAGGAATCTGGAGTGTAATGACTGTCTGCAATGGTGTGGCTACAGGGTTTCTTGTGTCTGAGAAACCAGACAGCCCTGCAGTCAGCAGAGCCTCATGGTGAGCTAGCAAAGAGTGATCAAACAGCCCTGCAACTCGCTGCAGTGTTTGGGCATCGCTGTAGTTCAGAGGTTTTAGGCCTTGTGATTTCCACATCTAGGAGAGAGTCCTTTCTTATTTCTTAATTCTCATGCTTTCAACCATTTAATTCCTAATCATGTGCCTTTAGCCACATGGCTTGGATAAGATCCAAATCAACATAGCAACTGGTCCAAACAACACCTTGGAAACAGCCCTTTGGTTTTTGCAGATTCTTCATCCAAACAGCTTTGCGGATAAAGCAGAAGCTGTGCAAAATGAGGAAACCTTCCCATCCAGAGCAGAGACTCGAGCATAATAGCCAGCTGTTGAATTCTGCATTCATCCACTGGAAATGAATGAATGAATGAGTGAACTCAACGTTTGTAGGGATTATAAAGAAAGGTTCTCAGTCACAAGATAGCAAAGGACAATACTTTGCATGTAGGATTACACAACTCACACAGCTTCACAGCCCTCTGATGAACTGATTTCCCAGTGCCTCTGCTCAGGGCTGGAGAGGCAGCCTCCATGGAGGAGGTGGCACATGGGCCCCATGTGTTCCTCTGGCTGACAGGAGCTGGCATCTGCAGGTAACACAGGGAACCAAAACGAGACCGCAGCACCCCAGTGACAGGAGAGCTGTGTGCTCAGGCACAGACCCTGGACATTGACCCACCTCGTGGGCTTGATGGACACTGGTCTGCATCCCTGTTTGGGAGCCTGATACCCTTCCCCAGCTGGGACAAACCACAGCTCAGATAGATGAAGCCAGCCAGCACCTCACGCTTTGGCCAGCATGCGCTGAGCAGCACCAGTGGTGAACTTCCTGAGCACCAGTGGATGGGCAGGGACTGCTCGATGAGATGTGGAGACATCAAGTGTGGACAAAAGTGCAGTGACTGCCTAGAGCGATGGCACTGGCCATGAGATCTGGGCTCTGCTTAGCTCCACGCCACTGGCATGTGTCCACCATGACCGGCCAGTCATGTACCGACCAACTTGCTATAGCTGGTGCAAGGAACTTCATTTCTGTTCCATTTTGGAAATAGTCTTGTGGGGAATTGAAGGATGTTGAAGGAAATTTTCCATTCCCTGAAGCTATTGGCTCCCAACAGCCAGTCTAGGGAAGATTTTAGCCTCTCTAATACTCTTAATCCCCTCAAACTGACTCCCCAGTGTGCTGTGCTGGCCAGGGCACTGAGGGGACGTTCATTCCCTGGTTTTAATCTGCTGCTCCCATTATATGTTTTTCTGTTTGGCTAGCAAAGGATCTTGGTGCCATGGCTACAGCACTTTGCAAAGGCAGCTGGCATGATTCTCATCCTGCTGCTGCTCTGCAGCCAACGTGTTGGGTGCAACAGGCCTGGGCAAGCAGGGAGGGCAGGAGAGTGAGGCTGGCAGGCACTGGGGGACCTGGGCAGAGAGGTCCCCAGACCAGGAGGGGACAGAGGTGGATAGGAAAGCAGGACAGAAGTCCCTATGGCAGCTGTGGTGGAGTGGCGTGGCAGGGGGTGGAAGGGACACAGGACATTGCTGCTCACCTCCCCTAGCTGTCCAAGGCCAGCTGGTATCCCCAGAGTACCTCTCCCCAGCCCACGCTGTGGCAAGGCTGCTGTGATAGGGATGCAGCTGGGATGGTTTCTGGGCTATATGTCAAGGCCAGCATTCAGCTCTGACCCTTCTGGGTTGGTGTGTCAGCATGAATCACTGGTGCTGGCAGTCCTAACATACTGCACAGCATGTGAGGAGAAGCCTCACAAGCCTCTGGGGAAACTGGGGCATTGATCCTGGATGCTGATAGGGCACCAGAGAGTCGGGAACCAATCCTGCAGTCAGCATCTTTCCTACCTTCTCTTTCTAGTGCTCATCGGTGTGGGCGTAGAAACTCTGCAGCGAGGACAGTTCAAAAGCCTGGCTTTCTATCTGCTGTGAGTATTTTTGCCCTTGAAGTCAGAGTTGGCAGGGGTGATGCGCTTGACTCCTCCACTATGTGTAGCACCAGACTAGACTGCAACAGCAGCAGGGAGCAGTGTCCAAGGTTTTGGGGAATTCAGATCTCCATATTTAGGTTTCAGAAAAGTAAACTATTTCTGTTAGAGAAAGTGATGCTACTGCATCACCCATGCTCCTGCAGACTCAGGCAGGCCAGAGGGGACACTGGCTGCAAGCTGATCCCCCAGGGACAGAAGGGTTTTGAGCTCTCCTCCACAAACCAGCAGAGCAGAGTGTTCAGATCCCAGCACACAGACTCTGTTGTGAACTGAATAGTAAATCCTGGCCCTCTATGCCCTTTCTACCACCTGGAAAGCATACTCAAGACCAGTCCTGTCGCCCTGACAGCTCTGCCTTTCAGTTTTTCAGGGGCTGCAGTTACTGTCTGTGAAGGCTTCTTCTTTATCAGTTTGTTCCTGGAGATGTGCTTCACGTGAGTAGACCCTGTCCAGTCTTCTCCAGCCTTGGTGGGACCTCCCTAAGGCAACTTGCTCCTTACAGACAACACCAGACCCAGTTGAGCTGCAAGTGCCAGATCAAAGGTCTGCCCCTAATGTCATGGCAAGTGCACTCAGGCAGAGGGGAGGTAAGTGGGGCCATGTCCACAGCCAATTAAACCTGTGTTTTAACCCAAGCTTGTGCCGTAATTTGCTGAGCATCAGCACAACAAACTCTGATTTGCAGCATTTGCTTAACACAGGGTATAAGCCCCGCAAGGGGCTGGAGTTGAGGGAAGAGCCAGATCGCCAGGATGAGCTGCAGCTCCCTCCCAGAGACAGTGCAGAAGTTTAAGTTAAAATGTAGAAAACCCTTATGTACTTCTCTGATGCTGAGCACTTCTGCTGTCTTTTAGCATAAACTCAAAAGCCCTGATAGCTTGGAGACGACACCCTACTGGAGCTAATAGGTGCTCAACTAGTGGCCAAGTGGGCAAACATACCAAGGAGGGATGGCCTGACATGCTGACCTCTGGCACATGCAGCCTCTGGCCTCTTCTTCCCATGGAAGAGGCTCAGTCTTTGCTTATCTTCCCTGACCAACGCACCAGTTTCCTGGAAAACCAAACTGAGGATCTGCACATGTAGATGGGTGATGGTCAGGTCAAATCTTATTTGTCAAATCCTGTGCTTGGTGCCTCATCCCACAAGGACCTCTGTTTCTCTTCCCAGATATGAGCCTGATTCCCTGGCACAGGCCTGCTGGAAGCGAGCTAGACACCCGGGAGCTTCCAGAAATTCCTGGGGTACCACTGCTCTCAGTGGCTTGCTTCCTGCACCCTGTCCTCGTCTGGCACGTCACCATCCCTGGTGAGGAGCCTGTGCTGGGGTGGGCAGTAGTGTGGATGAGCATGGTCTATCGAGGGCCAGAGAGGGTGGGGATGTGCAGGGTGCTGGCTGGCTGCAGGCGGTGCTGAGCTAGCTAGATCAAGCGCTGCTTGGTGAGCTCTTCGCCATGCCCTGGCCCTCAGCCAGCACGCCTTCTCCACAGGGTCCATGGCTGGTGCTCACAGCCCTGGCCTACTTCCTGCTGAGCAGAGGAGGAGGAGTCCCAGGGCACAAAGAGACGCATCCTCAGGCGGACCAGTACGTGGACCCTTCTGCTGCCATGGCAGCCCCAACCATCGCTGGTGACACTGAGCAGACCTACACCTTCCCTGGGGCCCAGAGGGAGCAGCACCGGCTCGCTGCTGGGCCACGTGAAGAGCATCCTGAAGGGCAGCACGGACAGGAGCCTAGCCCCCCTAGGTCCTGCCCAACCCGCTGCCCTGCCAGCCCCACGCAAGCAAGTGCACTTCCAGGAGAAGGTGGTGCAGATCATCCCCTCTGTCAGCGAGAGCTTGGAGGATGTGGAGAGTGAGGCCGAAGAGACCACATCGGACACAACACCCATCCTTGCCCCGCCCGATGCCCCCATCATCCTTTGCTCCCCTCAGCTCCACGGGCCTCTTTTGAGCCCTCAGCAGGAGCGAGGACGGGACAGACCTGCTATCCCTGGCACTGCCATCTCTCCCTGCTGCTCCAGCAGCCAAAGGACCCCAAGAAGTGGCCTTCCTTGCCCCCCTGCCACCAAGGTGACAACTGTGCCACTCCCTGAAGAGGTGCTGCCCGCACTGCATGGCCCAAGGCCTTGTGTGACGGGGCCAGTGGCCCAGGGGACAGGCAGTGGGTCAGGCAGGACGGTGCCAGGATGATGCCAAGGTTTCTGCTCCCATGGCCTCACGAGTGGGTCACCCCTCTGTTATGCACTGCACTCCACAGTGGCTGCTCCCGCCTGGCTTCACAGCCACGGCGTGTGCCTGCCATGAGGCAGCAGTAGGCTGGAGGAGGGGAGTGCCCGCTCCTGCCCTTGCTGCACCTTGCAGAGCTCAGTGCTGGGACACACTGAGCACAGGGCACCGCAGGTTCCCTCGCAGCACCTGCAGCACGTTTGGCCCAGGCCGGCCAAAACATCATTTCAGAGGCGGGCTGGAACCAGTACACCCCTGGGGCTGAGAGACCTCCCATGAGACACGCTGAGCCCAGGAGGGACATCACTTCTGGCCTTGGGGACACCTATGCAGGAGCAGGGAGGTCCCTGGGGCTTCCTGGTGTCCTGTGCCCTGACAGCCCTCTAGAGATAGAAGAGCTTCGGAACGATGTGGCAGCTCAGGTCATCAGATTCAGTGCCGTGCTGGCACAGCAGACTGTGGTGTAACTCCCCATGTGTGTTTATGATGGGCCCCAGAGGGCAAAGGCAATAATAAAGTTACAACCCTGTACCACCAGTCTCCTCCATGACAACACTTCCCTGAACCTTTGCCTCTGGCTTAATCCTACCGTATTTTCTGCCCTTTGAGGATCATCCGCCTATGATCATGCATTTCTCTCCTGTTCAACTCATCCCTTTGGCTCTCATCCCACCTGAGGACTAGGACCTTCTGCTTCCAGATGACAAATGCCATCTGTGCCTGCAGATACCATCACCAAGACCCTCTGATCAGCATCAGGCAACTCTTTTGGCTGCACTTGGGAAACAACTCAGGTGAATGGGTTTTCTCAGACATGGGACGTGAAGCCACACTGTCACCACTGCTGGGATGAAGAGTTGTAGCTGCTTTAAAACCCAGACATGCAGCATTGTGGTGAAGTGGTGATAAGGAGAGAAGATCCCTGAGACCTGCTAGACTATTTATAAGGTAGAAGCCAGTGGGCTGGCTATTTTCTTGGAAATACATTGTTTCTTCTTTTTAAAATCTCAGTTCTCTGAGTCACAATCACCATGTTCATTCAGGAAAGCAGCATAGTTTGAAGTGAAGTGTGAAAGCGTAAAGCGTAAGCATTCAAAAATCAGAAGGCAATTGAGATAAGAACCCAGTGCTACTTTTTAATAAACTCTTTTTAATTTGTAAATTAAATTTGGGAGATGGATTGGGAAGGAGGTGGAAGATACTGACTCACAATATTTGACTGCCTGAGTCTGATAATGAACCCCTGTCTGCATTAACAGCTTATGAATGCTTGCACACACTTGTCATTCCTGCAACCAGACGTAAACAAAAAGCTTTTTGTTGCATCACCAACATCTAAAATGACAGCTGGTATCAATCGGTTCTAAACACGATACATGGATTAGAGACCTCCTCCTTTTAGCTGCACCAAATTAACCCTCAACCCCATAATTGCACACTGGGGAAAAGTCACTTACACATCTGCCTTTAAAGAGGTTTACACCTGCAAAAATATCTTCAGAAGATTGCAACCATTTACAACCTAATGCTGCATGACTGATAGCAGCAAGCCCAGGATCCAACCGCAGCTTCACCCTCAAACTACTGTATACATCACATTAAGAAATAAAAATGAAGCTATTTTCCTGTAAAGATGATGACCAAACAGCACACTTGCAGCAATGAATGTCCTGATGCAGCCATGCTAACAGCGTATCCACCCTTGCCAGCTCTGCCCCAAAAGGCTGTGCTCTGAGCCAGCTCTCCATCTTGATCACACATCTGCTCTGCAATTAGACCCACTCTCATTAGCAAACTCAGCTTTCTGCATCATCCAAGGCTCTTCTTTGAACTTTGCATAACTAATTACACATACAGAGATAAGGTTTGTTAAAAAGACACTGCTCCCAATAGATCAGGCAGTCTGCTGAAAGACCACATTTCTGCAGCCTCCACTCTAGCCCCTGATCAAAGCTGCAGGGCAGCCTGGTGGGGACAGCTGCTCTGCGACAAATTTCATCCTTCAGCCCTGACTCAATCAGCCCACGCTTTATACCAGTGTGGCAGCAAGGCCAGCTGGCAAGGGGAGAAGCAATGCGTGAGAGCACCTGTGGCACCCTGAAGCATGTGGGAGAGCAAATTTCATTGCTCTGTGAAATGCATAAAATGAGTCTGCAATCATTAGATTTGGCAGAATTAGGTATTTCAATTTTTAGGCTCATCTTTTGAAAGTCTGTTGTAGATTTCCCTTTGGAAGAAAGACTGGGGGAAAATACAGGTGAGGTGCTTGTTCAGGCCTTCCTGGAGACAGCACTGGACTTGGGTTGCTTTTCTTGCCAGCTCCCTTGTGTTGGCCTGACTCTTCTCCAGCCCCACAGCTAGCTGGTTCAGGAGATGAAGGTTGGGAAAAAAAAACTGCTTGTCTTTCTGTGGTATTAAATTGCCTGTTTCAGTTAAGGTCCATGTCTGGATCACCCTGGAGCCTGCCAAGAGCCGGCACCAGTGCCAGGGAAGTAGATACACCTGCAGAGGCAGTTGAGCTGTGCCCCAAAGAGCATCAGAGGGGTGCAATCCCACCCCACGGCTGAGCTGATCCCTGGGATTCACCTGCCAAGCAGTTCATTTGTACATCAGCCGCTCTGCTCTTCTCCACCTGTCCCACCCTGGTCCTATCTTTCAGCTCCATCAGCATACAGTGCTTGTTAGGCCAGAGGAAAAATAATTAGGAAAAAGCAAGCAGGTGGCTATCTTCTTGGGTAATGAGACATATAAATTCATGGAAGGAAGGGCCAGCCACAAAATGAAGGAGATGGGAGTTAAAGGCATCCCTTCCAGAGGCAGCAGGCTGTTAGAGCAGCTCAACTGCTTTAAGAAAAGCAGTCTCAGGCTTTCTTTAAAATCCCAGTGCAGGGGAACCGTTCGGCCCCAGGGGATGTCAGATGACTTTGGCAGAGGGGCTCCGAGATTATTCACTCAAGAGGTCAATTGCACTTCTCTGATGGCCCCTCTCCCTGCATCTAGCTGTGAGGGGCATCCAAGGGGGTACTGAAAGCACCAGCAAAGCTGTAGAGAGCTGTTGGGCATTTGTGTATGAAAAACTCTCATATATACATGGTAGTTGCAGGAAAATAAAAAGAGGAAGAACATGAGGCTATTAACAGTGCAGTGCAGTGATACCTGAATTTGAGCTGACTTATAGTTCAGGCAGCACTACATGAATATTGCTATATAATTTTTGCCTGCATTACAGTTAATTCGTGATTACATTTGCCTGCGTTACAGCTAATGCATTGAGATTAATCCCCTGAGTTAGAGCTCATAAAGCTATAACTCCTACTGATTCACACACTGAAAGGAACAAGATGAATCATCCGAAAGAAATACATGTGTAAGGTAAAACTCTGTGAGGTAATCCTGGCAGATATTCTTTGTTCAAAATTTCCTCCAAAGGTTTCCCTGCATGGGAAGAAATTTGCCTGGTTTGCATACACATGCGCAGTGGAAACAGTCTACACTGCTACTTGACAGCCCTCGTCACAATTTAGTGAACTAGCATGTTGCAAACAATTCCATTTTAAGTTTAATATGAAAGCAAAAATAGATTTTGGTGCAGGCTTTGGTTACAATTCCTCAATGCCTCCAATGCACACTACTATGAATAGCTGTTGTGCAGCCCCGAAGGCGGGTATGCTGCCTGCCCCGGCACAGTGCTCCACCTGCCAAACTGCCCCCCAGGACTCTGGACCCTGGTTCCTCCGGGCACTGCTCCCTGTTTGAAACAGGGATGTGAATGTTTTACGTATACAACAGCAGTGACAGGAAAATAAGGTACGTTTTGAGAGAAAAGCATTCAGTCTCTGCAGTGTCAGTACTTGAAATCAGAAATGCCCAGCTCATACCTGCGGTGGCAACACTCACAGCAGCTCACACTGGCACCAGCATCACTGGCATGGGTGGCTCCTAATTCAGTATTGAGTCATATCCACATGCAGGAGAGGACCTGTCTCCACTCAATTATAGATACTGCATGCTCACACACCAGTAACCCTAGCATTCCACAGCCCTGCACCATCTCCTGTCCCATTCAGGAGATTCTCCCATGCGCTGGGCCAGAAATGCAGGCCAGTGTTTTGGCTGGACTCCTGCATTTTGTGCTGTGAAGGAATTTACAGGAACCAGAAACGAGGTCCCAAACCTACCTGGAATTCCTTGGAGCTCTCAGCTCCCTGATCTACTTGGCACGGCATGGGCAAAAGCAGGAATCTGGCTCCAGCAGCCATATATCAGCTTGCATACCAGTGGTGAAATGACTGCACTTAGGTTATATTCTAGTGAATGATTGAAATACCTTTAGAAAACTAATTATATGCAGCTATTTACTCAGCATGTGACTTTATTGAATCCTGTTTTGAGGCTCTATGCAAAAAACCAGGAACTTGGTTTTCCAACTCAGGTCTTTGGATCACGGACTAAAGAGGGAATTCATATTTCAAACAAAAGGAAAAAAAGAGAAAGAAAAGAAAAAGAAAAAAAGTAAAAGAAAAAGAAAAAGAAAAAGAAAAAAAGAAAAAGAAAAAGTGAAAGAAAAAGAAAAAGGAAAAGAAAAAGAAAAAGAAAAAGAAAAGGAAAAAGAAAAAGATAAAAAAGAAAGAAAAAGAAAAAGAAAAAGAAAAAGAAAAAAAGAAAAGAAAAAGTGAAAGAAAAAGAAAAAGAAAAAGAAAAAGAAAAAGAAAAAGAAAAAGAAAAAGAAAAAGAAAAGAAAAAGAAAAGAAAAAAGAGAAAGAAAAAGAAAAAATAAAAGAAAAAGAAAAAGGAAAAAGAAAAATAAAAAGAAAAGGAAAATAAAAATAAAAAGAAAAAAGGAGAAAGAAAAAGAAAAAATAAAAAAGAGAGAAAAAGAAAAAGGAAAAAGAAAAATAAAAACAAAAGCAAAATAAAAACAAAAACAAAAATAAAAATAAAAAGAAAAACAAAAACAAAAATAAAAAGAAAAAAAAAAGAAAAAGAAAAAGAAAACGAAAAAGAAAAAGAAAAAGAAAAAAAAGAAAAAGAAAAGAAAAAAAAGAAAAAGAAAAACAAAAAGAAAAAGGAAGAGCAGTGTTTCCTGGCAGCTCCTCCTCACCCCAGCCTGTACCTAAAGGGGACCTCACACAGCACAGGAGGAAGTTATGAACATCATCTTAACACTAATCCCCATCCCACTCTCATCTCTTCCTTCTGCCCAGCCTCTCCTTCATCTCAACGTTTTCTACCCTAGAGCTGGCCTCATTCAGCAGAGCTATTAGAAAGAAATATCATCCTGATCAATCTATGCTAAAAAAATCACACATACTGTGATGTGATGGCACAGTTCCTCCCTGCCCTAACTGTGCCTCCCTTTCCAAAACTCCCCTGTAAGAGGGGCTGGTTTCGGTACTCACCCAGATGCCCACCTTGCTTATCAGCCCTGGCTCCCCGGCTGGCGCATCGCCTGCTGTGCCTGCGCTTGCTCTCTCTCCCTGGAGAGCCACTCTTGCAGCTGCCGTTTTGGGTGAGGGTTTCAACTTTGCAGAGGGAGATAACACCTACCAAATTTTGCCTTGAAGGAAAGAAGGCGGCAGGCACAGGGGACAAGCCTGGTGAAAGGAGACCGTAACGGCTGCCTGAACTACCTTGCCAAGTTTTTCTGTTGTTTTTGGGTAAACCTCACCTTCCAACTCTTGATGCCTGCTGATATGCTGCAAATTTTCACCATAAAAGAGCAAGTTTGTTTTTTCAGTAACGTTTTACGCTAGACTGTAATTACTTCCTTCAATAGCATGAGAAAACAGAAGTACACAAAAAGAGCTTTACTGTGCACAAAACTGAACTGAAGAAACTCTTCTGCATTGGTCACTCTCTTGGCCACACTCAAGGAGAATTCTCAGGGGAATTTGATATAGTGACGTTACTTTTGGATTTGATGTAGCAGCACCGTATTTCTCTATTTCAAGGCAGGAAGGCTTTGCCTGCATTCTTTATTACTTCTTTCACTGTTGTGCCTATTGAGGAGGCAGTCACTAGCATGAGGGCAAGCCCAACCAGATGAAGGGTCCACATTCCATTTGATGTCACACAGCAGAACTATGTCCCCATTTCCTGTGCTCAGGAAGAACGAGCTGCCAATGAAGGTGCAGGTATTACAACACTCAGATCTTCCCATGCTCCAAGATCTGGCGGGTGAAGTCGGTGGGCCAGGCAACCTGAAGCTCTTATCTGGACGTATACATTTGTAGCAGCATGACAGGGAAGCTTGATCTGGGAAGTTCTCAAGGGGAAGGGCTTGGGAAGGGAATTACAACCTTTTAGCTGCACCTTCCCCTCAAAAACCCAGTCCTGGGCATGAAAGTGAGCTCCATCTTACTCCTCTCAAATTAATTATTATTCCCTCTCAGCGTCTTTTCTCATGCAAGCTCAGAAGAAATAGCAGCAGCTTAAACTGAAATCAAAGTGTCTTCTCCAGCAACAGACATGTTTGTGTTTCACATTGGACTGCATGTGGTCACAGTATAAAAATATGACAATATTACTGTCAACAGCTCTCATGTGGAAGTACCATAAGAAGGAAATTGCAAACAATTCCTGCTGAATGGAGGTGTTCAAGGAGGGTGTTCAAGGCCAGGTTGGACAGAGCCTTGAGTAGCCTGATCTAGTTGAGAGACGTCCCTGCCCATGACAGGGAGGTTGGATTAGATGATCTCTAAGGTCCCTTCCAGCCTATGCCATTCTATGATTCTATGATTCTATGAATGGGTTTGGAAATGAAGAAGGCTTTACTGTTGTCATTACTTCTCCTGGCTTGTATCCAGTACTAAACTATTGCATTTATGCTGTAATTATATTATCAAACCCATGCTAACTTGTTTTATGATTTCTATACTTCCAACTAAGAGTCACAGGCACGAACGTTCCCACATTCCAGCTAATTCCTTTAAAAATCAAAACTCCAAACAAAACCACAACATAATCTGTCTTCTAATGTATGTATCAGATAGTTATAAATACAAATTATCTTTAGTTTTTATATCCTGATATTATTCATAAGGTTGCTGTTATTGTATGTCTTCTTTTTTTTTCACTTACATAGCAACTTTCATAGAATCATAGAATCATAGAATCATAGAATGGTTAGGGCTGGAAGGGACCTTCAGAGGTCATCTAGTCCAACCCCCCTGCAAGGAACAGGGATATCTCCAACTAGATCAGGTTGCTCAGGGGCCTTGTCCACCTGGCCTTGAACGTCTCCAGGGATGGAGCATCCACCACCTCTCTGGGCAACCTGTTCCAGTGTTCTAACCACTCTCATAGTAAAAAATTTTTCCTAATATCCAACCTGAACCTACCTCCCTCTATTTTAAAACCATTACACCCTTGTCCTATCATAACTGCCCTCCTGAACAGCCTCTCCCCATCTTTCCTGTAGGCCCCCTTGAGGTACTGGAAGACCGCTATAAGGTCACCCCGGAGCCTCCTCTTCTCCAGGCTGAACAGCCCCAACTCTTTCAGCCTGTCCTCACAGGAAAGGTGCTCCAGCCCTCTTATCATCTTCGTGGCCCTCCTCTGGACCCTCTCCAACTGGTCCATGTCCTTCTTATGTTGGGGACTCCAGAACTGGACGCAGTACTCCAAGTGAGGTCTCACGAGGGCAGAGTAGAGGGGGAGAATCACCTCCCTCGACCTGCTGGCCACGCTCCTCTTGATGCAGCCAGGACGCGGTTGGCCTTCTGGCCGCAAGAGCACATTGCCGGCTCATATTGAGCTTCTCGTCCACCAGTACTTCCAGTCCTTCTCCTCAGGGCTGCTCTCGATCCAATCACCACCCAGTCTGTATTTATGCCTGGGATTGCCACGACCCAGATGTAGGACCTTGCATTTGGCCTGGTTAAACTTCATGAGGTTGGTACGGACCCACCTCATCCAGCCTGTCAAGGTCCCTCTGGATGGCATCCCTCCCTTCCAGCGGTCGACGGCACCACACAGCTTGGTGTCATCGGTGAACTTGCTGAGGTGCACTCCATGCCACTGTCCCGTCACCGACAAAGATGTTGAAGAGGGCCGGGCCCAACACGGACCCCTGAGGGCGCCACTTGTGACCGTCTCCACTTGGACTTGAGCCGTTGACCACTACTCTCTGAGTGCGGCCATTGAGCCAATTCCTTATCCACCGAGTGGTCCATCCATCAAACCCATGACTCTCTAATTTAGAGAGAAGAAAAGCTAGCACAAAATGGCAGAATATTTTATGCCTTGTATCCTGCAGCTACAATTATGAATGCTCTAAACCCATTAATTACAGCAGTCCTCTTTTCTGAAACAGCACCACATGTGGGGAGTTACTCCACCATAAGCGAACACTGCATTTTTAGAAAAGGTACCATGACAGATCATGCGATACAAACTCCCAGACAAGGCAAAGGAAAGCATACCATACAGAATTTATATTGCCCTGGAAATGTTATTGCAGCCACTGTGCTGGTTCTTCCCTGAAACAGCATCCTGCGTGCCATTCTGGACAGACTCTCTCCTTTCTTGTAGCTCACATAGAGCTGTAAATGACAGCAAAGAAATACCCAGAGTTCAGTTCCCGCTGCCTGCCCACCTGAGCATTTTCTGCAGTTTCCACTCTTGTGCAGCTGACACCTGTGAGATGGTCATCCAGCCACCCAGCACTGCATGGAGCTACCATGAAAAAGCTTCATTTTGTTACTCCATAGTTTTGTTGACAAAAGTAATCATTGGAGTTGTTGCCCCACAAGAAGCTAAGTCAGCAAAGCAATAAAAAAGTGTAAGACAAATCAGCTTAGGCAATGTCTTAAACCTTTTTTATAAGACTGTAACTCCCATGTTACCGGCATTCAGGTGAACCATTCAGAGGGTTTTTTTATTCTTGCTAGGAAAGATTGGATGTCTCAGGCAAACACAGTGAAAATTACAAGCTGAAAGGATGAAATCAAAGCTAGTCTCAAGTAGAAAATAATTAACAATAATTTGTAATTAAGTTTTGCAGAGCTTTCATGTAACTAATTAGAAATTACAAAATAAATTATATTTCTGAAAACAACCATTTATTTTGGCAGTCTCAACATTTTTTAATGCTGCAGTTACTGAGATGAAAGATACTTTATTAACAGCATTTTGCCTTTGTTCTATCCTTTTAGGAATGTTCGACATCTTTGAAAAGTTTTATTATGAAGATGAGGAGGTGTGTATATGGCTCAGTACTTGCCCAGGATAGCTGCTAGAAGAAACTGCACTGAAGCCAAGTAGAACTTCTGTTTTACTATGCTGATGGTTTATATTTCATTTGATCTATCTAATCATGTTTAAAATTTGAGTTATTCAAAATAGTCATGAGAATCTTTAACAGACCTCTGAGTTCACAAGTCCATAAATTTGATCTGCCTTGGATGAATCACTCGCAAATGGACATGTACAAAAAATAGCATGGGAAATAGTTTTATGGGCGACGTCTCAGAAATCACATCTACTATACATGCCTGATATTCAGAAAAAGACCTGAGACAACAGGTTGCATCATAGTCCTTTCTATAAGAATATAATGAGTTTCAGGAGGACACATGGGTCAGAGAATAGAGTAGATGGAATGGTCTAAACTAGACTAGAGTGAATGGAATGGGCTAAACTAGACTAGAGTGGAATGGAATGGAAGGAAAGGAATAGCTTCAGCTAATATAAATGTAATTCTGATGTAGGTGTAATTTCAAGTTGCCACTACTAGAAAAGTGGAATTGCTGAAGGCTGTTCATTGATGGACCAGGGCTGAAGTCCAAAGATATGTTAGTGATTCTGTTTTAAAATTATTTTAATTTCTCAAATATACATTTTTCCCACATCTGTTTGTCCCCTCTGTAAAAAAAAAGGCCGTGCCAACTGCTGCGTAGTCTGGAGAAAGAGACCAATGGTATGACATTGAAATGTTACTTCTTCAGATCAGTAATCTGGTTTAGTAGAAGAAATTCCATGACTAGAAGCACTGGGATTTCACTTGGGGTATTGATATGCCTGAGCACTTGATGCAATGTAAAGGCATATATGACAGACAGAAAAGAACGGCTGTGAGGCAAGGAAAGACATATGAGGATCATGAGGGCGGAATAGAAAAGAATGCATGGCAGAGCTGAGAAACAGGAGGAATTAATGAAAGGGCTGAAGAGCTGAAAAAGGACATGTTGGTAGAAAAACATGACAAGATAATGAAATGAAAAGCAAACATGAGGGACCGGAGGTGCTGAGAGACATGAAAGAAAACGTGAGAGTGGAGGCATTGACAGAACTGCAAAAAAGACTGAAGTATACAGAAGAATAAAGAATGGAATAGTGACTGGCTAGGTTTAGGATCTGGCCTCAACCTCATGACAAGGAAGGGTAAACAAAAATTTGTTTTATTCATCCTGAGCAAAAGTGTGGCAACATACAGATGAATTTGGAACTGAAATCATTACGTAATTAGGAGTGGTTCCTTCCCCTTCAAAAGATCAAAAGGCAGACCGAAAACAGCAAGCATATAGTAAACATAAGCAAACATGTGGAGATATGATAATTAATTACCCTGTATAACTTTTCCATCAGCTTTTTCATCTGAGATAGTTTGAACACATTGTGCAATGCACTGCCTCTTGCAGCATAGCTGTGTGGTTCATAGGAGGAACAGAGGACAATGTGCACCACCTCAGTGCAGATGGAGGATGACTGGATGGGACTCAGAGACATGGTGCAGTAGGGTGTGTATGGGAATGGCACATTCTTATAGCACCGTGATTGCAGCTAACCAGCTTTTCCTCAGCTCATATAGGAGATACCCACCTCTTCACAGCCACGATTGTATTTAGCAAACAGGTTCATCCTAAATGACCTTCCCTATCTATTACTAACAAACAAGGCAAATGTGCATTGCATAGGAAGAGCATGCTATTTCATTTTGTGTCACTCTGGTAAATCCACATTGCTTTGAAAGGAAATATCAGGATGATTGTCTCCAATTACACTCATTTGCATTATTTCTGACCGTAATTTCCCAGAGAGAAACACATGTGTGCATGCTGGGTAGCTGACGCATAGCGCATTTAATGTTTCAAAGGCAAGAAACCCTCTGGGAAGTAGCTTGCTAACAGAGTTAACCTCTGCAGCACATGCTTTTCAGTTGCACACACACACACTCAGTACACATCGTTCAAATCTGTGCAAGCCCAATGGCCTGTTGCATGTAAGGAAACATATCATGATTAGAAAGTCTTGGCCTAAAGTAGCCTTACTGCTAGACTTAATACTAAAACCAAATATATCAGTAATGGGGAAAAAAAAACCAACCCAAAATCTCTAACATGAACAACATCAAAAACTGGATAAAAAAACTATGAAATCACCTATGAAATATTCTGGAGTCCAAGGATAGCATCAAACCCTGTATGCTTATACTAGTACTTGCCATGCTTGCAGTAGCTTTGAAAAAGACGTAATTTAAATTATAATGGTGTTACAATTAATAAATTTACTAGATTTTATTGAAAGATTTGTTGGCATTTCCATTAAAATCACTGCTCTTGAGTCATGTGAGGATGTTAGACTCTCAGCTCCTATTCAAAGAGACACCTCAGTCACAGAGAAAAATTTTGAAAACTGTGGGCTCGTGACATCCTGGAGAGCTCATTTATGGCTTTGAATGCAGAGAACTGGCAAGTCTGCAGTGCCTGTGAACGCGAAAACTGTTAAGAATTTCTCTTTTAAACAACCGTCCACCTTTCCATTCATCTTTTTTTTTCTAATAATGTCAGCTACCAATAGGGAACATGTTGCAGACAATGGATCTTCACAGGTTTAACCCAACTTGTGCCCATCAGTCGCCAGAGAGGGAAAGCTGCTTCTACATCTGAAATCTGGCTGTTGCTTTGCATAAACCAAGTGAAAGATACCTGCAAATCCAGTCTTCATTATTTAATAAACTTTTTGTAAATTAAGTGATCTTTAAGCAATAAGGGTAAAACATGTCCCACCCTCTAGACATGATTCAGCAAGAAAACTGGTTCAGCCAATATGAATACACACAAGCCTAGGACAAATCCAGAGGCAGGCAAGATGCCCTAGGACATCTCAAGTGGCACTAAAACCCATGTTTGGTTCCGTTCTGTTGATGGACCCACACGGACTGATTACTGGTGCCTGGAGTAACCCCTTATCTTGCTATGCTCCATTTCTTTGCCCAGTGTCTCATAGGTAAAAGTGGCCAAAGCTAAAAAAAATACCAAAAAACATCAGACAGATTTGTGGCAGAAATCCTGTGATTCTGCAAAATAATTTTCCCCAAAACTCCCTCTGAAGTGGGTTGTCATCTAAGAGAAAAAATAGCCGTTGTGAGTAGAGGGTTGCATGTGCACGCCCTGTATGCCTATACACCCTGTATTTGTGATTTCACCCACTAGTATCTGACAGCTGATGTACCACACGGAGAAGTTGGTTTGCCATAAGCAATTATCTAGCTCTGGTTTTGATTTTAATTTCTAATAAATGAACTCCAAGGCTGTAATTCTCTGCAGCCCCAAATGAAAATTACAGACTAGTGGTCACAGAAGCCATGTCAGAGCTGACCTGCCCCTCTCTGGCGCCGGCGGCAGCGAGCAGCGTTGGGGGGAAAGTCATTGCACGTGGGAAAATCATCACTCGTGGGGAAGGCATCATGAGAGAGATCTGCTGAGCTAGGCATCCTGCAGTGGGGAAGGGAAGGCTGGCTCCTTCCATAGATTGTCCCAATGGTCCTCCTCATGTCCCTCACTAGGACATAAGGTGTGACAAGGGCATGACATGGTGGACTTGATTCACTTCTGTACAATCTGAAATGACCTCCAGGGCGTTGAATGCGTCAAGTGACAATTCATACTATGTAAAACGGTTATGTTTCTTTATGTGTATCTGCTAAAACCTTTGGAGACAGGGACCTCCCATCCATTTTTAGGTGAGGCATTATGAGGTTTTCTCTGCATAGATCTAATTTCAGTTCCTCCATTATTGAAACTGAACTATGTACAGCTGTGCAGAAAACAATGGCACTAACTTCAGCGTGCTTCCTAAGCTGATGCTTTCTGTGGAAAACAAAAGTTTTCCTATTAAAATTAAAAAGGCAGGTACTCAGTAGGTGCACCACGTAAAAGTTTTACACTGCATGTTATCCATAAGGCTAAGGGTGAGTCTGTAGCATCAGAGGGTCTATATATCAGAAGAATAATATGCAAAATACTATTCTGCAAATTATTTGTACTCGTCTTTATAACTTGAAAATTATACTACTGTAAAAATATCAATTTTGTTTTACAATGGCACAATCTCTTTCAAATCATGAAGACTAGAGCAATTCAGCAACAGTACAGAACCATAGTGATTTTATTCAAAGGCTTAAGGGAGGATGGCTAAGCTGACTTCTTCAGGAAACAATGCTCAGGAGATTAAGCTGTCTGTCTGTCTGTATGTTCCCTGGTACATTTTGCGCCCTGTGGCCAGTTTTCACTGATAGCAGCATAGTCCTCTGCAAAATAATTAAGGCTTCACTTTTCATGAAAAAAAAGATGACCAAGTAGAAGAGAAAAACTGAAAGTGTCCTGAGCAGTAAAGACTTCAGCGTGATTAGGAGATTAGAAGAGGAAGCAGAAGAGCAAGAGAGGTGCCTCAATCATTGGAAATACTTAACTGGAGCTTGCAATCAACTGTAAGGCACAAATTGACAGGAAACCAGTGTTGCTACAATCAAGTGCTCAGGAAACGATCTTTTAAGCACAGAAGTATTCTCATAGGATCAAACGAAAATTTTGAAAGCATTGCTAGCTCCAAGAATCTACCTGTCTGTTAAATCGTTAAATCTTTTTTCAGATATTCCTTTCTGTTTTACAAGGCAAAAACTCATCAATGGCTTCTTTATCTCCTGTACTTCATTCTCTTACATCTCTGTCAATACAACTTGCAGTAAGGGCATACCTATCTTTATGGATCATATGAATAAAATCTGACATCCCCTAGGGCACAAAAGTGAGTATTTCAGCCATGATTTTCATTTACTTATCTGAATATTCATTCAGATTAACAGGAATGCAACTTGAAACTGAAATATCCCTTAGACACTGTTCAGACAAATATTAGGGACGGTCCATGCACAAAATCCTCATAGCTGGAACTGCCGGCTTGACAACAAGAAGGAAAGAAAAGCCATGGAGGTCAGAATGACTTGGGCAGAATCGGACAACAGTGATGAATGGTTCAGTGTCCTACTCGTTAGACCTGGACCACCAGTTATTTCAAGACGTCAGGATGACCTGAGCGAGACTGTGGATGCAACAGGTGCAGAGCTATTTGGCTGAGCAGTGCCGCAGTGGTGCCGGGGAGTGCAGCAGAGAGACGCCAGCGTGGCTTTGCCGGCTGAGAGTCAGGGTGCCGTGCAGGGGTTACGGACCCACGTAAGTGGTGCTGCTGGAGCCAGGTCTGAGCTGGTATCTCTATATGCCACTCTGTAGGGATGCTGCCAGCTCAGATCAGAATCACCTAGGATCACTGCACCACGACTTGTTGGGCAGTGGAGATATGAGCAGTTATCCTGTTGGCTTTCAAAAAGAAAATACAAATTACCAACTTTTGAGACCTATTTCTCCTCTACATTGGAGCTCCTCCCCTACAGATTGACAGCTCCACTAGCAGTGAGTGTGGAGCCACGAGGTATCCCTGCCTGAGGGATACATGTCATGGCCCTACACAGGCCTTGGGAATCACCGCTTTTGAGATGATTGCTGCTACCTGCTCAGGAGATCAAAACAGCCAGGAGACCACTCTGCAAAGGGGATCTCCTGCCTCAAGGCACTTCACAGAATGCTTCCAAAGCAAGATATCACTCTGACCACAATAAAGACTTGGATTTCCTTGTAGTGGTAGAACAGTGCCCTTGCCTGATATTACTTGGCTAAGTGAAAGAATATTCCCTTGTTTTGTGGAAACTTTGAATGTCCAGTGCAGCCACCAAATGAAGCAGAGTTTGAAAATGGTCCACAAGTTTCATCTGTCCTATTTCTGTGCAGTATTGTGAAACTATGTGTTGGCACTAACATTTTAGAAGTAAAACTTCCTTCACATAGCAAAAGAGTGAAATATTGTTGACGTAAGTAAAATAGAATGTGTAGACTCTTCATTTGTTTTTGAAAAGCCTCACTTTGGGGTCAGCAGACAATTTTGTCTTTATAAGGGAAAACTTTTATTGAAACAGACTATATTTGATATGCAGCTTTGCTATTTAAAGTGCATTTCTACAGCTAAGGTGAAAACACTTTTATTGTATTCCATTTTCCTTGCAAAAGATCAAAATAATATCTAAGCCTTAAGCATGAAGTAATCATCTTAATTTTGTAATTATTTTATTTCATTTTTATTATTTTATGGTGGACTATTTAATGTGGGAAAATTAATGCTGATGCTCAGAGCAGACTAGTAAATGTGTACTGTAACTGTGTCTTTGCTTTTTCAAGAAAAAAGACTGAATCTATGAGTTAGCTTATACCTTCACTGTTTCCAAAATAAATTCCTACTCTGTATGAAGGTAAAAGGACAAAACAAGTGCTTTGCAATTGGAAGGACAGAGCTATGATTATCCAAGCTGTTGACCTAGCAAAAAATTAGTAGGAAGTTGGTTTTTATGCAAGAAAAAATTAAACAAGCCAAGGCTGAGATAATTAGTAATGGAATTCATATTTGAAGATAATTCTTCAGTAGAAAGCAGTGTCCTGGTTTTAGCTGGGACAGAGTTAACTCTTCTTTTTAGCAGCTAGAAAAGCTCTGTGTTTTGGTTTTACTCAGAGGCTCGCTCTGAGAAGTACGTTGATAGCAAGCTGATGTTTGTAGTTAACACTGAAGTCTCAAGGACTTTTCAGCTGCCGTGTTCTTGCCAGTGTGCAGGAGCACCACAGGATAAGGGGGGAGCATAGCAGGGACAAGGGGGTCACGACTCTCCTTACAATTTGTACTTGGACTTAAGATTGAGGGCCAAACTGGCCAATTAGTATTCCATATCAGGCAGCGTCATGCCCAGTATAAAAGTGAGGGTCAGCCAGAAAGAAGGGCTTTTGCCCTTCCGGGACTCTCACTTTCGGACTCTCGAGGTGTTTTCTCTCTCTCTCACTCTCTATTTTGGGGCCTCCCATTCATCCGGGATTGCGATATCAGGTTTATCTGTTTCGGGATTGCAGCTTCGGGATGAGACGGGTCTCGGTCAAGGGGTGGTGAGCAGTTACACCGTACATCACTCGTTTGTATGTATTTATCCTTGCACATATCCGTACATAGATATATTGGT
The DNA here is from genome assembly GCF_009769465.1 of Tauraco erythrolophus. Taxonomy (NCBI): domain Eukaryota; kingdom Metazoa; phylum Chordata; class Aves; order Musophagiformes; family Musophagidae; genus Tauraco; species Tauraco erythrolophus. Next base: position 20,006,961 of record NC_141473.1, on the reverse strand, counting down.
AGCGGTAGGAGTAAATTGTTCTTATCTCAACCCACGGATCTCTTTTCTTTTCTTCTTTGATTCTCTCCCTCATGCCTGGGGTGGGGGAGTGAGCGACTGTGTAGGGTTTGGTTGCCGGAGCGGCCTAACCCATGACAGCAGGCAAGCAGAAAAGTGTTCACGGGAAGAGAGCCGGCGGTCCAGCCACCAGCCACCTCAGAGCCCAGCCTTGACCTCAGCTCACTGCCCACTCTGGGCTCCAGCCAGCTCAGCCCCAGCCCAGCCCAGTTACAGGTATGCAAAAACTCCAGTTTGAACAGAGGACAGAGGTTTCGCGATGCCATCTCTAACCCCCCAGCAGCCTTCTTCTGTCTCAAAACAAACCTGTTACTTTAATTCTTAGCTCTAAGAAATGCCTGAGCCACTCTGCCTGCAGACCCTCTGATCCATCCCTAAAAATATCTGAGTAGCTCCTGCTGATGCCAACACAAAACTGAGCGGAGCAAATCGCCCGCTCAACCCCAGCCTCAGTCACTAGTGCACGCCCACCGGTGTGCGATGGCACACTCTCGCCAGGACTGACTGCTGCACGTTGACTAGTGCTGACTGGTGTACACTGACGGTAACTCCTGCTTCGTGCTCCTGCTGGTACCCGTTCTTCTGCCAGAGGTTTTGAGTTGACACTCCCGAGACTTGCGTTTAGCAACAAGTGTAATAGCAACGAGCTATACTTAATTCAGCTTTCCATTCATGTGTATTGCAGATGCGTGAATTCCTTTTTTTCCCTGCTTACATTGGATTCATGTGAGGCTGAGGAGATATTGCTGTATACATTACTACAAAACTAGCAGAAGGATAAAAAGAGCAAAACAATTTGAACAGCTATGCAAAGCTGATGAATTGCAACAGAGATTTCATCTTCATCCACCTTCAGAGGTGAAGAAATTCTGTTTTGCATACATTTCACAAACTTCAGCATTAGCCAAAAAGTACTGTGGAAATCATTTCTGTTTTCAGAAGTTGTGATTCCTTTGGATAAGTCAACAGAGGGACTGCTGCTGAACTGCCCCGTCTGTGGGTGACTGAGGTTCTGAGAGGCTTGGGTGGAAGGGCAGCACTGCCTGGGACATTCCCAGACAAAGTGTCAGCAGTGTGAGGGAAGAAAGAAGCATACACCGCTCTCTGTCCCTCCTGAGCCCTTCCCTTTGACATCTCTTACTTCACCTTTGTCACAGGAAAGCTTCATAATTACCTAAGCGCCAACTCAGAGCTACCTCGCTCATCTCTTAAGAATACTGTGCCACGCAAACCAGCTGCTGGGAACCCTCCAGGCAAACCTATGCTGTTTACCTTGACAATGAGCACCAGGAATGTTTTTGAAGGCCTGACAGAGCTGAGGAGAATCTCTCACCCAAGCAGCACCCGCTCTCACTGGTGCTTCGTGCTTTTGCACTTGAGTCTGTTTGTGTGTGGACTCCATTGGAAGGACTCCCTTTGCTGTTTGGAGGTGTAGGGGCCATTGTTGGAGAGGGAAGGCTCTGTCTTCAGCCTCAAGACATGCCCATGCTGGGAGCCAGCAGTGCTCCAGCCAAGGCAATGGAGTGGGGTGGAGTGGCTGAGGGCAGGCGTTGCACCCACACTGCCAGAAATGAGCTATTGTCCCAGGGATGCCATGGAGACGCAGTGTTAGACCCTGTTCTTGGTTCTCAGTGTTTTGCTCACTCTCAAGAAACACTGCTCACACCATTATGGCAGGAAATATTTTTAAAGCCATATGAGTACACAGAGGGCTTCTTTCTGGTTTTGCTGCTGTATGTTCTCTTGGAAACTAGCAGTTGGCAACTCGCGCAAAAACATATCTATCTCTCGATAAAGCACACTGTCCTGTAAAGGCCCTCCTTAGCATACTCAGAATAGCCAAATGTTTCTGATAACTGCGTACACTGGCTGGAGGAAGAAGCCAAAAGGACATATTTGATCCAGTAAGAACTGCTATATTCAGCTGCTTGCAAATATCTTCCATTCTTAAGTCACTTTCAGACAGATCTAATTCCTGAAGCAGAAGGGAATGGGGAGAGCAAAGAGTTTGCAGAAAACATCAAAATGCTAGGGATTATGTTCTGTGTGTTACTGGGTTTTTTTATCCAGAAGGAGCACTGGAAGGAGCTGAGGTTTCATAAACAGAGTATGTAGTCAACTATTTACACAAAGGCACTTGTTTATATAAGGGCATCTAGACTGACCAGTTTAAAGTTCATTTGAGCATGACCACGTTTGTGAAGTTGCAGCCACACCTCTGACAGCAACATTTCAACCTTTGAACATTTCCACCGAATTCTACACCTGTTTATAACGTGACTAACTTCCCCTGAAACCTGTCAACTTACGACAGAGTACGCATGTCTGTGTTTAAAAAAAATCAGCCTAACACTCACTCTTGTTCATCTTCTTTCCCCATCTCAAACATTGACTTCGAATACGTGCTGCCAGTAACCTGCAATGATGGCTTTATCCACTAGTTTGCTCTTTATGGTATTTTGTCATTTATACATTGTCCTTTTACTCAATATTGTTTTACTGAGTCCTTTTTGTCAATGATGCGTTGCTTTACATTAAAGAATTAAGCTGGCTTTGTTCACAGCTAGTTAATAGCACATCTTAATGAGTCAGAATAGCATGAGGTACTCGAAGCCAAATGCATACTTAAACAGTTCATTCATGGAATTCACGTTGAGCTTTGAAAGACACTGGGACTTTAAAAACAAGAAAATCTTGTTTTCTTAGAGAGAAAATGAGATGTTAAATTATATGAAAGGAAATAAAGAGAAGATAAAAAAAAAAAGAACCACCCCATATGTAGACTCAATATTTGGAAACATGTTCTAAACCAGCCATTTAAGAATCATTTCCTCTCCTAATTCCCCGCCAGAACCTGAACTCGAACCTTTATATTTCTCTTTGAAGGCCTGCAAATCTTGTAGGAACAGGCATTCTCCTGAGATTTTCTTTCATATTTCTTTCTGATCTGTAGATACTAAAGAAAGTAACTTCTGAGGATATATTAAATAAATATGGTCCTAACCAGAGCCAGTATTGCAAGGAGAAAGTATGCAAGCTAAAATATAAATAGAAGTATCAAAGCCTGTTCAAAACCTTGATAGATGTTCACCTCAGTGCATAAGCTGATCTGTTCTGTGTGGATGAACAGACAGAATGAATATTTGGAGAAACAAGTGTAGGGAACTTAACAAGAAAGAATGATTAGTTTTAAGGTTTAAAAACACCAAGCTGGAACACGCAAAATGCAAAGTCCATCAGCTTTGTACCAGAATATGCAAGTGAAGAAAAAAAAAAGAAAGCCTCAATCATGCTTCTGCAAAAATTGTATTATATCAATAGTTGGGACACCAGTTAGGGAACACGGCTGCATTACACTTGTACTCCACAAAAAGAAGCACCTCACGAAGGCCACTATCCTGAAGACCTAACAATCTACTCAAACCTACCTAATTTCTACTGCTGGGTAATATTGGCCAGCTCCCAGTGTGTCTGAGACCACTGAGACAAGTGGTCAGTGTGATAATGTTTTCTGAGTCCACAGAGGTTACTCTGCTTCATACCTATATATTTAGGGAATATCCATTTTATTCTGTGGCCATTTTGGAGGTGAAATTTGAATAAAGGAAAATTTCCTGAAACCATTCCTGCAACAATGTAGAATTACGGAACAGCAATATGAACATTAGAAGAATAAAACAAAAATATGTGCAATAATGTCTACAGAAGTATCAAAGAGTCGGAGTTCCTTCTGTCCTTTCCGTGTAACATAAAAAGCTGGAATTGGCAGGTTGTCAGTAAAAGAGAAAATTGTTGCAGACTTATTAACAATTTAATCAGGTATGATAAGGTATATCTAGGAACATATCTGTTTTTAAAATTCCTCATCCTGCTCTGCCACTCCACAAAGGCTGGTATTCTCCTTAAAAATCCAGCAATCTGTGACAGTGAAAAGAGCCTTGTTATTCGTCTGTGGTGGCTAAAGAGATGAAAAGCACGAGGTCAAAGCATAAAAGGAGTCGCCTCTCTCTGATGCTACCCTAGGGAAAAGCCAAAGTGACAGCAGAGGGAATAAGGAGCGGGAAAGAAATAGATGCTGGTTGTCAAGGTGCTGCATGACTGGGGAAAAAACAGTGCATGACCATTGTTTTGTTGCCACCTTTGCCCAGCACTGCTTCCAGACTCCTGGGAATTGAGTTTCCATTCTTCTGTTGTCTCAGTCGCTGAGCTGAACACATGATTTCTAGCACAAGGTCGGTAATGCTTTAATTCATCTAAAGCATCACCTAAAACTGATGAAGGTTTGTGGGAGCTGCAAAAGGTCGTATCAAACCTGGGCTTGAGGAGTTGCTTTATTATTTGAAAACAGATATATTTAGTTGTGTAGTTTTGTTTGTAACTCACATAGGTGAAAGGATGGCTATTTCTTGAAAGATTCCTTTTGGCTAAAGAGGTGTAACATGACTCACCTAACCTGAATTTAGGTAACTCAGGTATAACTGGAGAGGCAGGGGAAAATGCCAAGTGTGAGAATAAGATCGCAGTGGCTTTCAACCAAAAAAAGAGGAGGCTAGCTCAGTAAAAGAGTTTTTAAAATGTCTGTTCCTTTTCATGCCAAAGGAACTAAGTATTTTCAAGACACATATTGTATTAGAATGTAACGTTAGGAAGCTAGAATATAAACTGTTGTTCTATGATAAGAAAAAAATAAGCTATTCATATTATTTGATAAAAAAGTTACAAAGTCTTCTTGATTGGGAAAACAATAAATGTAATGGATTTTTGGGCTGATACAGTCTATCTTAGAGATCTATCTGTGGGACAACAGAGGTTTAGACATGGCCTCTGGGAGTTTGTATAGTGTAGAGAGAATGCTAATTCAAACACTCCGCATTTTCTTCAAGCTAGGAGTATGTAGGTGTTCACAGACTGTGGAGCTGCTCTGTGTGCATCCAAGCAGGCTAGCTTCTGCTCAGGTATTTTTGTTCCTTATTTCCTGAATAAAACTGCACTCAGTCTCTACCTACCATTACATTTAGCAAAGCTTTCTTTTTCTTTCTCCATCCTCATTCTATAGAGTGGATAAATCTTGCTTTTGAGCAGTTTTGTATAAATTATACTAGGCAACTATAAATAAGGGCTTTATTTAGGTTCCCGAGTATTTAATTAAATGATAAATGTTTTATTTTTTTTTTATTTTCAATTGCTTTGTTTTTTCAGCTAACTATCTAACAACTTGGTCGTATTCACTTTGAAAACTTCACTGTGAAGGGAATCAATGATTGATTTAGTTAAAGTTGCCCAATAACCCCAGTGTTTCCCAGAGTTAGCCAGAAATATTTCCTAGTTAATCTACAGAATATATACATAGCATCTGACTTGCTTCTCAGAAGACCAAGTGAAATTCATTTCTCTGAAAGCTTTGCTCCTTTCCTTGGATTCACACATATTTTTGCCCTGATTGAGAGCAATGTCCTGGTCCAAACCTTAGCAGAGAATCCAGATTGCTGCCAAACTCCCTCTGACAGGTGTTTAAAGTCAGCTTTGTACCATTTAATTAACAAGTAAGGACTAACAGACTAGTTCCATTCAGTATTAGGCAGCACTTCTCTCATCAGAAAAGCACTGAACTTGCCAGGATCACAAGTGCAGAGTAGGACAACTGATAGATTAATATACTGTTTTATCCAGAGAAAAGATATGGCTGTTTCTTGCTGTGATATATTTGTTTCAGGAAATTACTTATTCAGAACTTAGCAGAATGAAGGGAGCTGTGGATCCTGAAGCGTTTAAGAATATTGTAAGTTGCTTGGTAGAGTGACCTGGGGATGGAAGGAATGCATGCCTTACAGCAGAGGGGTTTCTAGGTGTTGGAAATAACAAGGTAGATAAGCTGCATATATTTAACCCATCCTCTCTAATCACTCTATATACTACTGCTACTACTGCTTTCTCTTCTCTTCTCTTCTCTTCTCTTCTCTTCTCTTCTCTTCTCTTCTCTTCTCTTCTCTTCTCTCTTCTCTTCTCTTCTCTTTCTCTTCTCTTCCTCTTCTCTTCTCTTCTCTTCTCTTCTCTTCTCTTCTCTTCTCTTCTCTTCTCAATGAGTAACAGCACATCTTGTGTTTGACAGAAGCTAAGACAAACACCTTTCCTTAGTAAAGCCACAGAGTTAATTTCCCTTTAAACATAATTTACCAGTTTTGTATTGCTGGCACTATCCACCTATCTGAAAATACAATGATCTGGAAGGTCAGCATTTTGTCAGCAAAGAAGGCTCTAAATAACTAGTGACTTGTGTTTTCTCCTTTTTTGAATGACTGTCTTAGATCAGAAATGGACAGCTTTTCAGAAAAGCACCTCTTGCCAAGTAAACCTGTTTAGTTCTTCAGTCACTTGTTAAACTCTTGGGGTTTTTTCTGACAAATTACAAGGATAATTCTCTTAGTAAAAGCTATAAAAAACAATCCTCTTTTATAACAAAACAGGTTGAATGTTACAGGTCAAAAGTAATATTTGTTTCAGAGCATGAGATTGGCTGTGCTAGTGATTTTCCTTGTGACTGTGCAAGTGGCTGATCCTGTTTTTTCCATAATATAGTCAATTTTTCAGTGCATATATGCCATTCACAAAAGGGCAGTCAGGAAGCTCTCTGGATTTCTCTGAAGGTAGTTTAAATAAACTGGTTTCAATTTGCCTTGCAGCAAATCAGGAGCATGCACCCAGGTAGATCCTCATCTCAGCTATGGGAAGCAGAAGTTCCTGCTATGAGGTTATAGTGATTCTTCTGTCACCAGAATGCAAGGGCTTATGATTGTATGGCAGTAATATAACACAGATTCTTTTTATAACAGATTTTAACTGAATAGTCAAATCCTGGATATAATACAAAGAATGAAGGAAATCTGTTGTAGTACTAGGGTTACGATATCCAATCTGATATTGCTTTATTCAAATGCTTAATATATGTAGACTAAATCCCTAGTTGTATCTGCTGTCTAACATTTATTCATTGCGAATATCTTATGCTTATAATATATGAAATAGACTTCTGCAAGCAAATGCATTTGTACCTTCTCTTCTAGAATGAGCTCATTACCTACAAAGGATATCCTAGTGAGGAGTATGAGGTGACGACAGAAGATGGTTATATCATTACCATTAACAGAATCCCTTATGGTACACAGAATCAGGGAAATCCAGGTACAGTTCTTTAGTATGAAGCAAAATCAGCCTAGATAGAGCACACTCTGGAAAGAGATACCTTGGATTTGTAAAATGTCCATCAAAGCTTGTATATGCAAGTGAAATTTTAGCAGCAAATTCTGACTGCCCTGAACAGCCTTCAAGATCAACAGGATTTATGTCAAGCACACCTATTTATAGCAAAAAATACACTGTAATATGAAGCATATGCCCTCATAATAAGAGTTGATGAGTAGAAGTTAAAAAAAAAAACCACAAAACTAGGGGAAAGGCTGCAATCTTCCAATCTGCCTGTTTTGAGAAAGCTGTTCCAGCTTCTAATTTCACTTTGTTTTTGCTTACACCCTGTTAGTATCAGTGACTGATTCATATTTTGGGAAAAGAAACCTCTGAAAACAATCCCACACCGTCATTCTCTATATCAGAGCTGAGAATCTCAAGCTTAATGCAGTAGAGCTGTACAAACGACGACCAGATAGTGCCAAGGTAGTTTTCGCTGGTGTCAGGCAAATCTTTCCATAAAACCTTACAGAAGCTTAGAAGTTGTTCTCTCTTTACAGAAAGGGATGTTTTGTTCTTATGATTAGTTGTCTCCCTTTAAGTTGGTATAGGAACAAATCCTAATATTGAATATGGGACAGTAAAGTCCCTGAACTACCAGAAAAGCAAAATATTTTCTAAATTGTTTTGTTTCTGATTTGCTTTTCAGCTTTGAAACCTGCTGTATTTCTCCAACATGGATTATCGGGAGATGCTAGTAACTGGGTCACAAGCCTGCCCAGCAACAGCTTGGGCTTCATGCTAGCTGATGCTGGCTTTGATGTTTGGATGGGAAATAGCAGAGGGAATCGCTGGTCCAGAAATCATCAAAATTATTCCATTGATCAAGATGAATTCTGGGCTTTCAGGTAGACTGAACCATTGAAGGACATCTCCATTGCCCACCTGTACGTATTTATTTAAGTTGGCTAAATCAGGGATTTATATATGCTACCTTTTAAAAAGCATTCTTTACATTCACTTTTGCTCAGGTGGCCCTGTACACACTTGTGAGCTTTAATAGTGGTGGACATTACTTTTCTCTAATTACTACTAGAAAAGGTTCTTCAAACTAGAGATACAGTAACAGAGCAACTCAGAGGAACCTGCACATGTTACGTACAAGCCATCCCTCAATTCTGGAGGCAGTTTTAGAAGCTATTTAGAAACACTAGTCTCTGTATTACAATAACACTAAAATCCCAGAAAGACAAAATGTAAAAAAAATTTTGCACTTATTTTAACGGACATTTAAAAATATACCTTTTCTTTAACACCAAATTGTACAAAATGCGTCATTCCATGGATGGAGCTCAGCTACTGTATCACCACCTGTTCCTTCTGCGTAGACCATTACAATTCAATCTGAAACTTCTGGACATTATAGTCTTTCTGTAGATGTCAAGGAGGAAAACTCCCCAGAAAACCTTGAGTAGTATCTTTCATATCCAGTGCCAGAAAAACACAGACCCTAAAATAGCTGAATGATTCACTAAATGGTTCATGTTGTTTCTTTGCTAACAACCCTGTAATAAAAATGTGAATTCAAATGGATTTTTAATTTATGCATGCCTCTCTTTCGATCTCCTGCCTGCAGTTTTGATGAGATGGCAAAGTTTGACCTTCCAGCAGCAATAAATTTTATTGTGAAGAAAACAGGACAGGAGAAGTTGTACTATATTGGCTATTCACAAGGTACTACCATTGGTAAGTTACACAAAACAGACAAATGTTTCAGGAAAACAGGACTGAAATGTGATTTTAGATACTGAATGTGCCTGGGCTTTTCATGAACACTTTGCAGGTGTGAAAACATAGGATAAGCCATTTTTATTATGTAGGCATTTTTAATTTATTTTAAGTGCAATAAAACATAATGCACTGCTCCTCTAAGTCTGTTGACTTAGAATTATAATGGAAATGATTGTGGGCCATACAAATTGTTTCTTTCCAAGATGCACGGGTGTACCCAACACCAGATGGTTAGCTGACCAAAATAAACAAAATAGGAAGATGAGAGTACAGAAAGAGAAGTTGGCCAGTTTGGGCAGGACACACACACACAAAAAAGAAAGTCTGAAATTGGATTGACCGGAAGGAAAACAGATTCTCCTCCCAATAGTATATGAAATACATTAATGTACATCAGAAGTGTGTATTTATGTTTAAATGGCTTTGGAAGAAAGCTGCAAAGGCAAAATATAGCAAGAACTTTCTATCTGAAGAGGATAGTAAAACTACAAGCTGGTAACACATGGTGAAAAGGGGTTTCACACAAATCCAGGCTGAACCATAGTCTTTGAACGATTAACAAGGTTGCTTGTAGGTTTGAAATTGCAGAATAGCATTTATAAACACTGAAAACAGCCTAATGTACAAATGATGATTTTCTTAACTCCTTTTTTTTTTCTTTTTTCTTTTTTTTTTCTCAGCTTTCATTGCATTCTCAACAATACCAGAGCTAGCTCAAAAAATCAAACTCTATTTTGCATTGGCACCTGTCACTACTATTAAGTATGCTAAAAGCCCAGCAACAAAACTCCTCTACCTTCCCGAAAAATTGCTCAGGATATGTGATATCTTGGTTTCAACTGTTTAACCATATACTTGTTTGTTCAGCTCTTAAAATGTATAAACAGAAAGTATAGGGCTTTATGGAGTCTATTCATTTGCATGTGGGTAGGTTTACCTTATGGCTGAAGCCTTTGGAAGTTCAGACTGGACAATAAGAAAAATTTTTTATATAGGGCAATAACACAGCACTGGGACAGATTACCCAGAGAGGTACAGAAATGCAGATCCTCAAAGATTTCCAAGATGCCTGTAGACAAAGCCACAACTGATGTGTAAGCTTAGAGCTAAAACAAGAATTAAAGTTAACATTTAACATATCTCTTCATAAAAGTGATGTAACACAAATTGAGTAATGCCTGAGCAGGCTGATGCAATGGAAGGGCTCCTTCTTTCTTGTTTGTGGGAACATCATCTGGCAAATCAAGAAAAAGTAAGTGAGAACCACTGAAAGTGCTGGAGAAGAGGAACAGGACACAAACACTCTTTAAAACAACAGCACAATGTACAAGTGTACATTCTTAAATTAACGTTACCTTTGTATTTCACAGAGTTTGCTTGGCAAAAGAGAATTCCTTCCCCAGATTGAATGTCTAAGAAGGCTAATAGTCCCTGTCTGCAGCCACCAAGCTTTTGCTAGGCTTTGTAGAAGTGTCTTCTTCAGTCTGGGTGGCTGTAACCTGATAAATATTGACATGGTATGTATAACTCTTACCAGCTCTACTGAGTTTAAGCTCCTGCTCCCAAAACTCACCTATCCTGTGGTGTGAATCCTGAATTTCTATTAGTCAGCATCACATTGCAGGGAACAGTCCCCACTACCATACAGCAGTATCTGCTGGTTGCCCCATCACTGGCAGGGGACCACTTCATCACTCTTCAGAAGAACATTTGGCACCATCCCTACAGTCAACAGCTTCTCAAAGCCCCCCAAAACTCTGCAGTCTGCCTTCTGCCAGACCGTGCCTAGGTCACTATCTCCTGATTCATACTGTGACTACTGGTCTTGTTGGAGATCTTCAGTATGCTGGCACATCACGGAAGAAGAAATAAAACCCCTACCAGCTTCACGTTTCCAGGAGCTCTTTGCAACGGAGAAAAGAACACACATATTCCCCCTTGTCTTCCTCCTCCAAGCCTTGGACTGTCAGGGATGTGCTCAGAGGCACAGAATACCCTGAGGGTACCTGGGAGAGAGCTGGCAGACACTGGAGTTTAAGACATACTTGGGCTATTAATACTATGCCTAGCTGCAGGCCAGACCACCTGGGCATCAAAGTTTTGCTCCAGCATTTTCCAAAAGAATGCCTCAGAGTGTGTTCTCTGAGGAAGGATCACATCATACCTTGTTAAGAAACGCCTGCAGGTCTAGGGTGTGTTTTATTTCAGAGTCATGCATTCCTCAGGCAGTTGCAGTTCCTTTTGCTGTTCTGACAGCCATCTTTTCTCACAGAGGATCTACTTGAGACTCCTGAAAAAATCATCTAGTTTGGAGTCTAAGTTGCTGACTTTCTATTGTATGCTTTCCACCTGTTAGCTTCTTTCAGATTCTTAATCATTCCAGAAAATTTTCTGGTTGGGGGGCTGTTCTTTTGGTGTTAATTCAAACCTGACACATCGCCACATCTGGAGTAACTCTGAAGGAGTCTCCAATCATTCACTCTGATTTCTGTTGGTTTTATTGGTACATGACACTGCTGTGATGGATGTTTTGATGTACATCTGAATAGAAAGCAAGAAGAGAATACTCACTGAATATTTTCTTTCAGAACCGAATCAGTGTTTATATCGCACAAACCTCTGCTGGAACTTCTGTCCAGAACATAGTTCACTGGAGTCAGGTACTAGCAAACTTCTGGAACACAAAATAGGTTCTCACCTCTGGCTGTAGGGTATAGAGCACGGTATTGCTGACATTCTGCTGTGAAGTCATTGCTAACTTCCTGGAAACACATGCAACCTGTGGTTTACAAATTCAATTGTAAATTTTCCTGAATTTACAAATTCAGGAAATTTCAGTTCAAGACACTGTTTTTCATTGATCTTTATCTTTTTTTCAGCAAGACAGAGATACCCTATGTGGTACCAGTACATTTGAAGCCAAGAATGAGTGTTAGTGTAATAACATGTATGCTGGAAGCTGTGTATGCAGATGTATATAGAGCTCTTTTTATTATGTGTCCATTACCTTATATAAAGGATGTCTACAGTTGTGTACAGAGCTTGCCTTAAGAATTGAGTTATGTTTCCAATGCGGGATCAAGAAATGAGCAAGACATAGGCTGTTTTGTAAACAATCAACTTTTACTAGTAAAAGCCCTTGTATTTTCATCTCTTGCTTTCAAAACTCTCAGAGTCTGGACAGCAACAGGACTATAAATAATAAACTCTTTGTTTAGTAGACTCACTATATTCCTTACTTACAATGTACTGTCACAGTACATCCTCAGCAAAACTGCTCATGGAAGCTACCTTTCTGCCTTCAGGCTCACACTTCCAGGATTCTTGAAGTCTGGGCTGAGTCACAGAACCTGCTGCATGCAAGGAAGGTTTCCTGGCAGCACTGCAGGCTCTGGAGCAGAGCAGGAAGCTGTTGCAAGCTCAGAGAACTTGCAAGAGTGTTAATGCACTTCTCAACACAGCGAGCACATAGATGTGTTTGAGTGACATTTGCACAGGCGTTTACTTAAAATCAAACAATACTTTTGGCTGTGAATTTACATAAAATACTAGATTTGATTAAGTTGCTTTTGTAACCATGGCCTACACCTGTAAAGAAGAAGGGTTACAAAGGCACAGTGCAAGAAGCTCTGCAAATTGACTCAGGCTTCATTCAGCATCTAGCCACAGACTGGCAAGTACAAACATGCAACAGTAATACTCCTAAGCCTTGATCGTCATTGCTGTTATTACTGTTAAAGGAGTTAACAGCCACTTTACCTTCAATACTAAGATCCCATTGATGGTGTCTTTCACACATCCCACACTGTAGGCAAAGCCAAGGAGCACAAGGAAAGAACTAGAAATGGTGATTTCTGTATTCAAACCAGAGAGGGAAGAGAAAACATAAGAAGCAGCCACTCACAGAGCTGAGCGATGGCAACATGCCATCTCCTCCATCCAAGACTCTAATCCCATCCTTGACCCTCCTACCCTTTAGGTCTCCACAACAGCCTATCATTATGAGTTACATGTTTTAAAGATGGCTTGCATGAAACACAACTTCCTTTCGTTTGTCTTGAATTTGTTTGCTCCTGGAAAGTCACTGGGTGCCTTCTAGGTTTTGTGTTTGTTTACTTCCTGTGTTCTTTCTTCATACCATTTGTGATCATATAAGCCTGTCACCTGTCCCTGCTCTGGCCTCTGTCTTCGAAACTCAGAAGTCCTAAGCTATTTCTTTCTCCTCCTACAGAAGCCACTCCATGCTCCTTTTCATCCTTGTCACGTGTTTTCCAACTAGACCATGTAGTGTTCAACGCCAGGATGGATGAGGCTTTGAGCAACCTGATCTAGTGGAAGGTGTCCCTGCCCATGGCAGGGGAGTTGAAACTACATGATCTTTAAGGTCCTTTCCAATCCAAACCATTCTATGGCTGTATGATTCTGGGGCTGACCAGTACTCCAAAAGGACCAAGATGGGGGGTTATCCAGAGGCATCCTGATGTCTTCTGTCTTGTTCCGGGCTTCTACCCTATGAATTCCTAGCTGAGAGGGCAAAGACTCAACAGTAACTCTTTGTCAACTCAGGAGACATTTTTCCTTTAGCTGTGCCATCAGCTGGGTCATCCCTGCAAGCATAGACAGAAAAGACAAGCAAGGGCACTTCCTTCCTGTTTGGTTTAGGAACCTCTACTTTGAACATTGACTCAAGAAAACCCCAAATACATTTGTAAAGTTTGCTGTGCTATACTGGATGTTCATTCCTATGCTGCTTCATGTTTTCCAGGCTACTCCTCCTCTTTACAATATAGAAGAGATGACTGTACCAACCGCAGTATGGACTGGGGGACAAGACTTGCTCGCAGATCCCAAGGATGCAGACATTTTACTGTCTCAAATTAAGAGGGTCATCTATCACAAGAGGATTCCTGAATGGGCACACCTGGATTTCATCTGGGGATTGGATGCACCTTTGTGCATGTACAATGAAATTATTGATCTGATGCAGAAATATCTTTAACTGACAACCTGTGGCCGTACCTAACTCATTCAATGACACTTGCTTTCACAGGGTACAGACAAAACCTTCTTTTGCATCAGATAATTTCTGCTGGAATCAGAGGAAGGGTTCCTTCTGATGCTATTTTCACACAACATATCACTGCAATGCCTTCTGCATCCTGATGGTGCACTTCATACTTTCTGGAAACTCTATGGGTCAGTGATTACTTTTTAATTGATACAGCCGAGATTCTGCAATAGCCGTACTTTGCTAACAGAAGACAGGGTTTTCTTGCAGCCTGCTTTAGACCCTCACAGTAATGAAAGCATTGGCTTTCTCTGTATATGGTCAGTGATCTCAAGAGGTTTTCCATTCTTCATATTATTTCTGTTTATTGGGTTGGCCATTCTTCAAAGATGTAATGTAAGCCAAGACCAATTCTAGCAGTTAGGGTACTGGCTAATTTTATTATTAGATAAGATGATTATTAGACAAGATGATGACTAGAAAGTGAAATTGAAGTTCAAACAAAAAACTCACTCCTGAAATAAGGGTGGTTTGTCTTCATTTGAAATAGGGCTTCTCACTCTTTTTCATGAGGAAGAGCAAGGAACACAAGGAGAGTAGACCCAGCAGAAAACAGTAGCCAGACTCGTCGTTCAAGCATGCACCTGGAGATGGGAAACTTGGGCTCAAGGCACCCCCTGTGATAAATAAATCTTGGCAGACTCAATCTCTGCTGACAGCACTTTCAGAGTCTGTGTATATGAACTCCCCAGAGTGGGAGGAAGGAGCTGATTTCATGTTGGCAATGACAGCGCTTCAGTGGGACACTTTGGTTCAAAGTTACACTCTGAACCCAGCAGGAACCTCACATCTGCTAATTCACATGGAAGCTACTGGCTACCATAGAGCTGAGCTGTTCTAACCTTTATTATGGCTCTGAGAAGTCTCTTTGAGGTTTAAACACTACAATGAAAAGTACCCAAACATTACCAGAAACAATCCATTATCTCCACCCCACAGGTATTTAGAGCACTTTGCCCATTTGTGGGAAGGACTGCTTCGAAAACAGTGCTGAAGAAACTGTCATCCTATTTAATTTTCTGGGGAAACTCTGGCTCTACCAATCTTGTTTCAAATAGGTAATCATTGTACAGACACTCGCTTGAAGGGTAGCCTCCATGGTTATTAGATTGTAGCATTATGGATCACTGTCCCTCCACAATGAAATGCCATTAGCTTCACTATGAAAAGAAACACACTGCATTTAGGGATTTCCATCCAGCCTGACACCCTCAGTCTCCATTTGAATGTTAACACGGGGCAAGTCTGGGATGCTAACTAGGACAGGTACAGCTGTTACACTAGGACAATTCACTGGTGACACTATGTGACCAAAGGATCCGTGTGTCACTCTGGAAAATAGATCATTAGCTGAACAAACTAACCATAGCTGACGCCACTTCTGACCCTTTCCCTTCCAAGACAAACAACAGGCCTGTTTCATCTCCTGAGCCCACTGCTAAAGCCTGTCCTTTTCCCTTGTGCTCCACGAATGTAGGTAGATCTTGATTCAAACTGAACAGCTCCCTTCCAGACAAGGACATTCTTTACACTCAATACAAATTCCTGGGGACAAAGAGCCTCCAGACAGTCGGTCCTTCAGCTAACTCACTGCTTATAAAGAAAACGCATGAGGACTTGAGACCTACATTATGAGTTTTCAATACTTGTGATGGAATGCAACAGCAATATACCTGAAAGAACCCAGAGCATCCTCCAAATTCACCTAGAAAAGAGGTTGCAGCTGTGCAGCTGTCTTGCAACCTGAGAGACCATAGAGGAGGCAGTGTGATGAATTTTCTGCAAAATCAGTAAAAACAGGTTGGGCAAGCAGCTTTGGAATCATCATGCGGACTGTTGATCCCACTTTGGGACATGAGGAGGGACTAGACATCATGTTTCAGAAGTCCTTCTGAGTGATTAATTTATGGTTTGATGAAAGTTTTTGTCACTTAGAGACATTAGAGCAGCCGAGTTATAATGTTTTTCACTAAGATATTACCAAATTATCTTTTTCACCTTCCCAAACAATATTCTCTACCTTATATGTAAAACAGAACTGTTACCGCGGCTTTGCTGATATCCTGTTCCTATTTCACTCCTTTCTTTCTCCCACCACCCAAAGGCATCATATTATTTTAATGGTGTTCCCAAGAAAGCATCTTTTTCATCTGATGTTCTTCTAAATGCTCATCAGTCTATGATGAAACACAAGTTCTTCTGAAGACACTTATGAGTTAATTGGCTGAAAGGGCTGGTCCTCACGTAGAAGGATTTTACTTTGTTTCTGGCCCAGCTGCCTAAGGGCACAGAACATGTCCTTCTGCCCGTGGTCATCGAGCCAATTTCAGTGAAGACTGAGCACCCAGCAGGCTGACTGCAACTAACTCAGTAGTTAAGCAAAGAGCTCCAAAGATGCTATGTTTTCAGGGTTGATGAAAATGTCTTGGGAGAAACAAGAACCCTTGTTTGTTCCCTCACTGGGAGAAAGGTTCTAAGATGTGTTGAAGACTTCCTTGGCACCAGAGGGTTCCTACCGGAGCCATGTCAACTCTGAGCGACTAATGTAGAATAAGATGGGTTTAATGAGTTGTGCTGCTCACTGAAAAACAGACTTAGGAGTCTATGTGTAATGTCAAAGGTAACATAAACCAAATCAAAAGCAATAGCAGAGACAGTGTTCCTGAGAGAGCACGTTGGGAGAAGCTGGACACTTCCTTCTCTTCATCCTAAAAGATTACATTCGGAACAGTCCCTGTTGGGCAGTGTACTTGACCTGTACTGTTGGGCAACAGTACAGGTCAAGGTCTGCCACAGCCTCAGGGAACTGGAACACCCATGTCCCAGCTAAACATCCTAACCACTGATTTGTAGGTACTTCTTAAACTCTCCTGCTCCATGGTGCAGTTTGGGTTTGTGAATTTAACCAGAAGATCTTTTTCATCACAAAGATTTCCCCACTCCTGAAAGCACTGCCAAATCAGCGCTTAAACACGCTCTACAATACATGCTGCCAGCTCATGACACTCACAGCTGCTACCCTGAAGTGCTATTGTGTTTTGACTTCCTTTTATCAGGGCAGGTTTCTGCCAGTGAATCAGTCTGCTAGTGGAGACAGGCCAGGAACAGCAGCAGAAGACACAAGCAAGGCAGTCAAAGCACAGGTAAGCTGCTTGCACATACGTATTCACGGTCTTTTTCTCTGTTGCCTGTCTCCATAAAGATGTTCTGTCTTGGTTTTGTGCACTTGCTTGTAAGAATAGACAGCTTTCTGCCTCTCTGATCTGTAAGCCTATTGCTATGCACAGAAGTGCATGTTTGCTCAAGTAAGAAAGCAAAGAAATTTGATCTGCACAAAAGGAAGAAAAAAAGCAGCTATTTCATTTTCCTCTACTTGTTTTCTTCAGTCTGAGAACAAGGGAAGGACAGTCTCAGTATTGCAACAGTGTGTATAAATTGCAATTTCATGCACGTGTATATTTTGTCAGTGAGTAAGGCAGAAGATTCTGACGTGCATTGAGTCACAGTTGCTTCTCTGGTTGGTGTGTGTATGCCTTATAGCTTACACAAAATAAATTTTAGACTTCTTAAAGCAGAAGGATAGATGGATGAATTTCTGAAGGGCTTCTATTTTAGTTTCACCAAATCTTAAAAATGTCTAAAAAACTTTCAAGGGCATTTCTCTCTCTGACCTTTTTTCCTTTGAAACATGTTCTTTTATGACAGCTTACCGTGCCCAATATTTTCTTATGACTTTATCTCACTAGATATAAATGGCTCACGGCTTTTCACGGCTCCTAACAGTCAAGTGTTTATTCCTGAAGCTCAAGGGAGCAGTGGCCTGCCAAGATTGATATTATTTAGCCCACTGTATCTGATTTAAAAGGTGAATAGCTGGAAGTCCATGAGCCATGCCAGCTAAGCCAGTTGATCATACCGTTCATTGAGAAAAGTTTGCCCTAACAAGAAGAATAATTTAGCCTCTGCATTGCCTTAACTAGTCAGTAGTGATTTGAAAACAATCTGAGACATCAGCAGGACTTTTTCTTCCCAAATGAGATTCCCATGCAGGGAGAGGAAGGCATATTTTACTCCTATTAGAACAAAGTAAAACAGCAGAAAGCAAAAAAGAGTGCTGTGCTGACTGAGTAGACAGCTGTGAGGCTTCCTGTTTTGACAACAAAAACTAAGAAGTATTTGATATACAAATGGAATCAAATGGAATGTGTTTTGATGCCAAGTTTAAAGTTTTGGGTGTTTCCAAATGCTACTTCGTTCTAAATGTCTGATGACTCAGGAGGTTTGACTTCTTTAAATTTGTTCAGTCAAATTCGAAGATCACACTGAAGATCAGAAAAAGTTGAAACTCCTTCTCCTATAGTAGATTTAAAGAGTGCAAAAATCTCTTGCTTACCTCTCTCTCATTCCCACAAATCCAGCTCATCTTCCCCATTACTTGCCAGGGAATACTCTTACTTTATCTTGATCTGTAGCTCCATTTGCAAGTCCAAATAAACATCATAGGGCAGCATGACTCGTCATAGTAGATGTTTTATGCTAGAAGCAGACTCCAGAAACATGTGGCTGCGTGAGAACCTCTGTTCCTCATTAAAAATTGGATTCTCCACGGCTAGTGGAACTAGCAATGCCTGGTTTCAGAAAGACTTGTTTCTTGAGTCTGCTTAACTTCCTAATGCAAACTACAGTACAGGCAGGTCTCCCGCGCAATTCTCTCATAAACCCTGATGCCCAGTCTCTCATGCTGACTGCTTTGAAGCTGCACGGACACTGACTAGTCAGCTAGGTCAATCTTGCTGACTGCTCAGCTGGCTGCAGAACACACCACAGCTGCCTTCGATCTGTCGAATAGTCCTCAGCAAACAGTTCTCAGGAGGTTCTGTGAACCCCATTACCTTAAAGACTTGTATCTCCATGCTGAACTTGGCAGATATTTACCAATGACACCAGAAGTTAATTACAGGATGGACAGAAAGATGAACTAACATAAACACACTGCGGTCATAGAAGCATGGCCTCTTCTTCAGACGAAATCAAGACTACAAAAGCAGTAATGTCCCCAGTCATTACTGGTGAGGCAGTCTTACCAGATGCCCTGATGAGCTGAAGCCTTACATTGCATTACGTGTCCCTTTTGTCCAATGAATTCTATTGTTGAATATTTAGGTAGCCTGCCTGATCTTTATGGTCTTTATCCATATGCAGAATGGCTCCTACCTTTCTCTTCACAGCTCTTATTCTCTCCTCACACATGCAGGCACCGCATATAACAACAATTAGAGGTATAAGGGCTTTTCCAGAATGTGTAAGCACAGTCCTGAGCTTCATAGATGAATCCTTTTCCTACAGTTCTTCAGATTGGAAAGAAAAATCTTATCCTACCTACTTGCAGGTCTCTTGTAGACAAGGAGCGCTGAACATGTCAGCACTTCTCTTGCTCTTCACATGGTTTTAACTCATAGTCCCACATCCAGTAACTTTCTGAGACACAGAACCTGCTCTTCCCTTTTCTAGGGAGCATTTAAGTCAACATTTGCATGTTGAAAAAAAGGTCTGGGAAGCTCATAGAGAGCAGTGTTTCTGCACTTACGGACTGGATGCTGGAAAACAAAGACTAAATCCTGGAAGCATACCTACTGTAGGTGAAGTTGGCATAAACTGGTGTTAGAGACTACACTCTGAAATTGCTATTCAGAAAAGCTAATTTGGTACCATCAGTCAACTCAGGAAAGGGCAAGGTCTCACCTACCCATGACCAAGACAAGATTTTCAATAAGGATAGCCATTTCTAAGATATAAAGGAGATAGACCCTTGGCAACATGAAGGCATTTTCGGGGTCCGTTGTTTACTGCTCTAAAACCAAATCAATCCATGGTTTCTCCACTGGTGGCAGCCATGGATTTTGAAAGACAGAGGCTTTGGGCTCAGAAGTAGCAGTAGGAAAAATGCAATTATCTGGAGATCACAGAGCAGGGTCTTGGAAGATGTGGGTAGCAAGGGACAGGTGAAGAAGCCCAAGGGGATGGTATATGGAGACCTAGATCACTCAGTTTCAGTCTGAAAGGCAAGGCTGACTGGGAACTGACTCATAGGGCTTCTGGGGAGCCACACATGGTCACCTTATTTGCTTCATATTCTCATAGGAACTAATTTCAAACAGAATGGGACACATGACCCCATGGTGAAAGCATAAACTGGCACTGATCTGGTCCAAGCATGATCCCCTAAGTCTGTTACATTCTCTCCCAGAGTCCCTAAATCACTCCTGGCCCCTGCACAATCCTTCATGAGCTTCATTGACTGACCCCTTACCCCAGCGCACGACTGACCAGCACCAAGAATGGCATTTGATCTCAAAGGAGGAGAGGGCAGATGGAAAGAGAGCCCATCCCAAACCTCTCTTGCCCTTTTCCTGAGGAGACAGAAAACAAACAGTGCTTTCTTTCCTTTCACCTCTCCTGCTGGCAGAGAAGTGGAGGCAGAAAAAGGCAGACAAGATGGGTGATGGTCATCTCAGGTAATCATGCTTCTTTGTCAAGCTTCTGCCAGACTCATGCAAAGAGCTGATCCTACCTACTGACCACAGCTCCCTTGTCATCTGCAAAGTGCTCAGGCATATTCTCGCATAGTATTCCCAAGTGTTTTCTTCACCTGTTCTGCAAACCTCTCTGTTACACAGTGTGAGCTATGGACAGTCCCTCCTCATGCAGGTACTTATTCTGGCAGCTCCTTGGAGAAGAGACCTTAGCTAACCTTCAGGAGACTCCCCACTTGGGTCTTTCTGTGGAATTCCACACCACTCTCCTCCTAACGCAAACACCCCTGCATCTGCTCTTTCACACAGCCCCAAGATGTGGCGCTTCCTTGTGCTCCTGTGTTCCCAGGGAATTGCCTTTTCAGCAGGAGTCACGACACCCTTCACTGTGAATTCAGACAAAGGCCAGTACATGAAGACTCGCAACCCCGAATGCTTTATGAATGTTGTAAGTTGGGTCACCTTCTCTCTCTTTCTTTCTAAATTATCTCTCCCAGTACCATGACCACCTCATGACTAACAGCCTCTGTCAGAAGGCTAAAAGCAGGACCCCTTCAAAGATCCCTCCAGCACTACAACAGGAGCACTTGCCTAGAAGAGACCTTGGTGCTCCTATTCAAATAGTCAAAGCTGCCAGAGAGAATCATAGAATCACAGAATCACAGAATGGTTAGAGTTGGAAGGGACCTCAAAGATCTTCTAGTTCCAACCCCCCTGCCACGGGCAGGGAAACCCTCCACTACACCAGGTTGCCCAAAGCCTCATCCAACCTGGCCTTGAACACTTCCAGGGATGGGGCATCCACAACTTCTCTGGGCAACCTGTTCCACTGCCTCACCACCCTCTGAGTGAAATATTTCTTCCCTATATCCAATCTAAACCTACCCTCTTTCAGTTTAAATCCATTGCCCCTTGTCCTATCACTATATACCCTTATAAAAGTCCCTCTCCAGCTTTCCTGTAGGCCCCCTTTAGGTATTGGAAGGCTGCTATAAGATCACCCCAGAGCCTTCTCTTCTCCAGGCTGAACAGCCCCAACTCTCTCAGCCTGTCTTCATAGCAGAGGTGTTCCAGCCCTCAGATCGTCTTCGTGGCCCTCCTCTGGACCCGCTCCAGCAGCTCCATGTCCTTCTTGTGCTGGGGACTCCAGAGCTGAATTCCAGGTGGGGTCTCACGAGAGAAGAGTAGAGGGGCAGAATCACCTCCTCGACCTGCTGGCCATGCTCCTTTTGATGCAGCCCAGGACACGGTTGGCTTTCTGGGCTGCCAGTGCACATTGCCGGCTCATGTTGAGCTTCTCATCGACCAGCACTCCCAAGTCCTTTTCCTCCGGGCTGCTCTCAATCCATTCTCCACCCAGCCTGTACTTGTGCTTGGGATTGCCCCAACCCACTTGCAGGACCTTGCACTTGGCCTTGTTGAACTTCATGAGGTTCTCACAGGCCCACAGAAGTGGGGGCAAAGCCTGGTTTCTAGTCTCAAGGGAAGAAAAGTTGTCCCCTGCTCTAACAACCTGTTTGCTCAGTACAGTGGCAAGGGAGGTTGAATCCCTTCTTCACACAGCAGATTCTCACAACACAAAGTAATCCAAGACCCCTTCCCAAATCACTAAAGATTTCCTCACAGTACATGCAAAATTCAGTGTAGGTGCTCTCATGAGTTCCTTTGTGACAAAAGCTCCACCCTTGTTTGCCTTGCGTTCATGGCTTGCCTAATCACTCTTTGGCAAGAAACGATTCATCACAGACCCAAACCCCACAGCTTTTGGCATTCACTTACACAGATACTGCTGCTGTATTTAGTCTATAGAAAGGTACGTGCTGTATCAGCCTTGCAAAACATGACAAACTATCTCCCAAAAGGTTAATCACTCAACACAATTCTGCTTTGTCCCATACTAAGGGGTCAATCACCAGATAACTACACGAAGCAGCCCACATCCACAGTGCTCAGCTTGGTTATCCTCCAAAACAGGACAAGTTGCATGTTAACAAACTCCTTTGGGTTCCCACAGAGTGAAATTATCAGATATCATGGATACCCCAGCGAGGAATATGAAGTTACAACAGAGGATGGATACATTCTTGGTGTTTTCAGAATTCCTGCTGGGAGGAACAGCCAAAATACAGGTGTGACACCATTGAAGGACATAGGAGGGTCTGAGAGCCAACTCTTACATGAGTCTCCCATCTTTCCCCTTTGCACATGCATGTTCCACGTCTTTCCATCTCAGTAAGAACATCAAGTCAGGAACGTGGCCTGAATTCTGAATCCATCTGAAGGCCACATATTCCATGTCCCTGTCCTTATTTCCGACTTTTCTTATAATTTAGTCATATCCCTGTTTTTTTTCCTCATGTGGTCTGGGGGGTGGTTGGTAGACTGGATTTGGGGAGGTTTTGCATTAACACTGTAAGTAACATACATTTAAAATAGAAGCCTGGCAGCAAAGCCTCTCAGGATAGGCATATGGATATTGATTTTCAGTTTTCTGGAGGACAGAGATATTTTTTAGGAGGTGACAAGTAATCATGTCATCAATGAAAAGCAAATGCATTACACCTGTTTCTCTTTTTTTTAAGAATTTTCTGAATGGAATAAAAATTGCTACCTGAAATTTGAGGTACGCTGGATACTGCTATTTTTTTTATTGCTCCTTGTTAGAACTATAGAATAACATGTTTTGGATGCCTACTCGTATTTGGATCTCCTCCTTTGGAGATCATCTGGACCAATCTCATTCTCAAAGTAAGGTTAGCCAAAGTTAGATCAGAGGCCTCTCAGCCCTGCTGAGTTGATTACTGAATAGACCTAAGCATAGATGTTCTTCTTTGGATTAATTATTCTTTGTGTTCCATACACTGTTCTGCCTTCAGTAGTTTTTAGCTGTGGGTAGACGGTTTCAATATAGGGAAGGTTCTGTAGGTTGGCTTTCCAGTGCAAGAGGAGGTGGGGATAGGCATCCTCATTAAGCTCTTTACTTGCTAGTCCTGTCATGAAATGGTTATGAAATGTCATGAAATGGTTCCTGCTTGCATGGAAAAAATCCTTTAGGTTTCTTAGACCAATATCTATGCATAGTTCTCCTGGGAGCTTCTCGAAGAACGAAAGATTTAAAACCTCTCACAACTAAACTCAGCACCCAAATCTTAAATACACATTAAGTACCGCTCCAATATAAGAATACTTTCATCTTTTCCAGGGCAAAAGCCTGCAGTCTTCCTACAGCATGCTTTTCTAGGAGATGCTACCCACTGGATTTCTAACCTGCCCAACGACAGCTTGGGCTTCCTCCTCGCAGATGCTGGCTATGATGTCTGGATTGGAAACAGCCGAGGCAACACCTGGTCTTTAAAGCACAAGACCCTTAAGCCCTGCCAGAAAGAGTTCTGGCAGTTCAGGTACTCTGTGGAGAAAGAATTACTTAAGACAGAAACTCCAAGGGGACTAGATAGCTTCAGCCTGATGATTTTTACCTAAACCAACGTCAGAACAGGGTCTACACCAACCAAAGAGAGTAAAGAACCAGATGAACAAGAA
Organism: Tauraco erythrolophus; assembly: GCF_009769465.1. Taxonomy (NCBI): domain Eukaryota; kingdom Metazoa; phylum Chordata; class Aves; order Musophagiformes; family Musophagidae; genus Tauraco; species Tauraco erythrolophus. The sequence continues at coordinate 19,982,790 of NC_141473.1, read as the reverse complement.
TGCTTACTACTGCTCAGAGTTGGGAGCATAGGCTGGGGAAGAGATTTCAGACACCGGGAATGAAATGGGATGCTGAGAAAATGGGAGTCTACTGTGAGAGGGAGAGCAAGAATATCAGCTGGAACAGGCTGAGCAGCCTTGTCTAGAAATCTCTGATGTGTCACAGCTGAATTCAACCAAGAGAGAAACGTGTTTTGTAACCCATGCTAGTGAAAGCACTGATTAAATTCAGTTCCCCAAGGGCTGTAACTGATAGGTGAAACTAGCACCTCATTCTCAGAGAGCCCAAGGCATCAGGCAGCCTGGCAGTGCAGCTGCATCCCTCTATCCGCTTCCCCAGCTCAAGCAAGAATACAGACAAAGCGTGCAACCTCATCTTTCAATGTGTTCTGATTGGTGCAATGAACAAAACTGACATTCAGTAGCTCACACTGTGGTAGCCATATTGTCTGCTAGCTTTTTGTGTTTCTCCCCTGTAGCCTTGATGAAATGGGTAAATACGATATTCCAGCAGAGCTGTACTTCATCATGAATAAAACTGGACAGAAGGATATATACTATGTTGGTCACTCTGAAGGCACAGCATCAGGTAATGTCAGGACACTCACAGTTCACACCTGTCCGTGGGTCTCCCCATTGATTTGGTTGTTTTTCTTGTTTGTGGAGAGCTAGCGAACGTAGAAGTGCCTTCTAAGTTGAGATTCAGGAAATACACAAAACTTTTCTGAAAACAACTTTGATCAACCTTAATAAGCAAAGGAACCTAATAGCAGATTCAAATTTAGTTCAACTTTTAAAATAATTAGAGACACAAAAGTGGTTATTTACTGGGTACTTCAGGTACTGGGTATTTTTCTTAAATTCTCAGCAACAGTAATTTTCATTAAGTTCATCTTTTGTACTAAGATACACAATTATTTCCCTTGTGAGCAGGAAGGAAAAACTAAAAAGATAAACCAGTATATATAATATATAATTTCAAATAACAGAAGGCAAGGATAAAGAACGTCAACATTACTAAGTCATGTGATTGAATGGCAGTCTTACGATTTAAAGCGTAGTTCATGAGCGGCTGTAGCTGCCCACATTACTGTTTAAAAATATATTGCCAGAAACTGAAAATTAGGAAAGAAAAAACATTAATCGCTTATTATCTCTTAGTGCCAGCCTTTAGCATTAGCTCACTTCATGACCTCTGAATGCATCTAACTTTCTTTTAGCATCAGCTGAAAGTTCTTGATATTTATGGTTTATGTGTAAAATCCATGAATGGACATTGATTAGAAATGAGCAACTGCCAGTTCATTAGCGTAAATGTCCCAGAAAAAAAGAGAAGGAAGTGTGGGAAAATCATATATTGTCACAGCTTCAGACCTTTTCTTTCTTTTCCTCTCATAAGAGTATTTCAAGACCCTCATGGCAAAACAAACTAACCTCCTAGGCTTTCTCCAACTGCCTTTGATGCAAACACTCAGTTTTCAATCAGTCGAAAACACTCAAAGCTCCCAGTACTCAGCTAATTATTCTACAGTTTCATGGAAGCATAAACATACATTGACCTGTGGAGACTATAATCTGAAAAACTCAATTTTATGAGAATTTTTTGAACTTTAGAGGAAATTGATTTTATCATTAAAACCTCATTGATATGTTGTCTACAAATACTGTTCTGATAAAGGCAATGTCCAGACATGCTCTAAACTTCAGAGTGAACTTTGCTCCCAAATAAATCCATTTCAGGACTTAGTTTCAACACTTGCCTTAGGTAAAACATGCAGCACAAACAAACATGGACAACAGACAATGGGCTGCAAATCTAGTCTCTTTTCTTGTTTGCTACCTACTGCTTCTTTACTTATTTTGTCTGTGGAAGACGTCTTCACTAACTCAGGCTGTTTCTTCTGTGTTTGCAGGCTTCATAGCATTTTCTACATACCCTGAGCTGGCTAAACGGGTGAAAATGTTCTGTGCTCTCGCCCCAGTAACCACATGCTCACATGCTACGAGCCCTTTGATTAAGTTAGCAAGCATGCCTGAACCACTGCTCAGGGTATGTCGTTTTTCCTTCTGAGAAGCACAAAGCCTGACTTACCTTCACAAGGTTCACTCAACCTGAGACGAAGTGTTCTCAGATGGTTGACATGCTGATTCTGAGTTTGGGATGAATCTAGCGCTCTTGAAAAGTCTGTTCCCAAGCTCTGTGGGGAAAACACTGGAGATACAAGGCTTGTAGCAGCAGCTCCCAGTGAAGTAGCCGATTTGTGAAACTGTCATAGGACTCTTGCTGTTAGCTAATATTTTGCTGGCCTCAGGCAGGAGGAACTAAACCAAAACTGCGATAACAGCCACGACAATCTCTGGGACTTCAGAAACGAGTGAGCAAAGAGGTCACTACACTAGAAATGGAAGGACGTCTTCCTCCGGGATTGATGTCAGCAATATGAAAGGATATGTGATGTGCTATAGGGAAGAAGGTGTTTTAAGGGGTACTGGGAGGGCAAACTGTCTCAGCAATCTTTGGATACTGAGTTAGAAGGCTGGGCTATTAGCAATAGTTTCCTGCATAAAATTCTCCTGTAACAAGAAAAAAAAATAGCTTTGTGCTTTTCCCTTCCCTCAGTTAGTGCTTGGCTGCAAAGGAGCCCTGCACCAAATTGGATTTCTGAAAGGACCTGTGACACAGTTATGTTCAAGCCTGGATAAATTTTGTGGTCATATACTCTGTTACATAGCTGGAGGCAACATAAAGAATCTGAACACAGTAAGTATATGTAAGAACACCTACTCAAAGTAAAACTAAGGTGATTTTGGAAGTTACATTTGCATACTCTGTCCTTTTCTAGTAACTGTCGTGCATGTAAATGTACATAAACATAGTTCTCAGCAGACTGAGGGAATGCCAGGACATTATGCAGGGCAAACAGTGCCAAACAGGACTGGATCTAATGATAGATGGGACCAATAACTAGGCACATTCCAATTCCAGAAAGAAAGGACTGAATTCAGTCTGGAGCTATATTGCACGTGTGAATAGATATGCCCTCTTTTGGGGCTAGCTGACCAGATTTTGGTCATACACAGATGCTCTTTAAAAAGAGCCAATAGATGATGGAGTCAGATTACTTCTTGGTAATACAGTTCCCAGTTTCCTTCTTTAGCATGTGGACACAAGGGTCCTCTGAACACTGGAATAATTAAAAGATAGGAAAAAAACCTCCTTTTCTCTTCCCAATTTTCAGACTACTTGCACCTGAACTTGGTCCCAAAGAACTACTGTAAGGGGTATTTTCCCATTTCTGTTGTCCTTAGAACTGGATCCAACAGCTCAATCCACGACATGTAGAGCTACAGAAAATCCTTGCACTGTGCCTGAGGAATGCAACACACCTACAGTGGGATTCACAAAGGCTAGTGCATCAGTCAGAGGGGACAGGAGAGACAGGAGAGTTGTCCCTATGCTTGCTGACATACGGACACTGTAATGTGTTTTAAAGCCCCTTTACAATGGCCAAAGTATGCAGAAGGTGGCCTATGTAATGTTACATAGTTATTGTAATTACTGCAATATCTGCAAATGTCGGGGTACATCTCTTTCCTCTATAACCACTTGTAAAAGCACATAGGGGAAAGCAGTGAGAATCAAAGGTTAAATGCAAAAACAATTAAAGGTATTGCAGCCCTTTCGAGTTGCAGAGCTAAGCCATTACGGATCTTTCCTGACTTGGGTTAAGTTGCTAACGTGGTTCTCAGGGCAAGATAACAAGTCTGAGGAGGAATCCGAGGAGATGGAATTGGAACATCTCCTTAACGGAACTATAAAAATGAAGCAGAAGAAAAAGCAATCTGTTTTGTAAGCTGGCTTCTTTAGCACTAGGAGCAAAGTGAAGAGAGAAAGAAATCTTCAAAAGACTTATGCATGCATGAGGGTTTGGTGTGAGGTGAGGAAACTACTTTGAAAGGACTTTTTCCCTGCTGTTGCTGAACTGCAGGATCCCACGATAGTACTATCTTCATGGAACAGACTCGCTTTCATGGAAAAAGCATGCAGATACATGCTGCTAATCAGCTATTCCTAAGTCTGCTTCTCCGCTTTCAGTTTAATATTTGAAGAATATCCTATTAAAATGGGGTTTTAACACAGTAGCAGAATGTTGCTCAGGTCCTTCACAGCTTTATTCCATCACAGCACTGGATCCCTGCCTTAATAACACTTCTGCTTTCTCTCCAGAGTCGAATAGATATGTACGTAGGACATTCTCCTGCTGGAACATCAGTACAGAACATTATTCATTGGCGTCAGGTATAACTGTGCACTGACATACAAACAAACTCTTACTACTGCTTTTTATGCATCTGACAGTCTCCAGGGAAGTCCAGAGGCAGTTGATCGAGGAAACCACCCATCACATCTTCTCACATGCTGCTGTGAGCACCTGCCAGAGGGAGAAAACCTGCACAGAGGGTTTCCCATGGCTCACCAGACCATTACCTGGATTGCCCCTTTGGTATCAGGCACTGAGATTTCCCCAGGGCACATCACGCCTCTCTGCACGTTAGGCTCTAATGGCTTCCAGCCTTCACCTTTATTTCTGAAGACATTTGCCTTGAGAGCTGCAGAAGTGAACATAAGCACAGTCTAGACACTTGGCAGGCAGTAGGAGGATAGTGGAAACTTGAGCATCTACAGGATAATCCAGACAAAGAAGTGATCCATGTTACAGCTTTTCTCCCAGAGGGTTAATTGCAGCCTGGATCACCCTCCAAAGTCAGTTCACCACATAAACACTTCGGCTAGCACAACGGCAAAGTAGATAACTGTCTTATACTACTCCAGTACATGACAAGCAACATTGCTCAACAGGGAAGTTCCCAACAGCCAGGTTTTTCCAAAATCCTTTTAATCACTCTTGCCAGACCTTGTCCAGATCCTGGATTCCAGTTCTCTAAAGGTGGGTTTCTACTTATGCACTGGCAGATCTGAGCTTGTTCTGCTCATGGTCTGAATCAGACCAGGGCAAGACATCTCCAGCTGAGAAACATCACTGCATGTGTCCAGGTGCACCTGCTGAACAAGGATGAGCAAGGATATATCTGCATACATCCTACAGGCAGACCCTCCATTTCTGCAAACACTTAATGTGGCCTAGAATATAGGTGTGCTCCTGAGAACACCCCTGACAAAAATTCCCAACAGTCAGTCCCACAGGATACACCTACCCAGAGACAGGAAACGGGGACAAACCATTGACAGCCAGTGGCTTTACAGCTTATTTTGCCAGTCTCTAAAAAAGTCAGGAGGCTACAAACCAAACACAGATACAGCAGGATAGAAGAAAACAGCAAAGACAATACAGCAAGCAGATTTCTAGCACATTCCCACCTACTTGAAGCCTTGAAGTCAAGGCTTTTTAAACTGACAGACACCGACTTTCTCTCATCCTGTATTACAACCATTCACAAACGAAACTACTTGTTAAGTTTGTGCAAAAAAATAAAATAAAAATAAAATGGCCAAAAAAAAGACCCACCCAAATTAAAAAAAACACAGATGCATACTTAACTCTTCATTCATCAGTCCCTGCAGGGAATATATCATGTCTTATAGACAACACAGACTCAAGAAGGGTAATGTCTTGCATCTAATATTCCACCTCAAAACTGCTGTCAGAGCACAACATGTATAGCCAAACTCCTCTAAGTACAGAGCCTCAGGAAATGTTGCCACTACTGTGAGCAACCAGAGGAAGGGGTAGGAGTAACTCATGATCCACTGCCTGAGCCTTGGCTTCAATCACAGGCAGGAAAATGTCTCCTGAACTCTGCTTCTTGGTCTCTCAACACTTACATTTTATCTGTTCTTTTAACAGATAAGATTTGCAGACCGATTTCAAGCTTATGACTATGGCTCAAAAGAAAACATGAAGAAATACAACCAGGTAAGGTGATATGGTTTCCTTGAGAATTCATCCTCACGTTCTGGCAAAACTAAGATAAAAATTCAGATTTTAGCACCTTGAGTGCTACAGAAAGAGGGGGAGAGCGGTCTGAGATAATGTTTCACCAGAATCCGATACTTGTAAGCATGGAAGTCTGTTCATGGACAAGGCATGGACAGATCCTTGCAGACAGCTAACAGAAGTTCGTTTTGCCTCCCCTACTGATGCAGGAATGTGTCGAAGAACATGTCAACATACCTGCCATTCCCAAAAGGCTAAGAGCCACACCCAAGTCCTAAGACTGGATGAGTATGGAGCTCTTCTACTTCCCCCAAAATCCTCAAGATCTGCCTTTCAGTTAAGGGAGGAAATGAATCTCCCAGCTATGGTGACCTCTCCTATTGGCTGACAACTATTTCATGTTCAACCAGCACACTTGACTTGCAGTTTCCTGCACTATATCAGAGCAGGCTGCTTTTCACAGACAGAAAGGCTCCAGAAATGTAATCAGTCACTTCTACCCATGCACACTGTCTTAGAAATTTTCTAGAGTGAAATTATAAACGGCCAAAATCTTTCCTTGCCACTTAAGTCCCAAGCATAACAACTGACCAACAGGTGCATTCCATGCCCCAACAAAACTTAAAGATCTTCCCACTCTAAATATACACGTGAATAAGCTCCACAGTCCTTGCCTAATACACACAGACATGGCTGTTTCAATATCCCCACCTCTGAAGAGCACAAGCAAGGGTCAAAACGGACGACAACTCTGAGGCACTCATTCAGGAAAGACACAGGAGTAGGATGGATCATTCCTTCTCATGGTCAACAAGGAATGGGTTTGTACAATAAACACTAAGAGGGCGGCCTTCATCCTTACTGTTTTTTTAGAGTGAGTGCAGGAGGGAGAGAGGTGCTTGCACAGAATCCTTTCTCTAAACACAACTTCTGATACAACAGCATTCACTCAGGTCTTCTCCCTTTCTTACAGTCTATGCCTCCTGCTTACAAGATAGAGAAGATAAACATTCCAATTGCTGTTTGGAGCGGTGGAGACGACAAATTTGGAGATCCAAAAGACATGGCAAAGCTACTTCCTCGGATTACTAACCTCATTTACCATGAGCATTTTCCTGCTTGGGGACATCTTGATTTCATCTGGGGCCTTGACGCAACTGAGAAAATGTATCGGAAAATCATTGAACTACTAACAAAATACTTTTGAAACAACATGCAGAGTGTTGATTCACTCAGTAAAATCCTCCAAAATTCCTATTTGGCAACAAGGGTGACAGCTGGGGAAGATGTAAACACACAGGCACACATAACGAATACCCGTATAGGTATTTATCTGCACTTGTTTGTTTCTTGCTTTCCTCATAGTTTGAGATTTTCCACGGTGTTACTGTGACTGCTGTCTTCCTAAGAAGTTTGAGGTGTATAGGAATGAAAGCTGAAAACATGAATGTATTTGAGCACACACTGGAGAGATCACTTAATTTGCACAGCTTTTATTTCTACAAGACTGATTTTCCTAAGCCTAAACTCTGTTGTTCTCATGTATATCTTACGTATCCTACAGAGGCAAACCCAAGCTCAATTGTGCCTTCCCATGAAGACCCAAAAGTGGAATTTGCTCGTTTCTCTCTTTAAGTACAACTGACTTTTGTTTAAATTAAATCATTTATCCACTTGACAGAGAACTTGGCTTTTTTTTTTCACCTCCACACATTTACCTACAGTGTCAATACAACTGAGAGATCTTCAGACACGAGAAACGGAGCAGGCAATAGATGACTTCCAAACATCAAGGAATCCAATTGTAGAAAAACTCATAGAAGTATTCTCCTGCCGTCTGTGTATACACATCACCTAAAGTTTTTTTTGCATGCTTTAAACCTCCTAACTTCAAAAACCATGGATGGCAGCTGAGGAGAGAGGAGATGCAGACCTGTCAGGCAAACTGCACTCCAAGCAGTACAGCTTTCCCCCCATGAATTATTCTAGATACCAGCAATGAAGTTGTTGCAAGCACTCTGAGCTATCTTTAGCTTTGACTTTTACATAACTCTGTGTCTTGATCATTCTTTCTGCAAGCAATTTCTACAGCATTGGAAAGCAGTCAGCTGTTTCCCTTTCCAGCCATTAGCCCAAAGAGATAGTATCTTCATTATCCATGTAAGTGCCTCACGTCTACTCACCTACAAGTTGATCTGGTAGGTAAAAGTGTCTGTCCCCAAGTTACACCCAAAGTGCTCATTATTACAGGCTCAGACAGGGTAGCTTTGTTTCCCGGAGGTGTTTCTGGGTGGGGCCTCAAGCTCATGTTGCCCAACCAAGACCCTTTGTAGTTGGAGTCAGCATCCAATAGAATACTTACACTGAAAAATAAGTGTTCTACAACACAGAAGAAAATACACTAGCTGGTTCATGCACCTAGTCTAACAGCCATTAGCAGTGCTGATCATGGCATCTATCTTCTGAACTTCTGACAGCTTACAGGAAATGGCCAAAACTGTCATCAAAAATAAAGATCCATTAGACCAAGAAAGCAAGATACAGCAGCATTTGAAAGGAGATTCCCCTTTATTGCTGTGTTATTAAATCACAGAACACTAGGCCACATTAATACATTGCTTATCACCGCATATTTTCTTCTGCCTTCAACTACGCAAGAGGAGACTCATGAATTTATTATTATTTTTGTATATGCATCCCCTGCTGCATGCACCACTCTGGAAATCGTACTATCCTATCTAGTCTCATGGGAAGGATACACCTGGTTTCCATCAACAGCATTTCATTTATTGATTTTTTTTTCTTTAGTACACTGTTTATATTGGAAAGGTAGTCAAGAGACTTGTTCCTCTATTGCGCCAAACATATTCTCATTATTATTTCTTAATGCACTAAAGCAACCCAGGAATTGGCTTTCTTTGCAGTCTTTAGCAGCTCATTTAATCTCTTTTTGCTATTTCTTACATAAAAAACAAGGAGAGAAGATAATCCTTCCTTTGCAGCAACATAGTGAGAATTAAGGTGTATAAAACTTGTGGCAGGGATGGAAGGAGGAAGTGCTAAGCAGAGAGATCTATTTTCCTAGTCACTTCCATTGTAGGAAGAGAAATACACAGGGGAAGGGTACCAGACTTTGTATAAATTGCTGTGGCATATTGTTCAGTTGTCAAATGCATCCTCTACAGAACAAGTAACACACACTCTAAAAGATATTTTATTTTTGCATTGGCTGTCAACTGTTACGTGCAATGTTTAGGCTTCCAGAAATGTAGTTAGCTTTCAAAATCCACAGTCTGTGCAAGTCAATAAAACTGGGCAAGCAAATGGGAAGGGTGATGTTTTGAACACTATTGTAATAATTCACAACTTAGTAGAATCAAATGAACTTCTTTCAGCCCACGTGGCCTTGAGGGTACTGACAAGTCTCACACAAAATAGTCAAAGCCTGCAGCAAGGAATGGGTGGATTTGGACTGAGTCTTTATCAGGTAACAGCCCTCAACCCTCTGCAGGACTCCTGCTGCTGTGCAAGATGAATTGCAAGATGAGGTAATTTTCTGCATGCTCAAGAGTCCTTGATGATTAAGAAGTTTTCTTTAGCATGCTTTCAATGTTGTGGAACTGTAATCTTCTTGCTATATCTAAGGGAGTCTCCCTGTCCTGAAAGAAAGAGATGAAATATATTGCAATATGATAGATATGGGTCAACTACAAAGAGCTTTCCTGAATTTGACACCCACTTGCAGCGTTCTCCTGTGTAAGCTTCACCGTCACATTCTTGCTCTAAAACCAAGGTTTCAGAATGTGCTGGGTCTAATACTACTCTCACTGAATCTGGGCATGGAGCCCTTCCCTCCCCTTCAGTAGTGACAGTCATTCCACTGTTTCCTGGGGCTACTATCCAAAGTCAGTGCAGAGCTAAGCTCAGAGCTGATTTCAAGAGTAACATGGACAATACATTGCTCACCTCAACTCAGCAATGCAGATACTCCCAGGTCAATATTTATTTGGACAACATTTTAGCTTTTCTGGTGACAGAAGCAGCTTGACTTAGCCTCTCCCAGAAGAATGGTGTCCAGCAGCACAAAAAGCACCTCTTACCACTCCCCTGCAGCCCGCATCTTAGGAACAATTGTAGAGCAGCTCTGAGCTAAGAAGAGGTACTCCAAAGATAACTAAGAGATCTGCCAATCCAGCGGATGTGCAGGTGGTGTTTACTGGTAGAAATTCAGCAGTGAAGGCTTTGGACTTTGAAGTTGCTCTTGCCAACAAAGGCAATGGAGCAAACATTGCTTTATACCCCACAGCAAACAGGTCTGCTGCCAGGAAGCTGCGCACCCATTTTTTTTTAACTGCTGCACACCAGCTAAGGCCTACAACATACCAGTTTACCATCATGATAAGGAAATACAGTTATCAACTTCACTTTCTTACCTGATTCTTTACAGAAGTGTCTGCGTGAGCTTCAAGCAGTAGAGGAATGACTGCCTGGTTTTTCATTTCACAAGCATAGTGAAGGGCTGTGTTACCAGACTGAAGGGAAACAGAAACAGATGAATTTTGGTTCTATTACTTCTTTAGTAGACCTTAGGCAAGCATGACTATCTGTAGCCTTATCAGTTTCCCCCTAACAGCTGGGTGCAAAAGAAACAATATTTTCTGTCACAATACACTACAAGTTAAAACAAATACATTTTTATAAAAGCAACAGGAACAAAAAAATCATTTCTTCCTCAGGGATGCAAAAATGATCTGATACGTTCAGATGGAAGCCACTAGTTCTTTACTAATTTCAGAGAATTCCATGATCCTGATCTCAACAACTATGTCTTAAGCAATACTGTTTGCTCACATTTCACTGTTTTAGAATTTGGTTCCTGCCAAAATTGGGGGTTCCCCTTTTCTACCTTAGAGTAGAGGAGCTCTTTACCACACCTAAGTAGGCTAGTGGATACAGAACTGTACACATAGCAAATCAGCGCACTCTGAAGACCAGGAGAAGACATAGGGTCTAGCACTGTGGCATGACCTTTGCCCACAAGTCTGATCCAGTCCAAGAACTCACAAATGGTGATAAACTCAGACCTTTATATCACTAGAATCTTTATAGGATCATGTATTTAATATCTAAGTATCTCAACCCAGCTTGCCTGGATTCTTTTAAGAGGCCATTTGTCAGAAAGGGAGAATTAGTTGATCAATAGAGAATTATTTCTGTGTACATTACAAAACTATTGCCTAAGAGTCAAGGGAAAACACTGAATCCTCCTGGTACATCACAGTCAGTTCAGCCCCTGATTCTACTCTGAAAGCAAGACTGTGTTGCTAGAAGATTCTCAAGTGTGGTTTTAGTATTGTTGCATGCATACGAGCCACATTTTTATAAACCCACTTACAAAGTCTGTAGCATTAACATCAGCTCCAGCTCTAAGCAACATCTTGACGAGGTTTTCATTCTGTTTAGTCTTTGACACCTGTTTGGTGCAAGAGAAAGAGTAACACAGTAAAACAGTTCATCTGCATATAGTACTGAGGAGATTTTGACTAAATACTGTGTTTATTCCAAAAAGAAGAGTGTCTGGCTTCTGCAAATGCCAGACTGATGCAGTCTTATAACTGTGTTCCTTCACCAGCTATATCCACAGCAAAATCTCTGATCCTTCTGTTGCTCCCCATCAGTCCTTGCTTTAAAAAAGCAGTCCATATTCTATACAGATTCCTAGCCTGAAATACTTCCATGAGAAAGGTGATACAGGGTCCTTCCTGCTTTCATCCACACTCACCATGAGAAGATATCCAATAAGCATAACTGGCATGAGGATTACGATGAGCACATAGTCAAGGAAGGTAAACCGTTTTCTCACAGCGTAATGCAGACAAGTGCGGTCCTTCTAAACACAAAATAACTCTGATTAGTACCATATTCAGTGATATAATTATATTTGTTTAATATTAACAATAGTAGACCGTTTTATATTTCACAAGCTTTCTTTTAGATTATCTACTAGAAATATTTGTCTGATTTTCAAGCAGAAACAGGCATATGCATTTTACTTCCTTCAAGTAGAAGCACATTTTAGCACATACAGGCTCATGGAAATTGGGCCACACATGCAAGAAGGATGTGAGATTCAAAGGATTCCATGTGTATGTCTGCAAACTTGGACATGGCTGCAGAGAGAAAGGGGGCAGAGTGGACACCTCATGCAGCTGCTACTGCTGCCCAGCAAGTTAAATCAGCAGGAAGAATCCCTGCAGCTCCACGTTTTACAGAGGTGCTGGTTACTGAAGCAAAAACATACGAGAACTTATGGCATCTCCTTTGGCATAAGTGAGAAACACAGGCAAGTAGCAACACCCTCAGCAGATTTCTAGCAAGAACAGAATTTAAAAAAATCTTTGAATACTAAGTGTACCCAAGCAACTAAAGGGCAAAGCTGCAAACTTCTGTGTTAAAGAACACTTGTGTTAAACCTCCTACAGTTAAAACTGGAGTTTGACAAGGTATGTTACAGTGTTATATTGGGGCCCAAAATAAGCAGAGAAGCCTTTCTGTGCCATCCTCTGTTCGCTGTTCTCAGTGCTGAGCACCACAGCAGAGCTCTGCACCCACGGGCCTGATTCCATCTGTTAAGGAGAGGCAGAAAGGCATTTACAAAAGCCAGGCACGGCTTTCTTGCCGTCAATGCAATTAAAATGATATTACTGAAAAACACTGAACCCTTTCAAAGGGACTTAGAGGTAAGATGGAGAACCTTCTGCATCAAGAAAACTAGATGGGATAGAATGTGCCTCACAAACTTTTATTGCCCTCCTACGAAATAAACAAATGCACTGGGAACCAGAGATGTAAGATGGTCCACAAACCTGTAAGAACCCTCTAGACGTTGTCTTGGAGTATGAGATGATACAATAGAATTGACAATGTTGTGGATTTTTTCCCTAGCTATTTATCACATCACCCTTAACATAATAAGAATAAATTACCAATGAAGCCAGAATGCACATCTTTCAGCTACTTTTTATTTGTAACCTACAAGGAAATCCACCACAAAACCACACTTCCTCATCACCTTAGGGAAACAGCCAGTCACAGCTGTTGAGCAAGGCAGGTAGGCTTTTTAAAGTAGGGCACAGGGGAAGAACAGGTGGAAGGCTTCCCTCCTTGCCCCTCAGCATGCTATTATGTTTGATGCTACTGTTCTGTAGCATGACAAAAGCAGGTCTGCAGAGGAAATAAGGAAGGTTTTTGTAAAGTCAACCTCTCCTCAGGGATACATTTGTGAGAGACAGGCAGGTTTCCCTTCAGACCTTCCTTTTAACCAGGGTGAAGAAAAAGAGAGAGGGAGACAAAGGCTGCAGAAAGGACACATACAAGCTGGAGGGCAAGACGAATGCAGAGCGCTGCATGGGTAAGCAGGCAGGATCCACTGGGGACCAGGGGTGGTATGCAGTATTACCTGAACAGGGAACATGAACACAGAGGGAAATTCAGGTTGGCCATGTTTGTCGTCTTGTGTGCATTGACAAGTTAGGAAAGTAAATAAGGAGAGGAACAGAAACATACAGGTTTATCAAATTATAATTTAGGGGTTATACTTGTGCCTCGGTTGGAAACAAACCTTGGGTTTGGCAGTACTGTCAGTGCCCCCACACATACACTCCAAGAATCTCAAAGAACAGCCGCTGCAAAGGAGGAGCCAGTGGCCACCTACCTTGTTTCTGAGGTTGACATCAGCATTTCTTCTTAGAAGATAGCTGACTATCCTGTTGTTCCCCTGTTTACATGCACAAATTAAGGGAGTGTCTCCACCAAAGCTGTCCTGGATGTTCAGATAGCTGCTGTTGCTCTCCAAAAGGAGCTGAACTTCATTGAAATCGTTATTATAAGCTGCCTGACAAATGGGCTGAAGAGAGAAGATAATATTCATCAGCACACGTTTCACCAAGACATCCATACTTCCCATTCTGACTTGCACATGCTAAGAAACTCCAAGCGCTTCTGACAGAGGTTGTAGTTCGAGGTACTTCCAGAAGATGGTGGTACACACATCTGCAGCTGCCACACAGCTGCTCTCAGCCCCTGCACGGTGAAACGAACGTTCTGTTCATTTTGGACGATGCGTCTATAATCCAAGAAATAAATTCGGTTCATTTGCAGCCATTAAAAAAAGACTTCTGGTCGCACAGGAGTTGGTCACTGTATTAAGCAGCAAGCGCTGACAGGCCACCGCTTCTTTAAGTTGACATCAGACTTTCCCTTTGGATGAGCACTACTGAACAAGTACCACTTCTAACTCATCTGTTACCAGAACAGAACCACACTCCAGGTGAAAGCTGAAAACCTCAGTCCCGACAGTGTTCCTTTTCTAGGGCTTCAAGTTAAACTTCATACCTAAAAAATACAGGCATGTGTGCCCACAGCCCAGATCCTGCTTGGCTTTTGAGAACTGTTTGCTGTGTTTCTATGCACCCTTGACCTCACCTGCAATTCCTTCCCTTTCCAGCAGCAAGAACTCAGACTAAGGAGAGGCCGAGGATGACAGGAGTACTGTGAGTTTCTAATGGCCTAGATAACAGTGGGAAGTCTGGCAAGCCAGTAGCATTTGGAGTTCTCCAGTCAAAAGAGAATAAGCTTCTTTATTTTCTTCTGTCTTTGATAATAAAGTTTTTATCCACCATTTTCTGAGATAGGCATTTTCTTTAAATAGTCTGCAGTTTTTCCTGCTCATTCTCTTTTTATCACATCCTAAATACACTACATGAACAAGATCTAGCCCTGAAGTCTGAGCCCTTTCTTCGTTCTCCCTGAAATTAGCTTTTTCTTTTTTCTCTTCACATTAAAAAGATTAACCTTATTTACACTTTCACTTCAGGCAAACTTTGATCTACAATACAAGTTTACCTCCAGTATCATTGCTGCTTAGCCTTCTGGACAGTTGCATAAGAGAAGTGGTTTTCCTTTGTAAAGACAGTATTTACATGCTTACCAGACCTTGCACCACTTCTTGTTTTGTTTTTATTATATCAGACAAAAATCTACAAAAAATACATGCAACACTGTAGATTTGCATCATCTGTATTCTTTTAAAAGCCTGCATGTGCCATTTGCTATTATACAGTCCTCCAGAACCAGAACTGCTTTAAAGATTTTGAGGAGAAATCCCTCTTCTAAATCCCTCTTGGTGTAAGTGACCTGCACATCGGTGCCACCTAAATGATAGTTTGCACTAGAACCTCGCTGTCTGCCATGTTGGTGTCTAGTACTGTATCTTCATGTCCAGGAAAGAGAAGATCAAGCGAAGTCTGTCTGTAGCTCTGATTTCTCTGCTATTCGTGCTTTTAAGTATTGTTTTTCTTATTTAAAGATCCAGACTTCTTGTTTAGTTGAACACTTGCTCAAATCCCAGTCATTTACTGTACAACTTCACTCCTTTCTAGTCTGACTCTTCCTAGTTCAGCAGCTCATGTCACCAAATGATATGTTGCAAATGATATGCTGTTGTGCTTTTCTTTCTGTACTGCCTCAAAGAGTTTTACTTGCTAGGCCATTAAGCCCAAGGCATTTCTGGTTGATACTCTCATTGACCCATGGGACCTTTTTCTAAAGAAACTACTGTTGAACTCCGTTCTAGAGCCATGAATAATGACGGAGCACTTGCCACTCCCTAAGAGACTACATTATTTGGGCCTGAAGTCATGCACAGAACCCGGCACACAAGAGTGACGCGTGCTTTTTTACCTTCTGAAACCGATTCATAGATTCACAGATTTCTAGGTTGGAAATGACCTTAGAGATCATCGAGTCCAACCGTCCCTAATCCCCATTAAACCATATCCTCAAGTAGATCATCCACCCTATTCTTAAACACATCCAGGGATGGGGACTCAACCACCTCCCTGGGCAGCCTATTCCAGTGGCTGACAACCCTTTCAGAGAAGAAGTACTTCCTAACATCCAACCTGAATCTCCCCTGACTAAGCTTATACCCATTTCCTCTTGTTCTATCACCCATCACTAATGTAAAGAGCCCTTCCCCTGCCTCCCCACCATCTTTTCTCAAGTATTTGTAGGCTGTAATCAGGTCTCCCCTCAGCCTCCTCTTCTCCAGGCTAAACAGCCCCAACTCCCTCAGCCGCTCCTCATAAGTTTTATTTTCCAGCCCCTTGACCAGTTTAGTCGCCCTTCTTTGGACTCGCTCCAGGAGCTCAATATCTCTCTTAAAGCGAGGGGCCCAAAACTGGACACAATATTCCAGGTGCGGCCTCACCAGTGCCGAGTACAGGGGCAAGATCACTTCCCTATTCCTGCTGGTCACACTATTCTTGATACACGCCAGTATCCCATTGGCCTTTTTGGCCACCTGGGCACACTGCTGGCTCATATCAAGCCGGTAGTCAACCAACACCCCCAGGTCCTTCTCCGCCAGGCAGCTCTCCAGCCACTCTTCCCCGAGCCTATAGCGATGTTTGGGGTTTTTATACCCCAAGTGAAGGACTCTGCACTTGGCCTTATTAAAGCTCATGCCATTGGCCTCAGCCCAACGATCCAGTCTGTTCAAATCCCTCTGAAGGGCCTCCCTACCCTCGAGCAGATCGACACAGCCTCCCAGCTTGGTGTCATCTGCAAATTTACTGAGGGTACATTCAATTCCCTCATCCAGGTCATTGATAAAGATGTTAAACAGAACTGGACCCAGCACTGAGCCCTGGGGAACCCCACTGGTGACCGGCCTCCAGCCGAATTTAGCCCCATTTACCACCACTCTTTGGGCCCGTCCGTCCAGCCAGTTTTTAACCCAAAGGTGGGTGTGCCTATCCAGGCCAGCAGTTATCAGTTTCTCAACCAGAACACTATGAGAAACTGTATCAAAGGCTTTACTGAGGTCTAGGAAAACTACATCCACAGCCCTTCCCTCGTCAGCCAGGTGGGTCACCCCATCATAGAAGGTGATCAGGTTTGATTGGCAAGACCTGCCTTTCATAAACCCATGTTGGCTGGGCCTGATCACCCGGTTAACCTGTATGTGCTCATTAATAGCACTCAAGATAACCTGTTCCATGACTTTGCCCGTCACCGAGGTCAAACTGACAGGCCTGTAGTTCCCCGGATCCTCCTTCCGCCCTTTTTTGTAAATGGGGGTAACGTCTGCCAGCCTCCAGTCCAGCGGAACTTCCCCAGTGAGCCAAGACTGTCCAAAGATAACGGACAGGGGTTTGGCAATGACATCCGCCAGCTCTCTCAGGACTCTCAGACAACCAGGGAACAACAGTTCTCAGAAAACAACCAGGGCATAGAGAATGTAAGAAAGCAATTCCCATCCATTCCACCAGCTAATACGTGGGTAATTGACATACTTAAAGTATTTTTTTTATTATTATTATTATTATTCCACTGTGGTGGGGGTTCTTTGCAGAATTGATTCTTTCACACATTAATCTGTTCCATTCATATTAAAAACCAAAACAAAATAAACCAAAACAAAATCTCCAACTTTTTTCATGGTTTTATGGGATATCAAAACAGTTATAAGTTCATTATTTTGATATCAATAACAATAGGACTTCAGAAAAAAATATGTTAGGAAAGACTAAAGATAAGTAAATTTACAAACAGGTGGTAATCAGTCACCTGTGTAAAAAAAAAAAAAGAGCAACAGAAACAGCAACCAGTGGCAAATGTTATATTAGGTAGTCTTTCTCACATAAAGAGGAGGGAGCTGTTATAGAAGACAATTAAATGGAATAGTTGATAGAGTACTTGCCATCTGGGTCCAAAAATGAGATCAGACTATGGCAGAAACATAAAACCTCTACACAACTGAGGAATATGAAGAGCCTGAAGAAAGATTGATTTGCTTAGCTTGGCTAGAAAGAAAAGAGACAGGGCTGTAAGTGTTTCAAAATAAATTCAAGGCTCAGTATTAGAGAAGAAGATCCAATTAATTTCAACAAACAAGGTAAAAAAAGTGATAAATCTGGCGAAGAAGTTTAGCGTGAAAATTAGAAAGAGGTTTCTATCCATGTGCAGAGTAAAGCTCCAAAACAGGGTTCCAGTAGCAGCAGAATGGACACAAAACCTCACTGGCTCCAGGCTAGAGCTTGAGAAGTGTGCAAGGATTTCTGCAGTTGTGAAGCCTCTGTCACAAACACCTCTTCCACTTTTCACTTTTTTGGGTTGCCACTCTGGCAGTTCTATCTAAATTAGGAGTAATTGTCCTCAAAACTGTTTAAAAAAATTCTCCAAACTTTGCTCAGAAGATAATTGATAGAGTTTCTTACATATACACAGTTAGACAGCACCTGTCTGGAAACTGAGAAATTATGCCAATCGTAGTTAGGACAATGTTATGTACAACCAGTAGATTTCATCCAAAAGCCAAGAAAACACATTCCCTTTATGTCTACAGAGAAGCATGGAGGCTGTAAGTCTAGAAACTGTCAGTTTTATAGAGTGTTAGAAGACCACCTCAACAATGATGTAGCTTAACAACCATCTGCCGATTCATATTATGGTTATTGCACTATTGTTATCCACCCATCACAGGCAAGAGAGAAATAAACCTATGAGATATATACTCAGAATAACTGGGCTTCACACACAAGATGGAAGCAGTATCAGAGGAATCCAAAGTTCATGTCTCAGACTTAGGCTTAGCTGTGGAGAGAGGAGCAGGACTACAAGTGCAGGAGTATCACAGCAGTGTAGGACAGCCAGGAGAACCCCTGCAGCTTCCCTCGTTAGAGATGCACTGGCAACTGGAGAACAGACATAAAGTCTATGGCGTCTCCTTTAGGTATATACGAGAAACAAATGTGAGCGCTCCCACAACATAAAACCCTGAAGAAAGCATTAGTGAGAACAGAGCTCCCAACTTCTGGAGAGATTCACAGTCCAAGACACAGAGTGGCTACTCTTGCCTCACCACATTATTTGTAAACTCGTATCCTCACCACCCCCGAGAACTCAGAACAGACTACCCACCTCCACAACATAGCAGGGCAGACCTGGCACAGGCACAAACATTATACCCGATACAAACACGAGTGCTAAGTCTGAAGGGATGGGGAGCAGGACCAAGAATTCCAGCTTAGGCAGAGAGGAAGCGAGGACCTCTTTGAACTCTCTGGCAGCAAAGCCCTTCACCTCTGCTCTCACTCACACTTCTGCAGCACTATCTAACATTCAGACAAGATGCACAAAACGAACCTGACACCATGATGCTGCACAAAATGTATGATGGAAAGGAGGGGAGGAAAAGAAAGAATCGTAACACCAATCTCCTTCTACCCTCACCAGTGGTGTCTTTTCCCTGCCGCAGCATCAGGGCTAATCATGAACTAAAGCACATGGCTCTGCCTGACTGAAGAAAGCAAAAAGGGCAGAAACTGGGAAGTGAAAGTTAGAGTTTGAGGATTAGGTGTGCCAACGACTGACTGATGCTCACCCAAGTCATAGAATCATAGAATGGTTTGAGTTGGAAGGGACCTTAAAAATTATCTATTTTCAACGCCCCTGCCACAGGCAGGGACACCTTCCGCTAGATCAGGTTGCTCAAAGCCTCATCCAACCTGGCCTTGAACACTTCCAGGGATGGGGCATCTACAACTTCTCTGGGCAACCTGTTCCACTGCCTCACCACCCTCTGAGTGAAATATTTCTTCCTTATATCCAATCTAAATCTACCCTTTTTCAGTTTAAATCCATTGCCCCTTGTCCTATAACTACACGCCCTTGCAAAAAGCCGGTCTCCAGCCTTCCTGTAGGCCCCTTTCAGGTACTGGAAGGCTACTAGAACATCTCCCTGGAGCCTTCTCTTCTCCAGGTTGAACAACCCCAACTCTCTCGGCCTGTCGTCATAGCAGAGGTGCTCCAGCCCTTGGATCATCTTTGTGGCCCTCCTCTGGACCTGCTCCAACAGCTCCATGTCATTCTTATGTTGGAGGCCTCAGAGCCGAACGCAGTATTCCAGGTGGGGTCTCACGAGAGAAGAGTAGAGGGGCAGAATCACCTCCCTCGACCTGCTGGCCACACTTCTTTGAATGCAGGCCAGGACATGGTTGGCTTTCTGGGCTTCCAGCCCACATTGCCAGCTCATGTTGAGCTTCTCATCGACCAGCACTCTCAAGTCCTTTTCCTCCGGGCTGCTCTCAATCCATTTTCCACCCAGCCTGTACTTGTGCTTGGGATTGCCCCGACCCATGTGCAGGACCTTGCACTTGGCCTTGTTGAACTTCATTAGGTTCTCACAGGACCACCTCTCCAGCCTATCAAGGTCCCTCTGGATGGCATCCCTTCCCTCCAGCATGTCCACAACACCACACAGCTTGATATTGTCAGCAAACTTGCTGAGGGTGCACTCGATCCCACTGTCCATGTCGCTGACAAAGACGTTAAAGAACACTAGCCCCAATACCGACCCCTGAGGAACACCACTCGTCACTGGTCTCCACTTGGACATCGAGCCATCAACTGCAACTCTTTGAGTGCAACCATCCAGCCAATTCCTTATCCAGCAAGTGGACCATCTGTCAAATCAATGTCTCTCCAATTTAGAGAGAAGGATGTCATGTGGGACAGTGTCAAATGCTTTGCACAAGTCCAGGTAGATGACATGAGTTGCTCTTCCCTTATCCACTAACGCTGTAACCCTGTTGTAGAAGGCCATTAAATTTGTCAGGCGCAATTTGCCCTTAGTGAAGCCATGTTGGCTGTCATAAATTATCTCCTTATTTTCCATGTGCCTTAGCATAGTTTTCAGGAGGATCTGCTCCATGATCTTGCCTTCAGGTGTTCAAAAGAAAACTGAATACGCAGTTTTAAAGCAAAATCTCTATAGTTAATTAGAATTTCTCTTTCTACAATACTTCCTCTTCTACAAGCCCTTCAGAAGAGGATTTAATTGTTCAGGATCTGAGGCTTCAAGAAGGGTGAGAAGTAGTCATAAGACAGGCAAGTGTTTTCATGGCTGAGGTCACTCAGTACAAGATCACCAGATAAGGAGTGCAAGAAAAGTGAAAAAAAAACACCCAACTTTCACTGTTAGGAAGAAGGACAATACCTACATCTACACAACTGATTTTTTAAATTTATTTGCTTTTAATCTACCGTAGGCCATGTGATTGAAACCAGGACCTGGTAGTTTACTCAGATCCAGATGAACTGCCACATCTGAATTTGTCTACTTGTTTTTAGAGATTCTTCCCTCTGCTTAGCTTTGTTGAGGTAGTGATAAATCATGAGCTATTCAGCAAGTTCTGCCACACATGAAATAAAAGTTAAAGGCAAGGCACTAAGGACAAAGCATTCAGCCAATAGAAAGGATTTTAAGGTAATGCCAGTCTTGCAACTTGGAGAGCAATTTCAGATTATAATTGTTTCCTCCTTTCAGAACTGCAGGTGATTGCCTAAATTACATCAATGCTTTGCAGCAGCTATTTAGACAAAAAGGAGTCTCTTCATAACACCCAGATATTCTGAATCAATCCACAGTCTCTTCCTGTTCACTAAAATTCATCCAAAGGCATGCTGCAAACTAAACAGGAGAGTCTACATCATGTTCGTGATGCTGAGGAATGCAGTAGTATCCAAACCGTGCTCCCAGAAAACAAAATCTGCACTTTTTTATTTGCACTTCTGTAGTTTTCTATGCTGTATAAATGAACCATACTTTACTCAGAAAAATATATGTCAAAAATTTTAAAGGAATAGAACTAGTATATACGAAAATATTAACTAAAAAGGATGGAAGATACAGACTGCATTTGAACATTCTCTGAACATCACTTTAATTCAACTACATGACACTGGTTTCTTGTACAATACTATCTGAGTAGTAGATCAAGAGAGAGGCAACAATACCTCTCAGAATAAGGTGTAGTCTACCTGGCTTATCACCTTATGAATGCACAGACTCAAGCTCCCTATAATACTGAAAGAGGAGAAAATACTCAATTTCATTGAATGGCCTTTTAAAAATGAAAGGGTGGCTTTCAGCATAGCAATGTAACCTTTTACAGCAGCAGCTATGTAATGCTATCTCCAGAAAAAGAAACAGCAATGCAATCCACTTTATTCACAGTCAAAAAGGACCGAAATCCTCATTGTTCCCAAGTGTACAAGTGGAAAGTTTATAAAATAATGAATAAATTTAGGTAGCATTTATGCTGAAATCCAGGGGTAAGCTAAACAGACCGTGGTCTGGGGA
Source organism: Tauraco erythrolophus (assembly GCF_009769465.1). NCBI lineage: Eukaryota > Metazoa > Chordata > Aves > Musophagiformes > Musophagidae > Tauraco > Tauraco erythrolophus. The sequence continues at coordinate 19,960,626 of NC_141473.1, read as the reverse complement.
CGAACCCATAGTGATAAGAGCCAAAAAAAATCACATTCACAAAACAATCATGGAGTGGGGGAGAATATTTCCTTAGGCATTAGCTCTATTAGATATGTTCAACATAAGCTGAGGAGTTGTTTGCAGTTCTTAATTATCCACACGCTGTGCTCAGAATCATTCTGATCTCAACACAGAACAACAAAAATGTTGAAAAAACACGTACTTTGTCTATGAAATCACAACAATTACACTGGTTATTGCATTATCTTTATTCCTACAAACAGTATATTTGTCAAATCTTAATAGCCAAAATATAGCATTTCCAAAGGAAAAGAACTTCCAGATCTGTATAAGCCTGTGTATGGGAGGCTGCGAAGGGAACAAACAAAACTCAGTGAATATCTGTATCTCCAATAGCTTCAGTTACTGTGCAGAAAATGCTCACGTACCTCTGAATAGAGTATCCCCATGCCTATTCTTCACTGCTTGAGTGCGTTCTTGTTCACCAGCCCAACAAGTTAATATCACTTGAAATGCTCTTGAGCTTGTTTGAATCTGGTTAATATTTAACTTAAAAGTATCGCTCTTTCTTAAGCTACATTTCCTTTAAGTGATTTCTACTTGGTAGCGTGAAACAATTGTCTTCGTAAACCCAACCCAGGGAGATAAACCTGAGAACAGCAGCTTGCAGGAGACTGACAGAACAAGTTACAACACAAACATTTTCCTTTGTAATTTTTGCAATAACAGCCTCCAGTTGCCTAAAAAGGAAAGTAGCAAAACAGGCTGAGGAGGGGAGGAGGGAGAGAGAGAGGAAGAAAATTTCACAAGTGAAGAAAGGGAGGGAGAGGAGAAAAAAGTGCATGAAACCTAAAACTTAAAACAAGTAACTATGAATGGTAGCTAGTTGGCCACCCAAGCTACTTCTGACTAAACATATCCCAAGCCCTCTGCAAGAACACCTCAGACGCCTACTGGGAAAAGGAAGCAACTAGATCCCACACCTTTAATGAGAGTTCCCAGTATAATTAGTTTCAGTCTTTTATTAAATAGGCCAGCTGCTTTCATCACCTTTTGCTGAGTCTTCTTTTTCTAGCCCAGCCCAAATGATGAATATGCTTTATGTTTAACCTGCTAATTTTATACATTAATTGCAGTAGAACTTCCTTGGGAAGAGAATTATTCTTGATGTCACCATCCTCTTTGAATGCTCATGGCTCTGAAGACAAGATGCTGATAATATTTCTGTACTATATTCAGACAGTCTTTCCGAGTGAGGCGTACATATTTCAGGTGTCTGCAGGCACCCCAAAATATATTTTCCCTTTATAGTTTAAATCCATGTTTCCTGTATTTCAAGCTATTTTTAAACAAGTTTTAAAATACATGCATGTAACTGTCCATCTTAAATCCAAGCCCTCTAACTTACATTTGAGAACTTTCATTTCCATACAGTTTTCATATTTATTCTCCAGTGAAGTGAAGGACCATATAACATTACTTATACTGTCTTTATCCTTCTCTGGTTAAAGTAGTGTAGCACCACTGACTGTAGTGTTAGTTAGCTGGCACCAGTTCTAACCCTTTCAACAGCTGTTTACCTGAAGAAAATCAGGTTGGCTTGTAACACTACACCTACCTGTGACAAACCTCACTAGGATACTCCCAATAGATTTATATTTCAGCATGTGGTGAATATTCTGTTGGCCTGAAGACATGGAGGAGTGAGTAACACCTCAAAGGTGAAAGGGTATTCCTTTCTTTACATCTAGAGCCTAAGGAATGGACATCCTCCTACATCAACTGGCCAGGTTGTTGGAATTTATAAACTACAACTTACTGACAAAAATCTCAAATTGCTCAGCTGTTACATGCAACAACTTAATAGTTTACTTAATCTTCTCATAACACCAATATACAAATGCGTGGTAACATGGAAAAATATTTTCTAAAAAAAAAAAACAAACACACCTATCTCCAGAAAGCACAGGGATAGCTTCTGGCAACACCTTCCCCAAGATTGTTTAAATTACCATTTAATCCATCGTCACATCTCAGGCCTTCCTGAAAATCACTTAAGTGACTGCTTTGGTCAGAGCTTCAGCTAGAGAACAGATAAGCAGCCCAACCATGATCAGGTATGAGACTCATGCAAATTTAGGTAGTCACAGGTTCACTTCTGCTTCACATATCGCTTTAATGTTCTTTATCATGCTTATAAATGAGGATTGGAATCCTGAAAATCTTAATCTTTTTTTGCTGAATAAGTCTTTTCTCTAAAAGGTCCCAAGACTCAGTGCAAGGACAAACTGTCACCTACTCGGTCTGTGTAGGAAATGTAATTCTTACTTCCTGAAAGAATTTAACGACACTTCAAAAATTTAGTGTGAGCCAGAAGTGAACTAAGAGTTTGTTAGAAGAGCCTTCACCACAGAAAGAATAAGGGCAACTCATTTTTTAAACTAAATATCAATTAAACTTCAGAACAGCACATTCAATAAAAGACCTGGAAGATCATTTGTCTCTTTAATTTCCAAGCACTATAAACGATATTGCTCCAAATGGCATGAGTTACACTACTCTCAGGAAAGAAATCTGTGGCCTGCTGGAGTTGTGTGTGCAGAACAGTCTTCAGAAACGTGCATTCCCAAGAAATGCAGTCCTGGAATGGCTGGTGTCTGGACAAGAGGAACACCCACCCCTTACAATTCCCCTTAGAAGACTGTTAGCTACCCAGACAACATCATTCCAGCACTGCAAGGGTCCCTTGCACCTCTGCTTTAGGACAGGATTAACTCAACAGCCCCACTAAGCACAAAGAAAGCCTTTCATGGCACGGATGGGAGCCTATATTTTATAATACTTTAAGCCAGACACAGTGAAGCACTGGTGTCACATGAAAAATGCAGGACTTCCCAGCCCTCCCCTTGTCTCCTGATGCTCATATGGTCACTACTGGATTACTTCTGTTACATTCCTCCTGTGGATAAGCTCCAGCAGCTCATCGTTCATATAGACTGATCCTGGCCTGCCCAAGATTCTGTTCCCCATAATCATTTCACAGGCAGTACTGCACAACGTGGAACACAACAATCCTATAAAAGTTGGTGGGGCTACTCATCTGCACAAACCTGCTGACACATGGATAATTTTCACGATCAGTGTTATCGTACGTGGCAACTCTTAATTTAAAATTGGTGATGTAGCATAGTAAGGGGATGATGCCTCAACAGATTGAAGCATTTGACAAACAGCTCTTTTCCCATACACGCCTATTCAAACAACAGGTAATCATCTGGCAAACAAAGGGAGAGAATTCATGAGAGCCACAAAAGTACTTGGGAAGAGGAATAGGATTCCAAGACAAAAGGAAGAACATATACAGACCATTTCCTTAAATAAACTCTACTTTTTTATTTTACAGGTTTTGCAAAGGAGAAAGGAGCACATGTTTTTCCCTTTGTCCTCCCCCTCCAAGCCTGCAGACCATCAGAGATGTGTTTAGAGGCACAGGATACCTCCGGGGTACCTCAGAGAGAGTGGGCAGACAATGGGGGTTAAGAAATACTTGGGCACCTGATAATATGTTCAGCTGCAGATCAGACAACCCAGCCATCAAAGTTTTGCTCCAGCATTTTCAAAACAGAATACTTACTATCTCAATTGGCATGGTCCTCCAAGTAAGGACAGCACATCCTGGTATACAGGTTCTGTATACGTTTTAGGTTTGTGTTTCCTATGCTCTTTTTATAAGCATCTTTTTCATTGTCTCTTTTCCCTGTTCAGGTGCACTTACCTACCTTTTGCTCTTCACTTGATTCCTGCTAACAGTATCAGAAACAGTACCATACATCCCATATGCTGGCATGAGGTGAAAGTAGGTAAAATGTTGCAGATCATTCCATTCATCATGATAATTCTATAAAATAAAACAATGTAGTATGGCGTTAGCTGGAAACACAGCAGAGAAATGTCTTCTGTATCTCTCACTAAGAAGGGGTATCAGGCTTGCCGAGCTGCAATGTTTTTCATTGAAAAATCACTTTTTTGGCTTTTCCACAGACTACACTCTGCTTTATGAAGCAAAATTGCTTCTGTGGTGACTCTCAGGTTCTGTTTACTAACAAAGACTTACTTCATCCCTTTTGTTCACAGAAGACAGGAGATGATTGGCACCCACATTCCAGAGAATCTGCTGCACCAGGTCACCAGGCCAGTGTCAGTGAGCACTGAGTCCCTGGACTGACTACAATTAATTCAGCAGTTAAGCAGAGGTCTCCAAACATATTGTGTTTTCACAGAGTTCATGGAAATAGCTTGGAAGAAGCAAGAAATCTTGTTAGCATCCTCTACACAATGTTTTCAAACTTAATTCAATATTCAAGAGTCCTTACAGAAGCAGGCTAATTCAGAGTAAACTGGTCTTTGTGTGTTAAGGTATTAAATGAACGACAGATATGGGAACGTGTGTGTGATGCTAAATACATACCTTTCAGATCACTAGTATTTTTATTCTAAGATTACCTAAAAAAGAAGAATTGTTCCCAAGCAATCTGCAAACAGCAGTTCAGAAAACAAGTGACAGGTGTGGAACCAGTGACCACGCCAGCTTCTGTAAAAAGCACAGCAGAGACCATGTTCATAGGTAGAAAGTGTTGAGAAAATCTGGATCCTTCCTCCTCTTCATCCCAAAATAATGTGGTCACAGCACTCCCCGAGACAGGCAGCGGTACAGATCAAGATCTGTCACAGCCTCAGGGAATAAGAATTCTCATGTCCCCGTTAAATATCCTAACCACAGGTTAGACACCTCTTCACCTCTCCTGCTCCATGGTGCAACTTGGTTTTTCAGAATGTTACGCAATGGTGTTGTTTATCATAAAATAACTCCACTCCTTAAATACTGCCAAATCAACACTTAAACACTCTCTCCTATACTTGCAGACATCACACAGCACTCTACTGCTGCTCCTAAGTGAATTTTTATTTCCTTTTGTTGGCAAAGGTTTCAGCCAGTGCATCAGTCTGCTAGAGGGGACACAAGCAAGGCAGTCAAAGCACAGGTAAGCTGCTTATAAATATGTGTTCATGGGCTCTTTCTGTGTTGCCTGTCTCCATAAAGATGTGCAGTCTTGCTTTTGTGCAGTTGCTTGTCAGAGTAGACAGCCTGCATCCTTTCTGATCTGCAAGCCTGATGTTATACATCAAAGTGCATGTTTGCTAAAGTTGAGGAGAGGAAGAAGTCTTTGACCTGTACAAATGAGAAAAAGGAGTAACTGATGGTTTCATTTTGTTCTACTTGTTGAGTTTTTTCCCTAGGGATACCACTGTGAGTGCATGAAAATCTCAGTACTGAAGGTGTGTGCCTCAATTAGACATTTTGCTCTCATAGTTCCAAATGCCTTTAAGCTTTCCTTGATAACTTAACCAGGAGATTCTGAAATCTGCTAGCCACATTAAGTGCCCTGGTGCCTTTCTGTCCCATTTACAGTGTATATAAAAAAAATACTATGACTCTTTCAAGAGTACACTGATGAATTTCTAGACAGTTTAAAGATTATTTGCTTTAAATATCAAAAGTCTCCGGAAATCTCCAGAAATCCCCTTTTGAATGTATCTTTCAGGTCTCTACTCTTTTTTTTTTTTTTTTTTTTTTAATTAAATATTTCAGTTAATTCCAGTTTACCATGGTAAATGTTGCTCTTTGGCATTGTTTCATTACATAAAAAGACTAAATTGCTGTTCAAGGCTCCTACAGTCAAGACTTTGCCACTGAAATTAATGAGACAGTGCATGCTAAGCTTTAGAGTCAATCGGTGCACTCAATCTGATTTACAAAGCATTCCTCTGGAAGTATCTTAAAACATGCCAGCTAAGCTAGATGATGATATAGTACATAGAAAAAAGTGTACCCTAAAAAAGAAAACAATTTAGCTACTCCATTGCCTTACCTTTAGTACAACACACTGACTTAAGCTAGGCTTTTCAGTTTTGTTCCCAAATAATGTTCCATGTGCAGAAACAGAAGAACATGGTTTACTTCTGTTTGAATGGAATAAAAAGGCAGAAAGCAGTGGATTATCTACTATAAAACTGTCATTCCAGAGCACACAGATGGGAGGATTTCTGTTCTATTGACAGAAGAATGAAAGTATTCTCCTAAAAAGCAGATGAATATTAAAACTAAGGGTATATCCCAGTTTTGGTTTAATCTGAATATTCTGGTGACTCAAACGGTATGATAGATTTATTCAAAAATGAAAAGAACTGAGAACTCATGAAGAAGTTCAGAGGAAACAAATCCTTTGGCTATCCTTTCCAGGCTCTCCAAATCATTCCTCATGCATGTCAGATAACACACTCTGGTTTTATGACCTGTCTGTTTTCTCTATCCAAAAAAAAAGCAGAGTACTAACTAGATAGACTGCACTTTACAATTCACTTTACTATTCAGAAAAGCTTCTCTGTGATCATCAGTCAACCTCTAAAAACCATGAAAACGCAGTCTTTCCTCCAGGTGGCCAAGACACAGATTTACAATAAGGAGGACCATATATAAGAGAGAAAGAAAGGAACCCATGGCACAAACTAGCACTGATGTCATAGAAGCACATTTCCCCATGTTGGTTCCACATCCTCCTGGAGCCTTTTACTCACTTCTGGCTCTTGTTAAACGGGGTGAGCTGTGGACAGTCCCTCCTCACGCAGGTACTCATTCTGGCAGCTCCTTGGGGAACAGACCCTAGGTAACCTTCAGGAGACCCCCCACTGGAGTCTTCCTGTGGAATTCCACACCACTCTCCTCCTAACGCAAACACCCCTGCATCTGCTCTTTCACACAGCCCCAAGATGTGGCGCTTCCTTGTGCTCCTGTGTTCCCAGGGAATTGCCTTTTCAGCAGGAGTCATGACATCCTTCACTGTGAATTCAGACAAAGGCCAGTACATGAAGACTCGCAACCCTGAATGCTTTATGAATGTTGTAAGTTGGGTCACCTTCTCTCTCTTTCTTTCTAAATTATCTCTTCCAGTACCATGACCACCTCATCACTAACAGCCTCTGTCAGAAGGCTAAAAGTAGGGCCCCTTCAAAGATCCCTCCAGCACTACAACAGGGAGCACCTGCCTAGAAGAAACTTTGGTGCTCCTATTCAAATAGTCCAAGCTGCCAGAAGAAGACATCCTTTGCAGTGGGGGCAAAGCCTGGTTTCTAGTCTCAAGGGAAGAAAAGTCGTCCCCTGCTCTAACAACCTGTTTGCTCAGTACAGTGGCAAGGGAGGTTGAATCCCTTCTTCACACAGCAGATTCTCACAACACAAAGTAATCCAAGACCCCTTCCCAAATCACCAAAGATTTCCTCACAGTACGTGCAAAATTCAGTGTAGGTGCTCTCATGAGTTCCTTTGTGACAAAAGCTCCACCCTTGTTTGCCTTGCGTTCATGGCTTGCCTAATCACTCTTTGGCAAGAAACGATTCATCACAGACCCAAACCCCACAGCTTTTGGCATTCACTTACACAGATGCTGCTGCTGTATTTAGTCTATAGAAAGGTACGTGCTGTATCAGCCTTGCAAAACATGACAAACTATCTCCCAAAAGGTTAATCACTCAACACAATTCTGCTTTGTCCCATACTAAGGGGTCAATTACCAGATAACTACACGAAGCAGCCCACATCCACAGTGCTCAGCTTGGTTATCCTCCAAAACAGGACAAGTTGCATGTTAACAAACTCCTTTGGGTTCCCACAGAGTGAAATTATCAGATATCATGGATACCCCAGCGAGGAATATGAAGTTACAACAGAGGATGGATACATTCTTGGTGTTTTCAGAATTCCTGCTGGGAGGAACAGCCAAATACAGGTGTGACACCGTTACAGGACATAGGAAGGTCTGAGAGCCAACTCTTACATGGGTCCCCCATCTTTCCCTTTTGCACATGCAATGGCATGTTCCACACCTTGCCATTTCAGCAAGAGCACCTAGTCAGAAATGTGGTCTGAATTCTGTATATAGGTTAAAAAATGCGAAACTAGACTCTGCACTCTAATTTTAACTACACATTACTTAATACTACAGCATAAGAAAATCTTCTTTTTCAGGGAAAAAGGCTGCAGTACTGCTACACCATGGTACTTTAGGAGATTCTATTCACTGGATTTCTAACCTGCCCAACAACAGCTTAGGCTTCCTCCTCGCAGATGCCGGCTATGACGTCTGGATGGGAAACAGCCGAGGGAACACCTGGTCTTTAAAACACAAGACCTTTAAGCCCTGCCAGAAAGAGTTCTGGCAGTTCAGGTACTCTGTGGAGAAAGAATTACTGAGGAAAGCAACTTTTCGGGCACTAGCAAGATTGGGCAGTTAATATTGGGATGCAGAACCTTTCCCCTTCTGGTTATATGAAAAAAATCTCCTCCTGGATTGTATGAAAACCCTTCTAGTTTTCATATAATCTAACTTCAAGCGGGACATGCAACATCTAAGGAGACCAGATCAACTCCTTTCCCCAGATGTAGCCACTTCTGGGCATATTGAGGAGTCAAAAGAAGGGTTTGGCTACATGATCTGGTTTCTTTGGGGGAAAAACTTCCAAAACTAGGAGGCCTTTGTAACCTTGAAGTCTCCCACCAGATACCACATCCCAAATGCAGACAGGAGAGAAGACTGCTCAGCTCAGTCGAGAAATCTGATCTATCGCAACTGATGTTACCTGAGAAATATTTTTTTGTAACCCATGCTGGTGAGAGCAATGATTAAATTCACTTCTGCAAGAGCCTTAGCTAATGATCAAAACTGGCACATCCTCCGCAGAGAGCCCAAGGCATCAGGCAGCCTGGCAGTACAGCTGCATCCCTCTACCCTCTTCCTCAACTCAAGCAAGAATACAGACGAAGTGTGCAACTTCGTCTTTCAATGTGTTCTGACTGGTGAAATGAACAAAACTGACATTCAGTAACTCACACTGTGGTAGCCATATTGTCTGCTAGCTTTTTGTGTTTCTTCCCTGTAGCTTCGATGAGATAGGTAAATACGACGTTCCAGCAGAGCTGTATTTCATCATGAATAAAACTGGACAGAAGGATGTATATTTTGTTAGTCACTCAGAGGCTTCAGCTGCAGGTAATGTTAGGACTGCCTGGATATAAAAGTGTTATTGTTGATGATCCATCAGTGGATATTGGGGTTTATGTATGTCATGGTGTGCCATTGCCCTTTTACAAAAATAAAGTCAGAAACAGAGGATAAAATGGAGGGAAGTGGCATGTGGCCACATTCTTAGACAATTATTTTCCTTTCTTCTCATATGTGCATTCTAAGGGTCTTTTTGCAGAACAAATCATTCAGGCCAAGACAACACCTTCTTTGCATTTAGGTACCTATGTTTTAGGCAACCAGTCAAATTTCTCACCAAAACTGTCAGTGGAGAAATTTATACATGTTCAGAAAACAGGATGGGATGCACCCTTTTTGGTTTTCCTTCCTTTCTTCCTTCCCCATAGTCTTCCTTTATGTGCATGTTCACTATTACCTCAGTTTGCACCTAGTTACAAGTAAAAATTCTGCTTTTAATCTTCAGATTAAATATTATATTACTGTATGCCAGCATAAACATGTACAGTCTTTTAGAGACTTCAAGCTGAAAACTTCATTATTTTAAAAGAGTTTGGGGAACTTTGGAGGGAATTTGAATTAAGAAAATCTGATCGATACATTTATTTCCTTAAAAATCTCCTTTACACAAATTTGTCATTTCAGAGAATATCAACATCTAGATATGCACTAATGAACCTATATCCTTAGAATGAATTCTGTCTCCCAAATAAAAGTTGCAAGAATCAAACACTTTCCTTGTGTCTGCAGCACAGAAATGGACAATAGCCAATGAGCTGCTAATCTAGTCTCACTTCTTTGCTGCCTACCGCTTTTTTTTTGTTTGTTTGATCTGTGGAGATCTCTTCACTAACTTGACTGGTGCCTTCTGTGTTTGCAGGCTTTATAGCATTTTCTACTCATCCTGAGCTGGCTCAAAGGGTTAAACTGTTCTTTGCTTTGGGACCAGTAGCCACAGTCACACATGCTACCAGTCTTCTGGTAACACTTACGCGTCTTCCCCAACCAGTGATCAGGGTATGTCGTTCCTCTTTCTAAAACACATAATTGTCTGCTTTGTATCTACTGGACTCACTCAACCTGAACTGATTTTAAGGGGGTAATGAGTTAAGAATGAATGTAATGCATCAGAGTGCTGAAAGTGCTGGTAGACTTCAGACTTCCCACAGAGCTGAGCTGCAAGGCTTGGTGCCGCATCTCTTTTGCAGCTTCTTTAAGATAACAGGCATACTTTCACCATTATTTGTTTAAATCAAATATTTTTGAAGGAAGCTCACAAATATCAGAACAAAAGGAGTCTAACAGTCTACTAAATCTAGCCTTAAGCACTAGTAGAAAACTACAAATAAGACATTTCATTTCTTAATTTTATTAGACATGCAGTTCATTCGTGCTTTTGAAATATTTACTTGTAAAATGATAAAGGAAATTTAAAGGGAAATACTTATTCCATGCCAGAATTTGCTAATTTAATAGATTTTGCTGGGAATGGTGGAAATCCTGCGATGCTATACTTTATTTCAAACTGCAGGGGCACATCCTCATTTTGTCCAAGCTGTACCCATTATGTGACTATAGAGTATCCAGCTCTACACCCTTCTTATTCATCTGCTCCCTCTTTACTTAACAGCAAAGCTAACAGTACAGTTTGTGCACCTGCTTTGAAGAAATATTAGGGCAAAAAGGGAATTCCTATACTCTGCAGTCATGAGTGCAGCCAACTGCCCTTTCTCGCTGAGATCAGTGCACTAAAAGCAGATGGATAGTGACCTCCAAGACTCATACCTAATAATAAGAATGAGGAAGATCATGTGGTGTGCTCTTGGAAAGAACAGACTTTAAAGGATATTGGGATGGCATGCAGTTTCAGCAATCTTAGTTAAGAGGCAAGGCTATTAGAGAAGAGGGAGTGACAATTTTCTGCATGAAATAATCCTGCAACAAGAAAAAAACATTTTTCACTTTTCCTCCCCTCAGTTAGTACTTGGCTGCAAAGGAATTCTTCGCCAGAATGAACTGCTAAAAAGACCTCTAACATGGATATGCAGATCTCTGGGAAAAATTTGTGGCAGTATCTTGTGCTACATAGCTGGAGACAGAATACAAAACCTGAATGTGGTAAGCATGTTCAAGAACACCTGAATATAAGTAAAGCTAAAGTAATTTTGAAGAAAGACAGTTTTTCTGCCTTATGTCTACATACAGTTGCAGGGACATAGGGAAATGCAAGGGTGGTTTCAAGTAATGCCAACTAGGACCTCGGCTAATGATGAGATGTGTCACCTGACACACTCAAATCACACACGGAAAGACTGAATTTAGAATGTTTCCACCTTGCAATGATTTCTCTCAGTGTCCCCTCTTTGGAGGCTAAGCCAAAGAAAAGTTGGATAGATACTAAAGCTTTTTAAAATGGACAAATGGATGAAGGAAGATCTTTTTTTTTTTTCTTTTGCACAATTTGTATTTCCTTCCTAAATAGAAAGACATCCAGATCATCTGAACATATGAGATTTATATGTAGCAACCGAAAAGAAACTAAACATTTCCAGCCAAAACTCAAAGCTGTTTCTTCATACTTCTCTCAATGGCAAGATCTCATTTCTTTAATCTGACCGCTACCTTTTTTTCTTGCAGACCTTCCACATGTCTGTTCTCCAGTGGCCTTTGGTCTCTCATACTATTGAACAAGTGTTCCCATAAAAAGCTCTCAAACATGTAGATTCACTATGCTCAAGCAAACAGTCTATTAACAATCCTCTACTGATTAAGAACAGCACTATTTAAAAGCATCATAGAAAATGGGAAAAGCAAAGGCCATACACATTCCCCAAATGATGTTTTCCGTATGACTTTGGGAAAGACTTTCCCAAAGGTACAAAATTCCACGTATTCATTCCCACTGTAAACTCACGTATTTGTGAGGCTATCCTCAACTTTCTTTTTCACATTTGAAGAATATCCTATTAAAATGGAGTCTTAACACAGTAGCAGAATGTTGCTCAGGTCCTTCACAGCTTTATTCTGTCACAGCACCGGATCCCTGCCTTAATAACACTTCTGCTTTCTCTCCAGAGTCGAATAGATACGTACGTAGGACATTACCCTGCTGGAATGTCAGTACAGAACGTTATTCATTGGCATCAGGTATAATGCACACTGATTTATAAATAGACCCTTACTACTGCTTTTTATGCATCTGACAGCCTCCAGGGAAGTCCGGACGTGGTGGATCAGGGAAACTGCCCCTCACATCTTCTCACATGCTGCCATGAGCACCTATCACAGAGGGAGCACTGTTTCCCATGGCTCACCAGACCATTACCTGGATTGCCCCTTTGGTATCAGGCACTGAGATTTCCCCAGGGCACATCATGCCTCTCTGCATGTTGGGCTCTAATGGCTTCCAGCCTTCACCTTTATTTCTGAAGACATTTGCCTTGAGAGCTGCAGAAGTGAACATAAGCACAGTCTGGACACTTGGCAGGCAGTAGGAGGATAGTGGAAACTTGAGCATCTACAGGATAATCCAGACAAAGAAGTGATCCAGGTTACAGCTTTTCTCCCAGAGGGTTAATTGCAGCCTGGATCACTCCCCAAAGTCAGTTCACCACACAAGCACTTCTGCTGGCACAAGTGGCAAGGGAGGAACTGTCTCTTCTCCTGGCATCTTACACCACTCTCAGACCTAAGCTTGCTCTGCCTATGCTCCTAATCAAACCAGGGCAAGAGTGTTTCGGCTTCAAAACACTCGACTGTATGTGCACAGAATTGTGGCCACTTCTGCCAGCACTTAAATATGTGCATGCTTCTCCACACGTCCTTGACTAAAATTCCCAGGATCCAGGCCACCAGCACTCAGAACCAGAAAACAGAGTCAAGCTAGCAGATTTCTAGCATATCGTGACTTACTTAAAGGTTTGGATAAAAAAAAAAAACATGCAGGCACATTTTCAGTAAGACAGATTCATCTTTTATTATTTTTTTTTCCTTTTAGACAAAGCACATTTAAAAAGACAATGGTTTAGTGTTAAGCCAATCACACCCTGCTCCCAATAGCCAAATTCTTGTAAGAAGTACAGAGCCTCTGCAAACGTCACCACTGCTGTGAGGAGACCAGACAAAACTGATACACAAAAGTCAAAGTGTGTGAGAAGGTATCTGTCATATGTTACACTAGACTAGTAAAAGTCCTGACACACTTCTACATCACAAACAGGCACTCCAACTTTAGCTAACTAAGATAGTCAAGCAAAATTTTAATAACAAAACATACCAAGGGTGGTGGCTGAGGATCAGGAGAGAATGTTAGCAATGGGAAAGGCGATGAAGCCACTCACCCTACAATCCACCCTCAGTATCCCTGGAAGCCTGTCTACTGTCTGAGCCTTGGCTTCAATCACAGGCAGAAAAATGCCTTCTGCACTCTACTCTGTCTCTTAACACTTTCATTTTATCTGTCCTTGTTATAATATTCATAGCTAACACGTGCAGACCGATTTCAAGCTTATGACTATGGCTCTAAGGAAAACATGAAGAAATACAACCAGGTAAGGCGATATGGTTTCCCTGAGAATTCATCCTCATGTTCTGGCAAAACTAAGAAGAGAAAAAAATCAGATTTTAGCACTCTGAGAGCTACAGAAAGAGGGGGAGAGTGGTCTGAGATAATGTTTCACCGAAATCTAATACTTGTAAGTGTGAAAGTCTGTTCGCAGACAAGGCATGGACAGATCCTTGCAGACAGCTAACAGAAGTTGTTAGTTTTGCGTCCCCTACTGATGCAGGGATGTGTCCAAGAACATGTCCATTTACCTGCCATTCCCAAAATGCTAAGAGCCACACTCAGGTCCTAGGACTGGATGAGTATGGAGCTCTTCACTTCCCCCAAAATCCTCAAAGTCTACCTTCCACTTAAACACTAGATTGGAGAAGGGTGAGGGAATGTGGAAATGTATACCTTGGTTTTGGGAAGCTACTTATAGCAAAAATAAAAGAAGGGATGATTCAGCACAGCACAGCCCAGACCACTGTTGTGGGGAACTAATGTACCCTGTTCAGAAAAAAAGAAACAGACAAAACTTGGTCACTAGGAGCTTTGATTACTGCCTAGTCAGCACTCAGAAATGCTGTGCTCCTCCTGCAACACTGAAAGCATGTTTGAGAATTTTTTCAGATTTGATCGGATCAGTTGAATTCTAGAGAGCTTTTCTGAGTCAGGGCAGGTTATTTCATGGGTGGCATATTATTTTACAGGTCGAGAAAGACTCCAAAGATTTCTCAGACACCTTCCATCCGCACGTATGGTCTTTAAATATTGAAGTTTGAGTTTTGGAATGGTCAATGTTCTATTCCCAATACTTTGGATGGTTAGGAAACTGCCCTCAAAAAGCAGTCAATGAGAAAAATAACAGAACCACTCTTAGATAATAGGGGTCAATTTAAAAGCATCTTGTGCATGGTCCCTTACCACCCTGTAGAAAAATAACCATCCTACATTAAGTCATTTGGCTCAGGTCTCAGAAGATCACCATTCTACTCTTCTGTGTTTCTTTGATTTTCTCTGTGATGATACTTAAGGCAAGTATGCTCACAGGCTATCACTCCATCAGTAGCAACACTGTGACCTCGAGACAGTGTCAAGTGAAGTCTGGAACCATACAACTAAAAGTCTTTCATTCTATGCCCCATAAAATCATGAAGAGGATCCTACATAAGGCAACAATGGGACACACATGAACAACTCTGCAGTCCTTGCCTGATACACACAGACATGGCTGTTTCAATATCCCCACCTCTGAAGGGCACAAGCAGGGGTCAAAACGGACGACACTCTTAGCCATTCATTAAGGAAAAACCCAGGGATAGAATAGATAATTCCTTTTTATAGTCAACAGGAAATGGGTTCGGGCAATAAACGCTAAGAGGGCAGCCTTCATCCTTACTGTTTTTTTAGAGCGAGTGCAGGAGGGAGAGAGGTGCTTGCACAGAATCCTTTCTCTAAACACAACTTCTGATACAACAGCATTCACTCAGGTCTTCTCCCTTTCTTACAGTCTATGCCTCCTGCTTACAAGATAGAGAAGATAAACATTCCAATTGCTGTTTGGAGCGGTGGACGTGACAAATTTGCAGATCCAAAAGACATGGCAAAGCTACTTCCTCGGATTACTAATCTCATTTACCATGAGCATTTTCCTGCTTGGGGACATCTTGATTTCATCTGGGGCCTTGACGCAACTGAGAAAATGTATCGGAAAATCATTGAACTACTAAGAAAATATCCTTAAAGCTTCACGCAGGGAATTTATTAATTGGGTAAAAACCTCAAAGATTTCTCTTTAGCAGTTGCATATGGGTATAGAGACACCCACCCCTTACACTTCCCCTCAGAAGAGTGTTAGCTACCCAGACAACATCATTGCAGCTCTTCAAGGGTTCCTTGTATCTCTGCTTCAGTATGGTATTAGCTCAACAGCTAATAACACTGATTGGTATAGGGGTTTACAAACCACTGTCGATTGGTTAGCTTTTTTTTTATGTTGTTTTCCATGGTGTTACATTATTTTGGTGACTGCAGTCTCTCTGTGAAAGTTGAGATACATGGGGATGGCTGCTGAAAATACAAACATATTAGAAGGAACACTTAAGGGATCACTTATTTTGGAAGATTTTAGCTTTTACAAAACTGATTTTGCTACAACTGAAATCTCATTTTCTCTTCTCTTCTAGATTAATACCACATATTCCACCTGAGACATAGGTCTTATCCCATGAAAACCTAGAAATGAAAGATACCAATTTCTCTGTTGAAGTATTACTGATCTTTGTTTAAATGAAGTCCTCTGTCCTCTTGATACAGTGTTTCACCTGTTTTCCTCTCCTCGCTTTACCAACAGCAGCAAGCCAGACACAAAAGACCTTCACTTATAAAACTGACAGCTAGTGAAACTGTAGTTGGCTTTAATGGCCCAAATGCCAAGGAACCCCACATCAGAAAACTTATGTCAGAGAGAAATCACTTGATTGTTGGACAGAAGCAAATACTTGCTTAACCTCATACTAACTAATGGTTTGTTAACGCCCTTACTACAAGGAGCATAACTGTCTTCATGCTTGTAACCTGCCAACTGGGGTTTGAGGAGATGCAGACATAGCATCAGCCTGCACACAAAGGACGATAGCATCCATCTCAAGAAATATTCCTGGCACTGTCAGTAAAGAAGTTGTTTCAAGTTCTTCTAGCTTTTCAGTTCACTGTGTTAGTGTGTCCCACATGCTCACCTACATGATTATTCCAGGAGGTGAAAGATCACATCCAAACGGTTCATCGTTACAGGCCAAGACAGGGTAGCTCAGGCATTGTGGGTGTTTCTGGGTGGGGGCTTAAGCCCAGATTCCTCAATCAAGACTTGTGGCAAATGAAACCCATTTGATGATAATCTAGGAGATAGACATCAATATATAAGCAAAACATGTTTGTCTCATGCGAAACAGAAAACACATGCTAAGGAGATGACACATATTCTCTAGCAGCCTGTGGTACCACTGGGAACTGAGCTCATGACTTCTGGAGAGATTCACAGTCCAAGACATAAAGATTGTAAAGTGGCTACTCTCACTTACACATTATTTATAAACCCGTATCCTGATCACCCCAGAGAACTCAGAACAGACTACCACCTCCACAACATAGCAGGGCAGACCTGGCACAGGCACGCCAAACATTATACTCGATACAAACACAAGCGCTATGTCTGAAGGGAGGGGGAGCAGGACCAAGAGTTCCAGCTTAGGTAGGGAGGAAGCGAGCACCTCTTTGAACTCTCTGGCAGCAAAGCCCTTCACCTCTGCTCTCACTCACACTTCTGCAGCACTATCTAACATTCAGACAAGATGCACACACTGAACCTGATATCATGATGCTGCACAAAACATGTGATGGAAGGGAGGGAGGGAGGGAAAACAAAGAATCGCAACACCAATCTTCTTCTGCTCTCACCAGTGGTGCCTTTTCCCTGCCGCAGCATCAGGGCTAATCATGATTTAACTCAGATTCTCCATGAAACAGAGCAGATGGCTCTGCCCGACTGAAAAAAGCAATGGGCAGACACTGGGGAATGCCCTTTCTGTGAGATGAATGAAGCGGGATCTAGCAGTTCCTCAAAACCTGGTTGTGTGGACACAGGTCTGAGATTAAGCTCACTCAGCTTGGAAGTAGATACCAAGGGGCACTCCAGCACATCAGGTTCAAACTTCTCCAGAAGGCTTCCTGTGCTGTACAAGAAGAACCAGCCACAGACACATCCTGCAAGAGGTTACAGGGGAGCATTCAGGTCAATGACCAACACTACTTGGGAAAGAACGCAACATGCAGTCTTCCATACTGAACACCTAAACCAGCCTAATGTTCAACCTAACATCAGCTCTGACCTGAGTCTTACAAAAGATTGCCAAATTCTCTAATGGAAGACAACAATTTCGAAATGCTCATCAAATAGGCTCTCCACTTGTCAGAGTTTCCTGCAACCAAACGTTATCTTCTTATTGCCATCCATCAGGAAAACAGTCCTGGAATGGCCAGTGTTTGGACAACAGGAACACCCACCCCTTACACTTCCCCTCAGAAGACTGTTAGCTACCCAGGCAACACTACTGCAGCTCTGCAAGGGTTCCTTGCATCTCTGCTTCAGTATGGCTTAGCTCAACAGCCCCACTGAGCACAGACAAACCCCTCCATGGCATAGACTGGAGCCTGTATTTTATAACATTTTCAGTCAGCCTCGGTGAAGCACCAGTATTGCATGAAAAATACAAGATACTGAGGTAAGTGTTCAAACAAAAAAGACTTTTGTTGCCTGCCCAAATCAGTCCCTCCTGTTCTTAAAGCCAGGACCAAGATCTGTTGCCCCACACCACAGCCACCAGAACCAAGAGTAGTACTTCAAGGCTGGGATGCCAAGCAGCCAGAACAGCCACGCACACAATGAAAACAAGGGAAATGCTCTTACCATGCCTCGGGGTGCAGGTTGAGCGAAATACAAGAATCTTAGACCACATCTAGACTTCTGTGTCCAGGTTTGGGCACCAGGAAAGACATCAGTATGATCAATATCTGCTGAACAAGTTCAGTAGAAGGCCATCCAAACTTATCACGGAGCGACTGCTGTGTTGGCTAGACACTGCACTGCACTGCCCTCGCAGAGACCCAGGCCGACAGCCACTCCTCCTGCAACTCCTACCTCCTCCACCCTAGGGGGGAAAGTCCCCTCCTCTCCAGAGATTCCTCTTCCCAGGTACCACAGCCCCACACTGACCACCACACCTTCGCTTAAACCTTCCTCCTCTTCCTCCTTACCCATAGATACCTTCCTCAGCAGCAGCACTAATTGTGCTCTCCCTCAGTGAGCCGCAGCCCAGGTGGGCAGCGCTCGCCCACCGCTGCCCGAGCAGGTAAGTGATGACACCAGAGGCGTGGGAAACGCGGAGGGGACACCCGCCAGGTGAGGACGGGCCCCTCCGCCCTCGCCCGCCTCCGCTCACGCAAGGCAGCTCCGGCGCTCGCCGCCGCTTCCCCTCGCCCCTCCCCGGGCAGCCGTAGGGCTGCAAGGGCGGCCCCGGGCGGCGGCGGACCCCGCGGCGCAGAGCCGAACGCGGTCACGCCGCTCGCCCCGGCGCCGCGCAGGCTCCTCCCTTCGCCCCACACCGCAACCTGGGCCGGCTGCAGCGGCGCAAGGCGCTCGGCTCGGCTCGGCTCGGCTCCTCTCCGCCGCGCCGCCGGTACCTGCCGCCCCGCCCGCCGCTCCTGCGCAGGGCGCCCAGGGCACCGAGTCCCGGCGGGACGAGGCCGGGCGGCGGAGGCCCAGGCCGCTCCTGCCTCCCTCCTCCCCGCACCGCGGCGGGGCGGGCGCCCCTCGCTTTGTCTCCAGGAGCACCGGCCGCCGGGCCGCTCACGCGGATGCGAGACCCGGTAAGCAGCCGTCGCCTTCCCGGTCTGGGGTGCGCGGGGCAGGGAGCTGGCGGGGCGCTGCCTCCCCGCCTTCGTCCCGCTGCTTTGCGCCAATGGTCCCCGCGGGCAGAGGGAGAAAGAGGTGGCGCCGCGCCGCGCTGTGCCGTGCGCTGCCTCTTCCGGGGCCGGGGAGCCGCGGGAGCCGGGGCCGGTGCGAGCTCCATCAGCTCCGCTGCCCAGGCCAATGTCCCCGGTGCGCGACCGGTCCGGCCCGTCCCCGCCCCGGGTGTCAGGTGCCGCGATCCCAGGAGGCCTGTCGGAAATCGCCCTCCGCCGGGCAGGGCGGAACTTTCTGTATGAGCAGCCTCAGGCGGGGAGCGCCTTCGGGCACGGAGGAGAGAGGGAGCCGCTCCCGGTGCGCGGGAGCAGCGCGGGCATCGCGGTGTCACTGGCAACTTCTGGTGCGCGGGGAGGCGGGGGAGCAGCGAGCCCGGGCTGGGTAAAGCTGCTGGTTTCACTGCGTCTACAAAAATAAATGATTATAGCATGGCGGGGAGCAGAGCTCCGAACGTTATCCTGGGAAAAAGTGTCTTCTATGGGAATTCCTTTAGGTTTGGAATTTTTTTATTTGATATGCACATGTTTCTAAATGCTTGTCTGAGAAGTCATGGGCAGGAAAAAAAAAACAAAACACCTTTTACTGAGAATGAAAAGTGGGGAAATTACGAGGTCTTTCATGGACTGTAGTTCCCGGGAAGTTCATTTCTCAGGCAAAGACCAGCTTTGATAAAGTCTTCACAGAAGTGGGTTTTTCTCCTTATTGCAGGCTAAAGTGGTTGACTGTCCAAAGCAGTAGTTACCATATATTTGATTAATTGCCTTAGATTCTTGGGCCCTAGAAAATGGGATATAGACCCATAACTTGATGAAATATTCCTTGGACAATGGTGTTCAGGTTTGTTGTTGTGGATGTTGCTGAGGCAATATGTTGTGTTATTCTGTAACAGCTGGATTTTCTGACGAGTGAAACGCATTTCTGCCTGGTATATTGCATGCCTAGGTGCTGAAGGTACGAATAACTAAACCAAAGGCCAGTGCTGACAAATCCAGAGTTTGGTAGATCACAGGAGAGTGTAGGAAGCATTGATCCCAGATGCCGTACAATTCTGTAGGTGCAAATTTCATGGTTACCTTTTTTTTCGGTAGTATTTTAAATAGCTGTAAGTGCAGGGGGGTTCTTTGTAGTATTATGTTTAAAACTAGGATTCAGTATCTTGGTCAATTCTGCAACCGTGTGTATCACTAACATTGTTATGGGAATACTGTGAAGGTGTTTATCGTGTGGTTTTCTTTATGTGCATGAAGTAGCTCAAGGTCAGGCCTTAAGGCATTTCCTGGAAGTTATCACCAAGCTGAGGAAGAGTATAGCTCAAGGTGAGAGGTGTTGGGAAATCTTCAATTGCTGAGGGAGCGACAAGGTGACTTATGCATGAAGACACTGAGCAAATGCTGTATAAAAATAAATATTTGGTGTCTGTTTGCCGGACTTGTATGCATAGTGGAAGGTTTTTTTCTGTTCTTATCTGACTCCTGAGATTTTATTTCTGTATCAAAGGTTACATTCCAGTTTGTGTTCTGAAACGTAGTTTGATGCCTTGTCTTTGTCTCTATTGTTTTAATCAATATTTTAAATTTAGACTGCCATGCCAGAAAACGTATTTTCTGGTCATAGTTTCCATTATAACACAGAAGCATCAGTCCATGAAAGCAAATTATCTTGCTTGTGCAGTTCCTGAATGATCCATATGTGATGGCTTAGTATTGTTGTTGCATAGGCATCCCTCTTATAAAAATCCAGTGTTATAAATCTTACATAGATGATGATACCTCATGGTAATGCTGTGAATCAGGCACCTGCTCAGACACAATCCTTTGGCTACCACTTCCTATTGGCAGCTCTACATGACTCATAGTTCAGCAAATAACATATGGAATTGCATTAGGGAAGCTGTGGGCTCACTACGGTATCAACATAGAAAGTATCTTCCTCTTTTATCATCTCTGAAACACTGTCAAAAGGCCTTCAGAGATGTCTAATTCCCTCCTTTGATATGAAAGGAGCTTGGACAGGCTGCAGAAATCATTGGACTCAACTTGAAGGGAAAAGCAAGTAATTGGAAATAGGCTCAAAGGTAGTCTGTGCATTGCTTTGCTGGGATGACTAGCCTGTTGGCCTGCAAATGTATAAAATTTTAGCCATTGTGCTCAGCTCTGATGTTCTGGAAATTCAGCTGACTTTCAAGCAGCCCTGTGAGCTGACTGTGTTACAGTCAGTGCTGCTACAAAACATGTGCTTACCATTGTCAATCTTAGCACACTTACAAAAGAGAAGTTAAATATTGTAACTATCCAAGTAGAAAAAAAATTATCTAAAGCACACTGAATTCTTCTTCTAGAGCCAGACATTCCTGTTTTATTTTCCCATCTGCTCATAGCATGAGACATCCTGAATTATCTAGTATAGGGCAGGAGGTCAAAGACTTCATTATGAAATCAACTAACTGTATTATCTTAATATAAGCATTGTACTGAAGAAACATGCCAGATTAACTGGTAGTTATTTGTACTGGTTGACCACACTCATCCTGCAGGTGACATCACTGTCAGTTTTTTACTCACACTTTGCTTACTTAACCGTTAGTGTACAAAATAGTCAGAGTCCATTGAACTAATGCCCCAAGTTATTTTTTCTATACTTGTGGCCACAGGACAAGCTTCCTTCTTTATCGACTATTTAATAGACTTCTGATGAACTGTGAATTTGTATGTCAGAAATGTCAGTTAAATTTAATTCTCCTTTTTTTTTGGTCGCCTGCATTATGAACCATAAAGAAGTAAGACAGAATAGGAATTTGTCATCAGATAGACACAGAAATTGATTGTTGCAACTGGTTATTCATTGAATTAACAAGCATCTTTATTAGAGGTTATGGAGTCTGAAAGGGTTATAAAATTAAGTAGCAAATACTGCAAGAAAAAAAATTCCTTTTATAGGAAGAACAGGAAGGTTCTTAACCCTTCTATCCTAGTGGGACTTTGCCTCTGAGAGAAATGGAGTTACAGGCAGAAAAATCTGTGAAACCTGAGGATTTGCAAGGAATCACACTTTCTTTGTTTCTTAGAAGTCTGTGAAGTGTTGCAGTCTTCTGATTTTAGCCTCTCATTTGCTTCCCTGAGCAACACAGCTTCTTGTCTTCATGTTGGAAGTTAGTTTTATCAGTGATGTTATGTATTGCAGGTATCTCTTTTTTCAGTATTTCAGCTGAGTCATCAAAGAACAAATTATATAACAACAGCTATTTCTTTCATTTCTGCTCTTCCTGCTTACTGTGCCCTGGTACACTAATTTTGATGGGGGATTGTTGTGGATTTCCTAAAGGAAGGAAATGTCACTTATTTTTCTGCTCCATGTCTAGAACATCCTTTTAATGGGTCACTGGAATGATACTGTTCAGTGTTGCATAAGCATATTTCAGTGCCTGCCTAAGATGGCTATTGCTTGTTATCCAAGACATCATATCATTGGTGATACATTGTTCGTTATATTAAAAATGCTTTTCTGTTGAAACTGAATGGTGTTACAAAAAGAGGGAGAGGGAAGGAGGGACCATGTTTTGTTTTGACACAAGAAATCACAAGAGAAAACTGTCAGCAGTTCGCAGATGCATGTTTCAATGTTCGATATTTCCTGTCTGGTTTTTAGCACATTCTCTTAAAAGTGGCTCATATCTTTGTAGACAGAACATATTAATAAATCTAATAGTGGGCTATCACCTATGCATAGAGCTCAAATGCATAGGGTTATGTTGTAGGAGCACAAACATACAAGGTTTTGACTTCAAAACAGTCTGCATAGAAATGAATGAGAAAATGGATGAAGGTCAGACATCTCCTCCATGCTCTGAAGCAATGGGAAAAGCCTCTAAGTTCTACATTCATATTCTGTGTAGGGAATACAAGTCAGATTCTTGCATGTGTCATGTTAGACATTATCTACATATTATAGTGGTCTATCAGAGTCTTATCAAACCCAGTAACAAACTAATTTTATTGCTGTAGCTTCTTAATGCAGTAATGTTCATATTTGTTCTAAAAGGAAAACTGTCCCTAGAAATCAGCCAGACAATTATGTTTAAGTAGCTACATTAACTAACTGCAGTCACCCAAATATTTGCAGAACAATTTTAAAAGTCTTCAAAGAATTGCTCCAACTTTTGTAACTGTGGAAAAATAAACCCTTGTGTCATCTACATTTTCTTTAGATGATGAAAATAAAAGCTCATTTTTGTCATGTAAGATACAGCACTGAATGGTGTAAGCTGTACAGGCAAGACTCGGATTTGGCAGATCTGAGCATAGAGGACCTCTGCACATGATTTCTCCCTTTCAGTACCCAAGGAGGTGAAGATGCTTCTCTCTGTGTGCCACTGACACTGTCTACAGAGAGACCTCTAGGCAACATGCTGGGAGGTGGGTGGGGGACTGGTCCTTCACAACAGGTGAAAAAGGCTATAACCTTGTCCCATTTCTGGGACAGATGACTGTGTAGCTCAGCAGCTGCCTCTGGGAGCTAGTGGAACCTGGGAGGAAGTCTTGGCAGTGCTGTTTAAATGGATCCATGGAGCTAAGGGTCAGTGTTAAATTATGAACCATTTCTGAGTCAGGGTTTTCTAGAGCCAACCTTGGTAGCTCCTTCCATGAAGAACAACTTCTCCAATGAAAGGTGTGGGGTTCTCAGCAAGTGGCTACTTGCAGTGCTGCCTTTTGCTGAAAGGCCCTTGTGTTGGTTTTGGTTGATTGGGGTTTTTTCTGTGCACAAGAGAATGATCTTGCTAGTGCTTCATTTTTGTTTTTTTTTTTTTGGGGGGGGGGAGGGTTCTTAGTTTATTTTTGTTGTTTGTTGTTGTTTTTTTGTTTGTCTGTTTGTGGTTGGTTGGTTTGTTTGTTTGTTTGTTTTCCCAGAAGAGACTGCTTACTATACTAGCTGAATCACTTGCTGTAATGGTGAATGGTTGTTTCAAAAACTGCATTGACAGATGAATATGCTGTTTCTTTTCAGAGAGAACCAACAGAAGGCAGTTTGCTATTTAGGCTGCTTTTTAGCATATTTTGTATCAAACCCAAGTGTGTGTATAAATGATTATGTGCTGTGCCAATGGTGTGGCATTTCAAAAAGAACTGAATGAGTAAGATGTCTGTATTTCTAACTTATTTTTCACCAAATTCACTGGAACATCCTCTTCAAAGTACAAAAGTACAGATATCTGCACCATGGGTAATTTATTGGTGTGAAACTGTACTTTTATCTTCATCTGGCAATCATTGCATGTGCCCTATCTCAAGTTTGTTGAGATAATTTCGTTCCATTATGGGTAATTAAAATATTTGATTTTTTGCGCTTGCTAATTTGGCTGGTTTAGTCAGGACTGACCCTTTTATTGTTTGAGACTCATCTGTATTCTAGAATTCTATAATCATCACATTTCCTAGTGTAGTAAAAGAGTATTAATGTTTTACCTTCTCATGACAACATTGACGTAAGCTTTTTCTTAAGACAGGATGAATGCAGAATAGTGCTCTCAAGTAGTTTGTAAAAAGTGAAACTATGCCACATTTTAGCTCCTATATTAGCAAATATTTCTGGATGTACTTAAGGATCCCGATCCCAATGAACTGAAATGAATTATTTTGATGGGAACCACATTTAGATTTTACATTCCACCAAAATATCAAACAAAAGGATGAGTATTTCTGAAATAACCCACTATTAAAAATATACAAAGAGTAAATCACTGCTAATGCCCCATGTCCCTTTTCTTTTTAACAGTCTAAGCTTTGAATGAAAAAAAAAAAAAGTGCTTTGAAAAATTTTACCAGTGATCATTTTAATGTAGCTTTTTAGTAAGACCGATAGTAAAAATATTGACAAATGTTCCTGACAGCAGTGAAGTTAGTGTATTACAACTAATTCCGCTGGAATTTAAAAATATCTTACAAAGGGGAAACTAATGTTTTGAGGAAACTCACAGCAATATTTTGACGAAACTCGCAACACTGTTTCGAGGGACTGGCAACACTGTTTCAAGTGATTAGCAACACTGTTTCAAAGAAACTAATGTTACAAAGTAGACACTAACGATTAAACTAATATATTGAATTTAGGCAATTACTTGTTTATAAATCTAAAAAGCTCATTCAGCATTTAAAAACTGCTGAAGAAGGAAAAGCAACCTTAAGATGATGAGGAGGAGTTGAAATTCAGTCCTCATGCTCTGCAGTCAGCTAGTTTCTGGAAGGCACTGGTACTCTGAGCTCCCATTTGGGGCTGTGTCTTCTCTAGAAGTTTTAAGCAGAGCAGCTTTTGGTGGAGTACTGCCAGTCACTGTGTGCATCCTTTGGCAAAGCATGGTCCTGCTTGGCTTCATTGTCTTTGCTGGTCCAGTCATCTCACATAGTCGGGTTATATCAGCGAGGGATGTACGATACTAAAACACACATCTCAGAGCCCATCATAGGAGCACATGAAAACTGATACAAGCTCTTTCTGCCCAGAACGTGAGCTGGCTTCATACAAGGCATTGCAAACACAAACTGTGTAAATCAAATAGTTCGTACTGCACTTGAGCTAGCTAGCCTCGCTGTGCAGCCATGTGTACCACCTTCTGCTATCACAGAGCACAGTTGCATAGCTTGCAAACTTAGCTGGGTCATGCCTCTTGGGCTCTCAGCACAGGTTCTTGTATGTCCACATCCGTCCATCCTGGGAATTGTTTGAAACATGCCAGCATGCAGCGAACTGTGAAGGCATTGGAGAATTTGTGATAAATTATGATATCATACCTCTCAGAAAACTATGAGAGGCTGTGTGTGCATTCTCCAGATCTTCTCATACCATCTCTGTCTTATTAGCCTACTCTTGAGGTACTTGTTATGTCTTCATATGCTTACCCTCTCTTCATGTACTACTATTTGCATATACTTTTAAGTTAAAGTTGCACGCTACTTTTCACTTCCCTGATACTTGGTACCATGCTTGTTAGCCTGAACAGAAAGAATTACTTTCAATGCCATTTAAAATGCTGATTTTCTGACTTTATTTTCTGTGGCTGAGAGCCTTGGACTTACTAAAGCTGGATTTTACAAAGGATTAATGCGTAGTATAATAAGCTGGATCATATAGGAAAACAAATGTTCTTTAAGGAGGAAAAGAGATTTGGTGAGGAGTGCCAGTATCAATGAAATCAAGGAAAGTTTCTTAACTGTTGAATGAATGTTGAATTCTGGTATTCTGATAATGACTTTCAGAAAATTCATCATTAGAAAAAGCTTGATTTTCATGCTAAACGTCCAGACATTTCTTCTTAATCAAACATTACCTAGGTTCATCTAAGCTAGTTGAAATGTCTGAAATTGTAAAGCAGAAAAATGCATGTTTACTCTTAGAATTTAGATCACTTTGCACTCTAATAGATTAAGACAGCTCCAAGCTAGCATGGCTACTTATCCCCTGTGGTTGAGCTTGGAGCGTATTGTGTTAGTATAACTATTTAGTACATCAGAGTATAATTAGTTCCAGTTACACAGAGATGTTTGATATTTGAAATTCTCTTTGCTCTTGTAGAGTTTAATCTAAGTGTATTTCCAGAAGACAGAGTTACTCATCAGGACTGGGCAATTCTTGTAGGTACTGTACACACTTTTAGGGTGCGTTTTCAAAGCTAGTTCATATCAGCCTAGGACAGCACTGCCTCGGAAACGGGCAAGTCTCTCTGTTTTACTGGCTTCATGTTTCTGCCTCCTCCCTTGCATTCTGAGTCTGAGAAGGAAGTAATTAATTTAAGAAGTCTATTTGCTTTTAATTTAGATCAGCTACAGCTTGCTTTGAAGATACTGGTGTCACCAAAGCAGAAGTACAAAGAAGTATGATGGGGCTGTATGGAGCCCCTTGGAAGTATCATGGCCTTTGGCCAGCTGAAGGTGATTGTGAAGCTGTGCCATGAGGAACATTATGCACAGAGGCTTTTCAGGGAGCTGACAGACATGCCTATGGCAGTGTTTTTAGTAAAGCCTAACTTTCTGCATTTTAATCATTTATAACTCTGGCCAGTGTGTCCGCGTGTTAAGGATAATAAACTGGAGTGTAGTCATAAGACAGCCCATGTTAATTTTAGGATTTTTTTTTTTTTAAATTATGCTGCCACTTCTAATAGCTCATATATTTGAGTCTTATTTGACTTTTGCGTAAGTGATACAAATTAATCCTAGTATTTCTTCTTTATGTACAGTGCCTGGTTTCTAATGTGTTCCTGAAGCCAAATTTAAAGTTAGTTTCCTCTTTTACTTGCAGTGGTTCTTCTGCTAAGCTCTTGCACTGTGGCTTGACTTGTGCTCTCTGCAGTGCCTCTTCATCCTTTTAAAGCTTTGACACAATTTTGAGGAAGTGTGAGGTTTCTGCTGTTACCAGATGTCTCCTCTTTAAAATACCTGATATTGCACTCTTTTTCTTATTATTAATGGTTCTTTAGGTTAAAAAAAAAATCACTGAAATAACTTATGTTTATAACTTTGACATTCTTAGAGTCAACTAAGACAACAAATGTTTGCAAGTAAAGGGTTCTGCGATGTCTCCCTGTACAAGTTTCAAAGAGATTTTGTCTGGGGAATACCACAGGCTTTTTTAACAAAGACCTCTTCGGGAATACTGGCTCCCAAAAAACCAAACCAAACCACCAATTAGTGGTTTTTGTGTTTCTCACTTGCTGCACTAACATTTTTCCACTTGTCTACCAGCTAGGCTGAAAGATCTTCAAGGTGTGGTAATAGTTGAAAGAAGCATATGATCTGTATCCCATGTCTTCCATAGGGAAGTATCTCAAGAGCATTCTCTTAAATGTCCATTTCCTCACTTGGTTTTGGAGAAAGTCCATTAAGGGAGAAAGTCTTGAAAAGCAGTTTTCTTGCTCAAAAGCTGCTAACTGAAATAGGGAATTGAACAGAAATACATTTCTGCACCCTTTACTTTTTAAAGTTGAGGGTTTTTTTTTTTTTGTTCTGTGTTTTGGGTTTTTTAGTGTGTTTTTATATATATATATATATAAATTGAATTACTAGAATATTCTGCAGTTTGTTATACTTGGATGCATACTTTAGACCAAAACCAGCCCTCCATTCAGATATCATAGATCTCCCAGTTGTTTCCAGGGGAAATAAAAACAAAATAATCTACAAGTGATGAGTGAGTGAATAAATGGTTTTAAAATTAAAAATAAATTCTAAAATTAAAATAAATTTAAATAAATGGTTTATATAATTTTTAATATAATTTTTTTCGCTCTCTTTTTTCTTTTTTTTTTTTTTAATTGTTATTCTTGAGTCACACAGAGCGTATGAATGCAGAGACTCTCATTGTGTATTTTATTTCTGCTTAGAATCTGAGCTGCAAGGGCAGAAGACTAACATGAGCTCTGCACTGGCCAAGCTTTTAAGCCTCTTCTTTCACAGTTTACCACATCTACAGTGGTCCAGCTGAAGAAGGGTTTCAGGTGGAACTAGTCATAAGAGAGTGTGTTTCTTAGTGTAGGCTAAAGTAAAAATACTTCATTATTGTGATCCCATGGGGCCTTTCTACAGATCATAAATAGGCTCTCCTGCCAAGCTGATGATTTACACCAGACCTTCATGTATATAAAATAAAACTGTTCAGAGAACTGTTTCCATT
The DNA here is from genome assembly GCF_009769465.1 of Tauraco erythrolophus. Lineage (NCBI taxonomy): Eukaryota > Metazoa > Chordata > Aves > Musophagiformes > Musophagidae > Tauraco > Tauraco erythrolophus. Next base: position 19,931,801 of record NC_141473.1, on the reverse strand, counting down.
AGCACTGCAACCAGAACTAATGTTGATGTCTTGGGTGTATAAGCCATGCTCTTTTTTTTTTTTTTTCTTTGTCACAAATTGTGCAAACATTTTGAATACCTTAACTTCAAAAAAGCATTGAAATTGAATTCACAGCCCTGTGACATACCTGATGATGAGAATAATAATTTTGAAAATGGCAAACATGGGTATAAAGTCAAGCAAGAAAATGTTCATTGAGATTGGGAGGTCATACATAAAAGCAGAGTAAGATTAATTTAATAAGGTGAAATGACTATATCAGTAAGAGCTTTTACAAGTAAAACAGGATTATTCTAATTATTTTAAAGAAAGTATATTACTTAAATGAGTTTAATGTCTCCTGCAGTACTTGCACTAATGGTTAAAATTAAAGACTGATCTAACAGATGCTGTTAGTTTATGGAAAAAAAAAAAAAAAGAAGACTTAAATACAGAAATCAATACTTGAGAAATGCAGCCAGCTAAAAACACATCAGGTTTGTTTTTCTCAAACCCGGAGTCCTCTGGCCTCTAGAGAGATGTGTGCTGAGAAAATATCTTTGCTGAACCCACTCTTTATGCTTTACAAAAGCATAAAACATATTTATTGCAATATATAAAGGGCCTTCAACATTCAGGATCAAATCTGTTTAGACTGAGTGCATGGAAGTGAAAAACCATGTTAGGAGCTTCATTTTCATATTTCCATTGTAATCTACATGATTCATTTCCCTTTTAGAGTTGGGATTTTTGGGGTTGGGTTTGGGTTTTTTTAGCTGATGACCACAACATGTCTGAATATTTGTCTTTACAAATATTTAGAGGAGTGGGACTTTTTACAAGGACATGTAGTCATAGGACAAGGGGTAATGACTTTAAACTGAAAAAGGGTAGATTTTGATTAGACCTAAGGAAGAAATCCTTCACTACGAGGGTGGTGATGCACTGGAATGAGTTGCCCAGAGAAGCTGTGAATGCCTTATCCCTGGAAGTGTTCAAGGCCAGGTTGGATGAGACTTGGAGCAACCTGATGTAGGGGAAGGTGTCCCTGCCTGTGGCAGGGGAGTTGGAACTAAATGGTCTTTGAGGTCCCTTCCAGTCCAAATCATTCTATGATTCTATGATACTTGTTCAGAGCTACGTGAGGAGCAGTTACTTTCAGTTGACTCATCAAAGTTCATTGTATTTTGAGTATTGTTGAAGTCAGCAAGCTGTGCAGGTGGAATACATGGTGCTCAAAATATTTTCTCTGCTTTGTATTACTGATATGAGTTTGTGTGCTAAGTTTTATTTTTAATTATAGGCTTAGCAGGAAAAAAGATGCCAGATTCACATTGCTTATAAATGTTTGTCGATTCTGTGATTAGTCTTTGAACTTTTCAGTTTTTCACTTAATGCTTGAAAGCTGGGTTTTTTTTTTAAAGCTGCTGTGAAAATTGTAAAAATAATTTGTTATATTGTGTTCAAATCCACTGTAATAAGATCAGAACAGGTCAGCTAGTCCACAGCTGTCCTGTAAGTCCCCATGCATTCCCATTTCAAATTCTAGTTATAATGTGGAAATTCTAGTTAATATGGAAGTACTGTGATACCAAAGTAATGAGTGGGTGCAGGCATGCAAACTTTCGTGACGTTTGAATGTGTTTCTAATCTGAATGACTTGTCATATTTTTTCCAGCACATGACCACAATCAACATATCTATGTTCAAGTTTCCCTTGGGCTGATAAATCCTGAGAGACTGAGCGCTGGATTGGTACTGCCTGTTGCAGTCAGATGGAGACTTTGGAGGAAAAGAGTGATCTCCTTGATTTGCAGACAGAGAACATGGAACAACCATTCAGTGTCAGCTCCTTGGTATGTATTACAAAGAAATGCTGTAATGGTTGAGCACCCTCCCTTTCAAACAGGAAACAATTCAAGAGAGCTGTTTAGCAGTGTCAGCTACAAGGGTCTCTTCTGCATGCTGCCAGTTCCTCCCACCCTCTGTCTGATGATTTTGTTGGAATTAATTTTATTTTTATATATGTGGTTTATGGGGTTTAGCTTGTTTCAGTGATCAGATTTTTAAGTGAAGTGAACATTTTGAATAGAAAGAGTAAAAATTTTAATCGAAGTGAGAAGAAACAACTTGCAGTACGCAATTATTTAGCCACTTAACAGGAAGATAATGATTATAATAAGCAGCTATGATTCTTCTTCAGTACAGTTAATTCTAACTTCTGACGCTTTAACTACTTCGCTTGAAACTGGAAATTAACATCTGAAGGGAACAGTTGACTGACCAGGAAAACTTCTTGCTCTTGGTTAGCTGAACTATACCCAGCAGTCACACCATATACATCATGTGTGGGAGTCTGAGTATTCAGGTCCTCCCCAAATTATTTCAATAGCTTAATGCTGAACCTTATAGAATTTCATATATAGGGAGTTCTAAAGAGCACACACTTTGTGTTGCCTTTGATCATTTCTGCATGGGTTTACTTAATTGTATCTTAATTTTTTTTTTCTGATTTTTTTTTGAAGTTAGAAGTTTTGGGGAAAGGGATAAGATCACTTTTTAATTGTAATTGCAATCACAATTTATTTGCAATTAAGAAACATGTTGGAATGTTTCAACTGTGGCTAGCAGCAGGGAAACCAATACCTATTTTGAGAAAAAAAGCTGAAGATTTCCCTTGAGTGTCTTGAATGAGATCACTTACTGAAAGTGAAATGTAATATATGGTTCTTTTTGCTAATCTCTCTTTTCTCTTTCAGAAAAAGCTGGTAGCTATTCCTGACCATACAGACATCTCTGTGACCCCAGAAGAGAGAGTACGTGCCTTAAGCAAACTTGGCAGCAATATCACAATCAATGAAGATATCACTCCACGTCGTTACTTTAGATCTGGAGTAGAGATGGAGCGAATGGCATCAGTATACATGCAGGAGGGAAACCTGGAGAATGCTTTTGTTTTTTATAATAAGTTCATAACGTAAGAAACCATTTGTAGTAGTAGTCGTCATTACAGTAGTAATTCTGAGTAATTACAGCTTGTAGTTCTGAGTAAACTGAAATAAAAGTTTGCAGTGAAAACAGGGCACCCCTTTATATTAGGAGAAAAATGTTTAGTGTGTTTTTGGAGAATAGCTTTGTTCTCTGGAGATCTTTGCTTTAACCACAGGCTTATAATTTCATCTCAACTGTTAGTATGGTAGTTCTATCCATCTATTAACTGCCAGGCATGAGTTGCTCTAATATAAGGAGGTTTAAGTTTACTGTACCAGGCTATACTATGAGCACTGTTTCCCACAGTTTATTTTGTATCTATCAGCATGTTGTTTAAATACAGTGCACGGCTTGAAAAGCGATGTTTAGATAAGTTTTCTGAGCCTTTAATAGTTACACCCTATGAGCTTCTGCCGATCTTAAATATGGTAGTATTTCACAGCACTTTAAACAAATAATGAAAAAAAAAAAGGCTTTTGCCTCTTTTTACTTTTCTTCCCCCAAAGGATTAAGTATAATTTGTTGCTTCTTACAGGAGCAAATGCAAAATCCACAGTATATGTTCATTGTATGATTATTCTCCCCACTCAAAAAAACTCAAATCAGGACAGCTTTCATTAAAACTCTCAAAATAGCCAGCTGAAAAATGTATCAGTGGCAGATTTAAACTTTTTAACTAGCTAGTTTTGCTGTAGGATTGATTAGTTTGTTTTTTTACTTCTGAAATGGTTTTGGATTTTTTATATGCATATTTTAAAATTTTTATATTAGAAGATCTCCTTCCTCATCCATTACCTTCCTCATACTCTGAAAACTAGACCAAATCTTTCTTATTCCACTTAATTTTAAATGTATGTATCTCTATTAAAAAAGGGTATGGAGGTGAACATTGTACAAATTGCTGAAAGAATGATAGCAGGTGTGTATTCCAAACTCTTTGCAGATGAGAGTTACTATAATTTAGATGTCTGAGTAGGTGAGTAATACTGAAGTTAGCCGTGCAGCTTGGTCTGGTAAAAATAACCTCTTTAATGATAGTCACAGCTACATTTTGGAATTCCCATTTGCGATTCAGCATTTCAGCTAAGGACAGATAAAGACAGTAGAAATAGGATTTATTAACACTGGCTAGGGTGGAGCATGCTTTTAGGTGCTGGCTGCTAGTTAGTCCTTTTCTTAATCCAACCCACTACTAATGAAAACCAAAAAATGTTCAGATGTAGAAAATAATCTCCTGTCATTACCCTATGTGTCCCGTATGAGTCTATACAAGAATTTAAGGGCTAGTTTAAACAAATGTGTAGAAATCTGCTCCAAGTCATCTGGAATTCAGTATTTAAGTTATGTGAAACTGATCTTTCTGCCAACATAAAAGCTATTGTGGATATTTTTCTGGCTATTGAGGCAAACACATGCATGTTTAATTTTCTAGGTTGTTTGTAGAAAAACTGCCCAGTCACCGAGACTATCACCAATGTGCAGTACCAGAAAAACAAGATATTATTAAGGTAGGGTTATGTTTTCCTGGCCTTCAAGAAACATTTCCCCCAGAATCTCTCTGTTCTTTCCCAGCACTCTTTTTGCCCCAGTGCACACATAGCCCATGGCAGCCACCACAGCTTGAATTTCTGATACCTTTCTCCACTAGTCAGTCATGTTTTATTTTGATTTAATCATCTGATCATTACCAGAAGTTAAAACATAATTCTACAAGGTGAACAAGAACAGTCCATGAATCAGTTGATAGATTGTTGGAAACTGAGGTACATCTATTTCTGAAAGTTTACATATTAAAAATACACTAATTTAACAGTACTTAGAGTTTGATTCTGGTCCCAATTATGTGAGTGGATAATGGTCCAAACCAACCATTGCAAACAGTGTGAAAGGGAGATGCATGGCATTACTGATATCTGTGCCATATTTGCTTACTCTGCTAAATAATCAAAGTATATTTTTGCTTTCTTTATTACCAAATATTCATTCACTTAGTTTTTACCAGATTTTTTTTCTCCATTTATAAACAAAATAGTTTTACTTTTTTGTTTTATTTTCTAAAAGGGAAATTTCAAATACAGCCTTATAATGAGCTTAAAACATCTGCAATTGCCCAGACAGAATTGTTAGAATAAGCATAAGGGTCTCTTGCTTCATCCTGCCATATTTGCATGCTTTCTCTACTGTTAAAGCTGAATAATGTTATATTCAAAGCCAAAATGCTTCATGCCAAGTTTTGACTGTGGCCCACATTCTAAGAAAACATCCCTATTGAGAAATGACATCTAACATGCTCCCTCTATGGCACTCAGTAGGAATAAGCACGTGGTCTCTTTCACTCCTTTGCCTACAGCATCTAAATTATTTTGTAGTAGCCACTGCATCAATAGAAAACATTGGGCATTGATTTTGTATTACAAACAAAATTGTTTTATCTGCCAGGGCTGCGACAGGAAGCTACAGGTGTAGTTATCTCTGCAAATGAACTATTTTTTTCCCACCTGGAAATGAGCATAAGTGATGATCCTAGCTGAAACATTGAAAGTTGGACTTCAGTTTTTTTTATAAATTACACCTACAACAAAACTGTTAGTTATCACACACCTACTAAACAAAACAGAGATAACAAATTGTTAGAAAAAGGACGAATGTTTCCTTGAGATAAGATGTGTCACACTTTTCACTGACATAGATTAACATAGCTTTATTGAAATCAGTGGACTATAGAATTTTCATAAGCTGATGATTTAGTCTGTATTTCTTCCTTTCTTTCCTAAAGAGCAGTATTTTTTTCTGGTTTGTATTTTTTAAAATCTGTATTACAGCTGAGTTTGTTTTCCAGGTGGTTCTTTTAAAAAGTGAAAAGTAAACTTATCTATCTTTCTCCCTCATCCCACCCCAAAGAAATTGAAGGAGGTTGCATTTCCACGGACAGATGAATTGAAGAGAGATCTTTTAAAAAAGTATAACTTAGAATATCAAGAATACATGCAAAACAAAGTAAGTTTTAAATGGTTATTAAATAATTGTTGGTATGAAGATTTTCCTGTCATATAAAACTTCTTCAAAATTAAGCAGTGAAATGCCAGTTCTACAAGAACCTAATCATTTCATGGGCTGCTTAGAATGACTTTTCACTTCTCAGAATCTAATCAGTTGGCTGTTTAAAAACAAATAATGCAAGTGTGTGCTTGGAAATAAACATGCTGTGATATTTACTTAATAACTGTCTACAAATATCTAAATAGGCCTTTGGTACACTCTGATTCTGTTTTATAAAGAGGATACTGTTTGTACATGAATATGTGGAAAAGGTCCCTTGGCTCTGAATGTGCTCCAGTTTGAAATCAATCCTGTTTGAGTCTCTAAGTAACTATAAATACCTGCATCTTATATATCGAAGTCACTGAAAAAAGGATCTGTAGTTTTAAAAACTGGTCTTGGAAAGAGCATCTGAGAAAAAACATCTTTTTCTTTCCTTCCCTTAAAATTGACCTAGGGAATTATGAAAAAAAACACAAACCAAACCAATCCAAACCAAACACAATCACCCAAACCACCCCACACTCCATATTCCTGTCACTGTTTGTTTTGAGGCTTTCTTTCCCAATCAATTTTGTTAATGACATTTAAGAAATTACTTTGCTCTGTTTTGTTTTTTTTTTTTTTTTCATTTGCTTCTGGAGATACTTGATGCTCTCCTTTACCAGGGAGCAGGAAGGGCTTTTGAAACCTGAAGCTTCCCTTGCAGTTTGTGGAACAGCAGATGGCTTGGGAGCAAGGCAACATCGACCAGAGCAGAGAAGGCACTTAATGTGTCTGAGGCTGGGGAGGCTATGCACCAGAGCGAGGCTAAGCAATCCAGGGAAAGTTCAGGAAAGAAAGTAGCAAGAGAAAGTTGACCAACCTATCCAAACAGCAGCAACAAGCAACAAAACCAGATAACATCATGGATTATGAAATCTATCCAGAAAACCCATGTTGCTTGCCGATTTCTCGTTGCATTGAAAATTATAAGGCTTGCATCTCATCTCCTTACCATTGTTATTCTGAAAACTCTTTTTTTTTCTTTTTTTTAAATGACTTTACTGTAATGGGCAAATGAGGCAAATGTGATTGCTACTGAAGCAAAAACACAAAGCACTGTAGGTATGCAGATTGGAAGCTTTGTGTTAGGAATTCCTTACTTACTGTATTTCTTTCCATATCATATTATTTTGGGAGATACAGTTGTATTTGCCAATTCAGCAAACAGGTTCCAAAAGACTTCATTTTTAATGACAGGATTTGATGGTTTTATTAAACAATTAGATTACTTCTTTCCCTTCATATTTTGTAGCAGTTTTTAGTGTTCTGAGAATGTCGCTATTTTGCATATGTTTCAGAACAAATGTAAAACTGAACTTCTGAAGAAACTAGAGCATCAAAAGCTAATAGAGGCAGAGAAGAAACGAATTGCGCATATGAGACAACAGCAGCTTGAGTCGGAACAGTTTCAATTCTTTGAGGATCAACTTAAGAAACAAGAACTAGCTCGAGACCAGAAAATCAAAGGGAGCGTGGTTATGTCTGAACAGATAGATGGAAGTATGCTATCTTGTATTTCTGTACCGGAGAACAGTTCCGTATCTGCAGCACTGCTTGAGAAAAAAGAGGGGAGTGGCACATCTGGCTGCACTGGACATTCATCTCCGGTAAACCGGGTCTTAAGGCCAGCGGCCACTTTAAGTGCTGTTCAGAGTAAGTGCAGAGATTTTTTTTTTTTCCCTTTTTTATCTGCCTCTGCTGCTTATAGCAGTTGCAGTGATACATATTGCATATGCATGTGTATTTATTCACTGTGAGGATGTCCATAGTGAAATAAGCATGAACAGCTTGATGTACACACAACAGTTCCATATAGTTTCTTTGTTTTAAGAGATAAGGATAGTTGCACAGTTTCACATTTTCCAGTTGAGTACCAATAGAAGGATTCATCTATTGGACCTTAGTGTTCCTGTGGAATTAAGTCTGAATTTTGCCATGGACTTCAAGGAAACAGAAGCAGAACCTGCAGTGGTTCGCCTGGAAAGCCCTGGCCTGGGAGATGGTATCAGCTCACCATCACCCTCAAAGGCAGGCTGGTGAGCACATCTTATGGGCTAGTGACCTCAATTTAGGGTGAAGTGCTTATGCAGTAGATTTATTCTCATTAGAAATCTGTGATGTGGTAAGTGTAATTCTTTCACTTTTAATAATTTCCTGTAACTGTGTATATTTCCTTATTTTAGAGAACTTCACTGTGCAAGCTGCAAATGCCTTTTTATCTCTCTCTCTTTCTATTTCTTTTTAATTTTTTTTTTGTTAGCTCAATTGGCCGAAGCACTCAGAGGCGTCATTTTGCCCAGGGATCTCTGTCACAAATTTCTACTGCTAGCAGAGGCAAATACAGTAAGAGGAATAGAGACATGTGGAATTCTCTGTGGAAAACTGGTACAGTTTAACCCTCACGTTTGTATGGGGAAGACATATTTGATAGTTCTGTATTTTCCTGTAATGTATTGATTTCGGAGCAAAAGCAGATCTAAACAATTAGTCTTTAATGTAATTAACCTCACATTATACCCCGAGTGGTCACTTCAGCAGTGTGGACTTGCCTTATTGGGGAAACATCTGATCAAAGTACACTGCTGTCATTATAAAATGTAGCAAGTTTTTCAACATGCTGTACAATACAGGCTTTTTCCAGTGCTTTCTCTGGCATTCATCTAAGGTAAGTGAGGTTTAGTTACAGGACAATGAAATATAAAGACTGTTAGAATCTACTGGAGTCATCAAATTCATAATGGCACAACAAAACAGAAGAAAATCCCCCCCATCAAGCTGTAGAACATCTGATTTTCAGGCTGTTTTTTTTCCCTTGACCTAGATAACACTCAATGACCTTTCAGAACAGAGAAAGATGTTGTGCCTGATGCTGGCATACAAAGAATTTTAAAGATGATGTCCAAGTGTATGTGAATTGTATGAAAAGGAAGAATAGCAAGAGTAGTGATGTTCCACAGAAAATAATTATAATATCCTCAAACCTCTTTTTTCATGTTTTTAATTATTTTGAAGGACAACCTTTTCACATTGGTCTCCGAGAACATTTCAATACAACAGTCTTGTGTTGTTGCTAATACTACTCTGTATGTTTTCATGATAAAATGCTAAGGCAGATTTTCAGGTGCAGTAGGTCAGTATAGCTGCATTGGAATCAGTGGAGATATACTGCTTTGTTTTAGCTGATAGGCTGACATCTTTCAGATTCTGATTCAGCATTTATTTAGTAGTTCATTTGTTCCACTTTCAGACAATGTTTCTTTTACAGACACATAATGAATTTACTATTACCCATGTAATAGTGCCAAAGCAATCTGCAGGACCAGACTACTGCGACATGGAGAATGTGGAAGAATTATTTGGTATTCAGGATCAGTATGATCTCCTCACTTTGGGTTGGATCCATGTACGTATGACTCGTAGATTCTAGCTTTTCTATATTGGCTCCGCATACCCTGGAAATAACAAACTAATGAATAACCGGAATTAGTTTGCTCACTTAATTCTAATTGTAGTGATGTAAATGAGCACTAATGGTCTCCGCAGATGAGTATTGCTTAATGCATTTGAGGCATCCTGTTGATGCAATGGGCCTGCTTTTGCCAGTGCAACTTTTGTTTATGTCAATTTAGGGATGTTTTATTTCTTTCTAATGCCATTTATTTTTCTACTGTATTCAAAATCTGGGGGGGGAGGGTGTTGTGTTGTTTAAACTTGATATTAATTTCAGTCTTTGGGATTTTGGACAATCAAGTCATTTCCCTTTGTCTTGTGCTTCTTCATTCCACCTTTTTCCCTCCCATGATCAGAAAATTGCTTGTACATCTGCTTGTGAATGTGCCTCCATAAACCTCGTACTGAAAAGCCATCTTAACAATGTAGAATCTGGGTTAATTTAAGAACTTAAGAAACCAGCCTGGGGAAGTACTGACACTTTCACTTGTTACAAATTATTGTTCCTTCTTGAATGTATGTCAACCTTGATTTGTAAGAAATATTTCATGATGTTGAGTTTTCCCTTTCTTTTTGTAGACACATCCAACACAAACTGCATTCTTATCCAGTGTTGATCTTCATACTCATTGTTCTTATCAGCTAATGTTGCCAGAGGCCATTGCAATTGTTTGTTCACCAAAGCATAATGAGTGAGTCCTGATTTTTCTAAGTAATATTTAGATATTTTCCCTTGTTCTTTATCGTAAATTTGATCAAATGCAAACAGCACTTGTCAACTGGGATGAAGGGCAGTAATATTGTATTGTGAATTTATTTTCTTTAAGTTGTTTAGACTTGCATTCCAGTCAGTCTCTGTGCACAATATTGTTTCTGGCTTCTTTCTCCTCCCTTCCTAGCCCCAGGTTTTAAATTTTATTTCTTTTTATGCTCTGCTCAGTTGAGTAGTAATGACAGGAGCTGTTCTTCTGGAGACCTCATTGCCAGTGTCCTGCCACAGACCTATCTTCATTCTGTCTGATGAAAGAAGTGGTGGAGTTAGATCTATTTCTCTAGGATGATATTAAAATTGCAGTTTGGGGAGTAGAGAGATAAAGATAACTTTTTTTTATAATGAAGTCCTAGTTTTTGTATTTCATAAAATACAAACAATAACTATCTGGAACAAACCTGGAACTATTTAAATATTATTGTGAATGTTTATAATGGAACAGGTTGCCCAGAGAGGGTATGAAGTCTACATCCTTGCAGATATTCAAAACCCAACTGGACATGGTCCTGGGCAACCTGCTCAAGGTGATTCTGCTGTAGCAGGGTGCTTGGACTAGGCAATCTTCAGAGGTCCTTCTAGCCCCAACAATTTTGTGATTCTCCTTTGGTGTGCTTGGCATTTCAAGGCTCCAGGGCTAACTCCAGAGTTTAGACTGTGCACTTCTTCAGCCTTTCTTTCTGGCTGCCTACTTCTGTAGGTGACTTCTATGAGTCCTTTTCTGGTTGCCTAACTTCCTATATGGGCCATTCAGGTAGCAGAGCTGTAAATACAGGTTGAGTGGCCAGTGTACAAGCACTAGGCTTTGTAACCCGGAGCGCGTCTGTATACCTTTTCAAATCTCTGGTCTTCCAAACTTCTTTCGTAGTTTGTGCTGTTACCCTGTAACCAGCTCTAACCTGTTACTCTTACCTGTAACATTTATTGATCAAGTGCTGTCCTGTAGTTACTAGGTATTAATATTCTTTACAAAAGCGTGCGTTTTCTAACGTTTTTTTCAATACTCAGTTGTTAGGTCATACAGATGCAGCAGTGCATTTTCTAGTGCTTTGATTACCTGAAGAGTGGGGAGGACGTGTACTCTCATTAGTGATTTACACAACTAGCTTAAAGGCTATTCTCTTTTTAAGTTGCTCCTCTAGAGTTCAGTAAGTGAAATGCAATCCAGAACACCTAAGTTTCTGGTTTGTATCTGTCCCTGTATGAACTAGCCTTGGCCCTTAGTAGGCTAACCTGCCTAATGGGAATAGCACCAGTACTGTGACTTTTTTTTTTTCGTCTCCCCTTCCCCTCATCATCTCTTCCTTTACAGGATTACAACTCCCTTTCATTTCAAATACTGTAAAGAATCCAACTCAGACTTGGCTCCTGTGTATCAAAAGTCACTGAGTACCATTCTGTTATCCTTCTGTTAAGCTAAGCAATTTGTATGTAAACCTTGGACATGTATTATGGGAGCAGTATGTAACAGGAGTATCATCTTTTGCTTTCCAGCACTGGCATTTTCAGACTTACAAATGCTGGCATGCTAGAAGTTTCTTCTTGTAAAAAGAAGGGATTCCATCCACATACAAAGGATCCTAGATTATTTAATGTAAGTATATAATCCATCATAGTTTTGACTATTCAAATTCTTGTCCATGATTCTGCTGCAAGCAGAAATTATACATGCTTCAGATTAGATTTCCTTATAATTTTTCCTTTGTTTTAATAATTCATTATGCTTACCTCATTGACCAAGGTAGACATCAGGAGTCTACTTAAGCAGTCAATAGCAGCCATGAGATGATTGTTACACCCTGCCATTCAAATGGTGGCTAAGCAGAGAGTTACCATCAGCCACCACTTTTGCCTGCTTTCAGAAGCAGCAAAAGCCACAGTTTCAAATGGGAGTTATTCCTGTGCTCTTCAGTTTTTAAACAAAGAATTCAGTTCATCTCTTCCAACTGTAGTGTCTCAACAGAACATCCTAGCTTCTAAAAAGTGCATCTATGAGTAGATCAAGCCACATTTCCTTCAATGCCTATATTTTCCCCCGCCTTCTCATAAGACTTTGTCAGTAACTACCATATCTTTTGATGTTTTAATAGCATAGTGTGTTATATGTACGGCTGAACAGTATAGTCAGTCAGAATTATCAAAAATGTCACTGTTATCTGGAAGAAAACAATCTTTACCTTTGAATAATTAAGATTTTTTCTTTTTAAATGGGGCTCGCTTCAAATACAGAGTATCTCACATAGCTTGAAATAAAAAGATCAAATGCAGAGAAGTAATGCTGAAAGACACTGGAAATTACTTTGTTGTAGAACTCTGAATGTCAGTATTACTCCTCAAAAGAAGGAAAGGTTGGGTTTCTTTGTTTTGTTTTGTTCTATTCTTTTATTATTTAATGTAGAGATAATGAGAAGGTAGTTCAACTCTGAAAAATTTTAAGACTTTTATTCCAGATGAGCTCTTTTCAGTGGTCCTTTACAGACTCAGTTCATCAATGAAGATACTGGCCACTTGAGCTCATTTGTAATCATTGGACACACTGTTAGTATCACGTATCACACACAAATATCCTTTCAAGTACAACACCCAAAACACATTGATCTTCCAACAAAAACAGTAAGATTGCAGCCTCATTTCCTGGAGGAAAAATATCAGAGGTGATAATAAAGGAAGCTTTATGAAACCTGACTAAACCAATCCTAATCTGCATCTGTTTTCTGGTAAAGACTCTTCTTCACAGACTCAGTACAAGCTGTTACTTAGTCATGACTGTGTCTAAAGACACAAACCAGTCCTAAACACTTAAAAGAAAAAATCCATCATGTGAGCAGACACATCTGAAGCCACTGCAGGAAGAGAACTTAGTTCATGCTTTCCTTCCAGGCACCCATTCTAATGCAGCACACAACACCTTCCTTCTCCATTTCAGGTATCCCATGCTGAAATACAGAAAGGATAGCACAGAACAATAAACTATAATCTCTTTAGAAATTTATTTCTAATTGATGTTGTAGTCCTTGCTTTATTCAGCAGCCTATACCTGTGATGGTCAGGTTTACCTGTGAACAGGCACAGTGACAGGCATAATCAAAGTTGGAGATATAAGCATAGTATTAACAGGCTCAGAAAATCAAAAGGAAACAACAGCCCTTATATGCTATTTTACTGAAACTGATTTCTGTGAGTAATGTGTTCACTTCTTCTGCAGCCGTGTACTCATGTGGTTGGAAAAGACATAAAGATAATTGTGCTGGATCTGAGGTAATATGGATGGACAATAGCAATGTTACTACACAAATGGCCAAAACAGAAAAATGGATTCCTGTTTTTCCTACATTTTCAGAAATGACTTTTATATTTATATATTTTAGATTGAATGGTTTGCTATTTATTGCTCTAGCCTGTTTTGGAGTTATTTTGTTGCTCTGTCAAGATGGAGTTCAGTGGCATTACCCCTGAATCTGTAAACAAATCTTACCTATGAAACACAACAATAAAATGAACTTCAAACAACAATAACTGTGTTGAAATAAGTAATGCATCTTTTGTCACTTGTTGGCATCAATTGCTTTCTAAGAATTAGAGAATTTTATTTGTGACTTCCAGCTATGTACATCTCTTCACTGCTTCAGTGAGTTTACACTATATGTAGTAGAGACAAATACATCATTTTGAGTGATTTTTTTTTCATCCTTTTCCCCATTCCATCCTTGTATATCTCAAGTTTCAACTAAGTTATTAAGCAGAAAATACTTAAGAAAACACAAGTCCTTTACCTGAGAGCTGACCCTCATCACATCTTGGAATAACAAAGATGCATCAGAGTCCCTTGGAGAAATGCATCTTCTCCAGCAACCCTCCAGTAGAAACTTTAATTTGAAATCAAGTTCTTATCCTGAAAGAGATTCCCTGGATTGATGCAGAGTTAAAGATCTAAACAGAGTTAGAAAGAAGAACCATACAAAGTGATTTGCTCTTACAAGAGTTTATTATCTGTTCCAAGAACCTAGATGACCTATACTTTAAATAATAAAGTTAGTACAAAAAAGTTTGGAACGTGTGCTAACAGTCAGAAGCTGGACAACATCTGGAACCCAGGGGTTACAGACATGGTAAATAACAGGTGCTGCTGCAAAGAGCTTACAGTTTGAAAGATAACGAGTAACAGGCAAGTGAGGTAAACTATTGAGTTTAGACAGGAAAATAGATAACAAAAATAAATAGTATGCTTTATCCTGAACTCTAATGAATACAAATTTCAACAAATTCCTTAGGACCAACCTTTTCTAGGTCTGTCTCAGTGAATTCTTTATTCATATATATACTTTTAAGACAGTATTACTGGCTTTAGCTTCTATGCATATACTTCTAGTTGAATATCAGTTTTGATGTATTGAAGATTATAAATGGAATCAGAAAAATCACAGAAAAAGGAAATTTTCTAAATTATTTTATCTACTTTGATTACATTACCCCTCAAAAAAAAAAACCCCACAACAGTTCTGAATAGAAAGTGTATTAAGCCAGCTTAATTACCCTTTAGACCTTGCCAGATATCACAACATAAAAATAATAGGCTGCACTCATCCCGAGGGCTTATGATAGGAAAGTCATGTGTTCAGTCTAATACTAGTGTTTGGATATGCTCCCAAAGGAACAGATTTTGTTTCTTTAAAGAAAACATACAGAATTGTAGTACACATTGTACATCTCTGGGCCACACAGTGTAAAAAATTAGCTTTTCCAGCATGACAGCTGTGAATGAAGAAGTGACATGGCTAGATAATATTTCTGGATAGAGAAGATACAAAGCTGAGTTCTCATGCTCATCCTGATAATGAACAGATTGCTATGCTCCTCTGATACTATGCAGAACGCTGGAAAAATCAAGACCGGTTTTATTTTCAGACTGAAATGTTTACTGCGGCTAAACTTTGACAACATGCGGCCTGATAGCTGAGCATTTTCCAGCATTGCACAAAAGGTACCACTTTTTCTATCAAGCCCAGCATAGTGTAGTAACAGATTCGTGTCACAAGATGGAGCTTCAAACCAGCCGTAATGGTATCGCCACAAACGCACGGTGTTTTGTGGGTTTTTTTAAAAAAGGAGCAGCAATTTCATAGCATATTTAAAACTTATTAAAAAAAAAAATACATAGCATCCAATTAATTAGAGCCATTACGATGGAGGATTTATGAATGAAATTGTAAGAATGTATTTTCCTGAATACATTCACAGTAATACACTAAGGAGACATATAAAAGATAAAGCAATTTAAAAGCACTTGCGGTGAACAATGGATGGTCCAGCTTCATCATATTCCTGTTTGCTGATCCACATCTGCTGGAAAGTAGACAGGGAAGCAAGAATAGAGCCTCCAATCCAGACAGAGTACTTACGTTCAGGAGGAGCAATGATCTGTTTAAGAAATAAAAGCACTAAGTACAACTGTCCACTGTGAAAAAAAATACATTTGTTATACAAAAATATGAAAGCAGTGATATTAGCTATTAACGAAACCACTGTATCTATGTGCTAGTGCCATCCCTGGCATTACAGTTAGCCACTGCTGCAAGCAGTGAAATTAAAAGTTGTTACTTAAGTCTGAGTCTAAATCCTCAGTTTCTCTGCCCAAGTCAGTCTGCCAGTAAGAGTAGTGCATTTGTGTATTCACGGCTGCACATGATAAAAGGGGAGATAATTGCTCTGGAATCATACACCTATAGCCTAGGAGGGCTTGGAAAAACAAGTGACCTATGGAGCACTCTTATTGGTATAGCTGATAAAATGCTTGCAAAGCAAGGACTGGAAGAGTTGAAGCAGCAGAAGGAAGGTTGGCTTGTCAGAGACTCTTCCTTTTCTGAACTTGTAGGCCAAGGACAAACCCAGCATTTTCTCTCTCCCATCTCCATCTGTCCAAATGGGCTGAAGCAGCTCACATGTAGCCCCAGATGAAAATTTATGCTGCTGGGTCCATGCTTCTTTGGCCATGTTGGGGCAGTTTGCAGAATTCACCATGAACAAGGAAATGAGAGGAGAGAAGGCTCTCTTCCTCCAGCAACAAAGTTACCAGGGGGTGATTATTTGCTAGAAGATACAGACATCATTCAAAATATGTACAAAGCATTTTGTAAAGTGTTGCTATGTTTCATGAGATTTTTGAGGACTTTGTACATGCCAACTCAAATAGTCTACAAATAATTTCGCCATACCTTGATCTTCATAGTGCTGGGAGCCAGGGCGGTTATTTCTTTCTGCATCCTGTCTGCAATACCCGGGTACATTGTAGTGCCTCCAGACAGCACGTTGTTGGCATAAAGATCCTTTCTGATGTCTATATCGCACTTCATGATGCTGTTGTAAGTGGTTTCATGAATGCCAGCAGACTCCATGCCTGGGAAAGTCACAGAAGAACACTGAGGAAGCAACTCCATACAGAGACTTAAAATTGTTACCCCAGAACTGACAACATGAACTTCAGTTGTCTCTTTGGAAGATAGCCGTCTTCAGAGCTGTGGAAAACTGGAAAGTCATTCTGCATCTAGCTAAAATATTTGCTTAGGAGTTCGTTAGTGCACAGCCCTCCTCTGGCCCTTACACACACAACTTCCCCTTAAAAAGAAAGCTGGGGGTGTGGAATAGTAAAGTTTCCACTAGGCTGTTGCAGGCAATCTCAAATGTCCCAAGAATTCCTTATATGGTATTGGAATAATTTGTGTTCTTTTCCTTTTATTTATTTTTTTTAAATAGAGCCAGCTCAGAGACAGAACAGTCAAAATATGTCCTAATACTTCTAAGTATGCAACTACATCTATTTCTGAGCTGAAATTTTGCTGATTGGCAGAACCGACACTGGATTTCTGTGTGACCTTGTTGCAAGTCTGCCTTCATGGCTGTTGATTAGCACGCACTGTGTTGGCTTTGCTCTGCAAACGTAATGAGCTATGGCTTCAGGATTTGGAGCAGTCTTTTTGAAAATTAAAAGTAGTGCTTCCCCCTCACACTACCTCCCTCCAAGCGCATTCACACTACAATCCTCATACTACTTAGAAAAGTGGCTTTGCAGCCATACTTCTTGTAGCAGCCAACTGCACAACACGTGAAATGGCATGGACCCACTGCCAGAAGCCAGGAATAAACAGCCAGGGTTTATTTTAGGAAAGCATTTTGCCTTATTGTTTGACATGATGTTCCTCCCACCATATTAAATAGTGCTGTTCTAAAAGATTATTGTATAATGGGTGCCAGGACATACTAGTGTGAATATCTAAGTGAGTTAGCAATGGGATGCAATCAAAAGAAAACAGAAACTTGATATTTATGTGCAGTTTGCCAAGGCAGAACAATCATTCTACCTACCAATGAAAGATGGCTGGAAGAGGGTCTCTGGGCAGCGGAAGCGTTCATTTCCGATAGTGATCACCTGACCATCAGGAAGCTCATAGCTTTTTTCCAGAGAGGAGGAAGAGGCAGCAGTGGCCATCTCATTTTCAAAGTCCAGGGCCACGTAACACAGTTTCTCCTTGATGTCACGGACAATTTCACGCTCCGCTGTCAAGAGGATTCAATCTTTAGAATGGCATTCAGGAAGGACCCAAACATGTTGAGAGGTTGTTCCATTTCATTCTCTAACACCCCCCTTGTGTTTTAGACAAATCCTCAGCTAATCTCACAGGAGACTTTCCTGTTGGATTCCTTCTTGTGTCTAACCAACTGCAGAACCACTGCTAGCCTCTCTAAGGCTGCTAGAAACATTACGCATTAAAGAACTCTCCTCCTCAGTCAGCAGCATGTCCTTACCAGTGGTCACAAAGGAGTAGCCACGCTCCGTCAGGATTTTCATGAGGTAGTCTGTCAGGTCACGGCCAGCCAGGTCCAGACGCATGATGGCGTGCGGCAAGGCGTAGCCTTCATAAATTGGCACGTTGTGGGTGACACCATCCCCAGAGTCAAGCACAATCCCTTTGAGGAGATAACACACAATTTATTCCCAGGTGGACATCGACACACTGAACTATTTCAAATGTCTATGCCATGTTCCCCAGAGGCCTACCTGTGGTACGTCCAGAAGCATAGAGGGACAGAACGGCTTGAATAGCTACATACATGGCAGGCACATTGAACGTCTCAAACATAATCTGAAATGCAATTAAAATAATTGCCTTAACACTAGCGGCTTTAGCTTAGTTGAAGCAATATACTGAAAGAGAGGGAGAAGACAAGATCTTCGTATTTCTTGATGGTTGGTAATAACAAGAAAGGAAAATACAAAATCTAAATCAAAAAATATTTGTCCTCTAAGACATCTCTCTATATCTGGCCTATACCTTTAACATATGAATATAGACATATGCACATATTAAAGATAATTTTGTAATAGGCCTGAACATAAACACAGATTAAGATGACATAAAACTTGGACAGACTGAAGTATTCGCATTCAAAGTTGATACACAGACTTTCTAAAGTAAATGTAATAATATGCAAATATAGCAGGTGGTCACTATGCACTTTCCATCTTCCAGAACTAAGAGAGAAAGACTACTGGGCAGCATGACTAACTGCAATAATGAAGTTCACATTCTGTTGAATTCCAACACAAAGTTGGAATTATTACACAGCTTTAGTGTGAGCTTACCTGGGTCATTTTCTCTCGATTGGCTTTGGGATTCAATGGTGCTTCAGTCAGTAGAGTCGGATGTTCTTCAGGTGCAACACGGAGCTCATTATAGAAAGAATGATGCCAGATCTGAGAACAATGAGAGAAGCCAAAGGAAAGAAACACTATCAGCCAGCATCTCAGAATCACTTCCAGACAGGTATTGTACTCCATCGCTCTGTTTACGGCCCTAGAGATAGGCTAGTAATGTTTCTCATGCAGTTGTTGTTATTGCCTTCATAGATATTACCAAAGTAACTGGAGGAAGAAAATCACTATCCTCAGGTTTTACTGCTAGTAGTATATGACTTCTTTTAAGTACACTGAAGTTAATGAGATTAAATAGGTTATTCTTGCAGTAGAAGAGACAGAGCAGGACAGACTTGGTTCTTGCAATGCTATTTCAATAATGATTGAAAGTTAAACAGTTCCAGAACGGCTCTAGAACATATGCAGACCTATGCAGTAGAGCTCAATAGATAAGGGGTCTCTTGAAAACGGTTCCTTCTTTTGGTTTGTAGAGGCCAGCCCAAGAATTCATAAAAATAAATGAAGGCAAATGGTTTGTGAGGCTGAAAGTCAGCTTGTGTTTGTTGCCTCCCCCTGGCTCATTCCTGTCAGCTATAAAAATCTGAAGCCAAATGGACCACAGTGAGAGTGTTAATGCACTAATAAGAAATAAAACTACAAGAGACTTTCTAAAGACCAAAAAGATTTTTCTAAGCTTATTTTCAAGTTGGTGGTGATTAGAGACTAGTTGATAGGGTAGGCATCTGAAAGGTTTTGCTGTCTTTCCAAGTAAAACGTACAATGCTATGAGAGTCAGTAAGTCCTGTGTGGCTCCATGCAATTGCAGTGTGTTATGATGTCCCAACTGTTCCAAATAGCCCTATTTCCATAGCACAATATTGAATAGAAACACCGTCTTAGAAATTACATCAACCGTATAGACTATGACTGTAAACATGGTTCTGGAAGCCTTTCATCCAAGTAGTGGCTCTGAAATGGATGCATTGCACAGCAATACTACTAATCTTTCAAGCATTAAAAAGTATGTGTATAAACCAAAATTACATATGTGCTTTGCACTTTTGCAGAAACAGACACCTTAAATTCCATTTCTTTACTAGCAAATTGAGGATATTCCTTTCCTTTATTTTTTTCTTTCTTCCCCCTCCTTTGCTATAGTAAAGATGTATAGATCACACTGGAGTAAAATAACTCTCAAAACTATTTTGATGTACTCCAAGTGATACTTCAGCTTTAGGTGCAAGTTAATCTTTGTTGTTAACAACCTTCTCATCAAATCACACTTAATAGCATGACACTTTCATCTAAAATTTAGTGGGTATTCTGTAAGTATTTGGTTCAAGTATTTCTGTTTACCAGTGACAACACATCAACTTTTCAAAGCTGAAATACCTTCTCCATGTCATCCCAGTTCGTAATGATGCCATGTTCTATGGGGTATTTCAAGGTCAGGATTCCTCTCTTGCTTTGAGCCTCATCACCTACGTAACTGTCTTTTTGACCCATACCAACCATCACACCCTATAAAATAACACAAATGGAGTTAGTCTCCCAAGGAGTGGCATCACAAAGTAGATAGAACATTAGCTGTGAAATAAATTCAGTTGTCAGTGATACTAGTTACAAAATACTTTACAAATACTAAAGAATGGAGAATTACTCATTGCTTTTTAATTTCCACAATTAAACATTTAGTTCACTTAAAGCTCTGGAGTCCATGTTTCCACTACAGTTTGAGTAAATAGCACAAGAACAATATTAAATTCATCAAGATAAATTGGAAAAATGTGGTTGTTCTAATGTTCGTTATTATTTAGGGATGAACTGTCTGCTAAACTGTAATAAAGTGGAGGAAATGCAGGAAGTGATGTTGTGCCATCTAACGGTCAAAACACGGGAATACACACTTCACATTTCTCAAAGCTTAAATTTCAACATTTTTTAGCCTTCTTTTTGAACACTATAAGATTGCCATTACAGACAGACATTGTAAAACTACTGGTATAGGCTTCTTTTTAGGTATTTTAATGGATCCTGAAGAAACTGTCCATGGACCAGAAGCTGGAAACTACTCTGGATATACAGTAATCTTTATGTTAAAGTTAGAAACACTGGAAAAAAATAATATATAGTAGGATGTTTTGAGTGCATAGTACTCTCCTCAGAAATTAGTCATTACATAGTCCAAACCTTGGCATCTCTAACTGCCTTGTCTTAGAACTAAGAAAGCTGGATTTGCAACTTATGATGGGATGATCCTTCCTTCAGGGCACGAAAGTGCTGCATCTTACAACCAGTTTACCTCTTCCCATTTCACCAGGTTCTTAGATGGCATAGAACCAATTAGGTGGATCTACTAATTAGGGGGATTAGTCTGTCATGGCTTAGACAAGCTGCTCTAGTTCATGTCAATGATAATCTGGCTCAGAAACTCTATTTTTAACAGCACAGATAATACATGTATTTTGCAAACCATTAAAATTGACTGGAATGCATCATATACTCAAATGAAAATCTTGAGTCTAAAGAAATTCAGCCCTTGACAGGTGCTCATTTGTGATACAGTTAAATGAATAAAGTCAGGAAGGTTAATAGGAAGCTGACTGAAAACTTCTTCCTCCTTTAGTTTTCCACACATCACCTGTCACCATCTTTTAGGGCAGTCAAAATTTCCAGATACTTCTGTGTTGGGCTTTTGTGTTTGGTTTTTTTTTTTTTTTTTAAACTAGCTTTGCTCACCAAGTTCTCTGGGTAATTCAAAATTAGTGGACAGGGAGAAGAGGGCATATAAGGGAGTGAAAAATTTTAGAAGGACTGCTCTCACAAGACAAGAGACCTGCTCTCACTCAGGTAAGTGCACTGCTGGACCCATTTTGCCTGGAAATGCTGTGTTACACAGATCACCCAGGGCTGGGCACGAACACAAGAAAAGGCGGCTCTGGGATGGAGGGCTTGGGACAGGGCAGCAAAGCCTACAAACCCGGTATGGAATAACCAAAGCAGTTCATCACCTGGTGCCTGGGACGACCCACAATGGAAGGGAAAACTGCTCTTGGAGCATCGTCCCCAGCAAATCCGGCTTTACAGAGCCCTGACCCATTGTCACAAACAAGGGCAGTGCTGTCCTCTTCTTCACACATCTTCTACGTTTATGTCCTCAGGCCTTCCAGACAGAAAACGGCCCTATGGAAACAGCAGGAAATAATTTTTAAAAAATCAAAAACAACAACAAAAAAGCCATACTCAGGTAGCAGACCCACCCTTGAAGACAGAGGTGGCTGTATGAAAGCAACCAGCACCAGCAAAGAGAGGTATGGCACCAGTTTGGCAATCACAAAGCCTGCAGGGCCATACAAGGGAACGGGCTTCCTTCTGAAAGTGCAAGAGGCTCCAGCCATGTCTGCCAGAGCGCTGTATGCTCTAGAGATTATCCAGGGGATTCCAGAGGAGACTTCTAGTCCTGCAGCATGGGCAGACAGTTCAGGCAGTAGCAAATGTTTATCTAAATTTGGTCACAGAAATCCACGGCTGGAGGTGGGTGCGAGATAAAAGAGAACGTTGGACTGACAGCTGCAAAAACAAAGACCCCTTTGCATTGGCTTCAGCACAACTCCCCCCCTTTTCTATCACCCTGACAAAATCCTGACACATGTGGAAAGCTGTCAAAGGTGAGAGCACTTCAGTGTTCCCCATCCAGTCTTGGGTTACCCAAAGACTAACCACTTTAAATGCTAGGCACAGCATTTAAACACCAGTGGTGTTTTCCTGATGCAGATATTAACCCACTGAGTCTAGGTGACCAACTAAGTTTACATTTAATCTTTCACATTTAATCTTTTAAAAGAGAAGAAATGTTCCCAATTAAAATGTCCAGCCCTCCCCTAGTCACTCAGACAAAATAACCTGCCTTTAAAATGAAGTCAGGGACAGTATGTGTTTTAAAAATAGGCCATAGCGTATGGTCTATCATCATTTCAAAGGGACTAATAAACTGCATTTGTAGAGTGGCAGAGTAATTTACGTTGGCTCCTTGTCTCAGTAAAAAGAAACTGTTTTTCTCCTCTGGCAACAGGAAGATAATATGGGTAATAAAAATGCTTTGAAGGCTTTGTATTAAAGTCAATTACAGAAACAAGCACTGAATATGAGGACTCAAGAACTGTTTGCTCGCAATTTACAGTGTGCTAGGGAAACACTTGGCTAGCTCTGAGCCTGGGCTTCCATGCAGAGTTCAATGAATTGCAGCGTGTTAACAACTAAAGGAGACAGCTGTCGTCCACAGACCAGCTGGCTCCGCACACAGTCTGCAAAACCTTCTGCCACAGGAATACTGGAAGTGGAGGATGAAGCAGAAAGGGAGTCAGCGAGAGCCATGGCCAATGATCCAAGGAGCCCACAATCCGTTCAACCTCTACGTCGGGTGGAGCAAGCATGGATGGTCCTCTCGAATCCTTCATTTGAGATCCTCTGTGTCTCCCCAGCCAGGAGACACAGCTGCAGCCCTGCTCCTGCAGGCTGCTTGGGCATAGCTCCCAGGAAAAGACAAGGATAAGGAAATCCTAACTTGATGTACTCCTAATATTTTATCACTATCGTTGCAAAAGAAAAGCAGCTTGCAATTTTTGTATTTATTGAACTCCTGGGAAAACAGGCTCTTTATATTCAGATATTTACTAAATGGAGTATAATTGTTTTCTAACATGAATGAACAGACCAGTTTGGACAAACCATTTCCTAATTAGGAAATAGGCTTTTCAAAAGTCTGTTTTCGGAACAGAGTTTGAGGTCAGGGGGTTTGCTCAAACCCATGCAGCTATCGTGATGCCAAAAATCACTTGGGGGAGGGGAAAGAAGGGGGCAGGAAAGGCTGCATTTCTGAGCTTAGTGGACTCTAAATGAAAACCATATTTAGTAATGAAGCACAAAAATTTCAAAAATCAAAGCTGATAGATTTCAGACAGGGTGCTCTGCTGCCAGCCAGTGAGTTACAGCTCAGTGCTGCCATGACATGCAGTAGTAACATCTTACAGCAGCAAATGTCACTCAGCACTGCGGGAGAAAGAAAATTTTTCTCCCAAGTAAGTAGTACAGGATTTAGCCTCTTTCTTCTACTTGCTTTATATCGAAAGATAACTAATCACCTCACCAATCTCCACAACAAGCTACTAAGAGAACTCCAGCCCTTCAAGAAACACTGTGTGTACCCTGTTCCTTAATGAAATGTTTGGCATTTTACAGAACAGTGGTTTCATATACAGAGAGACAGGACAAATACACAGGCAGCCTCATTGTATCCTATTAGACACTGCTATTTTACATACTTCCAGCTCTTTTTACTGTCACGCTCCTCCAAACAATCACATTCAATCACATTACCTTACACTGAGTTAACAGCACTGAAGCAAACCTGCCAAGAAACTTTACTACACAGTGGACAAATTCACCTCTTCAGGAACTCTGTTCTGTACAGAATTAACACTGCAGGATCACACAGGTTCATTTAAACATTAATATAAGTATAATTCCAAGCATGTCATTACACAGACTGTGTCTTTATGCTATTGCTGGAGTACTGGTGGAATTGGCAAAAAAGTCAGGTAAAACTTTTAGTTCTCTTTCAGAAGTGCTATAAAATAAGGACAACTCAGTATAAAGATTACAAGCATTTTATCAATTCAGTTTTAACAAGTAAGTTTGCTTAAGCAAACCACAGCACAGCACTACATCCTCCTGAATAGCCTCCAATTGACATTATTTAATTGAAGTCCTTCAGCAATCTGTAAATCATGCTGTTGGTTCAGTGTCACTTACCCTGACAGTGCCTGGCTGGGGATAGCTGCTCTGGGATGGTGCACTCCGTATCTGAAAGCTCTGAGGTTATATAGCCCCTTCAGCTCTTCTCCTCCCACTAGCCTCCCAAACAAGGAGCAGAAACAGACAGAGACAGAGCTGAAGTCTCTAACAAAACCATATAGGGACCTTATTACAAAAACCTCTAATCTGGGTGGCCACAGGCCCTGGGTCTCTTCCACTGCATTCCACTGTAGAGCTCATGAAACAGGAGGAGACTTTCAGCTGTGTAAGATAAACACTTCAAAACTTCAGGAGAGTTGCTAAAATACAGAGAGATGGAGTGTGCCTGCAATAGACACTATCTGGCAGAAGGAGCACATGTTCAAACAAGAGAGGTCCAGGCCTCCATAGTAACACCCAAGAGGCAGAGAGATAAATTGGAAGAGCAGTCTTTTGTAACAGGGAAGGTGTATTTAAAGAAACACTTAGCTTTCATTAAAGATTTTAATAAAAACAATGAAAACATTCCTGGCAAGATAAACAGTCACTGAATTTGGCTACAAAGTCTCTTTAAAAGCTCAGTGTTTTGCTTGAATGCTAAATATTGCCCATAGGCTTAAGGGCAGTGAAAAAAGTACTTGCTGTTGTATAGGGTTCACAGTGAAGTCTCTGAAGGTTGTGAACATGTTCTGTTATAAGATTGTTTGCTCTCCTCTGGATGGTGACGGGTTAGAATCCTTTCCGTTTCTCTGTCAGCTTATTTTCAAAACCCTAAGACCTGCAGGCCAGCTTTGCCCTAGTGCTGCTCCACTGATGGCCACAAGTCTGGACCGTGGTAAACTCATCTCAAATTGTTCGTAATAAAGTTGTTAAATTTTATAACCCCCATCTAGCTTTCCCATTGAATGTATTTTTAGCAAATAAAGCAAGGGATCTCACTGTACAAGTTATTTGCAGCACAGGACTGGATTTTTACAGCTGTAGCCAGCTGTTCTCTGAACAGGCTGATTCTAGCGAAGCAGCCTTTTCATAGTCAACAATATTTTGTCATGAAGTTTGTACTAAAGACCAGAAATCAGCATCTCTAAACTCCAGTACTAAACCATTACAAATTCAAAACTGCTCTATGCACACAAGCCAAGAAAGATGTGGGAATCCAAGTGAGATCCTTGCTTTGTAAGTCTTGTTAGAATGGGAAGGGGCATCATGTGTTTGCTTACAGAGTGTTTGCTGCCTAATTGAGTAGTCTTAATGCAAGAAAATCTCCCATACAACTGCAGTGGGAGTTTTTCTGATGTAGAGATTTAAGGATTAGGCCATTAGTAGAGACAGCAGATAAGCACAATTATGGATTGAAGACCAAAAGGAATTTAACTCTTAAGGAAAGGAACTTTTAAGGAATGTAGCTGCCTTTGAGAGTCAGAAACAGAAGCTAACAAGTGTTGGAACACGAGCCATGCAAAAGCTATTATTTCACTTCCAGCACTGTGGCAAAATATACGGGATTTTTTTTTTTTTTTTTTTTGAAAAAACACCAAGGTAAGCAACCTACAACAGAGGATATAAACAGATCCTTTTTTGCATATCTCCAGCTGACATTCAGAGGACAGCCAAAATCAAATTCATTCTTTTCAAACAACACTCAAAAACACAGCTGAGAAAAATTACATACCTCACATAGAACGTATGGTATTAGATCAGGGAACTCAGGTCAAGCGGAAGGAGAATTTCACACAGCAGAACCCTTCACTGCAATATCATGTCTGATTTTGGTACAAACATCGATTATCTCCTAGATTGGAGGAAACATAATCCAAGGTTTTTAGAAGAATCATCTGCTATTACTCCTTGGAAATACCAAGACTGGGTCAATGATCCAAAAGAAACCAAACTCTTCACCTTAATGAGAAGAGGCTCACACTGCCAAAAAAGCTTGCTGGTGATGATGGATTCATTGGTGATTCCCAAAGATGTGGGAATCCCAGCTTCCAGAGTGCTCATGAAAAAAGATACATCTGACACAGAGTCTCATTCAGAGCAGGCAGTTGTTGATATGGCCATAAAGGGGAAACACCAGTTGTTTGGAGGAACCTACCATATGAAGGACACTTGTTGGAGACAAGGCTCTGAAGATTAGTAGGAAGAAGTAAGCGCAGAGGCTCACTGAGCAGTAGTGATGGATACATAGGGACAGCACAGAAAAACATAGAGACGCTGCACAACCATGCCTCCAGCACACAGCACTCAGCTCGTCTTGGGGGCATGACGTTATGGAAGGGCCCAGGGCAGGAAGGAAGGAAGGCAGGCAAACAGGTGAACTATGCAAGGAAGTTAGGTCAGTCACGCTCAAGGGACATCATAGAATATAAGTATTTCTTTTCCTTTTGATGATTCTATATTCGAGTTATGATCACATAGATATTAACACATGGGGAAAAAATGACATTAGTAGTTTACACCTTTCCTTCTCAGCAACATAGGTCGCTGTCAGAGATGTAGGGGGAAGGGGAGAATGCACTTGGCACGATACAGGAATAAGAAATCAAAAAGAACAAGTCTTCTGAGAATCAACACAGACATGTACCAGCTTGGCCTAAATATATATATATATTTTGCAAGAAAAAGGACACAATACCATTCCTGAATGTAGTTTAGCTTCCCCTCTGGAGGCCACTCCCATCATCACTTTTTGCTGCCTGTCTTTCAGTATTTATTCTGCTCAGTTGTACAGAAACTACCACAGCACAGTTTGCCCAGTGTGTCTACACCCTGAGGTTCTAGTTCTTTCATTGTATCCATAGCCAAAACCCATGGGTTTTATTTGGCTTCCTCTGAGAAATTATCTTTGTCCATGCTAAACCCTTTCACAGTCTCCATCATAGTCGCACGTCCAGAGAAACAAAAATAAGTAGAAAAAGTAATTTGGCCTCTTTCTGTCATACCCTTTTCCCTGCTCTCTTTATAGTGATACTAGTAAAGCTCCTATGCACATTGGAAACTTCCCTATTGACATCAAGCATCTTTCAAGACATCAGCGGAAACTCTTAGCTACGTGTTCCTTAAAATCAAGTTCTTTGGTTTTCCGTAACTTGTGCAGATTGTTGCATGGACAGAAAACGTGCTTGGGACTCCACAGCAGCAGGAGCTGTATAGTCACCACACCTAGGAAATGAGCTTCAGCTGGCCTGAAGAATGCTGTTTCAGAGGCCATGCAACATTTCGCAGATGCCATACTTTTTTGGTAAAGAAGGGCAGAAGCTGCAGTCCTATTCCAACTGCTATAGAAAACTGGGAATAAAGTAACCTCTTTACTCATAACATTACAAGCCATTACTTTATAAGGGAAAACAACTTCTCAGACATGCGTGGAGACCTTCCTGCCTACATTCAATTGGCTGTTTAGGAAAGAAGCTCTGCTAAATATGTCTCTGGCTCCTTTTTATTTGGGGATTCCTTTCATCTTCATAGCATTAGCAGAATCTCTAAATGTTTTTGTTTGTCTGGCTTCAGGCCCTCTCCTCTATCTCATTGATAGGCTTTACACTTCCCCACCCCCACTTTTGAGAAAGACAGGAATAAATAAGCCTTAGGGGGCAGAAAGTCCCTCTAACAACCTGATTCATTGCAGCTGTCATGCAGTATGCATCTGTAAAGTGTCAGATCAACCATAAGCTGTCAGACCCATAGACTAGCTTTCTCTCTGATTACCAGGCTCTTGCACTGGTATCTCTCTAACAACTAAGACAAAATTACTCTAATCATTCTCCAATATGGCAGTTTTCAACCTACAAAGTTTGGAAAATAGTTTGCCAGTGCTATTCACGAGCTACAGGATACAGTGTTTGTCTTCTGAGCCTCTTGAGTGAAGTGATGAAGTATGCTAGTCCACAACCTTCCTTTGTCCTTGTGACAAGATATTTTTCCTCCATGGTAATGTTAGGTAAAGATATTCCTCATTCAAAATCAAAGGAAAATATTCAAAGTAAAAATGAGCTAATAGCTCCCTCCCCGTCCTTCTTAGATAAATAAATAGGACATGAGAATGAGCCCTGCTGGGTCAGGCTGATACTCATCTAGCTCAGTATCCTGTGTCTGAGATTTCCTGATAGCAGATGCTTAGGAAAGAAATGGGACGCCTATAGTCATTATTTTCTTCCTATATCCTTTTTGCTTCCTTACATGCAGCATAAGGATTTCTTGAGACAGGAGTTGGTACTTATATCTTGATATGTAATAGAAGTGGACAGATTTTTCCTACATAAATTTGCCTAATTTA
This sequence comes from Tauraco erythrolophus, assembly GCF_009769465.1. NCBI lineage: Eukaryota > Metazoa > Chordata > Aves > Musophagiformes > Musophagidae > Tauraco > Tauraco erythrolophus. Next base: position 19,902,749 of record NC_141473.1, on the reverse strand, counting down.
AACACACAGTTTGGAGATAGATTACCCTCCATGATTTCTTTATGAAAGTAAGCTCTACATTTATCTGCAAGGCAGCACCCATAGCTCACACTCCAGCTAGTGTAGACTTACCTAATGTTAGAAAGAAAACATCAAATATATCAGAAGCGCAGTCAAAGGAGCACTGTCTTTATAACAAGAGATGCAAATTCACCAGCGCTCCTGGATGAGTCTTCAGGCCACTGGCCAAGGCTGAGCTCTTCCCCACTGTGTGTAAACTCTTAGCAGCACCTCAGTAGCTTGTTGACAGTTCATGCAGACATATCTGTCCTAAATGACACATCTCCTATTGAGATGCGATTCCCCTAGATGATTATCAGAACATATCTAGTAACATGCTATACAAATTCGTCAAAATGTAAATGAAATCTTCTCACCATACCACTGTGAAAAATAAGACCTGTGCTCCTAAGGAAGCCAGACCTACACAGTGTGTGCGTGGGGCAGGCAGAGCACAGAGGTCTTTCCTCCACAATAACTTCTGAGCTCCCCAACAAACGTATTCCCAGACTGACAGCAACAAGGACACCAAGTTCCCACCACATTTTAGGAAGTGGTTTCCCTGTTCTTATCCCACCAAAAGAAAGGCTTCAGGATGAGCTTGCACATTATGAGAAATCAGATCTAATACCCACCAGAGAAATGTGCTGGAAGCAGGTTTTATAAGGCTATTACAGATAAAGACTGTGGACTCGTTGCATGCCTAGTTATATCACACAGCTCAAGGGCCTTTATCAGCCAATTTGGCTGGCCCTCCAGCAACAGCAAGGAAAAGGACCTCTACAGGGTAATTTCTTTCACTGTCAAATCAAAAAATTGTCTGTAGTGTCAGAGTTTCCCTTTTTGAGACCGACACGGCTTCTTTGCCCATAGATTCTGGATGATGACAAACTGTGGAGTCTCTCTCACCACAAATACCAACAGGCAGGCACCTATCTCTCCAGATGGCCCAGCTCTGGTCTCCAGCCCCTTTCTGCTGGCACCTGGGCTTGTCTGACTCGGTGCGGTTAGGTGTCGCTGCTGGGCAGGACGAGGAGACATGGCCCTGCTGCAACTTCCTTGTCTTCTCTATGAGTCACTCAGCACAACCTATACACAAACAACTCCCCAGAGCACAGCTGAACTCTTATTTTAAACATCCATGAGAACCGCTGTATCATAGTAGGAATGAAGGAATGGGCGTTATACGGCAATAAACAGAAGAACAAGCTAAAAATACAAGGGGAAATCTACAACCTACATGATTAAAGTGAACATATACTTTGAAAAATACTTTAGGGTAAAAATGAAACGTACTTTTGGAATTGGCATGCTATTACATGGAAATATATGCTGTTAAATGGAATTGTCAAAAATAATGTCACAAACGCAAACATATTTAATACATATGAATTTGCTACATGAGGAAAAAGTCAGATGCTAATTCAAAGGATTGTGAAACAGTTTGGGGCTTTCTGTTTCAACACTATTGCAGGAGGGTGCGAAAAGAGCCAGCAGTAAAGACAGGCACACACAGTGCAGCAGGTTTGGATAGCTTGCATCCATCCAGGTGTTTCAGGCAAAAGGCCAAAGTGTCTCCAAAACAATTAACATTTGCAGTTTGACAAAAATTTCAAGCACATAATGGCGAGAAGTAGCTAATTACAAACTTGCCAGATGAACACACCACTCTGTAAGTCAAACTGTCACAGCTGCCAATATAGGAGCCAAATAATAAAAAATAAAAGGAGATAATATAATAAATGCTGACAAATAAGGCTTTATAAAATTGACTTCCTGTCAAACTTTTTTTTGAAATATATTGCAAACTTAGTTGCAAAAGCCCTCTAAAGCCTTTTACTTTCTAAAATATGAAACAATTAAAAATAAGGCGAATGCAGAATTGACCTATGCAGAGTACCACGAAAACCGTCTAGCTGAAGTCTCACTGCACAGCAGTGCAGGGAAATCGCTGCTGAGTGGGTGACTCTGTGGGACCTTCCCTACCCATCACTGGCTATGCACTTTAACGCCTTTATCAACGATCGGAACAATAACATAAGTTACAGATAAACGTCACAAATAAAGCACGCGTGTGTGTATGTGTTTTCATAACTTGCTACAATCTACATTATAGATCTAGGATAAAACGGAGTCCTCCCCAGCAGAATCCTGTTTATAATATGAAGCCTTGAGAAAACTCTTTGCATCTCTGACCTGTGCAAAAGGATCCCTACCCCCACCCATCATGCTTTTGCTGAGTGTCATTTTGGTTGATGAAAACCAGGTGCAGACAAACACACCCAGCAAAGTGGTGCCTAACTCAATGCAGCTTGCAGGAAGGACAGGACTTCACTGATGCTCTCCTGTGTCCTGTGTGCAGTGTCAACCTTCCTCTGACACACCTTCCTGCACACATCCTGGCTGCTGCTTAGGCCTGGAAGACCCTCCTGTTATCTGCTATGCTGCTCCAGGAGACTGACAGCTGATGATGGTTGTCACTTAGCCAGGAGGAACTTAGCACACAGCTATTACTCATGCTCTAGCACATTCAGTTTATGAACCTCTCCCTGAACAATGCTCAAGCCTCACAAGAAGACAGAAGTAGGCAGGTTTTTCACCCTTGCTTTGCAGATGCATTTTAGTTACGTAAGATAGTTTCTTCCACTTTCCTAGAGACAGTCACAAGAACTATGGAAAAGTACAAGATAACATGCTATTTTTGTTTAATAATCTGGTTGGTTTTCTGAAAGTGTGCCAGCATTTTCCAGCCAAATGTGAGAGTTTTTTTTCCTCTTCCACTAAATGTGTTTTACATGCCCATCTTTAACTGTTGCTCAAATTCCCTATCAGACCAAAGAACAATTATCTGTTATTATCCTTTTACGACTGTAAGTTTAACTTAGACACATACTTTTGAAACAAACATAACCATCCTTCAGAAATAAGTAAAACCACAGAATTCTGCAAAGCTTTTGCTCATTCTAGCCCAATTGTTATTCCTCTGGAATCAACGGCAAGACTACCTATGGCCTTATGAGAGATGAAAACTGTCAGGACTCAGGTCTAATCAGCCTGTAGTCCAGCTGGAGATTTCTCCAACCTCAACTACTTTTGGATCCATTTCTTAACCAGGATGAGATCACAGATGCTGCTCTGTATTGCGCACACACACAGAGTGTGCCCATAGGGACCAGCAGATACAGCTCTAACTGCACACAGCTCTCCATCCCACAGATGGGAGGCTAACATCTGCCCTGTTTCACTGTGGTTTTCAGGACTTTGAGAATATCCCAAGTACCTACAGACATAAAATGCTAAATCCTGATGATTCATATTCTGTTCTTCTTGTAAGTCAGTAACAGCATCAAAGAAAAGGCAAGGTTTTGCATATCTCTGTCTCAGAATTATGGTTTCTACCATGTTGTCACTCCTGTAGGCACTTGCCAGGTTTTTTTCAGTTCCTTGCTAGTAACTTGTTGAATAGGCGTAGTAACTCCTTTCCCTGCTGCAAAACACTGTTGCCCAAGAATCTTGAAAATGCCTGGATAGCTTCCGCATCAGGATACCAGAGCTACAAACAATTCCTTCAGCTTCCTAATTAAAGCCTGTTAGTTACTGCATTGTATTTAGCCATCTCTGGGAATTCACTTACAAGGTCAAACGCTCAGACCTCTTCAACATAATATAAGTCTTTCCTCTGCACTCTGATTAGTCTGTGTAACACAGCATGAACACATGGTTTAATAAAAGGAGAAAATTATGCAATTAGCAGGTCTTCAGCATAAACATGTCCCCCTTTCTGAATCACATTTAAATAAAACAGTGTTGCTATAGTATTTTATAGCATTAAAACCTCAGTGCTACTTGCACTGCAAATGGCCAGGCCTTCTCAGAAAAACAGGCTGGGGGCAACAGGGGACAATCGCACTTGGGAAAAAGGGCTAATATCTGTATCTGTTTTCTTTTTTTCTGCTTACACAACACAAGCTACTGTTTTCCTGAGGGCTAAACCTTCCCTATTAACTTGATTTTAATAATTTGTAGTTATTCTTCTGCAGACATGTTTTTTTCAGATCCTATTTTTTCAGGTCGGCCCTCTGAAAAGAAAACATGGGGTTTGTATCAGGTCACTCAGGAATAGTGGAACAGTAGCTGGAAGAGCAAGGAACAAGTTCCACATCGCAACAACCCTTCACTGCACCAAGCGGAGACACTCTGGGCTCTGACACACGGCAAGTGCAGGGTGGCTGGGGGCTGATGGAGAAGGGGGTGGTGGCCAGCCCTGCCTCCCAGAGGGTGGGAAGTCCCCAGTCACTGATATAATGTATCTTTACATCTGCTTTATGCACATGTAGTGAAACCTTAGCTTCACTCAAAGCAACATCAGAATTACCATTGATCTCATGTAAAATCATGGCTCAGTGAAGTGATTCAGTAGGAGCTGAGAATCCAGTCCAAAACCTTTACTTCAAGAAGGTAAGAAAATTTCCTTACACTGTTACAGCAGAGAGATGTTAGTCCTTCTTCATTTCTCACACAAAACTGAGGAACTGCTCTCGTCTCAGCAGGCTGCCTCCAGACAGTGGGTTCTCTGAGCGTCCTCGAGCTGGAAGAAACACCCGAGAAGCCTGTGGATGTTAAAGCTGTGGCCAGACTCTCCAGTCCAGCCCAGGGAACCAGAAACACACATTCTGCCGTCCACCCCTCTGTGGTCCCCCATCCGGTCTCCCATTCTTGCATGTGAGCCGTCTGACAGCAGGAGAGGCAGTTACAGCGCAGTGTGGAAACGATGCCTCTTCTGAAGTACTTGGCTTCAAAGAAGTATTTGAGAAATGATTCAGCTGAAAAATACCACTAATATCTCATCTGGGAACTTAACAGACTGCTTCAGACAGCAAACATTAGTGTATTCTTTCTTGTTATGACAGCTCTGGAGATGCACAACTTTCTAAGCCCATCATTTAATTGCTGGTGAGAACCACCAACAGAAAACAATCGACTGTTTTTTGATAGAAATATAAATTAGTCTGTGCTACGTACTCATTTCATTCACTTCATGCTCAGAAAAGCTTGACTATGTAGCAGGCTGTGAAGCCAAACAGAGAAGATATGACTCACTCCTGTAGCTACATGAGCTACCCAGGGCTCTTGTCTGTTTGTGCAGATGTGTAGTAGAAGTGGGTGAGTAGGTTAAGGTGGGGAACTTTGACAGCCCCACCACCTCCAAACCTTGCTTATAGCACAACAGCCCCTCTCTACCAGAATTTAACTCTTGATCTACTCCCTGAAGCACCAACCCTGGTTAAAAGCTCACAGCAGGAGGCAAACATTCAGAGCAAGATCACTGCATCCTGTTCTTGCTCTGAAGAACGTTTGATGTCACAGAGGATGCCAAACAGCATCTAAGATGTTAGTGGGAGGGATAAAACTTTTCACACTGTGTCCCTCTCTGCCCCACCCTGCCAAGAATTTCAAAGGTTAAGCAATATAAAAAGAAAACTGAGTTTGGAGTCTCAGGCACAAAGCATTGCTTCATCTAAGCGTGCCAGTCTCACTTGTTAGATGATATCCCAGAAAGAGGAGCATGACAGAGCAAAGCAAACACGTGGAACTAAATCCCAAAAGCCATAATGTTTCTTACAGTTTCAGAAATTCTGATCAACTACAGTATGGTAAAATCTTTTAAAATGTTTCTTTTAGCTTCTCCTCCCCACCACCATGTTTAATGAAATTTGTCTTAGTTAACATTAAAATTGTTATGCAACTTTTTCCTTGAAGAGTGGCTGTTTGTCTGTCACTTACTCAATGTTGGAAATAAAGCCATCTGGTGCACCTGTTACTGCCATCTTCAGATCAAAGGTTAAAGGCAGAACTAAAGACCTTCTTTTACTCACATTTATCTTTTAACTCCAGACATTTCTCTACAGATCTTTCCTCTCTCATCATCACTATGAAGACTCAGCCTTGGATTTAACTCACAAATGCAGGAAACTAATACTGCTCACCGACTAAATCAGCCATGCTCTGTCCAAGCAGCGCCTGAAGGGAAAAGGTTTGAACACTTCCTCACTGACCACTGGAGAACACCTAGCCTCCCCTAACACATTATCTCAAGAGCTTTTACAGTTCATCTGTTACACATTTGACAGCACTTGCTGTACACCAAGCTTTGCAAGTATAAAGCATAATCTTGGTATTAGTGATACCATCCTCAAAAAACAACTGAGAGCTAATCAGGCTGAAAATAAGAGAAAAGAGCATCAGCCAGCCTCCGAAGCTAAGCTGCCTGCTGCAAGTTCTGGATGGAGATAGAGCTCTGCAAAACATTTAAGAGAGATGCATTTGCAATATATCAAGTCACAAAGTAAAATTTTAAGTGAGCCTGTGTGATGTGCAAGATGTTTGCTAAATAATGCGACATTCAGGATCTCAGCACTCACTGGTAGAGTGCACACACAGAGGACTGGGACAGGATGGTCCCATGGCTAAAATAAAGTCAAATATCAACCCTAAGATAGAAACACATCTACATTTATGGTAAGGTTATAGTGATTGGCTGTAGCAGCCACCAGGCATCCAGCCAATTTGCTTTTCCAGTCTAAGGAAATGCTCGGTTTGTTTGAAAAATGATTTCTTTTCCTGCTGTGAAGAATGCATTGACGTCATGAAACTGGGTCTGTTGAACAACAGCATGGATCCAGAGTTGGGTCAAAAAGTTGAATTACGAGAAAAAGGACACACACTTGTCTCAGATTTCTTTTAGAGTGACAGGGACTGTTCCCAATTCTCCTTCATCACCTTCTCCAGAGGAGAACTATTAGAGGGAACAAGTGCCTTGCTACAAGTTTCAGTTTCCACTCTGTTAGTTCCACCCTGGTTTTGCTGCTAGTTTTTTTTTTAGATAAACACTAACATCCGTGGCTCCACAGGCCTGTGTATCAGATCACTATTACTTCTAATAGGTACACGTTGCACACCAGAACTCCCTGATCAGGTCTGACAACACCATGCAGCACCCTTACAAAACAAAACCACAGGGTGTTCATAAACCTCTTGATCACACTGCTTTCCCACTTCTATTGCTGTTATATCAGCTTCTCTACTCGCAGAATGGCATGTTTTGTCCAATACAGCGCTTTGCTACCACATCATCAGACCAAGTACCTTTGACATACCACTAACCTAAGCAATTATAAGTAGTATCTTAGAAAGGGAGAAGGATAACCTCCAATTGTCAGAACCTGGCCGTATCACACTGCAACAAAAGAGCCAGTAGTACAGTGGGTATAGATCATTTCTGGTCCACAAGACCATAGAGCAAAGGGTGCACCTGGTGGGTAAAGGAAGGTCACCATTTTAGTGATTTACAGAAGAATTGGAAAACACGGGCAAAGCATTCCACCATAAAACTGCACTCAGTAATAGCTGATGATTTAAGGACTGATGCCACTCTGATCATTCCCAATAGGGTTATCTGATGCTTGTGACAAGAGTTACAGAACAGAATAGGTTTGAACCAAGGATGAACATGAGGCAATAGAGCTGCGCAGTAATGGATTACTCAGTCTAGTACTTGAACCAAAAGTCAAATTAGGTGTTCTGAACACCCATGAGGGAGGGGAGAGGCAAAACAGAAAAGGTAAAATTAAACAAAAACAGACAGTGAAAAAACCTACTCTGCTTTGGCCCCAATTGGAAGTGTTTGAGCTTTTTCCCCCCTTCTCTTTAAACATCAGGTTATTTACAAACCATGAATCATATAACAAAACATATATTCTGTATTCTCTCCTATTTCCTCCCTTTTCAGACAAATCAATTTGTACAAATACAACAGTTGTGTCCCCTAATACACATTTTAAGGCAAACTTACTACCTACTAAGAGACAGGGAAGTCAACATGTACAAGACAAGAAAAGGCAAAACTAACAGGAAGACAAATGTAGTGAGGAGTTCATAACTCTTCTCAAATTCAACGCTCCTACATTTATTATATTAAGGTATCCAGTGTAAGTCTTCCATGCAACAATAATCTTCTAATGTGTATTGCAGGTCAAAGAAGAATTTAAGTTTGAAGGAAGTACTCTGGTAAAGTTACACTACATTAATCTAATTGATCAGTCTTAGCACAAAAGAACTGCTAAATAATTACCAATATGCCAAAACAAAACTAAACCAAGTATTAAAAAAAAAAATCTTTAACAATTTAACAAAGAAAGAAGTAGTAGAAAACAACTCAGATCTTACGCTTTCCCCCACCCTGTTACTTTCCCCCTGGAATACAAATATGGATTTAACATTCTGAGCTGAGACCAATGCAAGGCACAGGCCTCTGGGCTCTCAATCATGTTTTATTTCACCTTGACAAATTTTTCTTCACTTGCAGAGACTAACTAAGTTAGCACTCTCAAAAACTTAGCCATTCATAAGGTCATAATACCCTGATGGAGTCAGTTTCTCCAGGTGCAAGTAGGCTCCTGGGGAGGGAAGAAAAGGTTCGATGCCAGTTGAGGCATGAATACAGATTCCGACTCAGTGACTTTCAAAGCCAGAAACACTGCGGTCAAGTGTGTCCAAAGATTATTCCTTGGGTGTTTTTGCTATCTGAACAGAATTTCCTATGATCAGTGCACCACACGTGGATATAAAACAACAACAACCAGGGGAAAAAAAATCAAAACAGCACAGTAAATAAATCAATAACTTCACTTTAATTCCAAAACCTTACATTTTTAAGGAATCGTGCAGGAACTAAAAAGTCAGTCTCCTGTGTGTTAACCGTTCTGGAGTTTCATCCCATTGTAGTCTGATCCCTTTGCATGCTAGGAAAGGGCAAAGCATCTGCTGGTAAGAAAAAATAGCGCAGCGTCTTGTACTGCTTAGCAAGCCTCAATTGACACCTCAATTAATCTATAGATAAAGGGTGACTAAAGCAGACAGTCAAGGCTGCCACTTTCACCAGCACAAAAAGGCTGCTGCAACCCAAGGAACAGTGCAAAGATGAAAATATTGGCCTCAAGTACCCACCAATACCAACTCAGGATAGTCAAACAACAACAAAAAATGCTCCAAACACAATACTCTTTCTCGGTTTGTATCCATTATAGGAACATACCAACATCAAAACAGCTACAGTTGCTAACTACAAGAGGTATGACTCCAAGTCATATGCAGACACTATTGTTTTGACAAGAATCTGGTGGCTTCTGAAATGTCTCTCAAAGCTCCCTACCATGACACAAACACTCCACCGCAAAACAGATATACGCATGCAGTCATCACACCTCTGCGGGGGTGGGGAGGAGTGTAAATCGCATGCGCCTGATAGACATTAGCTATATGAGCAGAAGATGTCGGATAATTAGGGCAAGAAGCACATCAAGGTGTTATTGAATGGTTTTGGGTTTAGGACAAACCACAATCTCCCAAGTAATGAATTTGGAGACAACTCTGCTGAGCTTTCTGCTGCAGCAGCCGTCCAGATCCGGACAACATTGCTTGCAGTCCCTACTCCACCCCTAATCGCACACAAATTTCTGCTAAAATTAACAGCCTTGGGTCCACACTGATTCGAGTTAGCCCAGTAGGAACAGCAGATGTGCAACACAAGCATTGCACCCAAGAGAGGCGCCTCTCGTTCATCGCACTCCGTACTGCCACCGGGAAGGCAAGAAGTTAATTGTTAAAGGATACTCCAAAGGTAGCATCTCTAAAAATGCATCAGCAGTATGTTTTGTTTTATCCGGAAGTGGTTAAAAGCCTGAAATATTTAAAACAGCAGCTATTTTCTGATGATATTATGAACCCAGCTTATCTGTATGGCAGCTAAGAGCAATACCAGCAAAAAAATCTGAAGGGTTTCCGAAAATCTGAGTCATAAACCACTGAAAAATGGTGTTTAAAATGAAAATGCCAGCTCAATTGCAACCATGGCTTCCAAAGGCAACGACATCCTGTCAAAACCCGAAAGATTAAAACATGTATCAATAACTGACACCATCGCATTATTTCTAACACTACGGAGGAGGTCAGACTACTGGCATTTCAAACCACCGAAAGCTTGCAGGAAAAACGTAAGGAGTGATTGGAAACGGCTATGAAATAGAAGTCACAGGCTTGAGCAATGCTTTCAACAGACAGCAAAAGGCAGTATCTTCTGCTGCAGTAAATTTAGCCTATTTTGAAAGACTGGTCCGCTCCTATGGATTCAGGACTCCCTGCCCCAAGCCTGCCTTTACCAATACCGAAAAACTGGAGTTTCTGCCCTTGACAGGGAAGCAATCGATCTACCCGGCAGCTGAAGCACATGAAGCCAACCCCTTATGCCCAGCTCCAAGTCCGTTGGCGTTTTGCTCCGTGACCCCAGGGCCGTGCCTGGCATCCACAAGCTGCCAAGCGAGAGCACCCGACCCCATACAGCCCAAACACTTCAGACTCCCGCGGAGAGCGTGCTGCCCGGCGTGCCCGTGCCTCCCTGTCGCAGAGGGGAGCTCACCGCAGCGAGCAGGGGGGCTTGCCCCGGGCAGAACCGCCGTCCACGTGCCCGCGGGTCACCCGGGGGGGAAGCCGCTGCCCGGGCTGGCTCCGGCGCCGCGGGCACCTGCGGGCACGGCGCGGAGAGGTAGCCCTGCCCGCCACCGGCTACGGGCCAGCCCTCCGCGCCGGGGTGTTTACTAAACATGGGAGGAGCCGGGCGTGGGCAGGGCGCAGGCAGGAGCGGGCTGCCGGCGGCCGTGGCGGGAAGGGCCACTTTCGCTTTGCCGGAGAGCGCTGGCCCCGCTACGGCATGGCCCGGGGACTCCTTCTCTGACTTCCTCGTAAGTGCCTACCTGCGCGGGTGAGCGGGACGGGCACCCGGTAGGCGGGCGGGCCGGGAGACGGAGCGCGGGCGGTGGCAGAGCCAGCCCCGGCCGGGCCGCGGGGTGCTGCGGCGGCTGTGCCAGAAGCGCTTGCTGGTTTTGGTCGCCGCCGGCCGCAACAAACATTTTTTTCCCCGAGATTTCAGGTAATTCATTCAGGCAGTTTCTTTTCTTTTTCTTAAAAGAAAAAAATCCACCTTCCAATTCAGGCATTTTGTGATTTTACAGTCACAGTAGGGCGCTAGGTGGAGGGAAGTGGGCGTTGTGCAAAAGCAGAGGGAAAGAAAAGGGGGATGGATGCAGGTGGTTGTCAGGGACACCAGCTCGTGTGCCATAGCTGCAGGGGACCCAGGGATATCTGGCATTGACCTCAGTCCACAGCCAGCCAGACCCTGCCGGAGCTGTTGGTGAGGCAGGTCCAGCATACATGCGTAGACAGTACGGTTCGATCTGTGGCTAAGATAGAAGATCTTTGCCTGGGCAAAGACTGCATTAGTGAAAGCTGACTTGCACAGCACCTCAGGGGTCTGTGACAAAGTGATCCTGTAAAACAACATAAAAGGCAATGCCTCTGGGAGAGGAGTTTTGAACCACTGCTGAGGGCAACCCAGGAAAAGCAAGAGAAACAGCCAAATCCAGTGGCATGAAGTGCAGCGTTTACTGGAAGCGAGGCAGGGCCTTCCTTTCTTGCCTTAATCATCCCCCATGCACAGCACTGAATCTTTCCAGCTTCAGAGCTTAGGTCACGTGTCTCACTTTGTCATCAGTGAAGTTACCTTCGCAATCACTCGTTTCGCAAGGCTACTGTCAACAAGAAGGTAAGGAGGTGTTGCAGTTTCTGCAGCACAGGGATCTCCACCGCTACAGGTGCATTAGCCCAAAGAGCAGTAGTGGCAGCAAGCTGCTGGGCAGCAGACCTAGGTACGTGCAGATCCGCGGGCTCTGCCTGCACCCTGGCAGAGCTGACCGAGGCAGCCCTGCCCCGACGCCCCAGAGGCAGGACAGTGGGGATCAGTAAGCCCTGCTGTGTAGCAGAGCCGTGACCTGCCTGCAAGCGTGGAAGCAGTACACACGGCTTCCCCAGCTCCAGTTCTCACCTATTTCAGAGAGAACTCATTGGAGTTCACATGGCAAATCTCTTCACAGTGTAGTTACGTTGCTAATGAATGCAGTTTGCTTTGGGGTTTGGCAGGTTAAAATCAGATGTTGAGGTAAAAGCTACTCAAATTCTGATCTGATTTACTAGATAACACATAGTAAACTGCTTAAAGTGATTCAGAGGGTTATATCCATGCTCTTGCACAAAATACCAGAGCATAGTTAAATACAAAGAAGGATTTTAATCTGTAGACGGAAGTGTGTATTATCTATTTCTGTACAGGAACAGCAAACAACTAGCAGAAATGTCAGTCTAGCTCATTATCTTAGAACTATTTATAATATAAATTAAAGTAAAAAAATACTTTCTCTTATCACACTGCTCCCAGAGAATAAACTTAATTCTATTATTATTCTCCACTTGTTTTCAAATTTTCTTGCCCTTTAAAAAGACTGTGGCACTTCAATATACTTTGTATTTTTAAAAAATTTTGGGTTTTTTTTAATTAGCGTGTTGTTCCACTACTTATAAATCAGTAAACCTAGGCAGCGTTTGACATACTAATTTGATTATACCAGAACATGAAAGTAGTTTGTTGAATGAGGCCTCAATTTTACAAGCAACTCCATGTTGCACTGAAGTAGAAGCTGTTGCAGGGATAGTCATGCAAAATAGCAGTGGCCTACATAGTTAGAAAACATCTAACTTCACCCTGTAAAACAAGCCGCAAAACCACATACCACTCAGAGACACACTCTAAAGGAACAGGCCATCTTAAGAGAGTGAAGTGTTATCTAAATATTTTGTAATTATCCGATCTGACTACAGAGCAGGAAGTTTTCTGGAAATTTAGAAGACGTACCTTTGAAAACAGGCCTCCTACATTACTGCACTGACCCTTCTTTCTCATTTCCCAAACAACTAATGCACACATTTAAATGTATATGTACAAACAGCCATAAGGTCATGGGACAAACAACTCAAGACTCAAGTGAAAAGTTTAAGGGCCTCAATCCTGGAAACATTTGTCTGCTCACATTTCCACAGTTAACCGCCTTTATCTTTAAGGCAATGCACTGAACAAAGAGAAAGTTCCAACAAGAAAATTGTATTGAGCTACAAAAGGAAAACAGGGAAGGGTTGCTAAATTTCTACACTGTCCAACTTTTATTCATCCTTAGCCACATCATCATCAGTTAGGTGGGAGCTGTTAAAATTACTATACAATTTGGAAGAGCTGGAGAATTTATTAAGTGTTCGCTAGTAGAGTACTCCTAAAAAACAAAATTAAAAAAAAAACAAAACCAACTGTATAACTCCCATCTACCAATATATTGCTGTAATTTGCATGTGACTCAGCTGAGATGTTAAATGATTGAATTTGGACAGCAACTATTTTAAGACACTGGACAGTAACTGAGACTTCTTATTCTCACAGGCACTGAACATATGCATCTCACTTGAAATTTAAGAAGTTCAGGATTCTTCTGGTTGTGGGGAAATAACAACTCCCATTGCTGGGCTTCAGAAAATGGAACTGGATTCTTTTTGTCCTTCCCATAAAACATTTTAGAACAAAAAATACTATTCTAGTTGTTATTTTGGAGCTAACTATCAACTTCTGCCTTAGTAGGGGAAAAAAAAAAAAAGAGATGGGGGAAAATTATACTGGAGATACTGGAAGCAGAAAGTACTTATCATTGTAAAAGAACTGGAGTAGACAATCCTCTTAACAAGCAGTGTGACGTTACTTACTCTTTGAAAAAGCCATCCTGACAGGGTTAACTCAAGGGAGATTAATTTCATGGAAAACCATTAAAATAAAGCTAACTCTAGCAACCGTTTGTCAAAAGTACCAGAAGCAAATAAAAATTCAGAAAATGAGCTAGTTTTTCTTGACTCCCATGAGGCAAAAAAGCAAGAAAAATCCCACACCCTCCCTTTTTTTAACACTTAGAAAGCCCCTGATTAGCTCATGCACATTGCCCCATGTAACAACTGTGGAATGGAAAAAAAAAGCCACCAAGTTCTGCAGGTATCAGACCTCTCATCCATAGGTATCTATGGATTAGAAATGAGAGAAGGGGTTTGTTAAAAATAAAGCGCATCATAAAGTTAATAGGAGCAGAGACAATTTTTTTCCCCTCAGGGTTAAAAGTTATAAAGCTTTAAAAAGTCCTGTATACAAATAACAAGTTTGCACACTTCCAAAGCTGAAATTACATTCCATAAGGTAGGTCTGCTGAAAGAGTTGAAGGAAGTTGACCCATTATGAAGAATACTCTGATACAGGAAGAACTGGAGGCCTGAGAATCGCCAAAATCACACAGGTTTTCAAAGAAACCAAAGCTCCTGTCCACAATGCCCTGGGAACACAGATGAAAACAGGCTAAGTCTCCTTAGCAGATGCCTGTTGATGAAAGCATTTTGGAGGACTCTGTAGGAGTGAAGGAAAGGATGGTAGAAAGGTCTTTTAAATGCCTGGGCAATGCAAAAGGAGAGAAACCAAAAAATCTGGGCTCGTGTTAATTTTTATGGATTCTGCTAAGGTTAGATATTCTTGATTTATTTATTTTAGTCCCATTAACTGCTCATTTCAATTTAAGTCTTCAGTTTAGATAGGACACTGTTTTTCAGGTTAAGATGAGAAAGGTAGAGGGAGCCTCCATGAGTCATTTTAGGCTGAAACATACAGCTGCTCTTTGAATATACACATCACAAAAAAAAAGCACCTATCACCCAGCCTCTGTGAAAGCCCCTAAAGTGCTTCCTTTCTGCTGTTAGCACTCACTGCTCAGTGGCAACAAGGAAGTAATAAGGTGTGTGCAGAAGCTAAAATGACTACTACATTTTTTTCCTATAAGACATACCAAATTTCTCTATAGCAATGGATTACTTTTCAGAGGGTGCATATCCAGGAGGACAAAAAAAAGTTGAAAAATATTATGGTGTTGCTTTGGAAGCTAGAAAATATCCACAGTTTTCTCACTATTCCTGGTACAGGAGGTTGTGGTAAGACGTCCCTGTGAGCAGAACTGATGTAGGTGTTTTAGTGCTGCTTAAAAGTCAAATTCGGAGAAGTGATCCCCGCTTCTTGTAAGTGTACCAGGAAGTTCATCTCCATGAGCGACAGCAGAGGCTTCCATCAAAAAGCGTTACATTTCTGTTCCCCCTCACTGTACCAGCATAGCTTGTTTGTATAAAAGCATAAGCAAGAGGCTTGTTCGCGTGAGGAAAGGCTGTGTCTGTGCACGCACTGTGATTACGGGCGTTCAGTAAACACAAAAGAAACCAGCTACATTTTACTGATTTTAGTAATTAGAAAGATGTTTCCTTCTTTCATTATATCCGTTTTCTGCACAGCTCTCTGTATGTTTTCTTTCTTTGTGTCTGCCTCTGTGCTTTGCCAGTGCCATTCAGTTTCTCTGCTGTGCCCAGGTACCACTTGTGGGTGCGTTCTGCCTGTAGTTATCTTCACTCTCCCTCTTCTCCTTACTGTTGCCCAGGGCCTTTTTTTATTTTTTTTCTCCCCAAAATGACTTGAGTTCTCTGATCTAAAGAGGGGAGATTTGGGTGCCGAAAGCAGGACGGAGAGCATCCCTGTGAGCGCAGAGCTTTGCCTTCAGGGCTGGAAGCTGTCTGGCGCCATTGGCTTTCCTAGGCTGCCAGAGATCCATTGTGCTGACTCAGGTCCTCCTCACGCCACTGACCACTTCCTTCCAAACCCTTCTGCTGTCTGGGGCCTCATGGTGGGCAGGCCGTTCGGGGCATCGCAATCCTGCAGCTCAGAGAGCCAGTACAACATGTATCCTCCCAGTGTTGTCCTGTGACCACCTCCTCCTCCGCCCAGTCTAAAACATGTCGGAGAAGCAATGGAGGTGTGGGGCTTCACCTTGCTTCAGGGAAAGGCAAACCAGGACCGGACACATGCCTCAAAAACAATTACTAAGAAGTAGTCATTCGACTTTCTATCTCAGTTTTTAGTAGACAGTTCTCCCAGGCACAAGGGAAATAAATCACTTTAATTTGGCACTTCTGTTAAGGCCTTGCATTAACTTTAACCTTTTAACATCATTACACTGGGATTCAGAGAAGAGCACCCTTCCTTTGGCAGCCAAGGAAGAGAGTCAGAGCACTGATCAGGGGAAGTGGCGGCCTGGGCATTTGTACCCACAGCTTCTCATGTCCTAAACTGCTTTTTCAGCAGCTGAAGCTTCTCCAGGTGCAAAGAAAGGCCTTCTTAATTTCTGTCTAGTAACTAATATTATATAAATTTTAAAACAGATTGCTGCTAAAGAAAGAAAATGCTTTTCACGTTCCCATCTCTGAACAGACTAGAGGATCAAAAGAAGTGGCTACTTGTAGAAGTCAGCAGACAGTGGTCATAGTGGTTACTTCAATTAATTAGCCACAGATAACACTTCCTACACTTGGGAGCCCAGTTTGAAATCCAAACCCCTTTTTCAGTAACTTAGTATTCCAGATAATTAAAGAGTTCTCTACATCTAACAAGTTACAGTCAGCATCCAAGCAGTTTCACACAAAATCATGAAGACTGAAGTAATTGGCCATTAAATATCACCCCTGGTGGGGAAAAAAAACAAACACAACAAACACTGTAACAGTAAAAATAACCAGTCCTCAAATTATTAGAGAATTCCTTAAATATGTATGTCCCTTATTAGCATTAACAGATAGAATCAAATTTGTATTAAGCTGAAAATCAAAAGCATTCAGAGATAACCAACAATTCAGAATTAACCTCTTTCAAATATCCAAGACAAAATTAAAAATAAATTATTCTAGTCAAGGTGTTTTGCATGCTGATTTAAAATGTGAATGAATCGGTGATCGGCAGGACTTTTAGTCCACACACTATTGGTATGAGGATTTGCCAGTTTCTTTGTATTGCACCTCATTCCCCACCAGTCTCCTTTACAAAAAGGTACCCTGCTGTCCCTCTCTTTCATAACTTTGCCTGTCTTTCATTTTGCCAAGTAAACTAGCATTGCTCCATTTCTTCCGAGGCATCGCTTCCCCCCCTTGCTCAGTATCGCTCACAGTATATATCTTTTGAATCTTTTGTAAAATGTGAAACAATATTTTTTAATTAAAGAAGAGCGAGAACAGTGAATGTAAAATCCGGCTTAGATGTTAAGACTTCAAACTCTTCAAGACAAGGACTGTCTTAATTTTTTTTTGTTACAGCTGCATACAGATAGTTAGTAACACACAAATAAAACAAATAGTGAAAATGTTCACATCACTCCAAACTATCAGCAGAAACTGGGTGAAGTAAAGGTAGGCTGTCCTGCATAATAACATTTCTAGGAGGGAAATAACAACAATAAAACCAAAATAACAATATTTCTAGGAGGGGGGAGAAAAGCAACCCAACAAGGGTTGGCTTGTTCTCCAGCCAACAAGCATTACATACCTCTATTATATACACATCTCATAATAAGTGCATGCAAAATATATACAGAATTCCACACAAAACATTCCTAAAAGGAAGGCAAACTATAGCAGAGCTAACTTTCTCATTTTCCCGTCCTACTCCCAAAATGGAAAAAAAAAGAATGACTTGGCCTCTGGTCCACAGTGCTTTCTTATTATCATGAAAAGAGGCAGGACAGTGATGGCTAGTAAAGTTACTACTGACTAGTAACGGGAAAAAAAAAAACAAATAAACCAAGCACTATGTGATTTAACTTGACAGTGCTGCATTCAAAGAAATGGATCATGGTGTAAATTAATTTGAAAGGAGAGTGGTTCTTCTTACAGGAATATATAGGCATCATCTACTAAGGAGAAAAATAATTGCATTGAAAAACAAAGTGAGAACAAGATCGTTTTAGAAATCAGGTATTTTTGGCTGAGATTAAAACATTCCATTTTCTATTCTTCAGAGGTGTATTAACACTTCAGTTTGCAAGCAACAGTAGGATGGCAAGAAATTAAGAAAGATGTCATTTGAATTAAGGAAGTTCTCTATGGAAGATTATTATTACTGGCTAAGAAAGGGCAGATTTAGGCACAGTGATCTGGAGGCAGAGAAAGCTCTTCAAGAAAATAATGTGAGTTCTTTTGCTTTGTGCTATGATTAGGCATATGGGGTCAGCTGTTACAATGTAAATGTATGGGCCTGTTCTCAAGCATTAATGTTCAAATGATCAGTACTTGTAGCGGTAGGGTCGATATCATTAAATCTAATATGTCCTCATTGCCCATTAACTCTTTCAAAGTAATGAACAACTTTGATAATAGGGTGAATATCAATAAGTTTTGCAATAGAGTAATGATACTGATGCAACTCTATGCTAGTAGTAAAATGCACCTACAGTCCTGGACAGTTTTTTTGTATAACTTGCTGTTCTTCTCTCCTAGGTGGTTGTCTTAATTATTGCAACACAGTGCAAAAATGATCCTGAAGCTCTAATACACATAGGGTACAATAAATTAATTACAAGAAGGATCATTGCTAAGAGGGCAATTCAATGTAACCAGGATGAATACAATTTAGACGATAAGTGTTGCAAGAAATGTGAAAGCGGTGAGTATCGTTATAAGACTATTGAAAAGTCATTAAGAGTGGAAGTCACAACATGTACAATAGCTTTCTGCTGGGATAGCTAAGTGGCATGTTGTGGTTTCCTGGATGCAATGCTGTATCTATTCTAGCTGTATCTTTCTCTGTTACAGAACATCAGACACTTTAAAAGTATTTCTTGAGCTCAGTGCACCAGTAACTTTTCGCTACAGGTAGTAGTTCTCACATAACATGCTTGTCACGAAAGAGCTGAGAATTATATAGACATCTTTGAAAGAGGTTTAAAACGTGCAAGCACAGGCATTTGCCTATGAGACTCCATATAGAATCATGGAATCATAGAATGGTTTGCATTGGAAGGGACCTCAAAGATCATCTAGTTCCAGCCCCCCTGCCATGGGCAGGGAAACCCTCCGCTACACATATATTCATGGATTTTCCAATTTTGCCTGTACAGTTTTGTTTGGTGTGCTCTCCTTCAGTCCTGAATTGGAGGAAGAGGAGGGATAATCAGATCTTATGTATACTACATTCCTGAAGAGCATATATGTATGCATAAAGAATATAGATTCTGTCCATGTTCGTAGATCAAAAAGTATTAGAGATTAAAAAGAAAGTCTGACCTAGATCTTAGAGCTGATGGCTTCTATCCAAAAGTATTGCAAATCTTAATTCTTGTTTTTCTGTCTCTGCAGGTTTTGTTAAAAAGACTGACTGCCCAACAAATATTAGTGAACACTGTGTTCCATGTGAAAATGGAAAGGGGTACACAGATCATGTCAATAATTTGGACAAGTGTATGAGATGCTCTTCATGTGACAGCATATTCGGTACGTCTATAAAAATAGCAACTCTAGCAACGACTCTTTTTTGATACAGGATTTGACTGAAAAGTCTCCTCAATCCCTGCACAGTGGGGTAGCATGCAGATTAAAATGTTTTAGTGGTAGTACATGAAGGAATTTATGACAAAATGATAAGCTTATCCCCTGTTCCCTTTTGTCAGGCACAAAGTAGGAAGAACAAGCCATGTTGGTCCGTTATTTCTCCTTGTATCTGCCTTTGCTCAGTCAAAGCAGTCCCTATACAAACTGTTTAGAGTCAAGGAAGAAAACCTCTCTCTCTTCTTTGCCCTTTATTTAAAAGAAGGGTGTTATAAGAAACAGGGATGGGAGAATTCCCAATGGTTTCTTTCATGTAATTAATAACATTATTTAAAATTGCTGGCACTGATAGAGTGATGTCTTTTGTACATGCAAGATGCTGTGCGGGTTACAGAATCAAATTAGGAAACTATGAGGCATGCCCTACTGGGTCAGACCAGTGGTCCACCTACCCTGGTATTCTCCGTTCAGCAGTGGAGGCAAGGGATGCTATTTAGAGAAAACACAAGCCTGTCTGCTTCCTGTGGTCTATTCCCTGCAAAGTCTACCAGCATCCACAGCTGTGGGAAAGGACATTAAAAGGTCCATCCCTATCTAGTCATTTTAGTATCCATTTATGAGCCCTTTGTGCATGAACCTGCTGGGAGACACCAGGTTCCAGAAATTCACTACTATTGCATAAATATCCATAAGTTAAAAATTTAAAACTTTAAAAAAAAAAATCTGTTATGTCCTACCAGTTCCACCAGGTGTGCTGTAGTTCTAGTATACCTGGATTTAGGGAATCATAGTTCTGCATTCTTCATATCCAAAATCAAGCTTAGTGAGCAGAGAGACAGCTCTCAACTTCAATATGGTTATACTCAGATCACCTGCTGGAATATCAATCTTTAGTGCTTTTCCTCTTCTGTAACACCTCCATATGCATAGAAATTTCTCCTCTCATTAGCTACTATAATAAACATTTTTGGATGGGTAATGAAGTTGAATACAGCGAAACAATTCAGCATCTTATACAGTGCCACAAAGGAAACTATTAGTTATACTAAAGGGGAAAGAAAGGGTAATGGGATGACTAGTCACATTATCTCACAGACAATAATGTAGTTGAAGACAAGTCAGTAGAAAACATTAGGCAGGAGTAAAATTACCACTGAAGTTCCATGAGAACCATTCTTAAGATCATTCATGTTTGATATTTCCATAAATGGCTTCAGCACTGGTTTCACAATAGGGCTTCATCAAATTTTGAAAGATAACATATTTTCCTGTTACAGCAGGGCACTGAATGCAAAAACTCAAAAATTCACTTTTATTCCTATACACCTATGCAAATAGCTTTCATAGTAGGAAGATACTTAAAGTAATAATTAATACGGAAATAATTTTTCATAGATGGAGATAGTGTCATCATATGCACTGAGGATAGGAGAAAATTCATTCACTTTCTTTGATACTTAACAGGGAATACGTTAGCTAAAAGAGAGAGTGGAATTCCTCACCATTGGAGGTCCTCAAGTAAAGATAAACTTGTCTGTCAGGGAGAGTAAAGGACTTGTCTGACATCAAGCAGGGAGACGGGCTACATGATCATCTGAGTTTCCTTCTGGCTTTACACTTCTGAATGGGAAAAAGAAGCTAACGTTTGGCAGTGCCAGACGAGTCCTCTTCTAGCAAGTACTTCACTGTGTGATCAGTTTTTGAGCTTCTGGCCCACAGAGGTCTCTCTGCCATCTCCGTATTTCCAGTACTCTGGCAGCAGGGCTCCTAATAAAAGCTATGTTTTTCTTGCAGTTAAGCCTCACCAGTGCCAGCAGTGATAGAGCTAAAAGCACGTAAGTCTGAGGACAAGAGCATGTGAGGCCTTTAAGGCCTACTTTTTCAAACTAACAAACTTCAAGAAATTTATTTTAGGTTTGGAGGTTGCAAAGAACTGCACCCCAGCACGGAACACAGAATGCACCTGTGCAAAAAACTATTTTTGCAATTCTTCTGTCTCATGTCAGCACTGTGATCCATGTACCATGTAAGTTCATGCCTTCATTGTTAAATATGAAATCGTTAATAGCATATGTTATCACTCTTTTTTCCAGCTAGTTTCAAGACAGCAGCTAAGGTAATATATAAGCTAAGGGAAAACGTACTAGTTTTCCTTTGCAATTAGCTTGTTGAGCTGATTTAGCTCAGTCGACTTAACTTGCATCCGTCTAGGCTTTCCCAAGGCATGCAGAAAAACTTGTATACATTCACCAAATCTGTATATGCTTTTCAAAAAAATGTAAGCTTTCCTGTTGTCTTTGTGTGATCTACTGTTACATCTAGAAAACCATTTCCACACCTTTTTCCACTCCCATACCTTTCCATACCATTTTCATACCTATTAAATAATTCCAAACTCCAACATCTTGATATAGGAAATATTTAGCTGATAAAAAGTGCTTGAAGATTTTGATTTGCTCTGTTGACAGAGTTTATAAAGAGAGAAACAAACCCCATAACAACTTTTGTTCATCTTTTCTGCAGATGTGAAAGTGGTGTAATTGAAAAACATTGTACTTCAACTTCAGACACTGTGTGCGGAATTAAAGGTACCATTCTAAAACCTAGCATGGCCTAGCATCTGCTGTATTTTGAGAGGCTGTTGCAATTGTGCTGTTCTACACAATGGCCCATAGTGATTCCTGACAGCTAAGGACATCGTATCTACCCTGTACTGACCTGCAATGCACGATTGTCCTTTTCCCTTACCGCTGTGCAGATGTAGGAGGTATTACTCCTTTTTAGGGGCGACTCATGATAGGCAAGACTTTAACAAAGAAGTAACTTCTGACGTTAAGAGACAACAGAAAGGCTGTTATAATACAATGCAATCTTGTTCAAAATTTAGAGTGTGTTGCTGTATTGCATTTTTTGACTTAACTTTCAGCTAATGTTTCCAATGTTCCAATAGAAACAGGAATGCCGTGGTGGGCCACTGCTTTGATAATTGTGTTACTACTATTAGCAGCAGCTGGAGGAATATTCTGGTGTAAGTAATTCCCTATTCCTTATCCCTCTCATACTCCAAATAAAATATTCAGCTGCTTACTCAGATGTATTATATTCTTGGAGTGCAGAGGAGAGATGTAGTCTGTCCTGAATTTTAAAAATGTCTTTTTTGTTTCAGATAAGAGAAAACAGAAGGGCCTTACTAGCACAGACAAACCAAGTAAAGTAGTCTCCACACCAGACGTTTCTTATGTAAGTATTGTTGCTTAAATCACAAAACACTCAGCTTCATGCAAAGAATTTTGTTCCACTTAAATTACACTGAGACTCCCCAAGAACATGCATGCCTCTCTTCTATGACATTAATGAAGTAAATATCACCATGAGGACTCTTTGAGAGAAGTAAGAGAAATCTTGTATTATTTCTTCAGGATTTGTTGATGTTCTTCCTAAGTTACACCACCAAGATCAAAACTTTATCAATCATCAGGCCTTCACTGACCCAGGGTGCCTGTCCCCATGCATACTTTTAGGCAATAGCAATTCTGACATAATTCCCCAAGATTACTCAAGTCAAAAGAGGTCTGTCCATCCAATCTGATTCACTTGCTCATAAAACAGGGCAATCATGGAGAAAACTAAAAGAGAATTACAGAATTGAAGTGTCATGAAATGTGTTTATTATCTTATACAAGGTTGGTGTTTTAAAAAACTTATTTCTACTAATTATCTCTTCTCAGGAGAATGTACCTCTCATATACACAGGTAAGAAGTGATTTCTCAAAATTCAGTAGAAGAAAAAAATAGAGACAAGTAAATCCTAAACTGAAAAAAAAAAAGGTGTTTTTGTGTAGACTTTGCCATCTTAGAGCTATCATTCTAGTGCAACAGTGAACACTGATTAAAGAAATGCCAGTTCATATTGTACTTAAGGCATTTAGTGGTATCATTAAAGTTTTGCCTCAAGAGGCATTTCTGTTGTATAGGAAGTAATTACTAATTGACAACAGGTGAATTTCTGTTCTGCGTGTGATACAGACACTAGGAGGGAGCAAGCTGGATTTCTAGAATCACGGATAATTATGATAATAGACTAGTCCCACACCCAGCATTGTGACTGCAGAAATACAAACCTACCTTATGTTCAAGGGCAAATCCACACTAGTAACACAGAATAAGAAGAGAACATAAGCTCCAAGGTTCTATCATAGCAAAAGACTTGTCCTGTTCCAGGACCTTTCCAACA
Organism: Tauraco erythrolophus; assembly: GCF_009769465.1. NCBI lineage: Eukaryota > Metazoa > Chordata > Aves > Musophagiformes > Musophagidae > Tauraco > Tauraco erythrolophus. The sequence goes on along the minus strand of NC_141473.1, from coordinate 19,879,105 downwards.
CTATTGTGAGGAAAACAGGTACATGAGGCATAACCAGACTTTATTGATAAAGAAGGACAGAAGAGGTTACAGAGGTAACTGAGACTCTATTTCAAGTGGTAGAGAGCAATATAGATGCAATCCTAAATATCTGAATTAGCTGGCATTTGGTAGGAACACGTAAACGCAGACCTACTACATATTGTAAAAAATCACATATAAAACATACTAAGTCATGAATACCTGAAACTTAATTTGTTTTGGATAGGAAAAGTGTCTGAGCACAGGTGACAAAAACCAGTAATATACAAGTGCCAAGAGCATTAATTTTCTTTTATATTTGTAGATATTGACCTGAGCAGCCATGTTGCTGGTATTGTGGAGGAGATGACACTCCAAGAAGTCAAGACGTTTGTTCGTCATCACAAAGTACCAGAACCTGTCATAGATCAAACGGTTCGGGATTATTTTAGTGATACGTCTGAACAGAAGATTCAGCTGTTTCAAGTCTGGTACCAAAGACATGGGATAAAAGGAGCCTATGGAACCCTTATAAGCAGCCTGAGAGCGCTTAAAATGTGCACTGCAGCTGATAAAATTGAGGAAAAACTGAAGGCAACTGTTTCCAGCTGTCAGGAAGGGGGACAGTCTTACAGTGATGACACTGAGCAAAGCAAAACCTGCAGACAGGAAAGTAGAAACTCTTACAATGACAGTGCTAAGCTAAGTAAAACCTATTCTGGTAGTTTGGAAGAGACATAGCACAGAGTAATTTCAAAATTATTTCTGACTGAATTAGTATTTTTTCTAATAATATAAATAACAAAGTTTTTAAATGCCATTTTCATCGGCAGTTTGATTCAAGGAAGTTATATGAACAAGGAATAATTTGTATTTTTGTAGCAGTATCTTCCTTTTAAGAAAGTTTTAGCTTTTTAGTTTTTGAGTTGTTAAGAGCTGGGAGGAGAAGCTTTATGGCTTATTTACTAAAGACATAAGAGTCTAGTTGTAGGATTCACTGCAAGAAGAAATAGCTATTATTTGAAGAAAAGCTTCAGTCTAAATGTATGGTCCTGCATTGCTTAATCAATGTAATGTTTTGCTTATGTTAAAGTTGTGGGATGTTGCATTTTTCAAAGTGAAAATTCTGGTGTTAAGTCTATGAAGTGCACCAGAAAGAACACTTGAACAAAAAAAGTTATATAATAGACAGCTGATTAACTTTTAACATAGGTGTTCCTGTATAATTAAATTCTACTCTTTTGTAAATGGGATTTCTCCCTTGTATAAAAGTACCTCTGTGTATGTGTGCATACAGAGTTTTGTATATGTGTGCGTGTATTTATATGTGTGTGTATAAATGCAAGTTTTCTGTGTAAAAGCTCCCAGTGCTAAGTAAAAATTATTATTTTCCTCATTCTCTGCAATGATTGCAAGCCTTTTCTCTTGTTAAAACTGTTCAAAGAAGCAGGAACTGAAGCAGCACAGCAGAGCCATGGTTTTTGGAAGGCAATCTGCACAGGCTAGGAAGTCTCCATATGCAAGTGTGCAACACTAGCTTTTCTAATGCAGGAACTGATACAATAAAAAAAATAAATCCACATAGTGCATGACTTCTCTCTTTCCTTTTTATCATGCAACCTATAGATGTCATTTTTAGGTTTTCTTTTACATGGGTCATTAAATCACAAAAAAGGAGATCACTATTCTGAAAAGAAAACCACCTTACCTTTCTTCTGCCACAGAGGGCTCAGCTCCTAAATTCAAAGCACCAGTAGCACAGTGCTGCTTTGCAGTGAGGCCTTTCCAGCTCACACATCCATTTGTCCAAAGCCTCACAAAACCTTTTAACAGAAGAGGACACCTTGGTGGAAATGTTTAAATTTTCCAGGTCATGCAATAAGCAGGTTGACTTTCTCCTTTGGCTCTGCTAGCAGTTCCCTAGAGAGAGCTTCCAGCCAGTGTCTAGACTCAGCCAAAACATAAGGAGCCCAGCCAGGGCATGCTCCCAGCTGCCAGCTGGGGTGTGCCGGCATGTGGGGCAGGGTCCAATTGCTGGCACCTGGCCCTAGGGGTGTGGAACAGGCAGGGCAGGTCTGGCAGCAGCGTGCCAGGAGCCAGCAATCAACCCTCAGGCAGCACAGGGCACCCACAGCCAGCTGGGGTGGCTCCACAAGGCCATGCTGCTAGAAGTGAGGTGCCTGGAAGGGCAGCATGTGGCCCTTGAAAACAGCTAGGAATCTGTGTATGGTGTTAAGCAGGAGCCCAAAAGGAAAGGCAGGACTTAGATTAGCTTCAAAAACTTGAATCCTTTCATAGACTTGACCAGTGGAAGGTCTGCAGGGCACAGAGCATGTTTTGTTACCAAGCCCAGACCTGGTTTAGGTAGTACAGCTCTTCCCCAGGTCTCAAGCACCACATAGATGCTGAGCACTTGTAAAAGCCTTCTACCCAGCTTTGGAGCCTCTTACTTTTAACCCTTCTGCATTTTCTAAGTGTCTAATCAATCAGCTTGCCACTACTATACTGGCAAAATCCCCATGCTATGCTGCTTTTAAAAGAAAACCTTCAAGCTCCTGTAGCTGGATGGTTTAATAGCCATGCACCTATGGACTGATTAAGGCATAGCACTGTATAAATGACTTGTGTCTGTGCTATCTGTATACAGACCTGATGTGCTGCGATAGTGTGTTGCTCATTCATTGCCATGTTCTGGCCAGGTCCCACGTATATAGGAGAATAAAATGTCTGCCTTTCAGAAAAGCAGCACGGCAGTGGTGTAGGCTGTGCCATCTGTCCTAGGTTGAAGCTGTCTAGAAACACAGCCAAGACAGGAAGGAAGGAAAGCTCTGTGCTTTCACAAGCCCTGGTAGACAGGCTGCTCCCTGTACCATGTCCCACCCAGGAAGACATAAACGTAGCTTAAAGGTATGTTGGCAGATGCTTGACTTGAGCCTTGGGCTTACTTGGCTTCTGGCTTTACCTCTCAGAGTGAGCCACCTGGCCATCAGAAACTAAGATTGTCCACCTCTCAGGGCTTCAGTGGGTCAGCTAGTGTAACTGATCTGAACTAGGCAGATCTTAAAATGGAGGTACCAAAACTCATAAATTTGTGGCGGTGAAACAGAATGAGAAATTTTTCTTTCATCACACTGGAATTCCCCAACCTCAGTACAAGGATGGTTAAAAAAAAAAACAAGTCCCTGAGCAATGAGTCATATTCTCCTTAGGAGACGTCTGCAAGGCTGAAAACAGACTGCCATTAGCTCTAGTGGTTAGCATACATCACCATTTTTTTTTCTTAATTAGAACACTGTGCATCAAACGAAACAATTGATTATATTGTGCAGTTGGTTTTCCAGTGGACTGCCTGAGTGTGTCTACATTGCAGTCAGCAGTGCAGTGTAGAGATATCTGATGAAGCTTAAAGTACCCGGACCAGGGACAGGAAGAGATTGAGTTCTGCTGACCCCTGGTAACAGACCCAGATTTCCATTGCCTCCTGCTTCTGGCCTCATTTTGAAACTAGGACTGCACGGGAAAATCACACCGAGCAGGTTTTATTAGCACTGTTTCACCTTTTGCTCTCACCTTTCCTTCTCAGAAGTAAAGTCTGTGAAAAGTCTCATGCTGATGAACACGATGATGCCACCGCCTTAGCTGCTGGCTGAAATACAGTTCTGGTGTCCATGCACTGCACCTTACATGCTTGCAATGACCAGCCTCTTTCTCCCAAACAACAAGGCTGTGTCATAAGCAGTGTAAAATAACTTTTCTCAGCTTTAGGTAAGGGAAAAAAATAGAAAAAAAAAAAAAAGAAAGCAACAGAAATTACTTTGAAAACGAAAACTCTCCTGCTTTATGAAAACCCAGCATCAGAAAAGCAAGTGGAAACTGAAACAGAAACTTGCCCAGGGAATGACTTGGCACATTGTGAAAAGCAGATTTCAAAGGGGAAGCTCCCTCTTCAGGAAGCCAGAACTTTGCAAAAGTACTTGCATTTGTTATTTAAATAGTAATACCAGAACAATTTTTATTTAAAAATAACAACAAGAAGAACAGGAACATAGAAATATAAAGCCAGAAAGATGGTCTCACTTCAGTCCCCTGCAAATCAAAAGTGACCACACAATCGAGAGGTCTGTTCAGAAATTCCACAGGTGGTTTTACTTGTGCGTCCAGACCCGATTTGCTCATCCACACTGTAAACTGTAGAATAGTTCCTGCTGCCCTGCGAGAAAACCGAACACCTGCGAGGGGACAGAAACAAGATCACTATTACAGTGTGGCACCAGAAGAAAGCATGAGAAGTTCAAGACAGCTCCAGTATACAGGATTGCTGCAATAGGAAATAAATTATTTTTAAAGTTGTCCTGAAGGCTGCCAGTTCTTGAAAGGACTTGCCTGAGAAATGAAGTGCTGAATACAGAGTCTGAAATCTTTCTGCACAGATGGCATGACAAGCATATTAAAGTGTGAGAGAGCCGTAGGCTTATTTCCTGTATGGAGAAGAGGGAAGGAAAACAATACAAAAAAATTTGTGAGAAGAATAAAACTGTATTGGGAAAGCCTTGGAGTTGGATGGTGCTCTTGTTTTGAGGGAAGACACAGCCTCAAAACTCACATTCCTCTCTTACTATTTGTCAATACTTTGATTTTGGACTTGAAAGGGAAGCTTGCATTCCTGCTATCCCTCTGCTAGCAAGAAGAAAAATGCCCACCATGTGCATGTAGCCTCTAGGACGGAGCTGCGGTTGGGAATTACGAGGGATATGGAAACAATCACAAAACTTTATGTACAGTCAGTACTTCTCGATAGCTTTTTGGTGGTTTTAGTTCAAGTTCCTTTCCAAATTGAACGCAAGACTTTTAAGGCAGACAGAGTGCTAGAGGGCCCTTTCCCACAGCTTTTAACAGAGGTGTCTCACTCCCTCAATAAACCAGCAACTGTGACAAAGTGCTGTTTTCATAGCAGGCAACCTAGTGGGGAATCAGCAAAAAACATCTGTGATCACAGGGATGCTGAAAAGACGGTCCTGAACAAACGCAGGGGAGGAGTTAATGATGGAAAGCAATGACAGGATAGAGCCAAAGGTGCAGTCCTTGGAGGCACAGCACGTGGCCTCCTGCACTCAGGGGCACACAGCAGATAGAGGTCACTGACCCTGCCTCCCATACATCTTCCCACAGTGGTGTCCATACGTCTGGCTCTCCACCTGTATGTGTGTCATTGGGATATGAACAAGAAAGGATGAGGCAGAAGTATCCAGTTTCAGTTCCTGCATATTTATCCTGCAGTCACTAATTAATAATACATTTTCCAGATTATCAACATCTGAAGATTGACATTCTCTTTTTCCTCTTTTCCTCATACTATAAGAAGACCCCTCTCCAGACATATCTCTGGGATAGCTGAAGCTGCAGGGAACATTTTATGACATCCCCAAATCGCTCTGATGCACTGTCAGCCCTCCAGCAAGGCATCCCCCAGCTGTGCTGGGACTGGTTGTGCCCTGGCACCTCCGGTGTCCTGGCTGGGGATCTCAAAGGGTCTTAAGGTTCAAGGTCTGTTTCTAAGACTCGAGGACAACACTTCTTTCTGTACCTTGGGGGACAGGACGGGGGCAACTAAGTTTATACCAGACAGTGCCCCCTCATTTATCCAAGAATGGATAATGGTCACTAAACAGTGCAGTATTTTCGAAACTCTCAGTCAAATCTCTTCAGATTTAAATTCCTTTAAACTTGTTTAAACTTTAAACAACCACCCCGGGAGGTGGTAGGGGTTGTGTTTTGGGGAGAGAAGGGAGGTAACAGCCGGAGCCTGCCCCGCCCCGTTGCAGGAAGCCGCCCCAGCCGCAGCCTGTCCCCCTGCCGCTGCTCAGCAGGTGGCAGCCTGTGTCCGCGCAGTGCCGCGCACCCCCGGCCCGGCTGGGCAGGGGCGGGCATCCTGCCGGAGCTGCCTCCCCGCCGCCTCCCCCTGCTCCTTCCCAGGCTCCGGCTGGCCCCCTCTCCGGGGGATGAGTTATTCTCACGCGGAAAAGAGATTTTATAAATGAGCTAGCACATGGAGCAGGCAGCAGCCTGGCACGAAGCCTTGTCCTGGTAGAGCTGAGCCTGCCATTGGGCTAAGCCAGTTCCAACTGCAATTTTACACGCGATCCCTCAAGTCTTGCTCCACAAGACTTAAAATGACACCTACAATGTCACAGAATGTGTGACAGCTTTTGTAACACTCCTCAGCTTTGAGGATTGGAACAGCCTGACTCCCTTCAACTAGCCCTAGGATTAAGCGGCTCAAGAAAGTCCCACGCTGCAATGCCAAACTCTCCTGCAACACAGCCGATGACTTGGCGTCACCAGTTTTAAGTTTAATATCACATGGAAAAAACTGTGTCATAATAAAACATTTGGGCTGCAAATGGAACACTCTGAAATCTGGAATTGGCACTGTTACTGAAATAAGTGCAGCATTACCTGTGCCAACACGAATGTGCATTGCAGTAAAGTCTTAATAAATACTCGTACATAAAAGAAAACAGTCGAGAGTTAGACATTGATTTGATTGTTATTTATGCAACTGCCAAGATACCAATCAAAGGTGGAAGTTAGCAGGGGCTGAGAAAGTCTAGGAAAGACAGCATGGCTGTCCTGAAATTTGGCCCTCCAAAGGGTAGTCTTTGTATCACCATAATCAAGTGAAAAAGCAACTGGTGAAGACGGGGGAGGAGAAGGGGTGGGTGGTGACAGTTTAGAGGCTTTGTGGAGGAACTGGCTTATGAATAATACCCTTAATTGCTACAACATGCTATTGTGAATAGTCTTGTCTTCTTTCTCTTCCAAGCTTGTAAGTTAACCTATCATTTTAAATAGCTATACATTAAATGCCATTTTGACTCCAGTTCTAGCTATAGAAATGTTGGGAATAATCACCTCAGGATGCTTGCTGCCAAGATTTTTTTTTAATCTTACAAAATCTGTGACTGTTGCTTCCATCAGAAAAACTGGAATGACTATGAGTGCTTGAAACTATATAATCCTGTACCATGAGACATCAGAGTTGGCAAAGTACTCCATGTATTATGCTTTTTGTTACCTCTATTTAGGTATCTTTAGCAAACAGCAAATCAGCAACTAGCTGTGCAAGGTACACAGCTCCCTTACCGAGATATCTTTCCTGAGAAAGGGACTTTATGCAGATCTCCCTATAGCACTCAGAAGGCTTTCCCTGACATCAGGTACATGGGCATGAGGAACTTTGAAAGAGCACTCCATAAAGTTGCTGTAAGGAAAGTAAAGAACAATGTTACTCAGTGCTATTTAAATAATAATAGTCACATGGGCAGGCACTCTTAGTCACCCTTTAGGGAGCCCAGGTTAAGTAATTTGTTGAACAGTTACACCAACAGGTGCTTCCAAGTATTCCTGAGCTGTGGCTCCACTGCCAGGTGCTTGGGGCTCAATGTCTATGGACTGCAGGACAGAGTAATATTTACTTGATGACCCAGGGAAAATGTACTGTAGGGGAGAGCCAGAGATGCATAGAAAATTCACGAGGTTATTTCTCCTCTCATCATTGCTTGCCTTTGCAATTGTAAGACTCTATTAACCTGCTGTCAGTGCAACTTTTTAGGCTCCCTTTTTATTTGTAAATGAAATCAGATGAGTAAACTCATGAGCTGGACACAAGATAAAAGCTCTGTTCTGTGTAAAGGCTGGCGTCAAATAGTCTTTCAGAGACCAGCTTCCTCCTCCCTTCTCCAAAGGCATTCCTACATACATCACAATAAAAATGCACAGATCCTCCAGGAAATGCAGTTTTCAACATTTCCTAACTCATCCAACTACCAACAGAATGTGCAAAAGCATTTTTCAGAAAGAAATACTGTTTTCCTACTTTATTCTCTCAGCTGTGGATCTGTTCCAAACAAGGATAGTCATGTACTCATTTTTTGCTTAAATAGAGGAAATTGTTCTTCCAAATGTGACTGAAAATATTGTTGGTCAAATTAAATCAATACATTATGTCTGGACGGCAACCAGGTCCAGAACATTTCAGCAAAGAAAAGAAAGCGTTAGAAGCTTTCAAAATAGGACTTCAAGTGAAATCCTGGTCTACTTGGATTCAAATTAGCGATTAAGATCAAAGGGGCAAACTATTATCACTAGAAAGCAAGAAGAATTTTTCTTTTCTAGGCAGCATTCCACCTGAGGATCTAATCAGTCATCAGCTTATACTCACTACTTACCTTCAACAAAACTGGGCAGACTTACAGACAACCTTAGTGTAGACAAGTCTATAGGGGAGTCCCTGACAGAAACAAAAAGCAGACTCTTAAAATCTAAGAATACTAGAACAGCCTTCTTGGAACTAAAGGCATGACTTAAAATGGAATTATGGTGGGAGGGTTGGAACTAGATGATCTTTAAGGTCCCTTCCAACCCAAATCGTTCTATGATTCTGTGATGCCTGTCTCTTTGGTGTCTTGCCACACTGTCAAACACAGAAATGCAAGTCAGATGTTCCTCCTCCTTCCACTCTAACCCAATACTACTTGGAGCAGTAGATGTTAACATTCACACGAGATGTGGCAGAATCTGGCTGGAACTCCCTTCTCTGGTCTGGAAAAGAAAATTGCATGCAAGTTTCCCACCTCTCAGAAGCACGAGTCTGGGCTATTTGAGGACATCTCTTCCCGGATCACTCTTGTTAAAGCTGTTCCACTATGTGTAATTAAATATTCATTGCTGTGTACATTTAACATTGATTCTCCCTGTTCCAGGGGATGCCTAAACTACTAGGTTATTCACATTAGTTATCTAGTGGGCTGCATGCCACAGGAAAGGCAGCCAAGGAATTATCTAGTTTGTCAACCCAGTTAAGGCAGAGGGGCTCAGCACAGAGAACTCACTTGTGAACACTGGCCTCTACTGAGATATTAGGTACCTAAATTCTCCTGTGAGACTAATTTGGGTTAGATTGCAGGAGGCAGCGAGAGCAAATAACATGCTATGAAGGCAGCGTTACACTATGAAGTTTTTTACTGTGTCAAACTACATTGTCCTTTGGGAATATTTTTGTGTGTTGTTCTTCTTTTCCTAATAAGGTATCTGGGACTTTCTTCTTTGAGAATACAGTACTGTTTATGATATCAAACAGGAAATTAAGTCGTCTAGCTAAGGTGAAACCCAAGAATTTTTCCTGTTGAACAATGGACTCCACAGAGAGTTCCTATTTAAAAAGAAAGGGCTGGAAATTCCAGCCACCTTAAAATAAATGCACACAGTCCTTCTGCTTTAAAAGCTACTGGTTACTTTCTGATACTGCTAAGACTGGAAAGGACTTTGAAAGGTCATTTACTGCCGTCTTTTGCTCTGAGGCAGGATTATTAAAATGTTTTTGTTCTATCTCTAGAGGTGAACACTCCAAAAGTCTCTAGGTAATTCATACTGATGTTTCACAACCTCTACTCTTAAAAAGTCTGTCTTAATATCAAAATGAACCCTTGGTGTATTTTCAGTCCTCTACATCTCACCATACCCACTGGGACATGTAGAAGATATTGCTCTCTTCCTTTTTACAACAGCCTTTTACATATTTGCCCATCATTATCATGCTTCACACCTCATCTTTTTTGCTCCTTTACGCTACACAGCGACAGCTTGTTCAGTCCTTCATTGAAGGGCATGTCTTCTGCACAATGACGAGCATACAAAAACGAAAAGAATATGTTTTTTTGCTTTTCTGCATTATAGCATTAGCATGATTAAGAATGCTAGTTCAGATACTTTTGAATTTCCTTTTGGTTATCTGTCTTTGAAACTTGCTAATTAGTCCCCAAAGTAGAAGTGTGTTTTTAGAATCATGCATTTCTGTGTACATTGCAATCCAGAATTAAACAAGAAGTGACTTCTGACTCTCCCCCACATAGCAGTAGGTGTACTTAGGGGTACATAATGGCTAGTCCAGGATTCTTTTTTAAAATCTTATGCTCGAAAAATTTCAGTGTAATTCTGCTAAATCTCCTGTGTTCATTACCACCTCAGTAAAAGAAGGAGAATTTATGCAGTTCAACGAATAGCTGGCAAAAATATAATGGCTGAAATGAATTTCCTTCACTCCTAAGCAGGCACCTTTTGCAAATGTGAAGGCATTTTACACATGACCAAGTTTGCTGTCACAACCAGAGCTTGGCCTATTCTGGCTCATTTTCACATATCCTCTAAATATTGCTCTGTGAGGAGCCCCATGGAGTTGGGCTCTCTACTAAATCATTGGGTATTACAATGCTTTGGATTTGATTTCCAGGTGACACATTGCTTTAATCAGGATAAAGTCTATATTCACCTAGCTTAGATATATGATCTAAAAGAGCTCTGTGCATATGTTTCCTTTACTCTGCTGTCATGCTAAGGGTCTTCTGAGGAATTCTCTCTTTCCTGCTTCATCCTTACTGTAACAAAGGCCACAAATATGCAGTTTATTTCTTTAAACGGATGCCCTTTTCTGTTATTGTGCCAGGTCCTAAATGCCTTTCTTAATATTTATAGGATCATTAAATCCCTGGAAACATTAGGAGTTATGACTTCAAAATCACAAGAAAAAGATATTAACATTTTGTGCTAAGCAGAGTCCTTTAACCCCTGCCCCTTGCTGTGACAGCTTTGCCGCTTTACCCATTTTCTCAATATTTAGTTACAGGATACATCCAGGCAATTACCAGTGTCATGGCTTAACCCCCACCAGCAACTAAGCCCCACACAGCCACTGGCTCACAACCCCCCACTGGAATGGGACAGAGAATCGAAAGGGTAAAAGTGAGAAAACTCGTGGGTTGAGATAAAGACAATTTAATAGGTAAAGCAAAAGCTGCCCACAGAAGTAAAGAAAAACAAGGAATTCATTCCCTACTTTCCATCAACAGGGCTCCAGCGTGCGTAATGGTTACTGGGAAAGACAAATGCCATCACTCCAAGCATCCTCCCTTTCCTCCTTCTTCCCCCAGATTTCTATGCTGAGCATGACATCATATGGCAGGGAATATCCCTTTGGTCTGAGTAGGTTGGCTGTCCCAGCTGTGTCGCCTCACAACTTCTTGTGCACCCTCAGCCCACTCGCTAGTGGGGTGGAGTGAGAAACAGAAAAGGCTTTGATGCTGTGTATGCACTGCCCAGTGAGAGTCCCTTGGAAATTAATGGACTGAATTTTCCTCACATTTAGATGGCTGGCATAACTCATTCATTTCAATAGAATTTCTGTTAATTTCTACTGGTGTAAGTTAGAGTGGAATTATAATAGGATGATGTCTCCTTACCACAGGACTCAGATCAGATCTTCCAGACAGCTGGTAGCACCTAATGGCTGCCTGTAGCATTATGCAACAGCTACAGAAACTTTCAGTTCCATCTATGTGTGGAAAGAATAAAAATAGAGAACTGAAGAAGACTCTGGTTTCAAGATGTGTAGGAAAAAAGCCCAAACCAATGGCTACAGTGTGTTGCATCATGATAAATCATAGGAAGAGAACTTCCTAGTACCTAATATAGAAGGAGAAAGGAAAAGGAAATACAATACATACAAGTTGGACAGTTAATGAGATGCTGACCTGAAATGATTCCAGGATCTAAATTTAAATAGAAAGATATATTTGGGGTTTGCTTTTATTGATTGGATAAATATCAATATTCAGTTTGCCCATTTTTTAAGCTTTAAAAAAAATGAAACAGCATAAAGATCTTACTGTCCTTCAGAAAGCTAGACTGTTTAAACAGCTACTGCTGTACCACTTCAGGTGGAAGAAAAAATTTCTGCACTGCAAACAATGTGACAGTGGCTCTGCATAGGCTACAGCTGCAAAAACATGGGTTTCCTCCTTCACTATTAAATGAAGGTGACAAAAATAATAGCCAAACTGCACATTTGGCCACATACCTTTCTCCCTGTTCTACACCTACCATATTCTCAAACTTCAGGCTTTCTCTTTTCTTGGGTTGCACTTAAATGTCCATCATGGCTTCTAGCATCCCTAGTGTTGAGGACAGAAATACACCAGAACATCTAAGCTTTTTTGGTTGACGTTACTTAGAGGTCTTCAATTCAGCTGTATCTTAAAGCCCACAAAGTCCTATGCTAGCCTTGTGCGTTTTCTCCAAGGTGCAGCTGTCTAGCCCTCGGTTTCCTTACTACACCTCTCTTGGGAGAGCAAGTTTGAAGGCCCTGTACATCAACGCATGGCACACCAGTGCCCAGCCAGTTCCCTTAGCTCACTCTGGTAAGCCACATATGCAGCTCTCCTTTGTCACACGACTGCATCAGCTGTGCTTGGAACAGCACAGCCTATTTCTACAACAACAGCGGGTCTGCTGCTGTTGCAGAAAAATGGATTTGTTACATATGCACACACAGATTGAGTGTGCAATGCACATGTGTTTAACGTGGTGCTCCTTGAAAGCACTGGAGCTATCGTTCAGCCACCCAGAAAAGCGTGTGTGTGCTCGGGGAAGACACCAGCAAGGAACACTCTGCCATGGCCAGAATAATTGATGCAAGTTACTGCTGGCTATCTTCTTCCTCAGGAGTAACCTGAGAGCACACAGAGACTGAGCCAAAGAATTGTTCTAGCAACAGAAGTAGCTTGAACCTGGCCACCTTTCCCTTCTCAGCCCCTCCTCTCCAATATATGCCCATCTCTTTCTATCTTGGAAACCACCATATGTGAGGTTCTGGATGACAGACAAGGGGACAGTTCCCAGCTTTGTTCACACAAGTTGCTGAGATACATACCTGGGGCAAACAGGAAGAAGAAAGTTGGACGCTTTGCCTGGTCTTCAGGGCATCTGCTTCTCACCTGGCAGCGGTGCATCCTTGCCAAGGATCCTTTTCTGCACAGAAACTTTCCACTGATCCTGCAAGACTGCCCGTGGAAGAGGAGGAATTATATCAGCCTTTCCTTGAAGTATTTTATTTTCTCTCCTCTGTCACAGGTATATTCTAGGACAGTAATTAGTCCAGAAAAGCTGTGGGCGCAGTAGAAGTATACTTTCTACCAAGCCCACAGCATTTCTCTCCTAGTCAGCAGAAGAGATCACAAGTCCTGCCTTTGAGGACACATTGTGTCCAGCACTTGTTTCCTCCCACAGCATCCACCCTTACCAAGGGAAATAGACCAAATTTCAAGGATCTTCCTAGAGCATTTCTAAATGTTTGGTTTCCCACTGTGATAGTCCAGTGTGCCTCTTTGCTCTGTTCCCCCAGGGAAAGGCAGTGACTCTCTGTCTGGCAAATTTACCATGACATACGCCACCAACGCATCTCCCAAAAAACACTCCACAAAAAGACCTTATTCCCAGAACTGTTGTCCAGAGAGAGTTTGTTGGAGAAGAAACAATAAGCTATTTCCGCAGTGTCATGACTATTTTGTTTCCTGCGTTCTCAGTGGAGCAGTCAAGAGGTCTACGCTAAGTAGAAGCAACAAGACTAACACCAGTGAGGTGAAATAAAAGACAGGATATGTCTGTGGAGCAGACTGATATCAACTGAACCAGGGACAGAACAAGCATGCTGGAAGCAGAGATGGGAAGAAAATTAGTTGAGTAAACAGCAAAAGAAGATGACTGATTGTGTCATGTTTCTGTGGCAGCAGCTAACAGAGATGCTATAGAAATGGATAGGCCACTGCAAAAAGGAGGATCAGCTATATCCCTTGACTGGGGCAATTCTAGAGCATGCAGACTACTCAGCTGTCCTGACAAGAAGCTCTGGGATGCTGTGCATTCTTGTTTTGCCAACAAGAAGCAGAGTATTCACCTGTTAAGCAGCAGCACCGGGCATGTTTACCCTGCTTCCATCATTATTTCATGACAGAGGAAGATATGGATCTCGGCCCAAGCTCCTCCACTGCTCACCTGACCCAGAAGCACATCTTCCTCTTCTTTAAAAAGATGCAAGAAGGATCTTCCCCCTCTGCCCCTTACAAACCAAACATCTGGTCACTCTAACCAGAGCTAGCTAAGCGTCTTCATTTTCCCACTCCACCACTTCTCACTTCCCCTCTGGAGCAGGGTTTTATAATTGTGTCCATGTTCCACAACGCTGGTGGTACAGGCTCTTCCACTCCAGATATTCCACTTGATGTGGCTGAAAAAGAGAAGTAAGATGTTGCGCATTGAAATCAGTGCGTGAAGGTCTCGTGTGCTCCCTTGTCCTCCGACCTTAGCACGACATACTGGCTGCAGTTTCCAGGAGTGTTTACATGGAAGTGGTTTGGTTTTGTGTGGCTCCTTGCTTGTCATTTGCTTGCTCTATTTGTCTGTTTTGTCCACTCTAAATTGTCATCCTAAGCAAAAGTTTTATTGCAGCGATGTGCAGATCTTTTTCTGACCACTGTAAAACCATGCAGAGGCTGCATCCCTTTGCTCCCTAGTCTGAGCTCGCTTAAAGCCAAGTGCAAATACAAGCAGTAACACACCGCACCAGAGTGTCATCTCAGCATTAGAGGAAGATTTTTTTGGCTGTTTTTTTTTTGTTGTGGGTTTTTTTGTTTTTTCAACTGACCATGCATGAGGCCATTCAAAATCAGGGAACAGTTGCTTTATTTCCTCCCACCACAAGCTAAACGACTACTTCTTTTGTCTTCTCGAAGAGTGTGCCAGCTCCGTGCCCCCGGATGCCACGTATGCCAGGATGCTGCTGGAGCCCCTGTGTCATGGTTTGATGTGGAGGGGGGGGTGGTTCTGGTGGCAGGAGAGGGATTTTGCTCCCTGCGACCTCCCCGGTTTTGGATCCGGGTTAGGCTTAGTTCTGGCCACCGGATCAGACTGCCGTCCCCCTCGGGATTGAGCCAATAGGGCGCCTCTGCGAATTGCCCTATTTAAGTCAGGACAAGGGAACCGGAAAAGGTGCTTCGCCCAGGATCGAGCAGAGAAGGGAGGAGGGCACTGCCCCCGCTCCCTGGCTCCCGGCCGGGCGGCTGCCTGTGTCGGGCCGGCGCCGCCCATGGAGAATGGCGGCGGCGGAGCCAGCTGGGGAACTCGGGGGCACCCCACTCCCAGGGTGCCCACTGGGCTGAGTTCACCTGGAGAGGACTGAGATCTGAGAGAAACAGCTGCATCGACAGCAGGTCAGTGAGGATGGAGCGGGAGGAGGTGTGCCGGAGCCGAGTTTCCCCTGCGGCTGATGGTGAGATAGCAGGCAGCCCCCCTGCAACCAGGACGGCCTCGGTGGAGCAGCGACCCACTCGCAGCCCGTGGGGAGAAGATGCCTGAGCCCGAGGATGGTCGTGTTGGGGGCACGGCAAGGCAGAAAGGCATCTGGAGTCTTCGTGACGACCCACGCCGGAGCGAGTGGCTACAGCTCCCTAAGTACCCGAGACTGTGGTATAGCCCACACCGGAGCAATCTGTGGGGAAGGATTGTTTCCAGTGGGCTGGACTCACGTTGGAAAAATTTGTGGATTTTTCCTCGTGGGTAGGGGATCCATTGGAGCAGGGGAAAAGGGTGTAAGGACTCCTTCTCCTTTAAGAAAGAAGCAGCAGTAACAGCACGGAATGAACTGACCTGCACTCCCCCAGTCCCTGCCCCCTGTGCTGCTGGGGGGAGGAGGTAGAGCCGGGAGGAAAAGGAAGGTGGGGGGGGAAGGTGTCGGTTTTAAGATCTGGTTTTGTTTCTTTCTGTCCTCTCAAGTAATCGGTTTTTATTTCCCTTTGTCCTTCTAAGTAATCATTAATAAACTGTTTTGCTTTGAGAAAAGCGCTGCCTGTTTTGCCCAGGACCATGGTTGGTGGGTGCTCCCTCTGTTCTTGCCTCAACCCTCAGTCCTTTTGTTTTTTTTTTCCTCTCCTCTCTACTTTATTGGAGAAGGAGAGACTGTGAGTTTTAGTTGCTGGATCAGCCTAAAACCACGACACCCTGGCATGACAAGACCTGCACAAGGCTGCTCACCGAGAAGGTGCCAGGCACCGGCCCTGCACTGCTGCACCCACACAGCTCTGCCTCAGAGACTCAGCAACGAGCTGCCAACAACACCCCGTACCGCAGATGCTGTTTCCGCCGAGTCCATCCAGCTTTCCTTGCACTCATGCTGGAGTTCTCCTCCCACCAGAAACTGGGGTACTAACACCCCTCCACCCCCACAAGGATCACTGACAGCTGCTGTGTGCCTCAAAGCACAGCTTTCTCCCTCATTGACCCAGAGGGTCTGTGGCTGCCAACAAGGCCGTGGACCTACATCTGTACATATAGAATAAAAGACCAAAACTATGTAGACATCACTGAGAAAAAAAAAATCTTACTTAGCAATTACAGAAGTAATTACTTATATGCAAACCTTACTTTCATTTGTAGTTCGAGCTCACAGTGAAATCAGTAAGAGTTTCCCAGCAATCAAGAACAAAAGTAAGACCAAAACTATTCCAAAGTTTTCAGAATTCAGAAGAATCTATTCAGAAGAATCTAAATTCCCAGCTGACTAAATGGGAGAAGCTCTGCTGAGTTCAATACATCTTTACCAATGCTGCCCGGATTGCTTAAACCTGTGGGCTGGCACCTGTCTAAATCATCAGAATCTAAATGTAAGTTTTTTGTCTGGTGATTGGTGACAACATTCTAGTTCTTACCACAACGAACAGATCAAACCCAGTGATCCCTACAAAAGCTGCAATGAGTAGTCACAGTGGCTTGGCCCTTCACGTTGCAGAGATGTTTTCCTATCTCAGACACTCTCTTCAGAACAATTTTTGGTGGCAAATTAAGATCATGATTTTTTCTTTGTTGATTAATGTAGCAAGTCAACTTCTACACTATTTTTTCTCTCACGTAGAGTATGAACAGTCCCCGAGGGAGGGAAAAATAAACCAAACAAACAACAAAAAATCAAATATAACCTTCGTTGCAAACTTAGTACCATCTGACATTCTGTGTCTGCTTACTGTTAATAAGGAAACTATTAGAACATTTGGTCAAAGGTCAGGAAGCAGGAGGGCCTACTTAGGAACTTTGCCATAGCAAATTAATAGATTCAAATGGAAATGTGATTGGAAAATGTGTTTTCTAACTCAAATAAAATCACCTGACCAGGAAGTCTCATCAGAAACAAAAGTATTCTACACTCTGAAACAAACAGCTAGGCGAGTCTGATCTTGTATACACTGAATTCAATGGGAGCAATTCCAGTAAGTTCCCTGGAAGCAGAAATAGATCAAATCTACCCTGACTAGTGATAAGCAAAAAGAAAACCTTTTTAGTGAAGAATCATTGTTTTAATAGAATGCCTTAAACTTTACCAATTTTCACAGAACACTCAAAAGCTTGTGGAAGAGAAATTTTAATCTCTCCTATCTTGCCAAAAGACAAAAAATAAAATCCCAGTTTTGCATCACTGAGGATTCCTGAAGCCCTGGCTCCTTGGAGGATAGCCATCAGGTAGCAACGTCCATTTGCACAGCAAACAAAACCATGAAATGCCCAGGTTTTATTCTGAACCATAGATTAGTCACCACTTACATAAACACACAGTTCTACTGAATTATACCCAAGTCCCCTCCAGCTCCCAGAAGAATATGAATAGGACTTCCACAGCCTACAGCTCACTGTTTTGTATTGCATACCTGAAAGGCACAGCCCAAACTTTACCTTTAGACCTTCCTAAAGCTATCGCTTAGCCAGAATCTTCCAAGAGTCTGCAATTGCTAGCACAGGTAACAAGGTGCCCGTAGTTGGCAGGCTCCTTAGTTTTTAATCTTGCATACTGTTTTCTTTATTCCAAATTGTTGTCTCAGCAAGTTGGTCTGGACATACCATTCAAATTAGTAAAAGAGTCCCAAGTATTTTTCTTTAAGGATGCCTTTAATGCTGTCTAACTTAGCTGGCAATAACATCAATAATGATTATGTAAGTGTGATTCAGCTGCCTATTTTCCAACAGAAAATTCATTAGGCATTAGCTATTGTTCTGACACCAAATGGTGAAACTTCTCCCCAATTCCTATTCAACTTTTCCAAAGGAAAAGTGCCTGTGGCCTTGGCAGGTGCTCTGTATGTTGTTCCTGGTCCGTGGCGACTTCCATGGATCTGCTGTGCATATAAATGCACAGTTATAAGACAAGGAGCTATAGATCGTATGGCAGAGAAGCAAACAGATACTAAGAAAAACTACTCAAAAAGATTGGGGAATAGGAAGTAATTTCTACCCATCGCATTTTGTTTTCACAGTTACCACCATCAGAAAACTTTTAATAAGTGTTTCATTTTTACTGATCTCACACACACACAATAACCAGCACAGAGGACTGGAATCAGTCATGAAGAGAAGCCAGCAGAGCCCCTATGGATTCAGAGTTACCCCCAGGGCTAGGCTAGAGTTATATAAAAGGATGAAGTCTGGCTTCTTCCACTCCACTCAAATTAAATCCAGCCAAATAACAGCAATAGGCTTTTTAATCTCAAAGGAAAACATCAAGAGATAAGAGAGAACAGACGTTTGCTGTTCACAAACGGATCAATTCTATGGCTACATTCCCAAGGCAAGGGCTTCTGGAGATAGAGAAATTCTGTAGAGTGAACTTTAAATTCTTGATTCCTGGAAAGAGATAGGGGGAAAAGTCAGCAGTTTCTTCTGACACTAATGTTCTCTCCTCTTTATAGCAACAAAGATTTAAGGGTTTCTGTTGTCCTGCAGATGAGAGCTCCTCAGTATTTGGAGGTCTCCCCAGAAGCAGAAAGACAGAATACCCTGTGCCACTTGCATGGCTGGGGAAAATGCTCCCACAGTCCATAGCTGTGACCTACCCTAGAGTTTTATGGCAATAACTACTTAGCCATTGCCACAGGCAGGCAGCTCACAAATGCCACTGTCTACTTCAGTGGAGAAAGCTATCCAAAGAAGGCTTTGCACAGACTAGAGAATTTCCCTGCATCACTTCCTCTGCTCCACTCTGCCTCCCTCTCCTCCCATCACTGAGCCGTAAAACTGCAGTTCTGTCACACTTAACACAAAGGTTTATATGATCACTCTGCCAGTGTATGGGAGTTTGTCTGTCTTCCATGCCTTTGCCTCCTTTTCCCAATAGCTTTACACTTTCTGACCAGTTTCAAGCAAATCTGACAACAGGATCAGCCAAAGACAAGATGTTCTCTAGGTTGCAGAAAAACGGACAAGAAAGGAGATTTTACAATGAAGAAAGGGCTACAGTGTGGGTGCGACTTAGATTAGACATTGGGCAATCCAGGCACAAGCCATGACTCCGCAAGACCAGCAATGCCATTAACTCTGCTGCTTGTGCAACACTTTGGCAGTTGTGCCCGCAGGAGCATTCAGTCCTTTGGTTATTTATCTGGGGCAAGTGGGTACGTCATCAGCACAGGAAGTCAAAATCAACTATTAGTGGCATGGTGTTTTCACACCTGGGGAAACTTGCTGTCTTTATGATTATTATGCCACCATCAGATTTGCTTGAAAGTGGCCAAAGGCTGGGCAGGAAGCTGTTGGGAAAAGGGAGCAAGTAGAGAGCAGACAACTGTATTAGTCACTAACATAATTCTGTTTAGACAAAGATTACCGAAATATAACAGCAGTAATTGGTAAAAAATAAAACTACTTCTAGAACAGTTTACTTATGAAGTAGCTTCTGTAAACACAGGGCTTTCTCAGGACCTGAATGTAATTAAGATCATAACATTTTCGGAGCAGTACAAGTTTCTTATGCAAGCAGAAGAATGTTCAAGCGTTCTCTGTTTCAAACATGGCAGCATTAGGGAAAAGTCATACATTGTCATGGATTGTCATTGTCATAGACAAAAGTCATAGATTTGTTGGAACATGTTCAGAGGAGGGCCACAAAGATGATCCAGGGGCTGGAGCACCTCTGCTATGAGGACAGGTTGCAGGAGCTGGGATTGTTCAGCCTTGAAAAGAGAAGGCTTCGGGGGCACCTAATAGCTGCCTTCCAATACCTGAAGGGAACTTACAGGAAGGCTGGGGAGGGACTTTTTACAAGAGTGTCCACTGATAGGACAAGGGGAAATGGGTTTAAGTTGAAGGAGAACAGATTTAGATTAGATCTTAGGAAGAAATTCTTCAGTACGAGGGTGGTAAGACTTGGGAATAAATTGCCCAGAGAAGTTGTGGATGCCCCCTCCCTGGAGGTGTTCAAGGCCAGGTTGGATGGAGCCTTGAGTAGCCTGATCTATTTGAGAGGCGTCCCTGCCCATGACAGGGAGGTTGGATTAGATGATCTCTAAGGTCCCTTCCAGCCTATGCCATTCTATGATTCTATGATTGTATGAGAAATCTTGCATTGCACTCTGTAGAAAGCTTGTTTCTGTTTGTCAGGCTCCTGTCTTCCTCTACTTTTTCTGCTCTGCTATTCAGTAACTAATCAAACATATAATCAGCTCTTTTGTGCCTATAAAGAAGTTTATGTGAAGGAGAAAAGATTATTATAATGATTCTGTAAAACAGAGAAGCAGTGTGGTTATCCACCACCACATCATGGTCATTCCAGCATCTGTAGGAAAATTCTTATTACAGTTTTGTAACACAAGGCTTTGGTAGCAAGAGTGTTTTAAAGTAGCCCTGCTCAGGCCTGTTGGCCACTTACTCCTGGCACATCGGCCCCCACCACCATGCCAGACCATACCAAGGAACAGATTTGACTTTAAAAAAAAAACAAAACAACTAAAAATGACCCTTTTTGTTTTTTCCCCTGAGTTATTTTTCCAGGGCAGATCAACTTCCTGAGGTGGCTCGCAGGATAGCTGGGCAAACACTTGGACCAACACTTGGACCAGTGTTCCTGCAAGAGCAGCAGCACACTGCAGGTACCTGGGGTCTGGAGCTGGATTTCATCATCATCTTTGTTGACAGGATGTTCAGAACCTCCTGCTGTAAAACCACAGCCTCGGACTCTGGCTTGACTCTATGCAAAAGCCAGCTGCGGCCACCTGTTGCCAGATTGGGCATGCCACAGGCAGATCAAACAAACTGTTGATCCTTTCTAGAAACATCCTGACATCTCCAAAAAGTTTTGCCAGTTTGCAGCTGTGCCTCCATGGTTTATGCGAGCAGATGCTGCCTTTGTGACCAGGGGCTACCCTGCATGTATTCCCACTGACCCATTCGTTCCCTCTGGTGCTTTCTGCTCTTTTTTAAACACAGGTTTACGCCCTGTGTTTTCCATTTCAAATTTTCACTCAATTTCTAGTCATTTACACCCAGATCTTGACCTCAGATTTCTTCTTTGACTGTGACTTTGAGTCACTTGCCTCAGCTCCTCTCCAGCCCTTCGTTTTGCGTCCAGCACGCTGTGTGACGGCATAACATCGGCGCCAAGCCAGAACCTCTCCCTCTGCACTCCAGAGGCTTACCCTTCTGCTGAGTCTCATCCCACACAGCCAGCCCTGCATGGGAATGCAACCAAGCCGACAGACCTGTTGGCTTTGTGGCAGGACACTCTGGGTGGCTTGGGCACCCAGCGAGATGTAGCTTCGCAAAGGTGGCTCAGTGTGTGCTCCAAAGGGCGCTGGCAGAGACCAGAGCCTGAGGTTTTATCAGAGTGCAGGACAGCATGGGACGCCAAGGATGGCTGCATGCAAGGGAAGGCATCTTGCCTGTACTCCTGGGAGTTTAACCACATCCTGAGAGGGACCATGGGTCCTGAAGAGGCCCCAGGGACTTCATGGGAGAATCTTAGGGCTTTCAGGGATAGTTTGTTTACCTAGGAGGAGGGGGAAGGATTTACAAGGAAGAACTTGGAGGGAGGAATCCCTCATAGATAAAGACAGTCAGAATAACCTCAGTTCCCCAGTAACTCCAGAAGATAACCGAAGGGCAGCATAACCTGCTACCTGGCTACTAAAAAACTTGACCTTCCCACCTATTTATGTTTCTCATTATTTTCTAGCTTTACAGCTGAAAACAGCTCATAGAGAGAGTGTTGCTGTTCCCCTCCCCAGCTGGCTCTGGCCTGAGCCTCTCTGCCTCTGTGTCTGCTCAGCCTCTGGAGCAGTGCCGCATCCTCCATGACAACTCCCAGCCTGATCTCGCAACACTGTCTGGTCCCAGATTTCATTTCTGCCCCACCTCTGGAGCAGGTCTCAGAGCCATACATCTCACCATGCCTTC
The DNA here is from genome assembly GCF_009769465.1 of Tauraco erythrolophus. NCBI lineage: Eukaryota > Metazoa > Chordata > Aves > Musophagiformes > Musophagidae > Tauraco > Tauraco erythrolophus. The sequence goes on along the minus strand of NC_141473.1, from coordinate 19,857,010 downwards.
CCAGCAGCCTTCCTCACTGCCACAAATAGTCCTCCAGTGGCATTCTGCTGTCTTCCACTGCCAGCTGGATCACCTTTTCTGGGAAGAGATGCAGACACAACACAGGCACAGCCCCAGCAATAGCTTGTTGAACAGTAGTTTATGACAAGGGTGCAGTATATACCAGGACAGCAGGGTTCCTCATTAACCCTCTGGGGACACTTTTCCCTGTCCACGTGGCCTGCAACCATCTGCTCTTCTCTTGGGCAAGTCCTGACATGGATGGGTGCTGTATTAAGCTAGCTTGCAAAAAGTAGTTGTAGGTAAAGTGTAGAACCTTCTTTTTCCATTGCATCTGACTCCTCTGCTCCTTGGATCCCATTCTATCAGTCCATCCTGCACACACAAGAGGTCCAGGCCAAACATTACAGTACCACTGAAGCTACAATGAAACCATGCATGTTCCAGAAAAGCAGCATTCACTTTCCCCAGGTATACTCTGCACAGGATCAGCACTGCTCAGGACCATTCAGTAAGTGCCAACCATCTCAAAAGAAGGCCCAAGCAGAGAACTGCAGCACTTTGAGCAAGTTAGTAGAATGAAGAGCCAATGGGGAGAAAATGACAGGTTTCTCGCTTCAAGAGTACTGACATCCTCAGCCAAAGCTGGATGACCGCTAGTGGCTAATCTACAGCCACAGAGCCCAGGCACGTAGAGTTTACTGGAAGACACTCTCTCTGATCGTGATGTGGATTGAATCAGTCTGTGGCTGTCATGAATCAGAATCACATAAGTGCCCTGAGGTCTTCCACACCAGCATCGAATCAGAGCAGCATGGGGCAAGACAATGTTGAAGGCTGTGGGAGATGTCGTGCAGTGATAATAAGACTCCTGGAGCAGTTACCTCTTCACCTCTCCAAGACTTGTACTTATCTCTGTTCCATGGACCCAACTCCTCCAGCACACACTCTAACACAACAGGATCAATGATCTGGTGGACCAACAGCAGGCTGCAAGACATACCTCGTGTCTGAGCATCAGCAAGACTCCATCTATGATTTAATCCAGCACTGTAGCTCTGCAATCTCTCTGTATTACATACAGCCTGACACTGAAGGAAGCCAATGGCCAGCAACACATCTCGCTCTGTGCAGAGACTGGCAGAAGCTTAGCCAAGCCAAGGTCCATGCTGCGAGGGTTGCTGCAGCATTCCTTGGTAGGTCTTGTAGAGGGCAAAGGGAAACGTTACTTTCACAATGACAGATGAAAATAATGACTACTCTGAGATTGCTTAGGAAAGCTACTTCCTGAGATAGTGACTGATCTGAGAACCAGAAGGGTGAAACATTAAGAACATCTCCTAGAAATCCCCACAAGAGAACAGACTATACACCAGGAAATCTGTGATATAACACATCCCTAACTCACACCAGGACAAAATCAATCACTGTCATAGATCTATCTTACAGGGCCAAAGGGAGTCAGATCCAACTACAACCACTCTTAGACTGTACAAACTTTTCAAACTGGCAAATCTGCCATGCACACGGTTCTAAGCACCTTGTAAAGCACATCCTCAGTGATCCTGGCCTTCCACATGGTATGTAGATCCTGCCACATCTTTTTTCCAACTACCCTTTCTCAAGCGATCAACATTCAGCAAAGTGTTCTGTTTATCCCTCCAGGGACTGAGTTACAGATCGAATCTTGGATATTTTATGCTGATCCAACCTGCATTAACCAGGCAGAAATTCCAAAAAGGAATGCCTCAGTTTGCCAGGAATGCGAGCTCCACAGGCATCAGAACAGTCACTGTTCTCTGCTGTGATACTTCCTGGCCCTTCACACTTACCTCTCAAAGCCAGGGAACCTCACAAACAAGATGTTCCTGGTCAACATCTTCTTATGGTCAAGTAGAAGGGCTTGTTGTTCTACCCCAGCCAGTTTTTGGGAATGTATTAGTATTGTCCAATTCTCTGATATAACATAATAAAGCAGATGTAAGACCGAACCCCTGGTATTTAATTAATTGATTGGTCAGTATCTCTCCTGAGGTTGTTACTGGAACATTACTACAGCATCTTCATCTGTCTTCTGCCATAGTCCCATTTTGCAATGCAGAGAATGGTGACTTGTGATAGTTGCCCCAAAATTGATCTTTTATAGTTTTGTATAATTCTGGGGCAATGAAAGGATCTAGGTAGGAAGCAGAGAGAGTGAAAATGTATTCCACTTACTATGTTTCACTTTGCTATTCAAGTGCCAAGTCCACAGAGATAATTTAAGTAAACACCAAATTACTATTTAGCTACCAAACATGTAAATTATTTCAGTGAAGATACAGGTACCCAAGTTCCTCTGTGTGTCTCAGTTAAGCTTTTTGAGACAGACCAAACTTATAATTTTACCCCAAAATAGAAGAATAAGGCTACAAAACTATGTGACCAGGAAGAATAAGAACGAAGGGCAATGAGAACAGAAAGAGGGTATAATTTATAACTAACCTTATCAATCAAAGCAAAGAAAGATGACTTAGAATGTGACACATGGATCTAAAAGAAATATTGCGACTGCTAAGTCAAGAACATAAGAGTTCAGAAATGGCCAGTCTGGCCCATTTGCATGTGGGCAGTGGGAAAGGATCCTTGCTGTTCAAGCACACATGCCAGCACTGAGCTGCATGCCGAGGAGCTCTCCAGGATATCGCAGGACACCAGTTATCCACAAGGCTATCAAAGATGCACTGCTTACCCTATGGGTAGGCTGGAGAACGCACTAGAGAGAGCAGGTAGTAGTTGTGACAAGGCTGTGTCCCAGCTAATCAGGCAGATGAAGAAAGCCTCACTGCTCAATAAACCTTAAACCCTGAGCCACATTAAACCAACACTGAACTCAGATTAGACTAAAGGTAAAATGCATAAAAAAGAGCATTTGTTCATGACATCCAAGATAAACAGAAATCTGTAGATTTTACAGAAATTACTGAGGGAATCAGAAAATTCTTGTCCCGATAACCAGGTGATTTGTTTTCTAAATGTGATTAAGGTATATTGCCCCTGACTGAGACAAGATGCCATCAACTATTTCAGGATGATTATTAGTTTGAGGTGACTGTTCCCCACAATCTTTAAAACATGCTGTACCATGCTCTGAGTGTATTTAATGACAAACTCCCCATCATACTTATCACAGACCAGTGGAAAACACCCAGGCTCTCTCAGGACACACTGAAACACATTTCAGAGTCAGGAGGGATAAAACAAAGAAAAATAGGCACATTTTCCTCTTCTTTCCACCAACCAGAGTCTTAAAGTTTCTTCATCTCACTCCTGTGTCTTTTTCCTCCTCGCTATCTGATCTGACTCTTGACTCCTCAGAGTTCAAAAGAACCATGGGGATCTAGCTCCTTTTTTTTTTTCCCCTTATGAGTCGGAAATGACCCAGCATGATTGGTCGCGAGAGACTTTCAGAAAATTTTCATCCTCTATTCTAAGAAGCCGGTGCTGAATTGTCAGTGGCCCAAATGTCAGATATTTTTCCTTAGAAAAGCGACATGCTTTTCTATAGATTCGAAGGTGACCCTCTGCTGGTATTTGAGGCCCTGGTCTGACACACAAGGGCAAGAGACCACCTGAAAGAAGGTATCATCAGAATAGTTCTAGTATTGCAAATAAACTCATTCTCAATCCCTAATGTAAAATTATCCCTTTTGTTGGTCTATTATGGGACTTAATCCAGTGCCTTTAACTGGTCTCAGTTTTATCCTCCTAATCTTAAGGAACAATTGACATTGAAGTATTTGGAGCAGATTTTGTGCAATGTCTTTTACAAGAGACTGGCTCAGGACTTCTACTTTTTAAGGTTTATACCAAAAGCAAAGCTGTCCATTTTGCAGTGTAGCATAGTTTGACAAGAGATCATGTATCCTGGGCAAAGCTGTGTGCAAAGTGTACAGGATTTTGGATGTCGTTTCTGACCAGTCTCTTGATGTCCTTAGTTAATAGTGTGTCATGCATGTTCACACAGATATGTGTATATTCTATGTATATATTCTTGCTGAATTACAATTGCTTTTGGTGTGTGGTCTGTAGAGAAGAACTGAAGTTTGGCCTCAGTGCACGCTGTAAAAGTTTCATGTCACACAGCAACTATGACAGTAAATAGTCAACTACACAGTCTTTTTTTGACATCAAAGTGTAGAACTCCTTATAATATTCTCAAAAGAAATCTGAAGACATTTCCAGCTTTCAGCAGAGAGTTTACAGTATTTAAATAAGAGGAAGGTCAGACAGACTATACTTGTCACTGTTGGGAACTGACAGATGTTCTTGAGAAAAAAAAAACCAAAAAGGTCACTTAAAAAAAGCAGCTGAAAGATTCCCATTTCTTTACTACATTAGTAATAAAATGAGGTTTCAGAAACAGTCAGAAAATAGAACGGGGAATTTCCCAAGATTTTAAGACTCATTGTCCATCTATACCCCTCTTCATATTTAAAAGCAAATACACATTATGTAACAGAATGGAGACAGTTATAAAATATATCATTAGCCAGCACCACATTTCTAGCAACTGAATAAGAGATTATAAGTGCAACCTGCAAAATCCAACCAGTAGAGAAAGTAACTTAAATTCACAAGAGACCATTGTTTCAATCCTTCCATATTCTATCAAATCTGTTTGCCTAGATCACATCAGTACTCACATAACACTGCTGGACTCTCTTCCAGCCCACTTGGACATTCCTTATCTGAAATGAAACTACTAACTTTCCTGTTTTACTAGTAATTCTATTTATAGTTTACAAGTGCTTTCCTTTTACAGAGAGGCATAGAACGAGCGGTTCACCAAGAACTGAAAGTGCCCAGAGGATTAAAGGAGGGTGGTAAACACATGGACACAATAGGGAGTGGGAGTTCAAGCCCAGGTTAACAGTGGAGGTTAACAGTGCGCTGCTGACAGGGCAGAAAGACGCCCCAGACAACATACAACAGATCTGTGCCGCTGGCCCCAAACAGCCACAAGCTTTTGTTTTTTCCCAGAACTGTACAGAATTGAGCAAGAGGAGAACCCTGTTAACATATATCTGTTAACACTCTCTGTTTTAGGGCAAAATCATGAATCCATATGGATCCTAATGGATGTCTCTGAACTGCTCTTTCTGAAGTTCTCTTTCAGCAGTTCTGAAAACCCTCCTGAGAATCATCTTCCAGCCTTTCATGATCCTTACCCTCACATATTTTCCTAATATGTTACATTTTCCTCATGTCTAACCAAATCTTCCTTTATTGCAGTTGAAACTCACTACTTCTATCCTACTTACAGTAGGTACAGAGGAAAAAAAAGAAAAAGCTATTGCTTCTATCTTTGAAGTAGCCCTTTATGCATTTGAAGACCAGTATGTCTTGTCTCAGTCTTCCTTTCTGATTAAGCAACTCCAGAGTGACAATTTTTTCCATATTTCCTGATAGATCATGTATGCTAAAAGACTCCTTATTGCAGTTCCTCTTCTCTGAATTATCTCCAGTCTACATCCTTCTAAAGCCATGCTGCTCCAGCTAGACTTGACATCTCTGATTTTTCTATTTTATCCATTCTATAGTAGATCAATCTACACTACGTTTCCCTGATTTGCTGGTCTGAACAGCATCAAGAGCCTCAGTAAAAATAAAAAACATCTGAAGCCTACTCCTTCCTCCATGTTCACAAGGCCAGTTACAGAAAGTCATAGGAAGGAAACAGACTGATCTGCTTTGAAATAGTTTCATAGTTTATTATGACTTGAATATAAACTAAATGGATGAGTCAGTCTTCTGTTCTTTTTTCCTATTTTTCTTCTCACTGGTGTGGAGAAAATACAAAAAGAGAGTTTGAGCAGTGGATACAAGTGTGTATTCAGCTCAGTTCAGAAGAATTTTGCAAATGAAGTCACTGAAGTCAGTGGTATACAAGGAGATACCAGGAAAAAATAATTATATGATTAAATATAACATTATGATCAGTTTACTGCAGCAACGAGGTATCTACTGGAAGGTCAGAGACTTCACAGGTAAGCAGTAAATAGCTAGTGTTCAAAAGGAAATAGCTGAAAGCGTCATGAAAAGTGCATGAAAATTGTTAGGACAATGTGAAAAATGTTTCTACACTGGAGTCTAGAAGTGAGTTTAACAATTGGAGGACATCCTGCCATTTCCAGTAAAAGAGAAAGGCCTGCTTTATCTTGCTTACATTTCCTGGCAAGAAAAATAAAATCGTATTTCCAAACTTGTTTTTAATTAAAATAGACTGAGAATTCTGACTGGATACTCAGAAAAAAAAAAAAAAAAAGAAAAAAGGAGCAAGTGCCTTTTTTAATCTTGAAAATTATTGGCTAATTTTACCTGTTCTGAAAAGTGATTTTAATGGGCTGAATAGGATCTCTTTCAACTTCCTATACAAGTGCTTCAGTCTCTACAGTTAAGTATGCTGATGACATGGGGGTTTTTTAATCCAGACAACTCTCTGTAGCTTCTTACTATTATGACAACAGAATATTTCAATTTTCATCCATATATCTCATGAAATCACTGAAGAAGTTAATCAGTTAAAAAAATCAGTTAAGGTATGATATCACTGATGCTGGAGAGGACCTCTGGAAGTCATCTACTCCAAACCCCTGCTCCGGGCAAGGCCAGCTTCAAATTCAGAACAAATTGCTCAAGGCTTTATTCTGACAATCCCTGGTTCATAATATTATTTCAGTAGTTATCCACCATGAAAGGCTTTCTTGAGGAATGCTGTTGCAATTTGTAATGTTAGTTGGCTTTACCATGCATACTGCATGTGGTACAGCCTTGGTCCTCTCACTCTAGATGCAACCAGAGTCAATGACTGCAGCATCAGCACTGTCTACCATGTACTTTTTATATTTTATTCAAACAGGCACTTCTAAATGAAGTGCTGCCAGCATATAGACATGAACTGAAATGGTCAAGTAGCAGCCATCAATTTGAGAAGTTTCTTGTCCATTAATATCTTCATGCTTACAGAATCACCTATAAAATCCTTCCAAACAATATAAGAACTACAGTTTCCCCACGTATTTATGGTACTATTTAGTGAAGAAAGAAACTTTTTGGAAACTAATATAGAACAAGGAAGGCAGGATTTGGCATCTGCAAGCTATTTGAAAAGCTTCTCAACTTTTCATAAAGAGCAAGGAGAATTTGTCTGCCAAATAACCATGCTGCACGGAGCTACACAAAGTGCCTCGGGGGGCCAAGGATGAGGTCTGGAGCACCTCACTGACAGAATGGAAAGTATGAATGCCTCCGGATGCCGACAAAACTACATGTAGGAATGCAAAACAACTATATTTCATTTAGTGAAAGCCCACAGGCCTTCATCAGTTTCAATCACCCAATGCCAGCTAGTAGAAACAAGTCTAACACAGGCAGGTCTTCCGGTGACTTTCATGACACTGCTGGAGGAAAGTGTGGGTAGATAACTGTTCTCATTAGCAAAATTTCCGATTCATCTATTCAGCTTCAAGAAATGGGAACCCCTTATAAATCAAGACAAATGCTCCCACATTCTTTCCCATGCATTAGGGCATGCAGATTGACATTAGGCTCAAAGTTCTTGGATTTAATTTAACTATCTCTTCTCTATTGATCCCTGTGTAGGAGGGACAACTTGAAATGTGGGGAAAACTTATACTATTGAGGTACATGTTTCTTGAAAAATATTATGAATTGAGACACACTACAGATAATCTTACCACTATTTTCGGCCAACTCGTTTTATCCACTGCAGATTCATAGCAAAAAAGAAATCCTTCAAATAAAATACAATTTTAAATAAAATTTTAAAAAGAGATAAAATTGCAGAACTAATTTCAGCATTCAGAAGTCATGACTTAAATTTAGACTCCTTTGGAAAACAATCCTGTTCTTATTATATTTTCATCCCTGTTTGATTCTGTTACCAATTCACATGTTTAAAAACAAACACCTTGAAAATAAAACATGTGATCTACCATGGAGTAAATAATCTGACAGAAGTGTTTCCTGGAAAAAAGAACAGTTACAGCCTGCTTCAGGTAGTTCAGTCCCACTTGCAGCCGTGCCAATTTTTCTTTTTAGATCCAAAAATCAGTATGTTCTCACCACTGAACATCCCTGCCATTTTGAAACCAAAAGTATACCTATGCAGTGCAATGAAGCACACAGCTAGGTTTACCACGGCCCAGCTTCCTCTAAAGAGTAACATAAACCGTACAACCCTGCTTCCAGCCATCCATGTCTGTCTTTTTTGCTCTCACTGTTCCCAGGAGCCCAGTTAGATGAATGCTCACTGGAACCCTTGAACTGAGTTCTCTCCCTCTTTGCCAGTGCTTACTGTCTGACAAATTATCCCGTCTTGTCACATCTTTACCAATGTTGCAATCATGCTGCTTCTCAGTTTGTGTTTGCAGAGAGACAGACTCTACAGAGGCTTTAAGCCTTACGGCTCCCTCTGTACCATAAAGCATACGGAAGGATGTGGGAGGTTTTAGAATCATAGATTCATTAAGGTTGGAAAGGACATCTAAGATAATCAAGTCCAACCATCAACCCAATCCTACCATGCTCACTAAACCATGTTCTAAACTGCTACCATTTACACGTTTCTTGAACACTTCCAGGCATGGTGACCTCCACCACTTCCCTGGGCAACTTGTTCCAATGTTTCACCACTCTTTCAGTAGAGAAATTTTTCCTAATATCTAATCTAAATCTCCCCTGGCACCACATGAGGCCATTTCCTCTCGTCCTATCACTAGCTACCTGGGAGAAGAGATCAACACCGACCTCACTACCACCTCCTCTCAGGTGGTGTAGAGAGCGATAAGGTCTCCCCTGAGACTTCTTTCTCCAGGCTAACATAACCCCAGTTCCCCTCAGTTGCTCTCTCAAAGACTTGTGCTCCATACCCTTCACCAGCTTCATTGCCCTTCTTTGGACACCGCTCCAGTACCTTGATGTCCTTCTTATAGTGAGAGGCCCAAAAATGAACACAGTACTCACTTCCCTAGTTCTGCTGGTCATATTGTTTCTGATACAGGCCAGGCATGCTGTTGGCCTTCTTGGCCATCTGGGCACCTGCTGGCTCATGTTCAGCCAGCTGTCCACAGGCACCTCCAGGTAATTTCCTGTAATCCCTTTCCATTTAGAAGGGTTTTACCAATTATTGAAGTTCAGTGGGAGGAGTGTTACTGTCTTGGCGCCATGTTTTATACTGCCATCGTGTGCCAAAGTAAGATTCCCTTCCTGAAACAGCAACACTGTCATTTTCTGTACTATCTAAGTGCCGTTTTGAGATGGTAGGTGGCTGCTCCACCCCCAAAATTATCCCATAATGAACTCAAATTTTTTTTTTTTTGCCAGGCGCTGGTTACAGTAAGTGCTGCAGACAATCATACACAGATACAAGAACTGCCAGAGCCTAGTTCAAGGTGACAGTTATGCTCATGTTATATGACTTGGGGGTAGCTCTAGGGGAATTTGATTTTCTCAAAAATAGTTGTATAATTACATCAGGTGGTCTTGCTTGGTCCCCCATTATCTCATCTATTATTAAAGTGTTGTTATGTAACTGATACCAAAGAAGAGAGTTCATTCCTACATATTTTCCTAGAAATAGCCCAGCATAGCCTGCCATACAGATACATGTTTTACAACATGACTAATGGGTTAGTGCAAGCTACCTAAAGGAACAATACAGAAGTGAAGCACCAGTCTCAATATTATCCAAAGTTTTTGGCTGCTCTGGGCCTGGCCAGCTCAGGGAGGACAGAGACACAGGTAGAAAGTCTTTGACCATTTGGACCTACCCAATGGAAGGAAGATGCTCTTAGGAACCACTTAAGGAATGCAAAAATCCTGTTTCTCTGGAAAACTGCTCTGAAGACAAGGTTAGAAGAGGAGTTTAATCAGATTAAGGGGTGAAAATACAATATTGTGCTAGTTTCTTGGATAAAACTGTAAGGATTGTACTCATTTTAGCTGTAGAAGTTGAGAGAAGAGAAATAGAAAAAGACCTAAAGGCTTAATGCCAGACAAAATCTGACACCCAAGAAGTAGTTTGAGCTCCTGAAAGTAGGTGTCAGAAGCACAGACAGCAAATATCCCAACTAAGGAAATGCTAAATTGCTAATACCTCACATGAGGAAACATCTCATTAATAACCTTACGAGAATAAATACTTGTCCTTACTACAAAAAATAACTCTCCTCTGTACATTCCAGTCACTCAGCTCTAACCATAAAGGAAACCTTTAATAGTTTAACAAAGGCATGAACACTTAAAGATACAACTTAATGACTCACCAAACATGTTAAGATCACAAAGAGATGGGGATGTCCCTAGAGGAAACATCTGGACAGATCAAGGGATTTTTACCTTGTTTGAGTCTGGAAAACATAATCTTTCAAGTCTAGCTTCTCCCATAAGTAGACAAAGTCTGCTTAGTGGAAGATTAATTTTCCCAAGAAAGTGTTGGTTTAGTTATATTTGATCAAGAAAATAATGTACATTATTACGGTATGTGAGCGACACAGAGAATCTATCAGAGATAAATGTATGCCGGGGAACTTCTTTATTTTTCTTCATTACTAGAATTAATCTTCAAAACAAAGGATGTTGGATTTTGTGCAGTGAAAATTGAAATCAAATCAATATAATTTCTAAATCTCAAGACTTACTTTGCCAAATTGTGCTGTCCTAGCTCAGACTCGGCAATGTTTAGCAAGTGGTGGAAGAAACAGTTGAGTGTGTGCTGAATCTTTGAAGACTACAAGGGAAGCAAATGCACACGAATTTCTCTGACTTCATAGTGTTCACATCTCAAATAAATTTAGTTTGGTGCTGACTTGCAGCTGTCTCCAAATGTTGTTTATACAAGGCTGACCACTCTGCAAGTATTTTCTGATATTAGATCCCATTTATTTTGCTGTTTCTCACAAAAGAACACTAACATTTTGGTTGTCTCTGTTGACATGGAACATGAGATGTCCACTGCTGTCAGAGCGGGACTGGTTGGCATATCACGAAAGCATATGTCCTACCTTCCTGGTCATATCAATGAGTATCACTAAAGAAAAAAACCCTTCATTCTTACTTTGAATTTGCTTGATAAATGGCACCATGGATTTTCAGCACACTGTAAAGAAAACCTAACAATTCTCAGACCTCCCTGCAAGCTGATACCAATGCAGACCAGTTATTCTTTTAGAATACCTTCTTGGCTCCCTCTTCTCACTCCTGAGTTTACCCTGTAACTTGCTTTGAGAGGGAACATAACCACTTAAAAGAGCACTTCAAACTTGAAATCAGTCCTCGCCATTGTATACAGTGGAGAGGCATACATTCAAACGAGTAGGAGAAAGTTTGAAAATGAAAGCAACTGTTCTAATGAGTTGGAAACTATGGGTTATTGAACTAAATAATAATAAAATATATTTTTATTAATAAAATAATAATAATAAATAATAAAATATAATAATAAAAGAAAATAAATTTGAAAAAGCAGAAATACACAGTTGGAGTTTGTATGTGGAGTTGGCTACGACTTCCCCAAACACTTGCTGTGCTCTGGGGAAAGCTTCATCATAGAAATAGGAACTTACATGGTACTTAACAAGTTAAATGTTTAGTCACAACATAGGTCACTGTTTCATGCAGGACTTGCTCAAAATATGATGTTCATTTACAATCTATACACTTTATAATTTAAATAAGGCATCCAGTTTGTCAGTAAACATTGCCTTTATAGGAAAATGTAGTAAAGTTTAACATTTCTGTATTTACATAACAGTCTGTCCACTGAGCTTTATTGTAGTTATCGACCCCTTCTTAAAAATCATGTGATAGTCCTAAACACACTCATTGTCTGACACGACACTATCACCAGGGAGCCGATGTAAAGAAAATGAGCTTCCAAAATGGGACTGCAAGGACCACAAGAACATGAAAGCAAGATTTTGCATCACTAAATAAAATAAAGTAACATTGTAGGTGACTGTTAATCAGATAACAATGACTGGCACTATACATTTCTGAGAAAAGTAACGTACTGCATCAATGTTTTTTCAAGAGGAAAACAAGCAGAAGAAAGGGTTGCCACTAAACACATCTGAGACTATGAGTCCAGATCCAAACTATAGGTCTTGTATGTATCCTACATGTCAGCAGCCCTGGAATTTCCTTAAGAAACAGAACAGGGAAATAAAACTCTTACAAAGCATGCTTTGTGATCATATCTAGAATGTCACCTGGAAGCCAAATGAAGACATCAGCTGTATCATCTGCAACTGTGAGACTCTTAAATGGAATACTATCAATGCCAAAGCTTTTATGTCACTAAACCGGACAAAATGAGACATGCTAAAAACTGAAGAATAAATGTGCACTATCGGCACTTAACGCTTTTTGTTTCCTTGAGACTTACTGTTGCCCATTCTGATGGCCACTGATGCAATCTGCAGAGTTCTTGTGTCCATGAGGTAACTTTATTTAAGAGTAGAGGAGATTCTATAGAAAGTAAATACACATGAATAATATTTAACTGAGATTAAGCATATTGAAACAATGTCTTCAGGAAGTGACTACTAATAAAATAGTGATAGCAATAGTAGTGACACATTCATCACTGGGAAATTGCTATGGCAAAAACTAATGAACAGTTTACCATCCAGGATGATTTGCTAATAACTGTCCTCTGCACTGACAATTCTTTTGAGTAAATTATTGCTCCAGAAACAAGAGAGGGAAAATATTGATACCCTCACTACACCTTGCCTTCCTTTCAAATGAACATATTAATGAAACATTGCTTGCCCTTCATTTCATAAAAACACACAATTTGAATAGCTTTTTGAATAGCTCCCGAAGTAGAGTGGTTTTATGGCAGAACATCTGTTACACTTCTCTCAAAGCCAAGAATAAAAACATTAAGAAGACAGGAATCGATCTGTATGACATAGTGCCAAATTTAGTCATACTATAAATCAATTATATTGTTCTGTCATTATCACCAACCTAATATACCTCTAATTCAAGCTCACGTGAGTGAGTTTAACATATTCATGACAATCAGAAAAATCTACCGTATTGTTGAACTCTGGCCTTTCCCCCCCAGAAGCGGAAGTAACTCTCATGTTTCAAGCCACCCAATTTCCACTGTATGCTTGGCACAAGTTCGAGGCCAGAGTGAGGTCCCAAAGCCATTTTGTCCATTACTGTTATGTTAAAATGAGGAAAGACTCAGCCTGTTGAGTCCTAGCTGAAAGGCAACGGACACTACATCCACCAAGAGGCCAAGGTAAAACTGCCACCCAGCTGCAGAAGTGCTTCCCTGTTATCTTAGGGAAGTGACACTGGGAAACTTAATCCATGTTTGGCTTGAACTAATGTGCTTGCTCTTGCGTGGGAATGGAGAAGAGCACTTAAACAGTCAGATCACTGTACTGGATGTTAATTGCTGTAGTTTCCATTGCCCATATTGGAAAGGGCTTAAAATACCCTGAACCAGTGCCTGTCCTCTCACATGTTGCTCCTAGTCAGCTTCCAGAACGGAAACATGAGGTCAAGGAGGTGCCAAGAGATGGACCAGAAAGACTGACTGCTTGAAACCATCCACAACACAGGTCAGAAGCTCTGGCCCAATGGGTCTCCCTAATGCTTAAAAAACAACCAAACCAAACAAAACATAGAATCATAGAATGGTTAAGGTTGGAAGGGACCTCAAAGATCATCTAGTTCCAACCTCCCTGCCATGGGCAGGGAAACCCTCCATTACACCAGGTTGCCCAAAGCCTAATCCAACCTGGCCTTGAACACTTCCAGGGATGGGGCATCTACAGCATCTCTGCGGCAACCTGTTCCAGTGCCTCACCACCCTCTGAGTGAAAAATTTTCTTCCTTATATCTATCGAATCTCCCCTCTTTCAGTTTAAATCCATTGCCCCTTGTCCTATCACTAAACACCCTTGTAAAAAGTCCCTCTCCAGCTTCCAACAACAAAAAACAACAAAAAAAAAAGTCCCAACACTAGACTTCTTACTCAATTATTTTCTGTGGAATAGCTGCTGTGTATTCCACAGAGAGGTTGAAGCTGAAAAACAAACTCCCATTAAAGTCAATGAGAATTTTACCGTGTTGTCCCCAGCTGGAGCAGAGCATTGCCCAAAGAGCTTTTTGGAAGTGGCCTTCTCATACTTATTTAAGGGCCGTTTGTGAGGCATATCTAATGATTTATTTCAGAAATCTCAAGAAATGCTTGAAATTGCTTGGGCTGGCTGTGGTCCTTCTACAAGGAGGAGGTAGACTAATTCATTTGTTTCACCTCAGAAGAACTTTGGAGCCTGAGTATATTTTCTGAGGGCTGAGCGTATATTTGAAGAAAGCCCTGAGTTCTCACTTACAGAAACTGACATGTTTCCAAGATACACACACCCTTCGCTGTTCGTGGATTCCTTGGAAGTGAGCGCTTTCCACGAAAGTCTGTTTAGTTCAAGAAATATTGTCTTCCCGTGAAGGAAGTGTTCGCTAGGGGCACAGTTTTAACACAGTAAATTAAATAATTTCCAACTCTTTCTGGAAACAAGTCAGATCCATAGTTAGATGACATCTCCTAGCAACGACATGCTCACGCATAGTTGTACCAAACTCTGCTGAAGACATGAACAGGTTGGGTTTCAGGCAGGACAGAGTAAATTTTGCATCCTTCTTCCAGAAGGCAGTTATTTAGTCTCTGATAGACTGAAAGAAACTTGTTCCTCTTCAGTTTCTTAATAACCTTCTAAATAGTCTGTGAATGACTTAGATGGATGTAGAGATTCAAATCTTTAACAAGAGAGACAAGAAGTACTTTGTATATAGCACATATCAAGCGACCCAGCTGACATGCAAAGATAACAGTTCACTCATCATTTGGGTGAGCACAGCTCATGATATATTCTCAAAACACACCTGCTTCACCTTTTGTGGAGTTTCTTCCAGTTCTGCTGCCACTGCGTTCGTCTGAACACACTTTTGTGACAACAGTCTCTGCCTAGGAAAGAGGCCTCTGTATTTCAAAGACTATGTTAAATAAGGGATTGAAAGTATCTGTACAGAAAGAGACTTACATTCTGGGTTTCTCTGAATTACGGTTGATTTTGATATGACCAGCAATGTGCAAGGCCAGCTTTATCAGAAAATTGTCAGTAGTCCAGATCTGAAGTCTGAATCAAAGTTGGAGCTGACTATCCCATTTTCTCCAAAGCTAAAATATTTCTTTCCTCTGCTCATTTTCTTTTGTACTAGACAAACAAAAGGTCATAAACTTTTTACTTATGAATCTCTCAGAAAGATGATGATTCATATTCATGTCATCCTGTGCCCTTCGCTGTAAGGGAAGGGATCCAGGACTTGAATCCAACATTCAATCATTTTGATCCCTGACTGCTTGAGATGTTTGTTCTCATTAGGGCCATTGAGATCATTAGGCCACATAATCTGACCTCCTATGTATCACAATCCATACATTGCACTCTTATTAGCTCTGACCAAGAATATCAGTCCTCTAAGACAACTCTTAAAATAGGTGCAGAGAACAGGAGAAATCAAGGGTGGTCACTGCTATTCAGAATGGTGTTGGCACTAGGCAGCTGCAGGGGCTAGGCAAGTTTGCAGGTGCTGGTAGTAGCAGCAGTGGGATCTCAAGGCACAGGGAAGATTGCATGAAAGGAGAGAAAAAATAAAAGATAACATTGTCTTCATCCAAAGTCGACTCTACTATTAGTTCTTTATCTAATTCTCAGAGTCCCCTTACAAGGCCCTTTCCCTCTCTCAGCTTCCTTTTTATTTCACTCCAAATACCACTTCATTGCCCCCAGCCTGCCTTCCCTTTTACCTCTTCAGTTGACCCTCTTTTTGCTACTGCTAAAAAAATAAATTTGGAAGCCTCTAGCATTCTCTTCATAGGGACATTCAAATTGTTCTACTTCACTAAAAAGATTTTGGCTGCTTCTGTCAACCAGGAGTTTCCCAGCATATAAAGACCTGATTAATGTGAGATTTGAAAGTCAAGCATCATTCATATCTACATTTTCAAAACAGATCTAAAAATACCAACAAAAGTTATTATTATGCTTCCACAGCAGAAACACTCCCTAATTTCCCATAATTATAGCTAAGCCTCGTGAAGAAAGGGTATAATCAGAGTAATAAAATTGTTTGTTGGAGTATTCACTTGGTAGGATTAAAATTGCAGTTTTAAGCAAGATAATTGTACTTTCTGAAAATTTCAAGCATGAAATCTTTTAAAAGGAACATGGTATGAAAATCATTTTTACATAATAATATCAAGCAATTTTTATATTGGAAATCAACATTTTCTGGAATACAGCCTATTCCCTGTTAACATCAGCAAAGACTGAACCTGACTTCAGGCAAAGCTAGTACAAACTCTCCAACAGAAAGAAATCCGTCAATAGAAAGAGGCTCGTCTCTAATCTGTGAAGAAATTAGTTTATGCTTTACTGTATGAACTGGAAAAAATTATTTTGCAAATATATTTCTTATCTTACTCATTTCCTGTCATATATAATTAACTACTGCATTTATTTTTCAAAGGAACAAATTACATATTGTAAGAATGAATTTGGAATTAAAGATAGATTCTACCATATTATAGCTAGCTTACATCTAGCTGGGTTGGTTCTCATCTTTATTCAAATTATTTCAAATAATTCCTGAAAATCCTCAAAATGACTGAAAATTTCCTTGGAGGCCCACTTCAACATCAGAAATACTGTTCATCTGGTGTGGAAGTGAAAACATTTATGTTCCTCCAGGAGTCTTGGCTATAGAGATTACAGTGATAAATCTCATCATCAGCAATGACTTGTACAAACTAGGAACTACCATTATGATGAGGCAATTACATCAGCTCTCATACACTGACAACTTCTTCCTTCCCTCCCACATAGGATTAGTCTGCCATCTGCATAGGTCCTTCTGCAAGTGAAAAAATATTTCTGCTACCCATATCCCCACAAATACATGGAGACTCTTTGTGTTGTTGAAATTGTGAAGTCCGAGAAATAGCAAGAATAATAGAAAACAAATCATAGTAAGAAAAAGCTGGAGCTTGAAATGTCCTTCTGGAAATAAAAACCAAACCCCTGTACTTTGAAAATCCACAGAAGGAGAAGTGAGTTATGAACATCAAAAAAACTTCAGTCCGGCTGTATAAGGTAAGGCAACTCAATACTCCAGAGTTAACTAAGGCAGTACAGTTGACCTTCATGTATGAAGCAGATTGGTATGATCTGCATTTAAACATCAGCCATAGCGCTCTCGCATGTTATCTGGACGCTCGAGAAACTCTTGCGGATTTAAGAACATTGAAAGCTCAAAAACATTCACATTAGGCATACGCAGTTAAAAAGGAATGACCAGCTATCATCCCAACCAAATCCACCAGGTTAACAGATTCTCCAAAACTGGCCTTATGCCTGGTACAGCTACCTCCACAGTACCTGAAATACGGCAGAGAACACTGGGTCTCATTTCTATCTTTGCAGACACTACAGTTTCTAATAGTTAATATTGTTTTCCAGGCTCTGCTCACTTGAAGCCTATTTCTAAGCCAAAACCTCACCCTAACCCTTCCTCAGCAGATCCTGAATTCAACATAGTCTTTACTGGCCACAGAAGCTCTCTCACTGCATTACCACAGACATTTCATGATGAAACAGGAAGCTCCCTCTCTAGGCTTTGTTTTCTGCAGCTGACTGAGGTACCATATGGTGCTAAAACTACTTCGAGTTTTGGGACTAGAATTAGAGTTTGAGAAAGCAATGAGAGCCATTTGCTTTCAGAGATCCCAGGTTTCTTTTTATCTTCACAGAGGTTACAGGATCCAGTAACAAACTCTGCTCTCCTAGCCCTACTTTCTCAAATGTTGTCCCTGAACTCAGCTTTATATATATATACACTGGAGATATTTCAACATGTCCAAGAAACAAGCATAAGGTATTTGTTCCCAGGTGCTTAGGATCCCACTCGACAATATCCAGCAGTAAAACATCCTCTCAGAGACTGGATTCCTTCAACCACCTCTCTAACCGCAACCCTGATTTACCCATGTCTGAAAGCAGAGATTAAGCACTTCAGTCATTACCAGATCTAAATCAAATACTTTCTGAAGCAGTCAGTCAGATCTTTGTTTCTATATTTTCCATCAATAAATCTTCCTCACCACCTCCAGCTGCCTCAAACACTAAGCCTGATCCCAAACAATATGCTATTCCTAGGTCTAACATAGGTATCCCAGTTGGCTGTTGAACTCAGTGTAAACCATTCTTTCCATTGGTACAAGTTCAAAGCCTACCTTTACAGGCAGTATAGGCTTCCTTCTCACGTGAGCAAGACAGGGTTGAGCTGGGAAAGCTCTACTGCTACCAATTGGGCAAGGTCTTCTAGGAACACATATGTAATGGCAAGCAGATACAACTTTCAAGGGTGCACTTTGAGAGACAAGAGATGGACAGGAAAGAGCCTAGCTCATATGATGATGTCAGTGTTAACTTCAGTCGAATGATATAAGCAGTGTCCTTCTGGTCATGAAAGATGGAGAAAGACACGCTATTCAGAACTTGTATGACAATAATTTCACTTCCTCATTAAGGTTCACATTGCTGATTACATTTTCCCTTTACAATTGCTGAGCCAAACTTTTGTACTGCACTTAAAAGAAAAGGATTGAATGAAAGATCATGCATGCTAGGTAACTTCCTGTCAAGTCATTAATGAAAAAAACACCCCACAAAAATCCACAAAAATTTCTGAGACTCTTTTTTCTTTTTTTTAAAGGGAGTTGGTACTATTTTTTGTTTCTTTACCTGTTATAGCTGGACAGCAACAACAATTTTATAAGTCTCTCCTGATGTTTTTCAGGAGTTAAACTGTAAAACAACCCTTTAATGTTTTCTGCTCTAAGTTTAGCTGCCAGTAAGTTAATTCTCAGTACGTTAACAATTAAATTAAAATAAATGTAAATATTTACTTAATATTATCAAGTACAATACTGATCTATAATATTACTTTATTACAACTATGTTCATATTAATGTAATTAGGATAATAATTATAAATCTATACTCTATATTACTACATCAACTGTTATAATAAATAATATTGTAGAAATGATAAATTTAAATTAAAAATCAAATCTTCCTATGAAATCCATCCTACGTCTGATCTAGAAATGTTGCAAAGGTGCTTTTGTTTCTTGCCATCCTATCTCTTCTCGATTCCTGGCACTTGAAGAAGTTCCTCCCAGGCTATAAGCAGTCTAAGAATCAATATTTAATCCTTAGCCTTCCTGAGAGCCAGCTGTTTTCCAAGCTCGTAAATACACAATCCTTCCCATTTCTCCATTTGTACATTATCTGTAGTAAATCATAAGATTTACAAACTCAGCTCCCATCATCTAGTCTGACAGTCTACAGTCACTGAACACTAGGTTTTGTCCCAACAAAAGCTTTCTTCCATGTGTCAAGCATCTTCTTATAGATGTTAAGATTACATGTCGAGTCCAGCAGAATCTAAAAAGGGCTCATAATTCTCTTCCAAAAATCTGTCATCCTTCTCAGGTGAAATGGATAAGATGCATTGCCATCACTAAAACATTCATGACACCATTTCTGATACTGGCTTATCCTGAAGTCATGATGTTGAGGATATGCCTAAGTCTTGCTAATTCTTTTCGTACACCACCATCAAGATATATCCTTCCTTAACCTTTTACATATCTAAGACTTGCTTTTCAGGTAGTCACTTCATCACTATAATGTCTTTCTCCTTAAGAAGAACATTCTTGACCTTTTCATATGTAGCCTATATGCTATTTCAAAGTAAATTTCTTTCCTCTGTTTGAACTTCTCAGTCCTCTTTGTGCCTTTCCTTTGCTGCAGTACATCAAACATAGGCTATTGATCATCACCTTCAGGATTTTTCGTAACAGAATCCATTTGTATTTTCCTTCTCTCATATAATATCAAAGTCTGATTTCTACTTTCACTACTAGTGATACTTGTTGCCTAATCATTACATCTTACATTTTTAAACTTCTGCTTTTGTGTTTATATCCACTTTGCACTTGAAACTTGGGGGATCTCTCCATTAATATTTGCAATATTAAAATTATTATTCTCTTTCAACTACCTGCTTAAAAACATTCCCTTGTTGTGATACTTACAGAATCTTGAAAACAATTTGGCACATGATGACTGCAGTCCCTCTTAGTGATCATTACTACCATATTGTCTCTGCACACAGATCCTCCAGACACTTGTGTTGTTTTACAGTTAAACTGCAAGCTTTGTGAGATAGGGACCTTTTTCTCTCTGCTACGGTCAAAACAAAATCCTCCTCTGTATCTACAATTTCCCAGCATTGCAATAATACTAATAGTGATAATAATAACAAATAAAACAAACCAGAAGATTTGTGAGCTGGAAAAGAATGGAGTCAACTGAATAAATCGTTCACAACATTGAGCTTGAGCTAAGGAGTAGTTAATCTCTTTGCATTGAGACAAACTTTTTTTTTTCAGTTTAAATTTCTCAGTTTTCTATGGCCAAGAAGTTGGATGCAATGCAAAAGGAAGATTCAGGATGCGATCACATGCAGTCATAAGAGTTGCTCCTCCATGACAGTAATTTCCTCAAGGAGCTATTCTATGAGAATAAGGTAAAACCCTGTTTCACAATTCTTTGAAAAGCAATTATTGATATTAAAGGTGAAGGAACAATAGATTTTCATGGGACAGAAGTAATTTTGGTACTGGAATAAGTGATATTCTCCAAAATAAGGGGCATTCAGGAGCTTTATTTTAGTTGCAGAGTGCAATATCCTTTATTTTATACATAGCTGAAATCTGATATGAGAGCGAAGAGAATTTTCTCTTAAATGAGAACAGTCTTTGGGGAGTAGGGCTTGTTTTGTTTGCATATTTTAGCTGTGACCTTACTTGTGAAACATTGTGGTTTTGGCAACTACAGTATTTCTAATTTGTTCTGGAAATTTTTATATTCTTTGGTCTGAAAGGGTTATTTCTGTATTAATTTCAGTTTTTCCAAAACCCTAAAGATGAGAGATACCACGAAGATCTTAGTTCATACACTAAGGGGAAATTTTGTAAACCAATAATTTCAAGATAGGAAATGAGTGTGTATGACAGACACTTGTAAAAATTTTAGTATTAAGTAGCATTATGATATGTTTTCAACAGAAAGACAATACTGAAGGAAGACAACATAATAAAGTAGAAAAGACATCTATGACAAAAAAATTAGAATTATTTACTATCTCATGAATTGGAATTCTATAGTAGCTAAATATCACAGAAAAAGCATGAAGCTTACTTTTTGCCCCCTGTAGATTTTGGAAACAAATACTTAATTTAGAAAAAAGGATTACTAAACAGAACTATTTGTATTGAAAGAAAATGTGCATGAGTGCTGGTTGATGAGAAACTCAACATGATCCAGCAATGTGCGCTGGCAGCCCAGAAAGCCAACCATGTCCTGGGCTGCATCAAAAGCAGCGTGGCCAGCAGGTCGAGGGAGGTGATTCTGTCCCTCTGCTCTGCTCTCGTGAGACCCCACCTGGAGTACTGCATTCAGCTCTGGAGTCCCCAACACAAGGATATGGAACTGCTGGAGTGGGTCCAGAGGAGGGCCATGAAGATGATCCAAGGGCTGGAGCACCTCTGCTATGAAGACAGGCTGAGAGAGTGGGGTGGTTCAGGCTGGAGAAGAGAAGGCTCCAAGGTGATCTTATTGCAGCCTTCCAGTACTTAAAGGGGGCCTTACAAGAAAGCTGGAGAGGGGCTTTTGACAAGGATGTTTAGTGACAGGACAAGGGGCAATGGCTTTAAACTAAAAGAGGGAAGATTTCGATTAGATATAAGGAAGAAATTTTTTACATTGAGGGTGGTGAGGCAGTGGAACAGATTGCCCAGAGATGTGGTGGATGCCCCATCCCTGGAAGTGTTCAAGACCAGGTTGGATGAGGCTTTGAGCGATCTGGTGTAGTGGAGGGTTTCCCTGCCCATGGCAGGGAGGTTAGAACTAGATGATCTTTGAGGTCCCTTCCAACCCTAACCATTCTATATTTCGAAAAGCTAGAATCATCTGATGTGCATCAGGTCAAAATAGGAAAAAAAGAATGGAAAGGGGGAAAAACAGTTTCAGTTACATTTTTACATGCTATATGTAACAAAGACTGAAAAACAAGGGAAGCCTCTGGAGTCCCTGTGAGGTAGGGAATCGATACAATTAGACCACATTTGCTTCTGCATGCAATGCTTTGCCTGTCATGTCCTCCTACACGATGTAAGATTTTAAACCCCAGGAGATAGAGTAGGGTTGCAGCCATGAGATCCATAAGCACTGTTTCCCATAAGAATTCTTCCAAACTCCTCCCCTAAATCTTCACTTCCATTTCACAAGCTGCTCTTCTCAGATTCAGTTACTCAGTGATAAGTAATTGGTGGATGAAAGCTGAACATGAGCTGGCAATGTGCACATGCAGCCCAGAAAGCCAACCATATCCTGGGCTGCATCTGGACCTTTAAGGGTCCCTTCAAGGGTCCCTTCCAACCTAAACCATGCTGTGCTTCTATAGTGTCCTCTCTCAGATTTTCCTTAGATTTTCCTTAGACTTTGCTCGCTGTTTACACTAACGCAAACCCCTGCACTCCTCTCTTCTAGCAGAGCTTGACTTCCTGCATCCTTCCTCCGTGGGCCTCACTTCACCCCAGGCATCTCGGTATCAACGGATAACTGAAGCGTACGCTTTATTTTCATATATACAAAAATACAATAACACACAAGCATCCCCCATCTATCCCTATTTGCATGCATGAGAGGTTACAAATAATAGCAGGAAGGAGTTTAATTTAATGAAAAGTTAGAATAAACTTGTCACCATGGGATGCTTGGTTCCGTCAAGCAGATCTGTAGCTATGCAAGTGCAGGTCATTTCACACTTCCCTTTCCTGCCAATTTGGCGTATTTTTTTGGCTGTGAATGCTGTTAAAAACTACAAACTGCAGACCAAAAATTTTTATTAGATTCTTCACTGACACACAATTTTCAGATAGTAAAAGCATATAAAATATATTCATCTAGCTAAAAGACTATATGTTGATCTTTCTGACAGCATTAAAATGCCTTAGTTGACTTCAAAGCTGACCCTTGCCATATTAAATCACCTTCCCTTGAAAGAAGCAGCATTTGATACAGGAAATGGGGTCTGGCATTTTCAACTTTTGGACTGCCAAGGGCCTTCATCTGTGGCCCCTCACCCCTCTGTTGCCATCAGAGAGGGGAAGTGCAGCTGGGAAGGGCCTCAGTCCTCCCCTATCACAACCAATGCAGATGACCTGCAAGAAACCCCTGGCAGCCTATGGCCAGTGGTCCTGCAAAAGGAAGGGAGTGTTGCCTGGAAGAAGCACGCATAGGGTGAGCTGGAGCAAAGTGGGACATGGGAGGAACAGAGGACAGTTTTGCCTTGTAATCTCTAGGGATAATTACCTATATGCAATGCTCTATTTGACTCATCATATTCATGGTCCACTGCACGTCAGTGGCTTAAGACCAGAATGGTATTGAGATAAACCAAGTACTGGTCACTTCTCCAAGATACAGTCCTGCCTTCCATGTGTGGATTCTTTATTTTGAGACAAATGATTG
This sequence comes from Tauraco erythrolophus, assembly GCF_009769465.1. Taxonomy (NCBI): domain Eukaryota; kingdom Metazoa; phylum Chordata; class Aves; order Musophagiformes; family Musophagidae; genus Tauraco; species Tauraco erythrolophus. Next base: position 19,833,261 of record NC_141473.1, on the reverse strand, counting down.
GCAATTTTGGACAAAGCAAGGTAAAAAGGAAACTTAACAGTATACATGTCAGGATTAAAGTATACATAAATCAAGATTAAAGCTCCGGCCCTTTCCATGTTCTGAAGAACTGCACTGATGTTGAGATCTCAAGTTCCCTGAGCTACTAGGAGCTTTCCAAGAGCTGTCAACATTACAGTCTACATAGGACCTGAGGTTTTTTCATCTGCTTCCCTCAGATTTGAAAGTTCACTCCCACACACAAAAATGGTCACAGATCTCACCACAGCACTGTCCTCATAGCAAAGGCAATTCTGACCTCCCCACCCAGAATCTGTTAACGTGATACAAACCTATTAAAAAATAAACCCAGAACCTATTAACACTAAAAAATAACACTAAATTAAAGGGAAAGATTGAGCTCAATTACAAAACATACCTTTGACAATGCAGGATGAGGAAGCAGAGAACATTTAAGTTGCCAATGTAGCCCATTTTGTATGCTATGCTTCCCAAGGTGCTCGGATGCCAAAGTGCAAACAAAAACCACATAGAATTGTAGTTACCACAGAGGGGCATCAGGTTATGGAATTCCACTCATGAAATAGACATTTTTCGCTATTTCATACCATTCATTTCTTCTATCTGCAAGAGTAGGCCAGAAGAATTTTTTGACACAAATTTACTAATGGGAAATTTTTGCTAAAAAAACTCCTACAGCTTGTGCACCAAAAACCATAGCAGGAAATGTAACATAAAAGCAGCACAGTCAGTAAGCACTCTAGTCAGGGTAAAACCGAAAGAGAATAAACAGCTTCGATGTAGTTTTATGTGCTCTACCTGCCAAAGTTCCCACATCAGGTTTCATGGGTTTATGCTCATATTTTCCTTTAAAAGGTATTTTCTCCTTTCATTGTAAAAGAAGCTACCCTGTCATCAGAGGAAACCAACCAGACCGAGTACTTTTTCTATAGTCACGCTTACCTTAAAGTCAAACTGAAAAAAAATTACATTGATAGTTTGACTCTCTAATTTATCCCATTTAGCTTACAATAAAAACAGGTAATGCAAAGTTTTGTTGTTCCTTGTGGCTGCTGAGCTGACAAAGGTTAGAGTCATTACTGGGGAATTTGCCAATCTCTATAGCAAATGGCTTCACCTATATCCTGGATTTTTTGTGAATTGTTCAGGTATCAGTGTTAAACATGTCTAAATATGTATTTTGATTTTTTTATATTTTAATGTTAGCCTTTACCATTACGAGCTGCTTCTCATTTATATTTTTTTTACTTCATAGCTTTGTATTTCTATGCATTGTCCTGCATGGGAACTGAACTCTCTCAAAAAATCTTATCTGATCAAAATTCAACCTTTGCTGTGTGCTTTGCACTTACAAGACTATTTCACCGTCATTAAGGAAAAATTATACACTCTGGGTCTAATTCCAATTGATAAAAAATTTCCAACTGTGAAATCAGGTTCAGACTCAGAAAGTTAAATGAAACCAAATCTCCCAGCTATGGCAAGGAGATCCATCCCTCCCTACCTACCAGCCCCTCAAAAATGGCAGGCAAGAGGAATTGCCCATGGTACTGCCTAAAGTGTGCTCATGTTATTGCCCTAATGAGCTCTGGTCTCCAGCACAGGAGAGGAGGAAATATGCTGCCTTATTTTGTTCCCTCAGGTCATTGTCCTTCCTTGTATTGTGACTGGACTAACTCACATGGCATCCAGAGACAGCAGCCGCTTCCTGTGACTGCTGGATTCAGGGCCATGAGGAATTAATTGCCTGCCTGGCATCTGTGCACCAGATGGGGGGTGGGGGAAAACATGTTTCAACTCACCTGTGGATGAGTAGATGTTTTTGGCTTTATCCCATTACAACTCACATCTGCTGCTAGTTCATGAGTTGGTCCATCTACAAAGCCCGCATATACTTCAACTGCCAGAGTTTCTCATGAGGCATAGAAGGGATTTTCTCATACGGGAGAATTTGCAAACTGCAGTGTAAACATCCCAGCAGTACAGGCCTCTGGTTACATTTCCATCTGTCAGAGCTCTAGAATTTTCTAATGCATCTGGCAAACAAACAAACATCCAAATCCATTACAAAAGTGAAATACCTTCCAGGGCTACAAGACCTACTTTTACAATTTTACCAAACTAAACCTTCTTGAAAGGTTAGAACACTTAGGTTCTAAAACGCTGAAAAAATATTTTTAAATGTTTAATGAAATCACAGTAATTGTCTCTAAATTAAAAGCAAGGATCAAACTATTCCCCTCTGATGTATGTGGTGGAGATGATGCCGGGTATTCCAGTTCATGAGGTGCAGTTAGTCTGCTTAATGCAAGAGAATTCCCTCCCGTTTCCTGCAGAACACCAGCAGTTTCCTGTAACAGTATGTTTACCTATAAGAAGGTATCATCTTCTCAGCAGTACATTTGACAAAGAAAAACTCTTGCTAAAGAGAAACTGAGCCCCACCAGGAAGACAGGGAGAAGGTCATTGCATCATTCAGCTCTGATTCAGCTCAGTCTTGGCTGGTATGTGATAAACTGCAAGTAACCTAAGGTACATTTAAAAGCCCTAATCATTTTCACTCTCATTATATTTGACCAGATCAAACATAAGGAAACAAAACATGCTAAAACTACTTTAAAAATCACCTTCTTTCCTCTTGCAAGTGATACTTCAGTGCTGCAAACAAACACCACACACCCTTTTTCAGAATTTTGGGAGTACATGAAAGTGTATTTATTTTTGGTTTTGTTCATTACTAGGGACCAGATGCTCCAGCATAGTTCAGAACTCTCTCTCTGTGTCTTATGACTTCCACTGCTTTCTCTTGTCTCACACTCCATGATCTCTTCTTATCTCTTCCTCCTGCTTTTCACTTTATTCTCAGTGAAAAAAACTGAAACACTTGTAACAAGATTAGCTTGCTCAATCCACCTATATGTAAAGTAATTTTCTATATTCCGGAGTCAGTATTTTAACCACAGTCTATTTTCAGCAGATCTGACCTTTTGTATACCTTCCTTCCGTCCCTCATTCCTTCTTCTTTATGTACAAGGCACACCCTGATAGTCAGTTCATATCCTCTACCCCTAAGTGTTGTTATCTGGCCTTATAATTTTACCAGACAACTTAGAAAGATAACAGAGGTTTGTTGACAAGCTGCAATCTAATGTACATAAAACCGAAAAGGGAGTTAATCTATAATGGAAAAGGGAAACGAGTTAAAAGGCAAGCTCCTAATAAAACCCCTTAAGAATGTGCCATGCTAGAGTGCCAATGAACTGTAATGCATGGGCAAGATTATTCAATAAAGAGCTATAAAAAACTCCTGTAAAATAAGAGCTGCAAATAAGAGCTGCAATCCAACTGTTTACTTTTATCCAGACATGCTTTACTTCTAACCTAAATCAATCCCCTATTTTTCCCTGTGTCGTTTTCAGAGCTAGCAACCACTTCCCCAACTAACCCCATGTAAACACTCCAACTCATCAGTCATACAACATTAGATGTCACAGAAAGTGCTTCCAAACTACAAACTGGCAGCTTCAGTAAAACTAACTAGAACCAGTACATTAATTAACAGACTTCTGCTTTTGCCGACAAAGAGAAGAAACCCTCACTAAGTAACTCACCAAATGGCTGGTTCAGACTCAAAAATAATGAAGGGGCTATTGTGAAAGGAGTAATGAAGTTCTGATGTCTGTCACAAAGTGATCCCAAAACAGAAAAAAGAATATTTTATATTTGCATCTTCAATAAAGCTTTTAATTCCTCTTATTCTCCTGTCTCCTCACTTGAAGCTACCTTTTGTCTACCCAAAACCAAGGGAAGAGACTTGGAGGTTGGCTGCTTTTTGAGTCTTCAGGTTCAACCCACAGCTAAATCGCAGCAGTTCGTTCTAAGACGTTTCCTACCCCAGCCAGCCAAAGATCCTATCCATGTTCTCATCATGTTGCGTATTGCAACATCCTTTTCTCAGGAGTTAAGCACAGTCTAGTCTTGCTCCAGTCAACCTACAAAGCAGCTGCAAAGATCAACTCTCTCCTCTTTTCTCCATTGCATTCTTCCACTGTTGGCCCCTATGGATACCACATGAAATTGAAGCTCTTTTTCTTCCTTTTCAAGGCCTTTTCTGCCTATCTATCCATCTACACAGAAAGATCAGCTCCCAGCTTCAGTCAGTCTGCTCATCACCACTGTTTATCTCAGGAAAGCGTCTCCTGCAGAAACTCGCACTTGTAACGAGTTCCCACTAAACCAAAGCAAAAGCATTTTGCTGTCCTTTTCCAGGATACACAACCCCTTTTGCCACAGTACACAGACAAGAACGCTGACCAAAACCGCTTCCCGATCTCCTTCCAACTGCTTGGATCTTCCTGTTGCCTCATGCTTTATGCTCAGTACATACACTGTATTATTGGAGGGGGTGAGAGAAGGTGAAGGGAGGATGTTGAAGGTACCATATGTTTACACAGTTCCAGTCACAATAGATGTCTTCATCCATAAGTGCAGTTTTCCTGGACATTGTGATAATAAACAACCAGTAACAGCATGCCCAGCAGAGACAGGCTTCTCCATCCAGGCTGCGAGCACCTAGTCCTCTCCAGCACAATGCAGATCTCATGTACAATTGCCAGCATCTGTCCTTCCAGCCCGGTTGCCCTCAAGAGACCATTCCCGGTGTCCCCAGCACTGAGCCCCACCTGGCTCTCACAGTCTTGCTCCCACTCCTCCTGCAGGAGCGGCCAAAGCTGCGACGAAGCTCCCCAGACAGCTGGCAACTCAGAGCAGAACCCTGCGCTGGTGTGCCCCAGCTGCTGGCAGGGCCCCTTCCCAGCTAGGCCAGCATCAGGAGCTCCAGCAGCCCCGCAGAGTAGCTCCCAGCTCCCCAGCAAGCGCTCTCCTGACAGGCTGCAAACCAGTTCAAAGGATCAGCAATCCTGCAGCAGGCGCTGGGGGAAGGCGACCAGCAGAGCTACATCAGCAAAAAGGAGGAAGAGTGTTGCCACCTCATCCCATTGCGATGGGAGCAGGGAAAAGGAGGTCAGGACTCCTCTCAGAGAGCATCACCAGCCAGTTTTGTAACTTCGTGGACAACATCGTCAAGGTTAAAAAAAAAATACATTAATCTATCTGCTAGCAGAAAGGAACATCAAAGTCTCTGTACATGGGAGGAGGTCTTGCTGAGGTTCATCAGCTGTGAGGGCTGAGTGCTGATAAGGGTGAGAAATACTGGGGAAGGCAACAGCAAACTGCCCATCTCTCCAGGGAAGCGGCAGTGCCTGGCACAGAGCAGCACTGAGCTGTCTGTTTCAGGCCCATCTGGAAACAGAGACAATCACACAATTCTGGAGGCTGGCACAGACTCGTGGAGATCACCTAGTCCGACCTCCTGCTCACAGCAGGGCTTAGCTTCAAACAGCACCCATAGACCTTGGGGAGTTCTTGTCTCCATGCCGACCTCAGACAGCTCCGGGGTTTCAGAGACTAAGCTGAAATCAAACGTTTGCAGTAATAGAAACAGAAGATGCCTTAAACCAGGCTGGACACACCATGTGAGTGCCCACAGTGCAGTAGTCAAAGGGATTGGGGATACCTCCACCATATACACACATTTGTGCTCTGCCCTTCTGCTTTCTCTGCATCTTTGGCCAGATGCAGTTCACTATCTGCTGGAAAGCCAAGCAGCCTCCTCATCTGAGTGTGAGAATAAAAGGACAAAGAGCCAAGACTCATTTGCACAATGAAGACATTGTGTCCCAGACTACTACTATATCTGCGCTGCTAGTGAAGGAACTGGGGGCGGGGAGGACATCAAAACCCTCGGTATGGGAAGCATTTGAGTTGACGTTCAAGTACAAACAGCTTTACTTTATTAGACTTTCTGCCACCAGAAGTAATTACATCAGTCAGAATTTGAATACACTCTGACCTAGATTTTCAGAAGCCCATAAAGATGATGTTTGTCTCAATCCGCTTTCACAGGTATGTACTGATTTACTTTGGATTTGCTGGTTTACTTGTTGAAAAATAAAATAAAATTTAAAAATCAACATATAGAGAGTCAGTTAAGAGTTGGGTGAGGATGGAAATGATCTGGTTAGGGAGTGGGAGTAGTAGGATTTTTTTTTCCCCAGAAAAGTCTGGAAATTTTTCTTTTATCATTGTTTCAGTATCTGCAGGAACATCGTAAGCAGATTGACTCAAAGTCAGTTAATTTCCTGGTCCTGCTGCTATGCTTGTTATTAGCTACTGTCAACTCATGTTTGGACAATGAGTAATCTCATTATCAGAAATATTTTGGTTTTTCTTGTAAATACTTCTAAGCTCGCTTGGAAAGCCGACCACCCTGGGCAGCTTACAGGAATCTTCTGCTGCTTCCTTTGAGAAGTTACCTGGCAGACCTGGGCCTCATCCTAGGTACCGTCAGAGATCTGCTGTTGTCTTAAACTCAAGTATGTAACAATACATTAGTGAGGAGCCATAAAGTCACGTTTCTCGTAACATGAAAATTCAAGTCTCAAAAGTTTTCTCCAAGAAGTGTTAAGTCAGAGTTTCATGGTGGAAAGGAACTTAACAACCTCTAGTTGAGAGGGCAAGTGAGATTATGGTGCTGATCTATTTTCTTTGACAATTTTTCAGTATCCTCTTTTAAGCTTTTAATATGAATGTTTCTAATTAAACTGAGCTCATAGGAAACACATTTCTAACCTCTAAGTAAGAAAACGCTTCTATGAGCGCCCAAAAATTACTCACCATTGCAGTCTCTTTTCCTTTTCCTTCTTATGGGTGTCCATGTCACAACGGCAAGTTATCATAGAATATTTAGCAGTAAGCGATTGTAACCAACTGTTACAAGCCTCCTCCCCAGCCTCACTGGCGATCCAGCAGCTCACCTTAAGCCATCTACCTCCTCCTCTGTAAATCACATCCTACAGCCCTGCTATTCCAATCTCCTTTCCTTCTGCACTGCATTCAGTTCCACTCCCAGTTCATGATTTCCTTCAGCTCCATATCCCTCATGGCTCAGCTGGTTTCCCAATCAAAATAATCCATCAAGATTTTTCTCCCTCCTCCCTAAGGAAAACAGTAGCATCTAAAGCTACTAAATCTGCCTTCACAGAAGCTTGCCTTTTCTTTTCCCCCCTCTTTTTAGTGGGGCTTTTGGTTTTGTTTATAAAGAAAATAAAAGGCATTGATGCCACAAGACATTGCCTTTCTTCAGTCTCACATTCAAAACACCTTTAAAAGTCGCAGAACATCGTTAGGAATCTCAGCTCTGATTTTGACCACACTTTCTACAGAAAGCAGTGTCCCAGGCTGCTGAACTCTATGTGACTTTAAAGTTCTTTCAAATACAGGCCACCCTCCCCTTCAGCTTGTTTCCAACAGGCTGAGGCTGTACATCTCTTTAATTCAGCTCTGTCCAGCATGTTACTGTGAGTTTCTTTGCTCAATCTTCCCCTCGTTCGTGCAATACTCAGATTACATCGGACTTCAGAAAAGAACAGAGTTCCACAAAGGAGCTTTGTAGACCAAATTCATACAAGCTTTAGTGACCTCTTCAGTAAAGAGCTAACAATTAGTTTCAATTCTGAATTATATGTGATATTTTCTATGGGATCTAGCACCTACAGTTATGACTCCTGTCAAGTTAGAAGACATGTAATCAGAACAGATTAAACAAGTAGGAATTAAATTGTTTTGTATGTGGCAAAATAATTCTTGGGCATAAAAATCCATAGCAATTAGGGTAAAAAAACCCCTCAGAGTATGTAAAATAAACACACGGGGATGATTGAGCTTCAGAATGCATAATGATCAACTCCTTTTAGGAGTAGTGGCATGCACATTTTCACTCTCGCTGTTGGAAAACAAACAGCATTTACAGGCTTTGCTTCTAGATAATCCCAAACCTAAAATAAGCCTCAAGTAAAATGAGATCCTAGTGGTAGGAATGTTAATATTTTCAGCCTTTGGTTTATGTAAATTCTATATACAAACTGTGCACAGCACCTTTAAAATAGACTGTATTTTTCATTCCCTCATGACATCAAATCATCCATCCAAATAAATTAAAGAATTAAAATATCCAGTAAACTGTAATGCATACTGTCAGTAGCCCAACTAGGAAAAGCTTTTCATGAATGAGATTATTAGATGAAATATACATAATAATACACAGAAAATAAATATCTTGTGTGCATTCTTCATTGCTAGCTATACAATACCAAAAAGATAAGCTAGAGTAAAGCAATGTAAAGAAAGGAAAATTCACTGTCTTTTGATGTCAGAGTTGAAACATGAACATATCCTCCAGAGATGACGTCATGCATCAAATTCTCACATAGCAGCAAAGTGGTTTGTTTTTTTTTTTTTTTCAGAATAAAACTAAACTTTTATTTGCTGAAAAGATGTATATTTTGATTACTCAAAATAACTAGAAAATTTACTTTATTTTTTCTGGGGCTAAAAATCAATTATTTTTAAAGTAACATATATATATGATAAATTTCCATTTTTCAAAATTAAATATTTTAGTTTTGTTTCCAAATTAAACTAGTAATTTCAGATTAATATAAAAGCTGAAAATACCAAGACATAGATAATGTAACTTTCTTTCTAAAAACAGAAAGAAAAATACTCCACTTGGTCTGATTCCAAATGACTGTTTTCCAGGTGAGGCAACTGAAGTCACAGAAAGCTCTGATTTTTCTGTGACACGTGCAGCTGTTTCTAGACAGCTCTGCACATCTGTGCGCCCCTTCTCATGTGGGCCCTGGAGGAGGGAGACCAAGGCTCTGTCCCTGAGGAAGCAGGTGGAGACACTAGAGTAGTGCCCTCCGTTCAAGCCCTGAAACCGTCCCCCTCATAAACTCCTCTGCCGCTGTCAAGCTGACTCCTGCAGAGCCGCCATCTCTGGGTTCTTGGAGGATACGGGAGCTTGAGATAAGAAACGGCAGATGTTGAGGAGAATGAGAGTTTGAGGACAGAGGAGTCAGAGTGTGGAACTGGTCATTAGGAGCAATGTGGAAGTGTATGGGAAAACAGAACAGGATGGGATAAGATGAAACAAAGAGAGGAAAAAACCCAAAAAGACATTTTTAACAAGTACTGTTGAAATGAAGTGCCAGAGCTTTGCATCCCAATAAAGTCATAATGTTAAGTCTTTGTTTTCACTTCAGAACAAGTTTTAGATGAATGTAACTTATCTAAATTCTTACATTAGATAAATGTAATTTATCTAATTATAATGTCTTGCAGAATATTTGCATGTCATTAAGCTGATATGTCCCAGTATTGGCCAGCTTTATTCTCGAAGTCCTCAGCTTACTTGACTAGGAAAGGAGCAGGGAGGCAGCCTTTCTGTTTCTGCAGCCCTTAGAAAAAGAGGTCAAACTGGACGCTAGGCACATTTTGTGCTCAAGTTGCAGCTTCACTATCTAGACAGAAAGCTTGTCCATCACTCACATGACCATTTGTGAGTTTCTGTCTTCTCAATCTTTTCTACAGACTGGTTAGTTTTCCTGCACGATCCTAAAAAAAGAAAATCACAATCTTCGTTATCAGTCTGGACCATCACATCATCACATTGCACAACTCTCTTCAAAGTTCAGTTCACCCTTTCCATTCCAGCTGCGGCCAGCCTGCATCTTGTAAAGTAAAATACATGTAGGCAGTACCAGTTATAGATCTATGTAGAATATTCAACTAAGATTTAGCATCTATGTTGCTCGTTACTTCCTAAGAGATCAGGAACGAACGTTTTCAATCAAATGAATTCCAGTCACCTAACAGCCTCAGTACAGTTTGGAGTTTTCTTCAGTTGTGCAGATCTCCAAGAAAATCAATTATCTCAATTTCTAGAAAAATGTTCCAAAAAGTTATAACCTGTCCGTTCATTTAAAAAGTATACATTCATGAGTGAGAATTTTTTTAAACAAGACTAACAGTGGATAAAAATAAGATTCCCAAAATCCTGGTAGATTAAAGGCTGACACACATTATCATATTGTCCTCAGTGTGTGATTAGAAGAGTTGTGAACTAGCATCACTTCTGACTGTTGATGGTCTCTCAATTTTCCTTTTAAGGGAAAAGGAGGTCTAGTAATAATGTTGACCAAGAACCAGTAAGTTTTTGGAGGCAAAACTAACATTGCAGAGCAGAGGGGAAGGTGGGGGTTAAAAAAACACCCAAGAGAAAGAGAAGATGAATGAGAACTGTAAGTAAAAAAATATCAATTCTCCTTGCTGCAGAAATAGTTAACCTTAGCCAGCATTTCGACCAGTCATTTCCACAGATTTTATTCTACTACCTTCACAGTGCTGCTGGAGGTCCAATACAGGATTTCATGTGGATAGGAAACTCCCCCTTTACCACAAGAAAAATTCCACTCTCTGTCCTTAAAGACCGTTATTCCCCTTTTGTATTACAAAGTTGAGAAAACCCCAGAAAACCTTTCAGATCCTTGTACTTTTTAGTAAGCTTTTTTCTGCTTCCTTCCAGATTCAGATGTTAGTTTCAGCTCATGGGAAACATTGCCACAGTTCTTCATTGGCACTCCTTTTTTTTGAGGTGAGGTTTAATCTTCATCTTGACATGCTGCAAGCCAAAACCAAGCTTCTACCCAGGAGAAACAATTAGGGCCCACTCAGAGTGTTTTTTAATTCTTTCTATTCCAGATGCAAAACAACTTACATCAGCCGTGACGACACAACTGAGATTGATACAATACCTGCAGGCAAGGAGGAATGCTTTCAGAGTATTGCCCAAACAAAGTAAGCGCAGCTTGTTTCAACCAATCTCCAAAAGAGGAAGCATCTCTAGAAACAGTAACACAACATTTTAGCCAGCTGTCACTTGCTCAAGCTGACAGCAAAATGCTAAAGAGAAACTAAATTAAGAAAAAAAAAAAAAAGGGAAAAAAAAAGCTGGAGTGTTTTCATTTTCACATATGCTCCAGGGGCTTGTTCTCCCTCTGACCGGTACAGAGATGTACTAACCAATCTAGGAGCAGGAGTAGGGGAGTATGGGGAAAGAGCTGGAACTACCCTGTACAAGGAGGTTTTCCAGAGGTGGTGACGCAGAACTGGGGGGATATCTGAGCTGGATGAGGTTAGGACTGGTTTTGCTAAGCTGCAGGATTCATAGATACTTGTAAGATCGGGTGTGGAATGGAGTGGACAGCACGAATTGCTACAGTCAAGGAGACTGGAGGCCAGGGTACTGAGTTTGAGACAGACTGATCTGTTTGGATCTACAAGAGAGTCATACATAAGAAGAAAAAGCCAGGGGAACTGAATCTACACATAGCTTCTTCACTAGTCTACTCAATTTTCAAAGATCTTACAGTTTCAGAAACAAATATATAAAAGCAATCAGCAATTTCTAGGAAAATTCTCCATAGTGATTTCACTGCCACTTAATGTAGAGTACATTTCTTCTCAGAAAAGGCTACTTCATTTGATGATTAATGTCTCCACTGCCAGAATTTATAATGGTTTAAACTACTGTCATGCTATCTTAGGTCTTAAATTCATCAAAACTAGATAAACTGAAAGAGAAGTGATTGACCTAGGAAAAAAGTTTACAATAATGATACTGCAAACATTTTTTGGTGGTCAGTGCTGATTAAAAGTATAGAATATTACATATTCATGCAATTAAATAACAAGATTTCTGTGCCTTCACTTGAAAATGCTGCTATTCTATAGCAAAACTTTAGTGGCCACAATTATGAGTCCTAAAATAACGTGGGCTCTGAAGTTCACAAAAGTCCTTCCTTCATTAACTTCCATAGACTTTGGAACTTGGTTTTAAGACAAAGATTATCTAGTCAAGGTTGAAGCTACCTTTCTTAGTGAATGTCAGGTAAACTCTCCTAGTGTTTTTAGCCACTCAAACTACCACTGATCTTTACGGACATGGTTCTGTCTTGTTCCACCCTTGGTGTGATTTCAGAAGTTGAGCACCTCTAGGTACAATGTTTCTCTTCTTTTTTTCTTTTTTTTTTTTCTTTCCCTTGTCCTCTTTTTTTTCCCCTCCTCTTTTCTTAAATCAGTTCCATGTATTTTATTAAGCCTCACTGGTTGAGCTTCTTTTTAGGCAGCATATTCTTACTGTGAATACATTAAATTTTGAAGATCAACAGCAAATACATTAAATCATTCAAAGGCACTGTATCTATAATGCATTACACTATTTGAGCTAGTGAATTCAAATAGGTTAGCATGCAGTAAGAGCCAAAATAAGAAACAGAGCAGCAGTTTTACCGACTGCCAGTCCTCTTGTTGCAATTAAAGCTATAGATAGGAAGATTCCTGTGATGAGACTCCTGGTACTATAACACATCAAACAGACTTCCAGAAAAAAAGTACAAATAGGTGTTTAGTATGCACAGAATGCCTGTCATATGAGCTACTTCCTAGAATTCACTCCATGCTTCCCACCACTCACTTTTCCATATGGTCAGTCTGCCACCATTTCTTTTCCAACAGCACTGACTAGCACCTCCTGCAAGAGCTGCTCTCCCTTTTTGCAAGTAGGGGGTTGCAGCTCTGGAGTTCGCCTTCTTGTGAAGAGGCATGACCCTGCTGAGCTCATCGCTAGGTCTTTTCTGCAGAATTGTTCAGTTTAGATCATGAGTTGGCTCCCTGATTTCATCACACTTACCATGCTTTTCAACGAAAAGAGGAGGGGTATAGCTCAAATCAAAGAGACTGCTTGCAAGTTGTAAATCCTTGTTTCCTGTGAATTACTGTCTTTGTGAGTTACATATTACGACCACAAAAACCACAGAACCTCTGCCAGGTCCTCCCTGACACAGCAGTACCAGCTACCTCCAGGTTGTCTATACTGCCACACAAAATCCTCAGTCCTCTCCCATGTCTCCAAAGCTCCGCTCACACACACACACGCTGCAACATCACTCTTATCTCATTTGGCCTTTAGCTAAAGAACAGACAGCACCAGCTGCAGTTTATCCGGAGCTGCATACGCATGCCGGGGCTGGCAGACTGCCTTCTATGGTTGGTTCCTTCCCGCCTCTTAGTAAATAGGTAAATAAAATGCTGTAAATATCTCTCATCTCTGCCCAGCTAATGATTTTCACAAAATGTGAGAGCACTTATTGTCTTTGGGACATCTCCTGCTCTGTCCAAGTCTGCTGAGTTGTGTAACAAGCTCACACATTACTGGAAGACCCTGACAGAGGCTGCAGTTGCATAACTGTCGTTTCTTGCTGAAACTGAGCGAAAAATGAAACATTATTACCACACAAGTTTCAGCTGTCTTGTTCTCGGTCAGCATGTCCTGACTTGGGGGAAAACCCTTAAACTGCTCCTGAGATCGAGCATGCGTGCCCACATCTCCCCATCAGTGCTCCCTCATGGTCCTTTGTGGAGAAGTTTGCCTCTCTCAAACCACCAGCCACGATTCTGGTTTGTTGTCATCTCCAGCTTTCTTGCGCCATATCTTATATACCACAGTTTTATATATGTAAAATATATATATTTATACATACATATATATGTATTAAAAATATTCAAACAAAACAAGCAATGGGGCTTTATTTATATATCTATATTTAAATTAGAAATATATTTTTAAAATTTTTATAGTTATATAATGGATATATATATGCACTATCACGAGCCACCTCACATATTGCTGGACAACCACCAGAAGTGCCACACATCCATTTCTAATAATCTTATCCTGGAATTCCCACCCAAGCAGAACGAAAATGCAGTTCTTCCCTGGAAGCCACTGGCAAAGGTAGTTAGGCTGGACACAGTTACCTTTGTATTACTTAAGTCCAAACCTTGCTTTGGATCCTATATTAAGCTTTTTTTATACTGCTGTCAGGAATTTTTATATTAAAAGGCAGAAGTAGGGTACGTACATAGCTGTAACAGCATAATTATTAGAAAATCCTTACACAACACTGGATTTTACACCTTTCATCATGTGTATTGCAACAAGTAAAATAAGCTTCTAAATCCTTCTCCTTGCCACAACCAGCTAGAAGCTTAGCAGGTGCTACAGCTACGTTAAATAAGCAAGATTTGTTATAGCAGCACTGGAACATAAATAAAGCCCGCTACTTATTTTGTTTGGGTATTAGTGCTTGGTAGATAACACACACCCATCAGCTTTTTGGGTACAAATTACTGCCAAGTCAAATTAAGGTGTTTGTATTGAGAAAGTTTTGGTTAAATTCTTCTAACAAAGTAATGAATACGGCTTTCACAAAATACGTATTATAGGTTTCTTCACTCTTACTTCACAACTCCATTGTAGCCACCAGGAAGGTGTAGATACCAAGAAAGCTGCTTGGCTCAGCAGAGTAAAGCATACAATTCAACTTTTCTGCTAAAATTCTTAGGAGGAAAAGAGTGAATATTTACTTTCCACTGCTATCCACATGTTTTTTGAGATAAAAATCTCTAACAGTTATAAGGTTAGTTCTTACTTCCCACTAGGTCTAAGAGTAAGAAAAATACATCGACTCACAACAGATGAAGAACATGTATATTGTCGGGTTTTATTCTTTGTTTTGCTTTTCTGCAACTGTAATGATTAGAAACATAACTCATCCTCAGGAAATGCTTAGGTCTTAGAAGAAAGTTTTGCAGCAAGAAGCAGGCGCTATAAGTAATTTCTGAATGCAGAAGGTCCATACTATGCCTATAGCCCCTTAGGAGATAGCTTTTTCCTCTGTGTTTGTAGAGCTCCTGGCACCTAGAGTTTGGTCAGGATTTCAAAATGATATTATAAATAATAATATTTGAACCAGTGCAAACTGCAAATTATTAGGCTTTACTGAGATGGTTAACTTGTAGAAATGATACTGATGCTAGTACACGGGCGCTAATTTATCCCATTACCCTATGATTAAGGGGTCTGAGAGAAGAGCAGGGAAGCAGCAAGCTGAAGCTCAACAGGCAAAGGAAATAAAACAGAGAATCAGCTGCTTCTGCTGATACGGCAAAGTGCATGTGCCTTTCCACATGTAACATGCTCTGGTCTTTTGTTATCTGTCCATAGCTTTCAGAGAAAAACAGTGTTCCTCTGCTAGCTGTGCCAAGTGGGGAGGAAAATTAAATTCCTTCTTCTAAAAAACAGTTCAATTACTCAGAATACAAATCTGAGCCACAAAAAAGAGATAAAAAAAATAAAAATAAATGCATATAGCATAGGGGCTAAACTATGCAATTGATTTCCAGAAAGAAAAGAACACAGAACAGTAGGTTTAGGGCCCAGATTTAACAGCAGTGGGAGGAGGGTTTTGTGTATAGACACAGCATCAGGATTTGCTACAAAGCAGATAAACCAGTAAATGATCAGTGGTGGTACTTGCAAAGAGTGTTGTTACATAGACTAAGGCCAGCCAGCCAGCTGCATGCTAGTGATTTTGCTTCAGCTTTCTGGCTTGTGAAAACACATGCTATGTAATATGAAATGGAGCTGTCATGAATGGGAAAAGCAATTCCTCACAAGCATCACAGGAATCACAAGAAGCATCAGACACTACTGAACCCACAATGAGCCATGGCTGTGAGGACAGAGAAAAGGCCCTAGCTGGAAACAATCTGGTTCATAGAAAAAGTAATTAAACATTCTTTTGCTATTAAGCTATTATTACTCACTTTCTTGAAGCTCCAACTTTGGGTCAGGTCCGATCACACTAGAATTGTTGCTGACAAGAAACTTGGATACCTTCAAACGCTGCATCCTGCAGCTTTACATCAGCATGGCCCTGCTGACCCAACAGGCACAGACCCACCAGAGACCCTTCCCTGCACACATCATCGGACTGCTCAGCTTCCTCACCAGAGGACCTGGCACTTGCTTTATACTCACGGAAGAAACCACACATGGGAGCCTTTGAGCTGCACCACCACCCACAAGCACACTTACTATACAGCAGAGAAGTCCGCCATGAGTTAAGGTCACTTCAGCAAGCACAGTGAGCCAAACCAAGACCTCTCTGAACTAGGATTCAGGAGCGGAAAGATGCCTCTCCTGCTTCTTTGAGCTGAGCTTAAGTGGGGTCTCAAGAGGCAGGTGGGCAGGTAACAGGAGGATGTCCCGCAGGGAACAGACCTAGAGAGAAAACACCTGAAAGGTGAGCCAGCTGGCACAGAGCTGAGTGGGAGAGAAAAAGGGACAGAGGAGAGGGATTGCCTTCTCAGGGGAGTTTTCCAGGAGAGGTTGTGAGGGATAAACCTCCACTTGCAGCAGGACATGTGAGTGCAGTGTATTATGGGTTCTTAGCTGATGCAGGCCAAGGGACCGATCGTCTGACTGCCAAAGTGAAAAAACACAGCAACCTGGCAAAGCAGCTGACAGTGCTCGGCCAATTTTCTTAAGGGATGAGGGGAAACTGTCAGCAGCTGCTCAAGTGAAGTATTTTGGGGCTACCAGGAAAAGAGAGTACCAGTGGAGGAGATTACCAGGATAAAAAAAAAAAAGAGGGAAGGCAGCTGGTGGGCATGTGCTCTTTCTGGAAGCTCAACTGGTTAAGCCACCTCTGAGCTTGCATCTTGCTCACCTTAAAAACAGATTTTTCTATAGCTTATCCTAGATTTAGGGCTACTTAATCCCCTGAGTTGTTTGCTGCTTAGTTCTGAGGGCAAATAGAAGTACCTGCCATCTAAACTCTCCCTGGAAGTATAGGTAACACATCCTTCCACATCCCTCCAAATCACATATCTGTAGTTTTGAAGTTTCTCTCAACAGATGGAAACCAAAGCAGTCACATTTCTGCCTGCCTGTCCTACCATCCTGCTGGATGGTTACATCCAGCCTGCTTTGTTAGCTTTTTGGCTTCACACACGTAAAACCCGTTATCTCAAAACTGACCATGGAAGAGGCACTCTAGTGCTTGTGCCTGTAGAATTTAACTTAATCTTATACCTGATGACACAAAAGTATGTTTGCGTTTATGTTGACCAAAGGCGTAATTCCCTCTTGCAGCTCACTGTGTTTTGCTGCTGTGGGAATTTCCAGAAAGAGCTAGATAATAGGCAGGAAAAGCTGTGTGTGGATGTGGAGTTTGTACCACTCCAGCAGTAAGAACCTGAGGGCTGAAAGCATCTGTGCCACTGTGGGGAGGATACATCAGTGCAGCACTCCATCCCTACCTGAAAGGGAGTGCGTGCTGCACTGAGGGACTGTGATGGTGGTGCCTGTGGACACTTTAGTTTTCCTTTCCCTTTCTCCTTTCTTTCCTCCTCCTGTCCACATCTATAGCCTTCATCATGGCAATCCTTTAAGTTTGGGAGACAAGGTGATTAGTAAGTTTTTCAAATCTTCTTTTTAAAAAGAAGAAAGTCTGAAAAGAAGGAATAAAAACCCCTCGGCATCATTTTCCACAGCTAAAGGCCCTTCTGCATTTGTTCTGTTGTCTTTGAAGCCTGGAATGCTTGTGTTGGTCGGTTTTGGGGGTGTGGGTTTTTTTTTCTGTGTCCTAAGCAACTTTGAATTTCCATAAATTAGAAACACATTTAAGTTTTGGAAAACAATTTTTTGGCAGTTCTTTTTATGAGAAAAACATACTGCAGACACAACTCCAGACTGTGCTACAAAGACCTTTCAGGTTGGACAGTACTAAGCAATGGAAGATCAGCCCAAATATTTGAGCAAACTGGCACATCGGTCAAGCCCAGCATAAAAAGCCAGGGTCTTAGACACAGTTTACATGTAAATGTGATAGTAGGCTCCCACTGAGAAGTCTCTCAACCAAGGTAATCTGGGAATAAATCCACTGGAGTTTTGTATTTTGAGAGAGTCCAAGACGACTGATTTTTTCAGATACAGAACCGTAACTGGTTCGAAAAGAGTGGCATGGATGTAGGCAGGAAATACTGGCTGCTTAATACTTGTGCATGAAAGCAAGAATAAGTAAAACTGCTGATGTGACTGCTGAGTCCACTAAGATCACATCAAAGAGTTATTTACTTCTTCCAATAATGTTGAGGCACAATGGATGACAATTAAGTGTTCTGTCATTACAAATTGCTTCAAAACTAATTTATAGATAGCATAGTCTGATAGCCCAAAGGGAAACTAGTTTTTCATTTAATCCAGATAACACACTAAATCCATTTATGACACAGATTATTTTTCACATAATAAAAAATCAGAGCTGTAGTCTGTGTTGGTCTTCCACTGTAAGGTACCTGCATTTGATCAACATGAATAGGACAAAGCCTTTTCCAGAAGTGAATATTGACTCAGTATGGCTCTAAACTTCATACACTCTCTCCAAAGCACCTGAGGAGCAGCACTGAGAAGGCACTTGCTAAGCAAAAAACTGTCCCTTTGCAGTGTTGTATACTGTTATCTCAAAACCGACAAGCCAGGTATCATTTGAGACTCAGCATAAATTTCAAGAGAAGTATAGTGCTAAATTGCCAGTGAGAATTTGGGAACTCCTGCAATTTGTAAGATTGGACAGAGTGAGGTACTTAAGCATGTGCCTATGAACTAAGATACAGTTACAAAGAGAAATGCATAAAATTTTACTTCTTTGACCTTTATTGAATAATTGGGATTTTTAAAGATATATAGTGGACAATAGCAGCATCAAAAATCTATTTTTAGCTTCAAGGGTCTGTGCAAAAATCCTCTATTTACTCACAAATGACAATAGATTACCTTTTGGCAAATTAGATAGGAAGTCTGTGTGGCACATGATGTCCCATTATAATGAGGAAGGAAGCTGCAAGAATTTTGGAGCAGAAGAGAGAAAGTCGTTTTGGTTTCTGACATAAACCCTTAGAATAGAGTGTCACGTCGTTCCATTTTTCTAGCAAAGACTTGTGGTAAAGACCAATGGGGAAATGCAAATATAGGAAGTAACATCTGTTAAAACCCATTTTAAAATCTCAGCACCATCAATAGACAGAACTCGCTGTGCTCTCATGCTCAGTGGTACAGTGTATGCTGAACTTTCAATGAAAACAGGAAAAAAACCCAACTCTTATTTGCTTTATTTTCAGTATATGTTTTGCTTTTCATTGAATTGCAAAGGCCTGAAGTTACATGTTTGTCTGGGTCTTCTGCTCATGAGTTTTTCTGATACATACACCTAAAGTTATATTATAGTACATTGTTACAGAAAGTGTTTCAAAGTACACGCAATATGTAATGGTGTCAATCTGTCACAATTTAGAGCCTAAGTTACCTTCAAAGCATTGGAGAAATAGGGACAAGGTATGCTAGGATTATGTTATGATGACAAAGTACAGATATTTCTAGCACGGATTTCAAATAAGCCATTCCACACATGTGCTAGTCAAATTTCCATATGACAACTCCTTTTTTTTCTTGTATAGTTTTCCAAGTCCATGCAATAATGAACCTTTAAATTGAGACTTCAGGTCTGACTGGCAAGACGTTCAGTACAGATAGAACTGGGGGAAATTCCATGTTTGACGAAATGCAGTCTTGGAGCATGTCTGAAGTCATGCAAACATTGAGGATGTGAGGGAGAGAGGAGTCGGCAGGATCATCATACAGTACATTGCCCTCCTTACGTTGTCACTTTGATCATCCTCACTGCTCTTACACTGTGCTGTCAATGACAATGAGGCTATCATTTCACTTGGCTTGACAAGAGCAAGCACAGTTTTGCCTGAAGGTGACTAGGACTCTCTCCGGTAGTGAAGTATTTGTTATATCAACTGTTAACCGCTTCACATAAAAAAGTAGAATAATCCCCATGGGCTCAGCTACAACCTTTCTTGTGAGATTTGCTCATAGGCTTCCTATAACAACATATCCAAGCATCATTTAGCCTTAACCTTGCTTACTTAGAAACCAATAGTACGTAAAATTGACTGTCAGAGTGGTATAGTTACAATATACAGTTATAGTATAAGGTCTAAACTCATGAAACCACAGAGCACCCCAACCAGATGCTCAGTATTTGCCAAGCTGAATTAAGTGGGATTTCTAGAACTGAGAGCGTGACTTTGGGATACTCAAAATGGCTAAACAGCTCAAAGAAATCAAAGACTATATTTTGCCTCCTGCATTTGGCAGAAAAAAAAAAAAAAGAATACTTTCTCTTTGTAGCAGACCTCAAAATACTTAAGATTATAATCATCAGAAAGATTGGGAATTCTTTCTTTCAGCTGAATAGATGCATGGCAAAAATGCCAGTTTTGTATGCTTTTAAGCCTCAGTTTGCTCTCAGGGGATATGTCATGCTCTTACCACTGAAAAGAAGGTTGCTTGTCTGTGACATCCAGAAAGCAGAGGGAGTAGTAAGAATTCAGCTTGCAGCATTTCATACTGTTTATGAAGATGTTTATGAAAATTATTTCCTGTTATCAAAAAGATGCAGTATCCAAAAGTGCTGTTCCCTTTGTAATTTCACATTGCTGGAAATACTATGGGTTCTCTCTTCTCCTGGACAAACAGCCTCTGTAATGTCACACAACCCTCTAGACATAACATAGTGATGACAAAGACATTTTTGGATGATGATGCATAAGTGTTGTTACACACTCTCTACATTATTTGCACTTTCTCTGTTCATATCGCCATCCTAAGAAGTTTATTAGTAAGACAGGACAGAGATTATAAACACTAAAATGTTATGTGGTGGATATAAGAAGTCCATACGGATCTCTGCTGAATGAGACATGGAAGACCTGCTTATCTCTTCATGCATACTTTTGTCAGTGTGACTTCTGTGAGATTACATGGCAATATTTCATATATAACTGTTCTTCTAGCAACATGTAACCATTTTGTTCTATGGTTTAGGATCCTGAAAGGTTTGATTATATTCCTCTGAAATCTACTTGAAAGAATAGTCTATTTTGTAGAAACCCTGTTTATATTCCTTGTGAGGTTTTTTCATGCAAGTGACCATTAATTGATGCGGTTCTAAAAGACCAATGCTCCTCTTTAATAAAATGCTGCTTAATGTTCTGCTCTCACACCATAAACTTAGTGACATTATTCAAGCTTCTCACAAATGTAATAATAAAATTTCACTGTAGCTTTTTAAACTGCATTCTTCAATATTCTGTTTCTACAAAATTGAAAACTATTCAAAAATAAAACGTGATCCTAGAGAAAAAGTAAGTGGTTCACTTTAGAAATAACATCACAATATCTTAATAGAAAAAGTCCTGAAACTCTGAAACTCAAATAAATGACACCTATGCAAAAGGAATCATACCTGTTCCTAATTTGAACAGAGGAATGAATAAAATGAAACTGAATATAACTTTAAAATAATTACCATATTTATTTCTATAAAAAACAGACAGTACATCAAAATTTAAAATATAAATATCAAAATTATTGCACAGTTAGCCAACTAGCTTTTTTTGGTAGCAGTATTTACAACATCATTGTGCAACAATATATTCTGGCAGATTAAACTCCACAAATCCATGATGTGTACCTTTTCTGTTTACATCATAAATCATCCTACAACAGTAAGATAATTGTTCTGGCGTATGTATAAAACATCATACAGTAATACAATACATGCTTTATGAAAGCTGGAAAGAAGAAAGAAGAGAGAATGTCTCTTAATGCTTCCCTTACACCTTTGACTCAAACAAATTAAGCAACAGATATCTACCCTCCCATTTGCAGTCATTTAACATGAGCAATTCCAAGTACACCTACAAATTCACATATATTAAGAGGATTTGTTATAAATAGCTATTGCTTTTATAGGCAGCTTCAAATATACAATCTTCTGTATATCTTTGAAAAATTAATGTCCCAGTTTAGTCTATTAAAAAATAAGAGTTCGTCCACAGGTAAATATCCTTAATTAGAATGTGACTCTGTGAATGTCCCAAGAGTTTGTCCCAGTGGGTGAAGTAAGGAGCGTAGTTTGATTTGAATTTCAGATGATGGAGATCATGATGGTGGCGCTCCTCCATACAAACCAAAAGGTACAAGTCGGTGAGTTGACCACGGAAGGTCGTATCCTGAATGGTCCTCCACTGACAGCCAAATGTTTACAGGAAGAAAATCATTTCTGTCAAAGGATGGCATCCGAGGAGCCTGGGTTGACAGCAGCAAAAGTCCCAGTGAGAGCAATTCCCATACGCTGGAATACTGTGCAGTAAGAGCAAATGTGACACATGCTTATGATGCACCTTGTGGAAGGTCTTGTAGAGCAAAGGCACCTTGTGATGAAGCAAATGCCACAGGAAGTACTCAAAATCAAACAGTAGCAGGCAAACTGCTACTTCCAGCAGGACCTCAGGCACCTCTGGAGCTATCACTGGTAGATTCATTGGTCTCCAGTACCAGTGGAGAAACGTCACTGGAAGATCAAACGACATGGTGATATGCACTTTGAATAATGCAAGGCACCATCATTCCAAGAGGTGGATAGTTCTGCGGCTGGATTTTGTATTTTCTCAAGTTTGGTAGTCTAGTGCTTAAAAAGTCCAGTGCAATATATGGAAGACAGAAAGCCATGTATGCTGTAAAAGAAAACAGCACTGGAAAAAACGGTGACTTGATCAATGCCTCCTTTGCTGTGACAAAGTCCCAAAGAGACTGAAGGCACAACCTGTCCCGCTGTGTATCCATCGCGTGGCTGAGCAGCACTCTGTCTGGCACGCTGCAGTTCATGCTGATTGCAGTCTGAGAGGTCTGTAAATGCTGCAAGCCTTTATCCAGTCTGCTCAAGGGAAAACTCCGCCCACCACAAATCCTCCTTATTTGGTAATATTGAAGCTTTAAATAGGAAGTTCCCTTTCCTGTTGTACAGAAACGTGTAACACATTACAATCTCAGAACAGAATTACCTGGCCAGGATGATCACTAGAGCTCTACAAGAGACTTGCACTGTTGCAAAAATAAGCCAGAAATACAGAACTTTAACACTGGAATCCAGAGAAAGAGGATAGGAACATTTCCACTCCACTTAGTGCACCACACTTGAATAACTGCTGTCTCTTAATTTTTAAACTGTCCTTTGTTATCCTGTTGCCTTTTTAGGTAAGGAAATACAATCTACCATGGATTGTTTTTTATGTAACTGCTACCAAAGACGTACGTGTACCTAAACCCCAGTGCTTGACTTGTGGATGTTTGGTGGGTAATGGATGTGTGTAAGCAACATTTTCTTAATGATCCCTTGGGTATACAAAAGGCTAGATCAAAACCTTAAGGAGACCTACAGCATGCTTCCAGTCTGAATGTGGGGGCTGCGAGTTATATCCATCTGCTTTGGAGGTCATGTTCTCCTTTGTGCTGTTCTATCTGCTTGAGACGGCAAAATCCACCCGACTTGACCAGATGCAAAATGGAGCCAACAACGTTGGAAAAACAAAATATCCACGAGTTGCTGGAAGAATACAAGGTAACATCTCATTATGCTTCCAATCAGATACTTAGGTACACGTATTATTGCATTATTACAATATTGACTCCACATACCTACAGCTCTTTGAGCAATATGATATGGAAATCATCCTTTAGCCAAGTATCAAACTATCTTATAACTAAAGATCCACTGGTGAGACCTACGTCCTTAAAGGATCTTCCTTTGACCATAGCCAAGCACAGACCAGACAGAAGCTAGCAGGTTTGAGCCTCGACATTTCCGATTTGCTAAAAGTATTTTGAGGGTAAACTATGGAGGTTCTGATTTAACCACTAAGACATCACTTCTTTTGTGCTTTTAGAAAAGACAAACAAAGCTTTGAACATGTAGGGAAACAGAGCTTGCCATTAGTTTCCTATGAACTCACCTCTTTTGTAGGTACAGCATTTATTCTGGTATTGGAAATGAGCTCAACTTCCTGGATGACTTTATTAGCTTGTTCAGACAATTTTAGTTCTTTGCTATTCAGAAAAGAAATCTGATGGGGGAAATGGGAGACAATTTCCTTGCTTCTCCATAATTAAGAATGACTAATTAGCGGTGACCTTTTCTGAACTATGCATGGACTTCTCCCAGTACTTAAGTTGCTTTCAATCCCAACTATTTTCTCTTCAAGAGATTCTGCTCTTAAGGAAGCACAGATTTGTTCTCTTCTTAGACTTCAGGGAGTTTAATGAAACAGTAACATTACCTGTGCTATTATTCAGGCAGTCAGAAGTTATTTGTTGGAGACAGGTATAGTAAGGCCTTCAAGACTTTACCCATTGCATATACACTTCAGAAAACAGATTCAGATTTTCTGCCGTGTGAGACTGTTCTGTTGAACTCAATTCATTCAGACTGTCAAATACAGTGAAACTAAAACCCAGTGATAGACACTAATTTAATGGACAAGGATCTATATCCAAGAGCTTCATTTCAACCTTCTGACTGTATTTTATCCTGACCTCCTTTTCACAATAAGGACATGAAAAATGCATTTGTAACTCAATCACTGCCTGTGTCTGAAAACATTGTTGTGAGAGATGCTTTCTGTCGATTTATGCAGTTATAATCAGAAATTAAGCCTCCCAGATATGATAGGTGATTCTCTATTTTATTAGAATTATGCAGGGACTGAATTTATTCTATAACGTATTCCAAATCTGCCTAAAGGGGGATTGACAGAAATTGCTCAACTGCCCTAAAGACACTCCTCTGACTAATCCCCAATAGCCACGCAAGGTCTCAAGAAGCTTTAGAACCACTGCTGCCTGTAAGCTAAAATTTAAAGAACAGGCATTTCGCCTGCAGATTAGCTCACAGAAAAAATATTCTTAAATCCCTTACGGAAAAATAACGGGATTCTGCAGTTTTATTACTCATAGGTCCGGCAACACAAAACCCCAGGAAGGCGCAAGGCGAGCAGAACTTACCTCGGAGCGCAGCGCAGCCCCGAGCTGGGCCCCGCTCGCCGCCGGGCCGGCCGCGCACCGCGCACCGCCCACCCCGCACCGCGCACCCCGCACTCCGCCTGCGGAGGACGCGCTCTGCTGGCCAGGCTGGGCCCGGCCGGGTACCGAGTCGGGCTCAGCAAGTGGGTGTGCTCAGAAAGACGAATCCTGGTCCATCAGAGAGGGCAAACCCGTATCCTCCAGAAATCGATTTCGAGCTGTTGGGCTTAGCCACCACCAAGCAGTTACCACACACTGCCGCTCCGCTAACTCGCGTTTCTTTGTCAGCGCAAGGTACAATGTGAAGAAAAGACAAAGCATGCGCAAATCCTTTCTGTACCTAATTCAGCAATACAACCCCAGCTTTTTTCCCTGAGCTCACGATGCTGCCAAACTTCCCCATGTGTTACAAGACTCTAAACGGGTCTCGCAAAAAATCAAAACTCCTGCTACAGAGTTTAGGTTGAAGGGCACATAGTTTGGAATGAGGCCCCGCAAAGGGTCTTAAATAGATTCCACATGAGCACAAGATGCAAGCACCTACCCCAAGCTGCACTGTTAGGTACAAGTTATAAGCTAAAGAGCGAAACGCTACGCGGGTAGGCAAATGAGGAAAAGTTAGCAGGAGGGAATACCAGGATCAACATGCTGAAACTAATGTCACTGCAGCAGAGGCAAAACTTCTGTTCCCCTTCTCCTCTTCTGGATGGTAGGATTATTGTTGTACCAGAGATAAGGCAACATCCCAGTGCGTGCTGAGCCTTCTACCAGAAAAAGGGTGCTGAGGAGAGGGGTCAATAAGTTTTTCAGGACAGTAGCAGGGAAGCAGGACAGAAACCAGAGCAAAGGCAGGCAGAGGCAATCCCTTCTCTCCTTTTGAAAGAAAATGTTACCATGCTGGAAAAATACAACCAATCTGAGGTCCTCACATCCTAACTCACCTCACTGCAAGCGCCCGAGTGCAAGGAGACACTGTTCAGCAGTGCTCAGGGCAGCTCCGCGGTGCGATGCGATGCGACGCGATGGGAGCGAGCGGGTGTAAGCGAGCTCTTTGTGCCCCCCGTGCTGGGCTGCCGCGGCCTCTCCGCGGGCAACAGCACCCCCCAGTGCAGAATCCCGCTGCCAGCAGCTCCGCTGCCCGCAGCCCCGCTCAGGCAGCCTGCCTGAGTCAGCTGTGAGAACCACTTTCAAAGTCAGTGTTTGCTTTCTGTTAACGTTACTGTTACCAGGAAATATTTATTAGACTTTGTTAAAATTTTCAGGGATAACAAAATACACACTACTTTGCAGCAGGACAAAAAGTTGGTAGGTGTAGATCTGTCATAGGCCTTAGAGGTGCAACAGGTTGGGAGGGAAAGAGGGAGCTTTACATTTACATCTTTTCAGCCTATAGTCTCCTTATATTTAGATATACTGAAATTCAAATTCAGGATATGAATCCAAAGAGAGATGTGAGCCTCTACTCCTCGCATCCCAGGTAAGCGGCTTGAACCCTGAGCCCATGAGTATGCTGAGTACTTGAAGATGAAGAATACACATTCCTCTTGAGTTTTGATTAAAAAATTGAGCTTACACACAAAATACTTTTCTTAACAGAACTAACACATTTTCATAATCAAAATATTTTTGTACCAACATTCTATCTCCCTAACCAAGCTTCACTGAAAGCCTCTCCAGCCAGCACAGAAAGAAACCTTAATCGAAGGTCTTTTTAATGAATTCCTAACAATGGCTGGGGATGGAAAGCTGCCAGCAAAGTAAATCATTAATTCTCAAGCTTTACATTATCAGGATCAGTTTTCAAAATAATAACCATCAGAAGAAGATCCTAAAATTCTTTCATTCAGAATTTGTAATTCAGTAGTGAGAAATTGATTCACATCCTCTACAACCACACACATTCACCATTTCTAGAGGAGTCAGAACGCAACACACTTTTCAGCTCAGTATCCTCAGAAAATAAGACTTAGGAATCGTGTTACAGGTGTGGCTACTGCCCAGCCAACCTTCATTAATTTTTTTTCAGTGATGACTTTGTTCATATAAAGTTACTTGAAAATAGGCTACTGGAGAAGAGAGACCATTATTAGAATGCTCATGATGGGCAATGCTGCAGCATGAGTTTGTATTTTGAAAGACATCAAAAAAGGGAGAAGATATTTTAAATGATTTAATTATAGGAAAATCTTCCACCAAGAGCCATGTTTTATTACGTATCAGAAAACCTATTAGCCATCAAGGTCTCTCTCACATATCTTACAGATTAAAGCCATTTGTAACTTCTCGTGATATAAAGTATATGTGCTGCCTTTTTTTTTTTGTATGGCACATTCCCATAAGAGTAATTTATAGAAAACTTGTTTCTTTTGTTTCCAAGCTGACAAAACAGTTTCTCTTACAGGGCCAAGGGAGTAGGAGCTCTGTTTTACCACCACTTCCTATTCTGAGGCACTTCTATGTTGTTTGAGTTGCTTTTGACAGTGTTTTCACTAGCTACAGAATCACTAAACAGTGCAAAAATTCTCCACATCAAGCTAGTATATCATTCAGTACTTAGCACTACCATACACGTGCTCAACCATCCTTAGGCCTTCTGCATGAAATGAACAATGTGAATATACTTGCAGATGACTATAAAAAAAATCCTTTTCAAGTTCCAAGCACAAATATGGACAAAAACATGTACTTTTATGACTGCGTAAGCCCCCGTATATCCAATTGTGTTTTGCATCTTTACGTCAAAGCCCTGGATCATGCACTCACTTCAGATGCACACAGCTCTGTGAGTCTGGCAATCCATCAGTTGAACAGGGATTAGCTTCTTCTGGCTTTCTAGCATAGTTTGATCACGTTACTAAATGCTGAGACTAAGTCAGCAGAAGGTGTCCAATGCCCTCTGTTATGCTAGTACACTTTTATATTATCCAAAGCTGACGTTCGGCCAACCTTCAACATCATATATACACTTACAACACAAAGGCATCTATAGAACGGGCTCTAAGTGTGCAAGATCTGCTTTGAAAAAGGTGCCATTCATTACTGCTCATTCTTACTAGACCAAGCTTCTTGCTCTTCTCCTCTATGTTCTGAGCATCTTATTTTGCAAATTTCTTTCCACTGACACCTCTCCAAGTTTGTGTCACACAGTGCTTGTAACTTTCACAAGCCAGGGAGAGCACAGCAGCTCACAATTCCCATAGCCATCCCTGCTCCAGCGAAGCAGAGAAACTCCATAATGGCTTTTGCGTAAAGCTTCTGCTACTCTGGCTTTATTTCCAAGCACACAGGGGGTTCATCAGCTGACAAAGCTAGCAACACACAGGATTTACTACACCCTGCTACCTTGACTGCACATCTATTGCATTCAGAATGTACAAAAAGATACAGTCTGATCATATTTATTACTGAAGACGACAAAGGTCAAAAGCTGGGTCAAACTTACCACAGCAAAGATTATTACCCTGCCTTACTATGTGGTTAAGTGCTATTTATGAGATTACCAGACAGTCCGTTAAGCAATCCAATTACCCAAGGTTTAAGAATGTGATACAAGAAGCTTTCCACCATGTCAGTGGTTTGAAAGGAGTCTCACCTGGAGGCTTAGAAAGTGACTCTGTCTTGTGAGCAGTTACCTACAATTGGTACTTTACTTAAAAGTCTCAGAGAAGCCCCTCAAAACAACATGAATGGCCTTTTAGGTTTAGGAAAAGGCTCTTTTAGGACAAAAGTAAAATGGAAATTTACTTGGCTATTTTACTTTTTTATTGTACTTGTTCTATGGATGAATAGCTGTGAAAAACAGACTTGGCTTTCTGGATTCTGTCCCAAAGATTCACATGCAATCATGAAAAAAAAGATGCAAAACAATACATCACTCCAAATTCCAAGCAGTCGTCATATTTATTGAAATGTCTCAAGCTTAATAAAGTTGATGCACGTGGCTGTTGCTGTATCACATACCGTCACACTTTGGACTCCTACAGAAACTTCCTTTCAGCACAACAAGGTGTGGCAAATATGGCTGCTACAAATATAAAGCAAACTTAAGAGGTCCTGCTAGGAATCACAACTGAAAGACCATGAACCACTTTTTCCTTAAACAAAGCCTGAAGATTCCCTGAGTCTGAATTAGGCATAAAAGAACCCAAACAAACAAACCCTAATTTATGGCTTATGCATCTATTTTTTTTTTTTTTTACAATACAAAAAAAGTGTGCCTCAGCATAAAATGCACTATTTCCTATGCCATGTACAAAAGGCTTTATACCCTGTTGGGGTTACTGACAGAAATCTGGGTTGAATCCAACCATGGCACAGAAATTATCATCTGGACAGAGGCAACCAACTCTGGAGATTGTTCATACATCTTCATTTAGCATGGAACTTTTGTGCAACTCAGAGGAGCCAAAGTCCTCCACATAGTTAACGGAAAGAGCAAGGCACCTATACTACAGACAACTACAGCTCTAAAGTCAGACCTCTGAAGCAGACGTGAATCCTCTCCCCCCATTAAATGAGGGCTTAGCCTCATTTTGAAGTAGAAACAGACAAACGGAAACTGCCGTTAATACTGCCAGGCTTCAACAGGCTGTTGTACAGTTCCTGAACACAATGGTGGCAAGCACCACATAAGCAGCTAAGAAGTAAACAGATCTTTAAAGCAGCAGATGATTAAGGGGAGAAGTCCACACAAATTAAGTCACTCAAGCTATAGAATTAATGCTTTGGCTCTTCCCTCACCAGTAGTATACTGGGGGAGCTTGTTTTCTAGTGGTCAGTGCAAAGAAAACGAAACATGAGTATGTTAAATCATTCTCCTTGAAAGCCATAACCTATTGACAAAGCTAACTGAAAGTGGTATTTCTTTTAACTGCTTTTCTTGTTCCAGGAATCTGCAAGGGCAAATAACGATCCTTCTCCACAGCTGGTACACGAAACATGAAAGGCTTCACAGACACCATTAAATCAAGAAAAATGCAGCAATGAATCAGTCTCAAAATAGGAGATTTCAACTGACAGTGGTTATCTTCTCTGGCTTCATGACAGTTCTTCTGGGCAATATTGAAAAAGAAAGTCATCTGATGTAGCTAGTTTGTACGTGATGGCCAAAATAATAATGTAGCAAAAAGCCACTAAGTGCTTTTTAAAGTACCAGCACCAAACAGGTCACTGCAGTACAAGTAGTACTTCTGAAAGGTACTCAGAAACGGCAACGTACTGAGAAATGGCAGCGTTTTATGCACAGTGACATACTTATTGTTTTAATTGTCAAGCACCTGAGGTGCTGAACGGACTAATTTGTCTTTCAGACATGTCACTAAATTGATATGCACATGACATACTCCTTTTGAGCAAAGTCACACTGCTGTTTTTCGAGTACCATGCCACTGTGTGCAAAATCAGCAGGATACAATGAGGACTTTTGTAGGGCAGAGAAATAATACTGAGAAAAACAAACAATATGAGTACAATTCAGTAGTCATTGCTGGCATTTTAAAAATGCATCATAAATAAACAATGTAGCATTATTGCCAGAAAAGCATATGCTTCAAAAAGACGAATTCCTGGTGAACTCATACTCTGAAATACCATGCTTGTTTAGAGATACTTTCTAATCATGTTAATTATTTCATTATACATGCGGTAAGGGGCATCAAGGCCCCAGATGAAATCCAAATGTTCCCATTCTGGAATGTTTTCGTGGTAAACCAAATTTGTGATCTGAGTGAGCAGCATAGCAACATCCTTTGGGTCTGCCAGCCAGTCCTGTCCACCAGTCCACACCGCAGTTGGTACAGTCATCTCCTTTATTTTGTAGAAAGGGGGAGTAGACTGAGGAGGCAGAAAGAGAAAACAAAAGCATTAGGAAGAACAAGTCTTCAGTGTGATAATACACTGCAGTGTAACATACTAGCAAATGCAAGAAGAATGTGTCAGATTCTCATTTGCTTTCTTGGGCAGCTAGAGATGGAGATGGAGTCCTGACTCAACAGAAAATTTAACTCCAAGAGTCCTGCAATATTATACCAGCATAGCAGTTACATATCGTTTACAAGACAGCAGGGTAGCAGAAGTCTCAGACAACACATCTCATTCAGGTTATTTCTAAACTCTAACCAAATACAAAGTGACCGCTACTCTGAAAGTATGATACTGCAATTTTTCCCAGTCACTAAAGTGACAAGGGGCAAAATATTTTTAGTATTGCACACAGCAAAAAACAAACACGTGGAGATTAAATAGGTTGAAGATAAGCAATACACATGAATTGATAGTCTACGCCTTGTTGTGAGAAGTGCAGTGGGATCTTATGATCTAGGCAGGCAGGACCACCCTCAAGAAACAGTGTGCTATGAAAACATCATATTCAAGCATGTGCTCCATACTGACTTAGGACTACCTCAGAGCTCTATAGTCCTGTCTTTTTTTTTTTTTTCTTGAAAAGGCAGATCTCCAGCTGGTTACTGGGCAACAAAGTGGCTCCTTAGCATGCAGTATAAACACAGCACCCAGAGAAGTGCCCAGGGACTTACTTTGTGACACTCAAGAATTATAATATATTCATAAAAGATGTCTACCTGGTTGTAGTGAGCCATATTTGCAGCCTTGCTTCCCCAGTCATAAGCTTTGAGTTCCCCAGTCTTCACAGCCTAGAAATAAAAAAATATTTGCACATACAAAGAACTGTAACACTTCTATTGCAGGAATAAAAGGATACAGGTCATCTGGAGAATTGGCAAAGGTAACTGACACAAGAAAAAGTGAAATGCCAAGTATTAAAAAGGACAAGTGTCACTGCTTTGCCTAGCATCACAGGAGTGGGAAACATTAACATTCAATGCCATTGAACCTTGTCCCTTAAGATTTCACACTCCATAGCAACAGTAGGAAAGATTAAGGAAAACAGTTTAGTGTATCCAAAGCCAGGATGTGGCAGCTCCATGTTTACTTCTGAAATATTTACCTTGCTGTCTAAATGTATGTGAACACAGCATGGAGCTTTCTTAGAAAGTCTACTCTGTATGATGTACCTATTATTTTTCAGA
The DNA here is from genome assembly GCF_009769465.1 of Tauraco erythrolophus. Classification (NCBI taxonomy): domain Eukaryota; kingdom Metazoa; phylum Chordata; class Aves; order Musophagiformes; family Musophagidae; genus Tauraco; species Tauraco erythrolophus. The sequence continues at coordinate 19,801,398 of NC_141473.1, read as the reverse complement.
AACAGAAATCTATTATTTTTCAGAAACAGAAATCTATTATTTTTCAGAAACAGAAATCTATTATTTTTCAGAAACAGAAATCTATTATTTTTCAGAAACAGAAATCTATGTAACAGGAATCGGGGTGTGGGGGGGGAAGTCTTCACAAATTTCTTTCCAAGCCAAGACTTGAAGAGCTATGTACAACAGAAGACATTGCTTCTGAATAGACGACGAAGTGCAGTTACAAGATCACAAGCAGCACTGACCACTACCTCCATGGCAAATGTTGTCTTATATTTGTGAGCCTGCTGGGCAAGCTTCAGGCCCAATAGCATCACAGGCACAAAACTGTGTACTGAGATGAAATTCAAAATACACTAATAAAACAGAAAATTAAGCTGAACAGAATAGAACAGAACAGAAAGCCTGCTGCTTTACGCTGGCTAAAACTACAACTTGGAATCAAGACAGCGTTTTCTGAAAGGGCAGCAAATGCTTGTTACAGCAGCTCTGAGTTAAGTTATTCCGACGTATCATTTGTGGGCCTGAAGTACTCCCAGTTAGCCTATCAGGGGAGAGGGATGAGCCACCATAAGCCAGTATCATCAAAGCAGCTGCAGTGAACCGTTGACATTCTGACAACTGGCAGTTCCAGAATTTCACTTGGGCTATGCTACATGTATATTTTGGCATTTTATTCCATTAAATATCAGAGGCATCAATATTTTACAAACAAGCTAGAATCACAGACATTTTAGATTCTGGAAACTCTACCTGGCTCCAGTGGATCATGTTTTGTACAGATGTCCCCGCAGGGCAGTGTGTTGAATACACATCCACTCGGCTCTGCAATAAGATAATTAATATCGTTTACTCCTCACAGTGCAACAATGCAACCATTATTGCTTCTTGAACAACTAACAGAAAATGTTCCATTCCTCTTAAAATTGTTATAAACAGAAGTTAACTGCAACTATATATACAGATGAGGTAAAATGTTTTGAGGATTACTTACAATTAACTGCAGAACTTTAAAGCTGAACATTAAACCTCATAACGATATCTCTTAAGCATTTTTTATATATTCAAAATATCTTTTTTAAAAGTGCTAGTATTCTAAGAATTGGAAGCACATTAACTAATATTTAGGTAGACCTCCAGAGAAACCTCATGTTACTCTGCAGCTAAACAAGAAGTTGTCAGTCCAAAGTGACTCAGAACTTCATACACTTTGAGTTTGGAAGTAAAGAATATCTAGGGGAAAAACTTAAATCCTGGCAGAAAAAAAAATATTATCCAGCATTAAACGCATGAAAATTGTATGTGCTGGGCAAGAAAATATCAAAAAATTGCACTTTCATCTTGATACGAAATACAAAAAAAAGGTACATTTTTGCACACAGAATAGTGAAAAAAAAAAAAGCTAATTCTATCTTACACCAATTAAAAAGTCCTCAGCCTTCATCCACCTGTGGATAAACTGATATCAGCTGCTACTGATTTCAGGGAGTCAGAAACACTAAGAAGCATTATGAAAAAAGGCACTCTCACACCAGTTGCTGGTAACTAGCTTTTAGATAATAAAACAGTTCCTATGAACAAATCCTTTGGAACTAGAATTACAGATGAAGCCATCAGCAAGGTCAGAAATTGGTCCCAGAGAAAATAATTGCACACTTCCACTGAGAGACCAGAAAACTTCAACGTTCTTCTCAAAAATTATTGAAAACTGTATCTTTATTCCTCACTTCCTTGCAAAAGGAATTAAATACTTGCACTATCATATTAATTCACTTCTCTTACCCACTTCACCAACAGATCTAAAAGAACGTATTTTAGCTTTCCAGTAATATTTTAAAAAGGTTAATTCTATCTATCCAAGCTGGCAACTACATCTACACCAAGGAGAGATATTAATCCAAACTCAGTATGATGAAGAAGGCATTAGTTTTTTTCTAATTACATGTGAAGGACAATCAGTACAGTGATACACGGACAATACTGTCTTAGAGTACCCAATAACTGAGCTATTAAAAGTCATCAAAACATACCATATTCAAGTTTCTCTCATTAAAACCACACAGAAGAAAGAATACATTGCCACAAAGGTCATCAAGTATTCTGTGGGTGCAAACATGGGTAGCAAGCCACTTCAGCAAAAAATTCTGAGGGAGGAATTGTTTCTTTCCAAACATGTCCTACAAAATAACAAAACATAGGACAAACATGTAATTGCATAGAATGGCCTGGGTTTAGCCTTTACACTACAACATTCTTGAAGTAATTATTTCCATTTGCACTGGTGACAGATGTGTCATATGAAAATGATCAACCTTGTTTACAGTCCAATGGTCACAGTTAGTGCTTCTGCTACAAATGATGCAGTCCATTACTCCCCAAAAAGTACGTGGGATCTGAGACCATCATTAAAGAATGCCAAACCTAATCTCAAATTATAATAATTTTTAAATTCGGTATTTTACAGGAGTACTACACAGCTTCTTGTCATCAGAGTTGTTTAAGGCTAAGATATTTTAAGCTGCATTTGCTAATGTTACATGGCTTTATATTTGCAACTTCCTCTCTTCAAACCATGTAAGAAAAACAAGTTGCATGACTTGTGGTGGTCACCTCCTCCTGATGAGTATTTTTAAAACATTCAAGGATTTAAAATGGCCCACTGAGCACTTCCTTAAAAAGTGACACAGCTCTTTAAAGATATGACTGACCCATGGGTTTGTGGCTATCTTGTACTTCTGCACTCCAGATTTTTTGCAAGTCACCATGAGAATCAAGTTCCTCAGCACATCACGAACATCCGCACAAGGCACTGGTCAGCTATTATCCTCATTAGACAAAGTTCATTACACGAGGAACAGGAGACCACAATTGTTAGTATTACTTTAAAGTATCTGCCTTTGGAACAGGTAACTAATAATGCAAACAGACATGTATTAGAACTGTACGAGGCATGTTAGAGAAAGGTTTATCTCACAGAATAAAACAGCTCTGTGTGGGAATCTCCATGGGTGGTGGAAGGGAAAGTGATGGTTAAAAATGACACATAGCAGAGTGTTCACAACATCTGACTTCAGGCAGTTACTGTGGCCTGCCTACAGTCCCTTTGATGTTAAAGGGGAAAAGTAAACTCCTCCAGAAGATGATTCACAGCATCTAAATAAAGCTGCTGGTCTTAATCACCCTCTGAAGGATCCTCTTCTAATACTAACTGGTTAATTGTGAAACAAATCTGTTAAAGTTCATGACAATTCCGAAGTATTCTGTATATGGCTACCATATGACTCCTCTAAAACCGACCAATTGTTTAATTAATCATATGATTTCTGTAGCGTAAATTCCAGATACATGTAAAAGGAAAAACATCATTTTACTCCATCTATTAAGTTCTAATTGTAAAATACTACTTTAAACTGATGCAAATTGTCTCATTAGACAGCAGTAAAGCCAGAGAAGCCACTGCTCACTTCCATAGCATTATTATGGAAAAGCTAGCCCAGTATTCTTGCCAAACATGTTAATCTAATCACAGTTATTAACATTCTTTGCTATGCTGTTTTAAACTAGAAAGGGGGACACCTCGTTTTGCTTAAAACATTTACACTCAAATACAAACCTTGAGGAGCAGGTCAGGAAATACTCCCAATTTTACCAGAGGGCTAGTGGCAAACTTGACTGTAGCTACTGGTGCCAAGGCAAAGAACATTTTGATTTTCTTAGCCAGCTGTGGCAAAGTTGAAAAAGCAATGAAAGCTGTAAATAACATGAGAATAATTAACAAAGTTCACCAACGTAAGTTAGATGAGAATTTTACCTGGCAGTGATTCTATAAAATCTAAGATACGTCGAGTGTGCACAAGTATTTTCAGATTAATAGTTTGATGTTGTCTCTAGGATCAGTTCAGATAGTTTAAATTAATCTAGTTACTATGGAACACAAATTAAATAAGGCAAATCAGAAGGATTTGTTTTTATTCTTGCTAACTAATCCAACACTCTTCCAGCTCTTTCTGTCTGCAGGTCTAAAAGCACCTGAGCCAGGCTTTATATACAGCAAAATACTCTGGAAACGGGAATCTTTATTCTACGTGTCTAAGGATTCTAACTTTATTATGCAGTTTATCAATTTACTTTAATAGAAACAGTACTGGTGGCTACCTGGGACATCAATTTATCATTTCAATGGCTTCCCACTTTAAGTAAACATAGAAAGGTTAAGTATTTTCTTTTTAACGTTGATGAATATTCCAGGAAGCGGCTAAAACCCAGAAGCAGTAGATTTCAAAAGCCCTACTTTTTCATCATTAAAACACATACGTGGAACTTGATATAATTTCAAATACAATATGTTCTAACAAACTCGTCTCTTCACATACCCATTGTGGTACCCTGTGAATGGCCAACGTAAAATACTTGCTCCTGTCCAGTCTTCTTCAAAATAAAGTCCACTGAGGCTGGAATGTCATACTTAGCCATTTCATCAAAGCTACAAAGCAAAGATAAAAAATCCATTATGTAACTAAAGTTATCAGTGTGGAACAGCTCCACAGAGCTTTATTGCACTGCAGATCAGTTGTCTGAACATAAAGTAAAGCTTCCTTTGGATGACACAGAACAATCTGGTGATTGAGTCTTCACAACAAGCACCAGTGAAAGCAATTAACGTTCTACTGACCACATATAAAGGCTGCCTCAGGACACTATACTGACCATAAAACTCACCTTTACTGCCCCTACATATGTGACAGCACACGTAACCAGAAAAAAAATAAAAGATAATCTTGTACATTCACAATGTCACTGAACTGAGATGACGGGCAAAGAGAGGAAAGAAGTCTGCTCGAAAACAACATGCACAATTTCTCTTGCAAGACGAGGATACCTGAAAACCCAGAATTCTTCTTGCTTCACTGTGAAATGTGTATGTTTCCTGGACCAGGTGTTCCCTCTGCTGTTTCCCAACCATACATCATAGCCAGCGTCCGCCAGCATAAAGCCGAGGCTGTTGTAATCCAAGTTTGTGATCCAATTGCTGGCATCTGCAAGCAAACCATGCTGCAGAAACACAGCAGGCCTTGGACCTGAAAAATAAAGCATCTATCATAGCTTCGTGTTCATCTAGAATTGAATGCCTAAGAACAATTCAAGCAAGTTATTGGAAGTCTGCTTTAGATTTGCATTTTGAATATTTAATACACTTGACTTAACCTACTAAGATTAGCAATTCATATAATATTCATAGTGCCATGAAATAACTTTTCATGAAAAGCTACTTTTTATCATTAAGAATTTTAAACTAGCAACTTGTTAGTTTCCAAACTAGAACAAAAGACTCCTCAAAGTTCAAAACAGATAGCAAATGTGCAATAAGCAAATATGAGAAAAGCAGGAGCTGCAAGAAAAACACAGGTAGCCCTTACAACTGTTTAAAGCTCACAAATACTCAGCAAAGTGTCTCAAACACAGAGGCAGCTAAACTACTTATGACCCTTGCCCTGCCCTGAAACCTAAGGAAGGCATTCCCATGTATGTGCTATTGAGATCTTTGTTGCCCAGTTAAGACAATGCCACAGTCAAGACCCAGGTGGAATTTAGAAAGCCTCTCTCCTGACTTCCCCATCCTGAAAAGGGAAATGACACTTTTATGGGGAATACTGATTAAAAAAATTGAAGGTTCAAGTTTCAACACAAAGAAAATAAATTAACATATAATCCTTTTGGAGGAACATGTCCTTCAGAAAATCCAAAGGCCTGTCTCTGGATCTCACAGCAGCACGGGTGTTTTGTGGGGTTTTTTTCTGGTTTAATAACTGAAATCTGATAACATGGTAACTTTAGCTCAATGGCAGTGATTACTCAGGAATTTACCTCTGCCAATGACACGTCATTCTACTACAACACTAACTCACGCAATACTTCCTCCATTGATAATTTAGACTTGGATCTTTCAGCAGAAACAGCCAAATCACAACTGTTTCAGTCACCCACACCCTCCATTCCAGGTCATGTCCATCAACATTTGCTGTGAGTTCCAAAATCCAAATTAGCAATGTTTCTCCCTCCTGGCAACCTTTATACCTGTGACAAGGAACTTTTTCAGTGCTTGCTTTTCCCATTTTGTTAAAAAAAACCCAAATAACACATTGTGGCGTACTGTCCCTGCAACCAGAGCAAATCTCCCGCAGAGCCAAACTGGCACTGGAGACAGTACAGTTCAACTGAACCGTTAACTCTGCTGCAGTAATACTTCATTGCCTTATGAACAGTGTGCAGGATTTTCAAGCCTAACATTAAACTGGTTTTCAGTAATGTTCACTTTTAGCTTTGATACCTTCTTCCCTTTTACTAAACTCAGATCAACCAACTTGTGATTTTTTGAAGAACAGGCTCTCCTCAAGCTGCTACTTGCATGTTTCATAACATAGGAAGGGGAAAACTGTTTAGCTGCTTTAATTCTGTTCTCCTATTAGCCTCCAATTTCTGCCAGTTCCTTTTTCGCTTTACCAAGTAGTCACCAGATCTGCACATGAACTGCACAATCATATGACAAACTTCCTTGGACAATAATAATTTTGTATCACCTATGATCCTAAAAATCCCAGAGGGGGAACAAGAATGGTAGGTTCTTAAACTACCCTTTCCGCTATAGAACATTTTGTTCTCTCTACTGCACCCCCAAGAAGATGAAGACAGACTTATTTCCATGCCCTTCTTACCCATGCTATGCAGTTATTTTAGATTTTTAGTTAATACTAAAACCAAAACCCATTGATGTTTAGGTTCTCTGGACATTTTAATTTTTTAGCTGAAGAGCTGTAGGTTTTGTTCCAAAACATCACGTGATACATAATTCCAAGGGATCCTATTCACATTATGCAGGTATTGCAAAAGAAGAATTATGGCATATATACGCTAAGTCAGCAGTAACACATCATCGGTATCTTTCTGAGAAAAGATACCAAGTCTATAAAAACTTAAAATCAACATGAACTTTGAAATCTTCATTCTTCTAGGAGATCATACTTCCTCAAATGTGCTGGGTAATCCTTGGTTTCAAAATTAAAGCATTTTGCAAAACATGAACTTGGGGTCGAGGATGTGGCAAGGGGAATGTGGAGAATTCCCACAGGTCAGGAAACTTCTGTTTGCTTATGTCATTGATGAATGATTCGACAAAATCAACAGGTACAAAGGCAGTCTGTCTTGGAATTCCCTGTGGGCTTCTCTGAAATTCTTAAGTACAAAGACACCTGCCAAGTTTGACTGGCCTCATCCATGCACTGGTCTTTACACATCCACCGTGTGAGAGGCAGCGGACAGTGCAAACATCCTGACCCGTACAAAACCAACAAATAAGGTCAGGAAGACTGTTGCTTGGCCTTTGGCAGAGGACAGGGTTTTTCCACAGGTCTTGTTCACACTCAAGGCTATAGGACAATCAATTATTTCTTTACTGAGCTCTGTGTTTTTACCTCTCACCTTAGTTTTTTTCAGTCCAAAGGGTTCTGAGGCAGTCCTTAGAATATGTACAGTTTCTATGCAAACAGGCTGCTGTTGTATGCATGCCATTGTCTGTAGGATCTTTTATAAGTGGTGGCGACAAGAATGCTACCAAATTCAGCCATTGCTATTCAAATACACTGTTAATTCTATATGCAGTGTACGAGGATAGCAAGTCAGAGGCTACATGCCTCTCCCCTTCCATACGCATTTTTCTCATTTTTAAAGCATTCTATCACTCAGTCCTTGGAAAAGCCTTTGCCCATATCGCTCCCTCAAGTTTCAGCTTACATTCCCCCTATCCTTCCTCTCCCCCACCTCCTGACCTGTACACCTCCTGCATCCCTTCCATGGTTTTATACCAACTTCCACAGTAAATCTTGCAGCTTGTAACAGTGCTCTGGTGGCACATGCCAATGCTCCTCCTAGTTGCCCATCGAATCACATCCATAAAACAGTCTTGGTTTGGGCTGCCTGTTGTCAACTACCTGTCACATACCCTCATTTGCAATATGTTTTTAAATTTATTGTACTCAAGATGTTCTGAAGGGATTTTATCTTACTATATTGTGTTATCTATTTAAGTAGCTGTGTGAAATATGACACTCCAGTAGTCCCCAGTATTGAACTGGCTTGTAGCTTCAGACAGGTTAAAATTACCAAACGAATTCTTATTTTATGCAGAAATCAGGCAGCAATTATTTTGTGACCACTCTAGTGGGAACTCTTGTAGCTTAGTTATATTTCACCAAAAGAGGCGTGTGAACAGTCCTTACTTCTGAAAAGGGCCAGGCATTTTTAACAAACTTATTTGGTACAAAGATGCATTTTTTTAAAATGAGGTTCAGAATAACCCAACAATTTTACTATCGATCTCTTTTCAAGACTCTTCATTACTTAAAAAAAAAACAAAATCCCCACTTCCTAGAACATCCAGGCCTCTCAGCCCCTCAAAAAATCAAACAACAATGAAGGGCTTGTATTAATGTCACAAAAAGGCAATGTCAGGAAAAGATAGCTCCTTCTCCCTTCCTTTACTCCAAAGTCATTCTACATGTGCCTAATCTATTTTGGCCATAATGTTCACCAATAAAACATTCTAACTGCATAGGTCATATAGTCTTTAATCTTTTTCTGGATTATTAGAGGATCAAATGGTTTATAAATCAAAGAGCTTTTTCTTGACTTTCCATTTTTCCAAGTAGACATAAATCTTACCTTCGCTCCTCTCACGGCCTTTTCTTCCATAAGGAATTCTGTTAACAGAAAGGATATACCCATCTTCTGTTGTCACTTCGTACTCCTCACTAGGGTATCCCCTGAAGGTAATAATTTGACTCTGAAGAAAGAAAAGAAATGGCATTGGAGTCAGACTGTCAGCCGCCTCAGTTCATTAACATGTACAAAGTGCTCTGGGTGAAATTAAAGGATGCGGTAGGAATGTGCCATACCATCTGCCTATTAGATGCAGATAGGTTTTTTATGAGATTTACCCCAGTACAAAGTCAGGAACTACCCAGAGCACAAACACAATCCTAGGAATTTGAGAGGACACCCTAGCCTATCCCCATTCACTGTCATATTAGTTGCTCACATGCTGCTTACAGTAAGAAGAGAGACTGAACTGTTGAAAAGCAGAGTGTGATAACAAGGCAAAACACCAAGACACAGACTTGGCAGACAGAAAATTGAAACCGTCTGCTCTCAAGGAAAGCGGTGTTTTCCAGTAACAAACAGGTGAGGACAGCAAAAAGCCACTGGCACCACAGTGGCATACGGAAGAAGAGAAGGTGGGAAGAGTTCATGTTTCCTGAAGGGAAAGGCTTCTTTAAAAACATTTCAGATTTATATCTGAACTTTATGGCAAATTCTCTGTTACATAGAGGACACAATCGTGTTTCGGTAATGTGCTGAAATGAATCACAAATACAGTAGCTTTAAAATGCCATAGTCACACTCTTCACATCTGTGAGCTGCTGACATTGCCACATCAGCTCGTGGTTTCATGTGTCGTTTCTTACTCGCCTTTCTTCTCAAACCTTACACCTGCTACAGAGCTTTTAAGTGGCTTTGCTGAGAAGCCAAATGAGAAAATAATAATAAAAAACCCCCAATAAAAAGTGCTTGTTGAACACTATGATTTCACTAATAGGTTTATCTCCCATCTCTTAAGTCTCAGGCTTTATGTTATTTTCATTTGATGCAACTCCCTTAGGGCAGAACTTGTTATTTAACTGGTTTTACGACACCGACTGTACCTTGAGAAAATAAGAAATGCAAGACATGATCAGAGTTCTACTCTTAGGCTGCTAGGCAAGGAAGAGAAGGAGCACTTAATTAAACATGCTATTTCTTTTAAACGTATCTTTAATCATCTACAGTGACATTAACATTCCAAAATGATTTTGAGGCTAAAGTCCATTCAAATACCATTAGCCTTGGACTAAATTACTATTTTCCGCCCTCGAAATTGTGTTTAGATGATACTGACAACTCAGGCACTTCTTCTCTTACAGACTTGAAGCATTTCTAGCTTGAAGTATCTTCTCTCACATGTGAAAAAATGGCACAGCTTAGATGGGGCAGAGGAAAGAGCAACTAATACCAGTTACTAACAGCAAATATCTTCTGGAGTTGGCTACTGCAGCAGAAGGAGAATAAAGTTATGAGAGTAAATGCCAAAAGGGAAGAAAAGCAGTTGTGAGTGAGAACATGGGAGCATCGTGCTAGCAGCACGAGTGTGCTTCATAAACATGCGCTATTTTAGCAGTTAAGACAGAAAGTGTCCTGACTCTATCAAAAACCACAGGTCTAGATGAAAAAGCATGTGAGAGAAAGATCAGCCCCAGGAACAGGGGACCAAAAGGGACCTGGAAAGAGGAGAAGAGAAAGACGGCGTAGAAGCAGCGGGTGTCAGCAGCAGCAGGCCGACCGCTGACCAGTGGCTGAAGTCCCGCGGGGCTTTCACCGCGGCTGCTGAGGGCGGCAGGCACCCGGCTTGCGCCCGCGGAGCCGGAAAGGGGCCGCCCGCCGCCCGGATCCCGCTCTGCTCCGTTCCTCGCCCCGTTACAACCCCGCGGCCACACCGGGTGACAGCGCTCGGGCACGCTTCCCTGACCGCCGCGCCCCGCCGCGCCACTCACGATGTTCATGTTCGCTTCGGGGTCCACATTTCTCCTCCCTCCGGCGAACGCGCCCGAACCGGCGATGCTCTGCAGCAGGAAAGCGGCGAGCACCAGGCCCCGCATCATGGATGGCCCCGCGAGAAGGAGACGGGAGGGCCCGGCTCGCCGCGGCGGAGCGGGACTCGGCGCTGGTGCGGCAGTGCGCGGGCCCCGCCGACGCTTATGTGCCGCCTCCGCCGGGCGCCGCGACCGGCACGGGACCGCGTGACAGGGGCGGGGGCGGCCGCCCGGCTGAGAGGGCCAGGACGGGGCGGCGGTGCTGTCAGCGGCGGGGAAGCCGCCGCGGGCCGGAGGCGTTGTCCGGCCCCGAGCGGCTGAACGAGCGCGGCCGGCCCCGCCGCAGGGCGCTGGCGGGCTGGGCGCCCGGGTGTGTCCCACGCACACCCTCGGGTGGCTGCGGCCCGGCGGAGCCACCCGGCGGCGGGACGGCTGCCCCTCCGCCGATTGCTGCTGCCGCGCCGGGACCGCCCCGCGCGCCCGCCCGCCGAGCCGAGCCGCGCCGCGGCGGGAGGAGGGCGCTCGGCCGGCGGCGCCGCTCAGGCCATGCGGCGCAGCCTATCGGCGGCGGCGGCGGGGGCCGCCCGGCCCACCGCGCCGGGCCCCGCGGGGCGGGAGCGCGCCCGGGGGCGGGGGCGCGGAGCCTCGCGCAGCCTCCGGGTGCGGGCGGCCGCTGCCGCTCGCTGCCGCCTCGCCCGGCGGCCGGCGGGGCGTGCGCCGCCTCGGGCTGCCTGAGCCGCCGTGGTTCAGCGTTTCTCCAGTATTAGCCGCGTAGATTCCCCCTGCCCGCCGGGACTCCATTTTGGGAAATCTTTCATCCCCGAGAACGGCGCCCGTGACTTTTGCTTCTCAGCCCTCCTCGTCTTCTGCTTCTCATCTGAAGTCTCCAGAGTCCCCATAGTGCCGCTCCGCCAGCGTGTGTTTTACTTTCCGCCCTGATCCCGCCGCAGAGCCCGCCGCAGTCCCCAGGGAGAAAGCAGCAGCAGGGAGAGGGTAACGCCTCGCCCGCCACGGCCTCTTCCCGTAGCGAGAGCATCCCCGGGGGTTGCCTGCCCAGTGTGCTGAACATCTGCACCTCGGGAGGAGCCGGTCCTTTGTAAGGGCTATAAAGCGTTGTCAGCAACCACTGTTATTGTTACACAAATAGATGGTCTGTCTATCATCTCCGAGCATACTCTACATACACAAAATCGAATACAAGTGGCCTTAAGTTACATGCAGGCACATCGTTCCAGCAGGGTTACCATCAGTTTCCTGCCAACCTATTATATCTTCGTTCTCTGAAGCAACTAATTGGCACTGTATTGCATAGCTGCAACTTCTCAGAAAACCTCTGTGGTCAGAAGACGTGTGGCCAGGCTTGCAAAAGCTTGGACCAAATTCAAGCCTATGATATAACTATTCATGTTACTACGTTCATAGTAATATCTTCAAACTAATACAGAAACCTGATATAAAATACACAGTGGTAGAACAGGAGAACAAGAACAGAATTATTCTATCAAGAACAGAAATCTTTCTGTTTATTTAGAAAGCATCAAGATTTTAATTGAAAAACTCCCTTGTTTTGATACCTGGATACATCACTCGATACAAGTAACGCTATGCAACCTTTGCATTCCTGGATCCAATTTCCTAGGGTCGTTTTGTTTTAAAGAACTTGAGTAGCAAAAATATTGCTCAGTGATTCACTTGGGTTTTCTGTTAAATTAATTACAGGGTGCTCTTCCCCCCTAGGGGAAAACCCAAGTTATAAAATGCCACAGCTGCTGCTGTCAAACATAGTAATTATATGCTAAACTAGGCTCAGTTGAAACCAGCATAAAATAGAATATTTAAAGTGGATCCTGTCACTTACTATGGTATAGTTCATTTACAATATTTTTATAATGAAAACTGCATTTCAGACAGTTGTTAGGCTGGGCTAATGCTACCAGGGGAGAATTCTTTGTCGGCAGGTATTCATTTCAGCTGCAAGGAAATGTACAGATAGGAATTTTGTCCCTAAAATATGTACGTATTTTTGAAGCCATTCCCTATTCTTGTGTATGTACAGGACACTCAAGTAAACAAAGTCCTTGTATTAAATACGAATGCTGTTGTTGTTTCCAGCCCATTTCTGCATAAGTGTTTTCCAAGAAGCTCTTGCTTTTGCTGCTATGCAACACTGGTCTCCCTGGTACCAATCAGCCCAGTCACAGCTTTCCCTGAAACGAAACAAAAGCAGAAGGGCTGTAGAAGTGTTTCTGAATTTTCCTGTGCTGTGCTCAGCAAGTTACAAAGATGGGTGCCAAAAGGCATTGCATAACAGTTCTCTTACTTTATTTCTCTATTTTAAGCACTTTCCTGCACTTATTTTCTGCAGTTATTATTTGTGTCAAACCAAAGCATATAAATGCAATTAAATTTGTAAAAATATGGAACCAGGGTAAATTTTTTTCATTCCAGAAGGAAATTTCCTACTTTTTCCCATCTGTACCAAGCTAGGTACCAAGCAATGTACCAAGGAAAACAGACACTCGGGACAGAGGAAGAGACAAGAAACCCACATATACTCAGTAGCATAGTAAGTCATTAGTGTTCCACATTTGGGTTTGGCCTTGCAGAAACCTTTTAAATACATTTTTCTACAACTACCCGCAACCGTTATTTTCCATAAAATACATGAATCTGTATAGATATACTAACTTTTTCCTTCCCACTTCACTACCCCTTTTCACCACTTATCAAATACCTGATTGCTAGGAGGTTGCATGCTACTCAGAGCAGTAACTGTCGAAACCTTTATCCTGAACTCTGAAACATCAGCTCCAACAAAAAAAAACCACCACATATACACACAAAATCACTTAAATGTGACATAAGAGGTGTGTGTGTTATTAAGGCTCTGCAACTTTCTGTAGAAACCAGAAGTTCTCATATGCAAGACTGTTTTGGTTTGGTTTGTTTTTAAAAGAAAGGGAAAAGGAAAGAAGGGAAAGGCAAAAGACCGTCTTGTCCTGAAGAGTTACTGCCTACCAGGAATTCACTCCATGCAGGCTGAAACTCTCCACACCGCTGGGAGCCTTCCCAGAGGGAGCACGTCCCCAGCAGCCTGTGGGTTGCCCCACCTTCCCCTTGGACAGCCCAAGGGTCACTGAAGCTGGCTGGACAGAGCCACGACCTGGCCAAACCCAGAGGATGAGTGCAGCATATCACCAGATCCAGAGGTTTACTTTGCCCTACGTGGATGCTTCCTATGCACTATGGACTGTTCATACTGCAGAAGATAAACTTTTATAAGCCAGAACCTAAATTTCTTTAAAACATACAAATTAGCAGTCAGAGATCATATAAATTTATAAATAAAAAAACAGAATACTGGTAATTCTTGTCTGTAATTGTAGAAATTGAACATGATTTCAGTAGCAGCAGTTCTGAGATGATGATGAGGTTGATATAAATGACTTTTTGGCTTGTTAGGACAGAGGAACAACCTTATGTGTCCTCCACTAAAAACCATTCAAAACAAGGGGAGCTGTCATATACCAGGAATAACGAGAAGCCTTGTGAGGCACCCTTATATGCATTATTCTTTGCTTATTCCTACAAAATAGGGGGTGGGGGCTCAAATTCTACAGATATTAATTATGAAAGGACACGAGACAGTATCTAACTAAACATATTACTTAACAAGATTCTTTCACAATTTAAAACAGAATGGATTCAAGATGGAGAGAGGTTCTGTGATGTTATGTAAAAGATCTTGTTTACGAGTAAAGAGGAAGGAAATCTCATACAGATAGGTGAAGACGAGGGTTTTTTGTTAGCATCGTGAAAATCTTAGTCTAATCCAAGAATTCTCATTAGTCTAAGTCTAATTATTCCAAAAAGAGAAAGAATAATAACGCAGTTAAAGTACTAATTTACAGAAAAATCACAACAGTAATATTATGGCTAAAATTGTTACATGCATGCAAGGACGCATCTTAGTTTCTATTCCTTCTCCTAGAGATTGCTCCTGCTCCTCCGGGAATTCGGGTCAGCAGCTTCAGGCTACTGGAGGAAGTAACACCAACAGTCATCGGCCACTGGCGTCCTTTCTTGGGAGAAACATTATGCTAATGGTGGTGGTTTCTTCTTCCTCTCCCCAGGATCCACTTTGGATCATTTTTATATGTTAGCTAACATGCTTTTACACCTTTCTTTTTCTTCACTGGTCTGCACCTTCAGGTTACATCCGAATTTACTATATATAGTGTCATTTATGTATGTTAGATAGTATCTGTTTGTTAGTTAGTAGAGATAAGATCTCTTTGTTACCCCTAAAATCAATTTTACTAAGTCAGGTCTGCATTATTTTTTTTTAAACTAAGCATCAGTGAGTTGTTTATATCCATAGGTGCTCCAGTACCCAACCCGTGCCCCGTTTGTTAACTTGCAGCCTTGTAGCACGGCCTTGCTCAGAGGCCATAAGCTTTGCAGTGAGTTTGCATGGCCTCAGGACCCAGGCTTGCCAGCCCTGCTCTGTTGGAGCTTGTCCTGACCTGCCTGCAGCTTTGTTTTGGTTGGCACAACTGTGACAGCAATTTCTTGAATTGACTGTCTGTATCCAATTTGTTTTGCTTTCTTTTATCTTTGCACAGTACAACTGCAGTTCGATGTAGAGAGCAGCAACAAACAGTTGTTCTGGGTGGGATGAGATATTTATTACTCTTACACAATGACACAGCACAGAGAAACGTGGGCCTGGTACAACAGCAGAGACCTTGCGATGAGAAGGTGCAGGATGAAGGAGTGTGGGCAGGGGTGATAAGACCTTCTGTGACAGTTATGTGGATGACACGATGCCAATAGAACAGGAGCCTAAAGCATGGTGCAAAACCGCAAAGGTGCATCAGCAGAGGCAGAAGGGGGAAACAACCCTTCCCTAGCCTATGCATGATAACCAGGTCAGCCTATACTAGCCTGAAATATTCTCCTTATCATAGATGCCTCTGGATTTGAACAAAGTAAACACCAAGAGCTATTTGAAGCTGTTGCCACATTCTCTGCAACACAATGTAATGCATGGCACAGAGCCAGGCTAAAGACAGCGGCTTAGTGACTCCTAGGTTTCTTTTCCCCTACAGGCAGCTCTTCCAGCTTCTTTTGCAAATTCAGACACAAGCTGTAGTTTCACTTTCTGGTTCCCGTTAAATTACTCATAGATCACGTGAGGGCTGGAGCACATAAAAGGAAAGTCATAACAACAGTGAGTGGTACTCCTTTGGCTTTGAAGCTCTCTTAAAGACAAGTGGGCAGAGAAGGAAAACCATGAGGTAAGCAAGGAACCCAATCTCTGAAAGATGCTTTTTTGCTATACCAAGGGAAAATAATGCTTGTTATTTACAGAAATTTAAGCAGTGAGGGACTTTGGGGATCCAAACAGCAGTAAGTATTTTACAGAATATTTACTGGAAGAATCGAAATAAAATAAGGATGCTATTGAATATTGTAATGTTATTGCTTCTGTGACAAGGGCCAGTCTCTGCGAACAGAACTGACAATCAGAAAAAGTGTGCTTGCAGTTCAGGGGTGAAATCCAGGCTGGAGCTGGAGCTGGTGCCCTGCCAAATGAGTGACTGGCGCTGTTGTGTTTGAGAATATACTTTCTGATCTCTGCTACAGCGAGGACCAGCAAACAGGGCAGTGCAGGCTGTGGGCTGCAGCTGGGAGCATAAGCGGGGGGTTAACATTTTCTGAAGACTGTCGTGCATGCACAGAGGCACCCACACAACTAGGACAAAGCCATGTCATGACAACTTTGGAAATTGCATTTACCAGTTATGTGTTGAACTAAGCTAAACTGTATTTAATCTGCATCACTGTGATAGTTCGGTGTGGGGGAGGGAGTTCTGGTGGTGGGGGAGGGATTTCTGGTGGCAGGAGAGGGGATTTGCTCCCTGTGCCACCAGATACATATTCCCATCCCCCTCGGGGTTGAGCCAATCATCGACGCCTCTGCGAGAGTAGTTTCTGGAGTTTTCCTCATGCGCAGGGGATCCATTGGAGCAAGGGAAAATGGTGTAAGGACTCCTTTTCCTTTAAGAAAGGAGCGGCAGTAACAACATGGATGAACTGACCTGCACTCCCCCATTCCCTGTCCCCCTGCGCCGCTAGGGGGAAGGTAGAGCCGGGAACAAAAGGAAGGGGGTGTGGGGAGGTGTTTTTTAAGATCTGGCCTCGTTTTCTCTTTATCCTCTCAAGTAACCTGTTTAGTTTCCCTTTGTCCTTTTAAGCAACTGTTAATAAATTGTTTTGTTTTAAGAAAACTGAGTCTGTTTTGCCCAGGACCATGGTTGGTGAGTGGTCCCTCTCTGGTTTTGTGTCGACCCTCAGTCCTTCTATTATAAAACCACAAAATCACAAACCTATTTTTGTGACATTCATGAATATTCATTTTCCACCAATGTCTTTTCATTAATTAATCTCCACTGTTGTTTTCAACCATGGACATTGTCATAGTTCTCAGCTGAGGCGATAAAAAAACACATTTCATTTTGAATTGAATGGGACTGTTCAAGTGCTTCAAGCTATTCCTGCTGATCTGGGAGCCAATATCTCTTCTGTGGTATTCACCTGTAGCCAAAGGTGTCTAACAAGATAGTCCTAATAATAGGAACTTACTCTCACTTCCCCTTCATCCCAGAAGAACTGTAATTACCTCATATACAGCTTGATAATTAGGAACAGCTGTTAATACTAATAAAAAAACCATCAGTTAAGCAGAGGAGATTATTTAAGAAAGGAAAAGTCTGTGAGACAAACTTATGCATTAACGGCATTTATAAATACCTCTTTTGTCTAACATTCCTCCAGTACCTCTGTGTCACGCGGTTTGGATGGAAATGTGTATTCAGTGTCACTTTCTCCAGTGTCCTTCCCTCTGTCCCACAACCTGTAAGAATTGCTTCCTGATCCATCCTTTATGTGTCTCCTCATAATTTTCTATTCTTTCCACTCACTCCTTTTTTATTTTTTTTTAACCTAAAAGATATCTCCTCTTGTACCTGATTTTGCAGGTAAGCAGCAGCATACGTTATACCACATAGGCTGTTAGACCCTCTAAGTTTTACAGGAAGGAAAGCAGAGCTGTCTTTCTAACAAAGACTGATTTGACTGAGAAACATCGGTTATAAAGTCGTGTCTAATTCCGCCTTTAAGGGAGAGCAAAATATGGACTAAAGTGTTATCTCCTCTGCCTTGTAAAGGTTTGTCCTTGAGAGATTATGTGATAAAAGCTGGTCTGCACACCCACACAGGGGCACAGGCAGGCAATGGCAGGAGGGGGAACCCAAATAACACCCTACCCCGGCTGCTCCCAGGCCTGTCCCAAGAGCCATCAGCCCATCCCCACACACACAGAGGAGCACAGAGGGACAAGGGCAGGTGGGGGCTCCTCGATGCCCCAGGGTGACATGAGCACTCACCCAGCTCTCTCGGGGCTACCCCAGGGGACCCTCAGCCCCATGGGCCAGGGGTAAACCCAGCACCGGGGGTCCACAGGAGTGCCTTACAATCTGAACTGCTCCAGGGTACGAGATACGTCGTGGGATGCAGGAAAAAGCATTTGGGCATTACATGAGACTTACTATGGGCTATTTGGGGAAGGGACCGAAGACAGCGAAACAAGGGATCTGGGTGATTTGAGAAAGAACAAATGTTGAAAAATAGAGAGGGGATAAAGGAATATTAAGGACCAGTTGTATGTAAAAAGGGACTGGTCAGTATGCGTGCATGCATCTAAGGATAAGGCACCTGAGCAGGGAGGATCCCTGACCAGCTACTGGATGTCCAAAACCAGCTTCTGGGGATCCGCAGGATTAGTGAGTGAGTGAGTGTGTGGTCTGTACCAGCAAGTGGAGTGGGATTGCGCCCTTGGGGGCCTGTACACCCAAGTGGCAGCAACTGGGGAGACTGGTGGGATCCAGGAGCCAGCTACTGGATACATCAGTATGGTCATAACAAATATCTGACAAACAAGGATTTACAAATTCAGGAAATGCAAAATGAAGTTTCTAATCCAAACCATAAAATATATAGAGACATGGGAAAGGCACTATATCACTTTCTCTATAGTTTGGGGAAAGATTTTTATTTGATTACCTCTTTTAGATAGGCTTCAGTAATTGTTCCCAGCATAGAAAATATGTTCCTGAGGCTCAGAGGAGTGCCAGCTTTACAATAGAGACCGCCCTCCTCTTTGACATCTGGATCGCCAGGTCTGTTGTTATGTAAGAGGCGCCCTCATACACTGGCAAGGAGAATTACTAAAATAATTATTCAGCTCTTTAGACCTATGGCTTTCCACAGCTTTGGCTTGTTTGAAGTATTGTTGACTAGTGGCACCAGGTGAGGTATTGCCTGCTTTTGAAGTACGGTATGCCTGGTTTAAAATAATAGCAAAAAGCAAAAGGAGTATAAGTAAGTTTCCCTTTGTTTCCTTCTAGTACCAATTCCAAGAATTCCTTGAAGACCTTCCTGCTACAGCTAGAATGTCATTTTACATGGACTTTGCTGAAGCAGGATGTGGATCTCGACGAGCTAGAGGAAACAATATACGATCAGATCGAGTTTTTAATAAAATCCAACATCCAAAATTATAATCTACTATCCTATGTATGCCACCTAAAGAATTCAAATGAGGAAGCCTTGAGAAATCTCCAAAAAGCTGAAGAAGAAATTAAAAATAATTATCCAGATGAAATTGCCAGGAGAAGTCTTGTTACCTGGGGCAACTATGCCTGGATCTATTACCATATGGAGAGATATGAAGAAGCTGAAACTTATATAAGAAAAGTGCAAAACAGCTGCAAAAAGCTTCCAAGTACTGCTGAATGGAAGATCCAGCTTCCAGAGATCTATGCTGAGCAAGGATGGGCATTAATAAAGTTTGGGAGAAAATACTATGAGAGAGCAAAGAGTTGCTTTGAAAGTGCTCTGAACATTGAACCCAATAACCCAGATTTTCATGCTGGCTATGCAATAGCAATGTACCGTTTAGAAGATTTTTCTCAAAGACAATGCGAAGATGTAAACCCATCCATCGAGCCCCTGAAGCGTGCAGTGGAACTGAATCCAAACGATACTTTCATTATGGCATTAACTGCATTAAAACTTCAGGACTTAAAGCAAGTTAATGAAGGGGAAAAGTACATTGAAGCAGCAATGCAGAAAACCCCTGATCTTCCTTATTTCCTGCGATATGCTGCTAAATTTTACAGAAGGAAAGGAGATGTGGACAAGGCACTGGAGATTTTGAAAAAGGCCCTAGCAGTGACACCAAGATCTTGCTTTTTGCATCACCAGCTAGGACTCTGCTACAGATCAAAGCTGTGGCAATTGAAAAGGACTACAAGATACCCACCTCAAGAGCAAGTGGAGGCACTCATCCAACGTGCCATTTTTCATTTTAAAACAGTGATTGACCAAAAGACAAAATTTTTTTCTGCCCATACTGACCTAGCAAACATGTATGCAGAAGGAAAGAGGTATGAAGAGGCAGAAGAGACATTTCAGAAAGCGTTCCAGATAAATATTCTATTTTATGATGATAAACAAGAATTCTATTACCATTATGGCAATTTTCAGCGTTTTCATATGAAATCAGAATCTGAAGCCATAAGGAATTACCTAGAAGGGGTGAAAATTGAAGAAGATTCTTATGGAAGAAATAAGTGCATAAAGGCACTGAAGAAATTGTTGGAACAGAGAATTCAGAGAGGTTTAGAAGATGCAACAGATTTTGCTACACTTGGACTCGTTCACAGTCTCAATGGTGAGAAACATGAAGCAATTGAGTGCTATGAGAAAGCCATTGCATTGTGTCCTGACAGTGAAGAATATCTGACTGCGTTATGTGAGCTACGACTTTCCATCTCAAGCTAAAGTTCTGAAAAATCCTTCACACCAAAAAAAACCCAAACAAGGCCATTTCAACAGACTCTCAAATTCTTTTTTTTTTTTTTTTTTACAGTTGAAGTTATAACCAGGTGAAACATCTGGTAGCATCACTTTCTGATGATAATGTAGAAACTGCAGATAATGATTGTTCATTTGTTCATTCATTCACCAACAAACAGTATGCTTGGAAACATTAAATAATAGCTAAGCTACCTTACTCCTCAATGTTAACACTGATATAAAGGTTGTGGTTAAGTGATGATCTGTAGAACATAGAACTTCTAAGCTGGAAATCAGATCTTACCTTCTTCCGAGAAAAAGATAAGGGAATCCTATTGTAGTATTTCACCTATCCACTTGAAAGGCATGCTTATACACAAATGGAATTTCTGATGCTTTTTCAAATATTTTAAATATGTCTTTTTTTAGTGTTATTTACAAAAACCTTTTGTTGAAGACATGTTTAGTTTACTACCTTGTGTGTTGTTTGACCATGAATATAAAGGCTGTTTAGCTAGCTCACTGAAAAGCTTACAAAACAGGTATTGTTGTTGTGAACTATTAAAGAGCATTGTGTCCATCAACTATTGCTTCCGGTATCTCTCTGCTGACTGATCGTCATGTTAGTAGATAGAAAGAAAGGGAAAGAGCCATTCAAAGAAGTAAAAGGGATAAAGTTATGACAGGATGTGAAAGGGTCAGGAGATAGGCCCATTTGTTTTCCCAAACTCTCAGCAAAGCTGGCTTCAGAGCTATTGCACCGAAGAATTAAACTGTGCACAAAACAACATCCGTCTAGTTTACCCAAAACAGCGCTCTCAGGAACTGCTACAGCAAACATCTGGAGAGGAAGGAAGGGCAGTCTTTGAGATGCCAAAGAGATGGCTGTCTGCGGCCATGCTTGTGAAACAAGCCAGGGATAGAGAACACACACAAGAAATGTACTGAACTGGGCACGGAGGGCAGAGTGCACGTAGAGCAGGAAGTTGCATGAGCACTGAAGAACAGGGCAGCAGAACACAAGGGGCATGTGGGAAAAGGGGTAGGCACCCACAGCGTCTACATGAGAGGAAGAAAGGGCGGAAAGAACAGAGAGAATGGGTGGAGGTAGTGATTGTTTTCAGATATCCAGCTATAGGCCAGTCTAATTCCACAGTATTGTACCTTGGTATAATAGATTATGATTCTCAGAGAAAACTAATGCTGCACTTCCAAAACACTTCTGAGCCCTAGCCAGTAGCATAGAACAACGCAAACTGGTGACAAAGCCCATCAGGAAGGATGTGTGGTTTTGTTTCTGGCCATCCTGGAGCATCCCTGCCCCCATATGTTGAGTTTATGGGATGGGGTTTTGGTAGCAGGGGAGGGGCTGCAGAGATAACCCCTGTAAGGACCTGCTAGAAGCTTTCCCAGCTCCAAGTCAGACCCACTTCTGGCCAAAGCCAAGCCAATCCGCACCGATGTAACACATTTAAGAAGAGACAAAGAAACCTGTGCCATGCGGGACCTGCAGTAAAGAGAGGAGGGAGGTGGGGGGGCCTGGCCCCTGGTTGCCTGTGCAGATGGGTGCCCTCGCTGGGCCAATGCCACTTGACTGGCAATGGCTGCGGCAGCATGGCTTGGAGCACTTTGCAGCTCCCTGCTCCCGGGACACTCCCTGGGCGGAGTTTGTCCTGCCAGGACTGCCGAAGTTCATCAGGCCAGTCAGGCCCATCGGGGCTGCAGCAGAGAGAGGAGTGAGATCTGAGTGAAACAATCCTGCAGACACCAAGGTCAGTGAAGATTGGAGGGAGGAGGTGTGCCGGAGCTAAGATTCCCTTGCAGCCCACAGTGAGATAGCAGGTGGGCCCCTACCATCCATGGAGATTAACGGTGAAGCAGAGATCCACCCACAGCCCGTGGAGAACCCTACACTGGAGCAAGTAGCTGTGCCTGAAGGATTTCATAGAGGACTGTCTCCTGTGGGAAGGGACCTCACACTGCTGGAGATCAACGGCTGAGCAGAGATGCATCTGCAGTCTGTGGAGGACTCCACACCAGAGCGGGTGGCTGTGCCTGAAGAAGCTGCGACTCCATGGGAAGAGCCCATGCTGGAGCAGTCTGATGGGTAAGGATCACATCTCGGGGGAAGGACTCATGTTGGAGAAGTTCATGGAGAACTGTCTCCTGTGGGAAGTGACCCCATGTTGGGAGCAGGGGAAGAGTGTGAGGAGTCCTCTGCCTGAAGAGGAAGGAGCAGCGGAAACAACGTGTGATGAAGTGACCGCAACCCCCATTCCCCATCCCCCTGTGCTGCTGGCAGGGAGGTGATAAAGCCAGGAAGGGAGCAGGGGGGAAGGTGGTGGGTTTTTTTTTTTAAACATCTGGCTTTGTTTCTCATTATCCTCTCTAATGTGATTGGTAACAAATTAAATTGATTTGTCTCCAAGTCAAGTCTGTTTTGCCTGTGACCATAATTAGTGAGTGATCCCTTCCTGTTCTTGTCTCAACCCTCAAGCCTTTGTTATATTTTCTCATCTCCATCCCACTGGGGAGAGAGGAGTGTGCAAGCGGTTGAGTTATGCTTAGTTGCCAGCTGGACAAAACCATGACACCCCACAACAGCAGTCCCGTGTACAGATGGGATGACGGGCCTGAACGAGTTTTATATTGCCAGATCATAAACCATCAAAAAACCTCTCCCTGCTCAGCTCTCCCTCAAAGAATCTTTCACAATACAAGCAAAAGTGATCAGGAGCTTAACAGTGCACATCATACAACTGCACCTTGTTTCTAAAAAAAGAGCTGGGGCAAAATCCACCCTTGTTTTCCAGACAACTGCCAGCTTATCTCTTACAAAGGTGGCCCCACCTAGGGAAAGAGCCAGGAGGGAGGAGAACAGGAAGGACTGGGAGCAGGACTGACACACCGCTCCTGAAAGCTGATAGAAGCAACAGTATGTTTGAAGTCAGGAACTGGTGACTACCTATGGCATTGTGCTCAGCTACAAAGGCAAAAGGGTACTTCAGGGGAATCCCCTGCCCTGCTCTTGAGGCTTTTAACGTCAGCATCATCTCCATTCAAACCCTCCTGACGGTATGGAAGGCAGCAGGGAGGAATTCGAGGAAGAGCTGGTGCAGGTTCCCCAAGCCGTGGTGGCACACCCATGCTCCTCTCCACTCCCTGCCCTGCCCCCAGAGCCACTCCTGCCTCTCTCCTGGAAAATGAACCTGGCAGAAATAAGAAGCAGCAATAAAGTATTCTGAGAAAAACAGGAGCCTGAATTTTTACGAAGAGTCAAAAGCGGCTCAACCTTCTCCATAGCGAAGAAATTCGCTGTGAGGCGCAGTGATGCAAGAAATCTCTTTATTGTGCCTTACCTTCTTTGGGATGTGGAGGATCACTGCTCGACCGCAAAACTACCCGGGGTGCTCGGAGCAAACGCTGCCTTCCAGTTCTTGCCCAGTGGCTGGTGAAGGAGGAGAAACGCTGTTTCCCACGGGGTGGTGCTGCCGCATCACCCAGCGCGGCGGCATCGGGAAGAGACCGAGCCTGACCTTCAGGAAGGGGACCACGTTGAACACACGTTTTGCAGTGTCCGAGTCCAACGGGCAAAACCAGAAGCACACAGAAGCTGAAGAATTCTCAGGTCACACTCAAGCATGAATACATCAATGAAGCCTACGCTGGCGGTGCAGGGAAAAAAAAAAAGAGGGAAGTATTCATTTACGAATCAAAAGTGCCTTTAAAATTATATCGAAACTAGTGGAATACACCAGAATAGTCACTTAGAAGAAGGTGTTATTGAAGCGATCCCGACTAAGGACTTGGTTGTGCTGACCGTGAAGTATTGTTACAGCTCAACTTAAACCAGCTCTTCCTTCTCACAGAAATTTGTGAAAGCAAACACGGAATTGTTGTGGCAATATAAAATATATTCACCATATAGTAGCGCAGACACCTTCTTTCCCAGGAGAGAGATTATCATCCAAGCTGTCAGAAACGCTTCAGGCTCAAAGTTTTATCTTTTTTTCTGAAAACAGGGTTATTTTTCAACAGAAAGTACTGGACTTTTCCAATGCTGTTTTTCACACAATTTTTCAAGGTGCAATTTATTACATGTTCCAAAGCCGATTTGATAAAAATTATCACTAGAACATAAGCGATTTCAGAATAATGATGATTTTCCCAATTCATATCTCATGGAATGGAAACAGAAGTGATAATTTCAGCAGTTGTAAGCACTTTCACTTACTTCCTGTTCACTGCATGGAATAGAGTATTATCCCAGGCAGGATTCATCGGAGGTAGGATTTGTCTGTTTCTGTCTTGGACAGATGTTACCTCAGCCAAGTCAGATCACGCTGTCCCGGGAAGCCAGACAGGCTCAGCGGTGCAGTGCTCCATCCAAGCTCATATCCATGAGTGCTCAACAGGGCTGGTAGGAACACGCAGTGTTAGCCAGAGAAATTGTTCACAGCCAGCCCAGGTATCTCTGCCTACCTCTGCACCATGCCGTACCAGGAAATACCCTCTATGGGAAGCAGTCTGAATATTATAATCTCTGGAAAAAACAACATTGCAGATACAATAAATCATTTTTAATAAACAGTATAATCCAGAGACTTCTATAGTGCATCACCTGAAATATTTCACATGGCAGGATGAAGATGAGTTGTTCAGTTTGAGTTGTGTGGACCAGGGGGTAGAAGTCTGGCATGAGGCTTTGGATTGTAATCTCAGTTCTTCCACTCTCAGCTCATTTCTTGTTATGCTTCCTTCCTCCTGCCTCTGAGCTGGGAAGATCTGTGACTGGACTGATACTTCACAGTGTGTTTTATGCACAGAAAGCATCATTCTGATATGTAAGCTTTTCTCCATTGACTTAATTCAGAGCACAAACAGTGTTGGAAAAGCCTGAAATAACTGTAATTTTCTACAAAAGGTCTGTGTATAAAACCAGTTGAAGGTTTTCTGCTTAATTAGATATTTTAAACAAGAAATATTGCCTTAATTGTAAGTTAAACATAAACCAGAAAAGCATATAAAAACATATTTTGAAATTAAAAAAGAATCCACAAAATGCTAATAACTTATTACACAGTATTATTTACTAGGATAAAAATGCATATAGTAGTATTCCAACAGGCTTTTATAACAAGCAGTTCTAGTATGAACCACTGCTAACATGTCACAATGTGGTAAAAAACGTAATTTAATTTTTGTAAAGTAAATGACAGCGGTAACTTACAACTTATTGAAATAGCCTATCTTTTTTGTAGGCCACACTATTCTCTACTTTTTGATAGAAACTTTTGCATTAAGTTCTAAACCAGTATCTTTATCACTACTAATTAATAAAGCCACCTTTTTTTTTTCCTCCCAAGTGTGCATATTTTTCCTAAGTCATTAAGAAATACTCATGGATAATTTTTTCTGTTTTTATGAACATATGTTAAAATCAAAATTAGGGTCCGGGACTCAATTGTCTCACAGAGCTGAGAAAAGGTTGTGTCATTAGTTTTAAGCAGTTTTTGCACTCCCATCTTTTAATCTGTGGTCTGTGCACGTAAATCATGCTACTTGCTCCAGTCACACTTCTGAAGCAGGGCAGTGAGAAATGCTTTTTTTGAGCACTGACAACTGAAGTCAAACAATTTTAATATGTTATATTTGAAATACGCAGGAATAACAGAACTACTTGATACACATACTATTCATATATATAAAAAATACATCATACCTTTATGGCTGCACTTTTGATCTAAACCAAATTTGTGAACATCAGACTATTTTGCTTTCCCTTCTGAGGCTCAGAGTGGAATGGGACACCATGACCAACCATTGAATACACTGCACATGATTAACAAAACTACTAGTTCAGCATTGATAAATATTATTTGGACTCTGATCAATTTGGTAATGAACAGAAAGCAGCTTTAGATAGCATCAAAACACAAAAATGATTTGCATTTCAGGACATGAAGTTCCTCCATTGCTGACAACAGTTTGACTCTGGAAGTGTAGAAGCATCCCATTATCTATTAGATCATCACATCAGGAATTTACTCCATGAATTACATTCAGTCCGTAGCTCCCATGGAGCAGCCAGCTATGGTATATTCCTCACACAAGCAGTAGAAAATCATCAGCAAATCGCAGCTGTTGTGTTCTGGCCATCCAGGACAAGCAACCCAATAAGCTCTTCAGTTGGCACGAATGAGTAATTTGCATCATCTGAAGATACAGCTCCTGGATCCAAAGAGAGACAGACTTGCCACTGGAATACGCAGAAACAACTTTGTCTGCCAACATGCTCTTTACTAATAGTCTGTGGAGAAAATAGCAGTTTCTCAGTCATCTGCTTGCACAAACTCTAAATTTCTTCAATAGCTGCCGATTTTACAGGAGGAAGGCTCTGTATTTGGAAAAACGCAAGCCTCTCCTCTGGTCTCCTTGGCTGCCTTTGGGCTTCTTCCAACTACTGCAGCTAAAGCAGATTCGTCTATCAGCATGCCTAGTCCCCCGGCACAAACCTGCTCCTCCTTCAGACAGCAGAGCAGCCACAGCACCTCTTCTACCCTCGCAGACAAGGATCGGATGGAGGATCATACCTGGAATGTCAATGCTTACAAATTCAAGCTTTAAAGATATCCAGCAAAAAAATAAAAAGCAGCAGCCACCTCAAAATTTTGCTGTAGGGGCTTAGGAAAGTAGGTCTAAAATCATATTTGAAATTCAATTGCAACCTATGTACAAAATTCAGCCACATTGTAAAAATTAAAGCTGCTCCAGAGATACTTTCAGCATAAATCAGTTTCCTGCCAGATTTTCGAAAAAAACCACCCAATAAATGGCTTTGGCATTTAGAAACAGTTATTTGCAAAGAGTTCAATGCAGATTGACAAATGTGGAGGTTTTTTGGTGGTGTGTGTGATTAGTCCATTGAAGCATAACAGACCAGAACAGCAAAAAAGTTTATTTCATTAATACTATTTTTGAAATAATTTAAACTTCATTGCTTGGTTTTGGTGACTGATTACTTCATAGCTTCCTTTTGATTACAGCCAATTATCATCTTTGGGATTACCTGTGGAGTCGACATACTGCATTTCAAATAAATCTGCGAACATTTGTATCTACGAATTCTCTATTTTCAGCCTAGCTTCCTTCTATTACTGCATTAACTTGGTATTACTGTTGCCGTATGTAGATTTTGGCCAACTAAAACATGACAGAAAAAAAAAAATCTAATTGAGAGATGCCTTGTTTCACAGGAGTAATATCTTCAACAGTGCAGCACTACAGAGCCACCTCCATCTCAGTCACGGCTGTGCAGGAATCCTGACGGTCCTTGTCATCTGTTGCTGTAGCCGTTTGTATCCACAGCCAAAAATTCAACATCTTTTTGATCTAATTCTGCTGTTACAGAATAAGCTATTGCTCCATTTGTCCAGATGTGCTGTTTGGTGCCAGTATCATTGGTGAGTGACCGCAAACGTGTTCTTTTGATTTTCTTTGCTAGTCTTGCAAAGCACAATAACGTTGAACTAAATATCATAGAAAATCCACAGAGGAGGAATGATGCAGTATAGCTGCCAGTTGTGTCCACAAGCCAACCTGTAGGAAAACAAATCACAGGTTTTTAAAGGCCCACCAAAATTCTGATAATTTACAAATCCTGTGATCAACGGGAGTCTTATAAACTTCTGGAGTTATCATATATAAACACGATCAAACAATGCGGGTTTACATCACCATCACTATCGTTTCACCTCCTGAGGCAGGGAAAGATTTGTCCTGCGGGCGGGTAAGATTTTTATGGGCTTTGTTTAGAGGTCAAACCCATAAGAAAAACCACAGCAGTCATCACCACAATACTAAATAAACGTCTTTGAACTGTGTGGATTTAACTGGCAGTCTTTAGAAATGCTTAGAAAGCCCTGAGATTAAATACTGTGTGCATGAGATCCTCATCCAGAAACATCTAGTAAGCTATGCCCTAGGCGTATGCATCACTTAAAACAATTCCATTTTGCAATTTTTTTTTGCTATGGAAAATTAAATTAAAAGCATCAGAAGCAGAGATTAATCGGGAACTGATACGAACAGCAAATAAAACATGCAAGACACGTAGGTACATGGCTATTTGAAAAAAGATCTCTGTCCTTCCAAAATATTCAAAACCGTGTCAAGTTCTTTTTAAAGAATAGGAGTACAGTTGTCATCCTTATTACGCTGGAATGGATTTGATGGGGAAAATGATGGTTAGATATTATAGTGATGAGGTTATGACCAAACAGTAGTGAAGCTGACTCACCCACCTGTTCAAAAATAAGTCCTCCATACAAAAAAAAAACCTTGGAATGAAACTCTCTTTAGGTTACTTATTCAAAATCGTGTAATTTAACAGTGAAATCTTTCATTCTTTCTACTTGCACGATTTCTGAACTATGTGAAGTGGTGATGTTACAGCTCTCAGAAGCCCCATTCCATAGTGCTTTGTTTTTTAAATTTCAACATAGAAATCACCCCATCAAGGTGGGGCTTAAGTGGGATCTAGAGTCTTGTGAAGGTCTAAGTGTTACTTCCCTGCCCAGGGGCTACCTCCACATTCAGTGTCCATTTGCTGTCCTTCCTCTCCTTTAAAATCACACCAATAGGTAAATCTGAAGTAGTGACAAGATTATAGGAAAGTCATTTGTGAACTGACCTGCAACAGGTGGGCTCACTAGATACGGTATGGCATGCAGAAAATACACGACGCCCAGTGCTGATGACAAGGAATAAGTTCCCACCACATCTGCCGTCACAACAGGGATCAGCGTTACATAGGCTCCATCGAAGTAGCCAAAGGTAAATGAGAAAGGCACAAGCAAGGGGAAGTTTTGGAGAACTGGCAGGAAAAGACAACAGAGGCCATCCATTCCCACAGCAAAGAGGTAGCAAAAGTGCCGATGCTTCTTCAGACACCTGCAAATTTCAAAACAGAAAAGAAAAATGCTACCACTGGACACAGCATCTCAGTTTCTATGCCCTGGCATGCAGCACTTTAGTCTCTCTTTTATATAGCTCAAATTTAAATCCATTTTCTTACAGAGTCTTCAAGATGGAAAGCTCAACACTGATGATGCCAGGCAGGGAAAACTGCCCACCTACAGCTGCAGAAACATCTGGTAAGCAGCAGCGCATGCTGCCTGCTGTGTTCTTTGGGCTGCCCCAAGTGAGGGGAGTAGCTCCACTGCCCAGATTTTGCAGCCCTCCGAAGTTTCGATGTTCAAAGCAGTACTCCATCAGGCTTTACATCCCAGCTCAGCAAGGTGCTCCCAGTATTATGCAAAAAATATTACAGTATATCTCTCTTAGCTGTCATCCTTCACATCAGCCCTTAAACACTGGAGTTAGCATGAACTAAGTGAGATGGCAATTCCCTTTCTCCCTGCCCCACAAAACCAATAATTGTTTTTTCCCCACAAACTGGATAAGCACAAAGAATGTGTCCTTTAGAATCAAAATCCTTCTTAATTTAGCCAGTCTGTACTGATGTTATAGATGCTGCACACAAATGTTTGGAGTGAGCTGAGTTAGCAAAGTACGGTGAGTTCTCATATAGTGGAAAACATATAACAATTCTAGGTCAGTCTTTCCAAGTATATGCCCAACAGCATTGGACCAGACCCTTGACCCTTTTCCATGACTTCAGTGCCTCTCCAGCAGCACAAAAGAGATGGAAAGGCAGACGAAGTAGAGTGAGATCCTCTAGGAAATAGGTACAGAGGATCACACTCAGCATACCTCAGGCAGGGGGTTACATCTCCACTGACAAACGCAAGAGCTTTGCACAAACATATCATTTCTTCAGGAAAAAAAAGAAACTAAACCAGCAGAACTGAACAAACTCAGAAGAAACAAAACATTAAATAGAAAGCATTTCTGAAAGTTAGACTGTGTTGGGTTTTTTTTTAAAAAGTTATACATGCTACAGAACAAGTCCATAATGCTGACTTTTATATGTATTACACCTCACTTGCACCCAGCCTCCTACCAGCTAAAGCTCACACTTGTTTAGCCATAAACAATTACCTTCTGTCTGTTAGCCATCCAAAGGTGACATTACCGATGATGTCTATGACACCAAGTATGGACATGAGGAAGGCAGCCTGGTGATGACTCACTCCAACGCTCAAAGCATAAGGCACTAAGTAGACAAAAAGAGGGCTACAGCCATATGCCATAAATAAAACTGACACTGCCAGCACCATGAAGCCTGGCATCAGTAAAAAGTCATATTCCTTCCATGAACAGTAGCACAAACATTCATGAGACCATGCTTTGATTAAAGGTGAACAGATGAACGTTCGTTTTAAGTCTCGTTTCTGTGCTTCGGGGACATAATCCTGTTCGAGAAACTCAGGAGCAGTTTTATGGTCCTCCTTAAGAGCAATAGGCCGCATCAAGGCACCACAGACACAGAGGTTTAAAACAAAACCTCCCAAGATGAGTAAAGCTCCACGCCAGGAAAACTGCTCGATTAAGAGCTGGACCACGGGGGCCAGGATGAAGGTACCGATTCCACTTCCTGACATGGCTATTCCATATGCCAGCGCTTTTCTTTTGTTGAAATATTTGCCCACCATCGCGATGGCTGGAGAATAACAGAGTGCAAACCCAAGTCCTAGAAGAGAAAGCACAGGGCAAGTGGCTTAATACTAAGCATGACACATGGAACAGATTAAATGAAACCACATAACCTACTTTCATTAGCACAAATGAATAGGAAGCTTTTTCTGATGCTGTATCATGCAGCCCAGTCACAGTGTGGAAAAAAAAAAAAATCTGATGACTCCTTTCTTCCACTGTTAGGGTCACTGACTTGACAAACCTAAGAGATCATCATTAACCCATGATAACAAGGCTCAGAAAGAAGTGATGAGGTTCACTTAACAAGAACGAGGACAATCAATAAACATCAGAGAAATGGTGTGTCAGCCTCTCCTGGATGCAAAATGAGGTCTTGCCCCAGGGTCTGCGCAGATACTGGCACTGGGCACACTGTCTTGATGAGGCACCACTTTGTGTTTTGGTCTGTTGCAACCCTGAACATTAATTTTCAGGTCTCTGAAACACAGTACAAAGAGTCTGTCTCTGTTACTAATATTCTACAACACAGCTTTTTTAGTCAGCTAAACAAACTCCACGCAGCAGCTGCTTGGAGCCCTGTCCATTTTAAATCCCTGCCTAC
This sequence comes from Tauraco erythrolophus, assembly GCF_009769465.1. NCBI lineage: Eukaryota > Metazoa > Chordata > Aves > Musophagiformes > Musophagidae > Tauraco > Tauraco erythrolophus. The sequence continues at coordinate 19,769,571 of NC_141473.1, read as the reverse complement.
AAGTAAAGAGGGGAAAAAAGCCTCAGAAAACAAAGCCATGTTCCATTTAGTAAACAAATAAGATCCATCTCTTGGAATGGGAAAAAGATTGCGGTCTCTGCTGTAGAACAAGAGAGATTTTAATCACCAAATGCTTGCCTTAACACTAAAACGTGCATTCCTGAATCAGCTGCAGAAATGAGTTCCTGACTAGGTTTTGGAGCATGTCGTACATTGAGGGTAAAACAGTCCTCACTGCCTCTGGCAGAACTCGTCAATAGAGGAGATAATCACCTGGCACTGTAACCAGCTTGCCACATCCTCCTCAAAGGCTGCACTGTGCTGGGCAGGCACTAAATCTGCCAGGATGGAATAAGTGGATTAGAGGGACCCTGGGCAGCGGGTGCCTGCTCTGGCACCCCTTCGGAGCCGAGAGGAGGAGCAGGGCAGAGAGTCGGGGTTGGACCTGCACGGGCAGCAGAGCCAGAGGAGCAGCCCTGAGCTAGACAGACATCACTCGAGAGCTGTGATATGTGAAAATCATAGTCTATTTGGTGTACATACCATTTATTTTTTAGTGAGTTGGCAGGGGGAAATAGGTCCCCAAAAAGCCAATAAATGTCCTGTGAAAAGTGGAAATGCAAAGTTTGGGGCTGAAAACATTTCATCGCTCTCAGAAGGAGCTCTGCTACATATTGCCATTCCTGCATCTCACCTCTGCTTCAGTCTTCACAGTTTCAATTCCTGCAGCTTTTATGGATTTAGACCTTCACCAGTTATGCTCCCACCTCTTCTCCGAGTTGGGGCACCACCGCTGATCTTTACCAACAGTTCACCTCTCCGTTAATCAGTCCCCACAGACTAGAAGTTCACTGCTTGTAGAATCGGCTCTTTACAACTCCATGTACAAAGCGCAACTGCTTTTCCGCCTCAGTATTCACAGCGGTTCTCACTAAGGAAGCCTCAGTGGCATTAGCATGGTATGTGGCACAGGCCCTCAAGTTACAAGGAGCCTTTTTATTTGTTATGAACACATTTGTCAAAGACTAACACTGTAACACAGGAGTGACATGCACTACAATAAGGATTTTTTTTTTTTTTTTTTTTTAAAAAATAAGCTGTTGGCAGCATGTGAACTGCAGTAATTCCACGAACTTGTTACTAAACAGCAGGGGACCAAGTACAAGGGCTTATATCACCGTGGCTACCAGGTCAGTACTAATGAGGAAGGAATGTCAGTGTGACCATGGGCACCTCTCAAGTTCCTCTGTGCACAACAAACACAGGGAGATAGGACAGAGCAAAGATGTGTGTTATCACTATATCTGAATGCAAACAGAGAGGCTGCTACAGCAACACTACCAACCAACAATTTGCTTTTCAAATGGAATGTAACAGACAAAAATGAGGTGTGCAAATGAGGTACCAGGTATTCACCCAGTGCTCTGCCCACTTACTCTTATGTTTTGATTTAAACTTTTTTTTTAATATGCAAATATTTTGAGGCAGTCTAGAACTCCTACTGTAACAAACTCCTCCCAAATCACAGGCAAAAAAGGAAACCTTTTTGTGCATCACCTGCAACAGCAGTCCTTTCTGAACTCCTGTAATTTCAGAACTTTATCCAGAGTCCTCTCTCTAACAGAAGTTAGAGAGTTGCTTTTGCAGGGTGCTGCATTTAGGCTGTATGAGACTCACTGAGCGCTGAAGCCCTCACAGGAGCAGCCAAAGCCTCTCTTTTACAACGAAGGGAACAGGTCTGAGTATCTCCACTGACCAGTGCGGTGGCCATATGACATGGAGAAGAAATCTCCCCTCTTGAAAAGAAGGATTATAATTTTCAACATTCCTGTGTGTTTTCCTGGCAGGAACAAAGGGGCTGAATGCCTCCTACCTGTAAGGACTCCTAATGATAAGTAGAGATGTTCCAGGCTGGTGGCGAATGAACTCAAAATTAGTCCAGAAGACGCAAGCAGCCCTCCTAGCATGATACCAACTTGGCAGGACACATGATTACTGATTAAACTCCCAAGCGGGGCTTCAAAGAAACAAATAAAGTCGGTAGTTAATGGCAGGTCCTTACATACAGTTTGTTGCAATGGTACTCAAGGAAAAGGAAGCAGAAAGCAAGCAGGAGAAAACAGTGATCGCAGCTACACAGAGTGGTCTTTCAACACCCCGCCCCCCCCATCACAATGATGTGAACACCAAAAAACTTCCCACAAGTCAGGATGAAACTGAAATTTACAGTAGCTTTCTCAGCAGCCACGTTAGTAGATCAAAGTCATTATGAGACACAGTTATTCTGCAGTTTTTGGGGTCAAGAGAGGCCACAGCAACAGCCCACACTGTTCATTACTCCACACTTAACAACACTGAGACCTTTCCCCACCTGGAATTTGCATTTCAGCCCTCAGTAATTTCAGGTTTCCGTCCTCGCTCCTCCCTGGCCTTGTGTGCTCTGCCTCAGACCCAAACAGGATGGGTCTCATCTTTTGGACCACCTCCAAAGCTGCTACCCCTCTCCTGCCCTTCTCCAACATTGATGGCTCCCAGATCACGCTGCCTCTACCATGGGGTGTCATCACCAACCCTCTCCCTCTCTGCTACCTGCAAAGCCAGGGCAAGATTATCCTTATTTCTTCTTCCCAAGATACAACCTGGCTGACACTGGAGAATTGCTGTGTCTCATTCCATCTTGTCCCTTTGCCTTCATAGCAATTTTCATGGATTAACCTTCTACCACAGGATTAGGGCATGGATTTTCACTTAGCTGTACAGTTTTAAACTCATGAGAAATTTGTTACAACTGCTGCAGTGATGCATGTCATTTTTAGTAACACTGAATTTTCTTTTAAGGGAAAAAACTATTTGTAAACATACAAGTTTGCTAGAAGGAGGATGACTGTGACTTGATCTGAAGGCAAGATGTACACCCTGTGCTAAGTCTAAAATATGATTCCAATCAAATGGCAAAAGAAACAAGTGCTCAGTTAGTAGCTCTCGGACATGACTTGTCCCACTGGACCTCGACAAAAGCACGTTTCTGAAAACTCAGATCATTTGACAAAACAAAGTTCTGCTTCTTTTCTGTGGTATGAAGACACTCCCTTCCTGCACAACTATGCTGAGGGAAGTAGCTTGGATATAACATATCCCAGAGAGCCCACAGTATTTGTCTTTCCCAGCTGACTCCACCAACTTGTGAACATGCTAAAACCAGATGGAGCTGAAGAAAAAGCAGCCACAGTAGTCTTAAAGCGTAATACACACCACAGAGCATTGTAGCACAGTCAACAATAGAGTGGATCCAAGCTGTTCTGGCATAATCCTGCCCAAAGTATGTCTGGAACTCCACAAAAAAAATGGAGATGCACCTAGGAAAGAAAACATGAACACCAATCTGTTGAATATGGGATATTTGCTTCACAGAAAACATGGGTCTCGTTCTTCAGGTATAAAGAGCACCTTCTTGTAGGTCCTCTCCAGCTCCCAGGAAAATCAAATCTGTGGTTTGCCTAAATCCCTATGAGATGGAGAAATTTTTAAGCAGTTTCTAAGCGATATTGGAAATAAAGGGCTACCTTAATGCATGAGGGACAAGACATGAAGTGATGCGTGCAAGCCGAATAATTTCAACAGTACTCTGTGTAAGGCACCTAGGCTAGGGTGATTCAACCAGAGAAGAATTCTTGCTCTGCACTGGCAACAATTGAATCACAGATTGTTATCCAACTATTAACCCAACAGTGGGATTAGACAATTAGACTGATGTAGAATCTAATTCAGGCAGATAACTACTCAAGAGAGATTATGAAGATTGTAATACCATGTTTCTCACTGTGGTATTTGCTGCTAGATTTTTGTAAGTTTTATTATTTTTAACTGAAATGAAATTGAAGTTGTAATTGTCAAGAACAATTTATAGCCCACATCATGATGTTACTTCCCTGGCACACAAAGCCCCAGCTCCCCTGTTCTTCACTGACCTGATTGCTTGCTAATGGTGGCATTCACATCCGCACAAATTGTCAGGGCAGGGCCTTTAGAGCCAACACCACCTATAGCTATGTGTTCATGGATGTACAAATGCAAAGTAAGTGAAAAGCAACTCCTCATAAACAGAGAATCAAAACACAGCAAGAGCCCATGGGCCTTCCAACAGTTTATTAAAATGCTTCCAGGAGAGGTTACTTTGCTCTGCTTAACGAGTGCTACTGTTCTACCTGTCTCTGCAGGGGAACGGATTAAAAGGCTGCATAGTTTCATTCTGGTTTCTGGACTAGCAAGAGATCCCCTCTCCTTCTCCGTTTTTCCTCCTGCAAATCAACAAATGACCACTTTCTTCAGCTTTTTTCTTGCACATACTTCATTCTTGTATATACTTTAGATGTGTGCCAGCCATTAGACGATTTCTCAGACGTAACGCATTCCACACATGGAAAAGGAATTAATTCCACTAGGAAATCTCTACTGTTATTACAGAATTGGTACATTTGCATAAATAAACTAATGTGTCAATGTTTCCACGCCCCTTTTATGCTGTTGACTCCAAGATCCTAGACTTTAGATCCCTAAACATGGCAGCTTTATTTTAAAAGAAATATAAAATTTAGGCAGGAAACACTGTATTTACATTATACTGACTGTCTAGCAAGGCACTGTCTCAGTGTTCCTCACTTACCAGGGTGCCTGTCTCTCTGTTTAATATAGCTTAAGTGTCCATGTTTACACATACCAGGCTCCTCTGCCTTCAGTTGACATCAAAGTCATCCAACAGCAGCTGTGGAAACCATCTCACCCCAGATGTATACCTCATGTTTATGCAAGGCAGCAGCCTATTCCTGTTCTTTCTATTTTTGAGAAAATATTTTCTGCATATTTTGGATACCAGAAGGGTATAGAGAGAGGCCTTCTCTGTAGGGCATGGACCTTCTCAGGCAGGACGGTACCTGAAATGCTTGCAGGAGGAGAGGAGGGGTTCTACAGGTTTCTCAGACAGATTGGGGAGCCAAGAAATCCACTGGGACTAGCAAACATGAGCACGGTTGTGGGGTCGGAGGGACACAGCAGACCTGAAGAGACTCTACACGGTTCCTCCCTCCCCAGCCAAACCACCACAGCCTGAAATCACTGCCTGCCTGAGGCTCCGATTCTGAAAAAAATCAAGGAGAGGGTGTTGAGAGATGGAGCAGCTGTCAGAGGAGGCGAGACTAAAACCAGAGAGCTCATAATCCCTCCACCATCCCCATGCTCTTGGAAATTTCAGGAAGCCTTTAAAAACATAGCAAGAGAGAGGTTTGGACCTAGTCAGAATAATCCCTGCAGCTGTGGGGCATGAGAAGGGATCCCAAATCCTCTTCCTAAAGCAAAACAAGAGAGGGGGGGTAATGCCACACACAGGTCAGAAAGACAAGACGGACCCCCTTTACCTCGTCACGGCCCTGGTACAGATAGTGACAAGGAAGCAGCCGGCGACGATCATCCAGCCCCAGCCTCCATCCGGAGGGCCGACGTGCCGCAGCGTGGCCATGGCGCTGGCTGCGGCGAGTCCTCCCAGCGCCCCTCCTCAGTGGCAGGGGCCGGCTCCGGGTGGCACGGCGAGGACAGGCGGGGGCTGCTGGGCACACGGGTTACTGGCCATCTGCAGAGGGAGACAGAAATCAGGGAGAGAGGGTGTGAGGGCACATCGCAGGTGCTATAAAACTGCATGGCTGGGCTGGGAAATACTGCCGCGGTTTCACCTCGTAAAAGCAGGAGTTTTCTTACAAATGCAGTGTGTGAAGAGTTGTTGAAAGCGAGAGTGCCATCAGAATTTGGCCCAGTGTCTGGTATCACTTATTTCAGGGTAATTTGCCTAGCAGTTACATCCCAGCACAATACCCTTGTTCCCCAAAAATGTCATAACACGTACGTGTAAGTCACAGACTTTACTGGTGCCCATCGCTGCAGCTCATTTACCTTCAGAGAGGCTTTCCCTGCTGACACCAGTCCCTGGCATGACTGTACTTTCTGTTGCAGTCTCCACCTAAAGTAGCTACACTTCCTTGCACACACTTTAGTGAAAAGCTTTTGTTTGAGGGAATATGATTTTCACCTTTGTATGAAAAGGGAATATTCACTGCAAAATCAGAGCCAATTCAATGATGAAATGATCTCCTTCTTCTCACAAGCCAAACTCTAAACAAAGGCTATAATCAGGCAGGACACAGCAACTTCGTTTTCTGAGCACGGAGAGTTCACTGAAGGTTAGAGCTAGCCTATCCCCTTCTTCCAGCCACTTCCATGGAAGCAGTGTCTGCATCTAGGCCATAACACAGGCCCTAAATGCACACTGAGTGCCACAGGACACTGCAGGAGACCAAACAACACCCACTGGACCCGAGATGAGTAACTGAGTTGTACGTGTTGGAGTATCTTTTTTGATGCTGTATGTGTCACCAGCAGCAGGGGACCGACAGCCCTTAGTCCTTCCTGACTCGGTGGCTCCATGGCAGGTCTAGACCTAGGGACTCGAGATGCCCTGCTTTGCTCAGCACAAGAACATGTAGTGCTGCTTGTCAGTGCTGGGTTTCAGGCCATGTTTTTGCCATCACCAGCAAGCACCTATCCCCTGGATGAACCAAAGATTTATAAGGCAAAACGTCTTTCAGTTTTGGTTGGAGAGAAACCTCAGATAGCTTCTACATCAGCTAATATGACAGGTGCTGAATATGCAATATTCCCACTGACCCAGGAAATGTTCCCTGTTACAGCACGTAAGAGGGCTGCAAAGCTACTCAAAAGTGCAACTCAGGAAAGCAGCTACACGGTTAATAATGTGCCTTCTCAGTCCTTGAAGCTGCTTAGGCGATGCTCAAGGCTTGGCTCTGGAAGGCCCAGAGCTCCCTGACCCAAAACATCAAGGCAACCCAGAGCCAACCTTACATATAACCGCAGATGAACCTTTGACAAGTATTCATCAGCTGCCTCACCTAAGATATCAGAAGGTGCATCTCAAAACCATTACACAATTATTTCAAGAAAGCATATACACATTGCCAAACTTAACGGTGAACAAAGTAGCAGAAAACAGGAATAACAAAACAAACAAAACCCACAACATATTGAAAACTCAGCTGAATTCCTACTAGGCTGTAAATAATACTCTTTAATGACACTGTGCAAGAGAATTAGTGAACAGTTTTAAAGAAGATTTGGTAGTTTCCTGATTTAAAAAGGATAAGAAGCGTTATCCTAATGTACCTGCTTGGCTTTCAAAGCCCAAGAATTGCAGCTGATCACACAGGCACAATCAAGCACTACATGGTAATACAACTCAGCCCATAAATTTTAAAACCAGAAAAAACAAGTGCGATTTCAAAGACAAGGGTAAGTCCAAAATTCAGTGGCTGTGCTGTCAGAAGGCACCTGAACTGCCATGGGAAGTGAACAGGGAAGAGAATCAAAATGTGCACTTGTCGATGCTTTTGAGGACTGATTTAAGGGAACTATGTTTGAAACAATATCATTGAAAAATATAACTTAAAAATATCTACAAAAGTTGCCAGAACTATATCATATTGACATCCAGTTACACAAGCTAAAAAAGCTACCATTAAATATCTGTTCCACATCTTTCTGTATTCCTCAAGTACCATTTATTTTTGCCTCTGTGCTAGTCAGTCTATTACCTTACACACATTTTACTTTAGGCCAAAAATGCTGTATGCTATTTGGAAATAAAAATTACTGTCCTGTTGTCTCGCTTCATATAATAGGCTTTGCTAATATTTATTTATAAGTAAATATTTGTAATGATTCTAATAATATTTCTAATGATTCAAAGCCCAAAGCAATGCCCACGATAAGCATTAGAACATGTACTAATGCTATTGACACTCTTCTCCTGCATTGTCACAAACATCTACTTCATCCTAAGTTGAATTGTATCCTAAAGACTTTGCAAGGTCTGTGTTATTCTCTGTGTTTATATGGATTCTAGCATAATAGGGATCTTCACTGCAGCATGAGGTACTATTACAATATAACCCACACTAATGAACTAGAAGAGAGCTCAGGTACGATAAAATGAAAATCCCTAAGGACCTGCTTTGCTTGTCACTTCCACAGTGCTTTGGAGAGATACATAGTGCTCTCCTCTGCCTGATTACATAAATGCTTCACTTTTTGTATAAAGAATAGGCCACATCTCAAATGGGGCATCTGACATAGCTACCGTTTGGATTGTATAGCAATGGTCATAGCAGCTCACAAGATCAAACAAGAATTCATGGCTGGGTTACAGCAGCTTTTGTAAGCAGCCACCAAACCTGGTATCTCACACGCAGAGGCTCCTAAGTGAGTTTAAAGGGTCCCAGCTGAATGCAGTCTTTACAAGTTCATTCCTACAGCTCATCAGAAAAAACAGACAAAGCAAATGAGATCCAAATGAGTTTATGATTTCAAATCTCATCTTTGAGGTATTCCATTGCTAGGACTTAACATACATAAAAGATCAATGAAAGCTCTGGAACGGACATCAGGACAGTTTGGCTTTTCTGACACAACTTTCTGATACGCAACAAAAAATGCCAATGCAGCTGACAGAGCTTTCTAAGCAGCCTCAAGAAAATCACGGGCCTCTTCACAAGCCTTGTGACGTTTTGCTTGAAGTGTAAAGTTCATTTTCTGACCTTACCTATTTGCTTCAGGAAAAACACATAGCAGTGCCAGTGTGTACCCACACCCTCCTTCCCTCCCCACTATGTTCCGAAACAAACTCTCTGACACAAAGACAGACAAATTGAGGAAAAACAGTACAACAGATTGGCTAATGCAGCAAACTAAGAAAGCATGTGTATAAGCAAGTATAGCATTATTCACAAAATCTATGAGGGAGGCTGAAAACGCCTGCAGTCAAAAGTCCGTTAGAGGATGCTGGGCACATGATACAGAAGACACATCAATGGACTTGCCACTTGACACACACATTCTGTATTTGCCTTCCAGCATGTGCTGCTAATTTGTGAGCAGACCATACATCTCATGTTGAATCAATCCAGACAACTGACAAATTCTGCAGGATTTATGTTATATTTTGAATAAGTTGACATGAACCAATGATTGATTCTTTATTTTTAACTAATAAGGTCTATTATACATCCCTTCCTGAATAGCTCTAAACAACAACTGTATTTAATATGTGCAAATATTGGATCAACAAGTTATCTGACAGCTAAGGCAGTGGTTACATGATTCTTTATCCTGGATCCGCGAATGACTAGATCATGAAGCAGTACAGTTTGATGCAAACCACCACCACATCCCTGTTTATTTAAACAGAAAACAAAATTCAACACTTTTGTGTGTGTCTGCATCTAACCTAGCCACAAAAAAAAAAGCCGATATCCAATCTAGCATGAAGCCAGAGTAGCACAAAGAGATTATACCCCGATTTGGCAATAAAGTCTCCCATTATATTATCCTGCCAAATTCACATGAACAAGCAGAGCAAGTACCAATGCTTTGCACCATGTAGTCAACATACTTTGCATCTAACACAAAGGGGCTCAAAGGTGGATTTATTGTATTATTGCGAGTTTCATATGTCACATTCAAATGCCTGGATGATTGAATAGCCCATAAGAATCCATCACAGCCACAAGAATTAGCAGGGCACTGACAAAGTTCAAATTATTTTGCTCCAGAGTTTCCTGGCAATCACAAGCATTGCGATTTGGTGGAGTTTGCATAAGCACGTGATATATCACAGAGAGATCCTGAGCAATTCAGACGTACCTCTGCAGCACTTTTGCGGAGTCTTGGCAAGAAGACCACCTTATTTTATATCCGAGCAGTATCTTTCATTGTCCTTTCTGGAGGGGTGAAGATTTCGAGTTCTGATTATTAAGGGTGGAGGAGATAGTTCCAGGAATGTCAGAAGGGATAATAGTAGCCCTTCAATAAGCAGAAATATACACAAAATCTTTCAGTGTATTCAACAATCTCCACATGCAGAGCCCCAACTAATTTTAATGCACATACAGCAATAGCTGGGTGCCAGGACCGCTGCCTAGGTCTCTGGTGCAACTTCGCAGGCAAGCTTCAGGTCAGGTCAGAGACCCTAGTTAGCATTTTAGCTGTACATTAACGTACTTGGGAAGAATTTGATAATATATCAGGTTAAGCAAACATAGACTAGGTATTTGGTTACATGATCACTTGCTGTAATTTTCACAGAATCCTGCCTCCCAACGTACAATGAACAGCAAATATTTAATGAGGTTATAAGCAACCGAAAACAACCATATTTATAAGAAATGCCTGGCCAACATAGAAACAGGCCGCGCAACTTCCCCATAGTAGGATCAGGGCAAACCTCACCTCCTTGACTTCGTGCTCCCTTCAGGGAGTACTATGTCTTTCATAGCCACTGAACTAATAGGTAAATTAAATAATTACCTTTCTTGTTGCTGCATATGTCTAATAAACACTTATTATAGCATCCTGGAAATTTTATTCTGAGGTTAGAAAACTCGTTTGCTTACACACTGTTTTCTAATTATCCGTATCATGGATAATACAGACTGGGGACTCTGTGAATGAAGTCAAACAAAGCAGAAAGCACATACTTTGTCTGAGCAACCATGTCCTCATCTTCCCAGTCCTATCTTTGTTTGCTCTGATGTTGTATTGTTTTCTTAATCTTTCTAGTGCAGGATAAGCCTCTTATTGCATGTCTGCTCCCCCTTTAGCACTGTAAGGCCTGATTCCCACTGGCGGTGCTGGTTGCTGTTGTAACACATCTCAGACAGGCATAAAAGCTCCTGCTGCTTGAGCTGGCTGGAGGAAAGCAGGGTTAAAAGTAAAGCTCATGAAAGAGTTCTGCACTTTGCAGCCTTTGCCTGATAATTTTCACTCGAGCATTAAGAAAATGTGCTTTGCCATGAGCTCAAAGAAGATGTAAGTGGGGTGAAGGTGGCAACAAATTCTGCTGATCCCTAAGAAAGCCTCAGTTACCCAGTGTGCCCTGACAGCTCACTGAACAGTGGCTCTGTTCCCCAAGTTAATAAATTAGGTTTAATTTGGCAGGATAAATAACCTATCAGTTACTTCAGCAGATGTTTTCAAAAACCCTAGAACGAAAACAACTGCTCCTGAGAGCATCTCCATTACTTGGTCTGCTCAGCCAGCAGAAAGGAGCGAGTAAGGTTACTAAAAAGGCACTACCATAACCTTGCACCTCATCACGAGATCCCTTTTGCCAGGGAAAGGAGCACAGAAATCCACGGCAGCCTAGCAACTGGCCGGCAGAGCGACAGGAGCCACTGACCTTTTAAAACACGGCTCGCAGCCAGCAAAGCACTCGCTGCCCCCTCCGTATGCCCCTCCTTCCACTGTAAAGATTTTCTTCTTTAAACAAATTTATTCAATAATGATATCGCAACAGTGTCAAGTGAAGATGCGAAGCATTTGCATGACAAAGGACGGAGGAACAGCAGGTACAGTCACTCTGACCTGCCTGGGAACCAGAGAATTGCTTTTTTCCTACCTTGTTCAGCTGCTCCATTTACAGTGTTGATGTACCTGGGCAGCTCCATCATCTCCACGAAATGCCACCTCACCTGCCAAACAGTTTGGATGCTTTTTGAAAATGCTCTGTCTGTAGAAGGACATGGCTTCAGGTGGAAGAACAGGCACAAGGTCAGGTTTGTATCGCCGCTGCCCCACAGCAGGAGCATGCAGCCCCCGGAATGCGCTAGAGGTCTAAAATGGCTGTGCATTAAGATGCCTTTGCAATTTCTTTCAGAACTGCATGGAAGGTTTTGTGCAGTTTATCCGGAAGGAGCTGGCTCAAATATGTATACCAGCACAAAGAAGCACAGAATCCAACACTTACTTTTACCTGTTTGATAATAGAGGTGCACATGAGAGAAAAACGAGAAGGAAACTTACGCAGAATTTTCTTTCTGGATCAGTGTAAGATACATACATATGCATAAACCGTACATTCCATTTGCTACCTTCACAACAATGATGGGTTAAGCAAGGCCTGAGAAACTTGTGACAGATTCTGTGTCCAGAACGCCAGAACACACTCCCAGAACACATTCATTCACACCAGTGAATATAAACTCTGTTTTTCTTGTGAACAACATACACAGCTTTCAAAGTCACTTTGAGAACATACGTGCAGATGAATTTTATGAAGAACAAGTATAAAGCAGCTTAAGCATAGCTGGAGAAATTAACGCTTAGAGTGAAAGGTAATGGAATTGCATGTATTTACTACATTTACCTCCCTATGCACCTAGCTCTAGGGCAGTCTTAATATTTTCCTATATTTACCCTATTCATGCAGCTCTCGGACAGTTCTCTTATCTTTCTCTCTTTTCTTGACCTTAAGATTGTACCAAGCATTAATTATTTGTAGTCATTTGCTACATTCATTCATGTTAACCTCTTGCTTTAATACTCTTGTTTTCTGTTCTCTTTTCTCCAACTGATGCATCTTTAATTAAAAAAAACCAAACAAGCAAAAAAACAAACAACCAAAAACACACACACACAAAAAAAAACAGAACAAAGGAACTATGAATAAAAAAGAATAAAAAGGACACAGAATGAGTAACAAAGGAATTAAGGGAGGGCAAAGAGACAGAAAAAAAGAACAAGAAGAAATACCATATGTGCTATGTGACAGTGGATCATAAGAAATGCATAAGATTAAATATTTAAAATGTTTTGAAAGAGTGAATTTTTTAGGTCTTGAAGGATCAAGGATGAGCTTATCTGTAACAACCTGCAGTAGAGAAATTAGTTTAAACCAAGTAGCGGGTTGAAGGAAAGACAGAAAACTGGCAGCATACTGATTACCAATTCAGAGCCGATTACTGTCTTGTTACAGGTTTCCCTAATTCCATAGTGTCAGGGATCTCCCTTCCCCACTGATCAGGGTCCTCCCCAGAGGCTTGCTAGCCCATTAACTCATTTCGGACATCTCATCAAATACAGCAGAGCACATTTAAGTGGGACGCGGTATTTGATATGAGCACAGAAGATGCTGACAGCTGCAGAAGCTTTTATCAACTGGATTGTTAGGAAATGGCACTTTTTCAGCTTCTTTGTGCGTCCCTCCCAGCAACTGCACACCGTGGTAGGCACTAGTCAGCAGCTTGGCAGGCGGCTAAATTCCGAGGTTGTTCTTAAACACACGGAAAGTAAAGACTCTTTAATTCTGCACAGCTCTTGGGATTCAAAGGCTATTTCTAATCTAACATATTTTCTGCAATAAAGAGCTGCCTCATTCTGCACCCTGGGTTAGCTATTTAACTGGAAAAGTACAGCTTGTTTCGATTTCAGCAGAGGCTATTTATCAAGAGCTGTATGATTATGACTTTGACTTGTTTAAAAACAACCCAAGAGGTCCAACCTTATATTCCTAAATAAAAATAACTCCACTGAGCATCTTAAGGCTGCTACTCTATATCCTTTCTTCTCTGTTTAAAGATGTCTGTGTGCAGCCTGTAGATAAAACCAAAGTTTATGCTCTTCTGAGAAGATTGGCAGGTTGGACCACTGAAAGCCTGAGGATTATGTGTATCTATATAAGCAGGATACACATTCAACTTCTCAGATCTCTATAAATTCAATATCTCCCCAGCACTGTTATAAATTATTAAAAACAAGAACCACTTACCTGAAAGTTCATTTTGGGAATTGTACCAGAACCAAAGTAAAAAACAATATATAAAAAATGTAAAAATAAACAAACAAAAACCAACCTGACTTTTAATTGCTGTCGCAGCACTAACACAAGAAGCATATTAAGACAGACTGTAATAACTTTTTCCAGTTTTTTCTCTGTAATATACCTGCTTAAATCTGGGTGGTTTACTCTGCAAATCTTTCAAGGAGGGGTTTCCGTATGATACAAAAATGAAACATTAATAACCTATTTGTATTCTAGTAGCCTTCTAATCAGGAAGCGGGTGTCACAGTGCTAGGCATCATACAAATATCTAATAAAACTTGCCCACCACCCAAAACATATCAAGACAGAGAAGATGAATCATACAAGAGCCCAGCTCATTAACTTCCATCACTACACGGAGCAGCAAATGTTAATTTGTTTCAGTTTGTGCATATGAAGGAGATGGCTGTTGAAGAGGATAGGTTAATCGGAGCATAAATGCAGGAACAGGAGGAGCAATGAGGAAAGCAAAGGGATGTTAAACAGCTGGTAAAGAAGGGAGGTGCCAGAGAGGAGTACAGAGGAGTGGGGTGGCACAAAAGTGGCAAGAGTTGAGAAAACTCCCTTTTACCCAAGAGCAAAGATACTCAGAGCAGAAACATGAAAATGGTAAAAAGTAAAGGTCGTAGAACGGCACAATATCCATTAGTCGCTCCCCTACTGAGAAGCGTGTCGCTGGGAAAGGAAGAGCCGTGCCGGCCTCCCACAAAGATCACTTTGCAACACTGGCTCCTTAATTTGTCAAATTTGCCAGAAATTGCTAAACCAAACAGCATGGCTAGGGCCCCAGCAGAAACAGTTACTGTCTGCTGGGTCAGTAGCATGCAGACAAAAAATGTAATGTGAACTTCCCTTGCCTCTGGAAACCATTGTACAGGGCTAAGAGAAAACCAACAGTCTGACAGAAGGGGTCTACAGCAAAGGGTTAAGCAAATTATAATGGAAACCTTTAGACCCTTCAACATGGTTTCTGGCTAGGTTAGTCCTTAAATAATGCAGGTTAACGAAAGAGAGTTAAAAAAAAAAAAATACAAAGAAATATTTTTGTAGGAAAACCCCTTTGCACAGAAAGCTTGACTTTAACCTACTTAACCTCACCTGGAAACGTACATTTTTGAGTGACATTCTGAAAGGTTTTTAAACTAACAAGTGCCATAGTCACCATTTCATTGTTCACTGTGATGAAAATAACAGAGGGCCCAACTACTTTCCTTGAGTACAAAGCTCTCACTGAAATCCGAGCTGAGCCCGTCAGCGTGCACGCCCTTAGCAAGGTTATGGTCACACATGTTCCATCAAACACGTATTTTCTCACTGAAAAGAGAACGCTACTAATTGATTAACTGGTAGCCAACAGCCATGCTGCTGGGGGCGGGGAGAATGGTACCATCACTGTCTCCATTTTAACATCTTCATTCCCCTTCCTGCAAATAAATGAGAATAGCCAAAGATTGTTACAAAAAATATCAGGAAATGATCAGTCCCTGCTGTCCCATAACTGCAATTATACAACAAGACTTCTGAGAAAACGTTTTGGAATTTTTGGTGTTCAGGAGTTGCTGATGACATATCTGTATTTTGAGAGCATAAGATAATACCAGAATTATCTGATGCTTATTGTTTTTCTAGTATCTCTACATTTTTAAATATCTCTACATTTTCCTAATATTTTAAATATTTTTAATAATTATTTTTAACACATTGTAGGTAGGCAACAATTGCAGAAGGTTTGTTTACAGAGCTACTTACATGTTCATTGATTTATAATTACATTGCACTTATCGGTTACTTTTGAGATTTATGACATATCATTAATGATGACTAAACATTTTGTCAGGCAATTCTTACTTAGAGTTAAACTTAAGTATGTGATAGTCCAATCATTTTCTGAATCATCCTTGTATGTTTGAGGATCTGTGCACTTCTCTGGATCAGGCACTTATTAATATCCTATTATGTCCTTAAAGAAATGCTAACATGCAATCATAATTGTTTGGAAATGCTGAAAAAGGTTTTTATTCAAAGCAGTCTTTACCTGACAGTTTTCCCACATATGGTATATTAATTTTTCCATCTTCAGGAAAATCTTGCCCTGAGAAAGAATAACACTGCAAAGCTGCCCTGGAACATGTGGGAATAGGACATTTCCCATTTTTTCTCAGACCATTATGCAGTCAATCTGTGGAAATCACTACCTTCCCCTTCTTCTACTGATTCTGCACTCTAGATTCTACTTTGGTGATAAAGATTCAAAAATCAGCCTCTCTTCGGGTTAGCTGGAGATAATCTGGCAAAGCAGATACTGAGCAAATGCTCTTCTGGTCACTCCAGAGAAAATTAGGAAGTTATTAGGTAGGGACCCTAGGAGTGCCCAGGTACCAACAGAGCAGCTGTGCCTGGATAAAACCAAGGGGCTGAAGACCATGGAGACACATCCTCCTGCACACACCTGGAAGTGCCAAAGGCCACCCAAAAGCTGTGATTGCTGCCAGCTTTTACGTCTCATCTCTGATAAGAAATCCATGTAGATGGACACTAGTTTCACCATATGTCCCCAGTGAGGAGACACAGCCTGACAAAGTGCTGGCAAACATTCTGCAGCGTCCTGGGAGAGCTGCCACCTACTGCTTCGATGCTCCTCGGCAGAGGGGAAGCCAAGAAAGCAGGAGGCAGGACCGTGGGAAACTGATATGCCCTCACCTAGAAATCTCAGTGATGTACTCAAAGAAAACATAGCTGTATTTTGAGCTCGCTCTCAATTGTCTGGAAAAACTTTATTTGAGTTATGCAAAACTACTTTGGTTTATGATGTCCTTGAGGCTCCTGGCTAGGTTTTAGCAAAATGAGGAACTGCACTTAAACAAAGACATCTTTTTCCCCTGTTCTTCAAGCATTCAGAGCCTGAGTAGCATTGTCAGGTTTTTAACAATTCACATAGAAAAATCATTTAATTTAATGTCACTGTTAATTTTGAAGATGTGAGTCTTACAGAAGTGCTTTCTAAAGGGAAGTGGGATGACTGTTTTAGAAAACAAATTCTGTACCTACAGAACAGGTTATCCAGAAGATTACCTCTATTTATCTGATATTCTAGGGCTGTTGTTAGCGTCAATTCATCTTCTACTCCTTCAATATGCAAGATTTGTTTGCAAAAACTAATCAGGCTTGAAATGGCAAGGCAGGTTATTTCCTTTCGTTCACACAAGCTTATGTTCTGAAACAAAGCTATTAGGATACTTAATGCCATATGTGCTCTTCTAATGGACAATACGCACCATATGACAGTAAACTGTCACTGTGACTATTATTTTTCTTGGGAGGCTTTCAGCTGAAACCTCGAACTCTGTGAAATTAAGATAGTCCTATTATCATTTCAAAGCCACTATTAATTTTTCCCTTTAATAACGATAATATATAATTATTACATATACAATTGTGCATTAATATAATGACAGTAGTAATGGAAGAAAAATCAGTTTCTGAGAAGTCACTGCACAGATCACATTTACTTTATAAAAAAGCATAATCTGTTATATTATAATACAATATACAAATAATATATCCATAAATACATACCAACAAACACATCTCTGTACAAGAAGGCTTATGTGAGTGTCACTGCACACAAACTTCAGAAAATAACAACAGGGAAGCAAATAAACTGGGAAGGAAACATCAAATACTCACATGAAAGACAAGGAAACAGATGAAGGTCAAGAGGAAAAACTCTTAGCATGCCATTAAAAAAAAAAAAAAAAAAATCACTGACCAGGAAGAACATATTTGACGTCATGCACATCGTGAAAACATTCACTCACAAGTAACAGTTTGTCATAGTGAAATCACAAGCTGAAAGTTAACAACCAACCAACACGTTTCGAGCAGATCAGCACATTCTTCATGCTCAGTCTCCCATTCAGCCTCACCAAGCCATCCATATTTCAACTAGATCCTTGCTTAATAGCTTATTTTAGCTTTTAGGGAATTTTTAAAGCTTCAAGGAAAGTGACCGAAGTTTCCTTTGCTGAGTGAATACTGGTGCAGCTGTTCGATTACATCATTTTCAGGAACAATCAGCAGAAACTTTCCACGCTACTTAAGGGTGTGCTTCTGCTAATTACTATTGCAGCCCAGAAATACAGTTTCTGAATTTTATGTTAAAGAACATAGAGAACGTTTTTGTTTTGGTAAGTGAAACATGAAACAAAAGATCTACCTGTCCTATTAAGTATGTTTTACTTTTGTTCTCCAGATTTTGGGGTAAATTAATTCTTTAAAAGTTAATTTCCATTTTCATTTTCTCTGGTGTTCCCATACAGCTCCTCAGCTTGGCTCCACAGACACACAGAACTGTCAGCAAGCAGAACATTACAGTAAGTCTTCAAATACAGTGATTTAAGGAACTTACAGAGATGTGATTGGAGAGAGTGCTGAGAAAATAGCTGACCACAAGAAGCATGGGATTAGCTTAACTCATAAAAAGCAGGAGAGCAAGGGCTCTGCAGCAAAGGACCCAAGGGAGCCTCTGGCAGGAAAACTAACCTATAAGTGGGGAGGGCAGAAATTTTACAGAAGAGAAGTTTCAGTATGTAGAAAAACAGGAAACCACTTTCCCCAGATTGTATCATACTTGTCCTTTCTCTTCAACAGCTACACTGAAAAGGCAGATAGCTGTAAGAAGGAGGAAGAGAGCCCATATGGAGCGGCGAGACAAGATGTTAGGGAGTCATATTGTTAAATGTTAGACGGCAATGATAAGAAAGCCCATAAATGTTGAAATTTTAAAGGACTTGAAAAGGGAAAAAAGAGACTGATACCATCTAAGAGAAAACCCTAGAAATTTATCTAAGAACTGGTTATAAAGAATTAATAAAAATGCTCCATCTCTTCTTATTTAACTCAGTCTTAATTACAGCAGTGAGAGCAGCAAAGCATTTACAACCACAGAACCAGCCCAGTCTGCCAAATCCCCCATAAAACACCCAAACACTCCTAGCAGCAAACTCTCAAATGGAAACACTTCAGAAGCAAACTATGTGTGCTCTGCTGCTTCATGTGATCCTTCAGACCAACTGCAGGCCATTTATCACAGCATCTTGAACCACTGCCTTAGAAAGTTTTGTAAAAACAAACACTTGGCTAAAAAAAATCAGGAAAAGACTTTAGAAATAAGTATAGGCTTACAGCCTGGTACCATATTGCTATAGCAGTTATGAGAAAGTTAAAAATAAAAGTATTCCCGAATCCTCTGTCTCAGCTCCTTATTGACATTACTGGACAGGAAGCCATCGTGAAGAAATGCTTTTGCTAGCTGTTCAGATTGGACAGTCATATGAGTATCGTTTGGATAAAGTCTCATCACATGTCAATTTGGGAACTAAAAAACAAGAGACTTAAAAGGACGACTCAACAGTTATCCTCTTACCCTGTTATTCCAGCCAACCTTGTAATTGTCCATTAACTAGATCCCATTATCAATAATCCTTTTAGTGGAATCAGTTTCAATTTAAACAGCTTATTACATGGAATGACAAAAGAAACAAAAATAACTCAAGAATGATTACACAACAAAAATTATGTCTAAACCCAATGTTTATCTTTATATACAGAGGAAGATATTCCTTAAAATCTTTCCCAGGTGAAATTAATATTTTTTTTTCCATAAAAATTACCCTAGCGATTTTTTTTTCAAGAATGCCTTCTATTTACAACGGAAATTCTATTTTTCTATTTACAGTGGAAATTCACTCTATGTAAGGAATAAACTGTAACTAATATGACAGCATAGAACTATTTAAATTGCATCTTCTGAATTACCTGAAAGAGCAACCTGGAGTATCCCAAAGAACAGCTATTACAGGGAACTGTTGGTTCATCCATAAGTTCATCAACACCACACTAACAAAAGGATAATCTTGATTTCATGTCAAAACTGATAACAAAAATTAAGTCAAATTCAATTAATATCTATTTCTCAGCTAAGAGATCTCCCACTGAGCTGAGTTTCCATTTCCAATTAAGTAACACTTGTGTATGTTGGTAGCCTAAAAACCACCTGAAAAATGTCAGTATCAACATCTGCCTATGAATCTTCTCTCTCAACAAAGCTCTATTTGCCTTGCATGTGTCAAATCCTGCATCGTTAGATCACTTTTCTTCTTGAGCAGACATTTCACATTAGGTCAGGCTGCATTTGATAACCTTTAAATGATTACAAACCTCCCAATTCACCTAAAGAATAAAAAAAAACAACCAACCTTTAGTCAGTCCTGAAGTTCCAGCTGATTTCCTTTTCCTCCTTCACAACCACCCTAAACCATGCTCCACTTGTCCCTTGTTTCACACATTATTCTGCCTGTCATCACCTACACATCCTCAGGGTTTTTTTGTTGTTGTTTGTGTGTTTTTTTCCCCCCTCTCTCCATTTTTTCCCCACTCAATTGTTATTTAGTGCTTCAGTGCCAAATGAATAGTCTTTCCATGTCAGGAGGTATTGATACACTGACAACACCATTTACATGCTATATACTCTAGGAGCAATAAAATAACTTTATCTAATTTACCATAAGTTTGTCCAAGGAGTAGCTTCATGTACCAGGTTTTCACAACTGTCTCCCAAGTTTTACTTTCTCATTTGGATAAAAGTAAAAGGGTAAAGTTGCCCACTAAAAGGGTCCTCTGCAAAATGTCTCTGCCAATACGCCCAAGACGCTCATGCAAGAGCTCTTATTTGAAGTATTTTGTTATCCCTTACTTTCTGGCAAACAAGCTGAGCCTGGAAATTCTGACAAGTGTCATTTTATCATCAGTGATGTGTGGGCTGTCTCTGTGTAGTGTGCACCATAAGCAAAAGACAGAATTACATCATATGGGTTTCTACTTCCTGAAGATTACCTTTCACTCCTTTAGCTTCATTAAGAATGAACTAGCTATGTGGGATAATTCTTTTTTGTTCTTTCCAACTTGCTAATCCATCAGGCTAAATTACATGGACACTGATAGAATGAACTCTGACCACAAAGAGGTGAAACACTCACTTCATGCAGAGCAGAGGATGGTGGATCAGACAGGGGATGAGTCCCAGTTCTTCCTAAATTTCCTGTTCTCTCTTGCACTGCCTTACTTTACTGCCCTACATACTCTGCATCTGTATCCCTAAGCAAACCTAATGGTAATTGTTCAAAGCTTGAGACTCGTGCTGTGCACCAGTAAGCTAAGGAATGGGGTACAGAAGTAACAGTGTTTGCTTCTACAGGAAGCCAGCTCTGGCTGGGATGTGCAGGGGTGTATCTGCTATGAAGCTTTTTTTTTTTCCCCTGCCAATTTACATTGCAGCCACGTGCCAGTTTGCAAAAAATGAAAATGAAATTTGACCAATTTAATTGTTCTCCAATTACATCCTGTTTTGACTGCTGAGATTTTCACATACGTAGGGTGGAAGCCAGGTCCTTCAATGCATAATGACACAAATAGAGTATTTTTGCTGAGAGTTTGAAGGCCCTTTCCGATCAGCTGTGATGCTGCATTCAGTACATTCTTCATCCAATGCCAATTTCTCTGCTGTTATCAAATTGTATTTTATGGCAGCTGCATTTCGCAAATTGAACTATTTGGGCTACTTTTAATACAAAATATCAGATGCACAGAGAAATAGTCTGAACTGTTTTAGATGAGGAAACAGAAAACATTAATTCTATATTTAATAATGGAAACAGGTTATATACAAAAAGCCCCAGATGCTACTGGAGGACTGCACTACTATTGCTCAAGTGGAGAAATTACCTAGTCTTCATATTAACTCAGTCCTTTCAAGAGGGCAAGTGCTGCTCCTCTCAGCAGCTTGCTCAGTGGATTTCCATTTCAATATTCTCTCTGCTGAAGGACTTTTTTCAGTCTCTTCTGAGCACTATTGCTTGCTACTGCTGGTATCACGCGATAGCTGCCCCAAGGACCATTCAGGCTAATTAAATAATGAAATGCTATCACAGCAGTTTAGCAAAGGAAAAAAAGGGAGTCAACAGATACAGGACACTTAATAAAGAAGCTTCCCAAATGCCTATTGCCTTTACTTAAAGCAAGTAGTGTTAGTTTGTTAGATTAAGCAGGTCAGATAGGGTAACTTTCAAGCTTTTATGGAAGAAAGTATAATTTAAGGGGTTATTTACGTGAAAGCAGGGCTGCCAACAGATACAGTCAATAGGGAGAGAACTCTCTGGGAACATGTTGCAGCACAGGACATGATCATGGTGAGAAGAGATTGGCAGTGGTGTGTTAACCAAACTGACAGGATCGCATCTGGAAGACTGTGATGCTTAAAAAAAGAATGTGAACTACCAGAAATGTGTCTTTCTCTAAAAAATGAAAAGCTGCTTCTAATGAGAAGTGTAACAACATCAGCACATTCAAAAGGGAATATCACATCAAATCGATTCCTTAAGCGCCAACTCAAAACATGAGGTTACAAACTCGAAAGTCAGCCCCTGTGATGAAAACGTCAGCCCCTATGCTCCCACCAAGTTCAGCGCTGCAACGCATTTTAAAACCAGCTGTGGGCATCTATTGAGCAGCAATGCTGAGCCGTGCCTGTATAAGCAAGGCTGAGCGTGGTGCCCCAGCCCAGGAAATTTCAATCGAAATAGCTGAGAGACCGGACACAGCATTTCAGTGACAGAAAGGTGACGATGGCACAGGCCTTGAAAGTGGAACCATTTTGATTTTGACTTCTTAATTCAGCTCTTCGTTTCCCTATTCTTTTAGTGACTTTTATGGGGAAACAAAGGTGATGAGCTTGAAAGGCTTGATTACAGGGGCCTCCAAAGGAGAGGAATAAACACAAAGCCAAGACATTACCAATCCAAATACCCCAGTACCTTGGGGAAAGCATATGAGTAATGCATATGATTTCATGTGGGATCACATAGTCCATTGCAGTATCAGCAAGTGAAGACAGAGAGGAGCTAGGACAGTAACCACAGAGAAGCAGTGCCCTGTACTACCAGCTTCTCAACTGTGCACCAACCAGCAGGTTGCCTGAACAAGCTCCAAACATCCCTCTGTTGAAAGAGCTTGATATTGCCAAACACAACAACTTGACAAGATAAGCCCTGAAATGGACAGGAGGAGGAGAAATCTGCCTCTGTCAAGGGACTAAATTAAGAGGTTCTGTGTGGTCTTTGAGAAGCTGACAAAGCCAACCAAGTTTAAGATGCATCTACAATGAACACTCGAAGACATGACTTATTAAGTACTGTAACAGCCCCCAAAACACTGTGGCCAGCAGGAAAACCATTTGAATCCAGAGCAACACTTTAATTAAGAAATTCAACAGCACCATAGACTCCAAGAAACCCCTAGAGAGACCAGGGAAAGATCCCACTTCCCACATTTGCATTTCACATCTGGGAAACGTGAGTCATCACATCCACATTGGGAGAAATCCAGAAACTGCAGGAAGGAAGCTTTAAATTAAAGAAAAAGTGAAAGACAGGAGATTATTTCTGTCTTGAGAACAAAGGGAGAGAAAGAAGTCAGCACTGTCCTGCTGAGGACTGGGGATGAGGACTTAAATTCCCAACTTCAAAACTACTTTCAGGTCCTCTTCAGAAAAGGGGGTGCAGGAGTTTGGTAGTTGTTAGCTAAAACATCTTCTCAGCTTTTGTACTCAAAACTTGCCTCTGGGATCTCCTGCAATGGCTGGGAAACACCTTTCGTTTTTGAAATATCTGAAGACAATGTTTTCTTCTTCTGTTTTTCTCCTATGTTGAACTTTGCAATCAAGAACTGAAATTTCTTTTATCATATTTTCGTCTGCACTCCTACCTAATGCTTAAAGTGAATTCAAGAGAAGCTTCCAAACACTAGGTACACTGTTACTTCAAAAGAAATGAAGTATAAATGGTGCGTGTAGGCAAAGATACCGGCAAACCGAGACAGTTGAGGAACCCCAGAAGTTTGGCCACATCTCTTGGCAAGCTATGGATATCATTTTGATGATATCACCAAGTGTCAAGACCAGCAGAGGCATTTCTCTTGACAAGCACAGGCCAGCTCTCATCTAGCAGAAGGAAAATTTTTAATTCCTAGTCCCTCCCAGATCACACAAAAAATTTGGAGAGCTGGAAAGAAAAGAGTGACAAATTAATCCTCCATAAATAACCTACCAGTGAGTTAAAAGAACAATAACGTAAATGATAACTAAATAGCCCCATATGGCCTAGGGCTGCACATTGTCATTATTTCTGGACACTGTTATGACGATCCTCTGACAGCAACTAATGTACTTACCATTCAAAAAGCATTCAAGGACAATGTTCCCCAGAAACTGAATAGATTCCTGTGACAACCAGAGCAGTTAAAGAAAGTAATGTTTAATAGTAAAAGGAGCCCAGTTTATCTCAGATGTATTGCTTTTACATTAACTATTCACTTAAATAGGATTACCCAGTTTACACTTTGCACCCACTTACAAACCTATATCCTGGTGCATACAAGCATGGAGGTACATCCACAACATAGACCAGACATACAACACATTAAAAAGGCAGTTACTCCGTACACCTGTTCATTCTTCTCTGTTATTTATGTAACACCCTGAGACAGCATCCACACCAAAGCCCAGAAAGTCATCTTACAACAAAATACCAGAAAAGGGGGAAAAAAAAAAAAAAAAAAAAAAAGAGACCAACAATCCTTCAGTGAAAACAGGTAACATTGTCTAAAAGCAAACACTAAAGATCACTTCATTTACTCCCTTCTTACTTCATTATCTCATCAAATTAAACAAGCAGAAACTAATAAATACGACACATAAACAAACAAACAAAAAACCCTGCTGCTTCATTTCTTTTAAGTCTCAAGAAAAAGCAGCAAGAATATCCTGCTTTGTGGATAACCTGCAATTCTCCAACATCGAACTGCAGCTGAGAAACAACTGTTCAATGGCTTTTGTATTGTATGCAAAGTAACTGATTGAGTTTACTAATGAAGACTAAGCACATCCCAACTCATCAATAAAATATATTGTCTCATTCCCTCATATGCCTTTACAGTAAGAGGAAAGATAGTGTATGTGCCTCCTGGCTATATCTGCATTCTGTAAGATCCTGATCTGTACTACCACAGTGTCTGTGGCCATGCCAGACAGGTGTCATCTGAGCAGCTGGACACACAGCACCACTGAAAATGGAGAAGGCTTCTTCCAAAAGCAAATGGATGAGGGAACTTAATTCCAAAGATTTTGTACTCAGAGGGTCATAGCTTGCGCTGCACGTAGTTGTAGCCAGCATCCTACAAGCCTTAGAAAGACAAGGAGACAATCCAGAAAAAGAGTCTCCATCTGGGTATCTTTGTCTAGAGCAGTTGAACTGGTATATAGTCCTATTGGCAACGGCTCTTCCACTTACCACATCATAGCAAGTGCAGACAGCTTCCAGAGAAGAAAATAAAACTACCTTTGCAGTTCAATAAGCCAAACAGGAAACATGTTCATTTTCAGTGAAGAAAAATTGAGTGATTAGCCTGGATGTCTTTGGTTTTGGTTTTAAAGAATTGCACCTTTCCAAATTTCTCCAAACTGCAGGCTCAGAGCCTACCACCTGCAGGCAAGCTGTAGCTTGCAGTTTTACTGCTCACAGACACATCAATATATGTCAATTAATACAGGCAACGATATAGCTCATGAAAGATTTATTTGCCTCTCATAAGGCTGCTGGCAAGAAATCCCTTTCCTCTTTGAAAGAATAAATAAAATTAAGATTTTTTTTTTTCAAATCTGCTTTTTTAAATCTATGTGAGACTAAGAAGAGAACCCAAACTGCAGTTGTAGTGACCCACCATAGGACAAACAGTAAAGGCAACATATTTTTCTTAACTCTGATACAGTTTCTTGGTTCAGGTTAGAAGAAAAAGGTGTGGGTTTTCTCTGTTGAATAAAGACTGTAATAGCAAGTAATTACTCCTTCAAGTTCTGTGAATGAGAAAGTGTACCATCATTCTCTGAATATGCACACATGCTACACAGAAGTCGATGTGCTGTAAGTGTTTTCTTACTGGCTACAATAGGACCATGAGAACAAGACCTAAATCAATGCACAAAAGCATCAATGCTTTTCGGACTGAAGTAAGTTACAGCAGATTATAGAAAGCTTACACTCTACCGACTTTTCAGTCTCACCATACCAATTAAAACAGTGCTATTTACCTAATCGCTTCTGCCATTCAGAATTTAACAGCAGGTCTACGCTACATTCAAAAGTGTATTTAATATTATATGTACATGTAAAAGAGAGTAAATTGCATGCAGGTGACAATTACGCTCTCTAGGATTAGAGGCACCCTTTTAGGGGTGGCTTAATCTTCCCTTTTAGAATTTTAGGCATCCACCTATCCAGCTGAATATAATCTGATTAATAAAACTCATACCCTTA
Organism: Tauraco erythrolophus; assembly: GCF_009769465.1. Classification (NCBI taxonomy): domain Eukaryota; kingdom Metazoa; phylum Chordata; class Aves; order Musophagiformes; family Musophagidae; genus Tauraco; species Tauraco erythrolophus. The sequence goes on along the minus strand of NC_141473.1, from coordinate 19,743,432 downwards.
TGATGCCTAGGTCTATTTTCCAGAAAAATGGTCTTTCAAAATGCTCATACTGTAAGAGAGAATAGTATAGAAAATGTATCCTGAAGTTATGCACATAGCTATACATTATGAAAGTAAAATCATTAGGTGAAAACCAAGAATTCCAACAGAAATACAGAATCAGTTCTTCATGTATACAGCTAACTGCATGCGCACCCAACTGCATTAAGATATCTGAGCATTCAGCTACATTTTTCAAGCAATTGCCATAACCACGTCATTTACTGCTGACCAGTTTGATAATCAACCACTTCTTTCAGTAGCAGTGATGCAGGCAGAAATAGTCCTTACCTCCTGCTCCCTGCCACATGTTCCCTCCTCCCGGGCCACCCTCTCAGCCCTGACACAGCAGCCACACCGTCAGACAGATCAGAGTTAAAAATAATCGATAACCAAAGATGAAAAGATGCTTTTGAACCCGTGGCTGTTCCCCAATGCAGTTCCCCACCAGCCCCACAAATGGCTGTACTAGTACAGCTCAGAGGGTGGCAGGGGGCTGCTTACGCAAGCACGGTTGTCTAAGGAAACACATGCCAAATTTCTCCCCGAGGAAGCAATTGTGCTCACACCAAAACATCTGAAAAATCTTCCCCCCCGTGCTCAGCCCGTAGGATCTTGGCCTGGGAATATGGATCTGCAAGGGATCCCTGGGGGTCTCCTAGTTCCCTTCCTCGCAGTCGCGGGCAAGAACCAACCCAGCAAATTCAATCCGTCAGGAGATCTGCTGTAGCAAGCCACTTGTTAGGTAAACAAAATACAGCCTGAAGCTGAAACGAATGTGCAAGCTGGGGAAACGAAGGTTCCTGAGGTTTCCCCCCTTTTACATAAGAGCTAAATCAATTGACGTGGCTTTGTAAAATTAAGTTACACACTGTGCTATACCATCTTTCATTGTCACTTTCCAACTTGAGTTTAAGGCAAAAGCTAATAATTGAATTTTAAAGCCATTAACACGGAAATCCCTAAGGGAAGCCCTGAGAAACCTTCTATTAAAATACAGCTTCTGTTACATTGTTGCAAAAGATGGAAAAGTAAATACTAAATATAATGCAAGTGAAAAAATATAAACCAAAACCACATAATGAGCTACATTTAGCTAAAAAAATAAACACAAAAAGACAGTAACGGCTAATGATTTGAGGTGAGCAATAGTATGACCCTAACTGAGGCATAATAGAATCACTCTGAGCAAAACAGAATCCTGTTTCACTTCATTAAGTTTCACGTTATCCTCCAATTTCCCACTGCTAACGGAAACGTTTCCTCATTGCCACTGCAGGAGCGGACTTACAACAACAAACAGACTCGGCTACCCCAACCAGCTTGTTAACTTAACGAAATCAATTCAGTCAACAGGCTATCACACGAATCCAAATTCATCCCAAATACCTAACAACTTATCCCATCAATAAACAAGTGGCAAATTACCAGAAAGTTCGAAGTAAGGATGATACTCACTGTATCTTTTGGCATTTTTTTATTTTTCATTGAGCAGTTTTCTGAACTTAGGCTGCCCGTGAACACAAAATTTCCTGTAGGACATATACCTGCAATACCGCCTTGGCCTAAGTATATCAATGCACATCAGGTTAAGTAAGTCATGCAAGGGACCGAGTATTCTCCTGGAAATGAACTATGTTAATATCCCACAAGTGTCAAGGCCGTTCAGGATCAGGGTCACTGCGATTAGCCACTTCCACAGCTAGCCACAGCTGACCAGACCAGCTCTCCCAGCCTGCCACCCATCACTCTACGCCTCAGTTTTCAGAGGCTCTTTTGGGAGCCACTTCCACAGGCACAGCCACAGCCTGTGTAAGTGAGGTCTGGGAAACAGCCAAGAGGGTCTGGATACACACGGACATGGTACACACAGCTAAGCCTTGCTCTGCCATCTCTTACAGCTGTCTCTGAACAGGTATATTTTTTCTGCTTATACAACAGAAAAAAAAAAAAAAAGAATTAACTTTTCCTCATACCAGCTAGGAACCTGAAACACTGTTTATTCTTTAACTGTCTAACACTTTATCTAACCAACAGCTTATTTATATCTGCACATATATACAGTTCCCTAATTTAATGCTGGGCTTTACACTTATTTTTATTTATTTTTTAACGTTTCTGCAGTTCTAGGCTCCATGACACAGGCAGGGCACGAAAGCCACCAAGCAGAAGCCCCGCCGGCGCCCCCTCCTCGCACCGCCCCTGCCTTCGCGGCCCCCGGCTGCCCACACCGCCACCGCGGAGACGCCCCCCCAAACTCAGCGCGCCCCCGCGGGCTTCCCGGCCCCCTCCCTCCTCGCGGCTCTCGGGACGCGCCCCGCGGCCCCCGCGCAGCCCCTACCTGCCGGCCGCAGCCCCCGCGGCGCGGGCGGAGCGGGGCCGGGCCGGGCCCCTCGGTGCGCGCTGCCCCCGCGGGGGCGGCGGCTCCCGCGGGCCCGGGGCGGGGGCCGGGCTTTAGGCGGCGAGCGGGGCTTTGCGCCGCGGGTCCCGCAGCACGTGGGGCGAGGAGGCAGGGGAGCACCGCGGATTCGTCTCCGCTCCGTAAAGAGCTCGAGACTCCACACAGGAGCTTCCCCGGCCGCCGTGGCAGCCCGCCCCGTCGGCCGGCAAGCAAAAAGCCGGTTCCCTTCTCCCGGTGCTTCCCCGAAGCTGCCCGGCAGCGGGACACGGTGGGCTCTTCGGGGCGCTTCCCCTTACCGCGGCTCCGGCTCCGTCAAGCTGTCATCGGAGGGACCAGGAATTCCTCCTTGGGTGGTACCTTCACCAACACGAAAAGGGCGTCTCAACAGTGCCACGGCTACTTTCATCGCATTAAGAGGTTTTTTTTCTCCATCAAGGCAAAGCCTGTGCTGGGATTTCTGGATCAGTGCTCTCAGGCATTTCAGAAGGTATTTTCAAACTGTTCCAAAGTCAGGCAACACTCAAGTGTGGAAATAACACCAGAACTTGGGCACACGGATGGCTCTGTCACATACACCAGCCCTGCGTGCCCTATACACCATCAGGAGTCGTGATGTAGTTGCTTGCTAGTCTTTCACTTTCAAACTCAATTCAAAACCCCAGACCAGGGGAAGGACTCACAGATTTCAGCAGGCTTTGGACCCTAGACTCTTGGAACGAGTTTCAAATTCCAGCAGCCTTTTGTTTATCCAAGGAAGATAAACTAAGTGGTCTGCTGCATACTGCATGGGTTTTCAGACAAGATCTGGAAAACAGCAGGTCTTTGCTCAGAAGGGACATTAAACATCCTGTGACACTTTCCATGAGAACACAGATAAAACGGGACCTTTTCTTACCCTTCCCAAACACTGCCGCCAGACAAGGGCTGCCTGGTTCCTGTCTTTCACCCAGGACCGTTGAGCCTTTCAGCGCTGCTGTAAAGAACAAGGGCAAAGCTCCCAGGAGTGCACAAGCACAGCCAGAGGACAGGGTGGCTGGGAGTCATTTGCTACACCACTCTTCCAGGGCAAGTTCAAAATCCTTCACCGTAAGGAAGCACCCACAATTTGGGTAAGCACAGCAGTTTCTAGGCAGATTATGAATTGGAAGAGACCCCCCTTTCCAGGTGACAGAGCTACTCTGGACAGTGGCATGAGGTTCTTGGAGGGACTGGTCTACAAGTGGTTCCCCCTCCTTCTGCACGCTGTGGGGTGAAGTTGTGCGCCGGGCAGCCCACACCATCCGTGTACAGCTTTCCTAGCACAATTATTCCCCTTCCTATGGTGTGGCAGCTCACAGCAGCTGTAGGGAAAAGGGGCTAGGTTTTCCCGACCAATTGTGTGGGTAATAAAAACTTATTCTTGAACAAGAAAAAAGTGCAGCTTTTACTTTCTTGGTGAGATTTTGATTTTTTTTCCCCCTCTTTTTTACAGTTCTGCAATATTTTGGAAAGATTTTTAACCTTACCTGGATTCAACTGTGCTTCATGTTGAAAGATTTTTTTCCTTGCCAAAATACACAGCTAATGTAACTGCAAGAGGCTTTATTTGTACTGTGTAACAGTGCAAGATAGTAGACAGCTCTGAACAGGATGGCCTGTGCGTTGAGCCACTGCTCAAGAGACTGAGGGTCTCAGCATCGCAGCCAACTTCCTCTGCAGGCCTGGCTGGCAGCGTCTCTATGACAACTCCCCATCAGCGATGGGAATGACAGCGGTTATCTATGTTGGCTGCTGACATTTTGAAGTCTGGGTCAACAACAGGTAATGCTTTCCTCTCTGTGGTGTGGAGAGGAGATGGTCAGAGCACCACAGAAGAGCACACAACCTGCCTTGTGTATTATACACACCAGCAGTACACAAAGAGGCAGTTACACCGCTCATGCTCTGCTGACCTGGCTTTTGACACTGTAACAACTTTAAAACATGCTTTTGTGCTATTTAGATTTTATATAAATTCATTTTCAGCACTGAAGTATCACAAACTAGGTAACAACAAAACAATACGCGTGACTTCATGTGGCTCTTTGGAGCAACACTAACAGTAACAGAAATACAAGGTTTTGGTTTTACATTCATGTTTTAGACATTCATGATAAGCTTCCTGTTGTCACCGCTAGGACAGATTTTTCTCAGGCAAATCTCAACTGCTGACACCAGATAAATGATCCGTTGCACTGCTCCATCTAGCAGTTTAACAAGCAGCACAATATAACTCACCTGTAATGACCTTAATGCCTTCAGGGTTGCAGGACTATGCACATTGCTCCTCTAGAGCTGCTGTAATCACAATACCAAAGGCGTACATCTCCCCACCCTGAGTGCCTGACCAGGCAACAACACATCCAAAACGGAGTTGTGGTGGTTTTGTCCCTATGCAAAAAAGAATAATACCTTTATGTTCTTTTAAACTTTCCACACCACAAAAATAATCAGAAACTCTAGCACTATAAAGGGGTAAGATAAATGCTTTTACAGTTTGGAGGACGGTTAGGTGCCATGGCACAGTTGATGAATGGCCTTCCTATGCATGTATGTTCTTAAAGTATGTTATTTAATTGAACCTTTAGATGCAATTACCCATGGTAAATTGAAAACTCCACTACCCTCCTTCCTCTGCCCTCTGCTTCCATCTCCCTGATACAACCAGCCAACAGCGCAGGGATATACTGTAACAGTATGCTCAGAGGAACGTTTTCAGATCTGGTCACTCACGTTTGGATATACAACCTTAGGCCTTCTATAGTCAAGGGGACACAGCTTCCCTGACATCTCTGGAAACGAAGCCAAGGACATCACAGCCTGGACAAATTGTAGTCCCCATGATTCCCTTAGCTCCCTCTCTGGAGCTACTGTCCAAATCTTGCTGCATCCATGGTGAGAAGGTAAAGTACTCGCTTACCGCCTGGGAGGAGAGGCTCCTTTCTGAAGGTGAGGTCAAGCTCTGTTGCTTACTGACATACAGGGCTCCAGCAGAAGATCAGACGACTGTGATGAATTCCTTAAAATACGTGGCTATATAAATCATATACGGGTCAGAAAAAAAAGAGTGTGTGTAATTGTCATTCCACGGCCTCCACACTTCTTACATGGAGATTAGCAGCTCCTGGAACATGAGACTATTACATAGCATCAGACCAAAAGATGCATTTAACAGTCTTGTTTCTAATGACACCCAGAACTGGATGCAGGTATGTCTTGCAACCTACCTTGCCTGAAGCAGTGTATCATCGTCCAAAATCTCTGGAACTTTTGGCAGAAACATCCTCTCTTTCTTGATACAAACTAAGTATAGGCAGATCATTACTTAATATTAGTTGAACAAAGGGATGATTCATCTCCTTTTAGTGATTACAAGCTTCCACACTTCAAACCTCTTGCCTTGCTGCTGTTTATCTGGGGTATTCCTTCTGGTCTGACATTGAAATCCTCAGTCCAAGCACATGCAGTAAGCTTTTTTTGACACATTTTGATGCACGTATTTTATAAATATCAGCACTCCAGCTAGCCAGAATTTTCCAGTGCAACAATTTCACTTGAAAACACAGATTCATGAAAACAAGTGTCCTATGGAAACATGGTTCTAACAAACACTTGGCTGTGCAAAGGCAGGAGCTTTAAAAAGAAATAATAAATCTTATCCGTCAAATGCCTTTCTTTGGCAGCCTGCTAGGCTTCCTGCTAGCAGGTTTTTTGGTGAATAAAAGGAAATTTGAAAATGTCTAAATTTTGTTTCACATCAGAAGAAAACTTATTCACATGTTGGAATTTTTCACAGCATGGGAATAATAAATTTGAATTAATTGTACTTGGAAGCAAGCCTTTGCACGGCCGTTCCAGTCTCTTCCATATCCACTTGACTGTGGACCAGAGGCTCAGGCTATTTCAATCCACACAGGAATTCGACACCAAACATGGCCTGTAACATTGCTCTAGTCTGAAGAGAATTATCCATTTCCATGGCTGTACGATTTTTCATGGCATTATGTTTTTGTTCTCCCTGCTGGATGACGAGTAAGCCTTGTTGTGCTCCCCTGTAGGGTTGCTGTTAGCAGCTTACCCTGCTCATCAACACCCTCGCCTGTACCAACTCTTGGGGAAAAAGCACAGGCTAAAGAAGGCTGAACTGGGGCTCAAAGCCTGAAGGCAGGGCAAGTGGTCTTCACCCTATTCCCCGAACCAGCACGTGGTACCAAGTCAAAGAAGATAGCGAGCCACCACCAATACTCCACACCTCCACAACACACAAAAGCAGTCACTTGGCAAGAGTTGGCTGTACCTCAGACAAGACTCCGGTGGGCACTCGCTGACTGCTGGGACTATCGGGGAAAGCTCCTCACCTGTCCCAGGGCACACCATGCCTCCGGACATTTTTTCCCTGCACCTCACCTGTAAAATGCGCAGCTTATCAGCTAGGACTTCTTTCAATTCAGTTTTTACTACCTAATTGTCGTATTTGTTGCATTCACAGGCTGGAGGAACAGTTTCTTTGCTTTAAACTTTATATACTCCTTTAAATAAAATATGTCCACTGATAATATCTACAGCAAACATTTGCAGAGTTAACAAACACAGCAACTATTGTCATTCCACCCAGAGAGAAAGTTAAAAGCATCAAAGATTTCTGTTTTATTTGGAGATGTACCAGATTAGTTCCAGGGGCACTTATGCAACACACAACCTTACAGCAATTTTTTTTCTTTTTTTTTTTTTTTTTTACTCCATGCATGTGCAAGGTGGCTGGGTTTTTTTCCCCTGTTTGCTTTTTTTCTTTGAGTTGAGCATGCGTGGACAGAGACCTAAACTAGAGCCAACTAAAAGTACATCAGAAACTATGTGCTCTGTGTAGAAAGATATTTTGGTAAATGTCACGACATTGACTCACCACAGCCTTGCATTTCGGTATCAGCCTCGTGGCTGCAAAGCTGGACGAGCTGCCACTGTTCTGACACCGAGATGGTTTGGTTCCCCCTGGCCACGCAGCAGTGGCTACACGAGGTGCCCCATGGGGTGCCCAGAGGTGGGCAGAGGGGCACGGGTGACAGCTGGGTCAGGGCTGTGCTCACCCGCACAGGCACTGTGCCGGCCTCAGGAGGGGCAGGGGCTCAAATTGGGTGGCGATGACATGTGATGGGAAAATGGCATCAGTGTCTGACCCTTCTTTGTGCCATTAGTGCTGTTTTGGAGGAGGTCTGAGGCATCACCCCTCCAAGGGCTGCAGGTCAGCACAAACCAGCCCACCTTCTCACCGGGTTTTCCTGCTGCAAAAAGCACTCAGATGCCGTACAAGGTCTGGGGACTTGACTCAAGCCTGAATAGTATTTTACTAATTAAGGTATTTTGCATGTCTGTTTTTAAAAGTAGTGCTTTGATGTTTGTATATTCAGCCTTTTTTTTTATGGCCAGAAGTTCCCATCACTGCGTTGCCAGTCATATACCATCACCTTCCTACCACATCAGAGTACGTAGGGAAAGCCAGGGACTGAAAGGAAACTGACTCTACATTATTTTACTTCCTCCAACAGGCCTGTGAGGCAAATAGGTTAGAAAAGGAAAAGCCAGTTCTTCTGTTTTTCTCATGAATAAAGAGATTTCAATTGCCAAGCCTAACGATCTCAACAGCTCTTTTGCTCCTGTACTGATAAAGGCACTCAGAATGTCAGGGTTGGTATATGAGAACTTTATAGTAATGTGTACAAAATTAAACTTAAAAAAAATAATCCTATGATGCTGTGAAGCAGATGTTCATGGAAACCTGGTAAAGAAGATTTTATAATCCTTTTAGGTAAGCGAGCCAGAACAGGGAGATAGGTTGTAAGGCAGGTTAAAAAAAACCAAACTCCTAATAGCAGAGAAAAATATCAGATATTGAAAAAAACAAGTCTTCCTGACAGAAGCTAAGCTGACCTTGATTATTCTTCCCATGAATAAAAGGTGAATTCATTTTCAGCGGTTGGGGCCTCTTTTCTTTTCCTTAATTTTTTTGGATGCAATTTCTTGTGTGATGAGAGCAAGGAGTAGAGGCGAGAGAAGACTCTTGTGAAAAGTTCAGTTCCTGAATATTTTCTGTCCTACCTGTAAACGAACAGCTGTAGGGTGAGACAGGTTATGGGTCCGTCTGCAGCCGTCATCTGAAAGCAGCTTTAGTTTCCCTTCCATCACTCTTTCCCCTTCAAAGAAGAGGGAAACCAGTGATGTGTAGGGAACTGCCACACTGCACAGGCAAATCTGCTGGAGAGAAGACTTCAAACCTCCTGTATTTGAAGAGAAGAGATAACTTACTTTCTAAGCTAAAAAAAGAAATTACTAAAACACTGGGAAATTTGGGAGTGTTTTTGGCTTATCTTGTAAATATTTCTGGATTTTTTGTGCATAGCCTTTTGTAGCCAAGTGCAATATGCTGAATGCTAGCTGGGTAACAGCATGCTCCATGCTTAGGACATAGGAACAGCATGTATTTGTTTACTTATTCAAATAACTCTAAGGGTGAGGCTGCTTGAAAAACACATCAATTCTGCTAAAAGGAACTAATATTTCTTTTAAGTACATTCAATGTTTTGTGATTCATGTAGCCAGGCAGCTTTGAAAATGGAAAATTCATTTGTTTGGTTGTTTTTTTTTTTTTAATTAATATGCATTATTTTACAGTTAATTCTTAAAAACACATAAAAAAGTAAAAATAATTTTCAAATATTTTGAAATTCGAGCATCCTCACTGTTCAAATCAATTCCAATAATAATTTTTTATTTCAATCTCTAGGTGAAGCCTATGCAACCTTCTCAGAGGAGAAGCTTCTCATCTTCAGTTGCCTTGCCCACATTGTACTACTGCGTTTCACAAAACAGGTGTTCACAGAACACGGTTACCGTGCTGCCTCAGTTGTAGGCTGGGCTAAGGGCGTGCTGACAGTCAGGATATCGACGGGATAATGCCAGTGGGAGGACAGAGGGGACAGATTCAGCACAGTAGATAAAAATACTCCCCTCTCAAGACTTACAGAAGAATACTTCAACTGCAGTCTCCCAATTGATGCAACTGTTATAAGAGCTTGTAGGAAAGAACACTTTTACCAGTGCATTTTTTCTTATGGGTTTGAGGCATTAACTTCTTCATCCTTATTGGCACACACATTCCCACTTCCACCCAGCCTAGCATTGGGAACTCTACTCCTAAAATCTCAGACCAGCTATTTTGTTTTATGTAATTGGCTAACACATATGAATGCAAAAAAAAAGCCCTAAACAATAGCAAGAAAATATCCCAACCAAGTCTCAACATACCCATGACCACATCATCCTGTCGCTTGAAGCACTGATGTCTCTGTTGCGACAACCTTTTACATTATCAAACCTGTGGCTGCTCTTGATGAGGCTCTATGTTGCTCTAAGTGCTTTTATCCTCAATGCTTTCAAGGCAGCAGAGAGTATGTATTCCCTCGCAGGGGAAAGTTCCTCTCACAAAAGAATTTAAACCAAAAATGTATTCCGCTAGGAAAAATAATTCGAACATGTTATATGAGAAAGTGGTAACACAGCTGAGGCCACGTCCTCATGGAGGGGCATAAATGGAGATCTCAGTAACAGGTAAACTCAACTCCATACGCAAGTTGTCAATGCTGCTTTGGTACATCATAGCATTTGTTAAAGGGTGACTTTTGCTTTGTACTAGACACAATGTTCATATTTGCTCAAACTTTTAGGTTTGCAGAGAGATGAACACCTCATCCATCCAAAAAGCTGGAACACAGTGAAGTCATCAACTTGGAAAGACACTTCTGAACCTGAAGTGCCCTGATCATCACAACAAAATAACACCACTTCAGAACAGGGAGTGACATGTTGCTGTTTTAAGCACAACATGATGCTACTTCAGGCCATTTATGCTCCTCCATTGCTTTATACCTTTAACTTGGTGCTTCACAGTCACATCTACAGCGTTTAGAAACTGAATGGGCAGGACCAAAGCACCCTCCTTGGGGGTCTCTGCTGGCTGCACCTCCCTGCCGTTTGTGAGTAGTTTGAGGTTTAACTCGGGAGACACCGCAGGAGGCTGCTGGCCGCTTCCTGCAAACAGCTGCTTGCACAGCTGTGCACAACAGAGCAAACTGCTGAAGGCCAGCAGAAAAGAGCTGTGTTTCTGCCAGTACAACAGAACTGGTTTTGATGTAGCAAACCATTTGGAGGCCAGTACATCCCCCACTGTGTGTCTCACATACCGAGACAAGCACCGCTTGAGACCAGGCTATTGCCTGCACTAGAGAGCACATCTGCATCCAGAAACCTAACGCTTCAGCACAGGGCTGCTCGACCCAAGCAGGAACCATTAACTGCCACGACCACCCAGTCGCACCCTTCCTTCACCTCTGCATTAGGGCAACATGCCGCCTGCCATTCCATCAAACAACCCGACCTCTCCACCTCTGCCACTTGTCTCTCACTGGTTCCACTAACAAAGAGCTAGTTCTTTGCTTATCCTGCAGTGCCCTTCCCACCTTGTTCACGTCACCCCCAGAAACACCTAAAGATGCTGCTGCCATGTCCCTTTCCCAGCCTCAGTAACTTCCCCTCTTGTGAGCCCCAGCTTTTCTTACTCGTTCCTCTCCCATCTCTCCAGGTGCCACTTGGAGAGTGGCAAGGTGCTACTTCCCCTTGCTTGAGGTGCATCTCAATTCCCAAGGCAGTTGATGGGTTCTCCTAACTTTTACAATTAGAACCATGATTTTCACTTTGCTTCCTTTTGTTGGGATTTTTAGGGGGAGGCAGTAGGGGGAGGTTTGAAGAATAGACTTATTGCACAGTTCCTACATCTCTTTTTCTCCAAACACACTAATAATCATGCAACTAGTAAGTTCCAATCAGCACCAGGAATACTTAAAAGAATCAGAAACTGAATTCCATTTGTAGGTTTAAACAAGCATTTATTTTCCAGGACATCCTAGAGATCAGATGTCCTCTACCTCCCAGGTATTGAGAGGCAGCATGACAAAAAACAGACCGTAGTCTTTTTCATAGCCTGTATTTTAATTTAATCCCAAATTCAAAGACACCTTGTACTTTAAAAGCAGATCCCAGTAGAAGAACTTATCTGACTGGAAACAATCATGTATGTTTATTTTGTCATTGGTTCAACCCCATATGGTTTTCCCCATCTCTAAAATTCTGCGGTGTTCTGCCAAAAATCACTTGCAAGTATCTTGTGACAGTCTAACGGGAACATAAGCACTGGTAACAGTGAAACACCAGGACAGCTTTGCTGAGGTTGGAATGCACTGCAAACACCCTACTTGTCCTAGAAGTCAGATTCTTGTACTGCTCCCACACACCCCATGCTAGTCTTCTCCATCAAACCTGACCAAATAAATACTGTGTCTTAGTTGTCTCTTACTCTTCAGCCAGCATTACCAACATTCCCCAACAATTCAGTCCAAAAACTTTACTTTAAAACATGGACACTTCTTCCTACAGGATGTTAATTAGACTTTTTGTCAAAATCATTAAAAATCAGAGTTTCTTGGCAGGGGGAAGAAAATGAGGATAATAGTATGTGTTTCAAAGAGAACAAATGTTTGGATCCAAAAGAAACAGAATTTGGCACAAGCCATCACAAGTGAAAGCAAGGAATGCCACTCATTCTGCTCCAATTTACCTTAATAAATACCTTAAGGTGTTTCAGAAAGAGAAGTTAGATTAACATAGCCTAGCTTGTTAAGAGATCTCACCAAATCATACCAAAACAAGAACTTTGAATATATACTAAATCTGCAAACTCACTGATCCTCCTTAGGGCAGTATGCTCCTTCACCCTCACCATTCTCAAAACAGAAAGACTGAAGGATCTGGGTATTTGTAGGTTCTCAGTACAACTCTTCCATAGTGATGCAACAGACCTGTGCTTGCTCAAATTCCCAGTTTGTACCAGTCACACGTAGTAAAGGTTCATCTACATAGTCAGGTAAGACTCTTGAAGAGCCAGTTTTCAGACTCTTTAGATATCTCTGGAGGAGGAAGAGGGACCAAGAACCCTCTCATCAGATGACTGTAGACGGGATACAAAACACAACCAGAAAAAATTCAAGACAACAGTGATGCTCTTAGAACAGCCCCAAACTGCTCCCCTATAGCAAAAATATTGGAACAGTGTTAGAAGTCAATCATGCTGTCATTTGTCTGTTACCTTAATTATGGAGGAGGTACACGGGAGGAAACCAAAAGTTAGGATTAGTGAAGGCAGGCAAAGCCTAAAGGTAAAGAAGTAAATTGCAGTACTAGGAGATTCATATGATGGTGCTGGTGGGGAAAGAAGAAAAAAAAGTCAACTGTAGATTTCAAGGTAACAAGTACTTTTGCAGTAGGCTTTTCACCCTCAGGAAAGGAAGAATTCAGCTTACAATGTCATTTTCCTCTTACACCAGCCTCCTCTAATTTCTCCTACTTAGTGACTTTTAATAACTCTCCACCCTATTAATTTGCTTAATAATTAGTTTGCTAATATTTTTTTCCCAATCAAATGTACTCATTTGTGTAGTATATACCTCAGAGTACATTTTTTCCAGTCTTTTAACTATGGAAACTTACCTATGAAGCATTTTAAATTTCAAATCAGCATTTTTAAGTTAAATTTTTATTTTGGAACTGCTGTGATCTACTTAACTGACAGTCCCTGGAATCTTACAGCTAACGTTAGGGCTACCAGAATTGTGCTTTCCTCCTTCAACCACACAGCCTCAATTTGTGCATCTTGCATAGTCTATATGTATTTTCCTGAATGACTGGCTAGGGTTTCAATTTTTTTTTTTGAAGGCTAAAGGATTTTAATCTTAGAAGAAGTGCCATTTCATATATTTATTTAACATTATATTCTTCCTTTACATAACTATAAATGCTAAGAATGCAAGAACACACAAGCAATAGATATTCTCACAAACTCCCTTCAAAAATTGATCAGGGAGAAAAAGACAGAATCTTTCTCTGAAAGAAACAAACAAACCAACCCCACAAAAATTGCCCTGAGCTCCACCACTTTAGCAAAGTCTATTTATATTGTCGATGTTATGCTTCCCTCTACGGTTTATCATAAGAAGTGCAGTTACCTCTTAACGTTCTGAAGTCTTCCTTAAAAAAAAACAATACGCAAACTAATCTTTAGTTGCAAGCAAAACTTAGCAAAAAAGCTTAATGAAAGTTTCATTTTGTTCATGAAAAATGAGAGGCACTGAGCAGAACTATCCCCACTTATCACAAGCTCAACATTATATGAAATATCAACTACAACAAGCTAATTGTCTCATGTAGTTTACAGTCTATGAAAAAATCAACTTCAAACAGGCAAAAAGCTTCAAAGATCACAGCAATGTAACAAAGATTAAAAAACCGTCGAGAAGCAAAGAATTACCATGGAAATAAGTAGTCATGTCTGTGTCACAAAATAGTGTTACGTATTTCACATAATTGATTTCAAGAAATGAATTCCACAGATACATTAAAACTGTCAAAACAGTAGTGGTCTTTATTTCCATCAGACAAGTTAACACTTTGGTTAATACGAATTTATTTCAACATTTGGGAGACAAGGAAATTAATGACTATTAAAAAAAGTGAAATAAACCCCTTTCAAAAACGTATTGCATAACACACGTGTCTGAATTTTATACTGTCCCTCTGATGAGCCCTTTACATTATGTAACATCACATACAGTTTTGCAAGACAAAATAATTTATGGACTGGTTTTCAGCCCCTGATTTGTGAGCCCTCATGGTGTCTAAGAAAAGCAAGTTTATCCACACTACGCAGCAACCTAAATACATAGATTTCAAAGGGATCTCAATTCCACTGGAAAAAAAAAAAGCAAAACAAAACCAAAACCACAACAACACAAACTAATTTAGAGAGGTCCACAAATCAAAAAAAAAAAAGGCAGAGAATAGTGTATTGGAATAAACACTCAAATCTTAGTGTCCTGGAGAGAAAGTTAACATTAGCTTAAAACCAGAAAACACATTAGTATTTTTCTCATTTTAGAAACTGGGCTTTAATAATGCAGTTATCAGTTGTTTTCAATTAAGATCAAGTTAAAAATTGCAGACTACAGAGAAGTCTTCAAACAAATGAAAACAAATCTCCTCCCTTTGTCATCTAACGCCAAGTATATACCACATAAATAACATCTGTTCTACAGAACTCTTCATTGATAGATCAGAGATTTTCAACAGAAATAGGAATTTATTTAGTTTTAAGCCAATAATTAAAATTTTAGTTTGTATCTTGTTTAAAATTTTGAACATAGAGGATTAGTCCTGCAAAACCAGTTAGCAGTCTGTTGGTGTTGGAAGTCATGACTACTGAAAAATTATAATCTTAAACCTTCTGCCTCCACCAAGTTTTCTCACAGTCTTGCCAAGAAACCCATGTAGTCAGAAAGATTGTGAATTTATTTCTTGGGGGGAGGTAGGAGGATGTTAAATAAAAAAACGTCTCATCTAATGAGGAAAGGAAAGGCAAAAAAATCAATGACTAGTTTTCACAGTAAAATGCATCAGCTTTGTAGTTTCATTTGAAACCAAGAACAAATCATGAAACGTCATGAAAATAAGATAAAAAAATCTCCTAGAGTGATTACTAAATGAAGTTAAAATTACCACACTAATCAGTAAACCCCAGAAGAAAAGCAGATGCCTCATATCACAGGTCCTACATTAAACAGTATCCACTTTTTAAAATAAATCCATAAAATCTGTATGTTTGGCCACTTTGCACATTTTTCCCCTAAAAAATACAGTGTACAGAAAAAAAAAATCTCATTATTCCCAGTATGAATTCTGAAGTATAAGCTCAAAACCCAGAAGTTAAAGATCAGCTGAAAGGATTTTAAATTATTTACAAATCCAGCAGGTAGAACTACCATAATGGCTTCATTTCCATCCTTGTAGTGGCTTTCAACTCTTATCCAGCAGCATCTGCAGTAGGAATCTCTTCAGACAGCTTCATCATTGATCATCTGTCATTTTAAGCAATTCTAGAAGAGCCCCAACAGCTCCAAAATAACCCTTTAAACAAAACAAAAGCAAAATAAAACCAATCAAATTCCAAAATAAGACACAAGCATGAGCACGTAAAGTCTTCAGTTCTGTTAAGGTAATTAAAAAGACCTTTCTTATAAGATCAGCCCTGCTGTGACCAGTATTTGCTGTATCTGAATTATGATTTAATAGGATCTCGTTTAGGTCCAAAGAAGGACCTTATACCTGGAGAAGTCTTACACAGTTCTCCAAAACTGTCAAAAAAAGAAATTACAGAACCATTGTAATGATGCTGTATTGAAGCAGGGCAGTTTCCATTATGGACACATCCATCTGACAGTCACCTCAAAATTATGCTTACAAATATTAATTCTTGTTGAGGCTCACATACCACACCATGCAAGTGAACACTGTTGGCATTAGGGTCAGAAAGCAAAAATAAGAGATGCACGACATTAAGCAACAGGTTAGTGATCAAGCAGGGGAGTTAACAATGGGTATTTTCAAATTAATTTGTAATTAAACTATATTTATGCAGAACTTTGTTTGTGCATTCACTTCAAAGCAATGACATTGAAATTCTCTCTTTTAACTTTACCGAGTCAAGAACCACAAGATTTTTGTACTTACAAATGAAAGTTCAACATGTATTTCCTTACCTCATGTTCCAAAAACAGAGCTTTCAGCTGTCCCTTGGACCAATAATCCATAGCATATGCTAGCACCTTCATAGAAATCATATTAATTCTGAGAAAGTTGCCAACAAATACCACCTTGTCGATATTCTGTAAAATTGAAAAGCAGACCAGCAAAAATTATTTTCAGCTACATTATTTGCCTCATTCAACATGTACCTCTGCCTCCACTATAAACAGGAATTTTGGGATACATTTAAATTCTCCAGACTGAAAAGTCAAAAAAATAACTGCAGTTACTGACCACTAAGTAGAGATGTTGCAAGAAAGGAAAAAAAAAGTTTTATTGCAAAAAAAGTGAGAGGCTGATATCACAGATGGTGACTATTTGCTTAAAAGCCCATGACCTTCTGTCATGGTTTGATGTGGAGGGGGGGTGGTTCTGGTGGCAGGAGAGGGGTTTTGCTCCCTGCGACCTCCCCGGTTTTGGAACCGGGTTAGGCTTAGTTCTGGCCACCAGATCAGACTGCCATCCCCCTCGGGGTTGAGCCAATAGGGCGCCTCTGCGAATTGCCCTATTTAAGTCAGGACAAAGGAACCGGAAAAGGTGCTTTGCCCAGGATCGAGCAGAGAAGGGAGGAGGGCACTGCCCCCGCTCCCTGGCTCCCGGCCGGGCAGCTGCTTGCGTCGGGCCGGCGCTGCCCACGGAGGATGGCGGCGGCGGAGCCAGCTGGGGAACTCGGGGGCATCCCACTCCCGGGGTGCCCACTGGGCTGAGTTCACCTGGAGAGGACTGAGATCTGAGAGAAACAGCCGCATTGACAGCAGGTCAGTGAGGATGGAGCGGGAGGAGGTGTGCCGGAGCCGAGTTTCCCCTGCGGCTGATGGTGAGATAGCAGGTGGCCCCCCTGCAACCAGGACGGCCTCGGTGGAGCAGAGACCCACTCGCAGTCCATGGGGAGAAGATGCCTGAGCCTGAGGATGGTCGTGTTGGGGTGCACGACAAGGCAGAGGGGCATCTGGAGTCTTCGTGACGACCCACGCTGGAGCGAGTGGCTACAGCTCCCTAAGTACCCGAGACTGTGGTAAAGCCCACACCGGAGCAATCTGTGGGGAGGATTGTTTCCAGTGGGCTGGACTCACGCTGGAGAAGTTTGTGGATTTTTCCTCGTGGCTAGGGGATCCATTGGAGCAGGGGAAAAGGGTGTAAGGACTCCTTCTCCTTTAAGAAAGAAGCAGCAGTAACAGCACGGAATGAACTGACCTGCACTCCCCCAGTCCCTGCCCCCTGTGCTGCTGGGGGGAGGAGGTAGAGCCGGGAGGAAAAGGAGGGGGGGGGGGGGAAGGTGTCGGTTTTAAGATCTGGTTTCGTTTCTTTCTGTCCTCTCAAGTAATCGTTTTTTGTTTCCCTTTGTCCTTCTAAGTAATCATTAATAAACTGTTTTGCTTTGAGAAAAGCTCTGCCTGTTTTGCCCAGGACCATGGTTGGTGGGTGCTCCCTCTGTTCTTGTCTCAACCCTCAGTCCCTTTGTTTTTTTTTTTTTCTCTCCTCTCTACTTTACTGGAGAAGGAGAGACTGTGTGAGTTTTAGTTGCTGGATCAGCCTAAAACCACGACACCTTCCTAACATGAACAGGATTATGAGTGTTTTGTTGTTTGTTTGTTGGTTTTTTTTTTTATTGTATATGATGTGGCTGCACTGAAGACATCTTTTCCCCTTGCTTGGTAAATGAAGCAGCTTTTCAGACATCACTATGATTATTTAATCCAGATGGAGAACCTCTGAAGGGTATCTGAGAAGGATTGTGTTAGAGATGGGAAGAAGTATCTTTCATTATCTATTATCTGAACCTTGACTCCATTTTCAAAAAGTATGGAAAAGCTGGTCAACATGATACTTGAAATGTATTGCATTCCTTTGTTTCAAAGCTCACTTGAACTCAGTTTTCATGTAGAAGCTTAAGATTTTTGAACAATCTGACTATGGTGTCAGTGAGAAAGTCACAAACTGTCCTTACCTGTATGCATATCAGTGCATGTAAGCACAGTTCTGGTGCTGAAACAATGCCCATAACTATCTTACCATGCCCAGTTTTGCCTGTTATGCACAAAAACGCATTTGCATTTTGAATTGGTGTACCATATGATGTCCATCATACACTAGAATTGGTCTAGAAGATTCAGTAGCAGGCCAAATCCTGGAGACGTAATCTTTTACAGGAGTCTTGGAGGAGTCCTAGTTCAAGAGACCTCTGCTGAAAACTACCAGCAAAAATCTGCATAGAGGCTAGAATGACCAAGTGTTACCACTCTAGATTCATACAGCTCTATAAAGCCCAACACTTGGTTCTGCAGCAATTACTTTGCTACAGACCACAGTTCTGTCATGTCCAGTACGTGCACATGTCATACCACAGACATCCTCACCTGAATACTCAGTATTGGAAAGTGCTGATACCCAGATGCAATAATTCATTTATCTAGTCTCCGACGACCGAGTTACATGTCTGATTGTCCTCAAAACTCACACATCAACACAACACAAACTTTAAGTAATTCAGGTTTAGAGTCATCTATCCCCTTAGACTCTGCAGTCACATCAGCATAAATTCACACTTGTTCCTAGGAATTTATATGGCTGAAAATAAGAACTTCTCAAATTTCAAAAGGCTGCTATTAAACATGGCCAAGAGCACTTTGCATCCTCTGACAAGGCAGTTTTGTGTCTGACAAAGGAGGGACAAACACATAACTAATTAATTTCCTGCAATGCAACACCATCAAAATGATTACAATCTACATTTGAATTTAATTTTCATGAAATTATTTTTTTCTGAATATACACATGAAACTACTGTTACCATAAATTCAAGCAAGCAGTATCTAACATTGAGAATAAAAATTAATAAATATTTAAAATCTAAAAATACTAGTCACATCTACTAGAACAGCAGAGTGTATATTAACATGCAAATTTCATCTCAATTTTCTTTTCCAACATTCCTTGACTTGACAAGGTTAAAAATTATGTTAAAGATGTAAAGTTTCCTAGATTTTTTGAACTGAACTAAAAACAGCTTTAGCATTTTTCAGGAGTTGGAAAACAAAGAAATGCCACTTTTAGCTCTTAAGGGAGTCTTGCCAATTTACTTTTAAATTGTTCACTGCTGAAATATTCAAAGCTGAAAGACAGAACTCAAACTGATGCAGGGATGGTGATGAAATGCTTACTTAAGCTAACCAAATTAAAACATCCTGGAAGAGACATGCATTCTTCCTCTCTGAGAGGTCTTGCTAAATTGTTCAACTACCTTGCAGTAGAAAGCTATAGAATAGCTTCAATATATTATATATACCTATTTGCGAATTTAACTGAATATGGAAATCTATATCCAAGATGGAATGAGAAAATTCTGCATGTGTTTTTACAAGAAGCCTTGTTCAGATGCAACTTACATGTTCTGCTAGTAGAAAAAGCAAAAACCAGGAAGACTGGTTTCCTTTATGCAGTTCTGCTGTGCCTAAGACAGACTGTTTCAAATCATGTGTAGCCAAATGGTTCCAGACTATGGAATTTTTCTACCCTACTGCCAACTTTGTGCAAGCAAACTTTGCTTTGAAGTTCTGCAGACAGAATATTTCATTTATTCCCCAGCCTCAGTTTTCCTGCACATATGCAAGTCATTTTCAACACAATATTAAAGCTGCAATCACTGGGGGGGGGGGATGGGAGGGGGAGAAAAGGAAAAAACCCTAAACTTATCAAAACTCATGCTTCAGAGCATAAATCGATTTCGTCAAAGAACTTAAAAGTGAGTTTCACCATAACCCTAATCTAATATACACAAAGTCCGCAAAAGAATATATCGTATTCAGCTTTTTTTAAGCTCTTATTTGGGCATTTCATTCATCAAGCTTAGTGAGAGTCAGAGCTGTATCTTCCAAAGGAGATTTAGGTGTCCAGATTTAATGACAGCATTACTTTTTTCCCCTGAGATCCATCTATCTGGAGATTAGCTGACTTGCCGTGATATATCACGTCTGAAATCTTTTTTTGATAGTATGTAAAGCTGTTAAATGTTTTTTTTTTTTTTCCAACTAAAACTATATAATAAATTTAGTTCTGTTGGAGAAATTCTACTTTGGCATTGTCTGGGAAATGAAGTATACTCTACACATCAATCCACATTCCTCCCCAAAATTCTATGGATCACGTCTAGTTTTTGAGTAAGCCTGCCCACAAAACAAAGATGTCAGGAACTCTTTCAAGTGACTCAGAAGCATTAGTTTCATTAGCAGCCTATTTCCTCCTCTGAAATGTATCGCATGTGGTTCCCTGCTGCAACTCTCCATGCTTTGATAGCCCTGTACAATGCTGCTTGAACTCCATGCCACAAGGCAACACTGTAAAGAAGCTGAAAGCAAAGAGAACACTGAAAGAGAATCATCCTGACCGAGTCAAATTGCCAACAAAATAATGTTTGTAGCCACTTTTCACGATGAAGGGAGGTTATCAGTGGCATTTGATAGGGGCATGCACTGAGACTTGTGCTATTCAACATATTTTAGAAGCCCTCTAGAAAGGGATATTAGCAACACACATTACATTTATTGGCATACAAAGTTATTCAGGAGAGTCAGAATAAAAAATGAACAGCATAGCAATGCTGATGAGACTTACACCCAATGACTGAGGAATAAAATGGCAGATGAAGCTTAAATTAAAAAAGTGAAACGACACAAATGAAAGGGGGATGAGACAGATAGACTTCAGTATTCAGACACAGTGATGGGCTCCAAATTAGCCACCACCACTCAAGACAGACTGGAGGGGACTGTGGACGGTTTCTGAAAAATACGAGCTCTGTGCTCACAAAAATAAAATATTAAGAACTGTTAGTAAAGGAACTCAGAACATGAAATTTATCAATATGCCACCATATAAATTCATTGTGCAACAACACTGAATACTGCATGAAGATCTGTTCATTCAATCTCAAAATCAGAGCCATAAAAAGATTAAAAAGACAAACGGAACAGTGGAAGAGAGACACAGAGTGTCTTCCACAGAAGAGAAGACTAAGTATCAGGACTTTCTGTCTTGGAAAGAGCAAGAGGGAGATGCGGTAAAGTGTTTATTAAAAAAACAAAATTGAAACCCACCAAAAGCACTAATGATGAATTATTTGCTATTTCTCATAAAGCAAAAAGCTAGCCAGGACCCAATGAAGTAATCAGATGGTTGTTTGGTGAGTTTTTTGGTTTTGTTGGGTTTTTTTTGGGAGGATGTAGGTGTGTTGTTGACTTAAAAAAAAAAAAGCAGCACTTTCTTCTAACCACAAAATACTGTAGATCTAAAAACATCAATGTATGAATTGATTGAGTAAATTGAGAAATTTATTAAGAGCAGAAAAATAGATTAGTTACCACATAATAGTAAAGAATGCAATTTGCAGCTCAAAAAAAGTGTCTAAATATTTGGGGTTCTGATTTTTTTTTTTTAACTGCTGGAAGCTGGAAAGATGTATGAGTGGAACGATCCAGCCATAGTTATCATGCCCAAAGAAAAGAATGTAACAAGCACTGATAGAAGTTTGAGGGAGGATAATGAACTGTATTTTTCTTCTCTCTGACCTTATACAATGGTTCTTACATCTATCAAAACATTTAACATAATACTCAGTTTGAATCCATCATGCTATGGAAGGAAGCCAAGCAAAATACTAATTAAAAAAAAAAATCTATCACCATATAGTAAGATCTATTAATAACTACAAGGTAATTCAGAGTAATTTGGATTACAAAGATGTTAACAGCTACATATTACAGCTTGAGAGCAAGTGAACTACTCCAGGCATCAATGGTTCAAGGACATCTTTACAGTCAACTTTTCTCCTCTCTTGCCTACCCTTGAAGCTCAAAGTACCTTACACTTTGCACCAAAGCATACACACAACACAAATCATAAGAGTTAGGACCCAATATTAAATATATGCACATTTACAAAGGCCAGTTACACACCTACTATACCAGCAATTTGCATTTTTGTATTCTGATAATCTTATTATGTTGTTTCTAAGGGTTTTAAGCTTATAGTAAATATGCTATCTTACCTCATTTAATGCACACATGCGAGCAATAGAACCTATGTTGTTGGTGATGGTGACCAAAGTAGCTCTGGCCAAGTCCTCTTTACTGATGGAATCTCTCTTTTCTTTACTCATCATATGGCCAAAGCTGTGTGAGGAAGATTATTCCTTTTAATATGAGTTATTTAGGAGTGCTAAAAGCCTTTAGAAATTTTACCATTTAATAAGCTTCGCTTGGATTTGATATCCATCGATTTGAGACAGATTTGAACATGTGAAAAGGGATCTCACTGGAAAAGCAGAACAATGAGCAAAGACACTTCTAAAATAACTGTAATTTAAATGGAAGCAAACTACATGAAGCATTGTTTATACCTGTAGAAAAAAATTAAGAGTAAGAAGTAGGTGAAAGATCTAAGGACAAACCACATGATACATTCAGAGTGACATTTCGACATGGACATAGTGCATAGTCCAGAGATTACAGGCTCAGTTCAGCACGCACTGTAAGTTTCCCAAGGAACTTCTTACAACAGCTCAATTAACACGTACCTTGATGCTACAGCAGACCCTTGCAGACCAAACCGTTCATAGTCTCCTCCGTAAATATCTTTCACCAGCTTATCCACATTGGTGCTGTCTCCTTTTGCGGCCATTTCTAGTGCTTCTTCAAATGTCTCACAGCCAGTCAGCAGACAGCACAGGCCCAGGAATGTTCCTCCTCCAAGACTGGAAAAACACAGTTCCTTCAGATCAGCACCTTGAACCAGCTTTTACCCACAGCTCTTCAGACGCCCATGTTCAACATGGTCTACACAGCTACCAATTATATCTTGCAACTCCTCCCTCAGAGAAGCAAAGACAGACACCCTAAATTGAGTTTCATCCAGCACAGTTTTAACTGAACCACTCTTAAGTCCTTAATATTTCCATAGGAGAAACGATGCTAAATATAGGGCTAGCTGAAAATAAGGTCCAATCCAACACAGTAGACGTCAGTTTGCTATTTGTAGCACTCTAGCAAGTTTTCCTTGTGCAAGAATTACTAGCCAGCAAGTCAGTGATGAAAGAATAAACAGTGATCAAAGCTAAATACCTACGCAGGGGCAGGCAGCCAAGACAGATCTCATCTCTCTAGCCAGCGGGAGGAAGTAGTCTGGTTGGTCCCTGTTCAGAGCAAGGCTAGCATCAGCCCTGAATGTCTCGGCCCTCTAAAGAACTCTGAGCAAGGGGTTGCTTTAATATCTTGCATGGGCTGAAGTACCTTATTTACTGACTATATAAATTTAGCAGGGAGTATTTGACTGTGCATAACAGGTTGTTAACTCCTTTCATTAAAATTCTACTCTGGATATGTCAGTCTGAACAGATACGAACTTCAACTTGGTAACCTCTACATCCTTCCTCATTCTTTCTTAACCCTTGAGAAAGTTAGCTTATTTGCACTGATTGCAGTCACACCGATCAGAGCTACTGTAAACAAGAGGATCAGTGAGACACCACGCTTGCACTTCACAGGAGGTCAGACAGGAACACCATTCAGTCAGTGCTCTTGGATTATTAGGAAAGTTTTCCAGAACACATCTAGTTGCACTGCAACATATTTAGCGTCTGAACAGCAGGAAGCTCTGCACATCATCCACAAGACAGTATTGATTTCATCATCTATAACAAGTCAGCAACCCGCTGCAGTCATGTCTTTCCTTTCGCAGTGGAAAGGATCAGATGTACATCTACAGATATCAAAAGGACTATACTTGAAAAACAACCAGAATTGCAAGAAAACCAATACCTCTTCTATTCAACTGGCGTTCATCTATATGGCATATAGAAAAATGGCTCATGGCTACCACTGTGGCAAAGATATGCCCTAGATAAGGCAACAGAAGACACATATGCAGTCACATGCAGTATACAGAAGAAACTTCATTAATATGTACCATGTGCTGAAGAACAAAATGCAGCTTTGGGAAGGACCATAACAAATCCAAAAAGCTTCTTTGGTTGTTGCTTTGGAAGAGGATATTTTTAGGTTTCTGTTTTGGTGGTTTGTTTTTAAGATTACAAGATTACTAAAAAGGAAGTATATCAATTTAGTTCGCATGTATGAGGAAAAAGTGGGATAGGTTTATTGGTGTTTTTACTACTAGTTTGGACGGACACATAAGTAACTAAAGTGGTTTCCTACAAGTAAGCACTGTTGTTACATCTACAGAGTAAATTTAAACATGCCACAGGCTGTTTTTTGGCTTTCAGAACAAAATTCTGCATCCACACTACTGAAGTCCTGAATTCCTTAACAGAGCAGTCACATCTAAATCTCTTAACTGAACATAGGCCAGAGACCATTCAACTCAGCTGCAACCTACAAATCATTTCAGAGAGCACTAGCTGACCGAGGCTGAAATCACATTGAGGACAAAGTAAGAATACAGACAATCAGGTTCTAGTCTTTACATGCTGGCATTCCTTAATTTACCAGCACAGTCCAAAGACTAGTACAATCAGTAAGGAAACAAGAGATCTAGTGAGACTCCTCTGCCAAAATCCAGTAGTAGCAGGTAATTCTACAAAGTTTTCCTGTATCCTGGATACATCCTAACTATTAAGCAAGAGGTTTTTGTTTAGTCACAATATTTTTATTTCACTATTCTGGCTGTTCTGGAGGACCAAAGCATGGGAGAGGAGATGCATTTACTGGGAGAGTTTTATTTTGGTAATGCACAGCAAGAGATAGAAAGTAGGTAGAAGACCAAGGAGAGACTAATGCAGCTCTGAAGCTGAATGGATTAATGATTTCCCTGATGTAGACTCCTTCTCTGAAGGAGTCCTAGGATATTTCCAGCCTTGCTACTGGTGGGATTTTAAAAGAAATGGGAAGATAACCACAATTTGGAGCTGCACCTACTAGTCACGCTGTCTGGTTCTATCTGTCCATTATTAAGGACAAAAGAAAAACAGAATTAACACAGAATTAAATTTACCTGGATCCTGTGACTCTCTTATAGTTGTCCTTAGAATACACAGCTAGGATGCTGACCCCTGAGCCTATGTTAACCAGCAGCATAGGATATGGATTATCAAGGCAGTAAGGCTTTTTCTGGCACTGTTCAGGATCTGTAGGATTTTCAAAATAATAGCACTCTGGTTGGCCATTGAAACCAACAGAATCAACGTAAAGGAGGCCTTGGATCAAACAGTCCAATTCATCCAGTTTATGGAGTTGTAGATCAGCAATCTGGAAAAGAACAATAAGAAATTAATAAACAAACATATCCTAGTATAATACACTACTGAGAAGGACAAAAGGCTCTACTGAAGCACTTTGATCACTTTAATAGTAACATATTGTGCTATTTAAACAGTACAAAGATCCATCTAAGCATGAAGTCTGAAATAAGTTTGCTATTTGCCTGACAATGGGTACCTCCCAAAACACTGACGTGCTACACAGTAATATCGTTTAGTTTCTTTGCCTTTGATACATTCCCTGCTCTGCAAGCAGGAAATATTCCCCCTGCACCAGTATTCTGAAGCAATAAGATTTTTCCCCCGGCATCCCCACCCCAAGAGGAGCTGTGTTCTGCAGGTCTTGGGCCATATCTGACACATGCCTGCACAGCAGCATTCCTCAGGATGCAAAGTGCTTTAACTCATTATCCAACTGCATTTCCCAGTAATTTAATGGAATATTCAACAAAAGCGTTAAGATGAAGAAATTTCAGTTAAACATCACGATAGTCAAAGCCTTACAAAGTGCACATGCTTATGTTAACATGCATTAAATATGCCGTGGATTACGCTTAAAAGATATGCACTTTTTTAGTATATGTCATCAGTAATCTGACAGAGCTATTTCTTTAAATTATTACGAGCACTTTAAAATGCCTCATGAAAAATAGGGTACTTCCAACATTTGGTGAAAAACAATATGGAACCCCCCCCCTCAACAGTAATGTCAGGATCATGCCCACAGCAAAACGTTCATAAAAATATAACTAACAGAAGGTAGAAAAGCAATTATAAGAGCTTAAAAAGAACATTGCCCCTGAGATTGCACAGGTCACCCATGACTACTTCAACAGACATGGCTACTGGTCACAGCATTCTGTTTACTAGAGTCAGAAATTACATTCCTTTCTCAAAATAGGATACAGTGACAATCTGTAGAAAGTCTCCTTTCCTGATGACATCGAGTTTAGATTTGTGTTAGGGAGACGACAGGGAGAAAAAACAGTAAAGTTGCCTGTGCATACCCTGAGGTCATTGGCATCCTCACACCTGCAAAGTGGGTCTTACCTGACTCCACTTCCTAGCAGAAAAAGCAACAGGGTACTAGGAACAAAAGGGAGTTATACAGCACAGAGCTGGTTCTCAAACATTTGTATATTGCAGGATGTTTTTATAACAGCTAATGAAGATTTACGAGGCTAAATACTTCTTATTTTTAATTCTGGAAGCTATATTAAGTCACTATAAAGAAGAAAGATATTTCTGTGGAATGAGCGTGGCCAATAGATTACATTATTTTGCGCTATTTAAATAATTCCCCTTAAGTTTTTTCCTCTACTTGTACATAGCTCTAACGTGCCTTAACTGAAAGCCATTCTACTCTTTGGGTTTGTCCATTTGTTATACTTGCTAGTCCTCAAATCCTGGAACCACAGAAAAGAAGTAAGATTTAAAAAAAACCAAACCATCAGTCTCAAAGACCTCCATATAGACTCAGTCACTCATAGGACAATAGAGACAGGTGGAGATCATTTCTTCTTATTTCAATATTTCCTCCTGTAACTTTTGCAATCCCTTCATATTTTGTTCTTGGTTACCATGTGGCTACACAGATTACAGTTACAGAAATGCAGCACAAAAAACTTGAACCATTTAGCCAGCAAATAAGAAAGAATGAATATAAATCAGGAGAAAAGGTTTTTAAAGAAATATGACAAAAATCTTAAGGCTACTTTGGTAATATCTTTGATTTCAGCAATTTCTTTTATTAGACTGAGAGGAAAAGCTCCAATCAAGAGATATACAATACAAGGCATTAACATAATATATGTTTCATGCACTCTTTCTCACAATGGACATTCTATGGAGTCCACTAAGTCATCACTTCTTAGAGAATTTATTTTGTTAAAACCCAACTAATGTTGCATATAGCCAGTCAAAACAAGGAAAGATTCTATACTAACCATGTCTTTCTCCAGGTTATGTGCTGTACAGTCTCAATTTCCTCACCTTACTGTATAAGCTAGATGCAGTATGACCAAACAAAATCTAACACAGGTACAGCACACACAAACATGTTATGAACCAGAAGCCTGCTATAAAAAGACAAGTCATCAGCAGATTTATGGTCCCTACTGTCAAAAATTCTATTCTCCCATAAGCCAAATACTCAGCTACAAGCTGCTTTTGTCTCATCTATGTTATGCTTTTACAAATGGGTAAGCATCAGTGAGAGATCCTGCAAGACACGAGCAAGTAACACAAATCTAAGAGTAAAACACTTCTGGCATCAGTGTGAAAAAACAGACAAAATCCTTGTTTCTACAAACTCTCCACTCAGCCCACCAATTTTGTAAAGACAGAACAAAAAAACCCAAAGTTTGGTGCTTTTTCAAGCACTAAGCATAGAAGTTTTATTAGGTCCAGTTCTCCACGTATAAAAGACACACTAGAATTTGCTATGCTTTTTATAGCTCTGTGCTATATTTAACAGCTAATATGCTGTAAGCAGAAAAGCCCTATTACTTCTTTCATGTATGATAGTCATAGCAGAGTGAAAAACTATTTTCCTGCATTGTTGCAGCAGTCTGGTTTTCATTTTTGTAAGGAGCAAGACTGGCATCAGTATTCCACGTCGATCTGTCTCTATTCAGAGAGCCGGGAGCTCTGCAACCACCAGACCTTTGAGGCTCCGAACAGCCCAGTGAGCCACCACTGTTTTTGTTTCTAAACACAAATTAGGGCACGGTTGCAAGAAATATAGCAACCCAGTCTTGTACAAGAAGCCATGATACAGCCAGGGTCACAATTCCCAATTGCTTTCCCTGCATATAGGACTGCCTTTTTTCTGTTTGTTTCTTTGCTCACACTGACTGAAACAGCAAAACTTCATCACAAAACAGATGTGCCTATAACCATTGTAACTAATGTATGAGAAGGCAAACTTTTTTTTTTCCTGGTGCCACCACCTGCCCTACCAAACTCTACTTGTCCTCATCTTTCAGCTGTCCAAACCATTTCTCCTTGCAGGAACTGAAGTTTACATGCAAAAATGAAAAACAAAAATGAGAGCTGTGTGTAGAAGCACATTTTAATTGGATGTTTTTCCTACAATTTTTTACAAAACACATTTGCAGATATTTTCCAGCCCTTTGCAATCTTTAATGTGAGGGCACATAGCATGATAGTCAACCTATCCTGCTCCACACTCATGTAACTATATTCAGTACAGTGATTCTCTAGAACAGTTTTATGTCAGAAAGTGGTGCTATGAGAGCAAGAACTGCAGAATAAAATAGCATACAGGACACTGGAGGGAAAAATAATGATGGTTACAGGAAAATCATATGTACATTTTTTTAAAAGAACAATTTTCTGCATTATAGCCAGACTGAAGAAATTCCTCTATTTTTTAAACGTCAAGGGAGGGAACAAAACACTTCGGACCTCAAGGAATTCTTCAGGACCATCAAAAGGAGGGACTGAGGACTTTAACCATATTTACAAGAGGGTACAACACAGCAAGGAAGCAGTGAACCCTTCCCCATGACAGTTCACACCTTAGCAACAAACTCCTGAAACTCAGTTGATTTCAAGGATACACAAAATGTCTATTGTTCTATTGCTGCTGTGTACAGATGGTATTCAAAGGAGAATGAAAGCCCACCTCTCATTGTACACTTGCAAGATGTGCTGGAAAACGGCACTGTCTGTTCAAGTTTAGCAGTTTTGGTTGGGTTTTTTGAGGGGTTTTGTTTTGTTTATAATGTCAATTTTTAGCTGTATTCAAGTACTAGACAGTATAAAAGGAAAAAAACATGCTACCAACTTGCTGCTGCTTTGAAACAGGGAAGCACAGAAGTCAAAGACTTAAGTCATGTTTGTTTCTTTACGGGTGAGTAAATATTTCCACCTCAGAAAGGAAAACATGAAACAGCCCAGTCCTCTACAAGTGAGCTGAGGGAAGCAATGACATACGCAGCAGGGCTGAAGCCTAATGGATCAACTGGCGTGCAGACACCTTTTCAATAAAGCTCCAGCTCATGAGAGATTTCATCCGGCTTGAATTTTCACACTGTCACTGAGTTCTGGCGAGCACAGGAATGTCCAAACCTAGATGCAGTTATGAGTGCATCTGTCTCTTGGACTTTCAATCAGGAATATGATTTTTTTCTTCTGTAAGAAACTATTAGTAACATAACATCTTGCAAGTTTTTAATTATCAATTACAACAGCCTCATCTACTGTATTACTCTGGCTTTTATATGCCTTCTGGGCATTGCTCCAGCGTTTATTTCTTACAATAGCTTACGGTCTAGCTTTTCCTTCCATCTCCCTCCCATTACTTCTCCTCCACTCTCATAAAGACATACTTTGATTCCTTTATATTTTGATTGTCTTCATCTCAACCTCCAACCCTGCTTCTTTTTGAGCTCAGATGAGGTACTTGCCCCAGCTCCTTCCGCACTCTGAGGCTGGGAAACAACCACTCACATTCAAACAAGACAAAGTCTAATGCAAATACAGGGCAAGCCCAACATTCACTGAGGCAGAAGAGAAGACAGACTCTGCATCAGCTCTGGGCAAAAAAAGCACTAGTCTGGGATCCTCTGCAGAGGATCTGCCCTCTCGCCCCACTAGCTGTAAGGATCTCTTCTCTCTCTTGACAGGGAAAAGATGCACGTTGCTTCTCCCCTTTCCCTCTAAAAGTTTCCCAGCTTCTTGTGGTGGTAGTAACAGAAGGCACCATGGTCACTTCACCTGTTCTCTGGATGACATGTTCAGCTCCAGCCCAGTCCACACACTACAGGCCACCACCTATGGCCTGAGCAGCAGTGTCTGGCCTCCTCAAGCAAGTGAGGTGCAGCAAGATTTTTGAGTGTCTTACACTAACCTAGAGTTACACAGCTTACTCCCATCCTACAACACAGGTCAGTGAGTTAGTTTGGTTTAAGGTAAACACAGTCTGCAAGTCATCCACCAAAGGTGTTTGGTTCGTAACACAAAGTCAAGCCTTAGAATCAGATAATAACTGGCACAAGAAAATTGCTTACTCTTAAAGCATTTTTCTTACAGGTTATGGGGAAGGTCAAGGCCTGAATTTAAGTTTGTCTTGGTAACAGATTTCCTTCCTCCCCTGCCCCAAATGTTTTTTATTAAGTGACTGGTTTTCTGGCCCAGGCCCTGCTTCCACTGAAGCCAGCATAAAATTTCTATCAATACAAGTCAGGTTCTGTAGGTGTCTGTTCAGGAAAGGAATACAAAGATCCTACCTCTGAGCCTCTGCAATCAACAGGAATTTTGCAATAGAGCAGGTTTTAGACAAAAGTCTCAATAGTCCTTTCTTCCCTCATATATCCTTTACATTGATTTGCTTTACAAAACCAAGTGACAGCCTAAGAATTTGTTCTTCCTTACATTAACAGCATACTTTCGTGCAAGTAATGCGCACGTGCCATCATGGAGGAGTCACACAGTATAAAGATATTTATATTACAGGTACACAAGCAAGAAAGTCTATGTACTCCCTCTTTTTATAGAAGTGATGTTACCTGAGCATTTACAGAACAGGTGAGGTGACAGTATGCAGCTGGGAAAAGAGGGAGGATTATCAGAATTAGGCGACAGATACATCCATGCCTTAACACCACTGTTACCTCTGAAAATAAAGTCAGCCGGCCATAAAGATCAGTCATTTAGAAAGGGGGAAAAAAACTGAACAAAACACAAAACCAAGAAAAAACCACCCTAAGCTGGAAACAGTCCCTTCAGTGAATGATTTACCGATGCTCTTCAATGAACGTTAAGTATAACCATATGGTTGGTAAAATTATTTCTGTAGTCTAGTTTAATGAATAGAGTCAGTTTTCCTACTTCTAAGGGAAGCATTCAGATCTTAAGAATTAATCAAATGATTTGCCAGGTTACTGATCATTATTGCCAGCAGTCACCAAGCAGTCCCATGGAGACTTCTCCAGGTCTCCTACCCAACACTGTGGATCACAGGAGAGGAAGGTCAGACAGCTAAACCTAGCTAGCTTTGTAGATTTAGTTGCCTTTGTATGGCACAGAAGACAGGCTTAAGACAAACAAAAGATGCCTCCCAGTTTTATTTTATTTTCAATACAGAAAAGCAACAGAAATGCCTAGATTAAACCTATTTAGCTCTTTTTAGGGATTCAGAATTAGACACTGGAACAGGCAAGTAACAACAGGGTGTTTGCTTGTGTATTTTAAGGAGAAAAAGCTGCTGTAATCTTAGAAGGATTCCTTCTTTGGCATTTGAATGCTGATTTGCAGCATGTTGGATCTTTTGTCCCAAATCTATGCAATTCTGAAAGGTTCATAAGCATTTAGAAATATCATGAAAGATAAATAATTTAAAAGCATGTACGAAGAGAAACAGAGGACCAGAACAAAAGCATGTTACCTGTATTAGTTTCATGAGTTTCTTAGCATTTAGCCAGATTTTTTTTTACGAAATTGACAACATTCACAAACAAACTTCAGTTTTTCCACATTGCTTTTAAGTAACAGAAACAGTAACATTTAAAGCCTCCTCCACGTAAGGCATTATACAACACTGGATGCTGCAACAGCAGGATACTAGACTTGGCACATGTTCTCTACTTCTACAGGTGCATCAGAGTGATCAAATATTTGAAACAGACATTTCAATGCTTTGAGAGAGTAATCTGTTGTCAAATGTCAATTTACAGTCGGCAGAATGCGCTGAGATAGCCGGCTGCTGTTACAATGGCTAATGAAGTGTGACAGTTTAAGTGCCAGTACCCAGGACACTCAGCCCTTCAAGAGAAATGAAGCAAGCAAACCTTCATGTAATGCATAGTATTTTGCTTCTGTAATACTCTATGGCTATTACAGTTTGAGCCAAGAAATACTTGCGATAAAGGAAGGCGGGGAACTGGATAGCTGTAAGAATCGGTGTCCAAAGCACTCACTTAAGTGTGAGTGCACTTCATTGACTGTTCTGTGCTACAAACCACCCTAGACAGGCTGTAGTGTTTTTCTTAAACTACCTACAAGCGTTGCAGCACGTAGAATGGTAACTAACACTGCAGAAGTGTGGGATTTCATGCCTAAGTCCACCAGTAATTTGCTATGTGACCTCATATTTTTGTATAATAGCTGGCAAAACAGCCTCAACTTGAACTATGGCTTCCAGTGGTACATTGACTGTATTGCAGCTGAGATGACAGAGATTGGTCCCATTGTAAATCGTATTTTTATGCCACATAAAGCCAAAGCTACACAGTGAAATGCCTAGCTGTGCTAGCCACCAGTTAACTTCCCAGTTCAGTTCTACAGCTGTGGGAGTAAAGGACATGAACTTCCTTATTAAGTAAGCAAGTCTAGCTGCTATTATGTGATGGAAGAGAGATGAATTTGGGA
Source organism: Tauraco erythrolophus (assembly GCF_009769465.1). Classification (NCBI taxonomy): domain Eukaryota; kingdom Metazoa; phylum Chordata; class Aves; order Musophagiformes; family Musophagidae; genus Tauraco; species Tauraco erythrolophus. The sequence goes on along the minus strand of NC_141473.1, from coordinate 19,710,571 downwards.
AGACTGACCATTCCAAAGGGATAGTCAGCCTCTTCAGAAAGTCTTAAAGTGGCCTCCCATTGTCACTAGAGAACATGACACGAATCATCCCCTGGACACATAGAAGGACATTCAAAAACCTGAACTGAGACCACATTGACTATCACTAGAATTCACCTCCTACTGCAGTGCCAACACGTGAGACAAACTAAAACTTTTGAGGACTCATTCATCAGTAGACCCTAACACATAAGGGACTTGCAGTCAGCCTAAAGGACAAGAAATCTGGCATTAGTAGTGGACTCCTACATTAATTCAGAAACTTGATAGTCCTTCATTAGACTAGCTGCTTCCACGTCCAACATTTACTGAAAATGATTGCACAACAGTAAGACAGCTGGAATTCACATTCATCTCTTACAGCATTCTCTTTCCCCCTTAGGATCTTAGTCATCTGGTAGGTGAGGGGTACTGACAAAGAAAAAACCCTCTTGTATTGCAGGAATGGATGCTTGGCATTAAAAACGAAGCACACAAAGCCAAAGGCAGTTGGTAAATTGGTAATGGTAGCTCCCTGAACTGAAGCAGAAACAGAAAAGCAACTGATGTAACCTGTCAAACCCAGCAGTCATCCTTCACTCTCAAGATCAGGCCTGCCAAGTAAATCATTCACATTAGTCTTAGTGAGACTGCTCTCATACAGGCAGACTAGTCATTCTTTTACAGAAAATAAATGGAGATATGCCCCAGTAGAGAGACATACACAAGAGCCAACTGCCTCCCGAATGACTCTCTCTAATGCAGGTTGTACACAATGGCTCTCTGTACCTCTGTCACCACAATCAATTTTTGCAGTGCACTCTAGTGCACTCATTTTGGGAGCTCAGACTATTGCTGAAATTATACAAACAGCAGCATCCCAATATTTCAGATTTACATCAGCTTCTGGAGCTTCCTGCAGAGGTTATTTTTTAGATTCTAGGGGATCTGGGACCCAGTCACCTCATGAATTGCCTTTCTTCACATGACATACTCCCAGAACTGAAATCAAAAGCTGGCTGCTATTGTCATGCTTCCATACGCTATTTCTCCCCTTGTTCCATGCTTGGTCTTCCAGACTCTTGACTTCTGACTACCTGAAGACTAATACAATGGGAAGGGAATCTGAATCTAATCTCCAGCCTGTATGGTTTCACTTCTGGTTTTCCAACAGATATCCAGTTTGCATAAAGAGTACCTGTAGTCTCAGGCTTCTAGGTTGTCATAATGCACCCTCAGTTGATTATGAGGCATCTGATCATCACTGCTGTAATCTAAAAAAAACCTATTTACTGAAGACATCCTGCACAGTAATACTTCAGTAGAATACCTAGCAAGTAGAAAAGCCTCCCCTGTCCCCAACATGTTCTCAGCAATTCCACCAGTTAACAAATGTGAATTGATTCTATTAGTCTTAACCAGTTAGGATAGACCAAAAAAAATATTATTTTCTCCATAAGTTTTAATAGAAGGACTCCCATGATGTTTTCCCAAAGTATCCCCCAATAAGCCCACATAAACTGTTCACATACCGTTCTAAAGTCCTCCTCAAACTTGTAGGCGCCACCTCCTGTGGCACAAAGCGTAGTGTGCAAACTGGAGAAGTTCTTTTCACTACCCATCTGTATGAACCTGTGCATGGCACAGCTGGGAAAGCGGATGAAGTGCAGGTTTCCTTTGCGTCCACACATAGTCAAATTTTTCAGTTCAAGATGGACATCGCGAATGCCAGTTTTACCATAGGCTGTATTGGAGGTCAAATATTTCCTAATGCTTTTCAGGTTTTCCACCTCCTCCTGCTCCTCTTCTGCAGTAATGTCCTTAGGTTCGAAGTAGACCAGTTTAACCAAGGTTCCACCGATATCCATTCCAAACCATGGAAATGCTAAGGACAAGGGAGTTGGGAGGAAGAAAGAGAAAGATGCTATAAATATACAGGTTAGCCATATCACCCAAAACATTTGCTGAATGACAATTCGGTGCAGTCACAGTAACAGCATCTGCTCCTGAAAGCTGGTGGTCACTTACGTGCCCAAATCACACGTATTAAACAACTTTCTAAGACTTCATAAAGTCTCAGTTAAGAAAAAGAATAAAGAAAAACTCAAAATACTCTTTTCTGGAGAAGTAGGTTTTAATAATTTGAAAATATTTTTTCCCAGGAAAACATTTTACTCTTCGTCAGCACCTCTTGACAGAGCACATTTACTGCATTTCACCCAGCCTGACTCCCAGCACCAATTCTTAAAATAGGCTAAGGAGGGGAGAAGGAACAAACAGGAGAACATGATTTCTCAAGTCACATTCCCATTGCGTAACATCTACAATTGTCTTTCCAAGACCAGTTGTAATTTCCACAGTCACAAGGCTCTGTTTGAAGAGCAGCAATACATAACTCTCCCATTATGCTAGGAGTCTCCTGACTTCAACCCACCAGAACTAGAGTTCGGTTGGAACTACACCACTTGCATATATCAGCAGAAAGAAAATAGGCTGGTTTAAGTTCAATTATTTACCACTGACAGTCCTTTTCTTTGAGCATAGACTCCCGTTGCTGGTATATGCGTTAGTCTAACATACAGCTACACAAGAAATGCCACTATTTGTTTCTCAGCATATATACATATTTACCACAGCTGGCCTAGGTCTACCAAAGCTTTTGTTCTGTTAATAGCAAGAGAAAATGACTATGCTGAAGACACAGCTAGAAGATACTAACTGAATCAGGTTGGTCTGTCTGCTCTGCTTATATATACATGCATACATTTTAAATAGTAAGCCAGGCAATTTTATGAAGCAGTAAGAAGTGAGAATACAAGATCTATACACAGGTACCAGCAGAAGGAGGCAGCTAGTAATGTTTCTTAGAGAAATCAAATTAAAAGTACTGAGTATGTGAGCTAACATCTAAGATACATTTCTAAAATAGCAGTCACACAGTCACCTCTCTGCTTTTAGGAAGAATGAGGCACACTTGCTAGAAACGTGATTCTACCAACTAGGGCATCCCAACTTAGCGTTGATACAAACTTCAAGCCATGAACACCATATCCATTACTGAGCCTAAATGTAAACAATTTGGAGCAAAGATTTTAATAAGCGTAGGAGGTACTGATCACACTGTTCTTCCTCACGTAATCACAAATCAGTGCTAAGTTACTCAACTTCAGGCCAAAAGCAGCTTAGAGTCTTTTACTTCTTACCACAACGGTCTCAGTATCATTCTTGTCTGGCTGAATAATTTGGAAGTCTAAATTTCACAACTGTTAACACAGCCTCTCCTCCCAAACCAACCCCTAAATGTCAGATGTTTAAAACAGTTACTTTGCTCCATTGCTGTATGCCAAATAACTGAATCATCAGTTTCTCTCCCCTTTCCCTAAGGACAAGGCAGGCATAATGCATAAACTCCCATGAAGTAGCTTGCTTACAGTTCAGTTTTTCCAAGAGCACCTACTGTTATCTGTTGTAAAGTCTAATTTATTTCTCCATGCCCTACGAGCTGCAAGACACAAAGACACCAAAATGAAGTCTAATTTAAGGTTTGGGAAGATATAACCTACGCAGATGCATGAGAGCTCCTTGAAACGGGAAGAATTTGAAATGAGTTTTTTTTAAATAGGCTTTATTTTATAAAGAGGAAAAATGTTACCATACACTAAACTGCAACTCAAACACTTTTGGAAGTACAAAGTAAACATTTAAGCAAGAGTGGTCTGGTCCACACTGCACAACACCATAAGGCAGTGGAGCTCAAGACACCAATCTTATTAGTGATTTACACAAATCTCTATTGAAGCTACTGAGCACTTTAATTACCTGTCCCACTGAAACAGTAAGTCCCCTCCCTCAGATGTATCTTAACTATGCAAGCAGAAAGTTTAATTTTAAAAGCAGCATAGTTGGACTGTGCAATACAGAAACAGCCCGTAGCTAAGTGTAAGCCAACTTCCAATATTCTACATTAAGGGCAAAAAGTCTGCTAAAATCTACCTGCACCAATAGTTGCTTTAAAGCGATAGTGCAGATCGAATCTTTAAGAGAGGGAAGAAACATTCCATCCTTCTATCAAAACACAAGTCCACCAATAAAAGCATTAGGTACTAACAGCTGAGAGTTATTCATAAAGGACTGCGAAGACATTTACTTTTATATCTTAACATTTTGAGGAGTCATAAGTAAATCATTAAAAAATAATAAGTACTGTAGAAAACAACTATGAAGTTATTTTAAGTCTGATTTGTTCTTGAGACAGGTACACATAATGCTTACAATTAAAAAGCAAGCAGAAATACCAAGATACTTTTTTTGTTCAAAACCTCCCTCTGAATCTAAGCTCCTTACATTTTGTTGTGAGCCAAAAGGAGAGCTGCAGAAAGAAAAGAACTTTGCTTTTAGAACAGCAGCAATTTTCTTCAGCACAAATAAAGAGCACAACATCATTCCACAACAACCAATATTTCAGTTACACAGAACAGCAGCTTAGTTTTCTTCACAGATGCTGACATCAGCTATCTGTTGTCATCTTCATTGCAAGTGAGTCCAACTATTTTGACCAATTAGGACAAAAATCAATTCTCAGAGTTCCTGACAAGTACCACCAAAATTCAAATAACCTCTGTACAACTGAAGTGACAGTAAAATCACTTCAGTATTCCAGTGATTATTTAGAATCATAGAATCGTTAGGGCTGGAAGGGACCTAAAAGGGATTTAAAAAATTTATTCACTGTATCTTTTGTGACTATCAATGTGTTCCAAATCAAAATGCACCACTGAAGCACTGTCAGTTCTTTTTGGTATCTTTAGATAACCCATCTTAGCTGGTACCTATACACTTCAACTTTCCTGATACCACTGAATGTGGTGCTAATGGAGGTTGTGCATGCAGACTGCAAGGTGCTCCTGGTTTTTGTTGCCTCCCTGAATACAGGGAGTAAGACCATTCAGAGGCCAACAAAATTATTAGGGACATCACTGCTACAATCAGGGGGTATGAAGAAAGGTATTTGTATACCTATAGTCTCCATAGACTTGAGGGAAAATTGTGAGGGTTTTTTTTTTTTATTTATTTTTATTTTATTTTATTTTTTATTTTAAACTGGAAGTCCAGCATTTCATTGATAACCCGAATAAATGTCCAGTTTGTAGAGTTATTAAAAACTAGGAAAGCCAGGAGAAGAAAACAAGATCCATCACATCCACATCTTAGGTTGATAAGTTACTCAAAACTGTGATTTACTACGAAAAATGGATACGTTGCAGAAATGCTTTCGCAGTGTTAAAAAACGTACTTAACTAAAATTGTCTGATAAAACTGTTACGAGTTGATTTCTCTCTTCTTGATGTCAATATGCAATACACCTATTGAATTAATGCAATGAACTATTGTGGAGAAAATAAAACTATTCTACTGCATTGCTACACTGCAGTAAGTCATAAAAAATAACAATGCTATAAAATTTATTTCCAGGTCCCACAGAATTGGTACAGAAAGTGTCAAGATGAATCATGCATTCTTAAAAGCCTAGCATAAATTAAAATACTCCACTTACCTTCTTAAGAAAATTAATTTTCTTTATGTTAAACTACACCAACTACTTACTGGTTTGTTATCTTGAGATAAAAATCTCCATTACTCCAAAATTTGGCTGCAGAAGCATGTGACAATGCAAACAAGGTATTTACAGCACTGCATAATTAGGTAATCTGATGCACACCAACAGCTGTGCTATCTGGGGGAAAGGTTCACTCCTGAGAAATTCCATGACACATTTTACCCAGTTTCTGCACAACCTTTGAATAGTATGAACCTATAAGGCTATTCCTACAAGGCATATTACATTCAGAATTGAACACATTTGATTTTTAAAAATCTTATGATTAACATACGATATAAGGGGGTGTGTGGAGGGTACATATGAAATCACAACATGGACTATATCAGGGAAAGCAAGAATGAAAGGGAACTCCTAAGTCACAAAGTAACATCTCCCCCCATTAAAGAGCATAACCAAGGGTAATCCTTTTCATACATTTAAACCACCATCACATAAGGTTAGTTGAATCTTTTTACTCCTCAGCTCTTAAAAAAGAGATTGTGCCTAAATCCTGCTGGTTAGAACTTTCTTCTCTCTACCTGGACCCTAGATTTATCCATGACCAATTTGCAGCAGTTTCTTCTTTTGTCAAAACTGTTTCAGTTTATACACCTCTCTTACCGTAACTGTGTTCAAGGAAATACAGGTCTTGTTTCTCAATTTTTTATCAATGATTTGAATGGTGGTATCAACACACTGATATCTTAGTCATAAATATCTCAGATTAAATATCTTAAGTTCAGCTGCTTTTCTTCCTGGACAAACATGTGATAAAATCCTATTACTTCATTTACATTTTTCATTTGCATTTAATTTGCATTGCTTGATGCTTTGATGATCTAAGAACTTCCTGTTTTAATTGGGACTGGAAGAGGGGAGAGTGCCAAAAATAAGAACAGGGGGCGGAGGGGAAATCAAAACAATTTGAGTCACACATAAAATGAGAGAGTATTCTCACAGATTCTGAAAGCTGCTCTCTACTAAAAAAAAAAGCTGGTAATAGCTTACATATATTTTTTAATTACTTCTTCCTATTTTACAAATTATTTTTAGCAATACAAACATGTTGTAAAATGGAAGCATTTGTTTTCTTTCAAACCAAAATAGAATATATAGCTTAAAAAAATAATTATATCTGCTTAGTAATAGAAGTTTCTTCAAACTTAACAAAGCTAGAGCTAAATAAATCATGCACATATATATCAGGCGAAGCCTTCCAGTTCATTTTCAGCAGCAGGGGCTTATTGAATGTCTACCTCCTCATCAGAAAAAAACCCTCAAAAACCACACACCACAAAAAGCCTCCAATCAAAACCACAATCCAAACCAAGAAACTTCAAACCCAAAAGCACAGAGCTGTTTGTTAAACAGTTGTGACCATTCACACATATGTAATCATATTACCACAAACTATTTCTGAAGATAGCACTGGGGACACTAGGTCATTACCTAGCCTGGATAACTTAATTTAAAAAACTCTTAACAGATAAAAGCCAAACTTAAAAGCTACAAGAAGCAATGATTAACTATCAAGAATCTCATTCTTGGATCTAACAGCACCTGGCCTGATGGAAGTGATTTGCATAAGTTTCCTGATCCTGTTGGAAACCATTACTTTGTTGGTAAGGCAGATACACCGTTTTAACTCACAGATGCTGGACCAGAACATGCCAGCTAGTTCAGTTTGTTACGACCAGTCCTATTCCTCAGGCAACCCCCACTCCCACCTACATTAAAAGCAGCTGGAGACTAACTTGACACAGCATGTCACCTTAAGAAATTCTTAAGATTAAAAGATTATGGCATATTCTAATGTCTTGGGCAAAATTTCAGAAACCAATAATGTCATACTTACTCACTGTGTCAAACAGCAACAAGACCAAAACCATTTCTACTCCTGTATTCTTCACTGAAATATACTATATAATCATGGCATTCCATATTTAACATCATCACAGCTGAAAAAAACCTAGGTTTTCCACAGTATCCACTTGGCCTTAAGTAGAACTATGCTGCAGCCAAACATCACAGGTGTAACAATCCAAATACTGGCCAAAAGCATTTTTCACTGTGAAGCTACAGCTTGAAGTGTTTAGAAATTAATCATGGTAATTATAATGCATATTAGTTGTAAACCATCACACTGCCTCAAATCACACATTCTTTGACCCCTAACAAGTACCAGCTGACTTGGAGTGAGAAGCAAGATGCTGATTGGAATAGAGACCCCAAAGCTTTATCTTAATTTAAGAAAAGCAAAGCAATACAATTAAGATGTCCAGCTGACTTCTTCCCTATGTCTGATGTAGAATAATCGGTGAAGCACCAGCCTAGTTAACTGCTGTGCTGAAACCTTTGTCCTTACTTGGCTACAATGCTGTTTCACAGGGATCGATGAAGGCACTTAACTGCTCTTTTTCTTTCTTCTGTTCAAAGATCACATTTAAACTGAACAACACGACACTTTAGCAGGCTTTTGAAACTTGCAGAATTCACACATCGTTTCAGTGTTTTATTCTCTTTTGGAGCACATCATAACATACTTTTCTGTATTCATTATGCAGTGCTATGATAGAGAAAAGTAATGTAAACCTTAGTCTCACAGGGGGTCTGCACTAATGATTTGAACCAGGAAACTGACATAAGCTCAATATCCCTGACAACTCACCTAGTTCAACTAAGGAAAAAAAATAAAGCAAAGACACACTTCTCAGCAGAAGCAGCACCAGGTGAGTCAAAAGGATGTAAGTTAGTCCCCAGATCCTCTCTCACTGCAGGCTAATCAGCAAAGCACACTGGTTTCCCAGAGAATCTTCCCTTCTCAGAGAGGAAAAAGGCTTGGCAATATAGAAGTCTATTTCACTTTGACAGAAAGTAAAAACAATTCAGAAAACATATAATTTATAAGGATTTAAAGGAGTAATTGCTGCAGAATGACAGGCTTCATTTGTTGAAATATTGAGAAACACCAATTATCTCATTATCTTTTCCACCACGCAAAGCAAACTCCACAATCAATATTGAAGTCTTACACGTCATGTGGCAACCGCACTTCATTTTGCAATGTGTCTTTACGCACAGAACAAACATCTACGAAGGCGAGGATTAAATACAAAAACCAGTAAAATGGGACTGTGTAGTACTCACTAGAGATGGATACAGTGTAAAGCTATGCAGTACCAGGAGAATTTGAGTATAATTTAATTAATTTTTTAAGTTGGTGACAGTGTGCCATCATCTTTTCCTGCAAGACTAACACTAAATTGCAAATTTATTCTTGCAGAAAACAAACCAAATTAAAAAGTATAAGATGAGAGAGAATGCATGTATTTTTATTCAGCAAAGAAACTGCCCACAAAATAGTTCCACAAAGCACCTCCCTCGCCTCCTGTTTTCATTAAAGCCTCATTTCATTAAAACCCCACAACTGAAGACTTGGTTTTCATACATCTTGGGCAATGCAGTCAGTCACCTATGCTCTTTACTCTGATGGACTCTTTTTCCCCTCAAGATGGGAGGGAAATTCCAAATTCCTCATTCTTTCTTATTCAAGTGATTACATGAATCCCTAAAAGCCTTATTCTTTGCTTCAAAATAGTTTTTACTATTATGATGAGTTTGATATTCAAGTGTTGACTCTCCTTAGTGACATCAAACCAAAATGTTAAGTTAGTCCAAGTTCTGCAGTTTTTTTTCCTGAATCGAAATGTGAAGCCCTGGACAAAGACTTCAAAACCAGTCTGTGACAGAGAACTATTTGGTCATCAATATGTTACATTCGATAGAAGACTAAATTAACCATCAACAGGTACTGTAAGCACTACCTGATTAATCAATACAGAGAATATACTAAGGGAAAGTGGTATGTGTACTTCAGCAAAAACACTTAACAAGCCAGAGAAGGCACTGGCTAATAAGTAGCCCCGTGGAAGCTGCAGCTCTTCAAGGCTGCTTCTGACTACTTCGTTCTGCTTATACAGAGAAGATTTTTAAGTGCTCGTTTCAAAAAAAAAAAGAAAAAAAATAATTCCAGAGTAGCTGAATGCACACTACTTCCTACTGAGTAGAAACATCTTTAAGGTTTGGCAGTGGGTAGCTGTGACCCTGACTATCCCTGATTACCCTTTCGGAACATGCTGAACTTTTAACAAAGCAGCAAACATTTGTTAGCTTTATTTGAAGGGCTGGTGAGTGACAGTGCAAAGAAAAAGGGTACTTTTTCCATTGGATTGTTTTACTTGTAGAGTTTACCATGGAATTACTCAATAGCTCCACACTTACATATAAGAAGTTAGCTATGATTAAGTAAGTAAAGCATACTATTAATCAACAAACCTTATACAATTACGTGCATTACAAATATGGATGCCTGAGACTCACATGCTTAAAACGAAACATGAAGTGGACAGCAGACAGCCAGCTCGCTAACACCTCCCAAACCAACTAACCACACGCCACAGGCAACGCTCATAAGCGGCACATCACAAATTCATCGTGTTATGCACGACGCTTTTTTTTTTTTTTCCCTCCCCCCTCCAGTCAGAATAATTCGCGCTCAGCTGCCAGGTCTACTTTTTTTTTTTGCTTAATTCTAACAAGGCGTGGGGAAGCGGCAAGCAGTAAGACCGCAGAGCCGTCCCAACGCACAGCAGCGCGCAGGCCGCCCCCCGCCCAGGCGTTACTTACAGTGCTGCTTGGGCACTATGAGCTTCATGGGCGCGTCCGGAGGCGGCGGCGGCCGGCGGGACCCTGGACGCCGCCCGACGCGGTGCACGGCGCGGCTCGAAGCTGGCGCCCGCCGCCCGCCCGCGTTTGTGCCGGGCCGCCGCTCCCCGCCCGCCGCCGCCCCATTGGCGCAGGGCGGGCCCGGCCCACGCGGCAGCAGGGCCGTGCCCGGGCGCCGCCGCCGCATTGGCCGGCACCGGGGGGCCCTCGCCCCGCCCGCCCGGCCCGCCGGCGGGGAGAGGACCGGCGCCGGCGCCGGGTGACCGCCAGCTCGGGCCGGGCGGTGCTCTGCAGGGGAGGCGGCGCAAGACCCGCGAGCTCCGGACACCGGGCCGATGCCGATGCCCAGGCCCGCCGGGCCGGGCTGCGGCGGCGCCGCACAGAGGGGCCGGGCCAAGCCAGCGCCGCCCCGCAGTGCCGCCGCGCTGAGCCCGCCGCGCTCATCACTTACGTGGCCTGTGCCGCCGGCCCGAGTCCATCCTCCGGCGCAGTCTGCATTTCTTGGCCGGGGAGCCGTGGCTGAGCGGCGGCAGCTCCGGGCGGAGCAGCAGCGGGTGCGGCGCCTCCCCGCAGCCGCCGTTGCTCAGCAGCTGGCTCGAAGGGTGGAAGCCGTTCTGCAGCAGCCCGCCGAGCAGCGAGCAGGAGGCGGCGGCGGGCGGTGGCGGCCCCACCGGGGTGGCAGCCTGGGCGCGGAGCTGCTCCCCCATGGCGGCAGCCTCTCCCCTTTGTCTCCCGGCTCAGCTCCGGCGGGGCGCGGCGGAGCCTCCTCTCATGCCGGCGCCCGTGCCCGCAGCGCTGTGCGCTGGGGATGCGGCGCCCGCCCCCCAGCCGGCGGCGGCGCACGGCGCAGGCGTCCTGCCCGCAGCGCGCTGCAGAGGGGCGGCCGCCGCCCTCCGCCGGGGACGCGGCGACACCCCCCCGCCGCTAACGTGCGCGTTTCCGGCCGCCGCGCCTGGCACCTGCGGAGCTCCGCGAGCAGCCCCGGGAGCGCGCCGGGGCGGGGGCCTCGGGCGGGCCCCCCTGTCGCTCTCGCTCGCAGGGCGGAGGCCGGCAGGGGCACGGTGGCAGTGGAAGGTGGCACTCGGTGCAATTTCAGTGTGACTTCGCTCCCGTGACCCTGCTCGCCGGTGCACAGCGGGCAGGCCCGCCCCCGTAGCCGGCTGCGGTGTCATTTTCCCTTCGGGATGAACGCACGCACACTCGTGACTCGCGTACCCGTGTCTCGGAGGCCTCAGCGCGTGTGATCCCAGGTATGCCTTGGACCTCACACGGTTACTTGTGCATCAGCATCAACGTTCAAGTTTTTGTCTACGTTGTCACGTGTTTCCTCAGCAGCTCAGAGGGACTAGTGTGACCTTGAATGCGTTTGACCTCCTGCTTTTTTAGTATCTTGGCTTTCCCTGCGCAGCGCTGGTAATCTTGTGACTGATTTACTCCCTGACCACTGAGACATCCGAGTGTAAAAACACATTTTCTGAATGAAACATATTAAATATCAAGTGGACATAAACTGGGTGAGCTGTGCTGCGGTGTCATGTGTATACCTGAAACACTAACTGAATTTTGCTCTGCACACGAAGGTCATTTCTTTATACAAACTGCCAGTCACTACATGGTGATTGTCCTTAAAACATAATGGCTCCTCCTTAGACCTAAAATTAGTACAGGACACAGGCCCTCCACTGTGAAACACCTACAAAGAATGAAGAGCTGTTCCAACTGCCTCCAGAAAGGGATACCGTCTTAAGAAATTGCTTCACGAGAGGTAACGCGACATTCTCTCCGTTTGACTGGGACTGGAACATTATATGTTTAGGTAACTGGGAGCAAGCCACAGAAAAATATGTGCATGGAGTTGGGAAAATGAAGAGTGTACAAATAAAATCTTCTTCCTAAAATACAGTAACCAATGTTCTCAAGATGATTGAAACGCTCCAAGTTTTCCTCATATCCTAATGCATAAGCGACTGCTGTAATTGCCAGCCCAAAAGCGACTGCCCTGAAGAGGGCCAGGAGGAGGGCAGGCTACATACATGTACTGCTAGAACGAGCTGTAGTACTTCCAAAACTGTGAAATTCTTTGAGAACTCCCTAACTTACTAAATTATGTTTAAAATAAAAAGCAGAAGGCTGCTGCCTGGACTGGCAGGGACCTTCATACCACTTGTTGGCAGTTCCAGGCAGCTGGAACTTGCTTCTTCCTTGCTAAGTCAGACCTCACAGGGCATGACGAATCCTTGCTGCTACTGTCCCCAGCTGGCAGCGGTTGCCCCCTTCTCCGTCCCTGACACACAAACTGACTGCACGTACAACCAGCACCATGCAGAACAGGGGACCGTTCCCGCAAACTTGTTTTTCTCTGCAATTGCAGCCAGCACAACTGGGAGCAGACACGTGGGCAGTTACCATATCTCAGCTGAAGAGTGGCAACTTTTTACCGTACTCCAACAAAAGCAAGACCACCTTTAATTGCACGGTGAACATTCCTTGTGGTAGGACAGCAATCCTTCCACTGACTCTGCAATAGAATACAGTACCTGTTTCAAGTACTGTGCCTAATTTTAGGATAATAAACAAAGGATTAAATGAAAACATCGTTTTAGTCTAGGAAGTGAAAGATTTGAAGGGCTATTCAATTCTGGAACAGTAATAGTGAAGGAGATAGATCACAGTTGCTGAGAAAGAAGAAAGAATTCATAAGTGATAACTGCAAGAAAGGAAATTCACTTTAGACCTGAGGCAGATATTTCTTAGAATGAAGTTAGCAAGCATTACACTGCACCAGAAGACTCAGCTGTCCATTTCTTCAAGTTTTTAGGAAAAGTTAAAAATCTGTGATGAACAGTCTAGGTAGAGCTGATCCTGACTTAGAGCAGGGAGAGGTTCTTCTCAATCTTTTATTTCTAATTAGATATTTTTCTATATTTTGCTGTAAATATTGCACAGGATAGTAGTGGACTAGACTCTGCTAGCAGAAGAAGTAGGTCAGGAAAATACTGTTAGGATATGATCTAAATCACTGACAAGGTCAGGGGCGATGTAGACCGATGGCATATAGTGACAACAAATGGCACCTCAAATAACACTAGAGAAAATAAAACTAGAAAAATGTTAAAGACTGTCCAAATCCATTGACAGGTTTTATGTACAGGGATAGATTCACTTCCAAGTGTGAAAGTTTCCCTGATCTTGTAAGGTCTCCAGCAGGAATGTATGAAAACACTTTCCAAACTTTTTGCGTTGTGGAAACATTTAAGTTTCAAACTAATGTGCAGCTTTATCAAAATAATTTCAGACTCTTGTATTGATCAATATCTCATGAAATGATTTCTGCACTGCAAAATACCACCTTTTTCATATTATTTTTGTTTACACTTGTTTAATTTTGGAATAAGCTTTTAGAAAGATTTTACATACACTCCTCGGTTTTGATTTCTGCTCTTCTGCAACATAAACTAAGACAAAGGGAACAAAATTAGAGTATGTTTAATGTGTTATGTGATCATCTGTAAGGGTTTAAAATGAAGGAATCTCATGTCCTCAAGTGCATATAGCATTTCTTATTTTGGGCACAAGCAAACTACAGTGCAATCCATTTGGCATTCAGGGGAAAAAGACCTGAGCCTTTTGTATTAATAAAGTTGAAACTGGGACCAGGTGAACGGTTCATCTTATTCTGCATTAGCTGGGAGCCACAGGTAGAACCATGGCACCACATTTCATGAACTCATTGCCTGATGTAGTAGTCAGCCTGTGCATAGGGGCTAAACTGGTGACTTGAAGGTCTCACATTGTATTTAGTATTTGAAAATCTGCAACGTTGTAGAAGCACAATCCAGAAGAAGCATGACAGAAATGATAATGTTATCTCCTCAAAACAGGACAAAAAGTAGAAATAAACTGTCCTGCTACTTTCTCAGCTGAGTAGCTGGCTCAAGGCCTGCTGTCTGCTGGTTTTGTATCAATACTATTCATGAGACAATGCATCACAGCGCAACTGGCTGAAGGCAGGTATTACTTTTAAAAGGTACTGCACTCTCTTGACTTCATACGACTTACATGCAGTATGCTGCTGCTTACTCTACATCCCTTTAAATACATATAAAATATACACAAATTAATATAAGTTGTTGCAAATCAAGAACTAGGTGGAACACACAACATCTGTCAATGAAGTCATGGCGTGTATTACAGGTTCAGTTTCTAACACCTTGATGCAACCAAAGTAAATTTTTCCTCTTCCTTTTATCCTAACTTTCTAAACAAACCCTGTGACCCAGTTCGGTTTTCAGTCTAACTTGCAAGACAGCAATCCAGGCAGAGGAGCAATACTGACAAACAAAACTGAGGATGCTTCTAGTTCTTTCAATATTAACATTTACTCAGTATTTCTGTCTTCCTTTTGGAACAGGAGTAGGTGGAAACTACTTGTTTATTTTTTAATATTTCCCTATATATTTCATTGTAAACCCGCAATCTGGTGGGAAAAAGACTACAAACACATGGTATGCTGAAGAATCCAGGACATAAATGGACTCAGAGCAGCGAACAAGTCTGCTATACTGACTCACTGCCTTCTACAAATTTGCATGGCAAACATTTCATGGATTATTCCATATCTGCCTGTACTCCACACACTCAGCTTTCTGTCACCTCTATTTATTTGTTTATAAACACAAGAGAGCCAGGCTGCAATTCTCTAACTCTATGAGTCAGCTTCAGCAAACTAACACCTACCTTGTTGTTAAGATACTCTGCCACAGGATCAGAAGTGCTGGGCAGAAGTGCACAGTTTCAAAACCAATGGAACTAAAAAAAGAACAAAACAAAAAATCCCACCCTTGCAGGTAGTTATCATCAGGAAACCTGGCCTGAAATTTTTAGAAACCTATGAGGATTAGCTTCTCCTCCCTCATTCTGTATGGCTCCCATATGCCTGGTCTGAGGCTAGGCTAAAATAAGCATCAAACAGGTGCAGTCCACATGTAAATCTATTACCCAAGAACAAAAAAAAAAAAAAAAAAAAAAAATCTTACAGAGCATCAGCGGTGTTATTCTAATTCTAAGCCAGCCAGCTACAAAGCTTTGGTCATATTTTAGAGAGAAGTGGTAATGAGGAGCATGTACACATCTTCTCAAATTACACGATCTGTATTATGCAATGCAAAGAGTGTAATGAAGTAGACTTCTGGCACACATCTGCCTGCAGATTTACGTTTAAGAGGTTGCTGGCACTCTATGCCATTCAGGTTACTTCTATGTTTACCTTGTTTCTATATTACAGGAAAGTCACACTAGTTCTTATTCAATTTTATCCTTTTGAAAATAAAGCAAATACAGTATAGCTTAATAAATAAACATAAAAATACAAAGAACATTCCTTGCAAAAAAATCAGACACTGTTGATTTTAGATATAATCACGTATCATACATATCAAAAGGAAAAGGGCAAGTCTAAGAGTCTGGTATTTCTTCCTATTTTCTTTTCAGAACTGGGGAAAAAACCATACTTTTTTGGCATATACAGGACCTTTGGTACACATGTTTAAGATACATTTTAACGCTCTTTCCCCTTACTTTAAACTGCAGGGCTAGAAGACCAACAGTCAAACATAACTATATAATGACAATTGACAGATGTGTAAATCAACACAACAAAACAGGTCTAAAGCTGTGTAGAATTCTTATCTGGAAAATGCCATGACAGAGTATTTAAACAGGGACCCAAAGGGCTCACAGGAAAGCTAGGCCTTACCGTACAACAGCTAGCTAGCACGGGAATTCTGCTTTCCCCAAACACTAACGCATCTGAGAAGGAAACTGATTGCAGATGACAGAGGAAGTGAAGGGCATAAACGTAGTCGACTATATGCCTAAATCTTCGCCAGACTGAGGCCAAGAAAGACTGTATTGAGACCATCAGTTCCTTCCCTCCCCATCCACCTCCTAGTGCAAGATCCTTTCAGTTATGCCTTCTGTGACACTTCAACAAAACCTGTTGATTTAATGAAGAAAAGCCCTGTTCCCCTGCACAGAGTTGAAGCTTATTTCCCCTTCACTGTCATCAAGGGAGAGAAAGATGGAGGAAGGCACTCTGTCTAAGCAGAAACTTAGCTTTGCAGTCTGAACAGCCCTCAGGAGGGATGTTCTTTTACTTCATTGATGACACATAGGGCATAGACAGAGCTCCTGACCCAAGCACCAAGCTGAGTGTCCAGGCAAGGCAGCTTGAATGCTACCTGGAAAAAGTTGTCTGGACTAGGACATGTCTTACAAATCTAACAACAATACAGGATAACAGTCATGAGAGTCCGTAGGTGTAGTCTGGTCTTACCAGCCTGGCCATGCCTGTGAACAGACTTTGCAGTGGCCCAAGTGGTTTCTACAGTTATCCTCTGGCAGTTCTGAGATGAGGTTAGAGATTGTAGTTGCCATCTTTCATTCCAACTGAAAAAAAAAAGCATGCAGCAGTCACACAATTGTGAGAACCTTTTCCTTCTAAAGCCTTCCCTGCCAATACTTCTGTTTTCTCTGTGTCCAGCTAGACAATTACAATTTAATTTGCAGGTGCGTTTACTCTCCACAAACTTAACTGATCCCTGGCAGAGCTGTAGGTGCCCCTCTATTACAGGAATCAAAAACCTTCAGTGCCTTAGTTCAGACATTTCAAATAGAAGTCCCCAAATAACTAAACATTTAAAATCTAGTCCTTGATTATGGCTTAGGAGTACAAGCCAGTGAGGATAAAGTAGGTGTTAGAGGGGAATCATCTTTTTTTTTCCATGCCATAGTTTCTATGCTGCAGAGAGTCTGTACAAAAGGAAAATTCAGGTAATGTATTCAAACTATTAAGTATGTAAAAAGCTAAAAAATCTCATTTCATATACACTATCCTTTGCCCCATCCACTCTATCTCGTACCTAAGTATTTGGCTCAGCGTACTGCTGCTTATCTTTAACTGACAAACACACAAAATGTAATTGGAAAACATGCAAGTTCACAACCCACTGATTGAGAAATACTGTTTATCATCGTAAAGAAATGATTGCAACAAGCGGCAGAGCATTTGGCAGAGAAAACAACGGCCTTTGCTCCTGACTGCTCCCCCACAGGCAATTACCCTTATGTATATATGCATACTGGTTCTCCTTGGCTGAACGTCTTCACTTTCTTTTCAACACAGCATTTTTATATCGTCCTTCATAATGCCATCAGGGAGGGAGTGACAGTTTCAAAACAAGCACTTTGAAAGACAACAACAGAATGGCTGACAGTTGCAAAAGACTCTCTCTTCCTCATTCAGCATTGCCAAATCTGAAGAGGAGGAGAAACTAATTCTCCTATCAGCTGCATGGAGATTTTTCACTTGCATTGGTCTGTATTCCCAGAGCTTAAATGTTGACATGAAATTCCCATGGATATCAATGATTACAAATCAGGTATCAACAGGGAACCAGACTTTCTATGTCTGAGGTGTGGTTAGTAGGTCAAGACAGGTTCTCCTCCCCCTCTACTCTGCCCTGGTGAGGCTGCATCTGGAATAATGTGTCCACTTCTGGGCCTCTCAGTTCCAGAAGGACAAGGAACTGCTTGAGAGAGTCTGGTGCAGGGCCACAAAGATGATTAAGGGAGTGAAGCATCTCCCTTATGAGGAAAGGCTGAGGGAGCTGGGTCTCTTTAGCTTGGAGAACAGGAGACTGAGGGGGGACCTCATTAATGTTTATAAATATGTAAAGGGTGACTGCCATGAGGATGGAGCCAGGCTCTTCTCATTGGCATCCAATGATAGGACAAGGAGAAATGGATATAAGCTGGAACATCAGAGGTTCCGCTTAAACATGAGGAAAAACTTCTTCCCAGTAAGGGTAACAGAACACTGGAACAGGCTACCCAGAGAGGTTGTGGAGTCTCCTTCTCTGGAGATGTTCAAAACCCACCTGGATGCGTTCTTGTGTGATCTGATCTAGGTGGTCCTGCTCTGGCAGGGGGATTGGACTAGATGATTCTTTGGGGTCCCTTCCAATCCCTAACATTCTGTGACTCTGTGATTCTGTTCTGTGCGTGAAAGAGGAAAAAAAGGCATCTCTCTGAGCTATTCTAGCTCGAAACACGTACCTCCAATGCAGACAAAACTGACTTACTCCTCTAACCAGGAGGGAACACAGTGTCCATCAGAGGGCAGAAAGGACACAGAGCTTTTATTTTCTTCTTCCAACTAGGCCACAGATGGGAATCAGTGTAAAACAAACACACTGCACCTTTGGTGTTTCTCCCTCAACCACCTCCAGTAGCAGGGAAATGCATGTCTGAATGAGCATTTAAGCACAGGGTTAAGTCCAAAGACCACAACTAACTTGGAGTTAAAACTTTAGTACTTGAACAATATGACTTTGCTTTCAGATAGACAAACCAAAGATTTGTTTAGGTTTTTTGATGCTGAGAAAACATTTAATATGTCCTTGTAAGATTAAGCTGAAACCACAGACAATAAAAGTAAAATGCTAATCTTTTAAAAAATATCTTTTTTTATCCATGTTTGCAAAGAATGAGAATCTTGTGTAGGAAGGGGCTGTGCTATAAAATGACAAATTTGTTTCTAAAGGCTCAAATTACTTAATAACAAAGAAGGGAAACAACCAAACATTATGCTAACATTGGGTTGGTTTTGCCATAGTTACATCCTCTGATATCTCTGGGACTGGTGACCTTTTCAGAGTAAATTTACAGTGAATAGTCTGTTCTGTGCAATGCATTTCATTTTGTTCAGAGGTCAACTGAGAGCTTTCAAGGTTTTCACAAGGTCAATACAACTACGTACACACCAAAAAAGAAAACTATAATCATAGACTTCTGTCTTCTCATTAGATACATTGTGGAAATAAAAAAATCCAATAGAAGTAACTTTTCTAGGGTCTCTCCTGCATAGAAGGCAACTTGCGTTTCACTGCAGGAATCTTAGGTGTCACCAAATATTTGTTTTCTTGTAATAAAACATAACTAATACAAACACACACTTGGTCTAACGGAATTTAAGACTCAAAACCACCATCTGGGTCATCAAAACAAGTTCTTTGAATCAATAGTTAACCTGAAAGGGTCTGAGAAATATATATGCCAAGTACCACAGAGCACAAAGTTTTCGTATTATTTTGCAACACACGACTGAACACCTGGAGACCAAAGCATTATTTTGACACATATAAAGTCCTAACTACATATATTTATTGTTCTTTTTAACCCAGAATGACAAAACAGACTCCTTGATCTCATGAACACTGTTAATCAAATTTATTTTATTTATTCTTAATTTTGACATGGAAGTCAGATAAAGAAGCTACAGAGTTACTTCCGGTGCCAGTGATTTCACACATGGGAAGCGAAAACAAAGCATTGTGTGTCTCCTGTAAAACAGGAGACAAAGATACCTTTTTTGTTTACAAAACCTCTATATATCGACTGAAAATAGAACAGATAGGGCTAAGACATCAATCTCATACTTTTTTCCTGATTTTATTCTCAAAGTAGCAAGCACCAATTGATTTGCTTTTCCTCCATGTATAAAATGTACTTAAAATACCAAAAAGGAGACATGTATCTTTATTCACTCCATTTCCTCTTAGAAGGAAGGGGGGGAGGGGGGCAGGGGGGAAGAAGAAAAGAGAACATGAACACAAGCCAGAAAGAAAGGTAGAGCTACCCCATCAGATGAAGGTATGAGGAAAATACTCCTGTGGTGGTTATGAGGGATCAGTGGTCAAGGACTGCAAATAAGACAATTCCCGCAAATTACATAACATCATCTAGTCTCCATTCACAGGCACAACTGAGATAGTATAAATTGGAATTGATATGCATGACCTAAAATCCTCAACCAAGAAAAGTTGTCTGATTTAGAACCTCCCTATCATTGCCAGTTTTCAGACCTTAGATCATCCCAGAACAATGAATACACGATCCAAGTCATTTTTAGAGCAGATCATTTGCATTTTGAGGCAAATGCAAACAGCACTGGATTGATACATCATGCCTGTTTTCATTAAGATTAGCAAAGACTATGTAATCAATAAAAACATTTTTAAAAAAGAGAGATCTCTTTCCTGCAGAAAGAAATCAGGCTGCAACCCTCGTTTCAATGAACTAGAAAGTCTGTGGTTAAAACAACAAAAAAAACCCCAATTCTCCGCCTCTATTCACAAACCAAGTTTAAATTTGATTATAAGCAGATTGATTTCAGTCACAGCCCAGACTGGCATAAGAAAAAAGGAAGACAACATTAACATAGTTCTGAATTTAAGTATTTTGCACTTATGTAGTGCTCTGTACCCACAGATCTTCAGACACTATACAAACTGAATAACTGCTCTTCTCACCTCCCATTTAAAGAAACAAAAGCAACAATGCTAAAACAAAAAGTAGTGAGAGAGCTCAGAAAGGACTTGCAGACAGGTCTCACCTCCAGACTAAAACCTCTATTTGGATCAGTTTGACACAAAATGAAAATTAAAGTACCCATGCCCCCCAACTAGAATATTTAGTTGCAGTATTCCAGAGTAATTTTCAGATTTTTTAACTCATTTTTCTAGGCAGAGTCAGTGCTGAAATGGAAATCTGAAAGACTTCTGTTTGAAAAACATGAGAATCTCTTTAATTTTCTTAAACGGAACCCCCATTTTTTTCTCAGCCCATCACAGATTCAAGAAACAGCTTCAGTGCCCCAGAAATTGTATTCTCAGCAAAATTGGCTATTAATCTAGCAATGCTTTGGGTTGGCCCATTAGCAGTCAAACTTACATCTCATCAGACAGAACATGCTGTCTTCCATTTGATATGGCAGGGTCCTGGAAAGATTCCTCCTTCATGCTTCTTATTGAAAACAGGATCCATTTAGGTTTAAAACACAGACAAACAAATGGAACCAGTTTCAGCAAATTAACTCATCAGTATTAGCTTCCTTTGCTGAAGCTCCTTGAGCCTACTGGAAACATACATTTTCACTTCACTGACGTTTTGCTGTTCTGCTTGTAAAATTCAGTGAAAAGCTACCTATTTATCTTTGTGTGTACACCCACGTAAGTTATGTCATTTGGCCATTACCAGTGTGATCAAAGTTCTAGGCACACAGGTTACTGACCTCAAAACACACTGTTTGAAATCCTTGTTTGATATAATTTGTGTTATTCTCTACGTCAATTTGATCTGTTGTCGACTCTATTTACAACTGAACGAAAGAAAGAGAACAGAAACTACTACTCAATGCAGTTTTCTTAAGACATTCTCCTGTCTCAATACAGGAATAATTTCTGCTATACTAGCAAAGAGCCTGCTTTTAAGAATAAGGATGTATAGGTATCTGCAAAAAACATGAATTATTTCTAACATTATTAGAAACTTAAACTCCCAGATTAAGAATCACAGTAGAGAAACATGGACATCTCACTAAAACGCGCCAGACTTTTCCTCTTCATTACTTCAACCTATCACAATAAAACTGTGTTCCACATTTTCATTGCATGATGAATGTCCAACATGGAAGTAACATCTGACTTCTTTAGGGAAGAGCATATATATAGCCAAATGAAATTGTGTTCCCAGAAACCAGTGACACTGAACTTCAATTTGAGTTAATGATACAGAGGAAGGACAGGAGCAAAGGGAATAAGAGGGGAAAAGGGAAAATAAGCAATAGACTTGCCTAACAATAGGTCATCAATCCCAAGTTTGTGATCTGTGTTTTCCTTCCATCATAGGCAGGCATCGGCATTAGTTGTGGTTTCATCAGATCGGACCTGCATTGTGATACCACCTTACAAACTGCAGCCAAGGAAGAGGGGGGAGAGCCGGGAGAGAAAAAGAAACCAAACAGAGAGAGAAGGTTACAGCTAGCAATAAGGTACTATATTCATCCCAAGCAAAGATGGCATGGATCTTCCCATCATATACCAATGTTCTCAATAATATCATCAAACAATTTATTAAGAACTCTGAGGTGAAAGGTTTATTCATAGGAATGTTCCTGTGATGATGCTTTAATAAATCACAGTTGCTGGATGGAAAGAAATACGTAACACATTAGATTCTCCTTGCCCAAGTTCACTGCTGAGATTCTTGGTGGCCACAGCTGCTTTAGACACCCAGTAGCTAGTTACACCATCCACCTAAAACTGAAAACAGAACATTAGATAAAAAAATTTAGCAGGTGTAACAAAACCTCAAGCAGCACTGTGGCATAATTTGCAGGGTATAGCTACATTTGTTATGCCTGAAATCAAGCATCATGTTTATTTGTAACAGCTACAGCCATCTGATTAAAACAATAATAAAAACTATAGCATCTATTTCTGAGTCACTTGTCCTGGATAATTAATTTGCCAAGAGCATGAGTCACCCACTTAGAAATTAGTTAGAGAATGACTCATTTCTAACTTTATACAAATATTATCCTTAAAATAAAAGGATTCCTGCCTTACTGCTAAATTGTTGCAAGTTTTGGTTCTTTTCACAATACCAAAGTCTGCTTTACATAGAATATTTGGATTCATTGTTGGAATAATTATCTTCATTTTATAATGCTATTCACCCAGAGAGATCTTACGGTGCTTTATAAATGTGTGTGTATTCTTCCATGCACCCACATCCATGATGAAGCATGGTAGCATGACAGTACTTGCTAACACTATACAAAAGCACCTGACAAGAACTGCAGTCAGATCCTATAATCTGTTGAAACAGCAAAGGGAAATTCAGATACACAAAACTGAATTACTAACAATGGACTTTTGCTGTTTACATCTCAGCTTTTGCAAAATGGGGTTTATTCGGACTACAGAGGGTCAGATCAGCCAGTGCTTGGTAATACTCATCATTTCAGTGGAAGCCTTCTAGTTTCTTTAGATTTCTGCTGTGAGAAAACTTCTAGTAAGGAAGCTTGGCCCATTTCAAAACTCTGCTTATCCTTGGCTGCAGCATGTTGTGACAACCTCAGGCCAGCAGCACCAAACTGAGAACTGTATGTTGAACTCATTTGGAAATACTCTCTCACTCTGCAAGTCTGGATATGCTGCTCAAAGGCTGCAATCCAGCCAATCACCTGCATATTTGGCTCCTTGCTGAAGAATTGCCAAAGATGCAACTTTACAAGCAATTTAGCCAATCTAAGACTGTCTAACAGAAGAGAAACTGCCCTGCCCTTTTGTCCCACCAGCATTTGTGCCTGCTCTTCTGCTATCCCAGCACCTGTTTGGCCATGTAGATGTTGTCACTGATTTGGCTGAAAATAATGGTATAAGAATGTGTTTAAAAAATAAGCTGTTCATTAATCCACTCTTTGAGAAGCAACTGAGACTTCATGAGTTTTCATCGTATTTCATCTGCTGGTCCACTTTAAGGGAAGAAGACTTTGTTTCTCTTGAAGGACAGCAAAGAGCACTGTAGTCCTATTGCATGGCACAAATACAAGCCCTTCTTTTCAGGAGTATGACTTCATTCTATGCAGGGCAGATGTCTAGCATGTATTAAGCTCCCTGCCTTCTGTTTTTCCTACAGGATGGGCAGCGCCCAGACTGAAATGCTACTAAAATATAAGCTTTTTTAAAAAAAAAAAAAAAAAAAAGACAAGCTCAGAGCAAAACAGGAAGTGCCCTGGGCCAGGTGCTATTGTCAAAGAGTCATTATTTTCAAGTCCTTTGAAGAGAAGTCACTGGTTAAAAAATTTGTTTTCTAAATGTTCATTCCTTGCCCTTTTGTCATGCTGTAGGATAACTGTGTCATCCAATACTAGACATTAATTTTGATATCTAAACTAAGAGGCTAGTGAAGAAAGTAAAGTGCCTCCAGAGGTTAGTTTGGGTTACGGTTTTATTGCTTAGCTGCACCCTGTAGCATAACTGCACTTCCAGAACAAGTATTTAACTTAGGCCTGAAACTATTCTGAGCATTTCTCTCCACTGGCTTTGCAGGAAGCCCAAGTTAAAACATCTGAAGGTCAGTGGTGTGACTATCCCACTCCAGTTGCATCTTCACATGAGTTCAAGGAGAAGCCCTGAGTGCTCAAAGCCATGACATTCTGAGGAACTGTACATAATGTCAGAGAACAGCACTAGTTTCTGAGATCAAGACAGACAGTTGACACTTGCCAAGAATAAAAGAAGCTCTGTCTTGGGTGTCAGAGGCAGAAAGATGAGTAATACTACACTGAAATACTGTAATGGCTCACTGTAACATATCTTGGTCCTTGGATTTAGACCATGTTACCTGAGCTGTAAGCTTCTTGCTCTTGAATCACATCTTTTTGAGGCACCTTGTATTTTTGAGAGACATAAGAGTCCAGCCTTCTGGCTTCTACACTGAACTCATACACACACACAGAGCCTCCTCTTTGGTGGAAATCTTTCGGTTCCTTCAGCTATATATATCTGATATATATTTAGATATATCGGGCTATCTTGGCCAGTTTCCTATTTCAGAATTGCATTACTCTAGATATCTATTGACTTCATGTTCAAATTTAATTTATCTTGTGAAGTTTCTACTAAGATGACAGAGCAACAGTTGAGAATGTAAGGATCAACAGAATGTCTTTGGTAAAATTTTCTGGGGCTGTTCTGAGGGCTCTGGGACCATTAGACAGCTATTTACAGCCTGTATTTTACAAAATACTACAAAAGAAGAAACAGTATTCTCAAAAAAGCAATCCTGAGGATTAAAGCTTGAGTTTCTCACACCATGAAGAATTTCCATAAGCAGTCTGGAACTAAAATAAAACTTCTGAAACCTCAACTGAAATAAACCTCAAACACATGTTTCATTTTAGGAAAGTCAATCCTGAGATTTTACCTTTAAATTATGGTTACCCATGTTGGTATTTATACAGCTCTGTGGATGATTGAAAAAGAATCAACAACACATGGAGAGAAATAAAGTTTTACTAATAAGATTTGGAATTAATACCCAGCCCTTAACCTGGAGGTTACAAGCTAACAGAGTGTCTGCAAAGAAAATAATTAACACATCATGTATGGCAAAAAGTGTCAACAGGCCTAGTCCCAGACTTGGGAGCTAAAAAGACATTATGCAAATATTTGCAATACTTAGGCACAGGTTTAGAATTTTTTTTTTTTTTTAAAAAAAGAGAGGGGCATTTCAGGGAACCAAAAAAATTTGGATACACAGTTCAAATACTGTTCATGAAATATAAGCAGCATGTATAAAAAATAATTTTTGAAGTAGCCAATGTTCCTGGACTGTATCAGTCCTTCTGCATCAACAAACTACATTTTTATGTCCAAAGGATATAAGGTCTTGAAATCCATAGGAAAACTAAGATCCTGGCTATGTGAAAACAGTGGCAAAACTCATACTGACTTCTCTAAGTACAGGATTCAATTTATTATTCCAGCTGTAGAGCCATTTCTAACAGTACGTCCTGAGACACAAGTATGACGTTGACTAGGAGAGAAGAATATTATACACCTAGTCAATAGCAACCATCAGTCTTCCTGCTTGTGGATTCTCTGTCAAGGTTTCCAGTTATGTCATTACAAGTCGCTCAAAAATGCCTGGTTTACATGATTGAGCATGACCACAACCCAAAGTGAGACAGTGCACTGGGTCTGGTTGGGATGGAGTTAATTTTCTGAGGCACATCACAAATGCCCCAGAAACTATATTTAGCAACCAGTTCTATGGAAAAGACATCTATGCAGACTTGTTAAAAATAATAAGACGGCACACCATTTAAGACTAGTCATCTTTTCTCGTACAAATATGCTTTCACAAAAAAGCCTTTGACTGTTTATTTTTTAAACAATAGTTTTACTATTCACAACATGTTTCTTAAACAAGTAACTACACTATTAGCTACATAACTATGAATCAATCAGACAAAACAGCTGATAAACGTATAGGACAAATACTTGTGATCCAACATGAAAAGAGTTCTTACCAGTTTCTCCAACGGAGGTCACTTTTGCTGTTATAGTGACTAATAGGATACTGTGTTGCTTGGCCTGATCAGCCGACTCATGTCTAAATGCTTCAGCTCCTTTCAGCCATAAAGAAGAAAAATACCACCACTAGTGGTCTTACAGCATCTGTTGCTAGAGTTACAGAAAGACCCTAGAAAAGGCAGAAGAAAAAAAGAGTAGATTTTGGTTTAGATTTTTTTTTTTTTGCCCTCCAGTTAGTAAAGCTTCTGTTTCCTTTGGTAGTAAACGATACATAAATATATATATACACACACAGAAAATATTTCTCAATTATTATTTATCTTGACAGCCTATTAAATTTTAGTCTCAACTGGAGGTTCAAATGAGTAGGATAAATCATAGAAACATTTAAAAAACATATTTTATAATCATTTATGCTGTGATGATGTTAGAAAGCCCCTGTGAGGTTAAGAATCTCACTATATTAGGAAGACATAAGTACAACTGCCCTAATGATTCTGCCTTGAAAAGCTTCCTGTTCGTAATAACAAAAGATTTAAATATGGGTGGGAGAGGGGAGAAAATATACAGCACACTAATACTGAAAAAAATTAACTGCATTACTAATTCCTCAGAATATCCAAGCTATTCATTTGCTTGAGTCGCTAGAGCCAGCATAGAACACTATCACTATGAGGCACTTCATTACATATGCTTATTATGGGGCTGTTCAAATTAAAATAACCAGAGAACCTTAGAACACTCATACACCTGGTAAACGTAACCATGCAAGACCACATTAGGTCTTCAGGTATGTGTTAAACCTGTTGATGAGAGGTAGAAGGTTCTGATTTCAAAATGCTAGATCTGACCTTCGAAACGGTGATTACTTATGTTACTGTATTACAGAGAAAAACCAATTTTGAAACTTTTTGGTTTAATTACAAGATTAAAAGGTTAGATACAGCTGAAATTATCTCTTTAGCTCATCAGAGAATTATGCGATAATTCAAAGAGAGACAGAAGGAATAACCAGAGGGTTGAGGGAGAAGCAGGAAGAAACAGCAGTCGCTTTTTTGTCTCAATTACACTCTTTCCAAAGACTAAGTCTTGAGTTATGCAAACTGAACAAAATACATCTCAGCAAATATACTTCAAATCTTCTCATATGTTAGATAATACAGCTCCTGCTCAAGGAGTTTGCCATGCACAGGTTTTCAAATGAAGCTATGGTAAAAACAATATGCTGAGCACATGCAGCACATTTTCATTACACAAAACACTGGCGTGAGACCAGGTGGCCTCACTGTATCTATGAGAAGCATACACGGGGAAGTACCTAAACAAGCTTTCTTAACACAATCAGGTCTCTAGCAGTAAGCACCCTGTTGCTACCCTCATCAGTCAATGACTTTGTAAACAACCATGACCACAGAGCACAGGCAACTCCAACACCTTACTTGCTGGAGCATCCATCCCTGGCCCTGGGAAGCAGCCAGAGGCTAAGCATCAAGGCCCAAGTCCAGCACCAGGTACTATACCTTGCCTCCAGCTTTCTATCAACAATCCCCTCCTTCCTCCCCAGGCTCCTGACTGGCTATTTCACACTGGCCCATGCTCCTCAAACTCTCTCTTTGCTGGTGGCTCTATGATTCATTTTCCAGACTGTAATTTATGCTCCCAAAGCAGTTCAAGGGAGCAGCCTCACAACCATCCGCAAGCTCCTTCCAGTGACAGGCTCCTCCCACCCCACCCAAAATCCCACAATTATTCAGTTAACCAAATTAGCCATGAAACAGGTGCAGCATTTGCAGGCCGGGGTTGGCAGGAAGCCCCTGTCCTGCCTGGGGAAAGGGCCCCAACACCCAGGCAGCTGTGTTTTGCTGCCCAGTCCCACTGCCATTTTCTGAGTGTCCGTCACCATCACCTACCCCCCAGGGCAAAGCCTCTGGAGCTAGGGAGCACCTGCAGCCATGCCCAGCTCCCTGAGCCAGGTGCCTTCTGCCAGAGTCCAGGCAGCACAAGGCAGGCCGTGGTTGCTCCCACCAACGTGGTTTCTGCCAGCATTTGTGGGGCAAGGGGGCTGGGAGGGCCTTTGTGGCAGGGCCAAGGTGCTAACTCTGGACATTATTGTGATCCTCACACTCTGGGCCACATCACCTTGTCTCCTGTAATTAATTTGACACATGTTAATGTCTGTCTGAAGGAAGAAAAGCTGTGCCAGTCAACTTACACAGGATGGCAACACGAACATTTGTTTGCTTTCAGACGACCTGCTCAGTTCAAGAGAAAGCTTGAACATACGCATGCTAAAGCACAAAAATTAGACTGACAAACCTAAGCCATTTTTTCTCTTAAGTTTGTGACCTTAAAGCTAGTCTTGCTGTTTCAGAGAACAGGACACCAACTTTTACAGAAAACCAAAAAGGAGATGTTTTAAGAGGGATGAGCAGGAAACAAGAAAATAGATAAAGAATCAAAAATCAGCTATAAAAAAGTGAACAAACTGGGAAATGTGAAGACTGAAAAAGTAGCTCATTGCTTAAAAGAGATGATAAAGGAAAACATACCTATATTACTAAAGAAAAATAGGCAAATGAATAGCCTGCAAAGTCATGAGTTCATAGAATCAGCTGTACATGCATTAGAAATAATGTAATCTGAAGGCAAGTGATGGGAGTGGGAAAGTGAGGGTACCACTATACAGGTTCAAATTAAAGGAATTGTGAAATGCATCCACAGGACTGTGCAAACAAGATAAATGACAAGCACTGCCCTGAAAGATATGGGTGGAAAGGGGCTGACATGGCAGACTACCAAGAAGATAACACACGTTTTCCTCCAAGACATCTCTGTGACAGGGAACGGGAGCTTTCTTGCCAGTCGGCTCTGAATGAACCCTGTAGAAGAAAGAATTTGCCTCCAACCAGGACGGAAGCAGCGCTGTCAGGGTACGGGAAGCACAGCAGAATCAGGAGTGCCGAGGGGAAACTGACGTACTTTGTTAATTCCCTGGGAAGGTGAGGTGAGTGCAAAGAAGCTGAAGCCAGTCTTGGTTTCACTGCTGCTCAGATATGTTGAAGGATGCTGGGCCAAGTCCAGCAATGCTGACTGTGTCTCTAATAACTTCTGCCAGCAACGTAAAAGCTAGATGAGATAAGCTGTCTCATAGGGCATCATCTCATCACTGGGATGAGTAGACTATCCACAACTTTTGAATCTTGTCCCAAATTCAAGGAGCGTAAGTTTCTGAGGGTAATGGCAAGAGTTCTAACAAGTCATTTATGAAAAATCTTTTCATTTGGGGACTGGCAACCTTGCTTCACAAGTTAGAGACAATCTGAAATGCAACATAATCAAATTTCAGGGGCGAATGAGTTAACAGTTTTGGCAGCAGGTATTTTTGTTGGAACTAGCTGTCCTTGCACAAACCACTTTTAAGGAGAATATATTGGTGGAAAGCCATAAAGGTTATTTACATAGATGAAGTTTCATCATCTCTCACTCCCAAACAGGCTGGGTTGGTTATGCTGATCTAATGTTTTCTTTGTCATGGTTTGTGTGAGGCTAGGAGCTACATGTAAGATTGCATTTTAGTTTGCTTAGTAAGTCGATGGTAGTCCTTTGAGATACTAGTTTAAATTATGCAGATGTGCAGTGTTAGAAAAACAGTTTCAGAAATCTAATATTCAAACAAAACCAAAACATTGCTTGTACCACTAGCTTTGTTATGCCCCAACTTAGTAAGAACCATTTTCTGCAGGAAATAGCCCCCAATGTTTTTAGGAATATACCTTGCAAAATATTCTGAAATCTTTGGTTTTCCTTTCCAATAAGTAGAAGAGAACAACTTTCAGGTTTGCTCCCAGGAGCTAATTTTTTCCTTTCTTTGAGAGCCATCCTCAGTCCCCTCCTGGTATGAAAAAAGTAGTTTGGCATTAGGTTAGTTCAGTAGTTTGAATTCACTGTTCTGTTCAGGATAGAAACTAAGATACTTTTTTAAAAGTTAGCCTAAGTTTTAAAGAATGTCTACAAAAGATTATCAGTTTTGTTTGGCAAACAATTTCAAATTCAAAGTTGAATCATTTTCTGCTGTTAAAACAGACTGACTCTTGCAACACACCCAGCATCCAAGCTGAAATCAAGTACGCATCTTTTACTGATATGACATAGCCTCTGTTTAAAGAAAGATGGGATTTAACCTTAAAGACAACCTTATCAAAGCAGCTAATAGAGAATCTGCATAGAATTATTCTTTTACAGAACTGCTTGCACTAGCTGGCATTCTCTTCTTCAAATGAAAACAAACATTTGGTTTAGTAGTTACTATTCAAGTTGCTTTCCCTTTTATTCAATTTAAAACAGGCAGGACGTGCTTATTAACGTTCAGAGAATTCCTATCTGAGTCCTAAACAGAAACCTATGGGATTTTTGTTACCAAACCTGGCACATTGCCGTACCTGACATTCTAGTAAAGGATGAACTATTGGTGTTATGACACGGTTTGAAAATAAAGCCAAAGAATTTCTGTCATTGCTGTTTAAGAAATTAAATCCCTATCATGCAAACCTGGTACCAAACGATAATTTCTGCCTGGGGAAGGCTTTAAACAGAGATACCTCACTAAGTGGTTTTCCACAGCTGTCACTCTGTCAGTATTGTAACCCAGGAGGAGAAACAAGCACCGCCTGAATTTAACACCTAAGTTTCCCAGTTCTGCGATCCCTGCTCTGATACAGGGCATCTTGCAGCTCGAGCAGGTCACCTGGCCTCTTCCCTCTCGCCACCTGCAAACAGTGATTACCCTGTTTACATACAGACTGCAAAGCCTCAGCTCGCCTCTCAGCCTGCAAAACGCCTGCGGAAATAGCACCGCCGTGATCATCAGAAGCATTAACAAACCTGAACTTACATACATCCTTTCGCCAGACCTGAGGGAGGCAAAGCCCGGGCACCGTAGGCAGCGGGGCGCGCAGGCGAGGGCAGGCCGCGGGCCGGCCCGGCGAGCCCAGGGCGCCTTCCCGCGGCAGTTGCGGCCCTGCTGCCGCTGAGGGGACAGGCCCTGGCGGCTCTGGGCCCGCGCGATGCAGAGGCCTCAGTAAACGCCCCCTCGCAGCCCATTCCCATAGCAAAGCCCAGCAGCCTCCCGAGAGAAAATCGCCCCCACCCCGCTGGCGAGGCGAGGCGAGCCAGCCTCACACCGCCCCATTCCCACCGGGACTACACTTCCCGTCAAGCCTTTCGCCGCAGCAGCGCCCGCCCTCCCAGGAGGCCGCGCGGCGCCGCACACCGCTATTGGTCGGATTTGAAAAGAAGCCGCGGCCGGGCGTGTTCGTCGTACCGGCGAGCGGCGGTGGCTGCCCGGGTCGGTGAGGGAGCGAACCTGCCTGCGCCTCCCGGGGCTGGCGGCTGGGCTCTCCCGGCGTGGCGTAGGCTCTCAGGTAAGCCCGTGCGGGTTGCGAGGCTGCTGGGCTTTCGCTTGAGGGGGAAAGGAGGCGGTGGCTGCGGCCTGAGGGTCGCGGAGCTGGGGAGCAGAGTGGGCGGCCTTTGTGGCAGGCAGTGCCGAGGCCTCCCCTGCTCTCTTCTCCCCGCTGTGATCGGGGTTACGAGGTTACGGTGGGTGAAAAGTTGGGGGGGGAGGGGAAGGGGGAGGGTGCGGGCAGTGTATTAAAACTTTCCGATGTTGCCGTGGGGCGGGCAAGTCGCTGGTAACGGCCGGCCTAGGGCCGTGGGGGCAAAGCCACGTGGCAGAGTCCCATAAGAACGGGAAAATAGTTCTAAGCTTTAAATCATGGAATAGTTAGCGTTGGAAGGGACCTCAAAGATGATCTAGTTCCAACCCCCCTGCCATGGGCAGGGACACCTTCCACTACACCAGGTTGCATAACGCCCTATCCAACCTGGCCTTGAACACTTCCAGGGATGGGGCATCTACAACTTCTCTGGGCAACCTGTTCCACTGCCTCACCACCCTCTGAGTGAAAAATTTCTTCCTTATATCTAATCTAAATCTCCCCACTTTCAGTTTAAAGCCATTGCCCCTTGTCTTATCACTATGTACCCTTGTGAAAAGTCCCTCTCCAGCTTTCCTGTAGGCCCCTTTTAGGTACTGGAAAGCTGCTATAAGATCACCCCTTCTCTTCTCCAGGCTGAACAGCCCCAACTCTCTCAGCCTGTCCTCACAGGAGAGGTGCTTCAGTCCTTGGATCATCTTTGTGGCCCTCCTCTGGACCCGCTTCAGCAGCTCCCTGTCCTCCTTGTGTTGGGGACTCCAGAGCTGAAGGCAGTGTTCCAGGTAGGGTCTCACGAGAGCAGAGTAGAGGGGCAGAATCTCCTCCCTCGACCTGCTGGCCATGCTTCTTTGGATGCAGCCCAGGATATGGTTGGCTTTCTGGACTGCCGGTGCACATTGCTGGCTCATGTTGAGCTTCTTATCTACCAGCACTCCCAAGTCCTTTTCCTCAGGGCTGCTAAAGTGAAAAAATAATACTTGCAGAGGGAAAACTTTCCTTTTAATTTTTTTTAAGTGTAAGGGCTGATGCTTCATGTTTTATGTAAGCTGCCAGGCTTATCGTGTTGGTTTAGGGCCTCTTCTATCCTTTTTTTGTGCTGCTTGACAGTGCTACAGGCTTTGTGTCTACTGTGACCACATTTTGCTGTGCATGCTGTTCTAGATCCCTTTCTCTTAGGGTGTCTGCAGCTCTAAAATCTATTGTCACAGTAAGCAGAGTTATAATAACATACACAAGTACTTTTTAGTGTCTACAGCCAGGCAAAATACCTGTTTACACCAGAATACCCAAGGTAATTACCATGCTGTATGGCACAGTGTGGAGACAGGTGGACAGTCTGCATCTTGTGTTTTGCATGCTGTTCGTGGTTGAACGTTACTGGTCTTTAGTGCTGGACTCATGAATAACTTCAGTTCCAGCTTTCCTTAGTAGCTTAATGTTTGTCTTCTACCCATGGCAGGGGGGTTGGAACTAGATGATCTTTAAGGTCCCTTCCAACCCTAACCATTCTATGATTTTGTCTCTTACATTAAAAGGCATAGAATGAGAGCATAATCTTGACAAATCACACTTTAAAATAAGCTTATATTTAAAGCAACTGAAATAGTTATCTAACAAATGTATCTCCTGTCAAGGCCTGATAAGAGTTTTGCGGTGTGATTTTGTGTAGCTGATGAATAAGACCTCTAGCTTGTGACAGCATAGGTATGTTTCTTTCCAGCAGTAGCTTATTCATAGGTTAGTGTTTGTTCAAGCTGTGACAATATTTCAGGACAAGTTTTTCCTGGTGTTAATACAGTTGCCTGACAAAAAGAAAAACTGCAGATTAGAAGAAACACAGCAAACCTCGCTGCTTGGTTTATGTATAGCTTCACCTAATTTGCTTGTTGACGTTTGTCTATCTTTATGAAGTTCTGTGTCTGCCTTTTACAAGCTAGGTAGGAAGACCAAGCTGTTCAGTGTTTTAACACTGAAGTGCAGACGTGTTTCAGCCTTTATGCTGCGGGGAACAAAAATGTTGTGGCTCCTTAATAGGCAACACTCTGCTTGAGCAAAGGAGCTTTGAACCAGCCCTTCTCAGTCCATTGTTTTAAAGAATACTGTATATTGACTGTTAATATTTAGAGACACAGCGTACATACATAGCTGTAGCATAGACATGGAAACACAGTATTAGAAGACCATTGAATTGTTGTGCCCAAAGCTTCAAAACTGCAGGAGGCCATGTGGTAGGTGTCTAATTGCTAGAACGCTTGCTGCTGTAGTCTACGAGTAATTGCCCAATGAGTTATTTTAAACTTAATCCATAACAAAAGCTGCCAAGTCACATCTGTAATATCATAGGAAAAAGTGATAAAATTGCAGACAAAATATACTAATAATTTTAAATAAAATGCACTTTTTAAAGGTTGTTTTGAAATTTACCTGTCTACTGTCAACACTGAATCAATTTACTTTCATTTTCTATAGCAAATTTTCAATGCCCAGATTCTGAGATGCACAAAAATCATTAAATTATGGATTAATAAATTAATTGCTGATCTGTAAAATGACTGAAAAAAAATGACTAAAAAGCAATGCCTTAACTTGTGCTCTGGCATGAGGTCTTCTAATTTTCTAGTGTGCTCTTAATAGCTAAAACTATCTATTAGTCTTGGAATGGTTCTGCGCTCTGTCTTGTATTAAGCTACTTTGTGTTATCTTCATAATACTGACTATTCATCAGGTCCTGCAGAGATAACCATGAAGTTTGTGTTACTCTTGCAATAAGCTTTTATTCTAAATGGGCACTATAATGAGGTGATGAAGAAGTGTATGGGGAACAATATGATTGTGGGGTTTTTTGTTAAATTGTATCTTCATTGTCAGACATGGTTTTTAGCAAGGTTGTGGTACATGTATAGGGCTTTTCCCTGGTAAACAGTTGCTTTTCATTGAAAGAATAGCTGTTCTTGTTGCATCATGATGCAAACCTCTCTGCAGACCCTCTCTGCAGACCCTCTCCACAGCTATCAGAAGCTTGCAATACAAATTATGAATAGATTGAAGAACGCTTTCTCCTTTAAAATTGTAGCTCAGTCTCAAATTGACTTGTCTCTAAGGGACTTCATGAGCTCTATCATTATAGTTTTATTTTGTGTTGCAGGATGGAACTGACTTCAGATAATGAGAAATTTTTCAGACCATCCTATATTGCTAGTGTTGAGCCGCCTCAAAGAACAGAACCAGTAAACGTGGAAGATATTAGAACAGATCTGTCTGCTGAATTTTCTTTGGTTTCTTCAAACTCGGACACAAGCCAGGTGAGAAAAATTTAATGTTTGGATTTTTTTTTCTTAAATAAGCGTAGGCCTTTCATCAATAAGAATACTCAGAATTTTAGAGAGAAGATGAAAAGCATCTTTAGTGTCTTTAATACGGAGGACATACATAGGATTAGATGAAGTTGGGTGGCACTGCATTGATACTTTGTCGGGTGCAGCAGTCTTCTGTGAATGAGGCTAATTGCCAGTTCAGAGCAGCTTAGTCATAGAGTGTTTTGTGGGTTGGTTTCTTGATCTCTAGTTGGCCTGAATGTAGTGTGTGGTGCATATTATATATATATATATATGCTGCAAGATTGAGTTATGAAAGCAAACATCTGTAGGGGGCCCAAGCACTTGTAAAAATGATGTAGTGAATTACTTTTGCTTCACAAGTCATCAAATAAGGTCTGTTCAAAATAACCTGATAAAATAAAACTGCTTTAACATGCTAGTTATTCAATAAACAATCTAGTCAAATTTCTAACTTCTCTAATTTTTTATTTCTATATTTTTTTATTTTTATTTTTTTAAATTTAAGAGGAGCAGTTTGGAGTCAAAGGGACACATTGAAGTTTGCCTGCGTATTAGGCCATTTACATCGTTGGAAAGAGAAAATGAATTTCAGGTGTGACATTTATTAAAATACCTTAAATGTATGTGTGGGGTTTTTTTTTCCCTGTAAGATGAGCTCTTTATACACTTTTCATGCCCGCATTGCTTGTGCTTCCTTTTAACAGGACTGCATTTCACTTGAAGACTCAACAAGCATCATACTGAAGCCCCCCAAAAACTCTTTGAGTCGACTAAGTGAAAAAACTGCTGGGCAGATGATGCAGAAGTTCACTTTTTCACGAGTAAATGAATTATCTTTACAAGTTTTTAATTTAGTCCTGGAACA
This sequence comes from Tauraco erythrolophus, assembly GCF_009769465.1. Classification (NCBI taxonomy): domain Eukaryota; kingdom Metazoa; phylum Chordata; class Aves; order Musophagiformes; family Musophagidae; genus Tauraco; species Tauraco erythrolophus. The sequence continues at coordinate 19,674,590 of NC_141473.1, read as the reverse complement.
AGTTGTTTAAATGATTTTTTTTTTTAAATACCAAGCAAACTAGATTTTTAAAATGTCAGTAGTCTTTTAAGATTGTAAACATGTGGAATTGAAAAGATTCTTTAAAAGTCTCTAATGACTGCTTAAACAAAATAAGATGTTTCTTGGTAATGCTCAGGTGTTTGGACCTGAAACAACTCAAGAAGAGTTCTTTGAAGGTACCATGAAGCAACCAGTGCAAGATTTCTTAGATGGATATAATCGTCTTATTTTTACATATGGCGTTACAAATGCTGGGAAAACCTACACATTCCAAGGTATAAGTAGAAATGTGTTCTCCTTGAATGAGCTTATGTCTTTTTTTTGAAAGTGAGGATTAGTTCTAGTAGAAATATTATAATTTTTTCCTTTATTTAAACTACAGACCTTATACATTGGCTTCTCTCAAATATTAATAGCCTTTGAAAGTCTCCTTCCACAACAAATATCACTAAACTGCCAACAGGCAGTCACTGCCAGAGCTTAGATAAACAAGTAGTGATATTGCTTTGTAAGGCTGTAATAATTGCAACCAGATGTGTGTGACTTTTCTTTTTTCCTCCCAAGTGTCTAGAATGTCGGGGAGAAGGGGGAACTAGGAAAATACATCTTCTGTGTATCAGGATGTGAAAAGTGTGTTAAGTCACTCTACACCAGACTAGTGTTTTGCAATTTTTTTTTTATTATCATCATAAAGGTCATATTCATCTTATGTGCAGTTGCCTTCAAATAAGTAGCAGTATTTGAGTCTGTTTCAATTATTATAGGCAGAGAATAAGCGTTTTGAAACACGGTTGTTTACTTTCAAATATCTATGTCTTGTCTCAAGTTTCTGAGCTTATCGGTTGTATTCTAGGAGAACTTGTCTCCCAATGCACTATTTCTGTACTGTTGAAGCTCTATATCCTTTCTAGTCAGAAGTTGTAATTCTTTAGTTATTTTTCTAAGCGTTTTAACAAACGAGGTGATTTGATTCACATGAAAACAATTTCTCCCATAATTAAATGGCAGTTCTCAATGCTGTACTGCTTATTTTATACACAGAAGTAGTAGAGGGACAATGAGTTTTGTGTCGTGTGAAATTGATCTTTATTGAAGTGACATCTTCTAAGGGATTATAATAAGACTACTGCCAGTACTTTCTGGTATTGTTAATCTGGGGCAATAATGGGATGCTCTTTTCTGTCCTAATAAATAATAGGTAAATAACAAAAACCAGAGTTCCTTATGTGTACAGTACCTTATGCTTGACTAGTTTGGGCTATACTGTGTGGTTTTTCAAGAACTTTTGATTCATGTCTCTTCAGACTCTGGAGACTTTTTCATGGTGTTATATTTTTAGGACCTAACTATCAACTTATGATAAGAATTGGCAGGGTGGAATGTTGCCTACTGGGTGCCATGATTTCCTCTTCTATCATTCCCAGTGTTGTCGACAAAGCCTTTCTGCTTTGGCATTACATGGGAGCCTGTATTCAGCCAATGGACTTAAGTGAAGGATGAAGCAGTTTTTAGGACTGTTCATTGTTCACCAGTGACTTACTTTGTTCAGATTAAATTTCAAGTGGCATTATAATAAACAAAAAAATATTAGAGGAGATGAGAAATGAATGTAATGCAACAGTACTTTAACTTAATATGTTATTTCGTTACTAGCTCAGTGTTAGGGTGCCAACCAGATTTTACACAGGTTCTGACTCAGATGACACAGCTAGTGCTATGATTGGCTCATCTGTCTTGGGAGCAGGAGAAATTGTCAGAGTTTGAAAAATGATGCTGTTAGAGTCTGAGACAGGACAGCAGTTTCTCTTCCACTGTCCCTTCTCTCTGGTTTAGAAATCAAAGTGAAGTGAACTCTTTTTAAACTTGCATCTGGATTCAGAAATATCAAGTGTGCGTTGAGGCTTTTATTTGGCTCCTTTTTGTTTTTTAGGTGCAAAAGTAGTACACTCTGAGAAAGGGTTTGGGACAGGGAAAGGAGTGAGTCTTCACAAGGCTTCTAGAACTCTTTTTGTAGGGTCTGTGGAATTAGTACAGGACTGCCCCTGAGAGATCAGTTATCAGTTGTATTTCCAGCTTACTTCCTTGAGAGAGAACGAAGGCAGCCTATGAAATGCGACTGAAAAACTGAAACTCTCTATTACATGTCTGTTGGTTGTGCTTTTTTTTTTCTTAAGGCTAAGCTGATGCAGAATATCCCAGCAGTTTTTATTTTATGTTATGCCCCTTACTGTCTAAGGGGTAGAGTATGAGCTGTTGCTGAAAGCCAAATACCTTTCAAAACACTCTAGTGCCACTTCTGTTACCTTGAAAATACAAAAAAAACCCTGCTTCATGCTGTAAGTGGCCTCCAAATTCTGCATGTATGCCTTGAGATTAGAATTACTTATCATACTGTCTTCCTTTATCTATATAACTTGTTCACAGCAATAATTAAGATCTTTCTTTTGCATGTTGCTTTCAGGGACAGAAGATGACATTGGTATTCTGCCAAGGACTATGGATATGTTGTTTAAAAGTATTCAAGGAAAGCTGTACACAGCAATGGATCTCAAACCCCATCGGTGTAGAGATTATATAAAGCTGGATAAAGACCGAGTGAGAGAAGAAACTGCTATTAAAAATTCGATCCTTCGCCTAACAAAAGAGGTAGAGGAACATTTCTTTCTATACTGATGAGTACACACATCTTTAGGTAGTTCAATGTTAACCTGATCAATTTTCAATGGGAAGAGACTATCTGTATTTGAGCATGATGTGTCTATCTGCTGTCAGCCAGCTATTCAGGTTAGCAGTAAAGTGAGCAATAAAACTGGTGAACCCTGTTCTCATGTAGATTTCTGTCTTGTGGCTGAATACTTGATAGGATGTGAACTCTAAGCTTTTTTTTTTTTATAGCTTGGGCACCTGATAACTTATCCTCTAGGGTTACTGATGCTTAATAGGACTGAATGCAAAGTCTCTTCATCTGTGGAGACACTAGTAGGTCTGCTCCTTTAAACAATTTACTGTCTTTCAGGATTCTTGAAAGAAGTGAATGACTTTGAGGTTGTTCGCCTCTTCCAGTTTGGTAAATGTCATCAAAGGAAGCAAAATCTTTTTTAACAGCAGACCTATTATGCCATAGACTTGTGAAGATTTGGGTTAAAATGGATTTCTGCTGGACTTTGTTCTTAGACAGATCACTGTTGAGTGGTTCAGAAATGCACTTTGGTTTTATGAGTTGCCTGGAATTCTAAAGCTGTCTAGTCCGTTTACAGTTATGGGGATTTGTATTTTGTATAAGCATACCTTTTTCTTGTTTTCTTTTTTAATTCTGAAATGAATGGAACAGTATTAAAAAAACTGAGCATACACTAGGAATTGGAAGGAGAAAAGGGATTATTGTGCTTTTATTTTTAATGAAAAGATTTAAGCATCTCTCTAGTTATATGCTAGGTTATAATGGGATGTTCTGGCTGTTGTGGGATGGAATGTGTCTGTTACCTTGATTTTTGTCCAGGAGTTAGTTAACTGGACTTCTCCAGTGTGGAAGGCAGGTGGCAGCAAAATTCTTCAAGACTTTGTTTCAAAAGCCCAGGCATATGTTAAATATAGCTCTAGCAGTCTTTAAGGACTTCAGAAAAAACTTGTCACGTATGTATGTTTGGATACACTTACGTGTCTCCTCTAGTTTCTGAAACCATGATTATAAGAACAATACTTCAGCATATAAATTTGATGGCAGAGTTTGCATCTACTTCAAGAGACAGGTATGGGTGGGTGTTTTATATGTGTAAAGCTTAAACTAAAAGTTTTGATTACATTAATATTTAACTATTTCAGGAATCACTTTATGGAATCCTAACTTTATATGAAATATACTCTTGACAAAACATTTATAAAAACCCAAACCAAACAAAAAAACCCACAAATAAACAAAAAAACAACAGAAATAAAACCACAAAAAAACAAACAAAAAAACCCCACCCTGACCCAAAAGATACCTGTCTTGTAATCCATGTTTCTTTTCTTAAGTGTACTGTTTTTGGTAGATGGGTTGCACATCTTTGCAGTTCTGTGCCTAAAAAAACCAAAAACAAACAAAAACAACCAAAACTAAGACTGAAAGAGCTCAGCAGAAGAAAAATTCCTTTCTCTTACTAAAACCTAGACTTTTTCAACTGTAGAAGCTTTCTACAGCCTGTATCATGAAGCAGTAAGTTGCACACTTAAATTGAGTGACTGTTGTATCTTTACCTCTGTCTCTGAGGGTTGACCTAGTAAGCCGTAAGATATGGGATCTTGAATTAGCAAAATGCCACCAACAAGAAATGTCAGGACTTTCTAGATTCACTAGATTAAGAGTAATAGTTGAACTGCAACTGGACTCCTGCATATCATCCTGTTAAATCACCCTATTTCTATGTGGGTTCCCACCCCTCTTTTTCTGCGAGTAGTTTTCTTCTGGTTCAGCATGCTGAAGTTCTGTATGCTGTGATAGGGCTTAATGTAAGGGAAGCGTCAAGAACAAGTAATAAGGTAAGAAAAACCCTTTCAATAGGAGTGTACTGTGTTCTTGTCTAGTAGGACGATAAAGCTATTAGAAAAGATGCTGTTGAATTACTGTCAACAACATGTCTTAAAGTCTGTTTGCTTTTGTAGGTAGACCATCAAAATAGCACCAGCAACAAAGCACCAGTTGATTCTAAGGGTGAGTTTTATATTAAAGAATTGCAATTAAGGCTGGTAAAGAAGCTTTCTTAAGGCTAATAACTGACTTCTGGCCATGTTAACAGTAAAGTGACTACTTGGTGGTTTTATATGCCTGTGAATTGGATAGTGAGCAAATTATCTGTGTGGAATACATAAGAATAAAATGATTGGAAGAATACCTGAACAGGCATTAAATGAGATGAAACTATAGCAAGGAAAAGCAGTGCTAATAATGCTATGGGCCCTAGAGGTATCCTGACAGGCTTTTAGAGTACCTGTATATAATTAGATAAACTTAATTCTAGTATTTAAAAACTACCTAAATACTAGCTTTGCTTTTAAAAAGTCAGGATGAAGTGTACTTGTCAGTTTAATTCTCTGTTTTCTAAATATATTGAAGATATTAAATAATTCCAACCAAGCTGTATGTGTTTGATAGAATTTGCAAGTGGATTAGGAAATGATAGAGTATGTCTTCCTTGCAAATATGTAGGGTAAGCATGTGACTTTCAGGTACTTAAGAGGGGAGGGATTTCAATGTGTTTTTGTTTGGGGTAAGTGTTTTTTAGAAGGCTGCTGTAGTGTAAGTTCTCACTTATTAATTTTTTTAAATGAAATTCACTTTACTAGGTCTATATTGACTTATAATATTTTGTACTTGGCAGATTTGGAAGAACTCTTGAAAGACTCGGAACAATTTGGCACAACTGTGAAAAGTTACATTAAGTTTTCTGTCTGGGTGTCATTTTTTGAGATTTACAATGAATGTTTTTATGATCTACTGACTCCAATATCAAATGACAAGAAACGAAAAACATTACGCCTTGCTCAAGACATCAAGGGATGTTCTTATGTAAAAGGTGATTAGAATACATTTTAAATTGCCAAACATGTAATTTGAAAAGTCAGTCTTCCTGTAACAATGTTTCTTTCTAGATTAGAAAACTCCTAACTGCATTCATTGTGGCACCAGAAACGTCTACCTCGAGTACGAAAGGCAGCAATCTACATAGAAGTATCTGTACCTTTAATGGCATTTTGTCTTTATTCTTGCCTGTAACTCTTAAAGGCCTGTGCGCACCTTAATATTTCTTTGAAATGGGAGAAATATTGAAAACAGTTGACACATTTGTTAATGACTTTCTTTTTTTCTTTCCATTTTCTTAAAAAACTCCAGAAGTTCTCAACTATAGCTATAATAGTTTCAACAGTTTTTTGTTTGTTTGTGGGGGTTTTTTTAGTATTTTCTGTAGAGAAACAGACTTTGCAGAACATGTGAGAAAGTTCAATCTGACTACGAATTACATTCTACAGTACCCTAGTCTATGTAATTTGTTTTGAGTTAGGGGGGTGAGAGTTAACAGAACTCAAATAACAGTTCAGTGTTTGGTTCTTGCTATGGAAAAAATAGAGTTTGAAATGAGTTTGATTTGTTACAGGTTCTTTGGACAGTCAAGACACCAATTCTAGATTAAAGGCCTTTTTGTATGTGTTTGGCCTGCTTCTTTTATCTTTCATATGCCAAACTATAGATTCAAAAAGCTGAATTGGACAATAAAACTAACTCCTTCATTTCTTCAAAGACTAAAAAATGTGTGAAGTAGGAAATAGCTGTGATTCAGCATAATCTTTTTTCTAAAGCTTAGAAGTATAAGGCTGTTCTTGATGTTATTGAGGAAAACCAGTTAATGGTTTTCTTGGTCACAGCTGGTATTTTTGCTAGTACAATTTTGGTGACCTCTAGTAAACAGAGCCCATAATGTTCATATTATAAGTTCAATGAGTAGGGTTGTAGGTATTTACTCTAGCACATATCAAAATGACAGACAGTCATATTGCAGACAAAACTCTTCACTGATCTGTTTCAGCTGATGGCCCTCAAAGATGTTCAGATTACTTTCCCTTGCCCCTCCCACCCCTCCTCACCCCCCAGAATCATAGGCTAAAACAGAGAAGCTGTGCAGGTAGAATCCTGCTTTGAGGAGTATGAACATAGGGCTTTCATATTCACATCAGGCCCTACCTTTTGGCTTTTCAGTATTCAGGCTAAGGTGGTTGTCGTGGTTTAGGCCAGCTGGCAACTAAATGCCACACAGCCACTCACTCACTCAGTTGGATGGAACATATTTTAGTGTGCTATTAGGATGAATTGATGCAATATACTTTGTCCTTCCTTTCCCATAGAAAGAGGAATCTTGATCTTATTTGTCATAATTTCTGTGTGAAGCAGACTTAGTAAAATGTTTGTATGCCTCAAGTACGTGTATTATTCTTGGTGTGCATACATTATCCGTTAATCTCTTCGTTCTTTTTGATAATGATTTTTACAAGATTATCATGTTTCTTCTTCCTGAAGATCTGCAGTGGGTTCAGATTTCTGATTCTAAAGAAGCTTTTAGACTTCTAAAACTGGGGTTGAGACACCAGAGTATTGCAAGCACGAAACTAAATACCTGCTCCAGCAGAAGGTGAGAAACTTTTTGAATAACATTGGGCATAGGATCGTGTGTGGGAGGAAGGAGAAACTAAAATATGGCTTGTGGCTTTTAGGAGGGGAAGAAGCTTTAACAAGGTCTAGATATCTAGGTTCCAGTTTTGGAGTCCTTAGCAGTATGTGACCTAATGCCTTAATCCAAAAGGATTTGATCCTTCAATGAGATGAACATGTACAAAAACTAACAGTGTTTGATCAAATACTCTCCTTCAAGCAAAAGCCCTTTGTTTTATTCTGTCCAAATGTCTGAAGAAAAAGGAAAATAAGTGTTACATAAATATTTCTATTTGAAAGTTTATATCTGATAGAGTATATGCTTAGATATGTTGACAGAGTCAACAATGTTTTGAACAGACCTTGTGGAGGCTAAAAAAATTTTGAAGGTATTGGTCTACTTTATCGTTTCTCTGCTGATGTTAAACTTCTCCTTTTAGTCACAGCATATTCACAGTTAAGATACTAAAAATTGAAGATTCAGGAGCACCACGAGTGACCCGAGTCAATGAGTAAGTTCAGAGCAGATTACCCCTCTTCTATTTGTGAGGAAGTCGTCAATTATCTTCCTTGTTTCTGTACTGGTACTGCACTATACACCCAGCGCTCCCTGGTAGAGCCTCATGCATGTATGGTGGTTTACCCTCTTCTTACACTCATACAGTACTTAGCACTCTACCTCAAGCCATAAGGTTGCAATGTTGTTCTGTATCTTGTCACCTCTGTTCAGCACAAGGTTCTCCTAGTCTGCTATACCCCTGAATTCATGTAAGTCCTCAGAAGGAAAAAGATGGAGGGGGAATAGGAAGTGTGTTAGAAAGGGTTTGGCAGGAAGTAGTGCAAAGCAAAATTTGATTGGGGAAGCAACCTTGAAAAGGATAAAAGGGTTCACGCAGATGAAGATCAAGACAGTCTTCCTCTAAGAAAAGTGCTCTTATTATAAAGTGATTAATTTGTGCATGTTCTGAGGTAAACAAAGTGAATTCTTCTTTTCTGCTTTCAGATTGTCAATGTGTGATCTTGCTGGTTCAGAAAGGTGTACCAAGACCCGCAATGAAGGTGATCGATTGAAAGAGAGTGGAAATATAAACACCTCTCTCCTGATTCTAGGCAAGTGTATTAATGCGCTCAAGAACTGTCAGCAGTCAAAGTAAGTCTTTTTATGAATTGCAAACTGTTTGTGGTTTTCACATATTGCCTACAATGTTTAAAAGTTATTGTTTGAAGTACACAATGCTAACATTGTTTTTGGTAGAAAAGATGTGCAGACATGTAAAGTCTATAGTATAGTCTTGATCTATCAAAGTTATTTTAAACTTGCCTTGTTTTGCTCCTTAGATCATTCAAATTCTAACATTTTTTTAAACATGCTATCATAGATTTTTTTTAGCAATTTAACTTTCTTCATCTAAGCTTGGCTTGTCAAACTTTGGAATAAGTTTAAAACCCCCTTTTCACTGGCATTATGTAAGAATCAAATTTTCACCCTTTTATTACTCTTTTGTGAGCTAGCTCCATTTTCTACATACTTCTAGTGTAACACTTATCAGCAGGATATTGCTGTGCTATCATAACTGTGCACTCTTTGACAAAATTTGTCTGTCTTTCTAAATCTTGACATAACTTTAACACTGTCCTCCTGATCTAGCTAACTATATGCAGACAAAAGAAAGCCTTCTCACTATTTATGCCTTGGCTTGGAGATCTAAATAAAAATAAAATAATACAAAAAGTTAGCTGTCTAAAAAAAACAATATCCAGTCACAGCTGGATGTAACTGTCAAGGAACAGCTTTCTCCACAGGTTTGCGTTTGAAGATGTATTTCTGTCCTAGATGTTAAACGACCTCTCAGTCTTCTGATTGATATGCCCGGATGTGCTTTGTCAAATTCACTTACCTTGTAACACTGTTTCTGACAGCCTATTCAAAGTCATCACACTTGAAGATGAAAAAGCTTTGCTAGTGTGTGTTCCTGATTAACCCCATACTTCGTGAATTTACAGCCTTTCTTATCTTCCTGTTCTTTCCAGATAAGAAGGCTGTGTTAAAATTAGCAGCTGCTTAAAGGGCTCTTAATGTATTCAGGAGGTCTTTTTCTGATCCTAATAACTTGGAATTTTAACAATATAGAAGAAATATTCTGAAGCATGATCTCTTAAAGTGCTAGTAGATGCCTCTTGCTAGTTGAATAGGATGCAGTGACTTTAAAATGGTTCTTGTTTATCAGTCCTCTAGCAAAGCTAGTTATGAGTTGTATATGCATTCTGGTGGGAGTGTCACTGTCTTGCTAAGTTCTGTAGCACTATTCATGTAACTGAATAGTTGTCGTGTCCAAGATGCAGGCAATCTATTCCAATAGCAAGTGTGTGTTTTGTCATGTTTTAGGAATTATGGTAAAATTCCTATAAGCATCAAAAACTACATCACCAGCTGTTAAATTCAAGGGCACAACTTCTGATTTAGGAAACACCGAATTGCTGGGGGATTAGGGAAAAAGTTCTGAAAAGTATCTCCATGTGTTTGGTGTGTACTCATTTTCTTGCCTAGGCACTTGATATTGTCCATTCTCAGAGGCAGGATACTGAGTAAGAGAGATCTTAATGTTGGGTGCTGCATGCTTAGAACTAGGTATGTCCCTTTCTTGAATGCAGAAAGGAAAAGAGAGAGGCGGGGTACAGTTTGATGTAGCATGAGGCTGCTTGACCTACCCTAGGATAAATGTTGAACATGCTTTTGGTTTAAGTGTTCCCATTGACTGTTTTGCTATAGCCTGTCTGAGATAATGGCTAAAACATCAGTCACAACAATGCAATCTCTTTACAAACAGCTGTATCTAGTCCTAAACTATTTTAATTGATTTAAAGACTACTGCTTTTATAAATATTTTTAACTTTTCAGGCTGGATAGCTCTTACATTGACTGGAAATTACTAAACTTCTGGTCATCTGTTCTTTTGTCTTTGAAGGTTGCAGCAGCACATACCCTTTCGGGAAAGTAAGTTAACTCATTTCCTTCAAGGATTCTTCAGTGGAAAGGGGAAGGTATACATGATAGTAAACATAAGCCAATGTGCTTCGGCATATGATGAAACACTCAATGTGCTAAAGTTCTCTGCCATTGCACAAAAAGTAAGTGTTGTAGTTTATCTTGTTGATCAGTACTTGTGATGTACATTTAAAGAGTAAGTTCTCTCACTTGTAAGAATGTGGATTTAGTTAGTGGATTTTTCTGTCTCATGTTGCAATCGTGTTTTCTAATTGCTCCTAGTCAGGCTTTATTTCCTTGTAAAGCTTTTTAAAAAGGCTTTGTTGAGGTGTTTTGTTTCTTTGGAGTGTGGGGATGGGGTTGTCTGTTACTGAAAATCCATAATTTCTGTATGATGTCCAGCCTAATGAGACACGTGGTATATTCGGAAGAAATTCTCCGAGATCTAGGTAAATTTTCCTTCTGTACTCATCACATGCTTTCACCTAGGAGCAATTCTAGGTGCCCCATATATTACTGCTATCTTAACTTGGAATATTGCTCACCTGACATATTGATAAAATAGATTGAGCACCAAAGAAAGCTTGAAAGGTCATCTTTATGTCCGTAGAGACTTCAGTGGGAACATGAAGGTTAAGCAGAATGAGTAGAAGTGATTGCAGTGATATAAACTTGATGAAGATGGAAGACGAAAGTATTGGGGATCAGTGCTGCAGCCTTAATAGAAGCCATGGATAACTTCTGTTGACAATTAGATATGTTCAAAGGACAGTAGATCCAGGCCTTTGGAATGTGGGTTCATCTAAGCAGGCTAAGTACAACACTAGAAGGAGCAGATTGGAGCAGATTGTAAGGGTGATACAGCTGATCAAGAAATAGAATTTGTAGGATGACGTTCATGTAATGCAACTAGAAACTCATAGTACAGGAAATACAGAAATCTGTCAGTGCATGAAGTGGCAACCCTCTTGTAGATTATCGAGCTAGTGAAACTTGGTGTTCCTGGGATCAAAAGAAGGGTTAGAATATAAAGTGACTCCTTGGTACTCTAGCTGGAAACTGGCCTAAGTAGTGACTCTGAACAGAGGATCGGCTAGGGGAGTACTGTGCTCAGGAGACCTGTAGGAAAGTGCAACAGGTATCTCTTGGAAGTGCTGGTAGAGGTTTAATAAGTACTGATGACTCTGTTCTTTATTTTCTGGGTAGGTTTTAGTTATGGACACGTCTATTCTTCCCCAAGATCAGTCATTTGGGCAGAAATCAGCAAGAGAATCATCACTACTTTGTGGCACTAAAATGCCAATGCCAAGGAAAAGAGCTACTATTCTATGGGACAGGAGCTTAGAAGATGTGATTGAAGATGATGATGAGGTGGAGGAACAGCATAACATGTTAGGAGAAGAAGCAGTGCAGAAACACAAAGAAAATAAAGTTCTTATCGGAAAAGAAGAATATATGGTATGTGCCAGAACTACTTTAACAAATAGTGTAGTGTAGAGTGTTGAAGCAAGGTATCTTTCTCCTGGTTTCCCCCCTTTTTTTTTTCCCTCTGATCACCTTTGTTGTACCTAAATACAGCATTAAGAACTAAAAGCGGGATTGCTCCTGACTTAGTGCCTGTCGTGGGGAAAGCTGTATGCAATGTGTCTAAACACAGACTGGACAGTAAGAATAGTAGATTTGGCTTTCTTTCCTTTTGGTAACCTATGGTCAATGCACAGCAGGTATTACCTGATTTTAGCAACACAGAATACTATTCCTTTGTATTCTATGCACAAGAAAACTCTGAAAACCTTTAAGGAACAGTAACTTTAGTCACTTTTAAGGAAGACAAGGAGGAGGGAACAGGAACAGAGACAAGAGACTGTTTTGTGGGTGTTTCATTAATATTGCCCTAAAATGAGCATCTGGAAAACAAGGGCTAAATCCTGTAGAGCTTAAGCCTGTTAATTTGTTGGTTTTTTAAATACAACTTCAAGAATTCCTGTAATAATATTCCTTGCAAGTGGCTGCTCTGTGCAAACTTAAATTGCTTTGCTAGTACCAAACAGATATTTCAACCTACTCATGAATCCTCCTGTTTATGAATAAGCTAATAAAAGAACTGGAAGAACTTTTACCAAGTGGAAGCGTAAAGTATTGTTGTAGTACTTGAGGAACAGGGGAAAAACTCACTTCTGGAAAACTAATTCTTTATGAAAAACTTAATACCAATGGTAATTCTAGATGCTGCTGAGTCTCATAGAAGAGTTGAAGAACAAACTTATTACTGAAAAGAAGAATAAGTTACTGCTAGAACTAAAAATTCGTGAAGAAGTGACACAAGAATTTACCCAATATTTTGCTGAGCAGGAAATAGATTTCAAGTAAGTTAGTTTTAAGTAATTTTAAAACTGCTGGTTGAAAAAACAGAAATAAATTCACTTATTTCTTAAATTGGTCTCTTGGCTGTAAGAGACCACACTCTTCTGCTAGACTAACTGCCTCTGTTAATAGACTGGTTTCTGTTTGGACTATGAATTCATGAAGAATACTGTGTAGGAAAGGCTTTGATTTTTGACGGGTGAGTCAGGGGTATGTGTGGAATCTGTAAGCAGTGTTTGTTCCTATAGAGCTCTCTCTAATAGAAGAGCTTTGTTGATATGATGTCTATAGAAAGAGTGATGCCAATTCTTTGGTTACTGCAGTCTTAATGATACTGCAAACAAGTATTCTGGCTCAAGAAGCTTAGGAAAAATGCTTGTTGTTAAGTGCTATCTGTAATCTGTGTAAGTATTTGTATCTTTCTCATTCTTCAGGGATGTATTTGGGGGGAAAATATATTTCCGCTTTCATGTAGCGATGCTGTCTTGTGTATTGTCTATTATGCCAAAATAAAGAAAAAAAACATAGTTGTTTATAGGCAGCTTTACTAATAACTACTTAGCAGCTCATACTGGCTAGCTTTCAACTGACTTGTTTTGCCTACTATAGAAAGTGCCTTTCTCATGAACGAGAAAGACTTGAAGAAAATTCTGAAAGACGCCTGGAAATCTTCAAGGAACTTGTAAACGGTTACACTAAAAACGCACATGAAGAAAATAAAGTAAAGGATCGGCCTTGCGGTGAACAAGCTGGACCTCTGGTATCTTTATCCCCTGCCCAGTAACATGCCTTTTACTAACTACCTGTTACGGTGATGGTGTGTCTCAAAGATTAGAAGAATGGTTTCAAGGAATTGCATGCTGTGCAGCTGTATCCTCAGCAAGATGCAGTTACCACATTTAATAGCAGTAGTTGCTGAGCCTTGTGTACGCATTTAGGAATCTTTGGGGTTTTCTGTGTTTCTGCAACCCAAAGTGAGAATTACTGTATACAAAGAAACTGGGGGGAAAAGCTGCAATCAAGATATAAACTCCATTACATTGAGTGCCTATGTAAAATATTTGATGCTGACTTCTTAGGCCCCATATAAGGACTATGCTGGAGTGGTCTTAAACTTTCTCTCAAGGCTATTGTAGTTGCAACTGTAACAATAAGAATTGTATATACACTTAAACCGTAACTAGGCTTTTAATGTGAGGCTGGCTCTTGTGAGTTTGGAACTCTTTTTTTTTTTTTTAAAAAAAAGCAAAGAGGAAAGATATAAAGTAAATTCAGTTGTACTCAGAACATTGAAGTTGCAACAAGTTTATTTCACCTCACAAACTTTTACTGATACATGAAAATTTCAGATGTATTCCTTCTAAAACTGCTGACTTGTTTTCATTCAATGTTCTCATTGGGTAAAAAAAAATAGCCTTTACTTTAAATTCGGAGGGGATGCTTTTATGGTAATATAAAAGAGAATGTGATGGTAGGTCATTAAATGCTATAAAAATAAAGTAGCTGTTACTTGGTAGTGGAGACTTGTGTTTGAAGGTAGACGGAAACTGGCGATCAAATTGCAGATGAACCCACAAGATGGCTTTGAAGCCAGAATTAACTGTACTTATATGTTTGAATTTGTAATGGTCTTGCAAAATTTCTGTAGAAAAGATAGCTTCTGTGTAATTATTTGCTATTTCTAAATGGATATAAATTATCTTTCAGGATGAAGAATATAGTATAGAGCCAGGCACCCACATTGATCTTGAGGGCATTATCGATTCTCTGCAGAATGATGTTATTGATATCAAAAAGCAGGCAGAAGAAGCACACAGATACATTATGTCTCTAGAGGACCCGCAGGAAGCTATAGGTTGGCTTGAAAAACAACTAGGAAAAATTACCGCTGAGCTAACTAGGACCAAAGAAGAGCTGACAAAGAAAACCAATGAACTAATCAAAACTGAAGAAGAGCTGACACAGAAAACCAAAGGTGAGCTGGGTGTAAGTGTGATGTGAACGGCAGAAAAAAGAAATGACCAACTACTGTGAAACAGAAGTAGTAATACAGTTGAGCAGGGTTTTTGGAAACAAATCACATGTATAGAGGTGGTAACTAATTGTTTTGTGTTTGTTCAGGTTGAACAATTCCACAGACCTTGGTTATTTCATTTTGTAATATGAAACTTAAAACTGTTAATTGTGGACTTCTGAATTCTGGGGTAAAATGTCAATATTATTGATTCTTGATTTCATGGTTATATTGTAATCCCCATGCTGCTTTACGTTTTGCTGATGCAGTGTTTTCAGGTATCCTGTGGAATATCCACACAGAAAAAAGTAGCAGTACCTCATAATAAGATTTCAGCAGAAGTCTCTCAACCCAATCTATATTTTATACAGGCTGCAAGACCCAATTCTCCTGTTCAAAAAAACCTAAACAACTTTTGAAGTGTGTCCTATAAGTAGAAGTCAACATGAAAATAAATCAATCTATTCAAAAGCTGTTGAAGTATCAGAAGATCTGGAAAAATGGATTACTGAGTAAACTGTGTAATGGCTGCTTATTTTGATACAGGCTTCTTTTCCTGTTACAGACTTTGAAACTCAGATGATTAAATTGGATGAGTCTGCTGAGCAGCTTAGAGAAGCAAGTGAGGTAATTTAAGGAAAAACTTGTTCAAAATTATTTGCTTTAATACAAAATTGTAGTAGCTTAGAATGCGATTATAGTATGCTTCTAGCTTTTTTTAATATCAAGCTTAGCTTAGCTGATCTTGCTTCTAAATACATAGTGAAGTTCAACAATCTAACGCTGATGACTGAACTACTATTCTTTCCTTTCCCAGAAAATGAACACACAGAATAAAAGGATTCAAGAACTAATGGATATTGTGGAGCAAAAAGATGATGTTATTACGAGACTACAAGACTTGATAGCTCATTTAGAAGAAACCGTAAAAGACTATGTATGTCTTAGACATCTCATTTTTCTTTATACAAAAAAAATAAATCTAAATCTGTGATTATAATGGAATTAACTATTTTGGGAAAATTGAAATTTTCTGTAAGTAATTGCCACTTGCTTGAAATGGTAGCAGGTGAAGTTAGCATTGAAACTAAAATTACAGCAAAGCCTGTGGGGAGGAGGGGGGGGGGGGGGGGGGGTGGTGAAAAATGGGACTTTTGGAAGCAGTGATCTGGAGTTATTACTGGAGAACTGTAGATGAGACTCTGAAGAGTCACTTAAAATTAAAAAAAAAAAAAAACAACCCAAAAAAAAAACGAGCAACAACTCCAACTGTGAGAACTTAAGCAGTAGGAATAGAGGGATTACTTCACTATCTCTCTATTTTTGCCTGAGTGGAAGAGGAAGAAAAGGAACTTTTACTGCAATAAAAGGTCAAATTTAATTTAAGTTAGAACTTAATAATATGAGAAGGACAGTGATTGTGTAAATTTGCAACAAAAGTCAGTGTTTTCCTCCCACCACCACCATTCACGCACACTTACAAAGGAAGAGCAGTAACACGAGTATAATGAGCAGAGTTTGAACTAAGAGTGGATGGACATAGTATCTCTGCTTTTGATGTGATTAATAAAACTTGCGACTGACTAGTCTGCTGCTAGCTGCTGAATGCCAAAAGACTAGCTTGGCTAAACATGTACAAGCTAAAAAAAAAAAATCAAAACATGCAGTTAAGGTGGTGTGAGGTATTTCTAGTGTGTTTTTTTTCTGGTTTTGAGCCTGATGTCCAGTAACCCGAAGTAGTTCTGAGACCATTTTAAATAAAACTTAGTCAGTACTCTGATCCACTTCTCTACCATTGTAAACTTAAGGCTTTAGCCATACTTAATCTTCTATTCCCTCTCTTTACCCCACAGCAACTTAGCTTTTCAGTAGTATAAATGCTCTGGGAGTTATAAGAGTTGTGATGACTGCTTCCTATTACTGTTCCTTTCAAGAACAAGGCTCCAGCTCTGTCCTGTGTTTCTATGAGACTATGTGGCATGAAACTTAAAACATGCCCTATAGGTTTATTTTTTCTTTTAGTGAAGTACTTGGAGATGAGTAATTGGTCCTTGGCAACCAGCATGGCTTGCCACTTGTGTCATCTTGCAAGTAAAGAAGCTTTGTTCTTAGTCAGATATATAATATGACAGAACTGACTAGGCTTTCGAATTGTTTAGGATTTGTCATGATAAAAATGATCTGTGGCTTTACTGAAGGTGATTAAAACTACCAACTCTACCAACTATGACAAAGTGATGAACTTGTAGAGCTTGAACAAATCAGGAATTTCTGTCAACCCTTTTGACACTGGAAACTGTTTTCAGATGGTAAAAAAACTCCTCTTACATGCAAGTCTTGCATTTTATAGTTTCCTAGTCTCTTGCTCTGCTTTCTGTACAGTGCAAAGCATTGTGCTTGTTAGTATCTGAAGGTGTCTCTGCTTTTGATTTAAGTAGCTGATCTGTAACTGACTTGTTTGCCTGAAAACCCTTATATATGTTACCCAGATAGTTTTGTAAAAATATTTGCGCATAAAAGATTACTAAGCCTTTTAAGTGCTTGCTTTGTAAAACTTCAAAGTAATTGATCTTATTTTAACACAGGACAACACTGTAACTACCATCAAAAGAAAGTTGGCAGAAAAGAACTCTAATGAAGTGACTGAAAGCAACCAATTCAAGGATTGTAATGAAACTGTGTTGGAAGTGGGAAGAAAACGTTGCTTTGAAAATAAGCCTACTGTGGAAGAAGAGCCACCTACAAAGAAAGGTACAATTTCTACCATCACTCAACAGGGGGTCTTCAAAAAAAACTTAATTACTATTCCAGAACAGAAACAAAAAGCTGTGAAGCGTAAACGTTATGTTGTTATGAGGAGAAAATCTATGTTAAGCTGTAAATGGAAGTAATTGTTACATATGTCATCTGTCTTACAGAAGGTCCTATACTGTTCACTCCTAAATGCCTAAAATAAAAGTCAGTTTTTAGACTCTTTCTGCTGCTTTTTCTCATCTGTTAATGTAATTGCAGACTCAGCTGTAGTTCTTAAGCAATTTCTTAACTGTTGCTTTGCTGGACTTCTGGGAAAGTAGCATCTCCTGCTCAAGTTTCTTAAAAATGTCAAAGCAAGCACCAAAGGTGTTAGTGACTTACTGGTTGTTCAGTCATACAATTATGTGCTATGAAACTTGATGTTTCATTGTGTATGCATGTTGTGAACACAGCAGCTCTGGTCAAGGAGACAGTGCTGGCAAAGGAGAAAAGCTTTCCACTTTAATGGAAGTAAAATTCTAAGTCCACAGATGGCATATTTTGTGCAGCTCTCACATTTGCACTTCTGATCTTTCTGCTTTCCTTGCTTTACTGTGAGCTTACAAGTCTTTCTAGAATGAAGTGGATAAACTCGCTTCATTTGAAGACCTTCGAGGATAAGGGTGAAACTTAAAAGGACACCACTGTTTGTTATCCGTTTCATTAAAGTCTATTAATCAGTGAGATTCAGCTATATGGGACTGACTTGTGCAAAATGGTATTTGTAAGATCTGTCTGTGACTTCAGGATACAGCTAGGCTTCAGTTTCTCATAGAACTACAGAAAGCATATGCAAAAGGAGAATGAAAGGTCTTCCCTTTGTGTCCTTTGCTTTCTTGTTTTCCTTCTGCAGAATAGGTGCAAGTAGTAAAATCTTCCAGGCATTGTTTGGGTGAGGATGGGATAGAAAAAGAGAAATGAGATTAAAAATGGGAAACAGAAAATATCTACCTTCGTAAAGAGGGGTAAAACATGTTAAAAGGAGACTTGTGAAATTCACAGATGGTGAATAAACTGAATGCTGGACTGTCATTTGTCACATTCTTCAGTGACAGAACAAGGGAACGCTCAATCTAGCAGAAGATCAGTTTAAGTTTATGGAACGAAGCACTTAATGTAGTAGGTAGCGAACTTCTGTTTGCTGCCCTAGAAGGTGGGAGAGGCAGATAATTCTTAGATTCCAGGAGTTGGTTAGACAAGCTGGTAGCCAACAGGTTCTTACATAGATACTGAAAGGGTTAAGCAGGGATGTATTGTCTCATTCCTTCAGCATTCCTAGTTGTTCTATGTCAGAAAAGGTCTGTAGGAAATGGCTGGGCCTACCAACAGTAGCAAAAGAAGGTAGAATATTAGGCTAGGTAAACCAGTGGTGTCTGATCTAGTAGAGCATTTCTGATATTTGTACAACTCGTTCAAATAAGCGTCTCTTGAAGTCTTTAGGAGAAGCTTCTGTTTCTGTATCAGATGCATCTCTGATTTGTCTCTACTGTCTTTGGATAGGACGAATATTGAATCCTAGCATGACTGTTTGATGGTGCCACCTATACAAATAATACAGGAAGGGGATTGAAAATGAAGCTGATGTAGAATCTTTGATATACTAAGTAGTAGGTTTGTTATAATCTCATGACTGAAGCTCATTGAAATAAACAAAAAAATAGAAAAGTGATAGCTCTTCTCAAACAAGAAATTAAAGTGGATAACTAACAGTGCCAATTAATGCCAGCAATGAGATTTTTCTGCTGAGCAGAACAGACTATTTAGTCATGTTAAATACATTTCTTTTGTGGGCATTGAGAATGTACAGCATCTGATTTAAAAACTGAGTTGTTAGATGCTCCGTAATGATGAAATTTATTAATACATATACTTACATTTAACCATTCTCATTAAATGTACTTAGCACAATAGAACAATGAGCACAACTACACTGTGTTGACTTTCTTGTAGAATTTAGATGTGCTAGTGGCCTATGACCAAAGTTTATTTTGAGACAAGATAGGTTATCTTGTCTTGATGTTGAAGTTTTTATATTTTTCTCTAGGACTTGCCTCCCATGTTTTGGGGTGAGGCCTTTTCTTTCTTAGTACTTCCTGCATAAAAAGCTTCTGGACTGAATATCATGTATCTTCTTGCACTAATACTTACCCTGCTTTACTGCATGGTTGTGGCTGTCAGTACAAAGCATCTAGATCACTTATATATGGTGAATGATTGTACCCTTCTCACTATAGGTGTTGAGCTAAGCTCGGCTGCTTTGTTACCACCTTAAATCACAAAATATGACTTAAGATATCTCAGCATTCCTCCCTTTTAGTGAAGTTTGTAAAATTCACATCTGGTGTGAGGAATATGTAGTATGTCTGATATAGTTGGTTTGGGACTATACAACTGAGCTTTCAGAGGAAACCATCTCCCAATCCAAACTTTTTATTCTTGCAGGGTTTAGAAGCAAGGCTTTATAAGCCAAAGTAAAGCTGCTGCTGTGTCTGACCTTGGAGGAACACTTAATATGTCTAATTAAAACAAGAGAAAAGATACAGAAAAGCAGGAGGTAGAAGTGTCCTGTGGAATTTGATCGCTTTAAAAATAATCAAAAAACAAAACTTGAATTGAGGTGGAAAATGCTGTTGATGCTTCAGTATGACTTTTTGTTAGCGAGTCAAAGTTAGTGACTCAATAAAACTTGTTGAATCTGTTTGGAGGATGTTTCCATCCAGTATACGTGTACGCATGTGTTTAATGCTCCCAAAGTGAGATGACTGCCAAAATCCACCTTACTGTAGTTGCAGTACTCACAAGAATCCACAGTATCTCCCTGGAGTACCTAGTTGTGATGACCTAATCCTTAGAGATAGTCAGGCTTGATTTTTAATACTAAAACATAGGAAATATAGCATGCATGTTACTAAATGGACCCAGTTGGATTCTAAAACACTTGTGTGAAACACAACTGGAGTCAATTTTGAAGGTGGAGAAATGCAGGTGACTTTAGTTAAATTGTTCATTAATTAGGGAAAAAACAGTCTTAAGCTAATAAAATATTTATGGAAATTTGGGGTGTTGATAGAATGTTGTACATCTTTCTGGGAGAACTTTACATGCAACACATTTGATATGGGCATAAATAGTTATCCTTATCTCTAGTTTAGAAATGAATGGATAAAAGAAGAGGGGAAGGTCCCAAACACTAATCGAAAAAACTTGTGCTGGATTTTTAGCTTAACTTTTAAAGTAAGGAGATATTGAGTGCGAACAAAAATTCTCAAAAGTATACCGTCGCTCTTCTAAATGCGGAATGGGTGATCGCTGGCTGTATTAAAGGGATTGTTGAACCAGTGGAGGTGGAAACTAGATATGACAATGTTATCTAGCTCATGGGTATTATTACACATTAGTAAAATTAGCTAGATTTTTCTAGCAGCGGTGCAGAGTAGAAGGCTGGAATAGAGCCATGGCAAAAGTGTTCTTTAAGGCTCCTGAATATCTCTTGCTGCAAACGATGTCTAGAAGCCTGAGAGGCATGCATGTTAAAACCCTTCAGAGGCTTTAACTACTTCAAGACTTCAAAATACTATCTGAGTGTGTGGCTTTCATAGGGTGGCCATTTTCCATATAGTAATTGCTATTTGATGTTGCTGGTGACTTGTACTAGTGATTTTAATCACCCTGTGCTGTATGTTTGGGGCTTTTTTAGGAGATATGAAGCAGAGTTGGGAAGATGACTCTCTAGAGCAAAAGAGAACCGAATATGTAAAAGCAAATACTTCTGAGAATTATACAGAAATACTAGCACTGAAGGAAAGAACTGAAACCTTGGAAGGTCAGCTAGCTGCACTTGAAGAACAGTGCAGAAGAGAAAAACACGAAAAAGAAGAGTTCAGTGGGCAAATAACAAACTTGCATCTCAAGCTCTCTGCTTCTGAAGAAAGGGCTTCTGGCTTAAGTGAAGAACTTCAGCAGTGTCGAGCTGACTATCAGGAGATTGTTTCTGAATTAGACAAGCAGAAAACTATAAATAGGGAACAAGAAGAAAAGATTATTCAGCTAAATAATGAAGTAAAATGTGCTAAACAAAATATAACTGATAAAGTGTCACAAATTAAAACAATGCAGTCCAAAGTAGGTGAGTTGTATAAATGTCACTTGGAGTCTTATGCTATGGATATTGATTTAGTTGATCTAAAGGATTCCTTAGACTCTCAAAAAGATGAACCGGAGCGTGCTCACATGAGTCCTGTATGCATGCAGTCCCAAACTGATTCTACAGCAGATCTGAGACAGGAGAGCTCCTTTCACTGCAGTGTTGAAAGCATTTGGGAAGAATGCAAAAATATTATTAAGGTTTCTTCACAGAAGAGTCAGCGAATTCAAGAACTACTTCAACAAGTTGAAGACTTAAAGAAGGGACTTAATGATGCTGAGAAGTATAATAATCAACTAAAAATAAAATTAAATGAGATTGAAAATCAAGATTGTCAGTCTGTAAAGGAAAAAGACCTTATAAATCAGTTACAAGAGCAAATTCAGAAGAAAACCCAGGATTTTGAAAAACAGGCTGCAGAAGATCACAGAGTAATTGCACAGTTTGAGGAGGAAGTTACTAGCTATAAGGGAAAAATAAGAGAGCTTGAATGCCTCTTGGGAGCTCTTAAAGCTAAAGATGACAGCATAACAAAGTTAGAAGAAGTACTTAAAGAAAAAGAATCTATTATTTCAAATCTAGAAAGTAGTATAGAAGCTCTGCAGGAGAAATGTGCCAATTCAGACAAAAAAATGAAAGAATTAAATGATCAAGAAGCAAATCTGAAGGAGGAAGTTATGCAGTTGATGAACAGCTTGGAGACCATGAAACATTCTCTTCAAGAAAAGGAGAAAAAAGAGGATGAGCAAATACAATCTATAGAATTGTAAGTAAATAATGAGAACTCATTATTGAGAATATACTCAAGTTAAAACTACTTTCTGTGGATTTCAGTTTATTTTGACATAACACGTTTGCATGGTTATCAACTTTATTAACCAACTGCTTCTTTATGAAGCTTTAGTACACTAGTTTAATTTTATATTTGCATATTCTGCTGGCTATGTTTTCCTCACCTG
Organism: Tauraco erythrolophus; assembly: GCF_009769465.1. Taxonomy (NCBI): domain Eukaryota; kingdom Metazoa; phylum Chordata; class Aves; order Musophagiformes; family Musophagidae; genus Tauraco; species Tauraco erythrolophus. The sequence continues at coordinate 19,652,129 of NC_141473.1, read as the reverse complement.
TTTGTATATTCTTTCAAAAAATATAGATCTGAGTCATGTGAAACTATTGTAGAGGGAAACAGAAACCTGCAAAGAAATGAATTATTTGGGGATTTCTAATAGTTTAATGTTGTGTACCTTTTCGGGAGGAAATGACATATTGTTTAATCCTATATTCTATAACTTGTATAAAATATTTTCTTTGGAAAGGACCGAATGGTAAAAAGGAAAAGAATAGAGGGGAAAAAACAAAAGGCCTAGGGAATAAACAAGTGGTTTTGGTAATAGTTATTCTAGGTGAACACAGTCTACTATAAGAACTTGAAGGAATAATGGGTGTAGGAGGGTAGAACTTCCCCCAGCCCCCTCTACTCTTTAAGAAATAAGAGATTAAATGTATCTGAGATATTGTATTTGTTATATGGTAAGGAAACTGCACTCAGGTAAAAATAGCTTTAGGATGCTATGTAGCCCTTCTCCTGACTAGGGTTTCTTTAGTGCCATATCTGTGGGTACCTGCATACACTCTAAAGTGCAATTTAGCATGAAGCTCTGGGGATCCTTGACCCTGCGCTTGTAAATCTTTGAAAGATTTTCCTTTTGTGAGGTCTTGTTTTGTATTGTCGATTATAGAATCTGAAAAACCTTCTATTAGTTTTAAACTAAAAATCTAGAATGTCTTACTGCAAACTTTTTAAATAAATATGACCATTTAAAAATAAACTCATCAAACTTCTTAATTACTTTGTAGCACTTGTAACAGCAGTACTTGTTGCAATGTTATGGTTTTTTTCTATTTTATTTTGATTTTTATTTATTTTGATCCTTTCAATGGCTGGGATGTAGAAATCAAGTTTAAACTTGCTTGATATTAACCTTGTTCCATTTGTTACTTTTTAAGGACATCTAATGATAAAAATGGTTGCTCTACTGTCTTTAAAAAAAATAACTTAAAAATTGCAGTGTTCAGCAGTGAATCTGAGCAGTTTGTTACTCAGGATCATATTATAAGAAGCTGAAATCCAAAAGTGAAGTTACAAAGCTTGTCATTGATCTGCAGATCTGAGATTCTATTAATGAATAAAACCAGCAATCAAAGAGCCTGAATCAATGTGTAAAAGCTGTTTCTTTGAGATGTATAACACTAATGTTATTTGTCTCTCAATTTCTATAACTCAAGGCTGCGTAACGATCTTCATGAGAGCTCTGCCCTCGTACAGAGTTTGAAAAAAGATTTGCAGAGGAAAGAGGAAGAATATACAGATTTGAAAGAGAAATTTTCTGATGCCAAGAAACAAATTCAGCAAGTACAAACAGAGGTTGGTAACCATAGGCCAAATGTTTCTTCTGCAAGTTTGAGATTCTGTTATTAACACCTGCTTTCACAAATCTTAAACTACAAATATTAAGAGATTCATAATCAGGCTATTTTGAGAAATAAATTTAGAGTAATAGTGAATCTTAAAATACATTGTCATTGAAGCTGTAAGCTAAAGATAAGATGAGATGTCAAAACACGGATTAGTACAGATATTGAAGGGAAGATGTAGATTTTATGAATGCCCTTGAAAAAGGTTTGTGAAAACTAAGGCTAATCTGATTGTGGAGAAGGACTTCGTAATCTTTGTAACAACAGTAGCCTTATGTTGCTATTTGTACTGACTTCAAAGCCTCAGACTTCTGGATAATGCTGATCTCTGGGAGGAAAAGGATTAATCAGAAAAGGAAAGCACTAACTTCTGGACACTGTTTAAAATCTAAGCTATGTTTACTGTTACAGTTCAGGAGAAGATAAGAAAAAAATGGAATAACTTTTACTGATGTTAATTGTTCATATTTAGTTATCAAACAGTACGATTTCTTAGAACCCCATGGGATATTGCAAGAACTTAAAATCCAGAAGACTACTGCAAGAGTTTGGGCTTCAAAGTGAAGTCTTAAAGTATTAATGTCTTCCCCAACAGCCTAGCATTTGAGGACCTTGTCCTACTCAACATTCAGTGTATAGTCCTCTGTTTCAGAAGGGGTCACATATCAGAAAACTTTTTTTTTAAGACAACTGAATTTGTAGCTTGATTAGGCTATTTCCTGGTGTGTTGGTTCCCCCCCCCCCCCCCCCAAATGTAATACTCTGTTTTATGGTGAAAATCCTTCCATAGGAAGAATATACAGTATAGTGCCCTTCCAGCCCCTGAAATTTATGTAAGATGTTTGCCAAAATTTGACTCTTAAAGTATTTGATTATTTAGATAACTGGCAGAGTTTGTAAAAGCTAAATGTTAGCTTTGCTTGCTGTCCTTGTGCATTATTATAGGTGTCTACAATGCGATCTGAGGAGAAATCCCTGAGGAACAAAGTTAATGAACTTCAGAAAATTAAAAACCAGTTTAGTGAAGAGTTAGAGATCAAACAGCGCACAATTCTGCAACTTAGAAAGGTATTTTTTTTCAAATTTTACTCACTCTTGATTTTCTTAACTCATCCATTAATGAGGCATGTTTTCCAAGCAACGGAAGAAAGCTTCCAGAATTGGGGTAAAAATAAGAGTAGACAGCTGAAATTAGTTTTAATGGACAAATGAAAGATCTTTAAAGAAATTCTTACTGCAGGACATTGTCAAGTTGTTTTAAATAAAGTGATCTGCCTAGTAAATACATGCTTAATACCTGCAGATATTTTCAATCAGCTAGAATGTTCTTTTATATTATATGAAAAACTTATTTAGTCTGAACTGTTTGTCTTGAATTATTACTTATTGAAGCTCAGAATGAAAAGCTACTTATTTGTAGCATGTATATTTGTTTCTTTTGACATGTTTTCTTTAATTTGCTTTCAATGTGATGTTTAGGAGCAGTTGAGTAATGAGAAGCTGGAAGAAATCTCTAAGCAGTACGAGAAAACACATAAAGGTCAGAAAAAGCCATTGCTCCTTTTTTCCATGTGGAATGGCAACATAATGAGTTGTGATGACGTTAACAAATTTTGAGAGTCTTGTATATTTATGTTTTAAAATACTGAGAAGCTCCAACTTGACATTAAAATGTTACAGTCAGGAACTAATTTTTATTGAATGATTATTAGCAGGTATATTTGAAAGCAAAAAACCAGACTCAGAATAAGAAACATAAGCCCCAGAGAAAGCGTGAATTTGCGGTATCAGTGTTAACTTATGAAATGTTGGTATGTGTTTGCCCTTTTAGTTGGCCATTTTAACAAAAGCAAACACTAAAACATGAACTAGCACAATAACAGTTTCTGCAGGTTTAATAAACATTTAGCAGTTGAAATATGGTTAGTTTCTCATATAATACAAGCTCTAGTCTGACTGACATTAACACTGAAACACTCACCTAAATCAAGGTGATGAGAATCACTTAAGAATGTTGGATTTGGATAGTTCAGTAGAGATGCTCTATTTCTTTCTAATAGAGCTTTTGATCTCAGGGAATGGGGAAACAACTTGTAATGAAGGCACTTTGGGAGAGAATGGTGGGAACTAAAAGGGGATTCATCTGTAAATTCATCTTCAGATCTGTGTGCAAAGGAAAAAATAATTGAAGATATGCGGATGACATTAGAAGAACAAGAACAGACTCAGATGGAACAAGATCAAGCGCTTGAAGCCAAATTAGAAGAGACCAACAAGTTACTTTTGGGTAACCTCTCCGTGGAAAGGGAGCAGGGATGCAAAATTGTTTTGGATGTATTATGATAATTGCTTTAAATGTCTGATTTTATTTGTTGACTCTTATTTAGGTGTTAATTTTATATAGAACATAACAAACTTCTAATAATTAAAGGCTTCTGTTGTGCCTTTGTGGTCATAGCTGATAAATCCAAGTAAACTTAGGAGAAGGATATGAACATGGTCAAATATGCATTTGAAACTATACTTTATGTAACCTCATTTTGTATACTGACTAGAACTGGAAGCATGGAAGCAGAAATACAGAGAGCTGAATAACCAAAGCAGTAGTGACTGGCTGCAAAAGATGTGCAAAAGTGAGGAGAAAAGCATAAATGAAAATGAGGCATTAATAAAGCTGCAAAAAGAACTGAAGGTAAAATATGGTGATGTAATTCGTACTTTAAGTATGAATTCTATGTTTTAAGGCTGTAATTTTCATTTAGGAGTCTAAAGGTTTTTGTGTCACCATCTTCAAGAGCTAGGGCATGTTATGGTAAGTTGTTACACTGGTAAAGGAAGCATCCTCTGAAAGCTGCAGTGCACCAGTGCAGTAAAGTCTTGATGCAATGTCTTTGTAATATACAACATCACTGATGTGCCATAATGGAGTGCACCCTTCCCTATGTTATGCTGCTCTGGGTGGTGCTTCTGTAGCTGAGCTACTCTTACAGTTGTCTTAACCAATCAAACTCTTGATATCTGCTCCAGACCGCTTTCCTGTCAGCTGCTTGGGCAACTAAATCAAACTGTTTCAAGATCTTGTGCTTGCTGTATGACCTGTAAATGCTTCCTGTTAGACTGAGGACTGACCTCTCATTCTCCTTGGATTAAAAAGTAGGCTTTTTTCTAAGCAGCTTTTCAGGTGCCTTCTGTCTTAGGTGGGAGAATGCAATCAAACCTCTTGTCAGACAATAGATAAGGAGGTAAAGTTGCTGTGGATTGAAGTGACATTCTTAGGTACACACTATCTCTACCTACCATTCAAAGTGTACTGCATTCTTTGCCTTTCAGTCTTGAAGTTTTCTAACATGTCCTGTAAGGCAGCATAAAAGATTAGGAATTTGTAAGCTAAAAGAGTCTCTTTACCATTACTTTTGGTGTAACTTTTATAGTGTTTGTGACTTAACCTAGAGCATTTTTCAAGGAAAAAATTCTGTTCCATGAAGGCATGCCAGTCTGAATAAGAAGTGCCAAAAATTGTTAATTTTTTTCAATAGAGAATAAAAAATGAGAATGTAATACTTGCACTTGGAATATGTTGCAGTAAAACTGTGCTACTATTTATATTACCTTTTTGAAATGAATCCGTTTAATGGTAATCTGGATTTTATGATTTTTTTTTTTTGCTTAATCTATCTATGGTTTTATTTATGATTTCATTAAAATAGGAAAATGAAGCAAAGTATCAAACCGATAGAAAGAAGTGGCTGGAGGAAAAAATGAAACTCATAAGTCAAGTAAAAGAAGCTGAAAGCCATCGCAACAGAGAAATGAGAAAATTTGCAGAGGACAGAGAATGTCATGTAAAGCAACAAGCAGAAATTGTAAGTGACTGGAGGTTTCAGCAGAGTCCTCTAGTGTAAGTCTTTAGTACAGAGCAAATCTCATGTCAACTGTTAACAAGTGTGGGTACTGGAGGGTGACTGGCCTTTGTCAAAGTCTCCTCACTTTATCACATGATAAAGCCTAGATGAGATCATCTTAATATGGAAAGGGAAGACTAAGAAGGTCACAAAATGGAAAATCTTAGTACATAATGGAAGTTAACATGCCTGTTCCTTTCTATCCTGTCACCACTGCCACCTCGCGGAGAATTCTTCAAACTTTGTGTTGTGTGTAAAGCACCAATAAGTAACCTATGCTTAAATGAATTGCTACTTAATGAAGCTAAGAAAACATGCTTTGAAAAACAAGAAATGGACGAAAAAAAGCAGCTTATTTCCAGATGCAGAGTAAAAACACTTGGTCAAAATGCTACTGGTTTTGCTCCTATATTGCTTTCAAAGTAGAGTGACTGATAGTTAATAACAAGGTGGATACCTTGTCTGTTCACTGAATTGTGTCAAGGTTGAGTAATTTTTAAGCATATGAAATTATTATATGAATCTGTACAATCTGAAACTGTTAGCATCTAGAAGTAATTAGCAATGACTTTCTGGACCTACAATCAGTACAGGAGGGTGTTAAGACTATTTTCACTTTGTGACTTTGCTCATCTGAGACTTGTTAGTAATAAAATCACAGAGCGTGCAAACAGTAATGGGGGTTCTTCCCAAAAATTCTCTTCTAATTGAAGTGTGGTTTGCTTTTGCGTATTTGTAGTGAAACTAGTTCTATGTAGCTCTCAAGTTTACTAAGACCATAAAATAGTACTAACGACGTGAAACCAAACTGTCACAACAGTTCAGATAGTATGTAGAAGAGCTCAATTCTAACCTATTTTTCCCCCATTTAGGAAAGACTTGCTGCACAGCTAGTAGAAAAGGACAGCAATCTTCAAACATGGCGTGAAGAAAGAGATAAATTAGTAGAAGCTTTGGAAGTACAGCTCAAGACTCTGGTTTCTAACAGTGCACAAAAAGATAAAGAAATAGCAGAACTGAAACAGGCTACGTTAAAGGATTCAGGAAAGGTCATATCTCTCTCTTTTTCCTCTGATTTTTGTTGTTATCCATTAATTCTGCAAAACGCTATACTTGCTCTTCACGTTTTGGCTCTATTTTTTTGTTCTTAAACACTGTCATATTGAAACCATTTGCAGCTAATTAAAAAAAAAAGCACAAATTGTATTTATGCTTGTTTGAAACTGAATTTGTAACAGTAACTAAAGTTTCAAAATATTTAGTAGTTCAAATAAACACTGAAGTCTATTTGATCATTTGATTGCAAAATTGGACTGGAAATCTGAAACAGCTATCACATTTGCTGCCTTTTTCACAGCACCAAGGACTTCATGAACAAATGGGAGGTGAACTTCTTATAACTCTACTTAAGTAGAGTAAAATAAAAAAATTTGCATTACACCTTCCCAGGCTGTTATGTGACTTTTCTTCACTTTAAAACAGTGTCCACTCATACATGAAACTATTGACTTTTTGTTCAATAGCTGACTGTTTTAGCCTGCAATTCTAAAACTGATGCTACCAAGTAATTGTAATGATGCTTTTATATATGTTATTCTATTTTGCTAATCCTGCAATTTGTGGCAATTTTTGCTGTGTTTTATTAGGATAAGGAAACTGATATAGAAGAACTAAGAAAACAGCTGACTGAGAAGGATGACTTTATAAGGGAATTGAAACAACGCATTAACCATGAAAGTTTGCAGTCTTTGGCAGAAGTACCTTTACCTGAAGAAGGACAAGATAAAATAGATCAGTCTGTAAACAAAGAGGTATGTTTGTTATATTTATAGAAAGCATGTACTAATGATATGTAGTTAAGTTAATTTTCATAGTTCTTTGTACTTTATCTTCAGTTCTCGCCTCTTGTTCATTCTTGCTCTTTCTTTCATGCTTGCTCTCAAGAAAAAAACAAAAAAACAATTTAGTTAATGGAATACTACGCCTTACTTGCATACCTGAGGGAAAAATTAGTTAACTAATTCAGGTTCTCGAGACTTAAAGACACAGTATTTGTAGTGTCATCTCAGTTTGGTTATGTCAGTGTTAACGGGCTTTCAGCTCGAACAACTTTCATTATATCACCTATAGTGTGGTCATAGAGATGATTCTGTAATTAGAACTGCCAGCCCATATGGGAGTTGACAAGAACAAAACAATATCTTGCATCCCACTTAAAACCAAACCAAAACAATGTTTGAAGTCTACATAAAGAAAAGATGAACTTTACGTATTTCTTGAACAAAAATTAGAAGGCTTGCAACTGTACTGAGACTCCTGATTCTGACTGAACCCTTGTGTGCTACATAAACAGTATTTAATGAGGTAGTTCTGCTAAAGTGAATTAATGCTATGTGGCTCCATTGCTAATTAATAATGAACAGGGCTGAACATGCATTTCCTGGCAGTCCCTCCCCTGGCTGCTAGACAATGTGATTCTTCTCTTGTTGTGGAACTGGACTGAATGCCAAAATGTCTCTTTCCTGTCTAATACCAAATAAGACTGCCTGGCGAGTTTCTTGCTGCTTCATCAATTCAGCTAGTGCCATATAGATAAAGCTTGTGATGTGTAAGGGAGGACAGAATAGCTCTCAGAAGGGTTACTGCTTTATACAGCTTTGTAATAGCAGCTAAGGGAGCCAACATAAAATTAGTTTTTTGCTACAAAACTAGTTATAGAGAAGAATTGTTGTGAACAACATGTCCTGAAGTATTTACCTCGAGCTAGTAGCAACAATACATGATGTTATGAATAAGGGGAGGCTGCTAATAAGGTTATTGTGTGGAAAAACCGTTATGGTGGTGGTGAAGTGAATGGGATAAAGCTCTGAGAGGAAGTAAAATAATTCTTATGAAAGACATAGTGGAAATAAAGAAGAAAAACTAAAGTGATCAAGGTGATATGTGTCTCTTCCTGCCTTGTGAGGAGAAGCTAAGAAGCTGGAACTCTGATTTAGAAGAGGTTAAGGCCACCAGAGGGTTATGGGGCTTAGGCTTACAAAGTCATGGTTGTGATGAGTAAACAGCAGGGAGAACTGTCCTTCCTAAAATCCTGCAAGACCTGGGCAGCACTTGATGAAACGAATAGGAGATATCTTTAAAACTGTTAAAATAACGTATTCCTACATGAAGCAGCTAGTGATCTTCTGGAGGTGGTGAAAACAGATAATGTCAGCAGGGATTAGATAAATTGGTAATAGAAACCCATAAATATATTTGACAATGAGTACTCTGAGCATTAGGCAGGGGTGTACCCTCTGATGCTTCTAATGCTACAACTGAGAGTGCTGAGAGAGTGTGGAGGTAACGGATGACAAGGTGGCCAGAATCACACGTTATCCCTAAATAGTGTTTCCCTTTGCCACTATTGGAGGCAGAATGTTGAACTAGATGGACTGTTGGTGAGATCCAGCAGGACATATCTTATGATTGCATTGTGAATAGATGTTACTGACTTAAACTTGTGTTGTCTTTCAGCCCAGGTGTTTATTAGCTGTCTATACTTGAGCTTTTATATTGTAACTTTACAAAACTCAAAGTATTTTGAGGTTTACAATCTAGCATAATCTTTACTCATTCTAAATATTTACAGTTTATGGAAAAACAAAGTCAGACTAATCCTGTAGCTGGAGAAAGTGTTTCTGTAAGATATGATGAAGATAAAGAGAAGGATTCATTATCTCGATGTCCTAGCAGTGCCTCTTCATTAAGTGAGGTTGGTATAAAACTTTTTAAATTTGAAAATTTTATGTAGTTGTATAGATATTGCTAAATGCAGAAAAGGGAAGAAAATGTATCCTGTTGCCTGAACAATTCTGAAGTTTTATTCTGCAAATCCCTTTCTTTATGATCAGATCACCTGATTTAGTGGCTTTTGGTAGAAGCAAAAGCTGTGTAACATAACAATGTGAATAATTATATCTGACTTCAGCTGTGTGCTCTTGAAAACTTACCTCTCAGCAATGCTTATGAGGTGACTGATATGCTTATGATCAGTCATGTGAAAAAAGTACATAAACCCTTTTAAATGGATGAACAACAGCAGGACAAATTGAATTTGCTTTCTTCCATTGTAGGATTCCTGTGTATAGCTTTGTTAGCTAATGGCACTAACTATTCCTATGTAGCTTTTTGATTGCTAACTCTCATGAAGTAGCAGTTAAAAAGAAAAATGTTTTCATTTGCCAACTCCACTCTTGGGAATGCATTAGTGCTGGTAGTCCCGTTCAGAATCCCAGCAGAGCCTGCTGAAGGTGACTACCTTTTGGCTTTCCATGAGCTTTGACTGTTTTCCTTTTTGGGAGGAGGAAAGTACCCTTCAGGGTGAACCAGCATTAGAAGCAACAGCAGCTAATATGTTTAGGGCCCTACTAGCAGTAGTAGCAGTCACCTACCGTTTCTCCCCACCACCAACTGCAGCAGCCTACCTTCCAGGTTTCATTTAAACAGCTGCTGAATTTGTTTTTGTATGCTAGCCAGCAGCTGAACTGCTGCCACAGAGATGTAGAAGCCAGAGAGACCACAGGTCTAGCACATGAGCTACTGAGGCTCATTGACAGTGCTTTAAACTAGATTCGAAGTGGGAGGGGGATAATATCAGCCTTGATCAAGACAAGCTAAGAGCACCTAAAGAGCAGCTTCTTCTGCAGAAGCTGGCTGCCTATGGCTTGGATGGGTGTACGCTTCGCTGGATCAAAAATTGGCTGGATGGCCAGGCCCAGAGAGTGGTGGTGAATGGAGTTAAAACTAGCTGGTGACTGGTCACCAGGGGTGTTCCTCAGGGCTCAGTGCTGGGGCCTGTTCTCTTTAACATCTTTATCAATGATCTGGATGAGGGTATCGAGTGCACCCTCAGCAAGTTTGCAGATGACACTAAATTGGGAGGTAGTGTTGATCTGCCTGAGGGTCGGGAGGCTCTATAGAGGGACCTGGACAGACTGGATCGATGTGCCGAGGCCAACTGTATGAAATTCAACAAGACCAAGTGCCGGGTCCTGCACTTGGGCCACAACAACCCCCTGCAGTGTTACAGGCTTGGGGAAGTGTGGCTGGAAAGCTAAACAGCAGAGAAGGACCTGGGGGGGTGCTGGTTGACAGCCGATTGAACATGAGCCAGCAGTGTGCCCAAGCAGCCAAGAAAGCCAATGGAATCCTGGCATGTATCAGAAACAGTGTGGCCAGCAGGAGCAGGGAAGTGATTGTCCTCCTCTACTCAGCACTGGTGAGGCCACACCTTGAGTACTGTGTCCAGTTTTGGGCCCCTCACTTCAGGAAGGACATTGAGGTGCTGGAGCGGGTTCAGAGAAGGGCAACAAAACTAGTGAAGGGTTTAGAGAACTTGTCCTATGAGGAGTGGCTGAGGGAGCTGGGACTGTTTAGTCTGGAGAAGAGGAGGCTCGGGGGGACCTTATCACTCTCTACAATTACCTGAAAGGAAGTTGTAGGGAGATGGGTGTCGCTCTCTTCTTCCACGTTATGAATGACAGGACGAGAGGGAATGGCCTCAAGTTGTGCCAGGGGAAATTTAGGTTAGATATCAGGAAGAATTTCTTTACAGAGAGGGTTGTGAAGTATTGGAACAGGCTGCCCAGGGAGGTGGTGGAGTCCCCATCCCTGGAGGTGTTTAAAAACCGTGTAGATTTGGTGTTGAGCAACATGGTTTAGGGACCCTGACAGTGCAGGGTGAATGGTTGGACTCGATCTTGAAGGTCTCTTCCAACCAGATGATTCTATGATTCTAAGGGAATTCCAGCCAGTAAGTCAGCTTGATCAGGGGCGCAATTTAAATGCGTCTATACAAATGCATGTAGCATGGGGAATAAACAAGAGGAGTTAGAGATGTGTGCACGCCCTGCAGGGCTATGATCTTATTGGCACCATGGAGAAGTGGTGAGATAAATCCTGTGACTGGAGTGTTGGAATGGAAGGATACAGGCTCTTCAGAAAGCACAGGCAGGGGAGACGAGGAGATGTCACCCTCTGTCAAAGACCAGCTGGAGTGCATGGAGCTCTGCCTCAGAATGGATGAGGAGCTGATCAAGAGCTTATCTGTCAGGATTAAAGGTTGAGCAGGGACACGTGACATTATAGTGGGGTCTGCTACAGGCCACCTGACTGGGAAGACCAAGCGGATGAGACCCTCTGTAGACACATAAGAGCAACCTCACATTCACAAGCCCTGGTCCTCATGGGGAACTTAGCCACTCTGACATCTGTTGAAGGGACAGCACAGCAGAGCATAAGCAATCCAGGAGGTTCCTGGAATGCATTGATCACAGCTTCTGTCTCCAAGTGATAAAGCAACTAACAAGGAGAGGTGCTGTGCTGGACCTTGTTCTGACCAACAAGGAGGAGCTGATGGGGAATGTGAAGTTCAAGGGCAGCCTTGGCTGTAGTGACCATGGAATGGTGCAGTTTAAGATCCTTAGGGCAGTGAGGAAGGAGCACAGCAAGCTTGCTACCCTCTCCAAAGTCAGGAGAGCCGACTTTGGCCTCTTCAGGGATCTGCTTGGCAGAGTACCATGGGATAAATCCCTGGAGGGAATAAGGGGCAAAAAAGCTGGTTGATATTCAACAATCACCTTCTTCAAGCTCAGGAGTGGTGCATTGCAGCAAAACAAAGAGGAAGTGGGGCAAAAACACCAGGCCTACGTGGATGAAAAAGTTACTCGTGGACAAACTCGAACAAAAGGGAAGCCTACAGAGGGTGGAAGCAAGGACAGGTAGCCTGCAAGGAATACAGAGAAATTGTCTGAGCAGCCAGGGATCAGGTTAGGAAAGCTAAAGCCCTGATAGAATTAAATCTAGCCAGGGACATCAAAAGCAATAAGAAAAACTTATATAGGTATGTCAGTGATAAAAGGAGGACTACAGAAAATGTGGGCCCTCTCTGGAAAGCAATGGGAGACCTGGTTACCCGGGATATGGAGAAGGCCAAGGTACGGAATGTTTTTTCTGCCTGAGTCTTCACTGGCAAAAGCTCTAGCTGCACTGCCCAAGTTGCAGAAGGCAGAGGCAGGGACTGAGAGAATAAAGAACTGCCCACTGTAGGAGAAGATCAGTTTCGAGACCACTTAAGAAACCTGAAGGTGCACAAGTCCGTGGGACCTGACGAGATGCATCCACAGGTTCTGAGGGAACTTTCAGCCCAGAAAGCCAACTGTATCCTGGGCTGCATCAGAAGAAGTGTGGCCAGCAGGTTGAGGGAGGTGATTCTGCCCCTCTACTCTGCTCTTGTGAGACCCTACCTGCAGTACTGCATTCAGCTCAAGTCCCCAAGACAAGAAGGACATGGAGCTACTGGAATGAGTCCAGAGGAGGGCCACGAAGATGATCAGAGGGCTGGAGCACCTCTCCTGTGAAGTCAGGCTGAGAGAGTTGAGGTTGTTCAGCCTGGAGAACAGAAGGCTCCGGGGTGATCTTATAGCAGCCTTCCAGTACCTAAAGGGGCCCTACAAGAAATCTGGAGAGGGACTTTTTACAAGGGTGTGTAGTGATAGGACAAGGGGCAATGGCTTTAAACTGAAGGAGGGGAGACTTAGATTAGATATAAGGAAGAATTTTTTTACAATGAGGGTGGTGAAACACTGGAACGGATTGCCCAGAGAAGTTGTGGATGCCCCAATCCCTTGAGGTATACAAGGCCAGGTTGGATGAGGCTTTGAGCAACCTGATCTAGGGGAAGGTGTCCTTGCCTGTGGCAAGGGAGTGGAACTAGATGGTCTTTAAGGTCCCTTCCAACCCAAACCATTGTATGATTCTATGACTTTCTTGCTTGTTTTGCCAAGAAAAACAGGGTTGGGTGGATGGTGGAAGGTAAGTTGGGGTAGAAGAGTTGTGCAAACATTTCAGTTTCCATCCCACCCTCACTGGGCAGTTCTTGTGGTTTGGCTGTAAGCAAGTACAAGAGAAGTTCTTCAGCTTGCGGGCAATGGTGCTGTCTGAATGCCTGGTTGTCCTCCAGAGAATAGATAGTGATGTAGAAGTCTCTCATATTTGAATTTGGCTTGTAGCTTGACAGTTGGGCCTTGTTACTTACACAATTAACTTCCCTAGAAGGGGAAGGGAAAGCTCCTAAAGATAAGCTAGAGAAAGATTATACTTTTCTCTCAAAAGCTCCTATTACTGACTAGTTCCTAAGGAGCAGCAGTTAAGATGAAGACAGTCATGTCGATTCTGCTATTGCTAGCTGTGAAAACCACATCTAGCTGTCTCTGCCTTTGAGGAAAATGGCTTGGAAAAAAGTATCAGGCTGAGTTCAGCAAGGAAAACAAAGTTCTGTGATCATAAGTAGAAATGTTAACTTTTAACAAAAAAGTTTTAGAAAATAAGAGTTAAACTGAGCTATAGTTGAAGCAGATTTCTTTGCTTCTATAATTTAAGTGTTCTGAAAGCTAACAGCTGGAAAATTGAATGCTTACTTTGCAGTCCACAGGAGAGGGATACATATTATATTTTTCTAATTCATAGTTATTTTAAAACTTGTGGTTTTTTTAAATTTCCGTATGCTTTCAGGACCGTTCAGAAATTGTCCTTGACTCTTCTGAAGTGTCCACAGAAAATGGAAAAACTAGTCGGTTCCCAAAACCAGAGATGGAAATCCAGTTCACACCTCTGCAACCCAATAAGATGGAGGTGAAGCACCAGGGCAGCACCTTACCAGTTACGGTTAAAATGTCCAAGCCAAGAAAGAAAAGGAAGAGTGAAGAGATGGATGAGGTATGACCTAGACCAATGGACAAAATATGTTGTTTTTCAATGTATTACTCTGATCATTTGTTAAATATCCTGTCTTTATTTCTGATTCTCACTGAGATCCTAAGGACTTGTCTACGGTATATTTAAACCTCTTCCCCCCCCCTCAAGTGGTGGGTCTCTGGTATGTGTTTTGTAAGGTTACAGACTTCAATTATCCAGGACTCTGGCGCCCTGTCCCTGAGTTGCACTATCTCTTTACCTTATACATGTCTCTCACCCTGCTGGTACCATTTGCTCCTGTCTCCAGCTCCGATCTGTGGGATTACAGACTGAGTCTATAGATTGCTTCTTTTGGCTTAGACAATCATTGGTCTCAATTATCTCTTCTAATAGGCAATTAAAATTTAAGCCCCTGAACTTCATCAATGCATTTCAAAGTTTCAAGACCACTTCCTCTGACTTTATTTCTCCAGCCTGTGTTTTCTTTCATCTTTTTGTACGTCAAGGGACTATACAGAACTAACTGCATCAGCACCTGAACCTTGCTGTTTCCTATAGACCTTAGTTCCTCTTTAATTCCTTCAGTTGTGCTAAGTTATATGCTCTAGCCTTCTTAGTGTGCTCTGGTGTTTACATGTGAGACTCAGGCTCCTCAGAAGTACCACAGGTGGTAAAAATCTTCACTGCTCCTACCTGAACTGCATGTTCCTTTCCTCTGCCTTTTATCAGCATTAGCACCAACACAGCTATCTCTAAGACTTAAAAAGGGTATGAAACCAGAAGACCACATTGGTGGTACTTACATACTTGTAATCCTACTTGTGGGGTTTATGAATCTCTGTACTTCTAAGGACTCTTGAAGCTGACAGGTGAGTATGAAGGACATGACCTGTGGATGATTTGGCTGGATGGTAAGTGATCTCTTTCAGTGAGTGAGCTTGTCTCAGCTGGAGAGTGGAATATCTAATGCTCTTCAAGCATTTCTCATTCAAGCATTCCCAAGGGATAGATTTTTTTTTTTAATCTCTTAGTAAAATACTGAAGGGAAATAATCACTTCAGTGATTAGTGTTCAACAGTAGTTCAGTCAACTCATTTTGTTAAATTTGGATTGCAAAAGTACCTGTTAAAAGCTGTGTAAGTTAATTCATCTGGAATTCAACCCTTCCTTCTGGAATAATGTCCAGAGTTGATTTAAACTACTTGTGTCTTGAACCAATTGTTTTTATTGACAGTAGTATTCTCTTAGGCTGCTGGAAAAGTGGGTGTAAAAATAACCGCCCTTCTGAAGGCACTGAAAAAATACCAAACCTTATCTACAGATGAATATATTTAATCTAACAGAGTTATCCATGTTTTTAGAGGAGTCTGTTTTACCAATCTATTTAAATCCTTTCATAGTGTAGTAGTTCGTGTTCATACTCTTATGGGATAACCTTTAACTAAGCAACTTTTCAGTAACATGGAACTAAATTTAAAAGTATCTTATTGCTGTTTTATTTACCTGAATATTACTCTTAAATATTATTGTCATGTTACATATGCCAAACAGATTGTAAAATGATTCAGTAACTTTAACTGTCTAAAGTCTACTGAAGACAAAATTTGTTTTTTAAATTTCCTAAAACTGAAAAGCACATTGTCAGCACTAAAACTAAGGACTGAGAGGAAACTCGTGGTGCTAAAATAATTCCATACTGCTCATCTCAAATTTTTAAAAATAAAACAAGAAAACTTTATTTTTTAGAAACAAACAAAACTAGATCTTTTGCTGAGATGTCCTTCTAATTAAACAAAGAACAAAATCTTCTTTCCCTTTTCTGACACTGTTATCAGTCCCTGTGGCTATCAGTTATCTGAAATCGCTTGGCACTGCTTCACAAGATAGAAGACTTCTTTTAATGACAGCTTAACAATGGTACTGTGCTACCAACCTGTTCTTATAGTTATCACCATAAATCTGAATTTACATTTAGATTTATTGACTTAATTTCAATTTGTGTGTTCGCTTGTCAAATGTCTTAAAGCCAAAAGTATAGGAAATAATGAAGACAAGAAATGATTTGACTACAGGTATTTCTAATTCCTTTCCACAAGTTTGTTTAGCATTTAATTCACATTTGAATAGTTACTTCTATCCAGTATTAGCCAATGCCTCCCTACTGTTAGTCATTGCATTTAAACAGTGGCTGCTTCTGTAATATAAAGAAATGTTATTCTCTCTAGAAGAATCCTAGTTAAAATTTGTCATATTTATTTTCTTAGGACTTTGTGAAAAGTGAGAACAAGAAAAATGTGAAACCTGCTATGACTAACTCGCCTTCTACAAGCAACAAGAAAATGGTTTGGTTTTGTTCTGTTTTTGAAGTTAGTTTGGCCTTTTCTGTAAGGGTGGACTTGTGAAAGGAGCAAACATTCTTATCCTTATCTATGTACTTGAATAGGATTCTTAAACACGTTGTCTTCCTACTAAACTGTGTAAGCTAACCACAGAGTAAGCCTGTGCTGAGAATGTGTACTAGGTGCAGTGTACAATGATTCAAAGGGGAGGATGTTGCATATCAAATAGTTACGAAGACTAGTTTGAACTTGCTATTAGTGTGTGTGATTTTATAGGCAATGCCCTTGAAGTAAAACTAAGGTTCATGTCATCTATATGCATGACAAAAAGAAAGGTTATTTTAGGCCTTACTAATAATCTGGACAGGTTCAGAGGATGGGTAGTAGATTTATTTTCCTCATCTGTTTCCTCCTGGTTGATTTTCAATTAATTTTTTTTGTTTTAGAAAAACTATTTGTTTCCTATATAACTCATGGCCTTAGATGTGTCCTATGAAAATCTGATAATTTTTTTTTCCTGTGAGGATAAAATGAGATTGTCTACATTGCTTGCTGTGGTAGTATCATTAGTATAATGAAGAGAGGTGTCAGTAGCAAAGTTTAAAATGTCGGCTTGACAATAACATTGAAGTCAAATAAAATGGAATTAAACTTGAAGATAAGTCAATTTTCAGCTTAAACAATGATCTTGTATTTCTGTACAGATGTCTGCTGCACAGTCATTTAGAAAAGAATACTCCTTAAGAAAGCAAGAATCTACTTCAAGTAAAAAGTCGCTAAAAAGAAAGATGGAACACTACAAAAACTTGGAGATTTTTTCCAGAGTTCTCCTACTATTATTCACTCTAAAGGTTTGTACAGAATAAATAACGCTCATTCCGTGTTCTCCAGGCATGACTTTTCTACTCTAAGAAAGAATGACTTTTCTACTGTGATCTATCAATGTATATGTTGTTAAAGGACACCTCTGCCACATTGAGATCTTCTTTCATTTATGAAATAATGGAATCTGAACTGGAGCCTGCTATATCAAATTTTACAGAGTAGAAACAGCTGTCTTGATTGTAAGTGCCACACTTAACATCGTGGTGCTTGCAATCAAGGACCACAAGGACCTTGCAATCAAGGAAGGTTAAGTGTGAAAGGTAAACCAGGCGGAATGAAAGGGTGCAGTGTGGAATATGTGCATATAAATTTATCATGAAAGCAATGATAACCATTAAGCTCAAAATGTCTGAGTTACTTTATTCTTGCTTACAGTAAAACAGAGACAGTACTGTATTAATGATTTTTAATGTACGTATGTGGGAGGGGAAGATTAGTTCTACAGAATCTAAAAGCCGGTGTCTCATGAAAATATTTGGAAGACTTCAACAAACTGACTATGAAGCAATTAATGGATTTTGTTCAGCTTAAGTATAGCCTTGGGAAGATTAACTGCTAGGGCTTTCCATTGAAGAATAAATATATTTTTATAGTTTCCTACCGTAAGACATAATCTGAGTTACTGTAGTGTTTTTTTTAAAAAAGATGAAAATTAGCAGAGAGCACAAGGAATCACCAGTGTTAAATTCTAAAAGACATTTTTTATTTGGTTGGTTAAAACAAGGTCAGTCATTATTCAATGTGAACAGTTAAAATTAAGATTTCTGTACCAACTTGAAAACTTGACTTGCTACAGAGTACATCTTACTTATCTACTGTAAGATGGTCTAGCTGATGATAGTGGGATTTTTTAAATTTTCCAGGTTTGTCAGATTGTTTCCATGAGGACAATATATCATTATCATAGAAGCCAAATTCAGACTCCTCAGAATTTGACCGTGAAGATGCTTCATTTGAGCAAATGAGTTCTAGTTTGTAACCTTTATTACCATTCCTGTATTTGTCCTCTTTTGCGTAGCTTAATATTGATCAGAATTTCTTCTTACTTTCTAGCTCAGAATATGCATACACTCATCTCTTCACAGAGCTAGTACTAGTTTGATAAAATTATAGAAGTATATAGAGAAAATTGACTCTACCCTGTGCTTCTGTCAGCACAAAAGTCGAGCCCGTTCAACTCCTGTTGAAGTGTTTAACTTCCAGTGAAATACGAACCCTAATTGATTTTGAATGTGCTGTTTAAATATATCCTTTACATTTTTGCATCTGAAGCTGTAGAAAACTGTTTCCAGCTATTGAAAACTATGGTAATCAAATACCGCTTCTGAATTCTTATATTTAAACTTCAGACTACATCTGTTTCATTTTTACACTTCTTTTATTAAAGCTTGCTTTATTCATTAATTTTGAGGCTCACAAAACCTGTAAGACAGTGATTTACGATAAAATTTTTCTTCCAGCAAAGAAGCTGATTGCGACAATAAGCTCTCCCAAGTCTCCAGAACGAGAAAGTGTCAAAGAAAACGAGCTCAAGCCAAAACGAACCAAGAGAAAGCTGTATTCAACTGACATTTCTTCCCCTCTGGATATCCCTGCTTCTTCAGTAAGTGATTGCAGGTTACTGTTCTGTCCACTGTAATGTATTTCTGTAATCTTGGCTTAAAATAAACTATGAGGGGGATAGAACAAACCTGAAGGTCTGATCAAGTTGCAGAAGAGGTTTGAAAGTACTGACTTCTCAATTCTATCTGACCATTTCTTTTGATCTCTTCTTCCTGCTGTTTTACTTAAATTTTCTCTGTCTTCCCACCTATCTTCTCTGACTGCTGACTTACTGTATAGCTGATACAGCAATCAGATATATCTTTAAATTTGGATTCATAGTTACTTCAGTTGTGGTATGTGGAGGATTACTTTTTCCTCTACTACAGCAGTCGGGTCTTAATTTGTTTTTCCAGTAGTTGGTGTTCATTTAAGTGTAGCATAAAGGAAGAGCAGAAATAGAGACGGCCATTAAGGGATCCACAGATTTGGAATAGCATGATGGAAACACTACAGATAAAGGTCTGCATGTACAATTAACTGTGCAGGGCAAGTGACCACCTAAGGTAATTTCCAGTTCCGTTTATGCCCACCTGATATTTGAGTTACTTTAGTATGTGGATACATTCATGCTTTTCCAAAGCACAGTTTAGATAGCCTTCTGAGTGTGCTCAAATTGTGTTGCTGTGTCCAAGGCAGCCTATAAAGAGTCTTACAGGCCAGGGCTTGATGTACTGTTTCTCAAATCCAACTTTATGGTTTTGACAGTAACTATAGTGCTGAGTGTTCTTTTGCTCTGTTGGAAGTACATCTGTTCATTCTGTTCAATCCTTTCTTCTCTTCACTATGGTGAGCTTTTGCCCATACTGAGATATCCAGTTGAATTTTCTGTAAATTGTATGAATGGATGTGGCAGAAGCCAAAATGCTGTCTGTAGGATGATGAAGAAAATTACAGAAATGCAGAGCAAAAGAAGCTAAGAAACTCTGAAGTGAAAGGAAAGGTGAAAGACTGAATCCCAAGAAAGTCAGAGAAAGTGAAAGGAATTTAAGCTAAAGATATGTTTTCTAAGCACTTCCTGTTTCACAAAATGAATATTGAGTGAGAGCTGCTTTTAGATGATATTTTTTCTTTGGACTTTGTTGAAGCTAAAACTGAATTTTACATGTTCCCAGTATTTATTTTTTGTTATGATGCACTAAACTGGTCTCTCTGTCCTGGAGACCTCTAACTAAAAGATAAAAAGGAAATTTCATTCTGAAAACAGCTTCTGGGGAAAAATCATGTTTATTACATGGGTCTAGAAGTGCATGTCATTTGAAATGCTGAGTAACTCTTGAAATATCATCTTTTTCAGATCTTTATGGAACCAAAAGAGAAGGAAAGTGATCATTTAATCATCAAGCGACGACTACGATCAAAGCCAGCTAAATAATCTTGCCAAAGCATGTTTATATTTCCTAGTTAGGGCATGTTTCCATTGTATTATTTCAGCTGATTGTATATAGGAATTAAGATACTTAGTTGTGCTCTGACTGTCTGTATATAGACTTATAGAATTGTTCTGATAATTTCCAGTTCTGACTCCATTAAATCTGAAATACTGTTCAAGACAGCTTGTGTCTGAATCATTTTTTAGGAATGGTGCCTTTGGAAGTGTTCATAATTTACCCATTGTGCAGAAAGAAACTATGCCTGTGTGGAATGGTTTAAGTTTCTTTTTTCAGGTGGCCAGTAAGACTACCATAACTTTGAGAGGAAAAAAATGAGTACGCATCAAAACTTGTATATCCTTAAATTCTTTAAAAGGATTCAAAAAACTTCTGTGAAGGGACAAAATTAAGGAATTTGGACTATGTGGAGGAATAGGATGCTTTTCATCACTTGTGTGGCTTTAACTGTCTGCTATTTACTCTTCTAAACTAAGTAATTTATAAGCATAATATTCTTTCTTTGGGGATTATGATATCTATAAATAATTATCTGTTATTAGAAGTGACCCACTCTTGGATAGACATTTGACATTTTATTCTAAACATCCAGTTCTGCTCAACTAGAACATCTGCTTTTTATATAGTAAGGTTTCAGCTTACAGTCAGTGACAGTAAATATTGAAAACAGTTTTGGTTTCATCAGTGTACCATTTACTTAAGTCACAAGCAGTGACTGTAATTCATAGAATTTTGCATTGCTTGAAGAACAGTACTGGTCATCTTTCAGAAAGAGATGAAATAATTTTGACAATGGCTTGTTCTTGACATGGATGAAGCGAGACAATCCCAAGTGATCCTTTACTCTTAACTTCCTGCTTGTGCAGCTTGCTTTATTTTCTTGAATTACTGCCAACCATACAACATTGTTTTTACTTGGAGTATTACGATTATTACTGCATTTTGGTCTGTTTCACCCATCATATCTATGATTCTATGATATGTTTCTGTTTAAAGAGTTCCTTATCAGTCTGGTTTGCACATCCTTAATGTTTAGCACCATAGGAAGAGTATCTTTGCAAGATTGCCTTTTGAGGTTTGATATTGGCCTGACCACAAAAATTTTTCAGAAGTTCTCTTTCAACATCCAGTCTGAGATATTTTTATTCCACAGCCCCCCCTCACTTCCTCCAAGCCATACTGGTTCATCAGCAACAACCAGTTGGTCTGTTGAGACAGTGATTGCTCGTACAGCCAGATAAGTGCTACTCATTTTTGACATTACAGCTGCAACCTTACTGTCCTTCAGAAATGATTCCATGATTTAACAGTCAGAAGTGTTTGGGGTTTTGTTTGTTTCTTTTCTTGGGCTGCTGCTCTGTACTGTCTTTTGATTGAAGAAAAAAAGATAAAAAAATCAAATTGGCTTATTGACATAAACATGATATTAAAATTTTTTTTCTTGAAAGAAAAAAGTGACTTTAAATCACTGTTGCAGTTTAGCTTTAACAACAAATGTGATACCTTTAAAAATGCAAATCAACGTAAAAATGGTCAATAGTAATTTCTTTAGTAGAAGTAATTCGTAACAAAGAACGAATGGTGTTTTGTTTTCTCTAAGTTGAAAGTGGCAAGGTGAGCCTGATTCGCAAATCATTCAGCTCTTCCATTTCAACTTTTTGTCTTTATCTTCTGTCTGTGTGAATGAGAACTTAGCATTAGCTTGTGCTTGGTATTGCCATCTTCTTTCTTCCTTCTTTTCATTCTAATAGAAAAATGTAAAATCCAGGTGATGATCAAATAATTCTGAATCAAAGTAAAAGCAATGTCACTTAATATCTCTTCACTGGTAGGACTTTATACTTTGAGCCCCTTTGTCCTTCCCCAGATCTTCTGGTTTCTGCTATCTGTGGTCCATATATCTGGATTGATCTCTTTCAGGGCTGTAGAAGAGTACAGCAGTGAAGATTCTTACCTTATGAAGATGCAAGTTGCTCGTTTTGCAGAATTCTCATAGCTGGAGACAGTAAATATACAAAATGAAGTGATATAACACTCTTAAACAATGGAACAGTACATAGAATAATTATTCTTTGTCTTTCTCTTAACATTTTGCCTGTTTTTTTTTCCCACTTTTAGCAGATGCTCTGTCAGCTGTTCATCTTGACCCTTAACCTTTTTTTTTTCTGAATAGTTTCAGTTATTTCTAGAACCCATCAGCAAATGCCTGTTTAGCTGGATTGTTACTTCCATTGTGTGCAACCTTGCACTTGCCTGCAGTGAAATTCATATGCCATCGTGTTGCCTTGAATGACAGTTTGATTGCTTATTATTAAATCATCAAATAGCTTTATAGCTCTTATTTAACCGAAAACCATTTGCAAGGTAAATGCGAGATTGGAAGGATGCTGAATTGTTCAAATGTTGCATGTCTGATTTTCTTTATTGATTCAAATGTGTGGAAAGTAATAGAAATATCTTCAGCCATTTGATGTCTCTGAAATTGCTGATAGTGTTTGATCTCCTTCATATCAAATATAAAATTTCCTAGTTTCAAATAACTTATGCTGCTTCTGATTTTGTGAGTAAATAACAGGAGACAAAACATTTAACAATTTATTTCAATTACTCTGGTAAATTGCTGTTTAGTTTTCTGCAACTAACTAGGGAGTAGAATCTCTCAATTTAGTTAAGCTGCTATGACACTCGGGAATGCTACCATGCCTTTATCTGTGTTGCCAATTTTTCTGAGTTCTTGTATTTATAAAAATTTTATCAGTGTTGCTGAGCTATCTGGAGGCCATATGAAAACATGTTTTTTTTCTGGAAGTCATTTGAATGCCCATGACTCTGGCCATTAGAGTAGCTATATATACATGTACAAAAATTCTGTCTATTTCACTTATTCTAGTTTTCTGTCCCTAGAGTAGCCTTTGCATTTACAAGAACTGAACTGAGTTAACTTCCTTCATAGGTAGGTAGGTCATAAAACTCCATGATTACAGATTTTTTCAATATATACGTATTTTTTCAATACATAGTTGGAACCTGTACGTTGGTAGCCTAGAACGTGGGTTATACTTCGTATACCTCCTTTGTCTATGTGAGGATTATCAATTATTTCCTGAGCAGGAAGAACATGGGTGTGATATGAAAGGAAAAAAAATAATTCAAGAATGCAGTTTTTTGATACTATCACATATAAAGATATTCACTTTCAGTTCTTTGGAAGTAATAGAAAATAGTTTTTTTTCTGGTCAAGACTGAGGTTAGCTCACTGTCCTTCTTTCAGCTCCTCTGGTGGGGAACAAAGCAAAAAGGTGTCATAGGACATCATTTCCTATTTGCTTTCTGGCTCTTCTTGATAAGTACTGTAGCTAATTAAAAGCTGAACATGAATAAGCCTCCTTTTTATTTTATTCTTAACTTAGTGTAAGATTTGTCAATTAGCTTGCAGAGCAAAGAAAATAGTTTTATTCCATCAACAGAGGAAGGTTCAATGCTTTACCTAGCAAAGACTAAAATACGCATCATTTAATAGAAATTTGATCTGTATTTTGACATGGAGAAGACAGCTGGTAATACTTAAATTTTCCTTGTTCTTTTCAGAACTTTCTTGGCTGTAGGAAGGCTGTACCCCAACAACCTTGTGTGATGGATGTATCACTGTATCATTGGCTGGAGGGAATAAGAGCTTCTACATGTGAAACTGGGTCGTGCAGTGCTGATATCCTAAGAGAACTCAAATCGCACAAAGTCTCCTGGGGTAGCAACAGTGACTTCCACTGTTTTGCTTTGCCCTCTCCTCCAAATTTGCCTAAAGCTACTTTCTGAAACAGGACAACCTAGTTGAGTACCAATCTCTTCTATACGTTGAAAACTTTTGATACTTCAAATGAAGTTTCTTTTTCCCAAGAAAATTAGTTTAGATCCTTATAACTTTTTAACAGACTTTTAAGACTTGGCCTCGGTTCTTTGGTGTTTTATTTTCCCATACAAGGAAGGAAACTCTTCCGTAGTATGAAATGGTTCTATTTCTGGTGTAACGTGAATTCTGCAGTGTGCTTTGTACAGCAACACCATTGACTTTGAATAGTTCCTTTTGTGCATTTCATGCTATGAGGGATAATTCTTATAAAATAGCCTATACTATAGCTGTGTCAAGCTGCCCAAACGTTTTCCAATGGTTAAGCCTCATCTTGAAAAAACTATTCCTTTCTCAACTTCAGCTCGTTTGGGGTAAACACTTTTTTCTTTTGCTATTCTCTGGGCACTCCAATTACAGATGTAATGAAGGCTTCTGCAAGGAAAATATGAGGACACCACTTCATATAGGACAAGCTTTTCTCTTTGGCAGAAGAAAACAAGGAGGAGCAGCAGCAGCATTTGATCCAGCTCGTGAAGTGAGGGTAACTTTCTGGAGGTAAGAGTGAAAAAGGGAACAGAATATTTTTGGGTGATTTGTCAGTAATAGGATAGCTTTCTGTAGATAATGCAAGTATTTGAACATTCTTGAAACTTGATTAGTGCTGTGAGAGGAGAAAAATAAAAATACTTTAATAAAACATGCCTACTTGTGTCTTTACAAAGCCAGTTCATGTGAGATTTGCCAACGACGCCAAAATCCCCAGGAGATAACACTGAGCTGCTGCATGAGATCTCGAGTCTCCACATGGAGAGTTTCAGCTGGGAAGTGTGAGAGGGCACAAATGTTTTACTTTGTTTTAAACTAACCTGCTTTTCATCCTATTTAGCCAAGCTTCATAAAAAGTTCAAAACCGGGCTTTGCTGGACTATATTCTCTTGGCAAATTCTTAGTCCTCCTGATGTTTTTTTTTTTGCTACAATGACAGTATCCATGCACACAAGCAATCAGCATATATAGCCCTGACACGTAGGATTTTGTTTCTCGGGTTGGGATTCTGACCTGAAGTATTGGTTTATACATACTGATCTCTACTGCAACCTGTTCATCCATTGCTGTACACTGACATTTCACAGGAGTTTGTGTACTTTTCTCTTTTAACAAAGGTATAGAATACTTCCATTGAAAAACTCATTAGGCAGAACTAGAGGTCCTCCAAGGCTTAAGGAAAAAATGTGAGATTAAATTCATTAAGGAAGAGTTTGTTTCCAAAGTTGCTAGATTTAATTTTTATAGATCTTTGTATTGATGGATAAAGTCGGACAACATAGTTGGGCTATAACATTGTTTTATTTTTTGAATGATAAATCTATGAGAATAAGGAATCTTCTAAGAAGCAAACTTTGGCTTGTTTTATGTCATAAAAATGCCAAATTGTATCTTTCCTGCTGTGCACTGAAGACTCCATGTGCTCTCAAATTGCTGCTGAAAAATGAGTTCTGAAACTTATCTGGGAACAAAACCAGTTTTTTAGAGTTTAACTGAAAAAACAGCTTTTAAAATTTGTTAAATAACTAGAAGAATTGAGTAAAATGAGCTTGCACCTCTTTCAGTTCATTTCTAATTTTTTAAAGCGTGTTTTCTTTTAAAAAGGAGTACTTTTAAACACAGATGAGATGCTAATGTGATGCATCAGTGCTGTTTCATGTCAGATCGGAGAGAATAGAGAATTCTGGCTAAAAAAAAGTCCTGTGGATAAAGGAGAGAGGCAGCACGTGTAGGTGACAATACCTTGGTACGTTAAACAGACAGCATGTCTATTTCAGATCTCCTTAAAGTGTTGTACCTTATGAGCAGGTATACTTCATCTTAGAGATCTCAAAGTGGGTAATTCTGACTGTGTGTGTTTGTAGAAAGCTATCTAGATATGCTTCTGCGTGCACGGCTAATCAAAGATGATTTAGATGTTCTGTCCTTATAATCTGTGGTCAATAGCCCTTAAATAGTGTCTTTGCTCTGAGCGTGAATGCCTCAAAGCAACAGTAAAAATGATTCCACAGATTCTGTGCAAAACTGCAAACAATAATCCTCTCCTCAGTGACCTTGGAAAACTTTGGGTGCAGTCAGATAAGCCAGTTGAAGTGTTCTTGGCTGGCAATATGTCCCCATGCAATCTCCTATGGATCCAATTGCTCAAAGGATAGAAGTGTGGAAGGAAGCTGAAGTGAGCAGGTGCTTGAGTGTTTGACAGGAGTGAATTTCCTTAAAAGCAGTTTGGCAATACGATGATACGGTTTTATTTTCTGAAGAGACAGAATTAAAGTATTTGTTTCTGTGCAAGTAAGCTTTCTCCTTGCTGGTAGACTTGTGATACCCAAGTTTGTGTTCTGGAGAAAATGATTGGTGAAGAAATCACAGAAATTACATGCTTATATTTAATTACCTCTTTAAAAAATTGAACTGTAGAAGCTCGACTGCTTGGTCTTAGCCAGACACATCTGCATGTGGAAGCTAATGTGGAGGTTAGTACTGATCTTGACAGGAAAGCAACATTCGTGACTCCCAGGGGAGACGGACAGCTCCTACACAAGTACCTAAACAAGGAATTTATAGAGGTACATGTGTTTGAAATAATTGTTCTTACAATTTTTTAACCTGTTCCACATATAACAGTTACAAGATAACACTATTTGAACTTTAGCAGAAACTAGTTTTGAAAGTTTTATTTGACTTACTTTAAGGGGGATATATGCAATGTCTTATACCACAGGGAAATGTGTGTATTATTATTTTGGTTGGGGTTTTAGGGAAGCTTTGGAAAGGGGGGAAAAAAAAAAAAAAAAACACAAAAAACCCCCACTAACATAGGAGGCAAAAGCACCTAGAAAAAAGGAATCCAGTCAGATAAAAACTGTTATCTCCTGCCAATACTAATAAGATCTGAGCAAATGCTTCCAGTAGACATCAGAATGCTTCAGGACCAGATTGCAAAATGAAACACTACAGCTTGAAATAATCGATGAGGCCATTGAAGCTGACTCTGATTAACTGCAATCTCGAAATTGCTTGAGCAAATATTTTCATTCCAGAAATCTGCAAGTTATTGTCTAAGTGACATCGGAGGCAAAGGCATTGTAGAGGTGAGAGTGAACAATTTGGAACAAGAGAAGTTAACAGAGCTTTCATTGGTATCAAACATTTCAAAATACACAATTACATCCCAGAATAACTATTTTTTAGAAAAACAGCATTTCTATCCTGAGAACAGCCTGATTGCTAGCTTCCACTATACAAAAAAAAAGTACTGCATTTACTATACTGATCTTGTGCTTTGCTGCTACAAAACTGACCTTTCATAAAATGTCACTTGATGTTTGGTGAGTCTCAGACTTATTTGTGTACATTTTCATAATGCAGAACAGGCAGAGAAAATGAGTTGCTTCTTTTTAATTGAAACGTTTAACATAGCAGTTTGATCAGTTTGACAACCTCTGACATTTAACTGCTATGACTTAATAGGGTGTTTTACAAAGCTATTGACAATTTTTTTAAGACACCATATTGTCAGTGGGTTCCATCTGAACTGAGGCTTTGTGAGGTGATGAGGGCAAGAGTTATTACTACATGACTTCTTTTCAGTATTGCTCTCTTAATACTAGATATCCCTAGCAAGTTAAATATTGCTGGCTTCTCTCTTTCTGCAGCCCTCTGGGATGCTACAGTGCTGTCATTTGGAGCCAAGCCATGGGCACAATGTAGCAGTCAGCTAAAGAACATAAAAACTTTCTGGCTTGTCATTTCTGCAAAGTCTCTGAGCTTCCTATTGCCCAGTGGAATAAAACTACCCGCACTTACTCCCAGCTACATCAGCCTCTCAGCATTTAACATGGTGTTACTTTTCATGATTTTACTGAATTATTTAGATTGTGTCACTGACTTGAGTGAAACTGGGATTTGACTTCTAAATGCAAGAGGTGTTTGGAGGTCTTAAACTTTGCTCGAGACACGAAATTGCAACCTTCTCCTCTGACATTGATGTTACGTTCATAGATCCAATCGCTTCCTTATTGGAAGAAAGTGTTGTGATCATCTGTGGCAACAGATAGTTTTCAATGACAGCTGAGGTGCTGCTGCACAGGTTGACATCCTCCCTTTCTTGCATGAGAAATTCTGGGTTTATGACCGATGCCAATTTGCATGTGTTTTGTCTGTATCTTTGTATTCAAGATTTAAGATGTTGACAAGGAAGAGGCATTGGAGAAAAAAAAATGAAGAAGCCTATGCCTTTACTCCCCACAGAAGGAGCACACTGCTGCTGTAGTAGGGAAGTCTTTGAAAAGTGGCTTTGGAGCAATCTCATGCTTTGAGCACATCTAGGTAGGAGTTGAGGTAAAGACAATGACTGAATTCCTGAGGAAATTTGTTTTGTGGATACCTCTCTATACTCACAGGTATTTGAAAAAGTCACTTATTTGTCTTTTGGCAGGGAAGAATCTCACTAGCCCTGATCTGATATCATTAAATATGAGGCTTGTGTGGGTACTTAAATATGATGCGTTCCTCTTAGGAAAAACCAACAGGAACATCCAGGAAACCAGGTTGGATTTTCCTCTTAGGAAAATGTTGTGGAAGTTTTCTGGCTGCTACATGGGCTACTACAATAGAAAGCACCTGTGCCTCGTCAGGACAGGTGCTGTGAGTCACGTTGGTCAGCCGGAGACCACGTGACTCATGGATGGTTAAAGGCGGGGCACTCCCAAGAGGGAGGGGGGCAGTTCCCTCCTGGAGACTGGAGTGGTAGGAGCCCCTGGAGAGCAGTGTCTTGAAGCTCTCTGTTAGAAGCCTTTGGTTGCGGTATAGACCTTTGGAGTGAAATAAGACCTTCTGATATACGAGGGGAATCACAACAACCTTCTGGGTTGTGATTCCTGAAGAACGTGAGACCAGCGGTCTGCGACAGGAAAAATCAACAGGAACATCCAGGAAGCCAACTGTATCCTGGGCTGTGTCAAAAGGAGCATGGCCAGCAGGTCGAGGGAGGTGATTCTGCCCCTCTACTCTGCTCTCCTGAGACTCCACCTGCAATACCGTGTTCAGCTCTGGAGTCCCCAAGACAAGAAGGACATGGAGCTGCTGGAGCGGATCCAGAGGAGGGCCACGAAGATGATCCGAAGGCTGGAACACCTCTGCTATGAAGACAGGCTGAGAGAGTTGGGGCTGTTCAGCCTGGAGAAGAGAAGGCTCTGAGGTGATCTTATAGCAGCCTTCCAGTATTTAAAGGGGGCCTACAAGAAAGCTGGAGAGGGACTTTTTACAAGGGTGTGTAGTGACAGGACAAGGGGCAATGGATTTAAACTGAAAGAGGGGAGACTTAGATTAGATATAAGGAAGAAATTTTTCACTTCACTCAGAGGGTGGTGAAACACTGGAACAGTTTGCCCAGAGAAGTTGTAGATGCCCCATTCCTGGAAATGTTCAAGGCCAGGTTGGATGAGGCTTTGGGCAACCTGGTGTAGTGGAGGATTTCCCTGCCTGTGGCAGGGGGGTTGGAACTACATGATCTTTGAGGTCCCTTCCAACTCTAACCGTTCTATGATTCTATGAAACACTTAACTCTGACACATTCCAACTTCTCTCTTGTTTAAGTGTTTCTGTCTTTCCTGAACTGTGGTGGGAGGTCAGGAGAAAGAGTAATTTCCAGTCACCTGTTCAAGTTTTCCCCTTATGAAGTGTAAACAACCTGGTATGCAACTTTCAGAGCACTCAGCTCTCCACAGCCACTAAGAAACAGTCTTGGTTTGTTTGATTTTAGTGGTTTGATGAATAATTCTGAAATTAGTGAATTGATCACTTTGTGGAAAGTCTGCATGCAAGTTGCTCTGGATGTCTGTCTTTCCAAGCAATTTAGTCAGCTAAAACATATTATTCAAATAACAAATTTGAATAATCCTTGTTTTTCAAACAAAAAATTTAAAATATTTTGAAACTAATTCTGGAATTGAACGAATTTGAAATGAAAAAAATGCTTTGAGCTTAATTTATGTAATCTTTTTAAGCATATGATATTGATGTGTGAAATGCCACATGGCATTAATTTCCTTTAATGTCTATTTATATTGTTAAGATGATTAGATAGATGCTGTCATCACTAATATTGACTGTTAAACTTCTTGCTAATGAAAAAAGGCCTGGTGAAGTTTTTACTCCTTCAGATACTGCTTAAGCAAAGCTGGAACACCAGGTTCCCAGCAGGAAATCTCTGGGACAATCTCACCCAAAGTTAATTTTCTCTTCCTTTTAGATTAAACTTCATAAATGTAATCAGAGTCTAGTGATGCAAATGAGTAATAAAAAAATGAAAGAGCAAGTACCGTCTGTCTCTTAAAGTCCCATGACAGCTGTTCAAAGAAAAGCCTTCAAATTGAATTTCATGTAAGGAGTGACTCCTGTTGGCTAATACAACATAACTGATGAAAGAGGAAATTCCTGTTCCACAGATATTGGCAAAATACTAAGTACTTAACTTGAACATTTCACTGTTCTGGGAGATAGAAATCTGTGTTTCAGTACAGGATAGGTATAGATATATGCAAGCCATGTTGGCTTATTCTTTGTAATGTACAGAAATGAAATGTTCTACTTGACTTAAACACGTTTATAATATTTCATTTCCAAAGAGTTTTGAAATATCATTTTTACTTTAGGTAAAGCAGTTCAAAATCCTGTGTAAAATGACCTTTCTCATCTTTGTGTTGCTTTAATGTTATAGCCACCAGGGAGAATATTTTGTTTATAGGTCAATGGTCTACAGATAAAAAGCAGGATGGACACTAACTGGGATGGTTATAGACCCTTTAACCTCTCCAGCAAACAAGATAAAGTCAGGGGAAGAAAGAAGACTTTCTAATCATGGGGTATTTTGATCCATCCAAGAATGCTATACTGAAGATTATATTTTGAAACAAATGCTATCTACGTGTATCTCTTTTGACTGCCTTTTAGATGTATAGATCTACCTCTGTGTCTCTGCCTTTCATTCTCCTGACTTTGGTTTTGTCTCTCATGTCATTTTTATTGTTACTTGTTAAGCCTTGATGTTACATGTATTTTTTTGATGTCCATCATTCCATTTTTTCTCTTTTTCCTAGAGATTAAAAGTACTGTGCTGTGCACTTTCTATGCAGTTTTATTCTCACATTCTTCCTCATAATCCAGACCAGCTGAGTAACTGCTATGAAGAATCCAAGGGTATGGTGCCTGATTTAGTCACAAGCATGAGACCTTGTGCTGCTTTATAGCTTGACGGGAGTTTGCAGCTACTTCTGCTTTTGACTATATTAATAGCTCTTGAGTTTGTATCAGCAATTGTACTTCTATCAGCAAGAATTTGAAATAAGATTGAAACCTATCTGCCAATCTGATAGTGGGAGTAGAAGCTGAATCTTCTGATAGCTTTTCCCATGGAATGTTACTTTATCTTAATGTTGTCAGTAAGGGCCCATTTCTTCCATCAAGATTTTAAGGAAGTGTACAGTAGTAGCACTATTTGAGGAAATTAATAATATAAACATTTCCAAAGTGCTGATGGAACAGTATTAAGCAGCATCAGTATGTGGACTGATTTGCCTGACACCATCGTGTAAATGCTGTCTGCAGATTGCTCATCTGGACCAGTCTTGGGTTTAGAACGAGTACCAGGGTTGCAACATATTCCCCTTTGCTGACTGACATAGGGTAAAAAACCTTTGTGCAGAAGTATCACCAAGCTCACACGAACTGTTTCTTCTCTTGTTAAAGCTTTCCTGTGGGGACATCACTTGTTCAACTGCTGAAAAAACAGTCCATGGCAAGTTAAACTAGGACAAGTGACACAGAAACCAGTTCTGCTTGTGCATCCTTTCTTGTTTCCCTGATGGCAAGGGCAGCAGAATGATCTGGTAGATGCTCCTAGACTCTTGAGTTTACAGCCTGGTGTAGTTTAAACAGCAGCCCTCTGATGTTAGGTTTTCCATTAACACTGGAGAGCTGCTGTGGTTTAGGACAAGATTCAAGACTTTAAGAAGTTGCCTGTGCTGTCTCCCACTCCCCAGTGCATTTTGCAGCTCACTATCAGCATGCGGAGGGTGCCTCTGTCTGAATGGACAAAGAGCTCTCCCTTTTAAAGGTGGGAAAGTTGATTCCAAGTAGCTAAAGCTGGCAATGGCCTGACCTACTTTTCTGTGTTCCTCTGTAAATCACATAGCAAAGGCAAAGGAAGCAATAGACCTGTCTGTCTACAGTGAAGACACTGAAACGGCATCATGGCAGAAATTGAACGTAAGTCCTGTTAAACCAGGGGCTTAGAGGAGCAGGGAAGTAAAAAAGAAGAGGAGGAGTCCAAATGACTTGCAGAGAGTGTGGAGGGATAAAGCTGTAGGGAGAAGGGTGCAACGAGCTGCTAAAGTATGTATGCTACAAACTGTGTATACTACTCAGTGATGACATTGACTTGGAGATTATTTTGGTGTATGTGAACCCCATATGCATTTCTTTTTTAAGCCATTGGGAAGAGTGCCCAGAATTAGACTTGAATCTCAGTTTTTTATTTATACTTTTCCTGGGCATGGAGCTCCAACTTACATAAATTCAGGTAGCTGCAGCATGGTCTGTACCTGAATTTTTGCCAGCTGAACATTTGGCTCATGAAATCCTGGGACTGGTTTAGGACCACCAGCAGGGTCAGCCCATGTTCAACTTGGCTACAGCTGTACCGATGAACTTAACACTGCTAAGTGGTACCTACCACTTGCTCAGAGCTGCATCGGTGCTCCCAGACCCATATGCTTATGCGGTCTGAATAACGGCGTTCACTGAACCTCCCCTCTTTGGGTCCATCCTGTGGCTTAAGGAGTAGGCATCTCGCCAAACAGCTCCCACACAGGGCTAATGTTTTTTGACTAGCATCTTTCATTGCTGCAGAGAGGCTAACTCCACAGTGTTGAGGCTGTTCTGTTCTTGTAGACAGGGAGAAGAGATGACATCTATAGAGTACTGAAGTCATGCTGTCTTTAGAAGAAATAAGTGTCTTGGTAGATATCTTTTCTACCCTTCCTTCTTCCCCTCCTCTTCCTTTTTTTTTTCCTAATATGCCACACCTTTTGAAATAGAGGCAGTGCTATTCTACAGTGCATTCTCTTCTCTTATAAAGATTTATGCTCTTCTTCAGTATTTTGGTTTTGTAGTTCAATAAAATATCATCTACGGAAAAACAGCACTTGATCTTGTTTATTACAGTTGGAATGGGATGATGACTTTCAGTTCCCTTTTTATGTAATGTTAATTTACTTCACTCTTTTTCTTCCAGCTCATATGAGGAATCAAAATATCTTTTTTTTTTTAAGTTTACTGACAGAGGTCTTATTGACAGAGAAAAGCATAATAATGCTTCTCACATCTTTTTAGCACATCATTTTTCAGATTTTGTAAACTATTAGTTAACAAAGTTGTATTGTTTAAATAAAAAACTGGGTTCCAGATGTAACGAGTCACTAAATAGTAATTTTCTTTTAACGTCAACATTGAAATGACTGAAACTGAATTAATTTTTTACCAGATGGACAGCAATGAATTAAGTTAAAACTGTGGGCAGAGTATTTCAAAACTATCTTTTACATTATCTTTCTTTTGACATATTTTTCTCTTGGTTGCTGCCAGGTTTTTCTTCCATTAACTGAAGACAGTCGAAACATGACTCCATGTCATAGTAAGACTAATTGCAGATGATTTGGAGGAGCTCAAGATAAATGCAGTGATGGACAAAACCCTAAAAACACGTTCAGAACTGAGACACTGCAGAACATCAGGTACTAGCATAACAAACTAGTAGCACACTGGAATTGCAGAGAATACTGACAAGAATGTACGAATTTTAGATAATGGAATTATTTTTTCATGGCTCACAGCTTTGTTTTCCAACGCTGTGATTCAAAGATACATGAAGAACTAAAGCAGAAACAGGAGACTGTGATTATGTTGGGAACGTACATATCTCTTTGGT
Source organism: Tauraco erythrolophus (assembly GCF_009769465.1). Lineage (NCBI taxonomy): Eukaryota > Metazoa > Chordata > Aves > Musophagiformes > Musophagidae > Tauraco > Tauraco erythrolophus. The sequence goes on along the minus strand of NC_141473.1, from coordinate 19,618,046 downwards.
AGTGTCCTATTCCATCTTGGAAGGTGATTTAATTTGTAAATTGAGTTGGAACAAATTGCCTATGTGATAAATAAAATGTCTATATTAGCTGCTATATTATTTAAGATGCCCTGAAGGACTGCTACATTAACTATAGTGTGCTAAAACCTGTCCTTAAATGCAATGGTATGTGATTGTATTGGCTTCCATGAAAATTTGCCTGCAAGCAGAATTTAGCCTGTGACTTCCTGAGGGACTGTACTCAGAAACAAATACTTTAGGAGGTACAACCTCTGCATTCTGAATGAAAAATAATCTGTCACTTAGAATCTGCCAAAACAACAAAAAAGTTACCATTTCTTGGACACTGATCAAACAAAGGCTCCTAAAGCACTGAATTACTTGTGGGTATTATAGGAGATTGATTGACAGGTGAATGCTGACAAGTTGGTTTTGTTTAAATGAGGAATTTTTCATCAACAGGTGCTTTGTCTCTGTGGCGCTTCTCTGTAGCACTCCAAACAATGAAGGAATGAAAAACAAAAGAATTAAACAAACCTGCCAGATTTCTAGCTGCCTGACTTTAATGAGCATCACAAGCTTTCTGACAAATACAGTTCTACAAGTCTGTCTTCACAATTTAATGTTAATTTTCTCTTGCTCTCAGTTATAGTGTCAGTGCTAATGGGATCAGAAAAACCTCATGGAGCTCAGCCAGCAGCTAGCGAGAACAAAAATCAGCGTTGCAGAAATATGAATTCCTGCTTCTCCTCAGTCTGATCTGTATTTTGTCAAAGCCATTATCTGAAAGCTGTGAATTTCTCCATGAAACTAGGGACTTGCGGCTAAAAATCTGAGGCGGTATTGTCTGTTGCCCATCAGCAAAAGGACTTTCCACAGTCGATGTTGTAATTTTCCTGTAACAGAGATTAGTAGTGCTGCAGGCTATTCAGGTGTGTTCTCTGTTGGAGGGGTACAACAAAAGAATAGCATAGCTCTGGAAAAGATAAAGCTAATTTTTAACTTCAACAGTCAACCTTTGCGGGAAACAATCTTCAGAAAATGTCCTACATCACATATCTCTGTAAAATTTATTTTTCCCTTTTAAACAACACAAACAACAAAATATTTATGTATAAACATTTCAATTTTTTTAATCTTGCTGGATTCAAATGCCTTTCAAGGGGTTTTTGAATTTCAAATACTTCAGTAAACTTAACAACAGAAAATTAAGGGAAAACCAGGGTAGATTATTTCCATGAAACATTAGTGAGAAAGGATTACTGAGTGAAGTCAAAATGGCATGAAGAATGGCAGTTTGTAGAGCTAGACATAAGGAAAAAGAAAAAGCTATAGGAATAAGAGACTGGAAGAGGGTTGGACCAGATGAGATTTCCAAGAATCAGGCTGCTCTGTTACATCTGTGACAGATGGTAACTCCATCCAGTATCAAAGCCATCCAGAGTGGGAGTCTAGACCTTTGTGGAAATCTCATGCAAGAGCTCATCTTCTTTACCCTTAGATTTCCCCACCCTCTAACTGTCCTTGCTGCAATATCAGTTCATTATTTCTTGTTCTGTTTTCATAGGATACAACTCCTTTATAACAACTTCTACATATTTGAAGATGGCCTTTCATGTTCTCTGGTTTTCAGCCTTTCTTGAAAGATCATGTTTTCAAGATCATGAAGTGTTGTGGGGGGGTCTCATCCTACCTGTGACTTGTTTTGGTTTTTTCTTACCCAAGATGTTTTGGCTGTTATTAGACTAAGCATGGTGTCTTTTCTCAGAGGTGCAAATGTCTTAGCACTGACCAGATGTCATCACTTGTTCTTTAATGGCTGAATAACAAGTCCTTGGATGATAAAGGGGTACAACTCCTCTGCTCATCCAATGTGTGCTTTGCAGTTGTTTTTCTTAACTGTGCCTGAAGATAGGATTCAGCAATGAAGGCGAGCTGATCTATTGGCCTATTACTGTCAGATGCAGAAGTCCTTTGTCCCTGCTGTCCCTCTTCTTGCTCCCATTTCTAGTGCTGGTAGCAGCACCCAACAGACCATTTGGGGAGCCACAGAAAATTGCCCCAGGAACAAAGCAAATTCATCTTTCTGTGTCTTGAGGAAGGAGGATGGGTTCGGCGAGGGGCAGACAGCTGCTCCAGCTGCAGCAGGAGTGTGGAGGGGTGGGAGGACGTGGCTGCTGCAGAGCCTGTACGGAGCGGGAGGACCAGTCCGTGGGGCCTTGAGCTTGTTGACTAGCTCAGCTGTGCCAGTGAACGGCAGGTACCCTGTGCTTTCTGTCAGCCTGAGCTTCAGCGAGTGTAGCTGATGTAAATATTGAAGAGTGGGAGCTGTCAGCAGCTTGTTACTGGCTCTTGCTGGAGACCAGGCATGCTGGGAATTGATTTGGAGGTGACTACCAACATCTTTCTTCCCAGTGTACTGCAATCCCTTGTCTGACCCTGTAGGCTAGAAAGGGCTGAGTAGGAGCAGGGGTCTCAGCTCTGAGGCCATGTCTTGTCCTGTGGTGCAACAGGAGCACGGGCCAAACTCAGAGGGGGTGAGAAGCACTGGCCACTTTACAGGGGACTGGAATGAGCTTAGATGTCATTTTGGATGTGACAGAATAGCTTCCTGTTTAGCAGAGCTTTTATAATCTCAGGGGAAGCTTGAATTTCTTTTCTCTAGAGACAAATATTTTCTATGTGGAATGAGATTTATGTGCTTGTAAGGAAAAAGCTAAGTAAGTAATTTTCATTTCTATTTAACAATGAGATCTCAGGCTCTCCAGGGATACATAACAGTAAATAAAATCTATAAACAAACATAAAAATTCACTTGATCAAGAGGTGAATTTTTATTTTGTATAAACCAGAGTAAAATTTTACTCTGCAGAGAGAATAAAAAAGAATTGTTGCAAGGTGTGTTTCAGTCATAGTTTTTCAACATTAGCAGATAGAATTTAAGGTATACTTTTTCATTAGAAAAAAGATCAGTTCTCAGCAGATGCTGTCACCAGGCTCTTCTAGGATAGAACAAGGTTATTCTATTAATTATTGTACTAGTCACTTGTCTTACTAATGCCAAACTCTTGGTTCACAGGATTCCACCTCAGTGAACAGCTTCAGCTGAAGATGAGTGGTGGAGTAGCATTACAAACTGTATGTCTCTGCTTTCAAACACAGAACATATAGCAAGAACACTATGGATGTTTGTGGAGAGATGTAGTAGTGCCCCTACAAAGCAAATCTGGATTTGTCACTCTTGAGATTCAAGATGTCTCAGATAATAGTCTGCTGTGGGTGTTGTTGCATGAGACCTGAGTTTCTGCTGATTTAGTGAGCAGGATCAGCTGGTGACAGGGACCCACAGGTGAGACAAGAGGAGAGAGGGGCACAGCCAGGAGTGTTGCGCAAGAAGGTTGGGGTATCTTCTCCTGTCCCTTGGTACTGACCTTTGCTTCTGAATAAAGGCTGGAGTTTCATAAAGATTATCACAGTCAGTAGCAGAGGTGCATCTAGCTAAATTTATCTCTTCTGGTGAGGGATCAAATAGTTTGAAACGCCAAGAGGAGGAAAAAGCCAGAGTGGAGGAGGAATGGGTGTATTTCACTGTACCAGTCATGTTTTCTATGAAAACTAACGCTTTTCTCTGCAGTGCTACCAGCCTTTTCTTAGCAAGCACTGAGTGTGTTGAAAGACAGTGGAAAGAACTTTGCTCTGGAAGATTATTGCACGATCTGCGTACTACCTGTACCCTTTCCCTTTTTGCCAGGCTAAGCCTAGTATTCAGCTCTGGGTTTATTTTTTCTGCCTGTGTGTCTCTATCTAGATATCCAAATTAACTTACACTAGAATTTCAGTTACAGTTTTGTGTAAAAAAGACAAGAAAAAAATTTCCTTGCTAATTTCTTGGTGGTGAATGACTAGTTGTGCCATTGGTGTCTCAGGAGTTATGGGAAGAAGGTTGGAATTATGAACAAGAATTCTAACTTGATGCTAAAAATGTGCTTGATGCTGAAATGGTTAATAACGTTTCTGAAGTGCTGACCTGCTCCTGGCTTACTTGTAACAGCTGATACCTTGTGACACCATTTCTGAGGTGGATGTAGACAACAGTATTTGTTCTTATGTTCTTCAGGTAAGTATCAACATATGGATAAGTCTATAGAAACACTATATACATAGAAATGCAACTACGAACAAATGAAAACTGTAGATTTGTGGTAAAGGATACCTGAATATTCTCAGGCAGTTTATTATGAGAGTACAGCATTTGTACTGCCCTTCATAACTTGATTTTGAGAAGTCTCCCTGAATTTTTAAAGTTGTGGCTTTCTCGGTCACTGCAGCAGGCTGAAATCTCAGAATTTATATTCTTTAAACTTGTGTCCCTCTCAGACCCCCTGTGGAAACACAGGAAGCAATCAGCAGCTGATGATCTGAATATTTATCAGTGCTGAAGGCACATTCTTGTCAATCCAGTAAGGGAGAACTGCTCATCTTTTAGTGTTTGGCAAATTCCTTTGGGGTTTCAGAAAAACTGGGTTGTGTGCAGCCTATCAGTGGCCCCTTGTTTGATTTTTACTGGCCATAAATCCAGAGCTGTCTCCTGAGCTACCTTCTACACAGCCACATGGAAGGAGGGAGAAATTGCATTAAACTTTGCAAAGAAAATCCTTTCCTTCAAAAGCAGCTTTTGCTTTAGTTGAAGCATGTTGACCGTGCAAACACAGCAAGGGAGCTCCTGCTGATGCTGCCTGATAGTGCTCTGCTGAGTGGTTGCTCTATTTCAGTGTTCAGGGATGGGACAGATGGACCCCTTTTTCTACCTGGTTAGAGGCTTTGCTTCTCCTTGGCTGTACCAACAGGTCGCTGGAGCAATGGAAAGGACAGTTGAAGTGCCTTACTATGGCGTTACTCTGAGGTTAAGCCAAGGACTGTCTGCTCTACCCTGATACTGATGGTTGCTGGTTTACTTGAGCTGAGGAATTAAAAGGCAAATGTATTAGTGCCCATGGAACAATGCTTAATTAAGGGCTTATGAATATTTGACAACTGTCCGTAATGTGGACCTTGGTCACTTATCTTAACTCTGCAAGCAAAAATACTCCAGAAGGAATCATATGGCTCTGCCTTCATCTCAGCCCATTTGATCTCTCTATTAGAAGCTTGCATTAATGGATATACAAACAAAAATTATGAAGCGAAGCCCTGCACCAGTAAAGGATTTGCAGCCTACTTTATCTCTGTCTTCACACAGTTTGTGTAAAATATTTCTTTGGCTTGAATTCCCTCAGAATCTGATGTGTGCTGAGGTGTGCGCCTTGGTGAACATCTTTCTCTTAGAAAACTTACAAAAAAACATAGGAAGAAAATCTATCTTTGATTCAAATAATAGATAAAAAGTGTGGTGTAGTATAGCATCATTTGTTATCTTTGGCAGTATTTGGATTTATTTTAACCGTGTTAATTAAAGCTCCTAGAAAAAACATGAGTCTATCTTTGAAAAATCTAGGAGAGTCCCAGCTCTCAGCTAAACTTTCTCCTTCACAGAATTCAGTGTCCTGATTTCTGTTAATGAGTAGAAGAAGGGATTCTTGGAAAAGGTTGCTGTGTCAAAAAAAAAAAAAGTAAATAAACTAAAGTTTGTGTGTATGCATTTGGGGAAGAAAGACTCTGAAACTCCAAATTCTATTACGGTAGCCAAATTTTGCTCTGATTTGTTAGCAAGAGAAAAGCTGTTTTTTTTTCTTGAAAATAATTCAATTTGAACTTGTCACAGAAGAAGTGAGTCCCCTATGGGACAGAGAAGGTGAATGTTGGTATGATATTCCTCACGCAGACTTATGCTGGCCTTAATGTCAGGACTGTGGACACTGTCCTATGGAGCATTTGACCAAAGCTGGTTACAAAGGAGTCTTCAATGCCTTTTCAGTGTGATACATGTACATGTGCAGGGAAAAGAAAAAAACTGCTTTTATTCACTCCAAGGTGCCCTATTGCAAATTATATCTTTCTTGTCAGTGTTGTCTCTACCTCTGACAGAATCTTGGTGCTCCATGAGAGGAGGTAGAAGCTCACAGAAGATATTGTGTGATGTGAAAATATTTAGAAACAATGCCATTCAGCAAACCTTGGATGGCAACAGGAAGGGCAAGTGGAATTTACAGCTCAGATTGAAAAGGAGCCTCATCAACACTCAGGAAAGCATAGCTTGAGTTAGCTCTAGGGTATCCAGGTTTGGACACAGTGCTGCATATCAGTGGTCAATTCCAAAGAGCTGAAATCAGCTTAAGCCATCCAAACAACTTGTCTTCTTCAGTTATGAAAGGGGAAAAAAGCAACAGAAGAAATATGAGAGCTAGGAATAAGTGATTAAGAAAGTAAAGCAATTTGGTTTATTGGAACCGAGAGTATACTATATAATTAGGCAATTACTGCCATTTCTATCATTCTGTTGTTTCTAGCTTGCAGGTCTTGTTGTAAAGGGCCTTGAACTTCCCTGCGTTTGAAGTGGCTACTTATACATGGGGAGATAGTCTGAACTGGCAGGCAGAAGTATGAGCAGTAAAGGAACTATTCTAACTCTTTTAATCCTATGATTCTATAATTATTCAGCATCTATCTGTCCAGAACTCTTCACAGCTTCTGAGCAGCAACACTTTCCATGCCTGTCTTCTCTGCCTCATCCAAATTGCTGCTTTCCCAAGGCTTTTGGATCTTTCTTACACAAATCAGAAACTGGTTTAAACTGCCATGGTATACAGCTATTATTTGTATAATTTATTTTGTCTAGAAAATACAGGCTTAACTGTGCTAAGAAGTATGGTAAGATTCTTCTGAGAGGCATCATTTTATATTGGGAATCATCTAAACTGTAGTTCAGATACAGCAGCTATTACCTGATAGATAATGACGCTTTTGAAGGTTTGTATTCTCACAACCAGAAGGATCTGTTCCCTGATGTGGTCAAGGTGTAACCAAGTATAACATTCACAGGGACTTAATTTTATAAACAACTCAAGCAGTTTTGGCAAGTGCTACTAAAAGAGACTATTTCTCATGTAAATTAGTTTATCTCTGTGTGACCATTCTATAAACCGTCTACATGAAGTCTTCCCTTTTTAAGGAAATCTGTAATTAACATAACTGTGTTTTCAAATAAATTTATTTCAAGAGCTTTTGTGGCTTTTAATTATAAATAGCTTTACATTTCTTGGGAAAAGGAAGAAGATACAATTGTTTTCCTCCCTTTAGTTTCATATAGCTTGTTGCTATTATGTCTAAGCCAGTTCTGAAGATCACCGTATTTTTCCATTTAGGCCTTGATTCAGTCAGATACTTGCTTGAGTTTAAGTGAACATGCAGAGTGATTTTTAGCTGAGCTGAATACTGATGATACTAAGGTTGAAAGAATTATATAGCTATTAATGTGATGATAACATGGCAGCCAAATTGGGGAATACACCTTGAAGATCAATATAGGATCAACTAAGATGGGGTTTGAGTTTATTGATTCTGGAATAAACAAACACATATGTTACTTTGCATAGAACAAAACTTTTTGCTTAATTCAAAACAGAAAATCCTGATTGAGAACGTTTTTAGTAAAGGCAAGGAAAAGAAAGCTAGAATTATAAAATGCAGCCACTATACTTGCCCCTTATATGTTCAATGGTTTGAAATGCCCACAACAGAGGACAACATGCAGGTATCCAGTGATGTTCTTTTGTCAATACCCTGCTTTTTGAAGGGTCCCTGTTTAACATTGCTTTCCACTTTTGGTGTGAAATTTAGGACTAGAGATACTCCCAGTTCTTTTTACTCACCAAACAACTTAACCAATTGCACAGTGAACATATTCCATGGCACTAATGTTTACTGATTTCAGTGCCCAGTAACCTTTTTCTATCAGTTTGTGTCTTTTCCCATTTAAATTATCAACACTATTCATCTGGTAGCTGTGAACCTGGGGGCAAATACCCTATCACTTCATGATAATGTTAGAGTAGGACCTTTATGTCATTAAACATATCTCAAAATCAGTGGGAAAAGGTTGCTAAAGGAGGGCTGGGGATGGAAATGTTAAGGTTAGAAAAGCAATGCTACATGTCCTTGCAGCTTTGCTGCTTTCTTTGGGGTCACTACAGGCACATCCTCTGATGAGACACCTATAGATACCTGATGCCAATTAAACTGACTGCACAGAACCAGCTGTGTTTCTGCAGAATGAAAGACCTCTGATTTGCATTGTGCCTGGTGCAAGAGAAGACTTAGTAATAAGTTTACAGGCCCTTTCACTTTCGTTAGCCTTTTCTTTTCTAGAACAGTGCATTGGTTTTCTTTTCTCTCCCCGCTGGCTCCATGGGGGTGCAGCGAGGGCCGGGGAGCTGAGGGGACCCTGAGGATGCCATCCCACAGCATGGTGTGGGAGCAGATCCTGGGGAGGCTGGGCAGGGCCTCAGGGACTATTAGAGCCTGCGACATGCTCACAGGCCCTTTCTTTAAGGAAGGGCAAATAAGAATCAGTCCAGAACTGTTTTACTATGGAATGTAAGGGAGAATCAGGCTTTAGTATTATGGAAAATGGTGCAAAACATGGAAGGAAAAGTTCATGTTTCCTTATCTCAACTCATCATGAATTCCTTTGAGAATTCCTTTTTGTCAAGCTGTGAAAAGGTTTTTTTTATAAGAGGCTGAGCTTTCACTCTGGCTGAAAACAGTTTAACTGAGTACAATATATGGCCATGATTCTTTTCCATAAAGAGAAAAGGAGCTGAGGCTTTTTAAGAAAAATCTAGTAAATTTCCCACTTTCATTTAGTGCTTCTTTGGCTTCTGATGCCACTCTGAGATATTTTATTAGTAGTAGTAGTAGTAGTTTTTTTCCTTTGAGACATATTTATCTGAAACACATGTAATTGTAATGCTTCAAAAAATGCTACCTGTTCTTGAAAGGGCTGCAGTGGGTCAGAAATGCTTGTAGATTGCCAAATTACAAGAGGACTGCACTGAAGCATCCTATATCTTTCTACCTCCCTTTAAAGAAACCATAAGACTAAACTCAAAGCTTTTGTTTTATTTTTGTTTGGTTGGTTTGGTTTTGGTTTGATTTGATTTTGTTTGGGTTTTTGTTTGTTTGTTTCTTTGTTTGTTTTCATACAAATGTGCAGAGAGGAAAGAAAAAGATGTCCTAAAAGGAGTTTTGTTATACAAGTTCCACGAAGAATAGGGCAAAGACATGTTATGAGATGGTTAGTCTATTCCTTATTTGCTACCAATATGTATCAATAATGTATAAATAATTAGTAATTGCCATTGGCAAGTTGCTTTTATTTAAGTGAATTAAGCTTTTTTGTAAAAAAATGGGTTTGCAGTTATCATGAGTTTATTCAAAAACCTCTTATTTCTGGTGTTGTCTTCAGCTTTTGATTAAATTAAATGTTAAAAGAAAATGTTTTATTCTCTGTGCTATTGCTTCTTACAATGCTATTTGTGACTGAGTATCTGCTTGCAGGAGGTAGTGGAGTTGTGAGTGTGGTGTACTATGAGACAACATCTGGTACACTGAAAGAGAGGAAGGCAAAGCTTCCAGCAAGTCTGTCCAGGCAATTCCAGAGATGGCCCAAACTGTTGAAATTTCCTGAACATGAAACTTACTCACAAGTTACCCTTTCTCTTTCATTTTTCTCTGTCTTTGCCTGAAAGCTTGGTTTGCCTTTCAAATCAAAAATATTTTTAAAATATTTTTAAAATATTTTCATCAGAATGAATAAACAGCGTAAAATATGTTGACACCTGCCTCAGAAACAATGAAATCCTCCTTCTTGTCTTCAATAAACAAAGCAAGCTATAGAGTGGAAAGATCTACCGTTTGCAAGTCAATGTATCTAGATCTGTGCATTTCTTGACACATAAACCACATTGTAGCTTGACAGCACATCTAAAGCACCTTGTCAGGGACCACTCCTGGACTTTCTTTAGACTCAAAATTTAAAAACACGTGGCTGGTGGCTTGGAGGGCAGCACAGCAGCAGAGGAACATCCAGCAGGTGGGTGTATGGTGACTGTGACAGTCACATCCATTCGCCTGGTGAGTAGATTTACACATCCACATTTTAAGACGACAGATCACTCTGGTCTTGCAGAAGTTACAGTTCTTCTGGGATGCAGTCATGGCAAAGATCAGCTGTACATAAATTTGCATGTCTGCTACCTGATACAGCAGCTGGTGGGTGTTTTTTTCTTCACTTCCTGAAGGGTCAAGACTTTATACAACCATTCTATGTAAGTGTGTCCACATCTTAACTTTTGAATCCATTGGCCAATTTTAGCCAGATTTAGAAGATAGGCAGACATGTCAAAATTATTGCATATCGACAGGTGTCATGAAAGTAGGCAGCCAGACAAGGGAGAGAGGAAAATGCTGCAGAATGATCTCATTCCTTAGCAGATACTCCACGCTAATGAAAGTCATCATGCAGTAAATCATACGAATCTTATTTCTGCAATTGATAGTCATAGAATCATATAATGGTTTGGGTTGGAATACTTGAATAAACAATATGTTATTAATAAGACAGTTTTACACCTTTTTTTTTCTTAATGGAGTAAATGGGCTTCATACCCATTAGACTATACGTTATCTCAAATAATAGCTTACATTAGAAATAATGACATGAAAAGTAACTACAAAATCTTGCTATACATCTCTACACTATAATCTTGCCATCATGAATTTAATGCTTCAGCAAGTTTGTGAAATCATTTAAAGATGAGTTAATTCAGGAAAGCATGATGTGGTTTTACCACAGATTGAAAGTAAGACTCTTTTCCCTAGTCGCATACTAGATGTTTTTCTTTGTCAGACCTACTGATGTGCCATGTTCAGAGCTTGCTTTTCTGAGTAGTTATGTACCATTTAGGTACTCATTGAGGAGTTCATGTGGGTAGGATGTAATTTAATGGCAATTAGACACAGATGAGACACTTTTTTTTTTAATTTTATTTATCAGTCTTTTGCTGAAGACCGACAATGAAAAACCTTCAATTCTAAATAACTGCTTGTCATGGTTTGATGTGGAGGGGGGGGTGGTTCTGGTGGCAGGAGAGGGATTTTGCTCCCTGCGACCTCCCCGGTTTCGGATCCGGGTTAGGCTTAGTTCTGGCCACCGGATCAGACTGCCATCCCCCTCGGGGTTGAGCCAATAGGGCGCCTCTGCGAATTGCCCTATTTAAGTCGGGACAAAGGGACCGGAAAAGGTGCTTCGCCCAGGATCGAGCAGAGAAGGGAGGAGGGCACTGCCCCCGCTCCCTGGCTCCCGGCCGGGCAGCTGCCTGCGTCGGGCCGGCGCCGCCCACGGAGAATGGCGGCGGCGGAGCCAGCTGGGGAACTCGGGGGCACCCCACTCCCAGGGTGCCCACTGGGCTGAGTTCACCTGGAGAGGACTGAGATCTGAGAGAAACAGCTGCATCGACAGCAGGTCAGTGAGGATGGAGCGGGAGGAGGTGTGCCGGAGCCGAGTTTCCCCTGCGGCTGATGGTGAGATAGCAGGCTGCCCCCCTGCAACCAGGACGGCCTCGGTGGAGCAGCGACCCACTCGCAGCCCGTGGGGAGAAGATGCCTGAGCCCGAGGATGGTCGTGTTGGGGGCACGGCAAGGCAGAAAGGCATCTGGAGTCTTCGTGACGACCCACGCCGGAGCGAGTGGCTACAGCTCCCTAAGTACCCGAGACTGTGGTATAGCCCACACCGGAGCAATCTGTGGGGAAGGATTGTTTCCAGTGGGCTGGACTCACGTTGGAGAAATTTGTGGATTTTTCCTCGTGGGTAGGGGATCCATTGGAGCAGGGGAAAAGGGTGTAAGGACTCCTTCTCCTTTAAGAAAGAAGCAGCAGTAACAGCACGGAATGAACTGACCTGCACTCCCCCAGTCCCTGCCCCCTGTGCTGCTGGGGGGAGGAGGTAGAGCCGGGAGGAAAAGGAAGGTGGGGGGGGGGGAGGTGTCGGTTTTAAGATCTGGTTTTGTTTCTTTCTGTCCTCTCAAGTAATCGGTTTTTATTTCCCTTTGTCCTTCTAAGTAATCATTAATAAACTGTTTTGCTTTGAGAAAAGCGCTGCCTGTTTTGCCCAGGACCATGGTTGGTGGGTGCTCCCTCTGTTCTTGCCTCAACCCTCAGTCCTTTTGGTTTTTTTTCTCTCCTCTCTACTTTATTGGAGAAGGAGAGACTGTGTGAGTTTTAGTTGCTGGATCAGCCTAAAACCACGACAGTCCTTTTGGCGCCCAACGTGGGGCTCGAGGAATTTGAGATAAGAATAGTGACTGGGAGAGGTAACGGGCAAAACATGGACTTCACAGTGCTGAAAAACAGAAGGACCTTGGGAAACTTTGATTGTTGTGACTGGTGAAGGGACAAGGGGTGGATTGTTTGTAAAATGTGTGTTCTTCTTCTTCTTCGATGTTGTTGTTGATACTGTGTTCTTTTTCTGTAACTCTGTGTTCTCTTTCTGTAACTAAAGTTGTGCCTAAATATGGAATTCGCAGAGGCGAGGGGTGGAATGTCATGGTTTGATGTGGAGGGGGGGGTGGTTCTGGTGGCAGGAGAGGGATTTTGCTCCCTGCGACCTCCCCGGTTTCGGATCCGGGTTAGGCTTAGTTCTGGCCACCGGATCAGACTGCCATCCCCCTCGGGGTTGAGCCAATAGGGCGCCTCTGCGAATTGCCCTATTTAAGTCGGGACAAAGGGACCGGAAAAGGTGCTTCGCCCAGGATCGAGCAGAGAAGGGAGGAGGGCACTGCCCCCGCTCCCTGGCTCCCGGCCGGGCAGCTGCCTGCGTCGGGCCGGCGCCGCCCACGGAGAATGGCGGCGGCGGAGCCAGCTGGGGAACTCGGGGGCACCCCACTCCCAGGGTGCCCACTGGGCTGAGTTCACCTGGAGAGGACTGAGATCTGAGAGAAACAGCTGCATCGACAGCAGGTCAGTGAGGATGGAGCGGGAGGAGGTGTGCCGGAGCCGAGTTTCCCCTGCGGCTGATGGTGAGATAGCAGGCTGCCCCCCTGCAACCAGGACGGCCTCGGTGGAGCAGCGACCCACTCGCAGCCCGTGGGGAGAAGATGCCTGAGCCCGAGGATGGTCGTGTTGGGGGCACGGCAAGGCAGAAAGGCATCTGGAGTCTTCGTGACGACCCACGCCGGAGCGAGTGGCTACAGCTCCCTAAGTACCCGAGACTGTGGTATAGCCCACACCGGAGCAATCTGTGGGGAAGGATTGTTTCCAGTGGGCTGGACTCACGTTGGAGAAATTTGTGGATTTTTCCTCGTGGGTAGGGGATCCATTGGAGCAGGGGAAAAGGGTGTAAGGACTCCTTCTCCTTTAAGAAAGAAGCAGCAGTAACAGCACGGAATGAACTGACCTGCACTCCCCCAGTCCCTGCCCCCTGTGCTGCTGGGGGGAGGAGGTAGAGCCGGGAGGAAAAGGAAGGTGGGGGGGGGGGGAGGTGTCGGTTTTAAGATCTGGTTTTGTTTCTTTCTGTCCTCTCAAGTAATCGGTTTTTATTTCCCTTTGTCCTTCTAAGTAATCATTAATAAACTGTTTTGCTTTGAGAAAAGCGCTGCCTGTTTTGCCCAGGACCATGGTTGGTGGGTGCTCCCTCTGTTCTTGCCTCAACCCTCAGTCCTTTTGGTTTTTTTTCTCTCCTCTCTACTTTATTGGAGAAGGAGAGACTGTGTGAGTTTTAGTTGCTGGATCAGCCTAAAACCACGACACTGCTTTGAACTTACAAGGTTTTGTTCCTTTTTAATTGAAATGTAAGAAATAAAAATAAATTCCAGCTTTTGTGCTAAGGAATAAAAAATAATTGACACAGCACAATTTGAAGTGTTTTGCTTATATTAGAACTAGAAATGTTCAACAGAATTTCAGTGGTCTGTGAATTACAGCTGACTAAACTGACAGAGTTTGGATTTAAAGAGAACCCAAGACACTGACAGTTTCTTCTCATGTGTGTACAAAGTTTATGAAACAACTGTGCACATTGCATCGCCTACCCACCAATTCAGGCTTTGATTTTTTGTAAAGTGGGAATTTAAATTCTTCTGAGGGATGGTCTGGGAAACCCATGCTTTAAACGAAAGTGTAGTGTGTTTCTTAATCCTGCCAGAGTACTGCAAGTAGAAGAGCTGGAAAGGCTAATCTTTGTTATCGTAGCATGAGTGTATGAGGCAATGCTTGGATCTGGGACAGATGCAACTTCAGCTTTGGATGTATTTGTCCACACCTCTAGGGTGATGTAGGTTATGAGATTTGGTAAATGAAAATTAAGTGGTGTCAGGAAAAACCGTTTCATGGCAGATCACTAAAATTATAGAATCATAGAATGGTCAGGGTTGGAAGGGACCTCAAAGATCATGATCTAGTTCTAACACTAGACCGAGTACGGGTATGGGATATGCAGATTATGTTAGAGGATTTCATACAAGCAGCAGTCACAAAAAAACCCAAGATTATTAAATCCCATGTCAGAACAAAAAGATAACTTCTGCCAACAACGATGCCAGTAACTTTAGGAAATTTTTAAGTCCAAACAGTGGTGCACAGCATTTGGATGATTAGTAAGAACAGGTGATTAGTTAGAGGTGTTTGAATTGCGTAAATATTGTTTGTTCACTCACAGAGAAGTGGGAAATTGTACTTTAAGGAGGTTTGTGTTACATTAAACATGTTTGAAACATGAAATGAAGTAAGTGCTTATATCTCTGTTAAAGACAGATTCTCCCTCCTCTGTCCCATGGCTTGGAAGGCATGGAGTAATATAAACTGAATGCTTTGCTAGGTTCAGTTTTGCTTTTAGCTTTTTCAGTAGAACCACTGTTTTGAATCAACATCATGAACTGACATGACCTTTCACCATTGCTTCTGGCAATTCGTTAGTGGCAAGATGTGGAACACTAATTATTACTGTTAAGGTTTAACTGTAACAATAAATACATTATTATTAATATAAACAATTCCAAACCTCAGGTCTAAATCTGAACTTTACCATAGTTCAAGTAGAGAAACTAGGTGATGCGAATTTCCCTAGAAATGTTATTTCCTTGTTTTAAATGCATCTCCTCTGCCGTGCAATCTACGTGCTTGCAATCCACAAACATGTCAAACAGGACCTGGCTTTGGCTAGTGTGCCGAAAAGACCAGGATGAGATAAGGATATAAACACTACTAACTGAGACCTATGGGCTTTTTCGAGCCTAAGAGAAAAATCTTCCCCAAATGTTGAATGAAACCTAGTGATGTGAGCTGTATTATTCTTCTATTCTGAACTGTAGGGAACTGGCAAAACCTTCACACACAGAACCAAGTGAGGGCATGGGAAACTTGATAGATGCAATGTGCCTAATTGATATTTTAGGGAAGAAATACTTCGATTTTTTTTTTCATATCGAAAATTATTTTTGTTTCATTTATTCAGTAAAATTCTGGATCAAAACAGTAACAAAACATTGACAAAATAAACAGCTCAACTACTTTAAAGTGCAGCTTATTTAGAGATGAAGATGTGACTTTGAAGTCTTTCTATTGGCATGCTTTAAAGTGGAAAAAACTATAGAAGCTGGAAAAGACCCTTTCACCTCTAAACAAAAAAAAATTCCTCACAAATTTGTGGAGGCAAATATAGGCAGGCACTGAGCTAGGCTCTGCTAATACTTATGGGCTCTCAATAGAATTATTTAATGAGGTAAATTCATTACAGGTGTGAGAGTTCACAGGTGTCTTTGCAAGGGTAAGTTGATGCCTGAGAAGTTGCTCAGGCATTGGTGGAGATGGTGTCTAGTCTGAGAGATTAAGGACAGCTGAAGTCATTAGCTAGATAGATCTTCTGGGGCTGAGGAGAAGGGATGTGTGGTGTGGAAATGCATTGTGGTGTCTGTTGTGTAAGAGAAAGACTTTCAGGAGTGGGTGGTGGTGGAGGTCTCCTGTGTTGCTGAGCATGAGCTTGAGGATCTATTTATTGAAAGCATTGAATGAACTGGTGCAGCTCTAGTCCTCTGCTAGGTGAGAGCTGGGTGCTTACTTTCTTCTTTACATCTTTTTTAAAATCATCTTTTTCTCTAGCGGTTAATGTTTTTCCTCATCCGTAAAGCGTTTCCGCTGTTTGTCTGGGAGGTTATTGAAGTGACTTCTGATGTAGGCTTTATCTTCTGTGGTGCAGGAAGAGATAAAAATACCAGAGATTTTTCAGGTTCTCTGATCTTTATTTAGCCTGTGGTTTGTAAAACTTTATTTCACTTCAAAGAGTGTTCTGCTTACATAAGAACTGAAGTGAGCAGTTTTAAAGAACAGTTATTTCTGCAACAGATGAAAAGACCTAATGCTTTTCCTAGCACATTGGGCTGTGTGTTCAGTGCTGTGGAAGTGAATACTTGACTAAGAACTCTATTAACTTTGTGTTAATCTTTGGGCAATATGTTGGTTTTGTCTGTATTTCAGCAAGTAGGTTTTTAAATAAATGTGTAGGTAAAAGTTATGGTGCTGTTAAAACATAAAAGAATCTTAATTTAATCAGATAATAAAGAGACGTCTTTGTTTTACTTTTTTTCACGTAATTGTGAATTTTCTAGTCTCTTCAAACAAAACTCAGGCACGATGCGTTTTCATGTGAAAAATGTGATGGTTTTGCAGTCTCACTCTCGAGTTGTAGAGTTGTTCCCTTCCCCCCCATAGATAACTCTGAATATTTCTATTCAGGACACTAGGCAACTTAAAGGATTAATTCTATGTGACTAAAAATCTTTATCTTGACTGTAAGGGTAAAAATCAAGACCTATGGCTTCAGGTGACTACCAAATAATTCTAATCTTGAAACACAAACAATTAAAGCTGTCTTCTAGCACAGCAAAGCTCTGCTGTAAAACTATGAGACTCAGCCACAATCAGATCAACGCACAGGGCTCTGAGGTCACTCTTTTTATGTGATGATGAGTTTGATGTAGATGTAATGCCTATTAGCTTTTTAGTATACTGCATGGATTTTTGCTTTCGTCTCTAATACTGCTGGTAGAGGTGACAAGAAATAATAACCTTTTTTTTTTGTTTCAGGTTTTTGTGCCATGTTCCTAAGGGCTCAAATGCAGAAGCTAGAAGGAGAGGATAAGGTCTGACAGACTGCTCTGATGTCATGCAGAAGGACCAACTGAGGCCTACATCAAAGGTGACCTTGGGGTTCACTGAAGCTGCTTGTGGTGAGTTTGAGCAGACAAAAGACTTCCTCTGTTTTGTTTTTCTAAGCCAGTCTTTATACAAACAAATACATGAACACATTTGAAATGAATGTTTTGCTTTGGGAGAAATATGTTTGAAACAATAATGCAAAGTGTAAATGACTTGGGGAATGGGAGGATCCATAGGTGACTTTGTAGCTTTCTATTAAGATTAGTATCAAACCTGTTTATTTGTCATTCCTCTGACACACTGCAAGCAGCACAAGAGGGGAGTGAAAATTATTTTCCTTGAAATGTGACAGTCTGAAATACCAAGTTGATAGTTGAAACACACGAGGCTTGCGTGAAGGGTGAGACTCCTTTGCCACTTGTCTCAAGCTTCAAGAACTTCATTTGCAAAAGTACTAAGAGCTGGAATTAAAACTTTGGGCAGGTGGGGAGGAAGGACAGCTCTGCCTGTAAGTCAGCTACATTCAATAAGCCATGATTGCTCTCTGTAGGTCTGCTTTCTGTTGGTATGAGCCCTGCCAATACAAAAATCAGGTGTTTCTATTCAGGCTCTGAACTTCATTAGCTGTGTTTCCATCATGGCACCTGTGGAAGGTACTTTCAGCAGATGGCTAAAGCAAAACCTGTCTGAAATGTGAAGTGGTACAAAAAGAAATAGAGCCAAGAGCGGTAGCATGTGTTTCCTGAAATACTTGCCTCCCTGTGCAGGGACAGAGCTGGATCTGGCAGAAGGACGCTTTTGCCTGCAGGTTGTTTCTGTCTACGTATGTGTGCAAAAGGCTTTGTTGTTTGACTAGATCTGCCCTAACTCTGTCATTAAATGTAGTAAAGGTTGCTTGGTAGAAGCTTGTATTCAGTTATGATACTGGTTTAATCAAGAATCAAACATCTGAAAATCCTGAAGTACACACGGACTTGCCCAACTTTACCTGTACCTTCTGAAGCTGATGGTGCCTGCAGGTAGTTCTGTTTGTGTGGGGTGTAACTGTGCTGTCAGATTGGTCATAGTTGTATGGCAGTGCTGTGAGACTTGAGTAAAACGAGGTGCTTCAGGTTCTCAACTTAATGTTTTCATGCTTGTGTGGTTTGCATCTGAGAAGACCGAGTATTCCTTGCTTAAGCACTGGCTGCAGGCCCTCACTGCTGAAAGGTGGAAGTGAGCCTCCTGGAGATCCCCTTCAGTGGTTGACGTGGAGATCAGTAGGACCTCAGATGTAATGAAGGGCAATTGGGAAGCATTAGTGTAAAGTGAGCTGATGACATTGTGGGAATCAAAGTGGCTATTACTGCACTGAGGCTTATTTTTATGGGTAGAAGGAGGCGGGCAATAGAAATGCTCTTGGACGTTGCTTAAAGAGACCAGAGTTAAGAGAGGGAAATGCAATTTTTCATCTACTGCTTAACTTGGCATCTTGGAAGAGTACTAAGTATCACTTGGCAGCCTCTATTTTTAGTTAACAAAGGAGTTTAGATAAACTTTTCAGGGGAAAAAAGTGCTTTAAAATGGAAGATCTTATATACTTATAAGAAAATATATCTAGTAAATTGTAGCTGTGTATGAGGTTAAAATGCAACTGTGACAATGTCGTGATATTTATAAGATTCTTAAATATTTGATCTTGCTCATGCACGCTTCCACCTTCAACAGAAGCAGCTGACATCATCTGTCCTCTGTGTTCTTACAATAATGCTGTCCTATGTGATGGCTACATTGAACTGTAACTGTCTTGGCTGTGCCTGGCTGGTTCTGAGTGCTGCCTGATCATTGACAAGGGCTGGAGAATTTTATAGATAAGCACAAAGCATTTTAGGTGCAGCTGCAATTCAGGAGCTGGGTGTTTGGTCTGTATAGACTAACTTGTGTCTCTGAAGTGTTAACAGACAGCTCAGTGCTTCAACTTGGGCATTCTTCAGAAGTAACTGTGGAGCCTGGTGGTTTGGCAGAGCTCCAAGGCAGCCATGGCTTAGCTTTAGGTTGGGGGATGAAGCTGAGTAGGTGAGAAAAGATTAGGAAAAGCAGTAAATGTCTGTCTTTAGATGTTGCTGAGCTTGCTGTGGCTTTGATGAGCTGTCAGATGATGCAGTGACCCTGCTGTTGCAGAGCAGAGTTGGGGGAAGAAGGCAGCTGGATCTCCCTTCCTTGCACATAGGCTTTTGGTCATAGAACTAGGGAAAGTTGCTCATCCATAACCTCCCTTCTCCACTCCTCCTCAAGTCTCCTTTTTCTTCTGATGCGCTATGAAAACAAACATTAAAGCCACCAGTTTCTCTGCAAACGTAACTCTTACTGTTGTGGCTATTAGTGTTTTAACAGTTGACAGTGTCATGAGAGGATAATACTTAATCAAAGATCTGAAGAAAATGGACAGACTTGGGGAAGAAAGGCTTCCTAAATCCTTATTATTAAAAAAAAAAAAAAATCTAAGTAAGTCATTTGTTAATAACTAGCGAACCATGGAACAGGACTACTGGAAAATGATTACAAACCAGTTTCCAAATTATAATTTGCACTTGGATAACAAAAAGTGAGATATCTTTTCAAAGAGATAAAAGAACAGGTGTGTCATCTCTTCATAACGGCAAAATAAAACCAGTCCATAGCGACTGGGTGAAGATTTTAATAGTCTCTAATTTGAATGTTATGAATAATTAAGATTTAGAAGTACAGCCAGACAATGAAACTGATTATCCTGGATTTAGGATATGTACAGTGATTATTCAAATGGGCTGATATCACCAGTATAGTTATGAGCCAAGTTTTTATCCATTTTTAATATCAATGTGGAATTAGCTGCTTCTATTTTCCACGTAATTATGAATTTTTTTCTACAAATTTATGCAGTCAAGTCCTTTCTCTTACCTTGCTCCAAAAGCCCACGCACTGTCCTGTTCATCTGCTCTTCAGGGTCACAAGGTATTGCTCAAGATCAGGTTGGAAATTAAATAGGCAAAATTAAGAGGTGACAGAAATACTACTTTTTCTTTGTTGCTTGTCTGTGACAAGACAGCTGTCCTTACTGAACCTCACTAATTCACCAAACCTACTGAAGAATTATGTCCTCAGTGTGTTACATGATCCAATTAGCTCAGTCACTCTCATTTCTTAAGAAAATGATAGTCTGACTAATTCCTTTGTTTTTCTTGAAGTTTTACAAGTAATTTAACATCTCGTAAAGATTAACGTCTCAGAAATGTCATTTTGTTCTTTGCTTCAATCTGATAACTATTCCTTTCGTTTTGCAGCAAGAGTGAATTAGTGAATTTCAATTAATGTAGTAATCAGTCTTCCTGGATACAAATTTGACTTTGAGCACTTTCTTTTTAAGCTGGAAGATTTTAACAGTAGTAAATATTACTGTTGAAGGAAATAAAATTCAATCATATAATTTCTCTGCCTACAGTACTCCATTACACAAGTTACAAGAGATGGTCCTTTTGACCATTCCATTAACTCTGAAATATCTCAGTGCAGACCCCATTGGATTTTGAAACTGAATAGGTCTTACCAATCTGACATGTTCTTGGATGCTCCTAACGGATTTTCATGATGCACTAATCTTATTTCTTGGTTTGGGTTTTCTTTGGTTTTGGAGAAATCTAAAATGCCGAGATGAATAAAACTCATTCATGAGCTGGCTGACACAAATCACTCAAATACTATTCACTGTATTGAAATAATTTTTGTGACTCTTTAGACCTAGGAATTAAATGCAGATGCTTTGAAGTTTTTGTTGTTCTTAATTTTTGAAATGTTATTTTTTAAAAATGCACCTTTTTATGTATAAAATCTGACATTTGCACCTTAAGTCAATACTTATAGACACACATATGTATTATGACTTCCATTAAAGAGCTCTGAATAATTTCTGAAAGCACTCAGTTACTTTTTCTGTCACTTTACATGGATAAAAACCTAAATAGAAAAAGAAGCAGATGTTGCCTAGGTAACTGCATTATTCATCGCTCTGATTCTAAATGATACCTGACCTTACTGTTGCTACATATTTATTTATATTTCTAATTGCTCTTAAAATTAGCATCTATGGATTGAGTTTTTTGTGGTGTATTTTTTGTTGTTGTTTAGTAGTTTGTTTGGTTGAGGTTTGTTGTGTTGTTTTGTTTTTTCATGTTCAAGTTAGCCTGATCTCTCTGCCTTTGTCCTCTCTGCTCCTCTTCACCTAGATGCTTGGGTGCATATGCATCTACCTTTGCATGACAGGAGTGCTAATATGACTGATGGGCTAAAGAAAGGTGTCCTAGAGTGTGCTGGTGGGGTGGAAGTAGGGGCATTATCATTTTAACTTTCTGGTTACCACGTACGAATGTATGCGTTTATTATACGTACGATTTTGCTGGGGATTGTTAGCGAAAGAATTAAGCAGGTGCTTCTTTTAAAATATTCTCACTAAACACAAAATTAATCTAATTAAGTTTAGGAAATGGTATTATATTGATTGCGTTTCCTCTTAGGATGAAGTTGCTCAGATCCATATCCGTAACCCCTTTCTTGGCTTCTGTCTGCAAATCATTTCTACATAAGAGCACTTATTTTTCATCTCAAGCACTAGCACCATTTGCAATATAGCTGGAGAAAAAGCTATAAAGTTTATCAGCTGTGTGAGGCATAGGGAGCTAGAAGAAGGCTGAGCAGTTGGTAATAGCCAGGCAGCAGAGATCTGAAATGGACTGAGTCTGAAACTTGCTGAATGAGGAAGAACATTTAAAGCGTAGTCACTGGGACATAGAGAATTACCTTGTTTCTTGCCAGTATCTCCTGGTCCTCTGCCACACCATAGCATACATGCATTAGCCTGTTGGAGAACCTTGTAGGAGTGTGAGACAAGAGAAGTTGGTGCTCCTAGAAAGGGCTTGGTGCTCCAGTCTGGTGTGTAGGTGCAACAGGCTGCTGGGTCCGGGATGAAGAGAAAAAGCTCTGCCTGTGCTGCTGCTAAGGTTTTGTTTACTTGAGCTAATTCAGGCAAACTTTATATCCCCAGCAAAAATCTCAAACTGAAAGCAAGCAAGCAAACGCATTTGGGGGAGAGTTTCATTGAAGTGAAAGTAAATAACTGCTGCTGTACTTCATAGCGTTGTCATCACTCAAATGCAAAGAGTGGGATAGCCTGCTAATATGAAGTGTGCATATATTTTTTTTATAACCAATCAAGTGCTCAAGTTTTATAATTTGAATGTATAAATCATTCAGCAGAAGCTGTTATATTTCTGCTTGAAATGTTAATATATGGTTTTTATAACATATGTTCCCTGGATATTGCTGGTGCACTAATTTTTCTGTGTGATTACTTTGATTATATCCTGTAAGTAAATTGCCTATTTAGAACCACTCAGCTCTGCTTTGTTACTGTTGAAAGAGCTTCCCATCACCTATATTACGTCTATGTACGTCATAGCTAATACTGAGAGGGGGAAAAAAGAAAGAAAGAAATCTGTCATCTATTGTGGTCATGTGTCTCTATGAAATATAGTGAGATTTCAATAGCTGCAAAACAGTAGAGGGATCCACCAATGTGATTCCCCCCCTGCCTGCAGCAACACTGTGCCTTTCTACCAAGAATAAGGCTACTATCTTTTGAGGTGTGATAGCTCTATAATGCCTCAGAAAATTTTCTCATTAAAGATCTGTCTCTCCTCTAAAATTAAACTCTCAAAAATGATAGATCAGAGTTTTTGAGCTCTGCATGATCCCGGTCTGCGGGTCAGGTAAAAACTTCAGATTTTCCTTGTGCTCTTTTCACCCTAAACAGTGCTATGGTGTGTGATGAATTGTGTAAGAAACACTGCTGAACTGTACTTCATTTACACTCATATAAGGTAATAATATAAAGTAAAATTTAACTTACCACCTTGTACTCAGTATATAATTATCTAAATTATAATGAAAAAATCATAGTTTGAGGTGTTTCATGACAACTGCTAAAGTAAAAATTAAAAAAGTCTCAATAGAACTGGGAGCATGGCTATAATAGTTGGCAATTTTGCACAAGAGTAGCTTACAAAATTACTTCTCTAATGTTAAACATCACAGAACTTCAACTGGGACTTATTTGGGAAGCTTTTTGTTTAGTTGTAAGCTGAGTGAAATTTTGACCTTATTAAAATAAGTGAGGAGATAAGATCCTTCCATTTTCTTTCATGACAAAAGTAGCTCCTATGCTCAGAGATGTCTACGTAAGATCTCCTATACATCAGGAGAAAGTAATGATATGGTAAAGAACAAAGGAGCTGAAAGACTGGGACTGTACAGCTAGGTAAAATAATGACCTCATGGCACCTATTGGTGTCCAGAGCTTATTATCTTGGATGTCCCTCTCCCCAGTATCACTCTCACCCTAAGATTTTCAGACATTCTTGAACCTGGGACTTCTATATGCATGAGGAAATACTTCTTTGTCTGCCAGTTGTAAGCACAAAGTATAGTCTAACAAGACTTTGGGCTCTAGACATCTCATACCAGAGGGACTCTGTAGTGATATTCATATTCTCTTCCTGAGGAAGGTGCTGTGTATAACGCTAGCTTGACTCATGTGCCAATTAAGTGACTTACTATCATAATTCTGGATTTTAGTGCTGTTGAGTAAATGCATCTCCCTCAGCCAAGTAATACCTATTTATAACATGATGGTTCAATTTTCTCTTGGCTGAGAATTTCTATTGTCTTCTCTAACTTATACCCAGTCTTTGCTGTATTGTGCATTATTCACTATTCTGTGTTTAATCAGTCTGAATCTAACATTTAAAATTCATTGCTTCATTGCCATGAGAAGGGATAGGAATGTTAATGCCAGTGAGGAGATAGTAGTTATTTATTGGTCTATCTCCAGTCTTGACTTGTGCCAACCAAGAAAGCAGAGTACAAGCAGGGCTCTAGTCCTTGGAGACCTTGCTAGAAGCTTCGCAAACCATTCTCTATTACAGGTGCTGTCCTTGCAGCAAATAAGTGCTTTGTTATAACTCTTCCAAGACGTGCATTGGCCTTCCTGAGATCTCTTACAAACCATATTCCATTCCTGCTATGTAAATGATGAATTATTACTACTTCATGTAAATTTTATGCTAATTAAATGGCAAATGAAACAACTGGTGCCATGGTAAGATGGAACACTGAGGGCCTGTCTCTTTTTTTTTTTTTTTCTGCCATGACTTGTGCTTTTATCATGCAAAAGCTTATTGTTGTTCACTTTGCTCTGCAAGACCCACAAGCAGAAAAAGTAACACTGCGAATACAGTTCTGACTCAGCTGGTAGCCTGTGGTTTCATGTCTGTTTTGAGCAGCTTGGTAGGTTTGTGTGTTTCTTGCTGAGCTTTGTTTTTGACTCCTTTGAGAAACAAATGAACAAAAAATGAAACCAAAAATATTCTCTTCAATATTCTCTTCAAATCTCCCTTACCTCAAAGTAATTCTGTCCACCACAATTCCCCACCTGAATGTTTTCCCATGCTGCTAATGCACTTTCAAGAGACTATGGTGATACAATGCTATTGAAACCAGAATGTGATACTCAGCATGCAGAAACTTCAGCATTTTGCTACTTTGTCAATGTTTTCCATTCTTAACCTTACCAGAAATTTTCACCACCTCTGCTTCATTTTTGTGTAGGAGATAATAACATGAAGAGCCAACTTGCATAATGATTATCGTTATATGTGAATACTCTTTTATTTTGTTCTTATAGCTTATTCTAAAGTAATTTTTAAAGGAGCTTTGTGACTCAATGAATAAGTCATAAAAACACCACAACACAAATTTCCATGTTTGTACGTATCTATAAAATGTAGCATTAAAAATAAGTTGTTGTCTGGTACTTATTAAAAATAAGTTTTAAAGTATCAATTGCAATTAGATTTTTCTAAGACATTTGTCATATTTCTGTTCCAGACTCCAGTTCTTTTCAGCTTCCTCCTACACATCTCATGATTTTAAATCTTAAATCCTTGCAATAAGAGTTAACTCTTTGATATGACTCTATCACTTCAAGGTAAAAGAGACCATAGGCCATGAAAACTGGAAAATGACAACAAAATTGCTCAGAATAGAATACTACCAGAGATGAGTAAAGTACTAGTGCGAAAACTTGCATAAGTAGTCACTCTGAGATAATAGGAAGATATTACGGAAATTTTTCTGGTGTAGACAAATCCAGAGCCAGCTGGCACTCAGTCTGGTAGAATTGTAATGTAAACAGGTATAAGTCAGTGTATTAATAATAATTAAAAAAAAATATCTTTGTGGTGTAATGGTCAAACTCCTAGCTCTCTAACTCCCCTGAGAAATTAAGAGGGATGGTATACTTTTGTGTGCTACTTGGGGTGAGAGGAATAATGTGTCTCTTGTGAGGAAAATGGATAAATTTTTCCAAGCATATAATGCAGATATTAGGGCAAAGTCTTTTAGTAACTTTTCTAGTTACAGAGACAGTTAAATATTTATCAGTTGATGGATGGGAAAGTTATACATGAAAAAGGAAACAATCAACCAATGTATCTCCATGTACAGCAAGCAGTATTGTATGTCTCGGTGCTTCACCTTAAAATAAAGCACTTGCTAATATTCGTCTGTCTTCCTTCAACAAATATTGTATTTGTAAAACTCCTGAAGGGTGGAAGCAGTCATACGATTGCCATCTGGGAGTAACTCTGACAGGGTGGGGTGGGGAAGTAGCCACTTCACCTCTAACTTTTAAATGCTAGAGGCATGACTCACGTTACAGGTAATTGCTTGGAAGAAAAAAAAATTCCTTGGCACCTATTGTCTATTTAAAAACAAGTCCTAATTGGCTAGTTGTGGTTTTGTTCGGGTTTTTTTTTTAACACTCAACAGCCCTCAGGTCTCATTGGGTCAGTCTACCTGGTGCAGTCTGGTAGCCATGTTCCTGCAGGGTGTAAGGAAGCTGGCTGTGAAGCTGGTACCTGAGATGTGAGTTACTCTTGTGAAGGCCTGGTTATCTCAACAGAAGACGGTTTGCTACCATCCCATAAGTGTTAATGAGCTATGGTGAGTTTAGGCCTGGCTGAAGTAGAAGTGATGTGGAAATGAACTGATATGTAAATGATGTCTTCATCTCTAATACCTTACTGTCATGATTTATTAATAGTCCAAAATATACTTCGATTGTGGCCACTTCTCATCTGCCAGCTCTTCATATCTCCTCTGGTTTTCACGTCTGCTTTCTTGTTTATCTGAACAATGATCATCTATCTGATTGTTTCACTTCTGTGCCAGCCATGCTTTTCACGTTAAATCATTTCCTTTGCCTTGTCAGTTGTTGGGTTCTGTCATCTGTTCTTTCACCTATCCTCTCCTGCTTTCTTTCCTCTGTCTCTTGAGAGAGCCACTCTTGCACTACATGGGACAAAACAAGCCGTCATTATTTTTGCCATTGCTAATGATCTCTCACTGCACTCTAGTAGCTCTGAGCTAGAGATTATTTACCTGGATAGTTAGTTTTATATTTCTTTGGAAACAATAGTTGAAAACTATTGAATGCGACAAACTTCATAATTTCACCTTCTCAACTTTTTTATTTAAAGTAGGCTTGCGACTTCATCTTTTCAGGAGGCAGTGAAATGAAAATGATTTCTGCTCTTATCATTTGCTTTTACTCCTGATTTTGGTTGCCTGCATTAATTAATAGCCCAATAACTGGAGAGTTCCCTGAAGAACATACTGAGAGTGAGTGTCAAAACCTGAAACTTTAAGCTTTGCCTTAAAACTCTTTCTGCCTTCGTTCTCTGTGATCCATGTAAGAAGAGGCCAAAGGTCCCTGAAGTTATTCGCCCTCAAGAAACTATTTATGGGCTTGTGGCGGCTGTTGTTGACTCCCTACAATGGGCTTGTACTTTTCTCTGCAATCTTAAGATTTCTTTCTACGTGGTGTTGGTTGTTGTTGGCTTTCTTTTCCCTCAGTCCTTCATGAATAGAGAGTGATGCCATACATATTCCTTGGGGTACAGAAAACTGGACCTATTCTCGGTAAAGGAGAGTGTCTATAGTGCATCTTCTACAGGTGTCAGCTGGTTTGAGCTCTGCTGAGTCAGTAAATGCAAGCGTGCGCTGCTATTGATGGCAACAGTAAAGGCATCTCTTTGAGCTGCCGCTCCTTCTCTTTCACAACTGAACCTGCGGCTACTGAAAAGCTTGCAGCTGTATAGGTACGTGTATAGAGCTGTAACCTACTGTCTCCTGAAATAGTTTTCAAACTATGATGTTATCCTGCTCTTAATAGCTATTTTGACACAGGAATCTTTTTCTATTGTTTTGCCTTTAACTTTGATTTATTTTTTTTTTAAACAATTGATGCTGAAATATAATGACACGTTTACCACCTCAGATACCTTAGAGTGTCAGATTACTACAATCGTCTGGAATGTGTCAGGATGCAACCTCTGATTACTTAGACTTGATGGCTCAGAATGTTTTAGTAAATGAAGTTGTTCCTTTGGAAAGAAATGGGAAATGCACTTAGGATTTTCATTAGCTGCGACATCAGGTGAGAGCTTAATGCTCAAGAGTTAGAAGGTGGAAAAAGATCATGTTATGCTTGTCACTGTCTTGACAAATACTCCTCGCCAAACGCTTCTCTGCTTCCTATCTGGAGTTATGAAGGCTAAAACAGAATATTTCTGTTGCTGAAAATAACCAGTGAAATACAGTAGATTTGCACAGCTGAGCTGAACAAACAGTTCAGCAATTGTATCCCTTCCAACTATGCAGAAGAAACTGTTTTGGAAACATATTCGGAAAATGAGTCAAATTTACATAAAGAATTTGAAAAAAGAAATGGGGTTATAGCCTACAGACTTTTTTCCAAGACTTCACTTGCTGATGTCCGGGAAGGTTAGTTCTCTGAAGTGGTGCATTTTCTACCTTCGTGAAGACTAATATACCTGTTCAGCATGGGTGACTGGTTTTGTTTGTTCTGTGTGGAGGCATTGTTGGGGTTTTTTTGTTGGTTGTTTTTTTCCAAAAAACCTCTACAATGGTGCCTACTGATGTCAATGAACAGACTGACTTAAGCGGGACTCGATGTGGCCTTTACTCTTTCCCTGTTGGAGGGGAAAGACTGCCCACATGTTATGCTTTGTAGTTCACAAAATTAAAATATGAAAATGTATATCAGACTTCCATCAAGACAAAATCATTTTAGGAAACAGCTTTGGCTTAAACACTATAGCATTTAAAATAGATATAATCAGTAGTAATACTGTTTACATGTGAACTGATTTTTGTTTGTTTTTAATCTACCATAATATTGTATAGCTTAATTTATAATTTAGTGGCTTTTCAAGTTTTAAACACTCCCCAATTAATTATTCTGTGGCAAGGCACAAATATGACAAACTGTAAAATGGCTGACACTAAACTCATATAAAATTATTAGGAAAAAAACTTCATAAATGAAAAACAGAATAAACAGTTTTAACTTCAGAATCAATGTTTTTCAGTCACACAGTACTAAAAAAAATCTGACATAATATTTCATCCTGGTTTGTAATGAGGTTCTCATTTATTCAAGTGAAGAACATAAATGATGATGGATTATCTATTCATGGAGCACAAGAAGGAAGGCTCTTGGGGGATTAATTAGTAATTAAAGTTAACTTGTGTTGCCTAAATAAGATGAATTTATTCTAAGTTATTTTCTACTCTGCTGGGATTTTCTCTAAAGAGATAGGACTATAATATCAGCAAATATCATTCCGTATTACGCCTGGGTATCCATCTAGATGTCTGGTCTGGATATATGCTGTTCCACTCAACTCACTGGAAAATTATTCTTCCTTTTTGGATTCAAATGTACTCTTTCTACTGTGTCTCACTGTGAAATTAATTGATAACCACAAACTCTACAATATAGTGCTATTACCAAGTGACTTTTTTAATTAAGTCAGATACAGCTGAAGCATTTGAAACACTTTAGTCCTTATGCTTTTGATTGTGAAGGAATTGACTTTTTGTAGCTGTAGTCTTAAAGGATTTCAATATGGATGTATATCTTTGGCATTTGAAGGATATATAAACACATATATTAAAAACAACAGCAACAAACCCCAAATCAATCAAACAAGTTAACCTGACACCAAACCAAACAGCAAAATAATAAACTCCGAAGACTTGAGCAGAGTTTCTGCATCTTAGTAAGGTAATCTTGGGAGAATTTAGTTTATTAAAAGAAAGACAGGCAAACTTTAGAGTTAGCTTTTGCAAATCTGAGTTTTTAAATTCTTTTTTTCAAAAAGTAGCTTGTTACTTTTTTTCTATTTTGTTTACTTGATTTATATTCCAGCTTTTTGTGTGAGAATGATCTGACCTTTGCCCCTTACTCAGTTTTGTGCATGCATATGAAGACCAATTAACCTCAGTTAAGTTATAAAATTTCCCTCCTTTGAAAAGGTAGATATCATCTACATGAAGTTACTACCTATATTCCATAGAAATAAGGAGCATCGAACGTAAAGAATAATTTATGTACCACGTCAGGAGAGCAAGTCTCATGTCCTCAGATGATTTTCTCCTGACTAGTCTGATGAGAGAGTTATTTCTGAGGAAAAGCTAATGGAGGCAAAGCAGGTCTTGCTCACAGATGTGAAACTGGTTGGATTATTCCAGTCCCTTCACAGGGAGCTGTAGAATAGCAGGTTGATTGCAGGAAGAATTTTGTGTCATTCTCATTCAAGCTTTAAAATTGGCATGGAAAAGACTATAATCACTGTTCCTATTCTCTAGCTTTTCTGTGCATGTATGGTTTCTATTTTTTTTTATTATTATTTTATTGTATTCCTCCCTCAGCAAAGGCAGAAACACAATGTTTTGGGTTTCAGAATTTAAGTCCAAAACATTAATTTCTCTTTTTAGGACTACATGCTGTAACCTGTTTAGAACAGTTCTACAGCTGTAACGGAGAGAGGCAGGCAGTTCATTTCTGATAAGGAAACAGTCTTCAAGAGGGAAAAACCTGTGAACACTAGCAAAAGTAATTGCTAGAAGGGTTTTTAAGTTGTTTAAACTAGGAATCTTTGAAAACCAAACTTAGCAAGCAACCAGAATGCTATGAATATGACTTATCAGTAGATTCTCTCAGCAGCACTTGAGCAGAGTTAGGGTCCCATAGATATGGAGTGAGGTGACATTAATAGGATCTCTGCATCAACTGAGATTTAGCTTCTTTATGTAAACAGGGTTTAGTTATAGTCATTCTTTGCAGTTTTATAGCCCATATGTTTCAGCTGAAGAATTGCTAAAAATTGAATGTTTCACCGTGGCTTCATCTTGTGTTTCCCTCTCTTTCTATTTCCACTCTGTTGCGTTCACTTCCCATGACTCTCTCATACCTTCTTAGCTTCATCTAGCCCTCAGCCAAGTCTGGTTTTGCATGTGTGTTTTCTCATTGCATTTGTTACTCAACATTTCTTCCCTTACATCCTATTTCTCCCGTATGCTTACACTGGGAGCACTTAGATTGTCTGCTGTTCTCACTGTGAAGCCTAGCACAATACAGTCCTATTTGTGGTTGATACATACTACATTTAGAATAGAAATGAAGACTAATAGTAGAGACAGCAGAAAATGTAGTTTCACTTGAATATCTTGAAGAACTGCAGAGACAATGGAGATAAGGTGATGTGAGAGGGGAAAAATATGTTAAAAGGTATATCTTTACCATGCTGGCTTTGATCACCCTTTCTCCCTTTAAACAGAATATAATGAACTCTTACAAAATAATTTCACTTGTCTCTTTCTTAATTATAAAATTTTTTCAAATACTTTTTATGGCTATGCTTTATCAGAGAAATGTTTTCTTATGAGATTTCTAGTTTTCTAATAGCATTTTTTGTCTCTTTTTCGGAGAACGTTTTTTATTTAAATTTATGTAGTGTACAAATATTTTAACTGAAACTACAAAAGTAAAATCTCCCAACGGATTACTGCTTTTCAGTTTCGGACTTTGGCCTGACATAACTGCAGATTATTTATACTTTTGATGGTGGAAGTTTTGTTTCTGTTCTTCTACCCCAATTGCGCAATGCTTCACGCATCTTCAAGGTTGCACCTCTAAACCATTTACATTCAACCCGAAGAAAATCTGCTAAGAGCAAGGGCAGCCTTTGGCATGAGCAAAACAAATGGGCACGCAAAAAAGGAGACGCTCGCAGGTGTATGTATGCTTTGCTGATGTTACTTTCTATTTTAAACAGCAGTGGACTCAATTATTTGACGCACCATTTGCTGAGTGATAGTGTTGGTCTGTTCCAGCAGCACCGATCTCGAGTCTTTTATAGTTCACTGTTCTGGAGGGAAGCAGAGGGGGGAAATATAGTTGATTAGACCATGAATATGCATTTTTTTTCTTTATCATCCTCTGTAAAGGCAGAACTGCAAAGGCAAGCACAACCATAAATAAGGAAGACAGCCACCTGGCCTTTGCCACTGCCCCAGACACATTCAGCCTGGTTTTGGAGCCTGAAATAACCTGCCTGCCTGTTACCATTAGACCAGAACTCAAATGTGCATATTTATATTAGAAGTAGAACAAGACCGCAGTGAAGACGAAAGACAGCAGCTCTGCTGGTTTTGTAAGTCTATTGAACAGGCTTTTCTTTCTGCTTAAATAATTTTGAAACTCTTAATCATGTATTGCTACTCTGAGATTTGTTGATGAATTTCTGCTTTGCTCTTTTTATTGTTTCCGCCATCAGAAACAATCCCAGATTGTGTGGACACCTCCTTGGGAACAGACATACAAGTTTTTACAGAGCTAAAGTCTCCTCATGCAGGTGACCTTCCTCAAGGGCGATTTCAATGCGCTTTATGTTTCACTCCTCAATCTGATACAAGTTAAGCTTTTCCAACTAGACAGTTGAAACCCAAATTTCTTCTAGTCTTGACATTTCACCTGTCTTTTCAAGGGTCAGACTACTTCACTGCGGAATCTCTACTTGCTTGGTCCATCCCTTGTTTTATGTTTGGAGATTATACCATAAATTGTTGTGATACAGAGGTTATGGTAGAGGAGGTCTTGTTCCTACCTCAGTGGCAGGGATACTTTGACCCGGTACTGAGCAGAGTACATGCCACTGACCACACTGTGTTCATAGGGTGGAATTACAAGACAGAATTTCTGTGTCTTTCAAGGCATCTTGTTTTCACAACAATCATACCGATTTTCTCTATATAAAGTAGATTCTTTTTCGGACTGTAAGATACACTCAAAGGGTTTGTCAACTGGTGTTTCTCCTGCTTCCTTTGAGATCACTTAGTCTAATATTAGCACTGTGGTATTGTTTGCCAACTGAGTCATTGTTGGTAAGTCTTTCTTTTCAGACATGACTGATGCTGACACAACTTCTGTTGTTTAGTAGGTCTTCTTCAGAGAGTGTTCAAAGCTGGTGGGGAAAATAAAACTGCAAATGTGACTGAGGTGTTAACACTTCTGCTGGGGGCCAATCTGAAGCTATTGCTCTTGAAAAGGACTACCATGGCACTGATTTCTTTTAGACATAGACATAAACCAAAGCATCATTCTGTACACATTCTTTCTATGGTTGTTTTATAACAACCAAAAATCCCTTCTCAGTGGCAGATCTTGCTGTTGCTGTGACAAAACATAGGAAAAATCTAAGGCTAAATTTTCCTTCCTTTTTTTTTTTCCTCTGTCAGCAGTGCTGCAGTGCCCCATGTGGGAGAAGCATCTGCTGTCACTGGAGCAATTTTTTTTTCTATAAATATCTTTTAAAATTTCATTTTATCAGACTATTTTAGTTGTAACTTGTCTGTTGAGAGAATAGAGATACCAAATGCGTATGTCGTATGTTCTCTTGGTAGCTCAGTCATAAAATAAAATATTTTTAAACTGTTACTAAGCTTTCTTCAGCCTTTTTTTTTTTTTTTCCCCCTTGAAATTACCATTTTGTATTTCTGGCTTGTGCGTGCTAGCCTTTATAGAAAGTCCCACTATTTGTTATATCAATGGATGAATGAAAGCTGTGATAGAATGGTGATCTTGTACTGAGAGATATGCAAACAGGTTTATTGAATTAAAAAGAAAACAAGTAAAAATTGTGTATCTTCTATCATACTAAACTGGTTCCAAGGGTTGAGATTTTGCTTGTATTTGGAAATATATCAAAGAAACCTTCTCAGTAATTATTCTGGAATAGTTATTTTAGTTTCAACCAAAACAGTTACTCTGGGATAACTATTCTGATAAAATTCTAAGTATAGACAAGTGTTAATAAACATAAGTCTGTCATTTTATCTGCACAAGTTACACTTCCACAATTAACTTTCTGTTTGCTTTTTTGGCTGGCTTTGTTCCACATGTCATTATTGGTGTAATCCAAAAAAAGCTTTTTGTACTTAATTCTCTGTGGCCTTGAAGAGACCTGCTAGGCAAAGATTATGAAAATTTTCATTGATTTTTGGAAGGAAAAAGACTGAAATCTTGATAGGGAAACTAAAAACGAACAAAAAACCCAAACACAAAATGGTTCAGTGACAACTTCCTTCCTGTTAGAATCCAGGTATGCTGTAAAAATTACAGAAGCATCTGTAGTTTAACTACCATATAACAAAATGATGCTGGAAGGAAGGATTTTCTCCAACTTTAGCCATCATATAATGACAGCAGATAGTTTGGAGGGTTTTTAAAAGCTCTCTTGCAATGATCATCTCTTACTTCTGTGGCTAATTTGTTCAGTGTCATGTGTATTATTTCGAATTGCTGAGAATGGAACCTTTTGTTATTTTACTCAATTTTTACTTAATTGGCTTTTCTTTACAAGCAGTGTAAATTTTCCCCTTCTGAGTTGCCTCCTGCAGTATGGTGTTTTCGAACTGCTGTCTGTCTTTCCTAACAGCAGTGCAGTTGGGAGGAAAGCCAGATGTGTTCCTTGTTAACAGAGAAGGGGAGAGAAAGCTCTCATTTTCATGAAAATATTTTGCTCCTAGCATTTTTTTCTGTCTTCTCTTTTTCTGTATGCTGTCACTGAGGTGCTTGGTCCTCCTCTGATGTAGGTGAGTGATGTAGCTGTTGTCTCTCTCTTCCCATGCTTGAGCTTACTTGATTATTTTTTTCTTTTTCATCTTCCTAGCTCTTTGTGAGACACCTCAAAAGGACCTAAAGCAACAGTTGGATAGTAGCTAGGATTTGTTCTTGCTTTCCTACACTGCTTTGTTCTTTCCTACCCCGGTTTTACCTCTGACTTCATTTAGAATATGTGGACAAAAGCTTCACTGAAGTGAAAATCATCAACTAAATTTTCATGACATAAAGCACCATTCAGAGGTTGCTTGGTGTCTCCCCTGTTCAGAAAGGAGATGCTGCAGGCACCACTGCCATGACTTGTCAAATGAGCTGTGGTACTACTGTTAAACTACTGATTTATTTATTTACTTATTTATTTGTAACTTGGGTGATCAGTAGGGTAAGAGGTGTCTACATGTCATCTTAATGTTTTGCACAAATGCAAATTAAATCATCAAGGTTATCTCCTATCAGGAAAATGAGTTCTTAGCCATCGTGGCTGGTACAGTTCTCCCTGCCACTTCCCCAGTGGTGCTCGAGCAGATTCGGTGTGTGTTTCTTGATGTGCTTTGCTTAGCTAGTGTTCGCTCTGGCATGATGGGAACTTTTCTCAGGAAGATGAACAATATCTTCATAAGCAGCAGGGAGCATTGTGATAAATCAACAAGAGCACATTTACCAGAGCTGCTAAGCTCTGCATTGTAGGCTGTTTCTGGAGCTCCTGATGCATAGAGCTAGTAGGAGCTCTCATTTTATTCCTGTTTTACTTTGAACACTTGTCACTCTTCCACTCTTTCAAAGCTATGGTTTTCCAAGAAGGAGAGAAGGTTGTTTGAAAACAGCAGTGCTTCTAGATTAACAGTTTCTTCTTTTTGACAAGAGCTGAGTCTAAGGACCTCAGAATTGGGCTGTAAGCAGAAGCAAGCATGAAGTGAAAACTCACTCTTCTTAAATAAAACCTTTCGGATGCTTTCCAAACTGTGAACGTGTCACAGGAGTTGCCAGCATAAATATGACCACGTTTCATTTTAAACACAATCAAATGAAAGCTTTTACTGATCTTGGACAACACATGATTTATTTTTTAGCTTAGTTTTAAAGGAAGAAAACAGCTTGGCAATCATGGCAACAGAAAAAGCTCCAGAATCTTTGTTATTCAAGATAAATGTATGGATTTACTAAAACAGAGTAGGCTGGCAAAGTCGAATTCCGATCAAGACAGTAATAATAGCGTATAGAGAGCTCTGTTCAGGAAGCTGATTAGTCAATCAAAATGCAAATAATTTTCCATCTGCATAGTATCTTGAAATATTTGCTTTATGGATGCTTTTAGCAGAGTTCCCCTGAAACATTCACTGTGTTTGCGTTTGAAAGCATGTGGTTTGTAAAGGGATTAGTGAACCAAAGCAGTGTGACGTGATTTGTCTGGTAAAGGGCAAGCTTTTTCTTTGAGCCTTTGTGTAGCCTCTGTGTGGATACAACTTTTTAGCTCACAGGCATGTGCCTGTTCTGTCCCATAAAATTATATTCACTGTACTCGGAGTCCTTGGCTCTCAGCTCTCCTGTGAGACCTCAGCAGACCCAAGTGGGTTTTGTTTCATTAGAGAAATCTCTTTGGATCCTGTGAGTGGGGTTATGGGAATAAATGACTTTATTTTCTGCCTCGCTCACCACCCCTGTATCTGTTGTGAGGGTGAAGAAAAAGAAATCAAAGGCAGTCACTCAAACCAGATTTGAATCAATCTATTTTTGTGCCCTGATCTAGTGTTAAAAAAAGTTTTCATGGCATGCAGAACAACTTCAGTTGGTGCATTTGCAAGAAAGGGCAACTAAGATCTATGTTCATAGTGTTGGAGGAATGAGCTCCCCTTTTGTTTAGTAATCCAGTAGTGAAGTTACGCATCTGGCAAGTGGGAGACTTGAAATGATGTCCTTGTACCACCAAGGAGGATGCCCTAACCTCCTGTTAAAGCTGTCCTGTCTTGTATAAAAGAATTAAATAGCTGATGAGATAGAACAAGAGAAGAATAGCTTTTCAGCCTGCTGGCAAGGGTGCACTCTTGAGATAGGACACAGGGTTTTTACTCTCTGCTCCAGTGATTTTATTATTCATTTAATTTTTTTCTCTACAGACCTTGGCTTGCATACAGAAAAAACATCTCTCATTAGACTACATTGTGTATGTTTGGGGAAGGTAAGCAAGCATAAAGGCAAAGCATTGATACTGAAAGGAGACTTTGCCAGGACACCTTACTGCATCGCTGCGGTCAGGGTATTTCCAGGATAAGGAGGATGTGGGACTGAATCCAGCCAAGCAGAGGAAGGAACTGAATCTGTATCTCTGTCAATACGCATGACTGCCTCCATATGCGTGACTTTTGGGTACTGGGGCTAGCACCATTACTAGTGGCCTCTTCAAGAAGAGCAACTCCGTGTTTCTGGGAAACTTGCTACTGGTAGTGATCAGTGCAAAAGTACAGTGAGAAAGGATTGTCCGCTCAAAATTGATTGCTTATTTGCTTGTGGAGCAAAGAAATTTGTCATACAAACATAGCAGTACCATTATAATCCCTTATATGGTTTTCCTCATTTCCTTTATCTCACTGAATTAGGTGCAGTTTGTCCCTATGTTTTCCTCAAAAGGGTTGTGACTGTATGAGATGGGTGCTTCCCTACGACTCTGCAAGGGTTTTCTCCCTGTGCCTGAAAGCCAGGGCTGTCCACAAAGCCCACTCATCTGTCTCTTGTTCTGGAGACCTGGTTTGTGCATCTCTGCAGAAGGCTTGTGGCAAGAGATTGGGTTTATGGGGCAACGCGGACCCATATTTAGGCCATTTTTTGCCTTTCTAGGATTTATGCTGTTCGGTTGTTTGTTTTTTAATCTGGAGTTTAACTTTTTTAGTGAGTAGTGTGTCACTAATGGTAACACAAGAAACCAGCTGCTCCCTGTGTGTTTCATGCTTTGGAACACAAAAGTTGAAAGTTAATAAAGAATAAAACCTCCCTGCTTAAGATGACAGACCCTTAACAACCCAGTCAGCCTGTCTGCAAGGGACACTAGTGTTGAATGCTCTCCCAAGTCCTGTTCATAGGCACCAAATGCCACCCTTTGTATCTGCTGTGTTACCCATTAGGCGATAATTCAAACTACATATAAGTACACATGCATATAAATTAGAATCAAAACATGAAAAATAATAGAGACAATACATTTCTTCTTCAAAAGTACCTTTACCATTAGCTAACTTCAGCCCTTTCAGAAGTGCCAGCTTTTCTTTATTCCATCCCATTGTACAGATTGCTGCGTGAAGGCTTTTGAGAATTGACTCTCTGGTGGTTCATTCATTATGTTGTCTCCTTTCTTACCCGCAGGCAGCTTCCAAAATGCTGAGCAGCACTGCCAGTAAAGTACCTGGGATCCTTGCCTACTTATACTAGAGAGAGGCCATGATCAAACTCCAGCGTGTTTTGGGCAGTGTCAATGGTTTTCTTACTTTGAATGTTATAATCATTTCTGTGTGTTAGTGTGGTGGGGAGAGGGACTAAAAGAAGCTGAAGTTTGGCAAAACTTGTATAGTTCCACTAATGAAGGTTGGCATCATGAGTCAAACCCTGCTTTACCCAAGTCACCTGGGCATTTTGCCATTGAGTTCTGTCAGTTCTACGTCAATTCTTGAAATTAGAGGAAATTTATTTTAGCCTTTGTTTTAGCAAAGGTTCTCTTTACAAAAGTTGCTATTTTAAATTCTTCTTGTGAAGATTGGCAATTATTATTCTAAGTATAACTAATTGCTTAAATAGAAAACTATCTAATAAGCAGATAAATGAGCATGAGCATAACCATTTATTTGGACAGTGCCATCTAGTTGTAAAACGTAGCGAGTTTTTCTTATAAAATTTAATTACTGTGGCAAATCACAGCTCTATAAAAAACCTTCAGTCTAATTTAAGGTTGTTTTCATCCATTATCCAAACAGTTATTTCTCTGAAAAGACACTGTTAATGTAAAGCAATGACTGTCTTAATGGAATCTGTAGAGCTGACTGTAATGTGATTATTTTCTTTTTTCTTTTTTTCCCTCCTGAGGTAT
Source organism: Tauraco erythrolophus (assembly GCF_009769465.1). Taxonomy (NCBI): domain Eukaryota; kingdom Metazoa; phylum Chordata; class Aves; order Musophagiformes; family Musophagidae; genus Tauraco; species Tauraco erythrolophus. The sequence goes on along the minus strand of NC_141473.1, from coordinate 19,579,709 downwards.
GCTCCATTAGAAAGACTTTATTTACAATGTAAAAGGTAACCTATGAAAAGATTTAATGGCTTCCTGGTTTTGCCAGAACATCTCTTGACCTCTTCCTCTTAAACATCCCCAGTAATCTTTCTCCACCATGGTTCTAATTGATAAAAATTCTGTAAATCTAACTTATCTGAGATATTTTTAATAATCAATTAAGATTTTTCAGTCGTACAGAATGAGATCAGACATCAACAGCTTCTAAGGAATTTTTTAAGAACTTCAGTGATATTTCATGTTTCTTTGGCACTTGCCTTGCGATGTGCCTTATTCTTGATTTGAATATTGAGGAAATGTTTAATGTAATGATTGCTTTCTGCCCAAGACTGCAGTCTTCTCTGTTTTTAATAACTGAGTAATCTTGCTTGTCTTGAATATGATGCCAAAGAAAGATTAGGAACATAAAAGCTATTTATTGGAAAGGTAAGCCCTGAGCTAGTAGAATAAATATTACGGGAAATGTCAATATTAGTGAATATATTGGAAGACTGAGGTGTCTAAATTTTTTCCCTTGTTTATTTTCCATCACATGTATAACTGAATGTTTTCTAAACATTCAGCTTATAGTTAAAAGTCTTTGTGACTTAATTGACTGACTGCTAGTCTGCAATAGAGAGATGTCTATTTGGTAACCTCATTAGATTGCTTGCTTTTTTTGATTAAGGGTTCTGTAGAAGTATAAGATAGCCTCCAAAAAGAGGGGGCAAAAAAAGGCAAAAATCACCATTTATTCACTCTGTTTCTTACAGTGATCTTTTTATTTTCCCTACCTAAACTGAATGAAACGTAATAAATCGAAAATATATTTTTTTTGAGGGAAAACTTCAGGTTAAAAAGATTCAGCAAGCACTTTTAGTATTTGAGAGCTATTGAGTAGAATGATTTCTATGATAATAGCTGCTTAACTGAAAACATCTTGCTTTTAAAATAAGCTCTTGGTATAGTGCTACAACATTAGAGCAAAGGACTATATAGTTCCTTAGGCCTGTCTGTAAGGGCAGTCAGTAGTGAATATATTGGGCAGAGCCTACTAAAGTCATTAGCTTGCTTTCAGCAATTTGTAGAAGTTGTGATACATGTATATGATAGGAGAGATAAAAGGCAGACCTGAAAATGGGACCACTCATGAGGTGGATCACTTGCTTTTCACGCTAGTGATTTTTTTATTTTTTTAAAGTAATTTGAATCACAGTAGCATGCCAGGGAGGAAAACCTGTATGGTAAGAAATAACATCATTATGCAGGAACCTTGCGCGCACACAGTTGGTAAAGGTTCCTTGAAAACAGCACAAGCTCTGTGTTGCAGAGCAGTTGCGTATAAGAGAATAGGTAATTGGTCTCACCTCTTTCTTGAACTTGTGGTCTTAGACCTTGGGCTGCTCAAGGGCTGGAAAATAAATTGTACCTAAGATATCTTGCTGAGAATCAGAGGGGAAGGGAAGATGTCAGCAGACTGCCTTAACTGAACCATCTGCAGTGAGTTCTGCAGAAAAAGTTGTTACCTGTTCGACCAAGAGAACTGTTTGCATGTGTTGTGAACGACACTGGAAAAACAACAATATCCTTATCTTTAACTTCTGCTCCTGTGGTGGGTTAGGCTGCTCCGGCAACTATACCCGACACAGTCCCCTCTCACCCTCCCACACCTCAGGGATGAGGGAGAGAATCAAAGAGGAAAAAGAAAAGAGACCCGAGGGTCGAGATAAGAACAATTTACTACTACCACTACCAATATATGTATATACAGATATGTACAAGGATAAACATATGCAAACGAGTGATGTACGGTGTAATTGCTCACCACCCCTTGACCGAGGCCTGTCTCGTCCCGAAACTGCAATCCCGAAACAGATGGAACTCGATACCGCAATCCCGGACGAACGGGAGGCCCCGAGACAGAGAGCGAGAGAGAGAGGGAAAACACTCTGAGCACCCGAAAGTGAGAGTCCCGGAAGGGCAGAAAGCTCTTCTTTCCGGCTGACCCTGACTCTTATACTGGGCATGACGCTGCATGATATGGAATACTAATTGGCCAGTTTGGCCCTCAGTCTTAAGTTCAGGTACAAATCGTAAGGAGAGTCGTGGACCCCTTGTCCCGGCTATACTCCCCTCTTATCCTGTTGTGCTCCTGCACACTGGCAAGAACCCGGCAGACTGAAAAGTCCTTGAGACCTCAGTGCCAACTATAAACATCAGTGCACTATCAGCATTCTTCTCAGAGTGAGCCTCTGAGTAAAACCAAAACACGGAGCTCTTCTAGCTGCTAAAAAGAAGAGCTAATCCTGGTCCCAGCTAAAACCAGGACAGCTCCCTAGAGGAAACTCGGTAAATCATGATCAATATTGCTATGCTCACAAAACTCCTAATGAAGCTGCAGGTGTGCAGACAAAACTCGTTACTACAGCTTAGTTTCTCCTGGGTGGTATATTTGTACAAAGCATGGGTCTGCCAGTTCATTTGTGTTCATCTCAGTTTAATATTGTGCTATTCCTGTCCTAGCGAAGAGCTCCCTCTATAATGCATTCATGACCCGCATGGTTCTGAAGCCTTGCTTTCACAAGTGTTTGACTTGTAGTGATAATTCCTGATGTTTAATTAAGCTGTGCAGCCTGAGCTGGGATGTTATGCAGGCTTTTAGAGGAGGTCAGAATTTATTGAAATGCTGGAAATAATTAGTTGGTCTGCAGTAAAGCTTGAAATGGTAAGAGTAGCCTTACTGATATTGATCAGTTAGAAGTCTGGGGCAAAGATTCATTATGCATAATTATTTTGTAAGTACAGACAGTACTTATTCAGTAGAGATAGCAACTGTTAAGATATAGGAGCAAATAGTTATAATTTGAACTAAGTTGCTTTGACTCCAAGATAGTTACTAGTGTATTCAAGCCTCTTCAGTGATTATGAAGGTGATTCTTCCTATGTTGCAATGTCCTTTAGATAAGGTATAAATTTTCAATGGCGTTGTTTAAGAGTGTCAGAAGAGATGTTCTCTGGCTTCTGCTTGTTCAACTCCTGGCTAGATAGAGTCATAACATTTAAAAAAAATTAATCCAAAGTATGAATTACTTTGCGAATTAAGAGTAACTTAAGGCTGAAAAAACAGTGTTTTCTTCACATGTTGTGGAACTTGCCAGTTAAAAGCTATTCACATTGAAAATTTTCTTGTAGTCTTATGCAGAACTTGTATAGGAGGACCAAAAAAAGTTAGATTATCAGCTGAACCATATGCAGAGAAATCTAGTTGCTTTACCAGAACATACATAATAGTTGATTTTGCAGAGCACATGGATTTCAGAGGCATTAGTTGACAAATTCTGAATCTGATTTTGTATTTTTAGTTACTAGTTGATTTATCCTACTGGTAAGTACATTATGATGATAATTTTTTCATGTAGTTATTAAAAAATACAGAAAGGTTAAACTGTCTTATAGTAGGATTCAAAACTTGTAGGTTTGTTAATTTTTGGTTATTAACATGAAGAATATGGAGCATATTGACATGCAAAATTGGGGAGAGATTCAGGGCAGGGTATAACTTTTTTAGATGTATTATTATTTCCCAGATCTGTTATTGACAAGGAGTGAAATACGTATTCTGGATTAATCCAGCCTGTGTGCCCTGTTCCAATTTCAGAAGTGGCTTATGTTCCTAAGTTATGCAGATCCTTTTAAAAATCCTATTTTCCATTAGGAATACCAAAAGAATAATAATATGAGGCCTTCCTTCACTCAGGAGTCGAGGCTACTGCTGATGATTCTAGATGAGAAAAGACAAAGAGCATCTGGAAAAAGGAATGTTCAAAGTATGAATAATTCATTTCTTGTTTTAAATGAATGAGCATTCATAGTTATACTTTAATTGACAAAATTTGTTTTCAATACAAGGCACTGTGAATGACTTGACAAAATTTGTTATTTGCTTGTATACTGCAATGTGAGCAAGACATGCAATTGAAGCTGAACTTCCTGCTGGATCCCAGGTGACAGTGCTGTCAGCTGGCCCTCCAGATGGCACAGATCTCAAGATGATGACATGCTGGTTTATGAAGTGGAAAGTGTAATTACTGTGTTAACAATGCATAATGTTGGATTTCCTGTTGGTAATAAAGCTAGAGAAGTTGAATAATGCATCACTAAAATCTCTCTCGGGGAAAAGACAAATGCTTTAATCCCTGAAGAATGACTTCACTGTTGTCTTTAAAAATTTCCAAGTGTGTTTCAAAAACATTTTTACTTTTTTACCTCCTATCCATCAACATAAGAAATAATGCACTATGATCAGAAGCAAAGACTCTCCTCCATTCTCCAACCATTTCATGACTTGTTTAACAGTGCCAGTTTTGAAAACAATCATCTGAATGGCCAATGAAAGAACAAAAATGGCAGGTGAATGTGAAGCACTAATGAATTTGAGACACTGGTACAACCCCTTTAAACTACTAATTTTGAGGTACTGACAGAATGACCCAAAACTGTAAGCATGACCTGTGACTCTACAACTAGTTTAGGTCTCCCGAGGAAATCCTTACTGCTTTTCTAATCTCTTTAGCTTTTTTTAAATTCTTGATATATTATGAAGAAATTAGATACTAAGAAGATAGTAGTGTGTTATTTCATAACTACGCATATAACACACACACACATATATCTATAAAAATACATAAAATTTTCAACTCTTTTGTTGAGCTGTTTGGTAAAAAAACAAAAAGATTCCTCTGAGACAGTTTACAAATTATGAAGTGTTATTAATAGTGTCATCATTGGTAAAATTTAGTAAGGTTACTGCAAGTAAGAGCTACCGTAAGATTGCTTGGATTTAAAAACTTCAAAATCTTTAATTACAGTTCATATTGTGGGTATGTTAAGAAACAAAAAAAGTATTGAGGGAAACCTCTTGGTTGATAACACATACCTATTTTGGTTGATGATATTCTGTGCACCTGTTTTGATATTTTGAGCTTAAGTAGGATAAACATCAAGAATAATAACTCTGTCAAAGACAACAGTGAATAAGAGATATTGGTGAAGAGAATATTGACTGAAACCCCAGATGATAACATCTCTTCACTGCAAATGAAATTGTATAAGCCAAGCTATTCTTAATTGATAAATTTGCTACCAGTTGTTGCCTCTTGGATAAATTTTAAGGTAAATCCTTGCTACTGTCCAGTGTGTAGGATTAGAAAAGCTAAAGGCATTTATACCTTTCTCTTCTCAAGAGAAAGGCAGGCAGGTGCCTTCACATTCGCTGAAGTAGAAGAAAGACAGGCAATAGTTTAAGTTTCTGTCTAGGTGACGAAAGCTCTGAACAAATGATATTGTATGCTAAGTTAATGTAGCATGTTTCCTGCATTAATGATGAATGGAATGAACAGTGATGAACATGATCATGGAGAAGGGTCTCAATAGTCAAGTGTCAGCCCTGTTCACATCTTCGTATATGTATGTGCTTGTTTTTCTGCACGTGGAAATGAGACATGGTTGGATAGATAGCAGCAGGACCAGTTGTGCGTCTACAGGTCTGTAAAGAACTGATGTCTAACAGGCAGCTCCAAACTGTATTGTCATGATTGAAGTTAAATGTGTTTAAAATAACTATAAGAATGCAGGGCTTGGCAACAAAATCGTTTCGTTCTGGAAAAATAACCTAGCATACTGGAAAAGGGCATTGTATTTCCCAAATATTGTGTAGCTACTAACTTTGTAGGCTTGTTCTTCCAAGGCGTGATCTTCCTTGGACCAACTGTCCCGGAGTTCAGAACATGTAGTAAGATTTTGAAAGTGGCTCTTGTAATGAATCATATGACTAATTAGGGTAAAGGGATACTTCTCTTGTTTTGCTTTCAAGGAGCTAATGTTAAGTGCATTGTTTTATTTCTAAAATATGACTTCATGTAAATTATAGGTAATAGATCTTTGTTGCAGTTCTCTTTTCAGATGGATAAATTCCTTACACTGATTTAATGGAACCTTTCTTCTAATGGGAAAAGGAGAACTGTAGGCAACAATTGAATTCAGATGTCTTATTTTAGCCTGTTTGCTTGCACTGTGTCTCTATTCTAGAAGAATTTGCATAGATGTTTGGCTTTATAATAGCTGCTGTGATTTGTTTTACCAATTGTCAAGATTTGCAGCCAATGAGAGAATTTGAGGAGCAGAGTATGCACCACATGGAGTAGATCTTCTGTTCTTCTTAAATAAGTATTAGTCTCGCTTGAACAAATGAACCACCTCAATTTCATTATCTCGGTAGTCCCTTCCTGTGTTCCTACAATATTTAAAGACTTAACGATAGTCTGATATTGGATATCTGAGGAACTGCCTGCAGTGTTGATTTTGTAATAAATGTCACCTCTTTGCTCATAAACAATTATGATAGCCACATACTCATAAAAAGAAATGTAAATATGAATGATTCTTGCAAAATAAAGTTGTACTTGAGGCATACTATTTAATGATGCAGATGTCTAGATTTATATTAGCAATTAAAAAAAAATGATTATTTAAGACATGCCATTTTTAAATGTCATGCCCTGGTATTTAAGAATTCCAAGACTAGGTTCCAGTAGGCATCTTATATTCTGGTTTTTAGCTGCCTACTTTCTGAAATATCCTTAAGATTCTTTTCCTCCTACAGCTCTTCAGCTTCCTTACTCTGTATCTGCTGTATGCGTTTTTCCTCACTGCAACACCTTCCAAAATAGTCGCTGTTCAGTGAGCGATGTAAACTGAGTAGACAGATGTAACGATTAGTTCAAACTTTGAACATTTGGTATGTGAAAACATTTCTTCCTCTTGTCGTTACTCTCCTCTTCCTTCTAATGGTCTTTCAATTAGACTATAACCTTAGATATAGACAGGAAAAACTGTATGTGGAAAAAATAGGGATTTTCGTATAGAAATATCTAGGCAAGTACCTAGGAAATTTCTTATTTTCCTACCAAAGCCTAGATATTTCTGACTAGTTTATGTTGCAGAAATAAAAATTAACAATCATTGAAATATTAAATAGCCAATGTGCTTAAAAACACTTTATATCCTTTTTTGGCTGAAGAAACATATAAATTTGCATTGATCCATATAAGATTCTCCCTTCCCCTGCCCCCCATTCTTCTCTCTAAAGAAAAAGTATTTAAGGGCTGCATTGAGAAGGAGTATTGAAATGATGATACTTGTGCTTTAAGTGGTAAATGAACATTTTCAAGCCAGGTTATATATTTTAAAACTTCAGTATAAATACATGTATGATATATCCATGGGGCATAACAGATGTTGCCTTATGAAGTATGTATTGAATATATAGGCAGTGAGGCAGTGGTAAGCAACGCTTTGTCAGATGCTGTATAGTCTGAGGAGTTAATAACTATTATCAGTGTAAAACTGAAACTATGTGCAGGGGGATTTTGTAGCTTTTACCTAATTTTCAGCACAGTTTCTAGTACAATATGAGCATGTGAGGGATAAATTGCCAAAGCCTGTCTCACTGATACTTATCTCAGAAGAATTCAGTTATTTGACTAAACAAAAGTCTACAGGTGTTAATGGTTTTCTCTTGGTATGTCCTTTTCTCCTCTGGGTGACATCTGACAGGCTTGGGAAGCATTTTCAATTAATGTAGTTTTTCTGGTTGATTGAAAAACAAGGCAAAAAAACAGGATTCCTGTGCTGGTCAATGCAACATATTTGCACCATGCAGTGTCCCTTTGCTCTAGTACACTTGATCATATTTGTTTGGGATGCTTGTTTGTCAAGATCTGTCCTCATAAGTGCCTATAAAATAGGAAGAAATAGAGATCATTGTTTTCATTGGCTAGAAAAAGAATCTCTTTAGAATGTTTCTCCCTTATGTCCTTGCATTCCATGCTTTAAGATTTATCTGCAATTTTTTTTTGTTACAAAAGTGTCTTGGTATAATTAAGCAAAATATATTCTCACTCCAACACTTATTTCAATAATTTTCAGTAACTCCATTTGCACAATACTCCTATTTGAATGAATTCAGTATCAACTCCTGCTGACCAGTTCAACATAGCTCAGCATTTTTCTTACTCTCTCAAAAAGAACCACCTTTTTGTATTTGGAATTGAATGTGTGTGTGTGTATATGTATACTTCCCCAGCTGCTGCTTTGCTACTGAATCCCTTGATTTATGACAGTTTCATTCTTATAATTGCTCTGTTTTCGCTACATAAAACAGAAAATACTGTTTACTTTCATCCTAGATGACTCTTATTGAGATAAACTTATATAAACACTCCAGGAGACAAGGGAAAATGATGTTCTGCAAATGCCAGTGACCCCAATAATTGTCCTTGTAGCTGACAGACAGGCACAGCGATGGTAGGCACAGTACACGGGAAACGGAATATCCTCTTAAATGTAATAATAACATGTACTGCTAATGAACGTGTTTTGAGGTCTGGTTCAGAGATCCAGTTAGCCTTCAACTTTCCTTCCTGGATCCCATGCTGACCAGAATAGTGTCATACAAACAGCGTAGATGTAACGATCTTTTGCTTTTTCTTCTTGGAAACAAACTTGTTCCACCTTGAATGCTCAGGGAGTTTAATCATAGTAGAAAGCAAGTGGTTGGTGAGCTTAGAGAGTTGTGTGACTTCATCAGATGTTGTTGCAAATTGTGGAGTTTTAGAGAAAGCTGTGTGCCCTATTTCAAAGGCTAAAAAGTGCAATTATAAAAGTGCGTACGTAAAGTTTGAAATTTTTTTCAAGGCATGCCTAGGGTGAAACTTTTTTCTCTTAAAGTTGCCAGAGATTACTTTTTCTCAACCAGTGAATTTTCCATTAAACAGGATTTTAATTTAAAAGGGTTAAGAAAGCATCGCTTTCAATAATACAAATCACAGGTAGGTTCTTAGACTCTCTTTTTCATCAGTGTTATTGGAAAGTATGATGCAGTGTGTTCTCGGATAACAAATAAAGAACATTGTTCTTTCCAGGGTATATCTTTCAAAAACGCTTGTTGACAAAACTTACCTGGAGTTTGATTATGCCAAGTGCTGAAAATCTGTAAACATTGTATCCCATCAGAGCTGAGGGTGCATGCTACTTTCCAAGAAGCTCAATATGTAGCATTTTACAAGGAAGCTGGTCCTCTGCATCTCAGGAGATTTGGTTCACTTCTAAACTGATCTGTAAGCTTATCCGCATGGTCTTGGCCAAGCTGTTTCATCCCAGTCTTTCAATTCGGGAGAAGGAAGTGATAAGCGTTTCGTTCAGGAAAGTCTAATTACCCATGATGGATGTCCAACATGTTTGCAGAACACATGCAATTATATTTTCTTTCACAGGTAAAATCCTTCTGTAGCCAGGGACTCTGAAGATTTCACAGTTCTCTTCCTGAAGGATTAAAATCAATGATGGCGTTACACTTTAGTCGGTTTATCAAATCGTATTGACAACATGCATTTTCCAAGAAAAACGTATGTTTCTGTTTATTGCTACATATTCAGTTACAAGGCAACACATCTGAATGCTTTCTCTATTTTCTACTTTAATATTTTTAATTTTTGTCAGTTTGAAGTGTACTGTATGTATCCCTTAACACCCATCTCCTTTTCCAGTTTATAGAAGCGTGCTTTGAGTACCCCATACTAGAGATACCTTAAAATGAAGCTGTGGCTCCTAGAAAAACTGTCTAAGCAGAACTGTGATAAGAGGAACAATCTATAGACTGCATGTAATATGTTGTAATGTATAGAATCAATGCATTTCCCTTTTCCTGCACTTGCTGTTCGTTTCTTTGGGCTATTTGCCACACTCCCTTTTTCCTTCCTTTTTTTTTTACACTGCTCTTACTGAGAGGTTAGGACAGATGGTGAACACATAGTCTGGACCTTTTCAGGCCGCTATGAGATGTTTTCCTGGCTCTCATCCTTGTATCTTGAAGCCTTTTTTGCCCTGTGCCACAGTTCAGAGTATGTTTGATTGTGCTCTTGTAATGTCTTGAATAATGATTTCCTAATCCTCATTATGACAGAGAATTGCCAAAATATAAAAAATAACTGGTTTATGATATTTTGAAGACTAGAAGAGGTTGATGTTAAGGAAACAATTTCAGATAAATGCTTATTTGCCATTAATTTGTAAGCTATTGTTTTGGAGGTGTTTTTTTTTTCTTTAGGCTTTATTTCCTCCTAGTGATTTTTTTTTCACCCTAATCAAAGTGTTGCTGAAAACGCGCTCAGAATGTACTGTATGAAACTGGACCTAAAAGCTATCTCCTGTACTTTGACTTTAAAGGTCATTCAAACTAACGTGGTGGTTTGTGTCCTGCGAGGTTGTTACACCAGCTCATGTGGAGGTACTGCTGAGCTTTGCAGGTCTGAGGACACCACACACCAGCTCTGGGGTGCAGCACCACAGGGTGCCTTGGGTAGCTGCAGGTCTTCCAGATGTTCGTTTTCTTGACAGCTGGTTTCCATCCCAGAGCCACAGGCTATCAACCTCCAATTATTCTGGTAAAGCCACAGGGCTGCAATGAAAATGCTATCACTGGAATGACCTTTGGTTTAAAAATCAATCCCTCAACATCCCTTCTCCCTTCTATAGAATTACCTAGTATTTCTAAAACTAGGGAGAAAGATATTGCTAACAAAATATTGTTTTGCATTCCTAGTTCGTAGTCCATCCCCACAAGTATCGCTGGTGAGTTGCTGAGCTCTAAGGCGGGCTGGAAACATCTCTGTTGATGACACCAGTGTCTCTCTGTGGCTGTGGTTTGGGGTTGCACAAGGTTTGGTAGTAATTTTGCCTTTTGATGTTACTACCTCTCTTTTCTAGGTTTTTGTGTCACCTCTTCAGTTGTGCTAGTGTGACTTGGACTGCTATATCTAGCATCTGGGATGTGAAATTCAACTGACTTAAAAAAAGTCTACATTTGCACCTACCTGAGTTTCTGTCAATTCAAGCTGTAGCCCTGCAGTTGCATGAGACCACTGAAGAGTTGGTACTGTAGGAAAGGAGAACAAATAGTAGGGATACAGATTTGAGAAAATGCTGTATTGCTGACTGTTGCTTATTACTGTCAAAACATAGCTGGCAAGAGAGCTTTTATAATGTGCCATGCTGCCACTGTAAAATTCTTACCTCAATTGGCCCACCAAATATTCATTTTTCAGAAGGACCAGTACCTTAACAGCTTCTTTTATTAGTGGTTTGAGGGAAGAGGTATGATTGCTATCTTGCAAGTGTAAAATTACTTTTACTGATATGCTACCTCTTCAAGTGATCATAGTTCAAGAAATGTTTTGAAGTGAAAATTTTGTTTCTATTCACTCAGTTGTAATACCTGGTATGATCAGACAAAAGCTGTTTAGTAGCCTGACAGAAGAAATTTTTTATTTCTGTTGGGTAAACTTTCAGAAGGGTTTTGACGAGCAATCTGTATATGTGCAGCTTGAATTTGACTTAGAACTAATTTCATGAACTGCTCTGCTCAGCCTCTTTTACTCCCCCTCCCTGAGCCTGTAAGCAGGGATAACTGGCTGCACAACCTACAGAGAAAGAAGTAACTGGCTGGTTGATGGCACTTGTGCAGAGAAAGTGAGGTTTACAGTGGATAATCAGTTGAATAGGAATCTATGATGATGTGCTGCTGAAAAAGGCAAAGGTGATATAGAAGCTGAAATACTGTTTAGAAGACATCCATGTTATTTCTCCTGCTCTGCTCTTATAAGGCTTTAGATGTGATCTGTGTCCCATAAGAGTAGGTAACATAAGGACAAAATAGAGGGGTCCAGAACAGACTGATGTTGAGAACTGTCACTTCTAGAAAATGTCTCGTGACAAAATGTTGCAGGGATTGAGGCTGAATTTGTCTGGAGACAAAAAGACAATTTGGACCATGGCACTACAGTGTTCAGATAAATGAAATGTAAGAAGGATTAAACTCTTCCCTTTCTGTCTACAAAAAATGAGCAGGGTGCTTGTATTACAACAAAAGTAGTTTATTAGGCATCAGGAAAAGCTCTAAGGAACAACAGGAAAGCACTGCAATAACCTGCCAAGGGAGACAGTTAAATCACTACTGTACGTCACGTTCTTGAAAATCGCCATCGAGCATCCATCTGGAACGGTATGGTTATTGATTTCTCTTTTGTGAAGGAGAAAAAAATTATCTTCTGTCTCCTACAGAAATGGAAAAACACTAGGGAGTTTAAAACTTCAAAGTAAGTGAAAATAGTCACAATAGGGTGAAAATAGAAGAAAGCAGTTATGAGGAAATGGCTGTGCCAGCAAAATTCAGAATCTGCAAATGTGTAATGTGCTAAATCCTAAATGTGCTAAAGCCCTTGTGTAGCACGTTCCTTGTAAAATACGAACCTTATCTGATATGAGTTAACAAAACAATTGTGCACCATGAACAGTGAATTTCCCTGTGGACCTGCACAATGAAACCAGGTCGAAGTCCTCCAGATGTTGAAGGTATGCCAGTTGCAGCACGCATCCTAGATTTACCATTATAGAACAAAAACTGTAATAGGAAAAGGGAGCGGTTTGATACAGTCTAATGCAGAGCTGCATTAATTAGAGAGTCTTGGCACCAGAGCTATGGTGAAAAAAAAATCCTCAGACGCATATACTCCAGTGCAGCAGTCAAAGAAGAGCTGGTTGAAAATGACTGCAGGGTATTAGTCTAATGGTGACTGCTGCAAAATGATGGGGGAGGGCTTTGGCCAAACTGCCAATGTCTTGAAAAGGTTGCAGATTCAAAGAGCTGAAGGAATTTTGCCAATTACTGTAATACATTCACTGTATGATGTCATTATTGATCATGTCACTTTGAGATGTAATTTGCAGTCCTACTGCAATGTTAGCAAAATGCGTTTCTTGTGTTGAGATTACGCTCGGTTCTTCTTGACACGCAGATTGTTTTGAGGTTTGAGTTTCTGCCTCTATTCACCCTTCCCCTCCAGGAAAGAAAGGAATTTCAGAGAGTGAAGCAGAGACAGGGAGGGAGAGAGACTGGCCCTGACTCTCAGTTGACTGCAATTTGCTTTGCCTGAAATCATGTTCTTTCAGATACTGATAGGTCTTACGATCCCCTGAGGGAGCAAGGAGAGGCATTCTTGCTCTTTGTACGAGATCTGTTCTGACCTCTTTTGCTGTTATAATTAGGTTTTATTCCCCTTGACAGTGTTAGAGAATTTTCTATTGAATTTGCTAATCATATCATCTGCTGAGGCACAGAACTGCTAGAAATAGTCAGAAACTTTAAAGGAAGAAATTCTCAACTATGCTGCTTAGCCATTTCTCTGGCACTTGCCGTTCCCACCAGCACATAGTCAAGTGTTTGGGGCTGACTACGTTGACTGAGAAAAATTATGAAGCATTAAATACAGAGGTATTATTGTTTGTATCTAAAAACCAGGTTTTGTTATGAAAGGCATACCATGGGGTAAACGCAAGCGTGTGTGCATGTAGTTGCACGCGATGCAGCTAAGCTTTACAGACCTCACCCACAGTTTTGCTTGGAGGTGAGGGTGACAGTTGCATGTGCTGAGACTTGTAGCTAGCCTTGTACGTCCACACAGAGTAAATAGGAATAGTCCTATGATGATCTACCTCAAAGTCGTCTCTAGAACTTTCCAAAGCTACGATAATAGCTGCCATGTAACACTGCAGTACAGCAGTGTTACAGTACGGTCAGCATCCTTCTTGCCAGTTTCCCAGCACGTAAGTTACACCAACTCCATCTTTCAGCCTTGCTCTTACAATGCGTACCCCATGCTGATCCTGGACTACCTCAGCATTTGCTGTGCCAGGGGAGTCCCTGCTTGACTATGTGAGCTTATCATGAGGTAGATTTGAACCACAGAAAGAGCAGCAAGGATCTCTCTGAAGCTGAAAATCCGATTGTACATACATACATATACATCTATATGTCTATGCTTATATATACTAAATATATAAATAGGATTAGATACATATCCAATACCTTTATATGCATATGGATACATATACTCCGCTGCTGAAAAGCTACTGAAGAATAGAGAGAGATTGAGAGGCGCTTTTTAGCTTTCCTTTAATTAGAGAAATAATTTTGGTCTTTAGAAACAATTATTTTTTCTTTTATCAATAAAGACCTTTTTGTAGGTTCTATATGGTTGGTTGGTTTGTTTTGCACATGTAATGCCAAAGAGCAACTGAATAACATTGCCATGGAATATAGACAATTTATTTAAAAGAACCTTTTAATAGATGGCTTCGACATCTACAATAAATTATCTGATTAAACCCTCTATTTTCTGCTCTGTGTTGCAGAACTCAGTCCATAAGCAGAGATTCAGCAGACTTGCAAACCTTTAAGAGAAAATACAGTAACTGTAAACAGTAATTTCTTTTGTGTCATGGAACTCAGTTATGGATTTTAGATAACTTCTAGCAGGTTGAGTGATGCACTATGTTTGAAGCAGTTTACTGAAAGTCACAATCTGCATCTAAGGAAGATTTGAATCTTTCAGATATTGCACAAAGTTCATACTGGAACATAACCTCTGTAAAATTATAATTTTATGACAGATATATCTGTTATGAGATATGTTTTACATTCAATGTAGATCAACAGTAGGAGAACACTTCATTTTGAAATTCAACTCCTGTTAATAAAGTTTTTGTCTCTATGCTTCTTTATCTTAAAGAATATCAGTTATTTCAAGCAAGTAGTTCTAAAGAGGTTAATGGATTTTTGTGATAAAAGGCAACCAATCTGTAAGTTCTAGTCCAATCTTCTGTTTTCAAAGCTACAATGAATTTTTCAACTGAAGGGCACATTGAAGAATTGTGTTTCAAATGATGAACTTAAAGTTAAATAGAGCTTTTGAGCTGATTGTAGATGATGATATTTGATTAAAGAAAAGCTAGTCAGAGTATTGAACTCATTGAGAAATATTTTGAAATTCATAAATTTGGAAAGAAACCTAATGCTGTTTCTGCTTGGCTGAGCTGAGCTATTTGAACCTCTTTGCTCATTTGGAACTGTATTCGGAAAAAGCAGAAACAAATTTTCCTTTCTGTTTTGATAGACTATGGTAGGTGGGTAGGTTAGAGTCAAAAGCTTTTTGTCCTTGAGATGATTCTTGTGATTCTTCCTGGATTTCTTCACCATGATAAATGTTATATATGAGTTTTCTGAGAAAATTAAAAAGGGAAGTAACTGGCCAGGAAAGGGAAATATTTTGCTGAAAATGACTTGCATCTTCCAAATTGGAACATAAGTTTGGGGTTTAGTTCAGGGTTTGTGTGTGCAATGTTTTGTTGTTTGTTTGTTGGTTTTTTTTTTAATCTGAACAAACCAAGTAGCAAACAAAAAACCCCAACCAATTTTCTTGAAAGAGGTTTTTCAAGGGACAAGGTACGTTTTGGGAGAAATTAAATGAATGGCCTAATATAAATTGGATTTTGTGTGTTTTGACAGCAAATGTTTTTTTTTCTGGAGCAGGATATGTGATTTTTGCACAAAGGAAATTTTCTATCATGAAATTATTCCAACGCAAAATTTCCAGTTGTCTTCAACTGTTATAATTCTGGCTATTAATAATAACATCTAGCTATTAATAATAGCACCCTCTATATGCGCTTCCTCTCTAAACCTAAAAGAAAACCAGCCCCTGTTCTCAGGATTTCACTCTACCATTGTTCAAAAAGCAAACTGTTTCTCATCTTTCAATGGCTAAGTTGTTCTAAAAAAGATCTACTGCTTTAGTTAAAAACAGGCTTTAAAATTGCCTCAGATTTTAGTATTCTCCCCATTGATTGAATCCTGAATATGCTGTTGGAAATTGACTTCCATAGCATAACTCTTCAGCCACACACTTTGGCTGCATCCTGAGGCAAATACAGAATCTGTGTGTGTATATAGAATGATCCAGGATGAATATCAAAAAGGATCTTGCTCTGAACCTTCTGCTCACGGATGCCGAACAGGTTTAAACACACCAACAAGGATTTCATGCTGTCTGTAACAAATGCACGTGTGTGAGATTTTAGGTGAGGAGACTGCCTTTTGAAAATGAAGCTACATAGCGCTAGAGCTGTAGTTGGAAACCTGTGAGCAGGAACTGAGCAGCACAGTTTGCAGACTTTCAAAGAGTAAAAGGACAAAATACAAATTAGACAAGAAAGCTGTTAATTGTTTTGTTTTGCTCCAGATGAGACTTGGTCTGAAGATTTCATACATAGTTGGCTCATCGGGAATATTGTACTTCTATGCAAGTATTATTGGCCATTTAAATATACCACGTTCACAAGACTGAATTATTAATATATCAGCGAATCTTTCAGTTGTTAGTTAAACCAGACAGTGAAAGCTGTTATAGCTCTATAGTTGCCATTATAAGCAGTAATTTCTTTTCACACTTTCAGTACTTGTTATTTCCTATGGTAACTGGGGAGGAAACACTCATGTTACCCTGCCAATGTTAGTAATTATAACACCAGTGACAAAATTTTACATTTGGAAAAAATCAGTGCAAGAACAAAATGGTAATTACTGTAGGCAATCCAGCAATGCTTGTACTTGATGGGCGCTCTGATTCGTGAGATAACTAATTTGCTAACCACATGTGGTAAAGCTACAGTAACTAAAATTGTTTTGTCATCGTAATTATACCTTACGTTAGAAATTCTAAGCAAAACTTACTATTAGCTTAATTGAGGAAAGAAACAAAGCAAAAAAATATCTGATCTAGTGGCCTAAAAGCTACCAGATGCACAGCAAAACCAAGAAATAGGTCCCTAGAGCACAGAGAGGTGAATTCCTGATTCTGGAGCACTAAAGATAAATACTGCAAATTAATCCAAATATGCATCATGAATAGATGTGCTCAATGCTTTTGCCTATTTTTTGAAACAGGTTTTGGACTGAATTCAGCTGTATGTTACTGTAGCCTCTATCAAGCAGTTGTCCTAGTACAGGGTTTAGTTGTGATGCTGGGAGATGCCTCTGCTTTCTTCTCTACCGGAAGGGAATAACTGAATCCCTGAGAAACTGAATGAGAAGCACTGAAAAATAGCATGACAAGAATGAGAGATGTCTCCAGAGAGCAGACACTGGCAAGTTTCACTGATATCCCTACAAGTTTCAGAGCTGGGTTTTGCTGGCAGACAACCGCAGTGCTGGTGATAAACCTACTCCTTTCCATCCGGAAGCCCTTCTGGAGGAAAGGACAATACCTGCCTTTGCTGAGAGTGTAGCTGCCATCGTGCAAAACTGGGCCAGAGCCTACCAGACTGGATGAGCACAAGAAAAGGAAAAAGGGGAAAAACAAAATTGTTCTTCAAATGTAAAAACTAGTGAGTGTTCACTGTGCAGTGAGTGAAACAACCGAACAAACTTCTTTGTATTTGTATTGGGTTTATGTGGCAAGGTTTGGTTTGGTTTGGGTTTTTTTTGGGGGGGAGGGTGGAGGGGCTACAGGGTCGGCCTCTGTTGGAAGGTGCCGGAAGTTTCCCTCATGACTGATAGCATGCATGAAATGCAAAGGATTCCTCTTGTAAAAGACAAGAAGCTTCTTGTGAAGCAAATGGCTGGAGATCCAGCTGATATTTAGGACATAGTTAAAGAAGCTAATAATAAATTGACAGACTAAGAGTGGTCTTGGTTCTTTCTATTGCATCGTTGAAGATGATGTTTCATGTCACATAGTTGTGGAGTACCTAACAGTTACTCTGAATATTCATTCTTTAGTAGAAAGTATGTAGTGCGTGCTTCTGATACTTTTGGTGGCACTGCATAAATACTTGAAAGCTTGTGCCATCAAACGAGCCTTACCTGTGATGATTAAGTCTGGGAGGAGGGCTTGTGTTACAGCGTCAAGCTTGCAACTGTGTTCCTGTCTGTCTGAAAAAGCTGCAGAAAAAAGTAAAACTGGTTTGCGCATGCGAGATCACATTGTCAGTAACAGCAGATACATACTTGTATGTATCTGTACATACTTGTATGTAACCCCACGCATGGGCTCCTAAAGAAATAATATCCACAGGTGCTTACTTACCTTTCCCTACCTGGTATAGGGTTTTCTGGGCAAATGATGGGCAGAACCACACATTTTTATAGCAGTGCCTTCTGCATGAAATACTGCTGCTGGAGACTTTTTAGCAGCAGCATCTTCTGAAGTAGCAGTAGTTATGGTGCTGACTTCCTTCTTGTGAAAAATGCTGCCTCCTCAGCAAGACTTGCTTGGCTTGTTTTAGGTAAAAAGGATTCCTGTGTTTTGTCTCACGATAATTATAATTTGGGGGGGGGGAGGGGGACTGGGGAAGACTCAGCTTGATTTTAAAACAAGTTCTATTCTTTTATTGAGTTATTTTGCAGCTTATTCTTCAGTGTCTAGGGTAAAGCTGATTCTCTTGGCTTCCAGTCTGCCTGTTTGCCAGTTCTTGTTTTAAGTAAATTAACAGGAGGTAGTTTTGAAGCTCTGCAAAATGGTTAGAGAGTCAGCAACTCAAATACAAAAGATTTACTTCATCTTTTTGAAAGTCATTAATTTCTTCTAGAATACTGTAATGATTTTTAGGCTACTGGAGAGTGTTATATTCTCCTGGAAACTGCTGTGTATTTTGTGTATTGATGAAAGTAAGTGTTTTTTCAAATTTGAGTACTTTCATCCTAAATTTATATTGTTAATCAATTTTACTAGAAAACTATATGGAATAAAAGGTAGATGTTAGCATAGGATGAGATCTTCATCATACTCAGCACTGTTCTGATTCATTTGTAGTTCTTTCTTGCAGGAATTTGTCATCAACTAGCAAAATATTAAGTATGGTGAGGTTTATATATGCCTAAGGAAAGATAATTTAATCATAAACACATGAATTTAAGATTAGCCTTGTTGATATCAGTGAGCAGGTTAAAATGAATCATACTGTTCATGAGCCTCGTGTAATCTGCATTCAAATACCTCGCTGAACCAAGGTATCAAAGGTCAAAGATGTAATGCTAACTTCCCTCACATGATTTGTCATTACAGTGTTACAAGAATGAGGCTTAAAAGGCTTGCTTAGAGTGATTATTTAATACGTTTCATAAGCTAGCCGTGAGTGTGTTTACCGTTTGTAGCTGTGTAGTAATGAAAGTGATACTCATGGAGACTGTTTTGGGGACTGCTCTGGAAAACAGTGTCTCCTATGTTAGTTGAAACGAATAGTAAGGATCGTTTTTAACAAAATACTTTTCCTTTCCAAACTTTTAGCCATTGAGACTTTAAGGGACTTAAATCCTTAAAAAAGTAGAGTTTTTTTTTAACTGAGAAAATACTGTCTCTCTATCCTTTTGAAAGCTGATGTCAAAATGATGATAAAGGATGAATTTCAAGTCAAACCACAGCACGTTCTTCATACTAAATTGGAGTGTTTTATAAAGACCAGCCCTTGGAAAGTCCAAGGGGGGACAGTTCACTTTGAAGATTAGTGATACCTGGTTGTTAAGAATTACAGAATATGGTTCTTTCTGGGCCAGATAGATAGTCTTTCTTTTTACTGATGTGTGTATCTTGTCTCAAGCAAAAGCAGATGTATAAATAACTGAAAATACTCAAATACTTTTTTTTAACTTGAAGAAATACTCTTATTCCAATAGTCATTAAGGGTACAAACCAGAAACCTTAGCTTATCTTGCTTTTTTCTTTAAAGACAAGCCTGATGAGTAAATTTATTATTTTAGTAATCTCAAAATGTTGTAATAAATACAAAACTCTTCAAATCACCTACAACTTAGAAAGCTATCTCTTTAGCCACCTTGTGCCCCAAAACCTCTGTCCTTTCCTAGATGTTGTGGTTTTGGCTTGCTTTACTTTTTCCATCTACCAGGTTGTGTTAAAGTCATCATATTGAACTTTGCAGAATTTGTGCAATTTAAACAGAATTCTTTCACAGTAAACTAGTTCCTAAGACAAAATTTTGAAGTAGCAGTTCAGTGATGTAGAATTATTTTTAAAACACATAATCTCCCCCCTTCCCTCATTCCCACCGCCCCCCCCCCCCCCGAAACTCTCCCTGAAAACTTTTGCCAAAACTCATATGTTCTCCCAAGTCACATAGATAGGCAGTATGTAGAAATAATGATTCAGGGAGATGGGCACTTAAACAGTATAAATATTAAACCAATAATAAATTAAAAGTGCTCCTTAAAATAGCTGTTAATCTTTCATATTTGTGTCAAACAATTCAGTGGCTTAAGAACATCAGATGATGTTATTTTACAAAAAAGAACAGACCTCTGGTGAATATTTATTCTCACTGATAAAAATGGGCCTTAACATCTTCAAGAATCTGGATCAAATATTTTGGGTAATTGTTAAAACTGAAGTAAGTATCTTGTAATCCCGAATAAGGAGTAAGATAAGTAAGATATTACTAAGTATTTCTTATCTTAAAACAGCAACCTGCTAATGATTAGAGTGTTTCTTTTTGAAATGCCTTTAATAAGATTTCAGTAACTGTAAAACAATAACAAAGACTAATAAATATATAGGTGTGGAAACAAACATTAATTTAGGCAATAGAACGTACTTCTTAACAATAGGTGTAATTATTGACAGAGATATGAGTTTAAAGTTTGCATAAAATATCACATTAACAGACAATCTACTTAGGAAAGGTTTTAGCACTTAATACTGAAGTGTAATGCTCTGTGTGGGGCTTGATTACCTTATATTTCTGCTTATCTGGTTATTCTGGTGTTACCTTCCTCTGATTTTGTTACCTGATGCGAATAAGCAATCTAATCAGTCACAAGAGCGGAATCTAAATAGCCTGAGGCACGGACTCAGTTCCACAAGTAAGCGGCAAGTCTGTTTCCCTAGTATCTGTGCTTTAAATATTCTCTATTAAAGTATTTAATACCAGATTTTTCTGAGAACGTCTGATTTTTTTGGACTGCGGAATAGAAAAGAGATACTCATGATAATTTAAAAATCAAAGTTTAAATCTATTTTATGGTAAGCTAGAACTCCATGTATTTCTGCAGTAGAATAGCTGAGATGCAGTAGAAGGCCAGCAGTTCTTATTGATGATGTCTTGTTTTAACAGAGAGTTTAAAATGTTTACATATGATGGTGAATTTATGTCAATACCCCATACATCTACCACTTGTAGCCTGGTTTTCAGGAACAGCAAACAAATGTCTCAGGCTCACTCCAAAATACAAGAAATAGTCATGTAATCTTACACTTACCTAACAACTTCTGCCTGAGCAACTGTTAATGACCATCCTTGGAAACCACAGTATCTAGATTGACAAATGTTCATGCGGAATTATTTTTCATTATCTATTTGAACAATAGTATGATTCTGTGATTTTCTTAACTTAAAATGACGATTTGTTGGGTAAGGTGACATAGCAACAAGAACCCTTTTATTTTCTCAAGTGTCATGTAGTGTTTTAATTCTATGTAGCTGATGTAGAATTAATAGAAGATCTGGCCACAGTCGAAACTCTGCCTTGTTTCCCTATCCTACTCCTGTCAGACCCGCAGCATTTGTAAAACTGATTTTGAGGAAGTGTTCATATCGCAGCTTGTATATTCTCTGCCTGACACGCAGATGCCAACAGCTAGGCACGTTTAGAGCAGTCTGATACCCATATCCCATGAACCATTACATAGAGCAATAATGTTGACCAAGGGAGCGGAGCTCTGTAGTTGCACCTGTTTGTTTATTCGACTTAAATAAAATAGTACTTGTAAATTCCTGTGAATAGATTGAGTTGAATAAAGACTTTTATGTTTTAAATATTCTTGCAGTTTTTGCATGCAAATCATATAATAGATTCAGAAGACAGATTTTAAAGCTGGCTAGTTCACCTGCTTACCCCAGGGCAGAATCAGCCAAATTTAAACCACTTCTGACAGATGTTCGTCTAAGCTTATCTTAACAAAGCTCTTAGCTTTGCATATTTAACTATAGCTACAGCTGAAAAGTTCCATTTACAACTAACATAAGCTTTTCTTGCTCGATATAGAGCTGCTGCTTCTACGTTTACGATAGAAGTTATCTACAATTGCTTTGCAGAACATGTAATTTCCCTTTGTGGCATTGTTTTCTGGAGGATAAAGCTTATCGCTGCATCTCGTCTTGTCTTTCCCTGATTTCATAGGTGTGGAATCATACACACAGTTACCGTTGGGGCCCGGCCTTGATGATTTAAGCCTGTGTTATTGAGGAAGCTGGAAAACACTGATAAAGAGGGTAAAAGAGAAAAGTGTGAACAGCTGGTGCAGGGAGTGTGAGAAGCTAGCACGGGAGTGTGAGAATCTAGCACAGGAGTGTGAGAAGCTGACATGCGGAGTATGGGAAGATGATATAGAGTGTGTGAGAAAATGATGTTTAGTTTAGCAGGTGGAAAATAACTCCTTTTTAGGCATAGCCAATAGTAAAGTTAAAATAGGTGCATGCACTATTGTTTGTAACCAATCACAGCTGGGTGAGGGGCGCGTGGATGCATTGTGGCTAGAGTAATAATCTATAAAAGCTGCCTGTATAATAATAATAAAGGTGTCTCTGCTATCACATCTACGGAGTCTGCGCATTCAGCCGTCGCACATAGGCATTGTTTGTGGAACTGTTTCTCATAGATCATGGGTTTAGCACCTCTGCTCACTCTCTGTTCTTCCACCCCCAGTCCGAATCTTTCCTAGGAAGTAGTGCTTGAAATTCAACAAGATGCTTCTATTGAAGCCTTGCCAAGGACAGGTAGAAGGAAGACTGACATTGCAGATTTGCATGGGGCTAATCTGTTCATGTACCTAAGTCCGTTATTTGCGTTCTCCTATTCCGTATTCAGTTTGTGTTCTGCAGCACCGTACACATATTTCAAATTCTGAATTGCTCAGCAACTAATCACGGTTTATTGCTTGAAGTGTTTGCTATTTGTAATTTGCCAGCTGTCACATGGTTACCTAAATCCTACCATGGGTTTTCCCCTTCCTTTCCTGCCTCATACAAATAGATGGCTAACAATTTACAAGCATGAGCTCATGTATTTACAGGGTGAATGATCTTGTATGTGTTCGTGTATAGTGGTATATTGTGATTTCCATTATTTTTCTTAAACATCTTGCTGGTGTTTCCACATTCTCTTCTGTACTCATTATAGCAGATTTTCAAACCCAGTTTGGATCGCTTTGTGATGGTTGGGTAGTCTGCTTTTGGTGGTTTTTTGTGCTTCAGTATTTTTTTCTTGACGGATTTTCTAGAAGATTATGTAGAAGCAACTTCATGCAATGAGGTGTTCTCTATACTCAAAGACTTTGGGCTGACCAATATTAAGGGCGTTTTATTAAATCAGTGGATTTTATTTTTTCTTATATTACAGTTTGTTTTAATAAATATCACTAAATGTTAATACCTACTTCAGATAGTTTTTTGATCTGATTTCATTATTGACGGGCTATTACAGGAATTTTTAGTGCCTGTGCCTCAGCAGAATAATTTAGTTTGTTCTGGAGATTAAAGCTTAAATTAGCTTAGACCTACAATAGTGCAGAGTTCTTTGCATCTTGAAATTCTTGAATTGGGGTTTTTGGTTGGTTGATTTTTATTTTTTTTTAATATTCTTACTAAATGCTGAAAGAAGTATATGTCATCTTTTTAGAAAAAGTTTTAAAATATTGTAAACATTTTATTTATCCATCTGTTGAGAGATTTTACACATCCTGGGAATCTGTTTTGAGGCAAGACTTCTCTCTGCACAATTATGAAAGCTCTGAAATTTGAAAAAAATATTTATAAAAGTCTTTTTGAATCTCTGAATGATAAATCTATTTCTAGTCGTGCTTTTGCTGCTAGAAAGACTTTGAATTCATCTTTGCTTTATTATGCATATTTATAAGGCTTGTTTAAAAAAGAAATCATAAATCATGGATACAGCTCCCTTTAGAATAACAGGATGAGTGGATTAAATCTCCCACAGATGTTCAGTGTATTAATATCTCTTCAACATTAATTTCTTTGTTAAAATAGTAGTGTGTCCACTAGTTATATTCTTTTGATTAGGTCGTGTATCTGGGTGGTCCTATATATGTTAGCTAGCTTGTACGTTCACAACCTGTTAGCAATGACATAAAAGCTGAAGAACCCAGAAAACCATAAGGGCAAAGTATACTGCTTCTCTGCCTGCCTTTAGAGGGGAGGAGGGGAAAGCTCAAAATGAGGTGGATTTTTCTCTCTCTTGTTGATTTTGGGGGTTTTGTTCATTTTGCTTTGTTTTGATGTTTGGTGGTGTTTGGTCGGGTTTTTTCAAACATTCTGGGAGGACAGACCAGTAAGCCCACGTTTTACAAAGCAGATGAAAACCACTAGCAGTAGATTCTCCTTTGCACATCTATTAAGAAACTGCACGTACAGGATGCCAACGAAATGAGTATTATGTTCTCTGTGCCTAACGACCTGTGCTAGCCTTGTTTTATGGAAGGTAAAACTGATATCTGAAAAACTCTTGTCCCTGTCTGTTAAGGTCTTTGCAGAGGAGAATATACTGAGATCCAGTGAAGTGAAACACTGATGTGGGAGGCTTGCACTCACTTGTTTTTTGTCGACAAGAGCTCTATTGGATCATGTGCCAGTTTCATGCTTTTTAATGGATGCAGATAGCCCACCATTAAATTTACAATGGTATAATCCTATTAAATTAATGATTAAATGTATTGGTCTATAAATGGAGCATGTCAACTGATATTGATTTATTTTTTGGTTCCTTTGTTTTAGAAAGTAAGTGTGAATGCGTAATAGTAGTTCCAAAAAGGTGTCTATGTTCCATTCAAGCAAGTATGACAGAATTGCATCTTGGAAGTGAAGATGTTTAAATATATGTTAACAAATATATTAAACTCAATGAATTGGTGGAACATGGTAGGCTAACTGGGCAGTACTTGGACTTGCAGATGTGTGTAACCTTAATTATCTAATAAGGAACGTAAGGAGTTCATTGCCCTCCTTTGGATGACCAAGAAAAGAGATACACAAGCACTTTAATGCTTATATACGGTACAAAAAAGTATGGTTGATTTAGCTCTGGGTTTTGCTTCTTTGTTTTGGTGAGAGCCGCAAAACTACGATACAAATTTCAGGCAGATATTCATTAACATGATATTCATTAACATGAATATCTCTTTTCCTCTCTGTACAGATAAAAGAAGTCCTGGCAAAGCTAAAGAGGAAAACTATCTCTGCTGTGCCAGTGACATTTCTACTGAATGCATTGGCTTAATGCAAAGTTAATATCTACTTCAATGTTTCCAAGACTTAGTAAATGGAAGAACAAGTTGAATATTCTGTATAAGCAGTTTAATTTAGTTAAATATTTTAAGTTGTGGCATAGCAGAATCATGAAAATATTTGCTGAAGTTTACCACACTATCACATTTGCTTTTTAGTTGCCGTGTT
Source organism: Tauraco erythrolophus (assembly GCF_009769465.1). NCBI lineage: Eukaryota > Metazoa > Chordata > Aves > Musophagiformes > Musophagidae > Tauraco > Tauraco erythrolophus. The sequence goes on along the minus strand of NC_141473.1, from coordinate 19,554,272 downwards.
TTAGATCGTTTTTGATATTTTCTGATATTTTCCCAGTAGCCTTCCACACAGGTGTAATGCGTTATACAAAGCCTAGCATTTTGTATGAATTCTTCTGTAATAACAGTTTTCAGCATACTGGTCTAGATCTTCCTGTTTTGATGCCAGTGGCAAGAATCCCATTAATTTAACTGTGAAAAGAACCTGTCTGTTTAGAAAACAACCGTGTGCTGGCTTTTGAAAGACATGATGCACAAGTTTGTTTAAAAAAAAAAAATAAAATATAAATTACTTTTATACCAAATAATACATTGACACAATTCACATGTATTTATCCATGTACATTAAGAATTGAATGGCCAGGACAGCTGGAACAATTCTTTTCATTTTAGCTAATCTCCCACTCTCCCTTTTATCTCGGAGGATGAGTTGGCAGTGATGGTGTGGGTGTTGGGATACTTTTATGAAATCATTATCTCTTATATTTATGTTAGCCCTGGGCTATATATTTTCATCTGGGCGTATTAATGAGTCTGTTCATATGTATTTTTAAACTATGATCAAAGTTGTTAGCAGCATTGGCTAGCCATGTTTGCAAACTGTAAAGAAACAGTGTAACAGACAGTTAAAATGTGTGCCCGTAAGATGACTGCTATGGAGTGTAACAGTTTTTCCGATTTTTACAATATTAAGAATACAGTGCCTGTTTACCTAGGTGTGGAAGGTACCCACAATAACAGCAACCTGCTATTTCTTGCTCCATATCCTTCCAGATGAACACTGGCAACAGTAATGAAATGTCACCTGGGGAGCACTACGAAATAAGCTATATTATTATTATTATATCCAGCTACCTATTCTCTTCTTAATAGATTCTTTGTTCCCAAGCCTGGGTTCAGTCATGGTGTAAGCGGAGAGGCAGAGCAAGGAAGGCACTCCTTCACTTTTGATGCAGTGCTGCATTGAATAGACATCCTGTTCTGCATTTAGAAACTGAAGTCAAGACAATGAGCTCTGTGCGTCTTCCAAAATGTGGTGATGTTTTGTAACAGTCCTCCATTTCTCAAGTTGGCCCTCACTAGAGAGGAAGCCTTTACCTTTATTTTGGCAAACACAACCATGTTGGGAGAGGTTAGGTCGTGGTCACAGTATCCAACTTGGAGCTACATCACATGCCTATGAGATCATGTTTGCTACTTGGAACAACGGTGCAAAACCTGTGAGTGAAGCTAAGCTAGCAAAATAATTTTGATTTAAACTTTTTGAACTAAAAATTTACTTGTAGTTAAGCTCTAAGAAAGTCTGAATCACCAGCTTCATTTTTCCATACTTTTTCCCCCCACAAATGTGATATAAGCTTTGCTGTTTCTTTTCATTGCCTTTAGTTTTGTCAAACTGTGCTGATAGTTGGTAAAGTCTGCTTCCTACCTCTGTCCAACATTCATTGTATAGGAAAGAAGTGAAGATCAGAATTCTTTTCCACTTTGACACTTGCTTTTAAATGCATATGAAATTGTCAAGCAGTCTAACACACTTGAAATTACATTCTTATATTTGACATCAGTGTTAACATTAGCGTTTTTCACACAACAGTTTCACCCAGGTTCTTTAAAATTAAGCTTTCAGAGTTTTTACTTTCCAAATGAAAGGTGATGTGTGTGGATTCTAGACAAAAAGTTCTAAATCAAAGCGGAGTTTTGAATTTTTGGCCAACTCTTGCTGACCACCATTGAATTTAAGGAATATTTTAAAACATACAAAAATATACAATAAACTTATATAACGAAAGAGAAGCTTTCATTAGCTTATGAGTCATATTTTGCTAGAAATTATTGATTTAACAAAAACTGTTACTTGAGGCAAAACGTTTCACTGGAACCATGTCCTAGGGGCTGAACCTTGAACATCAAACAGAAAATATCTCCAAGTGCCTACCTGCCAGCTCAGGAGAAGTGGAACACAACATGCTTTTTCTTAACATGCCAGAGCCGAATGAAAAAAATAGCTAAACCTTTGAAATTCTGTAGTGTGTACTAATCCTGAGCAAGGTAACCTCTTAGCTGTCGCTCAAAGTAGAGTGTTCAAAACATGAATTTTTTTTTTTATTTGTCAGGAGATTTGCCAGGAAATTCTGTTTTGTGTTAAGCCTGTTGATAACTCCTAGTAAAAAATTGAAATATTTACCTTTTCATTCTTAAAATTTAATTACTGTTTGAGAAAACAAAGCTTTTCATCTGCTGATGTCACTTGCTGAGGTCAACTTTCAGGAGCAATCTTCTAGAAGATAGTGGAACAGATTTGATAAAACCTTTAAATGGAATTTAAATTGAAATGACTCAGAATATGAAACAAAGCAGAGAAATCCGTCACCTCTTCCTCTCTGATTTGGCCAAATTTCTATGTAAAAAATATAGAAAATATTCTGTTGAATATGCACTTGTACACAAACACATATACACTAGATACATAAAATTAATACATAGTCTGTGTGTGTGTCTATCTAGATGTGCATATACACTGATTTTTTTTGCCAATGTCCATACCGTATCAATTTGCCAATATAATTTTATTTATATCAATGAATACAGTTACAATGATGAACCTTTATGTAAATTAGTTTGGACTTTTAAAAAGGTATTCCATTGATTCAAGTCGTACTAGGCAAAAAAAAATATACTATATTCTATACTATATTCACTATGCAGTCTATACTAAAAAAATCAGTACTTTTGTCTCCTTGTAACACAGACATCACTGGACTTTTGATTTGTTTGGTGAGAAAACTTCTACTAAATTTCTTTATAAGAAATTATATTGAGCACGTTGCATAATGGTGTGCAGCATCAATGTGTAGTTGTGTAATATATAATCATGATGTAACTAAATGTTGTTTTAAGTTTCTCTGTGTAAACACCCAGTTATGAGTTTATGAGTTAAAGTCAATGTACGTGTAGCTTTTATGTAAGGCAAATATTTTTTTTTAACAGGTACTGGTAGGGGAGTAGGCAAAAACATCAAATTACACCATTTCATCTTAATGTTTCTCCATAAAATAAGATTCTATGTTATGCAATGGTTGCTGTGAATGTCTCCCAGTGGCCTCGTTCTCTCCCCCTCATTCACTCATCTCATGTGGCATCGATGCGTGTTGTAAAGCTGTCCACGTACAGGCTGCAGAATTTTTTGGAAGTTGTGAACTTGATATACACAGTGAACAGATAATGGTTCCCAGCATCTCTTTACCAGGTATTGTAGAGAGCAGCAGGTTCCTGCCAGTGACACACTCCCACTGCTGAGGGCAGGGGCAGGAGGTGAACTGCCCTGACCCTCTGACAGAGAGCTGCCTCGACTTCAGCTGCACTCTGTCCGCTACAAAATAGTGACAGAAGTCACAGTTCTCTGTATGCTCTGCGATACAAGGGTTCAAACAGAAGAAACGCTTGCCTTTTTAGAAAGGGTGATAACTCAGCATCCTCTGAAAAGGGAGCTAATGCTGGAGAGAGCGAGTTGTCCCTTCAGTATCTTCTTATCTTTGCAAAGGCTGAGCTCCACATTGGTGCAGAGCAACCGGACTTCTTTCAGGCATTTTTTCAACTAATCTGATCCCACCCTGGCCCTTGCAGCTTCACCAGCCCACGGGCACTAGGCACTGCCTGAAGCTAGGGCTCCATTCAGGTCAAGCTTGTTGGCAGACCATGCAGGAGGTCAATCCGAAGGTGAGGATGCTTAAAGCAAAGTTTATTGTGGAGCATCAGTCTTCTGAAGCGCGGTCCTTACTAGCAAAGTTATCCTTTTCTGCAACTAGTGTCATATTCAAATAAATGTTAGTGTTAACAGATGGAGGGGTTACTCTTGGTGTTCAGCAATGATGAGGATACTGTCTGTGTCAAGCATACACTGCAACACTCTCTCCCAGCTCACTTAAAATGCTTCTCTGATTTGAGGACTACTCAATAATACTGCCAAGTGCTTTAGCAGAAGGGTTTTGGAGAGCTAGATTGTTTACTGTGTTGTGCCTGGATGGGTAGGAGCTGTTCCATCACTTTTCCCAGAAGAACGTGCTGAGCTGTGTGAAGCACAAGTGACACATCAAACTATTTCATGCAGCCACTGAGCTTATCTACCTCACCAGCTGGTTTAGCATCACTATTAGGGGTTTGTTTTACAACACTTCAAATATTCCTTCTCAAAAAGGAGGTAAGGATATGCACTGCTTCTTATAGAGGCTAAAAAATTCAAAGATTTTTGTTTAAATATTTTGTTGGCATGCTCCAGAGAGCCTTTCATTTTCCACCTCAGTTGCTCTCTAGGGAAAGGAAACTTTAACATACTCCAAAAATTTCCAGTTTTTCTTTGCAATATCATCTCATTGCTGGTCAGTTTATAGCCAGTTATCTTTGATCAAATTCTGTCTTGAGACATTTCCATTAACTTCATTACATAATATCCATAATATTTTATTTCAATCATCAGTTATTCAACTGGAGCAATTAAGAATCTCATTAACAATGTCCTGCTTAACAGTTTGACTGCCGAAGCAAAACCAAACCTGAGTATAATCAATTGGTCTGCCCCTAACTGAAAGGGGGTTTATTAAGTCTTGACTGAAAATAAATACAGCCAGTTGTTATCTGCACTGTCCTTGTCCCAGTGTTTTATCTGAGTAGTGCCTTGATAGTGGCTGGTCATTCCTGTAAGCTACTGTTTTGAGAGTGGGGAAAGGAGATGTTAACATTGACAAAGTTTAGAAGCAGAAATTGTAATCCAATTTCTGGTTCTAAATAACAGAGTGCAGTACCTTTGACAGGTGTAAAAGATTCACTTAAAGAGAAACTGCATTTTCAAAGTTCACAGAAATAGGTCACATGAATTATATAATCAGACTTTCAGAAATGCAATGTTGGTTCAGGTTTTTGTTTATTCCTGAGGATGGGGATGCCTTGTCATATTTGGTGCAGCAATATTTTTTCACTGGCATGGCAGCACATGGAGCATTAGTCACAAAGACCAGAGATTATTTCATTACGCTGGAGTGATTACCTCAGAAACAGAAGAAAAAAAAAAAAGGCAATTTAAATTAAGCCCTTGCGTACTATACCTGTTCAACATTAAGGTCTCCACTGGCTCTTTCTACAGCATGATTAAAATAAAAATAATCTTTAGATATTCTAAAATTTCTTCAGAAATTTAAGGCCAGTATCTGAAAATTCTTGTGCAGTCTCAACTGTCATAAAGGTTATTTCACTAGATTCTGAAGAGTTAAAAAATTGTGAGTTCCTCATATATATATTTGAGTTTTGTTCTTTTTGTTTTCTACACCCACACAGTAGCCATTTATCAAGTGCCAGAACCAGAAAGTTTCTGTACTTGGCTTTGTGATTTGTATTCAGCATCACTAATAAGCCACTCAATTCTATCCATTAGTATCACTTCTGCTTTCTGCTTTGATTTCTTCCTTTGCCTCTCAAGTGGTGCACTGCAGGTATCACCTGATCCTCAAACTCTTTTTAATCTACATAGCTTACGCAGAGTGGGCTTCAAACTCTGTTCGGGGCAAGGCTGAACAGAGAGAATTGGAGAAGCTGATTTTTGATAAAACAAGCTAAGCCATGCTTTAGGAGCGATTTTTGTGAGGTATATCTTTGCACACGGATGACTGCAAAGGTTTTATTGAACCTATCGTATCTATTACTGGTTATTCCAGCACTGCAATTCTCCCTGTGCTTAGATGCTAAATGGAAAGAGACGCAAAATGCTTCTGGAGACATCTTTACACTGATGTCTCCATTCTGCTTGCTAGTCACAAAGCCTGGCCTGAGTTCCCTCCTCTTTTTTTTTTTTTTTTTTTTCCTTCCACTGACAAAGTTCTCACTAAAAGTTGTTTCCTGAGTTTTAGCAGATGCGATCTGTTGCTTAGTTTTTCCACATGTGTTTTTCACAGGAGCAAGAGATGAATGATGGTCGGACCTACAAAGTCCCATACCATGCAGAGACCAGCCCTGACTGTAGAATGCCATGGGTAGCTACAGACTCTGTTGATACTCCCCTCAAACATATCGTGTAGCTCCTGGTAATGCTAGCATGTAAGAGGAGCTGCCTTGGAAATCTGGCTTCTCTCCGTGTCACAGCATTAAGCGGGTGTCAGGCTTTGAAACTTGTACCACCAAGATGTGTCAGCCCTGTAAAACTAGCCTGTGCTAGCAACTGTACCATGCTGCTTCCTGCACAGTCTCCTTGCATCAATATCTGGCATGTAATTGTGGTTCTGGTCCAGGAGTGTCGTCTGCTGTCACTTCTTCGTTCACCTGCTGTAATAGGTGCCGAGCAGTATGATGGGAGAGCTGTTTTGCAGCTTTCCAGAAGTGAGTCAGGGGAGACAGGCATACCCATAGTGCTGTTCTGGAAAGATGGGAGCAAAAAGTGTATGTAAAGCCATAAAACCTTCTATGATACACTTAGAAAGCTGAAATGGACTGAGGGGAACTAGATGTCCAAGTTTTTTCGTGCTCCAGAGTGAAGCTTGCCTTCGCGCTGATGCATGGAGTACAAGTACAGGTTAGCAATGTGGCTCAGAACAGGTGATTTAAAACTGACTTTTCTATCTTCTTCCAACTCCTAGTGTAACTCTTTGTAGGTGATATTTAGTAATTCACTGAACTTGGCACTGTGCGGCTATAATTCTTTAATGTCCTCTATTATTGCTTCCAGTTATTGAGAAATATAGATATGGACCTACTTGTTAGTCAGAGACTTCAAACAAAGAAAGAGGTAAATTTCTGATTTTCTCATGTAGCTTTTAGTAAATCTTCAATTTGTCATGTTCCTCGTTTGTGCTCATGTTTGTCATCCAAATGGCTAAGAATACATGGTAATGAATTAACCAAAAATAATTCCTAGAAATGCTTCTAGGAACATTGAAGGGTAGATGATGGAACCATGTTAGGGGCAGTCCTACTTTAGAATGAAATTGTTGAGAATAAAATTCTGAGATAATAGATTGATAAATGAAGACAACTAGTATAATAAAAGAAGAAGAAAAGGAAAAAAAGTCCTGGAGATTAACTGGATGTTTGAACATCTGAATGTCTGCTGTAGTGTGTGCACATCTTGTGCTGCTCTCAGAGACCATAATCTTCACAAGCATGAAAGCATTAGTATGTGAGAAGGAAAACATTGCTCAGACCAAAGGTCCACACTGGCTCACATTTTGTTTCTAAGTACAGCCAGCAGCAGCATGTACGGCAGAAATGAGAACCAGGACATGTGTGCAGCGATACTTCTGCAACAGGCTCATCAAAGGGGTCTGTACCACCAGGTCTCTCCAAGTCAGAGATAACATCTTCGTGGTGTTATCCGTACTTTGGAGTTGGAGACATGTAAAGGTTAATGTGTTTATTCTTAAATGTTCTATGTGTTCTCAGAGTCATGTATAAGATAAGCTGCAGATTCACAAATAGCTTCTAAATCAGACCAATCTCAGTTAACAAGTCTTTCACTCACTTTTCTTGCCTAATAATTACTTTATCCCTTGCTATATCTTAATTTGCATCTTAGTAATAGTCATTAGTGTTTCTGTTTCATAAGGTAAATAAACAAAAAAAGCCACTCCGAAACTTGAATTTTCGGAAGTAGTTACAAGTAGCTCTGCATCTACCACAAATACTTTATACTTTGACGTAAGACAGAATATTTTTTCAGCAGAAAAATAACTGAACGTTTCAACACTGGTAACTTGTTCCACTAATGGCAGTAGACACTCAGTGGATTACCACCCCAGTTTAAAGTTCTACCAATCTTGCTGAAGAACTGAGGCTATAGAATATAAGACCTTTTATTTTCTCTTTACAAAGCTGTTTTTGCTTTATTTCAAGTTAAATGAAAACAGCTGCATGTCTCAAATTATGCATTCAGAGAGCACTCTGACATGATACTCTTCAAAACACAGTTAATTTTAATCTTTCTCATGCAATTTTGTGACAAAAAAGACTGATGGTGCTTTGTTTCCTCCTCTTCTCACTATAATTTTGACAGTGAACTATCAAAGTATATTAAGTAGTCTATTAGACATCTGATTTTAAGGTAATTCTTATACAGACTACAACCAGAGAAGATGTAACCTATCTATTCCACATTCAATATTTCATGAAGCAAATCCAAAATATAATGTGACAGATACACCTAAAACAAACTAAAAAAAAAAAAGGAACTCTGACATACTGCCATGATACGTTTCTTTTTTTCAATGGAATGTCCTCAAGTATCTGTCCACTATTGCAATATAGTTAGTAAGGAAGTGACAGCTTAATTTAGACGTTTCTTTAGTGATATTTGTAAAACCTTTCTTATTCGGAACTACGCACTAAAGCGGAGGTAACGCTCTCGATACCAGAGTGCTTAGAGGCTTAAGTGTGTGGTAGAAAGCGTGTGTCCAAAAGCCATCACAGCAGCAGATCTTCAGCGTTTAAGTGACATTCTCAAAAATAATATTAATAAATCAAGTGGAAAAATGCTCGAATGGCAACTGTTGTGAACAGATTATTCCCACTTTTCATTTTTTCAGATATAGTGCTTGTTAATGCACCAAGTCCATTCGTTCAAGTTCCTTGGCAAATGATACGTATTCTTCTCCTTTTCCCTTTACCTGGATTTGAGAGTAACAGCAGCGAAATTCCTCTGTTGTAACTAGTAACCTTAGAGATCTGCAAATCCTTTTTCTCCTAGTACCTTGCCCTGTCATTAGTGTGAAACCCCAAAGTTTTTTTTGCTATGGAGATTACAGCAAAATCCGTGGCATTGCAAAACTTCTCATATGCTATTGGGAAGTCTTGGTATCTCTCTGAATCCTGTCATCAAATGAATAATATATGTTTTTGTCGTGATCTGTGGAACTTTTTTGGATTTCAAGAACATTCTTGCTCAAACTTGCAAAACAAGTAAATTGTGAAGGGTATTCTCAAAACTGAAATTCCATGCTAATAAGAGAAACTGTTCCATCTTGTTTATGTTTCTTTTGAAAGACAAAAGTCTCGTTTGCAGTGCTTTCCAGCTTTAGGAATAAGATTTCTTAATTCAGAAACAAACAGCAGCTGACTGTCGCAGTAGGAGCGGAGAGCCCTAAAACCCTTTCATTGCTTTCCTACTGGCTGGCAGTGGAGCCCCAAGAAGACTCAAGTGGGTGAATCATAGATGACTGCTGTCTGTAACTACCTGCTGGGAAAATCAATTGGAAAGTGTGCTTTAAACAGCTGTACAACAATTATAGAGAAGTGCAAAAATGAGATAGGAGATGCTTTTCACTCTTTGGAAAGATGCACAAGGGATGTCTCTAGCTCTTGAAATCCTGCAAATGTTCCTTAGGCACAAGAGTTGCAAAGCGTTAGAAAAAGATGCTCTCAATTCAGTGCGCATCTTTAACGCAGATGTATGCTTGTAAACTAGAATTTTATTTCCACTGTTATTAAATGCAATAAAATTCTAATAATAAAGCAAAAACTCAGCTCAAATCTTAAGGATGTTTTTGCAGAATTAAACTTTGTGGTTCCATCTTCCTCCTTCTACAAGATTTGGACAATTTTTTCTCTCCATAAATGTTGTAAATTGTGCAAAATTACTTTTAATCATTGGAGTTTGCTGCTTTTTTCATCTAGATTGATAATCTTGAATTTTTCTACATGATAAAGGATGCACTTCTATTAAAGCCAAATCTAAACTCTTTTAGTGGGCCAAGTAAAAAATAGATCAATGAATGGTTATAACCTGCAGTGTTTTAGCTGGCTTTCAAAATGTTCAGTGTTTCTGAGCTAGCCATTCTTTTTAATTCAAAAATAAGGCAGATATATAAAATATGTTTCCTACACGTTATTGGAATTATGTGAAGTGTTCTCATGGAAAAATAAACTAAATTTTTCCATCTTTACAAAAAGGTAAGAAAAAATACCTTTTCATCGTTCTGTGTTTTTGAATTTTCCTTTTCAATATCTAAAACCTAGTAAAGAGATGAGATGTTGATACTTGCAGTGAAAGCTGGTTGCCTAAAGTCTATGCAAGAACACCTTGTTATTGTGCAGCTGTACATTGATAGTCATCTAAAAATAAGTACTAAGCTTCTAACCAAGAGATCTGAAATGTCTTTTTGCAGCAGGACGATGTATGTGTATTCAGCTGGACACAGTGCATAGCTGGAAAGCTCTGTTGATATTTCATGTCAGATTTCCACCTCCACACCAAAAACCTATTGTGAATTGACCTAATGTCTACTGTTCTTTGGCTTTGCATTTTTAAATGGGGTTTAAAGTGGTGAGAAGATCACACGTTGATTTTACTTGAACTTCTAATTCCCTTATGTTAGGAAAAACTGTGATTTGCAGACTGGACACGTCTTCAGCATGTCACTAATATATTTTAGGTTACTTAATACATGTGATAGTGTTGAACAACTTGAGGGAAATCTGCAAACTGATTGTAAACAGCAAATAATGAACCTAGATGAACATTCAATTGATCCCAATACGCGTTTTATCTGGTTAAGTAAAAAGAAGTCTTGCAAAGTAAATGGTAAACTACAGGCATGTTAAAAGGCTTCGACATTGCATATCACTAGGAGTGTTTTTCCAGTCCATTTCCAAGAATGAGTACACAGAGACAAAATGAACCCATAGGGATGTTAAGCACTATGCTGCTAAAAGCTGGTGAGAAGATAAGAAACAAAATGTAGGCTTTTCATACAATTCAGAAAGCAGTCCAAAACAGCTCCCTGTTTACCTCTCGGAGCTAACCAGGGGCCATGGGGAGCTGAGGGAGAGCTCTTCCCTCCTCCCTCTCTGGAGTGTGCATGTGTCCATTCAGGTTTGCAGGGAGGCAATGCCAATCACACAGGTACCATAATTTTTTTGCTGTATCTGACTCAAAAGCTTTTATTTCTGAAAGGACTGAACAAAACCAGTTCGCTTCCAGGTCTGCTGTTGGTAGTGGTGCTATTGCGGGTTTGGTCTGGAGTTGCTATGCTTTTAAAAACCCCTTTTTGCAGTTGCACTTCAAAGATGCATCAGTAATTGGTATATCTCGGCACACACGTATACTGTCATAAAGAGAACACTTTCATTTTGAAGATGTTATCTGGGAGTATCTCAGAGGAAGATTGACTTCAAAATGTCCTGCACTGTTAAGGGTGCTTTTTATTCAAAGGGAATTATTTCTATGTAAAGAAAAATACTTTGTTATTATATGAAATGATGAGGTAAAAAAGATGTGGCAAATGATATTTTGATGGCTAAAGAGGTATTTAGTGAGAGATTACTGATTTTTAATTAAGAAAGAAAATCTTATTCCTTCTTCATGACTGAGATTTATATGCAAAACCATTCTATACAATTGGATCAGCAGAAACAGTTTGGAATGTGTGGGTTTGGGGTTTTCTATTTTGTAGCCTAGAAACCTTTGCTAAAGATATAAAAAAGCTAATGAAAAGCTTGTTCATTAGGCCTGAGGATTTCTTAGATTCAGCCTAATCACACGTTACTTTTTTTGTGATGCTTCTTAGCAAATAATGTTTTCACTTGTGTAAGACTTCTGGTTTACTTTTTCAGTTTTTGTTGCACGGTTTTCTATGAAATGTACTTCAATATGCAATATCCTCTTCCAAATGGTACTTCAAAGCTTTTCAATAATTATAAACGTTAAAAAATACTTTGAAATGACTGAACTAGTTTTAGTATAGCACTGTTGCGCTCCACTTTGCGGAGTTTCCAAATCCACCTCTCCTTTGTGCAGTAAATGTTTGACTTCTCCTGTTTGTGTAATGTCTGCATACAATTTTTGCATCACCTGAAAGCATTACAGAATAATAAGCACTGAATTTTTACAGCCACTTACTGTAACTCAAACTTGATGACTTAACGTTTTCCTGAGAGCTGTAGTTCTCATGAACACTGACAGTATGTTACCATATGCTGTGGCCTTTGGGCACTGTGTCTGATGCTGAAAATGGCATCTTAAAATCTTGCAGTGCACTGACGCGAGACTAGGCAGCGTGCTGGAAGTGGCTGTTTGGACAGGGCTGTGTGTCATACCAGCTGCTGTGCAGGCACAACCCAAACTGTGAAATTTATCGGCAGACAAAATTCTGTATTTTTAAACTATTTTGGTTGTATTCAAGCTGGTGAATACAACCAGCTTGTCTGGGTCTAGAGTCTATTCTTCTCCAGTAGGCCTCTTTACAAGACCCATGGTCCTTGCTGAATACTTGAGTTAATAGAAATCTGCCCTGATCCTCAGGGTATTTGAAAAAGTAGCTCTAGGAAGAGAATGGAGACATATTTCTCTGTTATCTTAACTTCTACTATTTCTATTAATTTTTGAAAGAGTACTGACACATAATATTGTGCTCTGAAAAATGAGATATTATCTACATCATGAGGCTTATGCAAGAGATGGATAATGTCTACTCAAACGGAAAAACAGCAGAAATGATCAGATGAACAGTATTTCCTTGCCACAATGTACTTAAATGAATTTTTAGGATGAATAATACTTATTTCGAAATGTGTGCTGTTTTCACATGTAGTCTTTCATCAATGAGTTTACTGCATTTTCGGTGCAAATTTGTCTCCTCACAAGGTATTAGTCGTACAAACGGGTGATCCAATGACATTTATGTGAGGGAGAAAGCAGACCTCTCATATGTAGTAAAAGGATGGTCCTATCATTAAAGGAAAGGCATGTTTTCTTAGATAATTCCTTAATCATACGTGAGTCAAAGACAAACAAACGTGTCTCTTGTTTTGCTTTCTGACATGACACTGTGAACATAGTTATGAGCAGTATCGTGTCTTTCTTTGAGTAATAAGCAAAACTAGAGCAAGCAGGGTTTAATAGCAAGCTGAACTTCCTCGCAAGTAAGGAGAGACTGTGGTTAATGTACACCACACTACTCACAGTGATCCCGCTTTTCTCGCGTGGTTAGAGGGTGAGTGTTTTGTGATGCAAATCCGTTCCTTTTGCCGCTAGCTCTTTCACCAACAGATTTTTTTTTGTTACCTTGTTATGAATTCTGATAAAATGCTATTTGAGTAATTTGAAGACTGGTTTTCTAAAATCAGAAACTCTCTGCTGACATGTTAGTAAAGAAACTGTACTCCCCTGTGTGAAACTAGTACTAATAAACACTAGTAAAGCTCCCCAACTCCTCTTTCTACTAATCACGACTATAACGTTTCCTGTCCACAAGAAGATGATTGACACCCAGCATTGCTCACATTTGTTTTAGGTTAAAAAGAACCTAAAACATATGTGGGTCTGAAGGTATAGTGTTTCTTTACTCCTTGTAAGAGTCTGCAGCTTTCAATATCTCTGAGTAAGGACTTGAGGCAGGCTGCACACAGAGTGGGATTTAGAAAACAGAACAAGTTCCACATCTCTCGCATTCCTTTCCATTATTCTCCCTTTCTACTGCTATTCTGCTTCTAGTTTCACCCCCATGTGCCTGTTTTCCCCTTCATTCCTCCCTTTTAAATGTAACTTTGTGAAAACTTTCTAAAGTAGCCTCAGGATATCATCTAGAAGAAGTAGATGTTTCCCTCAGTATGTATCTAGAGATAAAAAAAAGTCTGACAGTGCACGAAGTTTTTTGGGGAAGAAGAAATTTAAAACCAGCAATGCTATTTATCAGTCAAGACATTGCTTGATTGTCCAAATTATTCACAGTTTAAACTAAAGCACTAGTTTAAAAAAAAAGCACTAACTTGCTTTTAATTTGTTCTATTTTACATACCTGAGAACTGACTGTTATGGAGCAGGAAGAGAGGTCTCAAAATAAGATTTATCATCATCTGTTTTTTAAGAGTTGTATTCTTCACATTCCCTGTTTTGATATTTCAGTGACATTAAAATGGGTTCTTGTTTACAATAATGGGAGTGATCCTTTTGTAATACTTTCAAGATCTTTTTATATTGCAATTTTGTAAGCGAGTGTCTTATACAAGAACCAAGTCATAATTCTTGGTGGGTTTTTGTCTGAAATCTCATATCCAGAGACACAATTGATATTTTAGATATAAGGTGACTGACGTGGTACAGTGGAGAAATGTTGGACAATGTATATTTTGAATAGAATTTATAAAAGCCTGGTGAAGAGGTTTATAACGAATATCTGAAACTCATTAAACAATTCCTCCCTTTGGGCCTAGTATAACCTGAAGTGCCACTGTATTATTAGTTGGAATTACTTGCAGTAATATCTCTAGCAAATGGATTTCCTGATGCAGCTATAGTCTGGGTGGTGTCGATAAACTGGCATTTTGTTTAAAAATCCCCGTGTCATTTAAGATGGTCCCTGAAATTTTGGCAGGTAGCTGAACAGTGATACAGTGATCATAGAATAACACAAATTCAGCAAGAAAACGTTCTTTCTCTGATTAGAGTTGATCTGCGTATGTATCACAGCTTAATATTCACCGGCACCGGGTGAGCAACAAAGAGCCCATCACCATAGTGGACAGGGTGCTGTGTGCCCTTTGAGCTTTGCTTCAAAGTCCTTTTTTTTTTTTTTTTTTCCCCACACTTGTTAGTATCTGTTGAACAGTAATGATGATTGCATTTGGTGTGTATTAGTAACAGATACAATTATTTTTTGTTTTGTTTAGAAATATGATTTTTTTTCTTTGTCTAGAAAATGGCCTTTTACTTGAAATTTTTCAATAACTTTTCAAAAATTACTGAAATACCTTATATAAACGATTTGATGTGGAAGAGAAGAATTTCGAGAGACTAACTTGTTAATCACAAGGTCGGTTTTACTAGATAACATGATATTGACGATTATGGTCCTCATATGAAGATTTACCTAAGTACAAAGAGCAAAGTTATACGAAACACCTTGTACCCATTTCATTACTAGTTCTGCCTTACACTTTTCTTACAGTTCTTTCTACACTGTCAGAAACAATGTGTTTTTGTCTTTGCTGGGTACATGATTGTTTTTTCTTTCTTTTTTTTTTACCTTTTCTCAAATTTCCAGTGTATGCATTTAAGGTAATGCTTAAGAAACCGAGCAATCAAACATATTGTCTTTGTCAAATTATGGAAAACGAAAAAGAAGGGAGTTCTTCCTTTTAAAACATGTAGAAAGGAATCCTAACTTCTTTCCTACTTGTTTCTCTTCCTACAGAGTTTTTTAAAACCATATAGAATGTAGCACAATTGTAATTTATTTTGTTTTGCTGATTAAATCCCTATTTCTAAGCCTTTTGTTTCAAGTATTTCAGGATACTGAAAGCCTCTCTACAATCTTTAGCACTGAACCAGAGGTTCCCCTTTGGCATGTGTGACAACAGTAGCCTGTTGGTTCTCTCTCCATGGTTTTATCAAATTCCAAGTGATGGCATTGTAAAGGCCTATAGTAACAGATGATCACAGATTTCTTTAAGTAATATAATTTTCCAGATAGGATTAGAAATTGATAGTGCTGCAGGAAGACTGAGTTTTTTGAGAGAGAAATGCTTTACGTTATACCATGCTGCTTCTCTGTCAATTTTGCTATGTCAATAAAATGCGGAAGAAATTGCTACAAACTACTTACTGAAAGAATTTTTCCTTCCTCACTTTGCACTAAGGGCTTATTTAAAGTAATGCATTCAGAATAAAATGACTTTGTGCATTCCAATGCAGGATTTATCATAAAATGCGTATCACATAGATTGGTATTCCTATCAGTAGATCCATGTAGTACAGGAGTACAGAAAGAAACTGTCTAAGGAGAGCTAGTCAAAAACTATGCTGCTATTCTTGTTACTGACACATGATAATGCAGTATATTAGAATAGAAACTTATCATACGTATTTATGGTATTTAAAAACTGTTAGTAACCACTCACTAGTTCTGATCGAAACATTTAGTCTTCCAGATCTACTTGGGCTGCAATGAAATGCTTTGACAGTTGTTTTCTGCACTACAAGCTGTGGAGTAGTATAGAAATACCTAAAGCAAGCCTAATTTCTAGAAGAAGTCTAATTGTGCCAGTGTAATGATTCAGCACAGGCTATTTCTCCACCAGAGTTGTTCTTTGATGGGAATTCAAGCTGTGAGCTATTAGGATTGCCTGTAGAGTAGATGAAATTTCAGCCAGAAATTTTAGAAAATGGTGGAAAATTTCTATTTTTACTTTAGAAATAAGAAGACTTTGCATTGTTGGGTTCCATGTAAAGCTAAAAAGAGACAGAGAAATTTTCTGAATAGTCCTGTTTCTTCCCTAGGACATATAATTTTGTTTACAGTGTACTATGTCACTGAAAACTCAATTGCCTTTGTTCGATGAAACTTTCTGAAATGATCAGTAAGTTGCACGCCAAGTTTTGTGGGTAAGAGCAATAGAGGAGAGCTATCCATCATGTACACGCCGTGTGGTTTTCTGTACTACAGCCATTAAATTTATTCAATAGTTTTCCAAAGGTAACTGGAGACAGATTTTATTACATGTTATTATAGTTCTTTTGGATATAAGGTTAGAAAAAGAAGCTGCTGAAGCTGCAGAAACGAAATTATAGCTTACTTAAGGAAATCCAGGTTTCAGGTCAAAAATTAACATAATTAGATTCTATGAAGTGAAAGCCTGGCATAGCTGTCTAAATTGCCAGTATAGATAAAATGGAAAGAACCAAACTTCTATCACAAGCTACTTGAAAAAGGTGAGATTTGCAGATGTTGTGGCCCTAATTATCAGTTTTTTTCAGCTGAAATCATCAAAGACAGCTCTAAACATGATACTGTTTGTAGAGTGTGTGAATCTACAACTGATATGTTGTGGAGTGTGTGAATCATTGTTCCAGGCTTCTTAGAGCACTCTGCTATCAAATGCTTAAGCCAGAGGGAAGGTTCTCTAAGGCACTACCTCACTGTCAAAAGGGGACTATAGCTAGGCATCTTTCAAGTTATAAGATGCTACGTTTTCTTGCATCAGATTTGAATTTCTGTAGAGAAAATAATTAAAACTCCAAGCATATAAAGGTACAGTTTGTAAGTTCCTGGTAGTTTCACTGGTGTGATAAATACTGGTGTTTTGGAAAATATTGGTGGAGGACATGAATGAGGATTCTGAAATCAATTTATTCTACCCATGCGACATTGGTTTTGGTTTTCCTGGAGAAATCTATGTACAAACTAGAGAAAAAAATATTCATGGGGAGCAAAAAGGGAATAGAAATTAATTTGAGATGTAGATGAAGCTAGTTGACCCCATAGAATAAAATAGTAGCAGTAAGTAAAATGCTTAGGCAAGCTTTTCAGAGCTCATTACTTGCCTAAAGACACTCGAGCGCTCCTGAAAATCCCCTAGTTACTTGCCTACATCTTTAGACAGCTAACGAACCCTGCAAAGTTAAAGCTTTTCCTGTGCATCCTTGTAAAAGAAACACTGTAACAGTCAGCACGTGTAAAGCGCATGAGAAAAACATGATGAGAGATGTTTTAAATGAAATTTGTCCAGAATAAATTATGATCAAGTACAATTCATAACAAGCAACCTTAGCATGATGCATTCTACTCAAGACCTTATTTAAGACAATGTTTTAGTAATAGAGATTTGTTTTAGTACAGATAATGAGGAGCATCAATTCATTGTACGGTAGACAAATTCACAATAAATGCCTGTAAATAGTTAAACAACGTTTGACTCTTACACGAGCCTTTTTGAAAGTGAAACAAACCACTAGCTGCCCATAAATTCATGCTGTCACAACAACTTTACGGCAGCTACTTTGTGTTGCACCTCAGTATCCCTAATGCTCAAATTTATTCCTAATAAAGTAATTTTTCCCTACTGAGTGTGTTCTGCATTAAGATTGGCTGATAATTGTAGCACGCTTTATATCTACATATTTGACAGAACTATCTGCTTTTAATTAATTCCTCTCAAATTTTCAGTAGTGTGATTAATATTTTATAAACCTACACAGGGCTTGAATATTGCCTAAAGAGGAAAACTTTTCTTGTTCAATAGAAAAAGCATTTAAATACCTACAGAACTACTTCTATTACAACATAAACCAGGAATATTCATCTACAAATACGCTGTCATTGTTTCCAGAAAGAAAATAATCTATGCTAGTTATAGGCATTATTACTCCCAATTTCTACATTTCTGGCTTCCAGCCAGTTAGGGAACTGCAGAAATGTGGAGTTTTCTGGCATAGTGGATATTTTGTGCTATCTCTATTTCTGCAGATACAAAACATTACTGAACTGAATGTGTGGCTACAGTGCAAGTGGGGAGAAGAAATAACTGCAATCAGAAACACAGCAGGGAGCCTAGGTTACTTTGTAGGGTTTGAGTTCCTGGTCAATGACTAAGTATTCAGAGCAAAACTGGCAAATGTTATTAAGTGTCTTTTATTTAATTAGTTAGTTTTTTGATTCTTGGTTGTTTCTGGAGTGGTGATGTCTATGCATTGCTCATTCAGTAAGGGTCATAAGATCCAGATACACTAAAGCTCCCTGAATCCTCATTCAAAGATTTAAGAAGAAAACAGAAGAAATTATTTTTTTATTTGTATTTTTTCCACTACATTAATTTTTAAATTGCTTTCTATTCCACATTCTATTGGTTATTTATTCCAAAATCTCAGCTCAGCAGATACCAGTCACACTACTCAACAGTTCTCAAAATATCTTCTATTAAAATGTAGACTTCTAATGTTCCCATTCAGTCAAGCTACCTTTCTGCTGCTGTGTTACTCATCTCCATAGCAGAGCCACCAAGAGGTTCAAATGATTCAACCATTTAACCTCAGTTTAATGATGGAAACTTCAGTACAGCTTTGCTGCATAACCATAGTTTAATAGAATGTTTCTACAACCTTCCACCTTAGCTATGGCACTAAGTTTTTGCCAGGCAGTGCTATAAACTTCTTGGAAAGATGCAGATAGAAATAGAGCACAGAAATACCTGAAATGAGCCATAGAAACAATCGTAAAGGGTTTTTGGACAGGATGTTCAGCTAATGTAATAGCATTTCTGATTTGTGTTTACTGGTGTTTTACAATCTGCTAAGACTATTTCTGCCCCTATTTTAACTTGCAAAATGAAGTAAAATTTGAGCTGGAATAGATTTTCAATTGTGCTGCTAGAGGCTTTCGTTTATCCAGTTGATGAAATATGATATATATTGTAGGTAGGGCATTCCTGTGTCATTCAACTTAAGCTTTATTGTTTTTATCATATTTCACCTTTTTCCTTGTAATTTGATTTTTTTTTTCTTCTTGGCTTGTAATTCTCATCTCATGCACATAGTTTGTTCCCCCACCTGTGTTTTTTGTTTGACTATCGAAACATAGCTGAAGAATTCAAGTAAGTGGAATTTTTAGAAACAGTTTATTCCTTTAATTTGGTCTGTTTGGGGTTTGGTTTGTGTTTTTTTTGTTATGACTGAGAAATAATAAAGAAAAATATGTATTTCAAATATGCTATGGTTAGACCTACTTACAAAAGATTATGCTGCCTTCATGCTTCCTGACACTTGTATGAATACCAGCCTGACTTTTTCTTCCATGTTACATTTTTAACCGTGGGTTTAATAGGACTCATTTTATCACTTCCTCCCTTCTTTGGTGTGGCTGCTTTCCAGATAACGCTCTCTACTTGCCATGTTCCAACTCAGTTTATTTTCTGCTTTTCTTTCCAGTCTTTCTAGGTCAAAGTACTTTCTTCACTGATAACCTGATCACCAGATTTTATTAACTTCCTGGCTTTTCCTCATACTTATGCACCTGTTAAAGTAAAACCTCACTAGAACTCTTCCCTGGATATTATGAACACTAAGGTGTATTGCTTTTATTTTCAACCATTAGTTGCTTATTAATTTTTATTTTTGATGCAGTAGTATGCATTTTTAAAGCAAAGAAAGCTTATTTTAAGGGTAAGATTTCTTTATATGCTAGGAAAAATACGCATAGCAGCTGGAAACTGTTGGTATAAGATTAGAAAAAGAGATGCAAATTAGCATGTTAAACCGCATCTATGCTGCCTGCACTCTGAAGAATACTAGGGAATTGTGTCTCATTTGGGAAAAAAATAATCGTAACAGCACTCATTCTTTAGCAACAAAAAAATGTTTCATTAGTTTCCACCTTTATGCCTGATGGATGCTTTAGGCCATTTCTGCCTCATTACAGTTTTTCAAATCACTAGAGTGGTATCAAAGGGATGGGAAGCAATAGGAAATTGTTCCTGCTATATCAACTGCTTGACTGGAATTTAGATGTATTTACCTTATTCATCTCCACTTCTCCGTAACTCCCTCCTGGTTCTCTAAAAAATAATAAATTGGGTTGTTTAAAGAATGTGTTTTTAGAAAATTGAGTTGATGGTTCCATCATCTTCAAAATATTTCAGCTTCTCTGAACATTTCAGCTTCTCTGAATATTTCATTTGGTGTTTTACTGGGATTTTATTTACTGGTATTTTATTAATTACTTTGTCTTCAAGTACCAGATACTTTTCTGTTTTCTGTGATTTAAAGAAATAATTGTGTTAACATTACTCTTGTAAATAAATTCTTTTGATATGCTAAATTGTCTCCCTTCTTGACTGCTTGCATAAATTGATGTTTAGCTTCCTCTTGTTTTTATCATTATTCTTGTGTTTCCTGTCTCTGCCATTTCGTTTATGATGCTTATAAGATATTATGCCAAAAGTTTTAATAATTAGGTAATGTTAACATGTTCATTATCGTGTTCTCCTCCTTTATCATCAGAGACATGCTTTCCCCATCTATTTTTCCCTGGGTTTTTTTTGATCATTCTTGGTTGATCACTTCCTCTCTTTCTTAGCTCTGTAATTTGCTACTCATTGAATTCTCCTATCTTTTTTGAAGGTGTGTCTTTTTTGAAAACATGTACCTTGCCGTTTATTTGTTTCTTCTTT
The DNA here is from genome assembly GCF_009769465.1 of Tauraco erythrolophus. Lineage (NCBI taxonomy): Eukaryota > Metazoa > Chordata > Aves > Musophagiformes > Musophagidae > Tauraco > Tauraco erythrolophus. The sequence continues at coordinate 19,533,381 of NC_141473.1, read as the reverse complement.
TCTTTTTGGAAGAACATTCATAATATTTGAATTGTTTTACAGTTTCTTAAGTTTTCTTTCTTTTATCTAAAGTGTATTCTTCCTGCATCATATTTCATAGTTAATTTTGGCCCTTCTAAAATGCCCTCCTTGTAAAAAAAAAAGAACAAGACAAAACAAAGCAAAAAAAACACCACAACCTCTCACCACAAAAAAAAACCAAAAACCACAACAAAACAAATGAAAAACCAAACACACACACACACAAAAGAACCTCTTCTTTAATGCTTATTTCATCAAATCAACACTTTTGTTCATATTCTAACATATAGGCATGCTTTGTATTCATTACTTCATGTGAAATACAACTTTATTTATAGAATCAATGAAAAGGAGTTAGTTTTGGTTGAGCCTAGCTGCCCAGCCTTGTCAAGGCTGAAGTATTGCTAGACATGCCCAGGAATAAAGCTTTAGCTAAATGGAAATGAGAATGCTGAAAGTTTAAAAACCTCTACTGATTTTGACGGAAATGCAATTGGCATTTTCAGGTTTGCAATTTGAGAGTGGCGTTACTTAAATCCATCTTTGGGATAGTAAAACTCTTTGTTTCTTCATATCCTAGCTTCTGCTTGAAAAGGTGGAAGTTAAGCACTGAACCAGCATACACGTTCTGGTGACTTTCAATGTACAACGTAGCTGATATTCCTATTTAAATTATCTTATTTTCAAAATTCCTCTTCACTTTGTAAAATCATGGCTATTTCCCTTTTTACACATAACAGGATATTAATTCTTTGGCTTCAATTTTGCACTGTCCTATGCTGGCTTTCTAGTCTCCAATTGAACTTATTGCTCCCTTGACTTATTTATTCACTTAAACACCAAAGTGTTACTGAGGGATTTCAAGACTTTTCTATGGGGAGCTGGGAGACAACTGCTTTTGAAAATTACAGTAGATGGCTCTCTTTGAATTTAAGCATACAATAACTTGACTTAATAACTGACAAACTGTATGCTTGATGTTAGCTTCTTGTACAATTGGCATCTTAGATTGTAGAAGTATTTCCGTCAAAATCAGTAGAGGTTTTTAAACTTTCAGCATTCTCATTTCCATTTAGCTAAAGCTTTATTCCTGGGCATGTCTAGCAATACTCATGCTTTATAAACATGAGTTCTAGTAGATTTATGACTTCAGACATTTCCTTTTTGCCAGACAGGCAAGCAAATTGTATTCTTTTCAGGCATGTTTAAAATTCATGTATGTGATTTCCAGTTCTTATCTTAGGTGACTAAAAGCTCAGTTCCCAAGCATAATCTGTAAGGATCAGCATGATAGGAGCTGTTGAAAATAGATTTTAGTTAAGTGAACTTGAACATTCAGATCAGATGTCTGCAAGTACTGGATTGTTTAACAAAGTTTTTCGTGCCTTACTGATACTAGGCCTGTTCCACTGGATAAGAAATTTTCTTGTTGATATTCAACTAAAACCTTCCAGATGCAAATTTAATTCCCATCTGAGTGATATGTTTCAGATTTTGACTCGTGCCCAATTTATGCAAAATACTTCATATAACTGTATCTGCATCAGTAAATATACTTATTCTTGTATACAAATTTTTTTTAGTGGTGCTATATGTTATATTGAGAAAAAGCAGTATTTTTGTATTTGAAAGCTAGTTGTGTTCATAATCTCTTCTTTCTTTTCAGTTCATAGATAAAAGACTATCTAGTAAAACTTAAAAGAAAAACATAAAACAACCTCCCCATTTTTTCTTAGTGCGGTTGCTGATGAGATCTCTCACATCAGCATTCTCACATGAATGTCAACAGCAGTAGAACAGCTGATTTGTTTCATATCTAAAAATACCATTACTACATCACACAGCACATATGTCGAACTGTTACACTGAGAGGAAGTTTCTTGCTATGATGGTTAATGTTCTCTTTCCTGATTTAATAAAACCTTTCCAAAGAGCAATTATTCTGCTCTTCTCTTATGGGAATAAGAGTCATTGGAAGATCTATGGTTAAACTGTTTCATGCTGAACTCAGTGGCAATAATCCCGCTAAAGTTAAGGGTAACAACTATTTCTCATCTATCCTAGAAAATAATGTATTAACAAAAATGAAAGTTTTCTTAGGCTGTTCTTTAGTTTTTAGATGAATTCTGACCTTACAAGAAGGCTGTGCTGGTCCCTCTGAAACCATTGTATTTTCCAAGAATGCTTCCTATAGAAACAGCAGCAAGGGCCCACTTCAGGCATGTCACTGTTTTGTTGGATTCTACTCCAAGTTCTTTAGAGAAAAGAATCAGTTCAACACTGATTTTAAACAGGGAAAACTGTGGTCTTATATTATATGAGGGTCTTTAGACTTATAGAATGTATTTAAATGCTTATACCACTTAAATTGCATTCTTAAGCATTATTTATCTCTGCTGTGTGTGCCATGCAGAAAGTCATCGTGTGAGCTTATTTACTAATGTTGCAGTATATGGTAACAGCGAGCATAACAATGGTTTGTTCATTGACATGGTTCATACTCTTCAGGCTTGTCAATATGAACGCTTTATTGTACTGATGCTCAGTAAAGAGGAGACATATCAGGAGAAAATAAGACCTCTCTGTTCATGTTTAAACAGTATTTCAGGATCATGTAGCGTGTGATCTGCACCCTCATTTCAGTGAAAAACTTCACAGTGATAAAAGAAGAAATAATTAGTACAATAAATTTTCAAGTGTCTTAGGGCCAGTGAAAGTCACACGGATCTAAATCCACGCAGTATTTAATTTAAGTAGGTAATTAAGTAGTATGAAAGTCACAAAACAAAGCAGAAGTACTCGATATGAATATGAGTAGGCTCGGTGTTGCTAAGAAAGAAAGTAATACATATTTATGAAAGATCCTATAATGGTGAAAGAATTAGTTTCTGACCGTCAAGTTGCAGGTATATGACCAAGTAGTCAAGTTCTGATTTTTGTTGTCTCATCTCTCTTTCTGTTGATTTCTCCCAGCTTTGATTAAGGTATTGATCTACTTGCTTCATAACCAGTGTAGCAAAAAATTATCAGAATTATGTTTTCTGCAACCAGAAATACTCATTCTTCAGGTAAACAATGAGCAGCCATACAGCAAGTAGCTAGTACATTCTTGATATTTTTCAATATCGGATGCTGTCCTAAGATGACTTGGGAACCATGGATTCTAAAATACTTTAAACAAGCTCATAAAATGTCATGAAGAAAATAATATGCTCATGTTATGGCTAGATATTCTGGAAATTCTGCTCCAGTTGTGAATACTTTAAAATACATTAAGAGCCTCTGAACAAAAGTGTATGACAATTCAATTAAGCGGAATACTGATTTCTAATTAGTATTTAATTAGAAACCGAAGGCAGATTGGGAAAAGAGTCATTTCATTTTACTAATTGCAAAACAATGTTTGCTGCTTCCAATTAGCATGGTGGTTTGTAAACTCCTTGCACATGAAAGCAATGAAATGCAGTCCTATTTATCCCATGCAACATGTTTGGTTTATGCTGTGAGTTATCTACTGTGATGCATATTTTCAATCATATAAGTGGTGGCCATGTGTAATTAAAAATGTATATGTGTAAGGCTAGAGAGGAAAACAATCAGCAGTTAACATGTAATATTTATCTGCACTTAACTTAGGTGAACTGGGCTACTCTCTCAGACCTGCAGGATTTTTCCCTGTGCAGATCTAATGCCTCTGTAATGGCTATAGTCCCATCTGAACCTGACCCTTAGACCAACAGCTTTCCTTTAGAAGGCACTATAGTACCTCGGAGTAGAAATATTTGTTTTGGAACAGATGTACAGAACCAGCCTCAGGGAATTTGATGTGCCGAGTATGTCAAACTTACAGCTATTTTACACCCAGGATGCACAGGAGAAGGAATTCTGGGCGCTCCTCCTCGCCGTGCAGAGAACTCTGAGGATGCAGAGGAATTGGGTATCTGAGAACTGTGAATGTTTAGAAATTAATCTCTTTATTAGTATGTCTCAGACTTGATAGAACTATCACACAGAAATGTACCATGTCTGTTCATTTGGCAGTGGGGATTTAACTCAGTGACTTGTATATGTAAGCAATGCTTTCAGCCTGGTGAATACCTCGTTATCGATAAAGCAACCCCAAAAATAACTAGAACAGTTTTATAACCTGAACAGGTAGTAAAAACCTCTTCAAAAATCAGCTGCTGAGAAAGTCTTATATAGATATCATGATCCATGAAAATTACAAATTTTAGAGAATTTTTAGATTTTGTCACACTTGCTAAAAATCCCTGGTTTTAGCATGCCTGAGATTTATGTGCGAGAAACCTTACTGAGTTAGATGTTTATATTTCTCAATATATTACTCAAAGACAAGCTTATTAATATCAGACATGTAAATCTGGAAGCTAACGAGATGAAAACTTCATGATGATGAAAAATGACTAAAGGTCTGAAATTCATCCTTATAAGCACTGCTCATTTTTATTGCTTTGCCTTTGCCAGCTCTGTGGAGGTTTCTGTTGGAAAAGCTAGAAAAATATAATCTTGGTGGTCTTTTCATAGAAATATTTTAACATATGTTCTACATAGCTCTTTTTAAAAATACATATGTGAAATGTGAGAAAGACTTTTGGATTTTTATTTCATTTAATTGTTGATAACATACAGTGAATAATAACTGCAAAAATGCATTCAGTCTTCTGGATGGTATTTGAGGTTCTGACTCTTCAGTGAGCTTTGGTTGTAGCCAAGGGCAGCTGCAAAGAATGTCTGGATCAAGCCTTTGTGGGCTTATGGCTGAGATCTTGTGCCTCTTCAAGCCCAAACATCCTGCTTGTTCTCTCTTCTCAGCTCTAGTCCCCTTTGAGCTTCTGCTGTGGAGACACCACTGGCCACAGGCTATATTGAATTCATGAATATCAGTTAGTAACTTGCAAAGGAGATCTAAAAAACCTTTTTTCTTGCCCTCCTCTGCCTCACGAACACTTTGAAGAGGCAGGTGAAGAAGGAAAACTTCACCAAGGTACAGTCTTCAGATTTACTATGGGCAGAAACTATGTTAGAGCAATCACACACATTCCCTTTAAGGATGTGTTTCGCCTTGCAGCTGATGGATTCATTGCACTACTTTTATCTGTTGACATAATTAAAAAGAAATCTTTCAGCTCAATTTCCACAAAGTACATGAATGATTTAGAACACATTTCTCATAGTGAACGATGCCTTGCAAGCTAAGGGAATGTAACATTTTCTAGGGACAGTGGTTTACTTGCTGCTGCTTTAAGGGAATTTGTAAGGCTGGGTTATTTTGAGAAGAATAGCTGAAAATTCCAAAAGCTTTTGTGAAGAAAAGATTTTAGCATTAGTATTTAACACAGTTTCTTAGAAGATATTCACCAAAATGAGGAAATGTCATTGAATAATTCTATTTAGCCATCACCTGCTAAATACAGTAAAAAAGCTTGGGTATAATTTATAACTATGGAGTGGGAAAAAAAAAATCTAAATTTTATATCTCCCTTTCTTTTTTTTTTTTTAAGTAACTATAATTTTGACTAATACAGAGTCAAAAAAGCATTCCTATTTAATTTTTCCCATGGCTTGTAGTGTGCAATACCTGTAATCTAAAGGTTATTTTATTGCCCACAGTACAGTTAAAATTCAATTTTCAAAGTCCCTGTTCCTTTAGAGATATTAACTTCCTCTTGTCAGTTTTCCATTAAAGAAATGTCTGTGCCTCAAAATGATTTGTGGTCAACTCATGTCAGGAAATTGTCATGAGGTATATGAAGAGACCATTAATCCATAGTACATTTTTAAATTTTATACCTGAACACTAAGAACTGGATGTAAGACACGATTATCCATATTTTTTTTCTATTCCACTCTGCTGTAGAAAACTGATAAATATAATACTAAATCTGGTGTATTATTGGTATCCTTTTTGGCTGTTACGGGACAGAATGTAAATTGCGTTTTAATAACTAACAGGATTTTGAAAGGCATCAGAACCTTAAATAACTCATTTGAAAGTGTAATCCAAACTAAATTGTTCTTTTAGAGCCTTGTGCTGTTAATGCTGAAGTTGACCTTAAGCTGAAACATCATTGGCTACTCTTAGTTGCGTCCACTGCTGCCATAAGCAAAATCATAACGTACTGGCTTATTTAAATCATACAGCTGTGTGAATTAATTTTCTGCTGTTGATTGGATAGGTTTGGTGTCATTTCACTGTTTAGGAGGTCTATCGTGCAACAGTGAAGGTTAGAACATGAAACTAAGCTGTACCAATAAATAGGCTTTTTATTCTTGATTTATGGTTTACTCTCCAACCTTCCTAAACATAGAAAACGAGTAAGAATCACCATGGATAGACCTGCAGGCATTGAACAGGTTAAGCTTGCCTAGTAGTAGTAAACAAACCCTTTAAGGAAATAAGTTTTAGGCAAGTCAATGGTCTTCTGAGTTAGGTGAGACACTTTGATATGATTAAAAAAAAAGATATCAAGATGATGTTGATGCTGAGATTTGCTCTTTGAGTGAATGAGGTCCTGACTCTTCTGTCAGTTACTTTGGATCAGATCAGGAATGACTGTAGCTCCTCTGAAGATTTGAGGGTGAATTTCCCAACGTAGGGACTGTTGCCTTTCAGTGCTCAGTATGTGCAGGCAAGTTGGCCTAAAAGTGGTATGGACTATGACTGAAACACTAACACCGCTTCTAGCGGTGCCAGGTGGTCCTAGATCTGCTCATTTTTGAGTGGAGATGACTGTGGGAAGGCTGATGTGCAGTTCAGATTGTCAATCCTAACAAGGGTTTGTTACTGGCAGTGAAGAACTTGGACTGTGAAGAACAAAAGGCATTGTTGCTCGTGTTTGTAAGATAAGAGGCGATGAGAACAGATTGTCCAACCTGAATTCATTCCTGCTGTGAAAAAAAACAAGGAAAACATTGAGAGCTTTCTCTAACCCTGTTGATGCAGCTGTGGTGACCACAGAGCTCATACCCATGGGACCCAGATGTTGTTCTGAAGAGTTGGTGTGCGCTGAACTATTTGATGCAAAGCAGTTATCAGGTCAACGGTACCAGGGGATCTTCAAACAGCCTTACTGGAGGCTCCTGCTTCCAGCCTAGGAATTTGGAGTCTAAATGTTAAGTAAGCCTCTTGTGTGTTAAGTCTTCAACTTACCTGGAATGAGACTTTTCTACAAACACGTTTTGAAAATAAGCTTCTAGATCCCACAAGTACTGCTGAAATTATCCTCTATATTTAGAGTGACAATATGGAAGATATTTAAATTTTGTGGTTTTTAGTGTTATAATATTTTTAAGAATTCAGATATTTTTAGTGTTACAGTATTTTAACTGTACCATAAATGAGAGGCTTGGACAGTTAAAGTTTTGTTAAATGATGAGATGGAACAGTGGAAATCATCTTGTGAATTCAGTCCATGAGCAAGGAAGCCACTTACTCTCTTCCTTGCTTATGAAGAGATAATTGCATTACTAATGTACTGAGCTGTATGATTTAGTAATAATATACTTGCCTTTTTCATACAACAGCTTCATCAGTAGATCACAAATCACTTTACAAAGGAAGTAAATATAATTGCCCTCATTTTATGCCACAAACTCTATAAAGAAACACAGAAGCTCCATAAAGAAATATTGTACTGCAATGGTACTTAATTATAATAAAATTAATGCTGTTACCAACCTCGTATTCATAAACCATCATAGTTCCTAACAGAGCTAAGAATCTTATGATATTTTTTGAATAACCACAGAAACCAGAATTCAGGTTTAAATTTTTGAATACTTTGATTCTCTTTATTCAAGCACATTTCTATATAATTATTTCAGCTGTATTCTCAAAACTGGCAGTTAAGGTTCTCATTTCTGTCTGAACCTGAGGTTTCTGTGCAAGTAAAGTAGGTGATATTAAGAACAAAATGATAAAGCAAAGTAGAATATAGGATTTCCATCTCATTTTAAATTCTATTATAGCAAAATGCTGATATTTCAATTTCAATTTTTTTTTTTTAAATTGAGAAATGCAAGTCCTACTATGTACCTAACTATGTAATATTCTAGCCTCTATAAAGCACCTTCCAGTTTGTTTAGAGAGGAATATGCATTGCATTATGAGATGATAAAGCCCTTGAACTTAGCCCCCAAAAAGGATAAGGTCCCAAACTGCAACTACCATCACATGCTGTGCTAATAAGATGCTGATTCATTTTTTCTTTTTTAAATCACTCAAAATACAATATTTTAGGGAAGTTCAAAAAAAAAAAAAATAGCATGTTTCAGTTTCAAGCAAATCTAAAGTAATTAAAACAATTTTCTTGATCAATTTCCTTCCTATCCCTTATTTTTTCTCTCTTCCTTCTTTCTCATTAGCTTAGTGCCCTGCTAAGATTGCTTCTATAGGCAATATGGCAAGTTCAGAAATTTGATCTTGCTTACCTGTAAAAACAGTACTGCTGGAGAGCATATCACAGCTACTGAAGCTGAACTGAAACAAGGGAAATATAGGCTTATTTGAAAACTGGCATAGTTTTCCAAGTAAACAAATACTGAAACTGTTCAATATCTGCTTCATCTAGGGTAACATTTCAGTAAAGGTTTTTAATTGGTAGGAGGAGAAATCTTAACTTCATTTTGGAATCGAGACATCTTTCCTTAAATTTTTTTCATCAACACTTAAATATAGTTTTTCAACTGACCAGTATTTTGGCCAAGTATTTCTAATAGGAAGCGAGAATGTGAATTCTCAGAGAGAATACAGAGAGGTTGATCTGGAAAAGTATGGTGAAACAGCAGACAGCTATATCCGCAACGGTGTGCAAACATAATCTCCAATTCTGTTCCTTGAAAAGATATGCAGTTTTAATATCACTGCTGAAGGAATAATCCAAGTGAGCTGTTTAAATTTTTTTTTTAATCAGTGCATACTTCTGAGCTCGAGTGAATACTTTTACTTTGGAGTTCCATTTAATTATACATTTATTATAATTTATGTTCTTAAGTTCCATAAATACCTGACAGAAAACTACACAGCTATTTAGCAACTTGCACGTGTTCATAAAACCCAGCTTGTTCGTGATTTGTTTATTTTTCCAAATTATAATACGTAATGGGAAAACTCACCAGTTTGGAGACAGGAGTTGTTTGGTTTCTTAGGAAAGAAGGGAACTGGTTAACTGAATTTTTGAGATCAGATTCTCTGTAGTGATCTTCACTCTTTCATACAACTGATCAAAGGAACCAGTTAGAAATGACAATCTAAACATAATGTGCTCTTTCTATGGCTCTGGGGACAATCAAGCACAGGGACAGCTTGCCTAACAGAGACAGAGAATCCTCATCATTGAGGGCTTTTAAGAACAAGATATAAAAAAATCACTTGGGAACAGGTAGAATTAATGTAACAATTTCCTAGTGCTGCCTGCAGTTCTGTGATGCAGTGACTAATAGATCGTTAAGAGTAGCTAAAAACCTAGTTATTCCACAAAAGTAAAACAGTTTTTGCTTTGCATAAAGACAAGTATATGTTCATTCCTTCTATAAATTACAGTGAAATAAATTATATTTTCCTAGCAGTATTAGTAACTAGTTTTTAAATTTTTTCTTCTCACAACAGAGTACTGTAGTTCCTTATTTCTTCAAACACTGTGCTCTAAATTTTATGCTCTAATCAAAAGTAGTACAGGCATTTGCAATTTTCTGTGAAGAAAAATCTCTTCTGCAATAGTTTGTTCTGCTGACATTTTGGTGGAAATTGATCTGGATTCATCAGATTTTTATAATGCATGAAAGACATGAATTGATACAGCGCATAACAGACAACACAGAAAATTGCAGGAAAGATCAATGTATGACATACTCAATGACAGCCTTTATGGGAGGATGTTCTCAATTTTTTTTTTCTTCGTTTTAGCACTGTGCAACATGCATAGCTGTGCTGGTTTTGTACTTTAAACAGACGGGCTTGCTCAGGAGGATCTGTATTAGCAGCTGCTCTGCTGCTTCCAGCTGCCTGGCGCTAGTGGTCAAAAGCAGTAGAATTTGATGATGGGATGCAAAAGGTCTGAGCATAACGTGCTTGTTAGGGGTTAAACTCTGTCCTTCAGTGCCTTTGCACTATGTAATGCCAAATGGTATGATTCCTGGTATGCAAAACCTAGAAGGTGAACTAGAAGCAGTCAGAAATGGTCTCCTTCAGCGTGTTTCTTATGCGAGAAAATTAGCAACTCCACTTATTAGTACACTGAACCACCCAATCAAAAGAGCTTTTACTGGAAATCTATTTGAGTCATGCCATGATATCCTTTAATTAATGTATGTAACCAAAGTTATTGTTAGTTACCATAAGGAAATACGCATCGCAATACAAGGAAATACACATTTCAATGTAGAAATTGAGAACTGAACTGATGTACAGGGCTTTATTATAATCCAAAGAGGTGACAGGGAGATATATATCTATTATATATATATATAATATGAATGTCAGGGAGGAAAGAAGGAAATGGCTGCTTCTGTCTTTTACAATACAATAGGCAGTAAAATTGGATGCTGGGAATGATTCAGTGCATGTGTTAGAGTGTGCGTGTGGGAAGTCTGTAATTATGAGCAGATTGACAGTTGTGTGCACAGTAATTCCCTTCTGATAGATAGCCAGAGTGCTAATACTGATGGGTATATATGAAGAAATATATGAAGAATAGGCCAAGAAATCCTGCTTTTCCTGGATCTGATCCCTGTAACCAGGCAAGCTTTGTGAGTTACTTTCTATAATTAAAGCATTCACTAATTCGAATTTTTCTCCAATGGCTCTAGAATGTTTTCATTTCTTTTAAAAATAATTAATTATTCTTTTCCAACATCAATTTTGCAATTAATTTATTATATATATATCCCATAAAATATATCCAGAGATGAACTTTCAAGGCTCATGAACTGTTGGGCCAGAATTGGCAACACTGAAATACAGTTCTTTCATTTGGCCACAAAATCTTTATATCCTAGCTGTTACCAGCTTAAAGAGATGATTTAAAAGCAGTCAATTGGCCTTTAAATGCCTTCAGAGATCCCACATAATTACACAGATGCCAAGCTCTACCCACAGGCAATCTGCAAAATTTCATAGTGCTCATAAATTGCCTTCATCTAGACTAAAAAAGAAACTATTATTCTTATTAATGTATCTGATTTTAAAATGACCTGGATCTTATGATAAATCAGTTTTAACTTGCCTTCTTTGTTAATCTTAAATAATATTTCATAAATTTTATTATTTTAAAGTTCTTAAATTAAAAGTGTTTAACCATTAAGGTAATTCATTAAGAATGAAAGTCAACATTACATTATAGGTGTCTCTTTATCAGTTGAGAAGGACTTCTTGGGCAATGAGGAGGGCAGTAAAGACACATTATGTCAAGCGACTTCATTAGCTTTGTACAGAGCAGATGGGCTTTTCTATTACAGGAATATCCGGGGAGAATGTTTTGAAACCTTCTGTAAGTCTGCTTAGTCTAAATTTTCTATTTCTTGTTTTTTTATTATCCCACCCTACTTGCTTTGTAAGATGCATGGGTCAGATTTATCACATTTACTGTTATTGTAGAAGTCTCTTCTCTTTTATGCCCAGCCTAAATGAGCGATGGCTGTCTCTAATAACAAGAAGAGTTTAAAGTTTGCAAGTCTATGCTTTACTAGTGAAGAGTGGAGCTTGATCCTCATCCCCAAAGCATGTGGAACCTAAAAAGGAAATAGAGAAGGTATTTGACACAGTGCATGAGAAGTGCAGAAAAGGCTTCTGCACTAGTATAAATACAGAAGCACATAAACGCATGCACAGTTGCAAACACTAAATATCATGGCTGTGGAAGGGAAGATTCCATCTAAGACCCCTATAGTCATGTTTTCCACACATGAATCTATCTGGCTTGCTAAAATACTGTGTTGTATGCACTTAAAGTAGCACTAGAACAAATCATACCACATCTCTTTAATTTGTCATTGTTAAATAAAAGCATTAGAGGACTTCATATTGCTTGCTGTGCCTTTGGGATTTGAGTTTCTTTTTCCAAATGATGTGTTGCTTTTTGATTATTTTTTTAATAAAAAATTTAATATAGTGGCTTTTTTTTTTATATAAAAAAACACGAACTACCAAAACAAAAAATGGATCTGAAGGAAATCCCAAAGGCAAAAGCAGGGATAAATATGCTGTTGATAATTGATGAGAAAACGTATAACATTTGGCAACAGAAGGAAGAACCTGAGTCTAAGACATCAGGTAGCATGCACACTAGATCTCCTATAAGTAGTTCAATTTCTAATTTGGAGGACTAAATTAAAGCTGTGGATATTTACATCATATCCTATGCTAAAATAATCACATACAACAGGTGTTCATCTTAATCCAGGAGCCAGAAGAACCCTAGTTTTCTCAGTTTATGAAGTTACTCTTAGCCAGAAAAAGGCCAGTGTTGACTTGCCTGTGAAACCTGAGCTGTCTTCTCGACTCCCTCAGAGGTTTCACAGTCACACGATTGTGAGTAAGCAGAAGCTTGCTATTGCTGCTCTGTGCCATTACTGGAGAATGCAAATCTCTGGCTATTAGCTTTGACTATTTCACCAGGACTAGCCACACAGCTAAACAGTAAAATTAAGAATATAACCTGCTCCAAATGCTTTAAAAGAAAAAACCTAATTATCAGTTAGGCCATTTAGAAGAAATTAAACATAAACATGTTTTTAAAAGCTGTAACAATGCTATTATCTTTAACTGGTAAGAACAGGGAGGAAAAATGCTAAACAGCAGCAGCAACTTAATGTGGGAATAAAAGATGTCTCACAAACAGGAGCTGAAAATGCACCACTTATAATGACTTAGGGTACAGGTATAGTACACTATAAATTAGAAAATAAGAAGAGAAAAGTTACTATGTGTTTGCTCAGTTGAGAGTTTGAAGTTGTTGAAAGGAAAGATCCAACTAGTATACCCTTTCATAAATCTAAACCAGGATAAGGCTTTTTTCAGCATTTCAATGTTTTTAAAAATCCTCTCATGATATTTTTCAAATGTTCTCTTGAATCCACTTCCTCACTGTGGGATTTATTTAGTCACTTATATATATGTAAAATTAAAAGACCTGAGAATTATATATCCATGATAACACTCAGTAACTCCTGGTTTATGCTTTTGTTGCAATATTTTTTCCAGGAACTGGACTCCCTGTGGATATAGGGCTGTCAAACAGGCAGGTGTTCAAATTGCTCAACGTGTTCTGGCTGATTCTCACGAGCTGTGTTAAGGCTATGCTGATTCATAGGTGTTTAAAAGGTTTGCATCTTGGAAAAGGATGCCAGAGCTTACCAGAGCTGCTCTGTGAGTTTAGGGGGTGTTGGATTTGCTTGGTTGTTTTTTTGTGTCTATGAATGTGCTTCCTAACAAGTGAATGTAATCTCTAACTCAACCATATGTCATGTCTCAGGGCCACAGCAAGACTCTATTCTGCTTGTTCATCTGAAGTTGCTCCATACTGATCTTTGCATTAGGCTAAAGGAGTTTTCTCTGGTCCAGTGTTTCACATGACAGCCTGATGATTCACCATGATTTCAGTCATGAGTTAAGGAGTCTCAATGCTCAGCCTGTTACCAGCCTGAAAAAGAAACATATATATTTTCTTTTTTCTTTTTTCCTTATGGATTGTCTACACGAGTCTCTCTCAGGACTTGGAATTAACAAAATTTGTCATTTTGGAAGCAAGGTAAATACTTTCAGTGCAACATTTCCATAATTTGCTGGCAGCAAAGCTCCGGTTTGTAACTAGCTTCCTCCCTACTTGCCTCCCTCAACACCAGAAGAAATAAAGACAATAAAACACTTCGCATTTTCTGAGAATGAAGGCTGCTAGTCTTGTCCCATGCTCCCAAAAGCACAGGCAGTCAAGAGATGCAAACAAACTCCAAATCATTCTCTGAATTGACACAGTCCATGAGACATGGTCTCATGAGTCACTGTTATAAAATAGTGAACCTGGAATTTGAAACAGGCTAAGCCGTCTACTTCTGGAATAGCTCTGTTCATGTCCTTGAGTGGCTTTGGCATGAAAGTATTCCTGTTTTCTGCTCTTATGGATGCTAAACTGTGTAGGCTGCCAACTTGAGGTGCAATAGTGAAGATTGCCTATTAACCTCTATTAGCTGGGCAGCCAAAGGGAGCGTAGGAAAATTGATAGAACTTTGAACACTTTGGATGAATTTGCAATGGAGACAAGAATTGTAGAAAACAGAGGGAATTGCGTGATTTAGGATTGTTTTGAAAGACTTGGATTTTGATGATGTGTAATATTGTTACGGATTAGCATTTCTGCACTTGTCTCCCACGTGGAATGATTGCTTGAGCCTATTCCTGTAAATAGTTCTTATTTATTCCTGTAAATAGTTCTTAAATAGCTTAAGCTCGGCTTAAAATAACATTTCTGCCATTTCTTACATAAATTTGTTTCCTCTTTTGCTTCTGCCCACAAGAGCATCTGATTATCAGTGCTCACTACAATTTCTGTGGGAATAAAGTCACAACTAGCATTGTACTCTAACTGAGCTCATTCCCTTGATTGCTGTCTTTGACTCCTGATTGCGAATGAGCTTGTAACAATAAAGCCATACAGAAGAAACAAGAAAAATATCAGGACCAGATCCACCGGTCTCTCCTGAGGACTGCGGGATTGACAGAAATACTCAGTACAGCTGATGAAATGAGAAAAATAATACCTCATCTTTAAGCCCTGAGCTATAAACCTTTCCGCTTAGCAGAGCTCACATTTCTAAGGATTGTTTGAAAAGCATCCTGTATATCTGTGCTGTCTCTTAAATGCAGCTTAATCACATTTATTTACTTAATATTTTAGAAAGAGAAGTTCCGAACGTTATGGAAAACTGATACATTGGCTTTTATTTGACAGTTTAGTATATTGCAAAGGACGTTGCATTTCATGGAAAGCTGACCCAGGGATGTCAATGAGTGCCTCTGAGTGCCAATTTAATGCTTCTGAGCGTCTTTGTAAGTGAAACTTTCCTGGCACGGTGTTTTGATTCATCAACAGCAATTTCAGCCATGTCTCATCTAACTCTCCCTCCCTCCCCTTCCCAGATCAAATTGCCTTGCAAGTCATTAATGTTTCTACTTGATTTTTGAAATGTTTTAAGTGGGCAGTGTGGTTTTCAGCTACTACAAATCTTTCTATGCACTCTTCTCAGAAAATGCATTAATGTTCACTGACTCTTCTCTCAAAATAATATGGCGATAACTTTTCCCTTCTTGCCTCCTTATTACAAAAATCCCTAAATGTGACATTTAGAGAACTTAGATGGAGGAAAGAGAAGGCCAATTTTTAAACATACCCAAGAGAATTCAACTCTCTTCTTCCAACCTATGAGAAGACTGTGCTAATATACCAGGTCACGTGCACAGTAAGGATGGCAGAACCTCCTTTCTCCACTTTCAGTTCTCTTCTTCAGAAAATGATTCAATGGGCTGAAAGTGGAGTCAAGTCAGATCAGAACATCGCAGACCAGCAGTTAAGGTGTTACCTTGGAAAGAAGAGTTCATGAATCCAGTTCCTTCTTTGAGTACTTTTTTTTAGAAATTAAATGAAACATTCCTAGAACATAAAACATAAACTAGCACTCCTCTTCTAGACGAGTGCCCTAACTAGTGAGCTTCAGAGCCATGCTCATGCTTGCCATCATTTTCTGGTTCCGCACAGACATGCAGCAAAGCGTATCTACATTTCCATAACTGGAAAACATTTAAATGGAGTAAGATGAACAGGTTAAAACTCTATTTACATACTGCATGTGGTTTTGTATTAAGGTAATTTAAATTCTTCTCAAGAGAAGTTATGATGATTGTCTTCTATGGAGACAGGCTTAAGCTGGCAATAGCCTTACGATAAATCACAATAACAGTAAAGAAAGGCACTTCTGATACCTGAATGCCTTTTTTTTTTTTTTAATTATTACTTTATTTTACAGTTTTGCAGACAAGAAAGTTTTTTTATTACAGATTGCTTGTTGATTATTTCTAAAAGCATTTATTTTGAAAGTAAGTTATTTTCAATGCCAACTTCTTAGATTCCATAGATCAAGATTTATCTAAAAACCTTCTTTAATTGTCTTTCGCGGGAGTGTGTGTGTTTTGAGGGCTGATACTCATTCATAGATATTGCTCCTATTTTGCTGTACAGGTAGATGCCTTTAAAGGCATTTTGAGATGCTGCAATTTTAGGTTAGAGTTATAGAATTGCTAGACCTTCTCTACTAAAGAAATGTAGCTTTTTAATGTTGATCAAAGAAGCAGTCACACATTTTGAACAGAATATCTGATTTCTTTTTCTTTTCTATTGTTTACTTAAATGAAGACATTTTCATCCAAAGAAGATTGCTTGATAAACTTTTTTGCAACTATTTTGAAATACTATCATTTGGTAGGATACATTCAAAAAAAATGATGAGCACATCTCCAAAAGTAGGAAGATAGTTTCTTAAATAGACTTTTACTTTTTGTCCAGTTATTTCTTAAGCTTCTCTCATTTTGTGCCATTAATATTTTATCATGGTAATATGTATTATTTCAGTTTGTCTTGAGGCTGAAGTACTATAACCTGGACAAACCACTCTAGGGATGATTTAGAAATCTTTACAAAATCATACTAATTGCAGAATGATAAATTAATGAAGCTCCTCCACATTCATTCACTTGGAATAACTCCCAGATAATGAACTATGGTAAAATGGGTCATTTTGCTAGAATAATTTCTTTTGCTGATCATAAAAAAATGAATATAACTGCTTATTGCTGGAGTATCTCTAACATAATAGTATAGATCACTGTGAATCCTGTAAATGAGCTTTGTTTTGAAAGTTCAGTGATTTACAGGCAACATTTGAAGTCAGCCTTTCTGCAAAGACCAGAGTTCTGAAAGATAAGCAGTCTGCTGCATGTAAAAAGCATGTTCAAACTATATATGTCTCACTGTAGGTGTGTACAATACCCATAGGCTATAAAATGTGGTTCACATTTTATACATAAGTATTAGTCATAATAAAGAAGCACAAAAGGAAAACAAATTATTCAATTGCAGCTTTTCATATTAACTTTAATTGCTATTGTTAACAAATTATTCATTTAGTCTAGTGATATGTATGCAAATAAAGGTGGGATTTAGAATTACACATGCTCGGAAGGACTATGCTTGCTTAAGTGATTTGATTTCATCTGAATTTCCCAAGTATGAAGGAGATGAAGTAAAGTCCAAATGACTTGACTCTTCTCAGATTCAACATTTCCTGGTTGAATACACAGTGATAGTAAACTCCCTTCAACCACCCAGTTTCATACTCCTCTGCACTATGAAAGCAAAAGAGAAACCAGTTTCAGGTCCTTGCTGTAGCATACAAAGGTCTTGAAGTAAGTAGAGAGCTGTTTCTGTGTAGTGTGGGTCAAACATATCTTTAACTGTATTTTTCTGGCTTTTTTCTTTCACAATAAGTACTTCTTACTGTACATGCAAAAGTCTCCTTTGATTCTGTAAGTGAAGTTTACTGAGATAATGCCTCATAGGACTTGTATTTTACTTTCTTCATGTCTTAGGATTTTTTTATGGCCCGTGTAGCTGACAAATCCTTAGATAGGCATTCCCAGATATGTCTTGTTTCTCCCACCACGTGCATGGAAATGTAACCTGCGTAAAGACTTGGCACCCTCAGGACAGGAGCAGAAGGCACCCAGCTGTTACTCAGGAGGCACCATAGCAACATTTCTGAATTCAAATGTCAGAAGCAGCAGAAGTGATCTTAAGGAATCATGCAGAAAAGCAGAAGACAGGTCTTATTCCTTCCTGTCAGGCTTAGCACATATCTTGTGCTCTGCTTGCATTTAGACTATGTAAGGAGTTGGAAGGGTATGGAATAGAGCTTGTTCGTGATCTTGTGGTTGATAGGTGATGGAGAGGCTGCTGGTTTGCACTAACCTAATCTAGAACTGTGTTAGACAGAAAGAAGTGTATGGTTTGCTATTTGCCCTCTGCAGTGCTGAGAGGACCTTGGGGCATTGGAATATTGGCCCTGGTTTCAGAATGAGCTGTTGGGAGAAGGACATAAAAGGGAAATCTTTGCATTTGTGGACTGTTAAAAAGTGTGTGGTTTTTTTTTTTTAATTTATTTTGGTTTATGTATATTCTCTACTTTTTCCTCATCTTGAATAAGCAGTGAGTGCAAAGTTAATTACTCTTTCCTTTGTAACTTTCTCCCATGAGTCATTATCTCTATTTTTGCTGTTCTTTTCCAGAAATATAATTATTTTGCAACTGGTTTCTTTTCCAGTTGTATTTCTTTGCATGTTCTATCTTACCTTTGCAGTGTAGCTCTAATATATTTTTTAAATGTATGCTTTAAGCATTGTGTCAAAGATTGATGTGAGTGCCTGTCAAATAATCACCATTTTCTTACAACTTACATGGATATAAGACAGAGGGACAGCCATGTAATTCCCTGTCACTGATTTTTCCAACTACTCACAATTTTTACCTCCCAAAGCAGGGATTAGTAAGGTTGGCTGAACAGAGCAGGACAGAACTAATGTTTGATATGTCTCTAATTTCCCAACTGTTTTATCTATACCAGAAAAATTGACGAGTTGGGAATAGAAGCGCTTCTCTTCTTTCAAAATCAAAGCTGTGGCATGTTACATACTTGCAGTGTTAACAGTGTACCTTCATCAGATGGAAGCCAGCAACATGCTCTGCACTGAAATACCATGGTTTACCCACTTTAATCACATTGCAGCAGGGTCAGATTGTGCCTGAAAGTGTTTTCCAATCAAAAGAGCCAGGGTGATTTTTAGATAAAACCTGATATTCTTCTGAAAGCTGTGTCAGCATCAGAATAGCAACAGTTGGACTCTTTCCATCCGTACTTTTTGTTGCTGGATTATGCATAAAATGTTGTTTTCCTGGTTTTGTTGTTGCTGCAATTAGGTCCACAGTAAGTAACTCTTCTAGGAATTTCATGGTCTGACACACAAGCCTGCTCTGACACGGCTGTTAGCCCTGGGAATAGGAAAGGGAGATGCATACTGAAACCTAAAAAGTGACTATATGTGTATTGAAAAAAGACATTCATGGTTCTAAAGCAACCTGTGGCTGGGAACAGGAGAGGCAGCCACCAGCACAGGCTCCATCAGTCGCAGCCGAGTTGGCTGCTGTGCTTTGTCTGGAGCTGCGTGTTGTTAGGGATGTGCTGGACATCCCTTCCTTCAGCTGTGGAGCTCAGGAAATTATCTTTAGGCACAGATATGGGTTTTGTATTATTCCCATGTTTCTGAACACAAAAATAGAGATAAAGGACACAGAACAGAGTTTGTTCTTGAAAAATTACAGTATCCTTTGCTCCAACTGATGGAACTCAAAGGCAATGGGTTCAGGATCGAGCTTCTTTTCCTCCTTTTTTACTCCAAGGTGGAAAAAAAGTGATGGCTTATTCCAGTACTACTTTGTATAAAAGAATAAATGACGCTTCTGTGTACGCCACAGCAGAACTGCAGCAAAATAAGTGGAATGGAGAGCAGACCCACAAACGAGATTGTCACTGACTTTTCCTGGTGAAGGAGGGACATAGGAGTTTGACTGTCAATGTGGGGACAGGCTATGTGCGATGGAGGTGTGCATCTACAGCACTTTGGCAGGTGGGTGTCTGAGGCGTTTTGGCAGCAATAGTTAACACTGTGAAGTTGAGAGGGAGAGCAACTCAGAGTAAGAAACATGAGAATGAACGCCATGTAGACGTGCTTGCTTTAGAGTTGTGTGAGACGGTGTGAGCTGATCTAGCCACTCAATCTGTTGGCAGAAGGGAGGCCGTGAACCTTGCTGGATCCTGCACTGAAACAGCTCAGTGACTGACCTGTTGGTGAGCCATCACCTTCCCTTGGACAGCTGCATGCAGAGGCAGCCTCTTCTTCCCGGCCGGATCGGCTCTGGGCTGTAGCTGCAGCTTGCAGTGAGCCCCAGCAAGCGCTGGGGGTGGCTGTGGGGCAGGATGGGCTCTGGCCAAGAGAGGCAGGAGGGAAACCTCCCACTCGGGCAGTAATGAGCTCTTGGATCAGCTCAGCCGTCTTGTGTAACTTCTTTCTAAGGTTCCCTGAACCTCTTAAAATAGAGAAAGGATAAAACTGCTTTTAGACAAGTAATTCCTGTGCGGAGTTTGAGGGGTGGTGGATTCAATGACTACCGCTGCTATCCACATATAGAAGGACCTAATGAAGAGCAAGAATTTAGCTGGCTTCATTTTTCATCTGAGCAATACAAATTTCCCTAATAAGGAAATCTTGTGGGGAAAAAAAAGAAAAAAAAAAAACACCCACAAAGGCTTGTAAGATAATGTACACATCTTTTCCTTAATTGATAGACTGTGACTCCAGATACTTTTTATTTCTTCCCTTTTGAATTAGCTATATGTATTTTTGGGTCCTCTTCTGGACCTTCATGTCCGTTCAGCATTACATCCATTGCACGCACAATTCATTTTTCTACCTGTGCTTGTCAGTACTCTGGTGCCATCAATCAATATTGACATTTCAGCGTGAATCTTCAGTATAGCACAGAAGAATCACAAGCAAGAGTTAAGTTTTAGTGCATCTGACGAAATTTTTATTCCTTGCAACTTTTTCTTTATATCTAAATTTCAAACTTCAAATCTAAATTCTAATTAAACTTTGTAAAAAGAAACTTAAAGCCTGCTTTGCAAGGTAACAATGCACTGAGCTGAATAACAATGAGAGGGGGATAAACATTAAAGTAGTCTTTCTTCAGTGTTTCCTATTAATGAATGTTAATGTGTCTCTTCAGACTCTGTCGCATCTACAGTTGAATTTATATGCCTTTTTGGGGCCAAGTACACATCAAAGTGATGGTTCTATGTCAAATGGCAGGTGGAATAATAATATATATTTATTATTTTCTTTATGTAGTTTTTTTAAAGAAAACTAAGTTTTATTTTATGTAAATTGTAAAGTAAGGCCTGTGACCTCATAACGAATCCTCCACTACTGCTTGTACACAACACAGAATGCAGCTTTTCCTCTTGTGCTCCCTGGCAACTTTATTAAGCAGGAAGGGTGCTTGTGTAAGGCTGTTGCAAATTTAGACCCCACAGATTTTGGCTCATGCAGGTTGAGATGAAGGTATGAACAATGTGGTACCACTCCTACAAATATTGGAAGCTGCCAAATCTCTGGCTAGAAATCCTCATGACTCATGTTTGCAAGATTAAATGTGTGTTTATAGCATAATACTGAATACACTTGCTATATTACATTGCAAATGCTGTAATTTTATAGGTTGCATTATCCATAACAAGAATCCCATATATCACAGCTTATTTCCCTACAAATTCTCGTAACCAATTGGTCATGCGAGGGATATTAGTGTATGCTGGGGAACACCCACAGTTTCCTGGATACGTCAAATTTTATCAATAGAATTAATCTCGAGTGGATAAAACACTAGTGTCCAGAAGTGCACTTTGAGAAATGATGTTGATTATATAGGAGAGCATGTCCTCAGCTGTCTACTTAGCATGCTGAAGACTGACTTATGGAAAATAGAAACTGATATCTTATACAATTAGACTCACTCAGGTAGAAAATCAGAAGTACAAACTGATGAAAAGTGACCTGATGAAGGTTAACAGTTTTATTCTTCCTCCAATTATTTTCTTCTGTCATGCTAATATTGTTTTCCCACCTCCTTGCTGGTGCTCTACTCTCCTCCCTAGGATGCAACCTGGGCTGCTCTGTGATACTGTTGCTCCCATTTAAATGCCACCAGTTCACCTTCTGCGTTGGGGCAGCATGGTGAGTTTTTTAGCACCAGATTTTTGACCTTCAAAGGAGCATCAGAGCTATTTCTTTATAAGCAGACATGGAGTCCTTGGGGCAAGAAAATGAGTTATAGTTTTCACCTAGGATTTTTCATGGTTGCACTCTAAGCTGCTGTTTGCATTCCTACAGGAGATCAATATAACAATCCCATCTTCTTGTTAAGTAGCAAATTACGAGGTTTCGTTTCTACAACGTGTGTAGGCGAACTAAGTATAAGAGACTGTCAAGAATGTTTTTCAGGGAACTCTTTTCAGGCAGAAAAAACATCAGGAGAAAAATTATAAAGTTTCTTCTGTGAAAGAAGTCGAGGGGTGAAGATGATGGGTGATCAGTAAAGATGAAGGATGCTGGCATGGCAATGTTAGGGATGACCATCACAATGGGATACTCAGTTATGACTTGGATGGACTAAATGATACAAGGACTTAATGGGCAATGAGAATACTTACAGGATCAAAAGGGCAACCAGCACAGAGATTAAATGAAGGAGCGTAGAGGATCTACAAAATTGATTGAATAGAGAGAAAAAGTTGCTAGAGTCAAGGTTTAAAAAGGTAAGTTTAAGCAAATAATATGTTGAGATCTTGGAGATGTGGATGGAATGACAGAAGGATGCAGTCTTTTGAGATACTTAGGTAAAGAAAACCAGCAAAATCTGGAAAAGCCTTACAATGTAGATCCAGAGGGATTGTTGAAGTTAAGAATTAAGGGGAGAGTAATTTAGAAATTCTAGGACAGTTACAAAATATTTGTTTCAATAGTGAGATTTTTCTTCATCTAAACTGGTGCAGTTAGGTCACAAAATGCCCAGATTGATCATTCAAGACATGTCGTCTCATTATCAAAAGAATTTTTTGTCTAAATCTGCGCTTGTGATGTATACAAATTAATTTATTTCAAAGATTTAAAGGCTGTTTAACTGAACTAATTGGCTACCAGTGAAATATCAAGACTGCTGTGAGAAAAGCAGACTGTTGCTGCAGTTTACAAAATGAAGCAAAAAGCAGTTTATCTGAAATACTTTATCTGAGGCTCTTTAATATCAGTGTGTGCAAGCTGACTTAAAGTATATCTAATTGCGAAACATTTTCAAGAATGTGACAATAGTAAGGCATCACCTTGTCACCTTGGTTAGAAATTATTTCTCTAGAGAATAGCTTTCCTAGGAGAAATGCCAAAATCATTTTCCCAGTTATGGTTATTTCATCATGACAGCTAGCACTATCAGTGCAAAGTCAGTCATGTCACTTGATGGTCACTCCTGCATTAATGGCTAAATGACATGTGGGCTTCTTTGCTTTTAGGATTTCCTTTACATCTTCCTGTTTGTATGTCCATTATTCTCAAATATTCACAAAATATTTAAGACTATTACCTTTATTACAATCGTGCTGTTAGGATTCACGTATATGATTAAGTCCACAATTTTTTTAATGTTATATTTTATTTAAGCTAACTTTTTTAATAATTTAACTGGCAGTTAAATTATGTACAGTAATGTTACACCTCAGGTTGGATGAAAAATCTGAATAACTTAACAGCTTAAACTACAAACGGAAGCTTTTCTAGAGTGAAGTGATATATGCAAAAAGATAACAGAGAAAGCAAAAATTATTAAAAATTATAAAAATAAAACAAAAAGAATTTATAAAAATAGATAAAAATATTTTTTCAAAATTGCTTCCGAAAAATCCATTGGTCTAGGATCAAAGCTCAAAGTGTATCACTGAATTGGAGGTCACCCTCTTTCCCCGTGTCCCACCAATACCTCTGCTACAGGTGCTCGAGATATCAGAAATGTTTCTTGGATCAGAAGTAGCTGCCGAGTTGATTTTTGTTGTGTTAATGCAGAGAGAATCAAACAGTTATGGTCTCACATAAATGTTTTTCTGTTTATTTATGCCTTTGAAACAAGATCCTCAAAGAAAATATCAAACGAACAGAAGTTGTCTTAGATACAGCCATATTAATTGCCCTCTCTTTCCTCGTTTTTGCCTAATGGGGCTCTGTTTCATCAAACCACTTGAGCTCCACTTAGTCTTATTGATTTCAATGTGACTGACACATGATTAAACGCATGCTTATATACTTTCCTCACTAATGAGGGAATTAAATGCATGCTTAAATAGTTTACTGAAGCAGAACAATGTTCTTTACTTGCCTTTTAAACATGGGAGTGTGTGTGTGTATATATATTCCTATCAATAGATATACGCACATATGTAAATACATATATGCACAATACCAGTCAGGTCCTTAACCAGCAGAGTAATAAATCCATTCAAAAATTTCCGAGAGCTAAATTTTCTCAGGACTGGAGTTGTACCTCACCAGCCCTTTGCAGCACGGACCTTTGCACTATGTGAAAGTGCTGCATGCCACACCCTCCAGAGAGGACAATTTCGTAAGACCTCCTCTCTCAGTGAAATCTAACAGCAATATTGGATAAAAATTCAAAATATAGTGAGTTCTGTTGTTGGCTAGATTCTGTGGCAGATGAAAGGGACTATAATAATGGTATTAAACTTTATGATGTTTGACGTGGTAATCAGATCTCATCTTCAGGTAGGTTTATTTGAGGCCCAATACCTAAAGGTATTCGATAGTCTTGAGAAAATATAGGAGACTTCCCTGGGAAGCCTGCTGTCTCCATTTTTTGGAAAGGGCTGCAATTTTTTTTCTTCTCTCATCTCTAAATCTCCAGGTTCCTGGTACTCTGCATCAATCTTCATACCTTTTACATCATTAATTTCACCATTTTGATTTCACCATGCGCTACTATTTTTCAGCCGTGTTCATCTTTTAGTGTCTGGTACCATTTTAGTTCAGCCTGCATTAGTTTCCTTGCTTCTGTCAGGAGTTATACTCTTCTGTGTGCATTCTTTAATTTCAAGCCTCATTTGCTTTATCCCATTGATCAATCATACATGGTACTTAAAGTACAAGCCATAGCATACGTATAGCTACCTGTAGGGCCCTATAGTATACATACTCAAGGATTTATTACACCTTGTAGTCTATGCTATTAACTGAATGAAGGAGGTGAATTCGATATTCAGCTTATGACACATTCTCTTGTTCCGTTTTACCCCCGGTGTTGCTTATTTTTCAACAGTCCTTCAGAGTTAAGGAATCCAACGGATCTGTTTCGTCCAGATTACGTCCTTGTGGGCACAGCTCCATGTATATATAACCCCTGAGCAGCTACATGCAGTAACTCAGTAGAAGGAACAAAGGCTGAAGCTGCACGGTGGAAGCACTGGCTTGTGCTACTGCGGTGGTAAGCACACTGGCACAGCTTTATCCTGCCACTAGTATGTGCCTTGCCATGCAGGAATGTCATGTTTGAGTTTCAATTGCTCAGGTTGTGTATTGTGAACACCTTCACAATGAACTCATTCGATTTCACTTAGACTCTCATAAAGAAAACATTTTCTATCAACTACTCAGAGTATTTATTGTTTGCAACTTCTATCTTTACCTGCTTTTCCTGGTCTGACACTGTCTGCACATCTAGCCAGTAAGGAGGCATTGCACCCGGGCTGGCAGTGAAGCTTGAATCTGACATCCTCAGCACAAAAAGCCCAAGAATGTGCTAAGCTGAAGAACCAACAGCCAAAGACATGAGCAGTTCGATACAAGAGAAGGTGAATGAGGATTTTGTTTTGCGATACTGCTAGAAAAACGCTTGAGGTAATCACAGTTTTGATGCAAGAGAGCTCTTTATAACTGTGAGAGAAAAAAATACTTAATAATTATGCTTGGAGACACCAGGGGGTTGATAATTAACCTGTAGATGTTAAATTATCTATGCTGACTGGAAATTGAAGTACCAGTTATTAACATTACTTCCTGCACTTTCAGTAACAAATAACAAATAATTACCCTTTATTGAAAAATAGTTTCATAATATGATGTAAAACACAGTGGAGTTAAGAAAACAACAAATGCATGCGTTAACAAACTAAGCCGTTCAAAAGCTGTTTTTCCAGAATGCCATTCATTCCCAAAGGGAATAATTAAATAGCTTGTAGAAAATTCAATTTGATGTCATCCTTCATACATACCTACATTGAAGATCTTACTTTATTGCCAACATAAATTAGAAAGCTTAAGCGTAAGGCCACAGGACCTTCTTTTGTTCCAGTAGTGCCGAAACCTCTGGAACATAGTCTTATCAGTCTATACAGCTTCGCGTTTTACTTTCAATAACAGTGGAGAGTACTGAGGCACTTTGATTTATCTCTGAATTTTCTGAGTTCTGCTGACTTATGTACAAACTCCATACTTTCCCTGTTGTTATAAATGTGGAGTTTCTTGGCCCCAGGAGATGTTTCACGCAGACAACAGAGCTTAGATTTGACATAGCCCTCATTCACAAACTACTGCTTCCTTTGCAATATATAACATGATGCTTTTAAATAGATAACATCAACGTGGGATTCAATGATGGTAGCTGTATGGCAAAAAAACGTAAAGTAATCTGTCTGTCAGCTTCAACGGGCTATGAAGAACTTGTTCTGATACTGTTATATCCTAAACAATGCTTGAAACAAAAGAACAACGATGGAGTGAATCCTTTGTCTGAAACCTACAGTGAGTGTTAGGTAAGAACATGTATTAATTAAGAACATTCCTTTAAAATTTAAGAAATTACAATTTTATCAATGATGGCTTGTGGTATATATTTACTGCCACTTTGCATAACAGAGGTCATATTACTGAGTGAGTTGAAGTCTCAAACCACAAATCTGATACCACAGTTTTTAACTGCCAGGCCAGCTTTTGGTAAATATGATCTCAGACAAGATGCCTTGTTTTTAGAGTTCTTAGTCTAATTCGCTGTAAAACCACAAAAGCTTCTTTTTCTCTTTGAATCTGTGGATAAAGTCAGCGATTAATTGTTACCAGTGAGTTCTGAAACACTGAAGGATGGGGAGACCAGGAAACCATTTATTCAGCTTGTTAAATACAGATCCTATTACCACAGGTTAACGTATCAGTTAGTTTTTGAAGCGCAAAACACCTATAAACCTTTCTCCTTTGTGTTACATAATGAATCAGTTATAAAATGGTGTTTTTCTTCAAACTCATTAAATTTCTGTTTCCATTCTAAAAGAGTTTAACATAGAACGCCAGTTAAAACAGCTTTAATCTGTAGCTGAGATCTGTTATTTTTAATTAGAAAGTCATTCACCTGTTACAAAACTTAAATTTTGAGATTCTGAATACATGTGTGTTAAACTATATAATTTCTTGAACATCTACATCATATCCTTTTCTTCAGCAAGGATGAATATCAAGTTTAAATCAAATGCTATACTTATATGTGAATCTATATAAGTCAGTAATTTCTAATTCACAAGGTTTAATTACTCCTGTTTAAAGGTAGCAGAAAGTACAAATGCAAAGACTAAAACTGATCTTTTAAGTTAAGATTTTTTGCCTTTACTTGCATTTAGATCTTGAATAGAAAGATGATTTAAGAATTTCAGTTTAACAGTATTACACAACCACTAAAAATTGGTTTAACTGCTAATTTTCAGAATCATTTTAAAGAGAAAGTGAACTTCTGAAAGTATAGGGGGTTTTGTGCTGGATCATCATCATGGCAGATCAAAGGAAGTGTAGGAGGTAAAATGTTTCTGTAGTTTGGTCCTTTGTGACCTTTGACAGCCAGCATAAACCAGAATTTACCAAGGGCTGCTAACATGGTCTACAAGATATAAGGATGCAGAGATGCACCCAAACTCAACTATGCAGCCCATAGCATATTCTATCAATCACAGGCCCATCATCTTGAGCTACTTATGTGCTGAAAAAAATTCATAATAAAAAAAAGTGTACTCTGGTTGCCCCTTCCTATAGGAGAGAGAAAATTAATCCTACATCTTCTAGTAAAAAACAACTGGAAAGAGTTTGGTTTATGGGTCCTCATGGATTCAAATTTAGCCAGCCTGCAGTTGTATTTGTATGGTGCCAGCAAAAGGCACAGCTGTTTGTTTCCACTATAATCCGCAAAGAGTTCATGTACTTCAGTTTCTTTCGAAGCCTTTACTAGCCAAGAAGTAGAATTCTGTACTGCAAATTAAAAAAAAAAAAAAAAAAATATTTATTAAAGGGCAGTTGGAGGACAGAGATGCTTATATGAGTTTGTATCCCAAGTAACCTCAGGACTGTTTTCTCAAATACAGGCTTAATCTTTTTCTGTGTTTTATCAGAACTAGCCAGTCTTTTCTACTACTTTCTTCACTAAAGCACAGTTTAAGGTCTACAGACTGTAACTTGCAGATAAGAGTTTGAAGTCTGAATGGAAAAGGTATAGCTGTGTGAGCTACTGTTTATGGAGCTATAGCAGATAAAGAGAAATACAATTTTGGAGCTCACTCAGGTTATTTTTCTTCTAGGTATGCATTTTGCAACTTGCTGCACTGTTTAAGCAGCTAATTAGGTAGACCGATTCATGGAAACAAGAAAATTCTGCTTATTTACATCTTCTTCTGTGTGATAATTTAACAAACTAAACCATATTCTTTCACCTTGACAATTATCTGGGACCGTTCTAAAGGGAGCATTTTAAGGTTGTAGTGTTCCTTTGTGGTAACAGAATAATTTGAATAACATTTAAAACTTGCTTTGATATAAAAGCTTTTATGCTTGACAGTCTGATGATCATTCACCAGAAGAGTCATACTGGAGCAGAAGAATAAGAGGCCACATATTTTAAAAGTTGCTGTCAGTTCTCAAGTTTTCAATATTGTGCTTGGATATTTTTGGAGCTGTTACCTAGGCTTACCCTGCCAAATCCAAGCTTATACCACGTAAATATTAATATACGACATGCAGCAGGTACTTTGTTAGCTTTAGTTATGCTCTGTGAAAGTATTTTGGCATCTAAACTTTTGTGGATAGCTAGAAATCAGGGATAAATTCACTAGGACAATCCAAATAATGAAGCTTTCCTGATTTCTTCCATGAGTTCCAATGCTGAGCGTTAGGATACAGAACGTTCTTGGTAAGGCCCTCACTGAAGCAAGTAATATCACATCAGTATTAATGTAATGGCTGAATAAGTGCCTCTGGTCCAAAACTCTCCCTGAAGTTATATTTTTCAGGTTGTTCTTAATGCATATTCATAGCACCCACTCGTTTTCATTAATGGGCAAAATATCAGTGCTTTCTTATTAAAGTCTTGTGAAGTTCAGCCATCACTTCGATGTGAGGGAACTTCACTTTTGCATTTGAGAGTATATTTGTAAATCAGAGCACAGACTTATGCTGTACTAAATCAAAGCATCGTCATAATGTCTCAGCCCTCTCTAAACTGGGCTTACTCTCTGGGCTCCCTCTCCGCGTTTATCTGGACTGTCTTTCTCCTTGCAGACCTTGCTACAGCAATTCACTTCTCACTGTGCCTTTTTTTAGCGGGAAATTAGATGTCGTGCATTTTCATAGATTCATAGATTCATAGATTCATAGATTTCTAGGTTGGAAAAGACCTTTTCATAAGCATATAGGATGAAGAGACCCTAGTCTTGGTAAGGTAAAACTGAATTAATAGTAAGATAATCTTTAAAATAAATGCATGGTTACTTTTGCATGGCCAAATGTCAAGTGCTAATCAGGTCAAAGACACAGTGATTGAACTGCAGTGTAAGGGAACATGTCCCAGCTATAGTCTCTGGCTTTATAGTGGCCGAGGTTGGACGGTATTTGGATTGGTCTGGGAAAGAGAGCCTTGGAGTGCAAGGAGAACTTAAAAGTAAAGTGTAGCAATAAAATTTAGATAAAGAGTTTCCAGGAGAGTCCTAGAAGATAGGAGACTTTGATAAGAAACTTTGATATATTATAGAGTTAGCAAAAAAACACATAGGGCTTGCCAAAAAACATTGAGAAATATTGTGAAGAAATGACATGTTAAGAGTTGATTTTCTGAGTGGCATATATGCATCCATTTAGGAGGAAATTATATGAGGAAAGGCATTTCTTAATCTGTTGGCATGCTCTGAGATGCAGAATAATATATGTAGCAACAAATAACTGTTGATTATCTCAGCACGATCCTGAAAAAATTAATTTCTCAGTTTTTAAATTAATAATCAATGAATGAAAATATCCATAATGGATCAAACTTTGTATCTAGTGAGTACTTTTTATGAAGAGCTAGTGATGTACAACGTTTAAAGCCTTTGAAAAGTAAATGTGAACTAGTAATTCATAGAATGGTTTGGGTTGGAAGAGACCTTAAAGATATCTAGTTCCAATCCTCCTACCACTAGACCAGGTTGCTCAAAGACCTATCCAATCTGGCCTGAACACTTCCAGGGATGTGGATTCACAGCTTCTCTGGGCAACCTGTTCCAGTGCCTCACCACCCTCAGAGTGAAAAATTTCTTCCTTAAACCTAAGCTAAATCTGCCCTCTTTCAGTTTAAGCGTTGCCCCTTGTCTTACCAATACATGCCCCTGTAAAGAGTCCCTCTCCAGCTTTCCTGTAGGCCCCTTTTAAGTACTACAAGGCTGCTAGAAGGTCTCCCTGGAACCTTCTCTTCTCCCGGTTGAACAGCCCCAACTCTCAGCCTGTTCTCATAGGAGAGGTGCTCCAGACCTCAGATCATCTTCGTGGCTCTCTTCTGGACTTGTATCAACAGGTTTCTACCTCCTTCTTATGCTGAGGGCCCCAGAGCTGAATGCGTAATGCAGGTGGGGTGTCAAGGAGAGCAGAGGGACAGAATCTCCTCCCTCAACATGCTGGCCATGTTTCTTTGGATGCATCCCAGGATACGGTAGGCTTTCTGGGCTGCAAGACATATTGCTGGCTCATACTGAGTTTCTTATCAACCAACGCCCCAAGTCCTTCTCCTCCATGCTGCTCTCAATCTCTTCTCTGCCCAGCCTGTACTTGTGCTTGGAATTGCCCCAAACCATGTGCAGGACTTTGCACTTCGTCTTGTGAACTTCATTAGGTTCTCACAGGCCCATCTGTCCAGTATGTCAAGGTCCCTCTGGATGGCATCCCTTCCCTCCAGCGTGTCCACCACCACCATACAGCTTGGTGTTGTCAGCAAACTTGTTGAGGATGCACTCGATCCCACTGTCCATGTCGCTTGCCAGCAAAGATGTTAAATAGCACCAGCCCCAGTACTGACCCCTGAGGAACACCACTCATCACTGGCCTCCACTTAGACATCGAGCCATTGATCACAACTCTTTGAGTGCGACCATCCAGTCAATTCCTTATTCACTGAGTGGTCCATCATCAAATTCATGTATCTCCAGTTTTAGAGACAAGGATGTTGTGCGGGACAGTGTCAATGCTTTCTACAAGTCCAGGTAGATAATGTCCAGTTGCTCTTCCCTTACATACCAATGCTGTAACCTCATCATAGAAAGCCACCGAATTTGTCAGGCACAATTTGCCCTTAGTGAAACCATGTGGCTGTCGCTAATCACTCCTTTTTTTCCCATGTGCCTTAGCATAGTTTCCGGGAGGACCTGCTCGATGATCTTGCCAGGCATAGAGGTGAGGACTGACTGGCCCGTGGTTCCCTGGACCTTTCCTTTTTACCCTTTTTAAAGACGGGGGCTATGCTTCCCTTTTCCAGTCGTTGAGAACTTCACAGACTGCCACAACTTCTCAGATATGATGGATAGTGGCTTAGCAACTTTATCCACCCAGTTCCCTCAGAAACTCATGGACTTGTGCGCCTTCAGGTTCCTTAGATGGTCTCGAAACTGATCTTCTACAGTGGCGGTCTTCATTCTCCCAGTCCCTGCCTTTGCCTTCTGCAACTTGGGCAGTGCACCTAGAGCTTTTTCCAGTGAAGACTCAGGCAAAAAAGTCCCTGAGTACCTAAGCCTTCTCCAAATCCTTGGTAACCAGGTCTCCTGTTGCCTTCCAGAGAGGGGCCTACGTTTTACCTAGTCCTCCTTTTATCACTGATGTACCCACAGAAGCTTTTCGTGTTTGCCCTTGATGTCCCTGGCCAGATTAATTCTATCAGGGCCTTAGCTTTCCTAACTGATCCCTGGCTGCTCAGACAATTTCTCTGTATTCCTCCCAGGCCACCTGTCCTTGCATCCACCCTCTGTAGGCTTTCTTTTTGTGCCTAAGTTTTTCCAGGAGCTCATTGTTCATCCATGCAGGCCTCCTAGTGTTTTTGCCTGGCTTCCTCTTTGTTGGGCTGCATCTCTCCTGAGCTGGAGAAGGTGATCCTTGAATATCAACCAGCTTTCTTGGGCCCCTCTTCCCTCCAGGGATTTATCCCATGGTACTCTGCCAAGCAGATCCCTGAAGAGGCCAAAGTCTGCTCTCCTGAAGTCCAGGGGTAGCAAGCTTGCTGAGCTCCCTTGCCCTAAATATCTTGAACACCAACATTTCACGGTAATAAAATTCAAGCAGCAAGACAAATATAGAATTAAAAGCTTTAGATAAATGACCTTAAATATACCATATTGGTTGATTTTGGTTTTCTTCTTACGGAAGTTCACTATCTATATGTAAATTACCAGTAACACTGAGGATTTATCTTATTTACCATGGCTCCAAAATGCATCACAACAAAGGAATTACTACTGTTGCTAATGGAAATATGTCTTCAACACACAAAACGAAAAGTTGCAAATGAAGGTTTAAGTGCTCTCTGGTAAGCTATATTAATGAGTATAATCACTCACCGTAAATAAAATTTTTATCCCTGTGCGAGCTGCACAGTGGCTCTACAGACTTAATAATTTTCATTACATCTTAGTCGATCCTCAGGAGAGAACAGCATATGTTTTCTCTTAGTTAATTAAAGCTGGTAATATAATATCCATGACTTCATCTACATGTTTGTGCCAGCATACTTTGAAAATTATTGTATCAAATCCAACATGGGGTTTAACTTCTTAGGTGCCTGATGCTCAAAATGAAGTGCTAATGCCTATGTTAGGTTTATAGGCTGCTTCTGCAGTGTCTAAGGAGGGGCTGGGAGCCTCAGGGTGGGATCTGAGAGTAGTAAAGCTTCCTTCAACTAGCCAATATAATACTCTGTTATACTTGAAACTACTTTCTGGAACAGGGATATGTCTACTATTTTTTTGATTCATTCCTAGAGATGGGCATCTATGTTCTTTTCAAAGATTTCAGTGAATTTCTCTGTTTTAGTTGAAAGGGCAACTGTATTGTGGGCATTTTATAAGGAAAAAAGCTACTGTTTATAGGACTTGGTATGGACAGTGATCCTTAACCTAAGAGAGCTGATCCTCAGTGTCCCTCAATAAAGCACCAAATTACCAAGGTCTTCTGAACTTGGAATGGTGGAATGGTTTTCCTTTCTGCGGTTGAAGTAATGTTCTATATGGGGAAAAACATTTGAGATCTGTGGTCCAAAGAGAATCTCTAGAGACTTGATTCTGTCGGATGGGGTGATGAAACTCATCTGGGAAACAGTAAACTTGAGTCCTGGTTTCTGTTCCCAGAATTTTATCCACAACTTGGACTACTTTTACAATACATCCACTGGATAAAAACTGGATAAATTAATGTTAATTAACACCTTAAGTACTGGACTATGGAGCCATGTGCCTCTTCTGTTCCCATTTTGGTCCAATTAAGATTGAATCGCTTTCTGCAGAGGGCCTCACCAGAAGGGACAGACAGTGCTTCCGTCACTGAATAGCCTGCTGGCTAGAGCACTGTGGGAGTAAGGAGGTTATGGATTTGATGTGAGCCTTTATGACAGATTTTCCATGTGCTGAGTAAATGCTCTGATCATTTTATAAGAAACATAGATACTAGCACTGTCACAACCGTCTCTAAAAGAAGGTGACCGGATCTGTGACATATAGAGGCTCTGGTTCTGGTGGGTGCACAGCCTGTGTTCTCAGTCTGTGCTCATTGGATTGGCAACTTGGACAAAGGATTTCCTGTTCATATGCGGCTGGCTCTGTCTCTGGCTCAGGAAAAGACCTATGTGCCCTGTAAGAGCTTACAGTTCGAGGTGGCTGTTTAGAGATGTTCATGGTGCAGTGGTAGCTAGGTGGGGTTTTTTGGATCACAATTCTAGAAATATTCATTTGATTCACAAAACTTTTCCTTTAGGGCAAGCTTTTATTAGACATACCGTGTTCTCGTTCAAAAGTTACTATTTGCTGGTCATATGCGTGGCAAAACTAGAGCTTGGTTTTACTTTGTTATCACACTCAAATTTGAATGCAAACTTTTCTAGTGTGCGAGGTCTTAGTGATTTGAAAAAGGTAGCAGCTTTTCTACTGTTTTTCTCTTTGCTTTCTTCTTGCTCTTGCTGCCCTTATTAAGAAACTGATCACTCTCTGTTTCTTAATCTTCGTAAAGTTTTAGATGAGAGAGAATCCTGTAGTTGGGCATTTTTCTCCAATGAGTCATCTATAAATCATGATAACAAATAAAATAATTTTATTTGGTAAATTGCTATCCAGTTGTAAGTTGTTACTAAAATTTAGTTTCCTACCAGTAATTACTCTTTAGAAATAATGCTTTATTCAATCTGTAAATCTATTGCACCATTCATAGTGCTATTACACCTGTGATGTAATACCAAGAGTGAAAATTAAATCAACCTTCTGCTGACAGAATAAGAGCAGTAAATGTCAAACTAATGAATACGGAGTGGGCATATGTAAACGGTCAAGGAGAGCAGAGAGATTCTTGGCATTTCTCATTTTAAGTATAGATCAACTTAAATTCCACCATGTGAAAGAAACTTACACAGTTCATCTGCCCTGGCTGTAACTTCATCAGAAATAATTTAAGAAAGGCTTCATATTCTTGCTAAAACTTAAGTAATGGTTAATAGGTGTCCAGCTTGGCAAGAATAAATTAAGAATTGAGATAGCACAAAGATTCCTTTTCTTTCAGTGAAATGACATCTAAATTGAGAGAGTTGAGAACTGGAAAGGTGAAGTTTTTTGGCGCTTCTCCATTCCCACCAATTTTCTCCTTAGAGGGAGCTAGATGAGACTTTTCACAGGGGACGCTTCTCCAAAAAGAGAGAGTTAATTGTGACCTGATGTGCCCTGGGAAAAGTTTGGTTACCTGACTTGGGGTGTGGGTCTGAAGGCCCCCCAGAGCCCTTGTTCCTTGGCAATTTGTGCTTTGTGGGGCAGATGTGCCCTGTGGTGTACTCCAGAGCTGACCAGAGCAGGAGGTGTGTTGGTGCATGCCCCATCTCTCTCAGTGCCCCACGCACCCTGCTCCCGTCCCCATGATACAACAGGGGGAATGGTGTTGGGGAGAAAACAAACATGCACTCAAGTCTTGTGGTACACACCTGGATGTACACCTGGATTCAAGCACTGACGAGTAACCCTAGACTGAGAACGCAGGTATGACATGCTTGTTTGGTTTCCATTTGTTCTGGAGAAGTGTGTATGTATGTTTATTGTCTCAAATAGTTCTTTCACTGGCTTTTCTCTGATGTGATTTCCCATTATGGTTTGTGTTGCTGTTTGTCTTTCATCTTTTCTGAATTTGTTAAATGAAACTGTAAGGGATGCAATTTGCTTAGAAAATCTGATACCTGAAAAGGAAACTGAACTTTCCAAGACTTGTTTTGGAGTTTTAGAAAGCAGGTATTCTTTATTGCAGCGCTGGGTGCACAGGGGATTTCTCCTCCTAGCGTGCACACCCGGCTTCCGGACAGAAAATTAGTTATACACTACAACCATGCATAATTCATAACCTATTTACATATTCTGAAACAATTGGTTAATTTTCTCTCGCTTTACACGTAAATTACTTCGCATGCGCAGTTTTCCTCCTCCGCCCCTTTCTTTTGGGTCTGGGGTGTATTTAGGGTAGGTGGTCCATGAGTTAGTGGTCGTGATCTCCCCCTGCTGGAATTACCTTTTCCCCCAAATCACTGCATGTTCACAGTTCAGAAAAACACGATAACAAAGTTTATGCAGTTTCTGGGATGTTCCCTCCAAGGGCAGACAGTTCTTGGTAAAGAGTCTCCGTTTTAATCACTCCTGACAGCTTCAAGGATGGTCATCTCGTTAGTTTCTTTAGGTATGTGTAAATCACCTACTGCTGACTGAACCCTTCATGAAACTTTTACACAAAAACTTTAACCCCTTTATTGTTGGGTAACACAACTCAAATATTTACAAGTAAAACTGATTTTTTTGAGGGCAGTTTCATAATACTGTCTTCTAAAAATCTCTTTTATGGTATGCTGAAAAAAGTAATTAAATGATCATATGTGACTGTCTCATTTATTGGTTTATTTTGATTCAACTGGAAAACATCTCTGCCCATTTGAGTAAATACCAAACTTGGATACATGGTATTTTTAACAAAAGAATTAAGATAGGTAGTCCACTATAGGAAAAGATGTTGGCTAAAGAATTAAGTGTTGATACAGCAGAGGAAAAAAGAAGAAAACACTTGCATAAACAAAACATTATAAAATATCTGAATATTTCTTTTTGTGGATGTCCCAAGATGGATGCCCTCTGTGCGTTGAATATGTCATCAGAGGCATAATATGTCAAGTATGTACTCTAAGGGCCTGGTTTATCTAAAGCATGTTTGGATTGAGAGGTTGTAGATCAGTGTTTTCCAGCCTGTGGCCTTTGAACTATCACTACCAGTAAAAACCCTGGAAGTGGTCTGCAAATTATGGGAAAAAATATTTGAAGGAAAAGAGCAAAATTATACAGTATTCATATATGCATCCCTGCAAGGAAAAAATAAATGAGTATGAATAAAGGAAGATTACAAGCATTTTAAATTATTTTTTATAAATGAAAATAATTTTGTCAACGCTAGGTCTTTGGACCTATTTTAAAAGAAATGTTAGGTAGTTCATTTTTAATAAACAAAACTAATGTCAGAGGTTTTCCTAGACATTGTGCTATATGGCTTATTTAAATAGTACTAGAAGCAAATCCATATATAGATTACGTTATTCAAGAAATAGGACAAAAATATCATTTCTGGCCTGAGAAATCTTCTCTGGACTCAAATGCAACTAAAATTTTTGAGTGTTTGCCGTTCCTTTAAAAGTCTTGAATAGATTAAATCAGCTTTTGCTTAGGAGCAATCAATCTCAACCTGCTCAGTAGGGTCTGAGCCAGTGCTCTTTGTAGCAGTGCTTGTGCTGAACAACCAAACCACCCTTTCATCAGAAGAGTAGTTAAATCTCCCATCTCTCATTCTTTCAGTTCAGTGCTATTCAACAAGTGTAGGTACCTTTCTTTAATGTTAATTTTGATACAGTAAGGATTTTAAATAAGTCAAGCTGAAAAAAATCAGACATTTTTTGTAGATGAGAATGTCTTCCATAAATCTAAATTAAAATCACTTATACAAATGGATTCTCTATTTCTGTAGCATTAGTTCAAAGAAAGCAAATGACAGGAATTAGTATTCAGTAGACTCCTTATTTTATTGTATAAAAGTAATTACCTTTTAAATACTGTCTAAATTAACATTTTAATGTCCCTCTGGGCTTATACATTTTAAAAGCATAATATATAACTTAGTACCTAATATAGAAAAACCCTATTTTCTTTTCTACTAAATTGGTTGCTGTATAAATTTGAATCATTGCAATGCAAGTGGCAGCAATACTTTTTTTAACAAATAAGACTCATATTACAACCAAAGACACTCAACATTTTCCTTGCAGGACTCTTACAACCTGAAGAGCTTAATTTCCTTGTATTTGTATTTCTTGGTAAGCTATTCATGGGAAATAGTCTCACATGTTCATGATCTTTATGACTAGATCTCATCAAGGAAAAATATATGACTTTAATACATAGAGTTTCAGCTCAGTCCTCTGGTGGATTTGCATATTAAAAGTCTCATCTGACTGAATTAATACATAAAATTCACTTTTTATCTAACAAAATTATCAAAAACATCTGACTCTTCATATTATGCATAGATATGTTTTTCCATGCTTTCATGTAACTTTTTCAACAGTGCCTAAGAAAAACTTTCTTCTGTTATCATTGTATTTGTTTTTTGCTCAGATCTGAAGGAAATTAATCACTTTGTCATATGAATAAAACTAGCTAAGTTAGCAAGAACTTTACACTAGTATCAACGGGATAGCTAGGAAAAGGTTTTAAGCTTTAAAGAACAGATCGATCCGGACAAAAACAGACAATGAGGGAAGGATAGGAGAGATATAATAGAAGTGCAGTAGGCTGGTCTGCCAAATATTTCAGCTGTCTGTTGACCCCAGGAATACATATGGAGAACAAGACAGGCTGGGGCACATAGTGAAAAATCGAGGGGTTTGCAAAACTTTTGGAAATTAATTTATTTATTAAAATTGACAAATGCAGTGATAACTACCATAAGAGAGCCCTGTGAAAATGCAAATTGCTCACTGTCACCTCCCAGAACAGGTTTGGTGACAGAGCTAGAAAGACATTTATAGATCCAGAACTATGAGTGTGAGCGTTGTTTCTGGTGTTATTCACTCTGCTAGGCTTGTATCTACAGCCCAGGGACTTGGATTATCTCAGTGTAAGGCAAGTCCACGTGGTGCTTTTGTACTATTGGCTACAGAAACTATCGGAAGCTCAACTCATTATCCTGGCAGACCATTAGAAGCTCTTGACTTCTTTTGATCAGCCCTACTTTTTCTCTAATATGTTGTGTGTGTTATTTGCTAGTCTCAAGTAAGTACTTAGTCTTGAGTAACTCTTCTAGTTACTGCGTGGGTTTGTGCGTTGGTTTGAGAGAGGTGACAGACCTGACAGCTACAGTAGGAAAAAAATGAGCTTCATCTTGTATGACAGAGTATCAATATTCTGTAGTTCCCCATGTTCTTTGTGGTGTTTACATGTCCAAAAACTCCTGGATGAAAAAAATCAGGCAGAACTGCAACTTTATAGGTCCATGATGCTGCAACTAATTCTAAAATATTCTCATAATTTCAGCAAGATTCTGGGAATTTAATAGATATTAAAAGAAAAAAACATTTATTAGGTGATAAGGTATTTGTTTCCTTCTTTTCATGAGCCAGTAGTGTTCTAAAGTACGAGGGGTGGATGTGTGTTTTATTTATAGGTACACATAGCTATTTAGACTTGTAGATCCCTAACAGCTAAAAGCTCTTTCTGACTGTTTTGGTCTCTGTTCTATTTCTCCTAAAACATAAATGCTCACTTCAGCTTGAAATAACAGCATTTTAAAAACCCCTGAATTTTCATGGAAAGGTGTCACCAGTAACATTTATTTGCATTTTTTTAAATCATTTAAATTATTCGTATGATGTATAATTTTTCCATTTCACTTGAAGTTAAGATTTTGACACAACATCCTGAACAAAGGAAGTGAAAATCTAATTCTTCTAAGTTAAATTTTTTCATTGCCTTTGTGAAACGAACATGCAAGTGAGACCATAAAGCTTAGAAATGAGTTTGAGTATGACCACTGCCCTTTATTAAAAGAAGAAACAGACTTTGTTGTTGTTGTTGTTCTGTTATATTTATGGATCTATCATCTCCCTTTCTCATTAGGTCCAATTATAATATTATTTGCCAGCGTAATTTTGACTTCAGCTGAGTTTCTCTGAATGTATTCTCATGTAATTCAATCAGAACTGGGCCATTGGCCATTAACAATAACTTGCCTATTTCCTGTTAAATACTTAA
The DNA here is from genome assembly GCF_009769465.1 of Tauraco erythrolophus. Classification (NCBI taxonomy): domain Eukaryota; kingdom Metazoa; phylum Chordata; class Aves; order Musophagiformes; family Musophagidae; genus Tauraco; species Tauraco erythrolophus. Next base: position 19,493,784 of record NC_141473.1, on the reverse strand, counting down.
GGCTAACCAAGTAAAAAACATTGCTGTGTCATTCCCTTTGGGAAACAAAGCAAATTATAAGACTCATTTTGTTTCAAATGCAGAGTTCATAGTGATTAGTTTTATCAGTGAAGTAGCAAAAAGAGTCTTGCTGACCTAGTACAATGAAAATATGCCACTCCAGTGCTCTCTTGCATAACTACAGGAATTAGCTTGTCAGGGTAGTGAGCAGAAGATGGGTTTGGCTTATGCAGGTTTTACACAGACTTAATATGGATTGATGTGTATTCCATATTTATTTCTTGCTGATAAGTAATGAATTGGCCTGTGCTCATACGCCTGGCTCCTTATTTAGATAACTGTTGTGAACTTGTGTATTAGTTTAAACAAAGGAAATCAAAGCTGTAATGGCATGTGTAGTCAGTGGATGATTTACCCTCAGTGTTTTGGTTAAACTGCGAGTAGAAGACTAAGTTAACCCAAATGATACAGCTGTAGAAATAAGGCAAGTGCTCATCGAGATGTACTTTTAAAGAAGATAGCCTTTAGCAATGGTCTATCCTGCTGCATTGTGGATTGTATAACTGAGCACGGTTTAGAAACCGGGAAGGGAAATAAATAAGAGAAGCTAAAAAAACCCTAAAAATGTTTAAAAGCGTATTTAAGGGATGATCCCTTGAATCAATTTTCCCTGGGACAAATGGTCATTAACACTTGCCTGCTTAATTTTTGTCAAGTCAAAGAGGTTTATTTTGATTATAATCAAACATTAGCAGAAATAACACTTCTTAAACACATTTAAAAAAATAGCAAATGTTGTAATTCTTAGTCTAGTCTGGCTAATCAGTGAGACAAAAAGCAAAGTGCTATGGAAATTCTCCAGCCTTTTATAGTTATTTCATTTAAATTGAGAGAAAACTGGTTTTTTATAAATTGGCAGATCATTAAAATTACATTAAAGCAGAGCAATCATAATACCAACGTTACAATCCACAGGCATGGTAAACATCAGTGAATGCTCTTCTACGTTGTTTAACATGGCAGAAATCTGTTCGGTGCTATATCCTTGAATTTTAGCTGTGACTTTAATTTTTTTTTCCCCACCCCATGTTCCAAACTCTTATTGCTGAAATGATTTGGCTTTGTCAGGAAGAAAACTCTTTTCATTTGTATATAGAAGTACTTTTCTCCATAACAAACAAGATGTGACTACTTCCAATAGAAATGTATTTAATATAATGTATTGAGCTCATTGAGTATTTTTAGCATGTTCCCATGAAAAGAAAATGAAGTACGTATCATAAATCTATCCAGTTCTTCAGAAGCCAACTCTTCATTTTTCTTCTTCCATTTCTGGCTTCACTTTTTCTGGCTGCTTTGATGCACATTCGGTCATGACTCTTTTTCCTTGGAGAAATCAGAACTTCTCCCATTTTTAAGTGGATGAATTACATGAGAAATGTCCTGGAGCAACTAAAAGTCCTGTCCTGGTTTTAGCTGGGGCAGTTAGCTCTTCTTTTTAGCAGCTAGAAGAGCTCCGTGTGTTGGTTTTACTCAGAGGCTCACTCTGAGAAGAATGCTGATAGCAAGTTGATGTTTGTGGTTGGACGTGAAACTCCAAGGACTTTTCAGTGTGCCGGAGTGCAGAAGCACGGCGGGATAAGGGGGGGGCATAGCCAGGACAAGGGGGACACGATTCCCCTTGTGATTTGTGGTGGAACTTAAGATTGAGGGCCAAACTGGCCAATTAGCATTCCATATCATGCAGCGTCATGCCCAGTATAAAAGTGAGGGTCAGCCGGACAGAAGGGCTTTTGCGCTTTGGCTCTTTCGCCGCTTCTGCTCTTTTGCGCTTGCTGCGCTGTTGCTCTATTGTTTTTCTTTCTTTTTCTCTCTCTCCCAGCACTCCCACTCTCGGAGTACTCTCTCTCTCTGCCCCTCTCTATTTTGGGGCCTCGCGTTCGTCTGGGATTGCAGCTTCGGGACGAGACGGGCTGCGGATAAGAGGGGGTGGTGAGCATCTACACTGTGTATTACTTATCTGTATTAAATTGTTCTTATCTCAACCCACGGGTTTCCCGTTTCTCCTTTAATTCTCTCCCTCGTTCCTGGGGGTGGGGGAGGGTGAGCGACCAGCTGTGTGTGGGGTTCGGTTGCTGGAGCGGCCCAACCCACAACAAGTCCTGATCCAGATACCACCGAAAAAAACAGAAACGGTTTCTTAAGAGGCCATTAGATCATGGCTAATGAGATAATTCTCAGAGGTCCCATTCAAAGCAGGAAGCTTGGGGAAAGCAGAGGATTCTGTGGGTTTTCAAGTTGCTTGCATGCAAGAGAGTGAGAAAGAAACCAGAGCAATAATGAAGACTTCTCCCTCAATTTCATAAAATTGTCTTTAGACAAATTATTACTGAAAAAGCTTTGCACAGAATATACATCTTAGCTGCAATATAATTGTATTTTATCCCATCTGTAGTACCACCAGCCTTAATTATAATTAGGGCAAATTCCTACCTCTCTTCTCAAGTTTGGTGAGAGGAAGAACCAATCCTCTATAGTAACGAGGCTGAAATGCTGTAAGAGAAACATCTGTGAGAGTACAAGACAGGTTTTCAGGGTATCCAAACTCCAGTTCTGCCTGGCTACAGCATGCAGCAAGGTACTCTTTAGTCTCATTATAGCCTGCCTATTGAAATCATTGAATTATTTACATGGATAAATGTATCAGGAGCAGGCATTTTTACAGACAAACCTGCACCACACTCATTTCACATATTTTATTACACAAAAACGAATCCAGGCAAAAATGGATCCAAATTAAATGAAGGCAGGTAGGTAGAAACTTTTGAGAACTGACCAGGTAATTATATCCAAGTTCAAAACTAGATAAAAAGGAAAGCAAGGATTTTTTGAAATGCTACATTTTAGCTAATTATAGATAGTTTTTAAAGCTGGAATAAAATACTGGAGTTTATATAATTTGTCTTTAGGAAATGTCATTTTCTGTTCATATCTTGCATTCATTGGAGGAACAACTTTAAAGAAAATATATGGATAAAAGAACATGAGTTATTTCATTATTGTGGCTAAAGGTTTGCTTTTATAAATTTTTGTAAATCCAAACTATTTTGGTATTGATGATCTTTATTGCTTTCTGGGATGACAAGGGATTATTCTGGAAAGAGAAGACTATTTTAAAAAAAAAATGGTTATTTTACAGTGTTAACTTTACCTGTTTAATTGAACATAATATTTTTTTTTAGTAATTGCAAGTTAGATGTGCTTAGCATGATTTTCACAGTACTTGCAGTATTTATTACCTTGTTTGAAGAGAGATGGTTTTGTCAAAAATACTTACTGTGTACAAACTAAGAAGAACTGTAAGCATTCTGTAAGGAAAAGATAGGATCTGTGCATGCTCACAATCAAGTATCTAAAATGTTTCAAGTTCTCTATGCTTGTTTGGTTCCTGTGTTACTTTTTAATAACTTCTATTATTTCTCCTCTAAAAAATAAAATAAATATTTTGTGCTTCTTTAATGCCTTAGCTTGGAGAGGCAAGAGATACCTTGAATAGGTCCTCAATAGTATATCAGTATACAGAAGGGTACATCCTCCTTACAGCAAACACATGCTAAGGTAAAATTATTTTACTAGACTGCAAAACCACAGCAACTTGCTCCAGCATTCCTCAGTGAGAGTCTTCATTAATCAAATATGCAAGGAAAACTGTCTATAAAATTGTTGATAACTATCTCTTAGTTTGGAAACACATACCATTAAGGTATTAATATCTGTATTTCTGTGAATCAGCTGTAATGTTTTGTCATTGTGCTGTTTAAATGTTGAGATTACAAAAATATCATCATTGGTTTTGCTTATTGGGTGGGGTTGTTCTGCTTTGCAACCATTGTTGGGAAGTAAACGTTCATTAAATTTGCCAAATTTTATGTTTTCCTTGCAACCATCTTCACAATGGTAGATTTGACTGTTGAGCCTCTGCTGTTTTATCACAGACCTGCAGAAATCTTGATCAGATTATCCAAAGATGAAAAGTTTTCCAAGACATTAGTGAGTTTATCCAGATGCATTCTGCTATGTTTTTCCATGCTTTAAAACAGATTCTTCAGAAGGGCTGAACAAGTACATTACAGTGGCTTGCTTTCTTTTCTCTCACAGAAAGTAAACAGACGTATACTGTAAACACAATTTTCTGGAACTAGCAAGACCACGCAACTTCTGAATTAATGAAATATTGTTGGTTTTGACTGAGTAGATAGAAAACTAAAAGCAAAATATTTATTCAGTCTGGTATGTTGGTTTATAAGAGTGCATTGGTCTCTTCTGGAAACTTTGATACATTTGTATGCTTTTTTTTTTCTGAAGTGACTTGACTCATGCTGTGTGAAAAATCACAAATGATAGAAATAATTTTAATCAGTAAAGCCACAAAGTTACCAATCATCAAAATATTATCCCTCTAGAGTAACCATACATTAATATCTTTAAGAAAATACAACATCTCAGTGGGGTATTTTTGCTTGCAGCAGAGAAAACTTGATCTGGGAATTACAAGCATCTTTCAGTTTTCAGTGAGTAAAAGCTATTCTACACTATTGGAAATATTGCTACATGAGAAGGGGTTTGGCAATGCAGTCAGGTAGCTAAAAGGAGTGCCAGAACTTAGGAAGTGTGGGGAAGGACAGGCCTATTTGGCAAGATGTTTAGAAAATGGGTATAGAAAACAGTTAACTCGCTTCAAATTTATGCTGAACTCACTCTTTATTAGCAATAAAAACTTCAGAGATAAAAATCAGTAAAGATGGATATAAGTTTGTATTCCTTGCATGTTGCAAATATTGCTTTTCTAATGCAGCATTTCTTAGGTTATTTCTTTTCATTATTTTTATTCAATTGAGCCTTCCTCTTAAAAAAATATAAAAATACAAAACTCCAGTCCTCACCATTCATATCTTCTCCCTTTGAAGCAAAGGGTGAATGTCTTCTATTCCAGGACATTAATAATTTTGCACTTTAAGACTATTACCCTTGTATCAATTTTCTCCCTTTTTGTGTCCCTGCATCTTCCTGAGAAATATTGTTTTAAAAGACTATAACTGATTCTTAAGCAAACTGTGAACAGGATTTGATGATACATTAATCTTGCACATTTTCTGAGAATATTATACTTTGAATAGTTTTTCCTGAAAGACAAGAAAAATTATATGGAAAGCTAAGTTGATAGCTAGAGGAAAGCAACAGAACAAATGGCATTGCTTCAAAACATCTTCTAGTTCTGCACCTACAGCATCCTGGTCAGTGATCCCAAAACTTACCTCAATAACATTTTTCTAATGATGCTGCGCACTGACCCTGATGTCTGCCTGTAAATCCATTTTTCTGCCGTAAAGCAGGTGAGAGGGAGTGAATGGACTCTGTCTGCATTATTTATAGTATTAATTTGATAAATAATTCCCTTTTCTATGTCTTATTGTAGTAGATTTATTTCCCATTTTGACATATCTTTCTGCAGGTAGTTCTAGCTAGTAAATCATCTGAACAGAGCATGAAAAACACTGCTTTTCTTTTCATGAAACTGAAATGTGAAGCAAAAGACACATGATAATACTATCATAAATTCTCATGTTTTACTGCTCTGCTATTTCTATTATTGCCCTGTAAGATTCTTGCTAAACAGAGGAGTTTGTAGCACAGTATTGGCACTTACCAGTATTAAACCTACAGGCTAGCAGGCTGTGGGAGCTGGAAGAAAATGTTAGGAATGAGGCTTCTCCCACAGATGGTCTTCCTCAAAAAAGCAGTACCAAGCGAGCAAGGGAAGTACAGTTTTCACAACGTATTGATACAGCAACAAAACCTTGAGTTTTATTTGAACGAGGAGGAAAAAATACTATGGGGGATGCTCTAGGTTGTTACTGCTTGGTTCTACTGCAGATCAACCACTGCTGCTAAATGGGAGAGTGGTTTACAGTAGGCTGGCAGCACATTTACAATGGCAGTCATCAGCAGGAATGGCAATTAAGTAGTATGGTCATAAGTGACACTTGAGAACCTCAGAGCAAAACTTACTGATTTGACTCTGGGTAATTAGCTCAATAGAAAGAAAAAAAGATGGGAGGGTGCAGGATGGGCAGGGAAGGTTGCAAAACTAGCCAATCCAAACTCTTTGCAAAACCGTTATCTCAACTTCTGCTCCAAAGGGCATTGTCTACGCTGAAGAGAATTTTTCAGTCTAAGCCTGTTCATCTAAAGCCTTTACTGTAAGCTGCTTTGTGCAGTGTTTATTGAGGAAAAAGGACATGAACATGGTGCATTTGAGCAGGATCAGACTAGAAGGATGCAAGGGACCTCCTGGTAAAGTATAACCAGTACAATGGCTGCTATATTACTGGCATGAGGCATGCTATGGAAAGACTGTTTCACATAAAGGAGGCTCATCCAGGACCCCCTCACCTGGGATCCCTTGAGAGCTAGTGTTACTTTTATGGATAAATTATAGATAGGGTATTGCTAATACCATATAACGAGCTAGGTAAGGGTAATTTGTTTTTGTGCCCCTTTCAGAGCTTTGCTCTTTGGCTTTTATTTTGGCCACAGCTGATGTTTATCTTGGGTAAAATGTGTTTGTGACACTGAAAGGTGGGCTCAGGGAAGGATCTCTGGCACAGCTATGATTACAACTCCTTTTAGGGACTGACTCAGTGGCTGCTCTTGAGTATCTTCACATATGCTTTAGAGGTGAACAAAGAGACATATAAAGTGGAGAAGGTCTGACTGGACCTCCCTGTGTTGGTGTCTAGATAATTCTGGCAGCAATTGAAGATCTCACGCTGCAGACTGTGACTGGCTGCTTGTGCTGGATGAAGAGGTGGTCTAGATGCTGTCAGCAGCTGCACAGCTGCTTCCTGATTTCTTCAGCTCCTAGCACGGACTATGGTAATCACTCTGAGCATTTCCCAGTATCACCTTGTTTTTCCCAGTGTTCAGGCATGGTGTCACTGAGTGATCATCCCCTGAGGCAGCATAGCCAGCTACATTTCCCCAGAAACACCAACCAGAAAAGCCAAAAAAGCCCTAACCTGAAAACGCATTGTGGTGACTCCTTCCCTCCCTCCTGAATCAGGAGAAGTAAATTCCCACTTGAGAGATATAGAGGAAGTAAAAGGGTTCCTACTCTCTAGGACAGCTTTTTCCAGGCTTTCTTGTTTTCTGGACTGTGCTGTTCTGTGCGTCTAAGGACCCGCTCCAAACTTTCCTTTCAAACACTCCAATATTACACAAAGTGACAGCTGCCTTCGTAGAAAACCTAAGATTGTCCAATATGTCAAGTCTTTCACGCTCTGTAGTTGAAGTGGAACTTCTCACATCTCACACTGTGACTTCATGATGAAAGAGCTGAAAACTTCCAAACCTGCCAGGAGTGGAGTTACAGAGTTAACTTTCACTGTTGTCCACATCCTTCTGTGACTGCAGTTTGTGGATTTAAACAACATGCATTATTTCTTAAAAAGAAATATTGGTTTAGATTTCATTGCTTTTATGTCTCAACAGATCTTACCTAAAATTGGGATTCACTTCATGCTGGTATTAAATTTTTTTTTTTTTTTTAAAGAATACAGTTTAGCTAAAGCCAGAGCAGTGCTAACCTGCAGAGCCAACTACACTTTAAGCAGTAAGGTAGCAACAGTTTTTTCACTGGGATTGTACAAGCATATTTTAGAAAGGTTTGTGTCTTTATCCTCAAAATCTTGGATGTGTGCCCTTGTTGCCTCTAAATTTTGCATGTTTTTCTGAAAGTAACTATCCAATCACAAGTCTGAAATTTAGAACTGTTTCCATGTCTTGCTTCCCATATATCGCCTTTCTCTTTTTCTGTCTTCATTCAGTTAGTGTTATGCTGGCCTCCCTGTGCTCTGACTTGTTCTGGTAGTTTTATATCACTATTTTTCTCACAACCACGCCTATTTGATTTGCCTCCCTCGCTTTCTTCTAGAAACATAGGAAAGGGCTCACAGACCAAGCATGCAATCTCTTCTAGAGTTTGGTACCAGCACATACCAGGCTGCCACGTGATGATGTAGACGTCTCATTCACCCATTAATGTTACCTCTTTGTCAGATGAGTAGTGAATTATCTAATTTTAAAAAAATACTACTGCTGCAGTTCAGTGTTTTGATGCAGTTCTATTCATTTATCTTTTAAAAAATCAAAAAGTCCTATCCTTGAACCCAAGTAATCATTTTCTTATGCTTCTTCTCAAAGCCTCTTTCAGCTAGAATTCTGTCTGAAAGCTTTCTCCTCAAAGCCATGTTGCCCATGTGCTTGGGTAATGGGACATTCTTCTAAACTTCTCAACTTCTTTCCTTTTTCCCTCAAATACAGCTCCATCCAACAACAGCTTCCATTTGCCACATAGCTGTGTTTTGTTTTGGCTGTATGAAGAAACTTGTTTTTTTTTTTCTTTTATTTTCTTTCTAAACATATCCAGAGATGGAAGGGGGAACTTTATCTCCAAAAACTTCAAGGATTGACACACAGCCCATAACAACTCTTGTTCTTTCCTGGGCTCTCATTACCTGAAGCAGATGGTAGAGGAGACATGGAGTCCTGCAGGATGCTTTCCCTGAGGAAAGCAATTACCTTTAGTGACAGTTAAGCAAATGTAAATTTCTAATTCATAAGACATATATTTCATTTTAAGAAAAAAAAAAGTAGTCTTATTTGGAGGAAACACAACTTCTCAGACTTTTCTGCAGAATAAAAAGAGCTGAAACTTCTTCCCAGAACTCTGAAATCAACTTCAGAGTTTTATAATTCCACTTGGAATCTTCACAGATACTTTTATTTGTATGTTGTTCTATATATGCTCTCATAGGGGAAAAAAAAAATTACAGCAGACCTATGAACTCCTCCCTTATGCTAGAACTCAAAAAAAAAAAAACAAAAAAAAAGCTACTCTGATAGGTAACACAGTCAGAAACATCATTACTTTCAGGCAGAATATGGAAAATATGTTTGAATTAACATCAGCTCTGCTCTGTACTACAGAGCTTGTGGATATTCTGGGCCAAAATCTCTTCTCGTCCTTCTGCACATAATACTTTTGGAATACTTAAAAGAAATTGAACTGTTCCAAACAAATTTGAAACTTCTTTAGAAAACTTCCTTGAAGCTGGAATATAACCTATCTCTTACTATTGCAAAACTATGATCCTTCTCTAAAAATGAGACCAAAATGTACTTTGTACTGTATATATCCTAGTGTATAAATCCATCAAAAATGGTTTAAGCTTGTTTCAGTACACCTAGCTCAGTGCACAGATCCAGGACTCATGTATCTGCCACTTAGACGCCCAAGTGTTTGCAACAGTCACAGTACGCTTTGAACAAGGGATCTGGCACAAACTTCTCACTATTTAGTTCAAATTAATGTCACTGAATTCATTGAAGTCGTTTTGGCTTCCTATTTGAGAAAGTGGGGACAGAAGTTAGCCTAAAGTGTGATTTGCTGCTGAGGCAATTTGATAATGAACATGTTGTCTCTCATCAATATCCTGATATCTGAAAAAGTAGATCAAGCTCTGAAACAGTTTTTGCTCACTAACATACCCTGTGCTTCATCTGGAACATGGTGTGCAGTGCAAACTTGGCCCAGAAAAAGCATCTTGTTCTTACGAATTGTTTTAAGTTTACTATTATTTTAGGTTATCTATAGTAATATATTACATAATCAGTGCATTTTATATTAATACATTATGAATAATATAGTAATATGATTAATGCATTTATTGTTATGAAATTTTAAATACAAATGTTATTATAATATTTAGCCCTGCTGCACTGAGGGAAGAGGTCTGTTACCAAAGTCAGGAGAAATAGAATCACACACTTGGATGAGCTGCAGTGGTGTGGGAAACAACTAGAACTAGAAACAGTAAATTATCTTGATTCTTACACAAGATAAGGCTTTAAATCATTTTAAGCGGAAGTGATGACCAAAATCAGCTTCTAAGGATAAAGTCCAGATGTCTCTGAATGTATCACAGAATCATAGAACGGTTTGGGTTGGAAGGGACCTTAAAGATCACCTATTTCCAACTCCCCTGTCATGGGCAGGGATACCTTCCACTAGACCAGGTTGCTCAAAGCCCTATCATCATAGTGAAGAAAATAATAAAATTTTACGTTTATTTTTTCCTTACTGACTTCAGAAAAAAAAAAAAGAAATATCAAGAACACAGAAGAGCTTTCAAATAGACAATAAAGGAACTACTGGAGTGGAACAAGGAGTATCCATATATCAACAGAAACAACTTGAGCATAGATAGTGTTCACCTAGAATAGAGAAGGGCTCAACCAATATAGCCAAGAGAATTAAAGAAAGAAAACATAGACAAAGACCAGACAGCTCCTAAAATAAACTCTAATAAGACATATATGTTATGTTAGAAATATAGGACACAATCTTTACCTGGTGTAATTAGCATAGCAGCACTGCAGCTAATTGTGCTGCATGACTATGCAGCAGTAGATGTTGGTCCGTGTGACTTTGCTCAAATTCTTATATTCACATTGAAAGTGTAACATATTCTTTCAGTGCCATAGTTGCTGTGCAAAGGCAACAATTAAATTGCATAAAGTAGTTTATTTCTAGGCAATCCAGTGAATTAATGTTTAATGGACATACTTTTTTTATAATAAAGAGTATTTCTAAGCGATATAAGTTATTTGATCCAGCTTCTTAAATGGTTTATTTTTTTAACAACAAAGTGGAAAGCAATGAATCATACCGATCTTTTCACCATTCTCAGGTCTTTATTGCAGCAAAAAAATCTCTAGGATACAAGATGCATCCAACATTCAGACGTATTAAAAGTTGTTTGGGGCCAAAGGCCAAACAATAGGTTAGGCCAACTTTGCTCTTTTCTCACTAGGAACTCAAACATCCTGCACCACCTTTTACCCTCCCCCTTTCTGGTATTCCTGTTACACCCCAATTCTTTAGATGGTCTTTTTTTCTCCAGGCTTGCTAGGACTGGTGGGCTGTACAAGAATTAACCTTGTTACCTTTCAGTTTCTTGATGACTGCATTAACAGTGCTCAAGAAGCCTGCTTCTTCCCATAACTCTTCTTTTCGATCTATGGGGAAAAAGCTAATGTGATAAACCAACAAATTATCATAGTAAAGGATGGGGGACCTTACAGAACAAATTCTGGCTTTTCTGCAAGCTTCAGAGCCTCATGCATCCCTGCAGCTGAGAGTTTCCGGTTGATATTCCTATATCTGCATTGCAAGAGGTTGCGGTAAGTTGTCCTCAGGTCCCGATTAAAGAAGGCATATATAAAAGGGTTAATGAGAGAGTTTGCATAACCCAACCATAGAAATGTTCTCTCAACCCACAGTGGGATACAGCTGCACACTGTACCGCAGATGAAGGGCCTGGCGGTTGAGAGGAGGAAGAAGGGCAGCCAGCAGACAGTGAAAGCCCCAACAATAATCCCAAGCGTAGTGGCAGCTTTCTGTTCTCTTTTAAAGATGGAAATGTTTTTCTTGTCATGCTTTAGGAGTCGTGAAAAATTAGTACATTCTTCAGATTCCTTGTGCAGTTTTACAACTCCGTTCATAGAAATCCCTTCCGTTTCTTCTGGCCGGGGAAAACCAGCAAACTTATGTTTAGCAGCACTCCTCTTGGCAGCTTTGTAAATCTGATAGTACATGAAAAGCATCACTGACATTGGAATATAAAATGCAACTGCCGTGGAGTAAATGGTGTAGCCAAAGTCTTGACTGATCAAACAAACCTTTTCATCGTTTACATTTTGGGACCATCCAAAGAGCGGAGGTATAGTGATAGAGGCAGATAAGAGCCATACGCAGAGGATCATTTTGGCCATACACTTCCCGTTCTGCCTTACAGGGTACGTAAGAGGTCTCGTTATTCCCAGGTACCTAGAACGATAACTTAGAGTTACTACATAATGCAGTGGTTAACTGATAAAAGTTATTTCATGTACTTTGTCCTAAAATAAAATATCTTTGGCTAAGGTTTCTATTTTACATTTTTCAGTCCTCTCTTTGCATGAATTTCAAACTTGTAAATTCATGTGTGTCTCACTTCAAAATTTACAGTGCTGATAGTCTGGATAAAAGGTCTTTTATTCTAGAAGGTAATCTCACATTGGCCATAACGGACTACAATTTTAATGAATTTGTGCAATCTTTGCACAGATAATTAATTTTTTGGTCATTAATTAAATTCTGAAGCCTAAGTCTTATTTGGCTAATTTATGAAATCTTGGTGTATAGATGAATGTTCACTCCCCAAAGCATATCACTTCTTGTATTGAGTGTATGCTTCAGTTAAAACAAGCATGTGTTCATCTTCATTTTCATTCATTTTACATATTTATCAGTTACAAAGATCCCTGACACTAAACTGAGATGATGAGCTATCTTTCTTACCTTCAAGTTTCAGACAAGAACAGCAAAATGCAAACTTATCCCAAGCGTAGACTATTTCAATACTACAATAATTCATTTTATCAGCATTTAATTAGAAAGAAATTACATTTATTCAACATTCAAACTTTTATTGAACAAAATGACAATCTATCACAGTGATAGTTCAAGAAGATCTGGGAGAAAAAAACATAGTTTTACCAGAACCTAAGTTTAGGTTGGTAAATTGTAAACAGAAAATAAAAATGTTTATAATTTTACAAGTTTTCACAGAAAAAAAGGCTGTTGACTACTTCTCCATTTCCTAAGCCTTGACAGCTTAAACTATATATTTTTTTCTAATCAAAAAAATTATCACTACTGCCCTATATAGCTGGACAGCAATATTCTAAGCTTGTATTTATTCTTAACTACAGAAGATTTCTTTATTTACTTTCTAACTATGGGAAGTATCGCTTAGTTGGAATTGAATGCTTTTCTTTTTTACACCTAACATTTTTACTTTAAATTAGGTTTCTGCTCAACAGGAACTTACTTATGAGTTACCGCTACCTTCTCAAATGGTTCTTTTTTTCTTCCACTCAATAAAAAGAATTTTGAGAAAAATCAATATCATTCACTTTTTCTACTTGTGAAAGAAATGGTTTCACATCAGGTTTTAGAACAACATTTCAGTTCCAAGAGGCAAAGGTTTTGGAGGGTTACAAACAAGAAATATACTAACATAATTAAAAATGGGGTATTTTCAGAACATCTTTTCTTTCTCTGTTCAGCTAGCAAATCAACCATGAGTATTTGACTGGCTCTGCAGAACGCTGCATTGTTGATTTTACTGCAATGCAGTAAATTATGGCCAGAGCTGCTGCTTTAAACAAGAACTCAGGTATACTACAATTTTGGAAGTATAAAGAAGCACCGTTTCATGATCTGCTCTAATGAGTTACAACAATCCATCTCAAGAACATCATTGACTTTATATTACCAGAATAGCAAGTGTTACATAAAGGACAGAACAGGTTTATTGTCCCCTATTATTGACAGCATGTACAAGTACATTACAGCAGGCCAGTACTGTGCAAATGAAGCTGTGCCTGGTGGGGCTGTAAGAACAGTTATTAAAATTGGCTGGCAATAGAGCAGTGTGATACAAGGACCATGCTACTAAAAAAATATATCTTTCTTGTGCACCTCGCCATCAGCATTAAAATATAGTACCTGCCCCAGCTCCGGCAGCTGTGGGCACACTGTAGAGCTCATGGAGATTTCTGTTTTACAGCATTAGGGCTAAAACTGCCTTCTCAAGCTGCTGAGAGTTTTCTAAGGTGCTTCAAGATGTGTAAGAGCAAGGTTAATGCAATGAAGTTCCAGGGTTTATCTACCTTAGGAATACATTGTCCTGCTTTAAGCAATGTACCTGCAGTTAAGTGTAAGTTATCAGCTGCAGCCCTTCTGGGACAACAGTGGCACACCCTTAAAGTTTGTCTCAGAATAGCATGATTTAGCTACAAAACAGTTAAATATATCCTTTGTGCAGAAAGCTTACTTGTGACTTGTTATAAAAAAAAATCTTTAAAAAGTTGATCTACCTTCCTGAAGTATGTATTTTTCTAGCTATTATACAATTGGTCATTAAAAATAACACATGTATGGGGTAAGCTTTATTGTGTAGCTAAAAAAGTTAAACTGGATTTCTGTAAAAATCAGATCTGTGGGCTGCATGTTCTGAATGCCTACTGATGCAATCTCATGCATCAGAATACAACAAAAAGAATTCATGAAAGCAGAAGTATACTGAAAAGAATTAAAATTCATTAGTTTTGCCCTGGCAACTACTTTTTTAGAAGCTATCTGAGCTTCAAAAATGCTGTTTGAAATTAAAATATATTAATTAACATAAAAATACACCAGCATCCTTTCTGCCTTGTCCATTTTGCTAAATGTGTATGATAGGGGAAAAGAAGTGAGCAGGCATAAATAAAGGAATTTTATCTTTTTATCTCTGTAGATGAAATCCATTACCCTTGAAAACTTAGTTGCAACTTCAAAATAATGTAAATCACTACTGTTGTCTAATACACTAGAGAGTGTCTAAAATTTAATAGATTCATGAACTTCAAAAGCATTGTGTCAAATTCATTTCCAAAAATATGCTTTGTAATGCTTAATCTTTAATTACTACTTTCAAAAAAAAAAAAAAGACTAAAGGTAAATCAGCTGAACTTCAGATATCATTCAAAAATATGTAACACCTTGAGGCCTCACTACTGGGAAAGAACGAAGTCAAATTCCCTAAAAAGCCCATTTCATGTATCCCAGCTATTCCCACAAGAAAGAAGTGTCTCAGACTTGTCATTCTGAGATTTGTTCCTTTTATATGCCACACATGTTAATTTTGATCTTAGTAGGGAAGAAACTTTGCCTCAGTTCTCAGTTGTAAAAGAAGGGCAATGCTATTTCCTATTCTTTCTCCTCCGAGTTTCTGGGCTTCTGCCAGACGAGGCATCTATCCATATTACACGCAGCACAGTGAGGACTATATCTAGGTTACTCCTCAAAAGCACAGTGTTGCAGGCACATGGCCCTTATATCTTGTAAGCTGGTCATGATATTTCACGTTCAGTGTTGCCTGATGTTGTATGTAGAATATTGAAGTGCAGGATGCTACAGCAGACAACGGTCGGGCAGCTCTACAAGAAGCATGACACATGCTCTGGTCAGGGTCCTGCTGCCATTCTAAGAAGAAAGGCTGCTGGGTGAGTGGAGAAAAACGAGTAGGGAGAACCTGGCGCTAGTATCTAGTGGATACAACAACAATAAAGATGATGGAAACTATTTTTGTATTACATCACTGAAATCTGGAAACCAGCTTCTTGCTCAAAGAGCTCAAAATAAGAGCCAATAACATAGACCAAACAGAAGGGAAATGGTGAGGGACAGAGTACATTTATTTTTAAACAAACGTGTGCAAACACACAGGCACATCCCTATTCTGGGTTGGTTTCTTATGACTTCTTCAGTGTCTGCTCTTCCCTGCTGGAGGATCAGAAACTGCCTCGTGTGCCGCAGGCTGTTCAGGTGTGAGGCGCACACAGGGTGCCCAGCTCTAAGGAGGAAAAATTACCCCTTGCCACCCTCTTTCTGGAGTTCTACTTAAACGTAGACGATAGGTAAGGAGCTCCCTCCTTTGTGAGTTGCTATCGTCAGCTATTGTGAACGATCACCTTTTGCCACATTCACACACAAAACACCAACAATGGAAAAGTTAAATGAATAAGTCCCTTTTTTTTTCCCCATAATAAAAATCTGGCTCCCTGTGATCCAGTGTTCTTTTCCAGTAGCTCAAAATTGTTACAATTTAATGACAGGCAATTGTTATAGACAATTTAATGTAAAACCATTACAACTGCATATGACTGCTCCTGAGAGCAGTCAGTTGTGTTTCTTTTTCATTCTGGCTTTTTTG
Organism: Tauraco erythrolophus; assembly: GCF_009769465.1. Classification (NCBI taxonomy): domain Eukaryota; kingdom Metazoa; phylum Chordata; class Aves; order Musophagiformes; family Musophagidae; genus Tauraco; species Tauraco erythrolophus. The sequence continues at coordinate 19,477,861 of NC_141473.1, read as the reverse complement.
ATATTGATGCATTATAATGATCACACAGAATAGTTTTTATTCTACAGGGCTAAAAGTCTCTTATGTCACTTGAACTGTATATCACACATGCATTTCTTATTGCAGTATGGTCAATATATTAACTGTTACAGCAAGCATTAAGATGTAACATATAGGGAAAGTATAATGGTATACGGCAGAGGGAACAGGCATCCACAGACCCTAGTGTCTGTTTCTGGCACATCATTTTATCCCTCTGTGACTCTTTGTATTCCCTCTTCCCATTTATGTCCGTGTTAGCTATGTGCTTGTTGTGATGGCTGCCATACATTACTGCTTGCACAGTGTGCAAACTGGTCTGCCACTGTGTCCCACTAGATATTACTATATTTAAAAATACAAAAGGTTCGATGCAGTTTCTTTTCTTGCAAATACATTTATTTCATTCTCCACTCTAGGAAATTGTGAAAAGTAGTTTGTTTTATCTGCAGTACTGTGGAGTAAGTTCTCATAGCTATCTACTTATCACCTACCAGAACTTTTCAGGAAGATCTTTCTCATTACCTTCATGTGAACAATTCCATTTGCAGCTGAATTGATTAGTAATTTTATAGATGTAGACGATGACACCGGTTTTTCTTCCAAGAAGAAAAAAAAAACAGCAGTGCCAGGAATAGTTGTTGAGTTTTGGGGGTTTTTTTTGTATGGCATGAACCTGATATTTTTCAGCAGTAGAAAAAATAATTTCCTTTTCTTTGTGTTTGTTCTTGAGAAAGCTAAATATAGCTGTAATATTTAAGCTGTAAAAATGGTGAATTGTTCATAGCTACATTGGAAACTGAGATGAGTCTAGTCCTCACACCTTTTGAAATATTCCAAAAGCAAACAGAGACTTAACAGCTACATCAGCTTCAACAATAGAAAGAGAACAGTAATAGGACAGTCCAATTTGGGATTACGTGTCCAAAACCTTTTTACATCTGTTATATGGCTAAAAGATACAGATAAAAGTAAAAGAACTTGCTTCTCACTGTGAGGAGAGTCCCAGAGTAATAGAAAACCTAACAGCTAAAAGCATTAAACTGTTTTGAAGCCTTCTGCCCACCCAGTAATAAATTGAACTCACCACGACATCGGGATCATTTATGCTACTTTTGAAGCACTTGTGTAATTCCTTTGTCTCTGGTCTCCGTGTACTTTATAGGCATATAGAATTCCATTTTAATTAGCCCATATTCATTTCTCAGAATTCACTGACCTGATCTAACAAATGACTATTCCAGAATCAGATTAGCATCTTTCACCGTCTGACTTTGCTTTTATACAGCAGATTGGATTACTATGGAATAGAACTAGAAACATTGTACTGGAAAAGTTTTAGATGTATATTATAGCTATTTCTACCAGAAATATCAATATATTGTTCTGTTATCACTTACCATTTCACTAGGAATTTCCCTTAACCTGAGAATTCTTTCAATTCTTCACATTTTTGCACTTTAAAAGAGTCATAAAACTGTTTTATTTCAAAGACACAGAAATGCTTACTTCTTTACTTTTGTGCTCTTTTTCTAATACAGCAGCTTTCCAGCTTCAATACATATTTCCTTGTATTAGTTTCTTTGCCAGCTCACAAGTATAGAATCCTGTCTAATGATTCGCCTGCAATAATAACTTATTTGGAAGAATGATACCAATCTACTGATCTTCCTTCAGAGGCTGTGATTCTCTCATGATCTTTCATAATTTTTCTGTTTAATTCAGTGCAACGTTAAGAGATGTTTCACAAGAATAGGAGCACAACGCCATTCCTAAAAGCTATCCAGCATTCAGAAATATTCTGCCTAGTATAGTGATCGATCTAGATTTTCATTTCTTATACTTTTATACATTAAACAGTATTAAACATTAAATGTCAATGGAAAAAGTTGAAACAATGATCAGATTTAGTATTTCTGGTATGGCTATGTCAAACCACCCAGCAGAAATTGTTCTCTTCTTCTCAAAGATACTGTTTATCCTAAGCAAAAGATGCTCTGTCCCACAGACCTGCTTTCAAAAAGAATAAGGTATACAAAAGGGAAATACTATTCCTATCACACGTTTAAGTTAACTGAGATGGAAGTAAAGGGACAGAAACTTAAAAAGACTGAAGTGTTGAGACATGAGCATTCCAGTGTACAACTATGACATCATAATACGAAAAGTAACCTTGTTAATTATTGTGTGATAGTATTGATACCTGCCTTTCTGCAATACAGGCTGGCCTCAATCACATCATGATAATCGCCAGTTTATTGTCTGGAAAGAGGAGGATACTTTAGAGGCAGTAAAACACTTCCCAGAAGTGAACAAAGTTCCTGGTTTCATTGCATATATGAAAGCTTTCAGAATATAAATTAGATCACTTTAAAACCTTAACATTAAATATTGTGCAATGTTAGAATGAGACAGCAGAACTAACAAAATCAAACCATTACTGAGTGGTGGAAAAAAAAAGACTTTGTTCAACTAGTTCTGTGCTCCATCTAGTTAAATGTTGCTTCTTTTCTATGTACTGAACTAGCTACAAAAAGTCTTAGCACAGTGGCCAGCTTCCACATCTTGATTGTATTTGCTAGAAATGGTTAAAGCTCTACTTCGTCCTTCTCAGTTGGTCTTGGATTCAGTAACATGAAAGATGTTAAATGCATGTTTTGGTATCTACTGTTTTAGATGTTGATGCTTCATGTTTCATACAATTTCAATATTACTCTTATTATTGAAACAGTGATCATTTAATTTTGACACTTGGAAGAATGAGAATGAAATATTAGTTTTGTCTTCAGAAAGGTTAACACCCTCCATTATTCCCCTTCTTACTCTCAGTTAGATGTATTTCCTTAAATTCTCTTTACAAAAGGAAGGCACTCCTTCCTACTGTTAGAGTAGGTACATATTGAATACAGTACTATACTTTTATTGTACATAGTAAATGTTCTGACTTGATGTTTCTTTTTCTCAAAAATCATTGCAGGGGTTTATTTCTGATGGAACTAAAGTAGCGTGGGCTTTCCTAGCGGTGGGGGAGGATTAAGTCAATCAAAATTAAATATCTGTTCATTCTAAAGGAACGTAATTTGCATAGTAGAAGATTATGTTCTCCTCTCTTAAATCTCTTTCAGTTTCTCTGTACTTTCATGGACTTTCTCCCTTCATATTGCATAACTTTACAGCTTCACATTTTTCTCATTTATTTTAGCTCTTTTTTCATTCTTTTGTTTCACTGATTCTATTTTTACTTCACTTTCTTGCCCTGCCTTATTTCTGTTTCTCTTTTAGCTCTGTATTTTTCTCTCTTCATTTTTGCCTACTGATCTAAGACATCAGTCCCAGAGTTGGGGAGATGTATTCCACTCTCATCTAAGAAATACATAATAACTGTATTGCCAGGAAGAGATGTGCAATGTCTTTCCATTCAACTTCTGTCATCTTAGCCGTAATTTCTGAAACCATATTCCTCTTTCTTTTCAGATCTCGGCAAATTTCTTTTATCTGTCCTTATCCTTTGCCTTTCATTTTCCCCCTGCATGACTGTCAAAGTACCTGTCACCAGTAACTGCCTTGCTTTTACCTTCCTGATAAAGCATTTCGGTAGCCTTTGGTATTCCACTGCAATACACTGTTTGGAAGAGAAGTTTCCAACATGCAGTTGCTGATGTTTATCTTGCAACACTGCCTGAATGTCAGATAATATGTATTTCCTAGCCAATATTTTGCAACTACCCAAATAAATATTTTATGTTATAGACTAAGCACTCTTATTAACTTACAAGTTAATTGTTATAACATTAATACATTAAAGTCTTACAAGAAAAGAGTACGGGTGTATTTTCTTTTTTTGTGTCTTCACTAATGATGTAGAGGTAGGAGAAATAAAAAGGGAAATGGATTTCAGTCCATTCCATCCTTCACCAGACTCCTAGAACCTAGATGCATTTGAAAACCGAAAAGGCTTTGGCAATGAAATATTTAGAATGAAGGTGCATGCTGTAATGGAAGACTTTCAATTGTTCAACTTTTTCAAAATGTCTGAACTTTTAACTTTGTAGGTTCTATCATCTCTGGTTTCCTGTATATAAGTGTGGTTTGTTTACAGAGTGCAATAGGGGTAATTATATACAGAGCTCAAAAGTGCTTCTCACCTCAATTCTTGATAGATAATCTGTAACATTTCAAAAGCTGTAAATCTGGGCAAGTCACACAAATGAAGAATCTATTTTTCTTTGTAGTGTTCAACCATGTGCAAGGTTGAAGGAAAATAAAAATAATTTCATGTTTTTCTAAAAGAAAATCTGTAACTGTGTCAGGGGACACACTACCTACTTCTGGCCTTTCACCCCCTCATAGATTTGTAAGCTCCTTTTATTTAATAATGTTCTAATTTTTCCCCAGTGATAATAAGCAAGAAATAGTGGAAGAAGTGAGAAGAGAGTCAAAAAGCTCTTCCTCAGTTTTCTTTCTTTTCAGAAGTAAAAAATTGTACTAATCAAAATATACAGTAAAGTACAATTCACAATACAAATTAGTAACATTTCAGGAATATTCCCCACAGAAGTGCTTCTCAGGCTTTTTAAGCAATGTCTCACTTCACTGAAAAATTCTTCATGGACTTCATCATAGCATACGCATGAACTACTTCACAAGTCCTGAAGGCCAGGCCCTCCTACATTGTTACAGCTTCATACCCTACCATGTAGTTTACGCTAGTTGTTAACTCATTTTATCACTCAAGGAGAAAAAAGAAAAGCAAGATATCTTCAAAAATGGCTGTTTGTTGCTATATTCAATAAGGTGATTTATATCAGAAAACACTATTTTGTTTAAAATTCACATTCAGTTTATTCTCTAAGTCCCTTTTTATTATTTCAAAATATTTTAGAATCATAGAAACAAATGCAGTGCTTTTGTATCATGTCAACTGTTGTACCTATCTGAGTATGTAATTACATGTAGACTGATGTCTGTCTTTCATGACTATTTTTTCATCTTTATGTGTATGATATGGTATCTCATTTTATTATTATTTATTATTCCATGATGCCTGGCCCCTTTTTGAGAGGGCAAACAAGTTATTTTAGCCCTTTGATACTATCCGAGTAGACTAGGCTGGGGAAAACTTTGTTCTAGAGAAGAATTAAAGAGAAAACACATTCTCATCTATTGCTGTCTGGTTGCGTTGTGACATTTGTTTCAGACTGGACATGCAGCAAAGAAGTTCAGGTTGGAAGAAAGCTAGGGAAAAAAATTTTATCTCATAGGCCTTTTGTATGGTAGAGGAAAACTGGTTAAATCTGAAAAGGTAAAATGAATCTGAGGATGACAAGTCAATGATTTGCCATGACTGGAAAGAGGTGGCTCTGGAAGTGAGCTTGAGAAGCAGCAGAGGAAACCTTGAGCATGAATGCATACAGTTCAAAAGCTGTCTGAGAGATGAGGGTTGACTTGAAATATTGCTTAATGATGTTACATGGGACTTAAGAAGGAAAAGACAAAGATGTACTGGGAATGACTTATGTTTGTCCTCCTTTTATCAGTCTAGAGAATCTGAAACAGCAAGTGAATGGATAGGAGGAAGAACAGGACCACTGGATGGTGGTAAGGCACTGGAGGAGAAATTACATAGCTCTATTCTTTTTTCATTATAATAAAGAAATTATGGAGGAATGCCTTAGCACTGGAGTCATCTTTATGATGGTTTAGTGCCTGAGGAGTTAATCTCATGTTTTGATCCTTACTCCCAAACGTTTCTACGTACTGCACAATAAACCTCTCTGTCCTTCTAGCAATTACACAGTCTGTCAGAAGATAGCCATTAAACATGATCTTTTGCTGAATGCCTTCAAGATTAGAGGATTTACAGCCTTACATGATCTGTTTGCTCATTGGCCTGAGCCACCTATATAATGGAATATAAGGTTCAAGTCCCCAGACTTAATTTGATCCTATGGGCTAAGCAGTATAGAAAAACATGAGTTGGGTGTCATCAGGATAACCCAAGCTGGCCAGCTGATAGGCAGAAGCACTCTATACAGTTGGTATTTGCTGATAGGAAAAGGTTTATTTGCTGCTTTGCCCTTGCTGTGGGGGAGAGCAACTTTAAGCGAAGATGTGGTTTCTTGAAGCTCCAGCTGAGATGAAATCCCTACTCTCTTATACAGGGGCAGTTCCTGAGCAAAGGAAAATGGAGGAATGGAAAATAATATATTTTGCAGATCAGGAACTGTAAAGGATACCAAATCCTCAGTTTCCTGAAAAGGTTTCCCCCATCTTAGCCCTCTCATGCCTCGCACCCAGGGGTATTATCAAAGCTAATGAAGATTTCAGGTTTTTGCCAGAGCCTGTGGTACCTCTAACATAGTATTTTCTTCCTCCTTACTGCCATCAGAAAGGGTTTTACTTCTCAAACTCACAACTTATTAACAGAGCTCAGATCTCTCACCCTCCTCTATCCTGACTGGTGTTGTCCTGTGGCAAAGACGAGCCCTGGTGATTCCAAGGCAGCGGCCAGAGGAGACATGCCAGGAGACAACCACCAGACATGTCTCAGTCTTGGAACCATCCTGTTCTGTGCATGCATTCGAGCAGGCTGTAATACAAATGGCCATGTGTTCTCTCTCAGTTCTGCACTCTGCCAGACACCAGCACAAACATCCCTTAGGTGAGCCACAAGGCAGGCTGACAGCCCACAGCATCTGAGCCTATTTCGGCCAACGTATCAGTCTACCATCTTCTCCTCCCACGTGTGCACAGTCACACACACGCACACACACCAGAGGACCCCTTTGTATCTGGCAGCAAGGTGGGTCCCAGGATGTATGTGCTACAAACCAGTTGAAATCAGAGGTCCTCCAGGAGGACCTCCAGTGACGGCAGAGAAGGGCCCACAGGCGCACCGGGCAGGTGCTGGTGTGGATGCAGCTGGGGCAGCCGGGGAGCTTCTCAGGATGAGCGGTGGGATGGGACACCAGGCCTTTCTCAGGAGGAGGCTGCCAAAACAGTACATGGATGTGCGGTTCAACAACACAGAAACACCTGCACCCAACTGAGCGCTCTGGCTGTTCCCCAGCACCGTGTCGGCATAGACCCAGGCCTCCTGCATCCCTTGCTTTTTGCAGGAGAATGCCTAAACACGCAGGGAGCTGCAGAGAGCTCTGCTCCGGGTGATCAGGGGACCTGAATATCGGGGTTTGCCCTGAGCGTTCCAGGCTGTCACTTCAGATGCAGCTTAAGCGGTCTGCCTAGAACCACAAAATAAGCCTATAGACCTTGATCGCTGCGTCATCACAAGCCAAGGTTGCTGCTTTAGCTGCATAACTGGGTTTTTTTGTTGTTGCTTGAGGTAAGCTAACAGATACCTTCAAATAAAATGTGTGGGGGCTTGATTTCAGAGCTATGAGAAACTGTCTTTTTTAAAAAAGAAAACCCTTGTCAGACTCCTGTAAAGTAGAAATGGCTAAGGTGATTTTCTCCAGCTTCGCTACACGAGTCACACCTGGATTGACACTAAACATCAGCTTAAAAGGAATTATTTTGAAAGTTATAATGCTGTTTCAAAATGAAAGCCTCCTACAACTTTAACTAGAAAATCATGACTAATGCCTTTAGTACAATTAAATGAAGCATTTCAGAAACTTCCACAGTATAAGCGATGAATGAAATGAAAAATCATAGCCCATTGAACTGATAAACCCACTGTATTAAAACAAAGAATCTTTGGGGAATAGCTATTTAAATGTGCTGATATTTATGTCTCCTCTCTTCCTTCCTTGAATACAAACACTTTAAACATAGTATCTCCAGACAAAGCACTTAAGGAACAACACCCTCTAGAATACTTCTTCCCTCCTCCCCCTTCTTTCTCTTCCTCTCTCTGAAAAGACAGGAAAAATACCGGAAGGACCTGCTCCAAATTCTCCTCTTTGCTTCCCCATCACAGTAATTTTGCAAGAGCCCTAATGAACACCTAATCTCAATACAGAACTAATCTACTTGAACATTTTTGGCTTTGTTCATAGCTATATTGGCCTGGAGGTAGATTTGAATTTGTCAAAAGTCACACAAATATTTTGCTATGTTCCGTTAGGTCAGGTATGTAAAAATTGTAAATGTTCATCTCAAGTTTAACTTCTTTGCCCAAGATTAGCACAAAAAATTCCACAGTATGTCAACAAACTTTGTCAGATACACAGGCAAATCTAAGTCTAAAACAGGTCTAACTAAAAGTCTTACTTCTAAAACTTCGTGATGTACAAAGCATTTATATAGAGTCTGGGTCTATAATATTACCTGTGGACCTTAGCCAAGGTCCTTATCAGCCAGGGGTACCTACTGTTCCTAGAAAGTGAGCACCATGGGTTTCAGTTTTACTCTTTTCCTGAAAAATATTTTTAAAATATTGTCATTATATCAGTGTAAAATACTATTTTCACTAAAGTAATCCTCTCACAAAGGAATTCTCAGTGCAAATAGGTCTGAAAGGAAGAAAAAAAACTCACTAAGAGAACAAAAGTGAGAAATGGCACATTTGGGATTGTAACCGAGGTACCAAAGCAGCCAAAGCATCCAAGTAACTCTATATCGTAAAAAAGTCCAAGATGAAAAAGGACACTGTATCTCCTCAAACACCCATATATTCCGGCTGACTAACTTAGATCAGTGATGCTTTACTTGGGAATAGCAGCAAACAAAGCAAAGAATTTTTGCAAGGCAGAGTCAATTAAACAACCCTAACCAAACTACTCAAAACATGAGGTAGAGAGTTTGTGATAAATTTCCAGAGTACGAGCAACTAAATACAACTCTGCTCAAAGCACTAGAAGAATAAGCTACCTCTGCTTAAAGTCACATACTGACAGGCATCTAGCAGCGCAGTATGAAAAATGAAGAGAGACATGCTGTGTTTCAGGAAAGCTTTAAAATTTGCCTTCATTCTGAATTTTATGAAGGAAAAATCCAAAGTTTCTCTTATCCTGAATTGACTGGTTGGAAACACAATGGTGCACTGAACCCTTCTGTTCCCATACAGGCAAATGAACTGAACCAGCTTGTTCTGAAATATCAAAAGAGGACATCACCAGAAAATAACTATCATTGTGTTACTTTAAAAAAATGATTATAGTAAAATAATCTCAATTTCATAAAATATTTTTATAACAGAACATTCTATTTTGATCTCCTGCAATACCAGCATTTTTTTAAAGATGCAGACTCTGGAGTTGCTTGTCCTCTACTGTAAAAGCATGTCTCACTTCCTAATATGAATAAGTTTTATCATAGGAAGAAATCATAACCTGTTTTGGAAGGAGAGGCAGTGGGTTGGAGAGAGCACAGCAGGAGGGGAAGGTATCAAGGAAGGCAGGCAGGAAGTTAGATCAAATTGTGTATCTGCAATTCAAGAACGTTTTAGAAAAGTGCTAGTCACAGTCCTTTCTAACAGAAACTTCTGGAAAAGGAACTTATCAGAAGATAATAAGGTGATTCCTTCCTTGTAACTTAGAGAAACAGCTATTTATTTGCCATTTCTTGATATTTTAGCAGTATATTGTCTGCTCGGTATGTGGTACAGAATGAGGTTATGTCTCATCATCTTTCATGTCAATGAATGTGAGGTCTACTGTAGCTACCACGTCTCTCAGCTGTATGTTATTTAATTCCTTAGCACTCGCTTTAACTAGCATATTTATTTACAGCATGCTTATACACCAGATCCCAAGTTTTCCCGTCACGTGTCATCCTCCTGCCTGCTGTCATTTTCCTCAGAAAATGTCTCATTCAGTGATATTTTTGAATTTAATTTCAATAAATAAATTGGTCAGATCAAGCTCTCCTCTATAAACTCGAATTCTTAGGAATTTAACATTACTGTACAAGTATTTCTTCCCCTTGCAATCACTCAGAATCCTTAAATACACAGACCTGGTACCCTTTAACTGAAGGAGAAGGTAGGAGGGGAGAAACATCTAGTGATGAAACAGCAAAACATGAATTACGGTTGGTAAAACTGTACGTTCATCCCTTCACAATCACAGTTTTTAATAGTTCATTTATCATAACATTTATTCATTTTTACCATGAGATTTGGGAACGAAGAAAGTAATGGCCACACGGACACTACTTCTTTCTAGCTAACCAGTCCGCCACTCTAATGAACTTTGAACCTGCTGGGTCTTACTGAGACCTGCCAGGCTGTGGTTCCACATCACTGGCTTTTTCCAGCTTGCTGCTTCAGTAAAAACTTATCCAGATCCAAAAGTTCATACTCCTCATTTCAGATGTCACCAGGTCTACTCTTGCAAAGGCGACTTCAAGTAAGCTTAGAGATCTCTAGACAGGAAACCTGAAAAAAGGAGATTAGCCAGGATAATGCATCCTCTTTGTCTTGTTGAACAAGGGCCTGCCCACAACAAGCTTCCTCACTACAGTATATCCTTTTCCTTCAGCAACATCTTTCATAATTCTTCTGCTTTTTGAAGTCATGCAAAATCTGCAACACTAAATGTATTTAAAATATAGAAAAAATTTCAGCACAACACAGACTTCTACCATCACCTTCACAGGCATGAAATCATAGTACATTCAATCCACAGAGTAAACCTTTTGCTTATCTCCTATCAAGAAAGGAGATTCTGGCCCTCCTCCCCTGGGATTTCTGTATAGAATGACAAAATTTGAGGCCAGATTCAACAACTGGTTATCCACAAATGACCATTTGTCCCGTTCAGCAGGGGTGGGGGGTGTCACAATTCTTTTAAAATGCTTTCTCATGTTCCCCAGATTTTAGAGTTATACCTTTATGCTAAAACAGAAATAGATACAGCTGATGACACACCATCTCCTCCTCCTCCAAAGTCATTAGAGATGGTGGGATTTGCAGATTATCAAGGATCCCAGACCTCTGTTCTCTGTTCATTTTAGAGATTCTACATCACACACAAAAGCAGTGAAGCAAGCAGGATCAGCAGAAACAAGCCCTTCTTCTTGTCTCTCAGTGAGTTTGTCTTTCCTTTGCTTTTCTCAGTAGCAAGTTAGCAACTCAAGTATTTCTGAGACGTGGTGGCATCAACCTTGTGTCTAAGACTAAAATACCTAAGGTTTATTGCTGTGCCTATGGCTTCCAATAATATCAGCTCTCATTGCCAGGCTAACAACTTCAAACATGCATTTGAATTTAGGAGCAGAACTTTGGCATCAGTGTGGGATGAATCAGCACAACTAGCCTATGGACATCTCAGGGAGCTCACTGCAAACTGCAGGTGTTTGGGATATTTGAGAAGATGCTCCCTTCATTTCAACACTTAGGCAGCAGTGCAGCAGCTTTGTGCTAAGTAACAGACTTTGGAAATATTAAGCTCCTTTTTGTGTTGTTTAATTCACAAGCAAACAGTCCACTAAGCTATTTTAATTTCAGTTATTTTTGAAAAAAAATGAAGCTTGTGTTCTGCTAATGACCAAACTCATTTGGCAAAAATAGCTTTTTAATATGGGACAATAGACTCTTGAGAGACTACAGTCATTATTGTTGCTAAAACTGCTTGTGCTAAGAAGTGGATCTCCAAATGATGACTCTTAAGGTAAAAGGAAACTGCAGTATGTAGCAATGCAAAAATTAAGCCTTTAGAGCCAAAGCTGTATTATTTTTAGCATCAAAACATCTTATTAGACTATTGAAGAAAAGCTTTGCATCTTGTCAGCAGCTGTTTCTGGTCATGGGTATAAATATTTCCAATTTGTGGCCAAACAACACACTCTGACTTTGTTCAGGGATTTAGTATTTGAACTATTTGTTAAATGTCGACTTCTACAATAAATAAACAATATTTAACAACCCACATGGAGAACTGTTTACAGAAAATTATTCTGGCAAATGGTACTGTGTATCTGAAATATTTCATTATAATCACAACATATTTTCATGGTTTGTATTTTTGAGGACAGTTATGTTGCAAATTCTGCAATAAGTTCAGATAATAGCATATACTTCTGTCATCTGCACTCATGCCTTCCACTTCCACCTTCTAATTTTTATGGCTATTGCCAATTCCTAAATACTTGTTATTAGCGTAACTCTTCTAGGCCACTATTCTTTACTTTGATTCACAAATCCCTACACTTTCTAGTACGGAAACAGTCCTCTAACTAGTAGAAACATGCTACTAACAACAGTTACCTTTTGCATCCCTCTCTGGGGATCTGCAAACCATAGGTGGAAATACACCGTCCCTAGTCTCTCACATGAAAAGCAAACCATTTATAAATAATGTACTTAAAGAAAGCTCTGATCTGTGCCTTGCAGCAGCAATAGGCTGTATCTCTGATTGCAGGTACTTGTGTAGCTGATGAGAAATGATGATTCCAATGCCAGCAAGGTTACTGATCAGTGTTCTTCAGTGGGAGTGAAGGTGGCACAGCTGCGTGCCAAGTTATTGGGATGTGTCTGCTTGTCAATCTTCAATAGCAAGCTCTCCCTAAAAGACTGGAGAATTTTCAACTAAAAAAGTCAAAGTCTATTTAAATGAAAAACGGAAATTTGATCTGTATACGTGCCAATAACTCATATAATAACTCATCACATGGTGAGTTAGAAGTAAAAAGGTGTGTACAGATTTCCCTGGCAAAAACAATGCCCTTGCAGGCAAGCCTTTGCTTCCAGTTTTGGTTTTACAAAACTCAGTGAGTGTCTGGGATACAACAAACTCTGCCCAGTCTCCCTTGGTCCTTGAGCAGTTTTTCCACAGCTGTTAACACATCCAAGCTGCTGCTTGCTCCTCAACCTGCAACATGTATGTTGCAGGACAAACAAGTCCCAATGTGAGAAAAGCGTTGCCTTTCATATGGCTTTACCTTCACTTCCCACAGTCTCCTTTTAGGAACATTAAAAAATGTAAACAAAAATGGACAACCAACTTTCCTTGTGGTTATATTTTTAAGTTACATTTCCACAAGCTAAAAAACTTAGTTTCAAGTTTTTGACAGTACAAAAAACCCACCCATTTCCTTGATAATAGCTCAGGAAAAAACTTTGCTGCCAGCTTTTTCATCAAGATACAATGTACCTCTAAGAATAGATTTCACCCTGGTTTCTCCTTACTTCAAAAAAGAGGTATTTTTGTAATGTCCCTCCTTGGGTTTGTGTTTTAGGTGTTTTTTTTTTTTTTTTAACAATCATGACCATTTTGCAGTGAAATAGCTGTCCATGATGTTATTAACCCCTTCAGAGGTCTCTTGTGCTAGCTCAGAATTTGATAGCAGAGGCCAAGATGAAGACAGAAAGAATATACTCAATACTGACTTGATTTCCCTGCACATCTCAGTTCTGCATGTTATTAGAACAGCTGACATTACTAGAAATTTCATTCTTGTCTGTACATTATCCAAAACCCTTGTTTACTGTTAGAGCTGAATCATTACTTCATTTGCATACATGCTAATATGTACAGAACCACCCATACATATCAGATAATCTAGCTGTTCTATACAAAGCCTCCTGAGTAAACAGCAAGGTACAAGAAGAAAATCAAAGCTGCTGCACTCTTTAATTCTGTTATGTTAGTTCAAACAGAATAGAAACAAATTTTCCCTATGACGTATTTAATTACTGGAGTCTTTTGGAAAGGAAAACTTAACCTTTTTAGTAAAGTTTGCTCAGAAAATTTCATCTGTTTTTTCTATCTTCAGTATACATAGGAACAGCTATACTATGAATCAGCTGTTTAGAAACAGTTGGCTACCCAGTACAAAATGAAAAACTAAAACTTGTAAGCTTTCCAGCTGAAAGAAATTATCCTCACCTTACAAACAGTAGCGACCATTAGGACAAAACTGCAGTGAGCATCGCTTTATGATGCTCGTGCTTTGTACTCTCAGATATCAGAACTTGCAATTTTGCTCCTCGGACTTTCTTGTATGACAACTGCACCTTGGCAGCCTCAACTGTTTCTCAAGCTCTACAACGGCCAGCTCTTACTTCAGATTTCCTAGTCCACAGAGGAAGGACCAGATCTTTGTGTTATATACTGAGAGGAAAAAAAAAAAGAGGTGTTTGTAGCTGAAAGACAGCACCATATGTACAATATCAACTGCAGATGAAATAGGATGTTCTATTTCAAAAGTTGCCATAAATGTTTCTGATAAAATGTTTCAAATTCAACAATATTAAAAATAATAATTGATTTCTTTAAAAGAAATATTATCTTTATATAATTTACAGAGAATTTTGTAAATAAGTTTCAGATAAAATTATTCCAGAAAAGTTAAAGAACATTCCTTGATTAATTTCTGTTCCTCTAGAAGGTGTGAGAGCATGCTACCAGTGATAGAGTAATCTTGCTTCAAACACGGTATAATGACTACAAATGCTTTCATATTTCATTCTACGATACTCATGCAGTTCAAGAAAAACACTCCAGAAAAATACAGTTTGATACCAGTGTACACAGATTACACTACACTATCATGCTAGTATGATATGTATTTGCAGCTTTGTCATTTATATTAGGAGATATTTCTGAAAGCTCCCTTCAAAGCCTTAGAGGAGTGTTTCTAGAATTGTATTTTTCCTGTGAATCTTGAAGCAAATCTAACCTCACTTATGGAAACAATTTTTGTGACCTTGACAGGAAAAAAAAAAAAACTACTTTTAAAATTTCTCCAGAATGCCCTGCTTGGTAAAAATGTGAATTAGTGTTCCTCTGAAAACTCATCCAATGTTAAACCCTGGTAGGAGCAAACAGAAGACATGTTTCAAACGTGGGAGCAAAACGCAACAAGCCAATTTCAAGAAAAGGCATTCACATAAATGTGGTGTAATTGTAAATCTCCCGGTACTGACTGAACTACAATTCCCCATTCATGCATACCTTGGAATATTACTAATTGGAGTCACCTTTTCACTGCCACCTCAAGATTATCTTGCATCTCCACACTTCACAACTCCCTTTCAGTAACACTGCTTAAATGCATCCAGGATATAAGAGCAGCAGAATAATCAATCTAAGGATTTTTTTTCTAGAACATCTTCTAGCCTCCCAAACTTTGTCAGCCTCTCCTGTGCAGCCACAAGACACACCTACCAAACTTCAGATCTTATGCCTGTCCCCACTGCAGAAGGGCAAAACTTCCACTTATTTTGGTGGTAAAAGATCCTCCTTTACTTCTGAATTGTTAAGTCTTCACAAAATAGTCCATCTGTTTGATAGAATATCTTTTATTTGCTACCTCCTATCTTATTTATTGTGCATCTGGCAGTCTAGTCATGAAGCATAATGTCTCTGCAAAGACATAACAAAACAATTCCTATGGCCGAGAACAGGTTACAGTGTAAATAACTGCATCTCTTGCAAGCTGCCTAAACGACAAGCGAAAAGATACCTGAGGATGCCACAGAAAGTGTGATCATCTTAGTACAGCAAAATACCTCAGCTTCATTTACTCTTTTGGAGCTGGATCTTAGTGAGAGATAACACATTGCACTGTCTTATGCGACTTAATGCATCTAACTTTCAATGCAACTTCTTCATCTCAGGATTTGGAAGCAAAAATTTATTTTGTACCTCTTGTCAATGTAAATAATAAAATAGAGGTTGCAGAAGTGTTCAGCAAGAAATTATCTGAAAAAAAAACCAACAACTTGAGGAACATTCTTTAAGTGGACTAAGTTAGAAAAAATACATGCTAAGGAATAAAAAGAAATCTGTGTTTTTCCACTTTAGAGTATCAATGCCATCTGTATCTTTCATAAGCTAGACAAGTTATTTACAGACTCAGAAAGAGTTTAGTTGTTTATCAGGCTGAAAAACAGAAAGAATGACCCTTGTGATGGCGGTGGTGGTGGTTAGGAATTAGCTCCCATATTGATCCCAAAACTTTCTTCTGCAATATAGACCTTAACTCCAGTAACTCCATCACACTTTTCCTATAGTTCCTTTTAGGTTTTTCCTGACTCCTCAGTTATTTCTGTGTAAATATATACACTGAAGAAAACCTCCTGGGGAGCACTGCTGGCGAGTGCCTGTATTTATTCTAGATCCAAATTATATACAGGAATTTTTCATATCTATTTCTACATATATATTCTACATGTATTTTCTGAAGGAACTGAGCAGGGCTGGCAGAACAGACCACAACCTTTTCCACTCCTGGCCTGAGGGCAGAAGAGTTTCAGACCGAATGGGAAGCCACGCAGGGCTCTTAGGGGCCGTTAGGCTTAGGAAATCGCTGACAGGGTTTTCAAGTCACATTATCAATTTTGTATGTAGGCAGAATGTAGACACCTGGATTCTATTGAAGGTGCTTAAGTCTCTACTTAGTAGAGAGTACTTAAGTACTCTCTTAGTACCAAGTTCTTCCCGTGAGGTATTTTGAGGCCTCCTCAGTTCCCAGGCATGCACCAAGGACACTGAAAATGGGTGAGCTTTTAGGGACTGATATATTCTAATGTGAAACATAAGTACTCATACTTGGAGTATGGCAAAAGATACCAAACAGGGAGGGAGAGAGAACTGATCCTTGTGTATAAAAATCTCAGGATCAACAAAAAGGCCCACTTTGACATCGTTTGAATACAAATTCTAAATTCTCATCAATTTAATGTAAGTCTGGAATACTCATGAGTTGTTAGCTAAGATACAGACTGGAAAAGTTTGCCAAAAAGTGTTTCATTACTTGTGTGGGTGTGGGGAAAGTGTTATAATTCATCAACTGTATCTAAGTAGTTATGTTACTTTATAATTTTCTAAGTCAAAGAGCTATTTTTGAATTGAATTAAAAATCGCTACTTATGCATTTATCCAGTGGATAGTCTCCAAAATAGGATTTCTGTAGCTATCCTGGGTCAGAAGAACATGATGAATCAGCATGCAAACACCACCAGTTTAAATTCAATTAATTCCCTTTACATGTTCATTCACCCACCAAGATGTGGTTTGTATCCGTTCCTCATAACTCCCTCCTAATGTTCACTCACTCTTAAATGTAAAAGAATCTACATGTGGTATAATGTATTTAATTCAGAACCAGAAAAGTGGAGCCTTAAGAGAAACAAAAAAAAACCCAAACACACTAATAAGAAACTCTTAAAGGAGACTACTATTCACTGAGACACAATTATCCTGCCAAAGTCTCTTTAACTCCTACCTTTCTCCAGAGCTACACCTCATTCCATTGATGGTGAGTATTGTGAAGACAATATTGATTGTCCAGGTAACAGGCTCTTGTGCTTGTTTAATCCTTATGAAATTTGAAAAGGGAGAAATACTCTTGTCTCCATGTCACATCTCTTTTAGTTCTGACAGACCTGCCTGTAAGCAGATAGCCTTCTTCCATAGTGGGGGCTTAAATAAGATAGAGACACCTCAGAAGTAACATGCTTATCTGAGGTTCCCCTGATAAGGATCTGTGGAGGTTTTCATGCTGTGAAATAAAAGGAAAGATATGATCTGAATAGAAGCACAGTAGTCCAAATTTTGGTATTGTCATGGACGCTATCTCATGATCTCCATAAATTTAGTTCTTTGTGGAAAATAAAATGACCTTTTCAGTCTCACTTCTTTCTTGTGCACCCTGTACAAAGTTAGAGATCTCCATAATAGCATATTAACATGTACTTTGCATTCTTAATGTTCATACAACTTAGAGTAGAAGCAACTTTAAAAGTTTGGGCAGTGCTTGATGTGTCTGACTAGGAAAAAAAGACAGGTTTTGTTTCAACAGAATGAAACCAGCCCATTTGTAGACTCTGTGCTAATCTGCATCTTTCAGAGCTTTCCAACCGATAAATTCAGCTGAAAAACGCATCCGCCACTGAGGGCTGTGCAGCAAAATATCTCTGTGTGCATTAGGCCTGCCAGCTGCTGGCATTTCAGGGCTCTCAGTGGCATGAGCTGAGTAGCACATATTTGTGCAAAGGAAACAAATCAAAGCGCCTTTTCAATTTACTCATTTCATCCTGTTTGGAAGGGCCTCAAAGCCTCTTTTTTACCAGCTATATTTGTTTGTGTAATAAAAGATACTACCTCTCCTTACAAACATTACCTACAGTTTGTAACAAACTCCTCTTTTTTTTATTTTTAAAGATTAATTCAATAGCAACACTATTTCAGCTATTTACCTTCAACTGATTCTCGTAGATGCTTGAGGAAGAATGTAGTGGTTTAACAACGAAAATTTTAAAATATCCAGCTCATTTGCTGTCTCCGCACTGCCTGCGACAGCCTCATCTTTCCCTTCAGGAGAGACTTTGCTGGGTCACAACAAAGGCTTCCTAAAGTGTCCTAAAAAAGCCAGGCGGCAGTGCAATTCATTTCTTCGAAAATGTTTGGTTTTGCCCTATCTTAACCCTTCTCCCCATGCAAATGTTTCCTGAATGACCCCAGGACCACTTAATCGTGCTACAAGGTCTCTGTATCTAAACGGCACCAAGGATAGCGGTCAAGCTGGAGGACGGTGGACTCATTCACTCTGCCCTTGCTTCTAGACCTCCTGGTTCATCTCCTGTTCATATTTTTTTCGCTAAGATAATCAGGGCTGTATCACCAGAGGTCTCCTCCTCCTAGGTAATACAAAACATTCAAGTGTTTCTATCAAACCCATGGAAAAATGGTCCTTGTGAAAACGGTCTGACCCTCTAATGCACTATATACATCGTGATTTGCAGGCTTCTGTACCATATACAATACTTTATCCAGAGGTACTCATTTTTTTCAGAGATAAATCTCCCTCACTGATCATTCAAGACTTTCCTAATTACATAAGTGTAAGAAAAACTGCTGTTAAGATACCACCATTAAAATCAAAGTTACACTGGCAAGATTTCATCGTTCACATTTAATCTTCATCATTTTTCCCTGGTTTGCATATTTTGTATATATTCAATATTCAAAGACTAGTTAACATCCTGAGCTAATCTTTGGCCTGACTGAGCAGCGTTACAATAGTGTAAGACTGTTTATTTTTAAACAGGATTACAAATCATAGAGATTTTTTTAATTCTTTATTGCCAAGTGGTAAAGACATTTTGGTAATAAATTACTGGCTCCTCTCCTTTTATTTATGATATCACCTATCTTAACTATATAATGAATTTGGGTGACAGAGGCTAAAGCATCATGATTCATAGAATTTTGATTTCAAGTAGGCAGTAGACAACAGTATAATGAATTATGAAGAGATCACGTTCAATAAAAATTCAGTGATTGAAGTAGGAATGCAAAGACAAGAGAATAATTCCAGTTTAAAGCAGCAGTTATTAAGTAAAACCAGTCATTCACAATAGGTTATATTCTGTTCTAAGTACATAGCTATCTCCCTTGATAGTATTTTGAGGGGAAAGGGGAGTAGAGGGAGAATGGAAAGAAGAGACACAATCATCACTGTGACCAGTTCAGTCAAAGCCCCTGTTCGGCATACAGCAGTGACCTCAAATATTAAGCTAAGAAATTAAAAAGAGTAAAACTAAATTATTCCAGTGCTACAGTGTGAATCAGTCATACATCCTTACTTGGGTAAGAAAGCTTAATTATGTTAACCTGTCTTCAAACGGTTATTAGAAATGAAGGTAGAGAGCTCAGAGATGGACATGAAGAATAATCAAAGAATGGAAATACTTTATGTGGAGAGAGTGGAAAAATGAAATCACCTATCTTAAAAATAGGTAGGATAGAAAAACAGAGAATAATGGGAAGGTAGATAAGCCTATTCATATTTTCTTACAATATTTGAATTAAGTTAGACAACAGAAAATTTCACAGCAACAACAACAAAAACCCCCCACTTTGATACTCACTCAAAGTCTGTATGTGGATTTCATTGCTACAAGATGCTTTGCAGTATTCAGACAACTGCTAGTCATTACAGATGTCACAAAATAAAGAACACTGGAGCAGGGCTGCTTATACAGAAATTAAAGTTTTGAAATTAATATAAGCCATGATGCTGCATGGCATGAAACAGCTTCCAGTTACTGTGGAAAACTTTTCTTTGCAGAAGCCTAATGCAGAGCTCTTTTCCTAAACTTTCTGAAGTAGAACAGTTAGACATCAGACTTGATAAACTACTTCTACAGTCTAGTTAGGAAGTTCTTCAATTTCTGCTAACTGTGCTGAGTGGTAATGAAAACAGTCTCCCTCCAGATGCTAAAATTCTTTGTATGGGAATTAGGCTGTGCAAGAGGGAAGTTACAGGCTGAAGCTTACTTTACAATGGGACCTGCATGGAATAAAGCAATCTGTTAGCCTTCCTCTGCAGAGGAGAGTTTGGATACAGGCAAATGTGAGATCTTAGGTATGGCCTTAATATCAAAAATGAATGCTAAGATCCTCTTCTGCAGTCTGTATACACCTCCTTATTGCTCCAGTGCCTGTATCTTTTGGAAGAAGCTAAATCTCAATGAGCATAGCTCAGTTTTTAAGAGGGCAGAATAAATTTTTTACAAAGCAAATACTTGAAAGCAATTTGTCCTTCAAACAAAACGTTATTTGTCAAAAATGGTTCTGTTAGTTGAAATGGAGCTCTTCTGGGATTGTCCTAGAATAATAATAAACCCCTATTAAACTATAATTCTTGTGCCTTCTCTGATCTGGTAGAACTCCACTGATCTCAGTGAGGTTACACTGTCCCCAGCTTCGGAAGAACCAGCTGAAATCTCTCTGCGGTATAAAGCAGTTTAAAGACATAACTTGCAAATTTTAATGCGGTTGCAAATGCCCCGTTATTTGTACAGATACCCAGTAAACGTGTACAGTACAGCTCCAGCTGTGTTCTGACACTTTGACTCTGTAAGGCTAGCAGGAAGTTACCCAGAGGGATAACGAGGCACCTGGGCTGGGACAGCGGGAGGCAGCACGCCCTGCTCCGGCGGGCTCCTTCGAACAGGAGAGGCTGCAAGGTTTGCTCTGGCCTCCCTCCGTGCTTTTAGCATGTCTACAGCTCATTTCCAAAGGACTCGGAGGAGGCAGAAGAGACCCTGGTGCAACAGCGCACGGCAGGTCCCCAGCGCCGGCGGGCGCCCGCGGGCGGCGCGGTGCCGGTCCCCCCCGGTGCGCGGGGAGCGGCGGGAGGGCAGGGGGCGCCGCGGGTCGCCGGGTGTCTCACCTGTCGATACTTATTACGCAGAGAGTCATGATGGAGGCCGTGCAGCACATGACATCCATGGCGATGAAGACGTTGCAGAAGAGACGCCCGAAGATCCACTCGCCGCCGATGAGGTCGGTCACGCTGACGAAGGGCATGACGGCCAGGGCCACCGAGAGGTCGGCCAGGGCCAGCGAGACGATGAGATAGTTGGAGGGCTGCCGCAGCTTCTTCACGAAGCAGACGGAGATGACTACCAGGCAGTTGCCGGCGATGGTCAGCAGGGTGATGAGGGAGAGGACGGCCCCGATGACAACTTTCTCCACGTTGCCGTAGCTGAGGATCTGCTCCCCGCACTGGGACTCGTTGGCGGGGAGGGGGCTCGCCGTGGGCAGCGCCGACGCGGGGGGAGACGGGCCGAGCTTCGCCAGGCTGCGCGGCGGCCAGGAGCCGGCGATCATCCTACCGCCGCTCAGCGCCCGCGGGTCCTCCAGGACCAAGGGCCGGAGGTTACCGTAAAGGTGGCTGCCGTTGAGGGCGAGGACCATGTTGGCCTGAGCTGCCCATGAAGCCCCTCCACCCGCTCGCCGGCTCTCCCCGCTGCCCGGAGTGCTCGGCTGGTGCTCGGGCTCCTCCTCGAGCACCCGGCGCCGCCCGCCCCCTCGCAGCCGGCGGAGCGGCCGCCCGGGGGCCCAGCCTTCAACTTCCCCCCGAGCAGCCGGGCTCGCCCACGGCCTTCCCCGGGCGGCCGGAGGGCGGGCACGGCGCCATCGCCCCCAGCCCGCGGGGAGAGGGGCGGGCGGGCGGGGGTGGCGGCCGCTCCCCGCCCACCCGCGCCCACCGCCCGCTCCCACCCGCGGCTCCTTTCCTCCGACGGCGGCGGAGGACGACGAAGGGGGGGGACGGGGCAGCCGCTCCGCCCCCTGCTCCCTCCTCCCCCTCCGAGCGGCAGGTGCGGGGAGCGCCCCTTCACCACAGCCCGTCTGCGCGGCGGCCTCGGGCGCCGGTCTCTCCTCCGGCTTCTCCTCGGCGGCTGCCCCAAGTGGAGGGCGCTTTCGGAACCCCCCTATATATATACAGAGAGATACATGTATAGGTCGCACCCGAAAGCTGCACGCGGGCGGACGCGCCTCCGGCAGAAGTGACCGCAGGCTGAGCGGAGCGGAGCGGCGCTGGTCGGAGACGGGGTGGGAGCCGCTCGGCGTGCTTGCCCCGGTGCAGCCCTGCATCTAGCTCGGCCTCTGTCTCCTCTATCCAAGTGTGCTTGCTGAAGGATTTGGGTCCGGCAGGACCCCGGCTGCTGCTTGGAGAGTTGCTAGTGGCCGCTCGTGTAAGATCTACCCCAAAAACCACGGTCATCTCTGAAGTATTTCTTTGTATCTTAAAGCTCAAAGATTCTCAGTATTAAGATTTCTTCCTTCCTACTAAATTAATGTGAATCCCACTACTATATTTTCTCTTTCATTATTACTTATATAGCGTTATTTTCAATTTATTCACCATTCCATGTGAAACCC
This sequence comes from Tauraco erythrolophus, assembly GCF_009769465.1. Lineage (NCBI taxonomy): Eukaryota > Metazoa > Chordata > Aves > Musophagiformes > Musophagidae > Tauraco > Tauraco erythrolophus. The sequence continues at coordinate 19,455,260 of NC_141473.1, read as the reverse complement.
TTTCAGTATAGTCAAACCAACAGCAACAAAAAACCCATTGCTTTGAAGTACCTGCTTTTCCTGCAGAGATTCCTTGAACTCTTGGATACTAGCCCATTTCTGGGACTCACGAGCTTTCTCCATTCTTGAAGTGATGTTCTTCCCTCCAAGTGGGGTGGAAACTAACTGCTTGAATTTTCAGTTACCCACGGGATGCCAGCAGAAGATTACAGCTCTTGGTATGGTAACATGCTAGACAGCAAGGATAAAAAACAGGAAGCACCTGCTCCTGAGTGTCTCCTTGTATTTCCAACAAGAGACAGAAGCCAGATGAACTAGAGGAAGAGAGGAAATGAAAGCAGGATCGTTGACCCCAGACAGATCAGTAACCATGTCAGTGATACCTTACTGAGGGGAGGTCTTGCAGGTAGCAACACTATAGCAAGTTTTATTTCGGTACACACCAGATAAAGAGAAGAACTGTATGTGTGGCCCAGCAGCAAGAGAGACTGCAGTATGAGCTCATATCATACAGACATAAAAATCTGCTTTTTAGAAAGACCTAACAAGTACCCAGTTATCGGAAAAAAAACTCTTATCTGAACCTCATAGGCACTCCTGAAACATAAATCCATAGCCATTGAGGCTTTCATACTTGGCTCATGGAACTTTTTGTTTTTAATGAAATAAGCAGGCTTTCCATCATACATGACCCTGCATTGGCCCAGCTCCCCTGTGAGCATGCACAGGACTCAGGAATAGGAGTCAGATGTGCCCAACATAATCTGAGCACAGGCAGAGGCTCCTGTGGTCAGAAATGCAGCAGGCAGTGAGCAGGGTTTCGGAGTTTGGTTGCTTGCTTTCCCTTCCACCCCCACATCTTGATTTGACTAAGATAATAAAACAAGCAAGTTTCACATGGTAGGGATGAGATCTAGTTGGGCAGCTCCTTGACCATTATCAAGCTGAAGGTGTTCTCCTATTCAGTCATGTATGTTCTTACACTTTGTTAGTTGCCTTACTGCGTTCACTCATGATAAAAGCTTTTCCGTTTTAACCATCCAGAATGTGTTCATGAGCCTTGAGCTTGAGGTGACTTACCCCTCCAGGGTGATAAAGCAAGTCCTTTGTCCCTTCTCCCCAACTAAGCAAATATTAGGCTGAAAAAGATCTTTAGAAATGGCAAGGGTGCATCAAAATAAGTTAAAGCATTAAGGCAAAACATGGAGAAGGGAGAATATTTCCTCATTGAGTGAATGCATTGTTTAAAAATAGTGTCTGAAGAACAGCTAAGCAGATAGGAACTGTGTAAATTTTGTTCAAAATAGATTCCTATCATGAAAGCTGATAACATTGTACAGTTTAATACTCACTGTAAAAGAAATTTTTCAGTTGCTTAAAGTGTCACTAAGGCAAAGCAAATTATAATCTGGTGCTTTCTGCAAATGTGTTGACACAGTTCATTAAATCAGTCATTCGTCTTGACAGCTTTTCAATACATTTCTGGAATGTGACTCACTAAGTGTACTCGGTGGATTATACGCAGGATCATGTGCATGTTACTCTTACCCATTCCAAACTGAAAGGAGGATTTTAGCCTCATTTTTTGTTCTATATCTTAAATTCCCATATAGTTCATGAGAAGTTAATCGCCTGATTGCTTTCCTTGTTGAAGCTCATGTGTTACCAGTCTTTGTATTTAGTCTCATAATCTTATCTTTGAAGAGACAAACCAATTTAAGTCAATTTAGGTACTATTATAGAGAGGGGTTTACGTACTATAGCAGAGAAAATGTGAAACCTTGGCAAGATGAAGCAGCTGATACCTCTCTAAAAATCTTTTCCTTGAAAGCTTTCCACTGGGACACACCTAGAGTAACATTCCAGTTTCCAGGGCTGGGATGAATCTGGTGAGGTGCTTTCCTGGAGCGCTTTAGAGGCTTTTACATCCCCAGGGTCTGGGAAAGCAGAGAGCATCCATCACCCCATGGGACTACATCTATTCTATGCATTTAAAATAATGATGCATGAAGGTAGGAGTTGATCCTTTCAAGTGTACATCCCACTTTTGTCTTCAGCAACTCCATTTACAAATTCTAACATGCTGTTCCAGACAGCATATAGAAATTCAACAAATGGCTGATTGAGTGTGAAGAATAACAAGTTGATATTTGTTCTCACCCCACCCCTCAAGATATTATTTTTTCACCTGATATTAGGCTTCAATAAATGTCATCAAATCAGTTTTCTGGCTGAGTTTAGTAACGTCCTGTCCTTTGAGTAATTTAGGCTCTCCATGTATAGCAGCTTCTTCGCATTTCTGTATACCTCCAACTCTGTGCTAAGGTCCTCGTCCCTCATTCTTCATGCACTTATTGAAGTTAAATTTCTTTCTTCACACCTGATAATGTACTTTATTTGAAAATCACATCTTTGACATTTAATATTTTTTTTAATATAGAAATGGTCCAGATTTAAAAAAAAAAAAAAGGCAGGGGAACCTTCTTTGATTTTTTTCCTCTCCTCCAGAAATAGTATCAATCACATAACGTCTGCACTTGTGATTCATACTAAGTGTATAATATCACAGTGAGTATTGGTATCAATTCTTTGCCCCCATGTCAGTGAGGTAAGGTAAGATAGACTTTGTCAGAGCTAGTTAAGGAAACACAATTTCCCCAGAACATACTGATTCACTGAGGTCATGTTGCGGACTACTGGTATCTCAATCTTCGGGGATCACAACCCAGAAGGTTGTTGTGATCTTCCTCGTATATCAGAAGGCTTTGTCACACTCACTCCAAAGGTCCTTGTCACAACTAAAGGCTTCCAACAGAGAGCTTCAAGATGCTGCTCTCCAGGGGCTCCTATCACTCCAGTCTCCAGGAGGGAACTGCCCCCCAGTCTCCAGGAGGGAACTGCCCCACTCCCTCTTGGGAGTGCCCCACCTTTATTCATCCATGAGTCACGTGGTTTCCGGCTGACCAACGTGACTCACAGCATCTGTCCTAACAAGGCACAGGTGCTTTCTATTGTAGCAGCCAGGAGCTCCCCCGACAAGGTCAGACTGTATCTAGCAAAGTGTTTGTGTTGGAAGAACTTGCACTAAATCCTGGATCCTTCATCCCTCTCTGGAGGACTGAATGCTTGCAGAGTCTATTGACACAGTGGGCCTTTGCTAACTCAGAGCACTCTGACTGAAACAGGTCAAGGAATGCAGCAGCAGAACTTCACCAGCAAGGGAGAAAGCGCTGACAGCCCAGCCTGGTAACTCTTTCCCCCACACAGCCACCTCTAGAAAACACCAGACATGCTCATCTTAGCCTAAAAGCTTAAAGGTGCTGCTGCTTCCTCTTCTTAAACCATTCAATTCTGGATGCATGGCAGGAAGGTAACATAGCATGAGTATGCAATGTAATAAATAAAGAAGAAATTTTTCTTCCTCTTTTTCCTTTCTTGTCATCCCCTTTTTTGTCCTTCCATGCCTGAGCCAGTCTATCTTCCTAAACTGTTGTTTTCATTTGTCTGTTGTAATTTTTTTTCTTTCCTTTTGTTTTCATCTTGTTTTCTTGGAAACCAATATAAGTATGGTGAAGACTTGCTGTAGGGAACAATAAATGAACTATAGGTATACGTTTTTCTTCTGTCTTGGGAAATACATTGTCAAAATATTTAGAATATTTCATCCAACTGGTTAGAATTCCATAGACAAGTATTATAGAAACCTTGATTTTTATTCCCAGCATATACTGTTTAGCAAATAACACTCTTGTTCAACTTCTAGCAAAGGTGTTGCAGCTGCAATTTTCTTTTCTGCCTTTTCTTGTCTTTGTGAAAATAAATCATCACTACTCTGTGGCAGTAATACAGAGAGGTAACCATTCTCATCTTTGACATTTCTTATCATCGTCAAAATAAATACTTGCATCTGTGCAACTTCAATGTGAAAAGCTGTCTTCCCTTTTTGGAACCAGCAAATACTAACAACAGCAAGCTGTCACCTGAAAAGAAAACAAACAAAGTGAAATTTATGCTAAAAATTCTGTATCACTTAGAAAAACAGAGCTTCCATCTCTGAAAATTCAATCTGCACCTTTACAAAGGAGGTTATTGAGGTTACGAGGTTATGAGAAAAGTCACTGTGAGATTCATGTTACTGAGCTGCTGAGATAGCTAGTACCAAATAATATCTTTCTGCATAAAAATTTACTGAAAGGACTGCCCTGAGATCTAAGTGTATTGAGAAGGAAAACACCTGGAGGGAGGAGATCTGGCTCCACTAGGAGGACTTCAGGACACCGATGAAACAATGGATGTTAGATGTTTTCGGCTTAGCAGTGAGGACCACAAAGATGTTTTAAGTAGATCACTGGGGCTGACCTAAACAAAAGGAGTAGGAGCTGAGTAATTAATGTAGGAAATAAGGTTGTACGCTGCTCTGAGTACATGATTCTTGATACCTGATGCTGACAGTGCTTCATACTCAGATTCTTACGCCACTACAGCAAGTAGGGTTTGGCAGATCTGTATAAAGATCTGTTTAAATGTTGTCCATTGTAAATGCCTTGAGGAAAGGTTTGTTTTGCTTGTATACTGACAGACACAAAAGCTGCTTAATACTGTGTGATGTCTCTGGACACTGCTGCAGTAGGACCATTCAAAAATCATTGATACATGCTTATGGATTGCTTCTTACATTCATTAAGACCAATTAAATCAAGTTCCATCATACACTCATTCAAAGAATACCTGCAACAATACCTCAAGCTCTTCCATTATCACACACATCAATGAAAAGCCTGAGAGCACCATTCAGGCTATGCTGCTTGTTCGAACAACTGGCAGAGAAGCAGGACTGGCCATTGAATCAGTAAACACCTTACGGATGCAGATAGGCCGAAACAGAGCTCCTTTATTACAGAAATATCTTGACCCAATGTTGACAAGAACAAAATGCTGCCATAGATGTGGCAAGAACAAAAATGCTTTACCAGCTGTATTTTTTTCCCCAATGTTATGGTTTGAAGTGCGGGGGGAGGTCCGGGTGGCAGAAGCTGCCCATCAGACCGGACTCCCGTCCCCCTCGGGGCTTGAGCCAATCGGCGCCTCTGCGAATTGCCCTATTTACGTCGGACAAAGGAACCGGAAAGGTGTGCCTGTGCCCAGGAGCAAGGAGACGGGAGGGGGGCACGGCCCCCGGCCGGGCCGGCGGCCCGGGCCGGGCCCGATGCCTGCCCCGTCGAGGATGGCGGTGGCGGAGCCGCTTGGGGAACTCGGGGAGAGCCCCGCTCCTGGGGCGCCCACCGGGACGAGTTCACCCAAGAGAAACGGCCACACACATAAGAGGTCAGTGAAGATGGAACGGAACAACGTGTGCCGCGGCTGAGTCCCCCTTGCGAGCAGCCCCTTGTAACCAGCCCTCGGTGGAGCAAGCAGATTCCCACTCGCAGCCCGTGGATGACCCACGTCGAGAAGAGAGATGCCAGAGCCTGAGTACAGTACGCATCTAGAGTCCGTGAGATGACCCCCCGCCGATGGGGAGGTGTTTCGTTAAAGGAGATGCCTTAGCCTGAGACTATTGTGAATCATGGGCACAGGTCGAGGTGCATTTTCGCATTTTACGCATTTACTCATTTAAAGTCTCTATGGAGACGCATTTAAGGTCGATATGACGACCCACGCCGGAGCGCATTTAAAGTTTGTTGATGACCCACGCCAGAGCGAGTGGCTACAGCTCCTTAAAAGCCCAGGACTGGTAAAGCCCGCACTTGGGGCAAATCCGATGGGGTAAGGATTTGCCCCCCCAGCAGGTAGGATTCACGCTTTCGCCGTGAGTAGGGGATCCGCTGGAGCAAGGGACAATGGTGTAAGGACTCCTTTTCCTTTAAGAGAAGCGGCAGTAACAACTTGGAATGAACTGACCTGCACTCCCCCATTCCCTGCCCCCCTGCGCCGCTGGGGGGAGGAGGTAGAGCCGGGAAGAAGAGGCAAAGAGGGGGGAGTGGTGTTGTTTTTAAGACCTGGCCTTGTTTTCTTGTTATTCTCTCAAGTAACCATTTTTGTGTGCTTTTCTCTTTTGTAGGTAGCTGTTAATAAATAGTTTTGCTTTAAGAAAACAGCCTCTTTTGCCCGGGACCGTGGTTGGTGGGTGCTCCTCTGTTCCTGTCTCGATCCTCAGCTCTTTTATTACATTTTTCTCTCCTCTCCATTTTACTGGACTGGGAGAGCTGCGTGGGTTTGGTTGCCGGATCAGCCTAACCCTCGACACCCTTTCACAGAGATGTGACAGGCTATTGCCTACCAACCTCCAAAGCTGCCTTGAGCTCCTAGTCCAATGTCTGCAGCCCACAAGTGGTTTCTCTGCTACCATCATCCCCAGTCTTTGTAACTCATCAGACAGCAAGGCCAGAAATGTGCCAAGCAGGCACTATTGGTTTTTGGTCATCCATTATAAACTGTGTGATCTCTTTGCTAGAAATGAGCCAGAAGTACCCAGGCACAGCTGGCACAAGCTGCATCAAGGACAGACCGTGTAAGTAGGGACATACCAGGAGTTGGCAGCATCGTCATCTTGGCCTTGGTTAGAAGCATTTTTGTCTTGTTAGAAATTCAGAGCTTCAGATACCTTACAGACTTCCCTCTGTGAACATTTAGGCCAGTTTGAAGAAAGAGAAAGCCGAGAACTCCCAGCCCGGCCTGGGTTGGAGTTCACCTGAAGTTGGACAGCAATCGCAGACCTGCTTGTCTTCAGCAGCTTAAGTCCCCAAACAAAGGAAACCCCAGCGGTAATTACCACCTGTATTTTACATATCCTGTGCTGTTTATTAATGATAGAACGATATTTGTGCTTTTTGTCACAGTGCTACATAGTGAATGTGTATTTGATTACTTGTCTGTAACAACTCCTCAGTACTTTTGTATGTTAGGGGTATCTTTGGACATGGCAGCTTGGGGCTTTATTTCACTCTTTTTAGCTAACGTAGGAAAGAGAAGACCTCTCAATAACTAGAAAGGATTTTTTTTTTTTTTTTTTTTTTTTTTTTTTTTTTTAAAATTCACAGTATTCAGACGGAGCTCAACTAGTTTAACCGGTAACGCTTCTTCCGAGCGAGGGTACTGCTCCACCTGCTGGGTACACGACAGGGCTGTGGGCAGAGCGATGCGCCCCGGACCGCTCCGCTTCGGCCGTGCCGAGAGGCAACGAGCCGGGTCTGGTCTCTTTCGGAGCCGGGTCTGATCTTCAGCGCCCTGCCCGAGACCTGAGAAATTCACACCCGGGCTTTCCCCCGGCTCATCGCAGCCCTTCGGCGGAGCACCTCCGGCCGCAGAGTGCCCCCCGGGATGTGAAACACGCTCTTTGTCCGCCGCTGCGCTTTTGCAGCCGCAGCTGATGAGCGCCGCCAGGCCGCCTCCCGCTCCGCCTGCCCGGGCCGGGCGGTGACTACAAGCCCCAGGCTGCCGCGGGCCGCCGGGGGGCGGGGCCGGCTGCCGTGACCGGTTGCGGCGCGGCCCTCCCGCCTCCCCGGCCCCGCCGCTGCGCGCAGCATGGCCGGTTTCGCCGACCTTAACCTGCCGCAGGGAGCGGACAAGAAGTCCCTGCAGAGCCTGCTGGAGGCCGCCGCGCACCGTGAGTTGGTGCCCCGGGCGCAGCGGGAGAGGGAGGGGAGGCCGGCGGGGCTGGAGTGCGATGTGCGGAGCCGGCGAGCCCGAGCCGGGCAGGGCTGGGCCGGGCCCGGCCGGGCGGGCAGCAGGAGGCGAGCGGCAGCTCCGCCGGGCTGGTGTGAGCAGCGTGAGTCTCGGCGCTGAGTTTTGCCTCCTCGTAGGCTGCACCTCGCCGCCCGCTTCCCTGGTGGAACGCGTTCCCCCGCGCTCCTCGCCGCTCTCCCCGCCGCTCTCCCGGCTCGACTTGGACGTTTCCTCGAGTGAACTTCTGCGGGGCTGAGCGGCGAGGAGAGCTCGCACTGTGCCTGGCAGGCTCTGTCGCTGCTTGTTTATCCCAGTGTAACGGTTGTTTTTTCCCAACGTGGACACGTTTTTCCACCTGCAGTTTCTTACGGCCCTGGTATTTTTTCTGCGGAACTGTTGTGTGGCCGGTGCTGCCTGTCCCGTGTCTTTAGCAAGTGTACCATCTGCCCCTGATCGCTGCTGTCAGCATCGTTTTGAATGCTCACCTTGCCTTCTCCCGTAGCTCGCTCTCTCCCAACTCTGCGTTGTCTGCAGTTTTAACAACTATCCTGAATGTCCTTAACTGTTTTCGCTAAGTAAAGTCATCAAGAGGACCAAACTAGGGCAAAATCTTTGGGGACCCCAACCCTAAGTATTCATGTTCATAAAGCTCTGCTATCAAGTAAGTGTTGTCAGGGCTGAGGTGTATCAAAAAGCAAACTTTTTTTTTAATTATTTTAAGACGCTTTTTCAGCGAATTAATCATCAGACAAAATTGACGTGAAAGGCAAATATGCATGTATTTATTAATTTTGAAACATTTAAGTGGTGAGTGTTTAACAGGTTTCTGTTCGGATTTTTTTCTATTAGGTTACTGGACAAAATGTTTTTACTATGTGTTTACTTTTTCAGTGGGATATTCTGCAGTTGCTCTTAATCATGTGGTCGATTTTAAAGAAAAGAAACAGGTAATTTTTGTTGAGATTGTTTGTTCTTAGTGTGTTTTCTCTTGTAAAACTACATGCCTTCTTACATGTTCCCAAACAGCTTTATCTGCAGAATCCACGACTAGATGCAAGTACAAATGTCTGCATTTATGACAGAACTCCCATTTGATAATTCAGTTTAAGTGCCCTGGAGTTAACTTTTAGTATCGTCTGTGCATTGTCCCTGGAAATAGTTTTGTTAGTATGACACATTTCTTTTTAGGGTTGGAGCACAGCTTTAGTTCACGTTATAAACTTAGCCCATGACATTTTGAATAACTTTGTTTTGTTCTCTTTTAAGGAAATCATTAAGCCAGTATCTCCTTCGGAGTTGTTTCCATCTTTGCCTATTGTACAAGTACGTCCAGTTATGTTCCCTCTATGTATTATTATTGTGAGTTATGTTTTTTACCTCACAGTGTTTGTATATGTGATTTTGTGTATTACATGTTAATTAAAAAAGAGAAATCTGTTCATTGTTTGATTGTTAAAACTCCCAGCATTAGAAGAACAATATACTTGCATTAGAGTAGGCTCTATTCATTATTTCAGAAATTATTAAATTACTTCATGTGAATTTCGAATCTCTTATAGTTGAATAATTACAGATTAATTCTTGAAATTTGAGGTTTGGAAATAGCTTCCTGGTTTTGATGGAGCAAGATTTGGATATAATGAACCAAGTCTGTATTTCAAATCACTGACATATGTTAGTTCAGGAACTGCTTTTGCTTGCAGTTGTGGCCTGCTTGGGGAACTATAGCAGTATTAAAACATACTCAGTTTTTCTGTGTGATTTTACTTTTCCTTTATTTCTTTCTTTCTCCTTTCTATTGACTCTTTCTCAGAGAAACACAATAAATTGTTCTTTGTAAAGGGCAGGTATAATATCAAACAGATCAATATAAAATCGGGAGGTGTAGCTACAGACTTGCGAAAATGATTGTAGGAAAGAATATGAGCAAGCTACCAATTTCTTTTTATAGCAGACAGAAAGTCACCACAAATTTTGGCTTTGGACCTTTTAAAGTCTTTTGTATGTTTTCTTTTTTGTAGGGGACATCTAAAAGAATTAAAGTCTTAACCCGGCTGACACTTATTGTTTCTGATCCTTCCCACTGTAATCTCTTGGTAAGTATATTCAGGACGCTAATTTTCCAGTTTTTATTTCCTTTTCTCAATGAATGAATGAAAATTTGGAAATTGTGTGGGGAGAACTTAATGGATTTTATAGGATGCTCAGCAGTGATTTCTCAGATCGTGTATTTGGCAAATAATGTGATTATGAAGAGATGGAGGCTTACAAGACTGCATGTGGCTTCTGTTGATCATTTGTCAATACAGGACAACAGTTCTGTTCCTCGATTCTTTTCTTTGATTTCTGGACTTGTGTGCATAAACTAGAAAACCATGAACAAGCCTTGTGTCTCTTTATGTTTTAGTGCTACCTGATGAAAGCAAGCCTTGTAAGTTTCTTGCTAGGTGGGTGGGACAGGCCTCAAAATAAGAATGAATGACTTCACAGTATGGCTCACAACAGAGACCTACTATGTAATTGGATGATTGCTGACTTTGTTTTAGTACTTGAAAGTAAAAAAAGGATTTTCTTCTCATTATTTTTGGTCATAATCGTTGTGTGTAGCATTGGCATCTGCCAGAATTCAAGGTAGTAATCGTTTCCTCCTTTTGTAGAGATCAACATCTGCAAATATAAGGTTATATGACATCATAGCAGTATTTCCAAAGACTGAGAAGCTGTTCCATGTAAGTACAATCATCTGGGCAGTTCCTATTCAATAACTTTTAGTGCCTTGGGCTAGTTTGAGTACATGCTTTGTTTTGATTTTGTTTCCTGTTTTATACAGGCCTGTGTGTCATGGGGCTAATTAAGCAACACAGGCTGCCTAGTCAATTGGTAGACTGAGAAGGTTGGGAGGGACTGCAGGAGGCTGCAGGGCCTGGAGGTGACTGGTTAAGGTCTGAAACATCTACGTGGTGAATGGACTTAGGTACTCCTGCACTGTGGTTTCCTTTGTGTGTCTTGTACTCTGCTGAGTACTTCTATCTAGTGAGGAGAGAAAACATCCTTTTTTTCTGTTTTAGATATATATATACACTATCAGCATATAGAAAACTTCTGACTAGAACTTTAGTTTCTCAAACTTTGACAGCTTCCCCAAAACACGTTTGCTATCTTCTGTTAACACTAATTGTTCCTGGTCTCTGAAATGCCAGGGGAAGTAGGAGGATTTTAAAGTGGAACTAGTATGGTCCTGAGAGTTACCTTGTTCCTTTCAGTCTTAGGTCTTCTTTTGGAAGTTTGTCCAAATGAATAGCTGATCTCTTTTTCTTTTTTTTTCCTTTTATTTCTTAATTTCAAAACAAAAGAGAAGCAAGAGCTTATGAGACAGAGCTAGTTCCAATTGTCATAGTGTCTTTTGAACAGATAAAGCAAAATTTCCAAAAGTTTGATTAAACATAACAGCTCTTGTTCCATTGCCAGACTGAGATTTCCAGTGTGGTTTTTAAGTGTTTTGAATGCTCAAGTTCAGTGAGAGAAGCTTTGCTTCTGTGACTACATGATACGTTTGTTACTTTGCCTGCCAAGGAGACCATTGAGGCTATAGAAAAGTAGAGCAGCCTTGGGGGAAATACTTGAAGGGCAGACAGTCATTTTCTCACTCAAATTTTATCCTGGCTGTTCAGAGCAAACTTGCAAGTGAAAACTGCCTGCCTAGATTTTGTGAGTCTATGGAGGTGTTGCTTTATCAGTGTTACTGAACAGAGGCTGGCGTTTGTAGCAGTGGTAGCACTCCAAGTGTGCTAGTGAGAGAAAACGGTGGGTGTGAATTGTTTTCGAAACCTTCATTAGGACTAATTTGTGACCTTAACCCAATGCTGTTGTTTCTTGCATTGGTTTACGTTAATAGAAATGCAAGCGTTTTGAACAAAACCCCCAATACTCTGTAACTTCTGTGATTTTTAGAAAAACAAGGTGTTGCAAGTGTGCTAGACCAAAAACTGGTTCAGTCCATTTCTGATGTTTGACTGAATGAGATGCTTACTATTTACAGGTGATACCTAAATACGGCGATGTGCAGCAATTCTTCAGCTGTTACTAACAGCACCAAGCATCATACTGTCTTCCAGCTTTTATCCATAGCTGCTATATCTTGAATAGAGCCTTCCTAACAGAAAAATTCCTAGTTTTAAAACACCATCCAAGGCAGAACGATCTCATCTTGGCTTCTTGGATGATAGGTGTTCGCTATCTCGGTCTCTCACATTTTTAATTAAAATTGCTCTCAGATACTTGGTAACAGCTGATGTGAGTGGTCTGATCAAGTAGAGCGTCTGGAAGCAAGTCATCTTTTTCTCAGAATGTTTTTCTCACAAAACCCAAAACTGTGACATCTGACCTATTGCAATTTCATAAATCATGTTACCTCTGAACTGGAAGAGCAGGTGGAAGTGTTCTGTCTCTGTTAGCCTCGGCAGTCAGCAAGCAGGCGTGCAATTTAAAGCAGAGTGCAGAAGGCACAGGGACACCAAGAGCAAATGTGAATCCCTTTGGAGGAGTGCCAGAATTTACTTTCAAAGAGAGCTTGTCAGTATAAAACTGAGTATGTTTTTGTGTTGTGGTTTTTTTTAATAAGTTAAAGCTACTTTCTAGTATTCCTGAGTACCTGTTTTGACACATTAAAATTATATTCTTCTGTTTTGTTTTTCTAAATTATTTCCCTTCTTTTTTGAAAGCTTGTCCAAGTAAAGTACAAAGCAGGAGGCTGTAGAAGGTGAACTTTAAAGAATCTTTCAGCAGAATAATTCAAGCATTAATTATAACAGTTACAGCTTAATGAAACTAATTTCCAACTGCTTTTATTTCCCTTGCAATATTTTAGGACTCTTGGGCGTGTGAGAGAGGTAAATAGTCATAAAATATTTTTGAGGGCCACTCTCCACCTCTATTCTTTTGGTCTCTGGCAACAATGTAAAAATCTCACTTCTCAAGTGAGCTCAGTCAATTTATCATGTGTTTAAATAAACACCTAAAGCCAGGTAATTAGCAGGGGTATGCTCTGTTGTTTTGAGGGGAAAGAGCGCTCCCATTTAAGGGTGGGTATTTTTTGATTTCAGCCGTATTGTGAGTTCTGTGGTCATATGTCCAGCCGCGGCAGCGTTTAAGCTGGCATGAACAGCCATTCGTTTCTGCAGTTCCCTCTCTGCTCTGCTGGTGAAGCTGCTCACTTAGCTGTGCGGCAGTTTGGTTTGAGGATCATGCTTATGGCTGAAAAGCAACCAGAGTTTTGCCAAGCTATTTTGGAGGCACATCCACTTTCCTGCTCTGATTCAGCATTCAGCCATGCGGATAGTTGTGCCGGGACACAAAGAGGATGGCGGTGCTCTGGGCAGGCCGCTGCAGATAGTGACCGTGTAAGCTGACACTCTTGCAGGTGATGGACAGTTTCTTAGGAAGGAAGCAGGATTGTTGATGACACCATCTGCGTTGCTTCCGTGCTGGCGGCACTTTGAGCTGGGGAGGGAACCCAAGTGTGTTTCTTGCAAACTGCATGAGGTGAAAGACTTCATCCTTACATGTTCACATTCAGGGCAGATTTGTACGTTTGTCTTTTGTTTAAATGTTTCGGGTTTTCTAACTCTCTGTGGAGAGCTGTGTCAATTTTAGAGGTATCGACAGGGACTCTGGCACAAATGACGTTATGCTTGGAGTTTCAGTGCATACCTCTGGCCCTTATGACTCGTGGATCTTTCACTGTTAAGGATAAAGTCTTCTAGGGTAGGTCTTGCACCACAAATTGTATTTTAAAAGTGGCTGTTGGTAACTCAACATTACCCTGAGAGCATCATCTTTCTCACCAACATTTTGACACTTGGTTTATTCTCCATAGAACAGGATTTTTCATGTTTTCGTAAGAGAAATACATGACCATTGGACATGTGCTCTAATTTTAGCATTGCCCAAAACCAGTCTGTGTGCTCTTGTCACGAGCCAGGGAAGCTTTTCTGTGACTGTGGCAGTGATATATGCTGAAAGATGTGCTCAAATCCTCCAAATAATTTGTATCCTCAGGGGTATGAGGAAGCTGTATTTGCCAAGATAATTGTAGAACATGCTCCTTCTGTAAGTCTCCCAAGAGGATTGTTTTGGGCTGCAACAGGAATGCCCACTCCATGCCAGTAATGAAGTCTGTGCCTGTTGCTTGTCAAAAATTTTGCTTTTTAAGAATTCTGACTGTTTTAATCATATCAGTTCTGCCTGCTGTTTGTAAGCAATTAGCAGATCATTAGTATCTAAAGAAAATTGCTTATATATGTCTGAGGATGTAGTGCAAAGCCAAATTTCAATGTTTATTCCTAAGATGTTTGCCAAAGCTTTCTTCCGGCCATCCAGGCAGTGTTGGATTTGTTTTATTTCTGTCTGTCTGGAGTTTCCCAGCAGATGGGGCTCTTGCCTGCGCTGTGGCCGGGAGAGCAGCTGGCTGTACAACTGCTGCCTATCACTTTCTGTATGAAGTTTTTGCACTTCAGATCCTTTCAGCAGGCAGGGTAACCTTAACTTGCCTGCGTGTGTGACTTGTCCAAGAGCCAAAGCTAGGCTGAACATTAGAGTGTTTGGAGAAATCTTCTTTCCAACTTTCCATGCAGTGCAGGAATTCCTCCTTATGGGGAAGTATGACTCTTAATTTTGTTTTTCCTTGGTGGTGTTTTCTGAAATGTTCTTGTCACTGGAATCTTGTGGATGTCGTGGCATTTGGGTCACTCCCTTTCCCACTGAGCTTAATTTGCAAAATGGAAAATAGTTTTCCAGTGTTTCTGGAGCTGATTAGGAAGGCCTGTTTTCTCATCACATGGGGCAACTTGCATGTTTCTGATGTGTATTCTTGCTTTCCTTCATTTTCAGCTTTCTCTCTTCCTGAATTTCTTATGGCCTCGCTGACTCGCTGACATCTTTTCTAGGACATGAGTCAGAGCTATTTACTCTGTGCATGTTCCCTTAAATCACCTCGGTCTAGATGGTGGTTTGTACTCCGTGTGAAAAAAAAAAAAAGAAAAAAAAAAAGATTAAAACTGGCTGTAGTAAGGTTAAACTTGTATATACAAGTCTAATTTGATACAATAGATTCCAACCATGTCCTGGCTGACAGAGTTGTTACAGGTAGGGCATGAAGATAAAGTTCGGTCTGGATGGCATGGTAGAGATGTCTTAACATCAAAAACCTTGTGGTTTGCTGAATCTTTGAATTGCCTGCATGTGTGCTGTGGCTCGCTTGTCTGGGAGGGAGTGCTATCAACAGCTAAGAAACATTCCTAAAGCGAGGCCTCTGGACTCATCTCCATCCAAATTTAATGTGAGCAGACTGGTAGAAAACTAGTTTGCAAAGCAATAGAGCTGCCCCGTGTTAGGGCAGAGCACAGCTATCCCACAGCCCAGCCCCGGGACTCCCCGCAGCCCCCTCCGCCTTCGTGCCAGTGCAGGCGGGGTGAATGGCTAGCAACTGGCCCAGGTGTGTTTGGAGCAGCTGCTGGCAGGTTTCTGAAAGCAGAGAGTTCCCCTATGCATAGAAAATTCCTTTTGGACATCTTCAGCCCATTTTATCTTCTTTGTTACATCACTGCTTACAGGTGTTACTCTGGCCCTGTGTAATCATCTTTACGGGCTAGGCGTATGTAATTCCTACATGTCTTGTGTGCATGAGATTATATGTAAATCAAGGGCTCCCTTTTATGCGCACTTGTATTTTCTCTGTATGTCAGTGTGGAGATCCTCAACCCTTTGTTCATTCCTTCCCTCTTTTAATACAGGCTGTAAATTGTGGTGCGAGTTCAAAGCTAAGCTTCTAAACTATGACCTGGAGTGTCATCTTGAGATGTCTTCCAGAGATGTGACTTTCAGGAAGGGCTGCACGTTCCTCACCCAGCCTGGAAAGTGAGGCCCTGTGGATCAGCTTGCAGTACTGGGCATGGGTCACTGTCTAAAGTTCTGCTTCTGTTTCAGTCTTTTTGTTTTATGGATTAAGTATTTTTACCAGAAGCAACCAACAGTTGCTACACTGGAATTAGAGAGTGAATGGGGTAAGAGGCAGTTCCTGGGCAGTTCTCTTTGTAAACAGGCATCATCCTTCGTGAGCGATGAGTTCTTTTGCCAAAAGCCAGCATTGCTTCTGCATGTCCTATGTTGGATAAGAACAAAGCAGTAAGTCTTGCCTTTGAGTTGATCCTTATTTTATTGGAAAAGTAGTTCTGTAAGTGAGGGAACGCTTGGGTTTTAAGCCTGAAATGCTCAAGTTGTGCACATGTAGCCCTACTGTTTTATTGGTGTACCTGCAAGGCATAGTATTTCTCTGTTTTAAAACTAAACTCACCCTGGAGAGAAATTTCTTGCATTAAGAAATGAAGGAGAATATCAATGCACCTAAAGTTGTTTACTCGTTTTTTTTGCTTATCTAATAATCTGTTCCTATTTCTTTGCTGTAGATCGCTTGCACAACTCTAGATGTGGATCTGGTATGCATAAATGTAACAGAAAAGCTGCCATTCTACTTCCGAAGGCCCCCTGTGAATATGGTAAATTTACATCTGAATTGTTTTCTTGCTGTTAAATTCTGTATTTAATGTCAGTCTGAGTTGAATTCCCTACTGTTTCCCTCGCACCATTCCTATCCAAGTGGTTTATTTTCTTGCATGATGTATAGTGGTGTTTCAGATGTCCTTCACTTCAAGGCCTCCACGGCAGCATTTAATACACAGTAACGTATGTTCTTTTTCTCTTTTCTGTCCCTCACTTAAGAAGCCAGAAGCGGTGTTCGCGATGAATGGAAACAGCCTTAAGGCCACTGCTATGCGAAGCAGTGAGATGTGGCGTGATTGCTGACTAAGCTGCCTCTCAAACCAGAAGTGGTACAGCTGTGTCAGAATAGATAAACAGCCCTGTGATTTAAAAGGCAGGAGAATGTGAATGACAGTGTTAATTTGGGAGAAGGATGTTGTGCCGGTTATTTGGAGGACAACTGCATTGAATCCATACTTACACGAAGGAATGTCTTGGCAAATGAACTAAATGTGGAATTGCTAAATATGTGCTGTGGGACACAAGATGGTTATCAGCATGGATCCAATATTTTGTTAATGCAATACTGCCTGCTGTTGATGGTTTGCCAGAAAGCTTAATCTGAACATGCTCTTGGTGAACTAGTTTTTTCCTCTGAGTATATGTCAAGGTTCGTTCCACATGGGCATTCTTGGCTGATGTAGTCCTTAGTGCTTAAAATTTTAAATTTGGAATTGCCTAGAAATCCTACTTCCCCTTCTATGGAAGTTCCGCTGGACTGGAGGCTGGCGGATGTTACCCCCATTTACAAAAAAGGGTGGAAGGATCCGGGGAACTACAGGCCTGTCAGTCTGACCTTGGTGACGGGCAAAGTCATGGAACAGGTTATCTTGAGTGCTATTAATGAGCACATACAGGTTAACCGGGTGATCAGGCACAGTCAACATGGGTTTATGAAAGGCAGGTCTTGCCAATCAAACCTGATCACCTTCTATGACAGGGTGACCCGCCTGGTTGACATGGGAAGGGCTGTGGATGTAGTTTTCCTTGACCTCAGTAAAGCCTTTGATACAGTTTCTCATAGTGTTCTGGTTGAGAAACTGGTAACTGCTGGCCTGGATGGGCACACCCACCTTTGGGTTAAAAACTGGCTGGATGGCCGGGCCCAAAGAGTGGTGGTAAATGGGGCTAAATCTGGCTGGAGGCCGGTCACCAGTGGGGTTCCCCAGGGCTCAGTGCTGGGTCCGGTTCTGTTTAACATCTTTATCAATGACCTGGATGAGGGGATTGAATGTACCCTCAGTAAATTTGCGGATGACACCAAGCTGGGAGGCTGTGTCGATCTGCTCGAGGGTAGGGAGGCCCTTCAGAGGGATTTGAACAGACTGGATCGTTGGGCTGAGGCCAATGGCATGAGCTTTAATAAGGCCAAGTGCAGAGTCCTTCACTTGGGGTATAAAAACCCCAAGCATCGCTATAGGCTCGGGGAAGAGTGGCTGGAGAGCTGCTTGGCGGAGAAGGACCTGGGTGTTGGTTGACTACCGGCTTGATATGAGCCAGCAGTGTGCCCAGGTGGCCAAGAAGGCCAATGGGATACTGGCGTGTATCAAGAATAGTGTGACCAGCAGGAATAGGGAAGTGATCCTGCCCCTGTACTCGGCACTGATGAGGCTGCACCTGGAATATTGTGTCCAGTTTTGGGCCCCTCGCTTTAAGAGAGATATTGAGCTCCTGGAGTGAGTCCAAAGAAGGGCGACTAAACTGGTCAAGGGGCTGGAAAATAAAACTTAATGAGGAGCGGCTGAGGGAGTTGGGGCTGTTTAGCCTGGAGAAGAGGAGGCTGAGGGGAGACCTGATTACAGCCTACAAATACTTGAGAAGGGATGGTGGGGAAGTGGGGGAAGGGCTCTTTACATTAGTGATGGGTGATAGAACAAGAGGAAATGGATATAAGCTTAGTCAGAGGAGATTCAGGTTGGATGTTAGGAAGTATTTCTTCTCTGAAAGGGTTGTCAGCCACTGGAATAGGCTGCCCAGGGAGGTGGTTGAGTCCCCATCCCTGAATGTGTTTAAGAAAAGGGTGGATGAACTGCTTAGGGACATGGTTTAATGGGGGATTAGGGACAGTTGGACTGGATGATCTCTAAGGTCTTTTCCAACCTAGAAATCTGTGAAATCTATGAAAGTTTGACCTAGAATAAAAATTAAAAATTAAGTGGAATTAATCCTGAAACAGAACGGAAGTAATACTTTGAAATTTCCTGTAGACTGGGAATTTCAGCATTCCATTTGGAATAATGATTTGGTATGAAATGTTGTTTGAAAGTACCCTAGCTGCCTAAAGCTCCAGGAGCTAACCTGGGTGAGGAGCAGAGTGACTTTTGCAGCCCTGTATTTGAAGACATTATTGTTACAAGCTAATTCTCAGCTTCCACACTCCCAGCTCCAAGGCAGTCTGTCAGACTGGTTTTGCGCATCCTCAGGCAGTCAGTTTTGGTTGTTGTGATGCCAGACAGACAGATTGGCAGGCAGCTGAAGTGGTGGGAGATGAGGTTAAAAATCTGCTTGGCTGGAAATTGATATTGCCTTCACCTGTTTTGGTTTTGATAAATTCTCTTCTTGTTTGCAGATGTCGGACCAGCTCTGTGTAAAACATTTGATGTGTACATAGTTTCTGTTGTGCTCACGTTCAGAGGTCATGCATAGATGGGAGCTGGATTAATTCCATCTGTATTCAGTTACTGGACTCTTTTACAGTATTAACATTGCAGCATTTTTTAAATAATATAAGTGTAAAGCATAGAGCAACATTTCAGGCAAATGTAGTATAGGCCAGGGAACTAGGAATTCCTACCTTCGGATTGTGTCTTTATCGCTAACTCACTGTGTTCTATAGCGAGTTTTTTAACTCTTCTCCATGTGTTCGCAAAACCAAGGATACTAGGTTTTTGATGAGGTACTTTGAGAGATAGCAAGGGATTTTAAAGCAACTGAAAATACATTGAGTATTACTATTCAGAACCTCACCTGTGACTCACTGTTGTTTAACATTGTCACAAATAACAGAGTATGCTGGGAGATAGGAGAGAAGAGACCTCACTGCTGCTTTTATGCAAGGATAAATTCCTCAGCTGCAAGACATGGGTATTGTGTGAAGCGGTGGTCTTCCTTACAGCAGGCGGTGGGGCTAGAGGAGGAGTGTCCTCAAAATTTCCAGACTTGTTTCTGACTAGCAGTGGTTACCTGTGTCCTTGACTTTGTGACAGAGGAAAGCAAATTGCAACTAATAAGTGACTGATATTTCTTTGTTTGTTAAACCTTATTTATCTGTCATCCCAAGATTCGAGTATATAAATCTGGTGTACAGTGAAACGTCTCCACTCTGCCCCACCCCCAGTGTTATACTGTGCTCTTGCTGGAACAATTCTGCCTTAATTTTTTCATATATAACACAGTTAAACAGAGAATAAGCTGCATCAATAATAGACAGCAGTTGTTAGATTGTTATGCTTCTCTCCTTTTGATTTCTGATCACTGTCTTTCATGTGAAGGCAATAGATCGAGGCATTTACTTTGAACTTCTTTACACGCCCGCCATCAAAGACTCCACAATGAGAAGATACACAATTTCAAATGCGATCAGCCTGATGCAGATCTGCAAAGGAAAGGTAAGCTCTCAAAGTGAAAGCAAGCTAATTAATTCAGTTCAAATTCTTCTGGAGTCGTACATGCTGAGCCATTTTAAATGGGTTTGGTGCTGGGGTTTCTGAAGCTGTGACTAAATCTTTGCCTACTAATACAAGGACACAATTATTCTAGCTCCAGATGCTTCCAGCCATGCACCACTGCATTCTTTCTTCTTAAGCTGTCAAACTGTTAGAGTCCTTTTTCAGAATAACCTATCTGTTGTTATTGTATGCAATACGCAAAAGAAAAGGGGGAAAAAAAGTGCCAGAGGTCTAAGGTTTGCACTAGAACTGAATTCCATGCATCTCTTTGAAATCCTCCATTTCATATTTCTGATTGACCAAAAGCTCTTTTTGGATAGTGTACCTGTAATATAGGAGGTAGAAAATAATAGGAAAAAGTAGATTTTTTTTGTTTTTAAACGGTTAGTAAATTTCCAGTATACAAAACAGACCCAACAGCTGGCTGGCTGTCATCCAGGGCTTTGCTGCAGTCAGATCAACTGCATTCTTTCCTGCTGCTGAAACCCAAGGAAGAAGTAACGCTTGCAGCTGAGACGCCTGTAATCCATTGCTTTTGTACCATACCTCCTCCCAGGCTACCAGGCTAAGCTGCCTGTCACTCTGGGTCCTCTCAGGCCATGTTTTTTTAACAGGGAAGCATGTCATAATACATATCCAAGTTAAAGGAGATTGTAGTTCCCACCACCTTTATTGGAAACGGCCTTTGCCACACTTATCTAATCCAGAGAAGCTAAAATCGGCATTACCCTGCAGATCTAGTCTGAAGTGGGATACACAGCTTGGAAGGCCACTTGAAAGCAGATCTGTTGGTACCTCTGTTCCCCTCAGGCATGGCAGCCACTTAGTTTATAGGACAGCAGAGTGGGTCAAACAGTTGAATTCCTTTAGTGCTGCAAAATAAAGTCAGTATTTGCACTGCCTTTCCTGAGAAGCCAAGCTCTGAGAGTTAATTGCACAAAATACTGTCTTGTATATGAGATACCTACATGCAGAATCCCTTTCCTTTGGGGTTCCTTTTTGCTAGTACTTCCCTTTCCTCTGTGCAGTTAAAGATGTGCTTCTCACACAGTTGTTGATTTGAAGAGCACCTGTTGAGCTGGCATCACAAACACAGCAAGTGAGATGTTTGGGTGCTGTGTCTGTGTGCAGCGCCCTTTCTTTCTGCATCTGTCAATGTAGTGCCTCATCTGTGCCTGGAAGGTAAATCAGCAGGTGCTGGGCATGGCAAGTTGCTAGGCACTGGAAGAGCTGGGAGAGGAATGCTAGCTTGCCTTTATTTTTTTGCCTTTATTTCTTGCCTCCAGGCACAGTACCTGGTGCCAGCAGAGGTGTTTATTAGCCCTCACTGGCAGTTTGTCTCCATCAGTTATGTAAACTTTGCTTTAACAAGACGCGGAATGGCTGGTTGATAGGCTGCTTGCAT
Organism: Tauraco erythrolophus; assembly: GCF_009769465.1. Classification (NCBI taxonomy): domain Eukaryota; kingdom Metazoa; phylum Chordata; class Aves; order Musophagiformes; family Musophagidae; genus Tauraco; species Tauraco erythrolophus. The sequence continues at coordinate 19,433,927 of NC_141473.1, read as the reverse complement.
TGGCACCTGGCATGCAGCTCTTGCCCTCTGTAACCTATAGTTGCTGAACTTGTAGCAGCTTTTGGATCTCTTTGTTCCCCTCTGTTGTAGTAGGGCAGAGAAACTTCCAGAAATGTACTTGTGTCCTCAGAGCTGGTGTTGAGCAGAGCCTTTAAAACATGTTAAAATGTGCAGGGGATGAATGAGGGACTCGCCAGCCTTGCCAGACAGACGGTGTGCATAGCCACAGTCCCTCACCTGCTGCCTTTTGGTAGCGGAGTGTGGGTACTGTGCCTGGAGCAGTGTACTGAACAGCTGCCGTCTCCTTTACCTGGGGAGATAATGTTTTGCCTTTGAGTTCTTCCCTTTAGCCCTTCCCTTGGATTTGCCTTTGCCTGCCTCTCCTTCACTTGTTAGCAGTGCTTTTCTTGCCTGCTCTTGTCTCCTTCTCCCGTCTTACCCATCCCCTAACCAGAAGCCAGCTGCCTTTGGACCAGGCGGAGTGCATCTCCAGCGCACAGCGGTGAGCCGCAGTCCCACACTCGTTCGAGATGGCTCGCACAGATGCTCTGGGAACTTCTCTGAGCCTGGGAGACAGGCGTTGGTTGCTACAGCTCGGAGCAGGAGACTTGAGTTTTCCTAGCAAACTCTTGCAGTCAGCACCACTGAAAAGCACCCTTGGGATCCATAGTACAGTCGTTTTAAAGGTGAACTACACAGAAAGAAACGTCCTAGGCTCCTTCATGGTCTGTACTGTTAAGTCACCTTGATGTGTGTGTTGCTTCAGCCTCTGGCTTTCCTTACGCTAAAGCAAAGTTGTCTGTCCCATCTTTTCCTCCTCAGCACACAAAGAAACCTTGGGCACAGCGTGAACATGCAGTCATTTCCATGCAAATGGCTCTTTATGGGTTGAATTCCAGCTGCACACAGAGCATTTCCTTCCGGTGTCTGACCTGCTCTTTGTGCTGCAGAGGTGGCAGTGCAAGCAAAGCAGTGTGGGGAAGGGATCAAAAGCCCCACCTTGTAACTGGAGGTGGTGTGATGTGTTGGTGGTACTGACGTCAGAGGGGGAAAGTCTTCCACTGCCTCAGTACAATTCTCTTTCCCACCCACTCGAGCAGGAATTCCCAAAGCCTTTTATTCGGTATAATAGAAGGTGCAAGGACTTTTTTGCTGCTGCTACAGTTTCCACCTGTGCAAAACAGTCTTCCCCTGGGTGAGCATCCTTGGAGATTTAACATCAGAAGAGCGCTGGCAGCTGAGCTGTGTTATCTGCCAGCCCCTGAGCAGTCATGTACCTGTTCTGTAGAAACCCTTTGGGAGAGAAGGGAGAAGGATGTCACTCTGCCTGGTGGTTTTCCTGGGGTGCCAGTGTTGAGGGAAGTGAGCATATAACATGAATTGGCAGCCACTGCCTACCTGCAGACAGGTTTCCTCAACCAGTGTGAGTTTAATTACGGCCAATGTGAGTGCTGAGGTTAGGGTTGAGTTGTACCACACCTCAAAGAGTAGGCTGAAAATTCGGGAGCACCAAACTGTCTAAAGGCACTATCTGTAAGCTGCTTCTGGGGGATCCTGAACTCCTGAATCCATTTCTGTTACAGCTCAGGCCAAGTTGTTTTTTGTGGGGCCTCTTTCAGCTAGTCTAAATAGAGGGGGCACTTCTTAACACAGTGTGTGCAACTCTGCTATGCTTCTTTACCCTTAAGGTCCCTTTAAAGTCCACTATGAGAAATACAGGATGATAGGTGCTTGCCTAATGCCATCACCCTGACATTTATACTGCTTAGCTTGTCCCTCTGAAAGGTATGGTGCTTATTCATCTCACCTCTCTCTGTGAGAGGTTTGTAACTGCAAGGGAGGGCTTGTCCTTGTGTCCCTCTCTCTGTAGGGGACAGGGAGATAACCTGGGTTTATTCACGTCCCCATATTAAGATCAGTGCTCTGCTAGAGTTCAGTTCATCTGAGAGCATCAGATACTCTGATGGTTAATTGAGTTCTGAGCCTGAACTCAGCTAATGCTTGTAAAGTCTTTGCTGCTTGCTGATTTTTTTTTTTTCCATTTCTCGATGCTGTCTGACAGATGAACGTTTGTTCTCTTTTGTTTTCCAGAACATTGTTATATCTAGTGCAGCTGAAAGGGTAAGTCTCAGATTTTTGGTGAAGTCAGAACAATTTGAGGATTTATCTGTGGCTGAAAACACAGCTTTAATTATATATTAAACATATAAAAAATTGTAACTTTAAATATGATTGCCATCTTGTGGGTTTTTTTAATCAATCTATTTTACCAAAGAATTGTATTGTGGGATTTGGTGGGTTTTTTTTGTTTAGTTGAGTGGGGCTTTTTTTGTTGCTGTGGTATTTTTCCATAACAATTTTCTCCCATATGAGGACTCTGTTTTCCAAAATAGTAGTATTTGCTTGATTTCCTAGTGCATTTTAAACAGCTTAGTATTATGTAGAATTTAATCTTGCCTTCCTGATAGCCCTGTCCTGCCTGCTCACACTCTGTCAGCCTGTAAGAAAGTGCATGCACATATCCAACCTTCTTTGTTTTGTTTTAGCCTCTAGAACTACGAGGTCCTTACGACGTGGCTAATCTGTATCCTTTTTTCTAAGTCAAAGACATCAGTTAATAGTAACATGTGAAAGTTCAAAGTGGTTTTGAAATACTTCCATCCGTTAAGCTCCTTGAACTTTACACGGTGATGCTTGTTGGTGACCAATTCAATGAATCAGGGCTCTGAGTGGGTGTGGAAGGAGAAACAGCTCTTGGTCATGGGGTAGCATGAGCAGTCACTGTAAATAGTAATGTCTGTGTTCAGCTAAAGGTATGTTTTGTTGTGACATGTGTTGATATCATGTGAGTGTAAGTAGAGAAATGAATAAAACCCACAGAAATATATGGACACTGTGAATCAAACCAGAAATTATTACTTATGGTTTCCCAAGGTGCCACACCTTTTGCAGCTATAAAATCATATTGAGAAAGAAAAAGTTCCTATCTGCGTGCTGGTTAATTCTGTTCTGAATTTTCCAGTCCTTAGTTACATATGTGCTATTAAGTAAGTGGTGGTGTTCTAGAAACCAAGGAGAGTGTCTTTACTCCCCTTGTTTTAGGAATTCAGCTGCATTTTTACTACTCCCCCCTCCCCACCCCACAAACATGTATCTGGACTGTCCCTCAAAGGGGAGGAGCGTGCTGAGTCGTGAGAACTGCGTGGGAGGGTGTGCAGCCTGGAAGGATTTTACGCACAACTTTTCCTTCCCTCTTAAAAAGAGCAGTCAGGTTCAACCCGAATTAACGTACGTAATCTGGTGTCATCCCTGCCCGAGGTGGCTGGGAACTTTTCAGCGTAGTGCTTTTGTATCAGACAGTGCCCTTTCCTCAAAATGGAAATTTTCAGTGGGGTCATTTTTTTACTTGATTATGCAAATAAAAATGTTCCTGTGTTGACATATTTTTATTTTCAAAAGTACAACTTCTCGTCTGGAAAAAAGCAATGTTGCCAGGAGCTTTCCAGGAGGGCTGCTGGGGAACTGCAGACAGGAGAATTGGGTGCCTCAGCTCCCTGCCTCTGGGTAACCTTATGCAAAATGTCACTTCAAGTTACAGCTTTGCTAATTCCCAGTTATTTGTAGAGTAAGCAAACCTATCATGCAGACAGCCTTCCCTATTCTGTTTGTTCCTTTCCATGCGTTCTGATCCTGAGCAAAGGTGATAGAGGTTTGCTGTTTGGGCTGTCAGAAGGCGAAGCCAAGGCAGCTGTGTCTACCAACTGCAGAGCCACCATGCTTCATGGAGGTGAGCGAAATGAACACAGGCTCATCTAAGTAACACTTGCATTGTTAAACTAAGTTCATGTTAATGCATGTTTTCCAAAAGGCCCAAGACCTTACAGGGCAAGTCAGCTTGGGGTTTTAGCTCCTTTGTCCAATGCATACAGAGGAGCTTGTGCAGCAAGGGTGTTTTGTTTTCCCTTGTTGCCATGTTAGCAATTCAGTGGAAGAATTGATGGTGCTGTCTGTACTGGAGTGCTCGCTTAACCACATTAGAGAGTCATAAACTGTTTAGCCAAAACACAGATCTGCCTGTTGTGCTGCATAGTGAAACTATCCCTTCTTTCAGAAAGGGTTGAATGCTGATCTCGCTGACATCAGCAGAAACTACATCGTTGACTTCAGGAAAATCGGAATGCATGTTTTGCGTTTACCCTATTGTAGCATGAGTGCAGAAGCAAACTTTGCCATGTCCCTTTCTGATGCTTCGTTATGTGATGTGTTTCTGACTCACTCTTCAGTGTGGATCACTTCAAACTTGATGCAAAATGAAATACCCCACATGCTTGCTGCTTAGGAAGAAATGTTTCATATAGCATACGATGGCTTGAAGTGTTTTGGTGAAACAAAACTTTCTTCCTTGTGCTCTCAGCAGAGGAAGCTCACAGTGACTCTCTTCCATTTACCCATTTTTAGTACTAAAATAGTGGAAATTTAGCTTGTGGCCCCCTGCACTGGAAATCAAAAGGTTTCCTGTTGTATTTTGTGTCCTGGTGTCAGTGCAGCAGAGATGCCGCAGTTTGTGTCCCAGCAATCAGTTTAGACCCTTGCTTTCCACTGTAGCACTGCTTTCTCCACCTCTAGTCTCCTTTTCACATGCTTATTTGTTGGTTTTTAGTGTTTCTTGATTTTGTTGTTGTTTATTCCAATGGCATTTTAACATTGCAACTGAGAAGTTGCATCTAGCTCTTAATTTCTGCCTTTGCCGAGGTTTGTTGGGAAGGTATGATTTCTAGTCGTGTTCCCAACAACTTGAGTTGCTCTAAGTTTCAAAGGTACAGTAGGATTTGGTTTGCATCTCTTGTTTCAGCAGAGGTAATTGACAGCAGGTAGCTTAGACCTCTTGGAGAGGGCATTTCTGTGAACAAGATAATCCTCCAGTCTGCTACTCGTCTACATAGAGACAGTGTGTTGGAAGAATTTTTGTCAAGTTGATGTGGAATTTCTCAAGACCATCATCTAGCTTATCTGTGAAATTAAATAGCAAATGTCATTTCCTTATCCCCGAAAGAATACTAGCCCAGAATAAGTCCATATATTTTGGCAAGGTTCTTGCAGAGCCTCTTCGCTAACAGAATATTTGTAGGGAGTCTCTTCTACCTCTAATTGTGCAGAGAAGCCTCCTCCTAGTAGTTTCGAAATTGATTGGGCTCACCAAGTTGTTTGGCAAACATGAGGAGTTTGATAACATCACACAGTAGTACTTTATGGTAATGCTGAGGGTTCTGTAAATAAAATATTGAAAACCATAAAGCCAATTACTTGGTATGTATAGGGGAGCCTCTGCCAATGTAGCTGTGCCAGCCTAGTCTGTTTAAGATCCTGGGGTATGTGAATACATTTTTTATATTTTTTTTTTAAGAACAGTATGTTTTGCTCAGAAATGTTTTTTTGACAGCACTTCAAGAATGTGTCCTTCTGGGACTATTGAACTGATTAAGCCTGGTTTCGTGTGGTTTTGTGTGTCTGCAGCCCCTCAATCCCTGCAGACCTCAGTTTTCCCTTATGTTTACTGTAATTCTACACCCACCATCGGATTTCCCCCTTTAGTTTCACCGCTCCATAAGGCAGCATATCCCCAACTCCTGCCCACGCAGGTTGCTTACCTGCTGTGTGTGCTGGCTGGCTGGCTGTTAAACATGTTGAATTGTGCTTTGTGGCATGGACACCTGCAATGAGTACGCATTAATGCATTAGTGTCATTTTATTTGAGGTACTACAGCTTCTGCTTGTATATTCCAGAAACTCGGAAGAGTGCCTGTGGGGTAGTGTACACAGTGAAGAAACCTCGCAAGGTTGAGGAGGAAGAAACAACACTGCCAGCCTGCAAAAAAGCTAAGACTCAAGCTTGAGGACTGAACCAATTATGAACAAGAGCCTCCATCCCGTCTTTACTCAGTGTTGAGTCTTCTTCCACCCTCCAGCCAGCCCACTTCCTCCCTTACTACTTTATTTAGCCTGGACAAGAATTATTCTTCTGCTGTACAAGTGAGGAAAGTTGTGAGAATGAGACTGCTGAATGGTAGTTCACCACATCTGAAAGGTCATGCTGGGCTTCTGGCCAAGGTCAGGATACCATCTCTCCACCTTGTCTTAGGTCTTCTGGAGTTAGTACAAACTCAACAAGTTTGTAACATATGGAAATTTTCAGTTGTACAAGTGCATTCCTTTTTTTATTAAAAATGTTTCTAAGAACGCATGCTTTCAAAGTCTAGCTCTTACCATTTCTCAAGTTTTAAACACATCTCTGTACTAAATCTTACAACCGCAAGCTGGTAGATGAAGTTTACCTTCAGTGGCCTGTGAAGAATAATAGTGCAGTAAAAAAAATAATCTACTTCCCATTCTGTTTTGTGATCAATGGCTATAAAGAAGATATCAGCATCTGTCACTTGCTAGGAGATATCTTGGATTTGTGTTACAATAGGACTGACTGACCTCACCTGCTAGACACACATCCCAGAGGCCATCCCTGTCCTGCAGCTCTTAACCATCTCATGTTACTGTTTTGTTTTAACACAGATGGGAAGGAAAAGCCCAAGGTTACACTGAACGTGTGCTCAGCGTGGTATGTTGCAGTCACAGTGTAACAGCTGTCTCACCTTGGCCTGAGTGGTCTCCGCGTCACATCATTTTTACTGCATCATTTCCTCCTTTATGTCCTGGTCTGGCGGTGTTGTCTATGAGAGTGTTCGTTTTGCCACCTCCTGCCTCTCCATTTTCCTTCCTGTTAATGCCTCAGTAAACCTAACCTGGCTGCCAAAAAAGCAATCGTAACAGATTATAATCAGCAGAGCATTTTCAGAGCTCTTCCAAATGTTGACTGAAGTTTTTCTTTTGATTAAAGCAATACAAAAATTATGTAAGCTACTGTATTCAAGATACTCTTGAGCCAGCTTTACGGTGAATGTTCCAGTTTTCTATTTGCATCTGACAACAAGTTGAGAAGTGGAAGCTATAGCATGTAAAATACTGTGGAAATCTTGCAGTGGGTCATCTCTGAGCTCTTAGTAACTGGACTGAGCAGAATGGATGAAGTTCTCAGTAGACTAACAGTTCTATACAGTGCTAGTGTAAGTTACAACAGCTTTTGCTTCATTCAACAAATGAAATACTTTTTCTTTATATTATTATTTTACTTGTTGACTTTGTGGTCTGAGTCTGTTTTATTATAGATATTGGAATGTAATATATATGTGTAGAGTAGTTTGTCATTTATAGACTTACCTCCAAAATGATGGTCTAACCAGAGAAGAAGCAGGAATGTGTGCATCTGGTGCAATTTTCTGAACAATACATCATCTTGCCTTGGCCAGAGAATAACCCACCTTGAGCATGAAAGATGTTGTTTGGTAACTACCATATGGAAAGCATATGGAGGCTTTTGAATGCTAGAAACCCTTCTTGCTGCTTGTTTGACTTGATTTAAAAAAATTTACAGTCTACTTCTTTGCTCTTTAAGTAGGTACAGTGCTGCAGGAACTGATTGAAAAGTTTATTCTCCTCCAGTTTCCTGAAGCACATTGTGCTGGCCACTTTGGTGCCTGAACAAGTGAACTGCTGCTCGGTTAGGATGATAAACAAGCTGAGTTAGCCAGCACTGATGTAATTTCTATTTCCTGCAAGGCATTCTCCCAGTGTCCAGGTAATTGTGCAGAAATGAGTAGTGAAGTAGCAGCTTGCAGAGAAAGGCAGTGAGCAGAGGTGTGCCATAATTTTTATGGAGAAGAGTGTGTTCACCAATAAAACCTACACGTGGCAAGGTGACACTTGGGAGTTACGGTGCTTGTGTGAGAACAAGTCTCATCTGTCTAAAGCTGTTGGCCTCATTCTAGGATAGCTGGCTGCAGACAGAATAGGTGTTTCTTCTGCTTGCTCCTCTGTGGGGTTTCTGTAAATTCACTTAGTCTCCAAAATTGGCACTCCAGTAACAACTACTATTCATCTCTGCCCACTCCTGACCCTATCTCGTTGCCCAGGACGTTGTTTGGCCAGACTGTAAAGCCTGCTGGTTAGAAGCCAGCTGGCAGGGGTTGGTGAAGGTGTGTGGGAGACTGTCGTATTTCCCTGGGAGGCCACACTGTGCAGTGTTAGGATTTTAACTGAATGCAGTGTGTAGCATCCCAGTGAAATTGGACATTGATGCCCCTGCTGGCGGTGCTGTTAAGACGTTCCGCTTCTGCTAAAGTCAAGGGAGAGGTGCCTGCCTTTCCTAGCAGGACTCAGCATCGCCCTTGGCTTGGATAACTGAAGCTGTCTCGTGCTCCACATAGCACTCACTTGCTGAGAAACAGATTTTAAATCAAGCTCAGCAACAAAACTGTAACTGTGTTTTACTGGCTACTCAAGTACTGTCTCTCTGCTTTTGTATGCGTGTTTCCATTTAACAAAGTAAGTTAGAGATGGCACTTACCTAACAGTGGCAGGGAGGAGGTAGCTCAGGGGCTGGCTGCTCTGGGCAACTGAGACTTTTTTTTTGAGTTTTTAAGAATTTTACAGAGACCAAGATGGGAACTTTCTTTAAGGAGAAAACAGAATTACCCTGCACATGCCTACCACTTAATAATCCACTCCAGCAAATAAAAAGAACCACTGTTTATTTAATTTGAAATAGATCAGTACAAAATGTACAGAAAAAGCAGTACAAATTTACAAATATACATAATCTGGTTTTGCATTCTTCGATCATCAGACTTCACAGTAGTCTATCTTAAAAAAAAATTCACATTCCTGATGCTGTCTCCTCTCACCTTCGTAACATTGCATCTGAATCCCACAGTCCAAACGGTTATGTGATGATTGGAGCTCTGTCCTCGAGCTCTTTATCAACCACAATTGCCAAACCCTATGTAAACCCCATTACTCAACTGCTTCTTTAAATTCACTTGGCACCTCAGTACACCTTCTTCCATTGCTCTTCCATGTATCACCACTCATTTAACATATTATTTTAATAGCGAGAATTTGGCAGAGACAAGAAAACGTTTGCAAGTATTCGCTATTTAGAGCTATTGGAAGGCTTGAGGGCAGATGCTAATGCAGTTGGAAATACTGCTGTCTAAGACAAAAGGAATTATATTGCTGGCAAAGATTGCATTAGGATGTAAAGCTCTATTAAGAAAAAGCTACAATGATATTGAAAATCATTTAAAATGACCTTTTAAATAAATAATTAATAAATAGTAATAAATAAACCCATTTTAAAACCAGTGGAATTATAACACTCAACCTGCCTTTAAAAATAATTTATCTGCATGATTGGTTGGTTGTGGTTTTTTTTTCAGTTTTCCGTGAAGATACTTCAAATGATCCAGTATCATAAATATTTTCAATAAAAATAGTAGTATGTTCAGTGCTCTTTTCCTCTGGGTTCGTACGAAGCATTTAAAAGCAGCAAAAAGAGAGCAGTCTGGTTTCTCTCCTCAGAACTTGCCTGCATGGACACTCTTATAGGAATTATCTTTCAGGCTGTTGAATATCTCTTTGGTGCCGTTCTGCCACTGAAGAACAAGGTCCATAGGAGTTTTCCCTTGCTGGTTAAAAAAGCAGAGGAAGCAAGATTTATTTTCAGCTGAGGAATACCAAGTACTTCATTCTTCCCTAAATATTTGTTCAGTGCACCTGTCTGATGTGAGACTCTCCTGCACGCACAGGGTCAGACTTACGCTCGCCTCCCTGAGATCAGAGTCCTTTTGCTCTACAGATCTAGCCCCAGTCCTGGTCAGACTCATGAGGAAATCTCCCTGGCTTTTAGTGGGTCTAAACCGTATTAGCAAATACCATGACTAGCAGAGCATGCAGGTGTTGCTTTTGATCTAGTTTAAACTGATTAGAAATACATTTAGATGAAACCTCAATAAGCCACTCCTGTATTTAATTGAGAATTCAGAAAAGAGTTTGTACTGGTTTAATGAGGTTATGAACCACATCTAAATTAAACAGGAGCAACTTTTGTGTGCAGACAAAGCCTGAGAGAGCAGGTCTCTGGCCTTTGGGGCTGTATCTTTCATCATTTCCGTACCCTGATAAGGGATAACACTGGGAGTGGCCCTGCTTCGGTGAGTGTGGACAGGGAGTGCAAAGTGCTGCAGTGACTGGTTTCTTCCTTGTCCCCTTAGTTTTTGATCAATTGCCAATCAAAAACATTGACTGGCATTAGTAAAACTCCCTGTCCGTGCCTCTGCTGCATCATTTGGGTTTGGGGGAAAGGGAGTTGTGATGTGCTGCATTTTAACGAGTGGTTGCAGAGCTCCAGCAACACGTGTGCTGCCGCAGTGGCGGTGAGCAAAAAGTCAGGTGTGAGGCTTCTTAAATTGAAGCTCTGCTGAGCCATGGGAATTTGTTGCCCAACCGTTAACTGCCAGTCATCCAGATGCAGGACTCGGGCTCACCACTGGCTGCGTGCGGGCTTCACAGAAAGGAAGTTTCTCTGACAAGATAAGATCTTTATTGTCTCAGCGGTGGTTGAAGCCCGGGAGCTGTCCAGAGAGCAAGTGTCTGTATGTTTAGGTCTTTTCCGTATATGATATGTGTAACTAACTCACAGAAAGATGTGATGTTTTAAGCCGCAGCTGACAGGTTCTGGTTTTAGAAGACGTACTAGTTTTTCCTCTTCTCCCTGACCTCCTCCAAGTTATACTTTCCCTGTGTCAGCTTTGCATTAATTAACTCTGAAGTGATCTAATTCAGTCTCTCTCAGCCTTGAAATCTATGAAACTGCTCTGAAGGCAAACTTATTCTAAAGCATTTTGAATTACTGTGAGTTTTGCTATTACTTACGCCGTTCTTTATGGTTAGATCTGCTCCATAGAGAATCAGAAGCCTGATCATTTTGTAGCGGTTCAGCCTCACGGCGTCATGCATCGGTGTGTCTCCTTCCTAGAGGCAGGAGACACGGGCCATAGCGTCAGTCGAACCGGTCCAGCGCCGCGGTCCAGCCCCAACCGCGTAGCCAGGGATTTTTACAGACAAGTGGAACTATCAAGGCAGACAGCGGCTTGATGCTACCCGATAGCTGGCAGGTAGGAAGTTGTTGGTACTTACTCTGTCTCTGGCATTGAGGTCTGCTTCGCAGGCAATCAGGTGCTCCCCGCAGTCGTACTGACCCGTTCTCACAGCCACGTGCAAAGGGGTGCTGAGCAGCTGAGGGGTGGGAGGAGGAAGCAGTCAGTGGCATGAAAGAAGTGAAGACCACTTCAAGAATGGCTACCAAAAATGGTCTACTGGGAGTAAGGGTCAGCTTTTCATCTCCAGTTTAAAAAGCTGCGGAGTCCCAGAAGCACATACCTTGTCTCTTGCATTTCTGTTTATCCCTTTGTCCAGTAAGAATTTCAGAACATCCAGGTTTCCCCCCCGGCACGCCCAGTGTAGGGCTGTAGATTCAAGCTGCAGAATGAAAAACAAATGGAAAGTAAATGAAATCATCGTATTTTATAAAAATTAAACCATTTTAATCAAATTTCTAAATTAATCCGAAATCATTTTCATGCAATTTAACCTAAAGCACAGCACTGTGATCACTGAGTTGTTTCTAGTAACAGCTTTTCTTATTTTGCCCTAATTTCTTTAGCACTGTGAATTTCTCACTCTTCACACTCATTGCATATTGCTCTTAAAGACAGAGATCTTGGCAATGCTGCTGTGAGAGAGGAAGTGTTTTGTCTATTCTGTGAAGTTAGAAGTTATCTTTAGCCAGGTATGTGGCTGGTATGTGCTACTTAGTATTTTTTATTCGATGCCTTTTGGGTTTTGAAATGCATAGAAAATTAATCTCAAAAGGAAAAAATAGTTTTGGTGGTGTTTTTTTAAAAAACAAAAAACAAAAAACACGCAGGTCCACAAAGCAAATTAGAACCCTTTTCCTCTACAATATTTAATTTCTGTGCACTAAGCTCTGCCAGGAGGGGTGGAATGTCCCTTGAAGGTCTCACTCTGCCTGTGGTTCCTCCTGTTTCTTACACCATCCACAAGCTCTGCTGGGTGAAGCGAGGGGGAGCAAGGCTGGCCCGTTCCAACTGTTTAGCAAAGGGACGAAGAGCTGGGAGCGGAGAAGCAAAAAACAGCTGCAGAAGCTGTTGATCCTCAGCTACCCTCGTGGCTGGCGTTCCGCGGGAGCAGGGGTCTCTCCCAAGCCCAGCCTTGAAATCCTGGTGGAGAATGTACGCATTGCACTGAGCCCTGGACACATGCGTGGGACAGTGGCATCTCCACCACCTGCTAGCAGGCTGAAGTGGCAGCCTGACCTCAGCTCTCTCACCCTATGTTGGGCTTTGCTGTTTGTGGCAGTCTGCTGGCCAGAGCGTTCCTCCGCTTCCTGTGTTTTCCAGCAACCATTTTGGCAAAGGGAGGCAGACACCCCCTCCTGAAAGGGGGTGTTAAGGATAAATTTACAAGACGCTGCAAGGCCTTTTAATGGTCCTCTTCTATAGGAAGCACTTTAAGTGCTTCTCTTGGAACTTACAAAACAATGAGCAGGTTTTGGAAAGAAGTGTGAGTCGCTGCGCATACCATGTCTTTCTGTTCCAGCTGGGCTCCAGCTTCCACCAACTTTTTCACCACCTCTAGGTGTCCTTCAGAGCATGCCCTGTGCAATGCAGTGCGTTTGTACTGGCAATTAAAAGAGTGCAAGGTCAGATATTAAACATGGCACAATGAGATATCTTTAAATCTTTTCTCCTCACCTCCCTAGGATGATGGCAAATACATACTTTATACTGGTTCATTTTCAAGAGCTAATACTTTTGAGACCTGAAATCTGCTAAATTTTGCTAGCATCCTGATAGCTAGCTGGGAGCTGCCTACCCACCATTTTAAAGGGTGTGAGAAATATCTGCAGTATGCCATTCAAATTTAAAATGATGCCTGTTGAGTTCCCCCATCCAACATACCACCCTGCCATTTGCAAACGCAGCTTATATGTTATGGAGTATGAGGGCAGGCAGCATCACTTCTTTTTGTCGTTCTGCAGACGAATTTCTTGTCTGTTCATCTGTAGCATTGGAAGACCACCTGTTACAGAAAATCAGGGTCTCCTGGGCACCGATAGCTCTCTCTTAAATATAAAGATTCTTTTGAGGTAATATTACTTTGAAGGGTCCCAATGGCCCCTTTATCACTAGAAAACTTGATATACAAAACTCTCAGTGTTTACGTACTTTCCCCCTACCCTTTTTTTCTCCTCAAAGTGTGCAACCTGCAAAACCTAGTGGTAAAAGCTATTTTTGCTCTGTAATAACCTCTCTTCTGTTGCAGGCTTTGCAGTAAGAAGGAAGATTGTACCTCATCGCAGACATTTGGATCCCCTTTGTCTGACAGATATTTTTCAATTACTGGCAACTTATTCTCCAATGCAGCTCTAAAGAATGTGGGTATATCCACTGGTCCTGTCTGATGAAAAGAAATATACAGGGTGTAAATGCGTGTGGTGCAGAACCCCATCAAATGCTTCCCCAGAAGAAGGTACTTTGAAATAACTTACAATAACTTCTGGTTCGGGTTCCTTTAAAACGGGTGCTTTCACTTTCCTGCATTTTTTCTTCTTCTTCAGCTGAATAATTTTTTCAAGATCCTCTAAGTTTTCAAGTTTTGACCTCTCCTCTAGTTTCTTCTTCTTCAGCTGAAACAAATCAGGGAAGCCAGCAAGTTGAGCTGAATGTGACCACCTCTCCTTTTCAGAGTGACAGGACAGTGTGTGCTACTGTTCAGCTGAATTCAATTAAGACTAGATGAACTTTGAAATAGTTAAAGTAGTTGTGCTGGTTTGGGTTTTGTGGGGTTCTTTTGTGCAGCTAGGGCTAATTGACCATTAGAATAAGTTACTAAATGTGTGAGAAATTCTGCATCGTCTATAGTTTCTCATGCATCATTGGACCTCTTCCTAGATGCTGCTTCAGCCATATGTTGTGAGATATGTACCATGAATTTTTGGTCTGTGTTAGGCCAGGAGTCCGAGCAGCACTGCAATCCTTTCTGGCCTAACAATTTAAGAAATCTCATGTTCAGTTTATGAGAGCTGGGAAGTGCCTGCAGTTTTAGCCGACTTCTACCAAGCATTTTTTCTTCAACTGTTTTTATGATGCAGCCCCTGATTTATTGTAACTTAATCCTCTTTGATGAAAAATATACCCTGAAGGGAATAGCAACGTTTATACAGATTTTGGCGTTTCAATCAACAAGGGCTACGTTTTGTTAAACTACAAAGAATGTCCCCACTATCCTCAGAGGGGCAGTTTGATAAATGTTTAAGACTTACTTCAAGCCTGCTTGTAAAAAGCATCGCTGCATGCAGTCAGTATGGAGCACTGCTAACATCAAGGGCAAACGTATTGCCTGAACTGAGGGCCAGATCCCTCACACCATGAAGTGTCCTTGGCTTCAGAAGAAGGATTCAAAAACAAGGGGTAACTCAGGGTGAATACAAATGATAGATTCTGTCCCATGATGTCATTAAGGGTAGATACGTTGGTGCGACTCTGTCATATGGTATACATTTGTTTTTAGCTGAATTCTTATCCAAGTTATTTCCACCTCTTCATTTTACTATTCTCTATGTTTAGTGTTTGATCTGCAGATCATTTACTTACTGGAAAATAATTATGTTGGCTGAGTGGGCTGTGGATCAACTACAAACCCAAAAGGTTCTTAGGATCCTGTTTTGGAGGAACTCAGAAAACCTCTGTAGTGAGTAATGATCTCCCTGGTGAAGGTGAAGGTCAATAGTGTTTATTTTAATATTTGTTGGGCTCACTTTCCCACCCTTCTTTCTTCAGAACGAAGTCTTATGTCCCCTGCTAGTTAAACATTTTCATTCCCAAATCACTTTAAATTTTTAGGTTAGTCGGTTGCTTATTCACCAAAGAATTTAAGATGTTACAGCTACTGTATTTTTGGGAAAAAAAAGCATCAATTCTTAGGGATATAGGGAGAATTGTCATGCTCCAAGAATACAAAATGGTACTTTTCTGTAGACCAGTATCAGTTTCATTTGTAATTTCTTTTCCCAAATGTGCTAGTAAGCACATGTTTTCATAAAAGAGTATTTTCATGGTAGATAAGGCTTCTGGCTTCAGAAATGCACTCTTACATCTTTCTTGCATTAGTTATTTTTGGTAGCAGTCATTAGGTGTGCAAGCTGAAGGTGTCTTACTGGCTGTGTTTGTTCCCCCTTTACTGACAGCTGGCAGCAGGCGACTCTGGGCTGGAGGGAGCCCCAGGGTTTCGGTCAGACATTATAGGGGGAGTTTTGGGTTCTGTGTCACAACATTACTGCCTGCATCTGTAGGCTACAAGAATAAGAAGATCTCCGTGGCATTCAATTGACTTTAGACCAACCTCCTTTGGTAGTGATCTCCCAAGGGTTCATCTATCTCACCATGCATGTATTTCTAACTTAGAAAGAGGCAAAACTTCAAGGACTGAAGCAGAAAGTGCACACAGGATGATAAAAAGCCAAGCACAAAACCCAGGAGCCTACCTCTGCTTCTAGTTTTTTCTCCTTCTCATATGCCAGATCACCTCGGGTCAGTGAGTGTTCAGGGACCGTCTTTAGGTCCTCCTGCTTCTCTAATCTTACAGCAGCTTCATACTCTCCATTTTTGAAGTCCTCAGGGAGGAAGCTTCCAGTCTCTTTATCGTCAGCTTTCTTCCCAGTCACCTGTAGAAGCAAACGTGGTATCATCTAAGCAGCAGTTTCGTGACTGCAGTAGCCACTCCCTGGGAACATGGATTACCTAGAGGCTAATTACATGTCATTCCTATCCTGCTCTAGAAGCGTGTGACAGACAGAGTGCAGACCTCATTCAGCCGGTGCCCGGATTAACTGTGAACAGCTAGAGCAATCTTGCTTGCAAGCAGATCTCCTGCACCCACACAGCAACCCCCCCTTGGCACCTTCAGGGCTTGGGTCAAGGTCCATGAGGCCACCTCGCGGTCTGACTGCTTGCTTGACTGGGGCCAAGAGGCTGCTGCACTGACAAAAGGCAGTGAGTTGGGAAGAGCGACTTTTTTGTTTGGCATTTTCTTGTTTGTTCACTTGCCAGCATGTGCCAGAGTCTTCAGAAGGCTGCAAAAGGTTGAGGTGGAAAGAGCCACCCTAACCAGCCACCAGCACCCTGCGAATGCTGAGCAGGGGAAGGAACTGAGCAGGTAGAGTGGGAGGAGAGGCTTTCTCCCTCGGGACCTTACAGTTTTACTGAAACACATCCAATGCAGCTAAATTGGGTGTCTGAGTAATTTCAAGGCTGGTTTTGCCCATCACTGTCAGTACCAAAGTCCCCAATTATAGCACTCGTCAGAGTAGCAGAAGGTAGTTCCTGCACAGAAGCTATGTGATGCTGTTCAGCAGCATAGCTTTCAATAGCTTTTGGAAATATTTCTGATGCTCTATTAAGTGTGTGCAAAGAGATAACTTGTTAAACTTAGTAGAGGCTGTTGTGTATTTTGAGAGTGGTTCAGTAAATTCATGTGTCCTGGACTGCGTTTCCATACAATTACCTTGTAAAATTGTGTTTCTTATGGAATTTAACACTAGAGAAACTGTTGGGGCCTTGCCAAAGAATTTAAGACAACATTAACTAGTTCGGCTCTACAGCAGTTGCATCTTAACATAGCCATCAGGGGAAAAAAAGTGGTCTCTGTATGATGTTCCAGTGTTATACTGGATCATTCCTGTTTTCCCAGTTTATTGCTCAAATCAGGCATTCTTAGTCTGAACTCTGCAGTGGAATGTCCCATTACTTGTGGTCTAGCTTAGACATTGATATTTTTCAAAGACTTCTTGTGCCATGAACAGCAGTGGATATAGGAACAGTTAGTTTGTTATTAGAAAGTAATACTTATTACTACTGTTGGTTTAGATTTGGAAAATACTTTGGTTTCTCTGCGTCAATACCTCCTCCCAGTCTCTTACTGGATTGGAATTACTCAATGTGACCATAAACTTAATAGCTTCTAAAAAAAAAAAAATGAAAATCAAGGTCAAAGGAAAACACAGAGCTAAATTTGGTCAGTCTCTTCTTCCTGGTGAACTATGTTCTGATGCAAAATCCAAACAGCTAAGTAGTTGTATCAGTGGTAAGCCCCCTTCCCAAGGAGAAGTTAAGGTGAGAATATAGTAGGATAACCTGCAGTGTATACAGGTTTATACCTAGAGCACAGCAGCGCTGGTACCCTGTCAGCGCACCTGAATGACCCACAAAGGTTGTCTCTCTCTGCCTGGTATAATGACAGTCTAGGAAGAAAACTGATTATGAATAAAGGAAAGAAGGTTGTACCTACCAGCTCCTCTACTTTCATCATCATCATATTTGCCAGTGTTTGAAGGTTGTACTCCGGTATGGCTGAAACTCCCAAGTGCTTGAGCCAGCTCTGCAGGGACCACCACGCCAGCTTTGCTTATATATCTTTGGGAGACCTGTGCCTGAATGAGATAATCTTCCAACCTGGGAATCCAACTATGCCCCTTGGGCTTGCCAGCTGAGAGGTAGGCTCATACTCATTCCAGACATGTTAACGAGCCAGATCTGGTGTCGAGGCAGGGAGGGGGGCGTCAGTTGGGCGAGGAAGGGTGAGCCTCACAGTCTAACCACACCGAGTATGTGAATCGGAATGAAATGTGAGCTCATCATTCTTTTGGCAATGACCGCACCGCTCAGCAATGCGAGTCATTCTGTGTTTCCAGTGCCCACTAGGACAGCTGTCTGTTGATATAGCGTTATAACTTCATCTTTTTTTTTTCCTATTTTTTTTTTTTAAACGACATTCAGATGACTGTAAGACACTGGAAAGGGTAAATGGCTTATGTACAATACCTGTAGTAATATCTTCCTGATAAATGGAAGTCCCAGAAAGCCATTCTTTTCATTGCTATTTATTCTTGGATGATAAACAGTTTTAGGGGAAAGGATTTTTCTCGTCATGATGGCAGTCTTCTATATTTGTTGGAAGGAATTCTCTGAAGGGATTACTAAGCCAGAATGATGTCTCTGGTGCTAAAAGGGCCTATGACATGATAAGTTACAATCAGTGTAAGATCTCAAAACAGCAAGCTTTGCATTTTTCTGGAACTTTGTCAGTGATCATAAGCAGAATAATAAATTGTGTCCTATTATGCTAAAAAAAAAAAAAAAGGTAAAACTAATACTGTTTTCTCAGGCAAAGTTTTTCTTTTGGATATGAGAGCATAGGATATGAGCATAGGGATATAAGATATGAGAGCGTTTGGATATGAGAGAATAGGGGCACAGAAGTGATTTGTTCATTTTTACAGATAAGATGGGATATAGACAAATATATACAGATGATGTGTGCATTTTAGGGAAAAGGGTTTACTGAGTCCTTTGGAAAAGGTTTTCTTGTGTTGTGAATCAGAGTAGCCTGGAAGCAGGAGAATGAACACCAGCAGAGGGCAATTTTATAAAAGGAAGATGCACTAATCTTTGCATTTAAAGAGTGTGGATAAATGCCAAGAAAAATCAGTTCTGTCATTCTGCAATGCTTGAAGCTCCTGTCTGGTGAGGTATAAGCCTGGCTGTAGGCATCCAGGTCACCTGGCTGAAATGAATACAACTGCTCAGGTGCTTCAAGTACAACATGTTCATAAGTGCTTCACCAAATCAAGACTTAACTATCTTGGGTGTTGTTTATATCATTAGCATCATTAGCGTGCTGCATTCCTGAGATTGACCTTTCAAGGTGTCTCTCCTCTGAACTATCTCCCAGTAATCTGAGTACAGCCAAACTTGTCTTCTAGTGCCCATCATACCTATGCCCTCCCTTTCCCTGAAATGAAGCTGGACATCAGGTGGTTCCTTTACTGCTCAGAATATATATTACATTAGAGGATGAGCCCCAGAACTAAAATAGAGTATGTGGCAGCAAGAGAACCTTTCAAAACACTTTTTTTCCAAACCTAAGTACAGCCAGGCTATCATTCCCCAAAAGTGGTACATCTTAAATCACACTACTGGGTTTTTTTTCACAGCAGTTTTGTACTCCTGCTATGTATCTACATGATAAGAGGCAGCTCGGTTTGGCTTTTTGTCATTTACAAATGTGCTGTAACAGCTTATCTCAGTTTGTTTTGTTCTGTGACACTTATTTGGGAGATTGTCTTAAAGTCCACAGCCCTAACAGGACAGCTGCAAAGGCTGCTTCTGATTTAGTGGAAACAGATCACAGCAGAGACCTGATGTGGGAAGGGAAATGTGGGGGTTTGCTTTAAGAACAAAAACCATTTAAGAAGCTGTGAACTACCTCTGGCCCCATTGTATTTGAAGCTTAGTTGAAAGGGGTTTTTTATTTCCTTTTAAACAGCCTTTACTTTTCCTCTTTTTTAAACAGTCTGATATGTAAAACTGACTCAGCAAAACCTAAACTGGGAGGTTTAAGTGGATAGATCTTCCTCTGCAAATAGTATGTAAATCCAGAGCCAGAGTAGCTTTACAGTAAACCTCAGTGCTCTGCGGGGAAACAGAAACCCACTTCTCACATCATGAGTGCTACCAAAAAAACCCAGCTTATTTAGATGTGTTCAGTAATTATCTTTAAAATGTCCCATCTCTGATGACTAAAAGAATAATAAAGAATAGAAAAGACTCTTCCTTGATTGTCCTGAGTTTCTGTGTGAACAGTGTGGCACACAGAAACACACTTCAGCCAGAGGCTGGAATCTAAATTAACCTAGTGGTAAATGCTTTTAAGCTAAATGCCATGTAAACCAAAGTAACCCTATTGAAATAGTAAAAATTCACGGATTCATATCAGCTAAGACTCTCAGCCAGATGCTTATCACTATTGCTTAATATTGGAGGGGGAAGTAGTGTAATGAGCTTGCATTATACTGTGCTGGACTGTAACCACTTAATCACCTTTCAACAAGTCATTTCTTGTTAAGGTGGTAATAGCAGATGGTCAGTGGGAGATGTGTAACAGGAATCTGAAAAACTCTTGCCACGCTGCTAAAGGATAAGGGCAGAGCAATGATCTGCAAGGTGTAAGGCAATCAGATATTGTCACAAAAAACTTCACAGAGAAAACCACAAAAGGGTAGTGGGCTCGGCATGACAGAGGGAAAACTATATGGCACACCCTGCTCCCTGCTAGCAAAAGAGAAGTTGTCTGAATAGTGTAAAGAATTTTTGTAATTAATTTTTTGAAGAGGTTAATGGTAGAGCGAAAGCATTATGTGTGATACAGATGATATTCCCACCTCCTGTTAAGTGTATCACCATGATGTTTACAGTGCCGTCATTGCTGTACTCGGCTATCTTACATTTTCCAGGACTCTGCCCTTGGCTCTGTCCTTGCATCCGAAGATGTTGCCCTTTGGAATGCCATTGTGCCTGGCTGTCTCTGTCCGTCTCCTGCTGCTAAATAAGTAAAGGTATAAAAAAATCAGTTGCTAGGGAGTGGTTATGCACCTAAGAGGGTATTAATCCAGCAAACTGTGTTCCATGTGTGTGCAATCAAGGATAAATTCATGCCCAAGGTACATGTAAGAAGCAGTAACCCATAGTTTACTCCTCCTGGATTAGTTATCTGTTGGTGTGTAATGGCTTGTTTATTTCTCACTACGTGTTAGCATCCAGCATGCCTTACATATATTCACTACAATAGAGCAGTAAATAGTATATTGTAAAAGCTGTATTCTTTTCCTCTTTTTTACCTGTTTGTTTTCCATAAAAGGCAGGAAACACTTATATTTGTCTAACATATACTCTTCGATATTTATTGTCAAAAAGCAGTTTGGGTACGAGTTAACTATAGTATTCAAATTATATCATTCATGCTCTAACTCTTTCAACATAGTGATATATATGTCTGCTTTTTCTAAAGTGATCAGGGAATTGCTACATCTGTTCAAAACAACTTGGAGACTTCTTATCAATGTATATTTTTGTGTATAAAACTGCTGAAGAGAAACATATTGTCTCCTTAGGGGGGGGAAAAAAAACAACAAAAACTATTTCACCTAGGAATATAAAGTTAGTTCTAAGTACAAAATTAGAATATGAAAAATTATTAAATTAAAGGATGAGGCTATGATTCCATTTCTTCAGATCAGTTTTTATCAAAGAAACAAAGAAGTCATAGCCTGGCAGGTTGCTGGTCTGGCCAGCACAGTCCTTTGGTGTCAAAACCCCAAACCAGCAATGAGTCAATAGTTGCATCGCTTACTGTAGGGTTTAAAAAAAAACCCTTCTCAAATGACATTATGATTGGGGATTTCACATAATAGGAGAAAAAAAGTGTGATTTCTATTTGAAAACTAGGAGTTTGAATTTATCTGAGGCCTTGAGCTTTATCATGGTGGTATTTGTACATTTGAATCTGGCTACTTCACCTTTATGGGTCTCACTTAACAAGCAAATGCGGCAAAACACAC
The DNA here is from genome assembly GCF_009769465.1 of Tauraco erythrolophus. Classification (NCBI taxonomy): domain Eukaryota; kingdom Metazoa; phylum Chordata; class Aves; order Musophagiformes; family Musophagidae; genus Tauraco; species Tauraco erythrolophus. The sequence continues at coordinate 19,412,503 of NC_141473.1, read as the reverse complement.
CACAGGGGTTGTTACCTGTGGTCATATGGGTTTATCTGTTGGCTACTTGGCCTTCCTAGTCAGCGACACAGGTCAAGGTACTGCTGCTCCAGCATACCTGTGCCGATGCTCCATTCACATCACCTCTGACTACATTTTTGTGTGGTCAAGGAAGTACAATACTCCATTAGCTGCTGCAAAAATGCTTTTCTCTATCAGTATGAAGTTGTCTAAAAGGTTTCTGCCATTCCTAAATACTCCAGAACAACTCCAAGTCAGTCAGGAAAGGAAAAGTGCTTAAAGTAGAGAACTGCAGAAGTTATTATCCCTACAGTGAGAGCATGCCTGCAAACCGCAGTCACTTGAGTCATGATCCAACAGGTACTTACGCTGGCCAACTGCTCTGCAGTAAGGCATAGCCAGTGCTTTTGACTGGTAGCAAGGGGGAATTCAGCTTCACTTCAGAGAAGCTGTGACATTTTTAAACTTTATTTTTAACTGCACATTGTCTAACTTGAAGCCTCCAGTTATTGCATCTTGCTATACCTCTGCCTGAAAGTTAAGTGCTCCCTCTCAACCCAGTTGTGCCATGCCTTTTTGCTGTATAAATGTAAGGGGATGCCATGGTTTTGAGTGATAAAAACATCTCTCTTTAATGCTGCATAGCATGTGCAGGACTGTTCCTTGTTTATGCTCCACTTAGATAGCAAAAGTAGCAGCTCAGGAGACGCAGGAGGGCTCCGTCGGGCAGCAGTGCCAAACTTCATGGGCTGTTCATGAGGGAGTGATGGTCACTTGCAACTGGGTGCTTCAATTTGGGGAATTCCACTCTGCTAAAGTGGCAGGTTTTGTGCAGGGCTGCTTCACAGCCATGGCCAAATAACATCCAACTGTTGCTTTTCCTTGTAGCGTTACGTTACAGCACATGTTGAAGTAGTTATCTAACAGGATTCCCAAATTGCTCTCAAGGTAGAGTCAGCCAAATTACAGTCATAACATGCGATAACAGGGAGGACCTTGAGAGGTTCTTTAGTCCAAGTTTCTGCTCAAAAGAAGGTCAAAATTTAATTCAGAGAACCTCCCTGGCCACGCTGATCCAATGCCTAAGTATCCTCATAGTGGTTTTTTATCCTTATATCCAGTTGAAACTTTCCCTGTTTCAATTTATGATCATGGTCTCTCATTCTCTTCCCATAAACCTCTGTAGAGAGCCTGGCTCTGCTTTCTTTGTAACCTCCTCATAGGCTGCCCTTATTTGCCCTGAAACTTGGTCTTCTCCGGGCTGAGCAAGTCCAGTTCACCCAGCTGTTTCTTACACGGTCAGTGCTCCAGCTCCCGATCTTGGGACTGTTTCTGCATCATTGTTTGGACACGTGATGAAAATACTAAACGATGTTGTACCAGGAACTGATCCTTGTGGGAATCTGCTGGAAATAGTTCCACTTGTTACTCTCACCACTTTGCGATCTGTCAGGGAGCCAGCTTTTAGTTCTTCCAAAGTGCATCCTTTTAATTCCATATAATGCATGCTTTTTAATCATACCAACATATGCCATGAAATGAAATGCTCTGGCAAGACCCAAGTAAACTGCATTAACATGAATGCTACTCTCAACCAGACCTTTCATCCTGTGGAAAGAGACTTGTTGAAAAAGATCTGCTTTGCATCCAGCCACATGAATTGCCATTCGTTGCATGTAACGCGCCCAATTCTTTATAAAGAAGGTTTGGTTAACCCTTCTGTCTGTTTCCCCAGAACCGAGTCAGGTCAGCCAGCCTGTTGTTCTCTTTCATCATTTTCAGCCAGTCAAAATATCTTGAGAGCTAAGGAAAAGCAAAAAGGAGCTTCTCTGCTTTGCTGGCACTGCGGCTGGCCAGCGAGATCTTTGGATGTAACCCAAGTGGATGCTCTACCTCAGGGAGATTCCTGCATCTCGTAAATAAAAGAGAGCTTAGGGAATCAAGGTGAGAAAGAATCAAATGGATTTTGCTTAAAAATATGAGAATGTTTTCATAGAACATTGGTTTTGTAATCTCTTAGCAAAACAATAGTATGTCACAACACTGACATACTATGTGCACTCAGGCACAGCAGCCTCTCTCTTATTTAATGAAACTGTATCCTCTATAATGTTAGAAACAGGTTGAGGAGATTTTGAAAATCATTATTACCTGGAAAAAACAACCCTCTTAGGTTTTGTTTCGTTTTTTGTTTTTTTTTTGCTTTTAACATATTGCAAATAAAATATAAATACATAAATCTGCTTCATATTAAATTTGCTGAAAAGCTTTTTTTCCCTCCTTTCATGAGATGAGGTTTCATTGACAGTGAGATACTATTGGATTTGTATGCATGCTATTTTTAACAAATATCTCCTTTGATTGCCACAATACCAGTGAGGGTGGAAAAGCACTGATGAAACTTTGGAATTACATTACATCATAGTATGTTGGTCGTCCTCTTGGGACTAGAGGGTAAGTATTTCTGTGACTGCAAACACAGATGGAAAAATCAATTTTCTCTTTTTTTATCAATTTGTGACAGGTACAGTGCATATACTAAAAATGCAATATGAGTTTAATTTCAGAGAAGAGAGTAATTAAAACCCAACTAAACAAAAGCAAACAAACAAAAAACCAAAAACCTACATTTTCCTCTAAACTATCATAATCAGAGGCAAATTCATGTCAGATGATGAACCTGGAAAAAAACCTTGTGCCCTTCTGTAACACACGGAAGTTTTACAGGAGTCTGTTACGACACTTTGGCATGGGATTTCTGTATTCCATTTTATTTCAGGAGAAAATACAGGGAATGCATGAAAAAGGAGGAAAGAGGAGTGAATGATCTAAATTGGTTTCTCTGGGGCTGCAAACTGCAATGTATTCATCTGCAGGCACTATTTTTAGTAAGTTGTTATTTCACAAGAGAAAATACCAAAAATTTCCCCCATAGCTATTTCTCTCAGCAAAGACATCTTCACACCAGAGTCAGTTGGATAAGGAGACCATGGGGTAGGCCTTTTCCCCTCAAACTCTGTTGTTATCCAAATGAAGAAGCTACAAAGGTCACTAGGCTGTGACTAGCCAGTTCTTGCTGAGGCTGTACTAAGGCCATACTCTGCCCATATCTAACTCACATACCCTGTAAGAAAATTCTATAAGCTTTACTTTTTTTTTTTTCCATATCTTTTCAGACCATGTGTGTGGCAAAGCCAGTGTAGGGGTAGGCTGTTGTCACTATAACATGATAGAAACACCAGGGAGAGCCGCCTTTCTCCTCCTCCCAGGGCATCGAGGGGGAGGATACAGAACAGCGTTAATCCATATGAAACACTGAGTTTCAGGGTGAAGAAATGTAAAAACGGACACTTTTTTTTTTTTTTTTTTTATGACTACAAGAAAAAAACCCAAGAAACTGAAAGCACTGAAGGTCATTCTCATTTGTCCATGCCCAACTTTTCAGATGGCCAAGAATTCTCACTAGGCAACCGCAGAAGGGAATATACTCAGTGATGTTCTTGTCTGGATGGAAAGAAGAGGCCACTGCTATCTCTGACACTGAGTCAGACCACTGTGTTGTCTTCACTTCAAGTTAGTGGCCGTTCAATTCTGTTGAGTAACTCTGCGCTTTGAGGAGGAGATAGGCCATTGCTTTCCTGATTAGCAGCATGAGTAGGAGAACTCAGCATGAGGAAATAAGAAATCATGCAGACCTTTGCCAAGAAACTGCAGCTTGTGAAACATAGCACAGTTTTGGCTAGTTATTTTGTTTTCTTCATGAAGCCTCTCTGCAATTCTTAGTTTTGACAGAAAGTGGAAGAGAAATACTGAAACATTGCATATCTAAGTTCCACTGGGCTCCCAGCTTTCCTGAAGCGAGGAAGTATAGGACATCTCAGACTGACAACAAACTTTGTCTGATTTCCAGCCCAAATAGGTCTAGAAAAACTTTTTCCTTTCCTTTTCAATGTTCTTGAGCCTTGTTTGCCAGAGGTGAAACTCATGGTCACAGTCAAACTCTTACATTTGCACGTGCTCGCTCAGCATGCCAAACTGCTGAGTTTGTAGCCGAGTACAGATGAATTTGTGGTTATCCTTGCAATTTCATTTTGGGCTTTCCTCTTTTAGTGTTTGATCATAGAAATCAGGGAAAATTTTTTTTGCCTGTCTTTTAAGGGAAAAAAGAAAAAGATTCCCTTTAGAGGTATATGATCTTTGTCACCTCCTATGAGAAATCCCTACTAGGTGACCCAGAGACCTGCACAGATGGAAGATGTAAGATGTAAGAATTGTTGCTTTGATCAAGTCAGTCAATCAATATGTCAGCAGCTACAGAAAAAAAATATACTGGGAAGAGTCAAAATAAAGCACTGCCACATGCTTTGAACATGTACCAGCAATAAGAACATTATTGGTGTATGCTATGTCCTACAATGGTCATTTCATTTTTGAGGGCTCCTGACATGTGCAGCCTCTATCCCAGAAGTTCAAACACAGCAACTTCAAACACTGAATTTGTGGTACTACCTCTAGTAAACTTCAAGAAATGAATCCCAAGAGTATGCATGCATGCTTTCCTCAGCTTAATGCCTCAGATTTCATGGAAAATTGTATAGCTTAGTGTTGATGAGGTTGGAAATGATGCTGCTTTCACTAGGGATTTTTAAGGGAGGAAGAGCACCACATTCTCTATCAACCATAAATTGTTGATGAGAGGATGAGAGCACCTTCTCATCAGAAATGAATGTTTGGTAGAATATGCTCTCGAGGCATTACAGTATCACTCACAGGAACACATATAGCTATGAAGCAGACCTCCAGCCTGGTGAATGACATGAGTTAATTCCAAGTAAAATATTAGAACTGCCAGTGCCAGTTGACTGAGAAAGTCAAGTCAACTACTATCTTGAAAGTGCAGAAGACTTTCTACTTACGATTTGCACAACCAGGAACTGGTAGGAGAAAATGGTAGCTTTGCGCCTTTAGATGAAAAATGCGCAGATGAAAGAGTTCCTGGGTGTGAAATCATAAGGCTGTAGTGCCAGATTTTACTTTTACTGTCTGAACGAATTTTTCAGAAATGTGGAATAGTCATGTGAAAGTAATTTTTCCAAAGGTAGAATTTCTAGATAACTGCAGCATTAAACACTCAGATTTGGAGACGTCCTACCCTTTCTGCACTGAAGCAGCATCAAGCACCTGCAAATACTTCTGCAGTCCCAGAGCCACTGAAACACACGTGTTGGGTTGCCCGCTTTGCTCATGCCTAAAGGGAACAGTCAGAATGCATCTTCCTACGCTAGCTGTAAATTAACAAAAAAAAAATAAAGCAACCTTCACATTGCATATAAGTAAGACGATGGAAGGATATTCACATTTGTAGTAACTTATGACTTCACCACTGAATTTTCCACTGACCTTTCAAAGAACTACTTTTTTTACTGAGCTGCACAAGTAGTCGTGTGCATGTGTTCATTACATTCTAGGGCAAGAAGCGATTCTAGAAAATAGATGAAAGCAAATCCAATATTCTCTTCTTTGTTACAAGTTGGTAAATTAGCAACTCAAGGAAAGCGGCAGCCTAGCTGTCTGATTATCTCTTTGCCATTTTGCTGCAGCATGTCACCTAGTCTTTCTAAAATTGACACCACCCCCCTGCCAAGCCCATGTCCTGTGTCAGAACTCTTGGTGCATGCGTAAAGATAATGATTGCATATTTATTTGGTATCTGGTTGTAATAGAATGAAAACATTGGAAAAGCTGTCATTATCCCTGGGTGCCAGAAGTCATTTATAAATAAAACTAGAAAAAAACATAATGCTTTGACTAAGGGGTTAAAATAGATTTTTTTTTTTTTATTACAACTGTACATTTAAGAATGGCATTTGTTAATCTCTTATCAAAGCACTCTATTTTTCTTTGATCTAACTATAATTTATTGAGAGTAGTTGCCACAGGCATCTGTAATCCTGCTTTAAATCCCTCTATGCATTCCACTCTGTTCCAGGCTAACCTTTTTCCATCCAGCGACATATTCTTCCTTTTGTTTGTATGTGCCTCTCCCATTCACCTCTGTTGGAGTTACAGGCACTCACATACACACAAATAGAATAGTCCCTTCAAGTGTACACTTCCTTTGTATTTTGTTTCATGCATTCATTAATTAATATGATTACTTGCTACCCTCGAAGACCTCAGTTGTCTATATTAATGGAGCCTTCAGAATGTGGGAAAAAGATAAACATTTTCTTTCTTGTTATTGTCTAAGAACAATGGCAGGGACACGCTGTAGCAGCTTTCACAGAGTGACAATGTTTCATTGATATCTACATGATATTTTTATGAAAAAAAAAAAAAGAGATTAAAAGGGAAAGTTTGGAACCTCAGGCTAAGAGCTGGAAAAATGGTGTAACCTCTGCCACCTATAAAAGCCAAGGCAAGTGATCTGGGCAATTCTGAAGCAATCCCATAGTCGTTCTGTACTGGCAGTGAAGTGCTGGTCTTCCTTACACACGTAAGGCATTTTGCATGGATGAACTGTCCCAAAGCACAGAAGTACTCCAGTGAAATGTACAGTTCTGCAAATGGTATGCAGTACATTCAGGGACTAATGTGCCCATTTCTTAATGAAAATAAAACCAAGCACAGTGGATTGTAGCAATTGCTTAGCTATCAGAAATCATGAGGGACTTAGGTGTCAACTTGGAAACAGAATCAGGTAACTTGCAGGTTCTTGGCCCGAGTGCACCTTCATCTTCAGAGTGAAGTTACAGTTGAGTGAATCAGTCCATGTGGTGCCCATAGATTTTTTTTAAAAGCATAAATCTACAGATATATTACTGAACTGATGAATTTTCAGGCAATTCTATGACTGAGCTAAATTACTGCACCATATTAATCTAGTCATGATGGGCATAGGTATCCCTGGGACACTGAGGCAGACCAATGTGTTATTTTGTACTGTGGCCTTGGGTCCCCACAGTGAATCGCCAAATAAAGATGTGCATGTTGGCTTATCTTAGAGAAGCATTGCTATGCAGGGGTTTTACTTATTTCACCTTTCCCTGGTAACTTAGGTTCTTTCCAGAGATACAACATACACGTGACTGACAAAGTATACACAGTAGATCTTGAAACCCAGTGAAGTCTCCTTGCTATCCTAGTGACAAGTCAGTGTTTATCCTTAAGAAGTTTTTAAAACTGTTATCACATCATTGCAGTTGAATCAATAAAAACTTCAAAAAATAGGTGGTGGTGTCCAGATATTGTAAAAAAGTAGGATTTGAACTTCTGTTTCATCTTTGACACTTTTATCTCATGTGATCGTTCCTCTTTCTTATCAGTGCTAGAGAGTGGAGGCTTAGTCAAGACTGGAACATGTGACAACAGGTGACTCACCTTGTTCACCTGCTTTTCACTGGAGTGGCATCTCCCTGGAAGGCACTTAAGTGTGGCTTCAGATCACATTAGCAGTTTAAGAGCCAGAGGAAGAGGTGTACTTCAAGTCTTACAAAAAGATCACTTCTCATTTGCTTTATATTAGAGACTGCCTTTTCAAATTTAAAGGCCAAGTGCCACTCCACATGTTCTGGATTATCAACCTCATCCTTTTCTTTCAGCACAAGCACTCGTTTGAGGAAGTGACCTTGACCAGTTGACTTTTCCATACATATGAAAGCAGGCAATATGGCACACGGCTGACAAGAAAATAGAGCTTGAGAAAACAGAGTGAGGTTTTGAGTGGAAGATCTGACCTCAGCAGAAATAATCTTTGTTTAAAAAAAAAAAACAGCAATGAATAGCTTAATAAGTATTTTCTCTTAAGCATGCATTTTGTTTAAATCAATTACTTCAGTGATCACATCATTTCTTGAAACCAGTTCGGGGACTAATACAAGCTTCTGCTATGTTCTGTTGGCTTTTCATGTAAGAACATGCACTACTCATCATTAAGTGATCGTATGTTTACTTCCGGGCTGAACTCAAATCTAGACTCATGTTCTTCCCAAAATTGCTAAGGAATAAAATCTATTTTGAGAGATGCTTGTTTTTTTAACAATTCCTGCTATAAGTTTTTGTTCTGTCAGGTGCCAGTTCCTAATTCTTTTGTAGTCCTCCTTCACAAGCATACTTTCACGTAGACCACCAGGTGCCTCTCTCGGGGTTTGTTTACATGAGTTATTTATAGTGCTGGAGGGCTTCTTTTTTGTAAATTTCCCCTGCATACTTGGAGCCCAGCAGTCCCTCCCTTGGTGGGATCAGAGTCAAGTCATCCCAGGGTGCCCTGGAGCCAGGCTCACTGCCCCAGTGGATGCAGGGTCCTCCAGCAGTCACCATACCAGCTGTGCACATTGTAAGCTTAAGACAGGGAGCCTCATTGCTGGTAAAGGCGTGAGGTGGCCATACAGCCCCAATGCCATGACACATTGCTGCAGATTGTACTCCAGCCCTTCCCCATGCTTGCTGCACCAGCGGGCAGTGTAACTGTACCCAGAGAGGCCTCAAGAACACCTAAGGATAGGATATACACGCTTGCTGAGAGATTTAAGTAGGGGAAAACCCACTCTGCACATAGGAGTTGCTTTGTTTCTATGGTTATCATGAGTTTTGTGTTGCAAATCACAAGTTGTGCCCTTGTGCAAGAGCCAGTAACAGAGGCAGACAGGTTCCTTTGTGAGCTGTCGGTTTTGGCCACCTGCTGACAGACATTTGAAATACAGAACACTAATCACAGCATAAGGATCCGTCAATTTCATCTTGACAGAAATAGCCACTAGCACAAATTACATAAATTCAATCTATGTATAGAGTCTATAAAATGTAAGTGAATTAATGTGATGTAGGTTACTGAAACATAACAAGACCTAATAAACTATTCACTGTGGAGAGACATTATCTCAGGCATAACCTGTGTTTTATTTTGCATTATTATGCCATAGATATGGAATGTCTAATGGCTTTAGACCTATTAGAAGGAGCTATAATTCTGTACTTGTCAGAGCAGTCAAAAACATTTTGTTTAAAAGTTACTTCAATCCCAGAATTTACAAATATATTTGATTGGACATTTCAACTCATTTAAAATTGTCATACTTTCAGCATTTCATTCAAGCAAATAATACAAAGTTTTTGAAATGAACTGGTAAGTTTTGCTCATGGATTATCTGTATTTCAAGATATTTTCCCCATTTCTCTTTCCAGGTAGTAAGCTCTTCAGTTCCTAACTTATATGAGTTGAAGGCTATGGCCTAAAAAGCCATAGTCTCCTGCGATGCCATAAATGAGTCTGAAGCTTCTCCCATAATTAGCTCTTACCTTAAATTGGCTAAAAATCAGCTGGCTGAAGCTAATATGTCCAAAATAGAGATGATGCTAACAGAAGAACCTTTGAGCTATTCTGTTCCTACATAAGAGCACCATCAGTTAAAAGCAGAAATCTCAAAATCATAAATTAGTCTACAACACCTTTTGAAAACCCAATAACCACAAAATAGGTGCTACCTTCAGCATCTTCGCAGAAGGTTGTGCCATAGTTTTACTGGACTTGACCCTGGTTGTCTGAGTTCACTTAAGATGACACAAAACCATTTTACCCTCTCTTTGTCCAGCACACAGCAAATTTATCTCACTTATGTCCTGCTGCCCGTGTGCTGTCAGCCAGTGAGATGGGTCATGAAGAAGTGTCACATGAATCAGAGCATCCGTATGGAAGGCGTTGCTAGATGCAATAAACTGACCACAAACATCACCACGTTGAAGTGCACAGCTTGTCTCTGTGTCAAGGCCTGTCACCTCTCTTTCAGGACAGTATTTGTCCAAAGTCAACTAAATGCTCAATACACTCAACCAGAAGACTTCCCAGCTGAAAGGAACAAGTTATTAATACCAGTTCTGCTCACAGGAGAGAAATGGAATCAGCTTCTCTGAAAAATTCATCAAGTGCTGCTTGTTCTAAGCATAGATGAGTTTCCACAGTCATCTCTTCCCAGCTTGCAAGGACAGTTACCTGTGAGATTATTGCTAGGCTGAACTAGTGTAACAAACTCTTCCAGCTTAGCATGTTTCCTACCTCATTAAGATGGCTCGAGTGTGAGGGATGAAAGGGAATAGTTGCTAGCAGTATCTTTTAAAAAATGACAACAGGTAATTATTAATCATAATAGTTCCAAATGAGAAAGAGGAATCAAGTAACTGTTAGAAGCATCAGTCAGAAGTGGACAAACTCAGCTATACCAAGGACCTAAACATGGAGCTGCAAACACACTTTCCCATCAGAGCAAGTGCCACACCACCTCTGCAGCCTCTGCAGTCTCTGCAGCCTCTGCAGCTGCACGTTCATGGAGCCACTAAGTTCAAGGAAAACACATGGAGTCAGAAGCTTGCAGAGTTTTGGCTGAGGACTCATAACCTCAGCAGTCGCCAACTCTCCCTTCCACTCTGTCTATGCAGGGAATGCAAGCCCTTCGCTCTAGAAACTATTCCCAGCTGCAGCTGCTAGGTATTCACAACAAATGTCTAATGGCTAAAACTGTGTGCTGCAGGCAGCGTCATCTTCCATGTCACATGGGGACAATCGTGTATTCCCCACTGCGGCTGGGATACTGAGCTGTCATCCTAACATCGTCTGGAGCCATACTCCTAGACCAGGGACTGCTGTTACTGAGAAGTAAGTTCTGACCCCTGCTGATGCCTCCTTTGTATCAAGTTACTGTTTTCTAACATTATAGACACACCAGAACCAGTTAGCTGGCACTGGTGTTTCACTGCAAGGTGGGACAGTGTGACTGTAATAGCCATGTCTATGACTTGCATTTAAATCAGGTTTGATTCCAGGTTACAGCAGAACAAGGGATAGGCAAGTCCCATTCCATCCCTGCAAGTCTGTGCTTCCTAAGGCATCGTGCCTTTTGTACTGATGATTGGGATCATCCAGAGACAACACAAGGAGAATTTATTCTGTTGATGAATGAAGGGAGCTGATGTGTTGCTGATCAAAGTGAAGTTTCTGCTGGATTGCTCTGAAATGCCTTTCTTCAAGTAATACCAAATCAGTCTTCTGGGAAGAACATGCCTTTGTACTGAATAACACTGCAGAATGGATCTGAAAGATCATTTCCATGAATCAATCCATTTTCCAACCTGAGTTTTGAAATCTTAACAAAAATCTAGTTTTTGTTAGGAATAGTTTTGTTAAAATATGGTGAGATGCCACAAACAGCCTGATGAGCTGTAAAGCGCACAGAGAAACTACTACAGCGTGTAGGGATGCCAGTGCAGATCAGTGACCAGAAAGTGCAATGCATTCCATGCATTGGACCTGTTAGGGACACACACTGCCCCAGTGAACGCATCCCTTAGCGCTGCATGGGCCCCAGCACCTTCAGGTCACTTTAGTCCAAACACAAGTTGGTGGCACAGGTGACCCAATCATCTATCACAGTCAAACCCATCCTGGATATGCTGGACTTTGAGAAAATACTTGGAGCAACTCCATTGTGTGCACAGCAACAACTTGGCTGGGATTTCCTGATGTTCCGCAGCCAAATAATTGGGAAATTTCCTCTTGAAGTGGTAGGTTACATATTGCCATCCAAAATCAGTAGCATTGGTGCATCTGATAATCATACAGGACTGTCTGTCTTTCTCTGACTCTAAATCTATATTTGATGGTCAGAGATTTGAGCTCAGGGCCCAAGGTGCATGCAGAAGAGGAGGAAACATCACTTGCTTTCTCTACTTTGTAACAGAAAAAACACTAGAGGCCAGTTCTGCTCTTGTGAAAGGACAGGACATGTTGCATTATATACTATCAACCTTTAAAAAGCTTCCAGGAATACTTTTTAAATGACAAGAACAATCACATGATTTCTTCCTTGTTTACAGGACAAATATTCTCACAAAATAAATCTAGCATCAAAGGGGAGTGGCAGGGAAAGCTGAATAGCGTTTGGCTCCACTAACAGTCTAGTGGGATGAAAATACCCTTCCTATATCTGTATCTCAGGGTGTATCGCTGTTCAAGTGAAGACAAGTTGCATAATGCTCAGCAAAGAGAGCACCAATTTTGGTTGGATATGTTGATGATGACATTTGCTGGAGTGCATTTATGTGTATGGAATCAGTAAAAAGAGGCACTGCAATAGGAGCTGAGAGCATCTGACACCTTAGGGTGCACCCCACATGGAGGGTGCTGTACAGGATCCTGCTTCTCAGAAGCTGACAAACCTGCCTTCTTCCTGCAGTTTAGTTCTAGAATTTGGCACTGGCATGTCTATTTTGTGTCCCCCTGTAGTCACACACATAAATTAAGGTGCTATTTTTGTTGAGAAATGAGAGGTAAAAGTCCTTTTTGGGTAATTTTGCCATAGCTGAATGAGCTATTTCAGATGCAAAGCAGAAAAATAGCATCTGTCTCAAGGGAAAACTAAAAGTTAGCACAACTTTGAGTCAGTAACACCTCTTCCCTTCTCTCTGATGCTCGTCTTAGATGTGCATCCTCCCTTCATGTACTAATTTAATCTTTTGTTTCACAATGAAGCAATCTCTGCATAGGGTAAGGTTTCTTAATATTTGCAATAATTTTGTCTCTGAGTTTGACTTGGGTTTTGGTTTGGGTTTCTGTTGTTGAAGAAATTATCTTGGAAAATTATTGAAACTGATCAACTGTTTGACTGGTCTGGATTTATAAATTCACTTGCACCTTTTAAAGAAGAGTATCAAATATTTTTAAGCAGTGTTTTAGCTCAAACTGACCCTCTGAATTGGAGGCCAACAAATAAGCGGTTTAAATGAAACGATGCAGCTGGGAAGGAAGAAATTACACTAATGGATTAGCAAATGCAGGAACTTGTTCAGAGTTTTAATTTATAGAGAATATGAAGTTTTGGCTTTCATGTACATGAGAAGAATCTTTCCCAGTCCCTCTGACAGTGGCATTATGTCTGCATTTATGAATGTCATAAACAGATCGTACTAAATCCATTCACAATTACATTTCTTAAATTTACACTGACAACATGATTCATTATGAATACCATTATACTAAAAATAAAAGGAATGGTAATTAATTGTAATAAATGCAAACGTATACATTACTCTTTGCTATTCCTCTACAATTCCTTCACTGTTTCTTTTACACCCTTTCTAACAAGGTAGTGAAAGTGAATCTCTAATCCATAACCTCTAATCTCCAATACCATATTCTAGCATACTAAACTGTTCCTGAAATAAAACTCTTTAGTTTCTTATGTCATTTGTATTCTCCAACTCCCACTCACAGATTTGGAAGCATTTGAGGCATAGTATATGTGTTCATACCATGACACAAAAGACAGCTATCCACAGGGCTGCAGAATTGTGTGGTATTAATTTACATAAGGTAGGTACTTATAAATCACAAGGTACTTCTCTATGACAGCACGATTTAATGTAATTTATTCACATTCGTACCATATCTTCTTAAAGCAATTGGAAACACTGCTATTTGCATATTATTGTATTTTCATAAAATGGTGTAACAGTTTATTAGAATACTAGGATAGTATTGATCAAGTCTCCATGCAGCTGGTTTTAACCGGAATGATAACATAAAAATGCCCATTACAACTCACAGATAGTTAGAATTACAACAAACTTCATAAAGAATCATTAACTGTATTCTTTCGTTTTAAATCCCAGCCGTCCCTGCACTCTGCTAACAAGCTGTGTTGAACTAGCAGGTGTTTCTACTAAGGACCACTGATGGGCTGACCTCCTGGCAGACAGATAATAAGAGAGGAGAGCAGCGCAGCCCTGCCCCCATTGGAAGTCAAGCTGGAATCAAGCAGAGCAGCTTTGAATGATAGCTGTCTCCTTTCTAGCCCTGTACTGAAGTAAGTGCTACCTTTATTTTGGGCTATGGTTGAGGAAGATTTGCTTGCTTTTTTTACAGTAATATGCCATAGTCTGTTTACTGTGCTTGATTGTCATATATAATGGTGCCTCAAAGGATTTGTGCTTTGCGATTACTGCCTGTATGATCTGAGATGTTGGGTGGATGTTCAGGTTTTGAATGTGTGTTTGGACTCTGTTCTTCGTCTAGCTGCCTTTCCCCAGGGCAGCTGATGCAAAAAAAAAAAAAGTTTGGTAAAAACTTCACTAACTTCTGTGAATGTGTAACTCTAGTCCATGTGCTAGGGAGTTCCTTAACATCTAGGACAGAAGATAAGTAAGAAGAGAGGATGAGCATGCCCTCTGTGTCTCTTGTAGAGCAGTGGGAAAGGAAATAAGATGTGAATAGAAACCTTCACTTTGTGTAATGGACCTTTTGCCAGTCTTCTGCAGAAGCAGTTCTTTCAGTGCCATGGAGGGGAAAAAAAAATAATCTCATATTGGCTTTTTTTGATGAGTCTGCCTCTCCGCTGCAGCCTTCTAGTTCCTCATTTGAAGAAAAAAAAAAAACAAACACAAAAAACCTCAAACAAACAATGAAACCCCAACTCTGATGGCTACTCTGGTATTTGTCAAAAAAAACTATCTTTGCTCCTCTTAAACCTATTGTAAATCTATGTGCCTTATACTCCTTGTTTCCTCCCAGATCCTGGTGATGCCCCAGGCCGCAGGAGGGATATAGAGCACTGAACTAGGAAACCACCAAGGAATGAGAGTTGCCCTGGAACATATTAATTCCTGTGATACATCTATGAAAAACATTATCAAGCGCTCCAGGGAAGGGAGGAATAAATTTGGGGGGGGGTGTTCTTGTCTACTTTGGAAGCTGAAATGTTCACGCAACCTCCCATAGGCAGAGATGCTTGTGTCTGGCTGGAGTGGGGTGTGGAGGAGCTCTCCAGCTGGCCCCGCATGGCCCCTGCTCCAAGGGCTTCATCTCCACTGATGGTAAAGGGTTGACGAGTCCCAGAGGCAGCAGGTCCTGTTGTTTCTGTTACACTGTGAGAGTGGGCGGGTTGTTACTGAAAAGCGGCTGCTGATACCAAGCTGTGTTTTGACTGGGAGTGCTCCAATACTACCTCAGTACTTATCCATAGGTCTCAAGGAGTAAGAAAACAATGTTTGAAAGAGTTACCAATCACGGCAGATGCAAAGAAGTTTGACTTTTGTAGGTGTTTCCCTTTTGGCCTTGCTGCTTCACTGGAGTCAGAAGGCTCTCCAGGCAGCTCTGTGGTCTCTGGCTCTCTGTAGTCAACAGCAGGTCCTTGTCAAAAGCTGAATTTTATCATCAACCTTTCTGAGTGGCTGCAGGTCTACAGACAGCAGGAGACTGTCTGCCTCGTATCCATGATGGTGCATTGCGACTTACTTTTCATAGAATCATAGAATGGTTAGGGTTGGAAGGGACCTTAAAGATCATCTAGTTCCAACCCCCTGCCATGGGCAGAGAAATCCTCCACTACACCAGGTTGCCCAAAGCCTCATCCAACCTGGCCTTGAACTTCCAGGGATGGGGCATCTACAACTTCTCTGGGCAACCTGTTCCAGTGCCTCACCACTCTCAATGTAAAAAATTTCTTCCCTATATCTAATCAAAATCTCCCCTCTTTCAGTTTAAATCCATTGCCCCTTGTCCTATCACTACACGCCCTTGTAAAAAGTCCCTCTCCAGCTTTCCTGTAGGCCCCCTTTAGGTACTGGAAAGCTGCTATAAGATCACCCCAGAGCCTTCTCTTCTCCAGGCTGAACAGCCCCAACTCTCTCAGCCTGTCTTCACAGCAGAGGTGCTCCAGCCCTCAGATCATCTTCGTGGCCCTCCTCTGGACTCGCTCCAGCAGCTCCATGTCCTTCTTGTGTTGGGGACTCCAGAGCTGAACACAGTATTCTAGGTGGGGTCTCATGAGAGCTGAGTAGAGGGGCAGAATCACTTCCCTCGACCTGCTGGCCACACTTCTTTTGATACAGCCCAGGATACGATTTGCTTTCTGGGCTGCCAGAAATGTTTAAAAACATGCCCCTCAAATGTTTAAAAATGCCATGAATTATGCTTTGTACCTCATGTGCCTGAATCCTGTCACTTTGGTGGCACCCAGAGCAGGTGAGCTGCATGGCTAAATCATGCTGGGCTGAAGTTCTCAACCAGAGCCTTCCTGTGACTATCTGATATTGCTAATACCCTGTTAACTCTCTCCAGAGCTCCTTGTTAAAGGTGCTCTCATTACAGACACTAATTGTTCCTTCTCCCTGTCCCCCAGCAGCAGTGAGATTGCAGAGGAATACTGCACAGCAAAGAGTTTGACTCATGCACACCTTTAGCCTCTGTACTCGGCAATGAGACCTGCATTTGCACATCGGCTTACAGAGAACTGATTTCCATAGCAACAGCAAGGATATGTGGAATAGTATGAATACTGCCTCGGAGAGCATATAAAGCACCTTCTCAAGAAATAACTGACTACGCAGGCTCTGAAAAAACACTCACAATTGGCTGTGTGGATGAAGTGTTGTGTAATGTTATTTTTTTTGTGACCAAAAAAAAGATTATATTCATGTTTTGTTTTAGAGAACACCACTTTTTTAAAAAACAAATTCCTAGGTTTAGAGAATGGGGGACTTGTGCTTCATTCATGTAAACTGTTAGTGAATGCGGACAGTATGGGAAGATCTGTGGTCATTGTTCCTTCAGCAGCTCAGTGAATAAATACTTTTAGTGAAGATCTAGAGGGAAGTTACCTGAAGCAAGCATCAAGGAGGAGGGGAGGATGACAGCTGAGTTGATTGGGGTGAGGGAAGCAGGATCAGCTGGTAGTCTCCTTAAATCAGAGGTTTTATGGTTATTACTGGGGGGCAGGCTTTTTGCTGTCAGAAGACAGGGAGGCAATGCTCTAGTACTTGGGGATGCAGAGAAACAAGACAGGAAATAAGCATGAAGGAATGAAAGACATGTCATTCGTGGTTATGTGCATATGTCTCTCTCCCCCTTGCTGCTGTTGTCCTGCTTCTCTTTCTGTTTTTTGTTGTTGATGTTCTGCTTTACATAGCTCCACGTACACACAAAGCAGCCCAGTGTCTGGACATCCTCACCAGCCTTATCTGGGGAAGATGGATCGACAAGCATGTTGGCTTCTGTAGGTTCAAGTGTGGTGCCACTTCAGGAGGGTTGATCCTTTCCTTCTCAGTCCTTTTGTGAGCTCCAGGGAGACATGTCCCTGGGTGCACATCTGCAGCAAGCTCTGCGGTGCCAGCAGTGGTTACCTGGATACACACAGCTGCGTCTTTCTGAATGGCATGAGAGTGGGAGGAATTGCTTCAACTAGTTATAGACGGAACGAATAAAAGTAACAATGCTGATTTCATCAATTCCTTAGCAAGGTGATCTCTAATCAACTCGCTGTGCTGCACTGCACCACAAGCATCTTAAAAACAAGCAGTTTTGGAATGGGAACTTTTCTTCGTTTCAGATATTTCATTTAATCTGTTAAACTTATTAATGTTTTGGACAGCTAAAACCATTGGAATTCTTGAATCCCATGCTAGAGAGGGATGCTGCAAAAGACATCTCCATGTGCTATCATATTTCTGCACCTTCCACACAAAAAAGGATGATTTGGCACAGCCCATCTTCTTAGACCTTTTTTCTACCTTTGATAAATTATTTCTGTTCCTGACCAGATATGGTCAGGATATTGTACAACTGTCTAGTGGTTTTTCTTTCCCTGCCTCGCCTGAAGATTGTATCCTGTCATTTTCACATGTGTGTGCAAAGCTAGCAGCAACAGTGAGAGATTTAGGAACATCTAGCAAGGGGGAGTATAAGATGACGTGTGTGGGGACAGTGACAACTGGCCATTGGCTCTGTATGGGCTCTGTGTGCAGAGGTCTGCCTGTAAAGCAGCAGCTGGAGGACTAGCTGGGCCCTCACACTTGAAAATCCCCTTTGTGAATACATGTGCGCTAGCTCTGGCACTTGTGCTGAGTAGGGATCCTAGACCTTTGTACTCATATGGGACCAAAGGGCAAGGCTGTAGGATTTCTTCGGGCACTGAAATGGGGGATGGCAAGCCCTGCCTGTAGAGATCAACAATGGTGGGTTATCCCACAGCATCTGCTGCTGTGGGATTTAGATCTTGGAAACAAAGCAGGCTATTTTATTTCAAATGAGTATCATGTACTCCCAGCTTATGCTTTAATAGGATTAAACAGTCTCAGCATGGCCTTGGCAGGGTTACACTTACCCCAGGGTGGGAGAGTCTAGACTCCCTGTCTGCCCCAGGCATCCTCGCCCCCTCGATGCTGGCACGTGGGGAGCAAGGCTCAGAGGGCACCTTGGCAGGTGCCGTGTGGCTGAATCCAGCCCTAACACAGGCTGCCTTAGTCTGGGGTCAGGTTATTGTCCTGTAAGCATGTACTTACCTGCTAACTTGAATTCAGAACAAGCAAGAGATGAGCTAAAATACTGCATGCACTGATGCAAGCATTGTACTGAGGGATGTATTTGTCTCTGAAGAAAACTGGGCAGGAACATTAGGTGTTCAATGCCAACTCCCCTCTGCTGGAATCCTTCCTTCCTCCCTCTTTTGTCATCTTCTGTTCTCTCTACAGTATATGACTTGGTCATATAGAGACATGTAATGACTAACATAAGGTGACCATCTTAGGGTGTCCTTCTTCATAGGTCGCTTATTCCAAGCTGGTCTGTTGCAAAGTAAAGGAGGCTGAGTCTGAACCAGCCAGGGTGGAATGGCAGCCAGGGCTAAACTGGTGTAAGCAGCAAGTTTCACCCTGAGAGCAGGGGGGTCTTATGATGTGAGGCATGAGTGCCTTCTCACTCTTCTTTCTCTGTAAAGAAAGTACAACTTCTTTTCATTTACTCTGATGTCCCACCAGTTACATCTGTTCTGCTCGTATACCAGCTCTCCTGGCAGGTCTGAGATATGGCAGTTGTGGACTGACATTTCAGTGCCTGCCCAGTAAATGCTGTGGAGGAAGAGCATGTGCAGCTCCAGGGATGGAGATCTCCTCTCACTGGTGCCTCTGAAGGCAGCTCTGCTGAAGCGAGTTCAATTAAAATCAATGACTTCAGAAAACTAGTGCTGGAAGCTGTTTTGTTTTATCCCACGCATCCGTTTTCTTCATGGAAATGCAATGTGTCTGTGTCAAGGCTATAAAATAAACTATCTCTTTTCTAGAGATGAATAAATTAATTGTGAATACGTCAGATGGCATTGCCGCATATGCTGAACAGAACAAAAAGGCAACAGCAGCTTGTAATAAAATTGCTTTTATTGAAGCAGTAAAGATCCACATGATCTTCCACCTACCCTTTAAGATAGTAATAAAAGTGACTCAGCTTGGCAGCGCTGGTAACAAGTGGTAGATGGCTTTAGAGTTGTTTTGTTAGAGGAAAAACTTGTTCACCACAGCCTTGGATTGATCAGGTAGTGGCTCCTGAAGTAAGTGCAAGGAGGAGGATCTGCCTTTACCGCTCCAAGGCTCATGCTAAACATGCTCTGTGAAAATAAAGCATCCTCTGCTGCTAACACTGCCTTTCTCTTCCATCTTCCTGGGGACGCACATGTAAAGCAGAGCTGAACAAGCGAACAAGAAAAAGTTCAGTGTCTTACCAGAGACCACAGGGTGAGGCTGTGGCAGAAATGGGAAGATGAGGCTCTCTGGTAATTTCAGTGCTCACTTCTTGCAGTTGTTTCTTAGTCAAAATCACTGCTCTGAGGTCTTGCAATGGAAAGCTCTGTGGCAGAGAGGGATGTTGAACTGTTACAATAAGTGACACCAGGAAATAGACCCCCTTATCACATTTTCATTCAGCCACTTCTCTATCATCTTCTCCAAACAATGCATATCTGTAGGAGCTCCATAAGAATGACCTGGTGATGTGCTTGTCTAAAACAACCAGGCAAAAAGCCATTTACAAGGCACTGGAGTAGATGGAGCAAAACAAGCAGGGGATTGAACTGGAAGCCCTGATGAGATGGGCAAGCAAGTCCAGTGCTTTCATGATAGTGAGAGTGCAAAGGGGAGAATGGTGAGGGAGAAATGAATGCGACAAGCTGCAGAAATAATAATGTAACTGGTCTTGGCAAGGATCTTTGTGAATAATGAGAGGTAACAAATCTCTGCAGGGGTGTGCTTCCCCTGCAGAGGAGGGCAAAGGCTGTTCGGAGGGGTTCAGTTCCTGTGCAGACTGGCAGATGTTCGTGCCTAGATGCTCTGGGGGCGGGAGCATCTATTTGTGTGACTGGTTGTACATCTTGAAGGCTTGTAGAGAGCATATTGGTGATCTCATTTCTGAAAAGGGGCAGCCGTGGCTTATGAGACTGATTCTTGGTGATCTGTGTCTTGTGTAGGTACTCATCTATTGAGTATGCCTACTGGGCATACTTGTTTCATGGCTACGTGATGGTGGTATTCCTCTTGTTTCCCCACCATAAACTGAATTTTTACTTTTAAAACAGCCTGTGAATCCTCCTTCAGCTTTGACTGCTTAGTGTGTAAACCTCTGTTTTCATCTTTGACAGGGCCTACACAGCTTTGGCTTTAGGCCAGGAAATCCTGCAGGTCCATACTCAAACCCATACAGTAGTTCTCGGTAGCTTAATTATCTGCCACTGTAGGTTGTGCCTGCAGATATCTGGAGTTCAGATTCAGTCATCTGTAGGAAGATGCCTTAAAGGGTATCTTAGAAGAGCAGAGTTGAGCTGGTGTCCTGTGGTGCTGCTGTGTGAAGTAGAAAGCCAACATGGATGGCTTTGGGAGAGGAACCAGTTCAGTTTAACTTGAGAATGCTTCAGTAAGTAAAAACTTTATTAGTTCAATGTGAAGAAAAGATGCTGAAAGCTGAGGAGTCGAGGAGGGAAGGGAATTCCAACTGCTGTAAATGCTCTTGTTTCTCAGCAGTGGGGAGCGGGCAAGGTCTGCTGGTGTCAGCTTCCTAGGGCAGAAAAATGGAAGTTGTACCCTTGATGGGCTCTGCAGAGCTGCTTGAGAGAGAAAAGCACAGGTGGGAGAGCCCTGCATCCCAACCAGCAGTGAAAGACGGAGAGGAACTTCTGCAGAAAATGGCTCGGGTCTTCCCAGAGCAGCACTAAACTGTAACAGAGCTTGGTTAGCCACCTTTGGGGGTGAGAAGTTGTTCAACCTTGTCAGCTAGTGCAGTAACAACTCTATTAAATGGGCCCCTCGTTGTGAACAGAATGTCTCAATGAACTGCATAGCAAGTGAGACCTCTCCAATGCCAACTCTCTGAGGGTGGGAGAGATCCTCTTGCTGCACCCACACATTATGTGGTGATGCTTCTGTAAACTTCTGCAGACTCTCATTTCTAACACGCAAAACTTCTAGTAGTTCCTCCTCTGTGAGTGTTTCAAAAATTGAATGGGGGTCATGTTTTGTGACGGGAACAGATGCAGATACCCTTACTTTGTTCTGGAAGGGTACGTCTGCTTCATGCAACAGAGTGCACAGCTAAGCCCCTCTTGCACACACACTCTTCTGTCACTGACTATGCTCTGGACTTAGCATGGGTCAGCTCTGTGCAGCACGACTGTTTCCCTGGACTCCAAAAGCCACGGAACTGTGAGGAGGGCTGCAGGCAGCACATGGACTGATCCGGGCGCTGCCCTGAATGGATGTTGCTTCTGTTGTGAAGCTTACCTGGCTCTGGGCATCTACACTGTCCCACAGCACTGGAGGCACAAGCAGTGCTGGCATAGAGGAAGCTCCTGTGTCTTTGATGCAGAGCAGCTATGCCTGTACCAGCTTTAGCAATAGTAGCATTGGGTAGGGATTTCTGTCTTAGACTCTTTCAATTAACCTATTGCCCACTCCTCTATGCTGGCATCCTGGTGAGTTGTTGGCCAAGCCTCTGCTTCCCATGGTCAGTAAGTGCACTTACAGGTGCCAGTTTGCAAAGGAGATGAATCTTTCCTGGGACAGTCTTCAAAATAGTGAAACACTTTTCTTCGGCAAGCTAGAGATCACTGCAGCTTTCAACAAAACAAATGCCAAGATCAAGGCATACATCCTCCAACCTATAACACAAATGTATAGCAGTATGTGTGTTCTCAGAGAAAAAAACTACCAAAACAAGGCATTCTACTGCACATGCCTGGGGGAGAGATGGGAACAAACAGCATGTGACAGACTTTAGCTGTGTTTTCTAATGCTGGGCTGGAAGGCACTCAGCTGATAAGCTGGATGTAGGAACCTAGAAAGAACAGAGCTGAAGAGATTTCTATGGATCAACGTGCTTTTGTTACTAGGGCATTAAGAAGTCTGCTTCAGTCTTTTCAGAAACTCAGTGAAAAAGTATATAACAGTTGATCCAGCTCTGAAATTGTTCTTGGAAGTTAAATGAAATTTCTCAGGGGTGTCTTGATCTTCTTGGATGGACATGGGGAGGATCTGGGTCAAGGCTGTCAGCTGTACAAAGCACACCTCCAAGCACTACTTTGGGATGAGCAATGTGGTTTGCTATGTGCTGGTGTTTCCTGAAAGAAAGCACTCACCCATGCTTTTTTAAATGAGGCTTGAGTGTGGTAAAAGAGGAAAAAGTGGAGAAGAGAACTTGCCTGTGAAGACTGTGATGTGCAGGTGTCTAAATGGGGGGGATTGGGAGAGGGGGCACAGTAGCTACTGGAGAAGTCATCTTGCTACTTATGATGCAAAAATTGGTTTTTAGGTTCCCCTCAACCTTTTTCTAAGACCTAGTGGTTTATCTTACTAAGGATGAGTCACTTGAAACAGTGAAAAACTGGCTATGGAATCATTTAACCTTAGAGTTTTCACCACAGATTTGGCCTGGCCCTATTTCTTTAGTCAGAACAACTCAGCATCTTGTTCCTTCCATTGTTTCATCTCATGATGTTACAGGAGTTTTAGTAACCTGGCATAGACCAGATGTGATGGGTAGGAGACATGGGAATGGCATAGAGGTACTATCTGTGTATGGTAGAGATATGGTAAGAAAGGGTTGAATTTATGCAGACTGACTCACAAAGGATTAGTGGGGAAATGCCGGTTATAAGGGACCTCTTCAAATTAATTTTAAGAAAACTGTAAGCAACTGTGGGGGCTGAAGCTTTCCATACTGATATGTGTCTTGGGACTAACCTTCCTGGGAATTTTTCTCATTTTCAAGAGACAGACTTCAGAGCTCAGAGGATACAGGAATTTGTGATGTGGAAAACATTCTGGCAACTTATTCTAGGAGAAAATGTTTTGAAATTATTTGTCTTGTATCAGAGACATCCCATAATGACCCAAATTGATGCATTTATACTTGCTATATAGTGAACATAGGAAAAGAGATGTTCGGAGTTATGATGGAAAATACAAGTGTGATGCACAGCTCCTTAGTGCTCTGAGAGCTCACATCATCAGGGTGCAATCCTTCTTGTGGCGTTGCTTTGGTCTGCGTGCCTGTGGTCTTTCTGTGGCTGACTGAGAACACAGTAATGTTTAACTTAAGCTTACGTATGTCCCATGATTCCAGGTTGTTTTCTCAGCTTAGTAGTCAATATCCACCCGGACAAATCTCATTGCTGTAGCTTCAGTTCATGATTTTGCAGCAGGTTGTACTGATGTGATAGCCTGACTCCTTCAATTCAATGAAGTTTAATTGTTGCTAAGTATATAGCAGCCAACACCAGGCTTCAAGTGTGCAGTACTGTGAGCATTATGGACCCCTCTCTTTGACTGCAACAGCTATATGCTTCTGCCAAGTTGTTGTCCCCTGAGTAAAACAGCATAAAACTTCCTACTGCCAGCCTTTGAAGCACTACAAGACCAATCCCAGTACTTCTTATTACAGTAAAAGCCAGTCCTGTTTGGTTTGGGGTCAAGTGAAAAGTAATTTTTATGGTAATGACTTGGAGTTATCAAAATGTCCAGTTCAAGGCAGGCATGGGCTTGGGACACACCTTTAGTCTAGAGCAGAGTGAGAGGTTGTGTCAGGTCTTCAGATCTTCACAGAAAATTATCTGCAGGCTGCTCTTATCCTGTTTTGATGATCTTTTTTTCTTTAAGACAACTTCATCTTTAGTGTAAATTTGTGTTATTCCTTGGCTTTTCCTACTCTTTGCTTTTCTTCTTTATTTCTTTAACATGAGAGGTGCTGCATTTTCTCTCCTATTCCAAATAATTTCTGACTTTTTTCTGCTCTCATTTTAAAATCCTGAGGCTAAGCCTTCCCTGAAACTCTAGTTTTCCAATTTATGATAATTCCAAGTTCACCCAACAAGCTTATTCTCCTCCTTGTGCCTCTTTTGCTCATGCTTTAGGTTCTGTTGCTGCACATGCGGCAATCTTGCTTTGATTGCTCTTCGTTTTCCCCTCTGCCTACAGTAAATTTCATATAGTACCCACCGAGCTATTCATCCATTTTTTGACCCTTGCTCTGCTACAATTCAAAATCTTAATGTTATCTTCTCTCTGCCTCTGTTTCTCTCAAAAGTCACAGAATCTCAAGTAATCTGTGTCTACTACATACAAATAAAGAACTAGGTACTTTTTCCCTCCTGCAGTCCCTCAGATCTTAAATATCCACTAGGATGGATTCTTATTACCTATCTTGTTTTCATGAAGTTTTTTCTGTTTCAATTGTCCTGAGAAGCTTTCTTTGGGCAAAGCAGAGACCTCCTCTCGCCGAAGGGGCTGCACAGCCAGCCTTGTGCTGCTGCTGGGTGCCTGAAAAGCAGGGCCTCCCTCTGCACACCCTGGCTCCAAAGTCCCTTAGTGTCAGCGGAAGCAGAACTGATAAGGATTTTCTTTTGCTGTGTCACCTTTTGGTACTACAAAAGCATTGATTCACTAAAACAGACTCATCTCATCTTTTCATGGCAATTTGCGTTTCCTTAAATTCTTGCCACTACCAGAATACAAAAGCAGAGCAGCAAGTACCAACTGATTGGAATGTTTTCCCTGGCCAAAGAGAAACAGGTTCAAAGCTCTTGTCAAAACAGGACATGGTAAGGTTGTGAACCTGGGTATGTGGTGTCTCAGGTGAGTTCTTGAGCCAACAAATTATTCCAGATAGAAGTTTTATGCCCACGTACCAAGCATTTTCCTCTGTTCCTTCACTATTCAGGGATTTATGTAACAAAACAGAGGGATCTTTTCCCATAAAACTCTCTTAACTTCACAATTCAAAATAGAAATTCAGTATATATTTGATTTTTTGTGCGTGGAGGTTTGCTTCAGGAGCTCTTGGTTGGCACTTGTTAGATCTGTTTGCAGATTACTAAATGCTGTTGTATAAGAGCACATTCATGTAGCCAGGGGCCATACAAATACCTAGATAAACGCTTGTGGATAAATTGCTTCTAATAGCTTTGTCTTTCTGTGCAAACAACAGTTGCTTTCCCGCCAAGGAAAAGTATTGCAATAAACACAAGATACAAAAACATGAACAATCGGAAATATTTCTAACAATTAAAAACACTTCTAAAGAGATGAGAAAAGAAATGTAAAGCATTTAATGTTACTTACATCTGATGTTTGGCATTCGTTCTTTGTTTAAATGTTGATATGAGATTCTGGCAAGTACAGGTAACCGAGGAAGGTAGTTTATTCCACTGATGCATCCTTAGCTATCTGCTGAGTGGTGTACTCCAGAGTGATCCCTTCTTAGGGAACGAACTGAGATGTTCCCAGCTGGGGGTATTCCTTCCATAAATTAAAAACTGAAAAGACTTTTTCTGTTTTGAGCCCTGCTTCCTTTCAGAAGCCTGAATAAATAAGTAGAAAGATAATGAGTGATAAACAGATGTTCTACTTAGGGTACTGTATGAACTTGAAGAGATGAGCAGGCAAGAATAAAGATGATTGCAGTGGAAAATGAAAAGAAAATGGAGAAAACTAGTCTCCATAGTCCTTAAAATGAAATATTATTCTACGTATTCTCCTGTCACAACTGCACTATGCATCTACCTCTATTTATTATAACTTTTAGTGGAAAAGAGAGAGCATAAACTGAGAAACCACCTAAAATGCATGCTTTGCCAAAGTAATTAAATTTCACTTGACTGTCGTGATGACTCCCTGGACTCTGCCCTTTGCTTCCCTGTAAACACTTTTTTCCCGTGCAACCTTGCAGTCCTGTGCCGCACCAATCTATTGATGTGTCTATAGCCACAGAAAGTCCCAGACTGTTGAATTTGCTCTCATTTGAACTTGCTGCACATAAACATGCCTGCAGGTGTGGTTAAGGAATAACACTTAGCTGACAGCTGGGTAAGTGTCTCAAATAAGGCCTTGGGCACTGCAACAGGAATTCTTGGCTGAGGCTTTTAGGTACTAAAGTAATACAAATAAATAGCTGCATTTTATCATGGTGGTCTGTGCATTGTTTTAGCAGTCAGCCCTTCCAGTGAGGTCAATAAGAAGTAAAGCATAAAATTACAGATGTAAACTTGTTCTAACGGATTTGTGCTGATGATCTCTGCTGCTCACTATTCTTATGTAGTTGTTTGGCAATGTGTGAAAGGATGAGAGGAAAGGGCTTACCCTTCAGCAAGGGAAGTAATTGTCTTCCAGTGCACAAAGGATGGTCACTGCAAGTCACAAATTAATAATGCAGCTACCTGCAGGCAACACTGGCCTTCAAGCAAGCAACAGGATTGTTATATTCGGTGAATTCTAGTTATTGGGCTACCTATGATGGTGGTAATATAAAGGCTGCCAGAAAAAAAAACCTGCTGATTTGTGACACTCATCCGTGCCAGTCACATCCATGCCAGGCACAATAAAGCAGAGAAGTAGAGCCATAAGAGTACTAATTTGTCATGAAAGGACCGTAGCTTTGCCTAGCTTTATGTCCACTGGCTGCCCTGGGAGTATGAGTACATGTTTGCAGGGCCATGGCCCATATTGACAGTAAAGATGCAGAGTTTCTCTTCCAGTTCCAAGCAAGACGAAACTTCACGCATGGCATCTGTAGCTATCTGAAGGAGACAGTCCTTATGTTAGCCAAAAAAATAGTTGCTGCTTTTCCCATGCTGTCCTTACAAAAAAGCTTAGTGTCCTCCAACGGCGTTTCCGTGTTCTGTTCTGCCTTTTCATTCCAAGGCTCTTCCCCCTGCACCAGTTGTGACAGGTACACAAACTTTGTATTGAGTAGTTCAGAATAACTAGGTAGATCTCAAACTTATAAACAAGTTACAAGGGACAAAGCAGAACAACTGTTGGGGTGCAAGTGGGGACAGCACAGGCAGAGAACTGGAACTGAAGCTCACAGCAGCCCCTTCACTTAGATAAAGCAACCAGTACTGGCTGAGTGGGAAACTTCACTTAATATCCAACAGCGATTCCCTAAAAATAACATGGCTGTAAACTCACTCTAGAGAGTATGTTACAGCATTGCAGGCTTGTGTTGACGCTTCCTGATACTGAAGCTAGAGGGAAGATACAGAGCAGGCTTCTGTGACCAGTTGTTTCACTTCTAAA
The DNA here is from genome assembly GCF_009769465.1 of Tauraco erythrolophus. Classification (NCBI taxonomy): domain Eukaryota; kingdom Metazoa; phylum Chordata; class Aves; order Musophagiformes; family Musophagidae; genus Tauraco; species Tauraco erythrolophus. The sequence goes on along the minus strand of NC_141473.1, from coordinate 19,385,131 downwards.
ACTCATTAATGCACAAATTCTTGTTTTTCTGCAGCTATCCTAGGGTCTACACTTAATGCTGGGAATGGTCACCAGAACAGTGACCCTTAAACAAATATTTCAGAATCTGGTTAGAAAACAAATGCTAAAACTGTAATCATGAATAGTTTCATTGGGAAAGACAAATGTTACTTGTGACAGCAGGGAGTTCGTCTGTTGGTAATATCTAATACAAAATATAGCTTGTGTTGTCATAGGTCTTCTATATTTGTGGGGCTTTTTTGGTATCATGTTTGAACCTGAGGCAAAAAGTGAAAGGAGGAGAAAAGAACAATACTTTAACTTCTTAAATCCATTTACAGCAGCCCAATTGATGTCCCTTTCCTTCTCCCCACTCCCAAAAACCAAAGCCAGAGTTTGCAGAGGGGAGGAGAATGCATTCAAGCCGTGCTAACTTCAGCAGAAATCAGGACGGCTGCCACCTCAAAATGAGAGATTTGCTCTCCCAAGCACCAGCTGACCCATACAAAAGAGCTACAGGGCACAAGTGAGTGTTCAGTGATCTTTTATGGTAAGAGGGGGAAAATTTAAACAAGGTACTTCAGTAATGATCACTCTAGTTTTCTTTTATAGCTGAGACTTGCAAACGTTTTCCCCTCATTTTTTTTAAAGCCAAATTTATTTCATTCTTCCACATGATCCAGCACTAGATGCACAAGTGAAAATCTTTTTTAAGAGGTAGAAAGAAACAGAAGAGTTGAGGCATCCATTCCAAGGGTTGGGTTTTATTTGTCTGAAAACTGTCATATAGTCACTGCGATTAGTTGCTGTTGGACCAACAATCAAAAAGGTACACTAATTAGCACCAAATAAAAGTTTATCTGTTTACTACTGGAAACAAAAATGTGAAACAGCATTAGAGTCAGAAGACACAGAAGTGAAACAAAATTACCAATTCAACAGGTGTTTCATCTATGTGGCATTATTGAGTTATTGTCAAATCCTTGCTAGCTCTACAAGTTGGAGTGAGAACAGTACCTGAATCAGCTGTTAGCAGCATCTTCTTTATTTTCCAAAGTCAGAATAATTACCACTCATCCTAATTTAATTTGCAGTTAAAAGCCTCAGTAATGCATGACAGCACTAGCACCACTTCTTCTCATGGTGACTGATAAATTCTCTTGGTCTCCAAACTTTTTTAATTTTAGGCAGTTTTTGCTATTCCAAAATTGGTTTTGTAGCCTTACATCTGAACAAGTGGATGGTTTTTACAAATAGACTTAATTAAGGTAGCAGGGTAAAATTCAGACAAACTAATAAACTTTGGAGTTTAATTAAATCAACATCTTAATTGTGAAAGGATATGTGTTTTCATACAATTCCTTGATAAGTATTGTTTCTGCCAATAAAATGTGGGTTAGGGAAATGATGAGTTATCCCTTTTTCACCAATTATATAAAAATAACATTTTATGCAAGAAATGTATCAACCCAGCTTGGAAAGTTTTTCTCTTCTGTGGTTGATAAATGATCACTCAAACATTTAACCTTCATTCAGCTCTACAAACATCATTGGCAGTGGAGGAATACCTGGTCTCCTGGCCTATGCAGCTGAAATAGGTTCTAAAACTAGCATAACTTAAAAGATAACTTAAATTTACATTATTAAATTGCACATGGAAAAGTTTTTTGTTTTAACTGATGCAGTTTCTCCTATATGAAACATTCCTCTTTTGAACATCAACAAAAACCTCCTCAGAACTCTGCTTTTTGAAATAAGTAGAGGGAGTGGGTTGTGGTTAGAGCTGCCTAAATAAGCAGGGGCTTTTCATCAGTGGCTAAGCTGGAATATCTGAGACTCAGTGAAGTTCTCTTGCATTTGTTTTCTCAGTAAAATAAGGAAGCGATTTCCTTACCTGCAATTGTTTCACTTGACTCAAATGCAGAAAGTTTACTTTGGTTTAGCATTTGTTTGGCAATTTTCAAAACAAATGTCAGTTAAATGTCAAAGTGTTCTGACTTTCCCATTTTTTCCTCTTCGGTCACCATTGCATGCTAAATCTGAACTGACTTAATGAAACCTTTCTCTACCTGTTTCCTCTTCCCAAGGGAGGAATTTTTCAAGAAAATACTTACTAAAGTGTACTTCACTTCAACTCCAACTGCAGTTGCAGAACTCCAGTCAGAAGTAGGTCTTGTGGCCTTTGAACAGGTTGAGTGTTGAAATCTTTGACCAAAGGATGATGAATTCAAACAACCCCCAGTGACCCCACTTGAATGAAGGTTTAGCTCATTTTCTGCATGTTAAGAGCCTGGTCCATGAGAAGCTCTGATTTCCCTCAAGTGGGACTGGAATTAACACTCCCACAGCTGATGTTGCTGCCTGAGGTCCTGTTGCACCAGATGCTGCCCAGGTGCAGAGGATAAAACTGGTCCCTGCTGCAAGGAGGTGGAATTGTCTCTCCAGGCATGCAGGTAGGCAATGGTGAGGGAGGCAAGCAGCCAGGGCCCCCAGGATGATGGGCACCCACCACTGCATGGGGGACAGTGGTAGTGACGTACAGGTGCCAAACAGCTGTCAGCTTTATGCTGCTGCTAAAGCAAGAGAGGCTTGAAGGAAGGATTCAAAAGGGGGTGAGGAGCTCTCTGTAAACACTGGCAAAACCATCTCTCCAGATACCTGTGGGGCGAAATGGCAGGGATAGGAATGTCTGTTTGAAACTTCCAGTATGCAACAAAGGCTGATGAGGCTCTCCTGCCAAGGATAGGACAGCACATCTCCCTGACTCCCTTTATGCCCATCGCTGTAGCAGATCAAGCTGTCCTGTTGTGTAGGAAAGATGAACAAGAGCTGCAGGTTAGGTGAGAAAACATAAACACAAATATAGTTGCATGTGGCTTTGGTGCTGACTGTGGACACACCGTGTTTATGGGACACTGCAAGATGAGAGAGGTCAGAAATTCAAACCATCTCCTTTCTGCCAGTGTGTTAGGATGACTGGCCAAAGAGATGCTAGATTCCTTTGCGGCTTCAATGTGCACCCATTTGGGATCTGGGAGGCAGCAGGATCAAGCATATTGGGCCTTATTCTGGTTATTTTTTTTCCTCTGGTTGTGGCTGCAGCTGTGGCCCAGGTACTGGCTTCAGGTCAGATGTTGGTTCCCTGAAGTTTTCATGCACAGGAATCCAAGTTGTAATTTAGTCCAGTTTTTATACAGTGGCACAGTATTTTTTGGTATCTCATGGAAGTGCATGGCCTCAGTCCCCAGCTTGCACATCTGTGCAAGCCATAAAGCAGTCCCAGCTCACTTGCTTTTTGCTTCTTAAAGCACTCTTCTCGCAATGCTTTTAGGACAACAGAGATGTAAATGTGTCTCAGTTCATGCAGATACAGTTTTTAGTGGTGAAAAGAGTTGTTTGCTTTAATCAGAGCTAACTTATTTAACAACAAGGTTTTGTGTGTTCATTGGTGTGGCTGCCAGATTTGTAAACTGAGTCAATAATTGTTCTTGTATTCTGATAATTGCTGTGAAACAAGATAATGCGAGAAAACTACAGACTTCTTTCAATGTTGAATTGTAGATGTGGATTATTTGATTGAATAGATTCATTAAAATACTCAATTTTTAGCCTTGCCCATTCAGGAGGAAGGTTAAAATCACAACTTGGGCTGACACAGAATTTTACAGTCAGGAATACTATGAATTATATTAACACATCAGAATATTTTAGCACTTATTAAAAAAAGAATAGGTAAAGCAGAAAGAGGAAACTCTTGAACAAATTTGCTGTTCTGTAAAGCCCAAAAGGAAAATCTTTGCACAAAGGCAAGGCCAGGTTGGATGAGGCTTTGGACAACCTGGTGTAGTGGAAGGTTTCCCCGCCCATGGCAGGGGGGTTGGAACTAGATGATCTTTGAGGTCCCTTCCAATCCGAACCATTCTATGATTCTAAGGGTTTCCTTTTTGTTTAGATTTATCATTTAAAGTTCAAAAATGCACTCAGTACTGTATGAAAGGCCTCTCAGTAGAGACTTACCATTGATGTTAAAGAGAGGATGAATGCTAAATTGCTATATGGAACTGTTGCAAAACAACATGGGCAAAGTCAAAGGAAATAATTCTTAACTTCACTGTTCTGATACATTGAACTCTGTCATCAGCTCTGTCCTTAAGTTACCTGCTACCTGCTCACAGCATATCCAGCTGCATGACAAGCTGTGATCTCCTCTGCCTGGGAATCTGTCCTGCCCCTCAGTATGCCTGACCCACCAAACCCAAAACACAGCTCCTTTCTTCAGTTTTGACGCCCTCTCCTCTGCTCTTTTAGACTGAAAGCACCTGAAATGTAAGTTTGTCCAAGCACTCTGGGCTGTGCCAAACTGCACAATGTCTTTTAAAATTCAGGTCTCTGAGTTTTACAGCTGTAAACCCATAGTACAAATCTTATCTCTTGATAGACTGGCCCTTAACTTCACAGCTCCCTAATTTTATGAAATAATAATCTCTGGGTTCCTCTTATTAGAGAGCTGTGTTATAAGTCATTGCCAACTGATCTATTTTCCTTTCTACTTAGCAGTAGGAAACAAAATTGAAGTTGCTTTGTACCTGATGGGACACAAGGGAGTTCCAAGGCTGAGGATGACACAAGACGCATTCTCTGCTGTAGGCAGCAGAAACAAAATGTGTATTTTTAGACTATTAATAAGTTATGACCTCAAAGAAAAATAAGAGATGCCCTGAAAGTACTAACTGTAAGGACAAGGGGAGGGTGGGTTTTTGTTCCACTGTATGTTTAAGGAAAGAAAAATCTGGCAACCAACTACTATAGTGAACTACTTATCTTGGAAAAGGATGCAAGAGCTATAGTCAAAGGTCAGTGAGATGTTATCAGCTTCTCTTTGTGACCACAATAGTGTCTGGTGGTATATATCCTTCACTGGCAGGAAAGACAAATGACTCCAGTGTGGTGAAAATCAGCTTGGTACATCACCACTATTTTCTCTCTAGGGAACTACAGAAGAAAGGTCCTTTGAAGACAAGATTGTAACAACATCCTGTAAGTGCACGAGGTTTCCTGGAGGCTTGCTGCCCTGCTCAACAAAAAGGCACTTAGTTTCATGGCTGTGGCTGTGGAAAAGGAGGCAGAAATTGTGAAGGAGCATGCAGAATGTGTTCCCCAAACTTAACCATTAACATGCTTACATTAAATGGAAATATCATGTTAATGTTGCCAACCAGCTGCATCAGGTTTTACTTAATTTGTGGCCTGGTTTGGTAACACAATAGTAATTAAAGTGTACTATCCTAGTTAGAAGAAAGGAAAGGTTTGTTGTACAGAAGACTAATTAGATTACTTATACCCTCAATGTCAAGAGCTTTTGAAATCAAACCAATAACTGTATAATTCATGAGAGGCTTGTTGTTCTTCCACTTGTAATTACTAATCCAGAAAACAGCCACAAAATTAATTGTGATTTTTGCCTTTGAGTCTGTAGCTCCTCAGCTGTGGATTAAAGGAATAGCTTAGGCCTTATCCCTTTAAAACAAAACAACCAAAAAACAATGAAACAAAAAAAAAAACCCAAAACAACCTGAGATAGAAAGGATCACAGGGAATCTAGATTATTCTTCCTCCTCAAAACAGGAGACTACATTTTTAAGCCCTACTGATGATACACTTGCTGGTGCTCTCTCCCTCTCTCTTATCCTCTTGAAAACTGCTGGTGGTGGATGTATCATGTGGTGTCTATGGAACCTACTATGGAGTTTTACTAAAAGGGTGATTTCTGCTTTTTGAGCTGTAAGTTGCCAGTTCCTCTGGCGTGTTTTGAGACGCATAAACCCCTTTCAATCTAGTGTGCTCCCAGCATAGTGATCAGACACAGACTTGATGATGTTACCAGTACTCGGTAAACAGCCTGCATGGTATGGGTTTATTTAGCTGAAAAAAAAAAAAATCAAACCCAAATAGAAGAACCTTGTAGTTGAAGTACATCTTGAGAAAAACACCAAAGCTATTACCTTAGACTGTTTGCTGTTGAGACTGTGGAAGGTTCCCTCCTGATTTTAATTGCATAATTATAAAATTTGATGCAGCTACTGAGTTTTATGGTAGCTCAATCTAACAAAGCTAACAGAGGTCATACATCGAGAGTTCAATGATCATAAAGAAGTAAATCACATGGAGGGTGCCTATTGAGTCATGTAACTCTGTATCATTTTTTTGCCTCCTGGAAATGAAATGGAGTCCTAGTGATGCCTAAAGTAACTAGTGATACATTATCTGATGACCGAACGAAGACTGAAGATGCTCCAGGCCGGATCTAGTGCAGCTACGATGCTTTAAGGCAATTGATTTATGTCAGTCTGTTAGATTTAATCCTCCGAGTTCAGATGACATCACTTTGGAAAAGCACTTCTAGATGAAAGTGTTTCTTTTTCCCTCTCCTCCCTACCCACCTTTAAACAGTAATAAGAAGGGAATGGCAATGTTAGCTGGCTTTTTTTCCCCCCAGAATTCAAGGTGCATAAGATCTGCCTTTTAACCAGCCCTGTGATGCATAGCTCTGACACTTGCCCATGCTGTAGCCTGGCTAGGGAATATGCTCCTATTGAAACAGTCCTGGCCAGTGTTGTAACAAATACTCACAAATACTCATTGGCTTAGGCTGATACACAGTGTTGCAGCAGGGAGCTGAGGATTGGGGGCTCCTCAAGTTAGAGAGAAAAATAAGACAATGAAATGTTAATCTTTTCAGATAGATGCAATATGCTGTAGAGCTTCCCAAATCTGACTCTCTCTCTGAACACCTAGGCAAAGCCATGAAGACACTATAGATCCTGGAGAGTAACTAATAAGGTTGCCTCATGGCCAGGGAAAGAAAAGGGTAGAACACTGCAAATACATAACCATGCTTGCCATTGCAGTAGAGAAAAGACGTGTCTGAGTGTGATTAGATGCAAGTACTGAATGGCTAAGTGCAAAGTGGCTCTGTTGTTGCCCTGAACTCTTAAGGAGGAAAAAACTCTCTCCTGTTGATTTCCTCAGTGTATGTCCTAGTTATGCAGGCTGTGTGCTAGGGGTTCAGGATTTGAGCCAGTGTTTGGCAACTCCAGAAATCAAAGACTTAGCACTTCGACTCATTTGCAAGTACTGTATAATGAGCTTTGAGAATTCCTCTTTAGTCTGAGTTTGCTCTCAGAAGGAGTTCTGTAGTCCATGTATATCAGGGCAGCATAAATGACAGATGAGTCAAAGCCTTTTTCAGTTTCTTCTCTTTTGAACATGAAGAATTGTCTGAGTTGACTGTCTATGCTCTCCTGAAATTAATTAAAGCCCTACTTCCATTACTTCAAGTCTCAGTGAAAGTTTGTTTCTTACTCATGATGACAGTGAAAAGCTTCTCAAACAATATTGATCAGCAAGTTCAGCACTTTCTGCTTCCCCTAAAAAAGTAGAAGGTGAGAGTTTGGGTTCCTTCCCCCCTACTTCCAGATTCTAGGAGGGTAACTAAAATGCTGAAGCTAGCAGAAAATTTTATACAGAAATCTGATTCAGCCTTGTTGAGTGAAGAGAGGGCACATACCCTAAGACCAAGCCAGATGATGACTGAAGTATGCTTCAAGGATCTCTGTGTGAGCCTTTGATTTGATTTTCTTCTCATTTGCCTTGTTTTGAAAACAATTTTTAATTCTGAGATGCAATTCAGATATTAGTTTTGAAAAGCATCTGATATTGGCCTAACTGTCATTGAAGTCAGCAGGAGCTTTGAGTCATGAAGTGACCACAAACCAAACTCAGAGTGACCAGTTGTGATGGTGGGGAAAAAAAGGAGAATGGTTCTACTGGGGAATAAGGCAACTCCCTGGGACTCAGAAAAGCTGCTTTGGTGGCAGACTGCTACTGTGATATCAACACATTACTTCTCTAGTGCTTCAGTTACCCTTGCTCCATAGACAGGTTATTTCCTTACCCAGCAGGAAATTATCTGAAATACCTGGCAAGTAAATGGCTTTATGAACACTGACTCTTACAACTGACTAAGGTCACCCTTCTCTCTAGTGTAACTGTGACTGCAAGACTGAAGTAGTAACATTTGTTGGCCTTACCTTGAGAGCAGAGTCACAAGTGCCAGACTTGAAATCTTGGTAAGGAGCAATGGTCTGACTGTGTGTCCATGCACACACAGAGAAGTTCTGGTGCTGTAGCTGAATCACACCTTGATATTCCTGCAGATGGCAGTGGTTTGTGTTCTGGACACAGGACACCTCAAAAAGTTATGCTGTTTGCCTTCTGAAAAATGGTGAAGTTACAGCTCTTTCTGTGGTTAAGAAATATTTTCTTGGAGTTCTGCTTTAGGACTAGCAGCAGATTGTATGACTGCCTGCCTAACACCAGCCAAAACGGTCCCTTTCTGAAGTCTCCTCCAAAAGGAAAAGTAGGAATTCTGATGTTGGCAATGTCTGTCTGAAAGGTGAGGAGGAGTGAGAACCACATCTGAGAAAGATATTTGGGCCAGTAAAATCAGCCTGCTTCTTGCTATGTTATTCGGAGTTATCTACCCCTGAATAGTGGAGGAAGTCACACAAACAATTGCCTTTGCGTCCAATTTCTTTAACAATTAACAAAATAAAGACAAATGCAGGCTATCCAAAGTTGTGCTGTTTGTAATATTTTTTTATAAGGGCAGGGAGGAGTGCGAGAATGTTTAATTATTCTTTCATATGTATATGCTTTATATGTATTTTTTCATTTTAATTTTTATGTATATGATTATATATGCATAACTTTTTGTGCTGCATTTGGGCTTTAAATTGGACATGCTTTTTTAGATTTGAGTTTGTTCACTGTGAGGATCTTTCCAAAAAGAGCCATCCCACTGTTAATTAAAGAGTTTGTCAGTCTTGCCTGACAATATCAACTTTTGGTGAGAGCAGCAGGAATTAATACTGTCATCTTACCTGCGCTCAAACTGATTTAAAATAAACTAAACTGATTGAAACATTAATTTCTTACAATTGGAAATTAAGCTCTGCTGTCTCAAAATAGTTGCATACCTGACCAGTTTTGATGATATACCTCTGCTAGGATCACTTAGAATGAAATAGAGGATCCAAAGTTTAAATACTTATTAGAAGATCTATTCCTGCAGAAATCTTGCTTGCATGGTTGCTGTCTCTCTTGCCTATTGTCCTCTTAGCTCCATTACAGTAAGCAGTATAAACTATACTTTCTTCCACATGTCTCTTAAAATGCTTCTTGTTATCAAGGTGGAATCAAGAGGAACACTTGATGCAGATTATACTGTGAGCTCTGCTGCTGTGTAGTGAAGGAAGAAAAATGGGGAAAGGAAGGATTTGAATCCTGACTTCTTAAGGCTGAATGGAAACAGAAAAATGTGGGAGAAAGAAACTTTCCAGAGTGGAATCTTGAGCTAGAATTACGCCTTTTGCACTATGAAGATTTCAAACTGTAAAGTATAAATGAAGGAGCCTTTTCTTATTTTTAAAAGGTGTGTGGATTTGTATCCTCCCATCTAGAAGGAGAACTAGGTGCCAAATCTGAATGTTTCATTGTAGAGTAACAGTAGACAACTACCTGTTTATGAACTCGAGATAAAACCACAAGGGAGGGGGTGGGGAATGTATCGAGTCTCTGGAGAGCATGTTCTCCTCTAGCAAGAAAACATGAGGAGTCCTGAACAGAGAGATTTAATATCTCATATTGAGAAAAAAAGAGGCAAATTTTAATCAGTGCTCATCTGATTCCCCAAAGCTGCACATGACAAAGAACTTTACTCCATTTAGATCTCATCAAAATCTTTTCACTTCTCACCAGGAAAAATGTGGTTCTGATCATCATCAGCCTCTATTAAATTCTGGTTTTGTGCTATCATATTTGTCATTTTATGAGCTGGTGCTCAGTGCAAAAATAGAAATATTAATGCATGCTGATGATTGTATTGGTTCTAGCATACAAAGGAGCAGTTCAAGAGATAGAGGCAATTGGCAGACTGCCATTTAGAGATGAGAAAATAATAATTCAAATGTGATAAAGTTACAAATACCTCATATATGAGAGCAGTAAAATTCTTGTCTGCATTAGTACCTTGCTACTTTTGGCTTACTCCAAGTCTGGTGTGTGTGTGTCTTGAAAAACATACATGTTCAGTTGAACAAAAAAGTTTGAGTTTTAACCATAGTGTAATTGCCAGAGGTGGATCGAGCTCCTTGGTGGTGGGGAGGGATTGAAACAATTTCAGCTGCTCAGGTTTCAGAATTGTCTGGTTACTTTTAGGCTTCCATGTAACTGATGCAAAACACAGATAAGGGGCTGGGCTGGGGGCAAGGAGGGTAAAGGTTAGTAGTAGACCAGTCCTGAATGTGCATTTAATTCTGCTCTCAGCAATTATAGCAGTCGCTGCTGCTTGCTGGGGATTTTGTTTCCCTGGGAGAGGAGGCTATCGGAAAAACAAACCTGCGGCAACTAGTACAGCTTGTCTGCTAAAAAGACAAAGCATGATTGTTGTAAGAAATGCTACCTTTATAATGAGCACTTCCGTGACTCCTGGAACTTGGCACCTCACTAGCTCTTCTCTGAACACATGAACTTCCCAACTGACTATTTACACATACCTGGACAGTCGGTGAGAAAAATTTTGCTTCCCCCCTCCTAGGAGAAAAAACAAGACACCAAATATGTTTTAGCAGAGGTCTGTATTGCTTGTAAGGTGAAGAGTGTTCCATTAAACAGGAGAAAATACTAACGTCTTGCATTTATTGCAAGGAGCAAACTTTGAGAATTAAAAATTAGTACTGAGACTGCAGCTAATTCAGAAGCAAGGAAATAATAATGTAATTTGCTCCTTTGAGTGACAATACAGATGGCTTAACCTTTGGTTTTATAGTCTCTTCTCCCAGTATCAAAAAATCTAATCTACCTACCAACCTAAGTATTCACAAATGCACTCCCTCTTGTTTATTAAGCTGCACTAGTGCTTAGCACAGCCTCCCTAAACGGCGTCCCTCAAGCAGTGCAGCACCCGGGTGAATGATGCTTGTGCAGCACAGGCAGTCATGTCTGCAGCTGCAGCGGAAAAAGCTGTAGAAGCTGGCAGGGATGGGTTCCGCAGCTGAAGACTTGTTTACCTTGAGCATCACCCACCTAAGCTGACTTTGGTGGAAACAGTGAGCTTTTTTCAGTCTATGCAAAATCCTGGCACGTATGCAAATGCCAAGGGTGGCTCTTTCTGCAGACACATGGTAGCTCAGATCACACTGTACCGCATGGCTGTCCTAGTGTGGGGATGGCAGTGTCTGCACCAGCTGCCGGGCAGTTTGAACTCTGCCAGTGTCTGAGTCGTTGTTCCACTCTACAGTGGTGTCTCAGAAGGAGATGAAGAAAGGGGAGCAAAAAAAGCCAAGCAAGAGTCATAGCTAGGAGGAAAGACAAAAGAAAGGATGGGAGGTGTGTAAAGCTGGGGGAGGACTACAGGAGTTGCTGTCATAGTTAACATTACAGATCTTAATTTAAGGCAAACATGCCTCCCTGGTGTCATACAACCCTGTCCTCTATCACCTGTGTCAATGTTCCTAGCATGATATAAAGTTCTCCTGTGGAAGAGAAGCCCATTCAGAGCTTTCATCAGAAATATAAATTTGTTTAAAGATATGATCAAATTGTTGGTTCAAGCAAGTTGCATCAGTATGCCCAGTGTCATTCATATGATGAAGCTATCTGGAGAGAACCTCATCTAGGACTTGTTTCTCCTTCGTTGCAGAGATAAGACCCTCCAGCTTTGGTAACTTGTTATGACTAACAACATTTTGGAAATACTGAAAATAGCTCAGGGGGAGGGAAAAGGAAGGGAATCAAAGGAGACAATTTTCCAAAGCAGAGCTTCTGCAGACCCAAGAAAGTGTTTTCTGAAAGTTTGCTTTGATCCTCTTTCTAGTGAAAAATATTGTGTAAAAGAAAATTATATGGCTTACAAGATACGAAAAAAAAATCTTTAAAGAGATTGAATCCTTATTCGCATATTTGTCTGAACAGAAATACTTGTAGCCAACTTAGTTCTCTCTGAAAAAAACTTAGAAATTAAGATGGGCAACTATTGATGTCATCTTGCTTCTACAATAAGAAATGTCACTCACTAGATAATGGTTCTTTGACGCAATGTATTACCTTATTGATATTATGATGATGAAGCATGTCCTTTTGGTAGCTCAGTGAAGCTCGGTTGTGTTTACCGTATGAAAAAGTGACACTATTGTGGTAAATGAGAGCCATTAAGATGTTTTTAATCTAGGAACAATATTTGCCACAAGAACTTTTCTTTCATGTGTGTAAATTTCCTACGGATAGGAGTTAGGAGGTGTGTTGTAGCTGTTGTCAATCTGATGTTTAAATTGTTCTTTTCTTTCTCTGTAACTTCGTTTTTGTAGGTCTGTGAATTCTTGGTCTGGTTTTCTAAGGAAACAAGGCTTATGAAATCATGTGATCGGGATGTGGTCATACACATGTCTGTCCTGCTGTGGCAGCTTTTTAACCCACTAGCAAACTTTAACCAAATTAGAGAGCAGCAGCAGTCTCCAAGCAATATATATTCTTATAAATTCATGAATATCAAGAGCCTGTTACAGAGGAGAGAGAAGCTTTAAGAGTGCCCCTAACAAGGGAAAGCCCCTCCACTGAGGACTCAGCTCTTACAAAACACAAGAGATTCCACATGAGAGGAGCTATGTTACAAGTATCCCAAATCCAGCAAAAACTTCACTTGAAATCCACACCCAGTTTGCTGCCAGTGAACTCGGCTCCCAGATAAAATCCACAGCAAACCAGACTCCTTTAGCTCCTCTGTTCACTGAACTCTGTTTTGTGTATGTGACCTTGGTCAAGGAGAAGCTAGATCCAAATGCTGCCTGTGCATTACTTATACCCTGTGTATTTAGAAATATCTGGATTAGGCGTGAAAAAAAGTCATAAAAATGCTACATTTTATGATTCATAAAGCTTTCAGTTGACACTTCATGACATAACAAATGTAAGTGCACAAAAAGCATTTCTAGGGTCCTTTATTAATTGCTCTGTTTCTGGGAAATCTGTTTGGAAGGCGGCCCGTTAGTACTTCTTTCTCCCCTCCCTTGCAACGGCATGCAGCTTTTTCACCTCTAATGAAGTTTAATCAACACAAAAATAGTGGTGGGCGTTCCAGGTCACAGGCATTGTAGTGACTCAAACGTTTTTAAGTGAGTGCTTTTGACAGAACAGAATGCACTTTGCAAACCTTCCCTTGTTTTTCTTGGATGAGCAAAGGTAGAAATATGGACTCCACGCTGCACTCTGTGCATCAGTTTTGTCTTGATGGGGTAATTTTTTGCTTCATTTTTGCATAAACGAACCTGAGTGAAATCATCTTTTTTGCACGTTATTGCTGTTTGAATTCCTATTCTATTCAGCACTTCAATAGTTCTGAAGAAAATTAACCACAGTGATCCACCAGTTATTTTATGTTGAGCTACTGGGTTTTATTTTCCAGAGATGTTAAATGTATTTTCATTACATAAATCACGTCAAAGAAAAGATTATATTTCTTATAAAACATTGTTTAATGTCTTACAGTGTTATAGAGCTGATAATTGTGAAGTTTTCCTATTATATTCTATACGCAAAATTAGTGTTTCTATTATTATTTACTTGTTGAGAAAAAGTCTTTAAAAGGAAAACTGAGAATGTATTCTGCTTTACACTTACAATACTTTATACCTGAAACAAAACTGCTGTTCTTGCCTACTGCTGTAAGAAGGCTTGCACACAGAAAACATTTCCCTTTCATGTTGCTCACCTCCCAGTTACAGTACAGATGGAAGGTAAGAACATTCAGCTAGCAGCCGCTTGTTCTTCTGGTTTTCTTCAGCAGGTAGTGACTCTTAAAGATCTGTCACCTATCTCTTGTTTTGCTTAAATCTCTGGGCATAGACAAATGTCAAACTGAGGCTGGTTTTTGTTCTGTGTATAATTCCTTTGTGTTCACAAAGGACTGGAGATGGCACACAATGTGTGTCCCTCCAACAACACTGCCCATGTACCAGAAGTAAATGGAGGTAAACCACTGGAGTGGGGGGACCACTTCTCAGAGGAGCACTATTAGCTCTGCTACCAGCTGTAGGTGACAATCAGGATTCAATGGCAAGTTACAATCTGAAGGTTTCTTGACTGTGTTGCAATAGAATTATTCCAGCAGTGCTGTATTATTTCCACCCTCCATGAGGACAGTTTTCTATTTTTTGCTGTTAGGGAAACCATAATGCCTGGAAAGATGTCTATATTAAGATGACATATTATATGCTGTTGGGAAATACATTTGCATCTGATTGGCTTATTCTTAGAAGATTATAGACTAACCATGCACAAAAGCATTTCTTCAAAAGTCATATCTTATGTTTAATGTACGACTTGAAAAGGAAGGCTCTGCTAAGAGCTGTCTTCAAAGATGCTTAAAAACTCTCACATGAATTGAGTATAGGCAGGGATCGATGCCTGACCCCCAAATGCTCTCATAAAACTAAGTACTGTGTGTAAAAGGATACTCTTGCCTCTGTAGCTCTTTACCTTCTGTTCTGTTTGCAAGACGAGCCCAGTCAGGAGACAGAAGAGCTGGCTCCCAACAGGAACATTAGTGCAACAGGAGGGAGAACAACTGGAAAGACTTGATATGTTCTGCAATACCAGGGGTGTTCTTTAAGCAGTGAGAGGGGCCTGCATTGTGCAGCCTTCTGCACAGTCTGCTGTGGTAGACAAAAAAAAGCTATGGAGGCCTTTTAAGAGAAAAGGATAGGAATAGGTTTGCACTGCCATCTTCAGCCCCTGGAAAAAATGGAGCTCTTTGACATAGCAGGCAGAGCACATGGCTATATAGGGTATCCCACAGTCTGCTTACAGCAGCCAGGGCAGAAACTCAGGCATGGGGATGCCTAAGATCCTCATAGGAAAGATTCTTCTACGCTTCTTCATACTTACATGGGAAGAGATGGAGGTATTTCCTCCATGCAGCCACTATGGGTGTTGCAGAAGGAAAATGTGTAATCCCTTCAAGGTATGGCAGGACAACAGAAATATAGGAGCAAAGTAACTGACAGTAAAGACCTGTGTTGGGGAGAGAGAAATCTGAATAAATGGGGCTGCTTAGAGTTCTAAAAGGGAAACTGAACAAAGAGCAGAGGAAGAAGCTGGGAAGAAAGAAGGAAATTTCAGACAACGTATCTCCAAGCTTGCATTTGAATTTTGAAAATTGGTTGTGGTTTTCCCTGCTAATACAAACATCTCTTTCCTCAATGCAGTAACACAATTTCATCAGTGGTCAGGAGATATGTGATCTGGTAATGAAGTGCTTAAATAGCATTTAAGATTTTTCATTAGGTAGAAATACATGTCCATCAGATAAATGTTATCATTATTATTGATTTTTAAATTGCTGTGATTTTTGCATCTTCAAAAATCTTTTAGTGACTTCTTGGAGAACATGTGGCATGAAGTACTCTATTGAGGTTAGTGGGATATTTGCATTATTAACCCTTCTTCTTGCGATATCTGGAACAAACTTCTTGGGAGTTTACGAAGGACTCTACTGGAAATCCAAAAGTGTCTCAAAATACAGTAGTACTGCTTTACATTAAAAGCCACACATCTCCAGGAATCTAGTTGCAGAATGAACCATCACATTACAGTAAAGCTGAATAGCTTTAAATACAAAATGCTGAATTTCCAAAAGCTGCTATCAGTAGCCTTTTTTGTTTTATGCACTATTAAACTGGTGTGCAACAGGCTGTCACTGAACATTTGTTCCACATTTTGCTGAATGAAGAATGACTGCAAGGCAGCTAAGGTACCTTCCCTGCAGAGAGTAAAGATGAACAAACCGGGAAATGCTGCAGGGATTGAAAAGGAGAAGTGTGGGCTACCAACAGTGTGTGCAGTAGTGATGCTTATTTGGGGATTGTGGGAAAAGGAAGCAAGATGCTGGAGCTTACTGAAATTGCTAGAGCTATTATATAAGCCATTTAAAAACACAAAACCACCACCACCACCACCACCAACAAAAAAAAAACCACCTCCCAACTCTAAGTTGTTAGCTATGTGGACTATATTGCTAGTAGAAAAAAAAAAGTCCTCATTTGGTGTCTCTTGCAACTGGGAAAAGTTTCATAGTGGATGGATGTTCTCAAAAGATAAATCATCAGTAATGACTCCCAGGAGTTACTATCAGCCTCAAGAGTCTGGCAAAGTATAAAGCACATGTAAACTGCATCACCTAATCACCACTAGTCATGAAGTAGCTTCTCTAGCTGGATGCTGTGTGAGACTAGCATCAAATCTGTTGGATAAAGGAGTCTGACCTCTCGCTAACAATCCAGCACCCTTCTCGCACCTTAGGTCTACTTACCTAGGAGCTCTGTGGTAAAAGTTGTTGAGGAAAGATGGATGAAATTTTCCAAAAAGAAAGATGGCATTAGAGTAGGCATGCTGTCAGGAGTGACTAAACTTGCGCTGGTGAAATGTGCCTAAAATCTGTGCTGGAGACAGAAGTCTTCTATCTACCAGACAGGCTTAGCATAGCTAATGCCAGCGTAAGTGTATCCTGTCACATCAGTAAGCCTCCTTCTTCACCTCGCTGAGTGAGGCAGCTATGATACCGCAGCAAGGACACACCTAGCTCCAGTCATCACTCTAAGTGGCTTTGCAGTCCAGACAACCTCCTGAGTCAAAGTGGTGATAAACAGAAGATCGGTACTTGTTTTTTTGTAAGAAAGGTGGTCTTCCAGTTTCTCCTAGTCCCTTGCCATGTTGCAGCAGCGGCCACACTGGAGGTGTCTGTACATCACTGAGGGTCTCCATCTAATGGTTTAAGAACTACTATTCCAAATGAAAAAATGAAAGAGGGCCTCAGGCCAGTCTTGCTCAGGTTTCTGAGGCTTTGGAGATAAGGAAAAATAAAATAACCAGATTTCTCTAAAGACTACCACTGGTCAGAGTGTGCTCGCATTTAGACAGCCATCCTATTTCATTATTTATTTCACCAAATATTGTGACTTGTTTGAGTCTGATACTTGACAACAGAACAAATTCATCTTGAATAGAAACTAAAATTTGGTTGTATCACACAAGATGTCTGAGCTTTTGAAACGTGATGTTCAAAGTGCTGCAGTCACAGTGAAATTAAACTTAGCTTTGTCTGTAAAAGCAAATCTTAAAATATTAGTAAAATTATTTGAAACTGAAAATGTCAACGTTCAAAAATATCCATATCTTTGGATATTTGTTTAAAAAAATCTGACTTTACTGTATTTCTGCATATACATAGATACAGTTGATAATGAAGCTTTATCTGTATATCAGTTACTAAACCAGATGTGATCAACTTACTTCGGGTGGCGGGAACAGTATTATGAAAATTATTTAGTTCCAAGTAGGAAAGGAAATCGGTCAGAAGCTAGATATTTCCTATCTTAGCACTAATGGGCTTTTTTAATAGCTATCAAAAGTACTTTTGAAATCTTCCCTTCTGTTTTAGGAAGATACATAGACAAAAGAGTATTTTAAAGGAAGAAAGCCTTCTGCAAAACATAGATTTATACTTAACTAGTGCCCTTTCTTCTTGCCTTTCCAAAATGCCTCCTTGAATTAGAGCATTGCAATAGAGGTATAAGACTGTAAATGAGAGGATGTCATCCTAGGTACACAGAACCTACTCCCTTCTCGCTTTGCAGTTCACCAGATGGTGTGTGCATCCATGTTTTTTATTTACTCTTCCACCAATGTCTACATCTGAGCAATTATGAAGGCTTCTCTTTCTCTCTGGTTGATCTACATGATTCTCTATAATGCACTTAATTAGTATGTTTAAAATTAGTGACTTCTATCAGTAACTAAGGATATGTGGGGCTGGACAGAATGTGTCAGAGAAAATATAAACTAAACACAGAGGGAGGAAGACGGAAATTGCAGTAATTACAGTCATCCAGTCTGCCGAGCCGTTTAGCATCATTGGCAGATTTCATTTACATGATCTTGTGGGCAACCAGACGGAAAGAGTGGCATTGATTTTTCTTGACTTCCTCGTCCTGAGTTTGTGAATGAAGTCTCCTAACAGCATGAAAAATCCTGCTCCTCCCACTGTACCTGCAGCTAGCTCTCCAACAGGCAGAGGAGCTGCCAATGCAGCTGAGAACTTAAATTATAATGGCACCTGACATGCATCTGCTTTCTCTCTATTGCTCTTCTTTTCCAATCCTTGTTTCCTCATGCTCTGCTGCTCTTTCTCATTTCATCTCTCCAACTATGAATTTGTCTTTATTGAACACGCTATACACCAGTGAAGAAGTAACACCTTAAATTCCAAATTCAAATTAACTCTACAGCAGTGCATATGGATCCTGAATTTGGCAGGAATTTAAATGAGATCTTGAAATTTCCATTACATAAAATTTGGGGGTGTAAAGCTTTTCAGTTTCACCAGTTCATCTTGTAGATTCTTCCTATTTACAGTTTCCACTGTGTGAAAATAGAATCAACGTTAAGTTTAGATGTCCACCTGCTTCCATTGATTTGTCACTAAGGATGTCTGTAAATTTAATTGCTTAAAGCTCTTTCTCAAAACTTTGAATTTCAATTAAAAACACCAATATTTTTATCATAAGGTTACTGAAAACATAATTTGGGCTTTTAATCAGCATTATAGGAAATTGTTTGATTAGCATTAAGAGAACTTCTGAAGGCTAGATCTACCTGGAGTTCAACTGGATATTTGAATGAAATAAGACCTACAGTCCCACAGTTTGTCCATCTGCCGGCTTCCTCTCCCTAATTTTTTAGTTTACTGACAAGTTCTAGCTATATTTGACAGATAAAGAGACTTTGAAAACATGAAGCTCCTGGAAGCTTCATGAAAACCAGCAACTGGTCAGAGGAGAACATCCCAGATTAATGACACCTCGATTAATGGCAGCTAGTCCCTGATGTGCTTAGCTCCAAGGGGGAGAGCTGCAAGGGATGCAGAAAGGTACTGGGTGATGCTTTGTGTGCTGTTTGGGAGGGGAAGCAGGCGTCTCGGAGCACTGGGAAAAGGGGCAGTGCTAGTCTATAGGACAAAAACGGGTAGGGAACAGGTGGCCACAGTCCTGTTGCTCAGAAAACAAGTTGGCTTACAGAGAAACTAATTCATACTTAAAAACAGCAGGAAGAGGGTATGCGATGACAGAAGTACTTTTGCATGGCCTCCCTCCCCTAGTCTTTACAGACTAACTATCCAGGGGTGAGACATGGTTGTCTCAGGCACGCTCCTCTGGCAAGAAACTTCTTCGTATTAATGTGATGGGCAGAGTGTTTCTGCAATTCTGTTTCTGCTCTTTCTGACTACCTCATAGGCAATTGCCTGTATGCAGTTTGAGGATGTCAGGGTGTCCCCATGTTTCCCAGCAGCTGTACTTATATTAGCTTTTCATAGGCAAAGCTGGAAATTAATTGAAAAGAAAGGATATTTAAGGCTTTTTGAAATACTCAGTACAGCAGTCCAAGGTGTTGACATGTCTGCCTTGAACAAATAAAAGCCACCTGTGATTACTCTCATTGCCTACCACGAAGCTGTAGCCCAGCTGCCAAGATGGAGGCAGCTCTGCCTAAGCGGAATGAAGTCAGGAGAAAAACCAATCGGACATGTGACTAAAACATTTTCAGTTTGCTATAAACTCATCTGTAAATAGCAGGACTCAAAAAGAAAGAGATCATGCACCTCATTAAATAAAATGAGATAAAAATAAATAATGTTCAATATACCATTATGGAACTATGCAGTACCTGGCTTTGAATATGACAAATCAAATTATGAAAGCACTGTATTTTTTTCTGCATGAATTTGCAGCTATAGACTCTTCATATTTTAATGAGTGAAAATTTTCACATAGTGGGAGAATTTTAATGCATTTGATAAACCAAAATATCCTGGTAACCATTCTGATTAGAAGCATAAAGAGCTGTCTGTCAAATTCTCCTTCCTTATCTCTTGGTTGAAAATCTTTTCTATGTTTGCCAAGAAAATATACTAGTACGCTACCGCCTGATAAGTAAATCTTTCACTGACTCATTTTCAAAGTATATATATTGCCTCATAATAATTTAAGCTCTCAATAGTAACTGTTTGGGCTGCTCAGATACATTTTTATAATAGTTTTAAAAATCATTCAAGATTAAAAACTGCTGGATCCCTGCTGTCTGGGAGGACGTTTATACAGAATGTCACTGTGTTCCAAGTGTTGGTGCCATCAGGTACATGCAGAGGGGATTAAAAAAAAAATGAATAAAATATGTTCATACTGTGGGGAAGAAAAAATGTAATTTTTTACTGCACAATTTAGTATGTGCTAAAAACTAGATTTTTTTTAATACAATATTGTGTGTGCTGTGTCATCCTAAGTATTCACTAGAGAACAGGTTGAGCCTTAATAATTAGAAAAGCTCCTCCTCTTATGGGAAGTTTTCAATCCATCTGTGCTCTATCCTGTGGGAAGAGTTCTTAGCAGCTGCTTCTTTTTAAAGAAATTCCAGGAAGATCTCTGATCTGTGGGATGGATTTGCCACACATCTTTCTTTTTCCTTTTCTCCTTGTACTATTGCATCCCATCTTAAAGGAAATCTCCAGTATTTACAGCTCTAATTATCCACATGGAGACCTCAACTGCTCCATCCTAAATATATAAATCCCTTACAACTTGCTTGTTTTTAACAGGGTCCACAGGCTAGACTGAAAATAAATACTGCATAAGCAGAACTTTTTTCTCTCTACCTTTTAAAAATCTTTATTCCTACATTCTAGCTGACATACAAATAAAACTTAAAAATGTATTTGCTCTTTTAGTACTAACATGTTCAGATGCCCCAGTGAGGACTGTGACAAAACATACCAGATCAAACACTTGTGACCTTAAGGATTTTGAATTCTAACTGAGAAATTGGTGCAATACATGAACTTGACTGGTTGCAATTTATCTTACTGTTCATGTTGCCAGCAAGACTCACTGCAAATATTTTAGTAGAAACTATAGAAATCTAAAAAAAAATGATTTCTAGGGATCTTAACAACAACAAAGAAGTCTAGTCTTACTTTCTTTCACTTCAATATTGGCTCAAATCAACATCATCAAAAGACAATAAAGACTCAATGCAGGAAATATTTTTCTTCAGATAATCCAAAAATGTTTACATGGTAGGGTATGCACATGATCCAAATTTAGTATCTAGCTTCACCTCCTCTTTCTGAGTGGCTACTTCTCTCAATTGACTTGTGAGCTGTTTTGCACACCGCAGGCTACAGAAGGGAAGTGCAGGAGATGGGTTATGTCCCCATCTAAATGAAAAGTGCTCCTGAAGACTTTGGGCTGCCATCCCCCTTTCCTTCATTCATTCCATTCTGCAGCATAAAAGCAAGTGTCTAGTGTGGTCTCTGGGTTGCCAAAGGATTGACTTCATTCAGTAATTATGCTCTGAAACTTTTGATAAGGGATTGCTTCCTCACTGACAGGATGGAGACTCTCTCAGAAATAGCTGCTGTGATTACTGAGCACAGGTATTAGTCCTGTCCTGCCAAACCACTCAAACAGAACATTAATAACTTAGTCTATTAAAATCTACTCTCACAATTTTCTATGAGCAGAACTCCCCAGTGTGAAGCAACACAGCTCATTACTAGGAAACAACCTGTCTATACTCTTCTCAATTTTGGAGGGAGCTTGCCCATAGTCATTCACAGGTATTTTATTCTGCCTACAAAATGACATGTTGTAATAGTCTCTTATATAATGTAATTATACCTTAGTTTGTATTGCATGAAATGATGAAATTCAAACTACTACTGGAAGCACCTTTCTCTGACATGAAAACTGAAAAGCTTCACAATCATATTAGGCTATAGAGCATGGCTTAATTACAAAAAAAAAAAAGTGAAATGAAAGGAAGTAGAGAAAGTTTCTGGAACAGTGCTACTGCAGATGAGCTACGAGTTGCCTCAAAGTGCTAGAGCAAGTCCATGGAAACTCTGCTGCCTTTGCAGAAGTGCTGAACGTTCAGCTGAGGGTTTAGCCCTGATGTTGCAGTAGCTATGCTCATAGTCTGCTCCAACACCAGAGTTTTTTGTGTTTAGTACCAGATTCTGGCAAGTAGCTAGAAGATATGTCATTTGTTTACATATTTATAATGCACCAATAAATGATATTAAACATGCTGTTTACTCACTGACTTCCACAGCTTTGTCCTCAGAAGAAAGTAAACTCTTACATTTCTTGTGGTAGGCTCTATACCAGCTTCGTAATTAGGCAGCTCTTCCAGCTGACAGAAGATAGGGAGATCATCTGGCAACTCCTCCTTCTGGAGCTGAAGCCAGGCTAAGCAGGTGTTTTACACCTCTTCTCCTCTGCAACTGAGTAAAAATTCTCCCACTCTAGTCCAAAGGCAAGAGAGCACTTGTTTTCTGCTGTGTAACTCATGTGTTAGTGTGTTTTAGTATTTATACAATAGAAATAAAACAATGCTCAAGCTGAAAATCATAGAATCATAGAATGGTTAGGGCTGGAAGGGACCTTCAAAGGTCATCTAGTCCAACCCCCCTGCAAGGAACAGGGATATCTCCAACTAGATCAGGTTGCTCAGGGCCTCATCCAACCGGGCCTTGAACGTCTCCAGGGATGGAGCATCCACCACCTCTCTGGGCAACCTGTTCCAGTGTTCTACAACTCTCATGGTAAAAAATTTTTTCCTAATATCCAACCTGAATCTACCTCCCTCTATTTTAAAACCATTACCCCTTGTCCTATCACAGCTGGCCCTCCTGAACAGCCTCTCCCCATCTTTCTTGTAGGCCCCCTTGAGGTACTGGAAGACCGCTATAAGGTCACCCCGGAGCCTCCTCTTCTCCAGGCTGAACAGCCCCAACTCTCTCAGCCTGTCCTCATAGGAAAGGTGCTCCAGCCCTCTTATCATCTTCGTGGCCCTCCTCAAAAATATCCACCAAAAAGAAGAATTCACAATTTAGTCTTACTGTTGCTATGAGATCCTCTAGAATCAGAATACCACTAAGCTGTGCTCAGTAAAACTCAAACCTAAGGGTGCCTATAGCTGACCAGTAAACAACCGATAACCTTGCTTGGAGAGGCTATTGCATGTGACACAGTAACATATGCAACAAATGAAACTGAAATGCAAAATCATAGTGTAAAATAGCATTTAAAATAGCATAATCGTTCTAAATAGGGAGTTAGGAGTGGTGATGCTCTCTTTTCAAATGGTAGTCATGGAGTGCCCTATTAAACAAGATAGCTTAGTAGTCAAATTATGGATGAAAGGGAGAGAGGGGCTCTTCGCTTACTCTGGCAAGAAGTCCTAGCTCATAAGAAAGCTGCATAATTAATGCTAGATATTTTAAAGCCACGAATTGCAACTCCTGTGTAAGCTTTGGAAATGGAAAAATGTACCCTGGCAATATTCCTGAGGAGGCAGGCAGGGCATCCACTGAGACTTCTGTATATTAAGTCAGAAATTGAGAGCCAGGATCTGAAAGATAAACGTATGCCAAAAGATTTGTCCTTCAATGGAAATCATGTGGCCTTATATGACAGGCAGAATCTGCTAATGACTTTTAAGTTAACTTACAATTCTAAATGTAGCAACTGCTTAGAACCAAGTTAAGCACTTTGATTTTGCTTATTTTTAAAAAACATTTTTCAACCACATATTTTACAGTTGAGAACCACATTAATGCCAGTTCTCCAAACATGCATCATCAGAAGAGGAGATCCAGATGTGGCTGTTGCTCTAATCACAATTAACTGACAGCTTATAGAAGTCATCATCTTGAGGAAACACCTACATGTTAAAAAGCTTGGGATCAAGAAGAAAGTCCCAAGGAGTAGTTTAAGGCTCCTCACCCTACTAGAAATAAAATCAGCAGAGGAAGTGAAAGAAATATAATTAGAAAACTGAGTCTTGAACCAGACAAACCCTTTTCTGCTGTATGCAAAGTCTACTATGAAGCTGTAAAAGTTTTTTACCTAAAAAGTTTTTACACTAAGTACTCAGTGTCATCTAAAGATAAAAAAATAAAACTGGAATCTGTAGCTGAGGTTTTCACAGCCACTTAATAGATTTAGAGCTTTATGTCTTACATTGCAACAAATACAGCGAGTGGTGACAACTCTTGTGTTTTGGTTATTAGTCTCTTGCTATTTGATATCTCCTAGGAGCTAAACAAATGTGTGAGAAGATAAGCTATCATCTAAATTTACAATGATATATTATATGTATGTACTTACATTTAAATCTGTGGCCCTCTTGGCTGTGAAGAAAACCTTGAAAGGGGAAACCCACATCTATCATTTAGGTAAGCAGAGAACATTTGGTGAGATAACTATCTTAACACTGAATTATGTTTTGCATTGGTTTTATCGTACGCCTTCCTTGCTATCTTGGTAAAGAAAGCTAATCTGCTCTGAGCTTTGTCCTGCCATGTCTAGACCATCACTGGTAGCTACATCTTCTACTTGTAACAATACTTTGTGTATCTCTATCTTCTGGTATGGTTTCTTCTGTGATTCCAGTGTAGGCATCTGTTGTTCCTCACTGACAGCCCTCTCTCTAAGTGCTACAATTTGGTACCATCATGCCTCCCAGAAACAGGGGAGCTCTCAAGTTTTAGTGCTGCATTTGTTGTCCAGTAAAATCACTGAGTGCTTAAGTACCTTCGTGTACAGGAAGGACTAGGAAGGAATTTGTTCTGTTTCTGCCCTGTTTTCAGATAAACAAAGACTCCAGTGAGAACCACTCTCTCTCTCTGGAACTGTTCTTTCATGATCCAGAATTTCTCTGTTTATTTTCTGTAAATGAAAGCTTTTAGTCAGAACTTTTACTTACCAAACCCCACAAACCTCCCAAAACAAAACCAAACAAAAACCCCCAAAACTTTTAAGGATATGACCCAGGTAAAACAATTCAGATATGTCTTAGTGTTCAGTGAGCCTGATGCAATAGCTTAAAGTATAGACAGCTGAGTTTCTTTTCGGTGAAGTATCTTTCAATCTCCAAAAATACTCTGTGCATTGTGCGACCCTCATTGAGTATAAACTCAAAGGAGTTGAACACACTGCTCTGATATCACAAATCCGGCTGATAATCACAAACCCAATTATAACAAACAGCTGATCTGACAGGCAAGATGAACACTAGTCTGACCAGCAAATCCTCAGAATATCCACTTACTGACAGTGCACATCGATGTCTAAATAAATGTGATGCTGTGATCTGGTCAGATAACACTAAAGCATCTTAAACTCAAGATACCCTGGTGAGTGCTCCTAGGAAGGCCTGAAGTGGCTAAAAGGGTAAAAGCTGTCAGTAAGTAGATACAAGAGAACTCCTCCCTAGATAATGCTTTTTTAATGCAATGCTACTTGGAAAGCATCACAGATAGATTAAAGTGAACCATTCAAAACTGCTCTCCTACTTTCCATCCAAGAATCAAAGTTGGACTTGTGAAAGATGCTAACTTGCAGGCAAATGCTCAGCTATAAGAGCATCAGCAGTCCTGATTGCTGGCCAACTGCTCTCTTGGCTTGCAGGAAAATGGTTCTTGCAAGGGACCTTATACCAAACTTCATGCAAGAAGCAATAGGAAGCAGGTTACAGGGAATATTGATTCCGATACCAGCATAAGGAAGTTGAGTGCTTTACTGTTAGAACTTAGGAAAACTTGACTGAGCATCTTACTCATCTGAAAGTGAGTCAGGGAAATTCCTGTGGTGCAAACTGGGGATTCCTAATGCAAAGCGCTCTCGTGGCGTATATTTTAACATTATATTTATTGCCATTGTTAACTGTGGGATGGGAGTAAAAGGAATGGTGATGAGTCGCTTAATTAGAATTAATGAATACCTGAGTAACGTCATACAATCGTGTTATGTTCTCATTAATTCCTTGCTAACTTCCACTGAAAGAAATAATTCTAACTCAAGGGTAAGAAATGAGTCATAATCGGCACAGCAGAAATAAACTAAGGAAAAAAAATACCCGCTGCTGCAATGGCCTTTTGCCTACGCAAACAGGAATAATATGGCATTTCTGTGCAGCAGTTGTTCACAGGACAGCAAACCTCGCTGCCTTAAGATGCATGCTCTGCACCTGGTACGCTGTGCCTGCCTGCCACCCGAACTTCCAAGTTCTGACCCGATGCGCCAAGAGCACGAGAAGAAAGGGTCATTGTCTGGATGGGTAACGAACCGAACCCCCAGGACGGCCAAGCGCACGACCGGAGGCCCCTCGGGGACGCACCTGCCCGGGGAGGGGCGGGAAAAGGGCAGCGGTGCGCCCCGGACGTTCCCGTTAGATGGCGGGGGCCGGTTCTCCGGCAGGAGCCGGAGAGCGCAAACCCGCCTCTCCGGTAGGGACACGCAGCCACGTGAACGCCGGGGCGAGCAGCCCCGAGGGGCGGCCCCTCCTTCCCAGGCGTCGTCACTGACGGCGGCGGCGGCGACGCGAACAAGGGCGCGCGCCTCCGCCGCCCTAAGGACGCGCACGGATGAAGCGCCCGGGCTGCCCGCAGCCCCCGGGCCCTCCGCGGGAGAAACTGCCGGTTACGTAACGCTTCCCGGGGAAGCACAGGAGAGCGGAGCAGCGACCGCCACGGCGGACAACTCCCCGCTCGGTCACGCCTTCCCCCCGTCGAAGCGGGGGCGGGGGCAGACAACACTCTTGCGGCCGCTCTCCGGCCGCTGAGCGGAGCTTCCCGAAACTGACCCGCCGCCCACCGCTCCTCCAGCGGGACACGAGGGCAGAGAACGGGCAGCGGCTTCGCGCCAGCCTCATCGCCGCAATACGCATGCGCGCCCCGCCGGCGCATGCGCCTCCCGGGCGCCCGCCAGAGCGCCGGGCGTGCGCAGAGTCGGCGGCCGGGCAGCGTCGGAGGGAGGGCCGTTGGCGGCGGCGGGCGCTGCCGGAGCCCGTGGGGCGGCGGACGGGCGGAGGTGCGTCCCGTGCTCCGCCACGGCGCAGCCCAGCGGGGACTCCGGCGGCGGCCGAGCGGCGCCGGGAGCCGCCGCGCTGGCGGGCCGGCAGCGCCGAGCCAGGCTGTGCCCCAGTTTGTGTCCAATCAGAGAGTGAAGTGCGTGTACCGAGCGGGGCGGCAATGCGTAAACAAGCCCCGGGAAACTCCTCCGCCCCCCGCTCTCCCCTCCGCGCCGCTCCCGCCCGCTCCCCGCGCCGCCCCGCAGTACCCCCCGCCGCCCGCCAACAACTCCGGCGAGGCGCGCGCTCCCGCCGCCCAACCGCCTTCCCCTCCCCCCGCCCGCCCGCCCAGCCGGCGCCGCCCGCGCCGCCACACGCACCCCACTCCCGCACACGCCCGCGGGTGCCCGTGGCCTCTCGAGGGGGAAGGTAAGGGGCCCGCCGAGCCGCCCGGCGGCAGGGGCGATGGGGGCCGCCGGGTAGGCAGGCGGCGGCGGCGGGGTGTGGATGCGTGCGGGGGGATCATGTGTCATAACAAGTTGTTGAACGTGACATTGCTCTTGAACTGCGCTGCGGCGGCGGCGCGGAGCGGGGCCGCGCGGGGCAGGGACCGCCGAGTAACTTTCTGCTCGAATTCGCTGCTGAGGAGGGAGCCGGCGGCGGGGCGGGCTGCCGGCGGGGACCGCGGAACGCGCCCGGGAGAGGCTGATGCCGTTGGCGATGCTTGTAGCCTCCCGAGGGGGACGGCGCGCAGCGCGGCGGGGTGACGAGCGCTTCGCGTCTGGCTGCTGCGGGAGCCGTTTCCACCCCTGCTAGGATTTTTCTAGCAAGGCGCCTGGGCGGCTAGTTAGCGAGGAGTAGGTTCTGCTCCAAAGCATCTGTTCCTGCTGGTAATTATCCCTGGCTAATGCTCCGTGGCAGTTTGGCTCGCTTCCGTCGTGATTAGCTTGGCTTATTATATAAGATGTCACCGGAGGAGGAGAGGCACAAGTCCTCGGTGTGGCGGGGGAGGGGGGGGGGGGGGGGGGGGCGGAACGGGACACGCACCGATCTGCCGCGCCTTCCCCGCACCGGGTACCGGGGAGAGGGAGCCGCCGTGGCCCGGAGCGGGCGGCCCGGGCAGGGCGGGGAGCTCACCTCGCACCCGCCGGTGAAATACGGCGGCTCGTTTTACACGTGGGTTGGGTGTGTTTCCCAAACCTTGCCTTGGAGCAGAAACATAACCTGTTCTGTTTCCTCTCCGCATGTTTGGTTTCTTATATTCTCTCTCAAAAAAAAACCCAAACCCAAAAACATTTGAGCATAACGAAGTTCAAGAACTTGATTTTCGCTTCTTTTATGTGCATGTTTAATATGTTAACATGATCTGGAGACGATTGAATGAATCATCAGTTCCATGGAATAAAAGCAAGTGAATCATCTCTCATAGACGCACACACAACTGTGAGGGAGCATAGTTGTTACTGTAGATAGTGAAAGGTTAGTGTCAGTTTCTGATACGCAATGGGATGTAAGCAGTATAGACGATGCTCAGAAACCCACCAGGTTTCCTGGAGCTGTGAAAGTTTTGCAACACTTAGTTGCTGTTTTCCTGGCTCAGTGGTTGAATGGTAACCTCTTTCTGTATCAACTCGCTACTCTTTATTTTAGCCAAATTCTAAAAAAAGGGATGTTAATGGTAAGATTTAAGTTACTGTGTTAATGTTAAGGGTATTAATTTAAAATAACATTTAAACAAAAAAACCCTGAAATGGTATCATGTCATGTCCATGCCCTGAAGCCAGAGACAGATCCCAGATGCTTTTAATCTGGGATTTGTTTTGCTTAGTTTTGTTAAGCAAAAATAGTTAGTCTCTGTTAGACTAAAAATATATAAATACATATTTGGAAAACAAATTAAGCCAGTTTATTTAATAAACACGTTAGAGTTGTACCTAGATAGACTTCTGTTCCTGATCCTCTTGCCTGTTGCTGTTTTAAATGGGATTGAGGCTGAGTCCTATATATAGGTTTTCTTTCAACTCCGACTTGGTTCCGAAGTGCGATTTCCATCCTCCGTGTTTTTAGAACATAAAAGTATGTGAAGATCTTTGCATGTTTACTGGTAAACCATTCTGTCTCCTTGCGCATCAGGTACCCTTTATCTCGCTGCCTGCATTTTGTACCTCTAGTCATTCTCAAATCAGGAATGGAGGAATAAATCAGTTATGGAAAGGGTTGGTTTGGACATTTGTTAATATTGGGGAGAAAGGGCATGTTATAATTTTTGTTTGTCTAGAACTGAGTGTACTGGCACTTCAAAACCAATTTTATAGCATTAGTTAGAGGATTGGAGCCACTAAGTGTGGGAAAACTGTGTTACTTCAGGGTTTGTTGTGTGGCTTTTAACACCTCACTATCAGAAGAAGATTCTGAAGTTAACCAAGTTAAGACTGCCTGTGACTGTGAACACACTGTAATAAAGATTCTCTTCAGTTAGGTATATTGGGTGGTGGGGTTAACAAACAGGGAAAAGTACTATTTAATTTGTGCATTTAAATCAACAGTCAAAGAACATTCATCCTTGTTTATTTCATTTCCTTACGAAGAAGATAGAAACATACAGTGTATATGGCATTCTGTGCGCTCAGACCTCAGCTGAAAGCACTGAAGCAAATAATACTGAAAGTGGACTCGCCACTCTGCTCCAGCCATTTCCCTCACTCTATATGCACTCTAAGCTTCAAAGTAGAAGTGAAAAATTCTAGGTGTCACTTTTAAGCCTGCAGAATGTGCAATATAAAGTGAGATAAAATGGATTGGTTTAAGGTTGTTCTGTGCAGCTCCATTTTTTGGACTGATAAGCAGATTACTGCAGGATGCACAGCAGAACTTTGAGAACAGTGGAGAGCAATGCAGATAAAAGTGGAGTGTCTGAACTTTGTATCTTGGTTTTTTCTATGTTGGGATACATAGACTTTGCATGATAATTTAATGAATATATATCAAATCTTACACTGCCTTTTATCAAAAAGGAAAAAAAAAGCGATGAAGTAGTAATGTTTGTTTGAAATGAATAGTACTTTGCTCAAAAACTTGTTCAAGTTACCACCCGCTTTGCAGATTCTGTGCTCAGAAAGGCTGGTGCAAACAGCACCTTCTTATGTCCTTCCAGCTCTCTCGACTGGAAATGAATGGTTAACATCCCAATGGAAAAAAAAAATAGCTTCTTTCCTTTTCACAGTTTTTGCTTTAAAGACCCTTTCTAGACAGATGCAGCAGTCCCAAGCAAGGTTTTGAAATATTCCTGTAGAAAGACATACTGCTGGTATTGAAAAAGAGAGTCCTTTCTTCAACTATTGAAAACTTTGCACCAAGTACACATTGACCTGGAAGTCGTTTGCTTCCCAAGTCCTCAGTTAAAAACATTTGTTGCGGTTGTCTGGAAGGAAATTCAGTTTCTATTACTAATCATAATATTTAAAACATTAAGAAATTAGTTAGAAAACAGTTGATACTATAGCAAAGTGTATCACTTTGTATATTAGAGTTGTAGCTAGTCTGTTCTTTAATGTTGGTGGGTAGTGCCTTAGACATTTCCTACAATAAAGCTTATTCCCCTGATTATTGTGTTTCTCTCTTTACATTTTTCCATTAAATGTAGTGCCATGAAAAGTACCAGCTTGACAGACTTTGAGACTGAAGCCCTTAATGAGCAGAGCAGGTGTGGCACTGGCGGCAAGCTCCACCGTGCTATGACAAGACTCCGTGTATCTAGCTGCGTGTATGCGCGTAGGAAATATCAGTGTTACTGTTGCTATCTTGATTATTGCCTATAAAATAAAAATTGCCCAGTGCCAAGTGTAGGGCACTTCTGGAATGAAAGATAGGTAGTGTTACTCGGACGCAATGGTCTCAACAGCTGTCACTTCTTACATGTGAAACAAGTAATTTTAACTGGTTACCTAAAGCTGAAACTGTGTATCCCATTATTAATAGTTGAATTCATGTATGTCTCAGCAGTTTTCCTAACATCTGGCCAAACTGCTCATTCGCTACTGTCACTTCTTTCCCATTATGGAATAATTTTCTTCCTTTGTTTGTCATTGGTTTACATGTTTTTTGAGGTTTGGCTGAAATTTAAAAAAAAAATATCCTGCTAATTTGGCATAATAATCCCATTTTCATGAAAGACCTTACTAGGAAGAGAGGAGAAGACTTACTTTCTCAAAAGAGGATAGATGTGAGAGTAAAAGTTATTGGGAGAGTCTTCACTTCCTTGAGACACTGTTATAGCGCTGACTGATGCATTGCGAAGAGGAGGGCACCAGGCTTCAAGCTGTTGCAGTCTTTTTATGGTTCAAGAACTGCTTTCCCACGTTGAATCTTCACTGGCAGTTGAGTTAGCACTAGTTAGTTGTTTTGAGGAGCATACCACACGGACATTGAGCAATGACTGCTGAAGAACCAGGTATCCAGGCTGCAAGTGGAGTGCCTTTGGTGACCCCTCGTGCACAGCTTCAATATTGGTTCTCCCACAAGGAGAAAAACCAATTTGTAGTCATACCACTTCTACTCCAAGCAAATTCTCATCAAAAGGAACCCTTCCTACACACTAAAGCACTCAGGGAGATGTACCGAGAAATAGTGTTGGGACCCTAAATGGTGAAGCTGTGTTTTTTTCCTGATTCATTGGTATGATTCATTCTATGCATATTATTGATGGCAGTGTTACAAAATTATTTTCTGACAGAGATACATTGTTTCTGGCAACTTTTCTGGCAGTTAGCTGCTTCCCCACGAAAATCTCTGGCTCTGTGCGTGTGGATCGCAGACAGCTGCATCAGTGAGTACTAGCTGATACCAGCAGGGAGGGTCGTAGTTTGTTATCGCCGTAGAGTTGCTTACATCCAGTTTATTATTCCCATCTTCCAAGCTCCACCCTGCACACTTGTTTAGTTCACCTGTTACAGCTTAGTTTTTGTATTATGAGCTCTTGGGGAATACTTTTGTCATTCATTCTGTATCTGTAAAATTTGCAGCACTTGAGTATCCTGGCTCATTTGGCTTCCGATCTCTGTGGAAATAAGTAATAAATAATAGCTTTTATTTTAGATGTTTTGGCCTGAATCTTTACTGTGTTTCTGTCCCAGTGAAAAGAAAAACCAAAACAACCGTTCTGCAGTTTTAATAGAATATTTGTCCGAAGACCAACACTATAAATAAAATATGACTTCGAATAGACAACAGTACGAATGAAAGAGAATAACAAATCCAAATTCATGTTTTTGTGACTCATGTGAAGCTCCAGTGAGGGAGACCATGAAAGCCACCAAGAGCAAAATTATGCCCTAGGAAAAATAAGACTTCTGTTTTGTTTTGACATAGTTCAGCAGGAAAAATCTCACAGGAATTCTCAAATGTGATGAACTTCTGTAAGGGACAGATTAGTTGGAATTTTCATAGTATCTTCTAGTCCTTCTTAAAAAAAAAAAAAAAAAAAAAAAATTAGGATTTTTCTTGTATAGCCAAAACAACCTGTGGTAACATGAGAAGAGGTTTGTTCAGCTGTGGACTTGGAATCACACAGTTCTTTTTTCACCTGAGCTATCCTGGTACATTTATATTAATTTATCTTTGCAGTGGTCTTTAAAAGTATTAATATTCATGGATTACTTTTACAGGACTAATATAATTGTTCTGCAGCAGTTTCAGTCAATACTAATGAATTCCACTTGACCAAACAAAACAAGAAAATACCCAATTTGGTTTGCAACAGCTGTGAACTAATAGTTGTATGATCATATAGATGATTTTTTGACTTTTTATGAGACACTAACATATATTTCCCGGTGGCTGCAGCTGACAAACTAATTTGCAGAAGCAGAATATCTGAGATTTCTCTTTAGAATTATAAAATGGAACATTTTAATATGCATTAACATTTACATTTTTTAGAAGTACCTACCCTCATATAAGAAATCTAAGTATTTTAGTATGTATTCATACAGATAGCATGGATATATGAGAATGCACTGGATTAATTCTTGTGTCTTCATCTGCCTATAGACATTTCATTTTAAAATTGAGATAATTATATAAATGAGAGCTTTTAAAAAAAAACCCTAATATAAGACAAGGACATAGGCTGTAACATGTGTTCTACCCTAGTTGTTTTGTAGCTTTTACTGAGCATCCTAACCCATGAAAAAGTTTCTGTTATGGAACAGTCTCAATTTCCAGTCTTGGCATTCTCCTAATCGCTGCATTTTTCATAGTCTGTGAATTTGTGATGCAGAAAGGAAGTACCTGCAGTTTGAAATTACTTGTATGATCATAATTCCTATTTTAGCTTCGTCAGTGCAGTGATAGCACTTACTGGCCTTGATCAATAGTGGCTTGATTCATAAAAGCAGCTCTCCAGGACTTAACACTGAGTATCCTTAGCAGTTGCTGATGTAGTACTACAATGTCATACTGATGACATGACCCATAACAAGATATTAATTTCCTGAATCTGAAGCTCTACTCTACTCTACGTAGTAGAAAGAAAAGGCACTGGAGTTCCTTTCAATAGCAGAAGACTTCACATTGTGCTTCTTAGTTCTGGTTCTTTTTTTTTTTTAACGATACTGGTAAAATATTATCGCCTTATTAATTTAATTTGGATTGGAAAGTCTCTGTTTGTTAGATTTTTCCAGTATGTGCTCAAAGTCTCCAAAAGAGAAATTATTAGTTTTCTTTGGGATATAAAGTGTGCCAGGATTATCTGTTTAGATAAATTTCTTAGAATTTTTCAGACTACATTTTGCATTGTGTTACATCTATTAAAAACTTTGTGTACTAACACAGCACATTAAAATAATAGAATCAAAAAATTAAATATTCTGAAGGTAGATTTCAGTGCTAGTTACTACTGATCAGATATGAGAGACAGATAAATTCTCTCTGCCACAAAAATGTAGTTGATCTTGAGATAAAAGTCTTGAGTGATTCTTGGAGAAGCATCACTACTAATTAAAGCAAGTGCAATTATATTTATTTCCTTCCTCAAGAAGAAGAATGGAATATGTAGGAAACCAGGCTCTTGATTAATTTCATAATGAAAACAAAGTTCTTTTTTCAGATGGAAGATCAGCTCTTAAATAGCCAATGTGTGGATTGAATGAAGTTAAAGATGTTTCTTTCTTTCATGTTTTTATAAAATTGTTATTTACTTTTTTGAAGAATCATCAGTACTAGCTGCAGAGACAAAAGATCCTTTATATGATATAAATGATATTTTGACTAAGTACTCTTGGTTGATTCTGGCTGTAGAATTTCCCTGCATACAAAGTGATTTTGAAGAGCTGCTTAATCAAACCAATATTTTTCAGTTTTCCATCTTAACTCTTTTGATATGTCATAGATAAAGTAATTTTTCATGCTTTCATCCCAAATACATGTTTACCAAAATTTGCAAGTGTTTTGTGCGGACAGTGATCACTGAATGCAAATGGATTTATTTGAAATAGTGTACTCAGTGATGGTGCCTCACACAGACAAGTGTTTAAAATCTACTATTGATGTGTAACTTTTGTGTATTCATTGCTGAAAACTTAGGATGTAAATTTACGTGAGATCAGTCTAGAATTCAAAATTTCCATTAATTGCAGAGGAGATTTTCCAGTGAATTCAATGTGGAGCTGGTTGAAACCAGTGACAAACTTGTAACAGAGGAGCTTTTCTGTAACATCTGGCTTCTCAAGGTATAACGCTCTTATTACACCAACTAGTACAATAGGGAAAACCACACAAACTATTGGGCATATGAGCCCTTCTTCGGGTCTCAAACAACAGCAGCAAACCTTGAACTAAGGCTGCGGTTTCAGAAGACATCTGTAGGCACTGCTATTGAACAAATAAATTAGGTGTAACTTACCCAGTAAGAAACTAATAAAAACAAGTTTTCAGCTGGGCTGGTGTGTTAAATGGGCTTACAGATGGACCAACAAGCTCCAGAGTGGTGCTTCCCTTTTTTGGTACACCTGGTCCATTAGATCAGCTCTGCTGTTCAGTTAACTGTAGGTTTACGACAAGTTGGGAATGGTTGCTTTGAGTTTATTGTAATTATGGCAATCAAATAGCTAATTTGAGGGAAAAGTGTGGTTATCACCTGTAAAACAAAGAGGATATTAGTATCGTGAGAAAATGTGAGGTAGTGCTCCATCATGGAGAGAAAGAAAACGAGTTATTACCACCAGAACACTGAAGGCTTTAGCTGAAGTGTCATCATGCAGTAGAGGCAGTACCTCCACTAAGTCTATAGTTTTTCATATCTGGAAAATCTATGAATCCTCATTTCTGGATTTTACTTGGTGATCAGGACTGAGAAGTGAGAGGTGGAATTTTCTGATTAAAAATATTCTCATGGAATTCATTCTGGCACCTAGAGGTCTTGGTAATATACGTGCAGTTACATTGACAGAAGAACAGCACAAATAGAACAGTGTACATTAAGAAAGCAGTTCTTTATTATTTATTTAAGGTAATCTTGGGTCTTCCTTTCTTAGATACTTACTAGGCTGCTGCACTAGAAGTGGGTTTGAGTCACGTGGACATGGGTTGCTGGAGCAAGTTCAATGTTCTCTCGTTCTGGACTGCTAGGTGCAGACTCTGTATCTGACTTCTTTCTTTGCTTGGAGAAGCCCCCCTGCTTCCCCCATCTTCCTGTCCTATATGTAGATTTCTGAAACACCTCTGATGTATAAAGAATATTTCCAAAGATCTGCTGAACATTAGTCCTTTGGATTTACAGTTTCCATCTTTTTGGAGGGGTAATATGTGATAACATCGATAGGTAATGTGCTGACGGAAAAGAAATTTCCTGTACTTCCTACCAGTGATGATAGGTGCTTACCATGTCATTTTTACTGTATGTTTTCGAAGGAAGTGTCTTGGATCTCATTAATCCAAGATAGAATCCGTAAAAATACTAATAATTTAGAACTTTAACCTTAGCTGACGAAAACTGCTGTAAATTAAACTTCAGTTGATCCATTTGACTTTATTCCAATATTGAATATTCCTGTAGATAGAGGAAAGCCTAACCACAGGTACTACTTGTACTTACCATAGTTAAGTTACCATAGACTTTGCTTTGAATTGCTTATAAAATTGTCAGTTATTAAGTAACTCCAAGAACAAGATTAGGAAAAAGTTGTCATTTTGACAGTTAAACAAATCTTTGTACATTTTTTGTTAAGCCAGGACTTCAAATTTGTCTTGATTATTGCCCTTGTATTATGAATGTATTTTTTCCTGTTCTTGTGAAAATAGAACAGTATTTGATCTAAGTATAAGCCTTTAAAAAAAAAAATCTAACTTTATATATGTTCTTAGAAAAGGCTGGTGAGAGTTTGGCAGCAACATTTTCCAAAGACAGCATTTACATCCAAGTAGTTGAGTAGAACTTTCCCTGTCATTGTTCCTCCTTGAATCCCCATGTGCACTCCGATAGAAGTATCAAAAAAGAGGAGATTAGCTCTGCTTTGACTGTTAGAGGCATAGACATCATGAAGGAGAAAGAAGAGTTGGCTGCTCCATAGAGGAGTGAGAATTGCAAGTGGCTTCTGTTGGCAAGTGTCAGAGGATAAAGGAAGTTGGAATATCATTAGGAGGGTCTAGGCACAGGGAAATGTGGAGATGGATGTTGAGTGATCTGGAAGGATCCTCTGATCAGGGGAAGGTAGGGGTCCAAAACCAGTAGAGAGCATAATTCCTGAGCCTCTTTTTTGCCTCTGCTCTCAGCAAATAGCAGAGAGAACAACTGGCAAAGAACTTCTCTTCCCTTATGTGCTTGCTGGTTTGGTATTGATTCTGTTTATTCATACACGTGAAGTCTGTTTGAAGGGTGCAGAACTTAAGTTGCTGAGAACTCACACTTGCATGGAGTCATACTGACTGTAGTAGAATTCCAGTATTTTAAGCATGGTTAAGTATAAAAATTAGACTGTTCTAATACAGCTATTTTAAGGCTAAAGGGCTAATACATTAGGACATTTCTTATTTTAGGCTGTTGTTGTGACCATAATTTATCCATTGCAGTGCTGTTCAATTCTGTTCTTAAAAGACTTTCTCCCCATCAACCCCTTATTCACTGCACGGTTGTAAAGAATTTGGGGATTTATCAGTAGGAGTTGTCTGCAGTAGAGTGTAGAATGGGCACAGAGGAATGCAGGAAGACAAAGAATGGTCTTAGCTTAAGGAAGCTGGATGCTGGCCTGGAAAACTAGTTTCTGCCCATCTTGGATGCTAAATGACTATTTTATACTGAGCAGGTAACACCGGTCAGGGGTTCACAGATGGCCATTCGTTTTTTAACATTTATGAGACACAAGGCCCCAAATTTGCCAGTGTTCTGACGTCACCAGTACATCTAAAATCATGTGAAGCTGAGCTGCTTAATGTTTAGAGTCCTAAGTGTCATGAAAAATTGATCCTTAAAACTTACGTCAGGTGTATGGAACTAAAGAGTACTTGGGACAGTTTGGACCTAGACTTCTATGTCTCCTGTTACTGTATCTGTAAATTATGGCTAGGAGTGTTGTCTTGTTGAATAGGTTGTGGAGAAGATTCTTTTTTTTTTACTATTTGGAGAGCATTGAAATGCTGCAGGAATGAGTGGATATGTATGTGTGTGGTAACAAACAACTGCGAGTAAAATAAAAAAAGAATAACTGCCTTTTGTACTAAGTTGTTTGGTAGGAAATATAGATTCATAGTATTAAAACCAATGTTATATTTAATGTATGCAAAGGCACAGATTTTTTTCTTCGGCTCTTCTGGAGTCGGTAATTTTTACTGAAGTTATACTAATCTCAGAAGGGCCCATCTAGATATGGAGTTCTGTTGAGTTTGGTTTCATGGAGATGTATGAGAGATTGGTTTTGCCTAAAGGTTGTGTATTTAGACAAAAGAAGGTAAGAGACGAATTGAGTTCAGAGAGAGGCACTAGTCATTCAGGTGTAGTTTTCCATAATGTACTTGGATGTGCTGCTTGGAGGTACAAAGGTGCTATTTTATTCCTTAAACTAAATATGCATTGGGACACGTCTATGTGATTTTAAGCAGATGTAAGCTCCTGCTGCCTGAGCTTGAAGGAACTGTGAAGATATCTACCTATGGTTAGTGTAATGTCAAGACAGAGTATGTTAGCTGTGGCTCAGTGCCATGGTAACATCAGAATATGGTTTCTAGTCAGCTTACAGCACAGACATATCTCGCTGCTAGTAGACCCAGCCTGCAACTTTTCTTGTCGTTAAAACAAACAAGATTAATTAAAAATACTTGATTAAAACAAACAGACAGTTACTTAGGAAGCTGTGACAGCGATCTTATGGATGTATTCTGAGTATGGTATTTGTGGGAAGAGACAGGCAGAGGTTAGGAAAGAACAAGTGTAACTATAGAATAATAGAGAGAAGCTCACAATACTTAAAGCTGGACCTTCTCTTCTTTTATACCTCAGTGAGTGGGATGTTATTGATCCTGCTTAGTGGAGTGAGTGAGATTTACCTTGTTCACAGCAATAAATCTACACATTCATTGGAAGTGGTGATCAACAGTTAAATGTTGATTCCTGTGCTTTCCTACTGGTAAGAAAAGCATAAACATTGCTGAGCGTCCTGTTTTGATAGATGTCTCAGAATCTTGTGCTGCAGGAGCTCTTTGTAAGTCAGAGTAGATCAAACAACTTACTGTGGTATTGCTCTAAAAGTGAGTTGTAAAATGTTGGCATTAATGATTGTGCCTACTCAAATTGTGGCTATTCAGTCAGATGACTGACTGGAGTGTTACATAAGTGTTACATTGCATCCCATATATTAATTTAGTTCCTAAATTATAGTAACTTTTCTTTTTAATCTAATTTTTAAATTTTTTAATTTAATTTCTATGTATCTTGTGGGCTGCACAGGTTTTAAGTAGTGGCTAAAATACCTGATGCTCCCATCATTGCTCATTTTATCATGTTATCATGAGGAACACCCACTTAGAAGTCACCAGCTCTGCATGCATCAGTCCCTGGACCTATACCAAATACAGGAAAGCAATGCTTCCATATAAGCTATATAGCTAAATAGAGCAAGGAAATACGACTGCTTACTGTGCAGTTGCTGGTCTTGTCTGGCCATGTACCAAAACTAATCAGTGTAGTATGCCCAGAAACAGAGCACAGAGCAGGACCTCCAGAACTTTTTTGAGGGCTACTAACATAGAAAGAAAACCCTATGACAGAATAGTTGCTTTAGCAGCTTGTGCTTTTTTTTTTTTTTTTTTTTTTTGGACCATGCACAGATGCAGGAGGAGATGTTTAGGCTGCATTCCTTCTCTTGAGGAAAGACGGTAGATCAGGTCTTTGCAGGATACCAGTTTGAAGTACCTTCATAGTTAGGAGATCCCTGCAGGAGTGAACTGCACTGCAATTACTTGCACAAGAGGCTACTGGGCTTAACAACTAAGAGTCTTTTTCAAAGTTGTTTTCCTGTAAGCAAGTAGGTGCAAAATATTTTCAGTTTGGGGGGCTGAAGCTGCTGTCTATGTAAGCATATGTTTGCTGTCTTTTGGTTTTTGGGTCTCACCCTTATGATTTTTCTCTGCAACACTTCTGAGTTAGCAAAGTTTGGTATCCAGGGGTTTACTTTTTCATTGTCTCTTCTTTTTTTATTTGCATGTTTCTGCTTATCTCACAAGCAAAAGGAACTAATCAAAACTCCAGGTAGAAGATACATTTCAGAATAAGAAGAAACTTTTGTACACTGAAAAGAAATCACAGAAGGATTGTGGAGAAGAATCTGGAGTACAAGTTCTGGTATGAAATTCTAAATATTTTCCTTGGAATTCAGGTCACTGTCTGCTCTGGAAGACAAACCTCACTTAGTATAGAATATAGCATGTAAAACAGTTCCACTGAGTCCGCGCTGGCCAGGCGAAGATTACTTCTTACTAGAAAAACTGTGTTTAAATGTGTTCAGACTAGCATAGTTCCTACTCTGCATTATTCAAATGTTGAAGTGTTTTATATGTAAGAAAACTTGTTTGTATGAAAACTAGCCACAAAGTCAGGAGTCAGGACAACTTTCTAGTATTAGATTTTTTTGCCACTGTTAAAAACATTTTGAGTGTAACTTTTTTCCTCCTTAAGATACCAGAAGAAAAACCATATTTAAATACTCGAGATGCACTCTGCCATCTCCACAGTGTGAAGTCAAAGGCAGTTCATTTTCTTAATACCAAAGATGTTGAAATCTTCCATGCATTTTAATAACACTGTATCAGTGTTCACCTAGAGAATACCTTGGTCTATTTCAGACTCCATATTTCCACTGAAGGCACTGGCCAGCATTCCTGCTAATTTAAGGGGCCACAATTTGAATCCTTTATACTTACTGTGGAAATTCTGAATTTAGACCTGTGAATTTGCACGAAGCAAGAAACAAACAAAAAAGGTCTTTCCCTTGAAATCAGATTATGTTTAAAACCCAAGAAAGCTTATTTAAATTCAGAAAACCTTAATTGCTTTTTTTTCACTTCTGTAGCATTAAATTTGCATTTTTTCAACTAGTAAATATTTCCAGAATTTGGCTATGTAAAAGCTTGTCAGGCTAAAACTAGATATACTTACAAGTTGACTGGCTGGAATCAATCACCTAATCCTAGAGAAATGGCTTGATTATTTTTAGTCTTATGTTGATGGACTTACTGATACAATTTCAAAAGCTTTCTCTTTGTAAGTGCAAGCCAGAAGACTGGGAGGTCACCATGTATGTTTTCTAGGCCCATATCCTACGTGCTGTTATATCAAAACACCCATTTAGTGTCCACTGAACTGAAATTCAAGTTATGATCTCCCTGTTGCTAAGTACTAACTTCAGCTGGTATAGAATGCTGCAGCTAGAAGTTTCTTAGTTCTGTGTTCAAGTCAACCAGACGAAAGGACAGGGAGCAGAGAGAAGAGAAACTCATTACAAAAATAGTTTAGATGACACAAAACCTTGAATAAGGACCAGTGCATCAGCAGAAATGAAATGGAGATATAATCTGGCAATATTCTGAAGTTAATATAATCATGATTTCCCTACAATAGACCTTTGATTCAAATGTTAGACTAGAGTACAGCTTAACTGTGAATCAAAAAAGCATCACAAAGGAGATGGAAGCCAAAGAATGCATATAGGGGGGCTAGGCATTCGTATCCTATCAATTCTTGCCTCGCTTGAAACTGCAGAGATAAGTATGTGGTGTTTAGGTGTTCATGAGGGAAACTGCAGAAAAAAACCCATGGGAGTATTTCTAAAATCGATATTTTCTATATAAATGTAATTAAGCTCCCTGACATTAGATGAGTTCAAATAGAAGTCTCATACACTTCTATGGGCATATTCCAAATCTCTCAAAGATCTGAGATAATAAAATAGAAGAAAAGGATAAATAGAAAAAGAGAAATCACTATGTAGAAACTATTTGGAGGTTCCATTTACAGACCGCCTTATTCTTCCCTCACAAAGCACAGACTTCTAAAAGAGTTTTGAAGGGTCATGGTATAATCAGCTGCCAGTGTCAAGGGGAGACAAAAGAATGAAGGTAGTCTTGGATGAATGGGCAAGGGGAATATCAAGCAGTTGCTGAATTACATTGCTTCTCTGGTTGTGAATGCTGGGATCACTGCTCAAATACTGAACTTAGTTCTGGCAATTGCACTTCAAGGAGGATGCAGAAAAATTGAAAAGGGTATATAGAAGACCTAAAAACATGATACAGGACCTGGGACACATGCTTTATCATGAAAGACCGGAGACACAGCTTAGTAAAAGTAAAGCTAAGCTGGCAGTTCCAGACAGTAGTCAAACCATCCCTTAATATTATCTTTGGTGAACTAAATGGAAACATTTGAGATAAAGTGACTGATATTCAAAACCAGGTTGTTCAGTCTTGCAGATTAAAAGAAAATTAAACGACTGTAGCTTAGCAAATGAGGTAATAAAAACCGGACTAATTCAGAACTACAATTAAGGATTTTTTTTTTTTTTTTTTTTTTTACTAATTGGAAGTACTAATGATAGTAGTAGATTCCTTGGCACTGGTAATCTTGAAAATTAAGAAGGATGATTTAGTCAAAGTAATCAGTTGAACTTCAGGTGGGAATTAATGCAAGTCCTATGGTTTGTGGTTTTTTTTTATTGCAGCTCAGACTAGATAATCACAGTTGTCTGTTTTGACTTAATATATATTACAGTAAAGGTTGTGCAGTCAGTCTTTACTGTAACATTTGGATGTTTAATTATACACAGCCCTGGCAGAGAATGTTCTGCATGTGATTACCTGAAATTCTCCAGAATTCACATTGCTAATTCAGTAAAAGCAGAATAGAGGGACATGTAAATTGAGAAGGCAGTAGGATGCTATTAGACAGATGAGGCATTTTCAAGAATAGCCTATCTAGGGTGGATTGTCAGCACTTTATAAAAGCCTGACAGGGTCCCTTGTAAATACTTGGCTATTTAAATTTTAAATTACCTTTTATCTACCTTTGTCGTGAGTAGTACTCAAAAAAGTATATAGAAAGTAAAGCAACAGCTAGCCCTGCAAAAGATAGCCCTTGCATGCAAGCGAGAGCTATGCGCTGTATTTGTATAACATTTTGGTCTCAAAGTAGGTTAGATATCTGCTTGGCCATTTGGTTTTCTGCAAAAATACTGTTCCCTGTTTGTTCTGTATTAAACCCTTCTCCATTTATATTTTTATGTTCTTTAACAATAAACGTAGAAAAGATTTGTTGTTTTAACAACTGATAAAAGCAAACTAGCTAAGGTGCAGATTAATCCAAGATCAGTGTTCCAGAAGAGTTCTTTCTGAGAGAGGAAAGCCAGACTTGAGTAAACATCTCATATTTATTTTGCAAATTGTAAGGTTAGAGAAAATAAATATTGTGTGAAAGTGTATGCCCTAGCTTTCCCGAGGTAACGCAAGAGTTGTGTATGTAGAACTAATAGATGCTTAGGAATCTTAAGAAGTCAAGATTCCTCTCTTTTAGGCTTCTTCTCTTCATTTTTGCAGATTTTTTCATACCACTGCTAGAAAATAAATATTTTGTTATAATCAATAAACATTCTTGTTAATAACCACATTCTTTAAGTCATTTTTGTACTATATTCCAGTGGTGTGCAAGAAAGAGCTTTGCTTCAGATGCACAGTACTCTTTAAGCCCCTGTAAGAGATACTCAGTCTTCCCCAAGAAGTAGATTACACTAGTTCCACAGTACACTTCAGTGTTCACAGCATTTGTCACGTGGGACAGTGATGCAGTGTTTATTTTAAGAGTCAAAAACCACAGGTTCAAATCCCCCTAAAGTCAATAAGGAAAATGGCTTGCAACAACTTCTAACTTATAGCTCATACATTTTGATTTCTATGTTACCCATAAAATTTCTGTTTGAAAATCTACTGCTAAGAATTTTTTTATTTTTGAAGTAATACAGCATTTCCATGCTCGGTGAGAGGACATTAAGAATATTCGGTAATACAAATGGTGCTTTACTATGAATGCAGTAAAAGTAACAAGTATCAGTGAGATGGCACCCAAAAATACTGTCATTTGTATCTAATATATTCCCATTCTAAAAAAAAATA
Organism: Tauraco erythrolophus; assembly: GCF_009769465.1. Taxonomy (NCBI): domain Eukaryota; kingdom Metazoa; phylum Chordata; class Aves; order Musophagiformes; family Musophagidae; genus Tauraco; species Tauraco erythrolophus. The sequence goes on along the minus strand of NC_141473.1, from coordinate 19,341,466 downwards.
AATGTCAGTATCTTGGCATAAATATCTATCTGTTGTGAGATCATGTCATTATTCGGTATGGCTTCTTACACTGTGTTTATTGCTATATAAGTGAAGCATCTTCCTGCAGTGTATTAAACACTGTGTCTAACACTTGTCACATGCTTTTAACATATCCTTTCCCCAAGGAGGGGAGCATGTGCAGTAGATGGACACATTTTGGTAGACTTTTTGTGTTTATTTTGGGGTAAATATGTTGAAGGTGTTTATGTTGACAATCTGTAATCAACGTATAGTGTTACACAAAATTATTCTCATATAGCTGATTGACCTGTAGGCAAACTACAGACTGAGCTGGATACTGCCTGGACAAGTAGTTCATCTGGCGCCCAGCCCACTCCCACATTCTTCCCATTGCTCAGAGGTGTTGGTCATGTCATACAATGCACATCTGTATCTGGCCATGGAGAAATGGGACAGCACACATCTGGTTGTAACACAAATACAGGCTTAGTCATGTCACAAGTGCCATGTAAAGCCTCAATACCAACTCACACATCGCCGGACAACACAACAGAAAGGTTGGACATTACTAATTTTGTTGATTATGTTATTTTTGTGGATTATCCCCAGTAGGCAGCTAATCACTACAGGCTGCTCACTCACTCACCCCTCGACTACTCATGGGACAGGGGAAGACTAAAGGAAGAGTAAAAGAAAGAAAACTTGAGGGTGCAGATAAAAAAAAATAATTGTTTAATGAGTGAAAGATAAGTGGAAGATGAGAGAAAGGAAAAGAAAGGAAACAAAACAAATGAGGCAAAGGCCATCACTCTCCCCTCTCACAAACAGACTAATGCCCAGCCAGTTCCCAAGCAAAAGACAGCTAATCTCCCTAAACCTCCCTCTTTCTCCTTTTTATGTCTAAGCATGATGTTATATGGCATGGAGTATCTCTTTGGTTAGTTCAGGTCATCTGTCTGGTTGTGTTCTCTCCCAGTCTATTGTGTACTCCCCAGTCTTCATTGTGGTGGGTAGTGAGAAAGAGAGAAGGCCTTGATGCTGCGCAAACACTGTTCAGCAACAGCCAGAACATTAGTGTGTTATCAGCATTGTTTTGGTCACAAATCTGAAACACAGCACTGTATGAGCTGCAATGAAGAAAGTTAACTCTATCCTAGCCAGGCCCAGTACAGTTATTTAGCGGGATGACCTAGGAATCCTCTGAGACTGAATAACAAAATATTTGTCAGGAAGGAAGAATACAGCCTTTTACAGATATCCTTAGTGCTTTTGAACACATTCTATAGTTTTCATGGTGAGGGAGATGATGAATATTTCTAACTCAGACTGAGAAGGGAATCCACACATCAAAGGTGTTCGAAGTACATAGTTAAGCAGTGTGTCCCTCTGAAGTTGCTCAAGACTTGAATTAATTGAAAAATAAGAATTTAGGTTTGTCTTGGACACAAATTTCTACTTAGATCAGTCAGTGTTTTGTTTCATTTCTTTTACTGGCGAAAACAGACTACTTACACAGTTGTGTGCAATTACATAATGCTCAACTTTCTCAAACTAGTGTGTTTATTTTCTTGAGCAGGAACCTTTTTGATGTTTTGCCTAAATGTCTTATGTTTCCACCTACTCCTGTCTAACATAATACATCCCTTTTATAGACGAATGAGATCTGAAAGATCATATTTGGCATTAGTCTGTAGTGAAACTGAAGTTTTTGCTGGAATCTACTGAGAGTTTTGTAGGTTTACTAGCAGTGCTGTTTTGGGAATAGAGGAAAAAAAGGTTGCTGTTATTTTTGTTGACATGGAGTCTGTAGGGATGTAAGCAGTCTAGCATTCCTCATGTGAGCAGTTTTCTTCCCATAACAATGTTTGAATATTCCGTGAAAACCTTATTCTTTCCTCACTGTACTCACATGTCATTAGTGAAAGGAGTCACTGACTCCCCTGTGTAGTAAAGAGTTCACTTGAATGCTTATAAAGTATGGAAGTACTTTAGATGGAGTGGAAGGTACTTACAGTATCTAACCATCCTGGGTTTGGGAGGTGTGAGGAAGAGACTAGAAAAAAAAAAAGGAAATCTGGCACTTTCATATGAGCGTTTTCCACCTATGCAGTGATCATCACAGCCTAACCAAAGGTAATGAAACATCCATGTGATTATAATGCAATGTATGTGGCTTTGAGACCTAGAGGTGTAATAGAGCAGTAGACCAGAGGACCACTTCCATTCTTAATAGTGTTCACATGCTTTCAGAACATTTTTTATTAGATAATGTAGTGCCAGAATTTTCTCACATAGGAATGCTTACAGGAGTTAGGAGGAGTGACACTTTATTCTCCCAGAGTTGTCAATACATTGTGGACACCAGTGATATCTTTTATTTGACATCTTCCCTCATAGTTATTCAGAGATTATGGTACTTGTGCATGTATGGAATAAGAGTAATTTACAAGTACACTTCTAACCATGTGCAAAGAGTGCAATGACGGAGATGTTATCTTTAAGCCACACTGCAGAATACGATACGTGTGCGTGCTTGAATCTGTAATAACATTCTTTTATTTGCTACCAAAAATACTTTCAGTTAATTAGAAATATAAAGTGAGATAGTTTTTTTGTTTCAGCAATTGTTAATATTAACTGCTGCTTTGGAAATGAGCATAACTGCATTTTATTTCCTTTTTAATAATGAATATGTAGCTGTAAAACACTCTATCAGTACTAGACAGGTATTAACCAACAACTTCTTCAACATAGCAGAGGTAAAAGTATATTTAATTACATCACAGAGACATAAAAATAACTTGTTTTAGTAAGTCATGGAGGTATTGTGTGGGATTAGGCTCTGTGATACTCACATTTGTGAGATGTTTGTTAATATGAAAAAGAAAGATGAATTGATGTGTCTGATTCTTTGTCATCTTAAGTGGTCATTTACTCTTGCTTAAAACCAAATGCAAATATGCAATTAAAACACAATGTTCTGTTTCACTCCCATTTTGCAAGTGTATAAAATTACCTATCTGTAAATACACAGACATATACTATATAAGATATGAAATTCTGAAGAATCCAGCTTTAATCTTCAAATATTTAGCTTGCAAAATGTTATACTTGCCTCCACACAATGAAAAATTGAGACTTACCTTTAATTCCTTACCAATCCTGTTCTAAAACTAACTGCAGGTATCTCGATTACTTTGAAGAGCTAATATCAATAGCAATGTGAGGCAACATGTAGGTTAAGGGTTCAATATGGCTCTTTTTCTCAAAATAAAATCTCTCACCTCAGAGATTAGGTGTCTGGTTTAAATGCATGTCAAATGAACATTCAGATGAAGAATAATGTTGTGATTAACATTTTGTATTGAAATTTGAGAGTTGGAAGTTTAATTCCTAGCCAGTCATGTCTCTGTGGCTGACATCAGAAATTTATTAGGAAACCAGCTAGAAATATTTCACTCTCTGTGTAAAACAGGCTCAGTCATGTATCCATTTCTTCACACGGTTTATATTGGAGACTCTTTAGACCAGATGGACTCTCAAACAGTATGTTTCCTCTGCAGCCGCAGGTGTGTTAGCTGAATGGATATATTTGCACTAAGCATAAGCTAGCCAGCTTTGTTGAATAGCAATAAAAATAGCGTCAAGTTTTTCAGTAAATGGGACCCAGCTTACCCTGGGCCCTTGTGTGGCTAGGTTATGCTGATGTACTTTCTACATGTTCACTTCCATAATCACTGGAGTTAGCTAGATTGAAGAGTAGATCTGCTTTTCTCTTTAAAAAAAAAAAAAAAAAAAAGTTTTAGTTTGATCAGCTTTTGGTTTACTCCTTTACTAAATTCTCCAGTCAACCTTTAGATTTTCTTCTGATTTATTCTCTGTAGAAGCAAGGTTTTTCCATTCTCTGTCTCCCCTTGGCCCTCCCTGCCCCATAATACACAGATTCTTCCTTTACTCACAGAAGACTGGAAGGCATACCTCTGTGGCTGCTTTGCTCAACAAAGCTGTTTTGCTGGGGAATACTAGTTGACAGTTGCCTCAGAATTCCCAAGAAGTATGATTTCCTTGGTGCTTTAAGAAAAGCAAGGTATAAACATAATTAAAGCTTGAGTCAACGCAGATTAGCACAGACTTCCCTAGGGCTGGATAGTAGTAATACATAGCCTAGACCCTAAATGTAGTTACCCCCATTCTCATCCTGAACCACCTCTAACAGCACCAATTTCCTGCATGAATTACCCACTTCTGAAATTACATTCTCCTCTGTGACAATTGGGCTATAGGTGTTCAAAAGCCAAGTAGTGCACTGAATATAAAACAAAGTTGATGGAGTAGAGTTCTGTATTATGGAAGAACGTATTCTGCATTTTGAGACTGAATTTTGCTCTTCAAAGAGGATTTAGATTCCTGTTACCTAAGTAACATGGAGTAACAGCTCTACCTCAAAGCTATAATATTTTGAAAACACAATTATTTTTCTGGATGCTAACAGGTAAATTTTTTCATCAGATTTTGAGATTTTGGGAATGGACACAGAGCTGCTGTGTAATATAATGATGCTGATGAATAATGATCTTTAGGAAAACCCAGTGGCTTTTGTTGAGTTTACATTAAGGTGCTCACCACAGTGGATCCCATAGGACAATGAAGACAAGGTGACAGACCCACTGCATGCTTGAGTGTATCCCTAGTATACATGCTACACACTCGCCAGGGACCAATGTCATGACTGTGAGACAAGACTCCAGCATTCACCATGGCGTACACCTCTGATACAGTTCAGACTCAACTGGAATTACTAACCCTTTGTCTTCACAGGTAGCCTAGAAATCTATGTAGTGAGCATATTCCAAACCTATTGAGTAAGTCTGGTTAGTATTTCACAGAATCTCAGAATCAAAGAGATTGGAAAGGATCTCTGGAGATTATCTAGTCCACTGCCCCTGCTTAAAGGAGGGTCGACTAGAGCAGGTTGCTCAGGACCATATCTAGTTTAGTTTTGAAAATCTCTGAGGATTTTCTCTGGGCAAATGACTCCAGTGTTCAACCAACCTCTCGGTAAAAACCTCTTTTTTCTGATGTTTACATGGAATTTCCTATGTTTCAGTATGTTTCCATCGCCTCTTGTCCTTTCACTGGGCACCACTGAGAAGACTCTTGCTCAGTGTTCTTTAGGCCTCTCTCCATCCTCCATCAAGAATTATATCTCTCCTGAGGCTTCTTTCCTGCAGGCCAAACACTCCTAGCTCTCTCAGTCTATCCTCATGTGATAGATATGCCTATCTCCCAGTCATCTTTGTGGCCCTTCAGTAGACTTGCTCCAATATGTCCATGTCTCTTTTACTGGAAAATCCACAACTGGACACAGCATTCCAGATGTGTCTCATCACCTCTCTTGACTTGCTGGTAATACTCTTCATAATGCAGCCCCGGTGGCCATTGGCCTTCTTTACTGCAAGGATGCATTGCTGGCTCATGTTTAGTTTCATGTCCACCAGGACACCCCACCCAGATCCTCTTCTACAAATCTGCTTTCAAGCCTGTCAGTCCCCAGCACGTACTGGTGATGGCGCTATTCCTTGCAAGTACAAGACTTTGCATTTCCCTATGTTGAACTTCATAGCGCTCTTGTATGCGCATTTCTCAAAGCTTTTGTGGTCCCTGTAAGTGGTGGCACAACCATGTGGCTTATTAGCTACTCCTCTCAGTTTTGCATCATCTGAAAAATTGCTGAGTATGCACTCTATCCTGTCACCAGCTCATTAATTATGATGTTAAGCAGCACTGGCCCTGCTATCTACCCTTGGGGTACTCCAGTAGCAACTGACCTCCAGCTAGAGTTTGTGCTGTTGATCATAACCTTTTGAGACTGTCAGTTCAGCCAATTTTCAGTCCACCTCATTGTCCGTTTGTGTAGTCCAGCACCTCTGTTCAAAGCAGAGTCAATTAGACAAATTGCCAAGGATGGAGACTTCACAGCCTCACCAAGCAAACAATTCCACCATTTGTCCACCTTCACAGTGGATTTTTTTTCCTTATGTTTAAATGGGATTTTGCATGTTTCAATTTGTGTCCACTGCGTCTTCTCCTGTCACTGGACAATATTGAGAAGTTTCTTGCTCTGTCTTACTTTCCTCATCAGGTATTTATACACATTGATAAGAACCCCCCTGAGCAAGGCTAACTAACATCAGTTCTCTCAGCTTCTTCTCATATGACAGATGCTGGAATCCCTTAATCATCTTAGTGGCTCTTAAAGCACTTTGTATGATAAAATCATAAACAGAGGGAGAAAATTATGTGATAGAGTAGCAGTTACCTTTCACTCTTTATCATCAATATTTGCATCTTGTCTAATTAATGTTACTGTATTCTGTGGCTTTGAAGAAGAGACACTTATCAAAGAAGCAGGGATCTTCATCATCTTTTGTCTATGCTAAATGAATTACAGTGTTCTTTAAGTGGTTACAAGTTTATTATACTTTGGGCACTAAGTATCATTTAAATTGGCTCCTGTTTCCATCAGTGCCAGTGGTTTGGGCAATAACATCATTGAGAGGTCATGCTCATAGTGAGAATGTTTGCCCTAAAACTAGTAATATTGACCTTGTTACTAAGTAAAGATTATGCTTCTAAAGATTTAGACAGGTACTCATAGACTGTAGATAAAACTATGGAGCTACCATATGTAATCTATCTACAACAAAACAGGTAAGAAATCATCTTTATAACAATCTTTGTTATATGGTTTTGTTAGCACCACATTAATTGTACCAAAAATTGTAGTTTTCAGGAGTATTATCTCTGTACTAAAATTCATAGGTTTGTCCTTATTGAATGAGGGACACTGACGTAAAATAGGATTCTTAGGAAGCAGTTTCAATACCTCACCTTGAGGATTTTCAACTCTACTTGCATTTTTGATACTATTCACTGATTTTTATTCTTTTTTTTTTTTAAAAGGAGATGGGTGGGGATTTCTTCACTGGTACAAATGTGGAGACCAACAGATGCAATGAATGAGGATGTTTATACAATAGATTTAAAATATACCAGATAAAAGTGTGAATTGGTAGTCTGTATTTGAAGGCATTTCTTGTCGATGTATTTTGTAACAATGGTTTCTCTCATGATTTTCGTAAGTTGCTGCTTAGTGGAAGACATAGCCTCAAAATACATATTTTAATTCCTGACTGATGGAGGGTTATGATGGCACCAGTGTTTCTGACAAGTTTAAAAGACACAAGGATAAAACATTAGACAGCATTCCAGATTTCTCAGCAGGAAAATGTAAATCTCCTTAATTTTATTCCTACTGAGCTGTGGCAACTAAGGTCTTGTATTTAAATGTGAATTATTAAATAGACAGCATGATGATGATAGGAGCAGACTATGTGTTGTATGTATCAACAAGTTCTCATAAGCCATATACCTTGTCAAAAATTCATATTCTCATCTATGAATTTGTGATAAAGGGAAATAACTTTAAGAGTATTATGCCTTTTATTCTTAAAAGCCTACTAAGGATATTAGATTAGGGAATGGAGTGAGATTTGCCACATAAATTGATAGGTGAAACCTTCTGGCTTTATGCCTCTAGAACCTAAACTTATCGCAGCACTAAAGAAAATAGTCACATCTAAAAAAACCTCAGCAAAGTGTATACAGATTGTAGTAACATAGAAAGGTCAGGTATTCTATGATATCTTTAGCATAGTTCATCATGTACTTTAGAAAAATGTTCTTGAAATGTATTTAACAGGCAGCTCAGTTCATTACCGATTGTGAAAAATTTTGAAAGTGAAAAGGTTTTGCATTTGTTGAGTTTTTTTTAAATGTGTTGATACTAAAAAAAAAAAAAAAAAAAAGGCAGCTGGCAACCTCAAGCTGAGGTATTATATCTGAGATAAATCTCATCTCTTAGAATCTCTCAGTGTTTGATGTGACTATAGGATTTGGAACTTTTGCAATACAGATTAGAAATAGCAGTAAGGCATGAAATAATAGTAAAGAATGATGCGTACTCTCTGCTGTTTTTACACACCTTTGTAAAATACATGGAGGTGACTTACATATATATGTGCACTGCTGCATGGACTTACATACTAAGCTTGCTGCAAGTGAATAGTCAACCAATTTAATGAGTTGCACTGTAGACTTGCATGGACTGTGGGGATGCATCGCGAAGCATGACTGGTAATGTTTATAGAATCAGGGCCTAAATATGAAATATAAACATAGTTCACTTGCCATTTAAGTATAGATACACTTACAGGAGAATGTAGTGAATTTAGCAAGAATGTGCTTCTTGCTAAATGAGAGCATTTTGAAGAGGAAATAAAGATCTGTTTTTCTAAATATAAAGCAAGAATCTTCATAGAATGATCCAATTTAAGCATTTGTCAGACCTTTTCAGTAAGTGCCATTAGATATTTAAGAACCAAAGCAGACATAATTTTGTTTTATTCAAACAACTGAATCTCGAGAAGGGCTTTGCCTGTACTATTGTGCTTAAGAACTGATTTCTCAGACTCAAAGCATCTGATGTCCTGAAGTATTACCTACACTTCTTACAATAATTTTTTTCCTACAGAATTTTCTAGCAAAGTAGTTCATGATCCTGTCTAGTTGATGAGACCAGACAAGTTAGTAACATGAGAACCTTCTGCAGACAGTACAGCTTTTTAAAAGCAGGATTGTGTATATTCTTTGTATTCTAGGAGGGACTCAGCCCTGCTCTTGTCCAGAGCCTAAAAAAAGAGAGTCCAGACTGCCATAGCGTACTCAGCTAAAAGCCATGTGATCTCATTAGCACCGTGCTGAACCCAGACTTCCAAGCATTACAAAAAGGAAGCTCAAGATGCAGGGATGGTAAACATAGTCTCACAGCTTTTGCTTGATTTTGTGCACAATCTGATTCAATGCACATCAACTCAGAATATGCTGTTTACATGCAGGCATAGTCTGAAGGCCATGATTTTGTAATTGCAAAAAAAATCAAACCTTTTTTTTGCATACTTGAGAATTGTTTTATACATCTTTTCTCCAGAAAACTCAGTGATGATAATGTTAGACACAGGCACTGCTTATGCAAACTTTTATGATTTACTGCAGTAATGGGACTAAAGTTGGGAAACCAGCACTGTCAACTGCCTAAGCTAATCTGACTGCAGAACTGGCATATGATGCCAAGTTAAGGGCTGAGGAGCAATTATTCCCTTGAGAATACCTTCTGGCTACAATCCTGAGCCTGTCTCTCCCTAAAACTGGCATATTACTCAAATGAAGAATCAATTAAAATTATCAGTTTTGCTTAATGCTTTTTCCATCAGTATATTGGATAAAAATTATTCATATTTCAAGATAACACTTTCATTAAAATGTTATCTGGAGTGACTCTCATTTGTTAATGTGAACTGTTACAAACACCCAAAATACATAAAGAACTTCTATTTTTGCTTAATCTTAAGGAAAGGTGGAGATAATACCTTTTACCTAACTTAGTAGGCCAAATTCAGCTGTGACTATGGTCATATGATTGGACAGTCTGGATCACATGGAACATGCTGCTGCATAGAGTTTAACTCTATATAGGTGCTAAATTGCTGTCAAAAAAGACCATATGAGGATGTGAAGCTAAGGTTGGAGTGTCTTGGTCTGCCCTCGATTTTCTCTTAATTTATCCAGAAAAAACTACCTGTTTATTTTACAAGTTAAAACTGAAATTCACAAGTATCTATCTTAGGTTTCCTCCAATGAAGCCTACTGTTTTAATCGGCAGACAAAGCGACGGTTCCCAGGAATGAGAGTCTTCCCATGCAGTTCAAATGAAATGGAGTCCATCCAACGTTGTGTTATGAAGTTAAAGGTTTTATTCTTGAGAAAGCTGGAAAAAGAACTCCTGTTGAAAATCAATTGAAGTAAGGTAGTTAACTCCCGAAGACATTGCAAATGTCCCTAATTTGTCTTGTAAAAGATGAGACAATTTGGTTGCTACTGTTCTATTTCCTTTCAAGCCTCTTTGTTTGCTGGTTCTGCCATCATAATGGGCTTGAGTAGATTTCTTGAGGATTGCTTTTGCTGAGCTTATTGGAGTTTTAAATTTGTTTTGACTTAAGATCTAGTAGTAAGTCTTGTTTTTAATTTGCAGTGCAAGTTGATTGCATAATTGTAAAGCTCTTTGACATGCGTGATACAATTTGATTTGCATTCCTGCCAGTTTTCAACTGTAAGAAACAAAATCTGTTGGTAACAATTTTAGCAGGAGTCATTGGAGGGTTCTTACAGTTTGTTTTCCATCTCCCAGAGACAGAAAGATCACACTCTTATAAAACTATTTGAACACTTCACATTATTGTTTAGCTGAGCTGTATATGTTGATGTAAGTGGCTTTGATATTTTTAGGAAAAAAAAAAAGATTTGAAAAAAATAATGATTTAAAATGCAGTATAGAATAACAGAAGTAAATCAATGCTGACAGAAACAAGGGGTTATTTTATGAAAAAAAAAAAGATAATAAAATTGTAGCAAATAGCCATTAGCATATCTTGTGGAAAAGCATAGACTTCATTGAAAACTTGAAGCCTATGATTATACTCATATAGAGGTACTTCTGCCCTGAAAGGATACATACATAGGGTTGGCAAAGGGTTTGCCCCATGGCCAACAGATCCTAGAAACCTATGGAAGAGACATAGTCTTGCCCATGCAGACAATTACATTCAGGCTGGCCCATACATGTCACGCCACTGGAGTTTTTCTGATAATGTGGATCCGATTGTCACTGATTGATTTTATTTTTTTCCATTGTGCAGTAGCAGAGTGACTTGAAATAGCATTAATTCCCGAGTAGATTTTCTCTGGAAAAGCCACAGAATAAGCAGGTGATATTATTGTAGAGAGCAGAGTAAAAGGAAACTGAACTGGCAGAAGCATATAAACAGATACCAACATAGGTAAAGTAGTTCAAAGTATTAGAGATTATACAATAGTAGAAAAGGCAACACAGGTGTGATTTCCATGGGTTCAGAGAAAGTCTAACAAACTATGCAGTGGAAGTGAAATAACTGGCCAGAGACCAAAAAAGTAATTCTGAAGATGCAAGGTCTTTGTGGTGCATGCAGAGCAGCTGATTTAGAACCAAGGTGGGTTGTTTCAAATGATGCGTCTTCTTTAAGCTCTTACAAAAATGTGTGACCGTTACTTGCTCTAAGTACTTACACAGAATTGCTATAAATTTATATAAGACATAGAACTGTAAAAGACTACTTTGGTCATTCTCTGTGGTTCCCCACAATTGCAGGCAACTGTGAAATTATGCCTACTCCATTTCAGCCTACAGAACATACCACGAACCACAAAACAGTTTTTTCAGTACCCTGTAAAAATTAAAGGCGCTGTAGTGCAGGAGACGAAAGAGCATAGGAACTACAGTGTGCTGTAAGACAAAACCAGGAGAGGCTGAGGATACCACCACTGTTTTAGTTGCCTACAGTTCCTAACCCCACTGCAGATCATTGTTTTGAAACCGAGCACAGAGGCAAATGGATGCATAGAAGTCTCTTGATTGCACATCTTGTATCCTTCCTGCTGTTGCATTGCTCCCTGTGAGCAATCTCAGATGGTTCAAACCCTTCTCTCCATCTTGTCACCAAAAATCAATTACTTATGAGGAGAGAAAAAATATTGTAGTGGCACAACGCAAGGCTCTATACTAGAATGAACAACTGCCTTTGAAGCCAAAATAAGGTCAATTAGGTCATTCTCATGTGAACAATCAGCTTGGCTATGTGGCAGCTTATACTGTACCTTTACTGTGCTGAAAAAAAACCCACAAAACAGAAAGCAACAGCTGATCACAGTTCACACAGTTGGACACTAGAGTAACTGAATGGAGAATTTGTGAGATTGTTTGTTTTTTTTTTTAAATTTGCAATACCTCTGAAGACTGTAACCACAGTTCTTAAATGTTATTCACAGGGAGGTATGTCAAGCTGGTTACAAGATCTTATCTCAGTATGTTTAAATGCTCAGCTGATAATATGTTCAAAATCAGGTATTTTTTTCACTTCAACCTCTGCATACAAGTGGCTAAAGTTAAATTGTCTCCTTCATGCTAGTGACAATTTCTAGTCAATTTTATTTCACAGTTGTGGGTTTTTTTTCTTGCACTGGTAATCTCTCTCCCCTACTGCTATGACCTTGTTCCTTATTTGTTTTCTGTGTTTCTCTAACTGGGAAGAGACAGCGTGCGCTACAGCTGATCAGTATCTTCTTGTGCCAAGGAAATGTTTAACAATATAGATCTGTTCATCTTTCCCTTGGTAGAGTCACTAATTTGATTCCCTCTCCTTTACTAGCAGACAATTATTATAAAACCTGTAGGAACTTATGTTACGATTTCTCTTACTTTTTAAAATTTGCTTGAAATTAGTTCAACAAAGTTGCAACACTTTGTGACACAATTTTACTTTGCTCTTGAAATGCATCTTGAATGCATTTGTCTTTGTTTACTTATTTGGTAATGATACAATAATACAGATGTTAGCATTCTGCAACCTGCTTTGCTACTTTATTTTAGACTACAAAAGAAGAGTAAGCGTAAAGACAGAAATGCTATATATATATCCCAGAAGTGCTACTATGTGCTAGTATACAGCATCTTCTATGGAGCTCAACAGGGATGAAGAAAAGCCCTCACAGGTAGAAACGCGAAACCTCATTGCTGATCATTTTCACGAATAAGAGATGAGGATAAGAATGGCCTAATCAAAGACAGTCTTCACACTGAGCATAGTAATATTGGTTATATGATAAACAATGTTACTGTTTTTTGCCTAAAAAGTGAAGAAATATGACGCATGATCCCAAGATAAGGGCAAAGACAGTGATAATGGCAGTAAGAGTTAAGTTTACTTCCTGCTAGTAAATTATTAATATATATGGAAAGGTACAAAATAAGCAGGGAGGAAAGTTCCAACTGGACCTAAGGAAAAAAATCCACAATGAGGATTGCCAAGAGCTGAGACAGGTTGCCCAGAGAGGCTGTAGATTTGCCATCCTTGGATATATTCAGACTTTGTTTGGATAAAGCCCTGAGCAATCTCATTTAACTTTTAATGTTAGACCTGCTTTGAGCAGGGGCATTGGACCAGGTGGTGTCCAAAGGTCCCATCCAACCCCGTTAGTGTACGGTTCTATGCTAGATACCGTTCTAGTGGATAGGGAATTTAACACTGGAAAAAGATCCAAAAGTGGTTATATTTAGTCTATTTTTCATACCTGGGTAAATTTGCAGCAATTTAAAGTTGCCAGCAGTTTGAGTGCAGTGATCTTCCTCTCTATTCAGCACTGATGAGGTGACATCTGGAGTGCTGTGTCCAGTGCCGGGCTTCTCAGTACAAGAAAGACACAAAGCGAATCCAGCACAGACCCACAAAGGTGATTAAGGGACTGGAGCATCACTCTCATGAGCAGGGGCTGAGAGTGCGAGGGCAGCTCAGCTGGGAGAAAAGGCGGCTTGGAGAGGTCTTATCAGCAGGTATAAATACTTGATGGGAGGGAATGAAGATGAGGAAGTCAAACTGTTCTCAGTAGTGCCCACTGAAGGGACAAGAGGTAATGGGCACAAATTGAAACACATGAAATCCCATCTGATCACAAGAAAACATTTTTTTACTATGATGGTGGTCAAAACTGGAACAGATTTCCCAGAGAGGTGGTGCAGTCCCCACCTGTGGAGCTATTCAAAACCCAACTGGACACGGTCCTGGACAACCTGCTCTAGCTGAACCTGCTTGAGCAGAGGGGTCAGACTAGATGATCTCAGGAGGTCTCTTCCAACCTAAGCAATTCTATGAAGTTTTCAAGATTTAAAAAGTCATAAAATGACATTTCCATCAGATGCCTAGAGACTCAGTATTCATTGAAGGTGAATGCTGTGCCTTCCCTCTAAATATCATTCAGATAGCTCTACAATGTCTATTAAGAAAAGTAGGGATTTTTTTTTCATTATTTTCCCAGTCCAGATGTGTCCCAGTAATTCTTCCATCTACAAAATACAAGTAACTCTTAGGATAACTGGAGGGTAATTGGAGACTTGCCTAGAAACAGACTCCATTGTAGCTCTATAGGGTTATAAGATGGTACTCATGTGGATCTACTTGCAGAATTAGAATTATTCACTCATTTCAAATGTTACTGAGAACTTGGCTGTATTGACCAATGTTTATTTTCTTTCTGGAATGTACTTGAAAACTGACATCAAACATTGGTATTTTTCAAAAAATGTTGGAGCTGCATTAATGAGTAAAATTAATGAAATTAATTAAAATTAATGCTTGGAGTTCACAAGTTCTTATGTGTCCTGGCTGTTCCTTTGAAAAGATACATTTTATTTGTATCAAAAGTAAAGAATTACTCTGATTCACATGAGGATGATCCAGTAGTTTTTCAGAGTCTTCAACAAACTACATCTGTGCTTTGATAATGCTTAGAAAGTAGTCTTTATTTTCTATGTGTTAGACGAGCTCATATATGTAAAAAAAAGACTTAGTTTTAAAAAAAACGTAAGTACTCTCTTAGAGGACACTCTGAGAACTGCTGAGTACAAGTCTGTCAATAGGAAAGTCAGAAGTTTAAGAAACATGGAAAAATGAGAGCAACTGTATTTTCATCACTGAGTTGAAGGCTATAATCATCCTCTCTGTAATACCACGTTTGCAGTCGCTAACGTATGATATATATTTACTCTGACTAGCTGTTTATTTTGTTAATTCTGTGTCTCTCATAATATGAAGATGACCACCTTGTTTGATTCAAACACTGTTCCTTTGTTACCTTTTCACTGCTATAAGTAGATCAAAACGCTCACATCAGTTATTTGGCCCTATATTTTTAAAGAAACTTGTTGTATGCAATGCTGGGAGTTAACTACCTTTGAAATTATAATTAATTCATAAGCATTTATTAACAAAATTTGCTTCCTCATTATATAAAGTAGGAGTAAGTATTTAAGGATCTTTGTTATACTACTTTTCTTTGATAGTGAAATGAGAACTGTTTCTGCACTGCTTCTCATTTGTTCATGTTATCATAGAATCATAGAATTTCTAGGTTGGAAAAGACCTTAGAGATCATCCAGTCCAACTGTCCCTAATCCCCCATTAAACCATGTCCCTAAGCAGTACATCCACCCTTTTCTTAAACACATCCAGGGATGGGGACTCAACCACCTCCCTGGGCAGCCTATTCCAGTGGCTGACAACCCTTTATGGTCTTGAAAGGTGCTGAATTCCTCAACTTTCATCATTTTCACTGGGAGTTAAGGGCTCTCAGCATCTCATAAATACAGCTTGATACTGGCAGGACCGAGCTCCTACATTGTGGAGAGATGAGGCAAGAATTTGTCATGTATACTGTCACATACCCAGTAGTCCTTAGAAGAGGGGCTTCAGTGCAGCTTGCAGAATCTATACCACCTGTGGGTGTTTGCAAGTGTCACAACTGCTGCGCAATTATTACTGTATGGGCTACACCGTATAATAAATGATGTAACTGTGCTTTTAATGTGCTTGAACAGAACATTGTATAACCATTATTGTGTAAACATGAGCCTAGTTGATAAACCTGTGAGAAAATGTTGAGGTTTGGTGGGTTTTTTTTTCAATAAGGACACCTGATAAACTATGCTTTGAAATCTCACATAGAATCCAGTTTATTTTTAAAATAAATCTTACCAGACACAGTCATTTTGAAACAGCCGGGAGAACATCAGCAGTTGCTTATTCTAAATGCATATACAGAAGTTTAGTAATGTTGTATCATGCTTATTAGTCCACATTCAAGCAGGGCCACTCTCATGTTCATTCGGAAAAATGTCAACTTCTGTCTATATATAGTCTATGTTGCCTACTTTCTCTGTTAGTGTTCTCTAACCTTTGACTCAGCAGTGTGTACTTCATGGTATAATAATTCAAACAATGGTTAACAATGGAAAGCAAAAACCATCAAAACACAACTTTTTGTTAAACTATAGCACATGCTGCTTCAAAAGATTTTTAGCTTTATAAAGTTTTGTTCGTGTTGTAAAGAAATCATCTCATACACAATAACATTTTATCAGGAAAAATTATGCATATTCTGTTGAATTTACCCTATGTCAGGTTTATCATGCATTAACCATTGCACTGTAACTTTAATTATAACAGTTTTTAATGCACCTGACTCAGCCTGGCAATTGAATTGATGTGAACAGAGATCTACTGGAAGGTAAATATTCCACAAGTAGGAATGGATGGCAGGAGCCGGCCTAAGTTATTAAAGCCTTCTGCTGTTGCAGAATGCACCCAAGGATGAAAGGGAGACTGCACTGGAAGGCCAATGCAAAAAGGAGTATTTATTTCAAATGCAGAATGGGAAAGCAAAGACCTAGCACAGTCACAGGTAACGTGATGGTATTGCAGCTAAGATAGGAAATGCCTCCTTATATTTTTGTGATTAGTGCTAAAGGGAGCGTAGAAGAATTTTTCTAGAAATAGTGCAACTGAAAAATACCATTAAGGCAGCTTTAGTCTTATGGATAATTTCCTGGTAATATGGTGTATTTCTGTGAATAGGGGAGCAAAAAGCAGACGCACTGAATTACAGACAGCTTTCACTCGTGCTTAACCGTTCTCCGGCTAGTTGGTCCGAGTTAGAGGGAACCACATGTATCAACTGTTTATAGGATTTGGGCCTAACTTAGTCCGGTGGTTCGTTATTTCCTCTGGAGGGGTGGAAAAACGGGTTTAAGTTTCGCCCTTCCATGGGCAGAAGCTGAAGTTATTTTTAAGGAACGGAGCAGGGGCCGAAGCGGGGCGAGCGACGTGCCGCCGGCTCCGGCTGCGGCCCCTCCTGCGCTTACCTGCGGCCGGCAGCGCCTCCGCTCCGCTGCCGCCTGCGCTCCGCCTCACCTCCGCGGCCGCCCGCCCCGCTGCCCGAGCCGCGGCACCGCTCCGGGGCTCCCGGCGCCTCCCGCCCCGGAGCGGCGCTGCCGGCTGTGGCGCAGCAGGGCTCGGCCGGGGAGCAGCGCCTGCGCGCCCGTCCCGCCCTGGGACCGGCCGCGGCAGCCTGGCGGGGAGGGAAGGAGGGAGGGCTGGAAGGGGGCGGGAGGTGCACGCCGTTTCCCTTTCTCTTTCGCTGGGCGGGCCGCCCGCCTGAGGCCGCCGGGCTGCGCCAGGTACGGCGGGGGGCTGAGGCGGGGGCGGCAGGCGCGAGGGAGAGAGGGGCGGGAGGCGGGCGGGCGGGCGGCAGGAGAGCCCGGCCGCCGCCGAGCTGCCCCGCCCGCCGCCCTCTCCTACCGCCGGGCTCCGGTGGGGCGGGGGAGGGCTCCCGTCCGCGGGGGCGCTCCGAGGCCTGCGGACCGCGGCGCGCCTCGGCGGGGGTGTGCCGGACGGGCGGCGCGGAGCCCGCCGGGGCTGGCCGGCGGCCCCGGCACCTGTCACTGCTGCCCCGCGGCGCCCGGCAGCTCGTCCCGCCGGTGGCCGGAGCCCGGCGGGGACAGGGGCGCTGCCTCGCACCGCGGCTGCCGAGCGCCGGGCACGCAGCTGCGGTTACGTAAATAACAGCCCGGCTGCCACTGCCAAGTTCATGGCGACCCTTGTCCTCTGGGGCATCGTCACTGTGCTGCCAGGTTTACACACCTCTCTCTTTCCACGTGTGTTACAGGTAGGAAAATGACTCGCCTGGCACAGGAGCAGGAGTTATGAGCCATGTCCCTGTGAGACCTCCAGAATTAAGAGCAAATGCCTGGAGAAGTCCAGTTGCACAGAGCAGCGCCGCAGCTCTTGTGAACCGCGGGCATTGACGCCTCTCAGACTTGCTCCTCTGGCCCGAGCACTCTGCCAGCATTTCCTACCCCACGAATGGCTACTCAGAGGAAGCACTTGGTGAAAGATTTCAATCCTCATATCACCTGCTATATCTGTAAAGGCTATCTCATCAAGCCAACTACAGTAACTGAGTGCCTCCATACCTGTAAGTAGTGCTTTGCAAAATATCCCTCCTTCATACATGATACTTCCTTACAGTGTTATGTGTTTAATATGATCTCTGTAACAGTTTTTGTTCACTTCTGAAGTGTTGCATTAAATGCTGTGCAGTTTCTGGTGGGGTTTCCTAGACACTGGTCTGCCATTTGGGTCATCCTGAGAGCATGGGGACTGCTTAACATCTTGAAGAGTAAGGATACCCCTTTTCTTTTCCCCACGCTAGTGGTGGTTGTGCTGGCTGTAGCACCAAACATGTATCACCACGGCCTGACTGATCTCAAGTAAGATCGTTAGGTCAGGTGTGGTATTTTGATGATACAACTATGCTGCTGAAATTTAAGCCAATGTGTCTGTTGGCAGTGTGCATGATGGATCCACCAGTTTGGTTAGTACTGGCTCACATCCCTCTGTAGTGCGTTCCATGGCACAACACATAGAAATATTTGAAAGTTGGCAAAATATTTATTCAGGGAGTAGATCTCTGAATGAAACTGACTCAAGAAGAATTCAGGTTGTCTTATGCTCCTAATAGTTCTAAAACATTTGTGTGTATGAATTATATTAAATGTAGGAACGATCCTATCAAACTCAGTCGGCTTACTTCCATGAGCTAAGTTACTTACACGCTTGAATTTTTACATTTATTCCTGAATAGAAGATAGTTTGCTCAGACCTTCTTGAGAATTTGGCGTCTTTCCAAATAAAATTTGAATTCTAAAAGAGGAGTAAGGGGAACTGTATGTTTTCTGGTGGATTTCCCATTTTTGAACCTTTAATAAATATCAGTTAAAAGCTTTATCTTAGCATTTTCTGTCATTTCTGCACAGTGTTGTTCTTGCAGTTGTTATTGGCTTGGCTGTTAATTTTTACATTATGGTGTTACATCCCTAGTATATCAAGTACATGGAGAACTAAAACGTTCATAGTACAAACATAATATTGTTTACCATTATAATAATATTATTTTTAGTTTAGTTTTTGAGGAAAAAAAATAGTGTTGAGCTGTCTTTTTCCAAGTCTAATACCAGCTAAGGATTATAATGTATTTTGTGGTATTATTTTTCTCTTTTCGGTTACTTGGTAAAGGAATTTAAGTTCAGGAGGCGAGAAGTTAAGCAAATTGTCCTTATAAGAACTTGAAATAAAACAGGAGGGAGAGAGGTATATTAGCTATTACTAAATTATCTTTCCCTTTAAAGAAAGTGGAAAAACTCCAGCATTAGTTATTTTTTTTTTATGGTTGAAGATTAATGAACAGTAGTAACTTTTAAAAGGTTGGTGTGAAGGGGGAGAAAAGTTGCGTCAGACATCAGCTCAAACTGAGAAAAAAATGTTGTTTTTATTACAGTGTCTTTCTGTTTTGAGAACTTATTTGTTTGTTTACTTTCACTCCCTTTACAAAATAATAATGTCAGAAGGAGTGTTTTTTTCTCAGCAGCATTTGTTTTTTTTTGTTCACTTGTAGATTGTGAACTCTTGACTGAGACAGCTCTGTTACTGCCTAGTCCCTGGATTAGTGCACATGAATTTTACTGAGCTGCCATGTAGTTGCACAGGTGTTTCTTTAAAGCAAAGTTTGGTTTCTTATGTCTATAGAGGAAAAGGTGATCTGTATGTGGCAGGATTCAGGAAGATACTCTGATAAATTATCTTACACTTTGTCTTTTAGAAAATATGTAAACTTTTTTTTGGAAGTACAGTTATGGTTCTTCAGTCATATCCAAATAGTTACCACAAAATACAATTTTAACTGTCCTTTGATATTTGTTTTGTACTACTAATTGCCATAATTCAAAACAGTGTTGCACAAATGATCAAAATCTGTAGATATTAATGATTTAAGAAGTATCATAAATTCATTAGATACTGGGAGTACAATGTATTACCCTGGATAAGATGAAAAGCATATATTGACATAAATGTTCTCCAGTGATCACAGAGGAGCTAATGTGATCGGTAGAAACCAAATTAGCGGTTCATTCACATCTTCTGTGTTGTTGAAAAATGTTAAGTAGTGAAGTTCTGCTCTGAGAAATGTGTGCCTTTAAAAGAGGTGTTTCTGATGGGGTTTTTGGAGATGTTGGACTTGGGCATCAGCAGTACCAACTTTCCTATCTCTATTGGGAAGGAAATACTGCAGAGTAATTAATTATTCTAAAATTCAGTACTTTGTTTCCTTTTCACTACTTGTAACAGAATGGTTTCTTCTTATGAGCTGAGACCTTTTTTTTCTAGTCTGTTACACAGTTGTCAAGGATGTTTAAGAACTACTAGTTGAAGAAGGCTAGATATGAGCTAAAGGGTACATCCCATTATCTGTGTCGCGCGTCACTCTGTTGCTTAGTACAGTGTGTGCTTACAAAACCCGGAAAATAAACTTTCTTTAGGAATGTTTTTTAGTGTCCTAGGAAGTATCAGACTAGTCACACAAGTGTAGAAATGTTGATTGGAAGGGACATCGTCTAGGCCAACTTCATGAATGCGGCAGATTGGTTGCCAGGTCAAGCCATGGCTCTGTATAGTCGAGTTGTGAATTTCCAAATGTGGAGTCTCCACAGCCTCTCTCAATAACCATTTCCAGTGCTATACTGTTTACCTAGTGAAGAAGTTTTTCTCAATGTCCTACCAAACAACAGCTTGTGACCATTGCTCCTTGTGATACTATTTGCCACTATCAAGAAGAGCTGGGCTCCGTCACTCCTGTAACTGCTATTCAGATGGTGTAGGCTATTAGGTTACCTGCTAACCTCAACCAAATTCACTTTTTGTAAATCGATATTGCTTATTCCTGATGACATTTTTGTCCCTCATATAGTTAGAAATTGGTTCTGAGGGACATGACGTGATCTGCCATCTTTCAAGAGAGCTAGAGGAGGCTGTATAGCTATAGAGAGATAGATCTGGGAGCAGGTTCTGCCTGTGAAGACCAAGGCAAACAAGATACTGAGGACTTCAAACCTCTCTATATTCCCAAGTTGTTTCCCTCGTTCATTAACAGACCCACATTTTGTCTGAACTTCCTTCAGCTATTAGCCTACTTGCAGAATCCTCTTATGTCCCTTATCAGTTTTAGCTATGGCTGGGCTTTGGCCTTCATAGTTTTGTCCCTAAATGCTAGAGCAATGCTTTTATATTCTTTTGTTTCCTGTCTGTGTTTCCACTTCTAATATGCTCTATTTTTGCATATTAGTTAGGAAGCTTGTGCATCAAGCAGTTCTTGTGCACTAAGCACTTCTTCTGACACAATTGTCTGTACGGTAGGCTGGTTAGCTCTTGCGGTCTAAATAAGTTTTCTTAAAAAAAAAAAACAAACCAGCCAGCTCTCCTAATTACCTTTTTAATGATAGCCTCCTTGAGAAATCTGACTAGCAGCTGCTTAAACAAGCTGAAGTCTCATCTCCTGAAGTTCAGAATCCTAACTCTGCTGTTTAACTTCATATCCTTCCTCAAGAACCTGAACTTGGTCATCCTGTGGTCACTGCAAGGCAAGCTGCCATCTGCGACTCTATTCATCACCATTTTTTTCCGTGTTTATGAACAGCAGATGAACTGGTGTATTACTCCTAGTTGGTCTCTCTAGTGTTTGCCTTAAGAAATTGTCAATCAGTGCAGTCGAGGAACTTGCAGAAATGCCCTTCCATGCAGGAAAACAACCAGAGATGTCATTTTCAATATCAAACCAATAGTATGGAACCAGAGTGGTTTTCAGATTTTGCTAAAAACTTATGCTGTCACCAGGAGATCCTGAAAGATCTTTACTTGCAGGAAAACTTCTCACCCTCAGACAAGCAAGCTGAGCGGCTTTCATGCTCCTTCTCCTGCAGAAGCTTCAGTCGATGGCATGTAGCAGATCTATCTTAATTTGAAATAGAAGATTTCAACCCAAAAAGCCTTTTGTGATCACTGCATGCTGAAATTATTTCTCCCTTTTAACAAAAGAGAATCCAGTCTGAATGTGTCTGGTAATTGTAATTAACAGTGGAGTACTCTCACATTTATAGTTTTTGAGAATAGTGATTAAGTATATTAAAGTTTTCTGTCCTACTTTTATGCACACACTTTTCCCTATGATAAAAGTAACTGCTTTTAAAGCAGGTTTAAGGTAGCTGATTAAATACTTCATTAAACATACCAAATGACTTGTTACATCTCTGTGCCATTGCTGAGATGAGTTTGATGTTCCACTAGCTGTGTGTATCCTGTGCTTCTCTGTTGCTCACTGGATCAGAGAGTGATTAACTTTTAGAGAGGAGATCCTTGGAAGAATTCAATGGATGAGTTCTGACAGTTTGTCCCACAATTAATGAATTACACTTTCTGTTGTAGAATATTTTGTTTAAAAAACACAAATGAAGTATTATTTACATACCTTGTTAATCAGCATTTAAAAAATAACCTAGAAAGAGTCTTCTCATTGAACAATATGTGTGTAGATATGCACAAGATACGTACTTTTTTTTGTTTACGTAAGATGACGTACAGCACAGTCTATGTTTTTCAGCTAATTACAAAGATGTGAAAGAGTGTGTGAACCAGATATCTCTGTATTGGAACACAGTATTGTGTAGCTTGTTATGATTGACAGCCAATTAGCATAAGCCACACAAGTGCTTTTATCAGCTGTAGTAAATTATGTGAATTTAACTTTTATTGTGGCTCATCTGAAGTGTCAGAGTACAACCATGAAATTCAGATCCTCATTTCACTGGCATGCGTAGCACATGCCTCAGAATTCTGCAAACTCTGTATGTTTTGGTTAAGCTGTTCTCTTTTGCCTGTTTGCTGTCATACCGTGACCTACAGTAAAGCAAGTGAAACCATGTCATTTTGTTAATCTATACTGGTAGTGTTAAAAGTTTTTGGGTTTGGCTTCCACACACCCTCCTCCCTCCCCAAGGTTATGAATTAAACATATCTGTAATTTAATTGTGTTTAAAGATTCTCTCTTTCCCTACCCTTTTCACTCAAGACTTAGACTTCATCCGTTCTCTGAAACTTCAAAGTGATATGCTTTGAAAAAGGTTCAGTGTTTTATATTGAGAATAACAGAGGATGATTATACCTATCATATCTGAAAATACTGGTTGATGATCCTACTCCTACTAGGAGTATTACATACCAGTTCATTTTTCTTGAGTGCCAGAATTTGTGTATTTTTGACTTTTACATTGCTATTGGTAAATCACATTTAGTTTTGACAGGCAAATCCTCAAAGCACCATAGCTTTACATGAGAAAAAGCAAAAGTTGTTTTAGATTACTACAGAACTGATTTACAATTTCAAGGATTTTTTTCATGGTGTAAGATGACCTCATGATTTGAGCTGGCTGCAGGAAGACTTGATCGAGATCAGTATGTTTATTGGAGTAGGGAATACATCCATATATATGTCTGGCTTAAGATTCTTGGTTCCTTATAATGCTTTGTCTGTATATATTCTACTCGAAGACCTGTCTTACACAGGAGTTTAAGCTCTTCATTTGTCATCAGTCTCTTTCTTGGACCACACGTGGCTGCTTTCCTCAAGAAAAGGTATGAAGAGAGCACATAAGTATACTCAGACTAAGGAATTCAGTTCCTTTACACAAATTGGTTGGGGCTGTTCAGCCTGGAAAAGAGAAGGCTCCGGGGTGATCTTATTGCAGCCTTCCAGTACCTGAAGGGGGCCTACAGGAAAGCTGGAGAGGGACTTTTGACAAGGGTATATAGTGATAAGACAAGGGGCGATGGATTTAAACTAAAAGAGGGTAGATTTAGATTAAATCTAAGGAAGAAATTTTTCACTCTGAGGGTGGTGAGGCACTGGAACAGATTGTCCAGAGAAGTTGTGCATGCCCCATCCCTGGAAGTGTTCAAGACCAGGTTGGATGAGGTGTTGAGCAACCGGGTGTAGTGGAGGGTGTCCCTGCGCATGGCAGGGGGGTTGGAACTAGATGATCTTTGAGGTCCCTTCCAACTCAAAACATTCTGTGATTCTATGGTTTCTTCAAGTTACATTAGTATGGATTTAAGCAGGCTTTATGTTTAGCAGGATTTAGTATTTGGGAGGTTTTGGGGAGTCAAATCATCTGACTTTAAACAAATGTGTTAGTTATCTATCCTGTGGCATAGAGTTCTTCTGAAAAGTAATAATTTGAAATTTCTTCTGGGTTTAAATGAATTTGGGTAAGAACAACCCCATGTACCAGTACAAGTTGGGGACTGAACTGTTGGGGAACAGCACAGGGCAAAGGGACCTGGGGGTCCTGGTGGACAGCAGGATGACCATGAGCCAAAAACGTGCCCTTGTGGCCAAGAAGGCCAATGGCATCCTGGGGTGTCTTAGAAGGGGTGTGGTTAGTAGGTCAAGAGAGGTTCTCCTCCCCCTCTACTCTGCCCTGGTGAGGCTGCATCTGGAATATCGTGTCCAGTTCTGGGCCCCTCAGTTCAAGAAGGACAAGGAACTGCTTGAGAGAGGCCAGCACCGGGCCACAAAGATGATTAAGGGAGTGGAGCATCTCCCTTATGAGAAAAGGCTGAGGGAGCTGGATCTCTTTAGCTTGGAGAACAGGAGGCTGAGGGGGGCCTCATTAATGTTTATAAATATGTAAAGGGTGACTGCCATGAGGATGGAGCCAGGCTCTTCTCACTGGCATCCAATGATAGGACAAGGGGAAATGTATATAAACTGGAACATACGAGGTTCCGCTTAAACACAAGGAAGAACTTCTTCCCAATAAGGGTAACAGAACACTGGAACAGGCTGCCCAGAGAGGTTGTGGAGTCTCCTTCTATGGAGATGTTCAAAACCCACCTGGACGCGTTCTTGTGTGATCTAATCTAGGTGGTCCTGCTCCGGCAGGGGGATTGGACTAGATGATCCTTTGAGGTCCCTTCCAATCCCTAACATTCTGTGATTCTGTGTGAAAGCCATAGCTCAGATAGGTTCTATTTGTCTTTAGTTTGGAAAACAAACAAGAAGCCTAGCAAAGCCAAGTTTAAAATATCTTTACAAGACAAAGCAATGAGTCCTTTTCAAAGCAGTCAGATCAGTGTCATCTCATCACAGACTTCAAGAACTTCTCTGACATGAATGGAGCAGAGATTCTAAGAGCAAGTGAAGGGAACTGAAGCCTCCTCAAAGAATTTCAGACATAGCTTTCTTAAAACACTGTGAAATGCTTTCTGAAGGAGGCTAGTACTAATTGCTTACAGAAAAAAAAAGAAACCACTCTGGTATTGATATGAAGCCACTGGTAATACTTTTTAAGAATTTTTGTGCTAATGCTCTTAAGAGTCTCCATTGCTAAAAATTTCCCAAATAAGAGAAGGTTAGGGGTTAGGCTTATCAGTTCCAAAACTAATACTGACCAATACCAATTACAGTTATACCATTTCTTCCAATATTTTTAATCTTTATAAAGCATTTAAAATTGGTGTCAAGTCTTTCTAACCTGACTCCATAGAGATACTGTCGTTGCTACTGGATAGGAGACTTCCAAAAAAAAAAAATTAAAGACCAACCCCTTCCTTTATTGTAGGAGTTAGCAGAAGAGCAACTCTATCGCACTTGTGGTTCTCCATTGAAAAAGAGTTACCCCTAAGCTCAGTTTCTGTGAAGTCAAGTCAGAAAAGGTCTAGAGAATACCAAACCCTTGTGTTACTTACCTCAGTGACTTTCAGCTGAATTTCCATATGGCCATTATTCATGACTGTGTTAGACTTCACAATTTCATCATCAAACTAGCTTCTCAGGCCTTTTTCCCCCACGCTCTTTAAATTCAGGTTCTGCAACTGTTGGAATTTCTAGGATAATAGATGATTATTAACCTACTGGTTCTCAGCAGTATTGCCATTGCCTGCCACTAATCTGTACAGTTTCTCTTGACAGTGGTAGTGTATCATCTCCATCTTCATCACAGTATAAATACCAGCATTATGAGATACCAGGTGCAGCAGTTGAAGAATTCAATTGACAGCAGCACATTTCACAGATTCCTTGAGAAGCTTGGGCAGAATATGGTTATTTTCATTCTCACTGGAGTCATCTAGGAATTATTCTAGGACATTTGTTTCAGATTTTTACTGTATCTGACATTGGATTTAATAGGTTAATCTTCTTTAGTCCTTTGTTTTTCTTCGTGCAGACCTAGTTTCTCTGTATTTAATTGCTTTGACGCTCTCTACTTCAATAACATAGAAGAATCATGCCCCAAAAATGTCTTGATTTTTTTGGTAAATAGGAAGAAGGCATCTGCTCTGTTAGTGAACGGGGAAGATATGATATTCAACAATGTTAAATACTTCCATTCATGGCAATATTTCCTTTTCTAGACTATCTTCTTTCTAAAAATCTCTGAATTGCATAAAAAAAACAAATGCACTTTAGCCACTATATTCTGTTTGAAATATTACTGATTTTTTTTACAGTGATTACAATACATATTACTATCAGTTGAAGAACCTTCTCCATCATGGTTTTGGGCCACATTTGTCTTCTGTTTAGATTTTACTGTCATATGTTCAGAGTAGGACCTTTTTATGATTGGCTCGTTTTTCAGTTCTCAAAAAGTGGAAGATAAATGGATGATTTGGTACCAGCATGGCCTGTTTCAGATGCAAAAGCTCACTTCATCCTAGCTTTCTCATGAACACTGTATCACAATTTCATATTAGTTAGTATTATTGACTGTTGTTTTTTTCAATTCAAATGACATGGCATTTAGCTGGAGGTGTTTCTTTTTTTTTAAATAATCATCGGGACTACTGGTAGTATTAAAAAAGTAAACATACTGTAGTTAGAGCGTCCTGGTTTCGACTGGGACAGAGATAGTTTTTCTTTTTAGCAGCTTGGAGAGCTCTGTGTTTTGGATTTAGTATGAGATTTGTTATGAGAAGAATGTTAATAGTGCACTGATGTTTATCATTGTTGCTGAGACATCAAGGAGTTTTCAGCTTCCCATGTTTTGCCAGTGTGCAGGAGCGCAACAGGCTGGGGGGGAGCATGATGAGGACAAAGGGTCCACAACTCCCCTTATGATTTTGGATTTATATTTAGGATTGATGGCCAAATTGGCCAATGGAGTAATTCCATATCATGCAATGTCATGCCCAGTATATGGATGGGAAGTTTGGAATATTCTATTCTGTGGGACTCTCTTAGTCTCTCAGAGTTCTGTCTCTGTCTCACTCTCTTTTCGGGCCTCTCGCTTGCCTGGAATTGCGGTGTCAGGACTTATCTGTTTCGGGATCGCTTGCTGGGACGGGACAGGCATTGGTCACCAGGTGGTGAGCAATTACATTGTGCATCGCTTGTTTGTATATATTATTATCATAAATAATATATAAATATATAAATATTCATAAAATATTATTGTGTTCTCATTATTACTTTTAAATATTATTATTATTATATAATAATATTATGGGGTGGTGGGGAAGAGTGAACAAGCAGCTGTGGGGCGTTTAGTTGCTGGCTGGGTTAAACCATGGCATAGAGCTTGAAGATAAGCAAGAATGTTTTTGAAGAATATTACACTATGTTGTTTGGCTAGCTAATCAAATTCTGTCTGTGCACTTGAATGATGTTGATGGCTGCTTGCAAGTAATTCAGGTCTGGACACCTGTAGGGTTTCTATTTCTTCTTTAGTACATGAGTTTACAGAGCATTATGTCTTAT
The DNA here is from genome assembly GCF_009769465.1 of Tauraco erythrolophus. Lineage (NCBI taxonomy): Eukaryota > Metazoa > Chordata > Aves > Musophagiformes > Musophagidae > Tauraco > Tauraco erythrolophus. Next base: position 19,313,776 of record NC_141473.1, on the reverse strand, counting down.
GGCAATGCTCGTTCAAAAAGTATAACTTTGGGAAAGTGATGCTGCTTCTTCATCTGTGACGCTGAGACCCGCTTGTGATACTTCCTGACCACAGGGGATCAAGCAGGCCACCTGTTATCTAGCTACAGGTGAGAGGGCTTTTTGTTTGTTACATGTTACTATACGACACCTCTTCCAAACCACCAGGGCTGTGTGCCTGAAATGAGGGTACACTCTGTTACCTTTGAAGGTGCTGGAAGTTGTGCTTAGAATCAGGATATTTGTTTAAATGGAGCACTGCAGAGCAGATTCATGACACCTATTGGTAAGCAATGTCATGTTCTTGTCTATTTACTCTAAAATCTTACATAATCTTAAACCATTTTAAGGTAAAGTGAAAAAAAAAAAGTAATTATGGTATCTAAAGCAAACTATGTAGTTAAAAATGTCTATAATAGATGTATGTGAAGAAATTAAAGAAGTCCCACCTCTATTTAATCTTGGCATAACAAGTTGAAACCCTTATCCAGCTAGTGCATTAATTTAAGAAAAGAGAATGGTGATATTCTTGGAGAGGTGATTTTTGTATGTATGGTACTGTCTGCGCCTCTATCCTATTATATCATTATGTATATGTGGCTGGATTTTGATTAGTGAAGGGACTGAACTATGCCTTCAGTTGCTCCCTGTGCTTCTTTGTATTTCAGGTGGGTGACAGAAGGAAAGATAGTTCAGATAGTTATGGGAGCTGGAATGAGGAGCTACTGATCAGCTGAAGAATTCTACCTTGTGATGTTTGTCCCTGGGTTGAACGTATCCAGACACTGCATCTTAAGAAAAACTTTGAGCTGAAAATCTTCATATCTTTTCAATTTCAAGGATAACTTCTGTTATTTTCAATTCTAGAGGATTCTCAGTCATATTAATGAGGAGAAATTATAGAAATCTTAACTACATATATTTTAAAAGTTATTGGGACTTGTGCTTTAATTTAAGCACGTTCTTAAATGCTCTGTTGGGCTGGCATGAGGGCTTCTATGTGGGTAATGAAATTCTTTGTGTTCTGTAAGTGTAGTAGCAAAATGTTTAGTTTTAGGAGTATTAGTTATAAAAAGTATATAGAAAAATGAAGAAATGTTGTAGGTACAGAACATCATATTTGCTGCTCTGTATTAGACTTCTTACCCTGTGAAAGTGTTAGGGAACGCATGTGCAAAAATCAAGTCTAGTAATTTAACAAATTATAAAAGATCTGTAATATAAGACGAGTTCTGTGATTACAGGTTCTTGGATCTGTGTGCCAGTGCTAAATACCTTACAACTTGAGGTTACGAAAAAATGATATCGTATCCTGAGGGCTGAACGGTGCACTCATAGTATCAATGTTCTCGGCTGTTTTGAAGCCTCCATATGCAGAGTACAGCACTGCACCCCACTTACTGGGCTTGTTTAGCAGGACTCATGGCTTCCTGAGCTCAATTTACCGGATCACCGGAAAACTGCCCTGCATCCAGCACTCCCAGAGCCATTTAGCTTGAGGAGAGCACCAAGAGCCAGCCAGTGAGCTCTGAAGTCTGTCTGTCAGACTTAAAGTGGGAAAGTCCATTGTAATTTCAGTCAAAGAGATGAAGTCAATGTCCTTAAGTTAGTGTTTTAAAGCAGCTGGAAAACACACCTGCACCGAGGTTTAACGTGTGTGCATTACCAGCGTCAGCTGCTTTGTAGTAGCTCTTCGAAGCATACTAAGGCAAAGACAAATGCAAGCTTTGCTTGTTAGGTGACATTTGTAAAAGGAATTTCGAGATTCCTTAAAGATTGTCATATAATTAGGATTTACCAGCTTGTTTTAGAGGTACTCTTAGTGCTTTAGGTAATTGATGAAAGAAATTACAGTGTTTCAGCAGAAAGCATATTGCAATTGCAGCAGTCCGTTTATTTTTTTTCAGTCCATTTACTGATGAATTTGCAGTTCTTATTTCAGTTTAGGTGAAGTAATAATAAACAGAGGATAGAGTTTATCTCCAACCAGAAAGTTGTAACACAGTGATAATAGCAGGCATATCTGTTCTCATCAGCTTGGCTCCCATTTTCTTGTTAATGGCAGTAAAATCTACAGTCTGCGATTAATCATTTGGAAGCAACGGTAGTGTAGCACCTTGTTTAGTTTAATTTCAGTTTATTGGGTTTTAAATTCACATTGTTGTTTTGGGTTTGCTTATACTTGCTATGGCCGTGATCCTGATCTTTCAATGTAAGATTCAAGTATTAAATGTTTACTCTAAGTTCTGGCATTGCTTTTGAAGGCACTATGTCAAAAGGGAAACATAGTGAACCTCGTTCAACCTCTGTGCAATTTCTCTGAACTTTTCTCTTACAGGAAGTGCATACAACAGTATTTTCAGTTGCCAGCAACACGGTTGGAAATAAAATAATGTGCTTAAGTCTTTTTTGAATCATCTGAAGTGATTATTGGATCTGCTGGACTAGAGCTCCCCAGCATGCAGTTTCTCAGAACCTGCTCTTTACGTGTGTTACATGCTACGGGTTTTGCATTTTATGATGCTGGGAGAATTATGAGTAGTACAAATACTGCATACTTTAAAGCAGCACTTGTCTAACCTGTTCTGCTGAACTCAGTGCTGCTGAACTCAGTGTCTTGACAGAGCAGAACTACCTATGGCTTTGAGGAACAAGAAGTGGGTAAGATACATTGTAGTTGTTTGCTTTAAAATAATAATCTTTTATCTTTGATGCGTGAAGTAGTTAGCTGGTATCATTAAGTCACGTTCAAGCAATATTACTCAGATCTTAGTCTAAGCTGTTTTTTTTCTTTTTTCTTTTTCTTATCCCTCAGTTTGTAAGACTTGTATTGTTCAACACTTTGAAGACAGCAATGACTGTCCCAGGTGTGGCAACCAAGTGCATGAGACTAATCCACTAGAAATGTTAAGGTAAGATGATATTATATGTTTGAGAAAACAGAAGAACAACAACGAAAAAAATCCTAATATCTTTATCCTGAAAGAGAATTAATTTTTTGCTTATTTGTGTAGTATACCTATATCAACTGTTCTATGGCCATAGAATCTGGTAATTTCTCATCTCCCGGTAAATTGTAAATTGAGTGTTTTCAGATATAATGAAAATAGCAAAGATAATAAAAAGACACAGAAAGGCTGAATTAAAATAAATATTTTAATACCTCTATTAAACAAATTAATGAACCGGATACCATTTGTTCTTTACATTAAATTAAATTCTAGAGTTTCTTTTTTCAAATGATTTAGGGCGTTCCAAACTGCATGCAACTTTTTTCTGCTTAGAGTAATGTAAAAATGAATCATGCAAATAGCTGAATGTTTTCCAGGGCGTAGATCTACCAATCTGAATTGAATTTGCTGTCAGATTAAAGAAAAGACACTCATGAATTAAAATTTTGACACTGAAAGTGCTTTTTCTTGAGAGTTTGCATTTTTTATATCACAATAACACATCTTTGTTTAAACAATTTTTTTATTGAAATTCTAGATTCTTTTAGTGATGTTGTGTTGAAACAAAGGTGGTAGCCATCCTACACGCATAGTGCAGAGATCAAAAAATGTCATCATAAGTCCAAGAACTTCATGTTTTCTGAAACGATGAAGTCACTCCCTGCCCTCACTCCCAACACTCCCACCATCCACCAACCACTCCCAATATTATTAGTTTGTAATACTGTTGTGACCTTAGGAATAAATATTTTTACATCAATGTTAAAATAAATATTTACATCTGGAATTTACTAGGATTGGTATTATTTCCTAGCATCATTGTGTTTGCTACAGTTTGCCATGTTTTGCTTTGATTTTTATGATGGAAACGTGTGCAGAGCAATTCCCATGCTTCAGTTATATACCAAGAGGATAGGTGAGAGAGATTAAATTCAGCAACTCTAAAAGATATAATTAGCTGAAGTCCTTATCATCTGAATGTTTTTTGGAAGGGTAGGGCTTATGTAGATGTTTACCATAAATATTTTTCTGATCTTCTGTTAGTGTCTGAGGCTCTGCGACAGCTATAACAGAAGATGCTGTGCAGAGTGCAGAAGGCTACTAATAAGCTGAAAACAAAGTAATTTTAGAAATACCTCTTTTATTTTAGCAGGACCATTTCATAGGAGCTGAAAAATACATTTTCTGAAACATTTAGTAGATGTTTAGTAAAATAATAATATGCTTTAAGCAGGAAATGATAGAAGGGTGAGAAGAGTTGAGACCACAAGCCAGAAATGTGGGAAGAGCTATTTTCTCTGCGATTATTTCCTGAAATTCCTTTTAGAGTAATTGGGTTTATTTGCCAACAGACTGCATATAACTAGTAGTTTGCTGGTTGTTTTTATGAAACAGTTTTAAACATTTGCTAAACTAATAATCAGAAGAGCATATGAGCAGTGTAATGGAATTATCTTTTTTGGATGTTGCCTGCATAACTTAATATGTTGTCTTCTATGCTGACTGTAGAGACCAGCCCCATCATTGCTGAAGAATGCAGTCATTTTCTGAGAAATAGCGTTGAAGTCTCTGGAAAGTATTTTTAACTGAGGTCTTCATGATAAACTTTCTGAACTACTTTATAAACTCAATTCTGAATAACTTCATAACTGTGAGTTTTTAGATATATCTTTTAGTTGACAGCACTTAGGGTCTATTGAAACTGTAAGCCTAAGTCTGAAGTTCAACATGGAGCTCTAAAATGAAAATCCAGGAAGAGTGTTACATTCTAGAATTCCCTTTCCTAATTTAGCAGAATTCTGCATCAGCAATATTCAGTTGGGTCTGGATTGATTATACCATGAAGGCAGGCTTGTTTTTTTCTTGGTAGCATGCTTCTTTTGGTATAAGTTTTCCTGAGTGATAGTCTTCATTTGCTTCACATCAGGGAATTAGCAAATATCAGAGGGTAGCTTTGATCTTATAACTCGTTCAGTATTATAGAAGAGGTGAAAAAAGAAACTGTATGAAGCTGACATAAATGCTTGTTTCTTCTTTTAGTATGTTCTGGTTTAGAGGTTGGAAGATGTGGGGATGGAAAGAGGTGTGTCTCAAATATGAATGTTCTTGTTTCAGCTTTAACAGGAAGTATCATATTAAATGACTGAGACCAACTTTGGGGTTTTGTCAAGTACTTTCATTTTGGAATGAGTTTGATGCAAATCACAGAAATATAAATCTTTGTGAGGTCTCACAGGCGTGGATAATAGGAACACTGTACAATGCATCTGACATTGAGAATCTTTTTATCATTTCCTATTTTTTCCCCTATAGTTTAAGTTTACTTTCCCTGTACTTAAAGATCAGATGTGTTATTTTCTTCTGTGTTTTTTTTAAAGTATTAGTATTTACACTTCATAAGGACAAAATAGCTCTTTTTGTTTAGTTTTTGAAAGAAAATAAAGTCATTGAGTACAGTATGAAGCCAGTTCTTGCTTCTAGCATGGTGAATTTGCTAAGCATACTGGTTTTCTTTTTATGTTAGCATTACCAGTGACTTTTCTTTGGGACCATTGAAGACAGATTAGGAAGTGGTAAATGAGAATTTTAAAAAATAAATGTAGAAATAGCAGCAAGTATTATACCATCCTGAGGAATGGTTAGTGGGATTTTGAATTAAGGTAGTGATATTCTCTTTTGAAGTCCTGATTTTCTTTTCTCTAAATGAGTGAGTTATGAAGATTGAAGCTTTCTTACAATTTGAAATTAATTCCATTTCCAAGACAGGTTCTCAAGTTCCCAGTGCTCTGCTGTGGGAACTTCATAAAAAGCAGTACCATCTAGGTGTGTTAGATGCTGAGAAGAGAGGCTAGAAGAGATAACATACCATTTGGAAAGGTAGACCTATACTGTCATCTGTCAGAAGTGCTCTAACATCCCATGATTTTGCTTTTCTTCTTGTCTGTGAGAAAGTACTCTCTATGCTGTTTTGGTTTAGGGGAGGTCTGTTTCACTTGCTGAGGGGTTTTTGGTTTTGGTTTTGGTTTGTCCTTATAAATGGCAGCAATTTAAAAATAAGTTGTGATCATAGCTTAAATATTAATATACTTGTGAATGTCTCTATGAACTGACAGATAACATAGGGAATTGGTTTCAAACCAAGATGATTAAGTAGTGTAAACTTTTAGTTACAAATACAAAATTTTAGTTACAAATACAAATTCTGTAAATAACAGAACCTGGAATGCTCATGTATTTATTATAAGAAGATAATTGTTATCCATTAAAATGGCTTTTAGGCATTCCTTAAAAAAAAATCATTTAGTCGTCTTCTTGCTTTGCCATGGCTAGTGAGAAAAAGGTAGAGAACAGTCATATGTTTAATAATACACTATAGGCCTGTTATTTATAACATGTACAGATACATATATGTGTATATGCAGAGAGAGAGAGATCATTATTGAGATGAAAAATTAAGACAATTAAAAATATACCAAAGGCAATTACTGTATTGTAGCTTCTGACTGAATTTCAAGGTACTTCCTTTCTCTGGCCATAGTACTTAGTACTTTGTTTTGTCAAAACAAAAAACTTTGGGTTTTTGTTTAGGCTGTAGGCAGTGGGAGTTACTGTTCACAAGAGAAGAGGTAGAGAGCAGAGAATAAAAAGGAAAAGGAAACAGAATGAGAGAGGATAAGTGAGACAGGATGAGGAAGTGGAACTAGAAAGTGGACAATAAATTAAATGGATAGGAGAGTAGATAAAATTCAGAGAAAAAGGAAGAAAAATATTTTCGTTTCAGCAACAAAGGTAAATACACTGTGTCTTCCGGAAGGGACTGTAATAGCTATTTCTGGCACTAATATGAGGATATCGGAGGACATGCCTGTGCTGTGTGCTGTCATCTGGTAGACAAACTCATGGCAGATTTAAATAGTTTAAATGGATTAGGTTGGGTACTGAGAACTGTCTAGCCAGAGCAGCATGGATGCTCTGTGGTCATCTTTATCCAGCCAAGATTGGTTTGTCTGTGTTTTAATGAGTAGGGAATAGTCTGTTCAGTTTTTCGTAACAGCCTTATTAGCAAAGCACTTGAACACTTAATACGATACTAGAGTTTATAATTTTCATGCTTTCTACTCATGACCTGGACTTTTCCAGTTTGTTCTTTTTCGTAACACAATTGTTTGCATGTAAAACAAATTAAAACAATGAAAATTTTAGAGTATAATGTTTTTTCTCTTTTGCTTAATTTTTGTCTTTATACATTAAAAAATAAATTCCTTGTTTATTTCTAAAAGAAATCAATTCAGGAGGTGGTTGAGACAAGCTTTAATAAGTGTTGTCTCTCAAGCAAAAATCAATTGGGTTTTACATGATGTAATAATTACCAAAAATATGCAATTCATTTTATTGTTCAAAAGTTTTTGTTGTTTAGAAGCTAAAAATATTGAAAGCACTAGTTTCTACTTAATGTGAAATGTATTTTTTTTCCCTTTGAAAGGCTGGATAACACCTTAGAGGAAATTATATTTAAGCTAGTACCTGGACTTCGAGAACGTAAGTTTCTGATTTGATTTTGGGTACATATTTGGGTTGTTGTAGGGAATATTGCTATTTCTAATGATATAGCTATAGTATTGATTTAAAAATTCATGTTGCTGTTCTTTGATGTTAACTAGAGGAACTGCAGCGAGAGATCGAATTTTGGAAGAAAAACAAACCTCAAGAAAATGGGCAAGGTGATGATTTTTTTCTTTCTCTCTCTTATCTGAATGTTAAGTAACATTGCTCATTAAGCCCTGTTACTTCAGACACTTATGCATGTACATTGTTTCTACTGAATTCAAAGATACTACAGAAATTCGTAACAAATCTATGTAAATGTAGTCTGGGCCTTCATGTACTGCTGCTTATCTAGGTTTTACAGACCCTAGCTGTTTTACCATTATTTTTATTCGCGTTTCCCTGAGCTCTCACTTTCAACACTCGTGCCATTTTCTACTTGGATTCTTAATTCTCTTAACACAGCAAGATGCAGAACTACTTGAGTTTTTTACAGATTATTTTCTGTTACTGAATTTGACCAGCTGTTAAGTAGGAGGTTGTCAAGAATTAGTTGTGACAAGTAGTAAAACAGTTTTCCACACATGCTAAACAATTGTTTTATATAGACTCCAAAATGCTTTTTCTTTTTTTCTTTTATTTGTAGTTGACCCATGAACTTTGACAGCTCAGTATTGAGGTGCTAAGTGAGGACTACATCCAATGGTTTTTATGTCCCTTTAATTTGACATCAAGGTTTTGATACTATAGCCCATTCGATTTGGACATTTTTAAGAGTTTTTGAAAGGCTCTGCTAAGCTCAAGAAATAGCTATTTTTAGTAAAGGAGCACTGTCAAATACATGTCTTGCAATACTCTTCTGCACTTAATTGTTTATATTATCTTCTTTTCAACTTGATAACATTTCATTTTCTTTCTCACTAATTTTGTTGATTTGCATTTGTCATCCATTATAAGGTTCCTTTCTCTTTTATATAATTAAGGACAAGGTTCTTTTCTCTGTTGTATAATTAAACTAAGACCTCCAGGACAGTTAGATTAAATTATATTAGTTTACTACAATATACTGTGTGATGTATACCTATTCAGTTTTAAGAATACTTAGAAAATCTTTTACGAAATATAGATGTTTGTTGACTGTTGAGAAAATGATTTGCTGCCATATACATAGATAGAAAAAAATAACATAATTTGCAAATTTTTAGAATGTAGTTTATTCTTTGGTTCTTACCTTCCTCTCATAATTTAATAGTAAACCTAATGGAGATCAGTTACTAAGTGTAATGAGTGACTGGATTGTTTTGTGGATCTAAGGACGGCTCTAACTCTTAAAATACACTTTGAAGTAGCTACAGATGTATCCAGCTCTGTTAGTGATTGTATCCTTGAGCTATGGAAATTTGGCTCTACAAACTGGTTGAAAGTTATGATAACTCATTGAGACAAATTATGAGCACTTAAACTATTTTCTGCCATAAACAAGCTTTTAGAATCTTGCCTGAGAATAAATTTGTTTGGTGAGAATAATTTCAGTAAGAAGGGACTGTTTCAGTTGACAATACCATGCCCTGCAATGCCATGGTCAGTCTAGTTTAAAAGAGTCTCAGTTCTGTGCTGTACCACAAGTCACAACACAGTTCCCAACCTTAGCGTCTAAGATCCATAAAAACAAAAATAATCCCAGGATTTACAATTTTCACATATCACAAGAAAAAAAAGCCCAAAGAACAAAGCATATCTCAGGTATTGGTGACTTCACTAGGAGAATGGTTGCTAGAGACAGTTCATGGATGCTGATAGGAAACATACTGTGGTACAGAGAAGAAAAGTCTTTTGGTCCTCTTCAGTCTGAACTGCAGAAGGAGGAGGGCAAACAGTTTTGTATGTACTCACTCTCTGGTGATTGGTTTTACATTGAATATCTGAGAAAAGCACAGAGAGTAGACAGTTTCCAAGGTTTGCAAGAAAGGTTAGAAGAAAAACGACACCAGTTTACGACTTATGGAAAGAGGAGTGGAGGTGTCTGTTTGTTTTTCCTGTCTTCTGTTCTTGGCTTGATGCTTTTGACTTGGAGAACACCAAGTCCATTTTGGTGAGATTGAAATTTATTAATTTTTTTTCTTTTTCTTTTTTTTTTAACTTCTATCATTGAACTTTAATAACATGCCTGTAATGGACCGTCACATTGATTTCTGGAGGCTGCCTGTACAAACATCATTAATTCTAATATCTACAAGGAGTTTTTAGTAAATAGTCTGGTGCCATTTACATGGAGGAGCATTTGAATTTCTATCAGAATATCTTGAAAGATGCAACCTTTTTTGTGTGTTTACCTGTTTCTGGAATGATTTTGTGATTGCAAATTTGCTAGTTTCTCTAGTTCTTTAGTTGGTTTGCTGAAAGGCTTTTCAAACTGCATAACTAAATCTTCCACCATTACTCAGCAGTGACAACTGTTGAAAGTTGTCGATGTGTTTGCATTGCCAAAGAATCTGTGAATCATAAGCAGACACTCCTCAGACAAGTGCTTGTGACAGGTAGACTGCACCTGCTTGATTAAAAGAGTTTGCTTCCTGGACTTTCACAAAAAGAAAAAAAGTAATCTGTAGTATGATATGGAAAATTCTGTTCATAGCAAGATGATAGGAACAAAATGTTGGTATGATACACATTCAGCTAAATGTGTCAATAGCTAGTAGGGACTTGTGAACAAATCCTTTTTTAAATTCTAAAATACTTCAAAATTGTAGGAAAGAAAAGCTGTGAATGTAGATTAAAATTCATCTTGGGTATGTAAACTGAATGAAGTGAACTAATTACTGTGTCTAGAAGCTTAGGCATAGCTTGATATTTGTTAAAGTTTTCATTCTATCTTCTCATCTTAACTCTTCTAATGATGTAAAGACTTTGTGGTAAGTGTAGAAAACAGCAGAATTTGATCTGAAAGTTTCTCAGGAAATGCGAAAGTAGCTTATTCAAGTTACTTGTGATAATGTCTTATTCCAACAGAGAGCAGCCTTTGTTTTAAATCAATATAAATAAGTTGGGGATACAGAAAAAAATCATTACAACAAACGTATATAATAGGGTTATTGTAAACTGTATTCCAAATCTGTAAAAACTACTCCATTTTATGGTTCATTGTATGGTTGTTATTTACATACATTGTAGCTTTGTCTAGATGTCCAGAGAATTTGTGGATGCCCCATCCCCGGAAGTGTTCAAGGCCAGGTTGAATGAGGCTTTGAGCAACCTGGTGTAGTGGAGGGTGTTCCTGCCCGTGGCAGGGTAGTTGGAATTAGGTGATCTTTGAGGTCCCTTCCAACCTGAACCATTCTATGATTCTATGTACGTGCTAGTCTTAGGATTCCAGTATTCGACTGTGCTAAACCTTTGAAAACTGTAAGAGATGGTGCCTTTTCTGAAGAGTTAGATTTTTAAACCAGGAATCAATAGGACATGTAACAGCATCAGTGAAGAGAGATAACAAGGTGTATATGATTGTATAGGATATATGTGCTCTGCCAAAAAATATGGGGACTGTTTCTCTTTTCATACCTTTTTTTATTTTTAAAGGGGAATAAGTAAGTATATGGCTATTAAGTTATAAAATCCTTCTGGAGAGAGACACTTGGAGTTTTTACAATAACATTGCTTAGACCAGGTCAAAAGCAGATGAAAGTAAAGTTTTATCTTCCCTCAGTTTACTTCCTGATAACATTTCAGGAACTTGTCTCCATTTGGACAGTGTGGCAGAGAGGTAATATGAATTGATTACCCATGTTTCTTTGACATACAAGTGTTGGGATTAGTTATTCCACTGTTTATTTAAAAGCAATCTTTTTTGGCAGTGAACCGCCAAACCAAAGAGTAAGTTTGCATGGTTGAGTGATCTTGATGCACACACGGTTGCAAGGTTTTTATCACTGGACACAAACAGAAGTGAACAGCTATAACCATTAGTGATCCATCAGCCTAATTTTTTTCTGTCATATAGAAATCTGTTGTTTGTATATTACATTAAAATTTCAGTAGTAGAACTTTGTGTTCAGAGATTGGTAAATTGATCAGTTTAAGAACACACCGAATTAAAATTGTATAAAGTTAATTTGAAGAAAAAATATGCTCTTGAAAATGAAGTATTACTTTAGAAACGTGTTTGTTGCTACTGTGACTTTTAATTATTTTACACTTAAATAATATGATCTTCATATTTTACAGATGAAAGCCCAAAAGCTGATAAACCCAAAGTAGATGAGGAGTGTGACGAAAATGAAGAAGATAAAGACTATCACAGGAGTGACCCACAGATTGCTATTTGCCTTGACTGTTTACGCAACAATGGGCAGTCAGGAGATAATGTAGTCAAAGTGAGTAGTAAAGATGATCGGTGCTGTTGTTATTGTTGGCAGAATAGGAATTGTTACAGGAACCAAATAATTTTGTAAGCAATTAACAATAAACTTCAACGAGGTGATGTCTCCACTTCCACACTTATTTAGTGCTTTTGTTTGAAATATTTCAGTGCATCTTAGAATTTTGTAAAAAATACAATCCCATACAGAAAGCCATCTGTGACAGTGGATTTGTTTTTTTAAAATGGATTATATTTTAATTTTAGATTATATAGGCTGGAGAGCCTTGATGGTATATGAGTCCATTACACAACAGATTACCGCATACCACAGAGGTACTTAAAAAACTAGCTGTAGGTGAGCTGCCTCACACTTTCAGAATTGCTGTCTTACCATGCCAGCATGAAGCTGCATTTCAGATATGTTGTGCACTGAATGACTGAGATCCAGATCTTCTGAGCTGTAAACCTGATTCTGACACTGTTGTGTCACCTGTAGCCTTGGCAGGTCACTTCCATCTGCAAAATGTGTAGGGTAATACCTGCTAATTGCTGTTTTAAGAATTAGGGATATTTGGTTTCTGTTCATGAAGGAAAGATTACCCAGTGGTATCGAGGCTAGAAGAAAGTAGAAATGCTCTTAGATTTTAATAGTGTTTTTTTAAATTGCAAAGACAAGAATTTAAAAAATACTAAAAATTTGTTTAATAAAATGCTACTTAGATTTTCTGTGTACTATATTACATGTATAATTTTGGAAATTCTTACACAGAAATGTTTTGATTCAGCAAGAACACGTATGTATGTGTTATCGTTGTCTGTTTATGCTATATACAGTGAGAAACCTGTATCTCCTTCACCATGTGGGAGTGTTAGGTTTCCAGATTTCCTGTTGAGTCAAAACTATTAGGTTCTGGATCACAGGATCTGTGATAGTAGATCACATCTCACATTTGAGGCTGCCTTGTATTTTAGCTATATTATTTGAGGATATTTTTACTTCCTTTTTCTCTCAAGGACTGAAGAAATTCCAAGAAATTTAACATCTCTTTGACCACCAATGTTCCTAACACAGATGCTTAGATTTTTAAAGTTCTTCTGGGGCTTTTCTTGTGTTTGATGGTTTGTTGTTTTCTTTTTTCTTTTGTCCGTTTGTATCTTTCCAAAATTTCTTTAGAACCAGAGATGGGTTAAATGAACTTGTTAGTCATGCAAGTTTTGGAAAAAAGTGAACAAAAATGAACCTATGGTGCCATTATGATTTAGAAGAGAGTGCAGTGCAATTGGTTACTGAATGAAAAAAAAACCCCACACAGTTACAACCGTTCTTGCATTAAAGATTACTTACATGTTTCAAAATTTCTAACATGTTTTTCCTGTTTTGTTGCTGTTGCTTTAGGGCTTAATGAAGAAATTCATCCGCTGTTCTACTCGAGTGACCGTGGGAACTATCAAAAAGTTTCTCAGCTTGAAATTAAAACTTCCAAGTTCTTATGAGGTACATTTGAAAGAATAATGCTTATATTTTTATTTTCCTGCAAAGTATTAGTTTTTTATGGTATTTAATCATATTTGAACTTGAGGAATATTTTTTAGGCCAATCACTAAGTACTGTTCAATATTCCCAGTTATATTTTTCTGCCCTTAAATGGGAAGTCATCATTTTATCACAGTGACTAAAGTTTGTAATCAAGGAACTCATACAGTCCTAGTAACTTCAGTTTGATGCTCGCCTGTGGAGGAACACATACATTAAGTTTTGACATTTTTATGTGAAAAATAAATGTTTTCTCTTTCCATGTGGCTAATAAAAAAGTCACTTAATACAATTTTGGGCTAGTAGCTAGTGGGGAAGAGGAGAGATGAACTAGACATACACCAAATTACTCTGCAGTTTCATTTCTTTAGATGCAAGAAACTGTCCAGTAATTATGAAGAAGTGAGGAGCCCATACCGTTTGAATCTTTCAAAACGCAGATACTTTTTTTGCACCTTCTGTGGGATTAGGTGGAATTTCATGGAGAGAGGGTCTTTGCTCCATGAGTGATTTGATCTTGGCCAAGACTGTTCCCTGGGGGGTCTTCCTAACATGATAGAAGTTGCAATGCAGGACAGAATTGAGAAATGTGAGGCTCCTGCCTCTGTTTTTCCCCTTCCCAGGGATACAGGAATTTTTACCTCAGCACAGACTATTTCTTCAGCCAGTTGTCTTCCAGGAGTCAATGACTCTGTGAACTGCAGGCTGCCTTTAGCACAAATGGCAGCATCCCAGCTTTGATCAGAGGTAGGGCTGAGTTAGGCAAAGTGCTCAGGTTATAGCAGAGCTATATGCAGGAGTTTGTCTCAGTATCATGACATGCTGACCAGCCGTTTTGATGTCATTTGGGTTTGTTAATTATGTTTATTTAATCTGTCTCTAGCACCTTAATGGCTTGTGTTACATAGTATCTGCTTACTTTTTAATTTTGACCTTTTTTTTTCCTCTAAAATACAGAAAAGCATTATAGCTATAGAAATGAAAGAATTTTCAAGCATTTTCAGGGGAGGGCAGAAGTGGGATGGTATAATACAGTTTAAACCAGTCATTTTTCACAGTAAGATCATTACTTTTTTTTTTTTTCCTTCTGTTAATGAAGAATCACATTTGTATACTCAGAAGTGCATTTTCCTTGTAATTTACAGTTATTTTGAAGTAATTTTTTTGAACTACTTTACCATTTATTTTAGAAAAATGAAAATTACAATACTTCTGGTTTGTATCTTTGGGTTCGAAAGAGCGTTGACGATAGAGAGAAGGCTTTCAAAATACAGCACAAGGCTTTCTCTTGAAACAGATAGCATGTAGTATTGATAAATACAGGGAGTGTTTGTCTACTAGTGATTTCCTACCTAGTTTAGCAGAGTGCCTTCTGTCCACTCCTTAATTGAAAACACAGAAGTGAAAAAATAAAGTAGAATGCTACTATTAAAAATAGCAGTATAGTTTATTGTCAGTATGTTGTGTTTATCCAGGTTTGATATACATGTCCAATGGAGTTAGTGTATAATGAGAGGAGTCAAAGGATTAAGTCTCAGAGATTTACTTAGAGTTCGTGTAGACATTAAAATTTTTCATCCCTTTGTCTTACTGTTTGTTCTGTTGTATTTTAAGCTGGATGTACTATGCAATGGAGAAATCATGGGGAAGGATCATACTATGGAATTCATCTATATGACGAGATGGAGACTAAGAGGCGAAAACGTAAATGCTGTTACGTTACTAGTAAATGGTGTTTTGGTATATTTGTTATAGAGAGTATACTTGCTTTCACAGCTAGGTCCACAATATATTCTGTGAGCTTTCAAAAAACCCTTATTTAAAAATGCATTTGCATGTTTTCTGGATTTCTTGTGTTAAGCCCTATGAGGGAAACCCTCCAGCAAGTGTATTGTGTAGATTCTGAAACTTTAAAATAGCAGGTACACAAAGTTTACATGCAAGTTCTGCTCTGAGTTTTAAGTCAAGTATCTGAAAACCCAAGCACTTGTTCTTTCTCTACAAATTTGGGTTTAGTGACCTTTTGAATTACGATAGTTGGCAAATCTGCATCCAGCAGTTCTTTATTAAGAATCTGTTTTATTCAGTCAGTAAACTGAAAGTGGCACTGAAAAATTATTGTAGAAAGGTAATTGTTTTATTATTGTTTCTGTTAATACTGGTTTTTAGACATGCTGTATAATGCTAACATCCAGATAACACAGCTAAATGAGTTTTCCTCGCTGCATGTGCATGTTTTAGAATTGCAATATTTAACTTATTAAAAGACATTTCTTTCAGGTCTGATATTCAGTTTGATTTAGTAGCCCTTTTAATGCCTTGTATATTTAGTTGTTTTTGTTAGAAGTCCTAGCTCCATTTCTTCTCTTTCTTTTATAGATTCATTTGTGTGTGGCTGTTGGTTGTTCTTTACTCTTTATTGCTTTGTAGTATGTGCAGGTTTGTTGTGTATCACTGCCAATGGAGCCCATATTGGAATGCTGCTAAGATTAAGCACTTAAACATATGTTAATGTACTGATCTGTAGAAAATTCCAAACTTTTCTGTACTCAGAATAACAAGCAGTGGGGCACAGACAGAGAAGACAGAGAGTTAAGCACACTGTGGAGTTAACAATTTGCAAGTTTCTTAAAGTTTTAACTTAGTCTGAAGGAGGGGAAGAAGGATAGATTTTCATAGGAATTAGGAGACTTAAAATCTATATAGGCAAGCATTCATTAAATTTGAAAGTAATATTGCACTGAAATTTGATGAATTGCTGAAACCCCAACATTGTACCAATAAGGAAGCTTTAAGTAATACTTTTTCCACTTCTGCCTTGAAACCAGTGGGTGTTTGTTTGGCTTGCCATCTTATATTTTTGTTAGCGTTGGCTGTACTATTAGGAAATGTTGAGGCAACAACTTTAGTGATAATGGAATTCTTTCATGACGTTTAATCCTGCAGCCCCTGCCTACAAATGGACTTTTGGCAGTTACATTGGTTTGGAAGCAACAGTAACTATCATTTTGACAAAAAAAGGACATTCTTTGTGCTGGTTAAAATTTTTCAAAAATCTCAGAACTATAGTTTTTAACATTAAGTGAATATAAGAGTTGACAACTCTTGACTAAATTTGTAAGTTTTGTTTACATACACATAGTATAGTCAGGTATGTGTTCATCTTTCCCCTAATGTAGTTTTAAATCACTCCCCTGAAGTCAGAGAGGACAAAGTAAAACCTGTAAAAATTGCATTGTGCTGGTAATAAGTCCAGTAACGTCTGAGCTTCTATGATTTTGTTATCCCAAACTGTTTTGGGTCTTGTTATAAAACTGAAGTTGTGACGGTAATTAATTAACAGTCTCTTCTTTTGGGTCAAGATCAAGTAAATCCATTATCTGCGTCTTTGGTACTATTCACTTTGAGCTTTTACTGGCACACCTGTGGACCCTACAAGAGGTAGAGTAGTAAAGGGAAAATATCCATTTATTCATTAGATAAGTCTTTCCTGTTTTAAATAAGTAAATTACTTTTAAACTTTACATTTGAAAATTTAGAAAACATTAAATGGTAAATGTATATGTCCAGCTGTGGATGCCTCTTATCTGATCAGAAAATCATCTCCTCCGCAGTTTCGGTGTCAGAACTGCTCATCTTCGCAAGTCTACTCACAGGATGGCACTTTTTATCAGGTAAGAGGCACTCACGACTGTACATACTACAGTCATTAAGGTCCTGTCAGCACTTCAATTGTAATCCAACTTGTGGAGTTTTTATAATTCCTCACTACAAAGTGCTAAAAGTCTATGTCCAAGGCCTGAACATTTTTGTTCATACAGAGAAAACTTTATTGAATGAATAAATAGAATCCATTCAAAAGGTTTAGGGGTTTCTTTTACTTTACATTAGGCCATTTGTCTTTTTGTTAGAGAGATCATTCTGTAGGCTGATACCTGCATCAATCTGGAAAGCTTATGTACCTCTTCTGTCTCATCCTTCTAACTAGTAGCATTGGGCAGTCACTGACAAGGGATCAAAACTGAAGAGTGTGAATCAAATGAGACTACACTGGTTTCATCTCTTTATGGCAATTCATATATTCTTTTTAATGGAGTAAAGAAATGTTAGCTTTTTCTAATACTGTATTTGTTTCACATCTGTTAAAATTAGAAATGGAATAATGCCTTATCTCTAGAATATAGCAAACTAAAACCTCCAGAACCTGCAAACTGAAGTTGATTTTCAAATTTCGTTGACCAAACTGGTTCATACCTGCATGAAACAATATTTCCGTTTCCTCATTGGGAATTTCGTTTCGAACTAATTTCTTAAAGTTACTTTTGAAGTTTGAGATAATATTTTTGCTTGTGCAAAAAATTGAAGTTAATGATAGAGAGTCACTCCCCACTATGGATGGGAGTGAACTATTGCAGTCATGCCTACTTCTGCTACTATATGGTGGAATAATTAGAATTGTTCCACCATAGTGCATTTCATTTATACAGTTGGTTTGTAATTTTGTTTGCAAAAACACTGAGCCTCACTGGTTTACATGGCAATTTCAGTGAGTTGACTGCTCTCTCTCTGCCAGTGTGCACTTCCAATTACAGTTTACTTTTAGAGACAATTTATAAAATCAAAGTGAAAAACATGTGAAATAGCAGTTAAATAATATGGTAGTCATATCCTATGCAAAAAAATCAGAGACCAAGTAATTTATGATACTGGAGCTATATGTTGGTTAATTGCACATGCAGACTACACATGGTGCTCCCTGTGTTCTCTCCTAAATGCTCCTGCTACTGTTGAATACTTCTGGGTTTATGGTTCAGTTTCTCTGCACTCCAGTTTATAAATCCCCAGCAAGTATGATCACATTCAGTTCCAGTGATGTGATCATTTCACTACCATGGCATGGAAAGTTTATTAACCTGTATAGGTCTATGCAGTGATATCTTTCTTTTTTTGTCACTTTGAGTTCATCTGTGTCACATTTGAAGGATAAGGTAAAATATTTCTGGTTTTAATGATAGCTTCTGTAATAATTCTTTGTAATTCCAAATTTACAATTAAAAAAGGCTTAAATTAGCTATATTCCACTGCCCTGTTGCAGAGAAGTAGTTAAGCCCATATAGTTGCTGAGACAATAACATTTTCCTGTTTTTTACACTATAGAAAACATCCAGTATCCTAATGAAGTTACGAGGAAAATTTCAGACTTAAATGAAATACTGACAGACGGAAAAAATAACCAGAACTTCCAGCAACAAGTGCCCAGGTATTCCATGGCACTTTCTGGAAACCCACCCACAATTTTGTCAGTTCAGAGATCCAAGCAGTTGGTTTGCCATGTATTTCCCAGTGAGAAGTAATAAAAATATATCACTAAATCTGAAGTTGAGGAGTTTGGATGTGGGGGAGAAGTTAGCCCTCATCTCTCAGAAAATCAGCTGACAGCAATTTGACCAGATTTTTTTTTTTTTCTTTTTAATACCAGAGTAGCCTGGCTCGCATTAACTAGTGTTGACTAGGAGGATGGCTATGGAATCTCCATATTTATAAAAATCAAACAAAATACATCATCTATAAATTGAATTTGTTTTAAAAAGTATAAAATTTCAAGATTGTTTTTCCTCAAACTCAGCAACGCAGAAATAAGAGGACTTGTTTGAGCACTCCAAGTATATATGTCGTAAAACATATAAATCATGAAATATATAAAAGCAGATACAGGAATTTTATGTTAATGACATATAACTACAACTAAATTACTTAGAGATTAAATATAGATTTGAAGTACAGGTATAGATTTAACTGTTGAAATGTATAGAATTATTTCATATAAATAAAACTGCATATACATGTGTCTTAGGGATAAGCTCTGGCTATTCTTAAGGCACTCTTTAATTGAATTTTCTGTGTAATTTTTATGAATTATGTCTTCATGTTTTCTTGTGGGTTTTTTTTGTTGTTGTTTTTCTCTTGCTTTTGTTTTTAGTCTTATCCTATGGTACTTCAGTATCGACCTAGAATTGACTTCGGATAGACCAAAGGGCCAGATCCCACTGAGATGAATCCTGCACTATTTGTTTACCCATCGACAGATTGCACAATGAATGGATGTGCCTGGATTAGGGGGACACAACCAGATTTTCAGCATGCAAATAAGGACATTGTCTTTCTTAAAATTGTCAGTTGCATCTCTGTTGTTTCTATTAGAGCAAGCCAAGTGCCATTCTGCTACTGAAATGTGCATAAGATATTTGTGTATCTTACGAGTGTGCTGCAAATCATAGCCAAAATCATGAAGTGTACAGTCAAGATTCAAAAACTTTGGAATATTTTTGCTTGCGTGTTAGAAAATTTTTCTGGTCCTAATATTGATTACACTAGCAAAATGGCAGAGTGCTCATTCCATGTGGTGTTGCAGTTTCACACTTACTATTTTACTGAATATTGTTGTTTAAATCATAGAGTACTGTACAATTAACTAAGGATTATACCTTGAAAATATTTTGTATAGAAAATATATTTAGAAAAGTGGTAATTGGGCCACTACCTTTTTCTTGATAAGCTTCTCATGGGTCCAGGTATAGCTCACTCATGAGTGTGCAACAGTCCTTTTGCAGTGAATGATGATTAATTACCCTTAACAAGAGATGTAGAACATGGTAATTCAAAACAGCAATGTTAAATCTAAATAGATTCTGATAATATTGCTTAAAAGCATCGCAGCCTTTGTGATTGCACTTTTCTATGATTTCACTTTTCTATGATTTCCCTAAAGATTGGAATTTGGGATACTAGCTATTTTTGGAAAATGACTTCTGGTCAGATTACATTTCTTCTAATAAAGCCTTCATAAAAATGAAGTTTAAAATAATGTAAATGTCTATGGAACAAATAAATTTCGCTGTAAGGTTACAACCAAGGCAGAATTCTACATAATTATTGCCTAACATAGTAAGCTTTTCCCTTTAAGGTTGGTTGGAGGTATATAATACGCTAAGACAAAAATAATATATAGCTTTAATTACATTGTATATCTCTTGTGACTATCTGGAGTTTAGAATTCATTGTAGAAATTTTAATTAGTTAAAGTCACATCATAAATTTATTTCCATAAAATTGGAGATAATGCAATACTGAAGATAAGCAATCTGACCAAAATAATTGTTCAGGTCTTCTTTTTCCTAAGACCTGGTAGTGCTGGATAAAAACTGATTGTTGCCTTAGGTATTGCAAGCGTAATGGTTCTAGTATAGAATGTTTATTGAAGTTTCTGGTAACATTACAGGGAGCATAGTAATGCATATGTTTTCTGTAGTCTTCTGTTGTCTTTGCTCTGCTTAAAAGTCAGTTGAGTTTTTCACTTCAAATTTTGTGGAGATACTTATAGTTCCGTATCTTTATGTAATTTCTACTGAATACACACCTGCTAGTGTTGTAGATAACTATTTACTTTCTTATGCCTTTTGCATACAGTAAAAAGGAACCAAATCAACTTCTCAGAAGCTACTATAGAGTGAATTAATTGTACTTAGATAAGACAAAGTGAAAATTCTATCTTGAGATCAAGTATAAAAGATAGATGCAAGGGTATAACTCCTTTGCAAATTTTTGTTCGTGTGCATTAATATGTTTCTGTAGGAGAGATAAGCATGTTGTGGATTAAATCTGGCCTCGAGGAATCCATATAGAGTCGGGTTGAATTCTACCATTGCACTCCAAAGCCTATATGACATACAGAAATAAAGATGCTGTCGGTAGCAGTCTGTTTAGGAAACCTGCCATTGCAGGTCAAGGTTGCACATATTGTGCAGATGCCGGTGAACCTGGGGAAGCAAAACCTTTAGGAAGCTGCTGCTCCTTTCTGCAGGCATAGTGTGCTGACTGGTATAGGCAGTGCCTCGCCCACACTGTAGATGGGAAGGGGTGCACATGCTGGCTGCGGGAAGCGGTCGTCTTTTTGCCCACCCAGTCCTATGATGTGCTACATGACAAATAACTTCATGTAGGGAGGGCCCCTCTCCTCTGCAAAGTCTCTAGGGAAGAACAGATTCTTTGTGTACATAGAGGTCCTCTCATGGAGCAGCTTAGAAGAGCAGAGCATGTGTTCTAATTGCAATCATTCTTCTCTTTAGTATATACAGTTTCGTATGGTAGAAATAGGATATTATTTGTAAATATTTACATGCACATACAGATGACACCTTACAGTTTTTATATATTTCGTGTGTTTTTATACCAGAATTTTCACTGTAGATTCACTTGAGATGAAACGCCTGTTTCAGTTTATCGCAAAACTAACGGTAGTACGCTTAAGCATAATTTCTGCTTGGTTCAGGGGACAATTTTTTTTTCTCAATAATTGAGCTTGCTGTCTTGAAAAATTTGAACAGATTTGTTGTAAAGAGAGAAGAACACATTATTTTTAATCCTTTTTGAGTTATCTTACACAGAACTTTTCCTTCACCTAACAGGACCACTGAAATAGGCCTACTTTGTTTTGGCTTCTGAATGGCAACTAATAGAAAATGTGACTGTTTAATGACTTTCTGTATTCAGAATTCAGAGAACCACATATTCTCTTGATCAGAATTGAACATTGCTTTAATTCATGGTATTTTCTTGGTGCAACTTAAAGCTAGATTACAGAAGGCAAAATCTTCATTTTAAGCATGGAGAATACTCACAGATTTGATTTAATGTTCCCAGCTGAGAATCATGGCATTAAATGTATATGATCTAGCCACCTACACTTTATGCATTTCAGATTTGATGGCACAGTGCCCGAGTGCAGTTATAGTTTAATAGTTTTCGTAGCAGTGAAGTGCCGATGAAATAAATATCTTAACTGGGCAGCTTATATAACACAGGCATTGCCTTCTTTACAAGACATTTCTCTCCTGTGTAGTATATATGTGCCATGTGTCTACAGATATGCATATTTAATTCATCTGTGCCAGTTAAGAATATCTGAACAGCATAGGTATCTGAGAATGCATGTACAGATTCCTGTGTGCCAAAGATGGGGTAAAATGTAATGAGTACCTAAGCATTCCATTAAAATTGCACCATATGCGATCCTAGAGCAGATGACTATACAGTCACACTTTCTGAGCATTTCCATGACAAAGTGTCACCACTGCATGGTTGTAAAGAATAACAATATAAAATAAGTGTTGCTTCCACTGTGTTTCTATGGCTTTGCCATATCGGCAGTACCTAGCTGCAGAGGAGTAAGATCTACAAAATTCTGCACTACTACCTAACCTTGCCATCTCTTATTTAGCATATTTGATGCTTCCCCCCCCCACCCCCAAAAGTGAAAAACTTATATCTGCTTTTAACTCTGGGGTAACTCATTAATGAAAGTCATAAGCAACTTTTTGTTGAGCATAGCTGTGTGCTGGATTTGTCTAATAACAAACTGTAAGCTAGAATGTACAAGCAAGATCCTGTAATATCTCAAACACTATGGAATTAGATGATCAATTAAGAAATGTATCTTCCATCAGGCATTACTACACTGCTCATAGCTAAGGGCCTAGTCCTATAAACATATTTTTATTTGGATGAAATACCAAATAAGATTATTACAGTTCTAAGTGACTCATCACTATGGTAGGTACTGTTCACATGAAAGCTTCTGAGACTTGGGTCCTAGGAGTATGCAGTGCTGTAAGGATATTGTGCATACTCAGCTAGCTTGCAGTTATTATGCAGAAAAAAAATCTAAAAAGTATTATTTTGACTTTATTGAAAATGTTAAATAAAGCAAAGTGCCTAATTATTAATACAGAATACCTTTTAAGCCCATTGTTTGCATTTGGCAGGGTAATACTTGCTTCTGTATTTTATCTATGGTATTAATATTTTCAGCAAGAATATTTCATAAACATACTGTATCGAGAAGCTTTCTTTCATGGGAAACAAGCAGAAAAAGAAATGTGTTCTCTTAGATAATTTAAAATTGGAAAAAACCTATCTCAGTAGAAACTATATGAAAAGAATTACTTTTATATTGAAATTATTTCATTTTCTGCATGAGGAACCCTTGATTTCTGGATCTTGGTCTTTTTTCTTCTTAGGCTCTGACAATTTGACTTGACTTTTCTCTTCTCCAGTTATTGAAAACAGTTACAGTGTATCTGTAGCAGAAAAAAGATGGATAACATTCCCTTTAGATACAAGCTAGGTTCTTGATCTCTGCTGCAGACAAAGTAATGATCCAGAGTTCCATCTCATCTCCCCCAGGTATAATTGTTAGACATGACTTTGTGAGAGAAGTAAACAATTTTTTCTTCTCTGTTGTTTTCTAAAATAACAAAATAGGCCAGGGTTTAGTCTTTCAATTGAACCAATCACTGAGTTGTATTGTTCCATTTGTGTTTTTTTCACATTTTCATGTCACTGAAGATGCCAAGAGGCATTCACTTCCCAGAAAAAAAATTCTTGTGATGATTTGCAACAAAAGGAATAGTGTCCAGATCCGCCAGGTACTACATCTGGTAGGAATACTAGAGAACAGGTAGTTGTTCAAAGACAGTCTTAAGTCCCAAAATAAACAGATTGAGCCCTGTTTATAGAGGGGCTACATAAAATACTGGTCAATTACATGGACTAATCAAACTCATTTTTATCCTGGAAAAGACCAAAGGCAGTTAAGACTTACATGCCTATCCGCAGCAAATATATAAACATAGAGATGCTTAAATCAAGAGCTTGGTCCAGTTTCTTCACTTAACCTGGACAGGTCGAAGGTATCTATTTGATTCCATCGAAAATGCATGTATCTTGTAGGATATTCTTCTCTCATTTTACTTCATCCTATGTTATTTTATTATTTATTTCAGTTAAAATGTCTGTTCAGGCACCCTCTGTCCTGTAATTAATTCTAGGTTTTTACACATCTTTTGCCCATTCCCATACCCCACCCCATTTCATGTCCAACGAGTAGAAACATTGTGGAACTATAAAAGAGAAATTACACATGAGGAATCAGCTCATAGATTTGGTTCGTCAGGCAGCTCTCATGGATTTCAGCAAGTTTTCACAATTCTGCATTCTGAATCCTTTGTACCTGGTTTAAACATGGTAGTACTTCCATGAGGTGTTCAGCTAAAGACACTTGTTTGAGGAAGGATTGAAGTCTACTGAAGCATGTTCCAGGATGAACTCCGAGACACAAGGGAATTGATCACTCTAAAGGAAATGTGAAAAGCTTCCAACTGCCCATTTACCACTAGTTTTATCATATATGGGTATTCTGGCCTTCAGACCTCAGCTGAAACATCCTTCTGTAGGCATGTCCTCTGAAAGATGATCTTAAATTGGTAATATATTTTTCTTCATAAGCAGATGTACCTGTTGATTTTTTTAAAACTTATTAGCTGCGCTGTCTGTAGATCAGATTAAAGCATCAGATTCCAGAACAGAAAATTGATTATTTAATGAATTCCTGACAGATTCTTCCATTCAAGGTATGTGCCATAAAACTTCTTCTGAGTTCAAGTAGCTTGCTACTACGGTTGAGTAAGGATGTTGTTTCATTTTCTAGTAAGCAATTTAGATCTGTACAGTTCTGGAGTGTGGCAGTGAAACGGAAGAGCTGTATAGATGGGCGGAAAGATCCAGGCCACCTTTTGTCCTTGCAGAAAGACACCCAGTTCTGTAGGCTCAGGATGAAGGAGACATTCTGGAACTAAAGATGTCTACAAGTGGAAGTTTTTGTAATTACATTCATTTTAACCAAAGAGAGGCATTAGTTTGACTTTACTTGTTTATCTGAACCATTAGGTGTACTTTTCTTTGAAGTAACTTTTACGTGTATTTTTAGAAAATGCTTCTAATAAGGTATGATAATGTGACAGTTGACAGGATAAGGTGAACAGAAGTAGTTACTGTGCATTTTCCTTTTTCCTCATGATAGTGAGTGGAAAGCAAAGTAAGAGTTGAGAGTAGGTTGCTATACAATATACAAAATTGCTGCAAAAATAAAATGTGCTGCTAGTTAACATACTGAGGTTTGTATTAAAAATGAAGTTGTACTAAAGATGTTTATTATCAAAGTGCAAGGCACATATTTTACGATGGTATTCTACTCCTAAAATCCTGGTTTGTATTATATTGAGTATAGTAGGCATTGTTGCTGTTGTCTCCTGAATTTTGATTTGGTGAAATGAAACGTGCTCCCTTTTTTCTGAAAAATATCACATATTAATTGATTTAAAATTACTTTTGGTTGTCAGATATTTAGTTTGTTCATAAAAAAAAAAAAGGTTTTTTAGATAAACTATTCTTATGAATAATCTGATGGCCTAATAGTTTTAAGGGACCTATTTAATACCAAAGGTAAAGCCACACAGAAACTGACTTGGAATAAGGCATTGACACTTCATGTGGTGAAAAGTTAAACCTGGAATCAGTCAAGCAAAACTTAACTGGTGGTAGCTTTCTGTGTCATCAAGGTAAAGGGTTAGGCACACCTAGCAGTTTCCAAAACAAAATAGAAAAAAACCAACAAACAACCAACAGGAGTAGCATAAAGGTTGAGTTAACAGACCTAGAGTAGCTCTTTGAGTCATAGCTCATGTCCATGAAGAAAAGCACAAAGGCTTGCATTACTGATGTGTCTGCTATACCTGGCCTGTGAACTAATAAAAAACTTCAGTGTGCTGTCAATCTTGTAAACCTTCCAAAGCACAAAATAGTCACCAAGCTACTTTTGGGTTTTCTAGTCGTAGTTCAGTGATTTTTTTGGAGGGTAGAAAGGACAGACTTGGAGGATAATGAGAAGATATTAAGTACATTTTGCAGATTTTTATAGATATTTTTTTAGCAAATGGCATTGCTGTCCTTGACATGAGACCATTGATTAGCAGGAAGTCAAGTATTTTACTTGTGCAGTGTAAAATAGAAAGAATAAAGAAATCCAAATATCTTGATTTCCTTTTCCAGGATAGTGACTAACTAAACTGGAAAGGAATGGGACAATTTAATTATTTATCTGACTGAAATATTTCATTCTAAAAACTTATTTATCATATTTTTTTTCTCAAATACAAGTTTCTTAGAATAAACATGAAGCAATGCATCATTCTTTTCCCTTATTGCAGACTTATTGAAAGGAAAATATTTTGCGTTTTTTAAAATTAATGCAAAGCCTGAATTGTTGGATGTTCCAGGCTACTGAATAGATGATACAGAGTTAACTCTCAATGGATTTTTTTGGGATGGGGGCCTAAGTGTCCTTATATAAGCTGTGATCCAAGTTATGATAAGAAAGGAGCCTATTGTGAGCAGTAATAATGTTCTAATGCTTCCTTGCATTTGATCAGTGGTTACCAGTTTTTAATATAACAGCCCTCACAGTACTTAGGAGCTCATAGAACATATTGTGATGTTATGTTGCTGATTTGTTTTAAAATATAAAATGTTTTAAGCTTTTTGTCAAAAGTGATAACATCATATTACAAATAAACCTTTTTGTGGTTGTAAAATTTAG
This sequence comes from Tauraco erythrolophus, assembly GCF_009769465.1. Taxonomy (NCBI): domain Eukaryota; kingdom Metazoa; phylum Chordata; class Aves; order Musophagiformes; family Musophagidae; genus Tauraco; species Tauraco erythrolophus. The sequence continues at coordinate 19,286,879 of NC_141473.1, read as the reverse complement.
CTTATAAATCATTCAAATTGAAGTGAAAAAAACACAGGTCATTGTTAATGACAGTCTATCCTACTATTAAGAATATATGTATTTTTGTAAAGGAAAAGCACTTGTAGATATTTAATCTGTCCAATATCTATCTATGTTAATGTTTTGAAAAAACAAAACAAAACAAAATGCTGCTTAGAGAATCACTTACATATTTTTATTTTTTTTGTGCTCAAATGCATTTTCTGTTGAGCTATGGAATGTTTATTCTGTGTGAAGCTGTATAGTTAGTACAGCTGGGCTAAATGCATTTCTAACCTTAATCAATTGTATCTGAATATGATAATACATCTTCTGCCTAATCAGATTGCTGATTGCAAAACATAGACTGTTGGTGCTGTTTTTCATCTTTGATATTAGCTTCATCTTGCCGTATAACATTTCTACTTCATAATAATTATAAAAAATACTAATATTTTTTGTGATGTTTGTGTTTAATGGATGTTTTAGGGTATATTTGGTTATTCGGTTATACCTTTTTATACCTATAAACATTTTTATAAAATGGTGACAGAATTGTACATACAGTATTTAAAAACCAGTTTCCCAGATGAAAAAGTATGCCAGATTAGTAAAATTTAATACCTACTTTCCTCCAAAGGAAAGTACTGCTGGGTACATGCATGGAACATGATTGCATCAGTAAAGTTCCTGAGCATTTGTACAAATAGTATTTTTTAAATTCAGCATAACTCATTTCTTGTAATATTTTGCAGCAATTTGAAACATCACTCCTAACTGTATTTTGATTCAACATAGTGAACTAACACAGTTTCAGGAAAAAACAAATAATTTATAAGCAAAGAATTCTATTAAAGTAAAGAGTGGCAACCACATTTATTTGTAGTTTTTAGTGTACATTCTGAAATCAATTTACTTATTTCAGTGGGATGTACTCCATGGGCCTGATGCTGAGTTAAGCTCTTCCACTTGACCTCAGTGGAGCTAATTTCTTTAAATAACCTTGTGGCTAAAACTTGAAATGACCCAGAATCCCCACTTCCTCAGTGAATTTCCTTTCATGGGTGGCTAAAATTGTTTACATTTAATCTCACTATATTAACCTTCCCATAAGTAAATAAGTTTTGCAACATTGTGTGTGTACCCTAGCAGTAGAGTTCAGTGTTACAAATCCAGCGGAGTAAACACTTGCACATTCGTCAAATCAGGGTAGAATTTCACTCAGACTATGAACACTTGTAGTGCCACTATCTCATTAATACACACGCTTCACAAAGATCTGTTAGTGATCAGGTTTTGATGTGGTTTATTATTTGAATATTGTCCATTTTTATCATTTTTGTTGAGAGCTAATTTCTGTATTAATTCATTGGGGGTTAACGTCTCAGTGTCCACAAAGCAGCATTTTAAGAACTTAAATCCATTTGAGCTATGAGTGCAATACCAGTATTGCAGTCTTGTATCTTTCAGAAAACCAAATATCTTGTGTTTTGAAGTATTTAAAAGAGCACTGTAAATTTCACCCACTTCTACCAAAGGAATCATTTTTTTTCTTAATCTTTGCTAAAATCCTTAGAAGCTGAGTGTGGCCCTGGAAAAAAACAAGACACCTCTACCCGAGTTAGCACTAGAGAGCAATTGTACAATTAGGGAAGGGAAGTGCTGGTACTAGGGGTTTTTTGGCAAAACCCCGTGGTCCTGCCTCTTGGTGTAGAGTGAAGTGTGCCTGTTTGAAGCTGCATCGACGTTTGTAAGCAAGATTTATTTCAGAACAACAACTCGTGTAAACCCTATAAATGGACCTTTTAGAATCTTGTGTATGAATGTATCTGATATGTAATGATATTTCTAATTATGTAACTACCTGTATGGCTCAGTACTGCTGATATTGAGTGCTTCATGCTAATGTCAAGAATGTTCACAGCACCTTTGTAACAGCTGATAACAAATTACAATTTGGTCTGACCCGTATGCTGCAAGATGCCTCTAGCCCAGTTGGATTAATTTTATGAAAAATCTAGATGAGCAAGAAGTATAACTAATCTGCTTACTAGCACTGAATTGCTCCTTTCTCAAAGCAATAAATATATTCATGTTGTAACATCTGTTGTGCAGCCTACAATACGAGTTGTTTTGTTGCATTGTTTCTATATAATTTATTTTGTGCAATAAAAGATCTCTGGTTTTATCTGACTTCTCTCTAATTTGTAATAATATTTGAATTAAAACAGTTACTAGCTTTGTATCTTACTCATGCAAGCATACTATCAACTCACAGAAATGCAGAGTAGAATATGGGAGGCACTAATGTTTTGCCTTACAGAAAAATCAGGAAGTATTCGTGTGGCCTAATTTTGTTCTTGTTAATGTCATAGACAGTGTAACCACTAATTTTCATGGGTGCAAAGCCTGCCTAAGACTAAATTTGACTGGTTTGGACACCCCATTTGTAAAATATAACTAAGTGGGTTATGCAGCGTGACTGTGTGTTTAAGGCTTTTTTTACAAAGTACATTTCAGTGCTTAACAATCCCATAGAGCTTCTGCCACTGTTTTTTTTAAACCTAGTTTCACTGCTTTTTATCATGTCAGGTTTTTTTTTTCCTTTTTGTTCTCTCCTTTTTTTTGATGTTTTCTAAGTTAATGTGGTTTCAGTAGTATTTATTGTTCTGTGCGCTTAACTTCTCATTACCCTTTATTATGTTGTTGGGGTTTTTTAACTCTAAGGTAATGCAAAATAAATATGCATGCATATTGGAAGCTAGAGGATGTACTTATAAATGAGCCCTTGGTGTGAACCAACAGTCTTCATACTATATGCTGAGTTATTACAAAGAAAATCAATGGAGGGAGAGGTGTTACTCAAGAAAACTCATACCTTTTATCTGAGATGCTACTGTGAAACCTACAATACCGCCCCATGAGATCTGAGATGTGATTCAGACCTGGAAATGGTAGAAGGGATTGCTGATTAAACTAAAATAACGCAAGACAAATAGTATTTTTTGTCCTGTTGTAAAATCCTTCTAGATCTTAGCAGAAGATGGTAACAATTGCTTGTGAACACAAAACGTTAAGGCGTATATAGTGTATTGCAATATGTACATATGATTAAATGAAGCATATTTTCCCTAGGATTTATTAGTAATGCTGCGGTTTGCTGATACACAGGCAAAGAGCAGTTGTGGCACCATTGGCTGCTATGTAACCTGTTCAGCAGAAGCACTGACTTTCTTTGAACCTTTCTCATGTTGAATATTTTACCTCCAGATTAGCCAAAGGTCACAGACTAATACTTTCCCTTCTTCTAAAAGTGTTCTTGAGACTCAGTGCCACTCAGTGGCAAAAACCTCATACTTTACATAATGCTGCTACATAATGCTACTACCTTCTTTATGAAACAGAAATTGAATCATATTTAAGTGCAAAATTCTGCTCCTAAGTAGGGACCAATGTTTCCTCAAGCAAAATTTCCATTAAAAATATTGGTGATTAAATTATTTTAATGAATTATTTTGTTTCACATAGCTAAAAAGAGAATCATTGTGGGGAAAAACATATGCATAGGACTAGTAAAAAATGCCTGATCAGTCATAAACCTGGATTATGTTTTATTGAAGGAGGAAGGTAGGTGGTATACAAACAGCTATTTACATCAGGGGCACAGCATATGAATTTCCCTGTTAGAACTGTGATTCAAATTGCTTCCTATCCTGGTTATTTTTTTCTCTTTTATTCTAGAGAAGAATATGCTATGCAACATCATTATAGGCAAGAGTAATGTTTTTCAAAAGGAAAGTGATTTAGTAATCTAGTTTTCATTAAAGAAACAGAAATTTGCTGGCAGTATGTAGTATGAGCACCTTGTTCCAGTGGCAGACTTCCAGCATCTTCATTTGGAAAGAAGACTGCTGCATTTATAATTCATAAAAGCATTGGCATCTATCCCACTAAACTAACACAGGAAGATAAAATATTCTTGTATTCAAAAGCACTCTGTCCGTCTTTTGTAAACTATTTATGGGTGAAGTTCTGTCATGCAGTATGCAAATAACTACAATAAGTGCATTTATAGATATGCAAAATAATTACAATAATGAACGTGTTCTTAAGAAAAGCTGTACTTAATACCAGTTTTGGAGACACTTTAAATTCCTTGGATTTTGTTTCATCCTTTGGTGATTGAAAATGCACAACATGTATGTGTCAGTGCCCCTGCAGATTTCCAGCCCTGCTGCCAGTAGCTTCTACAGATTTTAATGTTCTAGTACATCTGTAGAACTGGCAGAGCTTGTTACTAGCCAGAAGCCTTCCTTTAATTTTTCCATCCGTATCTTTCTCAAAGCGGTATGATTTTGTCTTGACTACTTTCTAAAAGGTGTTTTATTCCCATGCTCCTCCCTCTAAACTACTGAAAGTGATGCAGACGTAAAAAGACTATTCTGTACACTTATCCTGTCCTTATGCTACGCCCAACATCAAGATTTCTGAAGATCTTAAAAAGTGGGCTCAGGAAGTTCACTGCTGCTCCTGTGCTTTACTGGTTTATGATGTTGAATTTGTAACTCACCTTATTACTCATTAAGAACTCCCAGAAGAAAACGTGCTTTGATCAACAGATCTAATGGTCTCTTCTGAGACAGATAATGCATGACTCACGTTAAGAAATACATCATTTACTTGTGATATAAGAGGCTACTTGCCTAATTCCACAGGACACACACAATTCAACACAGTAACTTGAATATCGTTCATGTGAACAATTTGACTGTCACGAGCCTTGATGTAAAAGAATTTTGTCATTGCAAAAAATGGCACTTGTTCTAATGTACATCTAAGAAGTGCTAGTGTAGCTGAAAATAATGGGGTTTCCTGCTATTTATTTTAAAACCTAACATTGCGTGTAGACTATGTCTTAGGTTTTATACTGCATATATTAAATAGTTCATAGATTTTCTATGGTACAGCATCCAGAATTGGCTATTTGGACAGCATTCATTCTCTCTAAGTTCTGGAATGTATTTGAATCCATTAAAAATGAAGGGGAAAGGGAGACACTCCCAATGGGTGCCCCCTGGAAGCAAACAGCATCCAGAATAGCACCTATATTTTTATGTCTATTCTTTCTTCATCTCCAGTGTTGTTTGCATTATAATGTTTAACAGCAATTTCACAGACTTCTACTAGACTATTTCTCTCTGCAAATGTTCAGCTCAGATTGTTGTTCGCTGGTGATGAAAATCCCTGCAACAAGAGAAAAGAAAGGCGTGGATCTCTACTGGTAAATACTTCTGTAACTTGCAGTGGATCTCTACTGGTAAATACTTCTGTAACTTGCAGTGGTTAACCTGCCCCTCTTCATGTTCTTCTGATTGCCAAAATCTTTCTTCTTAAAGTGAAAAGGTGCTTCCAGAGTACCTTATACATAAATAGAAGAACGTTGCTAATCTGCTTGTAAGAAATGTGTAACTTGGTTTTCAATTTTTCAATAATTGCCGTTTTGAAGAGCTCTCTGGCTAGTATTTTGAGAGGACGAATGTGCATGTTCAGAGCATTGCCGATCTAATCTGACCTTTTTTTATGTTTATTCACAGATATGTAAAATCAAAAATATTTGGTCATTGTGACAGGCTAGAGGAAATTGCTGTGAATACAAGAATAAATAAATACATAATGCTATGCTTATTTAGAGAAGTTATGTTATGAAGGATAAAATCTGCACTGTTCTTGTTTTCAACCTAAGGCTGCTATAATTTAATTTTCTATACTTGCTATGAAAACCACAAGGAATTATATTGCAGCATGATAACAGCATGAAACCAAAGATGTGTTATGTAGATGCTTGATCCAAAAAACAGGCATGTCCTTAAAGAGTACTCCCATGTATAACATGCAACATCTGTACATAGGATTTTAGTGATGCTATTGTGGAAACATGAATTGGCCTACTGATAGCATGTTCACCATTTGTTTTACAGATTGTGTCTAAAACAAGGAAATCACCTGGAAAATAGAGGCCTACCTTGTCAAAGTGCTTTGTAGGTTATGCATTTAAAACATACGCATGCAGGAGTGACTTTGCCATGGCAATGTGGCCATAGGTGAAAGTAGAATAGAGCAACTTAGCACAAGAAAGTAATACTACATTCAGCTGCAACTGTAAGACAAGTTTTCAAGGTAACAGTAATGTGAAATCAGAATTCGTACTGAAATCTGTTCAGGTCTATCCCCTGGCTTTGGAGAAAAGTGCCCAGAAAAAACCTTTCAGTGACTTCACATGGCGAGCTGGTTACCATCTGCATTCGGCCTTGAAACACTCTTATTCCTGCCTGCAGCTCCTGAAGACCACTCTATGGCAAACAAATTCTCAGTTGTGAAACAATTCTTTCATCAGGAAATGGAGTAAGATGTTATATCACTGCAAGCCTTTATATAGGTTCGTTTACCAACATGAAGAAAATACAATAATCACTGCTTAAAGAAGCTGAAGAGAAGCTAAATCCTTTTAAGTGCCTCATAATATCTGCTGGATTTTGAGAAGGGGATGGATGTGGTAGGAGAGACTAGTTGTCTTTCCAAGGGAGAGGGCTGTGTACTAGTTTTCTTTATTCGAATGTCGTCTACTGCTAGTCACAGGAGGAGACTGGCTAAAGCCAAAGTTGAATAGCCTGTAAGAAATTAATTCTTCAGCTGTTTTAGTTCTGAGCTCTCTCAATTGTACAACAGCAGGTGGGGCGAAGAATTTCCAAAGATGTAGCATCACAGATAGCACCATGTGGAGGAAATTGCTCAGCATGCCAACAGAAGGGAATACCAGTCGGCCACCCCGCAGAGCAGCAATGAGGCAACCAGTTGAGTACAAGTACCATAGCTGTGTTGGTACAGCACTGTTCAAGCTATTCGCAGCTCCGTGCAATGAGTGTGGAAGCTGGCAGCAGACAGGCAGCGGCTGTGGGTTTTGAGCCAAGGTACCAGCTCGGTTCATTGCTTGCCAGGGTACCTTTACACCATGCTTCATTGTTTGCAATATGTTTGTCCATCGGGTATATATAAAAAACTATATTTCAAAGTATATTACCTTTCATCAACAAATACATTTTTAATATCAGCCATCTTCTTAACTGCTGTCAAGCCATGCCTCAGGTTAAAATAGGTGACTGGCAGATATGAATTTGTTTCTGAAATGTCCTCATGTTTTACTACCAGGAAGCTTCGACTTAGTTCCAGCTACTGTTAGCATTGAGTTACTAAAGAATTTGACCTTGGAAAAAGTACAAGGGTACTCTGGACCCTTACCATAGTGTTACAGACAGAAAAAAACGTGTCCTAGCTGTTGCAGAACATAGGAGGCTTCTTGTTGTGGCCATCATCCTGACACTGAGGCTGTGAAACCCAGTGCAAGACTCAGTCTGTAGATGCACAGGTTTCTTGTTGCTGAATGCTTTGGGAGTGCAGGTCTTGGGAAAGGAAAGCCACCTGTTGTGAAGCAGCTATATTGTCTGGTCTGCTTTTATTTGCCCACAAGCAAGCACTGGAATAAGAATATTTATGTGGGAGTGGTAGAAAATAACGTGGTAAGGAGTGCAGAGTTGTGAATATAAATAAAAATCTCTGTGAGAAAGTAAGCACTAGATAGTGCTTCATGCTATTAATAGCTTCTAAGGAAAGATACCACGTCCCAAGAGTAAAAGCATAGTGGGTTGTAACATGCTGCTAAGAGAACTTATCTAAATGTAGTCCACACAGAAGACGACAATTGTTTCCATTTACTCTGCGAGTCAAATATGTTTTCTTCCACTTCAGTACAGGATCAGTTAGACACATCTCTAAAAGCCTACAGGTACAAGCACCTCTAATGCAACCGACCACAAGGCACATATACATTTCTAATTTGGGAAGCTGAACTGAATCTATATCTCTTCATGCATCAGTAATATTTAGAAAAGGAGAAGAAATCCAGCTTTGGTGAGTGATGACCCATGAAGGTTGCATTACAAATGCTCCAAGCACCATAGATCCCTTCTAAGCAGCACTTTGGACACTCCACTTGCAGTTCTACAAAATTCACAAAGAGAGGTGGCAATATTTTCCCTGACTTCCATGAATATTTGAGCAAGCCAGCAATGCCCAGATGCCAAAGTGAGTCTGAGTAAGAATGGGGAGCAGCAATGCATCACAGCTGAGTGCTATCAGCAGAGCAATGTGGGTGTACGCAAGGCCCAAGTTCCAGAGTGGGACACAGAGTAAACAGAGGCAGAAGGAAAAGTTCCTCCGTAGCTCTCCAGAATCAAATGAATCAAGGCTTGTTTATCTTTCACCCACACCCACTGCTTTTGTGAAGGGTGGAATGCACATGGAGAGTTTGTGCTTTTCATTCAAAGAAAAATTACTTTTTGACAATTTCCCAAAAGCCCCAGGCATTTTTTTTTTTTGTCCTAAATTTAGTGGTAAAACTCAATACTGGGAGGCCAGAAAGCAAAGCTGCTCCCTTAGCGCTGAGAGATGTTCATCGGCACGGAGAGACTGCAAATGTGACAGCAGCAAAAGAGGAGGGTTCTGTAATTGGAGAACGCTTATTAAACAGAAAAAAAACCTACAGAATCTTTAAAAACTAACTCACTGGATTGTACATCAAAGTAGAAGCCAAGGAAAGCAGAATTTTATTTTTTTTTTAAAAAGCTGGTTTTATAGATGTGTTTCATGTTCATTAATATCTGGCCTTTTTCCTGTACAAAGACAACAGTTGAGCCTTAAGCTGTTAGAACAGAATTTATTGCTGTTCATGATCAGTCAAGCAGCCATTCCCTGGGTTCAGATGTGTCCAAGTCAGGATTTTGAACTCTAAATAATATCTTACAGTGGTTAGGCAAAAACTAAGGTTAAATACAGGAGACAGCTGCTATAGATCAGCTGTGATAGCTGGGGAGGAGGTGTAGAGAGTTATCTTAAGGTTTGGAAACTCCATCTGTGTGCAGTCTGTCATCAGTCCTGACCTTTAGGAGCTCGGTGTTAGTTAAACAGATTGACTCCATGCCCAGGCAGGAGGAGACACCAAACATAGCTTTGCAGCTCTAGCTCTTTTATGTGGTAACAATTTCTAAAAACATCCGGGATCTATTGTTTTCAACAGGTGGTGTAGCTGGACTCTTCCGATGGCATTTATGATAGGTGGGTAGGTATGTAGAAAAGCTAAGGTAAATTGGGCTGATAGCCTGCTGCCCAACAATATGCAGAACAAAGAGAGCAAAGCAGTTGCTCATATTCAGGAGCTGTTGGTAGGAATATGCTGGACCTCCACATTTTAAGCTCATTATATATGATACACGTTACAGATATTCAGTTAAATTGTGGAAGGATTTTGCTTCCTATCTTTTGTTAGCGATTCAGTTCAAGCAGCAGAAGCCAGTGGGCTTGTGAAGCCGTGATCTTTTGCTGTTAATTTTACCAGTAACAGTGACTATTCTGTTTGTTCTCTGCACCAAAAGTCCAATCTGAGAAACCAGCTGCACTGTGTTACCAGTTTCCATCCTTTCAGGTTGGATCTCGTATCAAATCAGGTGCTGACTTATCAGATCTTCTTACAGAAAATTTTCCTCTGTCATTAAAATGTCTTTGTCCTTTTAATAGCAGCAGCTCTGCTTGAAATTACAGTGGTTAATTTTCTTTTTGTAACCAGCTCTCCTGGTGCTGGTTGTGTCAGCAGGATGGAAATTGCTGCTAAACCAGCAGTCACAGGTATGTGCAGTTGCTAAGGTCTGAATGCAAGTCTCTCTCAGTCCTCAGACGCTCCTTCCTTCTTTGCACAATACCAAAGCATGGGCCAGCCACCCCTACTCTGGAAACTTTCTATCCCACCTGCATGAGGTGGCAGGAACCTGCGGAGGCTTCCCAGGGCAGCCACAGCATCTCCACCCAGCCTCTGCCCCAAGTCATGGGGGGGGGGGGGGTTGTTGATTTGCTTTCCTCTGCCTTTCAGCTTAGAAGACTCCCAGGAGATGAACCCCTGGGAGATAGGCTAATTTTGTGTCTTAAACGATGACACCTGTGACATAAATAGTGCCCTGCAGTGCCTGGGGTAGTGAGACCCCTGATGACATAGAGACAGGAGAGTTATTTTAGGCATGTGAGTACATCTATTCTACAAGTGCCCTGCACAGCTGTACTCACTTAAGAATGTGTTATTTTCTTTTTATCCTGGTAAATAGATAGTAGGTAGATAGATCAATTTCTCCTTTTGTTCTCTTTTCTACTATTGTTATTCACAGTGTTTTTTCCTTGGTTTTAGCTTTGTGTCATACACTTACAGTTTATGGTTCCAGTTCCTTCACACCTCTCACATTGTGCTCCACGTATTGTAAGGATGGATGCTCTACATTGGTATTGCATTTCTGAGTCACTTCATGATGTTTGTTTTGCCTATGAAATCCTTTTCTCCATAACTAAGTGCTTTTTATTCTTTTTTTGCCCTGTACCTCCTGCCTCTGTAGAGACCTGCTTCAGTTGTTAACAACTTTCCTTGATATTATGCTTGAGAATAATTGTAATTTTTCTTTGTTTCTTAAAGATCAAATTTAAACCTTCATTTTCCTGCCTTCGTCCAAACTTTATCTAAGGCCAGTTAATGCACTCATTAAATCCTGCTTAAGGGTGCCAGTGTCTGTTCTACCCAAGAGTGACTCCCAAGGAAACTCAAACTGAGGCTGACTTCTCTGCTGCTTTTGCCAACATGTTAGGATCAGGGAGATTGCATGCAGCAAGAATTTGGACACGGCAAGACCCTTCTGGAGGAGAAGCTAATTCTAAGCTTTCTCAGTTTAAGTCTGGACTTGCTCCACGGACACCACATTCATGTAAAGCAGATTAGATTAGATCCTAAGACCCTTTTTTAAGTATATGCAATTATTGAACCTCATTTTTATTACGGCAAACAAAAGAGATGTAAAAAGAGCGTTGTTGTTTATTTCCCTCCTGTGATTAACGCTGTTGTGCATGATTTGCCACAGGTTACAGGTTTGTAAAAACAGACCCTACTCAAGAGGTTCTGAGGGTCTCCTCAGCAGCATCCATACCTAACCTGAAGTAATGCAGCTGCAGGATTTTCTCAGGATTTCTAGGTAAGTCTTTGCTCCCTTTCCAGTGTGAACCTCCTCCTGGGACAAAAGAAGGCAGTGAGACTAGTTCCTCTGTCACAGTGGGCCGATTTCCGAAGCACAGTAATTTGTGCTGTGCGCAGGGGACACCTAGTTGGGGTTAATGTCACCTTTGGATTTCCACATGAAAACAATATTTATAGAAGGAGTGACTATGGCTTTTTTTGTCTGTAAACATAGTGAGAATGGACCAAGGCTCATCACTGCTGTTTATTAATCTATCAGTTGGCTAATTAAAGCAGCAGGACATGGTCTTGCTTTCCGCATTGCTTCCGAGTATAGATAAAGTATTAATTTCAACCTTAGCTGCAGGAGGACATTGGCAAGAGATTTTTGGATCTGAGTAGTTTTCCGGCTTTGTTTTAGCCTGTTTCTGAACATCTGTTGGGGTGGGTGGCTGCTTCAGGGGGGAGTGAAAATTAACTTTATTGATTGAGTAATTTCCTTTATGAAGGATCTAAAGGGGATGGCTGCCTGCAGAAATAATATTTGTTAAATGGCCATATTTGGAAAATGAGTCAGAGAGCAAATAGCATGCAAATCCCCCAGCTTATCTCCAGCAGGGAAAGAACAGAGACACACTAAGAAAGGGAGAGAGATGCCGACTTGGAGATGCCAAGCTAAAATTACCCTAACAGGAATTTTGTTTAATTTTGAACTGAAAAATCAATTAGGAAAATGTTGGAACTGGCCATTTCAAATGCTAATTTTTCCTGATGAAAAAATTTACACTACAGTGATTGTCCACCAGCAAAATATTTTCAAGTTCACAAGTGTCCCCTTCTGGTGGGTATCTAAGATTTTGCAGCTCTATCCTTTACCTACCTTCATCTACTTTTTCTAGAAAAAAGACCTAACGGAGACCTCAGTGATGCGTTTAAGGTATGAATAATAAAAGAAAGGGAAAAGAAACATCTTTGTGTTGTATGAACTACATCGGCATAACACAGAAGGCTGGAGAGGCCCAAAAAAATGAAAATAAAATACCTCAGACAAATCCTTGGGTTTCAGACAGCTGGGCAGCAGCCCATCTAGTTAGCTACAATTACCGCCTCTTTAGCAGCTTTGTCACCGCTGACCTTTCTCATTTACTGTGAGTCTTTGTAGAGGACGTTTTGCATAGTCTTTTGTCCTGGCAGCTGGTTCTTTAAACCCGGGAGCAGAATGAAATAGTTTCTACCTTCTACCAGTTGGTGAGTGTCTTGGGTCTCATTTTCTCTTGTGTTCCTCCCATTCCTGAAGAGATGCCACGGCCTCGCGTGGCTTTGTGGTGTTGTGGGCTGAGGGTGACTGCTGAGGAAGTGTTAATGCTTGCTGTTTGGAAACCTTGGGAGAGGTGGAAGGGGAGAGGAGACCAGCAGCAACCTGATCAGAAATGTAAAGTTACATCACTGCTTTTGGTCTTGGCCCTGGGACTGGAGCGGGAAATAGTAGGTGATATGAAATCTGATATTTACGTAGTAAGCTTTTAGCGCTCATGCGTTAGATCAGGAGGCTGCCTGTGGAACAGAATAGCTCTGCCCTGATGTCACACAAATATTTCCTGCCAGAGCTAAAACCAAACCAGCTCAGCACCAGAGAGAGGTTTGCAGTAAGATGCCACGGGGTTGAGCCGCCACCCCGGGAGCGCTGTGGGAGCCACTGTGCCTGGGACTGCCCTGTCCCGGGGAGCCCCTGAGGCTACCCTAGCAGCTGGGAAACACTTTGAAGCCTTGGGCTGGAGGGTGTAAAAGGTTCACAACAGCGTTACTCATTTCTGATACACTGCAATTCCCTCCCCACCTTACGGTGCGGCATAGGTATCTCTAAGTCTGGTAATACTCCTCCTTTGGAAAAGCACGCAGCAAGCCAAGCCAGCCCTCCGCATACCTGAGGCTGTGCAGAGCAAATACGCAGCGCGGGGAGGGACCAGGTGCTCTGGTCCGGCTGCGTCCCAGTGCCAGCACGAACCCTTCTCTTCTCTCTTGATGGGTGCTGCTTTGCCTTATGTCTGTGCTCCTCTCCAGGAAACTGTTGTGCAATTGGGAGACAGTGGAATACAGTCGTTTAAAAAATACTTTGCCTGATTTATCATCATCTGATACCAACATTATTTTCTTTCCCCACTGATACCAGAAAAAACATGTACTGCATTAAAGCAAATGAAAAACTCCTGAGTCTCACCTGTGACAAGGAGCGTTTTGCAGCCCACCTGAAAACTCTTATCTCTGGAGCGGTTTTGCAGTATAATTTTTCAAATATTAAAGTTCCAAAGGTTGTTACAGGGAACCAGTTGGTCAGGGCCGTGTTGAAATATAGTGCTGCAAACAAGGGGAGGATTGCAAGGTGTGACGCATGCACAGAGCGAGCTGCCACACAGCAAACTGTAACGGGGCATGTGTGGGATGGTCCTTCATTAGGAGATAAGGTTGTCAAGAAGACAAAACATTTTGAAAATATGACTCCCTATATGTCAGAGGGCATTAGATCTGGACAGTGAGGGTTTTGGCAACTCTTTAAAAGATGATCCTTCTAAGAATAATACTTCAACCTTCTGTTTCCAGTAAGGGTTATGTTCTGGCCCTGGACTGCAGAACATTGTTATCCTTGTTGTGTTTGCTTTAATAAAGATGGATGTATCACCCTCATGTCCCCATGAAATACAAATCAGGTTATTTCCTTCCAGCTGAAGCTTTCTCTGTGTCTTAATTGGATGTATTCTAATTCGCCTTGTGAGGCTGGGGAAGAGGAACATGCTGTGCAGAAAATCCTGCCCAGTCCCAGTCGTGTAGGAGGTGTAACGAGGGGGCTGCTGAGGTTGTTCCGTCAGCTCCCTTGATCTGCTAGGAGCCCCCGTTTCAGTACCCATTGGCTCGCAGAAGAGAAAATGAGCAAGTGTTGCATAAGAAGTTGGCACAGTACTTACAGATGGGTGAAGATCTGCACTATTGTATGTAATGTAACACAATTACCAAAACGGCCAGCATGTTTAGAAATTCCTAAAGTCTTCCACTGACTTTTTTTCCCCTGGCAGCATATTCGGAATTCAAAGTAGGTGTTGCTAGTGTCCTTTTTGTTCTAGCCATATTACCTTGAGCTGCACCCTGTTAGACACTAACTATACATTAGCTTGCTCCTGCATCACAGGTGTCTTAGGTAAGTCAGACAAGTATCGGTTCTGACCTCTGTTCCAAAATGGCAAACGTCCATCTGCTTTGGCATTGAATTTAGTGTAGAAGATTGGGTCAGTAACACCTGTATGAAGAACAACAACAAACAACCCTGCATTTCCTGTAGTAGATTTACTCCAGCTTTGTACAGACTTCAAAAGGGGCACAGATGACTGTTGTTGAGTTAACTGAACTGGTTCCATAGGCAAGAAGTAAAATCTCACCTTTAAAAAAAACCTTGAAGGTCTTTCATCCTGCACTCTGGTGTATTTGGGCTTACTTGAAGTAGGAAGACCAGCAATATATATATTATTTTTTTGAAACAAGTGCAATTAATGACAAATAGATTAATTCAGTAGTGAGCCATTAAAATGGGGGGCTGAGGAGGAGGCTGAGCACATAACAGAGACGAGGAAAGCTAAAGGGGAGTGGAGTTGTGTATTCTGGAGCAGAAAGGGTTGGCAGGATCTAACTGCATTCTTCTGCTTCCAAAAAGGAATGTTAAAAGAGGTAATTTCAGTAAAAAGAAACTTCATTAAATACAAAAATTCTTCATAGGCAGAGGAACAGGGACTACCATGGAGATTACAGAGTACTGAGAATTAGCATCTGCCTGTGATAGTACCTGCTCCCTGCTAGAAGAAAGCCAGCTTAGGCGATGTTCATCACATACTGTCCGAGAAGTGAATATCTGGGGGTTTCAGCGTTCTTGCAGTTTCTGAACATGTATTGCATCTCTGGAGTCACTGTCCTGACAGTGGGTGGGAAAAATAAAAAGCTTCCAGTTAGAAGCCTGAGTTTCATGGGAATTGTAAATGTCTCAATGAGTTTCAGTGGATCTTTAAGCAAGCAAAATGAGAGACTACTCCAATGCCTCTGTGTAATCAATTTCAACATTTATGACTCAGACTGTGAAACATGCAACGTTGAATTATTCACTCTGGGCCAAGAAGAAAAATAAAGCAGTGTATCTTACCATACTGTGAAGTATTATTACAGGACAGCGGTGGTACATTGAACTTCTAAAAATCCTGTTAGTGTAAATGAACTGAAAAGTAACAAAACAGAACAGGCTTGGCTTTTGGGCAGACACAATTTAATTTCACAGAATTTTTTTTTTTTGTAAAATGCACTTCTCTCAAGATGAAGTGAAAATACATATACTTGTGTATTGAATCAACGTGATATAAAACAATAATTATTCTTTCAATTGCTTCTGGTCTTTTGCACACAGGACAGTATAGCTTAAAGGACTGGCAGGGTCACAGCCTCTCCAGCCCCTAGGCCTTTGCTGTGGATGCCTGAAGTGGTCATCATTTGACACCTTCACAGTAGCCTATAAAACTCAGCACATGATCTGAGCCCAGCTTGTGTCTATTGGCATTTTTTCAGAAAGATCATGCCCTGAGACAACCTTTTTGCAGTTTGACTAGCTCTAAGTAACCCAGACCTAATACTAATATTACTTGAAAAGAAGTCATGAGGGAAAAGCACTTTTCAGCCAAAAAAGTAATTAAATCAGGTATAAGACCATTTCACCCAAACAGTAAGGTAAGCATAGCACTTGCACATATTGGCTCGATTCTGAAAGCGTCATTATTACCATACCAATTTTTAGACAAAATCACTGATTTTTTTCCCTAGCATTTTAGATTAGCAGTCAGAAGGCCTGAGGAAAGGGTTGTGCAAAGTCTATATGCCTAGCAAGATGTTGCCTGGGTAATTACCTACTGCGGACTTCAAGCTTCAGGGAGAAGCCTTCCTGCAGGAGCGTGGTCCTGGCTCTGCCTTGGGCAGGGTTCTAAGGTCCGTTCCTTCAGGGAGTGGGGTACAGCTTGCTGGGTGTGCCAGATGTGCACCTTTCCCATAGCAATGGGTGGTTGCAGCCCTTGCAGAGAAATCGGGGGATTCGTATTCAGTTCCTTTCTCAACCTGAGAGAATTCAATTCCACATGTTCTATTTTCAAGGCAACAGCTTATCCTGGAAGAGCATCCTTCCCCTCTCCTTTTGAATGTGTGCCACCAAACCAAAACTAATTAAAAGGAGAGAAAGCATGAATACAAAGAAACAAAAAAGCAGCAGGACTGCAAGCTAACGCTTAGGGCACTCATGAGGAAGAGGGGAGTTGTGAGCTGTGGTTCTTGCCCCCAAGATGAGTTGTGTTTGGCAGTTGAATAGTGATATATGCAAGTGTTTCTGGCAGCAGAAAGAGAACCAGGACTCCCTGCTTGCACTGGAGTGCCCTGAGCATGGTGAGTGCTTCCCTGAACAGTGTCGCAGCTCCAGCTGGTGGGATGGGGAGCGTTTCCTCACAGGGGATGAAGCTATCACCTAGTGACAAAGACATCCTGCTCAGAATCACAGCTTTCTTTCCCACAGGCAGAAGCAAAGCATTGACTGATAACAAATTAAGGAGACCCCACGTCATTCTCTGTTTTACAGGATGGCAGGAACCACCATGGTGTCTATCTGCATCTCTGAGACTTGGAAACCAAGTGCACTGTGACCAAGTGATTCTTGCCACCTGGCTGAGCTAAAGCCCTAGCTGTGAGTGTAGAGCAGGTTGAAGCAGAGCTGGATGCTCAGCTCCGACAGTTCTGGATGTATAAAGTGGTGCAGCTCAGGGCACATGGGCATTGTGAAGTGGAAAAAGCAGGCATCTGTCAAATTGAGTTTTCTCCAGTGTTAGGAGGCAAGCAAGCAAGGAGAGTCTGAGATCAGGCACTTGAGTCCTGCATAAGTCCTTTTTGATGTTGTCCTGTATCCTTTTTTGTCTCTTTTATTTTTTTCTTTTTTATCTCTGTTGGTCTGAACTCCCTTGTTGCAAGGACCGTAACAGGTCTCTGAAAGGATGAGCGTTTTAAGGGGTTATGTATTATTAGTGCAACTAAGCATAAGAAGTGCCCTCCAGTATGAGGAAGGCTAGTTTAAACCTGCTTCCAATTTCTCCAGTAATCTAAAGGTTGTCTGTTCAAGAAGCTTCTGATGACAGTGCTGTTCATTTTAGTATTTAGTGATACTAGCTGCTTTTAAGGATGTGTAACTTTGGCTGTAATGACTTTTTAGTCTGGACATGCTCAGCCAGGATGTGTTACTGGAAGAGGGATCAGCATTGGCTCGCTCCTGCTGCATTGGCAGGCGTTGCCCGTCACTGATGTCTGTTTTCTTTGCTGCTGGAGCCAGAGAGAGGAGGCTGAAATGAAAGTTAGGATTGGAAAGGAAAGAGCGAGGTGTAAAAATGTGAATCTCAGCATTCTAATCACAACTATGGTTATAATTAGAGATACAGCAAAGATAAAATACGCAGCATGCCTGAGGGACCTATATATCCAACTGCTCCTGGATTGCTGTCTGAGAAGTTAATTAACCACAACAATGTTGAAATGCGTAGTCAGAATGATTGCTTGGGACTCAACTCAGTGTTCTCTCATCATAGTGACATGGAGAGAGCAGGTAGGAACTTAAGGGAGTAAGAAAGCAGCAAAATGAGAGAACTATTTCTCAACCAGAATAAGGGCATTCAGTGTAGTAAACCCTGAATTACAACCCGTGTTAAAGATGAGTGAGCTCCCTCCCAACCACTTTCTGGACTTGGAGCATGCAGTGGGCACTTCTGCGTGGCCAGGCTTTCTGTGGATGGCAGAGCAAGAGCATAAGCAGTGGAATGATGATGGAGCATTTCTTCAGGGAGAGCAGAATGAGGCTCCATTTTTGGCTTACTAAATGAATAGCTTGCTCAGCTGTAGGTGCTCAGGTGCATAGTGCTGAGTATCTAGACTTATATACGTCACTGTTGTTTGGTGTGTGCTGACAGATTCTGGTGCAGAGGAATGAAATCCTTTATCTAAAGGAGAAAAATGCAGAGGTGGCTGGCCGTAAATGACAATTTCTGTCTTGTGAGAAAAGCTGATGGGTCAGCATTTGTTCTTGTCTGGTCTTCTTGGGAAAGAGAGATGAAATAATAAACTTTTTTTGACATATAGAAGATGTCAGTCATGTGGAAACTGTTTTCTGGAAATTTTCAGATGGATTTCTATACAGACTACACCTACAAGGACTTGGCAGGGCATCTTAATGATGTTTCAGTGGCACTCTGCCACACCAGTGGCCTACACTTGCTCACCTTTTGGTCTCTGATGAGTATACTGCAACCCTCCTCTCTCTTGCTCCAACAGACACGGACTGTCAGAAGACTTTTAAATTCAAATAACTGGGTCTGTCCATCTACTCAAATGTGGAAATTTGAAATGGAAACCATAACTAATGCAGGGAATTTGCCCCCTGTTGAAACCATATGACTAGCAAATTGAAGCTGTTAAAGAATTACCAGTGAAACAGGAGGCCTTGTAAGTGAATTGTAGATCTTTAGTCAGAATCAGCTTCTCTCCTGTCACAGGTAGAGTTTGATCTGTATGGTTGGTTGGTAGAGAAAAGACATATCTGTATGAGACGGCATGTCAAAGAGATCCATCATAATTTGCCTTGGCTTTGTGTATATATATTCATTAGAAGGGTTTTTAAAAGTACCTTTCCAAATTTCAACTTCTTTTCTGCTTTTTTAGCTGTAGAGGTGTATTTGTGCTGGGTCTGATGCACCTCTTGTGTTTTTGCAGAATTTTGCCATAAAAGTTGCTGCTCACAGTAACTGGCAGGTTTGAGGCAGAGGTCCCTTTCTGCGTGGGAATGTCAGGGCTACCTTCATTTCCTGAATAACTGATAAGCAAATGAGAGCATCTCCTCTGAACTGAAAATTAGTTGTAACTAAACTTTAGGGAGCCACCAATCATGATAAACAAACACAAACCACCTCATAAAAATGCAAGTTCAATAAGCTCATGCTTTCTTCTGCTCCAAGATAGACATCTCTGTTTAATCAAAATCTTTCCAATTGCACTATTTATTCACCCACGAGCACCACAGCACGTTCTCCTACTCTCACCACAATTCCTTGTTTTCTTTCAAGACACTAATGTCTCATTCCAGGAAGAAATCTGGAAGGAGGGCACAGAGGGGGATTAGGAGGCCAGTGGAGCCATACTTGATTATTGCAGGCAGCAGGAAAAGGTCATGGCTTGCTTTAACTTAGCTCCTTTACAAAAGTACTAAATGTCACTGTGTTTTGGGTAGATGTTTATAATTATTGTGAGAAAACAGTAAGATGTAGTAGATGTAGCTGAGTGTTCATTTTCATTTTAATATACTATTTCTGACTGAATGAGAAAAGCCCGCAATGCCAATAGACCAAAATGAAGTTTTGGAGCAAAAGCCACATCTTACTGTCCTTTATCAAGCAAATCTCCTAATAATTCAGATGGAAATCTTACTGCAGGAAGGCCACAAAATATAAGAGCTACTGTAAAACATGAATAATTTTGACATTATTTACTTACTTTCTTCTTTGTAGATGACTTTTTTTCTTATTGTGCTTGTAACAAGAAATCTCCTCCTCCCGGCACAGCCACAGAGCCTCCTTTAAAACCCAAAAATTGTTAGTGGCCTGTTTTCAGCTGCTTTTCTTGACATCAGTAGGGAGATCCAGCTCTCCCTGAAATGCATTGAAGTAGTGGATATGAAAGTTATAAATACATCAAGAAACAAAGGCATTTCTTCAAAATAAGGGAGCAGCGGCTCCTACCTCAGCAGACATCCTGCCACCTCCACTCAGCAATAGGCAGAAGCATGACTGTTTGGATAGGTGCCCCTCTTCTGAGCTGTTGTCTTCTGTTCTAAAGCACATCTATTATTTCTAAAGGATTCAGTTATATCAAGTGAAATCTAAACAAAGGCAGGTCCTGACAAGTCAAACTAAAAAGCAATATCATTTTACTACAGCATCAAAAATAAACCAAATATTTGTTATAATTTTATATTCCCCATGCAAAACAAATGCTCACTATTCAGGCATGATGACTGGGTTTTTTTCACCACGCTTTCATATCAAAGGCGATGCAGAGTAACCCAGGACACCAGTAAGTGGCTTTTCTTGTAACATGAAGTTTTCATGCCACATGCGTATGAGCAAAGCATTTGTGTGCAAGTCAGCATGAATAATCCTGCAAAGATGATCACACTTTGCTATTGACGGAAAGCTGATACGGCTCAGCCACACAGAAGCAGCTCTCCTGATGGTTTGCATTAGTTCATGTAGAAGGCATCCAGACTATGTCGCTAGCAGTCAGCTCTGCCTTATTAGGATGAGGCAGTTTTCTTCCTGGAATCCGCACTTTCCTGAGTTGCACAAGATCCTGGTGAACGAGTAGATGTTATACCAATGCGACTCTCACTTTTTTCATGCCAAATTGATTATACTGTTTCGACATAAGCTAGAGCCCCTTTCCTTAAGCTATATGTTGGCATTTCTTTGAGTATAAATGTATAATTTTCTATCTTTGGGAAGGCATAGATTGTGTTCTTTGCCATCTGTGGGTGAAAGCTATTCCTCACATGTTTAGGTCCTCATAAAATCCTGAAGATGTGCATGCAAGAGGGAGAATTTCTACCTGAACCTCTTCTCCCCTCTGCCAGCACTGGATTTTTCATGTAGAAATTTCATGAGGAGCTGCTGTAATATTATTAAGCAATTATTATTAAGGCTACTTGGACCAATCGGCTCTGGGGTTTGAATGATGCTGCAAAGTAAACAAGAGTATAAGATATTGGGCACTGGAATTTTGACATTAGGCACACGTCTGATTTTTTTACACCAATAAATTCTAAACAGCAGAAGAAATAGCTTCAAGGAGACTAATTCTAGTCTTCCTATTCCCTAAAGAAATTTAACATGATAAACATGACTTCAGCAAATTTGAGCAGAGCCTGGTGCTTTATGCGGGGAAAGGCATTGGTCTCCACTTGTGGATGCTGAAACTACACTTAAAATGTGTACCTGTAGGGCAACTGGTCACTCGTGCCCTTCTGCCATTCTGTGAAGCAGAAACCTTGCCCAAATATAAGTGCTGGCGTCCGACCATGGGGCAGCTCAGCCCAGTGGGATGGTCAGTTACTGGGAACTGGCAAAATAGCATTGCTGAACCTTGCTCTGATTTCCACCATTTGATGTAGTCTGGCCTGTAATGTTCAAGCAAGAAGGTATCCTGATATTTGCCCCCAGTTTCCAATATATAGTTTTGCTGAAGCTGACAAGCTACTTTTGTTTGTTTTCTGGTCTAAATTTGCAAACAAAGCAGGACTTTCTGAATACTCCGTAAACAACTGAAAATATTGTTCCAGAATAGACTTCACCAGGTAACTTCTGCTTTTAGAAAGACAAGTCAGACACAAGGCTGCATGACTACTTTGAACATTTTCTGAAACCACGTTTGCCAGTAATGGCTCTTTCCAGTAGTAAGTGTAGGTTTTCAAAGCACCGCCTTAGGAGCGGCTCTGGGGTCAGTGGTGGAGAGGGCAATATTTGGAGTCCCACTGTGTTAAGTTCCACTCATTTTATATAAATCACAAAATAATAGTCAATCACATAATCCTGACTATATCCCCAAGTGATTTAAAATTCTTTCTGATACTTAAATTGCTGTTACAGCCATAACTAACAAAACAGCAGAATAAAAAACCTCCTCTCACTCCTCCTCAAGCTCCTAACCAAGTTACAGGTCCCAGTAACCACTCTGGGGATCCATCATTGCTATAGCATTTCTTTTTTTTTTTTTTTTTTTGCAATAAACTGTCAATTCCAGAAGGAAGATAATCCATTCTCTTATCTAGATTTTTCTCTTTCTTTATAGCTTTTGTTTCTGTAAGTTTCCCCAGGGACATCCCACAATACTTCCTGCTCTAGACTTTCACCAAAGCCAAAGCGCGCTGTAGTTACACCCATAACTTCCTCAGACAGATTCCTGAGAGAATGCATAAGCTCCTTTTTCTTTTTTTTTTTTTTTTTTGGCTTGCTATAGCATGCTTAAGCTTTATAGACATTAGATCTTCTAACACTTTATAAATTTATGCCACCAAAGAGATAAGCAGTATAGAAGAACTCTAAAATGCATCTAATATGTTGCTCTCTGTTAAATATACTTGAGAATGCAATGCCTCTCACCTCTCGGAGATTCCACTTTGTATCAAAGACATGTACTTTTAATTAATAAAAGCTGAAAGAAGGCCTCAAGCAGAGGTGTTGTCTTGTAAATCATTAAATTCTTAAATCTCAATCTGAAAAAGAAGACAGGTTTGGACTACTACGCTTGTGTAGAGCCTCACTACCCTTTCTCTCTCAAGGATTATAGCCTTCAGCAAGAAAGAAATCTGCAGAGGGTGTGGAAAAAAGGAAATCAAAGGTGAAACATAATGCTGACCTGGGTAATGCTCTGTTTTCTTTAAATACGTATGTTTTTATTATCTACTAAAAGCTTATTTCTCCACCGTAAAATATTTACAGTAACAGCTTCATTACTGTTGCAGAATTCTACTTCCAGTTAAATTTGTAACACTAACAAAAGCTCCTTATAGCCATTTTTACAATGATGTAGGCTTAAGACACGCTAGAAAACTGCCTAATGTTTCATCCTTCTTAAACACCTTTCCTTGGCTGTTTACTATGCTTGTTACCCCACTCCTCTTTTCTTGGGATTTGTGTATAAAAAGGAGAGTATTGGCTTTGAGTTCTTGATTGTGGGTTTTCCCTTAACTGTGTAAGGCAGAAGGGACTTTTTTCTTTTTTAATCCGTTGCAATGTTGGTTAGAAAACTGTTTCAGTTTGTGAATGTCCATGTTCAATCTGAAAGAACAGATTATAGCCAGAGAACCTGAAGACATCTCAAACAGTTGCCAAAGTTTCAATGTCTTAGAAATCGTCAGAGTAGATCCACTATAAAGTGTCTTCCACCTGGTACTTGCCTCCTTCAAGCCTTTAAAAGGGTTTTGTATACCCCCTCATGGTTCTCATGGAGCTCAGCATGAGCTGCATCAAATAAAATTTTATAAATAACAGGTTTAGGGATTTGTTGGGGTTTTTTTGGTTGGTTGGTTGGCTTTGCTAGAATAGGTTTGCATCTAATCTTGCTTCCATTGATTGTAATGAAAGTAATGGCTACTAGATTTGACCAAATGACAGTAATGTAATTGCTACCATAATGAAAGTCAAGTATTAGAAAACATAAACATTAAAATCTAGAGATCCCTGAATAAGATAGCATAAGACAGATTTGCAATCCTATCTGTTCATTTTTGTATTAAGCATCCAAATTCTGTAAATTCTATTTATTGTCACCTGGCAACTTAGCAGATTTCGTTAAACAGAGGCTTTCACGTTTGGAAACACCTCCACAATGGCCAGTTAAAAACAGCTTTGGTGGTGTTCATCTCTGAATTGATTTCTACAGTACCAAACACCTGGCTTCATAGCTTTGCAAATTTTCTGTCTGAAAGCAAGGGCCAAAATTGCTATGAATAATACATTTCTTCTTGTGTAAACCACAAAACTAACACCTCATAGATAGTGAGATGAATTTTTCTGTCCTTGCATCACTGCAGTTCTTGGCATGGGGTTTGCTGTGACAGAGGGTCTCTGTCCCAGGAGCAGTCCCTCAGGTCTGTGTCACCGACTCCTAATAGTTTGGTCACAGTATGGTTCCATCCTGTTCTTTGAATGCATTTGAGGATCCAGCTGCCAAAACCCACCTAAGTCCCCTGTGTCTGAAAAGCGACTGATGGATGTTTTGTAAAGCCTGGGTGCATAAATGCAGTCTGATTTTTACTTGGGCTATGGGACCCTGCAGTTCAGCTCCCCATGAGACAGAACCACTTCCACCACAAGCTGTTCGAGCTTGCTGTGAAACCTTCATTGAAGTGATGTCCATCTGACCCTTGGCAGGTGGCTGTTAAAGCCATTAGCTGACTTGTGACTTAGCCTCACGTGTAGCAAAGATACGGGAAAGTAGAGACAATTGTGTCAGCCCTTTGGAGCTGCCGTGCTATGAGATACATGCCACCGCTCGTGCTGCGAAGGCTGATGGAGCTCTGCTCCTGTGCATGTCCATCACAGGAAGAGAGACCCAACAGCAATAGTGCTAGTGTTGGCTGCCTACCTGAGAAATCCACCAGTCGCCGTGGCCCTGCTCACCTTTGCCTCCCTCCATGTGAACTAGGCTGGTAATGGAAACAATTTATAAGGCAATAATTTTTAATTGCTCTCGCTAATTAATGGGCACAAACGCAGAGGCAGAGCAGAAACTCATTTATTATTCTTCCAAGAAATAAATACCTCAGCCATTTGTTTGGCATTACAGTAAAAAAGAAGCTGTTACAAGGATTTATCTGAAATTAGCTGGTTGTCTGAGCAGATAGGTGCTATAAAAAGATCGTCACTTTCTAACAAAACAGGGCAGGGCTTGCTTTCATTTTCTAAAGACAAGAAAGCAATCTTTGGCTTTGTAGAATGAAATGAATCACAGAGAGGTGGGAATATTGGCTTTGCTGGGTCCTTCGCTCAATTTCTTTCCATTTTCTGACCTCTCCTAAGCTCATTATTTTGGTATTTCATGTAGTCATGATGATGAGTAGGACTAGAGGACTAAGTGAATGTCATCTCTCTGCCGCTACTGCATTTTTAAGACCCTTTAAAGAGTTTTCAGAACATGCTTCCAACTCATGTAATTTGAACAGATTTTTTCTGATAAGATCTATGACATTCTCAATTTTAACTCTATTCCTTTTGAAAATGACAAATTATTTCATGTTGGTAAAAAGTGACATTAGAATCAATACTGAACCTCAAAATAATCTGAGGTTTTCGGGGGGAAAGCTGTGACTTAAGACAGGGAAAAAAGATTTCCTCTGTGACTGGCCTTCTCAGGGTAGCTGAAGACTGGTATGGCATCTGATGTAATTTTATCCCATGCTTTGCTTGGAAACTGATGTCTTGCTACACCCCTGATGAAGCTGAATTGCAGTATGCTAAGCTAACTCATCGTCTGGCCATCTTTGCCTCTACTGTACTGGAAGGAGGGACAGGACTGACATCCCTCCTTCACTGGGGGAATCCTTCATACTGTAAATGTGGTAAATTTTGTTTAGTTGAAGCAAATAACACTTGAACTGTGACACTCCTCTGCTTGTGGAGGTGCTGCATGAGAATCTTAGCTGAGGCCAGAGTTAATTCCTTTAGCTTTTAAACTTGACGTTTTAACTTCATGTCTTTCTAACACATTTAACTGTGAGCCACCAGTACTGGAGTCAATTAGATAAGGAGGTTTATTTGTGCTGTTGTTCGTATCTGTTGTGATACTTCATTGGTTTTCTAGGCTGCGTGACTGGGAGGGAGAGGTAAGGTCTGTCTGTCTCCTGCCTGCATGTTAGCTATGCCAGGATGGGACTAACAGCACTCAAAATTATTACTTCAATAATATCTGCAAAACACTTTGTCGTCATTGCTTGGGTATGTTGGAAATCATTATGGCTTGAAGCAGAGACTCAGGGCCTGGGTTTCCTTTTCTTTTTTCTACATCTGCTACTCAAAGTCCTTGTATTGCGAGAGTGAATAATCACCCCTAATGATCTCTGCAGACATGTTCCTACTTGCTGCCTATGTCCTTCTAATGTCATAGCCCAGTATTGAGTTAGTTCCAGGATTAACAAGCATTTCCTTAACATGGAGAAGTGGGACATCACATGAATATTATCTTTGAATTGCCTCTGGCAGTTTTTGCCAGCCATCTGTCTAAACTGTGCAACAACAGTCATTTGTTTAGGCTGAATACAGTGCTCTGGTTCAGATCTGTGTTGCTGTTCCTTTCCATGGGATCTGACTTGCTCCCTCCACTCTGACCAGTGCATCCCAGCACAGAGCTCTCTCAAGACATGTGAAGTGCTTAAATCACATTTTTGCTGTATGTCAGAAAGAGACGGCTGTCACTCAGAGAGACTTGCTCCAGAATGGCCAGCAGCCCAGTGCTTAAGGCTTATGCACCAGGAAGGCAGCAGACCTAGGGCGAAGCCAGGGCTCTGCCTGATGGGGAATGAGAACTTGGCCTGGACATCCCACAAGTACCTTGAATGCCAGGCCACTGTTGTTCAGAAGGTTTCTCTCTTTATTTATACCAAGCAGAGAAGCTTTTTTTTTCTCAAAGCTACTCTAAAAAACAACCAGAAAAAAAATAAATCTACCTTTCTCTGGCAACTAGTACCAAAGAGCCTGGCAGTTTAAGTTCCCCTAATAACATCTATGGGAAGTAGGGAAGTCTGTTTGATTGCCACTTAACAGACCAGGAGATGAAAACAAGCATCCTGCAAGATAAAATAGCCCTAACAAAACAGAGCACTGACACAGCTCTTGTCCTAGCTGAACCAGACCATACGTCTCTTGGTCTCATAACCTGAGCAGCACAGGCTATATGGGCAAACATGCTAACCACTGAAACCTTTATACCTGGTCCCCCTCTGAGGTGTACCCCATCTGGATGGAAGGTCTTTCTAACTTCTACCCCTGCCCACGTAACTGCCAGTCTGGCTCTGCCCTCTCATGTCTGAATAGGGATTCAGCAGTCAGGTTTGTACATATGTTTTGAAAAGATGCTTCTCAAAAGTCTCCTAGTAAGGCAAGCTAAAAAGGCTACAATTTCTACAGGAAAAAACACAAGAAGTATGCTTTTTAAAGGCCTAAATATAGTGAAGTATAGTAGTTGCCAACATGTGTATCTTATTTTCAAACTGTAATCCAGCCAATTTCAGTTAATAAACTGGATCATGTATTTGTT
Organism: Tauraco erythrolophus; assembly: GCF_009769465.1. NCBI lineage: Eukaryota > Metazoa > Chordata > Aves > Musophagiformes > Musophagidae > Tauraco > Tauraco erythrolophus. Next base: position 19,259,875 of record NC_141473.1, on the reverse strand, counting down.
TACAGTACTCTTTGTTTAAAAGAAAAGTCACATTTGTAATAATCTCATACACATGGAAGTAATTTTATTCCTGTCTTATCAGTTGTTCACGCTTTTAGAATATTCCTTATTTCAGTTTCACTGAAGCAAGAATTATTTTAGTTCAGAAGCTGATTAAGGAAAAATTAGTGAAACAAGTTTGTTTGCTAAGCACCATAGATGAAGTGAGAATTCTTTCTGCTCAGTACCAGATCTATCCTGGGGTTTCTGCTGATGTGCAACACTGGTATACTCTTTACCTGCCTTAAAACTCAGCCACGTGCCAGGTAAGACTTCGTAGCTGCAGCTGAATGACCAGCATCGCCTTATTTTCCTCGTTTATTCCAGTCTTTCGCAGAGTGAGTGCATGTTTCAGGCATTTGACAGATCAAAGTGCTGCTGTCACCCAGCACAATCTTGCAAACAATGTCTTTCAAACACTGCTCTCCAGTTGTCCAGATTGCATCACTCCCATACACATTAAGCCAAATTAATGACTTTTTAAAGTTCCTATTACAAAAGTGTAGAAAGTGTTTATGTAGGATTTTAAAGGAGCAAGGACTTGCTGCCAAGACCAAGGGAAAACTTAACATCATATTCAATTGTTTTTAACAGTTGCAAAACAGAATGTTCTTTTTTCCAGTTCATTTAAGTGTTATGATCGGCTTAACATAAACTGTGATTATATTAACAGAAGGAGGTAAATAGTGGTGGATTTTCTGCTGGAATATAAACTTGTTCATTGTTGTGCTTCAGCTTTCCTGTGAAGAATCATTTTCATTAATCTAGTCTGTATCAAATTAATATATTTATGTTCCCTGTTTTCCTGTATTTCGCAATCCCAAAATAAGTGGCCAGCAGATTGAGGGAGGTGGTTCTGCCCCTCTACTCTGCTCTCGTGAGACCCCACCTGCAATACTGCGTTCAACTCTGGAGCCCCCAACACAAGAAGGACATGGAGCTGCTGGAGCGGGTCCAGAGGAGGGCCACGAAGATAATCTGAGGGCTGGAGCACCTCTGCTATGAAGACAGGTTGAGAGAGTTGGGGCTGTTCAGCCTGGAGAAGAGAAGGCTCCAGGCTGATCTTATTGCAGCCTTCCAGTACTTAAAGGGGGCCTACAGGAAAGCTGGAGAGGGACTTTTCACAAGGTCACGTAGTGACAGGACAAGGGGCAATGGATTTAAATTGAAAGAGGGGAGACTTAGATTAGATATAAGGAAGAAATTTTTCACTCAAAGGGTGGTGAGGCACTGGAACAGGTTGCCCAGAGAAGTTGTAGATGCCCCATCCCTGGAAGTGTTCAAGGCCAGGTTGGATGAGGCTTTGGGCAACCTGGTGTAGTGGAGGGTTTCCCTGCCCATGGCAGGGGGGTTGGAACTAGATGATCTTTGAGGTCCCTTCCAACCCGAACCATTCTATGATTCTAAGTATTTGACCATACAAAAAGGCTTTTCAGTATTTCTGTCTGCTGTTGCTCCCCTAACTTCCACATTCCTAGGAAGTGGATCAACTGTGAGATACCCTTATTCCCTTTGAGCAGTGCCTTACTTCACAAATAGCTTCACTGACATCAGTGGATGTCCTTGTTATGCCTGGCAGCAGCTGTTGAACTGCTGTTTATCAGCCCAGTGAGACTCTGGCAGTTCCAACAGGGTGACTAGCCTGGCAGAAGTAAAGTTGTTAATATAGTTTATATCATCACAAGACTAGCAGAAGTAGGATAAAATGGAGGAAATTTTGGGAGTGGCCAGCGTAAAAGCTAAATAGCTGTGAATACAGATATTACATTCTGGCCCTTGGTCCTAAACAGTACTGTTGAATGCTGTAGAACAACTGCAAATGTTTTGTGATGCAAAATAGAGAAGCAATCTTTTGCATTTGAAGATCATCTGTGCATGACAGGATACTTCATACATACAAACATCAAGTTTGCACCCCAATGGCTATCTGCAGATACCATTTCAGCTTTGTTGCAGAAATTGTTGAAATTGCTTCTATGGACAACTGGAAAATTGCCTTGAATTTTTCTGCTACAATGTCATGAGGGATTTTTCTTTATAAGAGTCAATCCTACTCACACCATGTCTCCACAAAGTATCCTATTTGTTTTGCTATTTCAAAAGAACGACCTTACAAGCATTTATCCTTGTATTTGCTAAATAATACAAGAGCTCAGTTCAAATACAGAGACAATTCCACAACATTTCCTTTCGTTTCAGCTAGTTTATTGTTTCATCATGTTTCTTAAGTGTTTAAGAGGCCAAAGTCACTATTGTAATAGTCAAGGAACAGGAGTTAGTTAAGATCCATATGTAAAACTGATAAGGCCTACAGGGCCTGATAATAAACAGCAAGTTGTTTTGTGATGATGGTTCCATCCTTACAGAAATCCTGCACTTCATAAAACCGGAACGGAATTGTTAGTTTCATGTGTCTGTGAATATGGATGGTGGGTATCTGGTAAGGGCAAAACCTTCTAGTTCTCCTTCAGAAAACAGTGTGGATGAATAAAGGCCATATGTAGATATTGAGGGAAAAGCAGCCTAGAGTATTTGAAGTAGTGAAGTGTGGTTCTTGTGAGTATCAACATTAGAAAGTCCAAATTGATCTAGGTCATTCAGCTCAGAGGTTGGAGGACAAACAGTGGAAGTCTGAAACTCTGGGTCTTTCCTCCTTTGAGGTGTTTCCTCAGCTTAGGGCTACACAGTGACACAAAGAGTAATACGGAGAAATTATTGCCACTGTTGTTCGTAGCAGTCACTGCTTTTTGGCTCCACTGGTCTTACTTTACGCTGCTCTGGCAACACAGAGCAGCCATCAGTCCTTAATGCTTTCACCTGGAGGATTACACTAGCAAGCGGCAGGCAGAATGCCCCCATGACCTCCCATGCTGTTCTCTTGTAGGCCGTTCCCAGCAGCTTTTGTTATTCAGGTTCTCAATCTGAGGGTCCACCTGGATGCTCAGCTAGACTTCCAGAGTCAGGCAGGAGCCAGTACAAAGGAATACATTCTTTCTTAATTGCAGCTAGTGAAAGATGGACTGCTGAAGGCTGAGTATGAGTAAAGGAAGAAGAGGGAACTTCGAAGGGTGAGATGAAGAGCCTGGATGTTGCCTTGCACACGTTTACCTCTGTGCACACAGTGCATGAAGGAACTGTGGCAAGAGCTTCTGAAAGTGTGTCTGAAACACTGACAGGTTGTACATGGGGTTGTCCTGACCTTGGCCAAGGTACACAGAAAAGATTTCCAGCTTTACACTGCACATCTTTCCATTTGATTAAATGACATAAGTGTTCGGTTTGAGGGGGATTATTTTATTACCTCTGGGCCCATCAGATTGTGAAACGAATACAGGTGGAGGATTGTTTGGGTTTGCCTTTTTTTCACTATGACAAGAAAAGTGAGGTCTAGTGGAAACTCTAAGTTTCTTAACTCCAGACATATAGGTATCTAAGCAGACCTCGCTTCCTTGCTCAGGCAATACATACTGTTTCAGTCTGACTGGGAGGATTAAACGTTACTTTGTTTATGGATACTGCTCTGGGATTTTCCAGTACAGGAACTGAAGGTGGCTTGGGCTTGAAAAGAAAGGGAAGTAAGAATTAAATTTTAGTACTCTTGCTTTTTTTAGTAATGAGGCCATAGCTGGTTAACTGCAGGGTTTCCAAACTCTGCATCTCTTCAAACTGTGTCACTTCTTTATGGGAGACACTAAAAAGTGAAAATGAGACAATACCAGAAATGAGAACTTTAACTGTCATATGAAGCTGGTTTTCTAGTGTTAATGCAGACAATATAGAGAAGTGACAGGATCTGCCTTTAGTATAGGTCTTGTTGAAATAATTAGCAGTAAAGAAATGAAGCTTTGAAGAACAGAGTCCTGATATGCCATGAAATATTCATTTGTAGTAAGCCATTTAAATTAGAAGTGTTGAAAAGGAAAATTGTTCCAAGACTTCTCACAAAGTCTGTTGAACAGTTAGATGAGAATCAGGAGGGGGAGAGGGGAAGAGAGAGTTGTTTGGTTTTGTTTTCTTTTTGAACTTAAAACCTGAGATGTAGCTTACTGCTTACATTATTGATGAATCCTATGACGTTTCTCTCATGTAGTCATATGATGCTAACCAAAACTAGGAAGGAAATGTTTGAAATGTGTACCTAAGCCCCTTCTCCCACTTCAGCAATTTGTATTGTGGGATATAGAGTAACATGAACAAGCGAAACTGCCCAAAGTGTTGGTTAACACTGTTCCGGAAGATTTATTACCACCCAAAACACAAGAAATTCTTCTCGATTGACTGGCTTTATAGTAATAAGATCTCAGCTGAAAAAAAAAACACCACCAACAACAAAACAACATGTACTGTGGCAATGTTTGAAAAAATTCCCTTTGTACTACTGTGTTGTAACAGGCTGCCAGACAATGTCATCCACATGTCTGCTTGGTAACAAAAAAAGATTTTCAGCATTTCTTCTTACTAAAATGAAATATTTTATATGTATTTCAAAGCCATCTTGTAATTTAAAATTAAAACACATACATTAGGTTTTACTTTGAAAAGGAAAACAAGGTTCACACCACTTATAGTTTGGCTCCACTCATATCACTCACTTTTCTCTCCGTTTTCAAGCATCTCTCAGCAGAAACTCCACTATGTCAACCAATTTTAAGCAGAATTGCTTAGATTAAATGGGCTCAAGTTTATGCAGCAGAGAATAAAGGGCACAGTGCTACAACTCTACTTAAGGAAATGCAATCAGTGGAGTTACTCCCACAGACTGTGAGTGTCTGGAGTCTTACTTACCATGTGAGCCGAGCTCCCATGAACCCCGAGTTCATCAGTTAATGCTTTGCCCACAAGACTAGAACAAGCCAAGAGAACAGTCAAATAGTCATTGGAGACGTTTGCATCATGAGCAATGGAAAACTACTGAGGAAAGGGCGTCTTGTGTCCTTGACCTGTGTTTTCAGTTGTACAGCAGTATGTTATCATTAATAACTCTTACTTGTATTGTGGAGCTCCAGTTTGGATTGGGACTGTGTTATCCTTGGTGCAAAGACCCAAGAGATTTTTTCTGCTTGAGATATATTTGCCAGGAGCCACAGACACTGGCAGCAGCCTGGTCTCTTGCCTTATGCTCTTGATAAACGTACACCAGAGCCAGAGGTGCTGGATTTCAGGCTGCAGACCACCACCACAAGGTACCATTATGAACTCTGGTGGGACTAGATTCAACCTTAGGACAGATCCCTGGGGTTTAGTGGTCGCTCCTTAGTCCAGAGAATGCAACTTTGTGGCCACCCAAGAGGGTTCCACAACAGTTCATCAAACATGCATGAAGTATAAGATGAAGTACTTTGAACTCACTACTCATCACTGTCAAGAGGAATTTCCAGCTAGACCATAAAAAGATACTGAGCAAAATCCTATGTAGAAAGTCTTTTTGCTAGAAAACAGTAAGTTTTTACCCCCTCTCACCTTCCCTGCATACCAACTCTTCAGATTGTAACAGAATTATTTCATTATTTCCATCCATTAGCATTCATTTATTTTCTTTTGTGTTACACACAGATTGCCAGCTTCGTTTGGGCTTGCCTTTTTATTCCAGTTCTATACAACATTCAGCACAACGGATTTAGGAGCTCCAGAGACAGGGATGAATAACGCCTGTACACAACTTCTTAAGTGTGACTCTTGGAAGTGTGGATAAAAATTCAAATAAATATCATTTTACCTCACTTTTCCCCTTTCATAGGGGCAGTAAAGTGAAATGTCTCCCTCCAGAGCTATTGCACAGCTAAGCCATATGCCTTCTCAGTAATGCTCCTGAGAAGAACAAGCACAAAGAGAGTCTTCTGGAGTGTCACTTCTCATGGACAGAATAAAAAAACGCCAGCCACTTCCTAAATGTACCATTGTTCAGGAAAGAGATGTCACCCACAACTTCATACAAAGTTCTGCCAGCTCGTTTTCGCAGAATAAGTCTTGTACACATGCATATTAAAGATCATAATTTTTTAGCTAGCTATTCTCCTGAATAGCCTTAAGTACTCCACGAATAGTATAAAAGAAAATACAAACAACTCTTTTAAAGAAAACTCACTGCACTAAGCCATGCATAGCCACCCCTTTACCTATGTAGCATAGAGTCACTATAAACATAAAAATGTGACAAAACAAAAAATATTTATAAAACACTTCATAGATGTCACTCAGTACTTTACTAAAATTGGTACATACAGTATAAGAAAATGAAGAGTAACTTTTTCCAAATTAATTACTAAAGTTACAAAACCTTTATCTTTGTACAAATTTTGGACTGTTAATTTGGGGAGCACACCTTTTAGATGCAATTATAAGGCACATCTGTTTTTATAGCAAACAAACGTTTACTGTGTACAAACCTAACCCCGCTGGTGTTTGCACGGTATTATGTTTCACAAGACATGCAGTTCTGTGTGCTCAGCATCTCTCTGGCACATATCAGATGTTGTCAACTTTTTGGCATGGAATTCACTCAGTCCCACTTTCTGGATCCCCACTCATGGTCCCGAGGTGCCACATTGCTGCGGTGGGCAGAGTGAGCAGGGAGTTGCATCATCCTGCTCGTGCACCTGTTCTGGGTGTATTTACTTCTCCTCTGCCTCTTCTGTGGATGCTGTATTGACACAGACAGAAAAGGGAGATCGAGTGGTTTAACAGTGATGTGAAGAGTACTTTGCAACAGGGGAATATAAAAGCACAAGTTTTAATGGTTATGACTAGAATTATTAAAATGCTTACCAATAGAGAAGCAAAAAAACAAGTTTAATTGTTCTTATTATAACTGGCAATTTACTAAGAAGCAGATTGTTGTTAATGAAACTATTCATATGGGTAAAATGGGCAGAAGTTGTCTCTACATCTCTCTAAGGCTGAAAACTAATATCTTTGGTTAATTTGTTATTTATCTAGAACATTTTGTTTATTACCTTATTGTCCTTCACAACTAACTCTGCCTATGAATTTCTCTGCTCCCTCTCTTCTGATTATATGATTGTAGAACCTGAATGTATCAATTTAAATAATTCAGCAGATGCCACTGTCTGTAACCACAATTTCAAAGAGGGTCATGGGTACTTCTTCTAAAAAAGGTTGTCAGAACAACTCTTCTCTTCTGGCTGCTCTCTTAAATCACAGTCGTTGTGTGCCACCCAGAGTTGGGATAGCAGTCAGGGCACAGAGAGGGTTTAGAGGGGAGGATGAGTCACCACAGTCCTTGCGTGTCAAGCATCCCCTCCCGTGTTTCCCTAGAGATGAGTGACTTTAAATACAGCTGAAAAATAAATGCATCTTCCCATGACAAAACACAGGGAGGAAAACAACATCTTCAGTAGCTACATAGATATGATGTGTGGCAGAAAACTGATACGTAATTTGGTGCAAATGCTTACTCATATTATGTTTTATTCACCTATGACTCACTTCTAAACAGATCATTTCTCATCCTGTGAGGGACAGAGGGGAGGGATAAAGAATGGCAACCCAGTCCCAGCTTATCTTGCTGGCAACACAAAAAGGCTCGCCTTAAAGTGTTCAATGCTACATTTTCCCTCTTCTGTGGTGACTTCTACTGGGACTGACATTCCATCTCCCTCTCTGCGTGCAATAACACTCTGCATTTCCATGCTCCCAACAGTATTTTTAGCACATATTGCAATTCCCTAGATGGGAAGCAAAGCCACAGTGTTGTATCTCAGTCCAATGGTATCACTTCAGACCGCTGCCATGAGCTGGTACTTAAGTCATACATCCTTAATTACATCAGATACATACTAGGATCGCATTCTTTGCCCTGGAAAGTTGCTGTGGTGTGTCATATGTCAAATCACACCACGAGCAGAAAATATTCACTGTCCAGTTTTTTGGGCAGTTCTTGCAAAATATAACCTACATGCACATTCCCTTTCTGTGCTGTAGGCAGCCGGGCACCAGAAGTGAATGTGGGCTCTGAATCTCAGGGGTGCTCTGTTTGAGTACCCCCCCAGGGGTTGATTTAGTCGCCCTTTCCTGTACAGCACCTACATCAATGTGCTGAGTTCCAGCCTTGCAGCTGGTGCCTGACCTTCAGGCTCTGCACCAAGCCGCAGCTAAGCCCAGGCCCTGCTGCTGGCCCTAATGGTCTTTTCATGAATGATTCACCAACCTTTGTCGTTTTTTCCCTGGTTTAAGCACTACCAGCTCTCCATGTGACCACACAAAATGCTCCTGCAAACAGCAGGGCAGGGGAGCGGTGGGATGACAGCAAGTAGCTGGAGGCTGGGGAAGGGTGGACGGCTTCTTTCAACATCAAAACTAGTTCATGTTGCCTGAAAGCATTCACAAAATCATAGCCACTGCTGACTATCAATAGGATGAGCAACCCACCAAAAAACCCCAGCTTCTATTAGTTTCACTTGGAGACAGGTACAGAAGAAACTATCGGGAGCTAGAAAGCTCTGGCGTCAACCACAATGTTTCCTTGAGGGGAAACGTTACAATGCGACCTGGGGTTCGTGGGTGCTGAGGAGACACAAAAAGCTTCTGACCAAGCTATGCTTCTCCGGCCCCTTCCCCCCATATGGCTCAGCTCTGGGAGATGCGTGGAGCTACCGCTGGCGCACACCACCTGGGGCACATGCAGCAAGCACAGGTGACACGCTCAGGGCTGCGGGCTGAACCGCGTGTCCCAGAGAGCCGTGCTGACCTCTGAGAGTGTGAGCATTCCCTGCTCCTCCCTAACTGTGCCTAGGCTTCCTGAAAGCTCTTTCAGAGGACAGCGCAGTGCTAAAGAAACACCAATTTGTGCCCACAGAGCAGCAGCAGCAGATGATGTACGATGTGAAGATCCCTGCATTCACAGAGCTCCAAGAGGTGGACACAAACACAGATTCTTCTGCCTGTATTTTTCTGGGCTGTTTCATTTTTATGCATACTAGGAAAAAAAATGCAATCTCTAAATTTTCATATGTCTTTTCAATAGCAAAGGATTGATAAAGAAGAATCCATTGTGGGTTTGGGGTTTTTAAGTTTCTTTATTTGTAAAATGAATTTAACATTAAGAAATTATTCAAAAATATTCAGATTTGCACCACACTGAGGGTTGTTTTTTTTTTAACAAACGTGGTTTTGTTCAACCTCCAGATCTGTAGAGCTAAGAAATGGATCCCTGAGTTTTATGGAAATAAGCATTTAGAGAAATAATTCACAGAGCATACAGTGACCAGAAAACATTTGCTATTTCACAAGCACAACTGTAACAGGAGGGGAGGAGACTTCCTGACAAAGTTCTCATCAAATGATGACATAAGGTAGGTGACCCTCCTAACAGTATACTGGAGCATTTGTTTGAAGAATAACTTCCTGCTGCTATGATCTCAAAATTTGACCATAAATTAGTTCTTATCCACAGCTGTCTGAAACCCAAAGAAATTAGCTCAGGTTCTTCACATTGCTTCATTCTGACAGGAAGGACTAAAATCTTTGTATGCCATGAGTACTGTAGGTGTGTGTTTTTAATCTTGGTTACTAAGTAGAGCTTGATATGGTACCATTATCTATTATTTTGATACAGCTGAACATTATATGGAGTAAATTTTAGAGGAGAAATTACTGATTAAAAACCTCTAAGAAGACATATAGCCAACGAATGTTGAAATTCTACCATTTCTCAGACAAAAAAATGATTAAGTAGTGAATATATTGTATTACATATGAGCAAATGCTTAAAGCTTACAATCTTGTGACTGGTTTATTCATATTTGGGTCTAGTCAGATTCAGTGGAATGAAAGGATCTAAACTTAAAAATATTTGTCTGCAACCATTGTGTCAAATTCTCTTTGTTTTATAAACAAACGGAGCACACTTCCCCAAGATGGGGTAGAATAAAGAATAGTCATGCACATTAACTTGGCATGACTATTGGCATGTATTGGCACAAGTGCTTCTACCAAAAGTAAATTGCTCACTGGAAAAAATATAGCTATGGATTTGAAGATCATGGTAAATTAGTAAGTTCAGTTGAAACCTGATCACAATCTTTGCATCCTGCAAGTATTCTTAGAAAATTAACAAAAACCTACATATCATAATATGAGACACTCTTTCTTTACATTTAAACATGCTTGCAAATAATTATGTGTATTTTACCTCTATGTGTTATAAACGGGAACTTGTGCTGCAGACAGATCTCTGACTAGGCAGCATCTCCCTGGCATTGTTCTCTCTCCCATCCTGTCTTTCAGGGTACTTAAAAAAGAAGGAAAGAAGGAGAATGGGACACATGCCACATTTACATTGATCTGCCCTCTCCTGCAGCTGTTTGCAGTACATTTTGCATGAAGGTCCCGTGTTTTATAATCTCCTGTTTTTATTCTGTAGTCTACCAGAACTCAGGTTTATTAACTTCAGGATATGACAGAGGGCACTTCTTCACCTGTGCAAAATGGAGCAAATGGATTCACCTGTGGGTATATATTTGGGTTTGTTTACTCTGTGAGGGGCGGTTTTTTAGCATTCAAACAGTGGTGTAGATGACTGAATGCAAGTTATGAGTTTTCTGAATTGTGATGACTTAGACTTTAATACACATACTCAATAAATACCATGGTGGATGTAGAGCTGCTCTCTACAGTGATTACTGCAGAGGAGGAGGTTGCTGTGATCATTGGGAGGATTTTCTTCCTTGTCTCAATGGGAGTGTCAGTGACCTCCCCACAGTGCTGAGTGTCTTCCCTTTCACTATCATCATTCTGGGTAATGTGTTCACTTCAGGTATTTTCCTAATTTTTTTTTCTTTATTGTGACTCTGTTCTATTTCACCAAAAACGACTGTTACTTACGCCTGTTTCCAAGGCACACCGTCCTTGGATTATTACTCCAGTACAATTACTTGTCTTTTTATTCTTCGCTGTTCAGGACATTGGAGAATGGAGGAGGGAGGGAGGCGATAGAGTAAGCTTTTGTATAGTTGAAAAAACCAGAAAACTAAAGCATCTGCAACCAGTGCATAAATAAGCCTTTTGACACCTTTAAAAGCTTTAATACGCTCTATTTTTGGAATAAAACTAGCATCTGTGCTGACAGCTTACATACCAAGTTTCAGCTTGATGCAAATTTGAAAAGTCCTGAATAAAAACTGCTAAAAATCAGGAGTGTATAAACACTACCTGATCCTAACCGCCATTTAAAATAGACAGTAGTTAAGCTGCAGTATTTATATAGTACACGACTTCATACCCTGGAACGATGGAAAGTAAAGTAATCTCCTTCTTTAGAAGTGCTGTACTAAGTAGATGATTGGGTCACCTGAAACGTTATTATAAATAGAACTACTTGGCTGAATACAAATGACATTATAACTTGGCTCCACTGTCTTGGGAAGGAGCCTGTACTCCTGCAGTGCTCTCCAGCAAATCAGACACCTCTATCCTCAATAACAGTAAATTCTGCAGTTTCAGCTCAAAGTGTGGGAGACTGCTATAAGCCTTGCTCAGCTTCCTCTCTGCACCCTGCTGGAGTGGGCACCCCTGCTTACCCCTATCCAGGTTTTGTGGCACAAGGAGGATCTATACACATCTTATTGCCTCCTCTGCTGAACAGAGTGTTCACAGGAAGCTCTGCAAGACCTTTCCTCTGCCTCTTTTCTTTTTCCAGAGAGGTCAGGTGGAGTGGTGTGGGGTGGAAGACTTGGGATGAGCCTATTTCATCACTCAGATGGAAAAGGAAAGGGATGTCCTGCTCGCACTACCAGCACTGGCCAACAAAGCCAGGAGCTGAAGCCAGTCTCAAGAAAAATGATTCCAGATTTATTTTTAGTAAACAGTATTCAGTTTAAGAGCTGTAACAATTTATACAGGGACCTGGTACAGCTGTTAGTTTTAACATCTCCTATTTATACATGAAAAGTTTTTTGTAACTACAGGATTGTCTACTGCCTTACTGTGTGTCTCGGGGATTCCAGTGAGTGTGACCCTATTAGAGATTATGTAGAGGTGAAGATCTTTGTGAAAAATTTGGAACATTTATTTTTTAAGGAGAGTAAGTGCAGGGAAAATACAAAAGGAAAACGTTTCTTAAAAGAATTATTCAGGAAGAAGTCAGATGTACCAATCCTATTATCTAAACCAGTGCTTTGCTTTTGTAAAGTTTCTACCACTAGAGTCAAAGACTGGTGGGTTTTTTTTTAATACAGGGATTTTTGTGTGGGGCAGGGCAGTAAATGTGATTATTAACCACTTGGTGAACATCTCTGAAGACGACAGAAGCAAAACAGTGTTTTTTGTTCATTTATTAAGCAAATTCAGTTGCCATTACATTAGTTGTGTTTGCATATCTCCTTTCCTTCCACTCATGCCAAGGGGAAGTTTTTGTGCTTTATGTTGGACAAGGAGGCTTTACTAGAATAGACACTGTTTAGGAAGGAACAAGTTTTGAATGAGTATGAGCCTTTATGTAAAAGAAGCTAGCCAGTATCTATAAAAAACATCTAGATCTTATATACTTACTTGTATGCATTTATTTTAAAAGGCCTCTGGGGAGGACACTAGTGCAACCTGCACTGGAGCGCCCTGTTTGCAGCCACGTCCAGCTGTTCAGGGTGTTCGAATGGCATCCACGCTGCACAGCACAGGGACGCCCTTGGCACACATCTGTTCCCATAAGCACTTCATGACAGGGAGGTTGGATTAGATGATCTCTAAGGTCCCTTCCAGCCTATGCCATTCTATGATTCTATGATTCTGGTCCTCCTGGAAAATTATGAGTTGGGTCTCTTGCTGGTATGCAGGGAGCTTCTGGAGTCAGAGTCCACCCTGACTAACGATATATCCTGAAGCTGCTATCTTCCCCCAAAGCTGCTGTGAAACGTCAGGTGTGCTCCTCAGAGGCATGGTGGTCATTTCAGTATGTACGTGTGATGGGCCTATGCTGACACTACAGCACAGTTTGGGGTCTTGCTGGGAGTTTTTCTCTCCCTTCTGTGGTTTTGGTCTGTGGCTGCCATAGCACAGCACGATGTTCCTCATTTCCAGCCCCTCTCACAGCCACTCCAGGCAAGCTGTTGTAAAGTGGCCAGTGGGTCTATAGCAGTGTCCAAGGGGAAATTTGCAACTGATAGCACTGTAAGAAAGTTAAGAAAATCTTGTGAAAGTGGAAGAGTTGGGTTTAGAACTGATAGTGTTTATAGGAGGCAAGGAGGAAAAAAAAAAAAGAAAAAAAAAAAAGAAAGCCCTGGGACACATTTTGAAACAAGGGACTTTCTCAGAGAACTTACCCTGAGCAGGGAAAAAGGGAAAGTAAAGCAGCCCTGGAAGAGGGAAGGCTGAGCCTGGGAAGCCAGGTACCTGCCTGTTTGACACAGCACCTGACAGCCAGGTGCTGAGCTGGGGCACATCGGTGCCTGTACTACAGATTCGCAGGTGGATCCAGGCCTGGCTCCAGCTGCATGTGAAGAAATGCATTTCGGGAGAATTGTCCTCAGGGCTTGCTCTGCTGCAGGAACAGCCCCACTAGCACTGTGGGAGAGGCTCCCCCTCCACTGTGGGTTCCCACAGGCTTTAGTAACAGGTTAAAAGCAGCCCTGGTTTATCTTACAGACTGGTCTGAAAAGTGTGGCAGGAAAGGAGCAGATTCATTGGCAAGAACAGCACCGTTCCGTTGGTGGGGGCAGTAACTGCCCCAGTGCTCTTATTTCAGTTACGGTTGTATGTCTGCCAGAGGCCTTTCCTCCTTGGGAGATTCAAGACCTCTGTAAATTGTTCAGACATCACTCCTATCTAGCTAACCAAGATATTGGAAGAAGCAGGCACTGTACCCATCCCATTTAGACATCACAAAGGAATACCACATACTGCATCAAAGATATGAAATTCTCAATAGTCTTCAAGCATCTCGCTCTTAATCCTGTCCAAACTAACATACGAGATTAATTTTGTCTATGCCGTTTGCCCTGCCAGTTTCCAGGATACTCATGCAAATTAATCTATACATGATCGGATCCCACATCTCTTATCGTTAAAGCTCTACGAGATCAAACATGTCTGCGAGCTAACAAGTACTTTCCAAACGCCGGGAACGCGGAGCGCAGGCGTGTGCGGTGCCGTCTCAGCCGGGGCCGGCTCCCGTCCCGGCGCGCCTCCGCGGCTGGAAACGCCGCCGTGCCGGCGCTGGAGGGAGCTGCAGCCCCGGTTACCGCCGCCTCCAGCGGCACCCCTCCCTTCGGCGAAGCCCTCTCAAACAAAGAGGATGAGCATCTTGAAATTATTTAAATTTTATCTTTCACTGTCACTTCAGCTCAAGAATGTTCTCGTTTTAAAGAAATCAGGCTAGTTTGTCAACCCACAAGTAAGGAAATATTTGAAAAGCCATGCTAAACAGAAATGTGAATTCTAACAGTATTTTACAATTTTATAGGTTATACGATGACAAAGGTACAGAAGCAACTTTCTGAATTAAACGTTGTATACTGCCTCCTCATTTGAACCTTCTTTAGTATGGCATACTTGTTTCTTATTTCCAGCTTCACTAGAAATTGGATAAAATTCTGTGTCTAATATCTGACTATCTCATTTTAAAATAATTTCCAGATCAGACGCAACAAAGATAGAGGGTTATCTCCTAGCCTTAAATTTTGTCCTTTGCTATGCCTTGGGGAAGATCATGCTACTGTTATATCTTGTAAGACTTTAGGTGAAATTAACTGAAGTTTAAAGATTTAATAACCAACACCAACTTTCTGGAGAGAACAAATGGAAACCTTAGTAAAAGTTGTGTGATCACTAAGTTTATTCTCTTCACTTGGTGAATTTTTGTCTTGCCATGTCTCTCCTAGTGTTTGCGTACACTGCGTTATCACAGTCAACCTCACTCTGGACATCACTAAAATAGCCATAGTGTTTCTAAAATAGAGGCTAATGATATCTTTCAACCCAAAGACCCTGTTCCATGGCAAGGGGTAATATAATATTCAGTTTACTCAGGCAGACAAAAAAGAGTTAATCACTAACATAAAAAATCAGCTGTTGCCTAGGCACCAGCATCCACGAGCCTTTCACAGTTAGCTGGTACAGCTGTATTGCACCAGTCAGTGATGACAAGTAACCCAAAATGCAAATGTAATGATGCGGATAAGACAGAACTGCTGATTACCTCTTCCTTCTCAGTACTAGGAATTCCCAAGAAGGATGCATGCCATCTGATGATGTACCTTCAATCAAAAGTTTACCATTTGCCAAAGAGAAAGATACTATTGAGTATCTGCCAAGACAAAACAACAGCTGGGCAACTTGCATGTAAGTGCCTCAGATGAATTGGCTGAGGAACGATTTTTGCACCACTTTTCTAAATGTTTATAAACTCTTTAAAAAATGGGGCTTTTAAAGTACTGGATGACAGCCAAAGGGTAAGTGAGAGCTATAGATTCATTCATCTAATGTTAGCCATAGGAGAAATAATATGGACTTGGCTCAGGAGGATCCGAGTGCACCTTGCACGTGTGTTCCTGGGAAAGAGGGAGTTTTTCTCCCTCGAAGATGAAGGCATATGATCCAGAGCCTGACAGACAGAGTAAGACAAGCTCAAGTTTGACATAATTTCCTATTCTCAGCAAGAATAATAAACATAATTGGACTAACTGGTCAGCAATGGCAGACAGATTCATAATTGTTTGGATCCTTTAGGACAAAATTCCCCAAATGTATACCTTAGTCCAACTTCAGGGGAAACGGATGGCTGCCATAGGGGAGGTTGGATGAGGCTGGGGTCATCCTTTACAAGCTCTGAGACTGTGCAGTCTCAGAACAGTCATGACTTGTGGGCAGACATGAGCTTCCATCTTCCCTAATGGCTGGTGTGGGCAGGTGGCACAGGAGGGTAGAGCAGCTCAGGAGTTAGCTGGCTAGGGAGTCCAGAAGTCATGTAGTCTCTGATTTTGATGATTCACACAGCAAGTGTGGCGAGCTCTCCAACTGAGTCGGCAGAGTAACAGGTGGATTTTGATGGCATCTTGCCTGAGTTTTGCTAAAAGGTCACTGAAAAAGATGCTTCTTTGTAAAACATTTCCATTTCAATGAATCAGGTCTTTCTGTTGAAACCGAAATGTTTTGCCGAAAACCTGTTGTGTTGGAAAACTCCCAAACATCTATCTCTCTCCCACTCCCATAGAGAGGAAATGCGTTGTCTTCAGGCTTTGCTTCCCCTTTCAATGTTTCAGCCATTCTGTGCTGCTTCTTGTGCCCACTCAGGGTCCATCTCACAAAGCACACATCTGTTAAATGGTCCAAATATTTTGTACTGAGAAGTGTACGAGATCTTCAAACAGTATGATGAGAAAGAAATAGTACTGCTTAGTAAAAGAGAAAGACACAGTATAGCTGTATGATGAGCGTGTATCACCAACTGAACAGGAAATTCAGCCTACCTTTTCTAAAGGACACAGGCCACTTCAATTCCTGAAATGCCAGTTTGCATCAGGGATCTTTGATATTCTTTGATTGCAAACACTAGTAAAGCATTTGAGGGCCAGGGAAAAAACCCGTAATGGATCAAAACCACCCCTAACGTTACTGAATGAAACCCGGGCTGGTTTTGGCTATGGCTGCATTTTGACTTCTGACCGCAGAGGAACGTCTGAAGTATACTCAATTATTCATCATGAAAATACTAGCCAGGGAATTTATTCCTTTTTAGTTTTTCTCATTTGTGCATCACTCCCAAATGCCAGTCTCTGCGAGTGTATCTATCACTTGTAAGCATTTACTAATCATTTGTGAACAAATGTTAGCATTTGGTTTGTTTCCATCTGTCATTCCTAGTGGCGGTCTGTGCCTGGCCACGTCATTGCACAGAGATGTGCCGTTGACTTTTTCCCCTTCCTGACAACTCAAACTCTTTGGATAGAAGAAATATATTTCTGAACAATTTTAAAACAAGTTGTCAAGGTCTTTTTCTGGTTGAAAGGACTAACACCTGCTAAGGAAGGATTGTTCTCCCATAAGTACAAGAAAATACATTCAGGGTCACATACTGCCTGTAGTCATTCAGCAGTGTACGTACGCTTATCTGAGCCAGCAGCGTGGCATGCCAGCGTGGGGTCCAGCGCAGGCTGCAAACTCATCCAGGAACCAGGGTGGCTGTGTAGGCCTAGGCAGCAAGTACTTGGCAGGAGCAACAGTTTTTGAGTGAACTTTACCTTTCCCCCACTCGCCAAAAAATACTGTGAAGTAGCTGGCACCATGTGATTTGAGATTTTTAAGCAGCTCAGAAAAGATTTAAAAAATAAAGGAAAGGGTCTCTGGAAGGATAAAGGAGGGAACATAACAACAGTTGAGGGTGGAAAAGCAACCACTGAGGTAAGCGAAAGCATTATCAGCCTCAAAGAAAACTGGAAATATAATGAAAGGTGATGCGAACAAAAAGCCTGCAAGCACTTTCAAAATAAAAGGTGTTGAGTGTGCATGGCCCTTTGTCAAGGCTCCCAGGCCATCTGGCCAACAAATTCGAGAAGTCTTGTAAAATGGCAATTGCATACCTCCGTTGAGTTTTGCAACATTTTGTATGTTGTATATCCTACAAATCTTGTCTGGTAGAAGACAGACTCTTTCTCCTGTTTTCTGTCTACTCCATTGCCCACTTCCCTGGTTTATCACTTTGGCAATAAATGATTGCAGGTTTACATGCATTGCCTCATTACATGCAGCACTTCTGAACTCAGCTAGCACCCATCTGTGCAAGCAAAGTGAAAGACAGTTTAGACATGCCTTTCCCAGCTGTGGTTACGTCTTTGACTGCCTTGTAGATCTATGAATTATATTGAAATATTTTTAGTTACAAACCCTAGGCACCAGATGTATGCTACCTTTGTCAGAAGTAGGAAAATGAATCTTTCCTCTCCTTTAGTATGGGATCCTTTTACTCTCTTATAAAAATAGGAAGAAATGTTTTTTAACAGTACTTTTGTGCCTATTTTCATAATTGTCATGGGTAAAAATATTCCCTTGAATTAGTTTAGTTCAGCAGAACACTTCAGCTCCAAAGAGCACAGGTCAGTATGGACAGTAAAAATTGATGTCTTTGATTTTGCATTAGCTTTTTGTGAAAGAATCCTGGTAGAAGGCTATTTCAGTGTTTTTAAAGCTATTGAAAATCAGGCCTTTATAGCTCAAGGGAGTTGGAAAAAAAAAAAAAGCCTTATGAATTAATTTGTATACTTGCCTTTCTACATTTCTATTTCCCTTTGCTTGATCTCTGCCGGCACAAGGGAGCAGATCCTTCCATGTTTCAAGTTGGCACAGCTCCACAAAACAGCTGCGCCAATTACTTCCAGTTGGGGACTGCCACTGGGCGTATAGCTGCTTGTACTGAAGTTGTTGCAATTACTATCATTATGTTATTTCTTGGCACATAGAGAAAAAGATGAGTGAGTGTTTGGGGGGCTTTGTTTAAGTGCAGCAGGCCACTTATTCATGCAAACCACTGAGAGCAACTGGGAAGTAAGCACAGTGAGGAATGAACTTTTTGGAAAACCAGCTCTCTCATTTAACTCTGTAAGGAGACAAAGCAATTTCTTAATGAAACCTAATAAACTCCAGGTCTGCCAGTTCCTTCAAAAAGGGAAAGCATTTTTCAATGTGTTAGATTAACACTGCAGTACCTATTATGCCCTTGCTTTTATGCAGCTTATAGAGATCTTTACTGCAGCTCCAACCTGCAGGAGCTACTTGTGTAATGCCAATGCTAAGAAAAACTATCACGTGGCTTATCTCCATCTGAAAAACAATTTTGAAGATTTGTTTCAAGTGGTCTGTAACACTATATGCACTCCTTTGATCCTGAAGCTGGGAGGGGAACTCTTCTCCAGGCACAAAATCAGAGTGGTCTGAAAGCAACCTGTTTCATTTGGCAGCTAATGGTTTGAAGGGCTTAAATTTTATGTAGCTTAGGGTACATAAACCTGACATCCTTCGCATGCGGAAGGACTCTCATACCTTTGTATACCAAGCCAACTGGTTGGGGCTGTACCCCACAGACAAATGCTGCATTACATCTAGTCTAGATGTTGTATTGCAACCATTTCAACATGGCATGTCTTCTGAAGATGATTTTTTTTTTTTTTTTTTTTTACATTACAGCAAAGCATCAGCAAGCCCGGGCTACCACCCAGAGGCTCTCACAGTGGCTGTTACCTCAGTCTTCCCAAGACCTGTCCGAACAAAGGGCCAAGACCTGCCATCACACAGGCTCCGGCACCGCTCCGGCTTTGCCAGTGCAACAGAGACAGTACTAAGCTTTTGCATTCCACTTCTATATATTCTTCATTAGCGCGTGACTCGAAGCCGCAACGGTGGCAGTGTGTGTGAGGTGACAGGGCGGTCTGACAGCTGCCACTAACAGCCCAGTCCCAGCCAGTGGTGCAACACACACGCACCGGCCCGGCGTGAAGGAGGAGTGGGAGCGCCGTGACGGTAACCACCTCGAGGTCCCTTCACGGCAGTTTTATATTTATTATTCGTGCATTCACCCGCTGCCATGCCGCTGCCCGCCCTGCCCGCCGCGGACCGACAAAGCCCCGGCGAGCGATGCCCCCACGGGCGCGTGGCCGCCGCGCAGCGCTCGCCCACCGGCTGCGCTCCGCGCGGGGCACGGCCGCGATTCCCGTACGCCCGGCGCCGCCCGGCCGGCACCGCAGCTTTTCCTGCGCTACGCAGTTGTCGTAGCCGTGTCCTCCGCTGCCCCCGCGTGGCGCCCGCGGTCGCCAAGCGCGTTTCTATGAGCCGCCTATAAACAACATGGCGGCGGCGGCGGCGGCCCCTCTTCCTGCCCGCGGTCTGTAGGTGGCGCGGCGGCTGAGGGGGCGCCCGGGCAGCGGGGTCCGGCGGCGCCGGCAGCCTCCGCTCTGCGGCGTCCCGCGCTTCCCCCTCCTCGCCGGGGCCGCGGCGGGGGCGGCAGGGCCGCGCTCCGCCCCGCCGTGCGGGGGTGTCTGAGCGCCCGGGAGCCGCTCGGCTGCTGTATTGCCGCGGCGGCCCCGCGCGGAGCGGAGCGGCGGCGCTGGGGTTGCCGGCGGGGGCTCCTCGGACGGGCGAGAAGAAGAGGGCGCAGGGTCTCGGGTGCCTGCGAGAGCTGCGGGGCGGCCCGGAGCGGGGTCATGTCGCTGCAGAGCCCGCCGGCGGCTACGGCTGCCGCCGACCTTCCTCCCGGCCCCGGCGCGGGGTTCCCGCCGGGCGCGGAGCTGAACCAGAGCAGCGCGGCGCCCCCGTCAGCCGAGGACGGCGGCGAGGATGAGGAAGAAGAGGAGGGAGAAGGGGAGAGAGAAAAAGAGCGAGAGAAGCTGCCGCCCATCCCGTCGGTATCCAGCGCGGCTGCCGGGGTAGGTCTCCTGCGGTCCCCGGTGGGGCCGAGCGACCCGTCCGCGCCCGGGCTGCCGCCCGCCGGGCCGCGGCTCCGGGAAGCGGGGACGTCTTTGCGCTCTCCGCTGTCATTTGCTGTGTTTGCCGCTTTATTCGTGAAGGGAGGGAGCATCGTGTTCGTTTTCTTTCATGTTCTTTTCCGTTGAGAGGCTTTCATTCAAGTTTCTTAAAAATAACAAGTGCATCTGTAAGCGGTGACATAATGAAGCTATAAATTCTCCATCTACTTATAGTTCTTTAACATTTTGCAACGGTCTGCTCTTTTGGGTTAGTCATGACTGAGGGTTTGCAGCGTTCTGGATGTTCCTTAAGGGGTTTTGGGGGTGGAGGGTTTCAGCTCTTAATACACTTAATAGCAAGAGAGCAGCTGGGAAATACTTCTGTATTTTTAACTTGTTCTTAAAAGGCCTTTTCCGGTTTTTACTTTGTGTTGAAGCAAAGACGACAAAACATTTCAATAACTGATTAATGAGTTAACACGGGTAAAAAAACTGTGAAAACGATATTGCCAGAATAATTTCATTTCAGAAACCTCGTTTGAGATTTTTTAATTTTACTGGAGTTATGATTTTCTTTCTGCTGACCATACAATATTACAAAACATAAAATTTTCCTGGCATGAGTTGAATATCTTACATAGCTCAACGTTAAAGCTTGCTGTAACTTACTTCAGTCCAACAACAGAGCAAAAATTTTACCAATCCTGTAGTAAGTAATACAGTTAGGAGATTTTAATTCAACAGTTCTGATAAGTATCTGACTTACTAGAAATTACAATTTTACATAATTTGACTTTAAAAGATTGAGCATCTAATGTTTATGACTGTCATGAAATAATTGTAGCATTAAACAAAGTAATCCTAGGCAAACTGCGAACTCCTTTGAGCAATTCTGCCAATTTTGTGTTTTGCCTGTAACGTTCCAATCTTCTGAAAGAATTTCAGCTTTGCTAATCTGTCTGAATGTGGAAAAATGTGTTTGTTCCTGTTATTCAAATACAGATTTGGTGGGAGAAGTCTGTAATGGACAAGTGCCCAGGAGTTATTTTTACCTTTGAAAATCAAACTTTGAATGGCAAATGCCAGTCCCTTCCAAGCGCTGGTCTAAAATGTGTCAGGCTTAGCTCAGCTAATGAAAACTGTGTGCATCTGGGCAGCCATGTAGAATTCCCACTGCCTTAAAGAATCAGGAGAACTTGTTTGTAGCTGGACATCTTTTATGTGCCTCTAAGCTGTTGCCCACAAGTATAAGTTGACCTGCTACAGAGGAGCTCAGGTCTGGCTAGGTGTGATTGCTTGTCAAATGCATGGGGGATTTTGAATTTACGAAGAGCCGTGTATGGGCTTTAATAATATGTTACAGAGAGAGAGTTTGGTGGACAGATGTAATAGACATTTCCATAGCCCTGGATTTCTCTGTTTGTAACCGAATACAGTTTTTGATCCAAATATGCCAAATAAGGAATGCAGGTATGCTTTTGCAAGACCTTTATGAGTTGTTGTAAAGAAGGCATTGGACTGTTGGTCTGCTAAGCCCTAGTTGTGAGCAACCTACACATCTAATTCCAGGGCTTTATGAAGTATGTTTTGAAATTCATTATATATAGCGTGATTTTAATACAAATTCTTGTATTAAAACTTTTGATTGAACAATGAGTGTTACTTAATCAAATCCTCACAAATGCTTTTAAAGAGAGGGACATGTTCTCAGCTTCCTTCTCATTAAACCTGGGAAGAGTCCGTAATACGATATGATAGCAAAAGGGGAAATTGTCTTTAAAAAAAAAATCTTTGCTTATTCATATTTTTTCCCATTAAAATTCCCTTCCTTTGAAAATACATGCCTGACACAAATACAGTGATACTCCAGATGACCTTAATTTTTGTATTTTCTCTGCCTATTACTTCTAAATTTGTAGCCAACATATGATGACTATGGTGATACAGACACTATACCTTGTTTCTGTACGAAGTGAGCCTCAAGCTATCTTTGTCTCAGACTATCTCCCCAGATTTTGTGTAACTGACGTTTTCTTCAGTGCGCTAAAGACCCACCAGAGATTTGCGCAACTGATGTGGCCTGACTAGAGCTTCCTCAAAGGCAACTCCAAGGTGTGACACATCCTTTAAACAGTTTCTGTTTTCCGTAATAGCTGTGGAAAAGGTCAGAATTTTAGTAAGTCAATAGATAACCGTGGTATCCTTTTTCTCCTCAGGGCATGTGCATGAAAGATGTCTCATCTGGAGTTTAAACTGGCTGCAAGTTGGAATAAAGGGATTATGGGACTATTGCTATTGTCATTCATATTGTGGTTTTTCCTAGCCAAGGGCCATGTGGAACTGTGAAAGAATGGTTACTTTTTGTTTGGGTTTTTTTTTGGCTTTTATTTCTAAGGACAGTTGGGGAGATTAAATTAGTCCAGGAATAAATTAACATGATCCTGCAGGAGTTCAGGCTTTTCTTATGGGACAAATGGTGATTAGCGATAATGCATAAGGAGTAATGGTTTGGAGATCAATGTTCAGATTCTGAAAAGAAACTTGTGGGAAGCTAAATTACTTGTTCCTGCTTACTAGGGGGCAAGTTGAGGCTTCTGTAAAGCAAAACCAGTCCTATGTTACACCTTTCAAGGTGTGAATGGAAGGGGAAATCGTATTTCTTGCATAGACGGTAGCATTGACAGCTGCCTTTAGGTAATCTGAGTGTCCTCCATGTCTTCTTGCACAGGGAAGAAAACCTTTTGCTCCTCACTGTCCTTTGCTTGCCACATACATATGGGTTTTGAGTGAGTTGTCTTAGGGCTAAAGAGTAGGATTTTCAAGAAACTCTTCTAGACGGCCTTTTGCCTCTTCCCAGAAAGCACTCTGTACGTGCTTTTTGCAAACAGTTTGACTCATTTTCGCCATCTAATTTAACTTCAGTAATGAGAAACATAGATTTGTAAAGTATAGTGCTAGTATCTCTCCAATCTTATAGAGGGGCTTAATGCTTTGGAAAACTTCCACTAAGGAGCAGCAGAGCTGTGAGTTATTAATATGCATTTAAAAAAGAGGATTAAAGATTACTTTGATCCACTTATTTCCTCTAAGCATACTCGTTCTTCATGTGGGGGTTCAGTTTTCTGATGGCAGTGTGTGTGTAGAGCCTTAGGCTCTAGAGGCTCACTGACCTCCTACAGAATTTTTTAAGTATGACATGGTGCTGTACACTTGTCCTAGATTACTCTCCCAGGAGATATCAGAGATCCTTATTAATGAGCATGTAGTTTCCCAGTATTTCTCCTGGGCTTTCCAGTAAAGCCTTTGTCTATACATTTGTTTAATATTGTTGGAACTGCACTTGGAGCAGGATGATGGAGTTAAATAGCACATGCAATTTTTGTTCTTTCTAATCACTGCTGAAGGAGGTGGCATTAAGAAGAACCTTTTTAAATAACTGTTCAACTGTACTATTTCAGTGGCATGGCTTGAGTAGAACCTAGAAGGCTGAGTCAGTCAAAAAGGTTGTCACAATAGGCTGTTTCATAAAAGCTCCTCTTCTCTATTATCTGTGATACCTATTCTCTATTAATTGTAATTAGACTAGTCCAAGTTCTCAAGGTTTTCTACCTAGAGCATGCGTTTTGTGACACAGCAGGTTAACCTCAGATCTGGATTTGTTTAAAAGCCCTTTTTCAGTCAATCATGTCTTGGCATTTTTGTTCGGGGTCTGTTTTTCTCTAGTCATGTGCCAGGTGATTTTTAAGAAGTATCTTAATGATATTTCAAGGGTTATAGAATAAAAGAAAAAGTTAATGTGAAAATAATAGTGGTAATTACATTTTATTTTTTTAGTGTTTGTTGCATACAATGAATTTGGAGCTAGATATTGAAACTTTGTATTTTTAGAGCCAGTAGTCCTGCTGATTGTTCAAATTTATAATTTGCTGAGTTATAAGCAATGGAAAAATGGCTGTTTGTGCCACAGTTATTTTAAATTCCTGGCACTGTACCAGCTTGCATACACTACAGCATGGTAGGTTTATTGGTTGTGTTACTACCCTCCTGATGGTATTTCAGGATGTTGTGGTGGAAGTGAAGTGCTTTCCTCAGAACTCTGGCTGCATGTCTTAGTCCAAATTTACTGCTCTTAAGGGGAAAGAGAAATGTATGAGTTTAAAAAAATTAATAGAATATTAAGTTAATTATTCTAGAATTGTTATTCCTGTTTGAGTGTTTTGATTTGCACAAAAACATTTTTTTCTAACTGAGAGCGCAGATACAAGATATCAAGCAAATGAACTTTAGGTTAATGTGAGGTGGAAAATCATGATGTGCGGGGAAAGTGTGTGTGGTTTTTTGAGTTGATCTACCTTTGCCTGATATCAACTGATGACTTGGAGCTGAGATGGAAATTAAAATCTCCATCATGCAACTTCTGTCGTCTTGGGCAAGCCCCTTAACACATCTATGCTTTGCAAATTCTCAGGAGTAAATAACCTTTGTGTAATAGCACTCGGTGTTAAACAGACCGACTGGCACAATCCTTTGGAAGTCTGTTGCGTGATTTCACTTCACTGTTAAAACACATTAGCACTCAACATTGCTTAGCAAAGGCTTGTGCTGACGCTCCTTGGTGACAGCACATACAGGTACTCAAGCAGGGTTTTTCTGACACTGGGTTAACAAATGCTTGTTGGCTAGCTTTTCTTCAGCTGATGCTGACGATTTTGAATCATTAGGGGTTTTTACCCAGGTAGCCAGTATTTAAATTTTCTTAGCAGGTTAGCTCACATAGAATTTTTAGCCCCACATTTCAAGTCGTGGGAAATTTGTCTCGACTATTGTAGTATATTAGAGTTATGTAGAAAAAGGAATATGTGACACTTTCATTTGTTTAAACTGAGCTGGAGGTAGTGAGGAGTACAGAAGTAGTTAGAAGTTAGGATGTAGAAAGTTAGGATATTGTTGAAAGCATTCTATTCGTATTGTGTTTTCCTCATAATAATCCAAGGATATCTTCATATCCTGCAAATTAATACTTGAGTTTTGAATGTAGTGGAAAGGAATTTCATGGTATTTCTCCTGATTCAGCTTGAAACAAACTTGCAGAATCATTATTTATGTCTTATTTAGGTATTACCAATCTTATTTCAAAATAAAAGTTATTTAAGTATCCTGTGTAATACCTCATGAATAAGATTACTCTTTCAGTAGTGTATTCACCCTTTATATAGCATACTGTCATCTTAATTACAGGGGTTGGAGAGAGGAGCCAAAAATCAGTTTTCCACTTTCAACAACTTCATCACAACTATCAACCAAAAGAAAGAAGGCATCGGAAACAGAAATTCACCTACGCAACTCGTTATACCCAACATCAAAAATGGTAAGAGAATAAAAGCCCCGTGTTACTTAGTTACCAATTTGAGAAGGTGCTCAGTGTTCTGCCAATATTTGTATTGCGGTAGTGCCAGAAAATCTAGAAATCTAAACTTCATTAAATTATGCTGTCCTGTACCTTGTACAGGCAGTGATATATATGATAGTCCGTCCTCTGTAGAGGTTATGTCATAGAGACAAGTTGGATAAGAAAAACAAATAGACCTGGAGGATGAAATGATCATCTGAAGTTTAAAGAGAGTTACAGATTCAGTAGTCCATCTGCAGGTACTGTCTAACTACAGTCAGATGGCGGTTTCTCTAGAAATTGTGTCAGAACTTTGTGGGGAAGATTTTTCTATTGCCATCTGAAGGATGTGGGGATGAGGCAAGCATAGAGCTTTTAAGGGAGACAGTTGCTGAGAGTTTCTGTTTTTCAGTGAAGATGAAGGCCAGTGATGACACAAAATAAAATTCACAGGCAAAGATTGTTAAGTTTTGAAGAGCTTTAAAGGCAGGAAGGAAGGTTGTTGTAGTATGATGAGGTAATGATAACTGTTGAAAAGATAGAAAGTAGACCTGTGTATTCAGTGTTGTAGGCTAGAATCATGGAGCCTGATGAGATGACATTGTGATTCAACCTGAATTTTTTATTAGATTTTTGGGCTTGGGTATAGAATTTCAGTAATTTGGGACTTTCGATTAAAAGGCTGTACAAACATTTGTCAGATTTGTACTGACCTTGCCTCTGAGCAGGTCCCTCTCAGCCTTGTTATTCCGTGGTTCTCAAAGTGTTTATAGCACTTGATGAGTTTGACACTAGAAATAAAGATACTGCATTACTTAAGATATCTCAGTAGAGTGAGTTTGAAACAAAACTACAGACAGGTATTGTAAGTTTCAAAGTTGTGCAGAAAAAGGTAGTGTATACCTTGCAGGAGTATTATTATACCTTTTGTATTTTGTTATTATACCTTTTATATTTTATATTATTATTATACCTTTTGCCTTTTGCAGAATTCATTTCACTAAACAGAAGAAATCTTGCCTCTCCACCCCCCCTTTTTTTTTTCTTTTCTTTTTTTGAACCTGACAAGAATGGTAAACTCTAAACACCTCCCTCTCATGAAGTACCCTGAGTTCTTGCAGCACATACTGTCCCGGTTGTAATTACTGCCTCATAGTACTTAGTTGTTAATTTTCACCTCACTAATGGATGGCAATATTTATTATAGTCAAGGTCTTGAAGCAGAGCTCTGTATAAAATTGAGCAGATGTTCTGGTAGCTTCAGGATCAGGGTAACCTGCCTATACAAAACCAGATAATTTTTACTAACAGTCCAAGGTGCCTTCAAAATTTCTTGAAGAGATATGTGTGTTCTATAGAAGAATAGTCATTGAAACAAACTTGGCAGTTACAAATGCTTCTTTTGCTATTCTCGAATTTGGTAGTGATGCTTGGTTGGTGGGTTTTTTTCAGTTTACCTATAGACGTGCTACCTCTCTGAATATGTGTGTGAATATGCTACCTCTCTGAATATGTGAACATATATGCATATACTGGTAATACTTTAGGCTTGAGTTCAAAGAACGTTAATTTCATTGAAAAACAGAAGTGTTGAAAAGGTAATGCTGGTAAATACAGCAAGAAATCTAGGCTGATATTTGTTTGCTATGTAGCTGCCACAGAGATGGAGTTTATATAACAAGTCTTCCAATGCAACAATGATGTGGTATGAAATCTATATATGAACTAGATTGTTCTAGTTCTTTTGCAGTGTTACAAATACAAGTAAGATTTGTTTGCTTTACCTACTTCGAAAATTTTTACCTGCCAGTAGCTGTGTTGGTCACTGTGAAAATAACTGCTGTTCTAAATTCATTCACCTTAAATTTCCTTCTACTAGTCAGTTCTGCTTTGTATCAATGAGATTTTCTTCCTCAAAGTCTTTGATCATTCCCTAAGCAGTCATGCCTTGCTGAGCCTTTTTACTTGATGTAACTGGGCAAACAGCCAGAAATTATTTCTTTTTCTTGTCTTGTAATTTCATGTTATTGCTGCTTATCAACTCAGTACATAAAGTTTCAAGTTTCTCCTCTATGGAACTCAAGTGACAGATCTTAATTAATATTTTTGAATGTCAGGTGAGGAAATAAGTCTATTTACAAATAAACTTCAATTATGGCAAAACATACTGACACTGACAGTATTTATTAAACATTATTAAAACCCAGTTTTAGTATATCTAATTTAAGCTGCATATATTTCAAAGAAAATTGTATCACTGACAGAGTGCAACTTACCAGCTTAGCACCTGCAGCCTCAATTTACTGAAATGAGAAACAGCTTCTGTCAGCAGCTGTCTCTTCTACAGATGTGGAGAGGATATTTTCCTCGTTTCAGTGGTTATAATTCAATGTTTAATCCATTTAAAATTGAGAAGACAGAATGAGAGCTAAATGAAAATGACTTGTCTTTCTCAGAGTATAAAAATAAGACATAGTTTCTTTTAAGTCAGTCCATCCTGCTTGCAGAGAATGATGTGCAATTAGCAGAGCACTTGCATGGTGGGATTGTTTGGCACCTTGGCTTGAATGTCTAGTATCTATGTCTCCACTTTGTTTTTTAAATTAGTACTCTTCTTTTTAAATAGCTTTAAATTCCAGCTGTGAGAGCGGATGAGGTTCCATATCTATAATCGATGCCATACCAAGGGGATTGAGGGCAGCTCTGATCTATTATCATCTGATGAATGGTGGCTGAGTTAAGCCACAATGACAGTGTCTCTGTCATTAGCATGAGTGAAAAGAATCTGCATTAGGGTTTTGGGGACTTTGTTAGCATCTGTTTCCCTGCTGTGATAAATGGAGTAGGCAGTAGAGTACCGATACTACTTTGATGTTTAGTTAATTTTAAAAAACAGCTACTCTTGGAAAAGGCTTAGAGGGTTCTTAGACAATTCATAGAGGATTTTAGTTTAGTCTGTTTGACTTTTGAAGACACTTTTATTTTATATAGTGTCTTTTGTCCCAAACATACATTATAATTGATATAAATTGCTTTTAAAATCATGCAGTATAAGTCAGACTAAAAAAGCATTTTAAAGATATTTGAGAAGACGCTGTCAGTAAAATGGATGTTTGTGTATACTCTATTAGAATATTTTTTTTCATGTTTTTAGTAGGTTTACCTTGGCTGGCTGCCAGATGCCCACCAAGCTGCTCTATCACTCCCCCTCCTCAACAGGACACGGAGAGAAAATAAATTGAAAAAGCTTATGGGTTAAGATAAAGACAGGGAGTCCACTTTTCAATTACTGTCACAGGCAAAACAGATGTGACTTGAAGATATTAATTTATTGCCAGTTAAACAAAACAAAACTCAAAACACCTTCCCCTGCCCCGCCTCTTCCCAGGCTCAACTTCACTCCTTCCTTCCCCACTCTTCTACCTCCTTTCCCCCAGGTGGCACAGGGGGATGAAGAATGGGGGTTGCAGTCAGCTCATAAAACTTCATTTCTGCTGCTCCTTCTCATCGTGCTCTTCCCCTGCTCTAGCGTGGGGTCTCTCCCATGGGATACATTCTTTCACAAACTTCTCCAACATGAGTCCTTCTCGTGAGTTGCAGTTCTTCAAGAACTGCTCCAATGTGGGCCTTTTCCACAAGATACGGTTCTTTAGGAACAGAGTGCTCCAGCCTGGGTCCCCCATGGCCCACTGTTCCTGTCAGCAGTCTGCTTGGGCATGGGTTCTCCATGGGCTGCAGGTGGATTTCTGCTCCACTGTGGTCCTCCATGGGGTACAGTGGGACAACCTGCTTCACCATGGTCTTCACCACGGGCTGCAGGGGAATCTCCATTTTAGCACCTAGAGCTCCTCTTCCTCCTCCACTGACCTGGGTGTCTGCAGGGTGGTTTCTTTTTTGGGTTTTTGTTTGTTTTTTAATCTCTCCTCTGTCTCAGCTGCTGTGCAGTGCTTTTTATCCTTTCTTAAGTGTATTGTCACAGAGGTACTGCCAGTGACACCAATGGGTTCAACTTTGGCCAGTGGTGGGTCTGTTTTGGAACTGACTATGTCTGACATAGAGGCAGCCCCATCTCTACTCTCACAGAGGCCACCCCTGCAGCCGCTCTCCTGCCAAAACCTTGCCACATAAACCTTATACAATGTTCTCAGATTAAATATAAAGCAAGGAGTAAAATAGAAAGAACTTGTTAAAGAACTGCTATTTGTATTTGTATTTAGAATAGGCAGCCAAATTTGTTGAGAAGAAATGTTTAAAGATGCTACTGTTTCAGCAGTAATTCTCTGCAAGACAGAAAACTTGCATTTCCCATTTAATTTATTGGAGACATTCTTTTAGGAGGCGGTGGATGGTTCATTTTTCTTAGGTGTAGGGCACGCCAGTGTTGCAGTGTGTATATTACAGTATTTAGAATATATATTGCAAATAAAATAGTGGACAACACTACTATTTGTGACTAATAGCTAGCAGTCATGGACTGCTCAGTTTGTTTTTCAAACAGCAAATATAATAGGATCACTTGGGTAACTCTGTAATTCCATGACATCCTTTGACTTTTTTTTTTTTTTTTTGAATTGCATTCCAACTTGCTTAGCTTGAGTTCCTTGTAGGTTCAGGTGGAAGTGATGTTCAGAATAGGCACTTTCATTATGCATCTGACTTTAGAAGGCACTTGGCTTAGTGTTCAGAAGGTTGAGAATTTACAGCTACAAATAGATTTAATGAAAATTCTTCAGCACTCATTTCTAGAAATGAAATTATATATGAACTTGAGATTTGCTTGTGTGATGTAAATGCTGCTGTATGTATACCAGTGCATTGTTACTAATGTAATACCAGAGCGTCTTATGTAAGTACAATATTTTGCTATTTTCCCTAATAATGAGCTGGAATACAGATCACTGGCTTTTTTTGTGTGTGTGTGTCAGCAGTACACCAGCAATTCAGTTGTGAAATTCTGTTTTGATTTTGTTTGGGTTTGAAATAGACAATTCGTTTGCAACTTTGTCCAGCAGTTCATTTGTAAAATAGTAGACTCTTGTCTTTCAGAAAGCCTTAGATAGGAGACAGACTGGACAATTTTCTGCCTCCATTGGCAGAAGGAAGCACTTTGCTCGCAAAGACTTTGTTTACAAACTCAGGACACAGTTTTTGTTTATAGAGTTTTATTTTCCTTCAATTAGTGGAAGTTTCCATCCTGTTTGGGATGAACATATGATAAGAAAAGTACTTGGATGAGTAGGGGTTTAAAGAGGTAGAATCAGACAATGTGAGTTTTATTTTCCCTGCCCCACTTAGTTCCTATATATCTATATTTTACCAGCTGTTGTTTATATGATTGCATTGTATTTGTTGTTTGTTTGGGTTTTCTTTAACAAGTGAGAGACCTACCACCTATTTGCCTCGATGTACGACAAAAGCAGCGCATCTCTATTGATACACTACCCCAAGAACTGAAAGCACCAATTCCTCCTGAACCTTCCCTTCCCATCCGAACCAAAACTGTGAAAGATTTTCAGTAAGTTACACTACTATTTCTGAAAGTGTACTTTCTTTCTTTGGACTTTCTTCTTTTTGTCCTAATGTATACATTTGATTTTGTTAATCTCAAATGAGGGAATAATTCAGCAAGACTGACAAGTAGTAGTAGTTAGTCTGGTTGTGATGGTGGGATTGGTAACACTGTTACTGTGAAAAATTATCAAAATACTTTCTCTAGCTTGAAGTGTTCTGTTCAAGAAATGGCAAAGCTTGTACTTCAGAGACAGAAATTCAGTTCCTGAAATTCAGCGGATGTTTAGTTTTGGAAAAAATTATGTATGGCTTATTGTAGGCTGGAAAATCCGTTTCAATCTTAGGTATTTTATTTGTCCTGCCCATTATGGTATGTCCTGTCCATCAAGGTACTGGGCATTCTCTCAGTTTTCTGAGAATGAAACACTGCACGTCACACAGTTAAATGTATTTCAGTGTGATGTATGAAATGTATTAAGTAACATAGCTATGTTCCCCAAAATTGCGATGCTGACACTGTCCTTTGAGGAAACTGCGTAACTTTGTTGAAAAACTAATTGCATGAGGTAGGGGATTCTGCCTGCAGTGTGTGACTATATATTGGCAGAGTGTTTCTCTAGGGTGGATGTGCTCTTGGAGGGGTATTTACCAATTCATTGAAAATGCGACTTTTTTTTTTTTTAACCTTAACAGCCGCAGAGCAGGATTATGCTGCTGTAATACCATTGAGTGTATTACAGTAGGATAATCTTGGTCAGGAAATGGGGAGAAGTATTCCTAGGAAGAAGCCCGATTCTTCTATTTTTCAAACAGATGGGAAAAAAAAAAATCCATCACAGCTGCTGCAAGAGACGTATGAGCATATACTCTTCATTGCTCTTTTCCATGTTTGAAATTTTGTGTGTTCAGTGAAGAAAAGGAATGCTTTTTGATTAGTCAGTATGTGTGTTTGGTAGAAAAGGTAACAGATAGAGAATTTGACAAGAGGTGATCCTTTGTTGGTATTCAGATGATCTGAAGAGCTGAATTTTTTTCCATATTCACATTTTTGTTTGTACTGCTGCCTAATTATGTAATTATCAAGAATTTTATTTTTTCAAGTAAAGTATTAAAAAGACGTTAGCATGTTTGGTATGCCCCACTGGTAACTTTTTTTAAAATATCTGGTACAAAAAAGTTATCTGGGAGGGGAGCAAATTGGGATTTGTATCACCAGCATTGTAGATAGCTAAAATAAAATTCTGCGTCAAAGATTCGTTGTTTTTTTTTGTTGATGGATTTTTTCTTTTTTAAAAGTATGATATTGTACGAAACTTATACAGATACTTACTTTAAGGATCAATACTTAAAAGAACTTTAAGAGTAAATCCATAGATTTTGTTGTCCCCTTAAGGAACATGTACAGTCACATACAAACATTGAGTTTTATTTGGAAAATTTGAAGAGAAATTAAAATTTTGTACAAATTATAATGAATATGACTAGTTTAGGAGCCTGCATACTCAAATAAATCAGTCTCAGAAATTTTATTATGTCAGTGTATCTTCAGCGTAATTCTGTTCTGCTAATTATTTGTCTTAACGTACTGAACTGTGACACCGTGAATTAACATTTTGAATAGGAGACATTGCTCGGGTGTATCAAACACAAACTATGCTTTTGTTCTCTTGTAATACCATGATCTTAAAATGACAAGGAAGATGTTAGAAAGATACTAATATTTGTCTGTCTTCTAAGTGTTCTTAGTAAGGAAAGCTTAGAGTTACAGTGCAGTCTAAAGTCTAAGTGATTAGGAAGATTGAACCCTTATGTTAACAATATTTTAATGTATTCTTTCTAGGGATGATGTGGAAAAGGCTAAGTCATCAGGAGACTGGAAAGCTGTACATGATTTTTATTCTACAACTTTTGATTCTTTCCTGGAGATAAATGCTGCATTTAAGGTAGAAAATAATTCATAATACTATTTAGTACTCACAGTTCTTTGTGTCTTCAAAATGTTTACAGGAATATCAATTAAATGCTTGCAGCTAATTATTCAAGGCCACTAAGGATCATTTTGTCATGATCTCACCTGCCTTTGGCAAACAATCTGTTAATGCATTGATTTATTCATTCCAGTTTGGGCAACTATATTTTAAGTGTATGAAATTCGTTTTATGACACTAGGACTGTGTAGATACTTTCTACACAAACTACAGTTTTAAAACATGCAAGCTAATGCAGCTAATACGGAAGACCAGGCAAATCTGGAAACAGAAATTCTCTGTCCCTAAGAAAACACGTGATATGGGCTCAAGTAGTATAGCTGTTCTTGTGTTGTGGTGGTATACTCAGGTGTGTGAAAACTTTCTGAATTCGTACTAAATTAGTATTTTCTGCCTATTACAGAGTAAAACATGCTTATGATGTTTAATATCAACAGCAGGGCCTGAACTTGTGACTTTTAGTTACTTAACAAATATTGTATGCTTATGATTTTGTTGCTTTAGTATGATGATGGCTCAACAACAAAGATGAAAGATGAACATTTGATGTAATTCATTATTTGAAACTCTCTTACGTTTCTAAAATAGAACAACAAGGTAATGGTGTTACATGAATATTGCCAATGTGTAGGATTACTATTGTTTAGCTTCATCTTTCACATATTAATAAAAGCAACTTAGATTCTTATGATTTGATAAGGAAAAGAAATAGTTATATCTGTATCTGTTTTGTTTAAACTTCCTGTTAAACTTTTATTTTCTAAGATAGCTAAAATATTCAAAACATTTCAAAACCAAAATGCTTCATGTATTCTCTAACTTACAGAAAGATACCAATTCTCCATTTAATACCGTTGAGGACTCTGGAATCAATGCAAAATTTGTGAATGTTGTCTATGATGCCTTATTAAATACTGTAAGTAGAAGAAAAGAATTCATGTTTTCAAACATTCTAACAATTATTTCAGCAAAGAAATATGCTAAGAAGCAATTTATACCAAAAGTTTTTCTCAGATAGGCACAATTTCTGAAGAATCTCTCAAAACATACCTAAAGTGGTCCCATGAGAATTGCCATAGAATCATGAAAACTGCTCTGGTAAAAGAGGAGGAAATTTTTGCTACTAGTAATACAGTTTATACTGTAGTAGATCTCAAAGACTGCTTGCAAGATATGACATGACTATGGTAGGACACTGCATGGTGGGAAGTCAGGACAATGTGAGGATGGGGATAGCAATAAAGTAGGTAGTGTGCCTAGTAAACAGGATGGGAGTAATTTAGAAATTATATTTACATTTTTTAAGTTGTTTAAAGTGTTGAAAACCACCATTAACACAACTCCAGGCCTCAGCTAATAGTCTGTGAGGAAAGATACTTGGGAGCTTCACATCATAACACAAAGATTTCTTAGCTGTCTTGAATCACAAGGAAAACAAACTTGCTTGTTCATACAATATCTTGTATAGAATATGTATAATTACATCAGATATAATTTTTCCTCTCCTTTTTCCATAGCCTCAAGATGTTCAGAAGTCTGTCCTAAAGGGAATAATTAATGGTCTGCTACAAGAATGGAAAGGGTAATTATAAAAAATATTTGCATTAGTGCTGTGCCAGCACTTACAACTAATATACTTTTTGTCTTTATTGTTTTAGCCAAAGAAAGAAAATGTTCCGATACAACTTATTTAATGTGTAAGAACTTGTCTCCTTTTGGCAGACAAATCTACTGAAATATATCTTGAACTCCGTAAGCTGATATTGAACCTCTGAGAGGCAGCCCCAGCCCCAGCCATGCATTCCCCTACAAAATCTCAGTTGCTTGTTGCCAGGGCAATCTTTTGGGCGTCTGAACTGTGAGATGAATTAAGGAATTTGTCTAGAGTAAAACATATTCTCCCTGCCCACCCCTCAACAGCAATTGGGATGTTTTAACCTAGGGGATTCCTTGATCCAAAGTTTACTTCACAGTACCGTTCATGTGTGGCAACAGCATAGAAAAGGCAGTACAGGATGCAGAAAGCGACAGCCCAAAGGCAGGAGGTTTGGAGAAGACAACATTTTAGCAAGAAGTAATGGAAGTGGGAAGGCATAGTTTGATTCACAAAAAGGTATAGTAAGAGACAGCACCATGTTGTGACTCACCTATGACCCAGCCCTTGGCTTTTCCTTTCTCCACCTTATAATACCTTTTCTGTGCTGTTGCTGCATGTGTGTTAAGCAGATAAACAGCAAGAAGTACAGAGGCTGCAGTGGTAGAAGTGTATGGAGAATTCTGGCAGGAAATATCAAAGATGGCGCAAATGAACTCTTCTGTGGTGTCACCCAAGATAGACAACGGCATTAACTTCTTTCTTTGGAACACCTCTTACTCTTCAATTCTGACCTTTTTTTGCCTTCTCTCCTGTGTTATGCCACAAAAGACAGGTGCTAAAATAGCCTACTGCCTTTAGAGAGTACTCAGAACCTTTCAGTGTCCTTTTCAGTTTCTGAGAGCAGTGAAGATTCTTAAACATGGTATTCTACATATATTGGCAAAGCAAAGTTAAATCGTAGGGTGCATGATTTCATGACTCTTAATGTGTGTGTATGATGTATGCATATTGTTCTGCTTATTATTTCATTCATTCACAGGCCACGAACAAAAGATGATCTTAGAGCATACTGTATACTTTTACAGGTAAGAAAAATACAGTATTTCTATTTAAGTATATGTCAACTTATAATCTATAAACCAGTATACTGTGCAAACAAGATACTTCCCATTTAATTTCCTGTTATAAGAATGTATTAAAATATGGAAGAAGTGTAGAATGTGCATGATGGGAATGGGAGCTTAATGGAAAATAGTTGATGGGGTAAGGTTGCATAGATTAAAACTCTGAACTAACAGTTAGACATGTAATTGTTTCCTATCATTTTCTGGGTTGAAAGAACAAATGTTTTAGCAGGTTATTTGTTCTTATTTCTTCCTTGTTCCCAGATTTGCTTTATTGGTCTAATGTAACTGGTCTTTCCAGAAAGTTTCAGTGTATGCACTTTTTTATGTTGCAATAACTTTCTCCAGTGTTATGTTTTATCCATCAGACTCTTTCTAGTCTATCTGACTGGCTACGTTGTCTGATTTCTGTCTGTGTTAACCTTTGATACTATAGTTGATTTGCATTTGTAGCAAATTTCTCCTTTAAATTTTGCCACTGTAGATAACGCCTCTCCACGCAAGGAGAGGTTTCTGCTGTTATTTGAGAAGATCAGATGGTAATTAAATTTTTTGAGACAATAGTTTTATCCTCTGGGGTGGTATGCTAGCTGTGAATTATAAGGAATATATCCTGCTGAAAAGTGGGAATGTGTGAACTCAGATGTAAGAGGGAAAATAAGTTTGGATTGATGTGCAGGAAGAAAGGAGCTGTGAGAATCCTTATTACTGAGATGGAAAGCATATCACTCAAAGGAGTGTAATGTATATTCTACACAGTAAATGATAATCCAGAAAAATATATTGAGTATTGCCTTTATTACCTGTGGGCTTTCTTTTGAAACAAAAAAAACCCATACTTTTACAATATAGAAGTATTTTTATTTGACTAGAAGTTGCGAATAATTTTTTTTCATAGCTTTACCACTGTGTCAGCAATTTTGTGAATTCCTTTCCTGCGTAATTGTATTGGCAACAACAAACATAAGAAAAAATCCTAATGACTTTTTTCCCTTTATGCAGTTTATTAACCTAACACATTTCTTTAATCTTTTTCAGAATCCTCAATTTAGTAACACTTCTACTTATGTCATCTATGCTCACTTGCTAAGACAGATAGCAGCCTTAACAGAAGCTGACCATCATTTCCTAGTGCACTGGTCTAAAAAGTAAAAAAAATAAAAAAATAAAATTAAAAATTCCATTTTTAGGATTACATTTGTTACTGTATTTCCATTGATGTTGACTGTTCTGTAAATTATATGAAAGATAATTTGATTGACTGAAGTTGTTTTTGTTGTTTTCAAAGTATATTTGGACATAGTCCACTAAGTGATACTGATTTATAGATGCAAACTGTATATAATGTACAAAAATGAATATCTTCATGCAAAAAAAGCCTGAACTGCAAAATAACATACGTAAGCTAATTTTCCATAACACATGCAAAGTAAATTATGTATGTAAATTTTCAAAATATATGTTTAAATGGTATTATTAGTATAAGCATATTTATGATCTTTAAATAAATTATCTTGCATAATTTGTAAAAGATACTGTAACTTTACTGTATTTTATGAAAGCCACAAATGAAATTGAGTCCCTGCTTCTTAGTGTAATAGAGGTGATGAGTGTAGTTAGTGCATTAGATTTTTAATCAATTGAAATAACTCTAATAGCACCTCATTAATAAAGTCATATGGGGGTAACTGCCCAAAAGAGAGACTTTTAAGTTGGTATCCAGGTTGCCTTCCTTGTAATGACTGTACCAAAAGTTCAGTCTGGGGTTAAAAAAAAAAAGCTTGAATGGCCATATTCACAGTTCTTTTATCTCCTAGGGAATCCGTTAATAAAGGATTTTCTTCTCTGCAAGGATGGAAATTATATTTCCCTCCCCCTTATCCTGTAATATGTCTAGATTTGGTTAAAATTGTGGTAATATATGACTTCATTTGAATCTGTCTTTACAAATAAGGTTTACCCTCTTGGTTAAGGATGCAATAGGCATATTGACGTTTTTATTCTTAAAACATGTATTAGAAATCTAAACCATTAAAATAAGATAGCTCTTATTTAGAAAAGGAGGCTTTAATATATCTGCACATATATGTGTATTGTGATATTATGGAAGTGGTGCAGCACATAATTTAAAATGTGCACTTGTCGCAAGTGTATGAAGTACTTTCCACTCTATTCAATAGGGCTAAGTATCTCTCAATAAAAAATTCAGAATTCCTCAGTTCAGACTGTGAAATAGCTAAGAATTTTTGTTTTCTTTTTGTTTACTAAAAGTCAAGAATAAGTAATTACTCTATTGCTTTTTTTTTTTAATCACAGACATTAAAAAGCATAGTTAGGGGTGCACTGAAGAGCATTGCTGTGTGCCAATATTTAAAATCATGCTTCTTCAAACTTTACATTTTGAGTTTTGTTTTTATGTGTAGGACAGAAGCATTATTTAAAAAAAATAATGTTGAAATCTGATAATATGAACTCTAGTGTGAACAGTGATCAGATAAGATAACTATAGCATGTTTGGTTTAGGATTTCACAGAAGAGGTTCAAGCAGCTGGTGGACAGGTTACTGCAATTTATTTCTTTACGCCTGTTTCCTGCAAAACCTGAAGAGTTCCCACCTATGGTGAAATGTACCTGGTGGATTCCATCAGCAACCAAAGTCCTGGCTTTATTTAGTAGGTATTTTTCTTGAACTGTGTGTGTATATATATATATATATACACACACACATATGGGGGGGATAGTTTATACCTCTCCTCTTTTGGAGGAGCCTGGCAATGATAGTGGCACAGTACGAACTACAATAAAATGCCCAAAAATAACGAGCAACAAGAAACATCTTCTATTGGCAAGTCTTCGTACTTGGTTTCCAGTAGAGGATAATTGCTATGCATCATTTCCTGTAACAACCACTGAAGATCATGCAAACAACAATCCACAGAAGTAACTGATGGTTAAGATTTCCCTTAGATTTATAAAAGAGACTGTTTTAAATGTGTAATTGCCAGAAATTCTTCTGTAACTGGCTTACCTCTACAGAAGTATTTAGCGTCTAAGAGAAGTTAGGAAATGCATATGCCTCTTAAGTCCAAAACGACAGCTTGAAAGAAGTAAATCCTGTCCAGTTCAACACAGAGTACAGCAAATTTGACCATTGCAAATGCAAACTTCTCCCTACACTCATACACAATAACTTAGTGATTAGAGAATTTACTATGGAAATGGAAGGCTTAAGATCAGTCCTGTTTACTTGAGGGATAAAAACCCATTCTCCTCTCTAGGAGAAAATGAAAACAACAAATGAAAATTAAGATTGAAATGAGGATGTTTTCATTTTGCTGTCAACTTAAAACTTTTACTTATGAGCATTGTGCACAGCCCTGCCTGTCCAGAGCGACAGTTTAGACACGTAAGCTCAACTGTATCTAAAACCAAGACATGTATTGTCTAATCATCTATGAGAGTTTCTTATTCCTTAATTCTGGGAAAAGGGATATTTGGTAATTCAAAATACACTACTTTCTGTCTGACAGATCAAAAGTAAATTATTTTAAGTGCAAATAGAGAAAACTCATTAGCTGTTTGACATTATATAAATGTTACATAATAAGAGGCACCTTAAATGGGAATTGGTTGTCTTCGTTTGATCAAGTACTTAGTTTTTCTGCTAGTGAGTCTAGATGGTGTGGTAGTTACCTGAGGAAATAGATGTATCTTTACATACTATGTTTTGTACCCCTCCCAGCCCATCCCTTTTGCAAATGGGCATCAAACTCAAACAGATAATTAACTGGAAAGCATGTAAATGTTATATCTGTAGCTATGTTTGAAATTAAATGAAGATGTTTTAAGAAATCCATCTATCAAACTGCTTTTCATTGATTTCAGCAGAACATGGCATTCTTTATCCATGAAACCTTCCCTTAGTGTATGGCATTAAGTGGACTAGAGTCCAATTTTATTATAAATGGGCTGAACTAGGATTTACTATTTTCTACAGCAATTAATATGATGTCATATGGTGTTACGTTGTAGTATAATCCTGTAGCTAAGACTGAGATAAAATGATTAGTAGCTTATTTGGCTTGAAGTTTCTGAGGTCACTGATACTCAGAATGCCTAGAAAACAGATGTGCCAAATCCAGGCAGTATTTTAAGAGACTTTTGCGTTTTCATTGTAGATGCTGCAAATAGTCTGATCAGTCCTCCTATTATTTCATACACGGATTTCTATAATTCTACACTTGATCATATTGATCTTATGGAAGAATATCATAACTGGCAATGTTATGGAAATTCTCACAGGTAAGAGAAGGTTGTTTCTTCTTAAGTAGTACTTCAGAGCCCTGTATCTACACTGTGTGTATCTGTCTTGTATATCGTCTGTATATAGTGTGTGTATATATGGTATACATACCCTTTGTGTATATATAGCCACATTAAATACTGTATTTTGTTGGAAAAACAGTATAGCTGCTACTTGCTATCCTTGCTACTGCATGGATGTAAGATGACTGTAATAAATCTCATTCTCCCTTTGCAAACTGGAGAAAAGATGTAAAATATAGATTATAATGATATGAATTTATTATTTATTGGCATAGACTTCTAATTGTGTCATACTGCAAACATATTTTAACTTCCAATACGTTCATAGACAGTGATATTGTGTGCATACTTACCACTTAATGAGGAAAATTTATCTAATTACCTGTATATATGTGACTCTGATCATATTTGTTCCAGTGAAATCAATTGTGCTGTTTCTGTGACATGAACATAATCATACAAGTTAAATCTCTACAGACTGAAAGCTTACAAAGTTATTTCTCTTCTTGTGAGTGGCAGCCAGCCGTATGATTTAGAACCATATACAGAAACAGGCATTTCATCTTTCTGCTAAAGTTTAAAATCTTATTAACGTTTTCTTAATAAAAACGTTCTTTTGTGTAGCTGTATTTTTCAGCATATCAGTATGTATCACTCAGTCTTTACAGCTTGAATCACAAGATCAATTAAAATTTCCCCATGTTTCAAGACTTTTCAGTAAACTCATTTAAGACAACAGCCATCCAAAGGTAGCTTTTTGTTTATTGCATGTGCAGTTTTCCTTTCCTTTTGCAGCCATTGAGGAAAACTTGGAGAGCATAATTTGCTCCACCAAAGCAGGTATTTTAGTTTAGGTTTCTATCTGATTCCTGATATTCTGCTTGAGAAGGAAGAAGAAAACCAAAAAAAACCCAACCAAGCAAACAAAAAAAACAACCCCAAACACCAAACCCCATGACATATAATAGCAATAAATGTATGATAGGCTTTGTATGGTCTTAGTCAAAGCACTGGAATCTGAATACTGCTGAGCTTCAAAAAAATATTTTTTTTCCATTAGCACCGTCTGGCTGTTTTGGCACCCACATCCAAACTTATAAAAGGGCTGTGAGATTTCTACCTGCTCCAGTTCTTTTCGGTTAGCTGGTACACTGGGAATTCACTATGTATCAAAACAAAGTTTAACTGATAGATAATTTTTGGAGTAGCTGAAGTGCAGACTAGCTATATTATTCTTAAAGTAAATTTAATTCTTTTACTTTGTTACAACCACACTTTTTTCCAGTTTTACATGTTCTAACTCTGTGTTGTTCCACTGGAAAAACAAACAAACAAAAAACTACCAACCACACACCAAAAAAATCACTATCAAGACTATATACTTAGTTCTAAGAAGGCTAAATATGAGCAAGTCCTTTACTTTCCATATTAAATATTTTGAAATATGTAATTCTTTGAACTAAGTCAACACTCCTTGATTAAACATTTTGGATTAGAATTTCCAGGAGACCAAGTGAGAATATTTTTCCTCATTTTTCTTTCTTTCCTGAAGACATTAGAATTCAGAGCTTCTCACAGACAGGATTCAGGGTGCACATGCAGTCTTGACTGAAGATGCACACGTAGAGTCTGAAGCTCTGGGTATTTCAATATG
The DNA here is from genome assembly GCF_009769465.1 of Tauraco erythrolophus. Lineage (NCBI taxonomy): Eukaryota > Metazoa > Chordata > Aves > Musophagiformes > Musophagidae > Tauraco > Tauraco erythrolophus. Next base: position 19,217,845 of record NC_141473.1, on the reverse strand, counting down.
AACGTCTGCTCGGTGACGCATGAGCTAAATCAACAAAAAACTTAACAAAATAACCAGTAACAAAAAAAAATCTTTTACCTTGATTTCTGAAGTTTTTCGGAATTATTTTTACTATTTGATTGCAGTGGAATGTTGCTGTGATCTAATATTTTAGAAGTCCTAAACACTTGTAAGCCCGGGTTAAATCTAAAGGACCTATGGAAAATCAGTTCCTTTGAAAATCAATTCTGCAGCAAACAAGCCAAACCAGAAATATTTCTCCTCTCTACTTAAGAATGCTCCACTGATAGCTGTTTTTCTTGTATTTAATAAGAAGGCATTATCATTGTCTTTAAGTCAGTGTAGAAATTAAAATCTGATATTTAAAGCAGAAGATGACTGCTTTTTATTACATCTATTGATAATGATAAAAAAAGAGCTTTCTTGGGGATAGGTATTATTACTAATTAAAATTTCTAGTAGTATTCGCAAATAACAGTTTGTTCTACTGCATTGAGTGTCTATCTATACAACACAAAAAACACAGCAGCTATTTGCAAATTACTGTCAGTGGAGGGAAGGTAGTTACTGAACGAAAATGCAGAGATTCATTCCTGTATTCTTAAGAAGAAAATAATATACTAGATGCTAAAAAGGAAATATTTTTATCTTCTTATCTCTTGCTGTTAGGTTTTCTTTCTGTCAATACCCATTCATTATTTCTATAGCGGCAAAAAAAGTCATTATTCAAAGGGACTCAGAACAACAGATGATAAGTATTGCACGGGTAAGTCATTTAATGATATAAATGTTTTTGTCTCATCCATTGGTATTTTAAAAGTTTTTGTTAGATCGATATTACATACAGCCTTTCATCACAACTTCTAGTATTCCAGACTACCCTGAAAAACAACCGGAGCCATTTTCCTATTACTAGTCTACAAATGCCCATTCTGGATTCTCTCCATGTTTTTTATTTTAATATGCCTAGTTTCAGGATGCTTATAAATACCAGTGTTGTGGAGAAAGAGTTACAGTAACATTATTTTTTTTCTTTATTGAGAAACCAGCAAAATTTGCTAGCATCTTAAATTAACAAGATAATTAAGGATGAAAAATTGCATGAGAATTTTGAACTGTTTCCTGTTTTATTCTGTGAAGATATGTTGCCATGAAGACCAAGATGCAACTGTATGTTCACAAGTCACAGAAGAGGTACTACTTCTAGGTGATCTCTTCTGTTTTGAAAGAGGCATTGTCTGCCTCCTTCAGTGATAATTTTCTTCAGGTGCTAGGTGATACTGGTTTCCTTGGTGCTCAATGTGGCAGCACCACCAGCACCTATCCATTCCTGTCTTGCTGGATGTGTCTTCTGAATAGCTAAGTAAAGCACAAGCCAGTCTCCAGAATCTTATAGGTATGTTTTTAACCATTTGCGGAGTTTAAAAGGTTGCTGCACAATTGCCACCTTCTTGATAAACTTCCTGATAAGTTAGTTCGAATATGGTGTAAATGCTATCTGCAGCAGAAAAGAAATTGCTCTCTGTCTCCTAGAAGATAGTGAAGCAGCCATCATATTAGGGGAATGTCTTTAATGCAACACACTAAGGACTTTTTACATTTAACAAGTGTGGCATTTTGGTTTTTAAATGGAAATACTGCATGTATGATGCTTCTTTTTCATTCAAATAGCAAAGCCTTGTGGATAAAGTCTCTCGCAGACAGAAACCTGACATGAATATGTTGTTCCTAAATGTGAAAGTGAGGAGGACGCACCTTGTTAGTGATTCACTTGATGAGGTAACAAAAATTGTAATTAAATCATGTGTTGCTGCAGAATAGCTATTGCACTTAGATTTCAGTTTGATAAGTCATATTTAAATCTTTCTGCACTAAGAGGTTGGGAGTGTAACCATATCATACTAAATAAAAAGAATTGAATTACTGTCACAATAGCAGTGCTGCAGGATGGATTGGGTTAGATGTTCTGAACTTTATTTTCCGTCATCATAGTGCTCCGTAGCTAAGCCCATAAACACGTTTGCGTGCCATGTAGTATGTACTTGTGTTTGCAATTTTTGTCTTAAGAATATAATGCATAATTATCAGGTTATGTAGGACTTGGTTCCATGATAGGAGCATGAATAGTAAGTGACTAATGACTAATGAGTTTGTTCTGTTCTAATTCTTGGAATATTTTTATTCTTCTTCACTAAGTTCTCTATCCTGTAAGAATTATTTTAGGCTTTCTTTTATTAAATTCTTATCTTAATTTTAACTAATTCCTCATATTCTTGAACATAATTTTTCCTTTTTTAGAAATGAAACATATGTTTCCATTGAAGTAGGCAATTCTTCAGTATCCATTGAACTTTGCTAATGAACATTGTTTAATGAAATCTAGTTTCCTACACTTTTTCAACATTAGAAACAGCTTGATGATATTGGAAAAATAAGTCCAAGTGATGAAAACAAGATCAAACACATTTTGATTACTCATGTTTAGAAAACATAAGTTTAAACTTTTTTTTTCCTAGATTAAAGCCTATCTATTTTGGCCTTCTTTTCTAAGATAGAAGAAATATGAGTGATAATAACTGCTTTTGCTCGGGCATTGTAGGGTTTTTTTTTTACCACACTGAAATAACTAAGAACAGCTTCAAGAGTTCTGACAGCCAAAATATTCTCCTATTTATTCCGGATGTTTTCTTCTGCCCATATCACTTCAGCTAATAAATACTTTGTGTCAATAGTGGAAATGCCTATAGTTATAAAATTCACGCAACAGGAATTTACTTGAGCAGCTAAAAACATAGAAATTATTTTATCACATGCATCCTCCTGACTAGTTTAAACACTTTCTTTGAAGCTGGCTAGTAATTAATGATTTAAAGAAAAATTGTATAGATATTAGATCTGAATGATCACTGCTAATTCTGAAAAGCTATAATCTAATTCTCTGCAGGTCTTTTGCATACCTGGATGAAATGCTGACTCTTAGGAAAAAGGAATGAAAAGAGCTTGTTACCGTTGTCTAAAAAAAAACGTTTACAAAACAGTGATACTTGCTGGCAGGTATCTTATGCTGAAAAGAACAGTGTCCAAATATTGAAAGTTTCAGCTACCTCCTTATTTCTAAATATCTCCAAAGAATGTCCAATTTTATTTTTTTAATCTGTCATTTTTTCCTGACACAATGTCATTTGTGTAGGTAAAAAATTATATAAGTCCAAACTATTCCAGACAGACTCAATTCATTGTATCTAGTAACTTAAGTCTGTTTGCATGCCACCTAACTTCTTTTCAAGCTGGAGAGTGGCACCATGTGCAAGGTAGTTAATGATGTCAAGTAGTCAGGAGCATCTTGCTTCTGCAGGTCAATCATTGTTTTAATATAGTTTCGACCTGTTATTAGGAGATTGTGCAAATTACTTGTTTAAACAAAGTTAAGAGCAGTGGAGACAGAGGTGTGTTCTCTATGGCTAGAGGTAGTGATAATATGTTAAATCTTTGTTTTCTTATTCCCTACCTGTTTTGCAATAGCTAGCAAGGAAGAGAGCAGATTTGAAAAAGAAGTTGAAAGTCACATTTGTAGGGGAAGCTGGTCTTGATATGGGTGGCCTGACAAAAGAATGGTTTCTTCTTCTGATTCGCCAGATCTTTCACCCGGATTATGGTGAGTCCTCATATGTTCTTAAGTACAATGTGAAAATTTGTCAATTTTAAATTATCAAAACAGTGATGGATAGGAATTCTTCATTAATCCAATATTAGGCAGACCAGTTAGTAACATAAAAACAAAAGCAGGCAAGTTGGAATTGTATATAGATGAGAAGTTTTGCCATAGAGGAAGGTGGAAGAAAGTGGGAAGTATTTGAAGAGCTTTGAAGATCTTGGCTTTTGACAAGGAGTTTCAAGCATTGCTGAAACACTGAGATTTTTCATCAGTGTTATGGCAAAATTAGAGGGTGAACAAATCTCTGATCAATAGAAAGGTTTAGAATTAAAATAACGCAGCTTTTTAAGACTTTAGTCATGCTAAACCTCATTTCAGAAACTGGAGGCTCAAGGTTATGGTTTGTTAGTATCCCTAGACTAGTGAGCATATTGGATACAAAGCAGGAGGATTCAAGAGTAGATTTTCCTTAAAGTTCTTCCTCTGATGTATCTGTGTTGTTACAGTCTTTCCAACTCTATCCAGAGACAGGATCTTGATTTACCTCTGGCAGATGGGAGAAGGCCATCAACTATTTCATGGAGTAGGACAAGCATAATTTAAATGTATTATAACCCAAATGGAGTGGGGCCTTTGAAAGGGTTGTTTTCCATTTCTCTGAGTGGAAAACTCATGAGAGTTTTCTATGAGTGTTAGTAAACTGCTAGACCTGCTAACAAGCTAAGAATAAGCCTAAGCTATGCAAGCCATTGAAATACTGACACTTGTCTGCCCTTGGGAATTTTCTAGAATTCACAGAAGTATATGTGTGAATTTGTATATTTGGATTTGAGAATAAGTTTCTTCCGTTTAGCTCAATATGTTGTTTGGTTGTGACTGGAATATGGTATTCCTGTTCCAAAATAGGAAGAGATATATTAGAATAGAATTAGATGGTTTAGATTCGAGTGGAGATAGGCCAGATGTATTTGTTTGTCACTTGTCATCCTTTGCCTCTTTCTTCTAATGCTACATATTCTGGTTTTTCACTGCCCTCAGCTGTCTTCATATTGCTAGTTTAGAGAATTTTCCTGGTTTTTGTAAGTAGCTACAGTTGGATGCTGTTACTGTGCTCATTTCTGGCAAACTGCTGACTCTGGCCTCCAGTGTATCAATGGTTTCCATTTGCACTGATAGTGTCTGCAAGTTCTAGCACTATTTCTGTGATTAGTACAGGGAGAGATTAGTTTTTACTTGAATCTTTGTCATCATATGTTTGTTTCGAGTATCTCTGTTGCCAGTATTCTTAAAGTGGTCTGAGATGCTCTCAGGAGAGAAAGGTGCTTCAGTCAGGTGTAGAGACAGTATAGGCAGATGTGAGACTGAATGAAATAGCCTGTCTCTGCTGTTAGCAGGACGTGTGAGCCCATAATGATATTTGCAGGCCCAAGGGGGAAAAAGAGGAAGATTTATTTTGAGTAAATAGGAGGTTGGAAGACATGAATAAGCATTCATAAACAAGCAGTTCAATTTACTTATTTTATATTGCTGTAGATTGATCTGGGTAGGTTTTTTCCTCCACTCTAATATTTCTCAAATGAGTCAGCTTTTCTCAGCTGCATGTTGGATACATTACTGCTGTTATAATGGGTTAAAATGTTCCCAAGCTGGCTCTTAAATTAGAAGCATTCCAGGGACTTCAGCCTAACACCTGATAGTTGTTGGTAGAATGAAAGAGTTTGTCTGTTTTTGCCTGGAAGTGTTCATGTCAGTTAAATGTGTGGTCCTCTTGCTTATAGGACTCCTTCTAAAAGTCCAGAGTTTTAAGTCATAAATATGTCCTCAAATCTGCTATAGCCCTTTTTCTAGTAAAAAGGGCTCTGTGTGGAGAGATGACACTTGATGATAACAACCCTAATCGGAAACAATTTATCCTGGAGAAAGTATTCAGTAACTTTGACAGTTCTGTTAGTAGAAATGTGTTGTCAGCAGAGCTTTTTAACTGATGAGTTTGGAAACATTCAAAACTAATTTTTTTTTTTTTTCACCAGCTCTGGCAGGCTTCCTTGCTTCAAAGTGTAAATTCTTTCATTGATATGTCTATCAGTCAAGTGTGGGAGGAGTTTAGAAATGTTCTTGTCCCTTGGAAAGGGATTGTATACTCTGCTGTCTTTAATGTTTAAGTTGCAAATAATTTATGTCAGAAGCTTGGAAGGAAAAACACAGGAAAACATCACTGTTATTTCCTTTTCTAGGTTAGCTCATCATGCAGATTTAACACCTGAAATTAAAGAACTCCCAATTAACTCAGTTGTCTGACCTCCTATGTGTGGTACAATGATTTCTTCATCACAGTACAGACAATAAATGAGATTTGAGACCTATTTTGTTCCAGCATTACTGCCATCTTTCAGTATGTGAATCTTGCTTTGCCTTACATGCAATTCTTCTGTTGTTTCTGATAAAGGCACTGTCTAAACATTTTGTGATGAGCACCTTTTTGAGCTAAAGTTCAAAAGATAAAGTTAGATTGTTCAGGAGAGTAGAGGGGAAAAATATGAAGGCAGAGTTTTGCCTGTAAATTTTAATGAAAACTAGATGTCCCTGAGACATCAGTTGGATTTTTATTCTTTTTTTTTAATCCAAAGGAGTTTGATTTTTCTTTTAAATATTATTTTTCCCCAACTTCATGTTCAAACACACATGCAGTGGGCTACTGCATACAAGATGTCCTTAGAACTATTCAGTGCTTTGGTTTGTACACTGACTGTGGAAACAATAATAAACTGTTGGCCCATCCAATCCCAACAAATTAAAACGAGTCATCGTGTTTTATCCAATTTACTTCTGCATTGCTGTAATTAATTTCACTGTTAGTGCACACTTAAGTAGAGAATGTAAGTGTCTTGCTTCTCTGAGCAATACTTGCTAGGCATCTTAAAGCTGTTATGTGGTTTCATTATGTAGATTTTTACTTTCTATCACTCTTTGAAACAGAACAGTCCATATCTGATTCAAATACCAGTCAAACTAGTCTATAGGCAAGATTTCAGTAGGATCTAGTTTGTCACTTAGTCCCAGTGAATAGCTTCTTTAGAGTATTCATGTTTTGGGTTTTTTTTAACTTCTCTGATACAATTTTTTGGCAGAAAATATGAAACATACCCCTTTGCTAGTGTGTGTATAAGATAAGCCTTTTACAGCTTTCTGTTCTAAGAAGGTAAAGCTTATGGTATTGTATCATGGGATTCATGCCAACATTTTTAAAGACAGTAATCTGCTATTGACCCAGGAAGTGAGGAAGAAATGGGTTTATATTGCAGGAAGAAAATTTTTGGTTAGAAAATTAACATTCTGCCTGTATAGATCATGAGGTACAGTGAAGAAACAGATTGCACAGAGCTAGCGCAGAATATCCATGACTGGAGGCACTGAGAAACGCATTGCACCAGCACCCAACAGGGCTGGTGGGCTTGAGCCTGCTTTGGGCTTGGCACTGCCCTTGGTGGTCCTTGCCCACGCAGCTGCAGGCTCCTGCTGTGGGTGGGAAGGTGGGGCTGAGGACAAGTGTGGAGGTCGGAGTGCTCCTGGGAGCGCTTTTGAGGGTGCAGATGTGGGAAAGCCGAGGTTTTGTGAGACTTTTTAATGAAGCTCAGGCTTTGTAAAGCCACTGTTCCCGTTCTGCAGGCATGTTCACCTACCACAAGGACTCGCACTGCCATTGGTTCAGCAGCTTTAAGTGCGACAACTATTCTGAATTCCGATTGGTTGGAGCTGTATCCTTTTATGCCCACTAGCCGGTGCTACACGAACAGCCCTTCCATGAGTGGGTGCGGGGATGAAGTAAGGTGCCGAATAAAGCTCGTTCAGGCGTTGTATGGTCAAGTGTGTTCCGTTTTATGTGTCTAAAAAGCACGTCAGTCAAGCAAGTGAAACAAAAATAGGAAGAAAGTGGTGGTATGTGGGTATGTGGTACATTTTACAGTCAGAAAATACTAGAATTAAGATTAAACAAGCAACTTCTTTGTGTAAAGTTTATTTCCTAAGTTTTCTGTTGTGCTCGTTTATGAAGTCCTCAGACAAATGATTAATGATAATACATGCTTATAACTCCGCTAAGATGAGATGATGATGTCCCCATTTTACTGATTGCAATTGGGCGAGATGATCGTTGCAGGTCTCTTCCAACAGAACTATTCTATTCTAGTGAGAAGCTGAATCGTGAACTGGATTCTTCTAATTTTTGGTATCATTTCAAATTTGTTTCACAAGATACACTTAAATATGCTAGCTGATGAGTTGTAGTGCCAATGCAGGTTTGTCTTTATGCTTTTAGATTTATTTTAAAGAAAAATTGCTATATTGAGCTCTCTCTAGAGTTGTTGGATTAAAAATATATATCTAAAGTTCTCTTTATAAACTTTTTTCCTAACAACGCTTTGTAACAATTTATTCTAGAAGTGCTTGTATAGAATATTATGATGACGATTCTCAAGTGTTCTGTCAGTATGCATCATTTGACCATTTTAACTACGACTTAGTTGCAATATGAAACTGCATTTAAAATCGTTAGTCCAAAAAAATTAAATAATTTCCATTCCATCTGTTTGTTTAGCATGCATTACAGTATGCAGAGTAAAATCTTAAAATGTTTTTCCCAAGTTACTTAAAATACTAACTATAATAAGGATGTATGAGGTTTGCCCTTAACATTTGACTTGTATAGCTTATGGGACTTGCTGTATATAACAGCATCACCTTGGATATTCGTTTCCCACCTTGCTGTTACAAGAAATTACTGAGTCCTCCCATCGTTCCCTGCGATCATAACACACTTGTAGGCATCTGTGATGTCCTGTTAGATGACCTGTTTCAGATTATGCCTGTAAGTCTTACATTTTTTAAGAGGCTAAATTACTGATTTAAAACCTGTTTTATTTATATTTAGTGTTTGAATTGTGAACTGTTTGAAGACAGTTTTTTTAGCACAAGATGATAGTGTCTCTCTTCTGTTGAAAGCAGAAATTCTCCAAGTTTTCTAGCATAGCAGAATCTTTGTTTATCTACTTTGAAGTTAGAATACCAAAATTTGATATAAGCATTCTAGACACATTTTCTGTAGTAAAAAGAAAAATGTAACAGTTTATACTGAAATAAAAAAAATATATATGTGTACGCACACATATTAATTAAGTAGTGAGTTTTTCTTTGTGTACACATTTTGAATACACAGCTTTTTCCACGATACTTTGTGTATAAAGTAATGGTTCTGGCACATCCGTGCGAAGTACATCACTTAGTTTTGTAGATTTACTAAAGAGTTTTTATTCATATTGTAGGAACTGGCCCATGGACTAAGTGAACTTCTATCCTATGAAGGCAATGTTGAAGAAGATTTTTACTCAACCTTTCAGGTCATTAAATACGCAATCATAAGTGATTCTTAAGGTCTTTGAGTAATTTTTACAGATGTTTCTGTAATGGAGTGGCCTACTGTGTGATTACTGATTGTTTGGAATACAACTGCATGGGCATTAAAGCTTGCTTCAAGAACCAGTCTAGTCCTAGTGCCTTGGGGCATACAGAGGCTGGCTGCATTACAGGGCTTTAAGATGTTGTCCCCTTCCAGGGAAGGTGGATCTGAGTGTGGGCTGCCAGGGTCACATGGCCAGCTGCTGGTGTGTTTCCAGCTCTTTGCTTGTTCTGACACCATCACCTTGAAATCAGTGACCTAGTTTGTGGAATTTGGCTGCAAAACAGCTCCTTTTCTGTCTAACCCAGATGCTAGTCAAACCTTACTCTAGTTGTTTTATACACTTTGTCCAGGAAATCTCACTTGAATAGTTCAATACCTTGTTCAAGTTTTGCCTGACATGTATGTCTAACTGCTACTTCAATCTAGAAAACCTTTTTCGTTTATTCATTGTTTTAGAACACATACTAGTTAGTAAAATTTCATGCTGGTTTATGGACGTGTATTGGACTAGTACTGACCTTTTCTCTTCCTCAGCTTTGAATTACATTATTGTCAGACCATATGAGAATTTTTGTAAAGTGGGTACTTTTGAGTTCCTAGGTGAGCTACAGTGGAACAAATACCTTCTTAATTATAGTTGACGCTTTTGTATAAAAAACTCTGTGGCTCAAGAGCCTGCAGGTCAGTTTGATATGCCACTGTGCAACAGGGTCAATTTTTCTACTTTGAATACCAATTTCTTGAGCAATTTGTTGAAAATTGTAATATTTAACTTTTAAAAACCCCACAACCCTCAGAATTACAGCATGTGCTCAAGAGAGAGACAGGGGAAATACATGAAATAATAAATACAAGCTTTGTAATTGGTGAGTATATGAATATATTTTCAGTACTGACCATGGTTCCTCTTTTTCTCCAGGTTTTTCAGGAAGAATTTGGTGTTATAAAATCTTACAACTTAAAGCCAAATGGAGATAAAATTCCAGTCACAAATCAAAATAGGAAAGGTACTTCAATACATATTAACTACACATATTTGGCAGATTTAAATTTGTCCTTTTTTTCCATCTTATAAGCCTGGGTTTTCTTTAACCAAGTGTGAAAATGAAATTGTTGTAGTCCTTTCTGATATGCCTACCAATTTAATACTATCTAAAATGAACTGCATTCATTTTTCTTAATTCGGTACAATTTGAGAGAGCACAGCAAATGATTATTTAAAATTATTATGATGTAACAAAATAAAATGTTTTTCTTTTTTAGAATATGTGCAGCTTTATGTTGATTTTCTTCTCAACAAATCAATCTACAAACAATTTGCAGCTTTCTATTATGGATTTCATAGTGTCTGTGCTTCATATGCATTACTGGTAAGAATAAAATGAAACACAACACTTCTTTTCAAATATGTGACAATGACTTATCTAAATTAAACAAATTATGCTGGGTGATTTTAGGATTTGTGAAGAATCTTGATTAATCAATGTAGTTGATAAATCCAACATAAGCAGATAATCATCTGTTCTCTGTAGTGTTCCCTTGAAACAGATAAATAAAGCTCCACAAATTAGGTTTCTCAGTATGCATTCACAAACACTTCACAGGCTCTCGTGTGAACCTTTACAAGGATTCTCTGTATTCCCTACAGTTATAAGCAGGAGAGCAACTATGTCTGCGTGCTCTTGAGTGACTCCTCTGAAAACGCTTATTACTTTTTGCAGGAAGAACACTCAGTGAGGTTGAGATTAAACATTCTTCCGTATTCGGTCCCATTTGGCAGTTGGAATGTCTTTTGTAATTTACATCATCCCTTGTTCAGTAAGAAGAGAAAGAGGAGGCAATTACAATTTGCATGAGATTTTCTTTATTCCTGTGAAGTTAGCCAAGTGTGACACAACTGCAGCAAAGTGTCACGTGCCTAACTGCAGGGAAGGTTCTGGAAGGAGAATGAAAATCCATTGAAATGCTATTACATACTTTCATGTAATTTAATGATGTTATAGTAAATGAAGAAGTAGGTTCTGCATGTGTAAGTTTAGTGATTGTTAAATGTGGTTTGTTGTTAAGTGTATTTGCTTTGCACAGCAGTACGTACAACTAAGGGTCAAGTTCTGTCAGCCACTGCTATTCATCGACCTACATTGAGACTTTTTGGTGTAAATGGAAGTTGTAACCAAAACTGAGATCAAGACCCTCCCTCTGAATTCCATACATACAAACTTAATTTTCTGCCTGACCCATTTGTAATTTAATCATATGACAAGCAAGTCAGTATAATAAATGTTAGAATGAAAAGAAGTGAGGAACAAGAGTACGTTAAAATATGATGCTGTTCAATAATTTTCTTTTTACTATACACAGTAGTAACAGATTCTTCAAAATACTGAGGAATTATTTTTTCTAGAAAACAGTACGTATCTAAGTTATAAACTTGTACTGAATGATATCCTGTTAAATTTTTCTTTTGTATTATAGAAAAATTAATCTGAATCTAGTAGCATCATTTCTCATCTTTAAAAAAATTAAATATTCTCTACTTAATTTCTGGCAGCTACTTCGTCCAGAGGAGGTTGAAATTCTTGTCTGTGGCAGTCCTGAACTGGATATGTCTGCCTTACAGCGAAGTACCCAATATGAGGGCTACCAAAAAAATGATCTTACTATACGGTAGGCTTAATTTTTTTCATTCTAATTACTGAGTTCAAAAACATCATAGAATGGTAGACTGTTGAGAATAATCTCTTCAAGGATAATCAGAGAATGACTGAAGTTTTAAAAACCTATTTCCAAATAAGACAAAGAAACTATTAAATGATTTGTAAGTTAAGAGTAAGATTCTTAATGGCATAATGTGTTGCGGAATACCTTGAAGAGGTTATGATCAGATTGAAATGGAGATAGTTTAAAAAGAGTAGCTTCAAATGCTGCGTAGTGAAATCTGAGTATTTTTATTATCCAATCTTTACATTTATATTAGTGAGTAGAAGGCATTTATATTTTTATAGAAAAGTGGGTTTGGGCATCATTTGACAAGACATCATTCCAGAATTCATAAAACATCGTACATGTCAAGTCCTTAAGAATTTATTTAACCTTGCACATTAAGATACTACTGATGTCCTATATATTACATGAATTAAGTTCTCAGTAAGTTACATTCGTCATATAGCATTTGCGGTTGTATTATTGTCCTTGTACTGTTTTGGTATGATATTGCAACTTACACAATTTTCTTCTCCCTCTGCTGTGAACATAGATACTTTTGGGATGTAGTACTGGGATTTTCTCTTGACCTTCAAAAGAAGCTGTTACACTTTGCTACAGGAAGTGATAGAGTACCTGTGGGAGGAATGGCTGATTTGAATTTCAAGATTTCAAAGAGTGAAACGTCCACTAATTGGTAAGTAGTTTTCTAGATTTTTTTAAGTTTTTTGTTAAATTACTTTCTGAGAGCCCTTACTGCTCTTGAATGTCTTTTTAAACAAGAATAAACTAATGTATAAGGAAGAAACTGCATAGACTCCTTTAATTTGTATTCAAAATATGATAGCCATTTATTGCTTGCATAAATTTTGCAGGTAACCATCTAATACAAAATTGATTCTCCAGTCAATGTTTACATTTAAGGCCAGGAATTCTTTATTCATAGAGATTCTTAACATGTTTTCAATTCAAATAAATTGTTTTACTGTTCCTAACATGACAGCTGAGCTAATGAATATATACTGTGAATTACCATGAATTTTTCTGGGTTCGTTGAATCCGTCATTATGCATATCTGCCCCTGCAGTTGCAGAAAATGCTTTCATTCTTTTGTGATGGTCTAAATAGGAATTTTAACATGTATGGCTGAGATGATGTACCATTCCTTTAGGGTCTCTGGTGAGTAAGTATATGTCTGATACAGAGGTTGCTCAGAAGAAATAGGAACAAAGCAGCCTTGTAATTTCATTACAAAGGTTAAATTGTTCATGCCAAGTTCTTATGTTTTTCGTAGTGTTTTATATGTATTGAATTGATTTGAGAAATTCCACATGCTTTCCAGATAGTATTTTCCTTCTCAAGATTGGAGAAAGTCTGTTTAAATGATTTGGAAAGCTCTATAGAAAAGCTTACTGCTCTGAAGCTCACTGCTAAGCAGTAATTGCTGCTAAGCAGTAATTACTGGCTTTACCTAGATTTCTCAGACATTTAAGGTAATCAAAATACTTAAATGGAACTGTATTTCTAAAGTCAAAATTTTATTGTTTTTTTTTGTGGAGAGCTGAATTAAATACATAAACAAAGTAAATTTTGGTTTTGTTTTTAAATTTAGTTTATCTCATTACTGTGGTATTTCTAATGCTTTATTCAATAAGCTAATAACAGGTTCCAGTAACATGTTAAAGGAACACAAGGATCTGAGGAAAAATGAAGAAAAATCAGTCAACATTGAATCTCTGTTTAAGTTCATTCTCCTCTAAATTGTTCTTTTTCTTAAAAATGGGAAAATGTGTTTTGAAATAGTGTGCACTTCAAAATTATGTAGGTCTGTGTTTTGCAAGATAATTGTTGCAGTCGGACTGCCTGCACAGGGGTGAATGTAGACATGTTGGCATTGCATTGCTCAGACAATAGGATCAAAGAATATAGATTCATAGATTCATAGATTTCTAGGTTGGAAAAGACCTTAGAGATCATCGAGTCCAACCGTCCCTAATCTCCATTAAACTATATCTCTAAGTAGATCATCCACCCTATTCTTAAACACATCCAGGGATGGGGACTCAACCACCTCCCTGGGCAGCCTATTCCAGTGGCTGACAACCCTTTCAGAGAAGAAATACTTCCTAACATCCAACCTGAATCTGCCCTGACTAACCTTATACCCATTTCCTCTTGTTCTATCACCCATCACTAATGTAAAGAGCCCTTCCCCCACCTCCCCACCATCTTTTCTCAAGTATTTGTAGGCTGTAATCAGGTCTCCCCTCAGCCTCCTCTTCTCCAGGCTAAACAGCCCCAACTCCCTCAGCCGCTCCTCATAAGTTTTATTTTCCAGCCCCTTGACCAGTTTAGTCGCCCTTCTTTGGACTCGCTCCAGGAGCTCAATATCTCTCTTAAAGCGAGGGGCCCAAAACTGGACACAATATTCCAGGTGCGGCCTCACCAGTGCCGAGTACAGGGGCAGGATCACTTCCCTATTCCTGCTGGTCACACTATTCTTGATACACGCCAGTATCCCATTGGCCTTTTTGGCCACATATAGTAGCAATAAGAATTGCCAAATTAATATCCAGTTTCCCAGCTTTCCAAATTCTGAAGCACATGACTCTAGGCTGATCAACAGACCTTTGCTTGCTTGTTTAAAGGGTGGGCAGAGGGAAGTAGGCTGGGTTTCCAGATCTGGGGGATTCCACCCCCTTTCAAGAACATTCGCTGATGACTGACTACCAATCTGCTGCCATTCAAAAGACCCTTCAGTGAAAACAGAACTAGAGAGCTTTTGAGTTACATACTAAAATTAAACTTTTAAGCGTCCAAGTTTTAGAAATTTTTCAGTGTGTTGGGTTAATTCCAAATGTCCGGTTGAGCTTCAGCTCATTGTCTTTCTCTCTCTCCCCAAGTAATCAGTTGTAAGACAAGTCTCTGTCCTCAGTGCTGTCCTGCATGTCACTTAAGAATATGAAGGGCAAAAAGATCCTGTAGCTTCTTATTGCTTGAGGCTATGAGGCAGGATGTTAGTGGCATCTCATACTGATGACGAAACAAATGTTTCTGCTACTAGAGAACGGTTCTCATCAGACTATTCCATTGTAATGAGGAGTAGAGTTTCCAGTGTTTCAGCTGGACAACCCTAAGAGGTATCTGCAATATGTATTAAAACTCAGCTCTCTGAAGAAATTAGCAACTGAAAGTGCGGGTATGGCTAAGACCAAAATTTGTGAACTGTTGTTTTTCCAGGGCTTCAGTCAGCTCCTCAGGGCTCTGCACTGAGGCCTGTGTCTGAAAGGATGCATTTTACCAGGCTGAACTTTGAGTTCTGTATCCTGACAGTAACTGTGGTTCATCTAGGTATCTCTGTACCTACTGCAGCACCCACCTTCTTTCTTCGTGTTGTGGATTCTGATTACACCCAGAATTTGTATTTAGAGAAGTCATGTGGTACCTAGAGTTTCTGTAACCTGGAAGGAGATGTTTCCGACTTCACAAAAAAAGAAAGATGGGGAGGGAGTTGCAGGCAAACAAATTCACCTGAGGTGCATATGACCAACACTGGTGTTATTTGTTTTCAACAGAACTTGAATCAACAACATGAGAATAAATGTTCCTTTTACAGAGTTTCTTATTTAAGTAACGTTTAACTGAAAGTCTGTAGACAGTTGGCAGTGTTCTGCTTCAATTGTATTATTATTAAATGTGTTTTGTTGGTTTGGTTTTTTTAATTATTTTAGGTTACCCGTGGCTCATACCTGCTTCAACCAGCTTTGTCTCCCTCCTTACAAGAACAAGAAGGAACTGAAGCAAAAGTTGATCATTGGAATTTCAAATGCAGAGGGTTTTGGTCTAGAATAAAATGAAATACTGCAAGAACAGCATTTTTATGTAGCATTCACTCTCTTCTAATTGTGCCTTTAAGCTTTTTGTTGTTATGTCTCTTGATACTGTGCCAGTCTTACCCAGATTAGGTTTCTTTTTTTTTTAATTTAATATGAAGTGTATGTTTTTTCCTGAATGGCAATACATTTACTGCTTGCTTTGTCACAGACAGTAGCTTTCTTCATACAAAAAGCTAGTCTATTTGATAACTGAAACCCAACTAAGACTATTTCTAAGTTACAGTTTGTTTCCATTTTTTCTTAATAGCACTTTATCATTAATCATAATTCCTTTACATCACAGGTATCCCACTGGGAGATAATACAGAGAATATTTCTTTATTAGCTAATCTCAGTGGTAGAATGTTTTCAATTAACATGAATAATAGAAAAAAATATAACATACAGCATGTAGCCATATTTTCACAAAGGCAAATAGGAATTTTAGTCTTTATAAAATGTATGCAGTTTTAATATTCTGATTTTCATTCTCAATGAAACAGGCTGTCTAAGAAGCATGTAAATAACTGCCTGTGAATAAATAGGGTTTTGATAGTGCCATTTACTGCTAAAAATTTATTTTTTATGAATAAGAGGTTTTAGATGTTCTATATTCAGCTTTTACACTTGGCTATACAAGAGTGTTAAAAGGTACTTTTTTCAGCTTGAGGGGATTCAAGTTCAAACTACAGGTGTTAAGCAACTTGTATGTTCATTCTTTGACAGCAAACTAACCAGATCTACTGTAGCGTCTTAGTAAATAAAACTAGATATTTAAAATAAATTTCACATATGGTGAAATATTTCAGGAAAATAATTAAATCCACAACACATGGAAAAGTGATACACTATATCATGCTATCATTTTTTTCAGTAACTTTGTTGAAAGTCTTAAGTAAGCTGTGACTAAAGTGAATACAATAAGATTTCAGAAGAATATTGAAGCTTTGGTTAACTTACAGGCCAGCGTTTAAAGACAATGTTTTGTGTTTTTCACTGCACAAACTACATTAAAAGAATTATTGGTATGCCTGCTCTGAGTTAGTGAATTAGGAGCTCGGAAGGAAACTGGTTCTAAAATGCAGATGTAATTATAAGTCTGGGTTTTATTCATTAAATGGAAAGAATTTATCAGCATGCAGTATAGTATTTTTTTAATATGAATAGCCACTGTGTGTTCTATAGATTTTTCTTTCAGCTGAATGAGGCCCAGATGGTTCAAGACACTTTGGCATCTAATTTGTCAGCTTTCCCCATTGATTTCTGCTGGGGCATGGATGCTTAAATATTTTGTAGTGTCTGTACTCAATTACTTATTTGCAATAAGAGTAAAATATGGTATTATTCTTGTTTGCTCTCTCTGTATTATTTACATACAACCAACAGATTTACACAGGATGAACACAGTAATCTGCCTAATCCGTGATTTCAAAACTGTTGTGGATTTTCTTCAATAGCTAAGTGTAAATTTTATTTTATTCTATTCTATTTCCTAGAGAAGGTACTGGTGATTTTACTGTTTTGTTAAAGCAGAGATAAATAGTATGATGTTTAAAAATATTTGGCACTGTGTTCATTGTGCTCTCCTTTAAACCAGTAATAAAATTTCCATTGACTTCACCCTGGAACAAAACTAGGTTAGCATGGGGAGTGTTAAAAGCAGCACTTCAAACATGCATTTTACATTGTTTCTCCCAAATGGAGATTTTAAAATAAATCTTAATTTACAGGATTTCAGATATTAAGAAATAAATGAAACTTTCACCAGTGCACTAAATGAACTAAATAGCTTCAACAAATGTTAAATTTCTAACAGCTGAATGTAGTTCTAGTTAAGAAATCTGGAAAAAAACACTCCCCCTCCTTTCCCCTCTCTGTAAAATTGGATTCATGGAAGGTTGGCTTGTGAATAAATAGCTATACAGTTTATCTGAAAACATGGCAAATCAGCCACAATATTTTTTTATGGCTTAAGGCCACTTTTAATAACTATTTATCTATTATTGTTAAAATAAAAGCTTTATCTCTTATTTTCACTGAATTGCACTTTGCCTTGGGTTTAGTTTTATTTATTGAAGCTTTTTTGGTTTACTGTGTAATATTACCTCAGAATTCTAAAAAGGCTATTGTATTTGCATCAGTTTTTAAATAAGATTGTCATTCAATGAAATTTTATATATTTCCTGATGTTCATAAATTAAATAGTAAATTTTGTATTTGTTAAATGAAAGCATTGCACTGTATTTATGAAATAAGCCTCTGATCATTTTAAAACGTTTCCTCAATGATGTTTTGTTGTTCTTTTGTCTTGCCCTGTAATCCAGCAAATCTTTTTTTTATCTTTGTCATTGTTTTGTACCGTACAAAAGAAACCTGGTTTGTATAAACTTGTTAATTACTGAGTATCTATTTTTATGTATTAAAATTGTGCAGTCATTAAATCAAGTATTTCAACTTTCAGTCTCACTTGTTTAATTTCAGATTTCCAAAATTGATTATAATGGGTTTAAAAATTTGATCAACCTATCTGCTTTTGTAATATTTTTCTTTTGAAAAGTTTTCTTTACAGTAACAATTTTGCTAAACATTGCATGGCTCACTGAAAAAGAAACTGAGTTTCAACTAACAGACATACACCCAGAAGTATATTCCATGTTTATAGTCAAAATTACAGGTGTTCCAGTACATGCCATGGAGTAATAATGCTGTAAAATAGCATAGATCCTCAACTTAATTTTCCTTATTTTTTTATTTCCTCAGTTGCAAGATTGCCTTGAGGTACAAGAAGAGACAAAGCCAAGCTGGTTTGTTTTATCTTTTTCTGACTAATTTTAACAATAAATTGAGAGTGGCAGGTAACATCATGCTTTCTCGTGGACACAGGTCCTGATCACAAGACTAATATCTGACCAGGTTCAAACTTGCTTCTTGTCTCCTTTGTACCACTCAGGTTACCCACAGGTGGCAGCAAAGGTGAGGATTGAAACCACTTAATTAGATGTCGGACTTTCCTATTAACCATCAGTAGATATTTTAAATATAAATAATGAAGAAAAAAGTTGTATCTCATAAAGGTGTATCACAAATAATTTCAGATTTTGAAAATCAGTGAATATAAATTGTTTTCTGTCAAATGGATATGGAGGAGGAAGAAGCAGTTGCTCTGTCTAGCGCTTGGTTTTGAAAATGTCTTCTCTTTTTGGATGAAGAGTTCACTCGTGTGTTATTGGGATCAATGAGAGGCTCTGCCAAAGCCTCAAAGAGAGGAGATTGGTCGTTACTGATTTCTGAACAGTCAGTAGTCTCAAGACTGATATTTAGAAAGAGGTCAGAAAACCTAGCTTGCCTTGTCCTGTTCCAACTAGGGATCGGAAGGCTGGTGCTGAGGCTTAAAATTAAAATGCAGTATTTCCTTTTGATTTTTTGGCCAAAAGTGGTGAGGTTCCTTCTCTGTAGCTGTAGTTAGTGGTGGTACTGGTTGACTTGCTCTGAAAGCAAATGCTGTATCTGTTGTTATTTTTCATAGCTGTGATAGTTAATATTCTTTCAGAATCCTTCCCTGAAAAAAATGAAATACCTTAAAGGTCCCTCAAAGCCTCTGTTTTCATGTCCTGACTAGCAGACTGTAAGAAGCATGTGTTTTTCCTTCTAAAGCACCTAATTCTCTTCCAATAAAGTTTATATTTTGTTTGAGTCAAGTAATTTTCCATTCTATTTGGATTGTGTTTTCTTCAGGATCTGTTGTGTTGTATGCGTCGTTGAATGTCCTTGCACTTTTAAAGATTCATAGTGTCTAGGAAAATAATAACTGTCAATTAAATTCTTAAAGTCGCTAAACCCCAATGTCTCTATGTAAAATATAACAGGAACAGGTAAGGCAAGGGTTATTACGGTTTGATATAGTTAGTGCGTTCAGAACTGTAGAACGGATATTTGATTCAAAATAACTTGTTCTACAAACTATGCTTGGGAAAGAACTCTGAGGTCAAGGAAGATGGAGAGATTTTGTCTCTGAGGATCTGGTAGAGTAGTTGCTCATTAAACTCTCAAAGGATAAGAGAAGTTCATGTAAGTTGGGCAGCACCTAACATAGGTTCAGTTCTGGCCTCTTCTGCAGTACTAAGGTTAAGAAATACCTGTATGTGTAAGAATAGGATATATACAGTAATGATTTTGTTGCATGTTTCAGGAGTTTTATGTTCTACCTCAGCAAGGCTTCATTTACCATTTTTCTTTCTGGCATTGTTTTTTATGATTTGCTATCTGCAGTGAGCGATGAACAGACTTTTACTTTCCAATGCAGTATTCTCTTCCCATGACAGTTGTCCTAGATTATGTAGATGTATGATGGTCAGGATTAATTTGTGAGCTTCTTATTTATATGGTGCTTTGACTCTATAGCATGCTTTCACATTAACCAGGAGAAATGTATCTATTCTCACAGAGTCCTTAGTGTCTTTACACTAGCATCTCTGGCTGCTACCACACTATGGATAATAACAATCCAGCCTCCACTGATTGCTGTAGGCATTGTCAGAACAGAGCTATTTGTAACTGTGTAAGTTATTCAAGCTATCTTGTCAATGAGTGAGTTTACTTGATGTGTATTCAATCTCTTTGCTCTAGCAGAGTTAGAATATTCATTTATTTTGCTATTCATTTCAGGTCAGTAGTGATACTGTGGAGGGCAGGAACTGTGTTTTGTCCCCAAGAAAATCAATCCAGATGGATATAAAGTAGCCAAAGCACATTGTGAAAACAATGTGGTTTAAACTTAAACAAAGAATCATAGAATGGTTTGGATTGGAAGGGACCTTAAAGCTCATCTAGATCCAACCCCCCTACCACAGGCAGGGACACCTTCCACTAAACATGTGAGTCTTGGTTTTGGTTGTCTTCTAGTGATTTTATGTAACCTCACATACGTTATTTTCAAGGACTGTGGTGGCACCATGTGTACTGCTTGGGGGTTTTAATACTTGGCCTTAATTACTAGGAAGGAATGAGTAGATGGGCCAGTAACATATGTCACAGTTAGCAGAGAAGGCACTTAATTTTGTCATCTCGCTCATCTACTTTACAGAGGGATCTTTTCCCAAATCTTTCTAGATTCCATGATGGAGCAGTATCCTACTCAGATTTTAAAATTCTCTGACAAGACATGTTCTGTGACACTAAATGCATCATATTCATTCTTAAACATTTCACTTCATTAATAGAAAAATTAATTAATCACGGCAGATAAATGTGACATACGTAAAATAGAGATAACCACAGGAAAAAATTAGTTAGTAGTGGAAGAGAAAAATCTACGTTCTTGTACAGCAGTTCTATAGAATTGCTTTTGAATTGCAGAAATCTAATTTTATTCCCTTAACTGATGAGATTTCACTTTTCTAGTGATTAATGTCTTAGAGAGTTTAAGAACTGGAATTATTTTTCCTTAATTCAATCACCATGTTAAAGCTAAAACTTGAGTAAACTATAATATTTTCCCATGTGCACCACTGTATAATGTTTACTGCATTGTCTCATTGTACTGAAATCAATAAAATGTTCTGCATCACTTTTTGGAATTCTAACTTCTGTGGCAATTTCTACAGTGAAAGAAAAGCTTTCTCAAGCATTAAAAGCACTTTGTATTGATTCAAACTTAAACTTTTGAAGTAATAACTTGCATTTGTTCCTGTTGCATATAAACAACCTCGTTGCATTTTGTTTTGGATGGTTTTGTTTTAGCATTCAGAATCTACTCAATATCATATTTCTGCATATTGATTGACATGCATTAAGCTACTATCTCAAATAGTACATTCTGGAAGGTGAAAACTCTCTTTCCAGTAGACTGTGCTACTGGAGGTTACTGTAAATCTGTGAAAGGATTCCAAGTTAATAATTGCTTACTTTGCTCTGTTAGCTGCCAGATAGGAGCTGAAATCTCCGGGGGCATTACAACCAAGCTGTGTTTGAATTACCATGGGAATGTTTGCTTTCATCCTATTGATTATCTCCTAGCCCATCCTTGCATAGTTTCTACTGGTGATGAGTTTCACATGCTTACAGATTTTTAAAAATATATTTCTTACACTTAATACCTATGAATTCTTCCTTTCAAAAAGTGAACTAAATATCTTCAATAGTCTGTGATGATGTTGGCCAAGAACTCACAAGTACAGAACTAAAATCTCAATGAAATTAGTTTGGGAGACCCAGTCTTATTTCTCTATGCTTGATTTTAAGAGTTAAACATCATCCTATAAGCAAAGCAGTCCAGGCCACATCAACTCAGCTATGCTCAGAGCTGTGTCTTGTTCCTCATTCCCTGCTTTTTGTGTACTGTAGGCATGTAACCAAAATGTGAGAGGTGCAATAATTTTTATATTAAAGTGATAGTGTTGGAATTTTTTTGAGCTCTTTGCTTGACTTCCTGTCTCCATGTGCTAGCTGTAGTTGTGTGTGTCTTTCACTTGTAACTATTTGCAATAGGTACGCTGCAATTGTGAATCTGAAGGTGTAATGGCTCGTGTCATTTTTTGTATCATTAGTTGTTCATAAGAAAAATTTAACTTCTTAGATTTCCCTTCCTTGTCTCCAGGGCACCAGCTGATGCATCAGGCTTTTATATTTTATAGTGCAAAGGTATCCTCAGTTTATCTTTTGCCCTTGAGTTTCTTCTTAATTTGTTTGTTGCTGACTTTATTAGTAGAGCTTGTTAATTATATATGACATAAGCACGGATGCTACGCTTAATCATGCATTCAGTTAGCATTTTCATACTTGTAGGTGTACCAGGAAAAAGAAATTAATACTTTCATGCAGCACAACCAATCCCTGGCTAATTTATCTCGTCATTACTTATAGCAACAATCTGCATTCTTTGCATAGTGATGCTGCCTTTCACTATGTTCAAGATCTACTGTCATTCATAATAAAACAGATAGGCAATTACAGAATAATAAAGAAATGGAAGCTTTCACTTTGAATTTCTCCAGATTAGGAAACCATCCCTTAGGCTATTTGTGACAAATTTTTTTTCTCCCTTTTCTTTTTTTAACTAGACTTCAGGCTTTATTTTGTATTTTCTCAAGACATAGGGTAACTTAGCGGAATTTAACAGACATTTTAGAACTGAGTTGTCATTTATATAGATGAATGTAGATAAATGACTAGCTCTCTTCTCAGTCCTCATCCTAGCTACATGCAATGTCAATCCTCTATTTGCAGCACGTTTTCATAAATCAATGTGGTTCTAATATTAAGGAACAAGACATAGATACAGCTGCTGAGAAAGGATAATGAGTTGTGTGTCTGGGATGCAACTTGTAAATGTATCTTTGTGTCTTTGCCTCTTCAAAAAAAAAAAAAATAGGACTGGTTAAAACCAATAGGTCGAGGTGGTGGCAAGGGGAAGCACAGAGTCACTATGCTTCATCTCTCATTTCTGAGTCTCTACATACACAGAGGCTACATATTGAAGACAACCTGTCTGGAAGAAAAATCCCTGTGGAGTTTCAGATCAGTCATCATAATTTGATCTCCTCTTCATTTTTCTTGCAATTAGCTTATTATTTGGATTACCTTGGGGATGTTTGCTTTTTTTCCTATTGATCTTGTCACAGCCCACACTTAACCTAATTTCTACTAGTGGTGGATTTCACATGCTTTCAGATTGTCAGAGTTCAGATTTAAATTGAGCAATCGAGCTCCACTTACGAGAAAGAAGCCAAGACTTGTCTTGGCCCATATGAAATCGCCTGCCCTATTTAACAATATTTAGAAAGCTAAAGAATCAGCAATATCTATCTCAATTCTGCTTGGACGGACCCGTTTACAATCAAGCCTCATTCCAATGCTACTGGCAGATCTCGGTGCTTGCTCAGCTCGAGCCACGGGCATGGCGGGGGCTGCTGGCAGGGGCTTGGCAGAGTGCTCCAAGTAGCAGCCCTGTGCCAGGGGCACAGCAAACCAGCTGCCTGTTGGCAGAGGCTGTGGCCCTTCGCTTCAGCTCTCCAAATGCGTCCCAGTATTTCACTTTGGAGTTGTTACCACTTGTCGATGTCAGCCAGTCAACGAAGGCTAGATCCCAGCTGAGGCTTGGTGAATATCTTGCCTCTGTATTCTGTGGTCAGCTTCCCAACCTTGTTCGAACAGGTTTTGCTAGAAATTGGTAAGTGGAGGTGAGCAAAGAAATTTGAAATGAAGGTTTATTACCAAATTGATAGGATTAGTAGGTTAAATACACTATTTTTTTCCCCATAATTATTTTCTTCAGAAGAACTGACTTGTATCTGCCTTGTTTAGGTTTCATTTGTTCATGCTTTTTAGTATGTGGACATACAGCTGTCAGAAATGCAAAATCCTGATGTGCGAAATTTCTGCAATTAGCATTCTTCTTTATTTAGCTGCATGTAGGTATCTCTGTGATGACCTCACTCAATTTGCACCCCTGTGTCTTTTCAACCTGGGGGTCAAAAGAGAAAACCAAGAAGCAGGAGATTCTTGTGTTTTGTACGGTTCAGATACTACTACCAAGTTGTCAGCCAGGTGGTTGGTGGCTTTTTTGAGCGTTTTAAATCAAGGCAGTTTTGGAAATGTGCACTGTTGATATCATAGCTTCATTTGCCTTAATTATAGCAAATTAAAAGACAAAACATCTGCAGCAAAGACTATCTTAGAGCTTTTTGTTAGCAATAGCAAAGAATTTTTCACCTAGCTTGTCAAACCTAAAAGCAGTGATATGAAAAGAACGTGGAAATGTACTGCTTAGATCAGAGCTTCATCACAATTATTGAATATCACTAGTCTAAAGCAGCTAAATAAAGACATCTCATATTATCTTAACAGCCTGTGCATGCTGGGCATTGTATGTCCATTATACCTTGTAAAATCCTTTCCAGTCTCTCTCAACTACTTTTTTAGCATAGGCAGATTGTGAACAGACAGCCACAGAAAACACTGAACCACACGTTGGTAACTTGCATATAATGAAAAAAGGTTTGTTTATTTTTCCATATTGAAGGGTGGGGTGTTTTGGATTTGTTTTGTTTTGGTGGTTCTATTGGTGGGGTTCCCAGACTGCCCACAAGCAGAGCACAGGATGGCTTTGGCTGAAGGGAATTAAAAAACAAGAGGTAACTCTAGGGCAATGTTCTAGTTTGTAACTACTCCCTACCTTCAGTATTATATTTAGCCAGTAGTGTAAGTGATTATTTCACTAATGACTTAGTCGTATAGCAAATTTGTGTGATTTTTGCAGCAAGATAAATTAATATACATCAGAAATCACATTTCATTAATAGAGCAGCCGCAAAATACCACTATAGAGTTTTGCATGCTTACAGCTATTCAAACCTATAGCAATCCTCCCTTGTGCCTTCAGAACCTACTTGAGGTTTTCTTTGATCCAAAATTGCTGATAAAATTTAAAGGCTAGTTTCAGCTCACAAGCTTTGCGGGAGAGAAATACTCATTTTACAAAGTGTGGGACGTGCCATGCCTTTCCATCCTTTCCATTCAAAGCTCAGGTAGTCAGAGCATTTACCAGCAATGGGGGGGAATTGACATTCAAGTCTTCTTCAACACTTGAACTCGTGTTACCTGTAGCCCACGAGCTCCTAAATCTATGGTTTGCACCAGGTACAGGGATCCTGGTCCTCTCCTACGCACAGTGAGCATGCTGCGTCGGTCAGAGCATGCTGTGATCTCCCATCATCCTCAATGCTGTATGAGCTCTAACTTTTAACTTCTGTGGTTGCTCTTTTAAAACATCTCCAAGTGGAATAAAAGCTTCGTTTCTGACTCAGTGTGAACCAGGGCCTTCTGCTTCCTCACCTCAGGAAAATAAAATAGCCCCCACTGCACTTTAGGTTGATCTGATCTTTGTTTTCTGAAAATGTTGTGGGTTGGTGGCTAAATCGAAATATTAATCATGCTCAGGAGCTGTACCTGAAACCCTCCCTCCTGCTCTAAAGGTGAGTATGGCCTAAAGGAGGACAGAAAGAGCTGAGAACAGGAAAGCATTCTGCAAAATATGGTAAGTCTAATAACTAAAGTACCATCATTCTTCTTGTCTCAGTACGACATTTTCCTGAGCAATGTGCAAAAATAACAAGCCAAAAAGACCTTACTGACCGAAAATACAGAGAATACTGTGAAAGCCATCATGGTAAATTGTTCAGTTATTGCATAGCACTAACTTATTTTTTATTATCGAACTCAGAAAATGACATGTTTTATTGTAATATCAAAACTATATTCTTTAGGCTGTATTTAGCTGTTTGTATAGCATCATAAACCTTCGAACAAAGCCTTGCCTGGCCTCTGAACCATCAAAGGGATTGTTTTCTCTGGGGAAACTGCCTTCTCTCTGGGGAGGACTGGTGTAGAGTCAAAGCTTTGAGCTGGATAGCTGCTAAGTGGAGCAGGTGGGGAACCTTTGGGTCCTGGACTCAATTGCCCTTCACATCAGGTGTCGAGTTTATTTCCTGGTACCAGTTTATTTTTAAACATTTTCTTCTGTGAGAGCAAAAGACCTTATCACCAATTCTTACTGGTACTTTTCGATATTCCAGTCCACATCCTACGCTGTGTGTAGTAATTCCATGTGAACAAGCGCTATTTAAACTATTTCCGCTTCTATAGTTTATGGAGAGATTTGTGAATGTAATTCTTTGGTGGGTGTTTGCAGAAGCCGTATCAAGCAATGAATGCTTATGAATGCTTTCTAGGCCATTTCTCCTACAAAACTCAGTTCTGGATTGCAGATAATTAAAGAAAGATGTTTAATTTTTCAGTTTGGTGTATGTTTTTTGCAAATTTTGTTAGTAGAAAAACCTTTGCGCTTCAAGTGCTCAAGGAGACCATGCTTATGGCATTTTGAAACTATTTTTATCACAGAAGAACAGAGCATTTTGCACAAAATCACGTACAGGATTAAACCCAACCTGAATTCCCTGACTTCTGATTATCTGTTCTATTTATTAGCTGGTTTTTTTTTTATGTACATAAATGAAATATAGACAGCTTTGAATAATTCTGTGTTGAAACTTAGGCATGTGGAGTCTCCATGAAACTTTGAATTTTTAACATGTTTTCTAAGCTGAAAATAATCCATTTTGATTGCAAAACAGTTTTACAGAGATAGATGTTGAGAATGCTGTGTAATTTGCATTATGAAGCATATCATGTTAAAGTCCTCGTTCAAGCCCATAAAAACACTCACTGATTTCAGCAGGCTTTGGATGAATCCCATATTTGCCAACTTGTAAAAATGCTGTTGATGTAGAACTCAAGTTTTGACTGTAGAAATTTCAGTTTGACAAATTGTTTGGCAAAGACTTTAATACAACTATTCGTCAACTCACTAGTTTACAAAATATGTTCCCCAAACTTAACAACTTGATCATTCATTCTTTCCTTATTTATGAAAATCATAACTTTGTGTATAGAGTTGCAATCTGCACAATGAAAAGGCATTTTTGAGGCTTTAATTTCTAATATACTCCCCCTTTATCAAGCTTCCATGTTTTGTGAGTTATAATACCCAAAGCCTAGAGCATGCGAGAAATGTATAAAGCTGTTATCCCTTCTGAATAATCCTAAATTACTTTATTATTACGTTGCTTCTTAGAATACCTTTGAAACACAAATACCTTCAGTTTTAATTGAGGAGGTGTTTGTTTTCAGGTATTAGAAGGTAAATAGCGTTCCTGTAGGTTTTCTTCCCTGTCTTGAAGTACTACTTTACCGAATATTATGCATCTTTTCCAAGGGATCTCTCATTCTTTAATGAACTGGTTTTTATCAAGACAAGTAAAATAGATGGAAATACTCATAACTCTCCAATTTGAGGGGAGGGATCATAATCAGCTTCGGAAACACTGTGATTCTGAATATACTAAGGCAAAAAGTCGTCAAAACGGAAAAAAGAAAAACAGCATGAGCAATTGTGCGCCTGTTTCCCGTGGGTATTTATGCAGCATATATTTAAACTTTTTTTACATACGCTATATTCAGAAAGAATTACTAGTACCATAAATTAGCTGTTCCAGTTCTATGTTTTGGCTCAACTGTGCCTAATCACTTTCCGATATAACTCCCCTAGCTCCAGAAGAAATTCTGCCGGAGGTGAGTTTGACCATTTCCTAGCATGAGCTCTGCATCGCTGCCTTCTGCACAATTACCCTGAGGATGCAGCCGCTGCAGAGTTCCATATGAATGCTATCTCCCAAAACTGTTGACAGCTTCTGAATGTTTAAAGTTTTGAATGATCTGACTGAATTAATAAAGTAAATCAATGTCAAGAACATGTAACCTTTGCAGTTTCTGCAGGTACGTGTTTGTATTGGTATCTCAACATGGGCTTGTAAAACTCATTATCCTTAACTTCATTAAAATCATATTTTGTAAATACTTCTAATACAAAAAAGACTTCTTTTCCAGTCTGATTTGTTTTGATTTGTTCTGAAATACTTATTTTTTGTCCACTAATTACTTAAGTCTGTTACTCTTTTTTCCTCTTTTTTAATAGGAGATCAGGTGTTTGCCAGTTGTCCTCTAAACTTGTTGAAGAAATTTGACTCTGTCCAAAGCAAGAAATGCTGTTGATGGGAAGACATGGAGTTCATATGGGGAGCTTGCTCAGGTGATGTATATTGTCAGCACCAAAAGCTGTGATTCACAGCACTGGAGAAAGATGGCTATTTAAACAAGCAGAGCCATCCTCCATCCTAAAGGTGTGAGTTCACGCTGGGCAAGAATCTGCCCCAAGCTTTTATCTCCACATTAAATCCTCATTCTAAAGTGAAGGAGTGTTTGCTCAGAAGAGTGTTGACAGTTAAGATGGAAAAAATAAAATAAAAAAATCTGTGCTTAAAAACTCCTGAAAGGATTTAATCTACAGAAACATACCTGGTTTTGAATGATAAATTCTTAAGCCACTGTTGAATGTTTTCTTTTCCATTATCTAAGACCAATTCATCACCTAATTACCTCAATTTTTAATTATAATTAATGCATCCTTGAAACACAGTAGAGATTCCACTTTTTTTGAGCTGGATTGGATTTGCAGCTGAAGGAACAACCTCCTGTGTGCCAAGGCTGCCAGCCTGCCCTCTTGGTAACAAGGCTCCGCGAGCAGTGGGTCAGTGGGACTTGGCAGTCACCGGGCACCCTTCGGGCAAATGTAAACACTATTTCAGACTTTTCTTGAAGCACCTGCCCAGTATTCTCACTGTCATGGCTTATTGCAGACACAGCTTACAAAGAGAAGGGGAATGAAGTGAAACAAACCAGATTTTATGTTCTTTTTACCTAAAATTTCTTACTCTGTGAATTTAGATTTGCATTCAGCCTTGGCTCTGACAGCAACTGTTCCTGAGCCTCCCGTGAGCAAAGTGTATTTGGCTGAGCCCACTCACAAGTCTCCTCTTGCAGCAGCAGGACTCCCTGAACAAGGACAGACAAATGAGGAGGAAAATGGCAAACAAGGTAAAATACCCTTTTCTTTCCCTGTACGTTCCCAGGTCCTGCATCGTTACCAGTTCAGTAAGACCACAAGTGATTGCAGGATTCAGAAGAACACAAAAGCCAACTCATCTATCAGATGTCAGGGGAGGAAAAAACAAAAAACAAAAAACAAACAAACAAAAAAAAAAAAACAAAAAAAAAACCACCAACAACACCAAATGGAAACAGCTGATCTCTCACGACAGCCACAGCACATCGTAGGAACATGCATATCCCTCTGCTGCCAATTTACTCCTGAAGAACAAAGTGTCAGCATCTTGAGCAGCAAGAGGCAGCATCTCATGCAAATCGTAAGGTCTTGGATACAGCAATAACTACGCAAGGATTTCATTAGCAAGGCCTCTCCTGTTTCCCTAAGGCCGGTCATCATAGGAGACTTGCTAATAAATCTGATCTAAAAGCTATGTGTCTGATGTTAAATTATCCTTTCCTAAGCTCTTTTCTAACCTCCACAAACTTTTTGCAAAACCCAAATGGGGATCTAACCACTGTTCTGCTTTTTCAAGCTTGCCTTAGGATTAGTATTATAAAAATCAAATAGGAAGGTAATGAAAATACATCCTCCTGGCAGGGTACATGCTCTAGGGGAAAGTCAGCTAATGCAGGGATTAAATTCAAAACTGATACATGCATGATAAGTCTGGATAATATGATTTGCAAAATGATATCGTACTTTAGACTCAGGCTCTGCTACCTGTTGTGCGGCTGGCTTCTCTGGGAGAAGAGTCCCTTGCGGACCACTGAGATGTCAAAGTCCTTTTTTCCTGCAACCACACGCTACACGTGGCTGTGTCAAGCAATGCTTGTAAAGCATCTATTTCTTGAAATCCCACCTAGTCAGCTACTAAATTAATTGGTATTTTTTGGTTACTAATGTCTCTAATACTTCCACTGCTGCTGGCATTTATATGAAGAAAGATACAAATCTAGCTTATCTTATACAATGAGCAAAAAACATGTTTGTGGGAACTTAGTATGACAATGTGCGTTCACATTACGTGATATATAAGTTGCGAAGGTATCCTGGGGAAAAAAAGTAAATGTTTTAAGGTGTGTTTAACTGGCAAATATCTAAAAATGCAAAGGTAATAATGTTTGCCATCTTGCAATACTTCATGGAAGTGCATTTGTAAGGGAACATAAGAACATAAAAGAATATGTTTCATAGAACTGTTCATTTATAATGATAATAGTGAACTTTGTTAAAGGTTATCTCTCTCTCATACATGGAATTTTTGATTTGCAGAAGGAAATAATTTCCCTGGCAATCTTTATGTAAGGTCCAAATTATAATTTAATGCTTTATAACTGGACTTTTCAGGCTTGCTGCAGAGCTCTCTAGCAAGAATACATGTCTGGATGAAAAGAACAAGTAATAATTCTTGATAAAATTCTGCAGACTTATTATTATTTCTGTGAAACTCTACTTCTATAAAATTCTGGCTTCTTTTTCATATTCTGTGAGATTTTGTATAAAATAATTACAGTTTTTAAGTTTCTTTTGATTTTTTTTTTCCTGTTCTTTTTTTTTCTATTCACAGACATACATCCACCTGGGAGAGTAAGCATGAGCAATTTGACTGGAAATGAAGGGGGTTTGTGATGAAGGTGCTGGCCTGAAGCTCTGGAGATCTGGACTCAGCACCTGGCCAGGTGTACCAGGGCTTTTGTGTGACTCAGAGCAGGCAGCAGGCAGCAGCCAGCACTTGAGCACAGCCTTGTGAGGCATGGGGAGCAGAGGGGACATGTGGAACTTGGAGCGTGGCTCCGGGCAGGGCTCTGTGGCTCCACACTACCCCTCCCTGCTAGCCAGGAGATGCAGCAGCAGCCCACCTGAGAGTGGGGGCACTGAGTTCCACCTGGCAGGACCACAGCTGATGCTAAACCAGGTTTGGGCAGAGTGACCTGCCCCAGCTCTTGTTTAGCTGGTGAGCAGACCCAAGATCCTCGTGCAGGTGTCACTCCCAGCACGTGCAGACCCCACACAGCAGCACCCACCCACCCTCAGTAAAGCATGGGGGGCCCCTTTAGCTCCATCCGTTCTCTTGGATTCATCCCAACCACAGCAATATTCCAGTCACTCTCCTGTAGCCTTTCCCAAATCTCCATCAATGTTCTTATCTCAAAGCCCATCTCATGGCAGCTCCCAGGTGACTCCTCCAGATAACACCTGCATAAATGGAGGCAGCCGCAGATCTCTCTCTAATAAGATAAACATTATTATTTTTGCTTTAGTTTTTAGGATTTAGTATGGCCAACTCATTCCCTGAGCTACATAGTTTGTGTGTGACATTACTTTTGCAAACATCGACATGCTTCGTTATCACTCTGTTTTGAAAGCCAAAACCCTTTACCTGGGAATTATGGTATGTTGTCAATTTTCTCAAATGAGGTTGCAACAAGACTGGAAATTACTGACATTACGGTAAATCAGATAATCTCCCTAGGCTTCAGTTTCCCTATAGGAAAAACTAGGAGCAATGCAATATTTTAATAAAAGCTCCAGATACTGAAGGATACCAGACAGTGATGAACTGCAGAAGGTGCCCTGTTGCTTGCTGAGTAATCAGGTAACCTCACCAGAATTAACCTTCCTCAAAAACATTGCCACTGGATGCAAATTATTACTTGTTTAAAGAATGCATATGTATCTGAAAGGCATAATAATACACCGAGTAGAATGACGATGATTCTGGACTTAGAACAAACATAGCTGGGGTGAGAGCGTCTTGATGCTAGAATAAACACACTAGTTTTTTCTTTGGTCTTCCTTTGGAAAAACTAGCTGCGCACACACAGCTGCCAACTTCTATTGGCTAGGTTCACACACTTCTTACAGATACAGATTTAACTCAGCCAGGGATTACGATAGACTTTCTTTGCCTTTATATGGTTGTTTCATATTTCTCTGCATCTAGCTCAGCCTACTCCCAATTACGTCTTCATAGACTGAGAAACAAGCTTTGTGTTTCTGGGCATCCTTTGCGATTTCTTAAAATAGTGTTGCACTGACGCTTTTACGCTTAAGGGGTGCTAAACCCCCAACTCCTAGGCAGTTGTTGAAAACTGATAGTGTCGATAAAGAATGATACTGAATAAGTATTACGGCAGCCCCCTTTTCACCCTGAGAAATATGTTGTTCTTGATCATTGTCCCCTAAGATCGATCCATATTCAGCTTTTTAAAAAGTGCTCTTAAATAAGAAGACGACCGTTTACACATGGAATAATTCTTTGTCCAAATCTTCACCATACTTAAGCAGAAGGGTGCTCATATTCCCCAAAGAAAGTGTTTTCTCCAGGATATGGTCTATCAGCATTGCATTAGCAGAACAAGTCTGGATGCTGGAATACACATCTCTGTGCCACTGACTTCTCTCTTCACCCAGGACAAACAGATGTGCAAACTGGTACGCGACTATTAAGCCATATGCAATGACTCCCGATGATCCTTGATTTCCTCTCTCTGCTATGGCAAGTACCACTAAACATTGCATTATTTTTCTCCAGGGCGAAGACTGTCAGAATTTCAGTGGTTACCCTGTCTTTGGCAGATGCAATAGATGGAAGAGGAGGTACAATCAAGCAGAAGAGTCAGCAAAAACAGGTGAGAAAAAGTATTGGGAAATATTAATATAATGTAAGCAGTGCCCAGTGTCAGTATTTATGACCAGCACGTTCCGCTTGCAATAATAGATTGTTACTTTTTCCATCCTCATAATATCAGTGTGGTCTCAGCCCAGTGCCCATGAAAAGGCTCTTACTAATTTCAATGCACTTAGAATGAACCCAAACCAGGGTAACACAGGGAAGACACATATCATTACATACCATGTGCATTTGTCTGGCATGTGTTGGGTTTTCTTCTTTATCAGTTCCAAAGACTGGAGTGCTTTCAAAAATTTCTTTTTGTGGTATTTTCCTATTTCAGATATATTTTACAAATATTACCTAATCTGAAGTCCCTTGAAAACCTGGATGCATTCTTGTAGCTCACAATCACCTTCAAAATTCAAGACAAATTAGTCAGAAAGTAAGAGCAAAATAATACATTGGCCAAAGTAAAGAATTAAAATCCTCTGGATTGGAAACACTTCCTTCCATGGCAAGCACTACCTCACCCTCTTTTATTTTAGAGGTCAGTATAGGCAAGTACATAGTTTGCATAGAAGGAAAGTGCAGCCAGTCTCTATATGTGATCGTGGTTTTCTGCTATAAAGAGAAGAGTCTATACCGGCAATTTGCACCAGATCTCTACGCTTTCTGTACTCCTGGTGACTGGGGAAAAGAAAGAGAGACACCATGAACCACAAGTGATACGTGAGCAGGTTCGCTCAGCCCACAATCAGGCTTATCCGCCTGCTGAAAGGGAGAACATTTTGATACCAAAGGAATGGCACAAGTGCTGCCAGCTGGCTTTTCTGTGCCTCAAATGACTGAGGTTTGAGCTCTGTCTTCTTTCTTTCAGCAATATCCATTTACCACACATTAAAGTATACAAAACAGCTCATTTAGATAACATAAGCCTTATCAATGTATTATCTTTTCAACATGGTCAACTAATCCCAGTCAGAGCTACATTAGTCCACTACTGGAACAAGACGCAGTAATTGCTACCCATACAAATTATGCAGAATAAGGATTTTCACCACTGAAACAAACACACCTCATACAGTTTTCTGATTCCTGACACTTCAGGAAGAATCATGTAAGGCACTTGCTCTTGAACGGCAGACAGCTGCTTCTGTTCACTTAAGCAGGAGGGCTACTTCAAAATTCAGGGGTGCTTTGATGGGCTGCGTTTGGAAAAGCCGTATCACTCTTAGCTTCTGCCTTTTGTGTTTGTGGGGGTGTGGATTCTCTCTGTTTCTGAGTTCGTATCACGGCTGTGTACCTCTGGGATACAAATATTCATTGGTAAAATGTAAGTGAAAATTTACTAGGTAGCATAACTACTTGGAGTTGGCTTCAGTTCCAGCGTTGGTGGATGAGACCTGAGTGGTTGCATCACACAAATAGGGTTGTGTGCAATACCAGGCAGCACCTCTGTGTTTTCTGTACCCAGAATGCACATCTATTTGTCCACATACCAACTTTCTGGAAACTTCATGGCTCATAGCAAAATAATTTTAATATATCAGTTGTGAGGTTTATATATTTTCTTACATTTGCTATGAATTTTTTAAACAACATACACAGGTTTTTGCTCTATGAAATCTGATTATATATATTTTTTTAATGTTCTTTGAGATTCAAAAAAGTAAACAGATTCTTGTGGGACTGAAATGACAATTGGACTGCCTGTCAGTTAATGAGTCCCAGTATATTTCCGTATTTAATAGCTAGTAGGTATGAAGATGGAATGAGAGCCACTTTGATTTCATTTTTGGCAATATTGCCTTTAAAGAAGTTTAAATACTTGCTTAGAGGCCAATTGAAATGCTTGCTTAGAGAGACAAGAGAGGAAGGGAAAATCTCTAGTTCATGACACGGTTTTAGTTCATTAAACTGCAGAGTGTTTACATTTTTGTTTGCTAAATGTAGAAACAGCCCATCTCTTTCAGCTGAGAGTGGCATCTGGGAAAGTGTGTTGAAATACAAAGATCAGAGGGAAGGAATGGCTTATTAAGCTGCAGCAGGGTTGTCCTGTATGCTTCTGGAAGACATTAGTGGGAGAATGTGTTCTAAAATACATTAAGAAAAATAATAATCTCACACTTCACAAGCATTTCGTGTTGTTCGTATATGGTACACAATTTTGGCAAGAATTGTGTTTCTCTCATAACCAGAAAAGTGATCTCTGCCTTCTGCTGCAGCAACATTAATACTGCAGGGGCCACAGCAAAGGCATATGGCTTTATTACTATTTCCTCACATACCTACACTAGTTGTTTAAGTGCCATATCACAAAATCCGAGTGTACATGTGCTACTGGACAGGGCAGATGGAATGGAAGCACTGTGTCTATGCTGACGCACTTGGGTGATCAGGGACCATTTCACCGAAAGCAGAGGTTCTTTGTGACATCTCCAAACAGGGTGCAGAGGCTGAAATTCACTGCAGGGCTTCAGAAGTCCCAGTAACATTTTGGTGATGCCGGGGGGCCCTGTACCTGAGGTAGTGGGGAGGGTTCATCATTTCAGTGCTGAGAACAAAGCGAGTACTTAGTTATCATAAGAAGAAACATGGAGTTGAATCTGTGATACTTATACTCCAGCCTTTAAAAACATAGAAAAGCTATCCACTGCTGGCTGTCTTTTGAATTAATGATAATTGGATTTAAATGTGATAAGAATTCACTAATAGGATAGCAGGAGAAATCTATGTCACACACAGGTATATAGATGGGGTGAATACTGATATTGACACTGGCAACAAGTGACCTCTTAAAATATTGGCATTAAAGAGAAACTATCAGGGGCTTCCATTTTTTGAAATGACAATCCGAGGTGGTGCTTTTGAAAAAACAAAGCACAAACCAGTCGTGACATGCCTCGGGGTTACCCAAGGCAGGCTGGAGATGGGGAGGAAGCATGCAGGGCTCCAGCAGCACACAGAAAACTGCCAAGGGCCAGCACCTTGCTTCTTTTCTTGAAGCACGAGAAGCAGTTCAGAAGTTTAGGAAATCCTGCTATAAATGAAGGGAAATGGCTGTCCTGGGCTTCCAGATGAAACCTTCTCAAATCTGTGCACTGGCACAAACTTAACTGAGAAAAATGGCCTGGAAAGGTGTACCTAGCGTTTCCTTTCAACCTCCCAGCTGTAAAGAAAGGTATGTACAGTGCACAGTCAGACTCCCATTTGACAAATTACTATTTAAATCAGACATTTAAAGCTCAGTATGGACTAAAATTCTCTGTGGCATAGTTGTAGCTGTCTACAGCAGCATAAGCTGCATACTTAAAAAATGGTATTGGGGAAGGAAGGAGAAAAAGGAGGAATGAGAATACCAATGTATTTACATCCCATCTCCAGCCAGTAAATATAACAATTTCTGCAAACAACCTTTGTTGCTCTAAATTTATCATAGGAGAGCTGAAGCAGAGATCTGAAAGACTGATTTCAGCAGCAAATGCAGACTAAATGAGAAAAGATTCTCCTTTTGATTGTTCAGTCCCGTCCTGAGGTATCCAACTTAGCCCATCAGACAGTTATTAATTAACATCATGCTAGAGTAAATTATTTCATGAAACATAAAAATGGCTTGGGCAATGCCCATTTTAAGTCAACAATCTAGACTTATCACTAAACTTTTCACTAAAATTCCGTGATTTTTTTTAACTTGAATGATGCCCAAAGAGGACAGAATCGTTTAATGAATCAGATCCAAGAGACATTTCACCATGCTCCAGGCAGAGTTATCGAAAAGGATCGTTTGTATTGGCAGTCCTTCAAAGGTTACCCTCGAACCATGCGCAAATCAGGTTACTCCCATAGAGAACTCCTACTTTATTCTGGCCATGGCTTCAAAGTCTGCAGCCACACAAGTTACAAGACGACTGTTAAATTTTAACTGACACTAAAGTTTCTTTCTGATCTGTTAAACCTGAGTAACCTATGACTGGTAAATACATATTTTTTGACATCTCCATGTTAGTAAACACATGGAGGCTGATCAAGAAAGTTCCATGTCTCTGGGTTTTGAATGCAGCTTTTTTAGTAAAAAATCTGAATAGTTTCATCTTTAATGGATTGTGAGATTTTTTTTTTCTCCATTGCTAGTTAAGTATCATGCTGGTGCGTTTTAGAAAACCAGCAAACTTCTAAAGTTAACTATGTTTTTTTACTTTCTTTTCTTCTATTTGCCCATAAATGGGAGGAATGAAAAGTAAAAAAAAAAAAAAAAAAGTTCTTTTTCACAAGTTGTGAACTGCTCTTTCAACTCTGTGTTGGGCAGGCACCCCACCATTCAGCAGCCTGTGAAGCTGGTACAGACCTCTGCCAGTCATCAGACTCAGATTTAAAAAAAGAAATGGTGGTGCTTGTTTGCACTTCTTTTACAAAATAAACTTTGCAGGTGAATCACATAAACAAAGCACCAGTTCCAGCAAACAATGTTGGCATTTAATTTACCCTCACTGAGTATTTAGGAATTTGCTTATGTGAGACAGAGTGAGTTGTACCCTTTCTGCACTCTCACACCAGGTCTTCTGCAGCCTCCCCAGTCACTTCTGCGTGGGGGCTGGGGAGTCTGGGGATGGGGGAGAGGAGATCCGAGGCTTTCATTGCAATTGTAACAGTGAGAAATGTTCTTGATATTTGTTTTCTCTTTTTTTGGTGATATTTTTATTTGTTTTTCTGTTAATGAAAGTTGAACGAAAGGTTCAAGGAGAGGCTGGTAAGATGCCTTGGTCATTTCTGGGCCCTGACTCTTGCAGACTCAAAGGTCTGTTCCAGGATGCTCCAAAGCATTAGCAATGCAGAGCTTTGCTTCTGTGGGGAGATGGATTTGCCCCCTAGTCCCATCTGAGGGCACGTGTCTGACTGTGTCGATTAGGGGTGAAGGCTGGCACCAGATGTCTTACAAACATCATCTTCCCTATCTGTAGAAATGAATAATACACCAGAGGGAACAAGTTCTTTTATATTCTTTTCGCATGAGGAAGACCTCAGCTCAAGT
The DNA here is from genome assembly GCF_009769465.1 of Tauraco erythrolophus. Lineage (NCBI taxonomy): Eukaryota > Metazoa > Chordata > Aves > Musophagiformes > Musophagidae > Tauraco > Tauraco erythrolophus. The sequence continues at coordinate 19,180,011 of NC_141473.1, read as the reverse complement.
CTAAGATTTTGCTTATACGGAAAAAAGGTCAAACATACTTGGTGGTTTTAGCCAACTTAGTTTTACTTCTTTTCTTTTTGGAAAGATTTAGCATGTATTTAATATGGCTCCGTAAAGCTGAGAATCCTCTTTCCCTGCTATCTCCAGTCTTCCTTCCTGAGCAGTAGTTTTCAGAAACACATCACTTTGGCGTGACACTGATTGAACATTAGTTATTCTAAAAATGTCCTCTTTGTGTCAGAGAGGAGAGATTTGGTCTGGCTGCCTGACAGAAGTCTGTGAAAAACAGCCCCCAGCTCGCTCTGTTTGCCACACACCAGTGTGGAGCTCAGGCTGTCACTACCCAGGTATCCCACGGAAGATGCTGACATGCTGCAGCTCCTGCTCTGCTGAAAATTGTCAAAGGGGAAACAGGAAGGATATTCTGCTTTTCATAGAAGTGGGACATGCAGCAAACTGAGTGCTGTAAGCTGAATGGTTGCAGCACGCTACAGATGGACAAAGAGGCTGCATAGACCTAATTGACGTACAATCCACAAAATAAATATTTTAACCAAAGCAGCCTCTTCAGGGAGTCTGAAATTGTGCAAGACGTTACATACACTGACCGCTGTCCCAGTGGCACAGTGAACTAGAAAACGCACCACTCAGATGCACATGCCCTCGTGTTTCACATGAGCTTAAGATTCAAAAGATTTTTATAAGCTTCAGTTCTGTCCCCATGATCATCCTCTGTAGTCAGAAGAAGGTGGGCGTTTCTTCCACAAAATTACGAGTATTACTGAAGTTTGGCATCATGGTTACTGTTGTAGTTTAGGAGATTTCTTCATTCTTAAAAACTTTTTAACACCACAGCCCAAAACATGCACCAATACTTTTCCCCCTGTAAAGACCAGTGTTGCAAGGCACCCCAGAGAGAAATATGGGTTGTACAGGGCTCTCTTGTGCTATATTTTCTTTGTGAAGGTATTTTTATTTCTTCAAAGATGCATCTATGGAGTTAAAAAAAAAAAAAACATCAGCTAGTCTTCTCACTGTAGATTTTTCCTACATGGTGACAAGGCTGTGCAAAAAATACATTTTGTATTTTTTCAATTTTCTAAAGCCAAAAGAATGTAGTGAAAATCATGAGCTAAAAGATGCACCAAGATACTTAAGTTCACTGGAACATTGGCCCCATTCAGCAATGTGTTTTTATAAAGTATAAGACTATACTTTATACAGAATAGACCATTAATAAAAAGACCATTATTAAAAAGAATCTAATACAAACGAATTGCAGCTTAGACCAGAGATTTTACTGAATTAGTGCGTAGTTGAACAAATACTGGTGTAGCAAATTGCTCCAGCAAGTCAGATGGTTAAAACTTTGCAGTTTACCTAAATTATTTAGTATCAGCTCCTAGTTCTTGAATCTTATCACATAGCTAAGTTTTTGGTCTTTCTATTCTCCTATTTGTGATCTCTGTGTAAGTACTAAAAAGCCACAGTTAACTTCTCACAGAATCACAGAGAGGTGGATGTTGACAGGGAGCTCTGGAGGTCATCCTGCCCGAGCCCCCTGCTCAAAGTCAGTGGACCAGGGCTCCGTCCTCTCAGGCTTCAAGTATCTCCAGGGACGGAGACTCCAAAACCTCTCTAGGTGACCTTTCCCAGTGTTTGATTACTCTACAGTGAAAAAGTTTTTTGTTATGTTTAAGGGGAATTTTCTGTGTTTCAGGTTTTGCCTGTTGCCTCTTGTTCTGTCACAGTTCTGTCACTGCGGAGAAGCGTCTGGCTCATTCTTCTTTGCTCCTAACCACAACCATCAGATATTTATAAACAATAATACAATGTTCAATTAATTACTCCCTGTGACCTCAAATTATTTTTAGAATCTGTTTCTTCTCCCTTTATAACTACTGCCTAGCTTCTTTTGTTTTGGACAAATTCATTCCTGTTTGCAATGTACATTAATCTTCAGCTTGTCAGCTCATGCAGATTGAATTGTAGCAGTGGGTTTGCCACTTTACATTTTGCCAGCTCTTCATCTTCACAGTAAATTGTCATACATGAGTTTAAATTGTTTCTGTGTTTGAGATTTGCTGAAGAAGTTTGAGCAGAGGACCATAGCGAATTTGCTTTTCCTCATGCTCTAAAGTCTGTGTTCCTACACAGTGTAACAAGGGAGAAGAGTGGGAATGGAAAAGAGGCGAAAGAGGAAGGAATGCTGTTTGGATGACCTAATTTTGTCAGTGATTTGGAAGTTCATAATAATCTGCAGTTGTTTACTACTCTCATTTGGTATTTCTACACTAAGAGTAGATTTTATCTCCAGGATCTGGCAAATGGGTGGTTGCTACTTATTAATATGGCTTTCATATTCAAACAAGAAATTAAGACAGAAATTAATTGACAATCTACCCACAGTTGCACTTTAGAATTCATAACGCAGTGCATGAACAGGAACAGTCTATTCTATAAATTTGCTTGAGTTCCGCAGATCTATAGATCTTGAATAGACAGGCCAATGACTCAAGGCAATCCTGCTAAAAGATGTTGTAGTCATGGCTCACGAAAGCCCACTAAAGTCACGACCAAAAAGTATGAGTCACTCCAGTGTGAGCACCGTGCCCTTCATCCATGCACTGGGCTTTTTTCTGACTGCTTTCCTGCTAGTGGGAACTCAAAAAGGGCCTCATCTCCCAGGAAAACTGTGAGCTGCCAACATGCAACCTTAGGTTGTTGAACTCAGCCTGAACCCTATTTATTTTTACTTCTGCAGAGAGGGCACGAATTATCCTTCTGACACCAGATCTGAGTAAGTAGATGCACTCCATGTGATCACATTCTTTCTATCACAGGAGGCAGCTGCAGACTCCAGTGCTTCCTCTCAGCACTCTGGTCTATATTTATTGCTGCGTGGCATGGATATGCTTACATGGTCATGTGAGAAAGGGATCGTGTAGCTTGAGAAAAAGAGCGTAGGAGTTAATTACTCTCAAACAGAGAGAAGAGAGTCCACAGGAATTCACAGTTGAGCAAAGCTTGCAGGTCTTAGCTGAAAAAACCCCATCAGTTCTATAGGGTCACTTATGCTACCTGCAGCAACAACAAAAGGGATACTGGATCCTAAAGATGCCCAATATTTTGGTTCAGACATAAATGAAAGGCAGATTTTATGGACAGGAATCTCACTCTCACATGTAAATAGTGGCTTGGTACTGTTTCCAGCTGTTCTCCAAACTTGAGTGAGACTCTGATCTTGGTTCCCCAAGTGCAGGGGCTTCGCTCTCCCTGTGTTTTCTTCATGCCAAGGAGGATCCACTGACAGCTGGGAAGCCCGCTCACAGGGATTTGGGCTGAAGTTGTGTAGCTGGTGCCTTGGTTTTCATTCCACAGCAGAATCTGAAGGGAAGGAAAGGAGCAACTCTTTCTCCCTTCCTGATAGCAGCAGTGTGAGGCTTGTTTCTGTGGTGGTCACTACCTCCTGAGCAAATGAAGGGACTGAAACCTTGGAAGTCATAATAAACGCCTAATACAAAGTGCTGCAATGCTGCTTACTTAGCTGTCAGGAAAGCCCTTACTGTCAGATGTGATGTACTTCAATTAGAATCTCAGCAAGAGGAGTGCTCTTTTGACTGCTGGGCTGGTTCCCACGACTTGCCGGAGCAGCTTTTGCCACTAGGTTTTACTCAGGCATGCGAGAAGTAACATAAGCTATTGCTTCACATGCTAATGTTGGAAGGATGGCAACTCAGAAGGTAAGATAAGTAGTGTGGTGACAGCGAAGGATGTTTCAGCTCTTACGGCTCAGGCCTGGAATAGGAGCAGCAGACTTGTGGTGTCATCATCATCAATGGCAGAAAGCCTAGGTACTCTTAGGAGATGCTCCATGTTCTTCATCTTACCTCCCCGATTTCTTTTCCCAAGGCTTGCAGAACCACTGATATATAATTTCCCTAGGTAACCTCTCCGATGACATTCAGTATCAGGGATAAAATGAAAGAAGGGCAAGGGGAAGTGCACAGCATTCAGGATCACTGAATGGTAGCAACTGACCTCAACCAGGTGTGAGAGCTGCTTCTAAAAAAGCAAGAGCTGATCTCCAAAACAACAGAAGTGTTTTGTTCAAGCCTGAATGATTTCTATGTCTGTCTTACCGCCTCCCTGAGTAGCTGCCAGCTTTTTCTTTCACAGTTCCTTTTGTCATGTCCCAGAAGGGATATTTCAATTCTGCTGTGAGTTCCAGCCATTTTTCTAGACACTGGGCAACAGTCAATCCTCATCTAGTCAAATCAGTAAAAGCTAATTCTCAGCTGTGCTTTCTCTGTACTCACATAATTTTTTTGCTGCTGTTCATAAGAGGTTTGCTGGTATTTGTCCTATTTTAAGAAAAGAAACCAAGCCAGTCTATGTATACAAACTCCAGAAAGCTCCATGTCTTCTACTGGCCTTGAGACTCGATACCTTTAGTTCTACCGCAAAATGAATTGATCTCTGAAAGGAAGCAAAATGGAGCTTTATTTATTTGGTCAAGGTTCAACCTTACTCATAGCACAATGCAGTCCTTCTCTCCAGGGCTGACTAATAACCACATAACAACAAGTAGCCTTTGCAGAGCGGGCTGTGCAGCAGTGCACAGTGGCAAGAGCAAGTCTTGACAGGGCTTACTCACAAGCAAAGAGAGAGAAACATTGGAAAAGCAGCTCGTGGCAAAAGAAAAGCTGCCAGAGATCAGAGGGAAAAGAGATGAAGATAAACATAATCAGAAACACTTGAAAATTGTACAGATGGTATGAAAAGGAGAAAAAGCTTTCAAAAGGAAGGCAAGGAAGAGAAAAGGCAGCACGAAAAAACCAGCAAGATAGCAAAAGGTGGACTGAATTAGCTGTGTACACACAGTGTCTGCCAGTGCAGGAAAGAAGCAGAATGCAATGTTCTTTCTGGCCAGAGTCAGTCCAGCATGGTATTGCAGCAGCACACACGGATAAAGAAATCTGGACTAGATCCAGTAGCTGCAAAGAGAATACAAGGTGATGGGAGCAGGAACTCATTTTATAGCCGAGCTTCTATAAGCTCAGCAGCTTTCTCTGCATCATCTAGTAATTGCTATCTGCAGAAAATGACTCAAGATGAATCTCAATAACCAGAAGCATAAGTGAGTTGGTTTTGGAAGAGACAGTCAGTTGCTGAAATCAAACTGGGAAGCTGCGAGGTGCTTTATTTATAGTCAAATAATTCATTTTACAATGTTTGAATTGTAATCAAAGATAAACTTTTCTCATGAGTCCAGCAAAGCTCACAACTAATTTCATAGTCTTTTTGTTACAGACAGTTTGGCAAATATTTGTCAGTTTTTCCAAACATCCCGGAACAAAATTTATTCCGCAATAATGAGAAAAGTACTAAGAAATGGACTTATGAAAACCAATTGCACATCACCAGCAAAATTTCAAGCAAAGTTACGAACTATAGCTACTTTTCCATTGCTAACGTGATGAAGTAAGAATGAAAATGCCAACAGTAATTTATTTTTGGAGGAAAAAAAATCCACCAGGCTGAAAGGAAAAAAATTTGCACAACTGATTTTAACAATCCTGCATTACTTTTTAAGAACCAGGCACTCTGGCCATGCTGAATGTCAAAGCAAGGTAAGCTGTCTATTGCAGCAAACTGAAACCCCAACCCAGTACCACACAGTCAATGGTAACAGCTGCTTCTCAGCATATTTGAGATATGGCTGGCAACTTTGGCAGTAGGAACTACGATGCTTATGTTACCTGGAAGCATCTGACCCACCACAGCTTGACAGGAGTTATATATACTTCCAAATAATTATAGGGTGCTTTACGAATGTATAGTTAATAAACAGAGAATAAAGAAGGGCCTGTTTTTCAAATAGTGAAACCTATGAGCCTGCAAATGATGTATTTACACACAGGTGACACTATGGAACAGAAGAGACAGGTGAACTTTAACATTAAACCCAGTCCTAAATGACGTTAAGAGCTGTCTCAGGACAGCCTAGTTTTAACCATCACATCAAAGAATGAAAAATTTTAAGATTTTTTTTTTTTCTAAAAACCAGACAGTTATGGAGCTGATTATTCAGCCTAAAGAGGGTTCCATGCAGGAGAACTGTTTTCATACGCAATTATGCCACAAAAGCAGTGTTTAACTAAGATACATAACATGGAAGTTTATTGTTTCTCCAAGCATTTCGGAGCTCTTGCCATATCCAAGATCAAGTCTTCCCAGTTCAGGCTGATTGCAAACAGACTGCACTCAAGAAGCAGGCTTAGTATTAAACAGAAACAACCCTCTGTTGATTAGCCACTGTTGTAGCACTGTTTACAGTGGGTTTCTATGTTGCTTCTGTTTCAGTCTTAAAAAACAAAACTGTGTATTTACCATAGAAACTGTCATGAGCTATATTAAACAAAAGCATACTTCAGAAAAATCACTAACTTTAGAATGATCATAAATACTTATACCAGACAGACCATAAACAGCACCTTAGAGACTACACTCTTTATACAAATCCCTCTTAATTTAGAAAATCCTGATTTGATAGATTGAGACAGCCATATCCAAAAAACATACATTTGAGAAAACCTCTATACAGTCTCCTGTGACCTAATTTCCCCATTTGTACAGCATTTAGCTTTTGTTTCTGAGTAAAGTTACTCATAAGAGTTGCCTGCCATGAGTTTTTTTACAAAGGTCTATTCATCCTGAGTTCTAATGCTGGAAAGTTTGCTCAGGCCCAGATGTTATAGCTGGAAGCATACGGGCAGGTTGTTTCAGCTCTGCTCCCAGTCGTGCAAAGGGTTTCGGCACAAGAGCAAGAGTCCAGCAGCGGGCACAGGGCTCGAGGCTGTAAGCTGTAGGCAACGAGGACTGTGCACGGTTGCATGGTTAGCACACTGGGCTCCCATCCTCCAGAGCTGCTGCTGCAATATAAACCAAATTATTTATTTACAGCAGTAAAAAAGTATTTGAATTGTACACAGTTTGAAAGAACTTTTGTAACTAAGACTGTTGGGCTGGGATTATCCCAACCTGGACTGCTGAAAATTGAACCTGGCAAAGAATGAGTCTGTTCTGCATCTGGATGAGCCCCATCTGGTCACACAGGCCTAAGAGAAGAGAGGAAACACACTGGTGAAGGAGGAGGGCAGGGAGAATTTTTTGGTGGCACCTTGCTCTTGGATTGACTTAGAGCTATTGAGAAACCATTGTCCCAGGAATGATTTCTCTAAAAGTGTTTTTAAAATTTGATCTTGGTCTCGGGCCATGGAGGTCTCATTTTCTGCCCAGAACAGATGATTATCTCTGGAAATACATCTATTATCCATGGGTTAAAATTGCAGTCGGAGGCTATTTTCAGATGTTCTTGACCCAAAAAGATATAATTAAACATTAGTTCTGTACACAGGCTGTGTACACAAGAAAACCATGCCACTGAAAATCCTATTTCATTCGTAGACTGCAATGGATTGTGCAGCAGTGTCGCCCACTTAAAATAATTTTTTTGTTATCACAGAGTAGAGCATGTGACTGACATTTTCTGATCAAAAGGAGGGGTTACCCACTTATGAGCAGGTTCAAAGCTCGGGTATGGGAAATAAAGGAACAGCCGAGTTTCAGAATCTGTGCCCAAGCCAATAGCAGTAATGGCACTGGATTCCACAGTTATAATGAGGTGACATTCCTCAAAATAAAAGTATTATTTATCTAACATTTCCTATCCTGCAGCAGAAAATAGGAACCAAGTTGACCAAAAACCTTGTTAATGAGAAGTTATTTGCCAAGTTGCCATGTCCCATTAGGATGGCGCAGTATTTTATACACTTGCATTACTGTACTTTTTTCACAAGTTTGAGCCCAGTTTCCTGAAATGAAAGCAATTTCGTACAAAATGTGAAGGCACAATGTGAGGAACAGCAGCTGAGGGCTCTGGGTGCACAAATACCATTGCTGCATCTAGTTTTAGTGACACAGATTGTGGGAAAGGGCAACTCTTCCAGAAAGATTTTTAAGCTTGCATGTCGGGGACGAAGTGTAACTGAGCTACAATAAGATCTGCTTTTTCTCTCTGATATCCTGATATTCTGATATCCAGATCATGCTGAACTGTCCTTGGCTGTGTTCTGTGCCTTAGTATTATAATAGGTTTAGCAACATTCTAAGTAAATTTACTTAGTTAACCCAAATAAAGCCAAATTCCCAAGAATCTGTTGGGTTTGGTGGTTTGCTGAATCTGTGTTTTTATCAGAGTATTTGTTTTGGTGCTTTGCCCATCTGCTAGACTTCTCTTATTACTTTTTGACTTAATTGCTCATTTGTTGCTGTTCTGCGCATGAATCAATGATGGCATCATATGGTTTTGACTGCAACTTTTTCTAAATATATCTGATTTATATGGGATAAACTCAAGTCACTGGGTGGAATAATCAATTCTACAGAGAACTATTCAGAAAGATGTTTCTCAAGAACAATGAGGCTAGCACAGGGCCCTATAAAAGTACTTCCCTGCTGCTGTCTCACTGGTCCTTTCTTGATTTTCTCTGGAGAAAAGGAATGTAGCACTTGGCCTTCACATGAATTCACTTCCTTATTAAAAGCAAAAAAATCCCCGTAACTCAAAAAAAATGCATCTGGGGTTCAAAGGATACCAGGGCAGAGGTTGGACTTGTGTGCACTGAGCTCAGGGGTATACAGGGGAATTTTTCAGAAAGGAAGGGGAGCATAAGGTAGAACCAGGGCTCACTCACTGTCTACAATGGATTTCAAGATTAATCGTAGAATCACTTAGGTTGGAAAAGTCCTTTAAGACCATTGAGTCCAACCATTACCCTAATACTGTCAGGTCCACCACTAAACCATGTCCCTAAGCAGCACGTCTACACATCTTTAAAATATCTCCAGGGATGGTGACTCAATCACTTTCCTGGGCAGCCTGTTCCAATGCTTGAGAGCCCTTTCAGTGAATAAATTTTTCCTAATATTCAATCTAAACCTCCCCTGGTGCAACTTGAGGCCTGCTTTTCAAAGAAGGAAGCTAACCTTTGGCTTTTATGTGTAGCCATCTCTTGCAACAAAACTTTGGCAAGATTTTGGGCTGTGACCTCTACCAAAGACTTATTCATAGAATCATAGAATAGTTTGCTTTGGAAGAGACCTCCAAAGATCATCTAGTCCAACACTCTGCCATGAACAGGGACACCTTTAACTTGATCAGGTTGCTCAGAGCCCTGTCCAACCCAACCTTGAATGCTTCCAGGGATGGGGCATCTACCACCTCTCTTGGCAACCTGTTCTAGGGTTTCACCACCCTCATCGTGAAAAACTTCTTCCTTATATCTAGACTAAATATACTCTTTTTTAGTTTAAAACCACTACCTCTTATCCTATCACAACAGACCCTACTAAAAAGTTTCTCCCCATCTTTCTTATAAGCACCCTTGATGTCTTGAAAGGCCCAATCAGATCTCTCTGGAGACTTCTCTTCTCCAGGCTGAACAACCCCAGCTCTCTCAGCCTATCCTCACAGGAGAGGTGTTCCATCCCACTCATCATTTTTGTGGCCCTACATCCCCACAGCAAGTCCTCCTAACTGACAGTCCTTGCATGTCAGCTATGCAACCCTACCTCATGTTGATGCAATGAGAACATAGGATGGATGGCACAGATGCAGCTGTTCTTGCTGCTGTGAAGGAAGACTGCAGCCTAGAGTGTTAGTGCCAGCTGTCCTCTCTTTGAGGTCCTCTAAGCAGCATTGTCCCAAGAAACACAGAGAACTTGGGACTGTGTGTAGCAATCAGGCTTGCCTTTTTTTTTTTTTCACAGAGCATCCTGTGGTTTGCAGGTTGAAATCAAGTTGTTATATTGAGCATAAAAGAGTACCTTCTGGCAGTAGGAATGTGAGCTTGGGGTCAAGCTCTGACATGGGCATGTAGAATCCTTATCCTCATGGAAATCAAGCCCAGGACAGAGTGTTTGTAATGCAGCTCCAGCAAGGAAAACTTCCCACTGAGCACAGCTGGTGGGCTGGGGGTAGGGAAGGATGCCTACCACTGACACTTCTGGCATTTCTCCTTGGCTGCTAAATTGCCTTTTTTTTTTTTTTTTTTTTGATAAAGGCTCATTTAACAGTTCTGAGAGATATGATATGATCACTAGATCCCAGAAGCACCCAGAGTGTAAAGGGCAGACTGTGAGGCCTCGTACCTTTCATTTCTCAAAGATTTAAGGCTAGAAATGCGTCTGTCTTCTGAGCCTGCAAGAAGTTAAAACTGTGGTTCCTTCTCATGCTCTTCATATCTATGCTTTTAAACCCACAACCAGACCCTGCATATTTTGGGGACTTGGTAATCCACACCCCCCTTCCCTCCTCTGTTTGTGGAGCCTTTTATAGCCACAGTGTCCGATAGTCTGCCCATCTGCGTTGCCCCCATAGTCCAACATGTAAAGCTGTGACTCAGGCCAACCGCAGGAAAGGTCCGGAGGACAAGCTGGATAGTCAGAAATGTGGCCAAAGTGCTCTGTGGACCAACTCCCTTTAACTTCAGAGCAGCTTTGAGCTCTGCTGCTCAAAGTCATAACCAATAAGAGCAGCTCCTCGCCCTGCTGAGGAGTCCTTACACTGGGACCAGATCCGGATGGTGCAAACCTGACTTAGCACACTTTTAGCTCCCTTCAGCCACCCTGAAAGTCCTTGGGAAGCTACCTAGGGTACAGTCTTGGCCCAAGATAACGTTGATTCTTCATGACCCAATTCTGCTTTATGCTCACTGCTCAGTTATCCAGGGTAAAGATGAGGCAGGATAACCTAGATAAAGTAAAAGACTTGTGATGTAAAACATATGTAAATGAGGCTATAAGAACATACTGAGTGTGTTCACCTTTGCCATCAGCTCTCTAAAGAGAAGAAGAGTTTTAACTAGAAGTAGGCGAAGCTGTGTCTGAGGTGAGCATAAAACATTCTCTGTTATGAGCTCCATAATAGAGACATCAGCTGAAGGCAGGGCCCGATTAATCCACAGCTTGGGTAAGTATATGTACCTTTCATACCTTTCAGATGATGCCCCATTAAAAAAAAAAACACACCTCTGTTCATTGAAAACAAAGCTGGAACAGTTTAATATGGGATCTGTTGTAAGATCTCCTTGGAAACATGGTAGTTGTGTCCTTTTGGTACTATCTGGTGAAGTGAATATATGAATACATATTTGGCTACGTCAGCATCGCTAAAATTGGAATAACACATGACTACACTTTATTTCTTATCAGGGAAAATATTTTGTGGCCTCTTAATTATGTTTATAACGAGATATTGATCAATAGAGTTTGGACAAATGTTTCAGTGTAGACTGTGTTTCTAGCCATTGCTAAATGCTCAATAAATCTATATGTACTGGGAAAAAATGTAACTTTTCACACTAAAGAATTGTTTAAGAACTCTGTAAAACCATGTAAAGAAATTAGCTGTATTTTTTTCTGGAAAACGCAAATAATATATACATTTCAGAAAGGGACTCTGTCATTTTCTCCATGAAAATCAATTTCCTCTGATTGCATACAAGTTATCCACAAATCCTCTTTATCTCTTTAGCTGCTATATCAAGTATTATCAGGGGCGTATGATAATCTCATTATGCTTCGACCTTTCTTTTGAAAGTGAAGGGAGGACCAGAGGTCAGACAACTGACCCCTTGTTGAAATCCAATGGAAGCTTCATTGCACTGAGGGGGTCCAGATCCAGAAAGGAACTTTGGCATCTAAATCCCTCTGCTCCCCTAGCTCCATTTAGATGCTGTATAAGCCCATAGGTAGATGCAATCTATAGCAGCTTCAGGTTCTGTTAATGTTTCCTCATCGCCTAGTTCTGGGGCTGTGTGTCCCAAAAGTACCTCAGTTGTGAGAAACCCAAGCAACTGAGCACCTATTTCCAACTCATTTCTGTTGCAGCTACGTGGAGGAATACATTCCCCCTGGACGGCTTCAGGAATTGCTTGTACATTTTATCCAATGGTAATTTAAATATATTTAAGTGTTCATAGGGCAAGGGAATCCAGGTTAATATTTTAAACATTAAAGGCTGTTAAGATATACCTGTGTTTTTATTATATGCAAGGAAGCTTTCTGTCTATGGTGCACAGTGGAACACCTTCAAAAAGATGTCTCAAGCACTTCCCCTCAGATCCTGAGGGAACATTAGCTCATGGGCAGGACACTTTACTACAAGACATTATTTTTAATTTTCTCAGATGTGATAGGGAATCAAATTGGATGTTCCCCATTGGGGTTGAGATAGCTAGCGATAGTCCAGCACAGAAACGAGAGTCTAAGACACCAGTGGCTGCAAGAGTTCCCACAGCCTGTGCTTCACCTGGAAAAACTGTTATTTGAATTATTCACTGTTCTGTGTGGTCTCAGTGAAGGGCTAACCACAGACTGGTGATTAGGGCACCGATTAGTTTCATGCACCATGGATGCTTCTTACAGGATGTGATGCCTGCAGTTTTCTCAGAGTCTCAGAGGAATTAAATGTACTGAGCAGAAAACTCTGTGCACTTGGAGAAGGACATCTTGAGGTTTTCACCATTTGCAGTTCAGTTCTTGAGAGGCAAAGTGGGAGGAAACAGTGGGGTTATCACAGCCAGGCTACCAAAATCCCATTTTCCTTTAATCTTAGGGTGTCTCTCTCTGCTGTCTTTATATCCCTCCTTCTGGTTCTCTTGTTTAACAGAAATGGAAACCTTGTAAGGAGATAGGTAAGTTTTAACTCAGACTTTTAAGAAAAGAACCAAGAGGGAGAAAAACCAAAAGAATAGAGGTATTTGGCAGTGCTAAACTAAGTGAAATTTTAAAAATACAATTAAGTAAAGTGCAAGATAAGTTATTGAGAGGAGCAAGGCTTGACACACACTTTCATATTGGCTAACTTGTTTGGTTTCCATAAGCATGTAGCTTTCACGAAGATATTTTTGAAATGCCTTCTTTCCCCTTAGGAAGAGCAGAAGCAGCCTCAATTCTGAACTTAGGGAAAAGTTGCTGCATGATCAAGACCCAGCTACAGGCTTAGGAGCCTTTATGTCTGCTCTCAGATGTGACCTCCCCTGCACGGCCACAGCACTCTCATTCCAGTCGCATCTTTCATTGCTTGGCATTCAAATGGTCTCTTCTGCTTACATTAAAAACACAGCACTTTCATTCTGACATGTCTTCAAAATATTGTCAGCCTTGAAGAAAATATTTGCAGAATGTAACATCTTTATAGTAAGTAAACAAATAATGAAATACAATTCTGTAAAATTAGAATGTCCATAAAAAATACTGTCTTTATTAGTGGCTGCAAGTGCTACTCGGGGTATTACACAAAATATATTTAGGAGATAAAGAAAGATTATCCACTTGGCCTTATAAAGCACTGAGAGGACAGCATGTCATTGCTGTAAAATACTCATTAGGCAAATATGTTAAGCATTGCATTCCTTAAGCCACAGACTAGGAGTATCTTGGTCTTATGCTGACCCTTTAATGGTTCGTCTCGTACAAAATATCATGTGAACAGTATGCTTCATTTGGAAAGGTAGACAAGACATGGAAGATGCTGAGAGAGAGAGTTAGCATGCTGGCAGGTCTATAGATGAAGCCTGCAAACCTACCCATCCTGCACAATGGTCTACTCTGTGCAGCTCAGTCTAGCGACTGTTCACCCTCAACCTCACAAACACTACCCCCAGCCATACCATTTTAAATAAGATATTAGAAATAGTTAAATTTTGGAAGAAATGCTTTTGACTTTAGTTCACGTTGCTAATTACTGTAATTTCTAACGAACATTAACCAAGCCAATCACACAATTAACTGCTGGTTCCTTTATGATGTTGGTATCCAGCGCTGTTTTGCTCTTGTTTCAACGGATGCTGCAACGTAACCTCACAGTGGATTCGCTATATAAATCCAATCTTTTCTGTTCAGATAGTACAGATTTTAACTCTGTGGTTAGACTGACATCAGCATGGCACGTCTCTGCAATACATGACTGGCCATCTGCTTCCAGCTCCTTCAGAGCAAGTAATAAGCCAGAAACTCAGGAGAACCAGCAGTGATTAAAAAGGCAGAACAACTGGAGAATAAGGTTTAATTGCTAGTGCTTCATTTGTGCCAGGATAATACTATGAGCACTGACTCATCAGAGTAAACTGATTTCTAACTACAGTGCTGTGTTTTTTGAGAATCGAGAGAACAACATTTAACAGGGTAGACAAATGTGAATTTGCTCGTAGCATTTAGGCACCATCTCTGCCCCTCCACAGTGCTTTAATTTGCAGTCTGCAAGAATAATCAGATAGAGTATTTCAGGCTACTGCAGAAAGCCTTTAGGATAACTATCTATTACACGATGGCAACTATCTATTACACGATGGACTGTGATTGTGCAGCTCGGACCTGATGACTCAGGTGTGATGACTTCCAGTGTGATACCGCTAACAAAGCTTTCTGCTGAATCATCTTCAACTCCTTCACTGATGTCTTTCCTACACATGTAGTGTAATTACTGCTGACTCATACTAGCACATCGAGCCTGTGAATTTCAGGCAGGGCATAAGGTGAGAATAGATCCACTGCAAGTTTGGGAACTGGGGATGCATGAGAGGAAAAATTGCAGGGAGCTCAAGAAAGGAGGCAAGCACTATGGCAGAATTACTGTGTTGCCTGACCAACAAAATCCAGGACTATCTAAGAGAAATCTTAACTATTTGCAGCATGTTCAGCATAGGGTGGGAATTCCAGCTGAAAATCAAAAATAGCTCCTCCCTTGTACTCCAAAAGCAGTCTTTGCACTAAAGATATATTTGTTAATTGTGCTTGAAACATTCAGGAGACCTGCAGAAACATGAAAACAGGTGGAACAGTTCAGATCAGCCACACCCTCACATCTCCACCTGCTACTCCACTCCTTGCTAAACAAAATTCAAATTTGATTTGTAGCTCTGGTCCTTGCTGAATGAACGGAGTAAAACCCATGTGAAAATAGCAAGGGATAAAAATATATGTATTTCTCAGTTTTGTTTCCAAATCAGTGAAATTAGCCGGAGGCTCTCAGCACTCATCTCCCCATCATTGGTCCATCTGTCAAATGTAGGAGTAAAATAGATGTTTAAGAGGAAGCAGATGCTGGCAGTATGACTATTTCAGTGTCTGCTTAGAGCAGAGGAATATGCCCTTTAGCAGCACTGAGCTGCAGCCCAGCCCTCACTAACCCAGCCATCTCCTTAACCCTGCGCCTGGAGCTGGCTGGGCTCTGCTTGGCAGCCAGTGTGGGAAGCACGGAGCTACGGCATCCATTAAGGACCGGATGGTGGAAAATATCCAGGGACTCCAGTCCACACTGTGTCCTTTTTCACTTTTGTGCTGCTTGCCAGTTTGAGAGGCAGTCACACACACCCCACATTTATTGAAGGATGGAGACAATTCGCACCGTTATGCAAAGAGAAATCCATGCTGTCCGGGAAACTATGTGGGCTCACGGTGTTGAAAAGGAATGCCCTTTGAAGAACAAAAGATGCTGGAACATAATGGGCCAAAGCCACTCCAGCAGGATGGGCATTAGTTCAAGAGGAATTGCCCTACAGATACTTCTCCCTCACCAGCAATGTCAGACCGAGGCTGTGGCACAGTCACTAAACCAGCAAACTCATAGTAACATCAAAATTAGTCGCAGGAGGCCGGAATTTAAAATCGATTGGAAAAAATACGTTACAAACCACTGTGCAGATTTGTCTCTGTAAAGGCGCACAAATAAACCCTTATGTAAAATACTGCAGGGGCTCCCGTGCTGTTCTGCACAAACTCGTGACTCAGAGCAGGAAAGGCAAGAAGTTGCTCTGACAAAAATTGAAACCATGGATGAAAAAAAAGCCCACCACAGTCTCAAGATTATTTTAAACCTGTGGCAAATGTCCCTGTGGCACCTAAACCACAGTTTATGTGCTTATGAATTACACTGCTCTATTTACCAAAGGAACAGTATAAAAATAAAGGTAAATTATTAGAAATTTATTCCGGTTTCTAGTCTTCCTGGAGAAGTGGTAACCCTGCTGTCTGAGAAGACCCTTCAAAAGTTTTATGAGAGACCATTTTTGTAAGTACTGCTTTAATAGCTATGCCTTGAGGGTTTAAAAAATACTCAGTAAACAATATGAATTGGAAAACAGGTATAATGGTGTCTGGAAAATGTCCGTAGGCCACTTCAGAAAGCGAATGCTAGTGCTGTTAATAATATTCCGTTAGGAGTGGAGAAAACACACTTCCCATTCTCTGTATTGTTTTTAATAAAAGATTTTTAGTTTTGTACATTAGAATCATTCAGTGAAAATCAGGTTTTTTACTATCTTTTGTCAAACCACTCTGATGGCTAACAACTGCTGATATCAATTAAGCTCTAACCCAGTCCTTTTCCTGGCCAAAGGGCTACATACAAAAACACTCTCCTCTTTCTCCAGAAATAACACTTCAACAGGTTTCTTTGCCAGACAACGTACAGCAACAAGCATTTGACAGAGCTTTATCTCCAGCTTCCCTCTCCTCCAGTTGATCCTGCAGCTCCAGAGGGACTTTTGTCTCCCTCCATCCAGGCTGCCCTGCAACAGGCTCTCTGCTCCTGCCTCCGCTCACACTGCAGCTGCATCCCTTGGGCCCTCCTGGCTTTATGTGCAGGCCAAGGACTATTTTCTCTGTTGCTAATCTAAAAACAGAAGGTGGCAAATATGCCTTCCATTTTTAATTCCGCACGTCAGCGATGCCAGGCACTAAATCTCAGAGCTGAGAACACTTTGAAAAGGCTCCCAAGAGGGATAAGCAAATGCCAGAGGGGCTAATATAATCCATATGGGAAAGGGGGGGGGAGTATTTTGCATTTAGAATTCACTCGGCTCTGCTCTTGCTGCCTGAACATGCCAATTAACTATAAATATGTCTTTGCCTAATCGTTCCTTGTAATGGCACTGCTGCTATATGTTCACCAGTGGCTGGGGAAGGCATCAGTACATACCTGTGAACCATAGATCCTGAAGGGTAAAATTTTGCTGTCTCGAAGAAGCTTTTAGCCCAGGGAAGGTGATTGATTACTTAAAATGACTGCACAGGCCTCTCTTTCCCCATCACTGCCACACTGACAAAAAGTAATTCTTTCCCCTTTTACCACGAAAGACAAGAAAGACTACATCTGCCAGGGTGAACGCCTTCACAGCCACCATGACCCTGAGCTCAGCTCAGGTGTATGTCCTGGGCAACCTCCCAGAGCTGGCAGGAGTAAGACGTGATCTCTAATAACTAGGTAGCAAGATGTGATCTTGGAAACAGACTTCATCTCTTTTTTTCCATCTCTAAATGCTGACTGAAGCGCGAGGAGAAACCCAGCACAACCTCCACTGTCAGATATCTGCCTGAGGCTATGACTACATGACGTCCTAACCTGTACTTGCCCAGAATGTACATTTGCAGCAATTGTGTGACATTTTATACTTAAGAAGTAGCATATTTTTAATTGAATAAAATAAAATGCAAGGTTAATTATGTAACAGATCTTGAGAATAAGAGCATAATACTTGACATTTGAAGTTCTCACTGAAAATATCAAAATACTATGTTTTCCTAATTACTAGCTAGAATGAATATCAGAGTTGAGTTCTTTGGTATTCAGCTGCTCATGGAATTTGAAATAGAGCAGAGTCTTCACTCATCACAGAATGTATTGCCCCATCACTGTCTCTTCCAGCTGAGTAGAAACACCTTGTACCCACACCATTTCTCTGTTACACTAACAAGGTCCACACTGCATTCAGCACAGGCTCAGATATTTCTTCAGTGGTGCCTTGACCTCATGCTTTTGCATAAGCCAATGTAAAAGTTTGGACGACTAGTCCCAGTATAACTAGGATGCTAAGACAGGGGCCTGTGAAACACTCCTTTCTTTCTTCCCCAGCACGGTAAAGGTTAGATTTGGAGGAGAATGAATGTAATTTGGTTATTTAGCAATTAACCACCATGTGTGCCTTACAATCAGCACCTGCTGCTCCCATTTTCTCAGCTGCTCCTAATGCAGCACTCAGCACTAGCCCACCTCTCGCTCCCAAGCTGACACTGTGCCTGCAGAAGATTTACTTCTGCAATAACCCCTATCCCTAAAGCATTATCGTCATCTCCTGCTCATGGGGATGGTTTTTCGCTCTTGTCTGGAGGACCTATGAGTGGTCCTAACTCTTCTTATCTTAATTGCTGGGGTCTCCTTTCCACCAATGGACTATTCCTGTGCACTGAGATTATGTACTACCCTGAATAAAGATGATGACAGACCTCTGAAAGTGATACTGTCCAGCAATTCAGACACCCATGGTCTTCCAGAAGATTATGCCAGGTAAGAAAAGGAGGATCTTATAGCCCGAGAGGGGAAAAAAACAAAAGAAGCTCTAGGGTTGGGGAGAACAGCTTGGAAGTTAACATTTCCTGACTTCTCAACACAGAGCAAAAGGTAAATGCTTTTGCTGGTGCAGCTTTTGAGATGATAGTTTCAGACACAGAGACCATGTGCTGGTCTCAACTGTGCACCTTTGAAGGCAAGAGGGAGGGTGGGACTCTTCCAAGGGAACAATAAAGTGGAGCAGAAAATCTTAGGAGCTCTTCCATCACTCATCTTTGCTAGATGAAGAGCTTGAAGTGTATCATGTTTGACATATGGTTGTTACCTAAACAGAAAAATCATCTTTGATGGTACCCATCCAACTCTGTAGCTCTTGTGTCTTTCTGCATGGTATTAGTGTGTGGCCTGAGCTTTTTATGGGTAGAGGAGGGGAGAGTGGTAATGGCTGTGGCTGTACTCTGAGCTTATGGACGGATTTGTTTTTCTGTGGTCAGTGGATTTGCTACAGTGCTCAGAGCCAAGTCAAAGAGGTTGGTGCTGTACCATAATATTCTTGACCTGACTTGATGGACCTGCAGTATGTAACTAGCTTTAAATTAAGGACTAAAAGTAGGGGGTTTTGCATGAGTTTTGGTTCGTTTGGTGTGTTGTAGTTTTGTATTTGAGGGTGTATTTTTTCGTAAATCTCTATAAATTCTATTGTAATTGTTGGGTTAAAGCAAAGGCAGCTGGATGCTTTCAGAACCTATCTGTCTCTGGGTTAGATGTTGAATTATCTCCAGGCATGGAAAACTGGAGGGAGATTGAGAGTGGGAAGGCAGGAGACAAAAGCGAAGCCTCATGAAGAAAAGCCTTTAAAAAAACCCAAAACATGAAAGCACATACACACAAAAACCACCTCACCCTGAGCTTTCCCTGGTTTCAGTTAATGATACTTGCTGCATACCATGAATTCATCTATTAAAACGATATTTTCTCAAAGGAGTCTCAGTAAGACACATTCTTTCAAAAAAAAAAATCAGATACTTGCTTTCAACATTACAATTTCACAGATTTGACTTCATGGTTAACTACAGTTGTGTGTGTGATTGGCGGAAGAGGGGGCTATTCAGGGCAGCAATTGCGCTGTGTGAAGCTTTTCGTTTTGTTTTACCATTTCTGCAAGAGGGGAATTGGCGTTATCAGTCTCATTGCTGCCCAGTCAAGTGTGTAGTGGTAGCCACTTCTAAAAGCAAGACACTGCAAGTCCAAAGCTCATAAAATATTATGATGACCTGAAACATGAAGAGATAGCAGAGGTATTTCCCCAATAGTGCCTTTGAAGCAAATAATTTTTATTTTAATCTTCCCCATTTACTTATTTTACAGTACAGTAAACTGCAGACCAGTTTCTTCTCTTGCAGAATTCCAGGTTCTGGTATGCTACGTTTGCTTGCTTGTTTGATACTTACTCTTTTTCCTTGAATCAGTTCTGGTTGCTAACTTATTGTAACCATAGTCTTACTGACAGTCACTCCTGTCAGAAAGCCCAGTCTTTGGCTGTTGAGCAGCCTTATTTTTTCCCCGGTGCTCAAAGGAAGCTGAGGATGTAACGCGTGTACACAACTGCTTTCAACATGCTGCAATGCCTACATCATCTTACACAATTCGCAGCAGCCGAGTGGACCCACCATGCTGCGTTCATGCTTTGCCTTGCCAGAACTAACCCTGATGTTTTAAGATGTATTTACTGAGATCAAGACCAGGCCACCTGCAGTGAAGACCGCAAAACCAGAAGTCAGTCTGCCTGTTCTGCACAAATCCTGTCAAGCTTGCATGGATCTTGTCACTGAAGCAGAAAACACTACTCTTCGCATGGAAGAGATGAAAGCTGACCAACATAATGACGAGTCCAGAAAGGAGATAGGCAAAGGCTGGAGTGTTAGAAGCAGTTTTCAACATAGGGAGGAGGGGCAGGAAAAATATGTATGTTTTTAATGGAGGAAATGCCGTCTTTAGAATAAATCGTTCGGTGAAGCGCATCACTGGTTCAATCTGCCCGGCTGTCACAAGCTTCACAGACAGTCTATCGAGCACTACAGAAGTGATACGTACGTTCCTGAAGCCTTATTGTACAAGACAGATGAAGCCAATTGAGCAATGAAAGATGGGTACTGAGCTGTGTTATGCTTTCGCTGGGGAAGTTGAGGACCACACCACACGGCTTTTACCAGAGCTAGCTGGGAGTGATATTTCTGCATTAAGGAAAATCCAAAGGTCTAACAGGTTCATTTCCAAACAAGGACAAAAAGCCAAAATACCCGTTTTTCAGTACTTTATGGCCTAGAGAAAGGATGTGGGGAGAGGAGGGAAAGCTGTTCTTGGCTCTCAAGCACTTAGAGGCTATTGCAAAAAGAAAGCAATAGTTTCCTCCTCTTGTCTATGCAGAATAAAACAAGTAATTAGGAGCTTAATTTTAATTAGGCGAAGACCTCAGGAGCCTCTTTTAAGGTAAGAAGAGGAAAGAATAATTGGAAAGCTTGTGGAGCCTCCATCACTGGAGGGCTGTAAGAAAAGGTTAAGCAAATGCCAGTCAGGAATGGCTGAAGTACAGGTGATTCCTGAAACAGGAGAGGCTTCTCAGGAGAGGATTTAGCACAGCCTTACTTTCCTTTATTTCAGTCTCACTGAAACATTTTGTTCTTGATTACATTTGATTTTAAAGCTTGTAAATGTCTGAGAGGGACAGGAGTTGTTGCTTTATATATATATGTAACTACTGCAGCATTTACCATGTTTCCATTCATTTAACAGATTTACCATATAAATTCTGGTAATTTGTTTAGATATATATAATTGCAGAGAAAGACACTCACTAATTGCCTGTGAAAATTCCAATTATGGTCTCAGGCAATATTCAGATGCTGATCTTCCAGGGTGACAACTCTTTGTTAATATGAAACACCAGTAAATTTCAATTTAATTTTGCACGGTAATTTTGCATTTTCACCAGGCCTAGCTTCACAAAAGTGAGTACAGTTATTAAGAAGTCAACTTGAAACACTTATGTTTGAAGAATAAAGGCTCCAAGTACTGTGCCACCCATAGGCTATAACTTAGACACCTGGGAGCCACAGAGCTATAGGAGTGAATCCAGTCATCCACTCTGTCACCGTAGTGGTAGAAATACAAATCTACAGTGCGGCTGGAAAAATGACTTCCTAAGGGAATGAGATGATGCTATAGGTTTGCAAGCTTTGTTTCAAGCATTGCATTGGCTTTATACCTTCATTTTTTGAATAGGATGTATCTCAAAGAGCAGCATCTAAGATGCATGTTTGAATTCCCTGGGCTAAGACAGTTTTCCAAAGGTGATGTTTTTCTCAGTTTCTGATAAATACATTTGTTAAGTCTGTTTTTTTTTTTCCAGTTACTATACCTTAGTGTTGCTAATACTTCCTCTAGGAGTGTGTTGCCTTTTTGATGGATATGAGCTTTACTGCTAAACACAAGCTGTTTTAAAAGAGGCAGAGGTGAAAGCGCACTCCAGGGAGTGGAGAAAGAAGTCCTTTGCTCTCTCGACTGCAGGAAGGCTTTGGAGCAGTGGAACAACACTGCAGCACTTGCATTGCCTCTTGCCGGGCAAATAAGATCTTGCAAGGCACCTTTGCCAAGAAGCTGGCTTAAAGCCAAAGCTTGGTCAAAGGAACCTGTCTTCTGGTATTTTTAAGTGATTTATGTCTCAGCGAAGAGGAGGAAAAGTAATCATTTTCAGTTGTGATGGCTGGTCACAAAACTTGGCTGGAGGAGAAGAAATGCTGCTTTTCCTCATGGTGGGAGGCTTCTGCTCTACCTAGTAGCTTTGCATCTACTTTGCTGGAGCATTGTCCCACATCAAGGCAGAGGGGCCTTCAAGCTACTTCAGTTATAAATCTCTCTTCAGTTCGCATTTCTTTCTAGAGCAGGGAGTTGGTGTTGCAGTGTGTATCTTGGCCTGAGAGCTCCTGCGCAGTAAGACACTGAGTTACCACCTAAAAAGCTGTGTAGTACTTAGCATTGAGATTGGTAGATGGTGCTGGGGAAAGGGAGGTCTCTGTGTCCAGCGCAGGCTTTGGAAGTGGAAGCTCTCAACTAATTCCCCAGGTCAGAAACAAGCTGTTAGCACCATGTCCTTTTGCCTTTTTGGAATTGCTTTTTCGTAATATAAAACTAGATTTCTTGCTGGGAAACCCTTGCCTTTGTGTGCAACAGATAGAACTGAACTGGCCTTTGTCACTGAGTTTTCTTGACATGTTAAGAAAGCCCCCACAAAGCATGTGCTGCGCAACTGGTGTTGGCTCGCCTCTTCTGTCACTGTGCTGGTCTAAGCTGCCACAGGGGAGAGGCAGGGGTGTGCCAAACCCCTCTGGCCCCTGGGACAAGGGCCCCTGGTACCTACTGTGCTACTTTACTTTCTCCATTCCAAGTAACTGCAAGGGTAGGTCCACGCTGCAGTGTCAAAAAGCGGGGGCTGGCTCAAAGACAGACACTTTATCTTGCAAGGAGTTTTTTTGGTACTGATGGCAGTTCAATGGGGCTCCTAGGTACCAGAGGAGCAAACCCAACCTCACAGTGCCCCAAACAGCAATACAGCTGTGGGAGGCAGCACCACGGGGTAGTACCAGGTGAAAGTGAGCCAGAAGACATTAAGTGCTGCTGTTTAAATGCACCCATGCAAGCATCATGCATGCTATAGCTCCGCAGTTTGGGTCTGGCCATCAGATTAAGACCGACTCCTGCCAGACACTCACCCACAGCACAGCAAGATTCCTGACAGACCCTGTCAAACCAAAATATTCCAGTTAAATGTGTTGAGATCCACAGGTGGGTTTTTTTAAATGACACAACTCATTAGGTGAATACTTTTGAGGATCTCTCATTTAGTGAAGAGCTTGGATTTTGTCTCCAGGGTAATGGCAGCTGCGGCCCTGAGGTACCATACCATAGCCAGCTTTATCAACATCCCATGGCACAGAACAAACTGGTTGTACCTTACATCACAAGTGAAGTCATTTTAAGAAGTTCAGAAAATAGACAGATTGAGCTGACACAGAAAGAACCAGGTGTATCAAAATACAATTTATTCTTAAAATAAGAATTATGTTTACACATAACAGCAAGGGTTACATAGGGAAAAAGTGCAATTAGCGGAGGAGGCTTACTTCACCTTAGTATTTATGGTCTCACTGCATTGCAAGTAGCTTCAGACTTGGATATTATACTTCCTAGCAATGGGCAAAAATGTGATTTTTTATTTGATGTTAACACCATTTCTGTACAGCTAAAAGGTCTGCCAGTATTCACACCTGCCGAGCATGTAATGGACGATTTCTCACACAAGTCTTGCGTGAAACACAGATCACTTTTACAGTTTGACAGCTCAGAAAGCTAAATTATAAGCATAGAGATAAAAATATACATTAGTTTACTGAAGTCTAAAAAAAAAAATCTTCAAAAAATGAGGTACAATAAAACAGAGCAGTTTTCTATTTATGTGCAAGCCTATATTCCATCTAGTAAAAACTAGTAGCAACTCTGCTCTTTTATAGAAATTAGCTTTCACAAAGTGCAGCTAATTCACTGTCTTCAATATGAAGGACCTTGCCAGTTACACACTTGTGAAAAGTCATCGCTAACTTTGCAGTAGGGAGCAGGATACTCGACCATCAGATGCTGTAAGATTAGATCAGGTGATGAGTCAAATCATCTAATGCTGCTACAGACTAGGAAGGTGACAAATCGCTTGGTCTGTTTTGTCACCTAACCCTATTTTTGGCATGTAGGGTGGTTTTAATTTTTTTTTTTTAAAAAGGCACGTTTTTCTTTTAGTATTAGAAGGTAACCGTCTGCTAAGAGAGTAGGATGATGAAGTCAAGGTTAGATTCGTTCTCAAATGCAAAACATTTATTACTCACAAAGCCAATGAGGGCAAAGATGTCTTCTCAAAGCAGTGGTCACTTCCACCACTCACTTTGCATCATTTTCGGTCTTCTCCTTTTTATCCTGTAGAACTTTCTCTGGGATTTAGAAGATTGGCTTTGGAAAGAAGAAATTAGAACATTGTACATCTCCAAGTTATATAGCACATCCTACCTCTTCCCCTTCTCCCACTTTTCCATTATCCTCTCCAAGTTTCTTAACCTATATTGAAGCCACATATCCTAGCCATGCATTTCTACCTGCCTCTGCTTCAAGCACATAGAGGGTCATAGCAAGCCTCCATCCTGACAGCATCACCTCATCTCTACTGCACTGATGTTCCATCCATGTAATGTCCCTGTACACACACACATACTTTCACACATGCAGTTACTACAGCTTGCTAAAATACCATCTCCTTTCATGCTTCCTCATAAGAGTCTCTCACCTAGTGACTCAGGAGAGCCTACAGCAGAAAGAAAGCAGCGTATACTTAAGATATAGGCATGCTATTTCTATAGGTGGCATACGCATGGGTTTTATCTTGGTTTTCTTTCTTTCCAAGGATAAGTTTTGGCTAAGAACTTCAGTAGCATAACACGGTTTAACAAGTCCCGCAGAGTAGTGAATCTGGATTTGTTCAGATAGCCAACAAAACCTGCCAGGCAGCTTCTTCACGTAGTATGTGAACCACAAAACTAATGCTGTTCTGTTGCCAAATGGAAGAATGCTTCCTTGCTAGTATTGATCACCAATATGGTGACGAATTTTCAATCCGACCCAAGCTCTGCCACTGGGGAAAGAGACCACTGGACAGCCTCGGACTGCCTAGTTGATCAGGCTCTCTCTCTTGTCCTCTCCTTGGAGTCTGAAGATCTACGTGGTCTTTCTTGGCAGATGGTATCTGAACACCATTAGGCTTCCACTCTGCATGGAGAATCTTATAATTCTGACCCTCATTATTGTCCCAGAAGGTGTGTTCTCCACTTTGGTAAGAAATGCAAAATTCTATCTTCTCTTCGGAGGAAATGGCAGGAGGCAAGTCAATGGTAAATGAGAAGGTATCATTTTCAGAATCACTGTAAACATTGTTCATGTATACACACTCAACATCTGTGTAGGTCTTCCACGTATCAAAGGTAATTCGAACCTGAACCTTTTTTTCAAAGCTCACATTTTTTACTTTCACAGTGCCTGACAGCACCTTCTCCTGCAGGCTGCAGTTCTCCAGGCAGACGAAGTTCTTCTGCAGGTGGTTCCTGAAGTCCAGGTAGTCAGCTGAGGGCCGAGGGAAACCCAGCATCAAGTTTTTCTCCTCATGTAGCTTTAAGCCAGACGTGATGTTTTCAAGGCCTAAGAGGTCAAATTGAAGATCCCACCCAGGGTGCTCCTGGAACTCGGAGAAGGTGTGTATTGCTGTCAGGGACAGACCCTTTGAGTCCGCAAACACAACTCGCTTCTTGGCTCGGGCTGCCGAGTGGTTCCAGCCATTCTTCTGAGCTTCAGATTCACGTTTCACGTGAAGACACGGTCTGAGAGGTTTTAATCTGTTCACAAAGTTATTTCTTTGACAGTCCTCAAGGGGGCTGAGAAAACTGTTCAGCGGTGGAGAATGGGCTAAGCAAATTCTCATGGCCACGTCCACGGGCATGATGGAGCTTGGCAAGGGTCTTGGGTCCAAGATCTGTATCATTCTGAAATGAGCAGAAAGATGGGATGTTGTTATTTGTTGCATCAGGTAAGAAGCTTCTTAAGAATGCATATTTGCTTCACCCACTGTCTTAATTATTCATGGCCTTGTCTTTGCACGGCTTTAAATAATGCAGCCTAAATTAAAATTGACAGGTCAAGCTAAGGAAATAGGGTGAGACTATTCAGTCATTTCTTTCTAATTCTGAACTCTTTCAATTCAAATATAGTCTCATTTGCTTTTTCTGAACCTCTGAAAAATAGATTTTAGTGACAGCTAATTAAACACATTTCCTTGAAAATACATAAAAGAACCATAAAAGAACATTCTAGTAACCAGTAAAACAGATACAGTTAAAGTGTTCATCCACTTTAGCTTCCCTTTTAGAGACTCTGAGCCAGGTCTTAAAATTCCAGCAAGCTGGATCAGCTGCTTCATCTCTGAGCAGAGACAGCACTATATTAAGCAAGTCATCTATCCCATCGGAGCATCGAATGGGATGCTATGTACCCTTGATGCAGAACCATCACACTGTGGCTCTGAACGACCATGCATTCGTTAGGCACTCTGCTTTTGGTTAATTCAGATGAATAAAAATGCTGAAGTACCTTTGGAAATATTTTTCTATGAACTACTAACCCAGGTCTAGATAACAAAGCTCTTTTGCTCTGCTGATGTTGACTGCTGAATGAATAAGATAAAAAAAGGAGGAGGAAAGGCCACACTTCATTTTTTTTCACCTCATCGTGCATCAAGAACTGACTTTAAAACATCTTTTTATAATCTCCAAAGTCCATGCTGAAAGCCTACTGCAAATATTCAGTAAGAATGCTACAGCTTTATTTGTAGAGACTTATAACCTTCCCTCTCAGATGATGAAAATCGTAATTACTATGCAAGAACACAGCCCGTTTGAAGCCCATTAGCTCGAATATTTGTAAAAAGGGGCTTCAACTGCAGCACATTCCTTCTGAGAAGGAAGCAGCCCTTGCTGGAAATGTAGACTTTTGTTGAGTCATGAGAAGCCAGAGCATTTGCTCTGTCACTTAAATAAATGGCTTTCTCCTTCCCAGGGTTCTCACTGGTATTCCAGAGCCCTGCCAAAAAAAAAAAAAAAAAAAAAGTACACTGGCCTCTTAATTCTTCTCCTTTTTTTTTTTTTTTTTTATTGTGGCAGTACTTGCCATAAGTAGGACGAGAAAAATACCAGCATGAAATCAATCAAGTTTTGCTTTACTTTAATAGGAAAAGAACTAAGGCTTCAAAAATACTCCCTCTGCAACTTTCGTGACCGGCTTCTTGGGGCAACTGCTCCTAAGCTTTTGCAGTATTGAAAAAAAAAAAAGAGAGAGAAGGAAGAAAAAACCTGAAGCAACAAAAATCAACCAACCAAAAAAGCCCACCACCACAATCTGAAAAAGGCAGGCTGCTAGAAGAGGCAAAAACGACCCGCCAGCGCAGGACGCGGTGGGTGCGGCAGTGCTGACAGGCGCTACGCAAGCCTAAGGACGCTTTTGCACGACTTACAAAGTCGGAGGAGGGATGAGACCACTGCAGCGCGAGTTCTGAGCCTGTATTCCCCAAAGGCTGAAGCTCCCGAGCTGCCGTTTCCGCGGGGCTGGAGCAGCGTGCCTGGAAAAAGCCGCGCACAAGGACGCACGGGAGCGACGCGCGGAGCCGAGCGCTGTCCCGGGGCGGGCGGGCGGGCGGCGCTTACCTGCTGCAGCGCAGGGGGCAGCGCAGCCGCCTGCTGCTCCGGGGGCCGCTCCGCTCCGCGCCTCGCCGGCGCCGCCGCCTTTATGGGGCCCTTCCCGCGGCGGGCGGCCAGGGGGCGGCCCCGGGCCCCCGGGGGTGCGGCCTGGCGCGCGCGGCGGGGCTGTGCGTGCCGCCGGATCTGCGCGTGCCGCCGGGCCCGCGGCGGCGGATCGGCTGCCGCCGCTTCACGTGCCCCGGGCGTGCAGCGGCCGGCCCGGCTGCGGAGCGCCGTCTGCCGCCGCCCCCCGCGCCGACACTCGCCGTTTCGTTTTTTATTTGTTGCCACCTTTTCCTCCTTCCTCCCTTTTTTGTTTCCGCTTTTTTTCCTTTTCTTTCCTCTTCTTTCTTTCTTTTTCTCTTTCCTCTTCTTTCCTTCCCCTCTCCCGTTTCTCCCCACTTTCCCCCGTTTTCCCTTTTCTCCACTCCCCCATTTTCCCCCGCCGAGGCTCAGTGCCCTGCTGCATTGCCTGCTTATGGCCAAGGGCAATACTTACTCTTCGTATTTTCAGGGTTCTCCTGTCTTACTGCAAGTGTTTTGGAGGGGTAGCAGAGCAGACCCCTCCCTGGCAGGAATCGGTCTGCCTGACCTGGGCCAGGGCAGAGCAGGGAGCTGCAGCAGCCTGCTCCGAAACTGCGCCTTACCCTCTTGTCCTCCTTCAGAAAGGCAGGAGATGAGGCCTCGGCAGAGCAGGGGGAAGGCAGGCAGGAGCTTCAAAGTGAGCTTGCTCAAACACCTGCCTTTTCAAGCACCGGGAAAGCAAACAGGGATTTGCTAGATGGGATTTCCATGTGAAGTGGGTATTGTTTCGCATGTCAAAGTAGGGCGTCTTCAAGACACCGCTAAAGGATGCTACCTAGTGAAACAAAAGTAATATCCAGTTGAAATTACAGACTGTCAGTTTCATTGAAAAGGTCTGGAGCCCTACATTGTAAGATAATGTTGCCAGGGTCAGAAATCTTGTCATCCTGGAATACAACTGTCCTTGTCCTCAGTGAAAAAGTACTTTTGGACATTAAATTTTAATGGCTTTTCACCTCCCAAACACGGTGATCTGCGCACTTTCTGAGGATGTGACAGACACTGCTGTATTTCGTACATTGTATCTATTGCCTGTTTCTAGATAGAGCAAAGGGTCAAAAATCAGTAGAACACAGCCCCTACAGCATTAGCCATAGTGATGCTGTTTTACTGCTTGTGTCCTGTGTCCCAGAAGGCCCCACGCACGGGAAGGCTGACAAGCCCTTGCAGATGCTGGAGGGATGGACAGCCCACGGGTGGCAGCATGCTGTCTTCTTGCAGGCCAAGTGGCCCAGAGAAGGTCCATCCCCAAGCTACTGCTGTTCAAAGACTGTGCTCTGGCTGCTAATTGGCTCTGTGGGTCTTCTGTAGATCAACAGTTTCGCCATCACCTTCTTGCTGGCCCATCTGCTCTTTCCCAAGGGCAACAGATGACTTACAGTCTCCCTATAAGATGTGACACGGAGTCTGTGAACTGTAATTTTCTGAGTTCATAGTTTTTACCAGTAGATAAGACCGTGCACAAATGAACAGCAGGAAGTTCCGTGCTCTGCATGAAGCAGAAGGGGCTTACAGCAATGAACAGATAATACAGGATTTTTCTGGCTCATGCAAATTATTTTTCTGTTCTTGGTTTGTGAGGAAAAAAAACCCTAAAAAGCTCCAATGTTATGTGTGAGAGTTTATTAGAAGATAGTGTGTGAGCATGGCGGGTGGTGACAAGGACACCTCCATTTTAAATCCAAGCTACATAGAAGCAGAGAGAAAAAACAGTCATGAAAGGGCTAGAGAGGGAAGACTGCTGCTGACTGACGTGTGGCATGCGGATCAGTACGCTGTCTCTGTGCACATAATGAGAGTATTCATAGGACAGTAAGACTTCAGTTTCTCAGCTTGGACCCTTGGTGACTGAAGTTCCTGCCTTTCGTGCCAGTACGTGACACCAAGTGTCACACAGGTGAAGCCTGAAGTACTAACTGGCAATGCAGACAAGGTTTTGGAAAGTACTGCTCTGTTCCCTGACGCCAGTTATTCAGGATGACCTTCCCCGGTCCTCCGCTTCTCAAGTCACATCCCTACCACTCACATCCTCTTCCTCTCCTTTTCCTTCTCTGTCTGTCTTAACTCTCGGTGACTGCCAGCTCCTCCTCAAAAGTGGAAGACATTTTCTCATGGTTTGCTTACGGAAAGTGCTAGAAAATGGTACCCGTGCTGAACACAGTACAGTACTTGCTAGTTGCAAGAGGTTTATTTCTCTTTAGGAAGAGCTACAAATGCTTCCAGCCCCAGCTGCCTGCCTGGCAGTGATACGCAGGGCCCAACATTCCTCGCGGGCGTAAGGGAGGATTGGGCGCATGGCTGGCACTTACCAAATCTCATCTATTTACCCATTATAAAAAATGAGTGGATAACTCTGGAGGTTTATGAGCCTGTGCTACTTGAATCTTTGTCCATGCAGCTTCTCCTGTAGCACTGCCTAGCTGGGCTGCTGCGTTACCGGGGAGCACATGCAGCAGCTGAGGCTGCTATATTACACTACCTATGTGCAGGCGTTAAGTAACACCTGGGAAATTATTTTATTCCATGCTTGAAGCCTGCACAAGAGGAGTCACCTGAAGGCTTTGCTACACGTTTCTGCTACTGTGTAGTAGCTCATTGCACTGTTTGCCGCTATAAAACATTTTGTTCTTGTTGTGTTAAAATACCTGATTTGCCCCACTTAGAAAACATTATGAAAGATTATTTAAGGTGATGTGCTTAGGAAAAAAAACTGTAGTGAGATACAGAGATTTTCATGGGCAGATCATTGCCCAAGTCAGTAAATATGGACTGGATACAGCAACTTCGTGCCTACTTGGTAATCTGGAGCACGTTCATGGCCGCAGACCCGTGTCCTAGTTTCAGATTGCCAATACAAGCAGAGAGCGTTGTGCAGAGCCAGGGTAACTCTTTCCTCATATGAGGAGATGTCTCTGCATCAAGGCAAACCGATGGGGTTATCTGAGGTAGCACACCCGTTTCCACTGTCAATGATGGTCTCTAGCTGCGCTTTTTATAGAGGACTCAGGTTTCCAGTTACTTTGGTTCGGCAGCTTACCTGTCATTGGCAGCTTAAACATGTAGATCTATCTGTCTGTCTTACTTTTCAAATAGGGCTGCTAAAATGGGAGCACCGGAGGAAAAAAAAAATCATTGTCTTACTGTGCATTTGACAGCACTTTGTGGCATTTCAGCTTTCCTGACATTTGTAGGTACACATAGAAGCAATGGCAGAAATATATATATGTGTCTATGTGTGTGTATATATATATAGTAAGAGGCAGCGTTGATTATAAAATCAAGCCCCATCATAGGAGGTTGCACCTCCAACTGCTTCTGTAACAAAAAAAACCCAAAATTGACCACCTAGACTAGCTTTTTGTCTCTTTCTGAAAACATTGCATTTAAAATGCAAGAAGCTAATTGCAACAAGTTAGCTATAGTAAATACGGTTTTAGTAGAGTCACCATAGTTTTGGTAAACTTTAGATGTATGATTTTAAAAATAGTTTGCAGCCTGGATGATCCGGAGGCATGTAAGGCACAAGCTCACTTACCGAGGAGTTTGCTGAGGTTGCTTGGTGACGAGCAGGCAATTGGGGTCTCACTGTTCTGGTCAAAGACAAATATACAGTGTTAGTTCCACAGTGAATGCTTTCATATGTGGACAACCCTCCAGGTCTCCCTGTTCTTCACCTGTCTGAACTAACCAACACTTTCAATCAGCAGCTCTAAGAGCAGATAATGAGTGATTGTGCCTTTATGTCAGGTATTGGGCAGCAATGGGCTGCTTTAGTCATTTGTTTGTTGGTTCTGGTCATTTTATGGCAGAGTAGAATGAAAGAGCTGCTTTTTTTTCAGTCTGTGTTCTGAAATTGAGT
Organism: Tauraco erythrolophus; assembly: GCF_009769465.1. Taxonomy (NCBI): domain Eukaryota; kingdom Metazoa; phylum Chordata; class Aves; order Musophagiformes; family Musophagidae; genus Tauraco; species Tauraco erythrolophus. The sequence continues at coordinate 19,148,276 of NC_141473.1, read as the reverse complement.
AATTAAACAAGGTTTTTGTGGTTTACTCTGACGTTATTACTTTCAGGTCACTGTGCTTCTCTGCTGTCCTCCACAGCTCCAGGAAGGAAGAAAGGAGATATGTTGCAGTTGAGGACATAGAAAAAGTTGAATGGCCTTTGGCATTTAATTGAAGCCTTTTGAAGCAATGATAAGTAAGCGTTTCCTCAGAACAAAGTTAAGTCATGACCACATTTATAGGAAAAATATCTAGAGAGAGAAAAAAATAGAAATCTCCATTTCACTTGCATGGTGATGCATCCCTTGAAAAACTGCTGTTGCGGATTGCAGGGTGGGAGAGCAAGGCTAGCTCAATGCAGTTATAGTATGCAATTTAACAGGGAAATTTTTTATTTGATTTTGGGCTTGAGACTAAAATCAATTGCTAGGCTAAATACTGGGGTTACTAGAAAACAGAAAATATCCACCTGCTTTCGCCTGGCACACATTTGGTTCCTGCAGCATCACCTGTGAATGAAGCAGAGCTTTAATGAAAGAATATCTGTGATAATAGAGAGATGTGGCCCATTAGGTCAGAGGACAGTGCTGCCACACGAGGTTTACACCAGCCTTGTTTTTTTTGCCTTGAATTGAGCTCTTCTGTTCAATATTTGCTCTCTGCTACTAAGACTAATCTTTGTAAACGTGTATTTATCTATGAAGTTGGGCAGCAGGTTTCCATGAATGTGGCTGTGATGCAAATAGTAATTATTCAGGTACATAGCAAGGCTAGTGAGGTCTAAACTGAGTTGAGCCTGTGAGCCTTTGAAAACTTAAAATCAGTGATTTATCTGATGAAATACAGTGAGCAGAAGCCTTATTGAGTCTTAACAGAAGGTTATTTTCTTTACTTGCTTCTTAGAGCCCTTTGGTGAACTTTGAAAATTCCTAATGGTTACAAATATATACTGAAGAAACTTGTCCTGGGAAACTCCATTATTGTTTTAGGGATTTCTTCAGCACTGGCACAGCCCATATGAGGAATAAATAAGTTTTTGATCTTTTCAGAATTTTTATTACCCCATTCCTCATGGTTCACCCAGACCTAACATGCTCTAGCCTTTGGATTCCCTCACCAAGAGCGCATCAGTAACTTGCGATCACTGTGGAGAGATAAATCACAGAAATTCTGGAAAAAAGTATTCCAGAGCCCACAAAACTCCTCTTTATTATGACAATACTGCTATGCTTTGGGAGACTCCAAGAGTGTTTTTTGTTGGTATCATTCAGGATGAAATTACTGCTAAGCCGTGTTTGTTTGGGATATGCTGCTCTTGGAATAAACTTTTAACTCTGAAAGAAAGAAGGTAAAAAATACAACTAAACATTTCAAAGAGAGAAAATGATGCAAAGGTGGAGAAGGGAATAGTTTACAGAAATTTTTAACTTTTCCAGATATCTCATTATTAGACAATGTTTGAAAACTCAGACTTCGACAGGACAGTAAATCCATTTCCGACCCAGTTGCAGCTTGCTTGCAGAAATCTGCCCTTTTGCGGATCTGCCTGGCAGAACGCACCCATCCTCTAGAGAAAGGGGCAAGCGGCACGCAGCCAAACTCGCTGAGAAATCATGCAGAGATGGATGGGGTTTCTGCTTTCTTACAGCAACTGTGAAGATCAGCAGTCTCACCAGGATACGGTGTAGGGGGGTCTAGGTCTGGTTCTTTTTAAGTCAACAGCCAAAAGTTCTTGCCAGTACTGGGTCTCAGAACCTGGTAAGGTTAAATTCAAAGACATTTAAATTCTTAGAAACTGAAAGCTTTGGACTGAATTAGAAGCTAGAAATTGATTTAAAATGTCTAATCTTATTAAGACTGATAAATGACAGATTAGTCAATGGTAGATGAGTCATCGCCTTGGAAATGTATTGTGCAAGAGAAGTGCTCTGCTTTCCAAAAAAACTGACATAGAAAAAGCAAGAAAATGTATCTCAGGCTGTTCAAATGTTTTGTGTAATGTGATTATATTAAATTCAGGGTATTTCGAGCAAGATTCCTTTAAACAGTTTTTATGCAAAACGTAGCCTTTTAAAAGTATAATTGCTATGGTTGTACGTGGTAAGCAACTGACGAAATAAAGACAATGCCATGTTACTTATAAATTGCTGCTACTTAGAGTAAAAAGGGAAGGAAAAACTGAAAGAAGGAAGAACATGAATGTAGGTATTCATTCTTGGAATAATCTGAACTTCCAATGAAGGATTCACAAGAGTGCGGAAAACAAAATGCATACATATATTTTATACGTGAGTGAAAATCTGGCTTATGAATACAGACCGTTTTTTGAGAATGCAAAGGCCCTCCTAGATGTTTGAAAGAAATGTAGTATTTTTTGAAACTACATTTCTTTTCTCAGTTTTTTGTGGTTTTTGTTGGGTTTTTTAACCACGCACCCAAGAAGGTTGAACCTTGAGATTCTGCGGCCAAATGTTTCATAAATATAAATCATGTTGCTGTGTACAGATAATCAGTATTTATTCTCTGTTCTTTTTCCTAGGCCCAGGTGGAGGAACTACCTCTGCTGATCACTGGTCTTTTTCAGAGAAAACAGTAAGTGAAATGTTGCTTTATAATTGGGTTTATGTCTAATACTGTGTGACCAAGCAAATGTTGGTTGAATAGACACTTCCATCAGCTAGGTGGGAAGTATTCTCATTCTTTGCAGTCTTTCAAGCAAAAATGTGATTTTTTTTATCCACATGTGAACAATTCCTTATAGCCTAGCAGGAGCCACATGATTTTTCAATATGATTACCATTCCTGTAAAACTTATGTTGAACGAAAACCTTCGTCCTGAATGAGCATTGCTACATCTGACAGCAGCCCAGCTAAATCTGCGCTATGTTCACCCAGAGTGTTTAGAAGCCTCTGAAGGGTCTGAATAACACTCCTTTTCTTCTTCTGCCACCCAAGAGACATGATCCGTTCCTGTATTTTAGGTTCTCTTACAAGGTTTGTTTTGTCTTGTGTATCACAAGGGAAGAACACGGCTTGGAAATTAGTACAGTGAAATTCTGTGTTGAGTTTTTCTTGGATTTGCTATGTGAGGGGAAAAAGCTCCCCTATGGCATAGGTCTATGCCAAGCTCCCCTATGGCATAAGGGATGAATGAACCTTTTCTCTTTCAGGTGTAGTCTAATTTCTAATCACTTCAGCCATAAAATTGGAGTTTTCTAGGATCTGACCTGGTTATTCTTTTTGGATGCACAACATACGTGTGTGTGTGTATATATGTATATTTCCCCAGTTTCACAAGGGGTCAAATTTCATGCAGAGATTAATTTTATTTTTAGATTTTCTGGAAAGAATGAAGCTCTTAAATTCAAGTGCTGTAACAGCATCAGTCTTGTTTCATCCCGCAGTGAGAGGGGAAGTAGTTAGGGCCTCTGAGTGCAGAAAGATCTGTGGTCTAAATAACGTATTTGCAATAAATTGGTTTCCTTGGGTTATTCTTGGATGCTGCTTCCCAGAACACAGAGGTTACTGTCAAAACGGGTTTGCCCCATGTATGCAATAATGCTTACTCTAAGTTTTGCAATCTTTAAAATGAATTTAATGAGTGAGAAAAATCTTGCATGCTTCTCTGGAGAATTAGAGTCATGGAATAACTAAGGTTGCAAGGGATCTTTTGAGGTCATCTAATCTAGTCTCCTCCTCAAAACAGGGCTAGCTTCAAAGTTAGATGTGGCTGCTCAGGTTGCTTGTCTAGCTGAGCTTTTAATACCTCTAAGGACAAAGAGTCCATAGCTTCTTTAGGCAACCTGTGCAAATGCTTAACCACTCTTGTAATTTTTACATTTATCTACCTGGAATTCCTTTGCTGCAACACGTGACTGCTGCCTCTTTTCCTTTTGCTGTACATCTCGGGGGGGAAAGTCTGGCTCCATCTTCTCTCTACTCCCTCTTTCAGTGGTGGGAGGCTGCAGTCCAACCCACTGTTACTTAGCCTTTTCTTCTGCAAGTTAAGCAAACTCAGCTCCCTCAGCCTCACCTTGTGCAGCACATTCTAGTCCCCTGACCATCTTGGTGACTCTTTGCTGCTTTCACCCCAGTTAGTCTGTGAGGCTCTTATTGAGAGACTCAAACCTGGACACAGTTCTCCAGATGCACCCTCACAAGTGCCCCATGGAGGGGAATAATCACTTCCCTTGGCCTTTATTTCAGGATTTTAAATAGATCCATGATGTTCTGTCATACGTAGAACACAAGCAGAACTTCTTTGTTTGCTGTGGCAAAGCCTCTGTACAGGTTGGCAGCCAGAAATTTGTGCAATTTCTTCAGGGCCGTTTGGTTTGTTTGGGAAACAGCAGTTATCTCATCGGTATTTTGGCATAAAATAAGTTAACATTTTATTTGTAGGTAGGGAGATTCTCTTTTTATCACTCTTTGTCCCAAATCTGTCAGGTTTGGAAATCATTCTCTCTCGTATATGATTTCAGTCATCTATGGAAGGGATATTGCACTTCTGTAAACAGACTATTGCAATCTTTCTCTCAGGCCTTCAGGACTTTTGATTTAACATCTGCTTCCGTTTCCAGTAGACCACTGTTCACACTTCTCTGTAAAACTGAAAAAAAGTTTTCCCCAAAACGCATAAACGATTTGCTTTGCTTGCTATCATGGATAGGCCAACTTCAAACTTCTTTGCTCTGATGTCACATCTTAAGATCTTCACATCTTTATTTCCACACATTTTGCTGCTTCCATCTTCCTATCTCTTCTCCTAATTAATTTTGGTTGTATGACTTCTCATGCTGTTGATTTACATTTCACTTTCTCACCCCTTCTGGCTCCAAGTCTACTAGACTGGTTCACCACACTTCCTGTTAGTGGCAAAAGCCACTAAGATTTGCATTAGTACTTTACCTCATCTCACTTAAGCATTCAGGCTGGCAACCTTTCAGTTTTTCTTTCTGAAGCCCATTAAAAAGGCATCTAACGCAAAAAATCACTGCTGCTCTTTCACCATGCTGTTCCTACACCGTACCAACAAAAATTTGCTCCAAACCACTTCAGGTTGCTCAAACGCTAATCTAACCCACACACATCCTTCCTGGCTAGTTCTTTTTAGGCACTTTGTGTTAACCAGGCAACTGGATGGACTTTGTTCATTGAGCAAAACACAGCTCATGCACTAACTTCATCTACCTTGCACTCTACTGCAAAAGCATAGATCTCACCTTGGTGACACTGACGTACATTTACTAGTCGTAATGTGCTGAATTAAGAGTATAAGGAGTTGAGCACTTTTCTCTGAAGGAGGAAGCACTGAGTGTGTTGCAGAGGAAAAGGAATTCTGGTTTTATTCCCAGACTAGTAAAAAAGAAAAAGCTTCTCTTAGCCAGGGGTAGTTAAAATTTTTTCTTTGTGTCGTGGTTTAAACCCAACCGAAAATAAGCACCATGGAGCCACTTGCCTGGAATGGGATAGGGAGGACAATCAAAAAAAACTCGTAGGTTGAGAGAAACACAGTTTAATAGAACAGAAAGAAATAATGATAATAATAACAGCAACAATTATAATAAAAGAATATACTAAATGAGTGATGCGCAATACAATTGCTCAGCACCCTCTGACCAATGCCCAGCCCGCTCCCTAGCAGGGATCATGCTGCCCCTGGCCAGCTCCCCCAGTTTATATACTGAGCGTGACGCTACATGGTATGGAATATCCCAGTGCCCAGTTTGGGCCAGCTGTTCTGGCTATGCTCCCTCCCATCTTCTTGTGCAGCTGGTAGAGCATGGGAAGCTGAAAGTCCTTGACTGCTTAGCAACAACTAAAAACATCAGTGTAGTATCAGTGTTTCTTATACTAAATCTGAAAGCATAGCACTATACCAGCTACTAAGAAAAAAAATTAACTCTATGCCAGCCAAAACCAACATACTTTGTTACAAAATTGGAATGTTTAGAGCAATAAATGTTCATTAGAGCCCTTCTTGGAAATGTAAACCTTTTTTTTAAAAAAAAAAATCATCTTTCTCTTTGCCTTTAGCAAGGAGTTCTACCAGGTACCTCTTCCCAGAGAATGAGATGGGACACAAAATAACACATGGCATGGGTGGCATTGCATTCATGTCCTTCTCCTGGGTTAGGGAAGATCATGTTCCTCATGCTTTTTCATATGCCTATATATTTCTCTCTAGTATATTGATGCAAAGCTACATAGGTCTAAGAGGAGAGGCTGAGAGGGATGGATCCCAGCAGTTTGCAGCCTATTGATAGGGCAGGAGCAGGCTATCTCCTGAGCCAGCGAGGGTCTGGCCATATCAACTGCCTGTTACAGGAGAGGAAGCTGTGATTCTCTCCTTTGGGAGCAAGGGAGGGAATGGAGGGAAGTAAAATATTTACAACATAAGGCTTAATAAATCTGCTTCCATCCAACCCAGAATGCTAATTAAACTCTATCCCCAAAGGGAAAGGAAAGTCGCTCTATTTGTAGCTTTTTTTCTCAGCGTAGTCATAAAGACAGTGAGCATGAGAGAAAATAAATTCTAGCTCTGTATAAAAATGGTAGCACAGAAATGATGTATCCATTTTATTACTGCCATCATGCATTACACCTTCAGCTTCTCCAGATAATAGCCATATTCATAATTCATACAGTCTGTATGTGAATATCCCACGAAGAAGGTATTTAGGGAGAAACTTCTCTGCTAGTCATAGCACAGCAACATTGAAAGCAGGATGGGGTGTTGGTCAATGGAATGTCTCTGTTTTAGAAATGAGACCTTATTATCAGGGCTGCTAGCTCCAAAATCAGATTATGAATGCCCTGCAGGTATAACACCAGAAAATTAAATAGCATACCCAGCCCTTTTATGTAACACAACATAAGTACAGATAGAGGAAGAGAAGTGATGATTCATTATCTGTTCATCCAAAAAACAAGATTGCTGATTCATATGCTACATCCTAAAGCTTCACAAGTCTAAACATATTCTTGACTATTGTCAAATCTCTATAAAAGATGCTGTGCACAGAAGCGTGCCCATGCTTTCTGTCATTCATCTTGTTCTAAATCAAAAGATCTAGATCAGCCTTAGACTCACGGGTATGTAATATCTCTTCTAGTATGCCCTACTTCTAGGAGCCCTTGTTATAAGCTTTACAGGTAACATAGCACTAGTTCTGTCCTCTGTGTTTTTAAATGACATGTAGAACTTTAAAAATACATAATACAGTCTATAGCACACTATAGCTTTTGTAAATTGCATTCCATGCTCATGCTTGGGCCCTGTTTTTTTTTTTTATGATAGCCATATACAAAAATGAAGGCAAATCAATCCCTCTTGCAGGTAAAGGTCATTCTATCCAAGGCAGGGAGCTTCCTGGACTCAGACATCTTTTTTTTTTTTTCACATCAGTTTGTTGAAATTAGCAAAACCTTCTTTATATCATTTCTATCAAAATAAGGTATTAGTCTGTAATTTCTTTAAACTGTATAAACCTATTGGAGTCAGATGCAATGTTGATTAAAAACAACTGTGCCTAATGAAACTGCAGATTTTCTAAAAAACATGAGTCCTACTCCAGTGTAAGCACATCAAACTAGTGTGAAGTGATGAATAACTTGTTACCATACAAATATAGAAGGTCCCTGCCATGATTCGCCAGCTGACGTTTCTAATGACAGGTTCTCAGCTAAGTCAACAGAGAGATTCCTCTTGCTTTCATGGGTCTCTGAGGTCCTCTGTTCTTAGGATCATTTCCTTTCTTTATCCATATGAATTTGAAAGAGTAATTATACTCCTGGAGATCTTTCCGTGAACAATGTTACCACACTCAGCGTGCAACCCTTACAATGCAAGTAATAACAAGGGTGGAAACTCCCACTTGAAACTCCTACTACCAGTCTTTTCTTGATGAGGCAAGGAGATGCTTAGAAAGCCATTCAGTGGGATGTGCTCTGAGTTTTGAGACAATTCTACTTTCACTGTGCATCTTCCCTACAGCCACAATAGTTTGCACAAATTTAACAGAGCACAAGGTTCCTTTGAATACTTGGGTTTCTGTACTTCAGTGCCAGTATAATTAAATCAGCTCGAATGGCGATAACCAATACCAATCTGTTGCAATGATGAAAAAAAACACCATAAAAAAGCTATCATAGTTTCAAGAAGTGTTGCCTAATATTTATTTCATCTGTCTATATTGTTTATGGAAGAAGAAGTGGTTCAGCAGGCCAGCTGAGCAAATCTGCGACGTTTCCTGCAGATTAATATTGGTATAAGTTTCATAGCTGAATGATGATGTTTTCCGCCTTATCAAAAAGAGTCATATGGTCAAAAATCTAAAACAAGGAACTAGAGTAAAACTTTCTAGCAGGAGGGAAAGGGGACTTACAGATATACCATTCTATATACACTCCAATAACCTATAGCTCAACTACTGTAGAATTCTTTGAGCTACTCTTGTGTCGTACAGTGTTTTAACTGTTGAGTCAGCATACTTTTAGGAGGGTAAGTCTACTGAAACATATTATGACTCCATTGCTGATACATAGCATCATATCTAAAACCAGCTTACTTCCTTTTTAAGTCTTATGAGTTGATGAGTTCAATTACCCACTGAGACTTCATTCTTGCAGATAATTGACTACTCATCCACCTTAAATTTGTCTTTGGTAGCCTGGCTTATAAGTTAGGTGATAGGATGGCTGATGCAAAAAAATGTATGCATGGATTTAGAGTGAGTAAGAGAGATATGAGCATACATTCTTTATTGGATGCAGGTGGAAACACAGTGACAAAGGATAAGGAAAAGGCTGAGGTACTTAATGCCTTCTTTGCCTCAATCTTTAATAGTAAGAGTAGTTGTTCTCTGAGTACTCAGCCCCCTAAGCTGGAAGACAGGCCCCCATAATCCAAGGGGACATGGTTAGCAACCCGCTACACCACATAGACACACACAAGTCTATGGGGCTGGATGGGATCCACCCAAGGGTACTGAGGGAGCTGGTGGAAGTGCTCACCAAGCCACATTCCATCATTTATCAGCAGTCCTGGCTAACTGAGGAGGTCCCCGTTGACTGGAAGTTAGCAAATGTGATGCCCATCTACAAGAAGGGCTGGAAGGAGGATCCAGGGAACCACAGGCCTGTGAGTCTGACCTCAGTGCCAGGGAAGGTTATCAAGTTGATCATCTTGAGTGCCATCATGTGACACATACAGGACAACCAGGTGATCAGGCCAGTCAGCATGGATTTATGAAAGGTAGGTCCTGCTTGACTGACCTGATCTTCTATGACAAGGTGACCTACTTAGTGGATGAGGGAAAAGCTGTGGATGTTGTCTACCTAGACTTTGACACCATTTCCCACAGCATCCTCCTGGAGAAAGTGGCTGCTCATGGCTTGGACAGCGTACTCTTCACTGTGTAAAAAACTGGCTGGATGGCTGGGCCCAAAGAGTTGTGGTGAATGGAGTTAAATCCAGCTGGTGGCTGATGACAAGTGGTGTTCCCCAGGGTTTGGTATTGGGACCAGTTCTGTTTAACATCTTTACCAGTGATTTGGACAAGGGGATTGAGTGCACCCTCAGTAAGTTTGCAGATGACACCAAGTTGGGTGGGAGTGTTGATCTGCTTGAGGGTAGGAAGGCTCTACAGAGGGATCTGGACAGGCTGGATCATTGATGGGCCAAGGCCAATTATGTGAGGTTCAACAAGGCCAAGTGTTGGATCCTGCACTTGGGTCACAACAACCCCAGGCTGGGGGAAGAGTGGCTGGAAATCTGCCCAGTGGAAAAGGACCTGGGTTTATTGGTCAATAGCTGAACATGAGCCAGCAGTGTGCCCAGGTGGCGAAGAAGGCCAATAGCATCCTGGCTTGTATCAGAAATAGTGTGACCAGCAGGACTAGGGAGGTGGTTGTCCCCCTGTACTCGGCACTGGTGAACCGACACCTTGAACACTGTGTTCAGTTTTGGGCCCAGGAAAGGAACGAAGCTGGTGTGAAGGGTATGGGGAACAAGTCTTATGAGGAGCGGCTGCGGGAACAGGGGTTGTTTAGCCTGGAGAAAAGGAGGCTGAGGGGAGACCTTATCACTCTCTACCACTACCTGAGAGGAGGTGGTAGTGAGGTGGGTGACAGTCTCTTCTCCCAAGTAATAAGCTATAGGACAAGAGGAAATGGCCTTAAGTTGCACCAGGGGAGGTTTAGGTTGAACACAAGGAAAAATTTCTTCACTGAAAGGGTTGTCAAGCATTGGAACAGGCTTCCCAGGGAAGTGGTGGAGTTGCCATCCCTGAAGGTATTTAAAAGACATGTAGCTGTGGTGCATAGGGACATGGTTTAGTGGTAGACTGGGCAGCGTTAAGTTAACAGTTGGACTTGATGATCTTCAAGGTCTCTTCCAACCGAAATAATTCTATGATTCTGAGAAAATGCTTCATTTGTTGTTTTTTTTTTTTTAATCTGAAAAATGAGGCGCTGATTTCCTGTCAGGAGACTCTTTTGAATAGACATGTCTGGAATTATCTATTAAATTGTGTCTAACTTAGAGTAGGAGGCAGAGAGCAGGAGGAAACGGTGATGGAAAAAATGAATATCAGCCTAGGAAAAAAGTTGAGTTGGAGACTCCATATGTCAGAGGCTTTGTTCTCTCTCTGAGCAGTGTCCCAGAATGGGTACTGACACGGCACTTTGCTATGGTGTCCTACACCTTCCCCAAAGGGGAACTGGAAGAGAGTACTGCCAGTTCATGTTGGTCATTTTCTTCCATCACATACGTCATAATTTAAATGTAATCTCTGCCAAGAAAGAACTAAGCAAAAATCTTTTTATTTACATACACCATCTAAATATGAAGGGAAATGTTAAGTCTTCATAAATTTTGTATTTTCACTGCAGTTAGGTGTTTTGTAGGCACATTTGATTTTCTCCAAACATCACTACTCTGGCAGAAATTCCCTATTTTAAAAAGCCTTTCAGCGTCCTTGAGCAGTGCTAAGCACGAGGGCCCTAATTCCGAGGTGATGTTGGCCATTGCCCTTCTTTTGCTCTGTTCCCTTTGCCTTGTGCCTCAAGTGATGCCACACAACTGTTAGGAAAAGATGAGAGCTAAAATAGCCTGTGACATTTTAAGAGGCACATTTTCCTGCCATCCTATTCCTCCTCCTCCTCCTGCTCTTTTTTTGTCCCTGCAGTTCGAGGAGCTGTGCCAGTCCCAAGCACGTCTAGCTGCTGTGCGTGCCAGCCTCAGGGCTGGGCTCACACATCCACAGAGCAAACGCTCCCCAGTGGAAAATTCAACCCTCAATTGAGGCAAGGCAGGTTGCTGGAGAGAATATAACAGGAGACTCAACCTGCCCTTCTTGCCCTGAGGACATGAGGGGAAGGGATCAGATCCATTCTTCCCTCCTCTCACCTGTAGCTAACAGAGGACAGCCAAGAATTGATTCAGCAAGTCTTTGTGATTAATTTTGGGTCATGTTAAAGAGGCTTGCTGAAGCCACAGCAGAACTTCAGATGAAATTCTTTGCCCTGAAAAAAGACTCAGAGCAGTCACGTTCTCCACTACAGCTGAGAGGCAGCTTAAAAAGTTAGCAGCCTGCCAGCTCCAAAGTGCAAGTGTGCTATTACCCTTACCATATGCTCACACGTCAGATGCAAAAACAAGGTTTGTGTGTCAGTGGGTCTGCTGCAAACAAGCTCCAATACAGCAGCTTAAATGCACAACCATGAATGTATATTTGAAAGGAAGGGGTCTAGAGCAAATTCAGAAGAAATTTAAAAATAGGAGGGTCTTACTTTCATATAGATAAATGTGGATGAGTGATATAAGGTGGTAAAAAGGGAAAGAACATACAAATAAGTCCCTGCAGGTCACTGTAGCCTCGCTTTGAATTCCTTCTGAATTCAGCCTGGAAAGTCAATGCTCACATAAAGTCGCTGTTTGAACACAGCACAACACAACCTGCCCAAGCTAAGCTAACAAACAGAAAAAAACAGTTCCCCTATCTCTGTCATATTTTGTCTTGTTAATCATTTGATGACTTAAAGCCTTCCAATAGCTGTTGGAAAAATTGCTAGTTACTAAGCTGTTTAGAGATCCCTGGACTGAAAGGCAAGATGTGAAATGAACACCAGTCAAGATACCAAGAAATTATGGAAGGTCTTTTCCTCTTCTATGATCAAGCCCAGGAAAAGGTGTTATTGTTTATCTTTTCACAACCATACTTTTTCTTATAAGAGAAGCTATGTGAATTTTCCTATCAAGCAGCCACAAAGTGCACATAATTGTCACACACTGGTGAAAATATTCCCCTCCCCTGTCTTGAAATTCCAAGACATTTTTAATATATTCACTGTGTTTTGTTGTTTGAGATTCTTAGTTAACATTTATGCTAATATTTCTCTCCATTACTTTTAAATGCCCCAGTGTTTTGCAGAAGATCAAGGTACAAAATAGATTGCATGCAGTATTACAAAGTAATTTCTTAGCTGTGTTTCTAAGGCAGCTGTTATCAAAACGAAAGCACTGTTTTGGCCTGAAAAATCAAGGTCTTTCACTGATTTTAAATTTTTGGTTTGAAACTTTTTGATACATAGTGCACATCATGTTTGTGCTGGTTTCTCTTCACTTAATTTTTTCCCTGAACAGAGGGCAAAAGGCAGGGTTTCCAAACGGCACAGACTCTATTCCAAGATATATCAGAGTGCTTGGCATCAGAAGTAAAAAAAGTGGCAGAATTTGCCAGTACTCACAATAACTACATATCTAGCTGCTTTACACAACTCCTCCCAATATAGATACAGAAGTGCTATATCAAGCTTTTACACAATGTAGGTTTGGAAGCTCTGACTAGGGAATATGAAGTCACCTAAGCCTTCACATTTGTGCTGGGATCAGCTGGAGCAGAAGCAGAGGTTTAAAAGAGGACACTGGCACTTTGCCTAAGAAAAAAATAACTGCCAGTAAATCCTCTGTCTAAAGTATTTGGACAAAGTGTAACTGAGAAATTAAAAGAATTTGTAACCAGGCAATTTCAAAATACAAACATAGACAATCTTGGATTCCTTGTTTCTTTGTAAAGAAGAAATATATTTCTGAAGTAGTTCAGTAACTAAAGGTCACATCTGGTTCCTTAGGCTTCTCTTTCATAAAGGATGAGTTTCAGTGTTGTCCCAAGCTGACTTCTGTCCATACATACAGATCTCCAGCTTGAGTAACACTATGAGCTTGGCCTCTGTGGGAGCGTAGTTTGGAATTCATGCATTTCTGATGCTCAAACCAATAATAATAGCAAGGTTATGACTACTCCATTCTGACAATATAACTACTTGGGTGGTTCTAATACCACTTTGCAGCACGTCTGCTTTTACTTAACTTCTCTTTCATTCTTGAGTTAGCTCTTTTACCATATCTACAGTGAACTCTTCTACCGTCTCTACAGGTGAATTACCTCCTAAAAAAGACAAAACAGCTGTTTACATGCTGCTTTGAGAGAGTCCCCACAACAGTGCCATGCTCTCTGTCCATCTTCAGTCCACCTTGCTGCCTCACAAGTGGCTTGCAGCCTGCAGCCTTTGTGGCCTCAGGTGCTGGCCTCCGCACTGCGAGGGACCAGCTCACACTGTCTCTTAGCCTGTGCTTCCAAGTTGGCATCTGAGTGACAGATTGTTGCTTTAGAGAGTGTCTCAGGGCAGCCGTTAATGGATCATTGAGGTTTAGCCAGTATGGTTTCCCATAGCTTTTGTCAGCAATGTAACTAGTATCAATGATTGCTTAATTTCTTACTATTCTGAAGCATAATGTCTCCGATTTCATGTAAGAACTGTTTCTTCTCTTATTAAATATGCCTTTTAAGAAAGTTATGAGTTCAGCATCAAAGTACATTATAAATCCGTCCATAGATAATAAAACAGGACCAAGGGATATTAGTTAAGAGAATCACTAGTAAAATTTATTTATTTCTCTATCCCTTCTGCCAGCGCAGAACTTCAGGCCTCCCCCAGCAGAACTGCCTGGCCCAGAAGCAAAGCCTTCAGTTTCCTTTCCTATCCTGATGGGACTGGCAGTTGGCTGGCTTATTTAGCAAAGCATTTAAGTATTTTTCTGAACTCCCCATACGTGGGTATCTCTGTGTAAGTCAACATGACTATTCAAAATACTACAATACTTTGCTAGCCAGAGCTTGGTCATCTGAAGAAAAAAAATCACTGATTCAGTCCTTAGCCAAGGTGGGCTACACCTACAGGACTCCCTGAGAGCTCTACTAAAATCAAAGCTAATTGTCTCCCAGAAGCTGGTGTTGCTGTGCCGTTAGGAGCAAGGGACAGTTTCTGCTTCCGACTCTCTGTATCGTGAATCCACCTTTCCAGAGCTGCCTTCTCTGTGTTACCTGATCAGCTGCCAAATGAGAATAGCTCAGAAAAAGTATTATTTTGTTTGGTTCCAAGTTCATTTTACTAAAAGCTATTTTGGCTAAATTGGACGACTTCTAAGACCTTCTGATGTTTCCTTACTGTCATTATTCTGTCTCAGATAAAACACTAGTAGCATGAGGGCAGGCATGTATCAGTTGTTCTGATAAGAACAGTCTGCACTTTGGTCACTCAAATCTTTGCTAAAGCAAGCACACTTCTTTCAGATCACTCAATCTAGCTATAAAACGGGAAACTGATTTTCCTAATAAAATTATTAGATACTGTTATAGTCTGGATGAATAGAGAAGAAAGTCCCTGCTGAGCCGCTTGTGTACCCTCCTGCATCTGCTGTCCTAAGTTCTACAGTGCTTCGCACCACGTTGAATACATGACTGACACTAGGGACTTTGCTGGTTGCATCAAACTAACTCAAACTATAAAAAGTACTTGTTTGTCTGCAATTAAAGATCCCTAGTAACTAGCATGCATTCCATACATTTTTTTTTAAGGAATATCATTTTTCTTGGAACAAATACAAACAAGGCCAACTTCTGTCCAGTGCTTATCTGTTGTGTAGGATTTTTGTTTACAAGCTAAGAGGGCCACCGAAACGGCTGGGTGCTATGTCCTCATCTACACTGCACGGGCTATTCAGGTCCACACTGATGAGTTTCCGTACATGGACAATATCAAGAAAGACAGCAGTAGCTCTGCTGCATGAGCTGTCCAGACAACAAAGAAAGGATCATCAGTGAAATTATTTCTGAAGAAAAAGTTTGATCTAATGAAAGAAAGCTATTTCACTGTTACATGCCTATGGGGCATTTATTTTATGTGCACGTATATTGTGTCTAGTGATAGCATTTCAGATGTCTTTGAGATTTTAATTGTGCTCATTACCTCCACACCAATCTAATTTTCCATTCAGCTGTTCTGTTTCCAGTTTTGAAATCATCAGGTTATGAAGTAGGTCTGGAAACTGGGCACGTACTCATGAAGTGAGGTAGGATACTCCTTCAGCTAAGTACTTTGAGATCCCGTCTTGAAGACCAAAGGGCCAGGCCAGATGAGGAAAAGAAGTGAAAAGGAAAGAGAGAAAGATGACCACTCACTCTCCTGGAGGGACTCCAGAGTGATAGAACCTGAGATATATTTAGTTTTAACCCCAAGTAACCTTGCTGTTGAAATGACATCCTATGTAACTTCATCTTAACAGCAATAGTTAGCATTTATGTAACTCTGTAAAGTAAAAAGGGCCTATTTTTTAATTTTATAGAAATGTATTCAGTCACCTCTAAAATACAAAAAGAGTAACTTCTAAATATATTTCCCAGACAGCTAAAAAAAATCATGACATTAAGGATTACCCTATACCCTCAAAAACGTTGCCATCTAAAGAGGAATTTATCAGGTGTTAGGCACTGGCTGTACTGGCCAAGTACGCAGTGGGTACATGCTACACAAAATAATCAGGGTCCCAGGTGAAATACAAGCACTACCATTTACTATTTTTAGGCAACATGTAACTGCAATCTTGAGAGTGACCATAAGGCAACGTTTCAAAAATCAAGGTATGTTCAATACAAGAAAAAAACAGTATTTTTCTGGAATGAATGGAAAAATTATTTTTCATGGATCAATAAAGACATAAGTTACTGTTATAATGCTTTCTATAACCTATGCAGAAGAAATGTCTCTGTTGCTTATAATGAATTACAGATAGAAGCAGATCACAGAAATAATCCTAGAATAAACTGTTTGAATAAAGTGCTCAAAATTTTCCCTCTCTTGCTATGAAATACAAAATCCAGAAAAATATTTTCTATGTACCTAAATGAATGGTACATTGCCATTCATTTACATCACTGAACTGTGATAGAAAGCAACAATACCTAACTTGCTAATATTTTCCCATCCTTTAAATGCATAATATTGGCAATAAACAAATCCTACCAATATACTAACTCTTCTTTCAATTAAAAAATCAATTTTTTTTATTTGATTTTTCAGTTGATTTGTAAATAATTGTTTTAATCGATCACACATGGGTTTTGTGTGTGTGGCACCGATGCCCAAGACATTTTATTTTTAAAATGTCTTAACAGCTATTTTTATAGGCACTTGAAAGAGAAGTAATTCACTTGTCTACTTGAAGAAGTTGTCCCTTAAATGTGAATTAGTCCCTTAAATGCAGGGTGGCTGCCTACCCCGCATTCAGGTAGGAACGCAAATATGTTTACCTGGTGAATGTCTGAGTCTTTTGAGGTTTATCTTTTACAGACAAAAATATATTTGGAAGCAGATTTTAAACCTTGCCTGCAGGAACAGAAGAATTGTTTTAATGGATCACAAAACTTTTTTATCCAAGAATATCCCTGACAAAATGTACTCTACCCTTCCTGAGACATTATTACTAGTTTCAACAAGTGATAAGATGTTGGAAAAATCATCCCAAAGAAGAAGTTTCCAGTTGTCGTGTTGGTTTAGCTCCATGATAAACTATGTTTAGCAGGATATATACGTCTGTGTTCACTTCTCACAATCCTACTTTTTTTTAAAAAAAAAATTACTATTTTCTTTGGCTTTTACCAACAATTTGTGACCATTAGAATTTGATTTCAATAACTTTTTGAACCTGTTTCCTATTTTCTGCCACTTGGTTAAAAATCTGCATAAATATGTTCTTCGTGGTAAGTCTTAGGATTTTAATGTTTTCATATCTGATCTTAATACCACTCTAATGACATTCCTTTTTATCACAATTCCTCTTCTGATTCAGTGCTATGGACTACTTTTCAGCGGAAGCCTTCCATTAGAAATGTTGAAATTCATTGGATTTGATCATTACTTCACAGTGAAACTGTGATTACTTCTTGAACCAAGTAACTGTGTTGCTTAGGCTTAAGTCAAGAATAGCCTTTTCTTTTTTTTTTACTCCCAGACTGTGGAACTAGCTGTTCCAAGAAGCCATCATGTGAACTGTTGAGAGATCGCCTCTCAAAGATCTGTCCTGAAATAACATCTTACCAATCTATGTGCAAGTAGTTGTGCACTTTTTAAAAAACCATTACATTTAGTCGCTTCTTTGCTTTCCTTCACACTGCATCCTCTGTATGGTATTTACATTACATACTATAGGCAACCAATTTAGGTATCCAAAATAAAAATATAGGCTTCTTACAACATCAATGGAAAACGGCAAAGTGCTTCAGAAGGCAATTAAGAGTACATCAGTGAGAAACCTGCCTGTTTTGTTACTTACTCAGAGGACCTGGACACTTCCATTTTGTTACTCAGAGGACTGGACACTTCCGTTAAATGCTCAGGTTAGATTGTGAAGATGCCTGAACACCCTCAAAGCTTTTTTTTTTCCCCAAACTCATATTGAAATCTGTTAAAATAATGTCACTTGTACTGCAGTTTAAATGCATGGAGATTATGCCACTAGTTCTTGCTCCTCTGAAATTTTCTCCCTCTAAAATGAATTTTCCAAGAGAATTACTACTTCCCATCTCAGTCAGTTCTAGACAAACTATAAAGTAAGTAACCCACTTTTTTTATCTTTTGGTTGGCTTCAGAAAAGCTGAATGTGTTATAGTTGGATAGATGTTCCAGTTTGCCTTGATTTGTTTTTAGCTTTTACATATTCTTGTACCTAAATAAGATATAAATAAGTCTGTTTTGCTAACATCCCTAGTCAATGCCAATCTTTGGCCCTACTGCTCCTCTGCTACTCGTGGCTTTCTTCCTAATACCAAATAACAATTTCCCAGGTCTTTGCCATGTTCCCATGCCGGCAGCCCACATAATTCTGTTTCGCATGTGTGGAGTCTATGCTTTTAAAAAAGCTCTCTGTCTTCCCAGGCATGTTCCAGGCACTAGAGAAAACCAGACAAATCTCCCTTTAAGCCCTCTAGACATGTGTATGTCTAGTCATCTTTGACAGCGAAACTGGAATAATTTTAAAGAAATCACAAAGGGCCTGGACTAAAGGGTTTTTTCCTGTGTAATCTAGTTTTCATGAACTCTCATATACTTATCTGTGCTTCTGGTGTCAGGATCACAAGCTTCTCCCTGCGACTAAAAAGAATCTTCTCTAAATATATCATGTGAATTGTCATCTCCACAGCTGGTCACCAAGCTGCTGAACAGTTCTCTTGGTTGCTGCATACAGGCGTACAGTATTTCGATAACTAAATTGCCTACCATTACAGCTTGTCAACAACTGACAGTGTATCCACATCTCCTAGAGGCAATGCTTGCTCTATGTTTGCTTCTCTCTGCAATGCTCAGTCTCTCAGTACTTCACTATCTCCAAGTCTTCTTTCATCTATTTTTTTAAAAAATCTCTTTATTATTCCAGAACAACATTTTATATTTATTCCACTTTACCCCCATCTGCTGGTAAAACAAAGCTAGCACACATAATACGCCACTAGCTACAGGTGAGTGACTGGCAGAGAAAAGGAACTAGCTCCTGCTTAAAATGAGTAGCCAAAGTACTTGGTAGATGAGATGAGACAAGACTGCGAAGGGAGAGAGTAAGTTACTTTAAAAATCTGGTTGTACAAACATTCACTGTTGTACAACTTGTACTGCTTTGATTTTGCAATGAGCTCATATTTCTTAAATTAAAAAAAAAAGTAGCTTACACTATTTATGGTTTTATAGAAACTTTCTATTTATAGTTTTAAAAATTTAGTAACTAAACAATACACCACTTGTTTCTCTCCAGAATTGCCTGTTTTCTTTATAGGCCTGTTTTATTATTTCCTAGTGTACAGCATTAATTATTGTTGGTTGGAGGTTTTTCCCCCAAGTCTCATCTGGAAATACTTCAAATGGAATAAATTTTAAATCATTCTTCTTTTGGAATGAGCTAAATTTCTGAACACTTGAAATGTCCTATTAATTCTAGCATTTTACTTTGCTTCCAAGAACAAGGCAAACCACTGCAGGGACCAATTAGAAAGAGCTGAAAAATTGTCATGAAGTGAAGGGCTGACAGCTGAAAAGCCTGGATCTGATGGACTGCCTTGCAGATCAGCATGGACAATGTGTCTACCCATAAGCAAGCTTTAATCTCCTAAGAAGAAAAGAAAAGGGCTAATTTTCAAGGCTGCCTTAGTCTGTCCATACCCAACAGTCCCTTTTTCGTTTTTTTTCTTTTCCTCCTTTTCCTTTTTTCTTCTTTTCTGCCCTCTAGCGACCACCCAAGCATATTTCCAAATAAACTGTTTAGGCACACATCAAAAATACTTTCATGCATCTATTAGGCCGGGTCATGCCACTAACATAAATGTTCTGCAAAGGTAGAAGCTATTGATATATAACAAGTTACACTTCAAAAAAAATAGCAGTCAAATGTTTCCAAGCTGTCTATGGGTAAGCCTCTTGGATGGTGCTAGTAATAGGTGGGTTATAACCCCCATTTCCTCTAGAAAAAAATCCCTACCGCATATATTGGGTGGGATTTGGCATATATTTCAGCTATGGTTTTCTAACCATACTACTGTACAAATGACTGGAGGAAACCATTGAATTTTACAGATTATTATCTCATAAAATATATAAACATAAATAAAAAGTAGATTTACTTTACACTATATGAATCTCAAAAGTGAGTGTGAAGGCTAGTATACACCAATCCTCAAATATGCTGAGAGTCTGTGACTCACTTAATTCAAGTCTAACTGAATGCTGCTCTTACGGTATCATATATTCAAAAACTATTTTCCACTCACAGAGACCTGCCATAGTTTTACACCCAAGCTATCAGGAAAGCCACACTGGAAAAGAAAGTCAGAATACAGATACTTTAGAATATTAGTATCTTTTTGGTATAATGATGTGGAAAGAATGAGGAGATTCTTTCCTTTAGATTCATAATAGCAATATATTTCACAGTCATGCTCTTTTTTTAACTCACTTAAAATTGTTTTCCATTAGAATTTGATAATAGCTTTTGCCAAGGAAAGAAACACAGAGTTTATACACAACTAGTGAAAAATTGTTTTAGTTTTAAACTTCTTTAGGTGGCCTGGGAAACAGGTCTTTGTATGTACACAGATGTTTACATTTCCACACACTTCTAGATACATAATGTGTTCTTCAGTTGTGGAATGTAAGCAGCCAACTTCAGGTTAATGCATTTGCTACCTCTGCTGTAGGCCTGAAGAATGTTTTTTTCCCAGCTATGCTAATGAGGCTAGTAAAAGATACAAATGGCAGCACTGCCAATCTTGTTTTCAGTCTGCGGAGCCTGCACGTAGAAAGGGCATTTTTCATCATGTATTCTTTGGAGATTCTGGGAAGGTCTGAGAAGGCTGCAGGCCTATGAGCCACATTTGATGACAGTTTATGCCAGAACGTTATGGCTCCATGCAAAGCAGTGGATGAATTACGCATGTGTGACAAAGCTGGTATGAGAGACTCTGGTCGCGGCCTGACTTTTCCTTGCCTGCTGAACACAGCTTATAATTTAAGTGGTAATGGGGAGAAAAGCAGTGGGACGACAGAAAATACACACGACCGAGGCATCATGTGTTTGTCAAAGCACATGCCCTCCATCCTCGTGCTGGCTGCATTTTCTGTCACGCTTCTACTGCGGCTATGCGTAAATCAGCAAACTAAACAGTGCCAGGACATGGACACAGGCATTGGACCTTGAACTGTTACCGTGGCATGGTTTTAGCCAGGGAAAGCTAGTAATTTCCCCAAGAAAATTCCTGAGTGCAGTTTAGGCATTAGCATGGACCAGGGACAGGCGACTTGGATGTAACTGCCTTGTTCCAGAGACAGGATGTTTAACAGAATGGAAGCGACTAAACTGTACAATTAGCAGCCAGATCTCTTTCCTTGTTCTTAGGCCATTTAATTTACTAGTAAATAGTAAACTAAATAATATTGTTACTAAAACAATAGTCTGCAAGGTAATTGAGTTTGGAGGCACTTTCCTTTGGAACAGAAAGCTACTGGCCCTATTCAACCACCTTTTCCAAAGTGTTTTACTATGGCATGAGTGGAAAAATACATTTGAAAGTTACCACATGAATCCTCTGGTTAGTCCTATCCGACCTCAAGCTTCCCCACCAAGCTTGTTAGGCTCACAAGAGGGAGAGAGATGCTCCCTGTTCCTTTCCAAAACCTCGAATTGGCAAAGCCAACCAACAGTATTTTCTAGTACGTTAATTCTGAGATTAAGAAAACTGTGTACTTTGTATTGTGCAATTTCATAGTTACTATGCACTTAGCTTCCTTCTGAGCAACGTATTTTCCTATGTAAGTAACTATGTAAGATTTTTGACTACATTATGAAGTTATTAGCACCAAAACGCAGTCTTACACATTTTACAGGAAACAAAAATTCTCCCAATAGTTGTCACCTCCTAATCTACATTTAATTAATGTAAGCAGCAAAGGAACATTTCTATTCTTCTGGGACAAACTGCTAGCTGTGTGTTCGAATTTTGTTGCTACCGATCTTCCCTTAAAAAGGAGCGAGCGGCAGACTAAAAGAGGCTGTTATCAGTGGTATCTTCCATCGTTTCTTTCCCGAAGTTCGAAAAAAGCGCACAGAAAAACTGTGTCGCACGAACAGAAATCCAGTTTCAGGTTGTTTTCGCAGCAGTAAGGGCCTTCCGGGCCGGGGGCCGAGACGAGAGAGGGCACTTTGACACAAGAGTTTCACAAAGTGGAAATGGCCGGTAGACCGTGAGCCCCCCGGTTCCAGCACGCCCTCCCCAGCCCGTCCCCGGCTCGGCGATACCCGCCCGCCCCGGCAGCGCCTCCCAGAGCGCAGCGGGAAAACTCGCGGCCCCCTCAGCCCCCGGGCCACGCTCGGCGGCCGCGGGGGACCCTCGGCGCACCCCGAGACAGCGGCCCGCCGCGCATGTCCGCCGCCACCTCCCCGGCTGCCGGACGGCGCCTGCGCAGCGAGGCCACGAGCGGCGCTGCTGCCGCGGCCGCTCCGCCCGGATCCCTCCGCCGCCATGCGCCGGTCCCGGCGCCCCGCCCAGCGGCGCGCTTCGAGGGCTGCCGCCGCGCAGGGCCGCGGCCTGTGAGCGGGGCGGCGGGGGCTGCTCTGGCGGGCCCGGCATGGCGGGGCGGCGGTGCGCGGGCGGCGCGGCCGCCTTGGCCGAGGCGCCGGGCTGCGGCGCGGCGGCGGAGCCCGCCCGGGAGCTCTTCGAGGCCTGCAGGAACGGGGACGTGGAGCGGGTCAAGCGGCTGGTGCGGCCCGAGAACGTCAACAGCCGGGACACGGCCGGCAGGAAGTCCAGCCCGCTGCACTTCGCCGCAGGTACCGGCCTGTGGCCGCCGTTACCGTCCCTGTGGGGAAGGGGAGGCCCGGGGAGCAGCCCCGCCGGGTGCCGGGCCCGCTGCCCGGGCCGCGCACCTCCGCCTTCCTCTCGGCGCGGGGCCTGGGTAGGGCCCGGCCTGGCCGAGCCGCGGAGGAGCACTCGGTGCGTCGCCTTCCCGCAGGCCCCGCCGCGGCGTTGGCCCGGGCGCGGCGGCGGGGGTCGGAGCGCCTCGCAGCCCCCGTGTGCGTCTGGCGCCCGTCCCGTGGCTGCGGCCGTCTCCAGGCGTGGATGGCCGAGTGGTACCGGTGTCGTCTTGTTTCTTTCTCAAAACCAAAAAAAAACCCAACCCACCTCAGCTGGCGCTGAGGACATCTGGACCGAGGTTCTGACTGTTCATGTTGTGGCATGTGAGCTCTGACAGGTGGCATATGTTCCAGGTACTGCTTCCATTAATTTCAGCAGGCCTGTTCCTTTTTAGAATTTCACCCATGAAGGGTGCCTGTCACACACCATTCCTAAGCCTTTTGCTTTCTTTCTTTAGCAAATAGACTTTGTTAATTCGGGACTTAGGTATGCAAACAGCTGACATCACGGAACAACTGCTTTCACTGGCAACAGGTCAGAAGATTGTATCCCACCTTTTCAGACTAAGACCTGACTGTGACTGTTGTTTTCATGTTGTTTGTTTTGATTTTAACGCAGCATCAGATGTAGGACCCCAAGGCTGGCAGGCTGCAGAAGACAGCAGCGTATTTTCAGCTAAAAAACATGAATAATAATAAAGATGTTTGTTTCTTCTCCAGATTGTTTTGGAAAAGGTTTCTACTTAAGCTGTCTTTTCCTCGCATTCAGTAGACTTAAGAGATCTAATTTCTTTAAAGCTTCTTCAGGATAGCTGCATTGGACAGATTTGAGAGACTGGATCAGCAAGAGAGCCCAGGAGACAACTTAAAACATCCTGTCAGAGGAAAACAGTTTTGCAGCAATCTTTTTATATGCAGCTGTCCTGCCTGTTCACTACTAAACTCTGAACTTGTAAGCGTATGAGTATGTTTTACAGCATCTTGGAGAAGTGAGGGTTTTTCTCTTTTTTTGATTTTCTTTTTTTTTTTTTTTTTTCCTGTTGTGCCTAAGGAGTTCCTCGTGCGGTATAGTGATCTAGTTTATCTCTCTGGACAGGAGTGAACTGTCTTTAAAAAACAGAACTCCTGACCTATAGAAAGCTTTTCCTTTAAAAATTGCATAGCAATAAGTTCATGCAGTTGTTAGACTTCTAATGTTAAACAGTTTGGTGTGTGAATGGGAGAGGGCATTGCCATGCTTACGTGTACTTCAGGCTTGATGAAGAGAAATTAATTGCTTCTCTCACAAAACTGCAGGAGATGGTGAAAGTTACTGGTTAGTATGTGACATAAAATAATTTCTTGATTTAGCACTCTTCCACTGCTTCAGGTAGAACTCTGCTGTTGTCAGCCCACCTGCAATAGACTCCGTGTGAAAGATGGACATAAGTAACTCTTGGATTTTAGGGTTATTGTTTTTGTTTTGTTTTGTTTTGCTTTTAACCCATGATTCACAGTTTGAGTAATACTATGTTCTTTTGTCTTCTGTCTCTAAGGGCATTACCTTCCAGGAAGTAAAAGCAAAAGTCTGTTGTATTCTTGCTTTGTATAGCTTAGGTGGCTACGTGTTCTTAGAAAATACATTACAAAACTTCTCTGACTAGTTTCATTCGGTTTCAAGACTTGTTTTATGGAAGAGGTGGAGCTGAATTATGAAGATAGGTTTTGTATTGCTCTTTTTCTTTTTTTTAGTGGCATTCTGGTGTCTGAACTTGAGTTCTATTTTTATAAGTCTTTTCCCAAATCTTACCTAGTAATTTAAAGAAATAAATTCCTCTTTTTCCATTTGCCGTTTTATAATGGTGAATTTTAAAATATATTTAAAAAAAATAATACTGCAAGGTGTCCCTGAGCATGTGTCATTATTAGAAATAATACATGTTGGGATCTTGGTGAAGATTAGTCTTCGGATTTTGTAGTACACGATTGTGTGTGTGGTAGATAAATTGTACGAAAGCTTAAGTCAAGAGCTCACCACCCTTTGCAATATAATAGGCTTAGTCCTCTCTGACCATAAGCTGCATATACTCCCTCAAGTCAATCAATTTCATTACAGTGTATGTCGAACTTGAAAGTATCACAAGGTTTCAGGGACTTGTCAGGAACCAAGATGCCCTTCCTGCAGACTTTCTTCCAAAAAATGGATGCCTGGGGCAGGGGAGAAGAATCGGAGCTCAGTTGTTTCTGTAGCTTTTCATCTCATCAAAATTAGGTCAATGTCAATTATGACACAACAGTGACTGTAAATAAATAAATATTTTTTAAAAAAAATTAAAGGATAATATTCAGGATTTGTTCCTCAAAAAGTGACAGACTTTTAACTGACAAGTTCAGTGTCATAGCTGTGCTATGAACAAGTGCAGTCACAGCTGACTCAGCTGGCATAGATTGTACAAGAGTGTCAGCTGGAGGCCCAGAGTAGCCCCTCTACTTTGCAGTAAGAAGTAATGGGGTCATGATGATGAGAAAGTTATCTTGCACAGTTGCAAGCTGTGATACCAATACCATTTAGTTGATCTTTCGATAGAAACTCAAGAGCCAGGGAAAAAAACCCACTCCTTAAAAATGACAATATTTTTTTTTGAAGTGTTGAAATTGTTTTTGCAGCAGTGAACTAATGGCAAAAACGAACTGTTACAGTAGGTAGTGGTTCTCTTCTGTGTGTCAGTAAAGGCTGTGCCCTTTTTCCACTCTCAGTGAAAACAAGAGAGAGGAGAGAGTGAGCATTGCACAGAGTTTGGCCACCTCCTCTGGACACGTACATCCTTCAGAAAATAATGAGAAAATCCTTTTCTTTCTGTACATGGTGCCCTCTTGTACAGATGCTTCCACAAGGAAGTAAGGAATCTCAGCTGCGCGCTCAGTGCTGAGGAGAAGTTACAAAAATTGGTGTGATGCAAAAGAGCCCGTCTCAAGCTTAAAATAACTAATAGGTAGTTTAGGGGTGTTGCTATACTTCTTGGGGTATTTTCTGAATGGTTGCAGGCTTTGCCCAGAGAGCAGCTATGGGCTGCTCATGAACTGTATCTGAACTTTCGTGCGAAATACAGGGCATCCAAGTGAATTCTCTGCACCTATGATGAGGTTTTACTACAGCTGATTTTCAATTAAAGTATTGATTCCTGCTAAGATTGGCATTTTACATTCAAAACCATGGCTATGCATCAAAGCTTTGAGAGACAGGAATGCTTTCTGTACAAGAATGAGTGATCTTTAGCTCCAGACTTGTAACTTCTGGTTAGAGAATTTGATCAGAGGCTTCTCTGACATAACTAAAGCAGTTCTGGAAAACGTTTTTTGGTACTGAAAGAAGATACCAAGCGATCTGTCATCAAATAACAGCTTTGATGATGGACTTTGAGCAGATTTCTGTCATTTGTGAAAAGTCTGGGTAGATCCTTGAAAAATTTAGCAAATTTTGAGTATACATTCAAACTTTTTGAATTTTGGAGACATAAGAAAAAATCAGGAGGACACATGTAAGAAAAATAATAACCGTAGAATCATAGATTCTAGATCATCTAGTTCCAACCCCCCTGCCATGGGCAAAGACACCTTTGCCTATATCAGGTTGCCCAAAGCCTCATCTAGGGGAAGGAATATTTATAATATCTAGTTATGAAAGCTAAACTTATTTAAGAATGAGAAGTATGCTGCATATAATTTACTATATAGACAATACAGCTGCATGGGTATATGTTGTATAGGTATTGATTTTTATTTTTTTTACAGCAGAAATATGTATGCACGTGCCGTGAATATGGCTGCCTGTGCAGATAAATTGTTTTTGAGTGGACCAGAGGTCTGATCCAGTTCTCATCGCAAGTGTGCTGAGCTCCTTTTCTCTGTTAGGACAGGCAAGGTACCTTCTGTCAGCTGTGAGATGGGTAACTGTAATGTTGAGACTCAAAAGTTAATTTGACGTACAGTATGTAGTTCTATCAAAGTTAAGCTAAGATTTGTATTATTAGTAATATATTTTGGAGAGTTAAAGCACATCACCAATACGTCTTGTGACTGTTACTCGAAAATATCTTGGAGTTTGTGCTGAGATTAAAAAGTTTCACATAAAATTATCTTTATAAGAATCAGAAATCTGTAGGGAGTGAGTGTGGTTCCTTGTCAGACTTCTGAGGGAAGAGGAAGAAAGATAAAATTTAACAAAGTCTTTTCTGAATACCTTTTCTGGCCTCTTAATCTTTGGCATATACAGCTTGCTTAATAATGGCAATGTTTGAGTTTTGAGCTCCAGACAGCAAAGGTGAAAGTGCTTCTTGCTCCAGGATTTCAGTTGCTGTCAGTCAGGGAGAAGGGTTTACTGAATAGTCAGGTTTAGTGAAGAGTGTGCTATGAAAAAGTTGAGTTGCAACTAAACTAAAACTAAAAAGTTCAGTTGTCTAAAATGCTGATACTTCTCATATGCTTCTGTGATTTTTGTCACTGAAATGCTGTGTGGCTATCAGGAATAAACATTTCTAGGTTATGGTTGCAGGGACTTAAACCTGCCTACGTTCCACCGACGATATGTAACAAAGTTTTAAGTTTACCACAATTTGAGTACTGCTGGTGTTGGCAATTGTCTGGTGGTTCAGTCTGAGGGAGAAGCTCAAGACTTCCTCCCCACCTGGTTCTTGATCTCTTCAGGACAACAGTTTGCACTCAGATACTACAAGCAGGGAGGGCCAAGTCCTACACACACAGCTTCTTTCACAGAAGGTGCTTGGCACAAGTCTGATATGTACCAAAATACGGCTCTTACCTGCCCCAATAACCGCCAAGACTCTGAGAGACCTTCATGAGACTTTTGAGGGATTTCTGTAGGCAGTGGCCTTTGGAATGTAACCAGATGGGCATAATGGTTACAAGCAGAAGTCCTAAATCATTCTGGCCTCTTGTGGAGATATTAGAGAAAACGTAGATACAGTTCGATGTACTGGTTTATTTGCTGTTATATAAAAGTGCGAGATACAGCTGAAATTAAACAATAGTTGCTATAGAATTGGCTTCTAAGAGCAATTACCTCATTTATGATATGTTTCTAGCCCCATATGTGCAAGTGAGCTTATTTTTTTTTGTTGTCTGCTAACTTGAATGATAGATTCGTTAAAAAGTGCTTCAGATTGTGTAAGAGCATTTTTGTGCTTCAGTCATGATCAAATTTTTATAATCATTTTAGGTATCATTGAAGGTAGGCATTACAAATGTCTTTAAATTATGGTTGTGCATACTCTCATAATAAATTTCTTCCATAGAGAATGGTCTCAGATAAACTTCTTATGTCCCTAAGGGTTTTCTTAAATGATCGTTTCAAACTGTGTGCACATTATGTTAATTATTCCTTAGAAAGCAAATAGCCACACTTCTAGTTTTAACCTGAAAGCAGTGCTGCTTACTTGCTTTTTTTAAAAAAAGCTGTATGTTTCTGTAAAATACTTTTCATGTTAATATGAATTTTTTTTAAAAAGCTTAGAATATAAATTGTATATACCTTGGCTTGTAGCCAGTCTCATCCTTACTGCTCCCAGGGCTCATCTGTTGGTCCATCCACAAACTGGCTGTGGGTTGACAGAGTATCATACAAATACTGTATGAATATTATTTTTCTACTGATTTTGATCTGATTCTTAGGGGTTTCGAAAATAGCCTTAGTGTGTAAATGTTCCTTCAGTATAGGATGCCAGTTATGATTGTTTAGAGTGGTTACTGTTGTTCAAGTTTGGGTTTTTAATCTGTGTATGTGAGACAGGGAATTTTCGTACCCAATTATGACACCTTTCCTCCCTTTATCTCTTCCAGGTTTTGGTCGGAAGGATGTAGTTGAATATTTACTTCAAAGTGGTGCCAATGTCCATGCGCGAGATGATGGAGGCCTTATTCCTCTTCACAACGCTTGCTCTTTCGGTCATGCCGAAGTTGTCAATCTTCTGTTGCGGCATGGTGCAGATCCCAATGCTCGGGATAATTGGAATTACACTCCCCTTCATGAAGCTGCCATTAAGGGCAAGACAGATGTCTGCATTGGTAATTTTCTCCCATTCTTCCTGTGACTGACTCATTTCTCTTCACTGTGAAGATTCAAGAACCTTTTAAAGACTGTTTTTTATTCTATGAAGCTATGGCTGGTATAAGGATTAAAACTAAAAATCTTTCATAAACTTAAATTCATATGCCAGTTTTATAAGAAACAAGTTTCTAGATCTGTTTTTGACAATTCCTTAAGTATAAAGGTTCACATTGACATCATGAGGAAAGAGCTTTAGAGTGACATGATGGAGCTAGATTCTTTTCTGCTACAGCCTAGGCTCTTATGCTGCCTTCTGCTGCTACTCACAGTGCAGTGAAAAGAACAGAACTGGTTTTAATAATGGTTTCATTCTGTCTTTACGTGTAGCAGCCATCTTAAATTAGTTAAGAGGAGTGGTGAAACTTCAATTATATTGACCACTTGTTTTGCCTACACAGTTTTCAAGAATTAGGAAGAGGTAGAAACTCGGGTAGTCAAAAATCTAATTTTTTGATTGTGTGGTTTACTCTCATTTACTTTAATTAAGGAGCACATTTGGAGAGTTGTAGATATAACATTGCCTGTTTGGCCCCAA
This sequence comes from Tauraco erythrolophus, assembly GCF_009769465.1. NCBI lineage: Eukaryota > Metazoa > Chordata > Aves > Musophagiformes > Musophagidae > Tauraco > Tauraco erythrolophus. Next base: position 19,118,866 of record NC_141473.1, on the reverse strand, counting down.
TATGAGTGCAAGATGCGTGGCCTGCTGCTGCTGTGTACAGTTTAGGGCGTAGTCACTTGTGGATTGGGGCAGCATGCTCTGGAGCTGATGTGAAGTAGCTACTGGTTTTTATGGTGTGTCAGTTGCAGTCTTTCAGCTGAGATTGTTCCATTTCTGCTCTGCTTTTTTCTCACAAAAGGTGTCTAGGCATGTTTCACTAGTTCAGCTGTTCACAAGTGACATTAAGGAATTCTGACATGAAAAATTTGAGAGGGGAAGTTAGGACCGGTAACTGGATGTTTCTTTTGTTGTTTGCATCTTACATTAATGATATGTCTCAGAAGCCTTGTGTTGCTGAATTGTTTTCTTATGGAAAACTTTGGCATTTTGTAGTACTGCTGCAGCATGGTGCTGAACCAACCATCCGGAACACAGATGGACGAACAGCTTTGGATTTAGCAGACCCGTCTGCAAAAGCCGTGCTGACTGGTAAGTGATAATCTTCAGATTTATTATAGTCGAATGAATGTAATACTGTATTTTGGGTTTTGTCTTTCTGATATTACTATAACTTCTCTCTGTTTTCTAATTCTAAATAGAATTTCCCATATGGCCTTCGTCATCTCAGATATAGGACGATATATGTTCTAGACAAACAGTTTATTGCGCTAGTTCGGTAATGGACTGTCAAATTTTTAGCATTTATGTTCTCTAAAATTTTGGAAGAGGAGGATAGGTAGTGAACTTCACATATATAGATATTTATTTAACAATTAAAGAAACTCCCTTTTGTCTTCCAGGTGAATACAAGAAAGATGAACTCTTAGAAAGTGCCAGGTACGCATGTTTGGAAGATAGCTGGAATTTAGTTATATTTTCAGAATGTTATGTAATGAATGTATATATTGGCTTTTGAGCTGGCATTCCATCTAGATGCTAAGCTTTGACTGTTATCTGTGAATAAAGCTACAAAAATAGTTATACATATGCATTTTTGCTTTCCCCTTAATGCTGACAATACAGAAGTGAATGTATCACTTCAGAACACATCTGCTGAACATTATAACAGGAAAAATATAAAAATATAAATAAGCTACTAAAAACTGGAATAGAGAGAAAACTGCCCATTTCGTATCTTGTTTTTCAGGAGTGGAAATGAGGAAAAGATGATGTCTCTTCTTACACCATTAAATGTTAACTGTCATGCAAGTGATGGCAGAAAGGTATTTTTGTTTAAAAACTGATATAAAATTATTTCACTCTTACATGTTTCAGTTATTGTTTGACCACATTTTAAGAATGTTAAACATAGAATCTGTTTATTTCTTTAATATATGTGGGAAAATAAGATTGTGCCTCTCTAGCAGCTAGCTGATTTTTTCATTTGTTTGTTTTTTAACCTTAAAAGGACTATGTAGGTATTTCCATCTAGGAGCAATAAACAAACATCTTTTCAACTGGAACTTCTGCTTGACCTTCGTATCTGCAGTGATAAAGAAGGGAGATCTTTTCATAGATTATTGTAGCTATCACAAAGAGGTACCTGCAGGCCCCTTCTTTGCCACACACCCTAGGTAAATTATCCTTGCTGTTGCAGGAGCAAACTATTCATGGCTTTAAGTTTTGGTAAAGAACTACGTGAAAAATGTTCAAGATCTCTGTTCTAAAAAATCCTGACAGTCTCCTAGGTTCAGCCCCTAGCCTACTGAAGGTTCAGACTATTATAGAGTGCGAATTTTTGGCATCCTCATTGTTCTCATTAAGTATGTGTACTCATTCACTTAAGTTTTGTTCAAATGAGTTTTCCTCTTTAAGGCTTTGTGGTAAGATATTGGGATCTCCATAATAGTTACATATCTCTATTTTTCTCATCTTCTGGTTATGAGACTCATCCTCTAGGAACGGTCCAAAGTCAGTTCAGTTGATGGGCTTGTAAATGAATAGGACAAGATATCTCTTCACTAATTTGTGGCTCTGCCCTTGGTGCTGCTGATGGATACGCTTGAGTGGGTTTGCTAGGAAAGATCATAGAGCAGACCTGACCACTCTGCAGAGGGTGAGAATTTAAAAGAGAAGATCGTTGCCTCCACACACCCACTAACTTAGTGCACTCACAGATGTGGATGACAATCTCTGTTGATAATTTCTAAACTTAATCTATTGATTGTCAGGGAGACCTCTTTATAATGTAGCAGTCGTCATTTCTAATAGCCGTCTTATTTCCCCTTTCACAAGGGACATAGTTTGTCCCAGCAAAGCATTTATAGTTATGGTAGGCTAAAAGACAAAAATGGACTGTAGGACTCAAAAATGCATTAAGAGGGCCTTCGTTGCCAGAATGTATTAGTGATGGAGCAAATTCAGTGTTTGTGTTTAAGAGGACTGGGAGAGTAGTCAGTAAACAATGAACATAGTTATGAAATGACTGATTCAAGCACTCTTTTTGAATGTTGAAAGTATTTTAAGGACTTCAGTAATTAGTATTGTTAACAAGTTTTAAAGCAAACAGTTACAAAATCAACCCTTGGTTTAGTGTAACTGATTACTTCTACATTCTGTCATTTCAGTCTACTCCTTTACATTTAGCAGCTGGGTACAACCGTGTAAAAATAGTACAGCTCTTGCTGCAGCATGGGGCTGATGTACATGCTAAGGATAAAGGGTAAGTTCATTTTTCCTTTTTTTCAGAATAAACAGAATTTGTTAAAAATCGAGATGCAGTGAAGAATAGTAATACTATTTTAACCATGAAGAATTTTTTTACTTGAGAGCGTTATGCTGTCTTTAACCTTTCTGTTATGACAAAATGCAAAGTGTACAGGCTTGAGACTTGTGAATCAGTAGAATCCAAATTATGCTGACCATAGAACATACTACCTTTTAGGTATCACTGGCCAAATTATTATCTCTTGTTCCATAAAATGCCTTCATACACGACTGTGAGTTCAGCAAATATTTAGATGATTAACTCAGTCTTAATTTTCTTTCTACTTTTAAGCTTCTGTGCTTCTTTTTGCAAAGAATATGATAAAAATTGAAGACTTGTTTTCCAGAGGTTTTATTTGGACTACGTTTTCAAACATTTGGTTGTTATGTCAGGAAACTTAGTGAAATGTAGACATGCCAAGTTTAGTTACATAAAATATAACGAAAAAACCTAGTTTTAAAATGTGTATTTGTGTACATTAAAGATTATGAAAAACAAACTCTTATTCTTCCGTTTTTCCTAGGATCTCTTTGCAGCTACATAAGTAGCTGCCTGATCAGACAGCTTTAATTGTCCTCTTGTGATTGGATTTCACTTTCGTCGTTTCTCCCTTACCAGCCCACAGTGAAAGAATTCCCTTTGGGCAGTTTCTCGTTTGCTCCTAAGACCACTGGGTTTGAAAGAGTATGAAGCTGGCTTTAAAACCTCTGTAGTCCTGCTGTTACTGTAGAATATTGTACAGCTAAACATTAGCCAGTAAGACTTTTTAGTTTCCAAGGGAGAAGTAATGTTACAGAAATGTTCTTGTGAAAAAGGAAATAATTACTGTCCCTCCTGAAAATCAGCGGCCGATAGTTCTTCCTGCTTAGGGTTCCGAGTCTGAGCAGAACCATTTCGTTTGCAGTAAGATGGTGTAATTAATTTCTCATCTTTTTATTATTTTGAACGTTTATTGTTCTGAAAAATGCTGACAGGATTTTCTGGGTTCTTCTCCGGCTTCGTATTTCCCCTCAACTTCATTTGAACATCTGTGATATTGTTTTTGTTAAATGCTCAAGGTGCAGCATAGTGGCATTTGCAATGTTATAGATGCATTTGGAATTCAAATATGCATACTAAGATAATCATCCTTCCCTTTTCTCTCCAATATAGAGATTTGGTGCCACTTCACAATGCCTGTTCCTATGGTCATTATGAAGTAACAGAGCTTCTAGTAAAGGTTGGTCTTTAAAGAGATTGAATTACATATTACTAAATAAGAACAGTTTATAATAGACTAATGCAAGTTGGATTTTTTTTTTTTTATTTTGTACTTTGACTTACAAAACTTAAAGAATGATAGATGCCTTTTGCTCTACAAGTTAGTGATTATTAAGCTGCAGCTACAGAATCTTCTGCTGGCAAGGAAGCTGTTTCCTTATAAATGCGCTTTGTATTTTTAACTCTATCTGCTCCAAAGTTGAATGGTTTCGTACTACCAAGTAAGTACTTCTAATCTCAACCTTCCCACCCTTACACAAAAAAAATACTAAAACTGAGCAATATTGTGAGTTTGACAATAAAAAAATATTTCAGAAGACAGAGTATTAAGGAGTTCTTGAAAAGAATAGTGGTAAATATCATAAATGTTTTAAAATTAAAGAGTAATCAGTCTCTTGAGGGAATGAACTTTACAACATCGATTCTGGCCCTGAATTGTATCCTTCACCCCAAAGCAAGAAAAACATACGAATTTTCCTAACGTGAGTGAACTCTCAGAAATGAATTGGTTTATCTGGATTATGTTAATCTTGAAGCTAAAGTATGATGCACGTTAAACTAGTGGCTTGAAGATGTGGCCTGCAAAAATCTGAGAGTGTTGTCCACCAAAGGACTTTTGAACTATGCCCGTTCTCAGCTGCTACAGCAAGTCATGATCATTACAACAGCTGGGGGTGTTCTATTAGATAACTCTAGATGTTTGGATGCTCAGGGAATGGCTGTTACCGTTATATTCTGCATGTCTCAGTCCTCACTAATTCCATGTGTCTTTCTATTTGTTTAGCAAAAATTAAGTAAAAAATTATTGAAATAAGCATATATTGCAGTAAGTACAAATAGTCAAGATTTTTTTTTTAGTTCAGAGATCAATTATAAAGTGAATCGTTAAGAGTTGTGGTACTACAAAAAAAAAGCTTCTTGTCTAGACACTACTGCATTTCTTAACTGTTAAGCTAGAGCTGTGTTCTGTGCTCGCAGCCCAGAAAGCCAACTTTATCCTGGGCTGCATCCAAAGAAGTGTGGCCAGCAGATCAAGGGAGGTGATTCTGCCCCTCTACTCTGCTCTCGTGAGACCCCACCTGCAGTTCTGTATTCAGCTCTGGGGCCTTCAACATAAGAACATGGACCTGTCAGAGCAGGTCCAGAGGAGGGCCATGAAGATGATCTGAGGACTGGAGCACTTGTCCTCTGAAGACAGGCTGAGAGAATTGGGGCTGTTCAGCTTGGAGAAGAGTTGACTCTGGGGAGACGTTATAGAAGCCTTCCAGTACCTAAAGGGGGCCTATAAGAAAGCGAGAGAGAGACTATTTTTTGCAAGGACATGTAGTGATAGGACAAGGGGCAATGGCTTTAAACTGAAAGAGGGGAGATTTAGACTAGATCTAAGGAAGAAATTTTTTACGATGAGGGTGGTGAAACCCTGGAACAGGTTACCCAAAGAAGTTGTGGATGCTCCGTCCCTGGAAGTGTTCAAGGCCAGGTTGGATGAGGCTTTAACAGGAGCAACGGGAAAAAGCATGTCCTATCAGACTTGCTTACAAACAGAACTCCAAGTGCGTGCAGAATGTTACCGGCAAAGAATTACACTGATATCAATAATTCAAGAATATTACTTGCAGAACCTTGTACTTAAATGTTTTGAACTGAAGTCAACTTTGAGTGCTTATCTCCTTCTAGGTATCTTGGGGACTGTTCACAGAACATGTATTTATCTTAGTGCAACTGTTCACTCTAGACTTTTTCTAGATCAACAAGAAACAGAGGCTTGTTCAAAGGTGATTTGGAGTATATTAGGAATTAGACTCTTTCTCTGATTTGACCTGTAGCAGAGCTGCTTTCCTTTTAAGAGATGCTGGAGAAAGCCTAAAGGAGGCTAGCCTGCCTTTGGCTGCTTTGAATGTACCTGTGAGACACTAGGCGATTAAAAACTGCAATGTGCTGAAATGTGTTATATTGAAGATGAATGAGTGGAGAATGTCTTGCATAGAGTTTGCATATGAACATTGATTTTTATTTTAACAGTCTACTGCATTGAAACTAATGACAGAAGTCTTTTTCTAATGATCTGGTTTTGATATTGCATCTTTTTTACCCCTTTGCCTTTCAAGCATGGAGCATGTGTGAATGCAATGGATCTGTGGCAATTCACCCCTCTGCATGAAGCAGCTTCTAAGAACAGGGTGGAAGTATGTTCTCTTTTGTTAAGTTATGGTGCTGACCCAACGCTGTTGAACTGTCACAACAAAAGCACCATTGATTTGGCTCCAACACCCCAATTGAAAGAACGATTAGCATGTAAGTATAAAGTGAGACCAGTTTTACAGTTATAGATTGTAACGTGTACTTAAATTCCCTAGACAGTGACCTGTCAGAAATCAGATTTGGAAAACGCTTACGCCAAGCAATTGTGCAATGTTAAACAGTACGCTTCACTGTTTATATTTTGAGATTGCTAGATTTTTCTGAATGTAGGCATTTAAAATAATTTTATTGTCAGTTTTATAGTCATGTGGTTGTGACGGGTTTTGTACATTTTCTTCCGTGAATACACGCTTTCCCTCACGACCTTGCCAGTACACTTTCATTTTCCACACTTGCTCTTGTCATTGCATCGAGACTGTTGAAAGTCATTTTTATTCCACTGTGTTTTCTTTGAAGAAAAACCATAACTGTTTGGAATGTTAAATATGTTTGAGTATGCCACAAACGCTGAAAGTTCAAAGAAATTGATGAAAGACATTGATTATTTTTTTTTTTGTGTGTGTGTCCAGAAAACAGAAGGAGTGGGAAAGAATGCCCTCAAATTCTGTCCTTTAGTGGTCAAACAATAACTTTCTGGGATGTGTACAAAAATTATCAGTAAATGCTACGTTAAACTTTGTGTTAGCATCTAGAAATGATTTTCCAAAGACAGGTCAGAAGTAGAGTTTTATATTTGCTTGAATTGGCACATATGTGAAGAGGTGAACCTAGAACAGTGGTGAGTGAAATAGATCTTGTTCAGCCAGTTTAAATGTCTGTGGCTTTGGTTTAGAAACAAAGCACATTCCTGTAGTGTTTTGACTTAGCTAACAAGTTCTGTCAAGTGATGTAAAAGCTTAATGCTTGCACTATGGTCTGCTGAATAAAATGAATATTTTTACCTAACTGAAAGAAACAATGCTCTTGATCCCTCTTAACGAGTTAAGAAGTGTAACCTTCTGGTATGTATTTCTTTCTTTTTAAAGATGAATTCAAAGGTCACTCACTGCTACAGGCTGCAAGAGAATCGGATGTAGCTCGTATAAAGAAACATCTTTCTTTGGAGACAGTGAACTTCAAGCATCCTCAAACACATGAGACAGCATTGGTAATATCTCAGGATTTATTAATTATTTTGCATATATTGTAGCACACTTAAGCATACTAGGTAATAGTTTAGAACTAAAAATTTCAATGTCAAACGATGTAATTCAGACCAACCTAGAATATCCGGTTTCTAGTTAAACAAGTAACATTGATTAATATTTTGTTCTTAAGATTAATGTTAAGACTAATCTAAATTGCCTGTTTAATTTAGGTTGTCTAAATGACTGTTTTTCTGTGGAATGGTCTAGTTTTAAGCAACAGCAAGCTATGTATGTTAGCTTTGTTTGTAAAGCCTGAAGGTTTCCAGCAATTATTGGAGGGGGAGCTCTGGAACATACCAGAGTAAATCCAAAAGCCCATGTGGAATCTCCTGAACTAATAAGCTTCTACATGTTGGCTTTTCTTTTTTCTGTTGACTTTGCACACAACCAACTGTTAACTGCCAGCTGATCTGCAAACAGTAAAACCTGTATATTGATAGCTAGTTGTTAATGCTATGATTTTTAATGTTCTCAGCACTGTGCTGCTGCATCTCCATATCCTAAGAGAAAACAAGTATGTGAATTGCTGCTGAGGAAAGGAGCAAACATCAACGAAAAAACAAAAGAGTGAGTGGTTACAAATGAATACTCTTAAGTGCTTGTTTAGAAGATTTTGCAAACTACTCTTTGAATTATTCTTTCTTTCTTTTTTTTTTTAAAAAAAAAAAGCTTCTTGACTCCTCTGCATGTGGCATCAGAAAAGGCTCATAATGATGTTGTTGAAGTAGTTGTGAAACATGAAGCTAAGGTATGAATTACTGTTCATACTTTTTTTCATTGAGGTTTACCTACTGTACAGATTTTCATACTATGAGAACGGACAGCTGAGTAGACAGTGTTTCCTAAAATAATTCATTTTGGAAGGCTGTAGATTTATACACTTCAGGTATAGGCCATCAATCCATCAGTACACTGCTATACATTGAGGCATCATCGTTGTTTTGGTCCTATTGTATAAGAAGCGCCGCTGTAGTTCTTCTCATTGTTAACTGAAAGCTCACAGAGTCTTATTTGGTGCTTCATTGTCCAGCAGTAGTGATGAAACACTGAAGGAAAAAAAAAAAAAGTAGAGGATATATACAAACAAGGACAAGCTAGACTGAACCGTATAGCAGGTAGACTTTACGTGATGTTGTGTGCAGCAAAAATGCCATTGAAAGCAAAATGTTAAATCGTAACATAGTGTTTAGTTCAAATTTCCACAGAAAGTGAAAAGGAGATTCTCTGTAATACTTGAATCCTCCAAAACTGAATAGAATCTCTCTCTCATGGAAGTTTGATAACAGCCTGACTGCTGTGAAGTTTCCAAAGCAGTGATCAAAACCAGAGGAACAGTAGGGAATACAAGCCACCTTTGGGCGCGGAGTTTTAAAGTGTTAAATACACCTTGACTGAAACACATAAAAAGTCCTCAATCTGAAAAACCACTATAAACCAGTGCAGATAAAAGCTGTTCTGCGTGTTGGCACTGAGGATTTGTGCTGCCATGAGCAAAATAACAGCCTGTATGTGGTAAAATTGCTGTAACTGTTTGTTTACAGTGGATTATTCAGCTGCCTCTAAAAGGGGGCTATTCTTCCTCAGTAAACGTAGTTATAACTTTATGAACTGCTTTTGTTTAAATTTTATCTTTTGAAATGTCATGACCTTTGGAAGTATGCTGAAACTGTTCTTTTAATTAAAGTGAGAAAAATACTTGTGAAACTCTCCCAGTCAGCAATGAGAACAGCTTTAATATTAAGTTTTGTTGGTGGTATTTCTCATCTATGTTATTTTTAGGTTAATGCATTAGATAATCTTGGCCAGACCTCTCTCCATAGAGCAGCACATTGCGGTCATCTTCAGACGTGCAGGTTGCTGTTGAGTTCTGGATGTGATCCTTCCATTGTGTCTCTGCAGGGCTTTACAGCCTTACAAATGGGGACTGAAAGTGTGCAACAGCTACTACAAGGTACAACGGATTTATTCAAGATACGCTTCTGAAGTAATGTGTGCTTCATTTAATTGCCATTCCAAGTGCTGTCAAGAAATAATAGTGAACACAAGTCAAAAAAAAAAAAGTAGTACTTTCTACAGAAGACAGTACTGGGTTGTGCAGTTCTTATTCCATAAACATGTGCATAGGGAGAGTGCCTGCTCTAGGTGTAGTTAACAATATCATTTACTCTCCAGTATGCAGCTACACAGATTGTCAGAGATGCTCAGAATGTTTCATGATATAGCCACCTGGAATAATTTCGGAAAAATCTTGGCATAGGGAGGGGGGAATCTGGTAAGTAGAAAATGAGTTTCAAAGCAAAAAATGGCTGCTTTGCATTTGTGAGCAGAGGCAACAGGGTATATGGATTTCCAAGAGTAAGGTTTGGACATTTTACACATAGGTAAGCTTCTTGATGCAGTCTAATTCTGAAACTCAAATAAGAATGTTTAGTTGGTTCCACAGTTCTCAAAAGTAATAGGAAGCACCTTGCTAAAGGCCACTTTGCAAACACTGTTAAAGCTAATAGCTACACAGTTGTAGATAGTAAGAAAAGACAAAACTTACCTATAATTGTGTAACTTTTTTTAAAGGGAAATCTTTGAAATACTCAAATCCTGTCTTAACAAATTTCTTCAACTATATACACTTACCTGTCATGCAACCTTATTTATTTTGCAGAAGGTATCCCATTAGGTAATTCTGATGCAGATCGACAGTTGCTGGAGGCTGCAAAGGCTGGAGATGTGGATACTGTAAAAGTAAGCTTAAACCTGTCCTAAAAATGAGAGGGAATTGTATCCCAACCTATAATTTCTCAAAACAAGCAATCAAACAACCCTTCACTGATTGCTTTAGAGTTGTGATCTCTCTCCTACAACCTTTATATTGCACAAATATTACAGATGACAAAATGTAATGTTCACCACCTCCAGTGGTTCGTCTTATATAGAAAACGCAAATAAGAAGTTACAGGTGTGGATTTGGGAGAAGGGAGCATTTAATTTTTTTTTTTCTTGTGACATGATCTGTGAAAAGTAAAGGTTTTATGTATAAATAAATGAGTAAGTAAACTTTTTAATGAAAGCAGTTTTTCAAAATTAGATGTGTATAACAACATTGTATGACTAAATTTTTTGATTTGGAGTATTTTAATACTTTAGAGTGCCAACACTATATATAGTGATGTATGTTTTGTTTTGGGATTTTACAGAAACTATGCACGATTCAAAGTGTGAACTGCAGAGATATTGAAGGACGTCAGTCTACACCACTTCATTTTGCAGCTGGATACAATAGGGTGTCTGTTGTTGAATATCTTCTTCAGCATGGAGCTGATGTGCATGCAAAAGATAAGGGGTAAATACTCAAATGTATGTTTTCTTGGCCATTGTAATTGCTGATGTCTGTCAGCTCTTGAATATTGCTAGCTGATAAGCATCCCATCTTTCTTCAGACACTCAGTTTTTGTATTTTAATGGGAAGTTCTATTAGAATGAAGATGTTCAGAATATCCACAAAAGCATTTTGCGTCAAGAATTTGTCTGGCCCTGTGTTTTTACTTCTCTTCAGTGCCACTGCTGATTGCATTTTTACCACTTTGACAGTAGACTATTGTAGAAAGCATAAAAAAAAAAAAATTTTGTTCTGGTTCAATTGTTGAAGATGCATTGTGTTTTAAGTCTATGTCACTTTGAAAAAAGACTCAATTTTTAAAGAGAATTTTTCTCTTTTTTTGATTATTTCCAGAGGACTTGTCCCTTTACATAATGCTTGCTCGTATGGTCACTATGAAGTTGCAGAACTGCTGGTTAAACATGGTGCAGTTGTCAATGTAGCTGACTTGTGGAAATTCACTCCCTTGCATGAAGCTGCGGCAAAAGGAAAATACGAGATTTGCAAACTGCTGTTACAGGTATTACGTACGTTGGAGAGAGGTTACTTTCTTTTCTCTCTTGTTCAGTTTGAAACGTGATTGGGCTGCTTTGACAAATTGATCTGTGTTTTGTGGTTTCTACATGATTATAGTGAAATGTACCTTTTCAGTAAAAGGGATACTATTAGCAACTATGTTGTCCTTTCTCATGCCATAAGTGGAAGGCGCTCTCTGAAGCATTCAAATATGTGTCAGAATATTTGCTCAATAAGGCATAAGATGCCTAAGATGCAATGTTTTTATTCTACTTACATACTTACCAGCTGGTTTTGATGTGTACAGCATGGAGCTGACCCAACGAAGAAAAACAGAGATGGAAATACTCCTCTAGACCTTGTTAAAGATGGTGATACTGATATTCAAGACCTACTTAGAGGAGATGCAGCTCTACTAGATGCTGCAAAGAAAGGCTGTTTGGCCCGAGTGAAAAAGCTGTGTTCACCTGACAATGTCAACTGTCGAGACACGCAAGGACGGCATTCAACACCACTACATTTAGCAGGTCAGTGTTTTAGTTAGCAGGTTTGATCAGAGTTGCTGTGGCTGAACTTTTTATGTCTAGGAAGTTTAAAGTGTAGCCTCAAGCGATAGGATTCTGTATTTTCTCCTGAAAAAAAAAAAAAAGTATTTTATGCATTTTAATCTTACATTCCTCTTCTAAACTGTTTAACTCTAGTGACTTTAATTTCCGATTCTCTCTAGCCAAAGAGGATCTTTTATTGTTTATTGACAAAAGTTTTAAAACCAAATACCCTTAAGTGGGGTGGTAATACATAATACAGTCTTCACTGGGAATGACATCTTAACTTTCAAGTAATTGAAGTGAATTACCACTTCTCTACAGCCTGTCGAGGATGTTTTTTTAATATGTTCTATTTATTCTGTCCTTTTGCAACCTTCCAGCTGGTTACAACAATTTGGAGGTTGCAGAGTACCTATTACAGCATGGAGCAGATGTGAATGCACAGGATAAAGGAGGTTTGATTCCTCTGCATAATGCGGCATCTTATGGGGTAAATATCTCCAACTTTGAGGCTTTGTTTATTTTAAAAATAAGTAAATAAAAGTGGTATATTTAATTGACAGTATTGTTAGCCAATACTCTCTAGAATGCTTTTGCCATTGAGTTGTAATGTAACCTTATTTGTAAAACGCAAAAAAAAAAAAAAATTCTGTCATAGTCAGTTAATAGTATAGGTGAAGATTCCTTAGAATTTGTAAAATCATGGTTGGAATTTACAGAGTTGAGTTTTCTGAACATAAACACTTAGGAAGCCAGCAGTTTGAAAGATGTTCCATAAAATGCATTTCCTTACCTGTGCTGGTCAAATTTTATCAGCAGGGTCTCGTTTTCACTTATGTGGCTGATGTTGAGACACTGATTGTTTTTGTGGGCTTCCTGGATCTTTGTGCATTGATCAAGTCTTTAATCTGAACAGTTGGGAGTACTTCCAAACAGGAAGTTCAAATTCAGGCTTTTTTCCTTCAGATTCCCCTGGACGTGGGGTTCTGTTGTCGTCTGTCCTATTTTCACAAAAGAAGAAATCTTAGCTGTTTACTGGTATGTTACATGTGAGGAAGAATACACCTTGTCTTAATGCCTTTTTTAAAATCATAATTAAAAAGTAAATGTATTCTAAGGAAATTCAGAATGAGGATTACAAAGAACTGTCAATAATAGTTCTGAGTTAGTTTAATACACTGGTACCTTGGAATTTAACAGGTGTTTTTATTTTTCAGCATGTTGATGTAGCAGCTTTACTCATAAAGTATAATGCATGTGTGAATGCTACAGACAAATGGGCTTTCACACCTCTGCATGAAGCAGCCCAGAAAGGAAGGACACAGCTTTGTGCCTTGTTACTGGCGCATGGGGCTGATCCTACTCTGAAAAACCAAGAAGGACAAACACCATTGGACCTGGTCACTGTAAGTGATGAGGCTTTTCTTGGGAAGTCTCTACTTACCTGCCATTTGTGGCAGCTCGACTGAAAACTATCCTTTTAAAAAAAACAGTAATACAGCAATTTCTGCAAAATTTTAAATACTGTGATTTCTCTGGTGTTTATACAAGCCTGGTAAGGAAAGTCAGTAGAGCCTTTATAAACCTTTAAATGTTTTCTTGATCAGCCTTCTTATTTAAGGATGGAGTGGGGAAAAAAAACTAACAAACAACAAAAGGAATACATGCTTCTAATTTGATGCTTTTAATTTGGTTCTTTATAGTTTGACTAATACAAAAATTGAGGCAATAAAATGTAAGCAAACTTTGTAGCAACATAAATTCAGGAAACTATCTGGGTGTTAAGTTTTCAAGTGTGTTTTTTTCTAAGTATTGTAATACGATTCAATGCTACACTCAGAGTACTGTTCTGTTTTACAAATTCTGCTTGCCAGTAGAAGCTCTTGTTCGTTTTTCCTAGAAAATGAATTCTATTTAACTGTCCCTGAAGTTTTTTAGAAATATTGAAGTCTTTACTTTTTGTCTCACTACAGTTTTTATTTATAAACATTTTACAGTTTCGTGTATGCTGTTGGCACAAAAGGCCATTTGTAAACTGCATTGTAAAATGCATATTTTTCCAGTACACATTTATTTATTTTGCAGTATGCTTGAGAAGTCTGGAATAATGATAATGCATTCTAGGAAAAAACATGTAAAAATGTTCCTCTGTTTTAATAAGTTGTTTTCTGCTATTTAGGCAGATGATGTCAGCGCATTATTGACAGCAGCAATGCCTCCTTCCGCCTTACCGACCTGCTACAAACCTCAAGTTATAAGTGTGTCTCAGACTACAGGTTCTGCAGCTGATTCCCTGTCTTCTGTTCCATCCAGTCCATCGAGTCTGTCAGCTGCAAGTAGTCTTGACAACTTGTCGGGTAGTTTTTCTGAACTTCCTTCTGTTGTTGGTACAAACAGTGCAGAGGGAGCTACTGTTCTGGAGAAGAAAGAAGGTGAGGTTTTCTCGGTTAGGTACCATATGGTAAAAAGAATTCAGAAGTGTGAAGTTTGCCACACATACACACAGTTACTATGACATACGCAGTATCCCTATTCCTTATGATGTTAATGAGGAACAGAAGTCTAAAAGTCTTGTAATATAAGATTTTAGTACTTTGCCCTTACAGAATCTTTAAAACGTTCCTTTTTTGCTGTACAGAAACAAAACAGTGGACTGTGTTTTAAAAGAGAAGTCAAATGAAATTCGGCTCCATACCAAGCAGAATTTTACTACAAACTTTTATCTAGTTTCTAAGAGGCTATTCTTAGATCAGATATCTTGAAAAGGCCATTTCTGTAATGTTGTAGTTCTCCAGATATTTTCTATTTGAATATGCAGTTCTGGTAGCTAGTTACTTATCTTGTGGAAGCACAAAGACTGCTCTTGGGAGGGGTAGAAATCTTAGAGTACTAGGGTAGATTAAGTAATAGTTGCCACTGGTTAGTAATACAGGTATTTATTCCCCATCTTCAGAAGACCAGGAATTTCTGTCTCTCTGTTATTGCCACAGGCAGTGTGAGGGTGTCTATGCTTTACTGTACAATACATGTATGAATGTTCATTGTGAGTTTTTCTTCTTACTCAGTTTCAGGTGTAGATTTTAGCATAAATCAATTTGTGCGGAACCTTGGCCTTGAACATCTAATTGACATCTTTGAGAGAGAACAGGTAAGTAGCTATATTCATTTCCAGATAGTCAGCTAGAAAGCAAGGGAATAAATACTGATGGTGTAGAATAACAGTGAGATTTTAAATGAGTGAATATCAGAAGGAGTGGAATGAAGGAAAGGAGTGTAACTGGATTTTTTAAATTGATATATGATATAAATAAATCTTAAAATGTATGTATATATAAAATACTGAGGGCAATAATGTCTGTATCAGTTTGAGAGTGTAGGCATTTTTCCTTTCAGTGGTATAAATGCAGTAAATACATAGTCAGTAATTTCTGGTTTTGTATCTATCGGCTTGAATACGTCTATGAAATTGTATTTCTCAATACAAGTTACACGATTGTAGTTTGTAGCGTATTTATTTAAAGACAAAAGTTTGGAGAAAACGATTGAGTACAAGTAGAGTACGAGAATAATATGCTAAAGTCTCCAGTGTTCATGTTCTTTTCATACTTACTTTTATTTCAATTATTGTGAGGCATATTTTCACTGGCAGGCAACTGTTTTAGTCTGTTTATGGTGGTGTACGAAAAAATGATGTTGCTTTCATTATAGATAACACTGGATGTATTGGTTGAAATGGGACACAAAGAATTGAAGGAAATTGGAATTAATGCTTATGGCCATAGGCATAAAATCATTAAAGGAGTTGAAAGACTTATTTCTGGACAGCAAGGTATATGCTTGTTTCAAATTAAGTATGTAACACTGCCTTTATAGAATGTGTTTTTACAAACGCTTTTAGGTTATTCCAAATCATATTTCATTAAAAAGAATTGGTAATAAAACTTGTCCTAGAAAATAGCACTTCAAAAGATAAGAATGTCTTCTGACTTGAAATACGAGCACTTTTATTTGTGCTGTGAATTACTGTGAATCTTGCCTTTCAGTTCTCTAATTGGTTTTTTTCTTTGTGATCACTATTTTGTGTTTACTTAGGTGAAGTGTAAATCTAGTGCAAAATTATTGTAAGCTTTTTGAGGTAGTGAGTATTTTTCTTCATCAGAGCACTCTGGAGTCCAGAGCACATTCTCTGTTGATAGGTTAGGGCCTGTTATGTACTGTTCCATTGGGTTCTGCAAAAGAATACTGCGTTTGTTCTCAGAAAGCCAGCTGAAATTCTTAGTCTATATCTAAAGTATATGTATCTTAGTTCTTTTGTCAGCTCTTTCTGCATGATGCACAGGAAAAATATTCCTACTGAAGTAGCACTTCAAGTCAGTTCTCTTCTTCCCGATGCCGTTGCTGTCAGTAGTCATGCAGTGTGTTTCACTGCCTAGAGTTGAAATGAACTCTTAAGTAAGCAACTGCTTACGTATAGTTTCCCTGTGATGCACATTAACATGCTGAGCTAAGCACAGATAAATGGGTTAGTGTGTCTGAAATGTTTATTCTTGTTGAAAGGATGATTTATCAGTATCCACAGATCCGTGAAAATGCCATTGATCTGCATCCAGATCCAGCTGCTGTGCTTCTTATGGCATTTGTAGTGTATGCATGGTAATATATGAGTAGAGGTTTTAAACAGAGATGCTGAAAAACTTTGTTTGAAACTAATGAAATGATTTGAGGGATCACATTTGACATCCACGAGCGTGTATGTGGCTGATAGAAGGCAATTAAAGTCATTGGTAATCTCTGCCTTCCTTAGCAGCTAACCTCTTCATCTTGTAAACTGAGTTTTGAGAAAATGGTCTCTTTAAAAAGAAAAATCTCTTACTGGTTATCATTTCAAATCAACAGTCTTAAAGCAGTTTCTGAAACTGTTGTTGTGTGTGTTATATTCACAGGACTTAACCCATACCTGACTCTAAATAATTCTGGTAGTGGAACTATTCTCATTGATCTTTCCACTGAAGATAAGGAATTTCAATCGGTAGAAGAAGAGGTATGCCCTTCTTTGTAATCTCTTAGTATTTCTGTTGTTTCTACTAAAGAAGTAGATAAAGAAATATTGCTAGATGATTTAACAGTGCAATAAACGTCTCTAAGCCCAAGAAAAACTTGCATAAGGATACTTGAAATTTCCATCTTTGACTGCGCCACTTATATAATCTATGCTCATGACAGCTGTAATTTTTTTCTTACATATGTTATTACTGCTCGTAGTATTTTTAGAACCTCTGCTACATAGAAAAGCTCTTTGATATAATGCGTAGATTCTGTGCTACTGATTGCCTGTCTATTATACACAGTTTTAAGTCACTTCCTTCCAAAATGTCATAATCACACAGGACAAAATTCTGAAGAAACTATTCAAATAGATTAGTGACAATCTTTCAATTTGAAAACTACACCATGGACTATTCAGGATATGTTGGGTTTTTTTAAATCATTAAACCTGTTCATGTGCATCCACAAAATCTGGCATTACTTAACATACAGTCATTGCCTAAAAATTTCTTGCATGATTTTTTTTTGGTTTTTTTTAAGACAGAATTAGTTCTTTCGATTATTTGACTGTATGAAGGATATGTGTTTTAAATGTGTCCTGAAACAATGTGATCCTCCTTAAAATTCTCAATCTTCAGATGCAGAGTACTGTCCGGGAGCATAGAGACGGAGGGCATGCTGGTGGAGTCTTCAATAGATACAACATCTTAAAGGTAGCTGTTGTGTTTTTATGGTCGATGGTTATACCTTTAGAGGTATAAATGTTCTATATAATATAAAATGTTCTGCATTTGTTTGTTCAGTTCCATAATGTGATATATTGTTCTGAGACATGCACAGGAAAAAGATCATCTTTCAGCGAAATTCAAAGAATAAAATTATATAGAAAAACTGCTTATGGGTTAATGGGCATTAAGGAATTTTATGAGAAATTGGCATAGAAGGACCTCACAGAAAACTGCAGAATGTTTGAAGAAAGAGATGAAAACAAAGAATCATAGAATCATAGAACCGTTAGGGCTGGAAGGGACCTTCAAAGGTCATCTAGTCCAACCCCCCTGCAAGGAACAGGGATATCTCCAACTAGATCAGGTTGATCAGGGCCTCATCCAACCGGGCCTTGAACGTCTCCAGGGATGGAGCATCCACCACCTCTCTGGGCAACCTGTTCCAGTGTTCTACAACTCTCATGGTAAAAAATTTTTTCCTAATATCCAACCTGAATCTACCTCCCTCTATTTTAAAACCATTACCCCTTGTCCTATCACAACTGGCCCTCCTGAACAGCCTCTCCCCATCTTTCTTGTAGGCCCCCTTGAGGTACTGGAAGACCGCTATAAGGTCACCCCGGAGCCTCCTCTTCTCCAGGCTGAACAGCCCCAACTCTTTCAGCCTGTCCTCATAGGAAAGGTGCTCCAGCCCTCTTATCATCTTCATGGCCCTCCTCTGGACCCTCTCCAACTGGTCCATGTCCTTCTTGTGTTGGGGACTCCAGAACTGGACGCAATACTCCAAGTGAGGTCTCACGAGGGCAGAGTAGAGGGGGAGAATCACCTCCCTCGACCTGCTGGCCACGCTCCTCTTGATGCAGCCCAGGACGCGGTTGGCCTTCTGGGCCGCAAGAGCACATTGCCGGCTCATATTGAGCTTCTCGTCCACCAGTACTCCCAAGTCCTTCTCCTCAGGGCTGCTCTCGATCCATTCACCACCCAGTCTGTAATTGTGCCTGGGATTGCCATGACCCAGATGTAGGACCTTGCACTTGGCCTGGTTAAACTTCATGAGGTTGGTACGGGCCCACCTCTCCAGCCTGTCGAGGTCCCTCTGGATGGCATCCCTCCCTTCCAGCGTGTCAACGGCACCACACAGCTTGGTGTCATCAGCGAACTTGCTGAGGGTGCACTCCATGCCACTGTCCACGTCACCGACAAAGATGATATTTCTGTTGAGGGAATAGCAGGGAAAAAAAAAACAGCAGGAAGTGAAAGCAAAACTCCTGAAACGTGAAAGCAAGGGTACCTATTTTGACTTAATTTAACGCCAAAGAAGCTTAAAACACCAGGCAGCATACAGCCTTGCTTCAAATAATTTAGTGAAATTTTGGTTTGCCTTTTTATTTTCCCCCTGAAGAAATTATCATTTTCATTAAAATGATAAGAGATTTTGATTTGCAAGTAAGTACTACTAAGCTTTGTTCTGAATTGATGTTACAGTTTCGTCAGTAGAATTGATAAGCTATATCTACACACATGAGGCTTTGCTAATGTCCAGCATACCTCTGCAGAGAGTGCATAACTTAACTTTCTTTTAGAAGCGTTCTAAAAGTCTTCATGGAAAACACTTAATTTACTAGGTGATCCTTATACTAGTGGTTTGGCATCAAGCTATGTTTGGAGTGACACCCAAGCAGAATTGTGATTAAGCTTGCTAAATTTAAATTAAGAAGTATTGCTCAACAGATGTTTAAAATGAATTGATATTTAATTAAGTATGTAATTATGATTTGCCTAAATTATGCTACAACAATCAACTTCTGCAGGATAAGTTAGAGAATTTGTGTTTCATTGAGTCTAAGGAAAGTATTCTTAAGTGGCAGTGTAACTGTACTGTGGTATAGCTGCTATAGGTTAAATATCTGTCAAGTAAAGCAAACAAGTTTTCAGTTTCAGGGTGGAACTTACGTTTTGACTGTTTCAGATTCAGAAAGTGTGCAACAAAAAACTATGGGAAAGATATACTCACAGGAGGAAAGAGGTCTCTGAAGAGAATCATAACCATGCTAATGAAAGGATGCTGTTTCATGGTGAGATATTGAAATACACCGTATGAACATGTTTCACCATCAGCACTCGTCTATTGTGAGATTTGTACTGGCTTAAAGTAAATTTTCTCAGTGGAAATAGGTCCTAGGTTTTATGTGAGTTTTAGATGAACAAGTGTTTGTATACATCACAATGGGGACATAAAACGCACCGCATCTTTCTTCTGAAATTTGCATCTCCTTGTCTCTCCCTGAAGGAGACTTCAAAGTTCTAAGTGAAACCATTTAACAATTAGGAATGGAGATTAAGAGGTGTGCCTTGTCCTTGATTAAGCTGCTAATTCTGTTTTATGAGCTTAATGACAAAAATTATTAAGCGTCAAACTTTATTCTGCTATGGGTTGGTTTGGGTGGGGTTTTTTTTGTTTTGTTCTTTTTATAATTTGATAAGTTAGTTCTTGTTCATCATTCCAAAAAAGATAGCTTATAATTAGCAAATCAAAGCCAATTGACAACTCTCCTCTGCACACATGTGTACTTTGTCCTGACAAGCAAATTGAGCAAGTTCGTGTTACATCCTTACAATCAAAACTACATAGGTCACAACATAATACATTGATGTTGGAAGCAGCAGTAACAGTAATTAACTGCTTGCCCAAACTTGTAGATATCTAAATCCTGTCTTTTGACTGTAAGGGGAAACGGCCTCTTAATGGAATGACCTGTCTTTAAAGGGAAGTCTTTTAAATTAGTTATAGAATAACAAAATTATCCCTGAAACAAAGCAATTAATGCCTTATGAGTGTTCTTTTTTTTTTTAAGTGTTTAGTTTATGTATTTTTTTAAAATTGTTAACATATGTCTTTAACTATGTATACCACTTGCAGAAGATGACGAGCAATTGTCGTAGGTTTTTCTTGTTCTCATCTGGAATGTTCTTCTGCTTCATATATGGTTTTATCATCTTTAAGCTGGAGGATAAGGCTTTGAATTATTTTCACTATAATTCCCAGTGTAACTCCAAAATGCCGTGTTCTCTTAGAACAGCTTTTCTCTAAAGGTGCCTTCATATTTCTATATACTGTTATAAAAATCCTTACTAAAAAACCTGCACTTTTTATGAAAAATTAATGGGTATCAGGTGTCTTGAGATGCAGAATCCAATCAGGATTTGTGTAGTAATGTATTCAATGAATCTTGGTTAGAATTAAGCTCTGCCAAAGGGAGGGCAGATTCGTAGAGCCTTCTCCTGCAGTGAGAGTTGTCTCAGATGTTATCCTTTGTAAATCTTTGTTTAAAATGTACACTTACCACCTACTGTCATTTGTATAATACCTCTAGCAAATTGACTGTTAAATCTGAGGTCAGAATTTCTGGAGACTAATATCCTTGTATGTGTAGAAAAACCATATCAAAAAAAAAAAGTTGGGAATGGATGATTGAATTGTGACACATACCAAAACCTGTATACTGTATTTTCAATATTTTACTTCCTTTCTCGTAGGCTCCCCATTTGTGAATGCAATCATTCACAAAGGCTTTGATGAGAGACATGCCTATATAGGTGGCATGTTTGGAGCTGGGATTTATTTTGCTGAAAATTCTTCCAAAAGCAATCAATATGTGTATGGAATTGGAGGTGGCACTGGATGTCCAGTTCACAAAGATAGATCTTGTTATGTTTGCCACAGGTAAGTCATTGAAAAGAATCTGATTTTTGCCTTTGTGTATTGTGTTATAGACCATCAAGTCAGCAGAGTCTCTCTCTGAAGAAATATTCGCTTGGTAACCAAACCTTCTCAGCACTCTATATGTTGGGCCTAATAGAGACTTTCAGAAAACTTTGATGTTTTAAGTCTTAGAGAACCCTTAACCATTGTCAGTGCAGTTAACCAAACCTTTGCCCTTAAGTTACCATAAAAATCAGACTTAGGTAGCCAGAGAGTGAAGAGGATCTGCCAGGCTTGAGTGAAAGGTGCAGCAGTATGAGGATTTAGTCCATTTCCTGTTGAAGGGAAAGGAGAAATTCAGTAATATTCAGATGCTGTATTTCTTTGAGGAGGATGTACTTTGTAACATCCAGGGAGTCCCCATCCCTGGATGTGTTTAAGAAAAGGGTGGATGAACTACTTAAGGATATGGTTTAATGGGAGATTAGAGACGGTTGGACTGATGATCTCTAAGGTCTTTTCCAACCTAGAAATCTATGAAATCTATGAACAGTCAGCCTCCATGTCACTGCTGCTTCACATGCTGAAATACAGGTGTCGATTTGTGGATTTTCTACCACTGAGTTCTTAAATCCACTTTTCTGCAGAACACCTGTTATGTCTTCTTGAGACCATCAGTTCAGAATATGAATTGCTCCTTCTTCATGGAGTTAATTGTGGTAGTGGCCATTGTTTCAACCAGGACAATGTTTTGTGTGTTTGTGTGCATACTGTTTTGCAGTGGTGTAACAGGGATAAGGTCATTCTTCTAGTTTCGTTCATTGAGTCTCTGACCCTTTTAATATTCCTTACTCTTTTCTGGCACTCTCAAATAAAGAGAATAATCTAGAGTTAGAGAGGATGTCAGAGTCTTTTCATGCTTTCTGAAGTTCTGAATAAAAAGTTTTTTCAATTTGTCTTGTGTGAAGAGTTAGAAAAACAAAAGTTTTGGCTGAGCAAAATGGTGTATAACATCGATCTTCAGAAATGCTCAGGTTCCATTGCCATTGCAGAAGTACTTATGCAAATAAATTAGTACCCTTGTTCTGCTTTTTTATAGTGAACACAACGTAACATACTGACATAATATGAGGTATTTCATGTTGACCTAGAGTTTGCACTTGGCCTTGATGTCGGTTTGGCTGTTAGAGACAATACTAGTGTTAGAACACGAGTGAATTATGTTGTTAGTAGAGGTGATGGGGGAGGAGCACCCTCAGAAAACTTTTTTAAAAAAACAAAAACATTAAAAAAAAAAAAAAAGTACTGACAATCTTTGAGTACATTGTTAAGTATGCTTTTTCCAGTAATTAAGATAAGCATTTTTTATGTTATTACCAACCCTTTCCTCAGGCTAACGAGCTTTTCCAAAGAGAGTGAAATTTCGTCCTTCAAAACAGAACTTCAGAATTTTGTGAAACTGGCTTTAAAGTTCCACTGTTTTTCTCAAGTAAAAGTTTCAAATTATGAAGATAGTCTTTCTGGAGCTTCACAAGCATTTTCTGTTCATGGTTCTTTTTCCCTTTTAACACAGGCAATTGCTG
This sequence comes from Tauraco erythrolophus, assembly GCF_009769465.1. Lineage (NCBI taxonomy): Eukaryota > Metazoa > Chordata > Aves > Musophagiformes > Musophagidae > Tauraco > Tauraco erythrolophus. Next base: position 19,096,034 of record NC_141473.1, on the reverse strand, counting down.
TTTTGTCGTGTAACACTGGGCAAGTCTTTCCTGCAGTTCAGTGCTATGAAAATGGCTCATTCTCCCCCAGGACATCACTCAGTTACTGGGCGACCCAGTGTAAATGGATTGGCATTGGCAGAATATGTCATTTACAGAGGGGAGCAGGTAAATAGCTTTTTGGTTTGGTTTCTCTTTTCTTTGGTTGTTTTTTTTTTTTTAAAGGCATGTCATGTGTTGGGATTTCTCTTACTGTTGAGGTGCTAGGACTTACTTTTGTCTTAAAACAAACTCCATCTGTCATTGCAGGTAAAAGGACCCGTGTTTCCTGAATGTTCCATACATTTTGCCTTTGACATTGTGCCTTTTTTTCTTTGGCATAAATACTTTTTTCTCTTCTCTAGCAAACATCCCGAATTTATCGGGAAAATGAAATCATAATAAAGAATGTGTGTGTAACTCTTTCAGGCTTATCCAGAATACTTGATTACTTACCAGATTATGAAACCCGAAGCCACCACTGAAGCTTAAGACGAATTACTTGTGGGAAACCGTCAGACTTTGGATGTGAAGATACCAGTGGCTGCCATCCTGTTAATTACAATGAGTTGTTGAAAAACTTTCATCTGCAGGTGGTGTGGTAGCAAATGTGAACAAAATATACCGTTTGTGACTTGATAAAGCTTTAATAATGTACAGTATGTTTTTCTAAAATTTCAGAAATGTCCTCTTTTTCAGCACTTTAACAGATACCATTCCAGGCATAAACTGGGGTTTGGCTGTACTAAATTATAATCAAAAGTTAACTTGAAACAATGATTTTATACAATACTGCATTGAAATTTAGCATAAATTGTAATGCTCTATACAGGAATTCGTTTTACTAATATTGTGTTCTTTAAAACACTGCATTTACACTGAAAACGTTTTCATTTGTAAAACTGTAAATAAGACCTTTTGTACTCGCCTGGTATTTATTTACATTGCTTTGTAATATAAGTGTTTTAGAACTGCAACCTTGTACAAAATGTTTTTTCCAGATGTTTGTTGATCTGAGTTTTCTCATGCACGATAGATTTGAAAAGCCAATTTTTTTCAGGGTTTATCACTTATTTGTGAGGGAGAAGGCAAATTTTATCTGAAGAGGTTTAGAAATATCCAACTCTAGATTGAATACACGAATTTTTGTTCTGTATTTTTATTTATGAAATATACATTCCTGAGAATGATGGGCTATGAAAATAGAATGTTCCAGCTGAATACTGAAGTGGTTTTCCACCTACTTCCTAGAGTTGCATATTTTATTTCTGTAAAATGTCTTCTGAAGTTTTTTATTTAACTATAGGTATAGTTAACCTGTATCCTCACTTCAAGGCTAGTAGACCTTGCAAGTTACAGTTTTAATAAATTATTTTCTTTGAATGTAGTTCGAAAATTAACCTCAAGGAGGTCTTTCTTGAGTTCCTCTTGCTTACATTTAAGCCGGGAAGTTAAGTAGTTTATTCTTAATATGAGGGCAAACAACTTGGCCTTTTTTGTATGCTTATTTTGGTTAGTTAATCTACCTGTTGATGCCCTCAAGATACGAGTATTGCTAGGTGGAAATGTTAAAAACCATCCTGTCATCTCCTGTGTTTCTTCCATGTTAACGTTCAAGCAGTAATTGAAGCAGGTGCATAGAAGTGCGTTTATCCACGGTGCTTTTGGCTGAGTGGAGCTGGTCGGGGTGCAAGGTCCAGCTCCCTGTGCTCAGCCGGCTGGGCGAGGAGTGCGTAAGTGGGATGCGGAGCACTTTCACAGCAGCAGCTGCCTTGGGTAGCCCTGATCAGACCACTTGGGTGGAGGAAGAGTACAAAAAGTGCAACCTCCTGTTCAAGTCTCTTTCGGGGTTACTGAACGCAGCGATCAGTTCAGTCTGCCCTGTCATCTCTCTCTGGTATGTTCTGCTTCTCTTCCATCTGCAGTTTTTACATACATATTTCAAAAATATGTAAATACAAACTATAGTTCATTTGGGGTTGTTAAAGTGGTTAGGAGTATATTTTAGTTGTTTTATGTTTCTACATACAGGACACTGTCCCAGAAGACAATTTGTTTGCAGGGCATGTTATCATACCATGGTTTTAAATGTAGTAACTGCTCAAGATAATGAAATCGTCTTGCTGATGTAGTGGTTATGTGATTATGCTCCATGTAAAAATGTATTGAACTTTACCCACTTATGTGGGGAATCTGAATAATAAGATTGCATAACTCTTGCAGAAAGTAATATTGGCTATGAATAAAAAAGGCTTTGATTTTTAGGTACCTTCTCCCAGCATGTTGCCTGTTCCTTAGGTATAGTAATGCTGGAATTGGTGTTCATGCAAAATCTGTCAAGTATGTTGAAAATCTTTTTGTTATTGCTAAAATGCTTCATTCTCTATGAACGATCACTTAATGTCTTGTAAAATGTTGTGGTATGATAGCATTTTAAGTGGTACCACAATGTTGGTTTTGTCTGTTTGGGGATTTTTTGAGCTATTTTTTTTTTTGCATGACATACCTTGCACTCTGAAGATGGAAGCTGTAATGATTTGATAATACTGACTATTGAGGTGAACCTTTAATCTCTTGTGCAATTAGTTCTGCTTTCTTCATCTTGAACTGTGTTTACATGTACTGTATAACATTCCATATCCGTTTAACACTAAATAAATTTAATTCACTGGTTTTCTGGTAGCATGGGAGTAATTACAGTATGTCAACACGTTGTTTTAAATGTAAGCATGCACAGTACTATAACAAACTACATGATTAGAGGGGAAATTAATTGCATTAATTAGAAGAGCTTTTAATGTGGATGAAAAACTGTAAATACTGTGGAAGCTTGTGGTTTGGTATATAGCTAACAGCTTTAGCTACCAGTGAAAATGTTTTAATAATAAATCCAGAAGTAAGCTTCAATACATGCATTTTAAACTCATTATATATGATCCAAAGCTGATGAAGAAAACTGCCGTACGTTGGTTTTGTAAAATGTAAAGTAACCTGAAAATTCTTACCTTTCAGATAACTGTGTAAGTAGCCGTATGATACAGAATTTTATTTCAGTAGGACCACTTACATGGTAGGAGGTTTCCAAAACCAAACTTGTATAGGAGATTTAAATAGATATGAGCACTAGAGGGCAGGAAAGCAAGTGTTTAGTAAGATCAAGGGTGATGAAAATCTTTGAAGTATCTAGTACTTCTAATAAAATTGCTTCTGAAAATTCCACCATTATAAGTTGTAAAATACTGAAATTTTCCGTTCTGCATTATTTTTTTTAAACTAAGTAATTAGTATAAAAATAACTGCTACAGCTAGGCAAATTGAAAATGTTAGGATTTTTTCTTAAAAACTCTACTCATACCTTAGACCTTAGTTCTTAGAAATTAAAAAAATAATTTAGCCAGATTCTTCTGTCATATATAACTGAAAAACTTAAGATTATCTGTGCAGTGCGTGTTCAAGAGGTATGTTGGAGCTAATTTTTAATGGAAATAACTGTGTATAAAAGGAGTTGCCCTTGTCTCTTCTACCCTGAACTTGCTCAGTAAACACTGTGCTGTGTTTATATGTGTGTGTGTATATGTGTGTGTGTATATGAGTACACACACACACTTAATCACTTTCACTCACTTTATTCACCAAGAAGCTGAGAAAAAGTAAAAAAGTTACTTTTCCAGCAGACCACCATTGTCAGTGAGGGTGCTGCAGCCTAGGAGCCATTTCCCCTTCTGCCCATCTCCTGAACTTTATGTAATAAACCATTTTTTTCCTGGGAACAACAACAGAATCCTATGGGTTCTTGCCTTATACTTTTTTACTGAAAGGCAGAAAGGCTGGATTTGTACTCGTCTAGTGCAACAATACAGCAAAGACTGCTTTCTCACCTTTAGTGAACTGGAAAACTAGATTGCTTGAGGTATCCCCCTCTGGGGTTCTTGGGGTTGTGCTTTTCCTGCACCCACTGAAGTTGCAGTAGGAGGTGGAGGTAGTGTCAGCAAGGGAAGTGCTGTCATCAAGGGTGTGGAGAGAGGCATGTGCCTCTCTTTGCCCTTTTCCTGTGAGCATAAGCAGTGGTCCTTCTGAGAGTATGAAGGGGTTTCTTCCCTCTGCCTGTGGCTCACTAGATCAGAAAAAGCTTCAGGTAGCCAGAACAGAATGCAAGATAAAAAGAAAAAGCATGCAGATGACTGGTTTAAAGCTTAACATGTTCTCCCCTAAAAAGGGGCAAGGTTGGTAACTGAGAGGAGACAGACAGGAGGAGGGAGATAAAAGAATTAACAACCTGTAAAGAAAGAAAGGCAAGTTCTATAAGCACTTTGAAGTTATGGTAGGAATAACTAATATAATTATTAGGAATGGCCAAGATAATCATCGTACATCAACTTCCCAACTTATGTTTGAGTTAAAACAGCAAACAAGCGTTGAGGTGTATGTTTAGGAAGAGAAAGTTGCAGCCCATTCAAAACGCTGACATTAGACCTGGGAAATAATGTGTGCAAGAAAAAGAAATAGGATTTAAAATCTGAAGGCAGATGTCCTATACAGTAGTTCTTGGAAACATTGGTTTTGACACATTGATTATCAGAGACAAGCTGAAAAACCAGAGTAGATAGCATAGCAGTACAGGAAAGTATGTCACCTGGATTATTATCTGCCTGGATTCTGTCTAATGGTATGATGTATATGGGGAGGTGAGGGTGTGGATTTTAATGCAGCCAGAAAATTCAAAGAAGGAAATGGAGGTCAGATCCATCTCTCCATCTGTAATCTTGATAAAGCCACTACCTTTATTCAGGCACAACTCGAGTATGTTTCAGCTGGAGTCTTAATGGGTGGCAGCGAAGAGGATTACGGTTTCTTACACGATACAACTGCATGTGCGCAATGCTATTGCACAACATGTGTGCAGTGTCACAGCTAGAGGGACACTTACTTGAAGTTTTTAAGTATGGACCGTTAAGAGTTTTCAGAAGATCGTAGTAGTATTTTGTAAACCTTAATATTTGAAATGGATGCAATTGTTTAAGGAGCAAAACAAAATGCACTAGTACCTAAGAATGTATGATTGAGACTTTTATCGTTGGGAAAGCAGCCTCATGTCAGCTGATAATACTGCTTACTGATCTAGGTTGGTGCATGTGGGAAGGAATTAACCTTGAATGGTGAAGCTAATAGAAATAGCCTGAGAAATGGACTTGCCAGTAGTCACTTATTTCTGGGCTAGTGGTGTATGGTTTTATGTTGTCTAGCTACTCTTCAAAAAGGTAACATTTTTCAGCAATATATTTGGAAGTTTATTTCACAACAAGAAATTTATTCAATTTTGTGAGGCAGTGGGCATCATTGATCAATAGATGGGCATAGAAACAGAACTTACTGGCTTGATAAAGAAGTGGGTACATAAATTAAGCAAGTAAGTAGGATTGACATGTACGTAGAACTGAAATTACATGAACAAAGAAAAAATGGGTTTTGTTGCAAAAATGAGTCACAGTAAGTCAATTAGTGTATATAATAATTATGAATCAGGAGGTTATTTTATCTGATAGTTTTTAATTATTGAAGTAGTCAAAGTGGAAGCTGACAGCAGTTACATTAAGTATTGTTTAAATTCCTGATAGAATGAACTACCAAGCAGTCCAAAAGTGTCATCTTTAAATAGATAAATCTGTATTTGATGACCAATGCCTGATAGATAGCGATTCCCTATTTGGAAGTATTTTACTGAAGCATTGCAAACATGCAATAGAGTGGATTTTGGTTGGTATTAAAGGACTTCACTTTGAATAATAAATATTCATTAGAGCACCTGTTTTTATAAAACAAAGTCCAATTTAGGGAAAGAACTAGGAGAACTTAGCAGTAGGTTACTGAAACCAAAAGATTTAAAAATAATTGAAAAACTGCATAAATAAGGGCAGTTTCACAGATAGCATAGTCCCAGTAATAACGAGGCCCCTGAAGCATGTAGTATGGAAGGTGTTATTTAATGCAAGGATTCTAAAACCAAGAATCAGAGAAAAAAAGTAAATCTGACTTCAAAATAAAGAGGCTAATGGTAAGGCTTATTTCAAAAGATGAGGCATGTGAAAATGCACTAGAAGCTGCAAAACAGAGGTTCTAAGAGAAGAAAAAGTTATTCTATTGAGACTAGAGCTCTATGAATGGAGAACAGGTTAATACATTACTAGTAAGAAGCATTTCTAAATTTGCAGAACAGACAGACCTTGAAGAAAAAAATGGGGTTAAAAAAAGAGGAGTTGGAGATATTGACTGAGAATGGTGGCAGATGTGTTAATGGAGAAAATCTGGTCAGTGGTATACCAGAAGATCTGAAATTGCCTCCACAAAATTAGAATGAAAGGCACGACGTGTTTTGATAAGGAGACAAAAATAGAGAAGAGTGCTGCTCTTAACTGTGATGAAGAGTAAGTCAGATTGCTGAATTTCTGACATAAAACCTTTAAAGTGAATCTTCTATCCATCATCCTATTTATATATGCCATGCAAGTATTTTAAATATCTTTAAAAGCCTCTGAGTATTTGTATAATCGGACTCAAAATGAGACAGTGGCAGAATGATGAGCCGGTGCTGGCACATTTCAAGCAATCCTCAATAGTAGCACAGAGTAGACTAGTCCCAGGGGAAAATTCTAATTGGAATAAACCATTATGGATAGGATTGGCCAAAAAAGTAGGGAAACCTGCTCTTTTTTATGTAATAGTGTATTAGACCACATTCCAAAGCACTTCTGAAACATCACTTGCTATTAAAAGTGTGCTTAATCAATTATAATTGAGGAAATCTAGTAAAAAGAACAGATGTTTGTAAAAGATAAGAAAGAAATAACAGTAATTTCAGACCTGGACCAACTAAAAGGAATATTTCACACTCACTGGAAAGATTTGTTCAGGGACATGCTTTAAAATCAGTTTTGCATTGTATTATATATATAAATACCATGTGTCTGCTGTAGGGAAGTAGTCCAGCAGAAATACTGAAATCACGACAGTAATTTACAAGAGAGATGAGAACCTTGTACATGTGGCAACTCTTAATAGCCAAGGACTCGTACAAAATGGTCCGTAAACAAATAGTTACGGATTTAGGTATGCCTGCTTTCTGTCTTCTGAGACTCCCCTCCCCATTCCCAGAAAACGCCAGCTTTTCAGTAAAGGAGTTTAACAAAATGTATGAGTTAAGTATTTCATACATAATGTTTTGGTTGTGTTTATTTTTTTGCAAAGAAGAAAGAGTAATGATGCAATGTTGTACAATTAATAGCTTAAATATTATTAGTTGTGTAATAGGGTGCATTGCTATGTATTACCGAAGTTTTATTGCAATATCAATAAATAACATATTTTCCTTAAAAAAAAAAAAACTTTAAAAACTAATGCTTAATATGTCTCCTTCACTGGACTGATTTTACAGTACAGATTTTGGGGAGTTTGTGGTTCAGTATCTTTAACCTACTTGAAATACTGTTTAAATAGTGGGTTTAGACTCACTGACCTACTAGTTTTAGCATAATGAATTTTCTCGTATCTGTAAACACAATGAAATTGCATATATTTGCCTCATAATTCTGTTATTTTCAGGAAAAGTAATCATAACTATATTTATACAGACCCTGATTTAGCAATACAGGTATTTTAAGGTTGACTGGAACAGTTGGCTTCTCAGACTCGGACACAATTCTTGTATCTAATTCTGGAGGTAAAACGTAGCCAGAATTTCCCAAGTAAATTCATGAAGTGTGTCCTTTAGTTTTAAAACTTACGTTATTCTCGATTCTTCTTTTTTGTAGCATTTTGTCTCTTTTGACCCAGCGGAATTACTTGCTTTATTTGACTGTGGCTACCTAAAAAACCTCTCACTTCATTATCACTAGCTCTCCCTTACACGGAGATCAGAATGGGGTTTGGCATGTGATACCATGGGCAAAAGGCTGTACACACATTTTATTTGCTTCCTGAACGAAGCTTTGCTTATTGGCACCAGGAGGGCCTTGCGAAGGTTCGGGAGACCGGACTGCCTGCCCCTTCTCCCTGAGCGATATTGAGGGGTCCCTGCCACGTTCCCCATCATTGCTGCTGGCGGTGGCTCCCGAGACACGTGCTGTCAGAGGTGTCACTGAACAGCCGTGCAGCCCGCGTTCACCTGAAAGGCTCGGGCTTTCATCCCTGGCCTTTTGCACCTTCTGCCTCGTTAACAGAGCACAGGGATATGCTGGTGTTAAGGACCTCAGCTTCTTGGCTCAGAGCCTGCCCTGCTACAGACTCTGCACCCGACCTGAAGAAGCCCTTAGAAGCCTGTTCTGTGTGCCTGGAGTGTCATGATCTAAAACATTTGAGTGACGCGGATGGCATGTCACAGGAATACACACGTCCTGAATGAACAGAAATTTCCATTAGGATCTCTGTACCTATAGATAGCAGACAGCCCAGTATCATTTTTATTGCTGGAAGTTTGTGTTTCTCGACAGGTGTTTCAGTACAGCATTCTCTATAATTTTGCCTGGTTTCTTTTTTCAGCTGAACTCTGTAATAAGGCAATTTGACCCAGAGTTCTGTGATAGTCGCAATATCCACTGAGAAGCTGAAAGGCATTTCAGTTTAGATAAAAGGGAGGCTTGTCCAGGTAACTTCACACAAAAGTATCTGCCGTGGCGCTTTAATATACACCCTGTGAAAGCAAATTAGATTAATTTGGGTTGATACTAAAGAACCTAAATTGCAACTGATAATTTTAAACTTTGTATTTGAGAAGGATAAATTTAGTGTCTATTTCTAGAGATCTTTGATTTAGAGAACTTTGCTTGCTTTGAAGTAGGCTATTTCTATTCTCAAATTATAGGGGTATGATCACATCATAATAAGAGCTGTTTGCCATTCTAAGTAGTTTCAAGTAAATAAGGAGTATCTGCCTGAGAGAAAAGGAGCTATGTCCAGCTTGTATTTATAGTTTAGGATTCAAGAAATTGAGGAGCCTATACCACAGATTGTTAAGAACAAGATAGATGAATCTGCATACTAACCATGTAAAACGCATGTGAAATCTATAGCTCCGTATGTGGAAAGCAGCACAAGCGAGACCACCAGTTCTGCCAATGAGTCATTCACATTTCCCACTGGTTTCCTCTATTGTAGCAAAATGTGAGAAGCTGCTCTCGGGCCACGCAAACAATGCTCTTTACTGAGGCGTGATCGGGCGGCTATGCCGAGACTGCCAGCCTCAAAGAACTGCTACTGGGTGACATCTGGCAGCCTGGCTTTGCTGCAGATAGATTTATGAGCTGTGAAAGATGGTCAAATTAACATCTTCTGCATTCTTGATAGGATTAGGGTTTCTGGGACATGCAGCCATTTGCATATTGCCCTGACTTACCACATTAGTATTGTGCTCGTGGCTCATTTTAATAGATTTTTGTGGGAGGCTTTCTTCCTTTACATCCTACCATTTTTCAGTCACTGTTGGCAGTGACACAGCTGTGTTGGCTTAACAGACCTGGCAGAAATTGTACTTTTTGCTCTGACTTCTTCCAGTTAGAATCTTAGTGCAAATCAAGAGCAGCAGCAATTGTAATAAGCTCTTTGACTCGGGGAAGGATGCTTTTCACTAGGGCTGAGCTCACGCACGCACACACACACGAAGTTGAATGACTTAACGCAGTTCTATGAGAGCCCACAAAAATTGTCCGTAAGAGTTAAAGAGAGAAGATCTGAGCCCAGCTATCTTTCTACAGCCTCAAGCAATTATTGAAGTTCTTGGAAAGCTTAATTTCATCAATAAAAGGTTAACTAAAAACCCTGTTAGCATTAAATGCCCGTTCCTTTCCCTTCACCCCTCCTCCCAAACACACACAAGACTCAGACCACTTTTTTTTTTTTTTTCTTTTTTCCCATGCTGGTCATCCAGTGTTGGTAAAATACAGCCTGTACTAGATGAGATGGCTTCAGGTTGTTGCACATACGCTGCATGACAATGGCCACACACCGCTTGGCAGCTCCCCAGTGGCCTGGTGCCTGCCCAGGTGGTGGCACAGGACAAAGCCTCTTCCTGGGAGACAGGGAAGGATCTGAGCTGGGGACATGGAGCCCTAGTCAGTGCCAGGGCAAGGCTGACAGCAGAGGTGGAGAGGAGGCTTGTAGGGCCCCTGTGGGCAAAGGAGGAGAGGGCTGGTGGGGCAAGAGCATGGCCAGTGCTGGAAGATGCTGTATGAGAGCACAAGCCACCGAGGGTGGCCATCGTCCCGTCAAGCCCCTAGGGCTCTTAGCCGTCTGGTGTGGGTAGGAGTGATAGTGGAGGATATAATACGCAGCTTTGATGCGCCGTTATAGCTCCATTAAATGCAAGGCCAAGGACCATGTTTAATTCATCTTCCGATCAAGGTAGTAGCAGAGAACCTATTAGCTTGTGTCAGTGAGGCCATGATTTCTCTCATCATAGGAAAAAACACCCCATTCTCTTCAGTGGTCTAACTGGTTGAACTCTGAGTGCTCAACCCCTTTAAACAGCTATCTTTTCTGCCCTCCAGCTTTGTTTTCCAGACAGAAGTAAGCAGCGTAAGTGAGACACGCTGTGGCAGGACGCTGGAAGGGTGGTTTCAGCTGCGCAGGCAGCTGTGCCTGTGGGGCTTGGAAACAACAGCAAGCGGCTGGCCCAAGCCCACAAAATACAACTCGGAGCATTTACAGATAGAAGGCAAACAGAACTGCAGCTAATTCTGTTTAACCACATAGATTTCAAGTTTTCGGTGATCTTTAGAGCCAGAGATCCATGGCCTTTCCATGCTGCTGCTGGGACAGCCTAGCACCCTCTAGGAGCTCCACCAAATGTGCATAGGGAGTTTGGTGGTTACACTGGGTCATCTGAATTCTGCTGTGTAATTCACTGTACATGACATTAAGTGAAACATTGCTGTTGGCTAGTTTGAAATCACCCTTTCTTCAGACCAGATAAAGGGAAACATAAACAAATGGATCGTTGCGGACTCCTAATTGCGTTCAGTTGCAAGGAACAAACAGCTTATGCTGTAGACTTACAGCCTTTTGAAATGAGATTTCAGCAGTCCTGTCACTGGAAAAGCCAGGCTCACCTGCCTTGGGACACTCACTCAGCTCCTGTGCCATCCCTTCCCTGATGCTGATGTGACCATCTGGAAGAACTGACCCACACGAAACCTCCCTTGCCCCAGAATGTTTCAACTCAGACTCATTCCCTGATCTGGTTTGCAATGTGGCTGTGTAAACGCTTGCATTGACATAAAAACATGGGCAATAGTGAAAAAAGCGGCCAAGGCTGCCTCTTGCAGCTGCAAGGCCAGCTTCTGCCGACTGCAGTCGATGGCGTAAGCAATGTTCCCCAGCCTTGGGGTGCCAGTGCAAGGTAACCGGGTTAACTGCACAAAGCATGTGGTGAATGGGATTTCCAAGGTGCATAGAAAAGAGACGGTATCCAACAAATCACTATTTCAAATTTACAAAGAGTACTTATAGGTACTTAGTCCTTACCTAGACTATGTAATAATAAAAAATAAATGAGCTATTCTTCTGCAGGAAATGATGACTTTTCCAGCCTTATCTTTGGAATTCTCTACACTGACTTCCACTCTGATTTAATGTTAGGTGGTGCCTTCTCTATAGAGCCAATTACTTTTGCTGCAAGTGATGAATGATGGAAATATTCTCATTAGCCTCATTCAGGAGTTGGCACCAAACTTCCAACAAGAAGTCTACTCTGCTCTGGCTTCTTAGTTTAAATAACTTGAAAGTATTTAGCATCTCTGAGAGTTCCACCACACCATCAAGCTGTGGGCAGAGGAACTAGAGGGGCAGAAACATACATGATGATCTGAGTCTAATTTCTTAGGGCAGCAAAGAGCATGACGAAGACAATCATCAGCAAGACCATGGCAGGTGAGGACACACATAACAGGCAGAGCAAGCTGTGACAGGTTATATTTTGGTGGCATTGGGTACGTGCTCCTAATTTTGTAATGTTATTTTGCTCTTAAGCCACATTTGCCACATGGGCACATTAAAAGGAAGAAGCCAGCTGCCTCATTTCCCAGAGATTAAAACAGAAGCCTTTATCTCCCTTAGAGCTATAAGAACTTCTTAAACCAAACTATTTTTTTCTTTCCTGGTACTGTTTTCCTACAGGACTAAGGCACCATAAAGTTCCTGGCTCAGAGACGTCCATTGAAACAAACTGTCATGTTACCGCCGCTATTTATTACAGAATAATAAAGCTTTTAAAAGCTACCAGAAGCTATTAAGATGCTGTTGATGTGTACGTGTGTGGCGGAGCCGGGCGCTCGAGGACGTTCATTGGCCCCGCGCTGGGTGGGATGACATCAGGCACCGCTTTCCATAGGGCCTCCAGCTTGCCCCGACGTCTGCTGAGGGCTGCGAGAGAATAGAGCCGAGGGGGGAAAGCCTTCACACTACACCCTCTCAGCTCCAGTGAGAACACAGGCAGCTTCAGCTGGGGATAAAAGAACTTTGAAAAAAAACCCTACACAAACAAAAAAAAAAATTACAAAAAGAGACTTCTTGGAGCTGCTGTTAATGGGAGATGAATCACAAGAGACCATTTCATGGCGAGGGACTTTAGAGAGCAGCATCTCCAAGAGCAGTTAGCTCTCAGCGAGAGTCGTGCTGAAGCCCTTTGCTGTCAGGACAGAGGCATGCATACAAATTTTATACCATTTGTCTTTGAGCAGAGACAAAAGATCAGCTCTAAATCCTCAACATCTTGTCTTGACTAACATGAAATAATACTTTCTTGTGTGGCTGTCTTGTTACTCTTTTCCCGTCAAACGAATACTAGTGATAAATTTATTCATAATTTTGAAAAGTTTTGCTCTTAAAATTAAGAAGAAAACACATAGGATTGAGGCTGTATTTATTCTTGTTAGTGCAAATTATGCTGCTGCTAAGGATGGCAACTTTGGGAAGCACACAGCACTTTTTTTAACTGAAAAGAAGCACAGCTTTAAAAAGTCAGCCACTAAGTTTTCTTCTCCTGCTTTTCACATTTCGCATATTTTCTACTTACAAGTGCAGTCTGAAAAACAAATTACTGCAGGATTTTTTGCCCTTCTTCAACTCCTATAGATATTTTGGGACCTAAGACCTTCACTTACTCACGCAAGAAAATCTGCTGAATCCAGTATTCAGACTAAATAGGGGCTCTATTTTTTAAATAGGGGCTCTATATTTGCAAAATAAAATAATTTAAGATCTTTTTTATTAAATTAATAATGTGTGCCAAAGTAGATAGTACATACTATTTTACAGTTTAGGATTTGGATCTCTTTTATTGGACCAGATTTTTTTTAATGTATTTTCTTTCTTAAATAAATATATTAACTTCAGTACTTTGTGAACATGTAACAAGAAATTATTAATTCTGTCTTCACCATGACCCTTTCATCAATCTTCTTCTCATTTTATGACAGTTTAAATGGAAATAATGTCATGTTAGAGTCTGAAATGAGTTACAACTTAATCCTAAGAAGCCTTATTTTACAAGGAGCAATTATTCCTAGATTTCTTCTGAGAGATCAACATAAAACTTCTCCAGCTGATCCAACAGGGTGTAAAACGGGTGACTGAGTTACATGACACAGGTACTACCGTGGCCACAGTGCTGTGTGTGTCCAGCACTACCCGAGCAGGCAGCAGAGCCCTCTGCCCAGGGCACGTGCTGGCAGCGAGTGGTTCTTAAATGCATGCATCTGTCCAGGATGCAAGGGCCAGCAGCAGAGGCAGAGATCTGAAATATATACATAAAATATAATTTTTATATATAAATATATAATTTATGTAAATAAATGTAAGTTTTTAATTTTTTTTCCTGTCAGTGAAGCATCCATGTGCTTCCTTGCTGTGCTGAGACCCCACAGGCTGACCTTCAGTGTTTGTCCCTGCCGGCTGGGGCTGCGTGGGAGACCAGAGGAGGCCGAGGCTGCTCGGGGCATCTCTCCCATGGGAAGCCTGCAGCAGACACAGCCCTGCGCTCAGGACATATCGCTCTTCAGCCAGTGGGAATGTGGGCTGAGCCCAGGCTGCCTCTCACTGTGCCGCCCCTCTCCCCCCTCGGAGAAACATGCATCATTAACTCATTCTGAGTGCTTGAAATAAATTGGGCAAAATATTTGCCTTCCAAGATGCCAGTGCAGACTGTATACACTTCCCAAAGCATGGCGTATACTGAACAAGGTCAAGCCCTAGAACACTGAATTATTTCTAAAGCTGCAGGTATTTTATATGTGCTTGTACTGAACAGATCCCTTCCAAGTAAGGAAGGAGTGTGAGGGCTGGGAGAGTTAATCTAAACTCAGTAATACTGTACGGTTAAAAGCCTCTTTCATGTAACTGCATTCATGAACTGAGCTTGGAATTCTTAAAAATCCAAGTTACTACAAAGGAAGGGGTTTGGTGTTTGGCAAAATGACAAAGCCTACCGTTCACTCCCCTCTTGTGTTGCTTGGCTTTACAGTGAGCCTCAGACAGGGCTTGCAGCACAAGCAAGAGCCTAGAATATGTTGGAGGCATTTAAAGAGAAATTCCCAAAGATTTCAGGTTCTGTTATCCAAACAGCTCCCACTTGAATGATTGCTTTTTTTTTTTTTTAATGCCTCCGCCTTATTCTTTTTTGGTAATAGCCTGATGGCTTTTGAGTTGCACCACAAATCCCCAAACACATAGCATCCCTTTGTAGGCTCCCCTAGAACAGATTGATCTTAAACTCAGGTAGCAAACATCAATGTCAAACAATCAGATGTAGAAAATTAAATATGCAAACACGGCCGTGTATAGCTAGTAGAGCTGATAGTTGAACTGAGAGTACCTGACCGGATTTCACTTGTTGAAACTGTGAAGTGTTCAGAGAAATTGTGAAGGCATGAATGAGATGGAAATTCAGCTCTCCTCTTCCTACAGCAGTGCAGGAAAGTGGGTTAAATCCCAATTTGTGTCGAACACCTGACAATTAAGCCCAGTTTGTGCTGGACTGTTTTCAGCTTTTGTTATCTCATAGGAAATTGAACTTTCTTGTTCATCCCATGTGACGTTCAGCCTCAAGGAGGTTGGGGACCCAGGCGAAGTGTAAATCCCAGCAGTTCAAAACACTAGCCACATCCCCTTTACCGAAAAACAATTCCTCACATATATCTATAATAACTGAAGGACTCTCCAGCCTAGCTGAGGGCTTGGTTTAACCAGCTTTTGGAATAAGCGAGATTTACACATGTCCTCACATGTTGTGTAGGGCCCCGAGCACTGGTGCTCAGAGGGAGCACTAAGGGCTCCCACAGCGAGATGGGGGGACACGTGGGTGCCAAAGCCCAGGCTTGGGAGTCCCACAGCACCCATCCCTTGGCCAGGGCATCGGGGTTCTGGGGGCAGTCTGTGGGCTGGCTGGGACCAAATACACTGCAATATATAGTACTAAGTACATTTTTGCACTGCTGCACATGTAAACAAAGATATCTTGCTCAGGTATATCTCTCCCTATTCCATCCTCCTGGGTTTTTTTCTAATATTTGGGAATTTTCCCATTTTTTCACATAGAAGTGCCTAGTGCAGAACCCAGGAAAGTGTAATTTCTGCTGTGAACTAGGACAAAAGACCAAACCACTCTCAGAACTGTCCTGGGAGCAGCCAGCTCGGGGCTGGAAGCTGTGTCAGGGCTGTGTCTGCAATTAGTCGGTCCCCATGCCACATCTCCTGGCAACCTCCTCCGGCAGTCCCCCACTTTGTTTCAGGTTTCATGGCTACTGCTGTTTCTGGGCGAAACTCTCTGCAGCTCAGCCATTTCAAAGGTTGTTTTTTTAAATCGACCTCCATAGACTGCTCCTCACAGTGCTGTGCTGCTTGTGCTGGCACCAACCCAGTGGCACTCATGAGTGTCAGCTTTTACTTATCTGCACTGAGAGACCACAACCTGCTGCCCTCCTACGCTGTGTCTAACCCTGCATGTCTTGAAATGTGTTGGGAAGAGGGAGTAGGAGCAGGAGGAGGAGCTGGAGCAGGAGCAAAGCTCAGCGCTGTTTCTGCAGGTCCTGAGTGTGTAACAAATGAAAAGAGAAAGGATATTGCAGAGTTGGTATTCGTAATGTAGGTGTGTGTGACAGTACTTGTGTGCTCTGCGGCAGTAACCAATCCACTGAGGATGTACAACAGCCAGTACCCGCTAAGCCAAAACTGTAAATTTAAAATATGCTTAGGACAACTCAGTAACACTATGGCACCATAAATTGCAAAAGGTATACTATATGTGGCAGTACATTGGCATGCATTAGCTTATATCAGTTTCAGTTTCCCTTTAGAAACCAAGAATAAATGGACGGACAAGAGCTAGTCTCATCCTGACAGGTCAGAGCTCATGTGATGTCTTTTCTTTTGTGGCTACTGGACTTTCCGCTCTCCTCACTTCAGCATAACTCACAGGCATTAAGCTACCTCACAGACATGAAAATGCTTTCAAGTAAGACGTAGCTGTGTCTGTATAAAGCTGCTGTCACTGTGAGTATCACTCCTATGCTGAACCTTTGGAGATTCCTGTTCTTAGTTCAGCTCTGGTCAGATAGTGAAGCAAGATTTGTTTCATTTATTAATTTTGTGATGTCACTTTATAGGAAGGGATTGTTGCAAGCAGCAAGACAGCAACCTCGCAAATTAGAGTAACATCCTGTAATTGTCCCTTCACATCAGAAAGTGGTGAGAGGTTATTAGTTTGCTATTTAATAAGATCAAGGGTTTTCTGTGTGTAAAAAGAGTAATTAAAGCCAGCTGCACTAAAACATACCCAGATTCAGCATCACTGATTCTTCTCCAAAGGAAAATCAAGAAATGGTATTAGCAGCTCTTGAGATTCTGTTGGAACCTCCAGACGCTGAGATATGGTTTGTATGGTCTCCTGAATACATGATGAACTGGGAATTCAAACCAGCTGCCATCTCGAGCAGAAAACAATGCCAGTTGTGTGCAATATGGCACAAAGCTGTTTTTTTTTTAACCCATGAAAACTTCTGAAGAGTTAGAGCTCCCAGAATTCAAAATCCAGAAGCTAAAAAGTCAATTGATTTTTTTTTTTTTTTTTTTTTTTAAGGTAACTCAGGCTTTTCCTTGAAAGATTCACCTAGTATCCTGATGCAATTAGCTGGCAGCACCCTTGTGGTGATAACGCAACCCACAGCTGCATGTGGGGAAGGTGCCCTCTCGTTAATTCTGTCCAGGATCACCTGTCTCTGGGATGGGAGAGCTTATCAGGCCTGCAGGGCATACAGCTAGGGCTTGCTCCTGACAAGCTAGCTATGCTGGCTCTTCTTGCTGAGGACATTGGGTGGCCGGGAGGATCTGAGGAGGGCAGGATGAGATGACAGGAGTCACCTAAACCAGGAATCAGACCTGCTGCAGTGGGAGAGCAGAGGTAAGGCTGGCTGTGGAGTGGATGTGTGGGCAGATTTGGGTGGCTGAACTAAATCTGGAGGGGGGACAAGTATGTGGTGTGGTGGAGCTGTCATAGGGCTGGAAAGGAGCAAATTCTGTTGGAAGTGATGACGTTGGCTACAAAGTCTCCCTGTGTTTGACTGGCTTAGCTGGTGGTGTCAGCTGTCACCTAACCATGAGAGAGGGTGAAAATACTGAGTTAGGAAGCAAAAGCCAGAGCCTTCCCCCTTAAAAACAAATCTGAAGATCTGACTGTGGTTTTCCAGCTTTTGGGATGTGCAATACTCACCATACAACTGAATATTTGTTGCCATGCAGTTCTAGGTGTTGGTGTTATTAACTACTCTATATGCAGCGAATGCAGTCGGTCGGGTGGTTGTGCTTCATTACTTAGTGGTGCTATAGGAAAGACTTTGAGCTCTTTTTGGAGAGTCAGAGAATAATGTAGTGAAACATGAGCAAAGGATCCTACTCTTTCTTCATCCTCTTGGGTAAAACAATGAATTTGTTCAGAGTTCCTAGTTGGGTTTTTAAACACAGAGGGATGTGGGTAATCAGATCTGTTGCCATGATGTTCCACCTTTGCCTCTGATGCTGTGAAATGCAAGCTCTAACGGCACTGCACAAAGCTGCTGTGCTGGTGCCATGGAAGTAAAACAAAGCTGCATATTATTGCAAGATATTGTGCAACGTATGACCAGCAGCCTGCTGCACAGCTCTTTGTATGACACTCATGTGAAGGAAAGTGAGCTGTAATTAAAAAAAAAAAAGTTGTGCCAGTTACATACATTGATGATGAAGCTTTTGCAGAGCGCTGCTGGGGATTATCCACACTACTCGCTGTAAAGGAGCATTGGCACTACAAGCTGGATGCAACAGTCCAGTTCTTCTCGAGAGTCCCTGGGCAGATCCTTATTGCATCTTAATGGCCTCCTCACAGCCATCCTACAGAAAGAGTCTGCAAGTGCTCCCAGTCACAAGAAGGCACTTAGGGCTGTGTAGCACCCTGGCACCCAAATGTGCCGGGTGACAGTAAGGGGGCAGCTGAGGAGGGCTGGTTTGCAGAGTGGGGCATGCTCGTGGCTGCCCTCTTACCAACCCTCACCTGCACTGTGACCGTACTCAGGTGTATCTGTGGCACTTGGTATGTGAACCAGGTCTGGGGGCTGCAAGCAAGGAGTTCAAGTAGAGTACTCCTTTTCTATTAAACATGGGGATTAATGATGCAAAAGAAGGGCTAAAGGACACATTGTGAAAGTACATGTGCACTTACAGAGGTACACAAGCAACAGTTGTTTTGGTGCTTTTTTAGGCTTTTCCCCTTTCACGTGGCTTTCTTTAAACACATTGATTGTAGGTTAGGTGCACTTAGAGGTTGTCTGAAAGGGACACATTTAGGATTGGCAATAAGCAGCAGCTCACATTGCATAACCTTTCAAAGACTCTAGTTCAGCTTTTAAAAAATAATTTCAAAACTAACACTGAATTTGTCCCTGGCAGTATTTCATCAATCTCAAACAACTGTAACTGAACAATTATATTATGAACTTATGTTAAGGAAAGTGAACACTACTTGCTATATTACCAGATTTTGAGCATCGAAGTTGTAAGGACTGTAAATCAAACTATTTCTCTCTTATCTGGATTAAGTTCAACTTAAAATAGTTTAAGTTCTGGTTTAGCTCAGTCACATCATGTCTGTAGGCTGCTGTGCTTACCTGTGAGGCTAAATAACACTTTGTCTTAGTAAGCTTGCCAAGAGCTTAGCTGTGAAATCCAAACTTGCAATATGTTGTTGAAAAGGCAAAATTCTGTAATCCAGCAAGGTAAATAATGCTGCATAAGCATATATATTACATGGCTAAACACTCGCTCACCTGCAATGCTAGAGCTTTGACAGAGATCTGTTTTCCTGAGTCAGAGAGCTGGTCAGGCAGTGGCTGCTAACCTCTAAAATCTAGTGCTGGTTTCTTCTGCTAACCCAGCTGCTTCCCCAAATGATTCTTCAGGTTAAAATATACCTGGTGCTTCCTGATGTGACTGCTCCTTTAAACACTCTTGTTTGAAGGGGACCAGCTTTTGTTTTTGACACTGCTCTATCTGCTTTATTCTTGGCTTATGTGGTTGTTTTACTGCACCTGTCAGGGATTTGGTGTTTAATGACTAGTCCTGTCTTGAGTGAAGGGACCATGACGGGTACTCTGCTGCTGCTGGGATACTGCTCTATGCTCAGTCTGCTGATGTACCAAAGTGTTCTGATTCAGGAAAAAGGTATGAGAAGCAGCCCTCTGAGTGACTGCAGGGGTAATTTTGAGATATCTCTGTGGAACAATTAATTTAATGCCATCTTTACCCAAACCCTTCTCTGCAGTCAAGTATTGTTCTGAATTCTTCACAGGTGACTCCCCAGGAGTTTGTGGGGATTTTTTTATGAATGAAGGGGCTAGATCCTTCTCACATTTTCCTGTGCCTTGCTTTCTGCACAGCTGCAGTGGGGCAGAGAAGCTGTTAGCGTACAGTCAGGTTTGTGCTGTAGAAGACACCATCACTTCTTTTAGGAGTGGGATGTGTCTGCATGAAAGAAATCAGGACTGAGGAAAAACTGAGCTCTTTACCAAAATGCACCACAGAATTGTATGTTTAATATTTCAAAGCCCTCTTCCTCCTTGGTAAAACAGGTTGCCTACTTCAACAGGACGTCCCTCTAAAAGTGACTGTTGCTTTTCTTAGCTCGTTAGCTAGGTGAAACCATGAACCTCCAAAACAATCTGTACCTAGCTGCTTCTGAGTTTCTCAATCTTTTCATAGCTGATTTCTCACCCAACTCTGTTCATGTTGATGCCTGAAGTCAGTCAGTGATACCTGCTCTGCGGAACAGGACCAGACCGGCTTGTTTAGCTTGTGAAATCTTTGTAAGCAAGAATGTTTTTTCTAGGGTTTGCTGTTCAGTGAAGCCTCAGTTCTTCCTTATTTTGGTATAAACATCGGTTTTTCTTGCTGGGCAGATACTCTGAAACTTTAGGTGTTACAGAAATTGATCTGGCGTAAGGCAATAGCTGCCTCTCGGTGTTTGTGTCCTTTGAGAAACTTTAATGTACTAAACCACATCAAGTGCCCCTAGATGCCCTTGTCTCCTCAGTGAGCTGACAGATGTCACGCACGTTGTTCAGTGGTGTAACGGTGCTCCAGGTATCGCAAGGGCTTTGACGAGAAAAGAGGTACGTGAGCTTCTTGTCATAAAATAGTCACCACTTTATTGGAGAGGCAAAGGGGAAAGCTGACAAGGACGAGGGACGGTGAGGGCAGGCGAGGCTGGGAGGGCGGACCGCGGCGGCCGGC
Source organism: Tauraco erythrolophus (assembly GCF_009769465.1). Classification (NCBI taxonomy): domain Eukaryota; kingdom Metazoa; phylum Chordata; class Aves; order Musophagiformes; family Musophagidae; genus Tauraco; species Tauraco erythrolophus. The sequence continues at coordinate 19,075,217 of NC_141473.1, read as the reverse complement.
CGGGCAGCGCAAGCCCTGGCCCGGGGGACCGGCGTCCGCGCTCCCTCCCGGCGGGCCGGGAGTGGCTCAGCCCTCCCAGAAGCCGACGAAGAAGCTGCACAGCGAGTGCCACCGCTCGGCGCAGTAGGTCTCGGCCGGGTCCTCGGCGGGCTCCGCCGTGGTGGCCGGCGGGGAGGTGCCGGGGCCGGGGGCGGGCAGCTGTCGGAGCTGCGCCTCGGGCGGCGCCCGGCCCGGGCCGCAGAGGCGGGCGCTGAGCGGGCCACCCTGGGCGCACGGGTGCGGCCGCCGCCGCCGCAGCCGGCCCAGGATCTGCCGCCAGTACTGGCGGCTGCGGGCGCCGTACGCGGGGCAGCGCCGCGGCTCCCCGCGGTAGGCGCAGCTCCGCGCCGCCCCGCCGCCCGCCGGCGGCCGGCAGCTCAGCCGCAGCTCGCTGGCCCCCGCCGCCGAGCGCAGCTCCCAGCGGCAGCGGTGCTGCTCCGGCGTGGAGAACCGCCCCGACTGCGCCTCCGCCTCCCGGCCCGCCCCGCCGGCAGCGGCGGCAGCCAGGGCGGCCAGGGCTAGCAGTGCCAGGGGCAGCCTCATCTCGGCGCCACGGGAGCTTCCTCCGGTGCCTCAGCGACGGAGCGTCCCGGCACGGGGCCCGCCGGCCCGCCGCATCCTCCGCGCCCTGCGGAGATACGGACACTGGCGGGCGGATGCCCTCGCTGCCCGCCCCGGCGGGAGCGCAGCCCTCGGGGTCGCGCCAGGCTGAGCCCGATGGGGTTTGTTTCGGCAGCGGGGCGCAGAGCGGGCTTGGCCCTCCAGGGTCGTAACCCCCGGGGCTTTTAGCATGTTTAACCCCCGGCTCTGCTGACGGGCCGCCGGTGGCGGCGGGGCCCCGGGACTACCCCAGCCGCGAAGCCGTAACCCGGGGGCAGCGTGAGCCGAGAGCCCGCACCCACAGCAGCATCAAAGCAGCCAGCGGCCGTCGCTCGGCAGCCAGACCCGGCTCCCGGCAAACCGCTCCTCTAAAGTCCCGTCGTTTCCCTCTGAACCCAGTTTCCTCCTACCGTCCCCCGGTATTTTCCGCTCTGTCTCGAGGGCACTCACGGTGCGCTGTGGTGTGGGTGGAGGTGCCCGGGGACAAGCGTGCGCGGCGGTCTGCGGTCTCCGGCTGCCGGCGGTGGGACCGGGGCCGGGGGTTATCAATGGCCGGGGGCTGCCCCCGCCGACGCCCCTCCCCGGCCCTCCGCCCGCGGGGGGACAGCGCGGGGACACGGCGGGAGCTCTGTGCTCTGACGGCACCGACTTGCGGGAAGTTACCCAAACGCCCCCACCCCTTTTTTGTTCAAGGAACCCGCACGCCGGTACTGCAAAACCATCCCGGGGCTGCAACGCCCGAGGGAGCGGGGTTTGGGCGTCGAGTCGGGCAGCAGCGGCTGTGCGGAGAGCTTCCCTTGCGGGGGGGGGGAGGGCGGAGGGGTGGGGAAGGGGGATTCTGGCGGATGAGAACCGGTTTATTTGTGCGTGTGTTTTTTTTTTTTCTTCTGAAGTTGACGGAGATCACAAAGGGAATCTCATTTCAGAAGTAAAATACCAGCATGGGTTGTTCTGGGACAGTTATTTCTTTTAATGTGGAGGCAGGCTTCTATGTAGAGCAAGGGGGGTATTTTAAAAAGATGCCCGAAGTCTCAAGAGAATGTAGATGTGATCTCTGTGTTACTGCATGTTTGGGGAGATCAGACACCAGTTTCAGGAATCTCTGGTTGGACATAGACTCTCAAAATCCACATATACTTCAGTTTCACGGCTGATGATGTCCTTTGCACATATGTTCCAAACTACTTATCCCTCTGATGCGCTTATGAAGATTGAAGACAACAAGCCCTCGAGTTCCCAGCAGCTCCCCGCTGTCTCTGCAGCAGCAGATCAGCAGAAGAGCGTGTGCCCACTGAGTACCCCAAGCCCAGTGCCACATGGCAGAGACATGCCTCCCCAGGCACCGGCAAGGGAGGTCCAGTCTGAGCTGCCAGAAGCTTTGGGAGAGACTATTGTGGAACTCTCCATATAGCTACACTCATATTCTCCATGTATGTCCATACCCTGTATTTACATTGCTGTGGAGATGTTACCCAGACCATCAAACCGGTATAATGCAGTGGTTGAACTGCAGCCACCTCACCGCGGGCTGGGCTGAGGTGTCCCCAGCCGCGCGTGGGCGACACCTTGTGTCAGCCACCCCCTGGGCTGGAGCACAGCAGCAAGGACGTTGGGAGAGCAGTGCTAGAATGTAAGTGTCTTTGCACACGAGATAAACGTTGTTGTAATGAAGACTGACTAGGACAGTAACATCTGCTCTAGGCTTTCTTCTTGTGTCGTTCCTCCTGTGCAGCGATGACTGTAACAGCCCCCCATGCTTATCACAGGATATCCATGGGAGAGGTGTTTGCAACTGCAGCCGCAGAGGAAGAAGTGAGCCTAGGTGCCTTTGGAGCCATCTGCACCCAGACATTTAGATGTTGGCTTTAACATGTTTATGTTCTAAATTCTCATGTGGGTGAAGATATGGTTCGATCAACATCTTAGGCTAGTCGAAGTGTGGCTCCCTCCCTGTCTTCCCTAGGCCACCCGTTGCTGTCCAAGTCATTGCAAGACACAAGGTCTGGACTAGTTAGAATCATAGAATCATAGAATGGTTAGGGCTAGAAGGGACCTTCAAAGGTCATCTAGTCCAACCCCCCTGCAAGGAACAGGGACATCTCCAACTAGATCAGGTTGCTCAGGGCCTCGTCCAACCTGGCCTTGAACGTCTCCAGGGATGGAGCATCCACCACCTCTCTGGGCAACCTGTTCCAGTGTTCTACAACTCTCATGGTAAAAAATTTTTTCCTAATATCCAACCTGAATCTACCTCCCTCTATTTTAAAACCATTACCCCTTGTCCTATCACAACAGGCCCTCCTGAACAGCCTCTCTCCATCTTTCTTGTAGGCCCCCTTGAGGTACTGGAAGACCGCTATAAGGTCACCCCAGAGCCTCCTCTTCTCCAGGCTGAAGAGCCCCAACTCTTTCAGCCTGTCCTCATAAGAAAGGTGCTCCAGCCCTCTTATCATCTTCGTGGCCCTCCTCTGGACCCTCTCCAACTGTTTCATATCCTTCTTATGTTGGGGACTCCAGAACTGGATGCAATACTCTGGATGAGGTCTCATGAGGGCAGAGTAGAGGGGGAGAATCACCTCCCTCGACCTGCTGGCCACGCTCCTCTTGATGCAGCCCAGGATGCGGTTGGCCTTCTGGGCCGCAAGAGCACATTGCCGGCTCATATTGAGCTTCTCGTCCACCAGCACTCCCAAGTCCTTCTCCTCAGGGCTGCTCTTGTTCCATTCACCACGCAGTCTGTATTTGTACCTGGGATTGCCACAACCCAGATGTAGGACCTTGCATTTGGCCTGGTTGAACTTCATGAGGTTGGTACGGGCCCACCTCTCCAGCCTGTTGAGGTCCCTCCGGATGGCATCCCTCCCTTCCAGCGTGTCAACGGCACCACACAGCTTGGTGTCATTGGCAAACTTGCTGAGGGTGCACTCCATGCCACTGTCCACGTCACCGACAAATATGTTGAAGAGGGCCGGGCCCAACACGGACCCCTGAGGGACGCCACTCGTGACCGGTCTCCACTTGGACATCGAGCTGTTGACCACCACTCTCTGAGTGCGGCCATTGAGCCAATTCCTTATCCACTGAGTGGTCCATCCATCAAACTCATGCCTCTCTAGTTTAGAGAAGAATGTCGTGCGGGACAGTGTCAAAAGCTTTGCACAAGTCCAGGTAGATGATATCCGTCGGTCGACCCTTATCCACCAATGCTGTCACCCCATCATAAAAGGCCACCAAGTTGGTCAGGCACAATCTGCCTTTGGTGAAGCCATGTTGGCTGTCACCCACCACCTCCTTGCTCTCCATGTGCCTTAGCATGGTTCCCAGGAGAATCTGCTCCATGACCTTGCCAGGCACAGAGGTGAGGCTGACCGGTCTGTAGTTGCCCGGGTCCTCCTTGCTCCCCTTTTTAAATATGGGTGTTATGTTCCCTCTCTTCCAGTCTTCCGGACCTCGCCAGACCGCCATGACTTCTCAAATACAATGGCCAGTGGCTTGGCAACTTCATCCGCCAGTTCCTTCAGGACCCGCGGGTGGATCTCATCAGGTCCCATGGACTTGTGCACCTTCAAGTTCCTCAGATGTTCCTGAACCTGCTTTTCAAGTACAGTGGGCGGTGGTTCATCCTCACAGTCTCTGCTAGTTCTTTTCACAGCTTGGGTGGAAAGACAAGAGGCTTTATCATTGAAGACTGAGGCAAAAAAGTCATTGAGTAACTCAGCCTTCTCTATGTCCTGGGTAACCAGAGCACCAGTATCCTTCTGAAGGGGGCCTACATTCTCCTTGGACTTCCTTTTGTCCCCTACATACCTATAGAAGCTTTTCTTATTGCTTTTTATATCCCTTGCCAAATTCAATTCCTTCAGGGCTTTAGCCTTCCTCACCTGATCCCTGGTCACTCGTACAGCTTCTCTGTATTCCTCCCAGGCTATCTGTCTCTGCTTCCACCCTCTATAGGCTATCCTCTTCATTTTCAGTTGGTCCAGGAGCTCCTTGCTCATCCACGCAGGCTTCCTGGTCTTTTTGCCCGACTTGTTCTTCATCAGGATGCACCTCTGCTGAGCTTGGAGGAGGTGCTCCTTGAATGTGGACCAACTTTCCTGGGCCCGTCATCCCTCCAGGGCCGCCTCCCACGGCACTTTGCCCATCAGGTCCTTGAAGAGGCTGAAGTCCGCCTTCTTGAAGTCTAGGGCACAGAGCTTGCTGTATAGTTTCCTTGCTGCCCCGTGGATCTTGAACTCCACCGTGTCGTGGTCACTGCAGCCAAGGCTATCCTTAAGTGTCACATCGCCCACCAGTCCCTCCCTGTTGGTGAGCACAAGGTCAAGCATGGCACCCGTCCTTGTCGGCTCCTCTGTCACCTGCAGGAGGAAGTTGTCATCCACGCATTCCAGGAACCTCCTGGACTGCCTGTGCCCTGCCATATTGTCTCTCCAACAGATTAATACATAGTTGCAGCAACTAGTCCAACATAGTTGCAGCATGAGCTTTGATTTGCCTCCAACGTTGACTCAACTGGGCAGCTGCCTTGATGGGTCAGAGCATGGATGTGATTTGGAGCAGTGGCTCTGGTAAAGCATCCCAAAGGAGTGTCTTAGTTACTACTGGGTACTTGGGGTACCATACTCCTCTAACGTTTCTTCATGAGGCTTTTCTATTTTGGACAAATAATATTCAGTGGGACTCAATGGAAGAAAGAGAGGCTGATATGGACTCGTTTAACTTTCTGTGCAATAAGTCCTAAAAAGGAAAGACTTCTATAGAGGTTGAGAGAATGCTGGAGAAGAGGTGGGATGCAGAGCCATTTGTCCAACTTGGGAGTGCAAGGAGGATTTTCATATAGATCTCCTATTTCCCTGCTGCATTTCATACTTATAGTATGGGGACGTAGCTCTCCCTAGTTGGTTGGTTGGGGCAGGGAAGAAACAACAGGGGAGAGTGTTATGAGAAAGAAATAAAATGACTTGGGCAACAAATCATAGGAGAGGGTTTACAACCAGGAATCTCAAGTGGAAGCTGGTGTCTCCTCTGTCCTAGAGTTACATACTTAACTACCTCTGAAGGACAAGGCTTAGCTGACCGTTTGCTGTGAGTGGCTTCTTCTCAGCATGCTGGATTGTGTAAATACCTTTCATGGGTGCTGAGGGCTTCCCACAGGCTGTAGGAGGATTTTTGGCATCTAACTTAGGGCTGTGGGTACCATGAGGCATCATAAAGAACTGCATTGTGACTTTTAAGACCCTCTGTGGCTCCAGTGAGCACAAGGCACATCATGTGCCTTAGCTTTACTCCACCAAACTTTGGAGTTGCTTTCAGATTAAGTTCTGACCACCTGTAATTGCTATATATTATTACACTGAGATCCTTGTCCATTTTCCACATTCTTGCTATCGTTTATGCAATGTGAAATGGAGTTCTCCGATATGTTTGAGATCACTTTTATAGCAGGTTAAGTGTATCAGGTTTGGAAGGAAATATTACTGTGTGTTTTAATGAACGTTTTGCTGATTTTGGACAGTTTAAATCTCATACAAGTTATTGCTGTTCAGGAACTAAGGAAAGAAAATGAAACAGAATGAAAACTTGTGTACCCCACCCCCCCCATAGTAATTTTATCCTCCTTAATCTTCTTTGCCATATTCTCCTGGTGCCTACATTTACACACACATTTTCCTCCATGATTGTAACTCATCTTTTGCTGTAAAGCAGATGTTAAGTCTTTGATACTCATTACTTCTAGATTAATTTTCCTGCACATGCTTCAATTTTATCTCTTGGTTTTGATGGGGATACATATGGGGGGGAAGACCATTCTTACATTACCAAAATCGCTCTTTGTTCTGCATTTGCTGTTAAAATAATCTAATTAGTCTTTGTTGCTGCTGTAGCTGGGTTTTGACTTCTTTCCCCACCGTCCCTCTCACCTTAGGCTATAAGCTTTATAGTTCTAAAAGTCAGCTGGTTATGGAGCTAGCTTTGAAAATGTCATCAAAGTGTGCACTGTGGCAGAGACACTTGCCTTGTATCTGCAGAGAGCCTGAAAAATCTGTGAGGAGTGAAGGAGCCTGTTCATCTAATTAAATGAAATAGAGTGTGCTTACTACGTGACTCCTGCAAGGAGACTAAACTGGAAGGAATTACAGATGTGCTGGGCTCGACTGCAGTTTGGACTCTAGTTGAGATTCTAACCCAAATTCAAAGTGAACATGAACACTCACAGGAATAGTCTAAAACATGAGGTTCAGCTCAATGCAGAAAAGTGTAAGATACCGGTCCGAAACACCTGCACAAATCCAGGCTGAGGGGGGATGCTGACTAAACACGTTGGCAGAAATGCATATAAGGCTGCAGTGAATCACAAGCTGGATACGAAACATTTTTCATGTGACTGCAAAAAAGGCAGACACATAAGCAAGGCTATCACCTATAAGACACAGAAGTAACGTGTGGGCTGAAGCCAAGCTTTGACTGGAGCATTGTACCCAGTTTTAAGCATTGCTCTTCAAGAAAAACCCAGATCAACTGGATTGATTCTGCAGAAGAGCAATGAGAATATCACAGGCATAGAGAACTTAATTTATGATGAAACAGTTTAAGCAATGGGCTTATTAACTTAAAGGAGTAAAGAACTAAGAGGGTAGATATGGCAAAAATTCAATTATTGCTTAAAGCTGTCTCCTCCTTACGCATTTTTCCATTTTGACTCACATTGAAGACACTGTACCAGGAACTAGGTTAGGACTTGTACTTCAGAGTTTCGAGCTTTGAGAATTCAGTTGAGTTAACCATTTGTTTTTTATGAAAGTTCCAGTCACGATGAAGAATCAAACTTATTCCTCTTATTTTAACCCCTAGGATTGCAGCAATTACAAGAATACTTTTGCTTTACAAGTGGAAAGTAGCCACAGTCTCCAGCCCTGTAATTGTAAGATCCTTTTCAGAGAAGTGGTAGTGTGAAGAACATTGATTCATAAACTTTAATTGTTCTAAACACACAACATGAGCATAGCTGTGTTTAACCTGCTTGATAAGCATCGTCTACAGGGAGATAGACTGATCTTCTGAATTACCTGGTTTTGTTCAGGGCAAGCGAAGTTCTGCATGGTATAAAAGACAAAAACTGATGGCTGAAGAGCCATGCAGAGACAAAATTCTCAAATTGGTCATGAAGTAGAGTAAAAAGTTACTTCACACTGGGAAGGTGCCCAACAGTCCCATTCATCTCTGCCGGACACTTCAGAAGTTCAGTCCCTAAAGGGTATAATATATGTAGCGGATTTACTTGTGGAGATGTCTGCTTCATGTCCAGTTATGCTGGAGGATCTCCTGAATGCAGATGATTATATGGCCCCTCACTCTGAGCTAGAGCACTGCAAGGCAAAGTCAATAAGTGTTTTTCATCATCTTTCCTCTTTCTAGCCTAAGCTGGCAAATAAGTGTGTTAACTGAAAAGAGCTTTGTAAGATTATTTACCAGTTAATATATTATTAGCACCTTTAACCTGCAGATAGCTAAAATTCTGGGGTTTGCATCCTGTTTGAGAGTGTAGAAGGAACAAAGTGAAACAAGAATTTCCTTGCTCACACTTTGCTTTTAAGTCTCTTCTAGATCCTATTTAAGCACTTCTCCAGGGGCAGACAATGCCTTTGTCAGGGTTTTTGGCATGTTTGTGTGCTGGTTCTTTCCTTTATAAAGGAAAAATGAAGTTTATAAAGGAAAATAAAGTTCCAGTGAAGCTCAACCCAGACTTTCATTCAAAAGGTGGCTTTTTGCAAAATGATAGGAGAGTTAAAGAGAACATGTAGTATTGACCAGATATCAGAAGATGGACAAGTCAATTTCTTATGCTGCAGAATCTGTTTAAAATCATCCACATCCCCATTTCCCTGTCGACAGATGCTGCTGCTGCTGAATGCTCTGTTGGAAGCCAGGCCATTGCAGAGTGCTTCAGAATTATCCCAGAATACAATTTCTCCTCAATTCATTTGCTTTAACAAAAAACGTTCCGTGTATGTTTGCACCATCCTTTCTGTCTCACAGCCCCTGCAGGTTTCTTCACAAGCTGGTCTGAGTCATTCGCCTTGTGTTCTCCAATGTTGTTTTTCACATTGGAGTTCAGGAAATCTTAGTGATTTGAGCTTTCAGTAGCAGTTCCATTGCTCCATAGGAACTGCTTTGTTCCTCGCATCATGTGTATACTCCTTTTTTGCTTTGACTTGTATATTCTCAACTCAGGTTGTTGTATTTCTGATTGGAGATACATGCTTAAAACATTAGCATGTAATTTTTCTTATTTAAAATGCCACCTATTAAACGTTTTCTTCTATGATCTGCCTTCCACTGTGAGGATGCTTCTTTTTCAGTCATGTAAAGGTCACTGTGCTTATTCTTTACCTTCATAAGCAAACTTCTGAAGCTTTTTCGTTTGTTTCTCAAATGTTTGTCAAAGAGTCATTGTTGTCTCCTTTCACAGAGAACCCACATGACCACTATTTCCTACCTTCATTCTTCACTCTATAATTAATAGAGTGACCTCAGCATTGACCATGCTCCTTGTTGAGCTTGGTATGGGAGCAGCTAAAACACCCCTATCACTTTAGGCTTTTCTATCAGCTGATCAAAACTTTAAGTCTTGTGAAATGCTTGAATCTTCAGCTTTGCCTTTCCCTTTATTTAAGCTGGTTCAAAATAAATCAGTCTCTGTCCTCTAATAGTGAAGAAAATCACCAAAAGAAGTGATTTACTGTACTACTAAACAGAAGACTTCATTAGAATACCAAAAAAGACCATTTCCTTTCATAGAACTTACAGCTGGTCATCCTACAGTTGATTTAAAGAAGCAGAAAATATATTCCTCTTTGTTGCAACATGCATACAGACCTACACTATGTAATTCAAAAATGCAAGGGTTGTAGAATGAAAATGAGTTGCCTTTTAAATTGATCTTGGACACTCAGACATAGACAGAAGGAGTGGAGTGAGAAAACATTTAATCTGAACTTTTCTAGAACTGTGAAGTGTTAAAATTCCCTCAACAAACGTATCTTGAGACTATTTCTTTGCAGTCTTCCACAATGTGGTGGAGATAACCAACATGCTATGAAAGTCTTATTTCATCATTTAAGTAAGAAGAGTAGCTTTTTTCCTTTTTTACTCTTTAGCTAAATGATGCAGGAGATCAGTTATTAAAATGTTACCAGAGAATGCTTGTATCAAATGGTGTGAGAGCACATATTGATTCAAGAAGCAGCAGGCATAGTGTGAGGATAGCAGACGGCTGGTAATGTAAAACCTGGTACTGCAGCATGAACCCCCTATTTGCCATGTGTGGGAGGAAACGTGTTATACAGATCACTGAGGAAACTCAGAGGGGTGGGATTGCTTCTTATTTTTCTTCTTTTTGTGAAATCTGAGGAAATTTCACATTCTGAAAGTGTACATTGTGAAGGTTTCATTAACAAAATGTAGTTGTAGAGCTCTTCCAAAATGAAACAAAAATTGTTTGACGACTAAGTTGTAAACACAGGATAGTGTTCTTTAAAATAGATTAAATGTCTTGTAGCTTGAGTACAAAACTTCAAAACCATATATTACAATACAAGTCTTCAAAAATAATAATTTCAATTACAAAAGGTATAATCTACCACGTTAAAATTCCAAAAAACCTAAATGGCAAATGTATTAAACATACAACAAACCAACCTGGTAGTCTTAATTTTGTTTAATAAAACATAATAGAAATAGTCTTTTTCCAAGGAAAAACGTAACATGGATAATGCTTTCTGTATTATATCACAATAAACTGATGATCACCTGAAACTGGAGCAAGTTCAGATATCCAACTTGTTCAGACATTCAGTTTATTCGGAGCTTAATTCTTTCACCAAACTGCTAACAAACTGAAGGCCGGAGATCGGTTTTCCATGATATGAGCTGATATGATATGTAGATGACTACAGGGAAGAGTAAATGTTAAGAGATAATTATGAAATCTATGTCATATGTTTTTTTTCCCTCAAAAAAACCCAAACAACTCAATGATTGTATAGAATAGTGTGTTTATTTTTGTTTATACTGTGATTTTTTTTTTTTTACATAAAGATCTGAGGTAGTGGGGAGAACACTGGTGTACTAGAGATTAGCAAACAATGAAGTTGGCCCTGCCCTATAAATTGAAGTGTTTTTTATGGGGCAGAAAGACACAGGCTATACAAGCCCATGGATTCCCTGACCACGTATGATTCATGGCCCTTCTTAATTACAAAATTCAAACTAGTTTGATATTGTGGTTTTTTAAGTACAGTTATAATGTGCATAAGCATCAAATGAAAAACCCCGTAACAAACATCAAGGAAAGACACCTGATTAAAAGCAGAAGTAAGAACCTAATATTAATAAAAGCAGCTGAGCTGCATGTTCTTGCTGGTGTTGGTTTGCCTTGACACTACACAGGCCACCAAGCTTCCAAAAAGGTGTTTTCTGGTTTGATACAATTGTGCATCCTGTTACCAAGCCTTTGCTGCAAGCACAGTTTTTCAAGTCGTTCTTTGAATGGTGTTTTCTTTTGTGCGTTAGAAAATATGGTATTTTATTCTTGTGGTAGAAGATATGGAATAATCGACCCATAAATCTAATAGAAAACACTGCGCTTGTATGTTTTTACCCACTTGCTTTCTTGTTTTTGTTTTCCATTGCTAGCTTTTTGGTCTGGATCCCTAAAAGCCCAGGTGCACTGCAGCTTCTGTGAGTTGCTCTGCCCGTACTCATAGTCCTAACATGTCTGTGAAAGGCCTCTGGTGTGTGTGGAGAACTTCACGTAGGCAGCTGTGAAAAGTTTAGAAGTGATAACAGAATTTATACTCAAAACATAGTTTTCTCTTCACATTCCATAGTTACCTTTCTTCCCAAAGAGCATAATTGCTTTTCCCCATTGCCTTGCTACTCTCAATATGTACCAAGGGATTAGCAAAGCAGGACAGAATTGGACAGCTGATTAAACTGAAGTTCCTTCTCTTATTTCTTAAGTATGATCAAAATCACTCTAAGATTTTTTTTTTTCCCCTCAATTTAGAAAGATAAGTGAATCACAAAACCGAAGAACCTTTCTGTCATGCATGTGATAGTGCTTCACAGAGTTGTGGAGAAACTAGTTAATTCATCCCTTTTGCTCTACAAGAAAAATGAGTATTATTTTGTGGTACACATAGCACAACTGGAAAGCAGGTAGAATACTTGTTCCCACCCCTAAATCGTGAATCTCAAAAACCCAGACATTCTGACAGACGGCCGGACAAGCCTATCCCACTGGAGATGTGGGCTTGCTCTGGCTGTGTTTTGGTGAGGTCCAAAGGAGAAGAATCGCATAAGTGAAGTCCTGCCCTGATGCTCTGCTGCTGTCCCTGTGCTGCAGCCCACCACCCCTTCTGCTATGCGGCGGACTACATTGCTGGGTGACCACCAAGCTTCCAAGCAGGACCTGGGAAAGGTTAAGCCTGGAAAGGATCATTCTTTGGGATCTACATTTGAATCTCTCTAAAGACCTGATGTTTCTGAAAGAAGCCATCCCATTGTGGACTGAGTGCATCCAAATGAAAGCTGCTTGATGGAGACAGGAGACAAGAGGTGTGCAGAGTGTTAATTCTATCGCTGGACAAAGCACCTCATGCATGCGCTTTGCCTGTTTGTGCAATCACTCTACATCCAACACAGTCAGGTGTGTGTCTCTTCTTCTGTTAGAAGATTATAGTCGCTTTCCCCTTTCTACGTCCTGATCTCTCTGGACCTAAAAGATCCCATTAGAAACAGAAAATATTTTTTCCACATCCTGGCTTATTAGGAGACCATAATGATAGGACCCTTAATAATTACCAGGTCAGGTGATAACAGAATCACAGTGACTACCACAGTGTCAGGCAGGGAAGGAACTGCTTGTAGTGTATGGAGGATGCATGGTAGCAGGCAATATAGACCAGTGGGGTTGCATACAAGCAGGCTGAAATTTAGGAAAAAAATCTATTTTGTGGGTACAAGATTGCATGATGTTAGATGCTCAGCTTAAAGGCTATCAAAATCACAATGACTCCTCCTGCCCAGTATATTCAGTTCTTCCAGGTTAACCCCTTAGGGGTGCTGAAATTCTTTGTATTTTCCATTGTAACATGTATTAGTAAACTGAAGTTATTGAAGTCTCTGTTCCTGGAGCAATATGCCATGCAGAGCTCTTTTCCTTTCTTGCCACCCATGATACATTTGCCAAGAGTGATGGGTCTTTGGCCTCTAAAATCCTATACTCTAAGTCAGAATATAATGCTAATGAGGAAAACTGTCTGTTTAATTGAAAATGCACTATAGCTGAGGCTAAGAGACAGTGATGAGCATTTCCAGTATGGAAATGTATGGGTTTTGGTTGGTTTTTTTTGTTTGTTTGTTTTTAAAGTAATACGGAAGTATTAGTGTCAATACTCAGTGGTATTAAACCACATGAATTTTTTTCCCTGTACTGCTGTTCTGCCTTCAAGAACCTTCAAGGTTGTTTCTTTTTTTTTTATTGTATATAGATTTCCTTCATCTTCTGTCACTGTGTTTCCCAGGAATGACTCTTTTGACTGAACTGCAGGGGAGCAGGCATGTTGTAGCAAAATCTAGGGAGAAAAAAATATATTTGCAAGCATGTGACTTGAGGCATTGTTTGAACTCAGCTTATGCCACCTCAAAATTACACATTTCAGCTTTATAAAGTAAGACATTCTAAAAAACAACTGAAGCTCAAGAAGACATTTACAATTTAAATTTTTTGCCTGTCCAGCTTGCTTGTCTCTGAAAGTTAGGCTTAAATTCACAATAATCACATTCTGATTATTCAGAAGGAAAATAAAATGTTGTTTCTATAAAAAAAAAGTAATGCATATTCAGATAAGCAGCTATTGTGCATTATCTGGAAGCAAAAGTCAAAAGTGATGGTAGTAGTGAGTGCAATGACCCGTGGTTCAAACAAAATCAGTTTATTTGAATTGTCAGATATCAGCGTAGCACAAAAGGCGTTACACTTTATGTCTATTCCCTTGTCCCTGGACTAGCCCCAGATGTGCTAAGATGGTGCCTCTGAGGATCATCATAACAACTTTTTACCCTACCTCAGGGAAATCACTTCCACTACAAACACCTTTAAAGCTACTTTATGCTCCTTCAGTAACATAAATTGTCAGCAGTACAGTGAAAATCTAACCCCTTTTTGAAGGAAGCCTGCAGTCAGCTATCGTGTCCCGAAACCACCCTATCGTTCCCAGTAGTAGTTGCTCTATATGTTATGTTTTCTTGTGCCTTGTATTTGCACATTTTATGAAGTCATTTAGGCAGCTGTCTTGAGAGCTAGCTATCTTAATATCTATTAAAATCCAGCTTTAAAAGGTTCTTGAAATTCATCAGTGGTGCAGAACTTTTGTTGCAGCTCCATCAATAAAAATTGCCTTTGTTTTCAAGAAGAGTCTTCCTGTAAGTAAAATGCTGTTAGGCTGGGTGAAAAAGTAGTTTAGGTGGCTGGACTGGCCCTGGGGTGAACACCGGTGGTCAGTGCTAAAGTGCCAGCACCCTGAGGAAGGGACGGGCTTTTGAGAGCACTGGCAAAGTCTTTTCTTTTTTCTAGAGTCCACCTAACCGAGCAGAAGACGTCTTTGACCATTGCTGTGGGTATGAAAGGCTTAATAGTGGTAGTGACTGTACAGAGGGTTTCCAGGTTATGAGAGTGCAGATGTTTTCTCTTTTAAGCTTGAAAGAGCTTTAGACTGAAGGCTGGCAGCACACCAAGGAGGCATCAGTCTGGTGCTACTGTAATTCATGGCTTGGAAGCACAGAGTAATGTACTACAGGATAAGCGTGCTCAGAGTGAAAATTCTGGTTATTAATTATCACTATCATTTAATTTATTGTCACAATGTAGTTTGGCAGAACTAATATTCTGCTATAGTCCAAAACAATGTCGAAGTAACAGTTTGCTGTCTTGAAACTCAGCTCTGTTACATATTGCCCTCCCTTTGTTAACAAACGTGCACCAAGAATGTTTGCTGTGATGCTGCCTCTGGAGACTATTATTACTGATTTAGGCAGTAGTAAACGCTCTGTGGTCTGTGTTATTTTATGAATTTATTTATTTAAACTACTTTGGAAAATTGAGAGTACTTATTGCTTTCATTTATATCTTTTTATTTCCTGAAATCTAAATGGGATGTTAGACTTTTCAGACTGACCATCAAAAAAAAGAGCAAATCTAGCTCTGCGTACATTGTAAAGATCATTATCTCTTGTCAGTTTTTTAGTATGATCTCTAACTGATTTGACTCTATTACCAACAGCAAAAAATGCAACTAGTTTGCACACTTGATTATGTTATCTCCTGTTTGTTACTATCTCACATTGCTGGTTTTTGGGAGGGTTTATTTTGGTTTTTTTTTTTCCCCCTTCAACTAGTCAGAGTCTACAAAGTCTTTCCTCTCATCCTAAAGTAGGTATCTTCACCTGGTCCAGTAAATCACTCTAGACACATTTGCCTGTTTGACCTAGATCTCCATTGACTGTAACAGAAGCTCAGATCACTTACTTGCATGTAGTGAGTTACTTTTCATGCAAAAGTCATCACAGGATTTGAGCCCATGACATAGCGTATATAAACTGCATTCAGCCAGTTCAGATTTTTAAATATGAAAAGCATAAAATGAAGTGATGTGTTCTCACCAAGGGTGGGTGCAAAGATGAACTGAATTAGTTAAAAATATATGAAAATGTTGAACTGCAGAAAACTCTGTGAAAATGATCTTTAAAGAAATAGGGGAACCTAGCAACGGTTTCTGCACATTTTACAAGTGGAAATGTCTTCTCACTACCTGAACTAAAATAAAACTGGCTCAAGATGAAATTCTGCTCCTCTGGTTGATGAAGATAAACGTGCATTTTCCTCAGCAGCTTCATTCATTTTATGCTATGCACATGTAAAGCTCCTGCATACATGTCCACATTCAATTTATTGCTGTCAGTAGTTCCACTGATAGGCAGTTTTCCTATCATGTAGCTGGTACTTAGAAAAACATGAAATGCAGGCATAAGCCCTGGCTTTTCTAAAAGGTCTTGAATGATTAGACAGGTAGGGATTGGTAAAGGATCACAATCCCAGATCAGGATTACCATGTGTTTTTTTTTTTCAAGCCAAATATGCTAGGAAAATTCATTACTCTAATATCTTTGTGCCTTTCTTTGGTGTAAATGCAAATTGGGTCTTGAGAACCAGAAATCTGAGGAGTTATCCATGTCCAGAGGGTGCATCCTGCTGTATGTCCCTTTGCAGTAGGAAAGAGAGAGGATTCAGGAAAGTGAGTTAAATTATAACAATGAGATAAATTAAGTTAAGAGTTATGAGGTGGGAGCCTGTAACCATGGTGACAAAACCACTTAAGTACATCAGAGTGCAGGGGGACGGGACTGATGGTGCTTAACATCCAGAAAGGCACTTCAACCCCCT
This sequence comes from Tauraco erythrolophus, assembly GCF_009769465.1. Lineage (NCBI taxonomy): Eukaryota > Metazoa > Chordata > Aves > Musophagiformes > Musophagidae > Tauraco > Tauraco erythrolophus. The sequence continues at coordinate 19,059,073 of NC_141473.1, read as the reverse complement.
AGGTGAGAAAAAAACAGTTTATGAAGAATGGAGAATTTTTCACAAGAGAATTTTTACTGAGAAATACTCAACTGATTGAAATATACTTAATATGGCATGCGTAGGTGCTTCATCTGAAATCCAGCATGAGAAGCATGATTTTGGCAAAAGCAAACAACAGATGCTTATAGCAACTGAGTTTTATAACAGATTTCTCTTTTTGCTACCTAGGTTAGCTGTTTCTCACTGAAAGAAAAGTTTTACTGAAACGTTAGAGCATTAGCTTATCATCAGAGGGATAAGAAAAAATGTATACAGTTGAGGTATGATCTTTGCTTCCTTTACATTGATATTTCCATTGAATTAAGCATTTGTTATAGTTACATCGTAACTATAAACTTGTGGATGAGATTTAATATTTTTATGTTTATCATAGCAACTATATGTAATAGTTGCTAAATCAGAACTACTTCATTAATTTTCCATTAGTACGTATATTTGGATGGATTTTCTAAGAGCAGACACAATGTTATTTAGTCTATATTCAGACTCAGCAAAACAAATTACAACAATTTAGCAAGAAATAAAGGGAGGAGAAGGGAAGACTAATTTTGGAAAAATATCTCCTCTGATGCCTAGGAAATACATTTCGCAATATATAAAAGCTAAAATAACTTCATGGCTGGCCTTTTATGAAGTACCCTTCCTGAAAACATCCAAGTGGAGGAGTCCAAAACTTCATATAAATATAAAGCTGAATATCCATATGACTGTACTAGTTTTCACTCTGAGAAGTGGCTGCTCAGCCTTTGGAATACATACAGTATCAATATTTACAGTATACAAATACATACAGTATCAATATTCATGTGTTATCAAATCAGCAATAGCAGAAGATGTAGTATGAAGGGCTGTGTGGTGTCTCTTTCGTGTGAAGCACCTTCAGTAATATGCCATTTAAAATTAGTATAAACAGTTTATAATACACGATTTCTGAAAATTATCGCAGCCTTAAACATTACACTGCATTTACTACAATGGACCTTACAGCTGTGAACTATTGTAACATGTATCATCTGCACATCAGTATGACCATTATCAATAAGGTACAAACAATTACTTCCAGGATCACTTACAAAAAGCAATTTTAAATTGTCCCTTTGAAAAGCTTCAGTAAACACCAGTCTTTTTCTTCAGGTAAATATCCATTTGTTTTCAAGTACAATCTGACCTATTAATGATTATTTAAACTAGAGCCACAAGCACTGATACAAATAGCTTTCTCTGTTCTTAACACAGATTTAGTTCTATAAATCAAAGCTACCATGCATTTCTGATTATTCTTAAGAGAAAACATTATTCAAATATATTCGTTGCCTAATTTCTGCCACCTGCTCTGTCATACACTAAGTTTTTGTCACTGTATTAAGTCCAGACTATTTCCCAGGCAAGACAGCTTCCATAGGCAGGGCAAACCTTGAGAAGGTAAATTCTTCCCTTCCATTAATTAACAGCTTCTATCACTAATAATGAGACTGCACATACATGGCCTTGACTGCCAGAAGACTACCTGCCTGCCCATGAGAAGGAAAATGCGTGTGGGCAGAGAGAATTAACTCCCTGAGGGATGGAGCAGGCTGAAGCTCTGGCAACAGAATCAGAAGTGCAGCAGGTAGCGAGGGAGCCACGCTTCAGGATTGTATCTTATCAGGTGTGTCAGTATATCCCCAGGATGGGTTTTAGTGTGGAGGGGGTGAGATGAGAAGTCTCTTACAGCTCTAAGGTATAATTTTGTTTCTTTGGAGGAGATAAAAGATGATGACACTCTTACAATAAATATTTCTGGTTTATGTAAGAAGGAAGAAATGTAGCAAGGAAAATCCTCTCACAAATTCGTTGACCCTTTAGCATCTGAATCCCTGTACATTTCACAAATGATGACCTAGAAAATAATCAAAGGGAATCAAAACAAAAAACACAGATGTTATCTCTCTTTTAAGGAAATACTTGGTGTATTTCAGGGTTTCTCTCCAGATGAGACACTAGGCATGCTGAAAGATAGTTGTTAAATGCTAAGAAAATTGGGTAATCACTAAGAAGAAGGGAAATACAGCAATGGGGTCCAAAGTTCTTACCTGTATTTTTTTTACCTTCAGGAAAACAGCTAAGGATCATTGCATGCAAAAAAAAAACCAAACCAAAAACACAAACAAAAAACCCACACAAAAAAACCAAAACCCAAACATCTTAAGTTCAATGCTTAAAGAGACGTGTTGTCATAGTGAAGCAAGTCTAGAAAAGATCTCAAGAGATTGTTACACTACACCTCTGCCTCAAGACAGGATTAACAATGCCAATGTCATTTCTGACAGATGTTCAGCAATGTCATCTTAAAGACTTTTACTGAGACAGATGTCATAACCTCCCTAGGCAATCTGCTCCAGTGCTTAATTATCCTTATTCTTAGAAAGTTTTTCCAAAGTCTTGCCTTGGTCTTTCTTACAGTTAAGCCCGCTACCTCTTGTCCTGCTGGTCTTGGGCACAAAAAACAGATTACATTACGGTCACAACCAAATATCCATCAAGGACACACTCCTGAAAAGAGCAGGATAGCAAAACCAATTTTTTTCCCATAAGAATAATGTGATGGGGGAAATGCGTACAGGGACTTCAGAACTACACACAGTTTAAATTCAAGGGGAGCAGGATCACCAGGAGAGTCTGGCTTTTCAGCATGGATCACTGCTCTAAGGATATCAGCTGTGCCATCTAGAAGACTGAATGTCCAAGAAAACTCTTGCAGTGTAAGCATTCTTGATGTCTCTTTCTGGACAGTTGCACCTGGAGATGACGTGGTCACATTTTATTCTGTGGACTAGCTTGCCTTCTGGAAGGATTGGCTGCCTGAACTAGTAGGAAAAAAGATTGCAGCTGCCTCAGCTGATGGCAGCTTAAATCACACTGGAGTTGTAGTGTTAGTTCTCAAACACCATCCTGCTGTTACTTTAGCCTGATACAATACTACACTTTCTACAATTTGAGGATGAGGAAGATCCTAGCTTAGTATCATTAAGCTTGGATTAAGTTTGGCACCTGAAACTGTTTAGAGTCCTGCATAAAAGGGCGTTTACCGTAATTTTCGAGGGTTTTGAGCAGTCTTTTACTCAACGTAAGACAGTGATGTTTTAATAGATTAATTTTTTTTTAAGAGCCTGACACACATTCAGATGTGTACATCCAGACAGGCAGCTTTGAAATAAACACAGGAGTAAAACCAAACAGAAACCTTTAAGACTTGGGCTATGCACATGTATGATGTGAAACCATGAGAGGGGAGAAAAATGGGTTTTAGCAATGAAGCTAAATCTAAGATTAACTTATCTATATAGCATTATATTATAGAGTCTCAAACTACGAGTTGGTTTTATTTTTATCTAATTATCCCACTATTCTTAAAAAAAAAATCACAAGTTTGACTGAAGTGTGGGGGTGAACAAATGCATGGGAAATGTCTACTGACTGTGAAAGAGAGTAAGAGGTGAAGGTGGCTGTAGGAAGTGGTTAATATGTGGTTGCTACATGGTTTTTGGGTGGAATTCACGCTCTTGTCACCTCTCTGGGATAAGAGCAGCAGGTCCCCATCCCTCTAGGATGGGACTTTGCTGGGGGACAGGCATATCTCATGTGCTGGCAGACTGAACTCTCCCCATGGGATGGCTGTGTGTGTGAGAAATGCACACACACTTATCCCTCTGGAACAGGATGATGGGGTCCCTCACATTGACCAAGTCCCATATAGGGAGTAGTAGTTTTCAAGGATAGCTCTGCCTCGCAATCGAATTGCAAAATGTCTGGTACCTGATGACTCTTGGGGCTGCAGCCAGGGGCAGCCTGTGTCTGAGAAGTCACAGGCCTCTTCTCCATAGACACCTCTTCGCTGCTGTCCTCTGCCTGAAGGCTTATGGCATGGGGTATGGGCTGTACCCATGCAGTGACAGCAGTGTGGCGTACTGACAATGAGGCAGCTCCTTCCTTCTGGCAGGTGGTGTCATGATGATAGGAAACTAGCTCATTGCTGAAGTTGACCCTCTCCACAGCAGATCTTGGTGTGCCACAGCAGAAGCACCGGCAGCCCAGCAGGTTGCTGAAAGCCCGCCTGAAGTCTGCGTTGAAAGCATAGATCACTGGATTCACTGAGGAGTTGGCCCAGCCAAACCACACAAAGATATTGAAGGTGGTTTGGCCAACACAGAGTGATTGTCCTTCATGGTCACTCTCCAGCTTGGGCTGGCAGAAAGGCAGCAGACAGTTGAGCAGGAAGAAGGGCAGCCAGCAGCAAACGAAGACTCCCATTATGATAGAGAGGGTCTGGAGCACCTTGGTCTCCTTGCGCAGGGAACTCCGCAAAGAGGAGGTGGGCTCCTTGCCTTGAGCTGGCCACTGCCCCCCTGCTCGCTCAAGAGTGGAGATGCGGCGGATCTGGGCCTGGGCAATGCGGTAGATCCTGGTATAGGTGATGATCATGATGGCCACAGGGATGTAGAAGCTGATAAGGGAGGAGGTGATGGCATAGGTGCGGTTCAGGCTGACCTCACAGCGAGGCGTCCCAGGCAGCCAGGAGCCTGGATATATCATGTCCTTGGCTTTATGCCAGTGTAGCTGCACTGGGACAAAGGAGATGAGGATGGAGAGGGCCCAGGCCACGGCTATCATGGTGCAGGCAAGGCGCCGTGTCATCCTGCGCTCATAACGAAAGGGGCTGGCGATGGCCCAGTACCGGTCCAGGCTGATGATGCAGAGGTGAAGGATGGAGGCGGTGGAGCACATGATGTCAAAGGCCACCCAGGTGTCACAAAAGCGGCCACCGAAGAGCCAGGAGCCACCAGCCACCTCAGTGACCGCCTTCCAGGGCATCACCAGGAGGGCCACGCAGAGGTCTGAGACAGCCAGCGACAGCACGAACCAGTTGGTGACCTTGGCGCGCAGGTGGCGGAAGCGCAGGACGGCCAGGCACACCAGCGCGTTGCCCACCAGCGTGCTCAGCACCAGGGCGCCCAGCAGGCACCCGGTGAGGGCCCGCAGCGCCCGCGGGCCGTCCCCCGCCGCCGCGCTCCCCATCAGGAGCGCTCCCCCGGCCGCGTCGCACCGCCGACCCCGCTCCCCCGGAGGAAGAGCCGGCCTCGGTCCCCCCGGCCGCTCCTGCCGGCGGGACGCCTCCCGAGGGGGCGGCGGGACCCCTGGCAGCCGGCGCCGTCCGCGGCCGCCCGCGGGAGCATCTCTGTCCGCCGCCCCGCCGCCTGCCTCAGTTTCCCCCGCGGCGGCGGGCGGCGGGGCGGGCTGCCTCGGGGCTACTCACCGCGCCGGCGGCGTGCGGCCGCCCGCCTCTCGCCTGGTCGCGGCTCCTTGCGAGGAAGGCACCGTCCCGCTGCGGCGCGGGTGCGGAGCGGGCGGCGGCGGCAGCGCTCCCCGGGCAGCTGGAGAGAGCAGAGGGGCGAGCCCGCGTTCAGAGGGAGCTTGCTGCCGGGTGGGGAACGGCGTGGAAAGTCCCCAGGATCGAGCGACCTTCGTAACTGCACGGAGAGAGTCTTCCCCACAGCATCTCTCTGGGAAGCCTTTCTGCAGTCTTCAGGTTGTACTTGCGTAAGTGTCAGGGACGAGAAGCTGGCGCTTTCCAAGTATCTCCTGCTTTGGGAGACCACGATCAAATTTCAGGTTTCTTAAAGAGCAGGACAGCACTTCGCGTCTGTTTGCATTGAGAAGGCTAGCAAATCTGGGTATTAGAAGCTGTGTTTTCACCAAAACAGTATTTTGCTGTTTATTTTTTGTTTGTTTCGAATTGAAATCCTGTGTAAAGAAACCAAAAGCATAGAAACCTAAGACATCTGTAGTTTGGATTTGTTGCATTTTGGCAGTAGGTTGTTCATGCATTTCCTCAGACACAAGCACCCAAACCCTGCCACTGTATTTTTCAGCCAAAGGTGTTTTCTGATGTATTTCAATAGTCTTCCGTTTGCTGTTATAATTGTATACATATTGTCACGTAAATGTATTGCATATATTTACAGCATACTTTCAATAAAGTATCCTAATGCAAATAGGGTATAGTCCTTTATTTTGGAAGAATTTATACGGTAATCCTGTCACAAGAAAAAAGGGATTGGGATGTGAATAGGAAATATCAACTCGTAATTAATTAACATGACAAACAGGTATTTATTTTTAGATGAGTTGTTTGTTGTTTTCTTTTTGCCTCTTAAATAAAACTACTAATGCCAATACAAATAATTTTCAAGCCAGTAACTATCTGATTTCCATCATACTCTTACCGATATTCTTGGTAATTAGAAGAGAGACAGGAGATTTTAAAAATACATTTTCAAGAGCAAAGCCAGCAGCTTAGCCTGTAAAAATCAGCATATTTAAGATAAACTAGCTGGATTGTACTAGTTCATAACAGATTGTTAACGTTTGGTTATGTTTTTTAAGATTGTAGTTGCTTTGTGCCTTGGAGACCACAGTCTTTGTAATGCAGCCCACTGTGTTATTCCTGCTGTGACACTGAAAATTGGAATGCATTTCTTGTTAATGTGTTTGTCTATAAGACTAACTCATAAATCAAACAATTTATCTAGAATTTTCTCTGATAAAATATATACTTTGTTAAAACAGTAGTAGCTGTCAAAATAGCAGGCTGCAAGATAAAAGCCAGCTCCACACCTCATCTTATTTGGAACCATTTGTAGTTCCATGTACATGGATTTTGCCAACATCTGCAAACCACACTAGGTCTCTGATTTTCATTCCAATACTAAGAACTAAATCTTAGTTTGTAAGAATTATCTACATACTTGCTAATTTGACTCAATACATTTACTCTTATTTAACAATCAATAAAATGACCTTGAAGAAAAGAATGTATTTGTGGAGAATTGTAAATGAGACAGTAGATGGAATTAAGGCAATAGAGCACTGAAAAAAGAAAGAGCAATACTTTTGCATATTCAGCAGATAGTAGTGCTACAGGGCTCTGTAGCCGAAGGTGGCTAGCATTATCTTTATAAAAACAACTGTTTTCAGCATCTCTGTGCATCTCCAGTTCCCAGGGTCTGTTACGCTCTGCAAATATCTCTAGCTCCTTTTAGCCTGCATTATAAAGGGAAGTGTATGTGAGCATGCTGTTTTGTGTGCATATGTTTTTATGCAAGTGCCCTACTTCAAAATTTTGAGGCTCTTGGCTGAAGTCAAATCTGACTGAGAGGCAGATGTCTCAAAAAATTAACTTCCTACAGGTGTAATTAAAGTAGGCTTCTGGGTAGAAGTCAGAACCCCTACTAATACCCTCACCAATAGGAAAGTTGCAGTGCAGACTCAACCTGTATTAAGCACAAGAGAATCCAGAGGGAGGGAGACATTATGAATGCTCTTATCCTAAAGAAAACATCAGCATACACATTCATCTTCTTAGATACCAGAAGATCCAAGTGCAAGATGCAAATGCTTAAGAAACTATACAGTGAGTCAGTGGCAAAGACAGGAATAGAAACACTGGTCTGCTCTTATTCCTATATTGGGCATGGTGGAGTGACGTGTAAGCTTATTGGAGATGGAGGAAAGAGAGGCAGGGGGGAAAACACAATGCTGTGTGAAAATCAGTGTATGCATTGAGTAGAAAATGCTGTAAACTTTGATTTTAAGGCCTGTAGCTGTTTCTTGAATTAATCTTACTGGGGATAGTATAGGAAGGGTCTGAGCAAAATAATGTAAAAAATACTGATGGACTGGATAACATGGTCTCTGGTGACTCCAGAAAATTTGCAAGCTCGTTCCATCTGTGAAAAAATAACTTATCCAGAGAATATATGTAAACATATTGCAATATATATAACATCTGTATGTTGTACATCTTTTAAATGTGGTCACTGTATTCAAAATCTCTCTCCTTCCAAGAAGAGAAAGAAGGAAGCCTGGTCAGGCAGACCTACATAAGAAACCTAAATCAGTTTCCTCCTCCCTCTCCTTTCCTTCTTCTTGTCTTACTTCTCTGTTGTAAAACTATCTCATCCTAGACTCAGTCCTCACACATTTATAGCACATATTATGATTAAGAGAAGATCTGATTCAGAACTTAAAATTAAGCCTTTAATGGTTTACTGTGATTGTATTTGGAGGTCATGCCTCTGTCTAGATCTCTAACGCGCTAGCTGCCTGGATAGCTGAAACAGGTTAAAATTCCATGTTCAACAGGACACGATGTTTCGACCCAAGCCTCAAGGTGCCTCCTGGAAGGGCACAGCAACTCTCATGTCCTGTGCTCTCATGCTGTGGTTTGCTGGGCAGAATGAGCTTCGAGAAGGTGAATGACAGGGTCCACGCCGTGCCTGCAGACTAATGCCAAATCTCACTGACGTTGCAAGATCTCATAAAGACAGTGACTGTAGATTTCAGCCACGTTTATCCAGTGCCAATTATTACTGCTTTGTCAAAAGAATGTAATACCAACAGTGGTTAATTAGATAGTTCATTTAATTTTGAGATCTTATCCAAACGGAGAAGCACTATTATAACCAACTTCATGAAGCAGTATCATTTAATGGAATATGATCGCACTGTGTAAAGGTGTATCGAGGTACTGGTAAAATGGTGCTCTGCATAAGTTAACTGTCTTGCTTGCAGTCTGAAAAAACATTGATAGTATGTGAATTAGACTAAACTGGGTTTTGTAATTACCTTTAGAGCTACTTTTTGTGGCTGATTTTGTATATATTGGAAGAAAATGTCGTGAAAGGCAATAATGTTACACCTGAAACCAATATGATTATCTGTCCAGGAATCTATCTATCCACCTATCTGTCTCTCTATCTCTGTACAGCTATCTGATCTTGTTCACAGAATCATAGAATCATAGAATTGTTAGGGTTAGAAGGGACCTCAAAGATCATCCAGTTCCAACCCTCCTGCCATGGGCAGGGACACCGTCCACAACACCAGGTTGCTCAAAGCCTCATCCAACCTGGCCTTGAACACTTCCAGGGATGGGGCATCTACAACTTCTCTGGGCAACCTGTTCCAGTGCCTCACCCCCCTCAGAGTGAAAAATTTCTTCCTTATATCTAATGTAAATCTACGCTCTTTCAGTTTAAAGCCATTGCCCCTACACATATATGTGTACGTGTGTGTGTGCTTATCATCTTGTCTTTAAATATTGTATGCATGCTTTCAATGCTATGTGAGTTTTGTGAACTTGATCATATACTGAGACTGATAATCTATTTGTATAGTGAATCCAGCATTTACTGTTGAAAATAAATGACCTTTTTATTACAGAGATATGGATTAGCTGTATGATAGAACTGAAAGTCACTGAATAATTCATTGTTTCAAAAACTGTCTAGGCAAGTTAAAGAAAGAATAACTAAATCAACAGGTAAGTATCATAAGCATGCTTAGTCTGTTTGGACTTAACAGAAATAATTTGAATTTGTGATGTTTAATAGAGTCCACTGTAGCTTGTCATTTGAAGTTACTATGGTCCTTAAAGTGATTTCATTAAGAGTTGTTTAGTAAATCAGATCTTTAATTTGGAATACCTTTAAAGTTAAGTAAGGAAGACTAAAAGTGATGTAATTGCTAACTAAATTACTTTTCTGGGAAAAGTGCCTGGCTTCTCTCCCAGATATAATGGCCAGAGACATCAAATTCACTTTTCGGAAAGGCCCTCCAAGCACCCCTATATGATAGCTTATGAATACCAGTCTGTGGGGATGCTGTGATGCTTTCATGTGATCTAATTTGGAAGACGGTCCCTATTTGCAATTGGGATTTCCTGTGTCAGGGTGCCAGGAGAACAACAACTACAGGTAAATGGCTTTTCCACAATGTTTGCTGGTATCAGTGCAATGGGTACTCAGCAGTGAAATGCTACTTCTTGCATGTTTGACCACTAAGTGGCTAAACAGATTTCGGTGAGAATAAAGAGAGGTTTCTTAATTTCTTTCAGCAATCTTTTTATGAAGGATAACATTTAAGGAATTTTAAATGTCAAAGAATGATTGTCATCAGTTCTCCCCTGTTGCTATTTTGACAAAATCAAGACAGTATTTTATACCAGCTCAGCAAGAGATATCTCTTTGCAGAAACTTTGCCAATCAGATCCTTTCATTCCATAATCAATAAGGTGTTTTATTGTAGTGTGGCTGACAAATTGACTAGATGCAGGGTCTCAGCATTATCTGTGTATTTGTTTTACGTAATCTAAACAGAGTGGTTCTGTGTTCTTCTAGTGAGTGGACCATTCAGGATTTGTCTAAATTGAGCTGTAGGTGTGTATTGCAGCATGCTCCAAAATCCTCATCTGGACCAAGAACTTCTTTAGAGCATGTCCTGGTTCCCTTCCTGATGTTGTACCCGAGTTTCCCTCTCATGGACCGCAGCATGCCCAGGGAGTGAAGAGGTTAGCACACTCTGGAGTCTCTCACTGTGGCTGCATCAGGACATATCTAGGCAGTATACACAAGAATATCTGGACCTTAAAGTTCAGAAGTTTTCAGAGTTTCATCAGTGTAGAGATCATAGGTGTTAGTTAGGGACCTGATACTGGCTTCTAGCAGTCACCGAGGCATTTGGTTGAGACTCCACTGAGCTATCCTTTCCAATCCAGTCTTGAATAAATCCCTAATTGGGAGTGCCTGGAGGAGGCGCTGTAGAGTTATAATTTAAATACAGGTGCACAATTTAGGCCCTTCAAGTCTCACAAAAAAGCTGCATATTTTTGCTAACAACCTAACCACTGCATCTATAAGTGCTTTCAGAGTTCTTGGGTATGCCACCTGGACATGATGACTCTTATGATTTTAAAATGATAGGATTGCTCTGATTTATCTTGTAGCTACTCTCCAGTCTGAGAGAATGCCTTATTTTCACTACTAGAAAAGATCAGGTCAAGGGTAGTCATCTTCCCTTCATATTCACCAGTTTAGAACTGAAGTAGACAAGACAACATTGTCCTTCCTCAGACTGCCTAAATATTCTTTGATTATTCCCTTAAACTTCTGGTGATGCAGGAAATGCACAGATCCATTTAGAGCTGTACCAACCCTTCTAATTCCCTTCTTATCCTGTAGTTTACTATTCCTAAGGCTGTTTTCAGTAGTCAGTTTTGGAGCTGGACTCCAGAATTGGAAAGGACTGCACTTTGGCTTAGGTATTGCTGGATATCCATCATTTAGCCACACTGTTTTTTTTGGCAAATTGCTTTCCTTGTGTTCAGAGGTATGCATCTGTTTGAACATCTCCATGGTTTCCTTTATTTATTTATTCCTTTTATTAGTATTGTCATTTTACGGAACTCTACCAATTCACATATAATTAAAGTGGTTAGCATATGACTACTCTAAATGATAGCTACTGTGAATAACAAAAAAGTACAAAATATATTTAAGTAATAAACTGTTTTTTCTAAATAATAGGTGATTGAAAAATTCTTTTAAAAACTATAAAAATGAATATAGGAAGGCTGAAGCAGTATAGGACGTTCAATCAACTGTCATTTGAATTGCAACTTTAATGTGAACAGCATGAAAGAAAACAACTAATTTGAAAGACTTTGCTTTGCAATGCAACATTTCATACCTTTGCATTTAACCCGAGCTATCTTACTTACAATTTATATTTAATCTTTTCTGTTAGCAATAAATATACATAAAGAAATCTAACATTTCCAGACTTTTTCACTTCAAAAAGTCAAACAGATGAGTTCAGTATTGTTCCAAGAAACAAGTGAATACTTATTGCTAAATAGAAAAATCACACTCTCATTTTACCATAGCTAATGATAAAAGGAATCTTTGTCCTTTATTTTAGTCTGCTGGATAAGGCTTAGTTTAAAGGTAAATTCCATGTTTTGAGCATCCTGCTTTGCATGTTTTCAATAGGTCTCCTTTGTCGATGACCCTTTTCTGATCAACTGCAGTAATTCAGCCTGTTCTCCAGAGAAGTTCTGTGCTGATATCACACTGATAAGGTCATCCTATTGTTTTCTTTTATCAAGATATTATTCTTTCCATTACTCTCCAGATCTGGCATAGGTGAGTCTCTTGGGTTTTTCCCATTTGGTGTTCTCATTGGCTCAGCTTTTATCAGCTGTCTCGGCTCGTCCCTCCCCAGCACATTTCTAGTTAGCTTCTTCCACCAAAGAAGCTCAGATCAGAGACCGGGTCTGGCAATTTATCACCCCTGGTCCCCTGGCTGGGACCTTCCTGGGAGGGTGCCAGTGACTGAACACTATTATTTTTCACTCAACATCTTCAAAGGCAAATACCTTTGAGTGGGTACCCTTCCCAACTTGGGCAGGGGTGAAATTCCCAGTGTGACATTTAGGTACAGTCCAAAATCCAGAAGGTAAAAACCAGAAGCTTTAATGCCCAGGCAGCCCTGGGACAGTGTTCCTGACTATTCTGATCTTGAGCACCGCTCAGTGCCACGAAGCACCCCTACAAGGCAAAGCAGCAGACCAGCTGACTAGAGTAATGTTAGGGTTGAGTTGGCTCCTCACACAGCCCATAATTTAGGAGGTAGAAAGATGGTTTTAATGCAATCTTTGCCCTCTTGCACATGAGCTGCGTTTTTGGGTTGCACAGCACAAAAGCCAGCACTTTCTCTATTGAACAAAGCAACGCGTCCAGCTGCTCGGGTATTTTATAAGTGGTTGACTTTTTCCAGAGAGGCAGGGCACAATAAAAAGCTTTTTCATTTTGCTTTTCAAACAGAAATACAGAATACATTACAATGCTACAGTAATCAGTACCTATGTTATTTGAGCCAGTGTTTAATCTAGATTAAGGTAATCAAGATAATAATAAAGCGTAGATGATTTCAAAATGTACCTCCATATACTTTAGGATACCAATGCTTCATTAACTGTCATCACATTTACAAAACAAGTTTCAAAATTCAAATTAAAAAGTGCAATCCATCCTATGTTTCCAATAGAGGGCACACACAGCACTTCGCAGAATGAAGTCTTTGAAATCTGCTTTAACTAACTGATGTGGCAGAACTACTGCCAAATCATGATCAGATTCCTATAGAAATTAATAATTTGAGTAACCTGCTAAGTTGGGAATGTATCTCTGGTTTGCTTCAGAATATGCAAATTTTAATTATTCAGAAAATCAATGTGAGTTTTCCTTACTTTTTTGCCCATCTTTCTACAATGTGTAAATAGTTTTCTGAGAGAAGATGGGCGATATTTTCAAAGGGTAGACTGCAAATGGATTTTCTGTCTATACAGGACAGTGCTCAGCACTCAGCATTAAGAAGTGCAATTTAATCTCTACTCAAAATGATTTGACTTTAAAGAATTTCAAACAGCCACAGCATCGCTTTTTGTTTTGTTTTGTGTTCACTTATTTTAGAGAGTTAGCGAAACAGAGCCTGCCAGCAAGCTGGAAAGCTTTCTAGCACCGAGCAGATGTGTTACCTGATAGCCACTGAATTCAGTGTTTCACAAGGACCATTTCATCTCATCTTGATAATAGTCTGGATGTAGCTGCTATCAGAACTGATTGAACTACACTGTCAGACAACATAGAGATGATGCGCAATTGTTTCTGTCCTGAAGATATGACCATGCCCACATTCCTATCCAACCTGTATTTTAGAATAATCTTTGCATTCCTCTCAAGCACTCGTTTACAGCACAAACTTTCTATTATCTAAATCTGGTTATTAGCCCATCCTGGCAAGCAACAGCAAGCCTAATTTATGCACTTACTGCAAGCTCATGGTTGACTATAACATTTAAAGTAACTGGGCACAGATGTTCAAGGAAACTTAGAGACATGTGGACACAACAGATAAGGTCTCCACAGCCTACACTGGCCATTTTGGAAATTGATTGAGATTCAAGTTCTTGTTCTTTATCTTCAAGGCTTTCCCAAACTTCATGCTGGTAAAGGCCACATAAAGTGTTCACAGTAAAGATCATGGTTAATAACTACTTGGGAACTGTCCCTGGTCAGAAAAAAATCCATCCTGCAGCAGCCACTTGCTTGCAGTCTTTGCCCCAGAAGTTCCAGCACCTCTCACGCCTTGACACCCAGCGCTCCACGTTTCTTCTCCTGCAACAGCTGAGCAAATTTGTGTTCACATACTAAACAAATAAGCAGAAGTCCTTGCCTGTAGTATGCGCTTCTTTCCCTGTGGTTGAACATGACAAATATTAGTTGCACTGGCTATATCTTGATTGCATGACAGATACTTCCCATGAGACACTCCAGCCATTTAGACCGGGGACCAGGTCCCTTTCAGTCTTTCCTTGGCTTTCCATCTGTGGAAACTGTGGCATGGAGAAGCGGAGGCATGATGTATGATTATCTCTTAACATTAAGTCAGGGTAAAATTAGTTATACCCCTGGAACTGAGAAATGAGAAGTGTTCCACGGTCCCACAGTTCAGACATAGCCATTATCTAATAGCTGCGCTTATAGCCATCGCTTATAGCAGTGCTGGACTGGGACACTGCAGTGATGAGCACAGCGTAAAAAACTGTATAGAATAGCCCAGCAACACAAGCTTCTAGTGCTGTCTGGAAAATAGCTCAGGATATGCGTAGGATGCAACACTGCATAACTAGAAGATGGTATTTCTGCATAGTAAATATACGCCTCATTTTTGTTCTCATTTTCCTCATTCCTGTCCATCCATAGTGCCAAATGTTGTGTGTTGTTTTTTATAAATAGACAAACATTTTTTAGTAAACATACTTAACAAATGGCCTTAATAAATAATACACTTGAGAAGTTTCTCCCCTTTTGCCTTGCCTGTGATTAGCCCCAGTCCTACTGGCTCTGCCTGGCTGCAGCATCTCCTAAGGGACTGTCTCCCAGTTTAGCACAGCTTAAACACAGGGCTGTAAATTGAACCTTACCCTTTCCAACCACTCCCTGTTATTCTGTTTGCCCAAGATAAGGGAGACCTGTTTGTTTAAGGATAAACTGTCGTGTACTGCTATTTAGGACCTGGTTCAGCATTCCCAAGCAGCACTTAGTAAACTGAGGCAGGCAAGTCCTGCTTCCAGCTATTTATTTATGTGTCTGCATCACGCAGCTTCATGTACTGTGAAACTAACAGAACTGCTAGGGCTGTAAAGTAACATGGCAAAAAAAATAGTTATTTCTTGTCCATATAATTTTCTCAGTCTGATTCATTGCATTGCCACACAAACAGCTGAGATGGTGTAACAACACGCAGGATTAGGAAGGTGAATGCATGACCAGGAGCTCGGGCAGAGGAAGGAGGTCTGTTCACACCAACATTGTCACTGAAAACTTGTTCACACTTTCTACCATTTGCTGTCATACACCCTGTGACAATTTCTTCAACTTTCTGTGAAAGGTTTGAAAGCTTCTCTGCTAGTCATATCCCAAGAAAATAATTTATCACAAAATTCAATTAAAATATTTAATCTGCAACAGTCCTATGCCAAATTAAGTTCTCACTGAATTCAGGAGGAAAGACTCTTTCAAGTTCCTCTGTTTTTCTTAGTGGACTTCTCCTGCCACTAAATTTAGTGGACAGGATTCCAGAGTGCCCAGGACCTGATGCTCAGTCTCAGCAACATTTTACAATCATGCTGTATATATATACACCTAGCACCTGTAGGTTCAGGGCAGCAGAAAATCACATCAATTAGATTATTCCTAAATATTTAATATGGACTTAGTTTATGAAGCAAAGAGAGTGTGTTTGGAGAATGCAAAGAGAGTCTTGTTCTCATAGCCCCCAATGTCCATTGCAACACTTTTTTTTTATTATTTATTTTAGGAATACAAATCCAATATGACTTGGCAAAAAATTAAAAGGAAAAATCCTAATCCTTTTTTTCCCCTGCTTATATTTTATCAGCCATAGAAATGATTTTATTAGTACCAGTAACATAGTGAGTAAATAGAGCACAAGACTGAGACAGGAATTTGTGATAAGGTTGTAATCACCATGGGAGAGGACTAACAAATCTTTATCAACTACATATTAACTTTATAAAAGTAAACAAAAACTTATAAAACATCCTCATTGCATGCAACAAAAAATGTTAATAGAAGTGCAAAGTAGAGCCCATGCTCTTTGAATGGGCTCAATTGAACGAGCTCCCACAAAAATATTTACTGCTGTAGGCTAAGGACCATGCTGATACTCTGCCTGAAAAAAGGAATAAGTTGAGGCTGAATATAAGTGATTCAAAATGAATCTAATTAGTGGATGAAATAAGTAAAGGAAGAACTGTAGTTGGTCCTAAAAAAACTCCAAATAAACCCAAAAGGATTAGCTGGAGGATAACTAGTCAAAATATTCTCAGGGAAGGGAGAAAAGGGCTCAGATCTCTGCTCCACTACAGTGACTTTCATTTAATCCCAAAAATATGCCTCCACTAATAACAAAGGGTTACTGCCTGAGCAAGTGAGGATCTCAGGTTGAGAAATGTGAGATCCTGTGTTGTCTGTTTACTCTCATCTCTTCCTTTTCTTCCGCTTCATTTGCATCTGCTCTCTGCCAGCTTGCATCTACTCCTTTGGTGGATCCAGAAGGGTGGATTTGAACAAAAAAGAAAGAGAAAACTCGCAGTCTCAGTGAACACAATCTGAGGCTTCTGGCATCCAAATGGACAGAGCCTGTGAATTAGGTAAGTGCCTAATTGATTGGCTGGGTAGAAAGAGGAAAGTAAAAGCCTTTTGGATCACAGCAGAAGCAGATTTTTTTTTTTTTTTCATTTCTCTCTTCTGTTCTATTAAGAACCAATATAATTACATTTCTGTTTTGGATGTGGTAATAAATACTTCTGTTTGTTTTTATCTTGGTTTCAGATAAGGTTGATTTCTAGGTAACTCTCTGTCCCTGTGAATTTACTGACATTTAAACCAGGAATATTGGGATATGTTAGCAGTCTTTAGATTTTCAGCATCTTGATGGTGATACCCACTGGGTAACAGAAGTCTCTACACAGGCATGTGATCTACCAACCTGGCCACATGTGGCAACACAGAGGTTACATGGAAGGAGAGTCTTCCAGTGACTGTCAATAACCTGGAAAGCTGCCTAGCCCCTAGCAGAGCAATGGCAAATACAGCTTACCCCACTGCAGTGCTCAGGGAGGTTTTGGCACTGTTTGAACCACAGCAAGCGTAAGCATATGCAAGAAAGCACCACAGGCTGAATTATCTTAATACAGATATACTGCTTGTTTGATCCAAAAGCGGTGTAGTTTAATTCTAGGACTGCAACACAACTGGGAGTGTGCTAGGGAGAAGCCTGCAGTGTGCAGGAGTCTGCCAAACATCGTGTCTCTGAACATCTTAATTAATTGTTAGTTGTATTCTGTGATGAGATCTTGTCTGGAAGGCTTTGTATTAAAAGGGCAAACTGCTATTAGTGGGGTTCAAAGATGTTCTTGCCAAAGTGGTGTTTCCAAAGAAACGAGAGCCTCTGGAGTGAACTGCCAAAGAGCACAACTATACTGCAAATAGAACATCTGAGGTTCTTCCTATATATTGATTTGTCCAAGCCATTCTGTATTTTAATTACGGAAGTAATGAAACAGCACAGGGGAACAAACAGCTACATATTGGTTATGTGTGCAACTATTAAATGTGTATTTTGGTTATGAGCATTGGTTGGCACAAGAGGTAAACTAGCATCTGTGGCCTTACTAGTTGTTCTTTTGAAAAGGAGAACCTAGTGATGGGGATTAGCTTAATTTTTTACAGTTTGTTGTTTGGTTTTTTTTTTTTTTTTTTTTTTTTTTACCTCTGTAGTGTTGTTTCTCAGCACTTAGAAACAAATTATAAATTGACTTTTTCCTTGTTCGTAATTTCCAGAACAGCAGAGAGTGTCTGATTTGTGAGCTGCAAATGGGAACTGGAGATAAGCACAGGAACTTACATAAGAATATAAGAAAGGTCATTTCCGTCAGACTAAGAGTCTGTTTAGCCCAGTATCCTGCCTCTAAACCAGGGGCCGGGACTCTCTTACCACTGCTGGGAAAATGCCTGAGTGTCCCCGAGAGCACAAGCAGCTGTACAAGCTCCATCTCTGTGGCCTGAACTTTGAAACGATGGATGAGAGTCCCTGGAACCTCTCTGAGCAGTGGCATGCTCTGACTGACAGTCCCTTGCCAGTTCTCTCAGCCAAGCACTTGCCCAGTTTCCCCTTGAACCCTTGTAAATGTTTTGCATCCATAGCATCTAGCCCTAAAACTTCCTGTCTCACTCCTTCCTAGGAGAATGCCCCTTGCTTCTGTAGATAGCGCAGAAGGGCTTGAGACATTGACTTCAAGTGAGCTAACTTGCCCTTTAGAGAAGTTGTCTCTTGTGGACTTGTAAAAATGTTTAGAAACAGAGAGGATGAGTCTGGGCCTTGCACTTGCCATCTCTTGGCCTCTATACTGGGGTTCCCTGAAGTCCCTGCACAGCAGCCATTCTGTAGAAGTAAGTATATCTAACCACTCTGTAGAAAATTAATGACATAGAAGCAGATCACCTGTCTCCTCAAGTCATTTGCTATTCTTTTCCTTGAAGAAACATAAAAAAAGGAGAGAGGAAGGCTGGCTGGAGCTTAGGCCACTATATCTACCATGGTAGATAGCCCTGGCCCAAGCAGTCTTGTGATGATTTTAGAGTCAATAGGAACATTCTCTTTGCTTTTCACCATCAGACCTGTTATGTACTAGACCTGTAAAGAAAATTATTTTTAAAAATTTCAGGCTTAGCACTTTCAGTAGCCCTTCTGATGTTAAAATTTACTGCTTTATTAGGTTTTGTGTGCTGGCACTCAAAATACAAAGCTGCATCATCTTCTTGATGGCAAAGTGCTAGTGATAAGAAAAGACTTAAGTGTTTACTTTCCTTAGATCAGTTTTCTCAAGTCATATCCAATATCACAGCTGGCTCCCATTTGCATGGGGATGTATTAATGCTAGGGCTAGTCCAGAAAATTGCAGATACCTGGTACTGAAGAGGAAAGATGATTCCTGGTTTATGGCAAAGACATGCTCTTGAAGAGACTCTACCAGCATTTGATGAGCAACCTTGGTAAACATAGAGTGTAATTACTAAGAATGTTTATATTAATATTCGTTTGCAGGCTCTGTGATCTAAATTCACTGTGCTAAAAGGATGCTCAAAAGAATTGTACTCACAGCCCTTTTTTTCGTTTTTTTTTTTTTGTGGTAGAAATCAGTCCTGACACACCTTTGAACTTAATTACTAGATACTTTTGATGAAGGTGTTAAACATCTAAGGTTTTAAAAATTTCATACTAGACCTGAGCCCTCATGGAGATGTCAGTTTGCTGGGGAAATCAGATCACTAGATTCTGCATTTCAGCAGCAGGTTCTCATTCCTGAATGAATGCCTTAAGATTTTCTCAGTACTGCCAGTAGCATTGTGTAAGTTTAGTTCTGTGAGGACCACACACCAAAGTATGCAGAGTTCACAACCAAGTGTTTTTAATGCTGCTCACAGTATACCTTGTCATAAATGTTTGCAAGATTAGATCCTTTGCTTGTGTTCACAGCCTCCTTGAGAAAAATTGCCTGTCCTATGTTATTGCAGGATATTCCTTATGCTTTACACTTGGGAGTAAAAAATGGTCTGTATCACTAAAATCCATAACTAGATGGGGAACGCAGATCAAAATGGAAATCAGAGCTAAAACTAATGACCTAGAATTGTGTTAATTATATGAGAGCTGTGTAACATTTCCTAGGTGTTCAGACATTTGAAAGGGCCCAATTATAGACAGGGGCTATTCCCGATGAGAGACAGTATTGAAAGGTCAGCTGTCAAAAGTGGTCAAGGATGCTGACAGGTCTAGTTCTCTGTTGCTGGTGTATTTAACAACCAAGAAGGTTGCCTCTCTAAGGCATCAAGTCTGGGTCACTGAGGCATACCATAAATCTCTGAAACAAGTGGCAGGGTTGCAATTTGTGAAAACCTTAACTAAGGAGTACTGAAAAGCCTGACTTGTTCCTTGATATTTTAATTGTAAACTCTTTGGAACAAAGTCTACACGCGCTATTTATTTGTAAGCCATCTCAGTGAGAACTTGTTTAGCTGAAAGTTCTATGTGCTGCTTGTAATATAAAATAATGAATCCAGTGAAGATTGCTTCCTTTCTCTTCCAGTGACTAACAGTGCGAACAAACTAGCCAGATTCCTCTCACTTAGCTCGTGTTTCATATGTATTCTCTTGCTGCCACCCCAAAACTGGCGTAACACTCAGAGCTGACAGCCTTCTAAGGTAGAAAAGATACTGTTCTCTTCTTTCTCACATCCAAAATGCGTGGAGTATCTTCTCTGTAGCTGAGATATTTTATAAATTGAGCTAGAGGCTTTGTTACTGCAGAAAAGTTTTCAGCAAAAGAACTCAGCTCCGTGTTTGTGTAACGTGACTCGCTCTTTCTTCACAGAATCTTAGTTGGTGAAGTTGCCTCCTTCGTTAAGAGTCACCTTAGAGAGCCAGGAGTACAAACGATCTTATATGCAAATGGCCCTAATCAGTTTGAGGACAACACAAAATCACAATATCACTAATAAGATATTCACAATATTCAAATAAGCAGCTATTTTATTTTCACTAATAAGTTATGCTGTTTCTCATGTAAATACTTCTAAAATATTGGATACTAAAGATCTCACCACCAGACCACCAGATCAGAACTATAGTATAAATAATGCCATTTTTAACAGTATCAGGCAACAGCACAGCTACTATATGGTGTGGTTAGGGTAGAATCCCATGTTGTAATTTCTTCAATGTCAAAATAAAGATAAGAGCTTGCCACTCTGGCCAGTCATTCCTAACCTCCAGCCACAGCTTAACTCTCCTTCACTTGTGATGATTCAGTTGTTTGGGGAACCTTGCCCTAAAGTGAATCAGTGAAATGATGTGGGATTTTTATTTTCTGAACCAGGTGATTTCACAGATCTGCTGTAATGATTGTAACATGGGACTGCACTCTCGCAAGGCTCTAAACATGCTCCTTCACTCCCAGTCCTTTCAGCAACCCTGCTCTTAAAATTCCTGGACTTTATAACTACCTATCTGCTCCTTAGTCCCCACTTCCTCCCTGTGGATTGCTGATAACCTTCTACAGACTCTGGATCGCCTCCTCATCTTTGCTCATCCAAATCAGAATGACCTTCAAACATGAAACTAGCTGCCCAGGGGAGCATGCACTTTTCTGTGAATTACTGCCTTGACTTTCAGATACTCGGCTCAAAGCTGTTTCATTATCAGCTATGTGCAAACTGTATGACACATATTCTTGCTAATCACATCTTCAGTTCTTTAGTTCATTGAAGTATTCCTCAGGATCAAGCATTTCTGGAAAATACAATACAGAGCTTCAAAATACTCATTCGTTTTGGATTTAAAATCCAAAATATTATTTGGAAATCTGTTGGTGTTTGGGGTTTTTTTAAATAAATTAATCTGCCTGTCTAGCAAGTCCTAGAGGTGGAAATCAATGCAAATGCAGTGAACCAAGTGGTTTTATTTTGTGCAAAACAATCTGCTATCCTTTGGAATCCCTGGCATAATTACCTGCTATCCCAGCTGCACTGACTGAAAGAAGTTCACCGTAAGCCACTCTTGCCACAATCTCAGTGCCAGTCTTCATTTTGCTTAGCTTGTTTAACAGCTGGTACTGTTTTACAGGTTCTGCATTAATTAAATTATAGGAGTGTATTCAAGAGCAACACTGTCATACACCATCCCAGGTAAACAGTGAACACTGTTGAAAATAAGCATACTCTATGGATTTCTGAGTGTTTCCGTAAACTTAAAATCCTCGCTAGTAAAGGCAGATATATCTCTTATTTTGTCCTGGTGCAGAATGAGCTCCTGGATAATTTATACTTTACGGATCCACACTGCATTCACCCCTTCCATACTTGCAAGGCATAAAATGCTGCTGTGTTTCCACAACAATTCACTTCATACCACATTATCCAGCGTAACAATGACTACATAGATGTTAAGTGAAATCACTGTTGATCCCTTCTTACAGTGTATGAAGTCACCAATCTAAGATTCGTTTTAGTCACCAAAATTCATTTAAGTAACCAAGATTCATTTTTTTAACTACTTTTGAAGACACAGTATCTACCCTTCCTGTGGCTGCTGACTACTGAAGTATTCTTTGAGATTTACTGCTTGTTGCATCAGTTTGACTAAAATACAACAGAAGTGCAAGGTGGATGGATGAGCCACCTGCCCAGACTCATAGTCTGAAGGAGGATGCATGGCATGTGCTGCACATAAGTTGCATAGTCTCCTTACACAGAGAGCCTCTATAGCACCCAAGATGTATGTTTGCTCAGCAGGCACGGTGATCAGACCCCACGTGTTTGAGATGACCCAGATCACAGTGGAGAACAGAAAACCTACCATCTTAGTTACAGCCAAAAGCTTAATTAAAAAGCTGTAGTTAACCAAAAAGCTTAATTAGTTCATCTTTGCTAATGGTTTGTTTTGACCGAAGTAGCCTACAAAGTGCTCCCACAAGCAGTTCAGCTGGCATATCCAAAGGATAGGTAATCCCAGCAACCTTTACCAGGCATTTTTGCAAGTAGCTGAAGCCAATGGTCCTTTATCTGGGACAGCTGTAGCTGGGTGAGGCGGCATGCCTGCTATCAAGATAGCAGGCAAAAAAACCCACCAAACAAAATCTAATTTCTTTCTTCCCCAGCCTCTGAGATCCTAAGTATTTGCCAGCTTCTCAAGTCAAAAAGGGTAAGATGAGACTTGTTTGTTATCTGTAAAACACCCAGTGTTGCACATCTGACCTGAGAAGTACAGTTACAAGTTGACAACGGAAAAAAAAAATCACAGACCTCAAAAGGCTTTATATTGCAAAAAGTCCTAACAAGAAGTCATAACAGAATGAAATCAATCAACTTTTTATTTGGCTGATGATTCCCAGTTTAAACCTTTATTTCTAAAATGCCCACAGTTTTTAAGAAAAAAATATTAAAAGAGGATGGCCGTTTCTTCCCCATTTCCATGCAACGCGTGAGGCCGTTCCCTCTGGGCATGCTCCACTTGCCCACCTTTAAAAGCAAGGACCTCCACAGTGCTGTAAGACCTCTGAAGGTGGAGTTGCCAAATGGAGAGCTTCTCCGGCCAAGGATTTCCAAGGGAATGGTACTTCCCTTGTTACCAGCTGTGAGTATTTACTGTAGGAATACAAAAGGAGTTTCTCGGGTCGAGGTGCTACCTTTGGTGCTTGCACAGTTTAAGCGTCAGCCTGCTTGACCTTGCGCGGGGCCTTTGTTGCTAGGGCTGTCCGGTGACCTGAAGCCCCTTTGCCCCAGCGCTCGCCTTCGCGCCGCTGCCCCGCCCTCCTCGGCGACGCGCTGGCGCGGCTCTCGGGTGCCTCACGACACCATTAGGGGCCTCATCCCCCTCTCCGCCGCGGCTGAGCGGGTCGGTCCGCTGCCGCCCGCCCCCGCGGGGAAACTGGTGCCGGGTCTCTGTGGGTCCTCCGCCGTCCGCACAGCCCGGGATCGATCTTCCTCCCCGTCCTGCCTCGCCTCCCGTAGGCACACCTTAGCCTGCGGTACTAGGCGTCCCTCGCAACACCCTCGCCGCTGTTAAGCGTCTTTTCATTATTGTTATTCCTTAAAAAAAAAAAAAAAAGGAAAAAGGGTCAGCTGAACGCTCTGCGGGTCCCCTCCGAAAGACCAGGCGTCCTCTGCCTCCGCCGCCGCCCGCCTGCTGCCCTAGGGCTGCGGGGCGGGTGCGGTGCCCCGTGCCGGGCAGGACGCCGGGGATGTCTGCGGGTGCCCGGGGCGGGGCAGGGGAAGGTGACGGCGGGGCGCGTCTGTGCAGTGCGTCTGCTCGGCTGCCGACCCTCGGCGCAGGTGGAAGGGCCGCGCCCGAAGCCCGCGGGGGTGCTGAGGCAGCCGGAGGGTCCTGCAGGCTTGTTCGGTCCCAACACGAGCGGGCAGGCGGCCAGGCCCGCCGCGCTGGCTCAGGCGGTGGGTGCTCGTTCGGCTCTGGGGGCGGGAGGAGGGTGCTGGCTGCCGGACTGTGTTTTTCCGTGGCGGAGGGGGCGCGGCACGTCGGCGGAATGCGGTAGACGCTGAGTGCGGCGAGCCTTTAGCTGGAATACGGTAGCGGGGGCGGAGCGGCCCCTGAGGCACCTCTGTGGCGGGGTAGATCCTGTCTCGTTGGCATCTCTATGGTCCCGGATGCAGTTGCGCTGGGGAGGGCGGGCGCGCTCTTCCGGCCCTGCCCCTCTATGGTGGCTTTCCGGGGGGAAGGGCCGCCACCGGCGCCGCGCGCCTGCGTGAGCCGGGCCCGCCGCCCCCCCGCCGAGGCCGCTGTCCGACGCGGTGCGCGGCGCCGGCTGCTAGCGCTCGCGGCGCCGCCGGTGCGGAGGAACGCGCGCGCCCCGCCCCCCTCGGCCCCCGCCGCGCCGGGGGGGCCGTGCCCCCACCCCGCTGCGCCGCTGGCATCCCCGGGGCTCCGCGGCGGCAAATGGTGGGGCCGGACGATGGCGGAGCTCCGGGCAGCGCAGCCGTGCTTCCCGCGGGCCGGCAGGAGGCGGCGGCGGAGGAGGCGGAGGAAGAGGAGGACGGGGAGCGGGATGGGAGCCGGGGCTTGAGCCGGAGGAGCGGCGGGTCGGGGCAGGAGCGGCTGCTGCAGCGGTACCTGGCGGCACTCGGCCCCGCCGCGGCGGCGGGTGGGAAGCACTGCCCGGAGAAGCCCGCCAACGGGGCCGCCTACGCCGTGGGCCCCCGAGGGAGGATGACCAACGGCGACGTCGGCTTCCTGCTGCTGCCGCCGCCGGAGCAACCGCCTCCGTCACCGCCGCCTCGGGCAGGACGCGATGAGCCGGGGCCGGGGGAGGAGGAAGCGAAACTGCAGAACGGGGGCTTCCTGCCCTGCCCGCCCGGCCCGGGGGGCGGCGGCGTCCCCGCGGGAGCCGCCTTGGAAGAGCCGCTGAGGAGCTGCCGGCTGCGGAGCGAGGCGGAGCGGCGTGAGGGAGCGGCGGCCGGCAGCTCCCCGCCGCCCCTCGATCCTGGGGGCGACGCCGGCAGCCGGGCTCAGGCCGCCCCCGGCGTGCGGACCCCCCGGGGCCGGGCGGAGCCCGCTGCCCTGTTCCCGGCGTCCCTCGGCTTCACGGACGTGAACCTGAACTGCCGCAACACCTACGAGGTGAGCCGCCGCCGCAGCGCCCCGGAGCACCTGCCCCACGGAGGGACGGCGCCCGCGGCCCCGCCGCCGCCGCCGCAGGAGCCGGCGGAGAGGTCCCGGCGGGCGGGCATCGCCGGCGCCGGCAGCAGCTTTGCCGACTTCTTCACCAGGTAAAGAAGCGGGCTGCGGCGGGGCCGGTGCCGGCGCCCGCGGCCTCGAGCCTGGGGCGGGGGGGTGCCCGCGGGGCGCGGGCGGGCTGGGTGCGCTGGGGTGGGGGTCAAGGTGTGCCCGGCCGGTTCGCGGTGGGGCTGCCCGCAGGGCCAGGTCTCGGCGTCAGCAGTGTCTTGCTGCCGGTCAGATGAGCGATTCCAGCCCCCGCGGGATCTTTTGCCGCCAAGTAAATATTGCTACGGCAAGAAAGAGGCTTTGCGTTGGAAGTGGGGAGAAGACGATAAAGATACTTTTGCTGCGACAAACTACGTGGACTTCAAACTGGAATTTGCTTCCTGTGCCTGCCCGAGCATTTGGCTGAGTGAACGCAGTGGTACTGATTAAACTGCTTGGGGAATAAGGTGAAAATTGTTGGTCTTGGAAGTTGCTTCCATGTGATTCTGAGAATCATCATGGAATTTGCAAAGGCTCATAGAGCTTTTGCTACTTGTTGACACAGCAGATATGTTTTACTTACTTATTCCAAAGCGTAGTGCGGAAAGCTTCAAGGACTAGGCTTTGTCCTCAAATTATTTGGGCTTCTGTTAAGTTTCTAGCACAAAGCCAAAAACTTTAGAACGCCCACCTTCATTACCTGGGGGCTCTGTAGTATCACACACTCCTTAGCATACTACACAGGAGATGCGTCTTGACTACAATAGTCTATAGCGTGTTCTCTATTACTTTTCGTATGTTTAAAGAGGGGAGTTTAATTTCCAGATTTCTAACAGTTTTTATTCTCCATAACCCCTGGGTTATCGTTATTTTATGACAGTCACTCTTATAGCACAGAAGGTCTCTGAGTGTTTTGAGAAGACAGAATAAGAGTAAATATATTAACTGAAGAATTGATATGGAAGACGAGAGGTCTGATGTCAAGACAGGATCCCAAATTCAGAAATAGGCTGCTTCTTCCAACCCTCAGGAAATGGCGAAATGTATTCCTGCCTGAGGGTAAGGATAGTGGCAGTTGCAGGGTGAGTTTGATGCCTCCACTTTGTTTCAAGGATGGGTTGAGAGATGTCCTTCTATTCCTACTGCTTTCTCTTAGTGTTCTTCCCTCTCACCCCTTTATGCCCCCTCCCCCAACATTGCCCCAAAATCTTACATAAACTGCGGTATATTGCCTTCCCTTTGCCTCATTACTTGAATGCTTTGACTGGTAACATTGGTACTTGTTGCTTTTTCCTCCAGAACGATAGCTTAATGAAATTTTGGAGTTTTTCTCATAGAAAAGACACAGCTTGGCGTGTGTGTTAGAAGTTGTTGTCCAATATACACTGATGTTTGCTGTTTTCAGTGAAGGCTTGGGTAATACATGGAAAAATTTAATTGCTTGCATCCTGGCAAAAGCTATAGTGCTGGCACATCTGTGGACAAAAAAAGATTTGCCAGAAAGCCAATTTCATAGCCCCTGACTGGCCCAGTTGGCTGTGCCTCTTGTACTTTTGGCCTGGTGAGCAATATTGGCTTCAGAGACTGTACCTTCAGCTCTACTTATACATTCATAAAAGTACCTTAGTTACAGCTGATTTCATTTGAGGAGCCCAAATGAGATCTACTAATAAAAATCACTTTTACTGATTTTTAAAAACCCAAACTTCTCTTGCTTCATAGATTTGTCTCTAGATACAGTGACACTAGAGTTTGTAGTGTCCATTGCTTACAAGAGTGATAATATAACTTTCTTTTCATCATTTTTTTGAGCAGTTAGTTCTTGTCTTCTGAGCTATTTCTGATACATTAGAAGCTTAGACTTCTCACTTTTTTTTTTAAACTGCTCAAATTGAGTCAAAACATTGTGAGTGGATTTTTCTCCAGCTCTTAGAAAGAGAAGTACCTTGGCTCTCAGTAATGAGGACTCAAATTGTTAAAAACTGTCCTGCGATTGAATGTTGGTAGCAGCTATACCTCCCTGTGAAGCTTCTCAGCAGATGGTTGCTTGTATTTTTGAATGAGCACAGAGCCATAAATGATGTTCCTTCCCAAAGTTGAAGTTGTACCCAGTGGCTGTGTTCTATCAAGAGTACTTGCTAAGAGGGAGCAACTCTGCTCCCACAGTGTGGATGAGCAAACGTACTGGATATGTTAAACACAGGTAGTTTGGCAGTCTGGAGCATCTTATATAGGATGTTTTGCACTTGTAATGGTCTTTGTCTAGTTTACAAACTGTCTGAAATTTGTTAGCTCCCATTGTTTTTCCTAATAGTCATGATTATATGGAACTTCTTTTAAAAAGTGGACGTTTCTTGCACTGTGAGAATGCAAGAGGGAAGTCATCCTGCTTTCAGCGTGAAAGCGTCATTGTTGTAATTGCCCAGTCAGACAAACTGTTCTGTCATGGCAGATCTGGGTTAGGAGGCTGCTGTTTCCAGCTGCTCGTTCCTACCTCTTCAGTTATCAGACTGACCTGCTTGGCAGTTCTTTGAAATGATCTGTGTTAATTGTCTGTCTTCATTTCACTGAACTGAAGGAGGAACCGATGAGGTGATGTAGGGGAAAAAGCGAGCAGCTGCCAACAGCAGCATCTTACCTGAGCTCTGCGACAAGAAATTGTCAGTAGTAATTATTCTAAGATCATGGGAAAGTTTACGTTAATGATGAAAGTTTTTTTTTTTGAGGTAAGTATTAGGAGTAATGTTTGGCCCTGGAATCTTAAGTTGTGTTTGTGCCAAATTATTAAGCCTGTCAAATCGATGCTAACAACTTTTGATTGAAAAATAATAGTTTTTACTGTCTTCTTGTTCTACCTCTTTGTTTCCATCAGCATGTGAAGTGGAATGCCTCAAGTAAATCAGAGGTATGTGGAGCAGAGTGCTGTGGCAAGGAAAGTTACATGATTATGGTCACTTGTCTCCACTGTGCTGCTGTTATGGTCAGAGCATTAAGTGGCTTCTTGAAAGTCACCTGTCAGTGCTTCGCACTCCTGTGTATGATTGGTAATACAGTCACACATAGGCACTGTTCTCGTGATTTGGGGTGTTACATAGCAGCTTACAAGCGCAATGCCCTGCTCTTGGGTTATTGGATCACTTTTGGGTAGCCCCAGTGGATTGCTATTGAGTACAAAATGGTTCAGTGAGCAGGAATGTTGCATGGACAGTTGGATTAAAGCCATGATGATTACCTTGATTGCAGTATACTTTATCCTCCAAAGTAGCACATACAGAGCAGAACAGTAAACCAAAAAGGGCAAGCAGCAGCGAGTATTCCAAGGCTGAGATACAGCTATGGCGATACTGAACCTCTTTTAAAGATTAATTATACTTAATAGTTCTTTGTGTATGTACTAGGAATCCTCTCAGCTTCTGTAGATAGTGTTCCTTTCTGAATTGTGTATTTACTAGATAAATTCAGGTATCTGGTAGTTGGCCACATTTCTCATTCCTGGATTCAAAGCTTTCTGTGGACAACAGCAATGATACTTACTTTGTTGTAGTAAAGCACCATTTTCCCAAATATTTGTTTTCCAGAATTCATTTAACACATTTTCCTGATAAAATTGCAAAGAGCTTATTTCTTAACTGCCACTTCTCATAGGTCTTTAGGATTTGTTGTGAGCAATGGGTTTAAGGGGTTGTAAGCATGTATGGTAGTTGGCACACATGCTTATAAAAAACTATCTTTAGTTGCATTCTTCCTCCCTCACCCAGAGTGGTTGTGCTTATTGTCCAGAAGTTTTGAAAAAAATCTTCTCTTGGGGAGATGACAGAAAGTCGAAGGGAGTAAGGGAGTCAATATATGTAGGAGCAAAGAACTGAGGAATCACTGAAGCCCACATTCTTTTCTCGCTCTTTGTAAACACAGTTCTGTGGTTCAGTAAGTAGGTAGTTCTTCAAAAGCTGCTGATCTTGCTCCTACAAATGTCCTTGACAGAGACTGTGGAGGGTTGCAAAGAGGTTTACTTCCCTGAGTATTGTTACTTGTGTACATAGTAATGTCTCTAGATCTGTAGTTTATATTTCAATTTATTACTAAGTAGCACTCGCAGCTTTTTGCGCTGTATAGACATGTACCCAGCCTACAGTTGCATCTTGTGAATGTTTAATACCAGAATCAATGTTTCTCTTTGTATACAGAGCTTTTCTGTTTCATAAATTAGCATGAAACTTTAGGGGATGTACTGTGCATCTATGGGGAAGAAATCCGTTTTGTGCGGTTTTGGTTAAAAATGAGAGTCAAGTGGGGAATGAGTTATCCTAGTTCCAGCATCTTCTAAACCTCTGTTTGTGTAAAGATCAAAGAACAGATTGATGGGGACACTTCACAATGCTTAATTTATATTCCTGTGTTGCCTGTGCCTATATCTTGGTTGGTTCCTGCTGTCATCCTGAAAGACTTGTGTGTTTGGGTTTGATTTTGGGGTTGCTTTTTACCCTGTCCAGATTTATTTTAAAAAAAAGTACAGAGTGCTTCTAACAGGTCAAGAAAATATACTGACAATATGTTGGAAAGATAATTGGAGAGAAGAGCTAAGGGAATACAACAAAGTTTCCTCTCAGAAATTGTGAGAGCACCCTTCCTGTTTCTGTCTTTGTTGGACCTAGGCTTTTTGCTTTCTCTAAGCAATCTTGTAACTTAAGTGAACAAGCGGATCCTTATAATTGATTTGAATTAAAGCTGACTGGGGAAAGTAGGCAAGAGCACCTGGACCCAAATCTGTGACTAACTTCAGACAGTATTCTTTTTACTGAGTTAGAAACATAATTAACTTGGTATAAATAGGAAAAAGCATTCATATTACCAAAATGAAAAGCTTCTCTGTAGATTCTTCATTCACTGTTTGCTAAGAATGACTTATTTTATAAACTTGTGTTGACTTGTTGGCTAGTTTCTGGCTTTCAGTCATATGAATAACAAATATAATGACAACTTAAGTAAATATAATCTCTGGTGTGAAACAAACTGAAGCAAACTTTTAAGACAAATGCTTAGCTTTTTTTTTTTTCTCCAAACTTTTTTAATAACTGTTTACACAGAAAATTTTACCCAAACTATATAAACCTTTTATGCATAAAAAGGTCAAGGAAATACATCTTTACACCTAAAGTTTCTCTCACAAGTGTGGATCGCACTGTAGCAAATTAAATCTATATGACAGCAGTCTTATTTTTATTATTGAACCAGTTCCAAGCAGTTCATGAAAGCGAGCAACTCTTCAAGGTCTATGAACTGAAAATGCCTGTTTGAGAGTTTCACTCCCAGACCTCATGATACCTAGGTTTTATAGAGTTTTGTGTTTCCGGAAGACATTAGCAATGGGTGTTTCTTGTGAAAGAAACGTAGAAAGGTATGAAAGATGCTGTGCATGCATGTTATCGTTTTGGCTAGGATGTCTTGAGTAGCAAATCAAAGTTAAATTTCAGGTGCGCACGCAGAAGAATCGTATGCTGATTGAACTCTGGGTAGCTGTCATATTGCTGTATTGCTCCAACTGCTTTCTGCAGCCTTTTTTTTTTTTCTTCCCCTGAAAAGCTGATTAAATAGATGTAAATTCTAAGACTTTAGAGCCATACATATAATCTTCATCATTTTGAACGTCCCAAAGTATTATTAGCAATTTGTCTTCTCTCCTTGGTAGACAATGTAGTAACCTACATTGATACAGATATTTGAACTGGTAGTCTTATAATCCGAACAGCATTTTTCCTGAAGCATTTCTCCTTAAACTAATGCAGTTTTCAGGGGATTTTATATGTGGCTTTTTTTCTAGCCAAACAGCTGAAATTGCTGTTTAGTGTGCAACAAACTGTTGCAGTTGTAGCTTGTTTTGCTGAGGAGTGTTTTACAGAGGCATTTGAACTTAACCTGAAAGTATCTTATCTCTCACTTCCTTTTGCAGGAGGCTTTTTCATTCCTGGGTCTCTTCTGCTTATTTTGTGTCACAGAATTTCTTACAGACTCAATATATTGAGGCTAGTGTAACAAAGTGAATGGGACCTCTCTTCTGAATAGGCTATGACTAAAAGGAGAATGTTTTACATGGAAAACAACAACCAAAGGAGGTCACTTTAATCACAGCTGGCCTCTAAGAAAATGATAGTTTTATGCTTTTGCTCTTCTGGCTGTTCAATTATTCATTAGGCTATTTTGTCTTGATTGTTTAAGAATAAAAAAAGGAGTTTACGGATTTTGGTCACATTTCGTTCAGATGGATGCAAAAATTGTTTTTCCTCTCTTTGATTTCTGGGAACTGCTTAGATGTTGATGATATAAAGCCTGTCCTTTTTTTAATCCTTTACTGATCTTATTTGTTGTTCAGTTGGGAAGGGACTAGATTTTTCAGACTGGGTAATAGGCATTGCTTTAAGCTTCTCAGACTGCACTGTGCTTCTCAGCCTTTTTATTATGCTTTCTAAGGAAGTAAAGCTTTGACAGTTACTGCCTGATCTAATACTACAGCCTGTTAGCCAGGTTCAGTCAAACTTCTCTGAGGTTGAGAGGACTTGACTGTAAAAATCCTACAGGTTTTTGAATGAAGGCTGAGCATAAGGAGAGCCTGCAAAAGAGACTCTGCTAATTTGACTCTGTATTTGCAGAAACCAGTTAGCTGTGCAAGCCACCTGCAGAGCATATTGCTTCTGGCCTGGCACTGGAGTAGCAGTGTGAGAGGTGGATAGATGTGTAGATGAACATACAACTTCAGTTAGAAAACTAGTTTTGATGGTCATAGATGAGTTTATTCTTCCAGAACTTCTGAGCGCCAAACACTCAGACTGGTGCTCATGTAAATTCCTTTCCTTCCAACTGAAAATAATGCCTATAGCCTGTGGGAGGAGGGTCTTCGCATTTTTAATTCATCCTTCTCCAAGGGACTCCTTTATTAAGAAGAAATCGTGTTCAATTTCCCTTGTTATATTGGGAACTTTTATTTAATGTGCTCTTGGGTAAGTGAGAGTCTCTCAGGTAGTATAATAAAAGCTGCCTTGCTCGTTCACCTTGCAGCAGGGCAGTTCCGTTGATCTAAACAAACTTCCTGAAGGCCAGCTATAGGCAAATAGGTGATTGTCTAGAAGTAAAGGAGAAAAAGCACCAGAGACAGAGAGCAACAGAACATCTATAGCCCTTCTGCCCCTGCTGGAGCCACAGAAACCCAGGCTTGCTGCTGCCTCTGTCTGGTTTTATGTGCTGAGAAAGATGTTATGGGAGAAGGGTGATTGTACTTCACACATCTTACTCATGCTTCAAGAACAGCAGAGTTGTTGATGGCAGCTCCTCTACTTTATGTAGCAGGGGAATCTTGGCCCCGGCCAGTTCTCCGACCCTGCAAAGCTCAGTCCTATCTGTATTGCTTCAGTTGCCTAATGCATTGATTAATGTAGGATCTTGTCTGTCTTGCCTGCTGGGCGATAATGAAGCCATTTG
Source organism: Tauraco erythrolophus (assembly GCF_009769465.1). Classification (NCBI taxonomy): domain Eukaryota; kingdom Metazoa; phylum Chordata; class Aves; order Musophagiformes; family Musophagidae; genus Tauraco; species Tauraco erythrolophus. The sequence continues at coordinate 19,026,322 of NC_141473.1, read as the reverse complement.
TATGCTGGATGCTGAAATGCTTTAAAAAAACCCAAACAAACCATGAACTACCAAAGGTATTTGAGTGGTTGGTAGCTGTGAAATGGGACGCAGTGGAGATTCCAGAGAACAAAATATCTCTGCTTTGGGTGGCTGAGGGAACTGAGGTTGCTTAGTCTGGAGAAAAGGAGACTGAGGGGAGACCTTATTGCTCTGTACAACTCCTTGAAAGGAGATTGTAGGGAGGTGGGTGTTGGTCTTTTTTTCCCAGGTCACAAGCAATAGGACGAGAGGAAACAGCCTCAAGTTGCGTCGGGAAGTTTAGGTTGGATATTAGGAAAAATTTCTTCACTGAAAGGATTATCGAACATGGGAACAGGCCACCCAGAGAAGTGGTTGAGTCACTGTCCCTGGAGGTATTTGAAAGATATGTAGACATGGTGCTTAGGGATATGGTTTAGTGGGACTTGGCAGTGCTGGGTTTACAATTGGACTCAATGATTTTAAAGATCTTTTCGACCTTAAATGATTCTGTGACTCTAACTTTTTGTTATTGTAAGCTTTAGATGTCTTGCAAGTTGCTTGCTGTTCCTCAGACTGTAGGCAGCTGAGTGGTAGATTGGGGAATTTCTTCCGCGCTTTGTAAAATGCAAAGCCATCAGACAAAGCTGAAAGGAAGCAGGCTTTTGCATATTAATATCAGCTGTCTAATAGATCAAAAATGGATTCTTGTGTTTTGTAGTATTTCTCACTGAAGCAGTGACATAAAATATATTGTGAATTGCTAACCGCAGCAGAAACCTGATACACTGAGTGGTTACAAAAGTGGTACTTTGTAGCGCTACACTATACAATCAAGTAGTTGACAGACACACTGTCTGGGAGCAGAAGGGAAAAATATTAAATGAGGTTTAACGAGACTGGCTGGAGTAGTGAGCATCGTGAACTCTTGGGAGAGTCTTCAAAATAAAACTCTGCCCCATGTTTGAACTTAGAGTTCACAGACTTGTAGGCAGTGTCAAAAGCTGGAAATATTTCTCACCTTTGTCTTGAAAACATCTCTCGTACAGGAACATTTGGACTAAATGTATAGTGACTGCTCTGATAAAGCCGGTGACTTTTGCCTTAACTGGAAGTGAGTTACTACTAGAACAGTTTTAGGTAGTTTGCTTCATTAGGTTGTACTTTTGTAAGATACCTTAGTGAGCTGATTGAAGAATTTGCTGTTGTCAGGAAACAAAGGGAATATCTCTGCCCTGCTTCTGGTATTTATTTGATCCACTGTAAGCTGCTGTAGCTCATTAAGCTGAGGAGTGAAAAATGTAGATGGTTTTCTGTGAGATTAGTGAGTTGAATTGACTTGCAAGGTATAGAGAGTCTCAGAATTGATGCAGCAGAGAGGAGTGTAGGACATAACTGGTGCAAGGAGGAGAAATGGGCTTACCCTTAGTGGAGCTGAAACATTACAGCTTGGCCACTATGTGCATGTGTGGGATGAAGGGGTCTTATTCTTCCAGCATTGTTTTGCTTAGAGTATGTTGCTGGTTAACCAGCTGTGGCTTTTGCTGAAGTAGATACTCCTGGCCATGCAAGAAATAGCAGAACATCTGTAGCCAACTGGTAGAAATTCTCCACTTCTTGCATCTGTGATCTAGGATTTTGGTTAGATTCTGTGGACAAGTGACATTTGGTTATTATTACAGAATATTGACCATAGTGTTTGGTGTAGCGTCAAAATAGCTACTGAACTACCTGATTTAATATGAAGGTGATAGAATAGTTTGGCATAGAGCTCTGTTTTGCTAGTTCACTCTGAGAAGTAAAAGTGAGACCACACTGATCATCTTCCTTTACTCTTTTTGTACTTGAGCATTCTGAAATTTAACCATGTCTGTCACCTTGCATATGTCTGCTTGTTAACATATGTTTTGGAATGCTTGAGCCTGTTTGTGAAGCTGACCTGTGCAACAGCTCTTTGTTAAGAGTATAACGTAGACTGTTAAAATACTCTTTGCCAGGAAGTGTTCTGTACAGTGGTCTGTGATATTGCATTCAACTCTTAAAACCTCCCAAGTGTTTGTGTACCTGTAGTAAAACTCTTTTGCCAGCAGAGTTTGTAAAGCCACTTTAGGACAGGTGTTAACTAGGAGCTTGAGCAATAGGGTTGATCTAATTTAGTCTCTTCAGTGCAGTTCCATAATAGTCCTTCTTCCCCACTACTCAATCCTCAGCAGCTACTCTGTGACAGTTGATTAGATTTCAGGTGTACCTAATTGTAGCTGAGCAGTAATATAGATGGAAATGTCTGTTTCATTTAAAAAAAAAAACAAAACACACAACCAAAACCTGCAAGCTTGGTCTTGCTGAAGATGTGTATTCTCCTGGTAAGATTGGTTTTTTTTTGTTTCCTTATATTATGTTTTGGGAGGAAGGAGGGGAAAACCAAAAACTAGCTTGTAAAAAATCTGCTTGTATAGCACTTAAGACTGTAGTTTTGGAGTAACGTAGATGCAAACATTGAAGTTCCTTTGGAGAAGGTCATTTGCAATACTCTTTGGGTTGTCTTGATGTGGAGGGAAAGAAGATATCTTTGCTAAAAGGTGCTGAAACTAGAAGCATCCTGTAATAGATCTGTGTTTGAGGGTAACAAATTTGAAGAGAAGCTGGTGTCTACCTTCTCCTTATAGCACGGTATTGAAAGATGTGTACTGTAAACTCGGTTGGGTCACCTCTCCAGGGTAGTGCTTGGAAACTTGTGCTCAAAGCAACTGTATAAATGTATTGAATCAAAATAGGCTGATGTTATTCTAAGTTGTTGAAACTAAAAATGTAAAATGTATGATAAATTCTAATTTATTAGTGATTTGTTTTGAATCTCCATGTTAAGAATTTTAAACTAAACCTAGAAACATTTGCATGTTAAGTTGCAAATTAAGGTTGAAATGTGAGAGTAAAGGATGAGTTGAAAAGTATATTTGTAAAGTAGGGGCTGTTTGCTTTTAATGTTTTTATGTTTATGTCACTTTTCCAGCCACAACTAATAATGTGAGAAAACACTTCTGAGCTTGTGAAAGTGAGCAAATAGCTCCAGGACAATGTCATATAATTCAAATCTAAAATAATGGAAACACCCTATCCATTGGTCTAAGAAGTAGTTACTATGTGCATGCTGAACACACATTGTAACATTTTGTTACAATGTTACATTGTGCACTTTTTTATCAATTCTTACAGATGGTGTACTGTACATAAACAGTTTAAAATGTAGAAATGGAATCCTACTTCTGTTGCTCTGCAAGCTTTGTAAGTGGCTAACCAAAAAGGTGTGTGTGTTTTTTCTTGTAATGATGCATTATTTACGCTTAGAGTTGAGTTACATTTGTTTCTGTATGTAAATTATTGAGAAGTCTTATTTGAAGCAAAGGAGCTAATTGTCTATAATCAAGTAATGTTCTTCTGCTGTTACTTCCAAATTGTTGCACATAAGACCTTGAAAGAATGGACAAGATTTGAGTATGAAGAAAAATTCTCTTGTGCTCTTAAGCAGCTTTAGCATGTTTTTACCATGTGTAAAATGCAAATGTGAATGTAATAATTCTTGTTATGTACTTAGTTATAGTAATGAATGAATATGGAATTGCAGGGGTCTTCAGAATTTGTGCAGACTGTTTTGAAAGAATGGTTTTAAGTCAAAATGCTTAATTTTAATGCTATACCAGTAAAAAAGCGTCTGTAAAATACCTGGAACGTACCTCTTCTAATTCCTCACTGATACAACTCTCTGGATAAAGATGGTTAGATACATAAGCGTCTTACCAGTTTGTCTTCCAGCTAATTCAAATTTCAACCATAGACCTCCTAGGAATCTTCTTTGAAGATTAGCTTAGGGATGGAGTAAGAACAGACTGTGTGAATAAGTAGAACTCTCTTCTTTCTGGAGATGTAAAATCAATTGTATTGTAATACATACACGGTTTTTGAAGAGTTTTGTTACTTCATATTCCTTTTACAAGTTCTGAGGTTTTACTGGAATCAGTGGATTTTTAATGTACTTTAGTTATTACATAGAAATACAACTTCCAGAGTTTTCACTGCATTTTTGTAATGATCTTTAAACCAAACAGAAAACCTGGAATTTTTTTTGTCCAACCTGATGCTCATTTCTAGCATTAATTGCATGCTGGATTCTCCCGTCTAAGCCTTTGTAATTCTGGAAGGAAAAGTTATATAGGATAGTGAGGATGTTCTTGACATGATGCTGATTCCTTCCTGTTTGTGTCTTGCTTGCTGGGATTTAACATGAGACGATTGTCTTATGCAGTGTCTAATAACAAGTACTAGGTGCTTAATAAAAAGGAAAATAGAATAAACCTTCTCTTCCCTTGTCAGTTTTTGTGGTTTTCAAAGCTAATTTTCTCAGTGCTTCCCTGTTATCTTAGATCCTGAAAGGTAGAGGCAAAGAAAAGGAATGATTGTTGATTGGAAATGTCAGTAAGTCAGGTTATGTGTGTAAAGTAAAATTCTAAAAAAGTTTTAACAGTAAGGTTTTATTAAAAAAAAGTAATTTTTACTAGTGTAATGTAACTTAAGAGGTCACTTGTTGGAACTATTTTAATTGTAGATTAGTGAGTAAACATTGTGAGCAAGGGCAAAGTTACCTTGCAAGGAAAATAAATTAGAGAACAGTAGTCTAGATTTCAGCATCAGGATTTAAGCACAGTATTCATTCATTTCTAAGAGAACCCTGAATTCTGAATATTTTATTTGGAAAAACTTTTTTCTTTGGTGCCATGCTTCAAGGCTTCAAGTTTTGCAAGGATTACTTTCCAGGGATGCCCACAGCTTTTTGTTGTCTAACATGGTGCAGCATTTTGAATTGGATGTATTTGTATATTAAAGTGAACTGTAGGGAAGCATGTGTGATTGCTTAGGTGTAACAGTTATGATGATCATGTGTTTAATGCTCTGAGACCACATCTTTGTCTCAATAGCTGATACCACTTGATTTTTGCCATTTTTTTGTAGTGCAGGATTAACAGATTGGAGAAAGGTGGGCTCATTTTGGTATGCTTCATACTGATACGCATCTTAAATGGCTCAGTTTTACGATCCAGCCTTCCTCTGCACTTGAAATTTGTATATAGATAACTAAAAACAGCAGAACTGATGAAGCTTGGGCCTGAAAGTGAAGTTCTAATGATTTGATTCTCTAACACCTGTTAAGAAGTAGAGTGATGCTGTGACCTTTCCTTTGATGTGGAGGAGGCAAATCCCTATTAGGACACCTGACTGCTTTGGCTGACCTAATTATCTTTGAGTTTGCTATGCCTTTTAAAAATTTGATTGAAACTAGACTTACTGGCTAAACAGTCGTGATGGCTTTCCAGGCAGTCTCGTTAGAAGCGGAGTAAGCCATGCACACTGGGACTGCCTTTTAGTTTGCCGTCTTGCAACTTAGTTGCATTTCACAGATTTCTAAACTACTATTTTCTTTTTCCCTTCGTGGTTCTAGCACAAGTCATGCTTCTGCTTCTCTACCAGGTTAGAATAGCTGTGCTACCAAATGACTTTAGTCCTGTAGCATACCAAGCTTGGGCTGGCACTTCACAAGTGTTGTTGAATTTATGGATTTAAGGGCTACAGGTTACAGTTCTGTGGAGAGAGTGGAGAGATGAGTCAGGATCTAGATATTGTTTTAAAGCTAAGGACTAAGGGCAGATATAGGCTTGTGAATGCTGTTTACAAGTGTTATTGTTAAGGAATGCTGGACTCAAATGGGAGTTTTAGAGAAAAATGAGAAGTAAATGAAGTGGATTACTTTCAATATCTCAACGCATCAGAGCTCTGGATCACAGAATCACAGAATGTTAGGGATTGGGATCATCAGAGACGATTCTTCTTGCGGTCTCCTTTGAGGCTCAAAGTTAAGATTAGAAGCCCAAGGATGCGTGTTTGAAGTGGGAAGGAAAATGACTTCAGGTTTTGTTGCGATGCACAAAGCAGCGAAATACTCACAGCTTGTTGTTAGTGGCTCACAGTGGAGCTGTAGAAAGGGAAGATCCATATGTGTGATCTTTGAAAGAACTGTAGCAAAGTGACATCTAGCTTGAAACTAGGTTCGAGTTTGACATTTTCAGTCAAACAGAAGACTACCGCAGGACTGCTTGGGCTTGTGGAGAGGTGAATTGATTACACCTAGAGGCAGAGTGCTGGAATTTTAGCTAGCCTGGTGACTTGCCTAGCTGCTGAAGTTCATGGATGCTGCTATTCAAAGCACTTCAGCTTTGAGTGGCTGTTGTGTAGATATGGCAGCCTAGTTTCTAGTCTGGTGTTGAATGAAATTTAAAGTCAAGCTTGAAATAATTGTCTTTGGTATTTTCCGGTAACTTCCTCTAAAACATGGAAATCTGTCATCCTCTTGGGCTGGCAAAAAGCTAGCTCAAAAAGTGGGGAGAAGTTTTGTGTTGATATTTTATGGTGTGAGGGGGAAAGCCAAAATCCCAAAGTAAACAAAAAAAATCCCATTAAAATATCATGTTCCACCAACCCCTTCTGAGATTTAATTCTAACTGCATTTAGACTTCATCAATTTATCTTAAACAACAACAAAGAAGTGATTTGAAAAGCAAAAGCAGAGTGGAAACAAGCAATTGCATTACTAGAACATCACATTAATGCCATCTGTGGAAATGCTTAACAACTTTGAATTACTGTACCATCAATAGGGTGAAACTCTTGCACAGAGCGCCATGGGCACAGGCAGGAATAGTTGAAGCAATGTTGTTAAATAGGAAGAAAACTGCCAATTGTAGCTGTTACTACAACTGTTGTAGTTGTGTGATCATGGGAGCCCATAGGTTTTTATATAGGGTAGTCCAAGCAATGTTCGGAATAGATGTCTTGGTATGTGCCAGTAATGGCTTCTTATTCTATGTCACTTCAGTTACTTTTCAAGCTCTTCAGTGTGCACCTACTGAAACATTTTTGAGTGTCATTTAAGAATGTTAATATGTGTTCAAGTGTGGTTATGTAAAACTAGCAGGGGAAAAAAACTTGAAACTTTTCCACTGGCTTTTTGTAAACTACAGCTTAATTCAATGAACTAATTTAGTACCTCTATCCCACAGGTCTTTTCAACAGAAAGTGTTATTCAGTTCTAAAGTGTTGGCTAATTTTTTTTTTAAGGAATTTCGAAGTTTTCAAATGGATTTTGAGATTCTATACCAAAATGCTATTGACTTTTCAGTCTACCTCAATGGATGACTTTTCCTTGGATTGGTTGAACTCATGAATACTCTAAGCAGCAACAAATATATCAAATCTAGTACACTTCCTGCAGTTCAGTGAATGCAGCTTGTAAGCGTTCACAGATGCTGTTCCTTAACAGGGCTTTTATAAGGCTTTACTGGTGTCAACAACACATCAGATGTGATGCTGTTAGCTGCCAAAACAATGTATTAAAATTGTCTGTCCATCTTCAGCAAAGCTTATTTGTAAACCTCCCATTAATTTCTCCTGGATTAGAATTCCTATTTGAGGTTTATTCTGACATGATATAAAGTTTTATCAGCTTTTTCTTTCACATGAAACGGACTACAATAAATACCTACTCAATAAAAGTAAAATTCTATGTTTTCATTTGTGCATTCATAAAGCAAAACAAGCCTTTGTTTAATTCAGTACATCAAAGAATATTTAAAAAACCCCTCAAGATTCATTATGGTGGGGACTAGGTCTGGAAGGTTTATTTTAATTTTATACTTATTTAAAAAAATTAACAAATCAAGTCTCAGAAAAGTCATGAGCATGCCTAAATCTTTTCTACAGAATTAATTAAAACCTTCTGTGTGTTTACACATTTTTCCTTTTCTAAATCTACCACCTTCCTGGTTAATCATCTAACAGCTTTGGTACAGTGATAGATTGCCATCAGTGTTAAAGGCATCCATCTTTTCAGCTTCCACAAGTGCTAGAAACAATGGAGCTGAACTGCTAGGTAATCCTGGTGATATTCCATAGGATATGCAGAGACCGGATGGTTATTGGTATCCATGAAGCCAGGATGCATGAGCTATTTCGTATTTCAAGAACGGTGTTCCAGAGTGTGTCTTCCTGCATATCTGCTTTTGAGGGAAAAAAATCTCCTCCAATTAAATTCAAATACAATCACTGCAGCAGTTGCCAATTTAAGGGCAAGGCTGTAGTGTAGTATTCAGTGACATATTGGTCTTTAGAATACTTTTTCTTGTTTTCTTGATGATTCTATGAACACCCCTCCTTCCCTCCTAAAGACAGTGTAAAGCTGTTACTCTGTGAATAGCTGTTACTGTTGTGAAATGAGTCTGTTACTTACGTAACCACACTTTTTACATCTTTTTTGTTTTGTGGATGGACCTGTTCACTAATGGTATACAGTCATGAGATTGACTGAGAACAGTGTCTTTTAAAGATGTTGGTATCATGGCTTGGCTTTTTCATCAGCCCTTCCTTCCAGGTTGTGTGTTAGAAACCACTAGTTTGGTGTTCTGGGTGCTTGCTTTGCTTTCACGGGGATAGACTAAGATTTTTTCAAGTTTCCCTGATGAGTTGCAGGATCCATAGATCACAACCAATGCTTACTAGAACACCTTGTATTAATCAAGGTATTATTAATACCAACAGTTTGATTCCATTACTGGCAAGTAACTATTAATACAGTGCAAGCAGTTATTCCCAAACATGCTTACTCAGTTACTGGGTTGGAACAACAGCTGGGAGACCTCCACAGAAGCGCTGGGGTGTACTAATGCAGTAACAGCTTCTGTGTGGGCATTCAAAAACAAGGTCTCAAGGTGCTCTCTTTCATCAGGTGTATATGCAATCCCACACTTCCTGCCTGCCTCCTATAGCAGCTGCTGCTTTCTTGAATGCAGTCTTTTTCCTCTTTTTAGCAAGCTGTTGTTCACAGTAGTGTGTGCTGGTGGCCTTGGGTAGAGCAAGCAGTCTTGGTGTTACGAGTTTCTCCGTTCTCCTGGATTCCCTAGGGCTGTTACTCTTGAGCTTAGTGGTTCCTGGGAGACTTTCACACTTTTGTCAGTATCTGCTTCTTCCTCTCTCCAGCTTGCTGTTTTCTGATTGCTAGGTCTTCAACTATACACAAGTATCTGTAGTCTGTTCACACAGACTTGCACAGAAGGGATTTTTGTGACAGACGTTTGCTTGTTTCTCAAATAAAAAACTTTCTGCGAACTGAAAAGAGAGTTTATATTTGAAAGCTATACAATGCCTTACAAATGCAAACAGTTCCTAATTGTAAAACTATGTTGCATGGTCAGAAACCCTGACAAGTGCTGGAATTTAAGAGCGACTGCGCTTTTCAGGCAGATTGCAGTTTTTGAAGCATGCTACTTCTATCAGGGCAAAGCCGAGAGACTGTTTCTGTCCAGAAATGTGAATGCATTCTCTTTGAGAAGAACATGTATTTTAAAATAGAGCAAATGCTTTAAGTGAAGAGTAAACCTGAGGATCTTTTTCTAGAGGAAGAGTGTGAAAGTAAAGGTTAGCTAGTTAGCACTGTACAAAAATGTCTTCTGATAAAAGTGCTCTATATTCTGTTCACTCAGAGATCAACTTGTAAGCATCCTGAGAAGTAACCTTACAGACTACTTAACTTTTAATCCCTCTGTGTTATTCCTAAATTTCTGGGAAGTAACTTTCCAGTATTCAGAATAAATGCACTTCTTTCTTTCATTTTCAAAGCACTTGTACATAGCATGCTCTGTGAGAGCTTGTGATTGGAGTCAAATAGTACAGCCGTGTATCTAGACAAGTCGTTGCTAATATGATTTTGTGATGGTTGACTTTCTAAGTAATAATAGAGAAATGCAGTTATCTGCCTGTTTGAGTGTAATTGCCTTAGGCACTAGCAAAGGTTATCTGCTAAACTGAAGCTCTGTCCGTGTTGTGAAAGTTGAAGGTGTGAAGATTGCAGAAAATGTTAGTAGAAGTAATAGTTCACCATTTATTTTTTTTTTAAATCTATAAGTTACACAGTGATTTCCAGCTGTTTTCAGTCTCCAAATAGTTTCAGAAGATACACTAAAACAAACCCCAAACAAAAGTCTGAGAGCTGTTGCATACTGCTAACTTACATTTAAATTTAAGAAAGTGTCTGATATTACTAAAAGAGGTTGATATTTCATAAATTAGCTTGGAATTCAGAGGTAAAACTGAGTGTTAAGTACAAATATGTTAGTATCAAAGCGCCTGTAATGAAAGCTGCTTCACTTCAAGTTAATTATTTTAAAGTATAAGAGAAAGCTAAGATAGCACACTGTGCATTTGCTGAGCAGTAAATCTTTCCAGTGGTGGACTTGGTTTAAAGAAATGTAAGTGGGTACAAATATCATTTGTTTATATGCCTATAATAAACAAAAAGAAAACCCTCTTCTCTTTTCAGAAACTTTTTTGCTAAAAGGACAAAGGAACTCAAACCTGCTGTCCAAAGTGCTCCTGGTTGGAAGTTGTTTGGAAAAGTCCCACCCAGGGAAAACCTTCCGAAAGATTCCAAAATTATTCAGCAGGTAAGTAAACGTCACACAACTCTAGGTACAAAACTTTTGAAAATTCATGCATAGGTATCGCAGTTCTCTACTGTTATCTCCACGTTGTTACTATACAACCATAGAGTGCTCTGGGAAGACTCTTTTGGGGCTTTGTCTAAATAATAGTTACTGAGAAGGAGCGTGAGTTTTATAATCATCTAGTACATCCTTCAGTACATCTCAGTGCTTACAAAAAGGTGATACATGTTCAAAAAGTGTTTAAACTGTTTATGTCAAATCATCAGAACTTGTATTAATTTCCCATAAAATTTTTTGCTGTATTTAACATGATATGCTACAATTTTTTTTAATGGTAAAGTGATTGTGAAATACTCTAGACTTCCTTTATGAAGTTCAGTTCTGAGTTACTTTTGCCTGTTTTTTGCAATAAAACCGTAGTCTTACTTGTATGTTCAATTTTTCTTCAAATTAGATATTACTGTAGTAAAATCTATCCTCTGAAAGCATTCTTGGATATTCTAGTGTTACAAAACTGTTTGGTGTTTTGTTTTGTGGGATATTTTTTTTTTTAATCTAACTCATCTTTCCATAGTCGTCCTTGCCTGGAAGACTTACTATATGGGTAACTTGTGAAAAATTGCGTACAATTCTGAAACATGTTTCACTGAATCTTGTTTCACTTAAAAATACCTTAGGTGAGATTAAAAGTTTGTTTCAAAATAGTACTGTAAGTTGAGCTTGTTTTAGAGTCACTGGGGTACTACGGAAAGGTAGTTCTGACTTCCTTCTCCTGATACCAAGTTGCACTTGCATATATCATTCCTATGGAGTCTGTCTTTAATTTGATAAAATAATAATAAAGTACCATAAAGATGAGCAATTGGTAATGTATCATTAACTTCATGTTAACTTGCAATCCTGAAGTTGAAAGATTTGTTGACATAAGAAATGTGAGTGTCCCTTGTGTTGATGAAAACAGTAAGTTGAATCTCGAGAGCTGCTTTCTTTTTGTCTCCTTTCTTAAATTCCGTATAAGCTGATGTGTTTGGCAGGTGCAAAAGCCTGTGAATGAAATGATGTTCAGCGATATTCTAGAAAGAGCTTCATGGTGAAGAGGACCTTTTGGGAGCAACTAAAGTGAAAAATGAGAGGTTCTTTTTGAAGGACTTGTAATGAGACTGGTCATGCAATGAAATGTTGCAGGAAAACAATGAGATTGCAGCAAGTGCTATTTATTTTGAAGTAAACTGGATACTTTTTCAACATTTTCAAATGCAATTTTCCATATTTAAATGATTTCCCCTTTTTTTGAGAAAGGGCAAATGTTCTTTCTTAGTTTACTTGAAGATAAATGCTGTTGGCCTTGTGCTATGAGAATACTGTCGTATAAATCCAGATGTGTCTTCCATCCTGAGAAATGGTGAATGTGCACAATGCTACCAGTCATCTGCTTCCTGATTCCTAGTAATGATGATGTTTGTTCTGGAGACCCAAGTCATAATCTGCAGAAATAGTCTTATTTTCTTATCCTGTTGCCCTTAAGTGACTGTTTATCTTTTCAACTGTGGCGATCTCATTTTTTTAACTTCTCCAAAGTGGCAGAAAAGCAAATATATTAAACCAATATATTGTCTTTAAACACGAGTTGGTCCTAGCCACTGGTCATGTGGCTTGTGTTACAATGGTTGCCAGATTAGGGTCACTGTTGGATTTATATAATCTTGAGTACAAGTGTCAGTAATAGCTAATATTTTTAGCTTCTAATTTACCTAAAGCATGCATGGTCTTTAGATAAAGCATCACGAGCTAAGATATACAGTTATCAAAGGGGGATCCGGATTGGTGGTATATTCTGCACAGAGTTATATCTACAATACCTGACAAAATTTGATTCTTCAGTTGAGAGGTGACCCTAATGCCTCCATATTTAACGTACGTCAAATGTCTTGCATGTGTGTTTAAAATTTACAATATAGCTCCTTGTGCATATGCCTTTGAAGAAAAGCCAATGGTTTCTTTCTGAGAAATGTTCAAATTTGCTAAGCTGGCAATGGGTTAGAATGAATATAGGCACACTTGGTTATTGAAGATCATTGGAAAATAGTATCTTCACTTTTGAATGGCTGACTGAAGCCCCTAGACTAAATTTCTTACTATTACAGGAGATGAGTTAAAAAAATGTGGGCAAGAATGCAGTTATGAGGCCTTTAAGAAGTCGATAGAAATATGATTAAAGCTTAGTATGTTCTGTTCACAAGTCATCCTGTGAACCTGGCAGAATACTTCATATCCTGCATGGAATGTCTCTACAAACTTCCACATTGATTTTTCTAAATTGAAGTCAAGGGATAAAGTGTGATCTGAAATACAAAACCTGCATTTTTTTTTCCCATTTATTTTTTAGCCATTTGTGGTCAGAACAGTGACTATTCACTGTTTACCAGCTTTTGTAAAATGAGCTTCTAGGTGTAAGACTGTGCAGGTAGAATATGCTTAAACTGTAGGCAAGCTGCCTATTAGGGAGTTTATGGTAGTTATTATTAGCTACAAATCTTGCCATTCCTGAACAGCTGTGACATTCTCCATGGTTGAACACAAAATTCTGTGACTTTACTGATGCTGGTAGCCAGCTTTGGGAGGGTGCAAAAAAACCCTCGATTAAGGAAACTCAGTAACAAGTCAGCATCCTTCCAATGAAGGATAAGACCTTAAGAAGCCTTTTGTAGGAAAAATTAGCTCACAACAGAAAAAACTTTACAATTAATAGAAGGAGGAAGTCTTTTGGGTAAGGGTAAAACTTGTATCAAAGCTTTATGGCAATATTGTGAGGCTTAAAAGACTTTCCTATTAGTAAAACAATAAAAAAATAGCATCATTGTAGATTTATGGTCAAAAGAGTGGTAGAGCTCACATACCCAGTTTCCATCATGACTGATGGAAGCCTCCTGTGTTGTCTTTGTTTTGGTAAGGATGATGTAGTAAATGGATAATTACATTTAAATGAATGCTTGTGGCTCCCAGTCACTGTCTATAAACTAGATGTTGCTATATATGCCTCTACAGAGAAGTCAGGTAGTGATTCTAATGTCTTGAGTAACTTCCAAGAAAAGCTGAAAACGTGATTTGGGATACTGTTTCAGACATTTTTCAGACAACGACGCTAGCCAGCTCTGCCTTCAGAGACTGTCTAATGACTATTGCTGTAAATAACTTCTTTGCAAATTTCTTACCATATGTAGAAGAAGATAAATGTTTTTGTGGAGCAGCAGCCTGCAGGGCTTGGCTGGCTGGGGAGGTGGCAGAGTCCCCTGCAGCTGTGCTGCCATCAGCGTGCTTTGGGCAAGATGCTCCTGCTTGAACTGGGTCAGAGGTTGAAAGTTCTTGGCAGCTGCATCTCCCTGCTCGCAGCTGCTGGCACGCTTGACTCTCCTTGGATTTAGAGCTGCCCAAGCAGGATGTGATCGAGGCCAACTCTTTTGCTGGACATCTCCCTCCTCTGGGCTTCCTTCCTTCACTGTTTTTGGAAAAGGGAAAATAGCAGCTCCTCAGGACTGCAAATGTGAAATGCGTTTGATGGTTTTGGGAAGTGTGCCTTTTTCATGCACTGCAGCTAATATAACTGGCTGTTATAAGAAGTATGTGGTCATTAATGATCAGTCTGGTAAATTCTTTTTGGTCTGTACAGAAATCTGCTTTAAATTATACTGCTGAAATATTTTAATACAGAAGCATTTAAACCAGAAACTGACTTGTGGGCTGATGCATAACATTTTGGTGTGTATTGACTGAAATACAAGTTCTGTTTAAAAATGCAAGCTCAATTTCATTTGGTTTGTTCTTATGACTGAAGAAAAGAGCTTTTAATCTATAATCAAAATGATTCTGAATATCAAGTCATTAAGTTTAGTTCTTATTTTTGTTAAGACACTTTTGAATACTTTGTTTAAAAAAGTATGGTGATTTTTTTTCCCTAATATGCCTAAACTAAAGTGAATTTGAAGTTCACATTGCAAGATAAATAAAATATACACCAAATTCATTTTGTCAGCAGTTTTAACAAAGTACTGTCAGTGACAGCATTAAATGGGGGCGTGGGGAGGGGGGAGCTTCTTTTCTATTTAAATGGGATAAACCATGAAAAGCTTGCAGTGATTTAGAAATGATTGCTTATTCAGAAGTGAAGCTATCTTTTCCAAAAGCTGTCACCTTGTGTACAAAATGGAAGGTATTAATTTTAGACAGTCCATTAAATATGAACTCTGATTTCGATGGCTGGGTCACTGTTCTGCAACTAACCTCTGAAAATATTTTTTTTTGGGTGGCTCAGAAATCTTAAAAAACAAACCAAAACCATCGAAATTGTACTTTAGGGCTGAAAAACTCAGTGTCTTCACTTGCATATTTTTCCAATGTTGTTATCTCCAGTCTGAAATCTAATGGAGAAATTGCGTTCACTGAATGGGCAGAACTCTCATGGTCTCCAAGGGACAAGAGTTGTCAGAGGCCTCTCTTCAGAGGAACAGATGTGTTTTGAATCGGTTTTCATACAATGCAGACCTAACTTGCAATATTAACTCTTCCCTTCAATCTTTGTTTTTTCAGTTTAACAGTGCCTGAAGCTTTTAATGCTTAGAAAGTATATACAGCATGTTTGTCAGCAAATCTAAGGACTGAGTATCTGAAAGAAGTAGGTAAATACAATGCTAGATGTGTTTTCACAGGAGTGGTTCTTAAGCAGATAGTTACATAGGCAGAGGTGACGTTTGCTTGTCTTGCACTACTACTGGAGAGAGGAGAAAGCCCAGAATTCTGTCTGTTTAGCAGATGTAGGTAGAAATACATTGGTAATAAGCTACCTTGAAACCAGTACAGGCAATAGATGGGGGTATTGGGTCTTCCAAGGACCATGTAACACTTGAATAACAATTTGTCTACTAGCAGCAGTGAGAAGGCTGTGATGGTTTTCTTTGTAGACACTGTAGTGGTGAAGTTCTCCAGAAATATCTGTCATCTTTTCAGTCACACATGTAGTTAAGTAAAATGGTATGCTAGAGGTAAAACAAAGTGTTATTTTGAAGTCTCTCAAAGACATTCCCTAGCATTTTAGACTTTTGCAATGATTATCTTGTCAGTAAAATGGTCATGAAACTGTTGAGTCTCAGTGAGAGAAACACCTCTCCTTTTGTTTGCATAAAGGATGTAAAATGCAGTTCAGCTCCTAGTACCAGGGCTTACCCAGCTGCTTTGACAAAGAAAACTTGTCAAAAGAGAACTTCTCATGATGTCAGTGCTGTGTTGGTGGCACAAATGTATCTTCAGGGAAGTACTCTACAGTGAGTATGGGACTAATTCTTTGAAAATACCGCAAAGATGTTGACTCTGCTTTTTTAAAAAAAAAAATTCTCCGAGGTCAGCTACGAACAGAATCCTGGCATGTATCAGAAACGGTGTGGCCAGCAGGAGCAGGGAAGTGATTGTCGCCCTATACTCAGCACTGGTGAGGCCACACCTTGAGTACTGTGTCCAGTTTTGGGCCCCTCAGTTCAAGAAGGACATTGAGGTGCTGGAGCGGGTTCAGAGAAGAGCGACAAAACTAGTGAAGGGTTTAGAGAACTTGTCCTATGAGGAGCGGCTGAGGGGGCTGGGACTGTTCAGTCTGGAGAAGAGGAGGCTCAGGGGGGACCTTATCGCTCTCTCTAGTTACCTGAAAGGAAGTCGTGGAGAGATGGGGGTTGGTCTCTTCTCCCACATTATGAATGACAGGACGAGAGGGAATGGCCTCAAGTTACACCAGGGGAAATTTAGGTTAGATATCAGGAAGAATTTCTTTACAGAGAGGGTTATGAAGTATTGGAACAGGCTGCCCAGGGAGGTGGTGGAGTCTCCATCCCTGGAGGTGTTTAAAAACCGTGTGGATTTGGTGTTGAGCAACATGGTTTAGGGACCCTGACAGTGCAGGGTGAATGGTTGGACTCGATGATCTTGAAGGTCTCTTCCAACCAGACGATTCTATGAAGAGTATTGAAGCAAACTTTATCTTCCTAAAGCTTGAAAAAGAAAGCATAAGCATTGTGCTTACTTTAATTTTGGTCCTTGGAAGTTGGTGGGGTTTGGGGAAACAAAGAATATAGAAACAATCTTGAGGTAACAAAAATGATAGAATTTCTTCTACTTTGATTTGATGGGACACTAGATTTTTTTTTTTTTTTTGGTCTTCTGGATCCTCTCTTTGATGGGATGCCTCCCCCTTTATTGAGCCTTTGAATTTCTTTAGCAAAGGATGACACAGATAAAAATGATTGGGTTTTTTTCCTCTTAAGAAGTGAGCTTTTGCAGGTTAAGCAGACATACTGGTGAGCTTGAGGTGCTGTGATAGCAAAATCATTGTCTAGGCAGACTGTGTCAAATTCCAAAAGGATAGGATTTAGCAAAAAGATTCAGGTATTAAAGATGCCATCTTTTAAAGTGTGGTGTGTGTGTTTTTTTAATATAATCCTTATCCTTATGAGCCCTCACATGGGACTTCAGTACTGGAAAGGAGAAAATAGTATGGCAAGGGAAAAGGAAGCCTTTAAAATGCTCTTTATTAGTCTGGGGTATGCATGATACAAGATCACTGCAGATATGTTCAGAAATAATGTTGAAGGCGTGATAAAAAAGCTTATTTTCCTTCTTCCAGATGCTATAATCCAATTCTTAAAAGCAAAGGCTGTGTCATCTTCCCCCCAACCCCACCTTTAAGCTTGGCTTTTCCATTAGAAAACCAGTTTTGATTTTTGAATGGAAACCTGTAGAGCTGTGATTGTACAGGCTTTTGCCCGATTGCCTTGCTCCGGTGTGGTATGAGGGGTTTCAAACTGCTGCTTAGAATCTAACTTCTTATTTAAGTGACTGTTTCAAAGCCTTACAAATGTATCTTGGTTCTCATCAGCTCACCAGTGAGGTTGAGGTGTAGTCCACTTTTGAGCTTTCAATTTAGAAATACTAATTATAACATGGAAGGAGGGAAGGAGGGGGACTTAAAAGCCTCTAAGTCATTCTGCTGTTTAATGACATTTTCTACCCTCTCATAATACATAGAAAAACCCAAACACTTAATGTGGAGGTTCTATTTTGACAGTTACCCTAGCGTTTTGTTTCTTGTCAAAGGCTTATCCAAGTCCAGTTACATTTCTTTTCCTTTTCTCCACAGTGCAAATGATTTTATTGAGTATTCATTTTAAGCTTTAAAGCCAACTAGCTGATAGGTAAAGATCTAGTTGGGTGTGAGATGCCATCTAAGATGAGCTGAAAGAAAGCAAGGTCTTCAAGATTCATTTTCAGAGCAAACAGTTTCTGTTTTCTTGTGCCAGTCTATAGACAATGTTTTGTTCTTCTAACAGCATATCTTCCAAGCTAATGTTTAAATAAGTATAACTTTTATGGGCGATGTGGACTAGGGAGAGACAGTATGTCAGGGAACACAATTTGTCATGCACTTGAAGTGCCGTGGTAAAAGATCTCCCTTCGGGTAAAGGTGCTGATTGTAGAAAATATAAAACTTCAAATAAGACAGAGAAATAGTCCCATAGACATCCGTATGCATCTTGCACAAGGAGGAAGTCTTTGCATGTGTTTTTGTATATTTCGAGGGCTGGAGAAGGAGCAACAGCCATGTCTATGTTTATTCCAACAGTATAAATATTCTACATGTGAATTTAAACTTTGGCTTGCATGTTGCTATATTGTAATGGTCTTTTCCTTCATTTATTCACTAAGGCTTTGCTTCTGTTTTTTTCATTAGGATGACAGTTCTGGCAGTCTTGCGTCAATATCTGCTCTCAGTCTATTAAACACAGGGGTATGAAATTTAATATATATTTTTTCTAGTTGTATTCAATGCCATGCATGGGACTATATAGCACTCATTAAAATAGAACAAACATCACATTTTCACAGTAGCATGAATATTTTATGGCACTAACCATCAACTCATTATATACCATTAGTAAAATAAACAAACAAATAAACCTCACACATGAATCTCACTAACAACTTAGTGATAGAGTATTATTGTTTATATTGCATGTTCTTGAATAGCAGGAAATAGGTAATGCTAGAGCTTGACAGTAATTTACTTTCTGTGTTTGCTGTGCCTCCTTGCTTAATGATAAAAGTTGTTAAAAGGCTTAATTTGTAATATTTTTAACACCTTGTATTAGCTTTGAAAATTGATACCCTAGAATCTTTTTTTTTTCCTGTTACTAAGTCACACAAGCTATTGACAGTTCAGAACTCCAGATGCTTTTAATCACTATTTCCAATACAAAATTGGAAACCTAGAAAAGTGTAGCTATTGAAACTTTTGTCATACACTGTTATGTCTTCTATTTGCTGCGACTGGTATCCTTCTGAAATTGTTCCAATGCACATGCCTGTTACTTTGAAAACTTTATGTGGTCCCATGCTCTATGTTAAACAGGAATAGTGTAAGTTAGCTTTTTAGTTCTGTGGATCTATTACTCTGGCTTTATGAAATAGAGCAGTAATGTAATTGCTAGTTGATATGTGATGCCTGTGGTTCTTGTTACGTGGTCCAGCCGCTCTCAGCTTTTCTTTATTGAGCCCAGAAGCCCCTGGTTCCATCTGTTTTTTGTAAACAACGAAAGATGAAACTTGATGCAACGTGTTAAATATTCAATTAAGAGAAAAAATGAAGTAAATGAACAATTAAAGATGGATGGCATTACTTTGGAAAGTTGACCTAGAAACTTTTCAGTGTCTGTTTGTTTTTTCTCTTGTACTTTGTTCAGATCAGTATTTTTCCCTCCTTCAGCATAGGTTCTTCCTATATCTCCTGCAAGTTAGGAAAGAATGTATTGTTCTCTCTGTCCTGATAGCACCTGGCATTCTTAGTTATGGGAAAATGTCTAGTTTATGACTCTCAGAATTTTTCAGTGACATCTGCTCTTGCTATAGGCACTTCTTTGTTTTTAACCACCTTGTAACCAGTTCTAGCTCAGCAATTTTAACATTTAACCAGGGAGAAAACACATGATGACATAGACGAGAATCCCTATGTATTAGCAGAAATTCTTACACAAATTTTCTGTTAGTTTTATGAAAGTGACATAGATGGTGCCCTCCTAAGCGATTCTATTAATGCTTCCATTCTTGGATGATTGACTCTGCTTGAAATGAAGGGAAATAATCTTTCTGATTATATTTCTAGTTAGCTGTACAACACTGTGAAAATAAGCATATAGATGTTTGTAGAGGCCCATCTGCTCCACAGTTGCATGTGTGTGTTAAAGGGGAGAGAGGTTTAAAACCACTTGCAGAATATATGGCAATTCCCATTGTTTCCTCAACAGAAGTCATGATTGATTGAATAAAACCTTTTTCAGTATCAGGCTTAGAATTTTGGAGGAGTAAAGCATGTTAAAAGAAACTGTAATAGCCAGGGTGCATGCTTTCTTTAGTTGGAGTATTAGTACGCCTTGACATCCACTTTAAATAGAGGCAATCCTTAAGACAGTGAAAGTTAATTCAGTGTTGCCTATCAGGTCACTTTCTTCTCCAGCATACATAAAACATAATTGGATCTGTGGTGCTTAATCTGTGTAATTGGTACTTTCAGGGCTGTGAGGACTTTCACAATCCTTGTAATCCCAGGCTTTTATCACACATTTCCAGGAGTTCAGCTTTTGTTGTTGGATTCTAGATAGAGCAATACTTATTCCATCAAGATGCATGTTAAATTTCATGGTCAATTCCTTTAAAGCTCTGTGGTTTGGGCACTGTAGATGTAAGTTTATCTTCTAAGATTGAATCATTACGTGCATGTTTAGTTAAATACTTTATCCCCACAAGCATACCCTACTTAGAGTTAACTAATGCTTTTGGAATGCTGTGATGCAGCTGGTTTTCCTTCTGTGAGTTAGTTTGCTTAAATGTTGGAAGAAGCAGCTATGGGCCATTACACATATGTTACACAGTGCAATCCAGTACTGTTTAGAGATATCTAAAATGGCTCTGAGCGGTCTGGCTGTCCTGTATGGTCTTCTGAGGAAGAATGAAAGAAGCTTCAGTTTTGTTATGTCTTCCATGTAGATATCAAAAAAGGTACAGGCAGTAAAGACCTGTACAGGTTTATTATTTTTCTTTTGTTTGAAACACCAGGGTTAGGTGTTTTTGTGGTGATTTTTTTGAGGGTGTTTGGTTGTTGTTGTTGTTGTGGTGGTTTTTTTTTCCCCAAGGAGTTACAATTTGGGATATCTTTATCTTCTTAAGCACAAAGGCAGTTTATAAGCAAAAGACTTCCCCCCCCCCCCCCCCCCACCCCGCTTACCTTTTACCTGTCTGTAGGTTAATGGACTTATCTATATTTCAGTAGGAATAAATACTGGAAATACAAGTCTCTTCACATATCAAAGTGCTCTTAAATATATCGTCGCTGTTTTTCATGAAAAACATGCTTTTAGCCTATTAACAGGTTTGTTATTGGCAGTAGATGATAGGATGTGGTTCCAACCTTGATAAGGAGGTAACTCTTCTTTCTTCCTATTAAAGCTGATTTGCTTTTCTTTGTCCTGTTTGGGATTGCGAAATGTTCCATATCTTTTAACAAGTACCAAATATGCTGCAATAAAGAATTTCAAACAACGTTCCCTAAACTACTGAAATGATACATGTTGACAATTCCAAAATTAATTTTTTTTGCATAAGTGGGTCTTTACATAATCTCGAATCTTAGCTGTCAACTGGTCTATCCTTTGGCATATGCCCTGCGTGTTAAGCATCTGACAAGACTTTTGACTTTAAAATTGTATTTTTACCTTGTTATGGAAGAGTATTAGCTCCCATCTTTTGAAGTGAAATTCTACATCAGCTCAAGCTTTCTATCCTGTGCCAAGAATTTCAGTTTCTGCATGAAATGCATAGTTAAGGCTATTGGATTCTCTGCATCGTCATACAAAATATTCTAGGAAAAAAAGGAGATTTTTAGTTGCACAGACTAATGAGTTCCATGCATGTCTGATTGTTCTGGGATCCAATCTTCAAGTAAGCATCTTCCTTTTGGACGTTCTGATACTTTGGAATATACTTAATCTTGTGCAGCTGTGATAGTTTGAGCTTGAAGCAGTTTTGGTCTCTACTTTGACTTTTTCTAATAACGCTCAGTTTTCACTGTCTGTGTATGTGTTCTTTTTTTGCAAAACCCAACTGTTCGTATTGCATACTTACTTCCAGAAACACAGTTGGATAATGAGTTCTGCCTTTTGTGAAAACTGTGTTGAAGATTTTTTTCTACTTTTTTTCTTTCTCTGTTGCTTTGGAAATAGCATATCAGTTCTTAGCATGTACGATAGCCAGAAGCACAAGCACTAGCACAAGCAAAATATGTTGCTTGTAATAAAAAGTTGAGAGTGGCCTCGTTTCCAGTGTTCATCTTGCAGTGCTTTTTATATTTAACTTGCATACAAATTAGGTATGTAGGAATATTGAAAAGATTTGTACTGTTTGAGCTTCCTCATCTCTGACCACTAAATGAACTTGATTTTGTGGCTCCTGTTAAAAAGTACTGAAAAGTGTGAAAGTAAATCAGAACTTTTACCAAGAATATGAGGGAAGATGGCATTGCTACTGTATTGCAGCCTGAATGCTGACCTCCGGGTGCTACCACAGGATGCATCCCTAATTTAAGAACATGCTGGGGTATCCTGAGGTGTAAAGCCTGGCAGGAGTGCCTATAATGTCTCTATGGTTTTAGATGGAATGAAATAATATTAGGCTTAAGAATGTGTAGATTCATTGATACAGTGAATGTTGGTTTTCCGATTTTTCTTGCGCTTGTGTGAATTACAAGAGAACTCTACCAATCCTATATGTCCAGATGTTCAAGATACTTGTTTGAATGTGCCAAATGATGTTGGATGCATATTTTCAATCAAAAATTGTCTTAGGAGTTATCGCTCAGAAGAGGAATATGTTCTAGAAAACTCGTATAGCCATTGTTCTTGTCCAGAAATATTTAGAACTAAGTTGCATTTAAGAACAGTTGGCTAGTAACTTTTAAGTCATTGTGTTTACAAAGAATTAGTTTTTTAGTGTGAATTTATGTATAAATTACAATAGCAAACAGTTGCTCACTCTCTTACAAGGTGTATACTTGGGCTTTTCTTATAGAGGGAAAAGCAAGAGAGTCTCTCCTCTAGTTGAAATAGCAGGCTGTTTGCTATAGGTTTGTGCCTGTCTTTCCAGAGCACTAACAAAACAAGTTATTTGGTACGCTGCCGTGGGGCACTGTATTTTATACAGTCGTTAAAGGGTGGATGGCTGGAAGGATAGCTGAAGATTTTGGGGGGGAAAAGCCCAAACACTTCAAAAGATATTGAGAATGCTTCAAAACCATTCTTTGGCTTTTGTTTTGTGGAGCTGCAGTCATCTTTTCCCAGCAGTTAAATTATTTTTCTTCCAACTCCCACAAACTAGGAAAAGAGAATGGTAAGAAGTCCAGATAACTCCTCAGGACCTGAAAAGCGTAGTGGCATATAATGCATGTAGCGTTAGCACCGTGAACGCACCTGATCTCCTCTGATCTCTGAAGCTAACAGGTTGACCCTGGCTAGTACTTGGATGAGAAACCACTTGGGAATACTGAGTGCTGTAGCCTCTGTCTAGCAAGAGTGGAGTCTCCATCCTTGGTGATGTTAAAAATCTGGCTGGACAAGGCTCTGTGCAACCTTCTGTAGTTAAACTTGCTTTCAGCAGGGAGGCTGGACTAGTTGATCTCCAGAGGTCCCTTCCAACCTCAATGATTGTGTGATAACTTCCTCTTGAGTTGGGGTTAACATGACTTTATTGAGGTTATACTTTTCAGATCATTTAATGTATTATGCCCCATGTGGAAGAACAGAAATTTTGTTAGAGGTCAGTAAAGTGGATAGGGTAAGTAAGCTGTTGAGCAGCAAGATTTAAGCCACCTTAGTGTTGGGCAAATACTTTTTGTCTTTTCTGGAAATCTGAGACTGCATTGTCGTGTTTGTAAGAGGTCTTTTCCTGCTTAACTGTATGAACTTCAACTGTGTACTGAACTTTTAAGCTATACAATAGCTTTAAAGTTGTCAGCTCTGTTTTGATAATGCTGTCAATGAACACTGAATGTGTAAAGCTCCCTGGGAAAGCTAATGTGTAAAAGCAGCTGTGTATTGGGTGTGAGATTCATTTGGGAGCAGTTTCTAGAGAAGATTGTTACATTTTATTGGGAAGATACATGACCTAATTAGAAATTGATTAATTTTTTCATTTTGGTGATTTAAACATAAGATATTTTGGTTAATATGAGACTGAATTTACTTACACAATCATTAAAGCAACAGATGTACAAGAACAAGCTGTCTTTAGATTAAAAAAAGCTTGTACAAGTTAGAGCTCACGTGGCTGTGCTTTAGAGCTGCGTGATCTGTCAAAGCACGTTACTAAAGTACCTTAAACTTGTTCGCTTCAAAAGATGATTTTTCAGCTCTTAGTATTCTATGTTTGAATTCCAGCATGTGGAAGACTTGAGGAGAAACTAGTATTTAGCCTTCATGCCGAAGGAGAGTGTGAACCCATGAGTTAACTTGGTTTGGGAATAAGTTGAAAGTCTTCGCGCAGATAACCTTTTAAGATTTGCTGGATCATAAGAATGGATTTCTCAGTAACTTGGCAGTAAATTTTTATTTACAGAGGCTGAAAAGAGGGTACATGAGATGTGAGGTTTTCGTCTGGCTCTATCTAGCCTTTTTCCCTAAAGACTATCTCATATTTCTGGTTTTTTTTGAGTTCTGTGGAAAAAGGAATGAGATTCTTTCTTCCTCAGAATCTTCTGTGTATTAAAGACTCTTAGAAATATTTCTAAGTAGATTGCATGTTTTAACCTCTGAGAAAGAAGTGATGTGAAACAGACTTGTAATAATAAAAACTGTTATATTGACACTTAGCATAGTGTAGGTAGTTCTGGAACGTGGGTTTGATAGTCTTGTTAAAGGCTTCAGAAAGGTGAGGGGTACTGGATCTTAAGGGTGGCTAGAATCAAAAGGAAAGAAATGGGAAGAGGTGCACTTTCTTGCTTAGTGGTTTTTGTTGTTGGTTGGTTGGGTTTTTTTGGTCACAGATTACTTAAATATACTGCGCACTATTTAGTTTGGGAAGATTATGCAGATTTCCTAACTGTAGTTGATTGATGTGGTTTAACCTGGCCAGCAAGGAAACACCACGCAGCTGCTTGCTCCCTCTCCCCCTCCCCTGGGAATGGGGAAGAGAATTAAAGGGGAAAAGGGAAGGAGACTCATGGGTTGAGAAAAGAACAATTAATTAATGGAAATAAAATAAAATTTAAAGTAATAATGACAAAATATTATGTTTATATATGTTATTATAGTATATAAAAACAAGTGACGCACAGTATAATTGCTCACCACCCCATGACCAATGCGTATCCCATCCCAGCAAGAGATCCCAAACAGATAAGTCTGAACACAACAATCCCAGGCTAGCGAGAGGCTTGAAAAGAGGGAACTCCAAAAGTCTGAGAGCCCTGAAGAGAATTCCCCAACTTCCCTATCAACTCTCATATACCGGGCATGAAGTTGCATGATATGGAATAGTCCATTGGCCAGTTTGGCCCCCAATTCTAGATCTAAGTTCAAATCATAAGGGGAGTTGCCCTTTGTCCCAGCTGTGCTCCCCTCCAGCCTGTTGTGCTCCTGCACACTGGCAAAACACGGGAAGCTGAAAGGTCCTTGATGTCGCAGCACCAACTATAAACATCAGTGTGCTGTCAATAGTCTGCTCATAACAAATCCCATACTAAATATAAAACGCAGAGCTATGAAAAACTGGCTCTGTCCTAGCCGAAACCACGAAACTGATCCTTGGATGCTCAGTAGTAATACTGAACTAGAATAGATCAAAGATTAATTTGATACAAGAAAGTGTTTCTCATTCATCTTTACTTAGCAGACCTGGAAAGCTGCACTGTCTCACTATAAACAATTTCATCTTGTAATGTTAGCTTCTTGCTGTTTTAAATTATTTAATATTATGGTTTTTAAAAATTATTTAAGAAGTGTTAAGTAATATGCTTACTGATTAGAAGTGAGGCTGAAAGTTGAACTTGAATTTTAATCAATAATGTTGTTCAGGAATATGAAGCACGGACAGGAAGAATATATAAACCTCCACCCTCATCAGCAAGACGTAAAAATATTGAATTTGAACCACTTTCAACTACTGCTTTGATTCTGGAGGATCGACCAGCGTAAGTACAATTCTGCTGTGAAATTGATTATGACTGAATTTGTTAGATATGCTTCTGATGAGCTAAACTGCACAAGTCTTACACGAAAGTATCATGGGATTATTCTGTCCCAGATAATAGCTTAACAAATACCTCCAGAAGAATCTTTAAGTATATTGTAGTCTATATGAGGAATGCTTTCTTGCTGTAATGGGCCACCAGTCTGTTATCTACTGTGTATCACAGCTGCCTGTGACAGTGTTGTGGGCATCCTTGATCAGGAAAATTCCTGAAGACTTCTGTGGATTTCCTCTCTGCCATCTCAGTGCGCACTCCCTTCTTCTTCCCGCATTCTGGAAACTTAATTTCCCAGACCAGTTGGGAAGACTTAACAGTGGCAGTTGTCACTTCAGCAGTCCCGGACTTGACTTTCCAGAAGAGGTTTTTTTAAAAAAGAAAAAGTATTAGGTAGGTAACAGCAGGAGTGGGAAGAATTGCCTTTGAAACACAAGAAATACCTTCCTGTCACAAATGCTGAGTGCTGTTTTTGTGTCTGGCAACTACAGTTAAATGCTTTGTTGGTACCAAGATGATCGTGTTCACAGAAACTGTTCCTTGCCCCTGTACCAATTATATTTTCATGACTCCTAAAAACTACAGGTGAAGGCAAGGCAAGAGCAGATAAAGATGCAACAAAAATGGCATTAAGTACAAATAAGAATAGTAATGAAAAATGAGTCATAAATTGGTCAGTATTTTCAGCTATACAGTCTTCAGCAATTTGAAGGAAAGAGGAAGACCAGCTGACTAGGAACACATGCTGTGAGGGAAATAAATGGAGCAAAGCTTTAAAATTGTACCTTGAGAAAGCTTGTGATGGCACTGTTAAATATTTGCTCTAATCAGTTCCAATTAGGAAATGGAAAATAGAACATAGTGTTTCCTTTAATATTCTCTCTAGTCGTATATAAGCTCATTCAGTGCTAAGACAAATGGAGCTACAGTTTATTTTTTTGTAAATGAATTATTTCTTTTGCTGTATGGTGGAGAGTAAGATACGCAGTAACTGGTTTGCTGATGCTTTTTTTGTACTTTCAAAATACTACAATTCACAAACTAACGTAAGTATGTTTTTACAAACGGCACTTCACTTATCTCAAATTGGAGTTCCATCCCAAGTGTGTAATGTGTTGCCACAATCTCATCCTTGAAATATATTCTACTCTCACTTTCATTGGAAATTTATTAATAAAGTGATCTTTTCTGCTTGTATAAGAGGAGATATAAAACTTTTTTGTTGTTTTTTTCATATTAAAATGACAAAACCATCTTCTGTTTATTTTGAACCAAAGTATACTAGAGATTGGGTAAGAGACTGAGACCAAACTCTGTGTTCTGATTTGTTTTGGAATGAGTCTGCTTAGTGAAAAGGAAGTATGTGTTTGGCAATTAGGGGATCACTATGCAGCCAAAAACCAAACAAATTTTAAGCTGGTGACCTTGTAGCACTGCAGCAAGTTCCTTAGTTTTAGCTCTGGCATAAATGGGGATCTATCCTTTCTTCCTTTGGGGTAAACCAAACTTCGTTTGTGGGAGTTTTAAAGGGCTAACTATAATGAATGAAAACCTTTATCTTTTATTGAAAATACGTCATTGTTGATTTGATAAGAACGAACGGAGTATCAATATGCAGGTACATTTAATAATTAAAATAAGCACATGCAGAAATGCTTTGGAATAAATTAACTATATGGAATATCAGTATTTCCCTTTTGTCACTTGGTGCAAACTTCATTTGAGCATCATTCCAGATGTTGAACAAATCTAATAACCCTGCTTTAGGGGAAGCTATAGGACAACAAATAGAAGCAGTAACCATCTGGTAGTTCTCTACTGCTGTTACTGAAGCACTGGTAGTGTAACAACCCCAAAGCTCACCTTAGAGAGAAGCCAAATTAAAACCTGTTTTGAAATGGTTCAGAATGTCATTTGTATGTATTGAATTCAGGAACAACTTGTTTTCAGAAATCTTCCTGCCAAATCAGTGGAGGAGGCTTTACGTCACCGACAGGAATATGATGAGATGGTGGCAGAGGCAAAAAAACGAGGTATGTTAACTGCCAATAATCACTATAATTCTTTTTGACTGTGCAGCAAAAATAATTTCTGACTTTTAGTCTAGTAGATATAGTAAAGAACAACCTTGTTTAATATCTAGGTTGTTCTCTGGTACATATGTGCACACAGTTTAAAACAAAACTCAATTACCAAATTGTTGTCTTATTCCACCACAGTGAATGTGAGTAGGTTCAGAAGTCAGTTTAAACTTTTCTTTAATTTTTAAGCAGAAACTTGGTGATACTTTTCTTTTTTTAAACTACTTGTGTAATATGATCAGCTAGAAACTTTCTGGGTACTCGGACTCTTTTTTCTCAAGCTATATTGCTGCAGTTGCCACTAAGAGCCAAAGAATAATAAAGCTGATGGCTTAAAGGTCTGTTTTTTCAGGAATTTGAGATCAATCCCATTGTGAAGACAGATGAAAACTTAGGGTTTTTTCCAACCAGCTGTACCCGTGTGAACCTTCCTACTCGCACTAGATATGTTTAATTTAAAAATTAAAATTAAATCAGATCTGTAGCATCTGGTACTGTATCAATCTATGAATAGTTGTTGAAAGGACTTCTGTAGTCTTGTGCCTAGTATTCAGGGAATAAGCTATTTTAAGAGTCTATGCCGCGTGTTTTACTTGGGCTGTTGTCAGAGATAGAAGCTTCTGAACTGATTGAGCCTGTGTGGATCTGTGGCAGCTTACTCTGAAAGATGTAATAAGAAATCCAAGGCATTTGACAACTCATTTCACTCTTCTGTTGTGGTGTGCATCTTGTAAGGTGGGATCTGTGGTCCTTGCTCTCTAACTACGTTTTTGGAGGGTCAGCCATGTGTAGTGTTTCAGTATGTGTGCCCTAGTATTAATTTAACTATTGCTAGACACAAAGATTCAGTAAAAACTTAATGAAGCTGGTCAGCTGTATCAGTTTGCCAGGGATGGCAGATTTACTCCCTTGATGTGTCTAACGCACGCATAAATAGAAAACGTCTTGCTGCAGTTTCACAGTGGTTCTTAGTGATGTCAAGATAGCACTGCTCTGTCCTTCTTTTTAGCCTTTTTAATAAGAAGGATCTACAAGTCATCTTTTTTTAACAGAAGGCAGAATAATATTCTCATGTTCAGCATTGTGACTTTGTCTCAGATCTTTAAATCCTTTTCCCAGAAAAGAAAATACATAATCCTTCTAGGTGGAAGTTTTAGTAAAATCTGAGTAATACTAAAATGGATGTAGAATTGCATTTTTTAATAATAATTTTATCTATAAGTATTGCTGATTTATCTATAAGTATATCTATAAATCTAAGTAATAAGCAAGGTTTTGGTAAAATGTGGTGTGAAATTTGTAACAGGAAAAACAGTGCTAGTGATGTGCTTGCTTTTTAGTTATCGTTGTACTGTAGAAGAGAGTGCCAAAAGTTTTCTAGACAGATTTTTGCTTGTTTAAGTTGCTGTGTCTTTGAATAACTTAAAGATAGCTTAAATTAATAAGTTTTCCTGAGAAACGCACCTACAATCAACAGAAATAGTTGTGCATGAGCTAGCTCGTACTGTAATTTACCCTTGTGCTTTCAGACATCATCTAAATAATTAGATAATAGCCGAATTACTTACCTAATAATTTATATACACTAATAAAGATTTATTAACATGTTGCGCTTAACAGAAATTAAAGAAGCACATAAAAGGAAAAAAATAATGAGAGAGCGTTTCAAGCAAGAAGAGAATATTGCTAGTGCTATGGTGATTTGGGTCAATGAAATACTACCTAACTGGGAAGGCATGTAAGTAAAATCCTGTTGTGTAAATGAGGCAAGGGTGGCTGGTTTCTCCTCTGGAAACAGAGGAACCACATACCTTATTTTCCTGTTCTTTTCTGTTTTGTCAAGAAGTCAATTTTTGTTCTGTGATATAATGAGAGGTCATTGCAGAACAACATGAAATGTGCTTTCTGAGAGCTTAAAGGTTTGGGTTTTTTTAATGAGGCTTTGGCATAAGCAGAGATGCTTGAATATTGATTTGGGAAATAGTGTGTTATATTGCTTGTAAGTTGTCCGACAGTTTTAGAAAACAAGATGTGCAATATATGCCATTTTTTTTCTCTTTCCTGCTTCCATATCTTAGGCGTGCTACCCGAAGAGTTCGAGAGCTGTGGTGGCAGGGATTACCCCCAAGTGTACGTGGGAAGGTTTGGAGCCTAGCTGTGGGAAACGAATTAAATATCACTCCTGGTATGCCTTAACAGATCACATTTTGTTGCAAAATTAAGTTGGTTATTTTCAAAGAAAAACTTTAACTTTTGTTAAAAAAAATATAAATCATGGTATATTTGCTTTTTGAAGAACTGTATTTTACAGTCTTAGGAACAGGTGCTTTTTACAATTAGCCATTGTAGCCTGGTAAATTATGGAAACAAGGTTCAAAACTTCCTTAGAAAACCATTTTAGTCTTATATGAGTTAAGGTGGTGCTCCCCCTCAAAAAAATTTTTTTTGTTTTTCAAATTAAGAATTTGTAGCTTTTCTTTCATTAGAGGATGGAAAAAGGAGTTGCTTTATTTCATAACTAATGATTCTGAACTGGAAGTGTTCTAACCCATTCACAAAAATAAAAATCAGAATTATTTAAGACATCCTTTCCCTCTTGTGATTTGCATGTTCACCACAGAAGAAAGCATAATGCAGTGCACACTGTAAAACTGTGTATAGTGGTACTCCAGTGGTTAGTGGTAACCATCTCATAGATTCTCCCCCACCCCCAGTGGTTAAGATGAAACCAAGCAACAGAACCAAAGCCAAGAACACTTAGTGTGTTTTTATTTTGGATGAGTGCTTCTGTTACTTATTTCTTCCTTTTTTTGTTGTTGTTTTTATTTTCTTGCAGAACTTTATGAAATCTTCTTGTCGAGAGCTAAAGAACGATGGAAAAGCTTCAGTGAGACAAGTTCTGAGAATGATATAGAAGGTGAGGTCTCCTGAATGCTAGACAGCCTCTTACTCACTTTTACAAACTCAGAAAGTTTCATAAGTTCAGCTGCAATTGCAGCATTTGGTCATTCCCTACTTAAATAGTTGTTTTCTTATAACAAGTCAGAGAAGGAGGAGCTTAACAGTGTTTAGCTGTATCAATGAAAGATGCATGGAAATATTGCATGTGCTAGTTCACTTTCAAATGAATGTGTTTTCCACTGAATTCCTGAAATACCAGGACTTAAGCTCTCATGAAAATTTCGGATGAAATACAAAATGAAGAAATGGAAAATGAATTACAGTGTGTGCTGTTGCTTAGCTCTGCTTAGGTGGTTCTTATGTTGGTATCCCTTCCACAATTTTGGTAAAGAAAAAAATTATTCTCTATTTTTTAATTGTGGAACTGAAAGGTAAAAGAATATGTAACGTATGACACGTTTCAGATCGCATTTGGGTTTCCTCGGTTGCCTAGAGATGGCCTTTCCTCCATAATCTATTAAGTAGGGATGTTAGCACACTTGTATGGAGAATTATCACTGGCATATTGCTGTCTCCTGTGGCTATTCTCCCTGTTAAAAATAGCATCGATGATGTTTTTAATGGTGGATATATCCTTGTTATAAAGATTAACTCCTTGTGCTCTTAACAGTTGCTTTATAAAATGCTGTCTTGTGTGATACTGTCAGTACCAGCTGCTATGAAATAAGTTTGGTTTTTTTTTTTGAGCTGGTCTCTTTTTTGGGAAAGAAAATGCCACTGTAATGCAAGAAGTATTTTTTTTTTGCTTGTACTTGCCATAGCCTGTCCTGACTAATTGGCGACTCTGACTGTAAATTATTTGGGTGGTCTTTAGGCTACCTCTGTGAATCATCTGAAACTTGTATTAAAAAAATTGTGTGTGTACATGACTGTAAATATGCTTATCCTTGGAAAGCTCGTTTGCAATGCCCCTTGGTATGTAGGGAGGTGGCTTGTTCTTTTGTTGTGGGGGTGTGGGCTAAGTGTAGGGGAAGGCTTAGGTAATTTGTTTATTTTGGAAAGTTAGTAGGTCTGGATGGCAATGAAAGGGGAAAGGGTTCAATTTGATTGTCAGATGTTCTGGGAAATGTAGTAATAAAGGAAAATTTAAAGTAATAAGATTTTAATCTCTGGTTGAAAAGCAAGCCAGCCCAATGTCCTTATTAGTAATATTTGGTAGCAAAGTCTAGAAGATGAATTATTTTAGCCTCATTTAACATTCTCTAGTAGTTCTGAAGGTTTTTCCTGTTCAAATATCTCTAACAATTTATTTTGGCAGATAAAGATTAAAGCATGAAAAGTATCTTTTTGTGTTTGGAAGACAAGACATCCATCAGAAGTTGTTATCTGTCAGATCTGTTCAAAAGAACCCCAGTGGCTCCTCTTTTGTAGTTGAACTGAGTTTCTTGTATAAATCCAGAGTTTCTTGTGCTCTATACTGTAGATTATAATCTTCCTTTGGAGTAATCTAAATGGATACTGTCCCAAATGAAATGATCCAAAATTAACCAGTATAATACTTGTTCATTTTGAAAGAGGAAGGAGAGATTAATCAGCAGTTCTTGAACTTTTTATTTTAGATTATGTGTGTACTTTCTCTGTAATAACTGCCTTCTGTCTCCCAAATTCCCCTAACACAGCCTGCAGCAGTCCCACTCACTCCTAAATGCAACTATCTTAGCTTTAGGAGGACTGGAAGAAAATGCTGCTTTCTAGGCTTCAGCAGAGCAGTTTCTGTTTAGCCAATTCATCGAATTCTGCAGTCTTCCACTTCCCAGACTGCTCTTCACTGTTTAAAGGCCTCTGAAAGAGCCTTTTCCCCAAGTGCCACATGTATTTTTCTCCTCGCTATCACTAGTATTTGCATGATGTCCCTATGTAGAGAATAACTCAAGGGCCAGCTGAATTTCTTCTGGAGGTTCTTGAGTGAATGCTGCCTTCTTTCCTGACATTTGAGGAATGTCACTCCTAAGGATGAAAAAAAAAATAAAAATATCCAAGTCAAATGAGAGCTAGTGAGAGCTCAGAAGTAATGTAACTTCTGCAGATCGTAACTGTGGTCGGTTCTGGAAACCGGTGAAGTTTCTCTGTGTATTTTAGTTACCTTCAGTAAAAGTGGGACATGAGAAAAGCATGACTTCAAAAGTACTATGCTTGATTTAGCAGGTGAAGAAGTGCTGGCTTCTTGTGATAATGATGCAATGCATTTTTTTCTTCTAGTGCACAAGAATATATTTCAGTGCTGCTGGTTGAGATGAGCCACCAAATGAACCGGTTAGGAATGAAAAATTTGAAAAGTGAGATCCTATTGGATCATGTTTAGATCAAGAGCAGTGCTCTCACTCTGTGCTCTTGCACAGACTCAGTAACTTAAGTCACAGTAGAAGATGAGAAAGAAAACAGGGTTTTGAGGACTTGGCTGGGGACAAAGTTCAAATTCTAGTGAAAGCTGGGCCAGTCTGTGCCTGGATAGTGCGTTATACAGAAGTAAAAGGTAACTGTTGGTTTTAAGTCTGAATGGTGTAAGGGTGTATGACTTAGAAAAGAATGAGTAGACAGCTAGTAATTACTGATTGTTTCCCTCACTTTTTGGGGTTGATGGCATATACCAGGTATCAACGGACAGTTTTGGCTCTTGAAGTGTAGTACTGTGGAAGTGCACTCCAGGAATTAGAACTAGGTAACTTTGTTTTCTTTAGATCCTAAAAGTCTTTGTGTGCTTATGGCAGTTTTATTCTGAAGTCTGTGGAATTTATCTATCAGTTTTAATAAGTGTTGGTTTTGCTTGCAGATGCAGCTGCATCTGTTGCTGATCGTGAGGCCAGCCTGGAGCTAATTAAGTTGGATATATCACGCACATTTCCATCCCTGTATATATTCCAGAAGGTGAGATTTTTGTAACTTTGGTTATGACAACTTTAAACTTCTGAATAGTTAAACAAGAAAAGAAACCTAGCTGGCTAAATATGGAATAGTTTTTAGAAATCATTTGTGTAAGACAACCAAAGTAAAATTAGCGCTTTTCTGCACACAACAGCAAATAGTCATCTCTTCCCTCCCTCCTTTTTTAATGACAATAAAGTAGGGACATTTAATGATGGACTATAAGGCTTTTTCTCCTGGAAAAATTACATGTGGTTCTGGTTAATGTTTATGAAATTACATGCAAAAATAAGAATATTCTCACTGCTTCTACAGAAATCTTGATGCCTTTTAGTACATGTTTTCAGGGTTTATGATTTTTATATGGATATAATATATGCATACACATGTATATAAAATAGCATGCACTGTTGTAATACAGTAACTTGTGTTACTAAGAATTACAACATCCACTGTGTCTGAAAAGAAAACAACCACCCTGGATGTGTACCAGGTATCTTTATTTTCCATTATGTGCTGATTTCCACTGAATTACTTCATAGGATTATTGGTCTGTTACTTTCCCTTTAACATCTCAAAAGCATACATGGTAATGCTTAGAGTAAAAAACGGTATCATTCTAGATGTGAACAAAGCAATAATTCACTGGCTCACTTATATCTTAAAATACTGACTTATTACCTTCCTATATTTATAAAGTGATTTTGAAAAAAACTTTTTTTTTTTCTTTTCTCCCTCCTCTCTCCCCTTATATTAGGGTGGCCCTTATCACGATCTCCTGCATAGTGTTTTAGGAGCATATACATGTTACAGACCGGATGTGGGATATGTAAGTATTTGCTGTAAAGTGTTTATGGCAAATAAACTTAAGATGTCATGTATTAGAGTGTATTAAATAAGGAGGTTATCTAAACTTTATGCTCGTAGCACTCAAAAATAATTCTACTTTAGCACTTACTCATTTCCTAGCAATTACAATGGTGTTAATTCTTAGAGATAATTCAATAGCTGAAAATGCACTGAGTGGCAAGGATGAGTATACTGTCTGGCTTGCATGGAAAATTTTAAATGGATGTGTTCACAACGCATTATAGTTGTGACAGACCTAGAGTATCTACAGGGAAAAAAAAAAAAAATGCTGGCGGACTTCCAGTGAGCACATAGCCTGTTCTGTCCTAGTGTTGCTCCCACTGCTGCCATTTCCATAGTGCTACTCTCTGCTTCACTGCCGCACATCCTAAAATCCAGAAACTCCTTCTTGGTATCTTGTTGTCAAAGATTAATTGCTCCATCTGAGTTCAGTGAAGATAAGATTGTTTGCAGCAAACATTACTATGCTTTAAAAAAACCTGCAAACAAACCAAAACCCTTAAAAAAATCTGCCAAAAAACCCACAAACAAACCAACAAAACCTAACATCTCTCTGAATGGTGTCAGCTTACAGAAGCAGTTAAATAACAAACAGATGCTTTTTTCTTCTTTTTCTTTCTTTGTTCGTCGCAGTAGCTAGGAACACCTTTCACAAGCTCTAATAGCTTCTGGGCTAAAAAGAACTTGAAGAGTTTTAAGTCTGATCCATGCAACAAAGCATTATTTAGAACAGGGTGTGTTTTCCTCTATAAATCAGCCATGCTTGGGACTCTGCATCAATATCTAGTTGATTTCTCGCTTTCAAATGTTTTTTAGCCTTGAATTCTGTCATCTGTGACCTCATTTTTGGAGACCCTCCCATACTCTCAGTGAGATTACAAACTCTGCAGGTTCTGAGACTGCTTGTTCCCAGGGTGGAGTTACATAAGGCAAATAAGTAGTTTTACATGGATAGGTCTTCTTTTTTAGGAACACAGCTAGCCTGGATATTGCTGATCATAGATTTATTTATAGATTTATGTGGCAGAAAATTTAATCTTATTTCCATACCCATCTATCCCACAAAAATGGAAAGCTGTGAGACTGGTTTTTATGTGTATCAATACTTTTTTCCTTATTTCATTAAAATACTGAGTGCATTTTTTTTTCCAATGAGAAGCAGGCAGCATAAATGTCTAGAAACAGCAGAATAATCATCATTGCAGTTGAAATTGGTAAAATTATTTTTTATAATATAATGAGTATTCACTATATTTTATCATAATGAGTATTCAGATCATCAGTTAACAAGAATGCTCTTCACTTCTAGTGCAGGCTACAGTGTTTCTGAGAGAGTAATCATGGAAAAATGTAAACTTGCATTGTAGCCAACCACTTAGAAGTAATTTTATGTATGTGAACAAATACTGTTTGACAAGTGGAAAGATATGTATTGACTGTTCTGAAACAGAATTTTGTCTCAATTCCAAAATATCCGTCTGGGTCTAAACTGTCCCATATGTGAGGTTTTTCTCCATGTCTGCTTTTTCCATAGCTTAACAATGAATTTAAGGCCAAATTTTGTCTCTTATGAGCTGTGCATCCAGCCTGTGTGGTTTTAACTTTCTTGCGTTCCAAGTCCCAAGGACTTGTGGTCATGAGACCTCCCAGAACATCCATCAAGCACTTAAAACCAGCATCTGAAGAAACACTCTGGCTTGCTGAAATCAAATTGACTGCATGCATAAAAATTATTTATTTGTGTTGTTTCTGTTAATCTGGAAATGTTGTGCAATGGTATTTGATATATTGCAGACTGTAAACATTTGCATTTCCAAAGGTATAAGATGTACTGAACCTACTCACCTATTTTTTTGCCTGATGCTTTTCCCACTTGAAGGTACAAGGGATGTCCTTCATTGCTGCTGTGCTCATTCTCAATCTGGAAGAGGCAGATGCTTTCATTGCCTTTGCTAACCTTCTAAACAAGCCATGCCAGCTGGCCTTTTTCCGTGTGGACCACAGCATGGTATGCACAGAGTTTTCTGGTTTTGAACCATAACATTACTTTGACTTTAAGCATAGGTGATTTATTGATGACGTCTTTTTGTCCTATTGCATAATGGAGAACTTTAACCTGTGGTTACAAATGAGAATTCCGGATACTAATCCGTAGAACATATCCTACTGTTTTGATTTTTCCTCTAGAAACACTTAATCATTGTACTTATCCTAAGAAGTCACATTGTGCTGTGTTGACATCCTCAATTCTTGGTGGTGTTTCTGTTATTTTAAAACTAAACATTCTTTTGATGACGGCTTATGAGGTGCTTTACTGTCTCTACAGATGCTGAAATACTTTGCAGCCTTTGAAGTATTCTTTGAAGAAAATCTTCCCAAATTGTTTCTTCATTTCAAATCATACAGTCTTACTCCAGACATATATTTGATAGACTGGTGAGTTCAGAGAACAGAGCAAACCTAACCTTGCAACTGTTGTAACACTTTCCATTTCGCTTAAAGTTTTTCAGCAATAGAAATACAGCATTTAAAAAAAACATTCAGTAGATGTTTGTGTACCTCAGCTTCCTAGACGTTGTGAAATCGTAGTGAACTGTTTTGTGCAACTGCAGTTCCTCTGGCAAGATTCTAATTTTATGAACTGGGATTAGGAGTGACATCTGTTCAGATAGAAAATTTTTCTTGTTGCTGCAGGTAAGAGTCAGCTATGTGTAACCTAAGTACGAGAGAGGAGGCTACTACACTGTAGTTCTCTTATAACTGATTGTAAGTGACTTGATGAAATGAACACAATCAGCTACTGAAGGAAGAATGAATATAGGAGTATAGACTTGAAAGCAGAAGGAGGATAAAACTTAGGACCTGGTTTAGGAAGGGATAAACTTGCAAAAAGAGTGAATGTTTTGAAGTAATGAATGTCCTAAAGCAGAGAGTACCAAACTACATTACGTGCCTGGAACAGAAGGCTGTAATGTAAGCATCCTTGAAGTGTGTGTAGTGATTCCAAATGCAGAATGTCTATTCATAAGTGTGTGTGTGTGGATAAGGATGTGCTTCATATAGGATTATTACATGGATTAGAAGTTTCTAATAAGAGTAAATTGAATTGGGTAGAATTAAATAATAGAAAAACGTCATGTCATTGAGTACTTGGGAGCGAAGAAGTTTGGCTGT
Source organism: Tauraco erythrolophus (assembly GCF_009769465.1). Lineage (NCBI taxonomy): Eukaryota > Metazoa > Chordata > Aves > Musophagiformes > Musophagidae > Tauraco > Tauraco erythrolophus. The sequence goes on along the minus strand of NC_141473.1, from coordinate 18,988,514 downwards.
AAGGTGCAGCTTATGACTAGGCAGTAAGTCTCGGCAGGAGCAGGTTACGCTGTAGCAGCATTGAGTCAGGAGCATGCTGTAGTCCTGAGAGTTTAGGCAGATGGAGAGAGGTCTGTATGTTGTGGAAATAGCACTGCTGTACCAAGTACTAGAATAGTCTGCTTCAAATTGCCTGTGAGAAATTAAGATTGTTATTCCTGCACATGTTCCAAAGATGGCCTTGAGATAGAAAGGGAAAGTAGAAGAGGTTGTGGTAGTCTGTGGTAAGGAGCATTCAGATGTTCCTGAACCACTTCCCAATAGGAATAATGAGGAAACAGAGAACACTGTGCTTTATATGAAAGGAACCGCTACAAATTTATGAGAAGCGTTCTGCACACATTGTGTACCTCCAAAAAAGAGTACACACAACAGACTGAACTCTCTACCCGTGTATAATGAATGCTTTTTAAAAATTTTGCAAGAAGAAATGCAAGTGGACTCTTCCCAGTAAGAATAGAACAGTGACTGTCTTTAGATTTTGGCTATTTTTAGCATGAATAGAAGTTCAAAATATATCATGGAAATGTAGTTACTAAATTCTCCTTAGTACATTAGTGGGATCTAGCCTTCTATTGAGATCATTTGTGGCTTTAGATTTAGTTTAGAAAACAAGTGACAAACAGAGCTGTTAAAATGTGTAGCTTAAAGAATGGGAAGGGTTAAGTTCTTACTTGTATATTACACCCTGCTTGAGTATAAAGATGCTTGCAACTTCTTTAGCCAGAGCTTCCTAAGACAGATGGCTTCCAAATGGAGGATTTCCTGTGGCATGAAAAGAGATGGCTTTCAGAGTAGGAGTTCTGACTTCAAAAACTGGGGACTTGTGGATCGTTGAAATACGGAAAAAATAAGAACACATGAAATAATTTGTCTGCTCACTCTCAGCTAATGTAACTAAGATTTAAAGGACGTTGTATATCCATCTTTCCTAAATAGGTTAAAGTTATAACTGTACCTTTTTTCTCAATTGTAGGATTTTTACACTCTACAGCAAGTCATTACCACTTGATCTGGCCTGTCGTGTCTGGGACGTTTTCTGTAGAGATGGAGAAGAATTTTTGTTTAGGACAGGGTTAGGAATCCTTCGGTTGTATGAAGATATTCTCTTACAGATGGACTTTATTCATATAGCACAGTTTCTAACAAAACTTCCAGAAGACATTACATCAGAAAAGCTTTTTAGTTGTATTGCAGCTATTCAGATGCAGAATAGTAACAAAAAATGGGCACAGGTGAGTTTCTTGGGCATCAAAAGAGACATGTCAGCACATGAGAGCACTTCTCTTGATGACCACTTTATGATGCATGTCTGACTTTTGAGCAATGGGCACTTCCTTTCTAGTGTCTCATTCTAGAAATTAATCTCCATGCTAATATTGTGGTGGTGAATATTGATCTTTTTTTATAAGACTGGCTTTTTTATATTCATGAAATAATTAACTTTTCCAGGTGTTTGCCTCACTGATGAAGGACAACAAAGAAGGGGACAAGAACCATAGCCCAGCGCTGAAAAGCTAATTGTTGTAATGTTGAGGTCAACTGAAAATGTGGAGAACCACTTGATGACAAAGGAGTTTTCACATCACTTCTATGTGGAAAAGCACTGTAGAAAATGTGAAAATGAAATGGAAAACCAACACAGCTCTCAGTGGAGTAATGAACTGATGAAATCTTCACCCTTTTGCCAGTATTAGCTTTTGTCATGGGAAGATTTATTTTCACACAGAATACTAAAACCTATGAAACTGAGAGGTGGAGGAGTTCATATTTAATACTTTAAAAGAATTAGCTCAATGCAATAAACATTTGTAATAACTTCTGTTGGTACTTTAAAAAAATTTTGAGGCATAACTTTTTTTACAAATACCACAAAGGCACTTTTTTGGGGGGATGAGGGAAATGCTAAATCTTAAGGCCCCAAAACTGCTATCCAAACCAAATGCTTTGGTACAAATATTACCTCCAAAATTAACCATTTGAAAGTAATGAGGACCAAATAAGGTTGTTTGGTATGTTTTTTGTGCAAGATGGTTAAAACTTGGGAAGGGATATTGTCTTATTTACTTGTTTGTTTGTTTTTTTTTTTTTAAGTTGCAGCTTCATTCTTCAGTCTGGGCGAATGTAATTAACTCAGGAACTGTGGAAGTATTGTGCCCAAACCTGTTAACAACAAAAATCATCTGAATTTTGAAAGTGGTAAGATCAGGGCTGCTCTTTTCAGAGTGTACAGCTTTCAAATCAAAGTGGTGTTAAGCATTTGTTTTGGTGTATTGGTTGTGCAGCTTATTAAAAATGGAGTGGGTATTCTGTGAAAGGGTTTTGCCACCAGAAGTTTTATTTTGTCGAGCCATTTCCAACTAAGAAATACTTGTATGTCACGGTGAACACTAGAAACTGACAAAGCTATCTGCAGACTTTGTGTTGTCAAAGGAGCAGCCACATTTAACACCTTGGAATAATGCAGACACAGAATTGTTTTTGAAACTATCTTTTATTAGTGTGCAATACTGAAATCCAAAAAGCATCTGGTTTAGTGATTCTTCACCATCTTTTAACTGTGAGACATAAGGTCTCTGTATATGTCACAGCAGATATTTTCAAACATTTCCTATTCTCAAAGATGCTGTACAACAACTTGTGATTGTAGGGGATGGAAATTTAAAATGGTTAGCACTACAGGTGAGGAACACTTGCACTCTCCTGGTCCATTTTTGCTAATATTTAATGTAAATAAATTCCTTACATGTGGGTTTTTGTAACTGGTCCCTCTGTGGAAATCAAGTCAAAATTGCCATTATGTATTTTGAAGTGCAGGAGGCTTCTGGTCGTCTGGTGTTTAAAAGCAGAGTCTACATAACTGGGCTAAAGATTTAGTGTGGTGTAACTTAACGTTTAAAAACTACATATATGCTACTCATAACATTACGATCTGAAATTTAAATGTCAGATTTTTCTTAACTTATGTATTCACTACTTTAATTGGATCCAATTTGTCTTATATTTTTGTGTTATCTTGTACAGTTTTCCTACTTTTCAACTATAAATCTGTATATAACTGTAAATAGAAGGCTCAAGCCTTCCTTTAAGACCACTGGTAACAACTCCTGTGTAAATAAAACTTAGAGCGGATGTGCGCTGTCCTGCTTTCTCATTCCTCCGCAACTTGCTGCTAAGCAGCACCACAGAGCGCTTTTCAGGGATGCCGGCGTGCTGGCGAGAACCGGGCTGCTTCCCGCACACTGAGCCGCCACGCCCTTGTTCCCTGCGCTTCCCGCCTCCAGCAGCCTCCCGAGGAGCTGCGGTGAGGGGCGGGGCGGTGCGCTCCGCTTCCCGCTTGGCTCTCCTTGAGGCTCGGGGGATGCTCTGCTCCTGGAGGGCGCGTTTGGTGCGGGGCGGAGCATTAACCTGGCAGAGGGATTGACGTACGCGGCGGGAGCCGCCCCCCGCCGCAGCAGCCGCCCCTCTGCGCCGCCAGAGGCCGCTGCGGCCGCGCGGGCAGGCGGAGCGCTCGGCCCCGCCCCCCCGGCGCTTCCGCCGCTCGCCGCCGGCACAGCACGCGCTCGGAGCCGCCGCCATGAAGCCGGTAGGACGCTGTGGCGGGGGGAGGCGGGCGGCGGCGGGCGGCGGGCTGTGGCGCTGGGCGGGACGGGACGGAGGAGCGGTGCCCGGGCGTCCCGCTGAGCCGTGCCGACATGGCGGCTGCCCGGCCGGTGCGGGGGAGCGGGGGGGCGGTCCCGGGCCTCTGTCGCGGGCTCCTCGGGAGGCGGCTGCTTCCCTGTGCTGGTTCCGGCGGGTCCCCGGCGAGGTCGGTCACCTCTCGAAGGTGTTTCTGCCAAAACCACCGCAGCCTTTCCCTTCCCATGCCCCTCAGGAGGTGAGGCGTCCTGCTTCCGTTTCCATCCCGGACGCTCCTGGAAGCGCTTTGCGGTTTTGGCACAGGCTGCCAGTGTCGGTCTGCGCCGCTGGGCTGTCCCTGAGCCCTCTCTCCTGACCGCGGTGGCTCCCGGAGCTCCGGCCCTGTACCGCGTGCGCGACTCACGCATCGCGCTGCCCTGCGCCTTGCAGCCGGCCCGGCCCTTCCGCGCAGCTGCCGGTCATGGAGAGCGGGGCGGGAGGGAGCCAAAGGAAGCAGGGGGAGTGTGCTGCAGGAGGGCGCTGGCCTGAGGCCGTGGCCTTGTACCAGACCCTCCTGGCCTTTCCGTGTGCTGAGGAAGAACGGCATCGTGAAGGGAGGAGACAGTGCTTCAGAGCTCGCAGGGCAAAGAACTGTGCCCGAACAATGCTTATGATGCTTTGAGTGTTCATGTGTCTAGAAGTGATGGACATAGGCTTTAAAAAAAAACCCAACCAACTGTCAAAGAATGTTTCTGTGAAAGTTCTTTGCAGGTCTCTCCTCAGAAATTTAACACGGGTAAATTTGGAGCTAACTGCTAGTACCGTTTGGGAGAAGGATATTCTTCAGCCCTGATAGAAATACCAACTTAATGAGATTTGAAACTGAGAACTTTTACAGAGGCTATGAACATGTCAGTTACTTGTAGTTTTCTGTTATTTCCTAGAGAAAAAACACAAAACGAGTTCCAAGCTTTCGAAAGTTACTGAGAACTAGTAAAATAAAACTTGACAACAAATTAAAGAATAAACAGTACAAGCAGCAGAGTGCTGCTAAGAAGTATCGAAAAGAACAAAAGAAGCTAAGGGAGGCTGTCAGAGATGCTATTGCTAGAAAACCGTTTCCATTGGAAGAATGCAAGAAAAAACAAGTTGGTAAGTGTTTGCTCAGTTATCTTTGTAAGTGAACAGGTATGAGGGTTACTAAATATCCTGCTCCTTCATGTTGTAAAATTATGTATCGAGAAAGCAACGTTTCATTTTCTGCATACAAATAATTGCTCTTCTTGTTTAAAGGAAAGAAAGGGAGAATTATGAAAAATATAAAATGTAGCCATTCTGGCAACAAGATCTGATGGTTGGAGATAGTAGAAATGTGTTTGCTCTAATCATTATTGGATGTCTCAGTAAAGGGGCAGTTTTCTTAGATAACACAAAATACAAGCATGAAGGTTGATGAGGTCAAGGTTGAAGTAAGGTGTAAAATGGTCTCACAAGTGCAGGCAGGGTTAGTTTTTCAAGTTTGAATATATGTGCAGGATCTTAATCTCTACACATCGTCTTCTAAAATAGCTGAAAGAAGGGAAGAAGAGGAAGAAGATGCTCTTCCACTGGACATGATGGATGAAGATGACTTAAAATTAATGGAGGATTTGGCTCAAAAGGCATCCTTTTTAACCAGAGATCTTTCTTCTGAGTGAGTGTTGTTGTGATGTCTACTGTTCATACTAATTCAGCTTTGTGTGGTTAATACATAATTAATATGCAATATAATACACGTATCAGGAGGTCACTTTCAGTCTGATATTTCTTTGCAGTTCCAGTTTAGTGTTTCCTTAGTCTGCCAGTACATTCAGTACTAGTGTATTGATGTGTATTGGTACATTCACCTGCTCTGCCTGACCTTCAGGATACTGTTTCTGCACAGTGGTCCTTCCCATGAGGTCCCTGACTGTGAGATGAGTAGCATTCCTCAAACTGAAAAAAATGCTTTAATCTGTATACAGAGTTGTCTTTCTGTATAGAGTATTCAGGATATTCCCTTGACTTTTCGCCACTATACTTACATATTGCATTGCAGATTGCTTGTTTTTTTAAAAAAAAAAAGGTTGTGGAAGCCATGTCTGTAAAAACATGCAACACCAAAATATTCATACCAAAAAATTCATTACCAGATTTCTGGAGCAAGGCGTTAGGTAGAGTTGACAATGAAATACATAGAAGGATAGTTGCTGTTTTACCTGTTGTACTGTTACTAGCTTTTAGCTCCTTTCATAGTGTTCCCTTAAACTGGTGAATTTTTCTTTTTAATCTGCTTCACTCTGATAAACTATAATCATTCTTAAGAACTTGTCAAATATTACCTCACTTATAAATTACATGTTCATATTAGCACAGACTAAATACTTATGTTCTTGTATACTTACGTGCAGGTTAGGAACACATCCTGTGAAAGGGTGGCACACCACTACATTATTTCTGTTATCCTTGGAGAGTGGGAGGTGACACAGGCTTTCCCAGTAAGCAGAGTAGAAAAGTGATAGTAGTAGTAGTGGTAGTAAAAGTTAACATAGAGTAGGGATGTGCACTGACCCACTCACAATCACATCCTGGTTAAGCGTGGCCTGGGAAGTCAAGGTAGGGTAGGGGAGAGCAAGGCTGTGGGACATCTTAAGGAAGACACTGGACTGTTTGTCTAGTGAGAGGGTCCTTGTCGTGCTTGCTTGCTGGTGGAGTGCTTCATGGCAGGACTGCTCAGGGTTAAGTTTTTGGTGAGCCTCAGCCTTGCCAGGGCACCTGCTCATGCAGTGATGGAGCACAGTGGGGAGGGAGGCAGGTAAAACAGCACTGGCCTAGGTGAGAGGCAGCCTGTACTGAGATCTTAATAGCTGCTGTTTTGCATCTTTGTGTTTTATTTACTCTTTTCCAAAATTTTTAGTGTTTTAGGGCTGAAATCATGTTTCTGAAGGGTGTTTGCCTTTACAAGCTTCGTCTGATTTGTTCACTGTTGCCTTGCTTTAAAGGTTCCCTGAGTCCCTTACTGCCACATGAATGGGAGCAGTGCTGTCTCAAAACCCATCAGCTAGTACTGGTTCCAGATGTCTAGTATGACCCAGAATTCCCCTTGTTCTCACAGCAGCTGTGTTTTCTTCATGCGCAACAGATCAGTCACAGATGTGTAGAATTTCTGAGCTCGTTGAGTAGCATCTGGGTACACAGGAAAGGTTTGGTCTGCACAGGGACAGCGAGGCTGAGGCTAGTGCACTATCCTTACAATGCACACGTAGGGTGCCTGTCGTGTGTGCAGGGAAGCTGGGTGGACTCTGGGATATAAAACTGCTTCTTGTAGAAGTGATTTTTACTTTCTGAAGCCTAGCAGTCTCTGAGCCCTGAGCTTTTAGAGCTTTCAGAGTCCTGCACGGAACTTTCAGAGTCCTTCTGATGTCCATAGTTGAAACTCTGTCCCTTACAAGAACAAAAGCAGTGTTCCTGTTTTAAGACAGACCATGTGGCTTCAACAATGTGATTCTTCATCCCTGGCTTTTAGCTTTTTAATAAGATGAACAGATAACACACTTTACAGTGTGCCTGTAATATAAACTGATACAGGATTTAATTAATTTTTTTGTAAATTCAAAATCAATGCAAGCATTTTGCTTGCATGTGTTTACACTCGTATGCCAACATTTCAAAATTCACGAAGTTGACTGACCTGCCAGATGAAATAAATTTCACTTTGTCTTTGCTTAGTTCACATTTAGTTTCCTATAAAAAGGAGATAGGAACCATTGTATTGTCCTGAATTTAAAGATCCTGTACAGATCCACATTAACATTGTTTGATTGAGTGGTGACGGGTGCCGTCAATGGTGAACACACTCAAACATTCCACTTAATAAGATCAGCCATTATTTATTTTTCTGAGTGCGGACACGTAATCCAGCTAGTATACTGTCATAAATGGTTCATGTCTAATTAGATGGCTAATTCATTTAATTTGTCTTGTATTTTTCAGTGAACCTGTTCACATCAAAAAACGAAAACATGAAAGTGTGATTGACAAATATGAGAAGGTGCCAAGACGTATGCAGACGGAGCCAGAAAAGGAGCTCATCCATCTGCTCCCCATCAAAGACAAAGGTGGCATTATTCCACAAACTATGGAAAAGCCAGGTAAGACACAGATTCCGGAATAGTAGCCAAGATGTATATAATTTATTCTTTTAAAATTCCACAGTGTTTATTACGTGCTTGACACTAGACACTCTATTTTTGCAGTTCTCAATGTTGCACAGGATGAAGAGGATACAGAAGAAATGGAGGAAGGCGAGGGTAATAAAACATCATGTTTGGTTTTTGTTGGTTTTGTGATTTTTTTCCCAAGTCACTGACACATCTGAAGAATACTTTGCTGTTCCCTAAGAAAGTTTGTAATTGAAGTGTATTTTACTTAGGGTATTTTTGAAATCTTTTACTTAAAACGTCAGAATACCAGGAAATTCAGATTTCGATTTGCAGTTTGCTATGCGGCTGAGAGCCATATTCAAGTAACAGTTGCAGCTGTAATTCTGCCACTTCTGGGTCATTATTCTCTAAATATAATATGAAGTTGAGGAAGGACATACTTGTAGCACAATAATACTCAGGAAACGTGAATAAAACAATTGTATTTTTAAAAGAAAAAGTGAATGGTGAATAATTTGCTGCAAATTGCAGAGCACTACAGTTTCTTGGCACAGTTGGGGTCATATGTTGTGTTTATATGTTCCCACTGTACTTAGAGAATACCATTTGCAGATTCAGAACATTTGTTCCATTTCTTTTTGCAAGTGTAAGATTTTGGAGTGGAGCAAAAATTAATCTCTGGGTTTTAATATAAGCCCTAGCACGGTCATTCTTAAAGCTTTTACTGTGGAACTGCATGTGTTACTCTTGTGCAGTGTTATCGAAGTACTCATCTGAAATACAATATCTAAACCTGTAGTTTGCAGTATGGTATTTGTTAAGTGGCTTCACTAGTGACCCTCCTTTCTAACTTTCACACCTTGTGCTAGACTTTAATGAAGAACCTCTGCCTGTACTCACTCCTGAAGAGATGGCTGCTCAAAGGAGACAAAAGCTGCAGGAAAGGAAGACGCACATAGCTGCCTTAGCATCGGCCATTCTCTCTGAGCCAGACAGCAGTGTAGGTAGCATGTACTTAACATGCATATATGTGCGTGCCTGTGTTGTGCAGTAAGTCAGTAAATAAAGATCTGAAGTGACCAAACAATAGCAAAAGCAGAAAAATACGAATAAAACAAGGAAAAAGGTCAGTGTTGTATCACTTCTCTGGGGGTGGCAAACAACGAAACTGCTGCTGTAGGTTGGTACAAAGGATTTGAATCGGGTGAAGATTCAGGTGACTCTGTTTGCTCTGTTCAGTTGTAATTCGTCCCTCTGCATACTTGTGGTTTTAGAAATAATGCGTTCTGTGGTATTTCCTGTCCAAGCTACCTTGTTCCTTAAGCATGACCCTTATTTAAGTTCTGATTTCAGGGTTGTATCTTGTAGTTCTCAGTGTTTCAGGATATGCTAGTAATTTACTGTAATTCTGGGTAAGTTTGTAATAGCAGGGTAATTTCAATGTTCTCAAGATAAAAATTTTGTTGCGATATCTAGCATTTCTTGGCTTGTTATGCAGTGCTAAGTAGAGTCTGAGTAACTGCTGAGTTAATTTTTTTTTTTCCTAGTATTTGAAAATGAGGCACATTATGTGTGGCAAATTTTTGCTGAAATTTACATTGTGCTTGTACATTGGATTGTGGGTGATCTTAGCTGACTTTGCCTCTTCTTAATCAGATTAAAAAGTTGAAGGAGCTGCGTGCCATGCTGATGGAACAGGATCCTAATGTGGCTGTGATTGTTCGGAAGCTGGTCATGGTTTCTTTGATGGAGATATTCAAAGATATTGTGCCTTCTTACAAAATTCGGCCTCTGACTGAAGCAGAAAAGGCTACCAAGGTGAAATACCAAATTTCTTTATAGAGTATTGTGAGTAGTTCTGATTTTTTTAACTTATCCCAAATACTAATAGTGATTTGCTTAATATGAATTTATAGTTTTGAGCAAAGGATGACATATATGCAAGTACCTGTGGAAATTCTGAAACTGTGACACTTTCAGGGGCAGAGGTCTTTGTTTTGAACCTTCAATTCTTAAGTACTTCCTTCAGTAAGTAGATGACATGCTGGTGGTAATGGAGAGAAAAATAGTATATGAAAGTAGCATACCAAACCTGTGTGACTTTCATCATAAACCTCAGCATAAGATGATGTTTTGTGTTGCACTGAAGTGAACTAGAAAGCAAATTATGTGACATTGTCACCTAACTGGCACAGATCTCGGTGTAATGTGTTCAGTAATTCATGAAGTTCAGCAAGGCCAAGTGCAAGGTCCTGCACATGGGTTGGGCCAATCCCAAGCACAAATACAGCCTGAGTAGAGAATGGATTGAGAGCAGCCCAGAGGAGAAGGACTTGAGGGTGTTGGTTGATGAGAAGCTCAGCATGAGCCGGCAATGTGCACTTGCAGCCCAGAAAGCCAACCGTGTCCTGGGCTGCATCAAAAGAAGTGTGGCCAGCAGGTCAAGGGAAGTGATTCTGCCCCTCTACTCTGCTTTTGTGAGACCCCACCTGGAATACTGCGTTCAACTCGGGGGTCCTTAACATAAAAAGGACATGGACCTGTTGGAGCAAGACCAGAGGAGGGCCTGAAGATGACCCGAGGGCTGGAGTACCTCTCCTATGGAGACAGGTTGAGAGAGTTGGGGTTGTTCAGCCTGGAGAAGTCTCTGACGAGACCTTATAGCAGCCTTCCAGTGCCTGAAAGGGGCTTACAGGAAAGCTGGAGAGGGACTTTTTACAAGGGCGTGTAGTGATAAGACAAGTGGTAATGACTTTAAACTGAAAGAGGGGGGATTAGATATAAGAAAGGAATTTTTTACATTGAGGGTGGTGAGGCACTGGAACAGGTTGCCCAGGGAAGTTGTGGATCATAGAATCATTTAGGTTGGAAAAGACTCATCAAGTCAAACCATAAACCTAAGACTGCCAAGTCCACCACTAAACCATGTCCTTAAGCAGCAGAGCTACATCTTTGAAATACCTCCAGGGATGGTGACTCCATCACTTTCCTGGGCAGCCTGATGCCCCATTCCTGGAAGTGTTCAAAATGAGGTTGGATGAGGCTTGGAGCAACCTGATCTAATGGAAGGTGTCCCTGCCCATGGCAGGGGGGTTGGAACTAGATGATCGTTAAGGTTCCTTCCAACCCAAACCATTCTATGAATAATTTCCTGAACAAATGCAGAATAACTTGTTTTCTGGAGCTTTAACCAATTCTTTAGAAAGTTTCTTGAATATAGTTAGTGCATTTTAGAGTCATGGCTTTAAAATAACATCTAGTTACAAATTTCACTTCAGTACCTATAAATGAAATCAGCCTAGCTGGAAAAGGCCCTCTGAGCACAAGAACATGCAGAGAAATATGTAGAAATATTTTATTTTTAATACATTTCTAGGAATGTCTGTCTCGAAAAAAAATACTTAGGTATCTGATAAGTTGTTTTAAAACATCGAGGTTTTTCACCACTGGCTAATTTCAGGATTTAGCACTCCAAATAAAATTCCATGTGTATTATGTTTACAGGTTAAAAAAGAAACTCAGAAACTGAGAGAATTTGAAGAAGGACTTGTGAGCCAGTATAAATTTTACTTGGAGAATCTGGAACAAACAATTAAAGGTACAGTCAACACTTTGCATTTTTTGTAGTAAATGCAGAATCGTTTGCAACATCAGAGTTAACCTCCTCTGATTGAACGCTGCCTGCTGTCTTTCATACACGTGTTTCATACAAGTGTGTAGGAGAACGCCTGCAATAACTAAAAATGTAAGTATTTAGAAGCTTCTTTACATTCTGAACAGTAATGACTAAATATTTTGTGCAGATTGGAAACAAAGGAAGTTGAAGAAAAGCAATGTCATCTCATTAAAAGCCTATAAAGGTCTAGCAGAGATTGCAGTGAAGTGCCTGTGTGAGCTGCTCGTGGCCCTACCCCACTTTAACTTCCACAACAACATTATTGTTCTCATTGTTCCGCTCATGAATGATACATCAAAAATGGTAAGTGATTTTCTGATTAGAGAAGGAGTTTTGTTTTGTTTGAAAAGCAATCTATTTCAGAGCTTTATTCCACAATATCCAGATCTTGTGGCCATATCTTTTCACTATTTTATAGGCTGTGTCCATTTTCTAATTAGTAAATACCATCAGTATTATCAGTTAGCTCTTGTCATAGACTTGACTTTACAGAAGAGTTTCTGTCAATTCACTTTTCAGATTTCTGAAATGTGCTTTGAGGCAGTTAAGAAGCTCTTTAAACAAGACAAGTTGGGCTACGCTTCACTTGGTGTAGTTAAGGTCATTTCTGGTCTTGTAAGGGGTAGAAATTACGTTGTCAGACCTGAGGTAAGTCTTTCTGTTGTACTACACGATTTTCTTCTGTCAGTGGTTTTAAAAAAATCTGAAAGTGAAAGTTAGTGCAGTTGCTGGGTACAGACAAGCAGAATTTCTTCACTCTGTCAGAACACAGGCAGCTTAGGAGTGGGCTGAGCCAGAGGGTTAGAGAGAGAGAGAGATGAGGCAGGGGAACAAGACTCAGAGGAGACAGCTCTCGACAGAGGCATGGGTTAAGTCAGGCAGGGAAACTTGAAGTGGGGGGGGGGTCAAATGGAGGAATGGATAGAAATGGACAGTACTGGGGAAGGAACTGGGAGCAGAGATGAGAGATACAGATATGAAGGAACAAGAGGGGAGTAAACAGAAGAATCTTTGACCTGCAAAACACACCAGCCTGTATGGAATTCAAGATTTCTTACCCTCTCTGTTCCTCTGTTGTGGATCACCTTTCATTGTATTTATTTTGTTTTACAATAGGTGTTAAAAGTATTTCTTCACTTAAGAATTAAGGAAGTAGAATTACAAAAAGATTCCGAAGATATTGCACCAAAGAAAAAGTACATGACTTACAAAGAGAAAAGAAAAAATCTTTCAAGAATGCAAAGAAAGGTACAATGTGTGCTTTCTCATTCTCTACTTCAGTAACTTCATGTAGAAATTTGTTCTAGCAATGACTTCACTTCTCCTGGTTGCCATTATTAACACTCAGCATCAGTGATTAGTGTTTCCGTTCTACTTGAATATTTATGAGGTTTGACAGGGAATTTAATGATCTTAGTAATTTTTTTCTCTTTCTGGTGTTGATAGTGCCTTTGATTGGTTGTTTCTGATAGGAAGGAATATATCCAAGTTGGTTACCTCGTAGCATCACAGGGTGACTTAAGCACCTCACCAAGCATCGAAGATTTGTTCTCTGGGTACCTGCGAAACCTGGTTATCTGGGCTGGTTGGAAACATTTAATCTGTTGTCTTAAAATCTGCTGTATGTTTTTAGTGGAAGAAGGCAGAAGAGAAACTGGAACGAGAACTCTTGGAAGCAGAAGCATCGGAAAGTAAAGAAAAAAAACTGAAGCTCGTATGTAATTTGGAGATTATTTTCGTATTTTTGCAAAGTAACAGCTCCTAACCCTTTTGTAACCAAATGTCTCCCCTCCATCCCAACCTGTCAGCATTCCACCATACTAGATAATGTTGGCAGCTTGCAAACATTTTACCTGTGCCAGAGGTCTAAGTTTTAGTTTTCCCTCTCAGTTTACCCAAGAAAACTAGCTTAGCCATTCCTATTTCCTTCCGTTCTCTGCACAAAAGGTATTTGAATCCATTGACATGTGTCCTCCTGTTGCCCTGTTCCTGTTACATACGACACTATGTAATGGCTGTTTTCAGCCTCTCAGAGTGGCCTTTAGGCAAACGAGGTGTGTGGCTACCATGGGCTGAGGGGAAGAGAGGGTGTTTAGCTAGGAGAGGGTGAGGGGACAGAGTAGGGGACAGGAGAGCAGGAGTTGAGCTTTTCAGCATAAGAAGAGCAGAGATGGCAGTGCCAGGGCTGGTTTGGAAGGCTTGAATGCAGGCTTGGACAGAGAGGAGCATTTTTCAGTTGAGTTTGAGTGAAGTAGAAGTGTCTGTTTTCCATACTTAAGTGTTTTGTTTTGTTTTCTTTCCTTCAGCACACAGAGACCTTGAATATTGTATTTGTAACTTACTTTAGAATCTTGAAGAAAGCTCAGAAGTCTCCACTTTTGCCTGCCGTGCTAGAAGGTCTTGCAAAGTAAGAACTAAGTCCACCTTCTTTTGTGTGTTAGAAAAGACATAAAGCACTAAAGAGATTTTTGATTTGAGAGGGATTTATAAGCAGTGAGAGAAGACTGCCCCTGACAAATTTGTTGAAATATTTTTATTTCTGTACTGAAATTTTCAGCTACATCTAAAACGTTTCATTGTGATGTGAAATTTCCCATGATAGAATTGATGTGATGCAAACCCCGCAGGGTGATGTGATTCCATTATTTTGTCTGATTATTTCCTGAGGAACATGAGCATATCTCTCGTGCTGTAGGGAAGCCGTGATAAGCAGTTGGGGGCTGAATCATCCATCTATGTGAAGATAATAGATGTTCAGCATTTAATTTAGCTCTGTTTTTAAGGTGTGGATTTTGGCAATTCAGAATACTTAGAACTAAGTTTGCCGATAATGTCTATAGCTTAAAAATAAAAATCTCTTTGATTCAAGGTTTGCTCATCTTATAAATGTGGAATTTTTTGATGACCTTTTGATTGTCCTTCATTCTCTTATAGCATCTGGGGTAAGTTGAGCTTACTTTTATTACAGTTTTCTAAAAATTCTGTTCTCCTGGGTACTTAATCAGCTTTGTATTTTTAGGATTTAAGCTATCGTGAGAGCCTTCATTGCATTCTCAGTGCTTTTTATATACTCTCTGGTCAAGGTAAGAGATCTTTAAAAACAAACTTTTGTTTAATATTGTCTGATGAATTAATGGAGTAAATGTGGTTATTTGGGATTATGTTAATAGGTGATGTTCTTAACATTGATCCGATGAAATTCTATACGCATCTTTACAAGACACTGTTCAGCCTACATGCAGGTAACTCCAGATTCTTACTTTCAGTGTTTACTCTGATAATGTTTATTCTGCTTGGATAAGCAATTAGCTTGTCCTCAGCTTAAGTTTTTTTACTTCCTTATAATTGTTTCCTTCAGTGGCAATTTAAAAATTCTCTATTTTTTTCTATAATCCTCTCTCTAACAGAGAAAAATATCTAATTTTTCTAATATAATTTAAAAATAATTTCAATTTAAATTCAGTTTTCTAAAATCTTCTGGTTTATATTCCTGATTTTTATAATTCTAATGTAATTTTCTCATCTAAATGTTATAATTCTGAGAAGCTGAATAGTTTATGAAGAATACTTACAAGGTTTGAGATTTTAATTAACTTCATAAATTTGCATTCACTAAGGAGGAAAGATTAAAAAAACAGCAATTCTGGATGGGTAAAAGACTACATCTTTGCACTGTTTAACAATTTATGAAAGATGATATAATGAATGCACTTAGGGTTAAAACACTAACTACTTGTAATGTTTAGACATTATTGATGGAACAAATATTTTCTTAGAAAGGAGGACAGAAACAATTTACATTTTTTCTATTCAAGTGGGACTATTTTTACGAAAATAGAATGGATGCTTATGTCTGTATTGCATTAGTGCTGTGTTTGAACCTCTTAGCTTTCATGCTGTTTTCCAGGTTCCAGTGCCCAGTCAATAGCAGAGCATTTAACTGTATGTTCCTCGAAATGGTTATTTACTCTTTGTATGAAATTCTGCTTTTGAGGTCGTACCAATGATGATGTAGGGATTGTGCTCCAGTGCCTGGATGTCATGTTTGCCAAACGGAGAAAGCAAGTTTCCCATCAGCGAGCTCTTGCTTTCCTGAAGCGACTTTCCACGCTTGCTCTTCACGTACTTCCAAACTCCAGTGTTGGGATCTTGGCAACAAACAGGGTATTCATGCAAGTAAGTTTTACTTGTTGGAATTTTTAGCTCACTGGTTAAAGCTTATTGAATTTTTTGACAAATCGATTTTATACAAAATATTTTGAAGCATCTTATTGCTTAATATGCTGCTGAGACTGTGTAACATGGAATGAATCCTGAACTTATCCATGCTATAACTGGGCCTGTAATATAAGCAACTCAGTCCTTTTTTTGTGTGTGTTGTAGACATTCCCAAAGATGGACCTCTTACTAGACAACGATTCTCAAGGCAGTGGAGTTTATCTCCCAGAACTAGAAGAACCAGAGCATTGCAATGCTCAGAACACAGCTCTGTGGGAGATGCATTT
This sequence comes from Tauraco erythrolophus, assembly GCF_009769465.1. Taxonomy (NCBI): domain Eukaryota; kingdom Metazoa; phylum Chordata; class Aves; order Musophagiformes; family Musophagidae; genus Tauraco; species Tauraco erythrolophus. The sequence goes on along the minus strand of NC_141473.1, from coordinate 18,972,495 downwards.
ACTGCAGGTTAGTGAGTAGCTGAGTGATTCGAGAAGTAAAAGTCAGCAGTAAATAGCTGCTAAATGTTTATGTGCTTTACACAAATAGAAGACAGAGGTCTTCAGGCTTATCAGTCACATCTGGACCACATGAGCCTATTCCATACAAAGAGGAACAGCAGCACGGTGGTATAGGGAACGAATGAACCCAAAAGGGGATGTTACACATCCTGTATGTTAGTACCACACTGGATCCTACTGAAGGTTGCCTATTAAGACTCCTTTGGAGGCTTTTCCAGTGTGTTAAGTTCCCTTGCAGTCCAGCCCTTCTCCAGGAACAGCAGACACGTTGATCTGTCATTCCAGCCAGGTTTAGAGTCTGGGGTTTGGGGAGGGCTTCCTCTGTCCTCTCTCCTGCCTTCTGGGAGTCGAGTTTGATTAATGCTTACAGCACGACATACTAGTGAATAAATGTGTGACTGGGTGTTCTCATTCACGTAACCCCAGAAACTGACTGATTTGGGGGTACTCAGTTTCTCTAAAACAAAAGCAGAAACTTCTGTCTTACTGAAATGGAAATAAATTCGAGAATCTGTAGATAAATACAGTATCCCTTATCCTTCAGTCAGCTGCCTTCTTTCTTCCTTCCTTTCAGAGACACTATCATCCAACAGTGCAGAAGTTTGCAGCTCACCTTATTGCTGGGGCTCCAACTGAAGGCTCAGGAGCTCTTTCACTTGATTTGAGCCAAAGGTGAGTTATCAGAGAGTTCTGGTTTTGAAAAATAGTTCCCCAAAAAGTAGCTGTTGCTCATACTTTTTTAAAGGAATCTCTTAAATAAATTATTGTATTAATAATAGTTTAATAGTTATAATTAATACTTCTTAATAATCCCCTAAAGCTTTTAAAAGATTCTGTTCTTCAAACTCACTTTCTTTGTTCTGCCAGCACAGAATGTTGGCTGCCTTTTTCTTTTTTTTTTTTTTTTAACTTTTGAGGCTTGTTGCCAGGCTGTGACAAGGATAAAGATCTCAAAGTCCAGTGTGCTCTCTTCCCACGGGAGCAAAATATCTGCATCAGCAGCCCTGACCTTAATACGGATCAGGATCACTGAACCATGGCTGTCCAGTGTAAACTGGAAACCAAGTTGCAGCGTAGGGTCCATAGGATGTTAAAACATAACAACAGCCATCCTGGTTCAGACTAAGGATCTGGCTCAGCATCCTGTCTTCAGCAGTGGCTGGGAGCAGGTGCCTCAGAAGGAATAAAAACAGGACAAGCATGTAAGACACATGCCCTGCTGAGCAGTGTCCCAGCCTCCGACTGGTTTCAGCCTGGTGGATTTCCTGAACCTGATACTCTTCCCCGTTGAGTACCAGTTCATGGAATTCTTTTCAAAACTCTTCAGTATCCCTTAAACCAAAGCACAGATTTTGCAAGTGCAGCATTGTTTGGTAAGGGTTCCGTGAGTCCACAGCTCGTTACATTCTTTTGTTCTGAAGCTGGTGCCAGCACACATCATTTAACAGTCCCTGGTGAAATGAGCCATCTGCTCTAATAGGCTCCTTCTGTGCCTCGCATCACTTGGTAGGCCTCAGTCATATCGTCCCTCCGTCTACCATCGCTTCTGGCTGAAGGGATCTGGCCCAGACAGGAGCCGTTCCATACTTTTCATCGTCTTTTTTGCCTGTTCCTGAACTTTCACCAATTTGAGTATTTCAAGATGAGCAACCTGAGGCTCAGGTGCAATACTTGAGATATGGGTGATCTGTGGTTTTATACACTGGTGTAACTGTTTCCTATTCTCTGTTTCTTTCCAACTCCAAACAGCATTAAGGCCACAATCCCATGAAAGTACCTATCATAATAACAGCAAGGTTTCTTTCTTAAGTGACAGTGGTCAGCTCAGAGCCTGCTGGTTTTATGTGACGCTGAGATTGCTTTTGTCTGTGGTGTTTTTTTTTTTTTTCCACTAAATTTCATGTGCCGTTTTCCTGACCATCTCTTACAGTCCATCTCTCTGCAGTTCTTCACAGGCAGCTCATTTTTAGTACCGCAGACAACTTGGTACTCTCCAGCTCATCTGCAGCGTGTTGGAAAGTGCTGGTCCTGGCACAGGCCTTGTGGAAATCCGTAGTTTCTTCCTGCCATTGCAAAAACTGATCATAGACTCATGTCCTCTGTTTCCTGTCTTTTAAACAGTTCTTTTCCCATGTGATGGTCTTCCCTGTTCTCCCATGGCTGCTTAGTTTTCATAAAACCCTTTGGTAAGGAACTGTTGGAAATTCAGGCAGATTGTATCAGCTAGGTAACCTTTATCCACCTTTTTTTTTTTTTTTCTCTCCACTTTTTCAAACACACACAGGGCAAACAGTGACTGCTTGGAGCACTGGCAAGCCAACAGAACAGTTTTCTTGTCTCCCATTTCTTCTTCTGTCCTCCAACTGAGTATTTAGACACGTTTTATTAGCTTTTACTTGCATTGTTCCCCAGCTGTTGGCTTCTCATCTTTTCCAGGTGAGACTTATTACTCGAAAGAGTTCTCTTAAAGCATGGTGGACAGCGTGAACGGCAAGCATGAGGAGAAGCTGCTCTTGGTTTGGTGATATGCTGTTCAGAAATGTATCTAATGCCATTTTTCTTCCACTGTGGTTTTTGCTGTAGGCATGCTACTGAACTTTTTGAGGCATACAGTATGAGAGGAATGACCTTTAATCCTCCTGTGGCATCAGTTACACCCAGAAGAAAGGTACTATCTCATCTTTCTGTGTTCTTTTATAAACATGGTATGCCAGTATGACCTGTATCTGCTGACTTACTGTGCAGTGCCCCGGCACCAGCATGCTTAGTTTAGCTTTCTGGTTTCTGTACTTTGTGTGTCAAGTATTTTTTTTAATTGGCATAACGTAGCACTGACTATAAAGAAGGAAGAAAAGCTGTATGAATAGCTCCACCTCCTATAGCATTGGTTAACATATATGGCAAGTTGAATGTAGCAGCTGTTCTTTTACTTATCTTTTGTACTTTGCAGTGGTTCAGTGCAGATTTCTTGTTCCTTTTCTGTAATGATGAACTATTGTTTGTTCAAAAAGCAGTAATAAAAAGCCAGCTCTCTTTCCCCAGTGTGGGTAGTTGGCAGGACAGCTGGATTTCCAGAGCCTTTGATTCAATATGTAGGAGGATACTGATCCCCATTAGCGTCAGTTTATAGCTTTACAGTGTAAATTTGAAGGGAACAAAGAGCTAATGTAGGAGAAATGGATGAACCCTTTTTAGATCTCAGCACTGGATGTGTTCCAGGTGCCAACCTCTATTAAATGTTCATTGAGTGGTGTGTCCTTTAAAAAGTGGTAATTCATTTTCTTTCTTCCTAATGAAAACATTATAAGCTGTTAACCTTGTTAGTGCCTCCAGTTTGTAACTCGGTAATGCCATTTAAAGGCTTGAGAGCACTTTTCTTTGAAAACTTCTGAAAATGTAGTTGTACTTATTTATTCTGTCCTTTTACAGTGACTTCTTGATGTGTCTGTCCTGGTAGGGCGTTACATTAGCAGCTCTGCCAGGACAAGGCTGAGAACAGCAGATAGGAGAGAGGTGGTGTGGTGCTTGAGTAAGAAGTGCACGAGCTCTTTAAGGTAGCAGAAACAAAGGAAGAGGAGGAGAACTGAGAGCATGAACTGTCCATAGGTGGTTATAATGGACATAACTGGGAGAATCACCTTGGGTCTTGCCTATTCTCTGTCTGTTTGGATCATTTTAACAAATTTTGGCAGTTTCTAAGTTTTACCTGCATTTCTCTGTGTGCTGTGCTGCCGTTGTCTGTCAGCACTTCCTCCCTGTTGACAGAAGCTCTGAGTTGTAGTTTTCTTTCCCTGTGCCCCACAAAAGGGAGGATCTTATTTGTCCCTGGGTGCACAAAGTACTCGACTCTGTGAGTGACGAGACTTTAACTGGGAGTTATAAATCATGTGCATGACCTTCCTTATCTGAGCACCAGGAAATAGTGGAGGGCTTCAGGTGAAGGGATCTCGTGAGGCAGAGTCAGGGCATTCCGTTCTGACTCTCAGCAGCTACAGTTAGCGTTACTGCTTTCACTAGCCTTTTGATCAGGGATGCTTGATTTGGTTTTGTAAGGTGAGTTGAACAGGAAGCAGTGTGTAAGCACCGTCAGAGCTGGAAGCTGTGGCTGTCTGCGGTGGGTATTCTTCCAAATCCCAGTTTACAGCAAAGCAAAAAGTCCTCACCAAAACCGTGAGCTTATGAAGGCTGACACATCGCCTTGTTGCTAGCCAAGTGAAACTTGCTGGCAGGCCAGAGATACATCAGCTGCCAGTTCCATAGGTCTGGCCTAAGAGATGACCAGGAGCATGGGAGAGAAACAGGACTGCTCATTTAAGCTGTGCATGGAAAACACGTAATTGGCTTTGTTTAGTAATGCAACTAATGTTTTGTAATTTTCAGGATACCTTCTCACACATGGATTCATTTATAGATGAAGAGCTAAACAAACAGCTTCAACAACACATCAGTGAGACTGTAGTTCACAATCCCTTGGATTTTGCTAAACACTTGAAGGAATCATCCTTGTTGTAAATGGATCTACCAGTCATGTTAGTGGGCTCCTTAATTACAGAGAAAGATTGGCAGAAAGAAATCTCTACTCATCATTAAAGGAATTCAAGTAGGCTTTTGAATATAGAAACACACAAAAAATATAACACAGTTTTTTTCACACAGTTACAAGGTCTCTCCACTTAACCATGGAGCCTGGGTTCTTAGGGCTCCAGAACCACAATGAACAGTCATATCAGTAATTTATAAATACACAAAAGCAGGTAATTTTAAAATTGTTTGCAACCATGCATTATACTATTTTTTTGTTAACAGATTTTCTAATTTTTATAATAGAACATAGACATATGTATTTCTGAGAAATCACTGTGTTCTGTTGATAAATTAATAAATATTTTGGAAGTTTTAACATAATATTGACTTCTTTGATTTTTAAGGTATCTAGAGATTTGGAATATGTATTGCATTTTTATTGTTTTTCTTCTGATGTTTCCTAACCATTTGAAGTGATTTTGCATTTGGTGGGGGTTTTTTTCTTTGATGAAATCGTGGCATTTTCAAGTGGAGATTACTGAATTCCAGTTCTGAACTATCATCGTGATTGAATGCTCTACTACAATGTCTTCAATAAACCATCGCCGTCAAGAATACTGGACAAATTCAAGGTAAGAATTTGATTATTTTTTTTTTTTAATCTTGGAAGTAATTTTCTCCCCATGCCCCAAATATTAGTTGTTGCCTGATTGTTTTAGAATCCATTTTCAGCTGCATGTTGACTTCACAAACAGGAAGTAAAATATATATGAAGTAATTAAAAATGAGTATTCGCTTTATGTGAATCCCATTCTACAGGGGAGTGCGGTGGGCTGACTCTGGCTGGCAGCTAATATATTTTGTAATGTTTCGTCTGTGATGTGATAGTGATACATTGTAATTTTTGCAAAGCTTTTGTTCAAGTTACTAAGCTCTTTACAATAATCAGAAAATATTTCTTTTTCTCTAGGGTATTTAGTCCTTTCTCCTGATTTATGGTTCTTGGTTACTTTTATAAGTAAGTAATTTATTTTTATTTTAATACATGTTTTTAGCATTAATCTATGAGACTACTTCACCAAATTTCAAGTAGTTAAACATATATTGTCAAGTATTTTTGGAATAGATAGCTATCTATTAATGGATTAGAAAACATGTATTTTACTATGTAGATTACAAAACTGCCTACGTAGTACTGATGGCAACACCTGTGTCTGTTCAGGTTGCCATTTGCCACAGCTTTTGAGTAGTTCGTTTTTAGTTGTCAAGTGGCTGCAAATATGGATGTGATTTAAATTCTGAATAATTCCAAGGAGCCTATTTGCCAGTACTTTGTCAGTTCAGGAAGGCAAAACAAAGAGTCAACATCTTAAACCATTTATTTTTTTTTTACAACATATACAAACACAAGTTTATTCTTCAAGTCAGCAGAGAGAAAATAGGCCAGGTGGAAAAGTCGCTTTTAAAATTGTTCATTTTACATAATTTCCTAAAATATAAAGACTGGCACATAGTGATGTTGCGTTGTCAGTATACTTTGATGTGCTTTAAGAGGCAGAGGAAGGCAACTGTACAACTAAGTCATTCTGAAATAGCCTGTATGTGTATTGGAGCGAAATCTATTTACTGCTATTTATTTTTGTGTTTAATTTCCTGACTGCCAAATGTCTATCGCTACTGAAGTTACAAAATATTTATCACAGACAGGAAAAATGCCACTGTTGTTACATTTAGTGGGAGACCCTAAAAGTAAACTGAGTTTTATAGTGGAATAGTTACAGCCAGTGATTAAAACCCAAACGTTAGCTGAAGTGTTCGGAGAGCCAGAGTAGAACAGACAGCTCACTTTCAGAAGCTGCAGACTCAACCTTTCACTGAAATGTAAAGCTACCAACAAGTTCTTTTTTAAAGACAGACTATGAATGTAAGAGAATGTGTTCTTGAAATATTTAGATATTTCTGTGTTAAAGTCTTTCTTTAATTCTCAGAAACGTGACTTCTAGAAGCAGACAGCTTTCTAAAAATGGCTAATGCGATGCTTCGTCTAGTAATGTTTGTAACAATGACGTGACTAGGTTTTAAAAATTAAAACTGACAGTATTTTTTTATTCTTCTGACTGCTAAACTTGGGATCAGTAAGATGGAAACAGGAAGCCCTTCAAGTAGTAGGAAGAACCTCCTGGCATGCCCCAGTTCCTGCAACTGAGTAAGCACTGCAATCGGACCAGGATCCATGGCTGCCCAACTTTTGTCCCATACAGTCACATGGCTGAAAGCAGCACGTGCCACGCAAGGGAAGTGTAAGACATTGGGAGAAAAGTAACAGTGGTTTTAAAATATTGTAGAAAAATACAGAATATTTCTGTATTTTTGCCAGTAGGCAACAGAGTGTGAGATTCCCACCTGTAGACTGTTCAGCGTGAGGCCTGCTACCACTCAGAGACTGCGTGTTTCTACAAGGTGTTGGTTATTTACATGCCTTTCTTCCAGAGGTTATCCTGGAAGCTTTTTCCCGTAAATAGTTTGTAGTGTAAAAATGAATGTGTATTCCTAATTGATGTCCATGCCCAGCCAAAAGCACAGAAAGGGACAAAGTTATTTTGTCAGTCTTGTCGTAGGAATGTGTGGACAGGTACTCCTGCAGAAATAAAATCTGTGCCTAAGCAGAATAAACTTTCCTATTAGAATAACAACTCAGCATGTGAAATCTGTTTAGAGCTTTCACAAAAGTTAACACCCCCCCACCCTTTATGCTTCAAGCGGTGGTGTACTTTCATTATTAGGATATTTGGAACCAACACAAAGGGAAGGATACTGTATTCCTTTCCAGCTTCACCCCAAAATGTATCACATTTCACCAACAAAAATTTGCTCAGATGTTTACCAATACCTAAACTTGAAATTAAGTGATATATGTATGTTAATGAATATACTGGAACAGTGTAATTAGCCTTACACAATTCCAGATGCCTACATGCATATAAAGTTAGGGTTTTTTTAATAGAAGGCCAAGTATTTTGCTGTTCTCTTTCACTATGATAGCAGCAAAAGCAGCTTTAGACTTCAACTGATGAGGAAGATACTTATATTAATACACAATTCCCACAGGAAATTATTGTATTAGCAGAAATAGTACAAAACTACTGTTTTTAAATTGCTGCTAGACTTCAGGCTAGTGTCAGAACTGCATTACACAATGTGACATGGCAGCTGTTGTCCCTTGATTTCCCAGGAGTTTTTTTTTCTTTTTAAATCTATGTGACAGAAAACTATTAATGAATGCTGACATGGGCGTAAGAACTTTCTATGTAGAATCCAATGAGTTAGCAAGCATGTCTTCCAGACTACTGTGAGACTACAGGTGATGTTAAGAAATTTTATTTTCAGTGCTGCTGAATATAACAATACCAAAAAAAAGGCAAACAACTAGGGGCAGACTCTACAGGAAAGTAAGTATTGCTTCTAAAATACCATAAAAACACCAAAAGAAAAAATTCTTAGTGATGTGAAACTGCTACTGTGTTAAAGTAACAGAGTAAACATTAAATTAATGTGTTGTTTTTTTAAAAAAAAAGGTTGCATTAGTCAAATTGTGCAGTAGGTTGATGTAATTATTTCCCAGTAATTCTGAAGTATTCCGAAGCAAACTACACATATAAAACTATGGGCAAGTTCTCACCTGTAACATTTTCCTCAGTGTCAGTCTTGCATTATGCATGTGCCATGGGTGTGGGGTAGGGGGAACATCCCTCATTCTTACAGGGCTGGTAGGTAGCTAGAATTGATTGCACAGGAGTGAAGAGGCTGAGCTAGGAGGTGGCTGGGTTTTTAATTGGATCGTGATTGCTGAATTGCAAAATGCTGGTTTGCTACAAAGATAAGCAGTGGAAAGTGCATGGCCTGTGCAAGGATATGCCACAGGGAAATTTGACTTTTTTGTGTGTGATTGGTTATTTTCCCTGGAAGCTGGAAGTGACCTCAAGAGGGCACTTTTTTGCTTTGGTAATGGCTACTTTATAGGAGTTTTCTGTAGGATATAGTGAAAGACTTCATAGCTTCTGGTGAGAGAATGCAGGTTCTGTCTGTTTATACATGCCAATTAATGACTTTGCTTTCGTTTATTTCATTTTCTAATTACGGGGGGCGGGGGGGGGGGGGGGGGGGGGGGGTGGTCAGGACTGCTGCCTGTCACTTCTTTCCCTTTCGTCCTTGCACTATCAAAAGTAAACCCCATTTTAGTTACACTGCTGTTTTATAATTTGCCTGATGCAGCTTCTCTCTTAGGAGCAGCAGCGTTTTGTGCTCGAGTGCTAAAGTTGATGTGGAATAACTGAGTGCATGAATCACTTCCTCTATTAATGGATTTCTTGATTTAGTCACACCAGGTAGTGGAAATGGTTTGTTTAAGGATTGCTCCAGAGAGACAAAATGCGTGCAGAGCAATTTATTCACCACAGATACACTTGTGGGAAGTCAAAGGGATGACTGATTTCAGCAATTGTTTTGTTTGTGCCCTGTAAGTTGGTATGGATTGTTTTAACTAAGCACATTAAAAACTTCCATGAAGAAAAAAAAAGAGACAACCACAACTAACTTACTTAAATATCAGAAGATGAATTCAGCAAACATAAAACTTTACAACAGTGTTTCTATGTAAACAAAACTGCCAAGAGTTATAGTGTAAGAGTTCTTTATACTCTCTGGCTTTAACAGACAAGTAAAAAGACATGTCCTGACTGTATGGAAAAATGGATTTTGAATTCAAAATTTTGAAATGTTAATTATATTTATCAATGCATTGTTTTGAGTTTGGTCAGTTTTGGGTGTTAAAACACCTTGTGCTGAAAAGAAACAACCAGAAAAGTTCAAACGTTTTTTCCTCTAAATCCAGGAGAGGTAAAAATTCTGCATTTTCTAAAAAGTAAAGTAGTGTATGATAAATATATTATACAATGGCATGTACTTTGGAACATGGTAATAAATATTCTTTCTTTAAACACAAGCCTGGAAAACTAGAATTTGTAAGAAGAAAATGTTGTTCCTTGTCCAAGTATCACTACCAGTTAGGTGTATTTAGCTATTTTACATTATTTTGTTAAAGTAGATAAACCATAAATAATTCAAGCGTTTTGTGTATATTCACGGAAGTTAAACAGATAAGCCAAGGAAGTTACAGTATATTTAAATCTCTTTACAATCACTTAACACAGTGTTTAACAGAAATCTTCAGGTAAAAGTGCATTATGTTAATATAATACACATAAAAACCCACTCTGGTTCTCTGCCTTCAGTTTCCCTAGAGACGACTGGCTAAAATTAGCTTTTGTTTAAAAAGGAGAGGGTGACGACACGTTTGTTTACAACATAGAGTCCAAGAAAACTTCTTCATCCGCCTATCGAGAAACTGCAGATGTGAAGATACGGGAAGAGGAGAATCTTCCAACAGCTGACAGGCATCTTTCCAATCTATGACATCCCACTTAGGATTCCCAGATTCTGAATGTTAATCCAGCAGTGTTGCTTGGATTAAGCATCTGTATAGCACAGGGCACACAATTGCTGACCGGTTCAGACCGCAGCAGGTTCCTTCAAAGGCACTGCAGAAGGATTCAGTGATGTAAATTCCAGTTTTAAAAAAAAAAAAATCAAAGACCAAATGCTGAAGAAGAGGGAATGTGACTGGGATCTTTCCATAATATACTTTGCTTTTCTTGAATTCAGATTGTTTTGATGATTTAAGAGTTTTTATAGTAGCCTAGAAATAAGGTATCAATTTTTTTCGTTCATACTTGAAATTTCATTTTGCAAATTAAAATATTATTTGAATTCTTTTATTTAATGATTTAGCAGTAGTATGTCAATGCATGTCACATAGTGCTTTAATAATTGGGTGTACGTGGAAAGAAAAATGTAATCTTAAATTGGCTGCATGTGAGATGGGATTATCAGCTGAAAGAGACTTCACTTACAAAGAGCTGTAACTTCTCACATGGTACCTTGATGCTGTAGTAGCACTACACCGATAGCTGGTTAGTGTACGGCAGTGGGCAGCTTACATGTACTGTCTTCATATAAACAGGACAGTCTTATGTTGTGTATTTCATTTGTTGTTTTTAAGTCAAGCAAGATGGTAGATATTGAAGAGATATAGAAACGATAGCAAAAATGTTTAAACATTTCTAGCAAAATTTCCAGAGAGAAATTAACACTATAAACTTGTTTCAGCTAAACCCAAGATCATCAATCCTGATGATTTTATTATATGCGTATAATAAAAAAATAACACAACCTCTACCGGATACTTCTGTTCCTTTGGCCCAGAGCAAAAGAGTAACAGGGCATTGTTAACTGACCACAGTGAGTTGACTAAAACACATACTATAAAATCAACCAGGATGCAATATTTTGGTTTTGTTTTTCAAAGGGGCAGAGAAAGTGAGTGAAAAAGTCCAGTCTTCACACCATTCTGCTTTACTGTAGCAAATGCTGTAATAAATAACTGGAGACCTTACCGATCTTATTCTGCCTATGCACACCAACGTCAAAGGCTTTTATGGACCTTTCTGTCAGTTCCTTGTACCTCACTATGGTTTAACCAACTGTAACTTTGAAAAAAATACTCTGTAATACAATCATGTATGAAATGATTGCTCAGAGCCAGAATCAGTATCTCATACCTGAACAGACCGCACTGTAGGCAGTGGTGGTGGTTATTCCACAATGTCACTGAAAGTCAGACTGCACGCAGCCCTTTCATCCTTGCTCTGTGGACTGTCTGGCAAGACCTGCAGAGGTGGCGATATGAATCCCCGATACTGCTTACTCGACTTGGTTAACTTCTTGAGTTCACTGGTAAAGGAAATGCCTTTTCTTTTGTCATCTCTTGCTGCCTGTATAAAAAAAAATAAGTAAGTCAGATCACAGAAGTGTATTAATAGGCTGTTTGTTAGCTGTGAAATAAGGAATTAATATGAAAACACCTAACATGCTTCTAAAGCAGGCCTCCTTTTTGGAATTCAGTGCTGTGCTGTCATAGCCAAGCAGATTCTTCTGATTGTTCTGAATAGATTAATTGAAAATTATGCATTGTCGAAGATATGTTTAGCAAATTTGGTATAAACTTGTATAAAAATCTGTGCTTATGACACAGTTACTTGAAAGCAACAACTGCTGTGGATTGGTAGCATCTGCTGGAAGGAAGAACACAGCTCCTTCTCCCAGCAGGCACGTGCTTCATTCCTGCAATTTTCCAAAGCCCAAGATAAAGCAACAGAACAACTTTTTCACTCACTAGGTAGGAATAAAGGGGACTTTATTCCAGTAGTTTTCAAGTTTTGCCTGTTTGAGTAATCCTGCTTTACTGTGGTGGGGAGCACGGCATGCACAGCCACCAGATTTTGAAAAACAGAAAGCTGGTAGCAGAAGATAAAGGTTGTCACAGAATTTGCAGGCTTGGAGGGAATCGTGGTGCTGGATGTAACTGATGCAGTTTTGCAAAGGAAAAACGTAATGGAGGTGCAGAGAAAAGAGGAATCTGGTTTTTGCTGTGGTGTCTTCTCCCCACCCAGTCTCATGCTGGTTGTGTCTCCCTCCCATTGAAAGTAGGTTGCCATTAAACTGATCATATACCGTCTATAAAACCTCCTGCAAAGTATTTAAGCTTTTACCTGAACCTGTTCTTTGAGTTTAAGGATAAATTTCCCTGCTCCCTTCCACTTGCTTTGGGCCTGAAACACACACTCTTGATCAGAGAGAATCCTCTGAGATGGTTTAGATGTCGAGGACTTTTTGTTTGCTGGCTCTTTTGTCACCTCTTCCAAGAGGACATAATCACTTGGATTTGGATTGCTCAAAATGCTGTAGGAGTATTTAGCTTTGCAAAGAGTCTGTTTAAAAGCAGAAAAAAGACAAAAAAGAAGGCATTCCCTCAGATTCAGGTTACTGAAGTGATTCCTCAGATAGTGCTGAGAACAAACCCCACCTTATCTTGGGTGAAACCAACCTCCACCCTACGTGTTACAGACCTACGAAATGGAAACATGCTGCTTACCTGCTGTATGACATCCTGAGCTGTGCTAAAGCGGGGAGCTTTGATGACGGTCCGTGGTTGCTCTGGGGAGACATCATGGACCTGAACAAAGAAACTGTCATCCTCAGAGCTGATGGCTGCATCTTCTTTTGCTTCCTGAAAGACGTTTCTCTCATTTAAATTCTACAGAAAAAAGGAGGGGCAAATTTATTTCCTTCAGAGAGGTAACTAATAGCTGATGGTCACAAAAGGTTTTTATTACATGAAAATTTGAGACGCTGCTGTTGCCTCAGCTCCGTGTCATTAAATGCAAGTCCTATATAAGAGTTTTGACAAGCCGCTATTGCTAACAATAAATACTTGTTTCTAAAAATCTTTCTGAAATAGCTTGGGAGACATATGCATAGTTCCACATTACACAAAAATGATAACTTAAATCCTTTGTTTCCTCATGTATGCAAAATTATGTTTGGTCATGTAATGGTGGCATTAAGATGGGAGATGGTGGAAGGTGTCCTTTTCTCTCCTTGTCCCTCCACTGAAGCCAGAAGAATTTAGAGAGCAAGAAGTCTGAGTGAACATTTTCCTGTGGAGCATAAGGAAGGCTCCTTCTCTGTCCTTTTTCAGGCTCTATGACTACTGCAGATTTTAGTTCTAATTTAATGCAAATATAGATTTTGATGTCTATCAGTCAAAACAGTAAATTAGTGGCATTGGACTGTTGACTAAGCGAGGATTAAACAGCACATAGCTGATACTAGAGCTGAGTGAAGTCAAGTTACTCTCACACAGGTGTATCAAGTCTAGTTGTGCTCACTCGAATTATGTTTGTTTTTAAATGACACACACAGCATTGACATTACTCACCAAGTAATGAAACAAATACTGCATCCTTTTGTTTCCCGGTCCTAACAGCTATTTTTAGCTACCTTTGTGAGTAACAGTTTATCTAAAACAGACTTACTTCCTCTCGGGTTTTAAAGATAATCCTTCCAACATATCCTTCTTCTGGGAACCAACTGTTCAAAAGCTGCACTAGCCCTTCTTCAGGACCAATCACTCTCTGGAATGGTGGTTTTCTGCATTCACTCTTTTCTTTAGATATAAAACTTTTCTCTTCCATCAGAAAATAGTCTGCAGCACATGACTCGGTGCCTTTTGTGGTAGCCAAGAGCTAAGATAGACCACAATAAACACTCAGCAATTAGGATGCTAAATATAAACACTGTATAATTAGTAGTTATAAATGAGAATGAATAAGGAAGCTTTAAGAATCAATAACTACTCTGATAGTGCAGGCGAGATTTCTGATGTGCTATATTCAGATCTTTTACTCCAGGGTAATGTACTGTTCTCTTTAGCCTAGCCAAGCAGTTCAGCTATTCCAGACAAGGCAGTACTATTTAAGCTTATTTCTGTCCTGTTTGGCTGGCCAGACAATTTATTCATAATCCCAGGACAGTACAGTCTTTTCCCACTGCTAGAATAACAATCCCTGTTGAGTTAACTGGTTTTTCTACTCATGAACTTAGCCCTCTAACTTTTACTCTGTATTCCTATGGTGCTTGAGTTCAAAGAATTGCGCAGAGATGTTTGCCCTTGTTGTAAGGACAGCCCACTGCCTCTGTTGGTCAGAAAGATTGTTTTTCTCATCTGCATATGGCCAAATATTAAAATACTAATAGGGAATATGTTCTAAGATTATAAAACTATTCTCTGAAACCAAGACTGGGAAAATTTCACTAATGATATTCTGTGCTTGCAATGTAATTAATTCCACAGTAATACATTTCTAAAGCACCTCCTTGCTGTGATGAATGAACTACAATGACCCTACCTGTGAGAAATGAAGGGAGATGAATGTCCAGAATGATGTTAGTGTGGATTCTTCCAATGACAGTCTGCAATTCAGCGGGCAGCTTACCTGATGGAGAAGCTGTGCAGCCGTGGTCCCCGCACTTATATTAAAAACTGTGAAAGGCTCCGGGCCTGGAATTCCATGAATTGTCACTTTGTAAGTCACAGCAGCTTTCCTTTCTCCCATGCTAAACAACTGTTCAGACAACATTCAACAGGTTAGTGCATTTCTATTTTTATTTTTTACACAGGCATGTTATTTTTAGGTTCCTTAAAAGAAACTGTACACACAAGTTGTAAGGACCTCGACATAGCAAAGCTATCCAGCTCATACATGGCTCTTACACTACAGATCGAGGCATTAAAAAAACGCCCCCAACAAACCAACCCCCCAAAAGACCCCACCCCATCATACCTTGAAGCTGAAGAGAAAGAAGAAAAAGGCAGTTTTCCAGTGAGAGTACTACCACTGGACAAAGGGTAGACCTCCATCACTCATTATCCATTCTAGCTGAGCTCAGACTATTCAGCGTACAAATTACCAGATGAAAATCTATAGCTTCGTTTTACCCTCAAAACCATTTATGTTCTTCCTTTCTGCCCTAGTAATTCACCAAGATACATGTTCAGCATGTTTTCACAGGAGGATAACATCTGCAACATATCTGCTGCACAGTAGCTCTGGAGGTTTTATCTAACACTTTAGGAATCAGCAAAGTGATAATATAAATGCTTAGAGTTACTAAAACACAAGTAACCCAGGTAACCTAACATTAAGGGCTATTTAATAAAAATTTAAAAAATCACATCGATCCATGCATACATACATATATATTTTTAGATATATTATTATACACAATTGTATGTGCACGTATGCATATTTTTATATATAAACATAGAGATGTGCACACACACATATATAAATAGTTATATATTTATGGCAATACAGACTCCATCTTTTCCTGTAACAGAATTCAATTTTACTCTCATTATCTCGAAGTTGTTGATAATTTGCATCGTTCTTTTTTTTTTGTCCCAAATGCATTGCTTATGATTCATGCATAAAGGAACGCATGAGGCAGCTCTGAACTTTATTGTTCAACCACACTCCTCCTCCAGCACAGGAGTTCTTGTGCTATATACCCAAATATACCAGAAGCCAGACTTTGAAAAGATTTACCCTCCCACAGTGTCAGCCATGTGGGATAATCCTACTACCACCGAAGCCCAAAAGAATTAGGCATCAAGGTATCTCTGAAAAATGTGCAGGTTTAGGGGGCTAACATCTTTGAACAGTCTGGTTCTAGAAGTCTTCAGACCATAGCAGTCATTAAGACAAGAATACATGGCATTCACAAAAAAATAAATTACCATAGACGCAGGTGGAGTGTTTCCAGAGGGACTTTCTTCCATTCTCCGACTGTTTATGAACAAACTAGAAATTTCTAATGCTTCATTGTGCAAGTTACGGAGCTGGACATGTCTATAGCCTAAAGAGAAAAAACCCTTCAGTAAGTACTTTGCCACATCCTAGGGCACAAGTCTCATAAATGGAATGGAAACTCAAATTTATAGCTACATATACTATCTTTATAGCTACACTTCACCACAACTATAGGATTTAAAGCACTGTAATAACACTGCATTAACACTCTTTGTCTGGACAACAGTATAACCCAAATGCTATGAACTGCTGAGTGGCTCATGTAGCTGCCTACCTTTGTTCTGCTGTAATAATCAATATATTCATACAGGAAATAGCTAAATATTAGACTATGAATGAAACACAGACAAATTCCCACTGGGGAAATCCATGTCCATGGCCAGATCTCTTCAAATGCCAAGACAGTTGTGTGGTATTACAGCAGCACGAAGTGAACGTGAAAGTATTTTTACCATTCTGCTGAAGAGCTGCTGGCAATATGGAAACTCCCTCCTGCAGGTGTCACAGAATTAACGATGCTTCCTCCCCCACACTCTCTCACCTTTTTTCACCCTTCCTTCACCTCCCTTCCAGCCACTGCAAGAAGTGCAGTTCCCCTCTGCCCAGCATCACCAGTTAGAGCAGTTTCTTGGGCAGAGGACAAGGCAGGGAGTGAAACCACTCCAAGCTTCCTAAGGAAGCAGCAAGTCTCAAGGCGAACACCACCTCACAACCACAGCTCAGGATCAGAGCAACTGCGTGCTACATGCCCCAGTCTATGCAACAGCACAGGATCTGACTTTTTACAAGTCACTGGGGCAGCCTCCAGGTCCCAAGAAGTCTACTGGATCAGCACCGTACTGCCAGGGCAAAGTATGTTGTCTGATATTTGCTCCCTGTCTCCTCTAGAAAAAAATACAAGCTGATTAAAAATATCCCTCCGGCAGGACTGAGTCCAGGAATCTGCTGGACCACTTTGGCATAGGGTGTCACTACAAACTGTACTGTACCTCTTTTTAAAGCTTTCAGGGGAATGATTCTCTGAGCTGTTACAGCTGAGCTGTTATTTTCAACAACTGCGAACCGAAGAAAGACCAAATCTTCGAAGTGAACCCGGAAAAGGAACTGTTCATTCCACATGGGGTTCAGAGTGTTGCGATGGATGGGCTTCGTCCGGAAATGGCAGCTATCCAGAGGCATCCCCAGCACATCGATCTCAATGCACGGACTGCCCGTGCTATTGCTAGGGCAGACGTTCTGTCCAGACACAATCTGAAGCCGAGGAGTACACAAAGAAACCAATTAGTGGAGTGATTATTTTACTGTCACAATTCTGAGCTAAATATCGTTTAGCACACTCCTAAGCACAGTTTGTTAATATGCTGACTTAATTACAATGCTCCCCTACTTCTGTAATTGCCAGGGCAGTAATTTCAGAAGCAGAGCTGCTTCAACCCCCTTGATGCCGTTGCTATGGTATCTTTCCTCTGAAAAAAATACACTATACATCATGAGTGTAACCATTCGAGGCATCTGAAAGTTAATCCAGAAAGAATGTACCAGTAACATAGTCAAAAAGGATCAAATTTTCTTCTCCATCACTCTGGGGCGATGGCACCGACCTCTGGCTTGCTTTGGCATACACAACACAAGAATTAGGTGTGCAATTACCACAGCTGGGAGGCTTTCAATTCTTACGGATCTCGCTTTTCGGAAACATTTCCTGGAAGGGACTAGCTTCTTAGAATACATTTTTTTTGGCCATAAATCCATGAATTATATATCTTATTATTTAACTTAAAAAAAAAAAAAAGATTCAGTACAGCTTTTCATAATGGCTTTTTCTGTATCTTCTGGAGCGTTCACAAATGTGTGAAACCTCCAGGCACATGTATAATTTTACACAGTTGTGTAGTCCCAGGGAAAATGCTTTCAGGATTGGATTTCGACAAATATTGTGAAGGAAACAGTGAAAGTAACTATGGATACAAACCAGCCAATAAAATAAAATAAAGACAATTATTTGCTCCCTCCTTCTCCAATTTCTTTTAGTTACGCTTGACCTTCAGAAGTACAAGCAACAATTAAAGTTTCAATCTTTTCATACAGAAGCATGACTGTAATGCTGGTTAAAGACTGTAGTTAAAAGTTGTCTTCTATCTGTTTTGCTGTATGAAATACTCTTTTAATGTACTTACTGTTAAGGAATATATAGCTGGCTCCTTATTATCAAGATCTCTTTCTAATGGACAAAACTGCTGGTACATTGAACAATTTTTATCCCACAGAACAGGAGGTTTCAAAACATATCCGCAGCCGCCATTAGCCTCAAACATCGCTGCATTAAGCTGCAGAGGAAGATCTGTGAAAGCAAGGCAGCCAAAACTGACCAAGAGCAATGCTACAATGGAAAAACTGTAACGGTGAAGACGACATGTTTTAAGTATTATTTTTTTTCATTTTAGTTGTGTACTATCAATTCATTTTTGCTTTTCAGAGATAGCTATAATTTATGCATCCAATCTATCCAATACTTAATTATACAAAACTGTAAGAGCAGTTCATTCTTTTCTATCCCTTTCCATTGTCTTTATCCAACTGTAGGGTTTGCCTACACTTACTCTCTGAGAAGTTTCTAGGTATTTGCCCTGAACTGCAGAATGAAAAAGCAATTACTGAGTAGCTTTGTAGATGACCTAATGGATCCCCCACCAAAAAGCTGAAGGAACACAAGACAGGATAGAAAATGGCCAGAAAACGTTCTGATCAACATTAAACCAGCATTGAAGGCAGCACCTCTAAGTTAAAAATAGTTCAGTACCTTTTTATACTTGGAAATTATCAGAAAGGGGTAATAGCTACTTGAATGGGGAAAAAAAAAAACCAACCTCCAGCAATAAAATAAAAATTGAAGGTGTTGCTGTCCAGGAACTTCTGTGCTATCAAGAGATCTGCTGCCTTGGCATAAAGCTCCTGAACTCTGGGATCACTACTCTGAAGGACCAGATTGTCATGGTACGAACCCGCTTGTGCTGGGGCGCACACAGACAGGTACATCCCCTCACGATAGCAGGTAAAAGCAAATGTCAACTACAAATTCACAGTTTAAGGACTTATTTCACATTTAAAATGTTTTAAAATGTGCGTTCGTGTACCCATACCATCTGTTTGGTAGTTAAGAGCCACGAGTTGTACACCATGGAGCCAGAAGATCAGTGGATGGGGGTTTGAGGAGTCGATGCGCGTGGCAGCGGGGTAAGTCCTCAGGAGTTGACAGGTGGTGTGCTGGATCAGCTTCTGAGAGTACCGCCTGCACAGCCGCTTGGCAGCGTTCTCGTTCAGTGAGGAGATATGATAGCACTTGGGTGTCCTTATGATAGCACTGAGAGAAGCTGGAGAGTTGTAAGGAGAGCAGGGATCTTCCCAGGTCTGCCGCATGACATCAAAAGGACCTGGAAAATAAATAGTACCCTAAAGTTACAGTTGCAGATCCAGAGAATCCAAAAATTCAATGTTCTCTAGTAAAGTATGGGTGCATACTTTGGTTATGGTAGAAAAAGGTGATCCTGGAAAATGACACTACTCAGTGTGTCGCATTCCTTCTTATACAGAAAGAACAATCCATGAGAGGAAACATAATGTTTGAAATGATACTGTGATTAGATGTGCTAACAATGATTTTCATAAATATATACTTAATTGGCCTGAATAAAATAAAGGAATAAAATTCCATTCTTCTCATTTATACATTTTTTCAAGGAAGGGAGGCAAGGTTGAAACCATCTGCTAAGTCTCCAAACAGGCAGTCTACAGAGGCTGTTAAGAGTTAGGCGACAAAGCCAGAAAAATACTTATATCCTTTAGAATTAGGCACTACACTTTTTCATTTTTAGGACACCGGCCTCTAGTAGGGAATCTAACCTGTCTGCTGCAGCCGTGCCCTTGGACTGAAGGAAGTGCAATGTTCCTTGAGCTAGAAAATGAGTACGAGAAAAGGTACAACTCTAATTTTCCGTTTATGACATTCACCAGAAAGGCAAGGGATCTGGGTCTCATCCTTGCTCAAGAACTTTTTCTGTACTTTCTTTGCATTTCTTTACATCTGTTCATGCACAGAAGTACAACTTCCAAATTCATGAACTGAATCACCTGTGGAGTCTAAATACCTCCAAGGGGGAACACGGGAGTTTGCATGATTACATTACTTGGCTGAATTTTAGGCAACTAAGTCCTACTTCAGACACTAAAAATCCTTTTCTGGATCCAGTCCTACAGTTCTGCCTTTCATTTGTATTTTGAAAAATACTCATTCATATATTTTAGAATACAAACTTTAAGATACATCACTTAAAATGTATGTTAGTTTTGAATAATTTATGAATTAGGGTTTTCATATTTCTGACCAAGTAATCCTATTTTAACATTCCACACTCAACACTTCAGTTATGATAGTGTTACTGTAATAGCTGTGCTAACAAAGAACCATTCCAGAATTCAACATCTTACACATTGTAAAGTATTTGATCTTTTAACAACTTGGTCTGGTACATGTGTTGGATTACAGTCATTCCACGTGACTGGTGAAAGAAGATGCTAACTTTACCTTTTCCAGATGCTTTGGCAAGAGCAGCTGACTCCCCAGGGCTCAGTCTGCCAGGATTGTTGCCAAAAATGGACTTCCTGCTTTTTCTTTCTTTTCCTCTGCTAGAGCCAGATGGGTTTAGAGTTGACAAGCCTGTTCCCATAAATGTAAAATAAATGAGCCAAAAAACATGACCAAGAGGGCATGACATTTTCCATCATATTTTACATTATTTTTGAAGGCATGAACGCTCCTGTTATATAGTACACAGGGCAAGCAGTGTTTTTTCTCTCCATAATTTTAACATCTTTACACGCCTTTATATATGCATATGTTATGTATGTTTATATATATAAGGTATACAAAAATTTATATGAAGAAATACATTATACAGTTATCTCTCTGTAATGTAACTTTTCTCCATTTTATTTTTTGGCTTGAGGAAGGTAGTGGCTCTGTCTCAAATTACAAACGATCCTAATCGATACTAAAAAAAAAATCTGCAGTAAGAGTCCCAGTGTATTCACCCTTAAAATAACTATTAAAAAAAAATAATCCTTACTACAGAAGTAATAAATCTGTTCAGTAGTGAATATAATGGTATTAATCTAGGACAGGATACCTACATAATTAAGTAAATACAATAATATGATTTAAAGATATAATGTAAAGGAAAAAGCCCAAACGCTGTTGGTTAAACAGTTTAACCTCAATATATTTTCAGAGTTATCTTCTTGTTTAGAATTTGTATTTCAACGATGGGAAATATGGTAGATGTGCAAAATCCATTAAGCATTTAACGGACAATATATACTAGAAGTGGAGCTGGAAAGCTCTAGTATAGCTATTATTCAAATACATGCATTCTAGCAAAATAATCAGTAAAATCATGACCTAAATCCCAGTGAAGTAAACAGACTTAATCTCCCTTAAGGTCAGTTTCTTTCTGTTGACTTGGAGAGAGCGCACGGCAGACCAAAATTCAAGTCAAAATACACAACAGTTACTCTTACACCCGCAGCCGTGAGGTGTGGGATGCTCTCAGAGACCCAAGACGTACTTGTGATTTAAAACATAACAAAGCAAGTACCCTGTCATTTGCCTAACTGTGACTCATGAAACGACCCTCATGAATGACTATCAATTCACATGTGCCTAAAGACGGGTCTGGATTTAATACTAGTATTTCAACTACAAATGTAAATCAAAAAGAGGATATATTGGACTCTCTTCTACTGAAGTCTGTCCACAGCTGTAAATTTTCAGCTCTCAATCTTTACGGCATGCCTGCATGTACTTAATAAAATTATGCTGATAGTCTCAATGGAATTGCTTGGGTTTGTAAAATTTAGAAGATATGTAAATGTTTTCCAACATAAATGTAGGAGATGTACTGTCTCTTTGGGCCAAAGCATACACATAAACCGCAGAAGATGGTAGAAGTTGAGATTAAAGAACATGAACTGACTGGAAGAATGAGGAGTTATGCACTGTGTGATTCCAGCACTATTTAATCCCAGTTTTCAATGGATCAAATGGATTTGGCAAGCAAGATCCAGGTTTCAAAATCCTGTTGTGGAGACAGTCACTGAGGAAACAGACTAACCTCAAAAAACACCAGAGAGTACAATGCAAATCATCAGAGTTAACTGAACACAATGTGATGGCCACAGGGCAAATTGCAGCTGGGAGTTTTCTTTCAGTCTTTCCCATGGCCCTGCTTTGCACGTGATACACCTCCTCACAAAGGAAAGCTCCACTTCTGACTCCCATTTAAACTTGACTCCAAAATACAGCATCACCTACTCATAGAACCATAAATTCATTAAATGATGGAGATTGGCAAGGATCTAGAAGTCATTTGGTCCAACTCTCTGGCCAAACCAGGACCAGCTTAGATCCCACCATACTGCACATAGATCCTATCATGCTACTGCAATGACAGAGTATATGTTTTTGTATTTCCCTACAACCTTTATGCTATATCCTTTGAGTTACAGAATTTAGTACCCATCTCTTGTGTTAGATATAACCACACTACTTTACTGCTTTTAGATTTTTGATGCAGAGGATGGCAAACTTCCCTGCCCTCCTTCTTCTAACCATGCTAAAGTAACAGGTTAAACTGTAATTGTCACCTTCTCACCAAGTGTTTCAGACCAACAGCCAGTTAGTCTTCGGGTTTGCAGACCTTGAAAAAGAATGTACAGTACTTTTCTATGCAGAGTGTCCTTTTTACATTCACTTTAATTTCTTGAAAAGTGACACAACAGGGGCAGATAGTCTGATACAATGGAGATGGTGACCGAGTTTCATGCTGGTTAGCCCAGGTGACTCTCTGCTCTCTGCACTTGATTGTGCAGATCCTGTTTTTGCGTACTCGACTTTCTTTTCTCATTGCATAAGGATTCTCAGCACCAAGGCAATGAGCCATGTGCCAGTTGGTTATAGCAGTACTGTGCTCAAGTATGCTTCACTGCCCTCATCTCAGGTGACCCAAAAGAACAGACCTTCACCCTCTTAGATGATATCCATCAGACTGAAACTGAAGTTAAGCAAGGACTGTAAGGGTCAAAAACCACTGAAACAACAAGAACTGTGGTGAGTTCCTTGTTACCAGAGATTTTATAAACAAGAAATGTTATTTTCTCCACGTGATAAATTCTGTTTTGACCAGGGAGTACTTAGGGAAGTCTATGTTACTCAGTAGGCTGGGGTAAGTGAACATAATAGTCTCTGTTCTTTTTATAGACACAAATCAGTGATTAACATTCAGGGACACAGGCAACTGTAAATGCAGAACAGAAATACATGAAGACAAGAGAAA
Organism: Tauraco erythrolophus; assembly: GCF_009769465.1. NCBI lineage: Eukaryota > Metazoa > Chordata > Aves > Musophagiformes > Musophagidae > Tauraco > Tauraco erythrolophus. The sequence continues at coordinate 18,949,193 of NC_141473.1, read as the reverse complement.
TAAAATATTTTCACCCTCCCTATTTCCAAAACTCTTGCATTTTCTGAGTTGGTTGGTAACCTGGTCAATAGAGCTACATAGTCATGATCTATCAGCCTTGTTCTCATTATTAAGGGACATGGGGTATGGCAGCGCACCATGTCTGTGCCCTCCAGCTGAGCAGAGGAATCCAATCAATAGCATGGTGGCCAGGGTAGTCTACATATCTTGCAGAGAAGGCAGTATTTATCTCAAGGAAGACAAAGTTTGTTCAAAAACTAATTTCCACAGCTTCATGTGTTCATCTGTGAAAGGAAATAATTTTCTTACTTGTTCTGTTCATGTCCCCTTTAAAGCAAGAGGAAGAAATCTGATAAGGAAAGCAGATATTTCTTTTATAACTGAAATCACATTAAAAAACTGAAATATTTTAAAGTTTTCTTAGAACACTGGGACGACTTTGTGTGTCAAAACGCTTGGAACAAATTAAACTCTCTCTGTTTCATCTTCAATATCATTCTTTTAAAAAATATTTTATTTGAAAGATATCTCATTGCAGATTTAATTAAAAAGAGTATCAGATTTGAATTTTTAGAAGTTATTATTTTTACAAGTGACACCTGCAATTCTTGAAGTTATAGAAGATTATAAAAGAATGTCTCTCCATTTTTCACCATGTTTATCTTGCCTATTTGACACTATTTTATGTTTGGTTAACTTCTCTAATCTGATTATAGTTCTATTTGCATAAGATCATGATTTGGCAGAAGTGCTAACTTTTCCACAGAGAACCACTCCATTTAAAAGCAGATTTTTCATTCAAAACATTAAACACACCAATAAACAATAAATTCTCAATTTAAAAGTAATTATGTACACAGGATGAGCCAAAACATACTCAACCTCACGTTTCAGTACTGAACAAGTAACTACCAGTGATCTTCTCTTCAGTGATTCCCTCCTTTTCCTCTGCAAACATTATTCTTCCTACTGTACAAAAGAAGACTCTCCTATTTCCTTAAACCTTCCATAAAGAGTGTGTGTGAGTGTGTAATCAGCTGTCCTCACCCACCCCAAGAAAAGGCTGCTTTACCCCCCAAATGGCTCCCCTCCTATCCACCTAGGAAAGAACAGAAGATGCAGCTGTAGGCAAAGGTGAAACACACTAAACTGAAGTCACTTAAAGAAACGTGATAAGCTCTTCCTGCAAGGTTTTAAGACTATTTTCCTTCCTAATTCAGTAGGTCCTTACATGGAAACTCTGAGCTCTTGAGATACAGCTTTCTGTCATCTGTCATTTGGCAATGAAGCAGTTGTCTAAGTTGTGAAGACTGGCAAATTTCACTTTTGTAAATGTTTTAATATGACAAACATGATGTCTTCACATAATTTATGAATATCACTTCTCAGCCAGGAGCTATTATTACGTAGACTTCCCATCAAGAAAAAAGCTCCTCGACGACTTCAATTTGAAAATGCTTGTACTAACTAATTCAAAACATAAACATAATGTCTCCAAGACGTAGAAAGCTGAAAGGAATAAAACAGGGCAGTGTACTTACCAGGGAACTTGACAGCTTGACAGTAAATGACAAGATCTGATAGCTCTGGGGCTATCTGTCTGCTTTCCTTCTTATTTTGTGGAAGATAGAATTCTTCACCCAGCTCCATGTCGTAAACCTAAGTGACAATTCCAAGAACATATAACAATAAAATTACTGAATGTGAAAGTACTCTTGCATGTCTTAATTATGTCCTTAAAATCCTTTATCTCATTCTTCCTGCATGGTTTAATGTCATCACCTAACACATGTCTGTGTGAAGGTTTATGAGTCACTACCTGTTACTAATACTGTGGTACTGTGCAAAGGCCTCAATCAGAGTCAGTTCTACAAACATTTAGACAAAAAGCATCCACGTTCAGGAGAAACTACAATTTACTAAACAGCAATGCACTGGTTCAGTTGTCAGATGATTTAAGAAAAGGTAGTGTGGCTATCTGATATCACAGTGTGGTATTTCAAAGTTATTTAGATACACAAAGATGCTGAAAATTCAGATAAAATCTTCAGTTCCATTAATGTTACCGGAAATTAGATATCTAAATAAACTTCTGGATCTAGCTTTAATGAGGTCTTTCATTGAGAGCAATGACAGTTAAAATTTTCAGCCAAACAGCCTGTATATACAATAACCTCTGAGGACTTTTCTTGAACAGTTTGTTGAACATTTGTTCTATTCAATCTGTTTTCTCTGGTGTGCTTCCATGCTTTCTACTATTTGTCTCCATTAAAGTGCATTTGCCATCTGATGTATCAAAGTGTGGCTGAGAAGAAAAGGGGGAAAAAGTGGAACTACCTTTCCTTTATTATTGTAAGTAGCACAATCAGCCTTCTTTATTCGTTTGGCAGTCTCTTCAATATATTCAAACTGCAGCTTATCACTTGATAATTTATTCTCAGGTCGGTCTTCAAGAATGTTATCTAAAAATTAATGGGATTTTAATAAACATAAAGCCAAAATTTCAACTGGAAATTTAGTTTGAATTAACAACATCTGTGGACAATTCTGTGAATCTTATCTGAATAACCAGATGCCAAAATAATGCATTTACTGGTCAAAGCATTCTGTTTTAGTAGTAAATTCCAACTTCAAAAATTTAATGCTCAGCTTCGGTTAATATGTTGCACTTTTTTTAAAGCCCATCCTTTTGTGCTCGGAAGATGCTTAAAACAAAATCAACTAATGAATTAAGCTTTGCATCTGAAAAAAACCTGATATTCCTGAACAACAAAGAATTGCTGAAGTCCAAACACAATTAACCGCATTAAACGTACACCTCTCTGTACAGCAAGTTTTTCCTCTTTCCTCTCCTTACATTCACTAGTATTTTTTACGTCTACAGAAGTTCCTCTTCAAAGCTACATATTTATCAGAGAATAACACACCTACTAATTTAGTCTTTCTGGTCCAAAATATCGTAACTGTCACAAAAGGAATGGTTTTATTTCATTCCTGATATTTGTGATGCTTTGACCATATTATTTTTATGCATAACCAGTGTCACACATGCAGCCTTCTAACAGTTCCTGACGAGTTCACAATGCCATATAAAAATATCTGATTGCATTTTTAACATGAAGTAGAAACCATATTCACACTGTCGCATTTAACAGGCTGGAGATGCAGTGCTGATTTCATGCAGTTAAAATGCTCAACCAAATGGCCTTTACCTTCCTGGCTGTTAGGAGCAGGAGAAGTATTAAGGACATCGGCTACAGGGAAACGGAGTCAGAGAGGGAATAAGAGTAAAGGAAATTAAGATTTACAGCCAGAGAAATGAAAATAAGTGTCAGTTGTAAAACTATTAGCCTTATGCAAACCTAATGTATCAGTAAGGAAAATAAAACTGAGTATCTTTTAGAAAGTTTACAGACCATTATTTAGATTAGTTTTGCCAAAATATTAACGTAATTAAAGATCTCAAAGAATAATCATTGTAATAAAGCAGTAAACCATGCCACAGATTCCTTCATATATTGGAAGGTGTGAATGTTTCTTGCTAGCTTCAGATATCTCAAACCTTCTCTTAACTACAACATTGCTCAAAAATCACGTACTGCCGTTAGCTTGCAATATTTTCCCAGTAAGTGTGTTAACAAAGATCAAAGTTTTCCACAGCAGTTTACAGCTGCATTGTCTCCACCCTGTCGCATACAAGGAGTACTCTCAAGGAGCCAGTTAGGTCAACTTTCTAGCAAAATGCAGCTGAAGGCACCACCAGCACCAAATTCATAAATTTCCATATTAGTATAAATAATACTGCTATCTCACAAGCAGTGTCAGGTCCTGAACTGCATTCATTAATTTCATGACTATTTTTTAAATCACTAACACAGAAGCAAGTAATGTAAATAAGACACCAACTGGAAGCAAGTCCTGTGCTGCAGGGCATGCTCGAGCCTTACATCTTCTCTGAACATGGTACTTAGAACTTAAACAGGTACCTACTAGACTTAATTAGATTTAAAGGTTCAATGAGTGAAGTACTTTACTGTTTACCTAGGAGGACATGCCCAGCTGCATCAGACCAATGGCCCACCTAGTTCGGCACTTTCTTTCTGAGAGAGGCAATGGGAGATGCTGTTTAAAGAGAGGATCCAGCCACTAGTCGTGGTCCACTTCCCTTGTACCATCCCAACACCCAAAACTGCTGACTATTAGGGATGTTGGACCATACATTTCTACCTATAACATTTGCTTATAAACCTATAATTTTATAGGTTTACTCAGCCACCTCAGTCTGGTACATTCTGTTCTTCATCTGGAGTTTAATCAAACGTGTCTGAATCGGTGAGCTAAGGAAGTAGTGGGAGTTACTAACTGCAGTGGTTTTTATCACCTCTGGCATGCCAATCATTATATCCAACTCACAAACTGCCCCTAAAGGTGGATTTATGCTAAACTGCCAGCTCCTGAAGGCTAAAGTAGCTGAAGCATAGACAGCACATGAACTTCCAAAGGCAAGCCAGTAAGGCATGTCTTGCCATTTTTTCACTGAGCAGCTAAAACTTTAATAAAGCCATTTTTATTAAACAAGCCAGGGACTCAGTGGCTTCTCTATCTTTATGCATGAAGCTAATAGCTGATGCTGAAAGTGTAACTAAAATAGGTACCTCAGGGATTTCTGGGATTAGACAGTAATGAAAGAGGACTTTGAAGAATCTGCATCTTAGGTCAATTTAATGGCAGTCATGCAGATGCATGGGCTAAGCCTGTTGTGAACCTTGAGCCTTCAAGTGTCTAAACTCCTTAGGAAAGACAATACAGGCAAAGGTAGACAGAGTACACTATGAACACAATCAGTTTGGCATAATATAAACAATATAAAATACATATAAAGACTGCAGTTTAGCATACACTGCAGAGTTAAAACATCTAATGGTTGGAGTTAAAAGTCAGACTCAAGTTCTCTACACAGTCAAGTCATTTTCACAGTGTTACAGACTACTGCACCAAAGCGCCACCGAGGACATTTAGTACACCTTCACAAGGTAAGATCAACTTAACACATCATTCCTGAACTAGAATATTTAAATGCCTTATTGCTATAGTTCTAACAGCAGCACTGTAATAAATAAATAAATAAATAAATATATATTGTTACCATCAGAGAGAGATTCATAGTCATAGTCATATTCATCCTCTTCATCTTCTTCCTCTTCATTGGCAGGCGTGGGGTTGCTAGCACCATTGCTAGCCTGTGCTTGCATATGTGCCAGCTGGTGAGCCTACAGCAACAGAACCACTTGTTACATTATTGGTAAGTACTTTTAAAAAGCAAAACAGTTTTCATCACTCTTTGCTTCTTATTTTACTTATATGAAAGCACTGAGTAGATATGAGAAGTAAGAAAGATTGTTAAGATCAAACTAAAATCTCATGTTAAGGTTTGAATATAAAGAAAACTTGTATCAGAAAAACACTCTATAAGATAAGAAACCTGATTAATTATGGGACAATGTCCACTTTGCACATTATTCAGAGCAAGACTGCCTTTTTCCTGTCTGAGGTATGCTGTTTTGGAAACAGTTTAAAAGTTTTTTTAAAGATTAAATGATCAGTGTGATATACTTATTCTGATACAAGAATTCAATTCTAATTCAATTCTGTTCACATTTTTGTTAAAAGTAATTAGTTTTCAAGGATTCAATCTAATTGCTGACTAACTATAGACACGGTTAAATTGCAGCTACCAGAGATGCAGCCCTAATTCTTTAGAAATCAAAAAACTCTCATATAGGTGTAAGCACTACTTGAATAGCAGTCTCCCCAAAAAGGGACTAAGAGAGTATTTGCCTGGCTTGAATAGAAAAAAAAAGAAACAGCAGAATTCTACATATATTCTACAGATTATACATACTGTATATATACACACATACTCAATGCCTATCACTATTTCTCAACAAACATGAATAGCAAGCGTTATAGCCTCAGAGTGAAACTTCATTTATATTTATCACATAGGGCATGTGGTGCTAATCGTAATATTATAAAACTAATACTCTACAATTTTGTTATACTGTATCTATACTTTCTTATATGTCTCGTCTACTTATTTGAAGGTGTTGCAATCCATTGTGAGTCTTCCAAGCAAGAACATGCATTAGACTATTCTGCTGTACACATTGGAATGGCAAAAACTTCAAACACAAATGAGTTATTTCTAACAAATGTTAAGTCTCACTGCTTGCTATTCAGGAAGGACTTTACCTTTTGTTTCAATATATCCACTGGTGTTTGATGGGCTTTAAGCTTCTTGTTTTTAAGCAGGATTTTTCTTTTCAGTTGGCCAGGTGAAGGAAGCATGGGATCATCAGAAAAGTCACTCTCAAATAAAAACTTTGTTACCAGCTTATCTCCAAATACATTCTGAAATATCAAGAATATGCAATATATTATGGAAAATCGCAAGGTACATGCTTAGAATAATTTACCACAATTGATAGCTTACCTTGAAAATTTCAGCCATCTTACGTTGTTGAGGCAATGAACAGTGGTTTTCTATTGATATGATAATTGGCATGTCAGATGTGATAAACGCATTTCGATCAATAGCTTCAACTACCTCCTGTTGAGAAAGAAAGGCCATTGAAAGAACACGTGATTATTTTGCAGCATTCAGTGAACTTACTGTTAGTTGAAAGCAGAGAAAGGAAGGCATCTGTTTTTTCCCCTCTAGGAAGAAAGAATCCACAATTTGCTTTCAAAACAAGCTCCTACAGATCAACCTACCATCTTGTTACAACAGAACTGGTAACAGCTACTTGGGTTGACAATAAAAAGACAGAAAATTATAGTACATATGCTACCAAAACAAATTTGAAAATCATAATGTTTACAATTGAGCAGCTCATGTCTAACTTAGTACATAGTTCATATTCTGTAAGAATTTAGTCCATTGGGATTTACACTTTTCTAGTAGGCTAATTTTTCCTTCATTAGAGAGAAAGCTACCAATTTTCTTTTCACTTTTTGTTTCTGTGTGCAATTAATAGCATACCTTAAAAGAGATCTTAGTAGTAAGAGTGTGCCCGTGATAAATGATAGGCATCCCATCATCTCCATCCCAGCAGTCTAATTCCACACTTCTGCAGCCTTGCAAAAGAACCTACAACGCAGTTGAACAGTGTAAGCACATATAAGCCACAGTCTCACGCCATCAAAGCAGAAGACAGTGCAGAGCGAAACGAAAGCCCAGAGATTCAGCAAAAGTGCTGGAATGAGCAATCGCTGTGGAGCAAACACAGCCCACAGAAACTACAGTCCCCAGCTAACTGCATTCCCTAGGTCGGGAAAGAGTGGGAAAATTAAGAGAGCATTTATGTTCTTAGTAGGAGTACCACAAAGCTTTGAAATTCATGGTATCTTACAGGACACATGGAATCTGTTTGCAGAAAGTAGTTCTTAATGTATAGCTTAATGTTCTAAGGGAGAGAAACGTTTCTGTATTTCTACCTGCAAAAGCAGCTATAAAGCAACATAACAATTTATTCCAGGTTGCTACCCTGACAGCTTATGGGCACAGTATCTGCAGTTTGTTTGCCGATTCTTTTCATTGTTGTTGTTAATTTTTTAAATAGAAGAAAGTCTGAAAATAATGTCTTCTGGATAATTTCCATAAGGACAGACAGAATGGAAATGTGCCAGGTCATCTTATTTAATGATATTAAGCTAATTTACAGCCATCTATCCATCCATCCATCCATTCTTTATTTATTCATTTATTTATTTTAGAAAGCTCTATTTGCTAGAAAACCACTAAAGAAAGCAAAAGGAAGGACAGAGGGAAAGATAAGCTAACCCATCTGTTGGCAGCTCAGCTTATGATTGCTATCAATATTTAGCATGCCTATCATTGGAAGAGTTATCTGTATTACAATTAAATATTTTACTGAAAACAAAGATCTCTACAACAAAAATAATTTCCAGCAAAAACATTCATGAACAAAGAAAAAATTACTTCTATTCAAAACCTGAATAATTGGATTTCAGGCACTTGTGTCCGTAGCTGGCACATCAGCACTTCTGCGAGAGCCAGACGCACCGAGCCAGAACAAAGTGCCTCTTCTCTTCTGATGACAACTACTTGAGGGACAGGAAGAAGCTTTCCCGCATCGTGCAAATTCTGGAGCCAGCTGACCTCTGTCTCACTTCTCATCTCTTTTCAATATGGTACTCACACCGCTCTGTGCAGTGCTACTACAGGAACCTCCTTTGCAATTGCATTTTTCAATGTAATGATGTTATTTGGGCTTTCCTAACACAGCCTCACCCTCTGTCTTGTAACTCCAGGCGAAGCAGCACATGAGACGCCAGAGGAGCCCTTCTCAATGGTGAGTCATTAACATTTAGAGTAACGAAAACACTACTCACAGGAAGTTTGATGCTTTCTCTAGCGTTTGGTAAATACACAGACACACAAATATATATACATACACAAACAAACACAGAGCTAAAAGCCCTAGGGAGAAATCTTTCTTTTCCTATTCACCAGCAATCAGGCATAAAGGCTAAAATACTGTAAAACATTCCTAGAAGTAATGTTTTTAGAAGTTATAGTTCCATTTGAAATTTGTCTTTGCAGTGCAATGTACAGTATTTGAGTAGTGTTTTTAACATCTGAATGAACTAAAATATTAGATCAGTGTCTTTCCTGTGGGAAAGTCTAATTTTAGTAGGTTGGGTCAGACTGACTGGTGTCTGAATGCTATGAATCTCAAACTAAAATCATTTTTTTTGCCTTAGAAAAGGCATTTGAGCACAACTGTGCTTACAGGCAGCTTTCCCACACATCATGTTTTCCAACATTCTGCAAGCAGGGGTTTAGGACATTTAGATTTTCAAAGCAAAAAGGTCATGCTTCTGTGACTTGCCAGTTAAACAAACAAGTTCATGTTGAAAACTACACAATGATCCAATCCTGCATACCTGGCTGTAGAGCTCTACTGAGGACTCCCCTTTAAGCTGATGGCCAGTAAGGTAAGTATTGTGTGAAGACTCGATGTAGTAATATGATAGTGGAAAGTGCAAGTCCTCAGTATTCTCTTGTGACTCATCGTTTTTGGAGGCAAAGTTGTCTTTATCCATCAAAAATCTAGAGGTGAGAAGATGTGAGGAAATTTTATGCTGAGCTGAGTATTTTGTGACTTTCATACATACAAAACATCTTTATACATACATATATATAAATTAACACATAATTAATTACCTTGCAAATCCTTCAAAAGATAGCAGCCCCTGCTGGCACATATTCACACTAGGTTCAAATTTCTAGAAGGAGAAAGAAGTTTGAGAGACACATAATAATGGCTTTTTCGTATTTTCATAGTGTAGTTTGCTCATTGAACTAACTAAAACCAGTCTTTTTGGGGATAAAGTAGTTACATGTCTGAAGTATGCTCATGCTTGTTTTACAAATCACTGAATAACTATATTAACCTCATAACTAAATCACAGAAACATTCAGGTTGAAAACGATGTTGGGAGGTCATCCAATCCAGCCCCCTGTTCAAAGCAGAGTCAGCACTTAAACTGGAATTAAAAAGAATCTATAATCAGGCACCCTTCTCCTATCTATTGTGCTTAAACACACCACATCACCATCTTGAATTATAGAGACTTATGGTGTGCTAACTTGATGTTTCTTTAGAATGCCTGCCTTTTAAATTTTGCAATTCTATATTATAAATCGACAGCTGAAATACACAAATTTTAACCTTTGTTAACTGCTAAGTGGGGGCTTAATTTTGGAGTATATTATGCATGTTTGGAGGAATTCAAATTTTTATACATACTTTCCAATCACTTCAGCCATTGTATATAAGGGAATAAGATGTCCATGTTTGCTCTGCAAAATTTTTAATAATAAAATAAACATACATGGAAATGGTGGTTTTTTAAGTTCCAAATCAGGGTTAAGCTCTATCCAAGGTAGTCACAGACAAGGAGAAAACAACGCATTGTCATGAATTCTTTTCCCAAGAGGTAATGTCCCTTTCCACGGAAAGCACACATAGCCAAAGAAACTTTAGTTGCATGAATTTTTTTTTCTTTTTACGGACATATTTATGGGCATCTGCACAATTTTATAGCCCGCAATAAAGATTGTATTAAATTTTAAATTCAAATAAACTGTAGTGACAACATTGGTGTGAAGGGAGATATCCACACAGATATGCTATTCTGAATATAAGGCAGACAAGGTTGGCACGGAAAACAGAAGTAAGAAGAGTTTGAGTAGAAGGAATTGCAAGATGTTTGTATTACAGACCTGGATAATACTGAGGATTTCATCATAGGTGCAGTGTTCTCCTTGGCAATTCACCAGGAAATCATTTAGCTGCTGTATTCCCACTCCGAATATTCCCAACGATGCGCTTTCAACTCCAGTACCATTGGTTACGATACTGGCAGCAGCAATAGCATCAGATATTTGCCTCTGGTTATCTGATAGCTGCTGCCTGCTCTTAATGAACAAACCAAGGTCTGAAACGTTCCTAGTCAACAAATCTTAAAAGCAAAAAAAAAAGCTATATAATTTGTGTATTCTATACACTGTATAGAATATAATACACATCAATATCTGACCATTTTAGCACTGACATAGTAAATTAGAAGAAAACCATCTTGTTTCTATTCACTAACAGAAAAAAGAGTGTTAAGTGTGCAGGAAAGCAGCAGGAGCGGACTGTAAGTGTTCAATTACTATACAGAAAATCCTGGAATCCTTTAACATGGATTCACAGCCCCTCACACACTGTCACCCAGGACCCTCCTGCTTCCTCTCACCGGCACGTACCTCCTCAAAGCCTCTCATAGCCTCTCGTGATGCACAACCCCATTCCCTTCCTATGCAGTCACGGTTTATCTTCTTCCAGTCCTATATGTCAGTTGTACTGTACCCTCCCCACAGGTTGCTTGGCAGAAAGACTGTTTTCTTTAAATGGGGGCAAAGCTCCAGCCTTTGATTATGGTAACTGGGGAATGTAAAGGTGGACAGAGGTTTCCTACTCCCCGACCCATGTAAAGCAGATCTACTAGGAAACCAGATAGGAAAACCACAACCAAATGAGACACCAGGCACAGCCTCCTCATTTCTCCTCCCTGCACTTGCTTAGTGTTTTACCCTTCCAGAGCTCCTGCAAGCAGATACAGATCCCCATGTTGGGCCCAGCAGCTCAGCAACAAGTTTTATGCCTCTGCTATACCCATTACAAATATATCTGGCTAATGTAAAGCAGGAATACTTTTCCTCCCCTTCATTTCTGAACAAAGAACCTGTCTTACATTCTGCTAACTAGGTATTAGCGGAGATACGGCAGCAATCCTCTACTTTAACTTACAATTGAGAGTTCTTTATAAGACTGACTGAGATACTTTTTCTTAAGGCCAATAACTGAAGCTGTTCAGCAGTCTAACAGCTATATTTTCCTCTTTAACAAACCTAAATCAGGCTGGAATCCACTGCTATTTTCATCAATCTTCAAATTAGTGTAAAGTGGAGTAGGCTCTAAACCGGATCGATTGCAAGGCACAGCGTAGATATCGAAAAGGTCTTTCAGATCCTTGCGGCTACGGACACTGCAAAAACAGTTGAAAAGTTCAATTTTTGCTCTTTTATAAACTTAGATAAATGAGATGAGTACAGAATAAAAATATATTTTACCTGAAAGATTTGAAGAGCTCTACAAATTCCACAAAAGTCATGTTACTGTCAGACACCATGAAGTTCTGAAACCCCTTCATTCCTCCTTTAACGCGGCCATGCCAGCTACTGCTGCTCCATGTGCTAAATCAGAAAGAGACTGCTGTAATTTGGTTATGTTAAATTTCCACTTATTGAAATATTATGCATTACTGCATTAATACTTTATTTGTGCTCTCCTTAATGCATTTATTACCAACATCTGGAAGCAGTAAATAAAGAAGTATCTTGTAAGATGCATAATGACAGTTTATACCTTCTTGTTTCATAACAGCTATTCTTTTCCCTCAAGACAACTGCAGACTTTGCCAGAATTAATAATGTATACACACGCTATTTAAAACTCTTCCATGTGCAAAACAGTCTGATGCAAATGGCACAAATGAAAGCAATTTCATTTTCCATTTAAAGAAAACAATGCCAGTATTCTTGTAGTGCAGGCTGTTTATGAAGTTCATTGAAGATTTGCTAATGGAAAAATAAAACGGATGTAGAATTCTTTAAAGCTCTGCACTGGCAAAATATAATAGTAATATTCTGACTGGATATGCAAGGAAAAGAAGTATTTTCTTTTTGCACCTGGAAGCATTAAAGGTGCAGATTTTAAGAAGGATAACCCTTCCCTTTTCCTGGCACTCAACCCTCATTGTTTCCTAGCCCATAGGTTTCCTGGATACTTCCCAAGAACAGTCAGGATTATCATCAGATACCACAAAGACAGATCAAGCTACTGTCCTCCTCTTCTTTTAGGCTTGGACAGTAGCCTCTGGAGGCCATTTCCTCCTAGAAATGAGGTTCTAATGATTTCCTCCTTTCAGCTTCATGGGCTGAAGGAAAGAAAGGAAAACTGGAGTTTCTTGAGAGCAAAGGCAGAAAATGATGACAGAAACAAATAGCTGTTTGCTGCTAATTATTTAGTTGACTTCAGTAATACCAAGCCCAGTCAAATTCTTTATAACTGCAATTGCTAACCTAAGTTGTGTAGCTGAACAAAGTTTTTTAAACAGAACCAGTACATTTCCAAAAGCCACATCTCAAAACCTTTAGGCTACTACAGGATTTAAGTGTAGTTAGGCCCCGACTTGAATTATTCCTTGAGCAGTATGAGCAAGTCCTTAGTGAATTTCATGTACTAATTTCCAATGATGACAGCAGGATGGGCTGAGCTCTTGAGCCTCTTCCTGGGCCTAAACACCAATGAACACACACTGCAGGAATGGGATCCGCCAGCACCAGCATCCTGAAAAGGGAGGGACCAAAGCAGCCAGCACAAATATCAAGAATTGTCCACTTCAAACCATAACTAACTCCAGAAGCTAGAAAATTTGTTTCAAAGTATCAGACTGAGTGACTGTGTGTCAGACTTAATTGCTCTGTAACATTCAAATCTACAAATTCATAAATGTAGGAATTCTGCCATCAGGTTCAGCACAAATAGTTCCAACAGCTGTGACAGAAAAACAGGACCAGCTTCTTGTCCTGTCCACTTGCTGCAAGCAGTCTGTTTTTACATAACTATGCTAGATCAGATTCCTCAATTCACTCCTGGCCTGGAATGGATGCATGCAAATGAAAACAGTATGTGATCTAAAAGTATTAAAAAATACCATCTACTTTAGCTGATAATGTTCAACTTGCTTGGCATCACTCTGGCAAGTACTGACATACTGTATATAACCTTTTGGCTAAAATAATTCCTAACATTTTTATCAGACAAGAAAAATAAACCATGACAAGGAAAGTATCTTGACTCCAGAAAATGGACTGGAACTGTAGAGTAACAAATGGAAGACCAGCAGGAGATGGTACTGCTCAGCATTTCACAGATCTGATCAATAAAGAGTACCTTCCATAGCCATTCCATCAGTAGGAAATATAGGTTGTTAAAAAAAAGCCAAAACACCCAAGAAAACCCCACTACCACCAACAACCAAAACTGTAACTAGTAACAGTCTGGATTATACCTGTATACAACTAATGAGAGGCAGTTCACTCTCTCTTCATAAAAAGGCCCCCATCCCTAATTTTCCATATCCTGTTACCTGTTTCCCAATGGAGTTACCACCCTTTCCCTTGTGTTCTCCACCTTACAGGTGGCACTAGATTTCCAAAGAACTTGGGAATCTGATGGATGCACATCTGCTTTGAAAGAATGACAGAAGACAGCTGCAGGCTACCTGCATTTGGAAATTATTTGGACATCTGGATTGTACAAGGATTTATTCTCAATGTAAGTTATTTGTAAGGAGGTCAGGAATATCAAAGTTGTGAGTTATGTATGTAAAAACACCATTTTTCATTCTCTACCTTTAAGAATTATTATTATTTAAAATGTACAACAAAGATAATCAGGTCATCCTCTTTTTAAATGGCGATCATTATATTTAGACTTTTTTTTTTCACTTCAAGAAATTTTATTTTATTTAGCATTTGTCACTTGGTGGAGACACTGACCTAAGTGACTGCTCAGGGAAAATTGATGCACATATTATATTGCAAGAGAAAGAGAAAAAAACTAGAGATCTCTCTTGCTGTCCTCCTCCTAGCTGCTACACTGCAGCTAACAGTCATTTGTTATCAGCTAAGCTTTCCGTGCTGCAATGGCTTCTGCGCAGTCCAGTGGGACCCTTCTGCTCTCCGCTCTCCTAAGCTCTAAGTTTTGTACGGGATCACACACTCACCTAACATGCACGACCAGCTCATGCATAACACTGCCTCCAACCATTAAGTCTTGTCAGTGTTTTAGTCTAAACTCTGATGCTAATCGAATTAATAAACTCTGTTGGCTCTGATCTGCGCAGAGCCATACAAATGCATACAAGCACTCCTAGCGGATCCTGTATTTCCTAGCTTATTTCATTATCTAAGTCGTTCCAACTTTCTGTTACTTTGGAAAACGGATGCTTCATTTTATCTTAATTTATGATGCTACTGACAAAACTGGTTAGATATAAGTATATAACTTGATTTCTATGAAACTTCAGAATTAACAACAAAAATGAGGCAAAAAGAAACAAAAGATGTCAGTGTTCAGTCTGTATGGCTTCCCAAACTTACTTTGCTTGTGTATTACCACTTTTAAGGGAAGCAGCTTCCAGGAAGAACATCACACTGCTCGCAGTCTATATGTACCACAGGTTGTGGACCACTGTCCCAGTCTGCTCCTCTGTTGGTTATATCTATACTGCTAAAGGCATTCAACCTGTCACTTTTCCTTAGTGGAGCAGAAAGGCTTACGTTCACATTGCTCTGCACTGCCCAGCAATTGGTTCAGGTCTGTTTGGTGCCCCATGGTGCTTGCCTGTTTATTTTCAGTGTGTATTCTACCTGAAGGGGCTGAAATAAGCTGTGGCATATGTTATTGCCTGACATAAGCCATTTATTTAATGTAACACAAAGCAATAGGACACGCCATGCCTGTGGGCAGATTGCCTGAAGGTACAATCCTTGCTGGGAGTGTGTCCTGTAGATGGTTTGAGACCGAGTAAGCTCTCCATCCATACTATCTAAGCACAGAAGAGCAAGTATTCCCAGAACTGCATCTAAAACTCCATCTTGGAGTAAACCAGCTGGTTTACTGCTTAAGAGATCCCAGGAGTAAATTAATATACATACAAGGCAGATGATCACAGGACTTTGCAGCAAAGCAGGGAGCCTACCATTTGATAGCTTAGATATCGATCGCAGCTGAGGCACTACAGATATTTAGTTCTTTTAGCACATATGAAGTGTCCACATACATGAAAACTGGCAAGCACATTTCAGGCTTATCAAGGGTCCAAAGGGTAAATACCAAGACTAAAACTCTCTCCAGTGCTCCAAGTCTCCTAACGGCTCATGAAAACTGGGTCAAGTACTGGATAAAACATGTAATTCTGTTCTGAGGAATATTTCCTCAGGATAGATGAAACAGCCACACAGCTGTAGCCTGAGCAAATTCTAGCAAGAAGGGCTGTATCAACTTGGAGAGTGCTCTACTAAGCGATGCTGTGGAGTTTCCAGACAATTTTGCCAGGGAAAACCTGTCATAATTCAGGGAGGCCCACAGAGCTAAGCTGTGCAGGGATCTGTACAGGAACCCAGGACTGAGAGGATTTAAAGGAACATTAGCTGTCCTCCCCAGGAATGCGAGTTCTCCATTGAGCCTTTTAATCTCATTTAGAGAACAGCAATTATTTTGGCATAAAAGCAAAAAGCAGATTTGCAAAACAGAGAAGCACTTTCCCAAGGCAGTAAAGCAGCATTTCTTCAGTGTAATGTAAAAGAAAGCTGTTTCAATCCTTAAATCTGAATGACAGTGAAGAACAAAAAGAACAGAACATAGTAAGACTCTCAGAAGGCAGTGTTAAAAGGAGTAGTCAACCACAGACGTCCACAGGTGGCTCTACTAGTCAGATCTACTGCCAAACCCAACTGTTTTAAGTGTAAAAAAATCCCCAAGAAACACACAACATAAACATTACATAAGACATGTTGCTTCAAAAAAAAATGTTCTACCAGCAACAATAATCTCTTCCACTGTTTACAACCGCTTTCCTGGAAACCCCAAGGTTCATACCGTAACCATACCTCAGTATTCATTCTGTTACAAGGCACTGGAAGGCCTCTGTTGAGATTGTCTTCTTGTATGTCATAAAGTACCATCCACATCCCTGACATATTATCATTGTTATATTATTATTACTACAACTACTACCAGCACCACCATTATTACCGTTCATAGAATCAATATATTAGTGCACTACATCACTGCACAATCACAGCATGACCTTTTGCACTGCCTAAGGGATACAAAAAAGAATGAACGTTTAAGGAGGAGAGGCCTGTAAGAGAAAGATTTCAAATATGTTCCTCCTATTCCCTGAGACATCACTGCAATCATCACCAGGAATGTCAGCAAAAGTTAATACTCCCCCAGGTAGAAATGACTTGTGCTGAGAAACCTCAGAACTTCGGTTGATTTTTATTATACAGAAAACATCTATAACTATGTTTTGAAGAAGATCTGGAGAAAAGAATTAAACTCCATATTTGTGTAGTTTTGGAACAGCATTCCAATCTGCTTCTGTAACAGACATAATCTGAAGCATGCTGCTTGGGGACTTGCTAGAAAGCCATCCCCAGATTCATTGTATTTCAGCTTAAATGTCCTATGTTGTTCTACAATGTTTTTTTAGATGTCTGTCCAAAAGGTAATAACATTATTGGCATTGTTTTTGTCAGATTTCATCAGTTTGGCAAGAAAACGAGATTTGATGATAATTAACGTAACAGTAACTTTTTTTCTTTTTAAATCAAAGAATTGATTTTGTCCTTACCTAGACTGACTCTTACTTGAAGACATTACAGGAGAGGAAACTGGTCTTGCTGGTGAAGATGATGTAGCTCCTATAGTAGGTGATCCAGATGCTGTCAGAGAGTGAGCTCGTCTTGATGGCAGGTTGTTAGATGGAGAAGCATTAATAATAATATTTTGATCTATGGAGAAAACAAAAGTTTGTAGCACAATTACAACATCTGGCCCAATAAAAATGCTTTTGTCCAAGAGACCTATACCATAATTCATTAACGTGTAGTAAGACACTAAAGGGATTCTAGATTTGTCCCAAGGCAGTCAAAAAGATACATTCTGAACAACACATATACCCATCTCATCTGAATGGAAAGGAAGTTCTAATGAAACTAAATGAAAGAACAATCATGAACAACTACAGAAATTAATTTAAAAGTTTATAGCATTTGGAGTTTCAACTGCAAAAGTAGTTTCGTACCATAAAAGTATTTTTAACACCATAAAAAATGTCTATATAAAAAGACTCTGAGCAACACCCTGAGGGACTTTTAAGTACCGAAGCTATATTATCTACCTGGTTCTTCTTGTTCGTCAATATCTTGAGGATCCGAACCACTTCTATTACGATATTCTTTACAGTTTTTTGCCTTCCGAGTTGCCATTTCATCATCAGTAGCCTCTCCACTTTCACCCTAGAAATGATGAGCATCATAATAAACATCCTGAAAACAGTACTTTTCCCGTTCTTTATCAGTGCAATCTGAAACAAAACCATGAGACAAATCAGCTATTCCTTATGAAACAAACTCCTGTAAGGCCAACACCGGCACTGTCAGTGAAATCATCTAAGTAGGAAAAAAGACAACTTAAACAGGATACATAGTGAAGTATGAGACTATTAGGTGTTACCCAAGTTTGACATCACACAGAGACAACAATGATTGCGCCTCTCAAGTGGTGCAGCTGGTTTTACATTATTCTGCTGTTGCATAGGAGCCCTAAAGAGGATGGATCTTGTAATCTGAGGATCCCCCGTACCCACCCACTAGAACCTGTGGATAGCATAGAGTTGCTGATCCCTGTATTTTCCTCTCTCCTGGCTATTGCTGAAAGTGATTGAGTCCAGGAAAAGAGAGGAGTCTGCCAGACAAAGTTCAGTGTTCCTGCAGCCACGTAAGATAAAAACTGCTTGCTAACCTGAGGTGGAGTAACTGTGGTGATGTTTTTGGGAATATAACAACAAAAAGGAGCAAAGAAACTGACACCAGCCTCCAAACATCACTTTGCATGTTAATATTTTTATTATTACCAATATTTTACCTTTATACTGAGGTAGCACCTAAAGGTCTCAACAAGATTCTGTCCCCTTCTGCTAGCCCCAGCACCCAAATGTCCTGAGAATGCTTCAAGCATGAGAAAAGAAACCCAAATTAATGGCAAACAATAAGCCCAAAACCTGAAACTGCAATAAACAGTTTTAAAATTATCATATAACTTTTTTCTTCTGGTTCAGAATACAGTTAGTTGCACAGTAACTGTAGGAAGGAAACAAATCAGCCAGATAAACAGCAAAATACACAAATAACAAAATATTCTACCCTCATGAGTACTTTCTTCTTTTTCTTAGCTGTGCTTATTCCCAGAGTGTTGTTTCTTTGTACACTAGGTTTCTCGGTGCTTTTTGTGAGAGTTCCTGTGCTTGTGTTTCTTGCACTCCATCGTCTGCCTCCAAACAGTTCAACAGCCTGAGCCAAGGTTGGGCCTTCAAATCTTCCATCCTCCTACAAAAATACTCAGCGTTAACAAAACAAGGGGAATAAGAACAGACATGTTTTCTTAAGCAATAATACAGACAACTCTAAGGAACCAATGAAAGACAAAGCATCAAGAGGAGGCAATTTTTAATTACTGCATGAATACCAAAAGCTTATTTTATTTGCTATTTTGTTGTGGTTTTTTTTTTTCTTTTTTGGCCCTAACTCTCATCACTCAGTATTTCAGCACCCTTTTCAAGCACAGTCATTGCTTCTTCTTTAATAAAACACTTATTCCAAAACTCTAAACATATGAAGAGCTTCATAAAAAAAATAAGATTTAACTTCAGTGTATTGAAAACATGCAAGGTTTGACAGAACATTATGTGGAGAATCAGAACTTATTGACTTCAGCTGTGTTACAAAATTGGAGATTTGGAGCTCATCTTTACTCCCAGCTTACTTATCATAGAAATTAATTGCGTTACATTAAGTTGTTAACATCTTCAGACTTTTCTTATACACAATCACAGTATCTTTTACCTGGTAAAGGCTGACATACTGTTTCCGTAGCCACTGTAGTCTTTGATCAGGGAATCTTCTCATTTTCCTTACAGCTTTAGTCAATTCCAGCAATCCATCATACAGCATTCTGGCAGTGTATTTTGGAGCAACAAAGTGCAGCAACTTATTATCAGTAGTCTGAAGTCCATAAAGCAGTGTTATACCATTTTCTTCAGGGGACATATTACAAAGTTTATTTTGAACACACACAGTGTGCATATCAATGCCAGAGTGTCCCATATATACAGCCTTGGCTGAAAACAAGTCCAAAAAACCTTCCACCAGTCCAGTATTACCAAGAAACTGGTATCTACCAAGCTCAGCAGTATTACCCAGCATGCTCAGTTTTGCTTTAGCATTTGCAGGGCAAACTGTTGTGGGTTTTGTCCAAGTCAAAGTACTATTGTCAGGCTGAAGCTGGAGAAAGCAACGCGCCGAGAGGTGTGTCTCCTGGTCATAATGAATGACAGTTGCCCCTTGTTGCATGAACTGATGGACATCAGCCCTGATAGATAACACGTACCAGGGAATGAGTTCTATCCCATGGCAGAAAGCCTTTTGTTGCTCTTCTGTTGAATTTGTGTCCCACTCCTTCGACTGCTCAAATATATCACTTTCAGAATCCGAAAGATCTCCAATTATAAATCTGTATGTGAACAAAGATGAGAAACTTCTATTTAGTGATAGATGTGCTGATTTATACTATGACTGATGAATATTTTTTCTACTGTAGTTTAAATAAAAATATTATTGTCTCTGTATAATTTGGACTTACAGGAACATCTGTAGTTTATACAGTATTACAATTTATGTAATTGCAATTTTGAATTAATTAATAGATGCTGCTACAATTAATCATATCTCCTGTAACAACATAATTATATTCTCTCAGAACTTTCCAAACTTTACATTGAAATAAAAAATGTCTGTTTGAATCTTAAAACGAAGTGATTCCAGTTTCTAAATCCACATCATAAGATTGCTTCAGTTGAAATATCAAGTACCACATGTGGAAACTCTTACCAGGATGTAGTGGATTGAAGACAGGACTTCTAACGTCTGCTCTATTATTGATTTAATGTGCAGATCTTTCACATTATATAATTTTCTGATTAACACTTGTAAAATACAAGCCTTCCTCATAAGAATGCAGCAACAATTTTATCAGATACTTTCCATTAGAAAATTTAATTTAAAGTAAAATATTTTCATGAAACTTGTACGCAGCAATGAAAAGTTTTGAAATATTTTACTATAATTAGAAACAGTAGATACAGAGCAATAATACCCAACTAATAAATGAGGTAGTTTAAATAAATTTTTTTCCCTACAGAAGCTTCTGACATGTATGAATGAACAAATGTTTTAATGAACATAAAAAAGAGCGAACTGTTCTGTGTACAGCAGAACTAATGAAAGACATTTTCCTAAGGATATCTGGCCAATAAAACGCAAACCAGTTTCCTCTGCATATTCTTCAAGGCATCTTGTCCTAATACCCTCAGTGCTTCCCTTTCATATCACCACCGTACTCTCAGCTCCTGCCCACGTCCTAGCAGCTAAGCAGAAGACAATTCATGCTGTGATTTGTTCCAAATCACATATACTATCTCCCTAAGCTAAACAGCATGGATAATTGTTAGCTCTTCCTCAAACTCTCCTCTCCCCAGGGCACTAATTAATTTGAATTTTTCCGTTTATCAATTCTAATGATTCCTTTACAAATTTATTAATCAGTGAGACCTCTACCTCTCCACCAAATTCAGGTAAAAGTGGCCAACAGACTGAGGATTTATTGCTTGTGGTGAGTTTTCGACTAACAAACAAAGGCAGAACAACTGTATTGGCCTTAAATGTAGCTCTATTTCCTTAAGAAATCTTCCTAAAAATACAGGTAATGCATTATAACTGAGCTGGTATAAACTGTCTTACCAGACACATGTACATTGAAATATTTACTCATATTATGCAAGATTAAGATTTTCAAATTAAACAAAAAACTAAAGCAGCTCTTCCTCCCCCATGCTCTCAAAACAATCAAGTAAGTCTCTGCAAGAATGGTAGAAAATATATTATGAGACTAGATGTGCATGGCTGGAGGAGTCTAATCCAGTGGAGACAGAAATGGCAGAGCTTCGTTTACACCTTATTTCATGGTCGATAGCACTGGCATGCTGCAGATTAAAGTGTACCAGAAGCAGGTGAGCCAAGAACACACACGTAACCACACACAGAAACCTAACCTCTGACATGAGCTGCCAAAAGCAACACAGCTATCAATTACTGAGAACACATCTAGAGAGCCTGGTTTGGATCAGAAGCTTTCTTTACATGTGCTGCAGTGAGATGGAAGGAAATGAAAAGAATAGGTAAGGGAAACATTAGAACAGACTGCAGGTTTAGAGGGGAAAATTGCATGGGATACAAAAAGGAAAAAAACTTGAGTTTCCCCTATTATTTTAAAAGGTATTTACTGTAATTAGGAAAGCTTAAAAGTTAAGATGAGATCAGGCTAACGAAGCAATGCATCAAAGTTTAGAGTATCTTAATATGCTATTTGATTAACAATTCTATAAAAACTGTATTGCAAGCTTGAAATTTTTTGTCTTCTTCTCCCTACCTTTATTCATTTGAGAACTGTCAGACAGAATTCTAATAAACATCAAAGTTTTATATTTATGGCATGTACAGAAATTCAGGGTGATTAGACAGATCACTGATTACAGGGTGACACAGTTTATTTGCTGACACAACTAGGAAGTACTTCTAGCCACTGCCCACTGATTTTATTAAATGCCTTTCATTTTCTTCAAATCAAACTAACCTATCGGCTTCAACGGGTTCATCTTCACATTACTAATCCAAACAAGCAAAAGGCAAACTAATTGAAAATCTTCCTTGCAATTTTAAAGTAACAAGAAACATGTTATACAGTGTATTTTTCTGCCTCTATGACCACAATACTACAATTACCAGGTCATACATAATTACTATATAATTTGAATTGCATAATACTGTACACAAACATGACTTAGGTCTCAGAAGAAAGAGACCTAAGTTTCTTCCTTAGAACTCTTTAGGTGTTCATAGCATTAAAAATAAATCAAACATTGTAGCCTCCATACAACAGGGACAATGGGGTATGGCCCTTCTGCCCCTGCAGCAATTTGCTCCTGTGCCTCACCCAGCTCTCCGAATGCCCAGGAAAGAGACAGCAGGTAAGTAAGAAATTTCCAAAGTTCATGATTTACTTGAGCTAAATTAACACTTTCAGAACTATTTTTCTACAAGTCATTACGCTGTTAAAATCAGTACTAACTGCACCAGAACTACAGATACTAATAACTGAGTAGTTAGTACACTGAATCAGGAAAAAACTTTAATTACCTACCTGCAGTTTTGTTCATTTAAATTTTAAACTTTCATTTCAGTGTCATAGTAGCTTTTTTTTTTTTGCATGTAATTCCTACTTGAATTAGAATGGAATTTACTAGACTATATTTAAATATAAAACATAAATAACTAATTTACCAAGAACTGAGTTCATAAACACTTAAAAAAGACAACTTAATTTTCTCTATATTGTTCTTTTATATTTAAATTTTACTGTGTTCATCCAAGTGAAATGTTGATTGCAACTGTGAGTTGCAAGCTGCTTTTAAAGCATATTAATTATAGAATCGTAGAATGGTTAGGGTTGGAAGGGACCTTAAAGATCATCTAGTTCCAACCCCCCTGCCATGGGCAGAGAAATCCTCCACTACACCAGGTTGCCCAAAGCCTCATCCAACCTGGCCTTGAACACTTCCAGGGATGGGGCATCCACAACTTCTCTGGGCAACCTGTTCCACTGCCTCACTGCCCTCAGAGTGAAGAATTTTTTGCTTAGATCTAATCTAAATCTCCCCTCTTTGAGTTTGAATCCACTGCCCCTTGTCCTATCACCACACACCCTTGTAAAAAATCCCTCTCCAGCTTTCCTGTAGGCCCCCTTTAGTACCTAAGTACTGGAAAGCTGCTGTAAGATCACCCCGGAGCCTTCTCTTCTCCAGGCTGAACAGCCCCAACTCTCTCAGCCTGTCTTCATAGGAGAGGTGCTCCAGCCCTCGGATCATCTTCGTGGCCCTCCTCTGGACTCACTCCAGTAGCTCCATGTCCTTCTTGTGTTGGGGACTCCAGACCTGAACGCAGTATTCTAGGTGGGGTCTCATGAGAGCTGAGTAGAGGGGCAGAATCACTTCCCTTGACCTGCTGGCCACACTTCTTTTGATACAGCCCAGGATACGATTTGCTTTCTGGGCTGCCAGTGCACATTGTCGGCTCATGTTGAGCTTCTCATCCATCAGCACTCCCAAGTCCTTTTCCTCAGGGCTGCTCTCAATCCATTCTCCACCCAGCCTGTACATGTGCTTGGGATTGCCCCGACCCACGTGCAGGACCTTGCACTTGGCCTTGTTGAACTTCATGAGGTTCTCACAGGCCCACCTCTCCAGCCTGTCAAGGTCCCTCTGGATGGCATCCCTTCCCTCCAGCGTGTCCACAACACCACACAACTTGGTGTCATCTGCAAACTTGCTGAGGGTGCACTCGATCCCACTGTCCATGTCTCCAACAAAGATGTTAAATAGCACTGGTCCCAGTACCGACCCCTGAGGAACACCACTCATCACAGGCCTCCACGTGGACACTGAACTGTTGACCCCAACTCTTTGAGTGCGACCATCCAGCCAATTCTTTATCCACCGAGTAGTCCATCCATCAAAACGATGTCTTTCCAGTTTACAGACGAGGACGTCGTGTGGGACAGTATCAAATGCTTTGGACAAGTCCAGGTAGATGATGTTTGTTGCTCTTCCCCTATCCATCAATGCTGTAACCTCATCATAGAAGGCCACCAAGTTAGTCAGGCAGGATTTGCCCTTAGTGAAGCCATGTTGGCTGTCACCAATCACCTCCTTGTTTTCTATGTGCCTTAGCATAGTCGCCAGGAGGATCTGCTCCATGATCTTGCCAGGCACAGAGGTGAGACTGACTGGCCTGTAGTTCCCTGGGTCTTCTTTTTTCCCCTTTTTAAAGATGGGGGCTATGTTTCCCCTTTTCCAGTCACTGGGAACGTCACCAGATTGCCACGACTTCTGAAATATGATGGATAGTGGCTTAGCAACTTCATCCGCCAGTTCCCTCAGGACCCGCGGATGCACCTCGTCTGGTCCCATGGACTTGTCCACCTTCAGGTTCTTAAGATGGTCTCGGACCTGATCTTCTCCTACAGTGGGCGGTTCTTCATTCTCACAGTTCCTGCCTTTGCCTTCTGTGACTTGGGCTGTGCCGCTGGAGCTCTTGCCAGTGAAGACTGAGGCAAAGAAGTCATTGAGAACCTCAGCCTTCTCCATATCCCAGGTAGCCAGGTCCCCCGTTTCCTTCCGGAGAGGGCCTACATTTTCCCTAGATCTCCTTTTATCACTGACATATCTATAGAAGTTTTTCTTGTTGCCCTTGATGTCCCTGGCCAGATTTAACTCTATCAGGGCTTTAGCTTTTCTAACCTGATCTCTGGTTGCTCGGACAATCGCTCTGTATTCTTCCCAGGCTACTTGTCCTTGCTTCCACCCCCTATAGGCCGTCTTTTTGTGTTTGAGTTGGTCCAGGATTAATGAAAGTAATTAATGAAAGAATTCCTGGAAGAAAGCATTTGAACTGAAATAAGTCAAGAGACAACATAAATTGACAGAGAAGTGAGACTGTCTGTCTTGGTTTAATCTCCTGCTCCACTTTCCAGAAGCAACTAAAGCCAGATGTGAATAATTCTATTACAAATCATTCTTTCAGGAAAATAATGATTATTTATTTGAAATGAAATTTAGAAATGCATGTTAATGAAATAAATGCATTTAAAACAGGAAGATGGTAGTTCTTTGTCAGGCAGTCACTTATTAGATTTTAAGTGTAAGTAGCTGAAATATGTTGGATACTTCTGAACATACAGATATTTCTAATAGACATTATCAATAAAATACCTCAAGCAGTAACCTAAGCATGATCTTTTATCCAAGCCCTCATGTAATTTTACAGCACTTCACCTCTGAACAGTACAGTTCTGTTACTTAATTTGAAGTTACTCTAACACGGTTACTTAGTTTGAAGCAGACGCCTATGTCTATATGGGCTGCAACTTCACTGAAAAGCAACACTCTAGGAGATCAAGCAATGTCTTAAACTTCACATTTACCGTATTTCTTTCTGGTGAACAGTACAGAATAAATCAAGTCTTTAAAGTGAAAATCTGAGATTACTGAACACCAGACTTTTACATGGGGCACAATGAAGTAAACATCTATGCAAAATAGCAGAACTACAGCAATGTGAAAATCCAAAATATGTACTGACTTACAAATGTTTTCTTGACATAATTCAAAAGTCGCAAAAGAACATGTCCTTAAATGAAGAGGTCTTTTGAAGGATAATAAATAACCTTTATTTTGAAGGGGGCAGAACGCTGCCTGAGCATGCAGAATATAATGTTCTGAACTCTGATAACAGATATGTCCTGGTGCTATTCCTGTCACCACAGATCAGAACTGTAATTGTAACTATGGATTTTTAAAGCTCTATGTGTAAGACAAAAAGGATTTACCCTTATCGTGAGAGGAAGTAATTACATCATGAGGGAAAATATAACTATGCAGAGAGTTTACAAGCATTTGAGTATCAGATACTTAGCATAACCCCAGGGGGGAAAAGTTCTGAACTGGAACAGGATAAATACAAGGGAAGATGTTAAAGTTGCCCTTATTTCTAAAAACAAGCCTTGGGAAAAGGAAATTAAAGATTAAAACCATGAAATTTACAGGTGATGATAGAAAATGACACCTACTGGTACCGGGTTTTGTCCTTCAAAGAGTTTTTTCTCGAATTGCTCCCTTCACTAAAATTATCTTCACTCTCTTCAGATTCCAAACTGCGATTACAGCTCCGAATAGTTTGAAAGATATTGTTTGCTGTTGATTCTTTTTCTGGATTATTTAAACCATCTTGGCCTACTCGTTGCAAGAAATTATCTTGTCCACTGTAATCTGAAACAAACTAGAGATATCTAGAAGATTAGTATAATAATAAATAGAATATGGTGTCATCTGCTTCTCACTGGAGACATTTTTACAAGAATTAAGAACATTTGGCATGTATTTCCTACTAGCTTCTAATGGGATTTTGCATCTAATTCCAATCCTAAACAGACCAAATCACTAAATAAATCAAGTAACATAAGTTAACAATAACTCTTGCAAGCTTTTTAAAAGCCTCATGTCTTAATCTTTTCATGTAAGAGGCATTTTTCTTTTAAAACCAAAATGATAAAACTCAAAGGAATTGCTTCCTTTCATAGAGGAAAAGCTTGATCCACTGAGCTTCTGAATTCCATTTTTAAGGAACTGAAAAGCTTCCAATTCCCCATGAGTTAAGTGGAAAGCCAGAGCATTTAACAGAAAACAGTTACATCTTTAAGGATTTACATACTTACTTTACCCAAAGTATAAACATGATCCTTCGGTACTAACTTTAATTTCTCAGTACTACAATACCGAACCAGGTATAAAGAACCCAATCTAAATTGCTACAGTAACTACGGGAATTAAATTGAGGTCCTGAACAGTCTAGCAACAGTCTGGTTTAGAAAACTTTAATTAGATGATGCCTTTGTATAAAATAATAAAAAATATAAAGTAAAATAATATAAAATAAAGCACTGGATAGCTATGAACATAACCTCTTAGAATATCAATCTGATTTACCTCTAATGTTTCATCCTGGGAGTTATATCGTGGACAGAGTCTGATGAGGCTTGATGCTCCATCCAAAACTTCACAAAGCTCTTTTAAAAATACACCACAGAAAGGAACAACTTTACAGCCTGGAATATTGAGTGCCCGGTTGACCACTTTCCTGTATTCAGATGATGATTCATGTTGTGCCATAGCATCTTTCAGACTTCGCATGGTTTCAATATCAGACTGGTCCATAAATTGCCACATTTTTAAAACTTTTCTTGACCTATCACAAAAGAGATCGCAACATTTATTAAAAAAAAATTGAAAACTATTCACATTCAAGTTCAACATTCACAGCACATATGTAACAGAGGAATTATCATCATTACTCAGAAATGAATTAATTGAATCAAGGTAATTATTTTTATGAAATTTCTGGTTGGTGGACCATTTCCCCCCTTTGAATTATTAAAGAACAAAACTAAAAAGGAGAAACGAGCAATCTGATCTACTGGAGTAACATTTGACATTTTAATAAAGCTGACATACAAGCAGGTTTTATAACGTTTTCATTGTGTCATTGCCTTAAATTTATAAGGGCCTAGGAAGAAATAAGAAAAGATTAAGGAAATGACATAAAGATAAACCGGGCAGTTCATTACATATTCCTTTAGTTATATAATGAACAATTCACAAACTTAGCAAAAGGTTCTTTTTAAAAATACATTTCTTTAAAATAATTTACATTGATTTTTTTTTCCTCTTTCACTCACAAAGTAAATTATTTATTGTCATGGAAATAAATAAATCAGGACAATGTTCCAGCTCTCAGGCACCAATGCAATGCCATAGATGAAAAGAATCTTTGATTTCAAACAGAAACAGCTCCTGATGCTCCCAGAGGGCTGCGAGCACCACTGGGAGGTCTCTCACCTTCTGAGCTGTATGTCTATGCAACGGTACAGACTTTTTATCCATCCCTGGCCCCAGACATACCAAAAGGTCTGTAGCAATGCTAACAGTAGAACACCCTTAACTCCGCTTTCTGACCCTGTCTTGGAAACACTGCTAATCAGCACTAGCCTTCCTCTCCTCTCTCTCCATTGTGCTGTGCAGATGCATTACAGATAAAATTTAGCCCTTAATTTTGTTTTACATCTTCCCTCCTGACTTACACAGCTTGGAGACTGTGGATGCATTCTGCCCAAAAGGACTCCCCATGTCTACGACTGTTTCAAATATGTTTTATATGCTAAAAACGTAAACAAATAGCTCAATGAGAATCCTTACAAAACCACAAAGAGCAACAATACAAACACTTTAAAGCTTCATTACATAAACACGATATTCAAAGAGGGTCAGAGCTAAGAGGTGGGAAACCTGATCTTAACTCTTCTCTATTCCATCTAATTTGCTGCCCTCCGAACTGCCTGTGCAAAGGCACTGGTATTCTGCTCCCTCAGTCCTGTACGAAAATGCAATTCTGTAGGAAAGTTGGCAACAGTCTTTAACCCAATGCTCTGCCCTTCTCCTGGAGACACTGCAGGTCTGGGTATGTAAGATCATGACAGCGTGAGATCCCAACATCAGTCAGTGTAAGTAAACTGAAGGGGTTAAAAAACCAGGTTTAGCTGTTTGTTTCATTTTGTGGGGGTTTTTGTGGGTTTGGTGGGGTTTGGGGTTTGTTTGTTTGTTTGTTTGTTTTATTTTAAGACTGACTCTTTTAGAATGTTACCATGATTACATCTCACTCATGTTCTGGAAACTCTAACCCCAAGTTACACTAGTTTTAGCTGATTACAGAGAAAGAACAACTGCTCTCCCATCTTCTTTTCACATTTTAAAAATTTCTGTTTAAAAAAAATCGGCATGTTTTTTAATGCAACATATTCAGCATGTACCAAGAAAACCAATGGTGTCTCCAAAGCATTTTGAAACAAACAGCTGTTAGCATGCTTCATTTTTCCAAAAGGGAATACTAGAAAGTCACAGGGTGAGATGATGTGATTTAGCCATGGATTCCTGTTCAGTCCATTGTTCTCCAGAGACATCTGCTTAACAGAAGCTGCAGTGTAATCTATCACTGAAAACCCATTTAAAAAAAGAGTTGCCAGTACCTTAGTCCTGCCAAAAATTCCATTACAGCATTATAGTTGCCCATATTCCAGCAGCATTTTGCTACATGGACTAAATATGAGAAGACTTCTCGTTTCTCCTCCATAGAACCTGCAGTCAGGATCAGCCAGGTAACCCACAAGCTCACCTTGTAAAATAAAACAGACAGTGCAGTCAGCCAAAGTAACGTCACTTGAAGTATTCATGCATAGATACGCAGGGTTTTTTGGTTTTCTTTCATCAAGAGGGTATCGGTCAAAATTCTACTTAGATGCTCACGGCCAAATCACACATGCATTGCAATCACACCTTACACACAGACGTACTCACATTACAACAGTTAAATCACTAACTACTCCAGAAATACTTATACTAAACAAAACCCTACCGTATCTTAATACAAGATATTCTGAACGTGCATTCAGGCCACAGAAGAAAACAGACAGCTTAAGGTAGCGCTGATTTCTAAAGCTGCCAGAGAGATTTGCAGTGTAAATTCTCATTAACAGAGCTTACAAATCTCAGCCTCACACTGAATAACTCTTACATGTTGTTCTTACAACATGGACAGTGAAAGTTTATAAATTGCAATTTATATTTCTGCTTAATTTCACGAATCTGGTAGTTGTATTTAATGTACAAATTTGCTAACTCCTATACGCACTAAACATTCAAAATAATTCACATGATCTATTTGCAAGGCCACAAATGAAGTAAACAAAAAAAATTCCACCTTCCTAAGTGTGACCATACTATCAACTTCTGTTCCGTGATTAATTAATGCCAGAATAAGAATTTAACTTAATACATGATTCTGTTTGTATTTAAACAAATAAAAATCAAACTTTTATTTTATCAGTGTGCAGATTTTCTTTCCGGTTTATGTTCCCAGAACATCCATAAAAAGTAGCTATATTTCACATGGAAACCTAATTTAAACCAACTGTTCCTTTTTACAATGTGATTCCCTGGGGGCTTGATTTTTGTCATTGTGTAAACACTTAGGAAGCAATAAATGTGATTTGTTTACTGACACAGAGTTCCATTCTTTGGTCCTGAAGGATTCAAGTGTTTACACACAATATCAGTGTGAGGAGAGGCTTATAAAAACTAGAAAATGTTACTTCACCCTTCAAAAGGTATAGACTTTTATTTTAAAAAAAACAAGCATGAGAATTAAAATGTAGATGCATTAGTACTAACAGGAAAAAATCCACTTAAAATACATAAGGCTTCCATTTATTCAAGTCTATAAGCCTCTCACTCCTGAGGGAGAACAGTCAAAGAACATGAAAAATCTGGAGTTACTTTTCAATCTTTCTGATGCCCAAATCAATCAAGAACAAAAAAAGAGAAATGTCTGATGAGAAGACGAGCCATAGGTCCAATATAAGTAAAGTATATCTGTGTACAAATAATCCACGTTTTTAAGACTGAAGAAATGAGGTTATAAAATCATTCTGTCTTTCATATGGTGAGGACATACTCAGAAGTGTGTACCACAGGTACAGGGATGCTCAAATGGGATGTGAGGATCAGGGGACAACAGACCCGTTAAGAAACAGCAGTCCACCTGTTCTAGCCCTCATCAAAGAGCTTGGGTATGGAAGGCAGGAGCTGGAAGAAACCTGCTTCAAGTCTAGTAACAATCAAAAGAAAACAGGTTAACTACCGTCTCAGTAATTACTGTATGTTTTTGTAACTACCATATAAGAATAGCAAAGAGCAGGAGCTTTCAACAAAAGTGGAATGAGTACCAGAGTCTAATGCTGTACGTGTAAACATGCTCAAGAAGCTTTCCCAAACACAGCCTTAATGCACTGTCACTGTAGCAGCCACCATACAAAAGTAAATAAATAAATAAAAACTATTCATATTAGATGTCCTATACAAAATATATCTAGTCCCTGTGCCAGCTCTGAATGAAAATTTGAATTTAGTTGAAATTTTATTTGAAGTGCTCCATTGGTTATTCCTAAAATGCAAAAACTGAATCAGCAAAGAAGTGCATACCTAAAGAGCATGAAGGTACGGAAATATTAAAAAAAAAAAAAAAGGGGGGTGGGTCAAATGAGGGCAAAACCATAATTAAAGGTAATAAGTAAAATGCTTAAAAATATCAGAAATCATGAAACAAAACAGTTAAATCTGCAATTCAAGATTGGCATAGATTTGTTTGCGTATGCTGGAATAAAATTACATATTGTTTTTGGATATTATTCCCATTGTCCAGAAATGGCTCCGTTAGGGAATGAAAATGCTAAACATGCAACCTCACAAAAAAAATTAGTATTTGTTTGGTATGAAATACCGAGTGTGGTAATGACAGTTTGATTAATATGTGTTTAAACATATTAAAGAATAATATAATTTTGAACAGATGCGTTCTAGTCTAAGGTAGTAAAGATGTAACAGACAGGATAAAACAGTATCAAAATTGATAAAGACAGTCTAAAAAGGCAATTGAATTCAGACTTCCCACTAAGAAGTAACCTTGAAACTAGGACAGTCACTTGTTGAAATTTTATTTAATAGAGAGTTTAGGACTGCTATAAACAGTTATGATGAACTCTTACAAACACTATGTAAAAGCAAACAAAAAACGGTAAAGGTCAGCATGAACAAGCTTTTGCAGCCTCAAGATGTCGTATGTATACGCAACAGCAAAATAAGGGTGCAAAAGGCAGTAGTCTCCCTTGAAGTTTATGCTCACTCCTCTTGCAGGACAAGAATAGACTTATAGGAAGAGTAGAAAACATTTAAAAAATCTTTCACTAAACAAGAAGGAAAAATAAATTATCTGAATCTCTAAATCTTACAACAGAATGAGCAAAGGCAGATATAATGGATTGGGCAGAATCAGGGGACAGAACTGAGCATCTAAAGATACAACCCACTCCTGAACAATAATTAAAACGCCTGTTTTAGAAGCTTCCGTCTTTTCAGATTTCCTAGAGATCAGGAAAAGTGTGAGGAGCAGGCTGCACCTTCAGTCAGATGCAGATATTGGAAAATTTCATTCATATCATTTTACGTGTTGATGAACTAGAATGAATGAAATAGAACTGTTCCTCTGCATATGCTACAGACTGTTTCGACTTCTGGTTCTCTTTATGTCATACCTAGCAGTAGGAAGGAGTACAAGTAGACCTTTCTGGTGGTTCTGAATAGCATCAAGTCTCCATGAAGTTTTTCTATTAATCATTCAGAGATGTTTGTTGATTAATCTGAATGCATCATACAGGCCCCAGAAAGGGGAATTATGGGCTTCTGTAAAAGCACAGTAGCCTGGTACCCCAAAACTGATTTCTTGGAAAGTTTAATCAGTCGAATGGGGATGACTAAAATGCAACAATACTGTCAGAAAGGAGGGAGGCAGAGGAAAGGAGCTGTGAACAAAGGCTGTCTCCTTTCATTCAGTGAGGTTACTGCTGAGTGCTGTGTCTAACATCTGCAAAAGTTTTCTACTTCTAGCTTTTTTAGTGAAGAGAGCTGGAAAGGGAGGAGAATTCAGTCAAAATTAAATGTGGTCCTAGAGCCCAGTTAGGAAACAAACACGGAATTAATAAGCAGAAAGATCAGTTATCCACTTAAAATGCCATAGAAGATTTTTCTCACAGGAGTTTTGAAGATGGGAGATCTGGTTGAATCAGTAGGCTTTAAAGGAGCAGAAAATTGAAGCTGAACTTCTGCTGACTTAAGGTCACTTCCCAGCTCTGAACTCCCTGAAGATTTTATTCTGCCTAGGCAGACTGAACCGATCATGAAGAACTTTATCATGAAGAACAATATTCTAAATAAACACATACTGAAATACCTTGGGTATGGCATTAACTTGACATGATTATTCACAACGGCCATAGGTAAAACAAGCAATGTACAAACAACACTGAAATGCAGGTAAGCTGAAAGGACTGTGATTTTCAGGAAACATCGTGTTTGACAACTTAGAGGAAACAAGTTTATTAATTAAAACACTCATTAAACAATACTCAGTAAACATACTCATGAATTTTGTTATTATTATCACATTATTATGATTATGATTTTGCTCATAAATATATGAACATTCCAGAGTACATCCTCAAAGAAATGTCTTCATAGAAATTACTGACATTCTCAAATGACTAGATCCTCAAAATACCTCATAATGCATATACTATATTTTTGCTGCCTGGAATGCATAAAGCTTCCTCTGCACAGATGGTGTACAAGAAATAATAAACTTTTCAAGATTTTCATTCAAATGAAAGTTCAGAATTGGGATTCCCCACATGTTGTCTGTGTACATCTGAGCTAGATACACCTCACACAAAAGAAAAGCAGAGAACAATTCTGTATACGTATGTATTTCTTGGTGACTATGGAAATCACCTGGACGTTGAATTGAAAACCCTTGAGTTTGCACTTTGGCAAGCGAGCAGCACAGACAGTATTCTGGAGGGGGACAATTTCTCTGTCACTAAAACCAGGTGCAATCTGTACCCCAAAGAGGGGGTTTCCAGGAGGCTGAACAGAGCAAAGGGATGCTCCATCCATCCTGGCCAGAAGCAGGCCCTAACTTCTGGACACTTCAGCCAGTTGGATACAGAATGGCACCTCCTCTTCCAGCACTTCATTCGTGGATGACTTGCAGAGCTTCGCAACTCTGGCAAGGCCTGCACCAGCTAGCTCTGGGAGCGGAGACAGCACACCCCAGCCAAACGAGTGCGCAGTCAGTGACTTGCCAAGGAGATCAAAATACATCAGGAGTATTTGTCAGCATGAGCAGTAGCGCTTTTTGCACCAAGTTTTTGTGTTGGGTATCACTAATTTAACATCAGATCGCAATCTACATATTGACATATTAATCGTTATTTCCTTAGATCACTTTTTTTCACACTTGACTTAGTGCTGTTTACGTAACTCATTTTAAACTCCCTTCAGAACAGAAATCTTCATC
Source organism: Tauraco erythrolophus (assembly GCF_009769465.1). Taxonomy (NCBI): domain Eukaryota; kingdom Metazoa; phylum Chordata; class Aves; order Musophagiformes; family Musophagidae; genus Tauraco; species Tauraco erythrolophus. The sequence continues at coordinate 18,915,013 of NC_141473.1, read as the reverse complement.
ACAAACCTATAATTAGATTTCCGCTGCACCGCCTGAGTCTGAAAAGTATGAGAAAAAGTATCCTGGCTTCATTACGATAATCCACATGATTGCGAGACACAAGAAAAGTAGTAAATTGAAACACAATCCACTCGAGATGACAATAACATCCTTCTTTTCATTCAGATGGATAAAAGTGAGTGTTTTTCACAATTACTGTGTACTAATATTAAGCTGTAAACAAACAAAATCAAATAGATACTTAGTTAAGATTTCCATATTTGCTGGTGACTTAATACAGAGAAGCACTGACAACATTGTGCCAAATTAATTTCTGATATATTGTAAAGTAGCCTTATTTGGAAATTTTCAGAGGTACAGAAGCCTCCTCCAAATCTTAATCTGAGCGCACAGGATCTGCATCAAATCTCCGGGCAACGCAGTTTGTAACTGAGCAACGATCTGTATAGTTCTAAGTTTTTTGAAATTGTATCACCTCTTACTATGTTAACTGCACTAAAATCTATTACTTTCAATAAATGTGTTTTTTTTAACGTTTTTAGGCTTCTCTTGCTTTGATCAAAGTTTTCAAATAAATTCAAGTTAAATACTGCTAACGCATTTGGGAAATTATAATATTACAATATAATTATTATAACTCAGTTTTAATCTTCAACATATTGTGAATATTTTTAAGTCAGTGACTGAGTCTCATTAAATGTTCCAACTTACTTAGCTTGGAATTTTTCACAACTGTAGCAGTGATAGACCTTTATTTAGGATAGACAAACCTTCTTTTGCAGAACATCACATTCCCAGAAAGCACCAAAGATTTCTGTTCTGATTTTCAGAATTCCCTTGCCATTTGTATTTTTTTTACAAGGCAATTAAATAGACAGAAAAGTTCCTATAACTCAACTGTCAGAATTAATAGTAGGAATACACTTTCTTATAGTATTTTATTAATGGAAAATAAATAAACCTATCTTAAACTTTTAAACATGGGAAATCTACATCAATCATTCAAAAAATAACATGAGACTATGTTTTTGACTGCCTGATCACTGAACTACCACTGATTTGAAGTCATGCCTATTTGCAGGCAAAAATCTCCCAATTTGTCAGGGGCAGGATATCGCTTATTACTGATGCTCAGTAGCTTTTACCAATATAACATGAACGATGTAAAAGAGACACTCATGATGGAACTTGATCCTCAAGGGATGGCACATGACCTTAAAACCCTCACAAGTTTAAACTACAGGATTGTTTACCATTTACTCTACAAGAATCTTGCTCCATGCCGTACACAGGATGGAACAGCACTTAATGCATGTTGAATTATTAACTACATCCCTAAATTTGTCATGGATTTACTTTATTTCTTGTAGTCTTCTAATACTCAAGATTATAATAACTCATACATATATAATTATTTACCATCCTTTATAGAGCTGCTAGAGAATGTATTCTGTAATTTTTTTAACAGAAACTAATTTATTCTTTATCTTTTATTAGAATGCAAATGCAGAAATGGTATTGAGAGAGGAAAATATTAAGAATCTCCACCTGCAAAGCTCAGTGTTTTGTCGTTTGTACTGTTTTACACTCATTTCCCCAGCTCTGAAGTTTATGAGGCCTTTACAGCAATTCCCAAGCTATGTACTTCAGTGGGTGATGCTGCATTGAAGAAATGATTGTCTTCTATTTTTATGTTACATTTTTCAGGAACTTCATAATACTCAAGAGATGCAGCTTTCGGAGGTGAAATTAGCAAAAACAGCTGTCTACCTGAAGTTAAACACTTACCGTTGCTAGCAAGTAAAATAAAATCTTTTGTCTTACCACAAAGTAAGATTACGGTACCTACCTTCTCTGACACCTAACATATAAAAATTAGCCATGGATATATTTCTATAATAAATTGCAGCTGATTTAACCACTGCCTACACAGGGGCAAGAAAGCAAGCCGTTTAAATACTGACAAAATAAAGCACGTGTAGGAGAGGTCTCTAAGTACAAAACAAGAAGTTCTTTTCAGACATTCAAAGGATAAGCATGACAATCTGTAAGTCATTGATCAAGCCATTCTGGTTTTAATCATTTTGTTTGATAAAATCAATAAATTTAAGTAAAATCTGAAGAACCTGAATAATCCATGTAAAACAATAACCCTCATCAGATATCATATAGTATTTATGGCAAGAGGAAAAAACATACATTATCTTGTTTAAAAGCAGAATTTTTAGTATATCAGCATACTCTGATTTCTCCCTCTTTAAAAAAAAATTAAATCCATCTTTCACAACATTACAAAGTTTTTCCACAAAGCAGAAATGTTGTTGAGGGTTACTATACTTCTAAAACTAGAAGGAGCACATTCATATTTACGAGGCCTTTAAAGACACTAACAGTGTCTTTAAAACAGATGCAGCACTAGCACTAATAGCTGGCTGCCACAAGTTCCTTTGCATTGCTCACTGTGCACAAACCCATCAGTGCATACTGATGATTATAAGGATCACAGTATATAATACAGCACTGGTTTATTTTACATGGGTTTCACTAAAGTCTCATTATTAAAATTTTTGGGCTTTTGCAATAATACGAAACATAATTTTTTAATCTGAGTTTTTTAAATTGCGTATCTCATGAGCAGATGGTTCACCTTACATGCTTGAGTGAAATTATATAACCTTACAAAGAACATTTACCATTTTAAATCTGATTAAACACTACTCCAAACAAGGACTGGAAACAGTTCGATATTTGTACAAACACAATCTTTTAAAAAGTATTATGCAAACCCATCTAGGCACTGAAAAAAAATGCTGAACTAAGAGACAGAGTGCAATATTTATTTACATTCCATTATTTCAGTAAAATTATATGTCTCTGTTTTGCTAGCGAGAGTTTAAACTTGTGTTTTGAAGGAACAATGAAGAAAACTTACAAATTTAAACCATTAAAAATAAAACCATCATTATCATTTAGTGTCCTAAATAGCCATATTTTTAATTATTTTTACTGAATATAAGAATGACTTAGTGAATGACGAAACCATCCCAGTGGCAATTCAAACACTTTTACCTTCTTAGCTTATTTTTTGGCAATTCGCATCTTTCAAAAAAATCACCTTATGTATTGAGCTTCTTATTTTGCATTTTCAGTTCCATAGGGGGGACTACTTTTAGACTGTTTGAATGATCTTTCAATCTGGTGCAATTTTCAATCCAGGACATCATAATTGCTTTGCACAGATATCTCAGTGTGGAAAATTAAATGCTTCATTTTGTTTTAAGTTTTTATTGCTTTTCTTTTACTTGAAGCTGTGGCCAGAAAGATCAAGTTACAAGAGACCCTTTTCATGTCTATATAAAGCAATGCTTGAAATTATTTAAAATGTTTACATAAATGTTTACCACATGAACACTGAACTTGCGTTTCTGTGGTTGCTTTGCTGGCAAGAGGCAGAAGAGTGGCTGGGAGTAAAAAGCATAAACGTGTAAGAGTCTGGGAGGGTAAAGATACAGAAAAAGAAGCAGGTGCCCAGGAAGACTGTGGCATACCATAAAGGTGTGTTACTGAGTAAGGACCACATGGCACTTGAGGTAAAGCAGCCAGGTGAACTCATAATAGCATATAGGAATTGGAGAAAAGGACTACATGGAGAAAGGCACAGTAGACCAACAAAATGGAGAGATGGAAAAAAGTATGTTATTACAGTTGTCAGGGTCCTAAAACACACTTAGGTATCACTCGTCTAATCTCTTCACAGATACCAGGGCTCTGCTTAACTCTGCAAAATCTCCTTAATAGTTTCCTCCCACAGTTTTTATACACCCATGAAAACTAAACTCTGGCCGTCAGTGCTCTATCAGAGCAGAAAAATATATTACTACTATTAGCACTACTACTACTATTACTGTTATGTGCACAGCCTTAGAGAATCCAAAAGCCAATTGTTTTGCAAAGCTAGATATTACTACATTTCACTCTTCTCTTCCCACTAATTCAGAATCAGCTTTTAATTACATTTAGTAACAGGAAAGAATGTCTGTCTTTAGCTTTATCCACTGCCTTGCTCTGACAAGACTCTATGATCAATTTTATATTATTAGAAGCAAATGAAATATCATCTGTGTCTCGCTGATGAGTACATGTTGTGCCCAAGTCTCCACTATCATATAACTACAGTTTTAATCAAACTTCTAAAGCCTACAAGGTCTATTTATAGAAGGTGATAGTTTTATTTATATATGATTTTATTTATTTATAGTTGGTGATACTGAATGTGTGTAGCCCAAAATCTTCATGAAAAATAAAAACGAAATCGCAAAAAATACCTTCTAATTATCTGTGTACATGTGGCAATTACTGAATCAAAATTATGTGCTATAAACTGACACATCTAACAGACATTTTTTTCTCAAATACGCCTGGCTTATAAATACATTTATCCTTATTTTTATAGGGATACTAAGCATCCTGAAAACATACAGAAAGATTCTTCTCTACCTGAAAAAGATTTATAGATATGTTAATTGCTTTATTGCAATACTTCCCAGTTTGGAGCTATACACTTTCTAAAAATACAGGAAAGTCATAATTTCAAATAAGGCTCCCCTTACTGTCTTCTGGCAATAAAAGCTGAATTGGAACAAACCTAGAATATTCTACCAAACTTATTTCATAAAAATCTTATTTAGTCACTTGCTGTTGAAAATTTGAACCAAATGCATTTGGAGTATCTGAAACAATGAACAATTCAATGAACAATGAACAATTCAAAAGATTTCTAAAGAAGTAGCAGAACTACTAACAGGTAAGGAAACAAACAAACCATAGGAACAAGATGTATAACAAAGAATTTCAGGTCAAATAGGTTGAAGAGACAGAAATGTCATTCCCTTTCTCTAAGACCATTGGAAACTTTAGGCTGCTGCAAGAAGTAAATGAGAGAAAACACAACAGGATTCATTCATTCTAGTGCCCAATTTTCTTACAATACTGTGGAAATTACTTTCCATATTTTCAATTTCTCCTATAAAAGTCTTGTGAAATATTACAAAGAATTTTTGTTAAGTTTTCTATACAGTACAGAGACAAGAGGTCAAAATACAGCAGCTTTATGACAGCTTAGACTGCAAACTGACATCCTAGAAAATCAGGATGACCACTTCGTCAATGGAAGTTTACAAATATATCTGGGGTCTAAAAGCATATCAGTTAAACTTTTTCTGTTTAGTAATTTAACTTCTCCTTGGGCTTTGTATAGTCATTAAATCTGATCTAAACTTCAGGATTAAGGAACACATCTGAAAAAAGCTGCATTTTAATCATAGTATTGTAAAAGAACATTTCCTAAATAAGATTTCAATTTCAGCCACATTTAGTGTCTAAAATAGTGCACGCGCTGCCTAGAAAAGCTGTAGATGCAGGTGAACACAATATAACTTTCTCTTCTTTTTTATAAATCCAACAAAATTCCTGGTTTGGATTTCAGTGTTTGATGCCACATTACATTACTCCAACAAAGTGAATGATTGGATCTGCTCTTTAGGTGGGAATTAGCACCTTGCTAATTTCAGAACATCAGGATGTGTTTCTTCTTAAGCAAACCTATCTATTTATTTTCATTAATTCTGAAATACGTGTATTTGAAATCCTGTAGGAGCATGGTATCATTTCTCTCAGTTCTGTTCTCCTCCTCATTAAATAACTGCTAATTATTACATAGTAATCCATATTCCTTCTGCAGCATGGTATATAATCATAGTGATTCAGTAATACCTCTCTCCACCTCTCATCCTCATCTCCACCTTGCATTCTTCAGTGGTTATTCACTATTTTTAACTTTTCCTTTTTCAAGTCTACTGCATCTACCCCACATGTTGAAAAGTTCTCTAATTCTTTCATTATTTTTATATTTACTTTAGTTTTATGAACTATTTCTTAAACAGTAGAGACCAGGCTTTCTATAGCAGCATTATGGAAGGTATTTAAACTTTAGTGGCAATCTCCACCATGACTATCATCTTTCTACAAAAACTCTAGGGAAATGAAGCCTGAAAAAACATGTCTATATATGTAAACATTACAAATCTTTAGTGACTGGGCTGTATGTCCAGTCGAACTTCTATCTATCTGAAAAATTCATTAGAGACATTAAATCTTGCAGACAAACTGCCACATTAGCAGATTATAAGATTCTTATTTTCCTGTGAGCATTTTATTTCCCTCTGAATTTCTGTACAGACTTGAGAGCTGGAATGACCCAAAATTTTTTAAATACAAATGAAATACACATTGAGAATGTATTCCATCCCATTTCGTGGGATTCAAGCAGATCATTCATGACTGAGCTTTCTCACAACATATTTTTGAAACAAGTCACTGGGTGTTCAAGCTCCATGTCATGGCAGCCACCTTGATTAACACAGTAGGGAATAAACTGATACTTGGAAACTCCCGACAAGAAAAGACACAGGTAAGACATAATGCCTGAATCCCCACTAGTAACTGTACATCAGGTCGAAGCCATAACCATGCTTTCTAAAACAAAGGTAGTTTCTGTTTCCCAGCCTCAGCAGCACGGGATTTGCCAGTTGTATATTTCTGCTACTATTTGTGGAGTGCTTGACAATACCTTTAACCCATGCTATCCATCTTTCATGTCTCTACACTACTTACACTGCTACTATTTTTTCCCTATCATCTTTGACAGTGAAAAGAAGAAATGTATACATGAAGTGGATCTAGAGTGCTAAAATTTCCATCCTTTGTGAATAATACTAAAGGTAATTTATTTCTTCAGTCTTCATTGTTTATTTTTTGAAGGTCTTCATATATCGGAAACAAAAGCCACTTGGTTTCATCCAGAATCTGTGAGAAATAAAGGCATGTCCAGCTGCAGTAGAGCTCCTTGCTGTACTCGTGAATTTAAAGTCAAAGCACTCACTAAAGCCACACAAAACAGGGCAAGGTGAGTGGTTATCACAGCTCCCAAAGGTAAACGAATTGTGCCTTTTCTGTAATATAGAGGAGACTGTCCACTGACGCCCTGAGCAGACACTGATATTAGGACAGCTATGTCCAGATTGTTGCAGGTTAAAAACAAATTATGTGGTTTTTCAGGCAAAGCGTAAGCAGGCTGCAGAAACTTTGCCACAAAGCACTAACAAAGGAGCTCTCCTAAACATTTAAGTTGGTTACCTTGCCTTTAAAGCAGGAATAGAACTCCCATTAAAAAAAAAAAAAATAAAGCAATAATCAGGCAGGACTCACAAACTAAATTTATACCACCAATCACTACTTATTTTTGGCATTGCCACTCGGTAACACTAAGATACTGGTTAATGTCTGGCTGGCCAAAAGCCTATTCAACCTTTGTCAGGGAACAGACTCACACATCCCACCTCAACACAAAGTCCTTCCGGCCCAAGGCACAACCACAACTTTTCTCCTTGCATGTTAAGTTACTTGTGATACAGATTTCTCACTATGTGCTCCTAAACTTGGTTTCTGATTTTTTTTTAAATCCTTTTTTACACTTTTCTGATCCTCTCATCAGGCTCACAATGCTGTGATCTCAGAGCAAGAGTATCTGACAAAAATGTGTTTCCACTGTCATACTAAGATATCCAGTAATTTTCAGAAATCTTGAAAGACTCTCAAGATATTAAAACAAGCTACAGATACAATGAAACACAGGAGTTGGCAACAGCTCCAGCTATTATCATCCTGCCTTTTCACAGAAAAAAAATTTTAGGAAGTGTTTGTGATGGATCATCAGCATTAATGTGATCACTGAATCACTTCCAGTACTTTAAGTCGAAACATCTTTCCCAAGTAATGCAGCAAAAGAAAATGCACATTACAGGCTTCACCCAATGTTAGACAGTATGCCCTCCATTACACTTTTCCACAAATAAGAACTGAGTAGGAAAAATAACAGCAGTTATTTATTGCACGTTCAGCCATGTTAATTGTCTTCAAGTATCAATTTTACCTACTGCAGAGGGCAACTGGTTTCTTATTCAGTTCTGCATTCTTCATAGACCAGTTCCATGTACTGTGCAAGTCCACTTCTGTTTAAGTCTTTCCTATGCTTTTTAGACCCCAGTGAGGTCTAAATATGGTAATTCATATTAAGCAACACTAATCAAGAGTAAATAGAAAAGTTTAAATAAATTATTAGAAGATATTCATATTCTATGTATCTCACCAGCAAAATATTTAAATCATTCACATCTAGAAAACAATGGTTTTGTAACAGAGAACACACTTAAGTATAAGGGAACCATGTGGTGTTTCCCAATATCTACTGCTTGATCTTGCACTCTGCAGTCAATGGAAGTTTGCGACCTCAGTCACGAACAAAGGTATCTGGGAGTTACTGGAATTTAAACAGTAAATAACACTAGTAAAATTTACCTCAATAAGATCAATTTTTCCCCCTACTTTTCACTTAAACACACTTTTTAAAAGACATTTTAATCTCCATTATTTTTAATTATTATTTTATAATACTACTGCAGCCCTCATTCATTCTAAGCTTCCATGAAAATGTCAGTATTTTTCTATTAAAGAAGTTCCTTTATGTAACAAAACAGCAATTATTGACTGTCATTTTAAACAAGTATTAGAAAGTGTTCCTCACTAGTATGCAGTGTCAGAAAAATTACTAAAAAGCATATTGCTTTGTGAAAACCCTCTATATACTATAATTGCTCATTTAACAGAACAACGGCATGAAATTATTTTTTTCCCATTATGTATCAGAAGCCTGTCATCCTAAAAGTCATTCTGGCTCCCACATTATAAATACACTTCAGTATTTCTATAGGCAATGCCAAAAAAAATCAGCAAGCGCTCACTGACTTTTTGCCAACAAAAGCATGACTCTTTGCACAAGAATTTTCTTGCCATTTATAAACAAAGACATTTTGAAAGCGCGCGCTTGTGATTGGCTATGGCAATTGATATAATCCACCATAAAATAAAGCAGATAGCAAAACACTGATTTATTACAAGCAGAAAATATTGTATAACAACTCCATTTAAACATATAACATCTATGTTAAAAAAAACAAGTTATTCCAGTTTATACTTAAAATAATCAACTGCACTGAATATTATATAATCTACGGACGAGATATTCAGGAATTAATTCAAATGTTATTAAATATTATCCTGTAGCATTACCAAACAAGTAATGCCAGACTACAAAATTGCAATCACAATTCTCTAACACAAAAAGATAATGTTGACTATTTTACCAAAAGACAACTCTAATATTAAAATCCTCATTGATATGGAACAGTGTCATTTCTGACAGGACTTCTTCACCACCGACTTGCTTTTCAATCCCGTGACTGTGCAGTGTTAGAACACATGACAGTCAATCTAATTTGTACAGATAAATGCAAAACGTCCCAACGAACTGCTCTGGCACTGTGCCACCAGGTCACAGCAGAGCTTGACCACTTCACCTTTTTCCCAGGGTCCTCACTATGGTGATCTCCCGAACAGAAACACACAGGAAGGAGGACCCTAGCTGCAGCAGGAGCTAGATTCCTCTCCAGCTATGGACCAGACATAATGCTTTCCTAAATACAGTAACTAGAGCTAATTTAAACAATTGTTGGGCTCTGTCTAAAGCCTGAATATTGTAGTTGCAACTTTTATTTATTTTCCCATAATAGAATTTGGTGAGAGAAGCCATCACCTTTACACTGTTTTAGTTCCTAAATCTCAATAACACGCAAGAAACAGCAACACTTCGAAACACGCTAAATATTCAGTCACTGATTCTTACTTGCCTGGGAAGCAGGAAGTTCACTGGGGATTAATACATATTCCACTCTATTTAATTGTGTGTTGTCTTTTTGACATTTGCACAATTTTCATCTCTTATTAAAGCATAAGAATGTAGTAGATAAAAAAACTGAGAGAGCCTAAGTCAAGACTATCTTAATTTTATTCCACTCCTATGAGTCTAGAAACTGCTAACATTGCGTATGGTTTACACGAAAAAGGAAGAATGATATTGTTCTGTTTTTCTGCAGCTAAAATCTGACGTTTTATATAGAGGTTTGTCTGGTTTGTTTTGAGGCGGATTGTTTTTACAGTTTTCTCAATACTTAAAACAATTTTCTATTAAACTCATCAGACGATCACCTTACTAAAAACAAAGTAAAATCTTAGTACAGAACTCATGATTTGGCTTATGGAAATATGTAGTGCCAAATGACGCTTCTTTGTGTAACAACATTCAAGACACACAGTGATTAATTAAATAAACAGTGCAGATTACTGTAGTTATATTATACTGAATACAGAAACTTCTAGTTTACAATAGTTCTGTGCTGACTCCTAAGATCATGCTTAGTCTACCGAAATCCAAAACAAATAAATAAAACTCCAGCTCCTGAACACAATAATATACTGACTTAAAGTATACCACATACTGTCAGTATAAATACAAAGAAGCACAAGTTTGTAATTTTTTTCTTCCTGTTTACTTTACAATGTGCAAGAAAAACTTAGGTTGCAGTTTTCCAAACTCACTGAGCAGATCGGTCACATAACTTCCACTGAATTTAATAGGAGTTATTTAGCTAAATCCCCTGGTCATCTTAACTTGTGTTTTAAAAACTTGTCATTACAGCTAAATTTAGCTCTGAGAGATAAAGGAAATAGCTAACCTACAAATCAGGTAATAACCCTTATGAAAAGTAATTTAAATGTTTGTCTTACCTCATTAAACCTGGTCACAAGATCTTCTATAGCATTATGTTGACCATCGGGGGAAGAAAGAATAGTAGCAGATATGGTTGCTTTAATAGACGGCAGCTTGCTTTGACATTCAGCATTACCCAAATCCCTGGTTAAAAAGCAGAGGTAGTCAATGGGTAAGACTTTCCGGTAGAGCTCCTGCTCTTGCTCGGTCAGGATGCTGGCAACCTCCTCCGGGAACTGGATGAGATGCTGCAGTTCGATCAGCTCTTTGCTGATACCAGCCACGTTGGAGGGAAGGACGCTGGAGCCAGCCATAGATGTACACACTTGACGTTCTAAAACAAAAGAAATAAAAAATTCATTAGGTTTTGCCTTTAACTCTTGGACTGGGCTGTATAAAAGCAAGACAATTTGTTCTTTTTGTGCTGTTAAACTGTTCATTCATTTATTCAGTAGTACACTATATCCTAACTACTTTAAACAACATCATGTTTTCTTTTAGTTGAGGTGTCTCTGCATATGTCTGTAAAACTACATGCGGCATTAGCTAGCCAGCTGGTAACCAGGGCTTCTGAGATTGCAAGCTACCCCTGCCAAAACATGCCTGCTTCCTGACTTATCCAAACGTCTGCTCCAGTCACTTGCTGTCTTGTCAAAACTTCAAATAAAGGATCATCTGGGCAGGGTGTGGCTCTATTTCACCTCCATATGAGTCCGCAGTACAGAGGGGTTGGAGGCCTTGACTGGGGCATCGGGACTCTACTGCCACAAGAAATAACGTGTAATGATCACGCAAAACCCATGTGGTCAGCATTTTGCTTCATATTTCTCTTGCTATAACATACAATTTATCTCAGCTCGCTCCATAGTTAAACTAAATATCCGAAGTTACAAAACATTTTTAATTCCTCTGGGAAAATGCATATATTTTGGAGTATGCATGTTTTATCCATTATCACAAAAGATTCATGGCAGTTTTATAATATCTTAGCAGTGATGTCCTTTGAAAAATAAAACTTTTCCTAAGAAGGAAGAAGCCAAGCTTTGTAAGACCGTGTGGGAAGCCTGAAACATCAACACAATGATTCCAAAACAGTGAGTATGAGTCTTCCAACTAGGTAAGTTTAGAATGAGTTCTCTGAACAATAATTTTTCAATAATTACTTCAATGTATAAACAGTTATAGTAGTATGTTCTGTACTCTTCTTCCTTCTCAGGAAAAGGAGCTTTTTTTTTTTGCACTGCTTCACAAAATATCTTCAGAGTTTTTTTTGCACACATAACGCAGGTACACTCCAGATCTATCTTTTACTTCCACTTTTTAATATCAATAAACTCTCATTTCACGAGAGGGCAAACATCCTTTCTGTTCACTAAAATAATCCCAATATTACAATTCATCCTCTTATAATAAACAAAAAATATGCTACATGAAGTTTCCCTTGTTATATTCATTTTATGCAAACTCAGTTATCAATTGGTGGGAAGTTAAAAAGACACAAAATTGCCTTAATATATTCTACTAATAGTCAAAAGATAAATTATAGTAGCCTTAAAAAAATCCTTTGCACTAACAGAACCTGCTGAGAAATTGTCAAATACATAAAAGTCTTCCGAAAGAGCCAAAAATTAATTTTTTCTGTATCTAGACTGGCAAGGAAAAAGTAATGGACTTAATTTGCAACAATCAATATCCTCGCTCCCTAGTGGGGAACAGGTGTAACTTCAAGGATAGTGAAGCGGTGCAACACAGTATCTGGCAGATACCAAGATATCAGTGTCACTGAAACTCCTGCAAGAAAAAAGACAGTTAAGAACACCATGTTGACCCTGTTTTGGGCAGCAGGTGAAGCGCAGGGAGCTTCTGTACTGCCTTTCAGTCTTGTTTGCTTTGATTCTACATGAGACTCCAATTTTGTTTTCTACTTCAATCTGCATGGAACAATTCTGAAAAGTTTCATAAGAAAAAGCTCTTAGAGCTCATTTGCACTGTTTGTCACTTTGCAAAAGAGCATAAGCTTATGCCAAAATAAAAACAATGCACAATATATCATCATTTTCTATTACAGGGATTGTATATTTGCATAGTACTTTGCATATACGGACCGAACTGTCTCTGTCACAACCAGCGTTATCTCGGAAAAAGGAGGACATGGAAGTCGCGACCTAAACATCTGCTACCACCCACTTGCTCCCTAGAAGTCATAGTGCCTTGCTGACTCCCCAGTGCATGACAGCTCTTCTCACTCAAGCGCTTTCCTGGGAAACACGAGGTGCCCTGTCAGCCAGGAGAAGGCAGACAAAATACAGCCTGTACCAGTGTCCAGTGCCTCACTGTTGAAACTGAGGGTGTACAGGTTGTGTTTATGGTGCCAATTTATTTTAGATCACAAATGCACTTTTGAAGCGAACCTCCAAACATCCTCACTTACTGTGCTTTTTAGTCTTGGAGCACATAAACTGGATCCTTTTCAGATGAAACTGCCCCAGAGGATGCGCTCTCAGAAGGCAACTAACACATCCCAATTGCTAACAAGCTGTAGCTGTCAGCAGCATCCCAGCTCTGGAGGGGAAATCGAGCTCAGAGAAGGACAGATGGACCAGACAGCTCAGATCATGGCTCGGCTGCAGGTGATCACATAATGCAGGAGACAGGACAGCAAGCAGCATGAACAATGCAATGCCACAGAAATACTAGTGCTTTGCAAATTCAACCTGGTTTGGTAGCTGGAGTTATAAACACCTATCAACATAGTGGGAAAGGAAGGTGTAATGGAAGGAGAGAGAACACACGAGACGAGCTGTTCCCCACCGCACTGCTTACTGGTGAGATTTAGGGGCACATTCTCAAGAATTCACCCTCTCCATTATATCAACTACAAAAATCGCCCACATTCACGCTTTCAACAGATCTACATTCCATATTGTCTCAGAACTTCAGCTTTGCTCAAAGATCTCAAAACTGGCAAAGGTTGACACTGAATTTGCAACAGGCTACGGCACCGTTGATGATTCTATTGCACACTACCTTGCCTAAGTATAACCACCCTTCAGGCTCCACATATTACAACCTCTCATATCTAAGAACGAGCCTCAACACACTGAAGTGGCAGAGGTAAGAAGGTGGCTCCACTGTCTATCTCTGGACTGCCAGAAACTACTAGGAATACCTTATTAGATTGACTGCCCATTGATCAACTCCAGTAGAAAGCTAACACAGGGGTTTTGAAAGCCTTTAATGAAAATACCTGAAAGATAGCACCATCTTCCGTAACGACGGCTTCACAAGCCCACTTCATTCTAACAGAACAATGAAGCTGTCAAAATCTTTTCGTGAAAGCTAAGCCAAACCGATTCAAGTCACAGGCTAAACAAGATCAGCCACTGGCATTGCTGGATTTGGAAGAAGATAGAAAATAAATAAAACTCCTCCTGATTCAAAAAAAAAAAAAAAAAATTCAAAGGGCGGAATTCTCCATTAAACTGGAAGAACCACGCAAGTGGTGTGTCTTTAATATAAGAGTCCATGGAACAAGCTGCTGCAGCAAGAGCACAGCTGATATCCAAGGAGAGGCGCACAGGCAAACAGAAATATAAAGGCTCACAGCTCATGGCTAAAGTACGGATATAAATACTGAAGAAATATAGAAATCTAACTTATTTCTGCTGACTATTTCTACACCTATAAATATTTCTTTCATCCATAATTCACATCTTTGCAAGTCTTAGTTGTTGACATATTTCACTGCTCCAGATTCTTTTCAATCTTTCCTCATTCCAGTCTTCTGTGTTTTATCAGAGAAAATCCAGGATCTCATTCATAGCTTCACCACCCTCCATGATTTACACTCTGCAGAAAAGTCAACTCCTATTTCTTTTTCTTTCTCTCTTTTTATTTACCTGTACTAAACTTGTCTTTTTTCTGGACATTTTTTTGGGTTTCTTTTTTTTTTTTGTGTCTAAGACTTTTACCATTTTTTCACACAAGAAACTGATATGCACTTCTTTATTTCTGATATAAAACTCCCTAACCAGCCTCCTCCACAAGTCCTGTAGCTTTGTGTTGTCAGTTTATGTTCTTCAGGAAATAGATCGTTATCTTTCTGTGCTTCAAAGAAAGGCCATGTCCTTAGATTAACTTGCAGAATGGAACCTCTTTCAGGCCAAAATCACAGCAGATTTTCTTGTTAGAGTTAAGACAGGATACAATTCTCACTAAAATTAGTGCTGCAGCTGCTGCTTACCATTGCTGCTGCAGCAAATGGTATTATTCTTTGTGCTCTACCACATCAAGGTAATGGTAAAACTAGTAGAAGAAAATGAAGACCCTGACTATTCATTTGCAAGTTGTCTAAAGCTGGAATTGATAACTTTGCTTATCCTTCTGATAAGCAGTTGAAGCAGATAATCTTTGAAATAGCAAGCACTGCTTTTATTAATCAAACAAGATAACCTCTGCCTAGGTTTAAAAAAAGGACTCATGGGTTGACTTAATCATTGCTGATATACATGGGAACAAAAAGGGATCATCATCTCTAACAAAAGAACAATCTAATTAAGAATGGGAGAAAAATACAGAATGCCTGCTTTAGGATATTACTCAGTCCAGGCTCATCATAAACTCTAAAATTGCTGTCTCAAGAATTACTCACTTATATTTTTTTAAAAACTTTCCAAAACTTTTAATAACGAGCTCTTCTATCAACAGATTAACTACAAATTAACTCCACCTTTATTACTATAAAACTTAGAGTTTCCATACCTCTCATACATGTATAGGATCTATAAAAGTCATACTGAAAAAAATAAATTTCATTTTATATAAAAATGTTTCAAGATCATCTTGAAAACTGTGGGTTTTTTTTTTTTCTGGTGTTCTTCTCTATTGAACCATATTACGTTTCAATTTGCTATATTAGCAAGAGGTTGATTCAGTAGTTTTTTAATACAAAAACCAGGAATTTCACTTTCAAGAAAAATACAGAGAAACTTTTATAAATAGAATCATGAAAATACTGCTAAAAGGCTAGTGTTAATTATCTGTATGTTCTACTAAACACAGTAGTCATGTGACACATGATACATTCTAACAATAAAAGCAAAATTATATGTAACTTTACCATATTTCTTCTAAAGCTAAAATTAAAAGATGTTTATCTATTAGATTTTACTTCATCATGCACACAGATAATTTCTTAATACACAGTATGACATAAATGCTGGGCTGCTGCCATCAATTTTCTCTAAGCAGAAATTCAGGATTGAGTTTGAGCAAAGTGGAATTCATACAAAGAAAGAAGGAAAATAAATACAGCCGTGACTGCAATCACACCAATGTCAAAAGTACTAATCCTGCATAAATTACAGTTGCCAACCATGCAATTTGTACTTTCATAAAATCACATCACTTTCCATGTGAATTGTGACCAATTAAGGTCAGTGGAACAGATACACGTTCATCTAAACTCACACACAGAAACTCTTAGATTTGATACCTGAAGGAATGTGCTATGCTCATGAGGGGGGAAACATTCAGGGAAACGCTACCGTATTTTTTAAATAAGCACAATATGAAAAGAGTAAACCTGCCAAAAAGATGAGTACTTGATGAATTGACAAATGAGATGTCTGGATTTGTATCCTAGCTTTATTCTAGGTTGCTTTTCTTTCTATGCTTACTCTGAGGAAAAAAAAGTATTCTCTCTATACATTCAAAAAACAGCAGTTTGAAAGCAGTAAAGTGAAAATTACAATCACCAAAAGTGCCCATTCTCTAGAAGGCTACTGGGAGAATATCCCATGATTATGACAACTACGTGTTCTAAAGCAGTAAACAGATTTCAATAACTGTAAGAATAAAAGTAATTATTCAACCTATTACAACACTTTATAACTCAGATGCTTTTTTTGATAACAGACGGCTTACATGAAATTATACTGCTGTGACTGAAATTACAAAAAAT
This sequence comes from Tauraco erythrolophus, assembly GCF_009769465.1. Classification (NCBI taxonomy): domain Eukaryota; kingdom Metazoa; phylum Chordata; class Aves; order Musophagiformes; family Musophagidae; genus Tauraco; species Tauraco erythrolophus. The sequence goes on along the minus strand of NC_141473.1, from coordinate 18,898,328 downwards.
TTTAGGGGATTATTTTTCTCATCTGATGTTAAAAGGTGATGCAATAAATGACTTATAATAAAAGCCTTTTACAAGCCATGCTACAGACATCATCCAAACTGTTGATATGAAAAAATAAAAGGAGACCATGGAAAAAAAAACTGAAAAAGAAGCCACAGGTGAACAACTGTCAATATATATAACACAGAAGTGTTCTGTTCAAAAAGAAGGAAAAACTACAACAAAAAACTCCCCCACACAGAAGATACTTACGTATGTAATATATGACAGTTTAATTGACCACGGATTAGCGCAACCGGTATAGCATTGTTCTGCTGTCCCTTGGATGCGACATACGTCAGTACCGCAATAACCAAATCAAGCTTTTGTTAATTTCCTGTTCCTCTTCTGTATAATTAAAAACATCTCTCTCTCTTTTAATGAACATTACTTCACCGTTATCAATTTTGACTGCAAACAACTCACTTCAGTATCAAAGGGCCTGATACTAAACTCAGTGGGAAGCTTGCCACAGAACACGATCAAGTCAAAGTTTAATTTCACTGTAGGAACCACTGAAATTAATAGATTCCATTTCTTCAAATTTACTTATGAGTCAAGTAATCAAAGAATCCAAAGACACACATGCTGTCTCTCCATATCTTTAAATCTAGCAATATGAGCTACCTCTTAAAAACAGCGTATCAGTGTGCATTATAAATTATTAGCAAGGGAGCTCTGGAGCTACAGGGTACTCGCACTAAATAAAATTGGAGTTCACTATGACCTGAGCATCAGTAAGCAGAAGATAATGCTCTGAGCAAAGGAAGATTCCCAGGTGACGACCTGAAGAAAAGATTAATTTAGCCAGGGTCTGTATGGTAAATTATCTTTTATTAGACCAAGTAATATTACAGACAAACTCTGGGTGCACAAGATCTTTTTCAGGTTTGGAATAGAAACAGCAAACTTCACAGCTAGTTTCAGAATGCCTGCTTGAGTTTAATTTTATCATGGTAATGGCAAGACCTTGGAGAAGGTGATCTTCTCTGGCAGAGCAGTGGCAAGTCATCACTGCCAGGCTGGATGAGGCTTTGAGCAACATGGTGTAGTGGAGGGTGTCCCTGCCCATGGCAGGGGGGTTGGAATTAGATGATCTTTGAGTTCCCTTCCAACCCTAACCATTCTATGATTCTATGACTGATCATAATGGCCAGGTGAAAAGAATAATAGTTTCTACAGTATAGAAGAAAAAAGAAAAAGGTAGAAATCACATATAGAATAGAATTTTTCTGGAAATAGATCACTATGAAACTATAACCATACATTTCTATCAAGGCTGAGATTTTGCTGTTGAATAGAGTTATGAAACCTCTGGGGAGGATTTTTAAAAAAAGGCAGCAATCATGTTGAGGTATAATTGAATTAAATTACAATTATGTACCACAAAATCCTGACTTATGAACTGACGAACAGAATGGAATTCAGCAAACAGAAAGATATGCAGTGCTTGTAATAACAATCACTTACTCCTAAAATGATGTCTTGCTTTAGGAAATGGAAAGGGTTCAGTTTTGAAAACCAGACTCTGAACTGTGCTCTTTTTATCTTTTGCAATTACAGCATCAGTCAAATGAAATCTCAGAAAAAATGGAAAGTATGGTGTAGTTAAGAGATACAACCTGCCTATATCACTTCTGACTTGAAACAAATTTAAGTTGACTGAACAAATGACACACTTATCAGGACATTTGAGATGTACAGGCATGGGAAAGAATTATTTAATATTTTTTACTACAAAGTTGTGGATAAATGCTCTCACAGGGTATAACCTATGCATAGAGAAAACATTCACTCAAATTTTACAGTTGAGATTAAAGTCAACATGAAGGACTTTAAACTAACAGTTACATAGCAAATCCTTAAGTATTTCAGAAGTTCCTACCCATAAGAATGAACCTGAAAACCCATTTAAACTCTGTTTGTGGTTGGATTCAAAAGATCCCGGTTGTAAATCACATATATGAGCACTGACATAATATTTATGATCATGATATTTTAAGTATCACCATGAGTTCACCACACTTAGACTGCCATGCCTGCCTCCCATCATCCACAGCTAAACACTGCCCCTGTGCAATTACATCTGCATTGCTGCTCAGATTGCTGGCAGTGTATCCCAGGGCTTTTACCACTCCACTAGCCTGAGTCATTCATGGAAAGATTTTGCAGCGTACAAAAGAAGAATTGGCTGCTCGTCTCTGAATTACCACACACTGTCAACACATTTAACCAACCATTTCCTGCTCTGTATGCAGTTTGGCTGGTACTGGGTACAGCTGATAGAAACAAATCACAGACCTGTCCATAATAAATGGATCCGTTGGTTTTGCTTCTGGCTGTATTCTCACTGGAAAAGAAAGATGTAGATAGTAGCATCTGTAACAGTAATTTCAACTCTGCAAAAACAGTAGTAGATCTAGAACAAAATTTGTCCCGATTTATCCTAATTTCCCAATTCTTTCCCATTCAGGGCAACTAGCAAAGAACTGGGACTGCATACTCATGCAGACGCGTGATGACTAGCAATGCCTCCATAATAGCTGCACAGGAATCACTGTGATATTGTGGGTTAATCCCAGCCAGCAAACATTTCTTCTGTGCCTGAAATATCCGGCTTTGAAGGCAGTGCCCTAACAAAACGATCCTGAGGCTGCCACGGCAGCAATGGATACCTCAGCTGTGAAGGGCACCTAGTGTTATGCAAGGTTTTGGCTGAACATAGACGTGTTCATAGTACATTAAGAGAGATGAATCAGCAGTGTGTATTGCCAAAGGTCGGAAAAGATTCACCGGCTATACGTTTAGTCAGAAAGCAGTCTTATTGCTTCGAGTCCACATGTTTGGCAATGGACCACCTGCTATTTTAGGGGACCTTCACCCACTGCTATAGCTCACAAACCTATATCCTGAATTTCAGGAACACTCACTTGCCAGAAGCTTTAATTATAAATGTGGTAGATAGACAGTGAACATCCGATGAACTGGTTGAAAATCAGATCTCAAAAGCTGTTTGATACCAATGCCGCCTGTCTTGCTGTGGCACACTGCAGGCCTGCACTGTGCAAGAGCAGAAACAAGATTTTATTGCTTCAGAGGCAACTATTATCATGCAGGCGGGGAGAAGGAATTAAGAGATGTAACAGCTGCAGTTTGTAAATCTACACCTTTATGTCCACAAGGTAACAGATGTGTGGATAGGCTGTAGAGGGTTAATACGACACCGGCATGCTTGCTGTTCAACTGCTTCATGTTTGTCATTATTTTCCTGCAATGAAATTTCATGTAATGAATCTCCTCCTCTACCAATCTCCTGAAGATGTTTTCAAAAATATTCCACTTTCAGATACATTTCACAAACCCTTCTCCTAAAGCCTGCCACAGCAGTAGTCTACCAGAATCTTGACTTGAGCAACATACCAGCACGGAGGATTCTCTATGCAACTCTGTAGTCAAGACCTTTTAAAATACTGGATATAAATACAGCATAGCACATGGAATGTTAAGTTCAAATACTAAATAAACGCATATATAAATTACCAGATAATGTCAGTACATAAGAAAGAAATGGTCAAAAAGGAAGATTTATGAGTTGACTTTGGAAGAAAAGAGTGTGCTAGAACAAAGAACTGTACAATTTACACTGCAAATGAGCAAGTTACTGCCTGAGCTAAAGCAGAACCCACGCTCTAACCTCATCCACAAAAACTGATACAAAGTACTTCCAAATCAAAGCAGGAGTTTCTGTGCACTGACAAAACAAAATGAAATTAAAACGCATACAACTTTGAGTTAACTCTGCATCTTGTCCAGCTACTCAAATACTGCAGAGAATATGGAATTACTAAATTCAAAGAACTATTTCAATGAAAAATGTTTCACTGTGGAAAACAATCATTAAATACAGTACTTTAAGGTAAAACCAGTAAGAATATTCACTATGGCTTCAGTGTCATACTGAGTGAAGCAAATACTAAAACTGCCGTTGACATTAGCGACACAAGACAAAGACTAGATGCTAATTTAGGAAATTAATTTTAAGTATAATTATGGCAAGGAATAACATGAGAATCAAGTAAGATCTGATAAGTGGACAGTCTTTATGATTAATGATTCTTGCCTTTTGAATCTTCATATAAAAGACAATCCTGTGCATGAAAGATGCTACCAGATTTTCCACATAAACCAAAGGAGGCAAATCTGCTGCATAAGGTATTTTGGTTGTTATTCTTATGGATTATTGGAACAAAATTAACCCAAGCCACATCCAGTAAAAACAACAACACTTGATTAAGTGTACCTGATTTAAACCCTGAGGCTTAGCAGTGAAAGAATTTTAAAGGAATGTAATACATTTGAAAAATGTTTGACCAATTCAGAGGTTTCATCATTCTGGTCTGCTTTCAGCAGTTACCTAAACGGAATCCGATCATAACACCAGTGTGTTTGAGATCTGTCCTCTACATAATTATTTCACAGAAAAAGGACAGATAATAGAACCACTAACAGTAAATACTGTTGACTATGCACTTGTGTTCAAAATATCTTTGTGTGATCTGCTAAGGAACTTTGTTCACTTTTTTTGTATTACACTTGGAATAATACAAATTCAACTTCTTAACTGCATAGCTATAGCAGAAGCCCTTCAATCCACACCTTCACCACTCAGCTTTGGTGAGGGTTCTATTACTCACTCTACTGCGTGCTCTGAACGTTCCCTGATAATGAGAACATTTTGTGAATGGGAGAACTATTGAATCAGCTATCAGCTATAACTGAATTTGATACCCAAGATTTTTAGATTTCAAACAAAAATAAAACCCAGGAAATACATCTGTATTTAAACAAAAATGTAAATTGACATATACAAAGAAATGCCCTAAAACATAATGGAGAAGTTAGCATGATGTCCTAAGGCATCAGTAAAAAAAAAAGTATTGGAACATCACAAAACTATTGTGATAATATTTTGATATTATTCATGTCAGCAGTGTACAGCAGGAGGAACCTACCAAGAACAACATGGCCTTTCAAAGTGCTGTTACAGAAAATACTCAAATTTATAAAGATACCTCACAAAGAGTTACAAGAATAGTGAATTCTATACTGCTATAAAGAAATAGCTACTACAATGCAGTAATTCTCCCTCTGACTTCAAAATTCACTACGTAGAGGAAAACATGAAAATGCTCTCTCACACAAGAATAAATGAATGAACCAAGGACACATATGCTTAAAAAATATGCCAAAAATTGAGAAGAATGATGAACTGGAAATAAATTGATGGGTTTTACAACAGTATGAAGGGCAAAGATAACACTCATAAATCACAACCATTTAGCACTTGCGCTTCATTATTAAAGAAACGGCATACGAGTATTTAAGACATACTAAAAGAATATTCACTGGAACCAGTCAAAAAGAGAGGGAGATGTTCAAGATTTGAAAATGAATACATGATTAACAGACAATGACCCAAATCAGTAACCTGGCTGCAGCCACAATATCCAGTGGGAACGCTGTGCAGCAGACGCATGGCTCTTCTCACATGTCCTACAGTGCACTGCCACAGCGCTCAGCTACCACCGCCCCCACACATCTGGAGCTGTGCTAGTATTAATACAGTCACATTTATGAACGACCATAAAAGCAATCTTGGCCTGTACAGTCTCGAACTAAGCATGTACATTTTAAAGGACTACACTTGGAGGCAGTATAAAAGGTACATTGGCTTAAAAATTATTTTAACAACTGATAAATGTCTTCAGCGTTTAATGACTCTGATGGAGAGGCATAGTAAAAAGAATAAAAAAAGGACATGAAGTGAAGACAAAGGAAATTCTTTGCTATGAGGGTGGGGAGGCAGTAGAACAGGTTGCCCAGAGAAGTTGTGGATGCCTGGAAGTGTTTAAGGCCAGGTTGGATGAGGCTTTGAGCAACCTGACCTAGTGGAAGGTGTCCCTGCTCATGCCAGGGAGGTTGGAACTAGATGATCTTTGAGGTCCCTTCCAACCCAAACCATTCTATGATTCTATAAACATGTTTTACTCTTTCTCTGAGAAACATGGTATCATGTGCTAAGTTCTACAAGTGCACACAGGTCAAAAAGTTTGTTACTTAATGAATACTTTGAACGAAAAATTTAAAACTATCATAGTAACACAACACATTTCTTCCACATACATTCTGCAATATCAAAGAAACAAGCTGCTGGAGATGCACACTAGCCAAAAGCTGTGGGAACCAGTAAGGGAGTCTGCCAATGCAGGTAGCCCAAAGACAGCTGGAGAATATCTCATGTATAAAACTACAATATACAACATGCAAAGAGATCAGTGCAGGAAAAGCACAGGCAGCTTTTCTACTACATGTTTATTCTTTATTTTGGGATGGATTAGTGTATGTTCTTTTTTTCTTCCCACAGACATAGTCTTTTCTCCAAGCTCATTGGTGAATATGTAGTATGCATAAAAATTAGATTACTGTAAATGTGCAAAAAATGTCAAATTATTTTTTTTCATGTAGGGTTAAACTATAACCCAGGAACTCAGCCTGAGAAAAGGGAAGTCTGTAACTACAGAGGACTAAAATCTAATTTTGCCATAGTGTTGTTTCAGAAGGGAAGTAATTCAGCTCTTTCCTTGTGTGGACTACTTCCTCCTCTAACTTGGGAAAAGTAAAACCAATCTCTGTCTAGAAGAGCAACAATCCTCTTAGTCACCCCTAGTCTCACATTTTTTCCCAAGCTGCAATTTGAAGGCAAGTCTCCAGTGTAGTACAACATGTATTTGGTAAAGACCAATTATTATAGCTAAATTTACTGAGTAAAAGAAAATATTGCATAATGAGTTTACAAAATTAAATGAAAGAAGCTCTTCCTCATTTCAAAATGCAATTTCAAAATTTAAAAGGTAATTTTAAAAGTATCTTTCAATGCAAACATCTAATTACACTAATTACCAGAAAACTTTCAAAAGGGTTGTATGAGCAGACATCCTTAATCAGCTCATTCTTCCCATGAAGAGTATGCTGGGAAGCTAAGGAAATTCATATACTATTTTCATAAAGGATTAACATTGATTTTCCAACTTCCCATCATAGTAAGTCATGTTTGTGATGTTACATAAGTATTATAGCACGTCAATACTCTTTTAAGAGAGTATTGCTACTAGCCAGCTATTCTTAGCAAAGTTTCAGAAATTGCAAAGACATGCCAGGTGCCCAGTTTAAAGGATGCTGGGAGGTATTTTAAGAGGAAAAAGTGAAACAAAATTCAGCAAAATCCAGGTCAATATGATCAAAGTCCTTCCACTGACATACAGAACACATTAAATGCAAGGTCATTTAATTTCAGTGGCTGTACCAATGACTGAAGGATCCAGCCATCTAGTGCTACCTCACCACTGCAGCGAGAGCCGCAACTACTGTGCAGTATAGACACGGCCAGGTGAGCTAACAGGTTTCCATGGAATTTACTGAGGGCAACTGAGAATTTAGCGTAAATCGTAAAATTACACATAAGAAGCAGTTTAGCTGGGTTAACATGTAACTCAATGAGCTGGTTACTTGCCAGGCCAATGGCAAAATTTACATACATGTTTTAGCAACAGATTCTCATTTTCAACATGTCCAACTACAACAGAAAGAGTTATTCATCAAATCAAATACTTTTCTTGACAGTACAGTCGATTAGTCCAGAAATAGAAACACAGCAAATATTAAGAACCATAGAATGGTTTGGGTTGGAAGGGACCTCAAAGATCATCCAGATCCAACCTCCCTGCCGTAGGCAGAGACATCCTCCACTACACCAGGTTGCTCGAAGCCTCATCCAACTTACTATTCTTTGTGATTATATAACTGGTCAAGAGAATTTCTCTATTTGTGAAATTACCTGCATTCAGTAAAATATTAAAGCTCTTAGCATAGATTTAAAATTATTTTCTCGGATCAATAATTAGTATTTCAAAGAAGTATCTGAAAAAAATGTTTTGCCTAGTAAAGAGTTTCTATAAAACTAATATTTTACTTCATAATACCATTTGGTTTGAAGGTCCACGTCATATATAATGCAATGTCTGACACGCTTTAAAAAATCTTTCTATACATCTTTCTTGATGAGGTAGTAAACCAGCTTTTTCTGCTACATTTTCAGAAAAAAAGTTAGCAAACATGCACTTTTGTATGCAGGCAAATCTTCATAAATAGAAATATAATATTACTACAGTCAAGAGGAAAATTCACCTGTACAAGTCTGCCAATGCTAGGGCATCTTTTAACTTCCATGGAATACCGTGGTATGACCTAAAATTAAGCTTATTAGAAATTCCTTAAAATTTTTGCCACTCCTGTACAAAAAGGTAAATCTCACTAAGTGAAAAATCTCACAGCTGTATGAACAAAATAGAACATTCAAAAATGTACCAGAAAGCACAGAATTTATTGACAGAAGAAATGTACAATTGTATATAAATTTATAAAATTTCCATTTAAATAAATCCTCAAATTCTGTAGATTATAGCAATCAACAAAACAAGCATAAGATTCTCAGCTGCTCCAAATGAACTTAAGTACATGCATTCACTCATATAAAGCACTCATTTGTGAGCAGAACACAAACCACAAATTAACTCTTCCAGATACTGCTTCTTTGATTACTTAACATTTAGATCCAATAAATTTAAGTAATTTATTTGGATAAATTATTTCTAGAGCTATGCATGTAGTAAGTAGATCGATTCAGTATGCAAGAATTGGTCTGCAAATTTATTAGGAGAATCTGCAAAAACGTATTTCAAGCTTAACTATTTGTTGAACAGTAGAGTCCTATAGTAAATGGCATGGGCATGGTCTCACAGATTTCCTGAAAAACTACAGCAAATATCTTAATCTCTCAACTTATTCTAAAATTGAAGAAATAACAAGATTAGTAACAATTTCTTAATATGATCTAGCAGTTAGACACATCTCCCTTTTTTCTTACCATTTCTTAGTAGTCTATTTGTCTTATGAAATTTCCATTCTGTTTCTACTAGCTCTCTTAATTCAGTTTATTCCAATTGTCAGGATTAATCAGGCCAACAGACACAAAACAAATTAACTAGTAAATTGCCTGCTAAAATTCACTGATGCCCTCAAAAGCTGTTCTAAAGCATGCATCTATCTCAGTGGAAATGCTGGTGTGCTACTGTGAAGTCCAAGAAAGAATCTATAGTCCTGAGACAGCAAAAATATTACGTAGCTTAAAGAAAAGCACTCAGCACAATAACAAGAACTGCTGAGAAATCAAAGCTGGTACGATTTTGTTTCTTCCCTTCAGATGTATTTAAATTACAGAGTAGAGGAGCCTGTGTGATTTAGCCTTAGAACTGAAACCAGTTCAATGACTCAAGGGTTTAAGCAATAGAGGGATTAGTGGAATACAGCAAACTACAGAGAACAGGGCAGGCACATGTCTAGAAGCCAAAAGTAGTGAAACAATAGACTAACCAAACTATTAAATCAATCTTAACTTCATAATAGAGATTTCAACATCTATCACTTGCCTGAATATCACTTCTTCCTACCTCAAATATAAATGCTTTAAATACTTAGCAATGCAAGCTTTTTACAGCTAGTAACTGTAGTTAGTTACAGCTACTGAACTGCTATAGTTCTGCTAGATTAAATCCTGCTATAAGCAATTATTTTCTGTAATTGGTTTGTTTAGTTCATGTTATTTGGGAATTAGCACAAGCTAATTAACCAAGATACAGCTATACAAGATTGTGTTCAAGCAAACACAGCATAGCTGTATGTATTATACTGTTTTAACTAGTTATCTTGTGGTAAAAATAGAAGTATTTATTCCATTTGGTTTTCACAGGATTAATACACTTACTACACAAAAGACCTTCTAAACACTCACAAGACTTTTTAATGAATTGTGTCTTTGTCAACAGTTTCGGCAGATTATACTGGAAAAGATGTTTGCAGTCCTTTTCTAACATGAAAACTTCCAAAATGAATGATTTTTCTGTCCAAAACCAAACTCAAAATCAGTACCTTCTGAGATCACTTCCTCGGATTTTAAGATATCTCACTTAATCTGAAGACTTCAAATGCAACTAATTCCTTCTCTAAAAGTACATAGCAAAAATTAACAGTTCTCTTTCTTTCCCTTCCCTGTGGTGCCCCTGCTACCTGAACTGGGGGTTAAGGTTTAAAATTGAATTACAGCCAACTTTGTCTACAATATTATTCATGTAGTAAGAAAACAAAACAATTAGGAGAATAAAACACGTCAGCCTTGCTTTAAGCAGAGTTGGACTAAATGACCAGCATGGTCCCTTCCAACCCAAATGATTCCAGGACTGTTACATGGCAGTCTAGCATTTACCATTATGTCAGTTTTTAAAGACTTTAATCCAGCATAAAAAAGGCATAACAAGAACAAAGAGTTGGTCCTTGATGACAGACAAACTCAAACTACAAATAAGTCACCCCTGCTTTGTGAGTGTCACTGACCACTGGGAAAAGCTATGCACATGGATGATTGTTCTAAGGCACCCTCCGAAGGCTGTACATGAATACTGCTACCTTTCAACTACTGAGTTTAAATAGGGATGACTGGATTTAAGTAAATGACAGCTTAAAGGATGCCAGACTATAGCTAGAGGTCTTCATTGACATTAGGCTTTGCAACTCTATGAGCTGCCTGACTTTCCCAAACAAAATGCTCGTACTGCCCTCCTGTCTTAAAATTTGATGTGCCATCATCCATGCAATCACTGAACTTTTCTTTTGCCTCTCAAGCTTTCCCTTTCCTGTAAGATTCTTTCTGAAATTGGTCCCTCTTATTCAGTCACATGTGTTTCTTTTCTCACCACCTTTGCTGCTTTTGTCCTGCTAGTTATGCCAGCCAACACCACCTGTGTCCGTTTTCTTCAAGCAACACTTAAAAGAAGTCCTTCAATTTGACTGGACCCCTCCTCTGTCAGATCTTCCCGAGATCACAATACCTACGGTGAGTTGTTTGCTGTTCAGATCCATTTTTTGTCTCACTCCTGGTAGACATAAAGGACATCTGCTTTCTTCAGACAGTCAGAAATGACCAGACTGAGAGGAGCACTGCATGTCTTTGACATATGACCGATTTATTTTTGCCTCCCAGTAAAACAGCCAACACACTACTGCAACACGGCATACTTAACCAACGGACAGCTTGGGATGCAACATAACCAACAAGTGCTTTTTTGCAGGCTGTTTCTAACTAGTCCTCTCACACTGAAACAAAAAGTGACAGTTTTCTGTCCAGTAGAACCAGAAAAATGTTAATTTCATGACTCCATCAATTTTTTATTCTAAAATATTATAATATTAAGCTTATTCTACCATCAAATAAGTGGCTGTAACTTCCATTCATTGTGGCAGCCAAAAGTAATGGAACAAGAGCGAATTTGTTTCCCTTTTTAAAAAATGTAGTGAATTTCTGAACTATACAATATTTGGTTTTGTTTTGTTTGTGACATCCAACACACTTGCAGTTGTTTAACTCTCAATCATATGAGAGAGAGAGAGAGAGATCAAATATGCAGGAACATAGTCTGCAAGAGTCTGCTGTAAGTCAAATAAAATGTACACGTAAAACTACCATTTTCAGGCTTTTTATGTGGCTTATGGAAAACTGAAATAAAGCGATTATGTTTTTTAAAAGATATAACATTTTATACATAAAATTAAGTATTTTTAAAAGAACGTATTTTTGCAAAAGTCAGCATGTTAAACGATGAATCTCTGCACAAAATTTTGGATAAAATTATTTCATATTTGTGTAACTAAAACATTTATTAATTTATATTGAGTTTATCCAAATGTTTTGGCCAATCAGTTGATAGCTTTTGCAAAAATTATATTCTCAAAATAAAAAGTACGAACTTTTCATTCTGAAGTTGATCTGTATTTGTTCTTTTTAAATCATGTAATTCTACATAGATAAAACAAGATTATTTTTTCCTCTTGATGTTCAAAAGAAGTTTTGGGTTTTGGGGGGTTTGGCTGTTTCTTTTGCACAAGAATAAAAGTCTAGTATTTATTGTTTTGGGAGCAAATAGAAATCCTAGTTATATCTCTGCATACAGGAATTTAAAATATGATTTAGTTTTTCCCTTTTGTCCTTTTCAAAGCAATTTACTGTATACAGGGTTATAGAAAATTCCTTACATTTTTTCCTCCCAAACCCTAAGCTTATATGTAAAATATCCTACCATCATCTTCAAGACAAGCAGTACCTGAAGCCAGCACCTCTTTCTCTTTGTGTTCCATGCATGTATTTGAATGGTTTGTTGACAGCTTTTAGGATGCTGCACATTCACAAACCCTCCACCTATGAGGTAGACAAGAACTATGTGATTTAATTTGATCTCTTCTACTCCATGGCAGTTAGAAACAGCATATTATGAAGATGTGAAAAACCTAGAAGAAAATTCTACTTTTAATGTTCATTTTCTTTCTCAAACTGAACACACTATTAAGCTTAAATAATAACAAAACTATTTCATGGTGCTTTAATGTATGACACTACAAATAAGTTCATAAAATATTAATTACACTTTCTCAGTCAAGAAAGTGCCTACACTGATGCAAAACCAGAACTAATTACTATGATGTAAGTCTTCTCAGCAAATATGGCAAAAGAATTCTTTTCTGACCACAGCAACCATTTTTTCATCTTTTTAAGTTCAAATTAGTTACTATACTGGTTTCTTAGATTTAATACTAAAGCCATAATGGTTTACCGTGGTTTTGTTAACATATTTTTGTTTAATTTATTTCCCGATAAAAATTACATTTTAAAGATCTCTAAAAATATCTATCAAGTCTTTTAACATACAACTTCTAGCATGACCTTGTGCAGTTCAGGATGGTTGAGCACAATGAAAATAAACTTGGACATTTGTCACATTATGCCCTTCTGAGATTTTCAGAAGTCTCAATATAGTTCCAGTGGGTCCAGTTCCACACCTGGAGGTAACAGGAAAGAGTAGCAACTTGGGAAAAATCTTATAAGAATTTTTAGAAAAGGTCATACATATTTATGACACCTTAATAACTACTTCACCTTTATAAGGAAATACCCATGTTAAAGAAATCTTTGTTCAACTTCTTTGCAGAGCTTTGCGATTTAATTCTGAACAAGTAAATACAGGTGAACAACTTCAGATGAAATCTTCTCCAAATCTAACACTAACATATTAAAAGGCTTTTAAAAACTACAGTTTTTCCAGACTGAGATTACTTTCCTCCACCCCCAAAGAAAATACTCTCAGAAGATACCACTTCTGGCTGTGGCAATATGGTTCAGTCAGAAGTTATGTATCTGTGCTTTACTCCAAAATATCAGAGAAAAGAGAAATTGAAATGATGATTGAGGGGGAAAGAGAGGAGACCTAATGCAACAGCATTCGATTTATCCTCTTTCTAGAAAATCTAAACACTTTCTTTATAAAGTTGAAAATGTGCATGAAATCTGTTTGTACCGAGTCCATGGGAAAGGAAGGATAAAAATATTTAATTACCATAATTTTGCAAAGCCCTTAAAATTAATCGCAAGAAGCAATTAAAGGTACTTTTAGCATCAAGTTTTACTTCTAGTTCTTTTATTGTTGTTTTGATATTTGGTAGGCAAAATATTTTGAATTTGCACTTGATAAATCTCACTGGTAATTTACTTATTTCAGAATTATTAAAATGTGTAGTAATGCATTTTTATACATAACAACTATTTCCAAAGCAAATACTGAAACATGAGAAACCTATGTCAATACGAAGTCCCTTAAATAATAACTAAACAAATCATGTACTAACAAAAATTCTCCTATCAGCTTATTTTCTAGAAAATGCTTGCATCATTCTACCTCAAATCAAAGCTAAAACCATCACAAATCAGTCTGAGCTGAATTTATAACATTCCTGAAACTAACATCATTTTCGCTCTGTTTATTGTAATCTTACTAGGAATCTCAGATTGGTTATCACTGACTGAATAAAGGGATTAAAACCACCATTATTTTGCAATTAATAAAGATATACATGATATCTGGGCTTTTTTTTCTGTGCTGTCTAAATCACTGAGGTGAAAATAAAGGTGTTGTCAAGCAATATAATCTTTCTATTGCAATGAGATACTATCTGTTTGAGTTGTGAATGTCTGTCGTAACCTTTAGCTAACAGCCAGAGTAGGGAAACTAGGAGGGTTAGCACATAAAAGACGGTACTTTCAGAGAGTAAATTTTATGAACATTCATTCAAGTTACACATGCCAGTTTAAAATAAAATGTAATATAGGTGTTTCTTTATGACCAATTAGCAGCAAAACATTTCTTTGACACGCTGCTATGCACTCATGCTGTTTAGAAAGAGGAAAAAAAACCCAACTGACTAAAGCATCCACAAAACGCAAGTTGGTTAAAAGTTATAAACTTGTATACTGAAGATCCAAGAACAAAAGCATGCTAAAGAAAAAAGCAGAAGTGGATTTACATTCAAAAATATATTACTAACTGGTAATATGAGGTATTTTATAAACTTTAAGGAAGAAAATAATTACCTGGTTCTAGTACTTTTTAAAACTTTTATTATATCTGACATTCATATTTTGTCCAACATTTTTCGTAACAGTCACTTATTTTTGTATAGTACGGAACAAAGGAGAGTCCCACACATAATTTTATATCAAATAGTTGCAATGTGAACTGAATAGATGCAAAGTATACCTAAATTACTTAGAAATACTTCTATTGCATTCCATTTCAACAAGTTAATATACAAATCACACTTAAGACTGAGAGAGGACTTATATTCCTATTGTTTACATTAATCCCTACTTCATTTTCCACATAGCAACAGCTTTCAGTGTCCTTAAAGCACTGTTATTAAATGCAGGACATTATAGATCCAGCATTAGATAGAAACCCCCTACCATTCTACTTCTAACTCTGGAATAAAACTACTACTTTGTTTTAACTACTTACTATATCACGAACTGTGTACTATGGGCTATAGAAATGCACATTTACCATGTGAACGTGTCTTCCATTGAATCTTAGATTCCTCCCAAAATGCCAGAAGAGCAGGTACTTGCAACACCACAGAAAGTCTGCACGCTGCACTTGTCCCAACTAACAGTCAGGCAACAGCTGCTCAGTTTAAAGCTCCAACTGTGGCAAAATGCATAACTGACATGCCTTGTGTAAGCCATGAAGAAGACATGCATTTGGCTGGCTCCCTGAAGGTCAGGTTACCCACCTCCTCAGATAAAAGCTGAAACACTGGGATTCGAATGGAAGGAAGTTTAGAAATTAAGGACAAGCATACATCCTGCTAAGAATAAAGCATTTGATTTTGACAGCCAGAGTTATAAACAAGAGCGATTTAAGTTCTGCTGGATTTTTGTCTTTAAACATATAAGAAATAAGTTAGCCTACACCCAAGCTTTTGAACAAGTTATATTTATATCAGTGTTGTTTAAACAGGCCAAAAGCAATAAACGGAGCTCGTTTTGTTTTAGGAAACTTCAGCTGAAGCATTACCAGAACGCGACATGGGTTGCTTTATTACAGATGCCCTACCTTCACAGCTATATGCACTAGAGTCTCCAACAAAATGGCAACAGCGTTAGCTTTAACAGCACAAAGGGCTATGACTTCGGCAACGATCCAAAAAGGTTTTCTTTGGGAGGCAAAGAAGAAAACCTCCTCAAGGCTTCCAGAAGTGTGATTAACTGTAAAGAAAACTACAACTAGAGGGACTTAAAAAGAGAGCATAACCTTTTGGGCTGCATATCTAGGGTAGTTAAACTAAATAGACACCAAAACTCTGCCTTGATCCCAGCAGCCGGTAGTATCAGCTCTGGCATTTTATCACTTCTTTTCTTCATTCTAACTGTAGCCTTTTGTCTACGCACAGTTTACATCACTTTTTAAAAGCAGCAAGGACAACCATCAGTGAAGAGCTAGTTATGAAATTTGCTAGAGTACGCAAGACTGAAAAACAATACGCTGCCACAAGAAACCTTTCTTCCATTTCCCAGGAAGTGTGAGAGAGCAATCCGTGCATAACCTGGAATGTGAGCAGTACACTTAGAGTCACTTTGTTTACATGGTGAATGTACGTCTTGTCTGAAAAGCCTCTACTGGAAGGACGATTGTGGAACCCCGCCAACACACCATTATTTTTTCATGGACAATATCCACATATTCTTTCTTAATTGCAAGAATGACAATTTAGTGTTGTTTCCAACTTCCTGCTGAAAACTAGCACGCTTAAATTTCTGAAGAATTCATGTTAAATATCATAACATAAGGACCGCCAAGGGGAATACAGTATAGAATTTTAAAACCAATTTTATAAGTATCAACTTTTTAAATGCTATCTCCCTACATAAATACAAAATAATCCATCAAACTAAATATTTCTCATTAGTATAGGGTCCATATTAAAGAATTTTCCAATAATATAAAAGCAAATATCAGAAAATCTAAAGAAAAAATTCAGAACATTTTTAGTTCTATGAAGAAAATTGTACAGTATATCTTAAAATTTAATTAAAAAAAAATTGTGTCTGGTTATAAATAATACAGCATTATCCTATAACAGTTGATTTTCTTCTAATTTGTTTCCTAGAAACAAAACTTCAAGGGAATCTTTAACGATGACTTGAGTCATCTTGAGGCTTGAGGTTTTTTTTGCTTCTGATAGACATGCTAACATAAACATACCAAAAAAATTCCATTCTACACTTTAAAAGTTCCCATGGACATTAATTTTACAAGGTCCATTCAAACAAATGTTCAGACTTTTAAAACAAAAACAATAATAAGCATTTTAGAGATTAACTATCTGCACTTAGAGTCTCATTTCTTCTTTCCTGAAGACTAATCACTCTTCATAAAAAAAAAAAGAAGTTTGATTTTAAAACTAACATGACTTTGAACAAACTTCTGATCTCTCAACCTTCATCTACGGACATTAGTATGCCCTTCATTCTCTTCCTCACAACAAAGGTCTAAAAGCACAGACTCATTCTATGAATTTAAACTCTTTTTTCTGCTGGTGAAAACAACGGCAATAGACTACCAATAAAATACCACTGTAAGCAGAGAGACAGCTACAAAAGCCAGAGGGTCATCAGTGTACTAAACTGCCAAATATAATAGGAACTAAAATATATACAAAACCATCCCAAACTCAGTTCTGTGTCTTAATTGCTTATCTCTATATATTAGTTAGGATATCCAGATTCATAAAACCTGTACCTTCCTGTACCATGAGTATGACACCTGTAGCGTCCAAAGGAGCAATTTCACAGATGAAAATTGCAGTAATACACCTTACTGCACTCAGAAAGAGAACTATAAGGATGAGACAAGCTACGTTGGCAGAGCTTAATTCTTTGTGCCTACAATGTAGTAAACATGTCAGATTGAAGGATGTTTTTGCTAAATTAATGTGGCTTGGATCCTCCTTAAGTCCTTCTCCTCTTGCCCTTGTATGCCCAACCTGGCTGCAACTAGGCCTGACCAGATATTCACGGGTTTGGGAGGCTTGGGAGACTGCAACGATCTGTCCCTTCTGCCAGTGCATGGAAACAACCATCATAGCCACCTCCAGACTGTCCATCCCATGTGCCTCTTGGCTACAGCTGTCCTCCCAAATCTTTTTCCTCCTTTCTGTCATCTCAGCCTTGGTCAATGCTTCCTGCCATGTCACACTTAATCCTGCCCCTGACCAGGTGACCTGCACTTGTTCCTCATCTTCTTGACCTATGTCCTGGAGCCAACCAAGTAGCATGAAATCCTTGGTTTCCGGACGCACGCCCTTGCCTCAGGCCACATTATCTACTTACTGTCCGACACACCTTCTGGATTTTATTTCCTCTCCTACAGTGCGTTGCCTGATCCATATTCTTACCTTAGATTTTAAGACATGTTTTGTCTTTTCAGGTCTTAATCTCAGCTCATTTGGCTTTATCACTCACTCTAGCTGGTCTTAATCTTTGGGCCCAAACACACAGACACCAGATAAATCATGTTGGTCTTCCTAAACCTGCGTACATAAAGCTTGTTACTGCCCATGACTCTGCCATACAGCTGTCAGACAACTGCCCCAGCTTCAGGAATCCTGGAATTTCCCCAGTATTTTAAGAATAAGTCTTGGGCAAAGGGTACAAGAAACAGCAGTGGGAAAAGCCAGAGCCTTGAGTCCTGTTTGCTGCCCATTCTTTGCTGATGGCAAAGTCTGATTACAGAAAAAGCAGAGTCTCTGAATACCGAGGGATGAATGAAGTAGGTTTTCGTAAGATCAATGCAGTCTGCCTCCATCTTCATGACAAATGAGTTTTCTTCTGTTCTTGGTCAAAAATTGCTGTTGTCTATTTAACAAGTCCTGAGTGAGCTCTCTCTGGAAGACGAACAACAGTGATCAAGGATGTAGTCTGATTTACATCACTTAAGAAAATGGCATCAGACTTAAACACCTTTGAAAGACGCTAAAGTGAAAAGAATAATGATACAAAATGTTTGCAGTCTGCTCCATCCTCAGGCACTTCTTTTTACTTTCCTTTTGTTTTTCTTAGATTACGAAGCTACAGAAGTTATCCTTGTTAAGGGATCCTTGTTAGGGTACAAGTTTCTTTCCAACGATTACTCTGGATACAGGTATCAAATACAAAGAAAACCTTTTTTTCATTAAAATGCAATTAAAATGTCAACACCATATGAACTGTGACAATGACTGAGTTTTCAAATATGATTCCAGTGAAAGTTCTAGCCTGTTCACAACTATGAACAAACTTCTACAACAATCAATTTGTAAGAAACAGAACAGGCTGAGAAGCAGGATTTCCTTTTTACAGGAAGAAATCTGGTTTCAATCCAAATCCCATTGAAAGACATTCTCAAAACATCTTACTAACCAGAAATTCTGATTTACATACACAGAGGTGCTAAAACAGTGCAGTGAAACGTCTTCATACATGCAAATTATGTTCTCTGTACCAACAAAGATGCTGACAAGGATGTGAATGTTACTGACCAGCTGTGGGAACTCCAGGCATCTGTGGTTCCCGGGAGTACACTCTTAGACTGTCCCTGTGCTACTGGGACCTGAGTCACAGCTCCTCAGTCAGGAGCCTGACAGCTCTCTGAGCCATCTGAGAGCAGAGCTCGCAGGCTCACTGCTCCAGACCCAAAAGATGAGTCTCCTACAGAGCAGGCCCTACATGAGTTTTAAAGACTCTCAGTCCCAGATTCACATGACTGGAAATTCTGGGTCTTCAGAGGTCTGCTGTGTTTGGAAGCCTTCTCTGGAACTAACAAAACTGGCAGTTGATCTGCCCGCAAGACCATCCTAGCCCTGGGGACTAGGAACATTACGGGTCCTTAGCTACCAAACAAAGCCTTAGAACAGTATTTCCTGGAGTTGGACTACTTGTCACTATACGGTTCATTGCTCAGGTCACTAAATAACTCCTGAAGGACTGAACACAAAGAACTCACGATGTGCTTAGTGCAAGGGAAACATAAAACCAGGCGCCTATCCAAGCATTAGGGACTCTGTGTTTGCAGGATCCCTATTTCTAGGGCAAATACTACATAAAATCCCTAACTACAGAGCATATAAAGGTTTTGAGAAGTCTTCCTTTTAAATCATAAAGGACACTCCCCATTAAGGTAATGGGCTCCTCTTTAAACACATTATGCAAGACAATGCTGAACTTTATCTCCAAGAATTGCAAACATTTTGAAAGAAAAGTAGTGGAATGTCATCTGGTCCAGAAGAGGTCCTCCAAACACAAATCCGACAGCCCTTGAGATCTTTTCGAGACTTGCTAATACAGACTGGATTAATAAACAAATTCACTTCCACTTTTGAAGTTTTTTAAGAACTGTCTCGAAAATCATTCCAAGTGCAGAAATAATTACTGTGGTCTTGACAACCATCTAAATTGTGTCCGTAGTTTCATGTCTGTACTGAAGCTTAGCTTGTTGCAAAGCTGAAGAATGGTTTTACCTGGTGGAAGATATGCATCTACTTCACACGGACCTTGATATCATGTTACATGTCTCTGGCAAAATACTGGATATACTGCAACACAATTTGTACCTGGGCTGCCCCTCAGAGCAATTCAGAAATCATGAAGTATGGAATTCAGTAGTCCACCCACTCTATGTTCCCTGTGCATCAGCTTTCTACTGCTTTCAGACTGAACTTACTGGCCTGAGCTGCAACTTTAAATGGCTTATGACTTTCTTACCGGAAGAACTTCATTGTCCCTCATACTGGGGTACTAGTGATCAGCACAGGTGCACAAACTGTATTTTTTTTTTATTGGTAAGAGAAAAAGATGAGTTTGAGCACTTTCCTCGAGAGCCTCTCACCTCTGTAAAAAGGATCTATTTCCAGTCTGAATAGTAAAGGTCTATATACCATGTTGCATGTGCTACTGTGAGGGCTTCAGTGACTAGATGGGTATGAGAAGAGCTTTGTGCTCTGCTGGCTGCTTTAACTGTTTTAGATAAGGTATGACTGTAAGCCAATATGCTACAGACAAAAATAGGGAAACTTTCATGTATTTTCACAATTTCAGAAAAAAATAAGTAAAAAGCTTGTATGAATGAAGCACTTCGGTGCAATTCTGAATCCTACTGAGTTTAAAAAAAAAAAAAAAAAAGCAGGGAGGGCAATAAATATGAAAATGCAATTCCTGCAGAGTTGAAAGGCATGAGAGGAAGGAACTAGGCTCTATGCCTGCTGCCCAGCCACATGCCCATTATGCAATATTCTACAGTTTACAGTCATACATTTAACAACATGGCTACATTGAGCCCCTAAATGCACTCCATGATAAAACACTCAAGACTAGCTAACTTTATTAATTATTTTTACAAGTAGAATAAAATCCCTACATTTCAGGTTTAGCTGGAAAACTTTTTCTCAAAAGAGCTGCCACTCTCACTGAAAAAACTGCCTAAGTGTGTTAGTCAACTCTTCCTTTCAGTACAGTCACACATTTGTTAGTTTCTACTTCCTCCAGCATGTCATCTTTCTGTGACGGCAAAAGAACAGAATTTCCAAAAGAACACAGTTGGTAGAAAACATTCCCCAGCCCTGAAAAGCTGCTTCCTAATTTGGAACAGAAAGAACTAAACTTATTTTTTTCAAAAAAAAAGTTTTATAAGTCAGTAAACTGAAGCCTACAATCTTACGTTTACTTGCAAGATAATCCATTTAAACTAAATCTTGTTTCATATACATTATTAAAAGACCTTTTTCTTCAAAATCATTTGTCACTGATAATTTTAGAGTAAGACGCATATACAACTTTCCTACTCCCAAACGTTTTACAAAATAAAACTAGAATTACTCAGATAATCCATATTTTCAATTAAACAAAAATAGAATCCTCTTACACTTAAGAATATATTTGTATAATGCCTGCACAAAGGTAATGATACATTTAAATAAAATACATGACAATGTATACAGGCATTAAAAACTGAAATATTAAACACAGCATGTTTTAAAAACAATTGTGTTTTCTCTATGTTAGAGGTAAACATTTTGATGAAGACCTATTAATTCATTGAGCTGAAACGCACAACACACACAAATATCTAAGGCAATTTAGAGATCTCTAACTCAGGAAGCAATTTGACAAAACAAACCATTCAGAGGCAATGCTAAGACAATGTGACTTTGCCCCTTATTGTTCCCCTCTTTTACAGGATTTTTTTTAACTGAAATCAGTTTCTAGGAACAAGAACAAGAACCCAGGAAGGAGAGGGAGGTGATAAAAGTTGATGCTGGCATTGCCACTTTGACCACCAACTCAGAGTCTCAGTGAAACTTTCACTCTAATATGCAACAGTTAATCATTGTCTAACACTAAGTAGTAACATGCAATACAGCAAATCTCCAATAGCACCTTTATATAACACATCTTCACAAGGTAAAGAACTGGATATGCCACGAAAATATTTTACTATAATTACTTCATAATAATTCATCGCTTCTTTCAGCTTTTATTTATAATGTTTTTAGGCATTATAACATTTATAGGGCACAAAGGAAGCTTGAGTTCAAATTTGAGTGGCAGAACAGTAACTAGATAGATCAAGAATTCTTTTATTTATGCTTATATAACATTGCAAATTACTTTTGAAGATATTTTAAAATAAATTTTTATAATATTTTGTTTTCATAATGCTTTCTAGTTCCACCCATTGTCAGTCCTATTGGTGTTCACATGTTCATTTGCTAGTGATTCCTTTTATTTCTTTCAAGTAATGGATATAATTTCTCCCTTAGGACATGCCTACCTCTGTATAGTGAGGGATGGTGCAATGATGCTCAAACTACCACCATCTCAGCTAATGCCACCACCAGAAAGGGTCATATTTTGAAGGATTATTAACTAGGGCTGCCTATATTGTTTTCAAACCAATCACTATAAGGGATTTCCCTGCATCATGAGAATACTCCAGTTCAGGTCTGAATAAGCCAGCAACAGGTCAAGTGTCTTACACTGCACTATCCTGCACAAACCAGACGTCTATGATTCTTTCTTTCATCACAGCAGTGGTCTACTGCACTTCCATCAGGATCTTTATGTTTGGACCTTACATTTTACTATGATTTTTTCATACATTGCAAATCCTTTTTCAAGTACGATTTGAAAGGAAAAACTGTAAGACATATTTACTACAAAAAAAAAACCAAAAAAACCTTAAATACAAAGACCTGAGAACCTATGCTTTAAGGTTTTATGGAAGCAAGCGAACACTTGAAAAAATCTGTCCTGTCATAATTTGTGACACACGAGAAACATTGCTACTCTTGATCAAAACAGTAAAAACAAAATCAGAAAAGGGGTCTTCCATCCATTCTTCAACAGGCTGAGCAACATGAGGAAAACCAACCTTAAAAGATACAATGCTAATTTCCTGTTACTGATACTAACTCAGGGCAGTGCACAGCACTGAAATTAATAGCTATATGGGCACTGACAGTCAAAGCAAATATTTATTTTCATCTCCCTGGTCTCTCTGCAACCTATGACACTCTGAACTTAGATATACTGCTCTCTCGTCTGAGAAAGGTTGGTAAGGCCCTGATGAAACCCACAACAGTTTGAACTGTTTCTGGAGCGTTACAGACCGCAGCACTGATGGAAATATCACCTTCACTACTGTACCGGTTTTGGCTGGGTCTGAGCTAATTCTCTTCATAGTAGCTCACACAGGGCTATGTTTTGGATTTGCGACCAAAACAGTATTGATAACACAGGGATGTCTTAGTTGTCGCTGAGCAGTGCTTACACAGAGTCAGGCCTTTTCTGTGTCTCAAGCTGCCTCACCAGCAAGTAGGCTGAGTGTGCACAGCAGCTGGGAGGGGACACAGACAGGACGGCTGGCATCAACTGACCAAAGGGATAGCCCATACCATATGACATCATGGTCAGCAAGTTAGGGGAAAGAGGAGTAAAGATGTACGTTTGGAGTGATGGTATTTGTCTTCCCAAACAACTGTTACACGTGGTTGGAGCCCTGCTTTCCTGGAAAGGGCTGACCATCTGCCTGCCGATGGAAAGTTGAGAATGAATTCTTTGCTTTGTTTGTGCACATGGCTTTTGCTTTATCTATTAAACTCTCTTCATCTCAACTGATGAATTTTCACGCTTTTACCCTTCCAATTCTCTCCTCCTTCCCACTTCGAGGGGAGTAAGTGAGGATTAAGTGAGTGGCAGTGCAGTGCTTAGCTGCCTACACCAGGGTTAAACCACAACAACTATTAAACCACACCTGCATCAATCTATTTTCTTTTCAACACCTCCAACAACTACTAAGTGAAATGTTCCAGTAACACACTGTATCCTGTGGGAAATCCTCCACTGCATTTGACAACAGAGTTGTAATCAATGTCAATTAAAAGTTCTCAGGTTTAGATGAGATTAGCTTATGGTTGAAGTTAAATCCAGCATTAAGAGGGGATGTTGGACATATGAAAATAACCTTCATACCAATCTGCATGGACAGGACGATTTTCTTTCTTAAAAAGTACACACTCATTAATGATAACCACAGCTCTGAATTCAGAAAGCTGTTGGGTTCCTTGCTAATGCTAATGTCTCATTTAATAGCAATGCCACATAACACTCCGTAAATGTTTTTACAGAGGACTCTGTTACTGATCACAGAATCACAGAATGTTAGGGACTGGAAGGGACCTCAAAAGATCATCTAGTCCAATCCCCCTGCCTGAGCAGGATCACCTAGATCAGATCACACAAGAACACGTCCAGGCAGGTTTTGAACATCTCCAGAGAAGGAGACTCCACAACCTCTCTGGGCAGCCTGTTCCAGTGTTCTGTTACCCTTACTGTGAATAAGATAACTGATAATGTTGTCATTTCTCAGATGTATGAAACCACCATGATATATCTGAAGATGAACCTTGCACATCCAAAAACCTTCAATATCCTAAAGCTGCAACATCTCTTCCTCTACAGAGACCACTACAGCAAATCATTCCTAGACCACTACAGTAAATCAAATCTCTACACAAGCTGTCTGTGGAATTGTAAACCCAGTTCAAGATCTTTGACTTTTTTTAAGGTCTCACTTGCTTGGCTCAGAATACAACAGAAGCATACATCATACAGTATGGGCACTGCAGAGATCCCCAAACTAGTGCAAAGTGTGCTGGTACACAGAGCTCACATGTGCAGCCACTAGCTTAGGCTCTATAAAAAGGTACAGCCATATTAGCATGTCAGTGAGCCTGAGCTAATTACTCCTGCTGCTTCCAGTTTCAGAACTCAGTCAGAGCCTGCAGCTCTATGGTGACAGTTGCCAGCTGGCCTTTTCGGGCACTGCAGCAACATGCCCCATGGGAGGCTGACATTTATACTCAGGGGACAGAGCGTCTTAAGGACAGAGCTCCTTAGAGTCTCGATCAGGGTCTGGGGCATCAAAACCCTGTGCTCTCTTCTTCCACTCTACAGGAAGAAGGTTCACCACTCTGCACCATCAAGTACACAATTCAGTTCTTTTAACCTTGCTTTCCAGAGCTGTCGCAGGAACCTACACATTTATTTTCCTAAAGCACTCATCTCCCCAGAACAAATAAAAAGCAAACAAAAAGACTAAGAGAGAGACTAAGTAAAACTAGAACAGGCCACTCTCTGGGATAAAAATAAGATAACCTGATCTGAGCACAAACTGTACTGTTATTTGTCTGTAAAATGAGGTCAGTACCTGAACTAGTTAAGGAACTGCACTGAGAATGCTGTACTGATTCTGTCATACTCCTGTAAAATTTTGGGCAAACTGTAATATCCACATGCTTCAATTCTACAATTGTACAACTGAGATATTACATCCTTTTGTTACAGTGCATCAAATGATGATAATTCCCCAAATGCTTGAGCACCTTAGGAAATATTCTAGACATAATTAAAAATTATTTTAAAATGCAGTTACTGTTCTGTACAAAACCCTGTTTTAATGCAATGAATTTGTACTAAGAACCCCTTTGTCTTGTTTAGCTTCCAAAACTGACCAAACTAAATCACATAATGGTATTCTTATTGAATACTAAGATGATCAGCATGGAAAGTTAGTATGTAATATCCATCCTCCAATAGGCATTTTCCACATAGGCAATACCCACGTTATTTGAAATGATCCAGTACTAGAAAGAAAATGGATCTGGGAGAAGAACAACAATAAATCAGTCATGAATTGTACATATTTACCACAGTGCTATGCTGACAGTTAGTTGAATAATGACAACAATAATAACTGAACAGAGTATATACTCCTTTCTTAAGCCCTGAACCAAGTCAGCCCATGAGCAGGAGCGCGCGGTAAATGAGAAACACTACACAAAGGAACACCCTAACAACAATGGCTTAGGCACGAACTTTGGATGCAGACAGGAATACTTCTAAAAAAACCAAAAACACAACAAAGAATCTGAAAAGGTATCTGTTAGTAAGAATCTTTTCAGTTTTGTATGCATTTTTACTTTATTAAGCTAACATAGCTAGTCACTATGACACATAATGATTGTGAAGGAAAATCTCTGAAAGCATGAAAACCTTTATCTGTTAACTTCATATATGAGTATATAAACTACAGAATATTATATATTTTTCAATACACCCTATACTTACAGTGGATAGGGTTCAAAAAATTAAATCTTCATTACCTTTAAGCATTGTTCTTCCAGTTGATCCTCCAAAGATATTTAGAAGACCGCTTCTTGCTCCTAACGATATAGTTGCTTCTAGTAAAGCACCAGTTATATAGTTAGAGAGTGCAGTCCTCTGTAAAGTGGCACGATAGTGGCAGTAAGCACCTGTTATACATGGTTTTACACAAACCCATCACTTTTGCATACACAATCTGTATCAAACGTTGGGAGTTTTCTCAGAAGACGAGGAAAATATTCAAAATATCTTCTGCTCCTTCTTCTTCTCTCACTGTATTGAAGATCTGTGAAAAATGCAGAACTGTTAGTTCATCTGCTTAAGATAATAAACTGAACATCAAAAAACTCCAACTAGCATGACTTCTTGTAAAGTTCAACAGCCTCTGCAAGAACACACTGTGTTAAAACACTGCATTCATGCATTAAAACTGAAATATCTATGAATTCAAAATGGATTTGTGAAGATTTTTGAGCTGGGTTCCCAAATAGGCTATTTAAATAAGATGGCATTCTGGCTTTCAACTTATGGTTAAAAGCATTCTAATTAAAACCAAAAGCATTCTAATGAAAACCATTTTTAAAAATCACCATTAGACAAAGAAACACTCCATCAATATATCTGGTCAACATTTGAAATCAAGAATATACACAATTTATAAGATTATTAAATCTATTGTCTTACAGGTATCAGTAGCAGAAAAACAGATCTACTCAGGGTTTGCAATTTTTCTCGCCGACTGGGGTGGGTTTTTGCAAACAGAAATGGTTTTAATCACTGTAAGCAATCTTTCAAAACATTCTGGTGTCACGTTCATTGCATTACTTCCAGCCTACGCACAGGTTCTCTATCTAATATTGGTTTAGTACTCTTTTTCCAATATTTGTGCTAACACACTAATGAACTTCAGCCTGTGGCTTAGCAACTAAGTAATGTTTGCTTATTTAAAAGAGTCTAATGATCAAAGCAAGAATCTGGAAGAAATCTTTTCATTTAGTATACCATGAGAGACTACTTGATTCTTTGCATTCTTGTATGCTGACTTACTGATTAACATTAATAATTTGTTTCAATGCTCTGTGCTTTGTAATTACAAAGTGTAAACTACCAAACTAAAAATTACCATAGGGAAAGGTCATTATAACTAATACCAGGACAGGTGCTAACACAATTTTTTCGAGGTGCTGAGACAATTTTCACAAGAAATAAGCTGATGGCTTAATGACTGTTTTTTGTGATTTAATGGCTTGGTTCTTGTTACCATCCTTCCCCACATTCGAACAAATTATAGCTATCCACAACATGGCAGAAATTGCATCCAGTCCTATGAGCAAGCACACGTGCTCAGTCAAATGATAAGAACCTGTTTGCACAGTCTGTGCACGCCACGTGTCAGAGGCACCGGCAACCTCACCACAGGACACGCACGGGCCCAGCCACGTAACCACGGAAGGAAGCGGCTGCCGGCATGGAGCTCTGCACACACGTCCACTTCTGCCCTAAGACCTGCATCCACCCTGCCATGTAAGTGAGGAGGGTTGGAATGCCCTGCTCCCACGAGGTACCTCACCCCTACAAACAAAAGTTGTGAACAATGATGTAATTCTTTCATCCGGATAAAGAAACTGAGAATAGCAGAAGCTTTGATTCACCTACTAAATTCAAGATTTGACAAAATGTTTACTACTTATCTATTTTTTGCCATAAACCAGAGAACACAGTACAATGCAGTATTTATTAAAGTACATATTTCTTAGCTTTGATTTTTTTATTAACAATTTTTGTGGGGAAATAATAAAATTTTATTCAAAATAGTAATGTATTAACTACTAATGTAATTCAGTGATTTGAAAAAGAGCACTGACATATTTATTAACAGAAAATAATTTTAAAAATCACGTTGACTATGACTTTATGACTCAACTCCACCAGAACCATGGCGCCTGTGAAATGCTGCAGTATCTATCTTTTTTTTTTCCTCCTCCCTGCAAATTTTCCAAAATTTATTTAATCTGAGGTTTCCAGAAATATTTAGCTTTTACTTGAGCCTCTTTAACTTCTTTCTTTTCTTTGGTATACAACAGTTTTATGGACTAGTAGACTCTGCGTAAGAACACTGCTCACCTCCACCTCTATCAAGAAGGCAATGCACTCAGAGTGCACGTTACATGGACAGGATAGTGCAGACCTCTTATCAGTGTCTGCAAGGAACAGTGGGATTGTATATGACACACCCTTCCAAAAAGGTGTACTGTAAAATAGTGAACCTGCCTTATGCACGCCTTATGAGTGTGTCACATGTAGGAGACATAATTAGTCCTTTTTAGCTTGTTTAAAAAATATGTAGTTAATGAAAAATATTTAACTTCTCAAAACTGCAGTTACCTTCCAAAATATTTTTAAAATTGGGTTCTGCAACTTATAAAGGCATGTTCTGTTGCCTACACAATTAAAATTTCTTTCAGCTGCCAAAGCAAAGAAACCATTTGTTGACAGAAATAGGCGACAGTGTTTTGCTGGAGAGGTTATACATAGAATAATGGTATTAATCTCTTTTGTATAAAGCGACTTCAGGGCACTAGCTGTCTCCAAAGACTCTGCGCTTCATGTAATGTTTTCAAATACTGTTTGGTTTGATGTGTTAAAGCTCTGAATGTGTTACTTTTGCTGCACACAGATGACATTACGAAAAAATACAGACTTACAATGTGTATACTTACCAGCTACTGAAAAGAATCAAAACAATCACAAGAGGAAATATCCCTCAGGTAACTGATAGGGAAAATCACCTTTCAGTCAGTTTGCACCAGACAATTGGGGATTACTTAATCTTGCCTGGAAGACAAAAAAGTTGATTCCAAGCCAGGGCTTACAGTTCATCCTGGCAGATGTAGTTACATTGATCTATATCACTACCAAAGAATGATTACTGTAATTAAGATGACATCAACCAAAAAGAGTGAAACACAGCACTAAACTGACAGCTACCTGTTGAAAAACAATGATTCACAAGGGCGTATAGCTCTTGATTCACTTTTGCCTTCCACAGCAAATTAAAGATTTCACAGCCACCTGCAGACTGATGCTGTGCAATTTCACAATATGTATCGAGCAGTAGTTCACAAGAACTGAAGACAGTATCTGGAATCTACAAGTGTTACGATATTAAATGTGCTTCAAATTTCTTTTTAAGCAGTGCAAAGTACTGACGCTTACAGGAAGGATTTAAGAGGCGCACTTTCTCATCTATAGCACTGTAATGAGCACATATGTAAATGGTAGAATTTATATGAAACTACAATACCTCAAGATTTACTTTAGACAATAATAGCATATATTCTAATACTTTTCCTTCTCTCTTTTTTTTACTCCCAATACTTTTAAAATAGGAATAAGCTGAAACAGGTCACTCCATATACTAACACAGCATTATTCCAATGAAAATATACTATGACTTTGATTGATTCTTACTTTCTTCTATTTTTTTAAAACAGATTTTAATGGTGAGTAAGAAGAATATAAAATTACTTGCAACATAAAATTTTCAGAAGACTACAGAAGGAAAAACATGACCTAAAACTTAATAATGAAAATTAGCATTAAAATAATTATTAAATTCAGGCAGAATTCCATCCTCATAGTTTACAGCCAAGTCCATATTTGGAAATTAAACGGAAACAAATAGATCTTTCAGCTCTTAATAACATATGCAATAAATCCCCCAAACTTGACTTTTAAAAAAACCTCAGTTCTGCTTCTAGTAACTTAGAATGGTATCACAAGTTAACTTATTGATAACCTGAGGCAATAAAACTTCCTTACAGTGACAACAGACATATTTTGTTAAGATATCCTTTAAAATAACTATAAGAACAAGTAACTCATGCTGGGCTTTGAATTACCCTGCATTTTCTCTTACAATCTTTTCTTCTGTTTAATCATCACTACAATTGCAAATTGCATTATGTCCTTTCTCTACACACATTACTGTACGTTTACTACATAAAAGTGGCAGACAGCTAAACATCACTGCCATTCTTAGCCCTGCAGTTTATGACAGACATTCCCCCAAAATGAAGCTGGAGTTCATGGGTGCTGCTGTACTAGAAATATTGGACATAGAAGTTCATAAAAATATTCTTCCAATTTCTTACTTTAACTTATAGGTACTTCTTCCTGTTTACTGTAATCTCTTACCTGTTTCTCTTTTCATGTTTTTTCTGCCTCAGGTATTAAGCTTAGAACCTGAGGGCATGTTATCATTTATGTTATCATATCATGTTATCAAACATCTAGCAGCTGCTCGGCGTGTATGAACCCAGAAACTGGAATTAAGACTGACTAAAGATTGCTGTTACTAGGAAGAACGCTTAATTTCTCTAACATTTATTATAATAAGTGTACCCAAAAAGTTCATTGTAAAGAAAAGCCACAAAAAATTATGCTTATTGCTACTACGCTATAAAATTACAGAAAACAGGCTCTACTGGGGCTTGGATAATTCATTGCATTGCATTGTTTCTGCCAAACTCTTTCTAAAAACCTCCACTGATATATATCAAAATGAAACACTGAAATGTAGGACACGTGTCTATAATATATGCACCAATTTGAGGGAGAGGGAGAGGGAGAGGGAGAGGGAGAGGGAGAGGGAGAGGGGAGGGAGAGGGAGAGGGAGAGGGAGAGGGAGAGGAGAGGGAGAGGGAGAGGGAGAGGAGAGGGAGAGGGAGAGGGAGAGGAGAGGGAGAGGGAAGAGGGAGAGGGAGAGGGAGAGGGAGAGGGGAGGGAGAGGAGAGGGAGAGGAGAGGTTGTTACTAACGCATTCCAGTATGATTTCTGGCCTGTTTTACCTACAGAGCATTTCTATTACAGAGGGCTGCCAATAGCCCATGTGCAGCATTCCCACGACACAAAGTCTTCATTTGTCACGTTTTAAGCAATTTTAAATGCCTGTAAACCAGGACAGTATATTAAACAGTAATAACTCTCAGGACCGTATGTCTTCAAGATCGCTTAAATATCTCCTTTGAAAACCCGAGAGTATACAAGCCTAAAACACAATTAATAACAACACAGGAAATGCTGCTCTTTCCAAATTCTGGCCTGTTCCAATATAAATTCATTAAAATGAGTAAATTCTGATGGTGATTTTTCATTTTGGCACTGCAGGTTTTTCAGAAGAAAACCCTCATTAATATCAACCAAATGAAACCAACAGTGATCTCTTGTAAGTCATGACCAAGGACCGATCCAATTGCTTTTACATATATTTATTCCACAACAGTGTAATTCAAACACAGCATGGAACATGACCGCAGTCTGCTATGAAAAAAGCACTTTGGGCAGACAGAAATGAATATAAAAAGTGAACTTGGGTGGAGGGAAGGGGGGCTGAACGAGGAAACACTTTCCAGAATGTGAATTTGCTCAGAACAAAAGAATCAGGTGTTAATGCACAGTTAGTCAATACTTCAGTTTTATGTCTTCCAAAATGGCACTCCAACATCACACTTTGGAGAATTTATTTAATAAAACCAAAAAAGAGATGATGCTGATAGTCACATCATTTCTAAAGGGTCTCAGATTTATCTCATTCCAGTTATGACTATAGCCACACTAATCAGCCTTTGACATTTCAAAATCACTGCTATAGTATAAATGCAGAAAAGATTAAGTAACATTTTTTGGTAAGGACGTTGCCTATGTTAAGCCAGCACTTGTCACTGGCTAGTTTCTTCAAAAGGATGTTGTGAAGTCGGAGGTTTTTTTAAACAAGAAGGAAAGAATATTCTCCTATCGCTCCTCACTACTATCACCTTTGAAAGAAATGTATTTTAAAAGTGGAAATAAACAAATTTCCTAATGAAATTTCTATTAATAAATTACTTTTTCCAATATTCTTATCTGAAAAATCATTCACCTAATTAATCTCAAAATACCATCCAACATTGCTCTGTTTAAACAGGAGTGAGACCACAGTCCGAGGAATGTTTTTTTTTTAACTACAAACGCAAAGCCATTTTGGACATAACTATTTTTAACATTTATCCTTTGATCTAGTTCAGTGTGAGAGAACCAGTCACTTAATTAGTCTCCGAACAATGCTAAGTTGCTAAGCACTTGCTTTTCATAGATGTTGGAACAAACAACTGCCAATTAGGATCTGCAGAAATGCTGAAAATCGGACCAATCTATGAAAAAAAGGTCTGCTACTGATCTGGGATTTAAAGTCGGGTCATGTGAACTCATACACATTTCTAAGCCAACACAGAATAATTACTGACCTTGTTTTTAATCTAGCTCATACTTTCAAACTAATTCCTGCTGTGCATAAATAGAAATGAATCGTGCTATTTTATACTGTCAATTCCCCACTTTTCATTCAGAATTATCTAGCCTGAGTAAACACTACAGGTACAGAGACACTTGGATAGTGCTCTGAAGGCCAGCTCCGGAAAAGCACTGCAGCTTTCCGACCTAAGCTAGCTCCAAACAAACTATCTGTTTCTCAGCACTGTGTTTGCCAGAGATCCCATTTCTGAGGCGGCTTACTTGCTTGTGCATGCTTATTGCTTACAGCATTACAGAATCTAGTTACTGTGCTTCCTTCATCAACTTCCTCTCTGTGCTCTCATAAAGCTCAGGCACCTCTGCAGAGCAATTCACTATAAACTCTTGAGACAGCCAGAAATCAGATTCTGTACAGATGGATGTTTGCAACGCGAAGGAAAAGAAACTCTTTTATTAAAAGAAAACTTTAAAAACTACAGCAAAAACGGTTGCATTGTATTTTCTGTCATTACTGCTAAAGTCACTAATTTAAATTTTGGAAAATATTTTACTTAAATTGCAAGAAAATGCAGATGAAACACATGCCTAAAAAAAAAAATATTTAATATTGAACAGTAAGTTAACAAACATTTGTATGCAACTTCATTACAACTCAAACTTCTCCTGCAAAAGTCAAATCTTTGGCAAAACTGCAAATATATATACTTGGGTTTTTAACAAATTGATCAATCTACCATATTTTGGAGAATTTTACACCATCAGTCTGTTTCAGGACAGTTAACCTGTTTCAGGACAGAAGC
Organism: Tauraco erythrolophus; assembly: GCF_009769465.1. Lineage (NCBI taxonomy): Eukaryota > Metazoa > Chordata > Aves > Musophagiformes > Musophagidae > Tauraco > Tauraco erythrolophus. The sequence continues at coordinate 18,864,947 of NC_141473.1, read as the reverse complement.
TTCAAATCACTGTGCATTAAGTATGGACTCCAAGGGTTCCAGCTACAAATTACAATTTAATAAAAAGAAAACAACAGCAGGACTGGAGGTGATTAAGTATTGGGTTCAAATATGTATCACTGCAAATGTTCTGCACTCAAAAAGATCAAAGATTGACCATCCCTACATGACTTTCTTGGAAGAAAAAGAATGCAGTGCCACAAGTTTAGTGTGTACACTTTTCTGATTTTCAGGAAGACGCAAAACTTTAATTCATGGACTTTCTAAAACATGAATCTGTGGTAACATTTTTTGATTAACATATCAATGATGAGAACTGAGACACATTAAACACTGAATGCACTGTCCCAGAGCCCCATATCTCAAACAGTTAAGCAGGTTGTTCCAAGCTAGAGGATGTTACTGTGTTTGACAGAGATGATACTGCAAACAGCCGAAAGGTACTGCTCTCTTAGGACTATTTCTTAGCTCTGTTCACTGACATGTCCTGTTCACATTAACAATCAAATAGTCAAGGCATTCAGAAACCCTTTTGGGAAACTGAACTAAATTGAGCTTTTTTGTAAATATTTTTCAGCGATAGAAAGTTAGATAGAAACATTATCTTGGTGGCACTTGGTGGCCTGTGACCAAATAAGCACACACCAGAACAGCCAATGAAATTTTTGGCTACGTGTTTTACTAAGTTCTAGTATTTACAAGACAAGTAGGGCAAGGGGTAAAATCTGTGGCCAACGAAATTCCATTCCTAACATACTATTCAAGATGAAGTGAATGATGACCAATAGTCATCCACAAGCTTTAGTAAATTTACTGCCACACAAATTTGCGTGATATTTGCTACCTACCCCAAGCTTCTCTGATTTCTTATCATGACACTCCGTTGCAGAGTTTCTCCCTAGGCGCACTGTGGCAAATGCAGAAACAGCAATCTGGAAGTAACAGCAGTTTCACAAGTTGGGGTCAAACTCAAAAATTCCCATCTCATGATCCATCTTTTTTGGCTAACAGGCAACATTCTTAAAGTATTAACAACCATCCCAGATTAAAATAAAATAAAAAAGTGTTACATATCATAATGCCCTTCTTCATACTCGACAGTTTTTGGAGATGTATTTCAATTTCACTCTTCAGTTGGCTCTGAAAGCCAATGACTGCCCTGCAAAGCAGAACCGATCGGAGTTTCAGCAATGGCACTTGCCATCTGGCCTGCCTGCAGCTTTATCAACAGGAGAAAAAGAATTGTCATCACTTGAAGGAAATTTTGCTGAAATAGAGCCATTTGGCGCAGGTATGCGTTTGTGCTCATGAAATAGCAGTGAAGGACTGTTTTGGCACAACGTGACATGGCCACCATCCACTAAGGCATGTCAGGATGACAAAGAATAAATAGCCTTAGGAGATCTGTCTGCAGGTAACTGCAGAGCTGCAGCAGCAACTCATTAGCAAGAAAACTGGAGCTATAAACACACATTTGCATTGACATCTATGCAATTGTGCAAAGACTGTTCAGAACATCAGGGGTTAACAGGGTTCTCTACATCTTAATTTGCTCATCTCTTGCTCTCTCTATGTATTTTCACATAGTGCTTAAACGGAATATCTTTACTGCTGAGATGCTAATTTTCGTAATGGAAAAATTCCTTAAAATATCTCTAGACTGCTGAAATGCTGTTTGTATTTGAAAAAAACGCCTACAAAATATGAGAATACAGTGCCATGGTACAATCTGAAGTGCACCACATAACTTACTAGGAACACTGCTGTCTTGGGAGGAGTGGGAGCAGGGAGAAAACCTTACTTAAAATATATAGCCACAGTAATCAATACTGCCACAATTTTGCCCAGCACTTGACAAATGCATTATGTACTACAGCGTGGATCAGGCATGTTCAGGGTGGTGTATTCGTCTTTTGTCTGGGACAGTATGAAGAAGAAAACCAGGAACTGCTTTGAGAATGCAAGAAATGGAAAGGCTTCGTTACTGCAGCATCAGACCAGCATAGAAGCATCAGGAAAGACAAGGATAAGATTTCTAAGTAGATCCCTGAAGGAGAAGGACCTTACGTGTCACTGCATGGAGGATGCTTTGAATGCAGTCAACAGAAGGAGCAGGTAAAAGAAGAAAGGAAATACAGTAAAATGAAGTAAAGAGGGTTTTTTTTTTTTTTGCTTTGTGTGCATTTTTTCAAAGCATTTAACAAGATCATGATTTTCAAAAAAGATCTCTGCTTGTATAATTTGCAATTGCAAGCAGTGAGTAAAAGCAAACACTGTGTTATGCCCTCACCGCCCAGAAACCGCGAGAAGTATGATGCCGTGATACAGTCTAGCATATATTATCACTCTCTCCTTGCAATAGGAACAAATATACTGAGTCAAAAGGAAGTTGCCCTTCCCGGTGGAGGCTGTCTATGACTGGCAGATGAGGTGCGTGCAGCAGTCTGCCCTGCCCTCTTACACATGTGAAGGAAAGAAAACATCACAGGAAAGAAATAGTGGTCTTCAGGCACCCCTTCATCAGAGGATTCAATGCTCGTTCCGTATACTCACAACAAACTCAAATTCACTCATGGCTTTTCTAATAACAATGAGCATTACAGTCACTGTGAGAGGCCCAGATGTTTTCCTTTGCTTTTCTGTAAATGAGCTTCACGTTCTAACACTTTAAAACACTGCAGTGACCTGTCCCCTTTGGCCACCCTTCCAACAATTGTCTTGTCAAGATCCTTGTTGCAATGCCTGTTCTCAAAGGCTTTTCAAACTTTCACGCTCTCTTCAATGATTAGGAGGACATGGATCTTCAGTGCCAGGACAGAGCGCAAGTCACAGTACTATGCTACAGAGCAATAATGCCCACTTATTCAACACCAATTTTTGCTGCATATCAAATTTTAGACAGTAAGTTGTAACCAGGCAACATGGATCACAGCAGCAAAGGACACACAGGAAAACAAATGAGTTCACCCTGGTAACACGGGGAGCAGTATCGATGGCAGCTGGAAAGTTTCCAAAAGAGTGAACAAGCACAGATGTGCTCAAATATTAATATTCATTAACTGATGTTCTGTGAACTCTCTACAGCTCCAATTGCAATGACAGAATATGCATTACCTCACCAGCCAATATTTCTTATGAATTGCATCCTGTTAAGGATGAGATCATTTCAAGGAGCAGAAACTGAATTTAATGAGGATCAAAGCGTCTTGAGGAGGCAATCCTTAAATGTAACTCAACATTCTTCAGAAATTATATCAGCCATCCCCGTTCAGTTCTGGTGTATCACCAATGTCTTTTGTAGGGAAATCTTTTCATTCCTGAACACAAAAAAATTATTATACAATTTTTAAAAAACAAATACATTTGAGAGTTGGATTTACTTATGACCAGAAATTTTAACAGCATGTCCAAACTACTAACAAGTCATTGTTTTCACTTTTGATAGAACTTGCTATTACTTACTAATTTTCCATTTCTGTAAGGCAACAGTGCTAATTATTTAAAAGTCATTTTCAAAGGAAAGACGGACTTCAAGGACTTGGAAAACAGAAAAAGTAGTGTGATGGAAATGGGGCACAGATTTACCACAGCATCTCCAACCGCAGAAAGTCCTAATCTTAAAGAATCGTCAGTCCAGAGGAGATAGAACAGTAAAATAGTGGTTGTTACTTCTTATGGCAGGTAGTACACTTTAGATCCAAGTAGCTATTAAAAAGAATCACCTTAAGATATAAACCAGAGGCTGACCAAAGACATCAATTAACTGTCATTTGAAAGACTGTTTGTAAGTACTGGTAATTTCACTTTGATTAAGGAGTAAAGGAAAGGATGACACCAAACAACACAGGAGCTCTTACACCGCTTTTCAGCAACATGAAACAATGCCCTTGCCCGTGAGAGAGACTTCTGTAATCTTACCCAGAAAAGACCAAAAATACCACTTTCTGGTCAGTCAGGTCAGCTATTTATATTTCTGTTGGCATAAAAGTTTATGTGAAAAATATTTTTCTTAATAGTTATTAATTATTTCACAGATTCATAGATTTCTAGGTTGGAAAAGACCTTAGAGATCATCAAGTCCAACTAACTTTGATTACTAAGTTCTCTCACTAACTTCTTGAGTTTAAATCACAATTTTTATACTTTTCTAGTACTTCTCAACTTAGTATTCTGAGCTAAATTTCTGTTAACTGTTCTATTCTTTATGTAGCCAGTATTCTTTTTATTTTCTAAATGAGTGCTTATTTACTTCCTCCAAACTTTTATCAACAAATTCACTTGCAAATAACATGTTGTCTTAGTAACCAAATAAATTAAACATACTTTATTCAAATATCTGTGTTATTTCAACTTTATTCTAAAAGTAACTACCTTTTCTAAACATAACTACTAAGTTAACGTACACCTTTATTTATTTAATGAGAAAATGATAGTTTTACTAGTCTGATGTGGGTCACATCTTTGAACATCTGATCACATGGATTAGAGTATCTTGAGTTATCAGCTTTCAAAATAGTCTGCTGATTTTTTGAGATAAGTGTAAGCACTGCATACACTTTTGTTATGAAACTGTATTACTTTTTGAAAATATATTTTTATAATGACTTTCAATTATCTCTTGCTAATGAAAACCAATTCCATTCCCATAAAAATGTGCTATAAAAAGTATCTAAAACAAGAAAAAGACTATCAGGTTGACTTTTCAATAGAGAATAGAAGTTTTACTGTAGCTAAGTACATTATCTAAAATAGACAGTAAGTTAAGATTAAAACTCCATGTCAGAAAACAGAAGACTGAAATAATTCACAAACCACTTAGATATTAGAATATTAAATGTGCCATCATTGAATAATCTCAACTCAACAGAGGTGCATATTTTCATTGTACATTTCACCTTTCATTGTATGTCTTTGGAATATCAAGCTGTAATGAGATAGCACTACTAAAATAGGATCTCTGAGCTTTCCAAACACAAATAAAAATAGTACGACATACTAACAGAAGCCATCACAAATTCTATTCAATACATCCTTAATAGCTTACTTTCTTCAAAGGTAGACAGAAATTCATTATTTTAATCAGGTCATTAAAGGTTTCAAACAGGCATCATGTTCATCTTTTTCACTTTCAAAATACTAACAGTGTGATGGGCACATTCCCAACAGGTGAATGCCAAGCGTTCAATACATTCAGTGTAACTCATCATCTGGCCCATCAAGGGAGTTAAACAGCCCCCTTCCCACAGGGCTCTTTTTGATAGAATCATAGAATGGCATAGGCTGGAAGCGACCTTAGAGATCATCTAATCCAACCTCCTGTCTGTTGTTCTATACATGGAGCGACAGTGAGTCTAGATTTTCCTCTAAGAAACAAACAAACGAACAAAAAAACCCACACATCAGATACAGGTAGAAATCTGTATGGTTTTGTACCTTACTGTAATCTTCCCATCTGAGGAAAGGCTCACACATTTAAAAATAACTGCATCCCCACACTTGTGATCTGATTATTTAAGCAACTTCGAAAGATGAGCTTAGTTGCATATTGCTGAGCTACAAATTGACACTAAGTTTGAGGGGCAAATCACAGTACAGAAGAAAACCTGAGATCTCCAGTCAACAAGATCATCTTTAAAACACAGAATCAAACAGAAAATTTAAAATTTACAGCTGTTGAAGACCATGTCTCGCCAGCCATTAAATGTTCGGATTGTCCTCTTTCTGCAATCTAACTTGTTTGCCAAAGAAAGCTATAACTACTCCTGCAAAACTCTGTCTTTACCTGTTCTTTTCAAATATTATTTCAATACATCCACTTACATAAATGATTTGGAAAGCATATAGTCTATTCCATTCCTGTGTCTCTGATATTAAAAGTCAAAAGAAAATCAATGGCACGGGTTAAAGTTCACAGCACTGGCTAATTCAGCTTTTACATAGTACGACGTTGCATCCCTGCGACTAAAGAACTGCTTAGAATTTCTCATGAAGGTCTCAAGCTCAGAGTAAATGTGCCAAAGCTCAAAGACAAAGTACATGTAGTAACACTTGTGTTTATGCAATCACTATCATTATTTGTATCAAAGAAAGACTCATATTGGGATTTTATTGTACTATACCTTGTGGAATTATATTGAAAGGTAGAACTTCCCAAATATATCAGAAACAGTCTACAGTTTAGCTCTACATATAAACATAAAATACAACAGAACCTTGCTGTATCTCTAAATATTTTCATTCCTAATCAATTATAATCGTAATTGATATCGTTGTAAAAGATCAGTAGGTATATTACTACAGCTGTAAAATTTATGCATTCTACACAGGCTAATAAAAGAGCAACTTGGAGCATTTTCCTTAGCACAGGAAATCAAGTTCTCATTTTCTAATTTTGTAGACACTGAATCCATGCCTATTTGTTTGCTTGTACTTCAGCTGTTGGGTTCATAGGGTCACATGAATAATTATAAGATTATTTTGGATAGTACTTAGAGGCCAGGAAATTCTCAGAGTTTTCATGACTGAATTGTTTAGTAGACTTTTAGGTCAGGCTACAGAACATGATTTCATGAAACAAAATAACTTTGTTCTATAAAGAGGCATTTTCCACTTTAAGGTCTTTTTTCATTACCTAGAAATAGAAAAGGCACCATTCCTTGCCCAAAGTAACAACAGAATATTGGTACTCTGAACTTAATTTTTAAGTGACATATTTAATCTTAATTTACTGATAAAAAGTGAGTCTTCATTCATCACTGCTCACAATGAACATCTAATAACAATCCTAAAAATAAAATAAAGGGGGGGGCTATCTTGTTAATTTTTCAAAGAAAATATTTGACTGAAACTAAGCTATCGCAATAATCCAGTATGGTACAAGGAAGGAATTTCACTGATGTTGGTATCTTGAATCAGTAACACAGTACCTTTAATACTATTCATCTTCCCTCGTCATCAGTCGCTAAGGAAGATCATGCTGTATCTATAGAAAGTATCTGAAGTTTAGGAAAGTTTAAGATAAGAAGACAGCGTGAACAGGTAAAACACAATGCAATGACCTAAAGAAATAATTTCCTCTTTTCCTTGTGTTCAGCTGGTGTGTTCAAATGCCGCCTAAAGCTAAATAACTGTCCTGGAAAAAATGTACATTCAATTTTCACATCATATTTTTATTTTGTGATACTACTTTGATGATGGATACCTAATAAACACTAACAGCCATACTATATTAAGGCAACTGTATACTAGAATAAACTTATTTACAGAAGTAATTGTCACTGGAAGACTTCGAGTTTCATCCTCTGCTAAAATATCTGCTAAAAAGATGAAATTATGGTAACACTATAATAACATTAAAATTGATGAGTTTATTTTGCTGCCTCCAAATGGAGTTTCGGAAGCCAATTCCAAGATCTAAAACTGGACAATGATTCATTAATTGTATTTCCAGTTCAGCTCTACTTGCCCGAAATGCATAAAATAGTTAATCTAATGTTCTGCAATTTTCAAAAGTTCTAATTCCTTCATCACAGCTAAAAGATGTTTTTTAAATTAAATATGCTTGTTTTAAGAAAGAGAGAATGAGATTGAGTGAGTAAGAGAAAGTGATGGAACAAGGGAATGGGAATGAAAGTGCATTAGTTCAGTATTTAAATTACACTTTTTAATTGTTAATTAAGTAAATACGACTCTGCAGGAGCAGGGTATACGTTCTCCTTTCTTTTCCCACTGGAGTGGAATGTCACTTGAGGCTTGATTTTCAGAATTTAAGGCACCTGGCTTAGGATCAGAAGAAAAAAAATATTTTAAATTAACTTTCCTTATTCTCTGGGGATTGTTACAGACCCAGAGACTACAGTTTAGCCATCCATGAGATTTATTTTGCTTTAGCGTTAGGTTCAACTAAACTTTGTATATATAACAGCTTCCTTACCAAAACTAATAGCCACTCTGCTCAGTGCAATCGTTTTTATAAACTGCAATTATATTACACTGAATTACGTGCGTAAGTGACCTATGTATATGTTTAACCTCTCAAAATGAAGGATAAAACTTAAGATTCCTATTATAAGCTTCTCTTTCACACCATCACACTAGTTTTGAAAAAACTTTGACTCATTTATCTCTAATTACACATGCCCAATGTAGGATTTTTTTTAAATTTTTCAAAAGCTTCACCTTAGTGAGAAATAGTGCCCCCCTTTTATAGCTTTAGGAGAGCTGAGCACAGATTTGTTCTGAATTAACTGCACCGCACCAAGTTTTCACGTACATAATAAAGTATTCGTGTACTTGAGGGAGGAAAATTTGTAGTGGATGTTTCAGTTAACTCCCAAGCAAAAATGGATGCTTGCTCTCTCATTTTAAATATCTGTAACAGAAGGACAGAAAAACCTTGAAAACACTGTATGTTTCCATGAAACCAGTAGTAGCATAATATTTTACTGAAGTCTCAAATACACTAAAATTGACAAGTACACTGATCAATGCCCTCACTTTAGAGGGCATTTTTGTCACAGGAGCATCATCCTGAGAATAAGCAGGAAGCCTTTTTGTTCAAATAGTGCTATTTAAGCACTATTTTGCTTTATAAGCAAAGATAACTTGAGGCGAAATCAGTGACAAAAACCAGGAAAAAGTACTTTATAAAGGTTACATAGATCTAATGGATCTTTACTGTAGCACAGAATAAACAAGCAAAAATAATTTCCAGACCCTTATTTTCTCAGTAGTGAATCAAGGACAAACTATTCCCATGGAAGGTAAAGTTTTCATATGCTTTTAACAAAAGAGGTCTCATCAAACCCTAAATCCACACAAAATATATAAACCTATGATAATACTAGCATAGAAAAAGGCAAAGCTGTGGTGAAAAAAATGTTATATTCATCTGATACATGTACTTCTAATATCTATTTTTAATTGAGTCTTTATACTACAAAAGTAATTCTACAACTGTATCAATGTATTCTTCTACAATGAAACCTGTGTACAAAGATTTATCTATCAAAGATCATATGAAAACAGAAAATAAAGCAATGATGGAAGTCTAGTTGCTTATCGAAACTTAAGATTGAAAGCTTGGGCACTAGTTTAGTATTACTAAAATAATTGATACAAAAATGACACTTCTTAAGAGTCACAGCCTCTCAAAATTAATAGAGAAGTAAGAAGGAGCAAAGATGGAAACAAATACTATTCCATAAACTAAGTTTAGATGGTTTTGATAACTCTGCACCCTCAGTATGTACTTCACAAGCTTACGTGACTATAATTTAACATTTTAGTCTGTCTTTTTTTTTTTTAATCTTCTGACTGGCTACCTGTGTATTTACTTTCTTCACTGGGTGTCACTCCTCTGGACTTACTAATACATCAACAAAAGTCCATATTCACAAACATGCTACTTATCAATATGGTCATTTAATAATTTTTATATCTGTATATCCCATAGTTCACCTTTTTTATCACTGTGTACACACTTTAAAATGGGAATTTTATCTTCCTATGCATTTATTCGGCTCCTTGGAAAATAAGTCCCTCAGCCTAATGCTGCCAGACATTATCATAGTATACGTGACTTGTAACACTATTCATAATGCACCAACCTTCAGTTACTTTTTTTTACCAATTCATAGCAGCACAAAGGAAAAAGTAGATATTTGGGCCCTTTACTGAAGACCAGCTTTGTCATAATGTTCCCAGCATATTTGCTTTTACGTAGTAAAGCTACAACACTAAACTACAAAAGCATCAGAGAGGTAAAACTCCTCACACTATATAAGGGAAATAAGACAAGTTGTCACAGAGATAGAGTTTGTGTTCATTAAGTATAACCATCATAATTTACTCCTACTAATCATCAGAGCTTACATACAAAAAAGAATATTAATATGCTATTTTTAAAAGTAGGTACTTGGATTCCTCATTAACCAATCAACACAATAAATTGCTAGGGCCAAGTCGAAAGCACTGTTCACAGTTTAAATTCCTGAAACATAGTAATTTACTGAAAGATTAGCCCAGTATACGTGAATGTTACACAATTTTCAAGGTTTTTTTACTGTTTAAAAGTACAACATATGTTTGAGAAAAGGGAACAATTCTCTCACTATCATCACTAGTGTATAGTGAGCTGCCTGTAATTTTAGTTTCACGTGTATATGACGGAGAGTTAAGACAAAACAAAATTTTTAGTATTTATAAAAACATACCTCTTAATCAAATGTCATCCTGACTGTATTTGTACCGAACATTTTTCTATTGATTACACTAGGTAAAGTGACAGGTGTAGAATTTGCTTTCACGTATATTCTTACTGAATATTCAAAAACCCAAATCTTGTACATTCACTTTAGGATTTCAATATACTTTACTAAAAAATAGTAAGCATGTTCTATAAATCCTTGCTGTATATGCAGTATTTCTTCAACAATTTACAGTTACAGTGAGTTATTCACTGGAGGTTTTAATGCCGACTTCATTCACTGTGTCTAAGTATTTTATCAAAACAATAAATTAAGAAAAGCCTGCAATTATATTACTTTATTTACAGAGTTAGAACCCAATACTAAGCAAACAAGTAAAAAGAAGTTCATGCAAGTTTTATAACTTTAAGTACTAAAGTTCTGTAAGTGGCTTTACAATCAATTACACACAATAAGTTAGTAAACATTCACATTCAGTATGCCTAATTTAAACAAAAAGGAAACAACACAGACTTTTAGAAATTACTAATTGTTTACATCTGCACGGTAAGTACTGACTGAAAAAGCAGCATGTTCCAATAAGAAACATCCTGCTTAATATACCAAGAATGTATTTTTCTGCAGCACTACATTCTTCTTTCTAAAGAAGGAAAGCCTTCCTGTTATTCCTGTAGTAAGAAAAACTTTTTTATATTACATGAACCATACCTTTTCCCCTTCTGTTTCACCATATCCATATCATATCAACTGGTAGGAAAAATGAAAAAATTGTATAAAAATTTAAACAAGCATACACAAGCAAGAACTGGAAGTTAGCTTTCAGCAATACAAGATGACAGTCTGTTCTCCTCTACAGGGACTACTTAAGAGCCTGGAGAGAAAAGAAGTACATTGCCAAATCTTAATCCTGTCGCTGCATTTCACATGGTGCTGCCTCACCTCTGCAGCTCCTACGAGTCTCCTTTTCCAACAGTCAGTGGAAATCTGTTCATTGTAAAAACTCTGTAAGCATTTTGGTTTAACCACAGACACACAGATAATAAAATGTGAAATATTTAATTTTGCTGACATACTGGAGCTTGTGTTTACATTACTGCAAATGAAACGATGCAATGCTAAATTTATCTGAAAGCACTGCCTTAGACTCCTGGCATTGTATGAATTTATAGAAAAAAAAATTTACAATGTTAGCAATTAAATAAATTCTAAAATGTATTATAAATACAGAAAATAACGTCATTGGCATGATGTAAACTCATTCTAAGTAAAAGTAAAATAATTCTTCCCACATTAGATTTCTCATCTCTAAGCTACTAATACAATTATAGTATTGCAGAAAAACATACAGATTAATAGGAAAAAAACTTTAAGCCAAATTATATAAACACAAGAAGATTATTTCTAATTACTGTCCTCTTGAAACAGTTCCCAAGCATACTGCTGAGGTTGCTGCCCACTGCTCTGCTGCAATGCTGCAGATGTCCTTTTCTATTGACTCACCATATTTCTTCACAAGGGGGCACAATTTAGAAAGCAAGGGCCTGTTTCACCAGTAATTTTTGCAAACCTATAAATTTGAAGGGTGACCATATGCTACTTTAAGAGGGTCGCAGAGGAACACAAAGCAGATGAAAGGGATTTTTTCGTACTGCAGGAACTGAAATAAGCAGCCTTACCAATCCATTCTGGTTTAGATTAAAGTACAGATGAAGGAACCAACATGGAAGTACTACAGCGCAATGGATATTTTGTGGCTTCATGGCCTTACACTCCTCAGTGAGACCCCTTAAACTGGGTCACACTTCAAACAAACTTGAATAAATCCGTATCTCGTAACCTGGGTTAACTCTATCTCAGAAGTGGGCCTTGTTACTATTTAGTTTACCCTCAAATACTGCTCTTGAATAACTTCTTCTGTGGACAAACACAGATTGAAAAGCAATGATAGGTGAGAATAGCGAGTCATGGAAGAAAAAAAGTGTGACAAAGGTAATGATGATGAAGGTAAAATTAGGAAAGCCACTGAGTAGCAGAAACTGCGCAGTAAACGTGACAGTTGCGTATCTGATGAAAACGTATTTTAAATAACACGACTCACCCCTTACTGTCTTTAAAATACCTTCACTTACAGTTAGGGAAAAACTGACACAGAAGAAGAATTGTAAAAAGATATGCTGCACTTTCATGCTACAGTGTCGGGAAAGTAAACAACATGCAAAACGTCCATCAGTAAAACCTGATAGCTTCCTTCAGTGTCCTCTTCTAATAATTAACAGACAGTAACAAATATAGAAAAAGAGTACATGGCAGAGACCATTGTTCATGACTTCTCCTATCCACAGGAAACTGATACAATGAATTCCAAAAAATCTGTAATAAACATTTCAATATTATCGTAATAACAGTACTTATCAGGACTATCACTATTAAATATAACATTTCATCAAGCAAGTAGTGTAAAAATAGCAGGAAATAGCTGAGTTCTATAAAAAACTTTACCAAAATCACAAAACCTTGTCATTAAACGCTCTGAAGATCAGTATATTACAGTCATTTTAAGTACTGTAGGCTCTGGTATTACAATACAGTTTCCTCCCTGCTCCAGAACTGAAGCAAAGGCAATTTCACATGCATGTTTTTGTTGAGTTAGACTGTCTGGAATATATTGTATCTATTTTTCTACAGAATCTTTACTTTAACTAAAAATAACTAGATATCTTACAACTACTACATGTGGAGAACTATTCTTTAGAAAAAAATAATTTGTCTATCTCTAATTACTGATTTTTGGATATTGCCTTGACATTATAACACCTGCTTTTCTACCCTAAATTCCCTCATACAAATTTGTGATTTGTTTCCTCAAATGCTGGAAGACAGAAGAAATTTCTTACCTTTTACTGTCAGCGAAAATGTACTTTTGCTTGACAAGGCATGACTACAGGATATTCTAAAATTTGGCTCTTTTTCCTGTAAGGATCTGTGTCTAGAAGACAATCCCTTTTCATGGTATCAATACTGACCAAAGTATACGGAATTTCCAAGCATGAAGAGACAGGGAAAACATCTCTTCCATAAACTCCAATTTCATTACATTATTTGGAAACAGGGATCGATCAAGGACATTTGAGCAAAAAGGCAACAGAAAAAGTACACTGGAAGGAGAGTCCATGTGGATAACCAGTGAGAGGGATAGTTGTAGTGTCTTCTTCGCCTACTTCATGTCCAATAATGAGTGTGTTTCTAGGTAGAACAACAATGTAGTAGGTACAGACACTCTGCTTTCTGTTTTCTAGCTACTGATAAACTCTGTTGAAGAGCATCTGTGAAATTCAAGAATCTTTGATAGAGGCATATCGTATAAATATTTAAAGATATCTCTCTCACAGAAAACATGTTGAAAACACTTCTAACAAGGCTGAGGTTTTCAGCACAGATTGACTCCTCAAAGAAATTCCATATCATTATACATGTCTTGCAACTAGTTACAAAAAACAGCTATTCTTAGCTGGCCTGCCAAATATTTTACTGGAAAGAAACAAACATCTACAGATGTTCTATCTGCTAATGTTTCAAAAACAGACATCTTGCATGACAAACCTGTTCCTTCATTTCACTGAAACCACCTTCTTTGTAACAGGTAGCCCCACTTTTATATGGTAAATATTAATGAAAAGATGCCCATCTTTACTATAATCATTCCAGTCCCAGTGGCAGCTTCTATTTCCACTGTAAAGCAGGCAAACAACAATCATTCTGAATTAAACAAACTAAGGAATGTAATAAAGTTTGGATATGTAATTTTAATTGCTTTTCTTAGCTACAAGAGTCTTTATTCTAAGATAAATTTGAAGTTCACAGGCAAACATCTATGGGCATAATGTATTATGTTTTCCAGTCTATAGACATTTTAAAGGACACGTTAATGATTTATTAGCAAAATGGTTTTGAAAAAAGGTAATTGTTAGGAAACATGACTAAAGTGAAATATAATGGCTTAAAAATATGCAATGGATTTAGTTAAGCAACTCTAAAATTTGTAGCTTTACCTATATATTATACGCTGCTAAGGTTCACATTCTTTCGTAGCTACTACTCTACAATCACTGCAAAAGCATTATTTGAAAATTTCAAACGAAGCACCTGAACAAAAGATATAATTTGAACTGAAAATTCCTAACTCCTGGAGTCCATAATAAAACCTTCGCTTTAAGTGCCTATGACCATGTCATTATCCAAATAACGTGAACCCTGATACCATCTAGTACAGAAACTGCTTTACTCTTTTAAGCTTCTTTAATGTGCAGCATGATCCACTATGCAAACAAATACTTCAAGGTAGCCAATCTGTTCTTGGCAGTTCCAACAAAACAAAAATCTAAGACTTTTTCAAATACTATTTAAGTGCACTTCTGGCAGATAAACAATGAAATTCTCTGTCCTTTGTGGGCACTTAGGGTTTGTGCAAAAGAACAAAACACTATCTGAATTCCATGTATAGTTTGGTAACGCTCTATCAGTTGAATTTAAGATCATCATGTCCCCATGGTCTTGAACATATTCTTTTCTACACAAACAGGCTTGTTGAACTAACTAAATTCATAGCACCTTAAAGTGCCTCCTTTCACAAAAAAAAAAACCAAAACAAAACAAACAAAAAAAAACCCACACAAAACCAAAACCACACCACAACAACAAAAGACTGGGAAAAGAAGGCTGACAACTCCCCATCCATTTAAGTTTTCAGGTCTGAGCTGTTTCTAAGATCTCATCAGGAACTCCAAGTATTGCATGCAGGACACGAGGTGCTGACATGCCTAAATCAGTCAGAAGTCAGGCACCAATAAGACATCCTTGCTCTCTTTGTCAGCACAGAGTTAGCAAGAAAACCAAATACTTTTCCTGTCAAATACACTTTTTGTGTACTTTTAAGTGCCACCACATATGGACCTAATAGCATGAGAAGATTTACAAGAGATTTCACTCATCTGTGGAATCCAACAAATGAACAACACTGTTCCCTCCAACCCACATCAACAGCTTTTTTTGTTATTTGTTGTTCTTCCAGTCCAAGGAAGAAAAGCTACGACTTCTCAATAACGTCAAGGAATTTTAGGTAAACAAAACACTGCAAAATGCCTGAGGGATGACAGTTTAGAGCTGATTGTGCCAGCACACAAGGTGCAACCTGCTTTAGCAGAAGATGACATTATTGCCAGCTGCAGGATTTTAATGACAAAAAGATGAAGGTGCACTATTACTCAGCTTTGTTCTCCTTCCAAAGAGAATAAACCATTTCTGCATAAGACGGATTATATGACCTCTTAATTAAGAGCCTGTCAATTCTAAACCAGCTTTAATTTCACAGTGACCTTGTCTGACATTGCAAAGAGTAGAAAATTTGTGCTACAGCATGGAAGCAAACTCTGTATTTCCTACAAATCATTAAATACATATCTCTTAGCTTTCTCCTTCTCTGTATGAATGGAACTGGACAGAGCATATATCTGCAAGGAATGGTATTACTGTATACAGCTCGGGGCAGGAGGGGCAGGGTGAGGGGAAGAAAGGAGAAGGAAAAAAAAAGGAAGAAAATGAAGACAACATACAACGCACCCTCTTTGGTCTGCTTGCTAAGTCTGTCCCAAAGTAGAAAAACTCATACAGAACCCTGGTATTACAAAGTTCTCCCACATGCCTTTCACGAAATCTGTATGTGTAGGTTTGTCCCAAATGGCTTCAGTTTCTTAGACATTTTGGAACCCGCATCTGTACCAAGACATGCATTTGCAATACGTTAAGTTCTCCAGTCCTTTCACTGAGAAAGTGTGAGCTATGTTTTGAGCTCCAGCAACTCATGCTTTTCATCAGAAATATTCTGTATGATTTGATCCAAACCATCTCTGGAAAGCTTCTCCTCAGTGAAAGGAGAAAAACATTCCCATGAAAAATTATTTCCTCCAAGAACATAAAAGGGAACTCTCCAGCTCATAAAATTACTGGTAAGAAGGAAGGAAGACAAAAATTCAGGAGACCATTTTAGAGGAATTTAGAAAAACAGACTGAAGCCTAGCTTGTACTTTTTATACCTGACAAAGACCAACTGGAAAATCTGTGTTAAAATCTTGCCAGATACGTTGATCACTGAAGACTTTAATATTTTCTTTTTTGCATATTTCCTAATTTCTAAAGTTTATTGTGAAGTTTTACTAGTACTAGGGTATATAGCTGGGAAACCTTCATTCCCTTTTCCTTTCTTTTTTTCTTATGAACATTTCAGAGACGTATAAATAAAAGAAATTATAGTGCAAACTTTCTTCATAAGAGGTCTGAAAATAAATCTAATTCTAAAAAATTAGAAAGATGATCAGAATTAATTTTCTAAAATAGTGTCTACAAAGCTAACATGTTCCTAAGTTTTTGGCACCTTCTCTTTTGCATCATATAGGTCAGTATTCATAGTTTGAAGATTTTAATTCTAAATTTCTATGAAAAAAAAATGTTGCCCAGAAGAAACTGTCTACTGGACAGCTATGAACATTAACAAATAACAGGATTTTATTTCACTCAGACAATGCAAAAATACCAGAACACATCTATATGATGACATCCAGGAGAAAATTTTACAGTCTGACAGTGTTAAACATCACATAAAAAAAGAACATTAACACATCCCGGAGTGCTCTCCAAAAGCACACATAGAGAACCAGTATCAAAGCCATACTATTCTTAAATATAAATGCTAATTTTCTATCAACCTAATTTGTATTCTTTTGAGCTAAATGGTTTTTAGAAAGCTGCTATTATTTGCGAACGTTAAAACTGGAGCTACTCGGATTATTTCCTACGGCCAGATCAGAAAACACAGCTACATGGCTGTGTTTAACAGTTAAGATTTTCATCTGATTCCACCTACTGGTAGGAAAACTGTTTCCTATAGCCATGAGAATGGCACGAACAAGCAAAAAAGCTTTGCCCACAATCTTACTCAACTAGTAGAAACTAAAATGGGCAATCAGGTTTTTCCAGCAAGGAATCTGATACACAACATTTAATAATCTGCTAGTGAAGACTTTAAGGAGTGACAGTCCAATGTTTTTTGACATTCACAAGCTGTATTAAGGCTTGACTAACTTTTTGGAAACATTTTGACTTTAAAGTCTAAACTTGTTTGAAACGCATAGCAATGAAGATTGAAAAAAATAATTTAATTTTAATTTTTTCTTTTATACAACCTGATTCAGTGTTTGCACAGTTCTTTACATGTTTCTTTTCATTATTTTGCCAAGAGCAACATTTTCATAAATAGAGATTTTTAAATGTTTTTCAAATATCTATGTGAACACAGAGGACATTTTAAGCAACAAAACAAACTGAATAAATCTTTTATATATTGAGATAATTTGCCCAGAATACATCTTCTTTTTGTTTATATTCATATAAACATAACTGTCATGACATAAGACTATCCAAAAGAAAATATCATCCCTGTTCAAGCCATATAAGCACAAAAAGCCAGGGAGGCTGACTACAAAACGGGCAAATTCACTTCAGGGAAAGATTATTTTGTCTGGTTTGTAGAAAAAAGTCAGCAAAACACCAAATCCCAACTTTAAAATATTTTATGAGAATTCCCAAGCTGGTAAAGAGAGGGAAAAAATCTCAGAAAATTAAGGTTTGATATTTGCATCACGGACCTTACTATTCTACAAAAAAGTGGGATCTAGACTAATTGACCTATATGACATCATAAAGCCTGTGAAAAGACATAACTTTTCTGCTTGGTCCAATAGGGTGGAAAAAAACCTGTCCCCTTAACTGTGCTCTTAAGTTGGAAATGAAAACAAGATAATTTCTGCCCAGCTACCCAATGACAGTGAAGGAGGGCTTCACCACAAATTGCCTGAAGGAATGCCTTTTAAATACCATAAAAACACTTCCCTCTCTCCACCAAACATGGGGAAAACATATCTACCCCCTCTTTTTTTTTTTTTTTTTTTTTAAATCTCTTGGCCTGTTTTGGGCCAGAATTCACTTACATTTCTCCTTTGGCTGACTATCACTCAATCAGATTGGGAAAAATAATTTATTTTTTTTAATATAATATTGTAGGAGTCATTAAGCATTTCACTGGAAGACAACAGTAGCATGTGCAAAATGCTTTAAAAATTGATGGGAAAGGATCTTTTCAAAGCAACTTTAGACATCAGTGTTTGCTGAACCTTTTGAAGTGCTCTGGGCTTTTTGAGTCTAAAAAATCATATAAAACATTTTAGACACAGTAAGATTCATAGCACAACACCAGGTAATTTACTCCCAATGTAGCATACACATTTCTGAAGGAATACAGGACCATGTGAAGAAGTATAAACCTGTAGCCATTTTAGCAATGCTCTACTGAACATGTGCTTCCTGATCAATGAACAGCTAAAAGGCGGGTGAGCTCGTACACGCTGTTCCTTCATGAAACATTTGACACAGAAAAGTGCCAAAGAAGCTTGATTCAGAACGAAGCTCTGTTATACTACGGTGCAAGAACATTTCAACTGTAATTTTTGCAAATAATGTGAACACTTATTCTTCCGCATTTTTAAATGTTATTTATCTTTGGATGTTGAGAAATAAATTAATTACAAGAAGAATAACAGAGCCAAGAAGTTGAGAGTCACATATAATAAGCCTGTAAGTAAATTTACTGTCAAAAAGAATCTGAAGTAGCTAGTTACTTCCAGTAATAAAACAAACCAGGAACATTCCCATGTGCAATTAAATCTCCATCTTGCTTGTGCACCATGGCTGAACTAATAAACCTGCAGAGCTGGGAATACGGTTCAGCACAGCGCAGACACCTGAACTAGCTCTGTGCATTCGGGAGCATGTGGAAGCAATAGCATCACCTGTTTTTTCCACTGTGTTGTATTTCAGCTCTCTCCTCACCATTTACCATGAGAGTTGTAGAACACTGGAACAAGTTGCCCAGAGAGGTGGTGGATGCTCCATCCCTGGAGACGTTCAAGGCCCGGTTGGATGAGGCCCTGAGCAACCTGATCTAGTTGGAGATATCCCTGTTCCTTGCAGGGGGGTTGGACTAGATGACCTTTGAAGGTCCCTTCCAGCCCTAACGATTCTATGATTCTATGATTACATTAGCTAACGGAACGATGATATAACATGGTGATGACAAATCCATTTCACGCATGCTTTGATTACAACGTATTTAAATAATTCATTCCTTTTCAGACTATAAGCACAAACTTGCTTTTACTTGATACGATCTGTAGTAAATCACAGTATGAAAGACATTATAAAATACTTTTTCAACTACTTTCTAATATGCTAAGTTTAGAAAAAATAAATATATTAGGTTTGATCAGTCTGAAATAAAATGAGAGCTGCAATATCAGTCTTCCAGTAGGTAACAGGACGTTACATTCCTCTATGTCCACTAAAAGAGCAAAGAATAAAAGCTATCCACCAAATTAACAGAAATTATCAGAATCAACATACAGCAACTGCTCTACTTGTTATCCCTGCTATGTCTACTCTGTAACGTATCCTGAAATGTATATCCTGAAGTCATGCACCATTGTGTGAAATGAACAATACTTAATACTGGCCACCCTCTTTACTGTATATGCCTAATTAAGGTTTTTGAAATAGCCAAGTCATGTCTACATTTACATCTACTAGCACACTAACATTTTTAAAAGCATAGCTTTCTGTACAAAACGGTACTTGATGAAACTGTAATCCAAATGGCTGAAAAAAAAGCAATTCTGACCTGCATGCAAAGGAACCCAAAAGCTGCTGTATGATGTGAGTCCATGGGCTCTGAAAGGCTACTCCAGCCTCCCTGCCACGTCAGCGCAGCCATAGAGCAATATGCAGCCTTTTGCAAAGACCACATCAAACGGATCATGATTTGCACTAAGGCAGGGGCTTGACAAAGGTGTATCAGAGATCATCTCTGACTAATTGGCGCACATTTTTAAACCTTTAGGAATAATATTTGAAGTGGAGGGAAAATGGTTACTTTTCCATCTGGGTTTTGAGGTTTTTCTTCCAAGCATCCAGTTCATTAACTGTACAATAAAGCCAAGTTTGCCATTCCATTTGGTCTTTGAAATAACACAGGAATTCAGTTTTCAGATTTTTTTTCCCTTTACTTCTGACTGAAGAAATATCCACCAATGCAAATTAAAAGTGCCAACGCAGTACAGAACAGAAATGGACTTAAAACATTAATAGAAGCTGCTTGTTAAACATATCAAGATTACCAATAAAACTGTATGAATAACTCTATCCACCAGATGGCAAACGCCTCACATTTTGCTTCAAATACAGTCAAACTTCAATGACATGGCTGAAGGTCAGACTTTTCCTGTTTCTTTTTCTTCTCATGTACAAATTTCAATAATAGTTTAGAATTTATACAGTTGCAACAAACAGGTATGCCTTGTAATCAAGGCACAGAAAAATAAATTAATTTCCACACTTAGAATACATATAGTCATCTATGAGCTGTTTTCTCTCCTGGCAAGGAGATGCTAACACAGTTCTACCAGGGAAGTTACACCTGTTAAACTATCCTTGCAGAGACTTGGTTCAGGACAAACACAGCATAAGATTCTTCTACCACTATAGTTTGTCCAGGTTCTCTAATGAAGTTGTATTGTTAAAAGGATTGCAGCAAGATAAAGATTTTATTATTATAGGTATCCTGTCAGATATTCAGTTACTTATGATCTGAACATCTATGGATATGTGTAAGTGTATACGTATATATATACACACATACACACAAACCAGGTCTAAGTGGAAATCAGTGATGATAGTTATGTAGATATTGAAGTCAAACACAAAGCAACCTTCTCAACACTTTCAGAGAGTGTTTCAGTGGAATTTCGGCCCAAATTTTCAAATTGGACTCCTAAAATTAAACCTGTAAATCTCTAAGACTTCTAAATGTTGCTGGTCTGATTATGAGAAATATAAGCCATTCAGCACCTCTAAAGTCATGACAGTTTTATCCAGTAAGCTAATCATGAATTTTTGGTGTCAAATTTAAATGCCCATATTTAAAAATGTTAGCCATAACTTTTTTTGAATAGTATTACAGTGTGAACTCTACCTTCAAAAAAGTATGATGAGGATTACTGTAGAAACAAAGCTTTCTCAAATCATCCTGTTTTGAGGGATCAGCTCTGATAAAGAATAGTTCAAATCTCCATGCTTTCTTTGACTGATGTCGGTCAGATAATTTGCATCTGTCCATGGTATTCAACTAAGGCAAAGGCACCATGTCAGATGTCATGTTAACAGCTGGTTGAACAGTAGCAACTTCCAACAATTAGCAAACAGGCCAGTCTTTGAACCAGGGATCTACAAAGTCTCGGTCCTAGAGTCAATTGATCCAAGCAAGTCCTGTGATCAAACTTGACTCAGGCAGGAAATACAAAATACAATTTCTTTTATGCCCTTGTTTCTTACCTAGACCTTGTGTTAATAAATGCGGAGGATCAACAGCTGGACCACTTGTGTTAACAGACATACTAATACAGACATTCTCTAACTACAAAAGACCAGATGAAAGAGAAAATCAGATGTTCTTCAATAAGCAGATGTCCTGTGCTAGAGAAAAACTGGTCTTTGGGCAACCTGGTGTAGTGGAGGGTTTCCCTGCCCATGGCAGGGGGGCTGGAACTAGATGATCTTTAAGGTCCCTTCCAACCCGAACCATTCTATGATTCTATGGTATCAGTGACTTGCTTGTAGTGCTTGCTTGCTTATATAAGTTAAAAATCAGAAAATTTCCAGTTAATAACTTGTCAGTGCTTAATTTATTTTTAATTTCATGGGTCTTTCTTCTTGGAAAAATGAGGTAAATATCTAGAAGAAAAAATAATAGGCTTTCAATGTTACAGAATAATGATTAATCTATTCTAGACAAACACACTCCAAACTACTTATTTTTCCGACAACAGTAACCTCGACAATTCATTAAGATGTTGTTTCCCAGTCTTAAGGGGTCCTGAAGACCTGAATGTCTTAACATTTTGGCCTAACAACATGGCAAGGGTTTTTTCAAAAATAAATATCTAGAAAACTTGAATGTGTTTAATAACCTGCAGGAATACTGTGCCATTCAGCCCCTGCTCTCCTTAGCAGCTGCTTCACATCCCTGCTAGAGCTGTGAGATTCCCTCTCAAGCAGTTGGAGCTGTCACAGGCACAAACAGCACAGACAGAAGCTCTAGTATGCGATTCAGGACAAGCTTAGAGATAAGTAGATCAGGTATGCTAACGGCAGGAACAGAGCTTCCTTCCCTCCATCCCCTCTTTAAATCTGGACATAAAACAGTGGATATGGAGAACGTGTGAGCTCCTGCAATAACTCTGCCCAGGTCAGCAACTTTTAAGCAAACCATAATTTCGGTGGGGTTGGACCCTGGGCTTAAATACCCTCAGCCTACTCACAGTGTTGAAAGAAATCAGCGTGCCTGACAAGAAGACCATAGTGAAGAAGGCAGCAGTTTAAAATACAAAGTTGAAAGTTACCTACGCTGCAGCTTGTAGGGCAGAGGAAACGGAGGCAATGAAACAGGACAATATGAACACAGCTGGGGCAGAGGCATGAGTTATACTACAGGATGATGTTACAGTGCTTATGAGGTTTTTCATTTTGATTTCTTTTTTTAAAATTACATTTAATGTCAACTTTTTCTTCTGTTGTCCAAAAAACAAAATCAACTTATGGTCTAGATTGTCTTAGACTTGGGACAAGATAGTATTGATCAACAGAACATGAAGCAGAAATCTCATCTCAGTCAGAAACTACAAAATTTGATCCAGCCAAATCATGGACTCAGTCTTGGGTTTTCAAGCTGTGGTACACATATTATTAATGATATACAAATGTCACCTAAGCAACAAAACAACTCTTCTTGCATGTGCACATGCTTAGTACTGCTGCTACAATGATGATGGTGATACATGAGCAAGATAAATTTGGGAGCTCTGTCCCTCCTCTCTGGGACAGAGGTAGAAGTCTTTGACTCTCTGGAAAGCAGAGAGTCTCAAGCAGTGTTGAATTTTCTGGTATGTCTCATCTTAGTCTTCCAGTTGTCTTCTCTTCTTACCAGTACAAGCTGGGGACTGAACTGTTGGGGAACAGCACAGGGGAAAGGGATCTGGGGGTCCTGGTGGACAGCAGGATGACCATGAGCCAGCGATGTGCCCTTGTGGCCAAGAAGGCCAATGGCATCGTGGGGTGTATTAGAAGGGGTGTGGTTAGTAGGTCAAGAGAGGTTCTCCTCCCCCTCTACTCTGCCCTGGTGAGGCCGCATCTGGAATATTGTGTCCAGTTCTGGGCCCCTCAGTTCAAGAAGGACAAGGAACTGCTTGAGAGAGGCCAGCGCAGGGCCACAAAGATGATGAAGGGAGTAGAGCATCTCCCTTATGAGGAAAGGCTGAGGGAGCTGGGTCTCTTTATCTTGGAGAAGAGAAGACTGAGGGGGGACCTCATTAATGTTTATAAATATGTAAAGGGTGACTGTCATGAGGATGGAGCCAGGCTCTTCTCGGTGGCATCCAATGATACGACAAGGGGAAATGGACATAAGCTGGAACATAGGAGGTTCCGCTTAAACATGAGGAAGAACTTCTTCCCAGTAAGGGTAACAGAACACTGGAACAGGCTGCCCAGAGAGGTTGTGGAGTCTCCTTCTCTGGAGATGTTCAAAACCTGCCTGGACGTGTTCTTGTGTAATCTGATCTAGGTGGTCCTGCTCCAGCAGGGGGACTGGACTAGATGATTCTTTGAGGTCCCTTCCAATCCCTAACATTCTGTGATTCTAAGAAACTTTGTTATTCTAAGCTTTCCAAAATTAAGTTTCATTCTATTTCATTATTTAATTTCATTTGTTGCCCAGATAAGAATGCGAAACTGGTTTTTATCAAACCTGAGACTCAGTAACTCCACCTGCAGATGTGAATTATTTTAACCAACAACCATATTAAAAAAGCATGTTATTTTCATCAGATATTTTCCACAGCAGAAAATATTCCTGGAAAATAATATAAAACTTCATCTAATTAAAAACCCAAGAAGCTAGCAAAAGAGGCCAACTAGTGAGCCTTGCCACACGTTTGGCTTTGTCACACCAAGCCTTGCCAGAGTGCCTCAATTCACAGTCGTTTAGAAATCAAACAATGACTAACAATCTCTCTCCAAATTCTTTTCATTTTCTTTATATTTCTACTTGAAAGTACAACCTTTGTACATAACCATCATGATAGTACTATGACTGGTTTACATACGTCTTAGTTCCACAGAAAAACAGCAAAACCTTTAGTTCTGCTAGTTAGGTTTGGAAATAAGATTTTATTGTTGTTTTTTGCTCTCTACATTTTTTGAAGTCCCAAAACTCAAAGAACTCTTTGTCAATCTCTATTATTTTCCTTCCCAGTTTTTCATAGAACACTGGCTCCTCTTCACTAGTTCTTTCAGTTAACTACCTTTCATATCTCATTAGCAAATTCTGCCCAGTACTGCTAAATGAATTTCCACTTCTTCTACTTAATGAAAAAGGTCTTTTTCATTTTTTATTCTCTTGGATCCACTGAGTCACAACCACACGGGCATTTCCTGTGAATCTGCTTTCATCTTGGCTGTTGTTTTTCTTGTGTTTCTTTGCAGACTGGAGAAATTTCAATTAAGGAAGGATCAATGGAATCTGGTCATTAATGCCTAAAATGAATACTAATTTGCAAATATCTCATTTTCCTGATGAGTATAATGGGAAAAAAGTTACAAACATGCTATTCTCTATGATAAGTTTGATGAAAGGGACATTTAACTTCAGCTCTTTTGAGAAGCTCTTTTGGAAAACCAGCTCTCTTAAAATACCAGCTCTTTTGGAAAACTAATTTCAGTCTAAGAGTGTAATACTACAACCATGTGCATGTCAATCATCCAACGTGAAGTTTAAATGCTGTTTGCTAACCTTCACTAGAAAAAAGTTCCCAGAAAGGAAGCGGACCAAAAAAAAAAAAGCTAAAACCAAAATACAATAGCTATAAATGATACAGATTCCACATGTAAATTTGTATGAGCTCAACAAAGCTGGACGTAAGGCTAATAGAAGGAGGAGTGCCCATTAAGAACACACAATTGCATGAAGAAAGAAATTCAGCCTTAACTATTAGACTAAGATGATGAATAGATTGTGAATACTGTGAAAAAGTACTATCTAATAGTAGAGAACTAAAGGGAAATATATTGGGAAGTCTTTTCTCTATATAAAAGACTGAAGGATAAAGGAGGATCCATGAAGACCACCAGCCTAGGGAATAGTAAGCAAGCTGAAAGTAAGTTCAAGAATAGCATTAGAGAACAACAACAGACAGCTATTGATAGGCATGAAATACAGAGTATAAAACTAGTTAGGAGGAGTTATAAAAAACTAGAGTTTTCAAGGTGGGGAGAGGAACACTCCCCACTTCCCCTAACAGAATTTAATGAGAACCCCACGGAGACTTCAAAGGTCAGGAAGCCTAGAAAGACAGAGCAGATCTTGGAGTCATCCACCAAAAAGAACATAGGAGAAGGAGCCTGGAAAAGCCATAGGGAAATGAACACAGTGGAAGCTGTAGGGGTGAGTCTTTTTCAAATGGCAAGGGCTGGACAACACTCCGAGGTAAATGCTATTAAGGCTGGCATTTGTAGAGGTCCGCAGGGCCCTAAAAATGGTATGGGATAAGGCCTATGAATGGGTAAAGATAAAAACAGTTGAGGGATACAGCACCTTGTCCAGGGGAGCAAATGTGTGCCAAGGGGTGCAGACTAAATAAGATCTAATCACCCAGATCACAGGGAGGACTAAAGCAGAGCAAGGAACAGGTGATGCTGGATGTCACAGAACAGCCTGCTACACTAGGACAATAAAAGAAGGGGCAAGAAGTGATCCTACATAGTAACAAACTCAATTCTGAAAACAGGGCAGTATTTTCATCACTATCTACATAAACAACTTTTGGGTTAGTAAATCAGTCATTTAAAGGTCCTGAAGAAAGATTTCTGAAGCCAGGACAAAACTCAGCTGCTATCTGTGCGGCTGTGGAGTAAGTTCACCATGAACAAAAAGAAACAAAGTGTACTGCATAAGCCAGTCCTAACAGAAAGCTAATACACCAACTCTTCGTCATCTTCCCTGCTAAACCTGCCCTGCTTTATTCTGCAAAAATACATGCACAAACTCAGTTCTAAAATTCCAAAATAGTTCACATGATTACAAAAATGAACATACCCTCTATCCAAATCAGTCCAAAAACTGGGGGGGGAGGTTTAACAGGACAAATATGATGTAATAGTCAGATCATAGATCAGATAAATCAAAATATTCCCATATGAACACAAAAACTTGGAACTGCTTGAAAAATTCCGTCACACATACCCAAATTCCCCACACAAGGCTTTACCCTGGAGTTTCCGATGCTGGACTGGTTTTCCTGTATCAAATGAGCTCCCTGTGTAGCAAAAACTTTGTAATCTATGAAAGATCTATGTGTCGCGGACTGCCTGTGTCTTCTTCCAATGGGTCGCAACCAACCGACTGTTGCGACCACAAGGTATCTCACAATCAGAAGGCTCTTCTAAACTCACTGCTATCTTAGTCCAACAGAGAGCTCCAACTCTCACTCTCTAGGGGGCTCCTGCCACTCCAAACTCCAGGAGAGAAATGCCCCACTCCCTCTTGGGAGTGCCCCACCTTTAAGCCTCCATGGGTCACGTGATCTCCAGCCAATCAACGTGACTCAGCACCTGTCTTGATGAGGCACAGGTGCTTCCCATGTAGCAGCCAGGAAACTTCCCCGACAATTCCCCCTTTCCTTTTAAAAAAAAAATGCCTCGCAGCCTTTAGGGGTTTCCAACGTTTCAATTCCATTTTCCGTCGCCGTTTGTCAAACACCTTGGGACCAGGTCATGGGGAAGTCGTTCTCATTTTTTGTCGTAACGTGACAGCGGGTATATCCATTGATCCGGCGACGACGGATACATCCACCTCGGCTGCTGTGGCTGCTTTTTCTGTTGATCAACCTGTGGCTGCCATAATGCTCCCGCAAAAGTTTTGTCCAAACCATTATGCATCTGCATACACTTTCTCATTCTTTTATTTCTCAGCCAGCCGTTAGTGTAAACCTCTGATTCACATTGCCTAGCAATATGGCCTATTTTCCCACACCTGTAACATCTCTGTTTTCCATATTTATGGCAATTAACCAAGCCATTAACTTTTCCAGCATTTATTGTCCGCCTTTGACCCTTTCGTCCTGGGCATTCCGATTTTATATGTCCCAGGTTTCCACATCTATAACACTTCTGCTTCCTAACACGCAGGGAACCCGGAAGGGCTAGTGCCACGGGGAACGCACTAGGCCCTCCCCTCATTTCTGTTATAGATGATTCTTTATTGTTAACTGGTACCCCCAGAGCTTTAGCCAGGTCCCAGTCCCTGGCCTCTATTGCTTTTGTTCTAACCTCGTCCCAGAAGCGAACTGGGTCATGAGGCTGAACTGTTACTGTAGTCGCTCCCAAGGGGTCTGATTCCAATAAACAGGCGGATTCTGGCGACTTTCTCCTTGGTCTAGGTGCGGTTGGTAACTTCCCAGCAGAACTATCACTTGCTTCAAAGGTTTCTCCTGCAGTCTCTCTTGCTGCAGGGTGGGTCATGGCCTGCTGAGAGGTTTCTCCTGCAGTCTCTCTTGCTGCAGGATGGGTCATGGCCTGCTGAGAGGTTTCTCCTGCAGTCTCTCTTGCTGCAGGATGGGTCATGGCCTGCTGCAGCGTTTCCACTACAGCTGCTAACTGCTGGGATATACCTTGCAGTATTGTCATAACTTGCTGTAGTATTATTGGCTGCGCCAAACGTACCTGGGCCGGATAACCAGATACCGCGGGATATGAAGTTGCCAAGGGTGGGGCCAATTGCTCAAATGGCGGAGCCGTAGGCATAATAATGGGGGAAGGGGGGGCTGTTGGGGCAAAGGGTGGGGGATGTTTTAACACCTCCTGCAGGGTGGGGCAAAGTCCCTGCACAGTCCCCGCAACTTCCTTGATCTCCTTGAACAGTGAAGATAAACCCAATTCACTGTCCGTGCTGTCTGAGGCCAGTCCTCCCTCAGACAGTTCGTCGTCTTCCTCAAAACCTTTGCCCATTGATACATAATCTGTTGCTTGAATTATATTATCCAACGCCCCCCATATACGCAACAGGTCGGTTTTGGTCGAGTCCTTATTCTCAAAGACTACTTCACAAAGCAACTTATCCCCCAACTTCTTCCATAGCTCAAGGCTAAAGGACGTATTGAGACTCACTAGGTCTTCATGCTCCGCCACCCAGTTAAGTAAATTATATAGATCCTTGCTTCTTATATTGGCCCCCGCAGCCATTATCGCAGATTCAAGAAATGCAAAAGTCTGGCCTTCCTTTACAGAGTTCTGTCTCATGTCCATTCCCAGCGGCTCACCTTGTTCCAGGTGTCTAGGTCAAAACTGGTCAATCCGCAGCTCCTGCTGCTCTCAAGCTTCGCTGGGTTTTATCTTCACCGCAGTTCACCCTGCGGTCCAAGCAGTTCGCGTTTCGACGAATCACGTCGGGGTCACCAGATGTCGCGGACTGCCTGTGTCTTCTTCCAATGGGTCGCAACCAACCGACTGTTGCGACCACAAGGTATCTCACAATCAGAAGGCTCTTCTAAACTCACTGCTATCTTAGTCCAACAGAGAGCTCCAACTCTCACTCTCTAGGGGGCTCCTGCCACTCCAAACTCCAGGAGAGAAATGCCCCACTCCCTCTTGGGAGTGCCCCACCTTTAAGCCTCCATGGGTCACGTGATCTCCAGCCAATCAACGTGACTCAGCACCTGTCTTGATGAGGCACAGGTGCTTCCCATGTAGCAGCCAGGAAACTTCCCCGACATCTATGTACAGCAAACAATACTGCATCTTCTGAATTTCACCCTAATTTTACTTGTAATGGTGTCCAACTTACTTGTTATAATCTTTCATCATTTTATAAAGGCAATTTTAATTCTGAAACAAATCATTGATTTATCTATCTCCTCAGCAGCTGAGCCACTGGGAGGAAAAACAGGAAACAGCTGGTCAAAGCTAAAGTGTGACGAGAAATGTGATAAAAAAAAAGAAATTACTCAAAACTCATCATCCTTTACAAAGGCTGGATTTGCAGTTTTTCCAAACCAATGGCAAAGAAACACTGTGCAAGCTAAACTAAATATGCAATGATTCACAAATGCCTGCTAAAGATGAAAGCCTAAAGAACTTTATTGCTCAAAGGAAACATTCGAATTATTATGAAAGTTCACCTCCAACCTGTTGGTTAAAGGAAAGAAATAAGAATGTTAATACACGGATGTTTTAAATATGAACCATGTTATATTTCCTCCTTATTGATAACTTCTACCCATCTTTTCTACAGCCTCAATGTGTCGAGTGACTTGGTGTGAGTAGACCAAAGCCTACTTTATGCTGATGGCAAATCGCTAGATGACAATGAAATCTTCACGTAGCAAAAGATTTTGCACTCCTATAGTTCTCCCTGACTGGATTTTAGGTAAGGCAAGTTCCAAAAGGACACACAGGTGAGCTAGAATAAAAGTTAATTTCATAAAAGGGAAATATTCTGAATGTTTATTAAATAATATTTTTTCCCTTTAAAATACACATATTTGCATTTACATGCACAAGCCATTTAGCGCAATCCTAAGACTGGAAACTTCAGACAGGAAGTCCAATGTTATGGTTCCCATGGCAACCATAATATGCTTATAGGAAGTAAAATATCTTACATACCCACAAGGTTAGAACTGTAACGACCTTATATTTGTAGCATGATGTTTTAAGTCTGTGAAGTTACTCAAGATAAATTCCTAACTTGAAACAGAGGAGACTACTGACAGTTTTCTCTCAGGGGTCTTTTTTTTTTTCTTTAATCCAACTCACAATCACATTTAGAACAACTCTCCATGGCTCAGATATGTTCTTGTATTTTTGCTGAGAATTCCGAATTATCATTCAGACCTTTAATTCAGCCTGGAAGTATTTTTCAGTGTTGATTGGTTACACACATTAAAAAACAGCCAACTTGTTTTTCCTTTGCTCTTACGCATATAACTCTCAAATCACCAAAAGTTAACAGCTGGAACTGGTGGGAAAACATTTTTCTTTTTTTTTTTTTCTGCACTGGAAACTTAGGATATGTCTCTTCTGCAGACTACAGTGCAGCACACAGCTACTAAGCCTGCTGA
Source organism: Tauraco erythrolophus (assembly GCF_009769465.1). NCBI lineage: Eukaryota > Metazoa > Chordata > Aves > Musophagiformes > Musophagidae > Tauraco > Tauraco erythrolophus. Next base: position 18,834,412 of record NC_141473.1, on the reverse strand, counting down.
GATAAAAGAAAATTTAGCCACAGCATATGGAGAGTGTTTGGGATAAGTTTATCTTCTCCAAAACCTGAGTGAGCTCACTAAAAACTAACTGCCTCTAAGTCTACAGAACAGATGAGATCATCGCTCCTTTGTAAAACAGAGAAGACAACAGATTTGAGTCCAGAAGCAGGGCTTCCAAGCAGTGTGGCAATATGAACAGTATATACTAACATATGCAACTGAAGAGTACTGAAGGAAGTTTTATACATGAAGTTAATGATGCCACCTGAATTATTTTACAATGTATTACACATATTTATATAGACAGTATTTTTAGTTTAAAACGATAGTTTTAAAACTGCATAATATAAGTTTGGCATATGTCTGTCTATTAAAAAGTTTTGACATAAAACTATGGTTCCCATGAAGCCAATAGCTCCACTTTGCACATACTTTTTCTCCCTCCAAGTAACATTATCCCACCAGGAGATTTTAAATGGATTACAATACGACCAGGATTTCATCCATTCTCTAATACTTGAAGGGAATTCCTAAACACTGAAAGAACTAAGATTGCTGTAACATGAAGCTAGAGCAGCTAATAATACATCCTTTGTTTTGCCCAGACTGTACTAATGAAGGTCTGTGTCTGTTGTGATTTCTTGAAAACAATTTTCACAGTGTCAGGAGAAGAAAATAAAAATAATCATGAGGAGTACATAACAATCACTTTGAATCATCTTAAAAGAAGCTCACATTATTTTACTGTGGATTCGAAGTTCAAATGGTGACAACAGTCAACAGACATTACGGATACTGGCAAAGCTAAGGAAAAAAAAAAAGGAAAAATCTTCTATTTTCACAGGAGCTAATAAGATTATTCGGAGTCCTGCAACAAGTGCATGTGCTGATTTCAAGATAAAATCAAACTTTTTCATTACTGTTGCACGATTCCATACTACAACAGCAAACTTACCTGCAGGTATCTGTCTTTGAGTATTTGCTATACTAAGGAAATCTTAGTTTTAACAATGTGTTACAACTCCAGAGATAAAAGGACTCTTCTGAACTTCATACAAATGGGAAGATAAGATTATTATTTCTAAGTAGAATGATCACAAACCAATCCAACATATTTTTCTCTCTCATACTCAGCATCTCAAAATTGAGTCTTCAATCTCAGTTCAAAAATTATCATATCTCGTTACAGTTCAAAACATTAAAAAAAAATGAATACTTTCACACAATGTGCCGGACAATACAAGCACTGTCCGATACATGTGTTTTGCAGGTAAGGAATAGTTTCTCATTGTACAGCTTTCTAGTGAAATTATTAAGAGAATGAAAAGAAAAAAAAGAGAAAGTGGTGACAAATGCCAGGGCTGAATGTTTATGTTTCCAGCACTGCCCCATTTCCGACATTCCTGATGAAAGCTGTATGCTGTCACACTGCCCTGAGTCATGCTGGTTCCAACTGCTGCACTGATGTAATTAACTTTGGTTGGTGTAGGAGCACCCTCAGTGCTCTCTTATCCCTTGGTACTCCAGCTCATATGTACTCGGGCAGTACCTAACAGCTGTATTATGTTCAACTGTTATTCCTTTTTTTAAGCTGTCACCACTCTGTATTTTCAAGCAAAGTTCTTCGTAACCAGAGGCTCATAATCATATTATATCAAATCACTTTTCATAAATAGAGAAACTAAATAGCCTCATATCTCATGGAGGATGCGTTAGATACTGTGGCAAGTATAATTTCACAGTAGTTTTTTCCCTGTAAGTCCTTCTTGAAATTTCATATCAATAAGATGTATGCCTTCCAATTATTGTCAACCCAAGCTTATTCCATTTTAGAAAACCTTCTTTTTAAAAGGTCCTGAAAGACTGTAGAAAAGCAAGATAAATTAAAATGTATATGAAACCTCATAAATTCAGATTTTAATTATTCACTTATCAACAGTGCGATCTTTTTATGGCATAGTTTTCATTCACTCATATCAGAGTAAACAACCCAAACTTTTCAATAGTTAATATAGGTAGAGGAGATAAATTCTTTCTCAGTTGAAACGAAGTTAGAAGAGTGTCCAACTGTAACACTCTAAAATGAACTCTTTAATGTGCTGCAGGGAGATTTTCTAAAACAGATCTTCATGCTTCTTTACAGTTAATGAACAGTCACTAGAAGGAAAGTCAGAAAAATGTGGAAAAACTGAAGGCATAATATACTGCTCTTGCCAAGACTCCCACACTATTGGCTCTGAACACCTAAGTGTGCTCACAGCTAAAACTTATTGTTCATAATTTGGCCCAAATTTGTTAAAGCTATAAGGCAACTACAAAATAATACAAAGTATTAAGAGATTTATCTCTAACTGTATCACACATTATAGTAATAAAACTGACTACTTCTACAGACAGGGGATAAATTTTCTGTTTTTAAAGCTAGCCTTTAAAACTGGAGTAACTCAACCCAAAGCAAATATAAGTATAGGGCTTCATTTAACCAAGTTTCATTTATTTTTACAGCATTTACTGAAGGCAAAGCATAATTTCATGCCTATTTGGCTTCTCTTTTGCTTCTCTGATTTTTTTCCAAATAGTCAATTTCACTCATGAACTCTTTTCTTTAAACAAGACAATGCAACTCTTATACAAAAAAAAACAAGAAACACAGGGCCCAGGTAGAACAAAAACCAGCTCATCCATACCTACCTAACTACTTTAACATATGAATATAGACCTTTATGTCTAAAAGCATTATAACATTAGTAACAGGCAAAATACTCAAGCACAGTCAGACAAAAAAAGATTACTGTTCGAGTAGACGTAAAGCCCAACCACTCACAGATTACTTGCTTTATATCATTTTTTTTCTTGTAAATTCCTTCCAGCATGTTGGACTAGAAATTTTATTTCGAAGTGGAAAACCAAAAACTCTCAAGACACAAATCTGTCTGTAATCTACAATATTGAATGGCAAACTATCATTTTTATTTTTTTTTAAATAAAAGTGTAAGTATAGCATAAACTTCAGCATAAAGACCAATGTTGCATTTCAGATATGCATGCAAAACTGGGAGGGAAGAGATTAAAGGTCCAATTAAAGAATTCCATCTTTTTAAATATGGAGCAAGAAGGAAAAACCTGCAGGAAAACCACATAATCCTAACAGCAAGATGATATCACAGCAAATCTAGACCTGAAATTCCTACAGAAACAATTAACAAGAATCAAGAAGTGAAGGCTTCTAAGATTTTACTTTTTTAGGCTGCTTCATGGGTTGTGAGTCTCAGAGTTTGGCAGACACTAAGACGACTCCTATTGCCAGGTGAACTTCATGTGGCCACTCCAAGCAGCTTTGTGTCTGTTCTATCAAATCAGATCAGTCATCTGAGTGAAACACAGCACACACACAAGGACTCTCATGCTTCTTATTATTGTCATTAGTAGAGAGAGTAAGTGAGATGCTTTCAAGTTTTTACCTCACTTAAGAATCAACACAGGCCTCTTCATTATATAAATTATGTTTTGAATACACTGGAAAAGTGTATCTTCCAAGACATTACTAGATAAAAACCAGGGCTAAACTACTCATTCTGACAAAATATTGACAATAAAAGGTTACAATTAACCTGACACCTGAGAAAAGCAACCAAAAAATTTCCTTTGTTCATAAACGTATGTTAGTGCTTGATGTAAAGTGTTTCTGTATTAAGTCAGTGCAACTGGCTGTCAAAACAGTCAGAGCTGATGTTATTTCCATGACTGATAGTGAAATACTTGATCTACCTAAATTTTCAGAAATGCCAGAAAAGTATCCAACATAAAAATAGACTGACTACAGTTGCTCATCTAGCAGCAGGGGGACTGTAGAGAGAGGAAATAGAGCTCTCTGTAGGTTCAGAATTAAAATTAGCATTTATATTATTTGCAAAATATGAATTTTAATTCTGAATGTGTTCAGAATTAATAATCAATTTTAAACAACAAAAAAAGATTCAGACAAATACTATCTATTAAACAGAAAACTACTTGCGCCTGGCTCTGTTTCTTTAAAAATATTATCCAGGATGACAACTTTAGATATCGCATTAATAAAACAGGATAGTAAAAAGTTTGTACTTCCAAATCTTTTTTCTCTCCTTAACTCTTTGTTAACAGATGCCATCAACTGATTATAGCTCAACTTTATGGAAATAAAGAAATCTTATTACAAAGCTGCTTAACATTAGCCATGCATAATCAAAAATCCTTGCATTACATTGATTTTACACATGAATCATAAAAACAGTACAGACTACATGGAAAAAATATGTGATGCTAACAGATGTTGAACTATCTTACCAAATCATTAAATTAGCTATGAAACACTCCTACAATAGAAATCTATAATAAAATCATTATTCTCTTTGTGGGGGCAATTAAGGTGGGGTTTTTTTCATTTGTTGCTTTATTAGTATTTGGCATTTCAGTGGTGCCTTAGCAGCTATGAAAAGCAGAAGATCTATTAGTGTGCTAACCTCTATCTGAGCAGAGTTAAGCAAGCCAGTAGAACTCTTGTTTCTTAAAGCTCTAACTACTGGCATCAGGAATGTAATGACACAGCAAGGATGGTACCGATGCCTACAAAATAAGCTTAACTAAAGAATTCAGCTATTATTATGCATTGCAACTATGATGTTGCAGCTGTCCTCCGGAGATCTTGAGGTCACTCACTTGGTTTGAGAGAATCACCTTGCAATAGTCTAGTGAGCTGCTCAAATTCAGCATCTTAGTCAATGGTGGGCCTGGCTACTTTTGTCATATTACATTACCACTACTGCAGAAACACCATCATATCAAGAAAAAAAGTTTACTTCAGCACTAGGAATCTAACATCCCACAGACACAGATGGTTCAATGATTCCAGAAACTCCTGACTTTTGTAACTAGTCAGATTGCTAATATGAGGGAGTTGAACAGAACCCAAGTGGTGGATACATTGTGCCACACCAAGCAAAGCCAACACCAAAGCTTGCACTCTTATTATATAATTTGTTTCTGTGGCAAACTCTTTGCTTTGCTACAGCTTTAACATGTACCAATGTGAGGGGCTTGCACTGTTCCAACACGGACAAGTGAATTTCTCACGGATACAAGAGCCATGTTACACACATCCATCTGATAAGGGCAAGTACTGCACTGTATCTAGCAGCAAAACTACATATAAAATTAGAAAAAATATTCGACATTAAAATCTTCTGTCTTCATACAACACATTCATTAAATCCAGAGCAGAGGAGTCTAAATCCGCATACAAAATATCTATAAACAGTAATCATATGCTACATTAATATATATATATAATTTCATGTATTTTATATATAATTTCATGTATTTTCTATATAATCCAAAGTCTCAGTCTCACCTTCCTATGTAGAGAAATAAAATAGAAAAAAGTATTCAGCAAGTTCAGTGCCTTTCCTTCATTAGCACTAGAATTTTTATGCAAGGGATATTCACAAATAAGACTCACATTTTCCTACTTAAAACATAAAGGTCTCTATTGTTCCGTGTTACACCAGTACTGCTATGAAAACTTCATTTCTCCAACTTTTTTTTCCCTTGAAGAACAGAACTACTGTTCGCTTAGCTGTTCCAAACAGAATGCATGCTCAAAGGGTGAGATAAGGGGAAAGAACGAACAAATTACACATTCACTTACTACTTTCTCCTTCTTCCTTTGATCATTAGCATGAAAGCTTCCTACAAATGCTAATAATTCATTAAATTATTGTAACCCAGTGCATATGTTCAACAGGTCCATATATTTGTCACATCCACTGAGTTACTTTATATGTTTGTGTAAAAACTATCTATAAAACTAATAATATAAGCCATAAACACATAGAAGTATTATTGCAGAAATATTTGACATTAAGATAACAGAAAAATAATGCTAAGAATGCTTGATGAATAGTACACATAAAGAGATTAAATACAGAGGTTGATAAGAAGAGAAATATTTGTAGTTACCATTTGGAAGAAGAAAGACTTAAAAACATGTGGTTTAAAGCTTTTTCTGACCGTGAGAAAACATTCTGTGCATTGCAATTACGCAGAGTCTTTTACTATGCCTGTTAATATTTTGTTCATTTGTAGACAGAACTTTTCCTATTTAAATAATTATTCAATGAGCATTTATTGTATTTATTTCTGAGTTTCTATATGTACTACAAAAAAAAAAAAAATCTTCAAATTAAAGCCCTCACACCCCAAAATGCTAAACATAGAGTATTCTGCAGCACTGGTGGAAAGTGGTGAAATAGACATGCATGTCAAAAGCTAAGGAGCTCAAGTCAAATTGAAAACATCCAATGAAGAAACCTAAACGCATCCTTCCCTTTTCATACGTATATAAATGAAAATTATGCTAGATCTCCGCTACAAAACATTCTCCCTATTCTCCCCTAAAAAAGCTTATAATGATCATGCAAACATACAAAGCAGGCATCATGTTAGGTAAAGCCATGGCTCACATTCATACCTCCATGGGAACATGAACATGCATCACCAGGGCATGTACTGTATCAGCAAGTTTGTACTTCCACTGACTAGGACAGTGAGTATCACAATAATAAATAGCATGACAAAGCTTTGCAACCTAGTATAAAAGCCTGACATACATAGATTCACAGAACTCTTCAATTAACTATTTGAACATAAAAAATACTTGTTTCTGTAAGGATATTAGGATATTACTGGATGGCACAATTGTCATGTAGCGTCTGAACCACCAAGTCCACTCTGTTATCACTGACAAAATTTCATATAATCTATCTCATCAATTTTACAGTTGGACTCTATGATCTTAAAGGTCTTTTCCAACCTAAATGATTCTATACACCTAAGTTTTCCACCACTTCAGTCCTACTGAAAGCTGTCGCAGAGTCTGCACTCTAAGTGCTAGAAATTTCTCCCAGTTTTCAACCTACCTTTATTCAGGCTCAGCTCATAAGCATAGCTTACTTGACCTTGGTTATTTCCCCTTCCCTAGAACTTATTCATCCATTTTAACAGGGGAAAAAAAAAAAAAACAAAAAAAAAAACACCAAAACAAACCACCACACTTCTTTTATTAAGCTCAATAAACCTCTCCTCTTCTCCTACTCTTCTTGAAAGAGTTTCTCTTGCTATGATCATCCTGCTGGTCTTTCTCAGTAGTACATTTCAGACAAATCCTTGAAAATCAGTGGTCAGAATCTCTTTTATAGATTTCATAGACAACTAATTCCTACCATCACAGAAAATCTTTTACTAGTTAAAATAATTTATTAAAGATGTGCTATTTAATTTCTACAATAATAATTTATGCATTCATTATATCATTCTAAACTCAGAATTTTTTGTATTATCTAATTTAAGAGAACACAAATCAAGGCAATATCAGCACATTAATATATGTTATTCTACTACTACATATTTTTTTTAATTATTTGCAAGTGTAGAAGCATTATAAATATCAGTAACTTGGGGAAAATACTATGTTTGTCTTCTGGAGCAACAAAATTTTTCACTGTGATCTAATACCATCACTTACCATTTTATACCATTTATTCTATGGAATCATTATATCATTACTATATCCATCAAATGTTTATGTACATACATATGCCATATATATGTACATGTAAATACATATGTATGAATATAAATGCATGTTATATACATTTTCTACTCAAAATATAAATATCTGTAAAATTACTAAATATTTTTGTATCTAGGTATAAATATGTACCTATATACATTTTTATATATATATGTGTATACATACATATGTATGTATGTTTTATACAGATATAAAATTATACATTTTTACCCCATGTCTATTTTAAACAAAAAATGAATTCTAAAGGATAAGAATACATTCTTCTAAAAAGCAGTGTTCAACATAAGGTTCAATGTGGTTAAATGAAATACCCTATTCAGTGTCACTATGCGTTTACTAGTTGAAGGTATTTCTTTTAAATGAAACGGATCAATGTCTCAAAATTTAAAAAAAAAAATACCACTATGAAAAGCTTACCTGATACCATAAAGACTTCTCAAGAAAGGAATTAAATTCCCATTTCATTAAGGACTGAATTATAGTTAGCTGTTCTGTTGTAATCCTAGAAAGCTTCAAGCCACTGTTGTTTCTCCTTTGCTCAACATAATTCCAAGCAATGGTTCCTATGTGTCCTGAAGGTAAAGTCCTAACAATTGCTCTCGTTCCAGTATAAACTGATTTTTTAACCTCTTTATCATTTTTACAGAAACGTCTTATCAATAAAGTAGAACGTTCCTTTTTGTTTCTAAAAAAATCCTCTTCCATCTCTTCTTCACAGTTATCATTACAGTCTTCGAAATGGCTCAGAAAGGGCTTTGAGGGCATTCTTCCAGTAAAGTTATTTCCACAGAGGTTGTGACCTGAGCACGTCACTTTAACCTTTCGTGGTGCTCTTTCCAGACATAAATACTTATCCCTTAAAGTGTCTTCATACAACTGCTGCCCATTTTCATTCTCACAATTATTTGTCAACTCCACCAACCTGCAAGAGCAGGCCGGGGAACCAGCGGTGTTACCACCGCCAACACTCACCGGCTGCAAGCAGTCATCCAAAATGAAGCCATTGTGTAAACTGCACAAAGCCTTTGATATATTCCTTTCACTAGCACAATGAAAGTGAAAAAAGGCTACTTTATCAGTATCATTGCTGTCATTCTTATTTACTGCTGTCTGGCTTCTTAACGAAGGTCCATTCATTTTCAACTGAATTTCAGCAAGCATGGCTCTTTCCAGTGAAACAGGAATTCCAGTTTCCAGGCATGCCTGTCTCTCTGCTAAAGGATCACAAGATTTATACAGCTGGCTGCACGGGACGTTGCTCTTGTAGTTTTTCTGCACAATGTTACAGTTAATGTTAAGAAATTCCACTGAATCAGGGATGGAGCTGCTTCTCTCCCAGAAGTTTTCATTGCTATTGTCATTAGTCAGTTGTTCTTTCGCCAGGGAGAATATTTTGGGCACTGAGCCCTGAAGACTTTCTTCTTCAAGTCTGTGTAAGCACGAGAGAGTGCGTGTGGTTTGCCTTTCCAGACTGGCAGTATGTCTTTTTATAACACTGGTGTCCAAAGCATTTTCAGTATTTTCATCTCCAGCTGACTGAGCAGGTATCACTTTACCCTGTACCACAGAGACGAGAACAGACGCTGTCATCTCCTCAGAGGTCATCTTGACACAGTCTTTAGTTGCTAGAAGTGTGTGAGGGATGGGGGGTGGCATCGTCTACCAATCCTCACACCATGATTTCAGTGTAACAAAAGATTCAGTGCTAAATAATCAGGGAATACATGGTAAAATATACATTGGCTACTTGTTCTTTTTGAACTGGGTTTTAAAAAAAAGTAATTTTTTTGACTCTTGGGCTACTAGGCTTTCCCAGCCTTGGATTACTGGCATGAAATACAAACATTTTTAAATCAGTTTCTTATTATGACACAGCCATTTGGCTCGTCTCTTCCCACAATTAATTCTTCTATAATATGCAGCGCTCACACAGTTTCCTCAGGTTGTAGAAGACGACCAAACACACAATCCATGACACATCTCCCCACAGGGCATGCAAAAATCTGATTTTCTGTAAAGAAAAGAAAAAAAATATATATTGAACAGAATCCATGGCACAAAATCCACCATTACAACTACAAGAGAAAGAAATTTGTTTTTATATAAAGAGAAGGAACACAAAACAACAGAAGTTAATTATACTAAGACCTAGAGGATTCCAAAATACACATGTAAATTTGTCTTAAAGCCTCACTTTAAAATACGGGAGAATCAAAGTCTTCTTTTATGTATTCAAATAGCTGTCTTCACTAAGGAAAGCTACATGACTACAGAAAATTAATTTTATTGAAGCTGAAACACCAAAATTGAACATACAAGATACATACAAAGAGAAAAAAGGAAATGTATTTTTTATATTTTTTCTGATTTATAGCCAGGATAAGTTAAAACATTTTGAAGCACAAATAGTTTTTAATCCTACAGTGTCTTTTAAAACTAATTCTTTTCCTGTTCGGAACTGAACTTATCACAACTACAATTGTTTTGATATTACGTGGTTTTTGTTTTCACTAAACTTTCTGTTGTTACCATGCAAGCATGAAGAAAACACCACAGTTCTGCCAGAAGTTTATGACTAAAAAAGCATGAAGGCAGAGTAGGGTAAAAGACCAAAATATTATCAATAATCTTTCTGCCCCCTTTACTTATATGCCTTTAGCTAAAAAGTTGACCTGCCCTTCCACTTTGCCATTAATTCTCAGATTCTTTCCTGCAAATAGCATGGTAGAAGTAAATCTTGGAATCAGAAAATAAGTGGTTACAGTTAGATCAACAAAGGAAACAGAAGAATAAAAGAGACAGACCCAGATAAAGCATGGTACATTAAATATGACACATTTATACATAAGTATATATTTGTTGAATTTTAATGTGTACAAACATTAAGTGTATTATTAAAAATGTGGAAAATGCAGAAAGTTATATTGAGGCCTAAGTTTACTAAAACAGTCTAAATTCAGTAGAAACAAACAAAAACAATGACTTTGAAATTTCAGTAGCAAAACATATCACCAAACTGAAGCAAATCACTGGCTAGGTACAATAACTAGAGACTACTGAACGGATCAACCAAACGTTGACCCAGGCACTATCGACATAAGCAGAAAGGACTAGTTTCTCCAATTTTGTTCATGCAGTTCAGCTAAGCATAAAAATTAAATTATCTGTAGTTGAGAAAACAACTAGGAACGATGGGAGAAATAAAATCAGGAAAGCTTAATAATGAAAGTAATTTGAAGTATAAAATCTATTTTGATACTCTTCTCAAGTAACTATAGTTAATTTTATTTCAAATCATTTTAGAGTGTCAGCTTTCATTTTTATTGATTACTAATCTTCATCCAAAAGTAGTTTGGCACAAATCAAAACACACTCTTTAGTTAATAGGATATTTGATACGCTATTTTCTCACAAAATGAAATACAGAAATGTAAGAAAATATATCATTCTTCCTGCAGGCTCATCAAAAAGGGAAAACAAATTGAAGAAAAGTTACATTTCACTACAAATCCATGGCTAAAAAGTTTGCTAGCCAATAAACACCATTCTTTCTTCGGACAGTAAATGCATGAAAAACAGAATTGTAATTTAATATTTCAATCAAGATTTCAATTTTATTGGTTTAACAACAGAAGGGAGAACAGGAAGGGTCACAAAGGAAAGGGACAGAGACAGAACAAAGAGCCACAAGTTTTACATTCTCCATGCATTACAAAATACATGTGCATGCCAGAACAGCCAGAAGAGACCGAAGATAGGAAACTCAGATCCTGTACATGAGAGAGATTTAGCACCAGAAAGGAAAACAAAAGCTACAGTTCACTGAAAAGTCGTGTAGAAGGAGATAGTAGCAGTTGGATAGAGTGGCAGAGACTGGACTTAAACCGAGGTCATGTTCCCAACAGTTCACAGAGCTCCCTGCAAATACTGCAACAGCACAACTGTAGAGGAGATAGAATGAGAAACCAACACCCAAGCAATTCTTTACGTCTGTATTCCCTGATAGTCCCTATATCATTAAGTTGTACCCTGAAATTCATTTTAGTTCACTTTCTTCAATCTTAACTATTATAAAAAAAAAAAAAAACCACCACAACTCGAAGCAATACACTTAGGCACACACACAAAAAAGAAGAAAGTACCTCAGCAATTATCTTACTCTACCATTTCCTCTCTTCCCTTCCTCCTTTCTCTTCAAATCCCCAGGTAACAGCTTACATAATTTTTTGTCACTACACACACAAAGAAAACTGCAAGCAATCCATCTAGAAATGCTCCCATCTCATTTCTTCTGGCAACCATTCTGTGTCTTCGAGTCCAAATCTACATACAATTACGCTGATCAAATGAGAAAGATCTAGGAGGAGCTAGAAGGAGAAGCAGGGTTTTTTTCTTGTTTTCTTACTCTTAAGTGTATCAACCTTGTAAATAGTATAAAACATGTACCTTTACTAGTAATAGTCTTCAGTACCAATTTTTGAAGGACTTCTCTCATCGATCAAAACATCTCAGTCTACTGATTCATCTTTTCTATTTGCATCAGAAAAATTCCAGGTAATCCAATGAAAATACAAGCTCCCAAAATATATTCACAAGTGCATTCCCTGTAATATTGCTAAGCCAGGAATAAAAATTATTGGAATGGACTGTCACTGCAAAGAATATACTGTTTATTACATTGGTCGCCAAATGAAATTCTTCCAAAACAACGTCATCCCACAAGGCAAAAAGACATCATTAAGCAACTTTAACATCACACAATGAATTTGAGATCACAAAACTGATCATGCCTGTTAACTTGAATTTTTTTACATTGCTCACTATGGTGAAACTTTAAAAAAAAAAAAAAAAATTACTGATTTGCTTCTGCAAACAGAACCAGATGTCTATTTATATCCAAGACTCTGCCACAAAACTGATTCCGAGGCCAGGACTGTTCTTCCATAGTCCTCCTTCATTCAACATAATTCTCCCACTTCTCTCTTAAGCCAAAGTGTCTCCACACGTCCTCCCCAAACTGCTCCTCTCTCATCTTTTTCTTCTCTCTAGAAACTTTATCTTAAATCTTTCCCATCATAGGTTTTGGTGGTCACCTCTGCCCCCAACTCCAGAGGATACGGGCCTGTCTATTTCTCTCCATGAGCATCAATCTTCTGTCTATCCATGCCTATGTTTGAAATCCATCTCATCAAGAGTAACGTCTGCTTAAGAAGCTCCCTGTCTATGTCCAGCTGTTCCCATCTTCTCATGACCACTGCAACGCGATAGGGAACTGATCCATCTCAAGAATTTTATGCTCAAGTTACTTCACAGCTAGATCATTTTCCCAATCCAGTTCATATATCGTCGTACTAACACATGTGCTACAATAGAACAAGGGAGAAAATGAGCAGCACGGGAATGGAGGAAAGCTGGTTTAAACATTTCTGCAATCTGCAAAAGTAGTTTGATATTTCAGCTACGTCAATCTAACAGGTAGCTGCCACCAAAGCGGGCAGACTCTCTTGCCCTTCAGTCCCCATTTCCCCCACCTCATGCATCTAGAGATCATAAGTCCACAGAGGTAAGTTGATTCAGCTGGCTAATTTGTCAGGAAACTATTCTTTTCATCCAAATGAATTGACTCACCTTGTGACCACATGATCACTATATTCCACAAAAAGGAAATATTAGGAATGTCTGGTAGAGACCACATGTCTCAGTAGTGGCTTCAGTTTAGACCGTGTTCACTACGATGTCTAAATGCACCCTGAACATAACAGACTAAGAGAAAAGTTATCTAGTGTACGAGCATGCTAAAATCTCATTAAATAGCAAGTAAAACCCATGATGGTAAAGCCTCTGATCTATGAACAAGTGCAAAAATATCTGAAGCTGTGGCTCTGCTGAACAGATGACAAGGGTTTCATGTGTCCCCCATTATACTCTTCTCAGTCTCTGCTTTCCACTGTAATCAACAGATTTCAATTCACTGTGCCCAGCAAATTCCTTAAACTGTTGGAATTCATCAGACATGTTATGAAGTGCATTAACAGTGTTATAAATGCTATCAACTGCAATACTCACTAGCTCAACCAATAAATCAGTAACTTACTGTAAAATTGCAGAATTATCACTCCCTGTGGCTTACCTTACTCACCTACCTGCACATGGGTGGCCAAAGCTTACAGCCTCATAAAAAGCCACAAACACATACATGCATTTGCATATAAGAACAATGTTGAAATTATTCAAAGTCTATTCTTCCAGTTGCACATTCAACTCTGAAGAAACTGATTCACAGTTAAATCTGAATATAAAAGCACATGAAGTAGCCAACTAAGACTGCACTGTACTCAACACATGCTGACATTTCACAAGGCCACTAGGTTAGCTGATGAAATCCATTAATAACTACACTGGTTCGTTTTACAAGGCTTAAGTTATGTTGGAAATGTAATGTACTCCTTCTATCAGTAAAGGAAAGTAAAAATATAATAAACTAGATTCAATGTTAGCGAATCATCCTGGATGTAGAGGTCAGCAACAAAGACAAATGAATAATGAAATAAAAAATCTGGCAACCTTTCAGCACACACATTCAAAAAATGTAGTAAGTCTGAAAACATGTGACACAAAACAAACTTGTCTATTTTTTTTTTTACGCTGCTGCATGTACTTTAAGATTTGGAGTGCAAGTTGGTATTAATAATAATGTTTAATAATTCCTTATTCCTCAGCCACCTGGGTTTAAAGTCTGCAACAGTCTAGGTGAAACATTCAACATAATAAAAAAACATAAAACTGTACTAATTTCGCATCAGTTTAACCTATAATTCATTACTCAAGCAGGAATTCTGCTTTAGAGAAAAAAAATGGAGTATGTTAAAACACTATTATTTAGTTTAAGGAAAGGCATATGAAGGATCAGAACCGTGAGATGATGTGGTAAGTTAGCCTTTCAACTCTAGGCTGTCAAGGAAAAGATTAGATAAACATTTGAGGATGCTAGTTGGACTGTGGGAAGAAGCAACAACTGTATGAGCAGCAAGTAGGGGACCGGTCTCATAGTAAAGATGAGGATTATACAGAGAAGTTGCGTGCTGCCAGAGATGCCAAATGCAATTCAGTATGTGGGATGCTGTGGGAGCTTCACAGGGAACTCACTGAATGCCTGGTAGGGGTCAAAATTATGAGTGCAAAGAATGAGGGGGACTGACAAACAGATATGTGACATTACAAAACACATACTGGTGGTTTCCATGGGTAAAATGTTATTGGACTGCAACAGAAGGTAATTCAAGACAGCTAAGGGGCAAATGAAGGCAGCCTGACAAGCCTCCCTTCTTCCCTGGCTACGCTGGGACATCTATAGCTATTTCTCCAACTGTCGTCCTACATGCTACAAATACATGGTGACTATTCTAAACAAAAAACATTTCAGCACACAAGCCTCAACAATCAAATAATTATATTAATTAATAGAATATTAATTAATAAATATTTACACAGCACCTAAGGCATAAGCAATCAACGAGTAAGAGATTCTTGGGAAACAATAAACTAGATCAATAATTTGGCACAGCACATGGTTACAAAACTATTGATCATCTCACGTCACCCCAACAACTGTTTTCAAACAATATAATCCAGTTCAAGATCTTAAGGAAACAACTGATTCACAAGGAAAGTTGTTTGTATACTACGATTATCCATTTACAATAAAAAAAAAAAAAAGCGCACGTTTTTTCAGCAAATAAACTACAGTTTGTTCCAGACCAATTCCTTGAAGAGAATAAGAAATCCACATTTATTAACTCCTCTTCAATTTACCCTATATCATACACACTCTCAGTTTTCATTGCAGTGCCTTATTTCAGAAACAAGCAGAAGATACCAGTACAAGAACAGGGCACCAATGACGAAACTTTTCTTCTGCCCAGGGAACCACAGGCAAACAGTAAAAAGGAAATGGCCAGACTCTTAAGAATCATTGAAGATGTGCATAAACCCTACTTGAACAGTTGGAAGCAAGTTGTAACAACATTTTATTTGGCACAGAGCATCATGCGGAACCTCAGATTTACCACTGTGTCTGTGTTTCAACAAGAAAAAAATCTCGAAGAACTACAGTATTTATATATCCTGTCAAGTTAGAGAGTCTTTTTTCTAATTTCCAGAATACTTATCTAAACACAATCAAGTATTAGATGTCTCAAACTACGCAAATGGTTGCCAGATGGTGAACCCTCTCAGTTGCCTCATCATTCATCACTGCATCAGGCAGAATCTGAAGCTATTGTCAGATACCAGCTCCACTCTTCATTTCTTTACAGAAATTCCTTTTCTGTTCAAGGAGATGCACTGAGAAAACCCAAGACTGAATTTATCTTACTGTCAGGGTCATTTCTTTATTTCTTTTTAGATCTGATCTGCAAGAAGCTGTTTAAATAAACTTTCTGTTTGGTGGTTACTTGAATTTCTTGCTAAGTGACCTTATCTGAAAGCTGTAATTTTATCAGCGACATTCAGATGAATGAGTCCTATCTGAAATGCATGACAATTCTAACTACTAAAAGTGGGACCATCCTTCTCCATCTTTGAACAAGTACTTCTGGAGTAATTTCCTCAACTTTTTGAAGAACTGTGAAAAACAGTCTCAAATGGCTGAAAAAGATTTTGGAGCTCTGAGTCTCACTCTCATAGGAAAAGAGACTGCAGCACAATTTAAAACAAAAATCTTCAAGATGTAGAATTCAACAAACTTGACACTGATAAGTAGAATGTCTTGGAAAGATTAGATAAACTATAAAGGAACACAAAATAACTGACAATTAATAAAAGATACTATATAAAACACCAGGACAATTAATGTTTACAGAGAAGAAAAACAGGAAATATACTAAGAAATAAACATTAGAAAAAAAAGCAGGTAAAAGACAAATGGACCAGTGCATCAGGATTTATTTTAAGATCTGAGAATTCAAAAAGAAATCATACAAACCATGCAAAAAAGGACAAGATTAAAAATGAGGTTTAAGGTTTAAGCCAACCTAGTGGCAGGCTCCAGCCAAAGCAGCTGATCCCTCATTCCCTGTCTCCTTCAGTGAGGTATATCCACTGTCTTCCCGAACAGGAACTCCTGCAAGGAGGGGAATCAACTAATCCAAAGGAAAACTAACCCAGGAAAAAGGAAAGACTAGTCCTCAGGCAAGATGGTCTGATGCCACTCACAACATGATCATACAAGTTGACAAAGATGGCGCAAGCACAAAGCAGGATGGAGAAGAGGGAAAATCCAAGACCAGAGTGGAAACGCATCTGCAGCATCCCACATTGAGACAGCTTTAATGACTCATCAAAATACATCCTAAAAATTAATCTATAGGAACACAGACACGTAAATCTAAAAATCTGAGAGGTTAAAAGCAACACAAGTTACAACTCAGATAAAACACAACAAAGCAAAGACTATAAGGAAAGTGCTATTACTTAAACTTAATCAGAAGCAGTAAGATTGGTACTAACTGAAATGTTGAACAATTTTTCAGAATTCAGATGTTATCCTCTGCTTCACTGGAGTTACTCATATAATGCATTATATATAGTTTCAACAGTTAGAAAACCATCTTGCTCTGAAGGAGATTTGAAAACTTCTCTACCAAAACCAAGTATACCATTGTGATCTTGAGAACCAGGAGCATCAACTCCATTCTCTAGGGTTATATTCTTCAGAGTTAATAACTACAGTTACTAAATAAATCAATTCTTTCTCTTCCCCTTATCAGATCATCATCAAATTAGAGCTAAATCTGTTTAAAGCTAACAGAAAGAATTACACATCTTAACCATGCTCTCTCAATTTTTAATCATCAAAATCTCTTCAGCGCAACTGCTGCACAGATTTAAGACTGCCTGATTATCTAAACAAAGAGAATGTGTCCTCAAAAGGAAGAGTGTCATTCTAACTTTCTTACAAGGTTGCATTTTCACTACAGGAAATTCAGCTGAAAACAACAGAGAAGACAACATCGTAAGCCAGGCAAAACTTTAAAAATTAAAATGCAAATAATTCCTGTTTGAAGAAACAAAACCGTGACTGTAAACATCTCCAACAAATAAAAACAGGAAGTGCCATTCAGCAAAGCAAAATGAACAAAGTAACCTTCTTGATCAACAGTGAGAATTATGAAGATAAAATAAAAATGTCTTGTAAAAACAAAGGATAAAAAAGGCAGAAAGGAATCCTAGCTGAGAGCTGACTTCTTTAACAGCTTAAGTAGTATCAGCTGAGAAGAACCACTTTGCTATTACAAACATATTTTCATTTAGACAACTTGCAAGACTTGTTCAGAAAAGCTTTGGTCAACTCCGCTACGCCACCCTCAATATCTTATGTTCACTATATCTGTCAGAATAAAAGATCACTGTATTAAAAATATGTATTTTTTCCATCCATGTAGTCTACTGAAAATTTTTCACCTTGAAGTTGAATGTGAGATCAAGCTTCTGAAGAGCAGCTGAAACCTGTCTCAGACAGAGAATAAAAATTTTATCAGTGACATTCAGATGCAAGAAATAAAAAACAAGATGCAAGGGACATGGTTTAATCAGGCAGCAAGTTCATTAACCTTTTCACCTGGCAAGGACTGGCAATAACTCGCAGCATGCAGATGGTGATTTGTCCTTCATCAGTTTCACATGGTAGAGGTGTGCCATCAGTTCTCCACAGCTGATCCCAACACCAATTAGAGGGTCCTCACTGCCCTCCTTATTTGTATGATTACCAGTCTAACGAAAGGGAGGTGTCTTTTTCAACGGGAAAACACCAGAAACCCCAACACTCCTTTCCAGCTTCTGTACAAACTCCTTTTTCAAATTTCATTCTAACTTTGGCTTGGCCCTGAAATGCACTGCTATGCAGGAACACACACACTGGACACAACATGAAAAGACGAGGGCAAGTGACAGGTTTGTCTCTTTCAACCCCAAGCAAGTGTCCGCCTAGTTAGCTCAGTATTCACTACTCAGATTAACTGAGCCTAGTAATATATCACTCTTGTCACAAGGTCCGAACTGCTTCACTCAGGCCCACCGAGGATCTTGTACAGTTCTGCAGTGAACAGCAAGTAGCATATTCACAGCATTGCCCATGTGTTCTGTGCGTATTTGAGTACCAACAATCCATCATTCAGATCCTTTGAAACACCTGCAACTTCAGCCTGAGAAATAATTTAGCCATCATCCCATTCCAAGGCTTTGTCCACCTTTGAAGGTTTTGCAGTTCCGCTGGACTCAACGCCATCATTCACACCTTCATTTTATCCTTTAAACATGCACATCTTCATTCATGTGGTTTCTCCTTAGTCAATTTACGTCATTTCTCCTCAGTCAATAAAGCACTAAGTTCTTTCACTAAGGCCGCTCAGTGTTAAATATGCTGGAAAATAATGGGAGAATCTTCTACTGATCAGGACTCTAAGTCCCACAAACAGAAGCAAAGAAGCAGAAGTGGAGGGGTTTTGCACAGAATTAATCTCAACTACAAATTATTTTTAAAATATTGCAAATGATGTTTCTGTTAAAATATTAATTAAAAAGTCAGTAAAATACAAGCAATAAATACAGAAGAAATGGTTGAGTGCATTTTCTGTCATTTGCTAATCACTTCTGTGGCCTTAAAATGTTAACACAAAATTGAATGCTAATATACAAACATTACTGTTCCAAGAACTTGGTTATCACATCCCAAATCCGCCACTTTAAAACAAACTGCTTACGACTAAAAAGTCAACAGTAACCTGGCACTACATACTAATGTCATCTGTAAACATGGCATACTCCCTCTGTTCTAGTTTCTATCAGACTCTCTCTTCAAAGAATCATTATCACATATAAACTCAGTATGTGAGGAAAAATTACATTATTTGAAAGCCAGATGAGTTCCTGAATGCAAAGGGAAAGTAAGTAGGAAATTGACTGCAGACCTTCACTTGCAAAAAAACCATCCAAACACAGATTCATAATGGCACACCAGTGACCGAATCAGCCAACAGCCCAGCCCTACAGCAGGTTGAGTCTTTTAGACTAGTGGGCAGGGTTCAGACAGCACAGCACACCAACCACACTCCATGCCCTTCCTGGAGCACCATCTATACCTCCCAGTGACACTTCTCTCCCTGCACTAGGATCCAAGCTTCAGCAGTGATAGAAACCAGCACATCAGTTTCTACAAGAGTAGGTTTATTTACCTGGACGCTGCAATAACAAGTACTAATTCGGAGGATCTACAAGCCTTAGCTCAGCGGCTTGTAACTGACTGACAGGTCAGCCTCGAGGTAAAGAACCATTTCCCATATAGCCTAACACCCTTAACTCGCCTCTTTCCTTTTTCTGAAGTAATACCAGAGAGGTTAGCATCACAAGGCAGAAACCCCTGCCCCTCCAGCAGGAATCTCCAGCCCTGGCAATCGCCTTTCTTACCAAGTCCCAGTTAACAACAAAGCACCACTGGTAGGCAGCCTTCCCATCCGAACTCATCTATCCTTTCTGCCCAGTGTGAAACCATGCCTTTAAGGGACTGCAAGTTGCACACTGACGTATATTTCAATAAACTGCAATTGCACCTTGCCATGAAAAACTGTCATCTTGCCAAGTTTTAAAATTACTCTGAACCAGGTCACATAATCAGCAAGAACACCACCTCAGGTTCCCTGTCTTGTTCATTCTTCTTCACAGCATTTCTCTTGTGTGAGCACCCAAGTCTCCTCTCATTTCCCTCTCTCTCTCACTGTCCTGCATTAGCTGTAATTCTAGTCAAAATGGTGGAGAAGAACAAAAACCTGTAATAAAAATATTTGACTACTAAAATGTCTGATGGTATATTAGAGGTGCATACATCACTACAGTTTATCTTCTGTAAACCCAAGCTAACACTTTTATTCACATTATGCTAAGTCACAGTATTACTAGTAAAAACATTACTTGAGTAATAACTTATATACTATTGCTCAGCTGCCATAACCGCAACAAGAATAAGTCTGGAACCCCAGTATACGTTTCAAATAAAAATGAAAAGCTAGTCTGTACATGAACAAGAGTTCAGTCATTTGTCAATCAATTCATTTACACTTTAGTTCTAGAACAGCAAAGAAAAATATTTTGAATGCTGAAGACTAACATCATTAAATTACTGCACCACTCTTGCATTTTCTCAAAATACATTTTCTTTGTATACAGTTCCTGACCCATTCATACCATTCACTCGGGAATCATAAATTCAGTCTCAAAATAAATATAAAAATATTTATTATTTTTACTTTCTCTTTTGAACATCTGCTATTTCATCTGTATATTGTTATCATGCCTAATAGAGAATGCAAGAAAAAAAAAACACAACAGGGTTTTTTTGCTTAGAAGGTAATTCATTACCTGCTTGAAAAATGTCATTTCCAGAAGGCTATTGGTCAAGCACTCCTGAAAACACATGAAACAATTTCTACACTACTACTACTGTTCTAACATTTCTAGATTTTAAGCATTGTGACACTGAAACAGCACTACTCATACCACAAACAACATTTGCTCAGCAAATCAACACTACATTAATGGCTTTATACATGGCTTTATAAACCCCATCATTCTCCAGGAGACATCCGACTCATCATGCCATGAACTAATCTCTAAGATGTTGGCTCTTGACAGAATTAAATGTGCAAGCAGCAGGTCACTACACAACTGCAAATTATTTTTTCACGACGTTGCAAGATATTTACCACGTTAACATATGAGGTCATTATCAAACATAATCAATTTTAAGTGATTATTTTAAATTAAACGTTTTAATATTTTAAAAACTCTTGTAGACATCATTGTAATTCACATTATAAACACCAGTAATTCAATCTTACTCAATAAATAAATGGGATGTAAATACATTTAGGGTCACAATTAGGAGGGTTCTTTCATGATACACCATCATGTCTTCTAAGATAAATGGAACCAGACACAGAGAAAAACGTATGTTCACAGTTATCTTCCATGTTCCTTAAGCTCCACTTGCATTTGTTTAGCAATTTAACCTATTTGAAAGAGAAACATGCCTGAAGATCAACACAGTATGTCTTCATATATGATTATGATCACATTTAGGTGATACTTTATCTGAGGGTCTTTTAAATGGTTGTAACGAATGTCTACATCCTTGCTGAGCAAACACAGATTTATTTGCTTTTCTCAGTTATCTTTCAGAGTCTCTACAAAAGCAGTCCTTTAAGTATTTCTGACTACTTCTGAGATTCCTGTTTAGAACTTGTGGCTTTTAAATGTGCATTTGGACTTCACCCTTTCTTTTGGAATAAAAGATAGCCTTCAGCAAGTGTTCAGTGCAGTCATCATAGAAGAACTCACTCTTGGGTAGTATGGTCGAGCTCCTTCTTTCAAGAATAGTAAGAATTTGGAATTCTAAACATGAAAATACGCTCCCTTGATAAAATGGGACTTTATCCCAGATTTTTAGTCTACTTCAGTCTTCACAACATAGTTGATTAGGATAAGAATGTGTGGCAAAAGCTAATTCTATGCTTATCTAATGCAAACAATCACTTGTTCCAAGTTTGTTACATTTCTTAAAAAGTTTTTTGTACTTTCAGCTTAATAGACAGAGTGCAATTTTAAAACAGTGAAGTTGTTGGTATAATTAATGGACAAGTATTTCAGAGGATATTTAATGTTCATGTAGAGAATTTAATAGTTACAGGTACACTGAAAAACAACAGAACACGTGATAACCAAGCATTACCTATCTCAGTTACTTCTAGAAGAAGCAATGACTTATGAATAATCCTGATGTCTAAGGAAACATAAGTTCCAACTGAAGCTCTTATTACAGTTGGGGTATTACTAAGAACTTTCTCCTAGATGGACCCTCCTCTAATGTATGAGCTCTCAGAGAAACTTGTTCACAGCCAGAATGATTTACAGAAATTCTCTTCTGTACCTGAGAAAGATTTGCATGAAATTTGTTAAGTCTTTAGTATCTTTGAGATCAGCACGTATGTAATAAACCTGATTGCTACAGGCCAAGTTAAAAGTTGGAAGAAAAGATGTATAGACACACAGTGTGACTTTGCAAAGTCGTTCCACGAGAAACTAGGCTACAAAATGCAGTCATAATTTGGAAAAGGACACTTCCTTCTCTGGAACACCCTTTTTTATTTTGACATAAGCAGCGATATGTGCCAGAGGCTCTGTTAGTACCCAAACTACACTGCTTCATTAAAATCTTAAAATGCTGCTAGGGAATCTTGTTGAGTTTTTTAATCCTAAATTAGATACATGTACATTCCAATATTCATATGCCTCAGTAATAATATATTATGTAAACAGTGAGTGCTACATATACAGGGTACACTTTCTCAGTCAAGCAGAAAGACTAGTTTGCACCCATTTGATTGCACATCCCTCCTGCTAACATATTAGGTAATATCCTTACATTTAGCTCAAAAAGGTCCTAAAAGGGAGGAGGCACATACATATGCCTGATGTATACCCCAAAATTGAGCAGAGGAGGATGGAAAGCACCAGAGGAAACAGTCAGTGCCAGAGCTAAACAAGCCAGAACCCAACCACGAAGGACCGTAGAAGATAACGAACCAGCGAATGCATGCTGACACGCTCAAGGTTATTTCTGCTGTAACAGTTAAAGACGAAACTACTCTGTTTTCTGTAACGTACTCGGGATGATAACGACGCATGAACGCTGCCGCTAGCACGACAGGCGGTGTTAACCCAGAGCGGGATCATCACGGACAGGTCTGCCAGAGGGAGCGTCAGGGCCTCTGGGACACCAAGTCCTGAGGGGCCGTAACCAGCCCCACCCACAGCTCTCCAGAACGGGCCCCGGAGCCATTTCAGCTCAGGGTTCTTCCCCAGGGTGACCCTCAGGCTCCGGGCCCAGGCACTGCTCTCCTCCACTCCTCATCTCTGGACCAGACTCGTCGGATCAGCGCGGGACCTGACCCACGCACCAGCGCCAGTCTCGGGACGAACAGGCTGAGGCTCTGCCTGGCGCATCCTCCCGCTCCTGCGGATCCCCACGAGGGAGATCGCCGGCCTCACCCTCAGCCACCACCACGTTCTCACCTCAAAGAAGTTGCGGAAATTTAATAGTAACACCTAAACAGCACAATGAACGCAGACTTTCGCATGTCACCAGCCAGGACCAGAGCAGGGACGAGGAGGTTACTCCGAAACACTGCATCAAACACTGTCAGGCCGGTACTAAGGCAGCAAACTGAAGGATAAGGAGCAGCCCAAGGCCGTGTAATCAGCCTTCTCCTGGGCACGATGGCAACACTGACTTCATCCTGCCGAGGGGAAAGTCCTGCAGCCTGGATGCAGCAGGCTCACCTGCAGGACCGTCGTTCAACGATGACGTTAGCCGGCGGCTGAGCACTTTATGAAGCAATAACTGGCATGAGAAAAGAACCCCAAGGGGAGGCAAAGTCACAATGAAAGCTAATGGTCTGTGCAATCCACAGTTTTGTTCTGAAAAAAACAACGGCCCATACCAGCAACAGTGCTCTCCGTACAACAAAAACCTATGTAATGTTTCAAAACAGGGCAAAAACTATTTCAAGATAGTTTTTAAGGTGATGCGTATCAGTGGCGTGCCACAACTGGTCAAGTTAATTGATGATACATAGAGAAAGTGTTTTTAAATGCTAATTCAGTGAGGGTATCCTCACCTGTACCAGTATTCACAAGGTGCAACAAGCAGCCTGAAGCTCTCCATTTGACCAACTAATATCTTGCATGCTACATGGAGTTCTCTGTTTACATAATGCAAGTTTCTAACATGGATGGTATTGCTTTCCCGTATGTGACTTTCTGGTTGTTAGGAAACTAACAAGAAACAGGCAGATCATGTGTGAGAACTGAGGTGAGGAGAAAAAAAAATAGTACCTGTACATCTAGAATAAAGTTCATAGATAACAGCAGATGACCTATGAAGAAACAGCATATAAAACCAGCATACGTAAATGAGAGCAGACTAACCTGTCCTTAAAGATTTCAAATTAAATATTGTTCATCTGTCTTCTAAGGCATGCTACTGCCACACCTCAAAACAGCACCTCCTGCTCCTGCAGATCTTTTTCACTTCCGTCCTTTCCAAACCAATTGGCATCCCTTAAGTTGTGGGACTTTTTAAAAAAAAAAAATAATAATAATCAGTAGTCCTCTTATTTTGTTATGAACTTATCTTGCAAACTGTTAAGTAGTACCTCCTCAGACGTGCTCCTGTTAATTTAGCAGGGACTATGTCACACTCAGACTCCCTATATAGTCAAGACATCTTTTTACTGACTTCCAAAGCTATAAAAAACTACTTATTGAATACTGCTTTCCCTTTTTACCTACTTTTAAGACAAATAAAACCAATAGAATGAAATTCAGTTTAGGAAAGGGAAGCTCTACCTTCAAAACCAAAACCTACTGTAGACAAAGTATTTGATGAACTTAGAACAGTTCCTGAGAGTAATCTGAGAACAGGTTAAATTACAAACAGATAGTGCAGACCTTACACTAAAATCTTCATGGATTCTGTAGTGCTTTGGCTTTATTAACTGTTCATTAATGCTGGCTGGTTTTATTTAGGCATTCTAACGCTGTTATAAAAGCAGAAACAGCTATGGAAGTAATAACACTAATAGTACCATAACATTTCATCATATTTTTGAAAATACAATGTATGTATGTCATCACTTCTTATTCACGTGACTCCTCTGAAAAATAAAGACTATACCCATTACAGAAAATATGCCATAACTATAGAGAAAAAGCCAACAGTCAGGTGTACATTATTTATATAACTGTATAACAGTTGTACATCATTCAGGTGTGTATAATTATCACCTATAATACCCACAAAAACCAAACACTTGTTTGGTTTTCATGATTCACTCACCAGAAGAAATTACAAAGCAACTCTATATAGTCTTGGGTACAGTTATGGTAAAAAGAATGTGCAAGAGGGATTATTACTGTACTACTTTTAAACTTCGGATTCTGATTTTTAATCCTTTAAATTCAAATATTTGACAATAATGAATTAAATATTTAAAACCAGTCCAGTACATAGGAAAAATAAATCTAAATTTTATGGGTAATTTCCTTCGGAACTTAATATTCTTACTTTATTTTATACAGTCACACATCATTCAATGGATTGTCAGATTATTTGAATATTGAAAGTTTTAAAGCCCTGTATAGGACAGGACCAGGTACTGGAATTGACTACACTCACACAATAAATTGGATGATACTAGATGACAACAACATCCATTCTCTTTTAATTATACACTCATATGTATATCAAATCTTAAAAAAAAAAATAAGTAAGCAGGTCTTCAGATTTAGTAGAAAGAATAACAGAGACAAGCCACATGCATAAAAACTGTATTACTGTAGAGATGGGCTTTTTTTGTTTATATTTAAGACTGTAACTTAAAAAAAAAGTACAGTCAAACTGACAATCAGGAAAAAGGCGAGGTTGATCTATATAAATTCACTGTAGATTAGAGATCTTTTCCTGGGGTCTTTAGGCCACACCTAGCAAGCAAAAGACAGACAAGTCCCACCAAGAATAGGTCAGGGACTCAATACTTGCAAAAATCTGTATGCAGAAAGATCAGAGCTTCCCTTTTTCTTTGACAGACGAAGGGCCCCAGCTTTCATGCTTTTCTGGCAAGTAGAGGGAACATGGCCAACTTTCTTTGCATTCGCTGGCCAAGAGCTGAGACAGTCTCTGTCTCAATTCAAACTCTAAAACCTTTATTGGGATGCATATGGTTGCTGACAGAATAGAGCTTTACTGTAAGCAAGATGGGTAAGGCAGGAAAACCAGGAGAGAGATGCTACTGAGTTT
Source organism: Tauraco erythrolophus (assembly GCF_009769465.1). Classification (NCBI taxonomy): domain Eukaryota; kingdom Metazoa; phylum Chordata; class Aves; order Musophagiformes; family Musophagidae; genus Tauraco; species Tauraco erythrolophus. The sequence goes on along the minus strand of NC_141473.1, from coordinate 18,807,878 downwards.
TTTTAAATTATCCATTGATTTCACTAAGTCAAATGCACCTGAAATGTTTGGGAGAGATTTGGTAAGTGTAAATTCAAGCAAGAACAGCAAGTGAAGGGTTAGTCCGGGGTTTTTTTGTTTGGGGCTTTCTGCTCTTCTCAATAGTGTCCTCAGAGCTCAAGCAAACAGAGAAAAGCTGATAAAAGCCTGAGAATGGCATTATAAAGTAAAAGAAAAATAATCAGAACACCATGTCAAGTCAGAAAGCGACATACGAGTTTAGAGCAGTGACTCATGTACAGATTTGCTACTTTATTGGCCATGATAGCTCCAATGCTGTTATACCAAACGAGTTTGCCTTGCTTTAAATCTGCACACACACCTTCCTCAAATATTTTTACAGCTTTCCCACTAACTCATAAGTCAACTCCACGCTGCTTTCTATAGAGCACACAGTTAAGATAAAGTTCAGGGGTGCACAGAAGCTGTTATACAGGATAACACTGCTGTACCGTTATAACTGCGGTTCATTATCTTTTGTCCTCAGAATTTTAACCTCAATAACAGCTTCATGTACCTAGCCAAGAGGACAACTGACTGTTAAGGATAAGCATTGTCATTATAAACTTGCATAATAGGATAAAAAGTACATGAACAAAATGAGGGGATGACACAAGCATGGAGGTAAGCTTTTGGCAACGTAGAACGACTTTTGCAAAATTTTAAGAGAACATGCAAACTCGCCTCTTCTGGAGGAGTGGATGTGAAGACGTCCCGAAAACCCTTCACTGTCTCTGCATCTCTACCATTCCTATGCCCATCAGGTAACAAAACTCCAAATAAATGTTATGATCTGAATCCTGAAAGAGAATTCAGGCAGGCATAGTAGCCTAACACTATACAGACATTTGAAAGATGCTACTGCATATTTTAACGCTGACCTGTTTTATAGCCTGCTGTCTAGGGTACTGCTTATTTCTACAAACCACTACTGAACCTGGGTTGCAGATCTAGGATCACAGTTCAAATAGTATGGAGAATTAACTTCTAAACAGTCTTCGCAGTATTGCTAATTCTTATAGTCATGTACTTAGAAAAGGCACTGTTTTTCTAGACACCTCTAGTTGTACCATTATATAATTAGGCATAATCTCACCTTTAAAACAGACCATTTAGTTATAAAAATAGGACAAAAATGGGAAAAATAAAGGCTTAAGAATTTTAAGATGAAAAGGAAGGTTCCACATTTATTACTTTTAAGCCAAACTAATCATAGAAGGGGAAGGATAATGAGGATTTGGAACCTGATACACTGAACAGCTGGTGCTGACAACACAGTTTTCATAATAAAATCAGTTTGTTGGCATGCCCCCGGAACGGATTTAGTTTGAGTGACTACAAAAACCTGTGAAAAAAGATTTCAATTGTAGATATTATCTATTTATTAGTATCACAAATTACCCATTCTTTTTTTCTGATTCTACCAAAGAAAACCTAAAGCATTTCCTTATCGCAGAAAAGTAGGACCATTTACATCCAAAAACATTGCTGATTTCCAAGAAATTCCTATTTCTTTAGACAAATGAATCTACAAAGATTTAATGAAGGCTTCCTACTTTCCCTGATCTCAAGTCATTGCATCTCCTATTACATAGAAATAAGAAGGTTTAAGACAGAGTTCCAGAATTTGTTGCACGAACAAAACCATAACAAGAAAAACATTCTTCCAAAAAAACGTTCATAACTGAGTGATACAGAAATTCAATTGAAAAGAAAACATTTGCCATAGCTCAGAGTTGGTTAGAACAAGAAAAATTTTAGCCGACCACTAAAAAAAAAGCATTTAATAATTTAAGAGACTTATAAACTCTTCTTACTTATGGCCCTAAACTAATGTTTTAAAAGAATACTCTTTCTTTATAGCAAATCCAAAATGTTTCCATAAATATATATAAACAAATTTAATCTGTGCAACCAGATTGATAGTTGACAATTTCTGCTTAACACAAACAAGAAAAGTATTAACATCATACTTTCTCTATAGCAAAATTGGCCGCTAAGCTAGATTTTTAACAACCACAACATTCTGATACCAGGGTACTATCTATATACTTAACTTTAATTTTGTTTCAGGAAATATAGATGAGAAAGGAAACAATTGAACATTGCATTTTGGGATTCAACTATATTCCCAAACAAGTTTAAACTCTAGATATTCATCTAGAAACGTTTTCTGGTTAAGTACCTGGAAGGCTACTTTGGCTTAGGTAAAATATAAAAAAATTTATCTTTCCCCTCCACTTCACACATGTAAAAAAAAAAAAAAATATTATGTTTCATACTGCAAGCTAATTCAACCATGTAGTAGAATCCTGTAATATAGTATCTGAAATCAGTTTTAATAGGGGACCAAAAGGCAGCTGGATATCAAAAACTGTATTTTTACACACATTGTACTTCTGCCAACATGGAATAAGTAATGCAATGAAAACAACAGCATCCAATGTTACATAGATTTGGGCTAAGCTAATATAATTTTCAATAGAGGCAAGAAGAATCTATCCAGAAATACCCTGACAGATATATTACAGATCAAAGGTTTACTGTTGCTTAAAAGAGCAGAATTATATAAAGCCAACATCACGACTTTTCCAAAGTTAGGAAACCTCTCAACCTTTCAAATATGAGGTAACTCTATACATGCATCTGGTATTTTTAAATGTCTGCTTAATTAGTTGCAGGGTAACATCCTTATGTTAGCTATTCCATAATTTTATCTGTAATAGAGCATAGTACATAAAATATATATCCAAAATCTAGGAAAGGTATACGTATGTTTCTATGATATGGTATACTCAGAAGAGCCTGTATTTTCAAAGATATAGAAGGCAAAGAACTGCTTTTAGAGATGAGTCAGGGAGCACAGACAGAGCAGTTTTAATGCTTAGGAAGGAAAAAACTGTGCACTTTTCCCTTCTCAGCAAATAATTCTCTTTTTTCAGAAACACTGCAGACTTCATATAACAGGAAGGCACGGCTGAGCTGTTCTGCTAGATACGGGCTCACCGAGAGATCTCGAGGGGAGAAAGGGAACAGTGTTGTTAAGTGATACACTAGGATGAGTAGACTTTGATGTGTGTAACACAGTCACCCTTTTATTTGATTTGACCCTCTCAGCTAATATGAAGCCTCTGCAGGTGTCCAGTCTGCAAGAATACACGAGTATTCTCACTGAGATAAGTATCTCTGATAGGAATGCACCCTGAAAACAGAGAGATTCCTTCCTTCCATGCACAGAAACTCATGCTGCAGGGAACTGAAGGCATGCAACCATTGAATTTTCCTATGTGGAAAGCAATCCATAACTCCACATACCACAGTATCAGGTAACAACTGGCAATATACTAATATCATACCATGGTTTTGTCAAACCAAAAGTACCAAAGGCATAGAAGAATGAAATGCTTTCACCCTCCCTGGGTATCGACCACTCCCTCCTGCAACCTAACTCTGGGTAACAGGACACAGGACTCAACACTAGGGAGAAGGAGGGGAAACCAGAAAACATCTAGAGCAAGAGCAAAATTTGAAACTGGGTGAGTTACTGGGGGGCAGGGAGCACTGAGCAGTAACTGCCGCCCTCCAACAGCCTTATCTTACAAGAAGAAAAGACCATTTTGAAAACAAGCAAAACAAAACCAAACGCACAGAACTGAACCATTAAGTGTACCTATTACATGTTGGTAGACACATCAAGACTACACTCAAAGGAATACTGTATTTAATTTGGATGGTATAACTTGTTGGAATTGTTATACAGTGACAGATGATGAAATAGTGATAGCTACCTTCTAAATCTGTCTTACAAAAATAAAATAAATAAAGAAAAAAGCCCTGTAATTGGACTTACATATTTAAATTACCCAGGCTAATAATATTGGAAATGCCTCTAAATGGGATTGCCATGAAGGTTTTAGTCAATGACACACATGAAACCATCCATTTTTATAGTAAGTTTCTCCGTATTTCACTTCTATGTCTACTGAGTAAACACCACCATCAAAGTGGAATTTCTTGTTTATACTTTGCTGAATTAGCACAAAATAGGAGCAGATGTATACTCAAACCAAGAACAACAAGCAACATTTTGAGTGGTTATTAAGATTAAAATATTTCCCACATAAGCAGCTGTCCAGCTGCTTGATTTTATTGTTTCCTATTTTTGTTGTCTCTTCCATAAATTCTCTATTAAGAAAAGCAAAAACAAACAAAAAAGGTGCAACCACAACAAAGCAAAGGTAATCATGCAAGATTCTCCCCTTTTTGTATGTCCACTTCATTCTTTGGGGGGAAAATGCAAACAACAAACTACTCAGAAAAATAACAGCTACACTGGAAAATGTCAAGGGCTCTAAAGAAGCCACATTAAAAGATATTTTTCATCTAAAAAATGCAGAAGTACTGCAATAATGCATAAGTACCACAGTACAAAAGACTTCAAGAAGCATTATCTACCTGGTTCTCTTTGACACACTTGCCACTCAAGATGTTACAGAAAAGCAGTCCACAGCGTAGCTAAAGAGTGAATGTGAATTACAGAACCAAACAGAGAGGGAGCCTGTTTGCCAGTTGCTCCTGCAGTCCAGAAATCTAGGGGGATGCAGCCTTGGATAGATATCCCTCTAATTTTACTGCTTCCCGTAAGCCTGTTGAACTAAAACAGGAGCACAGAGTGAGCAGAATCTTGAAGCTTTCACAAGAAATACCTGCAATTAGGGTATTTTTCTGATAGCTTTCAGTAGAAACAATGCATACGCTCACAGAACATCTGATATACTTTGGAGTCATCAAAAGTGTGGAATTCTGTACTAAAAGTTAGAAAAATACTAACCAATTCTTAGAAATCTCTGCCCACCAATGAAACAATCTGATTATAAATGCATTTTAACATACTTGTCCAAACTGAACAATAACTAACTGGTTGAAAATGCATCTTTGAAAAACGTCCAAGTATGAAAATTACCTAAAATTAGACCAGAAGCAGAATACTGTCTTCAGAAGGCAATTCAGCGTGGACATTAAAACACTGGGTTTTCTTTTCCCCTTGCAATTTGGCACATAGCTGTAATTCAAAACAACTGTAGCAACCCTAAAGGAATTAAAAAGCAGGTATTCACACCAAGTTCCTCAAGAGGAAGTCTACAGGTTGTTCTTTAATGTGAACTGTTGGTAGTGCACAAAGCAGTAGCTACTCCACTACATGACCCCTTTTTATCTTGCTAAATTCCAAAGGGAAACCAAGTTAGGTTTCCCCAAATACTGCTCAAAGATACTTGCACTGCTACAGAAAGAAATTAACCTAATCCAAGCAACAGTGTTTTGTACTTGCAGTAAAGGAATGCATTATGAAAATGTTAGAAAGAAGATGCAGTGTAACAAAAAAAACTCAAATACCAGAGATCACTACAGCAGCATTCTTGCTGTATGCTGCAGCACAGAGAGAAAAATACTGTGGGAGGAGAGGTCTCACATCAGAGCATTGTCTGAAACAGCAGACAGCAGGGTCCTACTACACAAGGCAAGGTCAATGCAACTGGAGAGTCATCTGTTTAAGAAAACATACTATTATTAGATGCAAGTTATGCAGCACTTGTGCATACTAATAGAATAAAACCATTACCCCAAAAATAAATGTTTTCAAATGGTAGCTTCGACTTTGCACTCAATGTTTCTACTTCTCATGTCTCTCTTAAAACATTCAAATGAGTAACATAAAGAACACTGAACATATCTGAGTACTTAATTTTTAATTACTTATGAAATATTACAATTGAAAAATACAATAATATTTTTAATGAGGTAGCTCCACTGAAAATGTCATAACAAATTATTAAATATTACTTACTAACAGCAATGTAGAATAAAAAGTATCCCAGAGCTGACAGCCTATTTAAACTATTATGATATGCCTCAGACTACTCTGAGTAAAATATTCCAGTAAATACACTGGCCTACAGCATACACCTCCTTCTACAAGACACAAGCCCATACTGTCTCCATGCTTGAAAGTTATGTTGGAGTATGTAAGAGCTTCAGATGTAAAGAATGTAGAAGGCAGCTCCCTAGGGCATGTCACATATTCCGCAAGGTGTGTATCCCTGCTACTTTAATAAATCATTCACTGAAAGGCTGGTATTACCTGCGACACCATCATTGACACTTGATAAACTGGAGAAATATAGTAGGCTCTGGAAGAAGCATAATTCTGGTAGAGAGTTGAGCTCATTCCTTCTAGCTCTCATAGTTTACCAGTTTTCAGCAACTGATGGAACATCTAGCTTTTGTTTGAACACGTTGGATTATTTATGAATGACTGGGCAGTTAAGAAGATAGTATTGTGGATGGCCTAGTTTAAAATCAGTGACATGAATTAACTCTCGCACAGAGATGTCAGCACGACAGAGTATACAAAACCATCAAGGACCAGACTTTGATGCCGCAGTGACATATTTACAAATTAACTCCAGCGTTTTAAGATCAAAATTCTGTGCCTCAAAAACAGACAAAAACTATTAGTGACCTCCCAATGTAAGAAATGCAAAGAAAAACTGTCACCACTTTATCCTCAGCTCTTAAACTCGTCTCATTTCAGTAGATGGACGTTTTGCTCAAAAAAAATTAGAGTGAAATATGACCGATATCTGGCAGAACCATGACTATGGAAACCCCACCCACAAGCAGATACACGTATAGGTTTGCCAAGACAAATAAAGCAGTATGCAGAGTAAGCTGGACTGCTCTCACATAACATGTACTCAGGCATGTAGCCCTCAAGCACACGTGCAACAACTCTCAGTAAATTAGATTAAGAAGGCTCAAGAAGGGACAGAATTAACCTAAGGAAAAACACGGATTCCAGGTTAGCATGCTAATAGCTTTCTAAAACAGAGCCATGATGAGAAGTATTATTGAAAAATTAATCAGACTGCATACTAAAGGTACAGAGAGCCATTAACCTGCTGTCTGCATAATCAAATGATAGCCGTTACTCAAACGAAACCATCAATGGCTGCATTGTGAAGAGGCGTGAGAGTAAGTCTGTCCATGCTGGAGCTGCGTGATTCATTCCAATCTTTCAGTTACTGGAATTTTTGAAAAGCATATGAAACAAAAAATACATGAATTATTGCTAATAACACTATCATTGTCATTTATAAAGTTTAGGGCTCATAGTCATGAGCCAACATCCATTTTGCAGTAGGTACTGTACAAACAGAAAACAAAATGACAACTCTTCTTCCAAAGAGTGGTCTTCAGTGTTTCAAAAAAAGTAAATCTTGAAGAAATACTTTTGTAAATATGCAGGTAAATTAAGCTGATTGCTAAAAAAAACATGTTTTAATGTTTAATGAAATATGTGTATTCAACTAATGGACTTCTACTGAAATAAAAGATTAATTGCTTTTTGTCTCCTTTGTAACTCAAGTCTTCCTTCAACTAATTCTTGTTCCAAATCCAGTAACTAATACTAAATTACAGCTGCTCTTCTTCAAAAAAGAAGAGCTGCGAACTCGAGCTAAATGTTCCCAGCCATTATAAATTTACCACAACCCTTCATGAACAGCTACAACTGTCACTTTTCAATATGTGCCTTGCTTCTATACTGGATTTCGGTGCAGGTTCTAGTCAGTGAATCTTAATATTCATATTTTTCTTAAATAGAACAGCCCTTTGACACATGAAATACTCTCTTCTATAGGTACTTACAAATAGCTCTCAAATTGTTTCACAACGTTCTTTTGGATAACCTAAATACAGAGAATTTCTTTTTCTCATTTTACAAATCTCGCAAACCTCAAATTATCTTATCACCTCCTTCATGAACTTGTTCTATGATTTCTAGTAAATACAGTTTTCAGAATTTTTTTATTCTGCAGCAGGGCTTTCATGTTTCATGAACTTCCAGTTTTACTTTGTGGGTATTTTCCTTACTAAATTGTTGGAACTCTGGCTTGAACACACACCTTTATTAGTTAAGATGCATCATATTAAATAAATGTGACTTGAGAGGACAGGAACTGCACTGTCTCGTCTGCAGTCACAAAGCCTTAATAACAGACTTCTTACTGTGTGTGAAAATAGGAACGAACTCATTACAGTATACTAGATGAATACCTCAGTATGGCAGAACATGAATAAATTCTATTTACATGACTAAGAAAGAAAGATTTTAGTAATCCTTTGTGAATCTATGCACAGATCTGACACGTTATTTTATGACTTGGGCACTTCTCTCTGAAGCATTTCCCAATACACAAAACGTTGCGTCTGTTTCTGGTTTCACCTCGTTTGTTTCACTGCTCCCAGGTTTGTTTAGGTGGTTTTTGTTTTGTTTTTGTAAGGATCACAAACATTGGTTGTTTGCCACGGCTTTTTCACAAGATGAGATACTACTGATCAAAGATGATTATCTGTAGTTGGACACGCACGACTTCTCAAACTACGTTTGCAATAATTGTTAAATGGCTTTTTCATGATTGGAAGGTTCTCTGATCCTCTTTCAAACACACAAATACATAAAACGTACAGGATTGAAATATTTAGCAAACTTTTGTCATATAAAAACAACAGCAAGCCCAACTCTGCTCCTCACACACACGCCTTACTATGAAACACTAAACATTTGACTTGAACGTTCCCTTGAAGTACAGCTGATCTTTGATGCATTTCTCTACCACTCTACTCAGCTCTTAACACTTCCTTTATCAGAAGCCTAGTTTGCAGCCACCTGTATAGGCTCTTCTCCGTATCACCTGTGCTGGTGGCATCCCAAGAGCGTGCAGCAGAACCGATAAGCATCACATCCAGCTGCTTTGGTCCTGATCCTACAAACACTTCAGTGAAACTACTTCTGTTAAGTGTTAGCAGACTTAAGAGTCTTTGTAACTCAACTGCACTTCGCCAAGCAGGCCAAAGAGAAGTCTGGAGCTGGAAGGAATGCATTTGCCCTTTGTGCCTGGGTGCCAGGGCCCGCAGCACCCACGAAGAGAGCTTAGGGCCTGCAGGAGGGGCTCGTCGAGACCCACCGAGTGGGGGGAGAGAAACAACATCACCTCTGCTGCTTACAACCAGAGGCTCCTTCAGCTGCCAGATCTCCCTTGAGCTACACCGTGCGTTAGCCAGGCTTTCATGTAAAAAAAATAACAACTGTTTGTACAATCACAACGGGTAAGAAAAAGAGAACAGGGAAAGTGAAGGATGAATTTAAAACCATTTAGAGCCAAGTGGGATAAGGGCAACCCGCCCCAATTTGTTTTTGCATTTGGGATTTTCTTGAAGCCTCCCGAAGAGGGGCAGCCCCAAAGGAAAGGTCAGGCGGGGAGGGCACGGGCAGCGGGGGCCACCGCGTCCTGTCGCCGGCGGCCCGGGGCTGCGGAACATGGCCGAAAGCGGAGCCCCCACCCGCCCCCGGGCACGGCCGCAGCGGGCAGCCCGCCGCAGACCTCGCCAGGGCCAGGAGTGCCACGGCGCTGCCCCAGGGGGAAGCGCCAGCCCCGCTCGGGAGCCAGGGAAGGAGCCTGTGAAAGCGGGCGGGGACGAGCACGGGACGCACCTTTCAGCGTCCCCCCGGCATCTTCCTCCTCCTCGGGCCAGCCGGTGACTCCAGCGACGGCGGGGCCTCGGCGGCGGAGCGGTCTGCGGGACGGGGCCGCCCCCGTCTCGCCAGCGTTCCACGGCCGCCGCTGCCCCAGCCAGCGGAGACCGCGAGGCGTCTACCCCGGCGAGCCGGGGGCGGGGGCTGCGGGCGCGCACCGCCCCGCCGCGCCGCGCCGCGCCGCAGGAGGGGGGAGGGAGGGAGGGAGGTGCCGCGGGGCAGCGCCGCCGGCTGACTCAGCCGCGGAGCGAGTGCGCGGAGCCGCCGGGCCGGGTTCCCCCAGGACCGCCCCTCCTCAGCGGCGGGAGGGTAGGAGCGGGGGAATCCTCTCGCCGCGCCGTTAGGATTCTCCTCCGCACACGAGACAGGCGGGATGCGAGCGGCTCCTCCTCGCCCTGCCCCGCGCTCGCACAGGCACCGCGGCGAAGGGGCGCAGGGCTGTGAAGCGCACGCGGGTTTGCAGCCCTTCCGCTCGCCCCGCAGCAGCGCCGCGTCTGCCGGCGCCTCGGGGGAGCGCGGGGTCTGCGGCGGCTGCCCACCACCGTTCGCGCCGCTCCACGTCTTACAAGCTTTGCGGGTAACCCTGCCGGCGGCAACACCCCTAAACACCACAAGTTCAGCTGTTGCTCCCCCGCCCCGTGCGTGTGACTGCGATAAAAGACCAGACGGCTACCGCAGGGGGGATCCCCGAGCCGCAGAGCGCACCCCGGGTCCCATCTCGCCGCCGGTCGCACGCCTCTCTGCACTGGGCAGCTGCCAGCTGGAGTTGCTGGCGGAAGAGCTTCCTCCTACCTCCCGCGAACAGGCGGCGCCGCCGCCTAAGCGCCCCATCCCCGCGCCTCCACACCGCAGAGTAACGGCGCCGTCCCCCCGCAGCGGGAGCCCGTCCGGCGCTATCGCCGCGCGAGGGGCGGGGGCGGGCCGCGCCGCGGCTGCCTCACCGCATCGGAATGTCGGCGCGCGCCCTCCGCGGGCCCCGCGCGCCGCTTCGCGCCCCCGCGACCCCCGCGCGCGCCCGCCCGGCAGAGGCGGCGCGCGAGGTGGTTTGTACCCCGCGGAGCGGTGCCGGTGCCCGGAGCGGAGCGCAGCGCGCGCTGCGGCACGGGAAACAACGGCTGGATGCAGGAGCGGGTTGAGGAGCGCAGCCCGCAACCTCTGCCCTGTGCTCCGCTGCCAGCCGCTATCTCTGGGAAGAGGGGAGGGGAAAATGCCGCACCGTTTCCATCGGCGCCACGGAAAAACACGGTTTCGGTCAACTCAGCTGTGCATCTTTGCCTGCGCCCTGTTCCCTGCAGAGTACAACAAGAAAAACAGTCTCATAGACTTTCATTTTGGAGGAAGCATTCTCATTTTTTCACACGGATGAAAGCTGGCCGTAGAAAACACGCTCTTATTTTGGACGTTTTTATGTGAAGGGCACCGATTTTCCTAACTACGGTGTGTGGAGATTGTGTCCCAGCACAAGGCTGTAAAACTTACAGTTAATTTGCTTCATTCTCTTCCACTGTAAGGAACTTGTCGTACTATTTTCTAAGGGAAGAACAAATCCAAACGCTTGAAAGTCAGATTTATTACTATATGTTCTACGCTGTTACCTCAGCAAACGCTCTGCACCTCATTGCAGTAATTGTCTTGTGAGGATAATGATGCCATGTAGATTGTAATCACAGTGGAGAAAGCCTATTTGCAGTTCAACAAATGCATCAAAAAAGTCGATGAAGTTATCCACTGAAAGTCTACAGAAGTTACATATTTTTTAAAAGGTTATATTTTGGTTTTTTTGTGTTTTTGTTTGTTTTTTTTTACAAATCAGGTCAGATATTGTGTTACTGTATTTATTCACTCACTGCTTTCTGGCTTTACATTTATTATCTACTCTGACTCTTTCAGTGGCTTACGAGTTCTGATTATTAGAATAGTGAGAGAAAATACATCTGCTATAGCAAAACACCCTGATCTTTCTAGCAGTGTAATATCAAAATCGTTTATTGCTTAGGAGACATAAAACACGGCCAGTCTGAACTAATTCAGTTAATTAACTCATAATATTGATCATTCTATACTGAAATACAGTAGACATTGGATAAAATCCAGGTCCTATGGAAAATGTAATATTCTCTTGCCTCCAGTGTGGCCCAGATTTCATTCATTGCATATAGTACCCCCCAAAAATGCCATAATACCATATTTTGCAAAAAGTAAAATTTGAGTAGTCAGTCTTTTCTTTTCCAATTCCTGTTGTCTGATATGTGTATTTTTCAGTAGTCCCATATATTTGCATACTGAGTATTGCCCCCAAATACATTCAATTAATACTTTAGTGTATTTTACATTTTGTTAGTGTCAGAGGCATAGTAACTATTTTATAATAAATCATGCAATAGGTTTTCAGCAGTGCAATAGAGACAATGAATTATCCTCTAAACACACAGGCAACAGGAACCTTTCCGTGGAAGCTTTTTCCAGTTTCTCTCTGCTTTTCCAGTTGTTTAAAGAGTGCAGGAAAGTTATTATCACATTATTCCAGTGGAAAATATATATAAATTTTCCTTCACAATGTGTTCATAGTTTTATTTTTTTCAGGTTGCAAAACTCCAACAATAAAAGGTATCCTGTACTGAAAAGAAAGTGATACGTTTCACAGAACGGAAAATTTGGAGAAATCAGCATATCCTTGACTCGACAAAAGACTAAGGCATCTGTCTAACTTCAGGCACACGTCAATAGGCCTACTTAGCACAGCAGGCATCGATAACATGCTCAAGCAATTTGTTGCATTAAGGGTCTTTTCCTGAGATCCAGCTCCTCACCTGTAAATTGAAGATTTCTGTGTTTCACCAGAACACTGGAAGATTATTTAATAATGGTAAGATTTTCGAACGCTATGGTAGTGCAAGATATCCAAAAACTTACAACAATGTGAAAGTTGTAAGTCAGATACAATGGTGACAGGTGCTCTCTACAAAATAATTAGATGCTTATTTTCTCCAGGATGACATTCAATTCCCTGAATATTGTAGGAAAAAAGTAATCACCAAGATTATAAAGCTGTAGGACTGCTAACATAGCTGCTCTCTTCCTAAAATTTATTTATGCAATTGATAGTTCAGAAATTGCATGCCTGAAAAGCATTGCAGACTGAGAAAAATTTAAATATGAAGGAATAATGTGCCTAGATATATCTAACAAAATAAATTACTACTTAGTATTTTTAATGTGATTTCCTTCTTTAAAAACAAGACAGAAGTTACACGCAGATCATGAGAAAGATGAAATTGAAATTGCAACCCAATTACACATTTGCAGTTGAGGCAAGCTGTCTTCTTTCCATGCCAAGGGAAATACATGATCCTCTGAGATACTGCAAGCCGATTTACTTGGGAAGACCCTCATTTCCTTGGTGACACATTGGAAAGCTGCCTGTTACAATAGTTACCCAGGTAATCTGTTTGCCTCTGTTGCTGTGAGATTCATCAGGTTTGGACCTCTCTTCCTGGTGGTAAACACAACAGAAGTAACTTCTCTCAACAAAAGTCACTGACTTTCTCTCAAAACTAATTTGTTCCCAAGGTGGGAGAAGTCTGCAGGCGCTCGTTAGCATCCAGGACTCCACTTCCACCACGCAGACTCCCATGCCCGAGTTTTGCAGGAGTGAATTTTGACCTGCTTGACCTGAGCACTGTACAGATGAAGAAACTATTTTTTGCTGGACTAGACTTGACTCGTGGGCCACAGTTTCTTTTTAATATCCTCTGCCAAGCAGAAAGTGCTTTGAGAATGCTTCAATTTTCTTTTCTCTCCTCTCTCGTGCATCAGTGTCCACCATGTTTTCGTGAGAACTAGCTGTCACCACGCTATACGCTACTCCATCAGGCTTAACGATATAGAAAGACAACATATCCAGATCAAATTTACCATATTGCTAGATTCACCAGCAACACAAAGTGAACGTAGAAGCTCAAGGTGGAGATTCAGATGCAAAGTTTCACTGATCTAGGATTCTACATATAGTATTTATAGGTAGAGAAAAATATAGGACTTTGAGAAAATATTGATGTCTCTTAGCTCTTACAAGCTAACAGTCTGCTACTGACCATGTATTTTGGAGTGTGGGTTGCAAAATTGATTTAGAGATGAACTTCAAAGTGATGCATAAATATTAAATTCCACACATTCCTGCATGATGGCAAGTATTACTCGCATTATACAGATAGGGAAACTAAAGCAATGTGAGTTTACTTGGGCAAGTTTCCCAACATCAGGAAGAAAAAGTAGCTACAGTGGTAGGATCAGTACTCAAGAATACCTGGCTTTTTTTCTGCACTCAGTCTGAGCTATACATCACTTGCCTAAACCTTGCAGCGTAATGTATAAAGGAATATTTTTGTCTTTAATGATGGTATTCTATACCAATATTTTCAAACAATTTATCTAACAAATTACATGAAACACTTAAAATATGCTTTTAATTTAAAAAAAATAGACAAATGGTTTTCCCTTGGGCTTCACTCCAAAGTTTACCCTTCAGCTAGGACTAAAGAAAAGTATGCATGCTCACGCACATGCAAACAGAAATTCAAAAAGAAAATTAGAAACACATGAAAATAAGGACTGGGAGTGTTTTCTTAAATGCACTCCTGTTTCAGTACAGCAAAATTTTCATTTATTTACTAATGGATAGCGATTTTTCTTGTGAAGGAACACATAGGCCTTATCTGCAATTAATTCCTTTTTTCCATTACACCAATTACCGTAAGTACAGCCCGTGGATGCAGGGGAGCCACTGTTCTGTCGAGTCAGCTCAGCTCCCTCTATAAAGCGCAATTCTATTTCAATCTTAAGGTGATTCTGTCCTATAAGAAGAGTTTTTACGGAAAGGCAGTTTCAGTTAAGACAGCTATTACTTTAGTAAAAGATCAATTTTTAGACAATTTTATTGTGATTGCTAGGTAAGTAATCAAAACCAGTACGATTTCTATACTGATTCAAAATAATACACATATGGAAGACAAACTGTGTGAATTTCAGGAATTGTTTTTAAATTATTAGCTCTGGACTGGAGGTTTCTTATCAAGCCTGCTATTCTATGAATGTTCCAGAGGCTCTATAAGTGTATTACAGGCTTACATGTTATTTTACGTGACGTGAAGTCTGTTTTGCCCATCTGACTATTATAAACACCAGCAGTCATGGAGGCAATTCTAAAAGCCTAATGAAATGCTCAAAGACTTTCTGACATTTCAATAGGAATAAAGAAATAAACTAGATAAAATAAATAACTGTCTAAAAAGACTAATAAGCTGAAACACTTAATTTAGAGGTTTGGAATTCAAATCAGCTGCTCAACTTTCAAATCATTAGTAAAGTCATCTTCCAGTTAGTCTTTGGAAGAGATACAAAAGGTTTTGGAGTAAACTTTAACTTTAAAAACTTCCATACATTATTTTCAAATATGTCTAAGATAGAACATTTCTGATAAAGATAATTAATTGTAAATATGGAATAATTGCATTATTGCTTTTTTGACTACACAAGTTTTAGTCTGACAAATTTCACATTTCGGTGGAATAATTTCTGAAATAGACCAAATTAAAGGAAGCCTTTTATGCCTCAACTGTATTCCCATTGTATAACTTAGCTATATTTTTAATATCAATTTTTGCTACACCATTATTTTGTGATAGTTTTTTAAAAGTTAGAGACTATATTAGAATACAGGTCTTCAAAACACTGGAGGAGTAACTCTTGTTTACTTCATATTACAGCTCAGGCACAATGGAAGTCAAACAGAGTAGTAAAACTAGTAACTGAATAAAGTTGATTAATGGAATAAAATCATATCCTACACCATAATTTTCTGTTAATTTAATTTTCTTAAAAACCAGAAGATGGAAAATATATACTTATTAATGGATCAAGTTATGAGAATTTGGGGCTCAAGAACAGTATATAAATATTAGCAATATTAAAGTGGCAAGTAATAAACACTGACATTTCAAATCAAATTATACAGCCATAATGAAAATGTATTGAGAGGCCTGCTTTATTCATTTCCTCGTATAGTCTCAGATTTAAAGTTACTCAAATGCACAGTAAAGTCTTTAATACATTTATAATGATAAAATGCGTTGGTTTTTGGATGAAATTACATGGTCCAACCAGGATGAAATATTGTCCTGAGCATCTACATAATAAAGCCTGATTTATCTAATCTCATTGGATGTATCTGTCTTTGTATAATCCCATTACCTGTTCAGGTTCACCTGATTAATCCTGTTGAACAGTATTTTGTTTCTCCTGATTGACATTTTCAAGGAAGCTTTACCAAAAGGCAGTTCTTCTAATGCTTCATACTTGTGCCTTCAGTTTGAATACCAAATCCTTATTGTACTCAGGGATTCACTTCCTCTGCAAACCAACAAATGAGTTGACTTCCCCATGCTCTGTCATCACTTTAAACAAGCAGCCAGGACAATGAGTTGTTAATGTAATAAATTATAAAACCTATATTGTCCTTAATGCCCATGCCTAAACAACAGCCAGTCTACAGGGTCAATGTAACATTCAGTTCCTTTACTGGCAACCTGCCATAGTATACGTTTGACCAAATCCAAGAACTAAGACAAGAATTTGTTTAGGTAACCAACCAGAACTGTTAAAGCTATAAGATATTTTAAACATTTTTTATTTTTCTTTTAATAGCTGAAAAATTTAGGTGCCAACACAATGGGCAATAATATTAGAAAACATGAAGATACAAATATATGTTAGTATTTTTGCTCTTCTTGGTATTAAGATACTTCATTTCATGTTGGATTATTCAAAGTACCCTCCACGTAAAAAGTTTAACTCAAAATCTTTTTGTTTTTTTCAGTAAAGTTTGGCAAAAATTGTTCCTTTTGCACAGATATATAATACACACATATCGAGACATTTAATTATTAAAAACATGGAGGATATGGGGAGGGAGTTGCATAAAGCTGCCAAGAATGTATCGCCCTTTTCCAATAGGCTGCTCTTCTTTTAGGACTTAACTCTGCTGTTTGATATTAGTATAATTTGTCTTTTGTGCCACAGAAAACATGTATTCTTACTATAGCCAAATAAGGCCATTTTATATGTTATCTATTTATTGCACATACACACAAAGTTTGATGTCTACAGCCATTTTATTTTCTGCTGCTTCTCTAGATATTCTTAAAGGATATGCCTGTAGATGAAAGATTATCAACTCAAGACTAAGATTAATCTTTAATTAAAATGTTAATACTTGAACTCAGAAAACCCTACTTCCTAATGCTATACAGTCTTAGCATCAAAATATGAGATTTTTGCATGTGTATAATACACAACCTTCTTGAAATTAGAAATATCACAATAAAAGTACATTTTGTAGAAACTGACATGTTTCAAAGTATAAACCTGATTCTTCCAAGACTACTTGAGAAGAGATGTTATAAACCTTATAAAAAAAAAAATCCAAGCATATCTAAGTTACTTCTAGCTTTCCAATAAAAACTCAAGTTGCTGGATTTACTAACTTATAAAGGCTGCAGAACAGACCAAAGTTTTGTATAATGATGGTATACACAGTTCAACCAACAGTTTGCCTCATCCTGAAAGCAGGCATTTAGATAGCGCATTTTACAGTCTGACACTGGGATGTTAAATTTTACGTGATAAATTCTAAAGATAAATGAGTCATATGAGCTTTTATATCATTCCTATGAATTAAGGTAGAGTTTAAATAAAAATAACTGGCAAGTTTTGCTATTCAATCTTGTGAAAACATATTTCAGAATTCACATACTCTGTATGCCTTCATCATGTTTTTGTTTCGTATTTATTATATTCTCCTACTTTATGCAAGTACTTGCTAGAAGATATCTTACAAGTTTTGAGGAATGACCTTACATACAGCACACTTTGATCTGCTGCTAATACCACTAGTTGGCTGAAGGTTTTCTGAAAATGCATTTGCTTTTGGGAAAAATACGTGTTCAGAAATAAGAGCACTCAAAAATAAGCACACAAAACTTTAATTATTTTTGGGAACCAATATCCTAGAAGAAGAGGTAATACACAGAGATTTGTATGATTGTTAACAAAACAGTGTTTAGACAGGGAAAAGGAAGTACACTGACGAGTTGGGTAGTAAATGATTAAATTTAAAGAAGAGCTGAAAGGGAGAGTGCCATTCATAGGGCTAGATCGATCTTCAGTCTTTGCTGGGTGATTTGTGAACTACGTTTTACGAGGAGTTAACTTCGGCTAGAAGCCTCGCTCGCATGTCATGTAACACAGAGGCAATTTCATCCTTATCACTCCTGCATTTTGGGATCCTTCATTTCTATTGCAGATGGATGGCTTCCAAATAGAAAGCATAATTCAGACAATGTTCAGGAAAACAAGGTGGTTTTTATTATACAACACAGTGTTTAAAAGAGCCTGGCCCCCTGTGTGTCTTTTTCAAATTTAGTTATTCAGCGATGTTTTCCTCATTAAAAGCTATTGAACCAAAGTCGGTTCCAACATGTATTTATTTAAACTGTTAGTTTATTGAATCTGGCAAAAATAAAACTGAATCAATTTTATAAAGAAAACATATGATTGGACTATGCAGATGTTCCAATGTGTAACCAATTACTTTTTTTGTTTGTTTGCCAGCTTTGATTAGCATTTGCTAGTGCACCTGAATTCTGGACATGTAACAAAAGATCTTGCTTTCCTCACTATTTCGACAATTGATACTATATATATATAAAAAAAAAAGCTCAAAACCAAGGATCTGATGGTTAATATGTTGAAGGATCCATCTTTTCCATCAATGATGGAAGACTACATTCTGTAATTTTACGTTTAAAAGCAATCCACTTTTTAGATTAAATTCCTTTTTCGTTCTGTTAACATACTGACTTTTGCTGTCATTGTGCTTGTGTATGTGCTGTTTGTCATAGCAACATATAGTTATACTACCATACACTACATAAATTCAAATAATTTCTTTGATACTTAGGGACATAAAAGATGTATGTGGTTTTGCCACATCATCTTTCTCTTTAGAAGTGCTAACAATAGAATGAAAAATAACAAGCATATTGCTCTAATCAGTAAGTTTATAAAAAGGAAGTAAGTCCATTATCTGCCCAAATTATTCTGAAAGGTCATGAATAGTATTTCACACCAAATAGTAATTCACTGCAATTCAAATGTAGCATTACACTAATAAATTAATTGAAAAGGAAAATAAAGTGAGAAAAATCTTTTAGCACTGTAATGGCACCCATGTTTTTGCCCAGTAGGCACGTCAATGCTTCATGAAATCTATAAAAGGCGAGCAAATAATACTCTACTGTTTTCTACAAAGTCAGGCTGGCTGATTAGGTGTTGGAAATGTGAGAGTATGGGAATACTTGTGGTTAATCTTAATAGTTATTCAGAAATGAGTATATATAACCAGGACTTTCCATGAAAGAAGCCAAACAATCAGACTGCAAAAAGGGTAATCACGATTTTGCTCTTTGCTCATGAAATTAAAAAAAAAGGACATGAACTTTGCCATATCTATTATAGCCTTCTCCCCAAAAGGGAACATTATTAAATTTACTGTAAATTTCAAAAAAACATATTTCACAGTCAACGTGTAGAGTTCTAGTAGCAAATAGTTAAAGCAAAAAAAAATCTGCCTTGTTCCATTAAGCGTCACATCAGTGTACATAGTTTCACAGCTAGTCCTGAACAACTCAATTTTGTGTAAGCTTAAATACAACAAAACCTTAGTAAAGTGTTCTTTCTTTGATAATAAAAACAAAATAAACTACAGCTTCTGTTTTATATGCCAGTTGAGATTCTTTGCAGTAATTCCTTCCACATCTGCTCTGCAGCTTTCAGGTTTATAAAAGCAGTATCTCCCAATTTCCTTTCATCGAAATATCCATATGCTGTGTCTTATAGACATGATGGTACACTGAGGCACTAATTACAACTTGGAATCATATGCTAAGGCTAAGAAAATAAATACATGTGTTTATGAGGCATCTAATGCTGAAAATCCCAAACAACTTAGCCAAAAATTCCTCAAAGTGTGGTAACATACCAATATAAGTACACCGGAAATTATCAGAAAAGTTGTAAAAATAAAATTAAGAGAGGTAAAGCGGGAAAAAAAAGTAAATAATAAAACTAAACACAAGCACCACCAGATTCTAAACTAATGACCTAAAATCATGTGCAGAAAAGTTGCCATCCAGATCATGACAATAAAACTGTTGCTAAAATCCAAATTGTTTGCGAAAGGGGCTGGTATGGGAAGAGTATGATAAACCATTTTTCCAAAACATAAATTTATAGGATTTCTGAAGATAGTACAGTGTTGGTATCTCCTGATTTCAAGTTTGTGAGTTGCTAAAGTGTTGTAAATGTCATTGGCTTTCCAGTGAACTGTCCATCGATGGGAGCATTTGAGGGGACAGAAAGCATAAAACGGATGATCTCCAAATCACATTAATCTTCACTATATGCAGGATTAGGAGAGTTTTGCATTGTCGTGACCAATCTGTAGTGCTGTATTCCCTTTTTTTGCATGCTGTCTCTGCACACCCAATACTCCTGTCTCCTCGAGGGTACAAGCATAGTAGTCACCCTCGCTTCCACATCTGACAGATGACAGTCTGAGCACAACTAAGAAACTGAAAGTAGCTGCTGTTCTTTACAGCAAATTGTATTTAAGCATGGTATGAGCTATATAAAAAATCAGAGGGCCTAAATATGTCCATTAACTTCAAAAGAAAGAGAACTAGGCTCTAATTTTAAAAAGTGCAGTGTAATCCTTCCTGCTTCTGTCTAGAAGTTCCTATGCACTAAAAACATTTCAGTGGGAGAAATGAAATATGAATAAAACTTTTTTCATCAGTTACCTACCTCGAACATATTTTTAAGTGCGCATATGAAAGAGGAAATCTGTCTTCTCACAAAAATTGATCAATAAAGCTTGCAAATGTATGTTTTCAATCCTGAAATGAAGCTCTACATATCTAATAAAAGGAAACAAAAGGCAAATTAGAAAAACATGCTACAAAATATCTGTGGACATCACAAAACTTGGAAAGACCAAAGCATCCTCTAGAAAATTTAAGAGAACTGAATCAAATTGGCAAGTATGCTCCTCTCAAGGAAAACAGTGTATACATTTGTTGATTAAAACTCTGACATCTAGCGAGCTACAGGCTAACATAAAGTAGCATCAAAACCAGGTTTCAGTACAGGCATACTAAAGAAACAAAATTGTGGGTTTAACACTAGTTTTCCTATTTTCTTCCATGCTAACCCTGGGATATGAGTTGTAATCTGAAGCAAGCAACAGACTGTCAAGGGTATTCTTATATAATCAACAGAGAACAAACTGTTCCTTCTCTTCCTTAAATCTGTACCCAATCACACAGACAGGGTTCATTGGGACAGTTTTGCTGCAGAGTATGTGCCAGTGGGAGAACAAAGATTTTTTTCCTACACTTTTCCTTTCCCTTTTCTCACCCCTCCTCCCACTTCCACGTGAATATGAGATATAGGAGGCTGTTCTCTAAAGTTCGGTCACGATGAGTTACGATAGACATTTACATTAAAATGTACAAGTTCTGCCGATGCAGGAAATATGGCTAATCTGTAAATTTTACAGTTCGCATCACTTAAAAAAAAATATTTTTTTCACACCTTCCTTCCTTCCCTGAAAATACAGCATAGCATAACTGTGCTGATAATATCGTAAATTGAAATTAGCCACTGGTATTACATATTAAGAACTAACAAACTACAAGGGAAATACAGCTGTGTGCTTCCAGCAAGTAAAGTAGAATAGTGAGATGAATCACGTGAGCAAACCAGGTTTCTGGGGTAGAAAAGGCCACCTTGCTATTTGCAGTTCTCCCATAGGAGATTTCAGATTGTAGTATTTCTTTATCACTCTCCATTTTTCATAAAGAAGAAAATGTTTTGCCATACGGCAAGAGTAAAGAACATCAGCTAAGTGTTTTGGTATGAATTTCTTACCTATGTTACTACAAATAGTAGAACATAGGGCCTTTTTAATGTCATATAAAGATGATGTTTAATGAAGAAATTGAACACACGTCTATTACAAGGCATTAGTTGGCATGATATATTTCTGGTAAAGTGAAAAAAATGACACAATCAGGATTATTTTTTAAAAGCATACAGCTTTTTCCTTCACTTCCTGATCAAAACTCAATAGTGACTGAAAAGTTTTTATGCTAATATAAAGGAATATTTATTTTAAGAAACAGATTACAAATGGGAAAATAGAAAGTCAATATTAGTATCTGATTCACAGTGCACTTTACATGAAATAAAATTAATTTGCCACATAGCCTTTCCAAGTAATATTAAAAAAGTTTTTCTCTCCTTTAACGTTGCTTAGCTTCCCAAAAACTGTTCAGTACTTCCTATTAAATAGAACAACACCTACCAGTGCCAGCTAACAACAGCAAAAAAAATTCTCCAGCTAACCTTCCAATGAAAAACAAGTTGACAAGTATTTTTTCTAGCTTACTGTAGTAGTTAAATGTACCACCTCCTCCCTTTCTAGTATTTCCCTCCCTTAAATTAAGTTGAAGTTGAAACAACCATTCCCAACTCTACCAGGCTTCAAGCATGGTGTGTCCATGCTCAAAAGCTTGTATGACTTCCCCATTTAATCAGCTGGTATGACTGAAGAGGGTCTTCCAACACATCTAGTTCTGTCCATACTCCTATGGTGACCAGGGCAACACAGTTACTGGGAAACCATGACGTTGCAAATGTTTGGCAGTAGGGCCCTGAGGGTGAGGTGCTAGAAGATGTATAGGGCCTCCCTGCCTCAGCACCTGCATCAAGAACCTAAAATCATAGAATGATCAAATTGTTTAGGTTGGAAAGTCCAACTGTTAACCTAGCACTGCTGAGTCCATCATTAAACCATGTCCCTAAGCTTCACATCTAAACGTCTTTTAAATACCTCCAGGGATGGTGACTCAACCACTTCCCTGGGCAGCCTGTTCCAATGCTTGAAAACCCTTGCGGTGAAGAAATTTTTCCTTCTCTGGTGCAACTCGAGGCCATTTCCTCTTGTCCTATCACTCATTACTTGGGAGAAGAGACTGTCACCCACTTTGCTACAACCTCCTTTCAGGTAGTGGCAGAGAGTGATAAGGTCTCCCCTCAGCCTCCTTTTCTCCAGGCTAAACAACCCCAGTTCCCTCAGCTGCTCCTCGTAAGACTTATTCTCCATACCCTTCATGCCAGCTTCGTTCCTCTCCTTTGGACACACTCCAGCACCTCATTGACTCTCTTGTAGTGAGGGGCCCAACACTGAACACAGTATTCGAGGTGCCACCTCACCAGTGCCGAGTACAGGGGGACAATCACCTCCCTAGTCCTGCTGGCCACACTACTTCTGATACAAGCCAGGATACTATTGGCCTTCTTGGCCACCTGGGCACACTGCTGGCTCATATTCAGGTATTGACCAATAAACCCAGGTCCTTTTCCACTGGGCAGCTTTCCAGCCACTCTTCCCCCAGCCTGGGGTTGTTGTGACCCAAGTGCAGGACCCAACACTTGGCCTTGTTGAACCTCACACAATTAGCCTTGGCCCATTGATCCAGCCCATCCAGATCCCTCTGTAGAGCCTTCCTACCCTCAAGCAGATCAACACTCCTGCCCTGCTTGGTGTCATCTGCAAACTTACTGCGGGTGTACTCGATCCCCTTGTCCAGATCACTGGTAAAAATATTAAACAGAACTGGCCCCAGTGCTGAGCCCTGGGGAACACCATTTGGGACTGGCCACCAGCTGGATTTAACTCCATTCACCACAACTCTTTGGGCTCAGCCACCCAGCCAGTTTTCTACACAGTGAAGCGTACACCCGTCCAAGACATGAGCAGCCACTTTCTCCAGGAGGATGCTGTGGGAAAGTGTCAAAGGCTTTATTAAGTCTAGGTAGACAATATCCACAGCTTTTCCCTCATCCACTAAGCTGGTCACCTTGTCATAGAAGAAGATCAGGTTAGTAAAGCAGGACCTACCTTTCATGACCTCATGCTGACTGGGCCTGATCATCTTGTTGTCCTATATGTGCCACATGATGGCACTCAAGATGATCTGCTCCATAACCTTCCTCAGCACCAAAGTCAGACTGACAAGCCTGTAGTTCCCTGGATCGTCCTTCCAGCCCTTCTTGTAGATGAGCATCACATTTGCCAACTTCCTGGGACCACCTCGGTTAGCCGGGACTGCTGATAAGTGATGGAAAGTGGCTTGGTGAGCACTTCCGCCAGCTCCCTCAGTACCCTTGGGTGGATCTCATGTGGCCCCATAGACTTCTGTCTACGTGGTGTAGCAGGTCGCTAACCATTTCCCCTTGGATTATGGAGGCTTCATTCTGCTCCCTGTCCTGTCTTCCAGCTCAGGGAGCTGGGTATGCAGAGAACAACTAGTCATACTATTAAAGACTGAAGTAAAGAAGGCATTAAGTACCTCAGCCTTTTCCTCATCCTTTGTCACTATGTTTCCCTCTGCCTCCAATAAAGAGATTCTCCTTAGCCCTCCTTTTGTTGCTAACGTATTTATAGAAACATTTTATATTTTCTTTTACAGCAGTAGTCAGATTACATTCTAGTTAGGCTTTGGTCATCTAATTTTCTCCCTGCATAACCTCATGACATCTTTGTATTCCTCCCGAGTTGCGTGCCTCTTCTTCCAAAGGTCGTAAACTCTTCTTTTTTTCCCCGAGTTCCAGCCAAAGCACTGTTCAGCCAGGCTGGTCTTTCTCATTAGCTCGTCTTTCAGCACATGAGGATGACCTGCTTCTGTGCCTTTAAGAGTTCCTTCTTGAAGGATGTCCAGCCTTCCTGGACTCCTTTGCCATTCAGAACTGCCTCCCAAGGAATTCTGTCAACCAGGCTCAGGCTCTTAAACAGGCCAAAGCCTGCTCTTCAGAAGTCCAAGGTAGCAGTTCTACTGGCCCCCTTCCTTGCTTCTCCGAGAATTGAAAACTCCATCATTTCATGATCGCTATGCCCAAGACAGCCTCCAAACATCACATCACCCACAAGTCCCTCTCTGTTTGCAAACAACAGGTCCAGCAAGGTGCCAGTTGGCTCACTCACCAGCTGTATCTGGAAGTTATCTTCCACACGCTCCAGAAACCTCCTGGACTATTTCCTCTCCACTGTATTGTATTTCCAGCAGACATCTGGTAAGTTGAAGTCCCCCAAGAGAATAAGGGCTAGTGATTCTGAGACTTCTCCCAGCTGCTTATAGAATATTTCGGCTGCCTCTTCATCCTGGTTAGGTGGTCTATAACAGAATCCCACCATGATATCCGCCTTGTTGGCCTTCACCTTGATTTTTACCCATAAACGACCCTATTGTCACCATCATTAAGCTCTAAACAGTCCAAACACTCCCTGAGAAAGAGGGTTACCCCATTGCCTCTCCTTCCTTCCCTATCCCTTCTGAACAGTTTATAGCCATCCACTGCCTCACTCCAGTTGTGCGAGTCATCCCATCATGTTTCCATGATAGCAAATATATCAGTTTTCCTGATGCACAATGGCTTCCATCTCCTCCTGTTTGTTGCTCATGCTGTGTGCATCGGGCTGCTCAAGAACTATGTAGGGGTCTCACTTCAACTCCAAAATAAAAGTCAGAGTAGAAAATATTTTTTTAAATCCTCCCAGTCAAACAGGCGGCAATAGTTACAACCTGCTGAGCAACTGCTCAGACAGCGTATGTGCTCTCTGTGCAAAATTAGAACTAGCAGCCTAAATTCACCCTAACTCATCACAAATTACTCCAAAGCATTTAATAGCAAGAATGTACTTGTCATCCCTCCAGAATGCTTAGGACGTATACTAGATATATAGACTATCATATCCAGCAACACCATTACTGATGAGATGTTTGGTTTCATTAGACATCCCCTCCCAATTCACTGATGTTCGCATGAAGGTGGCAGGCCCATTCTCCCCCTGCTCCCCAGAATTTCAGAGAGCACATTGCCAAAGTCCTCCTGCACCCTCTAGAATGTTTTGCTCTGAGGGTGCAGTATGCTGTTTAAAACACCAGAGAAAAGAGTTTAAGAGATTATTGAGGGCTCTGCTGAACAGCATTCTGTATAGTCATTTAAGTGCTTTAATAACATTTGGACTCCTTTTTAAATTTAGGTATTTACATTGTGTACATCACAATGTAAACTTTTATTATCTATAACTGTGGATTTGGATTTTTAACAGGGTTTACTTTAATCTTACACATCAAGGAATAAATTAAGACAGATGGCCCCACCTACTGACGAAACAGTCACAATACAGAGTGAAAATTAAAAAACTTCATATTTGCTGACCAGAAAACATGAATTTCCTTTCTACCTCTTTCACGCAGATTCCTGAATCACTTTATACCGGCCAAGCAAGAACTTAAATTTCTCATTTTCCTTTTGCTCAGTACGTAAGCTCAGATGACAAAGTGGTTTCTCATTATCCTTTCCAGAATTTACTGCAACTTGACAGGATAATGTATTAACTTCATCCAGCAGCATCAGAAAGTGAAGTGCAATACAAAGCTAATGGAAGAATCAAAAACATCAACTGAAACCTATTTAAATGGTTCATCTGCGTATCGTTATCTCCTGTGCTGCTTCCCATGCTCAGGATTGTAAGAATGCTTTATCAAGTCAATAATGAGCAGCGCGAGTTACGCCCTAAGTATTTCGCAACTTTAGTGAAGTTTGTTTTCCAGGTAATAACAGGAATGCTTTTTCCTTTGAAACCCTTTGATCCCTTTCTGGTTTTGTTTGTTTGGGTTTGGTTTTTTTTAGAGTGGGTAGACAATTCTAGAATTTTGTTTCAAAAGTCTTAGTATTTAGTAATAGGCCTCATCTCTTCCTGTGCTATGTCACTACCCATTTGTAAATAAGGCAGATTTTTGTCTATCCAAAAAGCTTTTTCTCCTTCCCTTAAAGCTTAAATTTCTATATATTATATATTTATAGCTGTTCCAAAGAACTTACAGAACTGCCCAGAGAGAATTGTGAAGTGTCTCCACAAAATTCTTTCACAATTAGTCTTCTTCTGCCTATGCCTGGCACAGTAAGTGCTCTTGGTAGTACTTTGTTTTTTGCTTTGCTTTAGAGCCTGAGATACAGATGGTGTCAAGTCATCCTACAATTAGTTAATGCTTGAACATATAAGGTGAAGAAGAGGTTGCCAGATAGACAGGCTAACACTGCTAGTAATTCTCCACCACGTAACTTGTCTTCCCTCATCTATTTTTTCCGCTATAATGCTAAATCAAGTCACACCCAGAAATAAAGATTCATTACATGCACAAAGCTCCCAAGTAGGCCAATGCCGTTGTCCAGTTTTGTTATCTTCTGCTCTTACAAAACCAGAGCACTGCAGGAGGAAGCATTGTTATAAGAATAATCAAAAAAATTACTACCATCTTTCTGTAATATGCCTCTCCTGCCACCAGAACCCCCATCCCCTCCACATCAAACCATGACACTAGTGGTGGTGGTTTTGCAAATGAGATAGGGTTTTTTTTCTGATTTTTCCTCTTTGGTGAAAAGTTAATTTAATGATTTAAACACTGTACAATTGGAAGCACTGGGATGAATTCAGTATCACCTTGTGAGAGAAGGATCAAAACTTGAATTCAAATCATGACATACGGAAATAGAAAAAACAAACCAAACCAAAACGAACCCAGAAAACACACAAAAACAAATTGCCACTTGAACACGGGAAAATTTAACTTCACTGACTTGCCAATGCCAGAGACTTACCATTTAAGAAATTGCTGTATGGAAGCTGACGGAGCTTTTCACCTCTAGCTTGTTGTAAGGCATAAAAAGTGACGCAGCATGCTAACTGTAGCAGAATTTGAAGCATATGTTCATGTTTAACAGGGACTGTTTGACTAAGTTCTTTCATAAAGCTTCTACAATCACTACATTCAAGTATGTTCTACTAATCAATGAAAAACCAGAGATTAATTCCTCAAGTTCATTTTATTAGCAATGATGAATATAAATCTCTTATGAAAATATCTTAACATTTCAATGTATAAGAATTGTCTATAAAAATATACTACTACATAACAAAGCCAGTAACTTCTACAAAACATATCATTCAACATCTATTTAACAATATATAGGACATAGTAAAAATCCTTTAATTAATGCTGAGGGTATTTTTACCCCCTTTTTGTCAAACAATAACTCACATAACATAGAAATTACTCATTCTGAAGTGTTATCACCATAGAAGTCTATGTATGTTCCACCCTGAAGTTACCTGCATCTGCAGGAACATAAAGCCACGACTTTTCTTTGGATGGACAGGCAGTTATGACCACAAAAACATTCTGCTTGTAACTGCAACGTCCTGCTGAAGTCAGTGTTGCACATCTGCTGTCAGAATTGCCAACCCTGAATCCATGCAGGGACAGAGATCACGATTCTACTACCCTCACGGCACTGATGCCATAGATGAGCCTACTGTGGTTACTGTGGTTAGAGGTCTGGAAAACAGACTCCTCCTGGGTAACTACTGCTAGTTAGCAAGGAAATAACTTTTTTTAAGAGTCTGCCTCTCCAGAAATAAACTTTCTTCAACACACAGCTCTTGAACAAAAGCTCCAGGAAGAGAAAGCTTCCGGGGCAGGGGGAAGTGTTTATATTAATGATGACCAAGGGTAGTATTATCCACCTTGCCATTGTCAATTACAGGAAGAGCCATCTTAGAACAGTTTTTGGAACTGGGAAAGAGCCTAGTTTCAGGTTTCAGAAGAAAAATGACATATTGAACTAGGTATTTCTCCAATGCTGTTATGCTGAGGTTACTTTGCAAATGCAGGAAATCCATTTTAATTATGTAGACTGCCCTTGTCTACACAATCAGCCTGTCAAATTCTTAGTGTAGATGTATTTAGAGAGCTTGTAGAGCTACTCTGACAACCAACTTAACCTGAAAGAAACTGCTTGCTGCACAGTGACAGTACACTGCTCTTCAGCCATCAGCTTTCTATAGTAGAGTCGCGTACATAAGGCTTTAAGGTTATAAAGTTCCACCGAAGGCAACAGATGATTACAGTGTTTTGCATAGTAAAGAACGTAAGAAACATGCTTGTGATGCATCAGTAACAACTAAATCTTTTTACCCTGTCTTTATGTGCAAAACAACCAATAATTATTACTCTTTCTATTCAGGATCCACTGAAATCAGTACATTGAATTAATACATCAAAATTTAAGAGAAATTTAACTTTACAGAATAGCAATTGTAAAGCAACAACATTCCATCATATTACAAAAGAAGGACTTCCTGCTAGAAAAGTACATTTATCAAACTTAGAAGTACTATAAAGATCACAACAGGACTGGACACTAGAGGTGATGAACATTAATAATATTTTTCTGACTCAAAGCTGAGAAAAATAACATTTGACCCTGAGAAACTTGCTGTATTAAAACTTAGAAAGCTAAAAAAGATTTTGAAACTAAAAATCTATCCAAGAAAAGGGAAAGAGGAAAAAAAAAAAGAAAAATCAGAATCTGAAAGAATCAAGGCTCAGCCAGTTTCATTTCAGATTCTCACACTGTTAGGCTTTGGAAGAAAAAAAAAAGTTTGACATCTTAACAGAAATTATAAGACATATTTTCAATTAAAAAACCAAACATTTTAGGGTATCCATACTTTTGTATAATTTCATTCTCTTCAAGGCTTTCAACTAAAATTTAGCTTTTCAAGCTACATTTGAGACAAATAAAAAATTAAAAAATTGAGGTGGTTGAAAAAAAATTAAAGCTTAGATGTCTTTCATTCCCCAAATCATCTAGAAAACATAGTTATAGAAGCTAGCTTGTCATCCTTTATGACTAGAGAAGCTCTAGGCAAGTCCTTCATTCTCACACCAGTTAAACAATTCTCTAAAATATGGATTAAAATCAAAATAATGTCCAAAAAATACAATGCTTTCCAACATAGGATCTTGTTTAGATTATTATTTTAACAACTTAAATATTTAGGAAGGTTTAGGAACAGCAAAAGGAAATAAGTAGATGGAGACATAAGAAAACCTTAAAGATCTGGACAAAGAGAGAAAAAAAATCATCTGGGGGTTTTGGTACTACAGGTATGGAAACATATCGGAAGAGTTTCTACAAAAACTTGAGAGAAAAATTACCAATTACTGTGTCAGGCTGTTGATTTCAGGTCAGCTTATTTTCTACACTTATGTATGTGTTAAGGGCAAGAAAACAGTCCTTTCTTCAGTAGTCTGTTCCTTTCTACTAAGTGTAAACAAGATTCATTGAAATCATATGACCTAAAGTTTTTTGATATAAACTTCCACATTATTTTTATTCTGTACTGATAAAGCAGCATTCATATGCTATAATTTAAACTATTATCTAATTCCTCTTCCTAATGTTTTCACACCGTCATCAACTTCAGCCTACTCTGGTTTTGCCCTCTCCAACAACTTTACAAAAAAGTTATGTAGCTGGACCAGCTCCTTGGGCCAGCTTGACACACAACCACATAAGCACGAGCACTGAGCCAACAACGGGAGGAAGCAGGACTAGCTGACAACCCAAGTTTACGTCAATATGAACTGCTTTGGAACCACACCTTTTGAAGTGTCAATTCAAACCCAAGCATATTAAACATGAAGTGAAGCAGTAAAAAATGCAGTCTATTTTCTTTCCCTCTCCTGAAAGCTGTTGCTCAATGGCAGTGATGGCTGAGCAGAAGAAGAAACAATCCCAGTTCACAATTTCAAATATTGAGTGAAATAATGGGTGCCAAACTGGAATTTTATTATTACATCAGGCTTTAAAGAGATGTGAAAGCAGTTCCATACTACTCCTGACCTTGTCAGCAGTAGCTGAACTTCAGCCTTCAGGGGAAGCAGAGAATGGACAGCTACCAGCAGGAACTGATTCTATCACTCACGTGGAATCTGCTTGTGTCCTTAAGCATATATGAATTCAGGGTGCTGGTTTTACGTACAGAATCTTGCACAAAGATGGCTCCTCACATCCAGATGCATCTCAAGTCCTTTGAGACTCAAGTCCCTAGATCTGCCCTGCCAGGATGCAATGCTTATTGGCAAAAGAAAGGATATGTGACCAGACATCCGTAAACCAAAATAAGAAAACATCTGCCACCTTTAGTGATTTTGAAAGAAACACGTATGAAGTCTACAGAACACAGCACTCTCCTTTAGGAAAACACTAGAGTGAGTAAATACCTGAAAACCACCTCATGATACAAAGGACCAAATAAAGATCCAAGTTAAAATTTTTTTAAGCACTACTGAGACAAGACTCAAAAGGATGTAAGACTCCAGACTCCACTTGGGAAAATCCACCCACCCGATACTAAACATATATTCCTCCCCAAACATGAAGGACACTAAGATGAATAACACGAGCCTTTTTTCTTAGTATTTGTTGCTATCAAGATAAAGTCTATAAATGTGAGATGGGTAAGAGAAGAGACTAAGCGTAGATTTAAAAAGGGCCAACTAGAGAAACAGGGCTGAAGCTGCCCACTAGCACTGCCTGATATAGTCTGGATGCCTCCATGTCATGAGATATGTTCGCACAGCTCCACCTTCCCACCAAGCTCCCCTCAAACCTGTTCTGTAGGATCTCTGCTATGACCTTGGCCAACCTGCATTTTCTGTAAAACTGCAATTACTCTGCACTCTTGTAAATTCTTAGGAAATAGGCAAATGCTTTATTGTAAACCCTCCTAGCTTTATGAGGGCCAAGAAGACTTAAACTTGGTCTCATAAAGAACCTTTGTACAAAAGAATCTAAACAAAAAGGTCATAAGTAGCATTTAAAATAACCTATATTTAATATCTAAAAAATATAATCTTCTGCATAGAATAAAGAAAAGTGCAGCTACACCATAACATTCCATACCACAAGAAATGGCTAATTTACGAGTGGTATACAATTAACTGTTGTCTCTCATCACCGAGACTGCAGCAAATAAAGACATGTTTATTGGGAAAATCACATTTAAAAAAGGGATTAGGTTGTTTCATTATGTCTGTAAAGCAAGTGCAAACATTTAAAATTCTTTTTAAAATAAAGCAAAGCTGATAAATCATTTTTGAAAGTTAATTTTCTCTTGATATTGCTTGGAAAGATGAAATAGCCTTTGTTCTTTTAGAATTCAAATTAAAAATAAGTCCCCATTTGGCATCCGTTTTATGCGAAAAAAAAAATTTAGAAAGTTTGTAAATGTGCAAGCTTTATCTGTTCTATAAAAGTTGGATGTTTATAGGGTTATAACTCTTCATTCCCTTCTAACTTTTGTACTCTAATCCCCCTGGTAATCAAGCACAGAATAGTATTGAATAAGCCTGGGAGATTGATTTCCACTGCTCAGAGGAATAGAGAAAAGGCCTAAGAAGTGGAGAATCAGGAATTTTAGGAAAATGAAAGCCAAAAAACTATTGTCCACTTTTGATAGGAAGTAACTTTTAAATGTCTTTCTACTTCTCATATTTGCATGCCTAAATGCGAGAAAGAAAAGCGTATACCTAATCAGTTGTTAAAACATCTTCAATTTTGTTTTCTAATAAAAATCAGCTTACTTTATTGGCTATAACTTGGTACTACAATTTGGTAAATGAGACGTTTAAAATAAATAAAAATAAATATTGTATATATGTATCAAGATTTCTTGTTTCTATGATGAATTAGAGTCTGTATTATTAGATTTCATTTTGCTTAGCCTTCTTCAAGCTTTGTCGCCACTTACGAATGGCAGTTCCAGAACTACTAGCTACTACACAAAGGGCACCACCCACAGTCCACCAAGTTGGTAGATGATTGAGAAAAAGAATTTGTAAAATAAAAGCAAACACCACATCCATTGTTCTCATTATGGATACAGGTCCAGCTTTTTCGATCTGTAATGCTTTTGTGAGAAATATCTGACCTCCTAATCCTAATAAGCCTATTAATATTAGAAGAACCCTATCTTTACCACAATATGGTAAACGCCATTCATTCATAACGAACATTGCTATAACACATCCAATTAAACCAATGACTGCATAATACCAAATTGACAAGAAATAATGCACAGATTTTCCCATCTTCCTTAGTATAATAAAAGTCGAAGCTGCAGACACTGTGCTTGTAATTGCTGCTATAGTTCCTTTAAGGTGATCTGTGTAACTTCCTTCAACCTCTGTAACGCTTGACCCAAACAGAAAAGGTGGTCTGGCAATAAGAACCACTCCAATGATTGCAAAGAGGGTAAACAGAAGATCCCAAAGGCTGTATTTCTCTTTGAGAAAGATCCATGCCAGAAACGAAGTAAAAACAGGACTGCTAAAAGTTATAACAGTGGCATCAGCTAGTGGCATGACTTGGAACGCATAGTAGAGAAGAACCATTGCGAAAGAGCCAAGGAATCCTCGGAAGAAAAGAAAAATTCTTGTACCTTTTGGTCCCAAAAACCCTGTTCTGAAAAAAGAAATGTCACATTAATGTCACTGGCTTTCATGACCAATATCCAATCACATTTAATTGTGCACACCTCTCTAGATGAGGGACTGATCTCAAATGTTTTTAATTGATATAAATATAAATTAAATATTAATTGATAAATATTTTTAATTGATCACAGACCAATTTATTCCCATCACCACCCTAATCACATTGAGAGTCTGGAACCTATTCTTGTAGTTATTAATTTTTTGCTTGCAAAATAACCCAAGAGTAGCTACAAATTACCTTCTATTTTTTTCTAAGACCACCACTTCACAGATGAACATCAAAACATTTGATGTAATCCCTGTAGAAACTTTTACAATTCAGGGAGTTAAAAGATTTTCAGTTTTCTTAATTGTATTAAGAAACTATCAAGTAATCCAAAACAATGCAGTTATGCAATTGAAGTCTGAATTAAAATAATATTGCTATCTGATTTAAGTGAGTGGTAATTCCAGATCTATTTTTAAGAAATCACCTTAAAGTTAAACATTTGCTACACTTACTTGTAGTATATTAAACCAGGAAGAACGAATGCCATTTGGAAAACACATCGAAATGCACTCACTTCCACTGAATGTACACCTTCTATTTTTTTAAGAAATAAAGAAGCCACTGAGAAAAGGAAGGCAGACAGTACAGTATAAAACAGACCAAGTCCTGGACAGGCAGGTTTCTTCTTTGTTCCTGCAACAGAAAAACTCCAGTTAATAATGATCTATTAGATTTGTCAGGTCAGGCAGCCCTACATCCTGCAGTGTTCCATACATTTGTAGCTATTCTGTGCCAGAGGACAGAGGAAGGAAAAGAAACAAATGCAAATACAAATACCACGTGTATTTACCAGACCTACCTTGAACATATGTTTCACTGACCATCGTGGCTCTCCTTTTTTTCTTAAGACAGGATATATGAGATGAACTCTAACACTTTGGGTACAAAATAATTCCTAGACTTCTCAGAGTTATACGTAAGACTAGTTTGGGTGATTCACTATAGGATTAGTTGTATGATTCTGGCCACTGCCCAAGGACTAATAAATACAACTGACTGCAAAATGGTCCATGGTCAGATTCTGAAACACTGAAACTTATTACCTGGGAATCATCTGATTATTGAGTAAGTTAATTAAGGTTCCTAAGCAACAATTTAATTTCCTTTCTTGTAAACACACATGTAAAAATTGTGCACAGAACCTCACTTCTGTTATGTCTCATGTTTATTTTGCAGTTAAATCACGCTAAATTTGATCTAGACCTACAGAAGTCTTACATAATGTTTTTATCATGCTGCAAGAATATTTTCTTCAAATAAACATTTTTAAGCAGAAGAAATTTGACTGATTTTAAACATTATAGGCTTGTTTAAAGTACTGATACCTATCACAGTTCCATGCAGACCTTAGTTTCACCTTAGTTTATCAGACTTTCTCTTCCTGAAGTAGTTTCCCAAGTCTAATGGTTTCTATTCAAGCTTTCCCATTGCCTTAGGCCCTCTTCAGTGACATGGTCTTCCTCCTTCCTTGTTCCACTCATCTTCTCCACCCTCAACTATTAAAAAAAAGGAACGCAAACAGAGAGGGTGAACTGCTGAACTCAGGACTGTCTCCAAATAAATCAGCCTTTTTTGTTATTGCATTGCTGCATAAAAGGAACAGTTTTTCCACTGAATCTAGAGGTGAATACCACAGAAAAGAGAACCCATGAGAAATCTGAGTGGGATGTTACCTCACTATCTCTTTTTTTCTGTCCACATAAAACATTGGGAGTTACCTTTTCTTCTACAACACCCTCTAAAGATAACAGCAAGAAGTCCATGTCCCTGAGGCAGTGTTTTGGTAAAAGGGTGCCTCATGTCATGTTAGTGTGGGAGTGGAACGCCATGAGCCTTTTGCATCCTCTAAAACATAATCAGCAGGGCACTTCTGTGAGTTGCTTAGCAACTAAGTATGGTTTTGAGGGGAGGTTTGTTTTGTTTTGGGTGTGGGTTTTTTTTTAATGTAACAAAACTTGTCACAAACCATTTTGATCCTTCTTGAGATCTGCACTCAAGGCTGAGAAACTACTTACTACCTAAGAGCTGAGACTGTGGACTGATACAGAGTGTATAGCATTGGTTCTGGCTTTAACAGTTCCAGAGACCCAGGCTTTACAACTGAAATCAGAATTTAAGCAGGCAGAAGGCCTGCTTTTCAAGGAATCCGGCCACACTACAGCTGAAAAGGAATTACAGTTTCTACTAGAAGTATTTCTATTTAGCAACAGCCACTTACATAAAAGTGACTACAAAAACTACCAACAACCAACGCTGGACCAGGACATCTACCAACTATGAAACAGAGTGGATGTAAAAAATGTTCATGAATTATGCAATGCCCTAATCCACATAGTCACACAACAGAAGTACAAAATCAACCATGTCTCTAATACTAAAGCAAGAGGAATCAGTCTGGCCTATAACTGAAATGGGAAATCCAAACCCAGGCTGGCTTATGGATGAACACAGCACAAACAGAACTACTAACTTTTATTTCAGGCATGATAGCTTGCCCGATTACTTCAGAACAAAGCAAATGTAAATAATGAAAGTGTTGAAATGGAAAACCAATCAAACTAAAGCAAAGCAAGCTGAAAGGATCTTATACCCAGAACTAAGCTTTGGATTTGAAGGAACAAAGGAAAACCAGAAGGAACTCCTTTTTGTAAGCTACCTAATATACCAAGCCTATCAGAAACAATATCTTGTAATACTAGAATTTAAACTATCAACAGTTTATATTGCCAAAGCATGTACTCAGTGCAATGAGAAAGTATTTTATTTCCTTTTAAAAATAAAATGGTACAAGCTCTTCCACCAACAACAAGAATTGCAGTACTCTGAAGAGTACTTATTTCAAAATATGTTGGGAGGACAAGTTAGGTTAAGATAACATTTCCATCCCACAAAATATTAAGCCTCCAAACACTAGCCCAATGCCATCAAAATACTCAAGCACTCATGCTTTTTTGGAGTATAGCAGTGTGAAAATAAGAAAGTTTCAAGCAGCACCCAAGTTCTCTTTTCTGAGTGGCTACTGATTTGATATTCGGTTTTCCAATTTTATTCCCTGGCCATCTCCACACATAAGGCTTTCAAACAATCTTCCACTCCTGTTTTAAGTCCTAGTCAAATGCCTCCCATTGCACACCATTTCCTGTGTAAATTCTTTTTGTTTGCATTTTAATGCCAGGCTTTCTTGCAAACAGTTTTTATACTTGCAAAATGCATACAGGGTAGAAAATGACACTTCTCACATACATGCACCTTGAGAATAGTAGCAGAGGAAGAAGAGTACTGGCTATGGGGAAGGTGATCAGTAATAAGATGATTCTCCCAGACCTTCAGGAAAACCAGAAGAGGCTGATCCATTCTTCACACCATAAGAAGCGAAAGAACAGCGTGCTCTCAGACTTCAGGACAGCATTGGTAGCACAACAGCCTGCACACAAACTAACCATGGTCATGCAGACAAGATCTAGGTATGATTCATAAAGTTCAGCCATTGACTCAATTAACATTTTGCTAGACAGACTACCAAAAAAAAAAAAGAAAGAATTTTTTTGTGAATTCTTTGGTGGCAAGTTTCTTAGCATTTCAAATATTGGGTTTCTTTCCCAAGCTTTGCCTCAGAAGTAATACTAATGTGAATCTCACAGGTGAAGTACACCATCCCTTGGCCTTTCCACAACTCACCAGCTAACAAAAACTACTGTTTTATCCAGTAAACTTTTCTGCTGAAAAGTCAATTATAGTCCATATTTAATGCCAAACACATTGCCAGTGAAGTTGTTTAAAAGTGACGCATGCTGAAGTACTTCAGATAACAACTCCAAAAACTATTTTAAGATGGCATTTACGTTTTGAAAGGAAGGCACACTAAACTTACAAAGACACGTTGCGTGTTTCAGAGTAAGTTTATGGCTTTAAGAACTCAAAATGACCAAGAAGTGAAGCACAGATTAAGACAAAATAAAGAGTACACTGACACGAAAGCAAGACAAGGATTACCAAGGAAGCCATAGCTGCAAATACACGGACTTGTTGAAGAGCGCTCATGACCGTTCTCAACCTACTTACAGAGCCAGAAGTTCACACTGCTGGAAGGCACCTCGATTTACCCAAAACTGTCGAGTCTTACTTTAAAACTCTGACAGCAGAAGTGCTGTTTCCCCGAGGGATAAACGCTACCGAAGCTCTCACAGCCCTACGTGTAGAAGCCGCCGAGCAGCAGCCCGGCCCCCGGGCATGGGAGCGGGCGGCGCGCAGCCGGAGCGGCCCCGAGCGCTCTGCCCGCTCCCGGCGGGTCGCGGGGAGCGCGGGGGCCCGGCCCGGCGCACAAGCACACGGAGGAGGTCGTGCCCGCCACCGCACTTTCTTCACCAGGGGCCGACTTGTCCGGTGAAGAGGAGGGAGAGGAAGAGGGTGAGGCTGAATAGGCTCGCAGGGGGTCGGGTGTCGCCCGCCGGGCAGCAGGTGTGAGCCGCCACACCCGCGGACGGCTCGGAGGCTGCGAGGCTCCAGCTCGTCGCCCGCGGACAGCCGGCGGCGGGGCCGGCACCGGTGCCGGGCGCCCTCTGCGGCCGCCAAGCTCGCTCCGCGCCCCGCCGCCGGGCGCGGCGAGCCCCGGTGCCCTCGGGGCCGCTTCTTCTTCCTCCGCCCCTCCGGCAATGTCACCCCGAGAGCAGGTAGCCCAGCCAGGAGGGCGCTGCCCCCCCTGCCCCGCCTGCCAGACTCCCCCTCCTCACCGGGTGCCTTGCAGCAGCACGGCCAGGGCAAGCGCGAGCAGCAGCCACAAACGCGGCGCTCTTCGGCGCCCGTCGCCTCCACGCCGGGCTCCGGGCACAGGCACGGCTGCCCCGTACCCACATCGTCCTCCCGGCTCAGCGGCACCTCCGGCTCCTTCCCGTCCGCGGCCGGAACAGCGGCGGCCTCGCCGCCCTGACACAGCACCATGAGGACGCCGGGCTGCCCGCGATGCTACCGGCGCCTCCCGAGCCGGCAGGCACCTGGCCTCCTGCGCATGCGGTGCCACCGCCCAGCGCCGCCCGGCTCCCTCCCCCCGGCCCCGGCGCGCCGTTCTCCCGCGGGGCGTGGGGGCTGTACCGGGTCGCGCCGTCCGCCGCCCGAGGCAGGGTACCGCCTGGAACGAGCCGGCTTGCCAGTCCCCCTCCCACGGCAGATACCTGGCGAACAACCCGAAGGGAGCCAGACGCCCCTGCCGGGCAGCGCCCTGCCAGTTCCTCCCCCGGGTCCGCTCAGCCCGCGGTGGCCCGGGTGAGGGCCACGGCGCGGGCGGCGGGGAGCTCTGCCCGGTCGAGGGGCCTGGGCCGCGCCGGGGCTGGGCGGGGAGGAGCGAGGCTGCGGCGCCTCGGGAGGGGGAGCTCTCATCTCGCGGAGAGCGGAGCGGGGCTGGCGCGGCCGGTGCCGCCGGCCGGGGGGTGCTCGGTGGCCCGCGCGGTGCGGGGCCGCGCAGGCCGCGGCCGCTGCTGACCAGCTTTCTGAGGCGGGGCGCTTGGAAGGAAATAAAACTGGTAAACGATGGAGCAGAGTTATTTTGGGGGCGTTTTTGCGTC
Organism: Tauraco erythrolophus; assembly: GCF_009769465.1. Classification (NCBI taxonomy): domain Eukaryota; kingdom Metazoa; phylum Chordata; class Aves; order Musophagiformes; family Musophagidae; genus Tauraco; species Tauraco erythrolophus. Next base: position 18,769,049 of record NC_141473.1, on the reverse strand, counting down.
GTCTGAGCGCCTGAAATAGAAGTATATGGCTTTGACCGTACACGAGACGGATGGCTCACAGCATCGGCTCATCAGCCGGCAGGATCCGCGCAGAGATAATTGAGCTTTTATTACAGCTTCTCCATCTTCTGTGTGTCGCCGGTTGAAATCCTACTGGTCCAATCTCCGCACCGATTTAAATAGCTCGGCTTTCCTTCAGCGGGCCATTAACATTTAATTGCCCTGTCAGTGAGCAGTGGCGGCGGCATCATCATCATCATCATCTCTCTGTGGAAGAGCTGCTGCCTGCAACAGCCCCGTTCGCAGAGGAGAAGATGGAGCTGGGAACCTGGCGGGCGATTTAGTCATTCTGTGTGCATAGGATTGTTAGTAGGGTACAAAAATCATTTAACCACCTCGTATGTTTTCCTCAAAAAAAAACCAAACAATGCCGCCTGTGTCTTTGGGGGGAGCTGGCGCTAAGAAATAGAGGGTAGCCCCTTTTCCTTACCCATCAAAGAGTGCAGAGCAACAGAAGCAGAATAAATACCAAATGCTAAAATTCTTCCCTTTTGAGCAAGTTGAGCTGTTACCAGTGATTAAAATAGGGGGGAATTTCTATTCAAAGAATAGATTTATGCTCACACTTAATTTTTTAGCTGCATAAATTAATGCGTGTTTATTTCTTTATTCTTAACAAAGGGAAATGTAACCTATAGCTTTAGCAAAATGAGTACTAAATGGTAAATACAAGCTGTTTCACACAAACTATTTCAAGCTTTCCCTCAAGCTACCTCATAAAAGCTATTCCAAGCTTTCATTGTCTCTGATTTAGCACATTTTATAGTCCATGCTAACCCACCAGAGGCCATTTCATTATCTTGGAGCTAGCATTTGATTAATATGACCAGAATTATATCACAAATTATTCTTAACTAAAAATTAGATGTGTTCTATCAATTATTTAAAAAGAGAAATCAATTAAAAAGTTTGTGTTGAAATCAGGATTAATTCGTTCTAAAGATTTACATTATCTGAACTCCTCTTCCTATAAACCAAGAAAAGAAGGAGATATCTGCTGCACTAGATACAAAGTACTTTTATTAAAGCTCCTTTCAGCATAGTCCTCTACGAAGTCTATGTTGAAAGCTATACTACATTTTTCCTCTGTGGAGATGCATGTCCCACAAAGGAAAGAATCAGGTCAGCAAAATTTCCCAGACAGACACCCTTGATGAAGTTACTTTTGGCTGATGCTCTTCCCTCTCTCTCAGATTTTGGTTTAATTTAGAGAGGGAGGTGCAAATACACAAAGCCCACTGCTTTCCCAGGAAATTTACACTTCTCCCTACTCCAAGGCAGCTTTTACAGGTCACTGTTTCATGAAACGCCAACACGAAGTTAGAGCTGTCCTTCCCCAGAGAAGTTTTGGTGAAAGACAGCAGTGGAGGTTCTGCCTCTCACCAGCCATCCTGGGATGGCACTCCCACAGGTCTGTAGGAGGAGGATCCAGCAGGTGCCCTGGCCAGCGAGCATGAAGCAGGCTTGCAGAGTGCACACACCCACAAAAAGGCCTATCTTTGTGGTCACTAGATGGGTTACCTTTAGCCAACAACAGCAGCAGCAGCTGGTTAACTTGAGTCTTCAGTGAAGAAAACCAGAGCCTAAACATTTAATGCATAGTACAGACACAGAAGAAAAATTAGTGAGTTCCTATGACTTCTGGCTATTTGTTGATACACTTTGTTAAAATATGCAGCTTAATATATTTAGCTTATAATACTGCCACTATGAAACCCAAAGTAAAATTTTTAAGTGCCAGATACTGCGCTGTAGAGAGTTTGAAAGAGAATCTGCAGCAACCCCCTCTGCACCCCCCCGCGTCTGGCTTTGAAAGGGAACATCTAAGGGCAGTGTTTGTTTATGCCAAGATACATAAAGTGTTCTGTTTGCTCCTGGTCAAACTGCCAGGCTTGTCTCAGCTTGAGAGCTTCCAAGTTGTGTTTGTGAAGTACAACCCTCTTCTCTGAGTAAGGAGCACTTTCAAAATGACAGAGCAGTTACAGCTGCCCAAACTAACCAGTAGGCAAATGTAATTTGCAGTCACGCTGCCCTAGATTGGAAAATGAAATAGCTGTGTAAATGTGACAGGTCAACGTTTTATGTAGCGCTTTCAAGTACAGATTAAGCCTCCCCTGTGTAATACTGTGCTCAGAGCTGGCTGTTCCTTTCTCCAGCATGTTGCCAGCTTGCAACCAACAGTAGAGCAGTAAGGACCTCCTATAGTATCTTCCATGAGTGCAAAGTCCATAAGAAAAAGCTTTAGTGAACTTGGGCAATTTGACCATTGAAAATTAATCTGCAGCACCACCTAGAACGGCATTTGTCTGATTTCCATAATATTGTAAGTGCAGAGAGGGAGCCACCTTCTCCTACATAGTCACCACTTTCCATACAGAGAGTTTTCTTGGGTTACTCTTTTCAAAGGAGGAATATTGTCATTCCCATCCAGAATTTAGGCAGACAGTTTTTGTCATTATAAATGCCAGGAACAAGCCAGTGCTTCATCACAGGTTGAGATACAGACCTGACAGGTACTTTAGTAAAGTACTGTAATGAGTCACTGGTCTGGGTCTGTGGGCCTTGTGAGGGATCCTTTGGTGTTCACTTTCCATCTGCCTGCTTGCAAGTGCTGTCTCCGTCTCCTCAGAGTGGCTTTTCAGAAGCTCTACCAGAAACAGGCACAAATGACAAAGTGATTATCTCAGTTTTGTGGAGAACCGTGGGAGTTTTCTATGAGATTATAGGAACTTTATCCACTATCACATCATTTCTTTTATCCACCGCTGAGATATCCTGATAAGCTTTTTGAAACACTGCAGCCTCTTGGAGGTTTAGTGAGAACTAAATTATATAAATCCAGGGAGCCCTGGAACTGAACCAGCCCTTCCCTGCCTCACCAAAGGGCAGCTCTGGCTCTGCAGAGCACCGGTGGAAAAAACAGCAGGCTGGATTCCTGGGTACTGCATGTGGAACACCCTGGTGACGTTTATCTCAGTTTGATCTTAATATAGCTGTGCCAGCACTGTTACGTACTGCTTAATCTATAAAAAAAGTAGAAGATTTAAATCAAAACACAAATCCGTATTGATGGCTTTTATTCTCTAAAAATGCTAATTCTGTAAAACTACCGTTCAGATTTTAATTTGGGATTTAAGTTGTCTAGCAATAAATTCATTAAAACTAATGCAGGTTAGTGCAGAGGAAGTAACACAAAAATAATAAACTTGCATTTGTTCCTTTCCTTCTGAAAAGGTTTAACAAAAAAATAGATAAGAATTACTTTATCAGCTTCTGAAATGGATCCAGCCCTTAAGTGCATCGTAATAACCGTTTACCTCTGCACCTGAGTGCCATAAAACAGATTATTATTGCAGCACCAAGGAGCTTGATTGTCCCGGTCATTCATTTAAACTTCTGGTCAACCAAGAGTTGTTCGGGAATCAGAATAGCTGAGGTTGATGGGCACATCTGGTACCTTGAAAGGTTGTCTAGTCCAAATCCCCCTGCTCAAAGCAGGGTCAGATAGAGTTCAGGACTGTGTCCCTTAAGGTTTTGAATATCTCCGAGGATGGAGACTGCACCACCTCCCTGGGCAGCGTGCTCCAGTGATCAATCACCCTCACAGGTAAAAAAAAAAAAAGTTTGTTTTTTTTTTTTTTTTGTATTTCAGTTTCTACCCATTGCCTCTTGTCCTGTCAATGAATACCACTGAGGAGACCCTGGCTCCCTCTTCTTTATGCCCTTCCATCGGTTATTTATATTTATTGATCCTGATAATGCACGAAACCATGAGAGTGTTGTGCTTTGAAGACTGCTTGCAAGGCCCTCTTCTTTGCCTATGTTCTGTGTGAATTAAGAGAGTAAAAGTGCTTTGTCTTGCAAAACAGTGTCATTTTTTATCTTCCAGAGACAATGTCTTTGCACTGGACACTCACTGGAGTAGCCCTTCCAGTCTTGCAGCCCACTGAAGATACGGGCCATATGAGCTGGTGCCACTCCTTCAAAATTCCAATGTCTTTTATGTCCATCTTACATGCTAGAAGAGACCCATATTTTTCAGCTTCACTGTTAAGGTGGACGGTGAATGATGCTTAATTCTGCCATCACCACAAATTGCTTCCAGATGTATAACTGTTGTACAAACATTTAATCTTGTGTCAAAGAGTGTGTTTAGAGTATCACAGTTTTCATCCTCCTGAGTTGGTGGTTGTACTGAATAGCACTATAACAATTGGAGATAGGCTAGAACATTGTAACAATACGGAATCTTGCTCAATAGAGTGGAGGTCCTGGGGCTTTTTTAAACTGTGTTTTTTAGGTTGCACTATTAGTAGTTGCTGTTCAGGAGACTGAAAGTATTGATGCAAGTACATTTAGGTAGAAGTAAGGAGTATATGTAACAAAAAACTTCTGTGGTTTTCTGAATGATGGGGTTTTTTTACTTCTGAAGAAATTAAAAATAATGAATGGGCAGGACAATATGCAAAATATGCTTCTATACTCGTTACTCTACTTTCAATCTAGTGTTAAAGGTGTGCTGCTTAGCTGCTTTTGGTTGCATAAAGGTCATGCAGCATTGCTTCTATCCTCAGATGGCTCAACTACGCTGCTTGCTAAGCAATCAAGTCTCAGTAGCTAGTATTCATGGGAGGATAAATTAAAAATAATTTTCCATGTACACTAAACACTGTAAGCTTAGTGTTTTCTTTCTTGTATTTAACATAAACTTCTGAAGAATTTATGCAAATCTAGATGGTGATCCTTGAATTAAAAATATTATGTCATTTTTTGGTTCTCTTTAAGCATGTGGGAAAGGCTGTTATTCCAATACATCTTGGACAAAAAAAAAAAAAATATTTTAATCTCTTCTTAAAAAAGCTATCTGATTCTTTCTCTTTCTTTATCGTTTTGTGTACACTGAAGAACATAAGCATCTAAGCGAACCGATAGAGTGAACTTTAGTAGCTCACTGATAGACAAGAAAATGAATGGCAGTACTGGTTTTGTGGATCATAAATGTATTTGCCACAGGCCAAACCACCATAAGATTTGTAAATCATGGTGGCAGGTGGCATTTGGGTATTCGCCTTGGTAGTCAGAAGAAACAGTAGCACTTGCTGTCCTACTGCAGTGAAGCTTTACAGATAGTTGTCATCATGTAACAAGTATACCATGCTAAAATGGAAAAACTTACTGAGCTAGTCTCAATGAATAGAATTTTTAACTGTAAATGTATATTTACACTCCCTGTGTGCCTCTCTCTCAGATGTATCTCAAGTGCATACATATATATGTGGATGTACTTATTTTATACTGTGACACAGTGAAGGTAATGAACAGAACTCCTACATGTTTAAAACTAGCTGTGGCTGATAAAACATACATCGGCAAGGCTATTACTTCCACTTCTTTAGGAGAATCCTTATTTTGAATATAAACTTGGCAAAGCAACCAATGTGAAAGCCTGAATTTGGAAAAATCTCTTTTCTGGCAAGAGAAGCGTGGGTGGTGTTTTATTCAGGCATGTTGCTTCATTTAATTGGTTTAGGGTATCTGAGTCTTTATTATATGTAAAAAAATTCCAGGGAAGTGCATATATATATTTATTTTTTATACTAGAGGAACATGGATTCATCGTGACACAGTAACTCTCATCATTCCTTTTTCGTTTTTTTATTGGGGCCATTTAAGCAGTGAAGAGCTTGCAACCTTGGCATGTTCCCTTTCCCTTACTATTCTTTCTGATCTGAAGTGTCAGTACTATTGCTAGGAATGCAGAACATTGTGAGATTAGCTATAAAACTAACTAAGGCTCTGTTCCCTTTGAATAACTTGTTACTAATAAAGAGTAAGATTATCCAGTCTATACAGAAATGCACTGTAAACAAAAAGAAAGTAAGAGGAAAAAGGGACAGGGAATCTAGAAAAAAAGAAAACAAACATTGATGTCATTTGATGTATAGAAGAGAAGAAATGAGCATGCTAGCATTTATGTATGCATTGGCCTGGGTAAGTGTTTCTCCTGGTAAGCATCTCCTCCTGGTAGTTGCTTAAATTTAGATATTTCCAAAGTAAAATGCTTTATTTCGGAAATATCTAGATCTAATGTTTTGATGTTTTCAGCCCCCAGCATCTTTTAAATTAAAAATTATTTCCCAAATCCATCCTAATTTCTGGATCTTTCAAAAAATCGTGTTTGGCAATTTGATAACTTTAATTTTTTTTCCACTTATTTCTTGGAGAAGTTCTTGGAAATCGCCTAGGAACCTGTCCTGTTATTTAGTATAAACGGCCACTTACATATACCAGAGATTATTGTACAACATTGTTCAAGGCAGCTACCAAAGCCAAAGGTCTTGGAAGAGGGAAGGGCAGATATTCTTTGAACTGTAGATAGAAAAAACAGGAGTAGGCAGCTGCTGTCAGTTACCATTCTGCAACATGCTTGACTAGAAATAACATAATCATGAAATACATTCTCAATTAGCAGTAGACAAGGGGAAGTATTTTCTTCTTTCTTCATAGTAGTCAGCACTGTGGAGAGGAGAGAAGAGGAAGAGAAAAAATTATGTAACTTTAAAGTTCGTGGTGATTTTCCAGAGATTTCTTTTCTGGCAGGCAGTATAGTACAAAAATCAGATAGTAGAAGTAGGGCTTGAGTAGCATTGGGTGTTAGAGTTCCCTAGGAGGAGTGGAGGAAAGTGGAAATTGCTCACAGTTGCCACTGATTATTTGTGCTTGTTTTGTTTTGTTCTGTTCTAGAATGGCATTTGTGACTCTTTAAAGAAGTTAATTTGTTCAATTACATTTTTTCACTGTCACCCTAACTGATTTTTTGCAGCAATAGGAATGACTGAATGTATAGGAAGGGGAGGGAACTATTTCGATCAGCTGCATTTCTTGGCGCTTACACAGTATGTTTCCTATTCTCTAAGATATCTGCCTGGGTCTGCTCTGCACGGCCGGAAGAGGGAAACTTCCTTACTTGCAACTCCTATGAATTATTAAGCATTTGTTTACATGCCTTACTTGAAGGAGATCGTTCTTCCTTGGATTCTACTTTTCCCCAGAACAAAAATTACATACAATGTACATAACCTTGTCACAGGTGATGGATCAGTATTAGTGTACTGGACTCTAACATACATACATATATATATTATATTATATGAATGATATATTATTTATATAAAACATATTTCTGTTCTGTATTTATATACACATATGATATATATAAAACACTAATATGATTCAGCCTGTGCACCTCTCATCTTGTTCTGACATGCTAGTGCAACGTCTGCTCCTCTCAGTTTGCTTGTAGTAGTGTGTTCAAAGGTGGATGATCTGAAGTGCAACCTTAACTGTTGTTGTTACGGGAGGAAAACCCTGCAACACTGGTTTTAAAGCCTTTTCCATTTGCCAGAGTCACAGATATAAGAGGGGTCTTTTTTGTTTTCTTTTTAAGAGAAGTCAGTGCTCCTTCATTACCTCCAGGAGCTGCAAAGCAGAATAACATTCCTCATTATGGAAAAAAATCCCGCTGCTGCCATGCATGCAGAACGTACCAGTTCTAGGCATTTTGCAGTCCACAAGAATACTTCCTTTAGGCAGGAACCGTGGTTTCTTTTCCTTCTTTGCTGGAAACTGAGAGAGTATCCTGGGGAATCATCGTGTTGTATTTCCCATACTCTTTTTCTATAAGCATTGCTTCTGGCCAAGTAGGCAGGATGTTGGAGCACATGAACCCTGGTCTAAGTCCGAATGGTTATTTTTATGTCCCTGTAATCTCAGCTAGCTCAGATCCCGCTAACGGTGCCAGTGTGGCAGCCCCTCAGGAATGGGCTGACCAAGCTCTTGCAGCATGTGCTGATCTCTGCAATCTGTTCCTGGCTCCCCAGCAAGTGGATGCTAAGTGAGCTTGGGTTTGAGGACACACACAAGCTGATTACTCCCTCTGAAATACCAGCAAAACCAGGAACGTTCTGAAATGCAAGAGCTGGCATCTTCAAGACCCTGCTGAGTTGTCGCTGTCTCTGGGAGGAGTGCCTCCAGTCCGTGGCTGTACTTCAGGGAAATTGTCACTGTTGAGGCACACATGGAGCTTGTTCCCTTCCTCCAAGGGCAGCTTCTGCGCCGCCTGCTCCTTGTGCAGGCACAAGGAAGGATACAAAGGTACTCAGACAGGGAAACAGAACTTTGGAATTTACTGGCTTATGAGAGCTCTGGTTGTATACAGTTCATGTCATTAAATTGACTGTTTATTTTTCAATTTTACCTAGTTGCATTTATGCATGCTGTTAGGCAAGAGTGACAACTGCTCCAATAGTAGGATTTTCTGAGGAACAATTGAAATTAGCTTCCTCTTTTCTTATTCTTAGATCCTTTGATAGTGTCACTGCTCTCAAAAAAACTTTACAGAAACTCTGAAATGAGTTGTAATTCTGGATATTCGGTTCAAGCTAATACAATATGATTATCATACTGCTGTTGCAGTTTGATGTATTCCAGAACCCTGTATAGAGCTTTCCTAGTGGCTGCTGTACCAGGTATTTTTTCTTGGTCTCAGCCTTGAAGTGAGTTTATTTTGAAGGAGTTATTGTTGTCTTAAATAACGCTGAGGAAAAGTTAGATAGGGTTTAAGACTGGACTAATGCCAGTGCATATGGATTATTTAAAAGCAGTGGATTTTTATTGGTGTTTGCAGTTTATAATCCAGGTTGCTAATGCCTTCAAATGTAAACATTAAAAGGATGTTCTCTTTTCATTAATGTTCTATATATCGAAAAATTTTGACATTCACAGGTGCAATTAAACTTTCCAAAACCAAACAGATTTCCTGACCACAAATTATTGTTTGTGTTCCAGCTTTGTCCTTTTTCTTCCTTCGTTTTGCACTCTGGAGCAACATTTTTACTGGTGTTTTTCCTGAATGGGCAGTATCATTATGTTATTGCACATGAAGGACAAAAGGGGGGAGGATGGGGTTTTCAAATTTCACAGTTATTCAGGAATTGTGAAATTTGGGGTTGCTTATTTCTTTGTTTATTTGTTTATCCGAAATTGGTGATCTGTTCCTGTGTTTTAGAAACTACTCCCTCACAGGACAATGCTATTACGTGATTAATTGTAAGGTACTTTGCAACTAATTTTTCTACAGCTCTAACATTCAACTCTTAATAATAAGCATATAAAAAGGCTGAGTTCAGTTCTTCCCAAGGGAGCCTATGTCTGTCAAGACTTACATAGCTGAAGCCAGCCAAAGTTGTGCAATTACATTTTCAAGCACTTGCAAATAGTTTGCCAAAATTTTCTAATTGTTGACATCCTCGAAATATATGTTGTTGGTATCTTTCAGATTTTTTCAGTGTTCGTGTTCTTGGTATTGTAAATGCCTCTGAACAGATAATTTATATGTACATCTTACGTATTTTATTTTGTGAATCTCAGCAACAAAGTTGAGCTAATTACTGAGCAATGTGTCTCAAGGACTGAGAATAGGAAATGATGTACTGGAGCACAGTCATTATCCCAGCTGCTTGGCTATCCTCTTGTCCAAAATGGCTACAAACAGATGCTTCTGACAGAAGTGCAAAGAACCTCCTCTTCCCAAATAATTAGAAATTCTTTTAAGTACTAAAAAAAGAGAAATACAATTTTAATGTGATCTTTCCATGTTTGACTATTTTTCTGAATGTCATGGTCTTGTTCTCAACAACTGCCTATTGCAATGAACACCGCATTTTAATTTGAGGTGGAAGGTATTTTGGTTTATGGCTTGGTGTTTGCTAAAGTCAAGTGTCATCTTGTTCCACACCTTCAGTGAGTTTTTCCACATTCCCCCGAGTCCTTAATCATTTTGCAGTGTGTTTTTTGAGATGGCTACATTAGTACTGAATGCAGTATCTCAGATAAGGCAACAGCACTGATTTGCCATAACATGTAGTGCTGTACTCTCCCTACTATCCTGCACATGTCGTGACATCATTTGCGTTTTCCTGTAGCTGTATAGTGAGCTCAGTGTCTGTCTGAGTTGTTCACAACAATGTCAAGTTGCCTTTCTTTACTACTAATTTTAAACCTTGTGAGCATTTCTTTCCTATGTATAATATTTTGCTTTTCTGGACCCTAAACTTCACTAGTCAGCCTGTCCCGCTTGTTTAGTTACCTACTTTCCCCTGACCTTTTACACTTCCATTTTCGATTATCATTTCAATTATTCGACCAGATATAAATGCAGATCTTACTGGTCTGAAATGCCGCTGATTATCTCATGAACATCCTGTAAAAATAGACATGGTATCTGTTACTTCCAGTTCTTTTGCACATAAATGGTTTTTAATGAAGGACTGTGTATTCTTAGCAGATCAGCCTGTTTACGCAGAAGCTCTTTCAGCAGTCTGGGATATTCACCATCTGGGCAGGTTGACAACTTGCTAACATACTGCTGTCACTATCCAGGCCTTCAAACAGGAAGTGAGAATGGGTCATAAAGTCCTTTTTCAATAGAAATAATTCAGTAGGAAGCATAAAGTAAGGCTGAGTCAAGAACAACTTTTGAGAATTCAAAAATTCATTTGATGAATGGGAGATTGCAAACAGTAACATAATTATTACCATCATCCACTTCAGTTTATTTGGAGAATAAATAAACAATTATATGAATATAAATATGCTGATTTGGGAGCAAATTGCTTTCTATTGTAACAAATTTGAAAGCAGAAGTATTACAGTAGCATAACTAATTGGAGAGACTAAAAGTCTCAAAGCACAAATACAACACCACTTCTGTATAGCACACTGGAGGTCTTCTATAGTTCATTTCAGGAAAATTCCTGAATAGGAATAGGGTTAGGTTGGCCTCTAAGCACTTTGTTTTAGTGAACTATAAACAGAGACATGTCTGTAACACCAGCCATTAGAATTCAGAGTCATCAGTAATGAAGAAAATTTGCCATTAGCAGTAGGTCAGGTCATGTACCGCAGCTCAGTCTTGAGGAATCAAACTCCCCAAGACCTTGACATTTATCGGTTAGTTCCCGACCACAAAAAACATGTTTAGCCATTCTAATCAATAGGAGTCTAGATCACAGCTTTACTACCACGCTCAGGTCTCCAGATCGACAAGCATGAGAGGAGAAGGCTTGCAGGTATGTGAAAGGTAGCTATTAAGCTCTATTAAGATATCAGAGCGAAAACATGATAGGCAGTGGAAGAGGCACTAACAGCTGAGTGAACTGAATGTTTGGGTTTGGATTTTCTATCTGTTGAACCTTGCTTAACTTCTGTCCTGCTCTGACAGGGCCCTGGCCTTTTCCATGGCAGGTAGTCTGCTTACCACACCTTTCGTGTCACTGCTTGAGGCTGATGGAGACATGGAGATGTCAGAAGGAAAAACTGCCACAAATCAAGATCGTGGATGTAGTGCATTAAGTTTGTAAGCCTCTTGCTGTATTTTGCAAGAACTGGTTGATCATCAGGATTTTCAGGGGTCCTCGCTGAGGAGGAACACATTATTTGTTTCATGGTAAGGAAGGTGTTTCCTTGAAAGGGAAGAATCCTGAACTCTTGAGACTTGCTGTCGGTTTATATCCTGTTCCTAGTTGTAATGTTTCAGGCATGCTGACTTCACTGCTTTTTCTTGGTGCCATTATCAGTAGCGTTCATCAACAGTCTGACGACTGTTTGTTACTTATATGATTTAAATATTCTTTATTTTCCATGGAATACTAACACAATGTATTGTAAAGATCATATATATAAATACAGCTGTTAGACATTTACCTTCCCACTTGAACATATCAAAGCATATCACACATGTTATTAACTATGCTAATAATTGTTTCCCATCCTCAAGTGTACTTTGAATGTTTGTTATCACCCCTTCAAATAAAGTTAAAAAAATAAAAATAAGATAATTAAGAGAAGTTATAATTAAAATGCTACTCCAAACCAATAATACAATTTGTCCATATTTCTGTTTTGTTTGTACCTTACAGAACAAAATTTTTCCTTACTGAATTTTCTTCTTAGTAGGAAGAGTGCATTTTGGAATATTTTTTCAATGGAAAATAAGTAGAAACAAAAACCTGCAATTCCTAGACATTACAACAGACAAAGAAAAAAAGCTATACATGGTGCAATATCAGGTATTCTGAATGTATTTCACATATCCTTTCCAGAGTAGAGAGTTGTATTTTCTTTTATATTTGTGCTCCATTAAAAATATAATGAAGTAATCGTTGGAATACAGTACAATTCCATTAACAGTTTTTCTGTCTTAGTTATTAACATGACTAAGCAGCATCAAGGAGCAGCAGTATCCATTAATAACCTTCAATATTGTCTTCTATAATACTTTTAGTACTTTACATGCTCTGTCAGTCATAAACAAAATCATTAGAGAGTTCAGAAAATCCATTAAAACCACAGAAGGCCATCAGTCAGCCACAAGTAACATAGACTTTACTGAAAGAAATGGATTTTTTAAAACAACATTTTAAAAAAGTGTGAACATGTAAAAGATAAAAGGTCCTATTTTAGTTTTTGTCTGGGACTTCCACTGATACTAGAAGGAATACTAAGCAGAGAACTAGGATGGAATATGGCCTTAGAGGAGCTGTTAAAATGCCCAATCTCTGAAATTCAGAAAAACAGCATGAGGAGCTACCTAATGAGTCTTTACACTCTTCTACGTTAAGGATTATGAGTTCTGTTCTAAAAATACCCCAGTTCCTTATGTGGTGCAATGAAACGCTATACTTGCACAATAAGAAACTGGCTGTAGTCCCTGTGAATCTCCACCTGACATAAATTGACTCGAGAAAGGAATTTTAAAAAGAGAACAGATTTAGATTCAGCATTTTATAGTGATTATTTGACCTTCCAAAAACGATGTCGGCATTAAGAACTTCCCAAATCGTTAGTGCTTGACTCCAGGTAAAAGTTCCTGAAGGAACAACCAAACTGATAACACAGTTGCATACTTCAGCAGATTAACCCAGCAGATTAATCCCTTACCACCCTCCACGATACTGTGGCTAGTTTTACAGGTATTGTGAATGTAAAATTCTAGTGACCCGCATCCTTGCAGGCTTTTAAACTCAGGAGTAACAGTGAATTCCTGTAAATCCATCATATTATTTGAGAATAAATTAACTTGGGAAAACAAATATGGCACTACTATAGCATAGGGCATGGAGTTGGCTGGCTCTGAAATATAATTCCATGAAACACAGCCTTCTCAAGGTGCAGTTGTGAAGCAATGTACTAGGGTGTAGTGTTTGAAAATAAATGTTGGTAGCAGATTAGCAAGGTTATCCAACTCCACTTAAAATCAGCCAGATGTCCATAATATGTCCATAATGAGAAGGATACATAGCCATTATCTATATAATTTGATAAGGAGTGCATGTCGGCAAGTATAATGGGAGAAATCAGATCAAAATCAGTGCACATAATCCAATAGGACCTTAAGTAAAAGACTAAAACAAAATACAACATGAAGTAGAAAACACTTTGTGATTTGCTGGTAGATTTGAGATCGGCTCATGACTGCCCATGTTGTTCCTTTGCCATGCAAGGTGGATTGAAGAAGAGATGGACGAACTGTGGTGGCAGTCACAGATTTGCAGTCAACATTGAGAAATTATAAAAGAGATTATTTGGGTTCATCTGGGGTTTGAAATCATGCTCATATAAAAGCTAAACATTTATAAAAGGAAACCTGTCAAGCAAGTGATGACTTATCAAGATGATTTTTGGAAATGTATTTATTAAGAAAAAATTTGGAGGTTTCAACTGTGAAACATAGTTAAAAATCTTTCTGGTCACACTGTAAATACTTATGGAACAGGTAGTTATTAAGCCAAATACTGACCAGAGCATAGGCAGCTATGGATAAAAAGGCATCAGAAAAATGAACTTTAATTAGAGTAGTATTGTTCACATAGGATTTTCTTCTTTTCAAATAACATTTAATATAAAAAAAACCTCTACTCTTTATTAGAGAAGCATACTGTTTAGGACTGGCTTCTTAAAATATACATTATATGTCTTTTTTCTTAATGATTACTTTCCTGATGCAGGTGCTCTCAGCAGCACCATCATGCTTTGCCATTTTGAGGATCTCTGCAAGTACATGGAGCAGCCAGCTTGCAGAATCAGCTTGTGTGATAGGTGAGATGCATAGCATAAGTCTTATTTGCCAATCAACATCTGTGAATGTTAGAAATTTTAGAAATGTGCATAAACATATACAGTATTCACATGTATATCTTACAGATGGCACTGGAGCACAAGGCTTGATAACTTCAAGTGAAGTGCAAAAGTGTCTAAAATCGACTTGAGCTCTCTTCCTGCGCTGCACCAAATGATCTTCGGCAACAGTATAGGTTCCTCACAAGTGATGCACTAGATGTATGTAAACAAAAGACTATTTAACTTTGAGTTTGTAATAGATTTTCATGCCAAATTCAGACCTGGCGTAAATTAATAGATATAGGGGTAGCTTCCCTGGAGTTGTATATGCTACACCAACTGAATTTGTCCTGCCACATTCAAAGTTGCCTGAATTTCAGAAGTATCTGTTGCTAAACTTCATTGCAGGATAGTGGAAAAAAACAACTTCACATTCACTAGCTTCATTCAGAATAATGAATAAATTCATTGAAGATTAAATAATTACAATTACAATGGAAAGACTTGACAGGGACACACAGAATTCATGCAAGTGATGTGTGACAGCTCAGATATAGAAATTATGCTAGCTGAAAAATAAGCTGTGCTTTTAGCTTTCAGCACAGTAACAGCTCCAGTGTTATACCAGAGATTTGTTTTGTCCTGCTTCAGCATGAGGTGCAGAAAGACAGACCTTTACATCATCTTTTATTCTATTCATTTCTTTGTAAATTTTTAGAAAGTCAGGGACTTCCAGCTATACACAGTCCAAAGCCCCATCCTACCACTGGATCTATGTAACTGAACCCTCCATCCTACAACCAGATCTATATGATCGAATGCATTTTTCTGGGTGGAGTCCTGTTTAAATCATCGAAGCTTCACATAAATGCAAGGATATATCCAGGTGATAATTTATAGGATTGGGCTTCAATGCTGTATTTTTATCAAGAACTTCCTATCATATGTAAAACCCGCCTGATTTTCAATATCATGCATCTTGCATGCAGTACAACCCTGCATTGGCAATATGTGTTCTTGGGTTTATTTTATATGTGTATAATATATACACAAATAAAAATTATCTCCTGCAAATAATATTTGGAATGTGAAAGACACAAAATGTAAACATTTTATTTGGCAGTTGTTTCAAACAGGTGAATAAATAAATGGAAAAGTACATCTTAATATTCTTTATAGCAACGGATGCAGTTGCACACATATTTACATATTGTGGATGCAAAGAACAGTTAATTTAATTTCTTTTTGTTAAAAAATGCAACTTCCAACACCACTAGACTTGACAATTAAAGATGAAGATACTAGTAATACTTTGTTCTAGCAATCTCAACTTTTAAAGGCATTCATTTGGAAGTAAGATAAGAGAGTCATCATGCATTTAGTTCATTTTGTCCACTTACGGTAGAAAGTCTGATGTAATCTCAGAATTATGAGTGTCATGCGCTTAAGTCGACTATGACATGTTTATAAATCAATGTAGTTCCCTTAAAACTTGAAGCAAAGAGAAAATCTCGTTTATCGATGGAGACATGTATGAAAGATCTTGGTGCCTGTACGTTTAATTCTTGAAACTTCACAAATTTTGCCTTTTCAGCATCCCAATAATAGACTTGAGTGAAAGAATAATCACTTCCAAGAATGGCATATTGATAATTACGTATTTGAAGCGGTTGGAATACCATTGACCCTCGGGATGGCATCCTTTGTAAATCCAGAAATGCTGAACCACCCCATTTCATTACTTTAGAGTCCCCAATAAATCTTGTTAAGCAAATGTATACATCTTCCTTCACTTTGAAATGTTTCACTGCATATGCATCTTCCATATCTTGGATATCGAAACGCTTAACAAATTCATTTGTTCCTTTGTTCCACTGATATATTACAGGTCTTTGGGAACTACTTGACAGAATTAAATGTGGTTTGCCGGATATTTCAAGATACTCCACATCAGTATCTCTGTACCAGGCATGCAGAGACTGATGGGAATAAAATCCATTCCCATTCCATTTGTAAACCGTGGTGAAACCAGCCTTTGAACTGTCTGCAACAACAAAATACCAGTCTTCAGCAATCCTGAAAGTTTCAATGTCATTGGGTTTTCGGATTTTAAGGATTTCAATATCTTGAATTTTTATAAACTTATTAGCAAAAATATCTCTTTTATATATGTGGGAGCCTCCAAACAGTTGCGCGACAATGACATACAGCTGACTCTCAATAACTATAGGTTTACACACAACAGTTGAAGTACCTATGAAAAGAAAAGTAAAAGACAGGGTTAGCAACACTTTTTGGATCAGCTGTTGTAATGTCATTTGCCAAGCAGTGTCCATACCTGTAATGTTGTCGTAATTCCTGAACATCACTTCTACATGGTCCCATTCAAGAAAGATGCATTTTCCGGTAAAAGGCTGAGCAATAACCACATGTTCGTCATTCATATATGAGAAAGTATCTACTGACAGAGATTGGTATGGCAGGGACTGATAAACTTCAAATTCTGTAAAAGTGCACACAACATGTGATAATTACAGAGATACTTTCCATACTGTACTGAAAAAACATCTGCTTAATGGATACAAATTCATTACAAATTACAGTATTTCATCATTAGTCCAATTTTCCTGTGGATAAAGGAGCACTGCAACTTGTTTTTCAATCTTTCTCAATTAAAAGAGGTGCTGTTTTATGTCCCAGTTCTCCAAATCCTTATACATCATATTCAACTCTGAGTAGAAGCTGTAATACAAGATCCCACTACAAAGTGATTCGCATGTCAGACTTACACCTGCACAGAATTCATATTGATTTTAGTGGAAGCTCCATCCAGTATGCAGACTTCCTGCAAAAATGGACCCTAGATTAAAAAAAAATATATAGCTTTGACTTTAATTTAACAAGATTAAATAATTTGAAGCACATTACCTGTAATAATGCAATCAAATTCTTTCGGAGAGAGGCTATTGATTTTGCGCTTCTTATATTCTGGTGGGCTTTCACAGTAAATGTCTTCAACTGTTGCATTGGTGCTGCCCAGCCATTCCACTAACCACTTCAGTTTGCAGTCACAATTAAACGCGTTGCCTCTAAGATCTCTACAACAAATAAACCATGTATTGAAAATAAGTAGTCAGCTGAGGTATTCCTCCTTCCAGGACAATGCTAAACTAGGCTGTTGTTAAATATGTGCCCTTTTGCTTATTCTCAACTGATGCTTTCCTGGCATAATTTGTCCTGACCCACAGTTAAATCTACATACCAGAAACCACACAGATTTAATTATATTAAGGTAATCCAGGAGAATTTAACTTGATGATCAGGAGGAAATTTTTGTTGATTTCCCCAAGTTTACAGGTACACAAAAGCCTACCAAACTGCTGGCCCATATTTCAGGATGTTGTTTCTTTTGGATTACCTTTTCTCAATAAAAGCATTCTAGATAACAAAAACAATTAATGTAACCTGATGGTCAGCCAGTGACTATCTGCCATCACCTTTAGATACACTCATTTAGGGCTTTAGGAAACACAAGCAAAGGAGTTCTGTTCAAGTCTTTTACAGCTGTCTTTGGTCAGATTTCAGATCGTGTGTACAGGAACGGGCAAGCGCCAGGACCAGACTGTGGAACCACCTGGCCATGATCAGTCATGCCAACTAATGCTACCAGATACACTGACCATCCACACAATTTACTGCGGCAGCTCTACACCGGGAATTCAGCCTACCTTGTTAATACAGGTCTGCGCTCATTATCCCAAATCAGGCCAACCAGAATTTGGGGTGTTGTAAACAGAACATATTTCAGTGAAGAAACTGTAGGATTTCTCTGTTTATCTGTATTTTGTATTTTTACTGGTATTTATGTTATATATTTAAACAAGTTCATGTTTTGGTTTGGTTGCAATTAGATTTAGCATGGGATATGGTACTTATTAACACATGCTTTTGTGATAGAAGATAGCCTTTCCAGAAATTATTTGCACATAGAAATGTTACTCCATTAAATAACTTCCACCCTCCCCTCATGCCATGCTCTCTCATGCATCCCTAAGGATACTTCCTTCTCAGTCACTAAGTCTTAATGAACATGCAGCTCTCTTACATAACTGCTAACAATATTACTTGTCTTCATAACTGGTGGAATATTCAAAACTAAAGCAAATTACCAACAATAGCAGACAAAAACCAAGCCTACCCCTATTGGGTAGTCTCTGTCCAGTAATAAGATCCCATTACTGGCTATCGGTTTGAATGGTTACTCAGAACGCCACCTAAAATAATCTCTTTATATTTTTAGTATAATTAACAGATCAATTAATTGCTTTCTTACACATTTGTTAAAGAATCCAAGCCTTTGAATATGTCTTTTGGAAGCGATTGGAGATTATTATTTGCGAGACTCCTGTAAAAGAAGACACTTCATTATCAGTGCTAGTTCATGAAATTACACATTTTTGCAAGGTGTAATACTGTGTGGGGTTTTTTTCCTTAATGTAAAGAACCCTGGTATTCTCCAGCAATTAGTTCTAAAAGATTGCTTTTAAGAATATCTCGTTAACTTTATGACTCTTTCTCCCACTAAAATGCCATGCATTCTGCTTTTTGACTCTCCAGCAGCCTTGCAGCATTTACAATACTTCACTTAGCAGGGTAAAAAGTGCAATCACTCTGGTGTTTCGCCAACACCATTACTTTAAAACAATTAGTCATGATTGGATCTACTGATGTTTTCCTTATGAGATACCAATACATGGTATTCATATTACTGTGATTTCCCCACTTTCCTGTGTCTCTTCTGGAAGCAAAATCTTAACAGCAGGTTTCTTTCTGTTGGACTTAGGCTTAGCTCATAGTTTTTGGAAATATACTGTAATAGACAAGAAATTGCTGATGAGCATCAATTTCTTTCCTAAAATGTATGTGTGTGTGCACATATGTATGTATGAGACCAGCAAAAAACTGCCATTAATTCCCAATTGTTAATGTTAGGAAAGCTCCCTTAAATTTAGTGAGTATTCTAGCTAGTAAAAGTGACAAGGAAGTGCAGACAGGCTTTGAACAAGCAATATTTTACACTTCAGTCAGACACATCTGTGTGAGTCCACCAAAGGTCTTGGTTCTCTGACATATCACTGAGGCTGTGACAGGAAAAGAATAATGTAGGGTATAGCTTACACCTCTTTTGATTAACAATATTATTTACTACTTATGAGAAGTGAAAATGAAGAGAAATCATTCCAGTTTAAGATCCCAGTTAGAATCTGTAGCTTGTAAGTCTTAGAACCTCTTCTGTTTTCACTTGTAAACAAAGGAGTTACTTATTAACTACAATTTCTCTGGCCAAGCAAAACCACTTAGGCACATACTTAAATTCAAGAACAAGCCCAGACGTACTATGTCTACTGCCTCATTTAACATTAAGTGTTTGCCTTATCAGGAATAGTAAACACGGGATGATGCCATTAGTCCGTTCTGACATCACCGCTTTCAAAGTACATCTGATTGTAACACTGTTCGGTGTATGTATCATGTGCTTCACTTATGCTTAATTTTACACTTGAGCAATTCCTTAGAAGTCAAGTAACTCATATGGAGAAAGCTAAGTAGACTTGCAAGCTGACGCAGGTTTAATGCCTCTTTATGACCTGGATTATAGCAAACAGGAAGGGATGATGTACTTGGAAGTACCAGTGGTTCACCACTGCCATGGGAATACGACTGACAGAAAAATTTACATAAAGTTTAAGCATTTGCCAATTTTTGGATGAAAATTACATATTCCACTGTTAAACAGCATACTTATCTATCAGAAAACATTGGCTTGCCTAGATGGTGCTGTACATGGTATTTGGTTTATAATAAGAGAGTAAAGGTTGCATCAAACATGCAGTTAAACTTATGGTTGCAGTTCTGAAAGAAATGCAATCAAAATTATATGTTGTGCATAGAAATTACTGCCCAATCTCAACTGTAAGATTTTTACATTAAATCAGTAAATTAGTAAAAAAATGCTATTTTTCTTTAATTTTTCTGTTCTTAAATCCACACTGAGCAGAAAATAAATTGTGTTGCCTAACGATAAATACTAGATGGCTCTGTTTTACAATAAGGACACATGACAATTATCAAAGTTAATTGCATTATAAAAATACAAATGTTGGATAGCTTCCTGCATTGCAAAAGTTATGTTGTGAAAAGGAGGTAAATAGGATAAAGTTCATCTCCTCCTCTAATTTCATGGAACTAATTTGTATGCTTATTTACTAAGATTCTTTTTAGTATATTTTATGTGCACAAGTACTCTCCTGTTTCTTAAATGAGAAGTGCCTCAGGGTGCCAAATGATTATTCTTAACATGTATGTGCAATTTTCCCCAAAAGGTGGGGAGTGGTTCTGCAAGCAGATTAAACTAGTCACATTCTGTGGTTAATGGACCTGCCTTTGCAGTATTTTCTGCAAATTTCTCATTGTCTTCATGAATAGTGCTCCATGTGCAATAGCAGCATGATGCACAAATCTATGTCCCCAAAATGTGCATGCAACCACATGCAAACCACAGTGGCTCCTCAAATGTGGTTCTATCTTTTGCATATGTTTTCTCTTATGAAACTGCTGAAGCCTCCCGAGAAACCAATGTAACAGGCAAGACAAGATACTACTCTTGGACTGTATGCTCTGTGCAGAAGAAACTATGCCTTCCTCTGTGTTAGAAAAGCAATTTGCTCACTGACAGCAACAGCTACTAAATAAGTAAATGAATATGATAAATAATGTACTGGACCCATTTGTGAATACGAAGCTATTCATGTGCATGAATATTTTGAAGATAGGGTCCCAGTTACCAGCCTTATGCAATTATCTTCCCTTTTTAACAATATTGTAATTATACCTATATCTCTAATATGGATTTTTATGGGATATGCACAGCCTGTTTATATACCTTTTTCCCTCTCCTCTCTCTTTCCTCTTCCTCAGACCTAGAGTCAATCTATAAGTAACTTTATTGACACGAGTAGTCACAGTAGGCTTGGTTTCAGCCAGCTGTGAGGTTTGTTTGTTAAAGGGAAGAGTAAAGTGGTTTATGGTACATTTACTACGTGGTGCAGGATGTGGTGAATTGCAGTTCAACTATTATATTTATGCATTAACTATTTCAAATGGAACCTTTGCTTTCCTGTGTCAAAATATATGAAAGAAAATGTTAAATGACCCTGTTTCAAAAACCTATTGTGTTAGGGCCAAAAGGTCAGAATCCACTCCCCTGCCTATGACACACAGCCCAAGACATATGCTTCAGAATGCAAATGCTCAGAGCTGAGTATAAACCAATGTCAGGCACACCTCAGATGTTTTAGCCTCCTTTTCTTACAGTATTTTTGTATTTTTTATGTTTTCTTACAGTACATATTGTATTTTCAATAAATTTATTGCTTGCTAAAATAAAATTATTGCTAAAAGATTAACTTGATGTCAGATAAAGAGGCAAAAACCTGTCTAAAAGCTGTCTTGCTAGCTCAGAGTATAAGGATGCTGCTCTTGTGTCTGCAGTGAAACGTTACAGGTATTTGCTGCCAGCATGCGCTTCACCTGCACTTCACAGCGTGAGGAACGCCTCTGCTGGGATGAGCATGGGAAGCCTTGCTCCAAACAGCCACATTAGCATCCAGAGTGCCTCTGACTAATTTCCCCTCTCTGCTAATGCAGCGAGGGGGCTGCAGCATGTCAGAGGGCAAGGGTCTGGCTGTGTTTCCAGGATAGCTGAAGGGCTGAGCAGCAACACAAGGAATGTTAAGAAGACCCTGGTGTCAGCGTGTGACAGATTCCAACTGTGGGATGCTCTGGCTTGCGTGGAGGAGAGGACAGGGTGCAGTCTGGGGGTTCGAAGCCAATCCTGCTAAAGTCTAGAGGCTGATATGCCCTACAGTTAAGCAGAAGTGAATTGGTAAGTCATAATAAACGTGTCTTGTTGCAACTCTTCTATTTAAAATTGTTCTCTGTGGGAATTTTCAAATCTGATTTGGTCAAATTCTGCTGGATATGGGTACTGGCTGAAGTGGACACGGGTACAGACAGTGATGGCCGGTCCCAGGAATAGCTGTAATATTCTCCTGGATCCATGCCCGACTGGGGTACCTGGGCAGAGGTGTGTGTCCACCCCTCAGCCTCTCACCACCGTGGCACCTCAGTGCTGACCACAGCTCCCACCTTCCTGTTTCCAAGTCCCAAACTGGGACTCACCTTGTCAATTCCAAGCTTCTTGACCCATCCTGCTTGCTCCCTGTTTCAATGTGCTCATCTGGAAATCCCCAGTGCTCTGAGCAGAGAAAGTCAGGGAGCTACTGCCAAACGTGTACTGCTTGGAAGCTGTTTGGGTCCCGGCCCTCTACACAGACCATAGTTTGGAAGGCTTTGGTGGAAACACAAAGATTAACATTGTAGTTAAATGACTTAATACTGCTTAAACAAATGCGAACAGCTATATGTGTGAAAATGCAAAATTCAACAACACAGTGGTTCAGTTACGATATTAAATATACCAAGTAATATACTCAACCACTCTACTTACAGGTGAATTAAAGATTTCAGTCCTCTGAAAGTATTTCTTGAAATTGACTTAATGCTGTTGTTCTCTATGAACCTGTAATGGGTCGTAAAGTCATTCTGGTCAAAGCAATGCCTGGAACTTGGAAGCCCACCCACTCTATTCAATAATGCCAGGAAATATACTTTTGTCCACTCACAAATATTCTAGATGAGGAAGGCCCATGAAAGCATCATCGCTAATAACATCAAAAGTGTTGGATGTAAACAACCTGCATAGAGAGATGCAAAACAAAAAACCATTAGGTTATCAGCACCTTTAGAAAACAGTTCAGTAAGCCGTGGTGGGCCACATTTCCACTGCCTAGTTTCATGGTTTTGTTTGTGCAAGCGCTACAGGATCATAAGGCTGATACATTGCACTATAGCCTAGTGCAAAGGGAAGGACCCAACAACTCATTGTTTTGCCTACTGGGGTCATCTGATAAAATTCCATTGACTTCTGTGGGATGTAAACGTGGGTTTCTCATGCCAGTAAAACAATGGGATTATACAAGTGCCACTGGAGACATACTTGAACCACAATTAAATGTTCAACTACTACAGAAGACTAAGCTGTGTTGAAGAACGCTTACTTTTGATGACAACATCTAGTTAGCCAGACATCAGGCTGAATTTGCACCACTGACAGATAGGAAAATTCCTTAACTTATGAGTTAAACTTGTGAGTATATTTGACCTGAGGATACTGAGAAGTTACCGAGAAAAAAGTGGAAAATCTCTTAATTTAGTAAGTGTTCAAACCAGAATGATATTTAAGACCACATTATACTCACTGGAGATAGCTCTTAGTGTGTACATGTATTTTTCATCCATCTAGCAGTAAAAATACCAGCAATACATTTAATTTTATGTATTTTATAATCATTAAAAGTGGACTAGCATTGATTTTTCCAGCTTTATTTGTGCTTATCAGCCATGTTTGCATTTGTCCGTTTTAATTCAGCTCTGGACTGCCACACCCTTAATATGGTGAGGCATTGTCAAGTACAGTGAGCTTTACCCCAGTGGAATATAGATGCACATCTATATTTTCTTCAGTTAGACCTGATGGATAAATAGATTTACACTATGACATCTTTAGGCTTTAAGAAATCCAAGATTTCCAAGTATGAATTAATACACTTAATGAGTTAATATCTTATTTTGAAGTTTGCATTAAGAATAAATTGCAGTTGGTTTATTGTCTCACTTGGCTATTGCAGACTGTGTTTCTTCCACTTTAAATATGTTCCTATATATGTACAAAAGATATAAGCAGGAAATTCTTCCTTTTTGTTAGAAGCAATGAATACTTCTCTGTCTTAGAGAAAATAAGTATTTTTGTAAAATCTCTGAACCAGAAGACCCATTTACTAAATCTGCTGCCTGCAACTAATTTTACTTTTCTGATGTGATTTCACTGGATAATTTTTCCTTTTTGGTACTCTACGCTCCTTGTAATTTAAAGAACAGTGTGGTATGTCTTTAAATAGTATTGCTATTTTAGAGATTGCCAGGCTTATAGCATAGGTCTTGCACTTGGTGAGCTCATTTGCCTCCCATCTCGTATCTCCCCCAACGGCTGCCTCAGGCATATTTGATGCACAAAGTGTTTTTTCTCCCACTCTCTGGCCTCAAACACCAGATTTGGTTGATCTGTGACCCACCAGCTATCTGCCTGGGGGACAGAGGCTGAAGATGCTGTGCTGTGGCTAGGGACCATATCCCTTAGCAGAAACTGTATGCTGCTAGCAGGTACGGATCTTGGTGCCGTGATTACCTCCCTTCTTTCTATGGGCTTTCATGTCATCAGTTTATAAGGGCACCCTCAGCAAGTTGCTGATACACAAAGTTACAAGTGCTAGAGATGAAAGCAGGGAGATTTTTTCACAACATTCAGGGAACACTCCTGCTGCCACTTCACCGTAGCTGCGTAGGTCTTTCGTATTTTTGTTGTCACATGAAGAGCACAGAGCATACCATCCATACTATTCAAGAAGAAAAGCTCTTCTGGCCTGGGATTACAAGTAGCGTTTAGCACAATGAGAACATGATTTCTGCAGAGACCGTTGCTGCTACTACAGTAAAAACAGTAGTAAATAATAATAGCGGCAGATATATTCCACACTCAGCAATGTGTGACTGGCATAGTGGAGATACCAAGTTACATTTGGACTTCAAAAATGTAATGCTGGAGACTATTACATAAAAATACATATAGATTGTTAAATCTTGCTATTGGCTAAATTAAACCTACCAATACAGCTATAATCATGCAAAGCTAAAACTTACTGCAATGCTTAATTAACCTGAGTTTCCCACATTCTTATTTCCCTACTATCTTCTGCCAAAGGTGGAAATTTTTCTTTCCCCTGTACAAACTGGGGTATTGGCCCCACAGATACAATCCTGCTCCTGTGGTCCGTGTTTAAGGAGTCATTTGCCTGAGATCAGCAGCCTGACTTTCCAAAGATGGCAAGCAGCTCAGCTACCATGTTAGAAATATATCTGGAAAACAGATCACTCGCCGAAGCCCATAATGGAACAAAACCTGCTTTTCTGGGGTCAGAGCTTTTGTTGCAGCATTTATTAACAGCAGCTTAGAACGTGTGTTTCAGCGTATGGCAGACCATGCAAATTATTACCAACGCCGTAAGCCATTGCCAGACCCCACTGTGCCAGGCACTATAATAACTTAAAATAAGATGACTGTGTCTGTCCTACTCCACCCCACCCAATTCTGCCTCCCTGGCAGTGGGATCGCTAAGTGTAGGTGGTGTATCGTAGCCAAGAGAGATGATGTCCTACTCACTATCTTCAGATACAAGCTCCAGCATGCTGCTATGTCTTTTTTCTTTCCTTTGAAAGGCCCATTGCAGGAATTATGTGAAATGTGTCCCTTTTGCAATCTGTGACCACCTGGGAAAAGCTTCTCAGGAATAAAGCACCACAGAAAAGCATTTAGGTTTCCATAGTAACTGCATTTACCTATTTACCCTGTATCCAAAATTGTACAGTACGTCTGCACCTCCTTATCAGCTCCACTTGAGGTAGCAGAGTACAGCTGGGGTCAGGGCTTCAGCTATCGGGGCACCAGCAGTTTCATCTAACAGCTGTCGGGCTCCAATAGATCAACATTACACCTCTGACCACATCTGGAGTGCATGAGAAGTCAGTCTGGGACAGACGTCCAATTTTGATTTTGATCACTTCGGGGAGTCTGTCTTGATGGATTTCTGAGACAAATCTGGGTTTGTGTCAGGCTGGCAGCACATCCACTATAAACAGTGCAGGTTACACCCCCTCTACCTCTGTATAGCTCACAATTATATAATCGTATGCCCACATTTCTAGGAAAGCCTGTGAGCCTGTAAAAAGCCTGTATAGAAATGCATCTAATATTTAAACATCCAAAAATATTCTTTTTCTGCATATACCTCATCGCAGTATTTGGTTTTGAAATAACTCCTGAATTTTTTTTAATTGAAAGAAAATCTTCATTTCTTTTTTGGGTTTTTTTTTCAAAGAATATGAAATAATACACAGGGTCAAATCCAGGCGCTACGAAGGCAAAGCTCCTACTGAAGTGAGTAAACTTCCACAGAAGTCAATGGCAATTTTACAGGGAAAGGGACTTCAGGACCCGTCCCACTGCAATGAAGGGCCTGATCTGAGGGGCTCTGAGCTCGCAGTCGTTAAGAGTTGCAAACGGACAGCTTTATATTGGGATCAGGCCCCAGGATTGCAGAAAAGAAACAAGAATAGTTGTTGCAATGCTCAGATCCCTACTGTAATGTTAATTAAAGTATCATAAAGATAGCATACGTTCTGTCACTGAAAGCTTCAGCATGTAATCATTCAAAGTAGCACTGACAACAGATAGCCTTGCAAAATACTATGTAGATACACTGTGAAAAAATTAAACATGCACTATCTCTCAAATTGCTAAAAAGTCTTGTATTTTGTCATCTAATGAATCTCCTTTTGCTGTTTCTTATAAAATTAATACTGAGAGCCCTCCTATAATATTTAGGGATACATATACATTTCATAACAAAAATTATATCATATAAATATTTCTCACAGAAGCTGCAGAGATGGTGTGAGCAAAAAACTCCCTTCTGGGATTTTAGTAAAAGCAGATCTCACAAAGGATCTGGAAAGAAGAAAAAAACAACCTTATATTAATGTAGTCTCCTATATCAGTGGTTATAATACTGATCTGGTCATCACAGAGAAATTTATTTATGTAAGTAAAAAGAAATAAAACCAAAAAAATAAATGTTACAGGTTTCATGTAGTATAGAAGAAGGTATAAAATGGTATGTGTGCACATACACAGACAGACAGATAAAAAAGATGTAAAAATCAGGATTCAAGGATGCAGCACAATTTTAACACATTAGCTGATGATTCTGAATGCTGGAGGTACTCCCTGCAGCAAGCATCCTCCCGTATGCACTGAAAACACCACACATCCTAGTTCATTTTAAATCATAAATTAAATAACCAAATGCTTACAGCCCTTACAGTGAGATAACATCAGGCGGAACGCTGCGAGGAATAGATCTGGCATTTTCACATAAAGCATTATCTTTGGTACAAGTACACCAGGCAGGACATTTTGGCTTCACTGGTTTCTTCCCTTCAGTCAGCAAAAGCACAGATAAAAGGCATAAGAAATAAGCAATTCTTCTAAAGGGTCTGCTGGCATTTCCCATTCTTTTGATCCGCTCTCGTTCCAGTCAGTTGAAAGAATATCCCAAAACATGAACAGGGGTTCTTTATTCAGCCATTGGATGTCTTTCTATAAGTCCAGGTCAATATTTGTCTCTGCTTTCTCAAGCCTTTTCTTTCTCTTTCACTGTTTTTGTAGACAGAAACCTGCAGCTGATCGGTATGTTTCCACTCACTCAGGCAACGTACTGCTCAGAGAAGAGACCTGCGAGGTGCTGTAAGATGGGGAAAATCCAACCGGCTGAAGAAGGAAAAAAAAAAAGGGGAAAAAAAAAAAAAAAAGACTTGCATCACCACAAAAACACTGAGCACAACACAGCATTAGATTGCAAAGTGATGTAACTGAGAAATACACTGCTTTCTGTTTTCACAGGGAGGCCCTTTCCCTGTTACCAAAAATAGTACAGCATTATGTTTTGCTGGTGGGTGGGTGAGTGGGTGTGGGGTGGAGTGTATGTGTGTGGGGGGAGAAATCAGTCATCTCTTACTGGATCCCTACAACCTCGTGAACCTTTGAGAATTATTCACATATTGCAAGCAGCAGAACTAACGGCAGTATCCGCAGGAAAATGAAATCGAGTGAAACCATCAAAAGCATTGCTGCAAAAGCTGTTAGATTAATTTTTATCCTGAGCCCTTATTGCACATATTTCTATCACTGAAAAACAAGCTGCCACACATGGAAAATATTACAATGTATGAGAGAATGCCTACAACTGTCATTTCTAAACAAAATATTTTCTCATGCAAAATAGACCCCAACTGCTCCAACTGCCTTTTTTTTTTTTTTTTTAGAAAAAGAACTATTCTTATTTGCTCCGTGTTTTCTGAGGTGGTTAAATGAAGTGGATCAAGCACCGTCCAAAATGGACAACATTAATTAAATGTTCAAGTCAAAAAATGCATTTGCTTGGAGACTGGTTTGATCATTTTAGATGGAAAAAAGAAAATTGTTATTTAAACACCAGCTATGCGAAACGTGTCATTAAGAATGGACCTTCTTTGAAAAGTGACAGGGTAAGGACAGATCTGGATGGTAATAATGAATCTTTACAATACTGCCGGGAGGCTGCAATCGAAATTAGTGCTAGGTGCAGTATGAATACTCTGTAAGAAACAGTCCTCCGCCCGAAGACTCTACAGTAAACTACATTAAATATTTTATAGGGAACTTAAGCAGCACCTAAGTGTTATTGTATACAGAATGGTAAGACAGAACTAGTGAATGCCAAATAGCTGGAAAGCTGCATGGGTTGATTTTATTTTTTCCGATATAAGGTTCCTATTAGAAGAGTTTTTCAAACTTTAATTGGTCTTGACACTTCCCCATCAGACTCGCAGCACTGTTTGTCTAATACAGATCACAAAGTCTACCAGGGTTGACCTGATGGTACAGAAGTTTAATACAGTCATGCTCACTACTGGCTCCTTCACATTGGTGCCGACTCCTCATCAGGAGACACCCGTAAGCCAGAAGATCTCTCTTCACTGTTGGATGCTCCTCCTTTGATTCCACATGGCCACCTGGCTCTGGCCCATTGCTCCTGCTCTACAGGCCATGAAATCTCAAGACCAACACTGGGCCATGTCTGTCTTCCTCAGGAACAATGGCGGCAAGGCCCAGGTGCATACCCAGATATGGTTGCCCAGCAGGAATTTCATATGCTACAGGTGGAAGATGGCAAAAGGGAACAACAGCCTGCAAAATGGCAAGAAACTCAGTGTATGGATTCTAGGCAGGACCCCAATGTATCTGAATCCTTGCCTGGGCGGTGGCTGAGGTCTGTCTCCCTGGGGTGAACAAAGACCCACAAAGCTCACACCAGGTGGTGGGACTGCATCTTTGGAGTCACTGGGGATGGCCAGAAACCTCCAGAAAGCTTTCAGAGGCAGAGGGCCCCCTCCAAAGGCGCTGCTGGGAGAGGACTCCGGTGCCTGTGCATCGGCACGCTCCCTGCCTGGCACCCGTGCCTGCGGAGAAAAGGGCAGCTCACGCTTTCTCAGCTCCTTCGCTCCCTGCATTGTGTTTTTTTAAAGCTCGTTATTAATTTAAGTGTGGGCCCATGTTTTTGCTCTTAAGAAAATCTTCCCTGTCGGCAGTCTCTCCTGAAGCAGGATTGACTTCAACTAGGAGTGACACAGAGCTGCCTTATTTCTGAGCCCTTCCACCTTCTGTAAGAAAACAGTACAGAAGTACAGTAACCAAAGCTCTGAAATCATTATAAAGCAAATATTGATGTCTTCCCCTGGGTATAAAGGTTACTTCTTGCTCTGGAAATGATCTAATTGTATGACTGAGAATGGAGCTGGATTTGTGGGACTCGTGTAAGTAGGGTACACTATCTTCTCCCCTCCAAGATGTCCAAAAGCACAGACTTTGGTGAGGTGAGAACAGAAAATTCTCTCACTTTTTGCTGAAAGAGAAGCAGCCTGTTGTTGTTTGTTTGTTTATTCCTGGCAAAGCAACCCATTGCCATGGCAATATTTTGCCGTTGATGGTGTAACCCCGTGTTTCATTTCCTTCAGCTCATTCACTGAAATCCACCATCAATTACTTAGGCATTTCTTTTTATTTAATACTCCAGCCACATTGTGAACGTCCTGAAAACTTTGCAGCGTAGCGGTTTTTCGGTAACAAAAGCACATTCTGCAGCAGGGCAGTAACCTGATTCCAGTTTTGTCCGTGCAGAGAACCGCCTGGAAGTTAGTCTTCTATTCCAAACTACGTGCTAAAACAACTGCTTTTTCCGAAACTGCAAATATTATTAATATTTATGACAGCTCTGTCAAAAGAGAGGCATAGATCACATTTGCCAGGGTTCTTTTGTGCCAAGCTCAGTATCTCATTTCTTGCCGTGTAGTAGTTTAAAAACAAATTGGTTCGTGGATTTTCAGTGGCATAGCTGCTCTCCAGCCATTGCGACGTTTGGCTCACCCTTTACCTCTGCCATCGCCGTTTGTTTTCTGGCCAACGGAGCGGGCGATGACCTGCTGTGCCCACATCCCCATGCCTGCCTCTAGGCCCTTGCTAACTTGTTTTTGCTGGTTTTCAGGTACTGATTAGGCACAATGTGACTCAAGATTTATTTATTTTCTTATTATTTTATTTTCGGCAAGGTTTCAGCAGGGGGGGATGAGGGTGTTGTAGCTCGCGTTACTCTGGCTGCTTCCCATCATTTGACAACGTTTTAGCTGAAAAATCTTCACCTTTATTAATATGCTGTGATATTCCACCTCTTTAACTTTGACCAGGGCTAAGTAAGCCTTAGTGAATGATTATTTCCCACATTTTCCCTCTATACTATAGGAATCAAATAGCTTGTTTTGTCTAGTGTATCCAAATTGTTTGTTAACAACCATTTTTTATAATAATCAACCATCTACTAACAAGCTTGGTGCAGGTATATGATGGTCAAAATTAAAGATACTTTTGCTAGTTGTCACTAGAGACATTCACACCTACCGTTACTTGTGTTCTTTGGTCAGACCTAGCACAACTTTTGTGGCTTAGTTTCTAGAGCAAACATGCATTTATTATTACTAATATTTACTAAAAATACATTTTTAGCAAGTATTCTCAAATATCTGGTTAAAATGTGAATACTTCTATGAGTAAACCTGTTTGATAAAATATTTGAGGAAAGCAAACACAAACGGTCAGAACACAGAGCCAAAAATTATTTTTAAAAATATTTCATATTTTTTCGAGGGATTAACTCTGCTCCACTGACTATATTTGCATATTTGCATTAGCCCAATATGTTTTCATTACCAACATATGACAAAATTTTAATAAGCTTCCTGTGGTTACATGTTCCCTACATTTCCCTTTGCAGATACATATACTGTTACAGTTATCATTTATTTCATCTTGTTTTTAGAAAATTGTGTTGCCTTTTCTATGCTCAGGATGAGCTGCCTGCACATTAGGTGGCCTAATCCAAAACCCACGGGCAGTGATGTGAGACTTTAGTGAACTTTACTGTTCTTGGTGTTAAGCCCATATTGTTTCACCACACAGATGCGCAGTAGTCCAAATCACACCCCAATATTCACGAGTCTCCTAAAGAACAAAACATTGTCATTGCCACGTTACCACTGTGTTCGGAGCAGAAGGATTTTGAGATCAAAGACTCCTACAAATGTCTCATGAGTCCTGAGTTTTCGTTCTCCCAGTGGCACCCTTTTAACAAATTCTGCAGCAAATGGCAAATTTAAAGCAGCTGAGACCAAGGCTGTACTTTCAATAAACAAAACTAAGCCTTGTGAATTCTAAACAGTTCTGAAAAGACTATGCTTCCTGGTGGATCTGGCACCAAGAGCCATTGCCAGGAAGAGGCCTTCTGCAGGTTAGGCATAATAAAACTTGAGATGCCTTTACAACAGCTCATAGCACAGACTAGCTTGGGAATGATCACAGGGCTGCTCAGAACTTTTTATTTGGAAAGTTCTTCTGACTTTGCCCTATCCTGTCTATACAGGTCCGTATTACGGACATCCTTTTTTATTATACCACAAGAGTTTCATTAAAAGCGGAACAACCAGGCCAATCCCTGTGTCAAAAAGCTGAGGAAATGGCTACTTAATCGCTGCCAACTTTAGAGGAAAGAAAACCTTGGAGGGTGGTCTCCTTTCTGTTGCATAAAGTAGCCATCTCACAGTTCACTGGGGAGTTAGAAGTGATCACCTCTGAAGAGAGCAGGTCTTAGTTCTCATAGCCAAAACTGCATGGTGATGCAGAACACCTATGCCATTGCACATATCCTGGTGAGTGTGCAGGTGGCTCTAGGACTGGTTGCTGGCTTAGGTACAGCAGAATTTGACCACTGACAAAAAGTATGGCGGGAGAGACGGACTATTGTCTGAACTGTGATTTTTTAATAAAAACAGAAGCACAATGTATTTCATCCAAAGAGAAGCTAGACAAGATTCATCTATGTCTAGGTTTTATTTTGTTACCACCAAGGACTTCTGATATCTTTATGACCCTTAATGCTTTAGTTTCAATTGTAGGGTTTTAAGTAGTAGAGAATATTACCTCAGAAGACACTTTAAAGCTACAGGATTTCTACCCCTTGTGATTTCTGAAAGGCTCTCTCAGGCAGTGAAGGACCTAGGAAGGACACCTCATCCAACCTCCTGGGTAACCAAGAGGGATAAAGGCTCAGAAGTGAGATATGAAGTATCTAAAATCTATGTTTTGCTATCATACGACTTTTAAACCAGAATCACAAAATGTTAAGGTTCCAATCCATCATTTCTGAACAGTTGATATTGACAATACTGCTAATGTTCAATGTGTTTACACATTCAACTGGATGATGATGGTTCATGCCGATCTGACTATCTTCCAAGGCAGGCAGGTAAACGCCACAGGTCAGTAGATTTACCTTATATAAGTAAAGAAAAAGAACAGAACAAACTATCAAAGACGAAAATCTATTAATCATCCTTCAGGTCAGACATGGACATAACCTCAGCTACCGGATTGGCCCTTCACTATAAGCAAGGTCCCATGAATCCTACCGATCTTGTTATACATTGATCTTCAGTTTCCTTTGGGGTTGTCTATTCCTGCTCGTCCGAATGGGATTGGATGCCTATATAAATCCCAGAGCTGAGATTCCTCAGCTCTTCCCCAACTCCTGCCTTCTGTTTTTCAGCAGAGTGGGACCAGTTGCTTTCTCAGGTTTTCAAATGGCTCAAAAGCTCCGTTACAAAGTGGTATGCTTTGCAGCACAAAATCCAGTAGCATGAAGTTAACAGCCCTCCTGAATACTAGACACTTTTCTCCAGCTCTAAACAAATAATTCCCACTTTGTTTCTGTTGTCTGTGTTTTGCCTTGAAAATGCTGACAACGGATATTTCGAGATAGTGAGGGAAATGAAAACTGCAGACATATAAGCTCAAGAGCAAAAGAGAGCCCAATTCAAAGGTGTGTGAAGCTGTGCTACTTAATGGTTCATAGCATGAACTGAGACCACACCAAATTTAGAGGGAAGTGTTAAGAAAGGAAATAATAAAGAGGAAAAACAGGTTTTCACTTGTTGCAGAAATCTGCACTTTCTCAATATTTCAAAAAAAATTTCAAGAAAATTTATCAATAGAATTTAGACTCTGAGAAGATCAGCACCTCATGTGTGCAAGGTTGGAAATGGGGGCACTTTTCAGCCAGACAATATGCCCACCCACTTCAGTGGAACTGACATCAGACTCACCTCCTAGCGTGCATCCTACTGTAAGATTAAAGTGCCCTCTATAGGAACCTCTCAAAGAGCAAAAGTTGCATTCAAAAACGCAAGCTACTTTTTTGCCTTTTTTCCCCCTACATGGCCTGATCAGACATTAAAAGCATGACACAATTGAGAAAATCTATGGTTAATTTATAATTGGAAATGGTCTCATGACTTCTGAAGAAACTGACGTGGTGATATTAAGAACTTAGTTCTGTGTTCCTCAATGGGATGGTTTCTCTCTTCCCCACTCTTCCAAAGTCTCTTGCTTCTGCCTCTTCCACAGTTTGCTACCAGTGTTTCTGTCCCGAATGCTGTTCTCTAAACTGGATCAAATAAATGATCTGGTAAAAGAACAAAAACCAAATGAAGCCCTAAACAAGCCCGAATCCTTCCAAAACAAAACAAGAATTGCTAAAGCCAGAACAAGCAGCTGAGGACACAAGCGTGCAGGGACTATTGGCTTC
Source organism: Tauraco erythrolophus (assembly GCF_009769465.1). Classification (NCBI taxonomy): domain Eukaryota; kingdom Metazoa; phylum Chordata; class Aves; order Musophagiformes; family Musophagidae; genus Tauraco; species Tauraco erythrolophus. The sequence goes on along the minus strand of NC_141473.1, from coordinate 18,734,787 downwards.
ACTGTTAGAGGAAATGTATAGGGAGCCACACGTTTGAGGGGCAGTTTCCTATTACAAATGCTCATAAACATTTAAATGACCCATAGGATAGAACTGGTGAGAAACTACCTCAGGCTGGACCAAACAGGATAAAATATGAACCTCATAAAATGCCCTGGTATTTAGCTAGCATTGTTTAAAAGTATCATCTAACTGGAGGGCAGACCTTCAAGAAGTGTATACAAACTGACACTTGATAATTATAATCTCCACCCTACCAGCCCCTTGCACTATTTATTAATTTAGAAGTTGTTCATAGGAGGCATCCTTCACGACTACAGCAAAAAATACAGAGGGATAGAAAATCCAGTCCAGTAAGAACTCTGTATCCAAAACAAAATGTCCCAGATTTTCTAGCATGAGCAAGTGCTTTCTACAGACCCAAAACAACATACCACTGTCACTGCAGCTAAATGCCATTTAATTGGCAGCTAGAAAAGTCTATAATACATTTCTTCATGGAAAAATGTTTGAGCTCTTCCAGTTTGCCAAGATGCTAATTAAAAACAGACGGCATGTTATAAAATCCTTTCCCTGACCTGTGCTATCTTACATTGCCCTTCTGTACTTTTTTTTATGGCATTGACTCCCTGCAGAATTATTCTAATCTTTATAAATTGTATTCAATTTTGTTATTTTTTGGACAGGAAAAAGTAATTAAATGTTATTTATTTAAATGTACATGGAACTTTATTTGTTACATGGCAGAGATAACAGGATTTTTAGAAGAGAATCTTTACTTGTCAAAACCAGAAGGTTTCTACATCCTGAATAATTCACGATGAAAGAAATCTCAGTGCCACCGAAGTCACTGAAATAGCTCAAGTAAAGGCCTCGCTGGAGGGCCACTGACATAACAAATTGCACAATGAGAGGGATGGGCCTCATCAAATGCTTACTATTGTTTCTTCATTGCTCATCAAAATGTCTTATGAAGCTGGGATTTGGATCAGCGCTGAAACATTTTAAGGGGTCGTTGGTGATAGCTCCACAAGTGTATTTCACTGATGTTTTTATGGTTCTTAACAACTCAAGAAATTTGGAAAAATACCTTATTTCAGTAAGAGTTAATCCCTTTTACCTCAAGCAAATACTACATCTGCCTGACACCCTACCCCTCCACATCCTATGGTGGGCACACTGCCACTGCACAAGCCCAGCACAGATTCTCCATCAAATAAGGTACCACACCAAGCTGAACTCCCCAGTCCCTTTTCCTTACGAACCACATCCCCCTGCAGAGGAGACTTTGGAGGGCTGAAGAAGTCCATCACATTTGTTTGCTCATATGCTAACATGCTATTTACTCAGTATAGCTTTAAGAAAGTATTTGCTCTTTTGGCTGCTGGCTCTCTCCCTCTGCAGTGGGAGAGCAAAACCAACACATCGTATCTAAGAACAGGCTGTAGTTTTTAATGTAATTTTCATAGCAACAGAGAGATACATGTTTTAGTTATGACTGCTCAGAAGCTAAAGGATTTTCTCTACCTTGAGGATGGTTAACATTCACATTTTGAGCTTACAATGCTTCCTATATATCACTTTTCTAAGACAGCAAACCAAATTCCATACAGCTGACTTTCTTTTAGACACCAATCACTTCTAGGCATCTGCAAGTTTCCACTGTTGCTGCCCTCGTGATTTAGGCAAAGAGTCATTAAAACTGGAGGGCCTAATTCCCAGCCTCAATATAATACACTAGTAAGAAATAATAAGCTTCTTCATGACGCAATATAGCTCCCCAGCTAAATAAGTAGCACACACTACTGACTAGACAAAAGCACATGGCTTTTTTTCCTAAGCATTTTTTTAAGCAAATGGATGAATATATAAGAGAAAAAGAGAAGGACAAGAAAACAGGAGTGGGAACTCAGAGAGCAGTAGAGACATCACAGAAACCAAGATCGTGGACCCCGGGCATTGGAAAGCGGCACCTGAGAAACATCCCTAGAGAACTTCTTGGAGCAAGTATCAGCTGAAAAAGCTTGGAGCTGCAAATAGTCTCCTGCTGTTCGATTTGCTCTTCACTCAGGGAAATGAATGCTATACATTCTTTGCAAATAAAGACTGAATCAAAGATACCTGATTCCATTAACCATTTATTTTCCTAAACAGAACAATCTGAAATAATGATTTTTTAGATAACTGCTCAGGTCAGAAGTAGCAATAATGCTCCACTCTATGTTTCTGACACCTCTGCCTCCCCTGAGGGAGGCAGATCTCCCTTTATATACACACAATATATATTAAGATCTCTCTCTCTCTTTTAAGAGCTAAATATAGCTTCTGCTCACAGGCGAGCACCACAACCTCTTATTCATTCTTTTCATGCTTTACCTGCTGAGCTGTTTTCAAGGCTGCCTTGATGCTAAAAATAGCTTCGCATATTAGAGGAGGGTTGCTATAGATTCAGAATGGGTGATGGTTAGGAAGACAGCTAAATCCTTCTTTGCTGAGGACATAGAGGATCTGCGTGGATGTGGCTGACGGGCAGCTGTATCTGTGAGCTGGGCTGCGGTGCCCTTTCATAAAAGATTCTCAGGCTCTGAGGTCGGGGTATTTGTATTGTTCTAAGACTGCACTGAACTGCAAATCAATACAAATCATGGATGTGGCTGTAAGTTTAAGGCTGTGTTTCTCATACTCTAGTGTTAGATCCCAATACAACAGTATCTTCATATATTAATAGCACATTAGCTTCTTTTTAACTGGGAAAACAATTTCCTATTTTGTTGTATGGGCATATTTTTCTGCAGGCATTGGCATGTCTCCAAGTAAGAAAGTATCAAAATGCTTCGCTAGTTGTTCTTACTACAGAGTTGAAAGAATGACAATTCATCATCTACTTGATTACTTTCAAGACAGCAATGAAACCACATTAAAAAATTGTTCTACATACCGTTGTTTTGAACTTCTGGCAGTGTATCCTCTGACAATGCTGACAAAGCTAATGTTAATTTTGGAAGTTACCTCCCTGTCTACAGTTTAATGGATAGTGCAAGTGAAAAACTGCTTATACATAACTTTCCAACTCATATACTGCATAAAACAGTGAAGTGTGCTACAGAAGTGTCATTTGATTGTTAAGGTTATGAAACCTACAAAATTTGTCTGACAAAAAATTTGGAATCATAGGAAAGATTTTGTCAAGCTTGAACATGCAGAAGTTTTTGAGGACCTGCCAAATACCGACTCTGTTAAGGCTGAGGTTCAAATAAAAGTTAGTTGTACAGGGAAAGAGTGGCATGGATTGACCAGAACAAGATTACGAAAATATATTAAAACAGATCCTAATATAACTACAAGTAATACAAGCCATCTTTTAAGAAATGTATATTTGAGGACAGTGTAATGCAAACTTGAAAGAAAATTCCATGGTATGCTAAAGAAAATGTTTTTTCACTCAAATCTCACTTCACGTCCTGACCCTTATCTTTCATGTTATTATGTTTCATTTCCATTCAGGAAAGGCAGTCATCTAGATATGTAACTGTTAACATTTTAACGTGTTGCTTGCAAATCGCTTGTGATTCCCCCAAGGTACAAGCTGGCTTATTTCTTTTTACTTGTTACAGACACTTTCCTCAGCAGTTTTTTGAGTCTGCCATTTTTACTTCTAGAGTCGTGAATATTGCACGGCTCAGTGTTGCTGGCTGTAACTAACATAACATGATATCTGAAACTAAGTTAGACTAATTGTTCCCCTTTAGGATAGTTATCCTTCCCACTCCACTTAGGTGCCATGGAATGAATAGTATCCTGGCAATACTTTCAATAGAAAGGTAGATAGTATTTCAGTTCTTGATGTCTGAATGATATTGGTGATTAAATAACACGAAATTGTATTTAATTTGAAATATAAACCCAATTATTTCCAAAATCTGGCAATCAATAGTATACTTTTACTAATGAAATGTCAGTTCTAACAGAATGGCTACGGTATATTAATTAAATGAGGTCTCACAGTAGTACTCTATAAGCATGTTCATAAAATAAAGTGAAATAGGAATTTTTACTGATTCATCTCACTTCACTGTTCAGAGCAGCCTCTTTATATCCTTGTATACTTCAGTTTCCACTGAATGATCAGCTATCGATCACCTCAACCCAGATACTATCAGCCTCTACATGCAGTCACTGTACTACTCGACTAAGTAAGTAATCCCACTGAAATCATAAGGTGGAACAAGGGCTGATTCTGTCACCGTTATGCCCTATTATGCTCTTATTTTAAAAAACCTATCTGCAAGATTCCTAACACTGACTATACCACCGTATATTGCAAATAATCTCTGCTATGAAATATTTCCTTAGCTTTAGGACAACCAGTGGAAAATACTGTGACGAACACGCTTGACCAGCTGCATTGTACAGTTTGCAGGACTGATCTTCTTGATTCCTGGGTTAAGATCTATACTTTTGGTTAAGCAACACACATCTAAAACAGAGTTTTTTTCTGAAACGTGCATGCAAGAGTAAGACCTTATTTTTCTATTACATTATATCTTAGACTCAGACTCTGAGGCACTTTTCCAGGTTTTCTATGCCAGGTATATGAGCAGTGCTTAACTGCTTCTATGACTCAAGACAGTGACTCGTCACTCACCTTTTTGTACAGAAGACTTAAGATTCCATACATTTGACTATAAATGATTAGTACCTTCTCTCAGTTCTCATCATAAGTGAATTATTAATGAATATATATACATGGTAGACATGATGCATAAAAACGTGTATCAGGAAACAAGGGAATGCGTATCTTTTCCACTGTGATTTAAAAGTGCAATGGACTGTAATTTTGCTCACATATTCTTCTTATTTTCACAAAACAAATCCAGCAGGAAACAATAGAATTTAAAGAAAACAAGTACATTGCTTGTCTGTTGGTTGGTTGGGGTTTTTTTTTTATTTCCACTTTACTATATTTTCTTTGTCTCTTGCTTATGATTTTCTTTCATTTTTCCCTCATATAATAACTCTGATATTAAACTGGAAAAAACAGATTTCCCTTTTTCTTGGATTTATGTATTTGAATACCATCAGTCGCTTTTCACCATAACAGATCTAGACATAAAAGTAGGATTAAGTGTTCTTTGCTCTCTTAGGAAAATGTTCATACTTTGGGGAATTTAAGCATAATGCATTTCTAAAATCTCAAATGAAAACTGGAATACACTGGAGGAATTAGTTTCTGTATTCCATTTATTTCAATGTACGTTGATAAAACTAAGTAGTAGTATTTTGTGCATATTGATAATTACTTTTTAATTAAATTCTTGATAGGCTGAAGCCACTATACTTGTTTATGCATGCCTACATGCATGTGTAATCTCTTAGTGAGCTTTGTTCTCAGAAGAGCTGCCAGACTGTAAGCTCTGGAGAACAAAATTACCTGCCACACAACAACTGTGGCAGTAGCCGTGACAATTAAAGGACAACAGACCGGAGTCTACATAATATATCTCTAGGGGATTTATCATGTAAAATTCTCTACTTTTTGTCAAAAAAACCCAGCCAACTGTAGAGATACTATGCGAGGGTTGCTTCCATGAATTATTTGTTGATGCAAGTCTGCCTTATTATTTCCATAACTGAATCAGTTAGTCTTTAGATGGCCATACTGGCTTTATTTACAATACACATATTAACAAGGGCTTGCAGCTTAGTTTATTTTAAAGATCTTTTTTGAAGTTCACAGAAGTTTTAGGATCTGCTATGGGTGCAACAGAATGAATGAATGAAACAATCTGGTTTCAAGATATTATGATAAGATTCTTACATAACTGTATCCATAAACAAGAAAACTAAAACAGATGTTAGAAATTAAAAGTTATAAGTTTTCATTTATCTGTGATTCATTAGCATGTTAAGAGTGTACGTGAGGTTACCATCAAATACAGTATTAAGCATGAATTAAACTAGCTCAGTCCATGATAATGAAGCAATTTCCTCATATTTTTCTTCTTGGAGATTTTCACATCAATTGAAAGTTTCAACTCCATTTTTAATAAAAGCCTTTGATATCTTTTTTTCTCCTATCAGCAGAATAAGGTTAACCAGGAGTTTGAGATGTGTACTATCCTCTCCTGAGGTTTGGATTAGTTTTTATAAAACTAATTCCCAAACTTTGATCTCAAAGTGCTTTGTAGACAGCCAACAGAACCACAGCCCTCAACAGATAAAAGTCTGACACTGCATTAGGCACTAAGCAGATGTAGAGGTCTGGAGTGATGTGTTCACCCTAGAAGTAAAGGAACCTGGAACAAGAAAGGTCCATGGATCAAATTCTACTTCATGTAGCCTTCTGAAATCCCATCATCTGTCGGCTCTGCCTTTAGTTATACAGAATCAGGGGCAGATTATCAAAAGAACCAAGTTTTCCAAATTGTTTATCATATTGGAAGCCTTAGTGTTCTAGAAATTCTGTCCCTACATGGTGTATTTGACATTGATCTCCGATGGTGTTAAACAGGAATAATTAAGAGGAAAATTCTCACCGATAATTGGAATTTAGGAATTCTATACTTTTATAATAGGATTAGGTATCATATTATTATCTCTATTTTATCTCATTAACAAATATCATGCAATACAATGATTGCAGTTATTTAGACAGAGATCTGGGATTTTGGAACAAGGGAGGAAACTGATGAACAATCAGATGCTATTTTTTCAAAGGCACTTTTCTGACAATGATTACACACTGAAATGGTAATTGCAACTCCAAAATAGCATAAAAGAGCACAGCTGCTCTTGAAATAATGGACACAGCACGAGCTTGTCTATGATATTTTTTTGTAACTCACTCAATAATACTAGAAAAAAAATTAAATCCAGAAGTGCTTTTATTTAATAATTATCAGCCAAACAAATAAAACTGCATTTGCCTTTTAGCACAATAACATTGACATCTAGTGGCTAGTTAAACTCCATGTCTGATATTCTTTATATAACAAAACACGTGGAACATAGTATTTACTCAATCTGACAAAATAAATAGGCATTTCAACAGCCTGCTCTCTTTACATAACCTCTAGATGATTACAGAATGACGGTAGTTTTTAATGACTAGTCTGTAGTGACCACTTCCAGTGATGGGAATTGCTGAGCAAAAGCCACTGCCCCTCAGCACAGCCCCACTGGTTTTCCCTGACTATCAGGAAGTCTTAGGCTTGGGTGTCAGCTGGCTGACAAGTATGTATCTTGCTCAGGGCTTGTCAGGAGGCACAGTGCATCCCTAAAGTTGCACACAGGAACATCAAAAGAAGAACAACTACACCTACTGAATGTAATGTTACTGGCATATGTGAATGTCTGTTTTTAGTTCTATGTGCTCTTCTTCAGAGGAGGGCCACAAAGATGATCCAGGGGCTGGAGCACCTCTGCTATGAGGACAGGTTGCGGGAGATGGGATTGTTCAGCCTTGAAAAGAGAAGACTTCGGGGGCACCCAATAGCTGCCTTCCATACCTGAAGGGAACCTACAGGAAGGCTGGGGAGGGACTTTTTACAAGAGTGTCCACCAATAAGACAAGGGGAAATGGGTTTAAGTTGAAGGAGAACAGATTTAGATTAGATCTTAGGAAGAAATTCTTCAGTACGAGGGTGGTAAGACTTTGGAATAAATTGCCCAGAGAAGTTGTGGATGCCCCCTCCCTGGAGGTGTTCAAGGCCAGGTTGGACAGAGCCTTGAGTAGCCTGATCTAGTTGAGAGGCGTCCCTGCCCATGACAGGGAGTTTGGATTAGATGATCTCTAAGGTCCCTTCCAGCCTATGCCATTCTATGATTCTATGATTCTACGATTCTATGATTCTAAAAATTACTAGGGGACTTCAGACAGAGGGAGATGAAAATCAGGAACACGACAGATGCCATGAGACTGTTCGCACTATGAAGACATGAAAATAAATTATTTGGCAACTTACTTCATAGACATGTAGAAGATAAGAAAGTGCCAATATCAAATAATGTTAGAAAGTCTAATTTCCTTGGTTTTCAACAAAATAACTGACTTAATGGAGAACAAGGAAAGATTACACATGATAAATCTCAGTTTTACTAGCATTCTTGATGTTTCCACATTACTTTCTCATAATCGAACTCAAACGTAGTCATACATGTCCTCTGCAAACAGCTCTTAAAATGGCTATGTTGTCAGTGACCACCTTGCCCTTGCTCTCCATACCAGTGGTAGCTGCCTCTTCTGACCTGATGACAAAGCTGCTTGATTTGCTTCATTAAAAACTGGACCAGTTTTTTAATCAGCTAACCAAACTAATTTTGATCAAACAAATCTGAGGCTGTTGAGTTTAAGCAATCTTACCAGAAGATCTTAGGAGGTAATGATCTCCTGCAGGAAGGTTGAAGTATTTCCTCCTACCTAAATACTGATAAGGACTAAATGGCTGTGCTCAGTGTTTCTTAAAAATATAGAGAGAAATCAGAGTCTGAAACAATAAAATACATAAGAGCTCTCAAAAATGTAACCTATATGGAAAAGATGAAATATTTTTATTTAATTATCTTCAAAAAGGGAAGAATGTGGGCATGTAAGTCTTCAAGCATTTAAAGATTCATTAATAAAATGATGACCAATTCTTGCGTTCTGTATTAACTAGTGTAGGGCATTAAGAAATTATCTCAAATAGCAACAAAGGAGATTTATCTTAGGTATTAGGAAAAAAAACCCTATATACCTAAGAGGTTAATAGATTAAGCTATTTATGCAGTGAAATCTCCTATACTGTAAGCTTTCAGGAATAGCCCCATCCCTGGAAACATTCAAGGTCAGGCTGGACAGGGCTCTGAGCAACCTGAGCTAGTTGAAGATATCCCTGCTCACTGCAGGGGAGTTGGACTAGATGACCTTTAAAGGTCCATTCCAACCCAAATCATTCTATGATTCTAAGTATGTCAGGTATGGTCCTTTGAATTCTGCATCTCTAGCATTTCATACCTTCTTTTGGTACATACACACTGATGAAAGTACCCTTTGTAAAAGTATGGGGGAAATAGATGAACAGGTTGCTTCAGTAAACATAATGCCATCCCAAAATGATAAGAAAGGTCAGAGGTCTGTCCTGAACACATCCCAGATGTTAAAATGCACATTTCGGTCTCCAGTACAAATGCCATGAGTCAATATGTATTCATAATGATGTCAGCAACAGTTTTGCCACCCATTTAATGTATTTGAATGGCTGAGAAACGGCAAATTCAATCAAATAAAACTGTCCCTTGTTGTCCATTTTTTTGTGTACTGAGGCTATCTCCATGGTCTGCATAATATGATTTGTGATTACATAGCTGACTGGAAGACAGAACAAATGTAAATAGAGAGAAGCTGATGAACTATTGGGAGTTATTTCAGAATCATGGACATTGTATTATTAAGAATATGCCTGGGAAGAATTTAGGGGGAAGAAATTTCCATTTCTTCTTCCCAAAACTTCCTATGGAACTGTCATACTAAGTCATTAGAAAAACTGAGGGACGAAAGTTGAGTAAAGAATATGTCAACAATTTGAAAACTTGGGAGGGAAAACATTTACTTCTTGAAGGTTTTAAAATCATGTCTGACTTAAGCTTTCTGGATACACTAGCTCTCATACTTAGCCCATTTCCAGATTTACGGCAGGAGTAAAGTAAGAACTACAGAGATGCTGTCTCCTTTGTGGGCCATGAAGTTCAAGGCTATTGTAATTGAAGAGTATAGCTTCACATTACTGTTAAGCTAATCTAATAGAGAGTTGCTGCTGAAAGGGCCACCCTTGTTCCACTCCTCCCCCTTCCATCCTGTCCCATCCCTCCATCCTTAACCTTTTTTTTGCACCAGTACTGTTACTCATCAGACACCACAGAAGGATAGCCAGAGGAGCTAGACTGGCAGAAAATTAAATACTGCCGTTCAACATAAGTGGTCAGACAAGCACCAATGCCAGTTCAAGAAGAGAAATGCTCTCTTCAGCAGCAAACCCATAGATTGATTTACCTCTAATGGAAAACTGTGCTCCTAAGGTTTGGTTATACAACCACTGAAATCAAATGTAAACCATAGTGCTTCCCACCCTGCAAAGAGCTATGCTCACCTCTTCTTTTTCCCATATCTTTCAGTTTTGTGGGACTTGGATGAGAGAACTGTCCTTTTGATGTCAAAGCATATGAATGTTAGATTTAAAATCTTGAGATAGGACCAAGCTGTAATCCATATACCAAGGGCTAAGGACAAGTCCAGTTTCAACTTCCAGTTTATTTAGGAGGCCATCTCTGATCCACTTCCCCAGCTGTAGCTTACTGTAGCCCACATAAAAAAAAAGCAGTCAGGTAATGTCTGAAAGTAGTACAGTCAAACATCAGAAAAGCATAACACAGTAAGATTTTATAAACAGAAAAGCTGTTTATAAAATAACTTCAGCATCTACAACAGTTGCTATAGTTGGACTCACTGCAGAACTTTCCTGTCCCAGAAACTTTATTTTTTCTATATGCAGGCTTTTGTGGCCACAGCACGATGCCAAGAGATTCAAGAATTGTAAATATTCCACCTTTCCCACTTCTCTTCAAAGTGCATAATCAATGATGTTGGCCCAGTTTCCAGAATCATGTCAGGATTCATTCACACTAAAGCGGTCTGCCATTTCCGTAAGACAGAAACAAAAAACAGATGCCTGCTATTACAGCTTCGTGGGTATATATTATTTATTTTGAGATATTTAATTATTCATTAGGATAATTCTACTTTTGCAACAGAGTCTCTGTCCTTTAGAGGAAACAGGCCACATTCACTAGACTTCAGTACAATAGTGCATGCACTCTAATAAGCAAATAGCCACTTGGTTCCTTTCCACGGGACACTTGAGCATCATCTTTATATCCCTTCAGAGTGATAATGGCAACACAAATACTAGGTCAGGAGAAAAAATACTTTTGCTTTTAAAACTGAAATTCAGTAGCCAAGGTGAAGATCGCCTTACTGCGTAACAACAACTAGCTACAACTTACATTTTACAACTTATATACTACAATGACAGTAGGATTTCAATTTTGAAAATTTCTCTGTATTAAGTGTATCTGTGGTTTAAGACTCTAGAAATCAATAACATGGTTGGAAACTCTGATACAGTCCAGAAGAAAGTATCTGTGATGGATGAAGGCATTTCAGACCTCGGCAGTCAAAACGCTGGTTCAGGTATTGTGTGCCTTAATGTCTGATGGGAAACGATATCAACTCCGTGACAGCTACTTGCCGTATCTGATGACTTAATGCTGAAGACTGGTTTTTTCCCAGCTAGCTTATGAGAACACAGTTTTGGTTTATAAAGCTTTCTCTGATGCAGCCCACAGACTCCCAAACTCTATCACCCAGTTGCCGTTGGTCCTCGCGGAGAAACTGGGTCACATACTGCCTGTCCTTCTTCTAACTGCGAGATGCGATTGAAAAGAAGAGAAACCGCCCAAGCACTCGTAAATCAATGTTACGTGTCACCTCGCCGAGGCTGCCAGGGGGCTAATGCGGCTGTGAACCGAGCCCTGTGCCGCGGCGAGGGCTGCGCGCACACCTACCGTATGAAGCGCGGCCACGGGGCCGCCCGGCAGCGCCCTCCCGCCGAGGGGCCTCCTCCAGAGCGACCCCCGCCTCCCCGAGCCCTCTCCGCGGGACCCCACCAAGTCCGGTGTCCGCCACCGGCTCTGAGCCGTTACGCCCCCTCCCCAGCTCAGCTCTTCCAACGGGGATTCCCTCCCTGAAAGCGCCGCGTGCGGTGCGGGGCCGAAGCGGAACGGGGAGGGGAGAGAGGGGCTCGCCAAGGCCTCCCTGGGACCCGCTGCAGCAGAGTCCTACCTTCCCAGAGGCGGAGACCGCCGCAGCCGGGGCCGCGCACCGGGTTCCCGGGCAGGGAGACTCCCCTGCCCTAAACATGATGAGCGGCTTTCCTCTCCCCTCCCCTGCCGGCACGGCTCGCCCTCGCCCTCCCCCGCCCGCCGGCGCCCCGCCGCGTTCCACCGCCTTCCCGCGCCCCTGTGCCCTGCGCCGCGCCGCGCCGCCCGCCAGCGGCGGAGGGAGGCAGGCCCCGGCGCGGCCCTGCTCCGCCTCTGCCCCCGGTTTCCAGGAGGGGCCTGTGGGAGCAGCTCGCGGAGCAGCGCCGCGGCTGGCGACCGGGGCCGGGCGGCACAGGCGGCCTTCCCCCGCGCCCCCAGCTCGCTGCCCCCGCCGGGCGGGCGGGCCGCGCCGACGCCATGGTGCCCAACCAGCTGCGCCTCTCCGCGGCCGTGAGTGGGGCCGGGAGGGAGGGACGAAGGGAGGCGGCCCGGCGGGGGCGGGCGGCGGCGCAGCGGCAGGCCGCGGCCTCCGCTGCGGCCTCCATGGCGGCGGGTTGGGGCCGGGGCCGGCGGAGGGGCCTGGCCGGGCCTGGCGGGGGAGAGGGGCGAGCGGCGATCCCCGTGCGGCCGGCGGGGGGTCCCGGCCCGTACCGTGCGGCCGCCGAGAGCCGCTCCGGTGGCGGCGGGCCGGGCGTGGCGGGCCGGTGCAGGGCTGGGCGGCGTTCCGGGCACGGGAACGGCTTCGGAAGACGTGTCAGACGCACGCGGGCCGGTTTTCGGATTGATTTTTCTCCGTGAAGCCCCGCACAGCGCTAATGCTCACGTCGTGGTCTGCTGTTATCTACCTTTTACTCCTCCTTCCATAGTTTTAGAGTTTTAATAAAGGGCAGTATCTTGTGGGTGTCTTTTCCCATTGTTAGAGGTGTTCGCTGTTCAGTATATGCAAGTACTCCTCGTAGTTGGTTTTACAAGGAAGAGTAGGTTTGAAATTAATTGTGGTTTTTTTTTTTTTCCCCCCAAGTAGGGGTTGCGAAATCTCAAAGACAGCATCAAGGTGGGAAAAGCATTTTGCAGTGGAGCATGCCGACCCTCCACATGGCACCCTTTATCCAGCCAGGATGGCACCTCAAGCCCTGTTCTAGATCCCATGCTCCCTTCAGCCTCTCCCAGGGTAGTCTGTTGGTACGAAAATGAGCACTTAGATCTGTTTTGGACCACGTCCAGGCTGTGAGCAGGCATGAGCACAGACCTGTGTGGTGGGCAGATAAAGGGAAGGATGGGAGCGATGCCTGCGAGGGGAGAGTAGCAAGATTAGGGCTGAGGTCAGGAGCCACAAGGTGGGATTTTAGGTGTAAGATTGTTTTGCCTCTTTTTTTTTCAACTGTCTTTTTCTGTTCAGCTACATGTTGTGATCAGGAGTTGACATGAACTATGATGTGTCCATTTCATTAGTGTACACTTAGCCCAGTGGAAATGGTTAAAGGAGGTGCCTTTTCTGGATGCAAATACCGCCTGTAAATGCGGTGCTGGGGAATCCAGCGATTTGGCATCAACAGTTGACATCTTCTCTGTCTGCCGTCAGTGGCGTGCCGTGTTCGTACATTTACTGTGTGTGTTAGGAGCTTTCAGTTAGTGGGCTTGGTTCTGTCTCCAATTGCTTTGCTATTAATTAATCCAAGATGTTGGGATTACTCAAATGGCAGTGATTTAAATGTATCCCAGAGCATATTGGTACTTGTTTTAGTTTTGTGGTTTCAGTTTGTTTTGTTGTTTGGGGAAAAAAGTTCAAAGTTGGTGCTACAGACAAAACACACTGTACCATTTAAGTTACGTAGCTTTCAGGTTCATGTTTTGATAAAATGTTTCATATTTACCTCACTAATTTACTAAAAGCATTCTGAGTTTCAGACAAATTCCATCAAAGCGAAGATTATATTAAAGGGTTTATCAAATAGTGAAAGTAGTTATTTTAAATTTGCTTGACAATTTTGCATGTCCATGTCTACATATGCCTCTCTTAAAATCTACTAGCTTGAGCATAAAGCTATGGTATCTGCCCCTCTCTTACTACAGTTAAATACATTTTCCTTATCTGAGATTGTTGTTTGGCTTTTTTTGTGCAGAAGGGGAGAAATCAGTCTTGAAATTTCACAACATTAAGCAGGTGTCTGTTTACACTGTCCTTCCAAAAGGGAAGATTAATTTATGGATAAGATTCTTTGATGGAGTTCATTTTTCTGTTTACCTAAAAGTCAGGTCATCTTGGTGTCATCCTAAGGCATCAGATCAGTAATTGTTCAGTCCCAGCCTCTAAGAGTGCTGTCCAGCACTGCTGGAGCTGCTGATGTCAAACCCAACTTCGGTACAGCACCTGCTCGTCCTGCTGTTGCCTTCGAAAGAGTGACCTAGAAGAGTCACGGTGTCAGTCATGGGTTGTACTCTTTTTCACTCTGAATTCATCGTTGATTGTAGTGATTCAGAGGAATGGCTGGAGCTGTGAAGAGTTTTTATGTCAGAAGAGCAGCTGCTCAGGACCTAGTCCTTAGCCACACCTGCCCTCATTGGCTGTCACAGCTTTCCGAAAGGCAGTCATTATCTTCTGAAGACCTACAGTGTGACTGTTGTAGCAGCTTTCCTTGCATCTTTTTTTGAGTCATTCCTGGAATCAGTTAGGAGCTGTTTACTGAGTATGTCGTCTTCTTTCCTGGGGCCCATCATCCAAGGGCAGCCACTTTGAGAAACTCATCTTTTATTTGAGCTTTTATCTTCTTGCCTGTTTTTATACTTCGTCTGTCTCGTGTTGACTTTCATGCACATTGTGTTGGCTTGGACTTTGTCCCCTTTCGAGTGTGAAGGAAGCGCTCAGTGTTCTTCTGGGAAGCATTACTTCTGCCATTTAAAACATTCCTGGATTACCATGATATTTATAAAATTTAGAGGCCAAATATAAATGTTTGCTGCACACTCATAATGCGTTCAGCCTTTTTAAAGACCGCATAAGCTTCATTAGTAAAATTAGCGCTTGACTTGCTGTTAGAACCGCCTCAGCTAGGAGACCTGCATCTGAACTGTGGATTATCATGGGACTACGCTGCGAGGACTTTGGACCGTTGCTGCTCTTTTTACCCATGTATGAGGCCAGCTTACACCAGACACTGCAGATATATGCTGCACGTTTTTTTTTTGGTAACTGATAATTTTTGTGTCTCCTGGGAAATAGAAAATAAAGGCATATCATAACGGCAAATCAGAAAGTTCTGATTTCAAGTCTCTGGTATGAGAGCTATGTCTTCAGAAGAGTTGAAGAGTGGAAGGAACATGACAGTATTAAAGCAAGGAAAAGGTACAGTTTGATTAATAATTTTTTTAAAATCTTAAAAATCAATCCTTCATCATCAGTGTGAGAAGGTAGTGTTTTACATACTCTGCACGAAACAGACCCGTTGTTGATGTCAGTAGAGGATACAGCTGGCTCTCCAGGATGGCATTTCTGGGAGGCATTTGAATCTGGAGAAGTCACCTCATACCTCATCAGAATCATCCTGAAGAGATGTATCTTTTTTGCAGATTTTGTTTTTCTCATTTGATTGTAACTAATTGGAGTGCATGGAGTGCACCCTCAGCAAGTTCGCAGATGACACCAAGCTGTGTGGTGCCGTCGACACGCTGGAAGGGAGGGATGCCATCCAGAGGGACCTCGACAGGCTGGAGAGGTGGGCCCGTACCAACCTCATGAAGTTTAACCAGGCCAAGTGCAAGGTCCTACATCTGGGTCGTGGCAATCCCAGGCACAAATACAGACTGGGCGGAGAATGGATCGAGAGCAGCCCTGAGGAGAAGGACTTGGGAGTGCTGGTGGACGAGAAGCTCAATATGAGCCGGCAATGTGCTCTTGCGGCCAGAAGGCCAACCGCATCCTGGGATGCATCAAGAGGAGCATGGCCAGCAGGTCGAGGGAGGTGATTCTCCCCCTCTACTCTGCCCTCGTGAGACCTCACCTGGAGTATTGCGTCCAGTTCTGGAGT
The DNA here is from genome assembly GCF_009769465.1 of Tauraco erythrolophus. Classification (NCBI taxonomy): domain Eukaryota; kingdom Metazoa; phylum Chordata; class Aves; order Musophagiformes; family Musophagidae; genus Tauraco; species Tauraco erythrolophus. The sequence continues at coordinate 18,718,906 of NC_141473.1, read as the reverse complement.
CCCCGACATAAGAAGGACATGGACCAGTTGGAGAGGGTCCAGAGGAGGGCCATGAAGATGATAAGAGGGCTGGAGCACCTTTCCTATGAGGACAGGCTGAAAGAGTTGGGGCTTTTCAGCCTGGAGAAGAGGAGGCTCCGGGGTGACCTTATAGCGGTCTTCCAGTACCTCAAGGGGGCCTACGAGAAAGATGGGGAGAGGCTGTTCAGGAGGGCCAGTTGTGATAGGACAAGGGGTAATGGTTTTAAAATAGAGGGAGGTAGATTCAGGTTGGATATTAGGAAAAAATTTTTTACCATGAGAGTTGTAGAACACTGGAACAGGTTGCCCAGAGGTGGTGGATGCTCCATCCCTGGAGACGTTCAAGGCCTGGTTGGATGAGGCCCTGAGCAACCTGATCTAGTTGGAGATATCCCTGTTCCTTGCAGGGGGGTTGGACTAGATGACCTTTGAAGGTCCCTTCCAGCCCTAACGATTCTATGATTCTATGATTCTAATGCAAGCATCAGCAATGCTGAATCAAATACACTGGTTTTCTAACTCGGTTTCTTTTCTCATCCACTATCTGAATTACCAAGATGTACATGTCAAACCTTTCCCCATCCAGATATGTAATAGCCATCCCTCTTGCTTTTAGCTCATCTGTGTACATGTTCCAGTTCTGTAAATGCTTTTTTGCTGTCAGTTTACACAGTTCCCAGCACTGGCTGTTCTTTTCCTGTACTACCCCTCCAGCTGGCTGGTGTAGCTGCTTGGGGTTCTGGATGAACTGTCAGGGAACTTATCTGCGTTAAAAATAATCTTTTTTGGAAAGGATCCTTTGTAACTTGGGTGAGTTGTTTGATCTGGTTTCATGTGTAGTCTCACAACTGTAAATGAGCAACTGGAAGGAAGGTACCAGACTAGGAGTGAGGGAGAGGAGGTGGGATCTACTTAAGCCATTACTTCTGCTGAAAGAATTGGAAATGTAACTGTGCCTTGAAAAACGGAGGTGATAGATCTGCGAATCAGTCAGTGCTTGGTTGTCTGATGGCATTAGGATATGGGATATTTTGGGTTTCTTATCTGCATTAATTTGACATTGTAGTCCCAAAGTGTGTGGAAAAAAATACTTCGTTTCATGGTCAGAATGTTGTGCTGAATAGACAGTACAATTTTGCAGGCATATTGTAATTTTCCAGCTCCCAATGTAAGATCTAATGATCTAAAATTGGTCCTACACGTGGGTTGGGGCAATCCCAAGTACAAGTACAGTCTGGGCAGAGAATGGATTGAGAGCAGCCCGGAGGAAAAGGACTGGGAGTGCTGGTGGACGAGAAGCTCAACATGAGCCGGCAATGTGCGCTGGCAGCCCAGAAAGCCACCATATCCTGGGCTGCATCCAAAGGAGTGTGGCCAGCAGGTCGACGGAGGTGATTCTCCCCCTCTACTCAGCTCTCGTGAGACCCCACCTGCAATACTGTGTTCAGTTCTGGAGTCCTCAACACAAGAAGGACATGGAGCTGCTGGAGCAAGTCCAGAGGAGGGCCACGAAGATGATCCGAGGGCTGGAGCACCTCTGCTATGAAGACAGGCTGAGAGAGTTGGGGCTGTTCAGCCTGGAGAAGAGAAGGCTCCAGGGTGATCTTATAGCAGCCTCCAGTACTTAAAGGGGGCCTACAGGAAAGCTGGAGAGGGACTTTTACAAGGGTATATGGTGATAAGACATGGGGCAATGGATTTAAACTGAAAGAGGGACGATTTAGATTAGATATAAGGAAGAAATTTTCACTCAGAGGGTGGTGAGACACTGGAACAGATTGCCCAGAGAAGTTGCAGATGCCCCATCCCTGGAGGTGTTCAAGGCCAGGTTGGATGAGGCTTTGGGCAACCTGGTGTAGTGGAGGATTTCTCTGCCCATGGCAGGGGGGTTGGAACTAGATGATCTTTGAGGTCCCTTCCAACCCAAGCCATTCTATGATTCTAAAATGCTGTACCACAGCCCAAGAAACTTTTGTTCTCTTCTTTATTTGTTTATAAAAGTGAGCACATCAGTTGCTGTCCTCCAGCCCTCTGAAAGAGTGGCTCCTGGGGAAAATACTCACCTTTTTCTTATATAAGGGAGATTGTTTCAAAGTAAAGACCAAATGTGTTATCGTACTTCTGGTTATCTGCATCTATGTGAAGATTAAATATGGGGACATCTGCATATGAAGTAATATTTTGAAAGACTGACAATGTCTTTCTTTGCCCTGTGTTATCTGGAATATACTTTGCATTGTCTGTTGAATTTGCTTTGGTTTAGACATATGTGAGAATTTGCACCGTGCTCTTTGTCTTTCTCTCTTTTTATTTCTCCATGATGGACAGTACTGATTTCTAGTTATGCCATATTACATTAGCAGGTATACTGACTGTATTGTCTATTACTTTCAGGCACGTGGCCATGGAGGCTATGAGTCTGATTTTAGTGATGAGGAGAATGGAGAGAAGTCTGTGCAAAAGGCTAAAAGGTAATGTAGTACAGAATTAACCACTTTGCATTGTGTATTTTGTGCAAATGGCCTATTACTGTGTATAGAAGATTATCCTGTGGTATGTAAAGTCCGGTGCTGAAATGGTTTTCGAAAATCAATCTCTTCGATTCCTACATCTCTTCATGTCAAGCTTGCCGAAGCATGTTGTCTCCCAGGGGCAGCTGATTAAGATCCATTCTGCCACGTCCATCTGGTGTCTATATGCCCCTTGGTTCTTGGAGCAGAGTGTTTCTTTTTTTCTGAGCATAGTATCAACTGCTGGGATTTGGCTGCGCTGTTCACTTCACTTCGCTGTGATCCATCAGGACACGTGGAACTACTAAGACAGCATGGCAAGAAAGGCCAAGTGGCAGCAGGTTTTGTAGATATAAACACCTGCTTGGAGGAAGTGAAGAGCTGATGCTGTTTGTTTATTATTTAATTTGTGAAAAGACCTGGGAATTGGTGAATTGTGTTGTACTCAATCCTTGAAGCGTAACTACATGTCTCTTACTTGAGATCACCTTTGCCAGTTTTTCAGTGGCTCGCACAATTAGTGACCTTGATTTTTGTAGTCTGATCTCATTATATTATTAAGAGGTTTATTTATGGGTGTATTGTGGTTTGACACCATAATGCTTCGACACCTCCTGCACCGTACTGAACATTTTGCCTACATGATGCATATATTTTTCTTAGCTTTTCCTGTGTCTCCCTTGCTCTGTTATTGGACTTTATTTAAGAAGGCTTTCTGGAAACTCTCCTAGGACTCTTGCATATTTTCCTTTGTAGTAAAAGTAAAAGAATGGGTTTTGTAGTATCTGACTGCATTCTGGGGGAAAAAAAATCGTATTTTAATCATTGGAATAATAGCAGGCATTGTGCTGTTCTATTTATTTTACACGTATTGCTGGGGTTTTTTTATGACTGGTTTTGTTCAGTTTTCGTTTTCTTTAAAAGAACATTTCATATTGCACCATTCCACTTCTAGGTGGAATATTAGCTAACCATCAGGAGCCTTTCAAAAATACCATCATTTTCCTTGTTCTGGCACACTGCTACTGATTCCCAATCGGGCTCTTATGTGGGTTCACTGTATGTGTATATATCCTTTCCTTGCTCTATGAAGATATTTATTTTCACTATAAGGAAAATAGTAATCTTAAGTTTTCTACATATTGCTGTTTTATGGAGTCTCCTTATGGGAATTTTGTGCCTACAGATCCTTTTGAGCAGATAATACCCTGAGTTTCTAGAGTCCTATATTCCATAGCTTGAAATATAAATCCCTGGCTTGCTTTCTACAGACTTCTCACTTCCATTCTTTCTGCCAGCTGATAATTATGGAAACATCTTTTCTTCACCTCTATTGAGGAATGAAACTAACTAAATATACCTTTTACTAAAGTGCGTCACTTTATATTTAGCTTTCTATTACTTTGTTGAATTCTGAAAGTGTTTTTAGCTGCCCACTGACAAGTTTGGTTCACAACACAGTACTTAAGTTTTAAATTAGTGACTTTTGTGATTACACTAAGAGAGGCAGAGCTGTTTAATGAGGTGTTGAGACATTAGGCTGAAAGGATGGGATAGGGTACTAGCAGTCAGTTATTCAGTGAACATACTGTCCTTCCTGTTCCTACTTGGGTGAGTAGCTGAGATTTATAGAGGGCTTTAAATGCCGAGTGAAACTGAGGGATCTTCAGGGTTTTTTTCGTTGTGGTTCTATAGTGATAATATTGATAAAAATAAATATTACAAATTGCTTTTTAAAGCAATTTTCTTTAAATGCTAACTGTAAGCAAAGCATCTTCCGATTTTGTTCTGCAAATGAAGTCTAAGCTGATGTTGTTCTAAGTGTGGTTTTATTCACATAGAAAATGGCAATATAACAGGTTTTGTTATTCAAGTTAGTTCAGAGTTTGGCATGTGGAAATTTTATGCTTACAAAAATGCTTGACTAACTTTTCTTCCTTTTCCCTCTACCTTAGTATAAAGGAAGATGGCCTTCTGATAAAGCCATTCCAAAGGCAAAACAAGGCGGTGTGGTTCACAGACACTTTGCAGCTGAAGAATGGGATAGGTATCTTATCAATTGCTTTTGTGAGACACTTTTCCCTTAATGTGAACATAGCTTTCACTCAAACATACTTGTTTTTAACAGGGAAGAAGCAAGAAAAAGAAGATTTCACTTGATAGCGATGGATGCCGTATCCTTTTTCTTCAGGTTTGAAGATGGGGCACAGGTTATCCATTATGGTGAATACTTGGATTTCACAGTTATCACAGCAGTTGACAGTGCGACACCAGATACTGAGTTGTTCTTCAAATTAGCTTCGTTTTGTTGCTGAGATGTCTCTGAGAATGCTGTACGAGTAGAGGCATTTCCAAATTCTTCCTGTATGCTGATTTGTCCTGTTTGGTACAAAATTATTATACGGTGAATTTTATTTAGACTGGCACAAAGACACTTTGCTCTTTCAGTTGAGTTTATGCAGAACGTAACTCTCTATAAGGCTGCTATTAACTGTGGACAAATACGTTTCTACTGGAAATTTAAAAATGCGTTAGTTAATTCAAAAGTCTATTCAAAACAGTCTCTCTCCAGTAATATCTTCTACAGATGCTCTAATGTAAGCCTGTTTAATATCATGTGCAGTTTTATTTTATTTTTTTTAATCCTCTTATGCATATTGCATGCATAATTTGTAAACTATTTTTATAACTACTACCTTATTTAGATTACAATCTTTCTTCTTCTATTTAATTTTACTTGGTGCAGTCATTACATGTTTTGACTGAGTGTATCTGAAATACCATCAGTTCCTTGTTTGTTTAAATAGCTGTTCTTCAGCAGTACTAGTTAATAAATAGGAAAGTAAAGACTAATTAAATACGGAAAGACTTACTTAAATCTGGAAACTCAATAAACAGAAAGGCAACTTCTCCTAACCTGCTTAGAATTTGGCCAGGCTCTACATAAACCATTGCCTGCCTGTAAAGTGGACATATCTTCGTCAGTCTCACTGACATTGTAGGCTGTCATTAGCCACAGAAAGCCTGTTTATTCTGGAATGACTACAAACTTATTGTGTAGAGACTTTTATGAATTTCTGCTAATGTTTTGACTGGTTCCTATTAAAACCTTAGTGTTATGCAATTTTAACACCTAGTCGCTCAAGTGGCAGCACAAAATGATATATTGTGTCAATATGTTTAATTGTGCCAGTTAAACCTTCTGGGCTTGCTTCTCTTTTCCTTCTGTTGGTGGTAGAAAGAGAAAAAAAGACACGTGCTGAGGTTAAATTAACTTTTTGGGGGCCTTTGGAAAATAAAATGTTTTCTCAATAAAATTCTAATGCATGCCAGAACAGCATGTTGATACAAATTATTCACACTGATGCAGTAGTTGCTAGGATATGTTCCAGGAGATAATGTATTTCCTAATTTGCTGCTTCAGAAACACCATACAAGTTAATTGGAAATATTTTTAAGTAGCCATATATGATGTTTTATTTGTGAAGACACTTATTTTCTGAATAAGTAATTACACATTTTTTCTCAAATTATGGTGCAAAATGTGTTTCAAATCATTCATCTGAGGCCAAGTTTTCTAAAAAAGCATTACATATTTTCATCTTCAAACTAAACCAGATAACTTTTATTTGTATGTTGATGGTAAAATGTAATAAATTTTTCCATTTTAATAGCCAGACTATTTTTGTTTATTCGTATAATAAAATACAAACCTGTTTTAAACCAAAACTGCATATACTAAGAAGCTATTGTCTAAAGTCCAGCTGAAAAAATGAATCTAGTTTCTGTGTATATGTGTACAGAGCATCTTTGATAAAGGAAGACAACTTTATAAAAGTCTGGCAACTGAATGAGATTTTAAAGATGAAATTGCCTTGAATTCATGCATTTGGAAAGCAGCTTTATGAGAGGTTATTAAGTAAAGAATGCTACTTAATTCCTTTCTTCCTGGAAATTACTGGATTAGGTTTTGCATAAAAACTCTTTCTGTTAAGTGTATAAAAAGTTGTGGTTTTTTTATTTTAAACTATGGTAAAATAAAAGAAGACAAGTTCTGGAACAATCCTTAATTGCTTTATTCAGTATGAAAGACATAAAAGTTTGTGAATGACCTACATTTTATACTATGGTGGCAAAATAGAGGATTTCCGACGTTCTAGGTAAAAACCATTAGCTGTCTTTCCCCTCATGCCCCCAAAGCTACCCTGTTCTGTAAAGCTGTTAAATATGTATTATAGGTTTGGGGGGAGTGGGGATGAGGCTATGTATGAAATTACTAATTCTTTCGGTTACAAATAGTAACTGCAATCATTGTAAATATCCAAAACAAGAATTGGCCTTGTTTCATTTTGCATCATTGTTTTTATGTAAGGATCTTACCATGAGCTGAACTGTTCTTGTTTTGTATGTAAAAGAAAAGATGGCAGGTGCGCATTACTGAGGGTACATTGAGAAATCTCTGGCAGTACCTTCAAATAACAATCTGAATGCTTCTTGAAATGTGCAGAATTGCTATCGTTGTCCAGAATAATGATAACCTTCTTTAGAGCTATCTATAACTGCCTTCTAACATTACTATCTTCAGTAAAAAATATTAAAAGTATTTTCAGGACCGGAATCAAGTCATCTACAGTTTCAGTGGCCCATTTCCCACTGTGAATTTTTCACTTGGGAAGAAGTATGCCAAGGAATCACTTTTTTTGTAGTTTTTATTCCATAGCAACATACTTCTTCATGTGGTGAGGTGGAGATCACAACTGTGAAGTACTGATGTTTGCCAAATTATTATTTGTCTGCTTTGCATTTAGTGTTACATTGTACTAAATAAATGTGTCCTTTGTAGTGCAAATGACAAGACGGACCTTGATGTTATTAGAGGAAAACCATAGATTCCTGTGGAATGAAGATGATGAAGCAGACATGAATTGGTACCTGGAACTATTATAGAACATGTTATTTTTAGATCGCTTGTACTAAATTTGTGACATCCCCTACTAATTAAGAATACTGTGCATACTTAGTGATCATTCTTTGATCTTTAATGCATTTAAAAATGAAAGACCTTTAGGAGGTCCTTCCTCTTGGAATATCACTCAGTGCCAAAAGGAATTTATGACAGAAAAACTGAGAAATATTTGTGCCTTCTCTGAGATCCAAATGACTGTTCTGAACACTCTGAAGGAAGCTTAGTTTGAAAAAATATAGTTTAATTTGTGCTGTAGATATATTTTAGATTTATTTTTCCGATTTTACGGAAATTACCCCTTAGCTCAATGTGTGTATTTGTTTTGCATGAAAGATGAAGCAACGTGTCTTGGTCTTGCTAATGTCATTACAATGTAAATGAATTGTATCAGGTTCTGTATTTAATAAAAATAATACCTTTTGTTATAGGGAGAAGAGACTTGCAAAGAAGTATTATGATAAATTGTTCAAAGAATACTGTATAGCAGATCTCAGTAGATACAAAGAGAATAAGGTATGTGTGATTATTGTAATTGTCTTGGTTTTTAAAGTACGTCCTTTTTTTTTAGAAATTGCTTATGATTGTGGATATGTTTGAAACCAGAATGTTAGTACCCCTTCCCTAGAAAGAGAGTTGTGAGACTTGTCAAGTTATTTAATAAGCAGCAGCAGTTTGAATCCAAGCATTGTTGCTGCCCCAAGAATGTGCTTCTGTGGGAATAGGAGCATTTTTGTCAGATGGTGTGAAGAGGTACATTGTGTGTAAGAAAGACAGAAAGGCAGAGCGGTTAAGGAGAAAAGGCTAGAGAAGTTTGCCTGGAGAGAAGCAGGAGATGAAGCTACAAAAAACCCTGGGAATGTTACTGTTTTAAAAAAAAAAACAAAAAAAACAGGAGTCTAAAAAGGGAGAGTTTTGTACTTGAATGCTGGCAGAACGATTTTGGAAATGTCTGTTCTAAGCAGCGTCTTTTGCTGGTTGTTCTTTTCTGTTTATGGAAAGAGGATTTGTATGTTCTTTGTAAATAAATAGATTTCTTAAGAGAAACAGCCTAGTTCCAGCACCAGTTTTTCTTCTCAACCAGAGCAGCCTTTGTTGTTTCCAATTTTTTGACTAACTCTTAGTCAAGAAGAATATGTCAGTTTTCTGTTGTAATTTTGCTAAGAGTGTTGCAGAAACTCAGATGCATCTTAGTGTTGTTAGCACATAGTAACAACACAGCTCTGCAAACAGTGTCTATATAAAGTTCTTTGAAATTATTTATAATATTGAAAGTTACAATCACTGGTAATATTTGGCAAGGACTAGGCTTAAACTCTAATATTAGGCAGAAAAGATTACAGCCTTCTAAAGAAAATTAGAACAGAAAAATGAAAAACATTAAATGACAATTAACAATAAGTAAAATGCTGAAAATGTCTTACCTCTTTTTTTGAGTAAATTTGGTTTAATTTTCCTATGGCTGTTTCGTATCCATCAATCTCCACCCCACCCCCCCAACTCATTTTTCCCTTGAGCATGCTTACAGATTTGTTTCTTTCACTACTGTGCCAAGTTTTCCATATGTTTGCTATCTTTTGTGGGAAACTGTTCTGCCCCAGTTTCCTTTTTTGTGTGTGTGGTGTGTGTGTTGTGTGAACAGTGTTTCCCTGTCAGACTTCAATGTGGCTGTCCTGACTTTGAGGTCACTCTGAATTCCTATTTCTGCTCATAAGTCGGTACCTATATTTTTGGAATTGCCATGTCAGCATAACTCTGCTGTATCATGTAATTTGTTCTCTTACATTAGGTTATACTTTCTGTTCTTGAAGATGTTCTGACCATGTGAGAGTCCTTTCTAGAAATTCATAGAAAAATAGAAAAAATGAGATTTTTCTCAATTACTGACTTATCCATGCCCATGTTTGGTAGAGAAGGATGTCAAAGCAGTTTTTTTCTTGGAAGTCAGAAATAGGCTGCTGATCCCATTCACACCAATGGAATGCAGTCTGTGCTTCCAGATTCTTTCCTGCCTTGATTTTTTTTCTGTGTTTCCAGAAACTGGAAGTTGGTTTGTCTTTAGCCCCATCGTGCCTTCTGTTTGGCAGTGCTGATTTATGAGAGGAGCAGGGTGGGTAAGAAGCTTCTCAGCTGGCCAGTATTTTGAATATAGTTGTTGATGCTCTACATGTATGATGCTTCATCTTGATATAGTAAAGAATCTTTACAGTGAGAACATTAATTCACTGAAAACAACCAACCCAGTGACGTGGTGAAGTCTCCCATCACTGGAGATTTTCAAGATGCGATTGCACAGGGTGCTAGATAATCTCATCAGGCTCCTGTTCCCATGGAGGCTGGACCAGATGATCTTTCAAGGTTCTTTCCAACCTGGGCTGTTTTGTGTTCTATATCCTGCTAGGTGGTGTCAAGTAAAGTTGGAGATCAGTTTCTGTGATGTTTTTTAAATATATATATATACCACACATAGTATATTTGTATAGTTTGGACTTGCACATACGTACTTATCTGTCTTTTCACAACTGTAATTGTTTTGATACTAGCCAAAATCTTCTAGCCAGCTAATTCTTCTAAAGATCTCTGCATAGAGATTTTAGCTCAAATCTAATTTATAACTTTTCTTCTGAGAAAAAAAACCACTGTTTTCCTAAGTACGAGATAATGATAAGAACCAATTTTATTGGGGGGCCTCCCTCAAGGTCTGAAAAATAAACAGAGCACCTTGTCAAAGACAGAAACTCGAAAGAAAACAGTAAGAAGCCCCAAGACATTTAAACACCAAGGCTACAGCTGAACTCCAGTTGCTGGTCAAAATACTTCACTCACATATGCGCATACATATACACATACGCACACAGAGAGATGGCTGTGATTCCCCTGGTCCCATAGCAGACCCCTCCCTGTGCTCTCACACTCAGAACTGGTTGGTGCAGATCCACTCACCCTCCTTGCTCCCAGGCCACTTTACCTAGCTGATGGCTAGTCTGGCTTGGTCCTCACTGGTGCTCACACACTCACTTGCACACCTGCACTCACCTCGGTTGCTGGCACTGTAGGCAAATGGGACCCTGTGACCTACAATCCTGCTTTTCTTTGTGAAGCTGGGACATACAATCTTTTTGTTCTCTTTTAATTAGAAATGTCAAGGTGACCCTCTGGTGTGAGGCTACTTAGAGACACTGGAAGAGTGTGCTCTGACAGTTCTTGTTTGTGATGGATCTATTACATTTTCCTTAGATCAGAATTTTCTAGGTCGAGATTGTCCTTGAATCTTCAGTGCATCTTGTCTGCAAGCTTTGAGGCTGATAAATAACTGTCTGTATTGTCAGATAGTTTAGTTCTATTGTCAGTTTTGCAATGCAGTAAGGGAGAGTGCTCTGCATCTAAGTTATACTTTGATACACATTGGACTAGAAATGTCCTCTTGTCTTTGTTGTCTTATTTTCCTAGAAAGGTTCTTATTTGCTGTCTCTGTGCTTTTTTTTGTAGCTTAACAGATTGGAAATGTCTCCTATTTGCTAAGAAATGAAATCTGTTTGACACCTGGTCGTTAAATAGAATACATTTTATTCTTTTGTTTTTATTTCTAGGCCAACTTGTCTTCCACTTGGTAATGTTAATGTGTTCGTTTTTGTAGTTGATTTTAAGCATGGAGGCTTTCTTGTGAAAACAAAAATATTTAAAATCTCTATGGCATTTTTTCATAGGGTTGTCTAAATTAATACATTTCATTTTTTCTGAAAGAGGTGACTATGACATGTTGTTGCTGCAGCGAATGCATATTACACAAGCAGTCCGTATTTAATTTGGGAATTTTATTGTTTATGGATATTAAATGGTCTTTCGCATTTTTAAAACTATCACTTCTTATTAAGTTATCCACTTGATACTCTTGTAAAGCATCTGTTTTGGAATTGTTCTACTTGGTGTTGGTCTACCTTGTAGAAATAGCTCATTTAGCATCTTATTGAACTCAAACAAAGAAGATGAGGCAGAATAAATGCTGTCTGCCAATGATACTTTTGCATTCCTTAATATTGAAGAATCTACCCTAATTTTAAATTTTCCTATATAGTTTAATCTGTTCCTGATATTTTAGCTTAATTGAAGGCATTAAATTGTATTTATTTTTTATTTTATTGTTTCTTCTTAGCCTTGGTCACTGTCACTTTCCTCTAGTTGGTGGAAGAGTGATTGGCAAAAATGAATATGGATGAGTACAACTTTTGTTGTAGATGTACAACAGGTGGTTCTGGCTCCCTCCTTTCTTTTATTTTGCCTATTTTTCTTGATATCATTACATAAATACAGTGTAAGGATATAATCTGATTTATATCTTATTGAGGAGTCAAGATTGAACTGCGAGAGAAAATTTATATAAAAGTCTACTTCAGTAGCAAACGTGAGCATGGATAACTTGATGATTGGTGAAGTAGCAGGTGAACTACTAAAAAGCAAACATACAGATAAGGTCAAATTGTTTTTTACTCTTTAATGTCAGCAGCACACATGCAAAATTGGTGCCAAAATACTGTTGATGTTTAGTCGTAAACTTGCAGGATTTTTCAGTTGCATCACAAGCTTTTTAGAATTAGAATACCCTGTAAAACAGCAAACAGCCTTTAAAAGAGCAAAACCAATTACCATCACTTTTTGGATCTTCTGGTTTCCATAATTAATTCTACATTTACAGGTGTATTTTACATTTTGTTTTTGCCGAACTGTTCAGCGCGGTTCTTGGTTTTTTTATGATTGATTGATTTCTGTTTGAGTGAAGCATGAGTGGTATAATGGTACTTTAGACCACACTGCAGATTTATAGAGTAGGCCAAGCACAACCTGATCCAGTCTTAGCAAACTGTCATCATACACAGTACGATAGCAGAACCTGATATTCTCCTGTGACTTTTTTACCAGTGAAACCAGTAGGTATGAAAACATTTAAAAATTAGTGGACTGATTTAAAGAGAGAAGTATTTTGTTGGTGTGAAAATTTTTAGTTTTCTTGGACTTTTTTATGTAATATATTGACTTGAGGAAAATCAGTGCCAACAAAACTTTTGGCTACTGATGTCTTTCTGTACAGTTTTTTCAGCTTTGTTATTAAGGTGCAAAGCATTTATGTGAGTGTGGCACATTCTTAAAAGCCAAAACTTTTGTTTTTCTGATGGTCTTTGGACCACATACCACTTTGTGCATGAGAACTCCATGCTGTTGCCCTTCAGATAAAGTATTATTATGGTTTATTAAAAAAACAACAATGTTAAAGACCACACACAGCAATAGATAGCTGTATTTCTGAACAGTGTTTAAAATTAGATTAAAACCATTGAAAATCAATCCAGTATATAACAAAATTTATGGCACTGCATCTACAAAATGCATATTTGGATGGGTTTAGTCTATGAGTGCACCAAGGGAAGGCTCATATTCCAAAGGGCACTTTGGAACTCAGGAGCCAGAGATGGGCTTTGCAGCCATTTTGTACCTCTTTGGTTTTGTAACCTTTCTTTCCCCTCTTCCCTCGCCATCTTTACATGAAGTTCAGAATCTTCTGTGCTTTGCTTACAGAGCAGCAATTTTATCTTGTTGTCATCCTGTGTTCATGAATTTTAAATGAAATACAAAATAGCCCTTTTCGAAGAAGTTATATTCCTCTGATTTTTATCCCTTCTTTCTACTTGTTAGTGAAAATAAAATTGTTTTTTCCCAGGCTGTTCTCACTGTCTTCCATCTTCAATCTTTCACTAGGCTACTTGCCATTTTGAGATGATGAAGGCAGATTTTACTGGAAGACAAAAATAGTAGATGGATTATCTACGTGTGAAGTTTCTAGGCAATGTAAAGAGAAATACAACTTAGTTGTTGGGGTTTTTCTTTGATCTTAGCCTTTAGGGTATAAGAGGTGATACATTGATAGGAGCTAGTATGACTTTCCAGCATTCTGGTGGTCTTCCTCAGTTTTTAGTGTGGCCAAAAATTGCAATGAAGTATCTAGTAAAGTCAGTTTATCCTGATGTCCTATTTGTTCTTCTGCCTGCTATGAAGCCTTTTAGAAGGGCTTCTACTGGAATTTGAATTGTATGTGTAAATGGGAATCCTGGTGAGCAGAGCAGAAAGATATTTTTAATTAACAGAGAAATAAATTAATTTTACTAAGCATAATTAAATGGATGAACCACATGCAGGAAATCAATCAACTGAAATTAGTCTTTACATTACTGAATACGTTGACTAGTCACAAGTTAATTTGGGTTCTTATCTTATAGTTTGGTTTTAGATGGCGACATGAGAAAGAAGTAATTTCAGGGAAAAGGTAATGCTGTCTTTTATTTTATATTAAATTTCTCCCTGGTGCTTTTCTTGCTGCTGTTTGAGATAACTTTGTTAGTATTGAAAATACCAGTAATTTTTAATCAGATAATAACGAACAATAAATTTACCTAACTTCGCTGTTTTATGACACATAGCGCTGGAGTGCACACTGATCTGCGTATTTTAAAATTAAGAGAACGTGATTTATTTTCACAAGGTCAGATTTGTAATGAACACCAACATAATGCATTTGATAATGTCGAATTTCATGGATATGTTTTTTAGCTGCTTTTCTGCAGTAATTCAATGTTACGTCATTAGTCTTGGATACCTTTGATTGAGGTCTCTCAATACTTTTTCTCAGGAAATAATTTTCTTAATAGTTTCTCCAATGTTGTTTTGTAAAACTTAACTTTTTATTAAAGTTCCATGTGTGATGTCTTGTTTAGGGCTAAACTGGTTTTGAAAGATTCAGTGGGAATGACTGTCATGTCCTCCCAATCCTGTTTCTAAATCAGTAGCTTGTTCCGACTGCTTCTGTATATGAGTTCTCACCAATGTGTTATTGGGACTTTGCACAGTGGTTCCCATTCCATGGCCTCGGCACATGGACTTTTTCAAGTAGCTGAACAAGCAAGGAAATGGTGTGAATGTATTGCTACTCCTGTGGGCAGGTCTTCGTACACGACATAATGTTTTCAGAAGTTGTGCATGCACACACAAGAAAATTGCACAGAGTGATACTATTGATCAGAACAGTTCTGTAAACAGCTCTATTATAATATATTACAAGAAGCTAGAAATACACTTGTTTTTAAAGAAAATTTATATCATATTTCACAGGAGGAAACGTGGACATTAATGGTGGGTTTTTTTGACCTATGAAGATTAAAGCTCCTAAAGGTGGTTGTAGGCATATGTTGCATTCAGCGTTACAGATTATATTAACAGATAGTTACATTTGATATATTTACATACTTTATTGAATGCTTTAAAAAGAAAATTAAATGAGATATTAGTAATTTAGGAAAAATAATGTCTTCATGGGGAAAAATAATTTAAAGCTGCATTGTACTTTAATGCCTGGTACTCTGTATTTAAAAATGTGGGAGAAACTGCAGAATTACACACTCTAAGCTTTTTCATGAAATCCTAATGGAAAGCGTTCCATTGAAACAGAACTGAGAAATAGTATCTGTCACCACTAAGGGGCGCAAGAATTCAGCCTTATCCCCTGTATGAGCCGCTCTTCCCAAGTGCCGTTTCAAATGGTCATTTTAAAAGAGGCACGAATCTTTAATGCCTTTCTTTTGCTATTTTTATGTATAAATCAGTAATGGAAATGGGTTTAATTAAACGTGATAAAGCATTAATACCTACCTGCTTGATAATTCATATTAATGAAGGGAGAGCATGAGCTTTTTTCAGCTGTGACAAAAATAATGGTGATGAGAACCACTGCTGGTGCACTGTGCTGCAGTTTAGGGTGTGTTGAGAACGGAACATTGGAATGAGTGAGTTACATTTGGTTGCTTTGTTTTTGATGTTTGTCTTTGTAGATCGTGGAGAAGAAGAGTTAGGATGAGTGAAAGAGAGATATCCCTTATATTACTAATTATAAATGCCAGATTATTTCTTTCTCTTCTTTCTTTCGCACTCCAATCTTTTGCCATAGGTGTTTTGAAAGGAGGTCATAGAGATTGCTGTTATATCACCTCAAATTTAAAATGTAACCTTAATGGCTGTTAGTGGTGTTGTATGTTGCCAGTTTCAATAAATGGTTCCACAAAATGGGCATTTTCTTAATTAAATCTTAAGGTAGAAACCCTCCTTTACATTTTATAAGTCAATGAATAGTAGGCACATGAGTTAGTGGGTCTGAAAATAAATCCTTAAAATGAAAAGCTTTTAAGCTATTTCAAAAATGTATTTGACATGCCTTCCCAAATACTTTTTCTCTTCTTTGAAAGCACGAATAGTAAGGTATGGTATGGCATAAAATTATTAAAATAAAAGGTATTTTTGCAAAAGGCAATAGTGGTAAAAGTTTTCTGTGGGAAAACTGTAACAAGTTCATTGGGTAGAGATGAAATAGATTTTTTCAGCAATATACAGACAGAGTAAAGCTGAAAATATGGGTATATTTGCTATTTTCTACTTACTTGTATTTGTAGATTAAATAGTAAATACTCATACCAGACATTATTTGGCATAATAGGGTTTAATACCTGCAGATTGATCTACTCTCTGTTTTTTCACTATTTCATTGAACTGGCATATCACTTTTAGCATAGTATTGTCTTTCTTAGCCTATTTATATATGTGTAAATACACATATAGTATGCTTTACCTTATTTAAACAAATGTTCTTCCAAACTTGTTTTCGTTTACTTCTCTCAGTAATTTCCTCTATGGAAACAGTCTGGATATCAGTACCCAGATAGTGCACCGTGTGTCCATGTACTCATCTGGTACATCTGAGTACTGATAAAAATGCATTGAAATCAGTCTTTTGGCTCTCTAGAATTCCTTAGTATATGTAATTTTCAGTACTTCATTTAGCTTGTAGTACTTATATATATTCCACCTATTCTGCTCTTCTGCAAGAAGCAGAAGGTGCTAATAGTTTTTGAAAGCACAGCTTTAACAGCCAGATTATAGGAGTTATAATTCTGAACATGAAGGCAATAACTTCCTGCAGCTCATAGAAAGGTGACAAAATTTGGGATGGAAATGGAATTTTGGACACATATTTTTCTTGCTAATTAAATTGGGTGACTGTCAGCTCTAACACACTCGTTTCCGTGTCTTCCTTTATTGGACATCTAACTGTTGGAGTCATGTTCCAAGTACTGAATAATCTGATCCATAGTTCCCTTTGATTTGGGTTCTCCATACACACAATGGGGATTATAATGATCTCTTTGCAAAAAAATGGGGTTTAGTGCTTTTATGACTTTCAGATATGCTATAATGATGAATACTGCTGAAAAAGCCTTCAGAAGGAGTAGAATTCTGTATTCAAGGTCAAGGTTGAATATCTGTTGTAGGGATTGCAGTGTGAAGGAAGAGTAGAGAAGCCTTCTGGCCTCCACTTGGACATCAAGCTGTTGACCACAACTCTTTGAGTGCAACCATCCGGCCAATTCCTTATCCAATGAGTGATCCATCTGTCAAATCCATGTCTCTCCAATTTAGAGATGAGGATATCATGTGGGACAGTGTCAAATGCTTTGCACAAGTCCAAGTAGATGATGTAGATTGCTCTTCCTTTATCCACCAGGACTGTAACCCCATCATAGAAGGCCACCAAATTTGTCAGGCACGATTTGGCCCTTTGTGAAGCCATGTTGGCTGTCTCCAATCACCTCCTTTTTTGCCATGTGCCTTAGCATAGTTTCCAGGAGGATCTGCTCCATGATCTTGCTGGGCACAGAGGTGAGACTGACTGGCCTTTAGTTCCCTGGGTCTCCTTTTTTATATTTTTTAAATATAAGGGTAATATTTCCCCTTTTTCCAGTTGGTGGGAACTTCACTGACTGCCACAACTTCTCAAATATGATGGATAGTGAATTAGCAACCTCATCCGCCAGTTCCCTCAGGACCCATGGGTGCATCTCATCACGTCTCATGGGCTTTTGCACCTTCAGGTTCCTTAGATGGTCTCGAACCAGAACTTCTCTTACAGAGGGTGGTTCTTCATTCTCCCAGTCCCTGCCTTTGCCTTCTGTGACTTGGGCAGTGCGGGTAGAGCACCTGCTGGTGAAGACTGAGGCAAAAAAGTCATTGAGTACCGCAGCCTTCTTCATATCCTGTGTAGCCACGTCTCCCTTTCATTCCGGAGAGGGCCCATGCTTTCCCTAGTCCTCCTTTCATTCTCATGAACATATCCAGTTTCACATCCAAAATGTAGAATATCCAAAGTGAATTTTACATGCTGCAAAGAGCAGCTAATATAACTAAAGCTGATGTGTCTCTCCTCTCTCTTCCTGTTTTTTCTGAGTTTGTTTTGGAATGTTTTTTGGAAGTAAACAGAGCCTGGTTAAGTTGCAAAAAGTTTTATATAGAATAAATTTTTCCTTGTACATTTTTACTTCTCTAGAACAGATACAAATTATTAAAATTATTTTTGATGACACAGGGTACTGATAGTCATACCTTACATAGAGTTAAACATACTTAATGTGTACTAATTTGAAACTTTTTTTTTTAATGGAAGTCCTGGGTTTTTTTTGGTTCAAGTGTAAGCATTGCAAGTTCATTTTACATTGCAGAACAGAAGTCTCTGAGGACACTGCCAATCCATTAGTTAGAAGCTTAAGCAGAATGTTCTGAGGTTAATCATTCACCAACAGTCCTGCTTGTGAGCCTCTTAATACGCATCTTTATCGCCAGCTCTGCATACAAATCAGTCTTCTGCAAAGGGAATATATGTATCTTATTCCTGCAATATTGAGAACCTGGTAGTGTAAACAACATTGATTATGTGCAAATTGTTTTAAAATTAGTTTTGTATTTAACATAATAAACCCAAGGAAGCTTTAAAGCTGCTGTATATTTTCTCATAGAATTGGATTTCCTTTTCTTTAAAGAAAATTGTTTATGGAAGGTCATCAGAATACAAATTGTATGTCCAGTATATCAGGTAAACTAGTAAGGTAGTAAGAACATCGGCGTCTTAATTTTGTACATACTTAATACTTTGAATAGTTTGATGTTGTTAAAGATGAATGTCTGAATCGCACCTCCTGATCCATCAGCCTCTGCTGAGTAAGTAATCATTTAAAGTATAGAACGTTTCCTTATGACATTCGTTTCTTCAGAGTTCAGTATTAGTCTTACTGTTTCATAACATATGCCTTCCTCTATTATGCATTGTGAAACACAGTTCAGGTTATGTTCTTTCTTTGCAAATATGCAATGTTAGACATGTATGATTGATTGTTATTGTGTCCTTAATCTAGATGTTACTTTTAGATTTGGGCTTCTGTATTTGAAAGAAGTGAAAAACAAAAAGCAAAAAGTGAGCAAAACTGGACATGACAACCCAAACATATGCTTGTTAATCATTGAACCATTTGCTGTTTTTGACCTCTTAAAGGTCAGTTTTCCTGTGGAAATAAGCGCTGTGATGACAAAGAAGGCCTTAAGAGCTGGGAGGTGAATTTGGTTACGTTGAACATGGTGAAAAGAGGAATGCACTTGTGAAATTGAGTAAGTCAACCCTTCAAGGATACGTACACTTAAAAGAAGACAAATATCTTGTGCTTTAAAAGCTATCAAGTGAGACCCAATGGCAATGGTATCAGTTCATGCAAAATGGAAAATGCTGAATAGGAGATAATTTTGTTAAATTAATTACAGGTAGTATGATGGTCTTGATTTCAAGAGAATGGTTATTATCGTTATATATGACAAAGTTGTTACAGGTTGAGCACTTCGCGTTGTATATTGGTGTTATAAAATTAGCATAACTGACTATAAGCTGTTTTGTATACAAGCTTGTCTGGTTTTAACAGCCAGTATTGCGTTGCAAGGAGGGTTTTGTCATTGTTGTTGTTTAATCAGTTACATGGCTTAGGAATCCTTAGGGCTTTGGATGAGACAACTTTTTGCACACCTTCAGCTCTACTAAGTCTTGTCTCTTGACAAGTCTAAGAGACTTACAAGTCTTCAGTGTAATTGTAGAATAATTTGATCTGTTCACAAAGATCCGTAAGATGGGATATCTACATGATAAGTATTGATACTTTTTTTAATGAAGAGTTGCCAGTGCTAAACCAGCGATCTTTTCTCTAGGTTTAGTAAAATCTGGCTTTGTACTGAATACTTTTTATCTTGGTATTTTTCTCAACCGTGGCTGCAATTAAACTGTAACTTTTGTTTTGAAGGAAAAGTTGCTGAAATTGGAAGATAGCCTTCTATCTAGTTTTATATATATATTAATAAATTTTGTTAACTGTGCTTATCAAATACATGGGTGTAATGTTCTCCCTCTGTCTTTTTCAGGACTATGTCCAGAATGTTCCTACAAACTAAACTTTCATCACCGGTAATGAAATACTTTGAAAATACGAGGGCTGAATTATTGCTAGATTACAGATATGATGAACAGCAAATAGGGGGAAGACTTCAACTAGATGATTAGGAACTTCATTTATGCTGAAATAGATTCTGTTCTGGAAGTCTTACAAAGTCACTGGATTGACACTGTTTAGAGTTTGATATTGTTGTGCTAATGAAAGTACAAAGCCCTTCAAACTGGAATAATTCTATCCCCACCACAACAAAAGTTTCCTTTGCTTAATTTCAGCCCAGTGATTATTTTTCTTTTCTGAAAGTTTATGCAAAACACTGTCTTTTTTATTTTCCCTCTTACTGTGTTTAAGAGCTGGAATGCTTTTCCTTTTCTCAAAAATAGTGGGTTTATGTGTGAGACAAGTGACTGTGCTTTGAATTTTTGAGTTTGAGTATTTGTTCTTCTTTGAGAATCACTTATTAAGGAGAGAAAAGTAGTGAATTTTAAACCTGTAAAATGTGTGCATTAAGATTTGATTTGTTTTTTATTATTATCTATAATCTTAGTAAATTCCACAACTATTGATACTCAGTGTTTATGATTTTCTGAATCTCAATGTGGCATTAACTTAGTTGCACGGCTCAGTAATTAAGCTGTACAATTATGTGAAAAGCATATGAAAGGGAAACCTTTGAGCTAGGAAATGATGATTTCTTTTTTAAAGTAACACAAAGGTGCATCTAGATGAGTGTATCCAAGATAGATAATTAGTCCATTTCAAAAGTTAGTTCATATCCAATTTCATTAAAGCACTGTGTAGGCACATATTAAGGACAATTAATTAACTGAGATTAGTTTGATTTGTCTTGCTTCTTTTTTGAACCAAAATTGTAAAACTAAAATTGTAAACCCACTTGTTTAGAATAAGCCTGGTTAAACATTTCCTCTTTGTCAACTGCGAGTATTACTTTGAAACAATTTTAGTGACTTCTTTGTGCAGAGAAGCAGGACAAAGTTAGCCTATTTCATACAATAAGCCTATTCTATAAGTAATGCTGGAAATAAAATGCATGGGTTGTTGGTCTGCAGCAGGTTCTTAGGCTTGAGATTCTTGACCTCAGGTTTTGTCACTATCAAATATGAAATATATTTTAAAATCTATATTAACCGTTTTTCTCATTACATATATACAAAATTGTTTAGTTTTTTTTTCACTATATATATATACGAAATTGTTTGCTAAAACAAAAAATAAGATTTCAATATAAATAAGGGTTTGACATGTAATTAAATTATTTTCTATATTTAATCTTTGATTGCCAATTCACTGCCAATTTTAGCAGCTTTAGCATTTCCTGTCCTTCGTTTTTGGCTATAGAGCTTTAGTGTTTCTATAGCACACTTCATTTTAACTAAATTGATTCGTTTCAGTTTAACTAGTGATATGTTTCAGAAAAAAATGACAACTGTTTGACTGAACTAAATATTTAAGATTTACTGTTGCTTGAGGAGTACATATAATAGAGAAGGTGTCCTTTTTTTTTTTTTTTAAAGGAGGAAAGAAGTCAAAGCATGCAAGAAAAGAGGCACAACTGCACCGGGGTCTAAAGAACCAAAAATTAAGAAGACAAAATTATCTCGTTCAGCAAAAAAGAAGTCAAAAAAAAAGACCCATAAAGGTAAATTTAAATTTTATACCTCCTTCAATTTTTAAAATAGTAAAATATGTTAGTTGAGTCTTAGTTTTGCTATAGCTCATTATGTGTAGCCATAAATATATAATTATGTATAAATACAGATATGTAACATTCTTGACTGTGTAACACAGGTAGTCAAAAAGATAAATTTCTTCGGTAAAATTTCCTAGGTGCACAAAAAAGATAAATTTAGAGAAAAAGAAAATTCTTATATTTTACACAGAGAGAGGGACCCTTTTGAAAAATATGCATTGCATGGAAAATTTGTCCAAGAATTGGACACTGCATACCAGAAACGGTGGTGAAGTATTTAAATCCTTGAGGCTTTGGGGTTCAAAGCCTTTTGGAAATCACAGATAACCTTTTTACAGCAGAGATCTTGTGATAACATATTTGAGCTCCAACTGATGACTTTCGAACTCCTGCAAAAAAAAATCTTATTACTCCAGTGTTTGCTTGCTTTCTTTGAATGTATGGTGTTTGCGTGCAGGTACACGTTTATGTGTAATATATTGTGACAGAAATATCCTTGTAAACAATTTAAGATAACAGATAAAACTAAGATAAATTTAATATTTTTAAATTTTAAATATTATAAAAATATTGTTAAAATACTATAAAAATGTTTTTAATATTTTAATATTTCTTTCCAGATCAGGTTTCTTCAGAAGATTCAGATAATTCTGATAAAGGTAAAGTATTTGAATATCTTCTGTGTTTTATGGTTTTGTAATAACTTGTATTATTTCATGGTCATTTGTCATTGGTCTTAGTTTTATTCTCTGGCAGTTTTAATATTTTATAAGACGATAAGAATGCTGTCTGAAAACAAGCAGAGATATGAAGGGTCAAAATAATTACTTACAAATTCTTGGAGAAAAACTGTAAGGAGTTTTAAAAAGGAAATCTTTTTAAGTTTAAGTAAGGAATAAAAATGTGGGCAGATAACAGAATGGAAATAATCAGAAAAATTGGAGGTCAGGTTGTTCCAGAAAAGAGTAGAGGGTGCAAAAATCGGTACATTGTTAGTAATTGCATGGGTCTATGTGTTGTGTAACGTGTGCTGTGTAAAGAAAGTACTTTTCTGATATAGTAACTACTACATTCACTTTAAGGGAGTGATAATAATATGTACACTACTCAAAAAATTAATAGATTTTAAGTAAACCCTAGGCTTTAACTAAAGTCTTTTCCAGCTACCACCTGTAGTACCTCAGAGACTTACTTGTTTTGAGTAGATGCACTCAGAATGTCAGTGAGTCCTTAGGCACTAGTTGTCTCTAGCTCAGTAATTCCAGTCCCCAGTTTCTTTTTTGATGAAACAAGCCCCATCTCTTGGTCATGCCAATTCTTGCTGCAGACTGTCTGAAAGGATTGAGTGTTTCTACTGATTGCTCTGCTGTGATGTGCATTTTTAGGAATATCCTCAGCACCTACGTTTTCCCAGCTAGGTACAGGAAGACCTGAAGCAGTTTACTTACTACTCGAACCATGCCCTAAGTCTTTGTTTTGTTAGGAAACTTCTATTGGAAGACTGGGTTTTTTTAGGTCAGGCCATATTTCTGAAAACAAGGTTTTTTTTGTTTTCACTCGTATGTGTACTTACATGAAAGAGTTATGCAGCAGTTTCCTGACAACTTCACTGATAAATTACAACTGATAAAAGTTGTCATTCAAGTAGAAGTAAAGTAATTGATTCATTTAATATCATAAGTTGAAACTGTATTGTAATTCTGGGTTTGTGAATATAAACCCTTAATTTTAGGAACAAAGTGCTATGCTGCTGTTGTGTCAAGATCAGTGTTTTGACATGATTGTTGTTATGTTTGACCAGAATATTAGTTCAGGATATAGAAGAGGTTTTTTGATGCTGTATTGAATAATATTGAAAAATGTTTTCGATTTTACTTTGTGCAAAGTGTTCTTTTTATTCTCATGGTTACAATTAAACATTGCTCCTAGCATTATACTATCTAAATAAAAAAAGATTAATTATTTTAAAATGTCTTTCATAAGCACTTCAAATTTTTCAACAGATTCAGATAACAGCGATGCACAAGATGGTCCTTCAGATGCTGACTTTTGGAAAGGTCCTTTACAAGAAGCAGATGAAAAATCACGGTTAGTTTCATCTAGTGAATTTGTAGCTAGTAAAACATAGTGTGTCTGTTCAGAACTGAAAAGGCAGAAATTTTTTCCTGAGCATTTTAATGAATATTCTGACATTTTAAATTATGTTAGATCTCCTTCCACGTAGTGAACCTAAGTATTAGTTTTTAAAAGAGAAGACATAACACAACACTGGAGGAGAAGACTTTGTCAAGCCACTACTATGCCACTGCTGTCTTACCCCCTGTTGTGCCATTAACTATCTTAGAAGTAAATCCTAACAGTCTACTCCCTGCTGTTGCACAGAAGAGGAAATGGGAAGGATATTGGAATGTATTGAAAAAGTCAAAATGGTCTATACCAGCTACAAATTCTGATCGGAAGCCTGCTGAATCTTTTTCATACAAAGATTATCTCATAGGTACTCATCCACTTTTTTTTTTTTTTTTTTTCAGGGAAGAGGAGTTCGATGAGTATTTTCAAGACTTGTTTCTCTGAAACTTGAAATTGATGTAGGCTGATTTTCTTCATGAATTGTCAAGATGAAAGTCTGGAAATCCAGTCATAATTAGAGACCAGAGAGCTCTTTCTGCCAGCATTCCTTTTCTACAGTCACTCATATGGACCATCTCAGTAGATTACCTTTGTAGAAGACTTAGGTCTAGAAACTTTCTTTTTCTTGTGGTAGGCTGTATATTCATGAAATAAGAGCAAGTATTTTTTCAGTTCATTGAAAAAAATACGTGGCACCCAAACTTAAAAGTAGGAAGGATGTAAACAAATAAGAATATAGTTCATTGAGATTACCTTAAGGAAGTTGGCTGCTTTTTATTTTACCTCACACTTCAGTTTTTGTCAGATTTTTGTAAAGGGGCATTTTGGAAGATTCTGCCATTAGTTTAAAGCCATACACTTTAATATATCTAATTTATTAAACAAGAGTTAATAGCCTTAAATTTATTTGTCATGTAGACATTAATATTCAGGTATTAGTCTTTGTAAGTATTTTCTAATGCTATTGGAGAAGTTCAGTTTTTATCAAATATGTATTTTGCTTTGATTAAGTAAACAATATGTGAAATGTTTCCCCTGCTTCTTAGAAAAGTTTAGTTCATTGTGACGTTGTTTTAAATTTTAGTTATAATATGATGTGAGTGATAATTCCACTTACAGAAATCTGGTTGGCTGGTAAAATTTTTGGTATTAAAAATAAAGGTGTGTGGCTTCCTATTGGAGATGTACATGTGACCTGTATGTTATCTGTGGTTTCTGATCTCCTTAACATTGATTGAATGTTAATCCTTCTTTAAAGTGTAATCCTAAATATACAAGTAAAGAATGTATGTTGCTTGAGAAACTTACTGGATTCATCTTCCTCTTCAAATTGCAACACAACTTTAAACATTCTTTATTTTATGTTTCCAAAGAAACAGTCTGCACGTGAATAGTTATAGTGGCTATTTTCTTTATCGATGAAAATTACTTTGGGTATAAAGAACAAACTTTTTTTAACTAAGTGTTCATGTTAATCTGAAGAAAGTTAATGTTGTATAAAATATATTTTTGATAAGTGCTTCCCACTGTAGATATATTTATAGAAAGTATATATAATAAGTATTTGATGTGGAAAATATAACAGCAGAGATGGTTGCAGTGTATTTATGAACATTTTACACGCACCCATATGAATAAGTTGAGAACTCTATTTACAAGTATTACTTAACATAATTACATTTTAAACACTTTGTACTTACATAATAGATGACAGTAGAAGGACATATTTAGGGTGTCCTTGAGTAAGAAATAAACGTAGCCTTGCATGAAGGCTTCTTTAGGTAAGAAGGTGGATTTAAAGGTTAATTCTCTGTCATCTAGCAAGCCTGGTGGAGAGTCAAATCCAATCTGCAGCAATCTGCTTACATGCATGCAACTTGCCCCAAGGGGCTTTTGTTGAATGTGTTGCTATATTTGTTGCTTCAGGTATTGTATATTATGTGTTCTGGATAACGAACTTCTCTTTGCGTCTTCAAATACAGTTATGAAATGGTACAATATACATATTAAATACATCATTTAATACAGTTTGAATAAAATTACATGATTAAACAACCTTGAAATAGCTTTCTTTAGTGTCTGCATTTAGTACAGAAAATAATACATGATACCCAGTTTTGTCACAAAAAGTTTGCGTAAAATATTTGGCCCGTTTATAAATAAGGATGTTGTAAGTGGGATTTTTTTTGTGGATTCCTTTAATTTGGGGTGATAGTTGTACCCAGTACCTGTGTTCGTAGAGTATTGTTAGAAAGGTATACAGTATGACAAATTATTCAGTCATTCTCCCTTCTCTCTGGATGCTGAGGGCCCTTCAGAAATAAAAGAAAGTATGAGTCTGCTTTCTTTAAAGGGAGAAGAAAACTGTCAGAATTGAGTCTGCATGTCAGACTTGTTTGTTACAGGGATTGCATTTGACATCTGTCTCCTCTTAGATTTGGAACTGATTCCACTAAATATCCGTGTATAATATACTAGCCATTTTCCTTCCTTCATCTGCAGGAGGAGCTGGATTTGTGGGACCTGAGTAGAAGGTATGGAGTGGACTCTGTCATTCTTCAAGATCAGAAGGTTTTGGTAGGGAGATCGTTGTTCATGAACAGCTAATTTGTGTGCAATCTGTCTTCTTGGTTGAAGAAAGAGAGGTAATTTGAGTTCTGATGTGCTCTACTTCTGCTGTCTTCTCCTTCTCGAGATTAAATTGGTGCCAGTTCATTGGTTTTAAAGTACTTTCATTTACTGCATTTTGAAAAAGGTGCGTTGGGAGTACGCGAGCCTTTTAAAATATCTTTGAATGTAGATCCTGCTTTAGAGGGATAGGTATCTTAATAAACTCTTCTGCCTTTTTACATTTTTACAATAAAAGGTGGTCAGTTTAGGAACTGCAGTCAGCTATTTGCATATGGGCAAAAAAAGTCGTTTCTCTCAGCCACGGCTTCAATTTATGGGTTTATTCTTAGTAGTTTTGAAAAAATACTGTGTATCATGGTCCTGTTTTTAATAAATATGAGCCAGGGAGTTGTGTTGAACACTCCTAAAGTGAAGGAGATGTTTGCTCTAGAATTGTATATAGTATTGGGAATGAAGGAAAAGGACAATTCCAGATTAAGGAAATACACAGAATATAAAATCTAAATATACAAGTTATGAAAATTGCAATTTTTTGTTTGAATTGTACATGTTAGATTTCATTCAGTAATTTCATATAAGATCTGTCATATTTATGTTTTTTCTGGACAGTGTGCAGAAGTAACATATTTTAATAAAAACACTGTATATAAATTGAGTGACATGAAAAAATATCTAGAGTGCACAGTTAACTCATTTTGCACCATTATTTTTTCTTTTAATTTTCCAGTTTTTAATTGTAACTTTGTTTACTCCATTAAAAATTATTTCCAACAAATGGCAAGTGTTTAAGAGGATTAGGAGATCGATCTATACTATTCTATGCGAAGCAGAAATCCACTGGGGCTTATTGAAGTTCTTTCTAGATGACTTTTCTGTAGCAGAAACAGTGTCTGAGACAAAAAATTACAAAATTATACATGTTTTGGATTTTCCATCCTCTCCGCTTCCGCCACCGCCTCCAGCTGCATTTTCAGCTAAAAAACAGAGAAGGAAAGGAAAGTGAGTATATTCTCTTAATTTTAGCTGCTCTAATTTTTTTGTTAAAAAGATGTTGCTTTTGTGATACATATAGTATGTGTGTTTGATCTTCTGAAATTTGAACGTGCTTTCACTACACGTCTGGGAAAATGGAATAAGGAACAAATAACACATGCTATATATACATATGTGTATATAGTGTAGCAGCTGATACCAACATTTCTTAAAGGACCAAACACACACTGAACCACTCTTACTGGAAAGTTTCAGTACTTAAATATATATAACTGTCCCACACATACAAAACTGAGGTATGCAAGCCATGCAAAAGACATAAACTCTTGGGTCAATATAATCTATGAATCTATTTTTGAAGCAGATGATACAAAAACTTTAATTTGACCTAATTGTGTAAGCCTTTATCCAACCCTGCATTAATCCCTTTGTAATTACCAATTAAGAGAGAGATGCTTTTTATGTTTGTTATCTATAGCTACTGATTCTGTTACTGTCTCTCTCAAATGATTCCACAGATGTTCATTGGTCATAGTTAAGATTCTTTCAATGTAATAAATTGTGTTTCCAGGTTCATTTAAGGTAAGATACCAATATTAGAATTAAAACTTACATTTGAAAGCTGTGGATCACCATGTTACTAGGTCATTTTCGACCCTTTCCACCTGCATTGAAACATGTCACATAATCAGTGTCCTACCCTCTGTAATTTGTGGATATAATCAACACTATGTTACTAACTATGTATTTTATTTTCTTAGTTTAATACTGTATTCTGTTGTCGTTTCTGTTCTGAACTTTCCACTGTAGTGGTTCAGCAAATATGTTTATTTTGGTTTCTGTCTGCTGAATGGATAAGAATAGCCAGGTCAGTGTGATCTAGAGAAACCACCGTGGTTCAGCATGTATCAAATTATTGTTTGTATGCGCTGGCTTAACAAACCCATATATTTACA
The DNA here is from genome assembly GCF_009769465.1 of Tauraco erythrolophus. Lineage (NCBI taxonomy): Eukaryota > Metazoa > Chordata > Aves > Musophagiformes > Musophagidae > Tauraco > Tauraco erythrolophus. The sequence goes on along the minus strand of NC_141473.1, from coordinate 18,690,638 downwards.
TGGCCTTGATTTGACAGTGCCAGATTTGTTCTCCACGAATGTGCATGGCCTCATTCAGTGCACATTTAGAAAGATGCAAAATAATTCACTTACATTTTGTGATACCAGTTATGATGTGCAAAGGTCAGATCCTTAGCTCCTGCAAATCAGCCTGTCCATGCTTGCCTGTGTAAGATTCCTTGTGGGAAAATACTTCTTTCTTTCTTTTACTTAGTCAGTGACTAAGTGATTCTGAGAAACCTGTGATGTAAGATGGTCCTAACTTCAAGTGGGAGTAGAAATACCTGAGTCTTCCTAAATGTATAATTTAATTTTTATTTAAGAACTTTATGCTTAAGAGCATCGGATCAGACTTTAGTAGCTATACTCTTTGCCAAGAAAGCAAATGTATAGGGAGGTTTGTGTGTAGGCCCTGTTTTGTTTTGTTTTGCTTTGGTTTGCTGGTATTTCTCTTCAGATGCTTACATTCCAGTGTAAGGAAAGAGTACTTTGTTCGTACTCGCAACCAGTTAGTTCTCAGGAATATCTCAGGAATAAATTAATCTTAAATAAGTAAGATGATATGATTAATTGCAGGTAAGTGTCTTGAAAAATAAATTTAGCAGACAATGAGGTGGGCAGAATTTCTGTGAAAGTGTGTGTAAGTGGTATCACAGTGTGAACAGGCCAAATATTTCTTACAGTAATAATATTTGACTCATTTTATTAAACTGCTCTTTCAAAAATCTGCTTTCATTAAATCATGTAACTTACAGTACTTTTTTTAACCGCTTTGCAACAACTTTTTTTTTTTTTTTTCTTTTTAGCCTAGTGACATTTATTTTAGGAACCAATAACTCTCTAGTTCCACTTCACACTCTGACAATAACTTGATGCGTGGCCTTGAGTAGTCTCTTGTTTGTGTGAAAAGTGAAGAATACTCACCTATTTCCCACAGGCACTGATTAACAAATAAATTATTGGGTACTGTTTTAAAGATGTGAAACACACACTTAGAGGAAACTAACTTTTTTCCTTCAAACTAGCTGACAATAGATCATTCTGTGGTAATCAGATGTGTTTATGTTTTAATCTCTGAACCTTTTCAGTCATCTCAGCTGATTGGCAAGAGCTGTTGACCTGCTGTTCCGCATGCAGCACAGAATAAAAATAACTGACTCATTTTACTTTTACACTTGAGTGATAGGTTCTCAGTTTCTATAAAATCAGATTCTCTTCTAGATTATCATATGCAGAACCATAGTTTCAATTTTAGGACTTGGGCTATCTTTGGAAGACTAGTGTTAAATTTGTAATTATGAGAAACTGATCATAGAGAACCAGAGCCAAAAGCTTTATCTTAAACTTGGAAGAGAAGTGGGGACTTTCAGTACTTTTTTATGTTCTAAATACTATCCATTCCCATCTCTTTTCCTTATGCTTTTCATTTTCAGCTTACACAAAGCACCTGAATATATTTGGGGCTGAGGCTACACAGAACATTGATACATCTCTGGTATTTCAGGTGATTGCAGCATTCACAGATAAGTAAGTGTTTAATTACATTCAGTTTTAAGTCTTAAGACAAAAGAAGTTTTACATTCCCTTCACTTTTGTGATGGTCATATTTTCCATAATTCTACAGTTTAGAACATGAGGTCAGTGTACTGGATTTGTGTAATCTTTAAAGGCTACTCCTCTTCCAAGTAAAGATAAAGCTAATTTGGCTAATTCAGAACTTGCATACCCTTAGTATATAAGTTTAATAGAATATTGCAGAAGTGCACTGCATGTGAGAATTTGAGAGAAAAAGAATATGTTGACTGCCTTACAAAAATATATAAATGAAAACCTTAGAAGTTACTTAACCTTTTTTGGCAGCTGCTTCTTCTTCCTGTTTCTTTTGTTCCTCAATAACTTTCATCTTCTCTTCATATTCATCAGCTCGTGTTTTCCATTCAACCCTGTTGTTTTGAAGACCATCAAACATAGGTGTAATTTCCTTGTGAAACCTTGAGAATTCCTATACAAACAATTTAAATTAGTAAATTAGAAATTTGTAAAGTCTGATGATTTGTAAAGTCTGAATTTGTGGAAATACTGCTGCTTTGGAGAGAAAATATTAGCTTTCCTCTTTCTATTAAATCTAATTCAGTATGTACGCTAGATTAATTAATTTTATTTGTTTTCACATTTTTTTCAAGCACTTGTTCCATCTCTGGTAGTGGGTTTTCTGTAGAAGAGAAAAAAACTTAAAAGAGCTTGAGTACCTGCTGGTGCACATTTGAAGGCATGTTCTTGGCCATGCAGTGGTGGCATATTGTTGGAAATACTGTGTTGGGATAATAATGCCCTATTCTCCACATAGTCATTTAGAAAAGATCTGATTTACATCCTGCACATTTTAGTATCTTCCCTAATCCCACATTTGATAGTCCAATTCATGTAATACAATTATAACTATGATACATGTTGTTTTATCATATGATTATCAGGATATCAAAAAAAAGTCTAGTATCCTATAGTATATTCCAAACAGTTGAGGATGTATCTGAAGATGTTTTTTGCATGATGTTTTGGGATAATATTAAAAGCTAGACAGAGATTAATAATGTTGGCATTTCAGTGCCTTACAGAAGACATAGAATATCTGTGTTTTCAGAATATTGCAAGTTTCCTATTCCTCTTGCTGTGCCATTAACTGTTTTCTGTAGCCATCCGCATGTTGAATACTTATTATTAAATTGGACTGTGAAGAATCAGACTGAGGTTTCTAACTCAGTCTTTCAAGCACTCTGAAGTTTCACTGAGATCTTCGCTTTTTATGAATTTGCATCACATCTCTTGAATTTACTTTGTGGGAGCAATTCTTCTATGTAACAAAAGATTGAAAAATTGTGGTGGTTGCAATAGTTGTTTACCCTGTGAACAAGAGTCCTGATGCTGTCTGGAATTTTTTACTGCCATAGATTGTCACTTATTGTACCATTGGAACTGCTGCAGCAGGAAAACAAAAAAAATTATTCTTACCTTGTACACAAATGTACACACAAAATCTATGAAACCAACTTGGAGCTTAGGTAGTTCATCTCCTTTATTTCTGTCCATCATAGGCTAGAAGGGAATAGCAGTAATTTAGATTATGTAGATATCATGCTTTTTGGTATAATGATCTAGTAAGCATCATGGACCATTATCTCTTCAATGTTTTAATAACTGTTAATATTGCTTAAAACAGTTAAATTATTTAGTACTTACAATTGGTTGCTGCTGTAGCACAGTTCTTTCCAGGTCACCTTGCTCCCAGAATTCGTTTGCAACCATAAGGGCAACCTGAACAATCACAATTCAGTGGAAGTGTCAGCAGAAAGCCGTAAATTTAAATGAATAAATAAGAGAACAGGCTTTCTAGAAAATGTGAAAGTGTTGATTAACCAAGAACTGACCTATTACTGTTTACTACTTAACCATTATTACTAACTTCCCTTCCACAAAGAGAGGACTTATTTCTTGCTAGCAGCGTTATCTCTGGGTAGTTCAAAAAGTCAGTTTTGCTCAAACCCAATAGAATTCCACTCTTTAATCCCTGTAGAGAGAGCCAAGTGTTTCCTTCAAAAAGTACAGACAGTCTGGTGTACTTAAGGCTTTTTCCAGTTAATTATCTCTAATGTTCTGGTGCATGCTGAGTAAATGATAGATTATTGTCAACAGGAACAAGACAATATGAGCAATATAACAGAATCTTCCAGTACCTGTAATATGTATCACTTAGAAGGCTCACAAGCATCTTGCAGTTGTATTTTAATTATGCATTGTTAAAACCTATTTCTGTAAGGCTAAGTGGTGAGCTTCAGCGTGATGGTCAATATGTACTGAAGTACTTATGTACAAAGCAGTTGTCACACTATATTACAGAATATATTTTTAGTGTGTTTAAGCTACTTTGAAATGGCAGCAAGATCTACAGAATAGACATGATTAATTCAAATCATACTGTTGTTAAATCTGTACCTTAAATATACCTGAAAAATAGCAAAAGTTGGATAGCACAAAAATAACTGAGTGATTTTAAGGGTATCTAGAACAGCTGACAGAATCAGAGATGCCAGTTTTAAATGAAGGACAAGTAGAGAAGGGTGGAACAAATGTAGAGTGGTTGGGGAGAGGCATCATGGAACCTTTACACTCAAAGTGACAGAAAAAACCCATAGTTGAGTGCAGATACTTAAATATCTGTAAAATTATATATATTTTTTTAAATGATCATGCACCAAATAGGCAGTAAAACAGATAGCAAATGCAGTATTGTCTGTTCAAAAAGTACGTACCTTACTTTGCACTTCCCAAGGCTTGGTTATAGCAGACAAGTCACATCCAGTCATCATCATAGCCCTTTGAAAACACAAAACAGGACTATGGTTAGGATGATGATAGAAAAAAAAAAAACCTAGATTTTTTAAGGAATTTAAAATGCACATTTTGAGAAGATTGTAGACATTTATTTCTAATTTAAAATCATAGCTATGCTCATCATCGGACAATAACACCAAGTCTTAATTTACATGTTTAGGTTCCCAAATTCTTTAAAATCTGGTCCTAGATAGCTGATTGAATAAAGAGTAAAATATTAACCACCTACATGATGACTTCTTTTTTGGTTGGGTCAATAGATATATATTTAATTGCCTCCTCTTCTGTTTCCATTTTTTCAATTGCATCCACAATCTTTTGAAACATAGTTCTTTTCCTGTTAAAACATACCAATAAACAATATATAGTTCCTGCATTCGAAGTGAAATAGAAAGCCATATTTCTAATATTTATACTTTTCCAAAGCAGTATTCTAGTCATAGTAGTATGAAAGTGACAACTTCTTCCTCTTGAACTCAATCTTTTCAGGTGACCTAGCACGTTTAGATTTTGCTATATACCACTGACATATAAAGTATTATGTCAGAATTCCTGACAAAGAAACAAATAACCCATTTCCTAACTCTTCGTGTTAAACTGTTTGGGGTGACATTCTTATTTCTTTAGTATTACGTTTGTTACTTCCTGTAACATAATGAATGGTGAAAAGTGAAGCAAAAACTAGTAAATGTTCTTCCACTCCCTCCCATCAAAAACCCAAAGAAGCACTAAGACCTGACTGAGAAGAACTTTGAAAAACATAAACATGTCTTGCTATTGCTTAACAAATGTTTTAGTTTGCATTTAGAATTAATTAAATAATGAAATTACTGTTCACTGAAATTTAATAGCTGCCATTGAACAACTTACTGAATTTTTTCCTCTCTCCTGGCTTTATATTGTCCCAGTCATAAGACATCTGGACCAAAACAAAATGCTTAGGAATAGGATGGATGATTTAATATTTAGAGTCTTTGGCAACTTTAGCACTGGGATCAGTTGATGTCTGCAGTTTTGTTTTTAAACTAACATCTTCATTTCCATGTCATGAGCGTGCTCCTGTTTAGTATGAGTAATTGTAGTATGGTATGCTGAATATACACACATGCACACAACCTTATGATTAGGCTACAGAATCCACACTTCTGAAATAGTGTTTGCTGTAACTAAAAGTGTATTTGAATGACCTACTAAATGTGTACCAAGTATTATATACATTTATGTGTTCTCTAGTTCGAAAGCTTATAATGAATCTAAGAATGTCTCTTCTTTTTACAAGAATTAGACTTCATAACAATTTTAAATATAGCTCTGTACTCTGCATGTGAACATCTCTGTACTCTGCTTATAAACAACTAAAAACAGTTACAAATTGTATAGGATTGACATTTTTTTAGTAGGAAGTTATACAGACTTTAGTACTTACTTGAAATACAAAGCCAAGTCAGTTGCTATTATTGCAACTTCAAATAAGTGTAGAACAGTTTCAAACTGGCGCTTATTTAGGTTCTGGAAGATGTTTAAACTCTGCAAGATGGAAAGTTTACGAATTCAATTCCTTTTATAACACTGTCTTAGGTTTGTACTATACAGGTTGTCTCAGAATAGTATAACAAAATTGGCCAACTACCATCCCTAAATTAAAATAATGCTACAAATGAAAAATTATTCAATTGGTAAAGATGGCCCTTATGCATGGCTAATAAATGGCTAAGTAACTGTGTGAATGGCAGGTGGATCAAAGATGCTGCCCCAGAGGCTGCACAAATAACTAAATCCACAGTGACTCAAACAGTTGTAAGTCCTGCTATTGCCATATATAAATCAAAACCAAAGAAAACCACCTGTATTCCACATAATTAGTAAAGAAATGGCAGTTGTTCATAATTTCTTTACAGTTCACATTCCATAAACCTAATTTTCCTGGATTTTTTAATGCTTCAGAGCAGATACCTTTTCCTCCTGTTAACCCGGGTCAGCACAATCGCCTGTGGTGCTGTTAGGGACCTGCTGTACTGAGTGCGGTGGCCTTTTCCCCAGGCAAAGGGAACGAGAGCAGCACACTCAGCACTTTTCTGAGTGCCCTGGTTTTCCTTCCTTCCTTCTTTAACTGAGGGGACAATAGCTATGAGAGCACAGGGCATGGTGATGCTGCTGTTGAGAGCCTCCAGAGATCCTGACAACTTCTACAACAAGGAGCAGGGATTAGTGCCCGGCGTCTCGCACTTGAAAAAGTACATCACCATCAATAAAACTAAAGGTGGTTTCTGGTTTTTTAGATCATTTATCTTCTGCATTTTTTATTATCATTGTGGTACTGGTTAGTGTAAGGATTTATTTGGTGGCCTCACGAGATCAGGAAATAGCACCGCCGTAGGGATTAGAAAATGAAAAATGAGGGTGGAAGTGGGTGCCTGCCACGCCGCTGCCAACAAATGGGATGGAAGGGGCATGTGTGTTCAAGCCTTGCCTGTTAAATCTCTTATTCCCTGCAAATTACATAGTAAAGAGTTGTAAATAGTCTCTTCCCTCGTAGCCAGGACAGAGCCAGGCACCCCTGCGGGAAGGACAGCCGATCCCTGCCAGAGACTGCAGAGGGGAGTCTCATTCCACAGCTGCCGAGGGTGTCTGCCTGATTCAGGGAAGATCAGTGATAAGAGCTGCAGCAGAGCCTGGTGATACCACCTTCTCTGTTTTAGCAAGGTAAGGTGTGGGGAGGGTCTGGCCTGGGGTACAGGGGCCCTCCATCAGCATCTCCATCCCTTCGCTTCTCAGCTACCAGAGCCAGCAGCTGAACGCAGACTTCCTGAACTAGGGGCAGCAGTTCAATTACAACATGTTGTAAGCAGGTATGGTATTTTCTGCTTTGGTTTCAACATCAGCTGTTTTGTTAGTGGAAAAAACCTGAGGAGTGTAAGTGAGGCCCAGAAGAAAAGCTTTTCTATCTTGAGTGAGTCTATTTCTGACATAATTACTGATGTTTCTCTAAAAGTGAAGAATGCATGAGAATTTGGCTTCAACTTCTGAATTTTAGCATAACTTTCTAATCCAGACCTCAAGGAATGAATGAGACACAGTGAAATTTGGAGCATCATAAGTTAATTGGATCTTTTATGTTGATGAGTGTGAGCGGAAGATTCATGCAGACGTACCTCATCTTGCAGTAGGGTTTTACTGTACTCTAGGTGATGCCTTTCTAAAATGGAAGAGCCGTGAAGTTTTGCTAGTGGAGCAGCTGACCTGTTGAAAAAGAAACAATTCCTTATGATATTTTTAAGGCAATGTTTTTGATTCAAGATTCAGATTTTTAGGATTAAATTGCTTTTGATCTGCATGTTCAATAGTTTATGTATCTTAACCACCACATTAAAGTCGAAGGCATGGCTAGATGCCTTAAAACTCAAAAACTGTTTTTTAAAACATGCCTCTATTTTGTCTTGCACATTCATTTCTGCTGTTTGTGTAATCTACGCACCTTCTGTGTACCTTAAAAACAGCCTTTATGCATCTTTTAGTATTGTGTGGCATGGCTTTTGAACTCTTATCTGGCTGTAATGACTGTAGGCCATGTCTCCTGTGAATCCAACTTACTGTAAGTAAATTAAATCTAAAGTAACAGTATAATGGAGTTTAATTCCTCTAATGCTGTTGGGCTCCTCCCCTCTCCCAAAGTCATCGTTTTATGTACTGCACAAGTCCTGACAGCTCAGCGGTGTTCAGTCTCATCACAGAGCTCAAAGCATTCCTCTGACGTTGGGCTAAGCTTCAAGCAGAGGAAATTCTGCATCAGACAATGGTAGTGGGAGGAAGTGTCCTGTCTACATAGGCTCCAGGTGGTTCTGCTGTTTGGAAGTGTATTTCCTCCTTTCTTCCCTTCACTAATAACTCTGTGCCTCACATAACCCAAGGCAGATTGCTACATGACACCCGTATTTTCTGAGTTGTGATTACGACTGTCGTGGTAAAGCCTGATAACTTATTTATAAATAGCTTTACTGCGTATGACCTCATGTAGAGGGCTTTCAGCAAGGGAAGACCACGGTAGGAAGATTTAAAACCTTCCTTAAACTTATTTGGATGAGAGGCAGTCCGCTGAATAAGAATCAGCAGCTGTCATTCTCTCTCTCCTACGTCACTTGGAGAATCCCTGGCAATAATCAGAAAATCCCCTCGCGTCACTGCTCCAGCATGCACACTGAAACACCTCTCCTGGGAGGAGTGTGTCCAGGGTCAGAGGAGGATGAATCGTTCTGGAGATACAGTTGGTGGGAAACTGTACTCAGAAAATTATGATTATGATCTTCTGGTACTTGTGATGTTCTGAGAAATCTGTGTTCTCTGGCTAGCACATAGAAACAAGCCCTAACAGATCACGTAAAAGACTAAATGGTAGATTGTTCATTGTTCAGTCTTCAGGGGAAGAGTGGGTCTCACCATGATTTGTAATACTGTAATAAAAAGGTAAGTTTAAAACAAAATGAATTAATATTGCTTTGTAACAAGCATCTACTAATTAATGTTGTTTCATAACAGACGAGAAAAATCACAAAGAAATCCTTTAGAATATTTTCTCAGAAAAAAAAAAAAAGATCATGAATTGCAAAGCTGAACCTCATTATGTGTAACTTACTGGGATGTGGACCCAGTGGCAGAACACCAGCTCTTTAGCTCAGAATCCTGTATAACATGAGATTACACCTCACAAAGGGCCCACATCAATCAGTAAACTGAGTGGGGGGGGGAACAACTGAGCTAGTCGAACCAAACAGTAGGAAACAGAGAAAAAGACTGCATCTTAAATCCTGTCTCCCTCTAAACTGGCTCTTGTCTATGCCACATCCTGAATCCGTCTCCAGAAAAGTGCTTATGCCCTGTCTTGAAAAAAACTATTCCAGTCAGGGTTTTTAATTTTCTCATTTCTTTGTGGCCTTGTGCATGAGGCTTGACTACAATCCAAGCATTGCAAGAGCTTAATCTCTCTGAAAAATGAATTGCAGCTCCAGGAGATCCCTCTAAGATTCTGCTTTCGCATTTTGTGTTTCAGCTGTCATGGCAAATGCTCTGAGTCAGAAATCTTCTGTAGGATAAATGTTCATTCATGCCAGACGAATGTGGAATATATACCTTATATTTTTGCAAGTTTTAACATGTTTCTTTTGTTTGCCACTAAAAATACTACATGTCCATGTATTCGAGCATTCGTACTTACTTCATCTGATACAAGTTATTGGTCCCTCTGTGATCAATGTCATGACAAAAAGCAGCAGCAACCATGGCAAAGGCTTCTAGATCAGTATAGTATTTCTTTATTTTGCCTGTCTGTAAAAGAAAACAGACAGTTCTGAGTGTGTACCTTCCTGAATTTTCCAGTTGCAATTAAAAGGAAAACAGAATAATGAATGTAAGGTTAATATTAGCAACATTACCATCAGCAGAGTAAACATTGTTTGTCCCACATTGAATCCATGTCGCCAGTTGTGGTAAGTGATATCTCGATAACCCTTCCTGACTGTGTACATCCATCTTGTAAGGACCTGTTATGAACAAAGTGGTTAAGACTGTGCTGTTTATTGAAATAAAATGATGGAATTCCTATAGAATTACTGAAATACACTGAAATTACTGTAATAGTAAATTCTATGGAAATAATTGCTTTTCATTGAATTAAACATTGAAACAACAAATTGTTCTTATGTAAATGCATGTTGATTTAATTCGTTCCACAGCTCTCACAATTTCAGGATTAGTTTTAAGTCTTTATGGAAAATATACAAATATTTAATTAAGAATGGAAGATCGTTACCCATATCACTAGTATTTCAGTCTTGCCTACTGCTATATTAAAGTACCTACATTCAGCTATTTTTCTTCTATCTTAAAATAAATATAAACAAGACAAAATAAATCAGACCTCAGCTGGGACTTTGAACTTTTCAACAACATTTATCTCAAAGAACAGCCGTATTCCACAAGTTATCAGGCCATGCTCTGTAACAGGGAAGTCACTGAAGCGGAATTCGTACAGTTCTAAATCTTTGGGATCAGGTAATTCTTCTTTCTGTTAGGAAAAGTCAAAAACACAAGGGTTTTTTCTGGCAAGAACAAAGTTGAAAAAACTTTTTTATTTTCTTTTCTGGCTTTAGTAGAAATATTGCCCAAGGACAGTAGGCTTAGTGTATCTTCAAAGGCCTCAGATTTCAGTACAAACTAAAGTATATTAAGTTATGAAACACAATCATGGTACTGCTGGCTTTCTTCTCAAAGAAGATAGGTAAAAATCTTGGCCAAATGGTGTTTCTTCCTACTCTGAATTCCAACACAATCTGTTATGACCATCTCAACATTTCCTTAGTTGAGAAATCTCAGGCCTTTGAATTTCTCGTTCGTAGTATAAAATCCTACCATTCTCCCGTTTTTAGCCTGGTCTCAAGGCTGCAGTTTGTATTGTTTACAACTAAAATTATTCTTGTTAAGTGTTGTTCTGCCCTTTTGGATCTTATGAATAGTGATGAATATAGTGACCAAAAACAACCTGTCTAGAACAAAACATTTTTACTTTACTGTAGAATAAAGTATAACAACTTTTTTTTTTTTAATAACAAAAGGGTTGCTTGCATGCCTACCTACCCATAGCCTTGTCTTCTCTTGAAGAGACTATAGGCATGCAAAGATTCCTGTATATTTTTAACCTCTGGAGTGTTGGTGGCTTGTTTCTGCTTCACAACCAACTCTCAAAATTACTCTGTCTTACCTTGTCTCCTGTGACAGTCTCTCTTTGTCTGTCAAAGCCTATATACACTTAATAGACAAACCTGTAAGATTGATTTGGTACATGGAAAGTGGACTGGAAAATCCTACAAGATCAGATGTAAAAATTCACATATTGTATTTGTGTTCTTATTTGTCTGCTTGCTTGAATGATCTCAGTATATGCATAAAGTATGAGTTTGTCATCAGCCAAAACCCTCAAGTCCTTCCCATCAGGGCTGCTCTCAATCCATTTTCCACCCAGCCTGTATTTGTTCTTGGGATTGCCCTGACCCATGTGCAGGACCTTGCACTTAGTCTTGTTGAACGTCATGAGGTTCACAGAGACCCATCTCTCAAGTCTGTCAAGGTCCTTCTGGCTGGCATCCCTTCCTTCCCTCCAGTGTGTCGAGCACACCACGCAGCTTGGTGTCATCGACAAACTTCACATTGAATAGTGTAACTGGTAATAGCTATATTAGTGAACTATTCTATAATGCTTTTCATCTGTATATTCCAAACCCTAGGGAGAGCGGTGTTATATTTTAAAGGGTGCACCCCAATCCAAAAAAGAATTAGTTCAGGGAAGTCTGATGCAACACAAAAAGTAGATTATATGATTACAATTATTCCCTTCCTCCACAGTAGTCTATAAATGATCTCTATTTTACGGATAAGGAAAAATGATGACTGAATGTATGCATATATTTCCACAAATAAGCCTGAACATCCATGCAATAGTATTTCCTTCTGCCTGGTATTTTTCTTTATATCTACTCTGATCTGAGGTCAAGGACAAGGAAACCTGGAGCAGTGATGTTTTAAGACCCATTACTTTGTGAATCATCAGATCTAGAAACACCTGCTTTATCCCATTAGCTATCTGGGATTCCAGGTCTTATAATAGGATAAAGCATTTGCATGTAGCCTTGGAAGTGCAGAAGATATTAGACCTTTGAATTTGTGACTCCACAATGTTAGAGAACTCATTTTAATTGCTTTTTTGAGATTTAAAAATTCATACCAGTATTATGTTTTTATGTTTGGAGCCTGTAGCGTAATAATCACTTGTTGCTCTACCAGTAGAGAGATTTTATAGTGTTTATTTTTTTTTAATTCTTCATGCAGCTAAATTAAATTTGCTTTAAAAGGTATGTGAAGCTATATACGATCTGTTGATGTTTTTTGGTTTCACCACTTGTAAGCTGTGTGAGCATCTGTTTTGTGGAAGCCAGTAAAACCTTAACATCATTGCATTCTGGCATTCATGTGTACATAACTAAAAATAGTTTAATGAGATCTTTTCCCTATGGCTATGTCTACATTAGCAAATGTGGTGTCATAGGAGGAAATATGTAAAGTGGTCAGTACTGGAAGTCAACAGATTTGTGTGCATTTGCATCTTCAGCCTAGCTCTGTTTTGGTCAGTGGACAGAGGGAGTTCATTCAGTGTTTTCCTGGAGCACATCTTTGAGTTTTGTTTTAGATGAAGTAAACCAGTGCATGTGCTCCAGGACTGCTCCACAAGAAAAAATGAAATGCACTAAGTGAGCACCAACAGGAGTTTTCCTCCAAAAAGGCACTCCCTTTATAGTTTAAATACTAGGCCAGCCAGAGGACTACACAGTCTGGAAGAGAAAGTTACTCATTTTTGGTTTAGTAGTAGCAGAGCTTTAACTCATTAGGTCAAATCTGTTTCATCACTGTGAAGTCACTGATCACTGTCTTTGGACTCCTCTGCCTAAGGAAATGCAGGAAAATCAGTCTGAAAGTAGGTTAGTTCCACTGGACACTCCTATATGTGTTCTCTTCCTCAGAATGAAAGTGACCTTAGATCAATGTCCCTTTTATTTTCAAAATTTAATAAATTCAGTTATAGTTATAGCACTATCCCCATGGGTATTTAAAAAGTTAAACTCTTTAAAAGTCAATTGCTATAAACCTTTCTATATAACTCTTAATGTACAAGTCTATTGACACATATTTGGGACAGAATGTTTCCCTGTAGGAAACAGTGGGATCTGCACATAGAAGTACCAATGAGGTTGAAGATGTATTATTAAATCAACTCCATCTAGTTTTTGGAACTGATAGGTAAAATCAATTGTATTAATCAGGATTTGGCTATACACAACTTTTTCTATAAGGAGAACGCATTAGTATCTGATATAAACATGCTACCAGAATTTTCAGTTTAATGACTTACCAAAATCCTGATAAGATCCTTTTGATCACATTCTTCTATACTATTGACATTTAATTTCTCCTTGTATTTCTAAAAATGAAAACGCATAAGAAATTCAGTTTTTGTGTAGCAAATTTCTGACTTTAATTTTATGACTGTGGACAGAAACTTACCAGTATAGATTCAACTTCAGATGGGGTGGCCTTTGTCTGGTACATAAGCATTTCCTGAGCGATGTCTTTCCTGTTTTCAAGCTTGTTCATTTTGTCGTAAGTGTCGGTATTTAAAACGGACCACCCCAGGAACTGTGTGAGAGTCTGGAAAAAAAGGCAAGCAAAGTGGAGATGACACCATAACAATAAAATTAAACTGGCAATTTGAACTTACTTTTCTTAAACTCCAGTTTCTGGTAGTGCCCTCTGAAAAGCAATGTGTAACTCTACTTGTTAGAGGCCTTTACCTTCCTGAGGTTCTTTTTACACCTCACAGCTTTTAATGATGTTGTTTGTCTCAACCTAGTAATTAAGGGCCCATATTCCCATTTACATACAGGACTTTGAGGCTTATGAAGATTAAGTTAGCTGAGTGGACTTGGATAAGCTGTGTAGCATCTTATCTTGCCCAAATGAATGCATCGTGCACGCTTTGGGAACATCCATGATCACAGGCCTGATATCTATTGACAAGCAGCATGCCATACCTGCTTACCCACTGCTAATTAAGAGATGCTGACCATCACTAAAAAGTCAAATGATTAAAAATAAAATGATATCTGACTTTTGGTCATTATTGGAATGTAAATGATCTCATAAACTTTCAGGTTTATAAAGGGAAACACAATTTCTGATTCTTAAGAAACTGTATAATGAAGAAGATATTCAGTTAGATGTTGATATAGCCTATTTGAAAATTTTTAGACATTTTAAAATTGCTTTTTACAACAATATTTTTATTAACATTATATGGCTCCTTAAAGCTTCTAATCTTATTAAGCTTACTTCAATGATCTGTTCATCATACTCATCAAAAGGTTTTCCATCTTTCCTATTGTAAAATGTTGCAACTCCCACTATTTCTTCTTTTTTGTTGACAATAGGCAATGACAGGACATTTTTGATAACCCATCCGGTTTCATCCACTGGTCCTTTCTGTTGGAAAGCCAAAGAACAGGAAACGTATATTTCTTTGAAAGTAGTAACACAGCTATTGAAACAGACAATGCAACACTAAGACCCATGCATCACAAAGGATAAATTATTTATGTAATCAACTGTATAACTAATTGTTGGAAAGTATTAGCATATTTTTTCTACAGTATCTATAATTATTAACATTACTGGAATTACCTGAAATGTGAAATATTCATCTGCTGGTGCATTCATCATGTTACAAATCTGCAGCATAAAGAAAAGGAGACATTGTTTAAATGGAGTATAATGTGCACCAAGGCTTGGCCTGATATTTTAAAAATGCGTGTTTATTTTCTAAGCAAACAATAGTGAGCACCCTAGCTAGCTACAGAAACTAAAATTGTTCCTATAAATTAGATGTGGTTATTCTAACAGACGTTATTCTGGATTGCTTGTAGCAAAGTCCCTCATGTATGATGTGTCACAGTACGTAAACATAATGGTTAAGAAAATCACTTCCAGTTTAAAATGACATGGGGGGTTATATAAAGAAATAACTGAGTACTAAGGGCTCTGTCCTTACTGCTATTAGGATTATTAGTAACTGTCATACATCACATCTTTGTATTACATGTATTGTTCATGCAAGAAGAGATAAGAAAAAAGAAAATTTTAAAACTGTGTATATAACAATTTTCTTACTTTGATATTTTGTTGTGAGGTTTAGCACACCTGGAAAGTGACATCTGACACATACATTATTCCTCCGATATCACCACAATCAGAGGGAAATTTTCCTGATGTTTTGGCCATTTGTGCTGAGGACTTGTCTCCATCCAGACTACTGATTCACATGATTTCACTGGGAACCAATGGCACTGGCAGCAGCATGTATTTTTGTAGAGGTTTTGGTCATGGGGAAGTTTGGGATTTTTTTTGTTCCATCAGAAGAACTGCATGAACTAAAACTTTTAGTTTTATTTTTGCTATGAACTTACAAATCCATTTTCAGCAACATATGTTGGCAATCCACTGATGAGACACCAGTGATCTGCTGGAGGTGACCTTTAGAGAGAGAATGAAATTAAATTATTTCTACCATACAGACATGTTATTATTCTATCCCAGCAATATATCTAATTACCACACATTTGCAGGCTGGCAATGAATACTCACGGAATGACTTTGATTTCTTCTTTTCCGTGTAAAATATAGTCAATAATCTTATAAAAGTTGACTTCCTAAATAAAAAGAGAAAAACATGCTGATGACTTTACAAACTCAGTGTCAAAATTAAGATTAATGAAATGAAAAATTAATATCCTCACTCGTCCATCAGGTGTCTTGGGGCCTTTGTAAGGCTCTGCCTCCCCTAGCCGGATTGGCCACTCATCGTAGAACTCCTGAGAAAATGATACATAGGATTTAGCAAAAGGCAAAAAAAAAAGTTTTGCGTTCAGAGATAACATGACATCTGTGGATAGCAATTTTATTTTTCCTTCTCCATAGCTATACTATGGCTGCATTTCAAACAGTATTAAGAAAAGATTTTTAAATATATTCCAGGCAAGAAATATTTGCCAGTAAATTGCAGGCTAATCTAAAGCTCATCTCTGCACAGTTGTACAGCTTAATTGTTGTTTTAAAGGGCAGATATTTGTAAACCAATAATCAGACCTGCACTTCTACCATTTCTCATATGAAATTATGAATAATTATTTCAGAAGTAGCCTTTATGTTTATCATGGTTGTATCCTTTGCCACACATATTTTTCATGTAATTTTTGTAACATGGTTAGATTTTATATAGATTATCTCAAAGGGTTAGAAAGCATGGTAACTTTGTGTCTTAGAGAGACATGCACTAGAATTATGTAGAACACATAGAATGTAGAATTATGTAGAACACATGAATTAGAAGGATGGATTTTATGACTTAAAGTTGGGAGTAGCACATTTCTAGTAAGTAGGTAAATAATTGTTACCTTCTCTTTAGTCATGTCCAGCAGACCAACAGAGTATCTTTCACAATTCAAATACATTCGGATAGTATACAGTGCTTTGTGAAACTGCCGTTCTATATCTGTTAGCTCTTCAAATACTTTGTTAGCAGACCACAAAAGCATCTATTTACAACAAAAGAGGAAGAGAGTAAGCATTCACAACAGTAAGATAACACAAACATATGAATCCTAGGCATTCCAGAATAAAATGATAAGGTGCATTGCTATTACCAAATTTAAAAAATTCAATAGATACTATCCTTACTTCAATAAGCTTGCAAGAATTAAAAATAGTGGGAATAATAACGATGTCACACAAAAATGAAGTATTATCATTAACAATTTTTTCTTTACCTGACTTCTTCGGGATTCAATATTGTAGAGATATGTTGTATGATGATTTCTTAGGATCAAAGATATAAAGTTGAGGTATTTTTTAAAGACCTAAAAATGACAGAGAGCAAAAATAAGACGAAAGTGTCAAATCAAGAGATTCTCTCAAACTACTTGTTGAACTAGCAGCTGTACTGTTGTGTGACATTTGAGGTTATTACCTCTTCATCCTCTTTTGAGAACTCAGTGGCATTTAATTTGTTGAGTGCCATCACAACAGCAAGCACTTCTTTACCCTGCGTAATGGGGTTTGCCATCATATTGATTGTTGTATAACCAGTTTTTTTGTCCAGAAAGTCAGAAAAATGATTGTTCTGAAAGAAAAGAAAAAAAGAAAACCACAAATGAAATGCATAACAATTAGTTACCATGCTAAGACCAAACAATCATTTCATTTGATAATTTCTGTTTGCCATGCTATGAGCACAGTTTCACAGTGCAGTAGGTTTATACTCGAAAAAAAATGTTGTTATTTAACCCAATCTTGCAGAGTTACATGTACAAGCCTAACTTAGGCATTGGTTATGAATATAGCTTCTGAACCAAGTTCTTCTGTGCAAGTTTTTATAAGAATGATGAGGAATTCGAGGAATTCAAAATATGGGAAATTCTAGAATAAAAGAGAAAGTAATATGACTTGGCTACCTGAGAGTTTTAATATATATGACTTGCATGTAAGAGAACTACTTCATAGCTATGTCAATATTTATTTTTATTTAATTATTTCTGTAGATAAAATCATTATACTGTCCTATTACACAATGTTTTAAAACTACCATCTCTCCTGAATTAACATAGCTAAAATGCTTCTGGTGAGAGAGACATCCCCAGCAGGTATGCATCTGGCTGAGCCATTTCTTACTCCTTCCTGTCTGACAGAACTCCCATTCCTGCCGCTCCCAGCCCAACATGCGCTTCTGGTGAATGACGGTGTAGGACCAAAGGGATCAGGACACAGAGCTGCTTTTGTTGGGTGTGTGTTCCTGTGGGAATGAGACCACGTGACTAATAAATGAGCACAACTAACTGCCTCATCGATTTCATCCTTGAAACCGAGTGCTGAGGAGACTTAGTAGAAGCTATTCTTTTCCTTCTTTTATGTAAAAAGTACTGAGGAGCTAGTTCATGTTTCGTGGAAATCTTCCATTTTCTCTTATCAAAGAAATTCTTGGTGTTTCTTTGAAACACTTTGGTGTTCTCTTTAACTTAAAAAAGGGATTTGAAATTTGTCAGGGAAATCTATTTGTCAAGTTGTTGTGTTTTGTGATGTTCTTAAGATAATACATCTAATGAGCTGAGTTATGAGTTAGGGGCTTGAAATCCGTCAATATATGTATACTGAGAAGTGACATGGTTCTACAAAGCAGCTAAATAGCCAGACTCTGTCTTCACTGAGCCTTTTCCATCCCCTCACAACTGCCACTTCTAACAAGTCAGTGCTCAAACTTTTTCTTCAGAGAGATGAGCGCTCAAGTCCTGGTCTACAGTCAACAACAGATTCTCCCTGAATTTCCTTTTACAGATCTGCTTCTGATTTCTCAAGGTGATGAGCTAAATGCTAAATAAGAATGTCAAGAGGTGGCAAGCGGCCTGATAATTAGGGAAGGTCAGACTACATTATAACACCTTGGATAGGATGGCAGCTGGCCAGAGAGAGGCCAAAGGAGTCCTGTTTTAAGGACATCCACCTGGAACCAATTTTCCTGAACCTTACCAATCCCCTGCTGTTAGCAAATATTTGTGAACTCACAAAGTGACTGATTTTAGAGCGTGTCTACCCATAGAGCTGACACGTATTACTGCTATTAATTACTGTATTAGCTTAGGCAGCCAAGATCTGCATGGTGGATTTCAAGGTCTCTTTCTTGTTGAGGGGGCTGGAAAATATTGCAGGATTGCCGCATAATGGAATTTCTACTTTCATAAATTATTCACAAAGCTACTTAACAAACAAACAAAACAAACATTTTCTAGCTTGTAAAATCAAGCATGAAAAGGCTAGGAAGTTCCTGAACTACAAATTATTTATGTCTACTATTTGGACTTTCCTCTTAATTTCTCTTTTCCCCTCTTCCCTCTTTAGCAATTGTTTCTGGTGTAGGTTGAATATTTATATATATTTATAGCATATACAACTCTGAGAAGGTAGACTGGATTTTGTTACGTGTTCCAAATGTTAGGTGTTTTTTTTTTTCTTCATGTTTTCGTAGTCCTTAGCCCCATCTTTTACGTTCGCATTTTACATTTCTTTCTAGGACTGCGTTTCTGTGAAAGGAATTAAATGTGTGGAACTAACTCGGAAATGTCTTTTCTATATTTACTGACTGGCTCTTTTGCAGAGAATTAATTCTTTTAAGGCTGTATTTGAGTCCCTGGAAAGTGTAGCCAGTTCTGAATATATTGTCCCAGGTGAAGAGGGGATGTTTTCTCTATTTCTGTCAAACTTCCCAATGTTGTTTTCTATTTTTCTTGGAGAAAAGTATAAGGGTATCTCACATAACAGACATCTAGGAAAATGCAGTCAATCTGTCTCTTCTATGTAAGCATCAAATACTGTCCTGCAGTCTGCTAAACAAGTATGTTATTACATGGAAATATTTTACTTTCTCTGAGATGTATTACCTACTGACACAACCATTTTTGGTTTGGGTGTGGTTTTGGGCCTCAGTAACAATTTTTGAATCTCTGACTGGTTTAGGCATTCAAAATAAGGTAAATCAGATAGATAGTGAATTTTAGCCAGTATTGTAGTCCCCCTGCCTCACCAAGTACATCTAACATGGTGGCAAGGCCCAAGTTCCTGGTTTTAGAATGCTGCATGCTGCTGTGAGGGAATAAAGAAAAATTTCAGACCACTCCTCTATTTCTGAATACTTAAAATCAATCTGTATACACCAAGTGAGCTGAATCAGCAGGACACAGCTGAGTCTTAGTTTATTTAGTAACTCCAACTAGACTGAAGGTAGAAGCAGTGGTGTTCAGAAGTGCTCAGAAGAAGCACTTTGGTCATAAAATTTTTGCAGAGAATAGAAAAATTTTAAAGAATGCAAGTCTGTGTTCATAAACTAAAGGTTCAGTAACCACAAACAATCCTGAGTTGTACCTAGATAGTGCAATGCAGAAAGATATAAATACCTTGCAACACATTGGCAGCATTCCCACAGTATATACAAGACTCCTATTGCCCATGTTTTACATATACAAGCAAAAATTTGTTGCTTAGACTTAGGCTTTTCATTATTGAACATTCTGCACATAATTGCTAGGAGTTTTGGAGCCTTTATTTCCAATCAAGGCTTTAAAATATTTTCTCTTGAGAACATAAGCTCCTTTTGTTTCAAAGAAAATCACTTTTCACAATGTATGGAAAATCATGTTCATAGACAAATAAGCCAGAAGTATGCTCTGCAGTACCAGAGCCAGAAGACCATCTTGGTCCTCCCATGGATATATGAATGTGGACGCTTAGTCTATTTGAGACTGATCCTTTGAATCCAATCATCTTTCAGAGCCAGGTTTGAACTTTCAAGTCTCAACAAGTCATAAAATAGGCTTTTTTAAAAAAAAAGAGAGAAAAGTGGTCTGTGGATAACTCCCTAACTGTAGTACATTTGCAAGCATTTTCTACGAGCTCCATTTAAAGCTAACATACCTAGCCAGTTACTGTACCATGATCAGTTCTGTAGATATATCCAAAGATGTGCAACATGCACTAAGCTAGCACCAGCATACAGGAGTGGAAAATTAGGACACCTTTTTGTGTTCATCTTTGTGCTATAGGTGATAGGAGGTAACTGGAGAGGGGCTTGGCAGGCTACTGTGAATCTAGCCTATACACTTGAAATTAGTATCTAATTCATGTTTCTTGATTCTTCATTTTTTTGATTCTCTAAACCGTGACACCAGTTTTATTGCACTGTAACTTACCAACATTATGACACGTTATTATTATAAACCTCTTACCAATGAAATATCAGTATAATTCTCTATGTTTAGATCATTTGGCCTCAACTTTTCAATTCCTTTGACTTTTAGAAACCTAATTTACATCTTATAGCTAGCAGTGGAATTTACAAAATCAGAAGTCACTGTTGTGAAAATAGTGTGATTACACCTCTGTGAAAGGGAAAAATAAGGCCATTCTTTCTAAAAATCTTTTTTATTGTCCTCATATGGCAGTTACTAATAAATTTGCTTACTGAGACTATACCACATCTGGTTCTGAATGTAACTACACAACTGTAAGTTCATGTATACAATAAGATAAAATAAATATAAATGAGAAAAACTCACTCCCCTGGGAACCACAGGCATTTTGAGAAGAAAGTTAACTTTAAAAGACTGCATGAGCAGATAATACTTTACAATTATGTAGTTTGTTTTTTTTAAAAAAACAATATTGCTTATTGTTTCTGAAAAGTTTTTATTGATGGACTGCCCAGAAGAAGGGACCGTCTTGTGTCTATCATTTCAAGGCTCTCCCTGCAGATCTCATTTCCTTTCTTGGAAGTGATATGCTCTTCTGTGTTTCCTTTTACAAGTTTTTTAAGACCTTATTTCTTTCTTGATGAATTCTCCTTTAATGGCTGGTTTTAGATATCCCACAATTCTTTCAGCAAACTGTGAAAAAGAGCTCTGCAAAAATGTCTAACCTTTCACAGGCTTTATTCTATGCTAAGCTTAAAAAGCAATGAAGACCATCATTCTAATGTTCATTGACCTGCCCTACAGTATTTAATAAAGGAAGTACATCTCCCAATTCATAATGTTATCTTAAGATTTGTTACACTGTTCTCCAGAACACCGAGCTAAGCTTTGAGCATTTCTGATTGGATTAACAACAAAATGCAGCTTGAGGCAAGTGAGTTTGACACTATTGGAAACTCCAGGTCAAAGTCTGCAGTGTAAGTTTTTTTGTTGAGTGCAAATTTGATCAGAAAATGCAAAAACTATTGTAGTAATGAGATAGTGTAACCCTTGTTAATTTGGTTTCCATTGCACATGCAAAAGTGTGTAATTTATACAAATGCAGGAAATACAGAGAAATTTGAAGAGAAGTATGAAAAGCAACTCAAAACAAAAATATAAAGGAATAAGACTCTGTCTTCCCTATTTGGCTACTCAGGATAAAGATTCACTGCTCTGGTTCATTCGAGGTAATAGGAACAGCAGTTTAAAGTTGTTAGTACTGAGGCTTCTCACATCTCCAGTATACTTGTTTATTCCCATTTGCTTTTAATTTGGCATTCAGCATCTTCGTTACACATGTGGTTTGACATGTCAGGAAATGAGACTTTCCCATCAACCTTTCCTTCCTTGACTGGGGGCCTTGCTAAGAAGCAGCATGATGTCCCACATACGGCATTTACACCTTGGTTTTCATATCACCATCACCATTACTCCCATTCAAAAAACTTAACTGTTTCGTCCTTCTTATGTCATCTCTGAGTGACATGTCAGTATCTGCTGTGCAGCCTACCTCTCCATTTTGAGTTTGGTGAAGTGCATCGAATATCACAGCTAAAGAAATGTGATAAGATTAATCCTGCGGCTGAGGTGATAGTGCCAAGAGAGCAGATGCCTATTTTCCTCCACCTCTTTTATCTTGTAAAGCATAGAGGAAGAATGGCTTTCTGGGACCCCTTGCAGTCATGACTACTTTGCTTGTGTTGGGCTGAAGGTTCTGGGTTGTATAGATGAGCTCAGGCTGGTCAAAATACATCATCCTTTGGATGCGTGATGACCAGGCGTGGGTCTGGAGCACTACTGGAACAGGAACCACAGGAACCTCTGACATCAGGAGTTGGTGTCCCACTCTCATCATTAGCACTAATTTCTTTGCACCATCTTTATATGCTTCCATTTTCCTTTCTGGTAGCCCTGCAGTATTTTCTCCTATTCATAATATTTTATTCTCCCACTGATTGTCTTTCATTGGCTCAGATTTCTCAAAACAAATTTTTACCACGGTGTTCTATATTGCCTCATCTCTTATTTCTGCTAATCCTAATTTCAACTCATGCATGTTTTGTTTCATAAGATATAATTGAGCATGAATGGAAAATAAAAATCACCTACCATTAACTATGAAAATGTCATAAGCCTGATTCAAAACCAAAACCAATAAGGTAAATGAGTTGGCTGCTCATTAGGCCAAACTCAGAAAATTTTGTATTGTGAGGGATGTAAACTACATTTTGACATGTAACTTACTAGCATTGCAGAACAAATTTGGTATCTTCAAAATCACTAGAGTTTTGAAACTGAATCAAGTACAAATTAATATATATTTAACAGCATTTGAGGGTTGAACTTTTCAGTTATGTAACTGAAATGTCTACTTATTTGCCATACGTGTTGGCTATTTTGCAACTTTTTGAATTTGAATCTGTATTATATTGCTTTAAGTATTTTTTTCACATAAACCAATAAAATTAGGCTAAAAGGGAGCTTTTCATTATAATTTTTAATGTGGTTTTTTTCAATTTTGAGGGCTTTCCTCTTTTAACACAAGGTAATTCAAGGAAAGAATTAAAGGTTTGGGTTTTTCTTCTCAAAGGCATGATTAATAGAAATTTATTCCTGTGTTAAAATATTTTCTTGCAAGTTGACTGAATCGTCTGTGTAACAGATTGGGACTCATTTCCATTTTTTTAGTTAATATTACTATCTTGAGTGTGAGTTTATGACAATCTGTTTTTTATTATCAAGATGATAAGATAAAATGGAGGAGCAGATGTTAACATTTACAACGCAGGTTCTTCACAGGTAAAAGGCTACCTCTCCATTTTTTCCCCATTTTTAGTTTATCTTAGAGTTGTTTCTTTCAATTCTCATTACTTTTCAGACATTCAGGATGGCAGTACTTCTGTAGTGTTGTGTATCTTTGCTCTCATTTCTTCTCATTTAACAACTCTTAAGTTTGTTTCTTAAGAGCTTCCCTCTGAAATTACTTTAACAGTCTTCCTCTGGCTTTTGAAAATTTTTCAACATACTCTGCCTTGTCAATATGTTGGATATTTGGATTTCCTCTCCAAGATCACATTGTTAGAGGTCTAGCAGAACACGAATTAAGAACTGAGACATCTTATTAGCAAGTAACTGCCCTACTACAAGTTCCACCACAAACTGACTCCATTCTTTCAATTTTCAGGGCAACCAGTTGTGTCATTGACCATCTTTCTCTCTCCTGTGCTTTCCACTGCTTCATATTTCTGACATGGATGCGCCTGATTTCAGCAACGTCTTCTTGCCCTAGGAGAGAGTCTAAGACTACTGCCAGGTCCTAGGACCACTGCTGTGTGTCACCAGAGCAACTGTTTACACACAGCAGCTGGATAACATTTCAGTGTCCAAGTCTCCTCACTGCCACACAGGAGTTTGAACCACTGAGCTGCAAAACCATGCTTCCCTTCACACTTTTATCTTCTCTCTTCAAATAATCTTTTATTTATTTTACAATTTGGTGTAGATTCAATAAAAGGGATGGAGTGTCTCTTCTTCCTCGTTCCAGGCTCAGACAGCCAGGAGTCTGGGGACCAGAACATTCCCACGAATGTAAAACTCCTGTCACTTCAGACAGGCTTGGAATTAAAGTCTCTTCCACCCTTGCATTAAAAAGAAGTAGAGCTCCCAGAAAAAAAGACTTATGCAAGCTGAAGATGGATCAATTTACAAAGGGATGATACAAGCTCTTGCAACTTGAAGATATATTTAAGTTGGCTTGTACCGTAGGATTCCAGTGGTTAAGTTAGGTGCCACAATGATCACTGCTCTGGCTGCTTAGTCTGAGTTGGAAGCACCAAATCTCTCCACACTCTGTTGTTTCTTCACTTCGCTGGGGCTTGTGGATTCCAGTGCAGGATCTCTAAAAACGAGGGCTTGTTATTTCAACATTAGAACATTTGAGTCCCTTTATGGACCTAATCCAAAAGCTTTCTCTTCTTCTGAAGCATTTTTTTCACCATTTATATAATTTTATACTCTACTGTAACTTGAGTTTTCAATCCTCAGTTAAATCTTTGTCTTCAGATATCTCTGAATTAAAGGGAATAATGCAATAATTTAAATACATGATGAATTAAAGCAATATATATAGTCTTTATTATTGGTTCTTACAGGCTGAGAATGTGAGATTTTGATTCCCCAGAAGAAAAGCTCCTCGTTTAACTATATCTTAGTTCTTAGTTTATTTGGAAATAATGCCTTAGTAAAAGATATAAGGTAATTGTGCTCTTCATCATGTTGTCTGTGTTACCATTTAATATTTAAAGAATGTTAATAGACTTATCAAACTTTATGCAGTCTCTTATTTTACTTTGGAATATTTGAGTCACATACTCTGCCAGACTCTGGGAATAATGTGAGGCAAATTGTTAGGGTGATGGTCCTGCCTGGACTCCTGTTTCTCACTACTGTTAAATCCTGGATTAAACACTATTAGCTCTCACAGTCAACAGGTCCATAATCTTGTGGGGGTAGACTGTTCTGCCTACTAAGTTAATTACGGAAGGTCTGTATCTTTTCCTCTGCTTTTCTTTTCTGAAGTGTTAGTCAGGATGAGGAGCTTCCTCACGTTTATTGGTACCTTTCCAGGGCGAAGAAGGAACTAATCCCTAAAGAACTGGCTACCAGGCACTAAAAGTGGAGTCTTACATTTTTCCAATGATTTATTGCTGTTGTGGTCTTTCACTACATGCACTCTTGTTATAAAGGGGTGGTGATTGAAGCATGAAAATGTCTTACGGTGGGTTTGTCGATGTTGTCATGTACTTAAGACATAAAAAACACTATGCTGTTTGGACATGGATTGTGTCAACAATAGAAAGTGGTTAGACATGGCATCTCTAACACACTGTAGCCATCTAGAATTATTCCTGGTGCATTTTATGTTCTGACAAGGCAGTAGGGGCAAAATTCCTCTCTGGCTTAACTCTGCTTGTTATTTTTGGCTCAGGATTTGGGTAGCAGACAATCTAGTTTCACTGAAGTGCATACAAACTGATCTGAAAAATGATCGTCTTTTCAAAAAACGTGATAAAGGCTTCAATGGCTGCCTATTTCTGCTGCCATGGACTAATTATGTTCCTTAACTGTTACTGACTAAAGCTGCAGTTCTGGGTTCCTTATGGAAATAAAGATTCTGGCAACATTAGTGGGAGCTTTGCCTGTGTGAGGAGTGAAGATTTGGACACTTGACTTTTTTTACAAATAGAATGGAAATAGTGAGAATTTTGAGACCTTCAGAGTTGCTTTCAAACAATAAATCTTGGTCCCAGAGAAGTCTCTGGGAGTTTTGCGATTAGCTTATAAAATGTCAATGTTTTGATGATGTCTAGTTACCAAATGTGCATTAATGGCACCATGATTTAACTACATTTTTAAGTATGGGCCTAATGGCATAGACCTCAGTAATCCTAAGGGA
Organism: Tauraco erythrolophus; assembly: GCF_009769465.1. Lineage (NCBI taxonomy): Eukaryota > Metazoa > Chordata > Aves > Musophagiformes > Musophagidae > Tauraco > Tauraco erythrolophus. The sequence goes on along the minus strand of NC_141473.1, from coordinate 18,664,367 downwards.
GTAAACGGATGCCTAAGTAAAGATTACCTTAGAATGACTGAATAATAGTTGGACAGATATTCAGCTGACATGAATTAATTTATGAGTGCAGAATATATACATGGCAGGATTAGAGGGACAGAAAGGTTCTCCTATTTAAGCATATTCAAATTGCATTTGTCACAGAATTTTGAACAAATCCTATTGCAAATGCAGAAATATTTGGGGAGCCCTGCTCTGGGCACCTCTCACATAATGATATGAAGGAGCAGTGCGGTGTCTGATAGAAGTCACATCTTTCTGATCCTCCTGATCTTTTCTCATGTAATCAGCCTTATGAATTTAGAAGGATTATCCTCCAATCTCCCCATGTGCTCGTAAGAGACAGTAAGTCAGATGCTTCTTGTCAGAACAGCAGCCATTGAAGAAAGCATCTTAGTGGTCAGTTGAAAATTGACTGATTTGTTTTCTCAAATCTGAGATAGTTTACTATATATTGGAATGTTCTTTTCACATATATATACATTTTCATTTGTTTCTGAGCTTGAAAAGTAATCGTTTTTTTCTTTATGCCTGCCAACTTTTAACATGATAAAATATATTACTTTTTGTTTACTTCCTGGAAAACATAGATAATCGCAGTGTACAAAGATTTTATTATTTACATTGAGTTTAGGACGCTGAGGTGGTTTCCATCTTTACAATGGCCCAGAATTTTAAATTGACTACATAGGAAATACTGAGAAGCCAGTCTGTCATCTTGTATAATTATCTTAGCATCGTTTGATTATGCTGAGCTTTTCTACATAAGACTAAAAAGAGATGAAGATGTCACCATTTGATAATATAAGGTTAGCTGTCACCATTTGATAGTATAAGGTTAGCTGTTTTTAAAGAAATCTACAACAGTCAAAGCGTATTTATGTTTCCCCATGTATTTCAGAGTAGTTTCTAAAGCAGTTCTTATTAATGCATGTTTAATTTCTGTTAGGTCACTTATCATTTTAATTAACGTTTGCAATAACCATTATCAGCACCATAACTAAAGAAGGTGATTCTGTGCAAATTCAACAGGAACTTTGAAAATGTCAGAGCATCTCTGACTCATTAATTTTCTACAGACAGTTCTGAACAAAAGCCCCAGATCTGGACATACTTTAATAATTTGGAGGCATTTTAAATTCAAAGACAGACTTGAAGCTGAAGCATCTTTATCTGGCTTCATTCACCTACTTAGAAGAAAGCATCCTCAGTACAAAAGCTTCACATCAATTCTATTCAGAGGTGCATGTATGGCAGCACGGAATGATAAGGGAGAACACTTGCAAGCCCATACTGGAAAACTGAATAGGAGCCTGCCTTGTTCAACAGAAATACAAGTATTTATTGGTCTCTATTAATCTAATATTCTCCTCCCTTATTATAGTAAATTACATTACAACTATTGTGCAAGAATACTGGAAATACCTCACTAAGCTACATGATGTGGTTCTACTGGATTTTAAGCAAACTCTGCTGCTGCTTTTCTCATGCTTTCGATCTGGATTTCTGTCTCTGGGATGTTTTTGAAGAATGACTCTGTACTATAAACCCTGTGCAGGAAGCTGAGTAAACAAATGCACAGAAACCCATTCCTCAAGAGAAGTCACTTACCTTTTTCACATCGGGTATATTAAAAAACTTCTTCGTATGAGCAACCCATCCCGCTATCCCGATGTCCAGAGGAAAAACAGTCTCGTTGTCTGGATTCACCAAATTCTCCTCAAAGCTGGAAGTTGGAGTGACATTGAGAAGCCTGGTGGCTACCTCTGGAATACCATTTCGGGAGCGACAAATAACATACTACACCGATCAGCTGCCAGCAGCTGTGCCAGCCTCTGCAGGGCCTTGTGCACTATCTTTTCCATAGTGCCTCCTTCGTCCTGGATTTCTGTTAGAAGCTCAAAAAGTATGTCACACTCCTCCAGACGGGACATGTCTTTGAAGCTGACTCCTTCCTTCACATCTCCAGGGCTCACTTTAAAAATATTTCCCAGCACTTCTGCCCTCATTTTCGGTCGAAATACTCCTTGGCAAACTGAGGATTGTTCTCCAAGTATTTTTCAACGGCATCTTTATTACCTTCACCATTTTTACTGGATTGTTCTTAGGATTTCTTTTAGAACTGCATCACCGTCAAAGCAGGAGTGGTAGCAAGAAGTCCTAATTCGATACTAGTAAGAAAACAGTACTTTGACATATTGTATAGCTCACAGGCATAGTACATTCGCCTTCATCTGTGGCTTCCAAGCCTTCTGAAACTCTTGAGATATGACAGAAGGCACTGGCTTAGCATCTTCTTAGGTGAGATTCTGGAGACTGCTAATTAAAGAGAGTCAGGACACTAAACCCTGGAGCATTCTTAGCTCATAAATCCTAAGGGAATCATTTTAGCATTTTAAACTAACCAATTAATTCTTAGACCTTGTAAAATTGTCTGATGTGTAGATATGTATACCTGTATGTTATCTCCTTCATTCACAATATCTATATTGTACTATAAACACAAAAGTTCCCCATTGAAACTTAATATGAGAAATTCCACTTAGATACTTAGCCCACGTTATACACGTGCACAGATGTACACACGTGTATTTGTGAGAGGTACTTAAGGGGACAAAACCAGAATGCTACAGAGGAAAATTCTAAAATGACCAAAATTGAGTTTTCCTTTAAATACTCATTAGAAGATTGAAATTGGATTATTAAAAGTATATAATTATGAAGTTATACATGAATAAATTTGTGAAATCCTAAAGACTTTACAAAAGTCTGAGCTTGCTCGAGTGATTTACCCGGATGAAGGTGGAGTAAATAGTTAGAATTTGACTCAGCACAGCCAGATATGACTTATATATAACTTTTTTCAAAATAGATAATCTAAAAGAAAGAGTAAAATCAGAAAATGGCTTGAATTCAATTGAAGTTCAGCATTACTCACATGAATGGAAAAGGAATGATGAAAACTGTGTGAATTTTAGGAGCAAACACCCCAGGGCTATGTGAGTGAGAAGGCTGAGTTTGAGTGCCAACTATGACAGCAATTATCTCTGTTCATTGAAACCAAACTGAATTTCAGCACGGAAGGAGGACTGCAATACGGTTCATCTTATTTCTATTTGTGGCATCCGCATTGATCAGAAAGCAGGAAGAGATTCTTGATATAAGGAAAATAGACCATGTACCCTTTGGCAATTCTTAATTTGAAAAGAGTAGTTGTCAAAGTACAGCTAGTATCTGTCTGCCAGAGGCCACAGTGTGTCAACATCCATTTTTATCAACAGATCCAAAAGAATCAACATGGGCAGCTGACACTGATCCTCTCATGCACAAAGAACAGGTCAGTGGTTGGTCTGTAACGGCAGCTAACTCAGTACATTCGTTTCCCTCACAATGTGATATGAAATGCTGTGTGAACGTTAGTTTTTGCCAGACTGGCATTGCCATAAGGATTTAAAATGCACATGAAAAATCATCACAGTGTGGACACATTCTGGCCTGGTTCCTTTTCTCCAGCTGGGTTACTTATCTCTAGCAGCATGAGGGCAGCATAGGACCCTCACTGGTGAGAGTATGAGGTTGCAGGATCTGCTTTACGGGTATGAACTGGTGATAATAACTTTGTGGCAGGACTGTGCAACTGCAGCACAGCGAGGTGTTCTCACCATAATACACATGTACGGATCACAAGAAACAGCAGAAGAAATGCACGTGTATCTAAGTCTTTGAATAGGCTTTTTTCATAATTTGATCAATACGTATAGAAGTAATAAAGACTTGAAAATAATTGTATATGTATTTACACATAGAGTTTAAATTATTTCTCTTCATCTGTCATCTTAATTTGTAGCTCAATACTTTTCATGCTGCTCTCTAAAAAAGAGGATGTTGAAGAGCTCAAATGAAATTGTGTGAAGGAATAGTAACTTTTTCTGCATTACTTGTTCAATCATATTTTCTTACTGACTTTGGAACGTTCTGCATAGTAGTTTCTTTGAAGTAGAAAGGGTTTGTAGTGGATCCGTCTCATGCCCAACTAAAACATTCCAGAAAATTATCTTCTATATAAGATTTACACGTTCATCTTTATCACATAAGAGAAATCACCTTTACAAACATTAGTTGTTCTTTATATTGTGATTACATTAATTCTATGAAATAGAGCAGCCTGTCACATTCTGGAGGGACGGTAAGTGGAGAGGCAACCTGACAGTGTTGCACTGTTTTTCTCGGGACGTGGGAGGATTATTGGGTTAACATTTTGTAAGTGAATAATTTTACTATCAGTGTGCCCATTTTTTTCAATATGCAATGCAATTTCAAATGCTTATCATGGTTCCACCACATCTCCCTCATGCCCAGCTTTTTTACAGATCATAAATTACACTATTTGTACTTTGAGATATCAAATAAAGATCATATTTTAATTAGGCACCAATGTAAGGTGATAAAACAAAATATTTCAGATGTAGCTGGGCTGTCCTATAATAATTCTTAAATCGTCACGCCTTTTGTTTTTTTTCTTCCTTAGTTTAGATTCACTCTTACAATTGTACTCTTGCTCTGTAAAATGTTTGTGAAATGACATGGAAAGAAATATCAGAAAGCAATAGACCTTCTTTATAAAGTTTATGTTTGCAAGACAGTTAAGTTGGCTTTTTTTCAATGATTACTATATTAGTTATGTTATGTTTGTTGTGAACTCTATGCACATATTGATTAACCATGAATAATTATGGCAAACCAAGAAGTTGAAGTGATTGATAGAAATTCAAATGTAGTTTGGTACATAAATGTACCTTACATTTATGTAAGTCCTCATTTTACAGTTAGGAAAACAGAGTGTATTTGTATTGATGAGTTTTGTTTTTCTATATTAGTATCTTAATGAATTTTGTAAATTAGACCATTTAAACATTTTGGAGCACTAGCATTGTGATGAATTTTAAAGTTTCTGTGCTGGAATAAGACATATATTTTCTATTCTATCTTCTTTACTCTCATTTTCCACAGTATTGAACATTTTATCTTTAGTAATGCTAATTCCCATTTGTATTAGGTTTCTTACAAGAAAATATAACAAAAAATTATTTCACATTTCTGGCACTTTCAAACACGATTTGGTATCGTCTTTCCTAGCATTTTTTCAGTAAGATCACCTATTAAGAAAATACATTTTAATGTAGGATCCATTATATCCATGGAGGTTTAACTTTGGAGACTAACCTTGCACAGTCGTTTTCACTGCTCTTTAAAGGCAAAAATAATGTGAATTTGGCTTTCGTTGTTTTCCATGTGGTTTGATTTAAAAACATGAGCTGGGTGCTATATCATCCAAATTGTTTTGATTTCAGACAATATCAGAAATACGCGTGCTTTGTGATTTTTAATACGTATGATGCCATTTGCCTTTGACGTTGATAGTTACTACAGAAATCAAACTATTTATGGAGTAGAAGACCATTCCTGAGCCCTTGTGATACACGGAAACTCCTAAGAAGGATAACTGACAGACGTGGTTATTTAAATAGATTCAAGCGGCACGTAAATGTCAAAGGTATTTATAAGGTTTCCCAGTTCAGCTCAGTGTTTGTATCTGAGCATCTCTGTCCATCTTGATAGCAATTAATGTGGTACATTCAGTTAAGATTTTCTAAAGAAACACAGATCATATGTGTTTATTTAAATTGCACAGCTTTTGATGTGGATAATTTTGTGACCGCTTCCAAGAAATTAATATTCAGAAATACTGATTTTTTCCAAATGATGAGATTGCGAGAGTGAATTCTGTAGGTATTTACAACAGGTACTGTGTGCTCCTAATATAGCCAGTTTTTGGCTCTGAAATGTTTTGGTCTCATCGATCTGATAAGTTTTGGGGACCTTCATAAACAGCCTCAACTTTTATGTTTCTTTTAAAATATTTTTCTGTACTTTTCTTACAAACATAACCTTAAACTGCAAACACTGAAGACAGTAAGTTAGCTGCTTTTTTCCATACAGCTGCAAATTTTCATCGTCCCTTAAAACTACCAATTATTAGCTCTGAGGATTCATGGAATATGTAGTCAACAGAGATTTTAGCTTCTAGAGGAGAGTTCTGAAGTCAATGGCCAGTCTAGCATGAACAGGTTAAACTGGGTTGCCAGATGCACTGTAGCTTTGACCATGAGCATGCGTTTTTTTCGTAGCTGACATGAATTTTATTATACAGATTGAGCAAAGGACAGCAGCCTTTTAACCTCATCCCTCTCACATTTACTCCCCAGTGATCTTAGATTACCTGACCATTTTTTATTATGAAGAACGTTACTAAGCACTACTGAGAAGGGTCTAACTCTGTCTTCTTCATACCCTGCTGCCAGATATTTATACACTTGATAAGATCCCCCCGAGCCCTTTTCAAGCTGAACAGTCTCAGCTCTCTCAGCCACTCCTTTTGTCAGATTCTCTTATTGCTCAATGATCTTCACGGCTCTTCGCTGGACTCGCTTCTGTATGTCTGTGTCTTTCATCATTCATAGTTTAAAGCTCTTCTCACTAGCCTGGCCAGCCTGTTGGCAAACCTGATGTCTTTGTTTCAAGTTGTTTCTGTTTTAGTAATACATCTAGTAAAACATTTCCCTTGAGAATCAAAATCCTCACTAAAATTTGCTAAACAGAGTAAAGGTACCATTTTAAACTAGGTTTGTTTAAATACTGTTTATAAAGAGTTCAATGTAAATTTACTTCTTAAGCAGAATATGACATCATTAGATTACAAAAACAGGTAGCACGCAGGCTGCACAGTGCAAAGGCCAATCTTTTTAATTCCATTCTGTCCTTGACCTCTCTATTCAGAGTGCCACCAAGGGGAATACCTGGATGGTGACAGTGTACATAGCTGTCCTTTACAAAGTACATGGTGCTTCTTGGCTCAGCTCATGCCATTTGTTTTCGTGTGTTAATATGACTCCGGTTCCACAGGGCAGTGGCTACATGTGGATCTACTACTCTGTGCACACAGCAGTCATTCATTCCCCTGCAAAATCTGCCTCTGAGTTTAACAGATACCCATGTTTGTGAATGGCACTCTATAGACAAATAGCCATAAGACAGCAAAAAGTCTTTCAATCTATATGCAGTCTGACTGGAAATGGATGCCCCATTTCCTATTACCAGTTCTTTAAGTCAGCTTTCTCCTAAGAGCTAGACTTACTCTTGTGACCACAAATAAAATTCTAGTTCTTCTAATATTTAAAGCTTCAATGTTGCAGTGTTAAAAATGTTTTAAATAGTAATTTGACTCTTGGTTCTTCCTTTCATTGTAAAGTCATAATTGAAACTAAAATAACTCCTACAATGAAAGCTTTTTTCTGCCATTTCCTTTGAAAATCTGACCTTTTCTGTGTATTTTCTGTTGCTATTCCTAATAGAAAATATTGCAGAATTTTACAGGCTATAACATAAAAAATATTTCAATCACAGAATCACTGCCTAAAGTTAGCCCCTTTTTTGGCCTCTTGGCAAAATTCAAAGGTAGAATACTTTTTTCCTCTTCAATTAAATACAAATAGATACTGACTTTTAAAAAACTTTCTATATTATTCAAAATATGCTGCCAGCTTCAAACATCAGAATGGGAAGTCATATATGAAATTTATCAAGCTTGGTGTTGAATTTAGCATGTTTTGTAAATATATGCTTTACATTAGAGGTTATTTGCATGTTTATGTGCTGTCAGTATTTTAACAATTCTTTTAAATTTAATTGTCTGAGCTTTCCCAGAACCCAACAATTATTTGATGCCATTGCTCTCAGAATCAATTGAAATCCTGGCCCGAATTCTCTTCCTTTCTGTTTGCATGAGAAATACAAATCTGCAAGGGATATATCCAGGTTCTGAAGATCCAGATGAGGATCGCTTGCTAGCATCATTTCTCAACTGAAGTCATAGCCCAAGTTAATCCAAATGATGTTTAACTGAGGCAAAGATTACACTGTTTATGAGTTTACATAGTTGTGCTGGCATAGCTACATCTGTTAGGACTGAGAAAAAATTCACCCTTGAATTGCCCTAACAATGCCAGTCTGCCAGCAACCTTGCATCCCTCCTTCAATACACTCCCAGTGTAGATGTAACTGACAACAGAGGACCCTTTTTGCCTGAAAAGCTTGTCTCATTGAACCAACAAAGTGCTTCAGCAGTATTTGTGAAACGATTTCATTAATGTAAGCTCCATCTCAGGTAGGCAGAGTTGGAAGTATAGCTAACCAGAGGAGGCATAGAGCCAAACTTTAACTATGTAACCTTTAATTTGTACTGACTTGCCCAGGTCCTCTTTTGCAGTTGTTGAAATCTGACTGGGAAATACCCGTGTGACTTCAGTGTAATTGCGCTCCCACAAATCTACAATGATAACAGTTCAAAAGATTTTTCTCAGGCATTGTTTAGAATTTGTAGAGATCCCAGACTTGAGGAACTGAATGAATTAAAAGTTATAATTATTAAGTGTCTGCCAGGCATCTACGAGTTGCCAAGCTGTAGAGATCAGTGGAGGCACACAATTAAAAAAATGCTCTGCCGTGGCTAATACAAAACTACAAGTTTCTGATTTGTTTTTGTTGATGACCGCAGACTAATTTAAGAGACTGTAATGGCTCTTGCACATATTTAGAACTGATCTTTTTAAAAATTAGTAACAGAAGTAAATTTTTGTTTCCGAGAAACCTGGACTGATCTCCTGTCTGTAAAACTGCTGAGGACAACATGCAGCAAGTATAAAAGGACTACTGACCTAGATTTCAGAGATGGTCAAATCTCATCAGGTTTTGATTCATTTGGATGAGTCTGTAGTCTCCTTTGAAAACTTCTCCCATAGAATTTTCGTGGATAATTATGTTATTGACAAAATTTCATAGGAATAGATTTGATCCTGAAAGAACCTCTCTGGGAATACAAAGTAGTATACAGATTATTGAAGAGGACAAACCTAGGAGAAATAATATTTCAAAAATTGGCAGAGAATAAAGAAATAGTTGTTTTCTTCGGTATTAAAGAAAGTAGTAGATTTAAAGCTTACAAATTAAGCTATAATTCCTCTTCTTACTATCAGTTGTGTGAGACACTGAACAAAGAAGATCTATGTTGATTTTGATCTTGTAAGTATGATGAATTCATATATTAAGGGTAGTGAGTGTTTTGTAAAAGTTTTGTAAAAATGCATATATATATATAACTGGCATCACCATAGCCAGGGGCTGGAGCAAGGTTCTAAAAGCCACCAAAGGGATATAGATTGCTGTTTCTTTTCAGTTTCTTTGGGAATTAGCAAACTTGAAAATCTTAGTTTAGAAATGGAAATGTTGGCTTATTGAAAGACTGTTATTGAAAGTTGCAAGACAATTAATATGCATCAATCTTTCTGGTTACCTGTGTTACATATATTCTTTACTCCAAGTAGAAGCTTAATATTAAACATAATGGGATTTTTAGAGCAGACGTGGAACAGCCCTGAGCGTTTAACATTTGAGAAAGTGAACAAAAACTTACTGTCTATGCAAAAAGGCCCCAACACGAAGCAGAAAAGAAAGAATGACAGATAACTCAGACTGTGCCACTGTTTGCATTGCATATGAAAAAGATTGTAAAGGGCAGGAATCGTAAAAAATTTCATGTTTTATTAATATACATGAAAGGAATAGAAGGCTGAAGCAAATTTCACCATGCTGAATAAATTGTTTTAATTCTGTACATCAGCTACTATTGAATTATTTTTTATACTACATTGGTATCTCCATATTTAAGTTATATTTTTGCTTAATTCTTAAAGTAATGAGCACAGACCTTTAACTAACAGACTTCTGCCTTTATTCTTTCAAAACTGGGAGGTGAAAAAGTAGGTGAATTAGTTCTCTTGGTAACAATCATTCCTGTCGTGCTCTGGTTACATGTCTAGAAAATAATTAACAGGTTTTCTCTAATGCCTCCTAAAGATGTTGAAACTATAGAACAAATATTGACTGAAAGGCAGCAAAACTTGCCTGAACAAGAGAAAACAATAATGGTTATATAACTGAAAACAGTTTGCCAAAACCAGAATAGAAATTTTGGAAGCTCTGATTTAAATTGATGTCAAAAGGGCCAGATGTGGTGCATACATGCACTTGAGTATTTGCAGGTCACATATATATCCTGTCACCTTTGCAGTACCACACAGAAGTGCTCTTTTGCCTTCCTGAAGATTTGCAGGGCCCCAGATCCTGGCCCTGGTAGCTGATCATGAGATGATTTAGCACTCAAGCCAGCCTTTGGGAAGCAAGAGGGAACCAGTCATGAGGACCTGAAGAGGTTCTGAAATGACATAACCAGGCTTTCAGAGACATCAGCAGAAACTTGCAAGTATGATGTTTGCCACTGTTTATCAGAGAAAGAGAAGAAAGGAATTTGGGGAGGAGGTGGAGGAAACAAGTCTACATCTTGTAACTGGGTTGAGCACATTGGGTAAGAAGGACTTTGGACTGCAGCGTGTAAAATCACAGAGGAGGTGGAGGAAGTTTACTCTCCCCTGTGCAAAGATGGGTGCTCCTCTTTTCCTTTGTTCTCACACACACACGCACACCCCTTCCCGTGGATGTGTGCTCCGCCTTTGGGTTAGGAAAGCTAGAGAGGCATTTGCCCCTAGCGCCTGCATGGCTACAGGTCAGGGTCAAAGACCGCCTGAGCCCATGGGTGTTATGCAAGAGGCTGTTGTGAAGGGGGCCCCGCCGGCAGCACACACATCACCCACCTCCCTACTCCCCCTTCCATGCTGGCTTTGCACCTCAGGGGGTTGCGAAAGCCCCGGGACTACATAAAGCATTCCCTGTCTGGGCACTCTGACCCTGCCATCAACGCTCAGGCTCTCAAGAGGCTACAGAGACCAGCGCTGTCTGTAAGGGACCCTGCTGTGGTGGGCTGGGGACAGCTGGGTGCCTCGCCTGCACATGCACCAGGGAAAGCTGCACAATCCAATGGGGACCCATCAGGGCAGCTTTCCTCCCTTCCCCGCTTGCGTGACAGAGCCTCCTTCTGATGCCCTTCTCTGTCTGTTTGCTGTTGCTGCAGGGACGAGATGGCCCACATGGAGAGAGCTCTGCCCTGGCTGCTGCTGCTGGCCTTGCTGGCCTTGCTGAGCAGCAGCACGGCAGAGAGGGACTGCCGAGTAAGCAGCTTCAAAGTCAAGGAGAACTTCGACAAGACCAGGGTAATTCTTTCTCTCCTGGATCTGTGATGTCTTGCCTAACTCCTCTTCCTGGGCTACAATATCTGGCATTTGGTAGCACCAGTGTGTTCACATTTTTCACTCAAAGTCACAGACTGCGATACTGGGAAATGGCAGAACTGTGTGATGTTGCCCACACCTCCACACATCATAGAATCATAGAATGGTTAGGATTGGAAGGGACCTCAAAGAGATGCTGGATCCTGATGCACTTGATAAAGGAATACTGCAGAAACTGAGGTTTAGGAGACTGGTGTCAAACTGTATGGTCTAAACAGAAAAGGAGTGTAGTGACTTGTTTGTTTCTATAAAGAATTAATGCTTTGGTGTTTTCAGACATCATTGCCAGGAAACATAATTACACATAGATCTGTCAAGATCTGCCAGTAGTTATCCTCTTCCCATCAAATTTTTTATTCTAAATACTGGGAAAATGCAGATACAAATAACATTCCAAAAAATGTCAATTCTTTCACAAACTCTGGCTGCACTCGGACGTATCAGTGGGTTTATGCTGCTGGAACAGCTGAATTTGTTTCTCCAGTACAACTTTGAGGCATGGTGTCAAAGATCTGCATGTCCTCCACTCTGTCACCTCTCCTAGTTTGTAATGTCTGTTTGTAATGTTTTCCATACTTCCAGGTCTAACTGCAGCCTTTCTTATTTCCTTGCAGTACAGTGGCACCTGGTATGCCATGGCAAAAAAAGACCCTGAGGGGCTGTTTCTGCAGGACAACGTGGTAGCCCAGTTCACCATGGATGAGAACGGACAAATGAGTGCCACTGCAAAGGGCAGAGTCAGACTCTTCAAGTAAGTTGTTTGCAGTTTTCCTCTTGTTCCATTTCACTAAGCTTCTGCTTCGCTTACTGGTGCTCTGATCCTACCTGCTGTCACGCAGCCACACTGAATCTGCGCTGTTAGGTTTGAATGTGATGTTTTCTTTCTCTCTGGCTACAGTAACTGGGATGTCTGTGCTGACATGATTGGCTCTTTCACTGACACAGAGGATCCTGCCAAATTCAAGATGAAGTACTGGGGTGTTGCCTCTTTTCTGCAGAAAGGAAGTGAGTACGTAGCTACAGAAGATGAAGAACTACTTGGGAGCCTAGTTATATTATCTGTCCATGCTGGGGAAGGAAAAAGTAGTGTTGGATTTCTTAAACGCATTTAAAACACATAATAACTATCATACAGGAAAACCTTAACGTGAACAAGGTAATCACTATTTTTTATGTGAAACAGCTGGTTGGCTTTCTTTAAACAAGTGAAGACCAGGCCTTTGTATATCTTTGTATTTCCTCTGTTTGTTACAGAACAATATAATCAAAGGTCATTGTTTAGAAAGAAATGAAAGGCAAATGAAGTATTTTAAATCTTGTTTTAGTTCAGAACTCACTTACTGGATGCTTCTGTTCTCTCTGAAAAGTCTAACGTCAGACTTGGCCAAGCAGGGAAGAGGATTTAGCAATTGTTCCTTTGCTTGGTCTCGTGTCTGCAAATGTAGAGATTTATCTGTTTTAAGAAACAAATATGATCCCATATATATATGTATATATTCATATTTTCCTGTTATCTGTCACACCCTATGCAAAATCAGTTTATTGAGCCAAATAGAGATTCAGACACTTGTAGCTCAAGATATTTCCATGGATTGTTTCCAAGAGAGGCAGGTGGAATTCGGAAGTGATTGGAGCTCCATTCTCTCCAAAAATAGTTATAAAGAATGCTTTGGATGCCAATTACTCTTGAATTATTCCTGAATCTCCTCACAACATGCTACTGAATCATGTTTTCACGGATACTTCAGATTGCTGGCTGACCCCAGACTCTACCTTTTTAAAAACCATGATCCCGAGCCACAGGAGGAACAAGGAAGAGAACATACAGTGTTGCCTTCACCAGCGTAGACATAGTGCAAGGGAGGATCTTTTGCTCCAGGACAGAAAGGTGCAGAGATGACACGTTTTACTGCAAACACTTAGGTTCGCTTTTGTTAGCACAAGGTGTCTGTGTAACCAGGTGTTTATCAGATTACCTAGCTAAATAGTTAAGAATTCTCTGAAATTGTAACTGTGTTTTGAGAAGAGGATTTATGATAGAGCTTGTAGCAAGAACACTTCTAACACACACGGAAACCGCATGATAATCTTTTTCCTTAAAAATACAGTTTAAGTAACATCCCTGGTAGGAAAATAGTTACGGTTTTGAGTAACCTGGAACATGACTAGCGTGACCAAGAGCACATTTACCTTCTCTATTTGTTTATTTAACTATTTTCTGTCTGACTGATCCTCTTTTTTGGTTAAAATAAGAAAACTTTCTTTGTATTTTCTGGTAGCTAGCACACAGTTCTTTTTTTATGTTTTTTGCTACATTTTAAAATGATGTTCAGGCATGAATTTACAAGGCATTTATTAGCATTTCTTCATGCTGCTCTTGTTCTTGCCAATGTTAGAGGAGAAGCAGTGGTGCCAACCATTTCCTCTTCTCTCCATCACTGTCCCTGATAAATATCCTTATTTTCTTAAAAAAAAAACTCCTCCCAAAACATGGAATTAAATACTGGATACAGGAATAAACTAAGAGCTAATCTGTTGTCATTTATACCAATCTTCATCATATTATTTTCTTTACAGAGTTATGGCAAGAATCTCTTTAGATTTACTAGATTTTACTTGTGTCTCTAACACCTTTGCTTTTTTACTATGGTTTCTTCCAGATGATGATCACTGGGTCGTGGACACGGATTATGATACGTATGCTCTTCATTACTCCTGCCGTCAACTAAATGAAGATGGCACTTGTGCTGATAGCTATTCCTTTGTGTTCTCCCGGGACCCCAAGGGATTGCCTCCAGAGGCACAGAAAATTGTCAGACAAAGGCAGATAGACCTCTGCTTGGACAGAAAATACAGAGTTATCATTCATAACGGTAAGAACATTTTTTTCTGAAGAATTTTATTTCAGGGTTTAATGACTAAAACACTGGGAGTCTCTTGCTCATTACATAGCAAATGCATGAAGTCTTTTACTTAGTGACTGTAATATTATATTTCAAAAACTGAAGCTTATAGTAAGTTATTTCCAACTTTTACTTCCCTCATCTGAAGGAGGGCTAAGGTGTATAGCTTTTTATGTGGCATATCACATCAACTGAAACAATAATTAGAGGAAGTTGTAAAACAATTAAATCAATGTAGTATGAGTAAACATAGTAAGGATAAACTTCACAGTTGCTGTAAAAAGAATTCGTGTCTTTCTATTCAGAACTCTTTGCCTTTCTCAACAAAATAGTTGTTGAAGGGAGTAGAATGTATTTTCAAAAACTATTTTCAAAAATTCTTCATAAAAGGCTTTTAAGGAAAATCAAAAGTCTTGGAAAGGATACCTTATAGCAGAACCTTTCTCTCAGGTCTTCATGTCAACCATCTCACAAAGGGTTGTGGAAGAGGGACATATCCCTCATACTGGAGGTATGACCCTATCTTGAGTCATGTAGTCAGGCTGAGCTTGCAACAGAGAGAGAGCTGCAGATTAGCTCACTTGTGCTTAAGCATATTAGAAAAGCCCAAATGGTAATTTATGCTACTTTAATCAATGAGATAGAAGGAAACATAACGTACTTATTAATAAAGATTACACCCAGAGTGGGGAATAGTAAAGAATGAAGAAGACAGATTAGAATATTTAGGACAAATAAAACAGTAGTGTACCCATCCCTACCCCCCACCCTCACATTCTGGAAGACACGGTATCTACAGAAGACTTGGCTGGTGAATCAGCTGAACGTGAACTCCCAACATAATGCTGTGGCCAAAAGACTTTATGCGATTCTTGGATGCATAAACCAAGGATGCAAAAGATGAATTTAGAGACTTATGTGAGACTGTTGTGCTTGGCATAGGTCTGCTTGCTATGTCACATTTGATGATAATCGTAACTGTAAAGGGTACCGAGGATGAATTAGAAGTTTCAAAGAAGAGCAGAGAAAATGACTGAAAGTTTGTAAAATGTGTCCTCTAGTGAATGCTTCAAAGACCTTGATCTTTCTCATCAGAAAGAGGTTAAAGGCTGACCCGAGCAAAGTCTGTGCTTGCCCACACAAGCAATGGGAATTGGATAATAAAGGACTTGCAAACATAGGAATAATAAATTAAAATGAATGGAACTTTAAACTGGACACATTCAGAGCAGAAATAAATAACCATTTGTTTAACTCCAAAGGTCATTAACCTTTGGAACAGTTTACCAAGAGCTGTTGTATGTTCTTCATCACCAAAATCTGTAAATCAAGATTAAAGGCTTTTCTAAATGACATGTTAGAATAAACTGGGATTGACTGAAGGAACTTTTGTGTATGATAAAGTCAGAACAGATGAGCACAGTCAGCTCTGGTGGCTCTAATACCTGTTTATCTGATCCATAAACAGAGTAATATATTGCCATGTTGTAAAGTAGGTATGCTGATAACAGAGTACCTGAAAGATCTGCTAAGGTGGGTGGTGTTTAGAGTACTGATTAGTGACCTGGAAAAAGTGCCTGACAACAGTGAAAATAAAAATTTTATCTGGAATGAGAAATTTGGAGACAAATAAAAGACAGTTGAGATTTAAGGCAGTCAAGACTAAGAGACATCATAAATGCAAATGAAATAGGCTTTTGTGAATGATGTGTAGGATTGCATACAGGATAGTATAGAAAAGAAACTGTCATTATATAAATTGATGATACTTTCTTGTTTTGAATGCTGCATTCACTGCTCAAATGAAGTACAGCGAGAATAAAAATTTCTGAAGATGAGAAAACAAAATAATGAGATGATTAGGGATGGTTTTGTATTAAATCTAAGATAAATTGTAGATATACAGCTGTTGTGCTGTGACTTTGAGAGGTGTGTGTTATGGTGGTTCCTTGCATTTCTTTCAAACCCTGAGAAAGTACTATCCCACTGTAAAATCAGGATATTGGGCTAGTCCAAGTACTGGTCCGATTCAGCATGGTGGAATCTGTGTATCTATTATTTCTATGCTATATAAGACTTGCAAGGCAAGAAAGTATAAAACAACAACAACAAAAAAATGCGTATATTAATTTATTCAAAATTTGTGATATAACTTTTTCAAATATCTCAGAACTTCTGTATAATAGAATGCTTGCATTTTTTTCACAGAATATAGAACCAATAGTGTAATTTAAAAATAAAAGCTCAGAATGTCTTTTGAAAGTTCAGCCTTAAATATTCTTTCATTTCCTAACCTTAATTTAAAATTTGATCATGCTGCCTCTAGTTTGTTATAGAAATATCAAATCTACCCAGCTGCACTGAGTGCTGTACTCTTTGTCTGCTATCCTAATTTATATTCAGATGTTAGGTGTTGAGCGCAGTGTCTGATAAGACTGTGTGAGTTCCATATTGTCTGATTGTAAATGAAAAATAGTAGCCCGGGTCCTTAATGCTGTCTGCTTTTTATTGAGGATTATGCCAGAGTTTATCTTTATGAGCCCAAAGTATAAATGAAACTCAAAGCCAGCAATTTACATTTTCCCCTTACTGTGATCAGTAATTGCCATGGTGTTAGTTGATTCTGACCACTCCAGTATCATTAAGCCAAAGTTCCCGCAAAGCAAGGAGATTTGGGAATGAGAGAATGATTGTGAGCTACACTGAAAAAACAAAACAAAACAAACAAAAAAAACCCCAAACATTTATTGAAATCTTCATATCAGAAACTCTTACAAAATTTGCTTATAATACCTTGTGTGAAGTGGAAGTCTTGCTACTTTAGTTTTAATTCCACTATTAAGGGCTACAGAATCAGTAGCAAAAAAAGCCAACTTCAATTGTCTGTACTGACCCGCATTCCGTTGCTGTTGCGGTAAAATTCTGACTGATATTAATAGATGCTGCAAGAATAGGCTTCAAAGATTTTTCATTAGCGTTTTAAATTAATACTGTACTCAAATTTTAAGTTCAAAAAAAAAACCCTAATAGATGTACAAAACTTATCTTGATGGAAAAAAAAAAACAACCTAAAATATCTGTTCTTCGTATACTGGCTCTATAAGGCAAAATAGAAGCCTAGGAAATTATGAGGTTTTTGGTTGTAACTTACATTGCGTTTCTGATGGCAGCTCCTTTCCAAATACGGATTGGGCTATGATACACTTAGTCTCTCAGAGTAATAGCTCAAGTTACTTTAAGTTACAAATTGTGAGTGTGGATATCGCAGTGGGACTACTTGTAAATACAATACGATGTCATCTTAGAGTTGGAAGCTGAATCTGCTGTTAGCATTTGCTAGAAGCAAAAATTGTGAATTAAAGAGTGGGATATCCTTCAGCTAATTTGCTATTCCCATTAGAAGTTTTGGAGGTCAGGAAATTCTTATTTTGTTGAAATATATTATTACATTAATAATTTTTAAAAGGCAAATAATTCGAAGCTTGTTAAAGTAATTGTATCACTGATCTATCCAGGACCTTCTTTTCCAAAGTACTAAAATGCTTAGGACAAGTGTAACAGATTGGATGAATTCCTATTTTGGTCTGAGGTGAAAATTCTTTGGAATTATAAACTGCAGAGCAAGGTACTGGCATTATCATTGCAAGTAACAGACTGTTACTTGTAATGCATTTTAAAAAAATAGATATATATGCATTTTAAATTTAGTGAAAGTTTATATATTTAAATTTTGTCTAGCATGGTTGAAAAATGAACTTTTGGGTTTTGTGTGTTTCAGGATTTTGCTCTTAAGAAGATTCAAAACTGTGGAAAGAAACCATGTAACAGCACCATGGATGTAAAGTTAACACATTGATCGGATGTTCTCTTGAAAACCTTTTCAATGGCTTCATTTAGATTTTGAGTATATTTATCTGAGCTGTGTAGCTCACCTTAATAAACCAATGAAACATTTTAATAAACTTGGATTACAGGGGATGCAAATTGTTTGTATGAACATCTGTACATATGTAGGCATTTGTTTTATTAGCAAACTGTTATCTTTATGCACTATATTGAATTGGTGACAGATGGCGATAATTAAGAATTTAATTTAATTTCTTTTTTTAGTGGTTTCAATTTCTGACTAAAAGAGTTTTAATTAAAAAAAAAAAACAAAAATATATTTATTTGCTTTCTACAACTTTAAATTTGTTTTAAAATACAATGTCATCTCTTTCCTAGGAAATACTGGAAATCGTTCCCAATAGCATTTTAGAAAAGAGGAAGGAATTTCAGTAACCCTATATATCACCAATTAATTCTATTATATGACTACTGAAGACATAAAAAATATGCATCTTTTTTAAATAACTATTTTACAAACAACAATTAAACATTTATTTATTTATTTATTATTTATAAATTAACAGGCATTATGTCTATATTTTTAATTCGAGATGTAACCAAATTTATCATTCGCTTGGCGATAATACTTGTTTATCATCTTATTTCCTACATGAAATTGGTTAGTCTGATGTTCAGTCAGTTATCTAAGTGCATAACCAAGTATCTTTTTTAAATGGGATTTAAAAAAAGAACAGATACTTTACGAGGATGTACATTTTCACTAGAAAGTTTGTCTCTCTCAGTAGAAAATAGAGTAAAATGGATCAAGCACCCTCTTGATATAGAGTCACTATAACCTCATTAAAGTTAATGAGGTTTATGCCAACTCAAAATGTACCCTCGTAGAAAGTAATTTGCCTGGTAAGTACTTATTTCAACTATTTCACATTCACCAAGTTCACTGTCATATTCTATTTACTTCAATGCAATTGGAGAATTCAATCTATTGGATTAAATTGTCCAAAATCTTACTGAGGCAAAGCAGTGAATTCAAGAGAATTTACATGCAGGAATTAAAAATACAGATATAGCTGGGGTTTTTTCCCTTCTCTGGCATATAATACTATAACATCGTGACTCATTCAACCTGGGATAGTGCTGTCATTAACATCCAAAGTGTGGCACAGCTCAGACTTTAAATAATTATCTGGTGATGAAAGACAAATTTGGTTTTTCATGGTTACTTCTTCTTGCAGTGGTTTCTGTACCAGTCCCATGCCTTACAGGGTTCCCTGTACAACAGAGAAGAATTTCCTGACATTTACGTCTGAAATAGGCAACATTATACAAAATTGGATTGACAGCAGAGTTGGCAAAAGTGAATAACACTATCCAGAAGAAAACTGATGGCAAAATATTTAAATCTTGTTTGTAGTTCCGGACTAAAATTAAAAGAATAATTATGATGATTGGGCTCCACATGATGAAGAAAGAGATCATCAGCACAAAGAGGGATCGGAATAGTTTGTAGTCTTGCTGGGAAACACGAATCTGATGATTTTCTGAGTAGGCTAAACCAGCATTTAAACTCCTTCTTGATGCTTTTGTAATCTGAAGTAACAGAGAAGAAAGTAACTTTCATTGAAACCTAGAAGAATTATTAACACATTTTTACAAGCACAAAAGTATATCTTGGCATATGATGATCGTATTTTGAGAAGCGACTACAAAAAAAAGACATTGCAGAGTTCCATTTTTACCTTTTGTCAATGGTTCCATTTCAAACATTCTCACTTTACTAGCTCTTTTTTTTCCCTCTCAGCTGTGAACTTGCCTCAATATTAGTCAATGTGGTTGTTCTCCACATGGCTCTCTAACAGCCATAAATACTTTTCAGCATAAAATAGAGCCTTAATTACTCATGAAATCACATTAACTTCAAACTATGACCTCATTTGTTCTGTCTAAAAAAAACCCACTGATTTTTTTCACAAATGCAAACTGGAACATAGTTAACAATCCTGTTGATGTGCAAGAAGGAACACAATCCAATTCTCTTACAGCCATGCTGATATAGTAAGGTAGGTGTTAGAAGGAGCATGAATTTATTATAGTATTGAAACATTTTAAATTTGAATGAGATTTTACATTGTTTTGTATATACTTTTAGTTTTTCAGTCAGTAATCAGAATTGCTTTCTATGAACTAACACAAAATCTTACAGATCCTTTTGTCACTATGAAAATCTGTGTCTTGCAAAAGTACCATCTGATGTAATAAACTAGATGACTATGGGTAGTTTGGGAATCTAACATGTAAGCATGTAACTTCCAGAACGTGAATGTCTCTACTAGTTCTAGGCTCTCATTCTTTCCTGAGAGGGGGAGCAGTGCAAAACCAAATAATTACAAATCATGGCTTCTAATCTGTCACTTTTGCCAGGGTTCTAGAAAGTGTTACGTAAAAATAATACTCAGTTTCAGACTAAATTGCAAAGTATACATTTGTAGCGTATATTTGTTAACAGATTTGAGGTCTTATATCTGAATGAATCATCATCATGATAGATGCTGTGTTATTTGAATGCATGAATGCTTTGAACTGCTTCCAGTAACACCTAGCATTGTACTCTGTGTGTACTGGCATCATTGAGCGTTCTCACAAAGTGAGAGTGAATCTGCTCTTGGGAATGACTCAGAGATTAAGACATTCTTCAGCTGAGTTCTATTTGCTTCCTGGAGAGCTGTGTGAGAGAGAAGATTTGATTGTAACAGATGGGATCATTCTATGGGCCTCGTTCCTTTTTCAGTTCAGAAGAAATGGTAACGCATCTTAGCATCTGTGTTACCAAGCTGGAAAAGAAACGTGAGCATGACAGCACGGGGCTGTCTTGTAATCCAGAATTCCAAACACTGTTTCAGGCTTCTAGCTCCCTGCATGCCATTGTGTTTTCTAAATTTACCTGTTGTAATCTAGATTCTACAAGGACAAGAACACCACCATTCCTGTCCTGATCTCTGACCAAGGACTGTGGCATTCCTTAGCCTGCAGTTTTCTGCAGTTCTTTCAAAGAGCTCAGACTCACCACTGAGTTACTGCATGTTCTTTGCCTACAGCAAATAGGAGGTTGCAAAAGGCAAGTACTTCACTAGGTTTGCCTAATGCATTTAACTCAAGGTTATAACAAGCTAATAGAGTGTACAGAAACTAAGAGCTGATGATTTTGACTACGAGTTTAAGCCTGATCAATAGGCAAGTACATGTAGAGCTCAGATTCTAGGTCCTAGGTTCATGGAAACATCTAAGTGCAGCTCTGGCGCATGCACCCTCAGCCCTCTTGGCACTCAGCATTTCATCAGTTAATTCCCTGCTCAATGATCCGTGTATTTTGAGGTTCCTTTCCAAAACCTTTAATTTTCCTTATATACAGCATGAGAATTTTTAATTACCTAATACAGGAATCAAGAATCTTTTGGAGGCAGTTGTTAAAAATTATGCATTGCAGTGCCTAATTTGAAGATTTCTAGCTCCTTCTCACTCTGTTTTTGGAAGAGGAAGGGATATGAAATGAGATGTTTTAAAAGGAATTTAGGTAACTAATATCACACTTGCTAGAATATAGATTAAAACTCTGTGGTGCCTGGTGTCTTGGCGTACATTTCAACAGTTCAACAACATCCACTCAGAAAGAAAGTGGAAGCAGAGTGCTTAATTTACAGTTTTTGTTTGCAAAGTTTGAAATTGTGGAGGAAAAAGTACATTCTAACAAGATCTGTGTACTAAAAATACATGCATAAAACCAGTAGATCTAAAATGGGATGGATTTTTTTATAGTCCTGCCTCTCTTTGCTTTCTTACAAATCCCTTGTGACTCTGGAGTCTCATTTTATATCACATACTTACCATTTACTGAGCAAACGATGTCTATTCCCTTTAGGTGTATTTCTATTCAGTGACAACATGTCGATGCCTAGTGAGTTACTGCTTACTTCCCTTTGTTCTGTATCAAAATTTAAAGGAAAATCATACCTGTAGGATTTTGGAATAACTGATGACAATGACTAATCCTGGTATTAGAAAGAAAACAATGACAAAGGTCACATCCCAAACTGTTTCTCCTGCAGTGCTGGGCCAAACCAAGGTGCAAATCTGAATCTCCTGTTTACAAAGAATAAAGAAGAAAATTAACATTGTAGAGTTATTTTCACTACAAAGCGAAAGCCTAAACAATTACAAATAGATGTGTTGTCCACAGTCTAAATATTGCCATAAATTTCATACCAAATGCTAAAAGCAACTTTAAAATTGAAACTTACAGACTTGAGATTTAATCATGTACTTGAGTGTCACGGTGGGTGCACTTTTGTACACATTTCAAAATACCAGGCAGAAAAATGGGTGCATGCCCAGTTCGTACGGAGGCAACCTCATGTGCAGGGCAGCTACTCGGCTCTCCCAAGCTGCCGATGCCTCGACAGGTGGGAAGACTGCTGAAAAGGGCATTTCCGAGATGCACTGGGGAATGCAACAAAAGTCCCAGCCGATCTAACTGGAAGGCCCGCCGGGGGAGCGGCACGGGCCGGGGGAGCGGCACGGGCCGGGGGAGCGGCACGGGCCGGGGGAGCGGCACGGGCCGGGGGAGCGGCACGGGCCGGGGGAGCGGCACGGGCCGGGGGAGCGGCACGGGCCGGGGGAGCGGCACGGGCCGGGCGAGCGGCACGGGCCGGGCGAGCGGCACGGGCCGGGCGAGCGGCACGGGCCGGGCGAGCGGCACGGGCCGGGCGAGCGGCACGGGAGAGGACGGCGGCGCGGCCGACGGCGACGGGTCTCCCGGGCTGCCCTGCCGGGGGGGGAGCCCCGGCCGCTCCTCCGGGCACAGCCTCGCCACCCGCCCGCTCCCCAGAAGCAGCCTCCTCTGCGTGCCAGAGGCGGACGAGTCCCGCTCGCCGTGCGGCCCCGCTCCCGCTTGACTCCTGCCGCCCGCTGGCGCCCGCTCTGCCCCGGCCCGGGCCGCCCAGCGCCGGGCTGCTGCGGCAGCGGGCGCCCCGCGGGCCCTCACCCTCACCTCGCCGCCGGCGGCGGGCAGCTGCACCACGGTGAAGAAGCAGCAGAGCGGCAGGGTGCCGAGGGCGGCGAAGCCCCAGATGAGGAGGGCGGCGGCCAGCGCCTTGCGGCGGCGGAAGGCGGCGTGGCGCAGCCGGGCGATGCTGACGACGCGCTCCAGGCTGACGGCCGAGAGGGAGAGGATGACAACGGTGCCGCTGAGGCTCACCACGTAGAAGAGCATGTGGCAGACGACGTCGCCCAGCTGCCAGGACTCGGTCCAGCGCACGACGGCGATGAAGGGGATGGCAGTGATGAAAAGCAGGTCGGCGCAGAAGAGGTTGAGGACGAGGCAGCTGGCGGTGCGCAGCCGGTGCTGCTGCCGCACCAGCATGCAGATGCCCCAGATGTTCCCCACCAAGGCGAGCAGGAAGATGGAGGCCAGGGCGGACGACTCGCCGATGCGCAGGGCCGTCACATTGCGGCCTCTGAAGTCTGAGAAGAAGGGGAAGTAGGTCCGGTTCCCCCCTTGTGCGCCCCTGGACCCCGGCATGAGGGTGGCCAGCGGGCATGAGAGACCCACCGCATGTGGCGGCACCAGCCCTAGGGGAAGGGCTGCACTCCCACCCACCACGGCGGCACCCAGGGTGCCCTCCTGGCCCGGAGCAGGGGGCTGGCCGCCATCCCCCTCCCTCCTCTTCCTCCTGCCAGTGCCACTGAGGGCTCAGCTGTGCCAGCCGGGCGGTTTATGGCCCTCACGCAGGAGTGGAACAAGGAAGTGGGAGGGCAAACACTGCGCAGCTCACACAAAGGCGAGGCTGAGGCCGCCATGCGTGGGGAGGCAGCGAGGGGCCAGGGACGAGCAGGGCTGCCTGTTGCCTCCCCAGGGAGGGCGCGGGTGGGCACGCTGGCACCACTGTGCTGAGGGGCCCTGGCCTGGCCACCGCCTCCAGGGCCAGCCCTGGTCTGCTCCGCTCTACGGGCAGGCCCCTGGGGTGCTGAAAAACTGAAGGGTGGCTGTCAGACTGCTCCGAGAGCTCTTCTCGGGAGCCCTGGATAACCAGCGCTGCTCTAAGGTAAAAAAAAAGAGGAATTTACACATCACCTTGTGTCTTGACAGTGGCACTTGGAAACAGTGGTCCTGTGTATTGCTTGTGCCAACTGTGCTGCCGTGGAGGGGAAGCATCACTGTCTTGATTTTTGGGATCTGTTTACTAAGTTGATCCAGTAGATCAGTTATCTGTCGATTGAATCCAGTTACCTGCCTGAGTTCTTGCTGAAGAAGCCTGGTAAATTAAGACATACCTACAAAATACCATCTTTTCTCTGGCCTTAAATTCCTGAAAGCAGTTGCTCAAATTGTAAATGAAAGTAGGCCTTTCTGCCTATGCTCTTCATTCCAGATGATTTAGAAATGGACTGGGAATGAAGTGCACAAATTGTCAGAGATGAGTAGATAATGTCTCATAAAATAAGCTAAAATGTTTTCACAAAGTATATAAACAATTGTGTAACCTTACAGGGCTCTGGATGAATTCATTTGACCCAGTGCCAGTGTTGGTGCTTAAGGGTGCAGTTACAGGCTTGGCCGTATGGAGCTACACCTTTTGATTAGGTGAGAGTTATTCCAAACCTGTGTGCCAGTGGGACCGGGTGACCAGGCGGTGCTTCCGCGGTACCCTGGGTGTGACCCTGCCATCAACTGCTTACGCAATGGCATTAGTGGGGATTCCAGATTAGTTGGGATTCCAGAAACTCCGTTCTTCTAGGGGACGATCTCCTAATGAGAAATGACAAGAGTGAGATCTTTCCTGGACCGCTTCCCATGTCTTTGCCAGTGCAGAATTTACACTGATTTTAATTAGCATGTTTTCTCTTGAGCTGTAAGTAGTTCTAACGCTCTATGCTGTCTCATCAAACAGAGAGTTTGCAAGGCAGCATAAACAGGTGGATGAGATGCTCCTACTAATTCCTGCTGATTTCTTTGTGTGAATTGTGGGCAGATTTGCTGTGGAATGGGTGGCTGCTATGAACTCGAATGAAGACAATAAGAAAACTTGCAAAGTTTATTTTTTTGGCAGCCAGCAACACAAGTAACTGGCAAGTGGCTGGAAACATATATTTTATTCTACATCATTTGCTGGGAGAAAAACCTCTGCACTCATATAGAAAAAGTTTAAGCAATTTTAATAGAACTACTGAGGATGACTATTCATATTTATCACCAAAGCTTGACATATCTAGCCACAATTTATGTTGGCTCCACTATGGACCGATTCTGTAAAATGATTAGCAAATATTGAAATACAGCAGATATCTTCCAATTGCCACAACCTCACAGGTCAGGGACTTTATACAAGCTCACAAACTAGCCCTGAAGTTCTGGGCAGCTGGCAGTAGCAGTGATGTGGTCAGCTCTGAATAGAGGCTGGGATTTGGGAAAGAGCCATCATTAGAAGTCTGTTTGTACCTGTGTGAGAACTTGGAAGGCATTAACGGATGGGTTGGGGCAATGGAAATGGTAGCACAGATAAATGCAAATTGTGCTATGAATGAAATCTTTAGCCCTTTTGACATTAGTGGAAAATGAAATCAGAAGCTGGTCCTATCAACTCAGAGTAAAGTAAACATATTTGATACAGAATAGGTGAAGGAAAACAGGGAGAGAAACATCCAAAGCAGCACTATTGAAGAAATGAAGATATTTTTCAGTCAGGAAGGAAAGGAATACCATAGAGGAGCAGAAGGTCTGAAAATGAGATAATGTGTGGAAGTATCTGGATAGACCCTTTATCTTCTTTAGAAAGGATCACCTATAGCTTTGGTCCTTAGGTGTGAATGAGAACCTTACTTACTTGGCATAAGCCTGTTGTTTGCTCAGGAGAACCAAAGCAAAATGCTGCTTTTATTATACTCTTAGAGAGCTTTACACTGACCTGTGTACAAAATTATGTGCATGGGGGCAGCAGAGGTGTGAAGAGACATGCACGTTTCCATGACGTTTAATCAAATGAATGGGAGCTCCTTGCAGGAGTAAAAACAGTCTGATTACTCACGGGTCTAATGGATCCATTATCTAAAAAAATAGTTTTCCCTCCCATGAGGTACAAAAGCTGTATTTGCAGTTGGGTAGCTACAATTGTAGCAACCATCACAACATGAAATCTGAGGAAGGGAGGAATCATAACCTCAATAGAGCTACTCTGGCGTTACTGTAATAGGTGGATGCTATGTGCAGTATATGCTCCACATGTGCTTATTATGACAAGGAAGTGATTAACAGAATGCTTAGACACCTGTTACGATTACTTAACTTACACCATTTTTTCAACCTGTGTGGTCTTTTATGCTCAGAAGTGGTGAAACGTGGAGTCAACTCAGATTTCATTGTTCATTAAATGACAGTTGTGGGGACCTCTGTGGAGCTGGTTAGCTAGCCTAGCAGTGAAAAATCTTGTTTCCTTTTTTTGTGTTTTTTTTTTGTCCTGAATGAAAGTCTTAATTATTTGCCTTCTCTGTGGAAGATAAGGGCTGTGTTAGCTGGTGCCGTTAAGTCAAGCTCTGTTTTTCAGATGTTCCCTTGACAACCATGAACTGTCACGACAGATGGGGATAGTTCACCTTATTTATTTCTTGGGTATAAGATATCTTCCCCAAGAGAGGGTCCTCCTAGGCTAAGTGATGCTGGGAGATGGAGATTCTTGTTCCATTTGGACATGACCTAGTAAAGGTTTTTGCCTTATTTACGCATCCTCTTGCATGTAG
Organism: Tauraco erythrolophus; assembly: GCF_009769465.1. Classification (NCBI taxonomy): domain Eukaryota; kingdom Metazoa; phylum Chordata; class Aves; order Musophagiformes; family Musophagidae; genus Tauraco; species Tauraco erythrolophus. The sequence continues at coordinate 18,637,507 of NC_141473.1, read as the reverse complement.
ATTGGTGTTTAAGTCTTTGGGTCTATTTTCATGCACCTGTATCACAATGAGTAAATAGTACTGACTTCTGTAACAGATGTATTGCATGTTTCATGTTTGCTAAATGATTTAAATTCATTGCATTAGAAATGTTGACTCTTCATCTTCACAAAAGAGGTTCCAAGCTTGTAGGTGACATATTATAGACTGTGTCTATAACAAGGGTTTTAGCATAAGTTGCAGCCAGGGTTAGCTTTCTATTTTCTTTTTCACTTTCACATACCGTACTGCAGCTGTTCTGCTTCTTGACACTATTAACTCAGTGCTTAGAAGAAGTTATGCCATTGTAAGGTTTGTTTCAAATACAAATCTGTTTCAATTTATTTTGCTTGTATGAAGTTTTTCTAACCGCTTAGTCCCTGTATACTTTTGTATCAGTGAGTTGAAGCATTTACACCAATGTCCAAGGGATAATTTTAAACTTGTAGTGCAAATATAAGTGCATCTGTTTGTCTTCATGTAGCAGCAAGCTCACCCATGCCAGTGTCCACAGAAAGTAATAGATGCTTCTATGGATCTGTGTGATCATGTCAAGTACTGGTGCCTGTTTCTTCTGAGGAGTGAGCAAGTCACTGTTTCTTCTGAGGAGTCTTATTTTCCTGTGGTCAGTATCCATCAGAAGCTGGCATTCTTCCTGGGATATGTGCCAGTGGTGCTGTAGCTTCAAGCTCTAGCAGTAGCACTACTGACCAATGCCTCAGTCAAAGCAGAGCTGCTGATAATACTCTCAGTAGATATACTCTCTAATTAAAGACCTGGATCAGGTTTTTGTTTTCAAGACCTCCAGAAGTTTTGCCAACAGCAACGCTGAACTATTTCCTCATGACTTACTGTAAGGGAGGGATTTTTCTCTGAACCAGGTGCAAATCTAAGTACATAATCCATGTACCAGAGAATTCCCCTTGGAAGGTCATGATCTCTGTTATGCTGCTCGCTAACCAGGCTTCAGCCTGGGTGACTCAGCTAGACTGTTCTAACTAAATGAGTTGTTTCTTAACAGTTTCAGATACTGTATTACACTTAAATATCTAGCCCATGGATTTAGGGAGTCTGTCAGTGAATACAGGATATCACACTGGTTCATTTGGACATTCTGGTAGAACACTCTTGCCAAGGAACCGAGTGAGATTTACGTGGAGAATTATAGTCTGATATTTAAGTGCTTTGCTGACTTTCAGGTGTGCTTAAAGTTACTTACACTCCTGCTGATGAGCTTTAATGCAGAGCCATCAAAGCAAATACTGTGCTGTGCCTCTGAAGGATTTACAAAGAAAGCTTTTCACCAACTTCTCTTGCTCATGAGACAGACATTCCCTGAACACATTAGTCTGCTGGGTTGCGTGCAGTTTAGAAATCACAGGTGTCATTGTTTTCCTTGATTTTCAAGAACCCAGTGATTAGAGAATGCTCTTATTCGTGAGGTGTAAGGAGAATCGGCTTACTTTTTTTCCCTTATGTGTCATCTTATAAGAGTAACTTGTTGGGAGCAACACGTATATTCAGGTCAGAATCAAGATAAAAGCTTTACTTTTAGAAGGCAGGCATTTCTGAAATTAGGTTTACAGAGTGCCTGTCTGCTGCAAAGAAAATCTGTCCATATTGGAAGGAAAGGCTTGTGCTTAGCTAGCATTAACCTAGGGGCCGGAGATACAGAACAGACATTCTTGCAACACCAATTAGAGAAAGTACAGATAACGCTTTAAATTCTGCTATAAACCCTCTGACTTCCCAAGTGTAATGCTAAATCATATTATTTCCCACACTGTTCATGTTTTTAATTATCAGTGGCTGTTTGGGGTCTGGTTGCATTATAACTTAATATGAGATGATTAAAGAGTTGTGACTTAGAGCTTCTGATAAACCGTGTCCAGAAAGCACGGATGCCTAAAATAGGCTGTAGAGTTTTCTGTCTAGTTGAATGAGATAATGCTGACCGGATCACACTTGTTACATGGATACAATTTGCGCTTTTGCTGACGCATTGTGCTTATTCACCAGTTTTGTGTTGGCCAGGGAAATTAAACTTGACTGCGCTTCTGTCAAGAAGCAAGCTGAATATCACTATGATACGGTCTCAGGCTTGTTTCTTACAGGATGTTCTGAGGCACCTTATCTTGCTCTCTCTTTTCGAAACTATCAATCCAGAATGAAATATCTAAACTTTTGGTTGGTCAAAGAGGCAGCAAAATGAGTATATGTCCCTGACTACTGGTGGGGAGCTCTGTTCTGGGTCTGAAGGGGGACTGGGTGTAAGGGAAGGTCTTGCTTCATCGATATGTGTCCTATTTGAAGTCTGGGTTTTTTGTGAGACTCATTTGTCATAGGCAGCATGATGGTAGAAGAGAATTTACATCTGTGAATCCTTAACAGCACCTTCTTTTTACACATCTAGCCTTTCTTGAGGAGTCATGTTTCTCACTGGTTGGCTTGGGCAGCTGGCTTTCTGAATCCGGTTCCTAGGCACCCTGTGAAGGGGAGCCCAAACTCCCCAAGTGCTAAAGAACTGGACAGCATGGCGCTGTTCATTAAAACAATGTGGGAATGACACACTTCCCAACACTAGGAAATTAATTGACATCAAGTTGCATTTGTGTCATTCGTCTTGTTTTCCAGGGGGTTGAGATGCATGAGTGCAAATATTAATTCTAAATTACTTTGCTCAGACTGTAAGTTTATACAGACCTAGGAATGCCAATAATTTTCCAGTGGAGAAACAAGGTGAAGTTAAACTGTTATATTGACTTCTGGTGCAGTAGCTACTAATTTTGCATGGGGTGAAATAACATGAAGAGTCAGTGCAGAACAACCATTGTGTCACCTGCTTTCATTTTATTTAAATTTTATGGTGTGTTGTTTGCAGGTCTATATAGGTCATTAAAAGTAGGGCTTCAAGGAACTGTGAGAAATCATCTGGCTGATATCCCTGACCCAAGGCAACTCACCTGTCAGGAATGGTTTAGATAGTTACGTAAGCGTCCCTGTAAATCTCCAATGGTGGAGATTTTGCAGCCTCCATAAGCGATATGTTTCACTGCTCATCTATTCCGACCACCAGAAAGATTTTCCTTATGTCCTTATTTCTCCTGTTGCAATAGGAAGACTTTGTTTCTTTCCTCTATGAAATTTTGTCGTTTTTCTTCATGGTCTTTTCTAAACTGCATGATCCTGATTCTTTCATGAATTTGGTCAGAAGTCTGAAAGACTTCTACTATATTCACTTTAGTCTAAATTGTTCTTGAAGTACAATACTCAAAATTGGATACAGTATTCCAGCTAAAAGTCTCATCTGTATTGACTAGAAATGACAACTTAGGTGTAAACCCTGTAAGACTGTTTATTCATCATGTTGTAAAACTGTTGGAAAATCATGCAGGTGGGATATTGAGTCATGTTCAAGTTTCTGTTTACTGTAATCCCAAGAAACTTTCTGGAGGAGCTGATACGCTGTCATACTATTTATTTTGGGGTTTGGTAGTTGATTATTCCTACATGTAGTACTTCATCCTATTTATTTTAGATCATTGTTGATAAATTGAAAATTCTTGCTGTCCTCTAAAGAGCACTCAGTTCCTACCTTGAAGCGTCTCACATTTTATGTGTACTCTAGTAGCATCTGCATCACCTATGAAAATATAAATACTTTTAGAATCAGATAGACTACCATGGAATTGCCTAATTATTCTTAGTTAATAATTTCATATTTTAAAATGGTCTTAAGGGGAGGCTGGAAGATAAATCCATTGAGAGGTACTAACACATGGGAACCACATCTGGCTCTTAATGCTTGAGATTATTAGAAGGTCACACATATGCATCCTCTATCCTTAGGCTCTACCCTAGGCATCCACTTTAGGCTGCTTGTCAGAGACACCGTATTTTCTGGCCATGTGAGTCAAGCGAAAGATCCATTTTTCACTGCGCTTATGTTCTTAGGGCTATGAATTATTATAAATTATTGATACTTAATTATGTAATGCAGCTTTTTAGCCCGTTGTGCCACTGACTGTATAGGCTACAGATATAATTGTATTTCCCTACGTTGTTATGAAACTGGCATTTGAAACAAAAAGTCAGTGCTAGCACATCTTTCGCATTTTCCCTATCCACAGCACTTGCTCAGTTAAGAAAACTGGGGACGTGTGACATGATTCCCACTGCCAGCTCTGTGCCAGTGGGTTTTTTCCAGGAATTGAAGTCAGATTAATTTGATCTAAAATTCTTTGGCTTGTCTTCTTCCTTGTTAGGTGCCACACTTTTATTTCTTTCCCTACCTTTTAAAATCCCACCTACACTGCAGAATTCTCCAACGCAATCATTTGCTGTGCAAGTGACTTCACTGCCCTTCCATGGCAGGTGTGCAACTGCCTTGCTCCAGACAGCTGCCTTGAAAATAACCGAGACAGACCCCCATACTGACAATATGGCCATATTTTTAACACCCAGAGAATTTCAGCAGGACCATCCCTTATTGCAGGGAGTACCACTTGGCTACCTAATTCTGTCACGTTTTCCAAATTAGAGAAAGGAAAAGACTTAGAAGTGCTGCAAGTAGTATTCCAAGTTTCATAGTCCCACTCTATGTAACGTAGCCTGTAGTACTATAAACACTGTCTTTTTCTTATGTGATAGAGTTAATTGCTTATCATTTTTAAGGTAAAACCATAGCCACAACTGTTACTGTAATCTTAACAGTTCAATCAGAGTACAAGATATGGAAACTACCAGACAGATTGATTGCCAAATGAAAATGGAAATGCCTAGAGCTCTTCTATCGCTACATTTTCATCACTTGTAAACTCCCACCTGTCTCTGCTTCGCTATGGAGATATCACAAGAGCAACATTCCCCATAGTTTTCTTGAAGACATTGCGCCATTTACATTAGCTTTCTTTGCCAGGTGAACAGTGACGTCCCATTGTCTAAATATTTGTGTTGTTCAGTGTGATTCTTTTACAGCATAACCAGCACTACGCCTCCCTGCCACTTTTTATCTGCGTAGGTAAACATAAGTGGTGTATTGTATAGTTTGCCTAAACATCTGTAGTACAGTTATTTGCACATGGCAAATAACTGCGTGAAAGATAGTTATCAAAACCAAGAATAAGAGAGAAAGCTGCACAAGCAAATGAATTATTAGAATTTGATCTATTTGATGTAGGAAAATAACAGAGCCATCTTTCAATTATTATTTCACAGAAGTTCTTGTGTAAAAAAAGTCAGTTGTTACACGCAGTTTAGCTGCCTTTCCAACCACACCACAGCACATCAAAACCACTGAACTTGCTGTTTACAGAGACGACTATGTGAAAGCCAGGATTTATAAATACACTAGGATTGCTGAACCCTGGTATTAATCCAGAAGCTTCCCTAGACCAACATCTTCAAATGATGCAGACTTCACAGAATTTCTGCTAGGCTGAAATTAAATTACTTGAAATGGACAGACTGCTTGAAATAACACCTTTTTTTTTTTTTCTTTAATTACTTCCTGCCTCACAAAGAACTAAACTTACAGCTAAATCTTAGCCTTAAGATGAGCTCATTAGGCACAAACCTCTCTTTCCTAGATTAACTAGAGAGAAGAGCAGCAGACTTTTTTCTTGTTTATTTACTTTTAGGATAAAAATAATTTTCAGTCTTGAACTCCTCCTTAGCTTCTGAAAAGTGGAAAAAAAAGCAGTGATAAGATCTGTGTGCTTTATGGAGTTGGAGGTTTATAGTTAGTTTTAGTTAGGTGTAGCTGATGACAATAATATATTTGCGATTCTGCCTTCAAAATAGGTCTTCTGATGCACTAGAATGTCATTTTGGTATTTTTCAACAAATACCACACTGATGTTGTGTATACATTTATCAGTAAGGTTTTTTGTGCTTAGGTCTAATGTTTAGCAAGCATGACTAAAATGCATTGTTAAAGTTCAGAAGAGGTGCTGGAATGAACAAAACTTTTTAAAGGTTATTACATTATCAACTTTATGAGTCTCCCTCTACAGTACCAGCTTCTAAAGAGAAAGTATGCTAATTTAAGAAAGCCTCAGAACTACTGAAGAGAAGACAGCTGACCTGTAGCAGGCAAATTTATTTCATCTATAATACATAAAAGATCAGAATTCCCTATTGCAGAAACTATGCTTAGTATGCAACTGGGAATAGAATACTAGCTGATTAATGTGTGGTTAAAAGACAACTTAAACTTCCTAGAGTAGTTTAATTAGAATTTAAAGTTATTAGGCTGCAATGAAAAGCATAGTTATTATCCTGAATTTAGATGATGTTTAGAAAGACAGACGTGAAATTCAGACAATTTCTCTCATAGCAAAACCTTGAGATTCTGAAGCATAATTTATGTTTTACTCATTAGGTCACCATATCTTTGGTCAGAAAACCTGTTGCTACAATTGAGCAAATTGTCAAACACAAAGATTAGCCTGAGACATGCTCAGTGAAATGGAAAAGTGGATATATAGTGGCTAATACAATAGATTTGGCAAAGATACTTCAGATATCAAGATAATAGCTTTTAACATTTTCTTTGTCTCGCAAACTCTGGATTTAATCAATAACAACATAACTTAATATTATAATAGTTATTGAAAACAACTTGGAAAATGCCCTTGTATTTAAGAATAACACTTAACCATCAGAGATTAGGGCATACATTATGGGGTAAACACATGCAGTTTTGCAGCAAAGCGTGAGGGAAAAACCCATACTAGCTAGCAATAAGAATCAGTATACCAGAGAAAATATAGGCTTGGGGTATTTTGCTGTCCTCAGCAAGCTATAAACTTGTAAAAGTTGTTAAATTTATTTTAACAAGTGTATCTTTGTAAGATTTCCTCACTTTAATAATTTTTTGTAGAAGGAACTGCTTGTTGAACTTAACTACAGGTGCAAGGAACAAAATGCTAGCAACAGATCCAGGTTTACAGTAGGTGCTAGAGGAAAATAACACTGTGGTTACAAATCCGTAGGGGAATTTTTTGCCAGTTTCTAATTTGTTGCAAGAATTTATTGCTAACTTATTTTCTCTATTAATACCAAAATACAGTGGCACTTCAAATCCACTAGAGCAATTTATTAAAACTTGCGCTTTTAAACTGGGACATTTGTCAAATGTAACAGATTGAATAACTGACATTTCCCAATTTTAACCTCTAAAATACAGAAATGCAAACAAGTTTACTTCAGCATAATTCTATCCAAACTTTGAAAATGGTCTCAGACATTGTCCAAATGTAAACTTTTTTCAGTGTCAAGGAAGTTTGTATTTGCTGGGATGTTTGTTTTCCCAATGACAATTTTCTTGAGAAAAGCTTAAACTTTGGTCAGCATTTTTGTATGAGCTCTAAGTCACCCGTGACTGGAGTTCAGAAAAAGAAGCTACTTACGATTGATGTTTTCAACATGAATCTTAAGCAGCAGAGACCTCTTAACATGACTCTCCTGAGTTTTAATGTATCAAGATGGTGATATATTACACATGTGATACATATGTAAAATACATGTATATATATACACTACACATATACACACACATTATGTATATATAAATATATATAGTGCACCTACTAGGACCAAAAAATCTCTTGCAGCTCTTACTGTCAGTTAAGGTACAAGCACAGTCATCAGGATTCACCAAGAACTGGATATGCCAAACATTAAAATAAAGTGTGACAAAATAGGTGTGCTTTTACTGTTCTCATTTCTAATAGTGAAAAAAATCAGTAGTTTACTATTTTAAGATATTCCTAATTATAAACACATTTCCATTTGCAGTCAAAAATGCAGTAGCTGTTTTTTGCAAAAGGTCAGGGAAAATACTTGAGGCCAAATAAATTACTATAATGTTTTTGTGGAACTGAATTATAAAACTAGTAGTCCTTTTTACAACCTTAAAAAAAAACTTTAAAAAGATCTTTTGCCTTTGTAGAAGAGCATATTGGCAATGTGTATAAAGCAAATATAGTAAGTCCATCTGGAGCTCAAGCTGTACAAAAGTCAATATGTGCTAGTAATTCTCTATGCTGGCTTGTTGGATACTGCACTTTACATCTGGGACACTCGAGAAAACTTTCATCAAGAAGGCTTGAATGTTTCAGGGAAGGACTTCTATTATATGTGGTCCGCTTCTCTTCAAATGCAGATTGCAAATCTTCTTGTGATTCCATACATCCAGATTCCTGGAGTTTCTGGAAAAGGAGAAGCTTTGGTGTAAGACTGGAGCATGCATGCATGCACTGATCAAATACCAAGGGAGAAAAAAATTAAGGTTTGATGGCACACAAGCCTTGTGTGTGTTATAGCACTAAGGGTAGAACTTTAAAGATGGCTAAAACATGAATGAAGAACATCAATATCTCAGAATTCATTCTGTTCTCTTCCTCATTTGAGAAAATACTTCCAAGTTGCCTACAACTAAGAGGGAGAGCAGTCTGGCAAAGTCACAGAAGAATTCCTCTCACCTGCAACTTGTTAGGAGCTTTTGCATTTATCTTTTCTGTAAAAAGCACAGCAGCCCCTGACCTGATCTAATGAAGGACACAGGTATCCGATTTCCATTCTGAACCTCCTTTAAATAAGTCCAGAAATGCAGTTTGACAATGCTATTCAGCTATCGTCTGATCTTACAGGATACCTTATTGTAGAGTTCCAGAAGCACCAACAGTCAAACTGCATTTCTGCTAAAGACCAGGGTAGTACTGGATATGACAGAGCAAACCAGGTCAATGGTTTGCTTAATACTTAATCCTTCCATACAAATGTCTCCATCAAGTCTAGGTCTCAAATCTAGGTGGCTTTCTCTGGGCTTATACAATAAGCAGCAAACAGACCACGGCCCTCACAATACAACAAACGTCCTTTTTCATTGTGTTAGGGAGCTTGTCTTTTTGGAAATGAAAAACCCAGGTTTTAATGACCCACCCATCCTGTATCAGATAGAGACGGGAGGAATTCAACTTCTCTATCTAAGGATTGAGTCCTGTTCACTAGCAGAAAGTCTGAGTAGAACCATACTGCAGCTTTATCAGTGTGCAGCAGACAAAACTAGATACACATTGTGACACAAAATACAGTTACGTTCCCTGCTCAGGAACCTGACTATTCTGGATCTCCTTCTGCAGTACTCGTTCTCCTCTCATACTGTAGAGGAAAGTGATGCCTAGCTAGTTGACATAGAGTTCTGCACCTTGAGGCCACATACCTAAAGGATGTAAGGGCCTACAGTGAGTATCTGACAACATTAACAGAAGTCTCACTACACTTGAAATAAGGTCCCAAGGTGAAAAGATGTACATTATGCAAAATCCCTGACTAAATTCACCTGCAAGTTATTCAGTACATACCAGAGGTTCCAGACGGGTTATTTGCTCGCTGGCCTTGTGCAGTTCCTTAAGGACTTTGTTTAACTGATGCTGCAAATTCTGGCGATCGAGCTTTTCATTCTCAAAGTCTGTGATGCATATCAGGATCTGGCAACCCCCCAAAGTGAAAATTAAATAATTTAACTCAGAATTATTAATAATTGAGGGGAAGAAAGAAATATTTCCCCTTTATATAGAATCATAGAATGATTTGGGTTGGAAGAGACTTTAAAAATCATCTAGTTCCAACCCCCCTGCCATGGGCAGGGACATCTTCCACTAGACCGGGTTGTCAAAGCCCCATCCAACCTAGCCTTGAACACTATGTATTTAAAGTAACTTTTACTCTATCGTATCCTAAAATGAGATTTAAAAAAAAAAATAAAATCACTCGTTGCTTTCACTACAGTGAAATTCATACATGCTCAATTATGAAAATCTTCTCCCTTAGTAGAGGTGGAATTTGAAGTTATTTTGGTTGAAGGGTATTTTAAACTGAACATTTTATAGAAAAGCATATAGTGTTAAGTTCTTATTAAAAACACCAGTTTCTACTCCAGGATCTTTCTTGTAGCAAGACAATTTGGATAGAAACTATGGGAAACACTGTACACTCAAGCTTAGCAAATAAATGTAACTTTTTTTTCAATATTAATGAGATCTGTAAGAATGTACTTTGAAAAAATAAAGAAAATGGTAATGACAGTAATGCAATTATTTGTATAACTTTATCAAGAGTATATTACAAAACATCTATGAGCTGATTGGTTTCAGGATGTTTCCCATACCTAATCTGAGGCTGTACACTTGGAACAAGTGATTGTGGAGAAAATAGCATTAGGTTTGATCACACCCTCTTATCTGTAAAAGGTTGCAGATTTTCCTCGACAGACAAGTCAAAATTTTTAGCAGCATCAAGAGATTATTCAGTTGAATATTCATGTCTATTATTAACTTATTTAATATACTACTCATTCTTAAAATTGAAAAGTTACTCTAGAAAGTCTTTATGCAAAATACAGATTAAGTATTGGCATCTCAGCATATAATTCAGTACCTGTTGTTCCAACAAAGCTATCCTAGTGTGTTCCTCCTTCTGTTTCAGCAACAATTTACGAAGATGTTGCACCTATGAGGCAGAAACACATTTGTAATAAAGAACTTCCATATACAAGAGTTAATAAGCTTAACAAATACTCAATCTAAAAGGGGATGGAAATAAACTTTTATATTCCAACACCAACAGAAAACATATGCCTGTTATGCAACAGCCAAACTCAATTCAAATATCTCTTATTCTCTGGGGAAAGCCCCAGGGGAACATTATCATTGCATTGAACAGGGGGAATGCAGGATGATATTATAGTTAAAAAAATCAAACCAAATTTTCCTAGGTGTTTGCTAGGATGGAGACAAAAAAACCACACAAAACCTATCTTTGCACTTACATGCTATGATGTTAAAAAAACAAGCAATGCAATTTTTTTTTTTAGTAGAAGAGAACAAGTTTAAGACTCAGAAAGTACTATACTATAATGGATTAAGTAAACATTTAAAAAAATTAAAACATCCTCTGTTATCAGCATGTATCAACTTTTACAGTGAATGCTATTGTTCAGCTGAAAAAAAAAAAAAAGACACACCACCTTTTAATCATTATTAACCAGTGAGAACAAGCTGAAGCACTATCCAGGGACACAGCTGCTTATCCAGTAAGCATGAAACTACAAGCCCATATGTGTATTTGCAGCAGCCAGGTGACAGCAATATGTTTAATATTCCATAGTTGAGACTGCACAATGATATAGTCTGTATGGATTTGAGTTTTTACTTTTCCTGTTCTTATTCACATTTAGCCTTGACAATCATCTCGATTAGAATCAATTAAGTATTCTCTCCCTTCTCCCTCTTGTGTCCCAGAAGACCAGGGAAATATGTGAACAAATAAGTGCCTTGTTTAAACAAGGATATTTCAGAAAAGTTTGGATTTTGATTCAAATCAATGTATTAAAGAATTCAGTTTTAACCACAAGGACGAGTCTAGATACACATAACCAACAGTTACCAGAGCAAGTGAGTGAGGGTCCATTCTGATTAAGTAAGACTCTTCAGCTCTCTTGATACTTCGCTAATGACCCTAAACCTCCAAATGCATCCACTTACCTGACATAAAAGATCTTCAGACTTTTTCTTTTCTTCCTTGAGCTGTCCTTTAATAGTTTCATTTTCTTGTTTTAGTCTCTGCACTTTCGCTCCTTTCATTTTATTTTCATTTTCTAGAGTCTTAATTTCAGCAACCTGTTGCGACTGCCGTAAGGCATTTAAATTCATTATTTCTCGTGTTTCTTCATACATCTTTTTGAATTCGTTAAGTTCACTCCTAGCAGTTAGTAACAGCTGGTCATATTTTTGTTTTTCCTCTTGTAGATGACCTTAATGAGTCAGAAATAATTTAGAAAGTAATGGTGTGTTTATGGGGGAAATCTTAGAACACCAAATCCTTGACAGCATTTTGAGGCTTATTGATAGAAATTGACATTTTCAGCTATTACACAGCTCAGATTGACACCAGACTTCAGTTAAAGCAGCTTTCAATACTTCTGATGCAGTGAAGTCCCCTTCCCAATATAGTTACTGGAAAACTGCAGCTTGGCTTGCGCATAGTGTTCTGTGCTACTGCCACTTCCTTCACTAAAGGCATATAGCAACGTTACATCCTTTGCCCTGGCTACACAAGCTCCATGACCCACACAAAGTTCTTATATGGTCTCATGCATTGTACTAACACATTGGAATCAAGGCTCAAAGACATTAGATTCCCACTTCCAGATTTAGGCTCTTTAGCCAAGATTCTGGCATTACTCCCTCCCCAGAGATACCTTGGGAATTTGATGGGCCCTACTTCACCATTGTTGACCAAAGCCAAACTATCCATTGTCTTTTGCAGACTATCTTCTTCAAATTGTATGCTATCATTTACTTCTAAATTGCAAATAAAAGGGAATAGGATAGGGGTTTTTTTTATAAAAACACCTGCTTCTTGGCCAGTGGGTGTTCTTTAAACAAGAGTTTGAAAAATTTCTGCTTGTTGACTCAAGAAAAGTTTAAGTAGGAAAAAAAAAGGAGGCAGTCTGTAAAAATTAAAAGTTCAATAGTAATATAGAATATACCTATAAGCAGAACAAGGGATGCAGAATTTCACAGGCTTTGCTAGTTTTTGGCACTGTAAATTCCTTGATTTCAATACTTTTCCTGTTGAAGGCTTCCCCTCGTTCTTCAAAGTGTAATTTACTTGGGAAAGTTTCTTGCTTGACTATTCTCCCTCCCTTTGACTATGAACTATGCCTTACCTTCTCATTAGCAATACTTCTTTATAGGGTGGCGAGATCTTCAGAGGGATACCAAGTTTTTCCTTTGAAAATGTTGTCATACCTACTTGCAACTCTTATAGCTAGGTTCTTAGGAACATGGATCTCTGCTACGGTCTAGCTGCTTAAAGAGGGGAACTTTATTACAGCCTTACTCCTAGTCTCCTGGCTGTTCTGACAACAAAGCTTTGACTGCAGTAACTGAGTTCTATTTCCTGGTGAGCTACTTCAGTCTGCCTCCCTCTAAAATACTGTTCATAGATTCCTAAACAGCACCAAAACACAATTATGGTATTTTACTATTTTCCATAAAGATTCGAGCAGTAATATAGAAACCAAGCCACTACACATTAATTACTAAGTGGTAATACTGTGGCATACTCTGTGGGCACTCTTACTCCAGATGATTCTAGTTCTATTTAGTGAATTCACCTTGCAGGTCAGTTGCAGCATATATGAAATTAGTATTTAATAATAAGAAAAGCAAGCCAACTCCTTCTGGTTCTTCTGTTCAATGTGATTTTAACGTTATTCCACCTGCTGGTTAAGCACAACTCAAGTTGATCTGAACACATAACTGAGAGGGTGCTCATTATTGAGGAACTACATAGCACAGAAGTCAGCTAGAGGTGGCCAGATCCATATTGTGAAACACAGTTTTGTATAGGTGCCAAAACCTATCACGGGTTTTCATGTCCTGTAAGAACTGTTAAGGTAAGTGAAAAACGTGGCAGTCTTGAGTCATTTTTATAATATTTATTTTGAAAAAAAAATTAAAAAACCTGAACCACACCTAACTAATAAATCCTTAATGCTTCCATTATGTACATTGAAAGTGTACTTTGAAGGATGGGAGACATGCATGTATTTGCCTCAACACTTTCCGCAAACAGAGAGGTTACTAATAGAGTGTCAAGGCTGTTAAAAAACATCTTTGAAGTAGATAAGAACATGAAATACTGTCAATCAAGTAATATAGCTAGATAACAGGAAGCAAAGAAATTTTACTTAATCAAGTTTTACCATTAAGAAACCAAAATGTTGAGAAGAAAGTCTTGATTCCATTCATTAATTGTGCTATAGTTTGTTTTCAGAAAACTTCCATAGATAAATATGGTTTGGGTCACTTGTGAGGAAAAAATAAAGTTGATACCTTCTGAACGGAATTCTTTAGATTCTTGTTGGCTAACTATTCCTGACTTCTGTTCAAGTTCAAAGATCCTTCCAAGCAGGCCCCTGACATATGCTTCACGTTGCTGGTCATACAGTAGCCACTGTTGGTTTTTCTCAAGAGCCTTTATAAAAAGGAACAAAAGAACAACAAAGCAGCCTCTGGTAATTTATCAGATTTTTGAAGTATTAGTCATCTTAAAAATGTTAGAAGTTATACAGTTTAAAGATAAGCTAGTTAATTCTGCTGCAAATTGTAGTAATCTTCTTTGTACTATAAATAAAATCCATCTTCATTTGGAAGGATGTCAGGTTGTTGAGCACGTTAAAATTGCAGCAATATTAAACAGTAATTGTTTTTAAGTCATTTTCCCATTCCAAGAAATAAGCCAAAGGCTTTCATGCATCATGCCTGGATTATGAAGAATTAACTTTTCAATTTCAAATATAAGATAGAGTAAAAAGAACAGATCTTGAAAATGGAATAAACTAAAACTGTTATCATTGCAGTTTAAAGTTGGTAAGAATGAGGACATGGAATTTATACCTGATTGATCATAGAATTATTCAGGTTGGAAGGGACCTCAGGAGGTTTCTAATCCAACCTCTGGCTCTCCCAGACAGTCAGCTGTGAGGTCAGATCAGGTTAACTGGGGCTCCTGTTTTGTCAGCAACCACTTCGTTCTGATGTTCCAAGCAAGGTTTTTCAAAGATGATTGAAATATTATCTTTTTTTATTTAAAATGGTCTTGTCACAAAATAATTTTCAATATTATATTTTGGAGGGAAACATACCCTCTGAGGTCCCATACTACCTAAAAATGCATATGGTGATAATTTACATTCTTATGCATCTTGATACAAATGATTTACACTTGCAGTATTCTACATGAAACTTACATCTTTCAGTTGTTTTTCAACTTCATAAAGATGAGTTGGTGATCCAGTGCTGTTTGTTACAGCTTCCTACAGACAAAGAACAACCTGTTAGTGTTCTTTAAAGTAGATGGCTGAAACAGTAAAGCTAGTCCTGTATATCCAATAATTTCATATAAATAGCATAAGACTATTTTAAAATGGAAAACAGATGCATACATGTGCCTTTGTGTTTAAAGATCTTTATAGGCTTTCTTTCTTTTTACAAAAAGAAGATCTAAGTTACATAGAAAATAATTTCATGGATTTAAAATAAAATCTCCTGGAAATACAGGAGACAGATTTACATTTAATTTATTCTGTAACTCTGCAACTCAAAGTTACATTAAAACATTTCCTAAGAAGACTATCATGTGTCTTCTGCTGAACTGCTGTCTTGGAAGACCTGAAAGGTGTAGGAGAGCTTCTGAAAATGAAGATGTTTAGGGTGTTATTTAAATAACAAAAAAGGTCTTTGTTCTATTTTCATATTCTTTTGTGTTTGACAATAAGCTAGACCTATAGAAGTTGTTGGGGAAAGCTAGAGACCTTGACAACTTCACTGGAGTAACAGTAGGATTATAAACATCTAGGAAACCACACAAGCCTGTCTGGAACCATAAGGACATACTGACTGGTCTTCTGAGACCTCATGTGCAGTAGAGTGCTTAAACTGTGAGTTGGAGAGTTCTTTAGACCCATCTAAACTAAACAGCAGTTAAACAGTTATACTTCTTTCATAACCTGACATGTTTATTTAATGCATGATAGAAAGCTTTTGAAATTGTGTAGATATCATTTAGAGGGAACTTTAAGGAAGTAAAAGTGTAGATTGCTACCTAAATGCAAGCTACATTTTGCAAAGTTTTCATGTGTTTTTTGGAACATGATTTAGAACAAGCGTTATAGCTGAAAAAATACAGAAGACCTTTCAATGTAATTATTAAACTTTAGCATTTCCTAATAAAAATAGGATTTAAAGACACTACAATTGCTCAGATTCCTATTTCTATAAACATTAGAATTCTGTCTCAGTGAAAACTTTCTCAAAATTGTCATACAACTCGTTTCTGTTTCGGAATATACCTGCTGCTCATATGCCACCTATCAGTTTCAAGCAGCATTGCTAGACTTGTTTTCAAGTTTCCAAGACATCCACTCAAAGCAGTCAAATTAGTTGTCCTCTGTTGATAAATCAGTAAAAAAATTAAAAGAAAATTTTTATTTTAAACTAAAAGATATTTGGTAGTTCATTGACAAAAGTATCATGGAAATCTGTTGAATTAAATACATTTTATATTCTGTAAGAAAGTTCAAAGTCTCTTGAAATTGAAAATAACACATTGCATTTAAAGTGGTATTGCCCAAGCCACTGCATTATTAGAAGTGATACATATATGTGTCATCATTGAAAATTAGTAGATTAAGATACTTTGCTAAGTATTTGGCAAAAGCTCGATTTCTAGAAATTACTCAACTTCCCTGTGTAACATGGGAACCAGCACCATCTGCAGGTCAAAAGCTGGAAAAGACTTACAGGCACCTCTTCTAGGTATCAACTTCCCTGCGCTCCTTATTGAGGTGCTACTGCATTATCCATGGAACATTAGAACAGGCAGGGCTGGAAAAACAACTGTAGAAAACTAAATGCACTTGTAAAAGCTGCCAAGTGCCTGGCACCATACCTATTAACCATTTTAAATAAGAGAAGCAACTCATTATTCCTGTCCTATCTTCTGTCACAATGAAGTATTTACCATGTGTGATGTCATATAAAGTACAGGCAACTATTTTTAACAACTAAGGAGCAACCAAGGATTCATAAGAGCAAGGAGGAGAAAGATATTCTCATAGAATCGTAGAATAGTTGGGTTGGAACAGACCTTTAAAGGTCATCTAGTCCAACTCACCCTGCAGTGCGCAGAGACATCTTCAACCAGATCAGGTTGCTCAGAGCCCGGTTGAGCCTGACCTTGAATGTTTCCAGGGATGGAGCATCTACCACCTCTCTCGGCAACCTGTTCATGTTTCACCACACTCATGGTAAAAAATTTCGTCCTTATATCTAGTCTAAATCTGCGCTTTTTCAGTTTAAAACCATTACCCCTTGTCACAATGCAACAGGCTCTACTACAAAGTTCGTCCTATCTTTCTTATAAGCCCCTGTTAAGTACTGAAAGGCCACAAAAACTTCTCCCCAGAGACAAGCCCAGCTCTCTCAGCCAGTCTTCATAGGGTGGTGTACCATCCCTGATAATTTTTGTGGCCCTCCTCTGGACCCTCTCCAACAGGTCCCTGTCTTTCCTGTGATGAGGACTCCAAACCTGAACACAGTATTCCAGGTGCAGTCTCACCAGAGTGGAGAAGAGGGGCAGAATCACCTCCCTTGACCTGCTGGCCACGCTTCTTTTGATGCAGCCCAGGATATAGCTGGCTTTCTGGGCTGCGAGCACACATTGCCAGGTCATGCCCAGCTTCTCATCCACCACTACCCTCAAGTTCTTGTTCACAGGGCTGCTCTCAATCCCTTCATCCCTCAGCTGGTATTAATACTGAGGGTTGCCCCAACCCAGATACAGGACCTTGCTTTTGACCTTATTGAACCTCATGAGGTTCACACAGGCCCACTTCTCGAGCTTATCCAGGTCCCTCAGGCATGTCAACTGCACCACACAGCTTGGTGTCATCCGCAAACTTGCTGAGGGCACACTTGATCCCACTGTCCCACATCACTGATGAAGATGTTAAACAGTGCTGGTCCCAATACAGACCCTGGAGGGACACCACTTGTCACTGATCTCCATCTGGACATTGAACTGTTGACCACTACCCTCTGGATTCGACATCCAATCAATTCCTCATCCACTGAACAAATCCTCTCCATCAAATTCACATCTCTCCAATTTAGACAGAAGGATGTTGTGGAGTACCATGTGAAAGGCCTTACAGAATTTCAGATAGATGACATCAGTAGCTCTTCCCTTGTCCACTGATGTAGTCACTCCATCATAGAAGGCCACTAGGTTGGTCAAGCAGAACTTACCCTTGGTGAAGCCATGCTGGCTGTCTTGATCACTTCCCTATCCTCCATGTGCTTTAGCATAGCTTCTAGGAGGATCTGTTCCACGATCCTTCCCAGGCACAGAGGCTGAGAGGTCAGTAGTTCCCAGGGTTCTCCTTTCTACCCTTTTAAAAACAAGTGTGATGTTTCCCTTTTTCCAGTCACCAGGGACTTCACCTGACCGCCATTACTTTTAAATATCATGGAGAGTAGCTTGGCAACTACATCAGCCAATTTCCTCAGGACTGTGGAATGCATCTCATCAGGTCTTAAGACTTATGTATATTCAGGTTCCTCAGGTGATCACAAACCTTCTCTTACAACAGGAGGGACTTTGCTCCTCGGTCCCTGTCTAGTGGTCTATCCACTCAAGAGGTGTGGAAGAGAGACTGCCAGCAAAGACTGAGGCAAGAAAGTTGTTGAATACCTCAGCTTTCTCTTCGTCTGTTGTTACCAGTTTGCCAGTCTTGTTCATTAGGGAGAATACGATTTCTTTGATGTTCCTTTTCTGGCTGACGTATCTGTAGAAGCCCTTAATATTCTTTGCATCCCTTGCCAAGTTCAGCTCCAGCCACGACTTGGCCTTCCTGACCCCATCCCTACACAACCAGGCAACATCCCTATACTCTTCCCAGGATACCTGTCCCTGCTTCCACTGTCTGTGCACTTCCTTCTTGCCCTTTAGTTTGACCAGGTCTTGACTCAGCCATGGCAATCTCTTGCCTTCCTTTCTTGATTTCTTACAACTGGGGATCAAGAGCTCTTGTGCTCTATGGAAAGTGTTTTTAAAGATCTGCCAGCTCCATTCTGCTTCCTTGTCCCTGAGGGCAGTTTAGCAGGGGGTCCCTATTGAATAACTCCTTGAACAGCTTTCCTAAAATTCAGTGTCCTGACTTTACTCTTCACCTGACCCATATCCCTCAGGACTGCGAACTCCACCAGTGCCTGATCACTGCAGCCCAGGCTGCCTCCAATCTCCATGTCACCGATTAGCTCATAACTGAAGCTGAATTTGGTGAGGAGTTTAGTTTGTCTTTATTAATGTCTAATGTCTCTTACTGCTGTCTTCTCAGTGTGTTTTAATCACTGAGCTTAGAAACCTGAGAAGGGCATAATATCTGCTTAAGCAACAGTGGATCATTACATGTCATACCACTAGTCATACCACCTGCCTGCGAGCTTGAAAAAGGGATCTTGTAGTACAGCATTAAACAATTCCCTCCCAAGCTGCATTCCCTGAAGTTGTGCTTCCTGATTGAATGCTAAATGAAGAACAATCTGGATATCATTTCTCTTCATACAAGAATATTCAGCATCCTATTTTATATCAGATGCTATTTTATAACAGATGTCAGTGCTTAGCAGGCACAAATTCCAAGTCTAACCTGTTTCTTTAGTGCTTACCTGGGATGCCTGAGAAGTACCAGCTCCATTTTCAAGCTCAGAACATTTTCCAGTAGCAGCAGGTAAATGACATTTTAACCGGTTCATTCTTCCGATAGAGAATGAAGTAGCTGTTCTCTCCTTTCTGCTTCCTTTGTTTTTTCCTCTAGTTGACTTCGTAGCAAGGAGACTTCACTATTCTGGGTTTTGGATCTAAGCTGGTCTTTCAGGTTTTGGATTTCTTTGTCCTTCTCTCCAAGAAGATGGTTATGTTTGCTTTATCTTTTTCAAGGAAAGTATTTTCTAAATGAAACAGAATTAAAAAGTGACACGAATAAGTGTCAGTCTATGCAACAAGTGTATTAGCAAGTTTACAACAAGTGAGAAGATACTCACTTTGAAAGGTTCTCTCATAGCCTTTAATTAGAAGAGAATATTACTTTTTACTCAAAACAGACAATACTGCAGTGACCATCTGAAGTATTTCAAGTGGTAGTAAAAACAATCTGAAGGAGATGAAACACGGAAGGAATGCAAAGAGCCAAATTTCACAGACCTGGTAGGTATTCAGTTTTGTAAATGAATCCAGATCACTACAACAGATGAACCTTAAAACACAAGCAGTAGAAGAACTCTTGAACATTTCCAGTGAAGAGGTTGGTGATACATTGCTTAGTGTTGGTTTGCGTATTTAGTAGCTTTTGAGAAGCAGCAGAGCCTTCTTGCAAACTAAATGACAATAAGTTATAAAGAGTTATAATAAAGCTTTCAGGAGAAAAATCCTGTTTTCTAAATTATCTGGCCTTTTAGTTTCAAAATGTGCTTTAGTAGATATTTTCAAGAGGCACTCTCTTTTCAGTAGGCCTCCAGCACAGGTAATTATTACATAATATTATTACTGCCTTTGGGATACTTGTTATAATAGCATTTCATCTTCCATGAGGAAGGTTGATGTTGAAATCCTACATGTTGATATCAAGTCATTAGAAGATGACAGAGAAACTGAAAGAAACTGAATTTTAAAGAGGCTCATTTAGGGAGTGGTTGAAGACCACATAGTGCTCACTAGAATTAACATATTGACACAGTCAAACATGCCTGTGATTTTCCACCTGTAAACTAGGAGCCCAATATTAAGTAACCAACACAGAGCAAGCTGCAAGTCACCAGACACAGCAAACACGCTAACGAGTTTAGCAACAGCAGTACATGAGCTGTCTAGCCATAGCTGGTACTTCGGTTAGCACTTCTCAACTGACCTTGTAGTACAGGCACATGAAAAGCCTTATTGTCAAAAGAAGTAGGCTGGAAATGTTAGTGTGCCTAGTCTCCAGCAGTTGTATCCTTTGAAAGAGTCCATTTAAAGTTCCCCAGTCCTACTAGGAAGCCTAACAGTATGTGACCTGGTCACATACTAAGTCTTGAACTTCTTTCTCTGCAACCATAGGTTTACCTTGAATGGACTACAAGGCGTGGAAATTGCTATGTCTCATTTTCTGCTCTATGGTTGTACTGGAAGAACAATGGGGTGAACTGATTTCAATTTTATTTACCTGCAGCTGAATGGAGCTTGAGAATATAGTTCAAGCAAATACACAGCACTTTTGGCATGTTCTTAGGCAACAGTTTGCAAACACTATGTTCTTTGCAGGAAATGCTCAAAATAATTCTCTGGGACCAACTGTTCCGAACAGTTGGACGTGTGAGGACAGGTCTTAATGGGCTAATTGGAACCTCTGGACTCGAGTCTTTGTATTTAGCAGCCTTAAAGAGGAAAGATGAGCACTTTGCTTGTGAAGTCAGACGTGCTCAGACCCACGATAACCGTGCGCAGTTAGGACATCACGAACATTAGCTTGAGCACAAGCATCCACCTCACCTCTCGGAGCCCGTTCCTTTCCGGATCAGTCATTCCGCTCTTCTCTTTCACGACTTCCTCCATGGATTTTTTAAGGGCTGCGTTCCCCTGCTTGTACTTCCCGAGATCATTCTCGGATCTGGAGCTACCCGACTTTAAGCCCCACTTGCCAATAATTATATCTTTAGCAGTCTTGGAATTCATCTTTAAGCACCTATTGAAAAAAAAAAATAAAATAAACGCCGCGTTACGGAAGAGCAATCCCTTCCGCCAGACGGGACGTAATTCGGACACAGTTTCAGTCACGCACGGGCAGCGCAGAGCTTCCCGGCTCCTGCTGGCGGCTGTCGGGCCGGGCCGCGGCGAGCGAAGGGCAGGCGGGGTGACGGCGAGCGAGGAGGCTCGAGCCGGCGGCGGCTCTGCCGGCCCGGCGCGGCCCCGCTTCCGGGAGTTTGAATCCCGCGGCTCCAGTAACGTCACTTCCGCCCGGCGCCGCCCCAGAGTCGCCGTGAGGGCTACGGCGTCTGCGATGGGTCACGCCAGGCAGGGGGAGGGGTTAAAGAACGCTTCCGCAAAGACGCTGGTTGGACGAGCGGGCGTGGGCGGGGCTGGAGGGACGCGAGCTGCCTGGCGTTGAGTGGCCGGGGTGCTGCTCAGTTCTCCACGGAATGCCTAAGAGAAGGCTCCCCATTGGCTGCTGCGGGCGCCCGCCTGACCTGTCTAGCCAATGCTGTGGGGCCTTTCTTCGCCCTGCCTCGTTTGTCTGCCCCGGCGCACGTGTTGGCGGGCGGCAGGTGCGAGGCGAGGGTGGCCGCGGCGGGGCCATCTGAGCAGCTGTGGGGCGGCGTGGGTTTCCCCTTTGTGAGGCCGTGGTTAGTTTTCCCTTTGGGAAGATTTCCCTTTTGTTGTTGAAGGATGATTGCAGAAGCAGGGGCCGCAGCAGCTGAGCGCTCCCTCCTGTCGCTGCCCGGCGGGTGGCTGCCCTCACCCTGCAGGAGGGTTTTGTTCGCTCCCTGTTGAGGCAGAAGGGCGGTGGCGGCAGCAAGCCTGGCCCGTGCCTCTGGCACTGCACTGCCTGGGGGGCTTCTCCAGGACCGAGATGGGTGAGAGTGGGACAACCAGCCATGATGCTCCAGCCGAGTCTTCTGGGACCTCGCAGTGCTGCATCTGTATCCTCGTCTGTATCCTTGTCTTATCCTGGTGTCTTTATCCTTGTCCCTTCCTGAATGTGTTGGCTTTAGATTACTTTTTCTTCCCCAGAAGCCCTCTTTTTCAGCTACCCAACATCTAATTGTTTCAGAAAAGAAGCAAGGCCCATCTTGGTTTCAGAAGTAATAAGCTAGGATAGTTCTCGTGTGCCCATTTGAAAACTAGACTCAACTTTTTCCGCGTATTTTGCTCTATCTTGCTGGCTTCCTCTCTTCGGCTCTACTTAAAAACGTATTTTGCAGTGGTAGTCTGCACCACTTGGTTTGTTACATCTGGTTCACAGCTGAGGAAAAACTGTAAACATGAACATGGGGTAGCTATGCATGTGTCATCAAAGATGTGTCATCTTTGAACATGGTAGTCTACTGCATGTGTTTACATTAAGACAAATATTTAGGCCTCCAAACAATATATAGGGTCTTATCATATTTTTATACATATTTGCTTAAGTCTTTTTCATTTTTACTTATGCCTATATATTTTAATAATTTCACAGACGGTCTACTAAATTCAGCGTGTTAAATGCAGAACCTGTAGTATTTATGTGTAAAACGTAGTTGTTCCAGAGCACAACTGAAGGGGGAGCACGTAAACTATTTTTGCAAGCTGTAGGTATTTTGTGATTGCGGACAGACGCGGAGGCAAGACAAAAACGTTTATCAAACAATGCAGTTGTGAGAGGAAAAAAGCGTAAGCTGTTGTGAAATTTAATACTTTGATATACCAAGAGGTAGATGTGGTGTATCTTGAGTACTGGGAGCGATGCTTAATGTTCATGTTGCTTATGCTTATTCTTGCCTTGGTTACTTACGAGAGACTTACCACACAGTTTAAGAATAAAAGCAATGAAGAAAATCTGCACTCGTTTTAGCACTACGCTCTTTCTGTTACTGGTTTTCACTACGAGAGCTCTGTTTGTGTAGCAGCAGAGAACGTGGTGTCAATTTACAGGGTACTTTTCTTTTAAAAAACTTAAGTAGCTAGTCCGTCATAGATCCACCCATAGACCTTCTTTACTCTAAGCCAGCTATTCCCTGCCTCCCCTTCCTGCTAGCATTCAGTCCAGAAGTTAAGGAGTTTGAAACTTAAGACTCACTTGTGTTTCTTCGGTAACAATCGGTGTTTAGTCAGGACTGGAAACAATGCTTCGGGTGATTGTGGAATCTGCTACCAATATCCCTAAAACCAAGTTTGGGAAACCAGATCCTATTGTTTCTGTTATTTTTAAAGGTAAGGAAAACTGTCATAAATTTACTCAGGGAGGAGGTTTCTGAAGGATATTTGCCTGTGTAAGTAATTGAAAATCTGTGGAAAACATATTTCCTAAAGTTACATCTGATGTAACTTTAGGCAAGACTTTTTAATTAGGAGTTACCTGAATTAAGTTTGAACTGGGTGGGGTGCATTGATCTTTTCTGGCCAGCAGTGCTTCTGTCTCAGGATCCCTGTTTTACAAGCTTTTGCAAAGGCTTAGCGCTTTGCTTTAAAAACCCAAATCTAACTGTCTAGATAAATCTACTTTTAATTCTGGTATTGAGATTACCATGTTTTCCATCTGAAAAAATAATTCATTGGTCTTCATTACTTTGCACAGCCATTGCTTGCTGTTACACCAATTTTTATTGTGACAGATTTACTGTTATTACCAGCGTGTTGAAAACAGTAGTACCATTACTGAAGGTGTTTGGTTTTGTTTTATTTTTTACAAACTGAATGGCACTATAAAATTTTTTCTGTTGAGGTTATTTGATTTAAAATAAGGATTTAGGAAGGAAACCACATTTTACACTTTCATTGCTCATCAGATACATATGGGAGAAGCAGAAAACAGTGTGATAAAATTAGCATTTATATGTAAAGCTAATTATTTTATAGTACATTTTACCTATTGCCATCATTTCTTCACTTGGCTAGACTAAAGGAACTTGATTTCAGTTATTGGTTTGTCTTTAAGGTGCAGAAACCTCCAAGCAATTTTGGATCGTGTTATATGTTAAACCAAACTGTGACAAACAGTCATCTTAATTCCTGGTGACCTGATTTCCTAACTGTGCACTGAAATGGAAATGGTATTTCCTAAAGTATGGATAATCATCACAGGGATTTATCAGAAACCAAATCTGAAATCGGACATTTTGCTGGGGGCTGGAAAAGGACAGGGCAATGCACATCCAGTATCTCAAATTCCAAAAAAAAAAGTGCTTGGATACTTTATTTCAGCATCATAAAGATGTGATATCATTCAATTTCCTTTCTTTTCCTCCTCTTTCTCAAGTTTGTTTTTTTTACCCCTCTGTGTGTTAGGGCAAGTGGCTCAGCCTGTCTCAGTAGCTTTTGGATCTTCCTAATTAATAAAATTTTATGAATTAGCCCTGCAAAAAGTGCTGTTACTGGTGTGCTGTAATTTCTCAGGTTTGTTCCATTTGTTCCTGCTGCTTTTTAAACATTCATATTATCTTCTTAATTCCTTGTGTTTCTCTTTGCTTTCCTGTCACAGTTTTGCCTTTCTGTGTTAGCTCTGTTCCTGCAGTTTCGTACTCCAGAGTTGTTTTAGGCTTCGCTTCTTTACGCCTTAAGTATCTGTTTAATTCCTACTTATAATCTTTTGTTCCTACTCTGTGCTCTAATTTACTTGCATGGCAAATATGTGTTACAGATTTTTTTTTTTTCTACTGCATTACTGGATTTGTTTCTCAGTCCTTCAGTTATCCAAACACAGGAATTGAGCAACAGACATTACAGGAATGAGTTTATCTTTTATGTGCTCTAACTGAGATTTTTAATGTTCACAAACATGCTTAACCATTGTCTTAAATACAGCTTCATAATTATGACAGTTTTTTAGCAGGATATTTACTTTCTTGTTATACCTGCCACTTCTTTTTATGTGGTTTTACTACATACCAACAATCTGATGTTTTGCTTCTGTCCAGAGTGGTTCAAGGGGCCAGAAAATATCAGGCTTTTGCCAGCTATTGAGGAGCTCTGATTTAATTTGTAAGTGGAGTACCTGGTTGCCAGGTTCAAGGGCATAGGGATCATATCTGAAATATGTTGAACTTCTGGCTGTTTAGGTTTATAGATATTTTATTTTTTTTTTTACATACAGCCTGTTCCCCCTCACCCTTTTAGTGTGTACAATGGGAAACCAGTCTTATTTTTGGGAAGGTGTATGTCAAAGGGCAGCAGTCTTTAACAGTACTCCATACCCACTGTAGCTCCTGGGGGACATAAAGACACAACTGGGAGTTTATTTTCCACACTGCAAAAAAACTGAGGCATTTGCAAGACTTTCACCATAGCCCTGCAGTACATTTTGATGTTCTTGTTTGACTCTGAAGTGTTCTTGTTTGACTCTGAAGTATTCTTGGAGAAATCTTAAAGAGCAGCACTCATTTGACACAAAATTGCTGTAGAAGCTGACATTTCATTAAACGTTTTTTTGTTCATTTCTTTTTCAAACTTTAACTTGCGTAGCCTTTGCAGGTTCAGTAATTTTAAGACTTCAGTGAAAACACACAGTTTTCTGTGGCTATGCTATGAAGAAAAAGGCCGTGATCCTACAACTATGAGTATATAAGTGACTCTGCGAGCATTTTCTATGTTAGCACCCATGTGTTAGTATAGTTTCATCTATGTATAGAATAGACTCATCAAATTTGTATAACTAAGCTAGCTATAGACTATACAGTCAGTACAATTAACATGGCGACATATATTAGGTACACATTGAGAGAAAACAGGGAGCTGTCGCTGTTCTGGTATCTTATTTACAATAGAGGGGGTTTGTGCAAGCATTTGACTTCGACTCACACATTTCTGTTCAGTCCAGTGGGATGGACCTGAATTTTTATTTACTTTAAGAAACAGCTCACTGTTCAAGGAGTACTACACCCTGAAAGTAAATGAGTATAGCTGTCTGAGTCTGGGTGCTGTTCCTGCTGAGTTCATCATCACTCTATGTGAGACAAATTATTAGTCAAATTAATATGAAAAACTGTTGCCATTTGCTGAGGTGGCACTAGTGGTAACGATAAAATCAGTACAATTGTTTTGGTTTGTCAGATATACCAAACTGGAGAAAAATGTGTCAGATTCTTGTCTTTGGGTGTAAAAATTGATGCAATTGCTTCTGTGTGCAGTCGGTACTACGACATTAAGTGCTTGGATCATTCCTTTTGACTGCCTCATTCAGCTTTATGCATTAAAACTGATGGGAAATGGCATTCAGTTGATTGGGCCACCTGAGTAAAACTTCTTTTTCCATTTGTGCTTAATCTTAAGAGCTTTCCAGCAGGCCTGCAGTAGTTCATAGCTATGTTAGTTTATATTTCAGTGTGTGAAAGAAAAGAGTATTAGAGTGTAATTATTCACTACGTTATATTTTCTCTTTTGCAGAGAATGAAATTACCCTATCTTTAATTTCCTGGGTTGTGGAGGTCTGCCCATTTGATCTTGCAGTTGCTGCCACCGTGCAATCTTAATTCTCATCCACAGAAGTTTCATAGAAAACTTAGTTAACCAAAAAGTGATTCTCTCTTGCATCTTAGACTTCAGACTGTTCTAAAAGACAATGTTTGCTTCTGCTATTCCCTACCTGCTGAAATTGATAAAATGCCAGTTAGGCAGGGATCGTAGGACTTTTATCTATAGTTCCGTCAGGATCAGGTCTGTGATCACTATCTCCTTTACAAACAGCTGCAGCTGTTCCTTTTCTCACCAGCACTGACTTCCAGTTCATTTTGTAGGGGGACTTGGAGTACTGGTGCCAAACCTCCAGATACTCTGGATACTGAGTTTAGAGAATGCTTTATCTCCTGTTAGATGACATGGAGTTGAATTTCTCTTACTGGCATGTTAATTAGTTCTTTGTTCCGCAAAGTGCAAGCCCACAGCATGGTATGTTATGAATGCTCTTTCCTTTGTGGTATGATGTGAGTCAATTATCTGTATAAATTGTAGACAATTCCTGTTACATAAATGTGAGTCAGTTCTCGCAAATTGCAGTATGGCTGACTTTTTTCTTTCAGTACATCCTAGTCTCATCCAGTAAAAAGATCCACCACAGGTCTACTGCCTGAAGAGTGGGTATATGAACTTACCTATGTGGCATATCTTTACTCCTGCTTCCCAGCCTTTGCAATGTCTTCCTGGCAAAGTATAGCCATAACTTGCAAATGATAAAATGCTCTTACCTTTACTGTAGTACTTAAATACAGGCATATGTCTGAAACTTACCTTTTTGTGGTGGCTGAGCATTTCATAGATCAGCAGTTAGTTTACTGACTGTACTTAAGTATACTCATTTGTTGTCCACTAATATATGCAATTCTGTTTAGAAAGCTGCACGTTTGCCAGTGCTCTTTGTGCTTCTGAGTGTCATGTGGAGACTTGTTCTCCTCTGGAGCTGTATGTGTATAATGCAACTAAAAAGTAAAATAAAAGTGGTGGCATGTTACTTGCTTGAACCTGTTGCAAGAACAGAATATTGTTACTCTTTTTATTAGATGAGGGGATCTGCAAAGGGCCTCTGCAAGACTTGAGTTGTATTATTCCTCTCAGGAGAAGGAATTTGAATTGAAGTGCCACTCTATATATATGCTACACCCACACTCCTGTGATTTGTAGGTTGAACCAAATGCAAATTTTACCTGAAGTATGGAAAATTTGTAATTTTTAGGCTACAGTAAATGTCAGTGAAGTGATCTGCATAACCTCTGGAAACCATTTGTTCAGGAAGGACTGCGTTTCCTCTTATATGCATATGTATTTCTGCTAATACTTGCTCATTAAAGCAGAAATGCTGACACTCTAAACATATCTCTTAGGGTTTTTTTTTTCCAAGTGATTTGTTTCAGAGTTAAACACAAGTATTTTGTAACTCGAATATGGTAAACGTGTAACACATTTTCTTTACTACTGAAGTTCATCACTTTGAGGTTACTGTTTGGTTTGATGTCTACAAGTCTTTCAGTCTGTCTTCTTTCATCATTACTGAAGTTGCAGTCAAGGGTCATAAAAGGTTGAGAAACCCAAACACTAGTTTTGCTTTTGGGATACAGCTAGCTATGCTTAAACAAAACAATGAAAAGCCTCAACCACTAAAATTGTCCAGAGGACTTTTGATTGTAAAATGTGCAGCTACTGGAAGAGCCAAAAGATTGGAACGTTGGTTTAAAGCTCAAACTTTCTTTTGAAAAGTGAAAGGAAAAATTGTTATATTTGTGTAGTGCTTTAGCGAAAACAGATCATCACACTTTGTTTGTATTCCAGATGAAAAAAGACAAACAAAGAAAATTGACAGTGAACTTAATCTGTTTGGAATGAGGTATTATTATTTTTTTAATCAATTCTTGGTCTTTTTAAGACAAAACACTTGTAAAATTGGTGAGTAAGTTTCTACAGTTGTGAATATCCATTAGAAACAGGAACTAGTGATATATTCTTCAAGGTGTTAATAAGTGCAGGCAAATGGATTTATCTTGCACCATGTATACAATTCATTAAGTAATGTTCTTGTGCAAAAGTGGATAGATATCTGGTGAGTTTGTCGTCTGACTTGGTTCCCTCTTACTTTGGACCAAATTATATTCACCCATTGCTTAGCCACATGTATGGAAACATAATTGGATCTTTTATTACATGGTAGGAAAAACCCCTACAGAATTAGAATGCATCATGTAGTGAAGTTCCTCATGTTTTATTTGTAGGACTGATCCTATTTTGCATCTTCAATATTTTTTGGGGGGATAAACTGCTTTCTTAGTAGTGTTTTTTCATAACCAGAAATGAAAGTTAAAGATTATTCTTACATTTTGTAATTAGGAATACAAAGAGAGAGAACCTACAAATACTTGTCTAAATTGAACAGCAATTGACTTCAACCAGTATTGCAGGGGAATAGTATCAGATCTTATGAATGACAATAAAATAATTCTGTTATTTGAGGAAGTGGAACTGCAAAAGAGGTTATGGCTCAGTATTAAACAATTCAGTTCTTCTTCTGTTATTGTTACTAGTAACCAGCAAATCAAGAATGGTGCTGTGAGCATGTTCCCAGATTTTTAACTTTGATTTTGCAAATGTAAGCTGGTCTGGTCTGTCTCTTACTAAATGCAAAATTATTTCTGAATAATTCTGTTGTATATGCTACTCTGCTGTTAATTAATTTACACATAACTTGTAATTATAATTAGTTTTTCTCATTTTTTTGTTCAGATTCTTGAATTTGACTTGAAAGGAATTGCTCTGGATAATTCATCTTCCCTGACAATTATGTGAAGGATTTTGAAACAATTGGACAAAACAAGTATGCTCTTTTTTTTTTCGGATATTAAACACAACTTTCAGTACAGAAGTCCAGGGGAAAATGGAACTGATAGTTGCTGGAGAGAAATAATGGGTGCAATTAGATCGTTTCTGATGTAGTAACTACTTGTTGCCTATAAGATAGTGGGCTTTCCATCTGTCACCCATTGGATTGTTACTCTGAAGCAAAGTGTCAGCTTTCTTTCTTTTTATACTTTAGACATGCTGAAGCTAAGTTCAAGGAACTTTTTAGGCATTTAAGGTAGAATGGAAATGACTTCCATGTATGGATCTGTGCAAAAATACTTAAAAATCCATACCAAAGACAAAGCAACATCTTCAAAGAAATACTCTTTGAAAATAACCACTATATATTTGCAGTGTGTGATGTGTCTGGAAGGGCTATTGGCAGGGAACAAGAATAAGGGGGTGAGAAGTGGGAAACAAATTAGTAGGATTCCTGACTGAAACACATATAAGAAATGCCATCTTGGATTTCTTTTAAACCACTTTTACAGCAGAAAGGATTTGGTATTCATGAACATTCATGTTTAGACAACGGAACATGTTGAAAGAGGGAATGTGGAATAAGTTTCCCACATATTATTTGCATGTATGCGTAACCTGTGTTTCTGTAGAGTTACTGATTCTATTGAAAAACTATGTCATAGTTTTGCCATTCTTTCACAGTATCCTCTTTTAATATTTATGGAAAAGTCTGTAGTTACATGCCTATACATGCCTGCAGTGCTGCAGCATTCCAAAAAGATGGTTCGTGGAAGAGTGTGCAAATAACGCTTCCTTGCTTTGTCTGCGTGCTAGTTCAGGATTGGAAAGATGGAGTACAATGCCAGCCTAAGGTCCTTCCCACTGAGAGCTATTATAATGACAGTTTAAAGAAGAGAAGTGGAGGAGTGAGGACTGGACGATATTGTGTTAATTTTTATATGTAAATTTGACATGGTTAACTGAACTGAAGTCTTTCAGAGGTAAAGGCCCATTATTTCAGAAACCCAGGTTTGCCATGTGCTGTTGACATTATTCATGAGTAGACCTGTTAAATTGGGAGGTGTATCTGGTGTTTAAGCTAAGTGGAATTTTGAGTCTAAATCAATAATCTTTCCTTAGAGGTTCATGTTTTTATATATTTTACTTTAAAGTCCAGATTAAATTAGGATTTAGTTTTTGACTGTAAAGGGTACATCTAGGGGGCTGTGTCACCCAAGAAGGAGCACTGAGAAGAAACTGTACCATGCCTTTGGCTTTGTTTTCTCGCTGGAGGAAAATAAGCAGTGAGGATTGTTATTTTCAAGGTAAAGACAACTTTGGCTCAAAAGTTCTGCCACCGTTCTTGCTGCAGTGTAGGCTAGAAGCAGAACAAAGTGTTTCTCAACCCAACTGCCTCTCTCTGGCTGCTCCCTCACAAAGCTGCTAGCCAATACACACTGCTATTCCATGCAGTGTTCCTCCTGACTAGTTCTGGGCACTTGGTCCGTTGCGGCACCTAAGAGGTGACTACAGAACCCATACTGCCCTCTAGAACACCATAGCAGAAGATTGCAGTATAACCCATGACTTTTTACAGCTCCTTGATCCAGCCCATTCTTACACTGACGCAGGAACAGGAGCACAGTGGATGTTGTTCTGTTTTTACATTGTGCCAAAGCACATTACTCATTGCTTTGGCATGTTTCTGTAAATCAAGCCAGAAAGAACATTTGAATATTTTTCCATGTATTTTCCTGGAGATAGAATTTACTGCTTGATTTACAAGATCACTAAACTTTCACAGATGGAGTGCTCTTAATGGTAAAAAGACACAGTCATTGGAAAAGATAAATAAAGTAAACCACACAGACATGTATGCAGACAGATCATCAGAGGAATAAAGTAGAGAGTACTCATGTGATCCATGCTTAGCTAGATTTTCCAGCATAAAGATACTTGAAAAGAGAACACATCTGTTTTCCATTATGTCTGATACTGTTAGTAGAAAGATTTCAGACTCTCAGAACACAAATGTTTATGCAGTAAAAAAAAAACAAACAAACAAAAAGAAAAAAAAAAAAAACACAAAAAAACCCAGTAACTTCAGTTGTCCCCGTGAAGTTAGGAAAAAAAAATGTTAACAGGAAGTTACAATCGTGCCTGAATGAAGTGATTTTCATTCTATGTGAGAGAGAGTTGGGATTATGAGTTTCCCCATGTTCTTTGTGTAGTTAGTAACCTAGTGACACAGAGGAAAAACAGATTGGGCACACCCTTTTCTCAAGCAGAAAAATGCAGCCACAAATGAACAGTGCAGCAAATTATTTAATCATGTTTAAGTGTTCTCCGTAGTTAAATAATTTCTAGATTGTTTGAATCCTCCTACAGCTGTACCCTTTTGTGTGGATTCTTTTCCACGTCAGTGTGGCTGTGCATAGTTTTCCTTGCATACATAGCATGCAAGATCCAGCCTGGTTAAGATTCAGTTTTGGGATTTTCTGCCTCGTACAAAATAGTATCCGTGCTTTGTTTCTTTTTTAAAGTTTGGTCTTGCAAAGAGTATTATCAAGTAACTAAAAAAAATAGTTGCTTTGCTCTTAATAAAAATTTTAAACACAGCATGAATAAGAGAAGGTGGATGTTCGGTCTTGTAACATAGAATCTATGATGAAACACGCGCTGAGAAAGAAAGGTTGAGTGTAGCAATTATAACTGCAGCGGTGGGATCAAGTTTGCTTGAATATTCAGTATAAACCTCTGCCAAAATAAACTCTTATAAAGTCAAAAGAACTTAAATGCTTGACTCTCGGGGGATTAAAATCACTTGGCTTCCAGTAGAAGTAGCATGTAAGCAGCTGGAGAATGTGATATGCTGAAGAATTTAGTATAAGTTGCTACCTTCAAGCAGAGGAGGAAGTAATAAAATGGTTAGTACTGTGAGTTAGCATTTCCTGATCCAGGCATGGGTGTGAAGTTTCACTTCTCTTAGTTATTTGGGCAGTTAACAGGAAGTGCTAACCACAGCATCAACGGATTAATTAGCTTTGGCACAAATGCAACACTGTGTTTAATAGTTGGTCATCAGTAGTTCATTGATTTCATGCTGATAAACGAGGTATTTCTCTTTGATTACTGGAGGGAAAAGTATCATAAGCCTAGTACTGATAAAGTATATTTGAAGTCGTTTAAAATCTGCTTCTAAATTTGGATTTTGCCTTTATCTTTGGTGTCTTATTCAGTGGTAGACCAGAACGTTTAAACTGCTTGTGGCAGGACAGGTTTTTTGCTTTACTTCTGCAAAGCTGGAAAAGTTTAAGAGACCTGGCTGACTGGGCACTATACATGTACAAGTCTTAGGGATGGCCAGAAAGGTACTTAAATAAAGAAGTAATACTCATTTGCTGTCTACTGCCAAAACAGCTGGAACAAAAGGTCAGAGGATGTATTGAGCTATTCCAAAAGCAGAAGCTATCCCACCTAATGGTGTCAAGAAACCAGTGTGATCTGGAATTAAATGGGCAAATGTTGTTTGCCTAGGCAGGAAGAAAGTTGAAATAGCTCCAGCAAAGAGCAGCGTCCTTTGAGAATGAATAGGTGACAGAAAGTATTTCAGCTGTGCTGGAAGGAGGAGACTTCTTATCACCTTGAAAGTCATGACTTCAGAGGGAGATTGCACACAATCCTGCTGAAGGTAAAAAGTCTTCAGAGCTCAGAGGAACAGAGCAACTTAACAGTAGTCATGCAGAGGACTGAGGATCTAGTTACATATCAGGAGTACAGTAGGAGGCCTTGCAGCAAAGCGTTAACCAGCAATTAACTATTAATGGACGTGGTGTCACAACATCAACTGCTGCTGTCTGACCTAGCTGACTTGATGTTACCTGACACCTCAAAGATTAGAGACCTGAGAAGACCTCAGGAAAAAGACTTTCTCCAAGACCTGTACAAGTGACAAAGATGAGACCTAGCAATGACCTTGGGGCAGTCCTTGTTACTTTTGAAATACTACTTCAGCCACTGAGTAGTTGTATGATCAAAATCAGACTGGATTTGGTCCTGGGCAACCTGCTAGCTGACTGCTTGAGCAGAGGGCTTGGACTAGATGATCTTGAGTGGTCCCTTCCAACCTCAACATTCCAAATTCGGTGAACAGGATCACTTCAGGGAAGGCAAAAGATTCACTGGCTAAAGCTTAGAAGTTGGCTAAAATAGTGCATAGGCTGACTATTAGATTTCTTACTCTTGCTAGAGTGGAAAAAGACTGGAGACTCTGTTGCCCAACCTGTTAAAGGAAGGAGAACAAAGGATTTCAGAGGCAACTAGTAGCAAGCAAGTAGTCTATGTAACTGACTCCCTCTCAGTCTCTGAACTTGATGAGAATTTTTAAAGTGATTACTGTATATTCAAATGTGTGCCGTTATCATTTGCACAGGACCAATGAGGATGTAGAACTGCAAATTTACGCTGGAATATTTCAAAAGCACTACTGTGAACAGCTGGTCTTGAGTTAATGTCACCAGAGAGAAGGGTGTGATTGCTGAAACAGTCATCCAGATGATTTGAGGCTGGGTCAGTTCAGTTCTTTTTGGAGTTGATGTCAATCACTCCAGCTCATATCAAATCAAAATAGCAAATCTACAAATGTACATAGGGAAATATTTTCTTTGTCTTTGCCTAGAATCAGATTTGGCTTAGCTGGTTTGGATAGTCTTGTTCGTTTTTTCCCTTCTATGATACCTCAAACTATGTATGTTTCTCTCTGTTATTCTCAAATGGCAAGGCATAGTAACGACTGAAGGATTTGGGGAAAATAAGACTATTGGAATGGAAAGTTTTTATTGATTAATTTTGCATTGAAGGAAACAGAGTGAAAAGAAGATGGCTTCTTTCAGTATCCAGCTATGTAAATGAAGTTCAAACGTTTCTTCCTTCCAACTGTAGGAATTGTTTCCCATTTGCTTATATTATACTTGCTTTCAAAGCTATTAACATGTAGAAGGCTATGTGAAAAAGAGAAAAATACATTAAGCTACCCAGTATTTTTATCTTCTAACTGCTTTGGGATTTGCAGTCGTTATGGAACGAACCTTTTCTGCTTTTCTTTGTTGAATAGTATCAGCGACTGTCTGCATGACACCTACTGTTTACATAGAAAAGTTTGGTCAGATATAGAGGGAGATGTTCTCTTTGGTGTGTAATGTCACACTCATTTGACTTCTATGTAACACCGATTTTTGGAATGTTGAAGTCACAGGGGAAAAAATAAAGTCTCTTTCTGTTTGAGAGAGACTATCCGCTGTTGTTTCATGAGCTAGGTAGACATTACTGTTTGGTGTCAAGATGTGCTACATCAATCATAAGCAATGTCAAATAATACGACAGTTGGAGGGATAAATAAGACCACTGCATGTATATGTGATGTTCCAAATCTAGGTGTGTCTTGGGCATCAAATGCAATTTTGATTGCATAAGAGAAGAAATTGCTTCTTGAGCTCCCTGAAATTGAGAAATGCATGGCGTCAGTGTTTCAGCTAAAATCCAGCTCTGGGCAACAATTTGTCAAAAGTGAAAATGTACCTAATGCTCACTGAAATAACTAGATGTATTTCCCTAGTTTTTAAAAGGATACTGGATCAAGACTACAATACTGAATCCAGGTGTCTGTTCAGAAAAGGAAGGAGAGAGACAGATGTTAGAAACAGCATCTTAAAGGTTAGAACAGCTTTACACATTTCCTCTGCAGTATGGCCCGATCTTAATGGTTTTTTCACATCTAGCCCATCCCTTTGTGTGAGGAATATGTGAGGCATAGCTGGAATATTACTGTGTTCTGGCAATTTGTGGGGCGCAAGTGAAAGGTTTGAGTAGTGAGTCAAAATATCAAAAAGGCAGCTGCGATTGGAGGATTGAGATAAACTGGGAAAGCGGAGTTGACTAAGGAGGTGACAGCTCCAAATTAATTCTAACAGGTCATTCAGTGGATGCCCCTTCCCTGGAGGTGTTCAAGGCCAGATTTCGACGGAGCCTTGAGTAGCCTGATCTAGTTGAGAGGCGTCCCTGCCTATGACAGGGAGGTTGGATTAGGTGATCTCTAAGGGCCCTTCCAGCCTATGCCGTTCTATGATTCAAACAGAAAGTGTAGTTATTTTTTGTGCACAGCTAAACAAAAGTTGTAACATGTAATACCTGAAACATGTATTTGCAGGAAATTAGTGTTTTATATTTACCTATCCTAACACACTTTGCAAAAAGTAAACTACACTGTCATGGCATGACATCTGAGAGTAGCTATAATAATGCTCTTGCTCCATGTCAAAAAATGCCCTTGTATCCTTAGCATCTCCATGAAAAAGCACTCCTAATGTATTCAAAGGCACCTCAGTTAAGTTCTCCATATACAGCTCTTTTTTTTCTAGTTTGGCAGCAAAGCTGGTATTTTGTTTGTAAAACATGTTCTTTGTAATATTTGCAGAGTGAAATTATCTTGGAGGTTTTTCATTGGCAAAAATCTCAGTTATTCCAATAATCCACTTCAGTATAGCAGTAAACTGTTACTACATACTATGGGAGCAAAATACAGTGCCAGATATCATGAGACCAATTCCACACTGTTAGAAACTGCCCAAAATAAGTTTCCCAGGTTAAAAGTGCACACAGTTTTCACTTTTTTGAAGAGGATGAGGGTGACAGATGTGGTCTCAAAGTAGACAGAAGAAGCTCAGAAGAGTCTACCACATAATGTTACATCTCCTGGGCAGCTTCCTTCGGTCAGCCTCTCTAGAGCCATATTGAAACATGCTGAGAATTTGGAGGCAAGCAGATGAACCTATTCCAAAACACAGAGTATGGAAAGAAGATTAATTTGTGAAGCCTCTACTAAGCACATTGATTGCATTGTTCTGTTTAATTGTTTTCATTACAGGGATGTGTGTATGTCTTTTGTGTCTGTTGTGTGGCACGACGACTGTCATATCTAGCTTTCATACTGGACTTCTGACCTGAGAGTTTGCAAAGCTATAGAGGGAAAGAAAGTGTTACATCCTTTAGTTTATCTATGAGAATTCAGTGGCTGAAACAAATGATGTAGCTGTTGAAAGTTATACAGAAGATTGTTTTTCAAAAATACACATAAAACTTACTTAATTTAGGGTTTTAACCTCTTTAGGTTAAAACTGTGTCTTACGTAAAGAACGCCAGCACATTTAAGTGCAGTGAAACACAGAATACCAATTAGCAGTACACAATCTTTAGATAACTTTTGCAATGATCTTTTGTTGTGTCTTGAGTTTTCAAGTCATGGCTGGAGTTATTGGTCAACTAACAGACACTAGCAAAAGACAAAAGGTAACTTCTGTTTGATGTATGCTTGCATTCTAATAATGATTTTACTTCATTTCAGATTAATTGGCAGTGCATCTGTAGCGCTTAAGGATCTTGTAGGTAACCAAAGCAGATCTTTTCCCTTCAAACTCATACCTCTGCTAAATGAAAGAGGACAAGAACTGGAGTGAGGGCTTACATTTCCTTATTTTACTCTATTCTTGATCAAAATGCTCAGCAACAGGGCTAAGAAGGAAACAAAAATATTTGCAAGTTGTTTTGCTTTATAAACTAAATATTTGGAATTTTGTCGCAAAAGCTCCAGACAGAGGAAATTATAGCATGATATAGTTTATCTATACCATCTAAGTTTGTTTAATATCCTTTAAGTTAGATAAATTGGTTTTTGTGTATGTAGTATGTATTTGTATATAAGTGTTACAAATATTATGGGCCACAGGGTATGCATGGAAATCAGCCTGATGTTGAAAAAGAGCATTTCCTAAGTAGCAGATGGAGTTCCCATATGCACTTTTTTGCTGTATTCTTTCTAATATCCACCTGTGTCATAGCACTGATTCTAGGAAGCACATAATCATGCACATGTTCACTGCCAACTCAGTTCAGCAAGTTACACAAGAACTCGCTTAACTTGGCTTAACATGTGTTAAATTTAACAGAGTTATTAACTGGTTATTACCTTAGTTATTAATTAAGTAGTTTCTAGAACTGGGAACTTACTGTGTTTGTGCAGTCTAGCTGTTAAGGCACTTTATATTGCATTCTAGTACACTTAATAATAAGAGACTTTAAGGGTAATTGTAGTTTCTCATCAGCTGTAATTCAATATCATGGTTAACTGGTCACAGGGTTGGGCTTTCTGCTGACTCCTCATGTTACTGTGGCAACTGGGATAATAATGGTGTGTTCAATAATCCAAAACCACAGTCAAGCACAAAAAAAGACAATTCTGTAATTAGGGTGGAAAATAACATAGTGACATAGTGGTTTTTCTTCCATGATGGAGGTATGAAGAAGCAATTAGAAGAGCCATATAGGAAATTTTACTTACGTCCAGACTTGTTATGTTATTGGTCAGATAGTGTTATTTCTCATTGTGTTTGTTTTTCCATCTGCAAATTTAGGATGTCACCTAGTCTACCCTGAATATTGTGGAACTAAATAAATTAAAATTTGTAGGACATCTTATATACCTTGTAATGTGACAGATTTTTCTAAATATAAACACTGTTCCATTTGTTAAATACTACTTTAGAGCCTATTCCTTAGCTGCAAATTGTGTAATCTTATTGTTTGTATGTATATATAGCTTAATAACAGTTTATTAATTTACTAATCACTGAATTTTCTTATAAACTGCTGTGACTATGAATAGTTAACTGTTCATGTACAGTGGTAGAACAACTTACTGCTATAAGTCAATCGTTGTGAGTACTGTGTGCTACACAAAAAAAAAACCTCGTGTATTTCTCTATAGGCAACAATTGATTTGGTAGTAGGATATGAGCCGCCAGCTGGACCTGCAAATCCAAATGATCCAGGAGGGACAAATACACAAGAAGGTATTTCAATCTATTCTCAGAACATTATTCTTAAAAGATCATGGAGATATTTAAGATAAGACAAGAAAGTGATTCAACAGAATTGTTCATCAGAAAAAAAAAGGTAACCAGAAGCAATCATGTCAATATTGCCAAATAGTGATTTAAAGAAATTAAAAGATGATGCAGAACTACAACTAGGATGAAATTGGCATTTCTGGCATAAAATGGTTTTTAGAGCATCATTTTCTCCACTGGAATCAGATTATCAAGCAATGATGTTGCTTCAAAGCTTTTCAGATGGCGTCTTGTTTAGGAAAGAAAGGCTTTCAAATGCTTAAAGAAACAGCAATTATCTGCTATAATGCTAGGGCTAACCAAAAAAGCAAGGAAGTCACATTTATGGAGAAATATATCTGTTTCTTTCAATGTCAGCGACCTCTGAAAATATTTTCTTAAGTCATTAAACTTTTTTTTTCCTGTAGAATAAGTAAGTTTTGAAAGGACATTATTGTATCTTATATTAGGCTTGACATTTAACTAGCCTATGAAATGCTGTGACCAGTAGGGGATATTCTTTGTCTCTGTATATCATTTTAAACAGGCTTTTGCTGAGAGTGTTTTGAGATCCTCTGGTTTTTCAGCCTCCTGAAAGAACTGTGAAGTAACAACAGGTTTTTGCAGTTGACAGGGAAATAATTACTGTAATATCCATGTAATACTGTAATAATTACTTATCTACATGTAAGTGTAGAAAGATGTAATAAATGTTATATGTTTGAGGAGAAATAAATCAATTTGACCATTATCTGCTGATAGATAATAACATGAGAAAAAAAATGAAATTAGGAGCCTTCTCAGAGGAAAATTTGATTCCATTGACTTCACTGAGAGGTGTGACTTCTTGCAGAGTGGAAGGATAGGTAATGCAAACTCCAAAGTATTGGGTTAAATAACTACTCTTCAAATAATTTTCTAGAAATGTGGACTTGAAGGCTAAAAAAGCCATTGACTTATATGAGATTATTTTGATAGGCTTTTAAAAATGTACTTGAACTATAAGGTAATACAGATAAAATAAAACATGACAGGCTTTTAGCTAGTATCCAGCAACTGCATGAAAATTATTTCAGTGCAATTATCAAACACACCTTAGTTAATTACTGCAAATGACTATTTCCCATGAAATGAACTCACCTCCCCAGCTGAGATTCCTACAGCTCAGTTTCAGAAATTAAAAATTAGGTGCTAAATCAGGGTGTGTAATCAATCAGGTTGCATGTATTCATCCAGATAGATGGATTTTGAGAGATGTTAGGGAGGTGGGGTCTTCCACTTATAAAATACATGGTATGTCAGTCTTTTTGGTTTTATACTTCTCTTACAGGATCACTGAGGGCTTCATCATGCAAAGTGATCATCACTCTATGTTGGCAAACTAATTCTGAAGTTAACAAATGTTCTTTTAATGTACACTACCAGAGACACAGGTGTTCTTCCTGTAGATTTTACCATAGTCACTGTCCTTCAGTTAAGAAAAGAAGCTGGAAACACGAGGGAATGACACAGTTTTGTGGTCTAGATATTTATAGATCCTGTTTCGCAATACTGGAATCTTACTGTATGATCCAGTAGTGTCATATGGTTGTAAAACAGTCTTCCACAGAGGTATTGTGATTTCAGAACTGTCAAAGAGGCTTACTAAGAAACTTTAACTTATTCCACAGTTAAATGTCGTGGAGGAGGATTCAGATTTTATTTTAGATGGCAGACCCTAAATACCTGCATGTTTTCAACATTCTAAAGTAAAAATTAATGCTATGCTATAGCCTAGTCTTGCTGCTGGGAAAGGGCTTCAACGGGAATAAAATTAATCACTTCTGGTGTATTGTCACGATTACAGCTCAACTGTACTTGCTACAACTTCAATCATTGGCTCAAAAAAGCATATGGAAATTGTATTAGGGACTCTGCATCCTGAAGAGGGACAGATGTACAGGATGTAAGTTTGTTCTTAAGCAGGCTAAATGACTAGCTTTCAAAAGGAGTTGGAAGCATGTGGTTAGCAAAAAATATTGGTGAACTGAGATAAAAATACAATTTTAGTGCAACTTCTGGATATCAGACTCTTACTCCTGTAACTTTAACATCAAGCTGTGCTATTTGTTCATTAATTACACTGTTTTTTACTGTATGAGATGGAGAAGAGGATGGAGGTTATGAGGATGGGTTGGATGGTCCAGTTGGTGGTATCACACCAGCAATTCCAAGTGGCACCAAGGAAGCCCAGCTAGCTAAACGCATCACAAAAGGAAAGAAAACACGGAGAATCCTTTCTAACAAACCACAAGATTTCCAGGTAATAGATTTATTAAATATTGCATATTCCCTTTTGTCTGCCTGGCATGACATTTTTCCTTTCACATAGCCTGAGCATAATTTAGTGTCAGATTGTGCAAGTCTAATGCACTGTAGACACAATTCGCCTCTTCATTGAAAGCTTGTATTACAAAAGGATTCTTCAAAATTGCCTGTTACAGAGATGTCCAATTTTTTACAGTTCTAACTGAAATCTAGATGAAGCTTATTTATGGTATAGTTGTATAGATTTCAAACTACAGTAGCAGCTTTAAAAATAAGTAGTAAAAAAAAATTTACTGAAATAATTATCCTCAACTTGTCTTGTAAAATTCAAGTAAAACTATACTTGCTATCATAATTAGTTTGAATAGTGTGTCCAGTCCATATCTGCCAGCTACTTCAGGATATTGGCTAACTTTTTTGGTGGTACAGTAAGAAATTGGTGTCACCAGGATAATAGATAATATAGGGAATGAATTAATATAAATTTATTTTTTTTTCCAGATTCGTATTAGAGTCATTGAGGGTCGTCAGTTGCCTGGAAATAACATAAAACCAGTAGTCAAAGTTCACATTTGTGGTCAGACACACAGAACAAGAATCAAAAGAGGAAACAACCCATATTTCGATGAAGTGAGTGGCATAAGAACACTGTAGCTGAATGTTGATGCAATCAAATGTAGAAAAATAGTTATCATGGCTTTTGTTATGATGAATGAATAAGAATTTGCTAATATTTAAGGGTAAATGGCTAATATATATTTTGCGGTTCCAGTCCCTTTCTTTTTGTATTCCTATCACTAAACACATCTCTACCGCTGGCAGTCTTAGCTGATAAAGCTATCTAGAAGGAAGTCGAACTTCAGCTGAGACATATGGAAAATGTTTTTTGATACAGTTGGCCATGTGACATAATAATGACTTTGAATAATTGTGTGAAGTTTATAAAATCACAGAAAAAATAATTAGGAATCATCGCAGACCTCTATGAATGTGCAGACGAGCTTTCAGTCAATAAGACTGCCACACAGAATCTGGAAATGTCATTGCCTTGCTACCCAGGATGTGCAAAGCACAACCGGATTTCTTTATCCAGACAGGATCTGCACATCAAACACAGTGAGATACAGGAGAGAATTCAAAGCTGTGTAAGGGACACAAGAATGATCCCATGTCTGGAAGACTAATGTTGCAAGCTTAAGCTTAATAGAGAGAACACTGAGGGATACCTCATTATTTTGAAATGTGTGGAAAATTCAGGAGATTTGGAACTGAGTGGCAGGCATGCTTAACATATGCAGGCAAAACTAAGGAAGTTATAAAACTTTGAGACTTGAACTAAGGTGTAGGTAGCAGTCAAGATTTATGAAGCAGTGGTAAAAAACAGGGAAGGGAGAAAGCCAATTGCACCTTGTATTGAATCAATTCCTAGGCAGTCTCAGTATCCAGACTAGGCAAGAGTTGGAATAGGAGGGACTATGTTTATGTTCCCTTTGCTTTTGTTCAGCAAAGTACTGACTGGAGTATAGCTGGGCTGAAAGATCAAACTTAGTGAGGCATATACTAATAATAAAACAAATAAGCTAATAAGTAGTGTGTTTATCTTCATACTGTCTAGCTATCAGATTTATTTTTGTGGCCTTGAATTCCAAAGACGCAAATCATTACAATCGCTATCACTGCTAGCCCTAAGCAAAACCTTTTCGACAGTTAGAACAGAGATGGCTAGACCAGGATTGAATGCCCTGGAAAATGAACAACCTTTATAATTCCTGAAAGTTTGCAGCACTGCTATGCCTGCTGCATTCATTCAAATGGAAGTTGTGACTGTCTTTTCTCTATTTTATATTAAGTTCATTTACTAAACTTAGTTCATTATTCTGCACCAAATTATCATATAATGTGTTCAGCAAGGAGGCAGGGTAAAAGTATTGTAGTAGGCATGCCTTACAAGCCTCTTAAACAATGTTTTTGCATTTTCTGTTCAGATAATTTTGTCATTTTGAGACAGTTTTTTTGTTTGTTTTTACCTTAACAGATATTTTTCTACAATGTCCACATGACTCCTTTAGAGTTGCTTGATGAAACAATTAGCATTCGGGTAAGAAAAATGAATCATTCTAAAGGTTGCTGGATGCATATAGCATTGTCTGGCCGTTTCACTGTGATGTTTAGGACATTCCTGTTTCATGCTTGTCTGTCTTTTCAGGTGTATGATTCCTACTCTCTACGGGCAGACTGTCTAATGGAGAATTTAAGGTGAGTATGAAACAACTTCCATATCTTGACTAAATTCATTAGAATGACAGAAATTTTTTAAGTATTTGTTTTAAATGTTTAAATTATACTACTTCAGTGTGGAGCTAAAGAACTACTTGGCGATGTCTTGCTTCTCATGCTAGAGAACATTTGCTCAAAGCACTAGTAAACAGTTTTCTTGTTTAAGTAGAAGATTATTGTTAAAGAAAATTGTATGGTTTATATACCAAGTCCTCTAACTTGCATCCAAGAGAAAAAATATTTACTGAAAGGTGAATTTTTTCCTCAAAAGGTATCAGGGTGATTATTTGGTATAGGTAGGGTTTGAAGAGATAATTTTATTAGGTAGCTAACAGGCAGAATAGTGGTATGTATGGCAGCGTAAAGATGTCATTCTCAAGTGTTGTGGAAAGGTGTTCCTTTGGTCAGAAGCTTGTTAGGTAAAAGAGATGGTGGAAAAGTCTCCTAGTTAAAGTAATTTCTGTGGTTCCGATTATATTAGTGAAATTGTCTTTATTTGTGTTTGTTGTGGTCAATTAGGAGGTAGACAACTGCCTGTCGAAGGTACTCCTAAAGCAATACAGACAAAGAATTCACATGACAATTGTAATGGCTACTGGGATCCTCTCTTACAACATTTCCAGTACCAGTGTTAGCTGTGTTTTCTATTTGCATATTTTGTACTGCATAAATTCTGGTCTCTAGACCAGCTTTTCACAAAAATACACAAATGGGAAAGAGTACTCTTTTCTAAATGAAGCAGTTTCTGGCACAAAGCTGGTTGCTTTGCTTCTCACTGCTTATTATCTATGTAATTTCTAGTAATTCAGACAGTGGTATATTGCTCTATGGAGGACTGAACATTCACTAAGCAGGTGACAGCATGTCATTCAGCTGCTTTCTGTTCCTGCAGGCACACATTCCAGGAGAAAACCCAAGGGTAATTCTCTCTAGAAAATCACCCTTTCAGCCTTTACCTGCAAGGAATACTAGCCCCAGTTGCCACGAGCAATCATACTTACATGTTGAAATCTGATACAATGATACAGTCATGATGTATCTGTATATGTGCAATCTCGTCCAGATTTGACACAGT
Organism: Tauraco erythrolophus; assembly: GCF_009769465.1. Lineage (NCBI taxonomy): Eukaryota > Metazoa > Chordata > Aves > Musophagiformes > Musophagidae > Tauraco > Tauraco erythrolophus. The sequence goes on along the minus strand of NC_141473.1, from coordinate 18,593,245 downwards.
GGGGGAAAAGTTGCCCATCATCTTCGTTTAAAAAAAAAAAAAAAAAAAAGGAAATTATTCATTTAAAAAAAAAGCTTTTTTTTTTTCTGAAACTGAAAGATGAGATGTTGAGCAGGAAATAGAAACAAAAGAGTTCCGAAAAGCCTGTTTGAACATAAAATAATGGGGGAAACAGGGAATTCAAGAAGCAGTAAGCTAGCCCCATCTTCTGTCTCTGGTAAATAAAAAATTTGGGGATCTGAGAAAGAAGAAAGTAACTACAGCTGTTAGTTTGAATACATCTTTTCTTGCATTTTCTTCTTAGCTGCTGTGTCCATTCAAAATCTCATTTTTCAATGCAAAGCTCTTTCTCCTCCCAAGAATATGCTATGTAAACTTTCTTTTGTTTGTGACAAGAGAACAATGTAGTAGTACTCATGAAAAACTTCAGGGGAGTTGGCCCTAACATTTTTCTGTTTTGGTATTTCTTCAGAGGTAACACCTTTGATCTTTATTTCAGATTGACATCGGCTATTTTATGATGAGCCTGGTAAGTAACAGTTACTTCAGAGCTTCTTTCCTAGCTTGATACTTGAAGTTGAAACATTCATGAAATTTCTAAAGAGAAGAAAGTTAGATCTTGAATTGAATCTCAATCATTCTTGACTGAATCTCAATCATTTGAGATTGCTGCATTAACTTTAAAAAATTCAACAATGTATAACTCCTTTCAGTGGTTTCAAGATGAAGTACAAGCATCTAAAATTTGGATATTAGTTTTGATATCAAAGACACAAAATGTGAAAAATAATGCACAAAAATTTGATAATTGTGTCCCTGAATTGATATGCCACAAGATTTTAACACCACTAGATTTCTCGTTTTGAATGGCACTATTGAGATCTGTCTGGGACAGAACAAATTTTTTAAATAATTTGGTTTAGGATAAAAGCACGCTTTTGGAACAGTTGACTTTGATTTTGTGATTTCTGCCATTTTGTAATGGATATTACTGGGGGTGGGTGGTGGTATTTGTTTTATTTTAGGCCATGCAGTCATGAGAAAATGGGCTTTTGCTGAGTGATCCTGAAGATACAAATTCAGGACCTAAAGGCTATATGAAAGTCAGCATGTTTGTCCTGGGAACTGGGGATGAGCCACCAGTAAGTTTCATTTAAATGTTTTTCTTCTCCTCTCTACTCCACAGGTATTTATTCATGTCCCCTTGACATTTTTTGAATACTGTATAATTCACTGTATGAACAGTATTTAAAAGCAAGACAAGATTACAAGTTGTTTCAAGGGCATCCAGTACTAAGTGGCTAACTCAAAGCTCATTGTCTTATCCTGTCCATTTTAAGCAAGCTCTGGACCAGCTCTGAGTGTGTTGATCTACCGTTTGTAGATACTCCTTCACATCCTGGAAGAAGTAGAGATGTGTTAGCCTGGTGTTGCATGCGAGCTGAAACGCAATTCTGTTTAGCGTAGCTAATCAGGCTGAGCAGCATATTGATACAAGTTCCAGGACTAAGTCAGGAATGTCTCCACTACTATGTGAGGTAGACAAGCCCGCAGAGAAACCTGAGTACCAGAAAGCTCCAAGTATTTGCCATGTGAAAAATCAGACCCATCAGTAATTGTAAGTTAAGCATGAATAGTTTGATCTATGTGAAAGCAGTAGGTAGCAATCTAATCCTCACCTGTCCAGATGAAAACAGGCCCTTTTCTGTGTCACATTTTTCTCCCTTGACCATTGTCTGTAGTTTAAGTTGTGCTATTCTTCCTGCCTGACATTTTTGCATGCTGTTAGTTGAATATAATATGGTCTCCAGAACTATGGAAGATCTCCTTCTTGAGCCATATAACTCTTCCCTTCTACTGTCTTCATGATTCTTGAAATCACAAGGGTATATCTAGTTATTTGTAGTGAAATTTTTATTTCCTATTTATTTTTTAAAGGAGGAAGCAGTTAAGTTCTGGTAAATTGTATCAGAGTTGTATGCGTCTTCTAATTGCAATAAGATGGCTTACCACAATATTCATCTTGACTTGAGTGTGAAAATTGCATGAATTGGCATTGCATGAGTGCCAAAATCGTCATCATCGTCATCATGTGATGATGATGATTTTAAAAAGTGTGTTTATAATAGGCTCCTGCAATTGAGTACTTTAGAGATAAAAACGTAAGTAAAATAGTTAGGGTAGAATTAATTTTTGTGGTTTGATGTTTTGATAAAATCTCATTCTTTACAATGAAACTGACAATAGTCTTCTATCCGAAGAGTATTGTGAGCATCAGTTCAGCTAATCACCTTAATTCTGTACATTACTCTGTCTTTCTTATATATCAGCTATTATGTACCATGGTGTCTCCTAACAGGTTGAAAAAAGAGAAAGAGATAATGAAAGCGATGATGTGGAGAGCAATCTGTTATTACCTGCTGGAATTGCACTACGATGGGTCACTTTCCTTCTCAAAATCTACAGAGCTGAGGACATTCCGCAAAGTACTAGCTTCTTACTGCTTGTCCATTGATGTGTTTGATTACCATTAGAAATAGTTGTGTTAGCTGTTCAGAAATATTCCTTGAACTTAAAACATCTTGAGTGTTTTACATTGTTACTTGAGCCAATAGTTCTGTAATGGCTTAAGTAGCCCATTTAAAGTCCTTTGGTAATGCTCAATAAGTCTACTTAATTCTCGTAATGGGTAATTTAATGATTTGGCCATTAGATTAGTAATGTTCATCTGTTGCTGAGTGGGCCACACAGCTTCAGGTAGTGGGAAAAGGTCGTCTTCATTAGCCCTTCTCCAATCGCAGAAGTTACACGCAAGTAACTAACATTCAGGTACAGTTGATCTGCAGATAAGCTGGATGTTCTGTGCATGTCTAGCTCAAGTATGCAGTGCATGCGTCAACTTCCTGTTGTATCCCAGTCTCTGCCCACTTTCAGGAGGTTATCAGGCAGCCTGATAACCCGCAGCCCTCTTTTCCAAGGCCATTTAGATCCTAAGTAGGTAAGTAGTACTGCTGATGGCCCCTTGCACCTTCCTCTTCCAAGCAATCCTCCTCTTCATAGGAGCTCATAGCTGCAGCTATTTTACAATGGGGGAAAGGCGACGGGACTGCTGAAATCAGTCAGCTGCTGCCGTGATGGCCAATGCAGTCTGTATTGCCAGCAACCTGCTCCTGAGTGGCCACGGGAAATGAGTAACTAGGAACTGGCTGTATCCCAGAAAGCTGCATGCAGTTTGTGGGCTGTAAACTGTGCACCATAAGCTTAAATAAACAGCCTTGGAGGGCAGGGGAGCCTGTAGGCAGTTCGACCTTGGTTTGTTTTGTGAGATTTTACTTGTGTCAACCCTATATTGCTGAGACAAAGGCTATTTCTCTCATTATATGCCATATGTGTTTTCTGATAGAATATAGGTGGCTTTTTATCCCTTCTTAGTATGGTACATGCATAATGTTTTTCAAATACAACTATGCCTCTAAATTCAGGAGCGCATTAGCACTCCTTATGATGTTTCAAAAATTTATATTCTTGAAATTGGTCCTAAGCCTAAATTCTCAATTTTTACTAGCAACACTATTCAGAATTTTGTTTATCATATGAGACTTTACCCTACCTAGATCTGTAAACTGGTTGATTTAGATGGGATTGCTGTAGGCAATTTATTATTTAGGCTGAATAAATAAATAAAATAAAATAATAATTCAAAAGCATAAACCTTAATTACTTCTTTGACACCTCTCTAGTGGATGATGCTTTTGCACAGACTGTCAAGGAAATATTTGGAGGAGAAGCAGACAAGAAAAACCTGGTAGATCCATATGTAGAAGTTTCTTTTGCTGGGAAAAAGGTAATTTAGTAAATATCTGAATCTTCACATTCTAATTGTAGTCCTGCCATTATAAATTTTTAAGTTGACTGAAATTATGGAAATAAAAAAGCATTAGCCTTCGAGTTCACATCATAAAATAAGGACAAACTACAAGGTACAGTAGAATGGGTGTACAGCTGATGACTAATAAAAAGAATGTATGACTAAATGCTAGGAACTGATGCATGCTAGATTGCTTGCCTATCCTTTGTTCCTGATCACTCTTTGTATCTGAAGGTGCAGATCTTTCTGGACAGGTTAACAGCATTTGTGCATTTTATTATTAATGTGTTCCTTAGAATACCAAGTTTGAGCTGAAGCACAATTGCACAACCTATATTCATGGCTAGCCAATCTTTTTTTCTTTTTTTTTAAGAAGAAAAACGTCAGTCCTTTATTATGTTGTATAGTCAGTTTGTCACTCCCAGTAAACGTGAAGGATCTTCAGCAGACATGACTAGCAAATAATATAACCTCTCCCATAGAGTATATTCTTCATCTGCTCTAAAATCTGCATAAACCAAGCTGGAATCAAGTCATTCCTTCATCTCATTTCTCTGCTGTAAGAGAAGAGATCAGTCCTAGTACGAAAGCACATTAAATTGTAGCTAGTGGAAATAGCAAGCTTTTTTCCTGTAGGGTAACTCCTGTCTTAGCTTTAAATACTATTTCAAAATGTCCTTTTCTCTCCAATAGTCATTAATGTTGCATATGCAGATTGGTTTAGCAGTATTTACCAACTGAAAACTAATGCCTCATTGCAGCATAAACCACTCAGGATTCATCATTAGCTACTACCCCTCATCTTACCAAACAAAATATGATTTATCCTAAGTTATAGCTTGTATATGCTTTTTTTATCTGTTTTATCTTTGATGTCTACATAGTTGATTTTATTTTTTGCAGGTTTGCACAAATATAATTGAGAAAAATGCTAATCCAGAGTGGAATCAAATTATTTATCTTCAAATCAAGGTCAGGGTTTTTTTTCTTGTTTCTCTAGAAAACAGCCATCCTTTTGGAACTCAGGGCATTAACATTACAGAGGTGAAATAAGTAATGGGCTATTTTATTTTAATTGCTTTTTTTCAGTTTCCCTCGATGTGTGAGAAAATAAAACTTGCAATTGTTGACTGGTGAGTTATGAATTTAATCAAAGCACTAGACAAGGTTAATTATATTAAGTGAAGAAAAGTCTGGTTCTATAGATGTCAGGTATATTTACATTTTATGACAGTATTTAAGTAAGTGTTTAAGTATCTTCATTTATGGTTTCTTTACAAGAGACTTGATTAATGTAACATGGGAGTATTGTTAATTTTGTGCAGTAAGCACTGAGCACTGTCACTGTTTAGGTGATAGTGTAGAAGTCAGGTGACTTCTTCATGATACAGCTCACTTTTATATCTAGCCATTACTATCTGCGTTAGAAATACTTAAACATTTCAGATGACATAAAATGTATGTGCACCATATTTAGTCACTGGTAGCTTGTTCTGCGTAGAATGACCAGCATTATATTTAAATAAAAACTTTCTTTTTTTCTTTTTGTAGGGATCGTCTTACAAAAAATGATGTAGTAGGAACAACGTATTTAAGTCTCTCAAAAATTGCTTCTTCTGGAGGAGAAGTTGAAGGTAATTGATTGAGCAGTATGTAACTTACTATCTTCTCTTGTGTTATGAGGAATAGGAAGGATCAGTGTTCTAAGAAAGTATGTTTTCCTATAGTGCCTCAATTCTGTGGCAACAAGATTATCTGTTTCTGGAATTTTCAAAACAATGCTCCTAGAAAACATAGTGTGGGCCTTCTCTAATATTAAAATTTTAATGTTTAAACCACATCATCATGGTAATAGCAGTAACTAATTCAAAATTCAGTGTTCTGTTATATATATATATATATAAAGTTAATATTATAAAAAGTTATATAGATATATGGATATAAATTTATATGTAAAGATAAATTTGTGAGTATTTTCCAAAATTCAGAAAACTACGTGATATCTCAGTCTATCATGAGTAAGATATGCAAATTTACTAAGATACTTAATAAGACATTTAATTTAAAAACATCTAGAGTCACTGTTTCAGAATCACTACTTCTTTGGGCACTAGCAGACAAGACTTCTTTTGCCACTGTATAAGTGTGTCTGTTCTTTCTCTGGGTAGAGAACCTAAAAGCTGGAGAATGTTCCTGAGTAACTTCCTTAGTAGTTAGCCTACAGGAACTATGTAGAACCATCTGCTCATTTCCTATATACTACTAGACTGCTTTCAGATGCCGGGGGAACTTGGATCGATCACTAGCTTACTAGAAATGGGCATTGCATCTCATTACATGAGTGCTCCGAATTACTACTTAGTAATCCTTATGTTAGAGGCTTCAGTGAAGGACGATTTTAATTGCAATGCTGTAATCGCAGACAATTAACCTACATGCTTCAATCAGTATAGATGGCTGGATTATGTCATTTTATGTAATTTCATAAAAACTGAAAAACAAAACTGATTAACTGCAAGAAAAAAATCAGTTAGACAGGATATGAAGTTCCTAATGTGTTGTCCCCATTAGACAATACTTTTGTAGTAAAACTGTTCTTAAAAATATTGTAAGAAATGGGTTTTTTTGTGTCAAGATTTTGGGAAATATTAAACAAAAAAATCCTGTTACATTTATGTTCTAATAGAACGTTGTGATTATTCATTATTTCTTTACGATCTGTATCTATAATCTCCTCTTCTTTTTATAGCAAGATCTTTGATACAATTGAGCTGGCTCCATGACAAAGATTCTGTGTTAATCTGCCAGAAAAAAATGTTTTATCTTTTTAATGAACAAAGTATGACATATTAGTTGTCTGTACAGAATTGTAAAGTTCATGGCTAAACAGGCTTAACGTTTATTTATCAGACTATCTACCCTAGGTTGAAAGACACTGGCTCAAAACCATTTCCACCACTGCCACAATAAGAATCTAAATTACATTTTTTCTGTTGTGTTTATAAAATCTATATGATATGTACTTGTTGTTTGAGACAGACCAGTTTGTCCTTAAGTTGGTAGATGTGTCAGGAGTTTAAAAACAAAACTCGTGGCTCCAATCCTGTAGTAACTTGAGCAAGTATTTATCTTATTGGATGGAACTGTATTTTCAGTCACGTAACTTCAAGCTTATAACCCAGTCCTTTTAGAAGTACTGCTGTTGAACTAAGACTTTGTGCAAACATTCTTTCCATATATCCCACGCACAACCAGAGGCAAAAGAAAGGGTTACAGAAAAAGACAGTGGGAAATCCAAGACAGGAGGGCTGGGCTGTTGGGGAAGATTCAGCTCTGGTGAGATCACTTGCATTACCCACGTTAGTGTGTCACTTGAACTGCTGCTGAGTCACAACTCATTTATACTTCAAACTCAGGCACTCAGTAACTGAGAAAATCTTATTTGGCGTCTCTCTACTGAGGTACTGACATTGGAATAGCCATTTCCATGTAAAAGCACAGATTATCTTCCCTTGAGGTCAATGCCATGTCCTGAAGCCTGTTCTTGCTTCTAAAGGATTGGGAAACTGAACTAATCTATGGTTTTCAGTAAATGAAGATATCCTAATGGGCCCTGAAATGTAGTAGTTTTCTTAAATGTTCTTAAGATTTTAAAATCATTTTTTAAATAAAATTTTATTTTGTGAGGAGGAGGACCATACAAAGCTGAAACACAAACTTCAAAAGAATGTATTTTGTCAGCTACTTGCCTTTTTTTTTTTTTTTTCATTGGAATTTATACAGGAAAAGTAATTCCTTCATATTTTAATCAGGAAGCAAAATTCTAGCCCACATGAACTTTATTTTTTCTCAGGCCTTCAAATTTATTTTAAAAGCAGATTGCTTTGTGATGTATTTTTTTTTAAATACTATTGTCACTTGTCATGTAACTTCTTCTCTTTTCATAATATAGAATTTTCATCTTCGGGAACAGGGGCTTCATCATATGAAGGTTTATATCTTTGTCTGTTACTGATTTTGCTTTCCATTGCCCAAACTGAGAAGTATTACCTAAGAAAACCCATCATCTTAACAAATATTTTTTAATAGTTACTTGTCTAAAAGACTTCATCATTATGATTAAAGAATATCAAGCATAAATAACTGTATAAACAGTTTTGGCACTGGAACTGGTTTGAAAATATTTCTGTTTGGCTGGTGCTTCAAGGTGTATTTTAGAGTTGAGTATGCAGTTGCTTCAGTTGTAAGTGCTCTAACAATGGCTTGTAATTTTTAACTTAGCTATGAGATTGCAACTATATTTGCAGCTGCAGAGCCCTGCAGAAGTAAATAACCACCTAAAATAATTAATGGCTGTTTTGCTTATGCTTAGCTAGCTATATAAATAAAGTCTGAAAAATGAAATCTCATTCTGTTAAAACCTGGAGAGACAGCTTTTTACATAACTTTCTAGGTTGACATCCAGTTTTGAAAGACTTTGTGGTGAATATTTGTATAGTGAGAAATAAATACAATTAGAGTGCAGTTGAAAGCTAACAAACATTCATCTGCACAAATACATCATTTACTATATTTCTTAATAAAGTAATATTGTTAAAGGCTGAAATAATTTTTCAGAATCGCTTTTTGTTATACATAATCATCAGCCTTCTAAATGTGAGCAGTTGAATTTTAGATGTAAACAAATAAAAAGAAAAATATTCTTTTAATTCCAGGATTGGGAGGGGGCTGGGTTATTTTGGTTTGGTTTGAGTTTATATTTAGATTCTGTTTATTAGCATCAATAAGTAGTGGATGAATAAATTCAGCACAGATGTATTCCTTCAATCTAGTCACATTGAGATCTGATGTGAGCAGTTCAGTGTTAGAGTTTTTAAAAGATTGGGCGGTACTCCAACAAGAGTAAATTATTTTTCATTCAAATTTTGATCCGTATCCGATTCAGATGTAAGGATGTGAAAGTACCCAAACACAAAATAGAGAACTGCAAATCTTTATTTTATATTTTTCAGATTTTAAAATGACTGTGTTGATAGGTATTTACATCAAGACATCACGTTCTTTTTTATTATCCATTTGTGTCACTCAGTAGTCACAGTGGCAAAGTCATACAAGCCGTAATCCTTTATTTTCACTTTATCGCAGCCATCCTTTCCTGTGATAAATGCATCCTTCTTTGTGCTGCAGATCACTCTAAGTAATATCTGTTGCAAGGTTTAGAACCCGATTATCATCTTTTTTTCATACCAGGATCATTCGATCAAAGACAAAAGCTAGGATAAAAGAAGGAAAAGGATATAGAACCTTTCCTGTTCACTCTAAAACTATGCAGTATTTTTCTGCATGTATGTTGCTTGTCTTGTTCTAATTGGCTTTGCACTAATCATCAAATTTATCAATCAATAGCCTTGGCATGTGTTTGTAACTGAAAGAACAATTAAAATTCCCTTAAGTATAGATGTAAATTGGCTCTAAAAAGAGCTTTTCAAAATCTCATTCATCTAATCAATTTGCAAGGCATGAATGCAAACCCAGAAGATAAAAGTAGTAATACAACTAAGGCTTCCCTATGTATATTTTTCTACTAAAAAACAGAACGCTGTTCAAAAATGGGAAGTTATGACAGTAAGCGTTAGCAATGGAAATACCTTTTCAAGTTCTTAGATATCTTAAATACCTGAAAATAAACAATAGCTTTGGTGTGCGGTTTCCTAGCTTAGCTATTAAAACTGACAAAAATATCTAAATCCTGTTGTTTTGTTTTTTTTTTTCTAGGTTAAGACATTGGGAAATTTTAAATTGTTAGTCATGGAATAAGAATAGTATAGAAATTAGAGTTTAATATCATCAGAATTAACTGAGTTTGCAGACTTTCAGTCTTGTATGAATTTTACCTTACTGAAAAGGGAGTTTGTGTGAAACAATGCACGGTAGCAGTGATGATTAGAGTTTGCAGTAATCTTGTTTTACCCTGAAGTATAAGCACAGAAAAATTATACTAGAAATTAGAAGAGTAGGATTAACTATGCTAAACAGTTGGGGTTTTTTCCGCTACAGTGTGCATCTTTTTTGTAGCTGTTTAGCTAGAACAATGGCCTGTGCATTTAAATGAATGCAAATGTTGTTTTACTCAGTTTCATTTATTTCTAGAAAGTATGTTTTCTGTTAACATAAGAGTGTGTTACTTTTTCACATAAATGAAAACCTGGTATTTGGAATGGGGCAGAATTTCTGTTTATTCTGTGAGTTTTTTACTGCATGAAGTAGTACCTAGTAAGTGTTATACAATAGAGGATGTTAGGAACAAGTACAGTTACTGGTATAATTACTTTAAATTCATATAGTATACCCAGAGAATAAAGTGTTCTTACTTTACTAATAACTAATACCTAACTAATACCTAACATTTGTTCTGCTGAGTGTGATAGTAATGTTAATTGTTTTTCTGGCTCTGAATGATAATTAACAAAGATATACTGATAATGTTTTCTGTTAGTAAACACTGGAGAAACTGAAGTTGGCTTTTTACCAACATTTGGGCCTTGTTACCTAAACTTTTATGGAAGTCCAAGAGAATACACTGGATTCCCAGATCCATATGATGAATTAAACTTAGGAAAGGTCAGTTTCTTTATTCATTGTCTTTAATAAAAGGATTAGTCCCAGTTGTTTTTAATCAATGAACAAATTCATGTTAATGGGGTTTTTGTTTGACATTACACTCCCTTTGGTGTTTCTTTTTTAATAATATTTTATATTTATGAATAATAAGTATGATAGTATTTTCCATTCTTATCTGGTTTTGTTTTGAAGGAGCAACAGTGTTTTTGATGATTTTCACCTTCTACATCTCTGCTTGCTTTTGTATTTCTTATTTCCTTGGTTTTGTAAATATATATTTTTCACTTCTAGTATCAATTAAAGCAAACTGCTTTATTTTATTTGTTCAAAAATGTACATCCATGCCTCTGCAGAAGTTTTGAGAACACTTCAGTGAAGCCAGAATCATGTACAGCTGAAGAAAGAGTATGCTACTTCAGGAGAAGTATATAAAATTGGAATAAATGTGTGATTATGTTACAGGGAGAAGGAGTTGCTTATAGAGGGAGAATTCTGGTTGAACTATCTACAATACTTGAAAGTAAACCTGTTAACAAAAAGTTAGAGATGATTCCTAATGATGACTTACTGGTTGTTGAGGTAAATCTTTGTTTTATTGTCAGTGTTGGTAATGGAGATGTGCTTTGGCTGGTTATTTTTTGAGAATGATCTAACTTAGTAAAATTGAAAGAATTGAGTTGAATCTTAATTAAAAGAGGTGGTAATTGATGGTGTGGCTACAAAAATGTCATAGCCTGATAGGATGAAATGTCAATTTGAAACATTTTTATAAGCTGAAATACAGTAATTTATTATACACACGTTATATCTTTTTGGTTGCTTCTCAGAAACTAGTAAAAATATTTAAATTATTATTTTCATTAAGAAATTGCTATTTTTTTCTGTAATTGTGGATCCTGCTTTACAAATACTGAAATACAACTAAAAAGGTTCTTCTTGTAGAAATACCAGCGCAGACGAAAGTTCTGCTTGGCTGCTGTGTTTCATTCAGCTACCATGCTGCAAGACACTGGTGAGCCTATCCAGTTTGAAGTTAGCATTGGTAACTATGGCAACAAGTTTGATACTACCTGTAAACCTTTGGCATCAACTACTCAGTACAGTCGTGCTGTTTTTGATGGTAAGGATGCTGCTGGTATGGGGATAAAATAATGTAAAAATCACTTTTCGAGGTCCTATTTTATAGCTTTGGAATGAGAGCCCTCACTGCACTAAAAATTTATTGAAAACATGATGGAAAAGAACATGTGGCTCTTCACAGCCTTTGAGATGAAGTTACATTTATGGGATACATGCTGCACAGACTACTGAGGTTATTAAAGACATTTTCACAGAATTCAGACATCTTTTGACCATGTACTAGATGTGCACAGGAAAATTGGCAAGAAAAAAAATCACATTATTTTACAGGTATCTAAAAACTAGGGATTAAATAGGGAAAATACCCTTTAAACGTCTGCCAGGTGTCTGGCAGCCTAGAAGAAAATACCCTAGCTAGATCACAAGAAAATATATTTTGGCTATAACTATTATTTTATTAACTGCAAACAGTAGGAGTTCTTTTTTTTCTGTCTATTAAATGAAGTAATCAGGTTTACTCTGGAAAGTACTTATTTGAATATTTTATTTCAGAGATACATTAATGTGCTGCCTACATTGATAAGATATGCATGTTCTTAATGAATTGCAGTACATAAATGAAATAAATAAAGCAACTTTTGCAGTGTACAGTATGTATTGCTGCCATTAATTCTAACTCTAACATACAAATGTTTCAAACCAGGTAATTATTATTACTACTTGCCATGGGCAAACACAAAGCCAGTTGTAACACTGACTTCATTTTGGGAGGACATAAGCCATAGATTAGACCCTGTGAATGTAATCCTAAACATGGCTGAAAGACTGGTAAGACACTTAAGATTTTTCTTTTGCTGATACGTTTTTCATTTTTACTTTTTTTCATTTAGAGGTGTAATAAAAAAGGGACATTTTGAGCAAATTATGGAACAGTTTTCTGATACTTTACCCTCCTTTTTTCCTACTCAAAATTAAACATAGCTCAGTGTAACAATTGGCACTGATGATCATAGGTCTGTATTCTGACAAGGCCTAACACACTCCTGCTTGAATCTGCAGGGGATTCCCACAAGAAGGAAGAGTCCTCCGTCTTGGCTAGGGGCACGTTAAGTCTGTAGAACTGTTACTTGCTCTGGAAGTTAGGTGCAGTATCATGTATTGTTAAATACAGCGAGAAAGAACATAGGAATAGTCCTGTTAAATATGAATCAAGTTTGAACGTTTGAGTCTTTTTTTATTTGGGCTTTATACATACAAATAAGATGTCTTAACTCATGTTGACCATAATACCACAGTGGAAGTTTCTAAGTGCAAATCCTTTTCTTTTAAATTCCTCAGCAATCCAACTTAGCCACCTTAAAATCAGGAATGCAGGCTAAAATTTCTGAAAACCAGTTAGCTGAGATGTGGTTGAAGCTGATTGATGAACTTACAGAAGATATAAGGTAAAAGTACCTTTTTTATCTCTTACGTTAGCATTCTAGGCCTGCTCAGAATCTTCGTTATTGCCTCTACTAAGTCAGAAAACAAATCCCAAGGACTACAAAACTGATTACCCCTATGAAATGACCTAAGAACTGGAATTCCAAAAGTCTCTGAAAGTAGTAAAACACCATGGATATCACCAATGAAGTCAACCATCTAGTTTTGTAATTCTCCTTTATCTTAGTCAATTAGTCACCTAGGAATAAAACAGCACCTCTTGAAAAAATCTAAGGCAGGACTGTTCTGAAAATGTGAAATTGTGGATCTTTGCTGCCTGTCTACCATCTTGCCTTCTTTAGAACTCCTCATGTACCTTTTGTTTACACGTTTCAATGTTATTTCTGAAACTGAAGAAGGAAGAAATTCTGTGATTTACTGGTAAGCCCAGAAAAAAAAAAAATTAAAAGCTATTTAGAGCTTAAAGGCCGTAAAGATGATATTTCGAATAAGCCTTTAGTCAACATGTCTGTATGTAGGGGAATGTTAAGAGAAGGCAATAGGAGTAAGTGTATTTGAAGGAGAATAAATTCTAAATAGAGAGGAAGGAATTGTATGAGAAAGACATTAAAAAAGGGAAATAAGAGGTGGAGAGAGACGCTTGAAAAATATTAAACAAGTGGGTGATGAAACAGGACAGGAAAAGGAAAGGGAAAATGAGACAACAGTTATTATCCATTAGAGGAAATAACAGAGAACATGAAATGAGAGAACAAATCCTTTAAGCTGTAGAACCAATATAAAAGTGAACGGAGGAAAAAGCAAACCGTGGAGATCAGCATACACTAGCAAAGAATTATATGATAGAAAGCTTATGTCAAAATATAAGCTAGTAACTTCATAGAATACTTGCTGTGATCTGGGAAAAAGCAGAGAGAAAGAACTGGCATACCTTAAGAAAGCAAAACGTGAAGGGCAAACTGTTGTCACATGGAGCCACCTAGTGAGTGTAGGAACTTCAGGTTTTATTATCGGTTACATCAACCTACCCTCCTGACACACATCTGCACTGTAATTAATTCAGTCTGTTATTTTATAAAATATATTATCACTCAACAGTTATGGAGCAATAGCACCTAGATATATCAACCAAATAAGCTTCTTGTTGTCCATAGAATACAATGCTCTTTACGGTTATTTTCAGCAAACTCATGAAACCCATGTCAAAGACATAACTGCCTGTGTTGAATGCACAGAACAATCTTCCTTGCCATGCTAAAGTTTACATGAGTTAGGGGTTTGAGAGAGTTTTCAGTGCACTATTTAAACTTTAAATGAGATGACTTTCTGGAAGTTCTGATCTGTTACTTTTGATTCATGTGTAAGTACTTGCACCCAGGGCAGGCAGCATTTGCATTCAGATTAGTAGAACTAATTAGAGTGGAAGGCACAGTCGTCAGTATCAAGGTCTTGCAGAATCAAAGCCCTTAGAAGTGCATGGTTTGTCATTATAAATTGGTCAGATACGAGTCAGTCTTTTCAAAATTGGCCGTGTCTTTGGAAATATTTTATTTCAAAGTATTTTAAAGACCTCTTAATGAACTCTTTAACAAAGAGAAATAGTCATTGGTCTTTGAAAAGCTGCCTTTTCCTCTAACCTTGCCCAACTCAAAAAAGCTTATTTTTCCTGGGCTTTACTGTGATGCTGTAGGGTTTCTTGGTTCCATTCAATCATTACTCTGCCCTCTGGTGACTCAGTAGTTCTGTGTCATGGATTTATTTTAGAGTTCTTCCATGTTTTGATGCAGAGGGTTAGATAACTCTAGTCATAGACACAAGTCATATTTGTATATTGAGTTTCTGAGAATTTACAGCTTTCAGTGAAGGAAAGGAACCTAATGTTGGTGTGAAGGCACTAATTTAATCTTTGAAATGTACATTCTGAGACAATAATTTTCTGATTTGAATATATAGGCAAATGGATTTTGCTTAGTTTGGTTAGCAGCAGCTGCATTAAAGCATACACCTTGAGCTGTTCCACATTGGTGCTTGTTATGTAAGCACAGCATTTCCCTTGCTTATTGTAAACACTTTGTCAGGTGGAAATCTCTGCAGAAGTAGATGCTATAACACTATTCCGGTGGTTTTCAATCACAGGAAATAATAGCACAAAATCTGTTGCCACCATATGCATGTCTGCATTTAGTGTGGCTAAATAAAATCCATTGAGATTATTAACCATAATAAATATTTTCTTTTCAGTAAACCATTTCCCCTCATAGAAGGCAAATCTAATATTACAGTCCTTGACACTCAGATAGAAAAACTGCGCCTCAAGTCTCTCAAACAGATTGGAGAAGCAGCAGCAAGGATGAGACATGAAGCTACTGACGTGAAAGCCACTCTGACAGAAATTGAGGATTGGTTGGACAAGTTACTGCAACTGAGTGAAGAGGTTGGTACTACACAATACCAGTGATTCAGTTAGTTTACAAATAGCTGCCTAATACAAACTCCTGTAATCTTGCTGATCAAGCAATGTCCACTCTCCTTAGAACAGTAATTTTAGATGCTGTGAAAGTAAACATGTTCCCCTCTGTAATGAGGATTTACTTAAACATAATGTTCTAGTTTGTTAGTTGTCCTCACCGAGAACATGTGATGGAAAGTAACCACTCTGTGATTTGTAAAACAGACTCTATTCTGTTTAAAGTGACAGTATTTTGTCCTTTCCTTTTTTCCAGAATTGCAAGTCACATTGCTGGTTCAGGGACTGCAGGATGTATGTTGTATTTCTGGAGTTGTTAGCCATAGTAATCAACTTCTAACAGAGTTAAAATGTGCTTGTTTATGTGGTTTTTAAATTTTCAGCAACATCTTAAGTTTTCGCCGCAGTTGTCTTGTAATTGGTTTTCGCAACATTGTAGAATTGTTTTATTTTTTCTCACTTCTCCTTTGAAAAGTTACTGATTTTTTTTTTAAAAAAGGAGCAGTTAATTTGGCAGACTTGCAGCTAGCATACAAAGGTGTGCACAAAGATGCAAAAGGATAGTAGGCCGTTTCTGTCTTCTGCTAGAAGTCTTATGATGATCCACCCTTAATGTGGAAGCATTACAAGCACGTAAATATGTAGCAGGTCAATCCAAAGCATTAGCATTTGGGATCAGTCACTACAGTCACCATAAAGGAACTGAGATACCAAATGTCTCTAAAAAAAATTGCAAAATATGTAGGAACTATTTTTTTAATAAAACTTACTTGCTTTTCAACAGTCTCAATGGTATTTTTAATTATTGTTTCAGAACTATATATTGCATTACTTGCAAAGTAAAACAATTGCCTCTGTTTATCATAAATTCACATTAATTACTGATTCTAAGTGATGAATCCTTTGACGTAAATCCTAATTTATGTTTCTCTTGTCTAAGCATTAGATGAGTTTAACATTCTAATAATTACCATTCTTAACTTTCTTTTCCCCACAAATAATCCACAGCCACAAAACAGTATGCCTGATGTAATCATATGGATGATCCGAGGAGAGCAAAGATTGGCGTATGCTCGTGTTCCTGCACATCAAGTGCTGTATTCCACAACAAGCCCTGAATCGTCTGGTAAATATTGTGGAAAGACTCAAACAATCTTCTTAAAGGTACTTTTCTTTTCCCCCTGCTGAAAAAGTAATTAACTCCCTAAACCGTGATGCCTTCTGACATGAGCATGAAATATGCAAACAAATTATGAACAATGAAATTATGAGGTGTCAAAACTGAGGACAGATTAGAAGCCAACTGCATATAGCTTCTTCAAAATATCACAGAAATTTTAATGTAAAGTTGATCATAAGCCAGTTAGAACCAGCATCAGCCCATAACTCTGAGGCTTTTCTGAAAGAGCTCAAAATTGTGATAGGACTTTTAAAGCGTTACTGGGGCTAGTGTTTTGGGGCTAGACATGAATGGAGACTTTCAGAGGGAATAATTAGTGGAAGTCAGAGAAGTTCCAAAAACCTCTCCAAAGTTTTGGATGGTTTTCTGCAAGTAGTACAGAGCATGTCTATGCTGAGAAGTACCCTAGTGTGTCTTTCTGCATTGTGTCTTACTCTTGAATAGGAATGCCTTTCTCCATTTAAGTTTATGTTGTCTTTAACTGGAATGAACTTAACCAGAAAAAAGGTAATCTGACTGTAGAACAATAGCATTTACACAGTTTGCCAATGTACTAGTAGTTATATTGATTAATACTTCAATGCCTCCTTCTCATGCATGTTATTATGCATTGCTTCGACATTTAATGAACCATTTTGACTAACCTCTGCGTTTCCAGACTCTCCTGATGAGAAACGTTGACATCGACGCTGAAGTTTTAAGTTATTGTCATAATTAAAAATTCATTGCTGGATGAAACTTGGGAGGGAATATACATGAACAGGGAAGATACTACTGTTACTGTGTTTGGTTTTTACATGCCCTAGGCAGGTACCATTTAAAGAATGTTTCCTTCCTGAACTATTTATTACTAGCTTTTTAGGAAATACAGTACAGGAAGAGATAAATAAATCATGTATTATTACTCAAACATGTTGTTGTATGTATTTTACTGAAAGCTACAATACCTGCATAACATAAGAGAGTAACTTTTTTTGTTCATGTGCCAGTACCCGCAGGACAAGATGAAAGATGTCAAAATGCCTGTGGAGTTGCGAGTTAACATTTGGCTTGGGCTGAGTGCAGTCGAAAAGAGTTTAATAGCTTTGCAGAGGGAACCTTCAGTGTTTTTTGCAGAATTGGTATGTCACATCTTGCTTTCTTACTATAAACTTGGACGCGAGTGTTAGGAATTCAGTGAATCTGAACTCTCCTAATTTATTTTGTTTGCATGCTGGGCAGAAAGGGAGAGTTAGTATTTATTATACTGATAATTTATTAACTGAAACAAGTAGACCTCATTCAGTGCAATTATGATCAAGCCCATTGTGCCTACAGATGAACTTCAGCAGTACAGATTCTGAAGTGGTTAATCAGGTAAAAATCTGGTTAACTCCAGTGAATTTCAAAGACATTTATTTTAGATTTTTATCAGTGTATTAGATTGGAATCTAGACCATTATGTTTTGGCATGTGAATAACCCGTTTATTTTAATTGCTTCTTCACTTTTACAAATGATACTTGGATACAAGTGTTTTGCTTATTCATGGTTCTTTTGTAGCAGTAGAAATGTACTGTTAACAGGAAAAGCTGGTCAAAACCAGTGATTTTGCTGACAAAAAGGCTTTAATAAGATAACATTTCAATGGTAAGAGATAACAAATTTGGAATAAAAATGTTTAAAATAGTCCTACAGCATATAATAGAAATTTTAAATTATAATGGTAAGCGGCAGGTGTCTTTTATATGCCCCATTACCTGATGGTACATATAATCCAATATCACTATAATTGCTAATGAAACAAGACGTTTTTACAGAGGCTTCTGTCACCATTGCACCTATGCTTAAAAATTTAGTTGTGCTGTAGTAGGTCATTTAAAATAGTCCATGGATGGTCAAAGCCATTATTTAAGTATAGAGTTTAAGAGGCTATGGAATATCTTTTTTTGCTCTTCCTACAGCAATCCAACAATTTTACAGGAATACAAGCAGAAAACAAGACCATCATAAACTATGAATAATCCTATTAGCATAAAGGGAAATAGAAATATACTATGTAAACTGGACTGACAGCAGAATCGTGCCCCTCGTACATTCCATGATAATACTATAATTTAGTTTTCATAGAATCTTAGAATGTTTTGAGTTGGAGGGGATCTCAAAGATCACCTACTTCCAACCCCCTTGCCATAGTCAGGGACACCTTCCCTTAGATCAGGTTGCTCAAAGCCTTATCCAGCCTAGAACACCTCCAGGGATGGGGCATCCACAACTTCTCTGGGCAATTTGTTCCAGTGCTTCACCACTCTCAATGTAAAATATTTCTTCCTTATATCTAATTGAAATCTCCCCTCTTTCATTTTAAAGCCATTGCCCCTTGTCCTGTCACTACAGGCCCTTGTCATAAGTCCTCTCCAGCTTTCTTGTAGGCCCCTTTAGGTACTGGAAGGCTGCTAGAAAGTCTTCCCAGATCCTTCTCTTCTCCAGGCTGAACAGCCCAAATCTCTCAGCCTGTCTTCATAGGAGAGGTGCTCCAGCCCCTCGGATCATCTTTGTGGCCCTCCTCTGGACACGCTCCAGCAGCTCCATGTCCTCTTGTGTTGGGGACTCCAGAGTTGAACACAGTATTCCAGGTGGGGTCTCACGAGAGCAGAGAAGAGGGGCAGAATCACCTCCCTTGGGCCATGTTAGAAAATGAGATACTACAACAGGAGGAGATTTGAGATGGAAAGAATGACAGGATCATGCTTTTAGGGAACAGAAGAAACTTGTTTGAGTAATGTAATGGAATTTTCTTTAACAAAGCCTTAATTGGAAGATGTTTGACTGTACTTGTAGAGAGGCATTAAATTGAGAAGATAGCATAGTTTAGCAGTGGAATCCTTGTTTACCAGGCAGCGTAAAGCAAATGAAAGAAAGAAATGACTGATATTGCGGAGTAATGTAGGAAGGGAGTACTTAATTTCAGAGACAGGAAACATATAGTAGAATGTTTCAGTTGTAACAGTTACATAAATCTCTTTTTTTCCCTCTTAAATGCTTTTCATTATTCCTAAAGTACTGATTTCCTTTCGTTCTTCTCAACAGTATGAAAATCAGGCTCTTCTTTTTGGAAAGTGGGGTACCTCAGGACTTGTTGGTCGCCACAGTTTTCCGATGTCACAGGAAAAATCAAACTGAAAAGAGAGTACTTTCTACCTCCAAAGGGCTGGGAGTGGGAAGGAGAATGGATGGTTGATCCTGAAAGAAGGTCAGATATTTTTTAATTTTATGTAGGTGGGAATAAAGGAGTTTAATCTCAGAGTATAGAGTAAAAGCTCCTCTCTCTATTTTCTTGCCTAAGAAGAGATTTAAACTGAACTTTCTATGACAGCAAAAGCCAGCCAATAGTCAAAGCTTGCTAATAACACTAAAATTAACATTACCTTTTTTTAAAAGTAAAATAAAACATAAAACAAAGAATGCATCCACTTCCTAGGAACCAGCTTACAGTTTAGAAGTGTCCATATGATGATGGGCATATTGGTTATATTCTCTGTGTCTCAGTGCCTCATCTTTAAAAAAGGGATAGTAATAGTTTTCCTTTCCAAGAAGCTACTGTGAGGATCACTTGTATTATATGCGAGGTTCTCAGATCCTGCTGTGATGGTTTCACACGAGACCCGTAGTTAGCTACATCTCCCATAGATAGAAACTTAACTCTGACATCCAGTACAATCTGCAGTTCATGTTGTATCAACACCATTTCTGCATTTCCATGGTCTTTCACATATAGTGGATTTTTTTGTGTGTGTGTTTATTTCACTAAATGTTGAGAAGGTCCACTGCGCTCATTAAACAGCTGTCACAGGCCATTTCTCAAACTCACTCAAGGCAGGTGTTGGTTTTCAGAGCCTAAGGTTGTGGTGCCATATGACAATTCCATCCCTGGCAGACCAAATTCATGAGATGTCAATCCTCCCCCCAGCTCTAGCAGGTTCAGTCTTGCTCTCAGAGATTTTCTACTCCTGAGCTGTGCCAGTTCAGCTATTTGTGCTGTCACGCTTTAAATCAGACTGGGTAAATTATTTGTTTCACAAACAAAAGCCAGCATGAGAAAGAGATTCTTTCTTTTTCTTAAAAGAAAAGATTCAGCCTTTTAAATTCTTGTGTTCTGATGGTAAAAAAAAGTACAGAACTGTTGCTATTGAAAAACTGTTCCGGAAAAATATGTGCTATTATTTGATCTATTTTAAAATCGTGTCAGTTTATACGTATGAATGGATGGACTTATCTTCATATTCATTGAATATTTTTATTTCAATGAATAGTCTGACACGAAGAAATGCAATAACAGACGTAGAGATATTTTCTCAGATAAAGCATGTTTATGCCTTGCATCTGCTTTTATTGGAAATAATCTGCATGGCTTTATTTGACCAGCAGATGGCATTTAGAACATACTTTAGTGCTTTCTGAATCAGCTAATCACAAGTGGAAATCAAGGCTATTTTGTCTGATTTAATGTTACTTCTTTTACTTGCAGGTTAGGAAGGATATTAGCCAACTGATTACTTGCCTTGCCAATAGCATAAAGGCGAACAAAATTAAGTACATTGCCAAATTTTTATGAATAGCTAGAATATAAAAATTAGAGGTACATGTAACTGTCTGGGTTTCCTACATTTAAATAGATGATATTTTTCTTTTCCAATAGGAAGTCTTGAAAGCAGGTCCTGAATAATGCAGCAGTTAAAACACTCCTGCTAGTCACTTATTCTTATGAGTAATGTTCCTCCTATTGCTTACTGCTACTGGAGGTGCTTCAGTTTTAGAAAGACATTCTAAGAAAATAAGTAACCTCATATAGATGATGGCTGCACTGTACCCTATTAATAAATAAAACATCACAAAGATAGACAATCCAGAATTCCAGCACGTGTGCACATTCCGTACATTGTTTCTATATATTCTCTGTAGCTAACTGAAATATTTTTGGTTTAGTATTGTATTTGCTTTGGACTTGCAGTTTGTTGACTGAAGCTGATGCTGGTCATACTGAGTTTACTGATGAAGTATATGAAAATGAGAGTCGCTATCCTGGAACGGAATGGAAAGTAGCTGAAGACAGTTACACAGATGTGGTGAGACTTATATTTTCACTGGATAAGTAAGGTTTAAGAGAAGGAATTCTAGGACTTGCTACACAGTGATTTCATCTATTAATGCACAAAACTGTTATGTTTTCCCTACATAAAAGAATGGAGAAAAAGCTCCACCGCCACATGAGTTTACGTGTCCTCTTGGATGGATGTGGGAAGACGATGCTTGGAAATCCGATTTAAATCGAGCAGTGGATGAGCACGGTAAGATTTACTGCTTATCTGCTGATTATTGGGCCAATCTGTCATAGTCTATACTGAACAAGGACACATGTCAAGACTGTAGCAATATCCGGAGCATGATAGTGGTTTGCCATGGAAGAATGTGAAGGAAATATTTGGCTAACAGTTGCTTAAGATAAAATGACACTGAGAAAGTGTTTGCTGTCTGCATCTGTTCTATTCCATTTTAATCACTGCTCCATCAAACTCACTGTTCTCATTGAGCCTTCCTTGGACCAAAAGGGACCAGTATTTTGAACAGTATATGTAATAAATGCATTTCAATGTGCCTACTAGAGAGAGAATCACATAATCTAAGAAGCTGTACATTGGTCTTACTAGCAGCAGCAGATGACAGTTTTGAGCCAAAAGCTTTGACAAATTAAAAAATGAAGGCTAATGCAAAGAACAATCTACTAACATGAGAGGTTCCATTTGGGAAAACTGTATGTACAAACAGTGTGCTTGGAAATAGAACCCATCCTTGTTTGAAATAAGTTTCAAAAACATTTTTCTCAAGTCCAGTGTTAATGCAGCCCAATGGTTAGGATCTGGCCTGTAAGATGTGGTTTAGTAGTAGTAATTGTGGTTTTTTGTTTAAAGAAGTGAGCAGCTTACATTGAGACATCAAGCCTCTGTAATTGCACCACGACTATGTGGCAAAGCCAGGTTTGGATCTATCTGGTAATTTAACTGGGAGCCTTTAGCCAGGGGAGGAGTCACCAAGCAATGCTAAAAGGTGAATCAGGAGGTCTGGGGACCAAAGAAGTCAAGAAGCTGTTTGTGTTGGTCACACACCACAGAAGTGTGTGAAGGATTCCTACATTGTTGAGAGCAAAATAACTTCACTGGATTTGTGTGGGAAACAGCGCCATGCAAAACTGATCAGGATGAAATCTTGACATTATGCAATTGGTTATTAGGCAATTCTGAAATGAAAAAGACTTCCAAGTCTTTCTGTGAAGAATCTGATGCTGCTAGACAGAGTTTTTTCAGATTAGATGTACCACTAACCTCATCAGGTTAGAGAATTCTAAGTGCATAGAGCCACCGTTTTTCCTGGATTTGCTTTGACTTTTATATGCTTGTTACTTACACTAAATTAAAACTGTTACCAGCTTAGAAAGTTGTGATATAAACAACTTTGTGAGACTATAATTTGGATTCTACAGAAATACGAACAAGCAGACAATCTCAAAGCAAAGTATTTAAGGAACACTGATTTGATGGTTTGAAAACAAAATTAATAATAAAAGCAAAAAAGATGGTCATAGAAGATTCTGGGAAGCCAGAATTTTGCAAAGCTATCATGAATTTTATTTTGTTCTAAAACAGCTGAAAACTCTCAATAGTTATTGCTTTTAAAGATATTTGAGTAGAAAAAAAAGATTTTATTTTCAAGAGTACTGATATCTGTCTTAACCAGAACTTCTGGTAGGAGTCTGCAATAACTTTTTAATGAGATCAATCTAATTAAAAGTCTGAGTCCTAGATATCCGGCAGCCAAGTTATAATATATAGAGCCAAAATACCAGTAACAGGTTTACCAATTCTTAAAGTTTTATGATCAGAGTTCAAATAGTTGGTGTTCCTTTAAAAGCCAAGCTGCTGCAGTTACAAGAGTATATAGGACATTCCACTCATTTAAAATTAAGGATGAGTTTTCCCTGTGAAGTATGAAAATGGTATCAATACACCTAAAATTTGAAAAAACAAGAATGCAAAGAAAAGAATTTAAAATTTATTGTGTATGTTTTAATGTTGAGATTATTATTGTCCTACATGCCATAACTTATCATCATAAAACATCATCAGTTGCCCCTAGCTTTTGAGCATTTAGGGTTTGCAATATTAAACTGTCTTGTGTGATTAAGCTTCATTCTCTGTAGGTACATAACTCTATTTCCATGCTTTTCTTCTTTGTATCTTGCTTGTGTTTCTGGAAATAGTTGATACCAACTAATCAATTCTGTTTTAGGATGGGAATATGGAATTACTATTCCTCCAGATGCTAAACCAAAGCATGGGTTTGCTGCAGAGAAAATGTACCATACACACCGACGACGAAGACTGGTGCGGAAGCGTAAGAGGGATCCAGCTCAAGCAATAACAGTAGGAAGGGTAAGTAGAAGAGAGATGCAGTCAGACTTGCACATTGTTAACAGTTTGAGTTTCTTTTTTAAAAAAAAAATCCACAAGAGATTACTCGTTTCCTGAATAAAGAAAAAATTAATACCAAACAAAAAAATCTAAAGCACCTTGTATGTTTTCATTATATTCTTTGTCTTTGTCTTTTTTGTAAATTGATGTTTCCAGCTTTGGTTACGAGGGGATTATTATGCCTGCCAGAGCAAGTACTGATTTTTTCATTACATTTATACAACACTGTGGATTACAAAGATGTGTGTCTTCCAGGGAACATCATCATATGAGGATCAAGAAGGATGGGAATACGCCTCCTTGATTGGCTGGAAATTTCACTGGAAACAACGCAGTTCTGATACTTTCCGTCGAAGACGATGGAGACGAAAAATGGCTCCCTCAGAGACGCATGGTGCAGCAGCTATCTTTAAACTTGAAGGTGCTTTGGTAAGGGACAGAGTATCAAAAAGTCGTTAAAGTTCAATCTGCTAATTTACAGTAAATACACAAGTATATCAGCTATTTTAGTCCCTGAATTGTTCGATGGATACATAACTGAGAAACTAATACAGTTTATGTTGTTTAAATTGTTTAAAGTCTGAACAGGACCATTAAAGTTAGAGACACTTGCATAACATGCTTATTACTTTATTTTTCAAGTTATTATTACGTAACGTGAGATTTAAAGCAAAGGGCCAAATTACTAGATGAGCCTTCTCTAAGTAAAGTGAAAAGATAGCTCAAGCTTTTCATGTACATAATTTAGATGTATTTAACATCAGCACAAGAAACAACAGGCACTGAAATAGCTGTCCCTGATTAATATTTGCATGTATAAACAATTAAACAGAAGAAAGGATAGCAAACTATTGGAGAAGCCAGAATGTCATACGTCACAAGTAGATCATCAGATGTAATTATTCCTCAAGTTTTCAGGTTAACACAGCTTCATAGATAAACTCTATTTATCAAAATACAAATTGGAGCAAATAATGTGAGAAGGCTACTTTGTTTTTCTAAAATAATTATTCTGAGTCTGATTGTATAGCGCTAACAAAAGTTTGCTTTTTTTCTTGGTTTGTTTCTCTTTTTTTGTACCAAATGTCGACCCACGATTCATCGGTAGCGTTTTCTTTCTCCACCTAATTTGGATCCACAAAGTTTAAAAAGTCCTGGTTTAGTTTCTCTTCTGACTATACTTCCTGGGGTATTGCTAGGATAAAACCTTAGAGCAGTTCTCTGCTACAGTGCAGTGCAGAAGACCTGCAACCTCTCCCTCATTAAGAGTTTAGTGCATCTCCAGAAATAAGACATTCTGGAAAGTAAGATGAAACCCCTCCATGGCAGGGGGTTTGGAACTACATCATCTTTGAGGTCCCTACCATTCTATGATTCTATGAAATGACTGGATCTGATTTCTGCATAGCTTCAATGGCAACAAGAAATGACCTTCAGACATGAGCGAACCATCTTCTAAAATGCATTTACTCAGGAAAGTAAATTCCTCCTTGTCCTGGAGGAGAGACTGGAACTCACACACAGTCCACTCTTATCAGGTTCCTTCTATGTTTGTAACTATGCAGTAACTTTTTTTTCTACGTATAACTTCAGGGAGCAGACACTAGTGTCGATGATGGAGAAGGGAAGAGTTCAGACAAAACCCAGGAGAAAGCTACAAAGGTGTTTGGTGCCAATACACCACTTGTTTCCTGCTACTTTGACAGTAGGTTCTTCAACGATTCCTTTCTTATAAATCATGTCTGTTTCTCTCTGGTCTCAAACAGAATTGTAATTATTTGTGGTTTACATCTAAGTTTACATTTACCTTCTGTTACAACTACTATCTGATCCTTGATTGGGCCCTATTTAGGCTACTAAAATTAGAATTAGTCATTTTGATATTTCAGTCCCCTGTCACACAGACATTTTTAAAACCTGTATGGGACAGGAATTCTAAAGCTAACTATTGCAGCACTTGAATTTTAGGCTGTCTTAAATGATGCATTTTTAGCATAGGGGCCCTCCATAACAATGCAGGGAGCTAAGCCAGCAGAGATGTCTGTGCAGTTAATTTTTTGCTGGTTTAGCTCACTTGGCTTTAAATGCCTTGGAATCACTGTAATGGGATTCACAAAAGCAGGGACACTGACATGGCATACCCCAGTGTTAGTAAATAGGAATAGAGGCCATCCACTCCAAAGACTCAAAATCCTTTTTGAGGATCTCTGACTGGAACACTTGTCTTTATTTGGACTCTACAGAACTTGATCTCCCTGTGGGGAATGGGTGCCTACATCTTAAGTCTTGTCCTTCAGAAGCTGAGAAAGATTATTGCTGTTTCTTTTAAATAACGACCACAGTAGGAGGAAAATGTCACCTTTTCCTGCCAGAGTTCAGAGGTTTCAGCTCGTTGAGGCTATGAGTGGCTCAGATTTTTCCAAGGGCTGAAAGGGTTAGAGCTGACATCTTTTAAAGAAAAGCTGCAGGAACTTAGCCACATGCTGTCCTGGGTTTGGGCCTCTCACGTCTTCCTTTTAAGCTATTCCACCTTGCATGCAGTGATTTTTTAAAATTTTTTTTTTAAATTTTCCAGCTAAAGGGACAGTGTTACAATTGGAATTGTTTTCTAGACCTAACAGCTAAAAATGTGAAACTCTCAGGTCCCTGCAAATGCTGTAATGAATATTTAAATTAAGCACAGGAATGTCCAGTTCTTGATCCTCTTTGGAGGAGCTGGATTAGATATAAGGAAGAAATTTTTTACATTGAGGGTGGTGAGGCAGTGGAACAGGTTGCCAGAGAAGTTGTGGATGCCCCATACCTGGAAGTGTTTAAGGCCAGGTTGGATGAGGCTTGGGCAACCTGGTGTAGTGGAGGATTTCTCTGCCCATGGCAGGGGGTTGGAACTAGATGATCTTTAAGGTCCCTTCCAACCCTAACCATTCTATGATTCTATGATTATCACACTGTTTCAAACAGAAATTTTTGAATAGAAGGATTTTTAGATGATCATATGGTGAAAAAAAGCCTAATAGCATTAGTGGGTATCTTTTATTTCTGATTTGTGTTCAAACAAATGTTCTCAGGTGCTAGCTCGTTGATATTAGTACACTTGTCACTAGGAAAGAAAAGCTGAAATGTTACTACAGTGCTTGTGCTTGAGTTAAACGTGTAAAGCATTTTTATAAACTCAAAATATCTTCATTACAGAAAAGAAGCCTGTGTAATGCAGTTGAACTTTTTTTATTTATTTCATACAGGAGTATATACTTACCATCTTCGCTGTTACGTCTACCAGGCAAGAAATCTCATGGCTTTAGACAAAGACAGTTTTTCAGGTATGGAAAAATCCTGCTAATCCTGGCTGCAGAAAAATCACTTTTGCAATGAACTAGGAACTTGATTTAGCTATAGAATATCTTAAATCCTTACATTCTGTGCACAGGTCCCAGCTACTGAAACTATGCCATCAAGGAAGTCTCAGCTTCTTTACGTATGATCCAGATTTGGTTAGTATTGCCCCAGGAGCTGCCAAAAAAGAAGTGCTCTGAATGTGCAGCACCTGCTGCTGCCAGTGAATTCTCAGTGAGGGAATGGGAATTCAAATAATGTCTGAATTTCCCATGGCAAATCCCTTCCCTAGCTTCTCCTTCTAACCAAAGCCTACATACAGTTTCTAGAGCTGTCCTGTAGGAAGCTTGCACAAAAGCAAGAATGAAGAAAGCTGGATGGCTGTTATGTCACCAAGTGCCTCTCAGTATTCAGTATTTTACATGTTATTGCTGAGATGAACTTGTAAAAAACTACACCGTGCCTTACTAATAAGCATGGCTTTCATTTCTTTATACAAGTGTACCTGTTGCCCTTTTATTTCCAGCTCTTAGGTATTCCAGCAATGTTGCATCCATTTGGCATCTTTGTAGTCAGGCTAATTCAATACTCAGGTTACCAAGTATTTAATTTTTGCTAATTAGAATTATAATTCCACTGGGAAGTCAGAGAGCAAATTGAAATTAGATCCTGTAAGGACTATGACTTTATACTTCCTTTTAAAAAGTTCAGACAAAGATAAAGATGAAATGGGCATGTTAGAATTTTCTTTACCCAGCAACCTGCATTTGCATCTTTCTTTTTCTCCCTGTTTTAATTAAAAATTGAATAAGTATAATGCATTTGTTAATTTGTTACAGAAGAGCTATAGATATTTAGTGTTGTTTTCTGAAATGAGGGGGGTTTTGTACAGCTGCCTCTGTGTATTTGGTCTTATTTCAATATGCTGCACTTAAAAGCAATACAAAGAAAGAATAATAATACCTCTAATTTGCATACATAGAATTCAAGATAGGTACCTCAGATGCAGTCACACATGAACTAGCACATCTACATTTTATTTTCCTCTAAAACTAGTTTGAAGAGTTAGCCAAATTCTGTAAAACTCTGAATTAGATACCTAGACAGAAGCTGTTGAAACTGACCTAGAGATAACCTTTAAAATAGCCTCTAGTCCTTAGTAATTGCCAATTTGTACAGGAAATGTTAATGACCATCATCAGATGCCTTCTACAGAGCTCTTGAAGATTTAAAGACCTGCCAAACACTGGGCCTAGACCACTTTAATCATTCAGCTGTTTCACAAAAAGAGGTTACTATAAATAAGGATGTTTGAAATCAAAGCTTGATCTGAGCAATGTAGCCTGGGAGAATTTGATGTTTGGCAACTAGTCAAAACTAGAATGATTTCTTTGTATTATTTATGAGGCTGCATGGTTGTGTATCAATGGAGACAACAAAATAAGAGCTTCTACAGACACCATTTAAGTGGAGATTAGTATAGCCAGTGTTTCATTTTAGTTTTCAGGTTCTCTTTCTGATTTGCAAGATGTTTTATCATTTTCATTTATTACTCTGTTAATCAAGACTTGTATAAAGAAGCTATTTAGTAATCACATAGAATTTGCTCTATTAAATGTAAATTATGTGTATGTGTGGGCTTTTGTTTTATATAGAAAGGCTTATAGAACTGGTAATGACAGAAGAAAATAACGTACTATATTTGATAAAAATTGTGCTTGTGTGCCTTATGGCTTGATGGGGTTTTGTTTGTAACTATATGTTTTTAATCTTTGTATGATATTTCAGATCCGTATGCTCATGTTTCTTTCCTCCATCAAAGCAAAACAACAGAGATCATTCATTCAACTCTAAATCCTACATGGGACCAAACTCTCATATTTAATGAAATTGAGATCTATGGGGACCCACAGACAGTGGCCCAAAACCCACCTAATGTTGTTATTGAACTTTTTGACAGTGACCAAGTGGTAGGTGAATGAATGCTTTTTACCCTGATTGCTTTTTTATTTATTTACATTAATTGCGAATAACAATAATGGCTATGATTGCTATTTTCGGTTGCAGGGTAAAGATGAATTCCTTGGAAGAAGTGTTTGTTCCCCATGGTCAAGTTAATCCCAGAAGAGGACATCACACCAAAACTACTCTGGTATCCTGTAACAAATAATGGCAAAGCTAGTGGAGACAGTCTTTTTGCTGCGGAACTTATTTTGAGGGACAAGGTATATATTTCTTGTATTTTGTGTGTGTGTATGTAATATAATATGATAGATTGTATATCCTTTCACAGTGAGTCATAATGTGAAGAATTGTCCTAATACTTGCAAGGTATTTAATTTAAGGAAGATGAGAGAAAGTAATATTCATGCTTGTGTCTTAATAGGGTGGCACCAGCCTTCCAATTCTTCCATCACAAAGAGCACCAAAGCTCTACATGGTACCTCAAGGAATCAGACCAGTAGTTCAACTCACTGCTGTTGAGGTATGGTTTATTCTTAAACTAACTGAATACAAGTACAGTCATTTCATCCTCTAGATAGTAAGTTGTGTATTTGCTTCAATGAAAAAATATTCCATAGTGAGAAATATGGGAGATTTTTTTCTTTAAGTGTTTTGAATTGCATTTTTTCCATTAACTTTTCTAGAACAACCACCTTGAAATATTTTGCCAGTCACTTTTTATTATTGCAAAGAAAGACTTCATTTCTTCTTTCCTACTTTTTGAGTATCATATTAAGCATATTGATACCTCTCCTACTTTTGCTTATATTGGATTTTATTTTACAGATTCTAGCTTGGGGGTTGCGGAACATGAAAAACTACCAACTGGCACCTGTTATGTCTCCGAGTCTCGTTGTGGAATGTGGGGGTGAAATGGTGGAATCTGTGGTGATCAAAAACCTCAAAAAGACACCAAATTTTCCATCTTCTGTTCTCTTCATGAAAGTTGTACGTTGCAAAAAAACTACATACCAGCCTTCTAGACTAAAATCAGTTATCTCATACTTTTAAAGATCAAGGATTTGTTATGCAAGAGTGAACAGAAAAAACTTCCACATCCTTTTTTTGAGTTAACATAAGCAATTTACTGAGCCTGAAAATTTTAATAAAGAACACGTAAGCATGCCTGTGCAGTTATCGATAAATTATACAATTTTATATGCACAACCCAGTGCAAGATATATATATTTATTTGAAAAGGCATTGATTTACCTGTAGATGTGTGGCTACTTTCCTACTGCTAGGATGGGAGCTCTGCAAGAGTCAAGAAAATTCAAGATTTGAGGCAATTAAAATTCTTACTGACTTTTATTGAATCATAATATAAGGTTAGAAATTTTCATTTACCATACAGCCGTAGACCATAGTAGTTCAATATTAAATAAATTAAATAACAGCTCTAATTTAAGGGTGAAATGTTTATTCTTAATTTTCCTTGTGTTTGCATTACAAACAAATTTTAACCTTTCGTTTTTAGCTTTTGCCAAAAGAGGAGTTATACAGTCCATCTCTTGTTATTAAAGTAATAGACCCACAGACCATTTGGACGGAAACCCATCGGGGGACAGTGTACTATTGATTTATTGGAAAGCTTTCGCTGTGACCCTTACACTACTAAAGAAGACATTGCACCACAACTGAAAGGTACACCCTTGGAAAAAGAAAAGTTCTGCTTTCTTATGAGATGCTAGAATAACCTCTCTTTGGTGTTTACTCTTCATGATGTATTGATGGAAAGCTGTCTTGTGTTGTGTACTTACTTGGAGATAATGTGATCTGAAAGGATAAAAAAATATCTAACTCAGAGTACTAATTAGTGCAATATTTTGAGGAGTATAAAGGACAGAGTGCAAAGGCAAGACCACTGTCAGACTGAGTGTACTGGTTCTCTGAAATTCCTCTTTAGTATCAACCTGGAATTTAACTTCTTGCAGATTACCTCGGCTCTAAGTACCAAAGTAATCATCCAGTATTCCAGCAAGAATTCTCTGAATACAATGCTGACATTTTCCTCGATATTTTTCCCAAGTTTTACTCTTTTATTAGTTCTATATATTTGAGAAATGTTTGCATATCCTGCATAAAAATATATTGTGTATTTTAGCAAAAAATGGAAACTGTATTTTTAGCAAAAAATGGAAACTAATTGCTTGCTTTAGAGGATTAAATATACAGCCAATGAATTGTTTTACATCTTCTGTAACTGGATTTCAAATCTCATGGAAATGTTTGGTAAGATGTTTTTCCTATATCATATTGCCTTAATAAAATCTTTGGTTTACAGTTACTCTACTCTCTGCTGCACCTCGCTGGGATACAGTAATTGAAATGGAGGACACACAGCCACTGCTGGCAGCTCAGGTAATCTCTGAAATTTGATGTTTGACTTTCTTCTTCAGATCTGCGATTTCTGAGAAACTATCTAGGCAGCAAAATTGTCAGAAACATATGCGACCTTCTGGAAAGTCAGATGGAACAAAGTTACTTTGTGACAGGAAAGCAAAGGAAATATGTTAATAATTTTAATCTCTGTTTTCATACAGTAATCATCAAAACTATAGCTTTTTGTGCATGGTAAAGTTCACCCAGTAGCTCAAGAATGAATTCATTTGTTCGATAGCTACTGAAAGCATATGATAGAACATAACCCAGTTGTCCATCACTGCTGGCTACAGCAGCCTGATCTTGCATAGACTGGGCAGTTCTAAATAAAGGAGCTAGAAGTGGAAGTATGCTTTGGTGAGTACAGAATCAAAGCTATGGTACCACAGGCTGTTCATTTTATAACAGTTGCAGCTTTGCCTCTCTTACCATCAAGTTATCCAAAACTGATACCACTGAAACAATTTTCTTCTGCACTAACACCTCTTTTCTTTCCTTTTCTGTTGTGCCTTGTGAATCTCTCTACTGCTCTGATCATTTCAGGACCACCACAATACAATTTTACTTTCCAGGTAAAAAATAATTCAGCTTGCAGAATTTTATTCGTGAGTTGAAACATGAGTGAAGACAAATTCCAGTTAGTACATTTTCAAGGAAAAATTTTCAATAATTTTAAGACTGTAAAATGTTTCCCTTACCTAGAGGGAGTTTTCATAAATTTCTGATGGCCTGTTGTTTTAAAGGAAGCACAAAAGTTATGCCCTTTAATATAATAATACTGCAGGCTCTTACTCCACACCTTTGATTTTTCAAGAATGCAGACAGTTTTGGTTTGTTACACAGATCCCAAAGTGAATACATTGTATTTAACTTTTCAACTCTCACTACTATTTGAGTATGTTATTGATTGCATTGTTCTTCCTTCATTTCCTCTTCTGCATCTTAATGCCACGATATTCAGACTCTAAGTATCTATCTCATAGACCATGTTCTTGTATTTACTTTCATCATACATGTAAATTGTGCTTAATATTTAATTTAGAACAGTCTCTTTTATCTGAATTAGGCCTTCTGTTCTAATGCTTTACAGCTGGTTCAGAGAATTTTTATTTCCTTTGAGAATTTTAAGAAAAGAGATTTAAAAAATAAAGAAAACTTGGCACTTTAAACCAACTGGCAAAACTGATTGAATTTGCGTAGTTTATTTGAACTGTAAGAGGGAAAATTTTAAATGCTACATAAAGCGAAACACAATTTCTTTTAGAGTTTGACATCACCCAAGACAAATACATTATAACACTAGATATACAGTGATAGCATCCATATGAGAGAGGAAAGAATATTCAAACAATTCAAATTGAAATAAGTATAACTGAGGAAAGCGTAAGTGATATGCAGACAACACCCTGAGGACACAGAATGTCAAAATTTCATCAATTACATTCCAATTTCCAGTGTTTAAGCAGTATGTCAACAGCACTCAGCAAAATGGCTTCTCCAACAACAGTGCATGTATGTATGTACCAAGCTAATGCATGGAGATGACCAGAACTGGGTCAGATGGGGGAAGAATGTTAATGTGATGTGGTCATGAGGCTGTACTTCTCTTGGCAATTATTCCACATAGAGATTCTGGAGGTGATGGTGCTCATATGTCTAGTAGGATTACTTTACAAATATTAAGGTATCCTTCTTCTGAAAGTCTTACTGTGTGTGTACAATATGTATGAACTATTAAGAACTACTTTTGTGTGGCAGCTTACTTGGATTCTATGTACTAAAAGAACCAAAATCAACAGGAATTATTTGACCACACTATTAATATTTAAATTTTGTTTAAAATCTACTTTCTGGAGAATAAAACAAAATAAAATAAATCTACAGTAAATAAAATTCTAACTCTAATAGTTTCAGAATGTTCAGAAAGGTAATAGTTTAGTATTGGTGTCTTGAAAACTTCATCTATAACAATCTACAGTGAAGTCACTGGGTATTTTAACAAAAGGACAGTAACCATTACGCGTGATCTTTACCATGTGAATATTTCACTCCAAAATCTCATATTTATCATATGGCATTTTATTCTGTGTTTTGGCATTCTGTGAGCACATCCTGCTTGCCAGTTGTAGTAACAATAATAGCCAAATATTGAATACTCATTATTTGCTTTGGGAATTTTTAAAGAAGGTCTTAAGCTTTTGATTTACTTTATTTCTTAACCTTTTCTTCCCAAAGCTACCAAATGCACTATTTGAAGAGACATTTGAAGGTATATCAAGAGGGAGAAAAAAAAAACCCACATCAAAACCCCTTCCAACATTATGCATTGATGAACGATTCAGAGTTCTACACAATGCAGTTTGTGAAAAGGCTCTAAATTGGGAGTTTAAATTATTATTGCATAATTATGCAAGCTACCCTTCATGTTGTCAACATTCCAAACCAGTGTTTAAACAAATTCAAATTTAAATATGGCAAAGTATTCAAAATTACCTCATGAATTCTGCCTGTAAGTTTTGCAAATCACTGATGATATGGTTTCTGAGAATAAATCACTCCCATTACCTTTAGGAAATCTGACATTCCCATGCAAATCTGAAAAAATTATTCTGTATTTCTGGTATGAAGTTAGAAGTAACTACTAACATATGAACATCCCAGGAAGATAATTACTTACAGAATACAAATGGGAGTAAATGAGTATGATATACCAGAGTGATGTCCTGGCCTATTGATGCATCTGGCTTGTACTCATAAAATGTTTTGCATGTTTCTTCTGCTTTGCACAAAAATTTGTGGATTATGCCTTTAAATTACAACACAAGGTGTAATATATAAACACTAGCACAAATCGCACTTGCTAGTCGCAGCTTCCAAAAGAGATGCATGATGCTTCCTCTTAATGGAATATCAGGTCATAATTATGGTATCTGTGATTTAACAGGTGAAGCATTTTGGCTTGTGCAGATTATTATTACACTTATACAGATAAATCTATAGACACATATACTGGTTTTTACTGTACTTTATAATTCTTCACATTTTTTTCAGACTCCTGAAAATCCACAGCCTGTAAATAATTGAAAAATGATAGCAGAAGGAAAAGGGAAAAGGCTGTTGAGCATTAGCAAATTGTTTTATAAAGAAGTAAATATTCAAAAACGGAAAAAAAAATCACTTGAATTTTATGTATGTGAAATTTTTTTTTTAAAAGAATCTCTGGAATAGATTAAATTTTGTAAGTGCTCTTAAAAACATTTTTCATCTGAAATAAATCAGATTCAGAGCTCTCTGCAACCACGGATGAAAGCAGGAAATGATGCTACTGTGGAAATCAATAATTAGAATCCAGAGCGGAACACTGCAGTGATACAATGAGAAAACCAAGTTTCTCTCAGGTTTGCTTTGTTATGTGAAAAACAAAGCACGGGGGTGATAATGTCTTACAGTCCTGAAAACTTGCTTCTTAAAATTTTCATATATACGCTCCAGTTTAAGACGTACAACATACTGAGAGCAGCAAAAAAAAAAAAAGTTAAACACATGGTGTCTGAATTTTCTTCAAAAGTATTTACAAATTATTGATGTTAGTAACTTACTTTACATACATTCTATATACAAAAAGCTGAACTTTTATTCATTATTTTATTTAACTGTATGAAATTCTAAAAATCATATCTTTACCATTGTTTTTATTTTGCTCTTTTCAATGAATTGATCTTCATGAGCAGCTTACAGAAAAGGTAATGTATATTATATTACTTTCTAAAATCTATATATTGCTTTCTTGTAAATGATATCACCAGTTGAAAATCAGTATATTAATACCGTCTCTTAAATTAGCATTTTAAGCATATGGATGAGAACATTAATCTCTGAAAATGTTTGGCATAAAACCTACAATCAACTTGTAAAATGGTAACTTTAGAAAAAATATGTGAGAGAGAAATAATAACCCCTAGATATTAAAAAAAAATCACATTTAATGATCTGTATAATACTTCAAGACTCTTTTAAATCTAAACAATCTTAAAGATTTTTTCAAACTTACACAGTGAATGAATACTATTCATTCACACTGAATTAGTACTGTTCATTAGTGACTGAAGTATGTTTTCAGGGGCAAATAGTTATGCAATCCCTATGGATAAATACAGAAAACTGCACTCTGTTGAACAAAGCAATTATCAGACTTAAAAATATTTAAAACCCCACAGAAATACTGTCTTAGTGGAACATATAGTTTGCTAGCATCGAGGGCTCCATGAAGCTCACTGAAGTATTATTTTTAAGAGGGCAAGACTCACTGCTCCTTCTTTTCAACTGCATTTGGTAAACATCAAGGCAGATCTCCAACTGACAAGATTTTGTCACAATAGAGACAATCTCCACTGGTTTTAATGGAATGATGTATGGTTAGAGCAGTTAACAGATCTGTCCCAGTGCAAACTAGCACATTTATACCTCAGGAAAAAGTTTCAACTTGTTCACTGTAGTTTTTACAGTAATGCAATTCCTGTAATGAATACCAGGTATGACGGTGTTTTTCCTTAGCAGCTGAAACGATGACTGCACTGGCTAAGTGTACATTCACTGACTTAAGTAATCTAGAAGTTAGGTGGCTAGGCTGTGCTGCCCTGCCAGAAGATGGAGAAGGACATATACACACCTCCAGAAATCAGTCCTTTAAGATGGGTATCTAGATACCAGTAATTAATTGCTTGCTTGGAGGTGGCTGGCTGTTGACTGTCAACGCAGCTGGATTATAGACTAGATACCTTCTCTTACTCAAGTGTAGGTAAGAGAAATTCCATCTTTTTAGCCTTAATATTTACATGCTAATTCTTTTTCAGATGAACCTTTAATATTACCAGACTGATAAGTTTTAGAATATACTGTCTTTTAGTATGCATAATTGTTCATTGTTTGTTGTGCAGCATGATATAAAAATGGGCTTTATCTCCCAATGAAAGACTTTTTTATTTGCTTTTCTTTAAGGAGGAAGAAATTGTTGATTGGTGGAGCAAATTCTATGCTTCAGTAGGAGAACATGAGAAATGCGGACAGTATATTAAAAAAGGATATGACACTTTAAAGGTATTGCTCGGGATAAAATAAATTAACATATCTCCATCTTTATAGGCCCAAAACCTGGTCAGAGCTGTGCCCTTTGTTTTTTGCTCTTTCAAAATTTAATTGTACATTATTTTCTGTAAAGGTCCATTGCTAATTCATGTGGTGAAATGAAGGTTTTAAGAAGATATCTTTGCTTATTTTCTACTTAACTACACTTCTGAAGAGATATACTAAGAGTTTAATCTAACTTTCAGTCAAATAGAACATTGACTGCTTATGTGCCAGGCAGATCCTAAATTAACATACACATTGAGAGTATGAACACAGAGGATAACTACTTTTACTGTCTGTTGGTTAAAAGCTGAAGTCAAACTACTTTCATTTCTCATCTAATCAATAAACCTAACGAAGAAAGTAAAGATAAACTTGTGAAATGCGATTTCTTCTGTTTTCAACAAAGCCTAAATGAAGGTGGATAGCCTTTGCTTCCACTTTGATGTAAAAGTAAAAATAGTTCCAAATGCTTTGGTTCCTTAAGATATTCCATCAAGCATACAATACACTTTGCAATGCCACAATGGTGGAGCTGATATGTATAATAATTTCTAAACTGCACTTTTTTTCGTTTTTCTTTTGGGTTTCTTTTGGTTTTTAAGGTGTATGACTGTGAATTGGAAAAAGTACCTGAATTTAATAGCTTAACAGACTTCTGTGATACATTTAAACTATACAGAGGCAAATCTGAGGACAGTGATGATCCGTCAGTGGTTGGGGAATTCAAGGTAAATTTCAAATAATGGGCAATAACCAAATACTAGATGCAGTCCTTTGTACGTAAGTGGTTATCATTTAAGTAAATCTATATGCAAGCACTTCAGCTTAAATATGGATGCATGCATGAATAAGGGTAACAGGTGCTCATAACTACTTAGGTACAGGCCCTTCCTTTTCAAGGAAGGTACAACTACACATTGCTCTCACTAAATGTGATGCACAGTAATTTAAAATAAGTATTGTTCCTGCTGTGATCTTCCCTGGTACCTGTGGAACAGAACCTTCCCAGATAACCTCTTGAATAGGGCTAAAGTTTCACCTGCAGATGTTCTCAGTGAAGTACGTTTTCAGAATGAACTTAGAACAGGTATTTTGTACTATTTCTGTGACTCTTCTGTAACTTCTAAGGATTAAACTAATGTTAACATTGTACGTAAAAAAAAAAAAAAAAAACAAAACAAAAAAAACCAAAGCCAACCAACACCCCAAAATACCAAAGACTACATGATGTTTTTGGCAAGGGAAACAAATACCAAATATGTATTAGGTGTTCTCAGCTGAAACAAACTGAGTAATTGTGTTGAAATCAAGAGAGCTGTATTGATTTAAATCATCTGAGTGGATCAGGCTATAATTTTACTGTTCCTATATGAAATAGCATATGTGTAGGATAAATAAGAAAAAAAAAAACAAACCTAGCAGAGTGACTTTTCTACATGTATCTTGATTGAGGTTTTATATTATTTTTAGGGATCCTTTAAAATCTATGCACTACCTGACGATCCCACTATTCCAGCTCCTCCGCGCCAGTTCCGTGAGCTACCAGACAGTGGGCCTCAGGAGTGTATTGTGCGAATTTATATTGTTCGAGCTTTGCAGCTTCAACCCCAGGATAATAATGGGCTGGTGAGACTTTTTGCTTTTGGAATGTCTTTGAGCTCACTCCACCGTAGTATATGTTAAATAAAGTTAGTCTCGGTAACTATTTCTTAACAATATTTTTTCTTATTTTACATAGTGTGATCCTTATATAAAAATATCCCTAAGTAAAAAAGTAATTGAAGACAGAGATAATTACGTGCCCAATACTCTCAATCCAATTTTTGGCAGGTAACAAACTTTTTTGTATTTTCAATTTTCTGTATTTTAGAATGTTTTCCTATTTTTTAAGATAAACCATTATTTCAACTATACAGTGCTCTATTTGTGGTTATATACTGACAGTTAATTACGAGTAAAGTTGCATAAGGCATTTCCCTTTGAAATCAGGTGTTTGGCTAGTCTACAGATTTTCTGTATCACACAGGTAAATTGCACAAAGTTAACAATATATGTATCTTAAAACCACCCTGTGTTTTGCATACAAGAAAAACAAAATATGTTTATAGAACATGGAAAAAGTTTTAACTCTGAAAACTACTTGGATGTCATGATGAGTAATCAGCTTAACATGTATCCTGAGTATACTGGTCTTTCCTTCAAAGGCTCATGATAGCTTTGAAATATATGAATAGAAAAATACTAATCAGGAATGGGGAGGTTAGATTATCTATATAATTACTAATGAAATTCTGGGTCTGGTTTGGTGTCAAGTGTTAGAGAAATATTTTGATAAATCAGAAAGCTAGGAGAGGAGGACTAGATGGATTATAGAGAGTTTGGAAGGCTTACTTTGCAATGACGTGCTACAGGATTTCAATGGTTCAGATTATGCAAGGAAATAGCAGAGACTTGATTACAGGTACAAACTACCTTCAGAAGTAGTTTTTCCAGGATGATTCTGGAAATCAAAGTTAAAAAGTTAGACTAGAACTAAAATTAAAAAAAAAAAAAAACCACACACAAACAACACAACAGAAAATTATTAACCATTAACCCTTTGCCTCAAGGGTAATGGAGTCAGCAGTAGAAACCATGAGGCTGCATATCTTGAAAGTAAATTCAGAGAACTAATTTGAGAAAACACTATAGTCTGTATTGTGTTGGACATCGAAATGACAGAATAATCCCTTCTAGTCATAGAAGCTAAACATTTGGGCCATATTTTTTAAGGCTCCAACTGTGTTTGTATTGTGGAAAAAGAAAAAAATTCTCATCATACAGAAACTATGGATTGCACAACCATCCTTTTTACAGCGGCTGGCAGAGCTGCACTAGTTTCTTTCTCAGTCCCAATTGAAGCTGCTGCACAGAAAACATCTAAGTAATACACTGTGCAGAAAGGAAGGATGTAATATCCATAAGAGTACAAACAGAATTATTAATGAGTGCAAATAGAAATTGGAGCATGAGTGGTAACTACTGCTAGATTTTTCAGCACTGGAAGCATCTCTTTAATATCTTGTGAAGGCTATTGCTCAAAAATAAACTAAAAAGGGGTTTTTTTAAACTTAAAAAGTATTGCTCAAAAGAGCAATAGCATTAACTGGACATTTTTATGTTTAGAATGTATGAACTCAGCTGCTTCTTGCCTCAAGAAAAGGATCTGAAAATTTCAGTCTATGACTATGACACATTGACTCGTGATGAAAAAGTGGGTGAAACCATAATTGATCTTGAGAACAGATTCCTTTCTCGTTACGGATCTCACTGTGGCATCCCACAGCAGTATTGCATGTAAGTCATTTTGTCTATTGAAAAGTTGTATCTGTAAGATCTAGTACCCAGTCTCTCTAAAAAATCTGGGCTTCATCTTAATTACATGGTCATTGGTACAATAAATACATTACATGACATGTAAGTGCCCTGAATGGTGAATAATTTTAGGATGTGTTTCTGTTGCTTTCCTAAAAGTTCAGGTGTGAACACCTGGCGTGATCAACTAAAACCAACCCAGTTATTGCAAAATGTAGCCAGATTTAAAGGCTATGCTCCTCCTGTCCTCTCTGAGAACGGTAGAAAGATTCACTACGGGGGACGAGACTATACTTTGGAGGAAGCTGGTGAGCTTGTTCACTTATTTTATATTTCTATCTTAAATTCATATTGATACAAATATAAAACTTTTCAGTCATTTACAGAAAATTAGAAAAAAAAAACTTGGCTTGTTTTAAATGTTGAGCACAGTTTTCTGCTCAATTTTAAATATCTGTTTTTAATTTTTTTTTAAGTTCAAATGCATATTCTGTTTCATGAGCCTCTGTTAATTTTCCATTTTTTTTATTTCAGAAGCTAACAAAATTTTGCATGAGCATCTTGGTCCAGGTGAAGAGCGGCTAGCCCTTCATATCCTCAGAACCCAGGGTTTGGTACCGGAACATGTGGAGACAAGGACCTTATATAGCACCTTCCAGCCCAACATCTCCCAGGTATTATGAACTGGTTTTACTTCTGGTTTCTTGAATGCAGAAATGGAGCATTCCTGCATTCATATCATGTTGCTATAGACAAGTCAATAGAGTGGTATCACTCAGAGGGAAGAGGGTTGCAAATTAATATTACTTGGCTGATAAACTAAAGCAGGTTACTCTAGAAACATAAAAAAAAAGTTATGTTTTGCCATTAAGACCCTTAAATGACACCTTGAACATTCAGTGGAAATTGGGAAAGATTTAGTTATTATTTTGTTACTGAAATAAACTGGAATTTGTATTTAATACCTCACCAGCAATAAGAAGACAGCCTGGCTCAAGAGCTTCCTAACTACAATCAACAAATAAGACCAAACTTGTCATTTCTCTACAAGGTGCAGAGGTGAAAGTTTAAACACAAAATCTTATATGGGACCTCTCTGTTAGAGAGGAACAAATGCTAACATTTGTAGTCTAGCATTTACTAACTCACCGGTGGTTGTTTTTTTTTAAGAAAGTTTCTGCAGCAACCAGAAGAGTTATCTGCAAAAATAAAGGAAGGGACTTGCATTTGAAATAAAGTATAAAATCTGCAGTGGTTGCCTTACTTCAGAGTCTAGTTAAGGGGACCGATCATCTACACTGGGTAGGCCACCAGCTGCAAACTATCAGCCAAATGTATGACACTACTTAATACCACCTGTGAAAGAACAGAAACTTGAACCTACAGAATGAGAACTATTTAGGCACCTTAATTGCACTGAATTCACTAGGAATAAATCTCTTTACCATCTTCTGAGTTCTTGGCAATGCTCATTTGAAGAAGCTTTATATAACATGAGGGATGGGGCTTGCTCCTATCTGAAGTCTGTAGAAGTTCTGACATTGGTAACAAGAGCAAACACTGGTGTGTGGCTAAAACTAGTACTAAGCATGTCAATGGGCAGCAGTTCCACGGAATCATAGAATCATAGAATCATAGAATCGTTAGGGCTGGAAGGGACCTTCAAAGGTCATCTAGTCCAACCCCCCCTGCAAGGAACAGGGATATCTCCAACTAGATCAGGTTGCTCAGGGCCTCGTCCAACCTGGCCTTGAACGTCTCCAGGGATGGAGCATCCACCACCTCTCTGGGCAACCTGTTCATGTTACCATGACCTGTTCAATTACCATGACAAACCTGTCTGCAACAAACTATCCCTTATCCATCTTCTTCACTGCTTCAGGGAAAGCTCCAGATGTGGGTTGATGTTTTTCCCAAAAGCTTAGGACCTCCAGGCCCTCCCTTCAACATCACTCCCCGAAAAGCCAAGAAGTGAGTATCTGTATATACTGCACACCATCTGGCAGCCCTGACAAAGACAACTGAAATCTCTTTCCCTAAACATTTTCTCTCTTAGGTATATCTTGCGGGTGATTGTCTGGAACACCAAAGATGTCCTTCTGGATGAAAAGAGCATCACAGGGGAAGAAATGAGTGACATTTACGTGAAGGGGTAGGAGCACCCTGTCATGTAAGACAAACGAATGACGTTCAGAATGTCCTGGGAATGCCTAGGACGTGAGTTCCAAAGATGATTTGGTTCAGCCAAGTCAATGCACAGTACAGCCTCTGAAATAGTGCTAACCCCAGAGAAGTACAGAAATATTATGAGATAAAGCATGACTAGGTAATGCGCAGTGAAAGATCCCAGAAGTTCATCTCTTGAGATGGGAAGCAACTGAAAAGACAGTGAGTTAGCTTCAGTGCTGCATAACCTGGAATCTTACTTTTTATGTTTCCTAGTCTTAATGTAAAAAAATCAATAGAAATCAGAGGAATACACTACTAAGCTATTGATCTAATTTACCTTAGAAAAGAAATAAAAAAGAAACACCAACAACTCATCACTGATACAGTATTGGTCAAGTACTGGTCATAGCAGATCAGAAATTCAGTTCAGCTGTTCCTATTTACAGTGCCAAATTGGAACCAAAATGAGAAAGGGCGTGAAAGGCTCTCCAGCCTTCTGTGAGCAACTCTTACAGCTTGTTTGCAACCACTTAATGACATGGTTACAGCACAATCAAGCACCAGTGTAGTCCCACTGTGAACACCAGACACATCTCTCTCTATTTGCAGATGGATGCCTGGTAATGAAGAAAATAAGCAGAAAACCGATGTTCACTACCGATCGTTGGATGGGGAAGGCAACTTTAACTGGAGATTTGTTTTTCCTTTTGACTATCTCCCAGCGGAGCAACTCTGTCTAGTTTCCAAAAAGGTAAGTATTTCTAAAGATTTCAATACTATTACAATTACAGATTGTAATTAGTCTGATAGTTTTGTACCTACATATTGAAAGAGACAGTTTGGCTCAGTTCTGCAAACTTTCCTCAAACTGCTTTTGTGAACAGATTCGATTTTGCCTTTGAGCCAAGAACAACACACTGGCAACAACAGCAGTCTCCTCTTAGCAAGAGCAAGATTAGATCCTTAATTCTTCCCCCAACCTCAGAATTCACTGACCACAGCTTTGAATTTTCATAAGTAATTATTTTTAAAAGGTGCTTAGGTTTTGGTTTTTAAAATTTTAGGAACATTTTTGGAGTCTTGACAAGACAGAATTCAGAATCCCACCCAAACTGATCATTCAGATATGGGATAATGACAAGTTCTCCTTGGATGACTATCTGGGTAAGACTTCTAAGAAAATAATTATTGTTGTCTCAAAGTAAGAGATAAAACTAAACCATT
The DNA here is from genome assembly GCF_009769465.1 of Tauraco erythrolophus. Classification (NCBI taxonomy): domain Eukaryota; kingdom Metazoa; phylum Chordata; class Aves; order Musophagiformes; family Musophagidae; genus Tauraco; species Tauraco erythrolophus. The sequence continues at coordinate 18,549,486 of NC_141473.1, read as the reverse complement.
ATAGCATAAGGACTGTGTTTACAAAATGAGCCACTGAGCATGCAAATACACTCCTGCTTTCCCACACAGCATAGGGTTACTTGTGCTCATGAATGAATGGGTGAATATTCACTCAGTAAAGGCCTACTTGCAGGTAAACCAAGATACTTTTCGTTCGTGTAAAACCTATCACAAAGTGCATGAAATGACAATGTGCATAAAAACTTACTTGGCTTCCTTCATTAAGTAAAATTAAAATGAGTACTTAAATTCTAAGTAAGAGTATTGACATAAGGCTGTAATTTAGTTTAAGCAATCCACTTCACATCATTATGAATTCTACTTCACACCATTATTTATCTTTACTTTTTGTAGAGATATTGCTCTACAGAAGAATCTTTGCCCTGTATTAAGACAGCTCCACAGTCTTTAGCTTATATGCAAACCATATAGGCCTCAGAATCTGAAAACAAATTGATATATAACCATCATTAAAGTTACACAAATCAAGCATTTAACTATCAGAAATTACATTAGTACTACATTGCTGTATTTGGTTATCTTTTGTTTAGGTGTGAGGAAAAAAAATGTTTATTAAAAATCAAGTGATCTTGCATTAAAAAAGGGGGAGAGAGCTTGCTAAGTCCAGTTTATCAATATCAGTTCTATCAACATCAACAAGATGGCCTTAAACACAGCCTGATGTGTCCCACTTCCCTGCCTCACATCATCCTTAGACAAACAAGAATATAACATCTACATTGATTTGTTTTTCCTGTAGAACATGTTTAGAGATAGGAAAGCTTGATGTTGAACCACTGTGCTGTACGGCTGGTTGTATTATGCAGTGTTTAATTTTTTTATCCATCTCCTAGGCTTTGTGGAACTTGATTTACATAAAACAATCATTCCAGCAAAAGTTCCGGACAAGTGCAATTTGGACATGATTCCAGAATACAAGGCAGACAGTTCTCAGAAGGCACCCAGGACTGCCTCTCTCTTTGAACAGAAATCCATGAAAGGGTGGTGGCCATGTTATGTTGAAAAGGATGGCTCCCGTATTTTAGCGGTATGATTACTACTACTTTAAAAAGTGCTTAAAACATGCTCACCTTGCTTTTCAGATTATAAAGAATGACTTTTGCAAAGAGTCCCCTGCTTAGCTGTTAGCTTTCAGTGGATAAACGGAGGAGGAGGAACCATGCACAAGTTCCAAGAATTTTGCTTCATCAACAATTTTTTGGTTTAACATATGATTTTAATACTTAAATTTATTTTTGTTTTTTTTTTTAATTCTGTTTAATTTGAAGGACTCTGGTGCCAGGTTGACTCATGTTTTCTCACCAAAGCAGCCAATAGTTATTGTGCAAATGAATTTATCATTTATTGCTTAGGAGAAACACAAGACATCCTAAATGCATTAACGACTAAAGATAAAAGTTTAAATCCAGAGCATTTTTGTACACAACAAATGTAATTTATATACTGAGAACCCAGACTAGTTTCATGATTATGAGGGCAATGAGAAGACCTAAAGCAGTTTAACTTGTTCTATGAAGAATATAAATGCATATTTATCATTTGCTAGAATATTATGCCTTTCAAGTGTGCCTGCTTCTTCTCATGTTTTTGCCTTTAAACATTATAACATTCAATAAATTGAGGAAAATATTCAGAAACACCTATCAGCCACAGTAATATAAAAAATTAGATGCTTAGTCTTTTGGAAAAAATACAGTCCTTGGATTGTTCTTGTAAGAAGAGAAGAATTGTTTTTGTTTTGGTAAGTTGGAAAAAAACAATGTATATCTTAAAACTGAACTACAGATTAATTAGCAGAACCATCTTATGGACTGTGATTGATTTTTTTTTCAGTTTGTCATTCTCTGATACTGCCTTGTGACAGTGTCACAGTGCATAAACAAGTACACTTTGAGAAGGAAATGGAAAACACGCAAACACACACAATGAGCTGATCCCAAACTCTGCTGTATAAGTACAAAACAAGTACTATTACTGCTGTTTCAGTAAGATGCTTTTCTCATTCTACATGTTCTCTGAAGGGTAAAGTTGAAATGACATTGGAAGTTGTCAATGAAAAAGAAGCTGAGGAAAGGCCGGCTGGTAAAGGAAGAGATGAACCCAACATGAACCCCAAACTAGATCTACCAAAGTAAGATACTTTTCTCTCACTAGCTTGAGAAATATAAAATATGTAGTTAGTATGATGTCCTTGACAAAATCTGCATGCAGTAAAGGAGCTGTTAGACAGCAATTATCCTTTGCAAAACTTCATTTATGAAAGGCAGTCTTGTTTCCTTCTGCAAGCATTAGGATAAAATGCAAGGTGGGTTCAGTATTAATGGCACACGTTTACTGAAACTGCTGTCTTGTGTTACAAAACTATCAGTGTTTTCTTCAGCCTCCAAACCAGAGTGTTTTAACATATAATACTCTCATGCTTAAGTATTCCCTGTTTTTACAGTATGAGTAATATTTGTTTCTTTCAACATGCAGCCGACCAGATACTTCTTTCCTTTGGTTTACAAATCCCTGCAAGACAATGAAATTTATCGTGTGGCGCAGGTTTAAATGGCTCTTTATAGGCCTTATCATCTTGCTGATTTTACTCTTGTTTGCAGCAGTACTCCTCTATTCGTTGCCGGTAAGAATTTCTAAATGTTACTGTTCTGCCTCTGTGGTATGAAGCTAGCTTATATGTGAGTCATCGACAGGAAACACTCCTCACTCAGACAAGAGATTCTGTCAACTCAGTTTTAGCAGGGAGATAAGGATTATATCCTTATAGCTACAAACAATTTCAACTGTTATTTACTGAGGAACAATTAAAATTTCTTAAAACTAACCTGTTAACTAAAGATGGAGCAAATGTGTGCTTTAGAAGTGTTAATAACCTACACGGTTAAAAATAGTTAATAGATGGTCTAGAGTCTGAATGTCAGTCGACTTTGATCTAAAATATCTTACTCATTTTTACTGTATTTTAACTGAAATTACCATATCCTGAATACATTCTGATCCATTTCAATATCTTAAATGTCTTTTACAAAACTACACTGAAATATTTCATGTACGTCTTTTTACCTCTATTGTTTCTTCCTTCCTCCTCCAACAGAACTATTTGTCAATGAAGATTGTGAAACCAATTTAAAGAAGAGTTTCTTACCTCATCTTTTTAAATAGTAATGAGGTTTCAACTCAGGCTGTGGACCAAATTCAGCAAGGCACTCCATGCTTTTTATCTGCTCACATTTGGAACTGTAAAAAAGATAAGAATTTAGCCAAGGTGCAAGGGGTTGAGATGGGTGTTTTTAAGTAACAAAGGATAAACCCCTTCATGTTTCATGTACTCTTTTTTTACTTCAGTAGTATCTACACGTGGTAAAGTTATGACTTCCTTGCTTTTAAATTAGATTTTTCATTAAAATCACTCAGAAGGATGCCTGCTATTGCTATCTCTATTTTTAAATGGATACTTCCTTTTGAGAATTGGTTTCTATTGGACAGACCATTTGCGTTTTAACTTAACTTCACTAAAAACAAGCACTACTTATAATTGTGTATACCAAAGAAACCTCACAGTGCAATGAAAGAAAGGTCAGACATTGTATCTAGAAAAGTATTCAGCATCGTGCTGCTTAAAATTCTTAGTTACTGCACTGTGAACTTGACAACACTGTATATGTATCTTGACAACAACTGCATGCACATAGAAACAAATAATGTACTGTTACTTAGTGTAATTTACAAATGTTTCAATAAACTTATCCACAAGTAAAATGCAAGTTTCCAGTTTTCTTTATCTGCTGCAAAACTGCAATGCGGTAGGTATTGTATAGTGTCTGACAGAGGATGTAATGCCACAAATCTGGAGTTGAAGGTATTTTACTATTATCTTTATGTGAAGAATAAGGAAATACTTCTGCACAAAATTCTAATTAGTTTCTTCATTAATTAGGAAATTAAGAAAGAAATTAAATTTGTTGAGCAGTTTCGCCATCCTGCTTGGATTTAGAGATGATCTTGAATCAAAACATAAGAGAATAAACAACTCAGATTCAACTTTTGTCTGAAATCTGATCAGCACATGGGAAGTATTTCATTCAGCCTTAGTCTGCCTTCCCTAGGCACAGTAAAATATAATCTGCACTAAAAATCAGGTTCTAGTCTGGGATTCCATCTCACTTTTATGGAAGGCCAAAGCAGAAGCATCTCTCTGAACATCCTCTGGTGCTTGAAATGTAGGGAATCTGCAGCAGAACCCGAAATCAGTATTTTATATGATTGTCACACTCTTGACTGGATAAAGACTTTGGCTGTCTTTAAAAAGATGATAAAATAACTGAAAGAATGATTTAGTCTTGAAGAAATCTCCGTCATTGTATTTAGTGACACAAATGCTCTCTTATAACACAGCACTGTAAAATAAGCATGTACTTGTCAGGCAAAATAAGTAGATTATACTGACTTAATTCTGTTGAACAAGTTAGAGTAAAGGTATTACATGAAATAATTTCCAGAATGTGAAGTCGCATTGGCTAGCGTGGCGCAAGCAGCAGTCATCCTGTCAAAAAAGTAACAATGCTCTTATTTTTTGGTTGTTAAGAAACGTTCAAGCATCTTGACCTATGAACGAGAGCTCAGAGCTGGAACTAATCACCATCTAGATGGATTGTCCCCTCACTAATGATGAAATAGCACTCCAGAAATAACTGGCAATTTGCATGAGCTAATGTTTGATCATGCGCTATTAAAATCTGTCTCAATCAATGCCATAAATCTGACAGACGGTAATAATCACAGCAGCCTTAATTTCATTGTAAGACAAGAAAGTGTGTTGCTTGTAAGGGTTGTAATTAGAAAGCGTTTAACTTGAAAGAGCATTCCTCAGAAAATAATTATGAAATGGAGTAGAGATCTGAGCAAGCCTGTTCACCTCCCTTGTGAAGAGTGGCAGGTAGTGCCCTTTGGAGTTGAGTTCACCCTCTTCCAGATGCCTTTTTGTCCAAGCATGCATAGGCTTGATAGCTTCACTGCAATTAGGCAAAGCTATTAAAAACATAACTGAAAAGTCTGAGAAGCCATTCTGTCTCCCAGCCTGCTCCAGTAACAAACATGACATGTTCACAAGAAAGAAAATGCGATCATTCATATTTATATACAATGCTAGCCAAACCTGTAATCCCTCGTGTAGCTGCTGTGCGTGCCTAACATAACTCTTTGCCTAGGCCAAACAGTTTGCAAACATGGAGCCCTCTGTAGGGAACAACTTTATGCTGCTCGTGTTCTGCACTGGCTACTGGGATGTTCACTTTGGCCAAGACAGCTCCATACTGCTCCAGTTGCCAGCAACTGAGGCAAGCATCTTTTGAGGCCACAGAAAAAAGAACAGAATGTAGATGTGCCTGATATCACTCCTCCTTATAACAGGAAATTACTTAACCCCAGGAATTCCTCCTTCTATGAATATGCTTTGCCTAAACTGATAAGCTGACAAACATTTTGGCAGTGAGCTGATGGGGGCCAGTTCAGCTGCACTCCTGTCACTAAGTGCTTGGTACACAAACTCTGTGCTTCACAGAAAAGATTGTCTGGGTCTAAAACGACAACTTCTCTGCTCTGGGAAAAGAAAATGTTTGCTGAGGCTACCTTCTCTGCACCTGCGTGTCATTCAAACATGAGATGCTATGCTAGCTGGCTGAAACAGCCAGGGAAAGGCTGAAGCTAAACAGGTAGTGCTTTTAACAAAAAATGGCTAAATAACAGCAGTATGTCACTTGCCAGCAGTACGTCAGAGTCCTTCTGTCTCTGACATCACGTAGGTTCAAACAGCAGCTGCACGATTTGATACACTCAGATATCCAAGCAGCATGTGAATCCCTATCGGTGGCTTGCTGTAGTCACCCTAAACCCTGACTACTGGAATGGGCTGTAATGAGGTTAACAGCTACTGTCATCCACTTTATTTTACAACTAGACAGACTGTACAAGAAAGAATTATCATATCGCTCAAGAAGAGAAAGTTGCACCTAAAGCAGCTCCGTGTAAAGAGGCAGTAAACTCACGAACTACAGGCTGTTCTTGCATTTCTTCGAACAACCACAAGATGACATCCCAAGTCCCATGTGTTCACAGTGGCCTTCCAGTACTTGTTTTATCCCTATCCTCAATGTACCCCACATACAGAGATTAACAACAAGATATATTTAATTGATGGGACTGTGTTTTCCTCCAGCTAAGTCCATTGCTTCTAAGCGCATTGCAGAACAAGGAGTGACTGGAGAGTTATATAAACTTTAAGTGCAATTGCTGTTAGGCAGCAATGGAAGAGCTAAAGGTTTGTACCTAAGCACCTGAACTCCCATCAGCACCTCTTTACACAGCTGTGTCCTCTATTGGGTCTGCCATTGAGAGCAGCTCAATATGAAACAGCAATTAGGAAAACTAATAAAGTTAGAAGCATCATCAAACGGCAAACAATGAATAAACCAGAACATGTTACAGTGTTGTAGCAATCATAATCCTCTTATGTCCAAACTTCATATTTGATTTCGCTACAGGTCTCAAAAAAGGCACATTATAAACCAATAAAGATTCAACTGTGGACAACGAACGTAAATCAAGAGCAAGCAGGTAGGATAAGGCCTCCTGTACAGGAAAAGCTGAAGAGGTCAGCACTGGCCGGGAAAGCAACAGAGTAACAAGCAAATATCAGATATCTAAAGTAAGCTACAGACAGGTAGAAAACATACAACTCACATGCCTTTCTTCAGGGCCTGCATTAAAACCATGTACGTGCACACATGAAGATGACTTCTTCCCCCTCAAAACCTTCAAACTAAAAGGCAGAAAATTTACAAAAAGGTTAAAGGAGACATTTTAGTGCAGATTTTAGATAACTGTTGGAACGTACTGGCAGAACATATTATTTGGTTTAATAGGAACACAGAAAAGCTGTAATATCTCCCTGCATTTACATGTTAGGAGAACATTACAAAATGCACTAGCTCTTATAACTTCACCACATCCCATGCTCACTGGCAGGAATCCCCAGAACAGTATTCCACTCGCAGATAGCACTGTGCAACTGGGAGCAGGATTATACACTCACAAGCTAAGAGAGATGCCCTTTCTTGCAGAATTCCCAAGTTTTCTAGCCTTGAGTGCGTACTCCTTACTACACAGGTTATCAGATAAAATACCACAAAGAAATGATCTCTAAAGATCATGGACCAGCTTCGGTGTCACCATTCCAATGGGGCCACAGCTTCACAAGGCATTGGCATTGGTGGCATTACTAACTTTAGATATTTATTCCTATTCACTACCATGCCCTTGACTTAACAAAATCAGACTTAGAACTAAAGGAAACACCTCCAACCTCTTCCTACACCCTTTCTGAATTTCTTTAGTGTGGGACTACGGTCTTATTTACTTTATAGTACTAAGGTGTCTTGGAAGAAATCATGGGTTACAGCCTTGAGAAGAGTATCTTAAGCTGATTTAGTCAACAAACAAAATATTCTCAAACTGAGTCGTCAGCTAGTTCCTTTGCCCCAAGAGAAAACTGTGGGCAGACTCGGAGAGACAAGAATACATCAACTGCACAGAAATGACCTTGAGAAGAATTTGCTTGCTCTGAGGCTTTGAGCAACCTGGTGTAGTGGAGGGTGTCCCTACCCACGGCAGGGGAGTTGGAACTAGATGATCTTTGAGGTCCCTTCCAACCCTAACCATTCTATGATTCTATAGAGGGACAAATATAATAGGGAAAATAAATAAAAAAAAAAAAAAACTAAAAAGTAACAAAAAAATACTTAGCCACCAGTCCACATACACACCAAAAATGAGGATGGACATTGTAAACATGACAATTTATCAGTCAAGAGAAAGAATCCTTTAAGAAGCTCAACATTTACGCTAAATGTAACAGACAGATATTACCATATGCTAAACCAATGAAAGCTCCAATTAGTAGCAAAACGTTAGACATCACTATCTTGGAGAACAGCATCAAGCTTCTGCAGCAAAATTCCACATTCCTTAACCCTCCTTTCCCTGATTTCAAGGGGAGAAACTTTCCCGAAGCATTTTGTATATGAATCTGCTCTGCTTTTACTCCCGGATACATGAAGCCTTTGTTTTAATTAACATCATTAACACGCGTTTTGCCCAGATAGCCACCTGGCTGAGAACTGACCGCTCAGTTCATCAGCGCCTTCCCTCCGCCCCGCGCCCCGCCGGCCGCGGGAGATCGCTTCCAGAGGGCTTTTCCCGAAGCTGAAGAGTTCCCGTTTCGGAGTAAGAGACGGCCAATTAAACTTTTAAAACTAATCCTGCCCACATCAGGTCAATCTAGCCCAAAATATACACGTTCTACCACATAATCCGTCTGCCCGCCCTCATGCAAAAGCATGCACTGTATATGCACTATATATGTATAACGGCTACCGTTAGAATACTGGGGGGCGGGGGGGGCTGAGACAAGTATTTATGCAAGAAAGGAAGGAACCGGAACACCGAGTGAGATCTTCATCTGGTGTTACCATACAGGGGCTCTGTTACTGGGGTTCTATTCCAGTTTTTAGTTCTGTTTCTTGCCTTAAAAAATCCAGAAACCAAATGGGATGGTCCCGCTGTGCTGTGAGTTTAGACAAAAAAAAAAAAAAAAAAAAAAAAGTAGACAGGTAGAAGTAATCAGTTCTGGAAAAGGATTTACTTTTACTTTAGTTGCACAAGTATATGTGTGTGTGTGTTTTTAATTAGAAATGTCTCCGTTCATCTTGCTCTGATCCATGCTGTGCCAACTTAAACCCTGCCAATGAATCTGAATAGTCAAACAAACCTCTGTCCCTCCCCAAACATCCACCATTCACGTTAAATAAAACACGTAACAATGGAGGGAAAATAGACCTGAAAAGAGCTTATTTCCAAATGTAAAGGTCTAACCTGAGGATAGCTATTTTCATGCAAATCTGAATTCTTCTTGCTCATATACATGGACCAAGAATTATCTGTTCACTTAACACTCTAAGCTTCTCTTATACGATTAACAGGGAGGAGCAAATTAAAGGAAAATGGAATGGAAATCCCCCAAAGCAATGAAAAGGAACCGTACCTACTCTGCTCCCAAACTAGCAAAAGACCCTGAAAACAAACTCGTGCACTCAGGGCAATAAGGAGGGAAGAAAATGAGTTGCAACCCCAAATCCATTTTGCACAGCAAAAGCGTGGCCAGCCTGCCAAAAAATGGGGGAGTTCTGCTGTTAGCATCAGTTCCAACGACTGATCTGCTCTTTGTCCCTTTCTAAGTACATGGGAAAACGTCTTCAATTCAGCCAGCCTCCAAATCAGTCTTACCTTTGCAGAGCTCACGCAGTACAGATGCTGATGCCCCTCTGAAACACCTTCCCACAGCAATTGTTCAGCATGTGGCCACCTTCTCCATATAACTTCAACCATATTATACATACCCACTGCTGCATGTCACTACTGGTTCAAAAGCTGAGTTTCCAGTTTGGAAACTGGAAATACCAAATTTCACTTCCAATATTTTCCTTATCTGAATGCAATGAAAAAGAAAATTGCTGTGAAAAATTGGTGTGAAAGCAATTAAAAAGGGGTCAAGAAAAAAATCCATTGTCCATCTGTGAAAATAGCATCTCGTTGGTTTTACCATGAATAACAGTTTCAATGAAAAGCTGCAGAAAGCTGAGAATTGCCTGTGGTAGCAGTAGCTACACCAAAACATGGCAGAGGAACCTACAAGTCCGATACAGTGCTTACAAGTTGTTACAAGCTCTCAGGAATACAGGCCAGACTGTAATGGACCCTTGTCCCTGTATCTGCAAAACATGAACAAACCCACAATACCTCAACTGAAATCTCAAGCTCAATGAGTTTACATTTTCTTTCTATGCATAACGAAGTAATTACATTTTACCCTGCATATCTGAAGTGGTCTCTCTATTGGTGGCTCCAACCAAATGAGCTACTCCAAGCCATGCACAAGGTAGAAACTGTTTCTAGTAACTCACAGAGGCAAGGACAGGTGGATTAGCTACTAATTCAAGTCCTAGCCCTTTTTTTATTAGTATTTAGTTTTCCATTGTTCATTAGTGTGTCCACAATTAAGGCAGGACTACAAATTTTCAATTATATGTATACAAAAGATCTGATCCACACTAACACAAGGATTAAACAAGTTACCGTAATTTTAATCAGAAAATCACCTAGACCTTAAAAGAATTAGATGAAACATTAGTCAGAATATCATGAACTGGTCTACTCTAACATGTCGTGTTCTACTCCAGTCATAGGACAACAGTGAAAAGCCATATGGAAATAGGGGGCAGACGTAACACCACAGAATGAACTCTGATGTGAAAGCCAAGTGCTAACATGAAGACATGAGCTCCAGAGACCTCAGTGAACTGTATAATCTTACCAGGTCAACAGTTTTCGTATCAGCTATTTGTAAATGTCTTTCATTTTTGTCTGCATTAAATAAGCAAGAGAATGAGTAACAGGGAAGGGATCAAAAGGAGTATATTAACAGTATATTGAATTATGGCATATGAGCCACTGCCTTGTAATAATGCTGCTTTACAGAACTTTCATGCTTTGTGATGTCAATAAGAAGATATATTAGGAAAAGCTCCAATTATTTATGTTTCTAGAGAGAACAAAAAAAAACCACCACACTGGAAAGCAGTGATCTGGTGAGAACAACATTATTCAACGAACATGACTGCTTCTGTGGACTGCCATCATAGAATGATAGAATAGTTTGGGCTGGAAGGGACCTCTAAAGGTCATCTAGTCCCTGCAATGAGCAGGGACATCTTCAACTAGGATCAGGTTGCTCAGGGCCCCATCCAACCCAACCTTGAATGTTACCAGGGATGGAGCATCTACCACCTCTCTCAGCAACCTGTTCCAGTGTTTCACCACCATCATCATAAAAAATTTTCTTCCTTACATCTAGTCTAAATATACCCTCTTCCAGTTGAAAACCATTACCTCTTGTCCTGCTGCAACAGGTTCTGCTAAGAAGTTTCTCCCCATCTTTCATATAAGCCTCCTTTAATTACTGCAAGGCTGCAACAAGGTCTCCCCGGAGCCTTCTATTCTCCAGACAGAACAACCCCAACTCTCTCAGCCTTTCTTCATATGAGAAGTGTTCCATCCCTCTGATCATTTTTTGGCCCTCCTCTGGACCCACTCCAACAACACCATCAAAAGACTCTTTCTCAGAAATCTTATTTTCTAAAAATCTACATTACTTATCCATGACTTTTAAAGACAAAAGATCATAGCACATCAAGTTTCTCACAAATGTAACAACTACTTTGACAGAGTTACACCAAGGACCCTATCTCCTCTTAACGTACAATGCATTTCTCATTGCAAAACAGATCTGCCTACACAGATGTCAACGTACCTTCTTAGCTACCATTTTTATTGTGGTTTGGATAATTTGCTATTAACAATACCTGACAGTCAAAAATAAAACCCTCAAACCTAAAATTTTGCTTATGTTTCTTAGTTCCTTCAGGTAAGTACATCTCTCTGGAAGATTTATGTCTGACAAAGATGAGTATTTTACCAATTTCAGAGCAAAATGGTGTATCTCAAAGGAGACTCAATTCTAAATTCATTTGTCTTAACTCCTAACTCAGTATTACCCCATTAAAATAAATTATTTGGCATAGGACATAGAATCACTAAGCAGCTCAAGGAAGGATGTAGGGTTTGGGGAAGATTTGAGGGAGAGGAGGAGTTTACATAACAACAAGCAATAGCCTGTGATATTACAGAACATTCATAAACAATGGTGCCCTTATGATACTTGAGAAAATAAAGTGAAGTTAGCATTTGTAAAAGGCACTATTAATTTCCAAATATTTTTTTTTCTGCTTATTTCACAGAACAAAATTTCTAACAATGCATAAAACTAGGGAAAAAAAGGTCTAAGGAGGATATCGCTATTCCTAAGGATGTTAAGAGAGTGCACAGTCAGGGTTAGGAGAACACAAGATCCCATACCCCAGTGTTAAAAAAAGGAGAGGGGAAGAACAGCTCCTGACCACATTTCCTCATGACCGCGCTTGCCTCAGCTCCCATGCAACTTTTCAGCCATACACTACTCTGACAATCTGCAGAGCCTCCATGTCCCAACAGTCTTTGAACAACAATTCTGATGCATAAGATGCAAAGAGTAATGGTGACACCATGATACAGAACTGCTGTGTACAAACAGCTGCATGGCTAAAATTAATCAGCATTTCCTCCAAATGTGTCAAACAATCCTATGCTTTCATTGCGTAAACCTTCTACAGAAAGAAGTGCCGCAGCAGGTAAGGAATTTCTTAAACATATCTCAACGTTATTAGTAGACATTACCTTTACTATACTACCTTTTTTTTCCCACGTTATAACAAACAAGGTTATTTTCACTTCAAAGTGTAGCTGTTTTACCTCACCTACCTACAGAAATTCTTCCTTCACTTCTCTGTGCTCTGACATGATGACTGGAAGGGTCCCCTTCGTAATAAAGGCAGCATATGCTAAGTCAACATTCTTGTGCAATACCTCTCAAAAGTTATAAACACCCGGATTGTGAACTTATCTCAATTTATTCAGAAAATAATTTACTCCAAAACAAAACAAAGCCAAATAAATTTTAGGAGACTTACTTTTTCTATGGATTATCTTACCTCTTGAAAAAAGTTTGCAATAAAAGAACTAAAAGGGGTAAACTATGTTCATTAGTTCTCCTAAATGGATATATGTTGAGTTTAGAAAGGGACTTTTTATCATTTTAGAATTCTGCCCGTGAAAAGGCCAGAAGGGACTCTTGGCATCCTTTGTTTTTTGTCCTGCACTCAAACCCACAGGGAGACTGTCCCAGTATCAAACTGATACTCAAATATTTTCACTTTTTGTCCCCTGGGCTCCACCTAGGAGCACAATTCCTCTGGTCTGGAAGACTGGATCATTAGACCCGTTATCATTGGTCAGGTCTTCTCTTATGGTCCAGCTACCTCAAGATAAAAGCCTTGCTGTTTAAAATCTAATCAGCACCCCATTTGCATTATGCGCAGTAAATCTCCACTGAGCTCAACCTGTACACAGTAAAGAGGGTCTGAACTCTAATTAGCACAGAAAGCAGTTTGATACTTACTAGTACTTATTATGGCACGTAAGCAAGTACTCATCTCAGAGGATAGATCATTCAGACTGTGGATTCATCAGCTCTTACCTCCCCACAGTAAAACTTGGCTGCGGCCTCACCCTTGAGCATGCCACGCAAAGCCCACGATGCTTCACTAAGCTTAGAAGATCCTGGGAAATCCTCGACAGTTGCCTATGACAAGCAAAAGCTCATCTGTTAATTTTGTTCCTTCAACACAAATGTTCCCTCTGATTTCTGTTGCACACACAGTGTCCTCCCTGCACTCTCTGGATTTTAGAAAGCTAACAGCAACTCTATTTTGCCATGAGGGGAAGGAAAGGAAAGCGTCAGTTTTAGACTGTGCTGTGCTCTGCTAACAGGTAACTGCAGGCTTAATCTAGCTGTCAGTGGAAACGAGTAAGACTCTCCTAGACAGTGTCGATAAATGCTTTCATATCTGTATTTTAAAACACTATCTCCAGACTATAAAAGCACTGTTCATCAAGTGAAATATATTATGCTTAAAAATTCCACTATATGCATTTCAAGGGAAAGAAATTTCACTGCAGCAAATATGCTACTAAAATGTTTCTGAGGTACAAATACCTCATCCTCAGTCCTTTCAGAAACTGCAAACAAATAATTAGCCCTTCTGAACTCCCGAGTCTGTAGCCTGAAGTTAATGTGATGTTACTAATGCATTTATAAACACCAGGCTCCAAAGCCAACACTGAGATATTCCATCATAATTTAGATCTCTCATTAACTTCACCACCCTGACCAACATGCTGTCACTAGCCAAGTGTTTGACAGTTTACATTACCTGCAGACATGGGTTCGTGTCAATTCAATTAAGAAAGATTAATTCCAGAACTGACAATGCATAAATATTTTTAAATTACACCTGGCCTTGTTGGCAGTGCTTACTCCAAGACTGACTTTAGAAGAGAGAACACATCTTTAGCCTCCTGGGCAGAAAGGGAAACTAGAGGAAAGGTGAAAGAATTTATTATGAATTCAGTATTCCATCATACTCTCCCAGTCTATCTTTTTTAATCCCCCTGCCCTCCCCTCCCAATTATTAAACAAGCTTATCTCTCACTGCCTGTTACAGAATGAAAGGAAACAGGAAAGATTTGATCCAAACAGCCACTGCCAGAAAATTGTCAGTGACATCTTTATGATGATTTGCTGACTGGTTTAGGTCTAATTTGTGTACATTATTACTTTGGAAGGCATTCAGATACCACGGTGATAGACACCATATGAGAATGTAGATAGATAACATTTGACGTTTATCTTCATGAACAAAGATCTGGGTAACTCCCCACTGATTGCACTTCTGATGAGTGAAGATAAATGTCACATCAGACTAAGCAATCTCACACTCTAGTGAAACACTCTTACTGTTGGCTCTGGCGTGTAAAAATATCTAGCTTCAGTGCATATGAACAGGCTTAACTAGGTTAGCATCAAGCACAGGGTGATAAAATGATTTGCTTGCTGTCATCAAACCGGTCAGGAGTCAGAGGAGTCAGATTTATTAAATTCTGGTGCAAGGTTTAATCTACTAGAAAAACCTACTTCTGAGATTTCAATGTAACAATTACACAGCCATTGCCTGAAAAGACCATTTTAAAAAGAAAAAAACTCTACCACTATAGTCAAATCAGTGCTATACCCAAATAAACAAACTCTGTTGAGAAAGAATGCAGTCTCACATGAGTGTCACTAGTATCCTACTTTCAGCACAAGAGCCTTATCTTTGTGCTAAACTACACTGAACTGTGCTGATGCACCAACTTCAGTGATACTAACACCAGCTGATGCTAAACAAGGCAGATGTCCTTAATGCAATAGGAATAGGAATCTCTACTGAAACATAAACTGAGAGTACAAGCAGGAGCATTCAGCCAGCAATGGGAAAGGCAGAGAGAGGTAACCTGCTCCTGCCATTTTTAAGCTGATAGCTCATCCCATGGACTCTTTCTCTGGTCCTACTGAGTGAGATTGGAATTAGGGTTAAACGGAACAAAAGAAGTCACAGAATCTAGAACCACCTCACATAAGCGTTCAAGACTCTGATGCTTAGACATGACTCTTCTAATTTTTCAGCACCCACCAGTTGAAAAGATGGATTGAGCGACTTGCAAGCTACCTTAAACTCATAAAATTTGAGTGCTTCTGTATTCGCCAATATGAGGCAGCATAAGACCCAGACAAATACAGCAAGAAAAAATAAACCCAGAAAGTAATAATGTTTTCAAATCCCTTCTACGGTACAGGTTTGAGCAGATATTAAAATACTGGCCAAATTCAGGGGGTTTGCTTAGTTTCCTAAGAAATGAGGCTTATGCTACTGTATTGTTTGTCCATCCCTCCCTCATCAGTCCTTTCCTAATAAGGATTGAAGCTGCTGGCCAGGCTCCATTTCACACACACAAGACTTCTAGGTGACCAGCAGCTTATCAGAAAATTCAGGATGGATCAAATAACAGGTCTAAGAACTTTCATGTTGGACAGCTGGCAGATCTTATTATTAGGTGCCTCTATTCCCTACGAAGTGTATAGAGCGAAGCAGATGACACAAAATCAAAGCCAAAGTAGTCAGCACGTGGAGCAGACTACGCCTGACCAACAGAGAAGCACTCAGGGCAGGCGTGTCTGACATTCACCCTCTGCAGAGCTGAGCTTGCTTCATAGACCTGAAGCCTCCCCTGTGGGTAGAGAGTGACATCAAGACTGATGCTTGGCCCACTCAACATGGAATTTTAGCCCTCAAGGACTGTAGTTCACTTTATCCAATGATTATCTTGTGTAAATGTGGTGTGCTCTTTTTTTTTTTGTATTTGGTTTTATTTTTAAATCCTGAATTGTATTTGCAAGAGTACGAATTGTTTGCCACTACTGTTATCATAAGGTATACAAACGACACTTTTCCAGATTGTATTATCAGCTTCTGGGGGAACTTCTAGTTATGGTTGGAATTTTTTTTTTTTCCAAAGGCTGAAGGTTTTTAGGCTGTGCCAGGAGAAACAAAATGTTTCAGAGGCTAAACCTTTTTCAAGTCACTTCAGGATTAAAAGTCCAAAGATAAATGCCAAAACACAAACAAATAAAAATACTAAATAAAGAAATTGGTCTCAAATGCTACCAAGGCAGCATCTAAGTCTTTTAACGCATTTAACCTCACACTCTCCAAAAAATACCTAACACAATGGGGAGGGAGAGGGTAGAGAGTAGTCCATACGTGACTACAATTGTGGGCCTCTGTATAAACCAAAGATGCTTAGTGTGTCTGGAAAACAAACTATATACACGAACATTACAGCTCTCACTTACCCAATCAAGCTTTACTATAACATAGTACATCTGACCTGGTCACCACACATATCAAAGCTGTTTTCACCAGACTCTGTTATCCTGTCTGACAAAGGCTCCCACCTGTGGGTTTCCTGCTTGTGGTGAACACAGAGTTGGCCTTTTGAGCACTGAAATTCATTAATCTTAAAGCGGAGAGAACTACAGCTGATTACAAGTTCTTTGGAGGTCCTTCCTTAGGGCAAGATGTAATCCATTTGTATTCTTAATTCCAGAAGTGCACTGAAGAAATCTGGATTTACTGAAATTTTATGAGAATAAATTTGAAAACGAGTGCCTACACCAACAGATAGTGCCAAGTCATTAGAAATTTGTAGCTATATTAGGGAAGACAAATGGAATTAAAAACATCATGGCAATCCTAGGGACTTCTGTCATTCTGTGGATATGACATTTCAACGTTCAATGGGAAAGACAGTCACAAACCGCAGGGAAGCCATATAGGACAATGCTTCAGCTGCATGGAAGTTATTAGCCCAGGGAGGCATGCTGCAAGAAAACCCGTGAACATTTCCTGTGAGATTTTTTTAGTTCAGCCACCTAATAACTTCATATTCTTTCATCTAATCTCCTGGTTTAACAGAACAGTTACTTCACAGTCAGCTCTAAATGATGTTGAATTTCAACATCTCTAAATAGTCAATTTGTGAACTAACTGTTGCTATTTTCTCCCATCTCAGTTTTGGAGATGTGTTTCAGATTGAATAACATTTTGATGATATCCATTGATTAAAATTTTTTGGCTTAATTTTTAGTGTGGGTGTTTGTGTTTTGGGTTGGAGTTTTTTGTCTGTTGTTTGTTTGTTTGGGTTTTTAACTTGAGGACTTTATTTATTTAAAGCCAGGTTTTCTTCAAACCAACCTCCTCCAGCAGAGGAACAATAAGCTCAGGATCCAATGGAAAAACTGTTGAGGCAATTTTTAGGGGGGAGTCAGAATAAATCTATTTTAAAAAATCTGTATTAAAAGAACAAATTTTATTTTTATGTGAGAAGACATTCTCACTCTTTCTTCCAGTCAGCTGTCTAAAAACGGCTGTGTTAGGAAGGCTTAGCTATGCTATGTTCCCTGAAATACCACCTTAGCTGGAGGAGAGCCAGCATCATCACTTGATGTCTCAGGAAAGTGAGGGGGGCTTACACAATGATTTCTGTCAAAGACCGACAACAAGGCAAAACTTCCATCTTCAGGTAGTTGTAAACCTGCTCTTCTGAGCTTTGGGCCAGAAGTCTTGACTCATACCGAATTTGACCTACTGCTGGTAAAGTAGAATAGCTGATAAATCTCTTCTTTGATTTAAAATCTTCTTAAGAAGTTGTTGGGGTTTTTTTAAGGACTTCTGAGTTTCAAACCCTTTTGCATGCCATTTCTACTCACTGTTCCCTCCACTGCATAGTCTGGTTTTGTTCATATGAAAAAAAATGATTAGAATAAAAATTAAAAACAAAAACACAAAACCAAATAAAAACAAAAGACAACATGAGTGCAGTAGCAGAAAACTATGTCAAAGCCTTTGGATTTAAGCCAGTTCACACATCTTGAACTTAGAGCTGAAATACAACTTTCCCAGCCTAGCTCTTTGGTTCATTTAGTAATTGTTCTGAAAGCATTAATGTTCACTTCATTAACAGTTTGATAATTTTCAGAACACTGTGATTTTTATGAAGTGGGGACAATAAAAAAAAAGTTGTGGTGGGTTTTTTTTTTTTCAAGAGTCCATTCAGTGAGATTATAGAATAAACCACAAGTAGCAACTGAAGAACACTGCAGCGGCTGTTTGCTTTGGGTCCAGCTATCAGTGTTTCTGGATATACTGCATTATTTTTTTTAATTAGATTAGCTATAGAGACAAATAGCAGCTAAGATAACAGGAACAGAATTACTTATATGCTTCTCCCCTGCAAATAATCACCCCATTATCATGTTTGAATTGTGAGAACTAGTGCCTGCATTCTTCTCTAGCTTCTCTGTAACCACAGAGGAGATAGAAGTCCACTGCACTTTCCTTCTTAGGCACAATAGCATCCTGATATTGGGGGTAACGGTTGTGTTTGGGGACACACATGTGCAAGTCACACTGTTACTGTTCTTGCAACCAAGTGAAAGATTATCTTCAGGCTAGCAAGCACAGAGTAGACCAGGAGTAAGGACAGCGCAGTTTTCATCCTTGCTTTAGGCAAATCTTTCATGACCACAAAGGAGATACCCAGTGGCTCTGGCATAGCAAGATCACTAGCAGACTAATCAGTATTTTTAACAGGAGCCTAAGTGTTACACAGAGGATTCCCCCAAAGGCCTGGGACAACCAAACTTTGAAGTTTGAACTAATGTAATATGAACTAATTATGTTTTACAGCTGAAAGAAGTGTTTGTATACAAGTGTGAAAACAGAAGAAAGCTAAAAGGAAACAGAAAAACTCATAAAAGTTGCATAACAGATTAAGAAAGGGTTACACAAGAGAAAAGGCATGTGTGTGCCATTAAAGAAAACACTCAGTAGCTACATACGGCAGCAGAATGAGCAAAATAAAATAATAAAAAAGGGCAAGCAGAAACAAATAAAAATGCCCTTCCTCCCTTTGTATCCTATTTGTTTAAAACTTGTAAGATCTTTAGGCACAGTGCTAGCTTCTTATGTGTTTGTAACACCTATAGTACAAACTTTCAGACACTACCGAAATAAATAAATACTTCAAGAGAATCACAGTGCAGGCAGATGGTGCAGCATCAGAACAAAGAAGGCACTGAAAGGGTAATACATTTAAGGTATCTTATATTTTGGTTTTGGTCATGGAGGGGTGGTTTTGTTCTGACTCTCTTTGAAAAAGAATATAATCTACATTACTACATGAGCAGCCCCTGCATCAAGCAACAGAAGACCTCCCTCTGAGATGTTTAGATCCCTCTATGTTTTCCTGAGTCAATCCAATATGACCACAGGGAAATCCAAGTTCCCTAAAAGAGAGGCCATGAATGACATCAAACAGTGTACTTCACTGCTAGCTTTGAAAGCAGCTATTTAAATTCTGTATAGGCTTTATCCTAAGTTTTACTACAGATTTTTTTTTCTTTTTTATTTTAATAAATGGCTGTGGATAACTTTTTGCATTTACCAGTTTCTGAAGTCTCAAAATATTAAGAAGTCCCTTAAACTAATAGTGTTCTTCATAGTTTAAACCAGTTTCTCACCTGCATGAGCCATATCTACACGGTATCTTCCAAACACAGATAATCTTTGGCATTTTTTTAAAAGTCCATTCTAGGCTATGTTAAGATAAGCAATTTTTGTTGTTTTTTAAGAATAAGGAGAAAAATAAGCCTACTTTGTTCCTTGTACTTTTTAGTTGTGCATAATTTGCTTTTTAAACTGCAGAAATTTTGTGTGTTTCTAAAACATGCTGGAGTAAGAGTCACATGTCAATAGCTGCATTAAAATATCACACTGATTAAATAACACCAAAAGACCTGGCCTAAAACTAAATAGGCAGGAAATTAAATGTTATATCTGACACTTCATCTTTAACTCACTGAAAAAAGGTTAAAATGACAAAGACTCTTTCATCTAGGAAATTCATCTGAGAGACTGAAGAGTGAGACAGAAGGTGGTGGACCATCTGCAAGTTGTGCCATCACAGTTACCTAAATAGTTTACCATCAACCTGGACAGACAAGAGAACACACAGGACAACCCAGGATGCTATAAGCAATGGAAACGGGTTCAGCAGGTGGTACCACTCCCACTCAGTGCTCCCTTTGGCTTTGGAGCATTCTGGACCCTACATTCAGCTACAACAGGCACAACAATACTCCTGATCACTTAGATCATTAAACGTTTCAGGGCATTTATTGGGGTAAACATATCAATTCCACTGGACAGTTCTATTTATTCTTCTGCTCTCCTTAGAGCTCCACAGAGTGCACATCCTTCATTCCCCTTCTTGGAAATAGCATGGCTCAATTTTAGG
The DNA here is from genome assembly GCF_009769465.1 of Tauraco erythrolophus. Taxonomy (NCBI): domain Eukaryota; kingdom Metazoa; phylum Chordata; class Aves; order Musophagiformes; family Musophagidae; genus Tauraco; species Tauraco erythrolophus. The sequence goes on along the minus strand of NC_141473.1, from coordinate 18,528,963 downwards.
AGCAGATGAATTGATTTCAAATGAATTTATAGATGTCTTCCAACTGAAAAACAGTGTCCTAATACATCTCTTCAGTATTTTCTCCATCTGATGTATTGCAGTGTTGTTGAAACGTACCTCCAAAAACTGCTAAGTTTCAGCTGACTTAGAGAAGCAAAAATAATAAATAGGTCTGCCAATCTTCTTGTATTTTCTAAGATCTGCTCTGTGTAGAACAGCTCAAGAGAGATTCTGAAATTAGCCAGAGCTCTGTGAAACACCACCAAGTCATCCTTGGATTCAGTGAACTAGAGATTTGGAAAGCAGCAAAGAACAATAGGCTTGTGCTCAGTGAAAATCAAAAGGGTCTGGTAATTAACCAATCACACCAGTACCAAGAGAGATGCTCACTTATCAAAAGAATCTAAGCAATTTGGGTCCCTATCTTAACAATAAGATTGCTTAGACACTTGGAGCTGACCAGATGTGCAAAAAAGAAACCAGTCTCCCCAGTGGAAAGCTGATACACTTTGCTGACTCATTTCGTAGTCAGGTGACAAGAGGATGTAATAAACTACGAGGTACTGCCTTAACTGTAAAAGCATCATTAAGTGGAAGTGCTGCCCTAACAGTTAATGGACCATGAAGAAACGCCCAAAAGGTTATAGGTAAGCTCAGCTTTCTCTTGAAGCGAAAGACAGAGATCACTAAGTCTTCATCTGCCTTTGCTCTTTTTCTTTACCCAGAAATCGAGAAGATTACAGACATGGATGACATTAAGCAGCTGTAGTGGGTCCAATGGACACACTTCTGTGGGGATGAACAAGGAGGCATGAGGCTGAAATTGAGAGTATCCATAGCTCCTTTACATTGGTGGACAGAGGAACTTGATCATTACTGGGTATGGTCAGCACTTGAAAGGTGTCTCCTCTATCAGGGCCAAGAATCATGATGTGATGCTGCTGAGACCCACAGAAATCAGCATACCTGAGAAGCAGATAGTGCCATTCTGGGCCAGAAATGCATCTATCCCAAAAGCAGAGCATTTGGACTTACCTTCACCAAAAATGAACTAAGACAACTTCAGCACATTACTGACACAAGAGAAGATTGACGACGAAAGCTATTAACATAATTTGTCCAAGAGTTTGTGGGCTTTTTTCCCAGCAGGCATTTACACAGGCTGAAGACTGATTATAAAACAGCAGCCAACAATAGTAGGACCAAAATTTCCATTATTTCTCTACATGAGAGAGTAGCAGAATGTTTTATCCCCCAGGCAGCTGAGAGCAAGTGAAATAGTACTAGACAGGGACAGCAGAGCATGAACACACACCTTCCATTTGAAGGCAAAAAATTGGCTCAGTCTCAGGAGCAAAAACACTGCACACTTGCAGTGTAAATGTACTTGCAGACTATCACCTAAAAAACCACAGACATACATATGTCTCTATACATCTCTCTCAGACATGATATATAGGATCCTGTATTACACTCAAGGTAGACATATTCAGCTAATGACATAGTACAACTTACTAATAATTAAAAATATGAACTCTGAAATATTATCACTCTTACGGAAAATATGTAAAGAGTGGTCACAGAAGCAATGGGACCAGACAGGATACAAAACCAGAAAGTCTGTCTGGAAAGCAGAGAAGAATAGCCCATAAGAGTAAAGATCTATAACAGAAGAAAGAAGATAGGGCACAACTATAGGGAGTGGAAGTCCAGCAGCTAAATGAAAACAGGCCAAGTAAAGACCAACTGAAAACAAGATACATGCAATGTGTGAAAGAGATTGATCCCTAGGAGTCCAGATAGGGAGAATCGCATTCATACTTTGCAATAAACAGCTGTGGTCTGTGCTAAACATGACTCCATATCATACAGTGTAGCCACAGCTAAGCAGCTGCTCAATCTCCCTCCCTCCTTTCCTCTTTCTTCTCTGCTTAGAACATGACTGAGTTTGCATCAGTAGGGCAGCAGCTTAAGAAGAAAGTTTTAAAAAAAAATAATAAAGTCTAGTGGGATTCTGACCTCTTCCATGTGTGACTCCAGGTAAGGCTCCTTCATCCTCTGACAAGCAGGCATGAGTGATCTAATGGAGTCACAGCGTGATGGGATCAAACCAAACAGTGGAGTTGGTAAAACTGTGATGGAAAAGTTAGGTGGTCTCCTCCTGGCTTATTTACAGGAAGGGCAGGGGATAGACCTGGACGAAGATGACATGGAATTCTGCTGAGTAGGGAAGAAGACACTACATGCAATGCACATATTATGAGTGAAGAAAATACAACAAATTTAAGAAAATATTTCTGAGAAATCTAAAGTTTTAACTTTTCAATTACCTTCCCTCAAAATGCCACTTAAACAGAAGTGCTTTTTGCTTTTCTAACATTCAAAGATTAGCCAGTTTGAACAAACTTCATTTTTGGTAAAAACACCTTTCAAAATCTGTGGGTAAAGGAAATCAACACATTTTATGCAGATTAATAATGAGAGTCAAACACCACAAGTGCTTCAATGGGCGAACAAGGCATAAGGAAAAATAGCTATCAATGGAAGATTGCATCATCTTATCTCAAAACAAGATTACACATCTCCAGTCAGCAGATTTCTAAGCATAGAAAGCTTTTTTCTCTTTTTTTTTTCCCCAGCAATTTCTTGAGACACTGCCATAACACATTTAAAAAGCCCAGAGATACATTCCCATTACTGACTTTTTAACATCCCCACAAGAAAGTTAGGTCAGAATGCAAAAAAAATATGTCTGAACACAGTTATAACGTGAGGAAGAATTCCAGTTTACTGAACAAGTACCATTAATATTGCTACTATCTGATGCATATTGTATTTCACTCCAAGTCAGTTTTTTGCCTCAAATCTATGTAATTAAATGTATCATGGCAAACACACACATTCATAAAGAATATCCTGTTTGTACTTGATCATGAAATCTTAGGGACTCTGTATATAGAATGTCAGTAAATAGTAAAAGATCTTATCTCTAAGTCTCATTATATGGGTCATGAATAATATCAGAAAGCATTGCTGTGTCTCAAAATTGGACAACAACAAACAAGGGAGCTACAGAAGAGGGATAACAAACACAATAGACCAAAAGAGAGAAACATACATCCAAGGCACTATGTCACTGCCCTACTTCATTTATAAAAGAGCTGGCTAGTAATGAGCATTAATTTAGTTTACATTTTTTAATGGTATGACATTATTCTAGACATACATCTTCACTCAAAACAGAGTAGTGGCACATTAGCTTACTTTTGCTAGTTTTACACGCAATGTAATTCTAAAATTAGCTGAAAACCAAAACCATTTAGGAAAGATGAAACTCAAATAGAACACACACAAGGAAAATCTGTTTTAATCATGATTTACCCAAAAAGAAGTGTAAAATCAACATAAACAGGTCCATTTGCATCTTGACTCTCTGTAAACATTTAATGCGAAAAAATGTGATAATTAACGTTTCTATACTTTTATGCTTAAGGAGTCATTACAATCAGCCTTTGTTTGCTACAGAGTTGGCAGCACAGACCTGCTGCATTTGAGAAGGGAATGTTTTAGGGTCATTTAACATTATATCACTCTTGGTGATCCAAGAGCTGCTATAATTCTGCCAAAGAGTATAGAGGGTTTCCCAGTCAAGTTTCATCCTGATTTTGATTATTGTTTATCTCTAGTCCACGTCTGAATAGTTGTAGTAAAATAGAGGAAGTTTTACTCCTGAATTTGAGGTCAGCTTGTAATGAACCATGGTTTCAATCGCATGAACAGCTGCTTCTTTTATAAGCAAAAAGGGTTCACTTACAGTTCAGGGTAACACAGTAATAATTTAAGGAACAAGGAAGCTTCTATTCATTTCTTTTTTATATGTTTTTGAAACATTTTGACATCTGAGTGCCTATAGTGGACTTGTCTGAATAGAATGTAATATTGACACTATTCTGCTTTACAAAAAAATGAACAAAGTGAATTTTATAACCAGAAATACAGTAGACCTATCAATCATCTTATAAAAGTCTTTTTCACTGAGAACTTCATTTTTCATAGCAAGAAAAACTATTATTGAACTTCTAAAACTTTGTAACTCAAGTTTAAAGGGACATAGTAAATCAGGTATGCTCTCTGAAAATAGGACCAAAAATATCTGGAAATGACAACAAACCGAAGGGGAAAACATCCAAAAAACAAGACATTACTAAAGTCAGTGGGACATAAAATTTCCTATAGTTAACCAAGACCTCAACAGAAATAAAAGGGGTTGGTTGGGTTTTTTTCCTTCCATCTAATTTGCAAATGTTCTTCTGGATGAGCAGGAATAATTTCTATGAATTACAGAACTAACTAAATAAAAGAAGATTAATGAGGAAATTTACATTTGTTCTTTTGCTCATTTGTCCAAGTAAGATTTGTTAAAGTACTTGTAAGTTGAATGGTTTCAAGAGGTGAATTTAACAGCCTTTTGGCATTTGTCATCTCAAACATATTACAGTTTCCTATTTTTGCCAAAATCCATGTTGATGCTTTTTTGTTAATCACCCTGTTTGCTTTTGGCAGTGCATAAGTCACTGGACTGGAAGCCAAGAGACCTAGGCTGTATTCCTGGCACAGCCATTAACTTGTCATATGATCCTAGGTAAACCTTTGTGGGCCAGATTTACTCACAGTGATTCTTAATCATCCAAGTAATCCCCATGACAGTTCACTGACGCTCATTCTCAAATAATTTCGCATTTTAACATTGATCGTCCTGTATTAGGGACTTTGCAGTCAGTCTCAGAACTTCTGTGAGCTCAGTTTCATTATCTGTACATGGAGAGGATGCCCATCTCAGAAAGTCCTTTAAGATAAGACTGACATCTTTTAACTTCATTTATGTTCCAATATAGGTCTTACGCACTTTGATGGATGTATTAGGGTTTCTCCCTTGAGCAGGAGATGAACTGATTTGCTCATTATCATGGGCTAAGCATGAAGCTGGAGGTTTTCACATTTCTTCCTCAAGAATAAGAGAATATGCCTGTTTCCCACCACACATCCTTCCTTGAAGTTAGCAAGATGGTATTCCAGATACTTAGTAATTGGAATACAGTAGGAACTCAAATTTTAAACCTAAACTTTAGACAGATTTCTGAACTCTTCCTTCATCTGTTTTTCATTCTATGATACTTCCAAATATCCCGCTGTTTCCAAGAAAGGAGGAAAAAAAAATAAGTACCTTTGACCACAAGCATAATGCAATTCAGGAATAAACACTGAATCCAGAAGTATCACGAAAGCAAAGAATTTTGTAATGAGATTCTCCCGTAAGCTTACAGACATCTCACCTCACATCAGTGCCACTCACTGGATCAAAGCGATCTGGGCTGTGCTGAAACTGCTGCAGCATCAGCACAAACTAGGCACGGAAACACATTCACTGTCATCGCTCTGAGGCTCTCAACATCTGCCTGTTTTCTTCTCACTTTAAGGGAGGATTTTTCTGCTCCCTGGGCTCTGCCAGTGCCTAAGTCACCCTCACTCTCATAACCTACTGTCAACACTGCTTTCTTGCCTTCAGTCTACTCCCTGCAAATCATGCACAGGGTTCCTCTGCATCCCAGTAGTGTTTGTGTTCTAATGACAAAGTCCCAGTGGGAAGTGCAGCACTGATTATAGGAAGGTAATTAACAAGGGTCAAGAAATAGAAGTGTTATTGACAACAGAAGTGTATTTGGCATTCAGTTTCACTCCAGAGGTCTTCAATGACAAGGATGAGGCTGCTGGCCATTGGCCAGTACCGCTTGATGCTTCAGAAGTCCAAAACTGGGAACGCGTTTGAAATGATGAGAATTACTGTATAATATTTAAGATCACCCAGAGCATACCAGAGGCATCCCTACAGCAACACAGAAAACACATTGCCAGGCAGACACAAGATTAAGCCATTGCCCCCACTCACAGTTGTCCTGAACGGAACTTTACTAGTTCTCCTTCCTGACCTTTACAGAAGACTTTACCCTCTCTGCCCCTGCGACTTCATTTCAGCTGGGACTTCTCCAAGCTATTCCATACCTGTGCGACTCTGTTCAGTGGACCTGCTCCTTATTTACAGCAACTGAAAAGGTGAGGAGAACCTGGTGCTTTTACTTTACCTGACTCATTTCAGTACTCAGCCATACAGACATATTTTTCCAGTGTTATTTTACTGACACAGCAAGTGTCTTGATCTCCACCAGCCCTTTTAAACAAGGTTTTACTTGCCAGTACCAGCGCACTCACTCACACCAGGCTCTCCCACTCACAGGCATTTATTTAAATATATCCAATTGCTTTGCAATGCACTTTAATTTCTGTTTATTTCTCTTCTTTATTTAGCAAGTAGCCATCATCAAGTGCAAACGTTGCTAGCAGTGATTTCACAGATTACTAAAGGTTCACTAAAATTTAGTGGTATTGGGGTTGGTTTCTACATAATGTATTTTAGCATGGCAATAGCAAGGCAAATCCAAATCCAAGTGTCTGAGAGTTTTATTTTACATAGGAGGCAAAGCTATGGCAACTTCCAACTCACCAGAAGAAAGTCTGTTACAGGAATTCTAAACCCAAAACCCAATTCTAAATGAGCCAATATCCTGTATTTAGAAGTAAATGGTTTCTTTACCTGTTGGGAAATACTCAGCTGTTCACAGGAGAACTAGTCGATGGAGAGGGAACCCCAGGAGGAAATGAATGAGAACATTAAACATACAAAAGGGTACATGACTATCAGGCTGCGTCTTTAGTCCTCTCCCATAGTTGGGCTGTTACTTGTCTGATAACTCAAACAGGCTCTTGGCTCCTTCCTGAAGTGGCTGAAGTAGGGATGAGCTAATTCAGAAAATATGCAGCTATTCCACTACAGCATACACTATTCTGCAAAGTTGTTTTACTCAAGTCTAAGTATCTCTACGGCTTTGAAACACTTGGAAACTTACATTTCTGAAATCTGCTGCTCTCCGCATGTCCTCTTTCCTCCCTAACATTTGCTGTAATTCACCCCTTTACCAGATAAAAAGTAACACTGGTTGGGGTACACTAACCTCAGATTCCTTGTTGGATTGGCCATTTTTAAAACATCACAAGAGAATACCAGGACACTTCCTACCATACATGCAATGGCACAATGCATACAAAGAAAAAATAGCATGATGAAAGCAATCTCTCCAGGTCTGCTATCCTAGCAACAATTCTTGGAGCACACACTTGTGCCCACTGGATTAATGCAAGTTCCATATTGGAAACCTTTTTTATTCTTTCATTTTCAATGGAGAAAAAGCCTTATGGAATCCTGATGTTTCTAACTCGCACCATTGCTTCTTTTCATGCTCAGCTATGTTTGTTTCCATTATTATTTTTTCTAGCCTCTCATTTTTCTATTTTTGATGCTTCCTAAAGCAAGGATTACTTCCTGAAGCAGAAACACGATCACCAAAGCAATGCTGCTTGTAATGCCCCTTCATGTCTGTACTATGCATTACAAACTTTCTTTCCTTTCTTGCTGTACCAAACTAATATCTTGGTAAGGCAGACACTCCACCCCACAGGTCTGTATGTATCCTTTTATTTAAAATCTAGCTTCGGGATTCTTGTTTTGAACTTAAGCAATATTTGCTTGCATACATTTGCCCTGCTCAAACTACAAGGCATACAAATAATCTTTGAGAGCAAACAATGATTTATGTAACAAGTTTTTAACCTATTACTTTACCTACTAAAAGAGATTAAGAATTAGAGATATTTCACTTTGTCAGCCTTCAACACATGAAAGTATTTAGCATTGTCTCAATAAGGTACAAATCCTTTTTCTAAAGATAGAATGTTCTCAAAATGCTTTCTATTATTTCTATTATTTGAAGTTACTAATTGTTTCAAAAAAAGGAATGCTTCAGCAAAAACAAACAAAAAACCCCACACCTTTAAGGGTAAATTCTCTCCTTGTCTTAAAGCCTGTAGAATATATAATTCCCATTCCCATGTCACATACAGCAATGATGAGACTATTTACATAAAAATAGAATCTTATGGATTATAGAAATACATTAAATGCTAATTTTAAGGTCATCCATCATCTTATCTATACACAAAGATAAGTCCTATATTAAAACTGATAATATAATTTTAACCAAAACTTTAAAATTTTATAACAATTGTGTACACTTGAGATAAGTATGTAGGCTACACTACAGGTGATGGTGTTTTTCTGAAACATCCTCCATAAAATTTCATCCCATACTATGCAGAGCTCCCTAGACATCATTAAAAGAGCTCTTTAAATTTTTTCCTAGAAGATCTTCATCTGCCTTCTCTAGTAGCACAACATGGATAAGAACCAAAAGTTGGTTTAGAGGTAAGCATATACATGAATTGAGTCCATTTTTTCCACAAAGAAAGACTGACCTTTAACTTGGCCTAAAATTCCAGACTAGAACCTTGTGAGGGAGACAGAGAAGGAGGTGGAAGAGAAGGCAACTGCTCTGAGCCTGTTGGTCCTTTCTGATTCTAGCCAAATAGAGTTCCTTAAGCACAACTCTGGTTTCACACTGTTCCTTTTTGTCTCAAAGGCAAACAGAGAGGAGAAAAACCAAAACCAACAGTAAGAAATTAACAGGAAATTACTGAGCTCAGAAACATTTTTCTGATTAAAGTTTTGGGAGCCTCTCTAAGTGCATTCATTTACTCCAAGCTTCAAATTAACTCCTGGGTTTTCATTCAGCCTATACAGAAGAAGGTTCCAATCATAAGCTTTTCTTTGACTATACAGCGAACCATATACAAACACGTATGTCACGTTTTTCACCTTCTGTTAGCTGAAGACCATTACACACAAACATCAGATCAGAACTACAACAATCATCCTCAGTTAAATATCTCTTTAGAAAAGTTACACTTACGATCAACAAGCAATAACAGAACATGAATTAAATTTAAAATGTGAAGGAAAAAAATGTGGTAGCACTAATGAAGCACATTGTACTAGCCAAGGTATGGAACAAAAAAAAAGACAGCAAATAAGAAATAGAGACAAAAAGAGGAGGTAAGCTGCTGACTGCCAATAAGCATGTATTTATTTAATGGATGTTATTAACCACTCTACATTAGCGAGCTCTACAAAGCTGGTCAACCCCTAAAGAAGTAATTCATAAACAATTATAAACCAAACAAGAGGGAAGTAAGCACTAACTAAAGTTATTATTGGAACAGGCCTGCTTCTCAGGGCAAAACAGAGTAGCCTCCATTTCTAAGGTTTCTAAATGAAATAAGAAAAAATTGCACCTCTGGCAAAGGCACACTAGGTGCCAGACTCCTTGAGAGACTTGATAAGATTTAGGCACATGTATTTCTTGAGCCTTTGATAGCCTCCCTCAGAACCTGGTTGACAAACCACTCTGTCACATCTCCAGCAGTAATACAAACCTTTCTACCTCTGTGTTCCCATCAAGAAATAAATTCAAGACAAAAGGTGTAGCTAGTGAGTGTCACAGGCCCCAATCTTCTAGGAATTCTGAAAATAAATTAATCACGTTATGTTTTGCTGCTTCTTATAAGCAAAACTTATAAGATAAAAAGATCTTCATAAGATCATTGCTTTTAGGCAGCAAAACCATGCCCTCTAAGATGTTCAGTTCACATATAGCAGTCAACTTCTAATTATATTCTGAAAAAGACAAATACAGAAAACGCATCTTAGATGAGATCTACCTATTAATTAAAATATTACATATACGTAAAAGACTTAATTTCTTAAAGTCAGTTATAAACAACTTACTACAAGCAGGCAAACAAATCTCCTTGTGATCCAAAGCATAGTGGCAAACAAATCTCCTTGTGATCCAAAGCATAGTGTAGTGCCTTGTTTTTATTTCCACCTGCATCTTTGAGCCAGGTTAAATCTTCATATGCTTGTAATGATTCCTGCTAATACAGCTCATCTGACAAAGAAAAACACCTGTGCAAGTAGTTACTAATCACAGTTCACTACTTAACAGAACTAATTTTAGAGTTATAAAAACCAGCAATTCAGCTGCTTTACCAGGTGGCATCACTTTGTTTCATTTAGATATTTGTAATAGCAAGTCATTAGCTAGAACCATATCCATCACATTAACCCCAAACAGTATTAAGACCCATCTCATTTAGCCACTAAGCTTACTACTGTCTTTAGTTCTTTTACTTTCATTACTTTTTGCTTTTCATATTAATAGTACTTTCGCTTAGCGTTCCTCTGAAGGTCTGTTTTTGCTAAGATAGTGCTGAGGTAGATAGATACCTGTTATTTCAAGGATGCCATTTACAATCAGGGATAAGGAATCATGCAACAGGACAAAGCAAGTAAGCCTGAAGAGAACAGAATGCAAGCTGACCATAAAAGGAGAATACTGTTGGTGGGTTAGTCATATGAAGTGACAAAAGACTATTACAAGTAACTAGAATAAAACACACAAGAGAAATTTCAGGTTCCAAAACGGTGCAAAGGGATGCTATACTGTGAACGCTGATGATGGAATTCAGATAGCATCACTGTATTCTGCTCTCAAAGCACAAAGCACGTGCTATGATATCGAGCAGGAGATGTACGTATCTGACAGAGCAGGGATAGTTTTCTAAACTAACCATAGCATTAAACAATATTTAGACACCAAATACAATCACGAAGGAAAAACAGCAATGCTAAAATGTAAGGGTGAAAAGGAAACTTTAATAGTTCTATATGCATAAAAGGAAGGGTCAAGCATGGCACTTCTGTATCATGCCAAATACAGATTTCTCAGGATTTTTAAGAAGTTAAGAGCAAACATCCACCCACGTAAAAACATAAAAATGTTTTAATCACTTACAAAGGTGGAGACTTAAAGAAATAGGTGCTAAAGTCTCAAACGTAACACACTGAGTGAGGAAAAACTATTGTGCACAGGGTTTGCTTTCTTTGCCTTATAACATTGAATGTTTCCACCCTGATTACAACAACCAAATCCAGCTACCATTTATGTTAAACCAAAGGAACAGCAGCTCACTGAATTTCCAAGTTGAAATCCGCAGGAGAGTTAAGAGGAGTTACAGCAGCCTAGATTCTGGTACCTTCAGTCACACTGATGAGTACTATTAAAAACAAACAAACAAGACACAGGCAACAAAATTTCCAAGTATTATAGAGATTAGCTTTCTTACTGGACTAATGTGAACATACAGCCCACTCTTGGCCCAGTATAAACATTTTTCAGTCAGATGATGCTTCATTCATATGCTTCCACCAAAGAGCAGTTTCCTTTACATAGGTAAGACTGCGGTACACGCACATATGTATGTGCGCACATGCACGATGGAATGTGTCTTGACCATGGAAATCCCATCAGACTGTAAAGATTTATGAATGAAATCCAGAGGCCTCACAGAATGCCATCAATGATGAGCCATTTTATAGACTGGGAAATAACAACAAGACTTCAAAAAAACCTAGAATCTCTAGCCAGATACACACTAATGTAAAACAGACTGCTTCTTGAATTGCACACTTGATAGAACCATTCCCCTCAAACTGTGCTCAAGGATCTGCACTGCTGTTCAGAAAAAGAAATCAGCTCTTAGATATAGTAGCAACTGCCAGTATGCTATTATGCAGCTATTACAGTCAAAAAAAAAAAAAAAAGAGTATATCAGAAGTACCAGTATTGTCATACTTCACCCTCCCAACCTGCCTAATCTCATAAAACTGTAAACTACAAGCAAAAGATGACAATTTTACTTCTGTGGATACACTCAGGTTATCCAGACCCATCTTTCTGCCAACATATTTCAGTAACTATTGTGTAAATTTGAGTATTGTCTCATCACTCTGCTCTGTTTTAGAAATACAAAATTACTAAACCAGGACTCAGCTACAACTTTCTTTAGGGTTGTCAAGTTACATAAGGAGGAATAGAGACACTTGATGTAACTAAATACTAGCTGAAATAAATTGCAAGCTGCTTTGTTTAAACAGGTCAAATCTCACGGTCAGCATTCAGAAAAATTCGGAGTGAAGTTAATGGGATTCCTCCCTAGACGACTATAGCAAATAGGTCCCTGTGATAATGAAAACAAATTAGTTCGGTAATTTCAAAGATTTGGAGCAGATTAGAACAACCAGGATATGTTTTTATATTTCCATCTTAATATATGGCTGATTGCATTATATTTAAAGGATGACTGTTTCTTCAAGGCGCTTTCTCAAAGTTACAGCAAAACATGACAACACTCACCCCTGCTTCAGTCACTGGTCACGCTACTTTATTCTACATTATTTACTGGATCACAATGATCATATCCTTCTTTTGACCCCAAACCTTGAAAAAATACCACAGACTGTTAAAATACTTACAGTAAAAGCATCCATCTAATCTTTCTACTCGAGCAAAACAGTATGCTCTATCAGGAATGAAAAACTAGTTTCACTGAGGCTCACTTGACATAGGAATGAACCCACTGAGTATGGAAGGTAAAGACAAAGGGTGTTAAAATAGGAGTGAAATGTTGCAAGGAGCGTTTCCCCTTAATGAATTACTGGGAGATTTGTAGCAGGCCAGCCAGGGTAAGTCTTTCAGCATGTGTATCCAGAAGTGTCATGGACTTGCTGCACTATATCGTTGCTGCCCTTTCCATGAACTGGGCAGTTTCCTTTCACCAGTTTATTTTCACTTCTATTCTGGCAGCTGTCTACAGCAGTAGGCATTTATCTTAAATAATTTGCTACTTGTTGAAGAATTCATTGGGGGGGGGAAAGAGGGAAACAGCCATTCTTGGTGCACCATGTCATAACTGATTAAAAAGAAATTCAATAAAGATAAAACAGATTTCCCACACGTTTTTCCCCCCCACTTCAGAGGAGATCTTATACATATAGGTACTTTCCCCCTCCCCCAAGCAAAACACCAACAGAACTTGCTGAATTTAACTTTCCAACTATTATAAGTAGCAAAATTTGAGGAAGCTGTTTGGTTTTACTTAAATCTTCCAAAGGATTTTCCTTACAGAAAAAAGTTCAGTGATGACTGCAGTAAAAGTAAACCTATTAATAAAAAGAAACGTGAGGGTTAGGGCTTTTCCTTTCTTTTTTACACTACTAACCTCTTGCAATACTGAGGCAGAGCCTTTGATGCAAACTACCTGTTCCTATGTTCAGCAACTAACCTCAAGAGCAGAGTTTCTGGAACAAAAAGATAGGACAGTGGAAAGTCAAAACATAAGAGCAGCATTGAATGGGGATTTTTGCTGAAATGTACTTTACACTACCTTAACTTCTGTGTCATGAGCAAAATTATAATCTGCCCAGTTTGTAGAGTACTGTGGAAGAAAGAAGAAATGTCAATGTCAAGTGCTATTGGCGATATAAAGGGCTGCTCCAAGCAGGAAAAAAAAATGAAAAGAAAGAAAAAAGTAAACATTTCCATTCTCCTTACTGGCTGCAGTTATGGGAGGCTGGCTGTCATGGTTTGATGTGGAGGGGGGGGTGGTTCTGGTGGCAGGAGAGGGATTTTGCTCCCTGCGACCTCCCCGGTTTTGGATCCGGGTTAGGCTTAGTTCTGGCCACCGGATCAGACTGCCATCCCCCTCGGGGTTGAGCCAATAGGGCGCCTCTGCGAATTGCCCTATTTAAGTCAGGACAAGGGAACCGGAAAAGGTGCTTCGCCCAGGATCGAGCAGAGAAGGGAGGAGGGCACTGCCCCCGCTCCCTGGCTCCCGGCCGGGCAGCTGCCTGCCTCGGGCCGGCGCCGCCCACGGAGAATGGCGGCGGCGGAGCCAGCTGGGGAACTCGGGGGCACCCCACTCCCGGGGTGCCCACTGGGCTGAGTTCACCTGGAGAGGACTGAGATCTGAGAGAAACAGCTGCATCGACAGCAGGTCAGTGAGGATGGAGCGGGAGGAGGTGTGCCGGAGCCGAGTTTCCCCTGCGGCTGATGGTGAGATAGCAGGCTGCCCCCCTGCAACCAGGACGGCCTCGGTGGAGCAGCGACCCACTCGCAGCCCGTGGGGAGAAGATGCCTGAGCCCGAGGATGGTCGTGTTGGGGGCACGGCAAGGCAGAGGGGCATCTGGAGTCTTCGTGACGACCCACGCCGGAGCGAGTGCCTACAGCTCCCTAAGTACCCGAGACTGTGGTATAGCCCACACCGGAGCAATCTGTGGGGAAGGATTGTTTCCAGTGGGCTGGACTCACGTTGGAGAAATTTGTGGATTTTCCTCGTGGGTAGGGGATCCATTGGAGCAGGGGAAAAGGGTGTAAGGACTCCTTCTCCTTTAAGAAAGAAGCAGCAGTAACAGCACGGAATGAACTGACCTGCACTCCCCCAGTCCCTGCCCCCTGTGCTGCTGGGGGGAGGAGGTAGAGCCGGGAGGAAAAGGAAGGTGGGGGGGGAAGGTGTCGGTTTTAAGATCTGGTTTTGTTTCTTTCTGTCCTCTCAAGTAATCGGTTTTTATTTCCCTTTGTCCTTCTAAGTAATCATTAATAAACTGTTTTGCTTTGAGAAAAGCGCTGCCTGTTTTGCCCAGGACCATGGTTGGTGGGTGCTCCCTCTGTTCTTGCCTCAACCCTCAGTCCTTTTGTTTTTTTTTCCCTCTCCTCTCTACTTTATTGGAGAAGGAGAGACTGTGTGAGTTTTAGTTGCTGGATCAGCCTAAAACCACGACACTGGCAAAGTACATCTTACAAAATGTTTAGTAATTTTTATGAAATAGGAGTGAAAGCAAAACGGGAAAGAGTGAAAGTAAAATTACATTCTTGTGTTGCACGTATGAAACCCGAGGGAGCAACTGGTATTCCAAGCACTGGTTGTTACAAATGATTTGATGAAAGACCAGTAGCTGCTAAACTTTAATGCTTTTCTAGGCTTTATACAAATTCTGTGAAGTCAGAAGTTCACTGCAGCAGGTGGAAAACCAGGCAAGCCTCCCTAGCCCTCATTTTCTCTCATTTGAATGCAACAGTTTACACTGCAAGTTTGCATACTGTGGCCCCACAATAAAGTAAGCAGAACTGTAATTTTCTATTTAGAGTAGCTCATTTTTCCAGACTGAGCTAGCATTAAAACTATTTCGCAGTTGCAGAGCTAAAAAAAAAAAAAAAAAATCCATTGCTTACCTAACACATTCATTATACTTACAAAATGCATACTGTTCCTGTTCTATCTACTATCTCAGGAAAAAAAAGCAGAAAAACAACAGATAATGTTGGAAAACAAAATATTTCTTTTCACCATAAAGTCTGAGTAATAACTAACTGGTATTCTCCAAATGGAGAATAACAATGTTGAACCAGATGTTCTCTATTTCACAAGTGTCTATGTCTCAAAAACATCCAAGACAGATATCCTTTGGAAAATCCTACCTCTAGAGTTCAAATTCAAGCTTAAACGAAACAAAAACAAACTGAATCAACACCCTCTCCCAACCCCCTAACCTCCACAGCATGCGACGTTTCCTTACTCTGTGTATGTCAGTTAGAAACCAATAAAAAAAAGAGTTTGAAAAGTTATGTGTGCACAAGATTACGTGAAGTCTGTTAGAGAGGAGTTATGAGAACCTCAACTGTAATGCCCTGATTCACTTAACATTTCAGAAAAAAAATAAGCTTCAGCTATGCGAGTCAGTCTTCTTGAAGTCCAATACTGAACCAACAGCTTTGACTCCAGTTAAAATGAAAACCAGATTTGCTCCAGTTCCAGTCTACTAGAAGTTGGTTGAAATTTTCATCAGAATATGAATTTCCATAAGGATTGAATTTCAAAGAGCAGACATCTCATAAGAATTGCTAACATTGAAATATTTCCCTTGGAATCTTATGTCATGTGGATGCCATTTCATCTGTGCCCATTTTTTCAATGCAATCTTAAATTATACTGGACCTAAACCTCTTTACTCAATAGTTTTATTGAGTGCCAGTGACAGTGCCATCTGTATTTCCTCCTGTATAGCGGCTTACAAAACTGTTCAAATTCTAAATTCTAATTTAAATTAAAACCTAGCAAGCTGGTTAATTTGTATGTGTGGTAGAAGGGTCTCAAATCTGCTACAGCTATGTTTACCTAAGAGAGAGAATCTAAAGGGAAATGAAAATCAGTACTGTGTTATAAATTTTGAAAATCATCAAAAACATTTGACATAGGAAGCAGGCACCTTCAGTAATCTGCTTAGGTGACCAAAAGCAGCGTGACATCATCACACTCAGGTAGTTTCAAAACTAGATGAGCTTCTATATTTTAAATATCTGGCAAAGGACTACATAATGTATCATCAGGAATGCTCTTATCATTGGTTTATAGTAATATAAGTACCCAAGTTAAAGCACTGATGAGAGATTTATCAGTATTCCAGGATTAAAAGTGAATTTTGCCCTAATTACATATGAGGTGACAAAGGCCAGCCAGGGATCTGTATGTTATTCCAAAGAAAAGAGGAAATACAAAGTCAGAGCACGGGTGCTTAGCAAAATTAGTTCAGTCTATGAGTCAAGTTTTGTTTTCTTCAGAACTGATGGCCATATTGATAATGTAACAGTGGCTCTTGCCAAACTAACATGCTATTGTCAGCTTCATTCTATTCGCAGCTGATTCAGCAAAAGCTAGAGTTATCCAATATTTTGCATTATAAAAGTCTCTTTTCAACTGCCTATAATTTTGCGACTCCAACCAATTAATCTGAACATTCCCATTCCCGTTATCTACCCCGGGACAGTCTTCTGGAGAGCTTCGGTGCAACTGTACCACTGCTCCCTGAAATAAGAATGAGAATAACTTTGCCCCAACAATACATTCAGACAATAATGCCTACCACTATAATGGTTAAGAACAAGGACTGAAGACTTGGCTGGGGAGACCATTATTTTGCAGTTGTATAAGATCAGCTTGGAGATTAGGACAAGAAGCCAGAGGACAGGAAAAGAAAAGAGAAAAACGTTTGATCAGACCTCAGCACAAGATTCATGTCTGAGGACTAATTACTTCTGCAGTGAGTACACAACAAGCTACAGGTGCTGTCAGTCCAAAACCTGTGACAGAAGTTTCTGGGGGATCAACTCTATGAAACTGCATCTTGTGAAAATACACTGATGTTGTTCACAAACAAGTAATTTCTGTATTCAGTTTTCTTTAAAAAAAAAAAAAAACCAACCAGCCAATAACAGCCAAAATCCTTTAAAGCATAAGCAACATGATTTCTTTTCCCTGATAAATCAGGTCTAAACATCTCAGACTGGAGTCCCAAACTTAGCAGAAACTCTTGCACCAACTTCCCTGCACTTTTATCATACTTTATAAAATGGGAGCATGTCCCCATCACCCTGTGGAGCTGCTCTGAAAACAAAACATCTTAACTGACATCTCTGAAGCCTAAGCATTCCAGAAGGCACCCTTGAGAAAACTCAGTATCTATCACAGATAAAGAGAAGGGTTTGACTCTCAAATTCTAAACAGCAGTATGCTCAAAGTAAATGGAAGAGGCACCCAACTGCAGGGAGGAGTCTGTCCAAAATATGTGTTAAGTCATGGCCACAGTTAGGCCAAACATTTCTAGATTTCTTTCCCTTCATGTTTTGCTTCCTGTACTAGTTGCTGATAAAAAACATTCTGCCACTGCTTAGCTGGGCAGAGAAAGAGACAAAGCCAAAACCCAAAAAGCTGTTACATGGTTTATTTACTTAAGAAAACATGTTTTCATTGTAATCTGAACAAGGCTCAATAACTACATTCTGGGAATTAAAGATTCAAACTCAGTGTTCTTAATTTGTATTTTTCCACAGAGCCAAGCCTTTCAGAGATGCTGCATGGTCTAGTGATGGTCAGAGGAGAAGACTGGGAGCCTTTAGGATACTGGGTCCTAGTCCAAATTCACAGCACTGACTCACAGTCTGGGACAAGTCACTTGACCTCCTATGCCTCAAGCAGTCCATCTGGAAAATACAGAAAGAAAAGCAGCAACCCTGAATGAGGAACAGTTATTATGACTAAGATCAGCTCCTGGATAAATCAAACATCAAATAAAATGTGTTTTCCATATGGAAGCCGCTTTCCTAAAGTGGAATAAAATGTAAATGCCTGTCAATTATAATGATCTGAGAGGCAAGTGGTGAGAAAAGCAGCTCTCTGACAGACCAACAGGAAAGACTCAGCTAGGAATGAATGACAGTTTTTGAGGTGCAGAGAAATGGGAGATGGAAGGTAGTCAGGCATCTGGCAGCAACAAAGGTGAAACCATGATTTGAGGAGGTCGGAGACAACAATGTGTCTGAGTCAGAAAAGGTCATTTATTCAATATTCCAGCTGTAAGATGAAAGAATGCAAGTGGAGATTTTTCAGAGCAGAGATCACAGATGCAAGAACGTCTAAAAGGTGGACTGTTATTTGAAAGTGCCACTGACAGATATGACAAATCCATCCTCTCAGGCCAAACAATTTCTCATCAACTCTTGATTTTTACCTTTTCCTTCTCCTCTCTTGCACTTCTCTAAGCAGTCTCCTTGTTTCCCTGCATTTCCATCCTGCCCAGGGATCCAGCCTTTTCACTAAATTTCAATAGGCCAATCTAACTAACTTTAATAATACTGTACTGCTCTAAATATTGAACCATCTCAAGAATCATGATCTTCTACAGTTCTGCTAAAACCCTCACATCACAGAAGTCCCAGTACAAGGAGATGAGATATTCCCTAGGACACAGCGCAGCCATGTCTTAGACTTGCATGTTTTCCAGCAGATCTAAATGCTGTTTATCCAAAAAGGACCATGGATCTCTTTCTGCTACTCTGCTGCCATAAAGACACTGTTATGGAAGCCTGAGATAGAAAGCTCTATGCTTTTGTACCATATAGAAGATAAGTCTTGAGCCCAGATACCTCCCCTATCCTGGACCACATGCTAGCCCACCAGCATTCAAGCAAGACTGCTCCAAGCACATCTGGGGGAGAAGCTAACAAACTCCCAAAATAAAACCAAAGATCACACTTTCTCTGTTCTGCCTCTCCTGAGCTGTGCTTTCTGCATATTTTTGTGACAGCCATTCCATTAAAATAGAGTGCTTTTGAAAAAAGCTTATTTCCTATACGAACAGCTGAAGTAGCAGTGTCATTCCTTATTGGTGTTTACATGAGGTTCATATGACAGTGAATAGATGAGATTGCTAGTCAAACAGAGGAGTTTTAAAGAGCTAATACCTTCTAGAAGCACCCAGAATTCAAACCGAAAAAGAAACAAGTACGGCATCGTTTGAACTTGGAATAGATACTGATCTCCAGCATGACCACAAACTTTCAGATTCACCAGCTGACACCTCCTGATTTCAGAGAAAACAAAAATGACAAAAAGGCCAGATGTCCTTGAAGTGAAACATAGGCTGAATAGTCAGTCAGAGACAGTAGGGAATTGTGAACAAAGCGAATGAGCTAGAGAGGCAGCCATCTACAGATGGCACAGTGAACTGCTCAAAGACAGAAACTGATTTCCTTGGACTGACTTTACAGAGCCAGAACAAATTATGAAGGTGTTGTACGAACAGCACTATCCAGTTCAAGCTGGACACGTGCCATCAGGAAGTCCACTAATATAACTGACCAAAGAAGCAGCTCCCGTGGAGATAGGTAAAGCTTGTTCAAAACATGAAAAAGGAGACACATGCAGAACTTGAGTTTAAAGAACTGGTCATATCAGAAACCTGCATCAGCAGACGCCCTGACAACACACAAGCATTGTCATTACAGTGAATCAGTTAATCCTCTGGGTGGGATAACCTCCTAGGACACAGGACAAGCCAGCAGCCATTACAGCATACCAACATGGAGACATACAAACCATACTGTGGCCTCGGGCAGGTCCACTGGGTACAGAAATACACCCTGGCAGCTTCCTACAATAGTACAACTTCCAAAACACTGTGGTGAGAACTATCAATAGCACAGAGTCTTTTATGGGCTGTGAAACTGGTACTGACAGTTCCTCACTTTCATCTAGCCAGGAGAAAATTGAGGTAAAAGAAAACGCTTTTAACAGTTGTAGTAAAAGCGATTTAAAGAAGAATAAGGAAAGAGAGGACAGCAGCTGAGCGACTGGCTGAAGACTAAAGGAGGCAGTGCTGAAGGCATAGGCAATTTACAGCCTTGTAGTCAGCAAACAATACAAAGAATTAGACATGCTAACCACAACTTCGCCAGGTACCAATCTGATGAGGAGGAGGATATGAAACATGGAATGATGTTACTTTATGGTTAACCTGCTGTCAATGACTCTCCTTTGACAGCAAATGGGAATTGTTCTGTAAGCTCAAAGCAAAGCTCTCTCTTGTGACTTACTCTGCTCTCATGAGACCTCACTTGGAGTACTGTGTTCAGCTTTGGGGCTCCCAACTGAAGAAGGACATAGAGCTGTTGGAGCAAGTCCAGAGGAGGGCCACGAGGATGATCAGAGAACTTGAACACCTCTCCTATGAAGACAGGCTGAGAGTCGAGGTTATTCAGCCTGGAGAAGAGAAGGCTCCGAGAAGAACTTATAGCAGCCTTCCAGCACCTAAAGGGGCCTACAGGAAAGCTGGAGAGGGGCTTTTTACAAGGGCCTGTAGTGATAGGACAAGGGGCAATGGCTTTAAACTGAAAGAGGGTAGATTTAGATTAGATCTAAGGAAGAAATTTTTCACAATGAGGGCGGTGAGGCGCAGGAACAGGTTGCCCAGAAAAGTTGTGGCTGGTCCATCCCTGGAAATGTTCAAGGCCAGGTTGGATGAGGCTTTGAGCAACCTGATCTAGTGGAAGGTGTCCCTGCCCATGGCAGGGGGGTTGGAACTAGGTGATCTTTAAGGTCCCTTCCAACCCAAACCATTCTATGATTCTATGATAGTATCCTTAGCAAGATGTCAAAGAAAATACTTCAGAATCCCAACACAGACAAAAACCAAGGCAAACTTCTTGTTGGAATTACTACAACTGAACATTGTCATTTATTCTCCTTCTATTGTTTTCATCATCAGTTTCTTTGCCATTCGCAAGTAAGCTGCTATGTATTTAAACACTCCTGTTAAGGCAGTTAAAGACACAAACCTATAGGCGAGCCACTAGAAGAAACATCTCACTGCTCCTGTGGACCAATGGCAAAACTGAAACCCTTTCCCAAACTAGTGCAAGGCTTGACCATATTGACTTAAGAGTTGGGACTGCAGTTTACCACTTCCCTGTTCCCTTCTGGAAACACACCAATACTACTACTAAATCATTTTCAAACTTCTGAGCAGCCAGAGGATAAGGTTCTTACACCTTTTGGTGTGCTTTCTGTTAACACAGTAAACACGTGCACTAGTGCACAAGCCCTTTCTCTGTGGTCTCAGTGCCAGTCTCAGTTTTTCTGTTGTTCAGCCCTTATTTTCTGTGACTTCAGTTTAAAGTCCATGACTGTTCAATCTAGCAACTAACCAAAGTAATGACACATTTATGAAGTAAAAATGTAACACTAATATTTACTCTTAAAGGATACTGTTTGAAAAAGAGATTAAAGCCTCTACTGCATTGTATGGGTAAGATCAGGAAATACTGAATTAGTAATGGTTCAACCACTTTGGAAAAAACGTACAAATTTTCCACCATTATCATCCAGAAATATTTTAAATGTTTTTATGTCAAGACTAAACAGAATGTTTCTGAAATCACCTTAATGATTTTTCAATCTTACTTCCCTTGCAAGCAGAGCCAAAAGTCCAAAACACCACTGAAAATTCTCTTCCGCAAAAATGTGCAAATAGACCAGTAAGAGGTTAACATCAGAAATCAGCTTTTTGTTTCAGGTTTTCCAGTTAACATTTGAAGTCTCAGGAAGCTCAGGAAAAACTGACACCATTTTAGGTGCTTAAACTAACAAAAATCAGAATTTCAGCAGTCTTCAAGCAGGCAATGTGCTTTCTTTCTATGCTGGCACACTGTCATTACATTAACATAAGTAATATAAATAATTTTATTTATACAATGATAATAAATAACAAATGTAGCAAATTCTTCATATTAGTTAAACAATTTGCTACAACAAAAAACAAATTGTAATGAATAGTTAGAAAAGCCTAGTAATTCAAGCTTTCATAAGCAATACCATACCTATGCCTGTCTTTCTCCCATCCTAGAGTTACTTGCATTCACTAAATAATCTGATCACTCCAGTGAACAGCAGCCTGAATGGAAAAATGGAATGCATTTATCACCAATATTATTCTATTTTAGTCAAAACAATATGAGAGATAAATACAGTCTAATTTATGAACTGGTACTAGGTGAGTTTGACTTTTTTTATATAGCTTCAGTAATGCATCTCATTGCCTATCATTTTTTGCTATTTGTACCTACACAGAACGGAGATGACCTATAGGAAGAAACAACTAACAAAAAAAGTGAGTCACACTTGGTTCTTTTATTAATATTTTTATTTTCTCATTATAACTAAAATACTTCAACTGCACTGTATAGCAATTACTATACGTTTAGGAGAACTGATGATAAAACCAGGAGACCCATTTAGAAGTTTTCACCTGTTAAGACCTACCACAATGAATTAGACCCTGAACTTCTAGTTATGCAAAAGATATCTATAAGAAGAGTAATACTGCTCTTCTATTGTCTCACTAAAGTTGATTGAAACAGACAATAAAATGAAAAGTACTGTATTGCATGAATATTATCAGGGCTGCAGCCTGGTTTCAGTAGAACATTCTTCAGTAAAACTTAGTTTCCAAATCGAAGAAGAAAATTATGTTTAAAACCACTGGCCATGTTCAAAACAGGAGAAAAATCCTTCCTAGATCTTCATCTGCTATACCAGCCTCAACAACTTGAAGCAATGAAAGGCCACCTCAGCATTAGTTAACTCTATCTTCAGTTAGAAATTTACATGGGACTGTGGTCTAAACTGTACCTTGCAAAAACAAACAAAACAAACAACAATAACCACCATCCTTGAAATTCTCTGCAGCTCACAGGTTATACAGCACTTTAGGAAGATGGTTCACATGTTGTAGCTCCACATGGATTCACGCGGAGCTCTCAGAGAAGGGGCAGAGTGCTCAATTGGCTTAAATCTGTGCCTCCTCTGATGCTACGCTGCATCACAGCATCCAAGACCACTTGCTGACAATGTTCTGGAAGGCTGCCTAAAGTCTAAGTGATGACGCAGCCTCTGGCTTTCATCTCCAGTGACTTTCCTACCACTAAGCCATCTCCAGAAGTGCTGGAAGAGAGGGCAGGAGAGGTCTCAGAAGACAGCCTTCCTCACTTAGACCTAGAATTCTGAAAACTTGTCATACTGCTCTGTGACTTTTATCCAGCATAAAGGGATGAAGGGAAGACTTACATGCATAGGTATAAATTGGGTTATAACTAAACCTTCAGAGAAGATCTGTAGCTCATGCTGCAGATCACTGATGTTGTATATATTGCTTCCTGCCAGCGCTAGCAGGAAGATATGGCCACTGAAATGCACTGCTTGTACTCTGGAAATTCTACTTTTGCTTCCCTGGCTTCTTCCCACAACAGCCTGAAAGCAGGAAGACAACTCATGCTTGCTGCAGCAGAGCTAGCCCCAGCAGTGAAGTATCACCATCTCCTGGAATAGGTGCACTTCGTTAAGATACTGCAGCAGAACTTCCCAAGATAATGAACATTTGCAACTATCAGACAGGACATGCAACGCACTCTTCCTTACAAGGAGTATTTTTTCCATTTAGCAGACACAAGCCTTCAGAAAGGGGGAGGAGATAGGGTAGTGATCCTAACAGCAATCACAACTCACATCACAAGCTTGATGACCGTCTCTACTACAGCTATGGGCTTAGCAGCACAGATTTTGAACTGCTGCACGTCCACCAAATTTGATGTTTCCTCATTCTCCTCTTTTTGTTGCTCACAAAGAACACGATTGCTAATTTCTTCCCTATGTTTATATCTGTTCTTTGCTGAGTAATGCAAGAATAGCAATGAATTATTGCAAACTATTAAATGACTCCTTCTGCAAAGAGCACATAACTCATAAAGACCAAATACAGCAACTTTAACAAAAATCTATAATTATTTTGTGAGAAGTTCCCAGAGAGTTGTAATTGTATTATAAGTCCTCAAAGCAAGGTCCTAGCTCTTACAGAGCATAAAGAAAAGTTAAAAAATTCAAACTTTTCCTAACGTAAAAATCAGAAGATATACATGACACTAAAAAAATAAATTTCAGATAATGTCATGTTGGGGTTTTGTTGGGTTTTTTTAAACAGATGTAACAATTCTGGGGAGCCCTGAATTACAATTTATGAACAGTCAGGGACAACAGCTTTAAATCAGTTGTTGTTTCTCATTTCAAATTTAAGTCTGAAAAATAAATGCTGCTTCTTCGTGATAGATTGAGTCTCCAGACCTACTAGGAGGAAGTAGAGAGTCGGCGTAAGGAATTCCTTTTCATGGAAAAGCAGCTGAATTTATTACAGGCTCTTCAGTTTCTGGTAAGTTTCCACATTTAAGAAACAGTTTTGCACAAACTGTTTTTGCCCACACATTTTTATTATCTAGTAAGTAGGTGAAAATTTCATCGACTGATTTTTCATTCCCAACAGTCTTATACTTCCCATATGCTTGTAAAACCTGCTCAACTCAAGACTATATCATGAGATGACATAGATTCAAACTTTAAACAAATACATAAAGCCATGACCCATTTGTTTTGATATTCTGCAATGTTCCAGACAGGGAGAAAAGCCATCACTGAAACCATGAGACATACAAGACTTCACAATTTATTAAGATTAGCTAGGTTTAGTTAGCACAGTAATGATTAGTCACTGAATATGTGTTAGTCTGAAAGCCTAAAAGGTCAGGGATCAAGGAATTATTTGGCTTAATTGTGTTTAGTTTTTTTCCATCTTTTAAATAGTTAAAAATTTCTTTAAGTCAAGCAGAACTTTGCAAATGCAGAACTCCAAGTATATTCCACACAGAACAACAAACGCACCTTAAATATCGCATGTTTTTTCACTTTCAGATTATATTTGTAGAACTGCCTGCTGTGAAATGACAAAGTTCATGGTTCATCTGAACTTTTGAACTCAAGTGAGTATTTGACACAGCAAAACAATCTAAATGAACCTAACACAAAGTTTTCATAGTTTAAACCTAGCTTTCAGGCCTTTGTCTGGGGCAATTGGGTAGGAAAGTTCTTTATTGATGTTGTAAAAACTACCAGTTTAATAACAGGCAGAGAGAGTGGAGAGATCAGTGGAAAGAGCACCTTAGCATTTCTGAAATAGTGCTGGTTTGGTAGTTCATTGAACTTTACCTGACCCCATTACGAAGGCTTCCCCAGGACAAGTTGTAGCTGCATTTGTGACAAGACTGAAGCTTCCTATCTTATTTCAAATAGGCTCCAGGGCTGGGAGTTCACAGATAAAGTTAGTTAAAAAAAATACTCTGCACACATGAATTCACTTGGCTCCCTGCACTGCTATTTCATTTTTATGTTCAGGCTGGATTGTCTTTATTATGAAGAAGCTGAAATCTTTTTTTCCAAAAGGAAAAAGTTTGTCACCTGCATTCCTGACATGTACCAGAAAGAGTCCTTAAAAAAAAAAAAAAAAGGGAAAAGACAGGGCATTTAAGATTCTTATACTGATGCTCCTCACAGATCCTAAATCTTGGCCTGCTTGCACACGACTGCTGTGAGGCCTTCTGAACGTTAATAAAAATTCTGCATCAGTCTCAATTCATGCTTTATCAATTTTACACCTATCAACCAACAAAACTTGGACAATATTTTGAGGCTTTTAAAATTACTTTTAAGACCCTGCAAGATGTCCTGCACTTCAGGTTCACAATCAGTCTCATAACTCACTAGCGCATATGAATGACAAAGATTTCTGACCATGTTAGAAGTGCTGACTGCACACTACATAAGGTTCAAATGAGCCTGACAATATCAACAGATGAGCGGTAAAACCTCACAACTGTTCAGTCTCCTGTAAATTCCTAGTGAAAATAATTATACCGCACACGAATCTGTATTTCACCAGTCTGTACTGGAATCACTCACTACCTCTTTCCATCCAGAAGAGTGAAAAAAAGCAACTCAGAGATTACTTACAGAGAGCAGCTGTAATAATCACTAACAATATTACAATTAATGTCACCTCTCTGATGTGCCTTACTAACACAGTTAAATTTTTATTCAGTTGAACTATGACAAGAAGACAGATTCGAGAATGAGAAAATTCCTAAAGCAATTTGAAGACATTTGGTATGACTAACTTTCTCTTCCAACTGAATCTTCCAAATCCACCTTTTAACACCAAAGCCTACTCATACAGCTCGGTTTCTAACCCTTCCGCTTCGCTTGCGGGCAGCTTTTACGTCCAAGATACCCTCCTCTATTCACCCAAGGTGTTACCATTTTGCAGGAACGAGAAAAGGAAATATCTATCTTGCTGCATTTAAAAAAAAAAAAAAAAAAAACAACAACAACAACACGAACAAAAAAACCCACAACCACAAACAGAGCCCGAAGAGCCCGTGGCTCAGGGGCTGCCCCTCCCGGGAGCGGCCCTCCGCTGCAGGCTCACCCCGGGAAGGCAGCCGGGGGCGGCGGGGCGGGCGGACGCGTAACCGGGCGGCGGTGCACCGGGCGGCGTTTGAGCCACTTCGGCGCACCGCCGGTTCACGCTGCTGTTTCTGCAAAGTTTTTCTTCGCCGCTCGGATGTGCGCGAGCCAGACATCATCACTGTGACCTGCGAGAGGCTTCTTCACAGTAAATGGAGCACACGTCACCCTCTGGGGCCGCTCCATCCGACTTACTCCGCTCCTGATCACGCAATTAACACGTTATACAGATGCAAATAACGATAAGGAAGAAGCTTAGCCGGCACCCAAAGCCAATCGCAGACCCGCTTCATTTCAAACGGCTAGACAAAGGGATGCCGCGTACCTGCAATTAGCAGTCCCGGTATCTTCTTACATCACTTGCAAAAGGCACCAAACCCGCGAGGCTTTTGCAAGGAGGGGCAGCCACCTCCGGCCCGCGGCGGAGCCGGGCACCGCCTGCGCCTGCAGCCGGGGCGGCCGGCCCCAGCAGGGAGAAGCCGCCGCGCTCACGGGAGGGCAGCGCGGAAACGAGCCCGTCGGCGGGGAGAGGGCAGCACGCCGCGGTGCCGGTGTTGGTGCCGGTGCCAGCCCGGGTGCCGCGATCCGCCGGGACGCCTCCCGCGGGAGGCGCCGGGAGCTCCGCTAACGTCTGCGGCCTGAACGCACCTGCCGCGCGCACCTGCGCGGCCGCGCTCCCCGCGCCGCTTCGGAGGGGCTCCTCGGAAAAATCCGTCCAGAAAGGCGGCCAGCGGGCTCCCTCGGGGCGAGGGAGCCTGGAAAACGTTGTGGCACCCGCAGCGTGAATCCAGCCCTCCCTGTTAACCAGGGAGTCCCGTCAGTGGTGGCTGAGGATTTTTTGAATTTTACTTATTTCCAGTTTCAGGACCCACATGTGCTCTACAGTGTCCTAAAATACGTGAGGTAGCCGACAGCGAGTCCCTGACTCACGGTTTGAAGGGCAACACCCCACCGAAATTCCATACAGGGACCTGTTCTAAAGCAGTAACATTTTGTACAACACCCAAACACAGCTGGGTGAACCCTGCCGAGAACCACAAGCCCAACGAAGCCTGGACCCAAGGCGCAATATGCACCCTGCAACTGTGCCAGCACACATTTACCCCACCGCTTATAAGCAGCCACCGGCTGCTGTGCTACATAAGCCTTGCTGGGCACTGCTTTCCTTTGCCTTCTGCAACACACTAAAAGGAGAATTTCTTTGCCCCCCTCAATACGTGGGAGTGATTTTGCTGCTTCCTGCTCTGTGAAAAGGCTGTGAGTTGGGATTCATCCAAACTGAAGGTGGAGAAGGAGTGGCTGTTGGCACCCATGTGGTGATCCAGGGAGGAAGTTACCTCTGGCACCTGGAATGATAATGGATAGGAAAGAATTTGTTGCCAGCCCCCCCGAGGCTGCAGTTACCTTCACAATGACAGGTGTGGATGACCAATATGTGTTTAATCCTTCAGATCCTCCTATCTTTCTTCTGAGAAGTTCAGAACAGTGCATCGAGCCCATTCCCCAGATGAAACACTGAATCCTCTGTGAGACTTAGGAAGTTGACCCTTGCTCTGTAGACCCTGTGTGTGCCCCTGCTCTCCCATTTCTTTCTAATTTGTTGTAGGACTTGTACTGGCAACCTATTACAGAAGCATCAATCAAATCAGCTCCTAAAATGGCTTGTTAGACTGCTGTGTTGATGCATGCATTTTTAAGAGATTGTGAGGGAGAAAGTTTAGAAGCAAGCAATGCCACTGAAATTGGCTGGGGCCAGTTTTATTGATTCTGGAGTAAGCAGAAGCCATGTAGCAAATACACACGGATGTGCAGAGTACAGTGTTTGGAGCTATGCAGTAAATGCCACAAGCTTTTTAAAAGTCTATGTTTAGAGATAACATCTTTAATCACACGGAATTTCCCTGCTTGGTACTGAAGGAAGGTCAGGTCTACAATTCAAGATAGCTAGCAGATAATACAAAAGTTAAGTCTACTGTTTATGGGCTGGTGTGTGTAGCTATTTCATAAGCTACAGGGCAGCAGCAAATAACTCTGGCCTCTAGAGTTATTTTTTTTTTTTTTTGTACACAGAAAACTATTAATTGTTCTTCTGTTGACATCACTGCAGGTCTCAGCACTATGTCGCACAAACGCAAAGCAGAAAAGTCCCGAAGTCCCTGCCCCGAAGTGCTCTACTATTAAATAAAAGAGAACAAATTACAACGGAGTTTTACAACAGAACACCAGAACAATACTTGTCAGCTTGAAGAGCAGGTGTCTCAGGGCCCCAGCAGCCTGTCATTGGCAATTTTTTTGTAGGCATTGTATCTAAGGGCAATGAAGATAAATAGGTTGCAATTCTTTAGAAGTTCTTAATGGAGCTTCTGCCAAATATATGGATGAAAGCTCTCTCGTGCTCTTTTGAAAATGTAACAAGTGGAAAATAGACACTGGCATCGTTAACAGATTAAAAATAGGAGTTGACCTTTAGATGCTGAATTAGAAGCTCATATAAGCTATGAAACTCCTTAAAAGAAAAGACAAATCACTTACGCTGACTTAGACTATGGAGAGAATGATTGTGAGAGAGAGGTGAGTGAAATAACAGTCTAGGAAAATACTCTTTTAGCCATCTTTCTGAACAGAAACGAAGGGAGAAAAACTGGATTTGTGAATACCAGGCAAAAAGATGTGTTAGAAACTACGGTATGAGTGAGTGAGAGTTTCATAAAAAGGTTTTAGCCGTGCAGGTATCTGGAGGTCATGGATCAGGAAAAATCCGTAAGATAAATATAGTGCCATGATCAACACCGATACCAACTCAAGTATGTGGTGTCATGCAGACAAATGGATGAGGGTTTATTACATAGGACTCAGCTGGTGCATATGGTCTGTGGACCAGTTCCTTGAACCAGACTCCCCTCTTTGCAGCTAATCACAATGATTTGTTCTTCAGACTGGATGTTGCCCTGGGCATTTGGGCTTTCTCTACCAGTTTTGAACCACTTCAGACAGTATTAGAGCTTGAAGTATTAACACGGGTAGAAATACAGACTTGGCACTCAAATAGTTCTAGACTATAAACTCCAGGGCAAAGACTATTATGTTTCATAACCATAACAATGTTTTTTATGGCTAAGATTCAAAAGAATGTATGTTAGGTCTGTACTCAGATTTGTCTGAAAAATAAAGCTCTGAAAAACATCATGTGGAAGCTAATTATTTGTTTCATACCATTAATCTCATTGCACTTCTCTAATCACCAATTACACCTTTTATTTAGTTAGGTTCGATGTAACTGACTCATGCTCTAAGCACATTATTCAACAGCACAGAAGCAGTACATTAAGAGAGATGTAAAGAAATGCACTTAGTTATAGTTATCACTATAACTACAAAGATGTATTTTTCATACGTTTAAACCAAAGGACATTTTTTATCTTCTGTTTCTGGTATTTCCTGTACTACTTTTATGTAATCAGCACCAGCTGTATTGTTAATACAGTTCCCAGCAATGCAGATTTCCAGCTCAAATAATTGACAGCTTTCTCCACTGACCTCATCCTCTATTGAGGCATTGTCTCCAAAACACTTTCCACAGACATACTCTTAGCATTTGCATACTCTTAACTCCTGCCTCTGGTTACTGTACTGTCAGATCACATTGGGTTCTCTGTCCATCCATTGTTCTGAAGTTTCTGGAAATTAATGTCATGATGTTGCTAAAATATTATGAAATGTACATATCTTGGTCATTCTGTCATCTGTCGTAAGACATTATTCTTGCACAGCATCCTTCTTATTACATGTTCATGCTTGTTTTGTCACCAACTGTCCTTCCTCTGCCAGTATGTAGTACTGCTCTTGTATTACAATCTTAACAAAAACTCAGACATCTATGCAGGCCTCTAAGTTTCTGGCAAGAAGGCCATTGACTTTAGCCAATTTACGGTCTCCTCTATTTATTTTGTTCTGTTTGCCACACTCTTAATTCTCCCAGGAGTATGGTTACTCACTTAAGGACATACCCTGCTGACCAAGGTCTGCCCTCCAAATGAGTTTTCATTGGAAAAGGTAACATTGCAGTCCCTTCAAACCATCTAATTGTGGGTGGTGTCAGCACAGCCCTTGCTGAGACCATACTGCCCTGACATGCTCTCAGGTAAAACTCTTAAGAATAGATGAGGTGGCCCGGATAGTTCCTCTGCTGGATCATTCAGCAAAGATTTCACACAAGATGATCTTACATCTTTGATCTGTAGCAGTGCAACTGCCTCCCTTGATTGTGGCACTACCTTTTCCTTTAAGGCCTTTGGCTTATACATTTTATCTGTTTCACATCTCTCCATCTGATCATGTGTGTTTTCAAATCGGTGTGCAGTCTTTAGAAGCAGCGTGTCTTTAAATCCAGCTAGTACCGATCACTGTTAACTGCTGCCTCCTTTTGCAGCAGGCATGCTGAGCTGCCTCTGGATCTATTGCCCCAATAAACACCACATCTGTGACCTCCGCTCATTCTCTTCTATGGACCTCTGTGTTTCTTTCTTGGGAAGCATTTTTTTTTTTCAGAGAGGTTTTCTTTACCTTTTGAACATGATGTACCATAGTTTACCATGTGCTGGCAGTTTTGCTTTTAATGGGATGATTGGTGCTCTATTACTTGCACTCCTTCCCAGTTCTCTTCCCTGTCAGCTCAATGTGCAGTTTGTAGTCCACCAAGCCTTGCACTTCCTTCTCTCTTCCAAATTAACATCTCCTCCTGTCAAATTCATTTAGGAGCTACTAATAGCATAATCATCAACCTGGCATTTCTATCAGGTATCATCCAACCCCCACTTCAATTGATTAAAAGACCCTTTCTGATCTAAGAGAACTCTGGATTGGACCTTTTAGTATTTAGATTGTACCTTGCAGAGTAGTTGATGACATAAAGTTTTGAACATTTTTTTCTATATCGAGCAAAAATAAGTTGTATTTCAGAAGAGGTCTATTTCAAAAGACCTCTGCTGATCTTCCAGTCACATATCAAACTTTATCCTATATCTCACAAATAAGGAAAACAAAACAAAAGATTCCAAATCCTTCTGTGAGCAGGCCTATGAAAGCCATAGCATACATATGTATCATTGCTTTTCATGCAACAGAATGCACATTGATCCATGGGCTCTAAGATGCCTTGGAACAACTGAAGCAGGACTTTGTTGTGAAGTGTGTCTGACACAGATTAATTTATGCAGTAGGATGGAAAATCTTGCCTTACAACCTATGCAGTGTTGCTTAAAGATAGCAAGAGTGCATTATGGCATTATCTAGGGGCTACTACTTTCACTGTTATGAACTTCCAGTGAAGTAAGTGGGATTACTCACGTGAGTAATGTAAACAGAATTCATTCTCAAATGAATTATTTCAGCAGATCTGTATGTAGATTTCACAAAAGACTGACCATCTTAACATTTTTTCAATAAACATACATCATTGACTTTACATATTTTGCTGCTGGATTTTCAGCTTAATTTTAAAATTTTCTGGTTAGTATTTTAACATTTTTAATCTACCCAAAAAGTAAACAAAGGAAAAGGTGAAGGTGTTTCACAGACACAAGTGCTTCAGGCAACTGTCAAATGTAAAATTCAGTGGAAAGCTTCAGCATGTCTCTAGTTTAACTCAGTTAAGGAATGCTGCAAAAACAGGTGTTGTCTGACACAAGCAATAATTATCTTTCACCTTGATGGATGTTAGTTTAATCTGTTTTTTACATGGTAGCTAGGTCTCATCTGGGTTAACGCCAGAAAGCAGATGAGATGTTTTGCGTACTTTATGTATGACAATACCCCAGATAGTTTTTACTCTCCGTTTGTATTTATTATATAGAACAATTTTAATACTCTCAGTGGTTTATCCATTAAATTTTAACTCTAGATTCATTTCATATTACACTACCAATGTATTTTAAATGAGCTCACAATTAAAGTGTTGGCTTTTGAGCACTGTGCTGGAAGAAAAGAAACTAATCAACAGGATATGCTTCTAAAATATGGATGGTTACCTATGCAATATTTACAAAGCAAAATGGCTTGAAGTACAAGGTTAGAGGAACAAAGTTAGAAAAACCCCGACTTGCTATCATTCCTTTGCGTATATTACATTAGAGCAAAAAAAACCTTTAAGTTCTAGCTCTAATCCAAAATGCTTTATTACTTTCTAGTATCCAGTGATTACATTACATCCTTCATCATATTAAGCCATTCCAAACTAGACTACGCCATTCCTGTGCCCTTGGGCAGACTTTCTAGCCCTGTGGGAATGGGAATGGTCTATAAACCATGCTCACATTGAACTTGGCACCATTTCAGAGATTGTCTTTGCATAAAGATAAACAGTGTTTTAACAGTTTCTTCTAGGTATTAGGCAATAATTACAGCAAGTTAAACAAAAGGCACGCGGGCCCTACTGGTTTGGCAATGTTTTTATAGAGCTTAAATTAATAGATACGTAGTACACCACCTCTAATGTAAGGTTCTTGGTGGTATTTCTTGCTTGTGCACATGCATGATGTTACACGTTGGAATTATTTAATTCTAGCACTTACGCTAGTCACAGCTGGCTGGTGACTGATACCAGAATGTGTACGAGTACATGCTAATTTCCACCAGAATATGTTGTCCCAATCAAGTGCCCTCTGTTTCTCAGGAGCTCCTGATGGCTAAATTTTCTGAACACCTTTGTGAATCAGCTACCTTCAGGAACGAGAAGAGATCAATATACAGTGATGCTGCACTGCTGCTCTAATTTACATTCCACGTCTTGATAGCTCTCACATGACACAGAATTTCAGCATGACAGTAGCCTTATGCACTGAAAACTGTGGGTAAATCTTAGCAGCATTGGTTACCTCTGAACATACACCCTACTTCTCCCACTGTACAGAATAGCCAAGGTTTAGGTACGCTCCTTGTAATAGAGACTGGTTTTGTTCCATGTGAAAGCTATGAAGCTTGTTTAGCTGGCACTAAAAATTTACTTCTAGCTTTCAGCTTCCTAATTCTTTTTCTTAAGGAGTCTTGAGTTGAAAGCTTTAACAGTTAACAGCTTAGGCATACATATGGTTCTCTCTGTAGTCCGCATGCCCTAAGATTCTCACTCATTTCACCTTAAGACAGCTACCATTTCTCTGGTGTTATGGTGTTAGGCTAAAACAAATGACAGCACATAGCAGGAGCAGAAGACACGACTACCTGAAAACCTGTGTTTAAAGCAGACTGTGGTCTGCAGGGCTTACAGATACACAGGGAAAAATTGTCCTAAAGTCATGTTTCTGAAAGAGCCTGTTAAAAAGGATTTCTTAGCCCCTATGAAAGCAAAGTACTGAAGGAACCTGGAGAACCCTCTATAAAGAGTTACCAGTGAATTAGAATGCTCTAGGCTGGTGCTACATTTTGTAACTGTGCACTTTGCCTCAGAGAAAACAAAAGTCAAGTAATACAGATGAAAAGTTCACAAAGTGCAAAAAACATTACAAGACAGACCTATGTAGTGAGGCAGAAGCTTATCCATTCATTATAGAACAATAAACTAGAAAAATAACAGAGCAACCTTCAAAGTTGAGGGATTTGATTTCAGTTGGGCACCTTTATGCGAAAAATATGGAAGAATCGTTGAGTTATTTAAAAATCCTATCCCATGTATGTTTTCATTCCTGTCTATTAAAACATATGTAACACTTTTTGTCTAATATACTCATGCTTCTCCAGCAGGAAATGATACCAAGATCATGTTTTCATTGCTAGAGGACAGCTCAAAACAAAATAAAACAAAAGTGCCTGCATTTGAGGGCAGTGTTTTATGTACTGAATATACAAACATAGTTTCAGAGTTGTACATCCTTTTTTTCATCTTTCAGGTTCCACATTTCAACATGACCCTCAAACCACAAACTCTGCACAGACTACAATGCTCGGCAGATGATTTTACACTCTATGGCAAAGAAACAAAAGATAAAAAGATTTAACCACGTGTGCTTAATTATTTAATAAAAATACTTATGGATA
Organism: Tauraco erythrolophus; assembly: GCF_009769465.1. Taxonomy (NCBI): domain Eukaryota; kingdom Metazoa; phylum Chordata; class Aves; order Musophagiformes; family Musophagidae; genus Tauraco; species Tauraco erythrolophus. The sequence continues at coordinate 18,494,294 of NC_141473.1, read as the reverse complement.
TATTTTAATTAAGAGTAAAGAGTAAGTCTTATAATAGGTGCCCAGGAATTTCTGTGAAAGACATTCATTTGAAAGATTGAACAGCTTTCAATATGGAATCTGGTTCTATTTTGTCAATGTTTTTAAGATGGCATTATGATTTATTTAGCAGCAGCTGGAGATATCATTACTAACATGTGTGCCCCTCCCAGGGTAAGTGTCGGAAACACTCAGCAGGCACCTCAGATACAATATTAATGTTTTTGGATGTTGCTACAATAGACAGAGAAAGTTCATATGTGTAAAGCAAGAGAAGAAAAAATCCTGCACCTGTGTAGATAGAAAACACGACTCAAATTCATACTCGAATTTGTACAACAATTTGTAAGCATTTTTCATCCAAAACCTCAGGAATTTCAGACTATGTAGAATCCTATGTCTTTAAAGAATTTTTCTTTAATAGGTTGAGATGGAAACCACACATAAAGCACAGTAACCATACCAAAACTCCAGTAGTTAGGACATGAGTTGAGGAGTTGTAAATCTGTGTTGAAATATGTCATTCACTGGAAGATTGGGGCAGCTATAAACTGAAGCATATTGAACCATATGTGAAATGGGAATAATAATAATTTTCTCATTAAGAAAAATGCAAAGAAAATGCATTGGGACTGCAGTACTGAGGTATTATATTCTTAGTGACCACACACAAGGCCGACCAATTTTAAAATACATCTCAGATGGTGCTGTTGAGGAAGCTTCTTAGTAGTTTGGGATTGAAAATTGCAAAAGAATTACTGCATAGTCATGGCACAGAAGCACAGCCACGCTCACTGAATTAATACAGCTCCTCTAGGTACAGATGGCAAACATGGAGGAGCTGCAAACCTCCCAATAGCCTATAAAAATATTTAACTTTAGATGGTTACCAAAAAATCATTCAAACCCTGGAAAAATGTCATCCTTTGTGCCAGAATGGCATGAATAAAAGAGTTAACTCTGGGCAAAATCTTTTAAAGACTAAGGAATAACTCAAGACGACAAGTACAAGAAAATGTGACACCAGTTCTTACATGTTTTTAAATAAAAATTAAAGACCCAAGGAAGAAGGAAAACCAAATACCACTCAGAGATTTACTTCAGAGAGCTCACAGAATATATGGTAGAAACACACAATCATGAAAGTTAATGAAGAGTGGAAGAAAAGACCAATGTAAGACAGATCATCTTGCATATATATAAAATGACAAAAACTAGAACATATTGTCAAGCTGATGCTACTCTGCACGCTATTTAAAGGAAAACTCAAGAAATCCTTTATTCAAAATCAGCAAAATTAGAATTGGAGGAAAAAAAAAAAGAGAGGCAAAACATTATTTCTAACATTCTAAACAACATGAGGACTGTCAAAAATAATAACTACCATTTGTGAGAAAAGCCAAAAGTGTGATTGCAAAAAGAAATTCTTTCTTTCCCTCTCCCACTTCCTCAATAAGGCCAAAAGAAATTGGAGACTTGGAGATTTCTGTAAGAAACTGATAAGAAACACCTTCCCAATGCTGAAGCAATACCAGGAGAAGCAATGTAGCCAGCTCTGGTTGCTACTACATGTTTGGATGTGTGTGCCTTGGGGAAAGTTGACTGCTGCTCCCTGGTCCTATCTTAACATAACTCTACTGTTGAATAGCAGCTGCTGAGTGAGCAGACTCAAAACTTAAGAAGCAAATACTGCTAAACTTAAAGAAATTTCAGTTAAGGAGTAGGTTTCCTCCTCCAGCACCCCTAGACTGACGTGAATGTACTGCTAAGAGTACTTTAGGCTTATATAGGATAATGAAGCTCTAAAGAAATTATATGAGACTGACCAGCTCAGACTTTTATTGGAGGAGGGATCAGGGAGTATGAGTTGTTTCTGTGTTCTTCTCCTCCTCTTTCTCCAGGGTTTACTGATTAGCAGCAATATTTCCACTTTTTATTTATGAATGAACTGTTCATTGTTGGAAATAGAATGAGAAGCAGATTTTTCTGCTATGCTGCTCAGAAGCAATTTTGACAGCAGACAGATGTTATCTTCAGTTTTGTGAGCAAGTGGATCTACGACCTTGGAATAGTATCTATGTTTTAGGAAGACGGTCTCTCCTTTCCTGTGTAGTCAGTCTACAATTCAGATTTGAATTAGATTTCTGATGTGATATAGCTGATGAGCGCTACTACCTTCTTTTGTTTCTCACCATTTAAAGAGATGTACGGTTGTGAAGAAAACATTTTTAACTACATAACCTTGCCTTATCATGGTTTCAAAATAGCAATCTTTAAAACATAGCTGGAATATCATTTTTTCTAACATTTGTTCCTTATTATACGTCTCAGTATAGATCACTATAAACTGAAGAATATTTCTTGTAAACATGAAATACACCTATAATGTTTTATTTTTAATAAATATATTTTAATATTTCAGATTTCTTCTGCCTAAACAGCACATTTTTACCAGAAACAAATACTTTGCTCATGTAATCACAGTATTTATCTAGCTAGTTAACATCACTGGCGTTTTATTACTGAAAGCATAAAATACGAAAGATTTTTCGCTTAAATGCAAAACTCCAAGTGGAACTATGCTTTCTGTTGTTTTAAGGAAGGACCTGCAGCATTACAAAAGGAACACAAATGTGTGAACTTATTTGCTTTTCTTGTCTTGCAGCTGATCTACTTAGGTGGGTCATTTTGACATCCCTATGAAAGGTATGAAATAGGAAATTGCCTATGATTAAGGAATAACGTGAAAGGATGTTTAATCTTTTTTTCTAGCCCACCTAACACATGCTAATGACCATCAAGAGTTTTTACCCTTTCTTGCTAAATGAAAGACAAGACTTTCTATTGTCTTCTAAAAAAAAAATGACCTTTTCCATTGTTCTTTATGTATTTGACTTGAAACACATATGCTTACACAAACACTAGAACACAATATGTAGCCTATCTGTTGATGCTACATGACTTTACTAACTAGTCAGAAATTATTTAGCTAGCAGTGATTTGTATTTTATTGAAAGAAGAATATATGTATTATCATATACATACCTACTAAATCAAATTACATACCTACTAAACATATGAAATATGTACACAGTAGAGACAAAAACTGTTACAGCTGTATATCTGTTAGAATAGTTAATTTGGCATTTAATTATTTTTTCATTTCTGATTTTGACAACAAAATATTAATACAAAATTAATAGAATACACTAATTTACTAAAGAGGGGCTACAAAAAAAATATACTTTTTTTCCATGCTTTGCACATATCCTCACTGTTACTGACAGCTCCACTAATTTTGAAGTCACACTATTGAATTCATCTCAATGTGGAGCAAGTTTATATAGGTTCACTTATTGTGTGATTACTGAACATGGTATATGTTGCTCACCAGCCTGGGCTGCAGCTCCAAGGATGCCATTGCATCTTCCACAGCCAGGAGGAAATGGCCCGCCTTTTGTAGGCAGGGTCTCAACCGTAGTTAATTAGTTAATTGCATTCAGTTTCAATTCATGCCAGCTGGGTAATAATAATTGGATGCCATAGGTATATATACATAAGAGTTTAAATTATCCTAAGTTTATGCCTGTGATTTAATTTTATATACCTATCACAAATCCAATTCTTTACATTTTTATATGACTTACAGGAAAAGTACCTTGTAAAATTTGAAGAGATTAGATAAGAGGACGGTAGCTCAGACTGAACTTCTAGGAATCACTGTAAAACTATTTCCCGAGCAAATTCTGATATTAAATGCTTGCATTCTAAAACGTAGCAATGGCTACTTTTGGATGATGACTTATGAGGCACGTTCAGCAACATGTAAGAGGAAAAGATCAATTTTCCTTTATCAAATGCCAAAGAAGAAAGCCGAGGGTTTGGTCACTCTGGAAATTGATTATGTAGTTAATCCATTAAAGGATTATGGAAAAGAAGAACTATTTCTGCACCACAGGAATGCAGATATTAAAGATTAGTAATAAACAATATGCTCTTATAAAAATATTCATTTTCTCAAGTAAGTCAAATGTTTAGCAGTGCTATTACAGCATTGGAATATTTCATTTCTTCTTTCTTCTTTTTAGAGAGAACATCCAGGTTAAACAAAACATGTCCAAAAGCCCTCAGTTGCATTTTTTAATTATTCACATTCAGATTGGCTATGCTATTAACTGTACTGCCTTCTGGAGTAAGTGAAGCTAGGTGAGGCAGGTATAAAACCTAATGATTGCTGTTCCATGCACTTGGTTTCAAATATCTCTGAGTTTTACAAGCAGGGCAGTAGGAAAGAGAACCACTCATTCAACTGCATGCTGAAGGCGTAAGACTAATATTTTGAAAACCTCTAATTCAAAGACCTGTTATCTTTGCTTGACCTTATTTCCTGTCATTGGCAAGAAGTGAGCTGCTTCTATTCACTCTAATAGCCATATAGTATAACCCTTGTTGTGAACAACTGCTATTTATGCATCCCTTTGTAGAACGCTCCAATCCTGGGAAGTCATGTGTCTGCCTCAGAAGGGTCATTTACAAACAGCCTCTTGTTTGACCTAAGGGATACATCATGCCTTGCCCTGTACTTTTTACCTTGTATACTGTGCTTCCTTCCTCTCATGTTTAACACGGCACAGGTGGTTCTGTGTTTCAAAACCAGGTGTCTAAGTCTGAAGTAATCTGCAGAAATGTTTACTTTCTTGTAATTTTTAGCTGGATTTCAGAAGTTATAAAAATGCAGTTATTTTTCTTTGAGGAGGAAAAAGCTATTTTTCATGGCTTCTTTCCATTTGGTAAAGAAAAGATTTTGGTGCCTTACCAGACATATTTGTCACCTGACCAAATATGAGTCTGAATCACATGCTTACTCCCTTTTCCAGAAAATTATTAATGATAAGTCATTGATTTAAAAATATATAGAAACAAATAAGTACTGACACTCTGTAGATGAAGAATTATAAACCTTTTCCACTATTAAAAGAATGGCTAATATGCAAATTACAGAATGTATTTTACAAGAGAGTCCAGGCATGAAAACTTTTTGAAGCCCCTCCACATTTCAATTCTATATTTCAATAATACACACATAGCTTTGTATAGGTAATTATATCTGCTTGAGGTTGTCCACAGCAGAAAAAGAGAAAATTCCTCTCTTCCTTTCTCAACTCGGTTGTGCTTCACAAAGATCTAGATCTCAAAAGAATGTAAAATCATGAAATGATACAGAAATAAAGGCATTAATTTACAGATTAAGTCATTATTATAGAGATTACATAATCTCTATGTAATTAGGAGAATATTGATATTTCTTGAAGCATGTTTTTCTGTTAAGATAGATTAACTATGACAACTCTCTATTACAAAGATTTTATCAGTCAATAAGTAAAGATATTTTGCACAACTGTAATCACAATAATTTTTTTCATCAGCTTTGAAAGAATTTCATCATTTTGATTCTGAGTGGAGAAACCAACAGACAAAAAATCAAGTCAGACAAGCATTTAAAAAAAGTATCCTGCTACTGCATTCTGTCCCCTCTGATACAGGAGGAATTAGCTATCGAGTATTTCACTGACGTACCACAAAGCTGCACCTGTTAACAATACCATCATCCATGTTTGAAATGCATATATTTTGAATTTTCCTGACAAGTTAAGGATTGTTTCATAGGAACTTGTACAGAACATATGAAGCTCAGCTCTACCAGTGAGAATTCATAGTAAATATATCAGAGTGGGTGAGATGTTTTATGGTGGTTTGTTTTGAGAAAATAACAGAATTGCTGGGCACAGAAAAAGCCTGCAGCAGAGCACTTGATGCTATGCTTCATAAGTGGTTGTTAGTTAAGATAGAGAATGTCAGAGCTGAAAGAGTTGTAAGGTGGATGAGCAATTTGCTAGAGGGGGAAGTGCTGAAAGGAGGAATATTTAGTCAGAGGTGGTTAGAGGAGAAATTACTACTGCAATTTCTTGATGATCAGTTTTGTGACCATCTCGTTTCGTAAGATGACAAAAAGCTGGAGGGTGGTGATGTCCAGAAGAGAATGATCAGAAAAACACATGAGAGAAACAGATGGTCTTGAAGACTACAGTAGCAATAGGGGAATGAAAAGTAATACATAAAATACAAGTATATATTTAGCAACTAATAACAAGAATTTAGACTAAGGGGCTCATCAGCTGGAAACAACAGAAGGGAAAAAAACACATCAGGAGGTATTACCTGATCATGGAAAGACTGAGTTGCCAACACAATATGGCTGTGAAAAGCCAAAAGTGATCCTGGAATATATGAGGTGAGGCATTTCCAGTGGAAATAGTCAAATATTCATAACACTGGAGAAGGTGGTGTTCAAACTTCATCTGGAATACTGTTCACATTAGCCCACCTTTTAAATTAATCTTTGTTCAAAATTGAATGGCTGAAGAGAAGGCTTGCTGCATTGGCAGGATCCTGGAGAAGAGAATGAAAAGTTTCGTGTGGTGCAATGGAGTGAAGTCTGCTAGAATGGTTCTCTATAAATGAAAGAAAAAACACGTACTCAAAATGGGAAAAATCTGATTTAATCTTAAAACCAAATTAGTGCAAGAAGAGGTAGATATAATCTAGCTCTGAGCAATTTTTTTTCTGGAATTTGAAGAAGCTTATAACATCAGAAAAGTGACGTTCAGGAAGAGCTTTCCATTAAGAATAGTGGAAGCAAAAAAACATATCTGGTTTTAAGACTGAGTTAGATACATTTTGAGAATGAGTTTTGTGACCACATAGTAGTTACTTGCAACAGCAGTGTCAAAGAAGGTCTCTTCTAGTCCAGCACTATAACATACATTGCTTGTGATAAAAAAATACTCTGATATAAAAATTATCACATTGTAGCCAAAATAGTTATCTGTAAAATAACACCTGCAAGGTATTGACATGTTAATATAGTTTCTCTCAAAATTAAAATCTAGAAACAACAGTTCTTTCTCTCCCCACTTCCTCTCACCACTTGCATCAGCAGATACTAAACTTGGCAAGAACCACTTCACCAAGCAATAGTAATGGTAGGAATATATTATACAAAATGTTGACCTGGTTATATTGAAAGTTTGGTATATTGTTACTTCCAAAAGAAAACATACCTTAGGATGTGGTGAAGTGTAGAAAGATCTTTTTACAGTCAACGTGAATATTTTAGTTGAATATTTCAGCCTTTGGAATGAGGGTCACTAGGAACTTAGCATTGAAGTATTCAAAAGTCAAACTCACTCCTCAGCAAGGGGGAGAAGCGTGTCACCCAGACAAGGTATGACTTATGTTAGGACAACTTTATTAGAAGTCAATTAGATGAAAAGGAGACACTTCTATTTTCCTTCTTTCAGGTGACCTCTTGAGCATATCTACTAGAAAAAATGCATCTAGGGCCCTCAAGACCTGCAGATTATTGAGCACAAAAATGGGACAGAAAATATCCTTTTAGGCTGGTAGTCCATGGTTCAGATTCCTAGATGCTCTGACAAAATTTTTAAATAGTAACAAAATAAACAAAGATAGACTCTTTATAGGACTCCTAGGTAAAGACTGGGTTGCTAGAGAAGTCCTGCAAGAAATTTTGGATAGATACAGCCTGGCTTTTCAAATTCAAGTGGAGTTTTGCTATCAACTCAATTGAGGTTCTGTTCCCATATTATACCTTGATTTTCTATGTAACATCGCATGGTCCCTGTGTTAGACAATGCCATCTTGACATCATATCATTATCAATTAATTTGATTTGACCATTTTAGCAATTTCTTATCATATCATCAATTTAGAATAAAATATGTAACAGGGATTGTTTGGTTTTGTTGTTTTGAAAGAGTTGGGTATAATTCAGCAAAAAGGTAAAAATAATGCAGCAGGCTACAAATACTGACAAAAGCCCAGATAGGATTCACTTCTGAATGCCCACCTAAAATTGGGACTCATCAGAAATCTAATTTTATTCCATAGTCTTCTATATACCAACATATATCTTTTATCTTTTTGGTAATTCAGCCAGTGCCTGAATATATCAGAATCTAGAGTTTTTAACATTTCTCTTTTTCCAACTTTTTTCATATAGGCAGTTGGGTAGGGTACGGTGATTTTCAGTTGTAGCACATTAGATGGTGTGAACACAGTAGCTGTTACTTCCTTCACCTGAATGTTACCCATTTCTGAAGGATCCAGAAATGAAACAACTGGGTGCCAGTTTTTCCTCAGTAGAACTAGACAAGCTTTTGATCTCATTATGATCTCCAGAGGTTGCTCCTGAAAGTATATTGGACATGAAAGCCCCTCAGAAATTAATTTCCCTGGTTTGAAGTGACATAGTTACTTCCTTAGCTTCATCTCATTCTGCAAAGGCCTTCTGCATGGTGGAGACACTGGGCAAGGACAGGCTAATGTGCAGAAGCTGGTCAGGAGAAACATGCAACACCATCTGTGCTCCTCAGCCTGCAATTCTCATACAGCCAAAGTGTTCGGACAAATGACCTTGGCTTCTTGTAGAAACTGAGCCTGGGGAATAGAAGCCACACACTTTCCATTAACTTAGAAAATAACCACCATCTCTGTGAGGGAAAGGGTCTGATGATCAAAAGTGCTTCCTAAGTTATCAGGATGCTGAGCAGATGCCATAGTCATATAAAATTAGAGGGAGTGTTTTGTACTTAATATTCCACCTTGCCCCTCTCAAAAAAAAAAAAAATTGTCCTAAATGAAAAGTGGTCCTTGTCCTAGTTTTAGCTGGGACAGAGGTTTTTTTAACAGCTAGAAGAGCTCCGTGTTTTGGTTTTACTCAGAGGCTCACTCTGAGAAGAACGCTGATAACAAGCTGCCAAGGACTTTTCAGTGTGCCGGAGTGCAAAAACACGGCAGGATAAGGGGGGAGCATAGTTGGGACAAGGGGGACACGATTCCCCTTGTGATTTGTGTGGAACTTAAGACTGAGGGCCAAACTGGCCAATTAGTATTCCATATCATGCAGCATCATGCCCAGTATAAAAGCGAGGGGCAGCCGGGAAGAAGGGCTTCTGCGCTTTGGCTCTTTTGCACTTTTGCTCTTTTGCGCTTGCTGCGCTGTTGCTCTGCTGGTTTTTTTTTCTTTCTTTTCTCTCTCTCTCCCTCTCTGCCCCTCTCTATTTCGGGGCCTCGCATTCGTCCGGGATTTGCAGTTTTCGGGACGAGACGGGCTTCGCATACGAGGGGTGGTGAGCACCTACACTGTATTAAATCATCTGTATTAAATCATTCTTATCTCAACCCACGGGTTTCCCGTTTATCCCTTAATTCTCTCCCTCATTCCTGGGGGTGGGGGAGGGGGAGTGACCGGCTGTGTGGGGGGGGGGGGGGGGGGGAGGAAGTTTTCAGCCTAACCCACGACATCCTTAACCAACCTCTCACATACCTACAGGTGCCGGTAGAACAAATCTGAAATGAAATTCTTCTATCAAGTGCTCAGTCACCCATAATCCTGATCATATCAGTCTATGTCACAACTGGCACATACTAACCCAAATGTTCATCTAGAAAAAATACATGCCACAAATTACCCATGACATGCTGACATTTTTCTCTACCTCATTTGCACTTCCAATTGAAAACAATTAACCAGCTAACTATTATTAATAGTTGCCCAAATACTGTGTATACTACTGATTGCACAGAAGTTGTGAGAAAACATGCAGCCTTTTGTCTGAAAAAACTGACCCACTGATCACTTTCTGCTACCATAAAATGCTTCTGTTCTGGAACTCCCAGCCACAGCCAGATTCTGTGCCTCCACAGTCAGCAGGCAGAGCAGAGCCTCCCTCCATGGGGTGGAAAATAGGGATATGTAATACTTCTTAAACAGCTCCCCTTATAACAAGCTAATATTTTGTGTAGGCAGCTTCCCCTCAATGAATCCCATCTATTACTCATCTTGCAATTAATGGACAGCTGATATTGCTACCATAATTTTACATAGAAATGGAAATAAAATATGTGTAAACAGAATTCTGCTTTGTTCTTTCTTTTTCTTTTTTTTTTTCGTGAAGATGAATGTAAAGGACTAGCAGAAACAAAAATGCCACTTTCCCCAAAACAAGTCAATGACCATTTCTCTGCCTGATGAGATGAAAAACTACACGAATCCAAGGTGCAAGTGTCATTGCTCAGTGCCCTTCTGGAAGATGCTATAAGCGACAAGCACAGCAAGAGAACCTACTTAGAACACAATAGATGAAAATCTAGCACAGAAAATAGATAGAGTGCAGGACTCGAGCAGCTAACATGAAATAGCTGTTGGTACAGGTTTGCCTACAACAGCATTTTGGGCACTGGCTTGGCCTGCACACACCAGCGCAATGGGCAAACTCTTCTTCCTAGTGCCAGGACATTCTGATAACGAGTTTGAACAGAGAAAGGTTAATGGTCAGGGACATCAAAGCAATGTTTAAGACATGATTTTAATCACAGTACAGCGCTGTACACCAATGATAATAATGCCCACCATCCAGTTACATGTCTTCATAGTGCTTATGCTTTCAAAGGAGAGAAACACTTTCTGCAGGGGCAGAGAGAGATGAAGAGACATACTGAAGGTGACAAGTAAGGAATCAGCAATCCCAGGAAGGGAACTCAAGCCCCAGCTGAGCAGTCTGGGACCTGCTCAGAATGTGTGGAAACCTCTGCGGTAAAGAATGGTGAAAAGGGCGCGCACATTTGTCAGTAGATAGTGCTGCTCTCCGTGTCAAAGTAGTGCTATAATTGGCATCCAGCAGCCTCCGCATAAGGCCACATGGTTAGAAGAAATTGCTAAATTATTTGACTTGTAAACCCAGTTTGAAATGTTAACTGCAGAGTATTTGTCTGAGTGATAAACTCTTTAAGGAGAAACCTTTGATCTCCAGTCAAGTAAAGACACTTAAAAGTGCTGAAGTCTGGAGCAGCCAGCCCTAAAGACCTTTGTTTGCAGCCATCGCTGGAAGAGGGGGAGGGAAAAAGCATTTTGCACAGTGATTGCCCAGAAGTTTGGCTTTGCTTGTAAAGCTGGAAGGTGAAAGGCCATGCCACTCCCTTCCCTCCCCCCAACAAAAAAAAAAGGGTTATCGAGCTTTATGGTATAAGGCAGTCCTTAACTTTAAACTAATGACTTAGGCTTGGCAAAGAAGTTTGTAGTCTGCAAAAAAGGCTTATAGACGGTGAATTTTCTTGTGGATGAAAAAACATTTTTAAGATCAAATTTGAAGTGGCCTGGGGTATCCCTTAAGCACAGCGTGTTGCAATAGAGTTTTGGTTTCTAGCACTGAAACGGGAAAGAGTTCAATCTGTGTGCCAGTTCCAGTAGAAACACTTACTCTCTTTATCACCGAGTTCAGATCAACAGGCCCAAGGCTTGCACGTGTGCGAACCGTCATTCTTCAGCATCACTCAACCTAAAACCAGCAGAGTGTTGGGCTGCCACTACCGTCCTCCCAGCAGAGTAAGAGGACAGTTGAACCATATGTGAACTCTGTCCTGCCACCGCACAGGCAGCCTCCAGGGGAGCCAGGCAGGTTTACTAACCTTTTTTGCCTCCTGAGTTTTTTTCACGGGTAGTATCCTTAATTTCCAAAATTCCTGGTGACAGAAGGAACTAGAGTTAAAAAAAAAAAATCTACCAGAAATTGGTAAGGCGCGAGTGTCACTCCTACTTCTTCCTGTGTCCTTTCACCACACCGGCTCTTGGACAAAAGTTCACAGCTGACTAGCAATGTCTGTGAACGGCAGATCTTTTAGTACTAGCTTTAGCCTCTGCTGAGCTCCCAAATGGGATGGTGTTGCTTGATGGGATCATCTGTTTACTTGAAACAGGACTGGGATCAAAAGTTCATTTTCATAGACCATTAAAGGACAATGATATATTAACAACTTCAGCCACTGCTGAGTTGGGCTGGATGTGACTCGTAGGTGAATGACACCATATGCCAGCCACTCTGCTTCTTACAAGATTTATTTCAAGAACCTTCCCTATACCTCTTAAGGAATATGGAAACAGCCATCTTCCATACCAATCTGGAAGATGTACCTGTAGGCAATCTCTGACACGTCATCTTCCCCTTAGAGGTCACTAGTGATTCATTACAGCATATTTTAAAGCCATCCCACCAGCCGTTGGATTTATTTCAATGAATCAGTAACAATATCTGACAAGCAAATCTTACCCATCTTTCACATTTTTGGTCACAAGGAAAACTCTGAGGGACTTACTACTTGTGGAGCATTAAATATTAAAGTCAGCATTTGTGATCCAGACAAAGGATGAGGGAGAGAGAAAAAAAAATGAGAAAGGGTGAAAATTTAACTAATTTCCGCGTCTTCAGACAGCACAATGAAAACGTGAGCTACAATTTGCATTGCTTCCCACAGGCAGCCCCCTGAAAAATAGAAGAAATACGACAGTGAATGATTTTTGATGTAAAAGCCTGAGTTAAGTTATTTAGGCTTTTAAATTATTTGACAATGTTTTTGCCAATTAACCATGACAGCTCCAGTCCAACCAAGAGATAAGGCAAATTTCTACAGAAACATAAAGACAGCTTCCTTAATCAAACAGGGACACTCAGAACGTGCAGCTGACAGACACATCTGCTGAAGGCCCAGTGTCTGCCTGTAAAAAATAAATTCTCCCCTGGAAAAGCATGATTTTTTGTTTTCCTCACGGAAAACAAACACTGAAGAGCAAGTAAAGGCCCAGGTCAGCAAATCCCACCCTCCTCCACATAGCCACCCAGAGCACAGCTAACGCCAAGAAGACTCGGAGCCCTGTCTGCAGCTTCAGCTGCCAATCCTTCCCATGCAGGACACGTCCTGCCCAGCTCACCAAACTCCTCTCCAAAGCCAAATCTCAGGTTTTTGATTACATGTTGTAAGGCCTTTTCTCAACTTGAGGGTCTTTCTCCCTGTGTAGTACAGTGTGTTTTGACTGCACCATCCAGTCCATTAGAAAATGCCAAGGAATGGTGTAAACCAATGCCAGACCCTTCTTGCACGAGAGGAAAATCAGAAGACTGGGAAGGGAGAGGTGGGAAATTCCCTGGGCAGCACCAGCACAGCTTAAGGGACTTCTGCTACGGTCTGTGGATCACACAACTGTCTGGTGGGACCGATTAACTGCTTTCAGCATAACAATGGCTCTTTCTCATCTCTGCCCATCCTCCCTGTCCCAGTTAAACGAGCTATTTCCCAGACAAATAAAGACTGGAGAGGCTGCCTTCCCTAGGGGTAGGAGACCGGAGAAGGGAATTCGGATGGGAGCGATGGGAGCCTAGTGACAGAGGTGGGAGACGGGGCCACCCTGAGCACTGCAATGGGAGATGAGGGGAAAGGGAAAGCCTGCTACAGGGGAAAGAGGTGTGGGCAGCGTAAGAGGACACGAAACCCCATTTACCCTCTGTCCTGGGATCTGCAGGAGGTGAGGGAAACCACAGTGCAGGGGCAGATATTAGGGATGAGGGACATGCAGGAGGTCGAAGGAGGACAGGAAAGGAGGAAGCTGACAGGGAGGTGGCCCTGGCCCCTGTGCCAGTTCAGCCTATGGGACCTGCAAAGTTCAGCAAAACCAGCAGGCAAAGGGCTAAGTTCCTGCTCTCCGCACTTGCTTGTCTTCTTAGGCACCTATGCGCCCTCCATCTGAAGGAGCTGAGCAGGCAGGAGGGCAATCACATTGACCTCATCTCAAGCTGGTGGCCTAACCCCATTCTTGCTGCTTTTCTGCTTTGGCTGCAAAGACAGAGCATCTGATCCAGAAGCTTCTCCCAAAATCCTCGTGTTCCCTCCAGTCCTTGGGAAAAACAAGCAAACAAGGAGCAGCAGCTGGGTGAGACACACTTTGTGCTTTAGAGGTGACAGGTCAAACTTCAGTTCCACAGTGTGTCTGTGTTTCTTTGCCTAGTGTAGGTAATGTGAAGATAAATAACGTTTTACATATTTCTACCTGACTTTATATAGCTAGATGTGTAACTCGATACATTTGTATAGAGTGGGTGAATATTTCTATTTCTAATCTGACTGCAGACTTCATGCTCTCAGATAAAGCAAGCAGTTTTAAGCATTTCAGGAATACAAGATTGGTTTGTAATATCGCTATTGTATTTCTGCCACTTCTGCTGAAAACAACTGTTCCAAAACCACAGCCAGCCATAGTGATATAGGAGAGCCTAGAAGGAGGGCTTTGAGAAGTGTGGAGTTCAGTATATGAAGAAAGAATTACAAGACAAGGACTTCATTTGTTAAAAGACATTGGGCCAAATCTTTCTCTACAACAAAATTATAACAAAGCAATTATCAAAAGAAAACCACTTTGAGTCTGAATCACTGTAAGTCAGCTCAAGTGTGATAGCTGTAAAGTAAAAAGCTTTGAGACCGTCATCACTGGTGTATCTAACAGCTATAATTCAACAGTGACCTCCTAAGCATCTTTGCCAAGGCAGCCACCCTTTATCCTGTAAGAATTTTGTATATAGCCCTGCTCTTCTCTTCCTGGGGTAAGAAACAAACCTCTCTGTAAAGTGTGAAGCTTCACCTTTCTTGAGACAAGGCTGCTGGCTCTGTGAAACTGTCAGGGCATGAGGAGAGAAACCCCTCCAGTACCACGCAGCTGCGTGCTGGGCTGGCTGAGCCACCTCGGGGGCGAGTCCTGCGGAGGAGACTCATTTTAAGGCTCCTTTTTAACCCAGAGGGTTTGCTGGGCAGTGGCTGCCAGTGAGAACACTGTGGCAATGGCACCACTTTTACCATACGGAGGGCAGGGCTGGGACTCATGGTGGCCCCCTGGCACATTCAGAGGTCTCTGGTTTATTAAGGCCAACCGTGAGGTCTGCCCAGTTTTGTAGATGAGATGTAATGTTGCATCCTGCCCAAGTCTTTCAGCCCAATCCTTTCCCTTCTTGTGTCTTTCCTAAACTCAACACTGTCCCTCATTTAGAGTCAAACGACAGAGTAGGATCTTTTGGCGTGAAAGATAGCCTGACACTGGAAGCATGGCCTAATGGACCACTGCAATGAAAATCCTGTTTTAACAGAAATTGTTCGCTGCCATCAATACACAGGAACTAGAAGACTGATGCACCACTGTATTGCCGCAACCTAGAGAGGGCAGAGAGCCTTGGGGAAGACAGTGAAAGCGTATTTGGGAACATTTTGATCGTAGACCTCCTCAAAAGAAATTCTCTGCTGAAAGGATGAAGCAGATCAGTGCCGCAATCAGGACATTACTGGCAGGCACTGACGCAGCCTTTCCTGGATATCTCCTTCCCAATCCAGCCGCTCCTTAACTCCCTATTACGCACGAGCTGGTGTTTCTGTACGCAGGACAAGCTTGCTTGTACATGCATCTCTGCTCACCCTTTCAGCAGGCTGCAGTAGCAAGGAAGTCAGCTGAGGGCGTACTCAGAGGAACGTTTGCAGGAGAGAGTTTGCAGCGCAGTTCCTCCATTTTCTCTTCCAAGCGCACTCTCTTCATGCCCCTTCCCCTTCATGCTGTAATACTGGTGCTGAATTTTGATGAGACAAAACCAGGTGCAGCCTGTGGCATTTATTTATTTAGAAGCCAATCCAACATTTTGGTAAGTATTCTGGAGTTATGGGGAATGCTAGGTCAACTGCTTCTCTCAATCCAGAATGAGTTCTTGTATTTTTTTATGTGGTCAATTAAAGGAAATACTTGCCTTGAATCCACAACTGTGTTTTTTCTTTTAGATATTCCAGACACTTTTGGTCTTATGTTATAGTTAACGTTCACTCTTTATATAATTCATACAGTAGCCACAGGCACCAAAAAAAAACCCTTAATTTCTTAACTGTAGCTTTCCTTTTTTTATGTTTGCAATTTCAATTAACTGTTCTAAATAACTGACAACATGGAATATAAAACATTCCTGCAACAATGTAGGTCTAACAGCAATTACGTTGATTTACTCTGGACCATGTTAAGTTCAGGGAGTAGGATAAAGAGACAAGAGTTTAAAACTTCTTTCACACTGATGTAATAAATTCAGTACATTGCTTTAAAGTTAGGGCAAAATAGCTGGTAACTGAAAGTCAAAAAACCCCTTGTTTTGTTTTCCACTGTGATAGAAAACAATAGATTATGGGAAAGTTCTTCAGAAGGTGATCAGAGGAAAAGTTCACCAGCATCTATCATGGACTGTGTCTCTGTGGCCTGCTGGGATAGGAGGGAGGGACATAAAGGTGTCAGCAGTTGAACTGATACGGTAAATCACAGTAGGGCTAGTAAAGCGCAATGGCAGCCTAGTGTAAATGCCTTCAGACTTCTATTTCTTCTCTGAGGTTGTACGCGGGACACGTCCCCTCTTTGTGACCTTATCTCTGGGGCAGTGGGTTGTGCACTGGTCTCTCCTCTTTAGTTTACGAGGACTAATCCATTTGCAGGTTAATAAAAGGTGAAAAGAACAATCACCAAGGAGCCACCAAAAAAAACAAGTAGTACCTTTGACTGCTTAAAGATTCTCAGTTTTCCTCATCAGCATGCTCAGTTTGTCCCCAATCTCTCCTTCTAAATACCTTGATAATAAGTACATCTGTAAACTGTTGATTAAAAACAAGTACTAACAGTATGCAAAACAGGAGAACAATAAGACGATTCCATAACAAGTGGATGATTCAACTTTGCAGGCACATAACTTGTCTCTGCAAAATGTGCTTTTCTGTGTACATCTCCGTGGTTGAAATTTGCAATTTTTTCTAGAAATGCTGACTGACAATTAGTGTATTTCAGTGACCAGTGTGCTCTCAGTCCCAGTTAGAGGAAAGGTTCCCTGAGAAATGTCACAAACCTGAGCCGTTTCATTTTGTACAATGAGCAAAAAGGTCACGACATGCCGTTACTTCAAGCAATCTGTTGATAAGATTAATGAACTTTTCTCTTTAACTGCTAGATTTACAATGCATGCGCTAGCTTGCTGCAGTGCTATAGGCAGCATCGTTAACATCAATAATGTGTATTTAATATAATGACACCAAAGAGCAAGAGAAGTCGGGGCAAGAAGGATGACACGAGGGTGAAAATCACCTGCACGTTATGCAACCAGGGCTGTGGTGCAGTGCTGGGGCGGTGGGGTTGCTTGCCTCGCTGGTGGTTCCCCTTTGTTCCCACCCTATCTCTTTCCATTCTTGTCAAAGTTAAGGACAATTCACAAAAGAGGAGGCTATTACCAGGTCAGGGAGCAGTTTCCAATTACTCTGTGGTCCCCAGGCTTCCAAGGGAAGCTCAGGAGAAAAGCAGGGTGTTTTATGAGTATATGTATGTTTTAGACTTGTAAGTAAGAGGAAAATAAACCAACCCTATCCATGCAGGCTCTCACTACTACAGCTAGCAGGGCACTATCCAGTCCCCTCATTCCTTTCCCAGAGGATACAGACAGATTGTTGATTCAGTGGGGCCTAGATACAAAATAAAGGCTGTTAGGTAAAGCATACCACAGCTCCTTGCTTCTTTCCATCAATTAAGTCAGCAAGCCAAGAAAACCAAGACCTACCATCATCCCACTGTGAATTCAGATCTAATCCTGAAAAGATGTTTGTTCTGCTGATATTTTACACAGAAAAGCAGTATATTTCTGAGATACAGATATATTAAATTAATGTTGACCCTATACATCTAAAGCAGAAAAAAATCCCAAAACTAAGTTGGTGCTCTTCCCTCAAAATAGCATTTTCTGGAGGAAGCAATTTCATTTAAAGCAGCACTAACAAAGATGACTTAACACAATCTTGGCAGATGTGTGATTGTGCGCATCTCCTCCTTAAACTGTCTCAGCTGTACTGAGACTGCAGCTGAGGACCCAGATCTCCATATTGACACTGATCTTTTCAGCTCCCAACCACCTCAGAAAGTTACTGACCTGCTTCCTACCCAACAGAGTGTAAATGAGACAGCTTTTTGGTTACTTTTATCTCTAGGGAGATCCTGTGAGGGGCCCTCAGCTCTGGAATTTATTCCCTTCTTTGCTCAAAAACAGCCTCCAACAATCTTTGACCTTCTGCGTAAGCTGTGAGGCCCAAATCCAAGGATTTGTGTTGGGAGAGGCATAAGAAGGTTGGCATTTGTGGGTGTGGTAGGAAAGCATGTTGTCAATAGCTGATTTAGTCCTTGGTTTATAATTTTCACATGTTGCGGCTGTTATCCTGTACAGCAATGTAAACTTAAACCCATGGAGACGTAGGCTTTCCTAAATGGTCATAAATTGGGAAAAAAAAAATGCATTGAAATCAGCCAGTGTATGAATGATTATGTGTTTGTGAACAAAATGACCTGGCAAACAAGTATGTCATAAGTCACTTCTGCTAAAATGATCCTTCTAGCCTTGCAAATCATGGAAGTTCTGCATGTGTCTCTGGGGCACTAAGACCATACACAAGTGAAACAGCATTGTTGGGACTGATGATAAAGGAACAAATAACACTTTAATCAACAGACAATACTTAATATGTTGTTCTGTCTATGTTGCAACTGAAAGGCAAGCTGTAAACACCTATTAAAACAGCACTATTGTGTCCCAGTACCAATGTTCTCTTCTGTCACCTTTTAAATATTTTAATCTGAGATTCTTTAAAAGCAGTCTCTGCTGCTCTTACTCTTTGGATGTAAACAGATTTGTTAAATATTTTATTTCTAACCCACCCACGAAGTTACATTCATTTACATAACTTAATGAAGGCTGCATTATTAATTGAAATTCTCATATAACATTTTTCATAAGACATTATTAAACAAGTGAAGCAAGCCAGTCTAGTAATGAGTCTTCTCTAAACTTGCTGCCAGTTATGTTTCCTTTCTCCTAATCTATCACTCTAATGGTTGCAACTAATAAACTTTTGGAATCTTTGCTGCTAATCTGTATATGTTTTGCATTGCATGCTGGATGTATAACTTGACAGAGAATTTACAATACAAACCACCTGGCAAACAAAACTATCTGGATTAACAAATGCTATCCTAATCTACCTACTCCTTTTTTTTATAATAGAGAAGACAACTACACGTAACATAGTACCTTTAAGCCATAAATGAAGTCACTAATTTAGGCCTGGAACATACCCTATTGAGCAGTGTGCCCCAAACACAAGATTTGTGACTGTCTTTTATAATTCAAAAAACATTGCCAGAAGTCAATGGATTGAAGTTTGGTTTACGTGAATGTTCAGCAGAGACACAGCCCGCTACAGGATCCTATAGGCTTGCATAGGATCTCGTTAGACTGTTCTATTAAAGATGGTATTTAATAATTTTAAGGTAAAGAAATTCTGCAATGAGTTGCTTGCACTTGGGCTACTTAATCTGTATTTGGGACTATGTCAAAAGTAGTTGGATTTTCAGGGAACTTAAGCAGTGTGGCTCTCTTTGAGACAGATAGCAAAATTTGATAATTTATACCTCACAAAAATAAATTCGAATTGAATTAGAATCTAATTAAAAAAAAAAAAGAGAGATGGATCTAGGGATCTAATTTTATTCACATTAGGTTTAAATAACTGGGGCACAATTTTTCTATCAGCATCCACCCTGAACACCTCTGCCAACGCGTGGAATTAACAAACCACAGCAGTGTTTTGTTCTCAAAGATGACTAGATGCAGATTTGTGTAAAAACAGTTTTTAAAACTTCCTATAGTACTTAGGAAAGTACCACTTGAAAGTCAAAGATGGAATAGTTTACATATTATTAAGTATTTTTCTTGGTACCTCTCTAAAGGTTATTCTAAATCACTGACCTGAATAAAATAAGAAAACATACAATAAATTTAAATGGGCTAGAGAGAAGGGCAATCTTTTTGTCAGCCTCTCATCTTGCAAGATTCAGGAAAAGACTCCTGTAGGAAAGGTAAAAAAATAAAATAAAATAAAATGCTGGAAAACTAAGTGCGAAACCTTAAGCATGCAAGGCTTCAAAATATATCATCTCTTTAATAGCTGCTTTTATGAACCAACAGAAAAAAAATCCTTTCCCATCTCAACTGCTGAAAGAAACATGAAAGTAGTAAGCCCTCATTTCACTAGGATAAAGTAAGTATATTTGATCAGATTATTTTTAATCAATATTTTTTGATTTCAAATGAGTCTTCAGTATTCATTCACACATTTTTTTCTTACTCATATAACCTTTATCAAAATTCATTATTACCTGTTCTGACAATACTATTTCCTTTCAATCAGGAATTGATTAATCAAGTGGCATTCCTCAATCTCAATTTACACAAATATTATTCTTAAATGTAATTTTTAAGAGTGGATATAACTGTGCATTGTAAGCACACATTTAGCATCACATAGATACTTCAGAAATTCTAAGTACCAGAGATGCTGCTGGCTGGCAGGAGCTATCATTCACCTGGGTTTCAGAGAAGCGTGGGTTGCAGTAACCCACCTTATCCTCAGAGAAGAGTCAGCATGCTACTTATAACTCACAGATTTTTACTCCAGGACTAGAGCATAGCACCTGCTGAATTGCATGCATTTTTCTGGAGAGCGACCTAGTCAAAGACTCATCTCTTAAACAACAGGTTGACTAAGAAGAGGAATATGAAATACCTGAAAAAGGCTAAATTACAAGAAGGGAGTGAGCTCCCCTTGGCAAATCTGGCCTTTTAATGTGTTTTCAGCTTGTGAGGCTCCACACACCAGTCACGGACAGTAACACATGGTAACACTTGAAAAAGGAAAGTTAGAGCGTGGCTCTAGGAACTACCTGTTAGCAGCAGAGTGGGATGAAGCAGCTGCTTGCTCTTCCCATCTCCTCCATCTCCGCTGCAGCACAAATGCTCACACAGGGAGCTGGAGCGAGGACCTAGTCTGCCTGGAAAACAAATGTTTTGGTAGATAATTTTTCAGCAAGATCAGTTCCTGCATCAAGCATAACAAGAGGGATAGAAGCTTGGAGTACAGAAGCTGGTCAGCCCTTAAATAGCAGCCACAGCCTCAGCATGTGCCCACACCAGCCACTGCTGAGCAGGCAAAGCTGCATATAATCATACCAGAGCTCACCTGAAACTGGTCTGCAGCCAGCATTTAAGCTGTCAAGATACAGCTGCATAGAGGAGATTAGCAGGGGTTGTAAAACCTGCTCAAGAAGTTGGGCAAATATTTTAGCAATTAACCCACACTGAGCTCCATATTACTGTGGCTACACTGCTACCATTTCTTGGGATAGGTTGTTTAAAGCTGACTCCAAGATGCCTCAATTACGCAGCAGTGACAGACCGTTTAACTACAGAGATAAACTATACAGGGGCAGTGCCTAACACAGGTTATGTTGTCATGATTTACAACAGCTGAGGATGTGCCCCCAGACGTCCAGACAAAATCAAATTAATTACATGATTTTTTTTTCTCCAAACATAAAAGCCTTGCAAACCTGACTCAAATAAAAAAGGAGACATAGAAATGCATGTATGATCGTAGACTTACGCTATGAAAGAGCATTTGTACTCTCTGTATTCTCCAGACAGCAGTTAGATTCCCATTCGTTATAAAAACAAAATATAAACTAAAATAATATGAAGACCATGCAAAAAATTTCCATATCTAAAAAACTCCAATTAAGAAGTCTTTCAAACTTCAAATGTTTAAGCAAATGTTTAAAGAATATAAGTATCTATTTGGATTTGCAGACTCTTGTAATGTCAAGCAGGAAAACGTTATTAACGAGGGACACCAAAACAAGAGTCTTGCTGTTCTCCAGACTTCAGATCACCTCCAAATCATGATCAGGATTTGCAATTTTCTGTTACTATATTGATAATAAAGGGGTCTTAAACTGAGAGTATTCAAATCCCTGAAAAGCATAATGGGACAAGGGGTTTGCATAATCAAAATTATTTAACATTTTAAACATTGCTAAGAATGCTCAAGCACAATCTAAAGAGAGTATCTTTTGTATTGTATGACTACGAAAAATTGAGTATGAAAAAGTCTTGATAGGTATGCTCATATGTAGATTGTGTCTAAGGTCTTACTTACATTAGAAGCTTACATATTTAAAATGCTAGCCGGAAACACATCAAATGTATTACAAAACACTCCTTAAAAAAAACCAAAATCCTAAAACCTCATAGATGCTATTAAACACCTGCAGCGATTTTGAGCAACTTAACTCCATCCTTAATTTTGACCTTGGGAGAACATAACGAAAAAGTGACCGTTTTCCAGAAGCAAACAAGAAATTAAATTAGTCTACATGCTGCTATAAGTGTTTGTGACACTGAATTACATTGATTTACTTTGTAGATGTTTATAGAGCCAGCCTATGTTGTTTGACTTTTGAGGGAAGACTAATAGGTGTAGTAATGGGAGGGAAGCACAAAAAGACCGTATGGTTAAGCCAAAACAGAGGTCATGCCTAGGGCATTTTATCTGCCCTGCTTACACACACCCAGGGAATTGCATCTCAACAGTTGATTCCCTGTTAATCAATTCACATTAGTGCCTGCCTTCTAGTTTTCACTTTGGTGAATTCCAGAATAGAAGTTCTTAAATCAAATGCATCCTCTATCTCTGACCTGGTCAGAGACATTGCATTTCAAGAAGAAATTCCAGCAGACTTTATTTGCTCTACCAGCTGATAAGAGATACCTTCATAAGTAAAGATTCATAGCCAGCAGGCTCAACACAGAACAAGATCCAGTGGTCTGTTTACACAGGTCAGCAGTAATATGGGAGGAGAGGACCTTTACGGATTTTTGTTTTCCTCAACCCATTTTCTCTAGCTACAGAGAAAGACTAATGTTACACATTGTTCTTCAGCTTCCCTTTTCTTTCTCATGTACTATATCTCAAGATTATGTGCTTGCCAAGGGACTTGTACCATTTGCTATCACTCCATGCTGTTTTCAAGAGTGTGTATGGTTTTGCACTGCTCTTGCCACTCACAGGCTAAAACTTCAAACAATTTACTATTCACAAGTGAGAACCACAGACAGGGGAGAGTTATGAGCATAGAAATAGCAAGTAGCTCATTCACAAAAGCAGATCTGACTTTATATCCAAACCCTTGAGACCCACTGGTTAAACTGCTCTCTAGCATAGACCCAGATCTTCATACAGAGAATCATAAAAAATAAACTTTATTATCAAACTTAAAATTCACACATTAAACACAAGATCTAGACACAAATAATACTGGAAACATTCTTAAACAATAACCATTTTAGGTAATTTGGATGAGTAGCTAGTTACCATCGTTTCAAATGCCTTTAAGAATATTTCTTAATACATACACTGTTGTGAAATGTCTTCAAATGCTTAGCTGGCCAGCTTTCGATAGGATTTTTAAATAGGGGAAAACTTATTTCTATAGAAATAACATTATCTAATTATGAATCAGAGACCCATAATTGTAGTGCTTGGGGAAAAAAATATCATAGCCTTTTGAAATATTTAGAAGACATAAATAACTATTGTACATTTACAAGTTTAAATATTTAAAGGCCTTTGTTACTATAAAAAGTTACTATGTACATATTAGATGCTATGTAGAAATCCAGCCAGAGCCTAGTGTTGAGCTCTCAGATTCGGCCGCTGAAACCTATGAATTTGGTAGGCAGATTGTCCACAGGGTACACGATGGGGCCCGTTTTCATTGTAGGAGGTCCATTCAGCAGCTGCCAGTCACAGCTCCGAGCCAACTCCACTGTAAATATTTTTAGAAGGACTTTTGCAAACTCTTTGCCCACGCAGCTCCTCAAGCCCCCACCAAAAGGAATGAAACTGAACCTAGAGGAATCCTCTGGAGATGGAGACATGAAGCGATCCGGGTTAAATTCATCCTTGTTGGTAAAGAGATCTGCCACATCGTGAGTATCACAGATACTGTAAATAACATTCCAACCTTTAGGGATCTGGTAACCCTATCAAAAGAAGAGAAAGGAGACATGAAGCGCCTTGTTGTGTTAAATAAGGTGAAGTGTCAGCACAGGACACGACAGTGCACCCCACCTCCCCCTCCTGGCTTCCTTTTGGTCACTCAATGGCAGATACGCTACATGAACACACCAGTACTTTGCGGCTGTACCGAGGAGTTGAGCCCAAGCCCCACTTACATTTAGCTCAAGGGTCTTAAGTGCGATTCGAAATCCTCCAGGAACAGGAGGGCTCAGCCTGAGGGTCTCTTTGATGACACAGCCTGTGTACTTGAGCTGCTCCAAGACCTCCATGTCCAGCTGCTTCTCTTGGTTGAGATTGCACAGTAATCCCTAGAAAGGAGGATGCTGCCATGACATTTATGGAGCAGGCAGCCAGGGCTCCTGGTGCTGCAAAGCAGCTACCCCTCAGCAAGTGGTGTTTTCTTGCCACCCCCTAGAAGTAGGGGACCACCTGGGCTGAGGTGAGCCCCACCTGGGACACCTCTCCTGGGGCTACCTTACTACTGCCCCCTCCTGTGAAATGCCTCTGGAGAAAGAAACCCACCTTCACCTGCAGCTCCTTCCTCACTTTCTGCAGGACATCGTGATGGAGCCCTAGGAAGGCGATCAGTGACGTGGCAGCGCTAGCAGTGGTTTCATGGCCCCCAAATAGCAGCTCTGTGGCAGACTCCTTCAGCTCCTTACACAGGGGACACAGGAGGGATAAAATGGGCTTTGAACATAGTTATCTCTACCAGGCCCACTCTACCACCACAACACTGTGCATCGCTCCCAGGCTGGAGCAGACACCCAGGGGCCAGAATGGGGGTGGTGGACATGGCCCCGGTCCTGTGCTCCCCATCCAATGGGCTGGTTGCAGCCTCCACACCCCAGTGCACTACATAAGCTTGTTTTTTTTCAATGGGGAGAGGGAGCGCTCTCCGTTTTACCCCGAAAGATAAGCATGCTGCTGACAGAGAGGCTGGGGGAAAAGGAAAGATCTGGCCCTGAGGAACCTCACCTGCATGTTGAGCTGCTCCCCGTTGCCCTGTGTGTGCTCCATCAGCAGCTGCAGCGCATCCTTGTAGCCCCCCTCAGGCTCTTTGCGGGCCATCTTGGCACGGATGTTCTCCTCAATCTTGGCGTGGATGATGTTGCGTGCCCGCAAGCCCTGGCCAGGCAGCAGGGAGAGCAACGTGGGACTTAGGCCACACTGCCATCCCTCCTATCCATTCCCAGCTGTCCCTCTCCTTCCAGCCCGCCAGGAGCCTTACCCGGTAGAGCCCGCTGAAGGGCACGTCGATGGGGAGGGAGAAGAGGTTGCGGATCATCTCCTCAAAGGCCTCCACCAGCTGCTGCTCGCCATCGGGGCTGGCCTGGCGGGGCTGGAAGCCCAGCAGGATCCTCATGGCGATACGAAACATGAGGCGCTTCACCTCGGGGTACACCAGCAGGCAGGGCCCGGCAGCACCCAGCCACCGCGCCAGGCAAGCGCTCACCTCCTCCTGGATGACGGGCACGTAGTGCTGCAGGGCGTCCCGGGAGAAGGCCCGCATGATCACCTGCCCAGGGGGACGAGGAGGAGGAAGGGGACACAGGCTCAGCCACCGCGCCCGGGGCGGCCGCACCCGCTCCCCGCCCGCCGTCGGGGCCGTACCTTTTTGCGATGCTTGTGCTGCCCGTTGTGGAGGTTGGAGAGGCAGCCCGAGCCCAAGATGGTGCGCACCGAGGCGGGCCACTGCACGGAGACGAGCCGGTGCTCGCCCAGCAGGATGTGCCGCACGTTCTCGGCGCCCATCACCCGCACCGTGGGCCGCCCGAAGAGGTGAGTTTGTAGATGAAGCCGTATTTCCTGCGCTTCATCTGCAGGAATTTCCTTCTCTGGACAGGGGAGAGGGGTGAATAATAAAGTTAGAAAAGCAGGAGAGCAAGGGGTAGGGAGAGCTCTTTTCCACCTGGGCACGGGAGCCCGGCGAAGCCGCTGCTCATCCCCCTCCCCTGCAGCCAGAGGAGGAGCTGGGGCGCTTCTCCGCTCCTTGCAGCATCGCCCTCGCCTTACCTGCAGCACCATCTGCAGCGTCTCCCCGAAGAAGGGGAGCCCCATCGTGCCCGGGGGCAGCGGGAGTGGGCAGCTGGGGTCGCGGCCGCTCACGCAGTATAAGTCCCAGAGCTTGACAGCGGCCAGGAAGAGTAGCAGGGGCAGCAGGAAGGTGCACAGGGCGCTGGCGACCAGGGCAGAGAAACCCATGGCTAGGGAGCGAGTCCAGCCCAGCCCCCCGGGAGCTCCGATGTGCGCGGGCCGGGCTCGCCGCGGGCAGCCTTTTATACCCTTCCCAGGGTTGCTGCCCACCCTACCTTGGTCCGATAAATTAGTTCACCCAAAGTTCATCTTTAATTGCGGATTGCAGTCTGGCTCCTCCCCCGAAATCTTTTAACTATTTGCTTTGGCGCGGCGCATCCTGCCCGCTGCAGACAGCCGCCGGGGAAGGAAAGGAGCCGCCGGGCGCGGCGGCAGCGGCTCGGGGCTCGCTCCCCGCTGCACCGCGCTCAGCAAGCGGGCTGCGGGGCGCTGCTGGCAGCCGGGGGCCGGACGCCTCCTCGGATTTATCGCCGATGCTCGTCAGAGACCAGCAGGTGCGCCGAGGCAGAGAAACGTCGCGCTCCGGCACCCGGCAGCCCGGCTGCCCCAGGACACCTACCCCCGGTGGTGCTCCGCGGCCGGCGCCGATGCGCTCCGCAAGCTGCGGAGCTCCTTCGCCCGCCCGCTGCTGTCGCGGACCGGGAACGGCGAGCCAGCGGCCGGAGCCGGGCCCGCGCTAGGGCTGGACGGGGCGGGCGCTCCTCCGTGCTGAGGGAGCCCGGTGGCCCACCGGGAAGGGCCACAGCTGTGCCGCCGCATCGGCAGAGGAGCCTCTGCTGTCCTCTGGTTCACCTCGAAAGGCCTGGCTTGTATTTCTGCCCGGCCGCGGAGGAAGGAGCCGCGGGCAGCAGTCCGTCTCAGCCTTCCGATGCAGGTTCAAGCGCGGGTCACCGAAGGAAAGGGAGGTGAGCGCGGAAAGGAAACACCCAACCCGCCGTGCCCGGCTCCTCTTCCCGGGGATCCGCTGCCCGCCGACATCCCGGGTCCGTCGGGGCTGCCGCGGTCGGGAGGAGGCGCTCGGCGCCGGCCGGGCACCCGCCTGCAGCCGCGGCACGGAGGGGCTTCCTGCCGGAGCCGGCGGGCAGGCACCGGGGGTTGCTCTCCAGGATGGAACGGCTGCTCCGGCCAGGAGGAGCGGGGCGACCGACGGGGCTGCGGGGAGGCTGCGCTCGCTGGAGCTCCCGCTGGGTCCCGGCGCAGGAGACGCCATCCGGGGACGCGGCCGCTGGGAAACGGGCGCCCGGCGCAGACCGCGGCTACGGGGCTGTAGAGAGCTCCGCTGGGCACGGCTGCTACCAATAAACTATCGTGGTCGGGTTTATGGTTGTGTGTTTTTTTTGGTGGTTTTGTTGTTGTTGTTGGTTTTTGTTTCCTTTTCCGTCCCTCTTACTTTTCTTTCCTTGCTCCCAGACAATCTCAATAAACGCTGGAAGTTGGGAGGTGGGGGGAAGATGTCACTTTTAATTATTATTTTTCTGACAATCGACGCACTACACGGAACACTCCCTCTTCTTGCTTCCTTGCGGGAGCGGGGCTGTCCGCCTCCGCAGCCCCTTGCCAAGATGCACACCCCCCCCCCCCGGCAGGGGTACTTCCTCGTCCCCGGAGCCGTGCAGCCCCCTCGGGGAACGGCACGGCTCCCGGCGCGGCTCCGCGGGGCCCCGCCGGCGCTGGCCGGGAGCGGCGGCCGCGCCCTGACCCGGCGCTCTCCCCTTGCCGGGCGCTGACCCGCTTGTGACCTACAACACGGACCGTGACATCTGCGTGAACCCGGCCGGCAACCGCGCCAAGTTCACTGTCTATCAAAATAACGAGATACGGTGGCCTGAGCACCGATAATTGCCACAGGAAGGCTTTATTATCTCCCCAGCTGTGTATTCTGCAGCCATCGGCTCGAAAAGAATCAAATGGTAAAGAGTGAAAGGGATAATTAAAAACATCTTGGAAGGGGGTCAAGAAATTAACAGCCTAATATGAACAAACTTTGATTACAAGTAACAATTATTACACTTCATTTGGAAATGCTCGTGTTTATCTGCAAACAAAATCAGTTTCAAGTATTTTCTTTTTTTTTTTTTTTTTAAACTAGATTCACGTTACATTTTTCAGCGGGTGGCTATGGGGCTCGTTAGTGCTCGGGGTAATTTTTAAGTGTGCTGCTGGAGGAGCCCCAGCCCTCCCGCCACCAGTGCTGGGAGCTGCAGGCCCAGCCCTGCCCGCGGTGGGAGCCTGCGTCACCTGCGGGTCACAGCCACGCCAGCAGCTCCTGCTAATTAAAGTTAGTCATTGCCACTTGCAGCCACCGCCTACTGATTTCCCCTCTGATAGCCAGAAAGATTCACCTTTCAGGACAAGGTCAGGCGGGGCAGAGGCTCTGGTTCACTACGGGGTCGACCTGCCAACAGCACTTAACTCAGCCCTGCAGTTCAACCTCTTCCAGATTTGACCTGTCACATTTGGGAGCCGCATTTCTGCCCCAGGTAGCGTTGCGCTCGCTGCGCAGCCCTCTGACAGCTAACGGCCGCGCTCGCCCGCTGCAGTGTCCCAGGAGGGACTGGCCAGGGCAAGGTCGGTTTTAGCTTGGCATCGAAGCAGGATGAGGACTGAGATTCAGGAACAGGGGAGCTCCCCAGAGCCTTTCCAAAGGGACTCTTCTCGTGCCGCATTTCTGGCCTTGCAGGTCAAGTTGCTGCTGGTTCTTCGCACAGAGCACACCGCATCACCAGGCCCAGGACAAGGTGGATGGTTTCTCCCACTGCTTCCACACAGGATGTGTGACAGTGGGGACCAGAGGCGAAGCTGAAACACATTGCAGTGCAGCAAGGACCTGGGCCCAGCTCTGTTCTCAGTGCACAAGCAACAGGACTCACTTCATTTTGCACAGGAAAGAAATACCCCGTGTCTCAGCGAGGCAGGCAGTACTCAAAAGCCACCTAAAAAGCTGCTCTCAGCACCCAGGCTTAGCCCCAGGTACCACCGCCTGGATGAACTCACAGAGCTGCTGTCCTGGCACTTTCCCTGGCAGAGCCAGGCTGCAGGAGGTGACGTGGTCACTCTGCCCAGCCAGCCACCATGGGGCCCGTGCCACCTTGCAAATGCTTCCTCTCCAATATGAACAGCATCATCGGGAACAGAGCATTTTTCTACTACAAATCAGACATATTCAGAAATGTCTGTTTTCCAGATGTTTATTCCCCAAAGCCCCCTACTCTGCTTCAGTCCGCTCCCTCAGTCAGGCTGCAGCTGGGGAGCGCATCCTGCAGGGACCCTGGAGGGGGGCTTCATGGCAGAGCCCGAGCAGCAGCGCAGTGCTCAGGCACAACATACACAGCTACTACTAGTGAATGAGATGTGTCCTCTTTGTGCCAGCTCGAATGGGAAGTGCAGGAGTGAGATTAAATATTTACAATAAAATACACTTTACACCCTATTATTCTATCAACAGCTGATGCTGTGGATTGGGCAGCTCTGGCTGTGTCTTTCTGCAGAGCCTCCCCCATCCTTCCTCTTTTTACAGCTCTAAAAAGCTATGGTGTGCAGGACGTTTGTCCTGCCTCTCCTGTAACACACCCACAGGAGATAACCCTGGGACAGAAAAGCTCTGTGAGCCTTAGCTGTGGGGCTGGGCATTTTGCTCCCCATCCCCAGTGGCTGGGGATCTGCATGGGGTGGGGGCCGGCTGAGCCCCCATGGGGAATGCTCCTTGACAGCAGCTTCAATGGGTTTTGCCCCCGGGCTGGGGCTGAGGTTCATACGGTGCCCAGGGGCAGGATTCTGCAGGACCCTCCCTACCAGCTTGCACACCAGGAGGGGAAAAGTCTTCACTTTGGGGTTTTGCTCTGCAGTGACCCAGTGCCATACCCAGCCTGGAGCAGCAGAGACGTGCGCCCGGCAGCCGTGGAGGGGCATCGACACCAGGGCCGAGGGGGGCAACACGCCCCTGGCTCAGGCCTTGCTGCAGTGGCCGGGCTGCAAGGGGTGGAAGTAGAGCTGCAGCCCATCGTTAACGGGGGTGCACAATGGGTACGGTCTGCATGGCGGGGTAGCCAGGGGTGGCCAGCTCCCAGCGGGCTGTGCTGACCAGCTCGATGGCCAGCAGCTTGAGGATGGCCTGCGCCAGCTCCTTGCCAATGCAGCTCCGTGCTCCACCGCCAAAGGGGATGTAGTGGAAGCGGCCCGCAGCCTCCGTACGGGCGGCACTGAAGCGGTCGGGGTCAAAGCTGCCGAGGGGGCTCTGGTAGACCGCAGCTGTCTCATGCGTGTCACGGATGCTGTACATGACACTCCAGCCCTTGGGGATCTGGTAGCCCTGTGGGAAGGGAGAGAAGAGGGGAGGAGTGTTATGTGCCTGTGAAGCCGGCTGGGCTAGTGGAGGTGAGCAGTGGGCACCTAGGGACAGCCCCACTGCTCTGCCCATCTGCTCTGCAGCTCCCTTTCTCCCTGGGCCAGCTGGGACCCGCAGAGGTTGCTGGATGCCACCTTCCCCTGAGCCACACTGCCAAGCACCACCCCTGCACCGGACACAGGGTGCTGGCAGACAGCAGCTCCCCACCAGCCCACTGGTGTGCGAGGCACTTACATCCAGCTCAAAGGTCTGCAGCGCTGTCCTGTAGCCTCCGGAGACGGGGGGCAGCACCCGCAGCACCTCCTTAATCACACAGTCCAGGTAGCGCAGGCGGTTCAGCTTCTCCAGGCTGATGTCCGAGGGGCAGCAGCAGCCCTGCTCTGACAGCACCCGGAGCTGGGGGCCAGCACAGCGACAGCTCTGGGGAGGGTAGGCTCTGGAGGGGTGGGGGCCTGAGGGGAACCTTCCTCTGTTGGGCCCAGGGGCTGCCTCTGGTCCTTGCAAACATCTTTGGCCATGGGGAGGAGAAGTGGCTTCTTTCTGTCCCTGCTCTGGGCAGTCAGGGTGTCCGGGCAGGGTCCCGCAGGGCAGCACTCACACTGCTGGTTCAGCTCATGGGATACCAGCTCCTGCCTTATTTTTTCAATCACTGAGGGATGCTTCAGTAGCAGGAGGATCAGAGAGGTGCTGGCACTAGCCGTGGTGAAAAAAGCAGCAAATATAAGCTCAATCGCTGACTCCTGGAAGAGGAAGGAAGGTGACAAGTTTGACTGCCATTTTAAACTGGTCAAGATTGAATTTTCAGACTGTTTTCACCTTTTGCAGGTTTTGTCCCTGTGCAGAGGGCCCTTCCCCACCTCTGCTCTCCGCCAACCTGCACCCATGCTGGACTGGCAAGGGCCAAAACAAGACACCTTTTTTCTTCCATTTCTGTATGAACTGGACATCCACTCACCAAGGGACTGATGCCACATCACCTCCAATCCAGTTCCTCTGAGCTTTCCTTCCCAAGATTTACACATTTTAAAGAAGCATTTTAACACGTTTTGGAAAACTGAGTGAAATTCATTTCAAGCATTATGCTTTTTACCTTCATCTGCCTTTTCCCATTTGTGCCCAGCTTTTACCTTTCTGCCTAGCCAGGTGTTATGAAACCACATGTTTATGCATAATCCTAGATGTACTGGCAGCTGAAATGGGTTGCATTTGATCCATCTCCAGTTATAATTGACCATTTGCTTGTTTGGGAGCAGACCCAAATCAACAGGAGTCGAAAGCAGGAAGACCTCCCTGCTATAGCAGGTCAGCTCAGGAGGTGCTGTAGCCAGCTAGGAGCTCTCCCACAAGGATGCACACAGCAGGCAAAGGATTGCTCACTTTTCAAGCTTTTAGAGCCTGAAGGACAGCAGTGTTGCTGAGAGTTCCGTAGCAGAGGTGTCCGTAACAAGTTAGGTTAACCAGCTCAGACGGACCACAGCACAGTCAAATCCATAATCCGTGCCTTGTCTCGGTTCACTGATCCCCATGCAGCCTCCTAGTCTTTCCAGGGCTGTTCACAGGGTCTATATGACACAGTACATGCCAAATTGCTGCACGCTGTTTGCAGCGCCTGTGATAAACTTTCAGAAATATGCCCAGAGCTGGGTCATGGCATGTCACATCTCTGACAGCAAACATAATGCTCAAACTTAGAGCACCATTTGAAAGTGCCAGCAGCTCCGTAGCACTGGGCTGGGAGCACTGAAGCCAGACCCAAAAGCCAGGGGAGAAGCTCAAGGGAGGGGCACTGAGAGCTGCCACCCTGGGAGAGGCTGGGACCTGGCTGGCAGCACTGAGCACTAATTGCTCCAGCCCAGGGGCAAAGCCGAGCAAAATCCCCCAGGGAAACAGAGCAGCTTCCTTTCACACAGCTATGTGTCTGGGTTTGCAATTGTTCTGACACAACCGCTTCTGGAGAGGTGAAGCCAAAAAACACAGGGAAGGTACCTGGAGCCTGAAGGTACCCGGAGCCAAGTCTGGTAAAGTCAAGGGTAATGTAACAAGGATTACTCTTTGCTACGGTCCCCAGCGTCATATATTGGCTGGACTAGAGGCTTTTGCCAAAGTGCAGCTCTCAAGGGGATCTTTCAGCCGAAATAAAACCTCTGAAATAACAGATCCCTGTCAACCCCTATCATACCTCCTGCCGGCGTTAGCAGGAAATTTTACATTCACAAGACAGCAGACCTAGATGAAAAGAAGTCTCTTAGTTCCACGACTTGCAGTTAAAACCCAAGATACTGCAATACATAGGAGGAATTTAGGGCAGGCTCTGTGGTTCGAAATAACAGCCCTTACAACTCCCCACATCAGCCTCTGACAGTGCTGCTACGTAACTTGTGGCACTGAGCTGCTGACTTTCCCTCCCTGCTTTTACAAAGCCAACATAATCAGTGACTGGGAGGCAGCATCTTCCCACAGCGCCGGCAATTGTCCCTGTGCTACAGCCCGACTCCCCATCCTGGGAGTCAAGACTGGCAGCGTTACGCTTCCACCCATCCAGCTAGTGACAGCACTATTATGTAGGATGTGTTTTTCTATCCTTCCATGCTTTTAAACTTTTTAAAACAGTACTTTTAGCAAAGTGGCATCTTTTAATGACCTTTATATTTCAGGGGTCCTGCTGAGTTCATACCAGCAATGAAAATCACAGCGTATTTAGGAAAGTTTGGGGGAAAATGGTCCTTCAAAATCATTTGAACAAAAAGCAAATTAGTAACTACTGTGTGCTAGTGTTTGGAGTGTCTCTCAAAGTCAGATACATCCATGACTGAGACAGCTTTGAACTTTTTACCCAATTACACCATTTCACTGAATGAGAGCTCTATTTATTAGAGTGGAGAATATTGCCATAATTGCAAGCATAGGCAGTTCGGTTTGCAGGTGATTTTGATAAATACAGACAATGCAGAAAATTTTTAACTGTAAAGGTACAGGGCAGCATATGAATATACTGTCATTTGAATCAGCTGGCCTGTGGTCACTGCCATGTCACTCCATGTTATGTTTAATATGCCCTTAATCCTACCGTTAGTATCCATTTGTGGTCAGAGCCAGGGACGTGATGAGAGATCATGTAATTGTTTTTGTGTAATACCCATGTGAATACTAACAGAGGTTAATCAATCTTAATCACTCACATTTTGAATCTGGCAACTATTTTTAAAAAAATAACTATATTAAAATAAAACCAATTATATTAGAATAAATAATATAATAAATAATTATAATAAAATTACTCGAAGAATGTATGCTAGTTCTAATTGTATCTAATAGTTCCTGCAAAGTCTTTCAAATATTTTCAATTCAGACATTACACTTTTACAAAATATTTACAAAACATTTGTCTTTAGATAGTTTTCCTTAAATATCTAAATAAATGGTAAAACTATGTACATTCATTGCTTTTAAACTATATTCAGCTGCTGTACCCATGCAAAACTGTTTCAGAACTTGTTACATAAATGCAGTGTCTCTGTCATTCACTGACACCAAGTGACCTGGTGCTACCAATGATGCAGTACTAAACGACAATTTTTTCCCCAAGATCTTTGGCAAAATACTCTTCACATTCAGTTGGTAGTTTTGGCTCAGTAAGGACTACTGGTTTTCGTCCCTAAATCACAGTGATGCATCATGTTGCATCATAGCAAACCACAAGCTAGATGATCTAACTAATGACGAGGTGATAGGGAATGACCCGGAATCCATCATTTCATCCCTGGACCCGTTTTGATGTATTATGTTAGTGATTTCTGCACTCACAGCCTCAAGGAATACAGTGACATTATCTACACACAGCGCGATGCTAGATGCTGGGGAAGTTTGAGGAGCACAGGACGAGCTCTAAATATTTCCCAGATGGTATCCTGGAGGTTACCGAGTGGACACTGATGTATAGAGCCTTAGCCCAGCCACATAACCCTAAATTGGGCTGAAGCCTGGTGGCCATGAATCGGAAAGGTAGAAGAGGCATTTATTTCCTTTAAGAGACACGATCCTACAAGAGCCTACGAGCATGCTGAGTCCAGGCTTTCTCACTTGCGCTGGAGGTGGTGCCCTCAGAGTTGGTAAGAGGAGGGCAGGAGCCAGCGGCTGGTGGTGGATCCCCACACAACCTCCCTCCTTCCCCTCAGCCCAGGTCTCTCAAACAGCCACGGAGTTGTAAGGGACACAGCAAGGGGAGTTCTCCTTACCTTTAGCTCCTGCATGGTGAATTCTTTGCTGTGCTCCTTTGCACTGTTTATTATGAAATCCAGAGCGTCGCTGTGATCTTCTGGTTTGTTTCTCTGCAGTTTTTCCTGTATAGCCTTCTCCATAAACTCATGTAGCATATCCCGTGCTTTGATTCCCTGCAGGAGGCAGACACAGTTCAGGAGAGCCTTAGGAACTGCCCCTCTCTCCAGAGGGACTGGAGGACCCCCAAGTATAGCAATCCTTAATCCCAGGATCTGTAAGAGCAAGAGCTGTTTAATCTGTTGCCCAGCCCCAGAGCCTTGCAAGAGGCAGCAGTCTGGGCAGAACTGCAAGAAATTCTGTTGTCTTACTGTTGTGAATCAAATATGACAAGACCTAAGAAACACTCTGAGAAGAAATGACAGCAGTAAGTAAACCCATGGTACTGAGGCAAGAGGTACCGAGTCCAGAGGCATCTGCACCGTACAAACCCATGGTCTTGTCAGGTCCAAAGAAGCTTGTCCAAAGGGACAAGAAGACGTAACTTAATAAAAGCTGAGTCCAAGCAGCAAGGCACATCTGAGACAGGAACAGATGAGTGGCTTTACCAGCGTATAGTAGACAAAGACACATCAATCGCACCCAGCTCATCTCCAGTTGCGCTGCGCTCCTGTGCAGCAAAACACTTAGGTAAGATCTCATCACACCAAGTGAGAAGCAATCTTTTTTGCAAAGTGGGATAGACAAGAGCCACAGAGTGTGCGGCTCTGTATCAGGACGCCTCCTGCAAAGCCATAAGGACCAGAGATTTGGGATGAAAATGGCCTTGGCAAGATGTTGGGAAGAAGATACAGAGTTGAAGTGGGAAGGACTGGACAAAGGAACAGGGCAGGGAGTAAATGCGAAAGACAAGGGGGCATAAATGCAAGTTGAAGAGGTTGGTCTGGGACCAGAGAGAAGGCAGGGAGGGGTAGGATGGGATGTGAGAAGTCACACTGATGACAACCTCTAAAGGGAAACTGGACAGGGAAACAAGAGCTTTGAATTGGTGAAGAGCAGCAGGGAGGCTGGGGGAGAACTGGGACTGGCTGAGTAAGGTAATCCAGTGGGGCAGAGCTCACAACGGAAATAAGAGATTGGGCAAGACCTGGCTGAAGGGCAGGAGACTTCAGCTGGGGCAAGGGTGGAGAACTCAAAAGCCAGAGGAGGGAACATAGACTGAAATGGGAGAAGAGGGGTGGGACACAGAACCGATATCTACAGCTGGAGCGTGGGGAGGCAGGCAAAGAGGGGCAGGACAATAGGGAAGAAACTGCAGGTTGAAAAAGGCAGAGAAGACTGTCCGTCTGCGATGTTGCCCTCTAGGACCTCTCGCTGTCTCTCTGCTGCTAGGGGACGAGGGACTAAGGACCATAAGAGGATCTCAATGCTCGGCCTGCCCCAAGGTGCACAAGGAATGCTGACCTGAGGTGCTCTGTGCCCACCTGCCTTTGTGCTCTGTGCCCACTGACCCCTCTACCATGGGCTGACATGATTCCAGGCAGGATGAGATGGGACAGGACCAGATGTGCTGGACTAACCAGAGCCAACACAGGTAACATATGGGATGAGGGAGGACAGGAGCCCTGTGCTGTACAATGAGCTGCAGCCACTGCCTGGAGGTGCTGGAAGCCAACCAGGAGCAGATGGGAAGTGCAGAGAGAAGGGGAGACAGCTAGGGTGGGCAAGACACAAGGCCCTCAGACCCAGAACCTGCTGCAGACGTCCTGGCCCATTGGAAGTGCCCCTTGGCGGGCCTGGGGACACGGGGTCTGTGCTGCCAGGGCCTGGGCCCCTGCCCCCAGGCAGAGGGAGCAGGGCAGGTGGTAGTACCTTGCGCAGCCCGCTGAAAGGTAGGTTGAGGGGCAGGGAGAAGAGGTTCTCCACTAGCTGTTCAAACGTTTTGGCCAGGTCCTTGAACTGCTTTTCCTCCAGGCGCAGTCCGAGCAGAATCCGAGCTGCAATGCGGAAAGTTAAGGTTTTAGCGGAGGAATAAACTGCGATGGAGCCCGGCTCCATGCACCAGCCCCGCAGCTCCCAGCTCACAACCTTCTGGATCCGTGGCAGGTAGCTCTCCAAGGCGGCGCGGCTGAACACTCTGGCCAGGATCTAGGAGAAGTGGGGGAACAGAGGCAAATGGTTAAAGCAGAGGGTCTCACGTGTCACCGAGGCCCAAGGCTGGGCAGGAGGTGCCACCTGGGCTACGTGCCCTGCCAGGGCAGTCGTGAGGCTCACCTTGCGGCGCTGGCGGTGCAGGTCACCAGTGGAGCCGAGCAGGGTGTGGGAGCCCAGGATGATCTGGGTGCTCTGAGGCCACTGCGTGCTGACCAGCGTGTGCTCGCCCAGCAGGATCTTGCGGATGTTCTCGGCACCCGTCACCCGCACCACCGGCCGGCCCAGGAGGTGGGTCTTGAACACATTGCCGTACCTCTCCCGCCGGGAGCTGTGGAAGCGCGAGCCCTGGGAACGAGCTGCGAGTCAGCCTGGGACTACCGCCAGCCCCTTGCCACCCCGTCTCCGTCTCCCTGCACCTTACCTGGAGCAGCCAGTGCAGAGTCTCCCCGAAAAAGGGCCATCCCATGGAGCCCTTGGGCAGGGCAGGGCGCTGGCGCGGTCCCGGCTGAGGCTCCAGCGCAGCGCCCAGAGGTGCCGGCACAGGGTGACCAGCAGCGCCAGGGCCAGCAGCGCCAGCGCCGCCGCTTCGGGCCAGGAGAGCCCCACCGGCATCCTCCTCCCGGGCGGCGGGGCGACGCGGGGAGGCGGCGGGTCCCCGCCCCGGGGGCTCGGGCGGCTCGGGGGGCGGCCCCGGCGGCCGTCAAAGGCGGGGGGCCGGGCGCCCCGCGACTCCGCTGCCGGCGGCGGGCGCTCCGCGGCGGGCCCGTCCGGCTGCTGCCCGCCCGGCCCCCGCTCGCCTCCTGCTGCCGGTTCGCCCCTCGGCCACATTTATATAGATATTGGCTACTTACGCCCGATCCTCCTTCGGAGATGACGTCTCCGCTGCATATTTAAGCAGCGCGGCCAAGTGCGGTGATTGGAGCGGGAGAACGGGGGATAGTGACTGAGGGGCGCGGGGACGGCGGACAGGGCAGCCCCCCCTCTCCTCGGGGCTGGGGGCCCAGCGCCCCTCTCCCGCCCCCCCGCCCGGCCCCTCGGGGCGCCCCCCCGACGGCACGGCACGGCGCGGCACTGCCGGCCGCCGCGACCCCCGCCCCGGCCCCCGCCGGCTCCGCGCCGCGGCGCGGGGTGCGGGCTCTGCGCCGCGCCGGGAAACCCGTCGGGCCAGCCCTTCTCGCCGTCCGGGGAAGGCGGCGAGTCCCGTCCTGGCCTCCCTCGGCCGGGGCACGTCCCAGCCCCGCTCCGCAGGCGCGGCCTTGCCCGGTCGCCCCCGCCGCCTCGGAACCCGGCGGCCGGCGGGAGACCGCAGCCCCCGCCCTGCACCCCGCCGTCGGGGCCGCCCGGACCCCCGCCTGCCCCGGGGGTAAATGAGCAAAGAGCCGGGACCTGTACAGGTCTCCACGAAACCGGGTCTGAGGTGCGTTGCAATGCGTGAAATTAAACAGGAATACGAGTGAGGTTTATATTACTGTATTTAGACCGTCAATAACTTAAAAATACAGCGAAAATGTACATTATTTTCACATGTTCCATTTGGTTTGTATTTGTTAGACATTCTCTTTGTGTCTAAAATATCCAGGAGGGGACAGTGCAAAGAGACGGCGGTGGGACGAAACGCTAATCGCCGAGATGGGTCTGGCGGTACAAAGCGCATACTGACAAAACAGATGCGGCAGCATGAAACCAACAGTGGCAAATCTATTCCTTACTGCAACCTGGGGAAAAGAACCCGGGATCTTACAAAAGTACAGTTAGAAATGGTAACCCTGAGGAACAAAACCAACCAAACCAAAAAGTCACGTTATAAAGAACTCAAATGGTTATTTACATTCACAACCTCAAGATTAAACCCTTCTGGAGAACAAAGCCTATAAGCCCTACTGCTAAATAAATATCAAGTCTAGTTCTCAGGTAGTTTTCAAAGGTACTAAAATCAGAAGATTTTTTTTCATACCTTCAGACTACAAAATCTGGTATACAAATTATGTCCAATCACTTTAAGGCTAATATACATTTAATGCAGGAAAACAACAGGCAGCATCTGAAAGCCAAGTATCTCAATGCCTGAAAAACATTAAATTAGGATTCATCCAGAAAACAGCAACTAAGGGATCATTTATCAATTAATTCTTACTCGAAGCAAGATTTTGGACACCATGTCTACAGATACTTAAATAATGTATTTACAGTTCAGCTGTTCCATGTACAATACGACTGAGCCAGTTTTTATTGTACAGTCTCATTTTTTTTACCGTTTGTTTACAATATACAAAATAGTATTCGAGCCATTAAAAATACATACAAAGAATTGTTTGCTGAAGATTCCATGTAGAAGCCACCTACTGCATTCCTTTACTAGGCCAAAGGAATGTCCTAACTGATATCACTCTTTGCTTAGTAGAAATAGAGGCTAAGAAATACCTCTTGGTACGATGAGACACTGCCGATTTAACAGGCCTATGTGTGCTGTGACATACCATTCACTAAACTTCTAAGTTGCTTTACCACAGTCTCTATTAGCTTCTGCTTGTCACGATCGTTCTTCCTGAACTGGGCAAAAATGTTGTTCTTTTTGCTAGTGTCTTTCATTCTGGAGAAATAAAAAAAAATCAAATGACACAGACATGTTAGAAACATAATTTGAAAAGGAAAAATCTATTTAAATGGGTTCACTTTTGTTCCTCTTTTGATCTTTCTGCTAACAAGAACTGAAAGATTACAAAACCCATCATCTATGTGTTCTTAAATCAAACTTCTGCAATGTGGAATTCGTTTTAACAAATATTACTTCACAAATCACCCCTAAGTATTAAGCAAACATCACTTTGGCAGGAAACTGGCCCTACTGATTGCGTTAGGAGAGAGGCAAAACACAAAACCCGTTAGTATCATCTGCTTCACGGTGAGTTCAGACTCAGCAAACGGGCGTGTTTTGTTCACTGTCAAACTACCTGATATCGTTATTGCTGATGTCCCGTATCAACGGATTTAAAACAAAATTCGGGAAATAAATAAATTGAAGCATCAATATTTAGTAACAATATACGTACCCTCTGTGAACTCTGCAAAACACATATTCATCGCAGGCAGGCGAGGAAAGAAAATACCGTTAGAAAATACGTCTTCAAACCACAGGACATTTTGATGCAGTTTTTTAAAGCAGGTTGATGCTCGGCTGGCGGCAACGCTCGCACCGCCTTTACCACGGCGAAACCCCGCGCATCTCCCTGCCCTACAGCGGCAACTCGGCAGCCGCCAGCTGCTACCGCGGCTGCGGCTCCGCCCGCGGCCCTGCGCGGCTCTCGGCAGCGGCACCGGCACCGCGCCGCCCCGCCGCCGGGCTCTCGCCGCCGCAGCCCCCGGGAGGGCGGCCGCGGCCCCGGCCCCGGGCCGCTCCGTGGGTGCCGGGCTGGCAGCGCTGCGGCGCCCGCCCCGCCGCGGCCCCGGCCCCGGCCCCCCGCACTTACTTCTCCAGGAGCGTGAGCGCCGTGCTGGGATTGACCCGCAGGTACTTGGAGGTGGCCTGCCCGTAGTCAGCCAGGTAGGTGGACCAGTCCCACACCATGAAGAGGTCCAGGAGCTGCCGGGGGGAGACAGGCGGGTGAGGGAGCGCGGAGCGGCTCTGCGGGGAGAAGGCGCCCGCTCGGCCCGGGCCCGGCCGCAGCCCCTCGCCGGGAGCCGACAGCCCCTTCACCTGCCCGTTTCTTCCCGTAACGCCTTCGCGGCTCCCTCCGTGTGCTGGGAGGCGGCGGTGCGGGTTCGGCCCTAGGAGGGGATGCTGGCGGCTTCACGTTTTGCTGTTTCGGGAGCTCGCTTTACCGCGGGGAGCAAGAAGAGGATACTTGGGTCTGTTACTGCCCACAGTGATTTAAACCGAAGGTTCAGGTAGTCTCAATTAAGTGAATTAAACAACGCCGCTGCACTCTCCATGGTGACTCAGCCCCAAGCCCTGGGCACACTTCTGGCCCAAGCAAACCCCAACACTTAAATGGGGGAACAAAAAGCCTCCCAGCTCAGTCCCACCTCTGGCTGCAGTTTCGGATCAGGCCTCTGATTCACCATCTCAGAGCTGCTGCTCAACAAAACAGCCTGCTTTTACAAGCAGATGCGATGCCTAACCTCCAGCAGCCAGCACCCTCGCAGCCCTCAAAGCCTAATTTCCCCTCCACCATCACGGGTGCAAGCCAGGCACCGCCGGGCGCCCTGCCCGGGCTGCCCAGGGCCAGGGCACAGGCAGCCCTGCTCAGTGGAGCCTTTCCCACGGCTACCTGCCGGCCGGCGGGCCCCACTCCCATTGACGTCAATGGTGGGACACCCCCAGCTTCCCCCCACGTCTGATGCCTGGCCTTGTCCTGCTGCTGACGGCTAACACAGGCTCGTTCTCAGGCTGCTCTGTGTTAGCCAAACTACTGTTAAAATAAGCGTGGGGAACCATTAGCAACACTTTGCCCCAGCTGGCAGTGCCCTTGGCTGCTCTGCTGAGCTGGGTCCTCAGAGCAACCTGGAGCCCCTGCTTGCCTGGAGGCACTGCTGCATCGGTAGTGCTGGAAAGGTGGGGTAGGAAACCACTGGCGGTAGAAAGCGCGTACTGACAAACAGATGCGGCACAAAACCAACAGTGACAAATCTATTCCTTCCTGCAACCTGGGGATAAGAACCCGGGAGAAAAACCACAAAGAAAAGAAACCCACAAAACCACTTTAAGAAACACAGCAGACTACTGCGAGTCGTACCGTTTTGCTATTTAAATAAAGAACCTTGTTCACTTTAAACATTTGCTTCGGCTAAGCCAGACCAGAGCTGTTACAGCCCGGGCGCAACAGCGGCGGCCCTGCTCCCGCAGGCAGAGCTGCAGCCGGCGCCCGTTCGTCTGACTTCTTGGACTACGCTAAGAGAAGGACTGCACCCCTGAGAGCCTTGCCTTACTCAAACTTCTCTGATGAAATGTCACAGGTCTCCAGTAATGCTCATCCCCAAAACTGTAACATCAACTTAATTACAAAATAAAAGCATACACCCAGCCTTCACAGCTTCAAATTCATATGCCTCTTTTCTCCAAATTTTTCCACTTCCTCACCCTTTCTTATGTTATTTTCAAATAAGGTGTCTAATTCATACAAATTCTTTTCCAATTAGTTAGACCTTCCATATTTGTAGTATAGTCTTTTATGAATACGTAGTAACATTTCCTGGCTTGATAAGGGACCTCTGATGTAGTTACTGCTCTGTCCTTTCCAAGTCCTCCAGGGACCATTACAAACCTCAGTGACATTTAACTACCTCACATGGGTGAAAGGTGTATAAAAAGCAAAGAGGCTATTTTATTCTCTACTGACTACATACCCATGATAGCCATCAAGGTCAAATGCAAATGGTTCTTTCTCACAAATGGCTTTCCCAGGATGGGCACCATCAATTCTCCTACTGAGCTGAAGAGAACATGCCTTTAGTCACTAAGCAGACACACTTGGGAAGGCTCTGATAACTCAGGCATTAGTACCAATTGTGAAATCCACAGTCTCAGTGGCTGCTGCAGGTTACTTGTCACTTC
This sequence comes from Tauraco erythrolophus, assembly GCF_009769465.1. NCBI lineage: Eukaryota > Metazoa > Chordata > Aves > Musophagiformes > Musophagidae > Tauraco > Tauraco erythrolophus. The sequence goes on along the minus strand of NC_141473.1, from coordinate 18,451,989 downwards.
TCATTACCTGTGTTACAACAGTCAGTAGCACCCAGTCCCCATAGAGGCTGTATGATATATTCAAAAGCACAATCAAAAGAGGAGAAATATAGGACAGGCAGATGCACAACATAAACTGGGAGGATAAAGCTGACAACCACAGGAACCCAAATTATATATAATCTGGAGACTTCATGTTCCCTCTCTCTTACAGAGAAGCAAACAGTATGTATTAATAAATTACTACTAATTACAACGCCACTTGTCATGGGCTCCATATGAGGGATGGTCCTTAAGAAAAGACCATGCCAATGCTCCTGCAGCAGTTGTGTTCAGTAAATCAAAGGTGAAAGATTTAATTTCTTATTCCTATCGTAACATTGTAATTGAAGATTCTGGGTAAATCCTAAACAACCCTGAAGCTCTGTATCCTGTTAGCAATGTGCGGCCCAAAGCCATCGATGACTGATATAATTACAGTGCTGACAAGTTCAAAGAAACTTTCCTGCCAATATCACATGAGCAATTTTCATACCACACTTCCAGCGCTTGAATCAACCATCTGATTGTGTCGTGGCTCTGCGACATCTCAGTGATAGTGACGGCTGGGGTGGAAGATGACACCTCATTTGTCACCTGACCAAACAGAGGTAAGCACGTAGGGCTCTAAACAGACCATGGAGTCTGTTGCTTTTCAACACACGAGGTAAAACAACGTCCCAAGAGAAGGTGAAGCATATTTTGTGCACTCCAAGACAGTTCTGGCTCTGAAGAGTGAACACCCTGAGAGACATTATCAGCATCAAAGAGGTACCCAGAGCCTCCTCCCTGCTCCACACTTGGTCAAATAGCTGCACACCACCAGCACCATGCTAATAAATCTCCTAAGTTAAAGCAGCTGTCGTGACATGCGGCAGGTAACACAATGGACCAGCGAAATGCCATCAAATGACACATGCCACTCAATCGCAGCTCCTTTCTCTCCTTCTGCACATGTGCTTGGGGGCTGCAGCGCGGCAAACGTGCCCTGCTGCTGGAGTAAACGCGACAGGGAACTGCAGACACTGCTGGGGACTGGACTGCTGCTGTGCACAATTACACATTGTGCGTTTTGTCCCCCTCACAGCTGCAGTTCTGTGCTGTGGCATATTGCTCTATGTAATGGGCTTTGGCAGCACGTACTGTACGCTGTGGGTGGGCAAGAGCTGCCTAGTGTGCAGCTCTTTGGATCCGTGTCCTGACCATTCATATCACCTGCATCTGACTTGGCACTTGGCGGATGTACAGTCAACGCAGGCACTTTGTGAGGGGAGCAGGTTGGCGAGCAGCCAGCGGCAGCAAGGACAGTCTAGCAGAAATGAGTTGCTGGTCCCAGGACCATCACACGCATATGGGAAATAACTTCAACCCACCCATACAAAGCTTCTCTCAAGCGCAGTCCCGAATTCACCTTCACTCCCACAGCCATGCTGCAGAGGTATCAACCCTACATACAGTCTGCTGCGACTTCTGCTACTCTGTTCCTTTCTAATTTACACTGCCTTTTGCCACAAAAATGTGTGCCCTATTTAAATGAAGCACTTTAATAGAGGTCTTTCTATATGAGGAAGAGGAACTAAAGTGGGATTGTCTTGGCCACAAGCACATGATATGGAAGACAGCCCATCCATTCAAAGGTGCAGAAAAATATTTGGGCTACTCATGTGATTTGAACAGACTCTTGGAAAGACAAAGCTGATAATAAAGCACTGGCCTACCTAATCCTTTGGTAAATGTTTTTTATTATAGTAAACGATAAAGTTATATTGAAATTTATACATACAAATTATTGAAAATAAGAGAAGACCATGAAGATGTAAAAACTCTGTTTTTTAATTCATGCAAACAGATAGCTACCTGAAATTCATCATGAAAACTTGGCCAACTCTTTAATAGAGGAAAAATAATCATCACCAACTTTTTCTCTATATTTTTGCTGTGTTTTCATTCACAATAGATGCATACTAAAATGATGCGTGCAAAACCACAAGGAGAGGGAACAGCCTTTGGTAATGTTACACAATACTCAAGGTGAAGATATAATGGAAATACTTCGTGGATTTGGCTTGACATGCTGATGTGACTCATACTACAGAGATGTAATATGCAGGATACGTTAAGTTCCACTGAAATACAAGAAGGTTGTAAATCTCTTCATTTTTAAATACTGTGACTACTACTAATGTGGAAAAAGAAAAATTATATCAAGGGCAAGTCTAATCATAAAAGCATTAATTTTGCCAAAAGAGTAGCAGCTACAATTAAAAAAAAAACCAACAAACATTTAGAGGATTTAAGTTCAGGTGAGATCGCCCCATGGCTTTTCAGTTGTGAAGCATGAAGTACAAGAGAATTTGCTGGTTCTCTGACAGTAGTTCTTATTGTGGAACTAGAATCAACCTATTAAAGGCCAAATTAAAGCAGCATTTCCCTATTACTATGTTATTCATTAAAACTGATGCTAATACTGAGACAATAACTGAAAACGAGATGTATTGTCTAGGAAGGAATGGTCCACACTGACACGTACTGTAGTAAGAGAAATATGTGCACAGAGTAGGTCCTGGCAATAAATGTTTTCCTGCCTCAAAAATCCATCAAAATCCACACAGTGTAGCACATCAAACTGGTGCTGCTGACTGTGACTTCTTCAAGGCTAGAATGTGCACTGTTTGCCTTGAAATTACAATAGCACACCCGTTTCTTTTGCACATTCATCTTTCAGAGTTAACACGTACGAGTCTTTCAAAGTTAACATGTACGAGAAATACTCCAAACCAGACAGAAAGCACGGCTACTCTGAGTGTAGAGGCAGCACAGACCATTAGCTGTGAGCCACTCAGCCCCACCTAAGGAGCCACCCGAGGGTGCTCTGTCAGAAACACTGTGAAGCACCTAATAAACTAGATATACATACTCTGCTATGCAAGGACATTGGCACTGTTGTACTCTTTATCCCATAACAACCATGAAAAATACGAATAAGCTAAGACAAGCAATGCTACACCTAAGAATTTATAATGAAGCAGAGTATATTTCCCTAGGAGTAAGGAAACAGATCTTCAAGCCTTTGTGACTAGGAAAAATTAACAAAAGAGTTTGCAGAGAAGCGTGTGTATCTGTGTGTAAACCATTACCAAAAAAGAAAGAAACATGGGAAAAGCTTTATCCTTTCTATTATACCAGACGGAGTGTTCAGTAGACTGTCTGCTTATTTGTGTTTACAAGATAGATAGGGTATACACTTCTGCCTTATTTAGAGGATTTGCCTCTCCTAAAGGTGTGACAGAAGGGGAACCTTTATCCAACATCTCCAGACCATCACGGCTGATGATCAGAGAAGCATGTTCCTTTTACTGTATATAAAATAGTATTGTCCTCTCAAACCACCACATTACCAGTCAAGTATATGCTTGTTTATGTATGTATATGGTGTTTATATATACTTTTATAAAAGACTAAAGTAATCTCTTACATTATACAGATAACGCTGCTGTTTTAAGACTTGCATTTTAAAACCACCACGTTGTTGTAAAAGATACTACACTATTTTTCAGTTAAAGGAGGTCCCACTTCAAGACCTTGATAGCTAACAGGTTTGGTTAACACAAAACCTGTGTTAACCAAATATTGATGCCACAGTGGGGAAAAAAGGTCTTAAGATTTCACAGAGAGAATTCTAATCTCAAATAGGGTACTTTCACCTATTCTTCAAGTTCAGAACTCTTGTTTTTTCCCAATATCTAGGTGATATGGCCATGTTTGGATATAAATTAATGGTAATCACTGCTCAGTAAAGCTTTGTCTTTTATTACCTAAAGTCCTGAGTAGCTGAGCCATAGTCCTGTATTTAGGCCATCTTGTAATTACGGGAGAAATTGGTGCACTGGGAACTGCTGGAATCAACCATCCGGCCCTTTCAACGCTGTTTCAACCTCTTGTCACATCCTCAAATATCATACAGATGCCCCTTCCTTTTTACTTTTGGGCAACTGTCAGGAATAATCTGGGAAGAGAATGCAACTTTGGGAACTTGCTATCCACAGAATCAACAGAAGGGCTTCGTAGAAGGAAATGAGGGCAGTGTCCATTAGACAACGCTAAGCGTGTTGGTTATACTAGAAAAAAGGTAATTTTAAATGATCAGGGTAGCTTAGTACAAGCTAGAATGGTGCTGTTACCTCTTCTGAAGTATCAAGGGCATCAGCAAATAGCTTTGGTTGTACAACTAGGAACCCGTGATTCAGGGGCTGGAGATAAAAATGAGGAGTTATAATCTGTAAATCTAAATTTTCCATCAAAAGAAAAGTAATTATTTAAGGTATCACTGTCAGTTATGTCCTCCTGGCCCGCTCTCCTTGCTCACAAGCTGAATATTTCTTATGCTAAGAAGTTTATTAACCCCTAATCACCCAGTTACTTCTGGACTTGATTGCATGTGTACCTTTTGTCAGGTACAATTTGCCTGATAAACATGTCAGAACACTTGCTGCTTAGTCTGTTGAAACAGATAAATGCTGTCTTTCCCCAGCCTTGGGGCATAATTAACAGGGAAAAAAAGGCAGTTATAAAAACACACAGAAGCTGATTCAGTGAGGCAGGAGTTCACAGCATGCAGCCCGCCAAGGCCCATTGCCCGGCCGCTATGCTTGCCTGAGCGCTTATTGAGTTCCAGCCTGTTGTGACAGAGCAACAGGGGCAGCCCGCAAAAACTGAGATTTAAAGTAGGTTTCCACGTGAACTTCAAAAAAGAGTGGGATGATGCCTGTTCAGAAGAAAAAACCAAACAAAGTGAAGCAGCAGATAATTATATTGGTAGAGTCCCTGTCATCTTATGTGTTATATACTCAAGCAGACTCTCTGGGATGGGACCAGGAAGCAAAAAATGAAAAGAAGGCAGACGAAAAAAAACAGGAAAAGCAAAAAGGGCAAGATTTAAAAAAAAAAATTAAAAAAAAGGGCGGCATTCTTGGGCTCAGTTGCTTCTGATTTGTGCCCTGTAGTGTTTGCACGTTATGTACCCACGCACTACGGGGAGTGCAAAAAAAGAAATCCTTACCTGACCTCTGGATAACCCAAACAGGAGATTAGCCCATTTCCAAGCAAAGCAGGTTGTCACACTGTTAGGCCAATTGCTTCTATTGACACTTTGCATAAACATCTTACGCAGGGTGATCAGAAAGGACTGTTATGCCATTAACGCTCTTTTTATTTTTTTATACCTAAGCCTTACAGAATAAAGGCTTTTCTGAGTAAGGGATAACAAAAGGGTCAAAAGGTCACAAACATTCTTTTAAGTAGGTAAAAATCGGGAAGTTTAGATTCATTGAAAAGTGCAAATTGGAACTTTCTTGCATCTTGCAACATTCCAGCACACTCAGCTTTTTCTAATTTCACTTCTAGCAAATTCATTAATTAATCTACTTAATTGTGCATGTTTACTTATGCTCTTAAATAAGAAAATGCTAAAATCTTCATTTCAGGAAATCGCAAGCTGTCTAATCTTCTCAGCTAATCACTACTCTAAACAGATTTAGACATTACCATTAAAATCCTCATAAGTAACAGTGTGAAAATATAGAGAATATTTTCTTTAAGTGGTACAGCTGAACAGTCTTTCACGTACAGTTTTCACCTATAACTTACATAGCATGTGGTTTGTACTGTATACAGCAAAATATTCGATATTTTCCTTTGTTTTGTTTTTGCTTTGATCAGAGACGGAAACAATCTCCCTTTAATAGTATAAAAGCCACCTGCTGGGCATCGCAGACTACAGCTAATTGGTAAATTCTTTGAAATTTAGATATAATGGATTTTGACCTCTTCAATTAAAAAAATCCCAAAGCCTAGAATACTGGTGAACTCTTCTGGGAAATGAACAGTGCCAAGCATATACAACTGCAAGCGATACCCAATCTTTTCTTAGGAAAGAGTACAGAAGCAACATTACAATTTTTTCCTTGAGGATGCATGGCTTTTGACCTAGGAAAAAAGCCCTGTGACTGTTATTAGCTATGTATCATTTAAGTCATTAAGATAAAGGAATAGCAAATATATTAATATTTCAATTATTACTATTGTTATTGGGGTTTGGAGCTAAAAAGCACTAAAGATGAAAGGGACTTTTTCATTTTAAACACAGTAAACTCACAAAAGCCACTCACAAATGTTCCCACTCCTCAACATTTCCCACCCCAAGGAGCTCACGCTGTACCTATACACACCTTGTATTCAGAAGAACAAATGAGTTTGATGACCGAAGAGGAAGCCTGTCAACCAGAATCATTGTTGTTTCATAATTTCTGACATAACGTTAACCTCTCAGAGGAGCTACAATCCCATTGGTTTGTGAATTCTGAGGCAGCACTGTCTTTCTTTTGTTAAAACACTTATTTATAATCTGTCCAGCATAATGGGGCCATGGTCTATGACTGGGACTCACAGGCACTTCAGTAAAACAGCTACACAACAACAACACTTCATTTTTTATCTCTACTTACTCTCTGCTTGTGCTTCATGAACAAGTACACATCAATATACGTTACACAGGTACATACTTATTTCCAACAAATTAGCAAAACCCCTCTGCGTGAGCACGAAGACAACACCCCCGTTAGTTCACCAAATGCTATCTCCCTGTTTATTAAAGCATGCACATCATGAAAGCACTTACTAGATTGGAACTAAAATGTGAAGGACCAGAATCAGAAGTGGACAAAGACAAGTCTTGTTCACTCTAAGCATTTCCTGGTCGCAAAGGAACAACAGGAGTATTAAAATATAGATATCTAAGTCTAGCTTACAAGGAAAAAAGACAGAGTTTGCTAACTGTAGAATAACACCATACCAACCAAATGCAATTAGCACTCAGTCAGTAGGTGTTCGTTACTGCTGACAAATATCTTGTTAGCCTGGTTAGCAAGTCTGCCTGCCACTTGCCAAAATATTTTGTTTTGTTTACTCCCAGTGACTTATTTTGTGACTGTGGTGAATTTGAAAATCCCCCCTACTGATCACATAACTGGAATAACACACATTGGTCTAGTGTTTCAAAGTGTAAATTGATCTCTTGATCTGTGAATGTCTCCCTATAGTTTATGCTACCCTTTTTCTGGATTGGTATAACAAATGCATTTTCAAAGTGATGTTGTGGGGACTTAGCTATGCAATTCCCATCAGTGTCAATGGGGGTCGCAGGCTAAATTCCTAGGCAATGCTTTGAAAACTGAGCCCTGGCTTTTCAAAGGAAGGATAGTTTGTGTTAGAAAGGCAGGGTCTTTCAGTTTTTAAGCCACTGCACTAAACGTGCTCTTTCTTTTTTTTTTTTTTTTTTTTTTTTTAAAGCACTATGCATTTAGAAATTGTGCCTAAATTGGAGAAAATTAAATGTTCACAAGAACAAAACAGTTTTATATTCAAATGCTTCCATCTGTTTCAAGTTTATAAGAGAAAATCATATCTGTCATTATCTTGAATGTTGGGATACAATCTTTAGCACATTTGTAAGTGTGTAATGTATATAAACTGAGAGGTTTTGACAGCTGGACCACTGGGAATTGTTGTTATGCTAAGAAAAAGCAGAAGTTATTTGTATCAAAATAAATCCTTTACAACCTAAATTCTTCCACAGGGCAGAATTATTCACTAAAATCTGAACCTTGAGGTACACTCTGAGAGATGCCTAGCCTTATCATATTCACGGGCAAGCCCAAATACACTTTTTATCCTTTAGCATTTCAAATGAACTTAGGCCTGCCTACAAAATAAAACACTTTCTGCTGAAGTCATGTGAACAAGATTGCTGCTCTTACCATAACCAGAAAATCACTCACAATGTATAATTTTTACAAATCCCATTAAAACTTCAAGCAGCCTAAGATATAACTTCCAAAGAAAGCCACTGAAAAATAGTCATTGAGGCAAATAGAAATAGCTAGGCCCTATGTGATACACAATATAGCAACAAGTAACACGTATTCAAAGAAGATTTGTTTAATTACAGTGCAAATGTTTATTATGAAGTGTGTTGTTCATCATCATTAAAGAATAAGCTGGACTAGTAGCAAAAGAACTGTCTTTTGAGTCTAGAAACAGGGAAGAGTTTGAAAAGCAGGAGCCTGGCAGACAGTCAGGCTCCAGAGGGCACGGGCTCGGGCCAAATTGCTCCTGTCAAGCCCGTTAGCCCGTACACGAAGTCCCTTTAGACAAAGCATAAAACTATGTCAATGGTAAAATGTGTGGATTAAAAATTGTGTATTATGCAATGGTCAGGTCATTCAACATTTTTTTGTTTTTGAGCTTCTGACGCAGAGGCGTACACGCTCCAACAGCACGCAGGGGTGACAAGTGCAGTCCCCCGAAACAGGACATCTGCCTCTGACCTGAACAAGACTTTGAAAATACTATTTCAGTTTTTAAAATGATGAAGCATTTAATATAGCACAATTAAACTTAAGCTGTCATTTTCATTTGACTTCTGTTTTTTTCCTTTTTTAAACAGAGATTTGTGAGCAGCACTTAAACAGTGAAATTTACCAAAAGCATCATTAACTGAAGAGGCTGTTGGAGTTTTGTTTACTTAAACTTACATTTTCTATAAGCATTTTTTTCAAATGCATGAGACTTATAACAGACTTACTTTTAAGCATTTGCTCATCTATGAAACAACGCCATTACCGGCATGTGATGTGGCACAGAATCTTAAAATATGTTTTGTAGGGATTAAAATTGTATTATTTGTCTCAATCCTTCCTGTAAAAATCTGTTTGAGGTGTTTCACTAAAAAGGTGTATTAAATTTTTTAAAAATCTCTTGTTAAAATTAACTGGTTTAGAGAAGGTGGGACTAGCTAGAAATCACCTAAGTTGGTGTAACTGGAATAAAATTTAAATACAAAACAATTTCACTTCAAATTTCATAGTGTGTTCTCGAACTGAACGCTCTTGTCCCGTCTGTCATATTTAATATTTAGCAGTATCCATGTGAGTAACTCTAGATGCCTGTGATCTCACCAGAAGTCAGTATATATACTATACCACAAAAAGTCATTATCTGACAAATGCTGTTTTGAACTAACTAATCCAAACAGTCTTTGTATACACACACATCTAATCCATACAGTCAGGCTGCTGTACCCTGGAACTAAACATCCGTAGTGGTCTGCACAAGTATAATCACAACTTCAAGTTTAAATTTCAGTCCGATTACTTCTAGGATTGAGGAAAAGAGTTTTAGATACATGGCCCTGGCACGCAAATGTAAAGCGATGCCTATGGGAAGGCAAGTAGGCATGGCACAGCTCCATGGCATCAGTCTTGTGCTCACACAGGAGATGAAGTCTTCAGGTCTTTATGTGAAGCTGCAGCTCACAGAACTGACCCAGGTAGCTGCCAGCCCAGCCACTGGGAATGAGCGATTCAGTGGTAGAACGAGCTATTTCCTTTTCCTAGCTTTCCAGTTATTTCTTGTCATATTCTGACTTGTACCAAAACACCAGAGGAAACTACATCTAAGAAAAATACTGAAATTACATTGTTACAGAGATTAAGGCTTCCAATCTAATAGAAGGATATACACCAGGTCTACAAAGTCTATGCGCATCTCTTGATTCTGAAGCATTTGGTCTCCACAGAGGTCAGTGATCTCTAGTGTGCACTATGAAACACATCATCTCCACTGAGGTAATCTGGGGGTTCTACGGCAGGTAGGGAAAAACAGTTTGTTTCAACCCAATAGCCCAATTATTTTTTCATCTATAACTTTTTGGTTTGGTTTATTTTTAAGATTTGTGCAGATCTCAAAAAAGCTGCAGATCAAAAAAAAAAAAAAAAAAAAAAGTCTTAGTGCTCTAGATTTTTCTGTTAGGTGGCCGTCAAAGCCCTCAGCACTTTATATACAAGGCGTCTCTCTGAAAAGCCTCTGCAGGAAGCAGATACAAATATTGCAACTGTTCAATAAAGCATCTCAGCTGATCTTGGGTACTGAGTTAATATGGAAAGTCACTGAAATCTAAGACGTAATAAGCCAGAAACCAGCATAACTTTGTTTGCATCCAGACACAAAAATCCAATGCAATCCATAAGGCACAGACACTTACAGATGTGCTCATCATGAGTTTACTGTAAACAGATAGTTATTTCTTCCAAAGTAGCACATTCAGGGTACGGCTGCATAACCACCCTTTATAGCAGATGAAGTTACATCCCTTAGGGACAGCTATGCTAGATCTGGAAGAACTGGACAAGGAATTCCACAATCAGTAGCTCAGGAATGTAAATACAGACAAGTTAAAAGCAAAGCCAAAATCACTAGACAAAAGTTTCATATTCTTTCCTGGACCTTCACTTTCTTCTTTAGCTACTACAAAAAGATTACTTCCACATTTCTATCTATGAAATGACTCTAAAAACATTTTAGCAAATAGTACAGCCTGTATAAAATCTTGGTACTTGTTTTTGTTTTTCTTGTCTAGATAATTCGGTTTAACGAAGGCTTCTGAGCCCAGTAAGTTGCAGTAACAAGAAACCTGGATAACTCAGAATTTGTTTTTGTTGGCTTTTTGCAAAAGGTCTTTCTTCTCCTGCTGCTATGTTTGCAAACATTTTAGGAAAAGCCCTTTCTGTTTAATGTCAATAGCCCACTATTACTTCTTTTCTAAGAAACACATCTTCAAGAAATCATTCTCCTTAGAATTATATGTTTTTCCTTACAATATGCCTTTTCTCATCACTTCTCAGATGATAATATTTTCTTAAAATGTTTCATCTGAAAATTTATTTTTACAATTGCTCCAGAAGAGATAAAAATTCCAAACTATGTAATATGTAGTTTGTAATAATCACTCTTCATAGCTTAGCTCCAATAGACCCCAACATACGTGGAACTTTTGCTGAGTAATGATGGCACAATTCAGCCTCTAATGCCTCCTGCAATTTGAAAACCTCTTCCCCTGATTTTACTTGCCACTTTGAAATGTTATCCCTTTCTGGTGAGTAATCCTGTGCTAGATTCTTTTCCTTCTTAAACGACATTATTCTCACCCTTTATTGACTGACCACATCTATTATCACATGTAAGCAGTGTTAATCCTCTAGTAATTAACACCCTTATTAAAGTAATTTTAACTCAAAGAAGTTTAAATCGCATTATTGGTTTTATTTAATGAAGCTATAGGGACTGGTTTACACTGTCATTTGAGTTTTCAGCTTGTGCCTTTTCAATCTACAGTTACTCAGAGTCCCCCTGCCCCTCTGGTTACATGTATGTTTCTGTGTTGGAGTTATTCCACATTACTCTGTTTCACTGTGAACTTTTTAAACTGCCCTCTACATCAATGCATGCCAGACCTAGACACTATACTGAACATATTACCATTCCCAAAACCATCATTTGGACACGCATTTCAATTATATTACCAAATCTATACTTCCACAGGGCTCAATATCCTGTTAGTGCTTAAAATGAAAGAGACATTTTTAATGCGCTTCTCATACATCCTAAGGAAGGGCAAAGATTTTTATTTAAACGTTTTATTTAACATTAGACTGCCAAAAAGAAAGGAGAAACTGAATGCACTGAGTCGTGCCACTCACAAAAGCTGGCTCAGCACTTTTTTTGTTATTTAAAAAAAAAGTCAGTTTTTAACATTGCATTTTTTTGTGTGTGAGTGTCTACTGCATGTTCCTTTCTATGGGAAAATATCTGATGTCTATGTTCTCTTACAGATCTCAGGTAAGCTACTCAACTGACATGTTTGACACAGGGTCAAAAGATGAAAACTGTCTTCTGGTTTAAGTGCATCATGTTACACTGTGCACTCTGGAAGAGTGTGGGCTAATTGTGTGTCCTCCTGGAACGATTTCCTGGAGGCGTGCCACTGAAACCAGGAAAGCTTGCGTTCTCCTGGGAATAAGGCAACTTGATGGCTTCATGGACTTTATACACCATTAACTGTGTACTGAAAGTCCTTTCTTTCCTTTGGGTAAAACATCTCTTCAAACTTCTACTGTTTAACAAAGAAATGTTCTTAATGGGTCTCAGCATAAACCATGGAAAATGATAAACATAGAAAGAAAAGGCTAAGGACAATAAAGTACATTTACAGACAGGAACTTACTTTTTCTTTTTTTTATGTGTGTGTGCTTCATCACATATGTTTAAGTTCTTATTTTCTTCCCACCACCTACTCACCTTTTGACATTTATTCTTTTTTAAAAAAAAAATTCTTTCCATTTATCTTTTCCTTATTTTTCTCCCACCATCACTCTCTGTGACTGCAAGATCTTCTAAGCTGCACTGCTCCTTTGCTATGAATGCTCTACGGAAAGCCCTCTCCAAGAGTTTTTCTTTAGGTTTTAAAACATAGCTTGTATGTGAATCTTGTATGTAAACTTTGTTATTTCAGTTTTCTTTAAAACAGTGCAACTTGTAAGATGACAAATTGCTCCAAACCTGACACACCTATGAGACATATCTATTAACATGGTAGAAGGAGTATGATATAAAAACATGCCTAAGAACATGCTGGTTCAGTCATATCGCTTATAGTACAATCAGTTAACTTAATTCAAAAACCAGTTATTTACATAATAGTATGAAATTCGATCATTTATTTTGCTACCTATTAGTATCTTCGTACTAACACAAAGAAAATACGAGGGTTTCATCTCCCAAATTTCACTGACTGACTGGAGGTAGTCATACAGTCAGAATAGTACTTTTTTTATTTGTATTTCTGCAGCGCTAAAACATCCAGCTGAAGATCAGTGTCACATTATGATACATGTTGTACAAACACTTTTGAAGATACGGTATTTTTTTCTGACACTGTGATGCAAATTAATAAACATTCATTAATTACATTTCACTTATTCAAGTCTCTGCCATACTATATCTATGCAATTCCTTCCTTGTGGTGGTGGTATTCTGAAGCAGAGAACAATCCTTTATTTCTTGTTGTAAAAGATTCCTTTGATTTCACTGAATTTTACATTTGCCCTATAGTGACTTTCAAAGAAGAGACAGACTAACTTTCTTTTTCACAGAATAAACTAGTAAAACGAAAAAAAAAAAGGGGATATTCTATCAGCTGCCTGGGATTGACAGATAATTTAAAAAAGGAATAAATATGTTGATTGATGCAACTGAAAAAGTACTGAGGCAAATCTGTAGGGTTAAGGCGTTAGTAGTGTTGCCCAATACATACTACATACCACTGACACTACCATGTTAGCTAAGGCTGGAGGACGTAAGCAATTTCGGGGCAGAAATTATTGAATATGCTAATGCAGCTACCAGTCCCATGGCTCCTTGATGGGAGGCTAGTACTCACAAATGTTAAGAGAATACAAATAACAAGTAACTTGAAGGAAAACAATAATTTTCTTCTCTTGTGTTGTTCAATTAACAATGCTCATTCATTACTCATAGGAACCACACACAACTCACAGGATTCAGAGGAAGTCCTGTGGAGCTGAGGGCTCCAAAACTGAACTCCATCCATCAGCTAAGGGCTACAGAAGGGCCCAGACACAATGGTAGAGATCCTGCAGCAACTGCCTGTCAATGGGAAGACAACAGCTTGATATTATGTATTCACAAACTCCAGGAAAGTCACGCACCCAAATCTTCCTTCCTTGGATTTACATCATTTCTTACATGACAAAGATAAAGGTGAAGATCAGATGGGGAGCAAAACTGCTAGCAGAAGAAAACAAGAGAGAAACTTCATTCCGCTGAGTAACTTCCACTGAATGGGATGTGTGTCAGTGACTCAAAGAAAAGGTAAGCAGGAGTTACAAATAGGCATATGGATCAATTTCTTCTAATTCAAATAAGAGATTTGTTAATTGAGAAATTACCTGAAGGTGAACCTTCTGAAACCTTTCTACTAACAGATCCTTCTGCAATAGAATAAAACCTTCTCCAGATAAAGCTTATCTTGTGCTTTCTCTCATAACGTCCTTGGAAATGACTGCTTCATAGTCTCCCAGATACGTAGCATGCCAGTTACTGAAGAAATTTAGTATCTTGCCCAAGAAACTGGTCTTTGGGTTCTGGCATTATAGACATGGTATAATCAGGACACACACTTCAACTACCAAGGATACAATTTTAGTGCCATTTAGGTCACGGTCTTACAGGAATTTCCTCTGTAACTATGGGATAAGCTTTCTTGAACAGAAAGGTTTCCTGGAGTTTTAATCATAACCTCTCAGTATGTTTTGAATGAATTGATCAACTATTTCTAAACCCTGTCTTGTGAAAGTACTGATGACTAAGAAGAGCTGAAAGCTGATTAAGTGTGACAGCTGGTAGTATGCAGATAGGGACTCAGATAAGTCCATCTAAACAGTCTCGACAGCAGCTTCTGCCTACTTTTTTTTTTTTTTTTTGTAATACCTGCTTTGATCAACCTCTCCAGTGAAACTTTTAGTAATTTCTATGATGGTAATATATAGAAGCTGGAACTCCCCTGCACTGCTCTAAGAAGCCAAGTGTTTCACCTGCACATGACAAATGAGATCAATAAATGCCATTTCCTGTCTCAGTTCCAAAAATCATAAATTTACCTAACAACAACAAACCCCCCAGTCTTGTTCAACTCAGGCTTATGTTCTTATGCAAAAGCTGTTATCTGCAGGTCTCTAAGCCAATCTGAGCAAGTGCTTCATAAGTTCTGTCATTTTCTAAAATACACAGTCCAGGTTTCTTGTCAGCTCACTAATTCTTGCGCATACCTGTTTCCATAAGTGGGGAACTAAGAGAACTGTATCCCTTAGATGAACTAGCTTAAAGAAACAACAAGAAAATGATTTTCTTATTTTCGATAACTTCCATGGTTTAGGTACCTGCAGCATTCTTTACTGCCAATTAGGAGATGACATTCAGTTTAAGCATTATACCTTTCACCACAGTCTTTTGTGCACAATCTATTGTACTTTCCTCTGGAGAAACTAGTACAATTTCTGCCACAGATGGAGTAGTGTATCTTGTGGTTAAATGGCATATGCATACTGTTTTAGTTAAGGAAGGTATTGACAGGGCTACTGAAGTAAAGTTAACAGCATTCTCAGCAAGCCAGGATCTAGAGTGAAAACTTGTTAACGCTATCAGCATGTTATTTGCACTTCTCTGCTGAAAAAGGGCATTCAGATGTTGAACTGGATACAATCTATTTTGCACTGAATTTGATGAATTATTTAATGTCCCAAGGAACACACATACACT
This sequence comes from Tauraco erythrolophus, assembly GCF_009769465.1. Lineage (NCBI taxonomy): Eukaryota > Metazoa > Chordata > Aves > Musophagiformes > Musophagidae > Tauraco > Tauraco erythrolophus. The sequence goes on along the minus strand of NC_141473.1, from coordinate 18,436,740 downwards.
TAATACCTGGCACGTATGCTCTGTTTCCTGGCAGTAACAGGGTAGGAATATCTGCTGCTAGCACACGACTGACTTGCCATCCTGCTTTTATTCTGCAAATCCTTATCAAGCCATGCTTGGTTTTGACCCCATGCTGCTAATTTCTGTGCATTGTTTCCAAAGCTTCCTACTTCTCACCAGCTGGCGGGTATAAATCCTGACCGAGTAATGAGCTGGCTTTTTTTCTGTGTACAGAGCACTGATTGAGATCTTCCTCACAAATATCTATATACACAGCTTACGATTTGAGCCCACTGTGATTACCTCAGGCTTCACAGAAACTAGCTGAAAAGGAGAAATCAAAAGAAAGAGATTCCATTGGGGAACAGAAGTGCTTACAAACAAATTGTCATGTTTGTATGAAGAAATTGTAAGAACACAGTACTCTGAAAAGACATTGCATGTCCCTGGCAAGTCAGAGAACACACATTCAGCATGCAGTCATGCTCAAATTTAACTGTCACTTGGAGCACAGGTACGAATATGCATGCTACCCTATATGATGCAAATACATGAGATACAAGCCTTGAAGTGCCCCGTTCTGTTTGCAGTGTGCCTCAAGCCCTCCTTCTGCTTAAGTGCAGAGTCAATTTATGGAGAAGGGGAAGGCCGGCAAGAGTGTTGCTTCCTTCTCCAGCAGAGTGAGGATCTACGGTCTGAAATCCAAAGAGGTGCAACTCCTGTTTCGTTGCTGTCTGAAATCTGAGCTCTGTTCTTTAGCTGAATAAGCAGCATTGCGCTGAAAACCAGAGAAGCACAAATCCCATTACACAGCACCCTGAGGCTGGGCTTCATGTTACAGATGTAACATGCTCCTCTGCTTGTTCAGAGAAGCTGGGGAGTGCATGGGGGGGAGGGAGGGAGGGATCGGTAAGCATTGTGAAAGAGCCTCTGTGAAGATGAAAGTCTCAACTACCATTTCCCTCAGGAAGCAGATGATGAAATATTCTATACTACTTGCTAATTAAAAATTCAAACTGTTGTCTTATGAAAGACAGGCTTACTTTTATCTTTAAACTCTGAAGTTTTTAAGACTTCTAAACATACTGTTAGGGATTTCTCCCTCTTGGTGTTTTTTTAGGTTAAGACTCTTCTATGGAGTAGAGGCCAGGGTTGAGTGTACCCTACTCATTTCAAAGGCTAGATGCTGTGTGGGCTGGTAGCTTGTGAAGGAAGCCACAGCGCACCTTTAGAGTGCTCATAGAATCATAGAATCATAGAATGGTTAGGGCTGGAAGGGACCTTCAAAGGTCATCTAGTCCAACCCCCCTGCAAGGAACAGGGACATCTCCAACTAGATCAGGTTGCTCAGGGCCTTGTCCAACCTGGCCTTGAACGTCTCCAGGGATGGAGCATCCACCACCTCTCTGGGCAACCTGTTCCAGTGTTCTACCACTCTCATGGTAAAAAATTTTTTCCTAATATCCAACCTGAACCTACCTCCCTCTATTTTAAAACCGTTACCCCTTGTCCTATCATAACTGGCCCTCCTGAACAGCCTCTCCCCATCTTTCCTGTAGGCCCCCTTGAGGTACTGGAAGACCGCTATAAGGTCACCCCGGAGCCTCCTCTTCTCCAGGCTGAACAGCCCCAACTCTTTCAGCCTGTCCTCATAGGAAAGGTGCTCCAGCCCTCTTATCATCTTCGTGGCCCTCCTCTGGACCCTCTCCAACTGGTCCATGTCCTTCATCCTCCAACAGTCATGGTGGACAGGTTTGGCAACAGGATGCAACTTATTCTCAGAGGTCTACTGAAGGGCTTGAGAGCATTCTCCACAGGGAACACAGATGGCAAGAGCTTCAGCATGCTGCATGTTGGGGGAATCAGAGACAAGCCAGGACTGAACTGCAGTTACAACCACAGGAAATGAACTTCAAATTAAACACTGCAAACAAAACAGTGGGGAAGACTGAGCTGTCAGCCTGCCTTTAGTGGAAGACAATCCTGTGGCTGGGATTGAAGCCCAGTGATCTGTTACGCAGTTCCTACCTACAATGAGTTACTTCTGAGTTCATCAGAAGGACAGTCTCATCTCTCAGTGATGAATGGGAAGCAAAGAAGAAACAGGAGTACTATATTAAGTTGTAGTAAGAATTTTCTCCTTGAAATAAAGTTGCATTTGTTGCATGCACCACTACAATTCAGAAGGTTAGCAATATGTCTCACCAACAATACACCAGAAAACGTATTACAAAGTAAATAGACAAGCACCCAAGAAACTATCAATGTACTTTCCGTTATGCTTTGGAATCATCAGGAAGTGTATTATACTTTTAAATATCAGATATCAGTTTCTAGAAGGAACACATATTGCGTATTAACCTTAACTTGAGCTTATAGAAGTGCTTATCCACATGATTATTCACATACATCGTAAACAAAAGTCTGACAAAAAGGTATCTTCTTATGTTTCCATGGTACATTATTCTTTATATTAATTGCATTATGACTATGTCTATTGTTAGCAAAATGTGAACAGAAATTGCTGAACATCTTTAAGAATTTTCTCCCCATACCTATGCAGAATTTACGGACCTTGTCATTCACAGCCCTTGATCTCACAGACTGGGATACATCACTATCGGGCTGCAAGCTCTATGTTTTCATGTGGGTGGAGATACTACTCCAGAGGTTGCTTAACTCTGGGGTTATGAATGGCATATAATTATGTTCACTTGGGATGGCTGCCGCTGTTGCAGGACCAGCACTAACAGCAACTGAAGGACATTAATAACATGTACTTAAGTGCCAAAAGAACACAGATGAGACACAATTCTCCTCACCTGTGGCAAAATAAGGAAATTCCACAATCATCAAGCTAGCAGAGTACTTGTCTGAGATCAGCCAATAGAGGAAGAAGGCCTGTTTGAAACTGAAGTAGTGCACATGGCAGAGAGAAACACTAGAAACAACTTGTGAAGTCTAAAGGGAAAAAAAGCCAATCTACATTTGCAGTCTAGATTATAACTCTACAAACAATAATTTGATTTCAATAGGCACTTGTTACTATCCATTTGGTTAAGAATCAGGAAATTTGCCCTAGGACAGCAACTATTGACCTCTCAGGCTACCACAAGGTTATAATTCCTGTCCACTACACAGTACACAGGCTCTCCAAAGAATAATGCACAAATTGTAAGATTCAGGCCTTTTCCTCACAGTATTTAAGTGTTTAGGACATCCAAGAAATGGTCTCATATTCCAGAACTGTAACCCTAGTCTTTAGGCACTACACAACAGATCATAACCAGGACAAAACTAATTCACATCAGAGGCTGAGCTTCCTCAGAGTCTAAATCAAGTAGGACGAACTAAGACCTGTTTACTTTTGAAGGTTAAATCCAGTTGACCTAGGATCTGAATTGGTATCAAAATCCCCAAAGTTCATTCCACCTCACTTTGGGCCACTATTTACCAATATTTGCACTATTTACCCAGGCTCCCTATATAGACAGTAGCAAGAGATTATCTTCAGAGAGCGATGCAGGTTGCAGGAGAGCTGGGTCAACTTCATGAGATGCCAGAGACCACTCTCTTTAAAGCAGCACATGCCACCTTGATAATCGCCTTGCTGAGCTGGCCTGCCCCTCAGTGGCTTTTAGTAAGTGGGGTGAAAGGGTGTGCATAAGTATGACCTCAGTTCATATGCTAAGACAAGTGGCATGAGGCATGACAAAATTACTGCAGCTCCACAGAACCATGAATCTATCCCAATTTTCTTAGCAGCTGTAGGAGCTTCCTGTAGGAGCTGTTAAACTAGCTGGAGCTGCAAGTTTCTAGATAATCATGGCCATGTGATTCTCTATTAGCATGGGGAATTGTACATTGGTGTTCTCCCTGCAGTAAACTTCAGGTATCCCTCTAAGAAAATGCTGTGTGTTATTCTGCGGTTCTACAACTACTGCCCATCTTCCTGGGTGTGAAGCACAATCCTCTCTTAACAGCCCAGGGATGAAACTACATAGGTACATATATCCTTTGGAGAAACTGGCTGCTACAGATACAAAGATTTCCAGTGATGCAAAAGCCAAGTATATTTTTGACTACACTCATTACCTACCAGTCAGCATGAAGCAAGTAAAATGGACTCTTCCATTTGAAGTAAACCACTCACATAGAAAAGACTGTCCAAACATGAAATTATCCTTGATTCTTTTTTTTTTTTTTTTTAAGTCACTCCATGGGATATATAAACTTCCAAGATCTTCGGAAATTGTGCCCCTCCCCTGAAAGTTATTTTCCATCTTGTCCACCAAACATATAGAGCAAAGCACAGTCAAAACAAAAATCATAAAGTCATCTATGCACATAAAAGTCTTCTTCCTGACAGAAGAGAACAGAATAGAGAACAAACGTACTATGTGTGATTAGTCAACCACACCAAGTCACCTCTAAAAGATGCTGAGATACTATGGTTATGGGAATAGTACAAAAATTTTTATTGACTAGGGTTTCTACAGATTACTAGAATCTTTAAGGACCATGTTAAGTATGACAAGAGCGTAAGAGGGGATAATATAAGGAGAAAGAGGTGGCTCATCAAAGGGGACATTGGTAAATGCTTGCCCCTTCATGATTCCTGGCCTCTTAGAGCTTCCTGCTGCTAACTACTGTTCTCTTCTTAGAAGCAACCCCTTCTCATGCCAACTGTTTCTCTTTCTGTTTGCTCTTCTACATCTGTGGAAGGAAGAAGGAAAAAAGTGGGCTTGCTGGGGACAACGTGCTGTCCATACATTGTTTTCAGGGAGAGACGGAGGATCAGGAACTGTTGGGACAAAAATACCTACGGCAATTCTTTTCAGAGCTGCTCCTCCTGCCGTGGTAACCATCCAAGTGTAGCTCTTGCCTCTCTGTCTTCCAAGCTGGCTCCTTGTGAGTGACTTTACTTCTTTAGTAAGATGTGCTACAATATTCTACTCCCCAATCCTCATTAATCTTACACATTGCCCTAGTACAACAGAGAGAGAGTAAGCTGTTGTTGAGATAACTGGCTTCCATTAGCAACCATGTGATTGGCAGGACGATAAAGTCTTTTTCCTTGCAGGTCAGCTGCTTTTTAAGAAGAGGGCAATCCTGCTGATCCATCTTTTAGCTACAGTCTCTCACTGAGTCCCAAATCTCCTGCCTTTTAGCTTTGATACGGTTCAAGCTTTCCCCCTTGTATCAGCCCCTACCTGTCATCAGCTCCTCTGCACCAAACAGCCAATATCAGGAGTTTGACCTCAGGGCACAGTCCGGGTGGGCAGGTAAAACCTGACCACTGGACCTACTTCCTTATCTTTCATATCCTGCAATTCATGAAGAAGTATCAAATTCAAACCAAAAAACAGAAGCATGACCTTTTATAAGAACTTTCTGAAAAAGGCTCTGTTGCCTTTCTAAGTATTCATGAAAAGAACTGTCATCCACCCTATTGAGATAGAAACAGATCACAAATAAGTAAGAGAGGGAAAACACTGTAAATCCTTACTAAATGGTAAATGTTTTTAATGTGTGCTTGCAGTACCTTTTGGTGATGCGCCAAAAATATAGTAACCAAATCAAAACAAAAGAAATATACTAGAACTATTCTACATCTACAAGCTACAATTGCAACCTAATAAAGATAACTGCCCAGACTTTTTCTGTTTATGAAGTACCTGAAATGGATGAGATTCCCATGGCATACAGAGCATCCTCTATAAAGTGTTATTTGCATCAAGAAAATTCTAAATATAAGTTGCTAATATAAACTGAGAGCTATCATAAGAAACATAATCCCTATTTATGTGACATGCTCAACAGTTGGTACTTAAAACATACAAAAATATTATTTATTTCCTGTAGCAAGTATGTACACACCCTGCCCTCCTGCATAGCTGGAAATCACGTTTTCCCTTGAAACAAATACAGGTTCTGCAAGGATTTATAGCACTTAGGTGGATGACAGAAATGGTGCCAAAATCTCTCAACATCCTTTCCCTTCAACTCAACTGACTGAGTACAAATTGGAAGATGTTTAGTCGCTCCTTACATGGATAATAAAAGCAGAATAAAAAAGAATTCAAAAGCAGAAGGCTGCTAGTCAAGGCAAGACTTGTGGTATTTGAAGTCTGGCAGAGTACATCTTTACATACTGAATTCTGGAACTCCTAATGTACACGTATCACATGAACACATCTTATGTCCACGATCCTATATCCTCCTCACATAGTCTGCACTTATCCCATTGTAGATATTGTTCCTTATTATCTTACTGCGAGAATGTAACAGACAACTGCACGTTTTAACTTTTTCATCTAAAAATACACTTTAATGAAGTCCTTTCTAACTACTAGGAAAACCTGGAATACTTTTGCCTCAGGAATTTTCCCTCTGAAGTGCCTTTTCATTATCTTGCTGTGAAAAACCTACTAAACTATTAAAAGCAAAAATATTCTTACTATATAGATAATTTGGAATTCTTTCTACATTTCTCCTCTTTTCTGATGATTTTGACAGACTCATAATGGTGCTGAAAAATATCACCATCTGCAGAAAGCTAAAGATCCTCTATGTGCAGTTAATGATTCATTTCACTATTTAAATGACACTTAAACTCACAATTTTGTGAAATAATAAATCCTTTCTAAAAGCTTACTTCAAGTATGAAAAGTTTTTGAAAATGAATTGCTATGGGTGGATACAGTGTCAGAATTTATGAAGAGCAGGGAATAGAAATAACTACGTGAAATTAAGGTAAGTAGATTTTAGTCTGGAAAAAGCTTCCTTTTGGCAAGAACTGTGGAAAAGTGCTTCCAGTATTAAGGCATTTAAAATTTAATTTGATATACAATAAAGATCAGCCAGTTGGAATAAAGCTGCTTTCTAGCAGTTTAAAAGAATTCTACATAACAAATTAAGGAAAGGAAATGCTAAATAATACCGTGCCTGATTCTGTTCTCCAGGGAGTAGTTTTGTAGACAGAAGCAATTGCTCAAAATGGAATCAGGCCAGTACACACCAGGGTAACATGTACACTCTTGCAAAAAGGCATCACAGGATCTTTACAAAATTGTCAGGACCAAAATTCAACCTTACATCCATGTAGCTGTACCACCAGTAGCACAGTGCCCCCTAACAACACACTGGAGAAACAGTTTTATGCTAAATTACAGGGAATAGTGCCACCAATAACACTTCAAATAACTGCTTTTCAAAACTAATTACATGGGAATGCAAAAACATGAAAGGTTCTTGAATTTAATAACTTCAGCATTGGTCAAAAGGGGAAATTAGTAGGATAAAAAACAACAACTAGTGTCTTACTTGTCTGAGGTCGATGAAAGCTAACTGCAGGGTGTCTCCCTGGAATCCTGGCACAGGCTCAGAACTAGCAAACACTGCAAAGAAAGGTTAAAAATATTACGGATGTAGATTTTTTTTTAAAAATCTAACAGAAAATCAAGCTCCATGCAATATAAATGCAGCTAACATCCCAGTGGTAATGCTACAACCACAGAAGCCAACATCTTTTTTTGGCCTGAGGTGAATGATTACTGAAGAATTTTGAAATAATACCAATTCCATGGCTGTCACCATATTCAAACATCTGCTTTTGTTACAGCATCCACCCTATAAAAACCCAACCTCTAGCCAAACAGCAATAAAAGACAAACACTAAGGTGGGAATTAGCTTAATATGTAGATGACAGGTAGAAAGCTCTACGTGGCACAGTCAGAGCAGAGCTGAAATGCCTGTTCATGCCTTTTAACCAGCTTATTGATAATGAACTTCTGCTCTTTCTGAACCCAAAAACATGCTGTCAGAATTGGAAGGCAATGCTATGTTCAAAACACAAAAAATAGTAACACTTATGGTAATGAAAAAAAGCCAGCTATTTGTTTGAATTAGGAAATGATCAATAATTGTCAAACTTAAAAATAAACGTACTTTTTTTTGTTCTCATCCCAGTCACACATTAATAACGGACACTTGCAGAAACACCCACTGCCTCACATCCCCATTCAACTTAGACATCTTACTTTAAAAGAGTTTAAGTGAATTTTTCTTATCTTCTTCAGTTAGAGCTCTTAACAAAACAAAGTAGGTATTACTGTAATAGTTTTAGAGAGTACCATCTGAGGCAGTGAAAGGTAACATTTTTTTCCAAGTTTGAGAAACAGGTCATTCAAAGGTAGAGGAAACAAAACATATGTATCAAAAAACCTTCCATATCCAGTGCTCGACTCTACTGTGCCACACGGACTCCTACCAACATTTAAAAGTAATATGAAATCTTCAATAGAATTTTTTTTCCTAATGGCTAGTTAGAAAATTTGGATCATCAAGTGAAAGTAACATCCTGAAAGACATTGGTGTCTGAGCTAACATGATGTTAAAACAAGGGGATCAATTATTTACTTCTGAATGTATGGTTTCAACTTAAAGCAGACTAATGAATTCGGATAGACTATACAAAAGTCTAAAAATGATTATATGGAATGCCATCGTAAATGAAAATAACAGATTCTTACTTAAGCGATACACAAAGCTACTAAGACCATCTCAGAATATCTAGTAACAGACAAATATAGTAGCAGAGTAGCAGCTTTACCAGTAGACACAAAATTTATTACTTGTACTACAGTAGTGCAAAAATTTTTATGGACAGTCATGTAATAGGAGAATGAATTAAACTGGAATATTTCTTGATTCTTCATCAACTAAAGGAACGAAAAATAGCAATCAAATGCCGTAGGAAGAACACTGTAATGTCACAGACAAGTACTGGCAAACGCTCACTAATTACTGTATTCAAGTCTGAATTTTAGATTGTCTGGTTTTCCTACTTTGTAAGTAACACCAACTTTCTATGGGAGTTTTCAGTGAGTTTCAACCTATCACAAAGATGCTTTTTAGATAAAAATGAAGAAAGATAAAAAACAGTGGAAAAAGCATATCCTAAACCCAGCATTTTATAGAGAGAGTTTGCTTAATAATCCCTTTAAAAGCAGCAAAGAGAAAACAGTCTGTAGAACCACCAACCTGCAGAAGAACAAAAGATCTCCAGGCCTAGGAAAGCATCCTTCGAAACACCTTACGCTAAAGGGTTGGGTGTCTCCATGGCTTTCTTCCGCAGGTATTTCATGGCCACTGGGATCACCCTTTCTTCGGAGACAGACAGGCCAATGATGCTGGCCTCTGTGGCCAGCCAAACATAGAGTTTAAAATGGGAACACCATACTATAGTAGGGAATTCTTAGCAACGCCCCATGGCAAACAGCTAAGAAGAGATACATGGGTTGTGAGCTACGGCAGCACACTAATAAGGAACATAAGCATGACGCTCAGAAGGAGTCTTTTCTACATCCCCTAAACAAGGAAGGAGAACTTGTGCTATCCTTGAAAGATAAGGCCCATCTGTATCTGATCCCGTATAACTTTCCGTTCACAGACAGTACACCGAGACCAGCTTCTCCCACTACAATCTAACCCACAATGGTAGCACTGGGAGAAGGAAGCTCTATGGTAAAGGAATGGCTACAGAACGGAAAAGTGAATATAACTGGAAAGTGCGACCTGCAGCAAAACTTCTCAGTTAGCTATTGGCGCTTCATACTTTGGGAGGTACCTTCCTATAGTGCGACACTTCGACTTGCCGCAGGGCCAATATTTGCATCCTTTGTGCAGCTCATCAGGCTAACATGGTTCGGAATTTATCCTAACGCATTAAATAATGCAGTATGATCTAGTTTCTCTACAGATTACTTCCTACCGTTGCAGCAATAGAACAAGAAGCACCCAAGGTACCAATCTTAATTATTGTATATACTTTGTTCTCTTTAACTGCAATTTTATATCATGAATGCATTTACAACACCAAGGACACTCATTACAGCACAAGTATTTATTCTCACATTTGGGTCATTTCTGACAGATGACTATGGTAGAATTTGTTTCATTATTACAATTTCATGAGTTCAAAGGGCAAAAAGATAATCTACTTACGGTAACGGTCAGGCAGTTCCTCCCCCAGCCCTCAGCTCAGACTTTTAAGTTTTGCTAACAATTTTATAAAGCTAATTAAATATTTTCTACTGCACAGTGTTTTAGGAAGATATTATAAGAACAGGATTAACATTCTTAATGTCTTTGTCCTAAGGGTCCTTTTCCAGATGGTAACGAAACATTGTCATATACACATCTTTTAAAATAATTCACCCCCTACATTCATTTTATGCTTAAAGAGGATTTGGAGGGATAGCGGGCTGGTTCGTTGGTTATTTTAGTGTGCATAAAAGCATTCAGGAATTTTATAATATATGAGAATGAAATGCAAAGATCACCATTAAACTGTCACATATAGGGGCAAGCAGCTGGCTGCTTGGCAGTTTGAATCAGAAACCTCAATGTTTTCAGGAAAATAAGCTGAAAATATGCATTACGTGAATCTAGTATTCACAAGGTTTTTGCTAAAGTCTTCTTTCCCTGCACTTTGCTGATACTGTGTAGACCCCTTGCTGTGTAAATAGAAGAGGATCTCTGGCACTATGTTTGTCCACGGTATGTACAATCTCAACGTACTTCCTACAACACCCAGTTTGCACGTTTACAGGAGGTAGGATCTAATGAAAAAGTATGTAATAATACAAAAACAGGCTGGGAGGTAACACATACATGAGAATGGTAAATTTACATATTGTAAAGATGACTTTAGTCCATTTTCTTTTGAATACTTTGCTTTGGCCTTTTCATGACATTTTGTCATGAATATGGATGTCATGAATTCACACAGGATATACGTGAATTGATATGTATACATGTTAACAGATATCTTAAGAAAAAGGCTGTTTGCTAAAAGGGAATTTAAGACATCTTTAACTGTAAGTTGTACAGAATTTCTATGCACTTCTAGATTTATTAACAGGTCTCTTCATTTTATTCTCTCAAAACCTCATCTTTTAACCATCATCTGATTGTGCCTCTCTGTTGGTCTGCGAATTCAGTACTTAATTCCTGACAAACACTTTTGCTGCTCAATGGCAGAAATTAAAACTCAGAGTCTAGACTTTGGATCAAAAGCTAAATTAGGACAGTTTTATTACAGCCTCGTAGCATCAATTCCAATGCCAGACAGCAAAGCTACAAATGTATTTTTAAAGGAAGAGCAGAGAATCAGGTGACTATCACAGCAGCCGTCAGCCACTTTGCAGCCCTGTTGGGTGCTCCAGCTGTTTAAACACGCCTGGGGGGAGCCTCCCCGAGGGAGCTGCCAGCTGGCTAGGAAGCAGCCCCCAGCACTGGCCAGATCTTGCTGCTTCCCCTCACTCGGGCACTGCCATATGTGACTGTCAGATGAAGGATAGTCTCAAGCGAGCGAAGTTAACCTGGCTTCCCAGATGGGAGAGCAGGCAGCTAAAGCGAAGGAGAATATTGTGCCTTTTCAAGGAAATGCAGGATTTGGGTTCCTCAGCTTCTGGCATGCTCACCTGGAGATCACCTTCATGTATGCTCAACAGAGAGCACTTGGGTCAAGATCTTTCTTGCTCTTGGATACTGCAGCTGTCCACACAGTGGGTGAAAAAGGGGGACTGGCAGGAACCCTAGGCAGGGCCGGTTAGGAAGGTGTATTGCCTCCTGCTTTGTGCTAATTCTCTGCTAACCCATGCTCATTTATAGGCAGGACCCAAAACCTTTTCATCCTTGCATGGATTCATGTCTGAGTGAAGACGGACACCTACTCAATCATGTCTCCTTCTGCCAATTAATTCTGTCTCAAAATTCAGCTATGTTAAAACATGTAAATTATAAAAATTATTGATAATTCTTCCAGCAATTAGAATTTATGAAAAGTTATAATTCCTTAATAAAATGCTGATGTAAGGTATTCAGATCTGAATGGAATCTCTGAATAGTTCATTTTCTATTATGTACACCCTGCTTCTTATAAAGTGAGATAGAGCAACCCACGTTTGAATTTCTTCAAGAAACCTTCAAGAAATGGCAAATGCCTCCCCTCCCCAATCCATTTCCCTCCTCAGGACACTGAAATGCAATGTGCAAGCAAAAGACTCTTTGCGTTCTATTCAAGGGGACCAAGTATGTTCTATTTTTCTGCAGACTGTTGTAAAATTCTCAATCATCCTAGTGGAAGATCACCACTGAGAAAGAATGTGTAAGATACAGAGACAAAACACTGCTCTAAGTTGTAAAATATGTAGAGAGAGTGGAGAATACTTCAATTAAAATAAGACACACTGAAATCAAACTGAAAGCTTTTGGAATGTTTGGAAGGAATACCAAAAACTTATTAGAAGCAGAGCAAGAAGATCATAACTTTTTTTTCTTTTTATAAATCATCAGAGAAGACCACTTGATACTATTACTATTCTTGAGCAGAAGTATCAGATGCTTCCACATTTTCTGCTCTGCTTCTTAAAGTAAGGCACTTCACTGAGAAATGCAGTGCAGCATAATGAAATCCCAGAGTTCATCACAAGATCACCTCCCTCCCCTTACACCTTTCTTTCTTTGAAGTCCACTTATCATTGTACCTATTTGCTATGATTAAGAACTGTACTGACTTTAACAGATCGCTGTTCATTAACAGGTTGTTGGGTTGTTTGTTGGACTGTTGATTGCTTTTTAATGGAAAAAAAAATGTGTGACAAGTAATCACGTTTTCCTGCTTTTATTTAGATCTCTTCCTGTTCATATTAGAAACAATAAAAATGCAATGTTAAAGATCAGAATAAATGTCTAGAATATTGCCAATAATTTTTAAAAATGTATCTTCAGATATTCATAACTTTCTACATCTCACATAACTTCTCAGTTCAAAATGTGTTTGAGTATACTCCACTGTGCCACAGTGAAATGTCAAACCCATGTATACAATACAGTAGGAAACTGCCTACTGTAGTAGGTAGCCATGAATTATTTGCACACTCTAAACACTAATTGAAATGTCACTGTCGCATCCATTAATCCGAAAGTGTCAAAGAATAAAGCTGGAGGAGGGTGACAAGTAAGAAGACCTAAAACCTATTCATGCCACAATGATGTTATGGAAGTAATTTCCTTCCTACAGTTGAAAGGCTCATCCTCAGCGGTGAGCTCCATGCAAAACACCAGGAACTTAATCCTGTCTTCAGTGCTGGATTGAACCAGTATTATAAAATAATTCTGATGCTATATTTTGAACAGTAAGAATAAAACAACATCTGATGTTTATTAAATGAGTAATACTATTCTGCAAGTCAGTAGTAATTCTAGGAGGGAGGAAATGTCATGTAACAGTGCATTCAAAATTTGTTTATAATAAATAAACAAACTCAAGAGGAAAATTAAAATTTCACAGACATTTCACCACTTTTTACCCCTCGCAACTATAAAAGCATAATATTTATGTACTGGTTTGGGGCAATTTTGTACTAGACTATAGTCTTGTTACTGGATATAGCGATTATGATCCCATTAGGAGTAACAATAGATGTATGTTTTGACTGGATGACTTAAAAAAAATTCATTAAAAAAAATCCCAGAAATGTTAACATACTTACTCATAAATACTTACATAAATACATAAATACTGTACTTTTTTTTTTAAAAAAAGACAAAGCTTTAGTAGATTATGGAAGAAAGATCACTATATGGCTTACATTAGAAAACTTTTTTGCAGTGTTTAGATATAGATAGGAATACTGGAACATCTACTTACATTCACACTGTATCACATCTAAATTAAACTGCTGAATTGCTCCCATGCTTATTTGTTTTAATTCACTGTCCAGTAGCATCTGCATCAGGGACGTTGAAAGATGCTGGCAAGCTGACATGCAAGCTGTCTGGGCCACTTTTCCCTAGTAGAAAGAGCAACAGGTTTTAAGATAGAAACGAACAATATATTACTAAAGAACTGCTTATCTGATTTGATTTTAATATATACTCAAAGTCTTAACAATGCAGGATTTAGATTAGAAGGGGAAAGATCACACTTGCTGTTATTTATTTGAGCTGTTAGCTTTGTTTCTATCAAACCAATCAGAGAACTAAATTAAATATATGTTAACACAATTATTGGCATTTCTTCCAGAAAGCCAACAGTCTTCATGAATACAAGGACATTTCCCAAATAATAACAATATAAGCTGCTGCTGAAGCATATGAACAGCTTTGTGGATTTTTTTTTTTTTTTTTTTTTACCCGAACAGAATGAAAGTAAGAATGTAAAGAAAATCAACATGCTGCATACTTTTAACAATAGCCAGTAAAAAACCCCAAAACTTTTATATAAAACAAAACCACTGCTTTTGGTTGGGGCATTTCTGAGAACAGCTTGTGCTAATTACCGGCACTTTAATTACTTGAATTCCATCTCAAAGCTTGTTGCTAAATTATTGAAAATATTCATGCTTATCCATCATCTTTTCAGGTGCTTAATAAATCAGTGCTGTCAGACATACACTACTTACAAAATGAAACGTAGCCCTCTGCTGTACAAAATGGAAATAATTTTCCAATCACAGTCTAGTTGTAACATTTCTCTGTATGGTGTGTATGCATTTGAGACAAATAATTTTCCAAACATGAGACCAAAAAACAAAGCACAAAACCAGACATTAATTTTTTAAATTATTAAAAATTTAGTACAGAAAAATTTAAAGATATGGAAATTCTACCTTAGAATTAAGAACACCAATTAAGACCAGATACCTGATCAGATGGCACCATTCTGTTCATAGCACTGTGATCTTTTAAAGCAGATTGATCTTGGCTTTCAAATGCAATTATATGAATCTCTGTAGTTTGATGTACTTAAACCACGCTTTTCAACTGACCTCTATGTTTCAATACGTAGTAAAACAAAAGTAACTATTAACACGCTTACATAAAGAAATCATAATCACGGAATGCATCTACTGGAGCACAGACCACTATCATTTTTACTTATATCCATCAGTAAAGTGATGAAACCTATTCTCTAAAGCAATGGTTCCTCAGCTGTTTTCTGCGAAGTCAGGTGGATCAATTCACTGTTGACTCACCGAAAAACATAAAAGCACTGAAAAAAGGTAAGGATAGACAGCAGTTTACTGTTCCAAAACGTTTGGAAAGTTCTGCTCCAACATCTGAAGAGCCAGATCTTGTTCTTTACAAGGCAACTTGTTCATATCATTGAGTTTTCATATACATATAACAGAAAGCAAATTTGGCCCTCAATATTTCATACATTAAAAAATCCATTCATTGTTAAAACGTAATTAAAATGTAGACAATACAATGGAAAGCATTCACTCTCCTCACATGTCACACCGAAACATTAAATAGCTTTTGCTAATACCTCCTTAGCATTAGGACACCTTGAACTGTTAGAAGCTTTATATCTAAAATGAGATGTCAGTTTCTTAATTGAAAATCTCGGAAAAGCAAATAACATTCTTGACCAAAACAGATGAACTGACAACAAGGAATGTAAGAAACAATGCAAGAACAGCATGCTTAAAAGTCTCCCAAACCCAACAGTAATTACACTGGGAGACATGCAGCTCTATTCTCCAGGCAGAACAATATCAATATGAATGGAAAAAAAAGGAGAGAGTTAAAAAAGGGGAAAAAAGAAGGAAAAGAGGTGAGAAGGGGGATCAATGGGCCACAGTTAATTTAATTATAGTGCAGTAGATTTTAGATACTTGATGGAAATGTCATTTTGATTTAATGGAACAACTAGTGCATATCTGTTTAATGTACTGCTCCATCAAATCAGCTCCATGTCCTATTTATGCTGCCACTATAACATAAGTTCAACCAGATTAATAGGTTGTCAAGAAAAATTTTAACATTCAATTTATTTTATCTGCAAACTATGTGTACTCCTCTGTTCTTTTAAATAAAAGACAGAATTTTATATTTCTGGCAAGTATCTGTAGTTGATTGTTACAATCTGGCAAATATCAATAGTACTGGAGCACAAGATAATGGTTACAATACAGAAATGACACGGTGAAAGCCGCTTGGACTTATAAATAAGTATCAATACATGTATGTTCAATGCTTAATTTAAAATTCCATAAAATGGAAATATCCTAACATTTAAACTATTTACAACTATGTAACTTGAACTACAGGCTTATTGTTCCCATGACATATCAACAAATAATAGAAGTTTACTATATACACTTCATGCTTACTCAATACACTCCCTGGATTTTCTTATCTAGAGAAAAAATGAAGCTATGTATATCAATCAAAATGCTGAATTTTAACTGCGAGAAATGCGAACTTTACTGTTATCCTCTTCAAAATTCAGTGCTTCCCAGTTCTAAATGTTGGATGTACTATATTCAGAAAAAGAACAAAATTCAAATTTGCGTTTGACAAATGAGATCTAGTTAAAAATCTCCCTCCAAATTTCCACCATCCACCAATTATTCAATTCCTTGACATTTTTTCATAATGTATTTTGAAGAGGAAATTTAAGGATTCGTGAACATATCAAGATCATGTTTCTTTTCTGGAAATTAACAAATCTCAGTCAGTTTGAAAACATTCTTCATGTCTATTATTTGTCAGTTTGGGCTTTTTTAATTACTACTATTTTTTTTTAAGAAGGTGGTGGCCTTAGTTACTGTATCTAGCAATTAAATACCCATATTCAATAGCATGCAGAAATCCAGCAGGCTTCTCACGTTTGCTCCAGTTGCCTCCCATTTGGAGACACCACTATTATCTCCGCTATATCTATGCTAATTGCTGCTATCTACAAAACCTATTCTTCCATTCAACCAATGTAAAGTTTAAAAAACAAGGACTCTATTCTATAAGCAAAAACACCTGCTAACAGTGTTAAAGGCAACTGTTTTTTTCACAGCCTCCACATTTTGCTGAAATACAAGATTGTAAAAAGAGAAAACCCTTAGACAAACTTCTTATATTTCAAAGAAGCTTGTAAAGAGAATCTGCTGACTTATTAAATCCTTTTTTATAGAACCCAAAAGCTTTTCTCCTAAGAACAATTGCAGCAAAGAGGCATTTGGCTCCTAGGAAATTCCCAAAGGGTCAACCATATGCATCCTTCCACAGCACCTTCCCAGTACTGCTGTCTAAGACCCATGCTAGCTGTCTCAAAAGCAGCTTTCATCATTCACTATGGTGTCAGTCAATATGATTTATGGACTGCATTCAGCAAAGTCAAAGCATATAGAATGAGAAATATGACTACAATCTGCTAATTTGTTTTGTATTGAGCCACTTAGGAGTCAAAGACCTGATGTCAGGCTGAGACCAGCAACACAATTAACCGGCCAGTGACAGATTCATCCATCCTCCCTGCCAGGCTGTGCCAATCAAAGACAGCATGAAGCAGCATTTGGAGAAATCAGTAAGAAAACCCATTCTCTAAGTCGCCTGTGGAGGCTGTTGATAGACAGTTTTTGAATATAGCTGCAGAAAATCACCACCCCTTCACCCTCACTGCAAGCTGTGAAATTAGGCTTTTGCTGCCAATCACAGAAACAATAAAAAACCACAAACTGCCATCCTCAGCATAAAAGGAAATAACAAAACTTATCTGTCACGTTTAAGAAGTTAAGCTGAAGAATTAATTTAACAATATGAAACGACATAATGAAAAACTTTCCGAAAATGCAAAGAAACTAAACATACAGATTTTATCAGTCATAATAACTGAAGCATGGTATTACTTAATATCAGGACTAAAATCTAACTTTTGAACTACTGACAAAACCCAAGTATATTAAAAAATACTAACAGAACTTTTAAGACTCACTTTATTTCCAGTCTCTACATCAAATTCTACTGAAAATATTAAAAAATTCCTACTTGAAAGTAATTTGTAACTTACTTTTCAATAGTCATTATTTTCCAAAGAGTTGTCCAATACTAACTTTATACTGGCCAAACACATATCTAGACTAAAACTTCAACTAATTCTAAACTTAGATTAAAAATATTTATGTATGTTCTCCCTATAATTAACTGATCTGAAAATAAAAGGTACGATTTTTCTTTAACTGTTCAAAAGAAAAACTAAAAAATGCAAGTCCTTAACAACAAATTTGATCACCCAATTGATTTCATGATATTAACGGCTGTATAATGAAATTTTAATTTGCTTTTTGATTCAAAGTATCTAGTGGCACTAGAAATTGCAATACGAACTTAAAATGGGATGTAAAAGAACCTGAAAACAGCGATAATCTCAGAAGATGCAAGTCTTGTGACTTTAGAATACAGAACTGTTAAAAGCTGCATGTCTCACAAATTATAACCTTTCAAAAGCAAATGTAGCCTCTGTTCTCTGCATCTCCGAAATTCTGGTGGTGCTTGGTCATGACATAACCAGCACGCTGACACCTATTCAACATTAACAGGAAATACTGCTACACAAAATATTCAATATTCCTAGTGCTCATGACACTTACTAGCTTGATAGTTCAACATAAGGCTTAGTATTCAAATCATAGAAATATGACCATTGGAACGAACAAGCAATGAACCTACTTGGAGTAGGACTATTGTCAACACTAGTTCAAATCTGTTGTCCTTTTTTCTGGCCAAGCCTTCAAAACAACTGAGGATGGGAACTCCACAGCCTCTCTGGATAACCTCCTCTAACACCACACTGCTCTCTTCATGCAAACTTCTTCCTTAATGTCAAAGCTTCATCTCCCAAGTTGTGACCAGAGCCACATGTGAATTTGTCAGTCCTACCAAGAGGAGTTTGGTTCCATCACCTTTGTATTTGTCCTTCAAGAGGTTGTAGGCTGCCACTAGGTCTCTCCCCAGCCGTCTTTTTAAGAGACTAAACAATCCACCTCCTTAAACCTCCATTGGTAACCTGTGTGCTCTAGGCTTCTAACAACTTGGAAACCCACTAGCTAGGTCCTCTCTCCAGAATCACCGAGTTCACTCAGACAAGTGCTTTCCATACTGTAGCAATGAACGAGTTTATTTCCACACTGTGTACTCTAAGTGCCTTACACATTTGTTCACTTAAACAGTGAACAGCACAGTGTACATTTGTTTACTTAAGCAGTGTACAGCAACAAGATTCAATCACATTAGAGTTATTAGAGAAAATCAGTACAAGTAAGTTCAGAAATTCAGTATTCAGAAGCCACTCTTAAGAGAATAGACTTAATTTCAACATTTTAATTATCATGGAAATGCTTATGCCAAATCAAAATAAACTCCTTATATAAAAATTGATGACCTGAAAGTAACTGGGGCTTGGAAGAATTCTTAAATGCAATCCATCATCTTCTTTAAAAAAAAAATAAATTTGAGCACACACATTCCCATGACCCCAGGCAGATGCAGCAGAGAAACAATGGAACTTTCACTGATTCTTTATTCTGTTATATCACTCTAGCCTTACTCTGTACGCATGTCTCATAGCTGCATTTTGATACCTGACCTCTCTTCCAAAAGGTCTCATAGTCTTCTCTAAATTATCTCATTTGGGATGCAAGGCACACCCCACCAACCTTCTGCAAGGTTTTTAGGGCTCCTGCTGTCCCAGTGTACCAAAGTCCAACGTTAGTAATTAACCTGATCCCTGCATGCAACTACACAAGGTACGCGCCAAGTCATCAGTGAAACAGAAGGGTCTTTTTATTAAATGATTAAAAATTGAAGCAATAAGCCTGCAGGCAGTTCATAGTTTTTCAGTTCACATGCTTTTTCTTCATCTCGCATCTACTTACCGACATAGCTGCATGGTCATTGTTGTTATTCTGAGAAGGAAACCAGTAAGGCAATCAAAACAAAAAAAAATTAAGATGTACTGTCAACATCCAAAAAAAAAGGAACAAAAAACTGGTAGCAATAAAAGGTAAGGAAAAGCTTCAAAAAGAACAATTACAGCTACATAATTCCTTAAATTAATTTTTTTAAACCTGTGAACTTATATAGTATTTTGTTGAGGCATAACAAAGAGATTATAATTTAAATAATACTAATTTGGCAATAAAATGTTTTTCTGTAATAAGGAACTATAAACCAAAATATCAAAGTAGCAAATTTCAAATGATGAAGCATCTGTTGATATGCCTTTCCAGAAAGTTTTCATTATAAGTAATAACGCATTCCAAAATACTTAGTTTAAAAAATAAAAGCCATGTTTACTGTCTTGGCCTACAGAGCCTATCTGTATGTCATCAACACACTTTGTTCAAGGAAGACTTAGAATGGCTCAGTACAAGAAGAATATAAATGTAACATGATCCATTAATAAATTTTAAAACAAATCTAATGGTAATATAACTGGAGGGTGGAATAAAGCTATTTCCTTTTCCAAAACTGTTTCTTAAGTACAGTACACAAGCACAGAGGAGAAAACCAATATGTAAAACTTAGGAGGAGAAAAAAAAAAAGCTTCAGAGATGCAAGACATTTCCAGTGATTCAATGGAGGTATCACACTCCAACTAAGTTGTCCCATGAAGTGTGCAGGTTCAGTAAAATTGAGATGACGGTTTACCTAATTTACATTACTAATGTTCCAACAAAAATAATACAAATTGCAGAAAATAGGTATTTAACATAAGATGTATTTTTTAAAAGTTACATCTACACTGGTACAGAAATATTTCAGTATAGCCCCACATGGAAGCACAAAAGGAGACACATCCCTGTGCATTCACACAGCTTACACATACAGCTAAAATAAAACTAGACTCTTAACGACAGGCACCCGACAACCGCAACAAAAACATTGTTAAAGAACGTATTACAACACTTCTACAAGAAGACTCAAGTTTGAAACAATATCAAAGACAAAGTGAGTGACCCTTGAAGGAGACTACGGAGAACTAGCGTGACCAACTAATGCCCCTAGCCCTAGCACAATGCCCTCTAACGTGATCAGATACGCTAAGGTAGGAAGAGAAGAGGTTCCTCTACTTGTCCTGCTCTTTTCCTTAATAAAATTACAGCCGGTGACTAGGACTTCTGTTCTTTGATTTTTATTTACAGAAAAGATTATGAGAAACTCTTTTGAGCAGTGGAATGTTTCTGCCAGCCATACAAAAATTAGTATGGAAATGACACTGTGACATTAATGGAACGATCCATCAATGAAAAGGAATACTAAAACTAATCCAAATCTTAACTATAGCACTCCAAAGCACTTATTATTTTAATGAGTTATGGAACCTAGATCTGGGCTTATCTTTAAAAATGCATTTACGATAATTCTTCTCTTAACGAAAATAACTTATTACAAATCTAACCAGAATCACCATAATGAAACTGTATACACGTTTTCATATAACCTCCACAGCTCATGCACAACAACATTCATAGGACTGTATGTATCTACAATTGGCCCAGCTAGAATAGCGACTGGCACACAGGATAAGTTAAAAATTACAAGAATCCTCTTGCCAGACCAGACTAGTTGTCCATACAGTTCTGCATCCTGTTACCTGACCACAGCTTGAAATTACCAAATAACCTCTTCACAGGAACTAGCTTTTCCCAAAGGTTGACTTGCACCCCTAAGCGCATGTTTTTATTCCTTTCACACTTTTCAAGTCCTAATGCCAGAGCTGCTTCTTTCCATCCCTTTTAACATGTTACTTCGTTCTGTCTGCGGCTCATTTCCAAACAGCTGTATCGCAACATACATCCTTCTCTAGAAGCTGCACATCTCTTAACTGCTATATGCATATGGCCGTTGAGGAGCAGTGTCATTTTTTCACACTGTTTTGCGTGTTACGTTACAATGATTTTAACTAGCAAACTCGCTATTCTTTATCAAAAATCACTTAATTGTTGATTTGGCACAGAAGCATATGCCTCACACATCGCATTGACATCAATATTACGCGATACCTTTTGAGTAGGTTACATCTTTGAGATAGTTAAAAAGAAAAAAAAAGAGACTGAAGAATCACAGCCTCTTCACATGTGATTTGGAAGACCAGATAAGCCCACTATGCCAGCAACTTCAACACCTTGCTGTGCACATAAAGAAATTATCTTTTACTTCCAGTCTGGAGCCTCAAAACATTCTATGCATTGAGGACTTTCTCTTCTTTCTTCTTCTCTACGACCTTATTGGCATCACGGAGACGTGGTGGGACGACTCCTATGACTGGAGTGTCAACATGGAGGGGTATAAGCTTTTTAGAAAGGACAGGAAGGGGAGACGAGGAGGGGGTGTCGCTCTCTACGTCAGCAACCGGCTGGAGTGCGTGGAGCTTCGCCTGGGGTTGGAGGAGGAGCTGACAGAGAGCTTATGGGTCAAGATTAGAGGACGGGGACGGACAGGCGATGTTACAGTAGGGGTCTGTTACAGGCCGCCTGGCCAGGAGGACAGAGCTGATGAGGCGCTTTATAGCCAGATAGAAGCAGCCTCACGGTCACAAGCCCTGGTCCTCATGGGAGACTTCAACCACCCTGACATCTGTTGGAGAGACAATACGGCAGGGCACAGGCAGTCCAGGAGGTTCCTAGAATGCGTGGATGACAACTTCCTCCTGCAGGTGATAGAGGAGCCGACAAGGAGGGGTGCCATGCTCGACCTTGTGCTCACGAACAGAGAGGGACTGGTGGGCGATGTGACACTTAAGGATAGCCTTGGCTGCAGTGACCATGACACGGTGGAGTTCAAGATCCATGGGGCAGCAAGGAAACCATACAGCAAGCTCTGTGCCCTAGACTTCAGGCAGGCGGACTTCGGCCTCTTCAAGGACCTGATGGGCAAAGTGCCATGGGAGGCAGCCCTGGAAGGACGAGGGGCCCAGGAAAGTTGGTCCACATTCAAGGAGCACCTCCTCCAAGCTCAGCAGAGGTGCATCCCGATGAAGAACAAGTCGGGCAAAAAGACCAGGAAGCCCGCGTGGATGAGCAAGGAGCTCCTGGACCAACTGAAAATGAAGAGGTTAGCCTATAGAGGGTGGAAGCGGAGACAGATAGCCTGGGAGGAATACAGTGAAGCTGTACGAGTGACCAGGGATCAAGTGAGGAAGGCTAAAGCCCTGAAGGAATTAAATTTGGCAAGGGATATAAAATGCAATAAGAAAAGCTTCTATAGGTATGTAGGGGACAAAAGGAAGTCCAAGGAGAACGTAGGCCCCCTCCGGAGGGATACTGGTGCTCTGGTTACCCGGGACATAGAGAAGGCTGAGGTACTCAATGACTTTTTCGCCTCAGTTTTCACTGATAAAGTCTCCTGTCTTACTGCCCAAGCTGTGGAAAGAACTAGCAGGGACTGTGAGGATGAACCACCGCCCACTGTAATTGAAGAGCAGGTTCGGGAACATCTGAGGAACTTGAAGGTGCACAAGTCCATGGGACCTGATGAGATCCATCCGCGGGTCCTGAAGGAACTGGCGGATGAAGTTGCCAAGCCACTGGCTATTGTATTTGAGAAGTCGTGGCGGTCTGGCGAGGTCCCCGATGACTGGAAGAGAGGGAACATAACCCCCATTTTTAAAAAGGGGAACAAGGAGGACCCGGGCAACTACAGGCCGGTCAGCCTCACCTCTGTGCCTGGCAAGGTCATGGAGCAGATTCTCCTGGGAACCATGCTAAGGCACATGGAGAGCAAGGAGGCGGTGGGTGACAGCCAACATGGCTTCACCAAAGGCAGATCGTGCCTGACCAACTTGGTGGCCTTTTATGATGGGGTGACAGCATCGGTGGACAAGGGTCGACCAATGGATATCATCTACCTGGACTTGTGCAAAGCTTTTGACACTGTCCCGCACGACATTCTTTTCTCTAAACTAGAGAGGCATGGGTTTGATGGATGGACCACTCGGTGGATAAGGAATTGGCTCAATGGCCGCACTCAGAGAGTAGTGGTCAACGGCTCGATGTCCAAGTGGAGACCGGTCACGAGTGGCGTCCCTCAGGGGTCCGTGTTGGGCCCGGCCCTCTTCAACATCTTTGTCGGTGACGTGGACAGTGGCATGGAGTGCACCCTCAGCAAGTTCGCCGATGACACCAAGCTGTGTGGTGCCGTCGACACGCTGGAAGGGAGGGATGCCATCCAGAGGGACCTCGACAGGCTGGAGAGGTGGGCCCGTACCAACCTCATGAAGTTCAACCAGGCCAAATGCAAGGTCCTACATCTGGGTCGTGGCAATCCCAGGCACAAATACAGACTGGGCGGAGAATGGATCGAGAGCAGCCCTGAGGAGAAGGACTTGGGAGTACTGGTGGACGAGAAGCTCAATATGAGCCGGCAATGTGCTCTTGCGGCCCAAAAGGCCAACCGCGTCCTGGGCTGCATCAAGAGGAGTGTGGCCAGCAGGTCGAGAGAGGTGATTCTTCCCCTCTACTCTGCCCTCGTGAGACCTCACCTGGAGTACTGCGTCCAGTTCTGGAGCCCCCAACATAAGAAGGACATGGACCAGTTGGAGAGGGTCCAGAGGAGGGCCACGAAGATGATAAGAGGGCTGGAGCACCTTTCCTATGAGGACAGGCTGAAAGAGTTGCGGCTGTTCAGCCTGGAGAAGAGGAGGCTCCGGGGTGACCTTATAGCGGTCTTCCAGTACCTCAAGGGGGCCTACAGGAGAGATGGGGAGAGGCTATTCAGGAGGGCCAGTTGTGATAGGACCAGGGGTCATGGTTTTAAAATAGAGGGAGGTAGATTCAGATTGGATATTAGGAAAAAATTTTTTACCATGAGAGTTGCAGAACACTGGAACAGGTTGCCCAGAGAGGTGGTGGATGCTCCATCCCTGGAGACGTTCAAGGCCAGGTTGGACAAGGCCCTGAGCAACCTGATCTAGTTGGAGATATCCCTGTTCCTTGCAGGGGGGTTGGACTAGATGACCTTTGAAGGTCCCTTCCAGCCCTAACCATTCTATGATTCTATGATTCTATGATTCATAGGCATTGCATGTGGGTAAAGCACTTGGACATCAGTGTCACAGCAGCAACCAAGGACAAGCTGATGAAAAGCAAATGTAGCTTGAAAGACTTATTGAAGTT
The DNA here is from genome assembly GCF_009769465.1 of Tauraco erythrolophus. Taxonomy (NCBI): domain Eukaryota; kingdom Metazoa; phylum Chordata; class Aves; order Musophagiformes; family Musophagidae; genus Tauraco; species Tauraco erythrolophus. Next base: position 18,411,771 of record NC_141473.1, on the reverse strand, counting down.
ACTCCAGACCTATAAAGCTATAAGCTATTATGATGATTAATCAAACTAGAAATAGTCTTTTTTGTCTTAAAGCAAGGGGAAATCAGACAACAGAATGCAACAATTAGTATACAAAACATGTTAACAGGTTTTACCCAAGACAAAATAACACAGGATATATTTGAATATGAACAAGGATTCATTTTAATGAAGCTCAGCTAACTAGAATCAAATCACTTTCTTTGATGAAAACTACTTAGCTAAAAACAACTTTGGAGAATCCAAGACCTCCATAATCTTATATATTAGGATTTGCACCAATTCTGCATTGTTTGAGTCAATGCATCTGTACACAGAACCAATACGGTTAATTAAAAAGGCCATCTGATGCTCTAGAAAACCACATGAGTTCTTACACTATTTGTAAATTAGCTGTTGTTAACAATATTGCTAAAGCATTTGAAAGTATTTTCTAAGTATTACCATGAGTAAGCATCATCAACATACTGAAACACGTCTGAAAACACATCTGTACTGAAAAAAAATTAAAAATACATATGCCAGTATGTGCACAATTCAAAAATCCCATCTATCTTGAAAATCTTAGTATTTTAAAATAAAGTAATGCTCTAATAGTTTGAAATTAAACTTAATTTTGAACACTTACAGGTAAATGAGTAAAAACTTGAAATGTGCTTCTTAAAAAATTAATAAGGTCCATTAAATATCCACTGGCTCTTCCATCTGATTCAGACATTGTCCAGTCATAATCAGCAATCTGAATAAATTCATCTATTTTTTGGTTAAGTTTTGTGTATATTTCTCCTTCTGCAGCATGCCTTGCATCCTGAAAGAAAATCATGTGCAATGTCAGAATTATAAAATATTATTGGAATGCAGATAAAATTATATTCATCAATGAAATGTCTTGCGTTTTTCTTAGATTCAAAATATATTTTAATCAATATTTTAACTGCTGTCTTACAGTAAGTCTGAGGCTGTTCTTTTTAAAAACTGCCGTAATGTATACTAAAAGAGTGTTTATAACAGAACATGCCTACAGAACAACCTAACTTCTCAGAGACAAATGAAATTAATCTGAAATCAGAAACAAAGCAATTGCTTTACTCTCTTCACAAAAGTCATGTTTAATTCAGCCTTATAAATTTATCAATCCTGACACAAAGTTTATCTGCCCTCTTTTACAAAGAAAATAATAGAATAACATAATTATTTTATCTGTTATGGCTAGAGGTCCAGCAATTGTATGATTTTTATGTAATTAAAACTGCACATCTGAAAAATACTCATCATTTTTTTGTCCTCCTTTAAATATCACACACCATGATTCAGAGCACCCCCCTGCTTCCTCCCACCCCTAGTTTTCATTCTGCCACCACCTGGATTCCACTTTTTGGAACAGTAAAGTGGTAAAGTCTAGCACCTACTGTGAAGTGAGATTATGATGCTATTTATCTGCTTTATTTAAGGGACATCCTCATAGATCCAATGGGATCTACGTACAGATGCTTGATAAGCTGTATCTTGCTGGAAAGGCATGCTTTTACTAGCCTGGAGTTTAAACTTACTTAGTAAATTCTGAGTTCTAATTGGGCTCAACATGAAACTTTCTTCACTGATCTTCAGAAATAATTCAAGTAAGACATTTGATTTAAACTGAACTGGTCAGTTGCTGAAGGTTTTTAGAGAGTAAAAATAGGCTGAATATACTGGAGCAACATAAAGGTGGATTAAATTCCCATTGCTAGTTTCCTCTCAGAGAAAGCAGTCCACAAACATAGCACTTCAGGAAAGATGTAAATAGGAAAGGCAAAAAGAAAAAAAAAAAATCAAAACTATCTGAGCTTAAAGGTGGCATCACACTCAGTAAGTACTGCAAACTCAGGCTCAGCCAGGCCCCAGGCCATGAGGCACTTCTGGAGGAACCAAGAAAGCATGTGGCCTTGCCATGCAGAAATATCAAAGTACAATTCCCTAAAATCAGCATTTTTACTGTGAAACTAATTTGTAAAAAGCGTCCAATGAACAGCTCTCCCAATCCAACACACAAGAATCTGGCAACTTGTTAACATGTCAAACAAAGTAAGATGCTGACATCCACAATTTTGCAGATGGCTAGGGCTAGAAAAGCCTGAATTAAAGTCAAGTCTATGTTTAAAGTTTTTAATTAACGATGAGATTTGAGTTTCAAGAATCTATATTTGCAAATACATCTGCTTAGGTTTAGTACGATGCCCTGTTTTTTGTTTGTTTAAAAACTAAGTCATTTATGGAATGGTTGTACCAGTTAAGCGTTTCTAGTAACTGGCAATGACAAGACTAGTCCTTCAGGTTTTGTTTCTGGAAGGCTGTTTTTGGCTACCTTTTATCTTGCTTCGGTAACTGGGTTACAACTGGAGCAGAGTGCTGCCAGTACTTTAAGCAAGGAGTGCTGCTTTATTGCTTGAGATAAGCATGAACAGACGAGCAACTGGATTTAAAACCCAAAAGTTAATTCTGAGAAGCAGCACTGTGAATCCCATGCACAAGTCAAGAAAGAGTGAGTTAGCAGTATTCAGATTTGGGATGACTCCTAGAGGCAGATGAATTAACTCCACCTCTTCTTTTTAACGTGGTGACAGAATTGCTTCAAAAAAAAAAAAATCTTTTGAAAGCTCACCAGATTTTCCCCTAGTATAGAAGTGAACAGAGCAAATGACGCAGTTTTGTTAAATGGTTCCTTTCTCAGAGGACGTCCTGAAGCATTGCACAGGATTTCACGCTGGGTATCTGGCAGCTTAGTGCTGAGACTCTGGGCTCAAAAACTTCTATCAACTAGATCTGCAAATACATCTATTTATGCTTAGTGTGACTGCTGATTTAAACAAAGGAAAACAATGGTCATCCAAACCTGGAAATCCTGGCTATAAACATTGAAAGCTACACACTTCTTTAATATGATAAATTGAAACAAGTTTTTGTTTTGGTGGTGGGTTTTTTTTTTTATTTCTACCCATGTGAAAATGAGATCTTATACACAAAAATAAAATGAGAAAAACAGCTCTCTAAAATAGTAGCCATGAAATAGATCTGAAGGCTTCTATTAAAAAAATACAGTGTAGATGTACTTAAAAGACCATCTCATGGAATGTAAATGTGATCAATGCTGCTAATAAAAGGAGATTTTCGACCACTCAGAAAGAATGGAGGTGACACAATTTGCCACCAGGAGATGAATTTAATAACAGCAGAACATACCAAACTCTCTGAGGGCTCTGTTGGGGAAGTGCAAACAGTTTTTCATTAAAATAGAGAGAAAAAAAAGGGGGATTAACAAGGAAAGAATTTTCTACTATAAGTGGAGAATGTTGTGCTAACAGGTTCTCCAGGGAAAGAGACAGGAAAGAAACCATAAAAAAAAAAATTCTTACATGTTTGTCAGTGTTCATCCTGTATTTTTCCAAAGTGCATAAATACTAAGCTTACTAAGCATAGATATAATGTTCTGTAATTCCCTCCAACAGAACTTAGATAGTTTACAGGGCAGTTAAACATAACTTACAGCATAAGCAATCAGTACAAAATATAATGCAAACTTTCAACTGCATTTATTAAATGAAATTCAAGGATTAAGAACATCTTACCTCTTAATGAAATCAGAGACTATGGCTGCATTAAGTGTTTTGTTTGAATGTTAAAAAGATTATGAATTGACCTTACATGAAAATCATATCTATAGATATGCAAATTCAAACACACACATGCACTATCAGTACACAACAAGCAAACTAGGCAGCCTAGATCTCAAGGACAGGGCAAAATCAGTAAAACCACTGGTAGGGCAATGGTAACCTAACTACGGTTGCGAGGCCAGAACCTTTCTGTCTTGCCTTATTTATTAAATCCCTAGCAAGACAAATGACAGTTAATAGGAAAATTGTTGGCAATCAACTGGAAATAGAAAGTGTCTTGCAATAATGATGTCTTATTCCACCTCGCCCATCTTTTAACATCTATGCCAGAGGCGATATTATAAAAAATGAAGTACAGAAAACAGAACTATTCTCAATAGGATTAGTCGTCTTTATCCCATAAATACAAGAAATCACCCTCCTTTGTTTCATCATACACTGAAAACAACCCAAATACCTACAGCTCAAGTTGCAGCTGCTTCGGAATCCCTGATGACTTTTTGTTTTGCTTTGTTTCAAAAATTTCTGTAGAGAAGCCCCAAGTGACTAAGAAGGCAATGCACTGGCTGAATTAACAGCACAAGGTAACCTATATAAGATTATTCTTTTGAGAGAATGTTTTCTTCAGAAAGAAAACCCCAAGATACCCCCCCCAAGCACATACATTTGCTTCTATTCTAAATCAAAAAAGCTATGTGGCCAGACTTGGTCAATTATTATAATATCTGCCATGTTTTATGTATATGAATACCAAAACTTGGTTCTTCGATGTACACAACCATCTGGTGCTCGAAAGAAGTATCTGGCACTCAACCACCACCAGAGTGCGAAGGATCTCTAAGCATCTATACACCTGTCCCCAGTACCGCAGAGCAGGAAGGTTTCTGGCCTCAGACCAAACCATCTTTGCACTCAGGATAGCTAGTCTAGCTGTTGGGATCTTGTTTTAGAGCTTACTGTGGTCAACATGACACAAAACAGCCTGAGCAAGGATCAGGATTTTGACTAATTTATCTTAGGGATAAATCTCAGTCATCTTGAGTTACCTGGGATTAGGTATTTTAAGTGCAGATTTCTCATTAACAACATGTGCCTGCCTTACAGCTGAAAAAGGACTAAGGCCTTTTGAGTAACATTGTGGAGAGGGACTTCAAAGATGAGGGTATGGTTTTTGCTCTGCCAAGGACATCAGATACGACTATGTAAGTTACTTGGTATTTGCTTTAGTTTCCTCTTTTCAAAATCCTTCAACGTTTTTATATAGACAAATGCAAGAACAACTAGGAGAACTTCACCTACTAATGATATGAGGAGCCATACACAGAAAGAAAACTACATTTTTTATTTTAGGATTATTTTATACTCAGCTTACGAACGTTGCCAAGCTAACTGTTGAAATTACAATTCTCTATGCTTTTTTTTTCTTGAGATACAAGCTTAAATACTTCAGCCATTTCTGAAAAATGCCAGAGAAAATACAGTTTGTTCAGATAAGCAGTTGTCATAAACGTATGGCATTTATGAAAACAGTCAAGTTTACAGTGATCATTTTAACCAGTATTATTTGGTATATAAATGTAAAGGACATGTAAATAAAATATGAATTCTAAAAAGATAATGGAATAATTTATGCTTTGTAGCACATTATTAATACTGCTGTTATATTACTAAGTTACAGAATTTGAAAACATACCACAAAATATTTATATTGTAGAATAAAAACAAATAAATAATACAAACATTTGAGATTAAACTAGCAGTTTCACCTGATTCCATTCAGAAAGGGGAGATGTTACACGAATTAGAACTTAATCTATCAAAAGCTTCTGGTGCAGTTAAGCTTAGTTTGTCATTTCATAACTTAATAAAAGATGCATCTGAAAGAGAATATTGATGCTTCTTATGTACTGACATATTTCAGATTACCAATAACATAAATCCCAGTGTTTATCTGCTTAGTATTACAGTTGAATTCTCAACAGTTCAGAATTGGTTTAGATTAAAAAAATCAGCAAGCGTGCAGCTTTGCCCTTACCCCCTTTTGTTTTAAAATGCTTCATTTATGGTGAAGTTAATACAACTTTTCAGACATTGTCATGTACCAGTTGATGTACAGCATACCTTAAATGTAGAAAGTCCATAAAGTCTTGCAGTGTGAACAGTCACTTGTGAAATACTTGTAATGTTAGATATAAAATCCTCAAGGTATTTACAGGCTTGTTCCAAGTGTGTTGTGTTTATGATAATTTGAACAAGCTACAAGAGACAAAAAATTCCTTTATCACCTTTTTGTATCACCCATTGTCATCTGATCTTGTAAATGGTTACTTCTTTCAGAAACAATGCTACTAGAAATTAATCACAGTATTTCAGGTTACCACCTATTACCTGGTTTCAAGTTTGCTTTCAAATACCACTAAGGAGTATATACCACAGTTTACACACAAATGACGCCATTTTAAAAATTAAGACCACAGACACCTACTCAGTGAAATATATTCAATTGATATTTTAGAAGTTTAAAAGGGAAAATAAAGGAAAAATATATTGCCAAAAGCAAATCTGTGCCATAAAAATAATTTTTAAAAAGTTACTGCTATAAAAAAAAAAAAAATCCCAATATTGTCTGCAGAATGGTGCATTCAAAAGTTAGGGAATTTCAAAAATAAGGTTGTCAACTACTCCCCCCCAGCAATGGTAACAATCTGCTTGTATATGATAGAAATGTTTTTATAAGCAGGACCTGCTTTTGCATTCAGTTCACAAATTAGATAATGTTCACAATGCGTAGTAACTGAAACATCACTATATGACATCTTAATTCTTATTGCATACTGTTTGTTTTACTGAACACTAATGTAATGCTTAGTAAAGTAAGTTTTCTCTTTCCACAACTTTCCTCATAAAACATATTGACCTGATAATGAAACACCTTAAAAAATACTAGTGAATTTATTTTCATACCCGTGAAAACATTTCTGTACCAATTTCAAGAACACAAAAAACGATGTCTCAGAAAAATTGTATGGTTTCTCTTATTAACCTGGCAATATATGATTTATAGAGCTTTTTCTTCATTTTCTTCTTCTTGATTTCGTCTACACAAGAGGTTCTTGCAGTTAAACAACAACATTCAGCATGACGTAACACTGCTATAACAGTAACAGTCTAAGTCCTTCTCAGCATGTTTCAGTAGGTACCTGCTGTCTCCTGACAGTGCATGTACCTGCAATGAATGTTCAGACCGATCCACTGTCTCACTCTGTCTTATACTGTCCAATAAAAAATTAAACCAATAGTCCTGATGAAGAAACAACATGCACAAACCTACTTAAACATTTTAATTGCAATTACTACAGAAAACGTTTCTGGTGTTAGAGTCAACCTGAGATTTTAGATTTCTTGATCTGGTTTAGCTGATACTTTACACAGTCCATGTGAGAGATTTTCTTTCCTCCTCACTTTTTCTTTTTTTTTTAATAGGAAGAAAAAGGAAGTCAGCAATCTGCTACTAATTGCTAGACAGCAGCAGAACACACAAACCATGCTCTTTATGCAACCAAAGAAGTAAGAGTCTTTGACTTACTTCTTGCATATCTCTGTTTATCATACAGGAGACAGAACTCTTTCACTGTCATCTCTCAAAAGGCATCCCTGTGTACATATACTTTCAACCAGACCCAATACTGTCTTGTATTATTTGCATAACAGATATCGATGCTTTCACCTCTCTAAATTTTCAATCTGAAAGCAAACACTACTTGTTTTTCTTACACAAATCTTACTACCATGGTATGTATATCTACATTTACAAGAATTGTTTTAGCACTAATTGTCTTAAAAACCAGATTTGAGTATATGTTTTAAAACTTACCTCTGTCAAACCTATATGAGGTTTTTTAATTAGGTTCTGTAAACAACTACTTAGAGTTCTTGTAAGCAGCAAATTTGTAGATTTTCTGAGCATATCATCTATTTCTGTTGAGCTGAAAAAAAAAATGTTTATTTTTATAACTATGCTGTACATGACAATACTTTGTCAGTAATACTTATTTTTTTTTTTTTCCCTGTAACGGGAACTTTTCATGTTAAGAACTCCCTACGTGCATGAAATTTCTGGTTGCTCCAAGTCTCCTATGTTCTAAGGCACAGAACATCTCTTTCACTCACCAAATTATCCATTAACTAAATTTCAACACTGAAGCAAAACCTGTTATTTTTAGATTTTGGACATGTTTATTGACACAGCAGTTCAGAAAGCGTAATTTGTGGGTTTTAATGAGTTACTGAGGAGATCAACATGTGCTCATTAGTGCGTGTAAATTATAAACAGTATCAATTAAGAATGTGTGAAAGCGAGTCATTTACATCTTTACCAGTGCAGAAGTGGGTGACCAGCCACGAATACCTTCCAGATTTCAGATCTATGAATGTTATTTTATGCAATTAAAACTAAGCTTTTGAAGGCAACAAAAGGAAAGGAAATGGGAGAATTGTAATGTTTTCCATTACAAAAAGGTGGGATGGAAGACGGAAGGAGCATGTGGACAGCACGTTCTGTTGCAGGAGAAATCATTGCTAAGGAAACTCAAAGCACTGAGAAGGGAAAGATTGTTCAAAGTAATCAGGGATGCTACACAATTATTTCTGAAATGGTCAGTACCAAAGAATATTTTTCAAATCTTACATGCTTTGTTAAATAAATAAAATCTCTAGTTTATTCAAACCAGTCAATACTGTTTAAAAAACCCCAGCAGTGTTTTAGGCTGCTTACCATGCCAAGCTACTGTCACCCATACAGACATACACATATTTATTGCATGCAATATATATATATACACACACACAAGAAACATATGCTATACCATTGGGAATAATAGACTAAATATAAAGAATTATGTATGTAAATTATGAAATAAGCACAGCTAGCAAGTACATAAGAAAATATACTTTCAATTTAACTTATGTTTTTAGGTGACCTTGAAGTTATACGTTACCTTATAGTCACATTCCTGATACTTTAAGCTTACCTGCGGTGAAGTGACTCTGAAAACTTAAGGCTTGCATAAATAAATTCCTTAACCTGGATATAGATCTGAGGCACTGACTGAGACATTGGAAGTTTCTTTGGAAAGGATTGCTGTGAAAATAAAAAATAATACTATCTTAAACTTGAAAATGATTCTAAGGAGAGCTTGGTATTAAATGCAACAATTAGAAAGCCACATAATACTATCAATATTTTAAACTGTTTTTAAGTTTTCCTGGTTTTCATCAAACAGTGGCGTGCATTGGGCTGACTTCTGCATCTATTTTAATAGTTTATAAGCAAAATAGAACTTTATCACTTATTTAAATTACAATAAAGTTTGGAGACTTTATGTAATCTAAGATCCCTCTGTAGAAAGCAATTTACAAATATACATTAAAAAGCAGGTCTCAAACCAGTTTTAATCTGAATGAACAAGATAGATGTAAGTGGGATGAGAGGTTCAAAAATGCAAACTTTTTTTGCCAAAGAAAGCAGCACAAAAAAAACCATTTAAAAAAAAAAAAAGTTGAGACGTTCAATACATCCAGGATTTTCAAAGCATCCTGAGTATGTTCAGACATGTATATTTACTATCATATATTTACTTTCTCTCAATGGCTTACAAAACCAAAGCAGTTTGAACTAATTTCAACAATTTGGATTGACATGTGGGAAATACTAGTAGTCCATAACAATAAAATTAAGCTTCTTACATCAATTTTAAAGCTGATATATTTGGGATTACAAAAAGAAATATATTCAATTAAATCTACATATACCAAATAGATACTTCTGCACTGAATACCTAATTTTTGAAATCTGCAAAAGAAATAATTTTCTGTTTACTCTGACTAATGCATGAGAAAAATAATTAACAACTGGTATCATCCCTGAAGAATTCAAATTTCTCAAAAAAAAAAAAAGCAGCTCAACATTTGTGTATTAAAAAAACAAGACAAAACTGATTACCTTCACATTCTCCTAATCATATCTCTTTATTTAAGATTAGGTGGTGTGACAATTTTGTGGTAAAAGTGCCAGGCTTTTGTGTCATTCAACAGCAAGAGCAAACATTTTTTTAACAATAAAATTTACTTCAAATATGTGTTCATCTGATTTAAGCAATTAATTTTCGCAGATAAAACAAGTGCTATTACATACAACTATTTCGGATCATTACAACATTCTGTCAGCAGGACATGAGTCTCAACCTTCATATATTCAACAATCTAAGAGAAGCAATTCTTTATCCTCTACAGTGTCTGGCCAATACAGGAGGACACAACACTTTCTGTCTGCTTACGACAGCAAGAAAAAAAATAATAACAAAGATAAAAGACAATTGTTTCCCTTCTGAATACAGAAGGGAGTAAAATTAGATTATATCATCAAACCATGATAGTTTGGCACATTCAATCTAAACAGCAGAGCACAGGTAAGACTGTTTTCTCCAGTCAGATTGGATTTGCTGTGTTAAATATCTAGTAGGTTCTGGTCGTAATTCTGTCTAATGTGCTACAAGCGACTTCAATGATAAACTTACCTGTAAAATGTGAGGGTGATTCATTCTACTCTACAACTAAAAATGGTTCATCTCTTTTTATACTAAATGGAGAGAAACAGACATTTTAAAAGGTGAAATTCCCCTTAATCTGTAAAAGGCATCAGAGATGCATCAAATGGAATTAGCCCTCTGGGGTGTCTATTCCTCTCCATCAACTATGCAGGCTCCTTCGGCAACTAGCCTGAACTTACACATCTATTTAATTTACTTTTTTTTTACTTAAACATAAAAATGTAGATTAAATTAACCTACCCAAGAGGACCTCCTAGTGCCTTACGGCCTGAGGTAACAACAGAGAGGTGAAGTGGATGAGATTAGAAACAGCAACCAATAGAAGTGATGTTGGAGCATGTATAAAGTTTCCCCTCCACGCGGATTCCCTGCTACCACATAAGGTAACACTGCCGTCTTCCTTTAACAGGATGCTTAATGATTCTTTCTCTTCTGCCTAATTGACAAAACTTTTAGGAACTCAATTATCTTTGAGAGTTCTGCCCCTTTGCTAAATTTGGTTGAAGTCAACTAAATGAAATTGCTTCAAAAATTGCCAGGACACAAGAAAAAAAAACCTCAGACTGCCTTATTTCTAATGATCTCCTGCTTTACATACAGGTTTCAAAGCTCTTTTCAGAGATATGCAAAAAAAATGTTATCCCTGTTTACAGATGAATTAACAGGGATAGAGAGAAGTGAAGTGACTTACCAGCACCACAGAATCCAGCCTGATCCCTACCTTTACTCTTAAGCTCACTAGCCCAAAAACTAAGCATCAGAGAGATTCTGCCCATAAAACGTCTACAAGAAGTGCTGCTCACTATGAAATAGAAATCTCTCTTTGTGTCATAAACAAAAATTAAAATTGTTGGGTACAGAGAACATGTTTCCCTCCTGGTGAAACAAGAGCCAAAGTTTTGTATTAATCACACATGTAGGTAACTATACAAGTTAACATCCACACACACATGCTGATACATCAGACAGAGAGTGAGAGAGGCTAACAGATTAAAACCATTTAGTCCAAGTTAAAAATCTTTGCAATTTATTAGCAAAATATGTCATGCTAAATAGCATCCGAGGTGTGGTACACTTCCAATGCTGTAAGGGATTTCCATTCTGTTTGCCTTATTTTAGTGTTGTAATGGATAAGTGAATGAATTTGATGGAGAAAAGCATCCAGCAAGCACTCTGGAGTCTTATTCAAAAATCAATATAAAAGCCACCTTTAGGTTTTTCATCTTCGTTGCTACACTGTATTAATGACATCCAGCTGTTACATTTGCCTGGTAAATCCCTGCTGAACTGTAGAATCAGAGTATCTCTACTTTTGCAGATATCTGTAGTGACGGTTCATGTATAAACTAGCTTCCCTCTACAACAGTTACTCCCACTGTCATATGGTTTTTAGATTTAGTTCCCCTTTACAGACTCCACCATGGGTCCATTATTTCTTCATCAGTATTACCAAAATCGTATTTGAAGAGCAAAATATATTAATCACCTTTCTGTGAAAGCAGTTTGTAGTGAAAGAATGGCTGAGGCTATGAAAGAACATCCTATTGGGATGATAGTATGGCAGAATTATTTATAGTTGCTTCATGTTTATTTTGCCCAAATGCTCAAACACAAATAATTAATTTTAAAAGTGAAATACAAAAGTTGTTGTCTCTAACAGGTCTCTGTTTTACATCTATTTTTGCAATACTACAGCATATAATAAACTATGAGTTACTAAACCAAGTGAGTTGCAACAAAATTTAACTAATTAAAGACAGACAGTATTATAATTACATAAAGAGTGTATCAATTAAAGTGTATTATTAATTTGTTTACAAAACAATGGGTTTCATTATTCACTCAAACATCAGAGCAAATGACTAAAGCTTTAATTTTCATATTTATTTATGACTAGATAATTACACACAAAGAAGGTGATTTAGCCTCTTAATCTACCTAGCTTTTCAAATTTTAATTGCTTTTTAATTACAAAAAACATTACTGTCCCAAGCATCCTTAATTGGATTTCAGCAAATTTTAATAACATAAAAGTTTTCCTTACCTTATCAAGTTCTGGATCTTGAAAAGGAAATTTGCTTATAACTATTTTGTATTCCTCTTCGTTTGCTACAGGAATAGGGCTGTAATTGTCCACTTCAAAAATATCCCTGATGAATTAGTAAAGTGAAAAAAATTTAGGACATGTAACTTATTTATAGTATTTTCCAGTGTTAAAACATGTAAACAAGCATAAATCATAGAATCATAGAATGGTTAGGGTTGGAAGGGACCTCAAAGATCATCTAGTTCCAACCCCTCTGCCATGGGCAGGGAAACCCTCTACTACACCAGGTTGCCCAAAGCCTCATCTAACCTGGCCTTGAACACTGCCAGGGATGGGGCATCTACAGCACCTCTGGGCAACCTGTTCCAGTGCCTCAGCACCCTCTGAGTGAAAAATTCCTTCCTTATATCTAATTTAAATCTCTAAAATATCTTAAAATATTATATCTCTTTAAATATCTTTAAATTATATCTAATTTCTCTCTCACTCTTCTCTTTCAGTTTAAATCCATTAGCCCTTGTCCTATCACTACACGCCCTTGTAAAAAGTCCCTCTCCAGCTTTTCTGTAGGCCCCCTTTAGGTACTGGAAGGCTGCTATAAGATCACCCCGGAGCCTTCTCTTCTCCAGGCTGAACAGCCCCAACTCTCTCAGCCTGTCTCCATAGCAGAGGTGCTCCAGCCCTTGGGTCATCTTCATGGCAATTTTACTACTACACATAGGTGTGCAGCTTCAAAAAGTTACGAACTGCAATCATCATAATTTCAGACGTCCAAACTATTTTTAGATGAATTTGAAAGTAGCTTATATATGCTAAGTCTTTATACTGCATCCGATCGCTGAGAAAAAATAGCCAAAAGCATTTTAATATGTATGACTCAAAGCATAACACAGCAAAGAAACTTTAGGTCAACTAGTCTACTTCAGGGTAAACCATAATGAGAAACTTATTAATTATGGTAGCCTACACTCTGCCTACACTAAAGCAGACATTCAGAGTATCTCACTTAGGTCTCACAGCCACAATATAGTCAATAGAGATATTCAGAGAACTTCAACTAGGCACATGGCCGCAGCATTAAGTACCCTCTGGACTGTTCTACTAGTCAAATATCTACACTAGGAGTCTAGAAAGCTTGAGAACCTTAAGTGTTCAATTTAATTTTAAGGTTTTCTGTAATACCCTGTGACATATTTTACAGTAAACAATTTCTGCACATTTAGACATCACACCCTATCTGCAAATAGGCTTTGGAGTGCAGTTCCAGGCTGCCATATTCCTGGGTTTAGAATTTACTCAATCAAATGATTCCAAAGAATAGGTGGAAACAACCTGCATTCAAAAACACAAGACGACGTACTGGCAAAGTCAGTAGTCTGTCAGGGAGATATGCGTATCAGTTAACTGCAAACATTAGGACAACTTAATTAGGAACTTAATGCCTTATTGCAATATTCTGGAGTTATTAGTTTCCTAATGAAGAAAAACAGACATCTCTCTCCTGCATGTTTCTCCAATAATGTCCCTTTGGAGACCTTCCTTCTCTCCATTAACTACAGAAGCAGTACTTGATGGCTCTTCTCCTAAATATTAGTTACACGTGATGAATACTTAGTGCTATCCAACCCAAAATTAATACACAATAATGAGTTAATCAATTCTTCCAGAATTACAACTCTATCCAAAAAATGTGAAGTTAGACAAAAACAATAGACGCAATACAAAAGGCACAATTATGTTGAAATACTAACCTGAACAGTCCAGACCACTTTTTAAGAAGTGTTTCATTGTACTGGTCTCTTATCTCAAATAAAAGATCAAATAGTCGGTTCACAGGAAAACCATAGCCCTAAGGTGCAAAAATGAAAAGGGCGGATAATTTAAGAACTAATACACTCAATTCCTATTACATCGCTTCAGGACTTTGAGATGAGACTTACTATTTAATCTTGTCACTTCTATAAACCAAATTATAGCACTTTAAACAAACCACTACAATTAGAAGATTATATATTAAATTATTACCGAATACTTTATCCCATGCTTTCGATTTTCAAGCAGAAATTTGTTCCATTTCTCTGTAACATTTTAACTTGGTATTTATGTATATAACTATTTTTTTAATCAGTCTGTTAAACATTACAAGAATATTTGCCAATGATGTTCATTTGGTCTTTCTTGCTACGTGGATAACCCACAATGCTTACATTAAATTGATAATACTGAAAAGGAATCAAGGCAAGAAATACATATATTTAAAAATATTATTGCGTCATTTTGTTCTTGATTCGTATATATGATTCAGGAAAAAACAAAGCAAAAGACAAAGCATGGCATTCACTCACCTAAAGGAAAAAATTGACTTTAGGAATTTCAGTTAATTACTAATATAATATGTACCTGTAAAGTATCAGCGAATACTACAATGAGATTCTTCAATTCCAGAACAAGGTCAGGGTCACTGCAATACGACTGAAAGTGAGAAATCCTGGTTTTGTTAAAAGGATTTAAAATATGACACATATGTTTTCAAAAAATATTAGCACAGAAGGTTAAATTCTCCGGCCTTACGCTTTTACCTGACTGACAGCCTTAGTAAAAAAACAACTTAGACTCACTTGTCTTCACCTAGTCCAGCTACATAAGTGTTAAATTTTTATATGAACTACCAGTATTATAAAAGCTCAGAAAAAGTAAACTAAAATATAAGAGTCAATAAATCCCAGTATGTTGTACTGAAATTCAAAATCAGCAAATTACATTTATTTCAGTGGAACACAAGCACACATCAAAATGCTACGCTAAATCAACATCAGAGAGGACGTTGATGTTCTTTTGAAAAGAACACTTGAACACTAAGAAAAGAACACTTGAACACTAAGCCTGGGTCTAACCAGCGCTGACTGTGCCACTTCAGACAGTTTTCCAGTTATATGGGGAAAACATTATAAAATATTTTCTAAAAAAAAAATCAAATTACAAATTTGATGGTAAAAAGTCAAGATATTGAACTATTTACTAAAGGACTGAAATTTGATTTTTCAGAGGTGTGGAGTAATACAACTAACGCTTTCACCTCAGCTTCACTACCTGTAATACTAGGTAAAGTAAAAAGATATTTATATTACGATAATTTATAGCAGCATGAAACTATAGTATCCTGTTTAACCTTTCTTTAATTTTTGCTCATAGCATACTTTATTAAATAAAGTGCTTGGTTTACAATACCTCATAAGACAACATAAACTTATCTAAACATTAGTCTGTACTAGGATGATGTTAGATTGTGATAGAATTGGTTTTGATAAGAGTTATGCATTTTGAGAAGAAATAGCGATCGACTACATGACAAGACACTGAAGAGTTCTTTAGAGATTACACTACTTTTACTGCTTAAATTACCATATTCTTACATAGGTATATAAATCCATATTCAGCCAATTAACTTGCAAAGTTTTAGGCTTAAAAAAAAAGCTGAATATATTTCAATTTATCCCAATCCTCTAAAATTAATTTGAAAGTATGCGAACATCTCATGTACCACTCATCAGTAAAGGGGCTAAAACTATAGTTGCCACCTGAATTTTTTCCCTGTTTTTCCTAAGTATATACAAAATATAAAATATTCCTCAAGTTAAAGACCAATTATAATAAAAATAAAAAATAACACTGCACAAAGGAACTGCTTCTAGCAAACATTAAAAAGGGAAAGATAAAACTCTTCTATTTTTCCAATAGTAGAAGTTGTATCAATAGTAAATTCTGAAGCAATTTACTATCAGTCAGTCTGAGTGAACAATGGCATTCTATTGGTTTCCACAGAGGAATAAGAAATAGCATACAGCTCTTCAGTGTCATTGGAGCTAAAGCAGAAAAGTAACTTTAGGAGACACACTTTGAATGTACTGAAATACTCAGCTGATACAGAATTACACTGTAACATCTGTGAAGATTTTTCTAATACCTTTATTTCAACATAAACATATTACTACTATAGCACTGAAGAGACAGCTTCAAGGGTTTTGCTGGTCGAGTTTATTTTGGAAACACAGCATTTGGAATGATAATTAGGAACTATTTCCTGGTGGTGCTTTCAGTGCTGAACTATTCAATCTGATCTAATGAAGAGGTCAGTTGAGACTAATGAGGAAGGATTGCAATAATAACAGCAGATTAACTCTGCATATTCTAAACTGCTAGACTAAGAGAAGGTTTGGAAGACCCAGTGAGTTGTAAATCAGTGGAGGATTATGCAAATAGCCCGTGGCTGTGGATCACAGCCTGATACTGTTGGGAAAAACAAAAGCTTGGCAGGCTCCCTACCAAATTTGAGCAATTTTTAATGACAAAAAAAAAAAAGAAAATATGAGAGAGATGGCATTTTTCACTTTGTTACTATCCCAGCTTTAAACATACAGAGCTCTGAAGTAAGAGGATTTAAACTGCAATACTGGTAAGACTTCTCACTTACTGAATGTGTTCTAAGAACCGCAATGATCTTGGAAAGGGCCATGTTCCAGAGTTCATCGGTATACGTTCTAGTTACCAATCCCTGGGTTACATGTAAAATGTGGTCTTCTACTACAAAGAAACTAAAACAAAATAATGCCTAAATTATTAAGTTGTTTTCTAATATTAGAGTAAATTCTACCTTTTCACATACAAGCATAGTCAAACCCTTCCCCACTCAAGCAGTAACACTCTGGTAGGTTTGGTGTTCTGCTTCGTCCAGCATGAAGTCAAAATGTGAAAAGTTTGTTTCATGCCAGCTGGAGCCCAGGCTGCTGGAGGGTCCTTGTGCGGCACTGTACTGGTAGGATGTGGATGCTCTTCCCCGCTCAGATCCAGCAACAACCACCTGCACGATTTGTGGCAGAAACTGAATCTTGCAGAAGAAAGTTTTTGGACAATGGGAGAGCAGAGGGTGAATTAAGAATCAATATAGTAAAACCGAAATAAATCTCCATTTAGAAAACTTACCCTACAATTTGACTGAAGTATCTTCTATAGCCTTCTACTGTTTCATGCTTTCAGTGAAAAAGAAAATAAGTTTAGGAATAAAAATACCACTAAGTATTAGGTACAACCCAAGTCAAGACAAAGACAGAAGCATTGGTTACCATGCTTGACTGCGGCTGCAGAACTAATCTGGCTTGTTTCCTTCTTTGTTTTCTGTAGTAATTTTCAAATATTTCTCCATCACCCTGAAACAAGATATGAGTAGTTAAAACAAGAACATTGACTAAGTATGAAAAAGACACTTCTCAAATTAAGGGAAGAATTCTCTTCACCTAAGCCACATATTTTGCATTTATTCCACATCTAGACCTCCAGCTGACACCAGCAAAGTTTGGCATGCGTGAAATATGCAGAAATTATCTTTTTTTTAAGTATCTTTAATATCCTTTTAATTACCTTTTTTTAAGTTACTTTTTTAAAGTAACCTAAAGAATGTACCCAAATAAAAATTTCACTCATGTTCCTACATTTTATCAAACAATATTATGCATTTTAAGCAATATTTATGTTTTTAAACTATAGCTTTCAGAGTATATGAATATTTATAGACAAGGCATATTACCTATTATTCTACAACTGAAACTCATTGTCTATCAAAATGTTTCTCCAGGTGATTCAAGAAACTAACTGCATTGTAAAGTTAAGTTATAAAAACATTTCTGTGAATATATGATACATCTGAACACTGCCTGCATTAGTTTTGCCTGAGAAAAAAAAAAACCACGAGATTTATTTAATATCTGCTTATTCACTTTGGAATTGGCAAATATAATGACTGTGGATTTGGATTTTTCTCCTATCACAGTCCTCGAAGATACAATACCCTCTGTGCCTAATGATTATATTATGAGGAATTCAAGTGACAACCTGCCAATCTCATTAAGATGACCATTCAGCAGAAACCATCTGTCTATTTGAAATCAGCGCTACATTGACTCATCTGCCTACTGAACGCAACGTAATTTGTATGCAAGCAGAATAAAGCAGTTCAGCATTTTTAAGGTTTGTTTTTACCTCATAAGCCTATTATCAGGCCAGCGCTATTTAGAATTCCATTACTTGGGCTTGCAAAAATCTTCAAATCATTACAACGATTGTATATACTAAGACAGCATTACTTACCTAACTCCTTTATAACACAGAAAGTTTAAATTCACTATTTTAAGTTCATAATGAATATTTCATCAAATTTAGAAATAGTGCTAACCCAGCAAAATCTAAAAGTAAAAAAAAGACTTGGCTTAAAAACAACAACCTGCTTGAAACTGAGATGCACATTTACTAGAACACTTTTTGTAGCAGCAGAACTTTACACAGTCTGCTATAATCCATACCAACACTTACTGACATTAACCATTCCCCTCCAGCCCGAATATTCAATGCAGTTTTCAGATGCACAAAGCCTTTATTGAATTCTACATCCAATGCTAAATCTCTACTCAGTCCCGACACAAGCTTCTCAAGCGAAAGAGTAGCTGTTCTTCCCAAATCCACACCAAAAATAGAGATGTAAAATATCTCATGATTATTTATAGACCATGCTATCTTATGCAATCAAGGGCAGCAATTCAGGCATAACAATTATTAACAATTATTTTAAACAGATGTTCTAAAGCAATCAGCAGAATACAGCAACAACCCTGATGATTCACTCACTGAATAAGCAAAGGAAAGGCAACATAAAGTATACTGAAGCAATGCATTTGTTTTGCCCAGCTTCCAAAAGCTCATGAGCTTATATCAATAGAAATAATAAATAAGTTCATGTTGGGTTATAAATTCTAGGAACATTGCTCATATAGCAAGTGGTGTTTAACACACATATGAGCAATATGATAGTTACATTTATTATCTACTGCTATACAGCATTTATTTAAAAGGTCACATTACATGCCAAAGGGATCAAGGGTGTTTTCAGCAGAATTTAAATATACAGCACCTCACATAATATATGGGCCAAAAAAGCTCTTTATATATATTGCTCAGAAGTTTCTAGTCTAAAGAAAGGTTGCTCATCAATAAATACAGTCTATGTTTGGTACGTATGTATCTTGCAATCACAAGTTATGTAGTAATCTGAGGTACATAAAATCCTGCTTGCTTCCTCAATATAAAGAAGCACAGTAGAAAACGTTTGTCCTGCATAGAATATTTTCTACAGCTTTGTAGCAGAGAGAGAATTCACTAAGGTGACATTTGCTGTGAAATAAGTCCTTGGTACAGAAACTTAATGAATAGCCACCTGGTATCAATTCTCCTCCTCTGCTGTCCTCATGAAGTTATCTGAACTGTAAAAGAGATGGTTTACAACAGGAGGTAAACGAGAAGGACTCCAAGAAGACAGAAGCCCTATTCTGAAGACATCAACCTTTTTTTCTAAGGAGCAAATGACCTTTGATATCAGAGAACAACTCCAAGTTGTTTTCTCTCTCCAGTAAATTTGGAAGCTGGCAAACTTTCTGTGCAAACCCAAAGAGCATATCCTTGAATCAAGGATCCAACATCATGATCCTTGACAAAGTGAAAAATATAATCACATATTGCTTTTAAGTGTCATCTATCAATTTTACTTCCTCTTCTTTTAATACACTAAAGGAAGAATAAGCAGATGTTGTCAACTGGTGCATTTAACCTTACACATTCTTTTTCATATGTTATTTCACACTTATTTCCTCTGCAAAAAGAAATAGTCCACTCTCTAGTAATAGTTCTGGCAGCATATATTTCTGTCCCTCCTGTTTTTTTATTGAGCTGAACAATTACAGATGTAATCACTGATGCTTTTGTTCTGATTCCTTCTTCAGAAAAACCCAACCTAACAGTGAAGTAACACTTTAAACTTCATTTCAAGATATAGGCTTTCACGATACACAGCTGCAAGGATTCCACGGAAAGAAGATAACTCCTGCTCTAGCTGAGATTGTAAGATTAGCAATACTTAAAAGTATTTAATCTGTATGCCCCTGATATTTATTCTATAAGTAATCTGACTTCAAAAGTAATTGAGACATATGAAAAGTAAGAAAATAATTTGTTATCCAAGTTTCCCCAAAAAAAGTTTTCATCCTTGTTAGCTTGTGCATTGTACTCTTTCACAGCAGCTAAAACAGGCTATTGTGTCTCTGCCATTGAATCCAATCTAATCTGCTTGAGCCCAGGCTGTCACAATCTCCAGTTTTTGCTTGCTATTTTGCTCTATTATTCTGATTTCCATAAGATTCAGACTGAATATTCCTATGTTTTGTAATATTGATCATATCCCTCCAAATATTTGGGTAATATGGAACATTTAGGGGAACTGCAAAAGTGTCAACACCACTACTGAGGCAGATACACATATTTTACATATATTCTTAAGAACATTTAAGTAATTAATGTCTTGCTGTGTGTCCTTTATTATGCATATAAAATAAAACATGCAGTTGTGCCCTGAGTATCCATACTCTACTCATCTCAGCTGGTTCATTGAGAACTACTACTACTGGAAGCAAGATGTTTGCTTGGGAACTATTAGACCATGAAAAACACGAGAATGAACATTCAACTTCAAAAAAAATAAAATTTCCTCTTGAAGGTACCTTAATACATACCAAAACTGAGTAGATGTGCAAACACCTGTAGACTGGGGAAAAGTCTACAAGATCTTGAGCAGTTAAAACCTGAAGAACAAAACAAAAAAGAAACGTATATAAAGCATAAAAACAATTTAATCTGATACATTACCAGCAGAACTTGTCCACTTAACAACTACTTCATAAGACATCTTACTGGTAAGGAATTATCCCTTCCTTTTAAATTCTCTTTTAGTGCCCTTAATTTTACAACTGCTTAACTTGGTTTCGTAAAAATTCGGAGATTTAAGGGAGAATTAGTAGTTTAGTAGAGTGATTCATCAGTAGACTGATGAATCTAAAGTTCAGATTAATATGGAAATATATTGGGGTTGAACACAAAAGCATGGCTACTAAAACTACTGTTTTCATATAAAGTGGTAGAAGTTTGCTTTAATGATTTGAAGACTAAACTGCATCAGTCTTTTTGTCAGTAATTTCAGCACTTAAAACCGTATAGATTCTATCACAAAAGAGTAAATAAACTGCTCAAGTCTCCCCTCCCTTTGTATTACAGTACTAGATTTTATTTGTGTTACAAGACCAGACTCCTTTCACTGTTTTCAGAGCACCAGAGTTAAAGGTCTAAATACTCAACAGTTTATTCCATTTATGAGTACTTAGTATTTGATAGCTGAAAGAGTTTTAACACAAGCTGTAGTCCTCAACATAGAAATACTGGCTTTAGCAATAGCAGAATATTCCAGTGGGCCACATATAATTTACAGTGTGCAGGTGTTGTATAATGTAAATTGCAACTGAATTCCAGAATAATTACAAGTTTGAACGCCCCCAAACGTGATGCTAAAGCTAGCATTAATACAACTCATATTTTGGCACTATTTTCTCCCCTAAAATGCTGATCTGGACTGGTGCCCCTTGAAGCTGTTCTCTGGTTCTTCCCAACTAACACTGGCCATCTACAAACAGTGTACTGCAAGTTTTGTTCAATAAACCTACAAAAATCACTTTAAATAAGATGTACTAATTAGTATAAAGTTACCTCTTCTTCATGCTCATCATCTTCTTCAAACGTTCGTTTCAATGTCATTTCATTCTTGGATTCCAAAATTCTGCTCCTACCTAAATGCATATTCCGACCATAGTTTACATTATTCTGCTTCGGAAGAGCGGTACTAAAGGTTTTCTGCTGCTGTGCCTGTTTTAAAAGTAGTACCAATAAAGAGGGATGTAATGTAAATTTCATTACTCATGAGCATATGCTGTGAGATGAAAAACAGGTGATGCTATTGAACACACATCAGTATAACTGCAAGATGTGTGTTCTCAGTCTACACCAATGATTTTGTCCTTAATTGATTTGAGATGATAAATTAGTTCAATAGCTAATTTCTGCGTAATTTTTTCCTAATCCCCAGAATGCAATTGTAGAGGTAGAAAAAATTTTAAAAGTAACTTGTAATTTTCCTGATCCTAAATTGCAAACAGAGAATCAATATTTAAGTGAAGTACAGTTATCACAGAGTTTCCAGTTATTTGTTTGCTGTCTTCAGTTAAGCCTTAGTGAGCAGCCAGCTGCAGAAGCCAAATGCACTGTATTGTCCTTACTATTGAAAGAAACGCAACAAGGTAATACAGTATCATCTTGTGATGATATTTTATTTATAATAATCAATAAATTATAATTTATTTATAATAATCAATGCTGCATTTTCCAAGAACCTTAGACGGCAAAATGGCAATCCGACCTGAACTCTGCCCAACAAAAAGTCAAATGAAAACTTTACTTGCTCTCCAAATAAACATTAAAAGCATTAACTGCTTTAAAGCTTCTCCAGTACCAGTGCTTTGAAGTGGCAGATTATTCTGTGATGGAACGAGCAAGGGCTTCAGCTGTCCCAGTCTCATCCTGGCTCTCACCTCAGCCCTCTGCTCTCTCTCGTCTGTTGTGTGCCCTCTCTGGAGGGTAATATGCCAGTGTCATGCTCTGTATTAGTAGTACTAGGCAGCTATCTCAACATTTCTTTTAGTCTTATTCATCCTTGCCTGCTGGCCAGATGGGCTGCTCTTTGTTTTGGTGTAGCTGTTGAGTTACAGACTGTCTAGGAGTTGACTACTCAAAGTATGTCAATTTTTTGCAACTTGAGATATACAGCATTTCTCTTTCCTTTTCCAGACAGGAAACTACTTCTTGTCTAGGACACAGACACAAATTTGGAAGAAAAGTTTGATGCTACTGAGGTGTCACGCTGCTGCTTCCTATGTCAGCCAGGGACTGCTAGACTTGACAACTTCATGTTCAGGAGAAGAAACTACCCAAGATGTTATCAAGCATTTCACAGATCTCCATCTTTACTCAAAGGTCTATGTGATGACTATAATCCTTAGACAAATCTTTTGGGCTAACCTGAGGCTATCAACACTGCTATTTTCAGTAGAAAACAGGACTAACGTAACCCTGTTAGGTCGGCTTACCTGCTTCATGGCAGTTTCCCCAATTCTGTCAGAATGCTTTCGAATACTCTCTAAGAAATCCTTGAGATCTGACATGGATATTTCTTTTATTTCTTCACGCAGTTTTGGAAGATTTTCTATCATTATCTGGCAAAAACGGTATTGGCTAACTCTAGGAAGATATAGATTTTCTAGCTGTTCCATTGTTTTTAAAGCAGAATAGTATCTACAAAGAGATTAAAATCAAATTATGTAGCTTCTGATCAAATTTTAATAAAATACTTTCTTTATCAAATATAGGATATCAATATCATACACGCAATCAATATATATTTAATGAAATTACTCTGTTCTTAGAAAAAATAAGAAACAAAAGGTCATCCATATAATGCTTTAGTTTGGAACAAAACAGTAAACTGTTAAGAGTGGCTCAGTCAAGTAAAAATTTTAAGTAGGCTCCTATGGTATTAGCTATTCTGATCAATAGATTCCTAACACCACATGGAGCATCTTGCAGAATGGAGGCACCGACGTTGTAACAATTATCTTCCCTTCCGGATTGAATTTATTAGGGATTTTTATGAGTTTGTTTCCTGAAACACAAATTGCCAACCATCAAACATTGCAGTACATGCACCAAACAATGAAAAAAACATTGAAAAAGTGTGCCTATATGCATCTGCCTTCTTTAGGTATACATGAACATATACACAACCACACCTACCCTCTTTCCACCATCCTTAGCTGGAAGAGACATGTATACACTTATCTTAACAAATATTTTTCCAGCAGTATATCATATTTCACTGCAAACCACGAATCTATTTACTTTTCTGACTAAATACAGTATATCCCACAAAGAAAACAACTACTTTGAACAAGCATTAAGGTCAGAGGGTTTAAAAAAAAAAAAAAAAAAATCAAAACAACCAAGACTCCATAATTTTCTTTATTCTTCTGTGTTCTGTTAGCCTACAGACTATTTGTAGCAGAAATATGGAAGATAAGGCCTGAGAGGGGGGAAAAAACAAAACACCAAGAAATATCTCCTCTCATGTCTATACACTATGCAGATGTTGCACGGTACATTTGTAACTATGCTATGAAATTTTACATAAGGGACATTGAGATTAAAGAAATACTCAAGCTAAAACTAAGTGAGTGAAAAGTGATTTAACTGCAAAGTAAATAAATAAATAAAAGGCTCAAACAATTTTGACAACAGAAAGCTACCAAATACTGAGACATCAACTCTATCTATTACTATAGTTCTTTACCTGTCTTCACTTTCAGTTCTCTCATAGATTATAGGGGTTGCAGGGCCAAGACTTACTACCTAAAACCATTTATCAACATCAGGTCTGTAGCATGTAAGTAAAATTTTGATGCTTTCAGCTGATGTAGGAAACATTCAAAGAAGAAAATTTTAATTGAGGGAAATTGGTTTTCTATACTTCCTCTTATCATCAGTAGAGAGATGAACACCACAAGGAAGTGATTCAGAACTAAGTTAGGCTTCTACACGCCTGTTCCTGAAGTGAATATCCTTCTCTATTTAATTTTCAAATGTCATATAAGCATCTAAGGCAGAATGCTTGTGAAAATTTTTACTTTATTGAAAAGATGAAGCAAAATAGAAGTGGGCCAGTTCTGGTATAGACAGCTAAACTAAGAAGGCAATAAACAGAAACACCATGATCAACAAATCTGTGATGCCAATACATTTAAAGAGAGGTGCAGGAAACAGGTTAAACATGAATAGGACAGCAATTAGTTGTAGATATGACAATAATTTTCCTCTATGTAGTATTCTTACCAGCCACTCAGCACAGGAGGTTTCTGGAAAAACGCATTTAGTTTGGTCTACTATAACAGAATAAGGTGAATCAATGCCTTCTAGCTTGGTCTTGAACAGGAAAAGTAGAAAAACTGAGATCAGATTGAGTTAATTTGCTCCTAGATCCAACTCTTTCCTTCCACAAATACAGAGTAATATCCTTAGCCCATTTTTGGCTTTTCGTATCCTTTTTCTTCCTGAAAGTCCTACACAATCAGTATAGGAAAATTTCCAAATAATTTTGAAAGGGAAAAGCTGAGTATGAGCAAAGTCCCTTCGAATGTTAAAAAAAAACCTAGAAAACTCTTTCCAGTTCTTTTACTTCTGGATATTACTTTGTAGATCTAGTGAGTAAGCACTTTCAAGCTGAAACACAATTCAAGCCACTGGCTTCCCTTCTGTAGACAAACACTAATAAATTATTAATATTTCAGTCATAATTTCTTAATCCATTCTGAAATAAACACATTGTTTTGAATTTTCTCACTCATGACATTTCTAAGCTAGCAGTTCAGCATAGCTGGAGGATGGGAAAAATCTTCTCTTTTATTCCAGAACACAACTGCTTTCAAGAGATTGCAAATAAGGAGGTTTCAAGTGTAAATTAGGAGCTTTTGTTTATTATATACTTGGTTTATATAAAATATACATAAGGCAACGGGAATGTTGCAGATAAGAAGGGGTCTAGGGGTTTTATGTGTGTGGTTTTTGTTTTTTTTAAAATGGTAAATGACCAAGAGTGCCACATGGTGAGACTTCTGGGGAATAAAACCATAATAGCATCAAAATGGTATAAAAGGTTTTTATTTAAATTATACAGATCAGCTTATCAGAACACTGTTATTTCATCTGGAAGGTTTTTGACTGCTTGTCTGTAAGATCAGAATTAACATAATCCACTTTAAATCCATTCTAGAGTCCCTTACTAATTATATATATATGAAGCTCAGGACCTTGCCCTTTTAACATCTGTTCTGATAAAGCTCTGAAGTCTTATTAATTTGAAGGTCATCTGCAGGTCAGGATTTAAAGTTTTGCATGTAATTTCACGGAATGATGTATTTGTATATTTTGCTTTAAAAACATTCCACAGATTTAACTCAATGCTGAAGATTTTGACAACAAGATTATTAGTTCCTATCATATATCATCAATCATATAAGGTAAAGATTACCTATTTGACTATAAACGAGTTAAATTATCTTCAATGTTACTTTTTTCATATAAATTGAGCAGTCTTCTGTCTATTCTTCTGAACTAATCTTGTAAGAATATGTTCTCCAAAGTAAAATTTGTAATGTAAGCTTTGAAATGGAAGACAAGTTTGAAACACCAATAGAGTTCATATGATAGGACTGTCCAGAACTGATCCATCTTGTAATCAGAATCTGAAAACTGTAAGATGAATTTTACTAATATCTCCAAACTATAAAAATGGAAACTTCACAACCAGCAAGAAGCAGGACTAGGGGAAAAAAATAACCAAACAAACAACAACAAAAAAACTCAGAAAAGTAATATTAATGTTTTACATCATCTTATTCTAAAATTAAGCTGATGTTTTACAAAATGTCCAAGTCCCAGACACAGAGTAGCCAGGTCTGTACTGAAATTTGAATTTGAAACATTAACACATAAAAAAATCGGAAAGCAAAAGAAAGTGACCACTACTTCAGTGTACACAGAGTATTAAGTTATGTTTTAAATGACAAAGAGAACTTTTAAGATTTTTAGCAGTGGAGTGTCATTTGGAGGCAGTTAAGAGAAATTCTGTAACTTACTAAAAAAGCCCCATCAAGTTAAACTAGAGCAGCCAAGAAGCTACACAGGACAGAGCAAGATGAACTCAAAGGCTGTGAATTTTACTGAGAATAACGTATTTCTACGCAAGTCTTTTGAGTAAAGAAACGTGTAGTCATGCCTCAAAATTTCCTGTTGAAAAAACAAAAGGAGAGACAATAACCTTAAAATTTTCATTTCATTTTAATTAAATAAATAATTTACAAACAAAAAAATAGTAGTGTTCTCCAACTTCTGTGCCTCCCTCAGAGGCAAATACTGCATATTCCTGCTTACTACATTTCCATTAAGTAAAGACGAAAAATTTTTTCTACTCTACCAAACAAATTTAAAGGACTTCATTGGAATTTTTCAATAATACTGTGAAAAAGACACATTCACAGAGATCTTGAAGATAATATATTGAAATTGCAATTGAAAACCCTTTCACCACAGGAACAATTATTCATTTATTTTGTTTTTAAATCTAGTTGTCTTAACAATTCTAAACCTAATTTTTAAACTTCCCCAGCAAACCAATTTTATCAGTGGCTCTAAAGGACCACAAACTAAGATCAAGGCCCTATCAACTCTGAAACTTCTGCAAAGTGAGTCAAAAGTTCAATGTTTCTGAAAATCAGATTAAAGAGTTGCTATGTGAAAAAAAAACAAGATCTGTGGAATACTTTTTTCATCCATAATGATGCGATAGGATTTTTTTTTTAAATAGAAATTATCAAACAAATAGGGTTGTGAGAACGGTGAGAAAGCAAGCAGCTGACAGTTCAGTATCATATATATATTTTGATGGGTTTTTTTTGCCAGACCCGTGATATCTCTGGGAAGTATAGATTTGCAGTCGATAGAATTCAGTGCTTCATTTTGACATGGTTTGAAAACAATGCAGAAAACCAAAATCAAATCACCATCAGTTTTACCTGTTCCGATATCTTTCCATACAGACATAAGTAGAACCAAATTATATAAATTATGAAGTTTTTCTATTTGCATCCTTCAGGTTTATTCGAATGCTTAGAAGGTTTATGTAGAGAAAGGCTGCATGACTGCCTCAGTGAGACTTAGTAACCTAAATAACAAATCAACTCTGCCTCTCCCACAGTTCGGAAGAAATACATAGTAAGGTCAGAAAACGAATCCAAGTCTTTCAGGGCAAAAAGCTCACTGTGAAAGACCATAATCTTTCTTTAGTCCTTCTCACAGCAGATTTGAGAAGATCGAGCGACAACCTTAGCAGATTGGTTTATTTAGTTATTTTCACTGTATGGCAGGTTTGGAGTAGTTTTGGGTTTTTTTTAACACTTATTGTGAAAGAACACTTGCAAAAACACCAGTTCTAACAATTCCCAATTAGACCACGATCTCTTGAAGCAGCTGGGAACTTTCTCCAGAGACACATATCAAAATCCAAACACACAGGCCATGGTAACACAGCCATATAAAACGTGTGATGATTTTATCTCTAACTAAAACCTAAAGATTTAGGTAGTTCCATCTAAATCCATAGCCCCCACTACATGTTTTGGAGAGCAGTGGAGAGTCCATGCCTCTCCCTTGTGCTTCCTCAGCTAAGACTTTAAACCGTCCATAACTCCTTCCAGCCAGTTGTGTCTGTTTAGAGCAGATTCCGCAGTTACTTCCTCTCACAACTATAGTTCTTGTCAACTTGTGTTATGCATGGCTCAGGAGACAGATAAATAGGATACAGAGCCTTTCACCTCTAGGTCATCAGTTCAGATGTAGCCCATGTTCGTAGGGACCAAAAGTTGCTATCAATAGATGGTTTTCTGGACTCCTCAGTAAATCTCCATTCTATCTGCATAAACCAGTATGTACTCCAGACTCAAAATCCTGCATTATCCTAAAAGGTTCTGCCATGCAGAAAAGGAAATGGAATTTCAATCTTAATCCTAAAACAACTATTCCCCAAAATATAGAATATCCACACTTTCTTCTTCTCTTCCTTTAAACGTCAGAAATTAGGTTTATTCATAGTGCAAGACTGTGAAACAATGGAATAATGAAAATCTATTCTAAAAGGCTGCAAGCAGAGAAAGTCAAAAGAAAAGACGTCTTTTTTTTAAAACATCAATGAAAGCTTTGCTGCACTAACAAATCTCAGTGAAGGTTCACGAAAAAAATTATCTTTGCCTAAAATAAACATTCCTTATTGTTTTGTTAAGACAGGGATTGTGAATGCTCCTTCCTCCAGGAAAGCTTCACAGCAAAACTTAGGAAGGTCAGTTTTGAAACTTGTATCTGCACACATCTGCTACCAGGTCTTTGCACTGATGCTATGATGTCCTTGCTATTGCTCAATCACTTAGTGATAAAGGCCAGGATGCACTCACTCTTTGGATTTGTTGCCTGGTAAGCCACAAGGAAATTACCATTTGAATTAACTACAAATTCCACGAGATTGACACCGCTAGGCTGTATTATAGGGAACTTTAAGTCACAGGCAAAGTAGTAACTGTAGCGAAGCTAATGAAAGAGATATCTGAGCTGGAATAGTAGCCTGCAGCAGAGTCTAAACCTTCTGCACTCCATGTGATTTTAAGGAATGATACATCAAAGCTATGGCATCTCCTCTCTCCCTTAGATCTTTTTATGGTATGACAATGACATGTCCAAACCCCTCAATTCAGTATACTGTCCTTTGAATTTTAAAGACTTCCTGTCTGGCAACTCCTTCCGCAGGAAAATTATCAGATCTGAATCTCTTAAATAATCAGATCTGAATCTCTTAAATAATAGAAATTTAGTTTTAGATTTAATGAGTACTGATGATTTCTCAGAAAGCAGATCAATCACCAGCGGACTCTACAAAACTGCTAGAAAACACGGGAGTCAAAACACTAAAAGCCATTTGCAATTTTATCTCACCTAAGTGATCTCTCCATGATGACATTAGGAACTATAACTTCCTTCGCAATTCTAAAACAAGGAATGCTGCTTGTCTTGCCTGACAAAGCAAGGGAGTGGCAGAACACAGGCCTTGATCCCAGTGTTTCTGTATTTTCAACATGCAAAACATAGCACACCACAGATCACCTTGCAGAAGGAAGTAGGAAGCAGCGCAATTCAGAGAGCACACCCTGCAGTCTGTTCTCTGACCAGAGTGGCAAGGGCACTGGACTGCTTACATCTTTCTGCCAAGCTGCTCCAAGAGCACTGCAACAACACGCTGTCAGCTACGCTAAGCAGAAGGTAAACCAGTGTCCTGTTCAGAGGAAATAGTGTACAGTAGTTAAGCTGGTAAGATCTACCACACTGGTTCACATCTAGCAAGTTGTGATTGTAGTAAGAGACAGCACAGTGCCCCATAGATATTAGGTCATCCTTAAAGCTCTCATATTGCTGCAGAAGACCTCCTGGACAGCATGTGCACACAGGTATTTTGTAGCACATATATCACTGTCAAAGACGCATCAAATTTGCTGCAACGCTG
Source organism: Tauraco erythrolophus (assembly GCF_009769465.1). Classification (NCBI taxonomy): domain Eukaryota; kingdom Metazoa; phylum Chordata; class Aves; order Musophagiformes; family Musophagidae; genus Tauraco; species Tauraco erythrolophus. Next base: position 18,381,315 of record NC_141473.1, on the reverse strand, counting down.
ATTGATCTGACGTGTACGGTAGATCTGATGCATTTTGGACACGTCCGCACACAGGTTTTAGAGCTGATTTACTCACAGTGGCCGCTGCTGAGGATTTTCAGATGTACAGCAGTGTGGCAAGAGGTGTTGGCCATCCGGACAAACAGTCCAAAAGTAAATCTATATCACACAGCAGCCCTGTAGACACCTGAATATGCATAGCTAGTTCCAATAGAAACAGTCGGGTCCAGATAGACTTGCTTAGCAGGGGCTCACTGCAGTGGTACCAGGCACACAAAGAGGCAATGACAATGATCATGAATGCAGCAAGAGAAGACACAGAGCAATCAGCGTGACTGAGGCTGTATAAAAAGCAGACAGGGATGAAGGTGGCAATGATGCTGTAGAAATCAGGAAGCAGCAGCAGTAGTGTTCCTTGGGTGGGTGTGCACGAGGCGTAAGGCAGCAGCATCAGCCCCAGTGGGAGAGGATGATGGCTGCAGGGGACAGGGGCAGCTGAGCTGCCACTGAGAGAGAACTGGGGATACTGGGGTTACAGCTGCAGTGAGTGGTGCTCTGAGAAACTGGAAAGTGAAGACACAACACTGGAAGGAGCAACTGATCACATATCAGTTAGAAACCATTACTCTATAAATTAATTTTTAATTATGTTTGGTTTTTTTTTAACAAGTCAATTTGTCACAGGGGAAAAAAAAAAATAAATCACAACACGTTTTCTGCACTTCATTCTCACAGTCCCACGTACACAAAAGATTAGCACAGAGATACCAGATAGGTCTGAAGAAAAGTATACGGACTGAAATCTCCTTTTTTCTTGGAATTTGATTTAAATACATCCTGACAGATTAATCAGGTATTAATGTACTCTGAAAGATCTCTGCTTCCTAAGGATCTTATTATTCTTGCTTTTAGAACTGTTTTAAGTATTAATAAGAAAAACCAAAACACTTTACTTCACATTTTATAACCATAATTTCACTGCATGTCATGCTTATTTAAGTAAACGTTATTTTTCATGGCAATCACTAAGCTCCCAGAAGTCTTTATATTCAATATAACATTTGTACACTTGCAGTGACATTCCTGAAACACAGACAAGGTATTATGAAAAGAAGACTACAGATATCAAAGCTACAGGACTTAGAGTACTTGCTTGTCTACCTACACTAACGTTTTCTATCAGTTTACTTAAAAATGTTGTATTTTACTAATAGAAATAAGTTCACTCACCTTTTTACATTCATCTGTTCTTTTAGTTTGCTGTACATTTCCAGCACTGCATAAAAACAAGTAGATTAACCCATGGATCTTGTTATGACTTTAGTTAGCAAAAGAGGAAAATATATACTGTAAAGGATAAAATAGACCACAGAAAAGGATATGCTAAACTTACCTTATTTAATTCCTACTGTAACATAAATGTAATATAACTAACAAAAAAAATCTAAAAAAGAAAAAAAGAACTGAACTCTTAACAGCTTTTAAATGGAACAGATTAAACAAAACAGTAGACACTATATATCTCTAGCGTATTCATTCACTTACTAGATACCACAATTTTATCTGCGTTACCAGTCTGTGACCTTCCTCCATTAAATGGCAACAGTACCACCTACTGTACTCATAACAAGTCAACAACAAGACTTTACAAAGAAAAATTCTCAAATTTGTTCTATGCCAATATGACAAACGGGGTAAAATGTTCATAGAGCTGTGTGCAATCCTACATTACCTTTCTGAAACATTACGTACAGCCCTTATGTTTGGGGTTTTTTTAAATGTAATGAGACAGAGCTAAAAGTACAACATTGAAGTAGAATCATTAGTATTTTCCACAGAACTCAAGCAGTAAAACCACTCTCTTAAGCAATAACTTCATCACACTAGAACTATTACTTCATTTAAAGTTGTATGTAGCTACATTGTTTGCATCATTTATATGTCTCACTGTCTTCTCACAAAGTGGCATAATTATTCTATGTCAAATATTGTAGAAGACATGGAAACTACATGTTGACATCTTTTTAAAACTTGTTAATTCTTTTGTTAAACCACATTACAGGACCAGAACTTAAAAAAACAAAATTATTTTGCATTTTGGCTATTGTGACTTACTTTCTTTAAATTTGCCATCATATTCAGCTATAGGTCGCTTACCTGGAAGACACAACTGTAGTTTTTCCACAACTGTTGTAATATTCCGTTGCTGAACTCTACATCGGATGATTTCCTCTGTTTGGGCTATCACCTTAGAGATTTTTATTTTTTAAAAAAAAAGGAAAGAAAGATCACAATTAAATTATGCAAATAAATTTAATGTGCTACAAATATTCATAATGCCCACATAGGAAGCACCATTTTCTCACCTCTTTCCCAGCATCCTGAAGCCTTCGGTTGGTATCAGTAACTTGGACCTTAAAAATAATTTCACCTTTGTTAGACAAATATGCATATATTGCCCTGATGTGACTGCTCACCCTTGTAATCAGATCATGCTTCATGAGAAACTTAGAACAAAGAAATGCAAATTCAAATTAACTCTACAGCTTGAACTTGAACTTTTGATCGCAAAGGGCTTTTGTTAACTTCAATTACTTATGACAGTTCTTTCTAACAGATTCTGTGGCAAACTTCTCAAATTTACTTGGGATTTTTGAACTTTGCTTGTTTCTGTAGGTCTGTCAAACAATTCAAATCATTGACCCAATTGACCACTGGTCCCTTTTTGATAACCTCAATGAGCTCTATGGGCCATTCATTGTCTGTAAGAAATGGTGATTGCATTTTATGGTAATTAAACATTCATACTTTGCTGAATGCAAACACTGGGTGGTTGATTAACATCAAACGTGGAAATCTCCAAACCACAGCAACATTTTAATGCTGCAGGTGCAGGCAAAGCTCGACCTCAGATTTTCCCACATAGTAAGTGACTCATTAGGTCATCATAATAAGGAAGCACATTCTAGTTTATTAAAAATCTCATTAATTTCTGAACAAAGATGCTCAATGACCTCATTGACGCTGTATTTGGTCTCTTGTTATCTGAATATCCTTTATATAATGCTCTTCTAATCATAACCTCTGATGAACTATGCTCATTCTGTCTGGTGTGCATATTTTGCTCTCAAAAGTGTAAAGAGAGCTAAAAGGGACGGATCTCATAATTCATTATTCTGCATTCTGATTTGGAGTAAATCTTAGTTCTCATTTCTAACCAAAACTACTAACTCCACCTACTGTCCTACTCATTACAGAGTAAAGAAAATTTACTTTTCATGCATAATTGTATTGTTATTTTTCTAATCAAGATTTTATTTTTTTCTAAGGCTTGACATAAAAATGCATGATAAGAAAAAGACCTATATAAAAAATATTGGGTTTACCATTTGTTGTTCTTTACCTTCTGAGAAAGCCTTTAAAAAGGGCAAAATAATTTTGGTAACATTTTCTGAAAACATACAGTAAAAAAAATAATTAGAATTAGATCTAATAAAACACTCAGCTTTGAAAATGTAAATTACTGGATCAGGCAACACAGCTCTAATCATGAATCCTAAATAAACCACTTAAAAAATCATTGCAAACATCAGAGTGTATGTTATAAATCACTAAATTCTTATTCTTAAGTAAAAGAGTCAAGTTCCTTCTTTTAAATTCAAAGACAATGATATATGAAACTCTGAAAAACTAGTTCCTTACCTTTAATTTTTCTGCATCAGCCCTAACTTTAAGAAGTTCTGTAATAGCATCCACAAAGCCCTGATGGTGAAAATTGCACATCTTTTCTATCTCCCTGTCATGGTTACGTATGCAGGCATCTAGTTTTTCCATAAACCTCTGATGTGCATTTGGTTGGTCATCATATACAGACCTGTTAAATACAAATAAGAAAATAAAAGTTTACTTTTTCCCCCCAGTTAAAAATAGCACGCAAGGATCTTTATTGAAATCTCTCTCTTAAAAAGAAAATAAAAGCATGCAGACTTGATGTTACAGTGCCATCATTTGTGATCCACTTCACCAAAACCAGCATTAAAAGGAAGAGATGGCACAAAACTGAGAACTGAACCCAGCCCTTATGGCATTAATCCAGGTGCTTAACCAGTTACATCATGGTTGACCTGAGCCTCACTGGTCTGTTATTTATGCCCTAATGCTCAAATACGGGTACAAAAGAATCAGTTTCTCCGACCACCTCAAATAGCATGGATCGCTTTTCCATCAAATTCCACTCTTTGCTAAATATAAAGAAGTGCAAACATACAAGTTTGCTTTCCTGGTATTCCTAACATCAGAGTTATCCAACTCAATCAGGGTTGGATGATTCCAGCCAGAGTGCCCGGAGCACTGTGTGGCAGCAGCCGGACCCATGCCGGAAGGCAATCCCCACTGCTCCCTGCCTCCTCCTGCCTGCACTCAACATCTTCTAAAGTAAAACTATGACATGCACATGCCTAAGGCGCCTACCTCAATGGGATCTAACTTTCAGGAATGGATAAACTCACAACTTCTGAATTATTTTACTAATTGTTTAAAGTACACTTAGAAATCTTAAGCAGGAAACATGTCTCCCGGAGAAATTGCTGGCATAGCTTGTCGAGCTGCATCAGAAATAGAAACATACAGTGAAAAAATGCTCAAGCAGGAGAGTAAGCAAAGGAGATGGGGACAATTTAAAGCTTTAGACTTCAGTAGATGATGCAAGAAAAGCGGTATTACAGAGAACTACACTGGAAGTCAAAAGGTATGGAGTCTTCCAAGAAAGGTAAGGCAAAGGCAGCTCCAAAATTTGATTAATAATGTGATACAGCAACAACAGCAAAGACACGTAACTTCTGAAGCAGCTTTTCAGATAGAATGACAGCAGCAATATGAGAATGATATAGTCATACATATACAAACATGTTTGTACTGCAAACTGTAAGCATTCAAAAAAATTAGGAGACCAAAAATCTTTAAATTCCTTTTTTAGGCTCTAATTTCCTTTCATCATTACAAAGATTCCTCCAGAAATCCGTAAGGAGAAGTGGCTTTAAAAAATAATTAAAAAAAAATATCTTAAGATGGGAAGGAGAAGGCTGAAGTTCCAAAGGCCTCAATGTTGCTTGTAGGAGTACAGTCTTAAGCTCAAGACCCAGGCAACAGTGAGTCAAAGCCTCTAAAACTCTTGAGTAGAGAGAAAGTACTTCCCTCTCAGTCATCTTGGAGAAGTATGACTTCCCATATTATTCAAGATCCTCTTTTCTAACCGGACAGCTGGGCTCTGCCAAGATCTGGGGTCATCATCACCCGTTCAACAAACCCATAGCTGAGTGTCTAACCAAAAACTTCACCTTTCAAGGAAGAACAGGATATAGAAGAGATTGAAAAGATTCTTGTAACTAGATTCTTCAACTTATTTTAGTTCCTTTTGACCTTAGACAATATACTCAGAGAAGCATCTGAAGTTAGAGAAATGAGAAAGGTAATAAGGGGTCCTACATACCAAAGGAAGAAAGTCATTTACTGAGAGCCTGCTTGCTGTAGATATTTTCTCAGGGAAAAATCTATTCAATAAAATATTCCTAGAATATCCCCCTTTTGCTTATGATAGGAAAATAAGGCTATGGTACTGAAAGATAGGCTTTTTCCTCCAAAGTGCACCAGGGGAAAATTGAAGGTTGCTGACCCATGAAGTGGTTCACAAGCGTTAAAATACTCCTCACCCCTTCCACCACCACAGTCTGAAACGACAGCTGGAAGGAGCAAATGTGTGATGGCCAGACTCTCCTCCTGAGGTTCCTGTCAGACTGCCTGAAAGGTATGTCTCAAGGCTGCCCAGGACGACTGAGGTTTAAAGGGCTGTAGTGGAAGATCATGAGTGACCCACACTTGCCAGTGGGAAACACCTGCACCCAGAACCTTGTTCTGGCTGGAGGGAGAAGCAGCAACCTGGCCTGGGAGTAAAGGAAGGTGCAGGACACATAGTCAGCATTGAGCGAGCTCTCATTAGGTAACCTCATTTTCCACACCTGAAGACATGGGGGGAAGCGTGTAGACCATGTAACTGTTACCTGTCAAGAAACAGGGAAGGGATGAAGAAAAAGGTTCAATAACTGATGCTGTAGTGCTCCAAAATACACAGTACAAGCTGGTTATGAGTGGTGCTCTAGAGAAGAAATACAAAGATTCGGAGGACCAGAGGCATCAGATAGTGCCTTCACAGAAAACAGGCATGCACGAGTTCCCCTGAATGGACTGGACTCATCATCTGTATTGCACTGGATGCTAAAGCAAAAACCAGCTATAAGTTCCATTAATTACTGCTTCCTTGAGCCTTTTATTTAAGGGTAGAAAGAGTCTCTGAGTTTAGATCTCCTTCCAATGTTCTCAAAGAGAAGTGAGAAAGGAGCATCATTATCACAAAGACAGGAGACTTCCGTCTATCGCTGTGTACTTGTAACCGTAAGTTGTGCAACATAACCGTAAGTGAGAACAGTAGTAAACCACACTAAACATACTGAAAATGAGAACAAGACTGTAAAAAGATGGTGCAAGCGGAACTCCATACTTGAGTTTGTACCACCACACTTTCTTTGGTGACAGCAATGCACTACCTTTTTGGACTTAGCTATTGCCTAATGATTTGGGGGTATCCAGTAGCTGCAGTTCAGCACGGCTGTCTTTAATACTTTTTCATCGATTTCGGATCTGCCAACACTGGCAGACCTGCTGTCAAATACTGAGAGGGAAACAAGTTGCGACCAGGATACTTCTCTTCAAAATATTATCAAACAATTCCAGAAAACATAGCCAGAAATTCTGGAAGCACATATGATGTAGCATAGGCAATACAATATTCACTGTTACAAAAATAAGTGTTGTTTGGTTTTTTTTTTCCTCAGTATTAAAGCTACTTATACTTTAGTTTAATGATAAATAAAGTACTGATTGATAATTCTCAAGGGTATTATCATAATATTTAATTCAAAATCATATAGGGAATAAACATTTAAAATTGTGGGGGAAGAAATCAATACTGTGTACATCACAATGCACTGCCTTAACCACAGGTTTTCTCTACCTTATTAAAATGAGAGTTACTATTTCATGTTCTACATTGTACTGTTTTCTGCAAGGACCCTAATAAAATGGTGATCTGTGATCTAAAACAGCATTTTGACAGAACTCCTTAAGATTCATTAGTAGTATAAATTCCATATTGATTACGTATGTAGACAGCTCCATCTTGTGGGAACAATAACAAACCAACCCTCTTCAGCACACTAGTGAAAAAACTCCCGAGACAGAACTGCTTACCTTTAAAGAAATAAATCATCACAGTATTAAAAGAAATTCACACTTTGTATCACAACCCTCTGATCTAGGTGTGAAGTAAGAAGACAAATTAAACAAGTTTACTAACTTTCTTAAGATGCTGTACTCTTAGAACACTATACACATTTCAGTGGCTTCAGAAAGAAGTTTGACCTAAAGCACTGGTTGTGAAAGTTTAAGTGTACTCGAGAGAACCCTGCCATCTCTGGCCACGGACAGAAATTAGGTTTTTTCTCAAAACTGCAAACACAACTGAGGCGATGCACACCTGATTTACCCATTATGGAACATCACACATAGTACAGTATGGTTTATTTCTGATACCAAAGCTTATTTTCCATACATACATTTCAAAAATTACCCACACTTACTAAATAAAGTAATTTCTACCTTTGAATAATTATCAGAAGGCGTACATTTGAACAGATTATGGCACTGCAAACAATCCTGATAGCAATTCCGCACTTTTCAGAGTTAAACTATCAGGCAGACAATTGCAATATCTTGGAGAGAGACACGGAATCCTGAAAGCATCCTTTAGCTAATTCTTTTAAATTACAAAACAACATTAACACAATCTACAAGACACATACACACACACACAGAGTTCTGTTGGGAAGACAGAGAGGAAGTGCATCTGGAAGTAACCTTTCCAGATGCGTTTCTTCAGGATACGACCATTACATGCAATTATATCTACTCTAAAAATATCTCTATCACATTTAGTTACTTCACATATGTCATGGGAAGTGTCATTAAAAGAAGCAAACATGCCTAGGCTATCAAGATAAATTTTACACGTGAAATATATAGTTCTTTCAATTTATTTTCACATTTATACACTTCTGAATGAAGAACCCCAAGGACCCTCTTCAGCCTTATGGGCCCCCGATGTGGACACCGGCAGTCTGAAATTTAGCACAAACCTGAAGTGAGCAAAACTGAAAGACATGATCAGTTTGTATTACAATTGCTTTCAACCTGTGACCTATACAGCTATAGGGACCTATAGACTACTAGCAGTTGATTCACACCATGAAACTCTGAAGAGCACGGTTTTTCTCAGCATGAGTCTCTAAACTGAAAGAAAAAAAAGGAGGAAATCACTGATGTTGGAAACAGAAGTTTGTATCTGATTTTGGCACCCAAAAAAAAAAATCAAACCACCAAACATATCATCTTAATTTTCACTCTGGAATGAGAGAACACGAACTTGAGTGACTAGTTAGACATCAGTACTGCAAATCAGTGACAGTGCAGGTACCATTTTAATTCGTAATTTACGGGGCAAGCAGGGCACCCTTTAAGAGCACAAGCGGAGCTGAAGATTTTTTCTGGTAATGTGTAGCACATTATTTGTCTGTATTTCCCAGAACTCTGTATATAGACAGAGAGACTTTTTTTTCTGACTCATCCCGAGTGGACAATATGAGTCATACTAATGCCAGTCTAGGTAAACACAAGATAGCGCAGAAAGTATTCAAAAGAGGAAAAAAATTAACTAGGAATAGTCAGAGACAGTTTAATCTAAAGGAAAAAGACGTCTCAGTCACCAGCTCAATTTCTTTGCAGTAGGGATATTTTCACCTTGATCATCTCTTACCAGCTGTGCTGAAGGGAGAAAGAAGAGCATAAACAGATTTGAATTCAGATCTCAATAAAAAATGAAGGAGAATTTTCAGATATACAACCATTTTCCAGTTGACGAAAATCAAACAAGGTTACTTTATACCACAAAAAGCCTCCCCGAAATATTTATTTTTGAAACTGAAATACAATATGAAAAATATGTATTTAGTAGGTCTTATTGATCTTTTTGGTGTGTTTACATGCAAAAATCTATTGTGGCACCAGAGGGCACCATTCTATGCACAAAAAATACCAGCTGTTGAGTGAGCAAAAAGGCTAACCTCCAGAGATCTAAAACTCAGCCAAGAATCATAAAACTTAATCTGCCATGAATTCCACCTGACGCTTCACAAAATAATAATAATAATTTAAAATACCAATTATCCTCAGATCATCTGATCCATTCTATAACGACAACTCCATACATATGCATTATCACTCTAAGCCACTATCACAGATTTCTTCACAAACGCTTACAGTCCAATTTCAAAAACATATTTCTGATATAATTTCATATACATAATTTCTGTGCATGCAACTAGGATACATGTTGTTAAATGTCTGAGTGCAAATGAGATTAAGAGGATCAGCATTTCACTAAGGAGGATGAAAATAAAAAGTTACAGGCCAAAAAAAAAAAAAATCAGAAGCCTAGAAATTAATTTAATACATTGACAGGACTACTGGAAAGGTAGGCAAAGGAAGTGCATATAGACTAGTAAGTGTAAAAGCAGAGGAGCATAAAAACATTTTTTGAGAGTTCAGCAAATACCCCGAACTTGCTTTTTCCCTCCCCAGTCTTCACATCTACGTCATGTTCCCACTAGAAAATGAGAATAATCAGAAACCTGAACACAATTTCCACTGTAATCTACTTGGTGGGAGTTTAGCATAGAAAAGTGAATTACAAGAGTAAATCAGAATGAGAACTAAAGTACTTTTGTCCCTTAGATCTATGGCAATAGCTGTAACTTTCCAATGGTAAGCAGAACCGCTCAGGTACTCAGGCTTCAGACAAAAATGAACTCAAAGACTTTATTTCATTAAAAATAAAAGCTCCATACTTTCATAAGAAAATAATGATTTGGAAGATAATACGAATTCCTGACTGGTCATAAATAACTGTCAATTAAAAATCATTACTAAAATGGTCTATTAAATAAACAAAAAATAATACTTAACAAATCCTCTTTGGCTTTTAAAAAAAATCTGTTACTTCTTGAAGGTTTTGGGGTTTGTTTTTTTGTGTGTGTTTGTTTTTTTAAATAGGCAATGATTCAATTTTTAACTGCAATCCATATTCAGGAGAAACATCTCTAGAGCTTGTGGAGCATTACTGTAAATTTTTTAGAGTGAACAACTCTCTTCCTAGTAATCATTTATAGTAATAGGTTCTAATAGCAAAGACTTTTAAAACAGATCATCTATTTAAAAAATAGAAAAAAAAGTCATAAAATAGAGAAAAAAATATCGATCTTTTTACAGGACGAAGTAGCTCCTCACTCACCAATGACTTGCCACCTCCCACCATTTTTACACACCCCCACCCCATTCTGTTCTGTCCCATTTTCAGGACAAATTGCAAGTTCCCCATCCCTGCCTACATCGTCACAAAGTGTTTCACTTCCTGATTACACAAGACATATGAAGCAATTAAAAACTGTATACGCACATTCCTTTCAGGGTACTGATAACCACTTAGTAAGTGCCAATCAGTTACATCTCCATGAATGCTGTGACGATGATGGGAATTACATATATCTGCACAATAGTTGTACAAGTTTGTCATGGAATGTAAGCCTGTAACTTCTGAAGTGCAAGAGATGCAAGAGAAAAAAGATTCATTTGCAGAGGTTCAGATTTAGCACTGTGGGGAAAAAAAAATACTTAACTGATCACTTTGATCAGTTAAACCAAGTCATCAAAAAAAAACCAACAACTCAGACATATAATTTTTATTCCATTTTTCAAAGTAATTCTTAAAATAAAACAAAACACACACAAATAAGCCAACTCCCAAATGAAGAAACTATGCTTGTGGAAAATCATGTTTTCAGAATTCATATCTTGCTACCAAAGCCAATCTTGTACTGAGGCTAGAGATGCTCTCAACTAGCTCCCAAACACATATTTCAAGAAGTGACCCCATAGATGTTTGTCCTCTCTCTCCATTTCTCATTTGATTTAAAGGGAAAAAAAACCCAAAAGTTGTAATATTTACAATTCAAATTTGCCCAATGAGTTCAGGGTGATCAATGCAAGCACAAAACACTGACCACGCAAATTAAGATTCTGCCCTTAAAACAGACCTGTCATTGTGGCTATAACCATGGCATCCCTAACCATGATACTGTGTCACACACTCCATTTAAGCTGCAATTTCACAGGAAACACAGCAGAAACTTCCATTGTCCTACAATATACAAAGATATTTTCTGTTTACACAAACTGCAAACTTTGTAGGGATTTTTCCACGAAGTAATTTCATATAGGTTGCTGCATACACCCTAAAAAGCTTTATAAAATAATGCCCAGGTGTTTCCTGTGATTCAACTGGACTTATGGCAATAAGCACGTTTCTTAAAACCTAAGCAGCCTTTCTATGCCAGGCATGACCTAGGGTCCTGTTCTGCCATCCTTATTCAGAATTACATCTCACTGCTCTATTTAAAAGATCGCATTACATGCCAGAACAGCGTAGAACTCAAGCTATGGGCTAATCAGAGAAAAGATTTTATTAATCTTAGTTTAGCTGTTACGCTTTGCTTGCCTGGTTTTCCTGGATGTGCAATTTCTGTGAATTGTTCTCACTAATAGTATCCTGTTTCTATGAGCAGGAAAGGGCTGAGTACAGTTTGTTAGTTAACATTACTTCCTATAAGCGGGGTCCATATTCTGTAGTAGCAGCACTACAGCAGTCATTGTTCATGCTGGATAAGCAATGGATCACGCTGATGGCTGTTAATGGACATCCTCTGCAGCGAAACATGAACTGATAATCAGTAAACCCAGATTTGCAATAGACTTCCTCCTTCCTGTTTTTACACTGCTGACCAAGGAGATGCCTCTTCCTGCTAAGCCTTTGTGCGACTTACTGATGTATGAAGCAAGAAACTGAAAAACAAGTGCTGCACTACTATTTTTTTCTTCTAATTTTGTGCTGTAATAGTAGATTAAAAAGACAGCAGAGAAAACACCAGCTTCACTCACTTTGGTACTAGCTATCGCCATGTAAGAAAATGCCAAGTTTGGCCATCTGTTTCATATACCTAAACGGATACAGTAGACATAGTTGGAACCTATGTTATTCCATAGAAAATAAAATAAGAAACTGAAGTCCATATAGCAATACTCTTAACTTCCCTTAGTATTTCCACAGACTGTTACATAAATCCTTCCATTTTAGGACCAATGCATCCACCTATAAATGAAATTGTGAGCCTCTAAGTTCTTTTTAAAGATTTGATCAGATTTCTATTACCTATGTCCTAGAAACAACTAGCCATCTATTACAGCCTATAGTTAATCTGTCTTCTTTACCTGGGGCACTTTAGACAGAATCTTCAAGATAAATACGTACCAATCATTTGGTAGAGCCTTCACAAGACATATGAAGTAGAGCAGGACATCTAGAGTCACAAATGTCTAAGTTACTTATTTCAACAGGCTTTGAATACCAACACTACACAGAAGAAAACGTATTAATTTAGAAATCAAGAAGTTCCAGATTAAATAAAATATCCAATAATTAAAAAGTTTCAAAACCAATTGGATTAAGAACGTATTCTATTCAATACAGATCAAACCAGATAATTCTTTGATGTGCCACATTCCTCTGCAAACATATAACCAAAGCATATATTTTCCAATAATTTTATATTATTAGTTTTTGTTAACTCAATGAGCTTACATAGCCTACACATAGAAAATCATTGTGTATTCTCTCACGCGAATCAACGGCTTGTACTATATATCCTTTGCAGACACACATCTCCCAGGATCACTGAAGAAAATGAAAGACGACTTTAGAAAAAGTCTGGTTTTAATTTAAAAGCCCAAATAAAACTAAATCACGGTGCTTCTCTCTTGGGAAGCAACCAGTTAGTGACTTCTAATACTCTGTTACCCTACTCCAGTCCTCCACCTGCTCGATAAACAGACTAAGCAGCAGAAAATCTGTTCACGCCTTAGGGAAAGGTGATGCTCCAGCATGCCACAAAAACTCCACATTTCAAGACGAGGTAGCACACATCTCAGTGGCTATCTGATTACAGTTTCCTAAGTTTATGAAACAAAACAGAACAAACATACAGAAAACAGTACCAAGTATGTTACTTTTATGTTGAAATTAACTAAAAACAAAACTCGGAAGAAAACACTGCCTCGCTGAAATCAATGGGGTAGAGATCCTTTGAAGCCACTCTACACAGAAGGAAGTGTGCAAACCATGAAAGTCCCAGTGAGAGCTGCTACCAACAGAAACATCTAAATGCCTGTAACAGAGAGTGGAGTGTATTAAAATCCAACCATGCAATACTTGAAAGTTTAAACATCTCTTTTGAAGCTGAAATGTCTCAAGAGTATCCCCTTAGGTACACACACTACAGTGAATGCATTATTAATTTTGTATTACTCTGATTCACGGGAGAATTGCAAGTTCCACTCACTGCAGTTTTGCAAGCGAACTACTTTCTCTGAGACATAGTGAAAACTCCACTCACAGTATTAAAGCTGAACACCTTTCTCACGCTGTCAAAAAAAAAAAAAGGCCCAGTCTTCTCTGTGGGGCCCTAGTGCAGAACTGTTCAAATATACCTTTTAAGGCCTCTCTGTCAAACTCCAAGCTTTTCCATCAAGGCTGATGCACTCTAAAACTTGCTTCTTTCCTTCTTAATAACTCCATCAGTGATTAAGTTCCCTACTAGTTTGGTATTAACGGCAAAGGTTGAGGTACAGGAGAGGCTCCAGCCAGGCTCCCGGAGAGATCATTAACTCCTTCCTGCATAGGACACAGTTTGTCAGGTATCCTAGACATGGACAAGATGAGGAAGAGACGTGTTGTTGAGTATACTTTAAACTGAACATCAAATTGAACGTGATGTCATTGTTTTAACAAGGGCTGTGGTGACAGGGATTAGGTTTGAGTGCTTCAACCATCGCCAGATAATAGCCAGAAAGACTGGCAACGGCTACATTTTATAACTAGCCATAGCAAGCCCTTCAGTAAGATAAAATCTAATGTAACTACTTGATGCTGACGCAAAGCTAGGTTGATGTTTTTGAATGAGTTAGTACTTAATAGTTTACTATAACCCATAGAAATAGTTTCCTATTTGCGAACCCATTCCTGGCATTATCCTAGAAACATTACTTAAGAAATATCAATCCTCAAAGATTTTTATGAGCACATTTTAGTAGCATAAAACCATAAAATACAACCTGACAAAACTTGCTTAACTGCAGTTGCCGTAATTTCAGCCTTGCATGTGCAAACACTCTAGCACTCACAGGTCAAAAAACAGGCTTATATTTTATTGAGTTATGCTAAGGGTCCTCAGGTAAACATCTGTATTGAGGATATTTCGAAGCCTCAGAGCAATGGTTCAGCAACGCACACAGAAAGCTAGAGTATTGTGTGTGCTGTTGGTTTCCCAAAAAAATCTGCAACAAAGGAAGTACCCATGTGACTGGCATTTTTGAAGGATTTAAAATTATGCATTTTCTATGTGTATGGCAGGTCCAAAATCTGGGTCAACAGACACTAAATAAAATCAGCTTGAGGAGTAAGTTGATGAAGAAATGACATGAATAACTATTGTCTTTCCTGAATTTAACTGATGTTAACAGCGAATAAGCCGTTCACATGATGAGAAGGTTAAATTTAGATGAGACACAATGATACAAACTGCATGAACCACCTATCAAGTACACTATTCTGGATCTCTCAGCAGATGATCCCTCTATTTTAAAAGCTTTAATGTACTTTGAAACATGTTTCCTAAATGCGGGAACAATTTCAAGCTCTTTAGTAATCCTTGTGAAATTGGAGAGCACTATTTCAGAAGTATTATTCACATAGGTTACTAGTTAGGTTAAAGCTTCACTTGGCAGTTGCCCATTTGGAAAACACTGCAAGAACTGAGTCAGAAGCTGATGCACGAACACTTAAAAAGATCAAGATAACCTGATTTGCAGACACATATTTAATTACAAACTTAATCAGAATCGAACCTAAAGATTTTTTGCACAACAGAAAAATGTAGTGCAGAGGTGATTACCCACAGTTTCATGCTTTACAAAAAATAAGAGAAAAACTATGTTGAAACTTGCAGCAATGGAAGAGAATCCTCACCTTCTTCTAAAATATTTTTTGCCACTAATAGTAAATCTGCCTGAAATATCAGGCTACCCTCCAGAAGAATCAGAACTGCAGTTCTGCCGCTGAATATATAAATGCCAGATTAATCAGTCTACAGCACGCACTCTTCTTACACTGTTGTGATTCTATGTAATGGACTAGCATTAAAAAAAATATTGCTTCTTCATAGCAATATACATGGTGACAGACCTGCTCATACAGACAGCTGCTTTATTTGACTGTTGCCTTTCAACACTCAGAATATCACTAAATCCTGCACCAACTGACAAAATCTGCAACCAACACTACAAGCCAGCTACCAGTTTTCCACGATACACTGTCCTCAGCAAGCAGACCGTTCTCCTTACTCTGTAGCAACCCAGCTGCAAAATAGGAGTTAGCTTTTATAATAAACTGATCTATATAAATACACATTGAAGTACACTCTGTGATCCGATCCAGAGAAGACCACAGTTAACACACAAGGAATTTCTAGTTCCTTTGGGATACTTTGTAACATTTGAAAGGGCACCAAGAATGAAACACATTAACTTGAGAACCCAGCACGGCTTGAAGACAGATCACTAATGAAAATACAGATTACTGATTTTCAAACCATAAAAATAGCTTATAACATTGTAAAATATTATCATACTATTTAAAATTGAAATACATGATCAAACCATTTCAATTCTGATTCAAAGGACTGGCTGATGATCTCAGAGTCCTCTTACGTTTGTACTATATTTAAAACAAGACTAAGCTATAGACAAAAATGCATATTGCTGGCTCATAATTCAAAACCAAAATAATGAAAACACACAAAAATGCCTTTAGACAATCATACCTGACAAGTAAGACCACAGGGCAAAAATGAGGGCAACCACATTTTGCCACTGGATAACCACAAATCCCAACAGTCAATCAGTGAATGCTCAGAAAAAATAGTTTCCAGCCTGTGACCGTGCTAATGCTGCACTATTTTCCCACATCTAGGGAAGTTATTCATACTGCCTATGCTACTGCTTACTAACTATTCCGCTGAAGATACAGAATCATATAACTAAATCATGCCTGCAAGCAATAATAGTGCATACTTTGAGTAAAACAAGTTACATTGAGGATTCGGAGCATCCTGTCATACTCCCAAGGGTATTTTACACGCTTTGTTCACTGGGCCTTGGACAAGCCCCCTCAATGGATACAGGAATATCTCCAAAATACAAATTATGGCCCCTAGTCCGGGCAAAGCACCTGCAGTTGCAAAGTATACCACAATTCAGTAAAAGCAGCAGAATTAGAATCTCATTCCGTGTTTCTACCTCTGAATTTTCTTAGAAACCTTGATCAGGAAAGGACAAAACAGTCTTGCCTGGACCACTATTGCTACCTTTGCTTCCTCGATTCTTTCCTCTAATGATGCCTTAACAAAGTGTGTCTTCCACCTTCAGCTTTTCTGCAATTCAAGGACAGAAGTTCAGGATCAACAGTTATCAATCGCTCCTAACGCTTCACCCATACTCATTTATGAGGCTCACAACAAATCCACATCCTACCTCCAAACTCCGCTCAACCTAAATGAGAAAAAAGCAACACCATGCAGAAATTATTCTGCTTTGCAGCTGCGTGGCTCAGTGCTGCTTTTACCAGTGCAATGCAGTTCTAGATCACTGGAAGGTCACCGCAGCATATTGCGGCATCAGGCAGAAATTCCTCGACCTAATGGCTCTTGTCGGTGTGATTCCCGTAGCCAGAGACCACATGCCAGTGAGATGTCTTCATAGCAGGCCCTCTTATAACTCTGCAAAGAAGTTTTGTGGCCAGCACAACTTACAGCAACCTAGCAGATGCTCTAACATCTACCAGGCAACAGCTCGGTGACAACAGATTTCAGGAGCAGAGGAACAGAAAAGTTGCTCAAAAGCAACTTCACACTGACTTCCAAGGAGCACTTTCTGAGCTACAATTGTGGGCACCTCCTTATCAACTTCACCTTAGCTACAAAACTGCCATCATCGATTCATCCATAATTTTTAAATTTTATTTTATTTTTATTAGTTCTTTAGTCACAATGATTATGGGCATGGAGGTACTCCTCTGACAGGCTGTGCATGGGAATCACAGGACACTGCAAACTCAGTGATGCAAAGCTCATGAGATGAAACGTGCAGAAAAAGTCTACCATATGCTTATGCAATACATTGCCAAGACAGAAGAGTTAATTCATTTATTTTTAAAAAGGGTCTTTGAAATATAACACATTACCACAAGCTCAAAGAGACTCACAAGTATAGTATATCAGGACACTGGCAGAACAACATTTCTACTCTGTTGAGCTCTGCTTTGACCTATTTTGACCAACATAAAACTAATTAACCAGCAGATAAGGTCAATTATTTTCTTCTGAATAGATTTTATCTTATTAATTACCCTGGCATGTCCAACAGAGTATCCAAGAAGTGTGAAGACACTCTTAAAAACTGACTTTTGAAATTTTGTTAATATGTATTTATATGGAGTTCAGTGAGGGCCTAGAAAGTTTTTTGTTATTAACTTTTTAATATATCTTTTTTTGGAGGGGATACAGGAATGCCTTCCTTTGTTTTTATCTTTTTCCTTTTCCTTTATAAAGATTAGAAATGCGCTGACAACTCTCCTTGGTTTTGCAAAGTCCAAGAATACGTATATGACATGAATTATAAGGTATTAACACATTATATAAAAAGGTGAGAGTGATAAGCCTTTAACAGGTGTTGTCATTAATCTCATTTAGTTAGCCATTAAAGCGAGAAACACATTGACAAAAGTTTCACA
This sequence comes from Tauraco erythrolophus, assembly GCF_009769465.1. NCBI lineage: Eukaryota > Metazoa > Chordata > Aves > Musophagiformes > Musophagidae > Tauraco > Tauraco erythrolophus. Next base: position 18,363,194 of record NC_141473.1, on the reverse strand, counting down.
GCTTGCTGAAAAAAAAATTAATCCTGGCCTGCTATATACACAGTCCGCCTATTTAATGAGAGGCACATTACACAGCTGATTTGTCTAATTTATAATGATTCAGTATGTGTCACTAAATTTAGAAATGCAAGTGAAATACCAGCAATTTTAATTCAATAAATTCATCCACTTAAAATTTAAAAAGAAAATTAATTTAATCAAATACAATACAAATTAATCACTCTCTTCATTTTATATTTTTCAAGATGCAGAGCAATCTTTAGGAACTAACTTACTCTCCTAAACAGTAAATAATCCCAACTGTACCGCTTATAAAGGACCTGTACACGCGTGGATCTCAGCACTAGAAAACCACCTGCAGGATCAGCCTGTATGTTGTTCCTTGTCTGTAAATTGCACACAAAAACATTACATATCAATATATGGTATTATTTTTTATATCATAAGCACAAGTGCTGTCGCTCTTCTAGCAGGGCAGGAAACAGCACCGTGGCATACACAGCTATACCAAACCAGTGAAAAAACCACTGAGGAAAAACAAGTGCAGAAATGTGTTTCCATTGGAATCTACGTACAGCCCACAAAAAAATTACACTTTCTTTGTGAAGCCTGGATGAATTAGGAAGATACTAAGATCCTGATATGAACAATTGAGGATAAGTCAGGTCTTGCATATCCCATGATCTTCAGTGTTTAGTATTACCTCATGTTACTTATCTGAACCGCTCACCTCAAGCCCCTTCTTTTGTTCTGGTGTTTATGTTGGTATGTTGGTACTTTACTTCATGTCAAGGTGCTGTAAATGTTCTCCCAGCATTACAGACCTTTGATTACAAAAATGCTCCATTTCACATAATGACATGTCTGTAATTTCAGTCATTACACAAGACAACTGGCATCAATGGCTTCCACAACTGGAAATTGATGGATCACTTTTGTGTTGAGCCTTACGCAACTGCACCTAGAGTTGCTCAACTCATTTCTTTGATTTATACGGTTTAGCAATTAAAATCTAGATCTTGTGCAGAAAATAACGCTCCATTTTATGTTCATGCTTTTGTTCACTGAAATAGATCTTGAAATTAGATGTGGGATTTTAGACTTTTCAGTTTCACATAGCAATTCACAAAATTTAACAGGCATAGCTGAAACAGCTACAGTTTTGATTTTAAACATTGCTGTTCTTATAAAGTAGCAGCAAATTTCTGTGATGTTGGTTGGACTTCTTTCAAAACAGTCAGGTGAAACTATTCTTTAGCCTCATTTTTTTTACTTATAAAGGAGCATTAGAGGTTAAAGCAGACCAACATGCACTTTTTTCTAAGAATTCTGAAAGTCAGCAATGCAAACTCCCCTTCTGAAAAGTCAGTAAGATAACAAGATAGAATAGATGACATACAAATAGAAAAAGAAAAGACAGGAACATGCAAAGAAATTAAGAAACTAAACATTCATATTCATAAAAACTTCTACACTTTTAAAAATGTTTAGTATGGATAGTAGATTCATATTGTCCCTTCCCCCTTTTTACATCCTTCGCCCATTGACTCTTATGGTTCCCAAACCTGCCTTCTTCCACTGTGCAGCCTGATTCTCTGTATGTCCCTTACACACATTCCTCTGATAAAAGCTCTCTACTGGATATGGTAGCAAAACTGCAATTATATTTAATATTTTGTTGCTAAGTTTTTTTTTTGGTGTGGTTTTTGCAGACATCAGCTCCAACCTGCCTGGGCTTGTTAGCTGAAACATAGCTAAACTGCCTCTAGGGAAAACTCAAATCTGAAAGCATCTCAGCTACTTTCTCTCAACCTGAGCTCACAAACTCTCACAGGTGAAGCTCCTTGTGATGCTCGGCTTCAACATCTCCACACTGTATTCCCAATAGTGGCTGTGTTTAAGGAACAGTAAGGGGAGATCAGAGAACAGTTTGCTCTGAGCTGGCCTTCAAGACCAGGCTGACTCTACAAGCAGCCCCTGGGTGATGTCTGAGTCACCCCATCTCACACTACCCATTTGGACTCTTTGAGGACTGATTCGCCCCAGCCTCGCACAAATGCCCAGTTTGCCACCTAGCACGCAGCCCTCAGCACTGGAGGACCCACTGCAGACATATGCAGCCAACTACAAAATCATTCGCTGCAAAACACAAAATGATCCATTTCACATGCAACGTACGTTTCTCCTCTGACAGCTCTCGGCACCGGGTTCCCCACCCGCATACCTCGTGTTCGCCCTTTCCCGGCCCTACCCGTGCTCTCCAGCAGGCACCATCCCCTCTCCAGGGGAAGCCTAGGGCCATGCTCACTGCCTTGCAGCATGTTGCCACACAAACCGCCTTTTCCAGTTCCCTACGCGCAGGCTCTCCATATCTTCCCAAAGAAATTACATGCAAATTCACAGTTCTCCCTCCCTGGTTTGGCTAGTGTCTGTGCTTTTCCACTTCTTTCACACAACTCTAACCAAAGAACCATCAGCACAGCTCCAGGATGAAGATCTGTGCTTCCCTCCGTGCTTTCTCCATACCTCGATCCACTCCCTCCAGTCCCTGCCCTTCTCTCCCCAGCTCGAACTGAAGGGCACTGACATGTTCCTCTCTATCTGGAACGATGAAGCAAAACCTTTTCTTCAACATGCAGGCTACGCCATTTGGCAGTATATGGAACTGGAAGGAAAAGGAAAAAAAGCCACTGCAGTCGCAGCGTTTCTGAAATGCTCTGAACACTGTCACATTTCGCGAAGGAACCCGAGCGGGCGGCACATTTCACACCGCATCAGGAGAGGCTGTATGCAGGAGCCCTGCAGTTACCGATGCAAACACCCACCCACCACACGGTTTCGGTCCCGTTCACGGCACAGACCCGGCGGTACCGGCACGCCCCAGGGAGATGCTCCAAGCCCAAGCGCGGGGCAGGAGCCGTCCCTGCCCGGTGGCCGAGCGGCCGGCAGCGGGTCACAGCAGGCGCCCCCGGCCCGGCCGGCCCCGCCGTGCCCACCACCGCCGGAAGCCGGGCAGCGCCCCGCTTCCCCGGCAGACAATGACAGAGGGAGGCCAGCCCGGGGGCGGGGGCACGGCCGCAGCCTCCGCTCGGCCCCCCCCGGGCTGCCAGCGCCGCCGGCCCAGGGGTGACAGCCCCCCGCGGCTGGGCCGGCCCTGCTCCCTGCCGCGCCGCACCGCGGGCGGCCCCTTCTCCCTCCGCTACCCCGCGGGCGGCCGGGCGCGGCGGCTCCGCGGGGTCCGGGGCGAGAGGCAGCTGTCAGGCCTCCGCGGGGCGCCCCCGAGGGCTGCGCGTCCCCCCGCGGGCCCGGAGCAACCGCTCCCGCCGGCGGCGCTGCGGGCAGCCCCGCGGGCGGCCCCGCGCTGTCTCTGGGGAGGAGCTGTCAGAGCGCGCAGCCGGGCCGGGCCGCGCCGCGCCGGGCCGGGCCGGGCCGGGCCGGGCGGCAGCTCCCCCGCCCCGGCCGGGGTGCGGGACCCTCGCCCGCAGTCGGCGCCGCGGCCCCCGCCGCCCCTCACCTCAGGGTGGGTCCCACGCAGGCCGTGTCGGTGCTTTCGATCTCTTGCAGGATCCGATCATGCTCGGGGAGACTCTCCGCCATCTTGGATGGGAGGGACCCGGCGGCCGCGCCGCTGCAGGAGGCGCCGGGGAGGGACCGAGGGCGGAGGCGGCCTCGGAGCCGGGCGGGGGATAGCCGGAGAGGCCTTCCCAGTGCGGAGCGGGGTTGGCGGGCCGGGCGGGGGTGAGGAGGGGAGGGAAGGGGCAGACGAGGAGGAGCTGGGCGTACGGGGCCGCACCCGCTCAGTTGACCTCAGCTCGCCGGTGCCCCGCGGCCCTTGTCGGGGGAAGGGCTGCGCCGGGGACGCCCTGGCAAAGCCCCTCCATCCCCTGGGCATCTCCAGGCGCTGTTCTCCGGTAGAAACCGCGGGCAGTTGTTCCTGCCTGGCGCCCCGTGGCAGAAGAGGGACACCCAAAATCCCACCCTCTCCGCCGCTGCGCTACGGGCGGACCCGCTGCGCTTGCCGCGCCCCGTTGCACCGCTCTGCAGAGCCGTCTTGAAAGCTTATAGGGTCAAACCCGGCCTTTCTCTCTGGGCTAGTTCTGGTTTGTTTCTTGGGGTGGTTTTTTTTTTTTAATATTTTGGTTTGATTTGGTTTTAGGTGCTCGCGCTCCTGTACGCGCCGGTCCCAGCAGGGAGGCGGCAGCGGTACGAGCAGCCGGCACCGACCCCCAACGCGGAACCTCTGCAGCGGCTTCTGCGTTCAAGTTAGGGCACCGGCTTCTTTCCTTCCTTGCTTTACTTAGGAGATAGAAATTTGGGCGTCGGGGTTAAAAAACAACCACCAGAAAGTGCACCTTTTCGTGCATTGGCTTGCTGTGTTTCACCAGCAACTGGCGTGTTGTTCCCTAGCGCCCTCGAGCATGTGTACAGCAAAGCTTCGTTTTTCAATGAAGGAGGAATTGCCCATTTTCTATTTGAATTACACACTTTGTGGTTTGTGGCCAAAGATGAGCTAGTCCTTGGGTTTTGCATGCTCAGGAGACAGGATACACCTGCTTTCTAGTCAAAATTATCTGCGCACAAGTGGGAAGCCAACGTGAAGTAATAAGCTTGAAGTGTAAAACTTCAGGGTGATGTGTGGCTACTTTTCCAGTGAGGAACTGACAGCAGTTTACAACTGTGCGTGCATCAAAGTCTAGACGCTAGCCAGCCACGATTGTGCTTTGGCACCCTTCCAGTTGTTGTAACCAAGCGCATCTCTGCTGCCCTGGTGCAACTACACCTGGATGCTAGCTAATGAATGACAGCAAAGGCTCTGCACATCTTGTCTGTTCTTGTGGGTTTATCATATTCCGTGTTGACTCAGATTAATTTATTGATGACACCTACTAAATCAACAAGGACTATTCCAAATGTAGGCAAGTGCCTACAAAGTGCCTGCTGCAGAAGGAAAATAGGAAAAATCCTACAGGCTACTGCCACAGTAGTATTTCCTTCAAGAAATCACTCAAATGCAGTAACAATCTTCCCACGTTCTTTTTTTTCCATCACCAAATCACTGAAGTCATAGATTGACACATACATTTTTCAGGGTAAATTAAATTTTCTTTCTTTAGCCTGACAGTCACTGCAACCTGACACCTACAGTGCCAGGCAGGTTATTTTTAAAACTCTTCTACAGATACTGACAATATACTTAGATACATAGTGTCAAAATCTTCTATGTATTACTTTCTTATAGGGATGAACATGCAGAGGAAATATTTTTCAGTTACATTTTTACCATTAAATGGTTTCCATTAACTGCAAATAAAAAAAAAACAAACCCACAACTGAAATCTTCAGATATTTAAGAATATCAACAGTAAAACCTGAAGTAGTTGTGTCTTTAGTGATTACAAAAAAGTTGCATTTATTAAAAATTTAAGAATAAGCAGCAATTAATTCTTTAAAAATGTAGCTGTTAACATCAAACTAAAAACACTGCTGCAAAAGAGAGCAATTTTCCCCTTGTTTTCATGTTTAAGAGTAATTTCTTTCTTCACAGAGAATCTGCAGCCAGCCTTCAGTAACAGATAGTTTTGTCCTGGTGAAACGAAAGAGCTGAGTAGATGACCTTGGTTTGTATTTTTTCATTTAGGGTCAATCACATTGAAATGAAATTCAACTTTCCTGTAGATACCAGGGTCAGGAAAACAAAGTTTCTAATATATTGGGCTGACTGAAAGAGCCGCTATAGAATGGAACAAATCCATCATGAGCAGTATAATATTATCTAAACAATGCCATACCTTAAGGTGGTTCCAAGAGGCAGCTCGAAGGACTGGATCTCAGCAAGAGCATTTTCATATATCTGATCTTTGTTTTCTTCTAGATACAATTCTGACAGATTTGACTTGCTTTTCCTTGCCATAGATTGGCATAAAACTAGGCTAACTTGAGGAGAGGACTTTTATTCTGATTATTATCGTTGACTAAGTGACTCCGTAGTCAGCAAAACCAGGCATGAAAAAACAGATCCTGCGCTAACCTCGTGACTCCTGAGGACTTTGTGTCCAAGAATGGTGCACAGCTGCTGTTTTCCCATCTCTGCCAGTAGCATTTGCCTCGTATGCAGTACCCAGGCCTGCACAGTCTTTTTTGTATGTGCAATTTATTTATCTTAACAGGAAATTTACTGGCAAAATAGTATTTCTACATCCTTTTAATAGTTTGCAAGTAATAAATATTAAGCCTGAAATCTAGTCAGTTTGAAAACACAATTTAAAAGTCATTTCAAGACACTAGATATCAATGCTCAGTTTAAGTTTTATGAGATTAAAAATATTATTTTAAAAAATATATAGTATTTTTCTTTTTCCTGTATAAAAAGCCTGCACACATAAGAAATTAGCTGGATTTATTAGGCAGGTTTATGTACCTTGTAAAGCAGACTGGAAAAGCAGAGAAACTTTTATGTTCCTGTCTTTTTCCTTTTAACAGAGTGCAAAAAATGTTCTGGGAAACTGTGATTTTTATATGAGTGTATAATAAACAAAATGGTTACTAATTCATTACCTGCGTGGAATCATGAAAGGAAAGGACATGGATAAACTCCTACAGAAGTTGACAGCGGTGCTACTGTCAAGTCATTGTCATTATTATGATGACAAAACACTTTGCACAGATGCAACCAATTACTTCATTTCAGGCAGTTATTTCAAACACAAGACTGGAGTTCTAGATCTTTCCATTTAAACAACTTTTTAGAAGCCTAATCAATGTTACGTGGCATAGTCAGTCTTACTATATTTGTTTGTTTTTTTTAATATTTCAAAGGTTTTAATCAAAATTTGACTCTTGTCTCAGTACTGCTCCTGACAAAATTGATGAGAGTCTTAGTGCAGTCAACATCTAAGTGCAGGAAAACAGAAATTGCTAATTTCTGACTAGGGCAATATACTGTTTATTCACTTCTTTGTATCCAGCAGGAACGCTGAGGGGATGAGGTGCCAGTAGCAGTGGGAAGGAGCTCTAAAGGCTACGATGAGTTACACACGTACATATCTGCAACGAGTTCCCTTAAACAAGCTGCTCTAATCACCTCTTTATTTTTAAACCAAAATTAAGCAATGGCTCTGTTAGTATTAATACCCAATACATTTCCTGCTTTCGTGTTCTAAACAGGGTTGTGAGCCATTTATACACCTTTTGCGAGAAAGGGGAGCCTGTGATTGACCCATCCAGCCACTGGATGTCACACAAATGCAGATGAAAGGATATTGTAACTACTCATTCTTAACAGACACCAGATTAATCAATTATGGGGTGACACTGTGAAAGTAAAGTGCAAAAATTATTACACTGAATAAGATGGAGATTAAGCTTATTCACATGACAGAAGAAAGTACATCTGCTGCCACTGTGGCAGAGCACAGGCAAGCCAGGTAAATCGCAGACACCTTGGACATCTAAGCTCAGCCATCACGTCGGAGAAGACAGGTTGTGGCGATGGAAGCATGACACTTTATACAGAGTGCTTTCGTGAATGTTTTTATGTGATTTTAAGTGAGTTTGATACTTACAGAGGCTTGGAGTGCAATTTCTTCTCTCTTCTTTCCCAAAAACTCACACAGAAACTTGCTTTAGGAATAAGTCAGCTAAAATAAACAGTACTCTGTGCAAACCTTGTTGTATGTCTCACAGCTGCCTGGAAATAAATAAGTTTAATAACAAAGCAAAACCATGTAAAAAGGAGCAAACAAATAAAAAGGTGAGTGATCAAGAAATAGGCGGGTGTTGGTTGTAGAAGTGGGTGTTGAGGTACGTTGGTTCTGTGTACAGTTAGATCAAATCACACCAGGCCCAGCTGCTTGGCTCTCCAGAATGGTTTACACCCACGCCAAACCTGTGTAAAACCGTGAAATGTGGAAAAGGATCTAATGTATAGTGGTGGATCCATTGCTGGTCCCAGATCCGTGCACAGGAGTCCGTTAATACCTGCCAAAAGCCCGTTCTGCTGCAGGCAATCCTGCTTCTCCCCCATGCTGTCTGTCCAACCTACGCTCCCCTCTCCGTTTCTGTCTTGTGCTCCTCCCCAGCTCTTCCATAATCCCAGTGCTGATTAGACGTGCCCAAAGTCATATATTTCAGTCATAGGTGAGCTTTTCCTTTTTCCAGCTGAGTTCAGGGTAGCTCTCAAAAGGCTTTAGGGAACTACATTGTTCATGGAAGTAAAGTGGGGTTTTTTGCAAAAAGACAAAAGGAGAAATTCAGGACTGTGACATGACATAAGATGATACATTCATCAACTTCTGGCAGAACAGTGTATCTTTACTTCACAACTACACATAACATGCTCAAAGGCTGCAGCTAAACAGACTATCAGCAAAGACAGCGCTAAGTGCATATATATATATATTTTTTTTTTTAAATTTATGGTACTCCCCATAGAATCATAGAATGGTTTGGGTTGGAAGGGACCTCAAAGATCATCCAGTTCCAACTCCCCTTCCATGGACAGGGACACCCTCCACTACCAGGTTGCTCAAAGCCTTGTCCAACCTGGCTTTGAACACTTCCAGGGATGGCGCATCCACAACTTCTCTGGGCAACCTGTTCCATGCTGAAAGGGAGAGTAGGAATTATCGTTTCTGAGGCATCATACTTGTATTAGTTGAAATTTAAGCAAGTCAAGAAGCCTGAGAACATATTCATCAGCTAGAGGTTCCTGCTGCCATCTTTCAATCATCCTGAGATTTTCCTTTGAAAAAATATGCCAAAGCACCTCTTTCTTGCTGAAGGTATAAAAAGGGTCCACAACCCTGTATAGAATAAGAGGAGAAATTAAGGCAAATACCGACCAGACTGTGAAGCAGGATGCAGGGCTTATTTAGAGTAAAACCACTTTCGCCACCGTCCTTTCTCCCTTCCCTCCGCTAATTCCTACTCTTCCTTAACCCCAATGGGATACCAGAAGGCCAAGAACTGCTGATTTAAATCTAGCCTGCCTGTGTTAATGCTTTAAAAATATACTTTACCCACATTACAATTATAAAAAGAGTAGCATGTGCTGTAGTATAGAATCATCTCTACTGGATATGTAACTCTAGTGTAGATTACTTTTTTTTTTAATTACCAATGCAAGATTAGCAGCATCAAGTCATCAGAGGTTTGTTTCTTTCCCAGTTGGATTGGAATCCATTTTGAATGATTCATGGAAAAGTGGGAAGAGGGGGAAATGTCCACCCTCAAATGGAATTAATATAGATAATTTTCACATGCAATGCCATCCATAACAAATGACTTCATTGGTCATTGCCCGGATATCTCCTCTTTACAACCCTCCACAAGGACAACAATGGCATTAGTCATTTCTCTGGCATCTCCTGCTCTGGTGCTGCCTCCTTTCCCGGGCTCATCCCCAAACTGGAGCCTTGCAAACCAGTTCATTCTCCCTAGAACCTGCACCGGTTGCTCATGTTCCCCTTGTGCCTGCTTCTTTTCTGGTGGCCGGACTAATTTCTGCCTGCCTCTTGGATGAAGCGTGGTGGCAACACCCCTGTCAAACGGTTCTTGGGATGAATAGGCAGATAAGGAACTGCTGGAGCTACCACTGCCATCTTTTTCCTTGATGCAGATGTGTTTTAAGAAATTTAATCTGCAACCTGAACAGCCACCTGATCTTCTTGATGAATACTGCCATCAGAAGATTTACCAGGAGAAAGAAGAGAACTCTCTCTTTTTTATTGCTTCTTTCTCTAGCCCCCCAAATACCTCTGATCACCAACATGCATGTACTTGTACCTCACCATCAGCAGTCCAGCTGCATCCAGCTCAGCCTGGCCCATTTGATTGGGACAAAATAATTTTTCTCAAATATACCATTGAAAGTTTGGAATGAGAAGCTCAGACTAATATAGTGCTCAAGGCTATACCACCAGGAACCAGGCACCTTTGCCCAAGCAAATATTGCAAGAGTAGCTAGGCAGGAACAGATGATTCAGTGTAACCCATACAGTAATAACCTATGTATGACATAGGCTGGGCTGAATCTTAGTATCAGCCTGAGCTGGCAGCAACCCATTGAAGACAGCAATTTTTTCTCTATAAAAAGGAACTTCTGCTACCTTTCTAGGCTTGGCTTTTTTTTTTTTTTTTTTTTTTTTTTTTTTTTTTTTTTGTGAGATAAAACCAAGAAACTGTATGAAATAGAAGGTTTAAAATAATTTTAATAAAAGGTATAGTGGTTACCTACTTTTTATGCTTTGATCTTTATAATCTACTACTTTTTCAGATTAAATACATCTTAGACACATTAATAAATTGTATATAAACCTTTAGAAACTATAAGATAACCTTTCCCAGATTAGGTAGAAGACCTCTGTGTATGATTCACAGTCATTTGCTGCAAATGAATATGTATTTTAATTGTCCCAAATGCACTTCATTATGATACGGGTTTGCAGGACAAACTGTGCTTTAGCACAGTTGGTTGTTTGGGTTTTTTTTTTTTCATATAAATTTGTTATTTCTATTTTAAAGTAGCATTTATTGTCAGGTATTATATACACATATACACAACATAAGCCAAGGGAAACTTGTTAGGAATTGTTTTCGTGCTCAAAGCACTACCATGACTAAAATCTGACTTTTCTAGAACCAAATTGCTACTGTCTCTCTACAACACGTTGCTACTAAAACATCTCTTTACCAAGAATCTGATAAAATGTATTCTTTTAAGGCTGCAGACTTTCCTGATCACTCCATACTGCCAGTATATTACATACCAGCAGGGAAACTACTTCTATTTTTTTAGAGCGGTTAAGTGAATTCTGCTTCCTGAATTGTAGTCAAAATCTGTACATTGCTTTTTTGCTTTAATTACACTGGATTTAAGAATTGGGCAGTGTATATAAAAATCTTTACCAAAAGACTGAGGAAATAACATTCTGTTGCACATTTACACCTGTTATTTTTGTAGTAAATTCCTCAAAACAACACACATCTCTCCCATTAGGAGGGCAGTGCATCACTAACTACTTTTGACATTTCATTGACATCTTACAAGTGCCTGAAAATATCAGGAGAGATCCTTAGCTGATGCTGATGTTATCTTTGTAAAAGTCAATCAAGCCATCAAGACCACTGGCTGAGTAAAGGCACTTCTGTCTGACAGCAGTGGGAATGAGCAGAGAATCACTCTCATAGTACATGTTTATATAATGCTCAGTGCCGTTGAGGAACAAGTACTGTTTCATTTTCATTGCAACATACAGACCATGATATAATGCTCAGGCCCATCTCTGGGCACACGCAAAAAGTAATTAACAGTTCAGACTATATTTTAATATAGCATTTGAATTTCAGACTTGAAGGAGACACTGCTTGATAACGTTGGATAATAGCTTACGAAGTAGCTTTATTATCATTCTCCAGAACAAAACACTGATGCATAAGAAGTTTTTCTCTCTGCTTACTAGTGCTTTTAAGGAATAGACATTGATTAAAACCCTGAGTCAAGGACGTGCCTGGGGAGCCTGAGGGCTTTGCTTCCTTGTAGGCAGTGACAGGCTGTATTAGAGACACTGCCCTGGAGGACATTGATTTTCTGGGACAGGAGGGCTTTTTTGCCCCTACAATAAAAGCATCTAATCTTAGGTGGCCACAGCATTTAATTCCTTACATAACCCAGGAGAACTTTCCTGAGAAAACCAGCCCCTATTTGAGCTTGGGGTATGAGCAAATCAGAAATCAAAATTACTTTTGAAGTTAAGAAAAGTGTATGACAGACATTTGACTGGCGATGGCCAAATGACCCCAGCTTGGTGAGTTGCTCTCTCAGCTGGACCACAGGGACCCACAGACACTGCCTGCTCTGAGCCTATCCTCACTGCAAACTAAAGAGCTTTAATTGAAAGCAGCATGAACAACCCCACTCAGAAGTTTGATCATTTTTATAATGGCCTATATTCTTTAAATGCTTTTGGGAAAAAAAAAAAAAAAATCCTGTGTCTGAATATAAGCTTGGATCACTTCAGCTAACAATTAATTAAACTAAATGTTTCCATAGGCATTTTCAGTCTCTCAGGTTCTTACTTCAGTTTAGTTAGAACTCCACCTAATTGACTTAAGTGAAATAACTCTGCCTTAAAAAAAAAGGAATATTATCAGATAGCTTTTTGTACCAGTTCTCTGCAGGTCAGGTGTACGCTTCTACTACAGTCTCCACTCATGCTTCACTGAAGTTTGCAAGAGGGAATAATTAACATTAGCTTACCACTGTGTGATGGTTGGTATATTAATTATCCTACAAGTCAGACCTGGCAAGAGGAAATCTTCAGAATTAATTGTGCTGAAAAGCCCATGCCTAACTACTTAGTAGTGTTCACAACAATAAGAAAATTTAGAGGAAGTATCTTGACGACATCTCCTGCTTAGATAACCTGGGCTTAATTACTGCGAAAAATAAAAAAGCCCAAAGATTGCCAAATAGTGCTATACGTCAAGAGAAAAATCTTTCTTCCAGTAAATGGATGCAGGAATCATTACTTACAGTAGCACACCATACTAGCTGCTTTTTGGTAATATTTCCTATCTAATATTCAATTAACGTAGCAGGTTAGACCTTGTAAATCAACACTAATAGCTCTGAGAGGAACCGCTTGTTTTCTGAGAACATTCCAGTCCACAAACACTTTTTCCAGTGAAAACTGAACAACTACAATAAGACTCTGTTTTGGTAAGAAAATAGGAAATGATGCTAAACAAAAGGGAATGTTTATTTAGAAATTCCAAGGCTATTAATTTATATTAAGAAACTGTTTGTGCTCAGAGACTATAATCAAAAGGTGATGTGAATCATTGATCACAAAAGGACTTTACAGATAAGGAAGCAAGTGCAGTGCTGGATGATTGTATTATATATTAACAACTTTCATGAGCAGCTTTTGCTGATTCATTTGGCAGGAAGCGAGCTGCCAAGAGAGATTTCTAGGGGAGGAACAATCAACAATATTTTCATATAAAATAACCTCCAGTTACTGTATTGTTCTCACAACATTTGATAATGAATGTTTTCCTGTTTAAGAAAAAAAAACATAAATCAGAAAAACAAAGGCAGATCTGGTTAAGTGTTGCATGGCTATAAATACACATGCAGTCTGACAAAGTAAGAGAAGGGTCTGATCAATTAAAAAATTGGAAAGCTGATAAGTACTCCTTGTGAAATTGCTGCACAGCTGGGAATTAATGATACAGTAACTGCTATTCTTTTCAGAGGAAAAAAAGTCTGTGCCTGCTTTCTTAGTAGGAAGCTCACCGGCCGTGGCACAAATGGGATTTACTCCAGAAAGCAATACATGGTCCAGGACCTCCATGACACCAAAGCTGAGCCACCCTGGGTGCTAGCACCATGCTGGGAGGCTGTTACAAATGATGAGGGAGCTGGGTGCTTCAAAATGGAAACTGAATCACCACAGGGAGGCCCAACACAACAGGGCAGATCCAGCACCTCAAAACACGATGTCACCAAGCCAGCCCCGCGCCCACCAGCGCACTCCCAGGGCACGTGCCATGGCACAGTGGCGGCTTGGCCCTAAGAGCAAGACAGCTGCAGCAGCAGCTGTGAGCCAAGGCAGCGGGTCCCTGCCACGCTGCCAGGGTGAGGAGGGGTTGGTGGTGCGTTACATATATTGCATTATTGCTAGCCAACAGTGGGTGGACATGGGGAGCCCATAAGTTCTGTACCATCCAACCCATGCCAAGGATGCTTTGCCCACAACACCAGCAGGAGTCATTCAGCTTTCTTAAACTCTTTCATTGCTGTCACTCATACAGATAGACAAAAAAATACAAATGCCTATAATTAATCTTAGTTACAACTTGATCTGTGAGACTGCCCAAATACAATGCGTTTGGGAACACAGGGTGGAGAAATGGGGATGGGAGAGAGAGCATGTACCAAGGAGCCCAGGAGAGTAAAAGACGCTGGAGTATATATCTTATAGGCACTTGTAGGTTCTGCTCTAACTGGATAACAGTTAGATGTTATTCACAATCAATTGTGTAGCTCTTTAACGCAGACTTAGGAAGCAGTCGTTAAAAGAATGAATAATAAAGGTTTTAAACAAATTAAGAAAGAAAAAATAGAATCCAAATAAGTTAGCAGTTGTAGGTTTTCATTCAGTACAGCACCTTTTTTTTTTCATTATAAAACACATAGCCTTCCGTCACTCAGGAAAAACTAATTAGGCAACTATGGAAATACACTATAACAAAGAAAAAGTGCTATGAAATAAAAAATTCCACTAATTTTACCAGAAAAAGTAATGACTATCAAAATCCTGTTAGTCAAACCTATAAAAAAAAGATCCTAAAGAAAGCATTATGAGATGGGTTTTTTCAAGAACATCTTGAAATGTGGTAGGTCAGCAAAATTAATTAACATAGCCAGAGCCTGAAATCAGGATAAAGCTTGTACAATTAATGCAAATACAGACTTCAGAAAATGGTTTAAAACATCAGATGTTGATGCCAAATAAATACTCTCTCACCTCTGCAGGTTGATCTCACCGTGAGAACACAGACATCACATCTCTCAATAACAATCCATTATAAGATTTAGGCTGTCCCAATAATGTAGCTCATTCGAATGACAACTCAACCAACATGTAACTACAGTTTGTCCAACCAGCACTGCAGGAAAGACAAGCTTAAATAATTAAACATGGCAAAACGCAAATAGTGGGAGCCTCAGAAATTCCTGACTTCAGAATCAGTTATTAATTATGCAAAATATTTAAATCAATTCACATGTAAATGCTGTAACTCACCAGGACAGTGAGGATACCTGAAGCAAATACAATTTACAAGATTGCAGAACAACAAAATTGCATTCAACATGTAAATAGATTTTGATAATTAAAAATCTATTCTTTAAAGTCCAAATGCTTATTTATATTGTATTTCTCCCTTTCCATACGACAATCTACCTCAGATATACACAGGTGTTGAAGAGATCTCAGGAAATACTATCTGTTCAGCTAAAATAGTAACAAACACAGAAATTTAACACAACTTGTCTCCAGTTACGCAGGAAAGACAATAAAGATACCTGGGCCATGTTAGGAACAAAACCGAAGCATTTGTCATGTCAGGCACTACATTAGGCAGCAAGAGGGTTGCACTGAAAAGGTTAGAATGGATTAATTCATTAGCCAGAGGTACATTTATAAGACAAACCAATGAAAGAGACATGCAAAATGCAACCCATGCAAAACATAGTAATACTGAACCTTCGCCAGTACTGGGAGGATTCAGGTTTGTACTGCACATAGCGATTCTAAAGAAGTTAAAAAGCAAACAATTATCTGACTCAGAAGAATTGATAACTTAAGGATATTTTTATTTTCTCTCCTCTTGCTTTACTACTATTAGAGGAAATGGTCCTGCCGTCAGATGGTCCTATAATTTGTTTAGAAAATTGTCAAAGTGAAATAAAGGGTGATTTAATACGTTTATATAAAGATATAAAAATATGAGTATATTTCAACATTTTAGATAGTTATCAAATAATATATATCTTTTCTATCTATTAATAGGCATTAGAGAAATGTTTAACTGTGGTG
The DNA here is from genome assembly GCF_009769465.1 of Tauraco erythrolophus. Lineage (NCBI taxonomy): Eukaryota > Metazoa > Chordata > Aves > Musophagiformes > Musophagidae > Tauraco > Tauraco erythrolophus. The sequence continues at coordinate 18,347,589 of NC_141473.1, read as the reverse complement.
GGTGTCACTTTCTAAAACAAGTCTTGAATTGCTTCATAGATTTTAAGTAAAGGAGAAATATGCCTTCCATGATTAATCTTCTTAGTGACTAATTACGCCTGGAGATGCTGTTCCACAAAAAAACTTCTATGTTAGCCATTGCCTGCCACCCTTGTCCCCCATCTGTCAGTCTAACGTAAGCTTTACATTCACAGTTCCCTTTTCCTCTTAAAGGCCACATGTCATTTTCAGTGGTTATGAGCCCAGCAGTGTAAATTCTGTCACCTGAAATGTAGCACAGAACTTTGTCCCTCATCTCTTCTTCAAAACCTTAGGGGAAATTTGCTCAATAATTAAGGCTTGAGTGTTTGTTTGGTTGTTGGGTTTTTCTGGGTTTTGGGTTTTGTTTTTTTTTTTAATGTTTTGACTATAAACTTGCTTTCAAAAGGCACACGGGTGTTTTCCTTGCACAAGACAAGCTACCGACAGACTTGGAGCCCACCACAGACCACTGCACGGGCACAAAAGGAAGGAAAATCAGCCTTAACTCTGAATTTCTCTGTATTTAAAACAGACACTTGATGATTTTTTTTAAATGTAGGGTTTGAGTTTGAATAGTACTTTAAGCACTAAACTGTCTCCTTAATGTTTGGAGGGGATTAAGTTCAGAGTTCATTGTGTTGTCTGTCATTTTAAAAAGATTAGATAGTTTAGTTCGGCTCCTACTGGCAATGTAAAAGTCTCTGTATTTATTGACTGTCTGGAGTCATTATCAAAGCTTCTAAAACCAATCGACACCTTGTAAACAAAAGTCCCATTACTTTAGTGATCCTGATAAGATTTACATGGTATCCACATTTTTTTTATGATTGATCGAACTGTTAGAGATATTCATACTGTAACAGATTATGTGATAAATGACTACAAATTCAATTAGCAAATTAAGCTTTACATTTGTTTGGAAAACGTGAATGAATGTAACCCATCCTGATCTATGTCAGATATAACTTGTAGTTTTGGCTTTGGATTGGGAAAATTCTGAAAGGTTTCAAATATTCTTCGAAGAAAGAAGAGCCTTTCAAAGGGAGGAAATGATATTTTAAACTTGGGGATTTTTCTAGTGACTATTAGTAAACTGAGAAACAATATTGTGTGGAGGCGTTTGACATACTAAAATAGTATACTAAAATACTAAAAACACTAAATCACCACTATATCATTGTTAAATTTGTACAAACTCTTTATTTTTCAAATAACCATACAAAAATCAAGTTGCATTAGAGGCCTAGACTTTAAAAAAAAAAAAAAAAAAAATCATTCTCAAGAAATGCCTGAAGGGTTTTTGTTGGTTTATAAAGTGGAAAAGCTAAATGACAGGGCTGTCAGCTGAACAATAAACTGTAAATATTACCACATAAGCAGTCCTGCTGATGATGCTCCAGGATTTGCATTTGTAAGTCAGATGCTATAAGCACAGCAATGCATTGCAGTGTATTTCTGAAACAGAATGATGCATTTCACTGTAATTATTTGGAAGAAGATGGATTATTAAATCATAAAGCATAACTGACAGACTAAGCAAATTCAATTTGATTTGAGAATTTTGGCATAATATTTATAATCATACTGTCACGTTCTTTTCACTACGATCATGTAAGGACGTAAGTTAAGATACTCTGGGAGCGGTAAGAGCTTTTCTTAGACCTGATAATATAGTTGGTTAAAAAACCAAAAGTTCCTGAATACTCAATTTATGCTGAGCACATCATGTAGGGCTCTGACATAACCTGGTTTTAAGGAAAGCCTATTCCTATTGAACTTCAGCTCACATTGTGCAACAAGTCATTTTTTGTGGTGAATCCTTCTGCTGAAGTTTTGTTTGCTGACGTTTGATAAATACTTGCTACCGCAGATGTTAATCAAATAGTGTTAATAAATAAAATCAGTGTGTTAAATCCTTGTGTGTTGACAGTGCCAAGGTGTCCTGTAATCTATGACAAAAGGATCAATAAAAGCACATGAAAACATTACCACTGTGGGACAATATTGATTTTTGTCTTAGAAATACTTACTTAGCTCCTGAACCAAATCGTTAAAATCAATGGAAAGTCTGCCATTGACTTCACTGGGCTTTGGCTCAGGTTTTTAGACTGACAATTCTTGATTCAGGTAATATTTAAGTTTGCAGGTGTAGAGCAGAATGGGGTCCTGATCCTTAATGGCAAGTTCCAGGCATGCCTGAGATGCAAATAAAAAGAAGTATCCCCAGAAATGGTTCCATTACATGGTTTCTTAGGAAATACAAACTTCGAAGGTCTGTATGATAGGCAAAAATTTAATCTCCCACCATTATTACTACTTCAGATTGTGTGACGTGGTTCTTCCAATTTAAATTAATCCCTTTTTGGTCTTATTTAAACACTGTACCTTAAGTAATGCCCTTTTCCATTAGAATAATTTCTCAAAAAATTTATAGCCTTCAAGGTAAAGGTCTGTGTAATGGGATTATAACCATAACAACTACACAATAGCATCATTAAGGGTACTTCAGTTGCATTTACTTTCCCAGTGCTTGAATTTATTGCTACACTGTAAAGTCTCTATTCAGAAAAAAATACATTTAGCTCAATTTATAGAGCTGACTTTGCCTGAGAGAGATTCGAACTAAAATGATTTGAGATAGAATCAAAGAATTCCATCTTTTTAATTAGTCTGTTAAAGGCAGGAGCACCTAATACAAATATTTAACTCTCTTGTTGAAAACTACTGCTGAAGTCATGAAGAGGAAATTTATAGGGAGCTCTAAAGTCACTTGACAATTATTTTCTTGGGTTATGACTTCTCAAATTGCTGTTTATTGCCAATAGCACTACATTTCAGCATAAATAGGATTCATGGGATTAGTGCACTGTCCTGGTAAAGATGTTTAATCTTCACTTTAAATGAGATATGGTAATTGAACCCCTTTCTTGTTGTGTAAGAAGTGCCTTTAAAAAAGGTTAGCTATTTTTATACACACTAATGAATCACTAGCTAAAAAACCTTTTTGGTCAGATGCCAGGCTTGCCTTGTTACCTGCTGGTCTCAGTAAATATAAAGCATGAGGTGAAGAGAAGAAAAGGAAGGGAAATTACTACTTAATGTTTTAATAAGAAAGAAGACATTAACCAATAGTGCTTAAATACTTTAGTATCAATGGAATTAAAAATGAGAAATTAAAAAAAAGAATCCCTTAGCCACTAAGCAGCTAGTTCAAATCCAGTCAGTCTAGTGTTTAAAAGAGTCATTTGAACATTTTGGTTTTTCTTTCAGTAGGTTGGATGAACTCTCTGGTTTGTTGGGTTTTTTTTTGCGACTGGACTGAAGCACAGCAAATCTTTGCAGAAAGCTAGATGCAGGATTACCTCTCAGTTTTACGATGAGCCCTTTCAAGTGGAGTTAAAGAATGTTCATAATTCACAACGGGATTTGCTTTGTCAGAGCCCAAACAATTCTAAAACTTCCAGAAATAGAAGAAACCCAGGTTCCTGGCCTGTTACTTCATCATTCCTACTGGTTGCAAGATAGCAAGCATTTCAAGATCACTAAATAGTTGAGTACAATACAAAGCTGCTTATTGTTGGAGTCTTTTAAAGTCCCATGCCACAGGCAATCAACATCTTTGAGATGGTCTCAGGAGCACTTCTTAAGGAGCCTTTCAATTCTCCCTCCTTAGCTACAGAGGTCATTGCAGCACCGTTTACGGGATGAACATACAGTACCTGGGCATTCCCAGCACAAACTTCCCATTTAGTTAGGTATACATTTGTGGGGGGAGACACGTGGTGCTGTTTTAACATGTGCTATTAACAATTATGGAGCCCTATTTTTGCATCTTTGGTTTCCCTCACTGTTGCAGTACAGTTGACTTTATTTCTGTAAGGCAGCAGAGGCTGCACTAGGAAACTAATTGGAGTTGAGACCTTTTCTGTGGCCCTGTGGGCAAATGGCATGGCACAGCCCCCATCCACCGGGCTAGACAATCTCCCGCTGCCTAACAGTACGGCCTCATTCTTTCTGGCCACTGGGAACCAAGTGGTGGCTTCTGCCATGCCCTGAGAGATGCCAGGCATTGCAATGGGGAGAGCTGATTGTTACAGGTGACAACTGCCAATAAAACAAAACAGCCTGTGCCCTGGCCTGGTGGCCACCCATATAGATCTAGCCAGGCAGATGACCATGGGCTCTGTGGAGACACAATCTGAGACCCAACTGCACCCAGGATAGCGGTGTGACTACTGTCCCCCATAAGTAAAAATTTTCACAGTCAAAGTCTGAAATCCACCGACAGGCACCATTTCCCAAAGAGTGAAGCAGGAAGGATTCGCTGAGGATGCACCCTGACAACACCTGGTCCTAAATATCCCACCAGGTCAAGAACTCTCCCAGGGTCCCAGCACAAAGTGACCAGGCTCTCCTCCCTCAAAAAGATTGCAGAGTCCAGCTATGCAAAAAAGAAAATATTTACCCAATGATATTTAAAATCCCCCCAACCCAATGATGAGAGACACCTGTGAGGCAACCAGGAAAGGAAAGCAGTAGCAGGAGCACAGCCCCCCTACTTGCTTGGTGGGGGAAGCCAAACCTCCAAGGTGGCCTCCCATGACGCTAGCACAGCAGCCTGGACAGGGGGTATCTCGGAGCTGGATTTGGGAATTGTGTGCTTTTCCCAGGCTGAAGGACTCAACAATAGAGAAAGCGTTCTCTCTGCTGGATCTCTTCTTAGAAGTTCTCATTCTGTATATAAGGACAAGTTCTTGTTTTTCATACTGAAAAAATGAATTTTTGGTCACTTCTGATTTCTATCATGAAGAACAATGACATAATGCCTTCTGATTTCATGTGACTGCCAGGAAGCTGCCAAATGGCTTCTCATGCCTTAGAAGCATGCCTTCTCACATCTGATGTTCCCAAGAGTTAACGAACAAATTCATCAATGTTATTAGGGCACCAAATGCAAAGAAACATATTCATCATCTGTCCCTTCTTTCAGAAAATGATCTCATCTGCTTCTCCCTTTATTTTAACTTACAGATTTTGAGACAGTGGAATTAACATTTTTAGGCCACTGGTCTGTTCTGGTCAATTCTTAGTATTAATTCTTAAGTTTCTTAGGAGAGCAACATGGAAGCACTTTGTCAAATTCAGAAATGCCTGGTTAAGTATTTCTCCTCTCCACTCACTCTATGCTTCCTTGTGAGAACCCAAACTACAGCTGTGATTTTCTCTGCCAAAACAATGCAGTGACATTTCTGAAAACAGGTGAAAGATTGTTAAAGTTCATCCAGGACACATTTCTGAAAACAAGTGAAGGATTGTTAAACTTCATCCGGGATGTTTTGCAAATACAGAAATAATTTCAAGATAAAACATTTGAATTACATTAGTAACAAAACTGGTACCAAATATCATTCTTCAGCTATTTTAACTGTCTTTTTTGTATAATAATTCTTTAAAAAAAATAGAAGTTGTTCTATCTAGTTTTATGATGCCTGAATCAGCAATGTCCTAGCAACAATTCATGCAACAATGAAGTCATGCCAACAGATCCCCTATTTTTCAGGATTCAGCACAGCATTCTTTCTGCACATGGAGTTTTCATAATTCCTCCTCCCCTATATCGGACAGTATACGGAATCATGAATCACAGACTCCGAAAATATAAGTTTACACATGCTTTCAAATTTATTAAAGCATCTGTCATTAAAAATGAAGATGTTCAACTCTGTACAGATTAGAAGGCAGTGGAGTTTAGCAAACAGAGTAGGGTATGTACATAGAGCTGACATCTTTTAGACAAGACCAGAACTATTCTGTTTAAGTCCCTTACAGCTAACGCATGGACATATTTTAATTAATTATTGTCATACTTGAGCACAGTTGTGCAAGGAGATATCCACAGCTAGTGTCTCATAGCTGAAGGAAAAAAAGCAAAGTCCTACCTGATTATAATGAAGTATAGCAAAAGACAATTACATCATTCTGGCTGGTGCACTTGTATTTACCTTCTGCTAATGGCACGATACAGCAGATCTCCTGATGAGATCTTCTTCATTGCACTTGCTGCTTAATTTAAGAGCCAATCACTCGCTGAATAGTGCCAAGAATTCAGAGTTGAAGATTGTGAATTCTCTCTCCCTATGGCATTTATGTGGTTAACCAAGGCCTATACCCATACTCTCAGCCACCAGTTGTTAAAGTGCTAAGAGGTAAGAGGTTGCTAGACACTCCCAATTTCTAGAGGTCTAGACAGGCTGTAAAGAAAGGAGTGTTTAGCAGAGTCCTAGCTTTTATAGACTCAGGAGCATCCTACTCACAAGCTGAAAGTAGAGAGACCTACTCCAACATGAGAAGAAACCTCAAAAACCAAACTAACCTCCTATCCCAGCCCTTCAAAACAGCTTTACAAGAAGATCCTGAAACAATGATAGGTGTGAAGAACATTTGTATATTACCCACAGAAAAACTTGTTTAGCATGACCCTCCACGTTTTCACAAATCAGATTCTATACGACAATACAGACATAGGTCTCTTCTTTTCTAGCAGTTCTTTAAAACAGAACTGGCCTGTCTAAATCAAATACACAGCAAGCAAGGACTTAAAGACATAAAAGTACTCAGATAAGGACTACTGTCAAGTTCTTTAAAATTGTGCAAGTTACTTTGAACTCCTTAAAGTTGGCTTATATTCAATACTCAATCCAGTCTTAGAACCTCATCCACTACTTTGTTAATCCAATGCAACTGTTCAGAAAACTGTGCCAATCCAGAAAACATGTCCAATCATACCCAACAACAGGTAATGTATGTTTTCAAAAGTCTTGTGTCGATTATATACGATGTCATAACACCACAGCAACCAATAACCATACCTGCCTTCGGCAAACATTCATCTTAGAACGATAAATGTCCCAAGCACTGAAAGCAACATCTCCTTACTCTAACTTACTCAGCTTCTGGATTTCTTAGTACTTCCGAAGAAGCTAGTAACAATTCCAGTTTTCAGTTTTGGCATCTATAACAAAAAATACTTGATTTTGTACGTCTAATTGGCTTCAAGTCCAAAGCAATCGGTCCCTTCCAACTCAAACTGTTCTATGATTCATCCTTAGAGCATACTGCAATGAAAATGCCTTTGAGTTCAACTTCAGTCTTTCTATATAAACTCATGTGTGCATACAGATGTTCTTTCTGATTGTAGATAATATTTCCAAAAAACACTGAACATAAAAGCAGAGAGTACTATGAAAAATTAAAAATAGAATAGCGTAGTATCTGTATCATGGTAATATATTTATATAGGTATATAACTGATTCAAAAGACAGCTTACTCAATACGTAATGGCAGAGACAAATGACTGTCTTTCAGTGAGTACAGCAGTTACTTAATAAAGAGCTTAGTCATTTGCTTGAGAATAACTTTAAAAGTCTGAATTCCTGTTAAGCACAATGGAGAAGCCAATATGTAAACCACCACTTAGTAATGTTTTCATAGACTTTAATACTTGTATTTTTTGAACTGGCATCTGACAGCTGCTCAGGCAGCTGTGATTAAGTTTTTCCTGAGAATCTAATTATATTTGTAAGACTTTCTTTTGCAATGAATTTTGCTGAGTTGTTTGCTGCACATAGTTTTATTTGTATGGTTTGCATTTCTAACTAATGGCACATACACCAAATCCAGGATTAAATATTTTAAATTTTGTACTTATTTGGCCTCTTCAAAACTTTAACTCATTAAATTTTGCAGCATATTCAAAGTGCTAAGTCATGAAAAGGGGTAATGCGTTAATAATTTGTTATTCATTCCTACTATCTATAGTGACATAAGCTACATCATTGCCTCCTAATATCTTTTGACTGAAGAAAGACCATGGGACTTGATGCGGTCTTAATGTAATAGCTGAAGATTCTTGTAGCGTTGAAGAATCCTTATCAACACCTAGTCCTGTGCTACACTTATTCTACTCATTTTTGTAAAGAAAGGATTTAGACAGCAAAAATCTTTCATTAGAACTGGCAAGTGAATCGATTCATCATTCCCCAGCCTAGCGAGCATAGTCTTCAGATCATGAACTGGAGCCAAGGTTGATTAGACCTGTGGCTGTTCTTCAGATAAAGTCATTTATGTCCTATCTTTCAAAGGCACCATCCTCTTGAGCATCTGGGAATACAGTTCTGTATGTGCAGAAGAGTCAGAGCGAGTCATCAGAAACTATGTGACATGCTAAGTTGATCTATAGAGCCAAGATCTCTAAGCTTAGGATTAAATCCTTCCTTCCCTGCTTAAATATAGAGACAGACATATAGTATATATATGCACTGCCCAGTAAGTCACACTGCTAGATAAAAGCATGACTAGCTTATTGCTCAAGATTTGCTAACCTTTAGGTCTTAAAAGAAAAAACTCATTTTATGAATGTCTTATTGAAAATAGTCCGTCTTCAGTAACTCCCTATCAGACTCCCAGTGAAGACAGGCTGTCTAGCACATCCCATTCCAGGTTAGCTGGCCGGGAGTGACACTGCCACAGCAGACACACACAGAGATGCTTAGGACTGAGATAATACACGTCTCCAGACACAAACACAAGAGCTTGTTCTCTAGCAGGTTAAAACAAGATAAAAATAATGATTTGGAAAACAAAAACAAATCCTGTGTTTATTTAAACATGACAGCATTTTGTTGTTGTTCCAAAAGAGCCTCTCTGTACTTGCAAATGGTTCCATCACCACAGCATTGGCAGAACCAGGAATGAATTTATTGTCCTCCTTTAAGGTAAGGAGATACCAGCTGTTTCACAGATGTGAGTCTGAAGCAAAGACTGATTTTACTAAATAACTTACCCAATGTCAAACTGCAAATGAGTGGCAAAGCAGAAAATTAAATCCAGATTTCCCAAATCCCAGCCCAGTACCTTCAGCACACAATGACCCGTGCTTTGCAAAAACAGGTGCCTCTCTTTTATTTTTAGTACTTCCAGGTTCTGATGGGGCTGGAAGTATTCCAGCAAAAGAAGGAAGTGGAGAAGAGTGTGAAAAATGAAACGAAGACAAGTGTAACCAAACTTTTTATTGCAACCTCAAACTTGCCTAGAGAATTTTTCCAGACTTGTACCACCATGACAGTACAAATGTTGCGGTCTTCTGAGCAGCTAAAACATCTATGGGATAGAGAAACTAATCTGACAGTCATTGAAGCAAAACAGACACAAATTGAGGTTGCAGATCCACTATTAGACTATCTTGTAGGATAAGTTCAGACCTGATCAGGCATGAAAACCATCATCTTGATTAATCAGATATATTTAACCTTTATAAAAAAAAAGAATAAAGAAAAAAATTAAAAAATTACACAAGGACTGTGTGCTGTGCTTTGTCATGAAGCCTTGCATTTCTAGTCAGGTAGAAGGTTCCCTAAAACCAGACTTATCATCTATCAGAACTACAGCCAAAAATTTACACACATTGTATAGAAGCTCATTTGCACACTACTGTGTAATTGCTTCAGCTTCCAGAAGGAAACAAATCACTAAGATAGGTGGTGTTTTTTAGTTTAACACCAGGCTCCCAACAAGATGAAAACAGCTTGTGGTAAATATAATAGCTAGGAGCCTGAACAATAGCAATTAGGACAACAGCCTAAATCCTGTGGTGTATCTTGAAAATGTGTGAACGGTCTTGCTAGTGTGGTGATAAGAAGTTTAAATTAACATGTATTAGCATCCCTGGGAGTCCTACAGCAGCCTCGAGCCAAGAAATCCGTAAGCTGGTGCTTCTTCATCCTGGTTGGATTTAAGCAGAACTTTAAAGCTGGCACCATCTTATATGCTTTCCTGAGCAGGGACACAAGGGTCCTGAATCAGAACCAAGGAAAAAAATCAAACAAACAAACAAAAAAACAACACCACAAAACAAAGCAAAACAAACAAACAGAAGGAGTTTTAAAAGCAGGATCTTAACTGGAAAAGTGAATCACTAGATTTCAGTTGATTAGACCTTCCATGCCCACTAGAGACCATAAGCCACAGAATGTCAGGAGAGGTGGACCCTCTAGACATCTCCAGTGATACACAGGGTACCATTATGTACCTGAACGTTGAAGACTGTAAATACCAAAAAATTGTATTGTATTAATCCATATAGACAACAGTGGAGGATTTCCCTGCCCATGGCAGGGGGGCTGGAACTAGATGATCTTTGAGGTCCCTTCCTACCCTAACCATTCTATGATTCTATAACAGCAACTTCTATAATTAGAAAAATCAAGAAGAGATCAACGCTATCAAGACAGTGACTACCAACACCTCATTATCATCACACCACTCCCTCCAGAAAGAAAGGGCAGTTGAGTTGCAGAGTGTAGTTTTAAGTAAGATTCCACAAGGCAGAACTACACAAAAAAGTTCCAGTTTTCACTGTGCTAACGTGCATATGCGAAAGCTACATGGCTGATTAGTACCTGTAAACTTGATTCACAGCACTGATTATCCATATTGACTAACAAAAGCAGGGTTTTTTTCCCCCCCACAGTGAAAATGGAAGTATTCCTCACAAGACAACAGCACACATTTGCTTCCTGCAAAGTACTGTTATTTTCAAAGCAAAACTATTTTGGAGCAACATGACACTTTTTGAGGTGGGATCCTGACTTTCGCTTTTGCTATATAATCAAACTGAAAGAGAAGGGGAGGAAAGTTCAGCTTCTTTAAAAAAAAAAAAAAATCTTTGGTTCTAAGCACTTTCCTCTTTTCCAGCCAGCAGTTCGTTCCCCACAAAGGACTGACAGTGCTCAAAAATACAGCACAGAGCAGCATGTCCTACACCTTTCAAAATTTTCCTTAGCTCCATTGAGTGATTGCTAGGGCCCACATCACCCCTCCTGTGGAAAAAAGCGTTGGGAGGCAGCAATTGAAGGCAGGAAGACACAATAAAATGCCTCTCAGAGTTTCCTTGGCATAGCAAGGCAGAGTGGAAAACAGGGGAATTAGAAAACTGGATTATTTCCCAGCTCACTCTCAAGGATTGACAGGAAAGAGTCTGCCAGAAGCTCGAGTCACCCCTACAGATTTGGGCTTTGGGGCCCCTTCCGTAAGGCAGGATGACTCTGCTCAGGTCACATCTCTGACTGGCTCCCCCAGCAGATGCTTGATGGGACTTGGTGTAATCTCTTGATCATGTTCATCAATCCAAACAGCAGTTAAAATAATGAGAAACAGAAGAAAGAAAAAAAAAAAACCCACAACCAGTTTCTGTCCATGTTCTATTAATAACTTTTTTTTCACAAATTGGAAAAGAGATATCAAGAGAGAATTGATATTTTACTTTATCTTATACTGCTGAGTAATTCAACCTCTTTCTTTTTTCTCCTTTTTATAGTACTAGCGTATTAGTAAACAAAGAGCATATTACATCATGGATCTTGGGGTAGATACCAACTTAACTTCATATTCTCAGTTGTGCATCTATCACGTGGTTAAAACACGCACCAGAAGCATGTGGGAAGGAGCAGAAATGGACCTGAGGCTGCAGCTTCCTGGACCAGCGAGTGGGTATCAGGCTCTGCAACGGCCGGACACTTATCAGCTAACACGAAACCAACTTGTGTTGAGAAAAAGGGCCACTACAGTTAAGTAAGATACTGCAAGGGGCGTGGGAGAGGGTGGTATTAAAAACCAGAGTCAGCGTAGAAGAGCTGTTGCTTAGAGCAGAAGTATTGCTACACAGTTTGAATAGGTTTCCTGTGGCTGCCCAGAAAGACTAACATCTGGCAATGCAGCCTGCTATACTGTAGAGGGAAATCCTTCATCAAGGGCACAGAAAATAGAAACGTAACCACAAAGGTGGGAGAGCAGGTTCATAAGCTGTAGCCAACCTCCTACAGTAACTGTTGTTCTTATTTGTTATAGTCTCGTTAAGCTTACTTGACACACAGTCATCTAGATAACCATCTACCATTCAGATTCACTGTCAAAAACACATGGATTCAAAATTTTAGAGTGCTTTTGTAAGGTAAGCAGGCATCGCAGCAGCGTGCACAAAGTGAATCCCAGCTGGGTTTGTTTTTTTCATTGTACAAGTAATACTTTGGGTTTTGTCATAGTTTACACAGTGAAAACAGGCAAACCATGTCACTTTTTAAAAAAGTGATAAATTTAAAAACAAGAAGTGAAACAGTGCAGATACCTGAAACTACATCAATTCTGCTAGCTTTGCTACACTACTAACAGAAATAGTTCTGTCCTGTTTAGATAGACTTTGTTTTGCTACATGACTGCATATGCAGTGAAGTGATATCAAGTCCTGAGGGTCCACTCCTTTGATGAGTTAAGCACACAAAGGCCCACATTTTGATGCAATCTGATATCATATATTTAAGTCCTAGACAAACTGCAACTGTGAGGAAGTGATAAACAGAACTTCCTGCACAAAGCTGCCTGAGATAACACTTTCCATGGACTGGAAAAAAAGAGACATGATTGCTACAGAACTAAAAGGGAACTGTTCTGCTCTTAATAAATAACTCTTTCTGTTTCACGTGGCTATTGCAAAAGCATAAGCACTAGTGACTAAGATTCAGTACGCTGTGGAGCAGTTCTACTCACACATTTCTGAAATGATTCTTTGAGGAACTGCACTTAATTCTTAGCTCTCCAGATCCGTGTCCTCACGAAGGCTCCTGTGCTGCAGCTGGAGCCCTGCAACTCAAAAACCTCCCAGCTAATATTTTTACTTCCATTTTAAAGAAAGTCCAAGAAAGCTAAACTAAAAAGTCTAATCAAATGGAGAAATAAGGAAGGATTGTTTAAAGAATAAGGCTAGATTGTCTCCAATGAGGGAAAAATCCTATAGGAAACATGATTAATTCCTTCTCACGGAATTTCCTGTTGATCTTGCATCAACGTCGTCTCAAACGCCAAGAAATTTAATATATTTATAATTATTTTGAGTTCACTTTGGGAATGTGTGAGCAGCCAAATTTTCCTTACACTGGAAGTCGTTGGGGAAATGGGCTTCCAATGCGAGTACTTAACATGCAACAAAAGGTTATTTTCAATTAGAATTTAGAAAATGTTGAAACACGGAAGTGTTTCTTCATATACTAACCGACTAGAACACAAAATAAAAATCCATGGAATTTAAAGGCCCAAAGCACATGCAATTTCTAATGCAAAATATCAAGAATTTGTAATAAACTGTTCCCCAGTTGTTAAGGGGAGGAAAAAGTAACAACTTGCAAAATGGACTTGCTTGTGGTCAAAAGCACAGGCAAATCACTGAAACGTGGAAGAGATTCCACAGTTACTTGTACAACAGCTCACCTACTATGCAGACATCTACTCTAACCTCACGTGGTGATGTCCTAGAACCAGTCCCGACATCGAGTCCCCCTTCTGAGACACCAGAAAGGCTCCAGACTCAGGACATTACAACCCGTTCTGTTATAAAGAAAGGGTCTTTGTTAACTTTTGCCTGTTCTGTGCATTTCTTTTTACACTTTCCAGTCTTGGGCTTTTAAGAAACTCAGACTGTGTAACGAGTTAGGAGAGAAGAAACTGCAGATAATTAAAAAGTGAAGAGTTTTAAAACTTCTGTTTCTGCTGCAAGCTTATAACGTAACAAGGGAAAAACAATGGCTGATTAAATTAACGTGACAGCTCTGTGGTGATATTCCCAGAGATGTGCCCTGTACAGCTTTTCTTGACACGAAGGGCCCCAATATATCAGCATTTCTTCTGGTCCCGTTTGAATCCTCTACATTGCTGGTCAGACCTAAACCTTACCACAAGCCATGCAGTGAGCTATGATCAGAGCAGTGTTTCAGATGCCATTAGCACAACTGTGCTGAGCCCAGGCAAATCAAGCCAGAGCCATACAGCACTCAGCCTGTGAAATACTCATTTATTAAAGGAGAACAACAACAACAACAAAATCCAAAATAAATTTCAGCAGTCTTTTTAACTGGATGGTTTCAAAAGGCTGGGTTAAAGCACAGCCACACCAACAGGGGAGCAGCCACAACAGTAATCTGTGTGTCAGGCAGGAAGGAGGAGAATCAGATTTGACTCTGAAGAAATTGTAAATTAAAACACCGTCCAGTGATTGCTGATGGCTATCCAGTCAGAGTAACAGGCTGCAGAAAATACCTGGCCTAACACTGTGGTCTTCCACACACTCCATAGATTCACTATAGCAGGAGCTAACAACGATTATTTTTTGGATAGCCGCTTAGCTATCAGGCAAAGAATCAAATGCTATGGATGACTATAGGCGTCTCAGGGTTTAAGAGACAGTAGCATCCATGGTGGCAACAAAAGGTAAAAAGTTCTTAAACAAGTGATAAAATACACAAATGCTTGTCAATTTTGACCTATTCCCATTGTTTCTACAGTATATTGCAAATGCAGAGACTTGCTCATTTGTAATCTGATTCAAAATTGATTGCTTTCCCCTTAATCTTATACATTTGCTAATTTTATTCTGAGCTTTTGTATACTCCCTCCCCTTGAGGGATTCCTCTTGCAGATAAATTAATGTAATCAGTCAGAGAACGATTTGTATTTTTCAGGTGTGAGATGTTATTGAATAACAATGACATTACTTTTCTTCTTGAACTCATGGGCTGCTTGTTCACTTGGGAATTATGGTAGAAATTATTGAACAAACATTTTTATCATCATCAAAACAAGTTTTATTTTCATTATACTAAGTTATACTAAATATTGCTTTCAAGATAACACTTGAGTGACTAGTTTATTGTTACTTAGATAGCCCAGTGACATGCACATTAGAAAAAAAAACGAAAATAGGTAATAGACCAAACTATAAGTAGCAAACACTCTCAGTCTCCTCCTCTTTTGGTATGAATACACAATTGAAAGCCTTCACAGTGGTGGTAATCTTGTAATGGATTTGAGCTCTTTAACTTGGTCATGAATGAATTATTGATTTTTCAATTGCAAAAATAAGTCTGCTGAGCAGACACTTGTGACTATAGAAAGAGTGCTCATCTGATGTGAATCAGTGGACAGAGAAGCCTTGTGCGTCAGCAACTGGTTCTTAAAACAAATAAAATGTCACTTAAATATTGTAAAAACAACAAACTGAAAAAACCATTTGATTTTTAGTGTTGCAAATGGAACACTGTGACAACTTTGCTCTGCATAACAAGTCTCAAGAAGCTCTCCTGGGAATGTTTATATTGTGTTTCTATCCAGGCCTTATATCTGCTTTGAATTGTGACAACAGTTTGACCGTTTTCATGTTAAAAGCTTCCTGCCTTTGTCATGAAAAGATCTTTTCATCAATATCTATAGACAACAGTCAAAACAGGAATTCAGGAATATTGCTGCAAACTTTACAAGCACCTACTTGGAAGTGCTTATGCCCTAGTACCTCTCCTACATTCCCCCTCAGTCCATGTCTTCAGCAAGTGCAAGTACCCTAAACCCTACCAGAGCAAAGCAGAGTGCAATTGGGCCCAAATCCCACTACTGAATCTATCTATGCTATCAGTTAAAAAAAAGATCTTTATGCATTTAAAAATTTTTGGAAAAAATGTCTTCTGTTCTAATATGATAGAATAAGAACTTCGACAAGCGTACTCAGATCCTACTACAGTGTGAAAAGTAACCATTACAAAACATTTTAAAGAGTTTTTTATGTACATAAATACATATACACACGTATATGAGAAAATCTCATACATGAGTATGTATATAAGTTTTTCATACTCGAGATTTGTCAGTTTGGGTTTTGACTTTTTATATTTAGCACTGCAGAGCAGCTTACTATTTTCACCATTCCCAAGTCAAATAAACTATTCACATCCCAGTATCTTGGAATATATTGACTTCCACCTACGGGAAATTCTACTTGAAAGATAAGACTATGCACAAGTCTGAAATAATAACAACTGACAAGGCAGAAGTCACAGCCTCTTTGCCTGGAAGAATTAGTTACCTCAAAACTTCAGCACAATGCAAAGAAATCGGAAAATATGATTCGCCTTTTAGATTGTTTTAGTTGAGTAACGAATAGACTGAACTTCCCTTTTTCAGAGTGTAGTCAAATAGTGATTATGCAAAGTGTACAATTCTAAACAGCTAATTCAACAGCAACCCCAAATCTTAACAGCTGAATAATCTGCTTTTAAAAAAAAAAGGCATCTTGTGTACAAGGCTGTTTTTTTTTTTTAATAATCATCAGCTACTGTAATGATTCATCTCTCCTGTGCAAAAAAATACCATCTACAGGATTCAGTGTATTTTTCTGTCAGAGCACTTTCCAGCTGAAGCTCCCAAGGGAGACACTCTATTTCCTAATCAAGAAAGTAAACCATCAAGAAAGTAAAATAATAATGCATCAACTGTGATACAACCTGGCTTTCCAGTGTCTTCATTCAGGACTAAAATCTAACCTAATTACATCATATTAAATAAAGAGGAGGATCTTACACCTTTCCAAAGGTCATTAAGATGACCTTTGAGTTGGGTGTACTTTCTTCCCATTGGATATGTACAGAAAAGAGAACAAAATATTATAAAAATAAGTCTGAGTAAGATTCACATACTTTGAGAGACACGGCAGGATCTCCTGAAAACTACAAAATAAAAGACAATTTTTGAACTTTTTCCTTGAAGTAAGTTAGACATCTGGGACCACATAATACCAGCGGTTTTTGAGAACTACTCAGCACAGTGGAAAAGCATACTCCAAAACTGATGTATTTGTCTACACTTCCTAAGAAGTGACTTTGGTAATGTTTCTAGGTATTTGCTCCGGTAAATCCAAAAGTAGCAGCAGGGTTTGTTTTTAATGGCTACTTGAAAAGTTCTGGGATTCTCTGGACATTGATCAGTCAAGTGTAATTTCTTTCAAGTTCAGTGAAAAGCTACCAACTGTTGCTATAAGAGTCATCTTCTAGTACTTTCTACTACTTTTTTTGAAACCTGAAGAGAATCTGAAGTAAATCAATTCTTGGTCAAGCACCACATTAGTCTGGTCTCAGAAGGTTAGCCCCTCAATGATGTAATTTAATGCCTTTAGCTGTTCCTTATGTACACTAATGGGCACACTTAACTATGAAAAAACAGCCATCACTATCCAGGAACTGTGTTAGCAGGAACAGCATCTACAGTAGTTTTTTAATCAGATGTGGAACTGTTTCTTTCCAGTTCCCATTATCACAGGTAGCTGCATTCCGATCTGTATACTGAACAAAAACTAGCAAGGATCACACAAACAGGCACCTAAAGGATACATGACTCATTTGGAAGAAAAAAAAAAACAAACACCTTAGCACTCTCTCTTACTTTACTAGGGAATGTTCATTAAAATCTTATTTGAATTAGGACACTTGCGTATTAAACCCATCATATCAATCTCATTTTCAGAAACCTCTTGGCATTTAAGTTTTTTTCTCCATATTTACATATGTTTAATGGTGCATTACTTTACAACGCAGATTGCCCGTTGCTGTTGGGATATATACTTTTAAACAAATAAACAAACAAAAAGTCTGAAAGCATAAAATAGTTTTGTAATAAAAAAAGATCATTTAATGCTTTTCTCATCTTTTATGACAGAAATACCACTTGCATAATGGGCATTATTACTAGATTTTCACTTTAGCAGCCAGGAATGCTGACTCAAGTACTGAGCTTATATTACCCTGTTATCTGGGAGCGGGGTCTTCAACAGTAGAGAAAGCTATGTGAGACATTCTTGGTCCTCTGTTTAACTTACTTTACTATGTCTCTGAGGTGTTAAGTGAAGTCTGTCACTATCCCAGAAAAGTTCCTTAGCTCCATGGCTTTCACAAACTTATATATCCCATTTATCTTCCAGTTCACCTGGGGATTACAGAAGACCTCAGCTGAGCCATAGCTTTTAATGAGCTTATGCAGAGCACAGGGCTAAGATATCAAGCTTGCCCTTCACCTGGAAGGCCACGGCTCAGGAAGGGATACAAAGCAACTCTGTCCAAGCACAAGCTAGACATGCTTCCCTTCTACTACCTCTAGCCAGACAGCCAGGAAAAGGCTGACTATATGATTTCCATAAATCATTGTTTCCTGAACATGGTGGGTCACTGAATTTCAGCTATCCCACGACATCAAATTTGTTTCTGTACTAAAGGTTAAGATGCATGGTTAACTGAAACATTGTGAGGTTACGTGCCTAAAAGGACTCACTGAGGTTACCTACCATTGCCTAGAGAAGCTTTGCTGAAACTTGGGTTTCCCAATAAAATTAAGCTAATCTAAATGCATGCTGGGACTGAAAGAGGCAGCCTTGCCCCTACTGAAATGTGTGTTCTTACTGTCTCTCTTCTCTAAGCATGAGCAGTCATGAAACTATGTGGCTTGTTAGATCAGGGAACTTCTGCTGAAAACTAACCTGAAAAGATACAAATAAAGCCATTAGTTCTCACTAGCATGAGTTTTCACAAAGCGTGTGGGAACAATGACAGGGGAGAGAAGAGTCAGAAAAACCCTTTTGGCTGCAACCCTTCTCAAAGCAATGATGGAACCATGAGGAGGGGACTGTGAGCTACTATGGGACTAGTAGGAGGTTTTTGCAATGATTTAAAACCGGGTTGTTTTGAAATAGTATGTTGGCCATATGCTTCTATGCTGCCTCCTGCTGAGGATGCTAAAGAGCTCAGTAAAGCTCACAAACAGCTCCTTGATAGGTATTACCGCTTCTGTTTCACAGGAATGAGGATGTGGACAAAGCTTGGATCGTTTACCTGAAGCAAAAAGCAAGTTAGTGGAAGACAGATGGAAAACCAAAACTACTGATCCTTGATTCCCACCACTATGTTAATTAATAGATCAATTGTGACCGACACTTAGAACATTGAGAAATGCCCTCTGAGCATCTGCTAGCGAGTTAGGCAAATGAGCAGCTGTGTAGCCACACCGGTGCTTGCTCGGCTGCACAGGCAGAGCACAGCATCCACGGCGCCATGCGCAGTGCTGGAGTAGATGTCCTGTCCAGTCTGGCGAGAACAAGCTAGGGCAGGCAACACAGAAAAGACAGAAGATAGGAATTAGACATGGATACGAAACAGCAGGTTCTTGACGGGGCAGGGTGTTGGCTGGTCCTGACCCTGCCCTGTCTGCAGTGGGGCTCTGTGTCCTGCACAGGATCTTGCTGGTCATGATATACAGGAGGAAGCTGCTATTTTGTCATCCCTAGCAAGTCAGGAAGAGCATGCATAGCCTCATCTACCTGTTGTTAAGTTATACCACTCCCATTTGGGAAAAAAAAAACAACAACAACAACTATAATGCTATTGAAGGAGGAAGAGGTATTTCATTTTATTCCATTTTAAAAACACACATTACATAAGGGTAGAAGAATATTTGTCATTGCTTCAGAGCACATATGAAGCCATGCAAAAATATATATTGCAGTCTCTAGTGTTCCCTTGAGCCTTTTGGAGAAAGCAATGCTTTACTTCACTGTATAGAGTAGTAAAAATCAGATTAACTGCCAAGTTAGCACAGTTTCTGACACTTCGCTTCTGATTTTCTTCTACACCACTTTGTATTGACATGAACGATAGCACACGCTGTAGGGTAATGGATATCTCACCTGTTCAAAAGGCAGTTCTAATTGGCTGTTAAGTATTTTTATCTTGTGGTTTTATAGCCTTCACTATAATAAGTGAACAAGATGCGTCTGCCCTTGAAACCATGAAGATTGCACAGTTAACATGGGCCTTTGAGGTGGCATCAGAGAGGCAGCAAGAGCTGATGAGCACAAAGCAGCTGGGTCCATCAAGTGAGATTTGGTGTGTACAGACTCATTTTCATCCATCTTAATAATGGTGCTTATAATATTTTTTTTCTTTTTGGAGAAGTCATCTTAACCTAGACTGTACTAAATTCTGGTTTCACCTCTCAAAAATTCCCAGCTGATAATCCAGTTATTTATAACATATCCTTAGTTCTAGAAGAGGTCTAAACTCTTCCTTCAGCAAGCTCCAAATAAGCCAGGTTTCACTCCTCCAGACTTTGGGCAACATCTACCATTCATTTTTGGAAAACATCATGTACAAGAAAGACTTGGGCAGAACTGAAGCATCTAAATCTAAAAACGTGTAATCCAGCTCCTTCCTCTAATACTGGGGGCAGATCTAATTTCCCTGACATTTACCCTTTGCCACATATGAGCAGGCAGGCCTTCCCCAAAGTGACCACTATCACCTGCCTCAACATATCTTAGACATCTGGTTTCACCAGTTGTCTAGCTCCTACTATGTAAAGGCTTACTTTCTTTTTTCCCCTCCCCACAAACATTTCTAACCCACGAACAGAGGAGCTGTTTTATTGAGCCAGGAAGTCAAAAGACTTGTTAGAATCGGGTATTTAGGCTGCGAGGACGCAGCAGGAAAATAGCGATGGCAGCTGCAGAGGACAGAGACACTGCTGCCTGACTGACCGCAGGCTCTGGTGAAGCATCGCTTCAGGGTCTCTGTGTTCAGCTCATTTTGAGGGGCTCACAGTGGGCATTCATCTCTGCAGTCATTCCTGTTCTGCCTCAGCAGAATCACTGAGGTGGGAGCAGCGACAAGGATGGGACAGAAGTTTTTTGGAGGAGAAAGATAACCTGGAGCATGGGCAGACATCAGTTCAGTTCTTCACCGCTTCTGACTCCAGGGGAACATCTGTCTGGAGATCCTAATCAAGGAAGCATCTGGATGTCTGATTTTAACACTAGACGGCCTTTCCCAACCAGGTGCCATGCCAAGTGCTTCCTCTCAGTTCCTATACCAGGACATGCATGAAACTGACCCATGATATTTAGACAAAATAAGGCCATAAAAGGGAGCCGAGCGATGTTAAAACTATTCACCAGGCACGGATTTCTATTAGAAGTGACGTATATTAAGAGGGCTTCTCCCACACAGGAACAGGAGCTGGAAATGTAGGCTCCAACATCTCATCAGTGCCACAGGGTTTAGCAGCTGCTCTCTTTTCTTTAAGCTTCCTGCTGCATATACCCAGATACATTAGTAAATATCATGAGAGAAGTCACAATAAAAAAAAAAACACAAAGCTGTATTGTTCATGGAGCCTTATAAAATAAACACACACTGCAAGAGTAATAATTCAAACTGGATTTTTAACCTCCAAAATTTCCTGAGTTGGCTGAGCTACAATTTTTACCAATAGTTGCTACAGCTTGATTTCAGGTGCAGTAGCACAAATTCAGAATAAAAATCCTAGAAACAATAGAGGGGCTTCATACTTCCACTACCACAGCCAAGAGCAAAACATAACCCACTGAAGAACATCCTGAGGCCAGACTTGGGTAATGCTTAGAAGATCCAACACAACCAAATTCTTTCAGGCAGGAGTGCCTTCTCCATACCATAAACAATGTATTAAAGGCAACTTCCTTAAATCTTTTCTGGAAAGCAATTTATGTCATAGTTACAGGCATTTCCCCCAACATTTTCATCTTTGTTGTTTCAATCTTTGATAGCACGGGAAGGAAATCAGACAACTTGTGGATATTGCTGCTACCCTTCAATTCTACTGATAATAGTTGTGGAAACATACACATAAGAATAACTTCCTGAATGAAACAATATTTAGCACGTATAGACGTTTTTGTTCTTGTTGCCTAGAGGATATACAGCTTTATACAATTATAGTGACTTTTAAATGACCATAAAGAACACCGCTAGGATGTGTAAATGCTCTCTTTGAAAAAAGACAAGCAGCAAAATCAGGTGGGGTTTTTTTTTCCAGACAGAAAGGACAGATACATGCTAGCTCCACTTTTCTTAAGTCAGTTGTATCATAACAGGAAGTGTTACTCATTCTAAATTTGATGTTGAATTATTTTACAAAAAAACTACGATGAGCAGTGGACAGAACTTTCCCCTTTTTATTTCATAACCTTGAACAGATTTTTCAGGAGAAGCAGCCAATGGGTCATCAGCTGAAACCCATTCAGTCCCAGGACTGAAGACACAGGGCTTTGATTTTCCTGCCTCCAAAATTATAGAGAATCTACATGATTTTGTTTGAATCAAGCATAAAAAAAAAAAAAAAAAAAGAGAAACGCCTGCAGAATATATCTGTCACAGTAAGATCATAAAAAAATACAAACCATTTTCCCCAAGGGATTAGACTTTATACTCTTGTAAGGCAGTAATAACTTGGGAATGGCTATATTGGGCCAGACCAAAAGTCCATGTAAGTGAGTATCCTCCAGTAGTTACCTACTGCGCTGGATAATGAAGGAAGAGAGCAAGAACAAAACAATGAATAAAAAACAGGGCAAGCTGAAACAACCTCTTACAACTGTATACACTTACCTTTTTCTTTAATCAGAAATGCTAAAGGACAAGAAGGACCTAACTACTGCTCCTTCCAGGTCTCCAGAAGGAAGGCAAAGGAGCAAACTGAGCCAAATGAAGTAAATTAAGAAAGAACAAAGAGGCAACAGGTGTTTCTTATTTTCGTTCATGGTAGGTGAGTAGTAGGCTTGTCATTTCCTGAGGCAGAATTCAGACCCCATGATTTCTAAGAAATCATGGGGTTTCTAACTTTATTAAGCTTAGCTTTTCCTTCCTCTATGCTGGAACATGAAGAGATTATTAGATGCTCATACTTCACCTGCACTGGATATTTAGCAATTTTATTTTCTAGGGTACATGGTTGTGGCCTTGCATATATTATTGCAAAGCGCTATCATTACACCTCTAATTTTAAATCAATATGAAATTGGCAGTTCTGATGTTACACAAGGGGTTAAAAACCACAGCATTTTCCCTTTCCAAGCCAGTGTTTTAACATAGTTACCCAGCGCATCTGAACAGGTTTAATTGAGTCTGACACTGAATGGAAACAAAGCATGCTTATTGCTTTCCCACAATTTTAGTATATATATGTAGTATTTAAAATTCAGCTTATTTTATTCACTTTAGTAGAACAGTTGTTTCTGCTCTGGCTGGCAAGGTTAAGGGAAGTCTTTGGCATCTTATTCAAATTTCAAGTACAAAGATTGTAATTCCCATCACTCTGCACACCTTGCATAGTTATTCACCCTAATTCTAGGGCTGAATTAGTAGCATCTGATATTCAAAAATTTAAATTCAGCAGAAACTAGACGTGCAGATGTTAATCTACAGTGTTTTGAGGTACTTTATGCCATGTCAGAGGACCATACTAGATAGATCTCACCATGTAACAAAACCAACGTGTTTTACAACATTTATATTAGCTTAAAACGACAAGGACATAATCATATCTGTTTGTCAGTCATTCCAGCCGCCTGGGTAAACAGTAAGCATTTAGTAAAAATGGTTTTTAGTAAAAAAGCAAAGTAAAAATAACTCTTCTGCATTAAACAGATTGGCTTTAAAGTCTGAACAAACCTGAGTCTTTAAAATTGGAATCTGTAGAATGGCCTCATGTCTGCTTCTTTCCTCTTTCTTAGTATGCCTGAGATTATAACTTGAATCCAAGTTTAGAAACTTAATTTAACTCTTAATCAAAGAATGCCTCCTCCTCTGATTTTCTGACTGGAAGACCAAGCTGTGTTATAACAACGATGAGACATCATTGACATTTACATCTATACGAGCAGGCCAGGATGGCTTTGTCCACCACCGAGGCAGGGAAGCATTTTATTCTGAGATTCAGTGGATGTGGTTAGGTCAACATAAAATACTTTTGAAGATCTCATCCTAGTCAGGGTATTTCAACTTCTGCTTTGCTCTGTTAGGTGAGTACATAGAGATTTGGTTTGCCCCATCTAAATGGCAGTTACGTAAATAATACACTGGCCAATCAACATGCTGTCCCATCAGCCAGTAAGTATGCCACCAGCAGTAGAGGTTGTGTGGGAAATAAAAGGGGATAAGGAATAGAAAAAGAAGCTGTTTGACTTCAGTGCAGTTCCTTTTACCCTCTTCAGTGATCTCTATAAGGAGAACATGATGCTTATGAGAACAGAAGACTGAATTTGATGAGTTAGGAGAGTTCTTCCTGCCCTTGTTTTTGGGGTTTTTTTTTGAGTGCCTCCATCACACCATCGTCCCGTTAAAGCTGTGGCCAGGGCAACCCTGAGAACCTTGCATGTGAACAGGAGCATCTTCAGCAAGTCAGAGGACTTCAAAGCACAACCTTCCCCATTTCCATTAACAAAAGTTAAAACTATGAGTTCCCCTGCACCAGAAAAGTCAGAAAATTGAGAAAAGCACGTTTGTTCTACACATCACATAGGTTCTTATTTGCATTCAGATTCTTTTAGTCCTTTAGCTGCACATTTTCTAATTTTTATTTGACAATTTCGCAGTTACAGGGTCTTTGAACCTCTTTTTAACGAAAGCTCAGATTATCACACAACAGCAAGAACCAGGGAGGAAAATGAACTCTAAAACCTAGTGAGACAAACAGTGCACTATGAAGAGTTGGTGACACTTCTGTTGTGCAACCCTGGGCAAGTCTGTGCCTCTTCGCACCCCTTCCACTGAGTAAATAGATGCCAGAGGGGCGATTCTTTGTGTAGCATCCTCACACGAAAGCTGCTGAGACAATGAGATCACAGAGACCTTTGCTTTGGTGCCATCATCCTGGAAAAACAGAAGTACTGAATCAAAGGCGTCAGGTCTTTCATGTGAATAAAGTGCTGATCCCACAAACTTGGAGGCCTCTGCTGAGTAGCACTGCTGAGCACGGAAGAGCTGCCTTCACGCCAGGTCAGCAAACAAAAGGTGCTGTTCCAGTGGTCCCAGAGGTTGATGCCACCTCTGCAGGTTCCCATGAGAACGTTAATCTCTACGATAGCACACGTGCTAACCTCAACCCACCACGCAGATAATTTTGCCTTGATAACTACCCAGCAAAATGAGTTATATTAGAGAATTGGTAGCTCCAACCGGTAGACCTGGGGCACAGGAACAAGGCAGATACCTAGACTTGTCAAACACATACCAGGCAAGTCGGCGTAGGTAGGAGGGAAGCTCATCTTAGCGCTTTCAGATGCACAGACGACTCCTTTTCCTAGCCAGAGGAGCACTGCAGGACTGCTCCCCACCCCAAGCATCTTCTCCCCTCCTCCCAGGCCTTGCAGGGAGGAAGGGCTCTCTGCCAACCCCCCACTGCCACCACCACATCCAGCTAGGGCAGAGCCTCTGTGCCCCTGGGGACAGCGCAGGGCGGAAGGGTGGACCCAGGGAAGGAAGGAGTGGGTGGACTGCAAGTAGGCACAAATACGTATGACTCTCCTCCCACTTTCTAGTGGGTCTTACCGGGGAAATTGTTTTATTTCCCCACCTTCTGATCTCCCCAAGGCAGAGAGAGAAATTAAAGCCCTGTCCCTGAAACCACCACCGGTCACAGTGAAGGATCATCGTACCCTGGGGCTGGTGATGGCTGAACACTGTCAGCAAGGGCAGGACTGGCCAGGCACAGAGACAAGTGGCAACTGAACAGGTTACATACTCAGGTTTTGGACATCTCCACAGAATATAAGACATCAGTGCTGGAACTTCTTTTCCTTCTGTTTTGGGAGGGGGAAAAAATCATTTATGCCTGTAAAATAAAAAGTATTGTTTTCAATCTCCTGAGCAGCTGATTTTCCACATACTTTCCCTACCAAAAGCCAGTCACCAAAGGTAAATGCTCGTTTTACTCATGCAGATGCTGATATTGGCTTTAATGGGATCAAATAAATAAAAAGGAAAGAGAATGGGCAGGAGGAGTTGTGCTCTTCCCAAATCAGTGGCTTGATTGTCCTTGCACTTCTGGAGACAGGGCAAAGTTCAGGTTTAACTTGAAATTCTGCAATTCATTTCATTTAGATAATTGTAAAAATGCACCAGATTTCCTAAATAGGCACACATTTCATATTTCCAACGGCGTTACTACACTGAATACGGATTCTGTTGTGCAACTAACTCACTAATTATCCAACAGAGCTTCAGCCAGTCCTGCAGGAAGCCATTCACCTGCCAGCGCAGCTTAGGGACCGAGCACTGCACGTCACGGTGGCACTTCTTGCTGGGATTCCAGTTGTCTTTTTATTACTATTTTACCATTGTCGATAAAACTAGTAAAGCTCTCATTCTGCAAGCAGAGCCTGATGAAGCGAAAGGTATCTCAGGAGAAACAGGAATCCCCAGCTCTTGTTTTTACCTCCTCAGGCTTTCACAGCTACCCCAGCACTGCCTGTCAGTAAGTCAGTGATACAGTACCCACTTCTAAAACCAAGAAGAAAGAAGGGGGAGAGTTAGAAATTAATGCTGAACAGTTTTGCTGCATTTATGACAAGACTTGATATAGTTTGGACTTTACTAGAGGAGCGCAGAGCAGCATTTGTGTAACCTGAGAATCTGCCCTCTTCCAGAGGAACGGTTGGAGTCATTTCCTACCTGGGCTTGCATCATCTCAATGTAGGTAGCTTTCATCAACTCAAACGCATCTATAGCTGGGTCTGTGAATATATCAGCTATTCCCAGTGGAAACGGCAAGTAATACAATAGAAGTCAGTAGGAATAATGACATTCCCAATGCCGATCTTCTGAGCCCAGGTTACTTGGCACTGGCATATCCACATTGTCTGTAAGAGTCGGGGTGCAGGGTGATGTGTTGTTGCCCATTCCCATAACCTCACCTGGGTAATAGCACACACCTGGAGAGAGTTTTAGAGCTACAGGATCCTCTGGAATCATCTTATCTGGTCAGCAGAGGTCATATAATTTGGTCTATTTCAGCTTTGCCATTTTCTGTGGAAAACCTTTTTTCTCGCTGCCTGTTCACAAAAAAAAAAAAAAAAAAAAGCCCAAGCAAACAAAAAAAATCCCTACAGAGTAGAAACTGAAAGAAGAAGGGAAGAAATGGAAGTCCAGTGCTAGCTTTAACTCCGGCTTCAGCTACCTTGACAGCAAGGCTGCAGTATTTAGATAACTTTTGGCCATTTGGTCAATTTTAGCTATTTTTGTAACATCAAAACCTGATTTATAATCTGGAACTTATCTACTGTAATACAGCCAAATGAACTTTAAAGATCAACCTGTTATAAAATGACCAAACCCAAAGGTTTTAAGGAAATGACAACTGACCCCTCTCCATAGCAGCACAGTGCTACAAGAGGCAGCTGTAACGGCATAAATGGATGGTTTATCAGCTTTCTGCCAGGGACTGACAAAATCATGTCAAATGAGGCATTAAAGCCCTAGTTTTGAAAACTGTGATAAATACCAGCTAATCTACTGACATAATATGTAGGGAGTCAAATATTTAGTTTTGCATTAAATCTAAATCCAACATTAGAGCATTTCCTCTTGATTAAAAAGGATAAAATGTAGATGTTATTTTATGCTCCAGTTCCCACGTCTAATTAATGCTCAACATTCAGAGCCATTTCTGACATTACAAATGTATGAGCAAACATGCCAAGGAAAGGGGGGAGGCACAAGGGAAACAAGTGCAAAATCTATATGCTTAATTCATATTCCTCCATTTGCAGTGGCTAATATGTTATTGCAGAGACTATTTGCAGACACTTGCCCTGCCAGTGAACAGCTAACTTCCCTGATTGCTTGTATAAACAGTCTTCTAGATGTGGAGACAGACGTTGTAAGAGAGCACATAACTGATTTAATTTTAGTATCATTAGGAATTAAAAGCAGGACATTAATAGATTCACAGTAAACGTTGGGTAGGCAATATAAGCATTGAATGATATGACTATTAAAAGCCATAATATTTCTGAGTGATCATATGAGAAGCCTTGTCAGAAAGTTTATTATCTTGGGAATAAGATGTACCTAATTAGAGAAAAGATTACTGCTGAGATAAAACATATAATACTGATCTTAATGAGCATGAGGAAATTCTGCTTTTAAATGCATATATATTTATAGACTCGTTAATTACCTACTCATATCTAGAAACAGAATGAGACAAATCCTTATGAATCACGGAAATATCTTCATTCGTTATGCATTATATTCCCAGCATTATGCTTCAGCTGATTCTTGGAAGGCAGAAGTTTGAGAAATGTGTTTTATTGTCAAATACTATGACTTCAGACTCTTGTAGTTTCCAAATACACTGCACTGCAATTGTTCCTTTTCTAGAGAACAAATTTTAAAAAGCTTAAATGCAATCCAGTGCTGTGTAAGACAGCATGAGCTCAACTCAAATGAAAAAGGAATGAAAGACACAAAATAAGTAATCACCTTCCACCTTCGTTTTAGGAAATGTGTTGATTTATCGATAAGGAAAAAGGTCTCTCTAAGGCTGACACTCCTAGCTAAGTCTGCAACATAAATCAATATTAAGTTCGACCTGCAGGATGTGGTGTAGCTCATGCTACCAGAGAAATAGTTCTTCATCCTCTGAAAATAAAGTGAAAAATCACTAAAAATAAACATGGAAGAAAAAAAATAAAATACAAAACTAAGGAGAGCTTTAAAAGATGGACTGCAGAATTAAATACTTATTCAAGAAAATTACACCCTGATTGTTCTCCACCATCCTATTCTGCAAAGAATTCTTGTAAATGTATAGCCATGTATCAGCGTGTGTCCTTCAAGGTGCAGGTTAGGAGATATTTGGCTTTTAAGAAGCTGCATAAACATTAATGCCAGTCAAAGACCTCAGAAGTTTTTACCAAAAGCAGTGAGGCAGCCTTCTCTAGTGCATGGATCTGAAGGGGGAGAAGATTGCACAGAGAAGTGATATTCTTATACAACTCACTCTTTTGGTGGGTAGTTGCTTTTATTCAGTTTCCTCAGTTTCTTATCTCAAAACCACAAAGACCTTAAGCAGAACGATAGTTCAGAAGAGTTCTGCAAATACTTGGCCCTGGGCACTTTCCTGAGCTGGCTATTCCCAGAGTTTCTCTCTGCAGGACTTCCTATCGCACAGGGCTCTGCTCAGAGAGCTCCCAGGCTCTCATTTCCACCGGGATGGCTCTCCTGGCCTGCTTTACCAAGTAGGAAGTCAACCCACTCTTGATAGCAGCTATCAGCAAGAAACGCGTTTGAATCAGTGTTTGAAATGGTTTAATTGTTCCTGTAAACAAATCACAGCTGAACTTGCCATCATTCCAGAAACTGCAATCGTAAACCAAGTTATACTGGCTCTACCCCTTCCAAAAACGGGTTTGTGATATTTAACCGATAAAGGTTTCAGTACCATTTTGGACAGACAGGTCGATCACAATAATGCTAGTGTAACAGACTTGTCTGCCTTGACAGTACAAGTCAGTCACGGAGAAGCTCTGCACAGCTCCTACTCTTTCTGCCCAATTCCACAGTCAATACAGAGCAGTGCAGGACCGAGACATCTCTCTCCTCACCCTGAAAAGGCAATAGCCAGTTTAAAAAAAAAGGGGGAAAAAAACACAAAAACAACAGACTCTGAGTAAGTTTTGCAGTCTGAAAGACCTAAATGGATATTGTGTTACTGAAAAGTGCTTTTTGTCTTTTTCATGCCACTGTTTACGTTACAACATAAAATACCTTCTGGCACCTACCATAACATTAAGGAAGACTCTCTATGAATGCCCTAGAATTTGGGGTTGATCTCATAATTTATATCGACACCTTGTGCAGAATCCAGTTGCCAATTCTACACCTCGAAATGCAACACTAGCAGTTTCATTTGCCTTGCACTTTGCACTTCAAATCAGGTACCTAAAAACCTAAGTAAGAGGCATACAGGTAGTTTGGGAACTACTGATGTATGGAAAGTTGTTAGGTAACTATTGGAAGATAATAATTATACTTCTTGATCAGTTTAGAGGTATGTGCTCTAAGGCTGGGGAACTGGCACATTTCTTCATCAGTGCCATGTGCTTTTGTTCCTTCTTCGTATTCGGACAGTCATGTTTGACTCCAAAGAGACTGTAAGTGGTACATGAATTGGCAGAAAACCAGAAACAGTCATCATTGGGAACAATCCCAAAACCTGGGAAGCTCTGGTCTTACTGAATTTGTTCTAAATTATTTCTCAACTTCTAATATCTACCATTAACCTTTTGTGAGCGGGGCGGAGGGGGAAGGCAAAAAAAAAAAGGCAATTAATTCTTCCTTTATCTCTCATTCTGGAACTTGATTCATAACCTCTTGTTACATCTTTGCATTGAGAGGAAAACAGGTCTAGCTCCTTTTGAGAGTTCACCAAGTTCTTGTGACTGAAGTCACGTTGCTGGCAGGAACGAAGAAATTCGTCCCAGGTCCTTGTTCTGCAAGGAAACCAGCTGTCTTTCTATGAACTGGTCTAAAAACAAAACAAACAAACAAAAGAAGAACTCTTGTCATGTAGGTTTTGCAAAGGGCTCCTCACATTACTGTAAAACCATTGACTGATCACCTACCTTCCCTGAGACAGTCATCCTGCAAAATGAAAATGTGTTAATCTGGAAAAATGTGCTTTTGTGATGTTTGGCGATACATAAAATGCCACAGGTTACCAGCAGTGCTTATGTCAGTACTGTTGCATGCAGAATCTGGGAGGTGCTATGCAAGGCAAGTTCCAAACTAATGAGGCCAGGCACAGGACGAGTTGTCCTTGCTGCTCCGGAGTCTCCAGATCACCGTCACCTTGTGCTGCCAAGTTGGTATCCGTAACATCTTCACAGCACAGGGCTTCTTCCCTCCACAGGGATGCCAAATGCAGTCTTAGTTCACATTTATCCTTGCAACAACCTCTGTTTTGTGCCAGGAATTGAACAACTTCTTACATTTATATCTGAAACATCTTTAATGTCAAGAAATCATTATTTTTTTCTTTCATCTTCCACTCTGTTGATAAGGTTTGAATATTTAGAGAAAGCCTTAAAATATTTAGAAGTTTATAATTAATTTAAGCAAAAATAAAAACATATTTCATATCCTCCTTTGTCTTTACATACCTGGTAGATAGTAGTCATTCAAGATCTCTCATATGGAGAAAGCTTTTTTGTATGCTAAAAATATCACATGTTTACACTTGTAAATCACCATTAGCAAATGATTTTCCTAATGCTTTAGACACTAATATAGTAGCAAAGTGCAGCTGCTTCAGCCAGAATGGTATTTTAGTGATTTTTAAGAACTTAATGAGATCAGGTAATTGACTAGTGAAGCTAAAAATTTTACCTTCAATTAAACAATCAACAGCTCCGTACATCAACATAATCATCTTCGCCCCTCTACCTCTCTGTTGTCAAATCAATATGTGGGTAGCAGTTGTCTAAGAAACCACTTCCTCTGTGCTTCTAAACCAGTGTTCAGGACCCATTTTAAAGCATTTATTCAATCAGTCTGGTGTAATTTGCAAATAATGGAAAGTATGCAGTAATGCAGATTCCGTAAGCAACTAAGGAAAAATAAGGCCTTAATACATTTGTTATTTAATGGAGTTATTTATCCTACATTTGTTCTGGTGC
This sequence comes from Tauraco erythrolophus, assembly GCF_009769465.1. Taxonomy (NCBI): domain Eukaryota; kingdom Metazoa; phylum Chordata; class Aves; order Musophagiformes; family Musophagidae; genus Tauraco; species Tauraco erythrolophus. The sequence goes on along the minus strand of NC_141473.1, from coordinate 18,316,159 downwards.
AACCAACGAATAAATTCATATCCTACATTTTAAAATATCATCATATGTGATTCAGTTGGCAGTGCTAGACGTATTGATTATATATACAGGAAATAAGATTGTACAGGTCACGTTAATGAATCATGAGATCGACAGTTCAGGAGACAGTCATGAGGCAAATGCACCATCTTTGAAAAAAAAATGCACAAGACGATAAAATAATTTTGTCAGGAAACCCCTTCCGAGGGCTATTTACAACACAGCAATCTCATTTTGGGGTGGTTAATAGCGAATCAAAATAAACTGCCCTCCCCAACCACAACTGCAAATGTAAGATATTTGTTACCTGAAGCATAGCAAACTTCTGCTGTCTTGCAAAAGATTCTGAAATCAAGCAGTCGTATCCCACCACACATTACATTCAGAGCAGTTCTGGTGTCGTGTCACCCGCAGGCATCTGTAGCATGATTCTCTTCTCTAGTACAAATGTTTTTTTCCATCTGCAAGTAGCATATATTTTGTCACAGCAAAAATATCAGGGAATGGTTAAAAAAAGAGGAAAACTGCAGTGCAACATGGAGATGTTTACAGGTAAATTAGTGACTTCCCAGTGTAATTTTTTTTAATGAAGGCATAAATATATTCTAATATAAGCTGATATTCACCACCTGCACCTCCTGCGAGTACGCCCTGGCTGCCCAGACACTCCCAAAGGTTTGGGGAGGGGGGAGGTAGCTGCTGGAGCAAACCAGTGCCGAGCATGAGCAATATTCATTATGAGAGTAGCACTGGCAGAAAATGGGTGTCTTTTATTCCATTATTGCAGTGTCAGCACTGTCAGCACTGTCTTCATACCACAGTATGGGAAAACATGAACAACATGAAGACTGCCTGCATGCAGTTTTGACCGAGATTTTCAAAAGCGACTAGTGATCTGATTGAGTTCAATCCTCAGCTTCCCAAAAAGAATTACCGTAAAGGGGTGTGATTTTGGGGAAACGCAATACATCTCCTGAGCACTCACAGAGGCAAGACCCAGGTGGCAGAGCCTGCCAAGGGCGGCCATCTCTGCTGCTGCCACTATCGCTGCTGCTCCACTGAGAAAATTAGGCTGCTTCACTCAGGGTAAGATGCTCATAAAGTTGAGGGCGGAGGAGAAGGCATTACCGCACCAAGGAGACAATATTGTACCAGGTGATTGAGCCAACGCTGCCTGTGTCAGCCCCTGCCAGACTGCCAGAACCGTTTCTGCACTTTACCCAAAATAATCATTTGACAAATTTGTCTTTGTCATTTGACAAACTTCAAAAGACATTCCTGGTTCGCTCCACTGCCTGCACCAGAACACCACGAGGGCTGCAGAGCCACTGTCCCGTCCTGCTCTCTTTGCCTCTGAGCCCCTGAAGCCTCTTCTACTCACAGCACAGCTCCTCCTCAGCTGGTGTTGTGTCCACACGCACCCCCTCCCCCCCGAATTTTACAGCTCTGTGTTTGTTTTCAGCCAACAGAGCAACTCAGTCACAGTTCCTGCTCACATCTAACTACCACTGACATGCTCAGAGCCAAATTTAATTCGGTGTCTTACTAGCCAAGGAGCCCAGAACCAATCAACTAAGCTCCTTCAATTAGCAAAACTTTCTCCGATGTGCCAGCAGAGCTCTGACACCCATCAGCCAAAATAAACCAAGTTAGTGCAGACCTTCTCTTTCAAAGTGTTACCATCCTTTAAACTGCTTACGCTAATTTGGGCTATTTTCATTCAAGATAGATTTCGAAAGGGCTCCCCTGGCAGAACCAAAGGGATTTGGTGATGACAAGTCCCTGGAGAGTAACCTCAGCCACTGGCACAGCCTCTTGCAGAACTGGGTCTTTCTGTACCTTAGGTCTACAACAGGTCTGAGCTGCTCTCTGATATGCTCTGTGTGCTACATTAGGAGGTTTTTGGCTGGGTAAAAGGGTTCCTTCTTATATAGAGAAGGAAGTGGAAGAACTGATGTGTGTAAAGCAAAGTTACTTCTTCCCCTTTTAACCTGTGATCTCTATCCTGATAGCTGCAGTAAGTCATCGAGCTACAATTGCATGGTAGCGGACAGTCCTGACTCATTTTAAAACGGCTGTACCCTCATGTGGGTGTATCCCAGGACAAGTACTCTCTTTCAGTATGTCTAGACTAGGATAAAAGTTGTATTTTTAAAGATTTCAGCTAACACAGCTTGACTAACACATTTTGAAACCTTGCATAGATAGGACAAGTCAAATGCTAAAAGGTGCTAAAAAGCGTTTGCTAAGTCATTCTAAAATTACAACTTTTATACCTGTCTAGACAATGACAGAATACTTTTTAGAATGACACACCATGCTCATGGGAAGTCCCACTGCAACAGTCAAGAAGAATTACAGCATAGGAAACAATAAGAAGTTTCTCCACAAAGGTCTTCAAAGCAATGGCATGTGGAGAAACCCTGAAGGCCTTGTCTAGACAACAAGAGAAAAAGATTCTTTTTTCAGTAGATTTAGTTCAGTCAGACTTTTTTCAAAAGCAAAACCTACTAAAAGTCCACTAAGATCATCTGCTCAGTCTTAGTAGGTCATAGTCTGGGCTCCTGGCTGACTGTAACTTAGCCTGCTAAAATCATGTTAAAGGTATTGAGGTCTATGTGTTTGTCAGATTGGATTTTTAGTCCTTAAATAAGCTTGATTGAATTAGGTCTCCTGAAAATGGCCCTTTCCCTAAGGCTGATGAGACGGCAGCTCATTTTCCATTCCCATTCAATCTTTTAACCCAAATAACTTGCCTAAATTGTACCAACAAATGCAAAATTCAATCTGTCTTTAGCATTACTATACCTAGACAACTTCGAGCACCAACTCCTTTCCTACAGGCCACCAGACAGCAATTGGTTTTGACTTTGACTTCATTTTTTACTGAAATGTACTCAGACAAAACCCTTGATCTAATCTACTCCTTTAAACAGCTACTTGAAAATGTCTAGCCCGCATGCATGCACACATACCCATTGTAGTAATTGTCTTATTCTACAAAGTCAGCAGATAAATTCTTAGTCATTAATACATATCCTTACACTGTTTTGCCTCTACCAAGCTGACTGGAGAGTGAACAAGCTAAAGTAACTGTTTCCCAGAATTGTACTGGCATCTTTGACATCTTAAACAATACTTTCAGGAAAGTGGAAAAAAAAAAAAAAGTCACTACCACAATTGAAGAACAAGCATGAGCCCAGCCTCTGCCCGTTTATTGTGAGGTCCTTTTTTATATGGGGAAAAAAAAAAAAAAAAGACTATCAGTTCTATTTATTTTTAAGGCTTAATGACATGGGTGGGTATCAGTCTGGTAGGAAAAAAAATCTACATCTCAATTAGTCCCATTAGAGATTATGTCTTTATGACATGGGTGGGTATCTGACACTCAGGGGAAAATTCACAAGTCACCAACTCAATTGAAAGAGTCCACGGAATAATAATTTGCTGGTATAACTCCAAGTGACCAAAATAACACAGCCTGGACTTGCTTGAGGTTCCCCGGGTTTAGCAGTCATTTGTCAATAGCTCTCAAACAATGGAGTTGTGAAAAGGAGCCACTTAAGTTATCAGGATGAGGCTTTTTCACGATTGTGTCAAGTTTTTTTGGCCTTGGCCTGCACCACCTGAAACATTTTAGGAATACACATTGATATCCTGTTCTGAATAAATAGGAAGAAAACTAATCTCCTGTGCTCGTGAGGCCTGCAGCCAACTCAAGAGTCCATGACTCAGAATCGGGCAGAGACTCCACAGTCGGCAAAGGCTCCTTGGTAAGCGGTTGTTGTCATCTACAGACCTGGATAAAATCCTTCTGTCCTTGCTAAGCCCAAAGCACGATCGAACGTTAATGTGAAGTTGATATGAACCAGATCAGCACGCTCTGATCTGCTGTGAATGCTTATTTCAGATTTTCAGCACTATCTTGAAACTTTCTCATGTACTAAAAATCACATATTTAAAAGCTAACCTTTATATATATATATATTTATATATTTTATATATATATACATACACATATCTGAAAGACAATAACACCCATGCACAGATTTTTTTGTCTGCCTGATTTTTCTGACCTCTGAGAAGACACCTAATAGCAAATTTCTTCGGGCCCTAGTATCATTTATTGTTGTCCCCTAAACTAAGCGGCGAACCCTCCGTTTCTCTGACATGACCAGAGGAAGGTCCTTTTCAGTGAAAGCAAACAATTAGGAGCCCGATGTTATTATTTCCTATTATTGTGCAATAGAAGAGGCTCTGGCCATTTCAGTGTGAAGGACTAAAGTGTCCAGAATCGCAAATATCGCGCAACCACTTTCCTCCTCCCCCCGCCCCCGCACACCGCGGGCGCGCTCGACGCTCCCTCGGCGAGCGCGAACACGCTGCCCCACGCGTGTCCTGGCCGCGGGCTTGGACTCCGCGCACCGAGGGGATCCCCGCCCGCTTCCACGGGTGATCGTGGCCGCCGGACAGCCTTTGGGACAGGGCCCCACCCAGGGCTCCCCCCGGCCCAGATCAGCCCGGGCATCCTCCGGGCCACGGCGGCCCCGGCGGGCCGGGGGAGCCGCGCTGCGTGAGGAGTCAAAGTACACAGGCGGCTGGGTCGATATCCTATTAGGCTAGAAACAGTTCTGCATAGCAAAGGCCGACGAACCTAATGACTAAAAATATAAGTACCTGACCCAGAGGATTAATCACACACTGTCAAGCTGAAATTGGTGCAATTCTTCCAATCATTAACGTTTTGCTTACAAAAATGTGCTTTTCTGTTTGTCTTTCTGCTAAATGATAACCATTTTCAAGTTGAATCGGCTGATAAAAGAGTCGAAAACAAGACGGGAGTTGTGCTGGAAAGGTCATACGTGCTAGTTCGGCATGAAATAGCCAACAGGCAAACAAATAGGAGAAAGCACGGTGGCACGGAAGGGGCTCGAAGCTTTTACCGAACGGTGTAAAGTGCTTTGGCTGTTTTTCTCCTGACGACAAGAGACTGCCCGGGCAGAGCCGCTTGCCCGGCCGCCGTGGGCATCCCCACGCGAGTCTCCCCCGCTGTGGAATCGGGCTTTGGGCGTTACAGACAGCTGCTGGGGGGATGTTTCTGTCCGGCAGCTCAGCCCGCGCCCGCCGGTGTGTTTTGCCTCCGTGCCGCGGGGCGGTGAGCCCCCCTTCCCAGGTGGGCAGGTGAGCAAGGGCACTTCCACAGCCGAGCCTGGGTGACAGCGCTGTTGTCGCCTGTCCCGACACCCTGGAAATCTACATCTCCGTCCCGGCGGCTGCAGACGATGCATCTGCGCTCCCCCACCTGCAGGGAGTCGCCGAATCCCCTGCCACCGCTGGGAAAGCGCCCGGGTTTAACGAGCCCGGCTTTCCGGGACCACGTTATACCGGCTGGGAGGCAAACCCGAGATGTGCCTCGGGCAGAGCCCTCACCCCTGCCATCGCGTCGGGCCGCGCGAGTCTGTAAGCGTGGGTGGCTCTCGGCTTGCCCCGGCCGGGAGGTGTCGGCATCACCCGGCGTGGAAATGGAGTTTACCGCAGTTCATCCAAGGCCTCGCACCCCCGGGCCGCCGTCTGTCACCCACCCGTCGCGGCGGCTCCTGTCCCATGCGTGTTCCTGTCCCCGCGCGAAAGCACAGTCGTAAGACGAAGCTGCCCTGAAGAGGTAACGCCAGTTTCGTGCTCCCTGATTTCGGTCGAGACAGACACACTAGACAAGGAAAAACGGAAGGGAAAGGACGGAGACGCGCCTGCCCGAACGCCCCCCGCCCTGCTCCCAGCACCCCTGCCCTGCCCCCGCGGCTCAGCCCCGGTGGCTGCTGGCGGGCTGCTCCCGTTCCCGTAGGGATCCGGGCTGAGACCTGCGACAGAAACACTAAGTAAGGGGAAAATGTGAAGGATGGAAAAGCGTTTTTCCCCTCAGCGGAGCTCCGCTGCGCATTTTCTGCTCTCGACGGCTATTTCTTCGCCTTGCGCGCACCGCGCTGGGGCTCGATCCCGGCGCAGGGGCGGAGAAATGCCCCAGCTAGAGCCCTGGCGCATCCCGAGCCTCCCTTTGTCGCCGGTGGCGTTAAACCAGGGGCCGGTGCTCAGCCCCCCGGGGCTGCCATGTGAGCGGAGGGTGCCCAAGGCTCGGCCCTGCCGCGTCCCCAGCAGGAGCAGCTCGCGAGGCCGAGGGGACGGCCGGAGGCTTCCCCCTTTTCCCAGCGTGCACGAACAGACGGCAACGGAACCTCCCCGTTTACTTCATGTTTTCGGGCCCCGTTAATGAACCCAGTTTTGAAAGAATAAAGCAAAGATAGAGCCACTCAATTATGCAGAAAAATCAGCTGCTCTTTCTCGAAACATAAACCTGCTTAGACGCGACGCCCCGGCTGCCCTACGGGGCCATCGCACCTCGCCAGTCAAAATAGTCATTTGTTGCTCCCTAAAAGCCCTTCTTGGCACTAAAAGCCTCCAGGGCATCCGGCCAGGGGCAGGTCTCTGTCCCCTGGGTACTCGCTGCAGCGCGCCGGGGGACTGAAGACGCCGGACGGTGCGGACTGGCCCGCGCCGGTGCCCACCCCCAGGATGGCCGGTCCCAGAGGCTTCTCCCGGCACTCCCGGGTTCCGTGCTCCTTCCCCGCGCCCCCGGGACGGCATCGTTTCGGAGAAAGGCCGATGAATAACCACTGTTGACTCAGGCGGGTCAGCGGCTGCCCCGGCTGGGGTCGATGCCCGGCCCCGGGTAGGAACCGCCGGCCCCTCTCCTGCTCCAGCCCGCGGCCCCCTCGCCCCCCCCCCCCCCCCCCCCCCCCCAGCGCTGCGGCGACCCGGGGGAAGCGCTTCCAACCGGCGCTCGCAGACCAGGCTTTCCTCGTTCCGCTGCAGAGCCCTTTCCCGAGCGGGGAGGAGGCGTGGAGGCACGGGTACAGGCAAAACAGAAACGCGGGGTGGCAGGCTGAAAAACTGGGCGGGGGGGGGGGGGGGGGGGGGGGGGGAAGAAAAGAAAAAATAAAAAAGCAATGAGCCCACGAGAGATCCTCGCAAGGCGAGGGTGCCCAGAGGGCTGGAGGGTGGCCAGTGTCTGGCACGATACCGGAGGAATACACCTAGGGCATTGCTGGCAGGGAGGGAGGTTTGGGATTTCTCCTGCCAGTAAGTGGATGGCCAGCGTGGCATGTGGTGCAGAGTTTAGTTTTATTTCACAGACAAGTCCATTAAAAATTAAATACCAGGTTTTGCCTTTTTTTTAACATTGAACAAATATGTACAAAATATGAACATGAGGTATAAAAACACAAGACTTTTAAAGAAAACTAGTATGTACAGAAGCAGATATGTATACAATAGGCATTATCTTCCTGCAGCTGATACCAGTTTCTCTGCTGCAGCAGCAGCAGGGCCCTATCACTCTCCGCATTTTCTTCTCAAATATGAAATCTGTAAAAAACAGCGCTAGAGATTTTCAAGGAGAAAGATATCGTTATCTTCCTGTTAATGGAACCATCCAGATTGTGAGGCAAGTGCTCAAAGATCTGAGAAGGCACATTTCATCTCATGCAAGAGGAAAAATGAATCTGTCCAAAGACTCTACCTGACGACTCCACCTGAGGGACGTCTCGGTGGAGAGCACCACAGCAGGTAAAAGGGTGTGAGCATAAGGCACTTGTCGGGATAGTCAAATCCCTATTTCACAGAATATGTTTCTCTGCTTGCAAAGGGTGTTTAAATTAATCTATTTAAACTACATTTGTTTACACATACAAACGGCTTAGTCCTGCAATCCATACTCACTTCCACACTAGCTAGAAAGGAGTTTTGCCTGATCACCACCAGCAGCTGATTCAGACCCCAGCGAGTAGGGACAGGATGCAGTATTATATTCCAGTTAGAACATCGATTAATGTACAAATATATCTTACAAATAATTAAATACAAACCATGTTCCTTTAACCAAATTAGAGATCTGCCAAAATGGACTGTTTGTGGAAAATACATCTTTCTTTCTCTGCTTATTGTAAAACGAGTCTATTTGGTGGTGGTTTTTTTTCCTTTCAGTGTAATGGTGAAAGTTTTCTCCTGTAGCATAACATTATTCCAAACCAGCCCCTGGAAAAGCCCAAGCCAGGTAAGGGTCCACTCTCCACATGGGGCTGTTAGTGGGTAGGATTGTAGTAGCCTTTATCACCTTCAATGTCCACTTCTTGATCAGAGTCGTTGGAGACGTCTGACTCCAGGTCCTCCTGTGAGGCTGGCGAGGGGGTGTACTGCGAGCCATCCAGGGAGACCTCCTTACCCTTCTGCTCAGGGGTCGGGCAGCTCTCTGGCCTTTGGTCACTGTGACTGTCAGCACCTTCCACTTCTTCTTTTTTGGTGGCCTGGGGGTTCTCCTGCAATGAAAGAAGCCCACTTTACACAGAAATACTGGCCACGGAGCCAGGAGACCTAGAAATTCCAGCTGTGCTGTGTGAGAAAACCACCTTGGGTTTCTTGCAGGAAAAGGCAGGTGTCCCACTACCTCCCTGGGCCTCCTGCCTATAAACCTGCTTGAGTGGGACAGGGACGGACAAGGGCTCAGCCGCACGCTGGGCCTCGGCTCTGATCCCACTCCCCAGCAGCCACAGGGGCCGCTGCCTCAAATAAGGCTCCTTGGCGATGGTTATCACAGCCACTTCAAAAGGGTCAGGAGCTGACCGAGCCCAGGAACCTCTGAACTTTTGTCTTTAGCAAAGCAAATGTTTATTATGAGTCTACAAACACCGACACACAGCTTCCTCCTGCCCTGATCTTTCTTTAATTACACCCAAAGGCAAAAGGAGGGAGGCTGAATCCATCACTGGCCTGAAAGCAAACAGGGAAAAAAATTACTAATTAAGCTAACAATCAACATTAAAACGCTCACCATTAAAAACAAAACAAAACCAAAACAAACCAAACCCCGTTTCCAAAGGCAGGAGTAGCCCTGCATCGGCAGCCGTCTGGGGAGCCCAGTCCCCTAAGGGAGCATGAAATGATACTCTTAAGAGAAAGCAGGCAGAGACACGTACCCATGATACAGCTGTGCCGGCTCGGAGAAATGGATGCGACTGAACAAAAAGGAGGAAATGACTTAAAATGGCCGAGATCCCAAATGAGCTTTCTGGACACTGCGGCGCGGGCTGGGCCCTGCCGAGGAGGCACCGGCAGGGACCCAGCTCGCCTCTTGCCAGAGTAAAGGGGTTTTCATCAAAAGTCAACTAAAGCACAGGTTAAACCCGGCAGAAGGTCACAGAACAAATATACCTACACAGTGGCACTGTGATTAGTGTCCTTTTCTTATTATTTTTATATTAAAGGCTGTTTTACCAGTAAAACTCGTCTGTCCCTGTCACTTACTGAAGCCAGACTCAGGCCACAATGCAGGAATTTTCGACAAATCTTTGAGCCCAGGGTCCTCGATCTGGCCGAGTTGGGCAGGATCAGGCCCTTGGGGCCATAAAAAATAAGTTTAACTGCTTGAGCATGATTTCTAAGAGAAGGGAAACCGCTTCAACCTCTCAGTCTCATACACTAGCTAAACGAAAGGTAAAAGCTACTCAATTTTCCATGTGGCTCCTCAAAACAAACAAGGCGTTTGTACCTGCCTCTCCCAACCTCTGTGGAATAAATCGACTCGTGTATTAAGAGAGGTCGATTTAAAAGACCAGTAAATATTCTTCTCCAAAACAACTGCCTAAGTAATTTACTGACAATTACTTATCTTCTCCACGTTAATTGGCTAAACAACATATGGGTTTACAAAACAATTAGCGTGGAGTTTTAATAGGCAGTGTGTGAAAGCCGGGCATAATTGATATAGGAACTACATTAGGAGCTTTTAACGTTAGTGCTGCCTGAACGAGCCCTCACGGATTCCAGCATGACTATTTGTCTTTTTAATCAAGGTGAAGAGGTTAAACAGCCTTTCAGATGACTTCTGCATACAACCTGGAATAGGCGAGCACGGCGTAAGATAAGACAATTAAAATACTTATTTCTATAGAAACGGAAACATCCCCATACCTGCTTTAGACGCCTCCATTTGGCTCTGCGATTCTGAAACCACGTTTTGACCTGAGCAACGACAACGAGAGAAGGCACGGGGTAGTCTCGGAGCCGGTAAGCGCCAGGAGCCGATCCACAAACAGAAAACAAGAGCCAGCCGCCCCGCTCCCGTCCCCGGCCGGGTCCCCGGGAGCGGTTCGCCGACAGTGGCCGCACGGCGGGGGCCAGAGCGGGGCCGGTGCCGCCGGTCCCGGGAGCTGCCCGAGGACGGGCTGCGATTCCCCGGAGCACGGGCATGGCCTCACCTGCCTCTCGCTGAGCTGCAGCATCTTGGCCAGGCGCTTCCTCTCCGGCGGTGAGAGGTATTTCTGCGTCTCGAACTTCTTCTCCAGCTCGATCGTCTGGTCGTTGGAGAAGCGGACCTGCCCCCCTTTCCTCTTGTGCAGCGGCCGCTGGATGAAGGGGCTCCACAGCAGAGGCTTCCCTTCAAAGAGACGCACAGCGCCGGGGGTCACCGGCCGCGGACACGCGTGCCCGGGGAGCCCCGGCCCCTGCCCGAGTCCGGGCCTGGAGGCGCGCCGAGTCCAGGACCCGCTAATTTCCTTCGCCTGATTTTATTTCCCCCAGCTCCTAGACTGATCGTTCGCCTTCTCTGATTTTTCACCTCCGCCGAACAGAGACCAGTTAAAGTCACTCTACGGGCTTTGGCAACGTTTCCGTCAATGTGTTTCCTGTTGGTCTATCTCGCACAGAAAAGAAAGAGAAAAAAAAAAAACAAAACAACAAAACCAGACAAGACCTTTGCTTCCTTCTGCTCTTTCACTGCGATGCCCCAGAGAAACCATCTCCCCTTCTCTGCAGCAGTGCCCGGGGCCCCACAGAGAGCGGGGATATTGCGGGGCTGGGCGGGGGGATGCGCCAAAAGGAGGGCACGGGGCCCCCCCATTCGCTTCGGGCAAGAAGCGCCCCAAGTCCCCCACCCTCGTCTGGGGGGGGTCTGCCCGCCCGTGGCCGCGGGGTGTCCCCCAGGCTCAGCCCTGGGCTCGGGGCACCGGTGCGGGGCGAGGCGGTGCAGGCAGTGACACGTCGGGGAGCCAGCCCCGCTGCGCAGCAGCAGCCGCGTCCCGGGGCCGGAGGCTCTGGCCAGTGCCACTGAGTCACTCTGTTTGTCTTTCTGTCTTGCTGCCTGCACCCTTTGAAATTTGCTGCATTGTTTTTCAAGATTTTGCTTGCGTCAGGCTTTAGTAATTCTGGTGCAAAACAGGCTCAAAAAATAGGAAGCAACTGGTTATTTTAGCTGTCATAAAGTCACATCCCACACAGAGGAAATGAACAATATCAGAAAAACGGATCCCGGCTATCAGAAGTCGAGTGTTTCCTGAATTTGTCTGTATTGAGGATGTCGATAAAGTAATCAGCAATGTGCACGACTCCCGGGGAAGAGCCTGCTTCAGGCGGCCAGGAAAACACTTAACAGCTTCTGAAACCAGATTTACTCCTATCGAGAGCTCAAGGTTTCCTGTATGAACGGAAAGGGTCAGCCTCTTTCGCTGCACAAATGTGGTGAGTCAGGTCCAGTTTTGCAATCACTAAGAACAAGTGCTGCAGCCCGGGCGCGGGGCTCAGCCGCCGCAGCGGGGTCGCTTCCCCCGGCCGCGGGCGAGAAGGGGCCGCCAGGACCCCGGCCCGACCCGCCCCGGCCGAACCCGCCGGGGAGCCGCGGCGGCCCCGGCGAGCGGAGCCGGCCTCCCGACTGTTTTTCAAGTCATCCGCAGGAAAAGGCCGAGATCTGTCATGCGATCTCCCAGCACAATTAAAACTCCCCACCAAAACCACACGCGACATTACTAAGGACGCTCTCAGAGTCACTTGGTTGAAGGAAAACAAATCTGAGTGTGGTGTCGCTGCCAGCGCCGGAGCGCGGCGCGTCTTTAATTTACTGTAAATCAGACGGGGGCCGCAGGGAGACAGAGGGAGCACAGAGAGGCGACGGGGCAGGCGGGAAAGGGGGGCAGATTTCAGTCACTTCCCATTCCCCCCCAGCCCCCGACGGCGGGACGGGACGGGGACGGAACGGGAGCGACGCGGCGGCAGCCGGGGAGGGCGAGGGGGGGAGGCAGCTTACCGAGGGGGTCCTGCCGGATCAGGGCGTGCGCGTAGTCGCCGACGGCGCGGGGGAAAGAGTAGAGGGGCCCGGCGTAGGCGCCGGTGCCGTAGGTGGCGGCGAGGTGGTGGGAGAAGGCCGGGTGGATGGGGGTCGGCTCGTAGATGGGGGTCCGGTACGGGGACACCAGGCTGGTGAAGGAGGAGTTGGGCGACGGCAGCGTCGGCGGCGGCGGGGCGGGCAGGGAGTGGGGGGCCGGGGCGGCGGCGGGGCCGCGGCCCAGGATGTCCTCGATGTAGAAGGGCGTGGGGTGCGCGGGCTGGAGCAGCGGCGTGGGCGCGTACAGGGGGACGCCGACGCCCAGTGCCGCCGCCGCCGGCGCCGCGCCCGGCGGCTGGTACTGCATGGCGCGGCCGCCGCCCGCGCACCCCCCGCGCCCCGGCCGCCCCTGCGGAAAGCCGGCCCCGACCGCGGCGGCTGGGTGCTGGCACCGCCGCCGCGGGTTTCTCTGGGCTCGGGTTACCCTTCGATAGGTTTCTATTGGCGCGGGGCGGAGCCCGCGTGGTCTCTGTCCCCTTCCTGCCACGGCTCCGTCTAGCCAATGAGCCCGGCCAGGGAAGGGGGAAACCACCCCCCGCCGGCAAACACTCCCCCCGCCTCCCCGAGCAAACTCCCCGCGGCGCCAATCAACCAGCGCCGCAGCCTGGGGGAGCCGAGGCAGCGGGGCACGATCCGCAGCCAGCCCGGGCCCCGACGGCACCGAGCGGGGGGTCTGCGGCTACCGAGCGGGGGTCCGACTTCACCGGGCGGAGGGCCCGGCTCTGCTCCCACCGGCTCCCGTTCCTCTACCCGCGCACGGCACGGCGTCCCCACGGGGGAGCGCACTGACCCCCTGCAGAGTGGCGCGGCACCGGGCTGAGGGAGGAGGCGGAGAAGGGGGTGTACTTCCCCCCCGGTGCCCGCCGTGCTCCTTGGGCTGTTAGAAAGGCCCTTACGGGCGCTCCGCTTGGCTGCGCGGACCGGGAAAGGGGCGGGAGAGCGCGGCGGCAGAGCGGGGGCCGCTCGTGGGAGGGGGGCAGCGGAGCCGCGTAGACTCCTACCCCGTCCCCCAGGACGGGGCCGAGATCCCGGCGGGGCGCGGAGCACCCCGCGGGGTGTGGCGTGATTTCCTGCTCCGCGCCTCGCCGGGCACCGACGGTCGGCGCTGGCTGGTAAGCGGAGGCGGCGGGGGCTTTGCGGGGGCGGCCGCTCCCAGGCAGGTGGTGCGCGGTGCTGGGCACCCGCTCCCCGGCAGCCCCGCGGGGGAAGGCGGCGCGGCGGCCCGAGCAGCGCCACCTGGGCACCGGGTGCGCCCTGCTGCCCCGCCGCCCGCGGGGAGAGACGTACGCTGCGTCCGAGCGCCGCCGGCTCCAGCTCCCGGCCCCGGCCCCGCGGCAGAGCTGCCTCTCGCCGGGCGACGCTCCCGGCCGGACTGAAGGGTGGGCAGCGCCCCCCGCTCTGCCCGCGCCCCGTCACCCCCTCAAACCCTCGAGGACTCGCCCCGACGGCAGCGGGTGGCGCCGCCGCCTCCGTGGGAGCAGAGGCGGCAGGTGCCCTCTCCGTGTCCGCGGACCCCGCCGGATCGCCTGTCCCCCGTCTCCCGTACACGCCCCAAGCTGACAACGAGCGCGGGAAGCTGTTAAGGAGCAGCAGGTGCTGTGTAGCTTGTTTTTTTTGTTTTTTTTTTGTTTTTTTTTTCTCCAAAAGAAAGGTCTCCACTTCAAGCCCACGAAGATCTTAATAACTAAGAGGCTCAGAGCAAGACGAAAGGGTGTTGGTGAAATGGAAATATATATATTTTTAATAATATAGCGAGGTTGGGTGTTTTTTTTTTTTCCTTACATTGTTAACAAATGCCAAAACTCACCTTTAAAGCATGGTCTTGTGCCTTGTAAATATCAGGTACACGTAAAGCGAGCTGACAGTTTTGATTATTTTTTCTCTCTGTGCTCAGTCTCCCAGGCATTGCTCTTTCCAAGGGGTTTAGCTAATGTTTTCATCTGGAAGTGTTGGATTTGCAGCTTGATTTACTTAATAAATGTACAGTAAACCGATGACCCGTTGCCCTCTGGAATAACGACGTGCATGATACGAGGCAGCCGTATGGAGGGCCCCCACAATATTTTACTAGCTGTCGATTCAAAATCCTGAGAACAAGTTTAACCAAAAAGAAAAAAAAGCATGTTTTGCTATATTATTGGAAAACAAATAAATAGAGGAAGAGATTATTCTTTTCTGACTTTTATACAAGCAATAGGCCTTGTTAAAAGGAAGTTTTAATGGCACAGTTATTACATTCCACTACCACTGCATAATCCCTAACAAGAAAAATGAAGCACTTAATTTTGCAGTTCTACAGCACCGCCCCTTTCAAATTCAATTGTTAGACCTTAGCCTTCCTCCTTCCACGGGTTGAAGACTATTAAATCTGCATTCATGAAATGTCACATTTATTGAACTACATAATTTTTTAATATCACTAGTGCAGGTTTTATAGTTGATTTTATTGTTTTTATGGCCATTCGGGGCTCTAAACCCCGGATTTTTTCAATGTTGTCCTTATAATTTTTTTCACACAGTCAGAACTAATAAAATAGAACAGTTGTGACTTTTTAATGCAAGGGGTCTCGGAGTTTCAATATTTTCACTCTGCTGGATACTAAAACCAATAAAAATACATGAGATTTTAATTATTTTCTGGATTAAATAAAACCTTTTCCCTTTCTTTTGGAATATACATTTTGGTTGTAGTTTCTGTTGTGAGAGAGATAATGTGGCTTCGGATAAAATACATTATTACCAATATTGCTGCGGTAAATACAGTTTTGTCTGGATTTTACTGTCTAACAGGCATTTCAGGTAAGGTGCTGTAGACACCCCGAGATCAGTGCAACCAAGACAGTGCTTTAATATTTCTATTATTTCTTCTCCAAGTTCCCTCTGGAAAGCATTACAATTTATCTGAAAAACCTCCGGGGCGGGGAGGAGAGAAAAAATACACTCCTTTCCCGATTAAAAAAACATTTCCCATTAATTTTCCTGGAATGCATTTGAAACACCCCCAAGTTTTCTTGCTAATCTGGGGATTTCTGGAGGGCGGCGGGGCGGGATGTGTGCATCTCCGCACCGGCACAAGCTCAGCCCGAAGGGATCGGCTGGAGAACTCATTATTTTGTGTAATAACTTCGGGGCCCTGTCCTCCCCTTCACTTTCCCTGAAATCCCCCGCCCTCGAGGAGTACTGAGCTAAAGAGGGGGGAAGTAAAAAAATACATATATATCAGGGATCCCACTTGCTCCAGGCGGCCCCGCTGTCAGCCCCGACGGCGGTGGTGGGGGAACGCCCGGCTCCGCCGCCGCCGCCGCCGCCCGGGACGCGCTCCCTACGGGGCGGGCTGCAGAAGCCGCTGGGGCCGGGGAATGCTGGTGCAAATACGCTGCTTCGTGCGTCCCCCAGACCGGGGAGGAAGCGGGGACGGGGTCGGACAGGCTCCCCAGGAGAAACAGCGGGGGCCTCGCTACCACCGGCCACTGCCCGAATGCCACGACGGCCTCGCAGGACGGTGCCCCCGGGCTGTGCTGTAAGCCTGGTCCAGCCACGCTTTTCGGCTGGTTTGAGCCTATTTCCCTCCCCTTCCAGCCCTCGCCCTCAGTGGAGTGCGGAGCAGCTTTCCCCAAGGCCGGCGTCCCGTAGGTGCCTCGGGTGGTAAGGGGGGGAAGCCCTTACCGGCGGAAGCGGGCAGCCTACGGGCTCCGGTGGGGCTCTGGAGCCTCCCGCCGGCCGCCGCTGCCTCCCTCCCGGTGCAGCGGGGAGCCTCCTTCCCCCGGGGTGCCGGGACCCCGCTCCGCGGTCCGGCTGCGGGTGGCCGGGTCTCCCTCGCCCCCAGCCCTGGGGCGGGGGAGCAGCACCGCTTTAATTCAGCGTTTATGTGTCACCGTGTTCGTGAGCGGGTTTTACAGGGCGCTAACGTGAAACACCTGGACGGCGGCACGGCGGGCGCGCACGGCGGGGGGGGGGGGGCGAAGAGCGGCGGAGGGACGCTCGGCTGCGCCGGTCTGTCGTCAGGAAAATGAGTTAAAATAAAATAATAATAAAAAAAAAAATCAAAAGGAAAACCCCAAGCGTCGGAAAATTAGGAGATGAATGCTTCCAAAACCAGCGACGAATTTCGGGTGTATTTCCACTGCGCCCCGATTACCTGTGATAAACGCCCCACAGAAGATTTCTGATTCCTGGGGTGATTATTCCGGGCAATACATGAGCTACTCCGCGATTTGTAAGTGAAACGAGTCTCGAAGCACAGAACTCTTTCCTTGCCTAGCAGGTTCTGTTACCGCTAACATGTATTTTTTTGGCATGGTACCTGCCTGGTTTCTTCTCTCAAAAATGGGACTTTCGCCCAAAATAGCACCCTCTGTGACACTGCAGACTTCAGGAGAGTTACACCAGGGATGAATCAGTCCTAGCTGAAGTAACTATGTTTGGCTGTACAGAATTAGTGAGCAATCCAGCGAAGTCCATCTTTTAACAGCCGGAGCAGGCTACCAGCAGCGTCATCCTCTAATGCTACAGGGCACTTTCCAAGAGGATCCAGCCCGCAGCCATTCCACCCCTTCCCATTATTGAAAATATTTCAAGACTCTTCCAAGAGAGGTGAGGCCACAGCCTTGAACACCTTCCAAGGAGGAAATAGGAGGGAGTTCACTTCTCTGATTTTCCTAGTGCTGTGGAAGCCAGACTGCTTCAGACAGAGGCACCGCACGTTGCGGGGTGATGTCAGTCGATGCTGCCGTCTTCCAGATAACACATCTGTTAGATATTTACTTCTCACATCTTCCTCCTCCTCACTGCCGTGATTTGATTTACTGAATGAGTTACAACCGTAATGAGCATTAAGCCAGGTTAGTCTTAAAGGCATTCATTAGATGTAGCAGAACAGGACAAATCTTGGTCTAAAAAGGGATGGACAACATATGAACTGTTATTCTAGGCAGAGCTGGCAGGAGCTTATCATTTTCCATCGTACATCCCTATATTCCTCTGATTATGATTTTGCCAACTTTAAACTATCCAGGTGGAAAAAATTCTGTTCTGAGGGAATCTGCCTCATGCTGAGTATGTTTAAGGTTCCAGCAAAACTGATTCAGCTGTTTCTGAGCATTGGGTTAGAGGAAAGCAGCTTTTTTTCACTGTCATTTAGACATTCTTGCCTTGTACTGAAAACCTGCAGTGCCCCACCACTGCGGAAACTTCAGGAGATGAAAGCGTCTAGCAAAAAGTGAGCCAGGAGTTGCCTCTTCAGTTCTTCCTTTGCTCTTCTACCTGGGGCTGAGGTTTACAGTCAGGCAAAATAAAGATCCCAATCCTCTGCAGGGAGACACGGACACCTTGGGAGTGTTTATGTCACCCATGGGCCTGACTTGGCGCTCTGGTGATTTGAAGAGCTCTTCTTTCTTGGCACTGATTATTTGTGGATATGAGACACGTGCTGCCACCAGCAAGTGCCTTTTTCCTATACTCTGTCACCAGCTCTGAGGGGAAAAAAAAAACAAACCTACAGAAAAGCTTTAATGGTGCTTTTGAGTCTTGTCAAGGATTTCCAAGCCAACATATGCCTGACCCTCAGGGGAGCACATTGGTAAGGTGCCTCCATTTCCTCTAGCCTCCAATATTGTTAATATCTCTTCTGGGACACCTTGACTTGCAAAGTGGGATATGCAACGTTTATGGGTCTGTGGTAAAAGGAAGGAACACATGGCCCCATATTATAAACATAGCTGAATACCACTTTCTTTCTGGGCTGGGCTGTCCTAGTGGTTACTGTGATACCAGCTTCTCTAAAATGGAATTTAACTCAGCTGAAGTGTGACATAATTTATCAGAGTTTTCTTCTGAATTGCAAAGAGACATCCTATGAAACTACATAGGCTTTGATGTTTTTTGGAATGCACTTTCCTAACCCTTCCTTGGCCTGAAGAATTTCTTATCTGACCATTATGAGAACGTGGTGAACAATGCTATGAAAAACAAAGCAATATATTGTTCCTTACAGGCTCATATTTCCTATATATCTGCCACCACAAACCATGAGCTATTTTGGATCCTGCCTATAAGTGCAACTGAAAGCTGCTTGGTTAATTATATTTATTTGGGGTGATGGCAACTGTAACATGTTAAAACTTCTCTATATTCTTATGTGTTGGCTGCGCACACAAAGATTACACCCAAAAACACATATAATTCCCAAGGGCTAGATTGTCTCTCCCATCTTGCACAATCATTTACGTAAGTGCAAACTGAATATAAAACGCAGCTAACACAGACTGCTGGCTACTGTACACCCACTCTGTGTTGATATAAATGACTATAACAAGATACCAGACAATGGAGAATCTGCCTAAACTACAGTGATGATAAAATATCTTTTCTTTTTTTTTTTTTTATAGAGTACTCAGAATATAAAATATTGTGTGTTTCAAAGAGGACTTGCGCAGCAAGATTTTTCACTGTAACAGTTCCAATGGGTCCAAAGTACACACAGCTAAATTTGATGTCAGTAGGAATTAGGTATGAATAGGGAGTGTTACTCAGTTATTTTTGTTAATGTTTTCCAGAGCTTACACATTCACTCTACATTTTTTAGCAAACTTCATCGTTTTAACATCATAAAATCAATCCCTAGGTAGGTTTGTTTTACCTGAAGCTGATACGCACATGCAGTTGCTGTTAATAGTCAAATATAGAAGCTTACAATAACAATCTAGCTAACTATTAATGGCTGTTTAACAGTGGAGTTAGAAGAATGGATCTGAAATCTGTCCTCATCTGAAAAATAGATTGCTAGATTCTCAGGTTCAGAAACTCTTCAAAGGCTTCATTTCCATGAGCAGGAGCCAAAATACTTGGGTAGAATTGGCACTAAAAGGCTGGAGGAGAAATTGCCTTAGAGACAATTTCAGAACCTGTGTAATGGGTTTGGAGTCCATTGAAGCTGATGGTTTTCATAGGCAAATCACGTACTGTTTTGTAACAGAATGACAGAATATGCCTTCACAGTTGCACGTGGAAATATCTTGTAAAGTACAATATTAAATGGCAGAAATGAAGAATCATTTTTCCCTAAGGCAGATATCTCCCACTCTTGCTCCAGCCCCTGAGCTGAGGTCTCCCTGTGATAGAAACTGCATAGCCCAGAATCGACCAATGAAACACGACAGGACCAGTTGCAGATGGTACCCAGCCTTGAGGGTCTGCATCTAGAGGACCTTATTGTGCTCATTATGCCCTGTTAGGGCATATGTCACAGCAGAAGTGGCAGGAGAGTTACTGCCAGGTCTGACGACATTGCAGAGTTTCCTGATAGTGGCAAAACCTCAGTGTCCCAGAGTACTAGCGGCACTTCCAACTACATGGAGAATATTTGGCACCTGCTGATGAGAACTTTGCGACAGGGACTCAGGAGGGTGCCGCATCCTCTGAAAGCGCCGCTAAGCTGGCCATTGCACAGTTTGCTCCACTCCAGGTGCAGAATCGGGAAGGACTGACTTCTGAATTGTCCAGCTCTGCCGACAGCTGTGGTTTGGCCCCTGATAATGCTATTGTGGAGCAGAGAGGAAACCCACATGATTTGGGAGATAAAGCAAAACCAGGATACTTTCCCCAGCTGAAGTGGAGGGTAAGGGCTTCCATTCAATGTGTGGGACAGAGGAGTAATTGACATCCAACGTGGAAAGCTATTTTACTTTTACTGTTCTGAAAGCATGCATCATTTAATAAACAGAGCCTTGCTTCAGCACTGTATTCACTGTTGGCTCTGCAAAACGGTGTGAGCTCAAGTTGGCTCAGAGGAAGGTGCAGGTGAGCATCCTGAGTGGGCCTTTGCCATGTCTGGTTTCATTCAACCTCTCCAGCAATAATCACCTGTCAGGTAAGTCACGGTTCAAGTCCCTTCAGAGTCTGGAAATAAAGGGAATGCTTTTGCAAAGCTGCAGGTTTTCCCATGCTCTATGAGTTTATTTCATAGGTTTTCGGGTTTGTTTTTTTTTTTGTCCCTGCAGTTTGGTTGAGAAATTTCTCTTGGTTGAGCTATTGTGTTTCTACGTGTTGCTTTTCTGTGTAACAGTGCTGGTCATGGAAACCCGTTGAAATGCTTGTGCAGCTGAGAGTACAGCTCTCCTGGTAGGCATGAAGTCAGGCCAATAGCAAGGTGCTTTATACCAAATATAATTACTCCTGAACGGAAACTGGAACAAAAATATATGCTGGGATGGCAATATCCACACTACAACTCGTTCTCATTATAATACTTTTGATAAAAATGAAACACAAAATAAGTCATGCTTGACATGAAAATAAATATGCCTACATAAAATCTGTATATATCCGTAAAATCTGTGTTCAAAACATTACAGTTCTTACCTAATACTTTAAGGACTGGATTTGACTAACTTTTCAGAACAGCTGCTCTTTCTCAGTTCTTCCTTAGTTCGACCATTTCATAATTGTACCTCATCCCAGTACTGGGGCCTGAAATTGTAGATGCAGACATAGGAGTTTCAGTGTTGCAGAATCTAAGCCATAGCCCAGATGTTTCTTTGAAGTCAAACCATGACATCACAGCCAAACCCAATGCAGATGCTAGTCCAAATCTTGATTTCTAACCATACTTTGTTTATTTTAAAATACTTGCTTTAAAACATTACATCAAAATTACTATAAAAAGATGTAAACTGGTGCCTGAATAGTATCCTCAGCAGCCGGACAGGTGATACATAGGTGCCGAGAAGAGGCAGCTAGACTTCAACCCAGAGCTTAGTGCTGCGTCTTCATAGAAGCTTGTACACTGTTCAGCTCAGCTTCTGAATTAGCAGGGTAATTCAGAAGCAGATATACAGTCCATACCTCTGCACCTAACATTTGCCAGAGCAGGGACATGAAAGAAATGCCTGGAGAAGGAGCACCGTGTTGGGGCTCCCCTTCCCCAGCACAGTCAGCAAATCCCCGCCGTTGAAATGCGTGTTTGCTTCTGGGGACTTGAAGGCAGCAACAGGCAGTGGAGTTTGCGGGAATCATTCACACAATGAGCAATAAGAAACGTTATGCTTATGGGTCACATGTCAATCCACGTGGTTCTTCACATGTCAAGGTACAGCTGAAGATATAATCGGCAAGTGAACAAAAATGGGATTTTAAAAATCTGTTCAGACTCACTGGCTACGTAGAACATCTGGGGAGGAGATGCAGAAAGCAGACTGCTCACCACGACAGAGACTGCAAAGACACTGCAGATTGTGGGAGAGACCCACTAATTGCAGAATCATAATAGATCAGAATGATTCCATGTATAATATTACCAACACGTACTAGAAATTGACTGGAGAAATATCTTCCTTTTAGAAGAACAGATTCTACACTGCCTTCTGTGTGATTACGTGTTTTAAATCTGTGTAATCTGACTGCAGGAAATATATAAAATTTCAGTAATTTTCTTAAACAAGTAGTGCAAATTAAAGTTTCAGGATTAATTAACATGATATAACCCATTTAAACTGAAGGTAGAGGTAGCTCATATTTATTCTGTGGAGAACATCCGACAGCCTGGGAGGAGCTGGGTGAATCCTGCCTGACTTTTGCCATTACGTTACCCTCTAGCAGATTTGTTCTTGAGGAAAGGAGGTCTTCTACAGTCTCAGATGCACTGAAAATCTGACCATAAATAAAGGCAGGTTTACTTGGACCGTGATTACAGAAACAAGTCAGAACAATCTACCTTTAAAGATAAATAAGCAATTTAATTTTGGAATGTGCCTAAACCAAGCCCTCACTGTATCACCTAGTTTCTGTGGCTTCCCAAGCTGCTTCTCTACTGATTTTGTATCTTTCAAATTATGTTACCTTTAATCTCAGGACTGAATCTATTGGGAGACATGACGTTGCTCTTCATGTAGCCTTCATAGCACCCATCTGACACCTGTAAAATATTAAACTGTAAGAATGCATGTCGAAGTCAGTTAGTCAGGATAAGTGTGTTCTATAGATAAACGAGTTTGTATGGGAGAGAGCACCACAGTCTGTCAAAGCCTCTGTATCTCTGAAGAGTAAATTCCTCAAGAGTCAGGATGCTCTAGATAACCATAAAATCAAAGAAAGTAGCATAAGGAAGTCGCGTTGGCCAGGTCTGCCACACAGTGTGCACTCCTCAAAACCCTGCTGCAGTTACATCAGTTACAACCCAATGCTCTTTCATTTTCTGCCTGTTTCATTTTCATTCCATGTTGCAGTTGCATTTCCAACAGTTTTCTTCATATTTCGTTCACGTATGGGCTTTGAACACATCAGTCTCCCTGTCTGTGGGTTTCATGACATGAGTAGCCTCTTAGGAGTACACAGAGGCCCTATGGATAAAGTCCAGACAGTCTTTCCATATCTGCCTACACCCTAATTTAGACCCAGGGATATGCTTTCTCCAGAGAACACCTGAACCAAGGTCAAAGTCCTGATGGCGTTGCCACAGACAGGACCACGCATCGGACATGAACAGCGCTTCTGTCTGCTTTTGGAACAACCCCAATGGCACCAACTGGGCCTTTCTGCTGGGACACGAGTAGGTGGCTCAAGCCCCTTTTCACAGTGCGGGCAATGGCACTGGTGACTTTGTGACCACACTTCTCTCCACTAGGTGAGAACATCATAACTTGTGTGCTCCTGGCAAATGTTACGCGTGGAGACCTGGAACGCCAAGGTCAAACCCAGACGTGGGGCAAGGCTGAGGGTGACACGGTATTCTTACTACTTTTTCATTCTGCTAAGCCTGTCATTACTTATGCTACTCTCTTGTCCCACATTAACCTAGTTCCTCTCATTCCTGCAGGTTTGCGCTTAAACCATTAGTTAACGGTTACTACGTCATCTTCCTCCCTAAGTGTTGGTTAGCAAACTCTACACTGTCAGCTCGTTGTACTCTTTCTCATCAGCCAGTCCTTCCAAGCATATAGCTACAGTTGGCCCTTCTTCTCTGAACTTCCTCCAGCTTGTCTTCCTGGTAACGAGGTGCAGAGAACTGCGCTCACCTTTTCCAGATGCTATTGTGCGTCAGTTCCAAGAAAAGAGACTCACTTGCCCTTTCCCTGTGGTGCGTCTCCAGGAGAGCCGCAACTTGTACTGACGTTTTTAACCCTCACATCACCTAGCAAATTCAAATGCAAATTCAGAGGCCCTCCTCATCCGCACAGCAGTCAGAATGTGTTTTCTGCTCTAAGAGAAGAGGAAGATGGTAGACCTCACCTTTCTGCCATTTTTGCAGGGAGCTCAGATTGTTTTCTAACTCTTTGCATGAATCAGGTAAATTGGCTTATTTATGACAAGGAGAGGAACGATAGGAAGTACTAACTAACCCTGTACTGGTGGTCAGAGTAAAGCAAAAACAAAGCCGGTTTCCAGTTCTCTGTGCTGAGACTGATTTTCCACTGTCATGCCACATTATCTTCCCGTTGAAGTCTGCCCATGCAATTCTGTTGTGCATCCTGTAATTCTGTTTTAGCAGGTTTAAAACAAACAAAAGGAAGTACTTTTTCACACAGTGTGTAATTAAATTGTGGAACTTGTTGCCCTGGGAAGTGCTGGATGCCAAAAGTACAAATGGGTTCAGAAAAGGAGAAGACAAATTAACAGAGGATAGGTGCATTGATGAGTATTAAACATAGTAGCTTTCTCACAGCGTTTGGCTCAGGAAGCCCTTACGCTGCTGTTTGATGAGGGCAGGAAAGTATTTCTCTATGTGGGTCCGTTTCTCACACAGTTCCCCTCAGTAGCCTCTTCTGGTTACTGGGAGGAAGAAAACATTGGAGTTAATGGTCTGTCTGAGTAGAGCAGCTCTAATGTTCCTCTCCTAACGAGAGACGCACATGTCAATAGATGCCTGTAAGTTTAAAAAATTAATCTTTAAGCTGAGAAATGACTCTAACACTTCTGAATTCCTCTTTGGATGTTTCTATCAGATCTAATCCAGCTGACCTTAATACATGAAGTCTACAGTAAAGTGTATGACTGAAACGGGATATTTTAAGGCTTCAGAACAGCTAGGTTTGTCAGCCCAGCGAAAAGTTTGATTTTGCAGATCTTACAGGTTGGATCAACCTCATTGGAGACTGATGTCAAGAGGAAACCTGTTATCTGTGCTGTGAAAGTTGCATCTGCTCTTGGAGCTCTCTCCCCTCCCTGAACAAACGCTCCCACCGGCCAACACGGTGCCATCTCTTCTTGTTGACTTTGCTCTGTAATTGCTGGTTTATCAGTCTCTCCTCAGACTTCTCAATTTGTCTTGACTGACGAGCAAAATGAGCAGAGCCGTACATGCACACACAGAGTCAGAAAGGAGAGGACGGGAGGCTGGCAAGGCGGGGAGTGAGCCCTGGCCTCATGGCCACCACTCTCATGTGGGCAGGGAGCCTCACCCCACAGGCTGCACCAGTTGCTCCAGTTCAGGAGGGAAGGAGGGAGGGGAAACTGGTCCATAATTCTGATAGCATCATGCGTTGCTTTCATTTTTCGTTCTGTGTCTTTGGCTGCAAAACATATAGTCTGATTTAATCTGTATTGCTTTGTCATTGGGGTTTCTTTCTGCATCATTTGGAATGACAGAATCTCATTTTGGTCACAGCTCTGTTTCCCCACTTCTGCAATAGCTCTGACTGGGTGCTAACCACCTTAGTTACTGCAGACAAATTCACCCAGGCAAGGCAATTAATAGAATCAAGTGATTTATTTCTATTATGGAGAAAGCTGTATTGTTTATCTACATTATGTTGTTAAAACGTACATGGTTAAAAGCCAGAAAACAGTCTGCTTGTTGGCTAAGGGCCTGCTTCACCAGGAAGGCAATGGTAATGCAAGAGAATAGAATTGAAAGGCTTCATTTTCTTTTTGTCACCAGAAGCCCCAAAGTACAAGACGTTTCCTTGGAATTTGGAAAATTTTCAGATCCTTTGGTTACAGGAGGGAGAAGTTCAGACCGCACAATCTGACCCAATTAGCCATCTGCTACTCCAGCTCCATCATGCATTGCTTTAACTTTAGCATCTCAAACTTATTAACTCGAATTTCCTAAGTGTTGCTATAGTTTCTTGTCTTGCATGATGGTAGACCGTATGGAAGGAAAGCTTACATTCAAGTCAGGCATTAGGAGCAGCACTGGTTCTCTTTTTTTGGCTGAGTGCTACTGGGATGGAGAACATGAACTCTCAGTACGGGATGCAGGAGTGACTATGGCAGCACTGTGCTGCCAGACAGGGGAGGGAGAAGACCATGGTCCAGCGACTCTGGCCTGGAAATTGGGAGCCAGGACACCTACCTTTGCCACAGCATGCTGCTGCTGGAGCTCAGGTCACCACATCCATGCCTGTCTGTGCCTGTTCACATGCTCCCTGACCAGTCTTTTAGACTAAATTCTTCTACAGGTATGATACCTATAGTGCTCTGTTCAGTGTATCTTGGCAGGGAGCTCTTGGAATGTCTGTAATTTAAATATTAATTATGACACAAAAGCAGTGATACAAATGTTCAAGCCACAGTCTCAAAAGGAGCTGTCAAAGGCCACTTTATTAGCCCTGTTTCACTGACAAGTTAAGATGTCCCCATGAAAAACTATGATCAAGCTTTTTTCTGTCCATCAGTTACTAACACACCAGCCCTCAGTATTTCCAGTGCCAATTATTCTTGTCTCTACAGACTGGGGTGCACTACTCACGATGCAGAATATTCCCTAGAAATAATAGGTTAAAATAAGCAGCCAACCCAAGCCCAAAGGCAAAGACTTAGTCCTGGGCACCAGGCAAGATAATCAGGGAATAACTAACACAGATAATCAGCAAATCATTCAAATGAATTGATTTGGCTCTGGCTGGCGTCCCCGTTTCTGCCTGAAAGCTTCAGTGAAATCCAAATAAGTGGCAGTTATCTTACTGTCTCTTCCTGTTATCTGACTCTAATGACAGCAGGGGAGAGAGGGGGAAATCATGTCTTTGAACAGGATTACGGCCTTTCATTTAAAGTAAATGCTACATCAAAATGGAAACTGCCTGAAGAATGAGTCTGCCTTGGCTTAGTCCTGAGCAGATTAAGTAATGTATTAAAACCAGACAATATCAGATTCTTGCAATGGCTTCAGCACCTTCGCTACAAATGCACCCACAGAGAATCAGAAAATGCTATTTATAACGACCTGAAGGTGGCTAACAGTACAGCGTGAGGCAGCTGTGAAGAGTCAAAATTCAGCCAAGGCATCTGTATCTTATGTTTCAATAAATGTCTTTAACATTAAAAAAAATCCAACACGATAGGAAAATTCAAAGTGAGTGATGTTTATGCCAGATTCATCTATGCGCTTGTAGCATCCAAGTAAAAATCATTACTAGGTTCCTATGTAGTCGATGGAGAAAAACGAGCAGGGCACCTAGAAATGAATCACCCTCTGAGGTTCCCATCTATCTCCTTTGCCTTTAGAGAGAGCAGAGCATGACAGGGTTCTCACTTAGGTACCTCCATTTAACTGCCTGAACAAACACAGGTAGGGTGAATCTAGGCCATGCTTTGCTTTGGGAGGAAAACCAGGGGCCAAGAGACCGTTTAAGCACGAAATTACAATCTCCACTGAAGCTTCACCTGGGCTTCTAAATTCCATCAGAATCAACCAGGGCTCCTGAAAAGGTGGTGAGGGCTGAAACCCCATCTTCCACCACATTAAGCTCCAGCTGGGTTTGAGATTGGGCCCCATAGCACACAAAATGCAAGTGGAAATAATTGCAGCTCCATGAAAAGGACAAGATCCAGACTGTGGTGGCACACAGAGATAACACAGGCTGTGCTTTGACAGCAGCTTTTGCTGGCAGGGCAGGTAGGCAGCAGTGGTAGTCAGCCCCTAAAGCAGTGCAGCCTGAGTTGCTCTCTCACTCAGAGTGGGTACACACTTCTGATTGGATTTCTGTGACTGTTCACACAGCAGGAATGCCACAGAGATGAGGAATTTCTCTGTAGTACTTGGATTTTGGCAGTACAAGACCCGTACTTACCCTTGGAGCAAGCAGCAAAGAGCTCTGAGGTCAGATCATCAGGAGTATCATCGTAAGAACAACAAAGCAGCACAAATACAGTGGGCACAAAGTGTTTTATAGCTCTTCTGTTAGAGAAAGCTGTGCCAGTAACAATGCCATAGGGAAACCGGCCATCACATTAAGTTATAGAGGATTTCAGTGCTTTTTGCTCTGGCACCAAGCTGATTTGCTATGTTACGAACTGAGTGTAACAGACACACTGGGTTGGCATCTATGCTGCAGCCCAGCAACCAGCAGCCTGACATCTCTGGTAAACTGTGCTTCTTGGGATGTGCTGCTCGCTTCCTCCGTGCTCTGCCATCTAGCTAAACCTTCTGCGAAACCATGAAAGAACTAATCACAATTACCTCTAATAATACAAAGATTCTTCAGCCAAGCGTATTTCATTAAAAAAACACAACTTATCAAATATTCAGTCTTACACCACGGTTTAAAACAGTCTTCCTAAAGTACTCTCTCTTTGCTTTCAGTACTGGTCCAAAACACCAAAGCAGCAATGATGAACTACAAGCCTGTAATGTCGTGGCAAATTAGAACTAGAAACCAAAGATTAATATCACAGTAAAAATGTACTGTGAGCGTTCTGACAGAATTACTTTTGCACTGGATAGTTCCCACGTTGCCAAAGCTCAGGAATGTACTGTCACTAGGTTTGAAGATATTACTTTAGGTGCTTTTTCCAAGGTATCTAACATTTGCTGTATTCCTCCACATTTTCAAAAGATCGTACCCAGATCGATGGATGGTGTTAAGGGATGGAGAGATACATACAATAAAACCAATAAAATTAAAAATTATTAAATAAGTTCCAAGTACTCTCATTTTTGCAAGGTGCAAATAAACTTCCTTAATAATTACTCTTTTTAATACTTTAACATCCCTAAAAGTCAGGTTTTATTGTAGATGAAACATGTTTTTCAACATATTGTTCTGAATAATTTAGCAACAAACCTGAGAAATGACAGGACAAAACTCCTTTGCATAATACATTTGTACTTAGTGCTTTATTTTCTTTTGTTTTACTTCTGTAACTTTAAAAATGTTTTGATCCTGTTTTATTAGGAAGAAAATTATCTGAAAGAGAGGCTTCAACCCGAACAGTTTTTCACAGCAGCTGCTGTAAACTCTGGAAAACAAAATGCAGGCTGAAAATGTTCAGGGACTATTAAACATAATGGAAAAAAAGCACCTATCACCTCACTGAATTTTTGCTGCTAAGGCAGTTTTATGTTTGCTATTCACAGGTACTAACATTTATGATAGTAACCTTTATAAAGTCAATTTAATTATCTTTATCTTATTACAAATAATAAATTTAGTTGTCCTACAATGAAAATCAATTGTCAACATAAGCTATGGTTAACATCTAATAAAACAGCCCTCTGTAAATCCATGATTAATAAGATTGGTTTCTGTATTAACTAACATACATCATAAAATTTCCTTCCTTGCATTAATCTGTATATTCAAGGTTTATCCTGCTGGACTGAGTTTCCTAAAATAAACTGTTAGAGTGAATGAGCAAAATTTTGGCGCCTATCATTATTGTTTTATAACCATTTGAATATATATCTATAGCTGAATGGTTCTGAAATTAATGTCATAGCTTAATTAAGTCATAGAAGATGGTGGCTATAACAAATGATAAGTGATTCAATTCTTTGTTCCCTTTAGGTTCTGAACATAATGATAACACCGCTTATGTTTTGGTTGGAGCGTTAAGGGAAGATAATCAACACGTAAAAAACAAATTTACCAAAACAGTCTTTACATATGACAGGGGTTACTCAAGCTGTTATGTGTCAGAAAAAAATTGAAATTTACTCCCTCAGAAACATGTTTACAAGTTTCTACTTCCAAAGTGGAAGTATTGGTGCTCAGACTGAGCATGAAGTTACGTTTTGGAAGACAGGGGATATCTGTACCATCATTTGGAGGTTTAAAAGGTTCTCCTTCCTGTGACACACGCTATGCGTAAGGATAGTGGCATGATACAGTGGCCCCTACAGTCAGTGCCAGCTTCAACTGACACTGGGTCTAGCCTTTTATTAGCAGAACAGTAACATCATACCTATCCTGAAAGATCTCAAAGTGATTTTACAAAGTAGGGGAAGTAGGTATGTTTGAAGTACCTGTGAAAGAACACACAGAACTGAGGAAGAAAACAGCTTCCAGGCTTGCCTAGACAAACCCTTCTAAATGTCATGAAACCTTTTGGCCATAGAGACCAAACAGGGCTTTAGATTTTTTGGGGGTTTTAAGCATCGTTATCAACTCAGTAGGTACTTCAGAAAACAGAGAATCTGAACCTTCACCTTAATACTTTAGTATAAATCAAGTGACTGTAGCAGAATTAGTCCCATGTAAGACTGGACTTGTGCAATGGGGAAATTGGTCCTCTGAGAAGCAGCACTTGTTACTATTGCTCAAATGGCTGGGGAGGAAGAGAAGTATCTTACCATGTATTATATGTTTTATTTAATATTTGTCAGAAATACTAAAAAAGCATATTTTTTCTTGTTATATTTCACTTTGCAAAACTTTGGTGTTAATTATGGAAAAAAAGATATTTTTAAAAAATCCACTTCTGCCAATGAAAAGACAATTCCTTATCACATGAAAAAATCTTCACATGGTAGCTTTAGTGCTCTGGACATTGCCAGATTAAAATTATAGTCAAAGCTATATATGTATTATCAACAACTGTAGATGATTACATCTAGAAAAATCTGAAAAAATCTAATGTACTTTTATGTCACATTTTTGTTTATTTCATTCTTACATTTTGGTCATTTCAAATGGAAGGTCAAAGGTTTAGCCTTTGTGCCTCATTCTTTGAATTACAATGTTCAGGTTATGAACAGACCAAGAGTCACAAAAGCATTTCAAGTATAACTAAGGAAGTCAAGGGGACATTTATACAGGTTTAATATTTTGGAGAAAAAGGAAACAATCCAGTTTATCTCCATTATTTTACAAAATCTAATTTTGTGCCACTTAAATCTGACAGTCTTCTCAAAATTTTAGAGATCTGGAAGCATGGAACAATTTTCAGACCTCATATAAAAATGGCAGTTTGTTTCTAACTTCTTCCCTGATGAGAGACCACTGGACCAAGCATTTGCTCCTTTTTGTGTTTGAAGAGTATTTGTGCAGCTATAACATGCCCTCTTTGTGATAGTAAACCCTTTACTAGGAAACCAAAGCTGATTTTAGAAGTCATCTGAACATAGAGATTTCAACATTTGCTTTGCTGCCCTGTGTTTGTACTTTTAATGTTTTCAAGATTAAGCACAGCAACATGGCTGCGGACTGAGTTTGTGTTCAACCTACAAGAACGGCCTTTGCTAGGTGGTCTGCACCTCACCTATAATACTATGTCACATAAAGCCTATTAATGCAAGGCCTAGCATGATTTATTGTTATTTAGCTTTATAAAGTAACTGCGTGGGTGGGTATGCAGTTTATAAAGCATTGCTCTCTACCATAACAAAGTAGTTTCTAACAGGGAAAGAAAAAAACATAGTTGTAAACACTTGTTTAAAAAGTATATATTTACAAACTATAGATTTTACTTTTTCCACCCCCATTTTTAGTGCTCTGGAACATTAGAAAACTCTCTTTATTCCCTTCAATCTCTTTTTGATGGAAAAGGAACATTAAACTTTAGTTTTCCAATTCCTTCTATATTTATTTTTCCTTTTATCACCCCAAAGGGTTACAGGCTTCCTCTTGTTTCCTCTACTCGTTTAACTGATGATTGCAATAGTGACTAGCACCTAACAGGAAAAAAAAGAAGGCAGAGTCTAGCAACTACACACCTCCTCACTCCTCTCTAGCCCCACAATTGATTTTGATACCCAGAAAAAAAAACAGTCATTAATAGCAGCCAGTCAGCTTAGTCTTCTTCCCTCTCTTCAAATAAACAACTCTGATACAGCAAGTGCTGCAGCTCCCCCATTTCCAGGAGGAAGCAGGAAGTTTCCTTTCCTCCTAACTGCTCATTTTTCACTTGAAAAGCAAGCTGGTCGCTCTCATTATCTATGCTTCCCATGGCCCTCTTATCACTCTCTCTGCTTTCCCCCTTTACATGCATTTAAACTTGTATTTTTCCTTACTTCACTTCCCCACATTGCATTCATCCTACCTGGCTTTTTTGTTAAATCAAAAGCTGTCCCACTTGGCCACTAATCCAGAAGCTGAAAAAACTCATTAGATTAATTAGAACACGGCCATATACTACAGCCCCAGTCACCACAGCTCTCCCTCATGCTCAGCTGGACTAATTCAGTCAGGGTACAACCTTGCTATTTATTCTGTGGAAATGGCTTCCTACTCTTATAAAGAATGCCTTATAACAAGACAAATTCAAACCACTATGTAGGGTAGCCTGGACCATGCCGTTTCTTCTCTGTGTTAGACCTGCAAATCCAGTGACTATGTACAAGAAACAACTCTTGCTTTATTTTTCTTACCTTCTTTTTCTTCTTCTATCATACATTGCATGATATAAAAAAAAAAAATAGGTGTTGCTTTCTACTTTGGGCAATGCCCACGTGGTCGGGAACCCAGAGAGCAGGTCAGGACAACAATTCAGTTACTGAGAGGGTCTATCAGCCCTGCAGCAAAGCTCAAGACACAGGTTGGATCATCTTTTTCTCTAATGCGGCTCTTCATAAAACAGTCCCTCACTCAAGCTTCTATACAGCATCATCCTCGTGGAAGCATAAATTCAGTAATAATTTTTGAAACCTGTTCTTTTAACAGTTACCTGACAAAAAGCTTGTCAATAGCTTGTTTCTAAGACCCGGTTAGTAGCCAGTACTGGAACTTTGGACTAATGCTTTAGTGTCAGAGCCATCTAGTGGGAGGACAGACATGGACTGAAAAGCTGACACAGGTTCTGCATCCCGATTTTTCACCCTATGCAGCTTTCTGGTGTGACCTCTGGCCACCAGGGCTGAAGAAACAGTGAATTGCCATGCCAGTATTGGAAACAAAAGAAAACATGATTCTGAGGGGTACTTTAGAAAAAGAGGAAGCAGGCAAGCAGTCCATGACATTCATACAGCTGTTAAGGCTTCCAGTTATCAGGAAAGCAGCCTGTGCCTCTACCAGAGGAAACCAAATAGCTAAGTTAAAAGAGAGTTTACAAGAGGATAAAGCCAGAAAGCACAGATTCGGGCATGATTTTATGGATGTGAGGCTCCTTGGGTACCAGCTGTTCCATTCATACTGATCCTGTGGACTCATAAGGAAAATGAAGTAGTATGGTGAAAGACTTGCACAAGCCTCTCCCAATTTGGCTTAGGCTATTCCAATGCAGCTGTAGGATCAACTCTTTTCTTTGAAGTCTAGTTAGTAAATGATTTCTTGAACAGTCTTGGAAGATCAGGCTACTATCTAGTCAGTATTAACAGGATGTGGTGCAAGAAAATGAATCCTAGGCCCTGAAGAGTTAAGTCCATTAAGTTTCTGGTGCCAGAATTCGACATACACTAGGTACTCCCTGAAGGAGACAGCCCCACATTTTCCAGTGTTTCAAGTCCCTTACAAGAATAGAGCAATTCAGTATATAAGCTAGGTATCAAGATATCATAACATTGCCCTAAAATAAAAACACCAAGAAAATGCATATTTGTTTATCTTACTCATTTGAAAGGGAATTAATGCTTTTCCTCCTCCTATCAGGCTGTTAAGAAAAAGCAATTAAGCTTTGCCCACAGAGGCAAAAGAGAGAGGATAAATAAGAGGTTAAGATAGGTGTTTCAGACAAATGCAACTGGTTACTAGTCTATCTCATGCTAGAGTTCAGAGAATCAGTGCAAGGGCACACTTCAAAATTACATCTTTCTGCTTCTATCATCAGGACTGCAGTGCTCCATCTGAATGGCGTCCAAAGTATATATCGTTGGCATACTTGCTCAAAGACAAACAGCCATATGGACCACCCAATGGAAGAAAGATCAACTTAAGCCTGCAAGCTAGACATAGAAAAATTAACAATCTGTTAAACTGTGACTTGAGAATTAGCTAAGAATAGTGCTTCAATGAAAATTAAGGCTGCCTTCCAGTGTCTCTCCCCACTCCGATCATAATCCTATTCATCTACTTTTTTAGCACACCATAGCTTGAAGTTTTCTTCAAATTCTCAGGCAAGCAGCATGAAAAGAGCAGCTGGTCAAATGCTACTGTTAATTACTGGAAAATCATCATTGTTAAACAACATAGGAGTTGCATTTGTAACCAAGTTTGCATGTTTTAATGTTAAGTATCTACATCTTAAAAGAAATGCTAGCAGTTTAAAATACATAAGCTGTGTCTGAGAGCATCATATCCAAGCCAACCCATCACAGCTGCAGGTTAAGAGGAAGATAAAAACAGTAGGGTTCGAACCAATGAAAACAAAAAACCCAATAAAACCCAGCAGAGAGATAGCTTTCATATACTGAAGAGGCACTGAAATAAAGCCATTGTCTATTGTGAAACAAGGGAGGGAACCATAATTTTCTGACAGCACAAGACTTACGACATAACTGGTAATGTTTTAGGCTAAATAAAACCTAGTAATATAAGATGGAAGTCATGTAAGCTTGTTTTACTCTAAGGGAGGTGCTTATACTTTTGTTTTCCATGTATCAACAATTTATTTGAAGTATGTACTTCCCAAGAACAGGAATCAGACTAAAATGCAGGTACAAAACCAGAACACTTATTTACAGTTAATTAAAAAATAAAATGGTATCTGGTAATGCTGGCAAAGCATTTTTCCACATCCCTTTCTGCTGTTTTAAGTCTACTAAGAAACAGAAAAGGATCTCTTACATGAAAGTCTATTTAACATACAGCACCACAATCTGCGTTTTTTTTTGTTTTGTTTTTTAAAAAAGTCTTAATATTTTGCAAGCTACATCATATCAAAACAGGACAAAGGCAGGACATCTGGCAGGCTAATCTTTTGATCCAACTTTGCTTCAATATATCACTATATACAGAGACCAAGAATAATCGAAGTAAGTTCTGGCTCAGTAGACAATTAGACATGAGTATTTTAAAACATGGATCTGCAGTGGATATATCTTAGTTCAGTGATCTTAAAGGAAGCTTAGATTTGGGAAGGAACTGTTCCGTCATATCCTCTATTTTGTTCTTCTCCACTGTAGCTGCAGATTTGTTCTCCTTATCCTTTTTGTGACTCCTTTTGTGCTGGGATTTAAAGAAAACACCCAATGTTAAGAGAATACAAAGAAATTAAAGACTACTTGCTAATGTACAATGCAGTATATAGTGATCTGAGGAAAAAGAGTCAGTAGATCTCCTGAAAAAGGTTCCTAATATTGCATTTACTAAAGAGATTTATTGTAGGTATCTGGAAGTTCAGTAGCTACTTTTAAGGGATCCATGACAAGTAAATTCACCATCCCCTGAAGCCAAACCCAAGCCTAATACACCAGAGGCTTACATTTACGCATTGGTAGAGCAAGAGGGTCAAAAGGAAGGAAGGAAGTAAAAAAAATCAGGAAAGAATCAAGAATGCTAATATTTCCATCTGGCCTCCAAGAAAATGCTCCATATCCAATTTCAACTTTACCATTAAAACATATGTGTTTATGTCTAGTAAATTATGACAATTTTTTTCATGCAGGATTATTTGTTGAGGCGTTTTCTACTGCCTGTCCAGCTTTTCAGAAATTTTGATTATTTTATCTGCTGCTAGCTGTTATCAGAATCTGCTGTTATTTTAGTTCAAGTTTAACAAAGTATATTCTACTGGATTTAAAGAAGTTGTGAGACTACACTAAATTATAGTAGGTGACTTTGTAATACAGCACTATTATGGAACAATAATTTTCCTTCACTCTTAAATACACAGCTGTTCAGAATATCTATGGAAGTTACCTGGAAAAAGGGAATGCCACCATTTGCGTGGCAGCATATGTTTGTATCCAGTAACGATCTGTCACTAGCAAAGCTTTCACTGGATTCTTGCAACCCTTCCTCCTCTTCCAACAGGTCCTAAAACACAAGTTTTCAGAAAAGCGTGTTTAATGTTGGAATTTCCTAGGTGAATGTACTAAGCGCGATGAGATCTATAGAAGACAAGGCACTTCCATTTTTGAAAAACAGAAATGTAAGTCTCGAAATAATTCATGTCTTCTCTTATTTTTCAAGATACTGTTTTTGTCAAAAGCTCAGCACACAACTCCAAGTACCCTATAAAACACAAAGGCTGCAACAGTTCTGAGGTTCTAGTCAACTCTCAACAATGGCATGAAAAAAACTCCAAAAAGATGTGAAATCTTCAATGAAGAGCCTCATTTGCCATTCATACACATACCTGATCTGCATTATCCTTTACCTCCTTTGTCAGACTGTTTAGCATAGCATCAAGCTTTGGTTGCTTTTGCCTTAATTGCTCCAGTAGAAGTTCCCGGGGTTCTGTCCTCATAAGTGTGACTGGATAGAAGTAGTCTCTCCTCTGTGGAGTTGTCCCTTTAATGAAGATTGTACACTAATGAAAGGCACATTAAAGGCACTTTCAGCATTTGCTTTAATTACAGATTCTCAATTTTACATTAACTCAATACAGAAATCATGCTTTGTTCAGTCATCATTCTTTGCATGCACCTTAAGAAAAGGTGTGAGGCTGCTAGTTACATTATGACCTCATTAACCCTCATTTATGAGTTCTGCAACTGAAATTACTTTCTGTAAGACCATTCTGTCCCCAACCTACTTTAAGTACCTGTTGGAATATCCACTTTAAGGTCTTCTTGCAGGAAACCATTAACCTGAGCCAGTCCACGTTGTGCTTCCTCATTAAGTGTCAGCTTCTGGTACAGAAGTAGCTCCTGATCAACCTTTATCTGATGAAGAAGGTCACTTAGTACCTTCTCCTCAGCAGCCTTTTGACTACCAATATGGTCAGCAATTTCAGCTATTGCTGTATCACAGTTTTCTCCATTTTTCTGAAAACAAAACAAAACAATCAAAAACACCAAGTTAACAGGAAAGGTAAGGTTATGGCCTCTTTTCTAAGATGTGGTGCATGATTAGTGACATGACCTGAAACGAAACAACAGAGAGACCTCAAATTGAGAAGTTTCGGTGCCAATTTTACACTCTCATTTTGAGAGCTATCTTCTGAAGAGAGTCAGTTTCTTAGAAAGTATGATCATTTTAGAAAGCTACTCATAAGAATAAAGATGATGCCATCTGGTTCAGATCAGACTCCTCATGCTCCTATGCACAACCCTGCACAGAATTAAGATATTCAAACAGAATTGAAAATCCTACAAGAACTAGAAGTTTTATGCATTTGCAGGGGAAAAGAAGGAAAACATTTATTTTTAGCCATTCCCATTGGAATGAAACTCCTGAAGTGTTCCGTGGATATAACAGATACAGGGCGTGTCTTGAGACTGCAAATGCTTTCAACAGTTAAGTTTTTCTTTCTGAA
The DNA here is from genome assembly GCF_009769465.1 of Tauraco erythrolophus. NCBI lineage: Eukaryota > Metazoa > Chordata > Aves > Musophagiformes > Musophagidae > Tauraco > Tauraco erythrolophus. The sequence goes on along the minus strand of NC_141473.1, from coordinate 18,279,429 downwards.
AGTTAGTAAAATGTCAGATTTGCCAATTTCATTACCTACTAGAACAATAAAACAAGGGTGGGAAGTGAAGTTTGTAATGGAAATTAAAAAAATTAGAGAAATAAATTCTCAGATAAGAGGCTAGAACTAGCAGATACATAAAAGGAATGCTTTCTGCCATAATGTTAATCCATCTGACCAATAAAGTCATTTGCATCCTCCAGAATATAGGTTGCATTTGATCATTGTGCAAATCTCCCAGGGACATTACAGGTAGACAAAGCTTTAGAATTAGAGACATATACTACCAAAAAGATGTAAAAAGCCCAAACTGCAAACGGAAGTTAGCCACGAGACTAATCAAGACACCATTTTTCGAGGTTATTTGCACTTTAAGTTCAAAGTCTTCCTCTTAAATTAAGCTTTTGATTTCCTCTAATTGCATCTATTTAAGCTGAGTAACACAAGTCTGCTTTGATAAAAAAACACACAATTTTCTTCTGACTATAATTGAGAACTTTTTTCCCCCCCTACAAACTCTACTGTAAAAGTTTGTCTTGTACTACAAATGACTATAGATACCTTTTGTAAACACTGAAGTTGCTGTTTCTCCTCATTGAGGGACAATAGCTGCTGATTGGTAAAGTTGACTATCTGAGCAGTTGTAAATTCACTCCATTTATCAGTATCCTGAGACATGTTTTTGAGATTGTTGAGAAGTTGTTGACAGTGGTCAGTGGATTCTTCCAGTATCATCTTGTTTTCAGCATTTATGATCCTGAGCTCTTGAGAGAAATTATCCAGAGATGCAACAAATTTGCTGTGATTGGAAGTTGTACTGCTGACTAGGTCTGTAGTTTTCCTACAACAACATATTTATAGCAGTTCAGAGATTTTGAAAGGTAGATTTTAACACATTTTACATTTAGAAATATTTGAGACCAGAATCAGTAAAGTAGTGCAGTTCTATCAAATCAGTTAACTATAATGTTGTTGCTCTATTAATAAATTTACAAATTGCAGCACTCAGCAGTATGTTTGTTAAATCTCCCCCTCCAAAAAAACTCTCACAAACTAAAGCCCAACAACTTTGGCAAGACCTTAGTTATTCAGTCTGCAACTGAATGCAGCATACTGCAATAGATACACTGTTACACTTCAAGCTAAGTTTTTACGGCATGAAGTTCTGAAGTCCAGCCACACTGAGGGCCGTTCATCAGCACATTGGTCCCAAAAGCATGGTCTCTTATCTGCAATACGCTCAAGAGACAAGTTTGAGGAAAAGCCTTGTAGAGCTACCTTTTACTCTGGGGAAAGGTGAACTATGGTCTACATTCTATGATAGAAGTCAGCTCTAACATACATGTCTTGTCCAGAAGACTTTATAAGCACATAAATATGAAGAGCATCTAATTTTGCAGTCCTCTTCATACATAGTTTTATCTTGCATCAGTATACACCAAAACTAATCTGCTCCTTACAGGTGAACATTTTCTTGCACAGCAGTGATGGCGGTCTTCAAGCTTCCATTTTTTGCGAGTACATTAGTTAAGTTCTTCTGAGTCTCCTGAGCAAACAGGTCAAGCTGGCTTTGCAGTGAGGACATTAAGTCAGCTGCACTCTATAAGAAAAACATCATACATTTCATGGTTATTCTGCACTTTCTAATGTTCTTAAAGGGTACTTGAAAGCCTTTATTAAAAATGCAACAAATAAAAGAGCTTTGTCATTCTAAAGCTGAAGGTAAAAATTTTTGTGTAAAGAAGATACAGACACTTCGCTTTTGGAGATATATATAAAGGCATAAATACTGGACATGTTCAGAGCAAGGGTAATTTTTTTTTTTTGTTACCTTCTTACATAAGCTTCTTAAAGCAGCCCAACAAAGGCTGATAAGAAACAGGATCATCAAGTTACTGTCCTAACATTTCTTCTGAAGCAAGTACAATGGTTTACTGCTACAAAGAGTTTAAATCAAAGCAAGCACTCTCACTTGGTGTTAGGATTTCTTCTTACTCTAAGGATACCTTTGTATGTGACAATCTCATCAATTCCACTTCTTCTTTTAAATTCTCACAATCATTCTGAAGCTGAGCAAAAACACTGGCCGTTTCTTCCTGTAATTTTTTCAGAGTGAGAGAAAGATCTCCAAAGAAGGCATCCATTTCATTTTTATGACCCTCCATCTTTGAAAAAAAGTTTTATTTAAAGTTAGATATTTGTCTCTAAGTGAGAACTGGATACTTCTCCCTAACATAATTTATACAGAAACAAACTCTACCTCAAGGAAATTGCCAAAGGCATTAACGAATTGTTGTGCCTAAAAGTTGGAAAATAACACTTAGAGCAATCTAAAGTTACAGACTGGAACTTGGTGTGGGCTTTTCCAAACACCAAAATTTGGCATGTGAGGTAGACAAAGTAGGAAGACACAGACAAGGCACTTGGTTAAAACAAGAGCAAGAAGGGAGAGCTGGTAAGTCACGGACTATTTGCTGTTTAAGTCTGTAAACTAATAAAATCCTCTAGACAAGGGGAGTTGATTTCACATGAGATGTAATTGACAGAAGGGGGAAGCTTCAGTCAGAGCAAAGATTTGTTTGGTCACCAGAACAAAGATTTATTTTTGACAAAATGGAAAGAAAGAGTGAGGCTGCAGTTCTATACAAACATCATGAGACAGAAATAAAAATTGCAGCTAAGAACATTTTTATAAGTGCCATGTTGTCTGCACTTACGGTTATTATTAACGAGATACAGCATCGCATTCCCTAAGAATCAAAGCGACTACAGAAAAAGTTTGGTATGACAGCAAAAGAAATTGATAGTGATAAAAACTTGTCTAAGTTGGTTATTTTAGATTTCTAAAATTCAGGATAATATCAAACATTTGTCATATGTAGCTTTAAGCATTCACATTTCAACATTCTTCTGTGGCATTTAGGTAAGCAGTTGTGCCAATATAGGTAACAAGCAAATATACTACACACAGAAGTGGAAAAGCAGCTTGAAAGAAAGAGATAAAAGGCAGAAATCATGGGACAGAACAAAGAATAAAAGGCCAGACCAGAAGTGGAAACACTCTGACACACTGCAGAAAAAACACCACAAAGTTATCTGTAAATTAAATAAGAGAAGAGCACAAGGTAAGAGACAATTTATGTGCGTTACCTTGTCAGCCACAGCAGAATATTTCTTCATGTTACTCTGAAACTGACAGTTTAGCCCCAAGACAAATTCTACCATTGGTGTCAAGCTATTTAACGCTTTTCCTAATCCACATGTATGTTCCTCCTAGGAATAGGGGTAAAAAAAAAAAAAGAGTAAACCAGGATATGACTGTTACCTTCATCTGCATTTGTAAGCAGCAATCCATATACATATCCATGTACTCTGCTATTACAGTATTTGCTATATAGTATATTACAGCTTGTGGTGGTGACATGGAAGGGGAAGTGGGGAGGGACAAAATCATGGCTAAGTGCTGATGCGGAGACAGGTAGAGAGCATCAGAAAAAATCCATACAGTATTTACAGAACTCCTTTTGATCGAGAGCAGTTTCATATATTTAAACAAAATTAAGTAATGTAAATTTACTAACAATTAATCTCAGCAGCTCAGCTTTACAACCAAGTGACAGATTCTCATGTTGTATTATTTTTTCAGACATGTGAGAAACTTCAGTAGACACCAATTCTTTAACAGAGGCAAAAGATGCCGATACAACTGATGCAAGAATATTAGCTGCTGCTGAACTGGTAGACAGGAGGTCACCTATGAAAGAAATGAAGAAGAGTTACAATTTTTTTTTTTTTTTTTTTTTTAAAGTTCCACTATAAGATAGGAACTCTTTCTATTGCATATCACCTTATTGCCTCTTACAGCACAGGAAGGCTGTTGATCATCCTACATACATTATAACTGGTGCAACTGTAATCATTACATTGCTTAAAATAAAGCCTCTTCCACTTACCAAAACAGATTCATTTTAGGAAACAGTCTTTGGTACTATTGTTGCAAAAATTCAGGATGACATATTGATACAGGTATTAACACACTTACCTATAAAATTTGTGTAAGATGTCAACATCTGTTGCTGCTTCAAACTGTTTTCACTAACTGAATCTTGTATTTTGTTGAACAAAACATTCATCTGTCCTGCAAATCTATTTTGGATGATAGCATTGTGTTGATCAACAGCCTTCTTACGGTCCAGTTTTGCATGGAGACCAGATACATCTTTTGTAGTTTCTTCAACAGTACTAAGTAACTACAATTTTTTAAAGTTATTTTAGTCAGTCTTTAAACAAGAAGTCAAGCAAGTATTATGTAAGGAAAGACAACTGTAGTTATAAGTTAAAGGAGAACTTATCTCCCTAGAAAGACAGGTATTTCCCTTTACATCAAATTACAATTGTTCTTAATCCTGGTGTTATGTCATTTACAGTTTTAGAACACGGGAAAAAGTTACCTACTAGACTATTTTGACTTTGAAATTAAAGTATTAATAAAGTACATCCTCAGTATTTAAGAAATTAAGGTATTTATCACAGAATAGTAACTGAAAAAAATGCTGACCACTTCTGCTTTTTCTGAAAGATCTGACAGTAAATATATTCTTTAATACTACTCAAGCAAGAGGTTTTGAGTCCTAGTTCTGTGATAAATAACTTAGAATTCAAATGTAGAGTGGATTCTTGGATTTGTAGTCAGTGTAAATAATTTCTGTACCCATTTCTCTCACACAAACACTCTACAACCCACATGCAAAAAACTAGGCAACCCCTCCCAACCTTACAGGAATCTGAGTGGAAAGAAATGTTAATTTTGACTAAAGATACAAGTTTCATCACTTTGCAGTTTAAATAGCAGGACACACTCTCCCACATCATGTCTGTTTCGATAATTATGACCAATCTAGAAACACATCAAAACCATACCCTAAAACATAGAGGTGACAGGGCAACAGTTTCCATTATTCACTCAGTGAGTGTTAATGACTGCACACATCTCCACGAGGCTTTTTGCTATTTTTCTACTCCAGCTATATATAACTTACTCTTTTGTGGGGCCAACCATAAGTTTCTGGTAAAGAAAACTACTTATTCTGCAGAACAACTCATGACAACAGGTACTGCAAAGCACTGGAACTTGTGACAGACTGGCCTGAAGGAAAAGTAGCTCCAGACCAACCGGTGTGTTTAGCAGTCAGCTGTCAATATTACCACAGAAAAAGTCCTGCAATCTTAAATAGCTTTTAATCGTAATATAATTTATAGAGAGCGCTAATCCTAGTTTTCTATCTTGAATTCAGGTTTTGTCACCTTTGCATCATGCTTTCACAAAACGATTTCCTTGAAGAGCCTGTGAAACTCCTAAACGTGAGAAGCTACTGTTACAGTTAAGTGCAAGAACTGTGACAACCTTGCTAGCTGTGCCATGAAGTTTTTGTTCAGTGTTTTCCAAAACTGAAACCACGTATTCTTCTTCAGCCAGATGAACCTTGGTTTCTTGCAGATCTTTTTGTGTTTCTTCCAGTTCCTTCTCCTTGATTTGAAGATCTGTTTTACACTGTTCAAGTTCATTTTTACTAACTGTGAATAGTTCAGTGATCTAAAGTGGAAGACAAACATCAATAGGGCACAACTGCTTTTTGTAAGTTCATCAGTCCCACTCCACAATACCAGAAGCAAAGTTGTCAACTACTAATGTAGTTTCAGCTACTTAAACCTAAACTATAGATTTGTATAGTCTCTGCATTCACTGAAAATATCACAAAACAATACCATTTTCTCTGTAATAATCCCTCGCTTCCCCACTCAGATCACAGACCAAGAAAAAAAAAATCTCACTGAACTAGCCTAAGCAGAATGAAGAGTCAGTAAAGCCGATTACAGAGTAGTTACATATTACAGCAAAATTAGTATCTACATTTCTTTTAAAGAGGAAGCTCCTATTTTCTGTGTAATTTGTTAATGAGAGCTTATCACCTTCTCCTCTCATTCTTCACTCCTAAGCAGATATCTGTCAACTGATATGATACCATTTTACAAGTAGGCTTTTGCTGAAAACCCAGCAAAGTAAATTAAAGGTAAAGTAGTAGATATTACAACAGCTTTAAAAAAATAAACATGACATCCTGCAATTTCATATATGATATTTCGAATTCCTAACTTCAAGGATTAGGAAGCTTCCACTCTTGACTAACTAGGGAACTTTAAGAACAGAAACTCTTCAGACTGTTCTTTGCTCAAACATTTTTCCTTCTCCCCCAAAAGGTCTATTTCATTTTTAGGCAGATTTAAGCCACAGTTGAGAAATATCACTTACTCTTTTCACTTCTTCCTCCATGACACTGATTTTGTCAATGTACTCTGCAATTTGTTCTTCCTGAACTGTCAGCTTTCCATTAAGGGCTCTGAAGCAAGGATTAAAACAAATAAATCAGATTAGTCAAGTAAGAGTTGATTTCAAGATTATCTACAGGTTTTCATACTACATATTTAGTAATTTCAAAAACTAAGTATTGCCAACTTCTGTATGAAAAGCAGGTAATTTTCACTTAAAGCAGAAAGGATTTAAGAATATCTTCCCCTGTAAACTTCGAGTGTAAGCTAGCCTTCTTACAAAGCAAAGTAAATTATATCAACTTTGCTCTCCCATACGAGCTTCCACTGAAAGAAAGGCTGCATAGTAATTTCGCATCCCGGCTACGTTTATGGTAATTTTCACATATAAATAAAATTCTCAGTGCAAACCTACTCTTTAGGCTTCTATCCATGTAATAAATAATTTCTAAAGAACAAGTTGACCAGTAAATTAAAGTCTCCTGACTATTCAATTTTCTGGTGTGAAAACACATCTGAAAGCATTCCTGTATAAGGATAGATACCAGTATCTGAGATTTGTTGTTAGTCATTTTACAGAAATTTTGAAAACATACTCATAATTTTCAAGGGAAATATAGACTCCATTTTTTTCTCGTGCAGCAGCAAGGTCTCGCTTCAGACGCTCAATCTCTTCAGTATATTCCTGCGTAACGAAACAATCATGGGTAAACCTGAAAATTTCTACTTTGCTTTCAAGATTTAGCTTAACAGATACTTCACAAAGATAGCGCTCTGTGGAAGTTTCCAATAAGCACAGGAGCAAAGCACTTCACTTCTGTTCCAGGTAAGTTCTGTACAGCACCATTTAAATTCACACCATTGGATTATATGCAGAGCATTGAAACCGCCTATTTGAATCGCACTTGACTGCACGTAACATTTACAATGGGAATCGCAGCTTCTTCAGTAGCAGTCGGCTACTTTATATTGGTTCTTCCTTCATTACTTCCTGGCAAGTTCACTTTAATTCAGGTACTTTCTAGGGAATGAAGCTGCTAATACAGCAAGCCCAGAAGAAAATATCCAGTGTCATTTAGTGGCTCTCCACTAACTTGTAAACAGGCAATCCATACACAGTCACAGCTGATAGCCCTCTCTGTCCAGCTTCAGTCTTAGTTTCAGTATCTGCAAAGTGACTAAAAGCTGCACCTGTAGAGCAGCTTAGTTTGAAAGCAGTAGCTCAGTGACTAAAATTGCCTCAGAAAAACTTTGCTACTCATTGTAGTTTCTCCACAACGTCATAATTCCTGCATAGCAAAAGCTATGCTAATAAAACCAAATCTAATCTGTAACTTCATGTGAAGATCTGTCTAGTTTACCTTAATAAGAGCTTTTTTTGTTAGCTTCTGATTAACTTCAGGCTTGTTCATGATGTTCTTTGCTCTGTGGGCATATTCCAGTGTACTCAATGTTTCCTGTGATAAATAGATGTAACACTAGGTCAAGCTGAGGAGTTAACTCTTATTTTTGTACTATTAGCAAAATATAATATCTATTTAAGGAACAGATTTTCAGACTTAAATTTACCTCAAGATTTATAGATGCAGGAGAAACTGTGGCAATTATTGATGTTTTTGTTCGTCCTCCAAGAGAGTCTTGAAGGATTCTTGTGAGTTTAGATTCCCTGTATGGAATATGTGGGGCTCTTTCTACTAGAGCAGTAATAACTCTTCCTAGTGTCAGGAGAGACTGGTTGATATTTCCAGCTTCACGAGCTCTTTTGTCAACTGCTCCGGATCGACCAATATTTTCACTTCCTGCAAGATCAACCTGAAAGACAAGAGGAAGGACATGCTTCTGTCAAATCACCCTGCAGAATGCTAGCCCCATAGCGTTGCAGAATGCAACACACATGAACTATCTTATGAGCTGTTCAGGAGACGTTGGGGTGACAAATGGGACTGATGTTCCTCCGAGTAACAAATATAGTTCTTATCACTTGAAAACAATTGAAACAATGAAAAACAATTATTTTTCCCCTTATTGGAAAAAAAACCCAGCTTAGATCCTCAAAAGAATGAGGTCAGATTATTCTAGTTCAGTACTTTAAGAACGTCATCAATGTTGTTTAGTTCAAATACTTACCAAGTTTAGCTTCCCAATTTTAACAAGTTCTTCTCCATCTACTGTTGTTTCTTTCATATGGATGGTAATCGAAAACACTGAGTGGGAACGGCTATAAAAGAATTCAGTTTCAGACAAACATCCCATTAAAGCCAAATGAAAGCCAAATTATTTGCTTGCTACAAGACACTGCTGCAAGTTAGGTATCCATGCTCTTTTCAGGGAATGCATTTGGCCCATTAATTGAGACTTGCATGTTTTCAATACACAAAGTCATTCTACCAAGTATATTTTTGTGTGTGTACTTATGAACACAGTACTTAAAATCAGTGATGAAGCAACTAGATGATGTTTTCTTCATTCAGTCACGGTAAATTTTATCTATTTAAAGCAAAACCAAGAGAAACACTAGGGTTTTTTTAATGTTTGTGTGTTCTCAACTCGCAGACATGTCAGGAAAATTGGCTTGTAGATTTTTTTTTTTAGTCAATACACTAAGAACAGTATTACAGAATGTAAGATTAAGAAGTTTAGTTTTCTCTATTCAGGCTAAGAAAATCAGCAAGTAGCTGAATCCAATGTTAAAAATTTAGATGTTCATTCAGTTTTAATTCAAAACAGTAGTACAGTTTAAGATGATTTTAGCTTGAGCTTATTCCTTTAATAAGTTTTTACAATAGGAAGCTGACGCATATATAAAACCATAGATGTCAAATTACACCAGTTTGACTATGCATAAAACAACGGTTCAGGCAGAATGAATTCTTTAAATTCCCTGTAATTTCAGACGACATTAGTTCTGCGTTCTAATCTGCAGTAGCCAAATACCCATTTCTTTGCACCAGCAGTCAGATGTGCTCAGTATATCTTTGGTTTAAAACATGACATGGGCCGGGCATTCCTTGCTTATTGCAACACTGGATCACTACTTGTTCATAGTTACATGGATATCATATCTGCAGTTCAAGAATGAGAAATCAGTAATAAAACAATTATATTCTTGACTAAGGTGTCTCTACTAAGTAGCTTCTGACTACGAGTTGCAATCATATGAAGTAGCCTGTCTTGACATAAAAAAACCCCTAGATCTTAGATCCAAATTCCGCAATCCTATCTGCAAGTTTTCAGAAGCTGGGGTTTGAAAAGGTGGTCTTGTGTTGACCTGTAAAAAAACAGATCTTAGCAGTATTTTGAAATTCCAGCTTCAGTAACAAATCCTAATATACCATTTTCTACTGCTGGTGAGGAAAGGAAACAATACCTGAGACTCTTACACCAATTTTTTTATTTAGTAAACGGGATTGGCAAAAAAAAATCCTACCACCCATGACAGCTAGAACTAAGACAAACCTCTTCTCTAATACAGGTATATCAGCTAAACATCTTCCAAACTTGAAAAGACTACAGTCTTCTTTTTGAAGATGTACAACATCTACTGCAGACAATATTTATCTCATGCAATGTGTTTCAGTTACGCATCTGTCACACTTCTGTCTTTTGTCTCCAGAGGCATAGAAAGCTTTGAGAAAGTTAACTTCTTAACTTCGAGTTATAACTAAATTTCGACATTCTACATGCCAGACTAAGAACATTCTGCTACTTAAATCTCAGCCGGAGTTAGGTGGAATGCCAACGCTTCTGTTCCAACTAGACACTGCATATTAACAAGGGATATATTCATAACAAAGCATGGAAACTCTAAACAAGAGAAAAAGCTTATGTAAAAAAACATGCAGAAAGAAACAGCTTGCCCATTTTAAAGATGAGAAGCATTCAGATTTTATAATGCCCCTTCAAATATCTCTTAGAATCATCCCATAGGATGTGATAACAAAGTTTTAACTATGCCTTTCTAACTCACATTTGGCAATCTGAACTGCAATACACAATCTCAAGATCGTGCCAGTTTTGCATTAGCTTCAACATCTTTTACTTCTTTGGCAAGACTCGGTTTAACAAAACAAGAACAAAACAAAGTTTCTGAAATGGGGAAGATTTGTACCTGGAATATGCATTCATGTAAGTAGCTGCAGTTGTTCTTTTCGCTGCACCCCTTTCCAGGATTTGGTAGACTTCATTTTTGTTGTGTACAGTTATTTCTTCCAAGCCTTTAATAATTACACCCCTCTGTCAGAAAACAATGCATGCTTATTATACACATCTCAACAATCCTGAAAGTCTTAAAATAACAAATTTTCGAAGACAGCACTAACCTTGTTTCGAGGATCATCAAACATCTGCAGTCTTTCTCCAACATCAGGAGTAGGATTCAGAAGATCAAAAAGCTCCTCATTATAGATTTCCAAAAGAGAGACTTTCACCGAGAATTCGGTACCGTTCTCTGTGAGTTTTTCAAATATTTGATGCAATGTACGGGGTATTATACCTGCTAGCGGATCCTATAAATTGAAGTGTTTATACATAAATGTACTGAAAGAGATTTGGGGACTAGGGGTGCAATTTCAGCTAAATAGTCTGATTTGATATAAGCAAAAATACCTTGGACAACGACCATTTTCCATATAAAGATCACCAAGACTTGTATGCATGCATTAAAGATATAAAGTTTTGTTTGTCGTATAGATGAATGAGATCACTTGTTAATTTACGAACATTTAAGGAAAGTTAGCCTCAGGGTTAGAAAGGCATCAACTTTAGGTTTTCTTTAGCCTTCTGCAATTTCTAACTTTGAACTACAGCACAGAGAAGAGAAATCTCAGTAGGGAAAATGTACCTCTTCCCAAGTATATTCCTCATTGGGTGACCGCTCCCCTTCCATTGTGAAGGTCTTACCAGTACCAGTTTGGCCATAACTGTGAGAATAAAAAATTAAAATGTAAACAAGAAACTAAAATTCAAATAAAATTTTCTAATAATAATTATTGGCTTACTTACGCAAACACTGTACAGTTGTAACCCATAATAACTTCATCCAAAATAGGACACACAACACTCCGGTATACATCAATCTGCTTTGCCTGAGCTCCAAAAACCTGTTGAGGCAAAGACCACACATCCCATTTATGCGTACAGTAATGTATAGCATCACACAACACAGTAATCAGACCATATTTGAGAAATGTACAGCTTGTTTCCAGAAGTCCCCAATTTGACAAGCAGTTACCATATCAAATGTGTAAGTCTTCCTTGATGTCTTATCTGTCACTCCTCCAGTGCGAACACTAACTTCCTTTCTTGCTTGGTCACAGTCTACAACAGCATAGGAGCTTGCTTTACGTTCTGAGGCATTAAAAGGCCTAAAAAGACAGGAGTTAAGAATCTCAGATTGATATCATTGCTAACAAGAACATAAACTGACAAAGCAGCAATATCAGTCAGTTTAAGGATCCAGAATAATATAACTGGGCAAAAGGAACATAAAACTTTTAACTTAATTTGTTTAATAATTGTTTAAGGAAAAATTGCTGCAATTTGGCAGTTTCCAGACCTTGTTTCTCCTTCTATCCCTATGGGACAACTCAAGCATCTATAACTTTTAGTTTGTTTAGGTATGTATTTTTCAAACAAGTCCATAAAGTCTTCAACTTTCATTAGAAAATGTTGTTCAATTGCAGGGGGTAAAGATTATACATACCAAATAGTTGTACAAATAAGAGCCTTCAAAGCAGGAAAAACTTACACATGAATGTTAAGGCAATAGTGAATCAAACTAATTAACTTCATTTTTTAAAAATTTTTCATTTACACAAGCAATGAAGCCTACATCTTGCAGCGATGACACAACACTAAAGCACCAGAGATACTAACAGATCCTACTAGTAGCAGAACAATAGATAGCAATACCAGAACCTTTATAACATTTATAAATGTTGATGCATTTCAACAGAATTTTTAAATTGTGAATAGAATTTAATAAGACAACAAAACATTGGATTTGGAGGGAAAAAAAGTCCACGTATCTTTTTATTCTGATTGAGCTTTAAGTAAAGTTTAACAGAAGCGTAATAAAAGTTTAGAAAAATTTATCACTAAGTTACTTAAAATCTGGTGCACACGATTTTCCTTGAAGAGGTATTTGCAAAAATTTCTCTTAAAAAGCACGGAAATGACCATGGGCTGAAAACTAAAAGCATGAAACACTATTTTATTACTTGTTTAGCAGTGCTGCTGCACTGAATGTCTTTGCTACCTGTATAGTTGACCTCAACAGTCAACTTAAAAAATACAACTTCTACAACCTTAGCAACCTTTAAAATATTTTGGCAGTAGAGGCACTTCAGATGTTGTTTCCTTAAATTCTAACGTACAAAAAATTATAAAAATAAAAACAATACCACAAGTGAGCGGCATCTTGAATTTCCTGACTCTTGTGGCTAACGTTTCCTCCTCAACATAGTACTGAGGCTGAAGTGTTAGATTCTAAACAGACCACTAGACACTGTGGTGCAAGACTGATTGGTGCCAACAGATGATCACTAAAATCTTGTTCACAGGAGCAAGTTACAGTTTTGGTTTTGTGACTTTTAAAACAGAAGGAGGCTGAACAATGAATGTATTCTGCCCTATAATGATGTAACAGTGAACCAGTCAAATGCAGGAGCCTTATGGTATGATAGCCCACATCTGTGAGATTAGAAGAACAATTCAGCTAAACTGGAGCATACCTGCAGACCATCACCACGCATGGCTAGATAAGGAGCAACCCGGTACACTATGCTGACGTTTGATCACAGGTTCATCCCCTTAGTCATGAAGCGTATTAACAACACTAATGCATGCATTTTGAGTTCCCAAATTCATGTTTTACCGAAGCATAGTGAATGTGCTGTTTGAACAGGTTTTTGATAAGCTCAGACAACTCAGGTTTTGGAAGCGAATTAACACAATTGCATCTATCTACCTACCTATAAGATAAGTAAAACCTGACTGATGCGGAAGAAAAAGGCAGAAGGAATATTTACTAGGTGAAACACACAGAAGCTCTATTAAAGAAAAAAAAAAACACTGTATAGGAGGCAAGAGTGAGCTAGAAAGTTTTTAGGGGTTAGAGACGAATTCTTGGAATAGGACCTAGTTTATGCCTTGCAACAAAAGCAAAACTCTACACCATGGACAATCCTGGTGCTACTGTCATACTGAGCGTTATATTTAATTAAAACATACACTGATACTTAGTGAGGCTGTTGCAGAACAATTGAGACTAATCAGATGAAGAAAATGATTGCTCTTGACAGCATTTCAAATTCAATTGCTTCGATAAAGTAATTCTTGTTTTTCAATAGCCTTGATTTACATCAACACTTTCATCAATCCCATAACGTGTTTCAACAGCTTTTTAGTTGTGTTGCAAGAATAAAAGAATATCGCTTTTAATTTCTATTTTCATTGTGCATCTGTAAAAGTAGAACTTCCAAGCATGAGGATACAATGATTTCAAAACGCATTAACAACAAAAACACGTAAGCTAACATTTGCAGTTCTGGCTCAAAAAAAACCCACCTTCCAAAGGTATTTTGAAAACTATTGTTAACCCATTCGCAGTATTACAGATTTAACAAGTAACATTTTAAGAACATTTAAGATTCAGTATCAGTGAACAAATCTTTAAAGCCACGTCTAAATTACAGAGACAGACTAATTTTATGGTACACGAAACTTTGTCATATCATATAAAAAAAAATTCATCTCATCAACCAAAGCAGTTAGTCACTATTACTTAATAAGTTGAGACCCATAGCTTTTCGTCTGAATTCGGAGAGCCTGCATCACTGAAGTTGTAAGACAGATGCACGAAAACGGGTGTAGCAAAAATCCTACTAGCTGTCAAATCGTAGCGTCTTCCTACAGAAGCTAGAAATTGTTACACCGTTCATTTTGCGGAAGCGCTGGCTACAGGGGCCAGCCACACAGCGCACGCAATTAATGCCTCGGACAAGCACTTCACAGTGCAGTAACGGGCGCCGTTTGGCGGAACCGGCGGCCTCTCCAATAACGGCACGATCGGGAGAGGCATCACGCAGATCCCCTTCCCCAGAGCCGCCGAGCAGCAGCTCAGCACAGCCGCAGGCTGCGCGGCGCCCCGTCACACGACCCCCCGCAGGACAGCGCGGCGAACGTTTCAGACGGAAGGGATTGACGAGGAGGGAGCGCGCCATCTCCCCGCGGGTCCCCGCCGCGGGCTGGCCGCAGGGGAGGCCGCCGCGCCTACCTGCACCGCACCACCACCTGGATGTTCTTGCCCTTCTCCTCCTTCTTAGCGCCGCCGCCGCCGCCCGGGAAGCTGGAGGAAGCCATGGCGGGCCTGGGCACGCAAGCTGCCGGGGACAGAGGGGAAGCACCGGCCGCGTCGCTGCGGGGTCCGTGGGGCTCGGGCCAACCGCTCGCCTCAGCCGCCGCCGCGCTCCAGCCGGGGGCGCGCGCTGCGCCGCCGACTTTGAACCACGCACCTTCCCCCGGCCCGGCCAATCAGCGGGGGCGCGCGGGGCACCATGGGACTGATTTTCAAATCCCGGCGGTGCCGCCCCGCCCCGCCGCGAGCGCACTGTATGCTGGGAGCTGTGGTGCCCGGTCGGCCGCTATCACGTGGCCGCCGGCGATGGCGGCCCGCTGCTGCCCGTGGCACCCGGCGCGGCGTCACGGCAGGGCAGGCAGCACGGTGAAGGACGGGTCGCGCGATGACAGGGGAAGGCGGATCCCGCGGACCAGGATCGGGGCCGGGGGTGCATTTGCGTTACGGCGTCTGGCCTGGTCCCCCACACCGCTGTGACGTTATTCCTGACGTCAAACTCAAACCTGCTGTGCAGCTATTTTTTTGCGACCATTACCGCGCGCGCTCCCGAGGGGGCAGCGGGGAAATACACCACCTCCTTTGCAGCTGCCACTGAACATCCATCCATGTGAGGGCACCCAAACTTCTCACCTCCGTTATCTCTCTGCAAGATTGACATCATCCTTGCAATCTTCCATCACAGGTCAGGCCCTCTGGCCATCCTTTCTGCTATCCCTGCCGGCTCTCCAGTGAGTCCCCTCTGAATCCTACATCCAACTTCCAACGTGTTTGCAGGCTGGCATTGCCTGCTCCATTACTGGGAAAATCCTACGTCAGAACGAAAATAAATAGTTAAAGGCTCCGGACAAAGCACCACGAGTGCACAACATCCGCCCTTTTATTTTGGATTACTAGATCACGTGAACCACTCTCCCAGTACACATTTGCGTCCTCTCTCTCGCAGTTTAACGTCTGTCACCCTAGCTTCCCTGCGACAGCCTCCTTCGAGACGGCATTAAAAGCTTTGCCAGGTGGAGATCTATGATCTACGACAGTCTTGTGGGTAGAGAGGAAGAAGCAGACGTCAGAGAAGATTTAACTGGTCTGACACACTTTGTTCTCCACAAATCTGTACTGGCTCCTACAGACTGTCATACTGTCATTTACTTGTTATGGCCCACCGTGCTACAGTGTTTTGCTGTTGTTGTTCTAGGGCCTTCCCAGTTGCTGAAATTTGGATTATCCACCTATAATTTGGGAGGTTCACCCCCCCTCTCCTTTTTTTTAAGTTGGCTGCTTTGAAACTTACCTCCTCCTTGAGTTCTTAAAGTTAATATCAAATGAATCCTAACCCGGAAGGTTATTACGTGCCTCTACCATTTATCTTAACAGAACAATGTCAGAGCCAATCGATCTTACACTAGGCATGAAGAACAGGATCTGAGAAATACACACATTATTTTTACAGAAAATGGCATGATGTGTTGGATTCCTAGCCTGCTGTGAGCAGAAATTCATTCAGAAAACATTAACATTCAACAAATTTGTCTGCAATTCTAAATATAGACTGATGATGAGACAGGACAAGAGCCATGAAATCTTCACAGTGATGAAAAATTTTAGTTTCCAGCGTTTCTGAGAAAGTACTTTCTTTCTGCTCCATGCAAGACTTTACTGCTCACATGCCAATGAAAACAATACAGTCTTAAAGTATACATAGCATATAAATACATTATATGAAAAGAAAACTGCTTTGCAAGGACAGCCATTTGGAAGTTAGTAACTGCCAGATGAATTACTGCCTTTCAACATCAATTTTTAACCTTTTGGCCTCAAACCTAGAAATAGGGCAATGATTCTGCAGAAAAAGCTTGTAGCAAAACACTTAGAAAATACAGATTCCTTAGTTGTCTATGCATATAAATTTTAACAGTCTTATAGTTTAACTTTCCAACCAAAATTAGGTCAGTGGGTTGCTATTACTAAGACATGATATTTCTTTTCCCTCTAGTGAAACACTAAAAATCACAATAATGCATTTTGTTTCAGGTAAGTGAAGATTTAACCAAGCGGGAAAATTAATATGAGATGAAAGTGATATCCACTTCAAACATATTGAGACCACCCTTATTCTCAACTGCTTTTTGTTAAGAGTGAAAATAATTCATGCAGACAATTGTGCAGGAGCTATTGCTAGACTGAAAAGTCAAACGCAGGTACGCAAGTATAGTGCACCTTTGCCTTTTGCTCTATACTCCTTCACACAGATCATACAAAAGGAGGCAGCACTGAAACACAATAAGTCTTTTCTTCCCAGTTCTGCCTGTTTGTTCTTTGCTAGTATGAAAGTGTAACTTCATTAGTCAGAATTTTGCTTAAAATATAAACATGTCTCTCAGAAACACAGAAGAAAAGATTATTCATTCCTGCATTTAAACAAGAAGAATCTATTTAATTACTGGCTGATCGCTACCTTTGCCACAGCTGTGGTAAGTGGTAAACATGTATTTCTGGTAATCAAGTTAGCTTAAAAAATGCACACACTTTAATAGCTGCAGCTCTGTTTTACAAGGTTGATTTATAGCATAGGTCAATCATTTTCTTAGACTAGGCAGAGCCTGAAGATACTTAACCACTATAAAAACAAACTAAGTAACAGGGAGCTAGCATTTCACAAGCAATAAAAATAAATATGAGAAAAAAGACACAAGAATACTTAGGATAGTCGTAACAGTGGTTGGGAGAATGACCTTTAAGAAGGCAAGTACATCATCTGTGACAAATACATTTTTTTTTTTTTGAAGAGAGACAAAAATGTTACAGAAAAATAAATTATATAATAATACATACAACTGCCAATGTAACAGCTTCAGTAGAGGTTACTAATCCCCAGTTGTTGATCAAAAAGGACAATTTTTCACTAAAGCTTGCCAACAAGAAGTCATTGTATTATGGCGATATTCATAGACAACACGTCTCAAAAAAAAAAAAAAAATCATTGTTTTCCTAGGATTTAAATCAGATGACTTGGATAATTACAGGTATGCAGGCCTCACAAATAGTAAAATTGTTGACACTAAACATGATTAGCTAAGAATTATGAAAGGTTATAATAATGGAGAGATATAATTAATACAAATTATAAGTTTGGGTGAGACTTCTTCAGGGCTTAGTAACATCTGTTTTGATTACCAACATGCTACACAGTCTAGGAGCTATAGTGGACATGTGGAGAGTTTCATATTGTTTAATATTGCCAGTGACATAGGAAGAATTTACTGATTAATTGCATATTCATATTAAAGGGGAGATGACCTGCACCTCAGGTAAACATAAAGCAATTTCTAGCCTTTGAACAGCCTGTCCAGTTGGCCAGTAATATTCTAAACTCTGTGCTGTCAACGTACAGAAAGTTAAACAATAAAGACTTACACACACTGTACTGGTATATTCTCAGATGAGGACAGTGTTCTCCTTGAGTCAAAGTAACAGGATAATTATTTCATTGTTAAAAATGAAAGATACAATGCAATAAAATAACTACCTTATCGTTAAAAATTAAGGACTTAATGCATAACATGATTAAACCCAGAATTGGTTTCAACTAACCAGGGAAAATACACAGAATAAAGGATACCTTTTTTTTTCTGCATGTGTGTCTGATCACTGTCCGACACAGACACAGATGGTAGCACTTTTACATCTTTTTATAGTTACAGTCACCATAATAAAAAATAAACACCATGTGTAGAGGGGTGTATGCATTTCTGTAATTAGCTCAGAATAAAGCTAATAGTTTTCCATACACTTACCTATTTTCAGTTAAGGCATGCAGCTGGATGACATCCTTTACATAAAAAGAAAAACAATGAATGGGAAAATTGGAAACATACAGACTTGACAGGACCCATGGTAGTCAACAGGAAAGGTCTCCTTGGTTTCTCAGTATCTTTTGACTTTAATATTTAAATTCATTCAGTATTTTTATACCAAGAGCAGCCAATAGATGATCTTTCTTCCATATACGCCTTGTCATGAAATTGCCACTATTTATTTTGGAGTGAAAAGAACAATCATAAGCTATACTTTTTTCAGCCTGAGGCCAGTTTGCTACAAAGCTCTTTTATATACAATTACAACTGGAAATTAATCCCAAATTTTAGCTAGGTGGAAAAATATGCCTCCATTAGAAGCATATCAAGACTATAGTTTTACACTTGCGGCCTCTTAGCTTTCAAGAGGAATATAAAATAGTGGTTTTATTCTAAATTATTTGTAACCTGCCTACTTTGAGGATCACTTTTCCTGCACTGTACAGTTATGTCACATATCCTGAAGAGGGATCTCCACACTGCTACTCCATAACGCTTCTTTGTGGGATTTTTTGAATAATTTCCACACTTACTCTAAGCCGTACTTAAGTTCATCTGGTCTTTTGGACAACGCCTGTTTTTCCACTAGGGCAGATGAAGGCAGGACTGAAAGCACCAATTGTCTACGAGCAATTAAAGTTTCATAGGGAAGAAATCTTAGCTGTTGGACTACATTGAGAAAGGAATTTTACTGAAAGTCCTCTTTACTTTTGCTGATGGTGTTGTATTAAAAATACCTGTAAAACATGGAAAAGATATCAAAAATAGTAGATAAGTGTAATTTTGGCTAGTAAAAACTGAAACACTGGTTAGATTGCAAGAACATAATCTGCTGCGAATAAACATCAGTGCCATCAAATAGCCGCTAAATTAGCTTACAGTGGATAAAACAGGTGTACAGTACAGTAGGTGTGACCTCTATTGCACACCTCTGCTGCAATAGTTATGTCAGATGCATGAAGAGGTGTGATCTTTCATCACCACAGCTACAGAAGCAGAAGCACTTGCTTTAGCTGCAACTATTAGCAGAACACCAGTTTTGCTGGCGCAGTCTACTTTGCTTTCTCAGGATCGCCCCTGTGTACATCCTAGGCAAGATCTATAAGGAAAGGCAGGATTTATCAGAGCAGCTAAATATACATCAGGCCAGCATTAGCTAAATATACATGTTCGGCCACATTAGGCTAGCGAACTCTCTGTCAGGATCTGAAAAAGGAATAAACTGCCTGGGACTCTCTATACTTTTATAGCTTTCACCTCTGTCTAATAACTGATACAACATGCCTACAAGTTGTGTTAAGGGCAAAAGCATTTCTACTATACATCCAATTTAAGAGAGTGACTCCAATTCACAACCTCTTAATCCCCCAGTTGCTTCAGAGAGAGAGGAGATAGATCATGAAGAGGCACTCATCCGGCAGCGTGCTTTCTGCCAGACACAAGGGTATTACCCTCTCTGATACACTGGCAATACCAACGAGGCAGAAGTAAGAGTTAAGATCTCACCATTTATCCTGTCCTCTTTCTCTCCAGCCTGGTTTTGACTTTTACATATACTAAGAAACAGAAAAAACCCAGACTGCCTCAAACTAGAATCCCATGAGGACAAAGATATCCTTCATTTTCACAGGAGTTAACATATTGTGTTAAAATTAGGCTCCCACACAGTTCTAAATTCAACCAGTTAATTTAGGTGAAAACTACCAACCGCCTTGCTCCAACCAGGATTAGTTAACTTGAGAGACAGTTCCGTGTCTAAACTGAGGCCAGAAGTGTGGGTGTACTTGATGTAGACACGAATGTTTTAAACTGGGTAGCTTAGGTACTAGTGACAGCGTCTCTATAGCAGCACAGACCTCAGCAGAAACCCGCAGCTGAATGTCTACCCAATTTCCCTGACAGATTTTGTTGACCATATGGAGTAGCGTCGTGCCACTTCTAACAGCTAATTTGACCAAAGCTGGCTGGTTTAAAGCTATTTCCGATACATCTTCGGTCCCATCTTTGAGCGCAGAAATAACCTTAGCTGACTCTTCAGGTCACATCTTTCTGCCTTTTTATGACAGGAGGAGGGTTCTGTGAACTTCCAGCTGTGAGATACTACTTGTAATAAAAGGCAAGCAGCAGGGAAGCTAAAATCAGGCACTAAACGCAGCACACTGTTTTCTTCTTCCCCCGCCCGGAAAACAGATAAATCTGAAGTAAGCACATTACTAGAACTGCAAACAGTGGGGTTTTCTGGAGTGGGTTGGTTGTTTTTTTGCCTAGAAAGGAATTAAAGCAGCCAACCACGACGACTTTTCCACAGGGAAATCTACCAAGAAAAAAACACCCTCTCCTCAGAAACCCAAATACTTGCAGTTACAACAAAAGTTCAACCCTGTCCAGCATTTACACCTCATAAACCCATCGTGCGAGGAGAGTCCTGCGCCCGTCGCAGCGGGGCCCCGGCGCTGCAGACCTCCCGCGGCAGGTGAGTGGCGGCTAGCGGGCTCGCGGAGGAGGAGGGAGAGCTCCCGGAGGGTGAACTGTCTCCCCAAGGGGATGGAAGATTTTGACACCCGCTGCACTGGGAGATCTGAAATCTCTGCCGCTCCGGACGGCACCGCATCTGCTGTGCTCAAATTACGAGGCATCTAATTACCTTTTGTCTTGGCTTTCGCCGGCAGGGACGCGGGGCCCGTTCACCAGGAAGCGGGCGGGCCGCTCCCTCCGCGCCGGGCTGCAACACGGTCCGGTCCCTTCGCGGCCGCAACCGCGGGGCCGCCCCGGTGCCCTTCTCGCCACAGTCTCGTCCGCCTCCGCCGGGCGCGGCTCGCTGGCTCCCCCCGCCGCGACGAGTGTCGCCCCGGCTCCCCGCCCAGCCACCCACCCCCTCCGCCGCCTCCGCCTCCTCCCAGAGGCCCCCTGCCCCCCTCCCCAGCCGCAGCCCCGGCCCTCCCGGCAGCAGAGGCGGCCTCCCGCACCTCCAGGTACGGGCCCTGCTAGGCCCGGCGCGGTGGCGGCGGCCCCGCCGGGCGAGGAGGGCGGACGGGACCCCGAGGGCGCCGGGGAGGGATTGGCCAGGCGGCGAGGGGAGGCGGGCGGAGAAGATGGCGCCGCCGCCGGCCGCGGCGCCGAGGAGCGGCGCGTGCTGAGGCGAGCGGAGCCGGGGCGGGCGGCAGCCGCAGGCGGAGGCCGGGCGCTGGCGGCGGGGCCGGGATATGCGGCAGCGGCTGCTTCTTGTGGTGAGGCGGGCTCTGCTGGGCTTAGCGCGACCCTGGGCCGCCCCGGCCTCCCGATTTTTCCCTCAGTGCCGGCGGCGCAGCTTTCTCGGGTACGGTGCGTGTGCTGTGGGGCCGGAGCGGGCGGGCTGGGGTAGGTTGCCGGGTCCCGGCACCGTGTGACGGGCCGTGAGGTGGGAAATCCGCTCTTCTCTCCCGCTCCGTTGTGTACGAGGTGGCGACGCGGCCGAGGCGGGGGCACCTTGCGCGGCCGGGGGAGTGCGCGCCCTGCCCCGAGCGCGGCTTCACCCCCGGGTTTGTGGGGAGGCCGGGCCGCGGAAACGCGGGGCCGGCGGCGAAGCCCTCGGGGAGAGGAGCGGCGGAGGAGCTGGGGCGGCGGGCCCGCGTGTGCCGGGGGGGCCCGCGTCCTGCCCTGCCCTGGCCGCCCCGGCAGCGTCCGCCCGCGCCGGCACGGTGTGCGGCGGGGCCGCCGCGCTCCTGTGTCTCCAGCTGCAACTCCGCTGGGAAAGCGGGCTGGTCAGCCGGCCGACGGCTGTGGCGCGGCTCTAGCTGCCCGGTGGGTTTGCTTTGTTGTTTGTTTCCCCCCGTCCTCCAAAAAAAAAAAACCAACCCGGAATTTTCATGTTGCTTAACTTGCCATGCCTTCCTAAGCCGTACATATAAATACTAAAAAAAAAAGTCTAAGTTGTTTAAAAAGAAGCTGCTATCAGAGTTACGCAAAGTTGATGGGAGCGGCCTCTTCGGTTTGTGAGGAGCTGCCTAGTGCTGGCGCTGTGCGGGTCTTGTTTCTGTCTGTGTGTGTTGCCGGTTCCAGCGGAGGCTGTAAGTACCTCCGTGGAGCGAGGAGCAGGCGAGGGGCTCGGCGCGGCTCGCCTCAGGGGCACGTTGGAACTGCGTGACAACTTGCCGAAGTTGTTCCAGGAAGGAAGCTGGGCGAGCAGAGGAGGCTGAGTTGTTTTGTTTCTTTCTTTAACACTGCATCTGTTCTTGTAATAGGAAAACCTATATTTAACACTGCAAAAGTAAGAGACGTCAAAAGTAGCATCTTTCAGGAAAAAAAAGTGAGTTAGGATGACTCATGTTGTCAATGCTCGTGTGTCAAAATTCGGATGCACCATTATTGTTCATAATTGCTATGTATGCTTACATATTGTAAAGGTAATCCACAATGTATAATCGGAGCCAGTGCTTTTCTCGGGCTGTAGTTTCTCCTTCTGGATTACTCCTCTTTAAGCCTGTGAATATATGCAGTATTTGGACTTAACTTTATATATGTGAGTAGGCCTATTGTGTTTTCATACTGCATACAACCATGCTTTAATAATCCATTTAATTTTAATTGTGAATTAGAATTTACGTAAATAATAATGAAATGAGAGCAGGTATAGTGCTTTTACATGATGATTTTTTTTAAGATGGTGAACATGTAAAAGTTAAGAATCTTTTTTTCAATTACATGTTCCCAGTATCCTTGTCTGAATTTTGTTTGTGCTTTCACCTTTTTTCAGCTTTTACTTTTTCTTCTCATAATTTTTAACCTTCATCTGCACGTCAAGTAGCAAGATAATTTCTCAGTTAGAACTTCTTATTTTCTCCTTTTCATCTCATGTATGGCATTGAAATTATCTGTGCTGGTTGGGAAGTCCCTAGAAGGGTTCATGTTTGCATGGTTTTTTGCTCCCTTTCTCGTTTCTGTCTTCTGTCCCTTGGAAGCCTGGGGCTTAATCCCTTAGATGTAATGGTACCTTTGGGAATTTGATCAAAAGATATAACTTATTTTGCACATGAATACAAAAGTAGTTCCCTACCCAATTCCAGAAGAAGAAAGAGGAAAGGGACAAAAAGTTCATTACCTCCAGTGTTTCACTGGACTGGAGTGTGTTAGGCTCATAGCTAAGGGTTATTGCTCATAGCAGGTTATTGTAGAGGTCATTTGCTAAAAATACTGGCAGACCATTTGGGCAATCATGTTGGGTTGATATTTTTGATACATTAATTCTATGGTATTAGATGCTTTTATAATAATTTCGATACATGGATCTTTTAACAAGATAGGAATCAAAAAGTTTGTAATAAAAAATGTCTGTAGAGGAATTGATTTAATCTGTTCTGTGGCTGGTTATGTATTTGTATACGTGTCATCTGTCAATGAGCATCTTTATGTTCTCAGCTTTTATGATGTCCGTAGGTTGATAAAATACGTTTATGAGATAGCACTGTATATATATAATAAGGTGATTTTTGATGGAGCTTGTTGGAAAGTTGCTTCACTGTTGCTTTCTATTCAGATCTGACCTTCTGCAACTTGTTTTTAGAATGAGTCAGAACTATAGGTTGCCTGAACAATTGAAATGGAAAAAAAATGCTGTCGAATTGAGTTTACTTTCAGCGTTAACAGTAGAATGAGAATGGAATTGTCCAAAGTCATAAAAACTAAAACACAAAATAGGTAAACAGCCAGGTTGCTGAAACACACCGCTGACTCTTGTAAACTGCTCGTTGTTACAGGTCTGTTGGTTATGTCAAAGCTTTAGTGTTAGATAAGCAATTGCTTTTAATGTGGGATTACAGTACTTTCCATGATTCAGAATCCTAAAGTTCTTTCTGTTTTTGTTGCTAGATCAGATTTTCTTGCCAGATCTCTCATCTTTCTGCGTATTTCTTGTTGTTATGCAGTATAACTAAAGTTTTAGTTTCATCTTGTTTTTTTAATTCAGACTTCACAAGTTTTTCTTTTTGAGGGTACGAGACAGATGGTAGCATAAAGTGTTAAGTGAGTTGGCTTTACAAAGAGCCTCAGGCAATCTGATGTGCTACTTGCAGATAAAATGTATGAAATACACATCAAAATACAGTTAGAATAAAGCACAGAGGTCTCTCCTATAGCATCCAGTTTTATGTTTCCTGGTCTGTGCAGGGCCATGTGCTAGACACCACTGCTGCACTGTGGTTGTGGACCAAACCCTGCAGTTGTAGCGTGGTGGAGGAAGAACGTCAGGGAGGGAGGAAGAGAGAATGAGAACCACTGGCTTGCGAGTATTCGATGCGTAAGGCAATTAATTGAATTAATAAATGTGTTTCTGAAGAAAATGGATAAAATATACTTCCAAGCAGCTGGTCACGTAACACAGGAACTAGTCTTACCACTCTCGTTCTTTGCCCGCAATTTGAGGCTCTGATGAAAATAACTACGCAAGCCAAAATACTGTGCCGGATTTGTGAAATCATTCTGAAGATTCTATATCATCATATTGTCTAGAGAGTAAAACTAGATAATTTTACTTAAATTTAAAAAAGAACCAATCTTTCAAATAAAAAAGGCTTCTAAACCCTTTTGGAATTTGCTTAATTATCAGCAATCTTGTAAAAAATTGAGGCAAAGAAGTGGTAGGGAAAGATTTAATTTCAATTGTTTTTTATTTTTGGCGAACCCGGATAAAACTCATTTACCCTAGAGGGTGTGTTTTTATGAATTGTTTGGGGCAATCTTTGAAGAGATAGGAAAAGTAAGATGAAGTGATTTAGAAATTTTTAAAAACTTCTTGTCCTTTATTGCTATGTCTGAAAGAAGATTGTATAAAATCCTGCTTTTTTGTTTGAATTTTTTACTCTGTGCTTTAGAAACTGTGGAATGATCAAGTTAAGGAATGTAGTTTTAGGGCAGTAAATTAGCTTTATGGTATCTTGATTGTATATCCCATCCTGTTTGACCACACACACTGTTGAAAACACACATCGTTTTACTACTCAGGCCAGTTACTCATCTGGGGCCTGATCTTACACGTGAAGCTACCAGGGCCCTTGTTTTTGCCAAGGTCACACATGGGATTGTCTCATGAATGTTACCGGTAATTTCTGTACTGCACTGGTGTTGCACACCAGTGTTTCAGCTGTCACGTTGGCAGTGAAACCTGTGGCAGACCAAGTTTTACTGCTGTGACCTAGAAGCTGGACCTTTCTGGGAATGAGAGCAAGGCAGGCATCTGCCCTGGCCACCATCATTAGGAGGGAGTTTTCCGAGTCAGTCACAGACTTGGCAAAAAGCTACAGACCAAGGTTCTGAAAACACTTTAATTGTAGCGAGACTTCAGAATTTCTTCAAAATGAACTACATAACAAAACCTTATAAATATTCATCATCTTCAGACTTGCCTGATTTGGCATGATTAGTTGTTCTTAATAACTTGGTAGCACTGATTAAATCATTATGAGTCTTTGTAGTTGGAGCTTTTGTGTATGAAGTAGTATGCTGAATTCCTGATGAGCTTAAAAGTGATAAACATGTTAACGTTTTGAGCAGTTTATCTACTTATGCAGTCTATCTGCCTGTGTATGCAATCAGATTTATTTAGATCAGCGTCAGGAATGTGTTGGGATCTTATACATTCTCTAGCTTTGTGACAAGTAAATTCACAGAAGATTGATGTTTTATGGATGTTGAATAATATGAAGTGTTTTGATCTCTAAATGTGTAAAAGAAGGATTGTGAAGTTTGTCTACTGATGAATCTGTAACTTGAAAGAGTTGTGGATAGTCTCCTGAAGTGTCCTTTTTGGTATTTTAACATTTTTTTTTGAGATTACTCTTCTCTGCTCCATTTTTTTTTAAAATTACTTTCCTGATAGCAGAACTTAGTGTAAGGATTTGTCTGATTTTTAGGAAAAAACCTGTACTGCCTACAGCGTAGTCCAAAAAATAATTTTTAATTGTAGCATAGAAGTGAACGAAGAAGTTAAGAGGGGAGGTAGATTGTCGATTGACTTACTGGTAACATCACTGTTACACATACAAGGATGTCACAATGCCATCGAATTCTACTGTTACTGTGAGGAGAGGTAGGTGCAAGAGACAAAGAGGAGTGAAGACCTGTGGAAGAATGGAGATTTATGTTATTGTTGCAAAGCCACGAGCACCTCCAGAGTGCTCAATTCAGTGCTAACGCCTCTGTAAGAGAAGTGAGAAAACTCTGGCTGGTATTTCTGCAGCACTGGGCCTCCTGCCGAAGTACACAGCACTTCTTTCACAGCGGGCATTGGCAGCTGAAGAAATATTCATGTAAGTTACTAAGAACTGTAAACCAAGATGGACTAGTAAATAATACAGAGAACATATTATCAATGGTAGCTCCTTTGGAGGACAGAGCAGAGAGAGGTTTTGGCTTAACAAAAGTTTCACATCATTCTGATAAATGGTAGGCAATTAAGTTTGGAATTAAAAAAAAACAACCCTAAAAATAAATGGATATAAATAAAATACAGAACTTGAAACAGGTGCAAAATGTGAGATTGAACATTACTGTGGTCTTTGTATAGTTTCAAAGACGTAGTTAGAACTCGAATAACAATTGTATTACAGTCAGCATAACATGCCAAGCGTATTCAAAAGACAGATGAAACATGAGTAGAAAAAGAGGAGCAATTCAGATCCTAGTGTACCCAAGTGTAGAGTATGTTGCAACACCCGTAGGTGTGTCCATAGAAGTAATTTGGGTTCAGTTGTATAAAAGCTTCAGGCAAACCCCAGATTTTAGGGCAACTGATACAAATTGAAAACAAGCATAAAAATCTGCTGAGCTGGTAACTGTTGCCATTCATCTGGTTACTTGAAACTGATTAGTGTTTATAGCCATTTGTCTGACTCATGATGTGCTTGACTTATTAAGTGCAGCCTGTTGTGGAAAAAAAAATGTCCTGAAAAGCACTTTGGAGTTTGTGCTTTGGGGGTCATATTTTTATTAGCTAGTTACATTCTTGCGTTGAAGCAACCCTCAGGAGTTTCTGTTAATTGGTTTTCAAATATGGTCCTTTAATTGTTCAAACATTGTACTTAGATTTGACTACGCTGGCTAATTTTTAATTAAAGTAAGTTTACTGAAATAACTTAGAAAGATTAAAATAGTTAGACGGGATCATATATCTCTTAATCCCACTCTAATGCTCTGTTTGTGAGTGGAACCTGGCATCCACAGAGAGCCTTGCTGGTTCCAAGGGACTACCTGCCTGGAAATCATTACAAAAGTGAAAGTACTCCGAGTACAAGGGGCAGAATAGAGTAGAGTATAATTTTACTTCAAAGTGCTATAGTTTAAAATTCAGCGTCTGTTTTGACTGATACTTGTACAAGTGAAGTAATTTTCATGAGGAAGAATGCTTAATATTTCCTAGTCATTGAATATGGACACCACTTTCAGTTCAAACATCCCTATTCTTTTCTCTTTTTCTTTCTTGCTCTGTCATCTTGCCACCTGTAATTTTTGAGCCAGTGGAAGAATTTCCAGTGCTACAGTAATGCTTTGTGTTTCTTCCTGCTGTTTTTGCTGTATTGGGTCTTTCTCTGTTGCTCCTGTTTTGTGAAAGTAGTGTGACAATATTTCTTTTAATTATGATTTGTTAGGATATTAGCTCTGCAATAAACATAGCATCCAGTTTGTGCATGAATTTCTTTGCTACTGGACATCAGCATTCAGTGCTCACTGTAACGAGCATAGCAAGTAGGTGTAGAACATGTACTTCAGGACAGTGTCTGGGCATGACTTTAGGGATTAAGCTACTTCTCAAAAAACTAGAAGAAATACAGAATTCTTTCTGTTTCCATTACTTTTTTTGTTTATGGTCAAAAGCAATTCTGTTTTGAAAAAGTGGTTTGTAGTGTTTTAGGATTCTTGTGTGAAAGAATGGAATATAGTATTGTTACAAAGCAATTGCACTCAGGCAACTTAAAAGTCGCACAGAAAAGCAGTGATGTGAGGGCATGTTTAACATTACATCTTAGAGTTACTCCTTGTGAAGAAGTCATTGTGTAAGTACTGTTATTTGGAGTGACGTTTTCTTTTCTAGCTATTGCATTGTAGTAGCATAGCACCAAGAGGAACAGTACGTAAGCAGGAAGGTACTGGTCTTGTTCTTCTGATGTATTGCCTTACAGGATATCGCATAGTTGATCTGCTCTTGCTTTTATATGAGTTGTCAGGTGCTACAGTTTAGTTTGCAGGGAAGTAATTGTGGGTTAATCGTGCAGATCCATTTGAAGTTGAAGAGAATGTTGTATTCACAATACCTATTGAAATAACAATGCAGACAGAGATCTAAGTTTTAAGTCCTTGATTTGAAAGCTTGATTACTGATTTTTGACCTTTTGAAAATTGTAGGTTTTTCCTGTACTGAAGTTTGACTACCAAGCTGGAGGTAGCCTATGAAGGAGGCAGAATTAGGGAATGATAACTAAATGAAGTGGAGGTGTACAGCTTCACAAGACATCAACTGAAATCTCGTAAGATTTCACAGAAGCTGCGTAATTTGGTGAATCACATTGGAAAGATGAGTCATCTGAACAAACAGTAAAGTTCTGTGCCTTAGTGATGTAGTGTGGAAATAACACGGAGATATCAGATGACAAGGAAATTGTATAACATTTAAAAAAAGAAAACCACTTCAGAAGTTTATAGTATGTATGCGTCTTATGATAAGCAACTACTCTCTTAATGAGATGGAGTATTTTAGCTGAAAACTAAGTGATAGGTGTTCCTTAGCAGAGGTGAAATCAGGAGATTCAGAGACTTCCTTGCTCTCCTACATGCTTATGTTTATCAATGCAATAGAATTGTGTGCAAGTGAAACACAATTAAGAACAGTTTAGTTACTGATTCTTGTCTATGGAAAGCAGTATCCCTGCTTCATAGATTTTACACAGTATCTTAAGTTTAGTAGAATATTTCTACTTAGTACTCTGAACTTTGAACAAGGAGACATTTTTTTAAATCATAAGCATGGATAATAGCAGTGCCATTGATGCAAAGAAACATAGATGTTGTACTTGGAGTATCCTTTGTTTTTGATTGGTATCTGCATTTTTTTCAGAGGAAGGACGTCTATAGATATTCTAAGCAAGATTAGCCTGAGTACAGGGTTAATCTAGAGGATAAATGACAGTTTTAAATGAGAGTGTAGACATTTAAATTTAAATTCAGTATTTCAGTTACTGTTTAGTGATTGTGTTTGCACTTTTTAAAACATAATTCATGGTGTGAGAACCATGTTTTACTAGTGAAAGTGTTTCCTTCTAAAATGTGTTGAGGTGCACATTTGAAAAAGTCACTCCATGTTGTTTGTCTCTTGCTTAGAGACATTCAGAATCTGATTATTCATTAATGCTTTCTGTACCCAGTGCTGCTGTGGTTTTTTTATTTGGATTGTAATTCCTGTTTGTGATTTTGCTTTCTTTTGTATAAGGGAGCATTGTAAAATAAGGCTATTTAAAAGTTTCAAAGTAATCTTTTTACCTCTTTCAAAAGTATTCAAAGATCTAATGCTTACTTTACTGCTGTGTTGTTTTTTTTTTTTTTACAATAATATTTTCTCCAGTTTGTATACATATCTCCTTCCTGAAGCATAAATACTGTTTTATCCAAGCTTTCACTCTGCTACAGGTAAAATCTTAAATTTTCTGTTTGAGAAGCACTTTTTTTCACTGAATCTACTGTAGACATTATGTCCATAAAGTTTTTATCTTTAACATGATGTTAATAATGAGCTCTTTATCGGTCTCATTATAGTATCTAACACCAACACTGATGACTCTGCATCTGCTGGCTTCAAGTTGGCTGTTGTTTTTATACCATAGAATCATATGAATAAATGGGAAGGAGATAATCCAGAGGGACAGTAGCTCACAGAACTGCTTCCCGTTTTGAAAATGATGCGGTATTTTAGGAAGGAAATTTTATTAGTTGGCTCCCTTTTTCATTTGTAGTTTTAGACTAGAAATAAAACATATAATAAGATTTTTTTTTTTCCCCAAGTGTTTTGTTGTGTATCTGGTAACATTGAGTGTGCAGTTGATTTGCTCGCTAGAGGGTTAGTTAAAATGTCTTCAGGACTGAAGATCTGAAACAGTAAGTATGTTGAGAACTGTGCAGTCCTTTGTGTTCCACGCATGTTCTTAAACCTGGTATGTAGTCTTAAAACTTGAATGAAGTTCCTTGAACCGTACAGCCTGAAAATGGAAAAGTAGATACTGTGAAACTACTTGTTATCTGTGTGATACCCACAGGACCATACAAAATTTCTCATGCCTCTGTGTATGTGTTGTGGTGAGGAGTGAGATGGATCTGGTTTTCTTTCTAAGTGAAATCAGGCCAGCAACAACTAATGAAGCTCATGTAGCAAGTTACTTGGCAATATGGCAAGCGATGTTTCACCACACGAAAAGATTGAGTTTGATTGGTGCTATGTATTTACAACAGGCCCTGTTCTAAAACCTTTGTGTAAAACAGAATTAGAGTTCAGTGGCTGTTACGTACCGGAATACACTACATGACTGGCTCAGAGTGTATCTCTGATTTCCCATTTCTGAGCTTTGCTTTTTTTGTGTTTAAGTGGTTTGTGTGTTGGTGTGCTGTTTGTTTGTGTGGTTTTTTTTCTTTTTTTTTTGTTTTGTTTTTTTAACATGCAGCCAAGTGGTTCCGCTCTACCTTCCCAAATATCCAAGTCAGAGTTTCTCACCTTTTCACTTGGCATTTAAAAAAATTGACTAGCCAGAGTTTATAATTTCAGAATCACACTTAGTTTCTTAGCGTTTCAAAATTGTGCCATTAAAGAAGCATATCTCATGGCATGTCTGTTAAACTAATAGTGGAAGTTTAAACATGTGAGACAGTCTGTTCCTCTTTGTCATGGCAATTCTGCAGTGTGTTTGTATTTTTATGGCATTATTATAAATGGTGTCACTGTTTTGTACTTGAGTGTACAAATTCAGTGGTTTATTAGTAAAATTTTGCTCATCCAATAATTGCAAAGTTACAACATTCATAATATAACCACCAATTCAGACGCACTAAATACTTTCCTGAAGCCTGAAAGTATTCTTAGATAGCAATGTATGCTTCATTTAATTTCATTTTTATTGTAATTGAATAAAGGGATGACATTGCTTTACTAAGTTACTCTTTTAATTACCGTTAGTATAAAACTTGAAACATTCAATTACATGATCTACAATTTTACCATGTTGCTTGATCTTCAGAGGGTTTTTTTTGTTTTAAGAGCAATATCTCTCAGGGTCTGAAATATACTTTTAGGCCAGCTCTATGAGTTTTGTGCAGAACTAAATTTCTTGCTTTCAGTATTGCCCAGTATTCTCTAACATAATGTCAAAATACTAGCAGGGCTTAAGTAGAAACAGTAAGTGAAATTTATTCTGTTTTCTTTAAGGTTTCAGAAAGACACAAACAACAAAATGAACAATCCAGCTATTAAGAGAATAACAAATGAAATTATCAAATCACCTGAGGATAAACGAGAATATCGTGGACTGGAATTGGCAAATGGCATTAAAGCTCTTCTCATTAGTGACCCCACTACAGATAAGTCTTCAGCAGCACTTGATGTGCACATAGGTATTTAATGCATGTTTTGTTTGTTATGTCACTAACAAAAATGCTGTAAGTTTTGGTGTCTTAATTACAAATAAACTGGCAGGAGTGGTATCCAGTTGGCAGCCTAGCCTTTTATTGTAATTTAGAGTTTGTTTAATTCTTTGACACGTCAGGTTGAAAATTATTAGAGCTAATTAAATTCTCTTTATTACGCTCCGTGTTTACTCAGTCAGTAGAAAGACTGCTTTTAACCATTAAGTTGTCATGTTATGAAAAATCTTTTGTAAGCAGAAAAGGGGCAGGTGTGAGTGCAATTATTTCAGACATCTCCATCTGTCATGTCAGACTGTTGTTTCCCCCCGCCCCCCCCCTCATATTAAGTTGTTGATGTGCAGAGGTGAGAAAATGCTGTAGTGCTGGAGGAGTTGGAAGGACACTCCCTAACTCCAATGATGCTTAAGTGCGCAAACAGAAATACTGGAAATAGAAGGGGAAGATGGTTACTTTGACTCTTTGGAATAATGGAAGCCTCTCTAATATCTGAGGTATTTCTCAGGCTTGTGTAGTTTCTCAGTTGCTTGGGAAGTATGATGCACACACACATTACCTAAGCATCCTTACTTATTACCTAAGCATCCTCTTGTCCTGTTTGTAGTTGAGTGCTGTTGCTGCTGGTGGTGTTAGGACAGTAGTAGTGCAGTAGCTTTGAAAACTTCTGACCTTTTTTTTATCATGGATGTGTCCGTCACAAATAATTATCTAGTTCAGAGGATCCCAAATGTGATTTTGTTAGGTACTGTGACAGTAACAGCCAACTGCAGCATCCAGTTCCTGCACATGTACTGGAGGAGGTGTATCTCTTGCATTTATCTCTACTCTCCCATTGCACATTGTTGCACACTCCAAAGCAGGACTGCCAGACTCAAACTTCCACATTTCTGGCTTTCGTTCTTGCACATCATTATTGTCTTTTGATCTATCTGCTTTCACACCTACTAGCTGGTCATCAATAGCTGCTGGTGTTCAGGGAATTACAGGTTATCACCTGTCCTATAAACCACAGGATAAATGCCTCCTTAATTGTGGTTGGCAATTGCTAACTTTTAACGCAGTGCAGTTATTAAAGTCAAGGTATAGAAGTCAGAACATTGCAATGTGCCAGGACTTTACAGATTATGAGTCATGGACTTCAATTGGAAAATTGTCTCTATAAGGCAATGCAGGCTGATCTGGAGAGGCAATTTGAGACACTAATTGGTTTAGTTACTCATTCTAATTTTTTTTTTTTTTAAGGTTGAATTTAGTTTACTATAGTTGCATAAGTGTCTTCTTACATCTACAGAATTGATATAATTGCCTAAGGCAACATACTGTGGTATAAAGCACTTTAAAAAACTTAACGTTTTAGTATTACTTTTTATGAATGGTAACATGAAGTTTTTCGTCCTGCAGGATCCTTATCTGATCCCCCCAACATTGCTGGGCTTAGTCATTTTTGTGAGCATATGCTGTTCCTGGGAACCAAGAAATATCCAAAAGAGAATGAGTATAGCCAGTTTCTTAGTGAGCATGCTGGGAGCTCAAATGCTTTCACAAGTGGAGAGCATACCAACTATTACTTCGATGTGTCACATGAACATCTGGAAGGTGCACTAGACAGGTAATCACATTTTTTTTTACATTTAATTTTTTGTTATATAGTTGCTATTTGAAATTGTGCAGAAGTTTTTTTGATAGTTTTATCGTTATGATGTTAAAGAAAAGGTTGCAAACACTTTTGTTAAAACCGATAGGAGATTTTTCAGTTCAAAAGTTTTGCTCATATTTTTTCAGCTGGCAGAGTTCTTCATTGAGACAGAATTTTTGAAGTTCAAAGGTTGTGTTTACACTGAGTAGTTTTTGAAATGTGGGGCACAGAATATGATTGTGAACTTATGCATTGTGCTAATACTCTGATTGTGTAATCAAGTACCGTACTTTCCGTAAGATCCTTATTTCGTTGATAGGAAAAGAAGGAAGAAGTCTAGAAATATATTAGGATGTCTTTAGTACAGGGAACTCGCTGAAATCTTTGCCTTTTGTGGGAGCAGATAGAAATTTAAAAGTTTGTAGTCAGTGAGGTAAAGAGTGGATTTTTCCCTTTAGATTTTTCCTGGGTGTCTGACAAGACTGATTTGATTTTTGAGATTAAGAGCTTCTTGCAGCTAAACTTCAAAACAGTAGAAATTTTCAGTATATGAATTATGACACAAGGTCCTTGGTCCTTGTAGTACCTTATATGATAAATATATTGTCGTCGGCACGTATAGATGAAGAATTTGAGACATAAAGATAGTGAATCAGTGTCAAAACTGTTAACAGAATTTTTAAGTCTTCACCTGTTTTCAGGAGATACCAAGCTTCATACTTTTCTGTTAACATTTATGTACAGTACTCTTGACTTGAATTAAAATTTTTCTGTTTAGGTTTGCCCAGTTTTTCCTATGCCCTTTGTTTGATGAAAGCTGCAAAGACAGAGAAGTGAATGCTGTTGATTCTGAGCATGAAAAGAATCTGATGAATGATGCCTGGAGGTTGTTTCAATTAGAGAAGGCTACTGGAAACCCCAATCATCCCTTCAGTAAATTTGGAACAGGTTTGTCAGAATATAATTATCCATCCATTGGAATTCTGTGTAACATACATAGTATTATTGTTTATATAAAATTGTTAAAGACAGACTGAAACAATTCCCTCTTTTTTCTCTCCATACATGTTTATTAAGGTGCTTTATCACGTTTTCCACATCATAGACCAAACAGCTAGACAAAAACATAGGAAACGGAGCGATCCAAGACTTGCAGTACAGTGATGAAACATCCTTTATGATTCTGATAATTACTGCGATGAATGCTGTTTTCCAATTAATGGATTTGTCATAATTTGGTACTGTTAAGTCTTTGTGCATAACAAAGCAAATGAACTGTGTTTAAATTGTTGTTGGCCACATGCTCTTTTTGCTAACTAGTATTTCATTAGGACTAGATGACAGTGACTAGGTCAAATCAGAAAGATCAGCAAAGGAATGTGAAAATATACTGAGTAAGAATATAAGAACAAAATCTTAAGCATAAAACACAGTAGTAGATGGATAGATAAAACAGTCTTGGACAAATCCCAGTCTTATGGCTGTAGGATTTTTCAAGCTGTATTATTCACACAATGCTTAGTAACAATTGAAAATTAACACCCCAAAACCTCAATTTAAAAGACATAATTATGGTCAAAAACATATCCTATGGTTCTATATTGCTTCATGTAGGCTCTCTATGATGATTTGTTGACTGTTGCAGTTGTAATTAGGCTTATCATAGAATGATTTGGGTTGGGAGGGACCTTAAAGATCATCTACTTCCAACTCCCCTGCCATGGGCAGGGACACCTTCTCCTAGATCAGGTTGCTCAAAGCCTCATCCAACTTGGCCTTGAACACCTCCAGGGATGAGGCAGCCACAACTTCTCTGGGCTCTCCCAGTCTTTTCGCTCTTTCTTACTGTTGTACCTATAAACACACAAGTCAACTTTTCTGCTACATTTTCTTCTCTTAGTCTTCCTCCCCATGCCTTGTTCTCTTGTGTACCTGGTCAGGTTGTGGCTTAATGAAGTTACTGATCTCAAAGTTAACAGATAGAATATTAGTTTGCAGTTCTGGTCTGTAGATTCTGTGGACCATTTTGTGTGTCCATGTAGTAGTGGGAAATGGACTTGATTAAAATCTAATGTGCTCTTTGTAGACTCTAATTTTTCTGTTGTTTCAAGTTCTTACCCTTCCTAAAGACAAGTTCTGCTTTGACTGTTAATGTAGAATATGTCCTTAGAGTAAATTACTGAAAGCTTGATGTTGATGTAAAGATTGCACTAATTAACAGGAGGATAACTTAACGGAGCAAGTTTGGTATCTTCTGCTTATGAGCTTATTCAGGGAGAGTTGTAGTTCTCTTCCTCTTCAGTCCTGTTCCTCTGCTGCAGTAACAGCTCAGCTGTTTGTGAAGCAGAAGCTGAGCAGTCGTAATTTACAAATCATGTTTGTAACTTAGTAATTATTTATTTCATTTAATATACTAGACTATGATTTGTGGCACACAATGCCACAAATAATTTCACACAGCGATTCCTATGGAGGAGCGTGTCATAAATCTACTCCAAATGTGCCGAAGAAAAATGTTTTTCTTCCGAATTAGGGCCTGGACACTTGCATTGCTTTGAAATAACCCGTTCAAATTAAAAAGTTTCATTTGGAAGACTGAAACATCCTTTGTTCTTCAAGAATATGCAGATTGAGAGTGGAAGTATTTGTTGTCTCTGATAACTTGAGATAGTATTGATCCCATTTACATATTCATAGTAATTGTTTTTAAAAGTACTATCCATCTGGAAGAAAGCAGATTTATTAATTTATAGTTTTCTTTTTGATTTGTAAATTCATAAACATCAAGTATTGTTAACTTTTTTTTTGATGTTATAGGGAATAAACTCACTCTGGAAACTAGACCAACCAAAGAAGGAATAGATGTAAGACAAGAGCTACTGAAGTTCCATTCTACTTATTATTCATCAAATTTAATGGCTATTTGTGTCTTAGGAAGAGGTGAGTTTTGTTCTGTTGGTTAAGACTTTACATGTATTTATGTCAGAAGAAAATGAAGTGTATGCAAGTGTCTGAAAATCTACAGTAGGGAAAAAAGTAAAACTTGTACAGACTGACCAAACATAATTTTATGTTTAGTGAAATCTCCAAAGCAACTTGCAGTGTATAAGTTTATCTGTTTATAAGCTTACAATAGAAAAACTGTGCTGAAAATCTTAAATCCATTATCAAGTTACTATTTGCTGTCATTTTATGTTTGTCTTACAAAGACTGACACCTGTCTGGTTTCAGATGTTGAGAGAGCTTTTGATAGTGTTTCCGTATTTGACTTATACTTCCACTACAAAAATGTCTGTGTTACCAAAGGATAAACCTAAACTAGGATTTAGATAAAAAGCCTTTACTCCAGTTTACTTAGAATTAACTTGACAGAGCTTCCAACTGCTTAAAGTCTTCCGCAGTTGAGATGATGTTTTATATAGGTTTGCCCAAAGCTTAATAACAGTGTGTTGAAAACTCTGCGTTTTGAAAATGGGCTGGCAGATCAGTGTTTGTGTGATGTTCTACAGTAATGCTTGGATGGTGAGTATGAATGGAATAAAATTCATTAGCAAAGTGAACTCTTCCTTTACAACCGTCTCTTTACAAGATGCTGAGTGTGAAGCTGATTAACAAAAAGTGCCTGTAATGTTTAATTTCAACCATAGCATATACATGAATCATTTTTTCTTTTAGATTTTTAAGGTGGGCAAACGCGATGGGGATTGTACTTCTTAACTGAATCCAAGTTTTGTGTATATTCTTTCTTCTGAGGTTCCAGACTCCCTAATCCCTTTCAATTCAATTTATTATTATATCTCACCTGCTGTAACATCACGTATTGATTAGAATATGGTGAAAGTTTTTTTTTTTCACTGTTGCAAGCTGAACAGTAAAATGTATTAGATGTTTTTTTTTAAAGCCGAGGTATCAGATGTGTTACTATTAGGTGTGTAGGTAGTAGCACTAGGGCTTAATGTATGTCATGCTAAAGTGCCTTGCTTATTCTCCTGGTAGCAGTGGAAGATTTCTGCAAATAAACACTGCAATATTGATTAAGATAGTTGGTAAATATTTTTCAATATTGAGAATTTATTTTTATTCTATTTGAAAGAGATGCTTCCCTCTTCTCAGTTTTTTTTTTTCCATTTATTTTAACTGAGAAAAAAAAGTTCTATAAAAATATTTACTTATTAATTGAAGGTAAATAGATATCCATCAGAGTTTAAAACAAGTGAGTTAAAATTCTCTTCCTCATTTAACAGTCCTGTTTTCAAGGTTTCCAGGCATTTTTTTTTTCTTTAACTAGTTCTTTACTAGACAGGCAATGTTCCAGGACAGACAAGATTTGCATTTCAAATAGCAATAAAATGTAGAAAATGGTCTTAAAATCTGTTACCTTTCAAGCATATTTGCAGTTTGCACATATGTATTTTTTTTTACTACTACAAAATACAAAATTTATTCCTGTTAAAATCCTGAATTTAGGTGGTTTGTTAGTCATTTTTCACAGTTGAATTCTTTCAGTGTGAGTTACCCTTGTAAATAGTTCAATATTTAGAAAAACTAGGAGCCGTTGAAACATTGATCTTTGGGATTTTTCCTTTCAGTCTTAGAAAATAAATAAATAAAATTTTGCAAGGTAGGTCTCAGGCTTTTTGTTGATCTGCTTGTATACAAATGCTATACAACTACCCTTATTTAATTAAGTAATTGTCACTGTAATAGTGAGGTTGCATCTTGTTTTCTCTGAAAAGACACGTACCTTTTCTCACTCTGTTATTTGTTCAAGCAGCAGAATTATGCAATTACTTTCCAGAAGGCTTTATATTAATGACTGATTTGGCTATTTGAGGGCTTGTGAAAATTTACAAGTTCCACATTCTTCCTGATTTTTATGTTTTTTTTTTAAATTATTTTCAGGGAGGTCCACCCATAAAAAGCAAACTGCAGAACTGCAAATCTTGTTAGTATTATTCCATAAAATCTTTGCTGAAATACCTTGCTATCAATGTAGCAGTACTGCTAATTAATACATAAATAAATGACTAGAAATTCAATGACATAAGAAGATGCTGAGTTGCACACTGCAGGTCCTCCATGATCTCTCTACTCTTGTGCATTCTGAAATACACAGAATCAATTCTCTGATTTTCCCAGCACTTTATATATGCAATGTAAAACAAATAAAAATATATGTCAGTAAAAAGTGGTGGAGGAATCAGAATATAATTTCTATAGTAAATTTTCTCTAGTAAAATTAAATAATGACATTCAATTCATTTTTTTATTGAATTAAAAGCAAAATTCACTGAGTAATCATAGAACAGCTTTAGTATAGCAGTTCAGGTATAGACTTCTAAATGGAAGCTTTTCCAGTAAGCATCACACTGGCAACTTGAAATCTGTCCTAAAGAAAACCCTCTCTGTAGTTGTAAAGCTTAAATGAATGTGTATTTTGCTGAGGTGGATAAAAAAGTGGTCTCTAATAGAATTATGTGCAGTTCACAAAATTTTATTATACAGTGACCCGTCTTGGTTTGCGTTGTTTTTCTCACTGTAGTGTAGGAGCACACATATGTTGGGCAGGAAAGATTCTGTTTTCTAAATCTGACTAGGATTGTTTTGACTAACAAAGCGACCACTTTTTGAAATCTTTCAAGGATTAAGGTTGTACTTTGAGACATCCAAAACACTTTTTTTTTTTTTTTAATTCAACGCCCACCCTTGAAAGGGGTGTGCTAAAAAACTTGACAAATGAGTCTTTCTTATCTTCTTGTGGCTTTGACAAGTGCTCCAAAGTGCATTTCTTTAAGCAGATAGTTATTTTGAAAGCAGTATTTCAACTGAAACAGTATTGATGCCTGCGAATGATCTTCCTCTCGTTTCTGGAGAGTACTAGAGTCATGGACTGAAACAAGAATGGATGTAAAAGCAGAATTGCTTAAACAGGTCACAGATGTGTGTGAAATTTTGGGGTGCTGAGGACAGAGGACCCTGGCTCACAGTGTACGTGAAGTACTGAAGGTGAGCTGAGGCTGAAGAAAATCCAAGTTTTGGCAAAGATGCTTTCACTCTGGAAAACTTGCAGCTGTAATTCCATATACCTTAAGCTTTTTGTGGAATGTTTGTTTTTGTAAACGTTCAATATCTGATGTATCTTCTTCAGTTCCAACTTAAATTCTTCAGTAAAATTTAAAGATGTTTTTATTTTAATCATGAAGCCTTCCTTTAATAAGGAAGCACCTATAAGGTGCTTATAGGACATTATATTTCAAAACTTAAGTGTTATTATAGATTTCCTTTCTGAAATTAGTCATTGTTATATCATTAAAACTGCTTTTCTGTGTAATTAATATCTTCCCCCAAAAATGTACAAAATCCAAATTTACTGGAACCTTCAGGTAATGATTATGCTTTTTCTAATGTTTCTTTATTCGAGAATCCTTGGATGAGCTGACTTGCTTAGTGGTAAAGCTATTTTCAGAAGTAGAGAATAAAAATGTCCCTATACCAGAGTTTCCTGAACATCCTTTCCAAGAAGAACATCTCCGGGTACGTATAGAGATGCATCAGGAGTGTATACCTTAAATGATATTTTTTATGTTTCAGTAATGCATTGTGCACTTCGCTGCTTTCGTATCAGTGTCCCTGTTAAGTTCTGTATTTCTTTCTTAATTTTCCACCCACCTTTCCATGCTGAGTAGAGTATAGTTTTGTATAGTTCATAGTAAAGATTGTACATTCGGTTGCAGCTGTAAGCAGCTGAGATAATTAATTCTCTTTTTGTTTGCATCATGAATGGCTAAAGTGTTGCCCGAAGTTTCACATACCTTGACTTATGAGATTTTGTTGATACGTTTGTAATAAAATGTGCGTGTATGAAAGGAACATGGTATGTGCTCCTGAGATGAACAAAATGAGTTTCCTTTTGTTTATGGATATCTTTGTTTATTTTCCCCATCAGCAACTTTACAAAGTGGTACCTATTAAGGACATTAGAAATCTTTATGTCACATTTCCTATACCAGACCTTCAGAAGTACTATAAATCAAACCCTGGCCATTACCTCGGTCATCTGATTGGGCATGAAGGCCCAGGGAGTCTTTTATCAGAGCTTAAAGCCAAAGGTAAGTCCTTTGAAGGTAAAAAATTAAAAAGTAATTTATTACACAATTTTTGGAAGCTTAGCTACGTTTCACTTATGTTTTACATGTGTTAAATTTAAAGCCCCTAACTGTTTGAGTAATTTGAGTTTTAAGTCATTTTACCCTTTATTTTTGTTTCTGTAGTGGGTAACTAAATAAATAGCAGGGACTCGTGACTATTGAAGCTGTTATTTCTTGCACTCCCCTTTACCTACCCCTGTTCAGAGAGTCCCTTGAACTTTGATAAAAGAGTCTTGTCTGTATTGTGTCACTGACGTAGAGACTACTGTCAGGTCCCTTAATGTCTGGAAGACCATAAGAATGTATCTTTCGCTGTTTTTCTTTATATTAGTGTGTTCCAAACAGAAATAAATTACGCAGTAATCAAGTGGTCTTGAGTTTGTCATATTACTCTGAGCACAAAATCAGATAGATCTGACTTGTATTATGTTTAACTTGCATGTTAATGTTGCTGTAGGCATTAAGGAAGAGAAGGGGAACTAGTAGTCAAAATGTAAACAAAGAAAAAAAAAGTAATGTCACTGAAGCATACAAAAAGCAGCATAAATTGTTACAGATTTGTTTATGTAGTATATTTTCTTTTTTATTTCATAGGATGGGTAAATACTCTTGTTGGAGGACAGAAGGAAGGTGCTAGAGGTTTCATGTTTTTCATCATTAACGTGGACTTGACAGAGGAAGGACTTTGTAAGTGAAGCATGATGTCTGCATTCCATGTTATTCCTGATCCTGATGGGTTTGTGGTTGTATCCAAAGAGACTAATAGTGTTTATAGCTTGAAAGCCAATTTATTTTAATTAATTGGTGGTTCTTCTGTGTTCAGATTCTCTCAGTATGCCAACACACTTCATCTAACCTAAGAAACCAACTTATTTAATGTTATTTTAAGTCAAACTATTTAATTAAATATTTTAAAGTAAATATCTTAAAAAAAAAGAAAAGCTGTTAATAGCTTTGTTTGCTATTTATTCATACTATTTAGACTTGAATTAAATTATATATTATATATATTATGTCCATATCTTAACGTAAGACTTGTTCAATTCTCAGAATTAGCTGGGGACCTAAACACTTGCCTTAAACATGTTTTTCTCAGACATAAATTTCACTTTGCCAGTGGGATTGCATATGTACTTAAATATCTTGATTTATTAGGGTGTGTTTAAAAATAAAACCTTACGTATTTGTGTTCATCAGGATTTTTTCCTTGTGCAAAAATGAGTGAATTATTAAGCAAGTATTTTTTCTTTCCAGTGCACGTTGAAGATATTATTTTGCACATGTTTCAATATATTCAAAAACTACGTACAGAAGGACCTCAAGAATGGGTTTTCCAAGAGTGTAAGGTACAGTGATTGGTACTTGAAATACAGGGCGGTTGTATTTTTACAAATTTTTGGATTATAAGTAGAAACAGTTTCCTTGACTGTAGAAATAGTCTTTAATAATCACATGGCAATTATATTTATTAATTTTAAAGTTGCAACTGGATGACTCAAATAAAAAGTTTTTATTTATATATATATGTATAGTCTTTACTGGTTCACTACAAATACTTGGGTAAAGATTTCTTGTTCCATCTTAGCTTTGTTTGGTGAAAACTGTTGAGTCTCTTCTAAGAGCAGATATTCTGCAGATGCGTTAATTTTGTTTCTTGCGTTTTTACGCTGTATACCTGTAAAAGTCATCTCTTTACTCTGCTAAAAGTCGCAATGGAATTGTTTCACTGTCACTGTAAGCAAATACAAGATTTTAAAGAGATAGTTCCTTCCTCCCATCTCATCCCTGTGTGTTTCCCTTGCTCCTCTTGTATCAGCCTCAGCACTCCTGAGACCGTGAGGTGAGTCAGAAGAGCTGGCAAACTAGTCTGAAAAGAATCTTCTTTTGAATTTATTTTCAGCTGAATCGTTGAATTAACCAGGCTCTACATGGTTTCAGGGAAGGATGGACTGTCCTTCTCATTGGCTTTATAGTCTTAGATCTCTTTACTTCACCCTTTCCATTGTGTTCTAAGAATGATTTGTTCTATTTCTGTGGCTAAGACAGCATAAAGAATCACACTTTTTCTGTTTCTAAACTTACCTTTTATCTGGCTAAACAAAAGGAACAAAAAAGAAAGAGGGAAAGTCTTCAGTTCATTAACATACAACAAACTTTGCACTGAAACACTGTGCATTGGTTATATCTGAGTTGGTGTGTTTTCAAATTATCAGGAAATTTTAATATATGAGCTATGGGACAGATCTCACTACAAACAGGACTTAGCTGACTTGTATAGCACTTCACATTGTGAGACTATTTGAAATTGCTTGTGAGTTTTCTGCAACTTGAATATTACTGAAAACTTTTGTGTTAGGTACCTAACTACTCTAAAATGGATACAACAAAACTTCCTTTTCTTACAGTATAAAAACAAATTAAGTAGCCAATAATTATTATTAAAATAGTCTTTAATATATGTTTTTCAACCCTTCCTATGTTGTTTCCTAGGATCTAAATGCTGTGGCATTCAGATTCAAAGATAAAGAACGACCACGAGGTTATACATCAAAGCTTGGAGGAATGCTGCATGTAAGTTTGTGGTGTTTTTTCTTTTTTCTTTTTTTTTTTTTTTTTTAACCATAT
The DNA here is from genome assembly GCF_009769465.1 of Tauraco erythrolophus. Lineage (NCBI taxonomy): Eukaryota > Metazoa > Chordata > Aves > Musophagiformes > Musophagidae > Tauraco > Tauraco erythrolophus. The sequence continues at coordinate 18,235,839 of NC_141473.1, read as the reverse complement.
AGTAATCATTTAGTGCTATGTTTGATTGGACTCCTAATAAGTATAGATATTTGCAAAGGTCCTTGGCACTTCCCGAGCTTAGGAGGCTAATATCATGCTGCATAGGTTTTAGTTTTGGCAGTCAATAAGTCATATTTCCTTCACTCTCTACCATTTTATACTTCTGTACTTGGTAGAACTGATTTTACAGTAACTAGAGTTGCTATTTGATCTGTTTCCATGTTTCTTAAGACATATGTACTTTGTCATTCTGTGTCTTATCATAAACACAAGCACTGTGTTTCTAAAGGCTTCCATAGTTAACAATGCTGAAATAACAGCAGTAAGCAGAAATGTTCATATTAAAATAACAAATTAGAAGTGTTTGGCTCTACTAATGTGATTATGTATTGATACTGAACGAATCGTAATGTGGCTTATACTTAGTCTTTATACTTCTTGCAAAGTTCATTGCCCTCATTTTGCGCTAAAGGAGGAATTAGGTGGGTTTTTGGTGTTTTTTTTTTTTTTTTTTTTTTTTTTTTTTACTAGTGAAATTCATAGAATCACTTGGTTTGGAATAGACCATGAAGATCATCAAGTCCAACTATTGACCTAAAACTGCCAAGTCCGCCACTAGACCGTGTCCCTAAGCACTGCAGCTACATGTCTTTTAAATACCTCCAGGGATGGTGACTCAACCACTTCCCTGGGCAGCCTGTTCCAATGCTTGATGACTCTTTTGGAGGACAAACTTTTCCTAACATCCAATCTAAACCTTCCCTGGCGTAACTTGAGGTGTTTTCCTCTTGTCCTATCGCTTATTACTTGGGAGAAGAAACTGTCACCCACCTGGCTACCACCTCCTTTCAGGTAGTTGTAGAGAGCGATAAGGTCTCCCCTGAGCCTCCTTTTCTCCAGACTGAACAATCTGTGTTCCCTCAGCCGCTCCTCGTAAGACCTGTGCTCTAGACCCCTCACCAGCTTCGCTGCCCTTCTTTGGACATGCTCCAGCACCTCTATCTTTCTTGTAGTGAGGGGCTCAAAACTGACCACAGTATTTGAGGTACCAGGCGCACTGCTGGCTCATATTCAGCTGACTGTCGTCCAATACTCCCAGCTCCTTTTCTGCCGGAAAGCTTTACAGCCACTCTTCCCCAGGTCTATAGCGTTGCATGGGGTTGTTGTGACCCAAGTGCAGGACCCAACACTTGGCCTGGTTGAACCTCATACAGTTGGCCTCGGCCCATCGATCCAGCCCATCCAGATCCCTCTGTAGAGCCTTCCTACCCTCAAGCAGATCAACACTCCTGCCCAATGACAAGTAATTTGAAGTATAGAAGTATGGAGTTGATTCATGCAACTTTTATATGTTGCAGCCATTCTCTATTGCACAGCTCATGTCTATGTCTACTCAGAGGCATTTTTGGTTTCTTTGCAGGAACTCCTCTTAGTGCTCCTACACCTTTAATTTGTAAAGTCTAAAATAATGGTCTTTAATTTTAGAATTGTCTTCCTGTTTACTAAAACCCATTAGAATTAACTGAAAACATTTAAATGGATATTTAAAGGAGCTACTATTTGGGATGCTGTCTCTTGCTTTTGTTCTGTCAAATTCATAGTATCTCTTTAAAAAAGGGACTTTTGAAACAGTCTTTCAGTGGTCTGTATTTGTTTGATCATTCCCAATTACAATCGTTGTCTCCAAAAATCAGTTGCCAGCAGTGTTCCAAAGAGCAGGGTATTGATACAGGACTTTTTTTTCCCTCTGCTTTTCTTCAGCTGTGCTTTGCAGTATGAATGGTAATTCTGATTCTTCTGTTAGTTGCTTAAATACTAATAGAAAAATAGCTTTTCTCGTTCTCTTTATTGCCTCGGAGTGATACTAAGTTTATGCTTTGAATTAATCAAGCTGCAACAGTTGTTTGTTAATTTAATGCACTTATGAATACTAGCTGGTTTTCATAACTTAGAGAAGAACCTGTGTGTAAGTTAGCATGAGTAAATGTAATGTTGTAAGTTGTCATGTATTTACCAAACAGATTTAAAAAACTTTTTATTTAGTGAAACAGAACTTCATCTTTAAAGCACATTAGTGCTGGTCTAAGGAGTCACCACTAAGGTCTTGCTGTCAAATTAGATTTCATATTTGTGATATGTAGGCTTAATGTTTTCCAGATGGCTGTTCCCTGGATTGCAGTGCCTACTTTATTTTGTTTTGTTTTGTCTCCTTAATTGTATAATATAAAAAAATATATTTTAACCTGATTGTTGTATGTAGATTATTTTAGTCTGTTTTATTTTAGTTACATTATGTTCTGACCTTGCTGAAAAGTAGTCACAGAATCACAAAATGGTTGAGGTTGAACTGGACCTCTGGAGGCCATCTTGTCCAACCCTCCTGCTCAAGCAGGAGTACAAAAATAACAAAGTAACCAAATAAATTTCATGTGCAATTCCAGCTGGTGGGCAAACTGTGGCCTGTGTTTGTAAAGGAAATAAAGTGCAGACTTTTGGTGCTTAAATCTGTATTGCCTTGGTAATTTCAGAGTAGAAGTGCACAGATTACTTAAATCTCTCCTTCAAGTTGCTTAGTTTGCTTAGCTGTTTATGCAGAATGTAGTTAAATGAGCATTCTTCAGTGTACCATGAATCTTTTGGACAAGACCTTTCAAATTCTGGATCTTTACTGTTCACATTGGAATTTTTTGTAACACAAGTTTGATTTATTGTCCTTGGTCTCCACCTTCCCCCAGCCCTTTCTCTTTTCCACAATCCTTTGTGTGCATTACTCTCTGTTCTGGAAGTTATTCCACTCTAGTTTTTTATATAATGAATGTAATTCAGAAAGTAATTTTATAATAATTCTGGTCAAGAAAAGTACACCTGTATGGCGAACTGGAAGTACTCAGTGCTAGGTCACCTGATTTTTCCTTTGGTAAACAGATGTTTGTCAACAAAGTTTTGCTGTCAACCACGCTAATCATTTTCAGAGGAATTTTAATGGTTGGTTGGTTGTTTTTTTCTTAAATTGTGGTGTACCTTAACAGATTTTCAGTTTGATTCTAAATAAAAAATGTTAGAATTAGAATTGTGTAAATTTGTAAATGCTTTTAGATAATTGAACAATACTTTACTGTAAATCAAAATAGAATTCTTAGAGAATCATAAAAAAATTAGTTGTTTTTTTTCACTTTGTTATGTTTTGGTTTTCCCAAATGCATTCCAGTTTGTACTTGTTCTTTTATCTTTAAAAATATCCTCCAGGGGTCAGCATTTACCATGTTATTTTGCTTCAGTTACTTCAAAACATTGTTTAAAGGTGGGTGACTTTTTATATTGAGACATAAAATACTTCAAAAGAAAAGAATGGTAGTACACAGTATATAAAATTACCTAATACAGGAGAAATATAATTGTCTAGTTAGAATACTACTCCATCTTGTTTAGTTTTAAGAGAAAGATTTTAAGACGTCTGTGCACTTCTAATTTGAAATTACCAAGGTAGTACAGATGTAGTGACCAGAAGTATACACTTTTGTTTCCTTTACAAAATAGTAGTTTTTTCATGCTTAGTTTTTGTTTAATTCATCTACATGTTTCTGGGCTTTGTTTTTTAGTATTATCCTATAGAAGAAGTATTGGCTGCTGAATATTTGCTTGAAGAATTCAGGCCTGATTTAATAGAGATGGTACTGGATAAATTGAGACCAGAAAATGTTCGGTAAGTTAAACTGCAATAAGTTGTATTTTAATCCAAACATTATAAGAAAGCAGATGAACTAACGGAAATACAAACTCTTAGGTGTTTCTTACAGCTCCACAGTAAATGTCACTGAAAAAGACTTGGTTGTTCTGTGTGTTAATGTCTCTGCTCCCCATTGAAAATAAGCACTCTTAAGTATGTGCAACTCTTCCTGTTCAGACAGAAATATCCTTTCAGTCCTTTCTATGCAGGATGTTTTCCTCAGACTGAAATTGTTTTTATGAAGAAGCTTGCTTGGAATAGTGCAACTGTTACCGAGAAAAAGCCTGGTAAAATTATTCTGCCTCACTAAATTCTTGGGGTATTTTGTGTGAAATGTTCTAATATTTGTAATTGGAAGCTACATCTGGAAATCTGTTAAGAGGATGGCTTTTATCTGCTGTATATATTTTATTTCCCCTATGGAGAGCTACAAAACTTCATGCAGATTAGCAGACCCTCTGAAAAATACTAGTTTATGTGGGTAGAAGGAACTGTGTCCTTAGCTGCTAAAATATCTGACCTTCAGAGCATCTCTTTGATGCGAGTGTGACTGTATTTGCACCTGTGCTTTCTTTGCAGACTGAGTGTGGTGCAGTACAAATTTCAGGGCTCAGTAACTGGTCAAACTAGATGTTGAAAGGAAAAGGGGAAGCCTCTCTCTCCTGTGCTTTTGAGGATCTTGAGTTGTCACTGAAGCGGGATAGAAAAGGGAGGCCTAAAGAACAAAATGTGCCCAATGCCTGTTTGAATAACTAGAGAACCATAGTGTGACCATAATGAGGGAAATAGTACTGTGCTGAGATGATGATTTACAAGTGAAGGAATCTGGAAGCTGTAGAGAAAAAAATGAGGGCAGGTGAAAAAAGGGAGTATTAATTGAGGAGGAGGAAGGGCTGGGCAAATGGTTAACAAAGGAAGGAAAAGCCTGAGACAAGAGAGCTGGCAAAGGACGTCATGGGGGTAATTTAAGGAGAGAGATTGGTAGCTTTTGGAACTGGTATCTCAGTCAAGCGTGGAAAGAGAGGGTGGTCACTGGTACTGCTGGGGATGGCTAAGTGCAGTTGGGCAAAAGAAAAGAAGAGGGTAGGAGTTGGGGCTCGTAGGCAGAGTGGAGTTAAGAGAGCAAGTCTAGAAGAAAATCTGATGTCAGGCTTAGCAAGGATATTCATCCGAGTCCTGAATCACAGAGGGCAAACAGAAGAGGCAAAGAGAAGAGGTCTGAAACGAGGAACCTGAGGTAGGACAGCAGCCGAACTGATAGGACCAAGCTTGGAGGAATTCAGCAGAAAAGCCTGTGAAGACTTAAGTGCAGTATAGTATACAAAGGTTAAAGAAACTAAAGTTTACCAAGTCTTGCTATTTTTTTTTTCCTCTCTGCAGATGTGTGTTTTTTCCTCCTGTTTTTTTTGCCCCGTACATCTTCTGTTTCAGTTCTTAGAGAATAGAAATATTCTGGAATTACATGAGCAGGTGCCAGTACCATGTATTGTTCTGCCTGACCTACCAGTGTAGTTGGAAGATGTGTAATGAAAGTAACAGGAATCTGCAGAAAAAGTACAGATTCAAGGTTAAGTCTGTTTAATGCAGCTCAGGAGAACTGAACTCCTTTGCTTTGTCACAGGCTTCCTAAACAGCGTGAGACAAGCTCCTAAAACAAACTTTTCACAGCAAAGTAGTAATTAATAATTCCTTTTTATTTTCTTGAGTATGCCTAGGATCTTAATCCCTGACTAGAGGGATTGCTGAGCGCCTGAATCCACAAACAACAGAAGCTTTCTTTTTAATCTATGAGATACCGTACAATGCGAAGAATTAAAAAACTGGTGTTAAAATGAGCATCGAAAATGAATGAGGACTGTATAGCTTCGTAGATCTCTGTATGCCTGGGCTTCCTATCTGTGAAAATAATGTCTCTTGGGATATTTTAAAATATGAAATCAGTTCCTGTAGTAGTGAGTGCTGTGGAAGGGACGTTTTAGTAATTCTGTTCGTTTAGAGAAAGAAGTGAATATTGGAAGGAGAATAAATCAGGTCATACATTGAGAAAAAAAATTAATAACTTTCTTAATTGTTCTGTGCAGAGGGCAGAGGTTCAGTAGGACAATCTGTAAATTTTTGTGAGAGTATGTTTATATGTATGTATAATGTGGTACAATTTATTTACTAGAACGTCGCATAGGCAACAGAGTAGTACTTTGGAGCCTCATTTTTTTTAATTTGATTCATTTAATAAATCTTTTGTATATATAAATTAGAGATGTAGAGATACTATGAAAATGTACGAAAACACAGAAACAAGCTCTTGCTTGTGATTCTGTGTATCAGTCTTACTGGATTTGAACACTTCTTTATCAGTGTTTTGGAAGCCAGGTATATGATATGAAAAATAATTATTTGAGGAGGGGTGGGGGGTTGTTTCTGAGTATGTTCCACACTGAAATTTTCAGACAGTGTTGGACATAAGAGGACAATGAGGCATCCATTCATGTATTTCTAAATTTTATGTATTTCAGCCTCTGAAACTTCTGTGAATTGCTTGAAAGTTTGGGCACAAATGTTCACTGTATTTGTATGACAAAATCTGTCTTGTATATTCACTTAGCTTAAGAAGCATTTTACTTTATTTTTGTAAGATGGTATATTTCAAGTAATTACTGGATACAGGGGGATAACATTGAGTTATAAACTGTCTTTGCAAATGGCATGGGCTTCTGGTGTTTCTAAGAGTATATGAGTAACGATAACATAAACGGAGCTGCCTGTGTCAGTGATAGTAGTTGCCATAGTAATTAATGCCCTTTAAAGAAGGGCCAGTATCTTCGTGTGTGGCTGTGCATCTAGGTAATATGTGAGGGATGCTGCGACTGAAGCTTGAATAATTCAAGAAATCACATTTTGAAAAAACAATACTTCAAAGAAAATTTCTAAGTTCTCTTTCCTATTGTATTAAATACTTTTGTTTTGAATATATTTTCATGTTGATCTACGGCCCAACTTCTTGGAAATTTGGTGCAAGAGCTTACCTTTAACACAAACATTGTTTTCAGTAATTAAAAGAGAGAACATATAATTACTTCTTCTCTGAAGAAAGCTTAACCAAATTCGACATAAATTTGAACTTTTAACTGGTTTTAGAATTGCTTAAAAGCAATAGGTAAACCATTTTTTTAATACTGATTTAGTAAACGAACTACAGGTACTTAATCAGAGCTGATATTTATTAATAACTTCACATAACTTTAAAATGTGACTTTTAACATTATGTTATCTCGGGAAAAGATACCTTTCACAATGTAAATTGAGTCTCTGTTATTAGCCAGAGAACTTCCAAAGCATCTGCTTGCTTAAATTTTCAAAAATTGCTAGAGGAAATTAATATATGTAAATATGTTCATAGACTCTTTAAGCTTATCAGATGCTGCTGAATGCCACAGATCACTCATCAGTTTTCTGCGTTACTCCTGTTGCTGGCTGTGCCAGCCTCTTGACACTCCCTTCCGGTTGACAGTACTTCAGCATAAAATAGCCATAATTGACTTGTTTAGAAGTTATTAGTGGAGAAAGGAAGGTGTAGAGCGTACAAGTAGAGGGAGAAAATTCAAGTCTATAGAATGTGGTCAGCAGCACAGGAATAATGGTAGCAGTTTTTAGAAGAATTTAGTGTTACATGATGTGATTTTTTTTTTTTTTTCCAAATATGTAGTAAACATAACTGTTTCACAATGTTCTCTTACTTTGGTTAATATAAGCTCATGTTTGTGCTTGCAGTTGCAGTTCTGTGTTCCTCTTTGTCCTCAGATTAAAAAAAAAAAAAGGCAAGGAAAGAGCAAGAACCTTATTAGAGAGGAAAAAAGTACTTTTTAAAAGACTTGGAATTTAGCTGTAATTTCCTTGAAACATTAGTAAACAAGGAAAATAGTTGTTCCTGTTTTATGTATCGTTTAATAGTAATTTTGTGGGGTTACATCAGTCTTCTCACATTTGGCAAAGTGACTTGCTGGACTTGGGAATATTCTCTACACATGGTAATGTTGGATTAATTTTAGATAAAAAAAGGATTTTTTTTCAAGATGGAACACATCTAGAGCAAATGCCAACTGAAGATGATCAGGTTTAGTATTTGAAGCAACTGGGAAGCAGTGATCCTTCAGATAATGGAGATAGTCGTTTCATCTCAGCTTTTCAGATTCAGCCTGTTTTAAATGCTGCGTATGTGACTTTTCAAAAAGTAGAGTACATTTAGACTGGAGAGGCACAGTGGTGGGTGTGTTTTGGAAGTTAAATTTGATAGAACAGGTATGCTTTTCTGTACAAGAAGGTCATGGTGACAGAATCAAGGAAGTTTGTGATCAGAGAGGGATGGTCATCTAGTAACTTCTGTGTATGTGGATCTCTGTGTGATCTTGGGCTGGAATGTCTTACGTCTCACCCTGCTTTATTAGCTTGTTGTCACTGGTGATTTCTTTTTGGATGCTGGAAGAAATAATGTTGCGTTTAATCATCTCTCAGGACTAACCACATTGTCTCTTAACTTTACCTGGCTTAAGAAATAGATTATGATGATTATATAATTTTAAGCATTTGAATAAAAAAGCTACATATTGGAAGATAGAAGAACATTAAAAACTGGAATATACGTGGTTTTATGGCCTCTTCAGTTTATTGTTAAAGAAATTATATATTCTTTTTGTTGCAGAATTTTTAATAGGGCTTAAAAATAGTAAATACAAGTAGGCTAGTTCTCTGAAGCTTAAATACCCACAGCTGTTCTGTTAAAGCTTAAAAATAAATCCGTACAAACTAGAGAGTGACCAGAAGGTGATTATGTGCAGTTCTAACAGCGGAATTCAGCAAGCGCTGATATTCTAACATGGATCTAATGAGGGCTACAGGAGGCCTACAATGATGTAGTAGCAGGCATACTGTGAGTTTGAATGGTATATGGTCACAGCAATGATAAATATGTTGCTTATTACGTGTAGACTAAAACCATGATAGTGTTTCTTATTGCCATAACAGCTATGCATTCACATCTTGGTTCTCTTTTATGTTCAGACTATTTGTCTTCTCTAAAACTACAATTTACAAAAAGAAACTCAAAACATCAAACCAAATTTGAGATTCTTAAGTGTCTTGTTGCTTTTTCCTGCTTCGCTAAATGTTTCAGTTTTTTGTAGACTCAAAAATTGTAGTTGTGGTTCTGCGTAGCTTAATTATGATAATACTGCAAGCTGATTTTTCTCAGATGTTAAAATGTAAGTCCTTTCAGTTTTAGTGGGAATTAAATATTTTTATTCAGGGCATCAGATGTTTAAAGATCTGAGCTAATTAGACTTTCTTCTTTTAATATGACTGAAACACAATATTAGCTTGTATATAATACTATATTCCTTTTAGGCACACTTTAAACACTTATCTTTTGAAATGAAAACTAGAATGAAACTAACTAGGAATTTTTTCATCTTTTGCTTCACTAAGATACTTCAAAGTACAGTAATATATAGCAAGGAATATAATTTTATAGTATCTTTTATTTTCAGTTACTGGCAAGGTAAAATATCTTGGGGGGAGAAAATCTTTGTTAAATATTACTAAAAGTGACTTCATGGTGTGTTACAAAGATTCAAGAAAGCTGCTGTGGATTTGCATTTTTAGTGGACTCTCTTGGAAGACTGAGTTGAGAATAGATGCTAGTAAAAGGGTCTCCTTGTGGGTTTTTTTAATTACATCTGTATCTACATGCATGTATTAAACTGTCAATCAGTAGCTCACTTCCTTCTTTTGTTTTTGCTTGAGCAGATTGTATATACTAATAAAAAACTGTTAACATGTGCTTTTAAGTATCTGTATGTGTTCTGGTTATCTGCTATTCACTGACATTTATTCTTATGTTTACCATTCTATTCTCACTTTTATGAAGGAATTAGTATGTGCCAAATCATCCTAACTTTGCCTGTTCTTTTTTTTTTCTTTTTATGTTTTTTCCTTGTAATGCCTTGCATAAGTTGTGTTTTGCAATGGTTTTGTTTCCATTGATTTGAATTTTTTCTTTGTATCGTGGTTTTATTTATAATTTCCTTTTCATAACCCTATTGGAACTCACCTACACTAAGGACTTTTCTTGGCGTATGTATATTGGGGTAGCTGCATTCGCAGTTAGAGACTATTGTTCAATGTCTCTTTAAAAAGTTTAGCTTTTCAACTGTTACTTTCTTAACAAACTGTGTTTTTAAAAAGTATGGAAAAATATCCATATTCACAGATGGTAGCAAGTATCCATATGTGCTTCTATTTGACTGAACCATAACAGGAAGTTTTCATATTCTCCTCCCCCCTCCTGCCCCCACACACTACTTGTTGTGTTCGGTGGCTTAATTTCCCTAAGAGAGAAACCTTTTCAAAATGTGAGTATCATTTTCACTTGTTCAAACTGCGTTGGGTTTTGCCAGCCATCTGTGAAGATAAGGGAATAGACTTGACGTGTGTTGCAATCGTAGCTGAAAAATGTAATTTTCCCATCATTTCCAATACATTTTTCCCCCCCTCATCATCTGCAGAATAAATACTCTTATTAAAATTTAAGAAGCTAGTGACTCATCCGATTAAGCAACTAAAGAACATTTTCCCCTGGATAGTAAATGGACTTTTTTCCTCTCTTGATATCTAAACTGCAGCACTAGTACAATCCTAGATGGGAGAAAAATAAAATGAATGCCAAAAATGTTGATACCAAAGTTTCTAAGGGCTGGAATTTCACAGATACTGAGCAAATGGTTATTTCGATGTAGTCTGTGATGCGCATCCCTGATGAGAAACATGTTACAGCTATGGAATGTATGTGTTTATTTTTTAATTGCATTGTATCTGAGTAAAGATTTTGAAAATCGTGGTTTGCTCACTCCCCTTCACAAAGCATTGTGTTTGTAGAGACTTAGTTTTGTTGAACCCTAACAAATAACTCGTGTTTCTGCAGAACGATTCTGCCCCCCAGCAGCATCTCTCTGCGCGTAGTTTCCCCTCTTCCACTGTTTTCTAATGAGATTTGTGTGGAAGTGGCTTTGAATGGCCTATATGGCCTTGCATCAGTTTTACTGATGATTTTGGGGGAAGTTATAAACAAATCTAGGCTTTTGCTGGTTTTGGCTCTGTCATGTTATTTTATGCATTTGAGTAAGATATGGGCACTTTTTTCCGTTGCTTGACAATATCGTTATTTGTAAGACAGATTAAATTAGTTCCTAAAAAAAGCAATTGTTCCTTTTTAAGTATAATTTTTTTTTTCCAACAAATTTGCTTTGACATGTCTGTTACTAATATCACAAATCCTGTGGTTTCAAAGTCTATTACTTTTTTATCCATAGAAGCTTAGGTTTTGTTATGTAGATCTGGAATATAATAGCTGATAATCTTTCCTGGAAGTACATTAATTTTCAAGCACACTTTTTCTTCCCGACTAACACTCTTCTGTGGATCTGTCACTTTCAGCTGCGTTGTATATTTCAGGAGAGTGAAAAACAAGATGGTATCTAGTAAATATGTATAACATTGTAGAAATTGTGCTTCCTTTTGAAAATGGCCATAACTGAGGACTACAACAGTTTGCATGTACAAGAATGTACATATAGAAGTAAATTGCATTTATATTTCAGCTCTTTTGTGTTTGTGCATGGCTTGGAAGCCTAACTGCACTGGTTGAGTTTAAATATGTTAAAAGCAGGTCCTATTAAAGATTGCCTGATTGCCTGTTGTGCTTTTCCAGAGCATTTCAGTGGCGTCTTCAACCATGTGGGTGTTCATAGTGCTGTACAGCACAACATAGAAATGAAAACCAAAAGTAACATGACATAATTGGTAACTTTAAAGATGCATTTAAATAGCTTCATAGCATTGTATTTCTACCTGTGATTCTTCTTTTCCCCTCTTCTTTTCCTGTACTGGTGTTCATTGCTGTTGGTGCTTGTATTTTGGTTTAGGTTCTAAGTCTCAGACAGATAAATGCATTTTAGTTTGTTTCATGTGGTTGTGGGTATGTTTCTGAGAGCTCGAAATGTAAGTAATCATTCTAGTAGAGATTTGGATTATAGGGAGAGCAGGAGGATCCCTTGAGGCAGAACTACTTGAAGAATTGCAGTGTTGATTTCCACAATTTAGTTTTTTTATAAGTTGAGCAGAGTTATTTTTTAGCTCTTTTAATTTTAGTATGTTCCTACAGCAAATGTTTGGGTGCTTGGATTGTCACTGCTACTTGAGCATTGGAGCACATGTTGAATAACAGACATCTGTGTATTTTAGCATAAAACACCTTCATCTTGCTGCTCAGACCACATGATTATTGGAATTTTATCAGGATAATCTTTTTGCTTAAGACTCCTAATGTTTTTCTCTTTTTCTCTTTTTTTTATTTAGTGAGCAGAAAGGCCTGGTAGGTTGCTCTGAAAGTTTAATAGACTTTATGATTTTTGTAGTCTCTTAGCAACTTCATCTATACATGGTAGAGCTTTTGCTCACCAGCTGTCTAAGTTAAAATGCAAAACATAATAGATTATTCCTGCGGATTGTTTTACTGTAAACAACAATCTCTCTAATAGATTTCACCTTGTTGACTGAGCTAGTGTCTGCTCTGTTGCAAGAATAAATATTCTCTAGGATTAAAGTACTTAGTTCTTCGCTGAATATTTATTTAGTATTGTTCCTTTTTAATAAAAAATAAAATAGATGTAACATGCAAACAGATGTGAAACCCTTTTATATGAAGTCACAATAAAAATGTTAACCATTTCTATTACCATTTGCAGTGAGAGATGAAATATGTATCCCTTAAAGATGAATATTCTCATTCTGATTTGGATATTGCATAACTTCTTCAGAGGAGCAGGGGTTGTTTTGTGCATGTGTTTGTGTGTGTGTGTTCATGCTAGTTATGGTGTTCTTTCAAAGATGAGGGGTAAAAGTTTCTCCCTTCCTCAACCGAGAGGAAATCTGTGTTCTTGAAACCTGAGATTTGATTGCCCTTTAGTGTGTATGATTTAAAATACTGTCTCAAAATTAGACAGTCTGTGGTGCAAGCCCTGCTACAATTTTAGAATCTATTGCTAGAGAATGTGTCTTTACAATTCCATGTGATTCTGAGATATATTTCTCATTTATTTAAATACGTTTAATGTTGGTTATTTACCCCACTGTTCTCCTGCTACTCGGAACTACAATGCCCAGGTTACATTATTAATAATTTGAAAATCTTCATAATAGGGTAGTCTAGAACTAAATACAGCAGAATCCTGTTTTCTTCAGCCGCCTTGGATCATTTATTCATGTATGTGTAAACATGAGATGAAAAAGGAGGGAGGAGGACACAGATGTTTACAATATTAATAGTCCACATATTTAAACTTCTCAGTGTATTGGAAAATTCATCCCAAGGGTGTTCTCCAGTAACATATTTGTAAGTAAAATACTATAGTTTGAGGCGCATCCATATGCCTGTTTTGATTTACGCCCAACTTTGCCATGCATACTAGAAATACACAACAGAATGTTCCTGGCCTGAAGATACTGTGATTAAAAAAAAGAACACTTAGATTGCATATATTTTGATGGTTTAATGTGCATTTTTGCCATCTGCACAAGGTTTGACAAAGTTTATTATTGTGCTATTTAGCATCTAGGGAGTGTTAAATATATGTAGGTGGTAATCGTGCTACCTTTTTTGACCATTTCAGAATTCTTATAAACATCTATTTACTCTTAAAGCTAGCTACTTCTTTCCATTGAATACTCTTTTGCGTTGTAGGTTGTTAAAAAGAATTAAAGGAGGTTTTTTTATACCTGTTATGAAGACTATTGAAAAAATACTGATGAGTTTTTAAATTTTCTTTATTCTGAATTTCCTCTTTAGGTGTATTCTTTAGTTCAAGGAGTGTCTGGATGATGCTCTTAGTCATACGGCTTAGTTTTAGGTAGTCCTGCGAGAAGCAGGAGATTGAACTTGATGATCCGTATGGGTCCCTTCCAACCTGAGATATTCTATGATTTAGGTTTTTAATTGAGTGTAATTCTATTGTATTGACTGTAAAATACATTAATCTTCCTGCTTTTCTTCCCTTCCCCTCAAAAATACCGAAACAAGAGAAGGGGAGAAACAGGTATCAATCTGAAATGAGAATGATACAAAATGAAGAAACTCTTTTTATAGATTATGAATGGGAGAGTGAAACTGCAATAATGTAATCTAAAATTCTAGGTATGCGATAAAATTTCTGTAGTTTGTGTTTGCATTTATCTGAGTTTTGATATAGGTGGTATGAAAAATGTTATACTTAATTCATTAATTTTGTAGATCTCAAGGACTTCTTTCTGTGTTTTCTGGAGCGAGGGCAAAGTCTAAAAAAGAGAACTTGCATGCAACAATAATTGTGTGTAACTCTAAGTCATAACACTTCGAGCAGGACTAGGAAAGTGATTGTCTCTCTGTACTCAGCACTGGTGAGACTGCACCTTGAACACTGTGGTCAGTTTTGAGCTGCCCGCTACAAGAAAGACATAGAGGGGCTGGAGCATGTCCAAAGAAGGGCAGCGAAGCTGGTGAGGGGTCTAGAGCATAAGTCTTATGGGGAGCGGCTGAGGGAACACAGATTGTTGAGTCTGGAGAAAAGGAGGCTCAGGGGAGACCTTATCGCTCTCTACAACTACCTGAAAGGAGGTGGTAGCCAGGTGGGTGACAGTCTCTTCTCTCAAATATTAAGCAATAGGACAAGAAGAAATGGCCTCAGGTTGTGCCAGGGGAGGTTTAGATTGGATGTTAGGAAAAGACTGTCCTCCAAAAGAGTTGTCAAGCATTGGAACAGGCTGCCCATGGAGGTGGTTGAGTCGGCATGCCTGGAGGTATTTAAAAGACGTGTAGCTGCAGTGCTTAGGGACATTGGTTTAGTGGTGGACTTGGTAGTGTTAGGTCAATAGTTGGACTTGATGATCTTCAAGGTCTCTTCCAACTTAAATGATTCTATGGCTCTATGATTCTATGACTTTAGAAAAACAGTAAAATTAAATTATACTGATAACCTGATTTGCTAGTTAACCTTAGTATGTAGTTCAATATACGTATACTTGCTGTCCAGATGTGCTCGGTAATGGTTCAAGGACTATTTCCAGAAATAAATGTATTCTAGTGATGGAATGGAAATAGTGTTCTGAATAATTTCTCAGTCTTTTCTCAGACATGTCTCAGTTCATGTCTATGTGCTTTATCTCTTTTTCAGAGTTGCAATAGTTTCCAAGTCTTTTGAAGGAAAAACCGATCGAACAGAAGAATGGTATGGAACACAGTACAAGCAAGAAGCAATTTCTGATGAAGTTATTAAGGCATGTTAAAACTTTTGATATATTCCGATATCTGCAAGTGAAAGACAGTGGTAAATTCTTTGTCTCATTTTCCATTTAGTTGAAGGAAGAACTTAAATTTGCTGCTCTACATAGCATGAAAATTGTACAAAGAATTTGTAAGGATCTTACGTTTATCTTTAGATTTCAAATATTTACTGCAGAGGACAGATACATTTTAATGATTTTAAACCATGTTAAGTACAGGGAATGTTATACTGTTTTTGCTATGAAAGATCCTTAATATGCAGTGGCTACTTAAAAATGTAAGCTTAACTTTTTAAAACTTAAAGAGTCTCTATTAAATATTAATGGACTAATCTGTTCTTTTTGCAACTACTATATGTAACTGTTTCCAAAATGATTTTTGCAACTTTGAAAATGTGTATATTTTGCCAATTAAATAAGCTTCTAAAAAACCAAACTCCAACAAAGAGGTGGGCAAATTCTTACTGAAACTTGTTGCTGATTTATTCTTATAAGAAGACATGGCTGTAAAATACAGGTGGAGCTGTATTAAACCTGCTGAGCACACTTTGAACAGACATTGCATAGGAACACTTCACTTCCTTTAGCTTATCCATACCTACCTATGTTCTTAATTAAAATTCTTGCTTATGTATTTAGTTTGATACCTTCATTTAGAGTTCACAGTAGCAGAAAAGATGAGACATAGAACCACCTTCCGCTCTACTGTAAACTATTCAAAATTATTTTTTATCTTTTGTCTTCCTCCTTGGAGCACTCGTCCTGGTGATAGCCTACTCCAACTTGATTTCCCAGATATTTCCCTCTTTCCTGGTTGTCTTAATAGTATTTACAGATAAGCTAGTGAAACACATTTTTAAATCTCTTCACAGCATGAAATAAATAAATATCTATCCATGAATTAAGAGAAATCCTACTTAGCCTCATTGTTTCTCCTACTTATCTAGAAATGGCAAAATGCTGACCTTAATGGGAAGTTCAAGCTTCCAATGAAGAACGAGTTCATTCCTACTAACTTTGAGATTTTGCCATTGGAAAAAGATGCGACGCAGTACCCTGCCCTTGTCAAGGTAAGCTATATGTATTTGTTCTGTTTGCTAAGTAACCTTCTGGGAAGTTAACAGTTAATTACTATGTGTTTTTAAAATACAGACCATGTTGTATTCCAAAGTATAACAAACAAACAAAAATATTACAAAACTTAAAAGATATTCCTAGAAAGACAGTAGAAAGTTCATTCTTGCTAAACTTTCCATATGACTATTTGGATTCCTATGAAAATGAATCTACAAACAGCTTAAACTCTTTACTCTTTTGAAAGTGTATTAATAGTTGATAGAAATAGTATTAAATCTGTTTATTCAGCAGAAGGGTGATCGCCACTCTTACTTTTTTTTTTTGAGTAGTGTTTAGTATGTTGAGGGTGTAGACAAGGCTATTATTTTGTAACTGTGTGTGGAAGAAGCTTGCAGTCGCATGGAAAAAGAGAGAGAGATGTAAACATGTGAACAAACATCTTCAGTCTCCTGGAAGCATCATTTAATGATCTTAATATGTTTAGCAAATCTCAGTTTTTCTGAGTACCTAAAATGTACTAAAAGTTACTTTTCATTACTAAAGCGTAATTGTCTTTGCTAATGCTCATCTCTGCTTTAGGCTTAGTTTGAGGATAAATAGGAAAGGTTCTTCTGCAATTATGTGTTGTGCTTCATCTTGAGTGCTTGATTTGGGAACGCTTTTTGCACACTAGATTAATACAAGTCTACTTTAGTGCAAAGATGTCCTTCAGGAAAACATACTTGTTCTGCACAGGGCATTTCAGATATATACTTGAAGCAGTACTAACAGAGGAGGACTTAGAGCGTATGTTTATGTTCATCCTGAATAGAAACGCTAAACCTCAGCGGGGGCAAATACTACAGCTCTATGAAGTAACACTGATTGGTTTGCTACAGAAATTTGATGATTCTTCAGTGTCTCTGTAGCAACTAGGCAATTGATCCACATGAAGGCTTTGCTTTAAGGCATCATTGCTTCAGAAACTTATTTGGTTTTAGTTTTTCCTTTTCCTTCAGAATATGTTTTCTGAGGGAAAATGTTTTTAATCTTCTGTACTTGATGAAATAGATGTTATCTGTTTTGCCTGCATCTCTTTTATTTTCTCCCTGGCTGTCTCTGCTGTTTTCCTTTTGTGGGCCCTGGCATTTGTCTGACCCCACAGTGAAACATTGCAAGAATTAAATCAGCAGAGATTAGCTGCACAAAACCCCACATTTTTTCTGTTGTTCTATATGCCTAAGTGAGCTTACTATGGACTGGACCAGTGCTGTGGAGAGAGATGGGAACCTAAGTGCAGGAACAGTATGGCCATTTCCAGTGGCAGCATGTCACTAGGTCACCTCTGTTGTAATGGGACATCTTGCCCTGAAAAAATCTCAGGAAAGAGGGCCTGAGGGCCAAATTGTTACTATAAACTGCAGCCAGCGACCTCCAGCTATTGCATCAGGTTTCCAGTACTACAGACAGGCTCTACTGCTCATCATTCTGTCCCTGATGTAAGATGTATTCTAAACTGCATAGTAGCAATTTAATGAAATAAAAATCTTGTTGTCTCAGAGAGAAGCTTTAATTTGGCTTTTTAGTATGAGTAGGCTATTGTGTAGTGGCAGGTGTGCTATAAGAGTCAAGACTTAGTTCTTTTATGCAAAAAACGAGGAGGAAAATACCATGCCAAATCTCTGAGAAGCAAAGATAATCTGCTAGAAAATATGAGGAAGAGAAATAATTTTACGTTTACACATCTTTTTTTATGTGTAGCAATTTAAAGAAAAGATGTTGGAGGCATAAAGTTAACCAGAGTTGGAACAGAGAGAGTTATCTATTTCATAGCTTTTGTGGGAGAAAAAGCAATAGAGCAGGTTGTTCAGATTCTCTCCTGTACTGGGAGATTATTCTAAAAAATTTAGGTGACAGATTTTTTTAACTAGTTTCCAACTAGTTTTGCTACTTTTTCTAAATGTGCATGTGTTTTTTGTTATCAACGTTACTTTAAAACAACATACAATGCATTAATATTTTTTACTAAAAGCATTAAATACACAATTATATTCTTAGTCTAAAACATGTACCTATATGCTGCTGTAGTGCTGTCCTCATAATGGCACATATTTTAATCTCAGCATTAGCAGGGAATTACGTGAAGCTAACTTTATATTTGTCTTTGATCATTCCTGCTCAGTAGTTCTCGTTTTGATCATAAGCTTGTTCGCAATGCCGCAGCGATTTAACTGCTTTTTAAGGGGACATGGTAAGAAGAGATTCTCAATAAGGATAGATAGATAGATGTATACGCAAATGTATATAGCAAAAATATGAATTTAAGCACAACACTAAACTGTGATTTGAAGTAATGAAGAGACTTTTTAAAATAGTGCAATATATTACGGTTAAAAGTTAGGTGACTTAACAAAACATCTTTTCTTGACACAGGACACTGCTATGAGCAAACTGTGGTTCAAGCAAGATGACAAATTTTTTTTGCCAAAAGCTTGTCTCAACTTTGAGTTTTTCAGGTATGCAAGGTTAAGTATATTGCACAAATTGCTCTCCAAAAGTTTCTTGTTTGTTGGGAATATGCATTTCTGTGGCAAAAACTTTATTGCATGTTTTGAGGCTTGAAAAGGTTTACCCTTACTTGGGAATATGCGATAAGATACAGGTAGCAAGAAGGCTCATGTAAGTTATGCAGTAGTTGAGTAGCAAGCAATTTGAGGTGCTCTGTCTATAGTAACAGGAAAAGTTTATCTAAAAATAGTTTTAAAACAAATTTTCTACTATGTTTTATTTACTATATCTGAAATAGGCCTGTCAGTAGCATGTGCTACATATTGCAATATGCCTCTTTAAAAATGGATGTGTATTATTTTTAATTCATTACTAAATTGCAACTATTTTAAGATAGTGTTTTCCATATGAAATGCTATTTCAATAATGTTTTTTAGGTTCAAATTCTGTTTTAGTTTGCGTAGACACAAGCCAGTATAAAATTCTAAGTGCTTAAAATTGTGGGATTTTATTTAACTGACACCAACAACTGATTTTTTTTTTTTTTTTAGAAGAACAGTCTCTATTATCAATGAATGTGTGATTCTCACCTGAAGGTGCATGATTAAGCGCTGTAATGTTAAGTCTGGTCTTGCATTATTTTCATCACAAGAAAAGTATCTTTTTTTTTTTCCTTAAGTGGGCATGACAATGATGTACCTTCTTAGTATTCATTTCAAGTAATAATTTCTAAAGTTTGAATTTAAAAAAAAATACTGTTGTCTTTAGAGTGCAGCTATTTCTGTGCTGGACTACTGAAAGTGAAAATAATTTCAGGAACTCTCCTCCTTTGGCTTAATTAAATGATTGAGTGATATTGTTGGAAAGACTGTTATGTGGGCTTGAGAGCTGCTCATAGATGCTCTGTTGAGTCCTTGTTTTGAGTGACCATGTGAAATTTTTCTTGGCAGAATTTTAGATAGAGGTTTTTTTCAGAGTGTGTCAAATGTTGGTACTGGTGTTACTGCTAGTTGGGAAGTACTGGTTGCCTGGGCATTTCCTCTTTCTGCTTTTTAAAATCACAGGACAAACATTACAACTATTTTAACTTCGATGTGTCAGGAAATGAAAGATCAAAATAGTAACTGCCCATCTCTTATTCAGAGAACAATAATTGCTGTATTTTGCTTTCTTCGTTCATACCTGGTGACTTTCCATTGTACTATGTTTGGCCAAAATCTAAAACAGGATTTTACTGATAGAGTCTGAGTTTGTTATACAGTCTTGGTGGGTTTGTTTTTGTGTGTTGTGTTTGTTTTTTTTTTTTTATTAGTTCCAAATGAACTATGAGGGATCCAATCTCTATACCAGTTTGTGATTAAAAGATAATAATAAATTTTGTACACAAAGGTATGAGTATGTGCAGATATGCATGGCATCATAGAATCATAGAATGGTTTCATTTGGGAGGGACCTTTAAAGGTCATCTAGTCCAACCCTCCTGCAATGAGCAGGGAAGTCTTCAACTAGATACATGATGATAGTCGGATTCCGAGTTAGATTTGTACTTTGATCTCAGTGAGCTCTTTTGAAAAGCTAGGACTACTTGAGCTTTGCTGACTAATGTATGGAATGGTTTGCCTCCTTCCTCCTAGGAATGGTTTACAGGTGGAAAGCTGGCTTTGTTCTTAGGGTTGGGGGTGAGAGTTCTTTCCTTTTCTTTAAAAATGAGGTGGTAATTTTATATGAAGTGGTGTGAGGACATTTTGACAATATTGAGTACATCATTTCCAGAAGAAGTTGTAAGCAGGTTTGTCTGGTTTTGATACTTAAGAGGAATTCTTATTGAGTCTCTCTCTTGAGACTGGTCATGCTGATGGTCTTTGGAGGAAATGGTCAAATATATAGTGTTTATTCATGAGACATGATGAAATTGCCCTTAGCTCTTGTGGACAAGTGAATTGGTGAATAAAACCATCTTAATAACATGGGGTTTCATAAAAAGTTTTTAGCCTCAATTCTAGATCAGAATATGATGACTATGCTGCTTTAGAGGAGATTAAAAGAATTTGTTCACGCTACAGACGGCTCAGTAAGATAGAAAAAACTAGGAAGATTTCTTCTGCCTGCAGCCCCGGTCATCATGAATCACTGGAAGAATTCCTGACCCAGGTGTTGTAGCAGCAACTGCTGTGTAGATGAATTAAGAGGAAGTTGATGAGAATGGTTTCTCCCTTAAACATACAAATCCAGTAGGAACAAGAGCATGGGGACTTCTTGAAGTCGTCTTGTTCCAAAACTGAAAATCCTTACATGGTGCAAGACTTGCATTAAAGAAACACCACAGTAAAAACCTCTGACATGAGACTTCTCATCCAGCCTAAAGGGTGATGATAAGCTTTTGCTTTTGTATGAATTAGACTTAAGAACTGAGAAAGTACTCTTTTATAAAATGAAGTGAAATAACAATGAAACGTGGTATTGTTTTGAAAGCTTTCTAAACGTAGTTATAAACTCTGCACTTAAAAATTTCCCAAGGTTTAGAGAGATGAATGTGAAAAATACAATGCTAATTATGTTTAACTGGATACTTGCTACCTTCCAGTTTAAGAAATATTTCAAGCAACTTGAGTTGCTCATAAAGTAACCAAGTATAAACAATTCAATGTTGATTCCAGCTGTGTCACTTCCAGCTCTTTTTGAAAAGGGAAAAGACTAGACTTTAAGGTTTTTCAAATAAACTGTCAGTGATTGAGTGGTTCTGCTTCCTCAAGCCTAGTCGAAAGGTAAACTAGAAATAAGCATTTATTTACAAAGTTGTCAGTAATAGAAGGCTACTCCCAGAACAGTGTTATAATAATTGTTTTCTGTTATTTTTCACTTGAGGATTTATTGTTTACAAAACTCCCTCTTGGCCTTTGCCAGCTAAATTAATGTACAGAAGTTATAACTGATACAGACATAGTAGTCATGCAAACTCATTAAGTCTCGATATTCTAGTATCAAAATGGAAAGGAATATAAAGAGTTTGGAAGAAGATTTATGATAACATAGGATTGACCTACATCTTGCATTGAATTCAGTCTTAATTAAAAAATTCAATATTAATTGCATTTACAGCATTGGGCATATTGAAATTGCTCAGTTTTGGGAAATGCTCATTGTAGGGGAGAAATGCAAATAGCAGAGTTTAGGGTTTTTTTTGGGTATGTGTTTGTTTTGATTTTGTTACTGACCTGTTGGCTTAAGTTACATAAGCCCAATCCCAGAATAATTAACCCAGTGGTAGTAAAAAAGCGTATCCTAGTCTAAGGTTTCAGATTGTAGCAGGCTCGGCTTCTCTAATACATTAAAAAAAAAAAAATTAGAAGGATCTCTTCCCATGCTTCCTTTCCTTAACCTAAACGGAAAGAGAAGTCAAAGCCTTATTAAAAACTACTAGGAACCTTCTTAAAAATACCTTTGCAATGTATTTCAGCATGTAGTGGTGATGTGATATTTGTTTTACTACATTAATGTTGGTATATGCTATGAAAAACCATGCTATATAGGTGTAAACATATATACTAGCATGTCTCTGAATATGACCATTAGTGACTGCATAGGGAAAATAAATGCAAATGGTGTGGTTTTGAATTGTAAGCCATCTTGTGATAGCAAATTGTTTTAGATACTGCTAATTATTTGTATGAAATTAATAATGAATTTACATGTGCTTTAGAAATAAATATTCAATCATAGTACAAATGACTTGGCAAATCTTTAAAGCACGCAGATATTTAGCAATTGGCACAGTTGAAACATGACTTGAGTCAGAGTTGCATTTCTCTTTTTGAGAAATTTGCGACAGTATCATATGTGATCAAATGCTTCTAATACAATAGTAGAACTTGTATAGTTGTTGCCATTAAAAAGATAATACACAAAATTATGGTGGTATAAAGATGGATATGCCAGACTTCTTTCCTGAGCTGAACGTAGCATGTACTGCATATTTTTCATACCACAAATTGCTAACCTATTTTTTTATAATAGAAACTACTTTGTTTTCTGATAGTGTAGAAGTATTAATTAATTTAATTTTCAGTACATGGGCTTTTATTTCAGTCTGTTAAATTATGTTGGTCATTCAGGGTGTATTTAGTTTCTTTTATTCCAGGTGAATTCTGACTGTGCAGCAAAGTAAATATAACATGTCTTGATTTATGAGCACAAATAAGAAACTGTCTCTGGAATCTTCAGTATATTTAGACATTGCTCAAACCATAAGCAAGCTAAATCATTATTTTCAGATGTGTTCATATTTGGATTCAAAATAGGAATCCTTCATAATGGGATCCATCAGCATACTCCCAGTAAATATTGTTTCCTTCAGATCAAACTTAAAAGGCCAAAAGAAACTGAGAAATAATCTTAAACTGCATATTTTATTTTCAACATTTTCTTCCAGCCCATTTGCTTACGTGGATCCCTTGCATTGTAACATGGCCTATTTGTACCTTGAACTACTCAAAGACTCCCTCAACGAGTATGCATATGCAGCAGAACTAGCTGGCTTGAACTATGATCTCCAAAATACCATCTATGGGATGTATGTAAGTACCCAAATCAAGGAAAATCTTAGAGCCTTGAAACTGCTTCCACTCATCAACATTTTTATATTGATTTGATGGAAGGACTTTTATTTTAAAATATGAGTCAAAGGCTGTTACTCCTTTTGATCTTGGTTATTAACCATCCTTTCTTTAATTTGAATTTTAAGTTGAATTTTGTTCAAAGTCTTCAACAATCTTTCCATTCATATTAAGCAAATTTTCTTCTTTATTTTTATATCATTCATAAAATTAATCAGTTGTAAGGTTTGTTCCTCCATTTGAAAAAAGCAACCCTAATCCAAGCTTACGTGTTTATTTCAGTTTGTCAAATATCTACTAAAAACTTTCTGACTGATGGGGTAGAAGCCCCCCCTTTTCATGCTATTAAATAAATAGTACACTTCAGCTTTCCTGTTCAAGAACTACTGATCATGTGGCTGCATATACATACTCTTCAGTCATGTTTCTTCATCCATTACTTTGTCACTGCTTGAGGTATCAAAGCATTTCTTTTGTTTTTCTTTTTGTTAGTCGCTACATTTATGCTGATCCTCTCCATTGCAACATGACATACCTGTTTATCAGGTTATTGAAGGATGATTTAAAAGAGTATACATATGCAGCACGCCTCTCAGGTTTGATCTATGGCATTGCATCAGGAATGAATGCAATACTTGTAAGTAAGAAAAAAACGCAGGAGGAAGTGAAACAGCTTGGGAGTTGTTGAGCTTGGAGAAAACATTTGACTTCTGCATTTCTAAATGAGATGGTTAATGTTTTTTTCCTTGCATATATCTCATGAATTAAAGGCAAAGCAAAACTGTATTTTAATCAGTACTGAGTGACCTGTTCGAGATTGCAGTGTCTTGTGAACGTGTGCAGTGCAATCGTTGCATTCTAGTTCACATTTTTACTTGCTTGCATGGTAATCTTGAAAGTAGTATTGCTGGTTTCTATATAAAAAGATTAACTTTTCTGTTGGATGAATCTCAACTTTACAGATTTTGTTATAATTCTCTAATTCTTCTGTAGTAAGCTGTGGAAATGGATTGTGCATGTGTTCCATTAGAATGCAATGCTGGATACCGAACGGCTTTTCCTTAGTGTTTGTTTTGATAACGTTTTATAATCTGTTTTAAAGTGCTGACAATACTTACTTGATAAATACTGAAGTTATGATAAATGGTTATTTCTTACTCTGCTTCTATGAGATTTATGATCGGAGATGTTAATAGTCTCTTTTGAAGTTCTGTTAAAAGCTTTTATTAATCATCATTTTATACCAGATGTGTTCTGAAATTTCCTGTAGAAGTGTTATATTTCTGAAGCATCTTAGAGAATATACTGTATATTGTCTTTACACTTCCTGTTTGAAAGAGACTGCTGCAATTTCTTTTTTTATCCAACGCAAATCTCATTTCTGGTAGCACTCACGTAACTTACTGCAAACATGGTTATCTATTTGGAATTTCAAAGTTTGCTGATGTTTCCATGATCAGAGTTAATTCTTAAAAAAAAAAAAAAAAAAAAAAAAGTGTGTGTGTATGTAATTTTCTTCACTTTTAGTTACGATTTAGAATTTTAGAGTTATTTTAAATATTAGCTGTTTCTTATAGGGTCTTTACATCCTTCTAATGTGAAGATTTCTGTTTTTGTGTATTAAGATCAGTTTGCTCCATAATACTATTTTCTGTATCGTGAGAAGTTTTATACTCAATAGGTGTAACTACAATGTTGATACTTTAAGCAAGGACAGATGCTACACTGAAAACAATCACGCGTGGTGACTGTTGAACAGTTTGGTTCTTGTGCTCAGTTAGGATATCAGCCTTTGTCATAAATCCATTTATGATAGCTTTTTCTTCAAATTCATGGTTCGGGTGTGTTTCAGCAGCTATAGAAGAAAAAATTCTTCATACTGGAAAGCAGGAATTCACCTATATGTTGATTTGTGTCCTAAAATTTAGTTTTACCCTTAATAATTAAACTGCACAAATACAATCAAACTCCTGTTTCGAGATATCAAATTTTGAAGTTCTCTCCAACAAAGGCCTTCTTTTTTTCACTAGACAATCTTCTGTAGCTTGATGCAGTCATATAGTAATTTTGAGTTTCTATGTTGTTTTTTTAAATTACCAAATTTATTTCACGTATACTTTAAAAAAAAATGTGTATGACCAGATCAATTTCTCATTATGATTGTAGACTAACTACCTTGGTGTTACAGCCCAGCTCCATCCTGGTTATAAATTGTGCTGCTGTTGACAGTACCCCTTTTTTTGTAGTACTGCTTACTTCCGCTTTTTTTGAGCAACAAGAAAAACATGAAACAAGGTTAAAAGTAAATTGGAGATAAGAAGGCTGTGAATCTAGATTTCATTACTAAAATGAGAAACCTAGAGTAAAACCATTTCAGTACTTCAAATGTACCATTTACTGACTGGTCTCAATACTTGTAATCATTAAAATTCTACATTCTGAGTACAGTTTGCTTATATAAACATGAAATTACATTAATTTTCTACATTCATAACTCCTGGGCAAATATGCAATGTTATATTCATCATTAAGTTATCTTTTGATGGGTAAAGGGATTTTATTTCAGAATGAGTTAATGTTGAATAATGTTGAATTTAGAGTAAGTGTTGAAAAGTGTGTTGTTCATTGAATTATACAAGACTTGGTAATTGTTTTATTCTTTTATCTTCCAAATTTAAAGCAAATTATACGCTTTTTCCATAGCTTTCTGTAAAAGGTTATAATGACAAGCAACATATCTTGCTCAAGAAGATCATTGAGAAAATGGCTACTTTTGAGATTGATGAAAAACGATTTGAAATTATCAAGGAAGCGGTAAGCTACATGAGAAATTTACATTTTGGAGTAATTTAAAATTGAATGCATTGACTTGAAATGAAATCCGAGGGCTGATTATCCATGGAAATAGAGAGTGAAGTTCTGTCCCATTGAGACTGCAGAATATATTTTTCTTTTGTCGTTTTGGTGGCCGTGAGTTCCCCACAAGTGTTCGCATGACATTCTTTGTTCAAAAATAATTGGTCCTGTAATCTCCTTTCAATTGGTCTTTCTTATGGTTGATCACGGGATTGCAACTTACTTTGGTAGGAGTATAAATCTAGGAAGAGGGACAGGGTGGGGAAATCTTAACTTTATATCCTGTTTTACAATCTGGAAAGGCCCTGGTGGGATCTAGCTGTAAAAGAAGGGGAAAATGGATGAAGGGGGAAAGGAAGTGTTGAAAAGATTTGCAACATCTCTCCTCCCCAGATGTGAAGAGGAGCTCTGCTCCTGGGCCAAGATCCTTTGGTGCAAAAGTAACCAGCTGGTCAAGTACATGCTGACTTCTGGAAGTCTCACTTCCTAAATTTAATGACTGATCTATATATATAGAATGTAAGTTAGATATTTTTTTTTTAGCTCCTGAAGTAAATTTATGAATGGTGATTACATTTGCTAAGCCAAACAAGATACGTAATTGTTCTTCTGGTGCTTTCTTTAGAGCAAAACAGTGGTAAACAAAGGAAATTAACAAATTGGATATTGGCACTCATAGCAATGATTCGTTGTGGAGATACAAATGAGTGCACAAGCATTAGACTGGTGTTGGGGAACAGGCTGACTTCTGGCCCAGAAAGCTTGCAAATAGTCTGCAGTAGATGAGAGAGCTGGGGCTGCAGGGAAGATCACTCCATGCTTGCTGTGGTCTTACTTTAATCCTCTGCTGCCAGTGGTTTTTGAACAGGTGACTGGCCTAGACAGACACCAGGGCCATCTTTAGTTCATTACTATTTAGTAGGAAATTCTAAGCTGGTGGATATCAAACATGAGGTAGATTTATTATGACAGCACTATATTTAGGACTTTGTGTACCAAAGATAACATTAATTGTCTGGAAAGTTTTAACTGGATGTGACAAATGTCAAGGTTAAAAAACCCAACCCACAGGTCTGCAAATGATCTGTTTTGGGTGATTTTCTTTCAGTTTAAGATGTTTCCATCATTGTCTTTACAGTTCACTTGAACTTTGTATTATGCATGTTTTGTCATTTTATAGACTTTTGTTACATAAGGCCTTTTGTATATGTAAAATACGGACAAAATACAAATAAGTCATATCAGATGGGGAAATTGCAGTTTTTTCTCTCATGCCTACACCTAACAAATAAGGGAGATTTCAGCTTCTGCTCGGAACAGATAGAAGGATGCATCCTCAGCATTGTCATACTTGCAGTTTCTCACTCATATGCCTTGAAATGAGTTACTTTTCTTCCGTGCTGGAAATGATCCCAGCTTGCCAAAACTATTAGTTTGCACATTCCGGTTCCTCTGGTAGAAGGTTTTGCTTATTTTGTAAAGGTGCAGCTGGACTAGAAAGGGGTTTCTTTGGAGAAGATTTTTCTCTCATACCTCCTTTATCCAAACAAAGAATGCAAAGAATTTCCCAGATGCTCCTGATTTTTCTAATGTCAGCCCAGGGAAGCAACTGGGAGCAAAATGAATTTTCTCTTAGCGACATTCTCCCACCCCTGCCCCTGGGCAGTCATCATAGAATCCAAGTTGGTATGGGTAGAGCAACTTGATCTAAATACTTATTTAGATCTAACTGCAATAGTTTAATTTCCAGTCATTAATTTTATGGAGAAGTTTGATTTCATGCTCATTTCAACTATCTGAATGGTTACTACTTAATCCATAGGCTCAGAAGCCCACAGTATTACTAAGGTAATTTAACACAATTCTTTTTTAACAGGTCTAACAAGCAAGAGAATGTTCTTGACATTCGAAATGAATCTTTCTGACAGTACACAAAGTTGAGAGTACAAGGTTAATATTTTATGTTTAGAAATAGAGTTCTATAATTTGAACTTAATTATTTTGTTTTAGTACATGAGATCACTTAACAACTTCAGAGCTGAACAGCCTCACCAGCATGCAATGTATTATCTCCGACTCCTGATGACAGAAGTTGCTTGGACCAAAGATGAATTAAAAGAAGCTCTTGATGGTAATGTTCTGCCAGTTTTAAACTGTGCGATTTACTTCTTCTTATGGAAAATGTCTTCTTACTAAAGTAACGAAGGTAGCTATTGAACTCCGCCCATTATTCAAGTGAAGTCCCTGCAGTGCCAGACCTGATGCTGATGGATGTTGATGCCTCTGCACTTGACCTTCAGTTTCTAGAAATTGCAGTGGTTCAGGCAAAAGGTCTCAAATGGCGAAACTTGCGGGTAAAAGCTCAGGCAAAACTTGGAACAGCTTTGTAGTCGTGAGCCTGGGTATGGTGAATCCAATTCTTAACCAACACTGCTAAAATCATTTGGCTCTAGTTGACATCTTGCAGATACAAGCACTTGGAATGTATCTGCGTTGTACTTCTCAATGTGCGTACTATTTAGTTTTTTCCATTATCAGGGAATCCTAACTCTTGTGTCTGTAGATAATATGGAAAAAAGATATAATTTCTGTAGATAATAATGATAATAAAGAATAAGGAACGTTGTGGTTCTTAACAAAGAGCAGGTGCCTCGCTATATTTGGAGGACGACGAAATTTCAAGTTAAGAGATTTAATTGATTTTAGTAATAGCTGAAGAGCTCTTTCCTACCTGTATCTTACTGTGTTACATCAAAAGGCTGTTACTGGGACAGTTTGCAAAATATCCTGTAATATCTTCTTGGAATACACTGAGACATTCATTTCAACAAGAATATCTGGCTTTTGTATTTATTTGAAGGAGTAGATTCAGAATACATATCCATAGTTGTCAAAGACTGACGCGTGCTACAACTGCTTGAAGTTGTGATGCTGAAAACTGCTTCATTAAGATAGACTCTATAGATGCCCTGAGCCAGCTGTACAAGGGCGTGTGTTTTTTCTACAGGATTGTTCCAGGACAGAAATATAAATGTTTAGTTGTATAGTTTCTTGAATGATTGCAGGTATCTCTGAGATTAGCAGTGGTGTCAGTGCTGCCTGTGAAGTCAATGACAAAACTAATGCTGATTTTCATGGCAGTGGATTCAGCTATATGTAGGTTGTTCCTTTTTTAATGACTACTGAATTTTGAAAAAATCAGATTTTCTGTTCCATGTGTAAAGTGTCTTTATAAGATTAATGCTGCTGTATTCAGCATAAGAATGGCTAAAAATGGAACACTGGAAAGGAATGCTATCTACTTAGCAATGCTGGAAAGCTGCTTGAAATACAGGGAGTTTGTGTATTTTTTTTTCCTAATCTTTTGTACTATTAATAAACAATTCTAGAGGCAAAAATTAAGATTAGGATTATACAACAATAAAAAGTGGATTGGAATCAGGAAAAAATGTGGAAATTAATTTTTTTACTGGTGATCAGTTACCTCTTTTAAGAGGGGGAAAGACTGATAAGCATGGTATAGGTTTTTCTAATACAGATCACAAATCTGTTAGATATGCTTACATCGTCCACTGAATAACTGAGTGACCTCATAATCTTGATTGCATTTGTCTTTTCAAAACTTGTGTGAAATACATGGGTATTGTTAGTTTTTATTTTAGCTGAGAAAATGACAAAATGATAAATGAATAGGGTGGTGGTACAGTGTGGGTATTCTTACTGTGTCAGGGAATTAATACTGGAGATGTTGACTTTGGGATGAACACCCCATCCGTTCAACCATCCTTCCTCTCATCCTCCATTGGTTCTATATGTTAAACTATACTTTGCAATATATATGAAAACTGCTTTGCAAAGACAGGCTAGCATAGAATGTGTGTGTATGTGGGATATATTGCAAAAATATTTTTCTTGTGTATTGTTTGTTACAAAGATGCCATCAAAACACCATATTTGAGTTGGGGTTCTGTTTTTAGTCTAGATGGTAAATGCACAGTGTGTTTCTCGAACGTTATAAACTACATGCTGCTTGTTCAGTTAATAACTAAGGCTTTATCTTGGAACACCACCTGAATGATAGCAACTGTTTTCTCTGGAGAATGAATGTTTGTTCAGCATGATTGGAAAGAAGGCTTCTTTCTTTTCTTTTCTTTTTGGAATCTGGGTCAGACGGTATGTGAATTCTAAGCAAAACAAACTATATGATGAGTGCTGCTGTTTAGACATGGAAACTTTCCAATGTTGCATTTTTAAGGAGAGATTCACTTTTTCATGATGATGAGTTTCTCTTTCTCTAAGAAATGCACCGTATCTAATGATGAGTTAGGCACTTCTTAATGTAAAAATGCACGTTATTGATTTAACTGTCTAAATACCTGTTCTAGATGTCACTCTTCCCCGCCTCAAGGCCTTTATAGCTCAACTGTTGTCACGGTTACACATTGAAGCTCTTCTCCATGGCAATATAACAAAACAGGTTGGTGTGATACTTCCTTTAATAAAACAATTTTTGTTTAGAAGCGGCATAAAAAATGGAAGACTAGTTTAATCTTCTCAGATCTTAAAGCAGTTTTGCCAAATATGGTTTCATAATTTAACTTCATATTTTTTTATCTTTATGGGAGTATCATGGGGTCATTTTTTTCACTTTAGATTTATTAGGCTAAGTGCTGCCCTTGTATTGCTCTTGGAAATTTAATAAAAAACCAACTTATACTTTAAAATATTCATATAATATGTTGCATGTCATTAACTGAGATGTGATCAAGCTGCATAAGGAACGATGTGCTGCAGATCCTGCTTTTCCATTTGAAAGTTTCATGCTAACTAGTGAAGATTTAAGAATCCAAGATCCTTCCAAATGAAGTGCTTTGCACAAAGCTAAACAGCAATGGTGCGCCATAAAAAATAAGTCTCAGCTCTCAGTTGTGTCTTTTTGGGAGTAAAAATCAAAAAAAAATTTTTTCTGTCTTCCGTTAAAATAGTGACGGCTTGCATAGGAAATCTAACCAAATATTTGAATATATATACTGATACAAAATGTAGTACCTTTCTTGTATGTTTTTGCGTGTTTTTTTTGTAGGGCTAGTATAGTGTTATTTCTGCATTACACCAGCTCTGTGGCGCTTTACTAGCAGGAGATGGTATGAACACTGCTAGTGACTGCTGAATACATGGAGAAGAAAGTTAACTAGTGAGGAGGGGAAAATTAAAAAGATAGAGCCAATAGCACTGGATGCACAAAGTTTTCTTCTTCAAGGATGTCTCTAAATTTTTTTTTTTAATTTTATAGAGTATTTTTCATGTGAAGAAATGTAAAAAATAATCTTAATTTTTTCCTTATTTCTTACACATCTGTATATGAAAGTCAGTTCCTTCTGAAATATAACTGAATGTTTTTTAGATTTCCTTGATGATGCAGTCATAGCAGAGAAATACATTCTTTATGCATTTATTGGCATAATGGGTGGCTGTTGAAGAGTCCTGCAGGTAGAGAACTGGGAAGGATGTACTGTTACGCCCATAGCTGTGTAATGTTTAGAAAGTATCTGCAAACCTCTCTGAATAGATGTGGGTAGGAGAATTTCTCTGCCCGTGATGTGATCATCACTGACAAAGCTCAGAAATTTTAACATGGATCGAAGATTTTTTTCCAATTAAAATCAAAGTTTACATACTCTTGTGACACCTTTCAATACTGAAAAATGTTTTAGTGATTCTGTACTTTTTGAAAAATTAAACCCATCCAGCTGCTTAAAATTCCTGTTTCTTCTTGAATTAATGTCATTCTGATACTTGGTTTTTGACTGTTACTTTTATTTATTTGCTGCAAGTGGATGAATAGTAAACTAATCCTGTTCCAAACATCTGTCAGAACAATCTTGTAAATATTTGTTTTAATATGGTGACTTGATTGGCAGAATATATAGTATTTTTCTTTAACTTTTCAAACTCTGTTTTGTTAGACCTCGATCTTTTAGTCTCTGACATTGCATGAGGTTGTTTTTTTTTTTTTTGGGGGGGGGGGGGGCGGTGTTTATTAAGCTTTCAGATCTTTTGCTTGTTTTTGATAAGATCACTTGTGTTGTGAGTTTGTGGCAGCACAGACTAAGAGATTTTGTCTTTCAGCCAAAACTGCTTTGTAGCAAGTTACTGTAATTTCCAGTATGCAGGCTACAAGGACACATAACTGTTAATAAGTAAAGCTTTTAACGTGAAATCCTTGAATGAAACTAATGATTTTTTTTAAGTTTTTAACTATTTATAATTATTTTTATATTATTATTTTAATCCATCAAATAAAAGGAAGTATCTGAGCAATGTGTCCTAGTACTACCAGCACATCAATAGAATGCATGTTTGAACTTAGCCACTAATTTGTTTTGGTGTTTTTTTTTTTTTCCTTAAAATTCCATCTGCAGAGATGTAGTTTGCTTTGCAAACATCCATTGTAGGTATCTCATTTTCAAACTCTGAAAGACGAGTACATCAAAGTGGTGAAGGGAAAGGGGAAAAAAAGCCCATTGAACTTTATTTTCAGAAGCATTGGGGAGGAGGAGTAGTTGTTAAACGTGTAGACAAGATACATGTAAAAAAAACCACAGCCACAAACCCCTTACTCCCCACACCCCTACCTCGTCTCATTTAATTAACTTTTACTGTATTTTTATTAAATTATAATGTCCCTGATTTATTTTTTTTATCTTTTCTTTTCTGTCATGTCACCATCAATAATTGGAAAGTCTTACCCTGCTGTTAGGTACAGAATAACTAATGGTCATTAAAACTCCTCTTACATTTTCTCTTTTAGGCTGCGTTAGGAATTATGCAGATGGTTGAGGACACTCTCATTGAGCACGCTCATACAAAGCCACTCCTTCCCAGTCAGCTAGTGAGATACAGAGAAGTGCAACTTCCTGACAGTAAGTTAAATGATTTGGTTACAATTTTTTAACGCACATTAAATTAAGATTCTCTGTTTGCTGATGGCGTTTTAAAATTAATATTACTCTGTTGCTAAGAGTTTGTTACAAAATCAGACTTCTGTTTATTTTAAACTTCAAATTTAAAAATATAATTAAGATGTGGTTTTGTTCACAGACTATATTATAGAATAACATATCTTTGTGGTATACTTGAAAATTAATTTTATTTCATTTTTTATCTGTGTATGTAAATTGGACTTCTTGGAAGTTGGAACTAGATGATCTTTAAGTTCCCTTCTAGCCCAAACCATTCTATGATTCTGTGATTCAATTCTAATACACTCAGTATGATTTATGGAAATAACAGCCCTGGCCCACTCTTTGCTACACATAGTATACGCATTTGAATAAGCATCATTTTTGAGCACCTTTTAGTGTTAATGGACCATTCAGTGAAGGATTGTCCTAAACGACTCTTGCTTGTTGAGAAAACTAAAAGCTCTTACACAAGTATTTTGTTTTTTTTTTCTGTTATAAATTCTTTTGCTCTTGGAGTGTTTGTATATGATTTTACTTCAATTGTGAAAAAAAAAAAAGTCTTATATGAAAGGAGGTTCAAGGAATTGCTGAAAGTTATACAGAAGTGATGACATATGTAGCTCTACAGCCAAAGTCAATTACTCATAGCTGATCATAAGCCTCCGGAAACTACCATATAGCAAAGAAACTATTGGTATTAAATGCTGAATTATTTTTAATATTCACAAATTTTTCTGAGAAATTTTATTTAGAAACTATTTACACAGAAAAGCCAATGCAGAATTTCACTCCAGTTCCAAAAATGTTTGCTTGAGAAGGAGGAGCAGCCAGTTTCAGTTTACTTGCTGATATGCTCAAGCTATGACATTTCACTATGTTAAAATAACCTTTTCTTTACTTGAAGTAAAGTAAACTTGCACTAACTGCATACATGAAAAGTATGCAGTTAGTGGAAGTTGTTCTTTAACAGTCCTAAACCATTTATTATAATTCCTT
This sequence comes from Tauraco erythrolophus, assembly GCF_009769465.1. Lineage (NCBI taxonomy): Eukaryota > Metazoa > Chordata > Aves > Musophagiformes > Musophagidae > Tauraco > Tauraco erythrolophus. The sequence continues at coordinate 18,201,754 of NC_141473.1, read as the reverse complement.
TCCACAAGTGATAGACCATTATCTTTTTAGTTGTGGACAATAAGAATGTATGTATTTATGAGCTTAAATATTTTCATTTCATCTTTTAGGAGGTTGGTTTGTATATCAACAGAGAAATGAAGTTCATAACAATTGTGGCATTGAAATATATTACCAAACAGACATGCAGAGCACTTCTGAGAATATGTTTTTGGAGCTCTTTTGTCAAATTATCTCAGAACCATGCTTCAACACTCTGCGCACGAAGGAACAATTAGGTGAGTTTTCCCATAGCGATTATGTGTCTGTATACACACATGCCCACATACTCACGCACTTCCAAGAGACATGATGAGGTGTTCTTTCCCTGCTCAGTGAATGCCATTTAAAGGGCACTTGGTAAATGTAAATCATTTTAACTGCTGATGACTCAAAGGAATGTTACTGTGCACAGACTCTAGATTAAGGAGAAGCAAGCATAATTTTTAAGATAAGTCTGAAATACCTGAAACCGACTCTGGCTTAAAAAAAGTTTGATCCCTGTACAGAAAATTTCATATCTAGATTTTTTTTACAAAAAGGAGATAGATCAGTTTCCTAAATTTTACATCATCTTAAATAATCAGTAGTAGTAATAGTTCGGTCTTTTCTGCTTGTGATCCTACTTCAAGGTGCACTTGATGATTCATAAGCCCTATCTTAGGAATACTGCTCTGTGGGTAATAGTAAGCTGCCATGTTGATGAATACCTAAATACATTTCAGGCTTTTTAAGAATACAGCTGTTCACCAGTAAGTATAAAAATTGTTACCTGAACCCTAAGACTGAGAACTGGTAAGGTTATTCCAAGCAGGATAAGAAGGAGGCTTTTTTTTTGTGAGCGACTAGCAGAATCAGCCATACCATATTCATCATAGGGATTTTAACTATCTAGATATCTGCTGAAAATAGAGCAGGACCCAGGTTATTTAGCAGGTTTTTGAAACGTGCTGGTGGCAGGTTTTGTGTAGAAGTTGAAGGTAACAGCTAAAGAGGAGAGAAGAACCAGAGAGGAGGAACTGTATGAGTGTGTTTAGCACTGCGTAACTGCCAAACGATAGTTTACAAGACTGAGGAGGAAAGAGGAGAAATACCAGCAAATTCAGTAAACTTCATGGAATTGTTAATAAGATCTCTGAGAATGCTTAAAGGAAAAAGAAGTTCAGGAGTTAGCAGTTTTCTAAACAGTAGAAGTAGTAACAATAACTCATTCAATAAATGCTTCAACAGTATGAGAAAGAGAAAAGTTGTCAATGATGGAAAAAAAAAAGTAATGTTTTAGGATGGCTTTGTTAGTTTTCACTTAAAACGTCAACTGTGACCAGGCGATTTCCAAAATAAATACTAATCATCAAAGTCCAAGGCTTACCTTTAAGCAGGAAAATAACAGATTAAAGGATATTCAGGTAAATTAGAAGCTTTTAAAGAGTTCAGGCATGACGAACTCTACATTAAAAAAAAAAAAACAGAACAAAATTATGAAATCCTGGAATTACAAGTCTTATAACTGAGAATTTGAGGATGATAGATGAGATACAGGAAAAATAAACATGGATAAATGCTATATGTTTCCATAAAAAAGAGAAGAGCAGGGAAATTACAGGTCAGTCGACTTAATACTAATTCCTGGAAAATGTGGAATAAGTTATCAAACCAGTTCTAAATTTATAGAAGGTAACTGAGAGGCTATTACTGAACAAACTCAGGTCAAACAAACCTAACTATTTTTTTATACAAACGCAGTTTGGCTGTATGGATGAAAGTCATGATGTCATATGTCTCTTGATGGTATGAAAGGCACGTAATGTTCTCAAACAAGCTAGAGAGAGCACCTAGGTGGAAGTGCTACACATTTGGGTGCAAGACTATTTGGAAAGTCATGACTGGAGAATAGACAAGAATAGTTCATTTGAAAAATGGTGTTCTACAGAGCTTCATTGTGATCCAGTGCTATTTAGTATTTTCATCAAAACTCTGGGTGACAGAAGAGTGAATATACTTACTAAATCTTCATATAATACTATAGCTGGGAGAGGCTGTGAGTGTGTGGGAAGATAGAATTCAAAATTGGTTTGACATTTTGGAAACATGACTTGAATGAAGATAAGATACAATTTGGTAGGAACAGTTTGGCGAAAATAATCAATGGCACAGATAGAAGCTAGGAATCAACTGGCTAGGTAGCACTTACGTAGAAAACAATCTACAGCTTACAGTGGATCAAAATTAGAAGGTAGATCACCAGTGTCATGCTGCTGTGTAAAACGCTGGGATATATAAACAGGAGTTTCCAAGATGCACGCACAGTAATACTCCTGTATTGTTCAGGTGAGGACTTCGAAATACTGTGTCCTATTTTGACATGAGCATTAAAGAACGATTAGAGAGCTATAAAACAACATTTGAAAGACTGAAGTGTGACAGATTTGTTATTAAAGAGAAGAAGACTGAAGAAAGGCTTATCAGTTCAGATAAGCAAAAGCCACAACAAAAAGGAAGGGAGTAATACTTTCTTTGTATCTAATCGATAAGATGAGAAATAATGGTCTTACATTGCAGCAAAGAGAACTCAGGTTGGAAGTTACGAAAAAATAGTAAGTTCCTAGTGTTGAGTCTAGCATGCAGATTAATTTCTGGTTACCTAATCCTGATGACAGAATTCCTTTTGTTCTGTCGTGATCTGCCTCATCCCCTCCTCAGCCCTCCCATGAACTGATATTTACCTCAGTGAAGTAAAGATGTTTTTTAAAAAATACAGTGGCATGTTTTGAAAACCTACATTATTTTATTTATAATATAGTATTAAACTTGGCATAAAATTTCATTCCTGTCAAACATACCACATTTGGCAAACTTAATGCTGGAACAAGGGATGACTTCTGATTTGTGACTATTCTTGTTTTGCCAAGGTTACATTGTGTTCAGTGGTCCACGTCGGGCAAATGGCATACAAGGACTGCGATTTATTATCCAATCTGAAAAGCCACCGCACTATTTAGAAAGCAGAGTTGAAGCGTTCTTAAAAACTATGGAGAAATGCATAGAAGATATGACAGAAGAGGCCTTCCAAAAACACATCCAAGCTTTAGCAATTCGTCGTCTAGACAAACCAAAGAAGCTGTCTGCAGAATGTGCTAAATACTGGGGAGAAATCATTTCCCAGCAGTATAACTTCGACAGAGGCAAGACAAATTTTAATTCCTTTAAAACTAAATGCTGTAGTTTGGCTATGCTTGTGAGTGTTGAGTGTCATATTCATTTGGGAACAACTTAAACTTTTACGTAGTCTGTGCATAATTTAGTATATGTTCTGTGATTTGTGTCCTGTAAGTTGTATTTCTTCCTTCTGCCCTGAGAAAAAACTTCATTTGCGGAGCCTGTGCTGCCACTGCTGCAGGAGCCATTAGTAACGCGGTAAACGTGTTCCCTGGTGTTCACCATATGATGGGGTTTTGCGAATGCTTCATTGACCTTCCGTTCTTTCCCTTAAGGCTCAGTGAGACATAGAGTAGGTCAAGGATTGGACGTGGTTTGAATGCAAATGTTGATGTTGCATAAGCTCTAATGTCTTTCTGTGATGTTCGGACATCTGTATTGCATATGTACCTAATGCTTGACTGAGATGCATTCAAATACACTTTGACATTCCTGATGGTGCACACCTTCATATGAACTCCACTCCACTTCCCATTGCACGGTTCTTTTGAGGGAGCGGTGGTAGAGGCAACAGCAGGTGTATTAACTAATATGTGACCTGTCTAAACTTAGAGTAGGCTTGAAGAAACATTTATTTTTTTTGTTTTTTCATCCATGATACTTTGCAGATTATAAGCTTGTAGAAAGTCAATTGAGATCCAACTTTTAATATTATTACTGAAAATGTACTGATAGTTATTTACATTGTGATCTCATGCAGTATTTAAGTTGTATTTTTCCCTTTTTCATCATTGAAGATATTTAATGCAAAATATTGGTAATATAGTTTGTAACATTAAAAAAAAAAAAACCAAACACAGTTTTCGGTACAGACCAGCTTTTGCTCACATTTTTGTGTCTTGGCTCTTACTCACAGCTATAATTTTCCATCTTCCATGCATGATACGCTTCCTACATGAAACTCACTCTGTATCCTGTGACTTCTCTTCTGCTTTACATGCACAGTATTGGCCTTCCACAATAGCAAATGCAGTCTTTTTGGTTGGCAACGACTAACTGAACTGTTTGAATAATTGTTGTGGGTTAGGCCGCTCCAACAACCAAACCCTACACAGTTGCTCACTCCCCCACCCCCGGCATGAGGGAGAGAATCAAAGAAGAAAAAGAGAAGAGACCCGTGGGTTGAGATAAGAACAATTTACTGCTACCGCTACTAATGTACGGATATGTACAAGGATAAATATGTACAAACGAGCGATGTACGGTGTAACTGCTCACCACCCCTTGACCGAGGCCCGTCTCATCCCGAAGCTGCAATCCAGAAACAGATAAAACCCGATACTGCAATCCTGGATGAATGGGAGGCCCCGAAATAGAGAGTGAGAGAGAGAGAGAAAACACCCTGAGAGTCCGAAAGTGAGAGTCCTGGAAGGGCAAAAGCCCTTCTTTCCGGCTGACCTTCACTTTTATACTGGGCATGACGCCGCATGATATGGAATACTAATTGGCCAGTTTGGCCCTCAATCTTAAGTCCAAGTACAAATTGTAAGGAGAGTTGTGGACCCCTTGTCCCAGCCATGCTCCCCCCTTATTCTGTTGTGCTCCTGCACACTGGCAAGAACACGGCAGCTGAAAAGTCCTTGAGACCTCAGTGCTAACTACAAACGTCAGTGCGCTATCAACATTCTTCTCAGAGCGAGCCTCTGAGTAAAACCAAAACACAGAGCTCTTCTAGCTGCTAAAGAGATGATCTAACTCTGTCCCAGCTAAAACCAGGACAATAATGAAGAATTTCGAATTGTCATCTAGCTTGATCTCTAGAGAGTGAGAGCTACTGACAAGGTTTCATGCCTGAGTATAAGGAGTGATGTGGAAACTTATACCTTGAAGTACTTTTTTTGTGTCTGATAAAACAGTTTAATTTTTCTCTGCCTAAGTGTTTCTGTTTTTACCATACTTGGATCTAGATTCTCTCTCTGGAACTTCTTACTGCTAGCTGTAGACATATCTTTCATATCTAAATCCCACTCAACTTATTATTTCCCTAGACTTTTATATCTTTAATTTCCTTCTACCCACTAGTAATTTTATTTCATTAATGATTCTAATATGACTAGAATTGTCAAAATCAGAAATTCATATTCCAGCCTTAAGAAGTGAAAGGGTTTTTTATTCAAGTTTTAAAATTTTAATTATTACTTGTACTGATTTACTTTAAATTTTTTCTCCCAAATGGCATCTAATTTTCCAAACTGTTTTGTTGATTTATTTATTTATTTCCTTGGTGTAGAACTTGATATTAATTGCTTACAGCCTGCCTGACAGACTTGTTAGCTGCATATTTGTTCTTTCGCATGCATTTCTTTCTTGATCTTCCTGCTAACACTAAGAAAAGCAAGCATGCCTACAACAAAAAACATTCTTGCTTATTCAGCAATGATATTACATGATTAGTTCATTACAACTTAATTTATATGAAGTGATGTAGCTACTGAGACATTGTCCTCAGACATCTTAAAAGTGATTATTCCTTAACAGGTATGATGTAGGCATTTCTTACATTTATTTAAAAGTACATCCTACCATCCTGTTTCCTAACTATAATAGCCGTCTACAATAATAATGAATAAAAGCCATTTATAATCAGTCTGCATTAGAAATATGTAACGTTGATTTGAAGATAACATACAGAAGTAGGCATATATTTTTTAGCTACTGAATAACATACAGTGCAATCAATATTCTTCAAACATGCATTTTTTAGTGAGTCCAATCAAATGGACTTACTGAAGTATAATTTTCTGCCAAGCTTACAATGACATTTTTAGTGATGTAAGTATTAGCTTGAAAGTTAAGAATGAAAAGCATATCATTTGCAGTCAATTACAGCATCTGAATTTGAAAGAAAAATACTTTGAATAAGTAGTGGGCCAATAACCCGCTATGATTTGCAGACTTGTTCTAATTTTTACTATTGTTGTGCAGATAACATTGAAGTGGCTTATCTAAAGACCCTGACCAAGGATGATATTATACAGTTCTACAAGGTAAGTTAGTCATGTAGTTGAAATCTTACCTTGGAAAGAGGTGTAGATATAACTGAATGTTATTTTTGTGAACTATGAAAGCATATACTTATGCCTGGTTAAGGTAGATGATATGATTGATGCAGATACCTTAATAATAATTTTGTTTCCTGAATCTTTCTTAGTTTAATGGCAACTAGCATACTGTAAAAATTGTGGAGAAGGATTGGGTTTTGTTGTGTGTTTTGTTTTTATTTTTCTTATTAGCTCTCACTCTTGTCTCATTTATCCTTTCTTTCTGAATAAAAAACCATGCTGCTCTATGACCAAGCTTGGCCAAAATTGCAGATTTGTTAGTTTATTTTTTTTCTTCAGTGAGTAAATGATTCAGCTTATTTTGTGTGCATGAATCATGAATAAAACATGTTTTTAAAGCTTTGTTCACTGTAAGTCAACACTTTATAGGCAGAACAAAGGAACAGCATAATGATGCAATAATTGTACATTGCAATTCAGCATGAAGTTGCTAGATAGATATCTAATATAAGAAAAAAAATAAATTGGGCCTCGTTCTTTCTGGTTTGTAACAAATTTCATAGGCAATGATAAGTCACTATATTGCAAAGTGTACATCATTTTATTAATTACGGAGCAGCTAATAGCTCAGGGAATACTTTGAAAAATAATATAGACTTATGTCTTTGAAACTTATTATTGGAAAAAGTTCTGCCCATGAAGCATGGGTATGTGCGTGTGTATGTGCTCTTTTTTTCTCTTGAAGGAGGGAGGATGTCACTAATCTCTTTCAAAATGATTCCTCTTTTATACGCTCCCTTATTCTTTTCACTATCCAAGGTCATTTTTACATTAACGTCTATTTTTGAGATTTAGTCTTAATGCTTGAAACTGACTATTATTTACATGGCACAGTGAACACTGACGTCTTTGGTTTTTTAATAGTATGATAGTATGCATGAAAATATGCAGCAAATGCAAACTTAGTAAATCAAATTTCAGTAGCTGTTGTTTAATAAACAATAACTTGAACAAGTATCCACATTCTGTTTTGTAGGAATCTCTACTATTTTGCTTACACTAGTGCTCAATACATGATTTTCTGGTATTCCAGAGCAGAAATAACTGGCTAGATTGGTGAGCTAGTCCAGCTGAGTTTAAAAATGATGTTCAGGTGATAGGCTTCCAGAAGGTTGCCAGGGATTGAAAATTCTGCAGAGATTTTAGGTTGCATTCCTGATACTATGATAGTTAATGGCTGAATTGCTATTGCTTCCAGTTTTTCTGAGTCCCAAACAGTACATAAATTTCTTAACTTGATTATAAAATAATTCAAAGTACTGTATGGATGACTTAGGGATGGCCTGAAGGGACATCCAAAAATTCATCCTTCGTTTTAAAGCTTAAATTAAAATGCTCTCATTCTTTTGCTGTTTTATAAATACAATGCCTGAGTGATATTTCCCACACCTCAAGGACTTGATGTTTTTTACCGTAGGTGCTGTTGGCAATAGATGCTCCCAGAAGACACAAGGTATCGGTACATGTCCTTGCAAGGGAAATGGATTCCTGTAAGTATTGTGCTGAATATAGCATTTAATCAATTCCTGTTCAAGCAAGTCGCAGTTAAAGACAGCCGTGTTATATGATACAAATACACTATAAGAAAAACTCAGCTCTGGAGATTATGTACCTTTCAGAGGAAAAAAATATTTCTTTTTATAGGTTTTCTTCACATGGGTGCTTCAGATTTTCTGATCAATGTTTGTGGCTGAATTCTTCAACCGTTCTAAAGTATATTGATATTAAAACAATATATCTTAAAATAGCACTCGTTTTTTCAACAAGATATTTTAAAACAAACATAAAAAGCTGTAATAGACCTACAGGGAAACACAAAATTAGGATTTGCAGTTATCAATACAATGTGGGGTGAGTTTTTTTTTCTGACGAGCAATGAATGTCCACAATTTTATTCAAGCACTCTCAATGAGGGGAAAAAAAACAACAACTAAAACCAAACCAAAACCCCAAAACAACACTCTCAGCCCTCTGGGAATGTCAAACATTATGTTTAAACATGAGAAGGTCAAAGTTTATTTAGGTTTTATTTTCGAATAATCTAGATTACTTGTGCATTGAAACTGTGTTGTTCCATTTTGAAATTCAAGAAGGATATGATGAAAAGTGTTTCTGGTTAATATAAATAAACTGAGAGGAAAAGTTTCTATGTTATTTTGTGCGGATTTTTCACCAGTTTACACTGGATTGAAATTCCAACATTTAACTGGTTGCAAAATGAAGACTATTAAAAGCTTGTCTGTAGAACAGAAAGAAGCAGATGCTGTGTGCCTGTCATGAAACTCCTTCCAGTCTCGGAGTGATTGATTTTTGTAGTACCGTGGAAATTGTAACTCTGCAGCTGAGTAAGGAAGACTTGCTTGAAAGCATCTTTCCAGTTTGCATGACTCGTCATTGCTAAATAGAAATAGCTCTAACACTTTTCCTATCTACAGAAAACTTTTTAAAATGCAGCAACTACATTGCCAGAATGGTTTCTTGTTTGCTTGGAATGATATCTTCCCAAGACAAGAGTGAGCATGGGAGACAACCTAACAATCATTTACAGAGATTATAGCAACGTATTTTCTCTACATAATCCCCAGTCCTAAACCATTTTATCTAGTGTGTGGCTTCTCTTCTGCCATGAAAGAGAAATTGGGACTTTAATTCGTTTCCCCTGAGTCCAAATGAGCATTCTTCAAAGTGCAGGTGGCCATCCACTAGAGAGTAACAAAGGAGGAAGGCTAAAAAGCTTGTCAGAATCCTTCCTTCTGGAGGCAGACACACCATTTTCTCTGAGGGTGGAGAAGAATCAGAAGTGGAAGAATAGAGATCTGGGAGTTCAGGAGAGGCAAGCCCTTGAACGCCGAGGATGAAGGTTACGGTGGAAATTTAAGTATGGAGGTAGAAGGGACATTTAAGGAATTTAAGACTGGAAGTTCTTACAGACAAGTGGATTGCATGCAGGAAGAAGTTTTGGGGGAACTGGAGTAAGGTATGCATGGAGACAGGCAGGGAAGACTTGGGGTTGCTATCCAGAATTTTGGTACACGGAGTAACCCCCACTCCTCCACAGGCATGTCCTTACTAGCAGATGTGCTGTTCTTGCATTGCTCTTGTTGCATATACCACTGGCATTTACTACTGTTCTCATAATTTGTGCTGGAAAACAGTTTTAAGTATTCATTGATCAGTAGATGAGCAATTTTTATTTCTGCATTCTCTTTATCTGTCAGTAAAATGAATAAAAGCCACTGCCTCAGCACATGTTCTCAAGTCAAATAATGGGTTAAGCTCTTTATATTTCTAAAGATAGCCATGGAGTATAAAAGCAAAATTTTCAGAAAATCTTACTTAGAGATACTTGAAAATTAATAACCTGTGCTTTATATAGATACTTGTCTTATAAGAGAAAACAGTTTATGTAAAAGGTACTGATTACTTATGGTCCTGAATTAATTTTGATGGTGTTAAATAGGCCCTGTTGTTGGAGAATTTCCATGCCAAAATGATGTGAACCTGGCACCAGCACCACCACTACCACAGGTAAAAAGAAACAACACACAAAAAATCCCAGGCTGTATTCTTAATAAAGAAGTTTAGTATTGTTAGATACAAGTTTATAGGGAGAAACAAACTACTTGAAATTCATGCTGTTGTGGGGCTGATGTTTCAGCTCTTTTCAATATGTATTGTGATCCTCAATAGCAACAGGGATTTTTCCTGATTTTTTTTTTTCCAACAGTCTGTCCTGTTACCTTTGTTCCTTCTATTCTATTGAAATGAAAGCTAATAGTAGTAGTTAACTCTCAGTAGAGTATCTACACTATAGAGTAAAATACAGATGATTATTGTCTGAAAATACTAATTGTGTATGACTGGATGTTTCAAGTGCAAAGACAAAGATGCACGTGTATCAACAAATTTATCATCTTTGTTTAAAAAAAAGCCAAACCAAACCAACATCAACAAACCCAACTGTCTGGTCATTATCTTAAAGTCTAAAATATTAATACACATTCCTATCAATCTGTAACCTTTGGAGGAAGCAATATAAGAAAGTCTATTTATACACTTTTCATACACAGATTTCACTGTGTGGTTAGATATGCTAGTTCTGGGCCCTTACTGGACCTTAATGGATTTTCTTGAAGAGTGATGGTAGTGTTTGTCCTGATAGATATTTAACTTCTCGCAATGCAGTAGTAGATCTCTGTTCTTATTCAGTGCTTATGGGTGAAATAATCACCATGGGTAGAAACTTCTATATGAATTGTATGTGGATATATTAGCCATTATGACTGAAATATTAAAAAGATACTTTGTTACTGCAACGAAATATAGCTTACTGAATTGCTATTGGGTTTATGATCTTACCTCTGGTATTCAAAGGATGAGTGGGATGTTCTGAAGAAGAATTTGTAAAAGAAAAGACAAGCTCTGCATTTGCTAAAGTTCCTGACATTATTAGTAATGCAGTTACAGCATTACAGCCATTTTAAAAAATTATCTAGAGTAAATATGAAACTATTTATTTCATAAGAAATAACACTAGATTTTGGGTGATCCTGTAATCATGAAATATGAATCACTAATACTGTAGAAAAGAGCAAGAAAGATGGGTTTGTATGTAGCCGTAGCAAAAGTTAAAATGAAAAGCGAGGAATTTCTCACTTTTCTGATTAAAGATACTGAGCAGACTTTCTTGCGTACGCTTCTTTGCAGCCAAGTGTGATTGAAAATATGACAGAATTCAAGCGCAGTCTGCCACTCTTTCCACTCGTGAAACCACATATCAATTTCATGGCTGCAAAACTGTGAAGAACTCCAATGGATGAAGAAATGCAAATGATCAGTACTGACATGGTTTCAGGGGACTTCATGATGAACAAAATTATTAAAGATCAACAAATGGTTCTGTCCGTTATGAAAGTCCCCAATTCCTTTTTGGTTCATTTGACATTAATTGTGTGTTAGGGATAGAGAGTATATAAAAATCAGTTGTGGTCATGTGTCATTTATATTACAGACAACCTGTTGAAAACCAAAATCAACTGAAACAACCATAATAAAAACCTTGTCGATGCAGTATATTTTTAAGATAGTATATCCCTTCAAATTTTCATTTTGGTAAAATAACCCTCCAGAGTAAACAAAATTGCTTGAAATATCCTTGTTACTCCTGAAAAACACCATTTAGTATCCCAATAATTACCTTTTTGGGGACTGGAGGGAGTGAAAAAAGTAGGTCCTTTTGGGATGGGGTCAATAATTTTTCTTAAAAATAGAGACTTTCACTTTTTTTTTTGAAGTGTCGTGTTGAATGATACTTTTTTAATTGATCCTTAATGCAACCAACATATTTTCTATTTAAGTTTTATGACTACCAGTGGGGGGAAAAATAAAAAAAAAAGGAAATTTGACAGCACAGTACTAAGTGAGAGAATTGTCTTAATGAGACTAGTTGAAGATACGGGCATGATTTTAATCTTTCTATACAAATTTGGGGACATTTTATATTAAAACTAGTAAAATGCTGGAAACACTTTAATAGTGCATCTTGCTTTTGTTACCAAAAGTAGTGTCTCAGTCTCTTCATACTGTCAACATCTTGTTCAGTTTTCCAGTGTTACTGTGAATTGTTTCCGTTCGATATATAAAAAAAACGCTTTTATTTGGTGTCATTTTTTTCTCAGTGACGCATGTACTGATGGAGAACTCAGTCTTTTTTGCCTCATTTTTTATGTTAGGTCTCAGTCCAGCAAGTAAGTGCTGATAACTTTAAACACGTGTTAGTTCTTGACTCGAGAACAGACAAATGTCAAATACAGGCCATGTAATGAATCAGATACATCATTGTTCTGATACATCTGTGTGGGTCCTTTGTGTCCTTCAGGAAGGCGTTTGGGGCAGCGCAGTACTGGGTGTGCAGTACTGCTATAGCACAGGGTGCGGTTCAGGTTACATCACAAAATGTTTGTTCCTTCTTCTTTTAAGAAGGCTGTGCAAAATCCAGAAAGATCAAGAATTACACTGAAATAGTATGTGTGTATATATAGTCCACAATTTAGTAAAATGGTAAAACAGTATATGGTGTCTTATCTTCACCGAGTTTACTGACTTCTGCAGAGTGGTCTTGTGCTTGAGACAGCCCCCAAATAGAAAAAGGTAAGGGAGCATCTTACTAATTACTAAGGTCTCCTACCTCTTTAATGCATAAAATTAATTGTAGTTATTCAGACAGGATAGAGTAGGCAAAACACTGAAGATATGAAATCTGCTCATCAGTGGTGTTACTGAGAGTTTGCTTCTTATTAAAAGAACCTAAAACTAAAGCCCTGATGTGACACGCGTTGTCAGACATCAGCATCCTGGTGTATTCGACAGGGCTATTCTTGACATCGAATCAGTGTTCGTTCTTGCGTTGGCTCTGAAGCCAAATTAAATGAATGCTTGACAGGTAAGGGCCTGAAATTATATTTATCTGAGAGTCTCTTCTAATTGGATAAATGTGATATATTTAAAAGTTGATTTAAAGATTACCAGTATATGTTTCAGCATCTTTTTAATAAATTTGGTGATAGTTTGTGATGTAATCTGTTGCCAGGGAAGGCTACTAGCATTTTTTTGTAGCCTGAGGAGAAGAAAAAAAATTAAACATAGTATAAGCAAAACCAGTAAAGGTGTGTCTGTTCACCACGTTTTTCGTGGATCCATCACGTAAACTGGGCTTCTTACCCTCTTGCATTTCACTTTTGTTTATAGTTTTCTTTTAATAAAGGTATTTGTATTATATATATTAAAAGTTTCAACAACATATTATAAAAATATATATTTTGGGATTTAGTATTTAAACATACCACTCTTTCAGTGAATAAAATGAAATGGTTTCTATCGTCTGTAAAATAAATATATATATATTCATGGAAGTACTATCAACTCTAGTTTTAACAAATTATATAAATAAATTGGAATGGCAGTGTATTTAAGACAAGCTCGTAAATCGTGTTTTCCAGGGGAAAAAAAATGTAGAATTTCAAAGTTCTGTGACTGGATGTGGAAACCCATGTAGTTTTCCAGCAGCTCTTAATTGCTTTTAAGTGTTCTCCAGCATTTTACAGTTTCTGAGTTTGATATAGCAGTAAATTTTGATAAACTCAGGCATACTAATGGGTTCATTTTAATGGATCCAAAGCTGCAGTGTCTACAAGCAATAAAAACCTACCTAGAATACACTGTAATTCAATTTTAGTGCTTATTAATTAGTTTATGTAAGAAACCATGAATTATTATTACATAACTGTAATTTTTGCAAGTGCTATTTTAAGCAGTTGATGTGGAATTGGGCGCATGTGACACAGCCAGTATGACAGAGTGCTAGAGTTATTCTGTTTACAATAAACAATCTGAATTTAATGTTTGGAGTTCTTAATTTGTTTCATTTTAATTTTTTGCATACTGGTAATGTTACATCTATCAGTCTACGCATGTTTTTTATTATACGTTAATTGTGATTTTTCTGCTATCCAGTTGCTTGAGCTAGTTAGGCTGAATAGCTTTGCTGGGGAGGTGTTCCCACTCACTTCTAGGGAAGTTTCAGAGGACTTCCCCAAGTGGCATCCCACACCTTTTAGGTAAATCCACTTCTGTTGCTCTCTGAGTGCATGAAAACTTAATAATATAAAGGTAGAAGCACTTGCACAAGACAGGATTTTAATTATCAAATCTGAAATTGTAAGTTCAGAGCCATCACTGCAGCCAGAGCGAGTCATGCCTAGTGCAGCTTTACAGTGTTGCTTTTGAGAATTTACTTTCCCTGGTCATTTTCTTTGTTTTATGCACACCAAAAGATTATGTTTAGAAAGGTTAGAAGTAAGTGTGACTGTTAGAATGGTATATAGTGTCAGTTCTGAATTCTGATACCATAAAGATACAAGTCAGCAGGCACTTCTGCTATTCTCATGGAGCTCCTTGAAGTAATACCTGACTGTTAGCAATGTTGAAAGAGACAGGTTTTGCCCTTGGCATTGAGAAGAGTGGTTGGTGTGCTCTGTGGAGACATAAAATGCCTGCAACCCACCTGAGAAATTGTTTGTCCGCAGCATCACGGCTGTCTTTCTCCACTCCCAGTCATTAGGGATTGGTGTAAATCTTGACTCATGGGCTTTTTTATCTTTTACAAAAGATCAAGCTATCGAAATTTACTTTGACTATTAGTGTTAGCCATAAAAAAATGCTTGAGCTTTTTCAGCATATTGTTTAAGCACTTGGACGTGAACCACCCTTATTGATCATGTGTTCCACAGTGTAATCATAATGTGTGGAGAAAGCATTACACGTTTTAGCTTCATTTATTATTTTCTAGCTCTTGTTTTAACAGAAAGTCAGCAGAATTTTAGTCTATCATCTTTTTGCCGTTTAACCGGTTCGTATGCTTTTGCTATAGCTCCAGTGTAAAGTGAAAAATCATTATTTTCTACACCTTTTGTCATATGTTTTTTCAATACTTTTTTAATAGGTGACCATTGAACTCATATGGTCATCTACAGTGATGTGTGGGTCCCTCCCTTAAGCAGATACCTAATTTGAATTCAAATCCAACTCTGAAATACTTTAGTTTTTAATATTATTGCTGCATAGTACAAGGCACTTCTGTGCTATTTTAAAGGACGGAGAGATCAGAAACTTGGGCACCTGTCTTGCCTTGCATGTAATTTCAAAAGAAGCCTGGCATATGTAGATTCTGCTGAAAGGCTTTTTATTTGAAACATTGCAGAGTCTACTTAACATTCACAGAGTATACTCGTAATTTATAGTATGTGCTGTTGGTGGGATATAACCCCAATAGTATGAGAAATCTGAATTGCAATTCAAAGAAAGAAAGCGTGTGTAAGGCCGAAGGCCCAGCAGAATGGCAAATGTCACGGTTAAACCAACTTATTTGAACTCAAGCATCTAAACAGAATTTAAGATTGAAAAATACTTATGGGTTCTTAAATTGTATTTCTAAGCTACCTCAAGGCTGTTAACTAAAAGTGCAGCATTAAATGATGTAGACACACACTGCTGAGCATTTGCCACTGTTAACTTTTAAAAAGACTCCCTCTTTAGTGATGCAATGCAAAATTCTGAATTAAATTTCTTAAAGGTTTGTGCAGTGGAGGAGGGAAGATACACATCTCCAGGTGGGCTTCAGGTTACTGATGTGCTGAGTGAGGAAGTGACTAGGCTTAGCCAATGGGAAACTCTAGTGAGAGGCATCCAACTTTAAATCCTACATCTTTCTGAGAATTCACCACTAAGTTACTGTGTGTTAGACGTGCATCCTTCTGCTTCAGATTTCCATTACAGCTTTTCACTGCCTGCTTGGCTTCCCTTTCAAGAAGGGCAGCAAGGAATCGTGGTACTTTTCTAGCAACTGCCAAAGGTTTTGTTGGAGCAGCAGCTGGAACTCAGGACCCCCTTCCAGCCCTCCCCTCCACCCATACACAGAACTGGCTGTCCCATGGTAGGTGTGGGCTCATACATACACACATTCTAGTGGTGAATGCTTACTCTGCAAAATTAGAATGGGTTCAACAGAAGAGAATGAGGGGATCCCCAACCTACATTACTAACTTCCTGGGAAGTGGGAAAAACAGGCTAGGGAAAAATCTAATAGAAGATGGAAATGAAGCAGATTTTTTTTGGTAGCTTGCACTGGCTGCTGAGTTGTGGCATAGAAGCACATGCTTTTTATGTGAAGTTTGTTGTAAAGGATGAGCTCCTGTGATGGGAGAAATAGGAGGAGCCCTGCTTGTGAATTCCAGGGAGATGCAGGAGATCAATACTAATGCACTTTACATGGTTAAGGCTGTCATTTCAGAGCATGTGCAAAACTGGTATTCTGGGAAATTGAATATAGAAAACATGGGCGTGTAAAAATATTAGTGAAAGCTGAGACTGGGGTTTGAAGATCTAAATTTTGGATGTGATGCCTTTTAGTGGACAGGGGTCTTAAAAATTCGCTGAATAGTATTAAAGTGGTGCACTTGATGAGGCAATGTTGGAACTGGTCTGAAACACCAGAAACATGTAAACATCTCACAGCAGTAGTGTTCAAAAATGGTTCACTTGGTATTTTTCAAACTCCACCTTGCTTTGGAATGGAGTAAGTTTAGCAGGACAAGTTTCAACTCAAATTATTATTTGCACATACATGTAAAAGCCAGGGAAGATCACTGCCCGTCAGTGCTCTGGAGTCAGTAAGCTGTCAAACAGTTCAACATTTCCCCACTTCATCTTTTTGCCATTACAGTCACTTTTAGCCTGCTAAGACTTGTGTGTTCCAAGCCTTCTGCAGTACCGGGGGGGAAAAGTGTTTCTTACAACCACTTACTGCAAGTGAAGTTCTCTCTTTCGACTGCAAGATACCAGTATCGTTCACTGGCACGTACCTGTTAAGGGTGAAGCTTTAGAAATCCAAAAAAAATCTATGCAGCTAATTCTCCCATTCACAGATTTGAATAATATTTGTTTCCAGATAAAATTGTAGGAAGAGAAAGTAATTGTGACAATTCTGCAGGATTTTAGGGACACAGGAATCTGTATG
Organism: Tauraco erythrolophus; assembly: GCF_009769465.1. Taxonomy (NCBI): domain Eukaryota; kingdom Metazoa; phylum Chordata; class Aves; order Musophagiformes; family Musophagidae; genus Tauraco; species Tauraco erythrolophus. Next base: position 18,184,885 of record NC_141473.1, on the reverse strand, counting down.
TATAACTGGATGTGGCATCTCCACAAGCTGATTGTTTAGTTCTGATACTCTTTGTGTCATCTTCAAAGGCAGAGACGTCCACTGTTCATCTCTCATTGCGTCACGTCTCTCTGACCAAGGTGAGATGACTGGAGTACTCTCATTGTCCCATCAGCCAAAAGTGTCATTGATGTCCCTTTAGCACTGACATGTACCAGGTGTGGGCTGCATGCGTGTTCTAGCATATTTTTTCTATCATTAGAACTTACCTTTTAATCATGACAAGCTTTATCCATAAAATTATACAAAGATGGCATCCGCAGTATGTCTGATCCTGGAGAACCACACTGGACTGCTGCTGAAGCTCAGCAAAGTGGGAGATTGAAGCAAGTAGAACTATTTCAGAAATAATTTGAAAACAGGTGCTACTAAACCACAGCAGGAGACTGATCTGCTGTTGTATGCACAATGTTACTTTATTGCTGTGAATAATCTAATAAATATGTACCTTATGCAGCCTTTTCCTGGAAGTAGGCATATTTAAGAGTGGAATAGCTTGTAGGCTTTCTGTATTTGAAGAATGCATATACAAAGAATGCTTGTAGTTTGGATTTTCCACGTGAATTTAAATGTCAGTAATCATTAGTTTAAAGATGTTATGAATGTGAAAATACAAAAGATTGTATTAAGCTCAGTGTACACAAAATGTAAGAGTGAGCTTGGGTGCTTGGCCGCACTGTGAGCCACTTAATAAAGATAATGTTGAAATGGAAGATAATGCATATAAGTTGAAAGCGACTAGTTGCATGCCATTTTGCACTTCTTGTCTGATAATCATGTCTATCTGTCATGTTGTCGTGTATAAATTATAAATTCCTGTGAAAAGGGGTCATGTGTTATGTCTGTAAAACACCAATGCACAACTGTGGCACTGTATAGCTAATGATATGTATTATCCTTTTTAAAATGTTGAATTGAGTAATTTAGAGTGAATACAAGACCTTATTTTCAGGACGACTTGCAGTGTCTGAACAGCCTAAGTTTCGTTGCTTTGAAGTTGCTTTGAAAGCAACAGAATAAGAGGTAGCAGAATCTCTCATTAATTTTATGAACTCTGTATTCCTTCCTAAACACACAAAAAAGGGCAGTTGAGAGAATTTCGAGATTAAACCCTAACTAAATACTTAAGCTGGCCTGACAACTGGAGTAAATGTGTTGCCTTGTAGTATGTTGATAGCTCTAGGTTATAAAATATGTGTATCTTACAATGGTTTTGGCATAAATTCTGACTAGTCATTTAAAATAATACTAAATAATGTTGGAATAGCTTAACAGTTGCAGAAGTGTTGTAACATTCATGTTTTTGTCTTTAATTTGAGATCCAGATTTAGGGTCTCAGCCTTGCATAGAAATAACATGAAACAGAGTCCTGTAGATTCATATCTTGTTGGACTGAGCTTTAATTTAGCAGTGGTGTTAGAGATCTGTGCAAAAGATGCCAGAGGAGCTGCCTTGCTATTCCCCAGGAGTCACCATACACCGTGCAAGCAAAAAGATAACTTAAACCTCAAGATAATGTGTACCTACATTTGCAAAGTATGCATTTGCAATGTAATTAATCTATCACTTTCTCAAGCTAAAGTAAATAATACACCTTCGAAAACTATGTGGAAAAATTTTAACATTGTTATCTGGTTGTCCAGTGGCTCAGGAAGAGATAATTGTTCAGAAAGTGGACTGCAACACAAAATCGAAACCAAGTGTAGATTTATGGGTGTGATTGAAGGAGACCATAAGGGGTAGCACAATCAGTAAGCTTAAACTATTGTACTTACTCTGTTGGTAGTTTCTGGTGCATTGAAAATGCTGAGGTGCCCTTATACATGATAGCAGAAGTGTACTGGCAACAACGTGCACAGTCCTGGTAGACTGGTATTGATTGCAGGAGAGAGTTTGCACAATTTGGAGACATGTAATGCGAATGGATAGCACTACAGTATCCACTGACCAACAGCAGGTCTTTGATATAAAAAGCTGAATTTGTCATGTTTCTTCCTGGTTCTGGAAGTATGAATGGCTAATGGTATCAGGAGAGGAGAGCGATCCCGTCTTTGTTGGCCCCTTGCAATCTTAGATGGCTTGGCCAGATGGTAAAGTTCTGTTCTTAAGCAGCAGCTACATCAAATCAAATCTCCTTGCTCAACAGGTCTCTCCTTTGATTTGATTTAATATTAAATGTTACTACCTTTTCCTTGTCAGAAAGGAAGTTTAATTATATCTCCTCTTTTGCAGTACTTGTAGTGTGCTAATTAGTGCTATTTAGAACCAGTTACTGTACCTCCAGGTAATGGCTTTGCATATGTATTTGACATTACCCGTCACATCTCGTCTGTCATCTTCGGAATGAACAACACAACAGAACTGGGTGCTTTATTTATGGTAATGCAAGAGAGTGCAAGACCTGAAGTTTGATTTTAGTTTTTGGTGCCTTGCTGAGTCTTTAGAGCTGGCACTTACCAAAATATATTTTTGACCTGGAATGTGAAGTAGAAGTGACTTAATTGGCAGTAAATACTGAACTCTGTAGTGCCATTTTTTACAGTAATAAATTTAAGAGTAGGATTGTATGCCTAATTTGCAGAGGAGTGTTCAGGTTCATGATGTAGTCATACATATTCATCCTGCTGTTTGACCAGGTTGTGGTAAGGGAAGACCAAGAAAGGAAGAATTTTTTAAAATTAATTTTAGCGTTTCTTACCTGTTTGAAAGTTTAAAGAAAATTTGCTATGCAAGAAAAGAAATCAAATTTCATAGCTTAATTTGCAGAAAGTGTCAGGTTTTTAAAACAGGTGCATTTAAATTTTTTTAATGGAAAGTTTAATTGCTTGGAAAACATCATATAACTCAGATTAAAAATGTCAGCTTAAATGATTCACCATGCAACAAGAAGCTTCCGTGGTATCGTTACAGTGTGAAGGAATTAAAATTCTTCTTGGTGCTATACGATACAACATTCACTGTTACTCCCTGTAAAAACGTGAAGAGTTGTGCATCTCATCTTTACACATGAACGTTAGTTTTCCTTCATTCCGCTGAGGAAAATCATGTTTGTACGATGCTACGGATGAAGAGAACTTTCAGTGCTTAATCAGATAAAATAAATCGCTTTTCAATCTCTAAAATTGTCCAGGTGTGTATTTCATAAGGACCCAAGTCTTCATCTTTACCAGTTCAGTGCCTTTTTATGTGTCCTGAAACTGCTTTCCAAGGGCTTTCGAAGCCGGTGATGGCTGCGGGGTTGGCCCTGGGGCTCCGTTCCCCCCCTCCTCGCCCCGGAGGGGGCGCCCCCTCCGGGGCGAGGAGGGGGGGAACGGAGCCGCTGCTGCTGCCGCCACCGGATGTGGGGCTCCGGTCCACTGTCGTGGGGACGGCACTGCCCGCGCTGCCGCCACCGGAGCCAGCGGTATGTGGGGCAAGATGGCGGCGCTGGAGGCTGGCGGGCTGTGGCTGGGCCTCTGTGGGATGCCTGCAGGCTCCATTTTATCTTTATTCCGTTTTTTAGACAGTGGGAGGGTGTCCGTGAATTAACAGGGGGTTTTATTTGCAGCAGCATCGAGAGGAGCAAGCGGAGCCACGGCTTTGCTGTGCGTGGCTGACGTGATGCCCGTTGCTCTGAGGAAAAAAATTACGTATATCAGGTAACGGCCATCACGAGTGAGATGCTGGCTGAGTTTGTTGGCACTGCAGACCCCTGGCACTGCCTGCTTCCCACCCAGCCCTGGGGAAGGTTGTACTTGTGGAGTGCTTGGTGCTGTAGGAACAGGCACCACAGGGAAGCTCAGGAAAACAATTTTGCCTTCAAAGGAAGTTTCCAAGAGAGTGGCGTGCAGGGGGCTGTGGAAGAAAGTGAGTGGTCATGTCACGACAGATCCTTTCACAGAAGAGGGCAGAAATAAGGTTGTGTAGGCCACCATGGTTCTGGCATTTCCTAGCGTTTGGCATGATGGGAGGCTTGGTGGTAAAGTGCTGGTAGCACAGACTTGGGGTGGTAACGGCCAGTTGTTCAAACAAAAAAGAAACAAAGTGGGCAGAGCAGCTTTTGTTATGTGTTTCCTTCCTGTTACTGCGTGGGGAAGAGCATTGGGATCTGGATGCCCCAGTGGTGGGGACGTGTGTGTTGGTGCAATAAGCCCAGGTCACTGCTGTTTCCAGGTGCTGGAGAGTAGCAGAGGAGATGAGGCACGCACTCTGTTCCAGCCTCTGATGGTAACAGACCTCTCTTGTCTTCTTCCTGACCATCCCCTCCCTCCCATATCTCTGGATCCACATCCTTCTCCCTTGGCTAGTCTCAGTCCTCATCTCCTCACCCATTTGTCACTTGCCTCCTTCTAGATGTGATCCACTGCACCCTAAGCCCCAAGCCCTTCTGCAGCTCCCGAGCTCTGTTGCAGATTAATGCCCACAATCTCTTACCCATTTTTCTCAGTGACAGCTCAGTCCCCAACCTTGTCCTTCATTCACTACATCTTTTGCTGAATCCACACGTTATCTTCTGCCTTTGACTAGGATAGGCTAAGCAGAGAAGTCATTGAGAGCTCTGGAGGACAGTTGGTCTGCTTTCAGGTCCAACTACACAGTACTGCAGGTATTGATAAGGTGCTAAGACCCATTATTTCTCTTAATGTGCCCCTTACACAAAGAACAGTTGGGAAATTCCAGTTTGGTTTCATCAAATCCCAATTGACTAGCTTCAGCCTTAAAATTTTCAAGGTGTTGGGGAGGACTGTTCATGCAAATCACAAAAGCCACCACTGCAACCACCAATCTGAGGTACTCCCTTCCACCTCATTTTCAATTTCCTGCCTCAAACTTTGAGATTGTCAGAGACCTGCTGCAATATCTCATTAAGTGACCAAACTATCACAGAACAAATCGTCCACAGTTACTTGCTGTGGGCCACATAGCATGGCGTTCATCGTTTGACAAGGTTCTCAGCAACTGGAAACACGGCCTTACCAAAGGAAGCACTAGGCGACATGGTGGCGGTAGCAGCCTTCCTGTGTCAGGTGGGAGTGGAGGAGGAGGAAACACTCTGTAACTTAAGGCTGACCTATCTTTGAACAGAAAAGGATCCTGCATATTAGCCTTCCAAAAGTTTGTACTAATAGTCTCCTCTTGTCTCTAGACTTAGTACCTGTCTGGGGGAATTCCGTGTACACATAGATACATGCAGGCACGAGAGTGCTGGGGAAAGAGCAGCAATGTGAGCCTTCATTACAGAGCAGAAGGAGACAAAGTGCTTTGGCAGCAGTAGGTAACTCTCGTCAACAGCATACTTTGCACAGTGAATGAAGAACAGAACTACACAGCAGCATGGGGATTGTCTGCCTCTTTCTCTGTTCTTTGCTGTGCAGCAGGAACTTCCTTTTCCTGAGTCAGGCTCACCCGCTCACCTCATCCCTGGGCTGCACCTGGCTGTGGTAGCTCCCTAATACATCTGCTTGGAAGAGATGCCTGGTTTGCACATTGAAAGGATAAACTGCTTATCCTGTTTTCTGTAATTCTGTCACAGAGAGCAAAAGCTCATCTGACTGGTTTAACTTAAGGGTAAATACAAGGCAGTGTGGTTGAAGGAGATAGAAAACGGAGAAGGGACTCTGAATCAGTTGATTTGTATTTAAAGGGTTTATTCTGCTTGCTCTCTTTCTAAAAATATGTGTGTTTTTTCTGGTTTGGAGAAATAAGATATGAATGATACCCTAGCAAGAAGTGCATAAAATCTGACAGATGAATAAATTTTGCTCTCCAGAGCTGTAAGCTTGAAAAGAACATTGCAAAGATAATGCATGTTCTTGGCTTGAGAGAAGTCCTGCCCATTAGAAATATACCCCTCTGAAGACTGATCTGAACTTCAGAGCTTTCAATTGAATAATTGCTCACTGAGATTTGAAATATTTTGAATTATTTAATTTGCCGTTCACTGAAATTGAATAACATTGCAGTTGGTGATTTAAAATGATGTTGAATTAATTATGACATTTTGTTAAATTCCCTTTCGTCTTTCCTTTGTCATTTTTTTTGTTTCAAAGACTACAGCTAATGCAGAAAGCGTATCACCCCAATACAGAGGAGAGATGAGTCAGAGCCTTGTCAGCTTGAATGGCCTCAGACTTACTTATGCCTACTAACCACCGCGACGCAAGTCTGAAGTGATGTTACTTGCATATTAAAGAGCCAGACTGAGGAAGCTAAAGCTTCCTTGCTAAGCTCTTTTCTTCTGCCCCTCTCTGCTACAGACTTGCACTCCTGCCCAACACACATGCTCCAAGCAGACGGTGCCACCAGCCCCTACCCCTTCCAGGGCTCACGACGTGAGCTCAAGTGCAGTGGTTTTGGTCAAAGCTGGTTCAAATATTGATGCCTCAGACCACAGGCAGTGTAAACACCTACCATCTGCCTCATGGCCAAACTGCAAACCAAACATGCTACCCATATTAAAAGAAGGAAGGCCTGCAGCCATGACTTGGAGAATATATGACGAGACAGGAAATTACACCCTTGCTGATGGCAGGCCTGGCAAAGCCTTTTAGGATGCGCGCACGCTGGTCTGTAGCATTTCACATTTCAGCTGAAGGCAGCTTTCTCCCTTGTCTGTATCCTATAGCGTATTTTTGTGTCACCCCTCCAACTTTTATTTTTCTCTGGCATAATTTATAGCAAGCTATTTATGGGACTGGAATAACTGTCCAGCTTGGGGAAGGCACATGGTTTGTCCTGTACAAAACAATGCAGGTTAGAAGGCTGTTAGAAGGTTGCGGTCATGACATGGATAGCAGCGTACCTGTACGCAAAAGGAGAAAAGATTCATTTCTTACTCCAGTTTCTTGCCATCCCCTATTCTTGTAAGGAATAGTTTAATTTTAGGATTCTGTACTCTATTTTAGGCATGCCGTTTTGTATGCTAACATCGTCAGTATGGTAAACGTGCTCTTTCTTACTTGGACTTCCTATGCCTAGTGTTGTAGCTGATGATTATTTTTAGATTATGAGAGAGTTATTGCTGAGACACTGGTTGTCATTTAGAAGGGCAAGTGCGTTTGTTTCGTTACTGCTATCTTGTCTGCACTTTACTGCATTGGAGCATAATTTATTTCAGACAAATGGTTCTTGCATATTTTCATATATCCTTTTATAAGCTGTTCATTAACTTGAAACATCTTTTGATGAGAGAGCAAATCACATGCTAAACAGTAATTATCTCCCACAAATCACCTATCCGTGATAGAATAACGCATATTTACAATTTATTCAACAGTGTTTGGTGGCAACCACTTCATGATAAAACAGAATGCTGGTTTTATGAGGTACAATCCAAAGATAAGCCGTTATCTAGACAGGACTTCAAGAGCATGGTACAAAAGTTTTAAACAAAAAGAAACGTGAATTTATATTTTGGGCCTGGGAAAAAAAAGGCGAAGGCTGGAACTGAGAACAATTACAAACCTCTACTAAAAAAAAAAAATCAGTGCATGGTCATCACCTTGAAGCTTGCAGGCAGATTGAAAAAGATCTCAGCTCAACAGCAGATGCCCACAGGACAGAAAAAAAGCAATCTTCCCCTAGGATTCAGTCCTCAGACTAACCAGCACCTGCTGTTTTCTGAGAGAGGCACAATCCCTGGCACAGTGCGTTTGCATTGTGTCTGCTAACATCAAGGCTTAGCACAGGACAAAAACATCATGAATTTAGCAGAAGTACCAATTCAGATAAGTACAGGCTCAGCTGTTGCTAAATTGGCAATTATAACAAGATAGTCTCTGCTCCCCCGCCATCATCATTGTCGGCGCTGGAAGTTTTGTCTCAGTTCAGCCAGTATTCTGTTTTGTAAGCTCTCATTTGTCTTCTGTTTGACAGCTTACAGTGATTTTGTTTAGCTGTGCTGATGAACTGCTGTCAATGGAAAAAGCTCCAACCACCAGAGGCCTATGAGAAGGATTAGCCAAAATCTACAATTCCTACACAGTTGGAAAATGGGAGATTAACTATAAAAGGACTGAACCAGAATATGTGATCAGATCATCTTCTCAAATACTGCATGTGCTCAGGATTGCAAATCCATATCCAACTATCTTTATCTCTGACCTTTAAAAGTAACTTTTGAGCACAACCGTAACTACTGGCAGGAGCAGCAGAAGCAGGAAAAAGAAAACAAACTGGCAAGTTCCAGCATTTTACCTGCTGGGGGCCCAGATCTGCTTTCAGAAAATGCAGAATTTTAGAATTCCAGCATCTGCTCTAGGCTTACATTGCAACCACAGCTGTGATGAGGAGGGATGATCTTGTTCTAGACATGATACGAAATCTGTGCCTCTCTCCTGCCAAGCAGTTGGTACAGTTCCAGAATCCTGCCACAACGCTCTCATTTATACTTTCTGTTATTTTGCAGACTCTGAGGCTAACCTGGCCTGTGTAAAGTTGTTGTACTGTGGTCTGTCTGCATTTTGGTGTCAGAGCCTTACAATGCACCACTAAAAATAGAGAACTTTAAAATAAAAATATTGTACCAGCTGGGGAAAGAAAAGTGCATGAAGCTTGTTCAATAGAGCAGGTTAGTCTCAATCCCATCCTTACTTGAAGCAAGTAACAGCTAATACAGCTACCTGCATTTAGGCTGTGCTTTCCTGCACAGATGGCAGAGACACCCTGTGCCCTTTATGTCTTTGAGTCATGGGCTTTTCCTATGTCCTAGAAGAACTGGATGTGGCTTCCCTCCCAGAGGAAGAGGAAGTACCCAGAGGTACTATTCTGCCAGCCTTGCTTCAGGGCAGAGTAGTTCCTTTCAGGTCAGCCCAAAGCTCTGTAGTTGCCCACTGCCCCAAGAACAGACCCCTGGTGCAGGTATGCAGTAAGCTGGCACCATCTTAGGTCTGCAGATCCCTTTGTTGTAAGGATCATTAAATAAGAGTGGTGGCAGTGGAAGAAGGCGTCAGCCCAGCTCTGAGCTTTCTCCCAGCAGTCCTTATACCTATCATGCAGCTTCAGCTGAGAGCAGCTTATGTCTGCTGTGTGGATGAGCTGTTAGGAACAAGTGGTGATCAGGCCCCAGGACAGGGGCATCTGCTGCGGACTGCAGGTGCTTCCTGTGGAGACAACTGGGTCTGAAGGCAGGAGCATCAGGGTGTCACTCAAAAGAATTCCACTAGCATCCAGCAATCATGTGGAAAGGAGGAATGGGTAAGGTGCAGCACAATTTGAAATACCAGGTGGTGTATCCATAGCTTACTCTGTCACAAAGTTGTTCCATGTGCATCTGCTCATCCAGCAAAGACCATACCTGAGCTGTGTAACTGCACCATAAACCAGATGAAATTTCATCTGCAAGAGCATCCAGCTGTGACAGATTTGTCAAATATGCTCGAGAAACCCCACTCCTCCATTGGGATTGACAGTTTATGTTGTCAGGTGGTTGCTTTGTTTCTATAGATGGAAAAGGGAATTTGTTTATTTGTTTTCTGGGACAGAAAAATCACATTGCGCAGATAAAAGTGACCCTGCAGTCACTGCCTGTAGCATCCCTCATGCCTCAGTCACTAGCTGATTTTGTCTCATCAAGTGATTCTTCACATCATCTAGCTTTTCAGCATGCACTGCTTGCTCCAACCAGGCGAGACCCCTGAAGGGCAGGATGGCCAATACAGTAGGCTGTCGCTCTGGAATCTCGCTTCTGTTTTGGTATCAGTATTGAGCAAAAAGGCACATTTTGTTTTGCGTGTGTGCATGTACGGGAGGGTGGTATAAACTGATGTTTCCCTTTTAAATGCTAATATATTTTAAAAGACAAAATGAACTATATGCACTACTCAAGACATAGCACCAAGTTCACCTGTTAATAGTACCAGAATTTTAAGTTTATTGTACGCTCTCCTCATCCTTCTGCTTCCTTACCTATTGGACAGGGAATATTAAGTCTTGTTGCTGTATTTTGATGGTGATACTGTTCAGTTCCTCTGCAATTCAATTAGTAAAGAAAGAGACTTGACTTTCCAAAAGAGTTGTTACAGAGAAAAAAAAAGAGATTTTGAGGCCATCTAATTACATCTCAAAAATGCAATAATAAGGAAAGAATCTGCTTTGGGAATACAGGAAATGTTAGGATGCAAAAATACACCACTCACTTTTGGAGTCTGCTTACCAAGTGCCATATAATTGTGGTGCATATTTGATTTATCCTCATCACGTTTCTCATTTGCTTTCTGACTGGAGCAGAACTGCCACATACTGCATGCAGCTTGCTTGTGCCTCGTGCGCCTTTCCTGTGGTGCGCTGTATCACAAGCCTCGTTCTTTTGAAAACCAGAATAGAACCGAAACAAAACTAAAAACCAGCATCCAAGCAGCATATCATGGCTGACCTGTCAATACTCGGTGTCTCCTGGTCATGTTCATATGTGTGCAAACATGTTTTAACATTGGCTCAGTGGCTGCCATTCATAAGAACATACTTGAAGTGCAAGAAAAGGATTACGTGGCTTCCCAGGTGGTGATTATGCAGCTGCCAAAAGGGATAAACCAAGTCTTATACACTCCTTTTTAAAACACTTCATTAATTTGCTCCAGAGGAACATCCAGATGCACCCAGTTACCCTGTAACGAGGTTGACTGTCTAAAAGGCTTTGGAAGGTGTTCATCTTACTAGACAGAAGGATTTGTTTTGACTTTCTTTAAACTCTTCATATGTGGATGCCGTAAATGGTTGTATTCCTCAATGAGAGGCTCTAAGGGAGGTTTATGGGATTTAATGTGGTAATGAGAACAATTAGGATAACTATGGAAGATGCATTCTGCTTGACAACTGCAGGTTTGCAAATAATTAACTTACGGAAGGTCTGAATGCTAGCTGCAATACATCAGGACTTCAGCCACCACTCTGACAGTAAGAAGCTAGTAAACTTAATATACGCATTTCACGCAGTTTTGGTGAGGTGTCTTGCAGTATTGTTTCCCGTTCTAACCACCTCCTACCATTACACTATCTGCAATTGCAGTTTTCCACGCAGAGATTTTTCCCTATCTTGGTACTTAGTTAAAAAGACTGAGGCACAGAGAGCTCAGTGTTACAAACCACACAGTATTGATCTTTGCTGAGGATGTAATCGAGATTCATGCTTGGTCAAGATAGGCCCCATGATGCTCAGATTTTTGAGAAGACAAGATGATCCCTGATACCTGGGACAATTTCCACAGCATGTTGCTGGAATCGTCTCTAAAACGTCTCCACAGTTGCCACCAGGAACGCTGTTTTCTATTTTTCATGGTCCTAAGCTGTAGATAAGGATGAAATATTTGTGGGCTGCTAATGACTCTAGTCTTAACTGTTACATAAAGGGATTCCAACACATAGTGTGTGTGATGTAGCTCAGCAAGAACTGAAATGCTTTGAGCAGGAGTTGCTGAGGGGAGTGCTATGGACTGTCTGTGATCGCCTACCCCAACTCTATCTAAAATAGCTTAAGACCTGAAGGCTCAGGAAATACACACACATTTTCTGTCATTTGGCACAGAAGTAGCTACATATAAATGTTATAAATGTATTTAAAAAAATAGATGTATGTAATGAGTCTCACCACCTATTAACCAGAAGAGCGTTCACTTTTGAGCCCTTTTGGAAAGGAAAATAGAACAACTCTGTTCATAAAGAGCCTAGAGCTGAATGAAGAAATGAAGCACCTGTACTTCTGAAATGACTTGTAAATGTACTCCTTAGGTTAGTTTGCATTTTTGTTCATCTTTGAAATGAGACAGGAAAAGGAGCATAGTTAATAGTAAGGTGGTACGCAACTTAAATACATAGCACAGTTCTGTCTGCGATAGGAGACGGGACTTGGAAATGTGAGAAGGTCAGTTGCATTGCTTGGCATTTAATTATTCTAAGTGGAAAGCGCTTTCATTTTTGTAGTACCTTGAAATTTAACAACACCCAGGGGTAGAGAACCCTTCTGTTAAAAGATACTGTTGCTTTTTCAAAAGAAACCACCAACAGAACGAAAAAAACCCATCGCTTTGCATCTAAAAGGTATCAAAGAATCAATAAAAAACTGAAACCTTTGTTTAATGAAGTTCAGACTGAATTATCCTTACAGGTTAGCAACAGTTTTCTAGACCCCTCTCTGCAGTCAAAAGAATTGCTATTTCCCACTAGCCCCTCGTCGCTTGGTACTGAGGGAATTTGGTCTAAGTCTCAGATTCAGTACGTCAAAATGGCATTTTTTTCTACCTCTGAAATGATATTCAATTAAGTTTTTATTCCTTCAGTCCCATCCCCCCCCAATAAAAAGGCTTTCATTATGTAACTTATGTGCCATAAAGCTTCTGCAATGCTTCTCAGCCAGAGGGGGGAGTTTTAATGTTATGTATATTTAACCAACATCTGTCTTGGATTGAAAAAAAAATATATATAAAAATCCCTGAAGCTGAAGTCCAAACATACTGGAGAAGCAGGACTTTACTCCTGTACCATGGTTTTGTTGTTTGAAACAGAGTAACACAAGCAGCTCCAGTAAGAGTAATGCTGCTGAACTATGACTAGTAACAGACTCAGAAGTACCCATGAGCTCTTAACCCAGAACTACGCCAGGGAGGTAAGGTGGTACACATTCTCTTCTATCGAGTTAGTCTAATGCTTCTGAACCAGCTACCATTTTGCTGCAGACAAAACAAAAACCACTCTTGATTTTCATCACAATAAAACCATTTTTGATTCTGTGCTATCTTATGTACTATATCTTCAGTGCATTAAAAGTATCTGAAAAAGTGGCAGGGGGAGGCTCTTCCAGAAGTAGGGAGTAGGGGTATAGGCTTCTCGTAATTATTCGTGGCAGAGAAATAACAATTACTCACAAAATAGTCCTTAGACTACTCAGATCAGTGTATTCCTTTATCAGTTCCCATTAGCTGCAGCTAAGTGTTACTGAGTTGTAGTAAGACTGGAGGAGCAAAAACACAAAACACCCAAAACATCAAGCCCTGCATGCTCTATCACAGAGCAGGCTGAAGCTCGAAGTAAGTTGCATAATTTATTATTTTTTTTTTAAATAAGCATAGTACTTCCTATGGAGGCCCACTGCTTAGGCAATTGCTTTTCCATGACTTAGTCATCCAGCATTAAATGAGGTGCCTGCAAGATATGTTTTGACAGGTGCTGCTGAGCTGTTTAGTTGAGGCAGTTTCAAGTCATGTCTGCTATTTGCTTTTAGTGGTTCTGGAATGGAAATTTTTCTACTGAACTACGTAGTATCGAACAACCAGAAGTAACTGCTTTATGCTCACAATATTCAGAGGTGCAAAAGCAATTAAATATCCAGAGCATGTGAATAACTAACTGGTAAGAATGGACAAAGAGGTCACAGATCTTCAAACCTTCTTGAGGCATAGGGGCCAAGATCTAATGGAGATAGTTCATCCCTGTTTACAAAACAATTTTTTTTTCACTCACAGTAATATTCTCTTTGCACATATGTTTTGTGACGGTTGCTGTTCTGGAAGGTGAGCTATATTATTCAAGCTCATGAATAAGGCCTTGAAAATAAAGCCTACCCTGGACTTTTATAGATTAGTAACACAGAAAGAATTTGAAGCGTTGAAATGCTGGGTAAACTTTGGCACAAATACTTCACAAATACTTCTACGGCTCATTCCAATAGGGCAACCTGCTTAACAGCAATGAAGAAAGAACCATAGAGTCCCAGGTTGGAAGGGCCCTCAGGGATCATCTCGTCCAACCTTTCGTGGCAAAAGCACAGTCCAGACAAGATAGCCCAGCACCCTGTTCATCCGAATCTTAAAAGTGTCCAGTGTTTGGGAAGTAGCCCCAGTGCCTACAAGAATTGAACCAACTCATTAAGGAGCACTGGCTTTTGGTTTCCCCAGATTATGTCGGAATTAATTGAAACAGATTAAAGTGAGAATCTTTTGCCAAATCACAGCAAGTGTGAGAGACTAGTGGGAGAAGATTTGCCTTTTCAGTCAACCAGGTTAGAAGATGGCAGTGCAGGTACTGAGAGGCTGTGAGGATAAGGAGGATGATGTACTTCCAGACTCAGTGGTACACTCCAAGTATATATGAGAAGAGTACTCTATTTACCTCATTAAGTTAAATATCAGAGTATGTGTGGTTTCTTGAAGCATTGGAAGTTTTTTTGCCCCAGAAAACCCAGGCAGAAGCAGGAAGGATAAAATTATCAATAAGTCATGGTAAACGAAGAGTCAAAGGTCTCAGTTTAGGGACTTGGAGCTACAGGTAAGCAAGATGGCAACAGCTGAATTCCTCAAACATTGAAGTGAAAAGAAATTATGTCATTTAGATTAGTGAAGAAGAAAGCAGATAATTAACACTGTACAGCCTTGATGTTGTTAGGTCATATTAAATACTGCCTGCATCAAATTCTGTTTAGTTGACAAAAATGTAAATAGAGTTGATCCTGACAGTGTGTAGTAGTGTGATGGATTAAACTTGCCTCAGTGCTAGCAAGAACCTTTTTCCAATATGTTGCTATTTACTTGTGTGTACTTATCTATAGCCAAGAAAACTTCTAGTACTTTTTTTTTATTTATACACACACCCAAATACACTGGATTTAATAAAACTTCTGAAAATTTCCATAAACAGTTCCTCTCCCAGGCTAATGTACTAGTTAACTGTCAATATCCTTGAAGTTTCTTTCAATCTAACAAGTGCCATCCCAATCAAGTAGCCACGTGTCCCCGTCTTTTGAGAAAAAATAGGAGGAAAATTGAAGTAATTTACACGCCAAATAGAATCACTTCCATTTTCATCACCCTTCAAAACCAGAACTTATTCTCAAATTGCACAAGAACTAATGAATACTCAACTACTTTTGGGTTTGGATATTAAGTTCTGTTTCATACTGTCTAGAACAGAGTAGTGACTTCGCAAGTGTGCAGAGGAAGGGGCCTGTTAGCAAGAGGACAACTGCTACAACTGTTTTTCAGAATTTCCTAGCTTTTACCTATGACCCTATGTCATGCTTTCCTCCATCAACCTCCACTCCAGCATGGTTAAAAAAAACCCACAAACACCACACTAACAAAAAGTCAAACACAAAACCAAACCCAATGACTAAAAAACACATGAGCACAAGTTCCAGAAAATTCTTTTACTAGAAAAGAATTCCAAACCCAGACTTTTTAGTGAAACTGGCATTAGTACTTTAAAATAGGAAGCAAGAATTGTTAGCACAGCATTTCTTACAAGAAGAGATAACATGACTTTACTCAGTGATGCATTAAACAAATTTAATCCTAGTTCTTCAAAAAAGAAAACCTGGATAAAAAGTGGTATGAACATAGAACATTAAACATAGGGTTCCAAAAGCAAGACAGCAACAGTAAATGGATCCATGACCATTCTCTCCATCGGTAAAAAACACTATGCAAACTGTGGTTAAAAACTTTTCTAAAAAGCAGCTAGTAAAAAGATACTCAGAACAACCCTCAAATACCTACTCCATAAACTTGTCCAAGTTCCACAGTATGCATTTAAAAAAGAATCCTCACAGCTGCCACGATAAAGGTTACGTAGCTGAAATTCTAGTAAAAATTGTGTCGTCAATTAAAACAGACAATTCTGACTGACATCACAATACTGAAGCGCATCTTTTCTTACAAGCACATAACTACTCTAAATGCTGGAGAGGCCTTAATAGTTACAAGGTTGGATCCTTCTCTGATAACCAAGGGAGACAGCTAACCTTTGCGAAACAACTCTAGATGAGGAGGGAATTAATATAGTTCAAACCAGGCCACTCATGCAAATTGTTACAAAGAAAAGCTTTTGCAGGAGAAAGGATGAAGGAAAGAACCAACATTAAAATGAAAAATAGTGAAAAGTATAGTAGGGCTCTACCTAAACCTAGGGGTTTAAGAGGGGAGGGGACAGAGAAGGCGAGAAGCATCTCCTGTGTGTTTACATAATCACAGCTCAGATTGTGCCTTGATGTGGACGTAATGGAAAGCTAAGAGAAACCAAGTTACAGATAAGAAAGTACACTAAGCAATGCTGGATACTATTTCATATTTGCTGTTCTGAAAGTAATGGGACATAAGTTAGCCATTAGTGAAGAAAATACTTTCTACAGGTAGTACTGTCTTTCTCAATGAAGAAGGATCAGTGTATTCCCCAAATAAATGCTGCACATCAGCCAACGCAGAGATACGTGGTAACTCCCAACCCCGGTTTTGTATTACCACAAGTCGTTCATGTTGCAGCAATTCTCTTGCTTTAAATGTTTAAGAAATGCATACCCCTACCTCATTTAGTGATCACTAGAGGGGACAAAAAAAAATTTAAGACATGTAAATGTAAGTTTAAAGTCTTACAGTAATTCTTCCTTCATCCCCAAGATATTTCTTTAGGCTATCAACTTAAAATTGATTATATAAATCCTCAGATATACATTATCACAAAACACATTTTTCATTCAGGCCACAGGTTTTTGTTCAACTGACAAAAAACACTAGGAAGTGTAAAAAATATTTATTCAACCTAATTCAATGTAACTATAATTTGCAATTCTTAAAAACAAGTTTTACAACAGAGTAATGACCTTCTGCCACTCAGGTGAAATAATTTTACAATCCGTACAGTACTTTTATAATTTTATTTTTACAATAGCTTTAACTTCCAGAGGAGATGATGAGCTTTCCCATGAAACAACTTTCAAATCCACTAATTTGCATCATTCAGTTCTTCATAAGACTTTAAAAACAGTAATAAATTGCTTGGAAATATGTACAGTGAAGACCACTGAAAAGCTGTTTTCTCGAAATGAGGATTCTGTAAGAAACGTATTATATTGTTTCAAGACTATCTTACAGAAAGCAGCAACTTTCAGAGGTTGCTACTCTAAATGAGAGTTTTATATAAAAGTGAGCCCCCTAAGACAAATATAATCAGCAGACTTACAAGATTATAGTAATTCTTCAGTTACAGCAGGAACTTCAAAAGTATTCAATATTGACTGAATGTATAATTTTCAATATCTCTATAGTTTTTGAATACCAGTTGGCCATTATATACACTTTTGTACAGTTCTAAAATATTACATCTCAGTAATGAAGATAAACATACTATGGAAAAGGTACCATATTCTGAATTTCTCTAACATACATTATTGCAGTCAAATATGAAGTCCATTCTGTATTTACTTATTTCTGGTGAAAATACTTATTTACTTATGAATACTTCCACTAAAAGATTTTTTTAAACCTTTCTCCATGCATTTGACATCCTAATATCAACAAGGAAAAAAACAAACAACTTTGATAAAAGCAAATAAATTTTTGTTAAGAAAAAGTTTCAAGTACTAAATCAAGGTTTGATCTGGTATGAACAAATGGCCGCATTGTTTGTCAAAATTTAACTTCACAAACCAGTTAATTTCTGCTGAAATTAAGTTTATAAATACATCAAATAAATGAAGTGCTTACGTCTCCCTCAGCTGACTACTTTGAACATATTTTAACAGTAAATCGTACTGTATAAATAAACTTAGTTTATTACACATTTAAGATTTATCCTTTAGTCCTTTACAGAATGGAACCAAGTTGTCTGAAGAGTGTCCGGCCTGCTGGTATGTACCAGATTAGGTACCCACCGTGTAGTGTTGCCCCCTTCCAGCCAATCCTCCTCCGCTAGAACCAGTACAGGCAGAAGAGAGCCTAGTCCTGGTATAGAGCCGAGTTACACACCCAGGTCTGGAAGCTTAGATGGATGCCCTAATCCGTCAGTTTACATGTAGCTCTAGTGTCCAGTGTTGCTTCCTCACACTTCTAGTGCTCTTTGTACTTGTATGGATATTTACATAATCAAAACAACATGAAAACTAAACAAGTCCTCTAATGCTTAACTACAAAAGGAGCAACTGAAATTTACTTCCCCCTATGTAATTATTTTACTGTGGAGGAAAAAAAAAAGCTATCTAGCCAGTTACAAAACAGTAAAAGAACCATGAGAAAATAACACTAGGCACTGCAGAAGATACAACAGGACAGTAAAAGTTATCACTAATAAAATAGTTACCTGGAAACCATGCTAATGTCAACACCTAGTACTTAGGTGGCTAAAGCCGACACACAAGTCCTGTAGAGAGTGATCTATCTTCTGCTTTCTCTGACCAGCCATTTGAGTGTTTTACACTCCCTGTTTGACACCAGCAAAAACCAAGGAAATGTTTATTGACTGATGTCCCACAATTACTTCTCCTTGGTAATGACTCACATTTCCTTTCTAAAAAAAATTCCCTCCACTGTGCGAAATGCTGAACTGGATGATAGCGTGGGTATGAAAACATGTATAGAAAAGGCATTTGGATATAGCCTACATGAACTACATAATTTAATATGTTCTTGTTCTGTAGTTGATGCTTTTTTTCCATTCAGCATATTGGCTCAAAGAAAATAATTCAGAAACCTGTTGCCCAACAGAAATACCCAAAAAAACGAAAGCCAAGTCACATTCTTAGGTTCAGTGGTTGCTAAAAGGATTTAGCCTGCCACAAGACAGTGCTTTATTATATTTAAAGAAAAAAAAATAGGAGCAGCAACTTATCGCAATTCTCCACTACTGTGCAATGACAATGGAACCAATACAACATGGAAACTTGTTATGTGAGACTGTACGACATCTGGAGATCACAGCCTTATGCTCCTTCTTGCTCAGGATAATTTAGAATTTTGCGGTGAGCTTGACGCAAATACTGCTGCTGTTTGAAGTAAACCTTAAAAGCTCCTTTTATAGCAACAAAAGCAATTCCACCCTGAAATAAAAAGATATTTTGAAAACCTGCACAGCTCCGTGTCATATCATTGCATATGTTCTTTTTAAAAATTTCTGGTCAAAGAAGATTTGTTTTCCAATCATACAGCATTTTCTTTTGAAGTTTAGCTGATTAGGACAATTCCAAATGAGTATCTCAATGTTTTCTGTCACAATGCACTACTACAGAGGTTAATGTTAAAGGGGTTACATACTGGATCTATAAAACCTTCTTAAATCTTTTACTGGCTTGGAAGTCTGGCAGATATTCTAGAAAAATCAAAATACATTCTATTTAAAGAACAGAGTAAAATGCAGATACATATCTGCTTTCCTCTCTTCTCTGAATATATACTATAAATGGCATAAGGGATAATACTAATTACCATTCTATAATCAGACTGTGAAAAAGGCCACTTGCCAAAAGCAAGCGTGGAGTGAAATAAAATCTGTGTTTCTTTTTTAAAACAAACTTTTTTTTTCAGAAAGTTTTACACTATGTTTATCTTAAGTCTTCAAAAGAAGAAGAGACACTAAGAAGCTTTTAGTCTGCATGAACAGTTCTTCCTTTGCAGAGATTGTTCTTAGAAGATTCTGGTTCATCTTCATTATGCGAAGAGAGGCAACCTTAACCCCCTCCCCCTTCCTTAATCAGATGCCACTCAAGTTCTAGATCAATTCACATTCCTTTTTAGTGTTTTTCCCTCCCCCCACAACACTTCATATTCCCACATTATAATCGTTTATGAAACAAACAGTACTGAATCTTACCAAGATTGTCCTTTGTAAGTTTGAGTTAACGCTGCTGAACATCAGCTTGCCAACTATCGTGGCTATAGTAGGGAAAACTAGAGCTCCACATAGAATACGTGTAGCAGAGACATGATCTGCCAAAGGGTTGGCCTCTGCTGGAATACGAGGAACAGGACATCCAATGCCTAAAGGGAGGAGAGTGGAGGAAGAAAAAGGTTACATAGCCACTACTTCAAACAGAACACAGAAAGCACATTAGTGCCCACCCCCCCCTCCATTACAAATCTATAGCCCAATTACTTTGAGAACTATCCCTATTCTGTTCCCATCAAATACTGTATTCATTTTTACTTTCAAATAAGACTCATGATTTTCAGTAGCTCATTACTAAGGTCTTCACTGAAACCACACCCTTGCTCCTCTTGTCCCACCTTTCTCAGTAGGTACTATACAAACACAATCTAAATGTGACTGAACATAAAAGAGAGGAGAGGTGTTAATCACCTTTACTTAAGAATGACAAAAACTACTTGCCTATCCCCATCTCCTAAAGGCACAAATTCAAGCTTGATGCTTCCTTCTAAATTTCATCACAGTACCTGGAAATATGCTGTTCAAAATTTGTAGCTTATTAGAGTATTTGCGCCACAGTCTCAGCACATAGTCCTCCCAACGAATCATCTTGCCCAATATTAGCATGACTGGGATAGTGGGTAGTCCAATCAAAAGAAATAAAGGATCAGCTCTCTCCATGACGTCAAGACCTTCTTTGTGACCCACAACCTGGTAAACAAGTATACAGTTGACAAACATAACAAAGGCCACGAGTGGACAAAGAATATAACTTTTTAAAAGCCTAGTTTATTTGGGGCTGCCCAGGCATTTTGAGTTGAAGAAAAAAAAAGAATACTGTTTTACTTAACATACTCAGTTTTCCCTTTGCATCCTTCGTTGCTTATCAGGCGTAATGCAGGTGAGCTGCCAGCCCTAGTTTGCAAGGCATTAATCTTGCAGAGAGCTGTAACACAATTCCTTACCATCTCAAGAAATGTTTCATGTGCTTCTGTGTAAAAAAAGCCTAAACATCTGAAACACCAAAACAGCATGCTTTCCAAAATGCATAGAAGAATTTACAATTTCAGAATGATTAATTCTACACTCAATAAATTGATTACATACTACTCTTTAAAGACTAAATTGATAGCAAGCATCTCAGGATGTTTTAATCAAAAATTTCTGTTATTTAGGAATGCCTTATGCAACGGAAACCACAGTTTAAAAAAGCAATGCTTCTCTAGACCATGCAGGAAGAGAGACATTATTTTCAACTGTAGTGGAAATAGAAGCATATCTTCACTTGTACCTTATTTTTAAATGTGGTTAGTGCTACAGTTTTAAAGCACAGTCATTACTGTGTGTCTAAGCCTTTCTAGTGGAACTTAAAATTAATCAGACTTCGCAGTTTAAAGAAATGTACGTATTAAAACTGTAACAGAACAGTGCCTTATGTTTTCCTAAGAAGTACATACTTTTTATTTTGACTAAGTAACGAAATTAAAGTAGTAGTTATCCTCTAGAGTTGTCTCAATTTAAGAATTACTAAATGCTAACAAAGTCCTTGAAGTGCTTCTAGAAAGAAAGGGCTTTCATGACTTTTTCCATAAGAATTCAGGAAGACTAAAACCACTAAAATAATTATTACTACATTTGTCAGGCACTGGATTTCCTGATGTGCTTTCATTGTCTTCTTGTTTTCCCCACAAGTGCAAAAAGTTATCAAGTCTTCAGTTGCACAAAACTTAGAATTGGGTAGTAAGAATATACAACAATAGCAAAATTAAAGAAAAAAAACCACAACCAAAAAACTCTAGTACTTCTGGAATAGGTAGGACACAAGAAGCAGCTAGGGTAACGTACCACTGTACCTTCAAACTGTACTTTTTAGCCTTGCTTTGAAAATCATTCCCTTTTATTCTTCTAGAACGGGAAGTTACGTTATATACCACAGTCTCTAAAAATAGGCATAACCAATATTGCTGCTGCCAAAAAGATTATTCCTGCAAAAAATATTCAGCATGTCTTCCAGCTTCTCCACTATCTTCCATCCAAATTGTGATGTCTGACGCTGCCCTTTTTCTTATAGTCCTTGTCCATCAAAAAAAGCCTCAGTATCTTGTCTCTTCTGCTTTAGATAACTGTTTCTCTCTGTTTTCAGTAACCCCATATGATTTGTTACTGACTTAGTTATCTACCACTGGAATCACAATGTCAATTCTGTATTTATGTTTCTCCATCTGAAGCTTAACCTTTAAAAATAGCTTTTGTGCTTCTCTCTGGCCCTTCAACTGAAGCGAAGGGTCTGAAATGCATCAGGAAACAAGTTGTAGAAACCTAGCAAATTCAAGGTGGCAAAAGAGGTGGAACAGTTTCCCTCCACCCCCAGTTTAATCTCCTCCATTATAAGCAAAATAAATCATTCTCTTAGCCAGCGTGCCATCCATATGATCAGAAAACATTAAATCAAAGGAAAAGAGCTAATTCTTCATACCTGGGATCTGACCAGCTATCTAAACTAGTGTTTAGGGAGATACTCATTTTAAAAGCAAAACAACTACAGAAAGGAACATTTGTCTTTCCATTTGTTTACGTAGTTCTAGAGAAGCAAAAGGTTATGTAATTCCTACAGAAAAAGGCTCAGCATAGCAGTAAGCAAGGAGATAAGGACTGGTACATTTCACAAAGTCTAGTTGTAGCATTACAGATAGTTGCAATGTTCCTCTAAGGGCCACAACAGGAACAAAAGGTCAGATCAGGAAATTCCTAAGTGTAGCATTCTGTAACACAGAGACTCATCCACTGGAACAGAGGAGGCACTAAAAGTCATTATACATCACTTATGCATCTGCGTGACCCTGGCCACACTGGTACCATGGAGACTGCATCAACTCACATGAGCTCCACTTAAGTGGTTGTCGTACACGTTTCTGCTATGAGATGACGTACAAACAGAACCAAAACAGCCCACAATCTCGAAACGGAGTCACTTGTAGAACAGCAGGGCAGTATCACATGGCTCAAGAAAAAGTAGTGCCATATGACTTACACGGATAACGACTAAGTTGTGTATTTAAAATTAAAACTATGCAGAGGAATACCTACTAGCATAAAGATTTGTTAATTCTATCTACAACTGAGTCAGCATCAGAAAGACTTTTCATGCTTTCAGGCAAAACAAAGGTTATGGGCTTGATATAGGAATCAACAACTAAAACTGTACAACTAGAATAACCTTTGTTACCATCTATGAAAACTTGTCTTCTTACTCGTCTTGTAACTTTCCATAGTTAATAGTCTACCACCTGTCAATATTATTTTTATATGTCAGTAGCAAGCTCACAAGAACAGAAGTAGGAAAACTAAGTATTTTTTTCCCTATCAACTAACCATACAGTCGGAAGTAATTAAAAACATACCATTAATTTGCAGTGTTTTGCATTTGTTGTTTATGAAGGAATTGCACCATTCAGAGCACGCATTTTCCTTTATACAATAAAAAGTGAAAGGACTGAAAAGTTCACCAGATCTCAATCCTTTGACTGTTACCAGCAAAAATAGTTCTACAGATAAAAGAAGAGATTAGTCTCATGTCTTTTCTGAAGAATTAGACTACCCATTATTAGTGGTTAGGTGGTAATGGCACCTTTTCTGTAACAACAGAAGTGGGTTCACCAGCCTGCCATACAAAGAGCAGCCAGCTGCAGTAGTAGTGAGTTTTGTTAGTTGCAGACTGAGCCACTTTGAACAGGCATACTTAGCTTTACACAGTATGATCAGTTAAAAGCAAAAAGCTTTCTATCCACTCATCTTGAATTCACTTGTTAACTACACTGGAAGTGCTGAAAGCAGCTAAAGCATGTTTTAAGCCAAGGGAAGAAGAGTCTTAATTGACTTTTTCTTTAGAAGACTTGCTTTCAAAGCTGGTAAGAAGAGGGAATACACATGTACCTGCATCACTGTCACAGCTCCGTATGTAACAGCTGTCCAGTATATAGAGCCCACCATTATTCCAGCTGCAGCAAATGGACATGCCTTTGAGATCAGTCGATCTGCAAGATCCAAAACGTAAACAACTGGACCTACGGTAAAAGAAAAGTAAGGTTCAAGATAAATGTACATAAGCATACTGAGGAAAGCTCTCAGCATCTATCACTGATAAGAAAAAATGAACCTTGCAAAACACAAGTCTGACATTCTACATGTGCTGTTTAAATGAGAACATATAATTAAAAAGCTACTAAGCTGAACTTGTAACTTATTTCTACCTACCATATCATTCACCACAACATCTTTCTGAAAGATTAATCTACTGGTTAGAGCACTGACTAATTTACCCACTAAAGCTGACGAGCTTCCCTTGTGTTGAATCAGAATTGTTCTGTTGTAGAAACCATTTTAGGCTTAGTGGCTTTTTTACTTGTGAGATATTTTAGTTTTCAAAGGAATAAATACTAATTAGTTGTAACATACTTCATGTGCTTATCTTCGATAGCTTCACCGGAGAATTTTGTCACTAAGCTATCCTCTACAATAAAAAGTAGCACATGAAAGATTTTGTCCATTGAAAGACAGTAAACACCTCACCAGCACCCTGCTTTAAATACACCAGCTGATGTAAATTAGTCCCTAAGCAGTTGACAAAGTTTAACTATAGAGTTTATTTATTCTCAAGTTGAGCATCCTGTTATTGATGAGGTATCAAAATAAAAGGGTTTCTGAAAAACGAACACTCTACTCAAAGTACAGAGAACTGTAACAAGCAGTTCAACTGTATTAATAGTTATGTTTAACTTTCCAGGACAGACTTAAAAAGTGCTGGGATGTCTGTATGTGCTGAAAGTAGCAACAAGGTCATAACTGCAAGTACTAAATGCTCCGTAATTTACACATCTTGACTGTTTCCCACAGTCACTAAAAAGGTTGTTCAGCTGTACTATTTTAAAAACTTGCATTTGTTTGAAAAAGGCGAAGACAAGAGACTCAAAAACCCCATCATATTTGGTGAATCCTAAAGGGCAACACAAAGCACTGAAGCTTGCTTTATACATCTTGGCAAGGTGATATGGCAACAGGAGAAGTCTAACGCTAAAAGTACTAACAAATTGCACCTACTGATATTAATCATTAAAAGAAGCCAGCTACAGAGGTATGGAATCTTGAGAAAAGACTAGAAAAAACATTGTTCCAATAATTATTATTTTTTTTAATTAGCTCTTTAGGAAGGAAGTAGTAAGAAAGGAATCATAGAAGACAAATGTAACTTTCTTTTAAGACAGTATTGAGGAAGAAGCACGAAATTAAATATCACTGACATACAAATTAAAGAAGGAAATCAAAATACAAAAGTATTTTTCATTTTGTAAAAACTATCATGCTTTAGCAGAGCTTTTCCTGACAAACTCTGTTTTCTATTTATTAAACTCAAATAATTATCTAAAGGATACTTCCGTTACTTTCAAAGTGGTGTCAATATTTTCCTATTTAATAAAAAATTTCTCAGCTAAGAAGAAAATAGCTAGTAAGAACATAGTTACTACCAATCTCTAAAACTGATATGCACTATCAAATTTGAAATGAAATTACAATTTTAAGAAGATACGTCACTAGGGGGTTGTTTTGAATTGGTAAATACATAAAAGGAATCCACTGTTACTCAAAGATATTTGTTGATGTCTCCTCATGTTGATATTACTTCAAAACTATAATCATAATTAAAAAGTTGTGTTAGGCAGTGCCCTTTCACATAAATTTGTTTTTAGAAAAAAGTTTCCAGCAGTATATTAGAGAAGTCTTAATGTAAATAAATTTCTGAACTATGATACCTCAGGGAAACTTTAGTTGTTACTTTTTCACTGGTTAAGTAATTTTAATGTCTTGAATAGTATGACTAGTAATGTCTTCAAAAGACCCCTGCTGCAGCAGAGACAGGGCTACCGGCAAGACTCCTTGAAGACATCTCACTGTCCTAACTCCGCCTGGTGTGACCTTGACTGACCTACAGTTGAGTTGTGATGTAACAGTTTTGGGTTACTAGAAAGAGCTACAAAAGGACAAGACTGTCTCACTTGTTTAAGGCACTTCAAGCTCATGATTGATGTTTGATGGACCCAAATTTATTTCCCTGCTCTACTACAGATGTCCTGTATACTCTTACACAAGTCTGAATTTTTATGCCCTTATAATCTTTAAAAAGACAGTATTGGGAGGGAAAAGACACTAAAAGATTCTTGCATGCAAGAGCTGAACAATCTCGTGCAAGAATTTTAGGCTGGCACGACAAGCTACGAATGTAAGCATTTAGGAATCTTGGCTTTCAAATAAAGTATGCCACAAATTGCAAGAACAAATGAAAAAGCCTGTTGTTTATGTGCACGTATCCTCTCCAAACTATAGTTGCTTCTCCTTTTTTCCATTGCCAAAATACAATGCAAATGCAGCTCACATTACCATTTCATCATTCAAGATACAAGAACTTCAAACAGGTTCCAGTTTTGTGCTACATTTTAAGTGTCCAGATATCAAACCATTTTTTTTCCCCAAAGTCAACGCTAAATGTTACCATTTGATGCCTTCTTTATGATGGAGATGACGATTCCTCTCTATCTTATCCTTATAGCAAACCTGAATCGTAGTTGATATATAAATAACTTGGTAGTTAAGTTTCATGCTGGTTTATGTTTTCTTGAATATCAACTATACACTAGTCCATATTTTCCTTTCCATTACTCAGTGTTCTATCATGGAAATAAATGTCATCATCCATGTAAAATTCCCTTCTCACCTTAATTTTGTCAGCCCTTATAATAACAGAAAAGAGGTCCTGTCCCAAAGAACTGGCAGTCCATTTTCAGCTGTTTCATTCCAAAAATAAGATACTTAAAAAATCTTTAAAATCCTCTAAATGCTTGTACTCATATGCTATATCAGCATTTCTTTAAAAAGTAGTTTTACTTTTAAACAAAATTTAAGTTTCCATGGAAACATTTCATTTTCTTGCCCTATTTAATATAGCTCATAGAACATGGGCGAATGAAGGAATAACTGCAACCACTGCTCATTTAAACATATGCAACATATTGTGCAATGTCCTACTTGGCTACTCCAGCGTTTTTTTCACCTTGACATGCAGAGCTAGAGCAATGCCCAGCAACCACAGATATTCTGCCTCTTCAATATAGGGCAATATTGACTCAGGAATACCTCCCAAAGTAAAAATATGTTTTTCAGGTAATGCAACAGATTGCTAAGTAAGGGTCTCTGACTTTCCTTTGGTAACGGTTTCTCTTCAAGCTAAGGAAAAAAGGGATGTGTTTATGTGCTAGTATGTGGCAATTGCTGACAGAAGTCACCCTCTGCTCAACAAGAAAAAACCAAATCACATTAACTGAATTAATTATAGGTCAATCACTTACAAGACTTATCAATATACCTAAGTCGAACACATTCAGAATTTTCAGAAGGCATTTAACTGAGTCACCACATAGGATGTGAGCAGAATATAAAGTTCTTTCTGTCTGGAAAAGGGAATAGACAAGTTTTCAACAGAATTCACACTCCAAGCAGAAAAAAGGAAAAAAAAAAGTAGGAACAATAGAAAGAAACAACCCATTATATGATGTTCAAAATTTAAATGATACATCTCTTACCTAGCTTTGGAAATACTATTAAATATTCTGCATTGCACTGAGGACAAGCAACTCTAGCAGTACTGTTTCCTCTTTGCTTTTCATCCACCCAGCGCTGTAGACAAGTCTGATGAACCCATTTCGTAGAGCCCCTGCACCTGCAAGGTCTCACCCACTCTGCTGTCCGATCATCCTCATCGGTAGCAAAACAAACCCAGCAGCTTCTGTAATTACAGGAAGGAAAAGAGATGATATTTTTTGCTACTTTTACATGCTTAAAATAAACTTTCACATGTGAAAGCGTGTAGTTTAAAAAAAATGTGCATCTAGAGGAGGTGATGCTTGTCATTTCATTCTTAATCACCAAAAATTTAAGTATTTTGTACTGCAGTCTTGTTCTGGTATTAACATAATATTACAGACAGCTAAATAACTGCTTTTAATACATTCTGAATTACTAATTTAAGTTTTAGCTAATTTATGAATTAAAAAGCATCGAGACTGTAGCTCAACCTCTGAATAATTTAGCATATGAAAAATCCGTATATTTTAAAATGTGTTATAATCTCATTCTACAGCAGACATGTTGGTAAGTTTTTAAAATTAAAAATATAAGATCAATACAGTAGCCTGTTACTAGGGAAACTAACTCAAATCCACTTAAGTGACAAAACACAAATGATACAATGTATCACAAAGCTAAATAATTATATTCAATTCATTCCCTCTTTGAAAAGGGAAAGTAACTCATTCAGATAAATCGATTTTGTGTAACAAATAAAGTACTTCAAGAATACTATTATACCACTAGAGGAGGAAATTTCTGCACTGAAGAATTATCTGGATATATAAAATTCAAGCATACTAATTCTAATAAGGAGAAACCAAAAGACTGACGGGCTATGTGACCTGATCTTAGGAGAGCACACATCTTAGTAATTCCCAGATATCTGAGCTGATGATTAGGCCAGACCCTTGGACACCTTACAGCTTTCTCTTGCAAGTAAAATATGGATCTAAACTAGGAAAATTATCAGATATGTTGACCCAATAACTTAGTTTTTGCTGTGAAATAATTGGCTAATTCCCATATTGAAGATATGGACATTTAGATAATAAACTAGAATCTAACAAAATAAGGATCTTACAACAAATATAATCTGGTTTGATGTATTTTTTAAAAATAAGTATTTTATACAAGCCATTGCAATCACAGTTAAAGCTTTACAAAAAGTGTACAGCAATAGCATCCCCATAATTGAACTATCAAGGTAAAATCTAATTAGATACTGTGCACTAATTGCAGTTTTACAGCACTATTTTGATGCTGAAATTTTGTTCTCTTAACTTGAGTAACATCATTAAGATGAAACAGTTAAAGGCCTCTTATGGGTAACCACTAACAGACAGTAATTGAGATTCTAAGCTGAGAAATGCTCTGGCATTACTACACAAAATAACATCAAGATTCAAAAATTGTGACTGCAGTTTCTATGTGGGGATGGTAACAGTTCATGATGCTTTTCCTCTCCCTCTCCTAGCATTTGTTGTCAGTAATAAACCTTCTTCCTAGCCTTTTAAACTCTTCCATCAATTTTTTTTCCCTGTTTCAGCTTCTCAACTATTCATCACCTTTACTCTCCCCCTCATATTTTTCATTTCAGTCTGTCCTTTCTGCATCCCATCTCTAACCTCTGTTGGCATCTGGGAGGAGAAATTACAGTTTAGAAGTCTCCTTCAACTCTAGTCATTTTGCTAAATTGTGATATGCTCTCTTACAGAAATCAGCACTAAATAGTTGACAGAAAACTAACTTCGTAAATTTATACTTGAATATATACATCCTAAAGGTCTTTCCTCTGCACCTTTTCCGAAAAAAAAAAACAACCCACAACTAACAAACAATGCTTGTAATTAACTAAAGCTCGTTAGACAAAATTTAGACAGGAATTTTATGCACAGCAAGGGCCAATCTTACTAGAGCCACTTTTGAAGCAACAAA
The DNA here is from genome assembly GCF_009769465.1 of Tauraco erythrolophus. Lineage (NCBI taxonomy): Eukaryota > Metazoa > Chordata > Aves > Musophagiformes > Musophagidae > Tauraco > Tauraco erythrolophus. The sequence goes on along the minus strand of NC_141473.1, from coordinate 18,155,638 downwards.
AACAGAGTAATTCCTTTATAAGGTCACTATTTTCTCCCTAGCACTTGTAACAGGTTGGTGGTTTTATTTTGTTTTTAATGGCTCTATGAGGAGAAGGGGAGGGGGAAATCTACCATGGGAAACTCGAGTTTTGTCAGGCTCAAACTTGAAGTAATGAAAAATACTGTTGTCTAACAGCTTCCTTTTAAGACCTCACTATTTTGAATAGTATTCTATTTGTAAATTGAAAATGTTTCTCTACAGAAGAATAACTATGTTTTGTTTATAGGAATAACTGTGCCTATAAAATATTCATAAGAGATTATTTTAAAGCACTGAATCTTTTTCTGATTTATAGTGGTGGAAGAATACTGAAATTAAGTTGCAAGCGTGTAAGAGCAGAACATAGCCTGTAGCAACTTATTACTGGCCTACTTCTGAAAGGGAACGCAATTTGAGATGCAGATTCCAGGGAAGACTGCAGGAAAAGCAATTTAATATTGAATAACAGGTAAACCAAACATAACTGTCCTGTCTGCATATCCAGTTGTAAGTACAGAACATATAGTAGGTACAGATGTAAATTTTTAACATCGGTGTTCTAAAAGTAGAAAGAACTGCATCAGTTTGCACTCAAGACTATTCAATCGGAAGACTGACATCTTGAATCAGAACTCTAATTTCTTCCATTTGTCTTCATGGGAAGGTAAAAGTAAAGCCTGACTTTGCTTGTATCTGTCCTTCCCCACAACATCTGTTTAAATCAGAATCGTCACGTTATGCACTCCTGTAATACAATCCCTCTTTTCCCCTTCATGCTCCTGATATGCACCTGTAGCAGTTCTAAAGGAAAGAACACATTAACCTTCCCAATCAGAAGGAGGAAAGACAGCTGAGCCACAAGTTAGTAAGAATCTAGATGAAAATGTTGAGACCACCATAAAGATTTGAGAGTACTACAAAGCACGGCATAAATTCTGATTCATTGCACTTGATACCAAGGAGTTCTTAAGGAACATGAGTTCTTGCAATGTTTATTGATTTTCTATTATTTACACCAAGAACCCCCAAATTTACTGTAAGAACAAACAATACAACACTACTGATAATTATTCTTCAGTAGTTTTTTGCTACATTCAAGGTAAACACTCACTCATTCATTCCACATCCTATTTAGGTCTACAACTGCTCTAAATTTGTAACTTAGATTTTTATTTTTAAACTAAAGGCTTCCCAATAGAGCTAGTTAGGTCTGAGGGTGCTGGTGAGGTCAGATGCCACCACACCACAGAAGTCTAAAGTTTATTCAAATAATGACAGATTTAAGCATGAAAATAATATTGCTACACTACAATTTTAACCTGTGAATTTGTCCATCATTACTTTGTAGATTAAATAGTGTTCAAGTTTTCTGTTAAGGTTAGTAAGTCAAGAAAAACACGCATCTTTTCTTTAATTGCTACATCCAATTTCTTGACAGGCAATCATATTTGAAAACCTGAAAGATGCATAAGAAAAACAAAATCCTTTACAGACTTAAACCTTTAACAAGTCATGAATAATGAACAGTAAATTCCTTGTATGCTGTCATCAGCTTTATCTCTTTCCATTGACAGCAGCTGTGGCAGAAAGGGCTAAATAAAACCATTTCAAAACCAGTATCTTGGCTCTTGCCAGATTTTCCATTTTCTTGTACTGAATAAAATATGACCTTGATTCTTATCACTGAATCAGGTTGCTACTCAGATAACCTGAAATAGAAAAGGCTGACAAGGTAGAACAAAGCATTGTTTCTGATGGAAACTCAAACCTTTTTCCTTCATGACTTTCTGCAGAGCCAAATCAATAATACTAATGTGTTTTTCCACACTTTCTTGACTTTAAAAAAAATCAAAATAAAACATACACAAAAAATATGCCTAAGTAATTATTTCAGCTTTGAATATAGGGTTATAATGCCTTTTAGATTCAGTTCTCCACCATCTAAAGCTCTCTGGTCTCAAAATTCTATTTTGACTCCAAAAATAACTCATTTTTTGCATCAGGTTTTTTTCTCTACACCAAAGATAAACTCTTTTCAGGACATTGCATATGTTAAGAGCAAAGGAGAGAGAGAGAAAGTTGTATGAAAGACTAGAGGTCCTACACTCCAAATATTATATGACTAATCCAGAAAGCCAAGGCCTGCCTGAAGGCAGGTTTCTCCAAACAACGAGTTTCTAGTAAGGAAGCTACTCTCTCCTGTACCTGGCTGGAGGTAGAGCTCCAAAACACCAGTAAGATCCTCCAGCACCAAAACATACCCAGAAGCTGCTTTCCTTTTCATTGAGTTATACTCCTTCTAAAGGTTACTTTTTTCCCAGACCAGTCTTAGATGGGAGAAAGGACAGGATCTAATTCATGTTACTTAAATAAAAATCTGCCTCAGTCTGTGGGAGCTGAATTCACCATAACACAGCTTTGTTTTCAAGCAGGCATAACTGTGTAAGCAATACAAGAGTAACTTGAAAGCAATATCTTAATTATATATAGACTAGTGAAAAGTCTGCAGAAATCTTTAATGTCCCATAGGCCCAGCAGATATCCTTGTGTCCACAACACTTAATGGAAGATGACTTGTGAGACGGGACAGCACAGCTGCTTTATACGCTGGTTTCAGATATTCAGTACCACAAAAGACAATGCAAAAAGTCTTGGAATTTTTTCCCTGGTGTTCAGTAGCACACACGTACGAATGGCAAGCAAAACCAGTAAAATTATGCAAAAAGAAGCTTCTTGCAAGACTTTTAGAAGGACCTAACCCTTACTATGGGAAACGCGAATTTGAACATGCATGGCATTCTCTAGAGCTGTGAGCTAAAAAGCATTTTTCCTCTCATTACAGATCGTTCAAAATATAAGAAACCTCTTTAAGAGAACTTCTCTGCATTTCTCCCATATCATACAGCAAACTGCTTTCTCTTAAAGCAGCAGGAATTTGCTGATATCTTGCTATCAGAGTAAAACATCCTTGTTCTGCTAAGCGCCAAGTGACTGAGTGGCTTATTGCAATTGAATTTCACATTCAAAAAGAAAAAACTGAAAAGGCTGAAACATAACTGATAGCAATGATAGTACAGAGAGCCAACGCAGTGAGAAGTGAAAACGTATCTTGGAAGAAATGACTCAAGGCACTTCAATAACTGGCCATAAAAAGGCACTGTTCCAAAGCATGACCCACAAATCTGCTGTTTGGAAGAGGCAGTTTTTCAGAAGTTTCTGTAACAAGTTTTTATTCATAGTCTATACTGACAGATAAAATATCTTTGATGAAGAGCTTCCACTAAACCTGCCCACTACACTCTAAATACTATAAGATCATGTGCAAATGGGAAGAGTAGAATGTCAGAAAAGTCAAAGGAGTTACCTAGCAGCATATGACACAGGTAGGCTACTTTGGAGCTGGCTAAAATTTTAGTAGGGGAAGACAGCAAACTCTTCTCTCAAAAACCAAGAGAAACAACACATAGCAAATGCTCCTGCTAACCACTTCCTTTTCCTGAGTTTGAAGGAGACAGCAGGAATAAGATTCTTGTGTTAGAGGCTCATTACCTGGTCACAATGGAGTGCAAGCCTAGCTACTGACAAAGGCTACAAAGAGGGGAATACCACTTAACCCAAGAAATGTTGACTTACATCATGCTTCACAGAGGAGATTGAGTGCTGGCAAAGATGAACTCAGCTGCTAAACCTAACATGTATCATGAAGCCTTCAACAGCAGAATGCATACAGACCTATGTAGCAAAGCGGGAGAAGTTGGTTAGCAAAGGAAGAACAGGATTAGAGATGGAGCACCATTCTTTCCCCAATAGTTTCCTGGCCATCACACACAGTGGAAAACACTTATCTTCAACACTATCCCAAGGGGGAAAAAACCAAACACATACACAGAGTGATGAACAGAGATACCAGTGCAAAAATATAGTCTTGGATGCTCCATCATAACTTCTGTAGATCCTTTTTAAGGCAGCATGGCCTAGCAACCATATGCCAGCCTGGATCGTTCAACTAGAACACATTCTGTCATCTCAAAACAAAGTCTAAAATCTTGAAAAGAAGTTCCTGAAAGTCATCTGACCTAATACTCAATTGTGCTCTGCCTAGTCATCAGGGATAGGGTATAATGCTGAGTAAAGGAGAAGCTGATGAGAAGCTAGAAACAACAGTAACTAGCCTTTACTATAAAACAGTGCTTTCATTAAAAACAGCAGGAAAAGGTTACAGAGTATCAAGCTAATGTTGGTGTAAACATATGGCCAAAGAAGTGGCCATAGGTTCTGACTTCCTCTAATCACAGGATGGCATTGTCTAAACGAGATTTTAAAAAGCTTTTAATAAAAGCCCATGGATGACTAAAACCCAATGAGCAGACAAACACAAAACCAAAACACAGAATAATTAACTAGAGAAAGATCTAGTGATTACCAGAAGTTCAACTTAAACTTATTTATATATCCTCAATTATAGCTCCAATTAAGGAGAAATATTTTATGCTTGAGTTAACCACGCTATATAAAGGCAGAGATACGAGTAAAGGGCAGTTCACAGAATCCTCCTGGCAACTTTCTGGCTTGTGGATAAAATTAAACCTTTGACTGCCAGCCACCACCTACTGTGCTTGAATCGTACCTTAGAAGGCTTTTATGGCCTTTGCTTCTACCAAATTAGCTAAATCTGTGGGGGATTTCTTACTCTGTCTCATTGGGTTTTAGTCTCTAGTTTCTCAAAGAATCTGAACTATCGGTAAAAAAAAAAATTACCTTTCATTCTGGACAAGTTAAACTTTTGCAACCAGTTATTCAAGCAAAGGCTTCAAAATTCAGTTCTCTTAAAGGCTTTGTTTAATATTACCATACTCTCACTTTTTTCAAAAGGAAAATTTGAGAAGTCACCAAGGTTCAGTGGTCTTGCTGTGAGCCTCTAAATACACAAAGAACTTTGCTGTTACACGTTTGTTTTATTTTTCAAGGGAAGGAAGGAAAACAGAGCCCTCCTAAAAATGTGCATAGAAGAAATCAGGTAAAACTAATAAGCATCTTATTACTAAAACATTACATATTTTGCCAATTAAACTATTATTATCATATATTAATAGCTTGGCATACGACCCTAATAATTTAATCTACTGAATGCCTGCTAGGTGGCAGTAACACTGATCCTCACTGTCACATTTAGGAAGAAAAATAACGAGTGACTAAAACCAAGTGGAAAAGAAAAGAACAACAAAACCAAAACAAAGAACCCCATATATACATACAAAACAATTTACTTTCAAAAGTGAAATATGCCTTGAACAACATGATTTGAAAAGAAAAGCTGAACAAGTAGCCAGGTATATACATACATAGCAAACACGGAAGAATTCTGATAGCATTAAGTTAATGCCTTAAACATTTTATGGAATTTCATAATGCAGATAGCATACTATATAGGGAAAACATCAGCTTAAGCATTGTTCGACAAAAATGTCAATAACCACAAACATTGAAAGTAACAGAGACACAAAGCAACTAGCAAATTAGGTTTTAGAGGCTATTTAAAGTTACTTCCTTGAATGTATCTTTTAACATCTTAATTATGTATTAATTGCCTGTAATATTAAAAAAAAAATGTATAGCAGTATGTCTGAAAGCTCCTCCTGATGAGACAAATGAAAACCAGAAGAAATTCCGTTACGTCTTAGCTTCTCAATATCTAATTGCCGAGGAGCATAACGTCAAGGTATAACTGAAGTAGCAAGAGGCTTAATCAGCTAGAATTCATAATTAATATTTACACTGGCTCAAGAAAGAAAAGCTGCTAGCAGGTTCAAGATACTGCAATAACTCTAGATAGTAAGACCACCACACACAGCCTTCTCTAACAGATAACATGACCTACTAGGAAGGTAGGACACTCGACTACTGACGAGCTGAACTGTCTGGTTTATGTACCAATAAAATTTAAAGGAGGATGGATTATTATTTGAGACTAAAAAAATTGTCTTAGCAACACTGCCAGATTTAGCAAAGGAAGACAACTTCAGACCTCAAAATAGTTTTAAAAGCCATTCTTGCTGCAATTCATCTGCAATCTACTGTATTAAGTTCTTACAGCAGTCCTCACTCCCTAGGGATATTACACATCTCATCATGTGCTAAACTTTGGGTTTTGACTGTCTCCATGGTTTCCAATACATCGGATTTACTTGCCAGACAATAAAAGTATAACAAACAAGTAACTATATCTCTTTAACTTCAATCATTTGAGGCCTCCTGGAAAAACCATCTTCAACTATACCCTTGATCACAGCAGCCATCACGACCTGGATTCTACTCTTTTTGAGAAGAGAAAAGAGCACCATTGTTTTTAGTAGCTCGGTCAATATCCTCTCCGGTTAGACAGTGACACTTAAATTAAACAAAGGCATACAAAATGTTGGTGGGGAAAAAAAGCAACCAAAACCATTTAATCAAGAACGGTGCACAGAAAATGACGCATTTGGCTCTCCAACTTCTTAATGCTAAATGACCACAGTTAAATAGAGGATAGAGGGAAGATTTGTGTGAAAAATACCATGCAGGCAGCAGAAAATTGGTCTGAAGCTCTAAAACATGGGCTGTTTCTTACTAAGAGACTCAAGAGTATGCTGCAATGCTCTAAGATACTGCTATAGCTTAATTACATATACAAAAGACTCCCCAGGCAAATGTTCCTAGAAAACAACTTCCTCACATTACTGAAGAATTTAAAAAATATTAACATTGAGGCTAACCTTGACATCAAAACAATTCAGCATACAGCTTGCTTAAAAATGCTGCCCATGGACCAAGGTTAAGAATCACTGGACAACTGCTTCATTGCTTTGTCAGAATTCTGTAATGAGCTGTGCCATTTTATGAGCAGTAACTACATCCATTTTTTCCTCTGTTAGCCAAGATGTAAGTTAAAGCAAGTGTTTGGTGGACTCCAAGCAATTTAACTTCAACCTTTATTCCTTCAAGTTCTGAGACAAGGGATAACAAGAATTAGTTCTTCATATCTCCTGGAGGATTTACTTTTCCATAATGGAAAGTTAACATTAACTTATTAGCTCCTTTAATCAAGCACTAACCATATCTGTGTTTTCAAAGATTGATATCAAAATGTTTTTAATCTGCTCTTTTAAACTGGAATGTTAAATACAATTCCCAGTCTCAAAAAAACTAGAAACTACATCTTTTTATCTTCAACTAGCATTAAACAATGTTGTTTTGCAGTGGGGGGAAAGGAAAGAGAGTTGCAACAGAAAAATACCAATACTAGTATTTGTGGTACGTGTACAGAGCAGATGACAGATGTTACAAATACCAGGAGCGACATACAAACAGAATAGACCAACTTTCACATGTCTAAAACTGGAACTGTCCTAACATTAAACTGTTGCTGTGACAAGTGAAAGATAAAAGACAAGAAATGCATTGTTGTGTTCCATTCATGGAGTCTCCATTATGTGAGCTCAATCTCTTGCAGCAATTTTCCAGTATAACATAGGTAATGTAAAAATACAAATTAATTTTAGACATGATATCTTTAGTTACAAAATAAACACATTATCTTATGTTAGAAATTGAACTCATAGCTAGTCACTTTACATTCCATTCTTAGGCAAGGTAACTGTGAAATAAAAGTTCAGGTTTTGTATGTGTGCCTACAGAGTTTCATAGTTAAACTGACCATACTGACAGGGTAAGCAGTTCTTCTGTTATGTTTTTCCAAAGAAAAGAGAAGAAAAATAGGAACTGTAGTCCTAAAGCTGCAAAAGTCATCAGGAAGACTCCAAAGCAAGCAAATTGCTTTGAACTCAAGAGTTTATGTAACAGACACTATTACTAAAATTATTGTCTGTTTATAACTTCTATTTTTATTAGTGAATTTACAGTATAAGAGAGCAAACCGAAAAGCCCTACTGAAATCAGTCATCTTGTATCATCCTAATATACATAATGAAAACAGAACAATTAGAGACCTAAAAACTACAAAAAGTTGTAAACACCAAGAAGAGATATTCTTGGGACATGAATACTTCAAGAACAACAAAAATAACCACTCAAACACGCAAAGTGACAATTTAGCAATGTCTTTTCTCTGAATAAATGTGAACTCCAAGGTGCCTGACTATAACATGAAGCAACTCCCCTCAGCACTCTGTAGAGCTGACTGCACGACTCACCAGCAGAACAGTCACAAGCACTCAGCACGTGGCCTTCGGTAATTATATCCTTCACAGGACGCCAGCCCCTCTTGTCCATAACAACTCTAGTAAATATTCGCTACCTTTGCACTGTGTTAACGCCGTCATTTAAAACGTACCTCTTGCAGAAGAGCTGCATGACCAAAGGGAGAAACAGGCATGGATACATAAACTGAGAGCACAAAATAGTTCATAATGCTCATCAGCAATCAATCACCTAAAAGCCTCAAAACACCAACTACACTTATCCAAAAAGTTTGCTTGCTGTGAGAGTTATTTCCAAACATAAGCATATACCAAGATTCCATGGCCCTTAAATCAATTGGTATTTATTTATTATAAGGAAACTGTTATATAGCAGGCTAGTTTAATTTTCATTGTCTTAATCAGTTAAGAAAATTTGTATATAATTTTAAATCTTAATTAACAGCTAGTCCCAGATTTTATACAACTTCAGAACAAACTTTTTTTTTTAAACCAGCATTTAAAAGTGGAGATTTTGATTGGAATTTTTCTTATCCTCTGTTAGTGTTAGGCAGGAGGTGTATAATCCTTTCCCCAAAATCACTGTCACACAAATCCTAGTGTGAGCGTTTTCACTGAACTGTAGAAAGCTATTGATGAAAAGGACCCGTATTAGCATTAAAATAACAGGAGAGAAAAAAAAAACACAGAAAAAAGGAAAAAACAAGATTCCAGTCCAACTAGACAAAAAGTCATGTTAACTTCTAGGTACAGGTTTCAGAGAAGACGCTAAAAAAGGCCAAGTGCAGATGTGCCAGAAGGTGTTAGTGGACTGTACCTCTCGTGTTGGCCCGTCCAGCACAGCGTGCTCATGTCATGCCGTGCAAATAGAGCCCCAAAACCATGTTGTCTCCCTATTTCGATTGGGGTTGCATCTAGGCCTGGTATCACAGAATTATTTCGCTTGGAAGGGACCACAGGATGTCTCTAGTCAGACCTTCTGCCCAAGGCAGAAGCAACACTGAATGCTGACAAGATTGTCAGAGCTTTCTCCAAGCTGGTTCTTGAAAAGTCCCATGGAGAGAGATCCCCAGCTGTCCTGGACAACCAGTTCCAAAACTCAACAGCATCGCTCCCCATCCTCACATGCTGAAGCCTTCTCTGTTCAAATTTACAGTCATGGCTTCTCATCATCCTGTCAGGAACCTGCAAAAACAGCCAGACTATCTTCTCAACAACCTCCTCAGTAGGGATTAGAAGGTTATCAGGTCTCCCCAAGCCATCTCTTCTTCAGGCTAAGGCGGCCAAGTTCCCTCTAGCTTTTTCTAGTGAGTCATGTGCTCCAGCCCTTTGACCATCTTGTGAAACCTTAATAACAGTTTCACTTAGAAACATTAACCAGAAACAGTTTGCTTAGAAGAACTTAACCACTTCAGATTGGGTCTTTCCATTCTTCCACAATGAAGATGGATTTGCTAGTTGTGGTAAACCACAAGTGCCAGTAAAAAATGAGAAAGTCAGGTACTCTTTTGATAAAGATAGGTATTACATCCTATAACAAGCTAGTACCACTTTCACACAATGAACTTCCCACCCACCCTGCAGTACAGTAAGAACATAAGCAGGTCAAGATGTCAGAAGCACCAAGCAAGCAAGTCCTAAACAGCTGGCATATTCGTTACCACTTTAAGTATTACTTAAAAAGATGATCAAAAATTAATACATGAACCTTTTAATTGATCTTTCTCTGTAGATTACTATACATATTAAGGTATTTATTCAATATATTTGCATTGTCAAAAGTTAACTTCAGCAAGGACTATAAGACACCATGCCAAAGGAAACAATCACAGTTAAGCACTATTACAGAGATCTGAGCACTTTCACATAGAAGATACCAATAAACGAGTTTTTACATAGCTTTTTTTTTACATGAAGTGTATGAAATTATTATTTGAATGCCTTGATAATACATGGACTATCGAGATTTTTAGTACCAAAACGGATAGTCTCTTAGGAGTTTCCCCACACTTAAATAGGAATAATTGCCTTCTGTCTGCAGGTAGACGTTAAGCAGCAATTAAAACATGCATGTTTGTTCCTAAGCATATCAAAGTAGATGTCAAAGATGGAAATACAATACACATAAGTCAAAAGATTAACATAGCTTATAAATAACATGCTGACACTTTTATACTACAGATGGGCAAAAGGCATTCTACAGCCCTGCAATAAGTTTTCACTAATCATCTTTACTAATAAGACAACAAGAACAACTCAATCTATGCAGAACCTTCGGCATAACTAGAACTGGAATAGCAAGGGGATGTACCTAGGATGAAGCAATAATGAAAAAGTCAAGCCATTAGAAAGTTATTACTGTTTCAAACTTTCATTCTTCAAACCAACTCTAAGATACACATAATTTTGCTTTCTCCTTGCTGTATCAACATCAGCTTCTGAACAGTTGAGGTAAAGATAGGGAAGAGCACCTTGTTTCCTCTCTGGTTAGGAGATTAACCCAGCACAGTCATTTGTTTGTTCTTACACTGTCTTCTTTCTAAGCATGCATAACCTACTCTAGAGGAACAACAGAAAGCCAGGCACTTCTAGTTGCTGATGGGCTTGGACCAGAAGCCAGGGAAAGCTGTCTTTCAAAAAAATTAGTTTAACTAATTTTTGTAGACAGAAATTGTGTAGAAAGAAAACAATTCCTTCAGGTAGGGCAATTAAGAGAGGCGCTTAATTAGTGCAAGTAAAACAAACAGACTGAATAACTGCAGAGACAGTAAATAGTTTGTGAAAAGTAAAAAGACTACATAAATCCTGTACAGTGCTTTATGTTTTTTATTTCCCTGCATATCTTATCCAGGTGAACTCCACTCCTACAGATTTACTCACGTATCACCTTTAGTCAGTAAGATTTTCACAGAGCACAACATCCAGTACAAGTTATAAGGAGTTCAGAATAAAAGTCTTAAATTGAGGACCACATTGCACTAACTACATCGCCTAGGTTGTAGGATTAAGGTCTTAATCCAAACCTGTGTTTGGTTACTAAAGTATCAACAGTTAATTGTCCAAATAAACCTAAATCAGTGCCCACCCTTCCAAAGAGAAGGAAAAAATTCCTATCAACACAAACACCACCACATACACTAACAGAAATGAAAGAAGCAACTGAAAATTATGTACAAAACCATTGCATATGTTTATTTCTTTAAAAAAATTACCGTGGAATCAGATGATAGTTCAGAAAACTGAAGTAGAAAACTATTGTTGCTATTTTGCAACTTTTGAACCTCAATAGCTAACATTTTTCTGACAAATCAGCGCTCTGGCAAAGAGAAAATTTAGTTGCAACAGTATTCTTCTCTTAGTAGTGTAATTAATTTCTCAAGCCAACTACAATTCGGCATTTTATCTTCTAATTGCTTTTAAAGCCTACCTGCAATTTCAACTCTATTGTCTCCTTTAAGGGATGGCAAGAGTAGAGGATAAAACAGTTATGTTACTCTAGTTCCTATCAATGAGAGCTGCATATCCCATAGTTGAACCTGCTACTCTCCATTCAGAAAATAAAGCATGCCAATTCCCAAGTTAAACCACACTAAAATTACCACTATAGTGATTCTTTAGCATGTACCTGCACAAGCTTTCAACAGATTACTTATCACATTTTGACTAACATCTTTGAATACTGAAAAAGCAGAAAACAGATATCACCATGTTCTGGACCGCTAGCAAATATATGGGAAGGAGGAAGCAGGAGCTGTCTTTAGATAGTGTAAAGAGTACCACTAATCACTACCACAGAACACGCCTTAGAAAAAATAACCTACAGAACAAAAACTCAGCATTCTGAACCCTTGCTATAACCAATTGCAAGAGCAATCCACATATAATCCAACTGAAGACAAGAGAATAAAGCTTAAAAATATGAGTACATCTTGGCATTATGGCTCACATTAAGGTAGATACAGGCTACGACATAACTAGGAAGAAAGCTGGCGTGTGGCTAAGCTTTTTTTTTTGAAGATAGCAGATTGACCAGATTATCTTCGCAAACAAATAAACCAGATACCATCTGATGATACATTTGTCATAAAAGTAACAATCTTTTCAAAAAATTTGACCACATTGAAGATTTTTTTTCATCACTCATATTTACATTGTCTAGGTTTTCCATCAACATGGGCTTGCCACAGACTTCATTATGGCAACTATATGTTTAATAACTATTTTTCAAATATTATCACTTCAGAAGGCAGCTGCTCAACCAACACAGTAAAAAGACTGCATAGTAAGATAAGTAGTTACTAGTTTTGTTTTCTCATATGTGTTCTAACAGCAACTCTGGCGAGACCCAGTCAAGTGTTCTGTAAGAAGGCTTAGTAGTACAGGAATCACAGTCAACTGATAGTCCTGGCAATAACATGCAAACTATTACAGAAAGCTATAAAATATAATACTGACAAGATGTAGTTCTAGACGTATCTTAAAAACAAACTGCTTAAAAACGTAGCTATAAAAAATAGGAGAGGTAAAGTCAAACTGTGTTTGACAAGCAAATGACACAGGAACAATACTAAGTATTTAAAGGATTAAGTTTTTAATTAAATAGATCACCAAAATCTGCCAGGAAGTTTAACACATTATTTTGCCCCATCCCTGGAAGTGTTCAAGGCCAGGTTAGATGAGGCTTTGGGCAACCTGGTGTAGTGGAGGATTTCTCTGCCCATGGCAGGGGGGTTGGAACTAGATGATCTTTGAGGTCCCTTCCAACCCGAACCATTCTATGATTCCATTCTATGATACTATGATTTTCAAAGTTACTCAGAAGACTGAAAATGTTTGAAAAACGCATTAAGAAGCCAGAATACCTGTTACAACAGGTGCTACACAGGGCAGCTAGAAGAAACAATTAGAAGTGTTCAGTTGGAAGAACTGTGGTCAAACAATGCTGAGACAGAACATCTATAGGACCACACTGAATACAAACCACAAAAAACCTTCAGTCTTCCGGGCTTTTTTCATGTATTTTCAAGACTGTATTTGAAAACACAAGAAGGGCTGACTCAGTTCATGATCTTGGCATACTACGCACAAGAATTTCACTGTAAAGGTTCAATATCCTAGTACCATTCAGAATACAATATTTCTAGGTATTTCCTTCAAAAAATGCTTTTACATTAAAAATACGTGTAGCATATCAAATGGCCTCTGCCTGTTAAAATTTGACAAATGCATTAGGAGTGATTTCACTTTCAAGTAAAGTTTGCTCTGTGCACTCAATAGAGTAATAGCTATAATTTCTAGGACATTTTCATGTAATCTGGCAATTTTATTTAAATAAATCTTAAAAAAAGTTTTTACATTGATTAACAGCATATAAAAACACTGCCACAATTTCTGTTTTTTAATGGAAATTCCTATCATTCTGTAATTTATGCACTAAAAGAGCATGAATAAAGGGATTAAAAATAATAAAACCTCATCATTTAGACAGACCATTAACTACTGCCTTCAGGTGCACACATTAGTCCAGGAATATGGCCCTTTACTACAGATTTCAAAAAATTATGCGCACAGAAAAGTATGGTATTTTAAGACTATTTTCTAGGCCTGTTCTTTGAACATGAGCTAGGAGAACAAAAAAAAAAAAAGACAAGAGGGAAGGAAACTCCAATTTAAGGCCAGAAAGGATCATGACAATCATCTGGATTAACTTCCTAAATGCTGCAGACAAAGAGAACTCCAGAATGTAGTGTCACTTCATGGTCATGTCTACTTCTCGTGCTTCTTGTATTTATGCTGTAGTCAAGCCTTCAAGCAAGTATAAAATCCTTAGCTATAAATTTCTAATAACAAACTGTACACACCTTAACAGCTATTTATCCTCTTTGTTACAAACACATGGTTTGCTTCCAGACTGAAATTATGCATGGAAAATAAAGGAAGATGGAGCAGAAAATACATAAAAGAAAGATGAATCCCAGGCAACAACACTGAGATGCTACCAAGACACTCCTTACACTGGAGAAATTCAAATTGCTTCAAGGAAAAAAAATCCTGTAAGTCACATAGACATACAATCTAAGAGTCAAGAGAAGCAGCCAACTGTTCTCTCTCACAAACACATTAAGTACTTGTTGTAAGAGCTCTGACTCTTGTATATAAAGCAGTGCATACATTCAGATCTGCAGCAACACCTTACTCCTAATATAACAGTACATCACCACTCTCAGTGTGACCACTTAGGTATGGGAAACCAAATAAACCCCTATTTTTTCCCTCCTAATGACTTAACTATTAGAATAAAACTAACATCTTCACTGAAAAGCTATTTTCTGCACCCTTCACTAAGAGATCTGAATTTGATTTAAAAACATGCACTTTGTATTAAGTTATAATCCATTAAGAGTTACTCTTAAGCTTTTGCATACGTACTTTTTCCTCTTACCCAGGAAAACAACTGTCTGTCATTAGCAATAAAGATAACAGGATAGTAGAGGCTTTTCAATCCCTCAGAATCCCTACAGATGATTCATCCACAGGTTACACCCCCTGATGTGAAACACTGAAGATTTATCTTGATCATCACTACATACAACATGAAGATAGGTATGTCTGACCTTCAGAAATAAGAGATGAATGAAAACAGGCTTCTTCCAATGTAACCCCGCTCCATACACTCAATATGTAACCAAAAAATTATTTACACTGACTGCATTTTGAGGTCTTGGTTACTCCAAAATCCTATTGGTAGTGAACTACACTCCGAATTAAACTTAAATCCTGAATACTTGGCTCCTTCTTACCACTCCTTTCACACTGTTACGGTTTCTAAAGTTTGCCATACTGAGCCAAATACAATCCTACATGAAAGCCGCAGTCTCTCTTCATACCTCCTTCTACACTACTTAAGTACTTAAAACTTTATCCCCCTCTCTCTGTCCTTGTTATTAAGGAAGTCAGGCACACTTCCACTTGATTTAGATGATATCAACTCTGTTACTCCAAGTTTAATGTAAAAAGTCTTTGAAAAGGGCCAGAGATAACAAATTACAATTTTACAAAGCTGAAAGGATACAATAATATTAAATGTACATCAAAGCCCACATATCCATTACACATAACAACTGAAGAACAGTAAATAGTTTGGCCACTAGCTAACTAATTTCTCTTTTTCTAATTAACTGGTTAATTTAACAGTTATTCACAACACATTATAAACACCACCTTACAGCCATTTCCCAAAAGGGTGAACTGGGACTTCATAGTATTATATAACAGCCATAGACAGTAGGAAATCCACTCAGAATATCATGGTTTCCTAAAACTCAAAACCATAAAATGTTATACATTATTGGACTACAAATTTCAGGATGACTATGAGATTGTTTTAGTTTCAGAGGAGTTGATTCTGCAGCAGTCCTTCTGATATTTTCCTTTTTTTTCTTCCCCCTCCTGCACAACAGTGTTCACCTCCTCCCAGTTCTTTTTGTCTTCCTTAACTCTTCCTTTTTATTCCCTGTGTTCATAGTAAGTATATCAAACTGAATACTTTCCTGATAGTATTTCTAAAAATCTATCTCCTTCCTGTTACTTCTTGGAAACACACTTATGTTTCCTGACTGCTAGTCTCCCTGATAGGCATTGTTCTAAATTATAACCTAAATCATCACATTGTCATCTCTCACTTCTTCAGTTTTTCTAAAACAGACAAACAACTTCCTCTCCCTCTCTTTTATCCTCTTTCTACAAATTGAAACTTCTCATTCTCACCATCCAGGTTGCACAAGTTCTGCCCCTGCCTCACATAGTTTATATCTCCATCACTTGCCTAATGACAGCCTATATTTCGCTAAGTCCTCTTTCTTTAGAGGTGACCTGGAGAGGAGGTGAATACCAGGGATTTTTTTGCTTCCTTAAGATGAAAACTTGACAGGCTCATCAACAGAAGCATGATTCCTTTTGTGTCCACATCTTTTGAAATGCCAGGCTATCACAATTCCTACAATAAAAGGCTAGCAATTTGGTTTTGTTTATAGGGGTGGGTCTTAAGGGCTTCTTAGATGACTCAAAATTATACATGGGGAATTTTAAGTCCTCAGCAGAACAGGGTGAAAGCCTTATATATTCAAATAAAAGCATAAAGAGAAAACAAGTGTAAAGCGTTAGTAAGCATCTTTCCTCTCCAACAATTAAATCAAAGTAGTTTTTAGGTTGTACTTTTTAACAGCACTCCAAAGAGCAACAGTAGGCTTGCTTCGTTCATAAAACCAGCAAAAACCCACAAGGCCAGTTCAGCTTTGGACATCTTCTGGTGCCTTATTTTACAGGCACACCAATGCTTCCCATACCTACAGCATCTCCTAGAACCACAGAAACCGGAGAGCCTTCTGCAGAGCCCCACCGCTCTCCCCAGCACCCGCTTCAGCCCGGGCACACCTCCTCGTGCCCAGACACTGCCACGCCGCCGCGCACACCACACCGCTGCCCGCGACACCTTGTGCTGATTTACGACAGGGCTTGCACGACCTCGCCGCGAGCACCAAACCTTCCAGAAACCAAAAAGGGAAACCAGACCCTCGCCACCGGCCCAGGCCCTGCCCCGCTGCCACCGCGGCCGGCCGCAACTCCCCTCCGGCCCGAAACGCGCCACAGGCAGCGCCGAGCACTCACACGCCCACCCCGGCACTCCCCCTCCGCGCTGTGCCCAGCGCCCGGCCCTCCCAGTACCTGTCCATGGTCTGCGGCAGGGCCAGGCCCGTCTGCTCGGACATGGCTCCCGGGAGGACAGGCGGGCCTAGCCGAGGGCCCGGAGCCGCCGCAGCCCCGCGTCACGCGAGCGGCGGCAGGGGAAGGGAAGCGAGAGAAGAGGCAGCGGAACTGCCCCTCCGGCGAGGCAGCCGGGGCGGCGCCTCCTTCGGCGGGCGGGGACGAAGCGGAGGAACCGGCGGCTGAGGTAGGTCGGAGCCGCACGCAGCAGCCACTCGGCCCGTGCCGCCGCGTTGCCGGGATGAGAGGCCGCGGTGACGCCTCTGTGAGGTCAGCGCCGCACGCAGCCGCAGCGCCCGTCACCACCGCCTTTGGTCGCAGTGCGCCTGCGACAGGGAAGCGGCGGCCGCTCCGCAGCACGCTGGGAACTGTAGTCCCGCCGCCCCCGGGAGTTTAAAGGTCCGCCGGTGCACACCCCCCTCCCTCTTCCCTCCCTGCGGTGCCGCTCCCTCTCGCCCCCCATGCTTCTCCTCGCTGCCGCCGTGTAGCCATTGCCCGGCATCGGGCAGGTAGGGGAACGCGGGGGCGTGCGGGGGTACGCGGGGGAGATGCCAGCCGCCGGCCCGGCCCCGCGCCCTCCGTAGTGGCCGCCGCCCCTCCCGTTGCCCGGCGCCGCCGCGCAGGTTCCCCCGGAGGGGCGGGAAGAGCCCTCGCGCCGCCACCGTCCTCCTCGCGCCGCCACCGCTGCCCTTCGCGGCAGCTGAGGGGAGCGGCCCGGCCCGGCCCCGCTCCCGCCGCCGGCCGCCCCTCCTGCTCTGCCCCCTCCCCGCTCACGCCGGGCGTGGGGGCCTCCGCGGGGCAGGAGCACCCTCCCGCGCAGCCCCGCCATTCCTTCGCCTGCCGAGCAGGTGCGGGCAGCTCTCAGGAGCTGCCCCTGGCGCGGAGAGGCCCGAGGGAAGGAAGAGGGGACCCTGCCAGGTGCCTGCCCCGGCTAGGCTGCCCGGGAGGGCAGTGGCTGGCACTGCGGGAGGGAAATTTATCCGTTTCTCTGGGCTCGTTGGCAATGACAAGGACAAGCACCCGACGCCCTTGTAAGTGGCCCTTCGTGCTCGATGGAGGCCTGGTGGCTATGAGCCTCTGTGCGCAAGTGGGTGAAGCGTGGGATGGCTGGTGGCAACGAAAAGGCTCTCGTTTCCGGTTGTAGGTGTGCTTCGCAATGGGAAAAAGTCGTTCTAAACGCTTTTAAAATTTGTTATATGTTCTGAAGTCAACGCAGAGCGTCGCAGTCTGTGAAACTGGAAATTTAGAAGCTAAAAAGCCTTTATAGAACAAAGGTCGACAGCACCTGGAGAGAATTCGCCTTCCCATTTATCTCCATCATGCGTGTCTGTCTCCCACTCTTACTTCTCAGTTGAAGCGTATGTGTATTTGCATGCATGCAAAGGTTGTGCGTAATGTCATGTTCCCCAAGCAAAGGGCAATATCCTACTTTTCAGAGGCAGTTGTGACGTTGCAGATTCTTGGGAAGGTTGGTTAGTAACAATCAACTTTGAATTTTCCTTTTCAGCTTACGTATGAATATATATGCATGTGTATTTTTAATAAATAGCTCTTCTAATAAGTTTTGTTACACATAACTAGTCTTTGATACCTTGTGTAAATTACAAGGTATTTGTATTGTTTCATTGCAGTTGCTGTGCAAGGTAGTAATTCACAGGGCCAACCTCCCAATTGTACAGCAGCATCAACCTACATCTGTTCTTGGTTGAGACAAGTAGCGTTTGCATAGTGGATATACATGACTATAGGGATCAGGTAGAATAGGAAGGAGACTTTAGTGAATATACGGGATTCTGTGACCATGCTGCCTTAGCTAGGAAAAAGTCAGTTTGTTTTTTAGAGACGTTGTTGAGAGGAAAGTGTAAAATATCCAGACTCGGACTTGTAAGCTGTAGTATATGTATAAAGTAGGGAGCGTGTTGTTTATTTTCTAATTGCTATGAATATCATAAACGGGAATGCTAAAATAGTTACAGTGATGTAAATATTCTTTACAGGAAGTATGTATAGAAGCAGGTAGGAAGAAGGCATCATGCTGACATCTTGTCCCAGAAAATTTGTTTTATACTTATTCTTGGTACAGTAAAAGTCAGTTTTGCTTGCACTGCTGAGAAGTCTTGGATGTACAGTGGCCTGAGTAAACCGTATTGGCGTGGCTTCCTGGAAGAGAACCTAAACCACAGTGTCCTGATTACAACTGTTCATGAAATCTAAGAGCAATATTAGATAGCAGAGTTTCTGGTTCCTAATCTTGGTCTGGAATAAGTGCATTGTGCACTGGCCAGAGCGCTGGTCAACTGAACTAACCAAATGCTTAAGGTTTATACAGATGGAAATAGGAACACTGGTTTTATTCCTGGGGTTATGTAATTTGTGCAATTTCTGTATTTTTGCTTTGGAGCAGGAAGAATATGCTAGTTGCCTGCCACTTAGGCTAAAGCTATGAGGTCATGATGAGTAATAATGGCTGTGAACAATACTTACCTAAGAACTGTAACGAGAACCCAGGATCACTTGGCTACCATTTGAGGCTGAAGAACAGCTTGTGACAAAGGTGGCTGCTTTGCTTTACCACTGACACAGAGAGGGATGACAAGATTGGACAAACTTGAATATCAGGTCAAATAGTGAACACTTGCTAGGTTTGGACATTTTTTTTTCCCTTCTGTTTTTCATACATGAAAGATAAAACCATAATAAGATACCTAAGACCATGATAGGACAAGGGGTAATGTTTTTAAACAGAAAGAGGGTAGACTTAGATTGGACATAAGGAAGAAATTTTTTACAGTGAGGGTGGTGAAGCACTGGAACAGCTTGCCCAGAGGCCCAGAGAGGTGGTAGATGCTCCATCCCTGGAAACATTCAAGGTCAGGCTGGATGTGGCTCTGAACAACCTGATTTAGTTGAAAATGTCTCTGCTTATTGCAGGAGGATTGGACTAGATGACCTTTAAAGGTCCCTTCCTACCCAAATTATTGTATGATTCTGTAATGGCAGACCTCTTAACATCTCATGAGTGGCTTAAAGATCCTGGAATTTGAAAACTGATTTGTGCCATTTTATTGTTGGTTGGACTGCTTGGGGGTATGGATTCTTCATTTGTCTGCTCTTGTTAGAATTGAAGTGTGGTCCTAAAATACATAAATAACCAACTGTTTCTAAATTTGAAAAAAAAAATCCTTATTCCATGACAGAACAAGAGTTGTCATTTCATCCTCCTCTCTTCTCCTTAACAAGACCCGATATGCAGCTACGTGTTCAAACGCTTGCCTTATTCTCCCCTACAATCTCCTCCTTCAATTCACTCTCCTTCATGCCCTTTTTCTTTTATTTTTCTTTCCACTTTTTAGTCTTTATGCTTCCTTCTTTGCATTGGCAATTTCCACTATAAATCTCAGGCTGTCTCTTCCACATTTTTCATTTTTTAAACTATCGCTTCCCATATCATCCCTTGAGAGATTCTTCTTTGTTCCTTCCTTTTGTCTCCATCATGTTCATTGCACAGTCTCCCTCTGTCCTCTCTTACCTTCACCTGGTAGTGGCTGCATTCGAGCCCAGAGAGAACTCCCCTGGGAACAAGCTCTCTTTCACTAGTGCAAAGTGAGGAGAAAATGATTGCTACTATCTGAGATTCACCTGAGCTCAGCCTCACTTGATACTAACTGAGATGGCAGCAGTTTTGAATTAAATAAAACTGCACGTTTGAAGGCAGGTGCAGAACTTAATGAAAATCACCCAAACCAACATAAGCTATTTAGGGCTTAAAATTGACCCCCAAATTCAGCTATCAGATTTATATCAAAAAATCAAATTTTAAAATACTAGATTGTTTATTAATCTTAAAACTGTAAATTTTGTTATTGAAGTTGATAAGGAATCACTGTAAGAATAATATGGGGGTATATTAAGTATTTATCTGACCATTTCAGCAAGGCCTGAAAAAGAGACCGACTAATGAAGGAGCAGTATCTTAATACAGTTCTTTTGATCTGACAACATGAAGACTGTTGGGATTATTCACTGTTTTCAACAAAGCTGAGTAACCTGGCAGTATGAAAGTGTTATATTTTGGCCAAACTGCATTTTATCTACTATGAGAGTAAAATGTGAAAATTTAATTTCACAAGATTAGTTAGGCATGTTTTGTCTACTTGATACCATCTTTAAAAAGACAAGGTGCTCTCAATTAAGCTAAAATGAAACTAATCTAAACTGAGAAAAATGTTTCTACAATAAAATTTGAGGTTTTTTAGTAACATAATGCTCCATTGCAACCTTCAAGCTAGATGGAATATTCACTTTCTGGCAAAAAGACTAACATGGTTAGTCATAGTAGGCTTAAATTGCTTCATAATGAATTTCATAAAATGAAAATACACTCAATACAATGTTAATTAAGTTAGCTGGGCTTATTTGGATCTTTCTTACATTTGTTTCCTTGGAGCTGGCCCAGGTCAAGTAATTCAGATACCAGACTGGCTGGTAGAAACAAAAAGTGTTTTTCTTCTAGTGGCTAGCTGATCAAAAACTGTCTTTACATCCTGATTTTCTTCGGTTCTGGAGTGCTTCTCCATTTGTGAATATTGTAATGAGTACTCTCCTCACCTTAATAATTCATCTACAGTGTGAAGCTCTCTCCTGGGAAGAACCGACAGTAAGGGTGTGGTCCTTTCCCCATGAATCCTCAAATCATCTGAAAAGCAATAACCCAGAAGTAAATAGGGATGTAAAGGAGGAGTATAGAAC
Organism: Tauraco erythrolophus; assembly: GCF_009769465.1. Classification (NCBI taxonomy): domain Eukaryota; kingdom Metazoa; phylum Chordata; class Aves; order Musophagiformes; family Musophagidae; genus Tauraco; species Tauraco erythrolophus. Next base: position 18,133,910 of record NC_141473.1, on the reverse strand, counting down.
ATCTAGAGCCAGCCCTGTCCTAACTGGAATATTTCAACAAGTGAGGTATTTTCAGCTGCTGTAAGAAAGCAGTTTTCCTGCCCTTAATGATTCAGAGTAGCACAAACAGGTTAGAGCAAGTGTTGAGAAACTCTTAATTGCAGCATTGATTTAAGGCAGGCAGGCCATACGGTCCAACAAAAACAGACTGTAGAAAGCAGAGACATAAGTGTTTTAGCAACCCATTTTCAACTGCTCTAATTTCTCTTTCTCAGCTTTAGTCATCTCTCTTTCACCCGTAAAGCTATGCATATTTCATCCTTTGAAAAATCAGCCTGTAATTTTATTAAACACTGGTATTTCCACGCTTCTGATTTCAACTATGTAATTTCCATACAAGCATTAGTATTTGATCTTGGATAATTAGTATTATGAATAATTACTCAGAATAAATATCCAGAATAATTCATGGACCAGTACAAGACAGAACACAAGTGCTGTAAATGAAATCCTGAAAACTTTACCTGACCTACATTAATCATCAAAATATTAATATCTTATGAGAGGAACTCCTGTCAGGCTGTGTATTGATGTGGAGGCTGGAGATATGTGGGTAGTGGAAGGGAGGTAGCTGAAATGTGGAAACACAGTGTACAGAGTAGATGGGATGTGAAATAGTAAAATTTGCACCTTCTTTTTTTTCCTGAGTAGCTTATTTTTTTGGTAGAATTTTCAGGGCAGAAGCAATAACTCAGTAATGACAAAGTAGTTAGCTTGGAAACAATTCAAAGAGTACAACTTTTTGCCTACGTGCTGGTTTTGATTCATTTTAAATTTTCATACTCGACCTATTTGTGTTTGAGTCTCAGAATGTTTTTAGAAATTATATTATGACAGGTTATTATTTAGTATTTTCTTCAGCTGAGCAACGTGACACAATCTCCTTTGTAATAGTAGTGTATTTTATAGCTGGCATGAGCTTATAATTAATTTATTATACTAGAAGTTTGGAAGGAGGTTTGGAAACACTAGAACTCTGCTTAGCAATTGTTTTTCTGAACAGGTAGCTATTTGATCTGAGCTTATAAATTAAACTGTTAAAAGCTCTTCTTTAATTGCTCACTTTCAGCTCAATCTGACAGATGTTTATGTTCGTGGAGCTGGTGATTCAGATTGCAGCAATATTCCCTGGAGAGAGGGAGTGCGCACGTAGGTTGGTTTTTTTTTTTCCTTTGGAGTGCTCTTCCTTTCAGGGTAGGCAGCAGGGAAAGGCCATCTGTAGATAAGACTTCAAACCCCATGATTCCTTGGGAGAGCATGCGCTGAAAGCTTCCAGTTGTCAAAGTGCTCTTGCCAGAGTGGTCGAGTATTTGTCATATACCAAACCTGAAAGAAGAAAATAAATATACTGTCATTTTGTTGATCTTTAAATATAGAAAATCCAAAGGTAACTGTTCCTTAAAAATTTCTGTGTTGACTGCGTGGATTGCTGCATGCAAACGGAGCTGGTATTATGGGGATATAGATTTCCTGTACTGGATTGTAAATTTGTACAAGTACTTACACCAGCAAATAATCAAGAGGTACTGCATCATTAGTCCAACATTAGACATTGGCTGGCCTGTCTTTCAAAGTCATTTATTATCCAGTGTTTTTCCATTCTGACTGGCTCCATTCATTAAAGGTAGGTCTTGACCTTGACAAGAGGGTTGCATTGTGCAGTGGTTTTTACCTTTGAGAAGCAATATGAAAATGGATGTGGATTACAGTCCTTAGGATAAAGTTCAAAAACAACTAGTTAAGTCAAAGTACATATTTGAAGCAACTGCTGTGGTAGCCACTATAGATAACCTGGTGACTAACTGATTTAAATATACTTTATTGACGACATAATTTTAACATTTCAGCTGCTATGTTTTTCTCTCTAAATATATTTTTAAACTGATAGCTGAAAACCAGGGGAGGAATACCTGTAATCTTTTTCTGGTGTGGAATCATCAGTAATTTTATGTAGCCTTAGGAGTAATAGGGATTTTGATAGAAATTAAGCTAATGGAAAGCTACATGGAGCTCGGCATATTGTGGCTTACTGCAGTATTGCTTTAAACTGCCTCGCAAGGTTTTCTGCACCCCCGGCAGCAGCAGCAGCAGAGCTGCCTGTTACAGATGCAATAGTTTGCTCTATTCTTCTTAGGAACTTGCCTTAGTGTTGTCTCACTGTGTAGTCTGTTCATGAACCTTTGCTGTTTGGTTTACATATTGAACAGGTAAATAACAGGGAGCATGAGCAGTAACTTAATTAATAGCAGAAACCTGTCCTGACATTCATTTTAAATAAAAAGTGTGTGTATGGCTCAGAAGAGATTTAAAAGAAAGAAAGAAGCAAAAGATGTTAAAGGTACATATGGACCATCTAAAAACTATTGATGTCAGAAAGGAGAAGGTTGTTGACTTTTTTCCACCTTTCTTAAACAGTTAATCGATTTGGCTTAACTTCACTTTGTTATATTAAAACAACTATCCTAAAAAATTGCAATTTTAGGATTGTAGATGTTATGCGATTAACTCAATAGAAATGCAATTAGGTATTCAGCGATGACCATCTTTGATATAGTTACTCAATTAAAGTAAGAGATTTTTGGCTCATTTAAAATACTTTTGAGATTTATAATGATCTCTTCAATTGACTAGAAGTCTGCAAAATGTGGAGTTTCATACCACTGCTGTTCGCTGATGTCTGTGTGATGCCTGTATGTGCATTGGTAGTATTGTGTTTCAAAATAATAATCAAATTATGTGATCTGCCCTATTTCATATGAAGCGCTTTTTCTAGCAGGTACAAGGCTCAACCATTCTACATACATTTGTTTTTTAAAGTTTACAGTTATGTAGTGATTTAGTAAATAATTTGCATCACTAGTCTTTGTCTTGTGCACATAAAGATGGCTTTTCAAATGTAGCATGTTTATATTTTAAATATTTCTCTTTGCCCCAATTTGATTTTTCATTGTGAAAGCATCAGAAACATTATAGTCTAATAATACCTGCCAGATCTGTTCATTTTGACCTTATTTTCCAATGAACAAATTCCTGATGATTTCATACCTATATAGAAATACAGCGAGTAGAAATACCTTTAAGCAAAAGATCACTTGGCTGTGAAATAGCGTTTTAAACGGGAAGATCTAAGGTCAGTGACGGCGAATGTACCACCCGGCGGTGGCTTTGTACCGAAGTGCCTCCACATCCCCCCCCCTCTCCCCACACCCCCCCCCCGTCATCGCGCCTCCTGCCCGGAGCGAGCGGGGAGCTGTGCGGCGGAAAAAGGCCAGGAAAAACGATTGTGCAGCTACGAGCCGCTCCCATATCGGTGCGGGATTTCGTGCGTGCTTTCTCTCTGATAAATTTAAATCATGGAAAGCTTGTTTGTTAATTAAGGAAAATCGGCACCCGGCTCCTTTAAAGGTCCCCTAATAGAAAAGGGGGTGGAGAAGAGTGGAGACTGGTGTCTTTTTAACCTTGCTGAAGGACGCAGCAGTATTTATTGACGTATGCAAATAACCAGGGGGAGGAGGTGGAGGAGGAGGAGGGTGCTTGGAAAAACAGGAACCAGAATCAGTTTCTCATTGCAGGGTGAGAGCTCTGAGTTCCGGTGTAAGAGAAAAGAGACGTGGCGAAATTGCTGTATATCTCTGCCCTATAAGCACATCTCTCATTTAGACTGAAGGGAAACAAGGCATCAAAAAGGGTGAAGCATCTTAAAAAATATTTTAAAGGCAATCTCGCATGATCAAAGGTTACATATTCCTAAATGGGGGAAGGGGAAGATTACGGGTTTGCCTTGTAACTTGCTATAGCGTTGCACTAGCAATAGGACGAGATTTTTGGCCAGCAAACGATTAACACAGCCTGGTTTGTGGTATGAATGACAATGTTAATAATCTGTCTTTGTGGTTTTTTCCCGTACTGTTTCAGCTGCGCAAACCATGCAGGATGATTTACTGATGGACAAAAGCAAAGCCCAGCCCCAGCAGCAGCGGCAGCAGCAGCAGCAGCAAGATCCAAACTCAGCAGAAGCCCCCTCTACACCCATCTCATCGGAGACACCCAAACCAGAAGACAACAGTTCAGTGACTAGTATCGGCACATCGGCTCCTTCCCAAAATAGTAAGGAGAAGATGCAGATGGAGTCTCCCATTTTGCCTGGCTTGAGCTTTCACCAGCCTCAACAAGAACCTGCAGCCGGCACCTCCTTGTCTCCCTCCTTCGGCAGCACCTGGTCTACAGGGACCACAAACACGGTGGATGATAGCTTTTTCCAAGGGATTACTCCAGTCAATGGGACAATGCTTTTCCAGAATTTTCCACACCATGTCAACCCTGTATTTGGTGGCACTTTCTCGCCTCAGATTGGCCTAGCTCAGACTCAACACCACCAACATCAGCAGCAGCAGCAGCAAGCTCAGCAGCAGCAGCAGCAGCGGAGGTCACCTGTGAGCCCTAATCAGGCACCTTTCGCCCAGAGAAATGCTGCTTACAGCCATCAGCCCATCATGACCAGCAAACCGTCTTCCTCCTCTGCCTCCTCTTCTTCATCCTCCAGCTGGAATAACCATCAAAACGCGGCTTGGAGTACACCTTCCAACCCTTGGGGTGGGCTGCAGGCTGGCAGGGACCCTCGAAGGGCAGTTGGAGTGGGAGTTGGCGTGGGAGTGGGGGTCGGTGTACCCTCCCCCCTCAATCCCATTTCACCCCTTAAAAAACCGTTCTCCAGCAATGTCATTGCCCCTCCGAAGTTCCCACGGGCTGCACCCTTAACCCCCAAATCCTGGATGGAAGACAATGCCTTCAGGACGGACAATGGCAACAATCTGTTGCCTTTTCAGGTAAGTGACTCTGTGCACCTTGTACACGGTGACAGCTATCACAAAGTTGTGTTTTTTGCAGGGGTGTATTTCATGTTACGGTGCTATCTGAGAGGCATCTGCATAGCTCATACTTGCATCAAATAGTAACCTTATATGAAAGAAGGGAGGTTGATCCTAGGGGTGAGCACACAAAGATTCCAAATTCTGGCTTAAGGTTTTCAATCTTATTTTTCTTGTAACTTATTCTTAAATGTGACAGGACTTTTTGGTGTTGTTTTTTTTTTTTGTTAGGTTGTTTCTTTTTTTTTTTCCTAGCATTTGAAAGATAGTAGCCTTCCTTCATGAAAAACAGGTCTGGCAGACTACATTCTCTTGATGCTGCATGTTGTCGTTTTTTTTCATGTTCTCTCATATGTGAGAAATGGGAGACGTTAAAATTGCTGGCTTTGGTTTTCTAACTGGTGTGTTAATTTTAACCAAAGATGTTTCTTAACCTGAAATCCAGTTAATTATTTTATCACCAATGAAATAACAAATTGTCCTTGTGTTGTGGTAGGATTTAACAGGGAGTCTGTTCACATAAGGTGTATGTATGAAAAGCTGTATGCTTTTGATACGTACACCCTGCTGTTATATTCACAGTGGACGTTTTGAATACATCTAGAAGCAGCGTGGGTGTGTATGGAAAGAGTGGCGTATCTGTCCTTTCCAGTAAGGAAATGCCTAATACAATTGACGTGATTTAGAAATGGCAGGGAGGTATTGTATAAAACAAACCATTTTATGCTGTTCAAAATATTTGCAGAGAAAAAAGACAATAGGACACGACCTTCAGAGCCATATTGCAATGGAGTCTATTTACTAGCTACATAGCTCTGAAATATTTAAAGCTGCAGTGCCCTTCACTGTTTTTTTTTTTTATCTGTGACGACAAAGCAGATCAATTGCAGCTGAAACTGGGCCACATAGAAGATTTGCAATTTTAATGTAGAATGAAACCTGTCATGGTGTGAAATCCATTTTAAGTTGAAAAAAGCAGAGCACGCATTTGCAGTTATATCTAGACAAAGCGAAGTGAATCTCAAATTTCTTCTAGGTTAGCTTTTTTAGTCTCAGACAAATTGGAATTTTCTGTTTTGAAATACAGTGAAATCATTCATATATGCTTGCTCTTTAGGTTATCACTTTCTCAACAAAGTACTAACTCTCAAACATTTTTAAGTTACCGGTATGGTAAGAAGAGCATTGACACAGTATTAGAAACAAAGTGGAAAAAAAATATTTAAACAAACAACCCCCCCATGACTTTAAGAGATCATTGAAGTTAAATATATGCATTCCTGTGCACTTTCCAGTCCCATTCAAAGAGGGCACCTTATAGTCAGCCCTGAAATTTCATTTTGCTGCTTCATTCTGTTTAAAGGGAGAGCTGCTAATTTTTTATTGGCTATCCTCAATGAAGGCGGAGTGGCTTTTGGTGATCTGCTGGTCAATGTCTCTGTAGCACTGAAGTCTTGAGAAAGATTATACTTTAGACACAGTATGCCTGGTGAAACTACTATGTTGCACAAGCGCAGCAACACAAGAGCTAAAGAATGTAGCTCCCAGTCATTTTTTAGGAGTGGGAAATGTGTTTCAATTTACAATTATTCTTTTATTTAAATTGTCTATATATAAGACGTTACAAATTCTGGTAAATTTGAACGAGTAGGGAAAACAAGAGTACATGGTCTTATTTATGTTTGGTCGGTGAGATACATCTTTAATGAATACACAGTTTTATTATTGTGACTGTAAATTGTCACCAATTAAACTAGCAGGTATTTAGTCATGACTAGGACAAAAAGTACAATAATGTTTTTAAACAAAAGTTCTTTCGATCTTAAAATTAAGGTTTTGAAAAGTTAAGGTATTAGCCAATATGTAAATTCGGAAACTTGTTTTTTTCTCTATGAGTTTAACATGGTATTTTCCTGTTCAAGTGAAAGCAAATACTTAGACTACTCTCAGCACCAGCTGGAATAACAGAGACTCAGAAAACTTGTATTTTTTTTTTTTTCCCCTATTAGGCTCTTTTTAATACAAGCCGCTGAATTTTACATACAAGAATGTAGTTACCTGGGTTAATGTTGATTGCTCCTATATTTAACAAATTACCAAAGAAGTCTTGAAACCATACTATCGATAGGTGGCAACTGTTTAGTTACACTGATAAAAATGAAATGCAAACTCTTACATGAGTTTAATATTTGCTGCCTGGGTTCTGGTCGCCTTTTTTTCTTTTTCTGCCTGCCCCCCCTCCCCCCCCCCCCCCCCCCCCCCCGCCCTTGCCTCAGAAATTGGGCAATATGTTGACACAGTTGACACAGTAAGTTCTGCCTGTCAGCGCTATCAAGTAATTCTGGCAGGTTTATCCATGTACATCTGCCACCCTTCATAACTGAGCGTTTTCGATCCGCTTCAGAAGCGCCTTTCCGTAAACTGGCTAGCAACACGTTAATGCACATTGGCAAGCTCTTTGTGCTAACCCATTCTGTTCTCTTATGTTGAGACTATAAGACTTTTTAAAATTTGTGGTTTGTATTCCTTAATAAGACAGGAAGCTCAATATGTTCTAAGTAAAAATAGAAATATTAATATGTTCGCCAGTTGAATTAACATCAATGATACCTATTTTTTAATTCAGGTCTTTGCAATGATCAAAAAATTTTAAGCAGGAAACTTCTGTAATCAAGGTTTGTGTTTCGAGTCTGTGACATTTGAAGACAGCTGATACTCAGCTACTGATATATTTAGTTCTAGGAAAAAATGTTGAATTTGAAAATGTTTCTCTTAAGAAAATATATAAAGCAATATGCTAGATGTCTTCATCCACGCATTTAAGTAATACCTTAGTTCACTGTGTAAGTCAGAATCAATCAGCATCTGTCCCAAGGAGTTGTGCTGCAGAACATATCAGAACGTCTGAAATTAGCAATTGGTGGAAATTCTGTTGACATCTGCCTTGTGAGTGGTGTTGAAAGGCAACTAAAATCACTTTGGAGGAGACTGTTTTCATGTACTTACTGAAGAAAATCGATTGCACTGTGTAAAAAAGATTTGAAGATACAAAGCTGATGGTTGAAAGCAAAAGAAAAGAAGCAGTTGATCTGGAATGAAATGTAATGTAGCAAGTAAGAGTTGGAGATAAGATGACAGGAACAGCTGTGGAACAAGGCCAGATATGAAATACAGAAACGTGGCCAGTTTGTTCTTCTGAGTATTCTTTGGCTCCTGAGCGGTTTAGCGAAGGTTGGCTGCTGTGATTATCATGTGACAAGCAGTAGTGTTGTGCCATTAAGCCAGGTGATCATCATTTCTGGCCTTTGAGGCTTGCATTAACTCTTTGTTCCTGAGACCTGGACAAGCGTTTTTACAGCATAGTGGTGGAGTTTGAAGAGAGCTTTTGTCATCCTGTGCTTCTGACTGCTCCCGGAATTCTCTTTTCCTTCATTTCTCTCAGGTAAATAGTGTATTTATTTTGGCTTTTGGCCATATGAAGAGATTGGAACACAGCTTGTGGAGTTAGGAGAATTGATAGTGCCTGAAATAGACACTTGGAAGCATGGATAAGAAATTCTCTTTACAGTGGAGAAGATAGAGAAGGAATTAAATGTTTGGAGAGCAGTATGCTAATTACGGAAGTCTGCCCTGTGGGTTTTTAATAATAACAACACTATAATAATTTCCCAGAAATTGTTCAAGTTGTGCTGCTTTCTGAGTAATGTTCTTTAGAAGCAATAAAAAAAAAGCACAATTCCAAGTTTTAAATTTAAAAAATGCATAGCAATTTGGTTCTCTGAAGATCCTGACATACATCAAGTCGCTCTTGGCAGCTTTACTGGTAAATACTTCTCTATCAGCAATACCTAAGGTGGTATTTATTGTGGATAAAGATAGTTTTAACATGCTATCTTTTGCAGGGAGACTGAGAAAGGTGTTTTTTTGGGGGCAAGGTGTTTTGGAGTTTGTTTGTTTCCTCGTTGATTTCAATAGCAATTAGTCTGTACCAGATAAAATTATAAGCTGAATTTAGAAATGATATGTAATGTCAATATTTCATAGGTAAACAAAATGCAAATCCAAACATGCAGTGAATTTGTGTATAAGTATATATGTATAAATATATGTTTGTATGAAATATTTATACATTTAGATCTAGATACACTAATTAGTAATACATTTCCAGGCACAAGAACTTTGTCATGTGTTGTACTAAACACGTTCTAGTTGTATGTTGAGTGAAATGAAGGACAAGGGAATGGTGACTTCATAATGTTTATAATTCCAGTGTGACTTTTGGTTGATGATTAATAGACACCTCCTTAAGCTGCTTTCTTTAAACATTTGAAGCTCTTCAGGCCTGTAATATTAGTCCATACTTGGCTTTCTCCATGCCAATACAGGTTGATACTCAAATTATTTGCATATACGCACGGATGTATAAATATATATACATAAACATATGCGGTAAACTAATGCAGAGTAACTTTTGTCTTCGAGTCTTAGGGAAAAGAATATCAAATGCACTATTAACTTCAATTTTATAGTATTTGTGCTAGTTTCTTCACAGGCAATGAATTGGCTGTGGCTTATTTGTCATATTTCTGTTTCTTAACACTACAGTAACCTGAAATACATATTAGGATATCTCATGTGTGTATATATATATATATGTGTGTGTGTGTGTGTTAAAAATGATGATTGAATTAAAATAAGCCCTCGAAGTTAGTGAAGGTAGAGCAAAGGTGTGAGTTCAGTATGCAGTTGATATTCTGGGCAACTCCATATGTAGGCAGGACTTCCTTAAAAACGTTAAAGGTATTAATATAGAACAATGAATCAATAATTTTGTCTTAAGCATTTGGTAAACGAATTATCTGTCTTTCCTTTGGGAGGTCAGGTAGAAGGGAAGCTGAAGGGCATGGCAGTTCATTTTGCTGTTTCCCTTCTACAGCAGCCTAGAGACTGCTCTTGTGAATTGAATGCAAGAGGAAGAGAGACCTGGAAAAGAAATATTTTCCTATTCCAAGTGACTTTCAGGAAGAAAATATGAGCTTGCTGAGTGGATGATGAACACTTCCATTTCACAGCAGTGGTGAAATAGCTTTCCTTTCATTAAGGTCATTGATGAGTGATTCTTGGCTGAAACATACCAAAGGGAAGCTAAAAGATAGCATTGCTTAGTTTGAAGTTATATACTGATCTTAAACAGCATACGCCTGAATTTTGCTTTCAAAAACTTTTAAATTGGGCTGAAGAGAAAAACATCATACCAAAACTATCCAGTAAGGACCTTTGAGAGAGGCTCTAAGGCTCTCTGGCCTTTGTTTGATTTTTGTTTTGTTTTCTTTTCCTACTGATCACTTGAGATAGTGTTACGAGTTTGAAAATACTATTCATAAATAAAAGATGCTTGTCCTAGAAATTTAATCAAAATGTTATTCCAAATTGTGGCATAAACTCCCACAGGAAGTAAAGGCCTTTACACACTTTACTGTTTTTTTTCCGCAATAAGTATGCTGCTCTGGTTTTGCTTTTGCTTTTATCATAGTAACATGTAATATGTTATTTAAGGAAAAGGATCTGCTCAAGACCTTTAGCATAATGTCAGTTAGCAGACTTTAGAAAGAAAAAGTAACTCTTTTCTCCTTCTTTTCCCTATTCCCTGCACTCTGTCTTCTCAATTTCCAGAAATCACTAGTATAAGCTTTTAATGCATAATCATTGGTTGCAATTAACTGTTGAAAATGGAGCACCATATTCTTTAGGCATGAAAGAGTATTATTTATTCATATTGCATGTCTTAAAAAAAAAAATAAAATGTTTCTATTGTCAGAACATACCAAAAGCTAGGTAAAGAAATTCCGTATGATCTTCAAATGGGAGAAATAATTTTCTTCTCAATATTCAATCTGAGAAATAATTTTCTTCTTTCTTAAGTTTGGAGAAATAATTTTCTTCTCAATATTCAATCTGAGGAGACTAAAAAAATGTTGTGGGGTTTTTTTGTTTGTTGTTTTTTTTTTTTCTGAAATACTGAAGTGCATATATCTGTTGAAAGCAGAACATTTATTGACTGTCCCTGTTTGCTGCTTATGTGTATCTCAAATTAGGCACCAAAAAGAGAAGAAAATGAATTGTCACCTGTGAAAAGTTTTAGTTTAAGTTACATGCCAATTATTCAGAAATTAAGATCTTTTTGTCAGAGAAAAGAAGCAAAATATTTAATTTCCTTCATTTTGCGACCCACTTTTTTCTTCCTTCAACTGTTTGTGTCATTCTCTGTATATCTTCCAAATTCTGCAAGAAATAACATAGAACTTCTATAAACAAACAGCCTCTTAATTGTTCATAAACATCACTGGTGGATAGCGGATGAGGTAGGGGTTTTGTAAAAAAAATGGTTTTGAAACTGACAGCTGTAGTTTATTCATGTAAAATGGTAGAATTGAAATTGCACAGGCAGTCTTACTTTTGTAAATTTTCTAACTCTTTTTGTGTATGGCTTTGCAAAATTTGCAAGAATTGCAGTTTTCTTTTGAATTTCCTAGAGCTTAGGTAAAATACTTAAGCAAACCCACAGATTCTGTTACACGTTAGGATGATGACTGTCACATGATTCATCAGCCAAGTTGGAGTCTTTTGATAACTCTACAGATGATTCTTGATTGACAAAGTTAATGAAAGTAATGTGTACGGAGCACACACTGTGAATGGGTTTCAGTTTTGGGTGAAGCATGATTTTGTGGGCATGGCCCCTTTTTTTGTTTCATCCAGCCTTGAACTGTTCAACTCCACTCCTTTCAAACTTTCCTTCTACTTCTTTCTGTTCCTGCTTTTTGATCCCTTTTTTGCTGAGGCTTCTCATTTGAGTTGGCCTTCCCTGTTCCACTTTTTGTGTCAAAGTTTGAAGTTATAGGGGAAGGCCCCATAAACCCCTGTAGTCATAAGCTGGATCGTGTTCACTTGGTTTGTGAGAATTACTCCTGTGCAAACTTAACAGCATGAGGGGTTTCAAGTAGGTTTAAACAAATTCAGGGAGAATGGAGTTTTCAGAAATATTAGCTTTAAGTTCTAAATTTTAGAAATTTAGTAATTTTAACCAAGTGATAATAGTCTGAACATGCTGAACTGATTTTCTTTCCCCATCCCCACAATCTGCTTCCAGAATGTGTGACTTGGGATGGATTTTCACAAAGATTGACAGAAAAACACTTTGACATAAAATGAGAAAAACATTGCGTCTTTAACATGGACATTTTTTGTATATCTAATTTCTTTTATGTCATACTTGTAAGTGGATGTTCCAGTGAAATTCACCTGTTATTGGGAGAGGTTGTTCATCTTAAGAAGATTCACCCTAAAAAAGTTATTTTTGGCAACACTGTAAGCGACTTAAAGCTGACCTTTTAATGAGAAATGTCAGGCAATTTTAGAAACTGATGATATCTAAATGTGTTATGTTTCTGAATTAATCTTTCTATATATAAGAATGGCTCTTCAAAACAAAGAAAGTCAGTCACTCAAGCTTTCTTGGTTTTGTTCTCAGACTGGTAAAGGCTTTTTTATTCATAGGATTTATTTCCTAAAGGAAGTCTTTGGTATTATGGCTTCTTATTGAAGTTGCTAAAAATAAAATATAACAAACATTTTATTTTAAAACACTTGAATGATAAAATATTCTTTTGGATTAAATGAAGATTCGTAATTCCTCCTTGGAAGTTGCTGGTTCTTTCTGCTTGAAGCAATGGAAATATTTGAATCTTTTATTGCTGTTGTTTGTTAGTTATCAACAAGTGAAAAAAAAAAAAAACACAAAAGGAAGGAGTTGTCATATTGTCTTAGTGATAATGTAATTCCTACCTCATAAAAATTAAAAAGGCCAACCCAGTGATTTTGACAGATAAATTTAAAATCATCACTATACTGTCAGTGCTACTACATTATCACTACTATCTAGTTTATTTACATTGTATGTGTAGATAAACTAATTTTAGGAACAGGAACTAGAATCACCAAACTAATCATGTTTTTCTTCAGTTTTTGTTATTTTTCAAATTTAGTTATTTTTTCCTTTTTTTCTGAACTTTTCAAAGTTTTTAGTGGTTATTCTTAGTCTTTTTTATGGTCATAATGAAAAAGAACTTCTATGCATTTATGTGTGTGTTCTAAATTATTGCTACAATGATGCGTATGTGTTGAACTGTGAATTTTGAGGGTTTCACTTTTTACATAGCCTTTCTTAACATCCTAAAAGGTCTCCTGGATCTTTATTCAGTCTTAAACTCACTATGTTTATCTCTTCTGTGCTAAACTCAGATTTATTCTGCTTCTATCCTTATTTGTTAAAAAAAAAATTAAAACCAAGTTGAGTTTGGTTTTTTGTTTCCAGATTTTACTTTACTGGTAAAATCAGTAATTGTAATGATGTACTAAAACTTTCTCACTGGCACCTGGCTGTAAAATGCCATTTGATTTTAGTTATATGTCATACAATGTATGTAACGAGCAATTCTTACTCTGAAAGCATTTACACTCTTAAACAAGAAAAGACATGGAATGGATTAATAGTTTTGGAGCTTGCGCCAAGTGTTATTGGACCATCTTCTCAGCTCAGCTATGCTGAATGTTGTCCTTTATACATACATTTTTACTTTCACTTGGGATAGTGTTCTTTTATGGAATTTTAGATTTATTTTTGTATGCCCTTTTTGTACAATTGCTTTTTTTGATTATATTTAAAATAGTATTTTAAAAAAATATCTATGTTTAGTTTGGCTTACAAAGTTCCTCTATTAAATTAGAATATCTAAGAACGATGCATTGCAGGATGCTCTGTTATAAGTAAGATCTCAATTTTTAAATCCTGCCTTTCACTGATATGACCACGGTCATCCCGTCATTCTTTTTCTCTTTTCTATTTCTTTCTATCTTCCAAATTTTTCTATTTTTTTCCTATTAACCTAAAAGAAGATTAAAAAAAAAAAAGGCAATCTTTCCAGACCATCCAATGAAGTATTAAAAAGGCAATGTTAAGCTGAAAAAAATTTGACTGGAAAATTTAACCCTTATTTATAAGAAAGTACTTGTGCTTTAGTTCAAGCAATGCATTTTTCTCATGTTCCGTAATATTTTTCTTGTAATCTCATCTGCAGGTATGACAAGCTCTTCTTGAATTGCCCTGAGCAGTTCTTGTTTGTGTGTTACTGCTAGTGCATTGACTGAGGTCCAAGAGAGCTTGTATCTGCTTATTTTTTCGGCAGACACCTAGAATGGAAAAGACAGAAATCTAAACTTCTTTGTAAAGTTTATCATGTGTTAAGCAGCCAGAAATAAGGTAGAGAATTAGCAGCATGGGGTAGACAATCATGAAATGTTGTATGACCTTGCAGCAGTCAACAGGTGATACTTCAGAAACCTTCAGTCTAATATATTAGGGCCACGAAGATGATCCAAGGGCTGGAGCACCTCTCCTATGAAGACAGGCTAAGAGAGTTGGGGCTGTTCAGCCTGGAGAAGAGAAGGCTCCGGGGTGATCTTATAGCAGCTTTCCAGTACCTAAAGGGGGCCTACAGGAAAGCTGGAGAGGGACTTTTTACAAGGGTGTGTAGTGATAGGACAAGGGGCAATGGATTTAAACTGAAAGAGGGGAGATTTCGATTAGATATAAGGAAGAAATTTTTTGCATTGAGGGTAGTGAGGCACTGGAACAGGTTGCCCAGAGAAGTTGTGGATGCCCCATCTCTGGAAGTGTTCAAGGCCAGGTTGGATGAGGCTTTGGACAACCTGGTGTAGTGGAGGATTTCCCTGCCCATGACAGGGGGGTTGGAACTAGATGATCTTTAAGGTCCCTTCCAACCCGAACCATTCTATGATTCTATATTAAACTCCCATGGTCCCTGTGTCTCACCAGGAAGTGTTTTCCAGTGTACTCAGGGCTTTTTTAGGAAGATCCTTTAGTGCAGTATTTTACTTTGTGAAGGAGATTTGTTAAAAGCATTAATGAATTAACACATAGGCAGCTAGTGTTACTACCATTTACTACATGACCTTTACAGTAACTGTACATTTGTAAAGGGTTAATAAATGATTAATGTATTAACTGATTGTTAGGGTCCAGGATATTAACAGATGTCTTGTAACCAAATCCAGTACCATCTATTGATGTGCTTAGTAACCAGAAAGATGTATAATAACCAAGCCTGTCAAATGTTTATAGCATACTTCAGTAACAGAAAGAGCTTTCCATAAAACAAGGCCCTAGTAGCAGCTAACTGTGCAGTAGGAAGACTAAGGCAGAACAAGAGATTGGAGGAAACAAAAGTCAGGGATAAGAAAAAGCAGGATTTTTATAATACAAAATGAAAGTGAAGTTGGGGTGTTTTCATGATAATGCAAGATGACATATACCTGTTCCCTTTCCATGGATGAGAATTTCTGCAAATAAAATCTTGCAAACTTTAGGCTGGGCTCAACATTTCAGAGGTAAGAGTCCTCAGCTTGGTGGCTCCTGCTACATTTGTCTGGTAATAAATGAAGCTGTACCTCTGACTTCCGCGTAATAAAATCAGCCTTGATTGTCAGCAGAGTTTACAAGTTTTGGTGCAAGCTTCTGCAGATAGTGTTACCTCTCCTGTCTAAACAGGAACTCGCTCTTCTGGCATTGTTTTGTGAGGCAGAGAGAGTAGATTACTTATATAACAATTTTTTCTTGTTAGGCAAGTGAGAAGTAACTGATGTTGTGCTATTTCAAACTACTTAAAAATGGACTGTAGTAAATTTTACAGTTTGTTTGGAAGGCTTCACTTTCTAGAGAAACAGGAAAGTGTTCTTGCTATTTTGCTTATGTAGGAGCCTTGTTTGAATATAAACTTTAACTGGTCAATGTTTCAAAATATAGCTCAGTCCTTGCCTCAGTGGGGCATGTAGAGGAAGAGGAATAATGTCGAAGAACAAATACAATGAAAATAGCTTTTTTAATGATTGAAGTATCATTTTTCATACAGCCTGCAGTTTTATTTACCTTTTCACACTTAATGTTTATACTCATGGTTTCTAATTGTCCAGAAAATAACTAATAAACTCTTGTCTTTCTCCTTTCTCTGTTCTTTCTGGACAGTGAGGTCCCAGTTTATAGTGAAAATTGAGTCCTTGAGGTCATGACCTTGTGGTTAGTGCTATTAAATATCATCCTGCTTTGCTGCAGTTCTTCAAATGTATTCAATTTTTTCTGTATGATGAGCTGATCTCCTCTATGTTAATGATACCTTGTAAATATTATTAGCATGTTCTTACTTTAATAACCAACATTATTGACAAAATCGATCTGAAGATTTCTTTAAGAAGCTTCATTAGTAACTTTAACAGATTTCTCTGTTTAGCACTATCACTTCTTCCCCTTTTTTGTCAATTTCTCTTACCTCAATTGCACTAATCGCCATTTTTTTTTCTCACTTATGTAGTTGCTTTGCTTGTAGCACCATATGAAACTCTATATTGAAGTCCTTCTAAGATCAGCCATATCATATTCTTTCAGGAACCAGAAATCATACTTTCCAGGATATTGCGTCGTTAACGTGTGATGCTATATTATCTCTGCTTTTTATTTCTTAAAGAGAAGACATCCTTGAATTTCAGTTGTAAAAACTACAAACAGTGTTTGCCATCTATAGTTTCATATCCTGCTTCAGTTATTGCAGTTCTTTCATTTTTATTTTGCTGGTCAGATATACGCAGCACTGATGTTCTTACTTGGACAAGCTTTAGTCGTTCCACTGACCGTGCCTTACCGACTGACTACAGTGTCCACACGCACCTCCTGTCTGTTGTTGAATTGGTTTCATGATATTGCTTTGTCTCTGTTTACCTGTCTTCACTGTTTGCCCTTGTTCACCTGATCTTCCTCTCTGCATGTGAAGACTGGTTATGGAGGCTACGTTATTTTCCCTTGTCCTGGTTTCAGCTGGGATAGAGTTAGTTCTTTTTAACAGCTGGAAGAGTTCTGTGTTTTGGTTTTAGACTGGAATTTGTTAGAAGAACGTTGATAGTGCACTGATGTTTATAGTTGGCACTGAGGCCTCAAGGACTTTTCAGCTGCTGTGTTCTTGCCAGTGTGCAGGAGCACAACAGGATAGGGGGAAGCATGGCTGGGACAAAGCATCCACAACTCCCCTTATGATTCGAACTTAGGTTTAGGACTGAGGGCCAAACTGGCCAATGAAATACTCCACATCAGGCAATGTCATGCCCAATATAAAGATGAGGATTGGCCTGGAAGAAGTCATTTTTCCTCTTCTGGGGACTCTCACTCTTGGACTCTTGGGGTGCTGTTCCTCTCTTGTTCTCTCTTCGGGCCTCTTGCTCGTCTGGGATTGTGGTGTCAGGATTTACTTGTTTTGGGATCATTAGTTTGGGATGGGACCAACCTTGTTCAGCAGGTGGTGAGCAATTACGCTGTGCATCACTTGTTTGTATGTATTCTTATCATTATGTATATATTCATATATTATTAGTAGTAGTATTAAATTGCTCTTATCTCATCCCACAGGTCTCTTTCCCTTTTTCCCCTTTAATTCTCTTCCTCATCCCCTGGGGGTCAGGGAGGGTGAGCAAGCAGCTGTGTGGTGTTTAATTGCCAGCCGGCCTTAACCACGACATCTCCTGACTTCTTCTGATATGTTTTTGTTTTATTCTTTCATCAGTCTTGCAAGACTTTCCTAGACGTTTGTTGTCTAAGGTGTTCCTGCTGAACTTGTTACAGTTTCCCCGAATGTATCTAAGTGGCTGAACATCCTGATTCTTTCCTTATAGGAACATTTCTTGAGGTGCCTGTCAATCTTTATTACCTTGTGAAAAAAAAAAGGAAAAATATGTTGCAAATCAGGTAGGCTTTTATCTCAAGACATTTTCCCTGTCTGGAGCAATCTTTACTAAATTTGCTCTGTGCTGAGACAGTTCAGCTCTTATAATGTAAAAGAAAAGTGTTTTTCTAGCTCCTGTGAGTATCCTTTCCAATTTCTGTGAGAAGTTAAAGAAGGTTTCCTTTTGGTTAATTGCCTGTTGATACATGTACTTGTATGTGATTTCTGAATTATTTTAATTCATTAAATCCAAATGTGTGGCAGTAATTTGAATGAATAACTCCTAACAACATGAAAATGCTTATGACTTCTCTTCTAAGGGGAAGAAATATCTATTCTGGTTATTTTTTCAGGGTTTTAACATTAGTATTCAGGCACATTGTACATAAGACAGTTGTTCTTTTCCTCATGTCCTGTTTGCCTTTAACCCCCTTAGGTAATAAAAGATGCAAGTATGCATAGTGTGATTCAGTTACTATTTCAATATATTTATTATATGAAATATGTTTAATGTATTAATCTTGAATTTGTTATTAAACTGAAAATTTTCATACGTGAGATGATTCAGTACTTGCAACTGGAAAAATTCCTTCTTTGTTGACAAAATCTGATCTGAAATGGAATTGTTTGCATACAATTGATTTGAAGTGTTGCTTCTAATTAAAACATAATTTTGGGCTGCATTTTTCTGTACCCCTTCTGCCCTTCTGTCCTCTAAGTGGAACTTAATGCTATGAGTCTTTGGATTGCTACTCTCTTCTGTTTCCCACCTGTTCAGTTGCATAGGTGCAGCCTTCAGTAACTGAAGCTGATCAAATAGTTAATAGCAAATGTTCTTAAATTAAAATTTCTAACATAATGACACTTTAAGAAAAGGATTGCCTCATATCCCAGTGGCTATACAGGAGCCCTCAACTCATGTTTAGAAGTAGGTGCACAGCTTGAGGAAGTCCTGAGTCCTCTTTCCCTCATGAGAAGGTGGCTGTGCCAGCTGAGGATTCTATGATAGATTATATCCTCGATAAAGTCCCAGGATGGAGAACATTTACTGCCTAACTATTCTCAATCCGCATCAGGAAGAAAGTAGCAGAGTGGGTTTTTGTGTGTACCTTTTTAAAGAACATTAAATTCTTGCGCCGTAATTTGTCATGCGTACTAATTATGCTGTAATAATAGAAAGTTAGGACTCGAACTACTTACATGAGTAATTTTAGTAATTAAAAATATATGGCAGCTAATAGGTTAAAAATTTTCTTTGAATCCTGCTGGGTGCAAGGTGACATCACACTGAAGAGATCACCTCCTTGTCTTCTCTGGGAGCTATTTTTCATTGAGAGTGTTTGTGACGTGGTTTAGGCCTGTGGGGATATATTGGTAAATGACCCCACTTCCACTCCCCCCTCTGCTGAGTAACTATTCCCACTATACTTTTTTTTGTTTCCTTTTAGAAATAAATAGCTATATTGGCATTGAAATGGCAAAATTACTGTCCTCTGTAAGGTAGTTTGCCAAACCAGTGGGTGAAGATCTTGTCCTATATGAACAGATGAAATGTCTTAGCCGTTTTTTTGTTGAAATATGTCTGGAGTTCTGGCACCTGCAAGTTTTTTTTTTTTTCTCCAGAGGCACTATTTTCTGAATGAAACAGAAATGGAACAGGAGCCTGACTTGAAATATACCAGTTAGATATTATTTTAGTCACATTGTTCTTAAAAGAACAATGAGTTTGGATGAGAGACTGTATTTTGTTTGTCATAAGGCTTAATTAAACATTACAGTGAGGCTTTTTTTCTTTAACCTTATCAATATATCCCATGTCACTGATGATCAGTAACTGTGCACAAAACCACTGTTTCTGTTTCAGAGAAATCCTTAAGATTCCTTTACTGTGGTTGCCATAGTAAATGAAGCTACTGGGCAATGGTGCTCAGGCATCTGTTTGAGGGTTATTACTTGTATTCTTTTCTATCTCCCATTTTGTCTCATCATCCTATAATATCATGAGATAGACTGCTCCTGTTCTAAATCTGAGACAACAGCTTTCTTACACAAAATGTCTCTACTGTCTTACGTTATGTTGTCCAGACTGTGAAGCGTGATCATTCAGATCTTTTCATGCTATAGCATCCCCAATACTCCCTTCTTCATTTTAATCTTCTCATATTTGTAGTGATTTCATCTTATAATTTGAGGTTTGCACTGAACTCATGCTGGTTTAGCTGGCAAGTGTTCTTAGGTCAATGTTCGTTTTTCCTCGCTATGGGACACAGGCATCATTCTACTGAACAAAGTGGTAGAAGCCCAGAGGTAACTTACCAGGGTTGAACTCTTGCACAGCAGGCCAATGAACCGGTTAAATTATGTCATTTTAATAGCTCAAGGGTATAATGAATGGCCTTGTAAATTCTACTGCTGACATCTTTTTTTTTCCACTTGCTTGTTTTGGTGAATTGATGATCATCTTGGGTGTAACTACTTTAATCCTATATTTTGCAAGTGTTAGAGCTGTTTGTTACTGGTATCAGCCAATATAATAGAAAGTGGATACATCAGCTTTTTGGGATGCATTCAGCAGCAGGACTGATGAGCAGATTTTTATCTAAAGCATCACGTTGAACAAAATATGACTAAACATAAATCCTGTCAGTGAGTGCTCAGTCAGTTGTAATGTCTGCGGATCATTCCGTACAGTAATGTAATGAGTGTAAGAATAATAGCTGTTTTGTAGATTCTTTTGGTTTTTTTGGTTGTTGTGGGGTTTTTCTTTGTTTGGGCTTTTTGAACACATTGTCTAATTGTTTTGATGGCAAGAGGAAGATGTTTGAAATATTAAGTGTATTATACTTCAGTTTGCTGATAAGAAGCAGTGTTTCCTATTGGAGCATTAGGTTAGGTGTTTTAAGCGTTTGACCAGGTGCTTTACTGTCTTTGAATGTGAGGTGGAGAAATAACACTAGTGCTCATGTAAGTAGTACACTTGGCATAATATAAAAGTATGTATTGGAAAAATAGCTAAGGCTGCTTCCAAGAATACAGTATGTAGGCTATTGCATAGTAAGGCTCTGATGAGAGAGATGAACAGTATGAAATAGGACAAGATATATCTAGATATAGATATGTATTTTTGTATTCAGTAGGGCCATGTTGTGGTTTGTTCCCTGCAGTTCTAAAACATGAATTGTCTAAAACAGGGGAACAGTTAATGTATTCCTCTGTCTGCCCTGTAGCAACCACCTCTGTTTAGGAAAAGTCAGGGTAAATTCTATTATTTTCTTCCCTGCAGTTTGCACGCAAATACTGAATGTTCAGTAACTTGTCAGGATATTCTGTTTAAGTGATTATGATGACAAATCCTTCGACTATGAAGCCTGAACATATTTATATATATTTTGAGCATGTGTGTACAAGAAGGGAATCTGATCTTCACTGCCAAGTAAAATGACCTTTAAACTGAATAATATAATTCATATTAGTTTTTGTAATTCTATATAATGCCTGTTGTATCTCTTCCTATTTCTGTGCTTTTTAGTTCATTTGGAAATAAATATTGCAAACATTTCCCTGAAAGATTTTAGTTTTCTTGTAACATTTTAGGACTCAATTTATAAGGGGGAAAGTTTGAATACAACCTTTACCTTTGTCAAGAAATTGCTTGAGTAGGTCAAGTTTTCAAGGCTTTTGGATTCAATCTGAGTTCTTGCATGTTAGATATAAAAGTTTATATAACACAGACAAGATGATTAAATATCATTGGCAAACGATCAATTATCATTAACTAGAATTCTGAAATGTTTTCATAATCTCTGTACAATTAGATATTGTTTTATATTTGCATTAAACTTCCTTATTTTTCTTAGGAGCTTTTTGAACAAGCTTAAAAAATTCACCTTTTGCCCAGTGAACTTCTGAACACCTATGAAAGTAAAATGTGCTACAGTTGCTGGTGAGAAAAGACAAATGTATGAAAAGTCCATGTATGTGTTCTGTGGGCATTCCAAGAGCAATAATAACATAGGAAAACATTCCCCTTTTTGTTTCAGTAAAGGAACATAATAAATCCGGCTTAGTTTAATACTATCCAAAATTAACTGGAAAGCTCAAAAAAGAAAGTGGAATTAAAATAAAATTCCGTTAAGACTTAGTGCTAGTAGCTCTGCTGTAATGTTCTTTATCCTGGACATAGACAAATGTACCCTGTTTTTCCCTCCTGTCTACGTTCTATGCCACCTTTTTTGTTTTGTTTTATTTTATATTTTTATTAAACCCAGTATAAGGAAAAAAATTACTGAAATTTCTGGTTATTCTAGTTCTACGTGCATCTGTGTTGTCAGTCATGTTGTTATTGGCAGCATTCCAGCACCAAGCTGCGAAGGAAATAACACTTGCTATTTACAGTTTTTTGATTCTTTTGCAAAGTGATCGTTTTACTTTACCATGTAACCGTAATCCTCAGATTTACTATCTTTTGAAAGATTTATTTATTTTTTTTAAGCTTTACTGAGAATGCAAGTGAGACTGCATCACAGCTGAAACTGCTAGGAGCTAAAGACTGCTCAGAGAGTATTTAGAGCTTGCTGTATGTGATCATTCATGTGCACTGTCATGGCAGATTGAGCATGGCCCAGGCTGAACTTCCATAATAGTTTTTTTTGCAGTTGCTCTTCTTACTGCTTTGGATTGGGATACTGGAGTGAGGCAAACTTGTTTTCCTTGTATTCTGAGTAATAACCCTTGCTGCAGGTGCTAGAACAGAGTGAGCAAGCCCAGTTTAAAATAGTGTTGGCATTTTACCCTCTACTTATTCAAAGCTGTGTTTCCATTGACTTCAGCTTTAGCTGGCAATGCTTAGCAATCCTGTGCAGCCAAATCCAGGCTTATATCCGGCACAGAAGAATGAAACACAGCAGTGACCATGGAGAAGAAGTGCTTTGATAGGAAAGTTGTTTAAGCCGTAAGAATTTTAGCCTTTCCCCAGGATCTCATCTCTTCTTTCTGATCAAAATACTACATGTAATGTCCCAGAATCTAGTAAGTAAAAAATGCTGAGATTTCTGTCAGCA
Organism: Tauraco erythrolophus; assembly: GCF_009769465.1. Lineage (NCBI taxonomy): Eukaryota > Metazoa > Chordata > Aves > Musophagiformes > Musophagidae > Tauraco > Tauraco erythrolophus. Next base: position 18,111,101 of record NC_141473.1, on the reverse strand, counting down.
TAACTGGGGTTTTGGTGTTCTCCTAGAAACAGTTAACAGTTCAGAGAGTGGAGGCCATCTTGTTGCTCGGCAGAGTTGGGCTGCATTGTGCCACATACTGGTGCTGGGAGCTTGAAAATCTAGGGCACCATGAAAGTGTAGAACACTGAAATAGATTACTGAAACAGATATTGTTCAGAATATAGGAAGCTTGGAAGCTTAATGGGAAGTTAGCAGGTGGACTGAAATATATAGACATAGGGAAATGTGTCTTTGGAAGGGTTTAGGCACCTGAGGTTTTGCTGCTTGCATACTAAACACTAGGCAGATGAGGTATATCTCTCAGCTCAGTGTGTATTTTATGCTACAAATGCAGATGACCATGCCAGCAAGCATTCGACACATGCATAAATACTGGGCTAAGGATTTTGAGCACGGATGACAGCTAGGCTTGGGCAATGTGTTAGATTCCTGACGTACCTTCTCAGCATAAAACTTTTCACTCTGTGACTGTAGTTTAATCAATTAATGGTCAAGTGTCTCCGCTGCCATAATCCTCTGCAGAGACGGAAGGAAAAGGCCAAGTGCAGAGTCCTTCACTTGGGGTGTAAAAACCCCAAGCATCGCTATAGGCTCAGGGAAGAGTGGCTGGAGAACTGCCTGGTGGAGAAGGACCTGGGGGTGTTGGTTGACTACCGGCTTGATATGAGCCAGCAGTGTGCCCAGGTGGCCAAAAAGGCCAATGGGATACTGGCATGTATCAAGAATAGTGTGACCAGCAGGAGCAGGGAAGTGATCCTGCCCCTGTACTCGGCACTGGTGAGGCTGCACCTGGAATATTGTGTCCAGTTTTGGGCCCCTCGCTTTGAGAGATATTGAGCTCCTGGAGCGAGTCCAAAGAAGGGTGACTAAACTGGTCAAGGGGCTGGAAAATAAAACTTATGAGGAGCGGCTGAGGGAGTTGGGGCTGTTTAGCCTGGAGAAGAGGAGGCTGAGGGGAGACCTGATTACAGCCTACAAATACTTGGTGGGGAGGTAGGGGAGGGGCTCTTTACGTTAGTGATGGGTGATAGAACAAGAGGAAATGGATATAAGCTTAGTCAGGGGAGATTCAGGTTGGATGTTAGGAAGTATTTCTTCTCTCAAAGGGTTGTCAGCCACTGGAATAGGCTGCCCAGGGAGGTGGTTGAGTCCCCATCCCTGGATGTGTTTAAGAATAGGGTGGATGAACTACTTAGGGGTACGGTTTAATGGGAGATTAGGGACGGTTGGACTTGATGATCTCTAAGGTCTTTTCCAACCTGGAAATCTATGAAATCTATGAAAACATACGGCTTGTTTCTGGATCAAGGTGCGTATTCTCCATGTCTCTGACATAGGATATATTGATTGTTTCGTTTTTTACTTGGTTAGTTCCAATTACTTTGTGCTACCTGTTCAAGCTGAAAGAGGTAGTGAAGAAGCCAGGCTGTATTAAGCTCCACTTAACCCCCATTATGGCCCCATATACAGCTCTAGTCTTGGCTTTGTCATTCATAATCTAGTCATACATTTTCTCATTCTTTACCTTTCCCTCTTACCAGTAAAGACATAGTCTGTCTGTTGGGAGGGAACTGAAGTAGTGCTAGGTATGCCTTGCCCTTACATGCCCATGCTCTGAGACTGAAGGAAGCAGGACAAAGCACACTGCATGACAGGGTATGACAAAGGGAAAAAGTTATTTTGATTTCAAATGGTATGCATACATGTCAGTTGCATACTTCAGGTACTGCTAAGTTATCTTTGTTTCATCATTAAGGTAACTGTTAACTTTAAGAATGTATTTTCCCCTCCTGGAATTTGCTGACACATTGATTATGCCTCAGCCATCTCCTGGAATAAGCAACACAGGCATCTGTCCTAGAGGTAAACAGATGTCTTCAAAGCACTCTTTTGAATTGTTCCTGGAGCTGGTTCATTATGGATATTGGATGGAGACAGGAGACCTCTGAAAAATTATTATAGTTGTGTAATTAAAGACTAGCATAATACATATGCACAAAAGTGTAAAACGCAGGTATAATGCAGATTTTTGTATTTTCTCATTTTGTTTTAGTGTCTTGACTCTGCAGGGTTTTTTTTGCAAAGTTACTGTTTATTTGTTGTGTTTTTTTTTTAAATTGAACAGATTATAGACACTGTATTTTGTGACATTTTTGATTAGCCTTACAAGTACGATATTTAATGGTAGAAAGTTGAGACTCAACTTCAACTGGAGGTCTGTTTCACTCTGTGATCCTTTAAAAATCTGGTCCTGCATATGCATTTGTAATTTTTCACTATGCTTAACATACACACTTTGAGGAGGTCTATGTCATGGATGAATGTATAGGTAATAGCCAAGGGCTGGGATTTAAAGTTCTGGGACCTGTGTCTTCTCTAAGAGTTGTTATTACTAAGCTGGTTTTCTTTCTTTCAAGACTAGAGTATTGTAAGAATTGAAATATGCTGCCATATACACGAGAAGCTAACAAGAAAGGAGCTGCTATCTGTACACAGCAAAAGTACAGTCCGACATGGGCAGGCTGGACTTAACCATTTGCTAACTTACTGATGGCTGTGTAGCCAAAGGCACTGCCTTGTAGCTGGAGATTATGCTTTTATCCATAGTGTAGTTTATCTAAGTAGGTCTTAGGATCTTTGTCTTCTAGAGAAGATCCCAGCAGGTTTTCCAGACTTGCTGGATTTTGAAACTGCTTTTCCAAGTTTATTTTTCTTTGTCATTCTGAAGTTTGTATTTTGATTTCCATTCATGGTTCTAGTGCCAAAACTTCCTTGCAAAGTTCTCATGTGCTGCTGAGGACCTTTGTGAATTGTTTCTGCTGTTGGGATTGTTTGGCGTAGTTTAGTAGCCTGTGGAAAGAATTCAAAAGGCAAATCCGGGAGATGGAACAGTGTCAGTTCACAAAACCAGGAGAACCTGTTCATACTGAGAAATAAGGAGACATCAATCTGTGCATCTGTGTGCAGAAGCACCAGGCTTTTTGGAAGAAATTGCTGAATTTGGGAAATAATCTTCAAATCTGCTGAGTACAAATGAGTTACTACTGAAAGGAAAGCTACAAAGAAAAGTGGTAGTAGCCCTTTTACTTAGAAGCTAGAGTGTCAGCCCTGACTTGTTTGTTTTGTCACCCACACTACACAAATCTGTAGTTAGCATGCATTATACTTATGTGCATGCCACAACATACTTGTAAAAATCTGTTGTGTCTGAATTTCCTTCACTTGATTTAGCTTGCTCAAGTACTATAGGGGGAAGTGTTATAATTGCCTAGGTAGAGGGTTTTGATTAAATTGACCTTCCTATCTCCAATGTATGTCTAATTTAATCTTGAAAATATGTCGCAGGTTTGTACACCCTTTAAAAGGTTAGAAAGATCCTACATTCTAGCAAACCTATTCTGCATAGCCTTGCCTTTGATGCTACAATTTTTTTTTCTCACCTTTTTTTCACATGTGTCCATGTGCATAGCTACTTGGGAAGCTGTAGAACAAAGCAGGACCTCCCAGGGATTTGCTGCTATAGTAGTGTACTAAAATATAACATATATATGTTAATAAAGGACAATTAAATTCAGTCTGTAGGCTGTGTCCTCTTCTGAACTCACTCCTTCCAGCCTCTAAGACTGTAATCTCAGAAATGTTTAGAGCTGGAATAAACTGTCATTGTGGCAAAAGCAGCAGTCGTGCCCTTTTGCTGTCCTGCCAGTGCTGGTTTTGCCAGCTCAGCTCTGCTACAGCTGTATAGTAAACTGGCTGAGGGGACTGAACTGACTTGAAAATGCTTCTCCACTCCTATTTTAGGATATAAGCTGTATGTTACTTTCATATTTGTCTTCAGAAAGATGCCATAGTTCAGTACTGTAACACCTGACCTCCTTACATATTCACAGTATGTATATATAAAAGGTGTTTAAGAGAAACAAGTAGAAAAAGACAAGTAAAATTCTTGCTTTGATGGAATAATATGGATCCTATTTAATCAAGTTACTAATATATCACAAGAACGGATTTTTTTACATCCAAGTTACACTCTTTCTTTTCAATCTAGCCTTGTATTTCCTTTAAGAAAGTGAGTGTGAAATGAAACGAACTCTTCTCTCTTACTACATATTACCAAGCAGTGGATTGTTTTAGCCGAAGTAAAGTTTTCTATTAGGAGGATAAATTACCTCAGAGTTTTGGGGTGGGCTTTTTTCCATTTAGTTGGGGTTTTTTTGTGTCTGTATGTGTGTTTTTTTTGTTTGTTTTTCTGTATGTATTGATCCACTTGGATAGGTGAACAAGTACTCTTTTAAATACAGTATACAAATGTTGGCATCCTAAACAACTGTGGAAGACATGAAAATAATCAACAATGAAAACTGAAAATCAGTGAGCTCATTTGAACTTTAGTGCTTAGTATAGCTTCTAACAGAAATCAAGTATTATTCTTTAGACATCATGTTTGACTGCCAAAAAATGCTCAATAGATGAAATAAATGTGTGGAGAAAATAATGCTAGTTCACTTACAGAAAATACAAAATTAACATGTTAGAGAGGGGAAGTTGGATCTTTAGTGTAGAGTAGGCAGACTGTGGGAACATGAGATTTTTGGCAGTAGTGAGATCTGTATTTCAAAGCTTTCCGTAGCAGTAAATTTTTAATAACATGTATTTATTTGAATTCCAGAACAGGAGTATTAAAAGAAAGTTTAATTATATCAGAGAGCTCATTCTCTCCTTCAGTTTTATTTAAAGACAACCTAAGAAAAAGAGGGTTCAAGAGAAGTAATACTTATTAAGACAAAACTTGTGTTACATTTTCTATGGATACTGCTGCTTCTTGTCTGAGGATTTTAAATTTTATACTTTCAAGCAAGAAGATTATCTTGTAGTAACCAGCATGTGGAAAAAACATTGTTCCAGGAATTTTGAGGGCATATTGCAATGAAAGTTTCAGTTTGCACAGTAAGATGCTTTATTAATTGTAGCATAATATAGTGTACGAAGAAAAACTTTTATCTTTTACATACTTGTGCTTTACATTTTGTTAATGATACTGATGAGAATAAGAAAATGAATGTTTTTCAGAAACTGACTGCAAAGGGGACCATTCTATTATGCTGTCCCATTGCATATAGTACTCTAGATACATGGGCATGGGTAGATTGTTCCCTCTATGAGATTGTTCTTGAACTTTAAACTAGTTTTTTTAATAAGCTTGCTAAAGGTTGTTTGTGTTTTGTTTTATTTTTTTTCCCTTCTCTTCTACTTACTTAAAAAACAGAAGCTGAACTACAGTGAATTAAAACTGAGAGATTCTAACAATACAAACCAACCGTTGCTCAGGTTTTTGAATGCTCTAGTCTGAAAGTGATGCACATCCTATCTCCTTTTTGTTTTGTCTTTCATCTCCTGTAGTTTCCTTAAACCTGTGAGATTCATGTTAGACATTTGCACAGTTACTTGGTACTTTCTGGAACAAGTGTACCTGCTGGCATCTTGAGCACGGCTTGCTTCTGCTCTGATGTTAAGGGAGCACTGTGACAGAAGGTAGATGATGAAGCTGTAAAACAAAAATCTCTGAACTCTGAACAATTTCACTTCTCCAGTGTAAACATTAATATGGCTTTATGTCTAGGTTTTTATTTAAGTGATAATTTTTAGAATTAACTATTGTTTGTATATGTATTTTTAGAAGTATTAAAAAGCCTCTCTGCATAGCTGTACTGATGAAAACAGCCGTTGCAAAACACAGTTGCATTTTAACAACTGTAGGCTTATATTTATCAATTGTTTTTCATAATATAAAAAGTTCTGTCAAGAAGAAATGTAGAATGGGATGCTGGAGTCTTATAAAATAAGAAATGAACCTGTGTTAGAAAATTATTTTTTCTGTAACGGTCTTTCTTTCCTTTTTTTTTTTTCCTTCTAGGACCGGAATAGGCCCTATGACACTTTTAACTTGCACTCTTTGGAAAATTCCTTAATGGATATGATAAGGACTGATCATGAGCCTCTGAAAGGTAAACACTACCCTCCCAGTGGCCCACCAATGAGTTTCGCTGATATAATGTGGAGGAATCATTTTACAGGTTAGGAATATTCATATGTCCATGCTTGCTTGGTGTTTAAACAAAAATCAGCTTTTCAGTATTGCTATAAACTTTTTGCTAATGAATGAGTTGTCAGTTATGTAAAACTTCTGTTTTCCCATCTTAAGATAATCATCTCTGCTGTAGGAAGATAAGGTGAAATGTGTTTACATTTATTATTTATTACAGGTGCACAATCATAATATTATCTAACTGACATTTCCAAAACTTGGTTTTGTGTATCAGCAAGTTGCACAATTGGATCTCCTGTTGCAGTGACTTTGTTCAGAAAATGTGTAGTGCACCTGGAGTCTGGTTGTTATGGTCAACATCTTACTCAAAGTTAATACTATTATTTTTGGATCATCAGCTAGTATACAGGGTTCTAAAACAGCTACTGCATCAAGCTTACACTCCTCAGTTGTTTCAGGTTTCTTTTAAAAAATCGTATCTTAATTTGGATTTCAAATTGTTAGGAGCCAAAAGCTATTAGATGTTGTTAAGTGCTGGGAATGTTTTGATTATTTATGCTTCTACCAGGTGTAGAAACCATTTCTAATACTTAGCTGATACTGAATAGTGAAAGGTTGTGGCAGCATTTCAATGAATAAATATTCCTGATCGGCCTGCACACTCCTCTGTCTTAATCTTTCATGGATTGTTTAAAAATAGGTACACATAATTGCTCAAATGCATTCTTGCTGACTTTGAAGCTAATAGTAAGCCATATACAAAGGAAGTATTGAGCTAGAAACGATTTCCAAACTCTTAAAAACTCAGGACACTGGAACTGATAGAGAAGAAATTTACTTGGGTGTGGCACTTCCTATGCTAATGCTTATGCACATACTTTTCTGATGTCACAGCTGCCTCGTTTGCTCCTCTCCCTATTTATCCATTACGTGTGGAAAAAGATTTTTTTTCTTGGTCTAAGGTCTTGTGCCTTTTTCACCATCTTTCTGGGTACAGAGAATTTTTTACAACCATACCAAACTGGGTTCTGTACTCTCAGCTCTTTTAACTTGTGCTTTCCACTATTATCTTGAAATTTGCTGTGCTATAGCCTTCATGTGTCTTTAACCATAATTCAACTGTCTAAAATGACAAGAAATACTGTCTCATGCCTATTCTAGTCATAGTCCTCCAAAATAAGTGTTAACCTGAAAGTTATAAAAACAAGCTCAACAAAATGAAGATTTCTGCAGGATACACGTTTCATATGGCTAGTCTGAAAAATAAAAAAAAAAAAAAAAAAAAAAGAAATCCAAATTGTGAATAAGAAGATTTAAGTATTTGTTTTATCTTATTAAATGTATTACAAACTCCATGTTTTTTAAATCAGTATTTATTTGTATATATAAAAATTGAGACTAATTTTTTAAGGACTGAATTTCCATATGAACTTGAGCATGGAAAAAATGAGAAAGATTGGATTAGAAATTGTATTACTCTAGAAAAAAGCTTTAACATTGTATAAGTGCAATTTTGCTTATACTTTTATTATTGCATCTTTATAACCATTTAAAAATGTTTTTGATAGGAGTATTGGGACATAAAATAATAATGGGTACACATCTCTTATTCTTTTGTGTTGTTGGGTCGTTCTATCAAGGATAGTTTCCAATACTCAGCTGAGCTGGCCTATGTAAGTGTTGCAACTGGCATATTCCACAGCTGCACCTAAGTGTCATAACGCTATTTAATGTTGGTATGTTGCATGAGGTGGAAATGAAGGGTTCTACTAGGTTGGCAACTTCTACTAGGTTGTCAATTTATGTGAGAGACTGACTAGTTTAAATGGACATTTGAAAGCAGTAGGAACTGTTTCCTTTTGCTCAAACAGTAAAAACTAGAGACTTGGGTATTAATTGTAAAGTTTGAGTTGATCTTTTCCATTTGCCAGTGGGACTGTTAGCTCAACTTTTTGTCTGTCAAACATTTCTGACACCTGCTGGATGTGCTCTAACTATTTCATTTTTGTAGTCAGTGCTGCTCGCCTGTTTTGACCTTCCTGCCTTGTTGCTCAGCTCTTTTCCAGCTTCCTGTCCAGTAACAACTGGAGAAGTCTTGTTATTAATCTCCGTCTCTCCCTAGTTGTTTTTTTCTTTTTTTTTTTTCCCCCATTGATATATTTAATTCCCTGTCTTGCTTTCTTTTCCTCCTCCCTCCAGCTACAGGGCTTACTTTGCTGACCTCCAGCCTTGGCTCGACCTAGTGTGCGCTTTCCTCTACTCCTATTTTCACACTACGCAACATAAATGGCAATATTTGTAGGAGTGGCTGTTTCAGGATATGTTCATTCTCCCTTTCAAGAAGTGTTGTCTTCCTCTGTGTTACACAGATCTTTGTTACTATTTTAACTGAATCCTTTTCATAAAAATGTAACTATTTTTCTGCAAACATTGATCCACTTCTCGAATCACTTTCCTATTGCATTTTCATTGTTGCCTTTTCTGTGAAATTCGGTCTTGACTCTTCACCTCTGCCTCCAACTTTCTGTGCTTCCCCTACCAAGATGCAGAAGGTTTTCAACTGTTGTCCTTCTCTGCACCTTCCTCAGATTTCACTTAATCTTGTCCTCTAAACTCACTTGCTTTTTCCTTATTTGTTCCACTCTCTTCTAGCTCTCCCCCTTAAAGTAGCAGCACATTTTAGTCTGTAATCACCTTGAGAAAGTAAGTGATCGACTGCTTGCTTTTGCTTAAGTCATTGTCACGTTTTCATTTATTTTCAACTTGAAGCTTTCTGAATATATTGGTTCTGTACTTCAGCTTGGTTTTCCAGTTTCTCACAGACATACCTGTGTGAATGCCTCTTGTGTGAAATTTCATCTGCTCTTTCTGGAATTTTACTAACTTAACCAAATCTCAGGGCTACTTTTACCTCCTCTGTCTTTCATAGTAAATGTGGGTGCGTTTTTTCCCTTTAAGTCTTGCCTTCCTCTGGCGTCTGCAACTGTCCTCTCTTAGATTTTGTGCATCTTTTTCTTGTGTAGATAGAAAGTAAAACAACCACAAAAATCCTGGTTTAAAAAACAATCAAAGGAAAATAATGAAATGGCTTTTAATTGACATTTTAAATTGTTCACTTTTTCTTAAACGAACCTTGTTTTCTCAAACTAACAGTGCTTACATGTCAGTTGGCTTTATATTTACTATCCAAATTTTTAAACTGAAAGGGTGAAAAGATGACTACCAAAAGCCTCTGATTTTGAAAACACAGAAAGATTTGATTCTAGAAAAGCTATGCATGTCTTGGAGCCTCCAATGCGTGTTACAAAGCCAGTGCAGCTATTTCGGGATCATTTCAGCATGCTGTTGGCAACAAAGTCTTCTGCAAACGAGTATTTTAGAAGTACTGTCTGTATATATTCATTAATAAAATATTGCAGGCGGTTTATCTGAAGTTTGAAACTTTGCTTGGAACGTAGGCCTTCTTGCCATATGTGCCCCTTCATTCCAGCAGATACTTGAAACAAAAAGTAATTATCTTTGAAACAGAACAAGAGCTCTAGATTAGACTGTGGATAGGAGGGTTAACCGTATAAAAGATTCTGATACGAAGAACAAATTGAAGTGGTTCTGGGATATTTTCTCCTCATTTGGGAGTATGAGTTCCTCATGATCTGCATTGTTCAGTGGAGGTAGTGGAGAAGCTCAGGGGTGAGAAAGGAAGAATCTGTCCTCATGTTTGTAGTAGGTGAAGCTTCATACGTTCTCTGAATCTGAGATATGATCAGACTTTGTCCTGCAGGCTATGGAAATTGAGTTTATTTCAAGGTCACCAAAGCAGGTCACTTTTTTTGAAGCATGATCCACTTGGCCTTGAGAGGGCATGTGATTAAGTGACTTTTTCTGGGAGGTGTTCCTTTCAAGTGTGGAACAAGAGAAAAGCTGAAGGATTGTTAGCACAGCAGAAATCAACTGATCCTCAGTCTTGTAATACTGAATTACTTGTATTGCGCGAGTGCTAAGACAGTCTGATTGGCAGGCTAGCTTGGTGCTCTCAAGCTAGCAAAGCTAAGGTCACTTTTCTTTTTAAGTGTTTCTTGTCGTAAGAGAGATTTGATACCCAGCTCTGAGCTTTCTGAACTTCAATAAATTACCAGCTTATCCATCTATCTTCGTTTTGTCTCCAGTCCAGTCTTGGGAGAAGGTGTTCACAGTCAGCTCTTACTCCATTTCTGTATAAAACTGAATTCTTTTTCTCAGCTTTTCCTACCAAATAGGGGGTACCCTGCTGTGGGTTCCTGTCCTTCTGTCCTCATAGTCTGTGAACTTTACAAATTGTTCGCCGTTTTCGTGCTTTGAGATCTAAAGAATGTGAACTCATTAAAAAAGAAGTCTCATTTTCTTTTCCTCTAAGACAGTTAGGCAGACTTCCTTACCTGCTTTCTCTGCCATCAGGAGCAGCTTCAACATTTTCCTTCTATTTCAGTCAATACCCATAAACCCTTTTCTCCTTTCAAAAAGGAAGAAAAAAAGAGGAAAAAGTACAGCAAAGGAATTGTTAAGCTACTTCTAGTTAAAGATGAATTACTGTATATGGCCAATATGGTTGTTTCCTGTGACAGTCATAAGCAGCCTATATATGACAGAAGTGTGCAATATTTTTCCAAGATGCTTTTCCTGAACTGCTGTCTTATTTGTTTTCTGAGTTGTCGGTAAAATATATGATAAGCTGCAAAACCATGGGAGAGAGTTTAGCTTTACTGAGGGAAGGATATATTTGCACTATTTTGTAACCTGTTGGTATTTACATACTGTTTCTACCTAATGATGTAGGGTGAAACTGAATTATCAGAATAGCTATGGGTAGATGCTGCTTATTACTGACTCAAACATTTCTTTCCTACATCAAAGTGTCTCCTGCCTATGGTGTAATATGTCACTGTTGCAATATGTTTATCTGTGTCAAACTATTGCATTACAACACAAACAGAGCCATTCTGATCTACAAAAAATATTTTGATCAGTAGTAACTAGCAGCTGCCTTTGTTCTATTTTAAAATAATTAAATAAAATATTTCAGCTGTGTTAGATCGTATGCTATCCACATGTGCTACTGACAGGTCATGAAACTGAATCAAAATATGAAATTGAGGAGAGAAATCATGTCCCTTTATTTTAAATTTACTGTTAGAGTAGATAACTCTTAATATCTGGGTTTTATTCTAAATCAGAGTGGAAACAAACTTTGTGAAATCCCCAAATAACAAAAATTCAGATGTTTTTTATAAAGTACCAGTGTGACACATCTTCAAGTACAAGTATTTGGTGAGAATACATGTACAAGGACAATGTCAAGAGTTGGTTTTATTAAAACTAACTTCAATGGATATCATACTGTAGAAGGATACATAAAATATGTGCTGATTACATCATAATGTTTCAGTACAGTGTACATGCTCCCTGACTATCTTAGCGTTTGTTGTTCTGAGATTGTTTGATACTTTCAGTACAAATGTACAACAGTTCAGAGGTAGAAACAGCATCGGTGGGGAAGCTTTTTACTTGATTTTCAATACTTAATATGAATGACGCCCATATATTTGCACGACAGAAAACTGAAGTTATTGGGGTTTTACTGTTGTAAAGACTGTATCAGGTCATATGAAAACTAAGTAAAATTTAAGATTTAAGTTGACATTTAACTTAACTGTGTTGTTTATGAAGTTTGACAGTAGCGTTTGAAGACTATGTGCAACTTAGACAATATTGTAATGCATCTAGAATGGACCTTTACTTTTCCATCTTGATCTTCAGTTAACTCAAATGCATGCCACCAGATTTTGTTTGGCTCTGATCGTTCATAAGCTTTTTGTAAGCAAAGCAGTAAGTTTGCCACATGACCTGAGAAAAGTGAAGGTGAATGGATCATATTTGTTTTTGCAGTCAGCAGCTGAACACAAAGGTCGTGCAAACAGAGCAAATGTTGTCATCTCAGTTCTAGAAATGGTGCCACCCAGTTAAAGCTTTTTGCGACACTTTCCTTATAAAAAAGTGCACTGTAACAGCGTTTCTCAAAATCTTGATGCTCATCAGACATCTTTCTGTAAATGCACGTGAAAACCGGAGCGAGCAGACAGATGTGTTTGCATATCTATTTGTGTGTAAAATTAGGCCACCAAGCTAATCCTTTTAAAGGAAACATACTCTGCTTCCTTTCATTTTGAAACTGCTTATTTTAGAAAATCCTCTTTAATTTTTTTCTCAGTACAGAATATGACCATTAAATGGTTCATATTTCTTAAAATAAGTGCTTTCTTCAATGATCTTGTAGTATGATCATACTTCCTAATTTGCTGCCGGCATCCAGCATGCCCTTATCTTTGATCTGCTGAATCTATTTTGGGTGGGATTGGTGGAGTTTTTTTCATTTGCTTTGTTTAGTTTGAGGAACAAAGATACAGATATAATTTTTTCTTTCTGTTTATTTCTATTTTTTCACTGTACTATTGAAGACTGGCCTCACAGAGACCCAAAGCTCTTTCATTTTTTTTTCCCTCCTTCAGTTCTCTACAGTTTTGAGAGTTTCGTATATTTTAGCAGAGATGGCTAATGGAAAAGTCTGCTTACATATTGGTTTATTTTATTCCTCTCGAACTCGCCAATAAGAATACTGATATTGCTCTTTTGAGTACAGCTTTAGAACTACATATAGAATGGGTGTATGTGTACATATACTTATCTGCCCCCTACAAGTAAAACCACATTTCTTTTAATGTTCATCAGGTCTTGCTTTTAGAGTGCTAATATTTTGAAAACTGTTTTCAAGCTAAAAATGTTTGCACTACTTAAATATATGCAAGACCTGTGTGTTTTATTGGAGCAATGTAATTTACTTATGAAGAGATTTCCTTGTAATGTATATGCTGTTATATGTTATAGGTTGCTTTCTCTGTTGATGGCATATATTTGTTTAGTCAGTGATGGGAAGAAGTTAGTATCAGCAAGCTTTATTACTAATACTCAGAGCTGATAGTTCACATTCTGTTCACATTGCCACAATGTGTATCTGTACAGTAAAAATATATACATGTAAACACAGTAATAGTTCTTCATATTTCCCATCTGACAAACAATGGTATTTTTGTTCTGCTGAGTATGTTAATGTGTAAAAGATATGTAAGTCTCAAGTAGGTGTTTAAATTATGGGTGTGAACAAATGGCAGATAGGCTTAAAAAAGGAAGTTTTTTGAGAAACCCAGGAAACTTCTTCAGGGAGTTACCTTTTATTTTTATAATTCTTTACACAGACCATTGCTTACACAGCTCTTTTGAAATAATTTTGGGCATGTGTGTTGAGTTAGTGTAGGATCGGTTTTGGGTGTCTGTATTTTTGGGCGAAGAGGAGAGAGACTCGTCTGAGGTCTAGTCAGGTAAAAATGATGAAAATTCTTCTCTATAAACACATGCTTCATGCTTTTTGGCCTTTCGTGAATCATGGAGCAAAGACTCATAGTTGAACTGGGGTATGGATGGGGGTGTGTGGGGGGGAGTGTTAGGTTGTGGTGTGAGCTAGACCGCTGAATGCATATGGGTCAATCTTGTTTCATATGTTTGTGGGAATGCTAGTCTTTGATTTTTTTTTTTTTTTTACTTTTCTGTGTCTAAACTTTGCTCTACCTCACTTGCTACCTGTCCGCCCAAGTAACTACTGCTGTTTTGTAATGCTTTTTGTTGGCTTCAACCTTGAAATCATTTGGTAGAAGAGATAAGAATGATAAAGGAGGTATTATTACTAAGGAAGTGTAGCAGACCTAGTCCTGTTGCCAGTTTCATTTGACCTTGCCACACAAGTCTCTAGTCATAACTTGTAATTGATACCAACAATGATCTTAAGAACTATGTGAGAGGAAGTTCTTGTTCCCAATAAGTTCAGGACAGGCCAAAAGCAGGCCAGCTTTGCTATTTTCTAGCAAATCTTATGCCAAATACGAATTGCTGAATTGATATAAGTGGACAATCTTGGTGAAAGCCATGAGGTATAACAGTGTAAGAAGTTTTATTCAATATATAACCAACAAACATTGTTTCTTGGAACGTTGCTTGTAACATGAAAATGATGGGAATAGGTAACTGTAATCGTAAAACGTCCTTCACTGAGTTGAGTGTTCGTGTCCACAAGCTGACTAGGATTTCACCAGTTCAAAAACCATAGAGCACTTAGGAAGACAAAATGAATAAAAAGAGAAAATGATTTCAGCAATCTCTTAAAGCAAAACCAGTAGTTACAGATCTGGAATTGGTTAATCACTGGTGTTTGTTTCAGACGTGGGAAAATAATGATAATACTAGCACATATATACAAAGATGAAATCAAAGATCGGTTTTACACTTAGTTGTAAACAGATTACTTATAGCGGCTTTCCAGTACCTGAAGGGGGCCTACAAGAAAGCTGGAGAGGGACTTTTTACAAGGGTGTGTAGTGATAGGACAAGGGGCAATGGATTTAAACTGAAAGAGGGGAAATTTCGATTAGATATAAGGAAGAAATTTTTTACATTGAGGGTGGTGAGGCAGTGGAACAGGTTGCCCAGAGAAGTTGTGGATGTCCCATCCCTGGAAGTGTTCAAGGCCAGGTTGGATGAGGCTTTGGGCAACCTGGTGTAGTGGAGGATTTCTCTGCCCATGGCAGGGGAGTTGGAACTAGATGATTTTTAAGGTCCCTTCCAACCCTAACCATTCTACGATTCTATTATACTCATAGGCTTCAGTATCTGCTGAAAATAATGGATTGTAAAATTGAAGTTAAGGAGACCACTATAGGCAAGCCTGGCGTCAGATAATGTCAAAAAACTGCAATAGTGGTAAAGCTGTGCCTAATATCCAGGTTTGTTATTTGTGGAACAACATTCTGTCTCAAAACTGTTCATGTAACTTGAAATTATCTAGACAAATGAAAAAAATCAGATTATCTATTTGTGAAAGATTTAATATTCGTATGTGAGAAGGGTATACTTCCTTAAGTTATTGGAAAGATTTCAGAACTGTTTCAAAATCATTACTCTCTTCTACAAAGAATGAGGTGAAGTTAAATTCCGTTTAACATCATCATAACTACATAATCATAACAACATAATACAGAAGAGAAGATACACACACTTGAGATATGCTCTAAGAAGGAATCAGGCTCTCTGCCGTGACAAGTATATCGGACATACAGCAGAGCACTTAGGCAGTCGAGCCAAAAAAGTCTCTCCAAATGCTATTAGGAGAGAGTGTTTAAGGAATTTAATGACATAAGATATGCAAAAGAGCAGCCTGGGCTATACAAGAATCATTAAACTCTCGTTTATACTCTGAGATGTTTAAAGAGCAAGAAGTATGCAACTGAATTATTATGTTTTTTTAATTAGAAATTGAAAAGACATACATAAAAGAGTGATTATTGTTGCAGCCTAACTACAGTAATATAAGTGCGTGTTATAAAAGCACATGATTGAAAATATACTTGGTAGATAGTTATGAAACCAAGACAGGCAAACTGAAAATGGCAGATGTACGCTGAATACAAGTACTGGGGATGTTGTTACTGGAAGGGTTCCTATTTATGACTTCAGTGAACTGCTGGAGTCCATGGCTTCTGTGCTCTGACTTCTCTGTGTTTCAGCTTACTGCACTTAAGGTTCTTGAAAAGTAGAAATTTTATCCAGAGATTTCATTTTAAAGCTGTAATTAGAAATATGTGCTTATAAGCACATAGACTTCATAAAGATCCAGGTAGCTTTTCTTAAAATAGATTGTTTTCTGATAGTAATTTCTGAGTTTAGCCTAAAAAGTACATATTCTTAATGACATGTCACAGTTTTACATTGCACCTTTAAATGAATAGATTTATAATTTCCTATTTGTGCACTCTTCTTGTGCCTTAGATAATTATGCAGTTTCATAATCTGCGTATGGCCTCTTTTTTCAATTGAATAATTTGCTTTGAACAGCAAGATATTAAAATGTTGTAGCTAACATGAAAGGCTATATAATTATTGGTAACTAATTTTCTTATGATTGGTGCATTACCAGTCTATTTTGAATGCTTTTAATACAGGTGTGTTTTGCAGGTATTCTGTTAATTTGTTTCCATAGAATTGCACTAGGGGACCTCTGAAGATGCACAGAATTATCCCACACTGTTGCTTAGCTCAGTGTGAGAACGTGTCCTTCTGCTTGTGCTGCTCTGTATTTCTGCTCCTCTTGAAAGATAGCTGACAAGAACTGTTTAAAAATAGCAGGCCAAGGGCAGGTGACAAAATGTCATGCAAGCAGCACCTGGTCCAGCGACAGCCTGGAGGGAGGAAAAAAACAAACCCAGATGTCACAGATATGATTCTATTTCTGAAGCTGGTCAAACAGCAGAATTTCAGCTTCAGCAAAGGAACAGAGAAGGGCCCATCCAAGCATTATGCATTCAAATTTTACTCTAGTTTTTCTCATAGTGGTTCCCTTTTTTTCTGTTAAAAGTCTACAAGTATAGATTATTGCATACACCTTGTCTCTTTACAAGTAATGCCTGTAACCTCGCACTCGATAATATGCTGTTAAGGAAAAGGGGATTAATGTCAATCTGGCAAAATTTCTGAAATATTTTAGCACAAGCTTATACTAACTGAAATAATGGCAGCTTTAATGTTTCTGCAGTACCAGATTAATGTGAAAATATGTATAGGAAAATTATGTTTGTAATGAGGAAATCTGAAGTAGTTAATGAAGATCTTTTTAAGAAGCTTTACTCAAGGAGTTGGAAAGTAAAAATGGAAATTTTATTTGCCCTCCTTCTGCCTCCACTTCTTTCCGAAGGTTGCTTGCTTCATAGTCATATTGTGGTGGCACTATTCTTCTAAAAGAATGAGAAAATGGTAATGTGAAGAAAATGTATATTTGCTTTTCTTAAATTGCTTGTGACTTAGTTTCAGAAGAGGATGAAACTTCATGTTGCGTCTGTTCAGAATCAATAGTAATTACAGCACAGCAGTCTCTGACTGGAAATAGAAGGCTTTGACTTACTGATTGGAGCTAAAAATGTTGGAGAAGATTGCCTTTAGTTCTGCTTTGTCAAAGCTTATTTGTTAAAACTTGGTTTTGCAGAAGTATAGGAACTTAATGGTTATATTGGTTCCTCAGTATAGTGAGTGGTTCTAGAGCTCCCACATTTAAGTGCCAATGTAGCGAAGAAATGTAAACTGCCTGCTTCCTTAGCTCCCAAGCTTAACCACAAATCTAGAGATTCGCAAAGTGTATGAAATCGATGGCAAGTTGTAACTTGTGTTACTTACATTACTTACTGAAGTAAATTTTTATGTGACTGTAATGATCCTTTTATATCTTTTTCCAAACAAGGACTAATACTAAGTACATCTTTCAGATTGTTTTGAGTGTGTTTAATTAAGAAAGTGCTGTTACAAATTCTTCAGGGTAAGCTGTTAATACTTCAGCACAGTTAAATAGTGTTTAAAATGAAAACTAATCTGGACAGTAGTAGAGTTGGTCATTTCTTGCTTTGACAGTAAGAGTAGATTTCAGGAGACTGTCCCCTTTGAAACAAAGTGACTGTTAATTTATTCCCGCTTCCAGTTCCTGAAGTCATCAGAGATCTTCTTAAGCCAATTTATCAATTGTTTGTTAAATCTCACCTGAGAAAACTGGTACTATTTTGCGCCTCTCTAGCTTCCTGGAAACTGGCACCAGCAGAATTCTTTTGAATTTCATGGTGAACTGTCTCTATATGATGGTCCCATCTTACGGGTCAAGAAAAAATATTTGTATTTGGAGTACATATGCATGTATTCCATGAGAACAAGGCTCCCTCCAATCCAATATCTTATCTCAAGTAGTAAGTGATAGCAGATTCTTAGGGAAGAATACAAAAACAGGGTAAGCATGCTGTCTCCAGTGATCTGTTAACTCGAGAGCTTCTAGTGTCACAGATAGGATGGAAAATAATGATCAATTTTTACCAGTTAAGTGGATTTTTTTGTAATGCTGTACTCATTATTTGAAGCCTACTGTAAATGGCATCACTGCAGCAAGGTTGAACTTTGAGTCCTTATTTTGAAAGAATAAATGTGATAGTTTCCTAGTACAAAGCAAAGGGATGTATTAAAAACTTTCCTTATTTACTTTGTGATTTTCAGTATTTCAAGTATATAACATTAAAGGTACTACAGTGTTAAATGTCTTAAATGTGTATTCTTGGGAAGTTGTTTTCAGTAGATGAAAGATTCAGCTACCCTGACTCTTCAGCCCCTTGAGAAATTTTTCATACTAATGAATTTAATTCAGTTTTGAAATAAAAACATTAAAAATAGCTTTTATTTACGTTGCAGGGCGTATGGGAATAAACTTCCATCATCCAGGAACAGACAATATTATGGCTCTTAATAGTAAGTAGTTAATATCTAGTGACTAATATTGTCATGTTCAATATTATTTCTCACATTTGCTGTGTACATAGCTGTACAATCAGATATAAATATGTGTAATAATATTTGCATAGAAGTTTATGTGCATTATCTTAAAATGATTTTCATAAATCAATTATCTCTAATTTTATTGGTAGAATTGGTGATTCTATATATTAGCTTTATAATAGCTTTGTGTGTTCCACTGGAAGCTTCATAATGCCTCCTATAGCTAATATTGCAAAACAATCTCTGCTGTTCCCTCTTTTGTGAGTGTGTATGTGTGTTAATTTTTGATATCTTTCTGATGTATTTCTTCTTTTTGGGATGAGTTGTTACAAGTTTTGCGTACAATTACATTGACTAATGAAGTTTGCTTTGTTGGTTTCCGTAAAACATTATGTGGACAGGACTGGGGAGAAAATTTAGACATCTAAATAATGAGGAAAAAGTGTGGGGCTGAACTTCACTGAAAGAATATAGCTTTTGTTTGTGTTGGAAAATAAAAATACATTTAAAAAATCCAGTCATGAACACATGCATTCAAAAAACCTGCCAAAATGGATCTGGAATCTCGAGAGACAGCCTTCTATCATGTAGCAAGGGTGTGGGGTGTTAGGCATCACCAGCATAATGTAGAACTGAAGCATGCAAATCAAAACATAGTTATTGTCCATCTAATCCTAAGAAACGCTAACTGTTTTGAAATGTCGGTTTTTGCCTACAATGTTATGTTAGAGGTGTTAGGATTAATTTACTAACTTCTCTAAATTTGTTTTGCCTTTGTACTGTCTATGTAAGTTATACTGTGTATAGTTGAAAACTGCAGGTTTTTTGTGTAGTAGCAAACAATTGAAAAATAATTTTTAAATGTGAATAACTGAAAATTTGTAATAGAGAAGATGCAAGGTTTTCCAACACTTGGCTTTCAACGCCAGCTTTTGGACTCTGCTTGTTCTCTTTTTCTTAGTTTTACACTGTTAACTATGAGCTGATATTTTGCGGTTTCTGTTGTTGTAGTTATCATATATGCCCAATTTTCTTATGGGCACATGAAATTATGGGAAATCAAGTACTTACGTGGGAGAAATGCTCTATTTAAGATTTTATTAAAAGAGGAAGCTGTTCATGTGGGGTGGTGTGTGTGTAAATAGGTTCTACACAGTACAGTCTGCTGCTGTTGACATGAATTCTGGTCTTAGAATGGGTTTGTTGTTCTAACATGGGCATTTCAATAAGCTGATTGCAATAGTAATATAATTGTGAAGATGGGAGATTATGATTGAGTTCTGAGTTGTTTTAAAAACCGGACTGTTTCTGTGGAATATATAGCAGTATTTCTTGGAGTCTTTTAAAAGATGGGAATCATAGAATCATAGAATGGTTAGGGTTGGAAGGGACCTCAAAGATCATCTAGATGCAAATATTTAGATTTGAAACATACAAAGGGAAACACTGTAGCTTTTGTCTGTGCTAGCTCTAATTGAAATAGTGTTTTTAATCAAGTAGTGTCATCTGTTTGATAATTTTTTAATAATATCATTCATACTGACCTAAATAGTAGAACAATTTTTATAAACTTTCATCTACAGCAGTTTAATAAATACAATTGATATTGTGATTTCTAGGGGAAATGTGGCATAAATTGAATTATTGATTGTATTTATGTAAATTCATTTATGAACTTAGAGATACCATCTATTGACAATACTTCTAGTAGATGTTGGCAATACTAATTAAGTGATGTTTACAAAACTAAGCAAAACCTGAAAATAAATAATTTGCTTTACTATAATTAACTCAAAGGTGTCCTCGGTCCATTTCTCTTGCTAGTATTCACTGCCATTTGCAGTCCTATATGTCTGCAGCCGTTGCTTCTGTTTAGGGGACACTGGACATTCTCTTGAGTTAATATGTAGTCCTTTTTAATTAGCTATATAAATAGGACTGAACGATCAGCAGGAATACAGAGTCATCTATGTGCTAGGTAGTGAGCTGTCTTTAACGCTTCTTGTGAACTCCAGACAGTCAATAATAATCTTTAGCGAGAGAGAAGTATAGCAGGTTAAAAAGGGAGACAGGGAATAAACAAGGACGTGTGATCTTTCTAAGGAAGCACTGAACCGCATTGCTGGGATCCCAAACGAATGTCTGTAAAATAAATTTAGACTAAAGGTAGTTAAACCAACAAATAAGAAAAACCCCTTTGTAAAATGCTGGAATTTTGTTTTCCTAAAGCTCCTCTGTACAGTGACTTTGCACTGCTGTTGGGCTTCAAATGTTCCATCTGCTTCCAGTGTTCGTTCATGTCTCTTGAAAATGTGTCATCTGTGAGGTCTGGTGCTGTTTGCTCTCCATCTGACTGTCTTTTGTTCTTCTCATTAGTATCGTTTAGTTCTGTTTGTTCTGAATAAAATAATTCAAAAAATACATTAATGCAAGGGTTTGGGGCATTAATGCAAGAGATTGTGTTTTTGTTTAGTTAATACAGTTAGTAGTTATGTGGGAAGGTCATCATGCCATGACAGAAAATGTAATGACAGTGAAACAATTTCATTTCTTATTTTCATGCTTATATTGGTTTTAAAATTGCCTTGTCTCCCTAAGAGCTATTATACTTGACTCTTTCTATGTTTTGATGTATTGTTTTCAAACACATGCAGCATTTAGATACAACCAAATTGCTGAAATAGCATTTTATATTTAAATCTTTTGCCAATGCTGTTGGTATATCTTGAAATGAACTGCTCCGAATAGAAAGTTTATTGAATTCTTTTTTTTTCTTGCAAAATCTTGGGTTGGCAGTTTAATAGCTAATAAAAGCTTGGTTTTTGTAGTGACAACGTTCTGGGAAAATATGCAGCTAAACTTTGAGAAGCATCAATCGTTTCTAATAGTTTGGTGCCTGCCTGTAGGAATTTGCTGAGCTCTTTAGCCTGGTCGCCAAGTCGGGTTACTGATGCGTTACTAGTTTATTAACACATAAAGGATAATATAAAGGAATAAGAGACACTGGGAGTGCTGATAAGATTTGCAAAACGAGAGCCGATTTAATTGTGAAGAGATCAGTTGATTTATCTGGAGGGAACAAATGAATGATGTTAAGTGTGACATAGCCAAGGCAGCCTGGTTCATGAGAGTCTCAGAGTGGGCGAATTGCCACTTTATATGTGACCTTGTTGAGTTTTTCAGAACCAGCTGTATAAACAGTTAGTAGTGATGCTGTCTTAGGGGCTGTGAAGTGGACTAGCTGATATCTAAAGTCCCTTCTATACCTGTTTAATTAAAAAAAAAGGGGGGTTGGAAGGGTGGAGGAGCAATAAAACATGCTTTTTCTTCTTTCTTCCCTTCAATCTTTTATATTAGCATCTGTGCTTTCAGAGATCTGGTTTGACTATTACTGAAGGCAGTATCTTATCAGTGACTGCTAAAGTCTTTTTCTAGCAGAGGGAGATTTCTTAATTTTCTTCCTTTTAATCCAACTTTGTACCTCTTTACTACCTTCTCGCTTGTTTTTTTTTTCCCCCACCACTTTTCCTGCCTCATAACCTCACCAATGTGCTTTCCTTTCATCTGTGTGATCCTCTCTATTGTGGGTGAGTGCCATCTGTTTCTGTGAAATTTTAAGAACAAGATTTGCCAGGCTATTCCACCAGCATTATATATGATGCTAGAGGAGATGAGACTGCAGTCCAGAATTAGGTTTGGTGGATTGGAAACAATATGAAGGAAGTTCCTATCAGCCTAGCTGTTAGAGATGCGAGTTTTACCATTAATCTATTTTTTAAACTAAAACAAAGAGGTAAAAATAGATAAGCCTGCCCTCCTGCAGAGATCCTTGGCTGCTCCATATGCCTAAGGAAGGAAGACCTAAGCTTTTTAAACAATAGTTTTGAGTATCAAATGCAGTTCATGTGTTTGATCAAGTGTTTGAGGTCCAATGTGTGGACCTTAACTGCATATAGCTTGAAGGTAGATTATGCTTTTTCTGATGATGGGATTCAATTGTATAAGTATGTCAGCATGTGTTATCAGGGAGATTGTTGTAACGCTTGCATTGCTAGCATTGCAGAAAAGTGAACCAGAAGGGACTGTTGAGGCTAATATCACCAAATTATCGCAGCGCACATCTACGCATCCAGCCCATCTGTCAGTGGAAATTGAGAACCACGTTTTAAACCACTCTTAGATGAGCAATAATTCATCCCAATCCCCAAACCCAAATTATTTGGTTTATGTGTTTTCTTTCAAAGACCTCTTTAAAAAGACTGGAGGATAGAAGTCTTGTTCTTTGTGAACAGCTTTTCTAGCCACAGAAAAAGGGGAAGAAAGAGCATTGTTTTCTTAAACAAGCTGTTCTATTGCATTGCTCATCGTGAAAAATACCTTTCAAATACTGAAACACGCTGAAGTGAAAATAATTGCAAATACCACCCCCAAAAAAGTGAGGTGAGTGTTTTGCAAATAGCAGATTAATGTGTAGAAAACTATGTGGAAGCAAATAGATTTCCGTACACATAAAGCTCAGTACACATGTACTATGGCGAGGAACCTGAAACTTAATATAGTGAATCAAGTTTAATTCTTTTTTTCTCCCAAACGTAATTCTTATTTTTCCTCACACTTTTATGCACATGACTTACTGAGTTTTATCATGTCATGTTCATTTATCAGCTTGCTTCTTATCTAGATGAGATCCAGAAATTGTTATTCAAGAAATAGTGTTTTATATACGGTAAATTCATGCTGGTTCAAGCACCGGCCTCCTCTTTGTATGCAAACTGTTCTTGTCAACTTTCCCCTCGCATTTTGACAGTTTGTTAGATAACCTTGACCACGAAGACAGAGTAGCGTGGACTGACAGAGTGATCAAAGAGAAAACTTGATTTGTCTTGTTAGAATTGCAACTATGATTTTTGTACGTGTGTGATTTGAGACAGGTTGGTGAATGGTAGCTACTTTTAAAATCATAAAGATGTAAATAAACTGTATTTATCTTCATGATAGCAAATGAACTGACTGAAATGAACAAAGTCAAGAACATTTCCCAAAGGAACTTTGAATATGTGGCCCAAAGTTAAAAGAAGACTAGTACTTTACAGAGATACAGTATTCGTATGTTTCATTTCAGAATTTTATTATGACCCAAAGGAAATCTTCAAATCAGCTGATAAAAATTCTAACTAGGTTGCATGCGCTTCTTGCATCTGTGTTTCTTGTTATATGCACACAAATACTTCATCTCAGTCTATGTATTTTAACGGCATAAAATAGAGCTCCTAGGTTATTCTGTTCATTTGCTTTCTGTTACTTTAGCAAAATGAGTTCTTCAGTGAGTTCAAGGTGTGTGCTACAGAGATATTGTTATAGCAAAGATACATTGCATAATTATGCTTGATTCTGTCACCTCTTGGTTCATTAATTCATTTTCACTGGCATTGTAATTCACTTGTAAACTTTGAGATCTCTAAGAACTTCAGAGACCCACTATTTGAAAGAAAAAGCTTGACGTATTTTCCTTTTTGATCTTAGAAAATTATTGGACAACTCGTAGTGTCCTAAAGCAAGTGTTGTTCTGAACTGCTGACTACTTCAAGGTTACAAATGAGTTTTCCAAGTTAGAAATAAGATTCTGGTAACTTAAAAATCAAAGAGGTTTCCAGTCTTCTCAAATAAACTTTCCTTTAGTTCTTCTATCTTCAAAATATCAAATATGGAAATGGTGCCTTTTTTTTTTTTCTAGGAATAGTGCTATTTTAAGTCAATTTAAGAAGTATCTTTAAGATTTCCTTGAAATGTGTATCTTTGAAATTGTGGACACATTATTGCATGAATAAGATAGGTACCAACAGTGACGAAAGAATGTTTCTAAAAATCTCAAAATACTTTCTATTTAGCGTTCTGTAAAATGTAATAATACAAATAAATGGTGTCACTTATTTCTGTATTTCTGATCAGATTCACTTTTAGCTATGATATGGAGAGAGTGTAGATCTAGTTCTTTCGAGTTAATGTTTTATGGATTCACAAGTTTATTATTTCCTTGAAATGCTAACTATTTGATCCATATACAGTGTGCCGATCCAATCCCGTATTGTAATAAAGCAATGAAAAAAAAATCAGAAAAGAAGTCTCGCTGAGATCAGATGTCAGTAATTTTTAAGTCACTATCATATTTGGCATATAAGATCTCATGGCTTAGACATTTTAGTTCATCTAAACTAAAGAAAAAATTTTAAGGGGGATGCCTAACCAGTTTGTTTTCATGGTGCAATGTAATTTAATAACATTATAATAAATGTGTTTTCAGTTTCTTAATTTTACAGGGTTCTTACAGTAAGGACCATCATGCACTCTTCAGGCTCTAGCACAAATTAATCCTGTCCATGCCTCTGCTGAAATCTGTGAAGAGGATCTTTCACAGCTTGTCAGTTTTATGTTGCTGTTAGAATCTGATTTAAAAGACAGGTCAACAAATTAATTTGGCAATATTCTCTCCTATATGAACATTCTGCAGATACATCAGCTTATCTATAGACTTCAATTATCAGATTTTTAATAAGGTTTGATGCATTTAAAAAGTTTCTTATCCTGGTTTTGGCTGGGACAGTTAGTTTTTCTTTTTAGTAGCTAGAATAGCTCTGTGTTTTGGATTTAGTATGGGGTTTGTTATGAACGCACTGATGTTTATAGTTGGTGCTGAGACATAAAGGACCTTTCAGCTTCCCGTGTTTTGCCAGTGTGCAGGAGCACAACAGGCTGGGGGGGAGCATGACCAGGACAAAGGACCCACAACTTCCTTTATAATTTGAACTTAGATTTAGGATTGAGGGCCAAATTGGCCAATGGAGTATCCCACATCATGCAACAGTATGCCCAGAATATAGATAAGGGTTCATCAGGAAGTTATCCTTGCTCTTCTGGGGGCACTTTCTCAGATTCATGGAGTTCTGTCTCTCTCATGCGCTTTTTTTGGGCCTCTCACTCGTCTGGGGTTGTGGTGTCCGGACATACCTGTTTTGGGATAGCTTGCCAGGATAGGACAGGCGTTGGTCACCGGATGGTGAGCAATTACCCTGTCCATCACTTGTTTCTATATATTATTATAATATTATTATATATATTAATATACAGTTATTATTTTATCATTATCGATTTTAATTTCATGTTATTAATATTATTAAATTGTTCTTATCTCAACCAATGAGTCTTCTTCCCTTTTCCCCTTTAATTCTCTTCCCCATTCCCCAGGGGGTGGGGAGGGTGAGCGAGCAGCTTCGTGGTGTTTAGTTGCTGACTGGTTTAAACCACGATAGTTCTCCAAAAAGTTATCTCTTGCAAGTTATTAATTAAGCCATAATGAAGCTGCTGAAAGCTTTTGATCTGCTTGATGTAGGTGAACAATACTCAAGTTTCTTTACAGAATGTTTTCTTGATGGTAGTGATAGTAATATGTTGAATAAATATCAGCATGTGATCGATTGGCTTCATAAAAAAATATGTTTTAAGAAGATTACTGCATTTCGATTAAGCTTGTTAATTGTTTTACCAACTTTCTGCCTTGTGTAGCTAACTGTCTTCCCAGGTGTGCTGGTTTTGGCTGGAGCAGAGTTAATTTTCTTCATAGCAGCTAATATGGGGCTGTAATTTGAATTCGTGTTGAAAACAGTGTTGACAACACAGGGATGTTTTTGTTACTGCTGGGCAGTGCTTAGACACACACCATCAAGGCTTTTTCTGCTCCTCACACCGCCCCGCCAGCAAGTAGGCTGGGGGTGCACAAGCAGCTGGGACAGCTGACCACAGCTGACCAAAGGGGTATTCCACACCATATGACGTCATGCTCAGCATATAAACTAGGGGGAAAGTTAGCCAGGGGTGCCGCTGCTCGGGGGCTGGCTGGGCATCGGTCGCTTGGAGGTGAGCAATTGTTTTTCATTTACATCACCTGTCTGTCTTGGGTTTCATTTCTCTTTCTTGTTATTTTCCTTTTTATTACAGTTATATTATTATTATAACATTTCGTTTCAATTATTAAACTGTTCTTATCTCAACCCACGTATTTTCTCACTTTTACCTTTCCACTTCTCTTCCCCCTCGTCCTGCTGGGACGAGGGAATGAGCAAGTGTCTGTGTGGTGCTTAGTTACTGGCTGGGGTTAAACCACGACAGCAGACGAACTTTCCCCCACAGTTTCTGATCCTTAAAAATTGAACCCTTAACTAGAGATTAAACTGTTAGAGTGGATACTCATTGTTTCACATGACCAACATCTGTTGTCTCCAGCAGATGAAGTAAGGTAGTTTTTGTTTTTGCAAGTGTTTCTTAATTTCAGTGGCTTGGTTCATAGGGATATCAAACTCTAAGTTATTATTACGCCTTCTTGTACTGAGTTATTGTGTCAGCGTTTAATTGAGTCATGCCAGATGATACACACTTCGAGGCTGAGCTTATGTGTAGTCATCACTGATACCTATTTTTCCCAAGTGCCACCGGTTTTTATTTTCTGTTGCCTTATAATTAAAGTGTATTTTGAACAGCGCATACTGCAAGCCTCATATGAGTACAACCAGCCCAGTTACAGGTGTGATTTGAGACCAGAATAGTAAACCAGTACAAGCCCTAAAGCATGCATAGTTTTTTGTGGAAAAGTATTCTCATGGCCTTCCTACCAGAATAATCCTATTACATAGGAATAAATTAAACCAGTGACAGCGCATAACTGGGTTTTTAAACTTTTTGTCTTTGCAGCATTGGGTAAAGCTAAGGAGGCTAATAATGAACATCAGTTTCATTGCTCTATTTCAATTTTCTCTATCCCCTTTGGAAGCTTGCCTCCCACTCCCCCATTAGCCATGTTTTTTCCTTTTCCTAATTGTTCTTTCTTGTAGTCTCTCTACTGTGACTGTACTGAGTTACCAAGAGATTAAAGAAGCTGAAATGTTTCAGTTTGGAGAGGAGAAGGCTAAAGGTGAATGTGATAGAGCCTTAGAAAAATCACAGGGGAATGGCAAAATGGCTGTTCACCATGTTTCGCAGAGCTACAAGTAACAGGGCAATTGGTAAAACTTCTGGTAGACCTATTTAAAATCCACAAAAGGAAGTGCTTCTATAGTTTACTTTTGGAACTTACTGCCACAGGAATTTGTGGAAGCAGATAGTATCAGCAGGTTCAAAAAAGCATTAGAGAAATTGTTAACAAAAGGCCTTTAAGCTGGAATTACAAGTATGTGTGAGTGTGCCTCCTAGCACATTTCATCCAATGGCTGTGAATGCTGAGGTAGTAGATGAGAAACGTGTCACTGATAGTGCTGGTGTAACACGCTTTTTCTGGTGTTACTATTGGAGACTGAACACTTGTCTGAATGGTTCATTGGCCTTACCCAGCAGGGCATGGCGTATTAGCTCTCACAGGTATTCTCCCTGAGCTATATGGTTCATGTCTGTCTTTTAACATACACTAAGTTTATAAGGATATGTTTTAGTGAAAGTCTTGTCTTTTCTGCTGGTTGTCACTTGGCTTCATCTCTTTCAAATAAATTGCAGAACACTTTCCTTACTAATAATAATTCTCAGAAATCGTTTGTGCAATTCTGGTATTTATTTACATGGTTTGCTTTTATCGCACAAGTTACACAATGTCTCTTTTTGTGTTGGAACTTTCCAACACAAACAACAGGGAAAACCCAAACTTATTCCCAGCCTAAGCAGTGAGCTGAAGAGCGAAGGTGGTTTACTTGTTGATACATGGTAAGCAATGTTCCACTGCGTGGTTATGTACCTGGTTTTCAGGATGTATATCAACTGAGCAAGAGTTAACTTTAAACAGCAGAGTAACTTCCCTTGTCCACATGACTTTCTTTTCTCTTGCCAACGTTGTCACACTGTGGATGTTCTGGTCCTCTGCCTTTCCAGGACCACAGGCAAGAATTGTTAGGCCACTCCTTCCTTCTGAATCCTTGAGAGCTATCTTGTGTGGATGTGTGCTTCTGCGTGTCATGCAGCTATGCTCACCTCATAAACCACGTTATCTCAAGAGTTTTGTGGCTCTTCATAAAGCTTTGCAAGTGCGTTCTTACGCCACCAGCAGACCCCTTCTCCCTTAACCACCAGACAGACGTTTGCAAAATGCAAGCCCTTAAAGTTCTTTTTCATCAGTTTCATATAGCTTTCTTTGAGATGCAGTTAAAGTTTGAGCATTTCAGTTGAGTGTGTTCTGATTGATTGCAGCAATGGGTAATCTTAGCTGCAGGTTTTTGGGAATTCCAATAGCATTAGTACTAAATTTACTTAATTGCATTGCAGTTTTTGGGGTTTGGAGAGTTTGTTTTGCTCATTTGTAAAAAGCTTAGAGTTCCCTTCTTCAACAGTTTCATGTTTGTAAAAATTCACTCAGCTTCTGGCATGAGGTGAGTTAATAGTTTCAAGAGAATTATCAGGAAGTAAAAAAAGAATGTATTGTCCCTTTGTATTTGAGTAAGGCAATTTGGGACGTAGTGGTTATGTAACTTTCTACCTGTCAGTTAAAGAAAGTTGCAAAGGGATGGAGAAACACTAACACAGTGGTGATAGTTCTGGGAGTTGCACAACTGATGGGTGCCTACTTGCAACAGTTCCACATGTTACACGGGAAAACGTACTCATGGCTTCTTCAAGCAGCTGTGTTTCCATTAATGCTGTGATATTCTGTAAGGTTTCTAGGGAAGAATCACTTCTGTGTTGAATTTCGAAACCTTTCAGGAGGTCATTTACTGTGCAAAATGATGTTCGTATTTGACACCAAAAACAGTATGTGGGAGTGGCTTCATTGGTGGTGGGTACAATTTTGGGAGCTCCCAGTCTCTTTTCTTTTGTCTTCTGTGGGACTTTTCCAAGAGAGAAGGTAACTTCATATATATAACACTGGTAATTTCATTGTTGGTAGTAGTGCAATAATTTTCTTATTGACTCCCAAATGTCTTAATTCAAGAAGAATTTCTAAATGGTTTATTTTCTAAAATATTTACTCAAACTGGAGGCGTTATGAAATTTACGTGATGAACCATTCCTTCTATTAAATCTGTTGTGTTCTGAACTTTGACTTGTGAACAAGATGGGTATTTTTTATTAACTTGTCTCAAATGACACAGTGTTATTTTGCACCTTTTGTAAACAACATAATGAACTGTGTGTTGACATTCTTAAGTTGCCACGCTGAATAACTGTCAGCTTGCTGGAAAAGTAACATTTTAATGTAAACACTGGATAAAATTGAGTTAATCTTCAAATTACATGTGTATGTGTGTATATACATGTATAAAATATAATCAAGAATGGTGAAACTTCACCTTCTTTGAGTGTTTAAATGTGATGCAATGTTTTCAAATCAGCAAAAGCTGACTAGGCTGACTGTCCTCCTGCTTAAGTGGATTGCACTATTTCCTCCCTAGAATTCACAGGGAATTGTAAATATACCTTCAGTAAAACTTTATGGACATAAAGATTGTGTGTGTGAGTACATATGTAAGATAAAAGTAATGTTATGCAGTGCAGTATAACATAGAAGTGTTATAATACACGAATGGCAATAAGTTATTCTAAAATTTGCAGAAGTCTGTGGTATATTTCTGCCATCATGTACTGTTATCTTGTTCAAAGCCTAAATGTTTACATGAACCATATAAAGCTTTATTTTCTTAAAAAGAAACACAGCCGTCTCTTTCATCTCATACCATAGTAATGCTTCTTTATTTAATTTTTAGATTGGTAGCATTCTGTTTGAGAATCCTCCTTCAAATAAATTACTCTCAAAATGTGTTGATAGCTATACCTTGATACATTATGATTTTTTTGGTGTACGAGCATTCAGCAAGACACAGACTTGCTAACTGAGGTCTGACGGTGGTTCTTTGCCATCATAATAACTAATAAAACGTGGCTCTCGCAGTAACTAGAAACTAGAAGGAGGGTTACTTTTATCCTTGCTGCAAAGCCAACTCTAGTATTAATTCTCCCTATTGCTTTCTGTGCAAGGAGCAGAGTCTGTTTCAGGGCTTACTGACTACCTCACTGTGGCTGAAGAGTTGTCCATGCAGCTTCTACTGACGTCATGTTGAACATAAAATGGGAAACAGTTCTTCCTCATAGCCCTTGACTTTTTTAATCCCGGTAATGAAATAATCATGTAGTTGCTCTTTTGTGGCCTTATTGATGGCGGGAGGAAAACACATAAGTGTACGGTGTTGCTTCAGGGTTTGAGGAAGAAGCACTTGGGTAGAAGAGAGGTAACTAGTGCCCGTGCTGAAGGAGGTTCAGCCTTGCTCTGGGATAGAGGAGAGAGTGGGAACTAGATGAAGTGGGCTAAGGGAGAGCTAAAGGAACCACGCCTGAAGCCTGGGCGTGTAGGGCAGGATCGGAAGGCAGTGTGTTAGGTTTGGAAATTAGATGGGGTTGGGAACCAGGAGGAACATGAATAGTATTGCAATGAAGAGGGAAAGAAACAAAACAAAGCTCTATTACCTGTGGCCTAAGCTTACTTCCTGTTGAAAAGCTCTACCTGATCCCTCGCCTTCCACATTTGATTACCTTGGAAGACCACAGATATCTTTTGTGACAGATTGAAGTCCCTGTGTAGAAGACAGAGTTTTCCAGATTATTTTCTGGTATTCTAAAATTTCAGATCAAAACCTGCTGCTTTTTGCTGCTTTTCCCATTATATCATGAAATATGCTTCTGAGCTTGTTCAGCATTGTGGATTTTGCCGGTGATGCACGTCTCATTGAAAGGCTGTATTAATTCTGGTAGTTACAGAGACATTTTGTCAAGCTGTTTTTCATTCATCTGAACGTACTGGCTACTGAGTTTGCATTGGTTTGGTAGGATTTTAGTATTTACAGATGGTAAATTATTTAAATTGAAACCTAACTGGGAAAATATGTTCTCCACAACTAATTAATTAAATGCAAAATGAATTCTTTTAATTAGGATTACTGTTGATGATGTTTATTGCCTCTTAAAACCACAGTCCTAAATTATTATTTTATAGTACTGTAAGTCTGATATGCCTGATTTTTTTTTAATACCTTTGCTATATAGAAAACTTGCACAGCAGATATGTTCCTTTTTTCTTTTTTTTTTTTTTCTTCTTCCCCCGTCCCGGCTGTGTCATCTTCAAACTTTTTCTCTTGTATTGAGTTGTTTGAATTTCATCTTGAACTTTTTGAATGTCTTTTTCCTTCTTTATGGTGGGAGGGATAAAAGAGAAGAGGTAGAAGCTACATTTTCTTTGCTTTTGGAGCTAAATCTAATGACAGCTGTACCGACAATTTTCTTCTGTGTTTACATGCAGCCAGGAGCTATGGGCGGAGAAGAGGTAAAAGTATTTACTAAATGTTTTGTTTGCTGAATAGTGGGAGAAATAAATATTTAGTTCTTTTATAAGATGATGTTACCAATTTTAACATTATTTGGTTGATCAATTGCTTTGTATAAATCAATCTCATATTCTTCATTTGCAAAACATCTCCCTTTTAATAGCAGTTTAAAGCAATGATGATATTGAGCTGATAACTTCAAGTGTGTTGCTATTACTAGTGAACTGGAGGATGACAGAATGTAAAGACTCTTTCATGACACACATTTATGACTTTAAATGTCTAGCATTCAAAAAAAAAAGATTGTTTTCAGCTTTGTGGTTTTTTTTTTTAGTAGAACTGCAATATTTAACTAGTGCATTGAACACTTCAAAAATACTTTTGTCTTAGATGAAGCACCTTTACTGAATATTACACTGGAGTATTACATTGGATTGCCTTAGGTAGAACACTGTGAATACCAATACTAATAACTGTCCTTAACAGTGAATATTTATGATAATAATAATAAAAAGATACAGTATTTGAGCACTTTTTAGCTTTATTTCATCATAGGCAACCCTTAAAAAATAAAACATTTTACAAATATACAGTGCTGCATATAAATCCATTCTGAGAGATTAATGAACATGGACAATAACAAGCTCGCTGACTACCCGCAAAACTACTAATGTACCTTACGTTTATGTACTCTGCTGTAGTTTACACAGACTGTTTTTACTGAGAAAATAGCAGTAAAGATTGCAGCTTTTAACAATTAGAGTTGGGCAGAGCCATCTGCTTGGGGTACTTTGCCATTAAACTTTTTTTTTTTTTTCTTCTTTTTCATGTATGTTCTGTGACAGCTATGCATGTGACATCACTTCCTTTTTTAAATGTAGAATTTGCATCATGTTTAGGAAGAAGCTTAGGGACAAAGCTGGCTCTACAAGCAAGCTGATAGGGTACAAATAACTTGTAGTTTGCACATCTGGGCAGATTAAGGTGGTAGGCTAACTAACACAGTTAGTACTAACGCAGTTTATAATACAGAATTTGAGCTGGTTTTGTTCAAAGCTGACTGATTTTAGTGTTTACTTCATAGATAAAACAAGAAGAAAAGAATTACGTTTTTCCTCACAAACTTACTTCCTATTTTTCCCCCACTTCCAGGGAACAGGCTATTGTTAACAGATATTGAAAGCATCCTGATGCTTACTTTTTTCAGTGCTTTCATGGTACTGAAACAAATGGGAAAGTATGTGGAGTATATAATCCTGTATACTCTCTATGCATGTGAACACTTTAATTTCATTTTAAGATTGTGGCAACTGTTTCCAGGTTGATCACATGGCACCAAAGTAGGGAAGGAGGTGGGAATCAGTTGGACACTGTTAACTTCTTGCAACTCATGTTTACTTGTAGAAATGAAATATAGTAGTGTGGCAGTAATTCTGATGAATACAGTGTAGGCTGTTTTATACAAAATGTAGAGATGAAAAAACAGGGCAAACAAGTTCTGAATGTGCTGTACTTTCAGATTTTTATTTTTTTTTTACTCTACCAAAAATCATGTTTCACACCATAATTGTTTCTGATGTCAAATTCAGGCTTTTCTATAGTAACAAGTAGATTTGTGTGTGTGTGCTTGTGTCTCGTCATTATTGTTAGGGATTTTGTGACTTGCCTTATTCATACAATATTAAAGTTTGTGATATTCATGCTTTGTCATTACGTTGAATTTTCTAATGTTGTTTTGAGCTTTCTTAAGCTTAACAAACATGAAATTCTACAGTAGTCTGTTAAAAAATGATGTTTTTTATAAAATGTTCTCATATATTCCTCTGTTACTGTTTTTATCATTTGTATTGTGGTATACGCAGAGTACCCAGAGGTGAATCTGTGCAGGGAGTCATTTCATGTTTATTATTCTTGGATATTTTAATTAGCATTTGATTCTGCCGCTGTGACTAAGCATCGTCAGTGAGAAGAGGTTTTGTCAGAAATTTCTTGGGGCTTACCATAACTTATCAGTGCTCTATTCTATCCTCTGTTTTCTTTGAGTAAAGAGGTGAGCATTTCTTCACAGGTATCATGCTTAGAGCTGTTGAGTCATGTTCTTTTATGTACCTTGTTTTTAACTTTTACAACCAGTTTTTCAGGTACAGATGTAAGCACAGCTATGGGAAATCAGCCTAAATCTAGTCTGCTACACTGACAACTCAGAGATGCCAGGGGAGGGGCACGAGAATATTGAAAATAGGGCATTTAGTGATGCTTTCTCATAATACTCTCCCAGAGATTTGCCTCTGGGGGTTTCCTGAGGTGATGTCTCAATATTCATTGCTTCAGAATAGATTTTTCTCCTGTTTTTGCTCATTCACTTTTTGAACCTACATAAACTTTTCAGCATCCTAAAAAGCCTGTGGCAAGGAGTTCCACAGTTTGACTTCCTTTCAGCCTTGCCATGTACTGATTGTGTTCAATGCACTTCAGTTTCCCCTTACCAGAAGAGACAGTGAACAGTCATTCCCTATTCCCTTGTCTGTGTGCTTTCCATTATTTTAAACATGTCCTTCATACATTTAACTCTATACGTGACTTAACTATAAAGTTTTAGGTCATGTTTTGCATTTACTTAAGATGAGTACCATGCTTGCATGCTGTCAAGCATCTGGTGTAAGAGGTGATAGCTTTTTTAATAAAGCTGCTGTGCATTTTTATTATTTCCTTAAGAACTCAGCACTTACTCAGCCTCCTCTGTGGACCTGTATTTTAGTTGAACACCTTGTTCTAGTATCTATTAATTTGATATGTCGACTTCCACTAACGGCTTGTGTTTATTGTTGGTTTTATCTTTTACAAGCAGGTAGGGTGGGGGGTGGGAACGAAAAGATTATTTAGCTTCCTAGTAATGTCATTCTCTTATGGGTATTTTCAAATTTCATACTTTTTAGTGGGTTTTGATTTGATATTTTTACACAATTTTAGCCTTCCTAATTATTATTTCTCTCATGCATGTGTTCTCTTTTATGCTGAAATGCATATGTTTATGTATGTGCATGACCTGTTTGTCCCTTAATGGAATATTCATCAATAGTCTTTCCTGTTTTATGCTCTAAACCCACCATTTCTGACAACCAGTTATACTAGACTTTGAAGAGTAGCATCTCTAAATCCTTCTGTGATTGTGGCACTTACCCTGTTTTTTTATGTTGGTGCTTAAAAGCACAGTAGGATTTTTTGCTTCAGTGGATTTTTGCATCTGTGATCTCTGTCAATGTTGTGCATTCAATATATTCTTTTTAATCAAGACTTTTCTAGTGCCTGCTGTTCATTAAAAAAATCCGGCTGGTGTTCTTTGTCAGTCAGAACATCCTTCCTGGTTTTTGTTTGTTAGCTTGTTTTCCAAATATAGAGTTGCTTATTCTTTTTGTAATCTGTCCTTTACTGCTGGAGACTGTTATTGATAGTTTCAGTGTATTTCAGTGTTTTTCTGACTAGTGTCCCTCTGCAAGTCTTGATTTTTCTCCTTGCTCATTTTTATTTCCTGTACTTCGCTGTGCTGTTACCAATGTGGGATTAATTCTTCCTTAGGTCTTGCTGGAAGCCAGTTTCATGTGATCCATTACCTTTGAATTTAATTATGTGCCCTGCTATTTATATTTGTAATTAACCCCTTTATAAACTGTTTGTATCAATTAATTATGATTCCATCCCCTGTAGCAATCCTCCACAATATGAGGGAACTGTTAGCGTTTTCAGAGTTGAGATGGGGTTCCCATTTATACATCTCTCTACATCGCAGGATTTATTTTTCAACTCAGGTATAGGGAATTATTAAATTCCAAAGTTGGCATGTTCTCCAGTGCTGCTTACATACAAACTTTCAATATTTCTTTATCTTCTGGGTTAATAAGACTATTCTTAAGATAATGTGTGTATACTTCCGTAGTAATAGCAACAAGTTAATTGCATCAGATGATCACAAATAAATTCTTTACTTTTCATGAACCATGTAGCAGCCATGTATATTGCTTGTTGTTAACTCATTACTTAACTGAGTAACAGCTTGACAGGCTGTCCTAGCAAACAACTTTTTCTTCAAGTGCAAGTTTTTTGTGGTTTAAGAATATTTTAAAGATTTTTTTTTTTTCCTGTTAGCTAAGCTTCGTGTTTCACCTACATTTTTAATATCCACAACACAAGGTTTTTCTATGTTTATTTTGCTGTTTGCCCCCCTACTCAGTCTGGGCCTCTGTCCACTCGAGGAGGAAGTGACGCAGCCCTTGTGGTTAGGACCCTGTAAAGCACTCTGAAGAAGACAGTCCGGTTCGGCAGTGCAATGGCTTGAAGGATCTCCTCTTTAAGATCATTCCTTCAAGATCTGTTATGGAATATTTAAATCTCTAAGCATCGATTTGAAATGTAACTCTTACAAAGGCTCCTTCTATAGCTATATGACACACAATTTCATCAGATAACTGGTTGGTTTTATTGCTAGCCGTTTGCAAGAGTTTATTTTAAAGCTAAATTAGGTTTATTGTCTTGTAAGGATAATACAGTCTTAGAAAAATAGAAGCAATACTAATGAACATCATTGGGATAACTGGACCACTTAGCTGGGCCCTTTAATGCAAATTCTGTTAAAGCAAAAGAGTAAAAGGAAAACATAACTTTTTTTTTTTTTACTGAAATATTTAATTCTCCAGGAAATAGCGTTAACTATAGATACTACAAAATCTGTTACAGGTCGGTCTTCACTCTTTCCTTTTGAAGATGGCTTCCTAGACGACAGTCATGGTGATCAGTCGTTATCATCGGGTCTCAGCTCGCCAACACGCTGTCAGAATGGTGAAAGAGTGGAACGCTATTCTAGAAAGGTGTTTGTTGGAGGTCTTCCTCCTGACATTGATGAAGGTACTGTGAATAAGTTACATTGGTGAGATGCGGGAATTGGCTTTCATATAATTACTTTTAAAAGGTCAGATTTTCATAAAAACAAATGTATTTCTGCAGGTATGTCACTTGTAGTGCTTGTGGCATTATTTAGAACAACCAACCACCACCACCCTCTGCAACACCTGAGAATTTACATGACATTCTTTTGTACTGTAGATCAGAAGAGACGAGACAGAAATGCCTGCATAGCGGGTCTTCTAATCTGCAATAGCAGCTGTGTTCCCGCATATGTAAAGTGGGAAAGCTGAAAAAGGGAACTTAGTGGGTATTGTCACTCCTCCATAGTTTTCCCCTGTTCTTTTTAAAAGATAGGGTTGACTTTGAGGACTTTGTTAATACAGTCCTTTAATTAATCAGCTCTTATATCCAGCATATATGCAGTGTTCAGTTGACAAATGTAGTGCAATTAACATGGTAACAAAATAATAACCAGCTTAGTAGAGATGGTCAGGGTTTTTCTCAATCTCAATCAAAACCTGCTCTACTTGTATGTGCCCCCAGACACCCTGACTCCCAAACCAAAATTGTGAGGTTTTGGTGTATTTTTCATATTATAACTGGAATTCACCACTACCTAGCTTCAATTGGCATATACAGGGAATTTGAGAATGCGTTATAAGGAAAAGAGAGGGATCTCCAAAGCTGCTCTGCTAAACTGAAGCCTAAACCACATGCAATGTTAATAAAGAAACAGCATGAGTTGCCAGTCCGTGGTTTACAAATGGCTCAAATGCAGTTCCCGTGTCACATCATGAGCTGCAGGACTGTCAATACAGGGACTGCTGGGTAATCTGAATCCCCAGCTGTAAGAAGAAGCAGGCCAACACAGGTACAACTGACGTGAACATTGCTGGGTCACTCAGAATCAAAATGTATGCCCAGCCTGTCCTGTGAGGAAGTAACATGGCCACTCGGGAGCTGTTACCCTCTTCCATGAGAGGTCTACTTCAGTAACACCTTTTTCCTTCAGCTCCTGAGTTATGCGGTATGTGTTTTGTGGGTCTAGTTGCTTGAAAAATCTCATGTGCAGCTCATGGGGTCAGATAAACTGGACACATCTCAAACAGCAATGAAAAAACTGTAAAACCACTGCTTTTCTCTTCAGACTTTTCTCCTGATGGATTGTTGCTCTGATCTGTCTAGCATCACAACAGACTATCTTAAACTAATTCTTTCTTTAAAGAACATAAATAGATGCATTGAGAAAAAAGATTTTTTTAAAAAATACTTTTTTCTGAAGCATTTGCGTGTAAAACAAAATTGTCCTATAGGATAGTTTGAGATGTGTGTTCCGCAGTGTTTGTAAATTGATGCTTTAAAAGCAAAGAAATAACATGGTAATTCAAGGCAGGTTTCCAGAGGGGACTGAGGAAGGTGAAATCCCCACAGTCGCATGACCTGATGCAGCCTGGTTTCTAGGGCATGCTGCAAGGAGTGGCCATGCTGACATGTAGCTCCTCCATCAGCCCTGTGTGGCTGCATCTGACCCTGCTTTGCAGCTATAATTAGAAATAGACCACAGCTGAAGCATATTCACTTCTAATGGATCATGTTTGCGTTTAATCCTGCTGCAAACTTGCATTAGTTGAATACAAAATTACTTTTCTAAGCAAGCATGTATGGCATAGAGGTGAAAGAATATTTAGGTATCTTATATGTACATTATTGCAGTTTTCACTGTTCTTAATAGGTGTAGAAAATAGTGTCTCTTTTTTTATTATTTTAAGTAAGAATTTTTACCTTGCCACTGTCAGTCTTCAGATTCTCTCTAAGGTGCCTCCTTTGTTTTTTGTAGATGAGATCACTGCCAGCTTTCGTAGGTTTGGACCTCTTGTGGTGGACTGGCCTCACAAAGCTGAAAGCAAGTCATATTTTCCACCTAAAGGTAATTAGTTTAAAATACATTCATGCAGGCTGTTCTAGTAAAAGGAAACTATGTCTGCAATGTGGCAATCCATTACAAAGAAAAGTTTTGACTCTTTGTGATGAATTTTCTCTCTTTCAACAAGCATCTTTTCAGCAGTTCTCATGATGGAAAAAACACAGTTCGGTGACTGAAATGTGGTTCTGTGTGTGTACTTTTTCAGCAGTCCTGGAGTCCTTGAATCATGTCTTAATTTATCTAGGCTTGCTTTAGACGGCAAATTGCAGGAATTTCCTAGTGCTGATTCTGTTGCAGTTTGCATATTGTAGAAACGATAGGAATAATAGCTGGAAGTCACTGGTGGATTTGGTACATAGTATTTTGTAGGGAAGCACGAGTCCACTTTGTGTGTTCTGACCCAAGAAGCTGTGATCCTGCTCAGAACAACAAGGTTGCATCGGGGTTTGCTGGGTGCTGAACTGCAGGAAGGAGCTCCACTAATAGCGGGCAGGCTGGCAGCACGCACCACAGTCAGTTTCTGGGCTGGAGCTGATTTGGGTCAGGGTGGTCTAGAGCGCGTGGAGGTGGGGCAACTTCATACCTGTCAGCAAAACGCTCTGCAGACCTGTTTGGGTTGAGAAAGAACTGTTTATGGGAAACCTGTTCAGGAGAATTACTTGACTACATCACATTGCTCTGGCTGTCTCCTAGCGTCTCCTGTGAGTTTGCATTTGCTATGTACATTCTGTTGTCCGTTATGCGTGCCTCTTGCATACAGTCTGGGAGTTCGCTCATGATCCGAAACAGCAGCATGAGGTTATACGCGGCATTTCTGATCTATATGTGAAGATTTTCTGTTCTCACTGAACCTGAAAGCTCTTAATTGGTCATTAAGGCCACTGCCCATTTTTTGGCAGAATGGGCTGTTCAGTCAGTGAACTATCCTACAATATTTTGATAGATTTATTTTGACTGTAAAAATCCCACAGATAAAAGCCAACTTAATTTCTCTGGAAGCATAAGTGCTGGAGGCAGGATAACTCTGTGACAAATACTTGCCCTGTAAACAGTATTTGAGGCACTTAAAACCAGAACAAAACCCCATATGTGCTCCCTCCTTCCTGTTCCATTCTCACAACTCAGCCTTGCTGTCAGTAGTTGTTATACAACATCTGTTCTTAAATTTAAAACCAAAACAAAACAAACTCAAAACCAGCAACAAAACACCCCAAAACTCAAAAAAACCCCATATGTTCCTGAGGACAGTTGGTAAAATATATGATTTTCCCTTTTTATTTTATTTTTAGAGGTCTTTAGGGTCTTTCTGGCTTCTGAATTCTGACTGTACCTTCACTTACAAGTTAAAAAAACCCACTGTAGTAAAACTGGTTTCTCCTTGTCCCTAATATCTCTTAGCACTCTCCACTTTTTTCTTTTTTTTTTTTTTTCTTATTAATTCAATAAGGAACTATTCATGGTAGATCAACATGGGACTTCCAGTTATGATTTTGTTCTGTATGTGACAGTGGACTAGTTATGCCTCGCCAAACTTGTAAAAATGTTTTTGAGTACGATCTATTTTAGCAGAAGACAAGGGAATGCAGCCTCACTTCTATTTTTGTCGTGACTCTAATAGAGGAAACAGCTTTCAAAGCCCCTGCCAGTTGCCCTGAGTGTCTGCCTGAAAGTGCTAAACAACAGTCAATCCCAACTGTTCCAGATTTATTTATAACTGACTTCTTCGTTATCAGTCGGGGCTGCAGCATCATACGTCCTGCATTCCTATCTTGGAGATTCACTTACAGTCATGTTAAGCTTGGTCAGTCAAATGTGCTGGACTTTCTGTGATCCCATATAGGCAGCATCTGCATAGAAGATGGAATATTACTACCAGGAGTCAAAGGGTAAAGCCTGAATGTGTGTTACAATTTTTTTTTCCGCAGCTTTTTGGTCTGTTTTCTATACAAAGAGTACTTCTTTTCTAAACTTGTTATGGAATCATTGATAGAAGCACCACAATAAAATGTCTCCACTGCTGTTTTTCATTAGAAGTTCCTTTAGAACTAAAATTAAGTCTTTCTTTTTTATTATTTTTTTTCAGTTTTATTTTAAGCTGTTTTGATGCATTATCAGGCATTTCTTTAAAAAATACCATGAAATGAGATATTTGAAATTATGCTTGGTACAAAATTCAGTGACATGACTGACTTAGCTGCCAAATACTCGTGAATTCAAAAATTTTTTCTCCCTTCCTTTTTCTAGATATCATCTCTTCCATGCTGCGTTGCTAGTCTGTAAATTCTCTGACATTTTGAATATGATTCTTTCTAAGGGAAAATATGTCAAAAAAAAAAAGACAAATTAAATTCTAGAAGAGAGAATTAGTTATTTTTTGTGTGCTAGCAATCTTGAAGGAAAACAGGAAAATTGGATTGCCGGGATGATGTGGAGGCTAATCTGTGTTCACCCATTAATAAAGCCTGACCTCCAAGGCTTCTCCCACCTACCTGAATGTGCCCC
This sequence comes from Tauraco erythrolophus, assembly GCF_009769465.1. NCBI lineage: Eukaryota > Metazoa > Chordata > Aves > Musophagiformes > Musophagidae > Tauraco > Tauraco erythrolophus. The sequence goes on along the minus strand of NC_141473.1, from coordinate 18,069,928 downwards.
ACTGGCAGTAAAGTTGAACCCTGCTCTTCCTCAAAATATGCCATCACCTCCAGACAGACATTAGTGTCCTTTTGAATGATGGCCTTTTCTCATGACTCCTTCGTGTCTGTAGGGTCAGACAGTGGGCAGTGTCGGGACTTGTAATAGAGCTCAGTATTTTTTGGTTTGTTTGCTTTGATAAGCATTTGGTTAGAGGTTTGGAGCAGACAACATCTGTAGTTGATGCCATGGGTCAGCACAGTCGGCTGAGTTTTACACCGGGGTAGTTTTACATCGTGGTATTCTGTCTTCATAGTTGCATCCGGTGATGGCATCTCTCGAAGTCCTGAGTGTATTAATACAGACTTCCAGTATCTACTACTTGGTATAATTTACTGAATTTGTGGAACGTTTACTATGTTGGTGCGACATGTGAATTCCCTATAGTTGCACTCTATTAAGAACACTTGATATTCTTAGAACTAGGAACAAAAGGCTGCAGAACTGTTGGCCATGGTTAATCTGATGAAGCATGAAATCTGAAAGATTGAAATAAAATGTTGCTTACAGTCTAGTGACCGCCCCGAGGGCTTTATCTGGTTAGTTTAGTGGGCAAGCGAGGCTATAGATGTGTAGTCATTTCTAGCAAGCCTTATTAGCTAATTTATTAGTTGATATGGTTGACTAGCTTAGGTGCAGTGGCATGTAAGCCGTTTTCAGGACTAGCTGGGGTCCAGAAACATTGCTGCAGTGTTTAGCTTGGACAAAGAAGTTTTTCCTGGATTTGGCATCCTGAGCAGGATGGTGTTAGAACAGGCCTGCTTAGGCATGTTATCTCAAGTTTAGTGCTGGACCTGATGGACATAAACTGGTTGTGTGTGAAATATGCTGGGTTGCCATCTCCAGCATAGCGAGTTACACAAGGCTTATTTAGTGCAGTGCCAGCATTATGATTTTAGACCTTGGGTGATCACAGATCAACATGGATGTGTCTGCACCATATTCCTCAAGCACATCTATACTATCTATATTATCCGGGTTTTCCTGTTTTCCCAGATATTCTAGATTTTGGTAACCCTTACTGAATCTTGCCTGACATCACAATACACTGTGAGCATGTGCTTGGGAAAGCGATCTGGCTTGGTCAATGGTTGAGTTTTGGTGGTTGTAAGAATAAAACCAAAATCATCTGATAGATCAAACAGCCCTTATAGGATGCATTGGTTGCCAGTGAGTTCAATGTTTAGGTTGCTGAGAGAAGAGAGACCTGTGGCACCCAGCTGCTCTGTCACTGAAAGCGTGCGTTATGCCCTTGGGCAAGAGAAGCTGGTAACCGATGGTGTGTGTAAGAGGTCGCTGTTTCTTGTTCTGAGCATGGGTGTGATTGCCTGAACGTTTCGTTTACCCCTCCTGGGCACTGTAAAGCTTTTCATGTCAGTGTCATCCATGAGGTGATTTTGATGCTTTTCTTCTGAATAAGGCAAATCCATTACCATCGCCTGATGGATGACTTCCTTTCGCATCTGTTTGGGTGTGTTAGTAACGAACCGGCAAAATTATAAATGCCATGTGTTGGTCTTGAGTAAGCAGATGCCTGGTTCGTAATGTGTTTACTTGGCTTTCACCACAGAGTTTTGGGAATTAAATGTGGTTTGTGGCTAAGTATTTTTTGAGTACCTGTGAGATATTGAGAAATAATGAAATATGTGCCAAAGAATGTTATCAAATGTATTTACACATTACCATGACACAGTCTATTTCACTCTGGCAAAATCCAGATAATTTGTACTTATTGAAACATAAATTGATGGATTTTTTACTTATTTGCTGCTCTGCTGAGTTAAGCAATGCTTCCGCTAACTACAGTATTTTTTTTTCCTTTTTTTTATTAAACAGATGGTGCCAACTGTTTCAAAAAAAAATTCTTTTAGTTTTTTTTAACAGATTGCTAGCTTGAAAACAACTTTTAAAACAGTCTTTACTGATTTTTCTTGGTGATAACTGTGATTTTTCTAGCAATCACTAAAAACTGCAAAATGTATTTTAAAATGACAAAAATCATGCAAAAGTCTTCCTCTGTTCCTTTCCATTTAGGAGGACTGGTGTTTGGATAAAGATGAGATATAGTGTGAGAAAATGAAGTAGAGCAGACCTTGGAGATAGGAATGGTTTGAAACGTGAGGAATGCTTTGTCTTTACAGTTGATTTAGATGTGTGATGCAACACTCTGATCCTCTTGTGTTTTCCCTGTCCTTCAGTTAGTTATTCTGTTGTTTGATACAAGCAAGCACAGTTGTCCCTACTGCTCCACAGGGGACACTGAGGGTGAACAAGATCTCATAAAGAAGAAAATAGTGCATGCAAAGTTGCACAAAGTAACATTGTGAAGTGATTCACGTGCTTTAATTCTAAACAACTGGTGGAGCAGGCTGTATGAACCTTCCTGATGGTAACGTTCCTTATGAACCTTCCTAAGGTAACGTTATATGGGAACACTGTCGTTGGTAGTCTTCTGACTGATCTTGATTTCATGGATGAGGACCATTTGCTGGTTAATTTCATGGCCACTGCAGTGGCTTCTGCCAGAGGAGCAAGAATGAATGGTTGTGAGGAGAAAGCATGGAATCATAATTCTAATTTCATCTGCCATATTCACAAGGTATCTGGTTTGTCCAAATACAGCAGCCTATTGTAGGGAAACTAATTGCTTTTGCTTAAATGATCTAAGACTGTACCACCAAAGTCCAGCACGAAACGCCTAGCCAATTTTTGTATTTTAACGACTGAAGTCAGAGATCCGATACTCACTCGAATGGAAACTGACGTTCCTTATCCAGAAGTGCATTGCAAGGCAAACAGCGATATCTTCTTTGAACTTTGATTTCATATGTCCCAACACACACATGCACAGTGTTAGTCCTTTACCCAACGGCGTCTGAGGCCACGTGTGTAATTTGCAGTCCCCGTGTCTTCCCACAGCAAGACAGCATCACCCCAAGTAGCTGTGTAACTGTGTAAGGTTGGTTTTGTGCAGAATTTTTCTTTTAAGTTTTCGATAACTTTTGTTAACTCTCTCTTTGGAAAGCTCTTCACAATATTTCCTGCCTTCTCCTAAATGTTTGAGGGTCCTTGGTAGCGTACTGATAACGAGATTTTAAAATGTCTGTCTTTGAGACTCAGTTACCAAAGAGCGTTCAAGGAGCTTGCTTCATGTAAGAGAATCTCTTTCCCTAAAATTGTGCCACTTGCAATTTGTTTTTCTAGGGGTAAACAAGAATCTGATGAGGCAAAAAATAAAAATATTTTTGAGCAATCAAGCCTAGGCAGAACAAATCTGATTCTGAGCTAGCTCTGCAGGATTACTCTCTCCCAGCTTTCATGTTGCTTTCAACAAATGCTGTTTTCTGTCAGAATTGCTAGCTTGCAGGACGTTTGGTTTTTTTTAAACCCTGAAGAAATCACTATTTTTTAGCAAGTGTTTGTTGACTCTTCTTCAGTCAGCAACTTCTGATGCCTAAGGAGTGACCTGGTCTCTTCAGCAGGCACTCAGCGTCTGGAGTCTTGACAGAGTTCGGTAGGAAAGGTGTTTCTGTCAGTCGTACTAGTTGCTTATGACTACAGTAACCAAAGAAGTAAATAAGGGCTATTTAATGGGAAAAATATAATGATTGTAGCCAAATATTCCTAATGTAGTTTAGGTTATTACTGAAAACCTTATTTTGAGAGCCAGGACTGTGCAAGTTTGGAAAGGACAGGTGGTGTAGAAGTCAAGAATGAAATTTGGGTTCCTGGGATCTAGTACAAAGTTGTAAAGCAGAGTAAATCCAACCCCAGCAGCTTCTGTCCTCCTCATTAGTGTAAACCAAATGTTCCTATGAGAGAAAAATCCTATTTTTCAAAAATCGGTTTCTCCCTTTCTGCCTATTTCCCTCTCTTTTTTTTTTTTTTTATTCTCTTTATGTGGTGTCAGAAACCTTTTTCCAATCAAGACATGACAAATTGGTTGTAATGCCCACAATTACTGGATCAGCTCCTTTTCAGGACTGTTTTTTGGGTGCAGGGGCAAGGTTGGGAGGGGCAGATGTTGGGCTGCAACTACTGACAGTAACTCTCTATTATTATTCTGTAAGAATTGACCTCACCAGATCTTGTGCTTGGTAACACTCTGTAAGACGTTCTCCTGAGCTGAGTAGTCTCTTGTGAGATTTTATGTGATGGGACGAAATCAGATTGTTTTCTGCTTACAACACAAAAAAAGAAGGCTGTTGTCCAAATTTAGATCTCTGTCCTATAAAAAAATTTATCCGTCGTTTATATTTGGAGATTTTTTGTGGGGTGGGGTTTTTTGTTTGGTTGGTGGGTTTTTTTGTTTGTTTGTTTGCTTGGTTGTTTTTTTGTCCTTAAGAAATTGTGGCTGACTAGTCTACAGGTCACATCTCTATATATAGACTTTTTTTTTCCTTCCTTTTTTATCTTCTTTTTTTTTCTCATTCTTTCTTTGTGTTGTTTGTTTTTTTTTTTTCCTTTCTCCAAAGATTTCAAAGTTCTTAAAATATCTCTGATAGGCTGGAGTACCTCCTCAACAGATTCTTGGTTACCCACCAGTGTCCTGGCATTTTTGGTGATTGTTTTTGCTCAGATGAATAACGTTTTGGGGATCAACAGTCAAATCACATTGGGTAATACAATGTCTGTGTACTGTAGTATGTTGTATGTGTACAACAGATAAATAAAGGACTAACTTTTCTGGTTTTTGAAGAAGCAATATGCATTTGGGGCTAATTGTGTCACACAGGAAATAAATTCAGTAGCTCTCCATCACCTAGGTGCCTCTTCATTGCTCAAGCAGATGATTTAAATAGGAAAAGTTATGTTGTCTGAAAAGTGAGAGTTCCAGGGCTATGATAGTCCTAGAATAGTTTTTCCAGTGCATGTTGCTAATATGATAAATTTTAGTCAGACCGACTTATTATCTACATGAAAATGAAGATTTTAGTATTTGGTATCTGAAGATGAAGACAAGTCTACAGTTTCTCTGGCTACACTTCTAATTTGCTAGAGAAACAACTTGTTTTCATACTCTTCCTCACTATTATGCTAGTCCTTAGAGTTTCCAGGAAAAAAAAAAAAAAAACAAAACACAACTGTAAAGACAGTCTTGGGTGATGCTCAATTTCAGCCTGGATGTGCATCTGTCAACTGGCCTCTTTCATATCTGAATCTATTGGAAAGTTTTATATAATCCAGGGGTTGACTGCAATTAACCATGTAACTTCATTTTACAACATTAGTAATAAGCTGCTAGGAGAGTTTGTAGTCATAGAATCAGAATCATATATTGGCTTGGGTTGGAAGGGACTGTTCAGCTCAGAGGCTGTTCAGCAGTCTATGCATCACTTTTCTATTAAATTGTATTTAATCCTCTCAGTTTTGCTTTGACTGATGAACTGGGTAGTACATTACAGGAGGAGAGATACTTACACCACATCCATTGCTTCCAGCAAAGCCAGTTTTGAAGTTCTGCAGAAGCATTGCATCTGCACCTACTGATAGGGTTTTTTTTTCCATAACTCTCCTGACTCTTTAGGGAAAACTAAAGGTCACATGTTAGAGCTGCATCATTTTCCAGAACAAAGTCTTTCCATAAATCATCTAGACACTTCTGTTGGTCATATGCCAAAGAGGCAGGCTGTTCTCTCACTCACTGCCTGGAAGGGTTAAGATTGCAATGGGATTTCTCATACTTTACACGAACTATGTATTTTATTAGAGTACATTGAGTTAAGTCACAGCTGATATTTAAGGCTTATCTCAAGAGGATTGCTGCTTCCAAAACCTAAAGCGCAGCTGGTTGGAGACTGGTTCATGCATCTACTCATTACTACTCATCATCACAAGCTTTCAATCAAATGCCCAATTCAGTAGGTTCTGCTTAAACAGCAATTCCAAGCATCCATTTTCTGGACCAACTGTTGCAGTAAATTTGTTTGGGCAGGTGCTGAAATAATTGACTAGGATTTTTCAATACCTGTGTTAGTGCCCGTATTTTTTTTTTCTTCATTGTTGTCCAGCCGTTAATGATAGTAAAACTTTCTGAAATTCTGACTTATTTAAACTAAATATACAAATGGAAAACAGACAAGTGTTTGGTTAAATGATGCAGTAATTTGAAGAATTGATGGTGACCAAAAAGAAAACAAAATTTCAGACAAGTTTACTGATGTCTCTTTTGCACAAAAACAGGAAATCTTGAAGATAGTCCTTGTTAAAGAATGCACTTTTATGAGTTTTATGAATATTGTATGTACTCTTACATTTTTCAGGAGTATGTCTTGGGTATCCAGTATTCTGTAGTATATAGGTAACTGACACCAACTTGCATGTAAATTGGGTATTTTTAAAAAATTTATTGGGCAATTAATTTTAATAAAGCTAGACTTGGTTGTGATCACAGTTTTTAAATCTTAATGTTTTTAAAGATGATCTCAGAGAAAGGAGAAGCCCTATGAATTTATCTTCTAATAATCAAAGATTAATCTTAAAAATAATCAGCTATCCAAATCAGACACAGGATTAAGTTCAAAATTTTAACTCTTTTAGCTCTTACTTTGAGAGATGCAGATCCTCTTTTAAAGAAAGCTTTGTATATATTGAAACAGAAGCACGTAGATCTTGATGACTGAGTTCATGACATTTTCTAAATAAGAGGAATGAATCCTGCATTTTTAGGTGTGTGATCTCTCATTTTTGTGGATAATAAATCAATATATCAGACTGTGATATATGATAAACTAATGAGGCATACATGTATATTATACTGGTTACATCAAACTGAGTCCCTGAGTAGCTTAGACATCACACATGACCCACTCAGGAGGTAAAAATACTGTCTGGCATAGATTCCCACTGGATTTGCAGCTACTGTGCAATGTCTGTATGAGGAAGAAAATACGAATTCTGATCAAGAAGTCTGTTATTGATGAGATATTAAAATAGCATACAGATATTTAAGCTAAAATGAAGTATATTAAGTAATTCTATGTAGCTACTGTTTATACTGAAATTTTGCATAGGATAATGGCCTAAAAGACTCCCAAGCAGACTGAAAATATGTTCCTCCTTCACTATTGTCACTTCGTACTATGCATATGAAAGAAAATGCTGCTAATTCTGATTTGAATGACTGTCAGTTCAGAATGTCTAGCTAAATTTTCTTTCAAAACCCACTAATGACTAAGGCACTAAAAAAAGGTTTAAGGCAGCAAAAACAGAGTGGAGAAGTGAAAGCATTACCTGGAATTTGAACATATCTAAGTACAGAACAAACTTTCTATCACTTCAGTAATCAGACTGCTTTTGTCAAATGGAAGCAGTTAAATGTTTGTCTGATCCTCATTAACCACGTGTAAAGCCAAGCAGATTTTAGTGTGGTTTGCCCACGCCCCCAGTCCGGATCTAAATCCTGTTTTCACTAAATGTTGCCTTTTCTTTTGTTTTGTAAATTGAAACACATGCATTGATCTGTAAGTACTATGGGCTCCAGGAGAAAAGCAGTCCTTTGAATAGTGGTATCGAGGACTTGATAATATTTTGTGCTTTGCTAATAGCTTGTGCTGTATCTTGTTTTGCTATTAGTTTATGAAGAACCAAATTCTTTGTCCAAATCAATGAAATAAGTTCAAGGGGATGATTGGGGGTGGTGATGGAGAGAGATTGTGTACCAGTACTGCAGTGTACGCACTGTTTCTGATGGTCATCTGAAAAATAAGTTGTTCCCTACTCCTGCCCCCTGATTAGTTGCAATAATTTCATGCATTACAAGCTCATGCTTCTTTATAAATTCCTATAAACACTATATTCATCATATGCTGTATTCCATTCCTAGAATCACTGCAGTGATGCACACAATTCTACCTCTGTGATAATGACACAGTAATATAAAATCAGTGCAATTATCATCTGAATATATAAATCAGCAATTTATTAAAGGTAATATCCCACATTATAGATCTGTTCTCTCAAATCGGAGGTTAGGACTGGCAGTGGGAATGCATCAGGTACTGGAATGAAAGGTGCTGTGGATGTGTCTGCCCAAGGCAGCATACGTGCCTCTCTCTGATTTCAGAAGCTGGAAGCAGCTGAGAACTGGTGTGTCTCAGATGCCTCAGTGCTGTGGTTGGCAGTTTTTATCTACTTTATACGTGCAAATTCTACCTAGTTTTGGAACCTGTGATGTATGTGTTGTATACCAAGGGAGGCTGTGTGGTTTTCATTTAATAAAGTGAAAACCATAATGTTTTAGAGGATTTGATAAGTCAAATATTTTTTTTTCTTTAAATGTGCCATTCTGATCTCTCTGGAAAATGCACGCTCTCACTTACCTGAAGCTTTCTTTGAGAGAAATTTGTTCTGCAACTGAGAGTAATCAAGTCTTGGAAAACCCTTCCATTATTAAGGAAGGTTTTTTCAAGCTGCATCTTTTCTATATACACAGCAAAGACAAGAAACTTGAGCAGCTAGAACCTGAAAACAATCCACGTGAGTGAACATTCAAAGCAGTTATTAACCAGCAACACATCACAGCAGCAATTAACAAATTGAGTAGTTGATTAAAAGAACAAAAGTCAAAGCCCAGTACTGAAGCTCTGCATTCTGTCTTAAGAAATGTCTTACAGCTTCAGCTCCTCTCCAGGCACGGCTCACTGTGAAGCGCAGATTATCTGCCTGTTCATAGGAGAGTTAATAACAGGAAATCAGGAATTAGTTTGCTGGCTTGGTCTATGTAAGTGACATTGAGTATCTTCTCTTTTTGATTGAAGTTCTTTACTTCGAACGAAGCTCTTCACAACAGTCCCAAGTGTTTTGTGTATCACAGCTCTAGCAAGTGCTGTTTCCTTTCTTCTTTAAAAATAGATTTTAAGAAAAACGTGTCATTTAAAATGAAATATATTGTAAACCCCAATACCAAATTTTATTAATTAAAAATAACTGACTTCAGCTGAAAAGTAGCCTGGATTTTTGGACCTTTGCTTTCTTCCCCTGAAAATCTTTGTGTTGAGTTTATTTTACCTCCTGCTGACACTATGCATGAAATAGAAACTGAAATCAAGCAGACAATTTATAGTTATGTAGAATTTTTCTATGTTAATGTTGCTTAGAGTAGAATTGGAAATTGGCTTATTTGCAAAGAAGAGTAACAGGTTTTGTTGAAACTTGGAAACTGATCTCTTTTCAGCCATCTGTTCAGAGTAAAAGCAGCAGCAGCAGACCTGACCCCCTCCAGATGATGACAATGAGCTGCTCTGCTCAGAGCAGTCACCATTTCGTATTGCCCTTGAAAACCAAAAGTGAAAAACTCAATACTGAATTTAGTTGCTCTTTTGATAATTATGACTGTAAATGCATGGGTTTTTTTATGTTGCTGGCTTATTAAGCTTCACAAAGATAGCTCTTGCCTCATCAAAAATTTAGTCTTAGTCATATGATTAATTCATGTGACTGCTCTTATAACTACAATAAACAAAATTGTATGTTACAGCCTTTCTTTTATGTTTTTATACCCTTTAATTCTGATATGTAGCTGCAATAGATCATGTTGCAGTCTGAAGTTTTAAAATGGCTGTGACCTTTGAAAGAGGAGACAACCCTATAAATTTGCTGTTGCAATGTTTTACACTAGTGTAGAAGTAAAACGCCAGATAAAAAGAGAGGCTTTAATATGCTTGTAGAATATTCTTGTAGTTAAAAGGGGGGAAAAAAAAGGCATTTCAAAGTTTTCTTTTTCAGTACAGGTGGATAGGAGTATTTTTACTACAGGACAAACTGAGATCGTACATGTATACTGATTTTTTTTTTTTTTTTTTTTTTTTTTTCCCCCCCCCCCATAAGCAGTGAAGCCTTGAAGTAGTGATGGCAGCCAAATCCTTTCTGCTTCTTGACATGTTTTGGAATTGAAAGGACTTTGTAAATCTTTAGCTGTATGTGTTCACTATAGCACTATCAAAATGTTGTCCTTTCTATTCAGCACTGAAGTGTAGAGGAAACATTGGGGCACCTCTCCCATGTCCCAAAAAATAATGTATGTTCTCATGGAGGAAGCAGACATTCTGTGGGTGGGTTGTTTTTTTTTCCCCATTTAAATTGAGGATGTGGGGAAAAACTCACCGTAATATTTATGACAACACAGTTTCTAATTTCTCTGTTATTTGTGATATGGTAAGATCATTAGTAGTAAGGTTTAAATTTTAGTTTCCATTCTTTTAGTAATCTCAGTGATGTGGACTATTTAGTGTAAAATTTGTATTATGAAGACGTGACTTATTTTACAGAAGCTACTGATACAGAACCTCAGCTTTCATTCAGCTCTTCCATATGATCTGCTTACTTGCTGACTTTTCTTGATACACATCCTGTCTTCCATTGAACTATGTACGCTTCATTTAATTTCTACTTAAGATTCAGGATCAGATTATTTTTCAATGGAACTGAGGATATGGAGTACATACCTTTAATTAAAAAACAAACAAAACCTACCCCCAAACCTGTCTTTAATGCGGCGTATGGGGAATTTCTTACATATCAGACTACTCAGACTTAGTCTGGTACTCGTGAAAAACACGTAAAAATGAATAGGAGTCTTGCTGTAAGATGCTGAACTGTTCACATTTCTTAGACACCTTTTGCTTTTTAGAGAAAAGAATCAGCTGACAGGGTGATACACTGCCATTTAAAATTAGACTGACTAAAAGAAATTCATCTTTGCAGCCCTGACTAATACATTATTTCACTCTTCTGCAGTAGCTAAGTGAGATTATAGCCCTTTCTATTTTGAGGTTTCTTAAGTATTTAAAGTCTTTGATGTTTTTTTGAAAATCCAGTCATGTCACTGCAATGTTTAAAAGAAAGTCTGTGTTTTTTTAACACCTCGGATTTTTATTTTCCAAAAATGAGTTTCATTTTTAATAGTCGTTTCATCTTTGGATTTAGAAATGTGTTTTATTCATGTTCAAAGCATCTTCTAATAAGATTACTAAGGGTGACTTTGAGCAATGACCCTTTTTCATCAAATTAACTGATTCAGAAATTTGGTTCACACTGTTTCTAAATGTTCCTTTGCTGTGGGATTTTAAAACAAATTTATTCTAAAAGTTCAAGTAAATACAAGCATAATTCAATTAAAAACTATTTTTAAAAATCCAGAAAAAAATAAAAGAAGAAAGTGCTATTTATATTTCATGAAAAAATTAAGTCTATTTAAATCTACTCTTTTGAGGTAACCATCTAAAAATAAACCCGACGTCATGAGACTAGAACATTAACTTTCTTTGCCAGTTTAACTCCATCTTACTTTTTACATAATAATATGAGGCAGATATATATTGAAATACTTTTATAAGCGATCTTAGGTGGATGGTAGATTTTGTTGTAATCTTGGAGCCTATAAAACATCAGAAAAGACACTAAACTTTAAAAAGATGGAAGGAAAGAAAATGTGCTTCAAAGGTAGTTTTAACTCTTGTCAAGTTTAAGTAGCCTTTCTACTTTGCATGTGAAATGAATACCCGTGACTACCCCAAGACTCTTCTGACTTGCTATGCAGGATGCAAAGAGAAGAGAAAGACCCTTAGAATATGATTTCTATATCTGATTTTGTAAGTGGGCTGAATTTTGGGAATTACGAATTTGAGGTCAAGTACATAGGAAATCGATAGATGATATGCAGACCTCTGACATAGACATTCAAATACTCTTTGACCTTATATATAATTCTTGATTGCATTTTTTTTCTTTAGCCCTGATTTTAGGGCCCAGAAATAGGTTTATCTTTCCCTATCAGTTATGTAACGTTTGAATGCCAAAGTGCTGGCTTTGTTTCAGAAGACAGCTCATTGTTGATCTATTTGAACAGCAATTTATATATTGCTGTTCTCAAATGCAAGAATTTAAAGAACTTAGGAATTACTTCTAGTATTCACAAGTTGGGCATCAAATGGTAAACTTCAGTTAATATAAAGAATTGGAACTAATTAAAAATTAACTGAAATTTCTACGAAAAACTTCTGATTGAATTCAATCCGCTCTAGACTTCCTGAATTGAGAGATCGTCACAGCTACTCCATTAGCACCTTTCTGAACTCTTCCTGTATCGCTCAGTAACTAGAGACTGTTCAGACAACCTTAGTCCTTGTAACATTAATCACTTAAACTGAAAGGAGTGTAAAAATTCTATTATACCAAACTTCTTTCCTGCCTTCTCCCGTGGGTTACAAAACACAGTCAATGATTTCATTTCACTCCACCAGACCTTGTGCCTAGGGATGGAGCTGTACAAGGAGGATGTTACCAGGTTTAGAAGAATAAAATAAAGCCTTTCTTTTTTTCTTTTTAAACATTTTTTATTCATGGATGCTCTGAAATGAAGTCTGTCTTTTCCTGGTGAGTCATGAAAGGTATGAAGTTGGATCATCTTTAACTGAGAAATACTTTGGTCTAGACAAAAAGATGGTCTTCTCTGATAAACTCTACCAGCTATGGCTTGCGAAGTTGCATGGTGTCTATAAGGCCCATAAGTTAATTTTCCACCTTGCCTGATGCACTTATTTCACGTTCTGCCCTAATAAAGGTTCATGAGTGGTTCTTTCCCTTGATTACATTGAGGAAGGAAGGACAGAACACATGCGTGATGCATTTCTAGCTAAAGCTCCAGTATGATTGCCTGTAATTTGTACCAACATGCCAGTTTTTAACATAAAAGTATGAATATCAAGATTCTGCTATTATAAGAAAGGCAGAATAAGCACCTTAATAAGCTGTCCATCTAGCATGTTTTGAAGACACCATGGAAGCCTTATTACAAAATGTCCTTTCAGTATTACAGAATCCCATCATTGGAGAAGGTATGCCTGTGTTGACATTAATTGAAATAGAGATTTTTTCAGGCTGGCAAAAATGCATTTTCCAGATATGGTAGTTCCAAGTGTATCTTGCGTTTCAAGTGGCAACGTTGTTTTAAGCTTGTGGGACACAGTGTATGTGCCCGGTTTTCCAGTTTGTTCTCAGGAAGGTTAAGTGAAATTAGACCAACTGGACTAAATTATCCTTTCATATGGAAATTGCATTGCTGTTTAGATGTCAGAATGGGACATGTACAAAGGAGCTTAGTTCTTTTACTGCTTTCCATAAAATAATGAATCCTTGAGCTGAAGGTTGAGGAGCTCCTAGGCTTTGCTTCAGAATCTATGGAAAATAATCTTTCATTATCTTCCCTCTGCTGTACCCCTTTAAAAGTTGTAGTGACTTTTCTTACAGCAGAATATGTTGTTGCCTTTTTCCAATGGGTTGCAAAGTAGGAGCTGGATTGTTTCTGCTCTGCCAAGGGGCCACGTATCCATGTATATAGAATATTCAGCTGTTGTCAGGTACCTTGCTGTTTACTGGGGCTTCAAATATCTCATCTGTTTTACTTTGTGGAATCAGAGTCAGGAGCTGTCCCTTGAGCTCTCAAACCTTTAGAACGTCTGGTCAGGTAAGAAAGGGTCACTGAAGTTTGTCTGCAGCATCCTACCAGGATTCTGCTGTAGAGGATTAAAATTTTGAAATTCATCAAATCTCTTACTTCTTGGAAAAAACCCATATGCTTTAAGGCATATGATACCTGTGATGCACAGAGAGGAGAATGTGCTGAAGCACACGATGCTGAGGAATTTGAAGCAACTCTGAGCATCTGCTAAACGATTCAAATTATTTGGATCAATGGATTTTTGTTTTGGACACTGATCATCTCATTAATTCTACCTCACCTACTGTCTTTAAACATGAGTTAAGTTTTGTTTAAATCTAGATGCCTCTATGACTGACCATTCTGAATGTCAGAAGCCAGCCTGCCGTGCAGTAAAGCTTTGGGGGGATTAGGCCAATCTCTCATTGTGTGGAGTAGAATATAAGAATAGAAATATGCAGTAGAACAGGATATAATGCTGAAAGTAGAAGTTTTTGAGAATCTCTTCAGGAAAGAATACTCTTAAGACTTTTATAAAGTTACAGACAAACAACATTTAAACAAAGCTGAAAGAAAATGAATTACTGTTAATTTACAGCTTGGCATGCTGTTTTTTCTTCAAATTGTGGCTGAAGTTACTAAAAATGGTGTTTCGTTCCTAGGCAAAAAAAGTTATTTCATTATTAAATTACATCTAGTGTGAGATAATTCTTTATGCAATGTCAGTTTTTTCCAATTTTATTTTTTTTATACTGGAATCTGAGTTCAGAGTCCATCTCCTGCTAGAGTTCCAATCAAATGCAATGTATCCATGGAAGCACATGCTCACTTCTGTGAACAAGCAAATGCAGCTCTGAACAGTGGTACTGTGAGCATGAGGGTAAGACTTCAGTGATTGCAATACCCAGCACTTCCCACTCCTCACAGGAAGGAGCTGCACCTTTCTGAATTTAAGGTTTTTGCATCCCTATATGCTTCTAGAAAATGAGTAAAAATACTTTTAACTTTGGCATGTATCTTCCTTGTCCGTATCAGCTTCTACGTGATCCTTATATTATCTGAACTTCTGTTATTTAGTTGTTTTTCATTTCAGTGTGATCTTTGTTAATCTTGAGTATCAAAAGTCCTCGAATGATTGGAATAGATGTGCAATCACCAGGTTTTGAAGTAATGCTGGACATGACGTCATGCCAATCCAGCCAGCTTGCTTTTTCGATTAATGGAAGACCGCTGCTGTGAACTGCTCACCTGTCTGCCTTCAGAGGGCCCACGGAGAGTCGGCAGCAGACAGGAGAATGTCTAACAGTCACTGAGGGCTAGAGAAAGAGAGGTGCAAATTTACTGCTAGCATGGCAGTGCTAGCCCCTGGTTCAAAAACTGAATTCTTACAAACTCGGGCTGCTCTTGTAATCTAGCAGCCAGAGATAATTACCAAGTATCTGTTTGGTTAATTTTAACTGGTTTGGGAAATTATGATCATACCATTTACCATACCCCCAAATGACGGTCAACTCCATTTACCACAGATGTAACCTCTTACTCTGACCTAGAAAAGCCTGAAAAAGCTTCATAGAAGAAGCATCCCAAGCTGTTGCCCAGATTTTTGCTAAGTAATTAACCCACAATAAACATTTCCCAGTTTTCATTTTGACTTTATGCTAAAGAAATGTCCAATATTTTGCTAGTTTAAGATTATAAAAGTCTGAAATAGACAAAATTCTATTTTTTAGAGTTCAAATCTTATGGTCTGGTCAGAAGATATATCCTAAATGTTTAAATCTATTTAAATATATTGTAAACCATTCTTTTAAAGTATGAACAAATGTACATGTATTCTCATTTGGATTTCGTAGTACTGGCATGATCTGCACTGCATCTTCTGTGAATTTGACTCACAAGGCATTTATATAAAATATAAGGCAAGGATTGGGCTGAACCATAAATCATAGATTCATGGAATGGTTTGGGTTGGAAGGTCATCTAGTCCAACCCTCCTGCAGTGAGCAGGGGCATCTTGCCATGGTAGTCTTTTCCAAGAATCTAGTTTTCTAACTGGGGCATTTTATAAGGGTGAAAAAAACTGCTAAACTAAAGATACTCTAAATTGTATAAAGTTTTTGCTCTGATTATTGAATATAATCAGAAGGGGCAGTACGGAGTGAGGAAGATAGAACGATCTATTCTAAGCCAATCATTTTTGAACCCAGTAATGAGTTTTGTAAAGTTTAAAACTAAAATGTTGAAGTGTGTTTATATCTTTAGGAGCCTGTTTTAAGAGAATTACATCTGCTAGAGAGGAAACTGATGTTTTTACTCAAGAAGTATTTCACTTTTTATTGGGATGAGTATTTTTAATCTACTCCAACTCTAAGTATGCAAGTTCCTTGTTTGCTAGCAAGAGTGATGATCAAACTGTTTTGTTTTCTTGGGCAAGTCAGTCTTTCTAGATGTGTTCTAGGCTGTAACTCTGTTTTTCATGCAAACTTTTTGCCTCTGAGAACAGCTAGCTACATAGAATTTCGTATTCTTTGAGAAGCTACACAGGACTAGAGATAGCAGGGTAAATGGTAATTCGGTAGATGATAACTCTACAGAGGAAAACACTTTTTTCAGTGTCTATTTAATTCTTTTTATAAATCAGAGTTCTGTAGTATTTATCTAAAAAGGACATGCCAAAGAGTATTCACTCAATACTCAGTGCAAAATTAGGGTAAGTCACTACTATATTAATAGCAAATAGACTGTGTAAAGCTATATCAAAGGTCGTAGTAATTTAAATACGGTGTATCATTGTGTAGGCGCTTAGTTTGTGTCAAGATTCACAGGCAGAGGAAGTCTAGTAGTCCCTGCTGAAACTCCAGCTGCCTCTAATTGCTCTAGATTTTCTGAAAAGAGGCAGCCTGTAAGACACACAAGTGACAAATTATAAGGCCAAAGCCAACACATTCACATTCAGTGGGAAAACTGAGTTGTACTGATCATGGAGCAGAAGAGCAGAGCACCCTGGATAGAAAGTCCTCTTAACTGGGCAGCTGTATTCAAGTCTAGCAGCCAGTGGTCAGGTGGCTTTCCTCTGTGCAGAGTGTGCTGCTGCATTAGCTTCACTTCTGAGGTGGCAACAGCATGGGCTGCTTGGGTCAAATCTTCATTCACATTTAACAACGTGAAGTAAAACTGAAGAAAGCTTTCTTGCCAGCTGCATTCAGAAGAGCACTGACTGCCACACACAGTCACAGTCTTACTGGCTAATTTGAAGTCCTAAAATTCTGAATCACTTGGAGCAATTTTTATTGAACCTTCCTTCTTTCTTTCTTTTGAATGGCTTTATTTAAATATAAATAACAACAGCAGGTCTTTGACTCATAATAAAACACAACTAATGCTATTCTTTTTTGCTCATTCTTATTGGTTTTAGGTGAGCATTTTTTTTCATAGTTAAGTATGTGAGCATGGAATTCTAATTATCTTTTTACCTGTCCACTTTTTTTGACCCTTTCTTCTAATATTTATCCTTTGCATATAGTAACCAGAAACTTGGCGCCTCCGTTGTAAGATGATCGTCACTGATACCAGCAGATATCACTGATAAAAAGCTCAGATACAGTTGTTGGATAAGAATCCTGTATTCACCAGCCTGTATTCTCACTGCTCAAAATCATTAATCAAAAAAACACACTCATATGCAGCAAACATTCTTGTCTCCATTCTAAAATCAATACTGTATGAGAGTATGATCTATTCGGTGAATTTATGAAAACAAACAGCCTTAACAGTTATTTGTAATTTGTGTCTCTTAATCGCTTCTTGAGCTGTTTTTCTTTATTTAAAAAAATGCTTTATAAATTAATCTGTTCTTTTTCTTCCTTCTGCCTTTATCCTTTCCAAGGTTATGCCTTTCTGCTCTTCCAGGAAGAAAGCTCTGTACAAGCTCTGATAGATGCCTGTCTGGAAGAAGATGGGAAACTCTACCTGTGTGTCTCAAGTCCCACAATCAAGGATAAACCAGTAAGTAGCTTATGCCATGACACTTATGCTGGTTGCTAACCCATTTGCTGTTACTCTTTCCAGTTGATAGGTAAATAAATACTTACAGTCGATTGACTTGTCTATTTCCTGTTGCTGTCCTTGCTGTTACGTTGAACTGACCTTCTCTATCAGCGTAACACGGTTTAACAATTGTTTCTTTCTGATTAATGCCTTGTTCAATTAACTTTTGTATTTGGTACTTCTGGTATCGCACAGGAGTATGCATCCTTTTACAATGTTAGCTGTAAAACAATTGGATTATAATTTTTCCCTGTATGTTATTTGAAAGAAAGCCTTATGCAATGAAATGAAGAAACTTAACCTCCCAAATTAAAATCCAGATGGCTTCAAATATCCTCTGTACTTCATTAGGTTCCTTAATTACTGTTTTTTCTGCATGCAATACCTAATCCATTTATAATTTAGGTCTCATTTACCTTATATAAACTGCAGGGTAAAAACAAGTAATGCAGCCAGCTGTAGCAGAATGGAAGACATTTGGTGACCTGTTTCTATTGTTCACATCTCTAACATTCTTTAATGTTAGTCTTTTTCGTGGCTATGGCTACATACAGATTAGATGAAAACTACAGCTAAATATGTTTGGATAAAAATGTGCTGCCTTTTAAAAACACTATTGAAAAGCTTACACAGATAAATGAACAACCCAGTATTACAGCACAGTGAGTGTGCCTCCGTGATTTCTAGGATCAATAAATGGGTGGATGAACAGCTTTATCCAAATAACCTCTGAGTTTTTTTTTTCCGAGTAATCTAAAGATTTCTTATGAATGTGTTGCTTGCTGCTTAACAGAAGTGAGCATTCACACATTGTAAGAACTCTTTTTGTATCCAAGCACAGAAATTAATTTTATCTCCACTCTTATCAGTGCTTTAAAATTTGTGGATCACTGTATGTGATTTCAGGAAAGCCAGATTCTCAAACTGCAACTGTAATTGCACATACATGGTAAAATATTCTGAAAGTCTTTTCACAGATTTCTTGTAATGGCGATTAGGGGCAGGGAATTAATGAGGTAGGAGTTTGCCATGATGAAATTTAACTCAAGCCTGGCCTCTAGAGGTGATAAACGAATTGTCCACCTTCTTTCTGACACTTGGATAAGCTATATTCTCAAATTGTTTTGGTGCTTATACCGCCGATTTACTGCTTTTGCTAATTTCAAATAATATTTTTAATTAGGGAAAGATTTGGCAGTTGTTTCTTAGCTTTAATGGAGTTGTCAAGTTCATCTACTAAAAACAATCCTTAATACAGGTGCAAATTCGACCTTGGAACCTAAGTGACAGTGACTTTGTGATGGATGGGTCTCAGCCTTTGGATCCAAGAAAAACTATCTTTGTTGGAGGAGTTCCACGGCCCCTCCGAGCTGGTGAGTAGAAGGAAAATGTAGGGTGTGTAGCAGGGGGTTCCAGATTAAGCAGAAAATATTTATACTGTATGTAAAAGAAATAGAGCAGAAAATATGCCTTCTTTTCCAAAGATTGTAGCACACTTTCTAAATCACTGGGTGTCTTCCTGTCTACAAAATACAAACTGTGAACATCATTTGTCTTTTAAATAAGTTATTAATTAGGATTTTCAGTAGAAACAGTTTTCCCCAAGTTTGCATAATATCCTAGAACTTGGCTGATATTTTGTAATGTATACCATCTTAATCCTAACCTCCATTTGCTTGCTTGAGATGCAGACAAGTTTCCTTTTCCTTTTACTAGAAGACAAACTTCTCCCAGCCCCTTTCCAAACCAATTCCAACTGCAGCTCTATGATTTTTCTTTCCCTTTTTCTCAACCCTAACCCTAGTTTTCCCATGGAGCTATAGAGAAGGCCTCTCAGCCGTTGGCCAGATAAAGATTTCTCCCAGCCCAGGTCTCTTGGTGGCCTCACTCTGTACTGAAGACCACTTTCCAGACCCACTCCTAATGTAGCTCTTTTCCTCAATCTTTTTTCTTCACTCTTAACTCTTTTTTTCTTCACTTTTATTTGCAGAGCTGTAGACAAGACTCCTTAGCCTTTGGCCAGAGGAAAGATTTATTGCAGCTCAGACCTCCTGGCAAGCCCTACTTTGTTTTGAAGGTGCCTTTTCAGCGCCACTTCTAACTGTAGCTCAACACTCCCTCGTTTCTTCCTAACTCTTATACTTTTGGTGAGCCAGTGACAGATCAGGAAGCCATTAGCAAGTTGAAACATTTCTCCTAGCTAGGTCTTTTGGAAACCCTCACTTCTGTTTAGTAGTCATTTTCCATCCTCACTCAGTCAGCTGCATGGTTTCTCTTTTTCATCCTCTCAAACCTAATCCTAATTTTCCAGGGCTGTGGTAAGCAAGGCCCCTCAGCCATTGTCTGAAGAAAGACTTCTGGATCAAGTCTCCCAGCAGCCCTCATTTTCCTTTGGCAGCCACTTTTCAGCCCACTAGAATTGCAGCTTCTTGCTTTCTTCTAATCCTAATTCTTTTGGGAAGCTGTACACAAGATCTCCCAGCCATTGCTGACAGTAAGACTTTTCCCAGCCCAGGTTTCTTGGCAGCTTTCACTTTCCTCACTGTCTTAAAATAAGGCATCATTGTAAAATGGTAATTATGTGAATAGTAACAATTAAACATTACCTCATTTCTAATATAGCCTTTATAAAGCTGTATGTAATTTGGCCTGTCATAGATTACATTTGAAATGCATTACATTTGAAAACTGATGCCTTTAAATAGTTAACTTCTCCAAAGCAGACAAATAGTTTCCAGTTTTTCTTGTTTGCAACTTTAAAGATCTGATACAGAAGATTCCTAAGACATACGAACATTGCATGGTTTCCTTGCCCTGGAATCCTATATATTCCTTGTCTATTGGCAAGAGTAACTTACTGGAACTACTATTGTAAATGTTTTTAAGTGTTCCTGATGTTTATTCCATACTGTCACTTTCTGAGATCATTACCCAAATGATGATTCCAAATCATTAAAAAGTAGAAGAAGGTACTGGTCACTACGCTATGCCAACAGTTTCCCTGACTGTTTGGAGCAAGAGTAATTATCTGGTTTGGCAGAATGAGTCAGACATTATGTTTGCTAATTGCAAATGAACAAATCAGCATATGGCCTTCCCTTAATCTGACACACGCATTTATACAAACACATATATATACTCAATTTAAAAGTTGTCTCTATTCTATGTATAATTAACCAGTGAGAATTTTGTGAGTACTACAAAGATGTAAATATTTAGTAAATCTTTTCCATTTCATCTCGGATAGCTAAGTTTTAACTTGCTACTGAAAGTGTTTTCACACATTAGCATAAAAAAATGGCTGACTTGGCAGGGCCTGTACAGGTCCCAGTATCCTGCTTTGTGAGGGTCTGTCCTTTATCCGTCCGACTAATTTGTTTGCCTATCAGCTTTTGCAGAGAACCTGGCTTGGTGACCATACATCTCTGCACAGTGTACATGCCTCTCCTGCACTTCCTTCAATTCTTTCCTGTAACTTTCCTCCTGTATGTTTCCTCAGCCATGCACTCAGCCCGACTTATTTTATGAATTATAACATCTTCAGATTTATTCTTAGTGTGAGAAAAAGCAATAAACCATTTTAAAAGATCCACAATCAAGTTAATGTTCTACAAAAATACTAAGTTAAATTGCATCCAAAATGTAGGCATGCTTTAAGCATAGTATCTTCTGTTTTTTCACAAAATTTTGTTTCAAATGTAAAATGCTTCCTTAATGTCTTTTCAACCTTAGTACTTAGGGTAAAATATCAGACTAAATACAGGAATATCTCTGTGTGATTTCATATGTAAACCAGCATTAACAAGCCTGGTCGGAGCTGGAGGAGATCCTGCATGCCTAATCCCAAATACCACAGCTTTTATTTACAATAACGATAAATCGTAAAACAGGTGATCTAATACCTACTTTAACTATGTAACTCTGCATTTTTTTTCAGACTTCAGTCACACCAAGTTGCTTTTTACAGATTCTATTTTTTGCCTTTATATTTTACTGTAATTCATGTAGGGTTGATTCAATCTGTTAAAACCAACATTTGGGTTTGCTGTTTTAGACTTTGGAAGACAAGTACGCTTAGGCAAATTGCACTTTTTTTTTTTTTAATGCAATAAACCAAGCACAATACTGTTATTTATGTTAAATCTATGACATTTAACAATTGACTTCTTGCAGTTGAATTGGCAATGATTATGGACCGTTTATATGGAGGTGTCTGCTACGCTGGCATTGATACAGACCCAGAGTTGAAGTATCCAAAAGGTGCTGGCAGAGTGGCTTTCTCCAATCAGCAGAGCTATATTGCTGCTATCAGTGCTCGCTTTGTCCAGCTCCAACATAATGACATTGATAAACGGGTAAGTAAAATAGCATGGAACAGAATAGTTGTTACTCACAAAACTGTACAAAAATGAAAAACATCCTTATATTAGTATTGCGTTGAAGAACACTGTATCCTCTGTTCTTCAGATGACATTTGTTAATTACTTAAAAGCTTATTTAAGCAGCTAAAGCAGAGTGAAAAATGTATCTTATACATCTTAAATGACTGTTTAGCACTAAAACCAGAAAATATTTGGTTGTAAGCTCATTTGTTCTTGGTTTGTTTTGAATTCTGAAGGTCAAACACTGTAGAATTTCCCAGCTTCTTTCTCCTCCTTTAGATGATTGCTCATTGCGCGTGAACAACTTTTGGTTAGTGGCTACTTACATAACTTCTGGCATTTCTGCTATTTTTTACATAATATTTTCTCTCAGCAACGTATGTCTAGGCTTGAGATTCGTAAAACACGAGTTTATCATACGTATAATAGGTAATGCTGACCTGAAAAGTCTTGAGAATTGTTTAACCAAAACCAAATGCCAATAGATACTTGATAGGCAAAAGGGGGGTAAAATGAGATGGCTTTGTTCAGTCTATATGAAATCCTGGTTTCTAAAGGGCTTTTCAAGTATAGAGTGAAGTTACAGTATTTACTGAAATCTAAGCTGAAGACAGTAAAAGAAACAATACTTAATTTCCAAGATATTTTTCTCCTTTAGACCTTCTGCCTTCACCTCTTCATTACATGTACAAAACCCCCTGTTTCTGAGCATTTAGAATTATTCAAAAGAACATACAGCATGAACTGCTGCTATGTGTTTTTACAATAAGGATGGCTTGTTTTCTACTTAATCTGATATAAATTGTTTATTAAGAAGGCAACGTCACAGGTATTGGATGTGTCTGTTACGTGCAGTATACATACAAAACCACACAGCTGCAAAGTCCATGCTATTTTTATTTTCTCTTTAAAAATCTGAACTTAACTTTTTGTCAGATTAGATGAGGTAATGGAAGTTACAAGTCTTCAAACTATTTTTCTCTGGTGCTACTATACCTTATTATTTTAACTAAGACAAGACTGTTCCTAAGTATTTCTTGTCCATGGAAATCTGAAAATTTTTACAGACAGACTAAGAAGATTAATTTTGGAGTCTTAATTACAGTGTTAAACCCTTCGATATTTCTGTATGAGCCATGCTTAAAAACTTGAGTATTTTTCTAAGCTGTAGGATGGAGCCACAACTGATGCTAGCTGATAATTTTTTCCATCAATCAGTACTTTTCTCAGTTGTTCGACTGATAATTTAAGTTTACTTAATTATCTTTTATCTGTTTTTAAAACAGGTTTTTCTGTGAGTTTGAATAAGTATGAAGTCTCATAATCAGTCCTTAAATATTAGTTTTTAAATCTAATAAAGTGAAATCCCTGAATTGTACAGCATATGTTCTTAAAATTATTGTACTAGTAACCAAAACAAGAAAAGGAGTGACAGAGAGAATCTATTTCAGACCTTCACAATTCATGCTTTGGCAATGTGAGTAGGTAGGGATCTGGAGATGTGCTGGACATTGGACCTGCGTTCTTCCAATTTCATTTGAGACAGTGCTATTTTATTTTACATGATGCTTCTAATTTTAGTGGTAGGGCATCCGATATGCAAAATGGCAGTTATTCAGACTTGTTCCATGCAATACTAGTAGTACAGTGTAATTAAAAAAAAATAAATTATTGGCTGTTCTAGCTGTTCCCTAGGCAAGAAATATAATTCTCTATATAAGCTTTACTTCAAATAAGTATCATCTGTTGAAACGTGATCAGCATAAGCTAAAGTAAAATTCAGCATAAAGCTTTTTTTGTAGAATACGTTTCTTGGGTTTTTTAACTTAATATCTTATTCTGTGTTTCTTTAATACTGTATGTATTTAAGTGTAGTTACTGGAGTCAAGTTTTCCTTGCAATATACAAATTTTGCGAAACTAGCACTTGTGCAGTTAGAATGAAGTTATTCAGAAAAAATTGAAATATACATACTTTCATTATGTCCTTTAATGTAGTTGACTGTACTTAAACCACTTTGTAAATAGCATCATAAATCCATAAGAACTAATGATTTCCTCAGAATGAATACTCAATTTAAATATGTAGGCTTGATTCTTAGGAACAGACATGGAAGAGAACTCACAGGTGGTCAGCTTCTGTAATAGTATTATTGCATGTGCCTAGTCATGCCTCAAATTACTGCTGTGTTTGGCACAAGTGCTTTAAAAAAAAAAAATAATTCCACTCCTGAGATGTATACAAGTGAGTATAGGACTAAAGCCTGGAGCTCTCCAGCCTATTTGTAATTGACGGTAAGGCCACAGTTGGAACATCTATGAAATCTTACTAGGTTTCTAGAGCTAAATATCTCTAAATAGTGATTTTTGCTGGCATCAGGCAGAGTATTTAATACAAGTGCATTTAATCGTGTTTAATTTGAATCTTCTCTTTGTTTATTAGTCTAGTCCTGCATTTTGCAGTTCACAAAAATCAAAGAAACAAACAAACAAAAACGTCTGGAAAAAAACCTCTGAAACTCACCAGACCTCTGTAGTTTAGAAATATGCCTGTTCTTTATCATTTTTCTTCCTGAATGCTACTCTCTCCCACCCTGCCCCCGTAACAACTGTATTCACATTCCTGGAAGACAGCAGCAAAGTCCTTGGAGATGCTATTTTTACTGTACTTCCATCTTAGTACTTTCACATACCTAACTTTTCCAAGAAACGTTGAATGGTTAGCAAAGCACATCCTTCCTTCTTGAGATTTTCTGACAAGTAGTTGATAGGAAAATTTAACTACCACCTCTTTGGGTTAATCCAGCATTGGTTGAAAAAGCTCAACAGAGTCAGAAGAATTAAAATATTGTTCCTTCTATTCATACTTAGCAAAACTATGTAATCTTACAGTTATTTCTCTTCTTCCTGGTGCAGGTGGAAGTAAAGCCATACGTGCTGGATGATCAGATGTGTGACGAATGCCAGGGCACTCGCTGTGGTGGAAAATTTGCTCCATTCTTTTGTGCCAATGTTACCTGTTTGCAGTATTACTGTGAATACTGCTGGGCAAGCATACACTCTCGTGCTGGGCGAGAGTTCCACAAACCACTGGTAAAGGAGGGAGGTGACCGGCCCCGCCACGTCCCGTTCCGCTGGAGCTGAACCCCCGGCCTCACCCAGCAACAAGTACTGGAGTAGATTAAATCGAGTGAAAAGAGAGCGCTGCCTCAGGGCTTGGTGTTCTGGAAATCTGTGCATTCGTCCTCGACTTTAATGAAGATATGGGTCTTTTTAGTACTATTATTATTATTTACAGTCACATTACTGAACTCAGTGTCCAGTATAATACAAACCGGCAGAGTGTAACTGTACTGATTTTGCACTTTGATTCACACAAACATCTGCTTGGTACCTTAATTTCCTACACAAGACTTGTCACTAGTGACATTATGTAGACTGCCATTCTCATCAGCCTTCACTGGGTTGATGTGATGAAGATTTTTTTATTATAATTATAATTACAATTATTTTTATTTTTAAACTGGAGCATGCACTTATTTTCAGAAATTTAGACTTGCCCCTAGCAGATGACTTACCAAAGGTAATATTCACAAGTAGGTGGCAGATGTAGCAAAAACTTAAACGGATATTCAGCAATCATTAGTTTGGGTCATTTAGAGTAGTAATAACCCTTGAAGAAAAAATAAGCCTTTAGTTGCTCTCCATTTTGACTTGTAAGGATGATACCTCATAAGCTGGATCAGAATTTTTCTTTTGTTTTGCGGAGGGTTTTTTTTTTGTTTGTTTTGTTTTTGTGTTTTTTTTTTTTTGTTAGGTCTTTTAGTGTTATGTAAATGTATGCTGCAATAGCTTTTGCTGCTATTAAAATGGTATTACTAATACCATAATACTCTATTCAGGCTAGGGTATCAATTAAAAAATGATTATGTGATTAAAATAGTGATGGCTGCTGAAAGGAGATCAGTATAGCATACAGAAAAGCTTCCAAGGAAGGTCAATATTTTTTGACTGCATGTTTACTTAATCAGGTTGCTGCATGCAATAAATTTTATATATGTCTAATATAAAAACCTGCCCACAATGCACAAATTATGAATCTACGTAGGCTACAAACTACTCAGTAACAAAAAAAAATTGATTACTGACTGGAGGAAGGCATGCCTCAATAAATGTAATGCTTCTGAAATTAGGATCAGCCCATTACAGAATGACCTATATTACAACAAATATAAAAACTAGCTGTAGGATATTCTTAAAACAAATTTGTGGATGGTAGATGAAGTACTTTGCGGTGCTCTGTTATATATCGTGCAATTTATTTTATATAGTAAAGTGATTATGTCTAGTACTGTGATCAAACCTAACTGTTAAAGCCTCTGTATCCAACATTAACACATCTTTGACAGTTCATAACAGGTACATAAACAGAAGTGAGCTCTTACTACAATCTCTCTCCTAATGCTTGCATCATTTACGTAGCTGCAGACCTTGTCCAGAAAACCAAAGAGCTCATGCTAGCGTACATACACTACCGATTAGATAGTCTGTCGAACTAATAAACTAGGCACATTTAAGGAAGTTAGGAAAAAAAGTGGTGCTAAAGAAATGTCTGCATATAAAGTGACATGAGATGTCTGCTCTGTGGATGTGGCGTTATCTCTCTAATCCCTGGATGTATCCTGTGAAGCTTGAATACGATTGAGACCTGCTAACACAGTGGACATTTTTTTAGCATGAACTATGGGGCTGCAGATAGCATAAAAATATAAACACACTTGGTATACTAATGATTGCAAGAATGTGTACACTATTTTTTTTTTCTTTTTCCTCCTTTCTTTTTGCAGTTCTGGGGACAATCTGACTGGATATGACACCGCATAGTAGATTTAAATGTTCTGAGTTTTGTTTGTTGTGATGTCCTTGTTTGTGTCTAATTTAGTACGTTGTTTTTCCCAGTGTTTAGTTGCGAGTATTGGCTTTGAAAGGATTTTTTCTGTTTTTGGAAAAAAAAAAAAGAAAAAATAGTTTTTTACTGGTTTAAAATGCTGATTATAATTATCCCTTTTGAAGTTACTTCTGGGCGTTTTTGTGATATTGCTTTTCCCAGCCCAGGTGTCTTTTCTTTTTTTTTTTCATCTGTACAAGACATTTTGTTATGCACTACTTTTTGTATCTAGACAGTTTTCAACAGTCGGCTGATGATTTTTTTTAAAGAAAAAGGCATGCTTTCTGACTGACATGATCTTTTGCAATACCTCAATTTTGAAATATAGGAAAGAAAATGATATTTTCTAAGTAAGTTTATTCAGAAAAATATATATTAATTTAATTCTGCAAGAAAAAATGATTTAACAGATGGGTAACTTTATTTTTTTCATGCTTATTTGAGTTTTTTTGAAAATGAAGAAGTTAGAGCTTTATAACTGTTAATATTAAAGATCATAGCTAACCTACAGAAATCTACCTAATTATGTGAAAGAAGTAAACCTTTTTGAAGAAATACCCCTCTTTCATGTAGAAAAATACCCCCAGAGAGAAAGAGAGAGAGAAAGAGAAGCCGGAAAATGTACAATATAGCATAATGTTGGATTAAATCTAAAACAAAATCATCATGAAGAACAGGTGTAAACACAAACTCCATTTGGTGCTGAAAGTTGTGAATAGAAGGTGAAAAAATATTTTCCCTTAATTTGTATATTTATAATCAAGTGTGATTATGCACGACTGACCAGAATTGTGAGAGTTCTTCTGTTTGTATTTTTTTAAAGAGAACTTTTTTTAGTTTATTAAATTATGACATGCTCCCTTTTGTTTTGTAAATGAATGTGCCCCTGAGTTGTTAATATGTTATATTAAAAGAGGGTCCTTCAAAAAAAGTTATTTTTTAAAATACGGAGTTCTGAACTGCAACTTGACTAAGAAGCCCCTGGGTACAACAGGTCCTATTGTGGCCTTTTCTGATGTGAGACTTGAACTAGTCGATTTTTTTGAAGGCTAACCTAACCTCGACTATTTGTTGTTATGTGCAATACTGTTTGTACTGTTTGTATAAAAAAAAAGAAAAATGAAAAGAAAAAAGGCATAAATCTTTATTGCAGATTTATTTTCATTGCAGACTTTAGACATTGTGATTCACTAAAATCATTTTTCTACTGTCAAATATGTACCTTTTCTTCATGCTGGTATTTTTTCAATAGTAATGTAGCCTTTGTACTGAGACAAATTTTCATTGTTATTTTTAGAAAGATTTTTTGCTAAGAAAAAAATTAAACATATTTACATATTTTTCATTTTTATTTCGTATTTTCTTTAAGGAGTGCTTTCTCAACCATTAATATAGTTGTTTCTGGGAGAGACTTTCATATCTGGTCAATGTCATTAATATTATTTTGTATTTTTACTTGGAATAAATTAATTTTATGATGCTAATTCTTTAAAAGTTTATTTTTTTCATTTTCAGTTATTTTTGAAGCTAAAATCTTTGTAATATTGTTACTAAAGCGTCTAGTTTTTTGAAATGCAAAGCTTTATGTATTAACTTGCTGATGTGGTTTACAATAGTGTGGCAATGATGAAAATGGTTGGTTATGTAAAGTGATTGGAAAATTGTAACAAAGAATTGGGCAATAAAATGACAGAATGAAGCAGAAAAAATGTGATATTTTGAAAAGCCTTTTCCTTTATCAAAATGATTTAGGGAGATAATAGGGATGTCACAGTACCAGTTCGCTGTCTAGATTTATACACCACCAGTGTCGATGAAATACTGTTGCCGTTACGATGAACTAATCTCTTGAAGCAATGGGTTTTGACCCTGCCCATTCAGCGTAACGCTCCACTACTCTTCTCGTCATCAACTCAATAAACTCTGTTCAACAGTCTTAGACTGAACCACCTAAAATATTTATTCCTCATTGTATTTTGCCACCGTGTTACTTACTTAATGAAATTGACCCTTTCCTGCACAACTTCCTTCTTGCATACGTTTATCAGTGGCAGCATGGAGCAGACTGTAGGTACCCACATCGTTTTCTGACGAAGTTACCACGTAGTGTTGGTAGCTGCCTAGTTAATGCGAAATAATCTATGCCCATTTCCTGGTAGCAATGCAGTACCCCCTATTGCCACCATGTCTGAACATCTGTTCAGCTTCTTTGTCCTTCTCCGTTCTTCTCTGCCTCTCTTGTGTCTTTGTCTTTTTTTCTTTTGCATTGGCAATACCAAGTGCTGGTATCAAAACGCCTTTCACTTCACCTCCATTTACATCACCTTTGTTTCCCTGTGCAGCCAGAAGAAACCCCTTCCTGAAGCCAGTGACTATCTGTTCTGGCACCTGAACCAATCCAGACTAAAACTGGTGTTGCGTAAACAGGGCATACAGTGACTTTCTCTAGACAAAACTACTACTTCAACAAGTTATTGATGACCTTTCAGACTAACTTACGCTGGAGCGTTAGAGCGGCTCATCTGTAACTTGCGGAAAGAAACGTGTCCAGAGTTGGTCTGTTGTGTATCCTCTGTGTGTTCAGTTCTGTAAGTAATGTATAGACTAGATCAAATAGTGAAGTAAAATTTAGACTCAAATTAGGTACTACTGGTTGGAATGTACACAAATTGCAAACAAAGGAGATTAAGGAATGAAGAGGGAATAAAAAAATTCCTGCTAAGTGGTACAAAGTTTATGCTTATATTTCTGCCTACATGCTTGTATTTTATAGCCTGCTAGCAAGGCATGGGCTAAAACAAATTGTATTGCAAATATGCAGTTAGCAAATAACTTTGCTGATTTCACTATCTGTTAGAGTAGTAAAAAAAAGAAAAAAAAAAAGAAAAAAAAAAAAAGGCGCTTAACTGGGAGAAGCTCCCATGTTAATATTTCAGTATTGTGACATCTCTACTTGCAAGGTATGAGTGAAAGATTAGTCACAGATTTGTAGAAATGTCTCTTTTGTTTACTCTGGCTTGTATGTAGTTGCTTTTATGCTAGTTTGTATGATGTCAGCTAAACCCTTTTTCTTTTCCTCCTTCCTTTCTTTTTTTTTAAACCAGACAAACTACTTAATCTCTGCTGCTATGGTGTTCTCTCATACCACAGAGTATTTTATATTCATGTTAGTGACTACTCTATACCCCAAATGGGTAGCTGGACAGAACTCGCATTGGTCACATAATTCTGACATGCTCAAATTTACCTGGGAAAAAGTTTAGCAGTAAGCAGAAAACCAGGGTGCTAATAAGAGATAATTTTGGCTTTTTTTTTTTCCCTGGACATAATTCTGTTGGGGTATAAAGTATTAGATATTTGTAATTTTACTGTCAAAATAATGGACATAACTTTTAGAGCATTCACAGCTAAAACCTCTGTACTTGTTTTTCAACTAATTTTAAATGTACTGTATCTTTTATTACATGTTCTCTTAGATTGTTTTTGCTAGTAATTCTAACAAGGCTTCTTCCTTTCTGGCTTGGACTAATGCTTGTATGGAACTGCAGTACTGTGACTAAACATGGAGCTCAATGCTGCTATTGCTTACAACTGCTTAAACTTTGTAGTTTGGACTTTATTTTTTTCTGTAATAACTTATTAAATATAGTTGTATGAAGTACGGATATTTGTCATCCTTTGGACATGCTAAGGAAATCCTGGGATATGCGTTATGGGAATGTAAACTAGCTACAAAAAACCCAAATCTTGTATTGGAAAACTGTTTACACTAGATAAGGCTAAGCAAATACACACCTTACTCACATGCACACAAGCTATCCTTTCTACTTATTTTATATATGGCCTACTTCTGTTTTCTCTCTAAAATGGAAAAGCCACCCTTGATAAGGCATTTATTATGCTACGCCAAAGATTAATACAAAAATGTATACTACAGAAGTACTTCTGAGAGTGTAGTTTTCCCCACCAAATGCAATATCAAGCGCCTGGAAAAAAGAACTGCTGAATTACTTTCTCTGAATTTAACAAAAACTGCTGCCTAACTTATATTGCTCTTTTTTATTAGCAGTTTAACAATGGCTGCAGGCTAGAGATCAGATGCATCAATTAAAAAAGAAAAAAACACTACAACATTAGTTTCTAATGGTTTGTAATTTAAGAATAGGAGACAGTGATACAGCTGTTTGGAACTCTACAGAACACTTCTTGAAAAAATGTAAACTCTGCTATGTCAGGGCAAGCGAAGACCACAAGAATAGTGCATGTTCTACGTCACTGCTTTCTTTCAGTGTCTACATAAATGCAGCTCAACAACCCTGCTGGAAACGTCAGCACTAGAAATTACACGCTGGCTTCAGTGTATGTGTTCTCCTTAAACAGGAACTGCCAAGGATTACACTAGAAATTAAATGCCCTTTGGATGGGGTTATGTGCGCTGCCTAAGTATTGTGCGTGCTCCCTCAGTGTGCAGAGCCCTGTGGCTTGTGTTACACTGTTCTATCCTGGCATTACCGTGCGCGATAGCTCATGCACGTGAAAGAAGAAAGCCTGGATGCTGGAAAACAAGCAGAATGCTCATGCATGGACTTGTTTTCAAACTGGTGGTGAATAACTGTAACTTTCAGGAGAATGGTGTACTGACTGTTCTTCCAGGAGAAGTGGTTTTACAAGACAGTGATCTGTAACAGGAATTCTAGTCAGAAATAAATGTATGAGAACTTGTAGGTTTCTGGTTACATCAGAGTTGAATTCGAGAAGGGAGTTCTTAAAACACCGTTCAATTAATGAGTGTTAGCCTGCTTATTGTAGCGCCTCTCTGTACCATGTGCCAAGTCCATCTGGACAAAATCCGTCTGGGTTTACCCCTGTCCTCTATTACAGAGAACAACTGTAGGAGGAAGCACAGCCTCTCCATAACTTCTAATCCCCAATCCTTCCGTTACTGCACTACTGATAAAGTAAGCCATTCCACTTGTAAGGTACTGATTCTGACAGCTTTCCTTCTCCAGCTGATAGCAGCATTTAATTAAGCCTTTGCTTGCATTAAAAAAACATTGCATTAATTGAATTTAAACCAATGTACTTGAATGAAGTACCAAAGGCTGCACGGCCTCTTTTGCTTCTGGTTTGTATGTGTTATTTTTGCCATGCTTAAACTGAACTAAAATAGCCACCTATATGACTATTGAAGCTGCTGTATTAAACCTGTTTAGGCATGCTTCTAAACGAAACATTTTTGTACTCAAGGCACCAAAGCAACATGTCACCTCTCACAGAGACCTGCAGCAAAGCCAAAGCTTTGCTCTTAAAAGCCATAATCTGCTTTCCTCGTGTTTAGCAAAAGCTAAACAGCATGAGCACATGGGGAGAATTGCTGCACTCCCTCACCTAGGGATCAAGATATCCAGAGAGAACCCAGAGAACGGGTTTTAAAACAAGCAATGTCTTTAACCTGTTTTCATAAACATGTTACTAGCTACTTACAAACCCCTTACACCACACAATTCTATTATGAACATAGGACAAAGCTGCGTACACCAGATACCAACGCAAACTATGCCTGTTCAAATGAATTCTCTCGCTCCCCAGTGGCAAGCAAGGTTTTGCAAAGTTTATCTCGAGATGACAAACTGTACCTAGAGCGATTTGAGAAGGAAATATGATAGAAGCCCAGAAATCTCTCACTTTTCCTCTTTTGGAAGGAGAACTAAAATATCAGCAATTACACATTCATGTGGCAGGCCCTTGGCAATAATTAGGCCAGAACTCATGCTGCCTCACTAACAGCACAGTAGCTTCCCAGTGTGGCCATGCCAACCGTTACTTGACTGGACTGGTAGGCACTTAGAATCATAGAGTCATAGAATGGTTAGGGTTGGAAGGGACCTTAAAGATCATCTAGTTCCAACCCCCCTGCCATGGGGGCTAAATCAGTAAAACCATGCATCCGTTTGCTACTTTTAGGTGCCTGAGTGATATTTATTTGCTGTCAACTTCCTAAAACCTCCTTTGAGCTGCTGCCTAGCATTGCTTGGCCCTGTGTTTTTGTGAACAGGAATATGTAAAACTGCTTATGTCCTAATACTTCTGAATTGTTCAGTAACCCAAGATGGACTTAGATTCGCAAGCCCAAACACAGAAAGTACTTGCAACCATTTATTGGACCAAGTTTCACATAAAGGAGATCAGAAGTGTCTTCCTCCTTCTCTATCCAATAGCCTGAGCGGTTAAAACACACGGAGATTTTTCTGGTTTTACTATTTTCTTTTTCCAAATTTCCTGCACTATGGATCAAGGACTAAAACTTTTTGCTCATGGTTGTAGCAACTAATCTTAACAATTTTGTGGCGCACACTTTGGCCTACCAAGTGAAAAAAAATGTTCTCTGGAACAGCATAAGCATCACCACTAAGGTAAATAATCAAAATGGTTGTTCATAAAATTACATGTAACAAGACAGTGCCCTCTGATACATCTTCTCGACTTCCTTGCCAGCTTCAACATGTACTACAGACCTATTGAAATAAAAGTTTGAAAGAGATAGAGCTGGAACAATTCACATGCAAAATAATTCTGCAAAACACTGCCAAAAATCATGGCAAAGATACAACTCATGATCTCATCTCATCTTTCCTCATCTTTCTCATCTTTGCCTTTCAAAGTTACAAAAAGGCCTCTAGTCTCATTGTCAGACTACAGAGCACGGTCTGAGGCAAAAAAATACATTGTTCATAATATAACAAATTCTTGTTCATAATATAACTAATCCCTCCAGCTGTGCCTTGTGCATATTATTGTAGACAGAGCCTAAATCACAGAATCACAGCATACACACATGTGCCAGAAATGTCCTGCTATGCATTCTGGCCTCTACTCTTCTTACTTCTGACTAGACTTGCATGTTATCATTTGGGCTTTCCTCCAATTTCATAAATCATGACCAGTTTATGAATGGATGGAAAGCAACAGCAACATTTCTTTGCTCCATTTCCGCAAGGTTTAACCTGTCACAGAGCTCCAAGGCGACACTGGAATGTTATGTGCAATGGGGAGGACTCTACCTTAAACAATCATTTGTAAGGGGTAAAATTCAGAGTAGTTATAACTTAGTCTAGAAGGCAACTAGATTCTCACATAAAAAGTGCTAACCTGACACGTATTCTAGGTTGTGGGTTGTTGTTTGTTGTGTGGTTTGTTTGTGGTTGTTTTTTTTTTTTTTCCTGATCAATGCCTGTTCTATAATTTGTCACAGCTCAGAACTGGACAGTTTTACTATTGAACATGTATATTTGCATCCCTTCATCTGCTGCTTGCAATGACAAAAGGAAAATATGAACGATGAATGAACATAAACAAAAGCATTTCCCCTCTTAAGAACTTGCTACATATGTTACAAAATGTAAATACCTTTAGACAACACACAACCAACACGATACCTCTATATGGTAACATGCTCCTTATATGCTGAACACATGGATATGAAATCACTTGCTGATCAAAATGGTATGCAATACCAAAGGCCAAAAGAATGCATACAAGACAAGGGATAGAATATTGTTCCCACTAATTCAAAGACAGAATTCTGTTTACAGACTTCAGTGGGATGCCACTTCATCAGAAAGTGTTTCAGCTTTCACTCAGTTTTCACTAGCTCCACCTTTAAACAAACCACTGATGTTACTCTAGTTACTTTCTTGTGTTACAGTCTAGCTAAGCATGTTCCAGCTTAGGAAATGACCAATCACTGCTTTCTACCCACTGATGAACTTACTTAATTGAACCTAATGGCCTGCAAGTGCACACTAGCAAAGGTGAGGTGGAATAGGGGAAGGTTAAGTAGTCCATTTTATCTCCATTTTAATTAATGTTTCATCTAGAAAAATTTCAGTCACTCCGGCAGAAATAAATAGGAGTATTTGATACCCATTATAACATGAACTCAGAAATAGGGCAGAAAACAGAACCAAGAGCTCTTCACTCCCAAGTGGGTGTTCAAGTCTTTCAATTAGTAAGTCACTCCTTTGCTCTCACTTCTCTTTGCCCAGAGAGTCTTGATTTGTTTTATAAAGTGGAACAACAGAAAGCAAAAGCCTTCCTCCAGCTTCAGGCAGCATAACGCAAGCTAGCTCTGCTGTCATGAGCACGAAATGCTCCGAGTGATAATCCACCCTGAAAAGCAACTAAAGCTAAAGCTCCTCCAGCATCTCTGCATCACGTTTACTGTACAGGTCCCTAACTCAAGGACATGGATTATGCTTGGGCCACCACGAAGCAAACAATTAGACATAGTGATGCTCAAATTCACACCACTTACATAACTTCGTGGATTTGGCTTTGTGACCTTGACCTTTTTTTCCTCTTCTCAGTTGAGATTTTTTTATCTGCTGAAATTTTTACATTAGGTGCTTATGTTGTTCTATTCAAAGATGCTAAATATTGATGCTTGACCACAGCAGAAATAATATACTCTAACAAGCACTGAAAAAAAGATCTGCCACACAGGGGAAAATGACAGCAAAGCCTCAAAGTGCTGAAGAACCTGCATCCTATGAGGTAAAATAGGAAACAAGTGATAATGTAAGCCACACACACACAACCCTAAAAAAGATGAAAACGCAAATCCAAACCTAGAATGTTCTAGCACTTTTCTGTCAAAAGAGTTTAGAGGCAGAGAACTACCCTTACTTTACAGGCATGTAATGAAAGCACTGCCCCCACAGCACACAGGATATAAACATGACAAACTGTAACAATCTCTACCTCTGATTAAAACAAAGTAAAAGCCCACAGTCGTGATTCTGGAACGCATTTTCCCAATGATCAGCCAGCAATTTAGTAATGTTTTGTTGTG
This sequence comes from Tauraco erythrolophus, assembly GCF_009769465.1. Taxonomy (NCBI): domain Eukaryota; kingdom Metazoa; phylum Chordata; class Aves; order Musophagiformes; family Musophagidae; genus Tauraco; species Tauraco erythrolophus. The sequence continues at coordinate 18,034,224 of NC_141473.1, read as the reverse complement.
GAAAAATCCCTAAGGTACCAGGAAATTTCAGTGCTAAAACTCCTTCGGCAATACTACTTCAATCACTGCCCTGAAAAAAGTTTAATATAGACTATAAAGCCAGAAGGCAAAAAAAAACCCCAACCCTCTAGTCATGAAAAGATGAGACTTACGGAGTCTGCAAATCTTTACACCATTATATAACTCAGTAACTTTTGTATGCAACTCACTGCTGTGTAATGGCTGTTGGTAGCTAATCCTCAATGAAGCTAGGTGTCATACGAGACAAAGAAAAAGGAAAACAAATGCTAAGATATGTGGAATCCTCTGCATTTGTCAGACTATTCACACAGAATATATTACAAAAACCCAAACTTAAATTCACATCCACCCTATGAGTCTGGGCTCCACTGTACAGAGTATATATAAAGTGTATAAAGCAAGAGGTGAAGCAGCAAAATGTGAGGGAGGATGAATCTCTCCTGCAGTTTAGCCTGTTGTTAACACTGAGACACAAAAAGTGACTGTTCATAGAGAACAGAGTTCAATATGCCTTTGACAGAGCAACTGCAGCCCCAAACTGAAGATGCCTGCCACTGCTTTAGAGTACGACAACGATTTCTATCTGGAAAAGGATTTTAAGGAACACCATTTCTGTCTTGTTTTTGATTTCTTGTTTCTGAATGACATATGAGGCCAGGTGGGTGACAACATCCTTTCCACTGAGGAGAGGTTCCAGAAATAGAACAACACTACGTGAGATTCTCCTTTTGCTCTTTTAAATACTGTTCAAACTCATGCTCTCCTAACCTAATTTGAGCATAATTTAGAACTATATTTATAGCTGCTTTTCCACTCTGGAAACTGCCTTCACTTGCAGAAATGATGTTGTCTAATAATTAAGTTGTATATTGGCTGCAGCATTGCCTCTGAGCAAAACAGTTTGCAGCCTGCCTGCTTTTGATACCTGTTTCCTAATTATTATGGATCAACCTCTTCACTTGTGTTTCTGCCAAGTGTGAAGAGTTCATGGGGATTGGTTGTGTCAGCCCTTTTCACAGGGGAATTAAGCTGCATCCAAAATGCTGCAGGAGCTAACATGGAGTCAGCAAGCGGCAGTGCCTTTCTATCAGAGAGTCCTCTTAACTCATACTCTGAAGGAGGGATGTAACAGAAATAGCACTAGCCAGAAGTGAACACTCGTATCAAATACTCAGACTAAATCTTTGCCCAGTTCCTGAGCCAATTCCAAATACACTGTTAGATTAGACACTTTGAGGGGATTTGTCCTGTTTTGTGATCCTTGCAGAAACAGGGCTGCGAGAACAAATCGTTGGCCCAGGAAAGGGAGTCACTGAGCTGCGGAGTCACTCAGCTGCAATATGCAAGCTCTAAAAACTGTGCCCTCTCAGCTTCCTAAAGCTCAGGCTGTACAGCTGAGCCAGGGCCCATGTGACCGTGAGTCTGCCCAGCTCCTGCTAAAATGAGTTCTCCCTGGCTATCTCTGGCACACATACTGTTCCCACAGACTGAGCCTGTCATCACCAGCTGTACCACCTGCTTGGGCTCCTGAGGCCCTTCTGCAACTCCTCCTATTACCAAGCCATTTACTTGTTATACCCTCGTCCTGGCAGTGGGACAAAGCAATCAGCAAAGACACCACTTCTCTCTGGATCTGAAGAATACGATATCCCTTTGGACACATCAGAAGGTGACTGATACCACCTCTCTGTCAGTTCCACCTCTCCCCATGAGCACAGTCATGCTCTAGACCTTTACACACACCTCTCCTCAGACCGTCCTCACCCCTAAGTATGAACAGAAGTCTTACTGCAGGACTACAGAGGTGAGGAAAGAATAGAGCAGTATCAGGCTGTCCTGTCTGCTGCAACCCACAGAGCTAGGTACTCCCATTCATTCTTTAGAAGCCAGGAAAACCTGTCATAACTGCACTCCACTTCTTGCTGCCCTGCTTGGTGATATTTGGGCTGCACCCGGGAACAGCTGTGAATTTTCTGACAGAGGAGACACTAGCTACAGCTGACTGAAGTCCCCTTCCTGGAGGAAGAGCTGAAGATGTGAAAGTCAGCTAGGATGTAGAGGGGAGGGTGGTGCCCAAGGCTACAAGGTGCTCATCTAGCCAGACCTCCTCTGATGTGAAGTTGCCTTCTGTCATTACAGACAACTGAAAGGCCCAGACAGTACTGCAGGAGCTTAGGAGCTGCCTGTACTGATCAGCCAATGACCCTTGTAATTCCATGCCCTATTTCAGACAGTTGCCAGTCTCAGATGCTTAAGCAAGAGGCAAAAGAAATCTTATTTTGGCAACTGTGGAACAACTTGTTCCATAGCAGAATTATGCTGGAATATGTCAGAAGTCCCAGGAGATGAGAAAGGGTTTGAGGCATGTGTACAGCAGTGGCATGCAAGGTCCATAGTATGGTCATCTAGAACAGGGTGCAGTAAAGTGAAGGATCCATTTTTTAAAAAAAAAATCAGGACAAGAAATAGCACCATAGATTTAAATGTATTTCCCTTACCTACAAATACGCCAAACAGTCCTTCCTCTCTCTGAAGATTTAAGCTGCTATATCTTCTCCTTCACAGCCCTGAACAAAATTTATCTCATCTATAGCATGGAATTGACGCAGCTTCATGTTCTATTTCAACTACTTCAAAGGAACTTACACGTTTCTTTCCCAATCCCAGTGCAAAAGCAATTCAATTTCTAACATGTCTCTTGGTTCTTATCCTATACTGCCCTATTTAGGTTCTGTAAATTTCAGAACTTTCTGGAATAAGCACCCAACTTTATAAAAGCTTGTGTAGAGTTTTTGCCAATTACCTAGGTTGCACTTTCATATAACCCAGCTAATGAATATCAGCTTTAGCAATAACATATTGCTTAGCCTCTCAAAGTTAACCATAGGGTGTTTATTCCCATCAAGTTATCTGTCCAATGCATAAATGATAGAGCCTCACAGGACGGTAGCTAAAGCAGATTTGCTATCTGTGCTGACAGAGCAAAGCAGGCTTCCACTTTTCCACCTCGAGAGAGTAAAGCAGAAATGCTGTTATATTTGCAGGAAGACTCTTGGGAGCCAAGATCTGAACAGCTAAAGGAGACAAATTCCCCAGTCAGCAATGCACTTCAACACAAGCCTGACTGACTGGAATTACTTATGCGCTTAAAATTACACACACACTGAAGTAATTGCCAAATTAGGGCCAATGGCTATATCTGACATGCTGAGCCAAAATATTCTCCACCCCAGTACATACCAATGTTTCTGCTTTTGAACCTGCACAGAGACCTGTCCCATTAATATGTAACCGAAGCCCTTGACTGAAAGGCCATGAAGGACCTAGTGCAAAGCATTAAACTAGAAATTTGTCGACATAGACACAGATCATATAAGTGTATTTGCAGCATATCAAAGCCAGAGGCAACCTGTGAAAAAAAAAAGGAGCTGGCCAGCAATCCTTTCAGATTTTTTGGACAGCAATGTCCATGCTTTCAAAACATACTCTGATGACACCCAGGACAAGCAGATTCCAAATCTAAGTCCTGAATGAGGAATTCCTCTGGTGTATTATCTGTTGAGTCTTTCACCTGCATTTGCTCCTGGCTGATGTAGTGACACTCCGTCAAAATGGTTTCTAAGAATATCATATACATCACTTAAGAGTGCCTGTCAGATAATTCAGGGCTGAGCAACACAGCACTGGGAATTAGCCCCTCACTTCCATTTGTGGCCCCTAGAAGAGAGAGTTGTTAATTCAGCAGTTCATTTCAGAGAAAAATCTAGCATTTGCCCCTTTTCAAATCAGGTGGATAGGTGAAAATTCAGGGTTGGCAGACCAAGCAGACAGACTGCAAGCAGAGAGACTGCACATAGTGTCAGGAAGTTCTCTGGCATGATCCTATTTATGAAGAGCGAACATGAATTCCTCCTTCTGTCAGTAGAGGAGAAATAAGTGAAACACAGAGACAGTGTCTGAGGTCACAGCTGCAAATGCCTTTGAAGGTGAAATTATTGGTGTGGAAAACCTTTAGTACTGCCTTAAACATATTTCACTGTAAGGCCAAACTGAAAAAATAAAAAAGGATGTAATTGCAAATTAAAGTCCAAAATTGTTCCTGAAAACTCCGACTCAGCTGCTGCATAACCTTGAAGCTGTCTCAACTCTCTGGCTGACTAAAGTTGCCTAAGGCTGCCTCTGAACAGACCCAGAACTGCCCGTCCCAGCAAAGCAGAGTGGATCGGTATACAGTACTTGCCTGAACAGCACCTAAATCCAAGAGCAAGTGCTCTTGCAGACCTCCATTGTACACTGCATTTCATACCACCAAGCCAGAAGCTGCACCCTCCACCTTTTCTCACAATTTTTCAGAAGAGTTTCAGCTATACGGACATGTTTAGGAAGAAACTAAAAAAAATAATTAGGTGACTGCAAGGACACATAGGTGTGAATTTCAAGTGACATTCCCACATGCTAAAGAAGCGCAAGACCTCAGATGGGCTGCTGTCCACACCACTTTGTGTTAGCCAGCTCTAGTGAAGTTGAACTGCCAAGTACAAAAGCATCTAACTGCCCTTGACATTGTGCAAGTTCAGGATTCTCTGACTACCTAACATATATCTAACAGCCTACACAGATGCACCCAACTTACTGGATTTATGAGATATTACTTCCATCTATATACACTGTAGGCAAGTGAACAAACAACCTGCCTTGAGGGTAGAAATGCATGTTATTGACAAGGAATGACAAGGAACACATGTCATGTTATTGACATGTGTTGACAAGGAATGCATGTTATTGAACTAGAAAGTGAATTACAACAGTCCACCATGATGATACCAACAGACTATCTAAACCTGGGCCACTCCCACGATAGAAATACTTTCTCTGATCACAGAGGACATTTTGGCAGCCACAAATCTGAGTGAAAACACACACGCCACAACTTTCGTGTTGCATCTGTGACACTACCTACATTAAAAGCTCCTTGTACACTAGAAGCGAGCCGAAGCAAACTGTACATACTCTACTTGTACTTAAACGTGCCCTTCTATGATTGCATCAGTCACTCTGTTAATTAAAATAATTTTGGTGGGACTTCTTTTAGCTTTTAGAACAAAGAAATTAAAGGCCAGAGTCATTTCAACAGTGACTATCTTTGCAGGTGCTCCTCATCACAGCCTGGCACCACATCAGTGAGAAGGAATTTCTGACTGCACTGACTTTCCACGCCCGTGAGATCAGGGCTGACTTACATCAGTGCATGTTTACTTGCTGTCTCTTCTGCTGCTGATCATGGTTAAGAGGTTTCCACTCCCTGGATACTTAACCCTATGTCTCTGACAGAGTTCCACCCATCTTGGCTCTTCATCGAATTACCACAGAACGCAGTCTGACTTTATAAAAACAGTCTGTTTTAAAAAAAAAAAAAGAATTAAAAAAGTAGATCAACTGGCAGAACTGAGATGACAGGAACTTCTGGAGAGAAAAAGATTATAAAATGTAGTCAGACCAGACATCTCTTAAATAACTCAATTTGCTCCTCTCACTGTGCCCTGAGACCAACTACTCTTTGGGGGAACAACAGCCTTTTTGTGGCAGGGTTTGTGTATTGCCTTGCTCTTTATGCTGACTGGGACTCTCAGGTGCTACTGTGACAAAAATAATGAAAAACAAAATAAAGGAATGGAAGATTTGTATCATTCTTCAAAGTGAAGCCTGTTTTGATTTGTTTGTTTGTTTTACAGCCTAAATATCATCACACTGTCAAGCTCCTCTCCCTCAAGGCACTTGATGGTTAAATTTTATAACTAATCATCAGCATCTGCTTAGGGTAGGGAGTTCTTTGAGTTTTACTAAACCTCTCCTGGGCTTTGGGTGCTACTGAAGCATACAGATATCAATAAAGCTAATTCAGTTTTCAGCCAAATGCAATCTAACCACTGACAATCCACCTCCTTCAGAGTCTGCCACAACTGTGCAAGTATTTTTAACATTTATAATGTTTGCAAAAATTCCCAGGCTCCTCCTTTCCAAGACAATATTATTTAGCAGATAGGGAAGAGCAGTAAAAATTCCTCCTTCTCAGACCGGGCTATGACTTCCCATTCAAAGACAGTGTTGCTGATTGTCCTTGAAAGTATTTATGTTTCATTGGTGTTCTAAAGGCCTTGAAGTAAAGCAGAGCTTTGTTGGGCCTGGCATTACATAAAGCAGAGAGACAGCTTCTGTCCTGAAATGCTTTCAGTCTAAGCAGGCAAAACAAACAGCACATAAAAGGAACAGAAGGACCAAAAAGAAGTGACTTGTCTGAGATCACACAGCAAGTCAGGAATGCATTGGTCTGACTTGCAAAAAATCAATAAACTCAGTCCTTTTTTTTTGCAAAGAAAAAACTAATCAGGATGATGACCTGTTTCTGCCTCTGTCTCCACCATCGAAAACATTTATTGGTGCCTATTAATTTTGACACTTGACAACCACAAGGATTTAAGAAGCTTTAATTGCTGGCTCTTTCCCACAGTGTAAAGCACTGAGATGGAAAGTCTGATCTGTGTTTGGAGGGACAGGGCTGAGTAGAGAAGTCACACTTGTTCACATTTAACAGGCTGCCTACCCCCACACTAGATTTCGTTAGCTCAGTGCTTCAAAGACATGGCTATGATGTCTGATAAAGACTATGGCAGCATTCAAACAAACCTTGTACTCAGAAGAGAACAACACAAGAGGCTTCTTCTCAGAAATATCCCATTACATACACAGTCCTTTTCAACTGAGACTGAATTAGTCAAAACCTATTCAATGTACTTAAGTTAACACTACAAACCCCTTTGGATTGCAAATCTGATTGGCGGAGGCGGCAAGAAAAGGCTCGCTCAAACATTAAGAACAATTCAGGCATCCAAGCTCACAACAGTTATGACTCAATCTGGCTTGATTTCTAGTAGGCAGATTAAAATGCATTGTTTGTACCAAATAAAGCACGAATAATAGTATTGCCTTTGTCTGCCTCTTGCACTGCACTGCTGCTAGAGCTGTGGGAGACAAACCCCCCTCCTGGTGATACTCACAAAGAGACTTTACCTTCAGCTTCCTGCTCATAAGAGACTTCATGGCGGGGCAAGGCTGGGTTCAGCGACGCAGAAGACTGTTCAAGTCCTAGGGTCAATGTGGTGAGGTCACTGCTGGATTGTTCCTGTTCTTCAGGTTGCTCTGATCCAACCACTCTATTTAAGAAACGATAACAAAGCTTTCTTACAGGCACATTTGATTAATTACATTCTAAAGGATGCAACTCTGACCCCTGCATTAACTTCTTTGGTTTCCTTTATTCTTAGAAGAAAAGCTAACAAGGTTGATTTCCTCACTGCAAGCCAAATGGCTGTTAGAGTGCATTATCATTTCTCTGGCCCACTGGGCAGGATGCTGTAATCTTTTTGAAACAACAGGGATATTTTTAATTTACAGTGAAAAGAAGCTTAATAGCAATTCGAGTGATGTAATTTGGGGGAAACAAATTCCCTTCTGTTTGTTTTGTTTCTGTATCCATTAGACAGTCAAAAGAAGATTTTTGAAGTAACTGTACGTAAGCATCAGGACTTTTTCTGCATTTTAGCCAAAGGAAGTTTTGCTTAATGCGCATAAACTGAACAGTCTGTGATGCAGAGACACATATAAAATGCCAGACTACAGAGTGCAGCCCGATACCCTTACACACTCACTCTCACACTCTCTGCTCCTTATGACACCTCGATCTGTTTTGCATTGTGGCAGTTTCAGGGTAGAAAGCAGACCCGCACAGATTCACTCATAGCCTAGTGGGTTGCATGTCTTTACGCTAACCTTGCTGAACAAGCACTACAGTCAGTAAAAACAGAAGGACCAGCACTGCCATTTCCCCTGGTGCTCCAGCTGTGCCCTAAAAGAAAAGGACAGCAGCTGTTGTCAGGTATTCATGCCCTGTTACGCAATCAGGAAGAAGAGCACTTATTTCTGAACCCAGCTTTGGTTTAAGTGAGACAAAAATACCAAGCTGCTCAGAAAGGAGAAGTTACAGGCTTATGAGAAAGCAAAAATCAGATGTCTAGAAACACCAAAGTTGCAGTAATGGGGACCTCTGCCAGCGTTTCCTAGCTGAGGTTAGCTCACAGGTTTGGACCTCTGTCCTGATCTCTAGTCAAAGGGCAAGATACAGGCTTGTGAGTGTCGCTTTTCCTGACTATCTGTTCTCACTATCACACTTTGCCTAGCTGTATCTTGAATCAGAACTGAGTAACTTAGTTACTCACTTTAACTCCCAATGAACTCCATGAAATCCCACTGCCAAGCATGCTACTATTATTCTTTTCATTTTAATGACCTGTGGAATACACATACCAAGGTGCTACTGCATCGTGGGATATGTAAAACCGCCTGCGTATTTGTACCTGGGACCAAACTGGCTCACTGAACTGTTGCTGTATTCATCATTGCAGAGACCTGCTTTTTCCAAGCCTTGGATCACTCTGCCCTCCATTCCCCCTCAATACAGGAAGCTGACAATTGTACCATCTATCACCGTACAAAACTGCATCACCTCACCACACCCCCATAAAGTCTTAGACTTCCTAGCTTCCAAGGTTTTATTTCAACAGGATCCACCTACTTCACTTTTTTCCCTACTTATGTTTCAGAAACTCAGGCAGCAAGAACACATCATTTAAACAATGCAGAATGTCTCCAGCAGTAACAGCACAAATGGACTACTTCGGAAAACATAATTACTGGGTTGGAGTTTTCAATACGTCTCTGAAAACATAATCTCTTATAATTTGAGTCCTGACTATGCTACCACCTACTAACACACAGAAAGAGTCATCGAAGTGGAACTGCTCTTTAGTCTCACTATGATTAACACCTGCCACAGGAGATGTAAATTCCCTAGCAGCTGTGAGCTAGCATTAGAGCAAGGTCGAGGGTTTTTGTGAGGTTTTTTTTTCTTCCAGAGATGAGGAAAATAAGAAGCCATAGGAGACATGAGGGGCAACATTTTTTTCCTACTTTTCCCCTTTTCCCATTTCTCAAATACAAGAGATGTATTTTTTTTCTTTCAGATTATGCTTTTGAAATTTTAAATACTGATGGGGAAATTTGTTGCAACAATTTTTGGACCAACCTCCCTTCCTGTACTTCGTGTCCTCTATCAAATTTATACTGCCCTAACTACAAACTCTACGCCCTGCATCACTAGGTACTTCCTAAAATATAATTCACAGTTCATGAAACATTTGCTGTAGGTCTAAAAAGAACTGGCTGATTACACAATCCCAACAGCTTTTTGCATCACAGTAACTAACCTGGATAAACATATTAAAATATCTTCTTTCTTGAGATCACATTTCTGAGCAGGCAATGGTAATTCCACAAGAATTTTTGTCAGTCATCCATGGAAAGCAATGAAGTAGGACTCAGCATTGCCAACTCCCAAATATTTAGGGGAATGTTTCTTGCTCCCCTGCCCCCCGACCCCGTAAAGCACTCTGCTAGAATCAATAAGTTTACACAAGATCCTTGAATTTCCAGCTATAATTCTAGTTCTCATATGGCCAGATAAAAGTTTGAAAACATGATGCCTAACATTTTTGTTATTTTGTGAACTGCTTTAGTTTAAAACTAACATCTGATTCTGGTGGAGGTACGGGTTGCAGTATGTAGAAATAGCAAAACTTTGTGTCCACGCTGTAAAAACCCTTGTATCCATGCTACAAAACATAGTTCTAGGGGATATCTTCGGGTATTGTTGTTCTACTCATAGACAGATCTTGATGCTTTTCAGTTGCTTTAATTTCTGTAAGCACAGATATACAAAGTCATGATATATAAAACAAGTATGCATCTGAAATCTTTCAGTATGCAAGAGATCTACTTCTGTTATTGTGTCCTCAGCTTCAAATACTCCTAATTAGCAGCTGCCTCCAATCTTTTAATGAGTCTCTAACATCATTTAGTTCTGAAGCCACACACTGTTCAGATTGCCCTTCCAATTTTAATGTGAGTTAAATTGGGGTTTAACTTTTACTCATCTCCCAAGTTTCTCAACTGTGAATAATCCCCACAGCTTAGTGATTTGGCTGCTATTTGTTACCTGTGCCATGCTGCTAAACTGTTACTACCTGTCCTAACAAGCTCTCTGACTGGGCCAGCTGACAACTGTCTGAAAACAAAATGAAAGGGAAAACAGCAACAAACTCTCCTAAGCTTAATTGGGTGGTGTGAAAAACAGGTTACTTCGTCAGCCTTTGTAATTTTCAGGGATTAATTAAAGGATAATGTTTGCTGCAGAGGAGCTTATGAGGCAATAAATAGCTTTTGTGGCTGATTAAATGCCAAAGCAAAGCTGATAAAGGCATCTAATAATTGCAAAAGCCATTTAGTGCCTCGTGTCAGGGATGCAAGTCTCACTACACAACAGATCAGCAGCAAACTAACAAAACAGAGAGGAAGCTGTAGATGCCCCATCCCTGGAGGCGTTCAAGGCCAGGTTGGATGAGGCTTTGGGCAACCTGGTGTAGTGGATGGTGTCCCTACCCACGGCAGGGGGGTTGGAACTAGATGATCTTTGAGGTCTCTTCCAACCCAAACCATTCTATGAAGTCTCCTTGCCTCTAGAGACCTCGAATAGATAAATTCACACGGCATGCAACTCAGCCTCAAACCCAGACTGATCCTCACTCATCAAGAAACAGACAAGACGCTGACGAAGATGGTGATTTTGCCGCTCTACCAACACCTCGACAGCGCACAAGCCCCCTCCTTGGGCCAAGCACCGCCGTTTTACCAGCCGGGCTGCAAAACCCCGAAAAAGCTCCCGGCTCTTCCAGCAGCAGCCGAGCAGCGCTGCCGGGGGAGCGGACCGCAGCCCGGCCCGCCTCGCCCGCGGCTGTGCGGTGCGGTTTCTGCGAGGGGAGCCGGCGGCAAACCCGAGGGGTGCAACGCGGGGGGGGGGGGGGGGGGGGGGGGCGCTGCCAGGCCGGCTGGCACCGCCCCGTCTCTCCGCTGTCCCTGAGAACCGCCGCGTTACCTGGGCGGGCGGCGGGAGCGGCGCCGGCGGCTTCTGGAAGGCTCGACGGGCGGGGCGGGGCGGGCTGCGCGTGCGGCCCGACGGAAACGGAGTGCGCGCGGCTGCGCGTGCTGGCGGCGGCCGGGCCTTCCCGTGAGTGCGCTGAGGGGGGCGGGCGTGAGCTGGGGGGGCGAGGGGGAGACAGGCGCAAGCGTGATTTAGGGGCTTTTTCTGTTTCATTTATTTATTTGTTTGTGCGTTCGTTTATTTAACGAGCATGAGGGATGGCAAAGGTAGGAAGGCAGCCCTGGCTGCAGCATCCTCATAGCCAGTGCTGGGCCTTGGAGCTGTCTGTGAGGGTTGTATTTTCTCTAGATTTCTGTGCAGGTGTGAAAAGCTGCAGGGTCTTCACAGCCATCTGCTGCTTAGGCTTATTTGGACGTCTAGGCTGGCTGGTTTGTTTTCCCTTCTGATGGTGGCATATCGGGCTTCTGTGCTGATGGTCGGAGCTGCTTTTCCTGCTCGAGTGGGAAGAGGAGGAAGCAGCACATCAGGCTCCCTGGGGTGAGGGATTCACATCTCTTCCACAGCAGTGCTGTGGTGGCTTCAGGAGCTGTGACCACATCTGTTTCGGAGGCAGAAATACTGCACAGTGGAAACTTGGAGAAATAAACCAAACTGAGCCGGGTAAAATGGGCTCTCATGTCCCTTCCTCCTCTTTCACTTTCCCTGACCCTACACAAGCCCAGGTAAACTGTCATTGTGTTATTATTTTTTTCACTCTTCTTGCTTTGTTTGTTCCCTTGCTCTGTGGCTGATAAATAATAGGCACAGCCAAAGACTGATGTAACTTCTAACTGCGAGAACACACAGTTCTGCATTTTATAAACAATAATTAACTACTGCTGACTGCATCAGCTGTGAGAAGCCTGAAATGCTGATCACACCGTGCAGCTCTTACCAGAGCATCAAAGAAAGCAGAAGTATCAACTTTGAATTCTGCCACGTTGTCCTTTCCAGCTTGCAAATGAACTGATAATTTAACTGATATGATGCCTAAGTGGGTGAGCGTTAAGTTAATCAGAAACAAAGCCAAACGCTGGTGGGCCAGCATTGACTATTGGTTTGGTTAGTGTGCGTGGTGCTCCTCTCTGCAGTCTCTTGAAAATACTTTCTCCTGTATGGGCGGTGTTTTGACTTTATGCACAGATACTAACTTTGTCTATATATAGGTACCCAAAGCTTCCAAATGAACAGGAAATAGCACCTCAGTACTTCTAGTTTGGTAGACAAGATAGTTGTGTTCTGTGAATGATGATACTTGCAAGACAGAGGCACTGAGGGTGAACAGTTGCAAGTGTCCCAGAAGTGTTTTATGATTTGGGACTGAGTGGAGATGTGGGCAGCATGGAGAAATAGGTCAAAATACAGTGTAGCGTTCCTGAAGCCACACTTGTTTTCGTAGCATGGAGTCTAAAGTCAATTTTCTCCTGAGTTGAGGTAGCTCTGATTAAGCAGAGGCAGGAATCAGAGCACGTTGCTTTCTGGGGGTTAATGTCTTTTTTAATGTCTTCCTTCTCTGGGTATGGCAGAGATGGTATACAATTCAACTGACTTTTTTCAAGCTCTGTTTACTAACTTGCAAAAGCAGTTGGGTTTGAACATCTGCATTAGCTCTTCCCTTGGTTTATCATTACAGATTTCTACTTGAAGTCTTTATTTCCAGGATGCCAGGCTGTGACTGATTGATGATTAAATCGCTGTAAGTTCAGCATCAGTCATGCAAAACAGGGTCAGAATACATGAACGTGTGTCTGGAGAGAACAGTATTTATTCAAAGAGAACACAGAAACAGTAGCAAAAAGCGTACCACAGCTAACCAGTCAATTCACTTGCTGCTGGCATACTGATAAGTATTCCTATTTTCTCGATGGAGTATCCAAGCAGCTGGCCTGCATAAACTATGAAATGTAATTACTCTGACATATGGGAAATCTCTGGCAGGCACAGACTTGGCATGGACAGTGCAGCATCACCCTGCAAAGGCCCCTGGAACTGGAGCGTATTGGAGACGTGGCCAGCGTGTTCCGATAGCTCAGCTATTTCTGAGCCTCTGTCTGAACGACAGATTAGTTCAATTTGCTGTGTTCCTGGAACATCCCTTTGGCAGGATGCAGCATGTTATTCTTCCTTTCTCCCCATTTCTGCATTTCACCCTTTCTGACTTTTTCTGCAGTTTTTCTACCTGAGTCTGAATTTACGTTTTTGAAGTTGCTGTTCTCTGGACTGACTTCCTTCTCTCACCTAAAGAGGAAAATTTAGCACTAAATGTTCTCCTTTAGTATGTGGAATTCTCCTCTTACAATTTAGCAAATCCTGGTCTGAATTTTACTTTAAAAGAAAATACTTCAGGTCATCATCTATAAGAGCATATGTTTGTTGATCAGTTGCTAAATTAATGACAGACACCCAACACTGAGTTAGCTATCCACGTGATGTAGCGCTAAGAAAACAGCACAAGTTTTGGGTGTGTGACTTTTTTTAAGGCTTGGGGGAGGGAAGATAACCCAACAAAGTTCCTACATCCATGTTTGAGTTCCTTAGTGTTACCTGCTGCTAAGAACTTTGTTTCTTCAGTTATTTCTTTCTTCCTTTTAGAGTATTCAAGATTTGGCATAGTTTAGCATTAGAGTTTGTATAGTCTTTCACATATTTATATACTAATATGGATTTAAGTGGCAACTTTTTAGTCGATGTAAACTTAGTCTTAGCTCTTTGCGTAAGCAGCAGATCTGCTGATTTTTTCATAGAATCTCAGACTGTTCATCTGCGCAGAAGCTTCAGATTCTGAAAACCAGCCTCTCATCCCATTCAGCTGTAAGTTCCTCCAGTTTATTTTAATGAGAGATCAGTGGTGCACCGTTCTGAGAACTATAGCAGTGTGTGAGGAGTGACACGTTCAAAGTGAGGATGGTTGAGGGCAGCACTTCAGCTGGCATGGCAACGTTAGCACCTGGAGAGGCAATTAGAGTCACTGAACTGGAATGGACTCTAGTTGATAAGAGAAAAATCTATCAGAATTGATAGAAATTACAGTCCTTGCCATATTGTAGTTAAATATTTGTCCTGAAAACTCCAACAGTAGTATTTGAAATGTATGTTTTTTGATAGTTGTCTTCCTTTTTCTTGGAAGTAAGTGTAATTTTCAAACCTGAACTTAGTGGCTTGTATACTTGTGGGTTGATCAGGGTATGAACATCATTCCTGACTTTATGAGGGACTGAGCAAGTAGCCTCATTGTGTGTGGTGGGTATTCTTGCATGGGCATAGCGAAAGCACCCTACCTTTTATCTCGTGTTATGATGTCTTGTGCCTGGAAAGCTCTAGGTGAAAGTTGAACTAAACGTGGCTCTCTTGTGCAAGTACCTTATGACCACATGCAGTCCCTTCTTTATCTTGTTTGTTTAATAAGATTGGTACTTCATTTTCTTATTTTGCAAAGTATGATCCTAAACCTTTACCACACCTTTTACTGCTCAGAATTCAAACCTTCCTCTGAAGTTGGCTTCCCCCCCCACTCCACTGACCGCTTCTGGTGTTAATCATTATAGTATCTCACTCAGTTTTATAAATCCCTTGTGAGATGAGGTGATAGTTCTCCTTAAGCCTTGGCTCTCCTCTCTAAAAGTAGTAAAAAGACAAATCTGTCAAACTTGGGTTCCTCACATAAGGTACCAGAGACTATTTTTATACTGACTACTCTGAGAATTAACAAGTCATTGTTCTAAAAGACTTCAGCTTTAAGAGATGCGCCTCTTGGTCTTAAACCTTCTAACCACTGCCAACAGAGACCTTAATTTTACTGAAATTGCTTTCATGAGATGTACTGCACTTTCTTGAAAACTCATTTAAATTGAAAAAGAAAGTACTAAATCCATTTAAAATATTTTCGCACAGCTCTACAGTAGGTGAAGCAGGAGATTTTTAAGCGTTTGAAATGTTGATGTTCATGTGTGCTGGTTTGTGCAGATGCAATACTGGCTGGGTACGACTTAATTGGAGGTGTAAAGGTGCAAGTTTGGATCCCTGCATCTAGGAGATGTTCATAAAAATGGCTTAACCTTATGCAAGAAGGCAACAGAGTAACTCTTAATGGTTGTCCTTTGCTATCTATTGCAGTTTAGCATTAAAAAACCAAGATCACAGTGGGCCCAGTACACTTCCTGGAAAAGACAAAAGTCAACCTTCTGAGCCAATAAAACAGAGCTGGGTTTTTCAATAGAAATAAAAGTTAAACATGAGATATCTTAGGTCACTCAGACTAGCTCTTGTCAATACAGGGTTGTTCCCTAGAATGGATAGCTCTTGTTCTCAGTTGTCAGGTGTTTGGTTTTTTTTTTTAATTAAAAAAGACAAGGCACATTTTTTCTTTTACATAAAAAACCATTCCAGAGCACAGCTTATCTCAGCAGCATTTTCTGGTCAGTCAACAAGCCTTTTTAGGATGTTACTTACCTCAGCCCGTGTAACTTCTTTTTTGCTTTTGAGGTTGTGTGTCTCAGTAATCTTTGTTCAGCTTCACCTGTATTTAACTCTTTATTATTTCTGTAGAAAGTAAATACCTTTTTAAACCCTTTGTTGTGCATTCATTGTGCAGGCAATACAAACAAAAACATGAAGACGTACCATTTCAAGGTTTCAGTAGTATGCCTTACAAATGCACAGTTGTGTGTAATAAAAAAACCAAAACAGTTCCCTACAGTAAGAGCTGGAAGCGTATGCATTTGTGGAATTCATTGTACATCACCAGGTGTAAGTTTCTGGTGTAAAACTTAAGTTTATAGAAATATTTGCACTGTAGAAGCACTGTTTTCCTCACCCTGAACCGGGGTAAATACAGTTCATGATTTATTTCCTCTTTGCACAGGACTACCATGACTGAACAATTATAAATATCTAAACTTGGACAACTTATTGTAGCATTTAGGCAATATTAAAATGGCGGAGTACTGAAATGCTTTCTTTTCACAGATGGGAGTTTTACTGAAGAAAAATCTTCCAGAAAGCTATGCCTAAGATTTTGCTTTTTAGGCATGCTTATTCCCAAGGCACTAAGAGAGTAACCAAGCTCTTACTAACTGCTAAACTTATGACAATATAGTCATAGAGAATGGGAGAGTGCTACAGTAATGGAGATCCTTCTCTATTTCAGGAGGCTAGTAAAGGACGGACTTTTTTAAAAAAAACAAACCCAAACCTAGGTCAACATAGTATATTTAGCTGTTGACCAAGAAAAAAAGATATTTAGGAGCTTGGCACAGACCTTTTACTCTCCATTAAATTAAATGCACCTCACTGTAGGAAATAGAAGAAAATTAAATTTTTGTCGTTGTTTATTGCATAAAGCTTATGAGTGGAGAGGACTGAAAGCCTGCTCTGAATCTGTGGATTGCCAGTTTGTTTTTTGAGATGTGCTCACTTGTTTCGTACCTTCCCTCCTCCAGTGCCACCACCTTGCCAGCAGAAAGCTCTGCTTGTGCACGCACACAGCAGGAGGAGGAAATGCATCTGTCACACCCAGATCACTGTGAGTTACATCAGTGTGAAGGTTGAGCTCTGTTACCCTGCTGCTGTATGGTCCTCAGAGGAGCACCTCCCAGCAGTGGAGTGACATGCCTGTACTGGAGAGGGTCGTTTTGTCAGTCTCACACCAATGGAGACTCTCCTTTGTTGGGCAGAATCCCCCACTTCAGCTAGGGTTTGACTCTGGTTTTGGCTACCAGAGTAGCAACTCAAGTTTGAGTCTTGAACAGCAGCTCGGCCTGAAAGAGTGTAACTGAACAGATACCTCCATACCTGCAGTAGAGGAGAATATTCAAGAACTAGTGAAGCCACTAGAAGGTAAGAAGCCAACTTCTACAGTTCCTGACAAATCCAAAGGTCATGCCTTTTACTAGGACATGGAA
Organism: Tauraco erythrolophus; assembly: GCF_009769465.1. Taxonomy (NCBI): domain Eukaryota; kingdom Metazoa; phylum Chordata; class Aves; order Musophagiformes; family Musophagidae; genus Tauraco; species Tauraco erythrolophus. The sequence goes on along the minus strand of NC_141473.1, from coordinate 18,017,214 downwards.
AGAATTCAGATGAATCACCTGTATAAGAATGCTTATACTCAGAGAGCTGCCCTTGAAGTAACTCACTTAGGTGTAATTTAAAAGGTGAACTCATTTTTACTATAAAGTATCTCCCCACTTGGCTTAATTTAACGAAAAAAAAAAATGCAGTTTACAAGCTTTTGATTACAAAGCAGCTCAAAACCAGCCACAAGCCAGTTATTGCTGTGGTCCTTAAAAGATGTAAAGCTTGTGCTGTGCCAACGTTCTGTTTAATACTGCACGCCCAGCTGTATTTAACGCTATGTTATTTGCCATTCGTAAGTTAATCAAAACTTACATATGTGAATATGTTTTCATCTTAGAAGTTTTCCACAATTCCTAACATGGCTTAAGTTGCCCAGTTCTGCTTGAATTAAGACTTAAATAGAAAGATGTGCTCAGTGCCCTAGTAACCTGTAGGACCATGGGATGCTAGTAAAGTGGTACTAATGGTTAAGTGTGAAATTATCAGATTTAAAGACAAATGCTTAAGGTAACCCGCAAGCTCTCTAGAGATAATGGACCATCTTCTACAAAGGACTAAAGCAAAAGACTAAACTTGAACTAATGAGTTAAACTAAAACATGAGCATGCATACCTTGGATCTTCAGTGCAATTCTGAAATCAGCAAGCTTGGGAAAGAGACCTCGAAAAGCATTAGAGAGCAAGATTAAAAAAAAATAACCCTGCAACAGTCATAACTACATTTGCAGAAAGCAAGCAGCTTCCTGCTTAAGTGGGTTCCAAAGGTGACGTGCATGGAAGACAGAATTGTCAGATTGAATTCTTAGTTTAAAAGACATTTCTGAAGGCATGTTTATGCAGACTTGGTACTTGTTTGCAGAAGACAGTTTCCCATTTAGTTTCTAGTAGAATTTCAAGCAGTCTTAAAGTTTGGTTGAAAAGCACCATTTATGTATACAGTTGTTTCTAAACAGTTCTTCCAGCCTAGAATGTGGTCACCAGTAAGAGGTACTTAGTTTTCACAAATTAGCAAGCTTTGAATCTAGGACTATGTCATTAATTTGGAGGTCTAGCATTGGTGATTGGTGTTCTTTTGATGCAATTAGGTAACGGAGACAGACTCGTAGTTCAGTGCAAGTTACACACAACGCATCAAGCCTTGGGCATGCATGGTTCTACTCACTGGCCATGGGTTTTGGGGCCTGCAATGACTCAACTTGTAGGCTGTCATCATTAACAAGTAATGCCATGCAATAAGGCACAGCTGTAGAGCAAGATGGTTGGTGCTGAGCACCTAACATTCATGCACTATCTTTGAAGTTTTCATTTCAGCCTAGTTCTGGTCTGGTCTAGCTGAAGACCCATTAAACAGGTCAAATTCAGTTAGAGGTTTTCCAAGAATGTATTTCTTGCTACGTTTTGCCGTAAGTGACTACTTTGGGCACTGAGAACACTGCGCTAAACAAGCCAGATCACAGTCAATGGTCTGCTAGCTTGGAGAGCAGAGAAAAGCTCTCAGTTAACTATTAAGGTAACTAAATATATACTTAGTGCAGTGCTCCTGCTGGCTTCCGTTTTGAAAGTGTTAATTCACAGAACACTTAAGATCAGTCAGTACATACAATAAACTTGAAACAATTACTCTAAGTTCTGCTCCCCTCTGTTTTCCAGGTGCAGCAGTCTTTTTGATGTCATATCCAAGAGAGCCATCACTGAATGTTATGGTTGCATAGCAACTGCAATGTGACAAATAACTGGTTTAAAGCAGTCCTTTGCTGTGGTTATTTCTTTTCCAACAGGAGCCAGTTTCCTACCACTGCAACTCATAAAACCCTTGAAGAAAAACATATGCAGTGTTTTATGACTAAGAAAGAAGTTTCTTTATTCAAATACCTTGTTATTTCTGGGCGCTATCACCAGTACTGCACCAAGTTATCTTGAAGTACCCAGTATTAGCATTTCTCTGTAAACAGAACACCAAGCCCTATATCTTGTGTCTCCCTGCACTTGGATTATCAGTTGGAAACACCACAGAAATATTCTATGTATGAAGGTAGAAATTAACTAATGCAATACTAGTAATCCAGTTGTAATTTCCAAAAGCATTAGTTTTTTACCTAGTCAGCTACAGTGAAAAAGTCTTATCTACAGGAAAAAAATCTAAACATGGACATATACAACATACAAGTTATATATTCCCAGTTCTGTTTATTTTCATGGAATGCTAATTTAGTTACAATATGGCAGTTCATAACTACTGAAATGTGACATAAATTGATCTCCAATGCTGCAGAACAGTCTTGATTTATATATATTGTTTTAAAACAATCTTATTTTACATAGTTGAGGTCTCTGGTGGTTTTTGAGCCTGATGCTTAAGCACACAGCAAGCTACAAACCTTAGGTTTTATATTTATACATATTCTATGTATTCAGACAACTGCTGTAAGTTATCTATAATTTAATATTTATAAAAAGTGCATATACTGGTACATATGCACATCTAGAAACACACTTTTACTACTGCCTCCCTTTTATAAAAAGCTGTGTAACATACAGCCATATTATTCTCACTCACTGCTATTAAGGTACTTTACTATCTCTGTTACACAATTTCAACTATTTAATTCCCTCAAACTGAATGTAGGTATTTCTATGTGTATTTTCTCCTAAAGAAAAAAAGTCCTCCCTATTCCTTTAAGAAGCTTTAAATCATGCATCAGTTTAGTAAACAGTCACTTTAACATGGATTTTAGAATCCTAGACAGTGTAAAATCTACTTCTGGAAAACGTCTGTCTGTATATTTATTTTCTTCTTTTAGTTACAAAAAATATATAGGATTGAAACATACTGAATACATGCATCTCTCAAAGTGGCTATATTCTAGCCTTATAGATAAGTTAAAAAAGTACACCCCTGCTAACAGGATGCAAACATGGCCTCAAATAGGCCATTACCTGTATTTAATATAGCTCGTTACATTAAAAAGTTCAAGTCAGCTGTTCTCTCAAGATGGTGTCAGAAGACTGAAGAGCATAATATATTTATACTCAATATACAAAGGTGGGTGCAGATACCTAGTGCCATTTAATTATCCAATACTTTCAAGGCTTCTAGGCTTTACCTCTGGTGATACAAGTCCTGAAATGATCTGAATGAAAGTTTAACTTGAAAATTGTTTTTTAATACACCATAAAAGCAATTTGTATTTAAAAGAAAAATGTACACTGAACAACCTGAAGTACTCACTGAAACAACTGTACAAAGCTATTATAGATACAGAAAGAAAGAATGGTGGACTTAACTTCCAAACAGAAGTAACACTTGTTAACATATGTAAAATCTTGCTTTGTTTTGTTCTTCTACCAAGTAAGAATTTGCAGCCGTTCAGAACAAGTAAAATTCAAGCCACCTCACAATGTTTACATTTAAATTTCTTTTATACAGTGCAAACATTTAGGATAGAATAACTCCCCAGTGAAACAGGTGACACTGCTCAGTGCCAGTCTTCTGAAGATTCTTCTTTCGATAAGTCTATTTACATGTTAAGCTAAAGGTTCACTATATATACTTTGAAGTTTGCTGAATATCAGCAGAAAAATATGTGAACTAGCAGCAGTTGTATTACAAATATATGATGGTTACTTTAATGAATGCATAAAGTTTTCAAGACTGTATTCAGTGTCATACTGTTCTTGATCCCATAGTTCTCCAAGGTTTTCGAGTACTGATTTCATTGATGCTTTCCCAGAAGAGGTAGAGGTATCTGCTTTTTCAGTTTTTCCATCCTTCACGAAAGAGAAAAAAACACAATTAATAAACAGAATAATGTTTTCAGGAATATATTAAACTCTTCGAAGTCTGATGATTCTTTTTGGGGAATATCACTTCCCTTCTGTTTTTTAGAGAGCTGTCTACTATTCACCATTCCAACTTCAAAGTGTTTGTCTGATGAAATTTTACATTTTAAAGCAAAGCTTCTTCCTAAGCTTACTCTATTTTTGGTAGGTATTTGTAAAAATGGTTCTTTACCTTGTCAAGAGTGAACAGATCAAGAAGCTGTTCTGTTCCCATGCTCTGTAGGCTTGTGTTTTCTTGGCTGATCACTGTATTTGCAATATTCATTTTGAACTTTTGAAGACCCATAATCTTTTCCTCCAGAGTTCCCCTGGTTATCAGGCGATACACATTAACAACACGTTTCTGAAAGGAAAAAAAAAGCCCACTTAGCTCAGAAGTATCAACTTAGGTATTCAAGAAAGCATAATCTTTTAGTATTCATCACGGACAGGCTGGAAGCAGTTTGGCCTGGAGTTACCCTTCAGTAATTGTACTCAATAAATCTGACTGATGTTAGACAAAAAGAATGAGACTATGCCAGCAGATAGTAGAGGCACCTGCAATTGCATCTGTACTTGGGAAGTTAACAATTCACTGCTTTTTACAGCTGTAGAGGGAGATTAACAGCAGTCATTCTTTCCCTGTCCAGGCATCAGAGATGGACAACCCTATGGGGCTTCCCTTCAGTTCCTTGTCGCAGTTGCATCTCTTCCTCCACTGAAGGGTGATTCTTCCCTGGTCTCTTCTCAGCAGCTCAGGAAGTACAGAAGAGCAGGCATGCCAAGTTGGGGATGGGATAGGATAGGAAAGTACACACTTCAACATCTGGCATATTTGCAAGAAAGCAGTATGAATGAAAGCTTGGTGGAAACCACCAGATGTCATTTTTATTATATGCTACCACCTTTTCCAAATTCAAAGAAACAAGAGCTCAGCAAGGAAAAAGAACTTATGGGAAATGCAGTTTTTCACCTGCCCAATACGATGTGCCCGATCCATGGCTTGCAGGTCTCTCATTGGGTTCCAGTCATGTTCCACAAATACTACTGTATCAGCCCCTGTTAAGTTAAGTCCCAGTCCACCAACATGAGTGGTGAGCAACAGAACGTCTATAGATGGGTCATTATTAAACCTGCATACAAAAGAAGTTAAGCATGGTAAATTTCATTTCAGTAATGCATTTATGAACTTCAACTGCTTTGAGGCAGACAAAAGAACAATTTTGTACCATATAAATAATATAGTTGATTACAGTTGGCCTTATTTTGGTTATGAAGGGATATGCTTACCGTGAAACAATGGAATGCCTCTGACCAGCAGGTATGCTGCCATCTAGTCGTAAATAAGTAACTGAAGGTAACTGAGGTCTGAGAAGGTCATGCTCCACTATATCCAGCATGCTCTTAAGTTGACAGAAGATAAGCACTCTGTGCTGGGCCACAACAGCTTCAGTACCGCTTTCCGAAGATCCACCATTCCCCAAACCACAATCTATCAGCAGCTTAAAGTAAAAGAGCATTAAAGGATATCATTAAAATGACAGTAGATCTCATGTAAATTTGACATTGATGGAGTATCAAAAGTAGAAATAAGAGAAAAAATAAACTACAGAAAGAAGTCTGTAAATGACACTCAAATGACAATGCAAAGTTTGGCTTCACTGTCAAACTACGAAAATTTAAAAGTCAACAGAATAATCATTCTCTTAATTTCTCTTTACAATAGAATTTAAGTATGTAATGCAATCTAACTTTATCAAGCTAATAGTCTTCTGTATAATAAATAGGAGAAAGTTTGTTCTGTAACAAGGACAGGAATGAAAAACAGAATAAAAGTCAGGTTTTTGACAAGGCAGCAAAAATTATGTGAACATCACTTTGAAGGAAGCTTGTGCTTCCCCCTCCCCTTTGAATTAACAGGAAAAATAAGGCATGTGCCTAAAAACCCCTTTTACTCTATTTCATTTGCTACTTAACTGCTGTTTTAAGATCAGTTTCACATTGATGAAGTCTTGAAACAAAACTTCAGAACCGTAACATCGGTAGACACATTTAGGAAATTCAAGGCACAATATTCCAAGTCTACTTACTTGTTTTAAAGCAGACAGCTTAGGTGCATGTTGGATATCTCGGAGGGATGAATTATGAGCTGCAAGTTGCTCCGTAATTCTTTTATATTCGGGATGTTGGGTTGTTAACACTAATGCTGGATGGTTGCATAGCTTCCGTAAGTACTGCAGTGCCTTTATTTAGGAAATTAAACATTAGCAACAATGTAATCAATTTTGTTTGTCCTTTTTCTGTTTAATACAAGTATGGGGGCCATTCAACCACATTCCACAAGTTGGACTTCAGAGTGTTTTTCATTAAAGTTGCACATTTATATTAAGAAAATCTGTATTTCAAACTGTGTCCAATAACTGTTAGGAGCACAATGATCTTGGTTCCTGTTGCAGGAACAGTGCACAAAGACTACCATTTCCCACACCTTCTTGTGAGCATGGATATAGTAGATGGGTTTGGGAGCTGCGCAGAGCCTTTGAGAACTGTTGTTTTCAAGTAGCCAAGACTTAATCTGCAGTTCCTTAAGACCATGCACCTTTATAAATTCAGATCTAACCTTAAACTTTTTTGTTTATGTTTTAGAATCTTAATTTTTAAGTGTAACAACTGATTAATTCCCTCTTGTTCTGAGGTTTTGCAGTTGGTTATCAGTTTTTAATTGAGAGTAGCATCCAAGATGACAAAACAGCTGAACACTAGTTGAGCAGAACACATTAAAAAATTTAAGACTGTTTTATATCATTTACGACACAAACCCACAATTTAAGCATAATAGCTATACATCACCTTCCAGGCAATCCAATCCAAAATCTAAATATTTTACTTAGATCATATGGCCACAAATATGTAGGTTAACTATTTTGATTTTCATTATTTAATAAAACCAGAAATTAACCAAAGAGGTAGTAAAAATTACTGAAGAAATCCGTACCTGAAATACATGACCTGTAGCTTTCAGCTTTGGTTTTTCAGTTTCTTCATTCAGTGAAATTGAAGAAACTGTTTCATCAATATCACACTTGGCACGAGACTTGGCAAAATCTTCATAAAGCTGAACCTGTAGACCAACCCCCAGACAAAAGAATGAGAATGTGTTTTCCCTGAGAGTAGGACAGTAATTTTTAGAATTTAGTTTCGAGTTAAAATTCTGAATTATCATAAATCAAGAAAGCTATTTTATACATAGCACAAGATCAATATTAACAGTGGAATCTCTTGCGATTTAGTTTGTTTCAGCTTGGAAAATATTGTTTAAAAAAATCTGCAGATGCCTAGATGTTCTTGTAGAACCATGCCAGAAATTAAGCTAAAGAAATACTCTGTACTGAAATTAGTTTTTAAACAAATACTAGAAAAAATTTTTAGTCCTGTTGTCCCAGAAAATGTCAGAGCTGACATCAGCTTGACTCAGGAATACAGAAGTGATTCCTTTGTGGCCTTAACTGTGCTGAGAAAACCTAAGCTTCCAGCCACTTTTTAAGCATACCTGTAGAGGACTGAGAATACAGTAATAATCTTGAATAATTTTGGGTGGTAGATCTTGCAGTACATCCTCTTTCATTCTCCGTAGCAGGAATGGCAGAACCTGGCGGTGCAGTGCTTCCATTGCAAGAATCCCTAGTGAAGGTAACAGAAGCAGCACTTTAGAAAAAACCAAGAAAAGATTATTCAAAACATTCAGCCCTGCCCCACCAGTGTCATACATGTGAACCGACTGCACTTTCTCTTTTCATTGGCAGTTCTCATTTAAAGGAAGAAAGCCAAGATTTAACTTTGGATCCTTACCAGCCTCTTGTTCACGACTGGAGCTTCGGGCATCTCTACTTGCCAGTATTGGTTTGCCGTAACGAGCTGCAAATTGGCGTTCAGTGCCCAAAAATCCTGGCATAAGGAAGTCAAACAACGACCACAACTCTAAGACGTTGTTCTGAACATAAAAGAAATGTTTGTTAAATTATTTTCAAAAGTTGTGAATTGTTACAAGTTATCAGAAACACTTCCACACGTTTAACACTGCCTATAAAACACTACCAACATAACACTTCAACATTTTTCGAGCTCCTGGAGCATGGTGGCCCTTTCATCAACCTAGCTGATGAAAAGTTACGTGCACTTTTAACATATAAATGGACTTTCTACTGTGTCTGATGTCTTAAGCCACACCCTGAGTTGTTCTGGACAACAAAACCCGAGAGACACCAGTGGTCATAGTCCTGGGTGAAACAGATACTCCAGAGACAAGTCATTAGGACAAAGCCCCAGGTCTGGAGTTCAAGAGCTGAGTTTCTGGCTAGTTTCACTAGAGGCATAAGGAAATGCTCTCTCCCCTTCCCTGCCTGCTACTTAAAGAACAAGTTGTAGAGAAAGTCTTGTTGCCAGCTTTTGAGCCCCAGTAGTACCATGGATCCTGCACCCATTCCCCTATGCATGGGTATACTGAGAAAGGAAAAAGATGTAGTGTCAAGTATTTAGCAATAAAAGGCTTTTTTAACCATGTATACTTCGAACAAAACAACTCTGATAAACAGCATGATTAAAACAGACTGCAAAATAGATCTCTTGCTTGTTCTCTACTACTCACCCAACTCCTTTGGAAAAAACAACAGCAGTTACCTGGATCGGTGTCCCAGAAAGAATTATCCTGTAATTGGCAGTCAGCTGTTTTACTGCTTTTGACAGCTTTGTTTTTCCATTTTTTATTACATGGCCTTCATCAAGAATGCAGTAATTAAACTTAATATTTCTAGAAAAGAAGAACAGACTTAAGTAACATTTACAATTCTAACCTGTTAAAAACCTCAGAAAACAAACCAATTCTTACCTGAAGAAGTCAATGTCATTTCTCACAACATCATATGAGGCCACTATGAGATTGTGTCTTTTCACCTGGTGTTGTAATCTGAAGAAAAAAGAGATCATAACTGAAGCGTTCCTTACACAGGTTATTATTCCAGCCTTTAAAGGTACCATCACAAGTTCTACCATGCCCACAGACTATGCTTTAGTAGCAAAATGAATTGCAAAATTCTGTGTGTGATATTTTACCCAGGTCATAAATGCAAAACACATTACATTACCTTGCTCTCTCAGTAGGAGGTCCTGTATAGTGCAAAGGATTAAGATACTCCTTGGAGCAAAATTTGCCCACTTCATCCACCCAGTGTCCTGTGAGTGTAGGAGGGCACACCACCAAGGAGGGAAGAGGAACACTGTCCACCAGTTTTGTTCTTGCATATTCCTGAGCCCTTTAAGAGTATCAAAACAAGTTCAAAAATTTGTTTTTCACATAATAGTTGAGGTTGGATGGGACCTCTGGAGGTCACCTGGTCCAGCCTCACTGCTCAAGCAGAGCCACCTACAGCCAGTTGCCCAGGACTGCGTCCAGAGTCATTACCATAGATAAAACCTATCATTAAAGCCTTTAAGATACAATGTCATTTGTTTAAGCTTACCTGAGGCAATGATCACCTGCAAGAATGCAAATAGATTGTAAAGTTTTTCCTAAGCCCATGTCATCACAAAGAATTCCGTGAAGTTTGTATTTATTGAGAAACGCCAGCCAGTTCACTCCATCCTGAAATCAGAAAATTAGAAGGGTGCCTCAGAAGTAAAAACTGGCTCATAGCTACTTAGGCTTCAGTTCAAACACCCGTACGTTCTGTCATCCATCGCTGCCAAATTCTGAGCCTGCTGCCCACCGTGAATGCACCCAGGAGAGCCCATTTACATAAAGCAGAGAAGGAATGAAGGGAGAAACAATAAGCAGCCAAGCAGTAGGAGGCCTGGCTTTACACGGGCGAGCTGCCACAGCCAGCCTAAGCAAGGCAGAGCCCGTTGGCCATTCCTTGAGAAAAAAGACAATCCAGAGGAGGGGAGGGAATATCATTACAACAAAAACAGTGTAAACGGCATACATTACTTAATTTGTTCTTCCTTAGCCAAGAGTTCAAGATATACACTGCACAGCTAAGTACCCAACAAAAAAACCCACAAGCAAAAAGACCCAGCACCCAAACAATTCCTACCCTTCCATAAAATCGTTATCAGACTGGTACTTACTGCTCATTTAAAACAAAAGTATAAGCTGTTACCTGCTGATACTTTCTGAGCTCTGCTTTGATTGGTACTGGAATTTTATAGTTTTCCAGTTTTTTCCCATCCAGTAATTGTTCCAGAAAATGACGTTCTTTAGCTTTCATTCGGATTAATTCTTCAGACATGTTTGGTGGATCTGGTATACCAGCCTAGGATAATATTTTTAAAGCAGTAATGTAAGGGCTACAGTACTTATTTCTCACACAGGGAATAAGAAATAAAACCTCATACTATCTTAGACATGTTAAACAGACGGCAAAGATCTGCCATCTTCTCAACTGTATAAACAATTGTAGTACTGAGTTTGGATTTTGATTCCTTGCAGATCAACTCATCCAGGGTTGCAGGGTGCAAAAGACTAATTCTGCCTCAAAGGACACACTGAAAAGCTTGAAACAATTGTATAGGAAAGGGGAAATGCTGGTCATGCTTGTAAGATTTCACAAAGACTGAGCTATTCTACCTCTCATCAGACAGTCTATCTGGCTGGCTAGGGAATCCTTTGACACTTATTTCTCCTTAGCCACAATCTACCATCCAAAGTTAGACAGATTTTTCTCCTGCATATGTTAGTAGAATTAGAACTAAAGTGATACTGAAATCCATAGGATGCTTTCAAGCAGTTGGAAACTACTAGGAAAAAGAAAAACCTCCACATTTATAGCAGCAGACCTTGGATTCTTTGGGCTTCTGGCCTGGTATGGGCAGTACCTAGGAAGCCATCTGGGGACTCAATATGCTCAGACATTCTTGCTTGCTAATAATATACAGTAGCAAAAGAGGCATTGATATTTTCCATCACATCTGTCATCCCAGTTTTCTGGGCCACCTCCATCTTTAGTTAGCTTTACTTCAAAACCCAAGTTACTAATCACTTAGGCAGGGCTCCTGGCTGGGAAGAACTCCTCTATATCAAATAATTCCACAATGTATTTGGTTAATAAGAAAGAGGGAAAACTAACTCAGATTTCAGATGCTAGAAGTGCCTCAACAGGGTATTTATGTACATGCACACAGACAACAGCCCATTTGCTCAGCTGCTCTTCTGACCCTCCCCTTCTGAAAGAACCATGGCTGAAGTGTGAATACCACGTCAAGCAATTTGCTTTAAGTATATTGTGAATTTGTAGCACGATTACTTATCAATAAAACAGAAGAGATTAAGCTTAACCATTTCTCTTACAATCCTTCTCTCAGCCACATTTTCATTTTTATGGTTGAATGAATAATGAAACTGAGAATAAAGACAGAGGAAACTCAGCATAGCTAAGTTCTCCCAACTAATTTATTGCTATTGTTTCCAATTCCTCACAATTAGAATCCAACACAAAAATACAGATTAGAAACTCCAAGCTTATTCAGATCTCTAACTTTTACTTATCCAGCAGCTGAATTTGGATCTTGCATTTCAGGCCGTATATAAAATGCCAGCAAACAAACACAAAAGACAAGACAGACTCTTCATTTTGTTCCAGAACTGGAAATCATGCTTCATGGACACAAAATTGAAAGAGCGGAAAGTTTTTGTTTAAATAATACCACTATAACTACTGAAAACTGTAGGAGTTTTTCTTATGAAATATCTCCAAGACTACCCTAAAGAGTCTTCCGATGTATCCGTAAAACACCACTCCATAAAATTTTTTCACACAAAGCACATGTGAAACTTTGGGATTTAAATTGCTTTATTATCAAGTTTTCATAGACAAAGAAGGATTCCTTAATAAAGTATTTCCCTAGTCCCTATCAATCTACCTCCTACTCTTTCCACTGTGATGACTCCAACTCCTCTACAGTTATCAATTTAAACTCCTTGTTGAGCCTAACATTTAAAATTGCTAATGTTCAAAAGAGTGTCCCACAACAATAATGGTATTTTGTCTACAGTTCAATGTCCACGGGAGGCCTGTGACGAGTGGTGTTCCTCAGGGGTCAGTACTGGGACCAGTGCTACTTAACATCTTTGTTGGAGACATGGACAGTGGGATTGAGTGCACCCTCAGCAAGTTTGCAGATGACACCAAGTTGTGTGGTGTTGTGGACATGCTGGAGGGAAGGGATGCCATCCAGAGGGACCTTGACAGGCTGGAGAACCTCATGAAGTTCAACAAGGCCAAGTGCAAGGTCCTGCACGTGGGTCGGGGCAATCCCAAGCACAAGTACAGGCTGGGCAGAGAATGGATCGAGAGCAGCCCTGAGGAAAAGGACTTGGGAGTGCTGGTGGATGAGAAGCTCAACATGAGCCGGCAATGTGCGCTGCCAGCCCAGAAAGCAAATCATATCCTGGGCTGTATCAAAAGAAGTGTGGCCAGCAGGTCGAGGGAAGTGATTCTGCCCCTCTACTCAGCTCTCATGAGACCCCACCTAGAATACTGTGTTCAGCTCTGGAGTCCCCACCACAAGAAGGACATGGAGCTACTGGAGCAAGTCCAGAGGAGGGCCACGAAGATGATCCGAGGGCTGGAGCACCTCTGCTATGAAGACAGGCCGAGAGAGTTGGGGCTGTTCAGCCTGGAGAAGAGAAGGCTCCGGGGTGATCTTATAGCAGCTTTCCAGTACCTAAAGGGGGCCTACAGGAAAGCTGGAGAGGGACTTTTTACAAGGGTGTGTAGTGATAGGACAAGGGGCAATGGATTTAAACTGAAAGAGGGGAGATTTCGATTAGATATAAGGAAGAAATTTTTTACATTGAGGGTAGTGAGGCACTGGAACAGGTTGCCCTGAGAAGTTGTGGATGCCCCATCCCTGGCAGTGTTCAAGGCCAGGTTGGATGAGGCCTTGGGCAACCTGGTGTAGTGGAGGATTTCTCTGCCCATGGCAGGGGGGCTGGAACTAGATGATCTTTAAGGTCCCTTCCAACCCTAACCATTCTATGATTCTATAATTTTTCTCTCATTATTAATCTACTTCACTCTCAGTTTGCGTATTTCTAAGTCTGTGTATTTAATACAGTTCAATATCTGACACTAACTGGAAAGGGAAGTCCTAAGGGAGTTATGGAGTAACTACAGAAAAAAACCATGAACTGATCATGCATATGTAGACAATTAATAAAACAAGTATTCTGCATTGAGATGCTCACTAAATTCTATAAAATAGCTTTAAAAAAAAATGAAAGCTACATGTATTCCATAGGACTGTATTTAGGATGCATACGAAGAAGGGCACTGGCGTGAATGGCACTGGCATAAACAGCAGCATGACAGAAATTAATTTCTACTTTGCTCACTTCGAACTTTTTCAACATTTCAGTGCAAGCATACAGAAAGAAAGCACTCCGTTTATGGCAGATCACTAGGTTATCAGATACTAGGGTTCTATTATGCTAAATTAAAAACTGAGATAATAAAAGATACTAAACCCATTAAACTGTCTTTTTTTTCCATTAGAAACATGCAAATGAATTCTGAACTGTCTTCTATTACCATCTGGTGGTGAAAATAAGTTACTTAGAAGCTTTGTAGTCCTTCAAGTGCAATATTAGAAAGTGCCTGAGGTATGCAAGTTGTAGTAGGAGTGAAAAACTGAATCAAATCTGTACTGACTAAACACTACTGGATCATAATACATGGAATATCTTGCCCAAAGCTGTAGGGTACGGCTTTTTGATTTTAAGAACTACGAGTAAGTAAGCGTACTTGTCTCCACACTATATCTACTACTGCCATTTCATTTTATTCTCATTAAATCAGTATTGCTTCTTTATGCATTCCTCTTGACCACATACACAACACATATACCTAGGGGACAGTGCACATATAACTCCTTAGACTTTTGAGCCAAAACTAGCAAAAGAAGCATTACACACAAAATCAACAAATATACACTTTAACTTCATGTGCACAGTTGAAATGAGTTTCTTATAAAGAAGAATTTTACTTTAGCATTAATTTAGAAAATTACTAACAGAGGGGTCGATTTTACTCATTTTACATTATAAAGCCTGCATCTTCAATTATCTGACATGGACTCAACATCTATAAAACCAGTTTCCATCCAGTGTTTAAAAAGCCAGAAGTTTAGACTTTGTAGCTGGTGAAAAAGTGGTTACAGGACAGTTCACATGCTCAGTATACTTACAACTTGAGCTTACCTCAAGAGGCATTAGCCTAATTAGCGTTGCAAAGCACTGAGTAGCCATAAAACGTACACTGTCTGTCTGATCACTCATCCTACCCAGAACTGGAACCACTAGAAGAACAATGTATGGAACAATACCAACATCCAGCTGCTCCATTACACCTGGATCAGTTATTAAGGAAATAGTTTTTACCACTTCAGGATTGTCTGACATCAGTATACACCTGGCGGATTTCACACTCGATAGGTAAAAGCCATTAATACATCACATCCAGATGAACAGGACTGCTAACAAAGCCGGGGGCGTGGGAGGCAACATTCAGCTCAGTGAATTCCATGGTTTGAGAAACTGAATTACCTCCACCAAAACTTCATTTGATAGATAAAATAATAGCAATGGAAATGAAAGCTTCTTGCATTTCTTGTCTACAGGAAAAATTAACATTTTCTTTCATTCCTCCTCCCATTTTTTGCAGGCAACAGTTTTCCCAAAAATTATGCAACTGCAAGAGGCTTCTGCATTTTTGAATACTCAAGCAAGGATACACGCAAGTGCTTCAATTGCACCTTCTTGTTTGGTGTTGTCATCTATTGCTCCCAGCCACGGCAGAACTTTCTCTAGGAAGATATTCATTGTTGCCATGGTAGCTATTTTGCTCATAACACCTACACAACGAGCAGCCATGTGTCTCACTGCAGTGCTGGGATGTTGAAGGCACATATAAAGATGAGGCAAATGCTGTATTAACTGAATAGAAGAAGAGAGTGGGGGGAGAAAAAAGGTTAATATGAATTATAAACAAATTACTGAATTATTTTGAAGTAAACAGTCTTTTTTAAAGTCACCATTGCCTCACAAAGAAAGCTTGAAACAGCTCCTTCACAAGATCTAATTGTTTAGAATCAAAAAATTGTTTCAGAAGAAATAGACAATTGAATTTGAACAAGTATTACTCCCCAATACAGTTAAAATTCAGAAAGTAACAAAGTGTTTAAGGTTTTAGTCAAAATGCAAATCAAAAAAGCTCTTGATCATTAAGGAAGTGTTTCGCACTGGAAAAATACAGTACTAAGTACTGAGAGCTTTCTATTAAAAAAAAGAATTATTGCTTAAATAGAGATATGTAGATTAAAGAATTGCTTCCAGCTAGCAAATTTGTCCTAGACTCATCTCATTTATGTTTAGGCAGATATGAGTTATCCATGTTGGGAGTCTTATTAACTCTGTGTGACAAGACAGACAACCCAGAAGGAAATTCACATCTTCCCAAGCGAGTATATGTGTATGCACACGCCTTTTTTTTTTCCTCTTTCATCAGCACAAGTACATTTTTATGTCAGATATCTTAAACCATGTCCTAGTGTTGACTGGGACAGAGTTAGTTTTTAGCAGCTAGAATAGCTCTGTGTTTTGGATTTAGTATGGGACTCATGAGAAAAACATTGATGAGCACTAATATTTATAGTTCGTACTGAAACATCAAGGACTTTTCAGCTTGCTGTGTTCTTGCCAGTGTGCAGGAGCACTAGAGGCTGGGCGGGGAGCATGGCTGGGACAAAGCATCCACAACTCCCCTATGATTTGAACTTAGGATTGAGGGCTAAACTGGCCACTGAAGCATTCCACATCATGAAGCGTCATGCCCAGTATATGGATGAGGGCTGACTAGGAAGAAGAGCTCCTGCTCTTCCAAGGGCTCTCTCTCTTAGACTCTCAAAGTGCTGTATCTCTCACTCATTCCTTTTTTTTGTTTTCAGGCCTCTTACTCATCTGGGATTGCGGTGTCAGGACTTATCTGTTTCAGGATTGTTTGCAGGGATGAGACAGGCATTGGTCACCAGGTCGTGAGCAATTATATCACTTGTGCATCACTTGTCTGTATATGGTATTATACATACATATATTCATATATTATTATTATTAATTTGTTCTTATCTCAACCCATGAATCTCCTTCCCTTTTCCCCTTTAATTCTCTCTTCTCCATTTCCCAGGGGTGGGGGAGGGTGATCAAGGAGCTGTGCAGCATGTAGTTGCCAGCTGGGCTAAACCACAGCAAATGGATGGTCCCATTTTTCCTAGTGTAGAAGTCCCTAAATACTAGCTTTAATGAACCTATTCCACCCTCATTGAATTTCTATGTTTTTTTTTTTTAAATCTGCGTACAGTATTAGAACCCCCAAAACCAATCTACATGTTAACTACACACTATATGTGTGTATATATATAAAAAGACCTTTCCATGTCATATCCTAAATCCACTGAAAATCACTTCAGAATTTTATTAAAACAGATAAGAAACAATTCTGTATGTTCCATATGTATCATCTCCTCCATCTGCTCAGAATTCTGCAGCCATTCTTTATGGCCATCCTTTCCCATCGTAGCCTTTCCAGACAGAGTTCTGGCCTACTTACTCCTTGCATGGGAGCCTTTTCACATATTTCTGTCATTCTGTTGCCCTCCTCCCTGCCTCTTCCACAGCGACTATATTTATTCTGAACTACAGTACTACAGACAGGCTAGTACTGAAAAGCGTATGCAGATGGAGGCATAACAGTGGCTTTCTTGTTCTGTTTCTTTCTTAGTTTCTATCTTTTTATTTTAATCAGTATTTTACATTCAGCTGATACTTTCACAGAACTATCCTAACTTTAGGATCTCTCTCCTGAGTAGAAATAGTCAGTCTACAAATGCGTAAGATGTTAAGTCTTTTACATTAAGTGGTGGGTAAAAAGAAATAATTGAAAAAATTAATCAAATCCAGTCTACTGGATTTGGGGTAATTGAAGTTTCCCAATCCCCTGCACAGGGAGCCTGTCTGTTATCCAGGTTTAGGAAATCTGGAATTAGAATAAAGCAGAGTTGAGATACTGATTTAAATGTAACAATGGCATAAATATTATCGTAATTCAAACTTTGGACACAATCTTGTTTGGGCATCTGATCCAGAAAAGGATAGGCCAAGTCTAAACTGTAGGTAGGTGTTTGCTTTTGTGTTTTTTTCTAGAATCTGCTTAAACAAATACAGAATTTAACATCCTATAGGACACAGAAAAAATAGCTTTGAAGCATAACAGCTTAACTGCTGAAGATAGAAAGATATCTTCAGTTCATCAAGAGTAGGATACAGGACCTGGAGAACAGGCAAGCTAGCAAGTACAATAAAAATACCATTTGAGCAAAAATTAAAAAAAGGTCTAAAAAGAAGCCTTACAAAACAAAGATTTTAAACAGTGGCAATGAACAGAATTAATTGCTTCATACAAAAGCTGCTTTGGAATATGATTACCAGAGGATGTAGCTGAGTATCCATTGAAGCTGCGGTTGTTTCAAAAACCTGTAAAGAATTTACTAGCTCCTGGGCAGGAGCATCTCCTTTTTCCAGCAAGGACTTTCGGTCTGTTAAAAACAGAAAAGATGTTCAGTTTAGAGACTGACATACTGCACTTAGCCCACCAGCCCCCAACCAGCTTACATCAGAAACTTAATTACCAAAATTATTTATGTGAATGTTGTTCCTTAATGAACCAACCATAGCGTCCCAGAGATGTGGCAATCCTGTTGCCATTTCAGCACCAAAATGTTTAGCTATAGTAGATAAGGCAAATTCAGCTCCTCTTCTCTGTACAACATAAGGCTTCTGAGCCTAGAATTAAACGGTTTAACAAAGCAGTGAGGATAGATACATTTAAAAATAACAATTATTTTCAAGGAGCATATAGGCATTCCATTCTGGTTGTGTTTATAGCTACCTATGACATTTGCTGGTCGATTTTCTTCTTTGCAAGTTTTTTTTTATATAGGTAAAAAAAATCTTTTGTAGCAGATTTAAATCCTATAAATTTGGGGATCCAGCTTTTGCTGACGCAGGCCCATTTCAGCAAGAAGTCTTCCAACTGGTTCCAGTTCCGGAAGCTCAGACAGTGCCAATACAGAGGATACCAACAACAGTAACATGCTAGCAAAACTTCCCAAAAGCAATACTTGATTTGTTATTGACCCCTTTCTCTTGCTCCTGCTCTCTTCAGAAAGTGGAGCTGACAAAAATCACTAACAATTAAGAATAAAATCGACAACACTGTTTAGGAATCATAGTCCTGACTAGGATCTTATTAAAAAGACACTGAAGTTTTATATGAATAAAATAGTAACAAAAAATTTAGCAAATCAAGTGTGGAAGTCGTGTACACCCTAAAGCCAGGTGTATTTCAAATATTGTTTTTAATGCTTCAGAGCTTCCATTGCCCATCAAGATGACCAACATTAACATGGGTAATGGGACACAATCACAACACAGTTTGTGGAAATCCATTTGCATGGATTTATACTGAGATATTCATATCCTGTACTAAATGTAACATATTTCCAGAGTATTAATTTTCTTAATGACACACTGAAGGTTTAAATCATCATTGACTAACATATGCTGCTTGCATCTCAAAATTTTACGTTAAGTCAGTTCTCTCATGAAAACATCCGGGACTTCCCTCTTAAAACGCCATCAACTCCAGTGAATTGAAACTAATGGAAGGGAGGGGTGGATGTGCAAGTTGCAAACGCAGGTTTTTTAAATTTACCTCATCAAGTTCTGTAGGAATGCTTCCACTACTGCCAGTGGGGAGATCTGCAACTGGGGCTTTTGGAGCTTTTGGAGCAGGACCTCGCCGACTTGTGATGGCAAAAGCAGCTTTCTGATGTCTGTACAGTGTAATTATTCCCCTGTGCTTAGTAACTGTATGATGCATCCCATCTTTATCGGAGTTGGGCCCTAAAGGAAAAGAGAGAATAGCTGACAGCAATTTAAGATGCAGTTTAAAACGTAGGTGGAAGTGACAGCTACCTACAAGTCATCTGCAGATCTCAACGTGCTTTAAAAAACCAAAACGTTAAGTGCCATCGTCCTCAAGGATGGAAAAATTTAAGTACAGAGTAGAGTTACTCTGTTAAGAGCACACTACAGACTTGATAATAAAATCTAAGTGTGCAAACTGCCACATAAATTTTTATTCAGCAAGAAATATAGGTAACAAAACTTTAGTCAAATATAAAAAGTTTGCACAGTATGTAAACTAACACATTATGTTCTAAAGTTTAAACAAACTTGAACAGTTCAAGACTTGAATCATGATACAATAGCAGATGCCCTCAGTATCTTTGCATTTGTTGTTTCTAATTACACTAATCAGCTTAATTTTCAATCAGATATGAATGTTATTCTACTCTGAGACGAAGGAGGATGGTCAAATCTTAAAGCACGTTAGAATCTTTGACAGTATTATGGTCTTAATTTGTGTTGTTCATTCAATCCATCCATATTTAGCAAGGGACAGTCATTTAAAGAAAATCCATGACCGTAGTGCACCCAGGATTATTTGGTCATTTTGAACACTGTCTTCATCTTTTATTATCTTACTATTAGCCTATGGAACATAACACAAGTCAGACTTTTTTCTAACAGGCTACTCTAATTTCCATACTGAGTCAATTTCAATGCAAAGCTTCATAACACATGCAAATGAAATGCAATCATAAGTGGATAATAACAGTAAATAACTGAAAATTAAAACAACGGTCTTTTATACGTAAAGTTTCTGAAAACTATACACATCATTAGTTGTACACAGTGTGTAGTGTAAGATACTTGAATAATTACTAACAAATGAAGACTCAGTGACATGTTAAAAACACTGAAAACAAGACTCACTGAAACACTCATTTCAACAGTTCAGAGACACGCAGACATATTTTAAGAATCCCATCAGTCTTACATATCATACATACCTTTCGAGTTTTCATGGCTACTCTGAGGCTGTGCAGGACACGCTGCTAGAGGGGTAAGATGTGGATCCACACAGAGGGAGTTGCAGAGATTTTTTATAATCTTTGAGTTGGGACAAGGAGACCTTGTCGTACACTGCTGAAGTAGCTTTGCTATACATGAAGCCACATAGTTTTGTACAAGCGTATTCTCCTCTTTTTTGATAGCTTCCATTAAGGGCTTTATAACTGGATTTAGTTTTTCTGGAAGTTGCTGCAAGTTCACAACTGCACACGCAGCAAACGTATGGACTCGCAGATGCAACACTTGCCATTCTTGATTTGTTTCTGTAACGGTCATTTGAACTTGTTGTCGTTTACTGTCCAACTGTTGTAGAATTATAGGATTCAAAGTAAAGGATGATGTCACTTCATTGAAAACAGAAGTCACCTAATAAAATGGGAGAAAGAGTTACAGATCTGTTTCATTTACTGTTAAGTGGGATATCCTCTGAAAACTGCAGTTTTCATGGCAGAACATAAGTCACTTCATGGGGTATTATCATCTCCATTTTTCCACCAAATAGCAGGAAATGTTCCAAAATGTAGCTTCTCTATTCTTGAACAACAGCTCAAGCAGGAAGTCAGCCATATTATGAACATTTCAAGTCTATATTCCCAAAGCTAAAAGAGGAGTTTACGTACTCCTCCAAATTTAGATTGTCCTATAACTGCCAGATATATCCAGATATTCTGGCAATACATGAGCACATGACAGATAAGCAAAGGAGAATATGCTATGAATACAAGAGGCCAGAAAGGATGTGCAAGGTCCTATGCATAAAGAAGTTGTTCCTAAGCTGATCTGCTTTTGAGGAAAGAGACTGGGATAAAAAAAAAATCTACGGAAAAAGTTAGCACAACCCAGTAGATGCAGGATTTGCCATATCCTCCCCCACTCACAACTGGTTGACTACTGCTGCTTAAGTCTTTCACAGGAAACAGATTAAAAGCAATGTGGAATCATGGAAATGCTGAACTTATTCTGCTGATGGGATAGTTATGCTCCTAAGTACAGGAAAGATGATGGCTACTGAGAGGGTTAGTCTGAGGTTTTTTTTTGGTTTTGGATTTTTGTCTTTTTCTTTTAAATGCTCAGGCCAAGTCTTTCTGTTCTTCTTATTCTCAGCATCCCAGTTGCATACACAAACACACCCAGGATCCTAATCCCTCTCCTCTCCCACCCCAAGCTGCACCACATCCATCACCATTCCTTCATCCCCCCAGATCTAACACACCCATTCGACTCCAGTCTCCCTTTATTTTGCAGTCTCTCAAATCCACAGGCTCTCCACTGACATCCTACCTCATCTGTCCATACTCATCTCTCTCTCTGCTTAAGAAGCCAGTTTGGGGTTGGAAGAAAAACCTTTCATTTGTTGCCCCAGTATTATCAGTTCTATTTTTACTTACAGAGCTTTTCACGTCAAGAACTACCCTTTCTTGGCACATCTAACACTGATGTTTTCAGATTAAAAGACAAAACAATTGAACAGCCAGAAAATCAATCCACACTTTAAAACACATGCTTGGGGAGTCCAGAGGGAAGAGGTCTAGAGTCTAGGTCACAGTTTAGTCTTTTAACAGGTTTTGAAAGAGTTCCAGCCTGCTTTGTTTTCTTCTGTGTAGATTTCAATAATGAATCTACACCTGGAATCAAGAACACTGTCAATTTTTTCTCCTGTTAAGTATCTACCTTGCATTCCACTCAATTTTTGGCATAGTCTGTAAACACTGCAGTAATGAGTATTACATATCTCATGCCAAAGGATGTGTAAAGTCACCAGTTATTTCTGAAAGTTACTGTCTGAGTAATAATTATGCTGAAGATGTATTTCAAGACAAGAATAGATTTGAAGGAAGGGAAGGCATGCCTGTACTTACCAGCTCATTAGCTTGATCTATTGTAAATACATTGCAGTTTACTCTGTTTCCAATGTCAATGTGAGCATCAGCTAACAATGAGATGAGTTGTTTACATTCATTCTGCATTCGAGTAAAAGGAACAGCAATTTCATCATAATAGAGATGTTCAGAAAGGACCCCAAGTAAACGAGGTTGCACACAAATAGCCACAGTTCTACACTCCTATAACAGGAAAAGACATAATTTGTACTTCTGAGTAATCACAATTTCTTTTGTTTGGCTTTGGGCACTAAACAGGGCAATCTAGCTACAAAAAATCCAGTTTCCAGAGGGGCTATTAACATTTGTAATGTTAAGATAATGAACAAAACTTTCTGTCTGCCACTAGAACAGAAGTGATAGTGAATACAGGGAAGACAGTCATGTTAAAAGGAAGCACAGACCTTAGATAACAGGCATCTTGAGAATAGATTTATTTGTATAAGAAATGTGAACATATTTACTGATTCATAGTTCCAACAGTTGGCATTTAGCTCCCGAGTAACATATTCCTCCATTGTCTAACAATCCAGATTTTACTATTTAGATGTATAAATACCATTTTAGCTTATCAACTGAAACTTTATTTCAAGCTAAGTAGCAGACGACAAGCTGTGGATTAAGATAGTAAGTAAAATTTATTTTTGCTGCAGAAACATCCTACCTTCTGCAAGGCTGCCCACTCACAGATTACTAATGCAACACTAATCCTCTGCAAGGCAGATTTAGAATTCAAGTGGAAGAGCAGTAGCTGAGCTAATGATTCCGCTGGCTTTATTTCTTGAGTAACAGTATTTACACCTGGGTCACAAATGCAGCAACAAAGTGCTCCCAGCAACCTGACAAGAGGAGAAAGAACAGTCACTTCAATGTTAAAATTACTCTGCAATTGACGAATCAAAACAAAGATGTCAAAAGAGTCTACATAATTAGATTTTGGAAAAACAAGTATATAATGAAAAGAGATAAATTGTTTTAAGTATTTTTTTTCAGATTTCCAGTAAACTGACTTTGCTGCCATCATCCGAGCTCGCATGACGACATAATCCCTGGTTGGTGGATCTTCTGCAATGCTGTCTGCCCCAGCAATATATTCCTGAATCACTTCCTTATTCTGGGTTTGACCTTGACGCAGTTTAGCAGATGCCTTTTCCTATGCAATAAAGTTGGAAGAGGTTGAAAGTAAATGTGTTTGTAATAGAAAAGATGAATTTACATTCCATAACATTTCGAATAACCATCATACTCTGCGCAAAAGTTAGACTAAGCCAGAATGTTTCTTGGATAACAAACTTGTTAAAGCATTTAATCATTGTAAATCACCTCTCCACTAGTAATATTCTATGGTCTTATCAAATGTATGATATAGTTCCTTCACTATAATACTAAAACTAATATTCAACATATAGCTGATAAACTGAGTCCACACAGAGGAAAAAGGAAACTTCTTTCAGGACCTTTTCAGAAAAATGACACAATGCTTTTCGACTTAACTCAGCCCTGCAAACAGATGGTTTTTTTGAGCCATGATGGTTATGGAACCATGTAAATAAAGAGAAGTATTCACAGGGAGCATGCTATGTTTAGAGTCATAGAAAGGCACCACCACTCCCCTCTAACTCTAAGATCTTTAGAACATGTCTTTATATACAGCTAATCAATTTCCTGCTTTTTTCAGAACCGTTAGTGAGGTCACATTTCACTTACTTTTGATCTGGTTTTCACTTCTAGCAACATGTTTAAGTCAATGGGCAAATGAGATGGCTGCATCATTAAGCAGAGCCAGGCTCCCATCCACGGACAAGCAGCTGCAACCACATACTGTACAGACGCCTTGTTTAACAGTTCCAGCCATACCTTGGGAAACAACCAGTGGAAATCATGACAAATTTATGCAGTCTACTTAAGATCACATACCTGCCGATAAACTTTAGGAACCATCCTATTCTCCTTCACTCTATAGTAAAGCACCCCCTAAGCTAACTAAAAAATAATTACCATGAACACACTATTCTTCACCTGCACGAAAGCGCAGAGGATATGAAAAAGCAGGGTGCACAAACACTACACATCTAGGTCTTAAGTCATGCAAATACCTTGCTCATGCAAGTACCTTGTGAATAAGATCCAGAATTTCTTGGTTGCTTTCTAAAATACAAAATTGAAATATGTGCCTCAACATGTCTTGCAGAATTGGAGTCAGCCATGTTGAAGAGCTCTGAAACAAGGATATCATATGATCAAGCAGATTCCAATATGAATCGTAGTAAAACATTAATAACACTAATTCTTACCTGGTCTTGGGTAGACAGCAACGTGAATAACGTTTCCAGTGCTGCTTTTCGCACAGAAGATATAGTATGATGCAAGAATGGCCACACACGTGGGACCAAAACTGTGAGTGATTGCTGAATACTAGCACATGAAGGAGAGATGCAGAGGCAGCGACAGTGAAAAAAAAAACAAACAGAGAGAACCAAGTTAATTTTGTTTATCCTCAATTATGAAGTTTTATCCAAAAGAAAGCTTTTAAAAAAAGGAAAGTGTTATAGCATATAGAATCATAGAATGGTTAGAGTTGGAAGGGACCTCAAAGATCATCTAGTTCCAACCCCCCTGCCATGGGCAGGGGGTTGTATAAAATCATATGCTTGGTGATTTTAAGTGGAGGATCAAGTTAATACACCTTAAACATTTAAAATAGTTTGAGTCAATAGCTTTTTTTTCAGGAAAATACTGGGGTTTATTACTGGTATAAAGAACTAGTCAATTCAAGCATGTATTTTTTTACTGTGTTGTTTTACAGATTATACTTTGGGCTTTGTTCAACTATTTAAAAAAAGAGGAGTTTTGCTTTTGTTTTGAATTTATTATTAGGCATGTATGAGTTTAGAAATAATTAAAACCAAGCTTGGATCTTTTGTGCATGAACTTGCACATCAACTGATGCAAGTAGTACATGCTGAATTAAAGACAGCACTAGTGACAAAACTTCATTCTTAACTTTGAATTTGAGCAAAACCCAGCTTCAGCAGTGACAATCTTATAGGGTGAGAAAGATAAGATATGTAAAGCATCTATCTCAAGTGCAGATGCTGTGAGTTTATCGCATGTGTTATGAAAAATGTTAACATACTAACATGCAATTCCTTTAATTTTATGGAGTCCCAAACAGAAAGGAAGTAGGTATTGTCTTCGGCCAGTCATAGAATTAGTTGTTGTACTTGATGTGAATTTTCAAGTTTGTTACTTTCTTTAGAACTGTTGCAATAGTAAAGTTCTACAGGTATGTGCATGTGTGCTAACATACATCGTTTGCCCTCTTGTGTGAAGTTTGTCAATAAGGAGCAGACAAACAAGAAGTCTGTGGGCAGAACCACCGTATGAGTGGAGCTGATATCCTTTACTAAAATACCCAAGATGAATGGAGACAGGCAGGGGAGGAAGTTACATATAAACAATATCTAGTACCTTTTAATTATTTCGTTGTCTTTTACTAATGTAATGAAAATAGAATCACTGTCCTCATCTTCACTTTAAGGAAGAGCAAGAGTAAAATTAAAATACTGATTTAAGCAAGCATCTCCTTAGCACATGATTTAAAAGCAACTTTGACTATTCCAATTTGAAAATAACTGGACAGTGAAACCTGCAATACTGAAGCAATACTCAATAAAAAGTTACCTGCATTTGCGGACCTGAGGATAAGTCAGAAGGGAAGAAAGAAGGATCATGATACTGTTTGTGGAAGCTGTCAAGTCATCCAACTCCAGAAGTGCATCCCACAAGGTATTAAGAATAAAAGGCACCTACGCAAATAAGCAGAAGAGGTTATCACAAAAGGAAAACCCAAGTGCTGCCTCTAAGCATTATTTTCTTCACTCAGACCAAAAGGGAACTTTTTCAACCAGAATTGATGGAAAATAATTCAGTCACCTGTTGAGTCTGAAGCTGGACCAGGCTTTCCACTACTGGTACTAAAGATGCTGCAGCAACAGCTCGGACATCATCATCCAGATCTTGGAGACCTTCAATTATTGCAGGCAACACTTTAGGCAATAAAGTGTTGATCATGTCCTGCCAAAAAGATCAAAAGCATTTTTAAAATTAAAAAGCATGTAACGCCCCAAGAACTAAGGTATACTCTGAGTGCATGAATAAATCTGTTTGTATAACAAACCAGAAGCTACAAGTCCAAGACTATATCCTAAATACTGTAAGTTACCATTCATGGAGTAAACCTACATTACACATTTGAATGAATCGTAACTCGGCTCAGTTTTGGTGTAAACAAAGCTCGGTGTTTACCACCACCAGACTAAACCTCTCGTAGCACTCAGCTCTGTTAACCTCACATGTGAAAGTCACCAAAACCAGGCAAGCATAACCTCTATTTATACTGTTTTGTGGAAGTAACTTATCAAGATACAACAGTACAACTTTGCCATGTACTTGCAGATTTCTGCAGCCTGGATATAAAAATGCAGTCACACATCTTATAACCCACATGAGACCGCTTGCTTTATCGTACCTATCTACTGTTCAGCCACATTCTCAATTTTGAGCAGAGCTTTTTGTTCCAAAGCTCTTTGCAATTTGTCACGAGCGTTATTACCTGACGTACTGCCAAAGCATACTTTATTCCTAGGAGACCACCATGTCTCACTTCCCACTGTTCCTGTGTAAGCAGCTTCAGGAGAACATCCACAGTTTTATGAACTCCGCTCTCATTCATATGTTTCAATACTACTCCCAAAGTCTGAGCACAAGTCTCACGTACTGGTGCTACCACCTAGGATAAAGTGAATGGTGAAACAGTTATTTCTGTATGAAATTTGACTTAAAAAGAAACTAACGCGAGGTCAGGTGACCAAAACTGCTATACAAACAAGGTGAAATTTATGTATTGGCAACTTTATAATAAGCATCTGTGAGCAGATACAACAGGCACAGGCAGTAGCACCGTACAAAGCATAGCTGATCTGCTGTAGAATTATCTCCTACAGATGCCTGCTGATCCACCTTTTCACTCAGAGACAACTTACTTCATCTGAAACAAAGTCTCCAAATCTGTCTAATGCAAACACACAAAGAAGTCTAATAACCAAGTCTTCTAGCCACTCCTGATGCTGCTGAATCATCTGTAAAAAGAGAAAAATTGAACACCTTAACTGTATTTATTCATAAAGAATTTCTGATCTGTTTGCTTTAGCTAAAATTTCTAAGAGATACGACAACATATGTTTAAATTGACTGAATATAGTCACCTTGCACAGACAGTCAAGGCAAAATAGTCAGCACTGGTTCAGCTCACCTGGCTTATTACAAATATCATAATTTTTATTTTTTAAAAAAACCAACACATAGTACCTTTATTGAAAGGCTAGAGAGCACCTTGTAAGGTATACAGGTAATTTTACCCCTACGCAGTACACAACAGTAAGGTCATTCAGATAATCTATACTGACTAACATCAACATGTCCTAGGCAAGTCAATTATTATGTTTGGATAATATTTATAAATAAACATAAACTATGAAGCAGTACTGCACTGTGGGAGACTCAGTGAAAGGAACTTGTTTTTCAGCCATGTGTCTTCCAGATTTAACAAAGCAATATAGACCAATCTTGTCTTGAAGCTCTGGGCCCCTGTTAATTGGAGATCCAATAGCTCTGTAACTCTGTTTCAGATCAAACGCCCTTGCATAAAAAGCAACTGCTCAGACATCATCCTTCTTATCTCCAGTGTTTGCCTACTAGGTCACCACTTCCCTTGAAAACTACAATTTTAAATTAACAAAACTTTCATCATATTATGGATTTCATATTCTCATACATGTCAAAGAATTACAGCACATACAGCACGCGGAGCAGCCTTTGAAGCTAGCCTGGAGTACCTACACTCTTTCCATAAATAGTTAAGAAACTGTTTAAAGTATCTTACCATTGCAGCATGCGTTGTAAATTCCTGCAATCTCCATGGAACAAATACTACTCCGTATAGAAGCAAGGAGCGAGAGCAGCTTTTGCTTCCCCTATACACAATGTATGCTGAAGTAGCTTGATGAACATTTGATAAATGTCTCTTCCTCGTTCTTCAACACTCTCTAAATCACAAGCACTCTCAGCTGCTTTTACAGCAGGGAAGTCAGTACGAATCCGGATAAGATTCACTATTGGTAAACATGCTATCACTGCCAGGATATTTTTCAAAAGTGCTTTCCTTTTAAATAGACTATTTAAACACTTTTTCTTATCATAACAAAGCAAGCAGATTGATAGAATCAGGTGGTCTGAGACACTTCACTAGAGTTACACAATCAACTTATCAATTTTGTTTCAGTTTTTTGACCTGAAAATAGTATTCTCTAGTACAGAAGCTAGTGTTTAATAACTTTACACACAGTCTACATATTAACAGGTACTTACACAGTAGCACTGGTTTTGCAGAGGCCTTTTAAAAAAACGTAAACACCTCATCAGTGCATACAGTGATTTCATCTAGATTATTTTGAGCGGAAATTCTCATGATTTATATTCCCCTGGATTACCTATCTCCTGCAAAAGTTTAAGTCTTTTAAGGAGTCTGTTTTCTAAATTTCCTTTAAGTAACATGTTAAATCTACATGAGTGGAAACTTACCTCTTCTAAAGAGCTGTCTCCCATTTTACCACCACTTTTACCATGAGCTTTAAGTATCTCTCTCAGTCCAGTACCTGCACCATGTCGAACCTAAGAAAGTGAAATAAAAAGTCAATTTTTAAATAATTAGGAACAGAAGATAAAAACTACACTGGCTAACTGAAACAATACTCCTTTCTTCTTAATAGAAACGTTTCAAGTGCTGCAGAGTCAGTGGCACTTAGACTTGTGGGAAAGGTTAGTATTTTATTAGATCAAATAATATACTTAAATACTAATCTGTCAAAACCCAACCTTTTTTCCGAAGTATTTGCCAGCTTATGGCAGAAGCAAGTAAGAATTGCTTGTATTTTCTAACACAGAAGATGTTATCATATTTGCAGTAATGTAGCCAAAGACAGTTTTCATTTCATTTTACCTCACTATGTTTTAAGACACTAGTTTTCAGAGAAAGCAACTAGAAGTTATTAATGGTTTTTAGTAAGTTTATAAGCTAAAGAAAAGCAGTATTCTTGTATTTCTTTATATTTTTCTTTACATTATATATTATGTTTCTCTACAACTCTTTATATTTCTTAAACAGAATTTGGATCCCCACTGAATATTTTGGGGTCTGCAAAACAAATTTATGAAAATTATTGTTCTGCATAGCTTACAAACCGTCTTCTTTGGCTAAATATTAAAAAATAAACGAATAAGTGATACAGGAAAGCAAATTATAGCTACCTGTATGTTCCCACCAAACATGAACAGTTGAACGCACTAGGAAGAGTTTTTGAAGTGACAGAAGACCAGACCAGCAGAAAGATGTGCTACAGATACACCTGTTTCTGGCATTTTTGATACATAACTGGAGCAGTAATTGGCTAATCAAGAAAAGCTCACGCAATAGATACACAGAAAGTTGCAAAAGCAAAGTTTTGAACCAGGTTTTCGTTGAGCAGCCTTTGCATATATTAGAGCAGAACTTAGACTTTTTTTTTTTAAGGGCACTCCATATACATGCTGGTTGTTTGCCAAAAATAATTATATTTAATTTTGTGATAGTTGTCCTGGTTTTGCTGGGATAGAATCAATTTTCTGTTCGGAAAAGCTACATTTCTAAAGTAAGCTGCATTTTTAAGAAGAATGCCGCACCTGCTTAGGTGAGAACAAAGTTGATAAGACACTTTGTTTTAGTTTGTAGCCAGCCGAGGTATTCAGTTATCCATAGTGATCAAGGACTTTTCACCTTGTTTTTGCTAATGACCCAGATGTCCAAGAGCCTGGGGAGAGCATGGCCAGGGCAACCAACACCTAAATTGGCAAATGGGTGTTCCATACCATGTAACATCATGCTCACTATAAAATGGAAAGTTTGTTGGGGACCTTCTCTCTTTCTTAATGGTCACTGTCCCTGGAGGGTCTTGCCTGTCATTCTGCTCCTGAGGCCTGCTCTCTCTCTTCTTGGATTGTGGTTTCAGGATTTTCCTGCTTTGGGATCGCTATCTGGGAACAGTCTGGACATTGGTCAAGAGGTGGTGAGCAGTTGCATCATACATTGCTGATCTGTATATATTGTTATTATCATCATTATTTTTCATTTTATTTTATTTAAATTATTCAATAGTTCTTATCTCAACCCACGAGTCTTCCTTCCTTTTCCCAATTCCTCTCCTCGAGTGGGGAGGGGTCACTGGGTAACAGAACAGCTGGCTATTGTTTAGCCTTGCATACAGGCTAAGCATAGACAACAGTAACAACTAGAACTGAGTTATTGGTAGGTCCTCCTTTACTCAGAATATCTCAGATGAAATGCTAGCATTTACGTCCTCATACGTACAGTTTAGTTGCTGTTGGCAAAAGCTGTAAGCAAGCCAATAAAAACCAGCCAGAGAGCCTAGTCTTAAAATCCTAACTGTTCATAATACACAAATCGTTTATTTGGTCCAAGATTGCTTATCAGCTAGTTTTTACAAGCCAAAAGAGGAAGACTTGGCTAGTTAACTTCTCAGCTTCCGCAAACACAAAACAGCAAGGCAGACAAGTGTATAAAGGAAATACCAGCAGTAGGATTCATCTTGCCTGACTTCAGCGGCCTATAAGCTAGGCAACCAGTCTGAACTAGTCATCCAGGCTGCCTCTAGATATTGCAAGAAGATGCCAGAGGGCCATTTTATAAACATGTATTTTGAGGTAGTTTAACCTGTTTTTCATCCAGAACATACTGTAATAATAATTCTGTATTGATCTACTTCCTTAATTAAGATGTATGCACCCTATATCAAATGCACTAAGAAAGCTATGAGAACATCTGCATTCCAGAAGCCAAGCAGACTTCGGCTTCAACTGAAGTCTGCTTTCAAATAAGGTGAGGCTTACTAGCTCAGACACAGTGATATGCCACACAAATATAATTACCCTTCCTCTAGGACCAAAATAATTGCTTTGGCTGCATATGATCTATCTCTGTGTTTCCAAGTTTCAGAGCAAGTTGGCTCTGCCCATACTAACATCACTGAAACTGTGCTACACATATATACCTAAGTATGTTATAGTTGGTGTTAACATTTAATCTTTCAAAAGATCTTTTTTATTTTTTTAAAAAAAAGAAGTTAGTTGACAAGTTATTTCCACCTTCTGATCAAGGAAGAGAGATCATTATCAGCTACTTCAGATTTTTCCTTGGAACTGATATAAAAGTTTGTGGACAACAATATAAGGACTGAATAAAAGGGTGAGCACAACAGGTTTTGAATCTTGAAAATAAGTTGTCTAGGCAACCAAATATATAGTTTTTGTAGTTGGTTTTTACTATCATTCTAAAAAAGTTAAAAGTTCCTTTTTATAAACGAAGAGAACAACTGATGATTTGTAGCCTGCCCTCTTACCAAAGGAGTGATCCCCCCCCTCCTTTTCTACTAGCAGAGCATTAGACAAACCTGCCACTGTTGCACTGCGCAGTGCTTACACAATATTCCTCAAACTTGATGAATCCAAGCCTGTTTTAATTGCTTAATCTTGACCATAGATTTTATTTTGCTTGAATTTCAATACTTCCAGAGTTCTCATTTATAATCACTGCTTTCCATATCTTTTTCATGCTCTCCTTGAATATACATTGCACATCTGTGCTCATTTTCCCTTTAAATGAGTTTTGAAAAACACTTAGATTTTCTAAAAGCAGATTTGTCTTGGCTATGTAATCTGTATTTACGATTTATGTTATTTCTGATATCTAGCAAAATGCTCTTTAGTCCTACACATACATATTTTGTGCTTCTGTTGAAACTTGTTTTTTAATCTGTAGTTGCATCTTAGATACCACACATATGTCTTACCTCCCAAGAAGGGTTAAAGAGATCATTGCACACCTCTTCACAAAAGCTTTCCAGAGGCCATTCATTTGCCTAAATTCATAAAAAATAAATAATTACAAGATTAAAACAGAAAGGAATCAGGTGAACACTTCTTATATTTTATGTCACTTAGATATGTAAAGATAACAAAGACCTCCAAAATCTTAAGTATTTTTCTTTGCTACTGGACAGAATTGGAAAAAACAAACAACCTTCTTCTGCGCTTCAGAAACGTTGCTGATTTGGCATCGGATCTTTTAAAAACCTTATGAAGTTTGTTAGTAGTGTAACCTCTTCTCTATGGTAATTAATTCTGATGTTCTGGAATTCAGTCTCCCTTTAGGAACCATGCTAAGGCAGAAAATTAAGCAAAGTTTCTTCTCCTCCCCAGTGATTCATTAAATTTATGAACTCTGTCTTTAAAGAACATAATAGGAAAGTCTCAGTTTGAAATTACACTACGTAGTCAAATTGGGTCAATCCAATAATAAATACCACCCCTTTTCAAAACACATTCTGCATTTTTGAAAACCAGAAGCATATCCACTATCCCAAAATTTCCTACAAGGAAACTGACACTGCTGTGAAAGGAAATGATGATACGAACATTAGTAAGGTCATACCATCACAAACACAAAGCATTTGAAAGCCTGGCAACCAGCAGCTATTCAGCCTGCGTTTATCATTAATCTCTCAAATTCATTTTTCAAGCAATGTTTCACAAATAAGAATTTAATTATTAAGCTATGACTGCAAGGCTTATTTTTGTACAATACAGACTAATCAAGATATAATCTTCAAATAAACTTCTATGTACCATTTGTATTCTATAAGCATTTAGAATTTTTCAGCTTTTCAGTCTATTGAAACAAATGTAAGTTTTTCTAAGACTAAGGTAATTGTTTAAGTCTTCAACTACTAAAGACAGAACTTAATTCTACATTAAGTCTAATTACAGTAAGGCAAAGGTTAAATAAAGCATACGTGAACATTTAGATCAAATTATTTATGGCTCGGTGTAATCCTATCATCTCAGCGTTTAGCACAGTTTCACAGTTTAATTCCGAGCTCTGACACCTGTAATCCACCTACTCGAGTTCGTTTGGGTCACAAACTGCTACCAATGGATTAAACATCTTCTTCCTCAATGCTACACACAGTTTGAAGCTCGTTTGCTTCAATACATAAAAGCAAGCTGGCAATGACATTCTTTAATCCATTTCTCTTAATGCTAAAATAACTAAAGAATTTGGGAACGTAAAGGAGTTTTGTTTTACGTTACTCTGCTAAAAACTGAATGAACATTCCTGCTAAGAGCAGAACAATACATCATACCTCTTCCGGAGCATTTTCTACCAGTGTTTTTGAGTCTGTGGCAGGCTGGTTGATGACAACATTTGCAACTTTCCTTCTCTTTTCTTCTGGTTCCCCATCAGTGCTATCATTGCTGAGAAGGAAAAAGTATAAGTTATGGGCTGAAAGTATGCTTTAGAGGAGGTAATTAGTTCTACAGCTGAAGTCTTCAGATACAACCAAGTGTAGCAAGAATACAAAACAAAGAACTTTAACATGGTGAAATATGCAAAATAGGTAACGATACGTAAAAAAATTTAGTGAGGAAACAGCAGAGTTTGCTATCTCAAATTGGCAATCCTTCTCAGCCTTTTCCAAGAAATATAGAAATTCTTAAATAAGATCAAGGAAAGATAACTGTTTACTTCTTGTTATAAACACAGTAGGTACAATAGTATGTCACTATAAACTACAGTGAGGAACACAGCATACAACAGAAAGTTATTTCTTAAATTTTCAGTTATTGTATATCTTCTTAAATGCCCCATTTTCACAGACCATTCTCAAGCCATGTTTAATAACAGGAACAAACCATAAATTTTAACTGTAGCATCACATTATTTCAAGATCACTCTGAAGCTAGGTCCTTAACAAAGCTCTACTAGGAATAAGAACAGCACGCGAGTGTTTTACCATCAGCACATAAAAGATTAAGATGCAAAGACTGCAGGAAGTTTTTCAACAGATAAATCAAATCACAACCCTATCTTAACTGAAATAAAAAAACAAACCAGCTCACTATTATACCTCTTCTCATTAGCTTCCACTGCATCTCTGGATCTTTGCTTTGCAAACAGCTTAGCCATTCTTTTGGCTTTATTCTTTTGTCTACTGCTCATACCAGCTCGAAATTCTGAGTCAATTAACTCAGCAGCCTGAAGAGTCTGAAAAAGAAGTCATTCATTGTCAATTCCTCTTACAATGAAAGTCCTGAAAAATCCTCAAACCCACATTGCTCTCAGCTTCCCCAACCCTCCATCATTTCAAACTCAGAGCAGCAGTTTGACGTCAAATAATACTAACATGCAACTATGAGGTGTAAAAATTGAGGAAGCCAAAGCATACCATATTAGATGATGATCATCATACTTAACATACAAGGTTTAAAGCCACAGAAGCACAAATAAAGCAAACCCACTGTATTATTCCTTGCAGTCAAACAGCCCGAGGTTTTACCTACAGGTTGTTTGTTTACTAGTGAAACTGAAGAAGGAGAATAGTCCAGATCTTCATCATTGAACAGATCTTCAGTATTCATCCCAATTGCAGCACCCATATCTAAGCCAAGTTTCTTTTGTAACAGTTTCCTCTGTCGTGCTATCCTCTCTTTAGGATCAATTTCACCTTAAAAAAAAAATTAAAAAGGAAAGATGTGTCAGATTTCCAACCAGTCATATTATTGAAGGTTTGCTCAATGAAATAACCTAAGCAAGCCAAAAGTTACAGAATTAAATCGTACTTGACTGATATATCAATACAATCTTTAAACCAAATCACACTAATTCCCAGGAAGACATTTTCTGCTGATAAAGCTATATTAGTACTTAAACTGTCATCAACTTTCAAGCAGAAAATAGCTCCCACAAAATACATTAAATTACATTTGGTCTACAGAAGTAAAACAAGTTTTCCCTGAATTTTTAGGAAAGTGCACTTTGAACGGGAGCTAACACACTAAAGAATAAATACAACAACTGATTCAAGAACTACACTTTTTTTATTGAGCACATGCATCCTTGTGGGATCTGTTCATTTCGGCAGCCTAGGTTTTGGTGGTGGTTGTTTTTTGTTTTGTGTTTGGGTATTTTGTGGGTTTCTTGTGGGTTTGTTGGTTTTTGGTTTTGTTTTTAAACTTTACCTTCTGTTGGGAAGCACAAACCTTACAAATAATCACCACCAATAAAACCCCCTCAAACAATATTCAGTCCAATACCCTGTATTAAGTTGAATTTGAACCTGTTTTCTTCAGAAACATTCTTCACTGTAAAACATACTAGATCCAGGTGTCTCCTTTCCTTCTGCCCAAACTAACTCCTGTTGGAAATGAAGACTGAAACATAAGCATGATTTTCCCAGGGTGCTGGGGTCTGTTAACAATCTTATCTTCAAGTTTCATGTGTCAAGCTTGTTCATAGAAACTACCTCAAGAATATTGTGAAGTTTCAACACTAATTTCTGAATGCCTAGACTTCATGAGCACCCACATTTACATAAAAAATAGAAGATTTTAGTGCCTGAGTAGAATAAACCCTCCAAGTAAATCAAAAGTTTGTATCTTGTAGGGCTGTCAGACTTCACTTTTTACACATGCAGTACAGAAACCAGTCAGGAGATTGGTTTTTTTTGTCAAATATCTGCACACAAACTTGTAAGTAGGTGACCAGTATGCAAATTTTGAGGTATACACCAGGTTGAGTAGTACTTAGTTAATTATATCTCTACCAATAAGCTTTTGGTGTTTTTTTTTTTCTTTTTCTATACTGCATTTAATTGACAAGCAGAAAAATACAAACAAATTCCATTCTCCAGAAAATATTATTCCTTTCATATGTTCATCTTAGGAAAAAATGTCTAATTTCAAAGATTATTTCACTTGCTTTATGTCTATTCATGTTGGCTACTCGAAAAGGAAAGCTGCTATAAAATGCAAAAGAGAAAGCAGCCTTTGTACATTTTCCCCATCAGTTAAAAAACCCCAAACAACTAAAGCTATTTTTAGTTTCCAGTTACATTGGGGAATATTTTCTAACATTATTTCCTAGCATTCTGAGAAACCATGGATCACTAGTTTCATAACACTACCACAACAAACTTTCAAATCAGTAGGTTTTCTTGTTTGCCAGTAAAATATAAAGATATACCTGATTTATCATCTTGGACTTCAAATTCTGCACCAGCAGACCCAAGAAGAGATGCACCATGTTTTAACAATCGACATATATCAAATCTGTCAAAACGCAACCGATCTGTTGAAGGTGAATCTTCCATAGGACTTTCTGAGCCTGGTTCTAGACAGGACATTGGAAATAACATTAAGGACAGTGTGATTAAATTTTTGTTGAAATTTCTGGCAGAAGATTAAGCAAGAAAAAGAGGGAGAAATCATTTCACTCCTCCAGAGGAATCATCAGACAATACAGTATTTTGATTCACAAAGCGTAAGGGCCCCATTTCACAAAGACAGACTGAAAAAGCTCATGTAATACACTTAATTGAGTAGAAAAAAAATTAATGTTTTTCTCTTGACAAATTTACCTTTTAAATCTTGGACACTGACACACCACTAGGTCTTCTCTGTACACATAGTGCCAGCTTGCAGTTTGAACTGCACATGGCTCACAAATGATACAAACGAGTATCATGCCAACACTGTATCATATGACCACCAGTCAAGCATCTCTGCTACGGAAGCTGATGAGTAGTCATAACAGGTATGGTAGAAAGTCAGCTACCCGGGGCTGCTGAAGACTAGTTATCTGCTCTTCCCAAACACAGCTGCAGATATAGTGCAGTTCAATATTGATACAGAAGAGATTTGTTCCTCAAGGTGTCTTACTTCCTGGTTATTTATGAATTCACTTCCAAAGTATTCCCTCTCCTCAACGCTCAACGATTAGTGCGTTTTGTGGCTCCTAGTCATGTGCAGCTTTAGTATTCAAAAAGATTGGTCAGTCCTGCATAACCCAGCAACTCATATCGCAAACTACAACCAGCAGTATAAATACAATTGTTGCCTCCAAGAAATACAGCATTTAGTGCGGGATGAAGCACACCAGACTCACACTTATTTATGAAAGCTTGTTCTGTTACAGTAGAATGAGTCTAACTACATACAGAACACTGTACAAAATAAATACTAACGATATTTCTTCAGACCTGAAGAAAAAGTCAACATTTCATTACACAGATACAAAAAGAGAAGTGATTTATAGCAAGCCTAAGAACCCAAATGCAACCCATCAGACCACTGTAAAACATGTGTATTTGACTACCACATCAAACAACTGAAACGAAAGAAACAAATGTCTGCATAGCCAGTTTGCCTTGTTAAATGGTACCTTTTCTCAAACACACACAATTACCTTTTCAATTTCACATCTCATAGGCAGACACACAAGAACTGGACAATGCGTGTAACCCATCATTCAAAACAGCTGCTGTACTCAAAGACTGACAGGTTGCCCAATTTCCACGTACAAAAGGAGTGCTGTAAATAATTCTTGGAACTAGACTGGTGAAATTATCTTCTATCCTTGGTAAGATAGCAGAGTCAACAAATAAAGTTAAGTATACGGATAAATGTGATTTATTGGGAAAGAGTCGGAATGGCTCCTGAAAAAAATCCCTTATTAACCTAAGAGCGCCCTTAAAGAGCTCCAACAAGCGGATAGAAGGGATCCAGTGGACATATATTCAAAAGCTTCTGACAAGTTTTCATATAAAAAAATTTCATATAAAAAAATTGAAGGACCTAAGTTACCATAAAATTGTGGAAAACATCCTTTTACAGACTGAAAGCTGGTTAAAAACAGATAAAAGTTAGCTTCGGAGTCCTGCAGGGATCAGTATTGCAACCAATTCTATCAGTCTTTAGCAATGGGAAGGAGATTTCATTACGGACTCTTCCCCAGGTATGTTGATGACACTAAGCTCTATTGGGCAACCAAAAGTCACATCACCATGGGACTGAGGAATCCAAAAAGGACTCTCAGAACAGACTAATGGGCAAAGAGGCAGATAAGGTGCAAAAATAAAACACCTAAACCATGCCTACACAACACTGCATTCAAAAGTGGCAGTTAACGTTCACTAAAGATTTTGGAGGCACTTCTGGCAGTTTCTGTATTCACCAGCTCATTGGGCAGTGATAGCCAAAACAGTCAACTAAGTACTGGGCACCATCAGGAAGGGCACTGAAAACATGATAAAGTACATCATTTTGCTGCTATGTATAAATATCAATACTCTAGAGATGTAGGTACACTGTGTGCAGTTCTGTGCATCTCAAGGAGGACATGACTAAGAAAAAGCACAGAGAAGTATAAAGTTATCTAAAAGACAAAGCAGCTGTCTTGTGAAGAAAGACTGAAGAGACTGCAACTCTTCAATCTGAGGAGAAGGAAGTTTTGGAGGAAAGGAAATATGCTGGTTTATAAAAATCAAAAAGGTAGTAGACAAGGCAAATGCAGAACTTGCTTATCAAATTCTATAGCAACAGAACCAGGAGGCACTGAATGACAAAAATCACCTCTAAACAGATTAGAGTTTTGTTGTTGCTTGTTGGTGGGGTGAGAGTTTTTTGGGGTTTTTGTAGAGTCTTTTTTGGTTGGTTGGTTTGGTTTTTTTCGAGTTTTTTTTTTTTAACAGTGAATTTCTGCAACCTGTGCCACATAAGGTTGTGAACATAGACAGTGCCAAAGGGTTTAGACAAAATCACTGACAATAGGTCCATAAGTTGACAAAAAAAGCCACTCTAACATCCCTAACATGACAATTTCAGATGCAAAGTGAGTAAAACCAGAATAGACTTCAGCAAGCTGCCACCTCACCTCCCTCAGAAAGGTGATTTGAGCCATGGAATAGAGAAAAAGAGTATCTGCAAAATATCATTATAAAGTTGATTGGTTAAAAGTTTTGCTATTTTACTAGTTATTATTCCTTTTATTTATAAGAGTAAAGCTTTATGAGGGTACAGAGCACAAGCACGGGAATCTTTGAAGAAACAAAGGTCAGGCGCATGGTTGTAATTGAATACGAACATCTGAAGTCAAAAAGTCCTTCCATATAAAAAAGTCTATGGTCAAAAAACCCAGAATCACACAGGTATCTTGAAAAGTCTCATATCACAGTCAGTTTGCATCAAACAAACAATGAACTGTACATAATTGATTAAAGAAGCACCTTGTTTTGATCTTGGAGTTGGATTCCACTCAGGTACATTTTTCACTATTGCTTCCACAGCCTGGCCAGCTGCAATACGAGTATCCCAATTCGTACTTCTTAAATACACTAACACCTGTAAGGAGAGATTAATAAATAAATAAACATTTGGTTGAAAACGTACTTTCATAAAATCCATCAGCTGTTATGCTCTATTAAAGCACAATTACTTTTAATGCTATGGATTAAGACAACATTCAAAACAACAAAAATAAGAGGCAAGGAAAAAATCAAAGAAATGTGAACAGCCTTCTCTATATTCCTCACTGCTCAGTAGAACTCTTGCTATAGCCAGACATTAAGAATTTGTAAGACTTATTTAGTCCCATCAGTCAAACTCAACTTTGATTTTGTCTAGGTACTGAACAAGGCTTAAGATTTTGGCTTTTTGCTTTCTAAAAGGAAGCATTCAAAAGAGATTAGTAGACTTTAAAATACTGAAGTCATTTAAGCCAAGAAGAGGGGCAACATGAGTCACTTGGAGCAACATATGCTCTTCTAAACTGATTTACCAATAGGTCTCAAATCCGGAAAAATCTATGTCTTTCTCTGAAAATGGTTTGATATTCATGATTCCTTAGCCACTCTGTTCATACCATCAATTGTGGTGAGGGCACCTGTTCAATACGAGCAGAACTGAGGTCACTCAGCTATCTCCAGCTGTCACACAGACTATTTTTGGTGTTTTTACTGGACTTGGCCAGATTGAAGTCTCAAACTAAAGGAAATATCTTTCAATTTTCCAGTCCTTTTAAAGACACGCAGTCTCCTATATTTTTTGATGGTATATCACATCAGTAATAATCTTTAAAAGCAGTAGAAATTTTATAAGGCAGTAGAGCTTCTCTATAGAAGAAAATCTGAATTTACAGCAAACATTGAATATCAATACTGAATGCAAAGTAAAATGTAACGATTTCATAGGTTTAACAGAAG
Source organism: Tauraco erythrolophus (assembly GCF_009769465.1). Lineage (NCBI taxonomy): Eukaryota > Metazoa > Chordata > Aves > Musophagiformes > Musophagidae > Tauraco > Tauraco erythrolophus. The sequence continues at coordinate 17,977,216 of NC_141473.1, read as the reverse complement.
TAGTCTCCTGTTTTCAGAGAACACAAGACTACTGTGCTTTTTCTTCTTCCCACAGAACCCACAGCCCTTTAAACTAGTTTTAGTCTCACCATTAAAGTACTGAAAGCATGCTCAATTAAAAAAAAAAGATGCTTACTTTAGATAAGAGATTATTCAGTTCATGAGGATGCAGTTTCACTACTTCCCCAAGTTGCTGTGCAGCTGCTTTTCTTGTTACTGGTGTTGTACCGGTGTCCAGTAAAATAAAGAGACGATCAAGCCTAAATATGATTGACAAAAACCGAAAACGTTATGCTATTCATAGTTCAGCTGCCCATTTCTATTAATATTGCCCAGCATTTTTCAGTTTATTTAATGCAAACAGAAGACTGCTGGCCTGAAGACTGTCAACTGACAGGGTGACAAATGTACTTTTTTTTCTAATATGCATAATTGCTCTAAAAGCACATTTAATTTGGTAAGCAAAAAAAAAAAGAAAAATTTCTAGAAACATTAGTCTAAGGAATCTGCAGTTATAAGAAAAAAAATTGTTCCCCTCTTTCTTCTGTGATAGAACGTTTTCAATCTTGAAAAACAAATACTGTTAAGTTGTAAATGATCTTCTCCAAATTCTGTCTGATAGAGAAAGCAAAAAGCTCAACTGCTTGTATTGTGCATTAACATTTCTTTTGAAGGCATAGCCTATGTTCTAGAACATTAAACTCTGCTTTTCCAGGATACCATGAATTTTTACTTTTCACATATTTGCCCCCTAACTACCTGGAATATATAAGACCAAACCTGTTGTTGTATTTACAGCTTTGAAATACTACAATACCTCCGGCCTTTCCATGAAACGGGAATTTAACCAGCTGATCTTTTTTCACAGTAACTCTGTATTCAGTGAAAGAGACTCCGATCATCTATTTTCAGAATAGCTAGCTTATTTCTTGTTTATAGTTACTGAATGAGAAAGTCATGCTATAAAAAAAGCACACGAAAATAGAGACTATCTAGATAATCAAATAAATTATGGAAGTTCATTATTCCCTCCACTATAAGTGGGACAGTCAGGACTCTCTTTACAGGGTGCCTAGTTTATCCAGTAGTTATTGGGCAGCATGAAGTTATTTCTCAATGCGAGTCTAGAATCTGTCCACCAGTGCAATCCAGAATTGTCCCTTCTAGCCTTCATCATAAAAATACTCCTCCAAATATTGCAACAATAAGAAGCTGGAACTTAAATAGCAGTGAAGCTCACCTCTACAACTGCTCTAACAACTGGAGAGACTACATTAAATAGCCATTAGATAAAAAAGTTTCTAACAAAGTATTTCAAATCATTCCAGTATTTTAGATACACTTCTGATATTTGCCAGCTTTGAAATAATTCTCTTCCTGCTACTAAAATAGTTGAGCCCATTTCAATTTCTGCAGACAAAACTGAAGTTTCAATTGCTATGATTTACTAGTTAGTAAATGGTTTTAAAGTTACATAAAAATGAAAACTCAAACATATCTAAACTAGCAGTTGTGTGTGATTAGATGGTCAAGAGGAAAAGCAAAACTTTACACATCCAACTCTTCCAAATCATTAATCAGGAGGAACATATCAGATACCTAGTTTTTACCAGTATTTTTTCCTTCGTGCGTTTGACAGCAATAACCCAACCTGATGTACAGCACTCAGTGTTTTTCAATACAAAACGTGCTACCTTTTCAGAGCAACAACAGCTTGCTCTTACTTTCTTGTTCTCTCATTCTTAAACTCACCCCTTTCAGTCTTCATCTCTCCATGAAACTTCAGCGTTCCATATTCAAGAAGTTTGTCATTTAGCACCATCCGTTCCTTTAACTACCAAAGTATCTTTTTTACACCCCTTAAGTCAAGCAGAATGTGCAACTTAGACCACTTCCTCAGCTAGAACTCTTCATGTGTCAAAACAGGAGGAAACTGCTATGACAGCCTACCCTCAAAAAAACCTGAAGTTTAATCCCAATCTTAGTTACAATACTAGATATTCACTCCTAAAACCCACAGTTTTTTGAAGCTATATTACCTACAAAAAACAGTTTGTTTTTGTTTTTGTTTTTTTTTGTTGGGCTTTTTTAACTTGCAGTATGTTTGGTTTGTAATTTGTGATTTTCAATTGTAATATGCTTAACTTACAAACGCAAAATAAAGCAAAAAAAATTTTCCATTGTCTCACATTGCTATAGAAAGCTTTCAGCATTCAGTCCCAGTAAAATAAGGGGAAACAGGATTAGCAAATACATCTAACAATGCCTGACTAACAGTACTCCTAGTCACACTAATCATTCTTCCCTTCCCTCCTCCAGACTTCCCTGATGTACAATTCCCAAACAGTTAGTATTTAGGAGGCATTAAGATTCTTAAATTAAGTGCTGCTGTTCTGCAGCAGAGTATATCAGCACCTGAATTCTACTGCTTTAGTTGAAAGGGTAGCACTGAGAAAGTTGCCACTGATCAGCAGCACTAGTTTGTTTTTTTTTTTTAATTAAAGTTTTCATTTTTAGTTTCATTAAGAATGAAAAAAATACTAAAAACTCTAAACAAAATTGTTTTGAGGATCTGCGGTTTGGAAAGAAATTTCCTAAGTTCTGATAAGGCTTTTATTCTCAGAACCAACTAACAGTCTCTAAACTAGCTGTTAATGCCAAAGAGAACTAAGAGTTTTCTAAAGGCATGTGGTTCTGCCTCTCAGGCTAGACAATGCTGTAGGCAGAGCACTGTGTGGTTCACATCGTTCACAAATGTAACACAGAGGTCTGAATCAGTGTGGCAGACTGAAATGCTCTATAATGCAGATAAATCTTATAATTATTTTATGAAAGAGTTCAACACAGGCCATCAGAAAGTTGTTCTAAGAATACAGAAGACAAGCAAACAAGAGAAATATAGGGAGTACTTAAGGGCAGAAAAAAAAAAAGAAAACCAAAGAGATTTATGGATTGTTACAAAATATCTAAATACTAACCAATGCTAAAAATGAAATACATCTCTAAAACTACTACTCCTGCACATTAACTGCCACAATCAGAGCTTAAAAATATTAAGTCCCTCACTTCTAACTCATAAGCAATGGTTCAGATAATCCTTTTGTCACCTTCCAATCCTGAGTCAACTGCATCTTGACAGGACAGCAACCACACACCACCTCTATGTGAACTCATGCTATATGAACTCATTACAAAGCACTAACTTGTTCAAAGAGGTAGACACTTTTTTTCTTCTCACTTGAGAAGTTTGAGGCTTTCTAATCACTGCTGAAGTGTACCAGCAAGACACAAGTTAAAGTAGCAATTCAAAGTTCTTATGAACAGCATTACATCCAAATTAAGAATTTTTTCTTCCAAGAAATACCACATTGAGCTTTTACATTGACACAGTTCATTAGAAACGTTTCTGACACAAAAGCATCATTTCAGGTGCTTAAAAACAGGCATCAAGTAGCAACTGAGATGCTTCAAAATGAGTCATGCACACAGGGTCAGCAGACATGACACAGGATGCAGGAGATCCTTGTCATTCTGAAGTAGCAAGGAGACATTATACCATCTAAAACTGGCACCAGAAACCTATATTAGGTAAGCGAATCCTCCTCACAAATATTCCAAATCAAACCCTGAGCATTTCATTAAAACACACCAGTTTTGAAAAGACTAAAGCCTGAATTCTTACTTTCAGAATAGCACCACCTGTGAGATAATCAAGAATAATCAGTAAGTCTATGATCAGGGTACCAACTGGAACAGCCAGCCCAAACTGGACCAGACTCTTCCACCACTTGACTACTACCACTCAAACAATTTTATCTAACAATCCTAAAAATAAAAATAAATAAATGAACTCTTAGAGATTTTGGGCAAGAAGAATTCTATCAGTAAACACTTTCATTTGCATTGTTATTCATCAGAATAGCAAGGCTGGCTGTCATAAGGGGGAACATCATTGCTCTAATCAATATTATTATGCAGAATGATTATGCGTACAGGCTGAGTTCAGTTAACTAAAGGGGGTTTTGTGAATAAAAGCACATAGAAACTATTATTGACCCCCAGTCATTACACATGACAAGCCTTTTGCTCTTCCAGTGCACTACTGCAGCAAAGACTACAAATTAAAAACGACAAAGAACAAACATGACAGCAAGTACTTTCAAAAGAGCCACCACAACTCACTCAGTGTCACTCTCCAGGTGGCATGGTGATTCCACATTCTAGTCAAGGCTTCCCAATCACTTGCACATACTCAGCATTAAACTAAGTTAGACATGACCATATCCAGGCACAGCAGGTAAATATTGTAACAAGTGACCTGTTCTGATCTTCATGCTAAACTTCAGTTCTTTGCTGCCTAAAGGTAAGTCTCCAAACAGAGAGCTGATCTCCATTTGGAGGGACGGTTATCATAATATTTAAAGTGAACCTTATGGCACTCCTGTGGAAACTGGATAATGTGTATTTGAAAGCCCTTCAGCAATAGAGGCATTAGAAAGCTAGTAGCAGGATAGTTAATGATCAGGTCAAGATACACAGGTTATGAACAGTATCTTCAAAGTGTTTTCAAAAGAAGACATAAGCAGCTGAATTGTATGAGGATCTTTATTAGCCCAGTGTAAGCATTCTGACTAGATTGGGTTCCCAAGAAGGAAACTTCCAGTTTGCTGATTTCAATGAGTTAAGGCTTGAAAAGGGCAGTGAACTGATTATTGCTGCCAATGAAGTGATCTGTTTGGACTCTACATCTCTGTGTGTGCCAATACTTTTAACTGGCCAGGGAGCAGTCTCTGACAGTAAAGGCCAACTGGTACAGCTCATAATTATGCTAGCATATCCTCCAACCCATTAAAATTGTGTGACTGTACAAAAAAACCTTAGTGGTGTAGTCTCTGGAACACTCTAATGTCAAACTCTGCCTACAGCTCTTTGGAAAACTGCTAGTTGGCACCCATCAGAAGGCAAGGGAATACTCTTAGGAGTTTACAGTACAAATTGTATTTCAACACCCAAAAGCTTCCTCCAAGGCACTATTTTTTAGTGCAGAAATAGCCCAGAAACCTAGTAAACATCACTAAATTAAAATTTAGACTTGGCAAGGGTTGACACTCTCTGTGAAATTCAACCCGAGTTCTAATGGAGATGCCTTAGCTTTTCTTGTGTGACCTGATAATCCTTTGTTCAGGGTGGTGTTTCATTATTTGGTCAAATCCCAGCTTGGTCAGCTTCACAGCTCAAGATCAAGCCCTTACACTAAAGCACATATAAACTGTTAAATAATCAAGTAAACAACTTTCACATATGTGATCAGCAAGCAAAATATCACTGAACAGAATTCACACAAAAAAGTGTGATGATACATATAAAGAACGGATTGTGATTTTAATTCTCATAGGTGAGAGACCAGGGAATAAATAGTTATGAAGGTGGGGCTGTGGACAACAGATAAATCTTCGTTTCCCACAAAGCAGTGGAAAGGACACCCGGAATTAAACAAGAGCTCTGTCAACACACTAGTCCATACTGCATACGGAAGCCAACTGAATGCTAAAATTAGTGTAATTCATTCCATATGGAATGTATATTTCATATAATATGATCCATTGCACTAGGCTGTACAAGTTTTATTTGTGAACTATTACATAGGCATCTACATCCAACAATGCAGCCCAAACATATGACAATCACATTACAAAAACTATGAGAAAGAACAGGAAATAAGAAAACTGTAAACGTGTACAAATATAAGTGTATTAGCGAGTGATATAAGGAAACGCCTTGGTGAGAATTGCTGTTTTAGCTGCTGGAGCAGGTTAGAATTCTTACCAGAGTGCAATCCTAACTTTCAACTTTCATTTCGGCCTGTTAGGAGACTAAGAAATTTTAGAGTTCAATCTCATTTGGGTAGTAGTGTACGTGCTACTTCTGGTTCCCCCCTCCCCACAACTGAGTGGGCACTCCCTCCCACAAACAGCAACAGGGAAGGCAGTCCACTGTTCCAGCCTTTGAGTTAATCTCCATTAACAAGATAAGTGTCATGCTATTTTTTCCCGCCCTTTGAGTCAGAACTCCTGTAATCGCGTTGGTGGGAGACCTACCTACTCTGATGGTACAGACACAGGCCTTTCAGTAGTAGCAAAAACATACTTCTTGTTTGCTTTAACTCTTGCTTTTCACGCAAGAGCAACCATGAAGTCATAGCTTCCAAACAAGCTGAAAGCCGAATTCTCTCTTTAGGAAGCTTCTGATAAGCCCAAAAATAACATTTCTAAAAGGTACACAGGATTTACAAAAGATTTTTGATAATTCTGCTATCTTGTAAAAACTTCAGCCTCCCACTGACACAGTATCAAACTTGAAATGTTACATTAGTAATGATGCCAGCCAGTGCAGCCATTTGTTCTTGAGAAGTCAGAGCCCAACACCTCAACAGCAAGGAGCAACATATGAGGCCCACTTATCTTCCAGGAGCTTTACTATCATAGCCTTCTGACATTATTATTTATTTTGAAATGAAAACTAGGTTCCTAACATACATATTACCAGTTATACACAAACAAGTAAACAAAAACACTTTGATACTGGTATCTAGAGTTTTCAATTACATGGATCAAATCAAGAATGGCTTGCAATGCTCTCCCATACTTGCTTAAGGGAGTGTCCTAAAATTACCCTGAAGAGGTTGTCTTTAAGAAGGTATTTCAGGGTGAACTTAAAGATATACCTATTAAAATTAAACTGTTTATTTTTAATGCATCTTACCAGCTTCATGCATTTCATCACATTTTAAAAGCGTATCTGTTCTCTTTTGTACTGTGAAGGCCCTCAAAAATACAAGCAAGCCATTAACAGCCTTGGTGTTGGAATAGTGACACATGAGGTGCTTTTGAACACATTAAAGAAACCCTGAAAAAAGTTTTAGTAGATAATGAAGTGTTGATAGTCCCTTTCAATATGTACTAAAACTCAACCACCCTGAATAATCTATGAGTATTGTCATTTTCTATAAATTGCAAGTATTACTTTTTCATCTAAAGTATCCCAGACGATGACTAGTGAGCCATCGCATTTATTCATTTGGAACATATACTTTGTACCAACGAAGCTGAAGCAAAACTTTTCACTTCCTTTTTTATTTCTCAGTTCCACTATCATGAATTACTTTTATTAGCTATGCAAACATTATGCTACTTCATGTATACTTTTGAGACTAGAGACAGGAGATAAAGCCTACCAAATTAGCTTGCGCATTCACAGAAAGAACACTGACCTTCCCACCCCCCTAAACATACTTCTGGAGGATGATGGTATTCATTAGTTAGTCTTTTCAGCATAAACTACCAAAGAGATGAGCATATATGAAGCAACTGTTCTGCAACATCTTTTGGTATGAGGGATTTACTGTTCTGCTTTTAGGTCTGTTTTGTAGTGTACCATCACAGAAGTGTTTTATAGAAGTAGGTCTTCAGTCCACGTAACAGCTGAATCTGGTAAAACAAGCATGTATACATATAATGCAGAATAAAACATCAGAATCTCTCCTGTCAATAGATTACAAGTGAGTGACAATTATTTTTAAGATGACCTTATTAATAGCAACCTGCAAATTCTCAATCTAATTTTCAAGTATTTCCAAGCATTCCCTATACTTTAGATCTTCCTGATCAGACTAGGGTTTTGAGAAAGGCTTCCAATTCCCCAAACCGCAGAAACTAAACTTTACTGGGAAGACCATCACTTGATAATTTACTGTTTTGAGAATGTTAAAACACCCCTCCACTCATCTCTAGAAATAGTTATTTTTCAAAATATGGTACTAATACAGAACTAACCCTAATGAAGTTTTTTGTTAATATCAACGTTTGGTATGCACTCAGCGAAGACTATGGTCCTTGGAGAAAGATTAATTTGAAGCGACTTCTCCCTCACTCCCCACACCTGCATAGCTGGAATCATTCAACAATGAAGTATTAAATTGGTCCTTCGAAAATACAAAATATGACTGTAACTACCTAGAGGAAAAGTGCAGATCTCTACAATTAAATGGAGCCGGAACAACCACACCCTCTACAGAAAGGTAAGTCTACAAGCCAAATACTTGTAATATGTCTGAAACGAAAGTACCTTACAAATTCAATGTTCTGAAGTAAAAGGTGAAGACAAGATTTCTTTTGTTCACAAAAGCAACACTGACATTACATCATCAGTGTCCCTATGGCCCATCAGCTGAAGTGTTCATTTGTCAAAAGTTGCTATGTAACTCCAAAGGGATATGGGCGGGTTTTGCTGTATCTATTAAAGAACATGCATGAGGCCAAATTTACAAAGTATCACTTCTGACAATTATAGAAACATTGGAGTTCTCCAGGAATAACCAAGATGTTACAGCATTCCAAAACATGTACTACTTTTACATAATTTACATATGGAATTGAAACAATTCTACACCAACTCACAAGCACCTTTATTAAAGTTCTACACCTTATGTTCAGCTTGTGTAACATTTTGATCTCAAAGCTGTACTTTGAAGCAGTGTAGCACATGTGACATTATTAACACACTAACTTTTTTAGTGCTCCATGCTGACGCTTAAGAATGACCCTTATCCAAACCAGACTTTTTTCCTGTCAGTGACCAGACCAAATAGGTGTTAACTAAATCTTTGCATAGAGCACTGCTGGTTTTCACTAAAGCTATGTGGTTTTACAGAAATACTGGTAACTGAATTTGAAACCAATCTTTACAGTAGACACTACCTCAGCATACAGCTGAAAAACTGTATCTTGATATTCCAGTTAGCACCCATATCACATGTACATTAGCACATTATTTAAGGAGATTGCCTCAGACCTAAGGCAATTAGAATATTACTCTATTTTACATGATGGCTTACAGTAGTATTTTAACGTACATAGTAGTCTTGTTCCAGCAATCCTTACTGTTTTCAGGTTCTTATGGACAGCTTAAGAAAAACAACCCACCCTAATACATAACAAGTTGACAAAATAAGAGTATAGTAAGATAAAGGGATACTGTGTAGAAACTACAAAGCTCAAACTAAAACACCTGCTACTAGAAGACCTAAAAGGTATACTGCTGCTATAAATTTTGATTAATAATGGATTTCCATGACAAGTGTGCACACTTTTACTTAGCTACATAGAATTGTAAACTCACTCATACACAGCTTCAGAGAAAGAATTTACTTTTGTTACAGCACTTCAAAGTACAGAGATACTACTACCAGGTGACTTGAGACTAGTCTATCACAAGGTTAATTTGAATTTATGGTTTCAACTAACCTGTTAGGAAGCTTAACATGCCCACTTCTCACAGAAAAAAAGACGGCAGGAATTTGTGCTCAGCATTTTTTATAGGACAGCTCTATTAAGACATACCTCTCTATCTGTGAATACTTTAAACGCTGGCACACCCCAGCGCACATGTGTGTAAGCAGATACTACCCAACATCTTGAGGCAGAGCCAGGACACACTAATCACTTTTCTCCACGGAAGCTTGTTTTATTTCGGTTACTTTACAACTAAGGGCTTTGAAAGGCAACACGATTTCTTGCCAGTTTTTGACCCGGTATCGTTACCTCCAGTTCCCTAGCCGTTTAAACCGAGGAAGGACTGGCCAACACAGCGGCGGTGTCGAATTCAGAGGAAGCCCGAGACGCTCCAGGCAGAGCCCCTGCGGCCTGAGGAAGGGAAGGGGCTCCCCTGCGCGCCAGGCACGGCAGCCACCCCAGGCCAGGAAGCAAACCCTGCCGCCGGAGCGCGCAGCCACCCCCAAACCCCACCGAGGCGGCCCACGCCGCCGAGGAGCGCGGAGGCCCCGGCGAGGCCTCCGCGGGCTCCCGAGACGAGAGGGGTGGAACCCGGGCACCCCTTTTCGCCCCCGCGGCCAGGCCAGACAGAGGGCCGGGGTCTCCGGGCTGCCGCTGCCAGCCCTCCTTCCCCCACCATTCCCGGCTCCTACCGACCTGGAGACAGCCATGGCCACCCGGAGCTGGGCCTCGCTGGAGGCGAGCGGCGGGACAGCAGGCGGGGGGGCCGGCGCCGTGCTCCCCGGGCGGAAGGCGCAGGGCCTAGCTCAGGCCTCTCGGGCGCCGCACCCGGCCCCGGGCCCGTCGGTGATCCGCGGGGAGCGGCTGCGCGCAGCTGTGGCCGACGAGAGTCAGAGTCTCGCTCCCCCCGGGGGGGCAGCAGCGGCGCGGGCGGGAGCGGTGCACAACCCTCGGAGCGCGAGTTAAAGCCTCTATTCCCCCATCGCCGGGGCGAAGCCCAATGCCTGGTTTTATACGAGCAGCCATCTTGTATTTATTGCCTTCCTCCATGATAGCCGCTTCCTGATTGGCAAGAGAGCCCGGCCGCAGCCAATGGGAAGAGCGCTTCTAAGGGCAAGGAGGGCGGGCGCACGCAGCGCCCGGACTGAGCAAGACCGGCCATGGAGCCTGCCGAGCCGGCCGGGGGCGGGAGAGGTGCTGGCCTCGGGCGGGGCGTACCATCTGCACGCATCGGGGGGGAGGCTCAAAGGAGAGCGCCCCAGTCCCTCATCCTGAGGGGAGAGGGGGCCACGAGAACGCGAAGTGCACTCGTTTTCTTTCCAATCCACCGGGCGCTGGTGCTTCTTCCCCTCCAGCGTGGCAGGAAAGGGCGGCCGGGAACTGGGCGAGCTCCCGCCGCGCTCCCCACCCGCAGAGGTGCGCTGCCCCGCTGCTCGCGCCCGGTGCCGCGGCGCGGCCGCTCGGCCCGCGGAGACTACGGCTCCCGGCGTGCAGTGCGCGCGGGGCCGCGCCCCTCGCGCTGGGACGCCGCGCCGGCGGCCGCGGGGCTGACAGCGCGGCCGTCCCGGGCGGCCGTCGGCCTGTAGGGAGATGGGCGCCCGGGGCGGGTCGTGGTCTGACAAGGGTTTGTTAACTGGCACCAGCCCCTCCAGGCAGCGAGGGGGCATCTGAGCCGCTCCCCGCGGAGCGGGGCCCAGTCGCGGCGGCTCTGTCAGCGGCCGCCGTCCCTTCCACTTCCTGCCGTGTGCGTCAGGGAGGCAGCCAGCCGTCCTGCCGCGCCGTTCTGCCGCGCTCCGCGCCGCCTGTAGAGCTGAACGGGGCGTACAGATCCCCAGGGTCCCACCCGGCGGTGTCTTCTGCCGGGCGTGTGCCCCGGGCGGCTGGGCGCAGTTCCGCTGAATTCCTGTGGAAGGAAGACCCAAGCTCTTCGCGTGCATGCCAGCAGCTTCGATCGCATCCAGAGAAATACAAATTAAGAAACTGGCCTTCAACTAATCGTGTAAATTAATGATCCCAGACAGGGACGTAAACTTAGCTGACGTGCATAACCTTTCATCTGATAAGTTGAAAACACAATAATAGATTATTCTTTCCTGTAAGTGATGCATAAACACATGAATATGCATAATCCTGTGTGATAAGGTTTTCCTTTAAAGCCCATTGCGGTGCTTATTTCATATCAAACCTTTCTATAGGGATTTCTGCTCACCCCTGACCTTTCTACTGGGTGGTTTGCCATTCCCTGTAGTAGTTAACTCCTCATGTATGGGTTTGCTCATGCATTCCCCACTAGCGCATGTGTATTCCAAACAGACATACTAACGCTGTCTGCGTGTTCACTGCTGTTCTATAGTTCTGTAAACAAGACACTGCTACATAATACCTCAGTCTATTAATATCCATGTGGTCCAGCGCGGTGGGTTGACCCAGGTGCCCACCAAAGCTGCCCTATCACTGCCCCTCCTCAGCTGGACGGGGGTGAGAAAATACAACAAAAGGCTCGTGGGTCTAGATAAGGACAGGGAGAGATCACTCACCAATTACTGTCATGGGCATAACAAGACTTGACTTGGGGAAATTAATTTAATTTATTACCAATTAAATCAGTGTAGGATAATGAGAAAATAAAAAAAAATCTTAAAACCACTTTCCCTCCACCCCTCCCTTCTTCCCAGGCACAACTTTACTCCTGATTTTCTGTACATCCTCCCTGCCCAGCAGTGGAGGAGCATGGGGAATGGGGACTGTGGTCAGTTCCTCACATGTTGTTTCCTCCTCCTCCAGGGGAGAACTCCTCACACTGCTCCCCTGCTCCAGCGTGGGGTCCCTCCCACAGGAGAGGATTTCATCACTATCCCTAGTGATGAAAGACTTTTCACCTTGTTTTTGCTAATGACCCAGATGTCCAAGATCTTGGGGGGAGCATGGCCAGGGTGATTGACACCTAAATTGACTGATGGATATTCCATACCATGTAACGTTGTGCTCACTATAAACTGCAAAGATTTCTTAATGGTCGCCATCCCTGGAGGGTCTTGCCTGTCATTCTGCTCCCGAGGCCTGCTCTTTCTCTCTTCCAGGATAGTGGTTTTGGGATTTTCCTGCTCTGGGATCACTAGCTGGCTGGATAATTGGTCAAGGGGTGGTGAGCAGTTGCACCATACACCACTTTTCTGTATACATTATTATCATTATTATTTTCCATTTTATTTTATTTCAATTATTAAATAGTTCTTATCTCAAACCCACGAGTCTTCCTTCCTTTTCCTGATTCCCTTCCCCAAGTGAGGAGAGGTCCCTAGGTAGTAGAACAGCTGGCTGTTGTATAGCCCTGCACACAGGCTAAACATGGGCAACCAGCTAAATATGAGTCAGCCCAAGGCCTCTGCACCACAGCATGTGGCCAGAGCAAACCACAGACTTCATTTTCAGTAGTAGAGATGGTTTTTGTCACAGGGCTACGCTCAATGACCCCGATAATGCCTTTTCTCTCCCCTGTCGTGACTCTGATGTTGTAACTACCTTTAGGTAGCTCAAGATGCCTCCTGTAGTAGAATATGTGAAAAAATACAGTGGGTTTAGTTGGAGGCCAGGAGCCTCTTACTGAAGTACTCCAAAACTACACGCAGCCTCCTTTATGCCATCGTGTGCTACAGGTGCATCTGCCTGGGTCCCTGACCCACGATCCAAGGCACACCTCTACTCCTGTCCCCTGTGGGTACGTTTTCACACGATAGGGTGCCTGCTGTTCAGCCATGTGATGGGAAGGAACGGCAGAGAGTTGGGGTAGGGAGCAGCAAGGAGCAGGCTGTGGGTGGTTATATTTTTCTTGCATGTTAGATGCTGTTGACAGAGATGTACAGCAAACATCCCTGATAATATTTCTGCATTTGTTCAGCCAGGAATCATCAACCATCCTGTCCTGCTGTGGGCATTATTGAAATTACTCTCAGGTGCTATTTCTAATTCTAACACTCTGTTTCCTCTTAGGTTCCTTAAAAACATTTTGTGCGTTGTATTAATAGCAGCCAAGGCAGTGTGCCCGTTAAACATCCAATAAAATTTGTTTTGAGCAGTGCCATAGGGTTTTTCCTACCTGACAAAAATACATGCAGGAAAAATGTTGGTGATGGGTTTTATGCACTGAGTACTTCCTGAAATGGTGATAAGCTGCAGTCCAAGCAAAACAATCTGCAAAAGACAGAAAAAATGATCTGTAAATAACAGATCTATAATAAATATTTACCTAATAGCAGTCATTGTGGACTGAAACACAATTCATTCAAGTTTCACACCATATGTTTTTGTGTTTCAATGTGATGCTTATGTAAAGCACATCATTACTTAATTGTTCACCTGTATCTTCTGCTCAATCCTTTTCCTACACCCTGTGAAAATCAATTCTTCTTTGTCCGTGCATCTGTTCACCTGCTCCATAAGTCATAACAATCTTTCTGCATATTTGTTGTCCTTTGACCCATTTTTCAAGGAGTAGCCATACATTTTCTCCTCTTTTCTCGGATTTTAAAATAATCCCCCCTGCAAATCTGCTGTGTGCCAGTACACTCTCTCAAACCTGTTTCTAAATTAGATAAAACTCAATAATTTCCAGTCAGTTGGTATGTTAGTATCGTTACTTCCTGCACTGATGTCAATTATTTTTATTTTGTTTTCCTCCTTCTGCCAACTGTGTCCACCTGTGAACTCTTATTGCTTAGTCTGCAGATTCATAGCAACTGCAGCTCTCTTACTTGCTGTGTATGCCTACAGAGCCTAGGGAAAAAGTGGTGCAATCTCCAAGTGCTACAGCTGTGCAAACAGTAGATGATGGTGGCACAGTTTTCCTGGTGGCGTCTCTCTTGATTAGACCTCTCATACCGTAATCTACTACATGTTCTAGTCTTCTAGTTTTATTTTCCAGTTAGTTTTTCCTGTTTGTAGATTTGTATTGCTTAGGATCACACCAACCTCTCTGTAACTGTAGGTGTAGCATTTGGTAGCTCCTAATCTGGTAAAAAAGATTATTTTCATAATACAGCCTTGTACCACAACCTTGGTTTTGTTAGCAATGGTCTGTAATTTCTCCAGCATGCAGTTCCATGATCTCAAACTTCTCATTTTGTAACTCAGCTCTTCTTTCCACCCTGTTTTATAACAGATGGTTATAAGAGAATGTTAAATTACAGCTGTTATTACAGCAGGTTTTATAACAGAAGGTTTAAATTACTGATATTCTTTGGACGTACTTTTTGTATAAAAACTGGAAATTCCTTAGTTTTGTCTAGCTGTTATCCACACTCCTGATTTAAAGAAATAATTTATAGTTTGGCTAGTTTATAGTTCATCTGGCATGTTTTCTAGGAAATAGTGTAATCTATCCATTTCATATAGTTGTTCTCTTTTCCAAATTAACTTTTATGTTTACATTTAGATCCTCTCTTTTTATCTCTCTCTGCAGGGTGTTATTAGTAACTATACCACTTCCTTTGTCAAGAAAGTGACTGAAGTATATGTGTGTCCACTAAATCTAGCTTACGAACTCTGAAGTATTAGGAGATTAACAATAGTAACTCACACGGACGATTGCACCTTCATACCTGATACATCCCTGACATTTAGGACAGCAGAGATCTCCATCTATATACAGAAATTTTTATGTATATTTATAATGCACATATACATACATTTATGTATACATACGCACATGTATAAGAAAGAATTTAATATTTCATATCCAGAAAGAAGACCGAAGGGGAGAAAAGCTCCTGTCAAGCACCTAAGTGGGTTTTTTTTGCATCAAAGTAACAGGCAAAAATGAACCACAGATAGAGACAAAGAGAAATGGAAATAATGAGGTCAAACTCTTCCTATAAATCTGCAGGTCTTTCTACTTAGGCCTGTGGAAAAATGCAACATGAAAATAACATGAGAGAAACAAGTAGAGACCTTATTAAGTTCTTCTGTTATTTAAGCTTGTGTGGCTGTAATTTTTTTTTTCTTTATTTAATTTCGGTAGTCAGATTGTTCTTTTTTTCATGAACTAAGGCAAGAGGGACATTAGCCCGTGCAGAAAAAAAAAAAAAAAGTTCATATAATTCCAGTGTGCACAAACTGAATACAAAGAGCATAAATAGAAAAGCACCTCTGTCATCAGGGACATAAGGATTCAGAAACACACTATAATGCTGAATAAACAGGGCCAGAGGTTTCACATTTAGTCCAGCTCTTTCCAAAAGCTGTT
Organism: Tauraco erythrolophus; assembly: GCF_009769465.1. Classification (NCBI taxonomy): domain Eukaryota; kingdom Metazoa; phylum Chordata; class Aves; order Musophagiformes; family Musophagidae; genus Tauraco; species Tauraco erythrolophus. The sequence goes on along the minus strand of NC_141473.1, from coordinate 17,961,685 downwards.
GCTTTTCAAAGATAGAAAAGAAGGCTAATCTGTGGCCATCATCACAAGTTCTGCTACAGTTAATGAGTTTAAATTAGGTTAAAAACAAGTTGGGTGAACATATCCTTTGCTCTCTCTCTATTTTATTATAACCAATATATTAAATGATAGAAAACAATTAATGTTTTCCTTTTAATTTGTAAACACTGTTTCTCAGAATATATTTTAGGCCTATTAAAGATTTCTGGTGTTTAACTTTCGAAAATCAGAATTTCCCATTCACCACGTACCAGAATTGCTATTAAATAACTCCAACATTATGTAGATACCAGGATATGGTGGTCTCATTTTTCATCTTGGGTGTGCAGACAGGGATGAATCAGCTGTAGCATTCCCTTTGCATTGCCAGTTTATACTTTTTTTCTTCTATTTACTATGTGCATCCCTGAGCATCTGAATACACCCCAAAGATGGATTGAAGCATGATTAAAAGGTATTAACAATAGCTTATCTTCTCCTTAAAGGGTTAATTTTGCTGTATAGACTTTTGTTTGGTAGTATAACTTGCACAGTAACAACTTCTCTCTGTTTATGTTAGAAGAACTGCATGATGATCATCCTCATCTGTGTCAACTTTTAAGTTTATCTATCTTGGGGGCTCTTTCATCTTCCTTTGTGGAACATTCAGTCCTGACCGCTCCTCACAAAGGAAGAAAACGCCTGCTGCTTTCGGTATGACTTTGCATTGACTTGCCTGTTTTACTTCTTACAGAGGAAGTTACTTCAGATTTGTTTGTTACACTTTAACTAATTCATAACTGTAAATTTTTTGTCATGGGTGCAGTAATAGCAACATTATAGTGTGTTTCGATACTGAAAGTGTGCAATAAGACAGGTATTTGTAATAAACAAATTCTCAGGGTTTGATTCTCAGATTCCTCAAATGATGGGATTCCTGATATCCAGTAAAAACTAGCTTGCTTTCAATGCGTGAAACGGATTTGTGGAGCATTTTCTCACTCGATTGTCTGAAATTCTCATTGGATTCTGGAGGGAATGTCTTCGGGATATTATACTACATATAGACTAGATTTAAAGCTTAAAGAGAAGCTTTAATTAGTTTTAAGCTCCCACATGACTCTATTGCAGGATTAGAGATCTGAATGTTCCTGTATTTTTTTGATAACTGTTATTTGCATCAGCATGGTGCTCACAGAGCCACAGGCACAGCTTAGAAGACCCAGATAAGAAGTTGCCAGGAACTCCTCCTCCAGCATGTGCCCTCTTTTTATACCCAGTAATCTTTCACCAGCTTTACACATACATCTCTTGCACATTTCTTCCCTCACACTGATAAGTTTCTCCTCCTGACATTTACATTTTCCTTTTCCCTCCTCTCTTCATTTTTCTCTTTTCAAAATTTTTTTTTTTTTTTTCCTGTCCTTCACCCCCCTTCTCATCTCAGGGGAAAGGAGAACCAGGTTGCCTCCTCGCCTGGTTCCTTTTTTGTCATCTGTTTTTTTCTGACTGCCCACAAGAAGAAGAAAGGGATCTGCAGATTTGGCAATTGCTGTTCACTGGAACCAGTAAAGCATGGTCCACTGACAACTGGAGCAAATAAGAGTCAGCCTGGAGAGGAAGCAAACACTAGTGGTTGATAACAGCACGGAAACTATTGCTTTGTGTTTGCACCCATGTTTTAAATAAACTGCGATTCACAGCCGCCAGGGATTCATATCCTCTTGCTGAACCCCAGATGGGGAACGCATTCCTTCTTTCCCCAGGACTGAGCAGATTGTAAACCACAAAAGACATTTGGGTGTCTGCACTTCTGGATGCCCCCTGTGAGTCATCTTAAGAAGGAACTAATCTTCAGAAGCTCACACTCAGGTCATTTAACTGCAGGTCCTGGCACACTGGTGGTAGCAGTGAACCCCAAATTTGAATCGTTAACACATCGTTGATCACTTTTGCACATGAAAAAAAGCCTGCAGCTTGCTAGCAGTTACTTTAGATGCAAACAAACAGGAAAGAATCCTGATTGTACTTAGGCCTCCTTGTAGGTTACCTTTTGCCCCAGCTGAGAGAAAAACAGTCACGTGCAATCCTTTTGAGCCCTTTTTAGATAACTTTATTCTTCACACACAAAAATAAATTAGCTGCACGTGTAACACGGGTTTCTACATATAGACTGAGTTGTATCCCTGTGTTGTAGTTTTCTGCTGGAGCTGACAACACTTTTTCCCAAGCCCTTCTTGGGAGTCAGCCTTCTTCTGCACAGAGCTCATCCAAACTTTCTCCCAGCACTTTCCAGGAACCACCTGAATGTTTCCATGACTCAGTATGATCATACCTCAGGGTGACCTGGCCGGCTCCGTGGCTTCACCACCCAATAAAAATCAGGCCTCCAATTAAATCATGACTTCAGGACAGCAACAGAGAAAGTTGTTTTCTGTGAGTTCAGAGTTCAATAGCTATATATATTAAAACTCATAGAAAATTCCTTCAAGTAATTTTGTGCTACCTCTGGATTTTCTGTATCCTTGTGTTTTTCTTCAAGATTTCACGCTCAGGGCAGTGGGAAACCAACACTGTCCATCCAAGTCTTGCTTTTTATTGCTCTGTGATAGAACAGCAGCTATTTCTAGGTTTGCTGAGAACATACACCAAAGAGGCCAGCAGGATTTTATGACATTTTTGTAGAACTGTGAAATAAATAAAAGTGTTGGGGTTTTTTTGTGTGATTTTTTTTTTTAATGAGTGCCACTGTAATATAATATTCAGTTAAAAAACAAGAAGCATTTTATTTCCTTTAATTTTATTCTCCACCGTGTGGATCAATTAGTATTTGAATACTACAAATGCGAATATGCAGTGATGACTCAGCTGCGGAATTTGAGATAAATGTCAGTAACAGTTTGTAATGTACTATGTGGGTTTAGCTCTGCCTAATTCCATTAGGAACAATAGGGCAGAAAGCCTTATCCTAAATTTAAATAAATAAATAAACAAAACCAACTTGAGCTATTTTCATATCGTCATCTCAAAGCCGTTTGTGGAAATACACTTTCTATTAATTTTGCTTGAAAAGAGGAATCCAACAGTTATGAAAGTGATGTTTCGTCAGATAACAGGAATTACACCATCTGACTGTTTGTATTTAAACCCTCCAACAGTCCTGCAGGAACTGACCAGGGACTGGTAACAGGTAGTGCTGATCCTAACTTCATATGCTACATTTTTCTTTGCACTGAGCTTTCCAGTGCATCAGCTTTCCAGCTATCCAGGGAGTCCTAGCACACCCAGTCTGAAGTAACAAAGGATTGACTGTAGGGTCACTTCAATCCTAAAAAAAAAAATGTAATTCAAAGCCCAGAACAAAAATATGAAGGGCAAATATTTGCTCTTTATTCACTTTATCAATACTGCATACATAGTATAAAAAACCCCTCCAAATGCTTGTAATACCAGTCCCTAATTCTTAGCTCCCTGCTGGAGAATACCAGGGTGGATTTTGTTGCTGTTGTTTTTTTTAAATAATCTAGCAATATAGTAGCCCACGTAGCAGATCTTCCTCACCTTCAAAAAAAAAGAAGCCTAGATAAAGATTCTCAGCTTATCCTTCAATTTTTTTTTAAAAAAAAAAAAAAAAAAAAAGGCACAAGTGAAGGAACAAATAAATGCCTTTCCTTAACATTTAGTGCCAAGTTCCACAACTGGTTTATACAGAGAGCGCCTCATTCCTGAGACCACATGAATGAGGCTCACAATCAGAGATTTAATAGGAAATGCAATTGACTAGCTGCTGTGAAAATGAGAAAACTATTTACTTTGTACAATGAACAAAGCCAAAGTTGTTCTACCAGTTGCAAAGGCAACAAAGCATTTGTAGTTTGAATTTATATCCACAGAATCCTTTGATTTTGGGAACTTTTTGCATGTGTTACAAAGTAACAGGATTTGCCAGCTATTCCACACTTTGGAATCTAGTCCTTATTTAGTAGCTATAGAACCATGAATTCAGAAATCTGGGGTTTATGCTGCTAGTTAAAAGGCAAAAAAGCTCTGTGGGTTTTGGCTATGAACACTCTTGCAGTTTTCTAGTGTGTGCCTATGCCTTCTTGCTTTATGCTTTACAGTTAACGCTGCTTTTGAGGCAGCTTCTTCACCGCATGACTTTAGCATTCATGCTAATTATTTATTTTAATATCATAGTCTAGCTTTATCTTTATTCACTGTGATGCCTTTTAAAAATATTAGTTTATGAAAATGTAATAATAATGAAAGATCTAATTTTTTTAAGTCTCATCCAACGAACCAAGATACGTTTAGCCACAGTAGGAGCTCTTGGTGCTACTGTACAGCTGCTGCCATGAATTTAGTTACCATTTGTTGCACTACCTTCTTGAGACCTGCTCAAGTGGCAGTTCAGAAGAGACCATCTAATACATGGCTCTTTCAAGTAACTTACCTGAAGAGGTTATTCTTTTATTCTGACTACATTACTTTGCTGTGCTGTAAAATAAACTAGTAGAAAATAGAGCTGGAGAGTCAGACAGATATGACTGACAAACAGGGAGGTGCAACTATATCGGCACCGATGATCTTGGCCAGTTGAGACAGGTAAGCTCTGATGATACATGAGCTACCTCATTTGGATGCGTTGCTGAGAAAATTGTAAATTTACCTGCACTGGGCTATTCTGAAACATAAGCAATTTATACAATCAAGATGGGTATCCAGATTACTGAAAGCAAGTTTGACATTTAGAGCATTCAAACAATTTGCTTGCATGTTCTTAGCAATCTGGGAAAAATTCTGCTATGAAAAAGAGTGCAGCTAGGTTCAGTTGATGGTACAGAATATTTGGAATTAAACTGCAATGCTGCAGAGATTGTTGGTAGTAATTCAAACTGCTATTTTCAAAGTAAAGGATGAAGTGGACATAACTTTGCTTCATTTGTTTCATAGTATTTTTTCTATGTTCTCAATGCTAATCTACCTGATAATGCAGTATTTTATTTTGACTTTTGCATCCGAAAGTTACATACATTGTAAAGAAATGTAAAACAAAGACAGAATTACAATCACTCATAAAGTTGTTTTAAGGTACAGGGTTCCAATTTCACTAAAAGGAGGGACTACTTTAATTCCATGTATACTGAGACCTTGTCTCCAACTACACTTAACAAATACACTCTAACAAATTTGAAGAGCCAAATATCAGTAGAAGCTAATCTTAGAATAGAGACCAGTTCTTTACTACCGAAATTTGCATTTTCCTAATTTGTTAAAAAAAATAAATTGGTTCACGTACAAAGTAAAACGGGTAAAAGTAAGTCTAAGGTGAACAAACATTGTCTTTTTTATTCAGTTCCAGTTGTAGTGGTCTCTTGGGGGTAAATCATAATGTGTTGTCTCTTCATCTTCAGGTCCATAATCTAATGGCAGACCATAATTGTAATCAACTGTTACAACTGGTAATCTTTTACTTTGTTCCATCTCTCTGGCAGTTTCACCTTGAAAAGGTTTTCTTTCATAGTCTATTGAACTATCTTCTTGGTGTACAGATGAAGATGGATGCATTGTTCGTGAAGAATATGGTGCAAATCTGGTTTTTCCTCTATTAAATTCATCTGAGGGATGCATTCTCCTGTTGTCTTCAGGACAATTTTGTCGATTACTGTAAGAAGAACAAATATGAACAGTGAAATCCTTAGAAATAAACCAGTTGATTTATTGCTGGCGGTCACTGCTAGAAATTAAACTTGTGTAACCTTGAAAGAAAATTCAGACCCTCATTCTTATTTTTACACCTAAAATTAAAATTTTCCCTACTGGATGCTGCAAACTTGTTTACATTAATTTTTCAATTCTAGTGATTAAAATTACAGTTCTTTATAGTAAGTAATTCTACTAGAAGATGTTTGGTTTCAAGTGATGTTTCTAATTAAATATCCCTGTTTACTGATAGTTTCTTTACCTAGGGGCCATTTTTGTTCCTAAGCCCATGTTTTCATTTTTGTGAATAATATGCAATAGTAGCTCTCTAGTACATAGTTTCAACAGGCAATAATATACTTTGGATTCATATCTCCAAATATTTTAATTATTAATTCTTCTGCAACAGGAGAATCCCTCTCCTACAAAATACATATGGAAGGATCTAAAAATGCATACACGATACAGACACTTTTTGTTTTGGATTCTCTTTACTCTCAAGTACCTTACTTTGTAAAATAAGTGGTGTATAAAGTCAATTCAGAACAATCTTTGTCATTTTAAAATATTCTCCCTCACTGAACTACAAATTAATTCAGACTGGAAAGGATCTCTAGAAGTACCTAGGGCCACCTACTCAAAGTAGGTCTAATTAGATGAGTTTGTGCATTGCCATGTCCAGCTGAGTTCCAAATATCTCAAAGGATGGGGATTTCACAGCTGCTCTGGGCAATCTGCTTCAGTGCCTGACCAGCCCTCACAGTAAAACTCATTCGCTTGATGTAGACAGCAGTTAAGAGTTAAATATAGGATCTGTATTTTGCTTTTTTTCTTCCTGACAATAGCTTCTCATATTTTGTGGTACGTTAGCTCAAACAATTTCATAATCACACTCAAACTCAATATAGATGGACCACAAATTAGTCACATTATTTGCTCAGTGTTCACATTCAATGGTTTAAACTGCATTTAAGCAAAAATATTAACATCAATTTTTACACTGTGTAGTTAATTTTTTTTCAGCTGGGAAACTAGGGGAGTAACAGTGTAAAGGTAAGTCAGAAAACAACATATGAAATCTGATATTTACCTATAACTTCTGTTAAAGTCATCGTTATCAGACCCATAATCTCTGTGAAGTGAAGGAGATGAAGAGAAATGAGGTTCTGGTGCATTTTCATGGGAAGAAAAAGATTGACTTCTGCAAATAACCAAAAGAATCACATGTTAATAAGAGTACAAATGGTTGTAAGCTTTTGCAAAATATGTGTTTATCAAATGAGATAAAAATCTTTTTACTTTTAATTTAGATTTACTTAAAAGCTTAACAAAAACTATCTCAATTGTATGAACACCTCAAAACAGTACGCTTCATTGTAATGATATAATATCCTCTGTTTCAGCTGTACAATGGAAGAGATTAAATTGAATTTTACTAGCCCAACAAGTATCTGAAATAGGTTCTGAAATATTATAAATATTTATATTATAAATATTTTGAAATATTATGTCAGAATCCAATAGGTTTACTAATAAGTGACATATCTATTTGGGAGAATATGATGCAAAGGGTTTTCTAACAAATTATTAACTCACAGAATAAACAAATGCAAGTCAAACTTCCTTGTAGCATTACTGTTTATTTACACTGAGGGCATAAAATGTCTTGAGGGCTGTTTTTTAAATGTAAGTTGCTGTACAAAACAAAGTGGGTCAAAGAGTTTTGTTGCAAGCTGACTCTAAAAAGGTAAAAGAAACACATAACCTTTAATTTAAAGAAGCATAAGCTTCTAATTTAGGAAACATTGGCTTTCAAAGCTGCAACACTCACCATACAATCAAACCCTTCCATAAGTCAAAACAAAAAGAGTTAATTAATTGATCATTTATATATGATTTTAAAAGGATGATTAATGGATTTTAAATTAATTTATTTTTAAAAATGAATTAATTTGAAACTTAAAAGTGCTGAGGTTTATACTTTTATTCTCTAATTCTGGTCTTACAGTTCAGGGATGCTTTACCTGCCTGAACACCATTCATGTGGCAAGTCATCGTGACCTGAATGATCATGAAAAGGTCTTGGCCTTTGTCCATTCCCTTTATTAACATAACCAAAATCTTTTAACTGAGTCTGTTCCTGTAAGTCATCATAAGGCTGATGGTCATGAAAAGGTCTATGCCACTGTCCAGGACCTTTAATACCACAATCTTTTAGTTGCATCTCTGTTTGTAAGTCATTGTGAGGCTGGTGATCATTGAAAGGTCTCAACCGCTGTCCACGACCCCTATTAACAAATTCAAAATCTCCCAATTGCATCTGTGGCTGTAAGTCATCATGTGACTGATACTCATGGAAAGATCTCAGTCTTTGGCCAGGACCTTTGTTGACACACTCTAACTCTTTCAATTGCATCTGAGTCTGAAATTCATCATGAGATTGGTGGTCACGGAACGGTCTTCGTCTCTGGCCACGGCCCCTGCTACCAAAATCATAATCCTTTGACTGCCTGTCTTCCTGCAAATCACCGTGAGACGGATGGTCAGGAAAAGATCTCTGCCTTTGTCCACGGCCTCTCTTAAATTCAATGCCCCTCGATTGTCTCTCTGCTTGTAAATCATCATGAAACTGGTGTCCATGAAAAGGTCTCAACCTTTGTCCAGGTCCCTTATTACTGAAGTCTAGGTCCTTCAGCTGCATGTCTTCTTGATAATCATCGTAAAACTGGTGATCAGGAAAGGGTCTTCGTCTCTGTCCTGGTCCCCTATTGTAGTCCCAATTTCTCATCTGCATTGGTGCTCTTAAATCATCCTGAGTCTGACGGTCATGAAATGGTCTTCGCCTTTGTCCAGGTCCCTTATTAATGAAATCAAAATCTCTCATCTGTATCTGTCCTTCCAAATCATTGTGAGAGTGGTCATCATAAATTCTTAACCTTTTCCCAGACCTGTAAAGAAGTTTTTGTCTTAAACAGAACATCATACTTATAAGCGCTACGAGTCATTAATGAAAACAAGTTTTTTTAACTAAGAATTGATATGAAAGATATTGCAAATAGGTATCAAAACTACCAAGAATCCGAACTGTAAGTAAGATTATAAAACTTTCAATGTCTTAGTAGAAGCTGTGATAAACAGTCAATTGTAATTTTATAGTGCATGTTAAACAGGCAAAAACAGTGATTTCAAACTAATCATAGAATGGCATAGGCTGGAAGGGACCTTAAAGATCATCTAATCCAACCTCCCTGTCGTGGGCAGGGACGCCCAAACTAAAATTAATTAATTAATTAAAAATAATTGCAGATTACTGTAGAATAATAAAGAATGACAGGAAAAGTAAAACACTATTTTTCCAAGTGAACTAATTACTTACAGACTTCTCATAGCACACACTCCCTTTCTTTCCCTTATCTTTTCACCGTTCCATCAAGTTCTGTAGATGTATTTTGCATGAGCAGGCTATATTCATAAAATCTCTTTTAAATTAGAGTGTCTATAATATTTTCAATAAGAAATAATTATCTTTCCCACAGTGTGGTGTTTTGGCTTTTAATTCCATGTTTCAGCCTATTACCCTTGAAAATCTTCATTTGGGAACCGCTCTACAGGTCCTTCCATTGCATGTGGTGGGGGAATAATATCTTCATCTGAATCCCATACATCCATTCCAAGGTTACTAAGAAGAATAAAAACATCTCACATAACCTTCCTTTTTTAAAACAAATCACTGAGAGACAAAAAACTCACATAAAATTCTTCAGTTTGGAATGACAGAAATTTCTGCATGTTAAGTTAAATTTACAGGCATTCGTAACTTAGCAAATTTTAATTTTGTAAATGTATTTGCGGAAGGGCTGCAGGGAAAGCAAAGAGAATACCTGAACATCATAAGCTTGGAACAGCATCCTAAAGGATGTGAGGCAAGCACCATACCTATTCAAAAATCTGACACAGGACTAACTTAGTGATGCACAGATTAGACATAGCAGTAAAACAAAAGGCATTCAATTAAACTAAAAAGATGCAAATCAGTCAGGTATTAGTTTAATATCAATTTACAAGGTATCCTTGGCCCAAATAACTTAGGAAGATGTAAAAGTTTGCCATTCTTAGGTGAATACGATAAGCATAAAATTCCTACACACCAGGGATACAACTACTATGAACAGAGCAGTTGAGAACAATCTTCCACTTTCCCATACTTTGTTATTGCTAAAACTGTTGTACTTTTAAAAAAAGTATCTGGTTCTACTGTGCCAACAACAGCAGGCAGATCATAGACCTTATAAAGCAAACTTTGCAGTGGCTCCTTTGAGCTTATAATGAGAGAACACAGACTCAATACACCTGTCACAGGATGATAAAACCACGCCAATGTTCAATAGTAGTTGTCAGGTTAAAAAAAAAAAATCTTTTCAACCATATAAATTTAAAAGATGAATGAAGGAAGTACACTGCACTCCATGTTATTTATAACAAAAGTCTTACAGTATATGTGTAGTTGCGTATTAAAGGTTTAAAAGGGGCTTAACTTTGGCTTATGCCTGGAAGTGAACTTCTCAAAATACCAGTAGACATACTGAAAAATCCTAACTCTACAACTAAAAGCTTTTGTTTACCTTCTCATTGGTTGTGTTCTGAGATCTGTGAGATATACGAGACCATCCATGCGATGACCTCTAGCATCACCAAAAGCTAAAGAAAAAAAAAAAAAGTCCAATGAAATGTGCTCAAACCGAGCCACAAAAACGTGACAGAAAAGTTTCTGTTCACCATGAGATGCTGAATTTGAAACAATTCTAACTTGATAGTAAATACTAGCAAGCTAGCAATATTTTTTTTTTTTGAACAACTGAAACTAGTAGTGGTAGCAACATATGACTGAAAACCTTTCAAAGCAAAAGAAAAAAAAAAAAAAAGAAAGATTTTAAGCAGCTGAAACATACTCCTACTATTCTGGCAACATGCTAATGCTCAAACCTTGCCTGAAATATAATCAGCAGTCAGAGAAAATCTTCTATGGAAGCAAGCACATGAAACAACTCTAAGGATACTAAACCAGAATTGTAGTATTTGTGAATACAATTGTATTGTATTGTAATTGTGAATTACAACCCAACATATGCCTTAGTTCAAACTGTATAAATACCTTGGATTGCTGCCTCTGGGTCCCAGCCTTCAACATCTATAAGATATCTAAAGAAAAATATGATTAGATTATTGTTCAAAAGGATTACAGATTAATACAAGGACACTATCTTTTGTGAACAATGATTTCTGTTTTCATACAACCCTTACCTACATATCAGGTAGCCAGTTCTATTAATTCCATTAGTACAGTGAACGCCAATGAGTTTCTCTATCGAAAAGGAAAACACAGTCTTTAATAGTCCAGAAAGTGAAAATACTGAAAAATTACTGCAAGACAAAAAAAAAGAAAAACAAAAAGCAGGACTTTTCTATCAAAGTAATGATAAATAAGGCTTGCTATTTACAAGGTTATACTGTCACGCCTGTAAAAGAACAGACACATCCAGACTTTGTCCTCTTCCTTCATGCTGCCCCTCTAGCAGCAGTTAGCTCACTACTTCCAAACCAAGATTAACTCTGCACAATGTAGGAAAAAAAGAAAGAGGAATGATAACAGGTAAAGTCATCAGTCTGGCCTCAGCCAGAACTGCAGCAACAGGAGAAAAACAGTAAAATATGGTTGTGAAAGCAAATCTAAACAAGCAAATGTAAAATTGAGGAACTTAATTTACAGATTCTTGTAAAACTTACAAAAAGGAGAAAATAAACATAATGCCCCTCGTGTCTAAAAGTATGAAATATATTACTAGAATAATTCATTTAACTGGACTAAAAATTTGTATCATTACTGGGATGAACAACAGAAATGAGGAATTTGCATTCATGTATGGAGAAAAGAAGCACTCTAATTGGAACCAGTAATCTCTAAAGATACGTGTCTTTTTGGAAAGATTATGTTAAGCAGCTAAAGGCTAAAAAGGAGCCTTACTATTATTAGGGTGTTTCAAATGAGGTATTTCCAACAGAAATAGGGAAACACTAATATGGTCATGCGAAACCTCATCCATACTATTCCATACAATTCTAATTACCTACATTTAATGAAAAAAAAAAGAAATATGTATAGAAAGGGCTACTATGATAGTCACAAAAGAATTTATGAGAAGGGACCTAGGAAGCTTGTCTTATTTAATCTGAAAAACCAAATCTGAGATACTGAATATAATAACAGGAATGAAGAATACAATTCTTAAGGGCAAAGTTGGCATAACAATAAATGCTTATTAACTGATTGAGAGTTTTAAGCTAGATTTTAGATGAAAAACTTTAATCATCAAAGTTTAAGTTGTTGCAGAGACGAAGTGGTCTTTGAAACAGGACTTTGATAAATTTCTGAATGAGATAAAATGTAACTACCACAGAACAGGATAGTCACACTACCATACAAGCTTAATACAAGTTGGTGTCTTAACGATTTAGATGCTGAAAAAATCCAGCTTCTCAAAAATTTTATGTAAGAAAAACCTAGAGAAATTTTACGGGTAATTCAAAACAGAGGACAAGTTACGACGAGTAAGTTAAAATAAAAAATGAAAGTTCTCCCAACTCTGAAGTTACATAAACCCTGCCAAAAATGGTGCTACTAGCTGGAACTGCAGGTCTTCATTCAATAACAAATTAGGAATTGATTCAATTCTGAGAATCAGAAATAATTAGATTCAAATACAGACTATTCTTTGTCATATAAAAAAATCAATAGATCAAAACCAGAAAACTAGTAATTTCCAAGAAATTTCCCTAAGCCAAAAAAGGGCAAAGGAAGAACTTGCACACTAACTTCCTGAGCAAGGATAAAGGCTTCTTCTTAAACCTTTTAATTTTCCCAGCACTTCTAATTCAGGCTCTCATACCCGAGATTTAGGTCAGACCTCTTCCACAAAACAGAGTTGACCATCCACAGCAAAACCATGGTTATACTCTGCAGCAAAAACTGTATGCTCTTGGCCAGTTAATATCTCTACTTTCTCACAGAAAATGTCAAAGTAACCACAGCAAATAGCATGAAAAAGCTTGAAAGAATGGTCCTCCAATATTGAATAGACTGTTAAAATCTGCCTACAAAGAATCACTAGCAAAAAAAGTGAGGTAGAAGCGGCAAACAGGTTGTGCCAAAATACGTGCAAATTTATTTCCGCAAAAAGTGCCTTATACCATCTCAGCAAGAACTGTACTCTTGCATAAACACTAAAACAGCAGCAGATCCACACTGTGAAAACATCGTCACTGTGTGTGTAATATGATTTTTAAGAACTGCTATGATATGAGGGCAACAATGGATTCATAACTCAGAAAACTGCTACATCAGACTAAACAGACCTAAGTTGATCACACGTGTCAGCGCCTAATACCATCAGAGGAACCCTGTGCTATTTAGAACATCCACAAAGGGCTGGTGGTTACCACACTAAGCTGATGGTAGACAACTTGGGTCAGACAGATGAAAGCCTTGTTACAACTGCTTTGACACATAACACAAATACAACAAACACTATGAGGAAAAACATTTGAGCTATTAGTCATTTTTGAAAAAGACACGTTTTATATTCCCGAAAGATATGTAATGGTTCACATAATATATCTTATTGTGATAATAAGGTGTAAAGTGATATGGAAAGTCTTGGTGACTTGGTGTCTTAAGTACCTATTGAAATTAATCACTCATACAGTTATAACCAAAATAAATTTTTTTGTCTTTTGCAGCATAAGATGCTGGTATTTACCATTTCCCGCGTTTTCCCACAGGAATTTTCTGACCCATTTTTTGAACTGTAGGATAGTAGCGTTATCGGGGACTTCAAGTCCAACAGTGTAAAGTTTCTTGTACTGCACACTTTTAGGTAAATCCTACCAACAAGAAGATAAAAAAGAAGTAAAAATTATTGAAGTCTTGTATGAAAAACCTTAAGCAGTATCTAACATAATGACAATGTAAAATAGTTCAAATCCTGAGTAGAAACTGAAAACAATCCTGACATAATTCTATAGAGACACGTTCTCAGAAACTACCATTTACATTTCCACTTTAAAGACCTGGTCTCAAACAAAGAACAGTTTCTACAGAAGACCTATTTATCCCTGCTAACAAGGCAGCACAAAAAAGAGCTGGTTCTTGTAATTCCATTCTAACCCATTCTTGTAACCCATTCTAATTCTTACAATTATTAGCAATATTTGTCCCTCCCATCCATGATCACATACATACTCACATATTCACCCCTTTAATACAGCCCATGTAAATTCAAAGATTAAGATTCAGTTACAACACTGCTATTTAGTCCCCTTTTCAACAGGGGGCTGATTAATCACATTTGTTTGGACCATACTGGTAGAAACTTGGAAATTAATAAAGTAGTTTAAAAACATAGACTTTCTTGGTGGATTCCACTGAAGATGAGTAAAAAAAGACCCTAGGAATAAATGTGTCTTCAGGACACAGACTGTAAGTCTTCTGCACCTTTTCTACGGTGCCTGGAACTGAAGTCTCTATCCATTCCTCAGAGTTACCAGAAGACAAATAAGCCACAAATGCAGCTGGCTGGGAGGAGGAGTTACTTCCTCTGCGATAAAGCGTTTAGTTTCCACTGGAGACTAAGTTAGTCTAGATGGCTCACTTGCCTGTTCCGATTCAAGGTAAACAAATATGCAAATACTTTAAAACAAAGATTGCAGTAACTATTTTATTTTGTTATTATGCTTATATTACCTTAACTTCATAGTATCGTGTGGTATATGTTAAATCAATAATTAATCCAAGCTCCACATTTAGGGCTTTCATTGCAGCAATTAAGTCTCTCGGTGTAAATTTCTGGGTTGGGGTAAGCCTCTGGTTAATTGCCTACAATGAAAATGGAGAATAAAGATTTACTTTTTAAGTTCTAATAAAAAGATATTTGTAATATTCAGCTGTTTTAATTAGGACTAGGAGACATCAGTATTCAAAAGGGATGTTTACAGTATCAGAACCATATTTATGTATTATACAGATAAAAAAAGAAAAGGAATTAAATAAAAAGAAAGCAAGAATTTGTTGTGTATTCCTGTTCAGATGAACATGCAAGAAATAGTGTGAGAATTTCCATTTGCACAAGGTTAAAAAAAGTTATTAAAATAAGCACTAATTTAATAGACACAAAAATCCTGCTAAATGTAGTATGTATATATGGATTTTTAGGTAACCAAACATCAGCTAAAAGCAAACCACCACAATCCCCTTTTCCTTAAACATACTTTATCCTGCACAATAACATAAAATTAACAACGTATTTCACATAAAACATTAGAAGTTGTGATTTGTAAGAGTACATTTCTTCTAAAGGTTTTAACTTTCTCCCCACAAATGTCGTGCAGACATTTTTATCCCTGCTTCATCTCTTGGAAGAGTGTACTTGCATGTCACTTAGCACTGGGAAATAGTAACACGAAAATATGGTGGCTAAGAAAGCTGAACGTTGGTGGGTAATTAATAATTAATTTCATTTGACAGAAACAGTGGGAAAAATGTTTACTCACCCTATTGTAGCTCTGGTTTTTGAAATGTGTTCTTGACTCTAGGTATGAAAATGCCTCACATACGCAAGACTGGCTTTTCTCTTAATAGTGCGCTTGTCCGTTGTGGCAGCCTTTTGACACAGGCTCAGCCACAACCAATAAAGACAGTGGCAAAAGATGCAGCAGCCTCAACCACCTGTCAGCTCCTTTGTCAAC
Organism: Tauraco erythrolophus; assembly: GCF_009769465.1. NCBI lineage: Eukaryota > Metazoa > Chordata > Aves > Musophagiformes > Musophagidae > Tauraco > Tauraco erythrolophus. The sequence continues at coordinate 17,946,187 of NC_141473.1, read as the reverse complement.
AAGAAATTCAAGCAGACTGGACTCAGAACTAATGAAAAGGAAGGCAGCCACAGACCACATACTTCATAGAACCACAAATGGTATAAGGTAACTAACCATTCCTTCTTTTGACTGTATGGATTATAATCTAAAATGCTAGCAAGTACTTATCTTGAGTCTGGAAACAGAAACAGGAAACCAAATTAAAGAATAAACAGGAGGACAGTCCTATCAAAGCTGGTTGGTGATTGGGAAGCCTGAGCTAAAAAGAGTAGGGTAGGATGCATATTGAAGTATTCAGTCCTATGTATTTCAGGTAGCGGTGCACTGCCGAAAAAAGAGTGGAGGTTGTTGAGGTTCAAACAAAATGAACGTAAGTCAATTATCTCACCGCTATTCAGTGGTGACTTTTAGTAAAATCTGAAACTGAACTTAGTAACTTTGAGGTGACAACAGTGAATCTGCAACAGGTCTATCGTAGAATGTTAAGGATTTTTTTCTTTTACTATGTGAAGTCACACAAACTGAGGTGGAATACAATTTACAAAAATAAGATTTTTGCTTGATTGAGTAAACAGTTAAATGTGTTAGGAAAGACTATGTTCTGAAAGACTATTTGAAACTTTCTGAAAAACTCCTGCTGAGTATTCAGTAGGTTAGGTGTTTAATTGGGCTTTGAGAATGTGAGGAATCCTTCTAATGGTATGGGAAAGAGGGGTTAAGGCATTTTATCATTACTATACTGCAATGTTACTGTTAGCATTACAATGATGATCTGAAAGGAAGGACAGAAAATCCTTCCATGTAAACCCATGATCTTAAAGCCTTTACTACCAGCACATCTTCTGCTAAAACATTAACCCTTGAGTCTTGAAATACTGAAAATATGCTTTTTCGCCTTGGGTGAAATCACCAATCATGAATTTCCTAATAGGTAGCAAAGAGCGAAACTGCTGCATATTTAAGAGGTCTGTTGCACCAACTTAATAATAGGACTTCTGACGTTTATTTCCTGTGTATCTGAAGCAAGGACTTCCAGGAGTTAATTCACACAGCACTTGTGTTAACTTATACAGAAGGGCAAATTTGCCCTATGCCTCAATCCACCAAAGAACTGAAGGTCTAAAAAAGCTTCCACATTTTCTATTGTCACAAAGAATTAAAATATCTGACTCAGTGTATTTAATAGATTAAGATGGCACTCCATTTTAGTAAGAACCTAAAGGAAGTACTAACACATCAATAAAAGAAATCTATGAAGACTTCTTTTTTAAATTTACTGCATTCCTCCAGATCACTGAAGCTTTTTGCTTATGAAATTGGTAATCTGAAGCTATAATTTTAAAAGTTCTGCAGTGGCTGGTATTCTTTAATGGGCACTTGATTTCTGTAAAATTATATTTTGGCTTACATTGCCTAGATTGTTATTCATATCATAACCCCTTCCATGTGATTTTCTTACAACAGTCATGAAAAGATGTTAAATGTAGGCTACTTAATAGCGATCAAATGAATTGTACTAATTGATTAGAGATTTTATTATTTTTAAAATATACGTAAAAAGAGTAACATCAAATCAAAATTTTAAAAGAAAGAGAAAAAATACACAATATTATATTAAAAAGCCTCTAGTAGACAATTGGAAGGGCTAAATCTTAATAAATTATTTTTTCATAAAACTTCCCTGAAGTTTGTATGAATATTCATGCTATTCTTCATTACTTTTGCACTGTATCTAATAGAGCCAATCTGTAGTTACTTTTTATACATACCCCTTTTAAAGGTACTTTGAAGGCAATGAATCTAGTTCCTGGTATAGGCTGTCCAACTGGTGTCAGACTCCGCCATCTGTAACGAAATAAATATTTATTTTTAAATATTTTCAAATGACATGATTCAACAGAAGACACCCACAGCTTCATGTAAAGCTTCTTAAAAAAAGATATTTCCTGTTATGATTAAAACTTTGGGAAAACACAGCACATAAAAATTATGCTCCTAAAATTGTAGTAACAGTTATTTCAAATTATGTGAAGTATCTTACAAATATCAGGCAACTCTGGTGCCATATTTCACACAGTTCGAATATAGAAGTTAGCTTTTCATAGATTCATAGATTTCTAGGTTGGAAAAGACCTTAGAGATCATCGAGTCCAACCATCCCTAATCCCCATTAAACCATATCGCTAAGTAGATCATCCACCCTATTCTTAAACACATCCAGGGATGGGGACTCAACCACCTCCCTGGGCAGCCTATTCCAGTGGCTGACAACCCTTTCAGAGAAGAAATACTTCCTAACATCCAACCTGAATCTCCCCTGACTAATCTTATACCCATTTCCTCTTGTTCTATCACCCATCACTAATGTAAAGAGCCCTTCCCCCACCTCCCCACCATCCCTTCTCAAGTATTTGTAGGCTGTAATCAGGTCTCCCCTCAGCCTCCTCTTCTCCAGGTTAAACAGCCCCAACTCCCTTAGCCACTCCTCATAAGTTTTATTTTCCAGCCCCTTGACCAGTTTAGTCGCCCTTCTTTGGACTCGCTCCAGGAGCTCAATATCTCTCTTAAAGCGAGGGGCCCAAAACTGGACACAATATTCCAGGTGCGGCCTCACCAGTGCCGAGTACAGGGGCAGGATCACTTCCCTGCTCCTGCTGGTTACACTATTCTTGATACACGCCAGTATCCCATTGGCCTTTTTGGCCACCTGGGCACACTTCTCCAGTCAACAAGATATGATAGTTATCTTTTTTCTATGATAAGTCATGCAGCTACTAGCATAATATATTAAGATTTAGATTTCCAAACAGCAGGATTCAATATTTCCTAAAATTCCTTGACCACATAAGCAAGAAATCGTAACTGATGTGCATGAATTTGAAAAAAAATTACTAATTAAATCTTGATGTGTTAGTAAAATCTTTTTAAAAATCCTTCCATTAATAACCTGCCTGTTTCATCAAGATCTTTCCAGAATAACTATAAAAACGTTTTATTATATATTTGAATAAAATTAATACTTTGGGATAAAAGAAAGAGGAAGTTGCCTAAAAGAAGTTGGAAGAACATCTACAGAATATTGCTACAGCACTGATCAAGCTTATTTAGCACACTACACAGCTTAAAGAAAGACATTTCCATTGTTTGCAAGTCTAAAGTCAGGAACCATAATAAAACAAATCTTTATTCTCCATAGAGCACTACCACAAAGAAAATACTTCTAAGAGATAAGAGCACAGTTGCTCTTATCATAAAGAATTATGTCCCAAATCTGCAATTATTCCATGAAGTGGTTTCAAGGTATCATCAGGACAGTTGAAAACAGTCTTTTTCCTTCCTTATTCTTCAACTTCCAAAAAATTCCTCCCCTCAAAATGTTAGGACAGTATTTACAAACAAGTAGCACCAATATAAAGCAAAGCAGATGGGTAAGGTTCAACACGTAAAAAAATATTCTTATAGTTGGTGGAAATTTTCCAACTTGGCTGAATCAAACACCTTTAAAAAGCTGTCATATGCTCATATCAATCATTTCATTGACAATGAAATGCTAAATTTACTTTTATTAAAAAAACAAAGCTTCTAAATTTTGCAAGCGTGTTTACTTTGTAATATGCTGCTTTTTCAAAGAAACATTCTTGACTGCACTTTCTCTTGGTACTTTGAAAAACACAGAGAATATTCCACCGCACTAAAACTTAGCAAAAATCACCTACTAGTATGAAGATTTGTCAGAACACTCAAAATACTAGTAATTCCAAAACCACAGAGAACACAAATCCATGAATTCTCCGAAAAAACTATGTATCACATTTCAGAGATCTCAGGTTTTAAAAAAGTATGTAAAGCTTTATCTGAAGAAGAAAACAAGTTAGTCAGCAGATCAATTTTACCTTCAAAGAGGTAACTTTCTAAATTTAGGACTTTTATTTCTTCTCATGTGAGGACAGATTATCTGTATGACCTCAGAAGATGCAACTGGATGGCAATATCTACGTGGCCTTTTTGCATTTTCAGCTTGTACCTCAACTATTAAAATACTAAACATTTTCATAAGATTCTTTAACACTGGTGCCCATTCACTTACAATTTTCTGAATTAATGTTTAAATTACTTTCTCTCTTTAAAAGGAGTATCCAACAGCTGCTAGATTCCTTTCTGATTTCCATAAAACCACATCATTTATGAAATAAACTGAATACTCTATTTTAAAATATTCTAACCACTGAGTATTTTGCTTTGTTCACAATTCCCATATGGGATCATAACAAAAACTAGATGCTAGCTGGCAAAACTCTCACTGAAATATCCATAATCACGCTTGTCATATTATATAAATAATATTACCATTCATGGATGTTGGAAGTAACAAAGGAAAAACTTACAGCATGGTGACCGGAAGCATAATTGATACTAACAAATCACGTACCAATCTACTACATCAGTGTCTTTAGCACTAATGTCTTTCGTCTTGTCATGAGCTAAAGAAGAGATTGAGACTCGCAATGCAGACGTACAGAGGCTTAGTTTAATGGACAACAAATGAAATAACAAAAGAGTAATAATAACTGGTCATGAGGAAAGGCTGTTGCAAACAGCTGTCACGTAGAAGACAGATACAAGGCAAGAAGGTATAAGGGCAAGCTAGAGATTAAATCACTGAGAGGTGTTTGCAGTAAAACCATTTACTAAATTCTGAATTGCTGCAGGAACTTTTTACCTCAGAATTGCAACGAGGAAACAAAAAGAGTCTCCTACTTTATATATTCCCTTAGCTTAGGACAGTTGCATACAGGGGAAAAAAGAGCACGTTCTCAATCACCATAGTTAGAAAAACATTGCTCAAATAATTACACATCATGTATTATAGACGAAAACTGTTCTAACTTAGGAAGTCTTTCCAAGTGAATTTTCAAGCTTGTAAACTTTGGAGCCTGGTAGTTGTACACTAGTTGCAAAATATGAAAACAAAAATCTGAGACCATGTTCCATTTATCCTAGCTTTAGATAAATTGTATGTGAATCAACTAAGATCATATCCAGTGTAAACAGACTGAAAATCTTACCAAAGCTAACAAAAATCACAACATCATGAAGTGTCTCAATTGCAAGAAGTGGTCAGTTATAAAAAAAAAAAAAAAGAAACAAAATCCCAACCACAAAAGACCAATTACCTTATGTAGTAAGATAATTTTTAAAATATCATAAATCAGAAATTCAGATCTTTTTTAACTTGCTTTCTCTTAGAAAGCTACGAGTAGAAATCTACCATGACCATCATAAACACAAGCAATTATGAGTCAATAAGAAATGATCAAAAAAAGGCTTAAAAATCTTAGTTGCTTTAAATAGCAACGTAATAAAGACTTTGTAAAAATTCTGAACTTTTTTTCAGATTAAAAGATTGACAGAACAATGCATCAGGATTACACATTTTGTTGTCAGACCTTAATAAACTTGGGAGTTTATTCTCCTGTTTTTAAAGCCATTTAAATCCTTCTAGAAAAAAATCTGCAAAATCAGCAAGAAACTCAAAAGCTGCTGACAGCTCTATGGTAGAAAATTAGCAGAAGGCATTCTTCATCAGAAAATATAAAGGGTATGTGTTCCATGTTATCTTTAAAACGATATTCAAAAGGAAACTTTAGCATATTGCTGCAGAACTAAAAATTATCTCAATTTAAAACCAGCAGATTGGAATAAAGTACTTAAAAGAGAACAGCACTTAAATAAAAAGTGACATATTGCACACACATGATACATTTCCAATTACAACTTTATTTTTCTAAGTTTTCAATCAGGTATCAATCCATGGACTACAAGCAGATCAAGACTTGAAAGTCAACAAAACATATAAATCAACCAATTATTTAACTATTTAGCTTTAGCAGTCCCCAATTCCCTATCTTGTTTTGTCTTCATCACTCCCTAACTCCCATCAAGCATCTTAAAACACTGGCAGAATTTTGCTTGCCATTCTAAACAAAATAATCACCTTTTTTTTTGAGAAAAAGTATTATAATCAAATGAAAAAATTGTTCTCCTTTCCCTCTGATATTTCTGTGATTCTTGAAAGACTTCCAGTTAAATAAACAAATACAATTATTATTGAAACTACAGACTCTAGCTGGCTAATCTTTTAGAGGTTTTTAAGTCTAGTTTGCATGAAAATATATTACTCTGCTTATCCATTTTAATTTAAATGAAAACCAAGCATGTTTTATTTTCTTTTCTTTAATCTAAAAATTTCAGAGATATTCAATAAAACAACAGAAAAGAAACTAGCTTCATGCATCCTAGTAAAAGTTTACAAGATATGTGACCTAGATTAACCCAAGAATCTAGTAGCAATATGCTTTTAACAGCAGCAACCAGTGAAATGGCCTCTGTTTGAGGACAAAAGGAAAATCAAACAGCAACAAACTTAGAAAACCACTTTCAAAAAACAATCAGCTGCAAAACCAATCAACTGAGGATCATAACAGGGCCTGCATAGCAGCCTCCAGCTTCAAGTGGGATAACAGAAGGCATAGAAATGCCCATGACAAAAACAAGCTGACAGTAAATTTCAGTAAGGCAAAATTTAGTATTCATCTTGAAGCCTCTTTAGTTAAACTCAGAGGTATTTTGAAAACTGAGACAATAATCCAAGCAAAGAACATTATAGTATCTGTGTTTTGCATAAATCTTGCTATTAAAAACCAAAAACCAAATGTGATAGCAAAGATGTTTATCTAGGTTTTTAAACATACGAAACTACTTATCAATGAACTGCAAAGCACAGCATAGATTGTAAATATCAGTAACATCTATAATTATTCATCACAACTTTGAAATCTAGTAAAGAAAACTTTATTCATTTGATATAAGCATAATTTGTTGTTGTTAATCTTACTATGAATCAATTCTAAAACTTAGAAAATTATACTGGAAATTACAGCTACTATATCCCCTTAACAAAAATGTTAAACTAGAATATGACAAAACTGTGCTCCACATCTGACTCTACTAAAAGTTTTAACTGAAGCAGATAAAATATGCAGCTGTAAGTAATTCACATTCAATCATTTAAACAGAAGGAAATCTTATGATTTATTTTCTTCTGTGATTATTTTAAAGAAAAATATTATGTTTCATATAAAGATATTACATACATTTTAATGGCAAGCTAGACAAAAAAGCTAATAAATAATTCATAGGTACAATACAATGGAAAGACTGAACTGGAAATAATCTGAAAATTTCATGTCTTTAGTTTGTCAGATCTCAGTGACAGTTACATAAAAATATTGAGCACAGCAAACTGTCAAAATATACCCAACCAGTTCTTTATGGCAAACCAGTTAGAACTCCTCGGTCTTTTCTGAAGCCTAAACTCACTTTACATTGCCTATGATAATGATGTTTACATTAGCATATGCTAAAAAAAAAAAAAGAAAATCTCTATACAGTAATTCCTCTACAGAGTAATTACGATATTTTTGACATGAAAAACCCTTAAGTATAAAAGGAAGTAAGCTCTCTTATCTTACATTTCCATGTGTAACATTCAGTTTAGCAGTAATGTATTCCAGTATTCCAGAGTAACAGAAACTAGTACTGAACTCAAGGCATCAATTCAGAATGACTTTCAACTAATAGTTAAAAATCAGTGTCAGCAAAACAGTGTAAATAGGTATACATTACTCAAAAGCTACAGTGGGTGGAGAAGTAAGTTCAGAGAGCAATATCTGAAGCTACACTTAACAACTCAAGGGTTTCTACAATTCTGGAGCCCCTCATGAACATCTATGCTTATGAAGCAGTTATAAGTTTAGAACTTACCTGGGAAAGTGAATTCCAAAACACTCAAAAGGATAATTATTGTAACTATAGAGAAATTCAAATCTAAAATACTGTCAGCTGTAGCAAAATCATTTAGAAAATACTACTTGGAATCTCTTCTCCTTTCTTTGGCTACTGGTACTGCATGATATACACACAGCTTTATTTTCGAAGTGGCTTCCATACCTCTATAGACACCAGATTCAATAATATTCTGTCAAAGAAAAGACAGCTCTACAAAGACCATGACACACTGTCAAGACAGAACATACACTGAACAGGTCCAAAGCGGAAGGGAGGGACAATAGCTCTTAATCATCTGTTACTACATAGATTTCTAACGTTTTGTCCCCCCTGCCAAGTTGGATACATATAAGTCATAGCTTGCAAAAAAATACTGTGGATGTAAAGCATGGGAGAAAATTTTCCTTATCATGTCAGTAAGTAATTGCATAGCTTTGTACTTGTGGTGGTGTACTGTAACACAAAATATGGGCCTTCAAGTCTTACAGCAATGTTACAATTACTCAGGTATTATAAGTAGCAATTTCTCTCCATCCCAAATTTTAAATGCAAACGTTCTATGCCTGATGGTATGAAGCACTTTCACTTTACAAATAAACTCTCACAGTAACCCTTCTCTTCCGTCCACCCTTGAACACGCACAATCAGTTATGCCGCAGACTTCAACATTCCTGTCTAAGTGAAAATGCTGATGCTTTTAAGTCTGCATAGAAACAATTCCGTTAAACATGTATGTTTATAGTGCATAGGCAGAAATAATTTGGCTTTGTCCTTATAATAAAAAGATCCCACTCCTGCTGATTTTTTATACCATTTAAGGGAAACATGCAAGAAGGTGACATTTCTGCAGATGCTTTTCAGAACTGCACTCGAGTTTATGAAATTATACCCATAGTAGTACTTTGGATGCTGATGCACAAACATGTATAAATCTGTAAAAACATTACAGTATTTTATGACTGTTTGTTTATGTAACTTGAACTCCTTTTACTGGCTGGTACTCCACTAAAAATTACAGTATACATATATATTACAACTACTAAAGGACAGCAGCATTTCAGACACTGAAGAAGCAGAACTTGACTACATGGTGTGAACTGCACTGCAAGGGGTCACTTGAATCTCTCTCTTATACTGATGTCTCACTTTGCAACAAAATTACTTCTCCAGCACTACTTTCTAGGATTGAGACTGCAATGGACACAGTACAGGTTAGCTCTGCTCTAAGACATTACTGGGAAAAAGGAGAAATGCTTTTTGCTCTGAAGGAATGCAGGAAGTCTTACTTCCAGTCCACCTCATCCTCTCACTGCTGGAGTATTTGTGCAAATAGCAAGATCAAACATTCAGGGCTAGGGCTGAGTGACAGGGACACACGGACAAGAGTGGGCCAAGAGGAACAACGTACAAGACTGGCAGTGCAGATCCAGTGGCAACACTGGCAGTTAATACCACCTTAATACTACTGGAGTACACCAGTAGTATTAAGGTGGTATTAAGTGCTGATATCTAGCAAGGCTGCACAGTACTATAGCACAACCTTTTTATAAAGGGAATTTTAATTATACTGCAGACACAGTATTGTATAAAGCGATGGTAACAAGCTGACCAGTTAAAAAAAATTTTCACCATTTCTTGTTTAGTTGCATTATTCCTCACTACTTATAACTTAACTGAAACCTCAAGTTCATTGTATTGCTTTAACTAGCACAACGGTATTTGGATTAAAACTGTTAAGAACTGTATAAAGAACTGGGGCAGTAACAGAAGGACAATCTTAAAAAATGTCTCTCTGTAGCGTGACTTTCTTCTCTTTATCTACTACAGCACTTCTCTTGCAGTATCATTAAAAACGAAACAGTTACTGTTACATTTATGGCTGTTACAATACCGCGACGAAAGTAGTTGTACTTCCATAATACGCTACTGTCTGGATTGATCCTTATGCTATAGCGTACCACAATCTCGCTTCTGCCAACAACTATTCCAGGGGCCAGGAAATTACACGTGCGGGATCACCTAGGCAAAAATAAGATTTCCTTAAGCCCTCTTCCAGGGTTTGCTGCTTTTTTTTCCTAGTGTACTGAATTAACTCACAGTAAAGAACTACAACATGCTGCGCTAGCACAAGGATGACATCAGTATATTGCTGCAGGAGATTGGGAGACTGACAATTCCTTAAACTCCTTTACTGCCAAAACCCCAGTACTGTGGATGTCTAGCCTGATTTGTTAATAGTATCAAAACCTAAGTATACGGAGAAGCTGAAAGCACTTCAGTATCAGGAGCTTCGTCAGATGGTAATACTAACTTTATAACCAATTAGTCCACAGCAGATGTTTCTCTCCTTAAAAGATACACAGGTATTAGTTTCCAATCATAGAAGCCAAAAGTACAGTCTACGGCTTCTTCCAGGCTTAAGAAAAGAAACGCGCGAAGCCTGAAAGCTGCTCTAGTTCAAATGCAACAGGGGAAAAAGAAGGGAGTGCTCATTTGCCCTCAATTCTCAAAGTTTTAGTAATGATTTCCAAGCACGGAGAAAAAAAAGAAAGTTACTCTTTCAGGCTTTCCGCTTGCAAACCTAACCCACTTTAGCTCAATTTTGTCCAACTCTTCAACAAAAATTCATAGAAACTTTCATGAAAATATATGCTTAAGTAGCTTTTTAAAAAAATTTATTCTAATTTTAATCCCTGATTTTGTCAGCTAAAAAAAAAAAATCAGTTTCTTGAAGTTATTTTAAAAATTTTGTTCACCTTTTGTTTCTATTTATTCTTTTTAGGCCAACATACTTTGCAGGAAATCATGCTTTTTGTATTTTATTGCTCCTCCTAAGAATATTCTTAATAAACTTAACACCTCCCCTGAAATCAGGATAATATCAACCTTTTCTCAAATAATGTATAAACTGTAAGTTATTGTCCCATTACAGCGTGCCTTTGTTTCTCAGCACAGCCTCCTATCCAAGAAGTTTGTACTGATGTCAGCAGTAGCACATGGGCTAAACTTTTAAACTTGGGACTTTTTTTTTTTTTCAGTAGAGCTGGAGAATAGAATTGTATCTGTTTTAAACAAGATCATTCTGTGGTCTCCATATACATTCCCAATCAAGTCATCAGAAAGCCTGTATAGTGCATTTGGAGGTTTTTTAATTATTATTTTTGCTGTCCTCATGTCAAAAAGAAAAACACAAGATGTTACTGGACCTGAAGCCATGAAAATATTTCTTGATCATACGCATGCAACTACCTGCTCCCATCTCATCAGCTCTTCACCCACTCCTGGTAGCAAACATCTGAGTAGTCAGACGAATGCACCACTCTCCCGTTTCCACGGTAAGTATACACCTGGGGGTAGGAAAGTTAGGAAGAAGGGACTGTGTTTGGCTGATGAAGGAGAAGTGTTCACGGACAGGCTGGAGCATTATACTCACCTTGGGGATGAAGAGCTGGGTTGTTCCTGTCTTGTAGAAGATACCTACCTTACCTGGCTGTAGGTGGTGAAGATGCTTGTGCCAAGAAAGTGTCTGGGGCAGTCAGCGCCCCTTCTCTACGGGCAGGACTGTGCCCACTCCTGCCTCTTGCTTAATGTGAGGGATACTTACCCATCGGGGATAGTATTCTTCTTTACCATGCTGAAAGCAGGAGCAGGCAGAGCAGGAGACAGCGGTGAAAGTGGGCACTGCAGCAAAGGAGAGAGAACCGCGCAGTTAACACGGTGCTAATCTCTTCCTCCATCGGTGGGCCTTTTCACAGGGCTGACTCTCAAGTAAACTAAACCAAGCAGTCAGCTGGGACTTGAAGCCATCCTGAACAAGTTCTCCAGCTTGAGAGCAAGCCTATTTTCTCCACTGCTACAGTACGACAAGAGGGAAAGACAACTCACCTCTCCTCTCCAGAAGATCAAAAGACAGAGAGGAGAGGTAGCAGGTTTCTCTCTTAACTCTAGCAGCAGCAGCGCTACAGGGATGAAGATCTTCCTGGCAGTCCCTTCCGTCCCTCTCCTGTGGCTCGGATCAGTCTGTTCTGCCCTTGTGCTTCCACAGCTAGAACTCTTGTCTCAACGAGAAGAAACTCCAGGCAGCTGCAAGAGGCGAGGCCAGCACCTCAGCTAGGGAAGGACCATCACCTGCCCCACTCTAACCTAGGCGGGTCCGATCCCACTAGATCCCGGGCACCGTCAGCACCCACGGATCTCAGTGGAACCAGGGCAGAGAGGAGAGGGGCTAAGGGAGCTCCCCCCCTCCACAGAGGGCCCATGTCCGCCGCTCCAGAGAAGATGATTGAAGCTGGCCTGAGGCTCCCTGCTCAAAGCCGCACGCCCCCGCGAACGCAGGGAGCCCCGGGAAGGACCGCCGCCGAGGCCGGCTCGGGGCGCTCAGCAGGAGGCGGCAGAGCTCCGGGGAGGAAAAAAGGAAAAGAGACTGGGGCAGGGGGTGAGGTGCCGGCCTGACTGCGGGGGGCCGGGCAGCCGGCTGTCGGAGAGGGGGCAGGCTGCTGCAGCAGTCGGTGACAGGGAAAGGCCCGGGCGCCGGCGGGGCGGGGAGAAACGGGGCTGCGGGCGGCCCGTACCCTGACAGGATTTCTCTTGCAGAGGAACGTTGTTGCGAGACAGAACGTTCCCGAAAGGGCCTGCACTGCGCCGGCGCAGCAGCTCGCCGGGAGCGGGGATTGCGCCTGCTCCCCCGGAGCCGCGCCGGGCAGCGCCGGCAGCGCGTGCGCAGCGGCGGGCGGCCGGTGAGCCGGAGCGGCCGCCTCTGGCCAATGGGGCGAGGGGGCGCCTCTGCGCGTGCGCGGCAGGCCCGCCCGCGCGTGACGGGGCGCGCCGTCGGTGCCGGGCGGGGCGCGGCGCATGCGCCGCGGCGCGAGGTGCCGTGGCGGGCGGCGGAGTGTCCGTGCTTTCGGCCGAGGGGGGAGGTGCTGGGGCGCGGCCGTCGCGGCGGCTGGTGGAGGCTCTTCGGCTCCGCCCGAGCTCTGGGCAGGCTGGAAAGAGAGGAGTGTTGCTTTTTCTCCGTGGGAGGCTTTGTGTCGGGCAGACCTGGAGTTCGGGCTCGGCAGCCTGGGCGAGCCGCTGAGTGGGCCGCCGGCGGAAGCTCGGCGGAGCTGTGGAGGGGTCTGTGAGGGAGGAACGCACGGAGCGGGCGGGGCGGACAGGGAGTATTGGCCTCGTCTTGCGTCGAGAGATGCGCTACATCCCCGCCCGCATACTTCCTCTCGGGAGAGGTGCCAGCTCCTGCGCTCGGGACGCTTTGGACTCCCTCGCTGCGTTTTCTTGTCTTCCTTTGGCTCGGTCTGTCTGCAGGGTGCCGTCGTGTGCCGCGCCAGCCGCCTCTGGCCGGCCGCGGGTCCTGCTCGCGTCTCGCTGCTCAGAGGGTGGATAGATGAGAGCGCCTGCCCGCCTGTGAGAACGGAAGGCGGGTTGGGGTGAAGGAGGGCAGTCGGTGAGCCAGTGCCAGATCACTTACGTTGGTGTGCAGTCTGCGGTATTAGCTTTAATTTTCGTTTTCAGGCTGGCCTTTGAGTCCTTTCTGAAACTCCTCCATGTGTTTGGCACTTAAGGAGTTGATAACTTACAGCGTTAATCTTACATTAATGTACATTAATTAATTTACATTAATCTACAAATGCTGTGAAATGGTAACAGCGTTCTTGCCCTTCCCGTTCACTTCTTTATAGAGACAGAAGCGTTAAATTTCAGAGTAGAAGTTCTCTAACACAGAATTGATAAGCTTGCTTATTAATTACAGAGCTGCAATTTAGTCTGGAATTATTGCGCTGGTAGTAGAGAAAGAACAACTTTATTTCTGTTTGTCAAGACAGTATACTTTTAACACTTCTAAGACTAGAGTATTGCATGTTTCATCAGTTGTGTGTTTTAAGTTAGTGTACTGGAGAAAAAAACAACAATCACTCTTGAATATACATTAGTGTCTTATTACCTCTTTCACTCCTTTATTAAAGCAATGTTTATGGAACTTTTTGCTTGCTGAATTGAATGTGCTCTGAAGCAGTGTTTCTTTTTCCAAATACATGTCAAAACTTACTTATTTTTGAATGCAGACACTTCAAACAAATGGATCCTGATCAGAAACAAAATGAAAAGGCATCAAATGAAATAATTAAAGGAAATAATGCTAAAAAATGGCAGATTTCGTATTTTTGTTCATACTACCATAAAGTAAGAACTAGAAAAATACATAGCAAATGTGTGAGTTCCATAAGTGTTCTGTTTTGCCAGGAATCTTCAATTTCTGCCTTTTTTCCACATCCATGTAAGAAATGTTTCATGATTGATTTCAGTAAATCAGTTGAATGAGAGTAGAAAGTCTTGAGTTAATGATTTAGAGTTAAGAGTACAGCTTAGAAAGAGGGTAATAATCTTTTTGATGCACATAAGAATAGAAATAGCTTAATGTTATTTACAACAAAAAGCAACATCTGAGACGTAGTGATGTAGTTTTTCTACGTAGAAAGACCAGTCGTAACTAAATCCATTTGATGTGTGCAGGAAAACAATTCTTCAGTACCTGATCGTGCCTTCAGTGAGGTGTTATGAGCTGAACCAAGCAACTGCATGCATAAGTTCTCTGTGAGAGCAGTCATGTTCATTTTCTTTGCTGAAGTGCTGTCAGAACGCACCTGTTCAGTTCATTCTGAGAGAATGGGGACAGCTATTCCACAGTATTTCATGACTGGCTTTCTGCACTGCTGTTTTGTGATATTGCAGCAGTTGGCTCACAAGCACCCTGAAGCATTCAGTGTAGAGTGGAGTGGGCCATAGGGTGTCTTCTCTGTTTTGAGAGAAAAGCGCGGTGTAGGAAAATTGATTGAACTGCTTGTGGGAGGAAGCATTTGTTGTAACTGTACTGCAAGAAAAGAAGTGTGCTGAAGAGGTTATTGAGTTTATATCTGCTGAGAGTAAAATAGTGGTTTTTAGAAAATTAAATTGGCATATCTTTTACTTAGTTGGATAGTTGGTTATGTAAAATGTTTGTTTTTTAGAGATAACTATGATGATTTGCGTACTTAGTGTAACATAATTGTGGAAAAGTTTGTTGTTGTGAAATTTAATAAATAGAAGTTCAAGAGATTTTCTTCATAAGTTTTTTTGTTTCTGAGTATAAAATTTGTTTACAGCCTGAGAATAGTAAAATGCAGATTATATTTTGGGTTTTCTTTCAGTTTGTGAGTGAGTGTTGTGAAAGCTACTCATATTTTAGCATCAAGTATAACATAGCCATCAGTGTTTCATAGCAGTATTTTCAAGAGTTTGTATGCAAGGATAGTGCTATGCTGTCTTTTTCACTTCCAGAAATGGACAAAAAAAAATTCCTGTGTCTTCAAGAAAGAAAACATAAAATCAATAGTCCTAAAATATTTTAATCTGAGGGAAAGCCAAATACCACAGTGTAACACAGCAATTATTTAGAAGAATCTTATGGAATCTTAAGGTGCTCTTGTTGGGAGAGGATCATAAATTCTTGAAATTCTCACAGCACTTCATCTTTGAAGAACAGTTGAATTTGACTTTCTTACAATTAAGTATAAATCTCCTGAAACCTTCATCCTCTTACTTTATACCCATATTTAATCACTAACATATTTTACTTATAGTTTGTATTCATTTTCTTTGACTTTATTTCTCTTTTTCTACTAGAGTAGTCATTGTGGATGTGGTAAGTTCTCATTTCAGTGTGCTGAAAAAGATTGAAATACGTTTTGAATACTACATAATTTATTACAATTCTCAAATCCCCCTGTAAGAAGCTTTTCCAGCCTTCTAATAGTTATTTTGCAGCTTTTTACTGTATTGTTTCTTGTTTTCCTCTGTCATGTTTCAAAATACGGACCCCTAAATTGCATTAGTGTTGGCTAGGTCAGTACTATATAGATAAGCAGTCCCTCTGTACCCTTACATTGTTACTGTTTCTACAATCAAAGATTATACCTGCTCTTCTTGATTTACATGGAATTTTACCTGCAGTTTTTTTTTTTTTTTAAACCTGTAATTAATTTTTTACAGTGGCTGCTTTTTCAGTGTACCCTTTGTAGGTGTGATGTACATTTCTTGCATAGGACACCTTCCTTATTAAAAAGTGTCTTGTATAAGTGTATGTGGCTTGAAAAATATGCATTGCTTTAGTTCTTCCATCAGCTCTGTTTCATCATCTGTAGAGTTTTCTTTGAAATTATTATTTTTTTTAATTCGGTCTGTGCAGTAAGCCTTTTCATCTGTAGGTCACAAGGGCTCTCTAGGTTCAAGTCAAGTTCTCGTTATCACTCAGCAGAAAACTGTCTAAATAGGGTTAGTAGGACTAAATGTACTTTGAAATTATGGTGCATTCCCAAAGCTTGTGCTTTTCTTCACTGTCCCTGGAGTGTAGTGTCAGATGTGATAGCAGCATGGATTAAATAGAGTATCTCCCTCACAGCTAGAGCTAATGCCAAATTCTTTTCTAACGAGATGTTTCAAAATAGACCATCTCCTTAGTCAAGGATGTGCAAATAACACAGACTTAAAAACAGCTAATCATCCTCCTTGCTTAAGCCAATTTATTTTTTTCCTATCCTTGAAATTTCATTGGGTGGTGCTGTTTGGTTTGCTTGATTATTCCCGTATACTCCCCGCGCTCTACTGAGTTGTTATCAGTGGATGACAGCCAGAATGGTTGTCACTACTAGAAGCACGTTCTGAAAATTTAAACCATGATTTACAGTGAAACAGCTGTTGTAATGTTGGTCCTCATAAGTTGTTTATTAGTATGTTTTGACATCTGCTTGTTACTGTATCATTTAAATGCATCATGGAGAGTGTGCATTAAATATCTTAAGCAAATATTTTGAGTCTGTCCTTCTTTGCTCTGTTGTATCTTAGTTCCTCAAATACTTTCTTCACTCTTGTCCTAGGGTAAGTGCTTTCTTTCATGCAGCAGTTTTGAGATGCCTCATTTATGAAACTTACAAATATGCTTTCCATACACTGTTTCTGATGCTTTTCATATTAGATTATTCCTCTTGGCTTTAAGTACAAACTGATAATTCATACCTGTTCATATTTGCATATTTCTTTTAGTATAACTTCACTTTTTTGATCTCCTGTATAGTTAACTAAACATCAAATGGGTGCTTATGTTTTTAACTGAATAATTTTTTGAAGTTGTGGAGTCTTTATTCTTTTTAATCAAATAAGAGTCTTTGAGATGTAAATGAAAATTGAAAAGTACGAAATACAAAATTCTGTTAATAGAAATGCTGGTGTAAACCTGTAATTGCTCTTGTTTTGTGGTTGTTTTTTTTTTTTTTATGTTAGTGTGGATTTGCATCAGTGTAGCTGATGAGAGCAGAATCTCTTTTGAAATGGGAAAACTTGCATCCAGGGAGTTGGCTTGGATTTTTCAAAGAAATATTTTTGCCTTTTTGAGGGAGTTTCTATGCAGCTTGATTGTTTTGTTAAATCGAAGGAAGATCAAGTACTGACAGCTGAGCTATGCCGTGCCGTTAACCATGCATCTTGAAAGGTAACTTTGACATTCAGAAAAAATCTGAAAGAGCCCTCTGAATGATAGCTGTGTTCCCTTTTTAATGGTACAGTGTGATACTACCTAATATTTCTGATTAATTTAATGTTAAATCCTGGTTTCAATGTGATAGGTTCTTTACAGCATTTCACTGGTTATTAATCTCTTCTTGTATTGTGAACCAAGAAGTCTGCACACTCTAGTCTGATATATATTTTTTAAGAATATAATAATAAATCAGAAACATTGTAGCTAAAAAAAAGTCATGATTTTTATTTTCATTGTATAAAGTCCTAGTCTCAATTCTGAAACACCCTACACCCCCTGGAGAAATAGGCTTTGTGATCTTCTCTGAAACATAGATTTTTGGCTGTAACCACCAGAGGGAGCAAATTGCGTGGTCGAGACTTCACTAAAAATGTCTTCGGTTGTCAATAGGAGCTAGCCCATGACCAATTCACACTCCTGATTTTTGTGCCAGAAAATAATCCATTTGGAAATTAACAATAAACGTTAATTCTCAAATACCAGAAACGTTGGTCATTTTAGTTTATTAGTATTTATATTTACTAATAAAAATGTGACAACAGTTGGTCAAACAGTTAACATGTAGGAAAAAATTATATGTGATTTACATTTTACTTAAAACACTGAAAAGTTCTTCCTGATTTGTTTTTCATAGTTTACTGAAGATGTTGAGTATGTTGGTAGATGACAAATAGAAGAACTTGTAAATCAGAACCTACAGGAAGGTAGTACGATAAAAATACTTATTTACATATTTCCTGCTATTGTGCAGCAAAATTTAACCAGTCAGCTAGAAGTCTATTAATTTTTATTTTTTACATACTTACATTGAATTGTCCCATTGAACTCAGTGGCAATTCCCATGGTTTAAGGTAGAGATTTCTGAATTTAATTTCCTTATATTCACTCATCAGCAGTAATACTAGCTCCAGATGGTGTATGAGGCCTTATTGGTGAGGAGGCATGCCCCTAAACCACTGTAAGTACTTTCACTCCCTGAAATGAGAAACCCATGCTTCTGTCTTTGCCATCTGCACCACCTCAGCCTCAACTTTGTACCTGCTGAACAGTGTCGGTACAGTGGATGGGAAATAGGGGGTGGACACAAGGTCTGTTACCATGTGCAGAAGGAAGCTGCCATGAAGCATGATGAACATGATGCTCTTAGTCATACGATTTAGTTTTAGGTGGTCCTGTGAGGAGCAGGGAGTTGGTCCCTTCCAAATTGAGATACTCTATGATTCTGTTGACAGAAGTGGCCCATGTGGAGATACTTTTTGGGTTAAGTTTGTATCTTCATACAAGCAGGATTATGAGTTGCGCAGGCTTGCCACTTTGAAGTGGTTTGTATGTCACACATGCAACTGTTGCAGACAGACTAAAAATTATTTATTTCTGCATCCTGTTTCCAGCAGTCCTGAGTACATGTGCACAGAGGCCAGTATCGCTTGATTGGAGAGAATACAAAGCAGAGTACTGCTTTGAGGATGCATTGATTTAGTATACATTACAATTGTTTAAAAAGGGCAAATAATTTGGCGTTTCTGAGTGTACTTTTGTGTTTCAAGAACTCTTGAGATATAACATTGACCAGAGGGAACTGGAAGACACTTCAGGTGAGGAGTGGAAAGTATTTATATACACTGTAGATATCTTCAGTGTCAAAGCACAGAATGAAATACTGGTTTAGATTAAAAAATTGAAATGCATTTGTGCTTTTTCATCTCAATTCATCTAGCATCACTTCTGCGAATATAATAGGTTTGAGGATTTGTATTGTTCTACTTTGTTTGTCTTGCTTCAGTACAAAATTATTTGAGAAGTGTAATCTCAGTGTCTGTGGTTGTTCAACACTAGCTTGTATAAAAAGTATTTAAGTCTTGTCAAACTTGAATTTCAAAAGTGTGTTGGAGACATTTATGATTTATTTTGGCCTTGCTAAGTAATAGGCAATGCTTGTTAGACACTTAAAAGTTAATTAGGAATTTATCATTCAAATCTGAAGTTCACACTATAGAATCTGAACTGGAGAGGTGTTTCAGTGATAGCAGTTGTGCTTTCTTTTAAGTGAGTAGTTTTTTAGATGTGTGAAAATTATATGTTAGTTTATCCACTTTAAATGGTATCTCTTTGTTTAGTTAGGGAACTAGCAGATTATAATAAAAGTAGGGCAAGGTAACTTTTGGCTAGTGCTTGAAACCAGCTGATCATCCCAGCAGTTGACTCTTTCTCCCTCAGACGGAGTGCTTTGTAAGCAGTAGTACAACAACAGAATAATTGATGTCATGTTGGGCAGAGTGGTTTTTAAGTTACTGAACAGAGGAGGACTCCCTGTTTTGTAGAGGAAAGTTTAAGCTTTAAATAGTTCAAATTCGTAAATCAAAACTTGGCAGAGGTAATTTTTCTAATGCTTTCTGATGTTATGTTGACTTTTGTGTGAACCAGACAAGGTCTGTCAAACTGAAGTCTCAGCAGGAGGAATAGAGGACATCTTCCACTGCACTGAGTTCCATGCTGTCATAGTTAGACTTCTGTCTTTTGGCAGTTTTAAAACTGATAAAGATGCATTTATGCTGCTATCGAGCCCCTACTATGGCTGCATTTAAACATACTTTTACTTTTTTTTTTGGACACATCCAGATCGCAGATGTGCTCAGTTGTCTTACAACTGTCTTAAAGTAATTTTTCAAGGTGAATGGTCTAACAAAACCTGACCCAAAGTATTCTAAGCCTTAAAAAAAAAAAGTTAAAACTGCAATTAAAAAAAAAAAATCCAACCTTTTACTTGGATTGTGTGAGATACTTTAAGTTAGCCTGAGTTCTGTAGAATCTTCTTTTCAGTTGCTTCATTGGATTTTTATTCCAGGTTAAAACAGACTGCTACGAAAAATAGAAAACTTGGAAATGAGAAAGCAGAAAAACTCTAGATAAACTACTTATGGCAAATAAGATAGTATAACTTTGAAAGTAATCAGTTTACCATATGTAGAATATATTGGTTTCAGCTTCAGTTTTTCTTTGAAGACAATATGTATGTTTTCAGTCTGTTTTTTAAAGAAATACTTATGGCTCATAACACAGGTTATAAAAGATTGCAGATTTTCTTCACTTAATTTAAAATAAAAAATAATCATTTATGAAATTGCTAAACTTTGTGTGACATTCTCCATGTATTTCTCTGTTCATTTTATATGCCTTTACTGTATGTACAGTATAGTATACCTCTTTTCCTTAGTAAAGAAAGGGAAAGGGAGAGTAACAACTCCCACAGCTGTCTGACCATTTTGCTTGGATGTCGTACCTCATAGTGTAATGGATTATTTGTTTTATTTCCTTGCTTGATGCCGATAGTTTGCGCAGTATGAAACTGAAGAAAATGCTCATCCATCCCCCCAAATTAATTTCTTATCTTAACTGATCAAACAATATGATTCAAACATACAGCTATACAGCAGAATACCATATGAGTTTGCAGAGAAGTGTTCTAGCATGTAAGCAATGTCTTTCAAGTATGTATCTTAGAAATATACACTCAATATAGCACAAATCTTCTGTGAAATGCAAATTCATTCTACAGTATACATTTATTCAAACAATTATTTGCATGAGCATCTATAGATGCTTATGACAGATCAGAAACAATGTCTTTGCAAATAGACTTCTGTGAAGTGGTATCCCTTGTTCAAATATTTGTTGTTTGAGGTGCATGTGTTTATAGAGTACAGACGTATCACTTCTAGTAAAAGTATTTGATATGTGTATTGACTAGAAAATTTTTTTTCTTGGAACTTTTTTCCTTCAGATGAATTTGAAACTCAGAAAAAGCAGGAAGCTAGATTTCCATCATTGCTATTACAGCTGGAGACTGCTATATAGGGAATATTGCAGTGACTGGTGAGAAGATGAAGCAAAGTTTGTTTACAGTCATAAGCTATGCAGAGTGAGAAGACTCAAAAACCAAATGTGAACATTGCAGATTTGCACAACTAAGCAAGAAAATGGCAGATGGCTTAGAGGAAACAATAATTCCAGCTCCTTGTACACAGTGATAGCTTACGACCTAGTAAAAGTTTCTCAAGCTTTTGAAACTTCACAGTAGTTAGATGTGACAGCATCAGATCAGTGCTCAGTCATGGCCAGAAAAGAAATGAGTGTTATGAATTACTAGGAATGGAACAGGGAATAGAAGAGGATGTTGTTATGCCACTTAATAAACCTAGACTGCCCCACCTTTTTGAATAGTATTGCAGTTCTGCCCCCCATCTCAAAGATTGGAAACTTTCTTCAAAAATGGAAAAGAGGATAGTGAGATGAATTTAAAGGTATGCTCTTACATAAGGAATTCATTACAGTTGAATGCGTCAGTATACACTAACCTGGAAAGGAGATGGCTCAGAAGGGGAAAGAACATGATGAACGTCTATAAAATAATTTATGAATGCAGAAGATGAACAACGCACAACTGTTCCCTTTCTTTTCAAACAGAAAGGTTAGACAGGCATTGTCAGGTGAACTGTCAGGGTCAGGTTAGTACCAAACAAAAGGAGAATGTCCTTCCCAGAGTAGGAGACCATATTCCAGGATATTGTTAGGGCTGAAAACTTATAAGGGTTCAAAAGGGGACTGGATAAACTAATGGAAGAAATCTGTTATGAACTGTTGCACATAAAGGTGCTAAATTTTAAGAGGTACGTGAAATACAGGCTACCTAATGCTGAAAGAGTACTTAAAGTATCATTTACTTGCTCTGCAGATGTCTTTATTTAGACAATTGAATAGTTCTTAGATAGACTTGTAGTCTGACCGTGTGATTTTTTTTTTTTTTTGCAGCTACTCTGCCCCTCAAGCTGTGTTGTAAGACACATAATGGTGCTGCTATTAACTGTGAAGTCTCATCTAGCACAGATGATGTGCATTTAGAGTGACGTTTCTATACATCACTGTGTACTTAATGATACCACTCTGACTGTAACATCTGAAAGAACAAGTTTTCCTTAGGATCTATAAATATTTATTTTACTGAGATCAGTAAGGAAACTTGTGTATGTATTTATGTATATTATCAAACATATTATGAAAAAAAAGTATATGAATGGTTACTTGTATTGTATCAGTAGTTGAAGTAAGTTTGTGGAACTTATTGGGACAACTAGATGCCCTGGTCCTGCTGTAGCTGCACTGTGACCCCATTTTAGTTTCACTAAGTGCATGTTCACACACAATCTCCATCTTCACAATTCCACTACTTCTAGAGTAAATCAAGGATTATGGTGTCCTCTGCGGCAACTGTTCTCTTTTTTTTTTTTTAACCAGGTCAAGCTAAGTACAGATACTTGCCAAGTATCCTACCTGAAAGCTGAGAGCAGGTTCGGAAACAACCAAAACAGCGGTTCGGAAAAGCTTTTAAAATTTTTTCTGGCTTCTTTACTTCTGGGCTTCTAGTTAGGCCTACTTAGGAATTCAGTCTTCAGCAATTTCTAGTTGACTTTCTTCCCTGCTGCTCTGACACTCTTCATCCATCCTGCAGCTATTTGTTTCTGTTTCCTGACTAAAAATCTTTCTCTCACTTCCTCTCCAGCTCCACATGCTTGGGCGCAGAATAACTGGAAATGAACTCTGCAGCTTAGGAGTCATGCCTTGTTTCTGTATTGGTAGAGGGGACTGTTAAAATTTACCTTCTTTTCCATTTTTCTGCATCTTTACTTCCTCTGGAATTAAGTGGTGGTAGTGTATAAAGTAATCATCTAATATGATGGTTCTTGGGTAGTCCAAGATTCTCCAGAGCAGAATTTATTCTGGAGTTAATGTATGCTTTATTGTTATCACATGTAACAGATGCAAGAATTTTTATAAATCATAGAGATTAAGAAGTAATTTAAGAAAATGCTATCTCAGGTACTCTGCAGTCAGTGTACAGTATTGTGTTGTTGCTTAATGAAAAGGAAGTAAATCCCTGTGTAAGTTTAGTTTCAACTATAACTTCTGTTATAGAAAGGGTTAATTTGTCCAGCAAATTATGAATGAATACCAAGAGGAATGTTTAGATCTATTCCACAATCATCCTAAAGTGTGTGACTTGTGTGATTCTGATTCTGTGATTATACAGAAATTTGTGGGCAAAAAGAAATATTGTGGCAAAGCATTCCTATACTTGCTAGTTTGTTCTGCCCTTTCTTATCTACAACAAAAGATGTGAACAGAGAAGAAGAAAAAAAGTTCAGAAGCTACAAGTATTTTATAAAAGTATTTTAAAATAGAAAGCAAGTCTCCAGCACATCAGTGTGTTCCTTCCAGTTAGCTTTTAAAGTGATACCTGATATTAATCAGATATTCAGCATTTGGGTACAAAATCGATCTGAATCTCAATCTTAAGATACAGTTATCTAATTTACTTTCACTGTGAATATCTCTGCAATGCATGGTCCTGATATAACTCTCTTTAAGGTTCAGATAAATACTATTGCTTTTAGGGAGGCTGACATCAATCCTCAATTAAAAACATTAGAGATTCTATCAGTAACTGAATGACAGGAGTGTGATTAGTTCAACTGATACAAATGCTACTTTAAAAATCACTTAAATTATAATCCTCATTGATAAATTTCATTAAATATATTTTCAGAATACTAATGCATTAGTATCAGATAGTAGTTTGGTAAAAAATATCATGTATGGTATCAGTAATCATATGTTGAATGTATTAATATTTGGATAAAATTTAGAACTTGAAATAACTGTCAATGGAGAAATTTTTGTGTTTTTCAATAATCTGGAATTTCAATAATTTTTTTCCTCAGTCATCTGAAAGTGATCTAAAATCATTGCTGAGAAAAATGTGCTGCTGGATA
This sequence comes from Tauraco erythrolophus, assembly GCF_009769465.1. Classification (NCBI taxonomy): domain Eukaryota; kingdom Metazoa; phylum Chordata; class Aves; order Musophagiformes; family Musophagidae; genus Tauraco; species Tauraco erythrolophus. Next base: position 17,921,965 of record NC_141473.1, on the reverse strand, counting down.
ATGGCACTCGTATTTAATGGTGCAGATCTTTTCATGAGTCAGTTATGAAAATGTACATGTGCCATCATTAAAAAGTCATTAATGCATAAAAAATGGAGAGTATATCTGCAAAAGATGTGTTCCACACAGTGACTTTGAAAATTCTTAGCCCTTATCAATAATGATGTGAAAAGCCGGGACGGATTGAAACAGGCAGAGTTCAGCTGAGATCTGCAAGTTAAACCTACAAATTGAGACACAGGAGGTACTGAGTTACTGACAGGCATGTTGTGCAAATACGTTGTATTTGCTTATGTCATAATGTAAATATACGATCTGCAGCTTAAAGAGGCCTGTTAAACTACTTTTGGACCTCATAGCCCTGGTACTGAAATAAATATCCTTAGTGGTAAAGGATTCCATGGCTGTTGTCTGCCTCAGTATTTACTAGGTGACTTTATACTTTCAGAGATCATGCTGAAGCCCGAGTTAATAGGGCTAGGCTTTTCTAAGTATCCAGCGGAATTACGTTAAGTTAGCTTGCCTGTATTCCTACAAATCACAGCTTTGGATTGCTTTGTAGCCTGGAAAGAGTTGACGTATTCTTTTCTAAGATGTGCGTAGCCTTCTTTGATTTACTTCTTATAAACTTCTGAACCAAATCCAAGGGAATATTAAATGTTATCCAGCCCTGTGTTAGGAACAGTTAGATTGTTAGACCACTAATCTGTATTAGTATAAGAATTTTGCTTGGAAATTCCTTTTCTTTAGCTCAGTCTGTCAGAATCACAGACACTTTGATTTCTCTTGTTTGTTCAGGTCATAGAGGAATTTTCTTCTCTGAGTTTCTTCCGTTATAACAGGGGTAGATAAGGCTTTTTTTCTCCACCCGCCCCCCCTCCCCCCCCTTTCCCCTTTTTTATCAACTATAAGAGAGAGACGCTATTTGAGAACGCTTCTGGAATAATAGGTACAATTTCAGTTGCCTGTGTTCAAGAAGGAGGAGTACAAAACAGAACTGGTGCACTAGAACAGTGGGAATTGGCAGTTGTGAGAACAGACAACTCTTCCGAGCAGAAACTAAGACCTGGGAGCAGTTGTGGTCAGAGAAGGATTTACAGAGGAGGCTGAGGTGGCTGCAACTTCCCCTTCCCATCTTCAGCATTGCTGTAGCACATGCTCCCAGACATGTGATTGGGGGGAACAGCTATTCAGCTCTCCCACAGTTGCTTTATTTAAGTGGAGCAGGAAGAGAAACCCAGAAAGGGAAAGATTGATTTAAATTAAAAGACAGCATTGGTGTAAGAACTAATGCTCGTTAATATGTTTAAGTTCACAGACACAACTTGTGAGCTTTAAACCTTGTCCAAGGTCTTTAAACCAGACCCAAGTTTCAGAGCAATTTGATGAAAGGGTTTATATGACATATTTGCTTATGATAATAGGGTATTGGACTTATTCACCTGGGGATCTCTTCCAGCACAATGTTTTTATGAAAGTTTCCATCTATGAGAAGTTGTTTCAAGATTTTTGTAACAGGTTTCAGTCCAAGTCATTTCCCTTGCCTCAGTGTTAAGGCTCTGCTTTTTCCCCTAGGGATTCTTAAAAGACCATAAGGATTGTGGAGATCGCTAGGTTTTTTTTCTTCAGAACTTTAAGAAAAATTTTGAAGCGAAATAACATACTTTGTAGTAGAAGCACCCGAGTCCATGACTGTACTATTTCTGTAGTAAATTTTGTTACAGGTATAGTAAGTGATAGCTTAAAAGAAGCAGATGAAGTCTGAGTTGGGTTCTTAATACCACTCTCTTTATCCTGAAAGGAGACACCAAGGGATATGTCTTTTTCCTACAAAAGAAATCCTCTCTGAACTCTGATCTGACAGGCTGCCAATACTGACCTCTACTGATTCTCGTTAAATATTTGTGAATTACATGTTTTCTGGAGGTTTTAGAGAATTTAATTTTTCCCCTCTCTTAACTGTAAATTCAAGAAAGCATCCTCCTTCAGGAAATAACTTAAGCACATGCTTATCAGCCATTCAAATGTTAAAATGCAAGTGAGGTGCTATGCCTGGGAGGTAGCAAAGTATAAATACTGTTTGAAAGACATGTAGTTGCTACGGTCAATTAAAATTAAGTGGAAGTTTCACTTCATTTAGGAGGGTAAACTTTCAAATATATTTCAAAAAAATAAATATGCACGCGCAATTTTATTGAATGGCTTTTTCTCTTCTGTCAACAAATTTTGACTTAGATGTGCCTTTCTTTCTAGATGAAAAAGAAACTACGTCCTTTGATGTCAGGCAAACTTGTGCATGCTTTATTGTGGGCAGCTGATGAAGGAAGTGCTTTTCTGTAGCACCTGTTTCTTGGCTGATAAATTCTGCTTGATGCAGGTGGTAATGAATTGTGTATTTTTAAGGTTTATCAGGATTCTCATCTGTTAGGATTTCATGTTCAGAACTGTGGGAAATGTTTGTATGATGGCTTAGGGTTTCTCAGTGCTTCCTAGTTAAATATCCTCAAAGTGAAGCTCTGGGGAAAAGCTTTAAAATTTAGTTGAAAATTAACATTTTTATTAGATACTGCATCTAACATGCTGATTTTTGTAGACTGAAAGAATTCTTACACATTCTTTACGGATGGGACTGTATATCCCATGACACATTGTGAACACTCACACTGAGCTGCCAGAATTTATCATGAGATACGAAGTTCTGAGGCAGAGAGTCAGCAAAGACAATGGCACTCACTAAAGAAATATGGACATTATTCCATTGAAATGTTTCTAGTTTTGGAAAAATTCTGGGTTCTCTATAGTGTTCAACTTTTCAGCTACAACTAGAAATTTCCCAAGAAACCTGACATTCTCTGAAATATTTTTGCTGTTGAAATTCTGGGTTGACTTTCTTCAAGAAGCCAGCTGATGATGAACTTTTGTCTTTTCCTTCATTATAAAGTCTTACAGCTCCTCTTTCAATTAGTCATTTTAAGAATTGGATATCAGGATGGGGTATCTATCACCCTCCTAGAAGAGTTGTCCTAATAATTAGTTATTCACAATATTTTATTTCTGCCATCTACATCCAGTTTAAATTTATCAAAATTCAGCTTCTGGAGTTGTTTTTGGTATGCTCATATCTGCTAGTTTATGACCCCATACTAGTTATGTTCTTGTTGTGCAGACACCGATAGGCTGTTGGTACCTCTCTCTGTATTTATGATGTTAAATTGACTTTCCTCAGTCTAACTCTAGAATGCAAGTTTTCTTGTAAACTTTTCTTGAAGCTTTCCCATTCGTTAAATTAATAAATTAGGGATTTTTTTTGGTAATAAATATTTTCATAGTACTCTGTCTTTATGCCAAGATTAGCAATGAAATTGTTTCTTAAACTCTTTCATGCAGAGGATGGGTGTATTCTGGGAGTTATTGAGTTCCATTTTTATGGAGGTTTTCTGTAGAGTTTCCTGCCAGTGTTTATGTTTTTCTTTATTGTTGCCCTTAGGGTCAGAAAAAAAAATGTGTAGACTCCCAAGTCATACAGTGAACTTAAATGTAAAGAAAACCTGTGATAATGATTGGTATAAACAATTGACACAAATATTGATAATGAGATATAAAAAATGGACATAAAATGTATTGATAATAAGGTATCTGCTATCTCAATTCTCTTTATAGCATAGTGACCTTTTGAAAAACCATTTCCTAAGTAACTGCTTCCAGTTATTCTCATTATAGGCACTATAAAATTATTTTAGACCTTTCTTGGAAGCATCTGTATCCACATGTGCAACACTATCAGTGATAGATGTGCACAGAGCTATTATTTGGATGCTTACTTGAAGAGCTGTAGATTTTTAAAATTCTAGTAATTTCAGAAAAATGTATAGTTACATGTGCAGATGCCGGAAGCAGCAGCTAGCTGACTCACCTACTCATCTATTGAATATCTTATGGGTAAACTGACAGGTACAAAAGGGAGCTGAAAGGTATCAGTAGATGGCAGAAAAACACTAGTGTTGTAATGAAGAAAAGTTGCTTTACCTGTGTAACCAGAACCTGACATCCCTGCCTTTATAATATTTTAAAAGTTTTGATCTTCTTTCTCTTCTTTGAGCTCTAGGCCTCCTTATCAAGACTTCTGCCTTGACAACAACCTTTTCCTATATTGCCATATTACTGTTCTCCAGTTAGTTCGAAATCTGCCGTCAGAGGGAGGTTTACAGATGCTTTGATGCAAAGTAGACAGCTGCTCTTTCCATAATGCTCAGGGAAGATTGAGAACTGGTGAAATGAGAAAGTGTTCATAGTACTGTGAGAACCATTCACCTGATACAGGAGTTCCTCTGGGACACTGCAACTATAACTTGGAATAGCTGTTTTGCTGTTCTGTGGGGTTTTGTTGCTAGGGGTCATTTTTTCTATCAGTTTGAAAAGGTGAACTCTGATCTTAGGACTCTTGAGTCTTTGATCTGCACAGCGCTGTCTTGCACCCAGCAGTGCTTATTAGTTGAAAGCACAATGCTGTATGAAAAGATGTATCTGACTTCCATGGGCTTTGGAAATGATATGACTGCATCAACACTGTGCCGCGTTCTGAGCTAAGAAAACCGGCTGGGTCCAAGCTAGCATATGAGGAACCAGTTCTGGCATCTATAGCTGCAGCACTGTTAGTTGTTACTTGTTCAATCTGTCAACAAGTAATTTTAGCTTTTTTTATTCTCAATTACATAATCTTTGCATGTTGATAGGGTATGTTGCAATGGCCACTAATGAGAAAGAACTGGCTTGAATCGATTACAATTCTGTTTTCAATTCCTCTGGAGCAATTGAAAGTAATATAAATTTAAATGTAAAATATTCCTGTGGTATTCAAAAAAACTCCAAAGGAGGTTTGGTTGGTATAAAATCAAGGCGATAAGATTTTTATTTCAGAGTGATGATATTCTACAGTGTCCAGTAGTACATATTAAAACAACAACTGCAGTGGGTATTATTGTTTGTGAGTACTCTCTGTGTCTCTGCACATCTTAGATCTGATGTGAAGACAGCCTCTCCTTTTGCTGCTGTGATTCCAAACGAGCCTTTTCCCAAAACCCTTTAAGGAAGCACTTCTTTACAATGAAAGTTGGTGGCATGTTTCCCTCATGAGGAGGACAGCATGAAGGCCTGAAGGAAGAACTGAAATTAAGTTTGTCTGAGCAACATAAGAAATTCAGAGAAGAACAGAAAGTTCAGTTACAATAGTTGGATTATTCTATTCAAGCTCCAGACTCTGCATTCAGCCATAGCTGATGTCTATCATTAGAACATAGGCAGTAGGAAGTTTGGGAGAAGAGAGTGAATTAAGTGGTATTTAGAATATAGCTGTGTCTACAATAAAATTTTTAATTGGCTATTTTGCAGATTCCTTTTATTTAAATTACCTTTGTCAATTTGAATACTGGAGGTCTTAATTAACATCAATTTTCTTATAGAAGTTCCTTGGATTTTAATGTTTAAGTACATCATTCCAAAATTTTTCTTTCACTTCTCTGAGATGAGAGGCTAACAAAAGACTATTTCCCAATAAATTTGTTACAGGATGTGTCCTGGGGAAAAGTCCAATACTGTTTTCTTCAAGTGTTGGTGTCCTTTTCCAGATCTTTGTGAGTAGAATCCTTTGAGGAACATAGAAACAATTATTATTTCATATTATATAATTTGAGTGAAATGGATTTAATACCTTAAATACCATCTCTTTTACTGTCTTAAAGTGAATGTATGTAATACAGACCTGTGAGAAAAAGACATAATATAGACACATTTCATGTGACTATACCACACATTTTACTTGCGATATGCCTTGAATAAGACATTTATTGCCTACAGAAGTATGTGATAGAATTTTAAAGATAATACAATTTTTAACCATCATTGCAACAATGAGACCTCAGCTATCATCTACTGAAAATAGTTCAAAATAATTTAAATTGAATATCAGTTTAGTAGGTATGTTTATTCATTAAGAATTGCAAAATAGGCTGGATTAATGCCTTGGAGCACACAATGTTATTCACCTACATGATTTTCCTCTGTAGTCAGGCTTTGATGTTACAAATCAAAGTAATTTGTATGTTCTAGTTTATAGGACACTAAAAAGAAACAGTTCTTCAAAGAGCATATATTTTTAAAAGAAATGGAAAGCACAATTTTCAAGCAGAAGAAATAATAACTTGTGGTGTTAACAATGAAGGGAGAAGAGTTTTAGTAATGAACTGTATTAAAGGTGCTGAATCTGCTACAAGAGCTATTGTATGTTTATCCTAACTTAAGTATGAGTTTATTTTTTAGCATCGAACTGCAACTCACCGCAATTGACAACTTGCTGGTAGTGGCTATGGAAGCTAATCCAGTAGAGTGTAGTTTTTAATCATACTTCCTATAGATGGTTTTTAAATAATGTGGGTCGTGGTTCATTCACTACTATTTGTTACATGCACACTCTCTGTACCTATATTTTAATTTCTGTAGTTCCTTTTTTCATGACTTGTATCTTTAATACCGTATGGATCAAACACACTGAATGAAAATTATATTTAGAGGAGATCAGAAGTAAAAATTGCATAATAAATAATAAATGTAAATGAGGTGAGAGATTACTGAAACAATCTGTTTTAAGTTAATTTGAATTCTTGCAAAACAATTATTTGCTTTACACAGAGGAAAAAAAGTAAAATCTGTAATTGCTACCTAAAAACAGGCTATATGAATTCCTATGGTAGTCAAACCTGTGTATGGAAATAACCATACAATAACACAGTTCCAGGAGAGTTTTCAAGCTGAATTATGCAAACCCTGGCAACTCTTTCCTCAGATTGCTCTAGAGGAAGTGTATGGGGCAGAGGAAGAAAGGGATTCCCTTAAAAACACACAAATTATTTGTATCTAGGAGAGAAACAATATTACTGAGAGGGGACAGAATTTCTTGTAAACTGTTTTATTCCTTATACTTTTGCATATAGTATTGCATCAGTTTGGCTGTGGGAAATAAGAACAACATGCAGGACTCTTGTGTAAACATTTTGGGGGGGAAAAAAGCATGGGTGCTTTTGGGAATGTCTGTTTTAGAAGCAAGTCTTTAATTCAATAGATGTTTGTACTTTTTTACTTCCATGCTTAAGAAAAGCACATAGCATATGAAGTGCTTAGCAAAATAAAATACACATCTATTATACCACAAAAAATTATTGAAAAGTAACTCCTTTACTGTATCAAGTCTAGGAGGGTCCTCTGCTTTCTGCATTTAGTCAGATCCACTGAGTGGAAGGTGCAAGAAATCTGTCATAGACACTTACTGAGTAATTTGCATTAAGAGGTATTTCTTCTTTATAGTATTTGGCTTAAATCCTGAATGATTTGATTAGCTACGTAAATGCTTAATCTCTTGAAAATCCTGCTAAACTCTTGCCCTCATTGAAAGCTGTGATAATTTGTTCTAGTTAATTTTGTATTTACATATATTGCCTTTCAGTTCCACTGAATGTTCCTTGTGTGTTTTTTTTTTTTTTAATAATGGAGAGATAAATAAGAACACCAATTTTACCCTGTCTGTCCTATTATTTTGCACCCCTCTGCTATTTGCTTTTACTAGATTCTTCTTCAAGCAATACCAATTTTTTTCACTGCAATTGTGAGGTAAAATTAAATACTTATGGAAGTTGATGCCTTTAATTCTGTTTTTTCAACATACAGTAGAGTTTATGAGACAGCTGTAATTTGTGCTGTATTTATTTTTTTGACATATGAAAGACTTTGATCTATTCAGAGTTGTCCTGCACCTTTTTCAAAGGTAAAAGAGCGATTAGTAAAAGGTCATAGAAGAAAGCGCTGCTTTAAATCTAAGTTTTATAGACTTACTGCATGTATGTAAGAAAGCTAAACAGCCTTGTGACTTTCTTTTCCACTGGAAGTGTACATCATTGCTGATAACTATTTTGTATTGATACAGGGTGAAAAAAATGGCATTTTTCACTACTAACTCCAGAAAAATTCTTTTGGAGTCTCTTAATGGAGCTGTATTGCAAGGGGATTATGTTATAAGCAGTTTGATACTTTTTTTTTCCTTTGTTTTATTCGCTTCAGAATGTTGGCTGCTTCATTAGTGAGGAAAATGCAAGAACGTGGATTCAATCAGCAGGGAGATAGAATGGTTTCCTGTTGAAATATAAACCAATGCATGTACTAACAGAAGTCTAATCAGGAATATATAAACAGGGCATGGCTTATGGAAACAAACAAAACAGGCAGCATTCTGGAAGAGAAAGTGGTGATGGAAGTGCTTCCAAGCTACTTCTGTGTTCTCACAATCTAGTTGATGGAGGAAGTGGAAAAAATTATTGATGTGTGGTCTCTCCTAGGTGTAATGCTGCATGCTTGTTACCTTTTTACCAACTAGCTCTCATAAGTCTTAGGAGACTTTACAACAGATTCTCAAAAGAGACTTACAACCATCTCTGTGTTGAAAGAGGATGTCTTTAGAGCACATAATCTGAACCCAGGCATAGAAGCCTGATAAGGGCTTTTCTACTAGTAGAGAACCTGTTTCCCAGTAGGATCTTATCCTATTTTCACATCTGTCATTCAGCAGTCTTTTGGATGCATGGCTACACACTCACGCCTTCATCTGTCAATGAAGATAGTCTTCTTGGTACTCATAATCTCTGCTACAAGGGTATGGAATATCCAAGTCCTTGGAGATTGTCCTTATTGTGCCGCAGTGAACATGCACTAAGATAAGATACAAGCACGGAGATACAATGCAAGGCCAGAAGCATAGAACCACTCTCCAAAATATAAGCACTTTTCCTGGAAACTCAGTCTCTCTGGTATTTCTGAAGAATTTATCCATCTCTGGAGAGCTAGAGTGATGCCATCTGGAGTGCCATTTACCCTCCTGCAAAATCTATGCATCTAAACATACTGCACACTTAGCAAAACATTACTTTTGTCACTTTTAAAAACAAGCAAAACAACTAGAAAACTCTTCTCTAAGTAACATAGTTGATAGGTGGTTGGAATGCAAATGTGCATATAGTTGACCTCTGTAGAAAAGGGTAAAGCAGAACGCCTTGTGCTGGCAATAGGCAGATTCACACAGTAATTTTCACTTCTATTCAATTGTCTGATTTTTCTGAAAAGTTTTAAGTAACGCTTTACATATCTTTGCTTTCTTAAATATGATAAAGATACTTAGATACCTGAAGATGCACAGAAAAAGATGTTTAAGGAGAAAATAATTCTTGACAAGTAAAAGCTTGGTTACCAGATAGACTGTGTTCATGAAGGATAATTGTAAAATGCTTCATTTAAACTATAAGCATTGCATGTATAATAGAGCATCTTTTATATATTAAACAGATTTTAACTAGAGAGTGGTTACTGATGGAGATACGCAAATTCCTTTTTTCTTAAATAATCCTTCCAAGTTGCAGTTACAGCTGTAATATGTTTTTTCCCCCAGTTATCAGATACCATATCCAGATGCCATACATGCATTTGCAGTTAGTAACTGAAGCTGTGTGTCACACCAGCACTAATTTTTCAGAAATTCCTGGCAACAAATTTTCTCTTGATGTGAATTTTCATCCATATCCAAATATTTTGGTTTTGTGGGTCTGCTTAGTTTCTCTGATCAATCATGAATAAGTATCCTTTAGTTAAATTGCAGTGTTTGAAAACAAAGCCACTGTTGCTTACCTCTCAGGCAGTAAGATAATAGGCTGGAATATTTCTGTTGGAAGGGAATGAAAAAATGCTTGCAGAATATATAGCCTTAAAGTGGACTTTCAAATGATTTGTAGAATATGGGAAATGCATACTTTCTTTTAAGAGAGCTTCAGGGGGTTGTTCTATGGAGTGTTCTTTTATCTTTCTGTTTTAGGAGAGTAAATTCAAACGTTCAAAGAAAAGCAAGTATTATTTCCAAACAGTTTTCGAATGCATATACCAGCTCATGGGTGTGATAACAATTGAACTGACTTGCACTGGGTATATACTCAATCTCAGGTTTGCAGTTTTAATACCTGTAAGTTTTCCTTAAGTCTCCCTTCTTCTCTTGAAGTGGGCTTCTGCTGTCAGTCCTACCCTTGGTTGCACTGAGAATTTTTAAAACCTGGAGCTACTTTCAATATAGCAACTCTTTTAATTATTCAGATAGAAGTTGGTTCTTTTGAATGTTTAGTAGCAAATGCTTTCCTTTGTCAGAATGTGTGTCTTTTTTACTGAAGTCATAGAAATTTATTGCATAACATTTAATTACAGGGAAAGAGCAAAACATGAAATATAAACTGCACAAATGCCATAACTCCTAAAATATCATTTTAATGTGGACTAAAAATAAGCGTGTGTTTTGTAATTGCCGCTTTTCTTGGTATTTTTAAAAATTGCTGTTGACAACCTTGTAACAAAACAAGACTAACTGAACACTTGTATACAGTCAGATAAGGCCTTATCTACTCAAGAGACTTTTGTTCCTGTGAACATTCAGAATGTAGAGCTAATAAATTATTAAAGGCAGATGCTACATTACTTTCCAGCTTATATATTCTTAACAGCAGTATGACATTTGCAAAAAACCTTTGTTTCTGGTGATGTGCCAGTCACTAAAACGTTAACTTTAAATTTCATCTTTTAAGCTAAATTTGCAATGCTGCAAGAATATAAATATCCTCATATTTAATGTAGATAATGAACCTAGGTTCTGGGAAGCAGAGATTAAGCTTTTTTTAGTAAGTATAAACAGAAAAAGCCTCAGACTTCCAATTTAAAATCTGAAGTTACGATTTCTACTGAAATATCAAAGTGAAACGTATCTGGCAGTCCTTGCAGTTGTTAAAGACTCATAAAGGTCAGGGGTAGTTCCTATTTTGTAATTACAGTAACAAATATTAAAAAATTGATATTTCAAGAAGACAGTCTAGACAGACTTGACTTTTGCTGCCTTAAGGGTGACAACAAAACTTTACAGATCAAAGCATCCATGCAACATTCATGCCACCACCATACTGGAGCATTGCCCTTGTTCCTGAGAGGGACAGAGTCCCTCGGACTCTAGGCCCTCTAGCAGGGTTTTCACAGTCAGAATTTATTCCTAAATGGATGGGTGCAAGCTATCAGAGACCTCACAATTTCATTTTCTAACTTTAGAGGAATTAAATTTATGCAACCTACTTAACTGGAGTTCTAGCCATAATCACATAGCCTTGTTACAAATATGAAATGTGCACGATTAGGAAGAACTAGAATTTCTTTTAGTAAGAAGCAGTTATCAGAAATTGCAAGCATCCAAAAATATTTCTGCTTGGATGCATCGCTTGATTTTATGCTGCTTTCTGCACCATTGAGCCTTCACAGCTATTGCAAATAACATAAGTGCTTGCTACTCTTGACAGAAGGCTGTTCCCAAATCCTCCTAAATAACTTCTAGTATTAGTAGTATGAGATTGCCAATATCACTTTTTTTAAAAAAAAAAAAGAACAAAATGAATTCACTTCCCTGCTCTTGAACTACTACAGTTCTTTTTTCTCGATTTCTTTGTTACAGCTGTGCTCTAGACACATTGTACACTTCAACAATGTGCAATTAGTTTTAAAGCCCCTTCCTGCATGATTTCCTTCCTATGGCTTGTTGTTGTTTGTTTTTTTTAAATTGTAAAGTCAAGAGTGTTCCTGAAGCTTACTATAGTGTCACAGAAGAGATGGGGAGAAAGAAGAAAGTCCTTACATCTTCAGTCTATACACAGGGATGATGAAAGGCAGATTAGGGTCAGTTCACATATTTAAAAAAAATACACACAAAACCATAATACACACCAGAAGCTTCTTACTCAAAACTAGTTTTATTTTTAAAAATAAGTTGAATGCATAGCACTCACAAAGATTCCATTGTTTTGGACATTTTGCATTTAGGAGCACCATTCTTATTTATGCCATAAAAAACATATTTTGGTTCTAATAGAAAGAACAGTGTATTTTTAATGTACACTGGTAAAGCCCTTTTAAATAATATATTGAAACTGTTCAGTGTATATTTTCTCTGTAGTCATTATACAGCTGTAGTGTCAGAAAAAACTCAGACTAAGTAATAAATTAAAAACAAACAGCATGTAGTGGATCTTTTTACAGTTGACCTAATGTCTTAAAATAGTCAAATAAAAAAAATCCTATTAAATGTAAGTTTGCAGTATTAACTAACTGAATAAGCTCCCCACCCAGTATAATTCCAGTGTTAAGTATTAGTTAATTTTTTATATATCAAATGCCTATGGGATAAATTTACTAATAACCCAAAAAAGAAGAGCCTATACTGCTGTGTCACAAATAAAGATGACAAATTAGCTGATTTAAAGATTTTTACAGAAAAAACTGCTACAGGTATCTGCTGTTATTTCAAGTCATGGTCTATTACAAGACTGTACATTCATAGCATCAGAGGTAGTTAGAGCACTGAGGACTTGGATATAGCATTGTGACAAAACAAAACCAGCAGAAGGAAGTCCATTTCCCTCTTAAATGGGTAACAGTGCTGAATAAAAAGCACGGCATCTTATGAGGTGGAAAGTCTCTACTTAACACTACTCTCAGACATGGCGAAATATTCATTAAGAGATGAAGAGAGGAGGGAGAAAAAAAACCAACACAAAACCAAACCAACTTGCACTTTAATTAAGAATTCACCACGCTACGCCTATTTCAAAGTTGATTCTCTAGCATAAAGCAGAGGGTTATCTCTTTCATTCACCCTCCTATCCCTCTTGACTTGCACATATATGCTACAAAATCCCACAACAAAAACTGGGATTTATGAAAAAAAAGCCACAACAGAACAAAACCAACCAACCAAAAGAGAAACAGGATTTCTTCTCCTCAACAATAAATAGGTTTTTGTAGCATGTTACCAGTCAGCCCCAGAAAGAAGGAACCCAGCTGTCCTCCCTCCATTCTGAACATTATGGTAAGGCCTCCTCTCCTGTGATAAAACCTCCACTTTGGTACTGATAATGTCTCTTAATTGCCCCTACTTTCAAAATGGTCTCTGTAAGATTCACAATACTTCTGTGTCATTAGATGGTACACAATTTTAAGTGCTGCCACTAAGACAGGAGAAGGTGGTAAAAGAACAAATAAACAAAAAAAGCCTTAAGCCCTCATACTATGAAGATATCTTAAAGTAGTAAGAATCCTGTCATCCATACCTGTTCCTCCCATGTTCTACCACAGGAGAAAGTCAGGTATCTTCTTATATTAAAAAAACCCACAACCATCCTCAAAAATACATCTCTACCACCATTTTCATCCAAGAGTTGGATGAGTGAAGCTTTCTACCCTCAAACCATCCACTCCACAGGAGACAGAGTAATTCCATAAAGTTATTAGCACCTTCATTGTGATAAAGCAGTTCAATATATTTTTGATCCACCCGTAGAAGAGTAAATCTCTCCATTTTCTTCCAGAACTCCCAAATAGTAGAAGAAAAAGTTGCCCCACTATTACCTGAGAATTTCCCTCCACTGTAAGCCTGACAGAACTGGATTTCTGTAAGCATTTAACTGTACTTTTTTTGTACAAGTAAAACTGTCAGTGCAACTGGAGGATGCTTTCTATTGGTTAATGATACGTGTGTGTGTACACAGAGGAATCACAGCCACTGTAGTAGTTCTGGTACAGTACAACTTCAGCTGAAACCTTCTCTTTTCTTCACTCACTCAATACCACACTGCTGGGTAGTTGTTCACACCTACATTCTGTGAATGCACATATCCCTTTGGTACTCCACATATCGATGCCCTGAAGAAAAGCTGCTCCACTTGCTATAGTCTCCTCCCTCAAGTTATACCCAATTAAGTGTACAAACCAGCAGCACAGAGTAATGAGTAGAAAATTCCCTGAGTTAGTATGAAAGAGTTACTTTAAACATAAGGAGGATAGGGAAGAGAAAAGAAGCAAAAACATAGTGTCTATCCTGTGAGGTACAAAACTTAAAAACTAGCCAAAATACCAGTTAGCTCAAATGCCTTAGCCTAAAGCAAATATCCAACACAAGTGCTGAAAAAGGGGCAAGAGTCTGGAGTTAGCCGGATGAGATTTGTTTCTTCCTGCGGTCTCCAGGTATCTGGAGGAGTATGGCATTCAATGGATTCTTAAGTTTCAGTAAATTTAACATAAGTGTTAATACTGTATGGTGGTATTACATAAATGTCTTCAAAATAATACTGCATATCTCCTTCATTAAAAGGTAAGTCTGTAGTTAGGCCACAGCTATTTTTCTTTTGACTAGTATTTCAAATATGTGCATCAGAAGCACAGAGTATTCCGAGTGCCAGAGTAAGAACTCACTACTCCCAGGTACACACATTCTTTTTAGAGAGTGTTCTGTGTGCTTATTTTTTTGCAGTCTGTATTTGAGCTACAGTACTGGTTGCCAATTCAGTTTCTTTTCTTCTAGAAAGACAATCTTTTTATTCAGTTTGTTGCCCTCAAACTTATTTGAGGCTTAACAAAAAAACCAAAACAATTCCTCTCAGCACAACTTCCCACCCCAAACAAACAAACACAACACATTTCGTACTTATCACCTCTCAAAGCAGGGAGTAACACAGGAATATCGTCCATTTACTTGGTAACTCCGGTTGTAGGAGACACTTATACATGGCTTCACTTCTAGCGGAACAGCTAGTGACATTGCAGCACCAGTCTGTACATGGCCTCGAGCCTGAACGCTAGATTGTAAGGCAGCAGGGCAAGTCTGAAGTGGGTAAGATGCTGTATGATTAGATGACAGTATCTGTTGACAGTTTTGCTGCTGTGATGTCTGATGGTGATACTGTAATGAGGATTGATGAGCTTGGAGATACTGTGGTATGTGCTGCTGAGCATTAGCCTGCTGGGCAGCTGGAGCTGGGGTCTGTAATACAGTGTGTTGGGCAGACTGAGCATGTTGTCCTTTTTGCTTGTTTGCTTCCTTCACATCGTTATCATGTGCACTAAAACAAATTGAGAAGACAGGATACTTGAAAATAGATATTAAAAAAATTTCAACTCTTTTGGGTTAGCTTTTAAGAGCACTCTAACAAATGGTGCAATTATCTGAAAGCTTCCAAAGCTTTTAAGAAAAGAAAGAGAAAATAATTTTAGTCTACCCTTTAAAATCATCTCAAGTTTTAAAATGTGTTTCTTTAGGATAGTTTCTTTTCAGCATTTCACTTCATTTCATAGCAATACAAAACGCAGATAAAAGCCAAATACAATACAAATTATACAGCAGTATCTAAAATTACCAGCGCAATAAGGTCTGCTAGTGTACTCTTAAAGTGCCACGTTCCCTGAACCTGAAATTGAAACTTACTTGCTGCTTCTACCTCTTTTAAATGGGTAATAGAGTACAGGGTTTTTAAAGGTCTACATTACAGAACTTAAAGATCATATGTATATTTATGTTGGATCCTGCTTTGGGGAGTGGAAATGCATTTTTTGTTTGTTTTTTTTCTTCCTCTCACCTTTTTTCTAGCCCACCCAGTACTTAAGTTAGACAATTTAGCTCACCTGAATTCCCTTTGAATTACACCTGCCTCTAACGTATTTAGACATACTCTTTCTCTTGCTCTTATGCTGAGGTAAAGCAAGTGCCACCCACACAGTTCTGTCAGGCCTAAAAATCAAAGTTTTTTGGTACTGCCTATAGAGGGCAGATCTCTTCAAGACAGTTGGGGTTCAACCCCTCACCACTTTTTCCTAAAAGATTGCTAACTTTTTACGGTGCACTGCAAAGATGACTGAAAGGCTTCACCCCCTCCTCCCCACCTCTAAGTGTACCAGAGCAGTACTGAAAACACTCTGCAACAGCACTTGCATGCTTTAGGTACTATCCCTTTCATTACAAGTATTAGTGAAACATAAAGAGGCCATCCAGGATCATAATGTCACAGTTATTAGGAAGATTCTTCCAGATACAGCTGTTCCTGTGCTTCTACGGAGCACAGCTGTATTCAGATCTGGGCAAGAGCAAACTTCTGTAGGAAGAAAGCAGTTATGGTGGGCATAGGTTTTGACCTTAAGGTTTAGAATAAAAGAACTGATTGTGTAGCATCCCTTCTCAGAAAGGTTCACTTGGCATTTGTTGGCATTTTTATCTCATGTCAGCTGTATCTCTCCACCATAGTGCAAAAATGGATACAACCTCCTCCTGGTCATATCCTCCTCTCAAAGCTGGCCACTCAAACAGTCTGCATGTTTGATCCATAACCTGTTTGGAGTCTCCCTTGAACTTCCAAGGCATAAAGTCTTCGGAGTAAGTAGGAGCTCCCATGCCTTTGGTACTCTGCACTATCTCTTCTTCGTCACTGAGCAGACTACAGAGATTGGGAACAAGCTATTTAACAGATTCTCAAAGCATTCCAAAAGATGTTCAGTGGCAATGCAAGCCTGAGGTTTTTTTGTTGAAAGAACAGGAAAGAGGTTAGATCTGATAAGGTTTTCTTTTTTGGAAAGAACAAAAGAGTTCTTACCTAATAATATTACCTAAGTATTTTTAGAATAGAAAAATTGAAATCCAAAAAGAAATTTACTTTCAGTGCTAACTGCAATTAAACATACCAACGGATGCAGAAATGAGCTTAAAAAAAAAAGCTGCTGTTGTTAACTTACATTAATAGTCGCTCAATACATGGCACTAGGAAATCCCAGGAGTACGCAGTAAGATGATGCAGGCGGGTAGGCCACGTTGGTGAGAGACGCAAGATAATCCTTGAAGAAGCTACGCATGCAGTAGCAACTAAAGAAGGGGCATAATTTAAAAATGCATGATCTAGGAAGAAGGAATAAGAGAAAGATTCATTTAAGTTGGACATTATCCTGTCAAGACAACAAAGGAGTCATTACCTGAAATACGTAACTCACCTTGCAGTGATACTTCCAGAAAGTAATCAGCATATTTTGCCATATATAACTTAGTCTTCTCTAAGCAAACCATTGGCCAGCCATCATGAAGATCAGTCTCGTGGACAGCAATAGAAAGATAATAGTCGATGAAATGAGCAGCAGTTGGGAGGCACAAATTCCACTGAAATGTTTCTAGCAACAACAACTCCATATGAAGCAAATTCTGTTTTGTTAATACCAAATTCATGTTAGTCATACAACCCAAGCTGTTCAGCTGTTCAAGTTTGGGAACACTGTCTTCCTTTTCTTCAAATTTACCTTCAGGTGAACAGAAAGAGGGGAGGGGGGGGGAAAGGTTCAGCATGAGTGAACTATAAGACAGATTGTATCTAATGGTCACATTTCAATTCTACTATGTCAAACAAGCTTGAGACCTTCCTGCAGATACAAAGCTCAAATGGAAGACGTCATCAGAGCCAAAAAGGTATGTACTATAAAGGGCTAAATCTCAGCAGATAATGTCAAACACTGTGCAGGATATTGTGCAGTGCCATGTTTCCTGTCAGTTTTCCTGCCATGGCACACAGAAGCTGGTTGTCAAGAGCAGAAGCAAGCTGTATTAGAACATCACTGGCACTGCATACGCCGAGTTTTTGTCACCAAATTATTTTATAATGTGTCCTCATCATCAATGAAACACCACTGTGATGTGACCTGACATACCCACCACCACGCTGGCATTTGGCTTTAATCAGCCTCCCACCCCCACACACCAGTTTTGTTTCTAAAACTCTAACATTAGAGCATAGCAAGAGCTCTAGCCAATGTGGCTGAATGCCTGTTATGGTAGGCGCAGTTGTAGATTTGATAGCTGGTAAGCTGCTCCAGCAGTTCAAACAAGTGGATTTTGGTAATGTGCATCTGAAAACTCACACTGCCACATACACTATTTCAACTTTAACACTGCTAGTAGCTTCAGCCTTCTTCAGACTTCAGCTTGTCAGGCCTGTATGCTTTTAGCCTGAAGCAAAATTGTGTATGTAGAAAACCCATTAATAAGAGAAACAAGTGTCACATTTCCATAGTTTACCATATGGTTGTGCTATTTCAATTTCATTGCAAATTCTTTCCATCTTGCACTCTCTATTCAGTACTACATGATACGTTGTAAATGCACATTTTCAGAGTTTTGCAGGACTGAACATACTGAACATTTGCTTTTTCCCCCCCAGCAGTGGAGGTACTTATACAGGACTTAATCCAACACCAGTCCCACTCTGTTAGTTTTTGTTTCCCATACTCCAGTAATTATAGAAATAAAAGCTTCAGGAGTCACATAATAATTTCTCTTATTACTTCTATAACCTTATCAGATATATCACAGTGTGATTTGTCCAACTTACTACACTGCTGATTCAACCACTTGTTTAAGCCACACAGGGCAAAAGTTTAAAATAGCATTCTGGTTTGTGCGTTCTAAACCAATTCATACACTGCTTGTCAGAAGACTGAGTACTCCAGGCTTTTGGAGCTCTACTTGCAGCTTGTCATGAAAGATGACAGAGGTGATTTTTTTTTTTTTTTTTTAATTATAATTCTCCTCAGAACATGGATTTCATTTGAAAATCTGGCATTAGTTCAAAGCCAATCCATTTTCCTAAATGGATTACACTGGTTTCTAAGGCAAGGTTTTCATACTCAACACCTCATCTTTTGCCAAAAAAAGATTGCTGGCTGGTGGCATCCAGTCAAAGTTTACCCCAGAAGAATCTGAAATAACTCTTTTCTTTTTTAACTGTTCTGCTGAATAGCTGTATTGGTGGAGAAAGGGGATGCAATGAAAGGAAGCAGTATACCAAAAATAGCTAACACCACCTCAATGCTCTGGTTTTCTAGCAAAGAGGGCCTAGAGCTACAATGCAATACATCTTAATTGAGAAAATGAAAATAGATTCAGAGAAACAGATCAGCAGAAACTGAACCAACAGTTAGCTCTGCTGCCAAAATCTGGTTCTCTGAATCTACTGGTTTAAGAACAAGTGCCAGCAGGTATCCCAGCAAACTACACCCATATTTCTTCAGGGACATCTAAAAGGGGTCCACAAATGTCAAAAGACGGATACACACCGTAAGAATCTAGCTGAGGTCAACATAAGCAGCACTATTCGTAACGAATGTTTGTCATTACTTCTGTCTTCAGACTACTGTGCCTTCGCCAGCGTATTTCACCAGTATTACATTTTGTATGTGACAATACAGGATTTATGTTAGCCGTACCTTGCTTAAAGAACATTGCAATTTATGAAATCTGAAGTATTTCAGAACCACACAGCACCATCAGCAGGGTGCAGTGCAGACTACATATGTTTTATTTAATTTCTTCCTTTATCACAGGTATGCAAATTTCTAATTTTCAGAACTGGATCTACCTATTTTGAGATGTCCACAGAAAGACAGCCTTTCTATTCCTACAATACAGCTCTGAAAGTTCACCTTAAAATAATTTGTTTCCAAGCACAGACACTGGTTTTTAATCACAGTTTGTTTTTTGTCCCCTCAGTTTCATCAGGTGCCAACAGAAGTCAAAAGAGTCTAAAAAAAGGCTCTACCAATTGCGCCAAATTGTTATACATTAATCTGCCTGTCTTTTATAACCACTTTGTTTCTCCTGTCTACTGTATCCCCTCAAGACATGCCTTATATTTGGCAGTAGAACCCACATTTCTTTAGTTAGAGTTTTGTGATACACACTTACTTGCTAAAAGTAAACAGGAAAGAGCAACCACATGCAGCTGCTGTATAGATATGTCATAACGATCCATAAAGAGGTCCAACAGATACACAGCTAGATGTCGTGCAGCAGGACAGAGTCTGAACCGATTGCTCACAATGGCAATCAGATCTGCAAAGTATCTTCTCAGATGTAGCTGGGGAGATTGGCCTTTGTAGGAGGGCAGCTTCAGCTCCTAGATGGACAGCAACACTTAATTTTATTAAAACCATCATTTAGTTTGAATTGGTATCATATTAATATAGCTGATATTATCAAATTTATTATGGAATTATCACGTGCTTTCTCCTCTCTTCCTTCTGTTCCCATCATTTCAGCGTCCTTTCTTACAGAAGAACTGAGAAATAATTTTGTTCTGCACAACATTAGTATAATAATTTAAAATTTAACATCTTTCATTTGGTCAATCAGCTAGAGTGACTTCAGCTTTTACTATTTCTGTTGTGTTACCTCTACTACAAAGGCTGTACCTCCCACCAGGGAAATGGCAAGGGTACCTGCGTACTCCTCAGCTGCTTCAATGCAAAGTCCAATAGCTTAACTCAACCCCCTGCTGCTACAGCTCAATCTGAGCAATCAGACTTTGTACTGAAACGTTTGCGTGTTCCAATGCTGCCAGATCTCCTGCAAATGCCTCCAGGAGAAGGGCACTAACAGCTGGCCGAAGGTAGCAATGTTAGGAAGAGGTATGGGGCGGGGTGTGTGTGTGTGTCAACATTTGCTGCATACATACGCTTAAACCCCAACTTAATCTGATCTGATTGATGTTGCACTGACACCGATTATGGTGTGCTCTCAGGCATTTAGTTAAGCATACATAAACCTCACAAGGTCTCAGATTTGGGAGGACCTCACAAAACAAAAGCTCTACGAACACAGATGAGAAAAATCTGTGGCATGATCCATTTTGAATACAAAATTTGGACTAGTAGAAAGAACATTCCCCAGGCTCCTGCCTAGTAGATAGTATCTCCTCTTGTACACAGCAGAACAGCAGTGCTGTCTTCTGTTATCATGAATAAATTTATGAGTTAGACTGTGCAGCCCAGATTAAGTAGGATTTTGAGTAAAATTAAATTTCCAGCAGGACAGTCTGATGACTTCAAGTTGGAATGAAATCACCCAAAATTTTCAAAGTCAGTTCAAAGTTCTGAAACACGCCATTGAAGTGAAAAAAACCCCAAACAAATAAACAAGCCAACAAAACCTCCAGCCATAACTACTAAGCTTTAGAATTAATCTTTCACAACACTAACTTAGTTTTAGTAACAGTAACTCTGGTAGCAAATAAATGATCCTGTCCTTCTCTTGTGTTCCCCCCTGCCCCCACAAACAAAAAGCTGTTTTAGCAGTCACGCCTTCAAAAAAGATAATCCACTCATCACTTATTATCAGGCAGCAAAAGCACGTTTTTAGTAAGTTCAGTCACTGCAAACTCATTTTCAGCCTTTATTATGAAAGTAGCCCCAAAGAGCAACTTTGGGTCAGTCGAAGCAACTTTAAAGTGGTGCTGTCTAAATCTAAATCCTCTACTGTTCTTACTGCGCCTAGTGTTTGGCTGGGTTTTCCTGTTACAACAGCATCACAATGCTTTCTGCAGAGTTCAAACTTGGACCCGCTCACACATCCCAACAGAAGAACCGAGAGCACCGTGACCCCTTTGCTTTTTCAAAGTGCAGAGAGAGAACAGTCCGGTCAGTCAGATAAACTGTCAAGACTGAGGACAAACAGTCTGAGCGCTAACTGAGGGGAAGACACGGTGTTTTTCAAGGTTTAGAAAAGCAAACTCCACCAAAATCCCGGCGGCCGAGCGGCGGCTGCCACACACGCGCTTCCCACCCCGCTCCAAGCCGCCGTGCCGGCTGCCCGTCCTCCGGAGGGCCGGCTCCGGTCATTAGAGCCCTCACAAAGGCGCCAGGCCCGCCAGCCCCCCGCTCCCCCGGCGGCACAGGGCCGGGAGCTGGAGCGGCAGCCGCCTCCCCCCGCGGCCCCCGCCGCCCCACCGGGCTACCTTATAGCGAAGCGCTTGGTGGATGTCGGCAGCCAGCTGTCCTGTCCACCACTGCGCCTCCAGCTCCATCGGCGGGGCGGCGCGGCAGCCGGGCCTGGGCAGAGGGGAGGAAGCAGCGGTCGATGAGCGCGGGCGGGACGGGACGGGACGGGCAGCACCACCCTCGCCCCTCACTCGCTCGCCCCTAGTTAACCGCGATCAGCTGCCGCCCGCAGCGCGGGGCCCCCCGGCCCAGCTGGGCACCGTACGGGGCACAAGTGAGGCTCGTTACGCCGCCCCCCACCCGCCCGCCGCGGGGCACGGCCCAGCGAGGGGGGCGCGGAGGGGCCGGCGGCTGCGGCGCGGGGGCAGGGCGATCGCGCCCCGACAAAGGCCGGCAGCGCTCGTCCCGCCGAAGCCGCCACTCACCCTACGCAGCGGCGCGGCTGGCGGCCGTGGCGGGGCCTGGCGCGGGGCACCTGAGCGCGGCGCGGCGTCCCGAGGGCTGCCCCGCCATCACGCGGCGCCGCCCGCCTCACCCATTGTTAAAGGGCCGAGCGGGCCGGCGTGTGTACAAAGCCAGGCAGCGCCCGCACGCGGCCGGCCGCCCGCCAATCGCCCGCTGCCTTACAGCACGGCCCGCCCGCCGGGCGCCAATCAGGGCGCGGCGCTCACGGGACACGCCGGGCCCCACGCTCCGCGGCTACGCGCGGGGCGGCTTTGGGCCCGCGGAGCTGCCGTAGCCGCGGCGAGAACGACCCGGGGGAAGGGGGCGGGGCGCGGCGGGGCGCTCCGCGGGGGCGGCCTCCGGCGGGGGTGTCCCCTGGAAGCGGTCCGGAGGGCTACGGAGCCTTCGCCTGCCCCTTTCGCGGGGGGGGGGACGCGGCGGGGAGCCCAGCTGTGGTGTAACGCTTCCCGGGGGGCTGCGGGGCCCTCGGGGCCTCCTCGCCCGGTGCTTCGGGAGAGCCGGGTCAGGAGGCCTGTGCCCGCGGCGGCGCTCGGCCCCCTGAGCCCCGGTAGCACCTTCTCCCTTGTATTTTTTCCTGTTCAGGGCTGCAAAAGCCACGAGGCTCAAGTGTTAGGTCTGTTCTGTGGGTGAGCTCTTGCCCACTGGTAGTTAGATTCCAGCGAGAAGGTTTCTGATAGTACGTGTCCTCATTTTAAATAGTCTGAGGGAAGGGGCCTCTGCATCCTGACAGAAGATTACCAAAAGGAGCTCGCACCTGTGTTTCTGGTTCAGCATAGGTGCTGTGCACCTGTTTTGTATTCAGAAGGCCTTTTTCTGGATGCTTTCCACTTGTTGGTAACCTCTGCTGCAGAGATACTGAAAAACCATGTGATGCTTTATAGTGGTATAAACGTCTTTGAATTCCCAAATACCCAAACAACTAGGTAATGAGAATGTAAAACCTAGTAGAACAAGCAATGCAAAGTGATGGAGAAGAAATGCTTAAGATGCAATTTATGTTGAGGGAGTATATTTAATTTTTCATTGCTACCCAGGCTGAGACAAGATTACTTTTTTTAATTAAGAAAATGGAAACTAGCTTTTTGACATAACCAGCTTAATGACTCTGTAGCCAGGGCTGTAAGAGCCTGTTCCTTTAAACATGCATGTCTAACTTTAGTGAGTAGTCCTATGGACTGTAGTGGTCCGTTTCATCTGAGGAGATGTGCTCATAGGTGGAAGCCCATATCTTTCAGGGTACATTTCTTGGGCAGCGTCCGTTTATGACAGATTTCATTATATCATGTTGCATAGTTTTCTGAAGAAAAAAAAAAAACGAGCCAAAAAATGTTAGTAACTTTTTTTGAGCATGCATACATAATTGAGAAAATACTTCGACTATTTAGATTAGGAATCTGAGATCTACGGACTACTGACAAAGCAGCGTTTTGCTGTCCCGATGGCTTTTTGTCTCATTTCTATGCATCGTGCAAGTGCATGGTCACGCTAATTTTGATACTTACAGACACACTGTTTTAAAATTACTCATTCTTGAAGAAAGGTAATACCAAGTTTTATTTCAAGGGTAAGATAAATCTCAAAAGCAGATTCCTACTGGAGATGTTATCATGCACAACACCTTTACAGCCTTCAAAAAAGTGTTGCCTGCTTGAAGAGGAGAAGGCTAATAAACACCAACATACCAAAACCCTGTTACAATGGGCCCAAACACAGAAGTGGCGTTTCTACTCTTACGTATTGGTAGAAATTCCTGTTAGCATTGCTGCCTCCCCTTAAAGCTTTGTCACCACCAGGTGGATTAGTCTGTCGCTGAACTGCTAAGTGGGGGAAAAAAATAAAAAAAGAGTAGATACTTACTGGCTTATCTCTCAGATATGCCTGTCTAACTTGGACAGGAAGCGTCATCCTGATAAAGCTATGCACTCTAAGAGCTATTGCATTTATATATAATAACAGAGGAAAACAATGCTGCTGTAGTTATTTGCCACACTACAAAGATGACTGAGCCATGGAACTACCTATTTCAAATCCTTGTAAAGCTGCTTTGTTGCCTTTTTGCAAGTTTCTACACACACATTACAGCCTATTTTAATTGAGTTGTTGATCTTGTGAACAGTTACATCTGTGCCTGCTTTTCATGCAATCAAAAGACAGGAAAGAGTCTCATCACTCTACCCAAGGCCAGGATTGCTCCTGGCATGTGTTTTTTTCATCTTGGAGACATCCAGAAAATCATCCTATTGAAAAAGCCAAAGCACTCCTGTACAGCCATGTTGTTGTCTGAAGGAAGCATACATCTCTGCACCTTAACCCCAACTGGAAGAATTGACAACCTTGGAGCCTCCAAACTGAGGTCGGTTGCTTTCAGAGTGTAGAGTTTCCAAGATCAGAGTTTAGGGGTTTAAATGGGAGTGTGAGTAGTGCAACTGTAATGAGAATAAGTTAATACAGTTTCTCTGCATGCCTTATAATCAGTCCTAAAAGTAATAACCAGTGGTATTTTTTTAACCAGTGCAGATTTTATCTACTTTTGGTGGTCAAGGCTGTGTACAGTGCTGGAAGTATTTCCACCTTCATCCCTTGTGTGTAAGTCAGGGCAGAATCAAAACATAATGTCAGTCCTTAGAATAAAGAGAGGATATTAAAGATTACTTTCAGTGACAGCAGTTAGGTTTTCATTAGCAAGAAACTGGCAGTGTGAAGTTTTCCACTTAGGTGTAGTATATGGAACCTGAGAGAATAGAAAACAGAACTAAATGTTATGAAACCATTTTGAAATGGGCATCCTCTTTCTGTGAATGGCTGTGTATTGCTTCAGCAAATATCTGTCTCTCAAGGGGTAAATGAGATTGACAGTGAGAGCTGCTGTCTGTGCTTTGAAAAGGTGCCAGATAGCAAGAAGCACCGTTATTCTTGGAATTCCCCAAGAAAAGTTATGACCCCGAACTACATCCAAAACAGGCTA
The DNA here is from genome assembly GCF_009769465.1 of Tauraco erythrolophus. NCBI lineage: Eukaryota > Metazoa > Chordata > Aves > Musophagiformes > Musophagidae > Tauraco > Tauraco erythrolophus. The sequence goes on along the minus strand of NC_141473.1, from coordinate 17,896,851 downwards.
GAAGGTAACCTGTGAAATCTGGACTAAAATGCTTGTAACATTTTTGTGGAATCTTCTAAAGAGGATGCTGCTGAAGTCTTACAATTTATGGACCTGTAACTCACAGGTTATAGTCCTAACACAATTCAGACATGGTGGGTGAGCCAACTTCTCTTTGTAGTTACTGGGAGGTTAGATCTGTATCTCAGGAGTTGAGGCATGTATTTATGTGTTTAAGCTGCTTTTTCCTTCCCTGTTTTTTTGGTGGTTCTTCTTGGCCTGTGAAAAAAGAAATGCGGCTTTTAAAATACAAATTAAGAACTTGCAGGTAATTGCCAAGTACAGCAAATACTCTGATCTTGAGAACCACCATCTCTCTACATTAGAAACCTTTTCCTCCTCCTATACTGTTTCTGGTGTATTGTTTTAGTGTTAATGGTACATCGACCAGAGTGCAGCAGTTCCTGAAGACTGACACATTGGTTTACTTCTGTGCCCATTGTCATAAGATACATCTTTGAAGTTTGGAGTCTTGACGAGCAGAATTAGATGAATCAGTCACTTCAGCTACGTAAGCAGAGTCAGGACAGAAAGTGAATTCTGGGGTGACATAGAACTGATTTAGTTATTTAAATAGCGGCTCAATCACTATGTTAATTTTTGTTTTGTTTATTGGTTCTTGCTTTTGTTTTGATGCTCCTTGGTCATTCTCATCTGAATAAAAAGATTGTAATTCCATAAAAGGCATTTTTGAAGGACTGCATTTTTGGAGTTACGATGTAAGACAATCTCAGTTTCGTAGAACTGAGCATTATTTAAAAAAAAAGTTCAAATTTAGTTCCTGTGTTTCTTAGGGCTGAGAAAGTTAGCTCTGCTTTTGTTACTGTACTTGTTGATCTTATTTTCAAACAAAGGCTGCATCTGATGACATTTGTAGCAGTAATATTTTAGGTGCATTTAATTAAAGGGAGTGAATCACTGTAAAGACACGACTGTAACTGCTCTCAGAGCTCTTTTGCAGCATGGTGGTAGATGAAATGTGGCATGTAGGTGAAAAGAGTAGTAACACTTCAGAAGCATTAGGGAGGGCGGTCTCCTACTGAAAGCACTCCAGGGTTGTATTTGTAAATGCCTATATTGAATGTTAAAGGTACTCTGTGGGTAAGATTTTCAAAGTTGTCTGGGGATTTGGATTCCCAGAATAGCTACTAAAATGTGATTATTAGATTTGAACTTAGCTGGTAAATATCCTTTGGAACTGTTGACTTTAATTGTTAATATGGCTATTAAAAGAGAAAGCATCTGAGAATGCTCTGGCCTGAACGATGCATGCTTTTCACAAAACATTTTAATAAACAATTTGGTTTTAAGTGTTTTCCCATCCTCTGGGAAGCTATTATAAAAATGTGTGCCTTTGAATGTTTTATTTGGCATTAGGATAAATGTATATGTTTTTGATAGTGTGTTGGGTGAAGGAAATGTCCATATAAATGGAGGAGTGTTGATGGATATAATTTGTACTGAGAGGTTCTTCTTTTTTGTAAGTCACACTCTCAGTTTAGGAAATAACTCTGTCAGTAACTAAAAAGACCAGAGGAATTTTGCATCTAAAGCATATGTACTTCCTGCTTGGAAGGATTCGGTTCATTTGACTGGAATTTAGGAAAGGTTACTTGTCGTGCAGTTAGCTCAGGGATGGAGGGGTAGAGCAGTTAATGATATGTTGTTGTTCCTGTCAAACATGTTTTGATTTTAGTTATATCCACAGAATTTAAGTGGGGCAATGTGGCCTGTTCCTTTTCATTTCAAACTTAAGGTCCAACAAAGGTGTTTTTTTTTTTTTTTTTTAATGTAATGTCCAGGCTGCCAAATTAGGAGCCAGCCCAAGCAGAGTACCACAAAGTTAATGCTTTTGTCTGCTGGTGCTTGCTGTGGAGGAGAGCTGCACGTAGCTCACATCCACAGGGGAGCTTGGTCCTTGTGGTGCTTCTTGTTGACGTTCTTGACTAGTAGGTTTTCAGCTCTGTGCCAGGCAAAAGCAGAAAACTTCACACTTCCAGTTTCTTGCTAATGAAAACCCGGCTGCTACTACTGAAAGTAACCATTAATATCCTGTGTTTGTTCATAGGGCTTACTGAGCTTGTTTTGAATCTGTCCTGATTTACATGCTCAGGGGTAAGGCAGAGATGGGTAGAGCACTGTACTTCCTTTTAGGTGAGGGAAGGCTGCTTTTAGGTCCTTCTGGAGCTGTCTGTTCTCCAGGCTGAAGAAGCCCAGATCACTTAGCCTCTTTCCAAAGGGCAAATGCTGCAGTCCCTAACCGTCTTGGTGGCCATCTGGTGAATTTGCTCCACTTAGTCAATATCTTTGTTGTACTGGAGTGAGGAGGGGGTCCCAAAGCTGGTCCAACAAGTACTAAGTAGAAGGTAATAATCACTTCTTTTCTTTTGCTATGGTTCTGTTAATGCAGACCAGATGCTGTTAGCCTTCTTTAGTGCCACAGCATGCTGTTGGCTTATGTTCACCTTGCTACTGTGGGACTCTTCAGCTTTCCTGTAGCGCCGGTGGGTCTATGTTGCACTCTCTTCCAGGATGTTTGCCAACATCACAGTATGATTTACTCTGTCCACGAGGCAAAAACCCAAAAATCATAGAATCATTTAGGTTGGAAGAGACCTTGAAGATCATTGAGTCCAACTGTTAACCTAACACTGCCAAGTCCACCACTAAACCATGTCTCTAAACACCACATCTACACATCTTTTAAATACTTTCACTCAACCACTTTCCTGGGCAGCCTGTTCCAATGCTTGACAACTCTTTTGGTGAAGAATTTTTTCCTAATATCAATCTAAACCTTCCCTGGTGCAACTCGAGGCTGTTTTCTTGTGGTCTATTGCTTGTTACTTGGGAGAAGAGACTGTCACCCACCTCGCTACAACCTCCTTTCAGGTAGTTGTGAAGAGCGGTAAGTTCTCCCCTCAGCCTCTTTTTCTCCAGCTTAAACAACCCCAGTTCCCTTGGCCGCTCCTCATAAGACTTGTTCTCCAGACCCTTCACCAGCTTTGTTGCCCTTCTTTGGACATGCTCCAGCACCTCAATGTCTTTCTTGTAGTGAGGGGCCCAAAACTGAACACAAAAATCTGAATGAAAATGAAGTGTGATAAATTGCAGTTGACTTGTGGCTGGGGTAAATCCTGCAAAATCCCACGGGGTCTATGTGTGTTTCAACTGCTGTGCTTCTTGATCCGTTATTTACAAGTGCTGCGCTTTGTTCAGTTTTATTGGTAGTGATAAGCTTGTGGTTTGGTATTGCAGTATGTAGGAACCTAATCTGATCATAGATCACAGTGAGATCTGGGTCTTGGTTCTGCAACAGTGTCTGATGGATGCGGTCAGTTCTGCATCTGATAGTCAGAGCCCAGAGGCTCCTAATGCAATCTTTGTGTCTCACTATGTTGACAGAATTTAAGATTTTTATATGTTTGGGACGTGTTTTACAGCCAAGCACTTGGTCATGTGTTGAAGGAGCAGATTAACTATATCATATCTGGTTAGCGTGTGGATGTACCTTTCTCAAGCTTTATGGACCCTCCACTTCTGCTTCCTAATATCTTCTTGTGCTATTCGGTGCATAATTATCTAGTCACAACACAACTAGTTGAGACATGTTTTTATACACGAGTCAGTACTCTTTATTTTCACTTGTTACGTTGTGACTCATTACACCCACTACATTATTAAAAATGCAGAAATGAAATTAAACATTCCTCCATTTGGATACTGTTAAAAGCACTGTGATGACAGGTTTTATAAAAAAGTGTGTTAAATGAACAATCCAGTTGAAAGGATATCTGGATGGAAGGGTAAAATGAACCCAAACTGTTTGGTTTCACAGCTCATTGCCAGTGGTACTCCCATCTGAAACCATGACTCCCATTTTGTATGAAGGTCTCCATTGGGGACTATTTCATGAACTCATATGCAGACTTGTATAAAGGGTGTGCCCAGAACAGGTAGTTAACACCTCAAGGGAGGAAGGCTTCAGTGATTTATCTATTTAAATAAATCAGCACCAACTGTTTCTCTAACAATGAGGAAAGAAACAGTATTAAGATAGGTTCTGCTCTAGGAAGAAAAGGGCAATCTCCACCAGACTGTGTAAGAGACAAGAGGAACTGGTGAGCCATCGCTCATTCTGCACCTTAACCAACCTCAGACGTGGGAGAAAAGCGCTGTCAAGAGTCAGTGTGCGTCTGTGACCAGGCTCTTTGCACATTGCATTGCTGTGATCGTGTGCACAGTTTCTGATAAAGCCATATGCTTGTTTTCCGGTCTCATTTAGGATTACCTTGAGGACAATGTGGAAGAACCATCTCTTTTGTGCTGTTGGCAAAATGGAGTCATATTTGCTTAGCATTTTGAGTGAGAAACACTGCATATGAAAAAATAATATAAATCTCAGTCTTAATTTAGAGATATCAATACAGTAAATAAACAGTATCTGTGAGACACTCATACATTACCATATTTTAAATTTGTACAAGTTTCTTTTTGGCAAGAAAACAAACTAGCACTTCATGTTTCTCCTCTCACTAATGGCCTCAGTCTTAAGAAATGCCAGCTTGTGTTTTTTCTTTAAGTGGTGGTCCAACAGTTTCAAAACAGATGGCAAAAGTCAATCTTTGTGTTTGAGTCATTGCTTTGCTTAGTGTGTGACTGATTAGAGTAGGTATTACGTGTAAGAAATAGTTTGATTGATATTGTTGGGTGTTTGTTTTGTGGAAGTTTGTTACATTTTGTAAATTAGTCTTTGCTTGAAAATGCTTGTAGAATTCTTTGGAGTTTACCATCTGCATTTTGCAATTTACTATGTTACTTGGCTATAAAAGCCAAGTGGTAGTATTTTTGGTTCCTGATTGTTTTTTGTAAATAATCACCAGAATTGAATTCAACTGAGTTCTCATCCTCTTTTAAAAGTTTTATGGACATAAACAGTCCAATTTAAAGTTATTCTGTTGCATGCATCAGTGTGTTTACAGGCTTAAGATTGTTTTTTTGGGGGCCTACATAATGCTGTTATGGAGCATGTCAGTAATTTTGGGGTGAATATGTGACTGCAGGTCACTGATCAGGGAGTGGGACATATAGTGGGATGGAGCTGGAGAAGAGCAGAAGCAGGTGATTAATAGGAGTCACCATGAACTGGTAAGTCCTCAAAGACTGATGTTCAGAGCAGTGCTCAAACACTGATACGCTTGGTTGAGGTCGCCATGGAAAAGTTGGCTTTTCAGACATCAGATGTTCGTTGCTAGATCAACAAGTATGTTAGATCACAGGGGTTAAATATGGCAAAAAGCATGTCAGATTAGACTGACTTTTCCAACAGTTAGGTTTTACTGCCTGACCATGTTTATTAAAGATTTCAGATAAGCATTTCCATGGTGATAATCTAGAAGTGAAATGAAAAAACCAAAACCAAAAAACAACCCACCGCATTTTACTTAGATTTAAATTATTAATTTTGTTATGAAAATCAGAGGTATAATCCTGCAGACACAGAGCCACTGATGCTGGAATCAATTTGAGTTGTGGTTTAGCAAAATATTAAGTTCAACTTTGGGACTCCTACAAGTGGTTTAAAAATGTGTTGCTGCATGACCCAAAACTTTGATCTGCATAAAATTTTTCTGATAGTTTAGCTTTGTTTAAAACATTTAATTGGGTTATGCTTGTGCTGGTTATATTAACAATTGTCTTTTAGTGCTGCAGTTACTTTGTACAGAACAGGAATCACCTGTCATCTAACAGCCAGCACAAAGCTCACATAAAGTTATAAAGCCAGTATAAGCTCTGTAGTTTATACTCCTACTATTTTCATCACATCAAAATGTGATCTGTAGAGATCCTGACATAGATCAAATTTCTACTGCTGATTGACCCAACAGCACATAAATCTGGTATTTGTGCCTATGGAAGCCTGTTCCTATATATGGATAAGAACATTTGCATCCTCTGAGTTTCTGAGTTTTGCTTCCTTGTCCTGTGAAGAAGTTAGCTGTGGCCCAAGTAACTGAGTGACAGTCATGCCATGCAATCACTGGATGCAAATAATCCTGCAAATCTAACTCATCTAAATGCTTCCATTGAAATAAAATGAGTAACATGAAATGAGGTGGCAGACTTTGTCATAAAGAGTACATAAGATGGAGCAACTGTTAATGTTGTTACTGGAAACAAAAAGCCAATGAAGGCTTTGATTTTTTTTACCACCAATGGAAGACACTGAAAGCTGAAATTATTTAAAAAAGATTGAATGATGCCTTTCTTGCTCAACTTTGTGGAACCGTAATACAGATTGACTGAATTCAGAGAAAAAACACAGGAGAAGTAATAAAAGAATCTACTGGTTTTGCTTCTGAATTCAGATTAGGTCATACTGAATATTATTTCATGGCCTTTCTCTAGTGGTTTGTGAGTACTTCCCAAAGTGAAAATACACGTTTTGGCTGATTAGTGGTCTACAGATAGATGAGCGCAAGCAGTGAAATATTCTGAGGTTGCAGAACACAATGTGAATCGACAGAGCTCTCCAGCACAGCTACAACACCCTCCTCATGACATGAGAAACATTATTTCACTGTCCTCATCCCCTTTGACTCGGATTTTGCTTTTCCCATGAGACTACTTCAGTCATGATGTAAAATTTAATGATAGCAATGTACATTTCACTTCTTAAGACATACTTAGGCAGAGAAAATGAAGGAGCACGCCAGCAGAGATCAGAGAAATCTCCATGGATCTGTAATACTCCATGGATCATGAAGCAGGGAAAGTGAATACATGGATGTAGGGAAGGTTATATGCAGTGCATGCATCTGTTTTCAACTATTTTCAAATTTGGATGATTTGCAACATAAATCTAGATAAGTGTATTGAGATTAAATTTATAGTGTCATGGAATAATCACTGTTTTATTTAACTGTATCATGAGGAGCAGCTAAATGAGCTGAGCAACGTTGCAGCAGAACACAGTGTTTGTCTGCCTTCCTATTTTTAGCTTCTTCCTGAAATAAAGGAATAAATGGCATAATTCTGAACCAGGGTTTTCTCGTGAACACCTAAACTACTTACTTAACTAAGATCCTGATAAGGAGAGAAATGTCAGTTTGGAAAATGCAGTGTAACATGGGTTATTTTTCAAGTCATTTAGAAAGAGTTCTCAGGAGTAAGATTCCAGGGTAATTACTCATGTCTGTCAGGGGCCTGCCCTGGAAGCGTTGCCTAACTTTGACTTGCTTCCAACCTGGGAAACAGCCAGGTTGCTCAGTGGAATTAATAAAACATTAAAAGGCTGTAGTAGCATAATTTAAACATGTCATAAGCATACCATCACCAAGGTTTAATTGAGGACTCCCCATAATCCAGATTTTTAAATCCGATGCTAGTTACTGCATGAGCTCGGTTCTGTTCCCACTGAAGTCAGTTGGAGTTTTGATACTGAGAAATTATTGTTCTTGAGTTGTCAAAGTCTGTACATTCTTTACTGAATAATTTATTACTTTCAGTGCTGCATGCACCAGAAACAGTTCTCGTACCATTCCTGTTCCCAGCTGTGAGAATAGCTGAAATCTGAGTGACCATCTCTCTATCTCACAGAACCTATTTATCTGGGATATTAATGATACAATGGAGGAAAATAAATTCCTTCAGAAGCTGAAGATTGAATGGTTATGTATGCATGCCATTTTGAGGGCCTAGAGACTATATTAATTGCCTGAACAATCACTGAGCCTGCCTGACCTGATGCAGAAATAGAAGCTCTCTTTGGAAGCCCAAAGGATGCTGCTTGCCTCAGTGTGGTTCATGGCTTAACATGGCTTTAGTGCATCTTACATTCTCAGTATCTTCCCAAACACCATAACACTAACTGTCTGCAGGCTTTTTGCAGTATGAAACCAATGGATTTAGGACAATGTTATGCTCCTAGCTACTCTGAGGACCAGTATTTAGGAAGAGCATAGATATGGCCTGCTGTGAGAACTGTTGTGATTTCTACTCGTGAAACCCTGGCCAAGAATGATGGGGCACTGGGCTGAAATTTGCTATGCTTGCCATGGCTTTTTTCCTGATAATGAAATGTTTCTGTTTATAGAGCTGTCAAATCTCATACTGCCACTTGCCTTCTGATTCTCCAATAGTATCCAGTAATGTTGCTCTTTCAGTAGTATTCACAGACCATCCTGGTTTAAACTGAAGGAGGAAACAATTTAATAAAAAACCCCAAACAAAACCCAAAGCCTCTTCTTAACTCTCTTTATCCTTTGCTACGGATTTATTCCTACTAAGAAAACCTTTTGAGGCATTAATCTAGAATTATATATCAAAATCTAGCCGTGTTCACATATTTTAAAAGAAGGCACTAAATATTGCTAGCAAACGTATTTGGGTAAATGAATATGTGCATGTAATAGTTTCAAATAAATGAAGATGTTACATTCAGAAACCAAAGTCAGGCAGTCTTAGAGTAGTTTTTCAATAAGAATAGGGAGAGAGCAGCAAAAGCAGGCAGGTTTTACTTCACAGCAACTTGATGTTGACTGTCACATGCCCACAAATTGAAGACAAAATTTTTGTATGCTTCTCAGGGATTTAAGTTCCAAGACTCAGCTTGGAGTTGCTGAATAGGAAGCTATGACAGATAACAGGTAATTTGTGATAGCAGTCTGTGCAGGCTCTTGATAATACAATGTGATTTGAAACTGGGTGCCTCAGTATAAAAGAAAAGCCAGGTACCTTGTTATGTGCTGTGGACAAAAACATAGCAAGATGGTTTCTGTGAGGAAGCACGTCAGGTTAGTTTGTGTGCAAAGTATTTTGAAGTACCTCACTTGAAACAGGGTTACAATATACACAGGGCTATTTTAAAAGAAATGGAAGTGATTAAGTATTCCCAAGTTGAAAGTAATTTCAACTCTGAGAATGCGTGACAGGGCCTTAGATTCAGGATCATCTTCATATACGAGTGAATTGGTAGATTCTTGAATCTCGTGTCATTCTAGCCACAGAACCTTCCTGCCATTTGTGGAGATGTTGAGTGTGCCATTGTGAGTTGTCACTTCAGCTAAAGGATGCTGGAGAATTTTCTGTCTTTTGTGAATTTGTCTAGTAGATGCATTAGCCATCTATAATCTTGATACTTCTTTGTGTGTATTGAAGTTATATTCCGCGTGTGTCTTTTAATTTGTGGAAGCCAGGAATAGTTTACTGAAGATACCTTTTACAATTTTGGAGTCTTGTTTGTTTGGGATTCTTCAAAGCAAATTGAAGGAGAGCAAGAATGTACATTCATTGCTATTGTTCTAATATCCAATGTTAGCCAAAATACCAGATCAGTTTTCATCTCCAAGCATTTTAAAGATGTCTTTTTTCCTTATTCACAAATTATCATCTTAAGTTCCTAGATAAATTAGGCAGTTGCCTGAGACCAGGGAGAACTGGTACCTTAATCAGTGTTAGCACTTAGAAATTTCAGGGTGGTGGTGTTTGTTTTTGTTTTTGTTTTTTTGTGTGTGTGTTTGTTTTTTTTTTTTAAATAATGTGTGACTCAGATACTCACTAAATTAAAAATTTCTGATTCTTGGTCTCAATGGTTTGGCCGCTCCCCAAATAATTGAGTGGGCTGGATGAGGATCACTGAATCATGTCTAGTCTGGCAGGAATGACTGTGTAAGAACTGCCAGCATGTAAATGGAGAGGTCATGGGATGCTCTGGAGACTAAGATCTCAGTCTAATTAAAGATTTAGTGGTCGCAGGTCAGGGAGGCTCCTTTGGAGTTGGGTGAGCCCATTATCAGACCTGAGACCTTGGGGCTGCCACTGAAAACTTTTATCTGCATTCCAGGCAAAGTACGTGAGCCATCATGCTGAACCAGGGAAAGCTGGCAGGCTCGATAAAGAGGCTTTTTTTTTTTGTTGACTCTTAAACTGTGACAACAAATATTTGATTTTCTAGCTAATGAATCATGTCTTGGCTTGAGAAGGCTGGTATCACTGTAAACCTCTGCTGGCTCCAGAACACTTATCCTGGCAAGTCTCCTGTGATGCCTAGATTGATTGGCATCTAGGGAAAGGCCATGGTGAGAAACTAGTGCTGATACCAATGACTCAGGTTTGGAGTGATGCACCTGTGATTAAGTAGCTGCACTCCCAGTTATACTGCCACAACCTTGGGAAGTAACAGGGCAAGGCACTGCTCTCAGGCTTGCATCAGCTCTGGCTTCCAGATTTGTACGTGTACATTGTTTTCTGTGCTGTTCACCAACGATCTAGCTCAGTTCCCCTGAAATGTAATGGCAAAATCCTTTGCAACTCCCCCGGGTGCCCGGCTCATTTGAACCGCACAGTTCATCTGGTAACAGTAAGTGACAAGCTGGTGGCTTAGAGCTCCATTGACTGTGTGCATCTGCAGAGCAGAAGGCATATGTTATTTGTGTGTGTTTGTGTGTGTGAAATTGGGTATGCATACTGTGAAATGCTGTCAATCAACAGCAGAGCAATCAGACAAAGAGCTTTTGTTGCTATATCTTCTTTCGAGGATCTTGTGATCAATATGTAATCACCGTGAGAAAGAAGCAGAAGATTCAATGCTCCTAGAATATATATATATATTTCATTAGTAACAGAGCTGGATATCTTTCCTGAGTGTAATTACACTCAAGTTGGATGATATAAAAAAAAAATCAATAAACATTGATAAATTGGTAATGTCAAGTTTCGTTTATTCCGATAACAGTATTTATTTAAGTGGTTTTAGTTTTCCCTTCAGTGCCTGAAAATGACATCAATGCTAGGGGAGAAAGGGATAAATGTATGGGAAAAGAAAAAGAAACCTGTCAAGTATCAGCATTCTTACTTAGCATATTGAAGTCTTCAGCCTCAGGGTTTGAGGAGCTGGAAAGGAGTCCCAGCTGAGCCCAGCACCAGGGCCTTTGCTCAGCTGATGGGTACGTTAAGTTGGTACGACTCGATGCATACTACAGTCTGTTAATTTGTAGTAGATGAATCTCAGCTTGAGACCTGCTTGGATACGTGCCAGTGTCTCAGAACTCGCACGCCTATCCTAGTTTGCCATCTCGACGGGGATATCTGGCAATAAATAGATTTGGAAACAGCATTGCTTTTTTACCTCTAGAGGGACCACCAGGACCAGAGATGAAGCCTGCCACAGGCTGGCCATCAGCCCAGTGCACTCCTTGCTCTTCCTGACCTGCTCCGCTCGAAGGCAAAGCACTCCAGGCTTTATCAGATCAATAATAAGGAAATAGTGAAAGGAGAGGAACGGCGGGGAGCAAAATTGTGACAGGAACGGCACTGGCAGCCTGCGAGTGCTGGGCTGCGTTCGGGGTGGTGAGAAATCCCTCTCCACGCCACTCGGATGTCTCCTGCACCATCCCCTCTTCTTCTTCCTCCCCCTGAGAGGACAGTGTAGGCAGAGGATTGTACTTGTGCATTAGGGTTATTACTCCCTATCATTTGTAGTTGCGGTTCAAACCACTTGGAACCAGTATCCCTCTCCAGTCTGACCTGTTCCACCGCAGCCAGGGCAGAATGAGCCCTCAGAAAATGGTGGGTTACGTGATGCCTGGATATCACTGTAGCATTTTTGATTCTGTGTCTCTGCATTAAGCAACTGCACTGTGAAATTTCTGCTATGACCAGTTAGGGTAAAAAACTCAGCACTTTCACAAAAAGTGAGAAATCACTCACTGGCTTCTTGTTTAGCATAAATCAAGGTGAACATGGTCTCTCTGTTTCCGTATCTCCAAACCAGTCCGAACTTGCTCTTCAGCATGACTACACTTTTTCAAGCAAAATTCTGCATGGTTTCCTCCTACCTGTTGCCAAATATGTGTCTGTGATCTGATTTATTTACTTTTGATAAATACTTACAGTGAAATGCTTTGAATACATTTTGAGTTTTTTGATCTTAAACCTCCATAAATGGAGAAAAAAAGCTTTAGGTGTGCAAATACAGTAATATAGAAAACATCCATATGAAAACACTGTGTAGCCAGTTAAAAGATTAAGTTGAATTAACTTTGTGATGAGCAGAGTCCTTCCTCTTCAGCTCAGAGCTCTGGGTCACGATTGGATGACCATGCAATGCACATTTTTGTTAGTTATGTTGCTCTGTCCTGACTGTTAACATAGCTGCGTTTTACCTAGGATGACTTAGTGTTGTAGTTACTGATATTTGGAGAGTTGAAACTTCTGTTTTCTCTTCATATGGAATACCTGGACTACGTATCTTTTTTAAAGTTTACACTGAAATATTTACCTGCGAGTCCTCATGATAGTCTGTTGACTGTAGCCTCTCTGCAGCAGACTGGAAAAGAGTGAGGGACATTGGAAAAAATGGAAGAAAACTTTTACAGTTGTTCTACACCGGCTCTCAGGGACAAACTCTTGAAAGAACTGAAGAAGAATGGCCTTGCTATTAAGGTGTTAGACTGGTAAGTTGATGATTTGGATATATGTGTCAGCTTTGCAACATACCACTTACCTGACCACGGGCAGGTCATTTAATCTCTCTGATGAAAATAATAATACTGCTTTTCTGCTGTCTACTATGGCAGGCTTTCAGGATATTGATTATCTAATGCTTTGTAGAGCTCTGAGCACCGCTAAACCTCGAATGGTGCAACACTGCAGGCATTGCTGCGCTCACCGATCATCCCTCATCTGCTTTATGTGCTTCTGCTATGCCTCTAGAGGAGAATGGAAAGACAGGGGAGAACGTGACTTTCTGGCGTGTTTTTATTCCCATCTTCCCTCACCGGATGTCTAAGTTTGTGGAGCAACAGCCTAACGTAGCAGGTGAGCAGCTGCGTGCAGGGGACTGAATAACGCTTGGTGATTGCAAAACGGATGATTGGAAAAAACCCAACTGCAAAATATGCCGTATTAAATTCAGGACTTCTCAGTTGTAGACTGTGTTGTGTAAATAACAAAGACCAACAGGTGCTCCAACATCTATAGGTCTAGATAATGAAGTTCATGTGCTTTCACCGGCTTGGCTCACATCCCTGCAAAAATCCTCTCTTGGGGGGTCTTTTAGGAGAATGAGCTGTGTCTACCTTGGGCTTGATCGGACACTTCTCAGCTCTTCTCCAGCGAAAATGGCAAAGAGGAAGAGAGGGGGCAGTTACACGAAGTATGAGGATGGCTGTAGCTGCAGGAGAGAGTTGGCATCACCACTGGTTTGCCTACTTCGAGATTCATATTTGAGCAATAAACTGAACCCTGAAAGAGAAAATTGCATCCAGATTGGCCACAGTGGCGGTCCTTTTTGAGCAGAGAACTGGGCAAGAAGTTTACAGGTACTGAAGACCTTCTGTTTCAGAGTGCTAATAGTAGTTATTCACTGTTCAGGAAAACTAGGCTAGTAGTTCATTCCTTCCTTCTCCAATCACCTCGTTTAACAGCCATTTTGGTTTTTTATGGGTCTTAGATAGTAAAAAGGCAGTTTTGTCTCCTTTGCTCCTTCTGCTTTTTGGAGCTCTTTCAGCTACCTTGATCATGAGGCACCTGCTTTTCTTCAAGACAAAAACTGGAGATCAAAAATCCTGCTCAGTCATTCTTTGGTGATGGTGGGAGGATTTCACACAATCCTCTAAGAGAAACAGGAGGCTTTAATCTGCAAACAACATCCCACTAAGAATTAAAATATTACACTTAGATCTCTGTGTGTTTATCATAATTCACTACAAGATTTAAAAAATTTTGCTGAAATAAAGACACAGGGAGAACTGAAGAAATTTGTCTGGTTTAGAAGTACAGCACAGTAGTTTTCTTGCAACTATAAACCCATCTCAATCGATAGGGATTATTTAGCATAATTTCCTGTGTGTTCAGTAAACGGGAAGAAAAAGGCCATGATGCTTAAGGAAAATGTAGTAGGTGCATAGGTGAGTGAAGAGCAGTTGAGGTTTTTTTCTAATAGTGAACTCAGATTATATGATGAAATACAAAGATGCTGGGAAGCCAAGTGCAAAGCTTCCTTGCACTTCAGAAAATCTTGATATTGAAGCACATCGAAAGTTCCATTTGTAGCCCATTTTGTAGGGTGCTCATTTTTATTGCTTTTCACAAAAAAGTATTAACGTTTCTGTAGTTATTTTCTTCCAATGATTGACTTTCATCTTCAGCACTGGCTGCTTTTAATTCATAGTTCCAATGCAAGGTATGCTTCATGGCAAAATATTTCTTTAAATGTTATGGTCTCTGTTCATCTGCAAATTCAAGCCCTACGTGCAGCAATAAATTGGTCTGTTGTCAGTTAATCTTCAGTATCTCTACTGAATCTGAATCTACCCAGAGTAAAAGCTGGTTTGCCCCCTGTTGGTTTGGAGAGAGTCTCCTCCTTCCCACTCCCACCCTGGCTCACTCGGACTCACTGATGCCTTTAAAAAGGATCTGAGGAACACTCCTCTCTTCTGGCCATGTGTTTCGCAGCACTAACAAAGAGCAGGTTTCACAAAAGAATCTCTCCTATTTTGTCTCTCTCCAAACCATTCATTTGAATTGTAATATTGAATTACTGGAAACAGTCTTGCAAGGCAACTGAAAGAATTGCAGTTAAAGAAACAGGCTCTTGTGTCATGGCACAGGTCTGTTCTTGACCCTATGGGCATCTATGCATTATACACAGGGTAGAGAAATGCCGAGCTCCTGATATTTTCTGATTGGTGTAGCTGCCTATCCAGTTAGCTGAGAATGGCTACCGAGTTTCAAGCTGGCCAAAGCTTTTTTTGACTTTCCTTTTTTTTGGAGAAATTCTTCCACAGAACGTAGGCCTCCCCGCTGGTCTGTCTTACTGTTTCCAATAGTGAGTGATGCTACTCAGCTTTTCTGCATGGCTGGGTGGTTGCAGTTGCTTTTCCAGTGAGCAATGCCATCATGGAATGAGATTTGTTTTCCAGGAAACCTTTGAATTTGGTTAGTTCCTTCTGTAAAGTATCTGGCTCTAACTTTAATGTCTTCATAATGCCCAAGGGACTTATTTTTGCAAGCATCTCTAGTCTTCCCTCTGCTAATTTGTAAGAACAGCTCAAGGTTTTCTTTCTTGAAAACTGCCTCATCCCTTCCCCACGCTACCTTTTTATGTCTCTACAGCTTGCTTATAGTCAGGGTATTGCAGGTTGTCACTCTTAGGAGAAGATAGTAGTGATGAAGATGGCGCTTTTTAAATTTTTTTCTGGTGCCATCCTGTTCTTGCATCCTGTAGATACAGAGTGACCAAAGAGCAGGAAGCAGTTTCACGGCAACCATGCTCTTTTTCTGTCTCTTTTTTTGAAGATTATGCAAAAAGAAAGTAGCAGAAAAACTGCAGAGTCAGCCCTGTGTAATGGCTTTGCTGTTCTCTTGGAGCACTCCTTGGGTATTTGTTCTATTTTTAATCTCTCAATCGTATCCTGCTATAGAAACCAGTCTTTCACCTCTCCCACCTTTATCAGACCCTTGGAAAACCCCACAGACAGCATTACTGACCATGTTCCCTGTGACCTCTTCTGGGGCCAGTGGTTTTCCATTGTTTCAACTATTCTTAAATAAAGGGACATTACCCTTATTTAGCTGAAAGCAATGTGGGTATCACAACCAGTGGCTTCAGAAAGGTTTTGCGACTGTTGTTGGCAACTCATCAAAATAAAATGGGTTTTAGGGATGCCAAAATAACCTGTTCCACTGCCCAACAGAGTTGAATTCTTCATCATCATCATGCACTGAATTTGTTACCTCCATTGCTGAACATGCAACTCATGCAAGCTTTTACTTGTGTGAGTCAGCTTCTACATTGTTGGAAGCTTTTGCAGAATTATGTTCTAAATCAGTTATATGCTCACAAGATGTGATTTCTCATAGCTGGAAAAACATGTAGGCGCTTTTGATTGCTTTGAATTTTATTTGCTCTCATATTTAATGTTATAGTTTTGTAATCTTTCAGGCAGCATGCCCAGACAATTTTTTTTCTTTTAATTTCCTTGTTACAGAATGCTGTATAGAGGTTAATTTTCCTGCAGCAGTTTTTGAATTCTAAAATGCCAAAATCACTGCTTGCAAGAACTGCCTATTTTATATTGATTTTCCATCTTTAGTGCTTCTGCTGCTCTGCTCTGGATACTCAGGCCTCTTTAGAGGGATTAGGGAATCCTTAATGAATATAGTTTTTTGCTGTATCCTCCTTTTTTTTAAAAGGTTCACTTAATTTTCCTGTACATTGAAGTGCTTCTGGGTTGGCTTTTTGTTGTTGTGTTTGTTTGGGTTTTTTTTTAATTATTTTTTTTTATTTATTTGGAGTGCAAATACAAAGGTACCTGAAAACTTGGTTGCCCTATCCAAGGTAAGGAAACCTGTTACTGCTGTGGAGAAGTCCCTTCATGTTACATGGGATGAGGTCTCCCGTAATTTATTATTCTTCTAAGAAGGCTGACTTTAACTTCTTGGATAAGGAATGTGATGAACCTTCTACCCACAGGTAGTGTTGTGGCTACTCTTTTAACCTTCCAAAAGGATCCTTACTCCCTCTGCATCTGAAACTGGAAGCAACTTTGATTTGGCTGCCTCATATGTCACATCACCACCCTCAGATCCCTTTTTCTTCTTCCTCTGCAGAGATGTTACAAGAATTAGCATGCTTACCTCTACTGTTCCTTGGCTTCTGCCCAGAGAAATGTCCATCAGATGTTTAGAGCCTTTCTGAATGCTGCAAGTCTAAAGACCTGATATGTCTATTGCTGGTATGCTCTGTTTTCTTAGCCTCTTCCTTTCCTTCTGCTCTTCTTGTCCCATCAAACTCAGAGAAGGAAGCAAGACTGATTTCTAGAAGGTTTAGGTGGCAGATTGAGAAATTTAATACAGACTGCTCCAGAGGAAAGGAAAAAATGGTTCTTACAGTTTTGAAATAAGTTAAGGAGAATGGTAAATATCAGTATCAGCCAACCTGCTGAGGCACAGTGGCTTGTCTCAGGGATTTGTAGGGCTGAGAGCTATCTGTTTGAGACTCTGAACCACACTTGTAACTCATAAAAATCCACTGTTGTGAGCAGCATTTTGTCTGTGGTAAATATATTTCTGTAATCCTGAGTTTTTACTGCCTTTCACCCTCTACAGTCATTAACACTAGTAATAAAAATGCATGCGTCTACATCAACACTTTTAAGCTACTTTATACTCTTCATATTTACTCTGGGATGGATGTAATCCAGTATGTCTATTATCCTGTAAAGCAAATGTCTGCCTGATATTAGATTACATTATGGTTTGCTGGTTTTCCTTTTCACAAAAAGGATAGAATTTAGGGGAAGTTACTGTAATTTCCTGTCCGTTTTTGTCCAGCATGCGAAAGTAGACTGGGACTTAAAACTAGGCCCAGTGACTGTGGTGCTGAGATCTACAGCTATTAAAGGTATGTAAATGCTTTATTTCCAGTAAAACTAATATCTCACAGTCTGAAGCACTCTGATAATATTTGATATTCAGACTCCAGGCACAGACACACCTTCACTTAACTGCTGTTAACCTTTGATTACTGCTTCTTTCCTAGAGGGTTCCACCTCCAGAAAACACTGACACAAATGAGTGTCAACTGGTCAGCTCTAGTGGTTCAGCCACACAGACAGTAACACCAGTGGGAAGGGGGCTTAGAACTTTAAAAGAAGAGTGAAATTTGATCCTGTAAAATTTCACCCTACTTTTTAAATTTAGATTTTGGACAGGTTCCCGAGCCACTTTTCTATTTTGTTATTTATTGTTCGCAACAGAGAAGTGCCGTGGGAAGTTATGTCAAGTCACAGAGAAGGATATCATTTTGCTGGGTGCTGTATAGATACAGGCTGAGAAGAGGGTTTGAAGAATTATAGTACTTTTAGTTTTCCTTTTTTTTTTTTGACATTGATTTAAATTATATCATTACAAAATGCCTTAAATCTGTATAAATCAACTTTTCAAGGGAAAGGAAAAGGAACTCTGCAGCCTAAAGTTCACCCTTTCTCTTATACAAAGTTAATGAAGTCAATGCAAATATATTTTCCATAGAGGAAGCTACGTTTACTTGGTGTTTCCTGCTGACTCTGTTTTTACATTGTTCCTAGTGCTCTGTGCTTGTTTTCCATCTGCTGCCTGAAGACTCCCCATTTTACTTAGGTTCCCTTTTTTCTCTTCTCTTCTCTTCTCTTCTCTTCTCTTCTCTTCTCTTCTCTTCTCTTCTCTTCTCTTCTCTTCTCTTCTCTTCTCTTCTCTTCTCTTCTCTTCTCTTCTCTTCTCTTCTCTTCTCTTCTCTTCTCTTCTCTTCTCTTCTCTTCTCTTCTCTTCTCTTCTCTTCTCTTCTCTTCTCTTCTCTTCTCTTCTCTTCTCTTCTTCTCTTCTCCTCTTCTCTTCTCTTCTCCTCTTCTCTTCTCTTCTCTTCTCACTTCTCTTTTCTCTTTTTTATTTTTTCCCTTCTTTTTAACAATTACAATGAAAGCAGTGGTCAAAACTTTGAAGTGAAATCATGTGTAGGGGGGTCAAAATGGAAGAATTGAGCTGTAGTCCAGCTGAGAAAACCCAGGGGCCCATGTATCTGGATGACAAAGTAACTAGGATAAGGAGAGAATGTTAGTTGTAATTAAAAAGTCTGTTTTCAAGGTTTGAGGGCAGATTTAATGTCAGGGGACAACATCCAATTTCCATAATAAGTTCTAAAGGCAGCTGGGAACACATCTCTGAGGAGTAACATGTGTGTCCCTTTTCCCCAATTATATCAGAGTAAGTGGGGGCTAAGTGGGAATGACAGTAAGCTGATATGTTAGCTTTGACCTGTCCTACAGTTACACTTCTGAAGCATAAAATCTCACTTTTCTAAGTCAGTTTTCTTGTTCTTTTGTGAAACATACCATGGCTCCTATGAAAACATAGGAAAATTTTTACTGTTTAGAGTTGCTAGGTGGCATTTCCAGTGCTGGAGATACAGAATAGAAGAAATATGGCCAGAGACAAGGATCTGGAGAAGGACAGTCATAATTTGAGTGTTGTGTTGTCTTCTCCCTTTCTCCCAGTAGCAAGCATAGATGGCTTGTCACTGGTTAGATCTGCATGCCTCACCATCGCCCACCGCTATCACCCATCAACTATCACTCTCCATTTCTCCTATGATCTTTTTATTTATTCAGTAATTAATTTTCTACAAGTACTTTTTTTCCCTCAGTGATCCTTATATACTGGTGGAGCATCTAACAACAACTTGACATTCCCACATTCCTTTCAGACAACGTCTCTGTACCATCTCCAGTCAACAGAGCCAAGCAACTGGCATGTTATGATTTCAGCTCACGGTCCTTAACTCTTTCACTGTTACATTGCACTTCCACATCCACTATTTTTCCTGTTATGTTTTTTCACTGACTTAGGCTAACTGTTCATGGACAGGGACCATTTTCGTTAGGTTCACAAAGGCTTATAGGAATGCTTATTGATTCAGTACTGCAATAAAAATAACAAGCATTAAATGATAGAATGCTTGTAATCATAATAATGGAAAAGTACAGGACTGGAGAGGATCCTACAAAACAAGAAAAAAAAGTGGAAACTCAAGAAGCAAAATAAACAAAAAAAAAGGACACTGAAATGAAGAAAAAAATCCAAGAGAAAAATGTAAACAGGAACAGATGGGAAGTAACAAACTTAACAAGAAGGTAAAGAAATTTTGCAGAAAAAAGATATGAGAGGTGGAGAAAGAGCAAGAGAAATGCCCAAAGATGGAAATAACAAAAAAATACAGAGTTGTGGCACTTCTTATTCAGACAAAATTTTCTGATACCTTTCCTGTGAAAGGTTAGGAATCTGGCTTTGAAATCTTCATACAGACAAAATTAATGAACTTCATCTGAGGAAGGTAAATGCATGTCATAAGCATCATTAATCTTTGGGGAACTTCTAGCACTATTATTAGAAAAAAATCTGTTTGCTTCTAAGTATATGTTTATAGACTTAGCATATTAATTACTTAAAAAATGTATTTGAGTCTGCAAAGTCAAGTTTGCTGGTGATACTGAGTAAAAATCAAATTAATAAAGACCAGAGGTTCTTTTGAAGAGTTGCACAAAGATCTCATGCTATTATCAGGTGATTACATGGTCAATGAAATTCGTGTAGATACAAGCAAAGGTAATGCACGTGGCAAAAAACAATCTCAGCTTTAAATACACAACGGTGGATACTGAACTAGCAGGTACTGTTCAGAAACTTCAGCAGACAAGCTGGAAGATGATCTTGGTGTGCTTGCATCTTGAATACTGAAGGCGGTTCAGTTCTCCCTTCTCAAAGAAGAGCAGAGACTGGTAATAAGGATAGACGAATATATGGGATGGTTTGAATATGAAGAACAATTAAATAGGCCATGATTTTTCTGCATAGATAAAGGACAGATAGGTGAAGAATATGATAACAACATGAGTGGCACGGGGGAAGAAGAGAAAATGATTGCTTATTGTGTCTTCTCATCCAACAAATAGGTGACATCAAATAAAACTAAAAATAAAACTTTCTCCCATTCAAAATTAGTACATTCGAAATAGACAAAAGGAGCAACCCATTCCATAACTCATGATGTCATGTTAGACGAAAAATACTGTCCAGTTTCAAACAGCAACTGGAGAAATTAATGGAATAAAAGAGTTGTTAAGAGTTGTAACATGCAAGGATACAACCATTAGCTGGTGGTAAACTACAGATCCTTAGACGTTGGGATTTTTTTGGGAAGCATCTTGCTCTGGTCTGTGCTTCTTCCTGCGAACTTACTTGGCCAGTGTTGGAGATACTGGGTTGGATGGTCCTTTAAACTGACTCATGATTTCTCTTTTTATATTCTCACATTTTCAGCCCAGCCTTTATGATACAGCCTTTACTTTTTTACATCATCTCTGTCAAGGGTGTGCACGCAGATGGACAGTGGTTTACACTAAATGATTGAGGGCATCAGGAAGGTAAAGTGAATCAGCTGGAAAAAAATGTACCAATGGCCCCAGGAGTGTGTCACCCTGTGGGTGAAAATTTCCAAAGACAGTGGCAGGGACCTGCCGGCTGAGGTGGAAATTCTCACGTAAGGATGTAGTCAGCAAAATGGAGGCCAGTGGGGAAAGAGTCAAACAGGGTTGGGTTGCTTATTTAGGGTGGTGGTCGGGCTGGGATATAAAATCAAGCAGACAGGGCTGTTGCGGAGTCCCTGTTGAGCAGCCCCGTGCCTGATCAATGCAGCCTGGAGCAGGACAGACCACACATCCCCAACAGGCTTGCAGGATTCCTGCCTCACTCAATGCACAGGAAGAACAATGTTTACTTACTGAACAGCTATTCATTATGTTGTTGCTTTCTCATTGTTCTGCATGAAGCTTGTACCTATACCTTCTTCATGGCAGTCTAGTTAGACCCTTTTTGAAAAGATAAGCATGAATTTTCTCATGGGTGCGTGATGGTTATAAGGATATTTGTCTTTTCATTAATACTCTTCTTCACAAAATATCTTTGAGGTAAGTGCTGTCTTCCCCTTACAGAAGTGGATCTAGAGCATGAGGAGAATAAAACTGGAATTAGTGTTGGGTGCCCAATTTAAGAAAACTAGAAGGTCATTCTTCAGAGAATTCAGCATGTTACTTCACTACGCATATTGTGTTGCCCATTGTTGTGGGTAGCAGATCCAACTGCTGTGTACTTCTGTGCATTGGGACTAAAAGTAGCTTTTATTGAGAAAATGAGGCACTCAAATTCTGAAGAGATGTAAAAGGGTGTTTCAGTGACCTGGTCAGCATACCAGGGGACTCCTAGAAAAGGCAGGGATAGAACTGTATTCTCCAGCATACCATGCAGCTGCATTAACTGTGCAAAGCTGTTCTTACTATTGCTGTAATCCCCTGCCCTGCCCACGTCACGTTTCCTGGCTCACAGACAACGTTGTCCCTCACAACACCGCCCAATTCAAATCCATAGAGAGTTATTCTCTGAAAATGGAGGAAGGGCTGCATATAAACAGGGAAGCTGAATAAAGGGCTTCAGGGGCAACATTAGTTCTGTTATTCTTTAAGTTTTTGACTAAGT
Source organism: Tauraco erythrolophus (assembly GCF_009769465.1). NCBI lineage: Eukaryota > Metazoa > Chordata > Aves > Musophagiformes > Musophagidae > Tauraco > Tauraco erythrolophus. The sequence continues at coordinate 17,874,744 of NC_141473.1, read as the reverse complement.
AACTCTTTTATAAACATGATTTCCCAGCTTCATTAAAAATTCCACAGATGAATGATTCTATCAGATTGCGACGTATTGACTCAGTTGTGTCATCAGCTTGTAGTTTCACTCTCATGCACAAACACTTTCCTATGTCTCAGACTCGCCTCTCTCCTCGTTTCCTCCATTTGTTCACAATACCCATTCCAGTTGTCTCTCAACCCTTAGGCTGTTGACAACAAGTTTTTCCTCTTTCCCATATTCCTCAAAGTGGATTCCTAGTCTCAGTACCTTTGCCTCAGTAATTTGTCTAGCCACAATGCCCCATCTCGCAAACCATCTCTTCTGCCCATAGCTTGTGGTTCCCCTCATGCATTCCTCAACAATTCACAATTCTAGCTTGCCTCTGCCACCAGTAGCTCCTAACAAAATCTCCTTGCCAAGACAGTCCTTCCTCTTCTTTTGCATCTTTCTTGCCACGCCCTTTGTCCCAAACTTGCTTCTTCCTCGACATCTACTTCTCCGAAGTATTTACAGAATGTGTATTTTCCATTCAACCTTCACTTTACTAACTTAAACAATATGTTCACCATTAAATACTAGCATCAGTGTAAAAGGGTAAGGTTGTAATTCATCATAAGCAAAATTAGACTGGGAACTACAAGGATTCTGGCTTTCCATGGAGTGAAATTCTACAATAGCCTTTCAGAGAGAAGTGAAAAGAGGTATCCTCAACTATTTTCATCTGTAGCTGCAAGGAAGTTCTATCATGCTCAGAGATAACCATATCTTTGCAATTTTAGCTGTTAATCTCTAATAAATTCCTGCTGAGCATATGTAAAAGTAAGTATTGCATAAGCTTATGAATTGTTCCTCCTTAGAGAACTGTTGTTCAGGAAGGCAAAGGAGTATCCTTGATACAAAAACAGGTCTCTGCCAAATTTCAAGTTGCTGCTTCCAACCAGGTAAGGAGGAGATAGCTCTGTCAGAAAAAGTGCCACTATATAATGTAAGTAAGTTTTAGTGTAAGGAAAATAATATTTTTTTTCTTCTTAGCTTATTTTAGGCTTACAGAATCACCGAACTGGTGAGGTTGGAAGGGACCCCTGGAGATCATCTAGTCCAACCTCCTTGTTTTGCTGAACTTCATGAGATTCCTTTCTGCCCTTTCATCCAGCCTGTTGAGGTCTCTCTGAATGGCAGCACAAGCAAATGGTATATCAACCACTCCTCCAAATTTGTATGGCTTGCAAACTTGCTGAGGGTGCACTCTGCCCCATCATCAGTCTTTAATGAAGAGATTAAATAGTACTGGACCCTGCATTGACCCTTGGGGTCCAGCACTAGTGACTGGACTTCATGCCACTCATTGCAAGCCTCTGCATCTCTGAGCAGTTCAGTTTTCAACCCAACTCATTGTCCACTTATCTACACCACGCTTCATCAGTTTGTCTATGAGGATGTTATGAGAGACAGTGTTGAAAGCCTTTGCTAAAGTCAAGATAAACAATATCCACATCATCATAGAAGGCCATCAAGTTCTTCAGGCATGATTTCTGCTGACTACTCTTAATCACCCTCTTGTCCACCATATGTTTCAAATGATTTTTCAGGTTCTTTGCTCCATCACCTTCCCAGGGATGGAGGTGAGGCTAACTAGCCTGCAGTTCCCTAGATTCCCCAGATGAGTGACTGGAAGCCTCCAGTTGCCATGACTTTTCAAAGATTATCAAAAGTGGCCTCATAATGACTTCAGCCAGCTCCTTATGCACTCATAGGGAGCATCCTATCAGGTCCCAGGGACTGTATGTCCAGTTTGTTTAAATGTTCCCTAACTCGATCCTCATCTCTGAATTTTTGCAAGACATTCAGCCGAAGATTGAAGCCTTCACATCAAACATAGTTTGTCAAATTGCAGCCAACTGAAATCTGGTGCTTTGGAAGGAAGATGGCTTGTAACAAGTGATGCTACCAGTATGTGACGTGTGTGTGTGAATGTGCTTGACAGTGTTCTTAACCCATTAAAGATGGTAGTCAGACCATGTACGTTTAGTTATGTAATGGTTAAATATGTAAGTAAGAAATAGTTGCTTACATTCCCTCTATAGTTAATGAGGAGAGACAGGCATCTCCGGTTGACTCATCCTACTTATTTTGGATTAATTCTACCCTTGGTGTCCTAGGGAATGACAATTCAGTATCTTTTAATTCTCTACATTGTATACCATGTCTTTAAGGGTCAATTCTACCCAATTAAACTTCAAGCACAAAATACCCTTTGGTTTTAATGAGATTTCAGTATACATACACAATTTTTCTAGCTGCATTGTCAAAGGCTAAAATTCTTCCTTGCTTTGATAAGGGACATGGATTAGAAATAAGGCACAAGCTCTTTCTGAGAGTTTCTCAGTCTGTGGAAAACTATGAATCTGAAAGGTGGAATAAATGTTATCACAACTTAATAGATGGCAGTTGCACCTTTTCTGACACAGACAATGTAGTGCCTTCCAAATGTCAGAATTTGCTGTGAACTAGATCATGACAACAGGACACTGAAGAGCAGGACCACCTAGAAGATGGACTATAGTTTGATTTATCTGTTTGGATACAGTTTACTGGGACTTCCACAACAGTGCAGAAATGTGAGACTTTCCCATGTTCCTGCAGAGATCCTTTGTTTGTAGCTGTTCCCCACGTCTCTCAGGAAGCAGTAGGAATGTGCCAGCACATTTCCCATCTAAGAAGATGCATTCCTGGGTGCCAAATCTTCAGATGATACATGCTTTCCTGCTGAGCTGATCCTTGCAAAATTTACCAGCAGATTTAACTAATCTGAGTGGTTCTGGCATAGAGGAAAAATTGATAAGGCATGAGCTGTACCAACTCCAAAAAAAATCCTATCAGACAATGGACAACTGGACATGATTTATCCCTACTTTTTCTTTGCTGGTATAGTACTTTCAGCTATATTTGTCTGCTGCATATTTAGACAGCCCACATGTTGGCTAAACTGACCAACTGAGGTCTTACATGGTCCTACATGATCCCTTACTAAGAAAGAATTTAAGTTATATAGGTGTATTTAGCTTTTTGTTTATCAGACAAATAAACACTACCAACAAGACTGCACTCAAGGGCATGTGAGTGTGTCTCCATGACGCTGCTGGAAAAGAATTTGGTTGTAAAACAATAGAACAATAAATAAGGGATGGAGAACTTCGCAGCAAATTAGCAGTTATCTGTCAAAAATCCCTAGTCTCCTTGTCCACAAGGCTAAACAGGGCATGGATTGTCACACACAGGAGTTTCAAAGACATTTTTGTATGAAAGATACTGCATATTTCTTTTGGAAAGTATCGTTCCATACCATTGTGAATAAATAAACAAAGAAACAAACATACTGACTGAGGACCGCAATAAAAACAAAATAATGAACATTTTACTTAAGCCTGCACATCATAGCTTCTTCACAATTTGATCATTCCGAAATACTGCATTAGTTATTACACTGTACTATACTAGCCACTGTTCTAATTACTTACAGAGAATTATTTTTGCTTTTTTAGGAAATACAGAAGATTTCATATGATAATACGAGGTTGTTTTTAAATTACTTCCATGTTGATGTTTTAGGTATTTAGTGTTCTTTGATTGATAACCGCATGAAACCATGTCTGAACGATATATAATAGCAGTCATATATGAGCACACCCTTCTTCTCGATGTCCAAGTGGAGACCGGTCAGGAGTGGCGTCCCTCAGGGATCCGTGTTGGGTCCAGTCCTCTTCAACATCTTTGTTGGTGACGTGGACAGTGGCATGGAGTGCACCCTCAGCAAGTTCGCCGATGACACCAAGTTGTGTGGTGCCGTCGACACGCTGGAAGGGAGGGATGCCATCCAGAGGGACCTCGACAGGCTGGAGAGGTGGGCCCGTGCCAACCTCATGAAGTTCAACCAGGCCAAGTGCAAGGTCCTACATCTGGGTCGTGGCAATCCCAGGCACAAATACAGACTGGGCGGAGAATGGATCGAGAGCAGCCCTGAGGAGAAGGACTTGGGAGTACTGGTGGACGAGAAGCTCAATATGAGCCGGCAATGTGCTCTTGCGGCCCAGAAGGCCAACCGCATCCTGGGCTGCATCAAGAGGAGCGTGGCCAGCAGGTCGAGGGAGGTGATTCTCTCCCTTTACTCTGCCCTCGTGAGACCTCACTTGGAGTATTGTGTCCAGTTCTGGAGTCCCCAACATAAGAAGGACATGGACCAGTTGGAGAGGGTCCAGAGGAGGGCCACGAAGATGATAAGAGGGCTGGAGCACCTTTCCTATGAGGACAGGCTGAAAGAGTTGGGGCTGTTCAGCCTGGAAAAGAGGAGGCTCTGGGGTGACCTTATAGCGGTCTTCCAGTACCTCAAGGGGGCCTACAAGAAAGATGGGGAGAGGCTGTTCAGGAGGGCCAGTTGTGATAGGACAAGGGGTAATAGTTTTAAAATAGAGGGAGGTAGATTCAGGTTGGATATTAGGAAAAAATTTTTTACCATGAGAGTTGTAGAACACTGGAACAGGTTGCCCAGAGAGGTGGTGGATGCTCCATCCCTGGAGACGTTCAAGGCCAGGTTGGACGAGGCCCTGAGCAACCTGATCTAGTTGGAGATATCCCTGTTCCTTGCAGGGGGGTTGGACTAGATGACCTTTGAAGGTCCCTTCCAGCCCTAACCATTCTATGATTCTATGATTCTATGATTCTCACTGTCCTCCCTTCAGTGAACTGTGGAGTTTGAGGATGATATGGGATTGTATCATTTTATTGCCAAAGCGACTAAAGGCTGAGCCTTTCTTCACCATGCCCTGTGCTGTTGCTTTTTTTTTTTAAAAAAAAAAAATAAAAAATAATACAACAAATGTTGACAGAGGAAAATTTAGACTCAGTCCAGGAAAATCCCCTAGTTGCATGAAAGGACTTTGGGATACACTTGACATGTGGAATTTCTTTGATTATATGAAGTTACCAGCATAGAATCATTGGCAGGTGTGTTTGGGGTGAATGTCACCAGAATGATACTTCACCTTAGGGATTACCAACTCTTGGACTTGCCTTTTCCAGTTGTGTAGAACTGATCCTATATTAAAGAATCGCAGGTAGTTCATCATGGATGCAGCTAAGAGTCTGGCCCCATAAATCTAATCTTTTTAATCAGATAATCTGATAAATGTCCTTGCTGGAAGTGCAGGAGAATGCTGGGTGGCAGGGAACAGCTGGAATCCTTTTTAAGTCTAATTGCCTCATGCATGCCATTATTTTCATTTATGATACAGCCAACAATTGGACAGGACGTGTAGAGCGTACGCCACCTTTTAACATCAGTTTAGCCCTGCCAGGAAAGGGAAGAAGGGTCATTAATCCTTGACTGTATTTATGCGCATAGCACCCCACAATCATAATGCAAGCCAGCTCACCATTATCCTAACGTTGCTAATTAGGAGCAGTTCAGCAGACATGTCTGGTATTCTCTGAGGTCCAGCTGGTATCCAATTTCCAGCAGAGTTTGCCGAGAAACATGAAGGTCAAGTAACTTGCCCAAGGTTACACCCTAAGTGGCTCAGCTGGGATTAGGACGCAGATTGGCCTTGCTCCTAATCTTTTGTGTTATTAATCACTGTAGTCTCTTTCTGCAAATGCTTAAGTTCATATTTGTAGATTAAAAACATAATGTTATGAGCAAACACTTAATTTGGGGGAATAGATTTCATGAGAAGGAGATAATGAAATAGCATTAGCAAAGCTAACTCGTAACTGAAATGGAAAAATAACTAAGACTGAATTTTGCTTATGAGAGCTATTATTTTAATGGTAGTTGTACTTCTCTTCTTGATCTCTTATTTCTGGAAACTGTGCATATCTGGCCGCTCTCCCTTATCAACTGTCAATACATAGGCTGTTGAGGAGCATGATATTTCCTGAAATTTTTGGAGTTTTTGTATTTACCTTTATTATATCCCAAAGAAATTGCCTGACTGGCAAAGCAGAAACAGTAACAAGGTGGCTGTCACATGGTTTATTTGTCCTTTCGTCAAACTGTGATGCAGCATTTAGGATTATAAAGTTGTCACTCATCTCGTGTGTTGGATGGGGCACTCCATCTTTAAGAGGAAAACCAGCAACAGAGTTTTTAGTTAGGATGAGGAAATCCCTTGGATTTCTGTATCTCTAACTGAAAACCATGGCCAGTATAATGGAGCATGAAGCAGTTTATAGTGCCAGCTGGTTTTAATTAAGGGCTTAGCTTCCCCAATACAAAGACACTTCATTACAAACCAACAAACATGTTCACACCAGTAGTCTGCTCTGTTTCTGTAAACAGGAATGAGTACAACGTGCATGTCTGGAGAACTGCTTGGAAAGCCTTGTGGGGCACAGAACTAAAATAATAGCTAACACAACTCACATGGATTAAGGAGCCAGAAAAACAAAAACATCTTTATTTAGCCTGTTGTTAAACTACATCAACACAGTGTAACTGATCTCCTGCCATTAGGCAGCGAAATCCAAAGCCATGGGGCACAATTAAAAGGCAACCTGGCACCTGCTGTCCCAAATACACCTCTTGAAATAGCTAGAAAGAGACTATGAGTCTTATCAAGGGATCGAGGACGGTATGTGAAGGGTTTTCTATGGTAGGTTCCTACTTCAAAGTTAGCCCAGCACTATATGGCCTGGGCTCCTATATAAAGGGAGTTTGATCTCTACCTCCACTCTTCAAAAGTTACCACTTGATATTAATTATGTCAGCAAAAGTGCCAAAGATTAATAAACATGGAAGTGGGACTCATTTGCAGTGTGATTACAGATAATTAAATGCAATTACATAGTTGTGGGGCTACGCAGAAAAACTTGTGTTGTGATGCTGCCTTTGCCAGACCTGAAGCGCAGTAGAGGATCCGCTAGATAAGGTTCAAAATGCAAGATGATTCAAAATTTAGGAATTGTTGACTATATTAAACCAACAGATCATTAGATTTTAGTCTAAGAACAATGCTTTACAATCCGTTTGAAACCTCACAGGGAGTCAATGAAACAGATTAAAAATGGATGAAACTGGAGAGATTTCTGTCAATGTCTAACTTGATACCATGATGAGATATTAGATCAGCTGGAGACTTTTTCAAAGCAATTTCTAGAAGACCCAGATAAAATTCAGCATGTGGTAATATAGCAAATGTACAAAAAAGTACAAAGGTATCTGAGTAAAAGAAAGGAATCTCGTTTCTCATTAGATTCCAGGTTGGTAGGGATTCATTAGGAGAAGTTCATGAGCAGCGAGTGGAATGGAAGTTATCACTGTTCAAGCAGCAGGGAGGAAAGAAATCATGTCCAATTCTACACAGAGATATTTCCACAGAATTCAACAGGAAGCGGACACTCACACCTCAATGGTGTGTACTTCTCTCATTAGTTTTTGGTTTGAAGTGTATGTATGTATCTAAGGTTAAAATGCAGAGAGTCACATTGATATTAATGAGAAAAACATGTTGTGTTAGAAATGTCACCTAGTTCTTGAAAAAGAAACTCAATTTCCTAACAGATATCAAAGAAGGTACAAAGCTGTAGAGTAAGACAAAGAAATGCTTTAAGCTAATATAGTAGCATTCATTGCAGAACAAATTCATCTTATAAAGAACTAATTCTTTTAGGACCTTCATGAATGTAGACCTCACTCTGACTGATGGATAAAATGAGTCAGAGAGATTAAATGACCTGACCCAAAGTGTGCAGGTACGGACATGTGCGCCTAGGCAGTAAAAATATATGACAGGGCTCTACTGGCAGATACTCACAACTATTAGGAATGCAAAAATGGACAGAAGTTACGGTGTTATAGAATATATAATGCCATGTCTTATGTTATAGAAGAACTTAGTGATTTTAAGTATTTCAGTTTGTGTATCTGTGCCTTCCGAAAGGGAAATTAGCACCCGCCTTGCTAAAGAAAACAAGACCAGTACTCAGGATGTATTTTGTAATATTGCATCAGAAAGACAGCATGTGCAGTGGTGTGTGGTTTCTAGTTTGTTTGCTGCCAAGAATAAAATCTTCCCCATTCTGACAAAGGCTTGAGGACTGTCTTGTTTTCTCAGCATCTCTGTGCATTAACAGATTATTGTAATTCGCTTTGATTCAAACTTTTCTGTGTTTGCCAGTCCCTCCCATCTCATCTGGGCAACTGTATTCTAGCTCACTGCTCACATGTGGCTTCACTACTGATAAAAAGGCTGTTGGGATCCTCCATTAGTGCCTGCTGATGAGGAAGATGCTCATGTCACCAAACACATCCTGATAGCTCAGCTGTCACTGAAATGTGCAAAGTCAAGATGTCTCCTTCAGTCAGTTCAGACATCTCTCTCTCAGTCATCTGGCCATAACTAGTTTTCCAAAGGGTAACGGCCTCACCTCTGAGCCAACTGATTAGTGTAACCTGTCTTGATGTACGGGAAATGGGACAGGATGCTCTGGGTGGGTTAATGCCTTTTAGTTGTAATTATGCTCTAGATTCTTGCTTTTGAGTGTTGGTTCCTGTCTAAAGAAGACCTCACTTGGAGTACTGCGTCCAGTTCTGGAGTCCCCAACATAAGAAGGACATGGACCAGTTGGAGAGGGTCCAGAGGAGGGCCACGAAGATGATAAGAGGGCTGGAGCACCTTTCCTATGAGGACAGGCTGAAAGAGTTGGGGCTGTTCAGCCTGGAGAAGAGGAGGCTCCGGGGTGACCTTATAGCGGTCTTCCAGTACCTCAAGGGGGCCTACAGGAAAGATGGGGAGAGGCTGTTCAGGAGGGCCAGTTATGATAGGACAAGGGGTAACGGTTTTAAAATAGAGGGAGGTAGGTTCAGGTTGGATATTAGGAAAAAATTTTTTACCATGAGAGTGGTAGAACACTGGAACAGGTTGCCCAGAGAGGTGGTGGATGCTCCATCCCTGGAGACGTTCAAGGCCGGGTTGGACAAGGCCCTGAGCAACCTGATCTAGTTGGAGATATCCCTGTTCCTTGCAGGGGGGTTGGACTAGATGACCTTTGAAGGTCCCTTCCAGCCCTAACCATTCTATGATTCTATGATTCTAAAATCCTGATCCAATTTTCTGCTTTCTAGACCTTATCCTAGTTCCTAATGAGTGCTAGTTCCTAATCCTGCCTTTGATCTGTCCTGCCTGGGTTCCTAGCTCTGCCTCTTTCTCTTTCAGCCCTAGTTTCTGCTTTAAGTTAGCTTGCCTGACCTTGTTTCAGCTATGACTGTTCTCAATGCTGAAGACACTTGCATACATTGATCTTCACTTATCCATGCAAACTTTAGTTTCCATGAGACTAAAACATACTCTAAGGACAGTGGCTTTAGTGTTGTCTAATCAATAAATAGATATGTAGAAATCCTAGTTCTAGTACCAGGGCAAGCTACTCATGAAGGTGAATCTCATCTTTCAGCAGATTATTATTATCTGAGTTACATATGGTAGAGCTGTAAATACAGTGATAAACTTTTAAAAAATTTTGTTTACGCATTTCTAAGAATGCCTCTTCCATCTGCTGTCTGGCAATACTCCCCCATGCCCAAAGGATAATAATAAAGTAGTCTCTTACTCACTTCACATAATGGGATGGCAGAGACATGCTTTCTCCACAAGTTTCCAAAGAAGACTCAGTAACTTCCTAAGAATATTTCCTCACTCATACTACAGACTCTGCATGCAAGAGATCAGAAATTGTACTTGAAAAAGCTATGTTGAGAATAAGGGTATGTAGGATATCCAGTTATAACAGGGCCTCTTAACTGGATATGTCCATCTGGTGGGTGTATTAAAATAATTAACACGGGGAACTGACGTATGGAGTCTATTTAGCAGAGCATCATCTGGCCAAAAGCAGATTCCAACGGAGCTGTAGAAGAGGAGGGCAAATGCTGCTATTTTCCCAGCTTGTTCTCCCAGTGCACAGCAACCTGAGGCTCAGGGTCACCTTGATTCAGAGGCTGTACTTTTCATTTTAATGATTTCTTTTTGTCTTCTGCAAATTTGTCTCATAGCTTGTCAAATTCATGCGAACTCTTGATATCCTTCATTTCTTGTGAGAGTATGTTCCCTGATCTAACCCTTAATTGAACACAGCACCCCATTTATTTGTTTTGAACTGGCCTCTTGGTGACTTGATTTTATGCCTTCTAATTCCTTTATTATAATAAATGGTGAGCAGTCCTCCTTTGTTCACCTCCTTCATATCACTTCTATCATATCAGCTCCTAAATTATCCTTTCTCATGGCTGAAAAGTCTGAGTTTCTTCATTCTTCTATTAAAGTGATTCCATGTATTTCAGCTCCTTCTTTGTAACTCTCCTGGGTTTGTGATATCCAGATCGAGGAAGAGAACCCTGAACTGTATATAGTGTGGGAGATACTTCCATAGCCAGGATTAAAGTAGCAGCACTGTGATGTTTACTATTTCGTTCTCTACTCATTTTGAGGAGTAGAGAACCAAACTTTTTTTACAGACACTGCTACTTCTTTACAGGCATTGTTTTCTTACCAATTCCCTCACATCTCAAAGATACTTTTTCTGGGTAGTATTAGTCATTTTGGAGCCCATAACATTCTATACAAAATTACTATTACTTTTCCTTTTATATATTACTTGATATTGTACCATCTTCCAGCTTATTGCCAGATATCATCTTCCAGTGTATTGCCTAGTTCTTCAGCACCATAAACACTGTTTGTAGCCATTTGCAGAAAATTGTGAATTGTCAACATAACTTGTCAACTTGTCAACATCAAACTTTGTCATGGTGCTATTTCACCCTTCTGCTCCATGAATATACTGAGCAGAGAATTTTGTGGGACTTTCTGGTCACTTCCAACAAAATCAACTTTACATTCCAAAATACATAAATCCATATATTCATATATTCTATGCTTTTTTTAGAATTTCTATCAGTTTGCTCTATATGGACATATGACTCATTAGTTAATAGCTTCTTGGTTCAACTCACAAATCCTGTAAAAAATTGGAGTACCATACGCCATCTACATCAGTTTTAAATGAAAAGTTACACCTCGGACATAATCACGCAGCCATTTCATTCTTTATTCCATTATACCTCCTGGTTCTCATCTTATTGACTTTGTTGCCATTCATTTTGTTGTTCTGTAGTCTTTTCTGACACTTTGAGACAATTTAAGACAGTCTTTTACACATATTCCATAAAGAAGAGTTCTAATGCAGTCTGTTCTTACAGATGCAAATAATTCATTTTGATTTTCTCCTGCAGTTTTATCTTCTGAGTGCTCATTTTATACCTCGCTCATCTATTGGCTGTACAGATCTTCTGGAAGAGTTCCTGTTTCTAGTATTTTTCTTATGATGTGGGCTAAATAATTCCTTATTATAGCAGATTAAATTCAGAATCACTTTGTGGCTTTTAGTAAGTAAAGCTTAATCTTACGCATTTGTCTATTTCAGCATTTAATGTATTTATTAAATATATACTTTATAAAATGTAATCCATTGATATTTCTTTCCTGGCTTGTCTGAAATGAGATAATAAACCCTATTCTTATGTACTGCTTGGCAGTACCAGCTACTACTTAGTGTCACCAGAACACGTCCAATTATTATCTGTTTTTCCGTAAAACAGCAAGTTCTGAGTATGTTCATCAAGAGTATAGCAAAAAAAAAAAGGTCTATCTTCATGGTACAACTGGGCAGGCAACATCAGAGTTAGCAGAGGCTAGAAATCCATGGAGGAAGGAACCATGGACTAAGCATACTTGGATGAAGGAAAATTATGATTAGGAATTGACAGATCTTGTTTGACATCGGTAGGACAACTGCTTAGGAGGACGGTCTTTGAAATAAAAGCAAAAAAGAAGTGAGAAGCCTCTGCTATTTCATTTAAGAATATCTGGTTCATAGGAATTAAGAAAGATCTGTTCTGACACCAACAAAAAGCCTGAGTGAAGTAATCTTATTGCGACCCATAAATAGAAAGTGTAATCTTATAGATAAACAACATAATGTAAATGGAGGGTGCAAAGAAAATACATCTATACAATTCTTTTCCATACCAGTTCCCTCGTTAAAGGTGCTCACTTGGCTTTCTTGTATTATTCTTTTTTACTAATGTATTTTTACATAAAAGCTTTTTGGTGGGGCCTTTTGAGTTCATTCTTCGAATCTATTATTTCCATATGATCTTACAAAAAGCTCCAAACTGTGCCTGCTACTAAAATAAATAAGACATTGGCTAGGCAAAGTTCACTTTTTTTCCATAAAGTACAGTGTACTTGAAACAATGCTTGTATGAATGAGCTGTAATAGAAGTTCCATATTTCTTTCTCTAAGATAGAATATCAGTATACTGTGAAAATAAGAAAATTCCCTTTTTATGAGAAACCAGTTTCTGATACACTGGATTATTGGCTTTGATGATCAGATATTTTGCAATGTACAGTGAGGTAAAATAAACACCTTTTTAAAAAAAAAAAAAATCTGTTTTTTTGTTACGGTAAATAGCCTGGTTTTGTTTCATTGGTTAAAACAGTAGGAAAGCATAATGGCAAGGCTTCCTTTTCACAATGCATTGTCTTATAAACATAGCAGTATTCATGCTGACACCTAACAGTATCATTATTAATATCAGAACATCACTGAATTCTCATTACGGATTTATCTGCACATCTACAGTGGCACTGCAATACTGAAAGAAGTTAATAACTTAGCTTGCTTTGTGGGTTTCATGGTGCAAATCAGTCTTAGAGTTATCTAAACCATAATTGTTAAAATTACAGGAACAAAAGTTCAAATGAAAACAACAGCAGCAATGGTAATGTCGATAGAAAGAGAAACGAGTTTAAATTCATGGTAGGTTGAACAAAAAAATGAGAGAGAACCAAGACTACAAATGATCATAGATAAAAAACTTTTTAATTTTTTACTGTTTTCCTACACATACCAATAAATGTGAAAATCTGAATGAAATAATGTTTTCACTTTTAGCCAGGTATTTCCACTTTGTAATTCAAATATGGACCACAGTAGCAGTAACACTTCATTATTTTTGCCAACTAAAAAAAGCTCTGTCACATCTATGACCAAATTAAATTACTTCAAGCAAATGCATGATCAACTTCACATTAAAAAGAAGTGGTTTTCTTTAAAAAATTAAGAGTTCCTCAGCTTCACTCGGTGATCCGTGCTTGGTATTTGCCTCAGCATAGATTTTTGAAAATTGAATTATCTTTTTTTTTTTTCCCCCGGAGTATTTCTGAAGAAATCTTTAAGTCAGCCTCAATTATTTGGTGTAGATTCATTTCTGGTACAAGTAATTTCTGACAGTCCAGCAGATTATGCAATAAATTGATCCAGTCCATCCTGCTATCCATAAAGAATCTGGATATCTAATTGAAACCAGGGATGCAGTAGTCCTGTTGTTTGTGAGTGTGCTAATTTTGGCTGGGATAGAGTTAATTTTCTTCATAGTAGCTAGTATGGGGCTATGTTTTGGATTTGTGCTGAAAACAGTGTTGATCATGCAGAGACGTTTCCATTATTTCTGGACAGTGCTTACACAGAGTCAAGGCCTTTTCTGCTCCTCACCACCAGTGAGTGGGCTGGGGGTGCACAAGAAGGTGGGAGGGGACACAGCGGGGGCAGCTGACCCACACTGACCAAAGGGATATTCCCTGCCGTATGATGTCATGCTCAGCATATAAAGCTGAGGGAAGAAGAAGGAAGGGGGACATTAGGAGTGATGGCGTTTGTCTTCCCAAGTAACTGTTATGCACGATGGAGCCCTGCTTTCCTGGAGACGGCTGAACCTGTTGATGGGAAGTAGTGAATGAATTCCTTGGTTTGCTTTGCTTGTGTGTGTAGCTTTTACTTTACCTATTAAACTGTCTTTTTCTCAACACATGAGTTTTCTCATTTTCACCCTTCTGATTCTCTCCCCTATCCCACCGGGGAGGAGTGAGCGAGCCGCTGTGTGGGGCTTAGTTGCCAGCTGGGTTAAACCACATCAGTGAGACACTTGTGTATTTGAGAAAAGCATTGAGTTTTCAATTTTAAAACATCACATACATAGCACTAATTGCAAGAATAATAAAAAAGACATTATGAAAGCTGGGATTATGTACTGGGAGAGTACAAACACCTTTAAGGTTTCCAAAATACTACACAGCTTACATATGCTTCTGGAGACAATAGCCAATACTCATGAAAAAATCTGACTGCAGGTGTCAAAGCAACTTTTTTTTTTTTTTTTTTTTTGTGACAACTGCTGTAGGATATTACATGCTTCACAGAATATAGACTGTCTTGGAGTTGAACATCTTTTTCACAGGTTCTCGCGTAGTAAAATGGATGAAATTCGATTTGCCTTCTGAAAAAGAATGAAGGAATGTAGTATTATGTGGATTCAGTTCTTGCTTTTTAAGAATTTGGGAATTTAAGTGTGATGTGTACATATACCTATCCAGATGCATGATGTGTGATCTTTTGCTTCAGGAAAAAGAATACAGAGATATTCTAGCCCTCATGCAGCATTCATTGTTCCTTGAAATAGGACAGTGCCTGATGCTACTTTAAAGAAATCATATTCTAAGGATAAGATAAAAGTACTTAAAAATATCTAAGTTAGTGTTCATGCACTCCATCACAATTCCTTTCTGATGCCACATGAGGATCAACTGCCAGGATACTCAGAAAACGTGTGTGGTCTCCAGTGCTGTGCACTCGCTGCTGAAACGCTTTAGACAACTTTGGTCTCCCTTGGATTTCCTTGATGGCTTTCGGTTTAGTTTCTCCTCTGAGTGTGGTAGGGTGGCAGTTGTTGCATTCATTGGTCATCTCTTCAGTGGTGAATGTGTGGATTCAAAAAGATCTTTAAGGCAGCCTTTCATGTCATGGTTTGTAAGGGGCTCCTAGTATTCCTGCAAAATGAAAAGCTTGTAGACTATTAGGCAGAAATTTTGGGGAGCATTTTTGTGGAGGCTGACTCTCATGACTAAAGAGCTCTTGTGTTAATTTTGGGAGAAGCTATTATACAATGTCAATCTTTTTGGTGGTTTTGCCCATTGTTGTCACTTTTCATAGGATTGCTACCTTTCTTTTCTCCATATATTCCTATGCAAACCATAATCCCAATATAAATTTATTGTTAGAAGCATGTGTTTTGATGTCATCTTTTTGGATTCCTCCTGTACTGCAAAGAATCTCAGTGTATATGATAAATTACATGGTTGGCTTTCTTCTTTCTTTCTTTCTTTCTCCTGTTGGTGTTATCTCACAGGTTTTCTTTTTCTTTCTTATGCTTGACATACATATGTGTTGTAAATTTAAATAATGAAGCAATACACTACAGATAAAATATTTGTTTCTATCTTTATACGTGAATTTGTTGGGATGACAATACAATGTGGATTTTAATTTCAGATTAGGAATACTAGCATTCTAACACAAATTTGATACCGTAGCTGCTTGTTAGACTGATGATTTTAATGGATAATTCTTTTCTAGTATCTTTTTGACTTTAGGACTGCAGCCAGAACTATGCTGTTTCTCTTTTTTTTTTTAATTTCTGTTGTACTTTTCAGATCCTCTAAAGCACTATGGGCACATATGTACAATCTCCCCTTCTGACCATTTAGAAAAACGTAATGAATTAGAGGCAAGAAGGTGAAGATTTGCATGCAAATCACCAGTATATTTCTCTGCTTGCTCTTGGCACAGATTGTTTCACTTGGACAAAGTAGAAACATCAATGATAGAATTCTATTCTTGAAGATACTCTTTAGGGCCAAAAAAAACCCACCCCAGAATGGTGTCTATTCATATTCTTTTACAGTTCAGGACGCAAGAGAAATAAGCGACGTCAGTTTGAAGGAGGAATTAAAAATATTTTCATGTTAAATGGATTCTTGTTACATGCACATACACGCTCAAAGACAGCAACATTCCTCCTTTTTCTCAAATTTAATATCAAGTAAAAAGTATATTCCTTAAACTTTGTTGCAACTAGTAAGATGCGACAAGGTTTCTTGAGAAAAATTTAGCTGAATTGCTCAAATTGCTCATAAGTTGGTTTAAGCTTTTTCCTTTGGGAACCTAAACCTTTCTCCTCTTTGCTTTTGATTTTGAATGCTATTTCGTAAGTGGAGAGAGGCTTTCCTTTTCAATGACCTTTTCACTCACAATTTGCCTTTACAGTCTATTTCTGCTGCGGTTGCTTGCCACTTTTTGGCCATGGCATACCTGAACTTCCTATTTCAAATGTGCCTTCACGCTCGTCGGTGATCCTACTTTCCGTGATCTTCCACGTGCATTAAAACTTAGCACAAACGTTTAAAGCACGCTAGTACTAACGACCATAGTTTATCCCTCTTCTAAGTAGCAATGATATTGTGTCTCTAACAACGCACGCCATTTATTTTGTAGTGATTTTCAGCTTTGATTGTTGTGTCATTTTCAACATATGAAAATGTTACCAACTCATCTAATCCACGCATAATGTTCTGAGTGCTTTCACTGCCGCCGTCCTCTGTAGATACCCCCCACAGGTTGCATCTACGCAGCTTGGCGAATCTTTGTCTCGGGCGGACCCAACCGCCCAGGACAGGGACCTTTCCTTCGGCGCCTTCTGTGATGGGGCATCGGCTCTCCCTGCCCAGTGCCACTGACGGCCATTGCACCGCACACACTCGGGCGGACGGAAGTGCAAAACCACTGAAAAGCGGCGATGGGCCGCGCCACCGGGCTGCACGTTCGGCCGTGCCATGCCGCCATGGCCTGGCGGGCCCGGCCAGGCCGCGGCGGCTCCGGGTACGGGAGGCCGCGGACCTCCCGCCGAGCGGCCCCACACAGCGCTTCGCTCCCGCCCCCGCATCCACGGCGGAGGACGGCACCGCGCGCCGCCGGTACTGCCACCGCCCCCTCGCCCGCCCGGGGCCGGCCCCGCGGGCAGCCGCCCGTCCCGCCAGGGGGCGGTGGCGCCCCACCCCTTCCCCCCACGCCCTGGGCCTCGTCGGCCGCCGTCCGTCTCCCCAGGTGAACGCGAATCGCTCCGCCGCGGCCGCCCCCACCGCCGGGCTCGCAGCCTCGCAGTTCCCGGATGGAAACTGTGATGGCCGCCGGCAGCGGCTCGCCGGGCTATGGCGAGGGACGAGGTAACTCTGCGAGGGACGCTGGGCGGAGAAAGGGGGGGGTGGGGGGTGTCTCCGCGCGGTGCGGGAGGGGGCGGCCCGGCGTGGGCCGCGGTGCCGGGGAGCGGGAAGGACGTGCAAGCGGCGGCAGAGCAGGAAGCCGCCCCGTGGTGGGGCTGAGCCGTTAAATAGTCCCGCGCCCCCCGCCTCCTCCGGTCACGGGGAGTTCGAGGGGCGGCCGGGGCTGGCGGCGGGGCCGCAGGGGTCCGCGGGCAGCGTCCGGCCGCGGCGGGGAGCGGGCGAGAAAGCCTCATGGCTGCCGGCGGCGCCGCCTGTGGCGCCGTATCCGTCCGCCGGGCTGCGTGGAGCCAGGCGGGGCATCGCGGGCAGCGCGGTGCCCCTCGGGGCCGCGCGGGCGCCCCGCGGCGGGCGGCCCGGCGGGGCGGAGACAGCGCTGCCCGCCGGGGCCGCCCGAGGAGTCATATAGCTCCCAAAGAGGAGCTGGGGGGATGAGGGGGGGGGGAAGCGTCCCCACTCGCCCCCACCCCAATTTGGGAAGCGGTCGGGTGGAGCCCGCGGTGCGGCCCTGAGGCTGTCGGTGGCAGCCCCGGGGGCTCCCCCGACCCCCGCCGGGCTGGAGCCACTGGCCGCTTTGTGTTTTGTGCCTGCGCTTCCCTGCCTCCCCGTCCCGGGAACGGGGGTGCAGCCCCGCTCCTCAGCGAGCCCCGGCAGAGCCGTGCGGGGCCGGCAGCCCCGAGCGGGAGCCGGGAGCGGCCCCTCGGCGTCGCACGGACGGGCTGAGAGCGCGGCTGTTCGCAGGTGCGCTGGCGGTGGCCGCGTGTCGCCGGAGCGTCGAGCTGCTGTTTTCGTAAATGGCAAGTTCGCTGCGCGGCGCGGCCGTCTGTGTTTGTGTGTGTTAGCTTCGAGAGCGATTTGGTGGTTTATTTTCATTTTGTGCTTTAGTTTTACGAAAGCAGCGTTTCGCTGTGTCAGATAGATCGTATCGGACTGGCAGAAGCTCTGCTCTGTAGGTTCCTGAAGATCTAGTTCTGTAAGTTCCTGCGTGTGTCCAGATCTTTGTAGAGATGAAGGGACCGCTCTAAATTTGCAGACACACGTAGGATGGGATCAAGCATGGAAAATACTTTAGTGTTTTGTTTTGCTTGTGGTTTGGTGTTTTTTTGGTAAAATTTAAGTAAGTGTAAACAATTTTTACAGAAATCTTGAAAATATTACCTACCTGGAAAGGTATTTTGAATTTCTGTGGGTTTTTTGGTGTTTTTTTTTTTTTTTTTCTTCTAAATGGCAAAACTGTAAAAGATGCCTAACTTAGAAGTGTCTTACTCCTATCTGTCATTTCTCACCAGATTAGAGTGTATAGCTAAAACTTTTTTCCTCTGTCTGTTCTGTACTTTTTTTTAAACAAAATACTGACATATTGGAGCATTTTTTGGGGGCGAAAATTGAGGCTTAGAGCCTCAAGTGGTTACTTAATGCTTGTGCTTAGTGATGTGTCTGTTTTTTTTTTTTAATGAGAGTTAACAGTGGCACACGGTTATGTATTTTCAGGGTTTGTATTCATTATATCTGCTTTATAATCTACTTAACTTGTTTCAAATGTTGTGAATGTAATATTCCACCTCCCTCTCAGGCTTTTGCAAAACTTGTAGAAAATTATAATTAAGTCTTTGCTATAGAATTTATTAAAATCCATGCTTAAGAAAAGATAAGTATCTTTTGAGTTCCAGTTAAAATTTGATGGACTGAGGTACCAGTTACTTCTTTCTATCTTGTTTTAAAGTTATCATATGTTTATGCTTACCAGTTACAAATGCCTGAGATGTAGTGACAAAGCTAAGATTAAAATAGACCTTGTTTAGGGGAGTTTGCTAGCAATTTTTAATCCAACTTGTTTAGAACTTGTATTTGATGGTGTTCTTCGGGAGAGAACATAGTATGTATTTACAGTCTTCAATGTGTTAAAAATGCACATAATTGAAAAACGTGGAGCATTTGTGCTTTTCAGCTTATTCTTTCAATTAAGCTTGTATTTATGCCTTTTAAAATACCTTTCCTTTTGTTTCCAGACCTTTTTTCAGTATTCCTCCTGACTGTGGCCTTTTTCGAGTCTTACGTATTTACCTCTTCTATGTGTGTGGAAAAATTATTGAAGAATTGAAGTCAAATATTTTCTTAATGTGTAAGTCTGACTTCTTTGAAAATGTACATTTAAAGATCCCTGGAAAATTTTTTTTAACGAGTCTGTTGTTTCTAATAAATATTTTTATTTCTCATGCTGCAAGTGCATGTCAATAGTTGCATGCTACCCAATAATAACAAAGTTAAATTGTAATTTCTGTGGTTAATTAGTTAAAGGAGATCTCAAATTGGGTTTGAATACACCCAACTGAGACTCTTTGCCAGACATAAATGTTTTATCCAGTTAGTGAAATGTTGCCTGGTTGAGGACCACATTGGCCCCATGTTAAAAGCCTGAGGCTTGCTCTCTGCATCATACTGTATTCACTTCTAATTTTTATAGTGTTAATTGCACACATATTTCAGGTTTTAGTATTTGATAGTATAACACTTTTTAATCTGAACGATAGGCAGCTACCATCAGGATGATGTGTTGCATCATGCAACCTGTAATCTTCATGTATTGCATCTGTGTATTAAGAGTTCTTCAAGCAAACGAGTCCAAGTCATTTTTAGTTATTCTTTATGTGGGAGTTCAGCTTGTTCCTGTTCAGATAGGGGATTTACTATTGACAGGAAAAAGCATTATAATATGCTACTCTCTTGGTGAAAATGGATTGTAATGTAGATGAGTTGTCCTCTTCCAAAGGCTCAAAGTAGAGTAATATCCTATGCATTAATCTGTGTGGAAGATGGGAAATGTATCGTTGAGTTTAAAAACGGAATAATCCTATAGCTGAAGCGGTTTAGTTGGGAGAGGCTCCCAAAGAGACAGTCTATGTGTATGTGTCTGTGGTTTGTGGGTTTTTTTTTTTTTTTTTGAATGTCAGGTGTGTAGTTGAAGTCTTGCAGGTTTCATCGCTGAAGAACAGAGTTAATTGAAGTTATTTGATATTGGAGTCTGTATGAAGTGTCAAAGTCTGTTTTGCGTATTATTTTCAAGATTTGTACAGAAGCATGAATATCTTTTTCAAAGGAATGCAATAAAGCACATGCTTAAAAAAAATAGTGGTTTGCTTTTCTTGCAATGTGATACATGAACATGGTCTTGAAAGATTTTTCGGTCTCCGTTTTCTTTGTCAGGTATTTACATGTCTAATTCTAGATTCTTCTTTCTCACCTGACTATGGGAAGATATTCGGAAGACCTTAGTGCTGGTGCTTATGATGGCCTGGAGCTCTAGAAGCAGCTCCTGCACTTCATCACAACAAGGGAGAGGATGTGATAGTTCTTTCAGTTTGAATGTGAATAAATAGGGTCATCTAATGAGTTCCAAGTCTGTGTTGTTTCAGGGTGGGCAGGAGAATAGTGGAGAGCAAGCTGCTGATCAGATTTCAGCTAACACTTTATTGACTTTTGCTAGTAAGGAAGAAAGTGACGCTGTGATTTCTGCTACGGAAAAAGTTTTTGGTAAAAACTGTTATGTGCTAGCGAAGAAACAGTTCTTCGTTTTCAGTTTCACTTTTCAAAATCCAAGTTGTTTTCGCTGCTATTCCATTTCTGCTGAATTTATGTTGACATGTGGGACTGTTCTTTGAGCATAGGCTTGAGCTGCTATAAATTGTCAGTGCAGCCTGTTACAGACGCACTGACATTGAGTCTCTAGTGAGGCAGTGATGCTGACCATACCTGTTCGAGCCTTGTAATCCATAGAGAAGTACTGTTGTCAGTCATGCACTTGTTCTGAAAAGATTAACCTATACCCAGGAACATAGGGTGAGACGCTGAAGTTAACTTTTATGTGTTGACTACTGCTTCAGTCTTGTGTAATACTAAAGGTGGGCATGCGAAAAATGTATTGTAGATGAATGTGGTGGGGTTTTTTGTGTTGATAAAGGTAATGTCTCAGTGAATTTTGTCAGATTTTTTTTTTTTTCTATTTAAGGGCAATAGTTAGCTACTAATAGAGTAGCAGACTTGAGTAGTAAAAACATCAAGTCCTGCTGAATTTGACTGGTTTTTAGTACTTCAGCTAGGTTCAGTTAGTGATCCATGACACAGGAGGAGGTACAGTGTTTATATTTGCTTGAAATCCTGAATAAGTAATAAATGCTTGCTTCATATAATGGTTTGGGTTGGAAGAGACCTTAAAGATCATATAGTTCCAACTGGCCTGCCATGGACAGGGACACCTTCCCCTAGATCATATTGCTCAAAGCCTCATCCAACCTGGCCTTGAACACTTCCAGGGATGGGGTATCCACAACTTCTCTGGGCAACCTGTTCCAGTGCCTCACCACTCTTGAGTGAAGAATTTCTTCCTTAGGTCTAATTGAAATCTCCCCTCTTTCAGTTTAAGTTCATTGCCCCTTGTCCTGTCACTACATGCCCTTGTAAAAAGTCCTGCTCCAACTTTCTTGTAGGCCCCCTTTAGGTACTGGAAGGCTGCTTGGAGCCTTCTTCAGGCTGAACAACCCCAACTTTTTCAGCCTGTCTTCACAGGAGAGATGCTCCAGCCCATTGATCTTCTTTGTGGCCCTCCTCTGGACTCGCTCCAGCAGCTCCATGTCCCTCTTCTGTTGGGGGCCCCGGAGCTGAATGCAGTATTCCAGGTGGGGTCTCATGAGAACAGAGTAGAGGGGCAGAATCACCTCCCTTGACCTGCTGGCCACTCTTCTTTGGATGCAGCCCAGGATACGGTTGGCTTTCTGGGCTGGCAGTGCACCTTGCTGGCTCATGTTGAGCTTCTCATCCACCAGCACTCCCAAGTCCTTTTCCTCAGGGCTGCTCTCGATCCATTCTCCGTCCAGCCTGTACTTGTGCTTGGATTGCCCTGACCCACGTGCAGGACCTTGCACTTGGCCTTGCTGAACTTCATGAGGTCCTTACAGGCCCAGCTCTCCAGCCTGTCAAGGTCCCTCTGGATGACATCCCTTCCCTCCAGCATGTCCACAACACCACACAACTTGGTGTCATCTGCAAACTTGCTGAGGGTGCACTCAATCCCACTGTCCATATTGCTGACAAAGATGTTAAACGGCACCAACCCCGGAGGAATGCCACTTGTCACTGGTCTCTGCTTGGACATTGAGCCGTTGACAGCAATTCCCTGAGTGTGACCATCTAGCCAATTAATTTTAAAAAAGCAGCTCTTGGGATTTCTCATGTTTACAGGTTGTCTTGGTGGGAGAAAACCAAAATTTGATGGCATGGAATTTCAATGTTTCCATCTTTCAGTAGATGTTGTTCTTTAAAGCTTATTTTTCAAGATTTATATATGTTCTAGGGGAAGAAACCTCAAACAAACCAACAATCACAAACAAACAAAAAAAGGTTACAGTGTAACGTATCAGTGTTTTGCCTCATCCTTTTTTCTCTCAAATGCTGTTGTAAAAATGAACAACTTCCAAGATTGGCATGTATTGTATGAATTGTAATGAGTGTTCTGATTACATTAGTTTTAAAAGTAATAATTGCTTTGTTTGTTTTCTAATTTCAGGAGAATAACATGGGGAAGTTCTAGAACCTTGAGAATAACTCAGCACAGTAGTCTTGTATGCTGCGGGAACTAAGACTAATCTCAAGAATTCACTTAAAGAAAAGGAAGACCTAAAATCATGCCATCTGAAAAGGAGCAGGTGTTTTGTGATAAAAAGCAAATGAATTTGTTAAAACACAATGCTGCAAATAATTTTTCTACAGATACTTTGGAAAAAGCACTGGTGAACGATCCTTTAAGTATGATGACTCAACCAGCAATTTTATATGGTGATCTCGCGTATGAACTAAAGAATGTGAAAATTGATTTGCCCAAGGTGAACATTCCAAATGAAGTATTAATGAAACATGAAGTTGATAGATTTAGAAAACTCTTTCAGTGTAAACAGCAAACTGCAAGGAAGTCCTTAAGTCTAGAGAAAATAAACGGAAGCAGTCCCAATTGTTCAGAGGGAAGCCACTTGCAAAGTAAACCAGAAGTGCAATTTGAAAAAGGGTTGAAAACTACAGTGAAGATACTGAATTTCACTTGTACGAAGTGCAAAGATAACATTAGATACAGCCCAAATGATCTACAGAAACATTTTCAGCTGTTACACTATGGCGAGTTGCCTTCGTATCCTTGTGAAATGTGTAACTTCTCGGCTAATGACTTCCAGTCGTTCAAACAGCATAGACGCACCCATCGTAGCACTTTAGTAAAATGTGAGCTCTGTAATGATGAGCAGGTGTACACTTTGTTGGATTTGACAAAACACTTCACATCAAAGCATTGTGTAAATGGTCAGTTTCGATGTGAAAAATGTGGGTTTTCTACCCAGGATGTGGGCACATTTGTTCAGCATATTCACAGACATAATGAGATTCCATATTCATGTGAAAAATGCCATCACGTAAGTTTTACAAAAGAGGAGTTCCAGAAACATCATCTTGTTCATACCAGTATGTTTCCTTTTGGTTGTCAATACTGCAGTTACAGCACACCACGGAAAGATTATCTTTTGAAACACATCATAGCTTTGCACAGAGACCACTTATATGCAAAAGAAGAACTGGAAAAGGATAAATGTGAAGAAAGAATAGTGAAGACTCCAGCAGGACTGAAGCTTGTGTTAAGAAGGTGTAAAATGGGACCATCCAAAAAAGCATTCTGGAGACGGAAAAAAGTAAGCAGTGGAAGTGACAAAACTGGAGAAAAAAATGCACAAGTGCTAAGAAGTGTGAATAAGATTCAAACAAAAGCTGAGGAGCTGAACCAGTGTGTGAGAGATATGGAAGAAAATGAAGAGAAAGATCAAATTATCTATACAGAAAAGCATAACTTCACGGGTGGAACGCTCTCTGCTACTAATGCACAATACAATAAAGCAGATGATGAAACAAGTTATGGCCTGGGATTACTGAAAAATGCTGTTCATGGGCCAACAGTACTGACGGTGAAAAACAATAAAATATCTGTTCCACCAAATTACAGTGCTAAATTTATGGGATTTAAAATGGTAGATGGAAAACAACATATTGTTATAAAATTATTACCTACAAATAAGCAAAATTTACATTTGTTGGGTCAGAAAGTTGATCCTGTTAAAGATGGTTCTACAACTCCTTTGCTACAGACTGCTGATCCCTGTGGCTTGTCTTCAGGTGCTATACCGTATGTAACTGATCAGTCAACCTTAAAGAACAACTCTGTTCATCCATTAACCTCCTCTCTGTTTTCTTGTTCTGCTCCTCATTCAGGAAAAACGAAAGTAGAAAAACAAAATAACTGTTTATTGTATGGTAGCAGTGTTTCTCAAACTGTAGCACCTTCTAATGTAGCTGTAGGAAAAAGTTTGAATTATTTGCCAGTGAAGTTGGGCTCAGCTGTACCTCCATGTGATGAGGTGACAAAAGTTGGAACTCGAAGTAATATTTCGTGGGGAAGCTACAGTCCTCCAAGTCATCCTCAGGTGTTACCACCCCCTATTACAAATACGCTTCACTATGACTCTATGAACATGCCCTTCTTTTCGGAACTGAAAATGCAAAATGGTGGCCTGAGTAATAGTAATGGAACTAATAATCTCTATTATTCAACTTCAGTGGATTCTTCTAATGAAGGGTTGCTGTCTTTTCACAACTATTCAAAAGTGGACACTTCGGATAATCAATGTAGCATTTGGATGTCAACAGATGACAGATACAAAGAATTTATATCTAGCAAAACAGTTCCTTTTCAAAACAGTAGAAGTGAATCTGCGTCTTCATATTCAGAGTTGATGAAAGGCTTAAAACCAGAGAAAGTTGTATCAGCCCCATCAAATATTAATAAAACTTACATAAACACTAAGAATAACTCTGCGTCTTCTAAAAACCAATCTAAATGTGTTGACAGCGAGTGTTTTATGGAGGACCAGCATAATGGCCAGCAGTATTTGGATACTAACATACATCAAGACTTTGAGAACGTAGCTGAAAAATTCCAAGAAAATGCTTCTGATTGTGTTAACTCAGTCTTAATGCCTAAAATCACATCTGTTTTCTCATTGCAGAGTGAACAGGCAGCTAATTATTTATCACCTGAAATAAACCAGTTACTACAAGATGTGCTAAAAGCAAAAGCAACTACTCAGCAAGAATCTCACAGCAAGTCAAATAACTGTGTAAAGCTTCATTCTGACAAGCTGCTTTCTGATCATGAGACAGGGAATAAAGCCTTTACACATTTAAAAAGCTCGGCAGCTGCAAGTGGTTTTCAGAGGCCTCCTTCTCATTTAGACTTTCATTTATATAAGAGAGAGTTGAACACAAGATGTAGCACAAATGAAGGTACACATTGTGGGATTGTGGATTGTGGGAGAGAAAGACCAACACCCAGAACGTCATTTGATTCACAGGGAATAAATAAATTATCCAGAACTCCAGATGTTGGTACGTTGCTAAAAACACATACCGATGCAATCATAACACAGCAGTTAGTAAAAGATAAAATACTGTCTACAACCCAAAATCCTAGCAGCTTTTTGCCTGTTCTTCAGGAACAGAAGAAAACCCTTTTAGTTCAGTCCCCTCCATCAGGATTTTTTGTTCCTTTGCACCTTGCTAACCAGCCTGGACTACAGGTGGTTTCAGGAAAATCTCTTCCGTCAACCAGTTCATCAGATGGGCATGTGACTAAAGGCGTACCTGCATCTTTTGTTTTAAGTAAAGGACCTGGAATGATTTTGACTTTTAGCGGGGCAATTGGAACAGTTGCAAATGTCCCTAGTGATAGTTCTCAGGTTTTAGGGAGAGTTGCATCCAGAGAATATGGTAAAATAACCATACCAGTTTCAAAAATGGAGGGGAAAAATGACGGTTTCAGAAGTGTAAGAACTTCCTGCAATAGGAGAGCATGTAGCACAGCGAATGACTCATTGAATAGCATGCCATTCAAAGGACCTCTTGTAATTACAAACTCATCGGAGTCATCTGTGAAAGGAATTTCTTCTATGAAGATGTTATCAGAGCATGAGGATGCTGTCTTTGGTTCCTTGGAGTCAGTAAACCAACAGGAAATTAAACAGAAACAACGTGTTTATGCACTTTTGCCTGATGGACAGCAGGCAGTTTTTCTGAAATGTATGACACCAAACAAGCCTGTAGTTCATAAACATAGTGTTTTTCAGGATAATGCTCATTATCAAAATTGTCAACCAAAGAAAACTGGAGCCATGCAACAAAAGCTTTTGCTGAAAATTAAGACTACTTCAGATGCACTGGCTGATACCACTCAGTCAGTAAGCAACTCAGTGCCCTCACTACAGCTGGATAACCTGCAGTCCCTTACTCCTGCACTAGCACAGAAACAAACTAATCTTTCTTCTAATGATGCCTTAATCTTACCAGGTAGGTTAATGCCAGCAAATGCCTCTTTGGCAAGCTCTAATCCAGCCTGTTGTGTTCCTCCTGCAGAACCTGTTTATTCTACCAATTCTGCAGGGACACAGTTGCAAAAAGGTTCTATTGAGAGTACGCAAGTAATAACTGCTAACAGGAATAACTGTGGTGGTCAGAAGTCCACGTGGAGCACTCGGAACAGAACTGCAAAAGTAAAACCTCGTTTAAAACAAACTGGGTCTAAAAGTTCAGAAACTGTGGGTGTGCAAAGAAACAAGAATTTCAAACGGAAAAGTAAGGATAATTGCCCAGAACCTCCAAGAAAGAAAGTAATGTTGCACAGAAAGTGTAAGGAAAAGAATCAAGTGGAAGTTGATAGTGAATCAGGTGGCCCTTACAAACCAAGGGCATCAAAAGAAACTGTAAGGACTTTGAAATTACTTCCTTTTAATTCTAAACAGCTTGTAAAATGCCCTCGGAGAAATCAGCCAGTTGTTGTGCTTAACCATCCTGATGCAGATGTTCCAGAAGTTGTAAATGTAATGAAAACCATTGCTAAATTTAAGGGACATGTTCTTAAGGTTTCATTGTCAAAAAGAACTATCGAGGCGCTTCTGCAGCCAGCCTTCTGCAACCCTTTGGACGTAACTACTGATGATCTTTCTCAAAAGAGGCACAGGACAATAAAACCTATTAGCCCTGTAAAAGAAAGATTTGTCTTAAAATTGACACTGAAAAAGACTAGCAAAAACAATTATCAGATTGTGAAAACTACCTCTGATAATACTTTGAAAGCTAAGTTTAGCTGCTGGTTTTGTGGTAGAATATTTGACAATCAGGATAATTGGGTAGGACATGGACAGAGGCATCTGATGGAGGCTACTCGAGATTGGAATTCATTAATGTAGTGATGACCAGTGAAGAAAAGAAAATTTAAATATCATACGTTACAGTTTTATAAAAAGAGAATGAATTGAATTAGGATACCGAATTAATTTTGTTTTGTATTTCAGTATTGTAACTGAAGTTTAAAAATAATGCAAAGTGCTTGTGTTTTAAAAGGCAGATTCTCTATTGCCATCAAGCTTTGAGATACATCAAGGAGCTTTGTGGTTTAGATAACTTGTAACTAACTGCCAATACAATTCCATAAAAAAATATATTATTTTTTGTTACTGCTATCATGTCCTATATTTTTATTCTATAGAATGAATCTTCAGGGCTTTTGTTCTGTACATATTTTAAAAAAAAACAACCTAAACATGTAAATATTTTTATACTTTCCAGATATTTGGTATAATTCTTGCACAGAAATTACCCCCGCCCCCCGTTTTTCAGTTCTGTGCATGCACTACTAAAACCAATTTTTAAAATTTTTTCAACTACACACAGCTGTTATCCTGGGGTTTTTGTAATTTCACTTGTTAGCTTGTGGTTTTGTTTTTCAGGGATTGAACACTATTGTTAGCAAGTGCCTAAAAGATGTGAAGCAGTTTACATCATGTCAACTGTGTAACCATAGGTCCATATAGGGCCGTTTCCCCAGTAGTTTCATTTAAACAAAGCCATATGTGAATGCTTTAAGCTATATTGCTATGCACATGACACTTGTACTATTTCTGTGCAGTTTGTCTACTTTCTTAGTGAAGTATTTTTCATATAAATTAATAAAACATGTTACAATTGTGTTAATACGGTGAGACTAAGAATGGAATCATTTTAAAATATACAGTATATATATTCATAATGTATATGGTGTTTAAGAATGGTGAACATTCCTAATCTGTATTGACTCTGTCACTATTAAATTTGCTATAACTTGTGTTTACAGAATACGACTGTGAGCATTTATAGAAAGTATGTCTGTTTTGTTTTATACTCTGTCTGCCACAAACCACATAGGAAGGCCAGGATATGGTGAAGTGCAAAGCACCATTTCAGACCTGTAACCGCGTTATAATTTTATTTCATGTGGATGTAATTTGCCCCCATAATGACTGAACAGTATTTTCTACTATTGCTTATTCAGATGAACTGCTTTTTGGTACCAGGCGTTTGGCAAAACCAAGGCTTGGGTTACTCCTTCCTCATTTTACTGGCCAGTAGGGTACTATTCCTAGGAGCCTGCTTCCTTCCTATTTAAAGTTTTAGGGATAACGATGAAGGGAGAGTATGCTTCACATTTCTTAATGTTTATGTGAGGGTATGTAAACAAAATTCCTTACGTTTAGTGACTCAGAGTATACAAATGAAGGTCCTTATTATCCACAGTAATTTTTATGCTTAGAGGCTTTGTCCTCCAGATTCTTGATGAACCCAGAGGCTAGATCCAGTGTTCAGTGGGAGTGCCCTTACTATATGGCACCTTTTGCCCAAGTACTGGAATATTACATCTTGGGTGTGTAAGTCAGCTTCCCAAAGTATTGACGGAAAAACTGTCAAAATGGAATACTGGACTTAGAGGGGATTGGGACATTTAGATCTCGAAGGTTTTAGACTGTGTGCAAGCCCAGGGGTAGTTCTCTGTGACTGTTTCCGTAAGGTGAAAGTGAAGATTGACTTGTTACCAATGAAACAATTGGAGATATTTGAAGGATGTCGTCAGTAACAGAATTTGACTTACGTTTAAAAAAGTATTATAATGAAAATGATTTAAAAATAATTACTTCAGTAGCTAGATACGTTTTTCTTTCTTGATGTGTCTGTTGGCAGGAAGATGCACACTAGCCTTGTATCTGAAGAGTTATGTGTGGGAGTCGACTGAAGTACCTGAGGCAGTCAAGGCAGCGTAGTTTGGGTGAATTAATATACAGATGATGCGTGTTCTGTATCAAAATTGGATCATTTTGTGCTGCACAGTGGGCTTGAGCTTTGATATTTATTTGGCTAGGAACTTTGAAGACTAGTATAGTGGTGAGGAAGTGTGTTGGAAAGAAAGAGCATTAGGAAAGGACGAAAATGCGTTATGCATTTTTGACTGGAAAGATCTATTGGCTGCCTTAGCTTGCTCTCCTATAAACCCTGAAGTTGAACCCTAAATTCTGGACATTGCCATTGCTGCCTTTGGCAGCAGTATCTGTGAAGTTTGTTGCTAAAACCTACTCAGTGCAACTTCACCAAGGATGACCAATTTTTGTTAACAGTTACTTAGCATTGAGGTGGAAATGCTGCTATAGAGTTAGGGAGTTTTTCTCTGTATTGATGAATCATGAGAATGACAACTGTCACTGAATTTTTTTTTCCCCTCCACCTTGTTTTCTTAGGAATTGGGTAACCTTAAACAATACTGTGAAAAAGAATATTGTAAACCTAGGAAATGTTGAAATAAGGTTGCTTTATACAATCTTAATTCATTGTCATGTGTCACTTTATCCATGGACATCCATCTCATTAAGTGCAGAATTGCTCCCTTTTGAGCAGTGATTTAGGATTTTGTTTTCCCACCCTTAATTATGTCCTAGTATTATTTAGCACACATTGTTCAAGTACTGTTCTGAACATATAATTCTTTTTTTTTTTTTTCTCAAGAGCTTTTCCATAATGCTTTGTTTGAGGTCTTAGGAATTTGGCACTTCTGCAGATGAGATTTCAAAGAATCTCAAGTGAGACTTCAGTGACATTAAGATCACAACTGATGGTCATCAGAAGAAAGTTTGGCTTAAGCAGTCTGACCAGCATCACAGTAGAAGGTGCAGAGACTATACAGTTCTTCAATGAAATGTTCAACTGCTTTAACAATACGAGGCTACTTCTTTACTGGCTGACTCCTGCAATGTTTGCGCATTTCTCACCATCTTCAGTGAATGGGAAAGGTATTTTACAATCCTACAAACCACAGTCTTTCATTACACAGCTATGATTTATCCCTGAAGTATCGTGTGAACCAACTGAAATATATAAATCCACGTGGAAAGATATAGTCAACGATCATATATTTAATGCTTGTATTGTAATGGATATATCTGATGCAACAAATTAAGGATGCACAGGTAACCTGATTTTAAGAGTGTCTTGATTTTAAGTGCGTCTTGATTTTAAGTGCTTGACTTTGCAACCATAAGATTTTAAGATAGCTTGTAACATTGCACATATAGCAAGATAAGAAAATCTTAACTTGGTTGTAGTGTTTTGGGACACACAAAAATAGGTGCAAGTGCAGGGTCAACAAGTGTTTGGTTATTCATGTGTTCATGTAAAGTGGCCTTAAAGGGGCCTAAAATCTAGGCCCATTGTATATTCTTTGCAAGATGAATATTCATCAGTAAGTCATGGTTTCTCTTCCTCAGTAATTCCAATGTTTTAACAAAAAAACTTGTGTACAGTATTTGTTCCAGGGCTCTTGTCATGTGAGACCTATTTTTTTTTTTTACAACAGTTCCTAAGAATCTGCCTGCTGCTGGTGGTTTAGATCGAAGGAGGAATGTAGTGTTGTAACTTGCATGTCTGAACACTTGGATTTTTGAGAATGCAAAGTTTTACTCCTTTTATGGAACAACATTGTCAGGAATGATAATGCAGTACTCATTGTACTCTCCTTTCTGTATCAGGTAGGCAGACAACGCTTCTGCTCCTTTGTATGTTAATAAATACAATACTTTGTCCTGAGTTCTCAGACAAAAAAAATTACCTCATTTTAAAGCCAGTGTTTTAGTTCTAATTTTAGGTCTTTCTTTGTTTTTTTTCCTTGCTGTTCAGTTAATGACAATTATATGCTATTTTATATCTTTGCAAAATGCAAAATTAGCATTCAGGATGGAGCGTACTATATAGAAAATCCTGACGCTATTCATTCAGCAGCCAATACAGAATCTAGGAAATGGTAACTTGGTGCAGTCCTATGCCTGCAAGTTGCTCAAAACTTTCTCTTCTCCAGTTAAAATTGTTTTTTCAAATATGTCTACACCACAGTCTGCCCAAACTCTAAAATATGTAGCTTGGATACGGAAAGCAGAGTAACTAGTCTGCTTCCTTTCTTCCTATATGAAACTATGAGTATACTAAAGTAGGTGATCACATACTGGTGTGTTGGTTTATTTTTTATTTTTTTTTTCTCTTCCTATGGAGCTTTATTTTGTGCCTAGGATGTTCTCATTTCAGGGTGGATGGATTATTTCATGGAAGGTGGTACCTATCAAACCACTGCCTCATTTTGTTGTCAAAACTGTAAGGTACTCCTGTAATGATGTAGAACATGGCTAAAAAGAAAAGAAGGGTTTGAGGATGAAAGTAGTTAAGTGTTTATCTAGAGCGTATTAGCCACAAAGTTCTTTGTAAGTTCTATGTAGTGCTGAGTGCTTAGAGCTGAGGGGCAGGAGCAGCTGTGCTTTCAGTATGGAAAGGGCTCAGTATTGCTAATTACCTTAAAAAAACCTGGTACTTAGTCTTTCATATAGAACTCTATAGGTACACTGGAGTTTCACTTTTCATGCCTTCCCCCCCCCCCCCCAGTTCTAGAATGATTGTGATACAGCACATTTAACTCAGAAAGCAATGTTTGAAGAACCTAGACACTTTTGCAAGGAGCAACAGTTTTGTTAAGAACAACGTTTAAGTACTATGTGGTACATGAGTGAATAAGGCAAGGACTCTACACGAATGGAAAGAAAGCTAAATATTGAGTGGCTGCTTTTCCACAGAATATTTTCTGTTTTAAGTATTGCTTGAAATAGTAACCTTCTAAAGTGATGTTTCATGTAACTAAATACTATCAAGAACACACATATAGAAGGAGTAAATTAAGCTTGCAGATACTAGTAACTTTCATTAATTTTGAGGCCTTGACTGGGCAGTCCTAATGTTCTAAACGTTACACTAGTACTAAGCATAGTATCTTTATAACACTAATTAATACCAACTGAACAATACACTAAATACAGCATTGGTGTAATACTGTGGACAGTCTGTCATAGGCAGGCTTGTGTAAAGCCTGTATACATTGTTTCTTACTTGCCAGTGCCTCATTTGCTTCACATCTGGGGTAAGTATTATCTGTGTTGCAGATATATATACACATAACATATGCATTAAAACATCAACGATAGTTAATTGCTGCTTTCTTGCTGAAAGGATGCTAAGAAGTGTGATCCAGCAATGCCTCCATACACTCTTGACTTTACAGTACTTTTAATTTTATTTGCACATTTGAAAATACAAAAATATTAATGAAAGAGTAAAGTTGAGGAAAAGGACAATGCATATCTATTAATCTAAAACATTCAGACAGCTTTATTGCCATTAATCACGTAAATAACAGTCCTATTTTCAGCTTTTACACAGCAGTACATTAGGTCAAGTTGCTCAAACTTCTGGAGCTGTGCACTTTACAAAGAAATTGCTGAAAGCAGTGACCTGTGGTAAATGTGAAAAATGGAAAAAGTAGATCACTGTGGGTGTTCTCATTTTTAAAGTGAAAATGTCCTACAGGAAATCTATCTTTAAATAGCAGTCAAAGGACCAGGCTATGGTAGCAGTTGTTCTTCACGTGACTCTAAATACCCATGTTGTCACAGATGGAAATCACAGATGAGAGTGTATATGCTTTGGTTTCTTCTGTTAAATTGAGTGCTTTTCTGATAAAAGTGACATGGGGTTGAACTTCATGAACCACATCTCTTACTATTCAGTGGGTGCTCTTAAAAGTGTTTTCCATCATTTTGGATTTTCTTCTTTTAATACCTGATCCACGGGTTTTGAGATGTTGAAAGAAATTATTAAACAAGTCTTCATTTTAGCAGTTCAGTTTGATTAAGAAACTCTTACAATGTGTTTCAGTTTTGTCGAGTCTTTTGTGTTGTTTTGGCTGTCAATTAGAACCAGGGAGGTACGCTGATGATTCTCTACTATTTCAGCAACACTGTCAAAGCGCTGGATAGAGGAAGAAAAATAATTAATTAGTACTGGCTTCCTTTAATGCTCTAATATTGACAGTAATCACTGCATCATCTTTTTCTCTTTGCTTCTCCCATCATTGAAGAGCGTGGAGCTATGATTGTTACCAAGCAAGATGCTCTGCTTTTTAGTAAGCCTGATCCTGCTCTTAGTCTTGATTCTAGTCATAAATAGATTAAGTTTGGACAACGGAAGATACTACGGCCACTAACTGTCTCATCTCATGCTCCTTTCCATTTGTGATTGCCACCTGTACAAACTGAACCATAGAAGTTTTTACATGGCATATTAAACTGGCACTGCTTTCAGTTTACCTTAATGTATACCAGGCTGCAGACTGGCAGTTTGGAAGCTGCATCATTTGCAGTTCAGCCACCTCAGAGGGAGAGAGATCTCCAGAGGTAATACGGTACAGACAGTCATCAATGAGAACTGGTTTAATTATGCAGTTTTAATGTTTGTCACTGTAAATTAATATCCAGAATCTGCTAGGTCTGTTGCTTTTCCTTGTGGTTTTTGGCCAAATATAGATTTGGCGTTACCTTTATTTTTCTCCTGAGGTCACTTTTGACCCTTTGTTGAAGATCAGAGTAGCTCCAGGCTGTTATTTATTCTGTAACCTCCAAACCATTGCCTGAGAGGCAGATACTTAGGCTAAAACAAAACTACTTTCACATCCTTGTAAAGCCTACTCTGTGCAGCGGTAACAAACAGTTTTCATTGGTATTTGGGTTCAAGTTTCTGTTTTGCTGTTAGAGTAGTTATCTGTGTAGTATAATAGCCAACTAGTGACGTTTGCACTCTAGAACTAGAGTTTAACATTTTCTTTATGTGAAAATAGGATTAGAAGTACCATCCTGTCATTGTCATTTTTGATAGAGGTTGGGTTGTTGTTGTTTTGGTTTTTTTTGTTTGTTATTTTTTGAGGGTGGCTGTTCTTCCTTTATGATATTCCAGAAACTTAACTAGAGAGTCTTAGGTAGAAGGTGAACAGAGGGCTATGAACAGCTAGAGAATTTATTTAGCAGCTGCAGCTCAGATCTTGTTAACTTTTCAAAACAGTTCTATGAGTGTGTTTTAAAATTTTATCTATAGTTTTAATTACTCACAGTACGCAGGAGCTGATGTTACACCGGTTTCTCTACCTTGATAGATCAGTCATTTAGGGTATACTTTTATCTTGATACATGAAGAATCCTTTAGGTCGTAGTGCAATATATCTTAATCATTGCTTATTAAAGGTATACAACTGAAAGCTGTTAGGAAAAAAGCCTCCACATCATCTCACCTCTTCACCACTTTTTTCTCTGCCTAGTGCGTATTGTCCTGTTGATTCAATAAATCGTATAGGAATGTTGTATACTCTTCTGTTGTAAAACACCACCAGTGTGTATGGTTGCCGTGAATCCTGTCCAGAACTCTTTCTTATTAGAAAAGATCCATCCTAAAGAGAGAAAAGTAATAAGCGTATTCAGCTTATTTTTTTCCATCAACTTTGTTTTTAGCTTCATATTTTAATCTATGTTAGCATTAAACTTTTTTCTCCCATTAGAAGAACTGTACAGCAGGAGATGAGAAGTAGCATGCATTCTTGCTGTCTAACCGTAGCTTACAGAAGTGTCATTTAGGAGTCATCTGTGCTGCTGCCTGTTCCCTCTCAACCAGAGAAAGAAAGAAGAAATAACACAAAGTGACAGCAGTCTGTTGGGGTCCACAGATTATTAGGAAATGAAGTTACTGTCAGTGGCAATAAGTAGGTAAGAAAGCAGTGAGAGAAGATATTGTTTCTTCAGAGCTATAAAAAGCACTCTGACAAAGATGAGCACCTACAACTACTGACACTAGCCCAGTGCTCACTAGCTAGCAATAGCTCACAGTGGTGAAAACCCCAGTGGCTTTGCCCCTTTCTCCTGCTTTGTGGAGACAGGCAAGAGTGGAAGTGTACCTGATGCTGAGTATGCAACTCTATATGTTACTGTTCCCTTCTGTGACACTAGCTTTTGCACAAAGAATAGTTGAGAGAACTCAAATTCTCCAAGTACCTAAATGCATAGTGTTGCTATTTCGAAATGCGTAGCAGCATCAGCCTTTCCAAATAGTAGTTGTTTTTACATAAGCCATTGTACAGTGGTGGAGATCATTTAAAAGTCACAGGGCTTTCCCTTCTATTTAATGGATGCACGTGAGCTATCACATCTTCCTCAGCTCTCTAGTTTGTAATAGCTTTCTCTGCAGTGCACCAGTCTGAGTTACACTAATGCAACTTTGTCTTGGAATGAAAATAGTTTCACCACAGTAATTTCATGTTTGACAGTATTTGCATGGCAAAGTATTCTGACCCATTCAGAATATAACTGACGTTCTTAGAACAAAATTTTGATTGTTCAAAAAAACCCACCCTGTTTTTTTATTTGAAGTTTTTTCATGAAATAGACATCCTTTAAAAGTGATTTACCTTGTTTGATTGGTACAATGCATCTTCTGCTGTTTTCCTATCACAGGTAGCAGCATACCATGCTTTACTATGAACACCAGCATCCTAGAAAAAGAGAAACAAAGTTTCACCTGTAAAATAATAATAACAATAACAATAATAATAAAGAATATGGCCTGTAGGTGAGTTACTACTAAATAATGACAGCTGTGAAGAACTCAAATGCAGAACACTTTAGAAAACACAGAATTTAGAAAATTCTTTGCCAGGAACTCACTGTTATTGTTGGATAGAGGTAGGACAAATTAAAACTAGTGTGTCAAAACAGTGGTAACTGATGTGTGATATAAAGCTGATACATGACAGAAGAGAGAAAGATACCCTGAGGGAAGTAGTCAGGTTCAACTGGAGGATAGTTTGGTATTTTTAAAGCAGGAAGCTATTCTTTTAGAGACTTTAGAGAGGGTATCCAGGAAACACTGAGAAATAAATTGACCAGTAACAATTTAAATGCTGCTCAGCTGTGAGCTAGCCAGTGAAATGTCCAGATTTGGTCGGCATCTAAGCTTTGAGAAGGAAGTTTCCCATATACTCAATGCTATTTGTGAACGTGATCATGATTGCCTCTATCTAGATAACATGGAGATTGGATAACTGCATCTTTTGCTCTTTTTGTTTTTACTAAATAAGGACAAATGGATGGGGTCCTACAAAACAGAGGAATAATTAATGTCTTTCCACTACTAATACAGCGGTTCAGCCCCCAGTGCTTTCACCTGAGACATGAGATACAGATTCAGTTCTGGTTCTCTGTTGGATTGAGTCTGAATATATCCTTACATTTGAAACAATGCTCTTATCTAAAAGGCATAAAACCATGTTTACTGTGGAGAAGGATTACATCTCTGACAGAATACAAGAGCAGCTTATATTTTATAATGTATCTCTCAGGTGCCTCATTTCTGTATTTTAACCCCTGTGAACACCTCACCAAGATCATTCTTCTTCTCTCCATTCTGTTAAACGCTTGGCAGTGTTCTGTACAGTAAATTAACTTAACCTGTTCTTTTAGTGGAAAACATGGGACAAAGGACTTAATGGATGGAGGCATAAGTGCAGACTTGAAGATACAAGATAGAAAAATTGGCAACTTAAAGCTAGGTGGATTGTGTTTTAGAAGATAAAAGCTCTCGTAGCGAGGGAAGTGCAAAGATAGAAAGATATGAGGCGGCGATGGCAGTTGGGAGTGGGTGGTACAAGATTGTAATTTAAGTTAGAGAAGTGGCAGAAAACTGGGTAGTAAAATGATGCTGGATTAAGTGTATATTTAAAAACAGGAGTGAAGTTTAAGGGAAAGGTATGGAGAATTTTAGAGAAGTATGAAAAGAAATGGTACTCAAGGGAAGGACAGGATGAAGGATTAGAAGCAACATGAGACCTATGCATTATCAGACCTCAATAGCTAGAAGATTAACTAGCAGGTTATAAAACCAGCAATCATGAAAAGTGAGCTCTTGCTGAGGAGGTTGATGCAAAAGGCCCACCGATTACTACCCTCAGGCCCACCGATTACTACCCTCTTCTTATTTTCCAAGTTGGTATGGATGACATTAGGAAAAGAAACATCCGGACTATTAAGAAGGATCTCAGGGTTTTGGGAAGAATGTTGAAGGGATCGGGGGCCCAAGTAATATTCTCTTCTATCATACCGACTCTGGGACATGACACGGGATGGAAAACAAAGATCGAGGATTTAAGTAATTGGCTACAAAAGTGGTGTGAGGAAAACAACCTAGGCTTCTTTAACCACGGGCTGACCTTAATGCCAGATCTTCTATCTAGGGATGGGGCGGGTTTGTCTCCACGGGGGAAAAGGCTGCTTGCTACAGAACTAGCTGGGATCATCAACAGGGCTTTAAACTAGATGTGAAGGGGGTGGGGGGTATTGTCAGACTTAGAGGATTAACAGCCGAGGACGACCCTCCATTGTCTGATGAAAGGAGTGTAGGCAGGTGCCTTTGGCCTGCTGCCTCAGTGATAGTAGGGGGTGATATGTGTAGTCAGGAGCAACACACAAGTTGCCTAGAGGTAAAAGAAAATCCCAAAAATAACAGCTCGGGTAATAAAACTTCCCACCCCTAGGGGTGCAGTGGGGTCAAAAGCCCAACTTACGTGCTTCTATACGAACGCATGCAGTATGGGCAATAAACAAGAGGAAGTGGAAGCTCTTGTTATCTGTGGAAGCTATGACATAGTTGCCATCACTGAAACATGGTGGGATGACTTGTGTAACTGGAGCGCTACCATGGATGGCTACAAGCTCTTCAGGAGGGATAGGAGAGGTAGAAGGGGTGGTGGGGTTGCCCTGTATGTAAGGGAAGGGCTAAACTGTTTAGAGTTAAATGTTGGGGATGACTTGGTAGAATGTCTGTGGGTGAAAATCAAAGGGGGGCCTATGAAGGCGGATATTGTAGTGGGAATCTGCTACAGGCCACCCTATCAGGACAGTGAGACTGATGAGCTATTTCTTTAAACAACTGGGGGAAGTCTCGCGCTCACTAGCCCTTGTCCTTATGGGTGACTTTAACCTACCTGATGTCTGTTGGAAGTATAACATGGCAGTCAGGAAACAGTCTAGGCAGTTCCTGCAGAGTGTGGAGGACAACTTCCTATCACAACTGGTCAGTGAACCGACTATAGAAGGTGCTCCCCTAGACTTGCTGTTTGTGAACAGAGAAGGTCTTGTGGGAGATGTGAAGGTTGGAGGACGCCTGGGGCATAGTGACCACGAGATAATAGAATTCTCAATTCTAGGGGAAGTCAGGAGGGGGAACACTAAAACGGCCAAGCTGGACTTTGGGAGAGCTGACTTTGGGCTGTTTAGAAGTCTGGTTAACAAAGTCCAATGGGAGACAGCTCTCAAGGGTAAGGGGGCACAGGAGGGATGGTTACTATTCAAAAAGGAAATTCTGGAGGCACAGGAGCGAGCTGTCCCTGTGTGCCGGAAGTCAAGCCACCGGGGTAGAAAACCAGCTTGGATGACAAAGGAGATTTGGGAACATCTCAAAAGAAAAAGGCATATCTGTAAGTCTTGGAAGAATGGGCAGGCATCCAGGAATCAATACAGGGAGGAAGTTAGGACATGTAGGGAGATAATCGGGGGGGCAAAAGCCCAATTGGAACTTAGACTAGCCAGCTCCGTAAGGGACAACAAAAAGTCTTTCTATAAATATATTAATATAACAAAAGGAGGGCTAAAGATCACTTCCAGCCCCTACTGGACTCAGGGGGTACGTTAGTCACTAGGGATGAGGACAAGGCTGAGGTCCTTAATGCCTTCTTTGCCTCAGTCTTTAATAATAAGGTCAGTAGTTCCCAGGTGAGCTGGCCTTCGGTGTCTGAGTGCGGGGAGGGAGAGCAAATTGAAGCTCCTGTGATCCAAGAGGAACGGGTCAAGGATCTGCTCCTTCGGCTGGATGCCCACAAGTCTATGGGGCCTGATGGTATCCACCCGAGAGTCCTGAGAGAGCTGGCGGATGTCATTGCCAAACCCCTGTCCATTATCTTTGGGCAGTCTTGGCTCACTGGGGAAGTTCCGCTGGACTGGAGGCTGGCGGACGTTACCCCCATTTACAAAAAAGGGCGGAAGGAGGATCTGGGGAACTACAGGCCTGTCAGCTTGACCTCGGTGACGGGCAAAGTCATGGAACAGGTTATCTTGAGTGCTATTAATGAGCACATACAGGTTAAGCAGGTGATCAGGCCCAGTCAACATGGGTTTATGAAAGGCAGGTCTTGCCAATCAAACCGGATCACCTTCTATGACAGGGTGACCCGCCTGGTTGACGAGGGAAGGGCTGTGGATGTAGTTTTCCTTGACCTCAGTAAAGCCTTTGATACAGTTTCTCATAGTGTTCTGGTGGAGAAACTGATAACTGCTGGCCTGGATAGGCACACCCACCTTTGGGTTAAAAACTGGCTGGACAGCCGGGCCCAAAGAGTGGTGGTAAATGGGGCTAAATCCAGCTGGAGGCCGGTCACCAGTGGGGTTCCCCAGGGCTCAGTGCTGGGTCCAGTTCTGTTTAACATCTTTATCAATGACCTGGATGAGGGGATTGAATGTACCCTCAGTAAATTTGCGGACGACACCAAGCTGGGAGGCTGTGTCGATCTGCTTGAGGGTAGGGAGGCCCGTCAGAGGGATTGGAACAGACTGGATCGTTGGGCCGAGGCCAATGGCATGAGCTTTAATAAGGCCAAGTGCAGAGTCCTTCACTTGGGGTATAAAAACCCCAAGCATCGCTATAGGCTCGGGGAAGAGTGGCTGGAGAGCTGCCTGGTGGAGAAGGACCTGGGGGTCTTGGTTGACTACCGGCTTGATATGAGCCAGCAGTGTGCCCAGGTGGCCAAAAAGGCCAATGGGATACTGGCGTGTATCAAGAATAGTGTGACCAGCAGGAATAGGGAAGTGATCCTGCCCCTGTACTCGGCACTGGTGAGGCCACACCTGGAATATTGTGTCCAGTTTTGGGCCCCTCGCTTTAAGAGAGATATTGAGCTCCTGGAGCGAGTCCAAAGAAGGGCGACTAAACTGGTCAAGGGGCTGGAAAATAAAACTTATGAGGAGCGGCTGAGGGAGTTGGGGCTGTTTAGCCTGGAGAAGAGGAGGCTGAGGGGACACCTGATTACAGCCTACAAATACTTGAGAAAAGATGGTGGGAAGGTGGGGGAAGGGCTCTTTACATTAGTGTTGGGTGATAGAACAAGAGGAAATGGGCATAAGCTTAGTCAGGGGAGATTCAGGTTGGATGTTAGGAAGTATTTCTTCTCTGAAAGGGTTGTCAGCCACTGGAATAGGCTGCCCAGGGAGGTGGTTGAGTCCCCCATCCCTGGATGTGTTTAAGAATAGGGTGGATGATCTACTTGGGGATATGGTTTAATGGGGATTGGGATGGTTGGACTCGATGATCTCTAAGGTCTTTTCCAACCTAGAAATCTATGAATCTATGAAAAGCTAACTCAAGTCAGTGGAGATGCTATAGAAATAGAGCTGAGAGTATTTCCTAATGAATACTTCTGGTATTAACCTTCCTGGTAATTGGAACAGTTTTTCTCCAACTTTATAGTAACAAGCTTAATGATAAAATTCATTTTCACACAAGCTTTGTCACCTCTGTACAAAACAGATTAAAGATGAAGTTGCACATTGTGGCTGAGCTGGTCTAGCTGGCTTATCACTGCCAAAAAAGGAATGTCTTGGCTTCTCCCTTGTGCTCATTTCATTGCTCATCTGATCCCACAGTGAGATAGTTCACTTCAGCAATCTCACAGAAAAAAAAATAGTTACCTTTTCTGTTTTGTCTTGTTTTGTGTTTGACTGTAAGGTTGGTTTTCTGTTAGTTTAATGAGTTGGCTCACTGCAGGATCAGAGGAACTCCACAGAAGCCTGCAGCTGGGAGGGGAGTTGATAGAGAGGAGAGCAAAGCCTTCATTTTGGGGGCAATGCACTAAATTCTTAAATTGGCTCAAGCCATAACATATTTACCTCCAAAGTTCTTCCATGTATTTCTCCAGTCGCACTATTAGTTGGAAAAAGACGGGATGAGAGGAATTGCAAGTATGCAAGGTACTCAGCCGCTTAGAGAATGAGTCCAGTAAACCCATCTTTGTTCGATAGAACAAGGAATCAACTGACCTCAGACCTTTCTTCTGGCACTAACTGTGACCTATAATCTGGAAGCATAGAGCTACTGCCAAAGTTCGGATGGGAACCAAAGAAATAATGAACTTTATGGGCGTGAATCATGTCTGTTAACACCTGTATTGTGCGGGATGCTGCAGCAAATGATACCATTGTACGTAACTGGTGGAAAAATAACACTAGCTAACAGTTAATGTTTGTGGGTTTTTTTTTAAAAAAAAAAACCCAAACCACCAAAATTGATGTTC
Organism: Tauraco erythrolophus; assembly: GCF_009769465.1. NCBI lineage: Eukaryota > Metazoa > Chordata > Aves > Musophagiformes > Musophagidae > Tauraco > Tauraco erythrolophus. Next base: position 17,832,822 of record NC_141473.1, on the reverse strand, counting down.
TATTAAGCTCTGGTTTTGCCCATGGCTGTTACATAAAAGCTGCAAATGTAATTGCTACAAGCTGTTTATTTAGTGTCTGCTGGATTGTTTATTTGAAAATAATTTTTATAATAAATATCTAGCATGACATACTGTTAGAATTTTTCCAGAACTTCAAGTCCTTTGTGTTCTTCACTGTTGTGTTATCTTTGTCATGTCAGGCTTTAGAACATTTAGTGTTATTGGCTTTGCATAATAGAGCCTTTGTTTTGCCCTCAACAGAACTATTTTTACCTTGTTTGTGACTACTAGGCTAGTAAGAATAGCTTCCTGCATTTTGTAGTCTGCCTTCATCCAAAATGAGAGTAAGGAGAATAGCACTGAAGTGAAAATAACTTTGCGTTTGCTTAGATTATTCAAAGCTTAACATCGCAATGAAACACAGAAAAAAGAATTGGTTGTAAAACCGACAGCATTAACTGTAATGAGAAGAGGTCCGTTTAAAGGAATAGAAAGGAGTAGGACTTGGGAGAGACTAAAACATGTAGGGGGAGACATCACAACATCCTCTGAGAGTGGTAGCAGTGACTTTCTTCTTCGTTCTTAAAACTTTACTGACACCCCAAACCGCAATAAATAGGGCAATGTTCATAAAAGTGATTCTACCCTATACATCCTGTGTTGGGTCAGTTGGCAGAGCATCCCTGTTTCCTCCTACAAATTCTGGGACTTCTTAGCACATCACATCAGTGCAGGCTAATGTTAATAGCTGCAGATGGCTCCATTCTGTGAGCTTGGGGCACGTAATTTTATTTCAGGACACAGTATGTACAGGTATAAGTTAGAAAAAAGTAGGCAATTATAAATTCTTTATAGCCATCTATATCAAAGACTAGACCCAAGTACATCACCAAGATTTCCTTGTTTCAAATGCTGTTGAAGTATTATGAACTCGGGAGTCAGGAAGACCTGAAACTAAGAAGCTTTTTCAAGTTTTGTTTAAAGTGACTGGCAGAGTGCCAAGGTTTGGTATAATTGGTATAATGCTATTTAGATATTTTTCTACAGTTTGTTAAAGCTCTTCTATGCTGTATGTTCTAAGCTTTTTTTTTTTTTTTATGAAAGCTAACATTCAGATTATTTGTGCTAAGAAAATCTTCACTGCAAAAAGGGGACATGGATGCCCTCCACAAAAGGAGTATGATTTTTATTTAGAAAGGGGGTAGGGGCAGAAATACTACTTTATGGTAAAGGATAAGAAGATTTCTGTAATGTGAATTTAGCTAATGTTTTACCTGGTCTGCAGTACTTGAAATAGATGAAATGCTGCTGTGAGGGGAAGTACCCAGAGAACGGTTTGCAGCTTCTGGCACTTCTAGAAAGAAGAAAGAATAACATGTATAAGTTTTCAAAGTATGTTTGTTATGCTGTAAGAAATTGATTTGTTACAAGGACTTTGAAAGATCTGGAAATGCTTGACCTTTGGTATTACTCAGGAAAGCTATCTACTGCAAATGGATGAGCCCTATATAAATGCCTGGGACGGTTGCCTGCTCAAAAGAGAAGCCTTGCTTAGAAAGACAGAAGCAGTTCCGTTAACAATTTGGTTAATAGCCAAAGCTAGATTTAAAATGCAAGAAAAAGACCCTACCACCACCTATGTGAATCAATGTAGCAACAGATAAAGAAAATGCAGGAACACGATGCAAAAAGCACTCAGTCCAGTGTGAGCAGCAGTCATACGGGTGAGGGAGTTGGGAAGACAAATGTAACTCAGATCGTTTTTCACTAATTAGTCCAACTGAAATGTTTGCATATGTTTGCAAGAAGCTAAATAGAGAAGCAGGATTAGTAGGAAAGATTATGAAACTTAATTACAATTGTAATAACAAAGCATAGTAGAAAATAGCTATTAGGGCTGAAAAAACATGTTAAAGAGTTTAAGAAATTAGAAGGGAAACGATTAAGTAGTGTTGCATAGTAATGATATGGAAATACAGCAAATAAGTATAGATAATTGTTTTCTGGTAAAACAATCTCTTAAAGATAGCATAGGCGTCTGCTATAGGTATTTGTGATCAGAGTTGGGTACAGATTGGTATCATTATACTAGAGAAGATGACTGTAGGAAGTTGAGTGTTTCTTCTTCTGTTATGGGAGGTTTTATTTCCTGTTTAATTATCGGGGAAAAAAATGTTACTCACCTATTCCTGGACATGATACTTTGCAGACTGCTTTATCAATTCTGCACTAATATAATTCTAGTTTAGCTTTTGGTTTCAGGAAGTGAGATGAATGGTATAGAGCAGGTCATACAGTGACTCAGGATGAAAAAAATTCAGTTTTACTGGAAAGCTCAGAGACATCTGCATTAAGTAGGTTTAGAACTACTGTTGTAGTTAAGATGCAACTGTCTAGAAGCTGCATTCCAAGTACAGGGCAGACATCCTAAGGAGCAGTTCCAGCTCTCAATGAATGAAGCCAAAGAACGCTATTCAATATTAAGAATTTTGTTTTTTCTGTCAAATTTTGACTGACCAGCTGCAAAAGCTACAGCTGAAAAGTACGTTGTATGAATAAAGTTAGATTGCCAGAAGTCAGGCTGAATTAAGCTTTACAAAAGGAAATTAAAGTAAGTAATAAGAGATTTCTTAGCTGTGTAAAAAAGAAAGAAACAGGGCTGTCTGCAGTAAGAATTCTGTTGAATTTAAAGATAATCTATGTACTAAACTAGTGGTAGTTCTGGTACAGAAATGGAAATTTCCACAACCAAATTGGAAGCAAAACTCAAATAGCTTAGTACAATTGAACTGGTGGACCCAGATAATCTCTATCCCAGAAATTTTAAAAACTGGCACATGAAATTACAGGGCTGGTAACAATTATTTTAAATAAATTTCAAGTCAGGGTGGTACCAGATAATTAAAGAATATCAAACGTAATCGCTATACTTAAAGTGGAAAAAGTGACCTAAGCAACTACAGAACATGGTACTGTACTTACTCTGGACTTCAGTAGGGCATTTGATACTGTGCCATAATGGGAAATTAGCACTTCTTATGAAGAAGATGAAAGTTAGCACTAGGCTTGTATGGTGACAAGGAAGAGATGGCAGATTATGCTGAAGGGACATTAGTGATTGGGACCAATTGTATCTGTGATTAAGTTGTTACTGGGCCTGGCGCAGAATAAGACTGTATTACAGAAAGTTTACTAATCAGAGCATCATTTTTGTACCAGATGACCTCAAGGAATAGTTACACTTTAGGGATTAGGAAGGATTTATGATACCAGTTGGAGCACTTTGGTTGTGCAACAGGAGCAGACAAACTTAAGAGCATCAGTCTCTTGTATGAATATGAACCATTATTATACTTCCACAGCATAGGAGATGTATTTGCAACACACATCAAGCAAACATTTCCAGGAAATACAGAGAGGTACTAATAACAGAAAAAAGTTTAAGCTAAACAACATGCAGATTTCTATGTGCAATTCTCATAATCCATTTACAGTATGAAAGATAAGTTCAGATATTTAAATATGTGCAGAAAAGGGCTTGTAGGAAGGTCAAACACATGTCTGCTAACAAGAGACTAGAAAAATGTTAGATCTATTTCACACTCTTCTGTGCAAAGAGAGTTCACATACATATTATTACCTAATTTGTTTTTAGCTGTGAACTGAAACAAAGTCTCTCTTTGTAAGTATTACTTACAGAAGAGCTTTAGCATTTGCCATTATAAAAATATAAATTCTAAAAATTATAAAAATTCTTTTTTTTTTTTTTGCTCCAAAGTAGAGAGAGAATAAATTGCTGGATGCAATAATAATCTGTCTGGCTTCTAGGCAACAGAAGCCTGGAACAGCCCAGAAATGGCAAGGAAGACTGAAGGAATCTTTATTGTGCTGGGAAATGACCCAAACTGCCTTTGGTAGAAATTTCCAATTTCCATTGATTTATACATTAACCCTGACATACTTACTTAATTTTACTAGCTGAGCTAAGCCCCTGGCTACTTGATCTCCTCTTTGTGTGCGTTAGAGACAAACGTTAATTCTAAACTAATGAATATGCATTGCGTCTTGAAATAATCTTAATTCAAAGATTAATTTGAAATTACAAATTGATCACATTTTAGTTCAAAATCTGAATTATACTTACTTGGCAGCATTGAGGACTTTTGGAGCAAAGGCCTGAAATAAATATCAAGAGATTACAGAAAGGTCTGAGGAGATCTACTCAGTTCTGAAAATATTAAAACTGTGTATTTGAAGCATGCAGTGGTAGAATGTCTTCCATCCCACCCATTTGTCCATTAAGGGCCAAATACAGGTATTTAAAAAAATCATATCCCATTATCACTGACAATTAGGAATTTAAACATCTGGTTTAAATCTGTGTCACCTAATTAGAAATTATATCCTCCCAGGCTTTTTGGTGGTGGATACAGTATTTGGATGCATTTGCCATATTTTATTTTTTGCTACTGTGAGGCTTCAAGAAACAAGACTTTCAGAAAGCCACAGAAGGCTACAGAGAAAACAGTGCTTCCCTTTGAACTTCTCACAGCTGTGTTCAGACAGAACAGTAGGAACTGGTGTATTGAAATATTCAAAAGATGATGAAAAGAGATTTTACTTTTGGACACCACTTGGAAGGGGTGGAAGCGAAAGCTCTTGGCTGGAACCTCGTCGTCCTGCTGCTGTAGGTTTTTCTGTAGTTTGGGAAAACAAATTATAGAGTCAAGATTTCTTCAGAAATACGCTGTCCCAGATAAGAGAGTCCCAGTAGTTGTAGGAAGGTTACTTTTACTGTTATAACTTTCAGGGTTTTTCCTTACATGGCAGCTTGCCATCCTGCTGCTTTCTTTATTGCCTAGTGGCATACCACCAAATTTCCAGACAAATAGCTGTGCTGTGAATCCCTGCAGGAGCTCAGTGGGAGACTTGCCTTCTGAGAGGTGAGCTGTGAGACGCAGGGCAGGACGCTGGGGCAGGCTGCCTACCAGAGCTCAGCTGAGAGGTGCATCTGGCTGGCTGCATCCCACCCTCGCGTTAGGCAGCAGCTCCTGCTGAGTTTCTGCCTGGAGCAGCTGTGCCTTGCGCAGAGGCGAGACGCGTTTTCCGCCTGCGCGAGGGACTGGCTCTTGCCAGGAGTCGGCTCTGCGGGAGGTGGTTCTGGCTGAGTTCGGAATGATGCGCTGGCACTTTGCCTCCCTTCCCCCTTCTCCACTTTGAGGACTATATGGCATGTTGCTGGTCCATTATGCCATGTGTTACCCTGCCAGTAACCTCAATAGTTTTACTGTGATTGCTTGTAGAGAACAATGATATTCAGAGCAACCAAGGCTGGCCAGATCCAGTTCGAAACTGCTACAACCAAACCTCCCTCAAGAACATAGAATAAATTCAGTGTGTTTGTTTCGTGTTTTTTAATAAAAAGAAAATTAAATTCTGATAAATGTCAACTTTTTCACAGTAGTGGAGATAAATTTACCTTCATTTGCAGTTAAGGTCTCTCTGGAAGGTAAACATGGTTTCTGCAATAGAACAGAAGGAAAGCAAATATTAAATGGCATGTCACTTGTACAGAAAACGTTTATCTTTTTATATTTTTTTGTGAAGTAGTTTACATTTAGAAGTGACAGCATCCTGGAGGGATTAGGAGCTAGGGACGTGGTCATTCTGTGGAGAGCCTCTAATTGTATGACCTTGAAGCTTGGGATTTTGCAAAGCAGATTTGGAAAGAATCCCAGTTTGTGTGTATAAATAGACGGACAAAAGTAAAATCTAGAGATGCGTGCTCTTTTTTTTTTTTAAATTCCAATCAATAAGTTTATGGTGTAAAAAATGATTTCTTCTTATCTCAAGTCCAAAACCAAAGATTTCATCCTAAATACTTAAGAATCAAAATTTCAATGTTTTCGTCTTCGTCAAGCTATGCTCAACAAATGTCTGAACTCATTTCTTTACTGAAAGTTTAACTGTCAGTTTGGCTCACAGTAAAAACTGACACAACATTCCAGTTTTAATTATTTTTTCATTTTGAAACGATAATAAACTGTCAGTTTCAAAACATTTTTCAAATTAATGTCTTTGAAAATTTCAACCAGTTCTCTCACTTTCTGCCACAAAAGGTTTTTGGGATATTTTTCTAATGATGAAATACTTAATAAAAAACCTCTGACAAATTCTGAAAGAAGTCTCCCTTGAGCTATCACTCTTACAACAAATCCATGTTCTCCATGTGCATCCCTGTATATTTCAGGGAATACTTCCGAATGGCCTGTGTTCTCATTTACTTCTCATTTTATTCAGTTCTTGCACTGTGTTTATTGTTACATCCTAAAGTACTGAATCCAAACATCCTTTTAATCAAAACATTTTTCTACTTTTCTTTCTCAGCTTTCTCACCACTGCCTAGTTCATATAACTGCACTCAAATATCTCCTTTCTCTATCTCTTTCCTCTGTTCTTTTTATGCATTTATGTTGTACCCAAACTCATGATAAAATTAAGTTTCACAATAAATTAAAAATCACCTGTAAAATTATTGTTTGATTATGCAATTACAAGTCAACTTACTGGTGAATTTACTGCATTAGAAGTTTTCTTTCTGCAGATTGAAGGAAAAGGAAAAAAGAATATGGTTACTTAGCAGATATGTGAATTCATTTAGCAACTAAGTATCAAGTTCATTGATTCCCAAGATGTTTCTGGCCAAGATGGGATGCATCTTGTTATTGGATAGCTGTAGTGGTTAGGAAAAAAAAATAAAAAAAGAATACGGGTATCACATGTAATGTGGGTTTTCAGGAAAGGTACTTATGATATGCAAGGAAGCTACACCCTGTCCAATGCTTAAGATGATAATTTGGGTTGGCCAGAAGCATGTTAATGAAAAACACAACTTTCTGCATTTATAAGCCTGCACATGCTATTGTGCAGTATGTGACTAAATTAAGCATGGCAGCCAGCATTTGCCATCAATATCAGGCACTGAAGGGCAGTGGCACAGGCATGCAAGCAGTAGTCCTCCAGAAATAACAAAAGAATAGCTTCCCTTTACCTAGTCAGGATATCTTTCACGAACAGCAATAAAAATTACTCCTGAATTCTGATTGCCATAGGCAGGGATAGGAGTTAGCTCCTAATACACCTAGTAATTAACCCCAACCCTATCAAAGCAGTAGTTTTATTATTTTTTACTCACAGGCCCCTTGGTAGCGGAGATGGAGCTGCTCCAGTGGGAAACCTGGATTCTTGTGTGCTACTGAGGCTATGATCTAGAGATGCAAACAACATATTTAGTATGCAATATTGGCTGTATGAACAGAGGGTTTTCCTCACTGCCATTTCAATGTTAATGTAACAAAAGTAAAAAAAATATCCATTGGTTTAATTTTTGTCTTGACATGTTTTTCACTCTGATTATACTAGAAAACAGTTCAGTACCATTTCTTGCTTATTGCAAGAAAAATTACAGATAAAATTTACACTGACACACTCCACTACATGCTATATTAAGGTCACCGGGGACATATTGACAACAAATTCCACTCATATTGCCATGTTTTCAGTACAGAATACTTACTTTCATCATTATTGTTTGCTTCATGGTCCTGTAATGGAAAAATGTTACATTTGATGAGAAGCAATTAAAAAAGAAATTATTATTAAATAGGAAGTGCATAAATAAATAATCTGGTTTTGACAATCTGTAGTAATGTTTAAAGAAATATTTGTACAAAATGCATATAATATCCAGGACACTTTTCATCAGCTTTTATTACAGCATTTGAAAAATTTTAGCAAACATCAATCTAATTTTAAACATTCTAATAACCTTGAGATTGCTTGCTGTATTGAGAAAATTTGCCCTGAATTTTACAGCAAGACCTTTGGTTCATGTTTCATTTCTGAGCTGGAAAGCAGCAATTTTGCGGCAGATTTGAATATATTAAGAACACATTTTCCACTGGACGGAGGATACTGAATAGATCATCTTTCCCAGCTTTTTTTGGAGACACTTTCTTTTGGCTCCCACTTCTTGTCTTTTAGGGAATCAGACTTTCATATGATAAGTACCTTTCAAAGAAGCACTAGTTATCAATTTGTCCATCTCCATCCACCAGACTAATGATTTTTCACTAATGTTGGTTACAAATGCATCCGTTCTCTGTTTGGAGAGGTGTAATCCATCATCCAACAGTTGAGGGAGTGAGATATGGAGAAATTTTTCTCCCAGTCAGCCCACGCCTCTGAGAGGAACAAGGGTTACAGCTCTTAACATGATGATCAGTGCTGGTTAGTGTTTGGACTACGCTGGGTAATTCTTTCCTAGGCTGACTCTTGTGCCAAGCTGGGTAACTGCAAGTACCCAGGAAGCTGAATACAATCATAGTACAGATGAGTGTTTGGGAGCTCCATCCCTGGTGCTGTAACTAACTCGGTGTGTGGCCCCAGCAAAACGATAGTCTATCTTGATTCTCTGCAAAGCTAGGATGATATCCATCTCAGGGGTAAGCTCTGAGAAAGAATTAATGGAGAGGTATCAGCTGCAATGTAGCACTTAAGTATGTTCTGAAGCAGGAATATTCTTGTTAGTGCTGATCAGAGAGGGGAATTTCTGTCCAGCATTCTCCCTTCTGAAGGACTTATTTTTCTGATCTTATATTGGTAAGAAAAGCTGAGAAATCAAACCATTTCATAAAAGAGAATTCCTGGATTTGACACCACTTGGGAATTCTTCAGCATCCTGCAGGATACAGATCTAAATTAGATGGAAGTTGTGATGAGGTAGAAGGGAAACTAAAATACTGCTGCTGTTATACATGCAAATCCCCACCTCCCCCCAAAATACTTGGAGTAACTAGAAATTTAAGGATTGAAAGCAAGACTGTAAGATGTCCTTATACCACCTGCATTATGTTACTGTAGCATCTAATGCTATGGTATGACCCCAGACTCCTAATTTTAAGTGTCTGATTTCTCTATGTAGTTATTGGTAGACTGAATATTTCTTAAGGACGATTCAGAGCACTGGGCTAGGACAGAGTTTGATGCACATCTTTTGGCACAGATGCTGATGCAGTTATTGTCACCTTGGTTCTTGGTAGTTTGCTCCTCGTGCACACCCTCTTTTGTGCTCGCACAACTGTTAGCAGAGCTATGGTGTAGAACAATTTAGGGAACTCATCTGGCTGAAAAAGAACCTTTTATGCATTTGCTTTTGCCCATTTGCTGCAGTTAGACATGTTTCCAAGTAGTTTGCTTCAGAAAACCTTTGTTCCAGCACAGTGGAAGGGACAGACCAACAGAGGACAAGAGTAGAGGAAGAAGAGGAATGACTTAAACATAGCCTTAGGAACCCAAAGCTTGTAATTACTCCTTCATGGACTACATTTTTTAGTGATACTGGTTACTCAGACTACCCAGTCTGACATTTTAGAAGGATTCCATTTTCAGATATTATTAATCATTCATCATCTGATAGCAATGAGGCTCAAGGAAGGTGCTTCAGACTAGGTAAAAATCACCCATTGCTACTGAAAGTAATGTTCCTGGAGTTCAACTGGTATTTTTTTCGTAGAAGAAATTGTTTGTGTGGACTGAGACATATATCTCTGAAAACATTTCAAGTTTTTCTTGGATCGATACAGATGGCGAATGTACCTCTTTTGTCCAAAATATTAATAGCCACAACTACAATATTAGATCAATCTGATATTCAGTCATCTGTTTCTGTTATTTAATCTAGATAATAAAAACCATCCATCCATCTCCATGTACATACATAAAACACAGAACAGCCTAAGTCTAACACATTCTTTTATAGTGGCACATTAATTACTCACTGCTTTTGGATGAAGACGATTTCTGGGAAGAGGCAAGATATTTCTGGAAAATATACACAAGGAGATTAGTAGGATTTACTTATTTAATTGCTTGGCTAAGATGAGAGAGGAGGAGGTCTGCAGTAAATGGATTTGGTTGCAGCTATGCACCGCTGCAGTGGTTGTGGTGATGCTTTGCTGTTAGTGTGGACCTCTTCCAGAAAAGCCTCTGTCCTGGACCTCGGGTCCCCTGCAACTGTGTACAGGACCTCACCAAACACCGCAACACACACCATGTTGTGGATGCCACCTGCTCTTCCTGAGGCATATGGCCTATTTTGCAGAGCAATGTCCTAGAGATGAGACAGTGGTTACAAAGAAGTTTCCTACGCTTCTGGGGACAAGAGTGAAATAGGCTGCATACTGTAGTTCCCTTTGCCTTCTTTTTCTCCAGAGGCCTGGAATATAAATCATGGATTTACTGTGGCTAGCTTCTTTACAAGCAATCCTGCATGCTGTCCCCTGCAAAAAATATCTCATTTGCAAGGGTGTAGAGGTAGGTACAGGACTTTAAACTGGCTTTCAGAGATGTTTTACCCCTGCACAGGATCTCTAAAGGGATATTCAAGAAAATAGTATCCACTTGGCAAATTGGCTAGAATAGAGAAGTATGTAAGGAAATGAGACCTTTCAATTCCTATCTTGTCCCACAATCTGTAGCTATTTATGTGTCCTGACAATTGCTTATTATCTGAGGGCTACACTACAGAGAGAAGAAAATTTTCTATTTGCTATTGATATAAGCTGCTGTTGACTTACCTGGAAGTATCCAGTTTAGGTGACACTCTAGTCATGCTGTGCACATGCAAGTGCTCTGTGTTCTGAGAGCATACAGACGGAAGTGGCTTAGTGAACCTAGTAATAAAACATGAATTAAGAATGGAAAACTATATTTAATGACAGTGCATGCAAAGAAAACCTCTCTTTCTCCTCCCCTACTCCTTCAAAATTCTAAAAAGTACCCTTAGGAGGCATTTCTTTTTAACATGTATTATGCTTGGGTTATTGAAAGTAACATAGAATTGGATGCCAATTTTTGTGTAGACAATCTAAAGAGAGAATTACTATATGTATATCTTCTAGAGAAAGAATTATTAAACATATAGTATCTAGATGAGAAAATGTATTTTCTGACAAGTTTTAAATAATACACACACATTCATAGTAATGGATTACCTGTTTACCAGTGGTGGTGATGGCTTTTCCTGTAAGAGAAAGTGCACTAAACTATTGGGTCACATTTTGATTTAATAAAATACACTTATATGGTCCTATTTATGTTATCACAGCAATATCTTATTTTTAGATTTCTAGTAGAACTCTGCCTGGTAATCTGTACTATGATAGGAGAGGCGAGAAGTCACCACCAGTAAACCTGTGAAACTTTGAGTACACTGCTTTGGCTGTATGTCATGTCAGTACCAGCAAGTAGAAAGAAAATTACTGTGTAAGAACTGTCATTGCTCCTTTGCTGCAGTTCTGCTTCTAGAAAGCATTCCTTTAGGCTGCTGCTTCCCATACCAGACCACTATCACATAGGACCAGGATATTCTTCCCTTCCCATTTATTCTGTTCTGCAGACCTTTTGAATTGGTTTGCTAGCTTTTCTGTGAAGGAAGTGTCAGAAAGCTTTCAGTGCAGGCAGAGATTTGTTCCCATTTTTCCCCTTTGAAAGACTGATCATCTTTTTTTTCACAATCACATTTATTCCCTGTCTGAGGGCAACATGAGTCAAACTACAGAAAGTCCTTACCTCTTCTTCAGGAACCTCGTAGACTTCTATAGAACAAGGAGGAAAAAAACGTGTTCTTTGGTTAGCAAAAACATACTACATGTTACCAGAAAAACAGATCAGAATTTCTATCGATTGTGCTTCTGCCTCTGGAAAAGCAACTGAGAAGTTGCTCAGAGCTTGATTCTGCCTCCAAAACCCTGGGGTAGCTACACCCCTGGTCTTCTAGTGAAAACTTCAGGAAAAGTCCCAGCAAGTTTGATAAACAGTCACCGTATTAACGGACTTGCCCTCCACCTCACAAGCTTTTTTTAATTTTTATTTTTTCTTTTTTTTTTTTTCCCCTCTAAAGCAATATGAATGCTTGCGTTGTGTAAACCTGGGACAATTTGGAAAAGATGTGTTGTCATACCTGTGATAGCATTTAGCCTTTCTTTGACTCTGGGAGGAGAGATCAGGCGAATCATAAATACAAGCTGGCTCATTTGCATGGCCAGCATCCATACCTGACCTCTGTCCCATAGCTGTATTCTAATTCACAGATACTAAAAGCCAAAACCACCAGCATCCTTATCTACGTCCAGTTTCTTTAATGAAAACTGAATTATATTTCAACAAATTTCGTGTCAGGATTCCTTACTTTCATTGCACTGAAAAAAGTCCGAGTTCCCACCAGGGGGAGATGTTTTATATTTTTAGTAACATCTGTCTAGAGCTGGTTGTTGCTCGACACTGATTTACAGAAAGGCTAAGACTGAAAAGGGCATTTTAAAATGTCTGAAAAGTAACTCACAAAATCTTAAGTCATTCAGAAAAAAAACTTCTGTAGTTTATGACTTGAAAGCTAAACACGTTGCTAATGAATATGCAAAGACTTTTAAAGAACTGTGTGATCAGTCAGTAAAGGTACAATCCAAGCAATTAATGACATGATGATGATGCAGAACAACTCTGATTTCGCACAGCTAAGAAAGACTAAGCAAGTATCTGCACTTACAAAAGCAAATATAATTCCTCTTATTTACGTCTGCTTTTGTTTATTTTTTCCAAATAAATTGTTCTTTATAGAACGTAAACAAGAACACTGTTATTAAAGAGCATGTAAAACATCAGCCTATATAAAATTTCTTTAAGGTTGAATCGTGATGTGGTTTTTAAGTATTGAGTCTTGATTCCTACAGTGAAATGAGATTACTGACATACTGAGTCCTATAATCAAAAAAATCCTTTTCGCTGTATCGATCCATTTGTGTTCCTCTGCTAGAGCAAAAGACTAAACATAATTAGTTTGAGGCAAATCACTTGTTCTAGTTTTATTCATGCTTAAAACAGATTTGCTACTCAACCTAGCCAAAACAACTGCTACAACACAGAAAAACCTAGAGAGGGACATATTTTTGTTTTACTGAAGTATGTCATATGGTTTGTGTTGTGAATACATCAAGTGTAATTTAATATTCCTCAGTCTTAGATTATTTTATTTTAACAGTGATACAAACTCCACATACCTTGCACATCAGAAGATAGAGAAGGCTTTGGAGAAGTAGGGGGGGCTGACTTTGTTGTCTTCATAAATCTGTTCACAGGAGCTAAAAACATTTTATTCATATACATATACACTTGTGCACGTGTGTGTATATACATATGTATATTTACATACATACACATACATATGTATTAAAAAACTAACAATGTAGCATTTGTATATTAAGAATAAATATTCAGTATGTCCAAGCAATAGCCTTTTTGTGTGACCTTGAACAAATCAACCAAGGCAGAAAGCAGCTCTCATTTTAAAAGGGAAACATTATTCAGTGTTCATGCCTTGCTGAATAGGTTTGATACTGTCAGTAACATCAGAGAGCAGAACTACATACTCTTCTGTTTACTTTTCACCTTTGGACTGTGGTAATTTCACTCTCCAGCTAAATATATTTCAAATAGTGAGGTTAAAAAAAAAAAAATAAAAAAATCAAAGTCTGTCTCTATCTACTGAAAATATAAAAAGGCTTGTTCTTCTCCTGAGGCACTTCAGCAAACAGAGAATTTTAATGCTGTGGCTCCCTTGGATGAGAAACAAGATCATATACCATGAAAGGCTTCCTGGTTGTATGAGGGCTGAACTTTGAAACAACTGAGTGAGAGAGGCAGGAAATAAACATGGCTTCCAATAAAGTTAAATATAATTTTCCTTGGCCTTGTCATGGGCCAAAGGAGCCAACTGAATTTTGCAGGCGGCGTTCTCTAATAGTTACATCTCCACTCTTTGAACCCTAGAAACAGATGTTAGTTTGATCCCTTTTTTCCCCACTGTTGTTCCTAACAAGACAATAATTATTAGCTTAAATGACTAAAACTCACATCTTGTAGGTAGTGACATGTTGCTTTCTGTGGGTTCAATATAGTTATCGTCGTCATTGTCCACTGGCACAATGTAATTATCCTATGAGAAATGCAGGACAAAAATCTGCCAGTTAAACCTCCATCATATCAACAAACTGTTAGGATTGAAGCCCTGGCAGCAGGGCTTTTAGTCTTGGGGACTAATTACTCCAGTTCTAACTGGTGGATAAAAGCCCTCCCTTCCCGTTGGTCCTGGGATAGCCTTTGAGGTTGCTTTCTCCCCATTGCCTGCAGGTTGTTACAGATGAGCAGGAACTATTCCATGGTCTAAAGAGTATCCTTGATACTTGGAGTAGGTAGATAGCCACTAGGAATCAACACGGTAACTCACAGGGTGCTGCTCGTGACGTACAAAATGATTTGTACCAGAGAGGTCAATAAAGAGGTCAGGCCATGGCATTACTGAGTAGTCTATCTTACGCTTGGTGCAGGGTCATCAGTCATTTAAACTGTCAAAACAAGTGTATCCATGAACATTACCTCATCATCACTACACTCCTTAGGCTTGGGTGGTACTTTTGGTTTTGCAGCAGGAGATGGCAAAGGCAGGGATGGCACAGATGGTTTCTTCGGTCTGGACATGGCTTGACTGGGTGTGCTTGGGAGAGGTTTGTTGATGGGAGGAAGCTGCTGGTGACTTGTGCGATTGTCTTAATATGGAAGAAAACAACAGTTTTAGTAAAAACTAGACATTAGCCTCTGGATCATCTTCTACTACTTGTGCAAACAAATCTTTACTGTTGCTGCAGCTCAGGTCAAACGGCAGACGTGAGTGCATGCTGGTCCTGATGTTGAGACTTGTGTATGTACTGGTCCTATTTCATCGCTCAAGGCAGCAACTTAGTCCTCTGTATCAGGCTGCAAAGGGTGCTTAGACACTGACTGTTGTATGGATAACTGTTTAACTCCTTGGGAAAAATGTGTTGTCTAGGTCCTGTAGTCCATTAGGTAGTATGTCCTGTGCCAGTATTAATTTTGGTCATAGGAAGGGAGAAAACATATCTGACACACAAGAAAAACAGCTGTTAAGCACAAAGCATGGGACTGAAACAAATTACGCCAGGTCCTCTGGGGTGTCATTTTAAAAATTCCTCTCCTTTTCAAAGAATACATAGGTGAAGTGCTGATAAACCTCTTTCTATGAGTACATATGTAGCATTTTAGCATTTTGATTATTCTATAACCAGTAAGTCCTGTAGCATACAAAAATGAAAGCAGGTATCATGCCAATGTTTGTTTTCCCTATGGCCCAAATCTCCATCTAACTGATGCTAACTTTCATTCTCTTCAGTGTGATCTGCCCATCACTGAGAAGCATCAAAAGAGGAAGAAAAAAATGCCTTTATGCTGGACTGATGTAAATAAAATATTGATCCTGACCTGCTTTTCAATGTATTTATCCTCCTCAGTATCAATCTTGATGGACAATATGGAGTGAATATTTGGGCTGCTTTGTTCTCTGTTTTACTGCTTTTGAAATAATGATTTGAGATACAGAAAAGACAAGGAACCTATCTAGCCTTACGTGCTTGATCTTCTATATAAATTCCTGCATTAAGTTATGCATGTGAATCTGGAGCAAAGTTGGTGCTATCTCCCATACCTTTGCTTGAATTTTGTCGTTAGTAGATGTCTATCAAAGTCTCTAGGACACATATTAAAATTCTAAACACCGCTAGCAGCAATACTAACCTATTTCATGCTGTAATAACAAATCATATCCCTGAAAGCTGAAGACCTGATTTTCAGAATGAAAAGCAAACTCTTGAGGAAAGGACAGGTTAGTCCATTTGAGGCCACTTCTCTTCTGGTACCAATAGATAAGCAATTATCAAGCTGATACAGCCAACTATTCCACAGCTACCTGCATATTCACCCCTAGAAATAGGGAATGCAGAGGGAATCTTCTTTTTCTCCTGCTCACTTGGAGGTGGCTCATAGCTGTCATCAGGATTCTCTTCGCTGGGGACAACATACATCTCTGAGTCAGAGTGGTCATCCGGATTTTCATAATCACTGTCCTAGAAAGACAGAAGTTCCCATTTCTCATCTCATAACATACTTACAGCTTCATAGCAACATATGACACAAATATCCTTGCAGGAGTGCAATTAACTAAATCACAAGAGCGCATCCTTGAAAGACACATTACACTCCCTTTAGTGCTTCCTCTCTAAACAAATAGGCACTCCTGTCTGCTTCCCCTCTGCTCCTCCCAGGAGCTTCCTGCTTCCTATGTCCTTGCTATCTCCAAGGAGTCTTTTCACACCAAGAGCTCAGTCTTCAAATTACAGACCAACAGCTTGGTTCCCTTCACAGGACAGTTCCCTCCTGGTTCCATCTGTGACTCCTGATGTGTCCTGCCACTTCCTCTCCATTTCCTACTAAAAGAGTACTCAGGAGCTAACTCCTGAAGGAAACTAGTCACTTCAGGCTGATGGTTGTACAGTATGGCAATTATTTTACATGGCTGATGGCCATGGCTTTCTTCATTCTAATGTTCTCTAAAACCTTACCAGAAATTTTTCACATTTAGGAAGAAGTGGCTTTCCCCTCCTCATCTCTCCCACCCCCAAATAGAAGATCTTGTGGTTTCTGAAATTATTGTTCAGTTTGAAAAGTCCCTCAAATTGATGCCATATGCTTACTAATCCAAAAAGCTTAGCATCCATGGCTACCACTGACATTGCTTCTAAGTGTATTTCTAAGTTGAAAGTAAAAAAAATTGAGCTGGCTAAAAATCAGTGGCTACTTGTAAATAATGCTAATGTCACAAATAAGATAACACTTCAGTAGTATTAGGTTCAACCACAAGCAGATGATTTGAAAATAAACTTCTTATTGCTTGTGCTGAACTACATGCTACAGTGACATCCTACTACCCCAAAATATGTACTTACAAAATCATCTGACCATTGTTCCTCTTCATTGTCTGCATGTTCTAAACCAAACATTAGAGTTATTTAAGGAGAAAGAAGAGTGAACATAAATGTTTATCTTAAGTATAGATTGAAAAAAAAAAGTCTATCATATTCCATTTAAAAAAAAAAAAAAGAGCAGTCAAAATTTCCTAAACAGTTCAGAGCAACACATCTGGTTTAGATTGACTAGTAAGCTAAATGCCTGCTTGCTTGTTTTTAATAAGTTGTTTCAGAACTGTTGGAAAAGCATTAGAAAATGGCAAACTGCACATAGTCTGACAGCAGAGTGTGCACTTTACCCATAGTGTTCTGCTAATGCATCTCATTTTTAAGTAGGAGCAACAATTTCTACATAATGGAATTATCGCTGACCTCTGGTCCTTGGACTTTCTTGTTTCTTGGTTAAAGCTCTGAGACAGCACACTAATTACAAGTGTTTATGTTAAACACGGGACAATTATCTGACAACTTCTGAACTCTGTCCTCTTTGCTCCAGTTTTCATCTTTGTTTCCTTAACAAGATAGCTGTTAACTTGTAAAAATGGGCATGAACTAGTTTGTGGGCAGCGCTGTACGATAAGCAAACGTAGTTCTACCTTCAAGATGGTTTATGATGTCATCTTGTCACATTAATAGTATTAAGAGTCTGAATCTGTGATGATCCATTTGTTCATTTTTTTCCCTATTTACTTTCACATCACAGTTTCTGGCAGAGGGGGGCCACGTGTGAATTCTCCTCCGTTCAGTCTACCTGCAGAACCCTGGTAAGTACTGATTTTGAAAGAATAGCTACTTGCTACTCTTTTTTTCATGCTGGGACAACTTGCCATGTTTTGCTTGCCTCTGATTTCAGAGGTGTGAAATACCTTCAGAGTTGTTGATAATGTTATATTGTGTTCTCATTAAAAACAAATTACGAGGAAACGTATAGCTGAAATAGTATCACAGTACCTATAAGTGTATAGGTATCAAATATACGAACATGCAGTTTAAATTTCCATTAATACAGCCTTACCTGAAGCATAATCCCTTTGTGGCAGACTTGGTGGAGGTTTTTTTTTTAGCCTGTAAACAATAATTATTACATTTATGATCTTATAAGTAACATTCACTAGAACGGAACATTAGCTGCACACATAAAAAAGCTGATAACAAAAGATACCTGCAGCAGAAGAAATAAAGATTACCATCACAGATGCTTAGCAAATATCTGCAGGAGAATGCTTTGAAAAACTAGAAAGAGATAAGAGATTAGAATCTAATCTGAGATTTTTTTTTTTTTTTTTTCCTGCTAAGAATATATTTTGAAAGAACAGCTTCCTTGCCCACCCACTCTCATTCCCAATGCAGAAACAGATAACATAGGGGTCAGAGATACATGCACATCCATCTGAAAACGAAAAATCTGTTCAGGCTCACAGAGACTTTGCTAAGACTGTGGCATAAAAAAAGTGTTGCGGCACTCTCCAGACATATTTTTATAACTATCATTTTGGGTACACTTTATTTTCTGATTACTGTTTAAATGCATACCAGGTCTCTCAGGGCCAGATTCTGTTTCCACTTACTTTTTTATGGTGTTATGTCCCTTTTTTTAGTAAATACTGTTATAACGGCATTTGTAATACCAAGTGAACCAAAAGGTAGTTTATAGAAATAGTGAAAGGATCTTTGTGGCTATACATATACATGCATGCATGTATATATTTAGCAAACAGGAGTATACATGTATGTAATATATGTGCATACACATATATATGTGTACTCCTGTTCATACATATATATGTAAATTTGTGTGTGTATATACACACACACCCGTTTGCTAAACTGCAGCTGTCCAGAGAAGACACTGAATTACAGCCAGTTGATAATATCAATTATTTCATTACCCTGTAAAAAAAGAGAAGAATTTGGGTTTAAAGTCAAAACAAATGGTGCATGTGTAACATCAGAGGCCAGACTGATGTACCTGAAGAGAAAAAAGACCCTTTTTGTAGCCATATAAAACATTAACACAATTTACATAAAAATGACTCTTCAAAGTGACTTTTGAACATTGTCTGACAGCTTCCCTGTAGCACTAATGGGACCTCACCACGGACCTGAATATGGTCCACTGAATTGATGGCTTCACTCATTCTTCAATCAAGCTCTAACAAATTCATTTGCCAAAATAAGCAAATTATTTACAAAATAATTGTCCACAAAGAGTTTAAAATGTTTTTCTTCTGAGTAATGGCAATGTCTGTCTACAAATTTTACTTTACCACAAGAATTTGACATTCAGTATTTAGGTCCTGAGCATGCTCAGGTGTCATTGTTCAGGTACTGATAACTCAGGGTGGTGGCATGCTAGCACTAACACATCAATTTACACACTTTTCCCATCTGTTTTGAGAAATGCTTTGGCTACTTTTGAGTTGAATTCATGGAATTCTGTTGTTCAGATAGTCATGAAAAAAAAAAAAAGGCCCATGCATGAATGAATGGATGATGCAGGCATCGCTAAAGGTCTAAAAAAAATAAAAATAAAAAAAACGCTAAACAAACATAAAAAAATATCAAACAAAAAAATCTAGGCACATTATTTTTGAAGTGTTTATCTGCTTTGTTCATTACTAACAACACTAATGATGGATAGCTGCCTCCTCCAAGTCTTTAACTTCCTACAGCATGAATATAACTTAATGTAGAAATAGTAAATCAAAAAAGCATTCTCAACTGCACTGCTGTTGTCTTCTGTCCAGGTTAGCACAGGCATGTTAGAAAGAAAAATCCGGGGCCACTGCCAGGGGAGATCTCGGGTCTTAGGGAGGGTAGACCAAAATCTATTAATGTTCTTCACAACATGTCTATCATGAGTTGTTCAGAGACAGTGGAGACTTGGAAAATAGTGGATCTATGGCAATAGTAAGAGGCTAAGTCACAGTATAAAGTACATGGCTTAAGCCACATTATACATTTCCAAGCTGCTAAGCAAAAGACTTCAACACTTTGTCCCAGGCCCTGTAAATCCTGGCAGTGGCCCCGACAGAAAATGTAAATATGTTATAACATAAGCATATGAAGCACAGAACAGAAGTCTGTGTCTAAGCAACTATCATGCCATTGTGCAGCTCTGAAATAGCATACCTATCCCAAGTATCTTTCCCAGTTTTGCAAATTAAGGCCACTTGTTCATTTTGGAACCTGAATATCAATAAAAGAAAAGAAATAATGTTTCTTTTACAGCTGAAACAGTTGATGGCCACATCTATATTTGGTAGAATCTCTTCAAATATGTTATTTATTCTAAAATTCAAATCCACTTTAAAAAAAATAAAATTCTCATTGTACTGGTATGATTTACTGAGTGCCAGAACTGAAATCCAGGCTCTTTTGAACTCAATTGGAGCTTCAATTTGCAAGAGCAGAACTTTACCCAATGTGCAAACCACAATGCCAGCTCAAAAGACATAACCCCTATGCCATGGAGTAGTAACCTAGCTATTTCAGATTCTGATGTGATTATCCGCATAGATGCTTGCAGAGTGACAAGTGACTCTGTCCTTTTCCTCTGAACTTAATGAGAAAGGACTGAAAGAACCAAATACCATCCAACTGAGCATACATATTTAAGTGGAAGACAGAATGACTTCCTAATATGTCTTTTAACAGAGGTATATAAAATTATAGCACATGCAATTTCCAAGTAAAATATTCTAGTGCTACTCCACTCTGGACTTAAGTTACAGGTGTTGAAGTATCGCAGTGTTAGCTGTGATAGAACACAAATAATTCAAGTTTCCATTTACTTAATTGAGACAAGTATTTTTCTAAAATTTAATAGAAGAATGAGTAATTTTCTGGAGATTTTGAAATAACCCTGAGAAATTTCAGTTCTAAAGGACTCAATAAAATCCAAGTACATTTTTGAGAGTATGTTTACAAGTTTTAAAAGCAACATACCATATCTTAGTATATACTTTTAGCTTCAACAAATAACCAGGTAGCTTTTGAGACATTTCATATAATGGAGCCTAGAAGCTGCTCACAAGAGAACAGAATACAATGTACAGAAATTCACAATAACTTTTAGGACAATAAAATATTTCATTTTAAAAAAACCAATGTATTCTGAGATTTCCCCATCTATAGCATGCTTAGGTTGATCCAACAAAGCACTTAGACATGTGCTCAACTTTTGTCATGTAGGGAGTCCTATAGGAATTGCAAATATTAATCACATGCTTCGAGCTCATAGTACATTTTTGTGTTTTCTTGCGCTAAATGGAGAATTTTTTAACAAACTGCAGCAGAGGTCTGACTTTTCTGCTCTAGCAACACTTGTTTTTACAGGCTACACCCAGAAAAGTAACCAAATGTACATAGCAGTAGCTATGTAATTAAGTAGCACTTAATTCTCCTACAGATGCATTTCCTCACTAGTGTTTGTGCCCACTCTCTCAGCATTTAAGATGTGCCTAAAAACTCTTTGTATTCAAGAGTCTTTCCCTTTTTCTGTTGTAATTCCATACAAAGTCCACTGGCTTCTTAGGAATCATTTTAACTTAATAGGTTTTATAAAAATCATATTGACATCTTATACTGAGTTGAATGTTTATGTATTAGTTTTAAGTGCACTAGATCATCACACTTTTAATCATAAGAAAATTAATTTAACTTTGCTGAAAACTTTTTCAAGTGTTCTGAACAGGTGCAATCCAGCTGACAGATCCAGCTGTATTCTCATGACCTAGTGGAATACTTTGTTATAGCTTTGGAAGTATCTGGCTATTGTACAAAAAATTAATCTGAAACTTCTTTTTTTAAGTGTTATTACTCCTCTTTTGCACATTTTCTTTACGATGTGCTGTGGCAGTGAAATGGCATACAGTTGTGATTTATTAATATAACAATATTTCATCAAAGTAAAGATTAATAAAAATCCTGGCACTCAAAACATTCTATTCAGCTACATGTTGAAATTCATATTTCTTCAGAATACAGTTAAAATTGGGTATTATACTTTTCCCTGGTTTCTAAGTGTGGTACAGCTTGATTTTAGTACTTTTCTCTCATTGTTTAGCCCATAAAATGCAACTTTTCCATCTGTCAAGGGTTTTATCATGGATGTCTGCTAGTTACAGCTACTCAGGCTACAGAGAGAGGCTGTCATTTAGTGACACAGCTCCCATTTTTCTGCCTGAAGTTACCACCTAAGTTATAAACGGTATAGGAAAATGGACCAGACAAATCTGAAGTAAAAACTTACCCAACTAAAGAGCTTGGTAAAGCAGATGAGATGAAGATGCATTTTCTTTCAATTTTTCAGGTCACATGGCAAATGTGATTTCAAAAAAAATGCGAATATTTGGATTGTGTGCAGTTAGATGAACAAGTCCAAGTGCACGATTTCTGATGGCTTTGCAAAGGAAGCTTTGATAGGATGTGGTATCGCAACAAGGTGAGTAATTTGTAACTTGTAAAAGTAACTTGTAATTTCTTATTCAACGCAGTAGGTCAGCACACACCAAAAGTTGAGTGAAATCCTGACTTTGCTGTATGTGCAGTATGACTTTTAGCATTGACTTCACTGGAGTTAGGATTCCATTGAACAAAGCCTAGAGGCTCAAAGCTTGTGATTTACAGATGAGCGCTATGTCGTTACAGTGCGTTTCAAGCATAGGAGCCATCCTGCAGAGTGAAACCTATGATTTCTCTCTTACTTCCCTGTTCTATATTACCAAGGATGTAAATACGAAAAAACAGCCCCAACTCATTGTTTCTATAACTTCGGCTGTAACTATTGCTTCTACACCTGAGTACACAATCCTCTTTGACATCATGATCTGCTCAGTAGCGGGGACTCCAGTAAACAGTTTTGCATGTGATTAAGGGCAAGCAGGTGAATGGTAGCTTGCAGTGGGCAATATTTTTACTGTCAGAAAATTTTTAGTCGGGATGAGGAATAAACAGCACCAACTTTTAAGCAATGAAGAAACAATCTGTAGTTTTCTTTCATGTTATCACCACTGTTCAGATTGTTTTCCATAGACCTTTAAGACACATATGGATAGTAGATATATCCCTACTCACCTGCACATGAACTAGATTGGAGAGCAAGACACTTGATGCAAGAACTTCACTTACTTTTGTGCATACTCAAGAGACAATCCAGATTTTAGAAGTGTCTTTAATAAGTATTTGATCGTTTGATCAAATTCTAAATCTGTGTGACATAAAGCCAATTTTGTATACAATTTTTCCTGCTTCAGTCATGTTTACATCCTTGACGTTTAATAAAATAATCCTATAACAGAAATGGAGGAAGTGATAACTGAATGCCCATATTTCACCTGTGAGCAGGTCTCAGGTGAAACTATGAGTTTTTTTGCAGACAGATCTCTGAACATAGTGATCTATTTGCATACACACTGTTAAAAAACCAAAAATTCACTTAGATTAAATTAAAGATCCAAATAGTTGAAAGTGGGTCATTTTAAGGGAAAATTTGCTTTTGTGCTTGTGTGGAAATAACAAGTAAATACATCACGTGACTGATGTACTGTGAATTGCAGCAGTACTAGAGTGAAAGAGGATGAGTAAAGGAAAAAAGTCATCTCAAGAATCTATCTGATATATCAGATATCACCATCAGAGCCTGCTCAAGGTTTTTGGACAGAATCACAGCTGTGATAAAGAGGTGACAAAGGAGGGCTTGCAACCTCAGGTCACTACTTCTGCCTGGGGAATGGGTGAGCCAGGTGGTCGCTGCTGCTCCTGGAAGCGTATCCCCCTCCTCTGCCAGGAATAGCAGCTGCCCCACGAACACCAGCCCTGCCTGGGCTGGCAGCAGGGGCAGTAGCTGTAACCAGCCTGGCTTTCCAAAGCTCTTGCATAGCCAAACCAGGCAGAGCCCTACTGCTTCTCTCACCAGCCTACTGCCTGCTTCATACACACCTAAAATTAGCTCTTGCTAAAACTATACTTTTTCTTTTCCTGGAAATGAGCCATCATGGTCACTCTTTAAGAACAATTTTAAACAATGTTTATCTGTGCCTTTTATGTATGAGAGCTGTATTTCTAGAATTTAATATGATTGTCCTGGAAACACTGCAGATTCTGTGTACTAATTAGCTTTTAAAAGTACTTAGTACTTTTGTCATCAATGACCCATTAAAGAATGACATCTGAATGAGAAAATCACAACCAAAGAGAAGTTCAAAGCATATGAGCTATTGCATTAAGAAAAAGTGTGCTAAATAGTTAATTGGTTTAAATAGATGTTTGACTGGGAACAGTGAATGCTGTATTCATTTGACAAGGATGCAGAATTACTGGAATTTCTTTCTATGTATAAATACACATGAATATTTTATGATACTCATATGCGCATGACATCAATACACGTGCTGTTCAGCAGTTCTTACTAGAATAAGGATGTTAGGTAATGCTGGGTTTTGTTTTATAGGACTGTAACATGTGAGGACTTAGGATTTAGGATTTTTATGGGAATTCTAGCTGTAATGTCTGATCAGTTGGTTCAAGGTGGAGCTCAAATTAAAACTTAACTGCAGCAGGTAGCCTAAACAGTGACCTGAGGAGAAAGGCACACACCCAAACAAGTGATGATCATTCTCAAAGAATATGTAAGAAAAATACAAATACTGTTTTTCAGGGCTACAAACACAACCTCCCATTGGAGGCCAGTTCTGCAGCTACTTTGTGATACACTTAATACTGATGACAATTCTGCATGTCATAGTCTGGACTGAAGCTCTTTATATACACTGAAGTATATCCCTCTAGAATAACACAGTCCCATCACTAAAGTATTATACACTATGCTAGTAATCTCAACTTGCCCAAATTGATAAAACTAGGATTGGCATTTCAAACTTACTTTTTGAACTTGTTTATTATTCCACTTTCATTTTTCTTCATGTCATGCACCATCTTTTGAAGCTTCCTGTAAGGTATTAAACAAAGCTTGATTAAAATTGCTATGTGATT
Source organism: Tauraco erythrolophus (assembly GCF_009769465.1). Classification (NCBI taxonomy): domain Eukaryota; kingdom Metazoa; phylum Chordata; class Aves; order Musophagiformes; family Musophagidae; genus Tauraco; species Tauraco erythrolophus. The sequence continues at coordinate 17,807,893 of NC_141473.1, read as the reverse complement.
GAACACCCATTCATATAAATTAAGAAAAATACAGGAACTGCATTTCCAGTAATATTTCTCACATCAAAAATGCTTAAGGTACGTTCAATAAGTAGTTTAGTTGCAAAATCATTTGTGTACAAAGTTTCCCGCATTTTTTAACAAAGCTCTTCGGCATGATTTTTATTATCCTTCTCCTTAATACAATTAAGGCCAGTTTAAACAACTGATTTAAAAGCAAGTGCATCAGGAAAGAACATCATTGCCTAAATTAATGGTTCAGAATATTTCAGTGTTAACGTTTTGTTCAGAATTGACTTCATAACACTCCACAGCTATAATAGGAATGCTTTCTAGTTCCTGACCCTACATGAGTAATTTTATCAGTGGACAGTTCTCTGTCATTCTATGTTTTAGTCTTGCTTTACTTATATGTGATACATGATCAAGCTACCAAAGACTCTTGGAAGCTTTGCTTACAAAGACAAGTATAAACATCAAAGTATTCTTTCCCTTTTTTAAAGCTTTAAACTTGAAACCTTAATATGCACAAAGTTCAGTAATATAGAAAGCTTTGCCAAAAACCATCTTCCACCTTCATCATTAGTAATTGCAGCTGTCTCAAAAATTAAAATAACCTCTTCAAAGGAAATTGGAATTAGATGAGAATTAGCTAAACAAAAATCAGGAAATAATTGTACATTATGTGATTGTTTGTCTGCAGTCCGGGCTTCAGGCTGAGCTGACATGTAGCCACTCAAGTCATCATGTAGTGGTAGAGTATTAGATTTATGCCAAGAGGGATTTTCCTACATCTGCTACTGATTTTAGAGAAATTGTGGTAGTTAGTGACAATTAATCCCAGTGAGTACTTGTAAGTTTTCAGAATCCTGAAATAAATAACAAAGCTGAATTTTAGTCTTAATGTTTATTAACAGAATAGAAAAATCTCATCCTTTCATTATGTCAACTGTAATTGAAGGCTATTCCACATTTTTAGCAGCTCTGTAATACAACAACATGGACTATCCTGCTCTGACGAGCTAAGTCATGGGTCTGATACATAAAGAGTATTCCTAGAGCCTAAATCTTTGCCTAATTCTACTTAAAAAACAATTCAACGTATTCTTTTTAGGTTCTCAACTGAGCAAACAAAGAATCATGAGAATAACTGACAAATAATTGACAAGCACATCTTTAACTGTTGCTCAAAACTCATACTATTAATTTACAGTAAAAGGATATAGCGTTACCTGCTGATATAAAAAAAAAGAAAAATACTTATAGATGTGAGAAACAGATGCACAGCAAAATGTTTCAAAATTTCCTGCAACAATGCACTACATCTATGAGAATAGCTTGGATTATTATCTAAACTAGCTAGATACGTTAAAACTGCAAAGCTAGGGTAAAGATCTCAGAACTACTTCTGCTTTTGTGTGGGTGGTTCCCCCTCTCCCTCCCCTAATACATTCAGCTTCTGGTTATGCTTGAAACATCATAAATAGCCATCTTCTGCAGTTTACTGTTTCTGTCTTGTGCCCCAGCTGGCACCTGGCAGTGTCTATAAATGAAAAGTAATGAGGAATGAAAAGAATGAGAGGTGATTTAAATGGTTTAGTTCTAGTTTGGGGAGAATGGTTGTTCGCAAGCATTTTTGTCCTTTTCAAAAAGGCTTGCCAGCCTTTAATTAGAAATGCATGTAAGCATCAGTTTGTTAGAGATAGGAACCTCCAAAAAATTTTTTTTAAAAAAAATTCCACTGTAGATTTAGATCTGAATATTGCTTACTGCTAGTCTCTGACATGCATGTAGCTTTACATTGGTAAAATCATGCCTTTATTTTCAAAAAAGGTGTTCCATTTTTCACACGGATGATTTTATTTTATATTGTCACTTTGGTCTCTAAGTCCCCCTCCCTCTCAAAATAAAAACCACCCTAAAATTTGCAAATAGAGGTACCCAGCGCAGTTTGCTTTTCATTTGATCATATTTAGGTGAATTGATTAGATTATCACAGGTGTCCATGCGTGCTGAATAAGGCTATAGTTCAAGAGAGCATTTTAATACATATTTCAAAAAAAAGCATTTAGAGATAATCATATATGCCTCTACTAGTGTGATCAGTTATTTTTACCATGCAAATGGACTCAAATCAAAACATTCCAACTTTTGCATAATCAGATTTCCTAAAAATCTCTGCCTCTTTTAATCATCATTCTTTTTCTGGAGTCATTTCATTTTCTATTTACAAATTGTCATACATTACGGAATATCTAATATGTATTTGTGTGAATTTTTTCAATTTTTAAAGTTACATAGCTCTTGTAAGAGTTGCTAGAGTACTTAAGTTTGTTGCCTCTGGACAGCTTAACTTGTATCAAGCCTGTGAGTAAGTAGATAACCAGTGCATTGTATAGTGGTAAGTGCAGTAAGTCATCAAGCATGGATGATCTCCAGTTCAAGTGGAATCCCCTTTGACCCATGAAGTTGAACAAGCTGCAAAAACCAGTCTGTCCAGTTAGCTAGAGACAGAGATTTCTCAAGGTGCTCGTTAATACAATAGGCTACAACTGACAAGTTTTACAAAGAGCTGTCTCTCCGACTTGTGATTTTGCAGAGACAGTAGAAAAGATGAGGCAGATAGCAAGAGGATCCTCCAAACCTTAAGGGTCTCAAACCCAAACGCCATTCCAGAGCAATGAGGAAAGTTAAGCACAGGAGGGCATTTATACACTTAACATTTCGCCTGTATTTGCATATCTGACTAGTTCTCAAACACTTTTTGTCTGACTCTCAAATACTTTTCTTTATGTAAGACAATACACCAAGTAAAGAGGTTCATTGTGGGAGGAACTTAACAGAGCAGCAACCCTGAGAGTATCTAGGAAATGGAGGCTACCGTGGCCCAAAGTAGACAGCCTTTGCTTCAGGTCCATAACTACAACCTTCTTTATTCACAACACATCTGAGTCAGGACCTTGTTGCCAATTAATGTTTATTCCCTAGTCGTTCTCTTGGGATGAGCAGATACTAGAAACATTCAAAGACCTCAGTCAGCTAATACTGTAAATGAAAATAATAAGTACTGCTAGTTTTACCTTCCATTGTATGTAATCAAAGATAATTAAGAGATCAAACTTGAGTTGTTTCTTAACCGCAAGCACCAACTCTTCATTCAACTTGGTTGAGAACTTTTTGTGTCAAATCAGACTTGCAGATAAAGGTGCAGTCTGTGTCATTGCTAATTTCTGAAAACACCTTTAAGCAACAGATAGCTATTTTGAGATCCAGTTTAATTTTGACAGATATAGCCTGGACGGGACCCTTTGATCAGGAACTCACTGCACACAGGATTTTCAAACTTCTGCAGATGAAAAGTTTGGAAGTCTTGGCTCTAGGTGCTTCTAAAAAATTTTAGGTTTCTTTCAAATACATTAGAAATGCTACATGTTGGAGGGAATGACAAAAAAAAAAAAAAAGACTGTTTAATGAAACCTAAAAGGAAACACTTTTTAGCCCTATGTTGCTTTTTTTCAGATCTTATCTATTTTGGCCTCCAGCAATTCAGGATTATCAGATGCACTGACAAAGGGGTCAGTAGCTGTGATACATCCGTAAAGGAAGGCAGAAAGGTTTATCATTGTAAATACAATATACCCTGAAAGAAGGATTTGCTGTGTCACACAATACCTAGCTGCGCTCAAGGACTGGCAGAGCTGCCTTGACATAAGCCAAAATGAAACAAAACCACCCTCTCTTTGATCCAGTCACAGCTCAGCGTATGAGGAATGCACGTCAAGTGAAGGGTGATGGGTGGGCCGGGGTGACACATCCCCGCTCTCAAGCATCAGCTCCTTTGCATACAAGCTATCCCACAAAAGCTTCCCAAAGTTAAAATAATTTAAGAAAGAGAAAAATATAAATAACATGACGAAGAAGGAAGTATGTAATAAGGTTTCTACTCAGATGTGAGATGAGGTATAGAGTCCCCAGACTTGAGAAAGAGAAGTCTGTCTTTATTTCAGACAGATCTCTGTAACATGAAATTTTCCCACCATTTAGACTAATTTTTCAGAAACTGTATTTATCAGTATTATAAATACCTGAAGACATTTACAAATATATACTATGTAAATACGCATATCATGGCTCAGAGCAGTCGGCATGAACGGCTCCTCAGTGCCTGCTGTCCCTGGGAACAGAGAGGGATCTCCTGCATGCATGAACAGCATGGTTCACCTTCTCATGCACAGTGAATCCAGTACTTTGGACTTTCAGCACACAGATGGTTGTTGATTTTGTAGTTGTACAGCTGCCTACATCACATGGCAAGTGACAGCCCATAGCGAGTGACAACCCTCTGCTGTAAGAATATACCATGCTGTCTCTGGGGTGGGAAGACTGGGCACAGTTGCTTCAGAGCATCTGGCTGTGAGCACAGATGTGTGCACTTGCAGTTGGGAGGGGTGCTCATAATGGTTTTGGAAACAGGGTTGACTGCAGTGTCAGTAGGGAGTGGTGGCAAAACAAAACAGTCTCAAGTGAATCACAGGAAGATTTCTATATTACAAGCACACTTATTTCTGTTTATCCGGAGGACTAGAATTATACCTCCTTAAGTTTCTGATGCTTACAAGACTGTCTGAATTATCTGTTGTGCCTCTTGAAAAATTCCCATCTGCACTCATGGACCAGTTTATTTTAAAAAGAGCGGAATTTTGAACAGGGTATATTCAGGAAGGTGTGCAAGAGAAGCTTTGTAAGCAACATTGACACATTCAATATTAATTGACCTGTGTATTCCTTCTCCTCCTCTTAGTGTCAGTTAGATCTTTAACTGATAAAGTTGAACTGGTTTCAAAATAGTAATAAAAATTTTAAGAAATTATGACACTGTAAATCAGTCAGTTTGCACTCAATGTTTTAAGTTTTTATACCTTTTTAGGTACATCTGTTTGTCACTGACAGGGTACCCTGTAGTTCTGTATCTAGAAAGTCCCATTTTCTGAAGATCATTACTACCTCCATTCACTTAAAGACTGTAGGTAGGTGTAGCCCTCATTTTTGTCTTGAGAAAGGAAAGGCAGCATAACAGATCATGTAAAAACAAAAAGTAGTTATTTCTTGTTTTTCAGACAGATTCAAATGTTTAGCATGGGAAACCCAAAACAGGATTTAGTAAATACAAATTTAGACTTAAAACAAAAACATCTCCAAAAAACCCCACTCTGCTTCAGCTACAAAGTCTTACAGAAAAGAACCACAAAAAAGAAAACAGAAAGCAAGGAAGAGTATAATGTAATTTGAAGAATAAAAGCTAAGTTATTAGAAGATAAAAACAAAAATCAAAGAGCAGAAAATTAAAAATGACTACAGCTACGTCTGTTATTTAAAAAAACCCAACACATTAAAACCTGAAACTGAAGAAGGAACAGCATGCCCAGCCCCTTCCTTAACTGCTCCTCACAGCACAGTTATTCCACCACATTCTCCCCAGCTGGTCTTTATTTTTTGTTTCTGTTAGCTTTTAGTTTTATAAACAGGTGTGCAGGTGACCAAATTAAGTTATTGTCTCTGGACAAAGGGGAAGACTCCTGCTTGCTGGGGGAGTGGTGGAAACCCGCTCACCTAGAAGAGGATTTGTGAAAGTACCACTTGAGATTTTGAAAAGCTGGAAGCTCTTATCTTGGACTATCTTCGCAAGCTAAATAAACAAACAGAAAGAGTACCACCTTTCTTACAATAGGCTTCCACTAACACAGTGCTCCTGACATGGTCTTTGTTGAAGAACACAGATCTCAGTGAATCGGGTGAGGGTCTTCATAAGATGTAACTTCATACTACTTGCCAGTTTTGTGCATCTAAACCAACCCAATTAATGATATAAAACAACTTCCACCTCCCTTCTAAATGCTCATTAGAAAGCAAAAGGAAATTCCCAAATACAGAAAGCGTCCGTCAGGTGCTTCAGATCTCCACATGCACATCCCCTAAACCATATGCTATCTGGAACCATGAGAGTGGAGTCCCTTGCAAGGAAACACCAGCTGGCATCAGCTGCTGTGTTGGAGCTGGTGTTTGCAATGGCTGTTACATATGTATAATGCATAAAGACATGACTGAATTCCTGAGGTGCAATCAGATGAACTGCTTTGGTTGCTGCTGGCCTAGGATAGGGAGGTACTGCCCTTCATCCGTGCTGGAGGCTTATCACAGCCCATCCCCTGCAATGCCTTTCATGATGGGAGGGGAAGAAATGTGGAGCTGGAGGTGGTAACCTGTGACACCAAACCAACAGTTCAAGGCATCAGCCTTTGATCTTTATCTGTAAAGCTATCTCAAAGCTGTGAAGAAAGTTGAAAGAGGCTTGCTTATGGGGAGAAGTCATTTACAGATACCTATCTGAGAGGAAGCAGGATCAACAAATTGTCTTCTGCTGTACTCATGAGATACACAAGAGGAAATTACTATGAACAGTTTAGTTTTGTCAAGAGCATTGATTTCTTTTTTTATAAAGTCTAAATAACATCATATTCTGCTTACTTTTCAATCATCCACTATTTTGTCTAAAGGCAAAACCCTTAATTAGAGCAGGTGTGTGTTTACATGGTACACATGGAAGCACAAAAAGGCTAAATATTGATTATACTTTTCATCTTCACATGCCCTCTATCTAACCTTCACAAAGAAGCTGTCAGTCTCTTTTACTAGTAAGTACATTGCGCATTGGAAAAACCTATGCAGATTTATCAGTGGGGCTGAAACAACTGAAGCCCTGTCAATAACACCAACTGCTTGGTGCAACTGCTTCCTCATTTTAGACCAAGGCTGGGGATTGTTCTGAGTATGAATGGACACTGTATCAGATTTCATGTATTTAAATTGCAAAGTATTTTTTGCAATTACTCTTTTTTCTTTTATTTCACTGATATGAGTAGTGGCCCTGGTTCCTGTTATCTTTCTTTACTGCTTGTGGGAACTTCATAGGTGTTGTAGAGTATCAGAAAGCAGTGACAGCCAGGCACTTCAGTATAGTTTTTAAAATACAGATATTTAATAAAAGCTGAAGGCATTTGAGGTTTGGACACCTCTTCCTGCTTATCCAGCTTGCTCTTCCCTTTATCCCAACCGGATAATAGGGATACTGTACATAGTACAGAGAATAATTAGCTATTATGATATGGTAAGTGAGTATCGCACATCACTTCTTGACATAAAAAGTTAAAGATCTTTTCTGTTCTGTAACTGACCTGTTCTGTTCCGAGTCTTTTGGTTAACTGATACCTTTTATGCATGAGCTGATGCATTAAAAAAAAAAAAAACACACACACAGCAGCTACATTCACAAGGCCTTTCCATTTTTCTGAAAGGTTTGCAAGCAGCAGAGGAAAACTAAATGCATTAGCTTGTTCTAAATACAGTTCCAGTTCTAAATACAGCTCTGTGCCTTCCTGAAGGACTAGGACCTTACAGCCTGGTAGATTAAGGAGAGCAAGGGCAGAAATTTAAGAGAGTACGGTGGTTTTTATATTTCCCCAAAAAGAGGAAGCACGAAGCCACTGCACTGAAGTGAACTAAGACAGGACTTGGTATGGACTGAGAAAATTAACCTCTGTCAGTGGTAACACTACTTTTAGTCACAATTCTACAAGCATTTTTTGAAAGGTGAGGTAACATTCCTGTCATTCATGCAGGCATGTAGATTGAAGACATGCTACAGTCACATGAAAGACATGAAAGTGAACGAAAAAGAACACTGAGTCAATTGAACAGAAAAAGATGAAGGCTTAATTTTGATGTGGTTGTTCCAACATAGTGAGTTCTTCTGTTTTTCCTCCTCTTTCACAAATTTTAAATCTGCCATTTTAGTTCTCGTCACCTATTGAAGGACATAGAAAAAGTCTATGTCTAACTCTGTAATGGGCTTGACCAAGATTTAGACATGTGCTTAAATATCTGGCTAACTTCAACTGCCTTAAAGTTAGGTAAATACTTAAATTTTGTTAGGCTCTTGCTAATATGGTCACATAAGCTCTGACATAAGATAAATAAATTTCCTTTATTATCTGCATATAGTCTCCATCGGTGTCTTTGTGTCATTTAAGACTGCTACTAAAATACATTTCAAATGCAGTGATTTTAATCCAATAAGTTCATGCACTATGAAAGGATGAAAAAATGGTGTGCTTTTTCAATGGGCTGGAAAACTTTGTGGGCTCAGTAGTTTGAAGGCAAGGTGCTGTGTGCACTAGAGAAGAGGGAGGCTTTTCTAAACAGCATCTTAACCCTTCTTAAAACAAAAGTGCATTTATATGCATAATGGTCTGTATTTGCTCTACCGAACAGTGCTCTGACAGCCAAATAAAACAGAGCAGAGCTTCTAGATACAGCATTAAACTTTAGGAGTAGGCCAATGGGAGTGTTTAAAGACAAAATAACCCCAGATATCTTAATGCTGCCCAATATTCTCAAGTCACTCACATTGGTTCCAAGACAGTTGCTTTTATGTATATGGGTTCTAAATACACTGAGTAGATCTAAGAAGTTGAGAATCACAAATTTTAGGATTTTTATAAATTTGCATTGCTTTTTGTGGAGCCAAAATTTGTCTTAAAGTATTGTATTATTGGTTCTGTTCATACTTGCTCAGTGTGAATAACAGTAAAGGAAAAAAATCCCTTTTTCATTCTCTGACAAGATTTTTCCCTCTCCCAAGCAGGTTCTCTACAGGAATGCCTGAGCTGGAAGGAGACAGGAGCTCTCTCTTCTTCCTCTCTAAAGCAAAGCTTTTTTTTGACTTTCAATTTTTTTTTTTTTTTTCCACCCATTAGCAACTGAAGTGTAGCAACTAATTCCCTCTGTGTATTTTTCCTAAAGTAATGTAATGCTTATAGCAAAAAATCGCAGATGTATTTTATGCCTTTAGCATTAAATTATTATAGTGACTACCTTTGGCATTGAATTCCCTTTAGCCGAAGTGTACCCTGTGACAGGGGTACAGGACAATGGACACTTTTTGACACATCTGATGCAGACTAACAAACACTGCTGTACTTAGGCTGAAAGTGTTTTTGCTCAAGTTACAGAAGCATTGTATCCATCATAGGTGTGGGGTGGCACTGGCAGGGATCTAATAGAGGCTACTTATGGACCTGTTTTGTTTATTTTGTACTGAAGTCTATCAAATTTTGTTAGAACTTTGGAGCAGTATTTTGGTCCTTAGTGCTATTAGGCCACATGGGCTGCCACTGAAACGGGAAATTCTGCTCTTCTGTGCCCTCAGTGCTTACCCAGCTATGATGAATCATGGAACTTCCAGCTGGGAGACCGACTTCTTTTTTCTTTTGCCAATTTAGATACCAGCAGGCAGATCACGTGGTCATGGGAACCCTAGTACCAGCGTGAGGGTGGAGAGGAGTGGCAGGGCGAGGAGGGGCATTGGGAGGGTGGAAGAAAGGGACCTACTCTTTTGGCAGCAGCTCAAACTTACTCAATCAGCCACATAACTACAGCTTATGTACTTCTTGCATAGATGCCTATAGTGCCCATATTTTAAGGCATGAAGGAATGATTCAGCCTTATAACATATCCACTTGTATTAATGGGCTACTTCAACCAGTTGCCCTTGTATTAAGCTTGAAAAATATATGCTCATGTTTTTCATATTAGTGCCTCCAGATGCATTATTTTAATTCTTTCTAAAGTATTTACTGTGTAGTATATAATTTGTTGAGGTCATAAGCCTGTAGCATTGTACATCTGGCTTTGTTTACATCTGAAAAATGAATTTGTTAAAAATGTATATACAGTAGATCAGGATAAAGATGCTAACAGAATTTCCAAACTTCTTTTACTTCTCAGTCATTTACTATGGCTGTCACAAAAAAAAAAACACTTATTTACACAGTATGCTAAGTCCTTTCACAGTCTACCAAATATCTAAGATGGTCCTCTACAACCGAATGAGAAAATACTGTCACTTTCAGCCATTGTTTTCCATCACTTTTCCAATTCTGTTGTCTGCTGAGCACATAAAACCAGTGATATTTCCTTTTGAAAAGTAATATTTGCTTATCTGTCATATTGTAACATGCCTTTGGGTACTTAGACTAAAAAAGATGTTATATAAAGCTAAAATTAGTCCCCTAATTAAAAAGGGAAATTTTAATTTTAATTTTTAAATTAGTCCTGCAACAAACATTTTAAAAGCCACATAAAACACATAATGAAAAAACCTACATAGTGAGAAGAGTGCATTCTTTCTTTTCTAATGATCAGGGACTTATAAATCATCTGCACAAGTGAAGATGGCTAAAAATTACTTTGAACTTGATTTCTGCAGTCATATGGTTACCTATGAAAGAAGTAGTGCTCTTGCATTTCCATCAAATAGAGCGAGTCACAAATTTCCCTTGTTACAGGATGCATACAGTAATGGACTACAGTGGAGAAGCACAGTTTAATCCTGAACTGTACTCATCCAAACTAAAAGGAAATATTGGAATTTTTTAAAGGTCAAAAGTTTCAGTTAACGTTATTGTCAAAGTTATTAACATTAAGTAAAATGATCTCAACACTACGAGTTGTCATTTTTTCAGTTTCTGTTCTGCAGATAATGTTTTCCTCTAGGTTTGGTCACAATGCTGGAACTGCCAGCAGTGCTGAACCTCCATATTTCACTCGTTCTTTAAACAGAAAGCAAACCCAATGGAATTCTTAGGATATTTAAAAATCTTCCAGTTATACCTTGTCTGGCCTGTTACAACCCTGAATATAATTAGTGAGGATTTTTGATCAGGTTAAATGGTTTTCCAAAACTAAATTCACCAAGCACGACTAAAACTTGATTCCATTGCTCTTCTTTAACTTTTTCAACTGTTGACTTACAAGTTTGCTTCCCAAGACTATCAGGCGGCACAGAGAGATAATAAGTAGCAGAGTAGACCAAAGAGACCTTTTCCAAGGTGAGAAAGGGAAGCACTAAAAACAGTACTTATTTTCAAATAAAGAGATATTTATAGAATTTTCTCCCAATGTGGGAACTCTTCTTCCCCTCCTGATAATCTAATGTCATTTTTCATGTGCTGACACAAGCCGTAACAGTGTTGAGGGCTTTTCTGCAACATTTTATGATTGGCATATTTGCCTTCCAAAAGAAAAGCATCTATCACATTATCGTGTAGTATGCACTACGTAGGTTTTGAATGATTCTGTAAGACACAAACCTGGTACCTGCAATGTCATGTTATGGTTTAACATCTAGCACTCTGCACAGCTGTATGGGGTATAGTTTTTAAAAAACGCCAAAAAATGGTTATGCCGAGTTTTCTGGAAAGATTTTATTTTTTCCATGACCAAGAAAATTAATTCATTGTGTTCTTCGGTTGGCTATTGGTCATTTATTATTAGACTTGAAAGAAAAAAGGGGGCAAATCTTTAGATCCAATCTACACAACTAGTTTTTGCTGAATAACTGACAGTCACAGGCCTAAGACAATGTCACATATGATTGCTGTAGTTGGCAAATGCTCCTACTGTGGGCAGTTATTCTGGCAAAACTACAATATCACTAGAAGAGCTAATTTTATGTGGAAGACTGTATATGAGGCAATGGTGAAATAAGCTATATGCCAGTGACTGAACAATTTTGCTAGCATAAGTAGAATGAAACTATATGTACTATGTAAGAATAGCTGCTCATTGCAGAGGGGACTGGACTAGATGACTTTTAAAAGTCCCTTCCAACCCAAACTATTCTATGATTTTATGATAGCTGATCTTGTGCACAGACTACACTATTACACAGCTAGCTACATACAGAGATTAAACCAGGGCTCTTCACCATAGTTTCAATTTACACCGCATCATTTTATCCACATTGCCATATTTTCATTTAAAACATAGGTAGATCACAGTCACACTTAAAACACACTTTCCTATAAACAGCATCATAGGCAGGAAATTCTATATAAGAATAATTTACTATATGGTGATTTAAGTTAAAAAAAAAGTAGTGGTTTTGGGGGTGGTTTTTTGTTTGTTTGTTTGTTTTTTTTTCTCTCCTCATCAAGAGGGCAGCTTGAAGATTGGTCCAGGCAGGATGACATAGCTGGAAAGAAGGATGATAAATGAGAGAAAAGAGAAAAAAAAAACCCATGAAAGGGATTATTATCGTGAAATGCTTGTGTGGAGACAAGGGAAGAAAGGAGGACAAATACAGATGGGGTGGAGGCTCTGCTATACTGAAGCGTGGGCAGAGGAAGAAGCAACAGAAGTATCTGACAGGGGAAGTCACACTAGGGGCGAAAGCAGGGATTTTTACAGTGGTGTTTGGGGAAGTTTGCATTTCATATCTCATTCCATTCCAAAGTCCAGAGGTGAGAGAGATTCATGAACTGTTTAAGCTGACAGAAAGCTGTAGGAAATAGAGATTTTACAGCCTCACTATTTAATCACAATCCCATGCTTTGTGTGGCAAACTAGACCTAACAATCCTACAGAAAGAACTTTTGTTTGTACACATCAGCACAACAAACGTAGCTGGTGCCCTCCTTTCCCGTGCCTGTGAAATTCAACTTTAAAAACTGCATACAGATGGAACTGTGATTTCATGTGATTTTACATTCAGCCTACATTTTGTTGGGCTAAAACGTTGATGCGCCACAAAAGCTGCTGACGCCACAGCGTTAACTGCGCAGTGGGAAGCTGTCAGGAGAAACTGGAAGCTGAGACAGAAGGCAATGGGTGGTGTCCCAGAAGACCTTCCTGGCTGTTACATCCTTAGGGCGGAGGCAGATTAGACTTTCGCTAGAAAGAAGAGACAAACAGCAGGAGGTAGAAGAGCAGAAGTGAGGGTGCCATGACTTGTGAAGAAGAGATAGCGTTGAGAAGCTAGAAGAGGTTGGTCTGGAAAAATCTCACGCGTGGAACAGTTCTGATTTGGGCCTTTAGACCACTGAGCAGTGTACAAGTAACTGGTGTTTGCATAGCCTTTCCTCCGAAGTCTATACAACTAAAAAGGGCAAAAGACATTAAAGTTGGATGTGGACTTTGGTGCCCAGTTCTGTCATGGGAAGCATTTTCTAGCTTACTTTGAAACTCCAGTTTCTTTCCTGCTTGAGTTTATTTTTGTTATTTTGTCTTGTTCAACTCAATTGATACAATAAACTAGGTTAAAATTTGACTTGAAAAAACAGATTAAGTTTGTTTTCTACAACTCACTATTAACATGAATTAGTAGAACTACTGTAATAAAAGTATTTTCTTACAGTGCAAAACTAATGTTCAGATATTCCCCATTCATTTTCTCAAAAAGTAAATATTCCCTATGATACAACATCGTATACATAGAAGGTATCCGTTTACAGTTAAATATCATTTCACTCCCAAATGAATTCATTTTCTGCTTATACACTTTCAAGAGGAAACGGTACCAGAAAATCCTCTGGTAAAGAAAAGACCTCGTAGTTACAGTGAAGCTATCTCTATCAGTAGAGAATTAGTGAAGACCATAGATGCATACATCACATTTGACAGACAACTAACGGGTATTCAGGCCTTAAAGGAAACTCCTCTGGATTTTAGTAGAATTAGGACTTAAATCCTTTTCTTTAGCAAGGGATGTTAAAACAAAATATTGCAAGTAAATTGACAGACTTGTTTAACCTCAGAGGAAAAAAAGTCATTTGCTTTTTTTCCTCTTGCTTTTCATTTGGGAGTTACAGTTGGAGATACTGATTTTAAGGATTTATTTTTTTTTTTGCAGGGGGAAGAACTGCTGCAAATTAATGAAGTCATCTAAAATTAACATGAAACTGTGCTCATGGAAAAATCTGTTTGCAATCTGGAAGTTGTTGGCTGTATGACCTTAGGCAAGTGAAAGCATGTGGTACACTTTTGGTTTGTGCCACAGTTTGCCTGTGACTGCAGCAGTGATGGTGATGATGCCTTTAAACAGGACTTAGAAGGACCTTCATTATTAACGTTTGTGGTCATACTAAAAAAAATATAGCAAGTCTGAAGAGATACTATCACAGAATCATACACAGCAGCTAGAAATTATTTAAAGATTCATAGTCTAAGGAAGTTGAACCACAAAAGAGTCTGCGAGTTTGGTGCGGTATCTTTTGAATTGCTAGCTTCCTGCTACCTTTGCTGCCTACCATCGCTGATTGAGTGCATCTATTTACGTATATATTTTTTTGCAGTATAAAATTTTATCCTGAAGTTCAGATGGAAATCAAGGCACACTAGAGCCTGCCATGGCAGGATGGCTATTGCTCATATATTCACTCCACACTTTAGGAAACCACTCAAAGTACCAAATCTTTTGTATGCACTACATAAGTTAATTTATGTCATGATAACTAACCAAGCCTTGGAATTCTTTTTTCCTAATAATATGGAAGCAATTAGAACTCACAATGTACCCCAAGGGAATACTTGCATAACACTGTGCATACCTTTTAACAAACACTATATAAAAATAATACTGGAATTCCATGAAGTTGCAGCATTCCTATCCAACTGATATTATTCGAGTGACTTAACTGCAAGCAATGGCCATACCACAACACGGTAGTTAGAGAGGCACATAAGAACATTTTTAGTTCTTATTGTTGCAATAAACGAATGGAATATGTTAAGAATTCAGATCTGACATAAGACTTGCTAATGCAACAAAAGGCTAGGTCTGGTAGGCTCAGATACACCCACGGAGAATAGTTGAGCTTAGCAAAACCACATAATATCTAGTTTTTCAGGTCTACACTTAAAAAAATCAAAAGCTCTACTCTCAGACACTGACTCAACAGCAGTGCTACTTTAACTTTTTTCTGCTACAAAGCACAAATTTTAAGAAAGCTACCTTAAGAAAAACGTGAACTATAATTACAGCAATTGAAATCATGTTTGGTAGAAATATTTCTCGGCATTGCATCTTGGGATACAGAAGAAGGTAGGTTTTTAACACTAGTATTTAGTTCATGTAACATTCAGTCCAAACTCTGAACCATCTACGTGTCTTCCATGCAGATAGGAGGCTACATTAGGAAGTCAGCTGCACTCTCACGTCACGTAGCGCAACGGGGTATTTGGCTGTTTCAAAGAAGGAAGAAATGGCTGCTGCTATGTTATACTGATCCCTTCCTATATTTGCACATCTCTGCTAAATTTCTTCTATGAATTATGTACTCATGGAAAGTTCTGCTGTAAGTTTTAAAAATCCTGTTATTGTAGTAAGACCATGTAGCCAAGTATGCAAGTTTCTGTCTAAGGAGGTATTTTGACTTGCCTAAATCGAAGCGTGCGTGGACTTCCACTGTGTGTACTGAGAACACTCACACATTTGAGCAGTGCGTGCTCCCATGTTCCTTGCACAACTAGGTGAATCGGCCATGAAGAGGAGAGAAAAAGTAGCTTTTAATACTTCCAGATAATTCAGGAAAGCAGAGCTACCTCCTCCTTTTCCTTATTTTACAACAATATTACATCTTCAGACAAGATGAAGAGCATCAGCCAGCATAAAGATGCAGCAGGGGTGTGATGGCTGCCTTTCTAGTCTAGGGCTTTTGAATCAGTTCACAAACAAGTTGTGGACCATTATAACCCTCACATGTAGACTCTCTTGGTATACTTGAAAGTAATCCTTTGCAAAAGTGCAGAAGATGCAGAGAGTGTGTTTTACTTCTTTACATACCAGTAACAGTCTCGATAGCATCAAGCTTTCCATTGTATCACTCAGTTTATTATCTTGAGGTAGCTTCTTCAGACCAACATTGAGACCTGACACCATTTAGAATGTTTTAGACTATTTAAGGCAGTAAATTGCAGACAATGAGGAAATTCACTGTCTGCTTTCCCCTGTCCATTGAGCCTTCCACAGACTTCTTGCCTGGGCTGTAGGATGCAGTCTGCTAGGCTTTTATTAGGTGTGCTTGGCTGAGAAATACAAGGGTCACTGCAGCTTTTTGAGTACATACACCTCCTTGCCAGTATTTCAACAGTATGGAAAGCATTGATATCAAGAAGTACCATTCCATCAAAATTAGCTTTACAAGGGACTATTCTGATTTGCATGAAGGCTTCTAGAGAGAAGAAAAGAGACTTGAGAATAGTTCATAAGTTTCGTTGAGTGCTTAAGTAGGAGTTATTTTAGGAAGAAAATTTTTTTTCAGTATTTCATTCTTATTTTTCAGGGAAAGAAAAAGTTTCTATGATACTTTAATCCGAAACAGAACTTCTTTTAACTATTCAGGAAAACAAATGTCACAATGAAAGAGCCTTAAGATGCCAACTCCACAAGAACACCAATCGAGTCGCACTAAAAATACTTCAGTAATGGTCAGCTTCTGCTTTTTTCCTCTCAAACCCTGTATTTAACATTGTTCTCCTTCACTTAGGAATATTTCCCATTTCCTAGTTCCCTCTCTTCCACCAGTTCTTTCGAAGATTAGGAAACATTACAGAATTTAACTGCAAAAGCCATCTTCATAGGGCACTCTGATTAAACAATTGAGCAATTAATTCAATTTTTGTAATTTGCATAAGCCTCACACATCTTACTGAGTAAAAGACTATTTTCTTAAAAGTTTTTTAAAACAGCCACTTAAAAAAAACACTCTTCTTTTCACTGCAGATGCAGCAGACACACGTTTGGCTTTGAAATCTGTTTCCAGTCAATCGCTCCAGACCCGTATTTACCTTCCGCGCTTCCCCGTACCGCCCCGGCGACCCGGAGTAACTCCCTTTTAGTCTAAAACTTCGGCCAACTTCCTCGTGCCTCAGAGTCTCCCAATCCCTCCTAACTCCGGCACGGAAAGCGGCTCCGCCAGCCCTCTCCGCCCGGACCCGCCGAGCTCCGCGCCCGCGGGAGCCCCGGCGCGGCCCCGCTCCCCGACGAGACCGCGAGCGGACCAGGCCCTACCGGAACTTCTCCCCGGCCGGCACCGTCAGCTTGTTCAGCTTGTCCATGCTCCACGCTGCGCCGGCACCCGCCGGGACACGCTGCGCTCGTCCCGACCCGGCACCTGCCGGCGCGGCCGCTTCCTCCTGCCGGGCTCGGCTCCCTCCCGGTGCCGCGACTCGGAGCGCGGCGGAAACCTGCCGGCCAGTAATACCTCCGCTGGGCTAAATCACGGCCGGTGCCGTGCCGGGCTGTGGGGGCCCCTCTGCGTCCTGCCCGCGGGCGCTGCCAGAGGAGGCACCCGCTGCTCGGGGCGCCCGGGCCGGGCCGGCCCCTCCCGGTCCCGCCCCCCGCCCCCGCCCTGTCCGGCGGCGCGCACAGGTGGCTGCGGAACCGGGAGCAGATCTGGAGCCTTTGGAAATCGAAACGCGAGGCCTCGCTCGTGCGCTCCTCCCTTTAGACCTTTCGGAGCGCCTTAGTGACGCACTGGCTTGGCCGTGGAGGAAGGTGAGGCAGCAGTTCGGATGCCCGGTTGGGTTTAGATGAGCATCAATGGGCTGTGGCGGGGCAGGTGAGCCGCCCCCAGCTGCGCGTCCAGCCCCCGGTGATTTTGCAGGCTGCGAGGACCCGTGCAGGCGCTTGGCTGCCTTCTCCTCCTCGCTCCTCTCCACTTCCCACTGAAGATGTCGAGGTAGCAACATGCTGCCACGCAGACATTTCTCTTCCCAGAGATTCTCCAGCAAAACTGGAGAAAATCATCCAGCCTTTGGAATATAATATTTTTGGGAGGAGGGAGGGAGGAAACACATTTCCTCACCCTTTTTCTTAAACTAAGGCAGGAGCAAACCCTGATCCTTCCAGGGACACAGGGTGAGGCTGTTCCCACCGAAGATGTAGGCTAGGCAGCTGATCTGGTATCTCTGAGACTGGGACTTTTTTGCTTCATCTTGGGCTCAACCATTTTTTCCTCTTTTAAAGACGAACTTTATAGGCAGCTGGTTTCTGAGGGGCAATGTAAGTTTATACTCGTGTACAGCATTTATCCTGAAGTGCTGATTAATTTGATTTCTGCACCTTTGGAGGATGACTCGTCACACTCTTTCTGTATCTTTGCCCTGTGTGCAGTTTAGTTTATAAGCTAAGGCTGCTGTAGGCAGGAAACCTACTCTTTCTTTTTTAAAAAATACACATGCATCATGTTAATATGTTTTGATAAGTGCAAGATGTTTTGAGGACACCCAAAGTTATTTATTGGGGAGATTCTCGTGCCACAGACTGCATTTTCATGTGGATGTGTCTCTTCTTCAGACTGACAAACTGACAATAGTTTTTCTTGTGAGAACATTGTAGTGGCAAAACAGACTTTCCTGGTTAGTGCAAATGACTGTGGGGAAACAACCTGCCACGAGATTTGTGTCTTTGATAACAGTAGTGCTCTCATCTTGGCATGGCCAATGTTTTTGGTCTCTTTCAACATGGAAATCACTGATATTGCATGCAGTATTTCTCCGGGGAGGGCCCATAGTGAACAAATTGCCCTTTTTGGGGTATGTTATGAAGTTTATGGAATTAAAGGAATAGCATAATAATGTTGAATGTTATTTACTACACAAATCTCTGAAATCCCCCCCTTCATTGTATCTGGTTGTGAACTGGACGTCTTTGCAAGTTTACTCCCTGAAAGTTATTTCGAAAATTCGATTATTTTGAATTAGTTAAAATTAACACTCTGGCTATATGAAGAAGTGGGTATAAATACATTGCAGTGTCACTTTACTTTTTGCTTATATAATCTGCCCAGTATATCTAAACATATGTCAGAATACGGGATTTGCTGGTTAGGCTCATGCGGTGATTCCTCTTACACAACAACTGCCTTTTGCTTGACTGTCGCAGAAATCCCAGACCATTTCCCTTTGAGATCTTTGGTGGCAGCCTGTCATTTGCCCTGCCGTACAGGTTTCGCCTTGTTTCTTCCTGATTCAACAGTTTACAGGTTTACTTTTAATGCTCTGCAGTGCCCGGTGCAGAGGGCTTTCACGCCTGTCCTGGCAGTGCTGTCACCTCGTGGTCCCCAGGAAGGGGCTGCTGCTGATGCCTCATGCTCAGGGCAGTCCCCGAGCCCCCTGCGCTCAGGGCTCGGTGACAGTGTGGCTCACAAAGGATCTCTCATCCCTGTGATCTGCTGTCTCATGTGTTTGTTTAGCTGTGCAGTGAAATGGACTGAGGAAGGAGTCCGCTACAAAAGATCTGGCCAAAAATCACCAAAAAAGGGGTTTTAACTGCATCAGTTCCTTGATTTTATTTTTTTTTTTTCAGCGCACTAATGTTTGCAAGGGTGCAGCACGGGTTGGGAGGAAAAGGGTGTGTGACTGCTTAGACTACTACTGCTGCCAAGAAGTTAATCCTAAGAAAGTCTGCATTGCACAAGACTTGTTCATGACATTTTGTGGCATCTGCCATGGGGCCTTGTCTGCTGGTCATACCTCAGCCTGCTTGCTTCTTCCATGCGCACACATGGTCCAACACACAGCCCAACTTCACTTTAGTATCTACAAGCAGTTTGTAGCCAAAAAAAACCCCAAACCATTTCCTGTTACTCCATAAGGGCTTGTTTTTACCTGTCTGGAAAGAAGTACAGGGAAAGGAGGTAAATGCTTATCCTCACAGCCCTGGCGCTCTGAATGCTTACACAGGGCATGTCTTACTTCCCTTTATATCCACTTCTACCAAGACATATTGACAGTGGGATTTTTCTCTTGGGGAGAAAAGAGCAGAGGTCAGTAGCACCAGGGGATGTGGGCTAGGCTGGCTTTCTTTGCTCAGGCAGAACATGGGAAAAGAATAAATTAGCCCCATGCTCCCTTCAAAAGCACATACGGGACCCAGTATCCCACAGTCTTCTTAAACCCAAGTGTCGTGGTTTAGGCCGATTCAGCAACTAAACTCCACACAGCCACTCTCTCACTCCTCCAGTAAAGTGGAGAGGAGAAAGCTATAATAAAAGAACTGAGGGTCAAGACAAGAACAGAGGGAGCACCCACCAACCATGGTCCCAGGCAAAACAGACTCAGTTTTCTTAAAGCAATTTATTAACGGTTACTTAAAAAGGACAAAGGGAAACAAAACCGGTTACTTGAGAGGATAAAAAGAAACAAAGCCAGATCTCAAAACCGACACCTTCCTCCCCCCCTCCTTCCCTTTTCTTCCCGGCTCTACCTCCTCCCCCCAGCGGCACAGGGGGACAGGGAATGGGGGAGTGCAGGTCAGTTCATCCCATGCTGTTACTGCTGCTCCTTTCTCAAAGGAGGAGGAGTCCTTACACCGTTTTCCCTTGCTCCAGTGGATCCCCTACTCACAAGGAAAATCCACAAACTTCTCCAGTGTGAGTCCTACCCGCAGGATGCAATCCTTCCCCATCGGATTGCTTTGGTGCGGGCTTTACCACAGTCTCGGATTCTTAGGGAGTCGTTGCCACTCGCTCTGGCGTGAGTCGTCCCATGGACTCTAGATGCCTCTCTACCTTGTCGTGAGTCCCATGCTTCACGACCATTCTCAGACTCAAGCATCTCTTCCCCGACATGAGCTTCTTCATGGGCCGCAAGTGGGTCTCTGCTCCACCGAGACCGTCCTGGCTGCAGGGGGGCCACCTGCCATCTCGCCACCAGCTGCAGGGGCAACTCAGCTCCGGCACACCTCCTCCCGCTCCATCCTCACTGACCTGGTGTCTGTGTGGCCATTTCTCTCAGGTCTTAGTCCTCTCTGGGTGAACTGGGCCCAGCGGGCACCCCGGGAGTGGGGAGGTCCCCGAGTTCCCCAAGCGGCTCCACCATGGCCAACCTCAGCAGGTGGCGCCGGCCTGGTGCGGGCAGCCACCTGGCCGGGAGCCAGGGAGCGGGGGCAGAGCCCTCCTCCCTTCTCTCCTCACTCCTGGGCAAAGCACCTTTTCTGGTTCCTTTGTCCCAACTTAAATAGGGCAATTCGCAGAGGCGCCGATTGACTCAAAGCCGAGGGGGATGGGAGTCCGATCTGGTGGCCAGAACCGGGTCTAACCTGGTTCCAAAACCAGGGAAATCACGGGGAGCAAATCCCCTCTCCTGCCACCACAACCCCCCACATCAAACCATGACACCAAGACATCTGAGACAGTGGTTTCTCCTTGGAATAATATACTGTTCCTGGGAAACAAATGGAGAGCCAAGTGCAGGCAAAGTCCTGAAATAAAAGAAGGAAGCCATTCTCCCCCAAATGTCAAACAAAGCCTTTCTAGTTGCAGTGAATTTCCTCCTCTTCCCCATTTTAAATGTGTACGTGCATCAAAAATATCTGGATCTAAACAGTGCAGCCTCATCAGAAAATGACTGCAGCCTGTTTGGCTTTTTCTGGACTCCTCTCAAATCAGCCTATCTGGCCATCTACCCCGGTGTTGAGAAAGAATGGTTGGGTGCCACAAGATAGGACAACCACTAAAGGAAAATCTTAAATAAAGAAGAGCACTCCCAAGCCCCTCCAAACAGCCCTAGGACTCTTCTTTTGCCCAGCAGGTGGTTTCAGAGTCCAAACTTCTGGCCCGTATTGGGACTGATCCTTCCTGTGGTCAAGAAGGTTTTTGTATAGTCCATATGGAGAGGAGCAAACTGCAGTTTGCAGCTGGCAAGAAGGGCTCTGCAGACCTGCACCAGGGACGGAGCAGGTGAGCCGCAGCAGTTCCTCCCTCCCTCCAGCGTTGCTCATCACTCCCTCAGTCATCCCCACTGAAGGCTACACCCTGCCTTCGTCTTCAGGAGCCCCGGGAGGGCCTGGAGGCGGTGGCAGGTTTGAGCCACGCAGCGAACATAGCATCATGCTATTTTTATAGTTGTAACCCCAGCAACTGTCCATCTTTGACCTAATACACTCATTTGGAGACTGCCAAAGAGGAACTAGGATTTGTTTTGCCATGCGAGTGGAATCTTCACTATAGTGATGGTTACATGAAACCTTCCTCCTCAGCCACAAGTGCCATTCTTGTGGCAGAGAGAGATTTGTTTTGAGGGATGCCTGTGCCACCTCCCTGCTCCCTGGTGCATCTAGGGCCAACTGGGATGGTGGGAGAGGCATGGCCATCAGCCTGCAAACATTGCTGCCCACTGAGACATGGCCTGGCAGTCTGTGCTGCCCAGCTGAGGTGAGGAACAGGTCCCAGGGGTGTGGGGCATAACCATGTCCCAGGAGAATAAATCTTGATGTCTTGGACGAGGCTTTTTGCAGAGGTGTTCCCACAGTACTGGTTTTCTGGAACATCATCATTCAAGTCCATTACCTAAATGGTATTTTCTTAACCAATGTTTTAAGAACCCACATTCTTGTGAACTCTGCCATTTTTGTGATGATGTGGATAGCTGGTAACTTTATTTTCCTGTGTATGGCTACAAAAGATACAGGATAAATTCCTGGCACCATTACTTAACACAGGTAATGCAGGATTTGCCAGTAAATTCCTTTGGCAGGATGGTTCACAGAATGTGCATGGTTTTTTATTGTGATTTTTGATGCTCAGAATGCCATTGACATTTTTGAAAAGATCTTCTAAATGCTTGGACAGATCTTCTAAATGTCACTAACTGTTGCGACATCATTGCCTCATCACTGCAAGTGTTGTGGCTTAGCTTGGGTTTGTCTCTCTGATCCTCTCCCAATATGACTGTGTAGTTCTCCATTTATGCTCATAAATAAAAAGATTTAACTGCTTTATCTTGTATGTTCAGCAACTAAAATTATTTTTTATTTCCTCTGCTATTTTCTGCTGTTTATTTGTTGCCGGCTCAGTCCTTGTACATGCTGCCTCACTCTGGTGACGTTTTCTTGTTTCTATTTAAGAGCTGTGAAGTCATCGAGGCACGGTCAAAACCAGATTCAGTGGAACAAACCCGATCCGAGACTATGAGTATCTGTCGTGGGTTAGGCCGCTCTAGCAACTAAACCCTACACAGTCCCTCTCTCACCGTCCCCCACCCCCATGGATGAGGGAGGGAATCAAAGAGGAAAAGAAAAGAGACCTGTGGGTTGAGATAAGAACAATTTACTACTACCACTACCAATATACATATGTACGGATATGTGCAAGGATAAACATATACAAACGACTGATGTACGGTGTAATTGCTCACCACCCCTTGACCCAGGCCCGTTTTGTTCCAAAGCTGCAATCCTGAAACGGATAAAACCCGATATCGCAATCCCAGATGAACAGGAGGCCCCGAGACAGAGAGCGAGCAAGAGAGAAAACACCCCGAGAGTCCACAAGTGAGAGTCCCTGAAGGGCAAAAGCCCTTCTTTCCGGTTGACCCTCACTTTTATACTGGGCATGACGCTGCATGATATGGAATACTAATTGGCCAGTTTGGCCCTCAATCTTAAGTTCAGGTACAAATCGTAGGGAGAGTCGTGGACCCCTTGTCCCGGCCATGCTCCCCCCTTATCCTGTTGTGCTGCTGCACACTGGCAAGAACATGGCAGCTGAAAAAGTCCTTGAGACCTCAGTGCCAACTACAAACGTCAGTGCGCTATCAACATTCTTCTCAGAGCGAGCCTCTGAGTAAAACCAAAACACAGAGCTCTTCTAGATGCTAAAAAGAAGAGCTAACTCTGTCCCAGCTAAAACCAGGACAGTATCCTGCCTTCATTTGGTCAAAATTTGCTGTGAATTGCCGGATATTTCCTGTTTGCTCAAGACTGCAGTTTCCTATACCCTACTGTTAAGGTCATTTATGGTGTGACTTTGCTTCCCTGAGTAGCTAGAAAACTCCTGTAGCACAGAAGCAAGGGATTGGAAGACTTGTCTTAAGCATTTTAGTCCTTGATAAGTGGTGTTCCTAGGTCAGAACAAGCATCTTCATACTGAGCCAATCATTGTGGAGAAACCATTAGGCAAAATCCAGAGTTTGGCTGCTATCGCTGACAAGACTGATGATTTTTCTGGGCTGACAGTTTCTCCCTGACTCTTTTGATGACTGCTTTTTCTGATTTCCATGGAAATTAATGCTCTCTATTTTAATACCTTCCAGTACATGGTTTGTATGATGATTTTAGGTTTATCAGGGATTCCTGCTGAAGCTACTAACATCACTAACATTCATATTACACTGTTAAATATTATAGAAAATAACAGCTGTTCATATCTTCCTTTTAAACTTATAAGCTTTGATGCCAACACTTTTTATGGAGACCATTCATGACATTGTCTTAATGTGGATCACAGATTATGACTATGTTTAGTCTAGGGAACCTAGGGGCCTGTTTGAGTTCCTGATCTGGCTTGGCAGCCGAAGCCACATCCTGACTGCATAACAGGGTGAGGCTCAGTGAGGCAACAGCATCTGCCCAGAGCCTCCTCTGCATGAGAGGAAACCCTAGGAATGTGTCCCAGGACACAGCAGGAGCTGTGACACACAGGACAAATGGACAATCAAGCTGCAGGAGTGAGTGTGAAAGGTCCAAGCCAGTGTAAAGGTACAGCCTTGGCTCTAAGTTGCTGTTTCTGGACTTCTAGGATTTCACACAGTTAAAATAAAAAGCAGAAAATTGTGAACTGTATCATGTAGCATAAAAATTTAGCAATGAGAAGGTGAATAAAAAGAACTGCAAATAGATTAGTTTAAAACATCCATTTACAGTATATCTTTTTAATGTTTATTTTTATTTTTAATGCTTTGAGGAGAGTGCTGCATCAAAGGATCTCAATGAACTATGCATGACTCTCAAGAGGAAGCTATTTTTTACAGATTACATTAATGCTCATAGATACAGTCTAGTGCCTTTAATGTATATAAAACAGCTGAGAAACCTGATTTGAAGTAAGCAATTGTGTCGGAGTGCAGATCCTTGAAGAGACTGCACGAAGAAAATCCTGTGTAAATAGAGACTGGAGCTCTAAAGTTAGGCCTCAAGGGCAGAATGCCCTTGAAGTTAAGGATAAGAAAACTATGCAGTATGATAAGGGAGTAGTGTTTGCTTAGAGCAGAGCTTCGCTAGGCGGGTACCTGTTTGAAATAAGCTGTTAAATATGACAAGCATATGTATCATCCAATAATGGTGTAGAAAAGGTGTGGTCTTAGGATTATTGGCAAATACTGCCTATATAAGCAATAAGAACTGCGCAATAAACGAGACTTCCTGCAGCTAACTCATATTGAGTCGTCTCAGTACTTCTCCAAATCCCTTCTCCGCATTATGGCGCCCGAACAGGGACGGGAAAAAATGAGCTGGACTCATCGTTTCACTCGGGACATTTATTACTTGTTTTGAACGAGTGTTATTTTAGCGGAGAAGGGACGGCGACCTCAGGCGGCCCATCGGGGAAAGCCGGGCGGATCTACCCAGGCGGCCTATACAGGAAAGCCGACGATCCGCAGGATCCATTAAGGCGGCCCATCGGGGAAAGCCGTGCAGATCTACATACAGGCGGCCTATAGGGGAAAGCCGGAAGATCTGTAGGATCCACTGTCGCGGTAAGACGATGGAACGGGACGTTGCATTGTCGTTGTTGGGAAGCTTCTTAGAGAAGCGTGGATTAAAACTTGGAAAAAGATATTGGCCCCCCCTGATTGCAGGGGGGTATGCAAAAGATATTATCGGGAAACATGAAGAATTAGGAACCAAAGGAAAGAAGAAGTAAGCGACTGAAGAAAAAAAAAAATAAAAAGCGACAACTGCCTCAACAGGAGGAGGTAAGCGACTGGGAACAATGGGAAGCATGGCTTTAACAGAACATAAGTCTGTAGTTAAAGTGTTGACAAAGTGCTAGAGAAACCAGCACTATTAACAGTTCTGACTTGATAAAACTCCCGGTACTCCTGGTTTGGGTATCAGCCCATGTACCGGAGGCAAGCTCTTCAAATATATACATGACAAGGACTTGGGACACTATAGACGTTAAACTTTGGCGTGCAGCCACCTGTGGGGATGCTGCTGGCCTGGAAAAGTCATCATCGAATCTTTTGATCCAGGGCCCCGAACGAAAGAGAGACTTATTTCTTTTCCCCTCTTCCAACGAAGTCGGTACACCGGCACCCCCGCGCCGCACCGCCCACCGCGCCCGGCGGCGCCCCGGGAACGCCGCTGCTGCTGCCGGCCGGGGCCGCGGGCGGCGTTTGCCTCGGCGCTGCCGCCCGTGCGCGGAGCGAGCCGCGGCTGGACGGGACGGAGACGCGCGGCGGGCCCCGCTGCGCCGGTTCGTTCGCAGCTGATGGTCCCTCGGCGGGAGGGGGCGGCGGCGGTTACGAAGGGCGAGCGGCCGGAGCTGCGACAACAACAACAACAACGACAACAAGGGGGGGCCGGCACAGGGCTGCTGGGTCGTCATCGCCACCCTGCCCCCCCGCCCGGCTGAGGCGAGGGAGGGCTGACCCCCCCCCCCCCCCCGCCCCCCCCCCCCCCCGCCGCTGCTGCCCCCCCACCTGCCGGCCGCGCCTGGCGAGCGGCCGCTTGGCCCCTCCCCCCCGCCCGGCTGAGGCCCGTGGCCCAGGTTTTACCGAGACAGCACATCTTAACTTGGATCGTCTCGATCGGCATCGCGGCAAATAACTAATTCTCTTCTGTTCCAGCAATTTCAACAGTTAATATCAGTGTTGCAAAACCGTAAACATGCACATTCCATTGTACATCTGCGAGCGCACACCACGCTGCCAGGGCCTATAGCAGAAGGGAACAGGCGAGCTGAGCCTCTCACGAGTGCAGCTCTGGTACCAAACTCGCTCATGCAGGCAAAATCTTGCATGACTGCTACCATCAGACTGCTAATGCTATTAGGTGACAATTTGGTATAACAAGAGAGTAAGCCCGCTCAATTGTACAATTGTGTAGTACCTGTCAAAATACGATCATGCCACCAGTGAATGGTGTTAATCCTCGTGGTTTACGCTCGCAGGAACTTTGGCATACACTTCTTATCAGACGTATTTTTGTCATCATAAGGTATTGAGCATGTTGCTGGTATTTCTTACAATCCTACTGGGCAACTGATCATAGAATACGTACATGGTACTTTGGAGAATATGCTTTTAAAACAGGAATGATGGGGAAATCTCCCAATG
Organism: Tauraco erythrolophus; assembly: GCF_009769465.1. NCBI lineage: Eukaryota > Metazoa > Chordata > Aves > Musophagiformes > Musophagidae > Tauraco > Tauraco erythrolophus. The sequence goes on along the minus strand of NC_141473.1, from coordinate 17,780,935 downwards.
AAACAATAGCTAAAGTGTTATAGGTGTTAAATCTCTAAAATCGAGAGCTAAATATTTTGGGATGAATAAAATGTCACTCATGTCAAAATCAGGCACAGGCAGGGTTACAGCAAGTAGCTTTCCAACAACTGACTGAACTGACTAAGAGAGCATTAAGACGTGTCCCTGATTTTGGGGACAGGGGAGGCTTCCTCTGCTTCCATTCGGCAGGGAGCGCAGGAACCTTATGAGCATTTCCTTGATCAGCTACAAATGGCAGTTCAGAGATAAACAGAAAATCCGGCTACTGCAGATGTGTTGGTATTCCAGTTAGCCATTGAAAATGCTAACACAGACTGCCAACAAGCTCTTGATCTTATCGGAAATCGGGCTAATAATAAAAAAAAAAAAAAAAAAAAAAAAACACCACGATTGCAGATTTAGTAAAGGCGTGTCACAATGTGGGCTCGGAACACTATAAAGCAGAGATATTGGCAGCTAAATGTTTTGGTCAACAGTAATCACTGACACGTTGGTGCATTTAATTCCTACTGGTGTCTTTGGTCTTATATCACAAGGATTATGTGCACTATTGCTGGGACGATCATCCACCACAAAATTAGGATTGTTTGTACTCCCAAGGGTAATTGATTCTGAGGAAAAAGTAGACAAACAAACAAAACAAACCACCAAAATGCTTGTAACTGCTTCTGCAGGGCTATAATAGAGCTTAGCAAGGTATTCCTTTGCATATAAGGGGAGATCCATGTACTATAGGGACTTTAAGAATGTATTTCCCTAACACCACCATGAACCTAAGTCATAGACACACCCAGAATAGCTGCAGCACGCATGCTTATGATAGCTAGTGCAATTCCAGAGCAGAATTTTGGGAACCAGCTAAAATCATTGCAGCTTCAATATTTGCACCAGGAGTTGGAGTGGCACAGGTGTTAACTACACTGAATAAGTTGGGCTGTTGGCTTGCAAAACAAACTAATGCTACAGCTTCTGCTTTATCAATGCTCTTAATTGACAGGATGGTTAAAATCTTTAGTAAAGCAGGCATTATATTGCTAGTAGTTCTTCTATGCATAGTAATAATCACCCCCGCCTATTGTCACGCTCCCAGCGAATGGTACAGAGTACGGTTCATCAAGTAATGGTCATAGAAAAACAAAAAAAGGGGAATTGTGGCATCATACACACAGCTACAGTTGGGGTTTGACCTTGATGATTTAAGCCTGTGCTCCTTTCTGAAGTTGGGAAACACCGATAAAGAGGGTGAGAAAGAGAAGGGAGTGTGAACAGCTGGCACAGGGAGTGTGAGAAGTTGACATGGGGAGTTTGGGAAGTTGATATAGAGTGTGTGAGAAAATGATGTTTACTTTAGCAAGTGAAAAATAGCTCCTTTTTAGGCATAGCCAATAGTAAAGTTAAAATAGGTGCGTGCACTATTGTTTGTACCCAATCACAGCTGGGTGAGGGCCGCGTGGACACATCGTGGCCAGAGTAATAATCTATAAAAGCTGCCTATATAACAATAAAGGTCACTCTGCTATCACAAAAGAATTTTGGACACAGACAGTCACAGCTGCACAGCCTCCTTTAACAGTAATCATTAATGGGAAGGCTTTTCTGGCCTAGTTTACACAGGGGCTGATGTATCTATAGTGAAAAATCCTGACTGGCCGCCCTCTCGGCCTCTGATACAAGCCCTGGCAGCTGTGGTCGGAGTAGGTGGAACACAGATCCCACAGCAGAGTGCACAGACCTTGTTAGCAGTAGGCCCAGGTAACAACCAAGCTATTTTGAAACCATATGTTTTTGATGTCCCATATACATTATGAGGTTGGGCTTTGTTGAATCACTGGAATGTGAGGCTAACCTCAAATTTTTAGCACGTCACTGATGTCCTGACTCAAGCTGGCAAGCCGGTCTGGGTCGATCAGTGGCCATTAAAAAGCGAGCGGCTGGAGTGAGCTCAAAAATTAGTCGACGAACAGCTCAAATTAGGACATATAATTCTCTCCACTAGCCCATAGAATACTCCAAAATTTGTTATCTCAAAGAAATCAGGAAAGTGGAGATTTATGTTAAAAGATTTAAGAGCTATTAATGCAATTATTTCACCAATGGGTGCTTTACAACCGGGTGTACCAAATCCTACTATGATTCCAGAATGTTAGCATTTGATGGTGATTGATTTAAAAGATTGGGTTATTTCACCTTTTTACCTTTTTATTTATTTACACCCTAACAATTGTCCTAGATTTGCCTTTTCAGTTCCAGTGCTTAACAATGAACGACCCACGCAACAATATCATTGGATTGTACTGCTTCAAGGAACGATGAATAATCCTACAGTTTGTCAATTGGTGGTAGATGATGCTCTCTGTCAGGTCAGACAGCAGATCAGGCTCAGCAGATTGCAGGTGCCTGCCCTGACCGTCAACATATTGTGCCTTCAAATACTCCAGCAGGAGTAAATCTAACAGGTTTATGTGCCAATGAATTATGGCAAACTGATATTACTTATATTCAATCATTTAATCGATCTAAATATGTGCATGTAACTGTTGATATGTTTTCTGCCGTTGTTGTTGCTACTGCTCACACTGAAGAAAACCATGGGAGTACCAGAGAAAATCGGGACAGACAGTGATCCAGTATGGTGCCTTTTTACAGGATTGGGGAGTGACGCACACTACCAGTATCCCTCATTCACCTATGGGACAAGTGGTTATTGAATGAATTCATTTAACATTAAAACAAATAGCAAAAAAAAAAAAAAAAAAAAAAAAAAAAAAAAAAAAAAAAAAAAAAAAAGGGGCAGTCTTCCGTATATTTCCCCACAAGAGTTAAATTTATTAGGATCAAAATTTGTAGGTAGTGCCAGCAACAACCACGTTACACAAACATGTGTTTTTTTTAATCTAAGTGACCATGGTGAGTCCATCCACAAACAATTGCAATGGCTTGGAGAGCATTTGGGGAGAATTGTGGTGGAGGATTGTATATTGATATGTAAACTGTCTTTATGTTTCTTATGATTTAGTATATTACGTGTGTGAAAGTTGCTTGTATATATGCTTTGTGTCTTTTTTCCGATCGGAAGGTGTATGGATTCCACCCGTAGCTACTGGAAAGAAAAGAATTGACTGGTACCAAATTAATGACAAAGAATTACTAACTAGACTTAGTTGTGAGCACGTAACTTTGAAAAAGGAAGCTAGGAGAAATATGTTACAACTTAAAAAATCCGCTGTTGGCCAGCAGAGCACATACCTGGCGGCCTTGTTGCACGCACTGGCCACGCGTGCAGCAACGCCGTGTCAGTGCCTATTTCATAGACTCTGCTGAGGGTGTAAAAGGGATGGCTCAGAGCGGAGCGGAAAGAGGCTGCAGAGCACACTGTGTGGATAAACAGGGGACGCCCTGAAGGTGCCGTGCCTGCCTCTCTTCTCTGCGATGACCCTGCTGAGTGACACCCTCCTGCTCAGCGGAATCTTGGATATAGCGGAAATAGTAAAGCCCTCAGAAAGGGAAGTAGTATGCTAGAAACTGCTTTGCAAGGCTGTACCAAAACAACATGCTAGTAACTGGGGTTGACGGTCTCGTGCACAGGGTTTTCTTCGTGCAAGAAAAGAAAGGGGGATTTGTCGGAGTGCAGATCCTTGAAGAGACTGCACGAAGAAAATCCTGTGTAAATAGAGACTGGAGCTCTAAAGTTAGGCCTCAAGGGCAGAATGCCCTTGAAGTTAAGGATAAGAAAACTATGCAGTATGATAAGGGAGTAGTGTTTGCTTAGAGCAGAGCTTCGCTAGGCGGGTACCTGTTTGAAATAAGCTGTTAAATATGACAAGCATATGTATCATCCAATAATGGTGTAGAAAAGGTGTGGTCTTAGGATTATTGGCAAATACTGCCTATATAAGCAATAAGAACTGCGCAATAAACGAGACTTCCTGCAGCTAACTCATATTGAGTCGTCTCAGTACTTCTCCAAATCCCTTCTCCGCACAATTGGTTTGATAACCAGGTTTCAATTTTATTCATGACATGACCGTATGAGACTGACTTGTTCTCTCAGTCATGCTAGAAAACCCATTTCTTAACCACTTCCCAATTAGTAAAATTTTATCTCCAACATTAATAGAGAAGATTGTGCCAAAATTAATTCTTAGAAGTACTAAGGAGTCAAGGATGCAACTGTTCTTTATAGGAAAGAATTCTTCGAGTAGATTTCATGTATGATCTACCTTGCCAAGTAGCTAGTGTGTTTTTTCATTTTGACGTCCCCACTTACTGGGGAATCTGGGGTACCATAAGCTGTCACACATTTTACTCTTTAAAAAAAAGACAGCTTCATGAGCTTTTGCTTGGCTTTTCCTTCAGCAATTCCTGACAAAAGAGCAGCAATGTAAGCTCTCCTGAGCTATATGTAAAATGATTGAAAATTCATTTCAAAATATCTGTCTGATTTTACTGTCTTGAGGTCATAGTATTTCACCTAGCTCAGAGGTACTTCTCCCTGCCTATATCTACATGCTGTCTTAAATCTCTCTCAGACTCTGATAATTGCTTCAAAGAGAGCATTTATTCAAATGTAAAGCTCTCTTTAGAATTTGAGTCTACTGCTTCAGCTCTGACTTCGTGCTACTACTGGGATAGCACTAAAGGTGAGAGCTCCAACCATGGAAACAGTGTAATGTGAATGTAAATGTAGGCAGTCAGTAGCAGGAATTTGGCTTGATCAGTCTGTGTTCACATGAAAGTCAGTAAATGATTGCTACAGTTCTGTTTTTCAAGGCTGTGGAAGTTCAGTGAAAATAGCCTAAATCGATACCACCTACATCTGAATTGGAAAACAGCTCAAATTCATACCACCTGAACCTGAATTGGAATCTGTAACCATGTTGCAGGCTTGAATTTTTCCTAAAGGCCTGTTATTTTAAAGTATTTTACATCTATTGGATCTTTTCTGCTTCCAGAATATTCGTAGGAACACATACCAGTGATACGCTGTAGGGATGAAGAGCGGAGGGGAAACTGAGGGTTAGCAGTAGACTGTCACATGCTGCCTGGGAGGGTTTTGTGCTTGATCATGTGGGTCTAAATGCAAATTTGTGGGTTTTGGTACCAGGCCAGAAAAATACTTAACCTCTATTGTTCAAAACTATGCCAATTTAGACATAGTTTTATTTCCCCTCTATTTCTATTTCTGTTGATACACTGCCTACATAACTTACTGTTCAGTGTCCCATAGCTGGTATTTGGAAACCATGAGTTTATGGAACATGAGTTCTCTTGACATTCTCTGTATTTACTACTTACTGATTGCTGCAAACAGGTGAAATATTGCTGCTTCATATTTAAAATAATACATCTCTGTTTTTTTCAAGTGTTGCTCTCAGACTGTCATTAACTAGTTTATTTGAATGCATTTTTTCCCTTTCCAGGATGCATGTAAACCATTTTAAACTAGAAAACACTACTTACACAGGAAAAGTTACATATGGGCATTTAGTTGTGTCTTAGCAGATGAGAGGAAGGTACTTTTCTGTCTCAAGTATTTTTGAATAATGCTAACTTTCAGGAGTTTTAGTCTCGTCACTGTGGGTCAAATGGCTCAACGCCACAGTGTTAATTTTGGAAGACTCCTAGAAACTGCCCTAGAAATCTTAAAGCTTTAATCTGTTATCACTTTGGATACTAACTAAATGGCATATTCAAAGTTGCTTATGTAGTAATAGTTGTAGGAGACGTGTTTGAAAATGCAACTCTAAATTCAATTGAACAGGATTTGGGTTTGCCTTTAGGCTCACTGGAGGAGACAGTCTGTGTGTGTAGGCATGTGCTGCAGGGTAGGCAAAGATGCGAAAATTGTAAATTTAGTAGGATTTTCTCATGAAGGGGCTTCTGAGCAAAGTCATTTTAGCACCTGTGGAGAAAATGTGTTTTATCTCTCTGGGGACAAACCCACTGTGTAAAAAGCTCCACTTCTGCTTTTCAGTTTTGCTGTCGTCTGCTCCACATGCACACAGAAACACAAAATTTGCTCCTTCAGACAGACTAATTATTTAATGTTAAACTGAAAGCATTTGAGGTCAGATTGCCTTGGAGGCAGTGAGCCGTGTTGGAGCCAACTGACAGCTACAGTGACTGAAGAACAGTGCTGCTGCTTGGTCTGCAAATCTTATCCCCTGCCAGCAGTCAAGAGTGACTGCAACGGAGATACTCGTAACTGGCCGGCTTAGTTCTAGCTCAGACCCTAACCACGGAAGGGAGGGCGTAGTGGCACAGGCTTCTTTGCAGACTGGCAAGCCACTCTCATTTCTGACTTTTCTCTGGGGCTTGTATACTCTGCTCTCCCTCCTCATGTTTTGCTGCAACTGGATTAAATCTTGGACAAGTTTACTTCCCTGTCTGTCCTCCTGTTTGGGGTGTGGATTTACTCTGGAGGGTACCCAAGAGGGCTTGGTGGGAGTGCTTAGCAGAGTGGGTTATTTGGCCCTGGCACTGAGAATGAGACTTGCACGAGACAGAGGATGGGGGAAGAGAAGTGTTTTGTTTCCTTCATTTCTGCGTGTGCCTACGGAGCATCAGTCAGAATTCAGACATAGATAGTCAATGGTGTAAATGTGTTTATGTCCCTGCTGACAAAATTGCCGTTTATACTCACGCAGACAAAAGGTTGCACAAAGTTTTCAAATTTCAAAATGAAAGGGATGCAGTAAAATGAGGTTATTTTTGTATAGCACTGGTACTGTTTACACGTATCATGCTGCCTTCAGTACTTGGAAAATGCTGAAAAACAATAGTTTTTAAACCACTTCTTTCCTTCACTGACCTGCAATACATACAGCCAAGGAAAATGGTTGGTGTATCTTTTATCTGGCACAGTTTGGTAATCTGCACTGCTTCACTGGCCATAATAATTGCTGTCTGAGCGTTTTCCTGTTCCTGCATTGTAACAGGAGAAATACTTTCGTCTGTAGTCTTTTCTGTTTTCATGTGTTTCCATCTTCTTAAGATTGCTCTCTTCTGTTTCTTGGATAACTGGAATTGCCTAAAACTATGTTCTGGGAGCAGAAATGTCACCAAACAGAAAAAGTTCCAAAAGTCCTTCTCACCCCAAAGTACAGTGGATTAGAAATACTGCCTTCAACAAAAGACAATGAAGTGGGACTTTCTAAAGAAATAAATTATTACTTTATTAAATAAAAAAGTATCAAAATACTATTTGAAATAATAACAAGGCAACATTTTATGACCAAAGGTGCAATATGGCTGTGAAATGAGATAAAAGAGTTTCATGGAATACTCTCTTCTGTGCAGAAGAATTGCTCAGACTTGTAACTATAGCCATGAAATTTTTCTTTTGTCTAAGACTGCAAATTTTGTGAATTGTTGCAAAGAATATGTTTACACAGTTGGTAACTTTAATTGCATTTAGACTACAAACTGTAGCAGATGAATAGGAGTGCCACCTTGTATCAGAGTGGGCTATTATTTTTTATGTGTCCTATTTTTAAGTGTTCATTGCTGTAGAACAGCATTTTAAAAAGTTATTTCATAAGTTTGTGGTCATAAAAGCCTACATCTTTCTACTCTCAGATTATACTGGGAGAAAAAAATTCTAAGTTTAGTATCAAACACTAGGTTTCAGAATAACTGTTTCTACTTTTCTTTGTCATCCCTTCAAATTTAAAATATAAAGGGAACTCAGGGAGAAGTGAAAGAAGAAAGAAAATTTGATAGGGATCTACATATAAAGAAATGCATTTATGTAAATTTGAATATTCATTGTATTGCGGTGGCACGTAGTAGTCTTATTCATAAACAATCATCCGTTTTCATTATCTGTTGTTCTAATAGAGACCAAGAATAAGGTCACTGCAATGAGGAAATTGCAATCTAAAATACTTTGAAGTTAAAGAAAGTTTCTGACTGGTAGTTTAGAAATAATGTATATAAATGACAGTCTTACGAGATTTTTGATTTCTGGACACTAGTGGATTTTACTAACATCTGCAGCGTGGACTTGAGTGCTTAAACCTTCTCTCTGTTGTAGAGATCTGCCTGGGGTTATGTTATACATTTGAAATTGTCCTATTTGTTATCGCCACACTGATGTTGAGTCAGGAATATGTTTACAAACAGACTGATTGAGTGAAGACTAGATTGCTATGTACTATTTGTAATTTGAAATTGTTGACATGGTATATATTGTTTGTATAGCTTTTGCTATAAAATGTTCATATTAGTTACCAAATAGGAAGGCAACAGGATATAATAGAGCCTTCCAGGGAGAAATTATTGTTTTTTAAGGTATCTCTTTCTTAAGGGTTGTGATTTCCTTCAAGCTTAAGACTTCCTCGAGATCGGTTAAATTTTGTCATTCTGTTCACAGCATAATATCCCTTTTAATGAAAAAGACTCCTCAAAGGATCATAAGCTTCTAAAGCAATTATAGATTTCTATTATTATTTTTATTCCTGGTGGAACTAATACACCAACATTTCCTAAATCATAGTTCGCAGCATAAATGTATTTGTTTCCACATGTATATCACTCATGTTTAGTGCTGCTTTTTGTTAAAAGCGGAAATTGTTGAAATTTTGCTTTTTTCTGTAATTTTCAATAAATTCCTGAAAAAGAATTAGCTAGCAGAGAATAGCTGTAAGACTGTACATGCGAATCATACTTCTGTTTCTTTAAAAAGACAAAATAATGACAGGTAATATTTAACTTTGGATTTTTTTTTTCAGAGTGTATTTGAATGTATCTATTTGTGGGCTATGTGTGGACAAAACCCATCTAGCTATGAATAATTTTGTAAGCATTATTTGTGCCAGTAATCTAAAAGGAATATAGCTGATAGTTCATGCTGACATTTCAAGCAACACAAACAATCATTTTACTTCTGTGATCTTGAACTGTATTATCTATTCATTAAAGTAAAAGCATGGATATACCTTATATTCCCTGTATTTCTTCAGAATATTATTGCTTGAAGTCAGAGGAATGAGATAAGGAAGATTTATACTGATAAAGATAATTAATTATATCAGCCAGATCAGGGATTTAGAAAAGGATCTGATTATTTTTATGAAATGTATGGTAAGGCAAATTAACAGAAATGGTAAGATATTTTTAGGTTATTGTCTGTATTCTTTGTGAAATAATAAAAAGCCATGAAACTGGACAGTGAGGAACTGAATAGGAGAAATGACAGAGCTGTGGTAGCAGGTGTCTGGGGAAACTGAAGTGCCAGAATTATGAAGAAGAAACTGAGACTTAATGCTCTCTCAAGGATATAATTGGAGAGTACCTAAAATGTGCAAAGGCAGTGGGTGAAAGAGAATGGAAAACAGAAAAACTAGTATAAGAACTGTAAAATCTCTTTTTTTTTTTTTTTTTTCCCCTCCCCTTAGAACTCTTGACTATTAGGAACAGAAGAAAATTGTCAGACTTTGAAAAATCAGGCATGGCTTGTTGAAGAATAAAATAAAATAAAATAAAATAAAATAAAATAAAATAAAATAAAATAAAATAAAATAAAATAAATAAAGCCAATGTGGGCACTACTGTTCCATTTTAATTTTTAACAGCCGTCTCAGCCCAGACCAGGACAGCTTTGGGCAGGGAGACTGAACTGCCTCTCTACTCTGGAAAATGTCCTTTCATGCCTCTGTCCTCCAGAAGGTTGATAAAATAACCTGCCAGAGGTGTCTGAGTAGTCCTAAACTGTAACACGCTGCAAGGAAGCTGCATATAATGCTGTTGGCATGGCAAGAGTTTGACCATAGTCTGGCCTGAAAACACTTCACCTCTCCAAGAATTCAGAGCATATCTGAATTTTACTTCTAAGAATTGTAAACAAACATCAAGATTGTAAAGTTAAAGTGTATTTACGCTGCGATGGAGCATGGTGCCGGAGCTGGTGACAACTGAGCAGCCTCTGGAACAAGACGTTGAGTAGCTACACCTTGAGACAAGGCATTTGAGATCACGTACAGCATCCAGTAGTGCAGCCTTCCTGCTTCTGACAGCTGAGCAGCTCCCGTGCTTGGTGCTAGCTCCTCAGTCCCTACGCTGCACCCACTGCAAGTGTACAGATGCTCTGAAGCACTGAAGATTGGGGAAAGCTAGCATGGAGATTACATGTGACTCTTAATTTCATAAATATGTGCGTTATGATACTGTCTGTATTTTGGTCATTACAGATGATCTATCCATAGAGGTTCTCTGATGCTCTGAATAGTGAGTTGACGAATGTTAATACCATCCATCATGTAGATGTGCGCAAGTACCATCATGCCAGTGTCCACGGTGTTACTAAGGTGGTTCTACATTCCTCATATTGGTGTTGATCTTAGAAAGGGAGTTTATGAGGAAGATGCTAGTAAAGAGGTATTTATTTGCATGCTGAATGCAATTTCTGTGTTTGTTTGGGGCAAATCTTTGAAATAAATATTTTTGGCAAATGTATTAATTCTATGTGTTGCCACCTGTAGCTATGCAGGCTGTTGGGTTTCAGGTCCTGAGTTCTGTTGCACAACGGGCTGCTGTGGCATTTGTACCAACTACACTTCATCTTTTGCCAGCCCAGCTGCACTGAACAGCCCCTCCTGAATCTGTTTCAAATGGCTGCTTGCTACAGCATCAACTGTCTGGCTTGCAGCTGCAACAGGCCCTCCTGCCACAGTCCCTTAACTTCTCCTTGCAGGTCATCTTGTAACTTCTCTACCCTGCTTGTCTAGCTGACCTCATTTTTAAGCACTGCAGTTTTCATGGCTTAGTATCTTATCTCAACCGTTTACCTGTTCTCTTCTCATTTCTGAATTCAAGAAAGTCGATGAAAGGGTTTAATACTTTCCTTCATTGTCTTAGAAATACTGGATAGACCACCTGCCATCACAGCACAAACGTATGAACTAATGAATGAAGCTCTGAATGCTCATACAAAACAAAAAGAGGTTATATTTTCACTTATTTTCACAGGGGCTAGTCTAAATCGAGAAGAATGAAATGTCTCTCCTACAGAGAGTATAAATATGTGTTGATAACACACTGTAAATTAAATATTGTATTTCTTTCAAAAACTGAGAAGACTCTAGTTTGGAGACGTGTAGCAAAATAAGCCAAGACATCTGCTCTGTTTTCTGCCCAGTGTGTACTTGAGCTGGGGCACATGTGGAATTCTACTCAAATGAGATTATAAATTAATAGTCCTTCACACTTCATTGCTTGAATGAGCCAGAAGTTATTTTCTTCTGAGTTTTGAGTCCCAGGTGCAGCACTTTCTGATTACCAAATACATTTTCTAAAAGGGAAGAAAGACCAGTGAATTGAAACTACAACCACCTCTTCTCTGTGGTCTGAGTACAGCCATGTAGTAGAGAAAAGGAAAGCACATCAACTGACAGAGTGGAGGAAAAAGATCCTGTCCAGGCATATGATGATGGTGAAGAACCAGTTTGTGATTTGGGCAACAGCTTCCATTTCTGGTTTTGCTTCAGGCTTTGTGTACAAACATAAAGCAGGTCATTTGAGTCTGTGTCTTAAAAAGGTGACTTATTTGATTTTTGCTACCCAACTTGAGTTGCTGTTTAGGCTGGTCTAGAGTACTAACAAAGATAAATGTTTCTATTTTCGCTAAAACTTAGTGAGATTAAGCTGACTGTTATAGACCTGGCTCTCCCTACAGCTGGGCCAGCATACGCTTTTTTCTCAGAGGCTCTTGCTCTTCAAACAGGGTTAATAGACATCTAGTATTATTTAGCACTGTTATCAAAAGGAGTCTGTGATTTATCTTGCTTAACATCCCTAAAAATGAGTACAGTGTTTCCAATGTTAAAGAAACACTTTTATAATTATAGTGTTAACCCCCCCAAATGTCATTCCATGGATGGTTGAGCATGGTAGGGTACCATGAAAGGAGACTGGGAAATGTTGACTAATTCTAAAATTTTATAATTTAGAAGTCGTCCTGAACAGGCTTCAGAACAGAGAGTAATGGAAAATCACGGGGCTGAAGAAGAGGAGGAGACTCTGGAGACAGCTCTAGGCTTGTACTGATTTATGTATTATCTATACAGACATAAGCCAACAAAGACTGCAACCTCTGCGACTCTCTCTGCATTTTCGTAACTGGGATAGGGAGGATAAAATGTGCCATACTCAGACAACTTGCAACTGGTTTCCCTCACAGTCATCAAGGGTGTTGGGAAGAAAAATTGAGATTTCCTCTGACATCTTCATATCCTATCAGTTCATTGGTGACCTCCAGATAATATCAACTGGTATTTCAACTGTTTGAGAATGGGATTATTTTCAGTAAGCAAGGATGGGAAAAATGAGAAAATTCTTTTATTTCATTGGACTTTCTGGATGCAATTTTCATTGAAATTGAAAAAAACCCTCTAACTCTGACAACATATCTGTGACCCTGAGGCATTCCTCATCGTTCCAATAGTGGTAATTCAGTCTAACATCAGTATATGCATAAAGAAAGCCTCTTGTTGTATATTCTTTCTACTCAGCCCAGGGGCAGGAATATAGCCCACAGAACCACAAGAACTAAAATATTGCCAAGTTAGTTTCCACTTTAACCACAGCTGCAATACTGTAGAGTGATAACATCTGAACTGCCACCATTGCTATTTGGAAAGCTGTAAGACCCCAGCAAATATCTGGATATTGGGACTTGATCAGAAAATATAAATTTGTATATTTTGAGTATTTTTGTGTATTTTCAACTTTTGAGAGAACTGTATTGCTACAATTTGTAGTATCTTTTTCAAAGACCAAATGCTGTTTTGTTTACAATGCCTAGTGACTTCCAATGATTTTTGTATACAGGTGTCTGTTTTCTCTGTATAAACTCCGCCAAATGTAGTTTCTAGCGACATCTTTATTTTTGGTAACAAAGAGATGTTTGTAATCATGGTTATTTCCTGTCAACTTTACTTTGTATCTTTATACAACTGCAGTTGAAGAAATTGCTTAGTAAGAAAGACCACTGAAGTAGGGGCTTTTTAGACATTGTGTTTGCTTAAAATATCCCTCATTTTAAGTGTTAAGGGGTGCTGCAAGACAGGTAAGGCTGTTGCCTAAGTACTGCATCTCATTACATCATCATTACACAATCTCTGAGTTTGTTGTAATTGTGAACTACAAGCAGATGGTGGGCTGACAGGAGGCAAGTCACTCATAATCTAAAAGCCATACTGCACAGGGCTGAACATGAGGTGATATATGTTGGTCTTCAGCTGAACATATTGCTAGCTTGAATGGCTTCTATATTGGCTTTAGTTTTTGCCCCACCTAGAACATCTTTAATATAATTCCAACTTGCATTTCCATGTCCAGTTTAGAAACAGTTGGCTTGAAAATGTCTTCTATGTGATTGCAGTCGTAGGAGAATGTGATGTACAGAAATAGTTTCTCCCTTGTACAATTTTCTTTATGCATTATTTTCAATATAAAACAATGTATAAAATACAAATTCACTGTTTATCTATGGAAAAGTATCAAATGTTATTAATAGTAGACAGCATATTTTTCCAAGATAGACTGGAGAAGAGGAGGCTCTGGGGTGACCTTATAGCGGTCTTCCAGTACCTCAAGGGGGCCTACAGGAAAGATGGGGAGAGGCTGTTCAGGAGGGCCAGTTGTGATAGGACAAGGGGTAATGGTTTTAAAATAGAGGGAGGTAGATTCAGGTTGGATATTAGGAAAAAATTTTTTACCATGAGAGTTGTAGAACACTGGAACAGGTTGCCCAGAGGGGTGGTGGATGCTCCATCCCTGGAGACGTTCAAGGCCAGGTTGGACGAGGCCCTGAGCAACCTGATCTAGTTGGAGATATCCCTGTTCCTTGCAAGGGGTTTGGACTAGATGACCTTTGAATGTCCCTTCCAGCCCTAACCATTTTATGATTCTATGATTCTATAAATTGTTGGCAGATGTCAAAAATATGGCAAAGCTTTATTAGAGGAGTGGATTGGATTTCCTTAGTACTCAGAAAAATGTCCAGTTATAGATTCATAGTATTGGAATTTGTCTGTCTCTGTTCATCTGACTAGGTACTTCTTTTGACATGGAGCTGAGATGGGGAAGGCGCTATGATTAAACTGTGGTCTCACGTTCAAATCCATGCTGTCTATGGTGGTGCCACAAGACTTTTAACGCTGTGATCTTTTCGTTCTTTAATTGTTAAGCTTTGGCAAAACACTTCAAAAACCATTTCAGAATGCTAGTTTTGCCTGGCTTTAGATCCAAGATAGCACAGTGAACAGTCTAGTTACAAGAGCAGAAGTGACCTTCCTAAAAGAACTTGGAACACAATATGTTCCTGAGCTGTGATTGGGTCTTTCCTCTGAGAAACTGCTGTAATGCAAGTGTCTGTTGCCCCCTTTCTGCTGCAGAAATGTAATATTCTCTGGTGCTGTAAAAGGAGGCAAGATAGCGTTACTTTGCTGAGCAAATATTTCCCAGATCCTCCTGTGAACAGGAGAATATCTAATTTTAATTCTAATCATCAGGCAATGGCTGCCTCTGTAAATATTTGATGCCCAAGTAGGCTTTTGTCATAGCATTTCTATGTTAAAAATGAGCACGTAATAGATAAAAATGTGTTTTAAAGTCAAATTCAGATACTTTTTTTTTTTTTTCCTTTGGAGTGGATATAGCTATGAAGGAAGTGTCCCGTAGTGAGTTTCTGTGGCACTAGAGTGGTTATGTACTGGAAACTTCTTTTGGTCTCTTTTAGGTACCATTTTTATTGAGAGGTCACCGTATGAAGAATTATCTTCTGAATTTGCAGCCCTGACCTTTTCCAGTTTTGAGAATAAGCGGAGATTTTTAAAGTGGCATTTAAGCTACATCAAAAACTAAGGAAAGCAAGGAGATAAATCTACATCTCTAGATGTAGAGCATTCAACCTGAGTCAGCACTGGTATTTAAAGGATATAGGGTAATTAAAAATCCATTATGGTATATCCCAAGGAGAGGGAAAAACCTTTCCTGTTTACTAAGTATTGGGATAGAAGTCATCTACTACCTTTGCTTTTTCAGCATGGGGCTTTCTCTGGAGTGGGGAAAGTCCAAATGCGGATTGTCGTAAGATTTCTGTACTGCTGCATCTTGCTTAAAGAGGCAGCGAAGCTCTTTGTCTTTATTACTTCTTGATAAAAGAAATACTCTTATTTCCACACTGCAAGTGGGAAAGGAAGTAGTGAATGCAAAAATAATTTAGCTGAGTTTACTTAGGCAAGCAAGGTCTCAAATCCACATTTATGAAATCCAGGCTTAGTGATTCTTTGACACCATTACTCCAAAAGATTTTGCCTTGGGAACTCTCTCCTGATGCAACTACAAAGGGGCTAAGAGGGGATCCAGGCCTTTGCACATGGTGTATGGAAGACTTTTCCGTGGATTTAAATCTTGATAGCTGAGAAAAAGCTGAAAAGTGAACGTTTCCACATTAGGTTGTTTACCTTCCTTAATGGACAAATAAAAGAAAAAATGCAAGTGGAGGAGGGAGAACAAAAAGGAGTTAATGTGTAGTGGTTCTAGTTCTTGCAGTTTGAGTTATGCTGGTGTAGATATTTCACGTGGAACATCGCAGCAGTGCAAAGGTACTTTCCTGATATGTAACATCTCTTACAATAGAGAATTGATTCCTACGTCTCAGGAAAAGACATATGCTTTGCTTGGAAGGCAAGGATAAAAAAATTTCAGTCTGGAGTTACTGAAAATTATGAACAAATGAAAATAATGTTAGAAACTAATCTAGAAATCAGTCTTAATTACAGAACACTTACTTGATTTATGAATAGCATTTTTTTTCTGCATATACTATAAATTCCTGGTGAAATAAAGGAGTAACAATTTTCACAGCAGTGCAAACTGGTAGGTGTTTATTTCAAGAAAAGGAGATCAAATGCTGCCCACACCATAATCAAACAAAGCTTGTAATTATCTGTTCCTTATCACAGCTCACTTCTTATCCAGGATCTTCCGTAACTGCATGTTGTTATATACAAATGGTAAATTCAAGACTTGACATCTCATACCTGATTTGCGAGTGGAGATTTCTCATTTACCTACTGATCTGGCACAGCCAGAACAGGCACATATGATAGAGAGTATGGCTATTGCAACTGTGGCTATTGCCCAGATTGCCCAGCTGGGTTGAATTGATTGATTTCCTAATTAAGGTTTAGACCCTGCCTACAAAAAGTGGGTCATTTCCTCGTGGCTGTGGGAGATGTAACCATATTTTTGGAGCTGTAGCTTGGGCTAGTGAGCAACAACTGGTGACCCTGATGTGATACCCTCATGAGAGACCCTGAAGACTGTGACTCTGATTCCCTCGCCAGAGCCAAAAGAGCCAAAGTGAGAAGTCCTTCAATAAAGAAGGTAAAGCTGCAAGCCCAAAAGAGGGAAGTGTGCTGGAGTTGGAGAGAATGAACTGAGTCTCTGCTCACTGTAAAGCCTTCCTGAAAACCAAAAAAACTGTAAAACAACAAGGGGGAATTATGGCTATTGCAGCTGTAGCTATTGCCCAGCTGGGTTGAATTGATTGATTTCCTAATTAAGGTTTAGACCCTGCCTACAAAAGGTGGGCCATTTCCTCCTGGCTGTGGAAGATGCAATAACATCCTTGGAGTTGCAGCCTGGGCTGGTGAGCAACAACTGGTGACTCTGATGTGATATGTCTGAGAGACCCTGAGGACTGTGACTCCCTTGCTGGAGCCAGAGTAGCCTGAGCTGGAGCCAGGGATGGAGTGAGAGTCCTTTGGTAAAGAAGGTAAAGCTGCAAGCCCAAAAGAGGGAAGTGTGCTGGAGTTGGAATGAATGAACTGGGTCTCTGCTCACTGTAAACCCTTCACCTTCCTTTAAAAACAAAAAGAGGGGGAATTATGGCTATTGCAACTGTGATGATTGCCCAGCTGGGTTGAATTGATTGATTTCCTAATTAAGATTTAGACCCTGCCTACAAAAGGTGGGCTGTTTCCTCCTGGCTATGGGAGATGCAATGACATCCTTGGAGCTGCAGCCTGGGCTGGTGAGCAACAAGAGAGCACTGATTTTGTGATTAAATATTCCAGTCCTGATTTTGGAAAACAGTCTCTAGAGCTCATGAGTTGAGAGCTAAATTTATTCTGAGTTTGATTTGGGATGAATTTCTAATCACTGTAAGGAAGGCCTTTTAATTTCATGGTCCCTGGGAAAGTGAAACTTGAGTAAGCTGAAAGCGTTGTGAAACGACTTCTGCATAAACATCTGGTACTGTAAGTCTTGGGATATCTACACTGAGGTGATTGAGCTGTAATCACATTACTTTCTCAAGATGTTCTTCTGAATTATGGATGTTTATAATTGAGTTATAGCTTATATGCCAGTTTGGCTGAATACACTTATAAATACCGATCTTATTTGCACTGCTTATTAATATGTTGAGTAAAGATAGCAAGACAGCATGTTTGGAAAGTACTTAAGTTCCAGCGTTGTGAAATATCTGTGGTATGAGGTTGATTTTGATATCCGCACTCCATTAGGGAGTGCTCCTGAATGTAGTGTGATGTTCTACATGGCATAAATTTTAACACTGAATAAATGAGCCTATGAGTGTAGTCAGTGGGATGTTTGAGACTTCTCCAGTGGAAAGTATCTGGAAAGTGCGGTTGTACTGGCATTCTCGAGAGCCAACTTGTTCAGTGTATTGGGTGACTCCAGGCTTTCAGGGTGGAAACACATCAACCGAGTCTGCTGTGGGGAGTGAAAAATACAGTGGTGCTTCTGCAGGAGGAAGGGCTTTAAGCAAAGCTCAAGATTTCAACATGATGTCAGGACTGTTGAAAACATATGAACCTGTGAGAGCAGTTTGTTGCACAACCCTGGCAGCCAAAGAACATTTGGACTAGTGTTTTAGGACTCTGCTGTCCGTGTTAGAAAGCAGCACTTCTGTTATTATTTTGGGAAGTGGGGAAGTACATCTTTCATTATTGCATTTCAGGGATAGGATAGTATACTAGTAGAGATTGCACCTTGATAACTTCACCACTATATTCAGTAGCTGCTCAAAAGCAATCTAGGTAGACCTGTGGCTTTAAGTGTTGATAACAACTAGTTTACATCAAGCTGTCATTAGGCTGTCAAAGCCAATGCTAATTTAATTAACAGAATATAATAAAAAGTTTATTCCATAGTATCAAAACAGAATTACTATGATAAACTCTTCTCAGAGGAAACATACTGTCTTTTTTGCCTGTTATCTTTTCCCCTTAGAGAACAGGTGTACAATTGACTTGAGGGAAAAGAGCCTTCCATTGGGTTAGTGGAGGTATTTGGTGCAGAAGTCAGGAAAATATACCTATGCGTGACTGCGGATTGCTCCTGGTACATCTGTGATGGGATTTCCTAGCAGAACATAGAATAACTGCGTGTTTTAGCTCACAGAGCATTCATAGTCTTCTAGATTCAAAGTCTTTCTTATGGAAAAGAAGAACACGAGGCGTTGCACTAGTGAGAACTGGAATGTGAAAGGCAAAGAGCTTTTGATGGTGGCATGTCAGGGGACCTAGCTTTTGTCTAATGAAGCCCCATGAAGAAATTTTCCTAGCAGGCAGAGACCTGAACCATTGGCCACTGCCAGGAGAAATGCATGATTTTGGTCTCGCCTTGTCTGGCAATTACTGTTTTTCTGTTTATCCATCCTTAGTGTTTTGGTCCATTGGGGATTACCTGCTCTATGAACAGGCTTGAACAGGTCCGTTCATCTGGCTTAGGTGGATCAGTGTAGACCTTTCCCAGTTAAAACATGCAAACTGTTCAAGTGCTAGAAAAAATTTTTGCAATAGCAAGTAGTAAGATCTAAGAGCAACAGATTTTAGAAAGTTGATGCTAGGAACTGACATCCAAACTGCATTTCATTAATTTTATTACTTTGGACTTGATCTACTCTGGTCTTTTATTTTATACTTGACAACAGAATTCATATTAAAAAACACCTTTGTTATTCCAATTTACAGCTTGAGAATCCAAAGTTTGAATGACCATGTCAGAAGTGTAACTCTAGATTCTATTCAATAGATTTCTGTTTGCCCCAATATTGTAGTAGATCAGATTAATATATATCACAGAAACAGATCACACCCTTGGCTAACTTTATATTCATGCTTTCTATATTTTCTCTCAAAAGGATGTCCCATTAGACTTAATTATTTTGCAAGAAAGCCCTTTGATATTTTCCTTACTCATCTAGTTAGTTATTAAAGCAAATCCAGAAGAATAGTAACATGCTATCATCAAATGGCTATCAATAGGAATACGATTTTTAATGGGTAACAATGCTTCCAAGTTCCTCCAGTTTCTTAACAATACAGACGGATTCAAAAAAACAATTCTGGTTTCATAAATAGATAGAATGTTTTCCCAGCCAGAGGGGAGAAAAAAACCCAACTACATGGAATAGTAACTGCCATTATGTGAAGTAGAGTAACTCACTCCATATTAAACTGAACTCTTCTTGGTTTCATTGGCTCATAGAGAAAACTCCCTAATATTATTCCTATGCAGTAATACAAGAGAAACAGTATACTTGAACATTAAGGATATCCTTCTAAATGAACTTGATTTGTCACAAGTTACATGAAGCTATTTCCTAATTGCTACACCTGTAGTTGCTTGTTCAGTACTCTATTTAATTTCTATTTAAATTACTTTCAACATAGCATTTTGTTAATCTGATCACTTAAATTGATCCCTAAATGGCAGATGAACCAATCCTAAAAATTTGGCCTTATACACTATAAAGAGTTTTTGATTTCTGGAAGAAGTTAAACTTATACTTTTCCTAATATTAAGGTTGTTCCTATCTGTTTTGAGGAAGAATATCACCCAGCAGCTGGTGCAGAAGAGACTTTCTTGTCAGCTGATCTGAACTACTGTTCTTGTAAACCTTCCAGGGTCCTAATCCTGAGGAAGTTTCACCCCCATCAATTAACGTCCTTCACATGAGCAGGAGGTTTCAATTCTCTTTTTTCCCTATTTATTAACAGAGAAACTGTCAGAGTATAACAGAGTATTAGTCATTTAACAGGGAAGCAGAAAATAATGAGAAACTTACGGCTGGTGCATTATTTTGAATCGGCTCAGCTCATATTCTGATATATTCTGAAAAGAGAGAAAACAGGTTTTGTATTTTACATGAAGATCAATTTTATCGAGACTAATTCATTAAGTGAAGTAGGCAAAGACCTGAAAAATAGCTTTTAGTTTTGTGGCTAAATGGTTGTCTCATCTTGGTTAATGTTTAACATTTTATTACTGGCCTGTTGTAACACTTCTGGAAAGCTGGTAGCACGCGCTGTATTGTTTAACCGGAATTTAACTGAGCATGTGGCAGCTTAAGTTATGCTGGTTAATGAATCATTCAAAAAGTGATAAGCAAACCACTTTATATGGTCTCTTTCCAGATCCACCACAGAATTTCTGTGGGTTTTTCACTGAAATCAGCAGATTAGTATAACAATGGTTGAGTGGAAGATTACTTTAACAATAGTTAGGAGACTATTAAGTCCCAATTTGGTCTGTTCTTGGGCTAGACTTCTGCATGACTCCTCAACTTATGAAAAACTGGGGATGAAAAAGAAATAGAATTTTTAGTGTGCTACCTGGGCACATACGGTGCCCATTCCAGCTGCACAACCTAATTTGGTTAGAGTTTAGACAAGTAATTTCAAGAGTTTGTGTAGCTCCATATACCTTTCACCCCAACGGGCTAAAGAGTCCATGCACTGCACTAAAGCAGCAAAAGTACTTCTGGTGTTCAGCTTGCAGCCGAACTTCTTAAGTCAGAGTATTCAGCTAGTCTAAATTAAACCTTTTTTATCTAAGTATTTCCCTTTAGTGCAAAATTTCCAGTAAAATTGGAAATTGTACCCAGACCAAGTGTGGGATTGCATGGTTTCAGTCCGGAAACCTGCTGATGTTAAAATACCCTCTTTTTCAGCATAGATTTCAATAGACGTTGGGTCTATTCTATAATGGATGTGAAATCTCCAAAATGGATACTTTCCAGTGACATCAGTGGTACTGAGCTCACTGCCATATGATTGATGTTTGCCCAGCTCTGTTTGCTTTTCTGAATAGCCCCCCAGCCATCAGTCCCATTTTAAACTGTTTTGCCTTTTCTCTCAGCATCTCATCAGCATGATAGATGAATTTGTATCAGGCATATAACGAGACACTAATAACAAATGTATGAGACAAGGACATCAAGTGAAGATCTCAGAGAACATATTTCCTCAGTCTGTATTAAAATTCGAGTGAAACTGCATTTCTTTAAGTTCTTTGATATATTTGTTGTGAAAATACAACATTTCAGACACTAAAGAACCCCTTACATTTCATACTTAGCCTGTAATTATACTGTAACAAAAAGCAGCTGCATATCTACATGTAGTGTGTGTGGTAATTAGGAGATGATCTAGCAGATTTAGAAATCACCAAATTCCTGAGGAAATGTAAAACTATATTGAACTTTTGATTGACACACGGGCCTATCTGGGCTTGTTCAGACTTTGTCAGCTGTAACGATGACTCAGCATTGATCTGCCTCTGCAGATCAATGACCAGCAATATAAGGGCCATTTCCTCCCATTATTGCATCTCCTACATAAGGAAGCAGTTGTCCTTTTTGTCATGTGGGTTTCATTTTTGTTTGCTCCGTTTTTGCAAAAGAGACCATTTAAATATTTTCTTGAGTGTATTAAGATTGCTGAGCTGTAATGCTTGGTGCTTGCAGCCAAATATCTTGTGTAATTCTCATTGCCCTTCCAAGCTGATACTTGCTGGAATGTGCTGCCCAAGCAGCACCCTGCCACAAGCAGCTCTTTCCACACAGGTGAGTGCTGTGTGTTTGGTCAGATCAAGCAGTTTCTTAACTAGCGATTGAGCTTGATAGAGGAGGAAGCTATAGATCTAAGCACTTATACTGATGAATGTTTTATATAGAGGGTTTTAACTTGATTTTTTTTTTTTCCCCTGAGACAGTTGTTAATAAGGGGATTAAGCTATGAGCCTCCCTGAAGTTTGAGGAGATTGGTATCTATGCATCCAGCTGACAGCATCTTTTCTTATTTTGTATATTTGGGGTTTTTTGTTTTGTTTTCAGTAAATTGCTTTCTTGATTGCAACTAAGAGCTGCTGCTGCGGTTCAGCAACAAAATTCTTGTCTTAGGAAAGAGTACAAAAATATCTTGCAAACTCAACGTTTTTGAAATTACATGGTGGCTTATGTAAGAAGATGACTAATTCTTCCATATTTTGATCATCCATTGCTCCTGTTGTTGCTTATGATATACGTTGTTAGTGATTTATATTGGCATAAATGGAATATATTGGGAATGAATATACATGTTAAAGAAAGTTAAAGTAGTTTCTTTCCTGGAGGGATGTGAGTTGTCAAATATACAATGAGGAACTAAAGGGACAGATTGGAGTGTTTAGGTTTTTTATATTTACAGTTTCATGTTAGAGGGCAATTTAGAAAGCATATAAAAATTATGTTCTTTTCAAAGCCGCAATTGATTTCCTCTTTTTCTACTGGCTGCTTCATTCACCTGACATCAACTTTCTCAGCAGCAAACTTACTTATTTAGCTTTGTAGCTAGGAGTAACCAAAACTCTTAGCTTGCAAAACAGCCAGCTTGTTCTGCAGATAGCATCTCAGAAGGGTTGAAAGTATCATCACGCTGCAGTGGTGCAAATGTTTGAGATGTGTCTCACTCCTTCACTTGCAGAGGCATGTCTTGGATGTGAGCCTATCCTGCTGTAGCTGCTTGCCAGCATGGGCGCTGAGGAAGCAGAAGCCTTACGTCAAAAGCAAAGAGAAGTCTGAAGCTGCAGACCCGTAAGTAGCTTTTATGCATTTTTGTCTGGAAAAGTTTAGACTAACTCATGCAGGTGGACTGTGCGGTGCATGCAGAGTGAGCTGGTGTGTCTGAGGTGCTCTGGTTCTGTGCACGTGCTGCCCAAGTGGCCAGCACATGTGCACATGGCTTACATGCCTTGGCTGGGTGGGACTTATGGCATTTTGCAGACCTGGGGACACAGAGAGGATGAGTGGTAGGTGGATAAGGGGTAGTTAGCATGCAAATGGAGTCCCGATTTGAGGAAACTGAGTGTGCTAGTAAGGTAAAGGGAATGAGGCTCATAAATGGGATAAAACATCGTAACACAGTGTGTAGCATACATGGCACTTCAAGTTTAGCATTCCTTGAGGAAGGCTTCTAAGTTGTAAACACAGCTGTCAGAAGTTGTGGGACCTGATGTGTTTCAGCTTGCAAATTTGCTTTGGAATTTTTTGCCATGCTTTCACAGTTTCTAGCTGAGGTTGTGCTAAGGGATATTTTTAAGATATCTTTAAAGAAGATTGTTGATGTGTTTGATTGTATGATACAGTCTTTCCAACATTATTATATTTTTATTATACAGTCTTTTCAACATTATATTTTGAAGTTCATAGAAGCACATCTCTTTCCTGTTCCTTACTTTTCAGATCCTTCTTGTAGGTAAGCATCTGTGTAAGATGGTTATGGATACAGGTGCAAATAATACCTTGAACAATCTAGGAGAGCCCTGAAGGATTAGTATGAGTTTGGAAAGGTTGAATTTTGATGTGAATGAGAGTGAGAAGATTCCTTTGACTTTATGATAAACAAACATTCTGTGTTGCCAGATTAAGCTGTCAATATCTGGGCAGTAAAGACGCATGTAAGGCGAAAGTCTTGTCATTACATCACAATAATGCTGAGTTACATTCTGTAACATTGCCAGTTCTGAGTGTGGACTGGTTTGGAGAGGTTTGCTGTGGAATGAGTTGTTGCTTTTTGTGGGGATGTGTATATACATATATTTGAAGATAATATTGTATAATGAGCTTGACATCCTCCTAATTTTCTTCATTTTTTTTTCGGGTGGAGTAAAGACTTAGATTTACTTAATGTAAAGCAATTTCATGTTCTTATGGCAAAGGAAATGCATAATATATTAAAAAAGCTCTATATTCAATATGACCAACCTTATGTTAAGACCTGTTTATGTTTATGGAATCTGGGATTGACAAAAAGACCTGCAAGAAGCCAGAATTAGGAGGAATCTATAGCTATGTTTTTAACTTCTGAGAGACAAAAATTTCAAGTGTAAATAAAAATTATCTACATTTAGGCAGGCAATATGAGTAAAAATTTGAAAAATCATATAATTGTAATAAGCCATGTTAGTGATATCCCCTATTAACTGGCAAAGTAGACTATCTGTAATTAGTCAGAGAAGATAAAGTATTTCTTAGTAATAATGTCCTTATCAGATATAAAAATATCTTTATGGAGTAAGAATAAGATCTCAGTGCTGGCCTTTAGAAACACAGCCTGAGCTATAGACTTTTGCCAGTGATATCTGGCAAAAACTGTCAGAGTGCCTCAGACTAAGTAAATAATGGAATAAATACATAGTGGAAAATGTTTAGATTTTTTTTCTTAGATAAAGGAGAACTATGCCCCACAGGGGGGGAAAAGCAGAAGAGAAGAAGGTATATAAAATTTGGAATCTTTAAAATTAAAGGCCAGTCCAGAAAGAATGGCATAATAAAGAAATATGTTTCTATTGTGAACAGAGAATTACTATTTTCAAGGTATTTATCCATTTTAAAGTGTATAAAACTGACATCTAGTGGTAGCAAGAGCACTTGTGTGTGTGAAGGGGCTTTATCATGAGACCAGTTTGCAAAGCAGATTAACAAGTTGTAACTATACTGCATACTAAAATTGCAATTTCCTGTACTTTAGCCAGACTGAAATCTTATTTTGTTGTGTTACAGAGCCTTTCAAATTAGATCTTGGTCTTTTTAGTAATGGCTCACATATAATACAAAATGGTGGTGTCTGTTCGTCTCTATGATGGACTCTTACTAGCAAAGTGTCATCCTGATGAACAGCTTCATTTGAGAGGAAAAGGTTGGAAGGGGTGTTAGGATTATAATATCCCATCCAAAATGCTGAGGATAAGGGTTAAAGAATCTCAACAGGGTCACTAAGGGAATTTTTCAGAAGCTATCAATTCTAGACCTGTTATGAATAAACAAGAAAAGTCAAACTTCAGAGCTGTGATGCATGTCTCAAGCGTGGCATACTCACAAGTGTAAGTTCTCTGGGAGAGGAAGCAAGACTTTATGGCCAAAACTGAGATCTCACATGAATTCAAGCAAGGTGTGCAGGGTCTGAATCAATAAAGTGTATAGGCATGTGCTTAAATCATTCTCACTGAAGACAAGAGGATATGTTCATTTGCTGAGATCTGTGCTGAGCTGTTTTGCTGAGTCATGATTGATATCCTAATTTCTCATTCAGAATTCTATTCAAATAGCATTTTAAAAAATATTTTTCTTTTCTATTTTCTTCCGTGTTTTGTCTAGCTTATTCTGATTTTAGTGTCTTTGAAGAAAAAACCCTTGCTAAAACTGTGATACCTACTCCAATGAGGCTTTAATTTAGCTTTGCCTCCAGTGCTATTATATACATAATGGATAAATTACTACTAAAGAGGGAAAAAAGGAGCAAAGCTAAGTGAAAATGTAATATTATTTTTAAAATTATTTAAAAATATGGATTATGGATGCCATATCTATTGTCAAAGTATGCAATTTAAAATGAACATAGAAAAATTTAAAAGCACGATTCAAATCAATCTTCCAGATAAAGTGAGAGATCAGAAGGCTGAGTGCAGGCAGAGACAAATCTGAAGAAAGAAGAAAATGAAATGTGTTTCAGTGAAAATGTAATTAGAAGTGGGCAAAAATAAACGATGATTTATTTGTTTTTTAAATTCTCTTATTTTTTCAGGTTTGGCACTTTGCGGCAAAAATTGTCAAAATATATTGGCCAATTTTTGACTGTAAATGTTTCTTTTACAATCTTCTCAGTTCATAACTGTTGTAAATACTTAGAGGTAAAAAATGTTGGTAGCATTAATTCTAGTGAAACGTAGCTCTGTGTAGTTTCAAGGCTGAGGTGAATCATGCTATGGTGCCTCTATCGTTCCATCTCTGTGACTTTCAAAACATGGTGGATCGTATTTGTTGAACACAAATGTTGATATTCTGCAGTGAAACTAAAGCCACAGTTATAGAAATGGTATAAGGAACAGCTGCTGTCATTTCAGATCAGTGAGCCTACTGCTCTGATGTGAAAGCAGAGATGACCAGCAATCCTGCTCGTTGCAGAGCTGCTCCGTAGGGACAAGATTAGTTGTTAAATTGTGCCAGCCAGAGCTGGGTGATGCAGCCTTATCTATCCTGAGCTGGTAATCCAGCACAGGTGCTTAACAGTTCTAATATACTTCTGACCTTTCAAGTCTGAGTGTGGGAGGGGCTGCAATGACACGGGGTCCATTGCTATGTGCAGTCACTCTGGCTTTGTCTGCACTCTGTACTGCTTGGACACTGGTGACTTTCCAAAGTGGGGAAAGCATAAGGATTAGTCATGCTAATAGTGCTAGAATTGTTGATATACATGATATCTCTAAGATTTCACAGCAGCTATCAGTGCATTTGGGCTATATGAGACCTCACATAGTAAAAATGAAGCTGTGGTAGCAGTGGTAGTAGCAAGGGAATATATTCTGGAAATGCTTGGTGTAAAAAGGACTGTTGGGGACGGGTTTCTTGGTCTACTGTAGATTTGTCAGCCATCAGGAAGTGCTGATGGTCCTCAGGCATGGTTTTAGTTAAACAAAACTGCTCATCTAACGTTGTGTTACTAAAAGCTGTGTTCAACATGCTCTGCGAGTTCGAGGTCCAGGTGTTTATTATGCAGAAAGGAACAGCAGAGTATGTTACATTCCTTAGGACAATCAGGACTACTTTAGAACTGTTGATGGATATCTGTTTGTAGTATCGCTGCTCTATCATCTCAAGTGAAAACCATGTTTCTTAATGAATGATTTGATTAGGTTTAATATGCATTTAATTACTGTATGGTTTTGCCAGAACTCCAAGGCTGAGGAGTCTGTACCATACCCTGCTGCATTTATTTAACTGTTGAGATGCTAGAAACTTGATTTTTTTTCTTTGAGATAAAGATATTTTCCTGTGATAGTAGCTCAGTGAATGCCTGTGGTTTACATTATTTCAAGGAAACTGTCTTTTGCAATAGTACCTAAAGTGCACACGTTTAAGCTTAACCTTTTTTGCTTTGAAAGAGCACCAATGAAAGATTAAACTGGTTGATCTTTTGTTTTTGCATATGCTATGAGTGGGTTTGCCTACGATTTATCTGTCTATGACCTAGGGTTTCCAGCCCATTCTATACTCCAGGAGCTACTTGCTCACACTTGCTTATCCAAGACTTTTTTGAAACTGTCGTATTCAGTCTCACATACTGAATGAATGGTCCCCTCCCTGAAAGCTGGCTGCAGAAATAGCTTTGGTCTAAGACAGTAAAGCTTGATCTGCAACATAAATCTGTCTTTAGTGCATGCAATGTGAAAGTTCATGTTATTTTTCCTAGAATGTGGGTATCCCCATTAGTCTTAGGCTGACCTGATGGAAAGATGAGAGGTTTCCAAGATTCTTTTAAAAATTATACTGTCTTCCTCACTGACAGTGTAATGATCTGTGGGCTGAGCTCTATATTTGCATATCCTTATTGAAAGGACACTTACTGGAACACAGAAAATAAAACCACTTCCCATATCTTTATAGTAATGTACTGCTAAATGCTTAAGCAAATTAAAATAGGCTTTAGTGTCTGAAAAAGGAAGCAAGTCACCACATACAGAAATAACAACTATGACCACTAGATATCTAGCCTCAGCAAAAACCAGCAGAGGTTGCTGCTGATGTGGACTGCAAGATTAGGAAGTCTGATTTCTTCTTTTTGAGATAAGAATTCAGAAGAGTCGGCTGAAAGTCTTCTAGCAGAACCATTTACCTCTTAAAATGCTTCCTTGAATACGTCAGTTTGTTTTGAGGACTCCTTTCACTTCATCAATGATTAACAATGTATAAAAAATTTTAGTAAAGTTGAATCAATTTATTTTGATGTTTTTAATATAAGGTACAAGGTCTAAAGGAGGCATGTCAGTGCTACTGCTTTAGTGGTTCAAAAGCATTTTATTTTTACTTTTATGGGAAATTTACAACTATTGATTCTGATTCAGAACAAAGGGAAATACTGAAGTGTCAGAAGTTCTATTTTTGACCACATCTAGGAATTAATGGCCTGGAAAATATTTCTAGTCTGTAGTCAAGATAGCAGTGACCTGCGATCTCCAAGAAATGGGATGTCCTGCATGGGGCTCTGCTGGAAGCAGAACTGGAGCATTAGGAATTGGCCTTTTACCAGGACTCAACCCAAGGTGAGAATGCACTATGCTGTTGACCAGTTTGGGACCCAGTTTAATAGTGACATCGAACAGGATTTGCACTGTCAGCTTCTCTTAATAATCTTGCCCTTCGACAGGGCTGAACCACGTCTGAGGCCAGACTAGTCTGGGTTTGCGTGAAATTTTTCACTGGAGCTGTGTTTTTCACAGCTGTGTTACACCTCCTGGAGAGGTGTATTCTCTGGGCACTCTGCCTCCTTTGTCTCCTGCATGCCGTCACCAGCACTTGTGTGGTGAGCTGGATTAGGGAAATGATCTGGCTGAAAAATGACGATGCGAAAAACCAAGTTGCCAGCTGGCAAAAACCTTGATGCACTGCCTTTGTGGCCAAGTGAGAGCTAGTGCTAGCAAAAGCGTGTGTGTGTTGGGAATGGGAACGCATGGAAAAGGTGGAATGGGGAGCATTGCCCCTTTAACTGTCCCTTCAGTTAATCTAGTTTGCTTGCTGAAGAAATTGAGGGAGGCAAGTGCTAACATGGTTTTAGTGGTGGCGTTTTCAGTATTTGAGTATTGACTTAGTAGGAAGAGTACTGCCTTGGAACGGCGGCAGAGGCTGTCTCGGTGGCAGACACTGTGTGCTACACTGAAAAACAAAAGTTCTCTCTATTTTCTTTGTATTAGGAGTTTCCATCCTGCTGTCATGAGGGAGACTGAAAATGACAACAGGAAATAGCACAGCAGGAATCAATTCTCAGGTCACTGATAGGTGAGACTGGCAAGGACCCTTGTTACTTGGGGAAAGTGAAGTCATAATCCTACTTAAATGCTGCTCTGTGGGACAAATAATTGTATACAGAGGCTCCACAGGTCTCTCAGGCTGCTGGGAGCAATGGGATCAATCTTGGAGAATCCCAGAAAGTGGGGGACTTTGGGCCTCCAGCTCTCCCCTGCTGGTCAAGGGCCTGGGAAAAGTGCAGAAGTGCTCCCTGCTGACACTGCCTGCAGAAGCAGCTGCCTTCCGCTCTCCTGCATCTGGACAAAACCCAGTAATTCTAACAAGAAGTGCTGGGAAATAGCTAAGCCTGAAAAGGCTGTACAGAAGGGGTGTAAGAATAGTCTCACCTCTCAGAGCAAATGCTATGGCAGTAGTGGTCAGTAATCTTAAGAGAGCAGTCTTAAAAGCAAAACCTATACATTAAAGTATGCTTGAAAGATCATATGCATAATTGTGAACACATAACATTTCATCGAGGGAATTTAGAAGTAGCTAATCTTAATGATAAGAGTAAGTGCCCTTGCTGAATCTGAAAGCAGATGTGACTTTGTACATTCCTGGTAGCTGGAAGGGGCGAGGCCGAAGATGACTAGTATAGTATTAACCAGTGCTTACCAGCGAGGAAACAAGCTTTAGCCAAGTACTTCCTGAGAAAATTTCTACAAAGAAGTTAAGGATATTTGATTTAAACATCCCCTTCAGTTTTCCCACTCTGGAAATTTGAAAGACAGCCTGTAAATATAACACTCCCTCCCTCACACCCCTACTACCTTTCTGGGATGCCATAAGATGTGTTAGTGCGCTTAAATGGTTTGACTGGAGTCTCTTCTGGTCCAATGCAATAAGCAGTATCTTTGGTCAGTGCATCATGTCTGATGCTACTGCTGCTTCCGGATGATAGATTGTGTGGGGACAGCTAAAAAAGGTAAAGATTAACTTAATTT
This sequence comes from Tauraco erythrolophus, assembly GCF_009769465.1. Classification (NCBI taxonomy): domain Eukaryota; kingdom Metazoa; phylum Chordata; class Aves; order Musophagiformes; family Musophagidae; genus Tauraco; species Tauraco erythrolophus. The sequence goes on along the minus strand of NC_141473.1, from coordinate 17,750,833 downwards.
GAGAGGCTTGATTTCCTTTTACTTTAGCGATCATGAGCTGAGCAGTTATGATGCCAGTTAGAAAGAAGCAAAGGAAAAGGTGCTTTGAATGTTTCTCATCTCCTCTCTTCTTACATGGAACTTTAACAGTATAACTACCCATTTGTCAGTGATGTATGTGTATCTATTACACGTTAAGCTACTAGTTGCATTTCAGATAAAGGAGGTTGTTTTGCATACAGGACTCCATATATTAGGTGAAATAAAGTTCCTGGTGTTCGTGTGTGTGTTTCCCTGCAGAATATCAGCACACAAATGATCTAATTTGTGTGTCTTTTCTACTTCCATATTGCTGCTTGGTCTTTACACAAACTTTTGTTTATTTGGATTTTATGCTTGATCTGAGTACTTATGTAAAGTCTGGGGCACTCAGTGTGTGTGTTTGTTCCCTGCCCTCTCAGCACTATGAATCTTCAAAAATGTAAATACCAGTGTTTTCTCTAACATTTGATGTTAGCCAAATAAGCCCATATCTACATCTGAAGTTATCAAACTTTTAAGTATTCAGGCTATATAATCCTTCTTTTAGTATGTTGTACATTGATTTTATACCATTAGACACTGTTTGGGAATGGATATGAAACATTTTCTTTTCACTCTTTCTTGAAGTGACCCTAGTTATTTGTGAACAAAGCATTAAAAAGTGGGTTATAAAAATAAGGCCAAATGTCATTGAAATTACTGTGCCACTATGTATAAGCACACATGAATCTCTCTTAGAAAAGTATTTCTACCAATTTTAAAAATTTATTACAGAGAATAGCAACTGTGGTTCTTGCAGTGCAAGGAATAGCAGGGTATGTATTTAAAATGTCTAAAAATAAATATTTTTTTTCAAGGTTTTACAAGTCAATAACCTAACATGTTGTTGAGAACCACGATTAAATGCATATAAGAAATACCATGTTTCCACTGAGGTACAGGCACTGTTTCCTTTCCTGGCAGTGCCTGAAACATTAACTTTTGAATTTCAGTCTGGTACCATGTGACCATTTTGGAATAGTATCTCTTTAAATCTGTTAGCAAGCTTGTGCAGAGTTCAGAGTAGGAGGAGAAAGGAAAACAAGCCTATTTTCTTTGAGAAAAGTTGTGCTTTGAAAGCTACTGAAAGTTTTGGAATGTTAAGACAAACCAGCTGAGATACATTAATGGTTGAAGAACAAGAGAAGAGGTCAAAACTGTACATGCAAATGTCCTTTCACATCCTAGTAATATCTGAAGATTCACATGGTTTCAAAAATAAGCTCATTCCATTGATACAATACACATATTTGCTACCAGTTCTCATATTAGCCTGTCATTATGATGGTATCTGAAAGCCAGTGATATTTATGCTGGCACAAAAGAGACTAATATGTTAATTTTAAATTAATCTCCCAACCCCAGTTGCCCGGTATGTGGGAGTAGTTTCTTTGTAGGGAAAAGTCACTGCTGGTTGACTTTCTCTCCCTTTTTCACCCCTCAACTATTGTCTAATACTGAAATTTAACTTAGAGTGAATATTTCCATTTTTGCTTGCATGCCATTTAAAATGGTTTAATCGAGGTTTTAAGCCAATTTACAGTGCAGAGTGACTGTCAGGTACTGTTGTCTTCATGCAGAAACAAACCAGAAATCGAATGAACATTGAGCATTAATATAAAAATCATATTCTGCTCTCTAAATGATTTGATGGATTTGTGAAAGGCAAGACGTAGTAGTGGACAATAAGATATAACAACCATCCTTACAACTGGGTACGTACACTTGTAAAACGGGAAAACAACACAGAGAAAAATATCTGAGTTTTGATATGAGTTGACTAATTAAATATCAAATGTGGACAAATTTTACATGTATATTAGAAGGTAATCCACCACTGTGTTGAAAGGTTTGTAATGAGTCCCGTATCAATGTGAATTCAGTCCTTTTTAAGTGATCACAGGCAAAATGAAGTAACTTCATTGGATTAAAGCAGTCAATTTTGATTACATGTTTCCTTCAGATATCAATAAATATTGTAAGTACTATTTGTCAGCATGGCTTTCCGAATTCACTTTAGTGACTAAAGCTACTTCAATTATAGGATACAACTACTTATAGCTATTTCTGGTGCAATTAAAATGTAAAAGCCATTTCCTTAATAAATTGGGAGCCACAGAATGGGTGGTGTTGCTAAATCTGTTTCATCTTCACTTATTTTTCTCAGTATTAGAGGGGAGGGAAGAGCAGGTTTTACACTTCAGATGTGCAGACTTATATAAACAAAACTAATTTAGAAATTTCTCCTTATAAATTAATGAAATAATAATGATGTGCACCTCCTGCGTAAACCTAAACAAAAGTGTTGTATTTCTACTCCAGAAAAGTAAAGCATTAATTGAAAAAAGTCTTTCTTCATTTCCTGTAGTACACACTGACTCTACTTTTTACATGCGACTGTATTTACCCAGCCATGTAACAAACCTGCATAGTATGACCAGGTGCCATCTGAAGTACTTGAAAGTATTTGTTTTTTTCTCATTTTCCTGTATTGCATGACCTGCCAAGTAAAAGAACCTGGCATTTTCCATTCTAAAATGAAGACTGCTTCCCACTGTTATCTGTATGTGAGAGTGAATTTGCAACTCATTCAGGTGATTGTGATGGATATTGGGATAGTTGTTGACCTTCTGACTGATGGCTGTGCTTATGTGGAGTGTCTGTAGATCTGGATACCATTTAGTACGAACAAAGTGGCTCTATTTGGCTTTACCTGATTAAAATTTCCAGTATTTCATGAATAAAATATTATTCATGAATAGTGGTTACTTCAAACTGAAGCTCAATAAAGGCAAAATCGTATTCAAGAAATTCTTGGCCTTGGAACTATATTTCATGTTATATTTTGGAAATCCAACAATTGACTGCAAATGTCAGATTATACTCATTTTTATCTGTGCTGCCCATGTGGATGTTTCTCCCATTTGGAACTAATGTGGTGCTTTGGGTTATGAAGAAAACCATAGGAAAATATGAAAAAAAAATCTCCTATAACCTAACTGTTGAGTTACTCAGTTTATCTTCCTGAATTTATTCATGCACACAATCACAAAAATCCTTCAAGACCCAACAGAAAATGTAGCACTACACTGTAAAGTTCAAGAGTACTTAATTGGATAGGGAAAAGGAAGAAAATATAGTACCATAAATAATGGATGGAAAAATTCTAAAAAAGACTCAATTTTTTGGCGGAAGACTTTCTGTTGGGAAAGTGTATTTGCTATGACCAAATATAACCTAAGGGCTTTGGGTATGATACCCTCATTCTTACAGATTTCATTTGCTTTTCTTCCTATTACCTCTTTAAAATTCAAAGCTGTGTTTGTACAGATACATTTCAGATACTCTGAACCACCTGAATTAAAAGCATTCAGGTAAGAGGCTGAGGTTTTGAGGGTTTTGAGTTTATTCCAGTGAAGAGTCTCCTTTGCTTACAACATGATGTTGGCACATATAGACATTTTTCTAATCTGTCTGGGTACTGTAGCATATAAAAAAGCAATCTAATGCGCAGATGAAGTGTTGCATTTTCCCCTTCACAGGAAACTAGGGATTCAGGGCAAATGTCAACGTTTTCCTTGGGTAGTTCTGAGCAAGTAAAATAGGTTGTGAGCTATAAATATCAAATACACAGTTGTGATCTAATGTCTCTATGTTTGTGTTTTGTGGTTTTTTTTTTTACAAAAACATTCTACAACCTGAATAGTTATTTCTGTCTTAATCTACATTCAGATGGTTAAGCACCCTGCCTACTTGTATTATGCTGATCAGATCTTGCAGACTGGGACTTTTGAGTAAGTTTATTGGAAAAATCAAGTTTTTCCTCTATCAGGGTATCATACCATGACAGATCAACTCAGGGCATTTGTAAGGCCCTGGGTATTTTAATAGTTGTCAATCTTAACGTTTTTTAATGACTATGTTGCAACAGCTACAGACAGTTAACACCTTTTAAAAATGTAGATTGCATTGAATTAGCAAGGGGCAAAATAGTTAAATGCTTAAGCCAAAAGGCCCAGTGACACAGGAACAGTGGAGAAAATTAAAAAAAAGTACAGAAACAAAATAAAAGCATTCTACAGCAGGTCTCAAAAATATTAATTAGCAATTTAAAATATATTCCCTGAGAATTTTGTGCCTATCTGTTTACTAATGCAAGCTCAAATACTACAGGTATTAATACTTACAGAAAACCAAGTACCCTGCAAGTAGAAGCTGTGCTTCTGAAATTGATACATTAATATGACTTTTGCATAGATTTTGCCCTTCAGAGGCCTAAAATATATGAAATGGTTGAAATTCTAAGCACTGTTTTTGTGAGACCTCTGGGAATTCTAATTTCTTTCCAGCATGCCTTTCTAAGCGCCAGCGTGTGGTGTGGTTTTTCAGCAACGCAAACTTCAAGCCAGATTCCCTAATGCTGAAGTCTGTGCTTATGCACAGATTTGGCACTGGGAAAACTCCCTAATGAAAGATCTCTGCAATTGTATTTGTATGTTTTTTGGGTTGCGGGTTGTTTTTTTGTTGTGTGTTTTTTTTTAATGTAGGCAAATTCGGTGGGGTTTTAGATATGGAAAGATTGATAAATATTTTAATAATGTTCTCTGAGCCATTCTAGGAATGACTGCAAGTTTTCCTTGCTCTTAACAGTATGTTGATAACTGACAGGTTGTGCAAGCCATCTGCTGATCATTTTAAATTAAAGACAGTATTACATTGAGATTTAACATTCACTACATTTGTAGCAACCTATAGGTTTGCTGATACTGTTTTGTTTGCTTCCCCCTTCCCCTCCCTGCCCCCAACATCATGCTTATTCTGAGCAGATGGCGTCATGTAAAGGAAATCAGGATGGCTTCACTTGACTGAGGGAAACCCCCTGACACTTAGTAACTTGGTCTTCATCCACCCCTGTTTCTTGTTTCTGTAAATTTGCGTTGCAGACACTGTAGATTTTCATTTTAGCTGTGTTAAGCTTTTTAATACAGCCATAACGGCTCAGTCAGCATTAGCAAAATGTGCTCAGGTTACTGTGGGTTACATCTAGCTCTTAGGTTACAAGTGTGTTTATGTGAGAAATTTGCCGGCAGAACCATCCTGGCATAATCATCCTCATGTAACACCCCTGTGGATGTCTTGTTGGGAATAACAGTGTACTTTTTTGCTTTAGTTTATGTCACTTTATATTTAGTAGCTTTATAGTAGCAGATAGTATCCAGACAGAGTTAGAAGCTGTTGCAATAAAAACCTACTTCTTTCTTTGCTCTTTTGGGAAATTCAAGTTGCTTTAATTTTTTTTTCTTTCATTTCTGCAATCAGGACTCCAATTAATTCTACTTTGATCCAACAGGAATAGTGGCTTGAAATGTATCTGCTTGGAAATTTATCCCATTTTGGCGCTAGCATCACCCAGTATTCCAAATTGCATTTTAATATTTGGAGCCTTTCCAGGTTCTTTCTGTTTGGAATAGAAACTTAGGCTAAAGCTACCTATATTATGTGATGCAATCCTGTATTTACATCGAAAATTGATGAAGTCCCCCCTTTCTGAACCCACTGGAAATAAACAACTTGTATCTTCAGACTTTGCCTGGTCTGTTCCTAAGATGCCCTTTCTCCCTGCTACATCGTCTGGTTCTCGCAGGATTTCCTTGTTTTTAGCGGAATTTGACATATTCACCTTTCTAAACCAACAGAGCCCTAAGAGTTGTCCCTCTCTTAAAAAGACTCTTTTACAACATTGATTTTTACCCTTGTTCATGCTTTCTTATGAGAATCAATAATATTCAGTTGGTTTTAGTCTTTGCTGCAGAAAGAAGTATTTTCCCAGAAACTCTCAGAAATATCTTCCAGGCTAAGAGCACTGTGGTTCCCCTCATCAACAAGGCAGTCAAATCAGTGCAAGTGCATTATCCTTAGGAACTCCTGGTTTAATTAGATTGAGATTGCATCTGCTTCAAACTTCCTGTCAACTTTTCATTTTTATGATGTTCAGGAATGATAGTTACGAGTTAGTCTGGCCAGTGAGGTCCAGACATATATAACCTATTGTCCTCACTGCTGTATTTCTGTTACATGATCACTAGTTTTCCAGTATTTCTTTTTACACTTAAAAAAAGATACTACCTAGGGTAACTCTACAGCCATTATAAATTGATGTTGTAAGAATCAATTTTCTTATAAATTAAAATTTATAGTTATAAAAAAAGATTCCTGAGAAAGAAAGTGGACCCAAAATGAACATAAATTCTTTACTGTTTCCCTCATTGTGTTAGAGATGTGAAATGTCATATAGATGCAAGACCAGCAAAATCAGATGGGTTTAGGCTTTTCCTTCTGTGGACACACTGTTAACCTCCTGATTAATTTTCAGCTTTGCTTTCATGTCTCTTGTATCTGCAATTTTTAATGTAACATACCCGTTCACAGAACCAGCATATTGTTGATAAAATGACTTTACGCATAACTGCTGTGGATGTACTGTAGGAGCAAAAGAGATTTTTCTTTTTAAAATCTATAATCTTTCAGTCATTTTGGGTTCATAAGAAACAATATTTACAGAAGGAAATTGTACTTGCAAATTGATTTGTGTTCCCACTGGTTAGTTCAGGTCTTTCTCATTCTTCTGTGGAAAAAAAGTATTTTAATTTTTAAAAGCCAAGTGCTCCTGAAATACTTGTGTTCACGAACTTTATGTTCTTCCACTCTGACAGAAGGCTAGAGTATGAATCTTATAAATGTGGCTTAGTCTAAATCTGTATCTCTGGGGAATTATCACTGATTGTTACAATTTAGTTCTTTGTTAATAGAAAAGCATAAAGTATAACTTCCTCAAATACTTCTACAAGCCACAGTCAGCTAATGCTTTCCAACTGCTCTGTCTTTAGTGGCATTCAGACAAACTGAGACAAAACCGTCTACAGTTGTCTAGTTTGGTAGCTATGCATTGCTGGAGATGCAGCTATCAGTGTGTAATGGCAAATTTGGTCCACTCTTACATGTGCATATATATGTGTAAGTACTTTTAGTAGGAAAAGTATGTATTGGGAGAAGAGAAATCTTGCTGTCTTTTCTGCTTTAGATATTTTGCTGACTTCCTGTGGGACTTGCTTACTGAAACTTACAATTACTTCATTAAATAATCTTTATGTAACTTACAATATGCCTTTGTCTACTAACAATTTTTCTGTGGGTTTTGTTTTGTGTGTGTTGTTTTTCCCCTAAGGTCAGTCTTGTACAGAAGATAAACAATGAAAAAAAAGAACTTGGCATTTCAATATCAGTTTCCCACATTCACCTGCCTTTTCAAGGATAAAATAAGAGAATTAGGAATTTATAGCCCTGTATTGGAAACAGCTAATATGAAAGCAGAAGGACTAAATTGTGACGTTTTAGGGACTCTGGAAGATTTCTGAACTGGTTAGCAGCTGGTGTCTAACAATGGGAGAGTGATTATAGTTTCTGGCTAGATTTTTAAAAATGACTAATGATTTTAGGCCTTAGTGTTGTGAAGTTCCAACTTGCACACACTCTAAAAGCTCCTGATTTTTAGGAAGGAAGGAATACAAAAGCACCCAAAATGATTCTTTAAATCACAAATGTCTCTAAAGACAATTTCCTAAAATGATCTTGTGCATTTGTATAACCCGGATGTTTGAATAAAGCAGAAACAGGAGGAAGTTCAAAATTGGAAAGCCTGAGACTGTGTGGAGTTTTTCTATTTTTCAGCTCAGGGCTTACAAAGTCAATGTTGGAAACTATGACACAATGGCTTAAAAATTTCCACAACTTCTCACATTTTTTTTAAGGTTCCTTCGATTTGAAAGGTCTACAAAATTTGAAGGATGTTTTTAATAACATTTAAAACTATCAGTAAACTTTAAGAACAAAGAATTCTGCATCAAATTATATTCATTTAATCCATGTTTAATGTAATTATGAATAATTTGACAGAATTTGATTGGATCGTTGTGTGCTGGAGCTTAAAGACTGGAAAGCAGACAAGCACTTCCCATCATTCGCAGCTACTGCGTAGAACAAATTTATGTTCAAATCATTTCTGGCAGCAGCATTTGGAATCTGAATAGAAATGTTCTGTCACAGAAAAAAAATTAAGGGGCCACTCCTGCAATGAATACATGAGGATTTCTTACTACAGGATTACATTGTTAGGTCATGGCATTAGACAGTTTTATTAAGTTGCTTTTGAGATATTTGAAAGCACTTAGCAAGAAAATAATTTGAAAAGCATGAATATAAATTCAGTTTCTAAGCTAATATTCATGGGAATCTGGTGATAATGATGTTTGACTTTGTATTAGTCTAATATTTTCTTTTGAGCATTTTCTTTACTAATATTGATATATTTTGAAATTCATAAGTTGATGGCTAAAATCACTGGTGTTCTTATGTGTCAGATAATGATGCACAGCTTCGTGGTGCCCTAGATTTCAGAAAGTATATCTACATTCTGTAACCTATCTTCGTATTTTGAAGAATAAGTATGCAATTTTTGCTTTTACTTTACAGATGCCTTATGCTTTGTTGAAGATACATGAATATGTAATGCCCTTGCACCTTAATTGAAGATGATTGATAAGCAGCAGATGTGATAAGCTGTGAAATATCTCCCTTTTAGCCTTCATCTCTTTAAGGTCACTCTTTGATTCTAGTTACTTTACATGTTTAACAACATTTGCCTCCTTTTATGGTATGTTCTTACTATTTTCTTCTTTTTGAAATGACTGTAAGTACCTGTGAATCTGCTTTTAGAAAGAGTTGCCTACTTGGTTAGAAACAGCAAGAAACAGAACCAAACCGCTCCCTACTTGATGGCCAATGATGTTCAGGGTGACCTAGGAAGCTGTTGCTAACTGTCCCTTTGCTGGCAGCCCCCCTGCATCACTCTACAAGAACCGCTGGCTGCTGGGGGCAAAGATTGCACTTCTCTGCTCTTTGTAACATTTCTTGCCCTCTGTTTCATTGCTTGGCATCCATCTCCCCTGAGGAGAAACTATTTTCAGTTTTTACCTGCCTTGAGAAACTTTCATTTTAAGCAGCTTTATTTTAAACAGTATTTTCAAAGTCTGTAAAGCACTTGCTATAGGGATAGGTGCAGAAATCACTTATCTGCACAAAAGAGTTTGAGCTCTTAAGGTGCCTGGCTCCTACCACTATCTAGGCGCTTCATCGGGAAAGTGAGCACAGAGCCTGTAGAAATATCTAGAAATGGAGGTGTTTCTGAAAAAATAACTTTTGTATCTGAGCCAGCTCAGCTGCCTCTGATGGGGAACCTCTACAGCTGAGAAGGATGAAAATGAGGAAAGGCCCTAAGACTGTGAATCAATGAGAAATGTCAGCAGGAGAAATCTCCTTTCATGATCTGTAGGACCTAATTGAGGAGCAAAGGGTAGGAGGAGCCTGGCTAAAAGCCAAGCAGAAGCAAAGCAGTAGGTGTTGGAAGACATCTAAAGCAAGGATGTGTAAAGGGGGGAGAGCAAAGAGTGTCTCATGCCCCACAAAGTGTGTTGGGGAAAGAAGGGGGTGTATGTGCCAGATGATAGGTAAATGTGAATAGGAGAAAGGAATGTCAGAGAAATAGAAATTGTGCAAAAAGACAACTAAATTAATGCAGTTACGTGGCCTAATCTTGCCAAAGGCAGGACAAACAATGCCCATGTCACTTTTATGCACAAAATGCTAGTATTGAGGTGTTTTATGTGATTGTAAAAAAAGCTTTTTTATGATTTTCTGAGATAAGTGGTATACTTTTCAACCCTATCTGTGGAATTGTGGCATTCAGCTGTCAACAGCCAGCCTGAGAGTGTGACTCAACAGTACTTGCAACTTGCATCATGTTTCTCTGGACCTCACTCGTACACGAAGGTTTCTAGGCTTGCCTGATACCTGGGGAAAACACTGAAAGAGTTTTTTTGGCCCTTTCCCAGAAGAATCAGGTTATAAAGAAGTACTTAGCAAGCTTCTTATTTCTGTTGTTTAATTTTCTTATTTTTGTTGTTTATGTAGGACCTAGAAAACTTTTTTCCTCTCTCTGGAAACTCAAGGTATTCATGGTTCAAATTTTATTTGTAAAACTAAGTATACAGAGATAGATGTTAGATCTAATTGAACAGAACCTGATGCTGCTTAGCTCTTTCCTAACAGATATCCAAGCAGCCAAAATCAATTTTAATCTGACCTTCCACCTATTCCCCTACCCCATGCTGCTAAAACACACTGACGGTATTGGAAAACGCTCTCTTAGCTGAAACTGGGGAGGTGATTTAAGGCTTGTGGAACTCTGCAGCATTCAGAAAGTGACAGAGAAGCTCTAGGTGTGGTGTGCTTGGTTGTTGTGGTCACTAGAGAAAGCAGATGTGGTTCCTGTCCTTTCCTGTCTGCTGCTTCTGCATTGCAGGGATGGGAAGCAGCATGCAAGTGGGAGGATAGTTGCTTTTTCTCAGTAGCAGGGCAGACATAAATGAATGTCAAAGTACAGCCCCAGTGAATTGAACCTGGCAAGCTCTGGCGGTGCTTTACACTGGTAGCGAGGCACAAATCTCCCACAGGAAGACGTAGTTTCCACTCTCTAAATAAAAAAACCCACTAGTGAAGAAAATGGGACTGGTTTTCTCCAAGGCACTCATATTTCAGCCCTGTGATTCAAAACACATTTCGAAATAGCAAGAAAGAGGAGAAATACACGAAAGTTGTTTAGAATCAATGTCTGACCATTTTGCTATGTTTGAGATTTCTTTTAGTAAATTTCTATACACAAATCCAGTAAGAGAGTCTACCTTTTTTCATTTCTGAAGTTCAGGTCAAAATTCACTGTTTTTAGATCTTTTTCAGTCTGTCAATGGGAATTCAAAACAGAATTTAAAAGAAAAAATCAGACAAGCAACCTACTCTTAGAGGGAACTGAAAAGCAGAGTACAGTGTAGCAAGTTCAGACATTAAAAAGCAAAAGAGGATATAATATGCTCTGTGCAATGCAGCTGTGGCTAAATGCTGATTTGCACATTAGGACTAGATTAGTGTCGTTCAGATGTGACCTGCATATTGAGTAACTATCACAAGTATAGTACTATTGGTAAAAAATGAAACTGCACGGTACACTTCAGATCTAATATACCACCCTGTTGCATTCCTAGATTCCACAGAAGTGTAAAGGAAGAGCTATTACTTCTAAATTTTTATAAAATGCATGTATTTTTTTCCTATAAAAGATCAATTTGATATTCAGCATGTTTATAAAACAGAATATAATATTGCTATAAAAGTGATTATCTTTTAGCCACTTGAAGACAAGAAATATTCAAAGAAATGACAATATAAATGTTGATTACTGTATTTCTATTCCAAAACCAGTCAAAATTGATTTACGGTGTTGTGGCCAACTTATCACACAGCATGTGGCTACAGCGCCTGCATGACTTGACTTTGAACATTTTAAACTTCAAAAAGACATTAGTATTGATAAATTCGTCTGATTCACTTTCAAATAAAATGTAATTTGCATTTGATGTGAAGGATACATCACACAGGAAGCCCCCCTAAGAAGTTTTGTGTTAGTTAAATGGTGAGCTTTAGGATGATTATTTTCTGCAGGGTAATTATTTTCCCTAACTTTTGACAACATTTTTTCTTTGGAAAAATTAAGATGATGAGTGTCCTTGCTGAAACCACATGGGAAGCAGAGGCACAGCTGGTGCGTTGGTGCTTATATCCTGTGCAAACGTGCAGCACGCTGGCTGCATGCGTTGCTTTCCAGGAAATGTACCTGCCAGCACCAGAGGGATATTGCCTCTCCGGATTTTGGCATATCTCACTAATACAAAAAGCCTGTAAGGTGTCAGTGGCATGGCAAGGAAGTAGAGTTTTGGGGCAGACTGGAGGAGTTGTAAGATGAGATGAAGGAGGGCTTGTCTGAGAAATGGTAAGAGCTGCTGGCAGGCGTCGAGTTGGCTCTGCTCGGGCTGTGCTCTCAGCCCTCACAGGCACTCTTATGTGCTTTCTGCAGCAACATCCATGGATGGAAGACAGTTTTTCAGATCATGCAAAGGTAAAAGAGGGATTTGTGCCTCTCTGCATGTGCAGTGGTGGGAATGTTCACTAAATTCACATGGCAGGCTAGAAGGAACTTTTTGTCCAGTGATACCTAACAGGTCTCATAGCAAAACCAGATCTGGATCTAAATATCCATCTAACATTGGGTAGACACGTAGAAACGCTGCACGTACATCATGAGATCTACACATGTGCATAATGTCCCTATGGACACATGTATAGTGGTAAACTTGTATTTTCTTTTTAAAAAATATTAATACATGAAGGTAAACCTGCCACTCCTATTTAGTAGATGGCATCAGGCTTGTTCAAGTGTTTTCTGTTTTATGATTTGGTTTGGGTTTTTTCTGTTCACTGTTGTCTAGTGATGGCCAGCTTTTCTCTAGTGACTTTTAGCTCAATGTCCAAAGGTGATACTGAACTTCTGTTAAGACTTTGAGTGTAGTGATGTAAATCATATGCCTCTTACAACTGAGTGATAAACTGAGATGCAAAATCTAAGGTTCTTGTCAAAGATAATAAACAGACACAGTAAGATAATCAGGATTTTAGAATTTTGTATAACAAGACACCTCTACACAAACCAGTAGATTCAGTTAGGGCATCATGCTTTAAGTGAAGCTGACAGACTCGGATTTTCTGAGTGGAAATGTATACCTTAGCCATGTGGTTACTCTGTCATATATTGTCAAGGTGGATCGATTAAGGGCATGCTGTCCAAATGAGACACCTTGTAACAAAGAAGGAACTTTGCACTCCTAGAATAGTAAAGATTTCTTATACTAGGATAGGATCTTGGAATAAAAAAGTGGGCTATTGATTTAATTACTTACAAGTTAATATACATAATAGCTTGTACATAGGAGAACAGCATCTTGCAGTTACTCAAATATTGCTATTAATGATAGCAAAATATAGGTTCTTGAATCATTACTTTTTTAGAATTCTGTTTTAAGTGTACCTTGTTACAGATTTATCATGTTGACAGTGCTACTGAACAACTCAATTAAAGAAGACATGAAAGCTGTAGGAAGCTTACTACTGGTGTGCAAGATGTGTCTCATTTTCTCTACAATGCCATCAAAAATGGATGTTGCTCATTGTATCACACATGCTGCCATGTTTCCTGCAGTGCGAAATAATCTTAAAGATGTGCTAAAGAGAATACATAGTTTGGTAGAATATACTAGCAAATGCTTTCATTTTTAATCACATTGCTTTTTTAAATTTTTGTATCGCAGACCATCACCAAAGATCATCCATTGTTCCCCTTGCTTTTTTCACTTGTGTTTTGACTAGCTTACCACTAATGTCTGAAAATATCTCATATCCTTTTACACTGCTGCTGTACAGTTTTACTTTGAGCAGGCACAAGAAGCCAACGTGTTCCCCCTTGGCTTTGACTTCACCCCCTCACATCCAGTGGTGGGGATAGATTACAGCACTTATAGTGATTCAATTTATAATGCACAAATGGGACAGGAATCAGTCAATCAGTCTGTATTTGACAGCTTTGTTAGCCCTACTATGCTAGGATGAACTATTAGTAAAACGCAATTTTACTCCATGGCCATGCAGTTTTAAACAAAGTGAACCTGCATGCACCTGAGTAGCTGCGGTCTAATAAATCACTTTGCAGGATTGAAGCCCTTGTTAACATAAACAGCAGATACAATCCTGATGCATCTGGGAAACAGTTTTGTTGAGCAGTCAAGTGTCAACCCAACATAATTCCTCTGCAGTGCATAAATACATTATAACAATTATTTTACCTTTAAAATAGATCTTAAAGGTCTAAAAGTAAAGGTCTCAAAGTAAACTTCAATAACTACATAAATGTAATTAGTGGCAGAGGAATCAGTCCGGTTCAAGGAGTTATTCTGTTCCTCTCTTCTAATTAGTTGCAATCAATTAACAACACTTCTATGCAAAAAATTATACAGAAGTCAACAGAGGAAGTTACCAGCTTGTTTTCAGACATTGTTCATGATATCGGTAAACTTTTATCATAAAATTCATGTAGAATTCTGTACTAGTAAATGTCCTTAATTATGCAATTTTTATGAAAAAGCTTTTGCATAAACAATGGTTTCAAAGTATATATTTTCTTTAAAAAAGCCTAAACTCCTCTAAGTCGTATTTCATGAGACATTCCCTGCCACAGTTGTGCTCTAATGGCTGATTCTACATATCTGCACTTTCTGTGGAGTGGGAGAAGGGCTGGCTGGGATTTCTGTCGTGTAGTGGAGTTCCGAGAAGGACAATGTCAGATTATTTTCTGGCGCTGTAAGGAATACAAGCCTCACGCTGAAATATGCTTGAATGATAACTCTTATGAAATATTTGCTTACCAAGAAATGAGATCCATTCATGCCCAGTTTTTCTACAACCACAGCAGATTCAGGCATTCCAAACTGAGGGGAGGGAAAAAATAGAATTATTACAATAGTATGAAACTTGACATTTGTAAACAAAACTAATTAATGTTTCCATGCTCAAATACTTGAGTTTGTGGAAATCTTTATATTATTTGACATGGATAATTAGAAAAAGAATATTGGACAGAATCACGGTAATGCTTAGAAATAGGTAGTGACTTCCACATAAGAGACAAGACACAGTACTACCTCTTTCTTAGGAAGAAAGATCACAGGGGATAAGGGCTGATAAAATTGTGAGTGGAGTAGACAAGATGAAATTAAGAAGCAGCAAGTGTAACATAAATGGAGCAAGGAGCTCAACAGAAATACGCTGTGGAACTTTAATTGCTCTGGGATAAGAGAAGGCCAGCATTAGAAACAGGTTAAAAGGTAGCTTGTGACAAAAGTCCATCAGTAGCTGTGCAATCACCTCAGGAAATGGTTATATCATTGACTGCTGGAAAATGAAGGCTATATAAGAGAAAGCTCTGTTGTCACCTGCCTGTTTACCAGCCCTCTGTACGCACATGGCTTCAGCAGCAAATGTTGGGGCTAAATGCGTCTTGTAGTTCCCGTGACAGAGGGGCATTGCTGGAAAGAATTCAGGTTCAAAATCAGGATTTCTGTTCTGTAGCATCATTGTAGTGGTGGTGTTTTTTAAGCAAGTTGGTGTTGATTATAAAATAAAATGAAACAGGAATATCCAGAAGTCGTTTTCTTTATGACAGAAACAAAATAGTAATTTGGAAAAAAAATGAACACATTGGATTTCCTTTGTTAAAAAGTAGTAAGGAATGGAGCAGGGCTGCAGATGTCCTAAAAAATCTCACTGTGTTAGATGGTTTAGCCTGGCTTTTCAAAGAAATTACAGTTAAGCATGGAAAGTGGAAAAAAATTTAGAAGTCTTTTATTTAACAATGTACCACTCTTGAAATGAGTTTGAGTGTTTGTAATGCTTAGGTGTAAATTTCTGTAGCAGTAATCACCAACTCAGACGCTAACAGAGAAATATTAATGGAAAAGAAATTGCTCTCGTAGAAATATTTATGTGGCTTTTCTAATGTAATTTTTTATTTCTAGAATATTTAAAACTGATCACTTAACATTCAAAGTGTATTTTATCTGTTTTTTTATATGAAAATTTCATGTTGAGACATATAATCAGACAGTTTGGCCTATAAGTCAATATGCTTGAGTTTATAAATTGTTCTTTTATGCTATGATTGGGAGAGTGCAGCTTGTTTGCAGTATGGAATAGATCACAATTCAAAGGAGAGAGTTGCTGTGGGTGTTGGACCAATGAATGGTTGTGGGTTGTGTTAATTTGCCATCAGTTGCACAGATGATGGTGGAGAGGAAAGAACCAAGGTAATGCATAGTTTCTGTTCTTGGTGTTTGCCTATCTATTCCTAGTTATTGGCTCTATTCCAGTCATTGGCTTTTGATGAGCTGTTTTTGTGCTTTGCCTTACGCTGTTCTTATTAAAGTGTATAACTTTTGTGTAAGGGAAAATTTGATCTTTTTATGTAGTTAGCTTGTCAGACAAGCAGACGTCTCACTACTGGTGTTTAGGGGTGACCACTGAACCTTTCATTTTCTTACAAATACATTAACTCCATAGCATTAAGATCAGTACTGAGGGGAGGGACTAGGCTACATGGCAAGTGGAGACTAAGTAGATAAACTCTGAATGCAACATGGAATATCTCAGTGTTGTTGCAATAATTGCATAGATGCAAGGTAATAGGGAAGTACATGCAGATGACTAACAGATTTCCATTATTATCTTCACTTATTTATGAAGAAAAAAGCAAAATCAATAGCGTTAATAATTTTTTTAGTAGTGATGTTATTGATTTTATACAAAATGCCTTTTATGAGGCTGGAAACACTTTGCAGAATGGCTAGTGAATAACTTCTGTACTTATGACACACAAAAATCTGTTTTGGAAACATCATTAAGACTGTTAAAGTTAGGGAAATGCTAAAATTGCACTGTACATATATATGTTATAGTACCAACCTCAGTATACCTCTTCTAGAAGACCCAGCCTCACTCACAGTGCATAAAGGCTTATGTGACTTTACTGAACTGATGTTCGATATATTGTGTTGTGTTCAGTACTCGCTGATTGTCTGCTGTCTTGTACACCTGTACTGCACAGTATTCAAACCTCTGAAGGTTCTGTTCCCAGAATGATATTTCTTTTTTTATGTTCTGAGTTGTTCTTCAGCACTCTTTTTAAAATTGTCTAAGTGCTTCAGAAACATTAATTCACTGCTTTTTCTAAGACAACCCTATGAGATGAGTACTCTATTAGTAAGGGGAGTTGAGGTGCATGAGAAATAGAACTCATAAAGTATCCAGTGGTTTTGGATGCCTGACTACTGCTATTTAGGATCTGCGAGATATACATAAATATTTGCATATTAAGTATTTTGGCATTTTTACCTTCTGAGCAGAGCTGCCACTGTGGTTGCAACTCTCACCACTTCTGCAAATCATAGCCTGGAATTTCAAGTCAAGCACTCAGGAAATGTCGTATTTTTTCTGGGTGACTTGCATGACTTCAAGTAAAAATGCTGAGCTGGGGCAGTGGCAGAATCTTCTGTTTCAAGGCAGAGTTGAATCAACATTACCATGAATTCATTCTCTCTTTTTCAGCAAGTCCTGGACTTGTGCACCTTACAGTTTCTGTAATGGCCCAGAGTAGTGCACAAAACATACATGTTTCTCTGCATTGAAAGAGGCAGGTTTTTGTGAATGGAAAAGGTAGCACACGAAGAGGCAAATACAGACTGCCATAATGTGTATGTAAAAAGGGGCAAATTCAGGTTACAGAGGTAATCCCACTTCTGGCATTTTTAACATTAAGTGCTTGTTTCTGCAACCTTAAGAGCATTAGTTTCATTATTGCTTGTTTCTGCAACCTTAAGAGCATTAGTTTCATTATTTTAGGGTTCATGTACTTGTATGCCCAGTCTCTGGCAGGGATCCAGCCTAGCCCCTGGCACGCTGGCTGACTGTGGAAAGGATGGTAGTATCTGGCGCTCAGGAGTGCTGGTAGTGGAAGTTGAACAGCTCTGTACAAGGTGGCTGCAGGCAAATGGCTGCTACTCCCCAGTGCTAGTCTCTGATATGCAGAATTCCTTGAAAAAGATGGTATGCTCCTTCAGTTGAAAAGGATGAGAAACCTTCATCAGAAGAAATTCTCACTGTTGGTGTAAAGCAGGTGCTTCTACAGTTACAAGTAGGATGAGTTCTATATATAAAATTATATAGAGAAACTTGCATTAAGAAAACCATAAGGAAATGTAAAATGAGGTTTTGTATCACAGTGCAGTGAATGGACTTTATTGTGTAAGTTACAGGTAGCAGTCTAAAACCCGAGTCATAGTAGTCAGTAAGTTACAAGGAATAACCTGCTATCAAAAAAAGTATACAGCATGGAGGATATATTTTAAATGTCTTGGAGGAGATTATTCAAGTAGTGAACCAATGACTGAAGGCAAGCTTTGAATATTTTGTGAAATTCAGATTATTTTATATGTACTAGAAAGGACATTGCGTAACTAGGAAAGGTTCAAGCAGACAAAGAACTGATTTTAAAAAAAACCCTCAAAACTCAAGTACCTTAAACTTAAGAAACATCTAGCAATTACTGTGGGCATGTATGCATTGAGAATAAAAGATGAACAGTATATCCTTATTGACAAGCTGTAAATTTTAAAGTGATATTCAAATATAAAATCTAGACCCACTTTCAGTGAAATGGTTATTTCTTCCCAGCGGGAAATGAATTCAGGCATGAAATACCTTTTCTATTATAAGAAATATCCCCGTGAGCAAACGTTTTTATATGATTTGCCACGTAGGAGATCTTAGCTAGCAGCTTCTACCATGAATTAAATTTCTAGAAAACCCAGGAGAGCACCAAGAAACTCACGTAATACTATTAAGTATAAATTCTTGGGAGTGACAATTGCTGACTAATCCATTTTCAGTACTTTTGAATGTCTGTGCTAGATTTAGGATAAGATCTGTTTTTCAAAGATAAATCCAGTAAGACCTGCTAGCTGAATATAGACTGGACTTTCTAAAGTATTACATATACTTTCAGTACCTGTCTTAGGAGATCTGCAACTTGAAAAGCTGTCCAGTTCTCAAATTCCTCTTGAGCTGGTAGTTTTGTGGCCATATTGCTATCCAGGGAGAAAGATTTGATCTGTAGGAGTAAAACTGAACCGTTGCTTCACTGTTTTTACTGAGCTGCTGTAGAAATCCTAGGAGGAAGTACTTTTTACAACTTTTTTCCTGTTTGCTCACTTAAAGTGAACGCCTATAAAGACTGATTTAGGAAGTACCGATATTCTTCTATGAGTGACTCTTTCCAGTATAAGGAAACTAAGTTACTGTATCGACATATGCATATATCTGTCATTACTGAGATCAGTTAAACAAATTCTGCTGGAAATCAGTGTATAAAGTATTTCTGAGTCATCAGCATCTTAGATGTTTAAATATGGAAGCTATTTTTCATATCTGTTACAAAAACAATTAGTGATAGCTGTTTCTTGCCTACCTTGAACTCCTTGATCCAGTTGCTTAGATCTGCCTCCAGATTGCATTTGACTTGCTTGTGGGTTTTGGCATACTGCGCTGTGGTGTTTAGACAGAAAAAGTAGAGCTCAGTTGCAGAACTTTTACTTCCATATTGTCACATCACGTAATCTCATTCTTTGTGCCAAATCTGGGCATCATACTTTTGCGCTTAAGTAAATCACTCAATTACTCTAAGGTGATGTATGATCTAAAGTTTTGGAGGGTTGTGGGTGGTGTGGTTTTTTTTTCCCATTTCTTCCTTCTGTCATTATTATTACTGCTAAAGAACAAATGGTCAACAAATTCGTTCCAGTGCTACATTATCTTTTCAAAAGGTAGAGCTAACATAAAATGCTTGTACTGAATCAGACTGTAAGCTCATCCAGCCCAGCATATTCGTTTCTGACTGTGGTCAGAAGTGAGCTACCTGGGAAACTGTATAGAAACAGGGAACGTGTGTAAGACTCCCATAGTATTCTCCCAGCCTCCAGCCATTTGAACTCAAGGACTTACTGATCTGGATATAGTTTTTACCTATGCTGCATGCATACATATCACGCCTGTTACACCAACGATTCACAAATTTGGAGCCATGACGGTTATCCTTTAAGGAGGCACGTATGCAATGGGGACTGGGGCAGCCACAGCTGGGAATTGCTCCTGGGCTGCAGAAGGAGGAAGACAGATGTTTTAGTGCAGGCTGAAGCTCAGATGGAGTCGAGAGGGAGCAGAGCAGAGGATGAGCATTTCTGCCCCGTCCTGCCCCTGTACAGCCAACTTTTCTGAGCTGCATTCCTGCCCCACTCACAGCCCTTTTTTTGCCTCTTCACCTCTAACACAGAATATACTTCCAGTTTGAGAGGAGCAGCATACGCATTTCTTAAATTGGGGAAGGGGGTGGGGTGCATACTCCGAAGTGGAGCAAGAGGGAAAAGTTTGAGAGCCGTTGCCTTGTAGAATGGGCAATAAAATTGCAAAGATGCAGCTGCAGGAAAAAAAAAAAACCAGATTATTTTGCTCAGCAGTTCTGAGTCACCACAACAAGAGAAATATGAAAGCTTCCATAAAAGGCTGGAGACCAAGGAATGTTATATTCTGCTTTCCTATTACTCTTCCTGTTTTATTTCCCAGTGCAAAACAGATTTGAGGCACATGTTCAAAGATTAAAATGGATTTCAGCTGAGTTGAAATGTGTCATCTGCTATCCTTCTTCAAATTTTCCTGCACTGTATTTTTGCTGTTAGAGCGACTGACAGGTCAGTTGTTGCCAGTGAATACTCTTAACTCTTTACTATCTTGTGACTTTGCAGAGTATTAAATCTGGCAAAACTCAGCTCTGGGAATTTTGGAAATGCAGAAGCATTTGCAACTTAAACTCTGCCTCCTCAGACTGATCTCCAAGTGCCTGGCTGGCCCACTACAACAAAAGTTCTTTTGAATGTCATAATGTTTTGGCTGTGAGTTGTTTCAAGGGGGGCAACATCTCTCTGGATGATGAGAGGGTCTAATACTGTCTGCCACTGTGTGCAGGACCAGAAAAGAGTGATGCATGTATTCCTTAAAAAGCTTTGCTTGCCTAGTTTGAGTGCTAGAGTAGTTTTGTCAGTAGCAGAGTCTTTGTGTATGGTGGAGGTGGGAAGCAGCTGGGTGGGAGATAAGTGTGAGTTACAGGTTTAATGGTTGCTTAGGGGAAACAACAAAATAACTGATGACATCAAGTGTGAAACATGAATGATATGAAGCACAGCAGTGGTGTTATTTCTGTAGTACAGGCTGAGTTTTGTTACTGAGTAGGTGTAAGAAGTTCTAGTTCAGAACACCTCAAAGGCAGATTAAAAATAACATTTAAGGATTTTGCAATTCAGTGCAGGCTGCCAGTGGTACTTACGCTTCTCACCATGGCCCAGGTGGCCACTAGCGTTTCACAAATACTGGTGTGGAAGGAGCTGCTCCTTGCTGCCTGCTGCTGTCCACTGTTATGTCTGTACACGCCTGGTAGTCTGCAGTGTGAGCTGAAGCTCTGCCCTGCCAGCTTGTCTGCCTTGCTGTTCCCAGGCCTTCCTCTGCTCTCACCTGGCTTCTCTCTGAGTGCTGTCCCCCAACACTAACTTTTGGCTAATTCGTCTATCATTGCATGTGTTGACATTGCCTTAATATGTATTCTGGGTTTTCAGGAGAGTACTCTCAAGAGGCCAATATTTATGCAGTTCACCCATCTCCATTGAATGAGACAGAGATCTATTTGGGAAGGTCATGTTCAGCTTTGTGTTCCCAAATGGGCTCTAGCAGAGGTGGCTGAACCACAGGGACTGTAGCTTGCGAGAAATATTTTGCCATTTGTGTTTTAGATTAAAAATGACGACACAACAACAACAAAATTAAAAAACAGGAACGTGGAGGGGCTCATCTGGGAACCTGCAGCTAATCTCGTGATGCCAATATTGATGTTGGCTTAATCAATGCTGTAGTTTTTTCCTCAATGTGTGCAGCAAAAATGGAGAATATTATCTTGTACTTCCACTGCTTTCCACTACCCCCAAGGGGATTATTTTGAGAATTGTTGGCTAGGAAGACCCCAGATTTGGTTACCAATTCTAATTAGTATCCCCATACTCCTAGTTACCCTATGCAGTATACCACCTTTCGTGGCAATCCAAGTGAATATATGCACTTCAACACACAAATATTGAGACTCCCAGATAAAGATGGGCACAGATGCTGTTTATTTGAAATGGCCAGGTGCCTACACATAACTTTCAAGCAGATTGTAGAGACTTGAATGAGAACCAGCACTAGACCTGGGCTGCTCATGCTCACTTGCTACTGAATATTCCCTAGAGTCTCTTGATCTGGCACGGACACTGGCAGACTTAAAAATGTGTTTGGGTACATGTGCAGAGTGTAATCTGTTACTTTAAACTTGCATCTAACTGGAAACATTAACACTTTTTATTTGTACTGTTTCCAGTTCACTCAAGAAAAGGTGGAAATCTGATTCTGTATATTAAGATTTCTTGTTTTTTCTGGACCCCTTACCAAAACTGATGTCTAGTACTTGAGAACTACCAAATTTCAGAGGAATCTTAGTTAATGTGTTTGATTTATCACCAGGTAATTTGACCTCTAAACAGAAAGACATTCTTGTACATAACTTGTGCATCAAGCAGAGTTAACACATCGTTACAGTATATATTTGAATTAATTTTTTTCCTATAGTGTGGAATGTGCAAGCCAAATAAGAGGCACGTTTTTACAGGCTACAGCTCCTTGGAGTTTCATAAAGTAAGTTCTCAATTTGCGATTTTAGAGAAATTGCTAATAAGCAGTATAAAAACTGATTCCTAGATCATACACTAGCATTTCTTACTAAATACAACTATATATTTTCATAAACATAAACACTAAATGTTTCGAATTATTTCAAAACTTTCAAAGTCAGGTTTTGCTTTGCAAATACCCGTAGCAGCTGAATGAAACTTATTTTACTAGATGTAATGCTGGAATACTGCTCTTGGGAAAATATACTTGTGCAAAATATCTCAATGAAGTATTACTGTATATAAAATATGAGCCATTGTCACTCATATGTTTGTTTTGCCCATTTTATACAAAAATAATGAAAGGAACATGACTTACCATATACTCATTTTTCTTCTCCCAGGCACACATGTTGGAGTTGATTCCAAAAAAGTTAAAGGAGCAGTTTCTCATGTCTGTTCTTCCTCCTTAAACTGTCCCATATGTATTTTGTTGTTGTTAGTGTCATTGACATACATTCATGGTGGGTGGGAGAAAATCTTTTTTAAAGTAACAAGCTGGAATAGTGTTATAGTCTGAAAAAGTTCACAGAGAACATTGGAAAATAAAGGCTTACTTACAGCTATCTTGCTAGAAGTTTGATAAAATTTTGCTAATTGTCTTGTTTTTTTTTAATAGGAAATAGAAATAACACAATCAAGAGGACCACAGAGTCTCTGGAATGGACCTTGGGAGATCTAGGCAGGGCTTTATCAGAGAGGCAGGATCAAACACAACTAGAGCAAATTTGGCTCAGACTTGAAAATCAGTTTGGTAACCCCTTTTTCTAACTGTGAGTTCTTGGGGTAGCATCAGGTTCACCACGTCCTTGGGTGGCACAGCAGGAGGAAGACCTCTAATACATTTGTGCTGTACTACTGGAGGGTGCAAGAGAAAGTGCCTGTTCATAAGGGTAATTGCAGTCTAAGCAGAGATGGGATGAACCTGGACCTCCTCTCTTTCCTGAGGAAGCAAACTTAGTATCCTTAGCATTTCTTCATAGGTAAGGATTGACTTAGTCTTTTTCTTCTCGGCACTCTCTTCAATTTGACTCCATCTTAATTGAAAAACAAAGTGGCCAAACTGGTTGCAACATACTGTTCTTTATCCTGTGGTAATTGCTTCTGTCTCAGCAATATACAGATGTGCTTTGGAAGTGTGCTGTTTATTCAACATCCATGTCGTTAACAAAATAGTGAATACATTTAAAGCCAGAACAAATTCCTGTGGAACCCTACTTGAAAATACCCACTGAGTTTGAAAGTGGTCTGCAGATACCATCTCAATGTGAGTCAGATGAGCACTTTCAATATAAGGTACTTTCATCACATTTCTCTAGTTTGCCTGTGAAGATTTTTATATGGGACCACATCAAAAAGCCTTAGTGATAATATGTACTTTGGGTCCCTTATTTACTAAGTAGCAATCATATTGCAGAAGGAAATGAGGCTGATTTGACATGGTTTGTGCCTGACAAGTCACTTTTTACTGCAGTATTAAAAAAGCAATTTATAAGTATATTGAGGCTCAATGTTTGCTCTAGTATATTTGTGAGAATTGAAATTGGGCTGACTGTTTTGTAGTTCCTTGTCTTCCTTTCCCCCTCATCTTAAAGGGTGGATGTTTGTCCTTCTTTAGCTACTGTCATTTTACTGACCTACAGTATGTGCTGGATGCATAGTGCTCAAGGTTCAAGGATAATGCTTTGGCTAGTTCTTTACATAATCTGTATTGAGAATTTCATTATGCCATTCTAATTTAAATTTCTAATCCACGTTAATATTGGTAATAAATATTCCAATCCCACTATGGCTGCTATCAAAATTAAGCATCGAGTCACAATCTTTTCTGTGAAGACTAATCAAATACTTCAGTTTTCTCTCATATTTATTTACTCTTTTGCCCACTGAGGTGTGGATCTGTAATTTCCCCCTGTTTTTCTCTTATTAATATTTCAGGAGCTACAGTGACTCAAATGGACTTTGGATGAACCTGTAGGTGAGGGAAGTGTCACAGGCTTTTCCAATGGTGCCACAGTTAAGTACTAAGGGAAGGCATTTCTTGCAAAAATATTTCTGCAGAAAGTAATTGCGTACTGAGGATGGCTTAGCTTAATTGCATTCTGGCACGCGCCTTTATCATTAAATTGCTTTTTGGTTGTTAACGGTTGTTTTTTGGAAGTTCTTGTTGAAATTCTAAAAATCATGCAACAAGAAGATATTTGAAGTTGCTTCTTTTTATATACCAATGCTGTATTGCTTAAAACTGACATCTGTTCTTAAAATAGTAAAACAGTAATGCCAAATTCATAACAACTTTTGTAATGGTGTAACCTATCTCAGAGCTTGATTATAACTCAGAACATGGTAGTCTCAACAAAATTTTCCTGGTTTTGCAAAAGAAGTGGGGTTTAGGAGTTATAACTGATTCCATTTGACAGCACATGCTCCAACAGTGGCAACATGTAGTATTGTTTTTTAAGTTGTAATGGTATTTTTAAATTTTTATTGTCTACTATGCCAGCCAATTATATGAGGCATGGAAATGGAGTACGAGAGTCTTGACTTTCTTTTGTGACTGACATAGATTATTTTTTATGATTTAGATGAGCCAATCAAAGAGTCTTTCAGCCCTAAACATTAACTCTAAAATGCATTTCCTTCTTGTGATTGCAAAAGACCCAGACTCAAAGAAGCCTCAAATGCAAAAGAACAAAACCCAAAAAATCCAAACTGCAGACTCAAAAAAAACCTTGCTAAGAATGGTTAGCACCATTGCTATACCAAGGAGACTGTGGTTGTACACCGATTTGAAACCTATCACCTTTAAATCACTTCCACTGTATCCAGTTTGTTGCATAAATATGCTCTCTTTATTTCACTTGTTTTTCAACCCATTCCTGGGGCGCGTTGTTTCAGATGAATTTTAGTTATTGCAAATATTAGATTTTTTTGCTTGCTTTTTTTCTTGTCACCGAGGCTGGATACACAGCATAAACCCCATTGTCTTAAGCATAGTTACTCTTTGTTACTCAGCCTTCTAAAATGGTTTTATATGGCTTTTGATTGTTAGTTTGACTTTCTCTTTGAACCTAATGACAAATTCAGCCATTATTCTAGAGAGATTTTCCCACATCTAACCGTGCATTAAAAATGTACTTATTATCATGTAACCTGAATTTTGCACCTAGTTTTCTTTATATTTTTTTAAAATTCATGTTTTTAACTAGTACAATAAAATATAACAGTAATAAAAACCTAACCTGCTACAAAAGTGACATTGTTCATTAGAAATTCTCTTTGATTTTTTTGAACGCTGGAATTGATGGTGTAATTCTTGGTTGTGATATCCTCCATGAGTACTCAGTATTCTTTGCAGTTTAACTGAGCCACTTTTTTGATTTTTATTCTTTTAACTGCCTTGGCAGAACTTGCTGTCTGTTCCTCTATATTCGTATACTGGGTTGTATAGTTTGCACTTACATTTTATATTGTTTCTTTTTAGAACCTCTCCTTTGAAATTCATCTGTGTTGACTATTCTCATAAAATATAGGAAAATGTGTATGAACAGATTTCCATCTGGCAACACTTATGTGCATTAAAATCTAGTGAGTAAATTTCAAAACAGAAAACCAGAATTATTTCAGTGTCTTTCCTTATTTAAATAACATTACTAGGAAGCTTAAATTTTAGAAGCTGCGACTGATGCTTATTTTAAATTATTTTGTGTATGTTCTTTTGATGGATTTTGTGAGTATAATGAATTCTTAATTAAACACTATTGATTTCTTTGAGGCTTGAACATTGATATGTGTAGAAGGTTTTTCACCATGCACATGACTCTTGATATGAGATACATGGAAAAATGTTAAATTAGTACTTCAACTCACAGTGGGCATACTAATGCATCATTGTATGGTATTTTACAGTGGAAGATCTCAACAAAAACTTTACCCTGTAGGTGTTGAAGACTGCAGCGATGTTAGTACAAGAACCAGAGTGGTGAGGTTTTTTTGCTGCATCTACTTCCCAGGTCCAGAGTTCTCTGTCATTGCAATGATCTTGGCCAATTTCAGCTAATGCTAGTTCGAGAAAATTCCAAATTATGTTTATAAGAAATCTGCCTCAGTATGACTTCCAAAAGAGAGCTAGATTTAAGTAAAAATACACAAAGATATACCTTTATTTCAGGTGTTATGGATACCACGCATTTCTTTAAGGTGTAGTCACAAAGAGGCTTCTCCATTCCCCTCTTGCCCCACACTTCCACTTTACTCCTTACAGTACTTGTAACCTTTGGAACAGCCTTTGCTATTTCAGTACATGCAGGCACAAAGCAGTAGTTATGTTGATTTTCACAGTGAACTAGTATTGCTTGAGTTCACTGCATTGATAGAGACTTGAACCAGAAAATCTTCAGTCACAACAGATTCTGGAGTAATAACTCAAGCATTTTTTGTTAGGATGCCTTTTTAACAAGAAGTGTAATGCATGTCATGGAAAACAGAGTTGCTTCTGTTTTGAAGAGGTATTTCTTCCTGCTTAACATATAAGTTTGGACAAGAAGGATGACATTTCTCCTATGTTCTTCCTGAGCTGGGAAACTGAGAGGAGCATCAAAACAATAGTGAAGCATTAGTGTACCATTGTTATAGTATCATCAGTGTTATAGTATGTACATAGTATATTTAGTGCATATATGCTATATAGTTGGGATAGAGTTAGTTTTCTTCATAGTAGCTATTATGGGACTATGTTTTGGATTTGTGCTGAAAACATTGTTGATAATAGAGAGATATTTTTGTTACTGCTGAGCAGTGCTTACACAGTCAAGGTCTGGTCTATTTGTCATCCCACCCCACCAGCACTGAGGGTGCTGAAGAAGTTGGGAAGGGAGCACAGCTGGGACACCTGACCCCAGCTGATCAAAGGGATATTCCATACCATATGACATCATGCCTAGCATATAAAGCTGGTGGAGGAAGGGATGGATGTTTGCAGTGATGGTGTTTATCTTCCCAGGTAACCACTACACATGATGGAGCCCTGCTTTTTTGGAGATGGCTAAACGCTTGCCTGCCAATGGGAAGTAGTGAATGAATTCCTTGTTTTGCTTTGCTTGCATGCGCGGCTTTGCTTTACCTATTAAACTGGCTTTATTTCAATGCACAAGTTTTCTCACTTTTACCTTTCCTATTCTCTCCCCATCCCTGGGGAGGAAGCGAGCGAGCAGCTGTGTGATGCTTAGTCTCCAGCTGGGGTTAAACCATGATGGTCCTGTAGTACTATAGCATAGTATTATAGCACTGTAGTACAGCATTATGATATAGTGTTTCTGTGCTACTGAAATGCAGGTTTCATTCAAGAACATGTACCAGGTGAATTCACAAAGGTCATGGCTTTAGTTCTTCTATTTACTTAGAATGATTGAGATAAAACTAGACAGGGAAAATAACTGGATGGAGAACAGGACGCTGCAAAATCTAGAACCTCTCTGTATAAGAACAGAAGGTCTGAGGGAAACTTTGGTCAATTGTTGTATGAAGGAGAGAAGATCTGGGAACAGAATCTGAGATATAGAGTTATTTGGACAAGGTGTTTATTGCTTATTGTCATAGAGAGCACGTGGAAGGAAGGAAGCAAAAAGTGATGATTTTGAGAAGCCTAAAGAGTACAGGGAAGCATGTTCTTCACTTTTATGGGTAAGAGGAATTGTATGGAACATATGTGTCAACTGGCCAGCATTCAGATGTTTTTTGGACCAAAAATAAGCAGACCTCCTCCCTACTTCCAGTCAACAAAGCCCTACAAATGAAGTTGGAAAAATGAACTTCTGAGCCTGTTAATAAAGACAGAGGAAGGGAGGAATTCAAAAGAGGAAGGAGGGCTTAGAAGATTGAGAGAAATTGAAGAGATTGACAAAGAGAGGGGGTGTACAAGTGGCAGGGTACAAAAAATAAAGTAAGTGATAAAGGAGGTAATGGAGAGACAAACTGTATAAATAGAGGATGGTTCTCAAGGTTTTTGGTCTCATAAATACAGCTTTTACATGTCTTACGTCCTTAGCCTGCTGACATAGATAAAATTTTACAAGCAGAGTTTATTGGACAGTCAACAGAGAGAATATGATAAAATCTCAATAAATAAGAAAGACCTTAAGAGCAAAGACGTGTGTTGTTGTGGTTTTTTTTTATTATTTTAATGCAGTATTTGAGGAGATCTCAAAGATATTTCAAGAGACATTATGTTTATGATAATAAATTTTAGATGAAAAGAACTATCAAGAAAAAATGACAGAAAGTACTTTTAATTTTTTCTCATTTGAGTTACACAAATTTAAACTCAATAATTTCTTAACCTTTTATTCTAGCTCTTTTTTTTTATTACTTTGTTGTTTTGGGTTTTGTTTTTTTTATCATTTAGGTAATTGTAATGTCATCAAACCTCTTTAACAGCATGGTAGTAAGTGAATGAGATCTAGGTAAAATGATCTTATGATAACCAGAAGGGTATGGAAGGAATAAACATTCAGTGACAAATTTTTCCCTGCACCAAATTTGGAGGAGTCTTCTATTGTTATATGCTGAATAGAGTCAGAATTTAGTACGGTTATGTCTGTTCTCTTTCCATATTTCTTGTGAACTAGCTTTTGTTTTTGTCAACGTTTCTTCCATAGCTTTATGATCTCTAGTTCAATTGTCATACAGATACTCAACATAATCCATAAATATTCTCACAGGTATTTTCTTGGCACAGAGCCACAGTCGCCTGTTGCAGTATAAATTGATGACAGTACAGAGTTTATTCTTCTCTGCTCTCTTTCAAAGGCAGAATCTATGCTAATCATGTTAGTTTATTTCCAAGGAAATATGTGTTGCCTATTGGAAAAACTTTGGGGCTTCCAAATAGAAATAGGTAGAGGATGAATAATGATGTGAAATGCACCAGTGGGGCAGTTTTGTGGTACCAGTTGGAATTAGTGGGAATTAGAGTAGCAGCTGACTGCTACTTGTGTGTGTTTTGCATGACAAACGGTACCATTAAAGTATATCTCAAGATTTTGACTGTTTCTAGGGAATATACTAGGGAATGCTGGGCTCAATATCCATGCATATTGCAACCTAAGGCAGAAAGCTCTGGTAACAGCTGCTCTTGTGTGTTTTAAACGTTCTTCTGATAAGCTTTTTAAGGATCTAGATATGAGGTGTTCAGTATGCATCCGTCTACTGGCAGTATTATAAATACTGTATTTCTGACCTTCAGATTTTCTCTTGATCTCTAGTTAAATGATTTATTTGCCAGTTTGACACTGCTGACATTCTGTCTGCCTGGTCTACATTGTTATATCATGATTCCTTGTGATCCCACTGTCATGGGAATGATATATCTCAAATGATAAATATACTTTGAAGCAACGTGGGGAAAAAAACACACTAGCTAAACTTTGTTTGCAACAAGACTTTTTGTTGGAAAATGCCTTCTTCGGTGTCCAGTATAATTGTATGTTACGTTGATGTCTTTAAGAACACTGCTGTATGTCAGATAATGTAAAGGAGGATGAGTTACTATCCAGGTGAATACTGAATATCTCAATTATGGTTTTAGTCAGATTTTCACTTGCTTTTAATTTCCCCTGCATTACTGGGCTGTTCAAGACAATAAACTGAACAGTAGTAGAAATTTTCCTGTTTTCCTACAGTGGAGAGTGCTTTGATTCTCTAGAAATGTTCTCTTCTTTAGAACTGGTGAAAGTTAGCTTCACTTCTAGAGAAGTGAACTGTAAACCATATGAGGTGAGAAAGAGAAGAAATGAACACATAAAAATTTTGCACTCTGATATAATTTTTTTCTCATATGCTTGTTTTATGATTTTGAACACACCTTACAAGACGCCCTACCTTACAATTCCATGCCTTTCAAAAGTTAATTGGATGTATAATGTGAATGAGACCTTGATAATGTTACCTACATTCCTGATAAATTGAAGTCTATTTTGAGTCAAGTATTTTATGAAAAGTCAGTGGGAGTTGTTTATGCATAACCTTCATGTCCTCATTTCTTATTAAAAAGAAATGAAATGAGAACTTAAACGTCAAAAAAAAAAATAATTGTCGACAATAAATGTCAGCTTCATAAAAACCTCACCACTGACCTTCAGAATAGTGAGATTTGACTATGATGTGATTATCCTCTGAGGTCAGATGTTAAAAATCAGATTGAAACAGTGATGACTTTAGTCCTCTGCAACATACACATTCTACATAACATCCCATGCCTCATTTGCCACATCTTTTCCACTGTCCAGAGCATGATCTATTATTTCAGTTTGCAATTTTGCATCTCTCCATTATTGGCGGACTACAGCAGACAATTGAATTCTCTAGCAAATCTCACCTCTTGGTCAGCTGTGCCCCAGTTCGTAACCAAAGCACTTAATGTGCTGTACACGTGACTGGCACATGTGAGTGCGAAAGCTATGGGAACATACACTGGCCCTGATACGCCTGTATCAGTGATATGAAATAGAATGGCCTGTAGTTTATAACTGATTACAGATTATTTAATGTCATTGTAAAATTGCTCTTAACTGGAGTTTGTCTCTCTTCTTACCTGTTGACTTGAGTGGCTGGCCTTAGTTTAGTTTGATTTGCAGGCACAGAAATGATTTTATCATTGAGTTAACACTCCATCACAGCGTGCACTGGAGGTGTTCTGATCCAGTGTCCCTATCACATCACTGAGATGATGCCATCCATGTTGTTTACCCTGCCAGCCCAGCTTCTGGATTTCTACTGACAGTTTGCAAAGTGCTTACATCAGCTTTTAGAGGCATGTTTTTTGTTTCTCGTTTTAAAGAAAGCTAAATAACATGTAAGGGACAATAACTACCAAGTAGTTTTGAGATTACATCTGGAAACCCACAAAATCACTTACTCATTAAATAGTTTCTTTCCTTACTGGTGATCTTACTCACTTTTTCACCATAACTTCATCTAGCAAGACTGGATAAATAAATGCAAGCAATGCTTAAGTTGAGGTATTGTAAGACTTAAGTGCTGAAAACTATTTTCAGAGAATGATTCAATAGAGGTTCTACTCTGGATGAACTGAACTCAGGAAGTTCATGATGCTATAAATAATTTTTTTTCATTTTTCCTTTTCATTCTCACAATAGATGAATTGCCCTCAGCTCTCTTACATCTTGCTGTCTCTTTCACAGCATGCAAAACTCTGTGAGTCAAAACTCTCTGTAAGAGCAGAACAGCAGGAGAGCAAGACCAGAAAGAATGCAATATTTTTCTGGGGGTTTTCTTAAATTAGTCTCCTTCAGATTTCTCATCTGTATCCCAGGAAACTTGAGAATACAGATAATTGCTTGTCAAGATGCTTTCTGAAACAAAAGTAGGCTGAAACACATCACTCCTGCGTAAATGTGGTTACGAATCTCTGAGAGGGCAAGGAACATCCTAGGAGGCATGTGGTGGCCAACTTTGACTGGCTTTCTGAAAGACTGGCTTCCACCCTGCTACTGACAGAAGGCTGGCTGGAAAAAGAGACCCCTCTGTTTGATGTGAGGTAATATATTCATAAGGATTGCCTTTCTACTTCCCTTTTTTTTGAGTTTCAGTCAATTTGTCTGCCTTCAGATTTCAAACTGCCTGTGAAAGTGCGGGATTGTCCCCCCTCTTGAAAGATTAGAAACATCTCAACAAAAGAAGGTGATTCTATTTTGGGCAAGCTGCTTTCTGTGTTTGCTTGTGTCATCTGAAAGACAGAGTCTTTGTATTTATGGTGTTTAATCCTCTAATACATTCTTGCCTGTACTACCTATAACTAGTAAGAAAATACTTTTACAATTAGTTTCTACTATTAAGTCCAGTTTTAGAAACTCTTAAAAGTATTTCTGTGCAACTGCATATAGAAGAATTCTAGAGCATCTGTTCTGCAAAAGTAGACTCTATCCAAATACAATCAATCACAGAAAGAGCAAAGTTGAAATGTAGTATTTCATACCAAATTTCTCAGTGATATTTGATAGCTTTGTAACAGTAGGAGAATTTAGGAGAAAATTGACAGGAATAACCGTCCCTGCTTCAGAAGGTAGCCACCTTCTTTAAGACTTAGTTGTAAAATTTTTACCTAATAAAAGAATTCGCTTGGTGAATATGACTTTGCTTGGAGACTTGGAAAGCAAAATCAAATGAGCTTGACTCATTTGTGAGCTGACTCCTGTACTGTTTGATTCTTGTGCATCCTTTAATGCACTTGTAGAGAATGGATCTTTAGCTTCTCTCTTACTCTCCCAGAGGAGATTAAAATAGTACCAGGAATTATTTATCAAATGTTATATGAGAATGTCAGTATTAAGGCTTAATCTTTGTTGGGGGGATTTTAGTAGGTTTTTGCATAATTCCCCAGTGGATTTTATCTGTTGGGTTGTTTGCACACTTTGAGTGTTCTAATGAACATTCTGAATCTTTTCTTTACATTCGCACTCTCAAAATATACTGCAAAATATTGTTAAACTGATTATCTTGTTTAGAGATCGAAATTGCAAACCCATCACAGATAAACCCACTCATTTTTTTAAACTGAGAAAGCAAAGACAAAAGTGCTATCAGAAAGGATACCTTTTAGCAACCTTTTTATCAAAATGACCCCAGAACTATTCAGTTAAAGTTCAGGGAGAAAAACTTGAATCAAATGTATTGATATTTATTTCTAGAGAGGATCTTAACCCTTAATGTACTTTGCTTAACATTACAGGATCTTCTGGGAGAAGTTATGGCTTGCCTTTCTTCGAAGTTACCAGCTGAATTCTGAAGACTTTGCAAGAGACCAGAGCATTTTGCTGAACTGACAGCACAAAGGTGGTGAAATCACGTCACGATTAGTGAATGTTTTTCAGTATATTTTGAGAAGATGAGCTGGAGCTAAAAAGAAGTGAAGGAGATTGATGGTAACTATACATTTTACTGTTCGAATAGTGTTTCAGATAAGGATATTAACATACTTTTTTTTTTTCCCCCTCCAGAAACGTGATGAGGACATAGTAGAAGCGGAAATGTATAGTAGCACAAACTGCACTGAGGAATGAGATATTAGAGTTGGCTATAAGAGGTGAGATACCCTGTGTGTTTTCAGTCAGCACAAGGGTGAAAATAGGAACAGCAGAAGAGTTTTTGAATGGTGACAGGCATTTTATTTTTAACAGCTTTTCACCTA
Source organism: Tauraco erythrolophus (assembly GCF_009769465.1). NCBI lineage: Eukaryota > Metazoa > Chordata > Aves > Musophagiformes > Musophagidae > Tauraco > Tauraco erythrolophus. Next base: position 17,717,158 of record NC_141473.1, on the reverse strand, counting down.
GTGCAACTGATCTTATGTCTGACTAGGAAAGCTTTCTTCTAAGACAGTAGCACAATGAAGTTGCAAATCCATTCTATGGATTATGAAATGAGTATTTTTAAATAGACTGCTTGATTTGAAGAAAGAGTAGTGAACTCAAGGGTGGAAATTATTCGTATCAAATATAGTCAATCATACTGCAAAGTGAAGGTGTCAGTGGCCGCATACACATACTGGACAGTTTTTTTCCACTTCAGGAAAACTTATTGCGTACCATTTTAATGATATTTTGTTTCACTGTGCTACATTTGCTTCTTGCAGAATTAACAAATGCAATTCAAATAATGCACTTGCGTAGAAAATCTCCTGTCAACAATATATAGATATATATAGTCCAGAATAAATCCCAATAAGAGCAAGACACTAGTCAGCCAATCCTGATTTAATCAATTGTTTTCACATGTATTCAATATATTTATTCTGAAATTGAATAATGGTGATCAAAAACATTTCAAAGCAAAACAGTGAATGATCATCTGCAGTGACAATCTGCAATTGCAAATATCTGTTATCACAGATTTATTCATTGATACAGTTTCTAAGATGAGTTATAATGCTATAGGCCTAGCTTAACTCTGATGATATATATGCAGTGCCTATAGGAGATGCTAGCATTTAATCAAGAGAATCAAGTATTATAATGCCATGTTGTAACAGACCATAAGAGGGAGTACTTAACAACTGTATTGAATCCTGAGAGCTCACGAATAGAGACTGACAGCAGGAGCTTTAATACAAGGCAGCTGAGCATAGATAATCGCTTCAACTCTTGTTAACAATGAAAATCCATTTCCTAAAAGAAGACTTTGTCAGATATTTAGACTCAAAATAATTGTCACCCCATGTATTTATAAAATCATATAGTAAATGCCTTGCTGAACCAGAACCATCATAAATAATTTTTGAAAATAGTGTTTTCTGGTCACTTGGAAAGAAGTGTGATAGTTTCTTCATTTATTTGACTGAATGGTTAATTTATTAAGTGTAAAATTGGGAATATTTACACATAAAAAATTACTGGTTTATTTTCTTTACCATATTTAGGCAGTAAACACAGGTTCTATCTGTAATAGTACTGTGGATACTTGATTCTCCTCTTTTATGTTGATGATGTTTACTAAGAGACGTTTTATTGTCACTGCTGTAACTGAGATAGGAATCTAGCCCAAAGTACACATTCACGCAGGAGACATTTGCAGCTGTCACAGAGTTGGCAGCTCATTGGCTTCTTTTGAGATCTGTGGATAAAATACAGTGCAGATTAATGACAAGATATAGGATTGTATTTTTTTTTTTGCTAACTGACACTTGGTATCAAGGGGGCTTAACATGATAGCTGACTGTCAGTTTACCCTTGCAAATTCTATGTGGAAGACATAGAAGGGTAATGCCACACTTTTGAAAGAAAATGTTATACTTTGCCTTTTACTTGGGAATCTTCATGTTCTTAAATGCTATTCACACAATTTAAAAAAGTCATAGTTACTGAAGTTAGACTGAATTCTTAACGTTCCCCTATTTATCAGCAGTGGAAATACAACAAATACAATATCAGAGCTTTGCTCTGTACAAGTGTGCAACAGCCACTCGCTGTACCTTCATAAGCAAAATACAGAGGTAACTCTAGAAGATATTTTCAAAATCTGTTCCTTATTGTGACCAGCATGTGAAAGGGAAAGAAGTATTAAAGTGCTCAGTTTCACGTTCTCATTTGTCTGTCAGGGCTGATATTCCCAATGTGCATTCATCACCTTGTACATAGAAACTGTATTACGAGATGCCAAATTCTGGTTTTAATATGCTTTCTGGTAAATAGATGTTTGCTGATGATATCATTGCAGGACTTAATGTTTGTTCACTTTGAAATGAGTGAACTCAATGAAGACTTTATTTGAAGATGATGTACAGCCATTGATTGTAAGACTAATGGATTCTCTCTCTGCTTTTGGATTGATTAAACAGTGATTTCTGTGTTAGAGATTTGGGAATAAGGGATATCGAACACAGACATCCCATGTACGTTTTTGTACTTTGATAAGTCAAGTTCAAAGAAGTGTGTCAACAGTATATTGGAAATGATAGGTTAATCTCCATGAAACCATCTCTGAAAATGGTCAAAACCTGAAAGAGTTCTGTCTTAACAATAAGCCAAAGACAATTGTTGCATTTTTTGAAAGGCTTACTTTTTCTTGCTAGTGAGTTTGTGTTTAAGGGAAGCGGGGAGTGTATTCTCAGTCAGGCACAGTAGTTCACGGTCCTTTCTCAGGTGAACGATTTAAGTATTTGGCATTCCTTCTCTTTTCCATCAAAACCAGTGATCAAAAAAAGTGGGAATTTAGCTGAGCTGTTCTTAGTACAAAATTGTCCTCATGCAGGAACATCATCCCTTTCTGTTGAAGTAATTGATCCAAACCATACACTGAACAATTCTTTCTCCACTTCAGTTTACTGTTCAAACATTTGCTGGATAAAATATTGCTGGATCTGATGCTGGAATCCAGCTTAAAAAAGGAAATAAAAGGGCTTTTGCTTGATTTATTTCCGTCTTATGGACAGAATGGCTTGACTTATAAGCTTCAGTTAAAAAGATTAGATTAGTTCAAGAAGAATTTGTACCTAGAACAAATCCCATGAAGAAAGAAATTAAACATATATGGATAGGACTAATGTTTCTGTGATGCACATAAGGGTTATACAAGTAATCAGACTAGAATTAAGTGTCATATTTTAAAAAAGCATGGATCATGTTCAGCCATTATGCAAGATATTATGGTGTAATATTCTTGCCTGGATAGTATGATAATAAATAGTTGGATAGAAAGAAAATATGCGCTGGATTAATGTACCCCCTCAATCTCTGAATCCCTCAGGGAAAGTTGCTGTCCTGAACCTTTAGCAATAGAGGACTGCTGTCTCCAATGAAGTAGTACCAACTGAATCATAAATGTTTTCTACTTCAAGTATGTGACTTACCCAATCTAGACAAAATGTTTTTAATTTTCATAGAAGTGAAATGTGTGTACACATGTGTGTACACCAGTATGCAGTTACAAAGCCTGCTTTTTCTGCACCAGTTGCCAAATGAAGGGCACCGCTCTGCCACAGCTTTTACTGGACTCTTGTTTACTTATTTAGACTTCTGAAAATCTTAAATGAATCCCTTATTGAAACACAAGCTTTTTTGCCATCTGTTTGAGTTACAGTCATACTAACTGAAGCAGAAATAATCCAGAAGCTGGCCTTAAACCAGGAATGAAAATGGAAACTGCTAAGTGTAGAAATCACAGTACTTATCTTAGTCTTGTTTTTCATGAAGGCTTCAAATAGAGATTCATAAATTCGTAGGTTTTAAGGTTGCAAGTGACTAACAGTCTTCATAGAGTGTAACCTTTTGCGTAACAAATTATGATTTATGTAAATAAATTCTTGATTTGTATCATATGACTGTGATTGAACTAAAGCATAGTTCATAAAAAAATCCAGCTTTGATAAAAAGCATTTCCAGTGTTTGAAAATTTGCCACAATCAGCTGCACAGAAATTGATGAAGGTGAATGGATCATATCTGCCATGTATTTCTGGTGAGAGCTTGAATTTATGAAGATAGCTACATCCAAGTCTATCCCAATATGTCTAGTCTTGGTACACCAGAATATAACTATTAAAAATCAAGATCATAGTTAAAGAAATGGTTGCAACTTCTTTAAACAACAGCATACATTTAAAAAAGCAAATCACAACTCCCACCCTGAACACTCTTCAGGGCTGTTATGAAAATCTAACAAAAGCCAGAGATCCAACATATAATACATGGAACTGGCTGTTCTGAAGCTCATTTTACTTATGGCCACTTAGAACTCAGTGTTTAGAAAACTTAGATAAACCAGTTAATGTCACCAGCAGAATGAGGTGAAATAAAGCAGTGGGGTCATGTCCTTATTGGCATTGCATCTAATGTTTCTCCAACAGTGCTACTGTTCTGCTAAATTCAGCAGCGTTACCTCTGAGATGTTTAATTAAGACAGGGACTTCTATGTTGGCTTGTCTTTTAATCACCTTTTGGAGAATGAAGGCATTTCTTTTTAGTGAATTCTAACTACATAATAATACCAGCTTCTGCAGAGCAACTAGTGCTGCGTTACAGAAAAATCTGGAAAAAAAATTCTGGGAGAGGAAAAAGCTGGAAATAGATGAAATGCTTTAAGATTTGTGGTTTTTTTAACTTCTCATTTAAAAATGATATTTGAAAATAAAAATAGCCATAAATTTAAAAATAATTTAAGGAATTAGGAGAACAAGTATTCTGAAATTGCTTTGTTGTTGCCTGGCTTCACATCAAACAAAATACGTTGTTCAACTGAAACTGAATGTGGATATTTTTGGATAATTGATACAAGGAGTTACATTTTCAGTTGAATGAACACTTCCAATCAGAGTTTGGTTTCATTTCATGGAAAACGTTCTGCCTTTTCCAAACAAACAAATATTTCTTCCACCAGTTGTTCAGCAAATGAACTGAAAACACTTTCTTTAGCTGCTTGTATTCCTATACCATGTGTGCTCCTCTGCATTCAGAAAAAAGCACTTGCCAACATGAGTGCACTAATTTGCCCAAGAACTGTATTTATTTTGGGATCTAATAGGGTCACTTTACAGGATGAAGAAGAGTTGGAGTTAGATTAGAGAAGCAGTGTAAAAGCTCAGCTGAGAGTTCTGCGGAGGGAGCTTATTGCTTGTATGACCACAAAACCAAGCCAGGTGGCTGCTTCTGAGTCAAGCCTGACTCTAGTCTGTCAGACACTGTTAGCCCAAACCCAGCTGTTACCTTCCCACACCAAACACACTTACACAAACAGGAAAGTTTCTTCATTTGCACAGGAATTAATTAGCCATAAACCTATTTGGCAATGTGGATAAATGATCCCAGCAATCTTAACCCCTGCTACCCCAATATTGTCCACGTGCCCAGAATTGCTAACACAACAGTCCTTTTAGACATAGGCCATGGGACCCTATTGAATTCAGCTCTTAACTCTACTGAACTCTAAAGATTTAACCTGTTCATTAATGTTGAAAATGATTCCTTTTAGCCAAAATTCAAGCACAGGATTCAGACCCTTGCTTGCATCAGCGCTCAATCAATTTTCTAATTTCTAGACTTAGTCTAAAACACAGGCAAATGAGCTCTCTTTTCCCAAAACCTGATAATTATTCTAACCTGATTTTTGATATGGCTATATTACATCACCCATAATAAATGGAGACTGCTGGCCCAGACCAAATGTAGTCTTGTGGGCTTTTTGATACTGATATCTAAGAATACATTTCCTGACCTTGTTGATCTGGACTCTATCCCTTATCCCAAATTTAGGCTTTCTTATCTTAGCTACCCTAAATCCAAGGTTATTACTACCCTTGTTTGTAGCCATGTTGAACACCTCTTCTAGGTAAGTAGAAACCGAACTTAAACCTTAATATATGGTTCTGAACTTACCTCCAGCCCCTTTTTCTTCTCTTTTGTCTTTCAGCAATAGCTGTAACATTTATCTGAAACATCATCCTATTCTATTAACATGCAAAAGCAATATTTATTATCAAAATATAATGGCCCAGCCGGTAAAATCATGTTAAGAGCACTAAACCTGACCTAAGCACAGTCCTAGCCTTACCTTACAAGATCCTGCAGAATCCGTTGCGCTTGACTTCAGATTAACACGGCTTTGGTCATCCCCCCTGTATTTAGAGTGGGAATAAAAGTGGTTCCTCGGTTCAAGGTTTTTATACAGATGGACTGATGTTTACACTTCAGGCACAGAGTTAAGATAGTACCTCAAAAGACTGCATCGCCGGATGTTTATATCTGGGGGTAACAGGATTGCTGCTTAATAATTTGCAACATAGACTTTCTTAAATGTGTGGGGCTTAACCTTGCTGTATTGAGTCCTAGGACTGCACTGGAAAACTGTTATGTGTTCTTGCAGCTGAAAAAGATTTAAAAGCAGTTATCTAAATGGAAGGTGAATGAATTTGGAGCTTCTAGTTACTTGTGAAAATAAAAAACCTGAAGAGCGCTAAGTATGCCACTTAAATTTATATATGTGCCTGTTTTGAAATGGGAGGAATGGGGAGAGTATCAACTGCTTTTCAGGCATATTCGGCATGAATTAGTGTGAAAAGTGATACATAACTGTTCAAGTATATCCAGTTTATTTATAGTACCAAAGCAATCTGAACAAGGTTGAGCATTTTTAATGAATTAATTTAAATGGATACCTGTAAAATGTGGCTTTTTAGGACAGAAAGCAACAGGATAGACTTTCAGTTATTTGTATAATGAGAAAATATTCTCAAATTTAACAAGAAAAGAAAACCTGAGCAATGACTGTTCTAATGTATTGCTAAAATCTTTCTTGCTTACTCTAGAGATGATTGAGGAGGTTGTATAGCCTATTCTAAAATGTAAATCATAAAGCAACTGGCTCTATCATCACATTAATTAAGTGCCTTCTCAGCTGATTCTTATAGAATCATAGAATTGTTCAGATTGCAAGAGACCTTTGAAGATCACTGAGTCCAGCAGTTAACCTAACACTGCCAAGTCCACCACTAAACCATGTCTCTGAGCACCACATCTACATGTCTTTTAAATACTTCCAGGGATGGTGACTAAATCGCTTCCCTGGACAGCCTGTTCCAATGCTTGACAACCCTTTAGGTGAAGAAATTTTTCCTAATATCCAATCTAAACCTTCCTTGGCTCAACTTGAATCCATTTCCTCTTGTCCCATCGCTTGTTAGTTGGGAGAAGAGACAGACACCCACCTTGCTGCAACCTTTGCAAGAGCAAGGTTTTTCAAGTTTTCCACGGTGATGTACAGAATCAGGTGCACCAGTTGACTTCTTTTGACTGAGGCATTTTAGAGAGATTAAGTTCTAAATTTCATGTCAAATGTACAGTATCGTGTTGTGAGTGACAAGGTGGTAACAAATTTTAACTCCATCTGTTGTACATACTACATATTTAAAGTAGTTTAATTTTACAAATTTAATGCTCCATTATTTGCCTAATCATTTTTACTCAATGAATCTGCTAAGTTACTGTGCCAAGCAATGTGAAATAGCCTTGAGAACACCTTATGAATCCAAACATATATAGTAGAACCTAGTATGACTGAAGAAGTACTGTCAGTTACTTTTTGTTTTCTGCTTAATCCTTTAAAACAAACAGTTATCCTCAATTTCTGGCCCTCACTTTCACCCTTCAACATTGTACTGCTGTTTGTTTACACTGGTATTTGTGCTGTAGCATGCTTGTGGGTAGCACAGCTGTGGAGGTTGCATGAGGTGATCCTGCGGTGGTTTGCCACGGGGAGGCAGGGAGCGTGCACCACAACTTTGTGTATCACCACCAAGGCTGGTGGGGTTTGTGTTTTGTTGTCCGTTGGTTTTGACCAGTGAGTAGTGAAGACAGTATGTATAACTGGTTGCTAAATTTAGAGAGTGTTTGGCCCAACAATTATGACATCTAACTGTTAGAACTGTAAGTTTAATACTTTGGCAAAACAATTTTTTATGGAACTAAGAGATAAGAAATTTGGTGTATGTATATAATAGTGTATATGTACACATATAATCTACAATTAAATGCAAATACTCTATAGATATTATTGATACCTTTCAACTTTTATTTGACAATGTCTATCAAAGAATAGCTGTTTAGGGTATTTGTTAATGGCCTGTATCATATGCCCTTGATATATGCCTACATCCTTGCCATCATCAAATCCTTCCTACTCAGAAACCTTTCTTCTGGACTGAGCCATCTTTTTCCACTCACTTGCAGCAAAGTGGAGAATGTTATTTCCTCTAATATTCTCTCCCTCAAATGTGAAAATTTTTATTCCCTCTCAGAAACATCTACTCTTACAGTCTGATTTATGTAGTTCCTTTAACCTCCCTCTATCAGTATTCATCAAGAAGTATTTATATCTGATTTACCTTCATGATGCTATATGCAAATAGATCAGTAAAGGCTGTTGCAAAGTTGGTCTGAACCTTTTCTTCCAGCCCTGTACGCTGAGCTCTGTCACCCACAGTTGTACTCCCCACTCCTCTTGAGTTTTCAACACCTGCACGATGTGAAAGAAAGGATCAAGAAGACATTTTAACTCACGTAACCTATATACCAGTGAAATAAGTAAACAGGAACTCACTGAGCCTGCATAAAGGGAAGATGTACACTACATGTAATTACATGTGACAGAGAATTTTCTGAATTTACTGATGTTTGAAAATATACACGGATTTTCCCTCTGCAGGTTGTGCAATATGACACAATTTATATCTTATTAGATGCCTACACAAGATAATGGACTAACTGACCAAATTTTCCATAGATAGGAAACCATACTGTTAACAATTGTAATTTTATCAGTTATCTGCACCATTCAGTGATTATGACATTTATATGTCATAATATATATGTCAGTTCTTTAGTTAAAGCTGTATATTTGGGTTCTCTATTGTGTCCTGTTTTGATTATATAATTAAGATTTAACTTGTAGCCTAGGAGACATCTTGAACTACTTTCCCATACATTTAAAAGCATGCCTACATCTTACATTGTTTTAATCTTAGTAGTTCACTACTATTGAAGTATCTTCCTCCGCATACCTTTTCTTCTTGACACGATTTTGATATGCGTTCACTCACAGCTGTCAAAGCTGTAGTCTGTGTATATTGTTATACCTGTGGCTTCTTCATTCGTAAGGCCATTGTGCCATTGCCATGCATGTTATGTTGAGATAGTCAGGTGTTCTGTTCAATGAGTCTGAACAGCACAGAGCAGTGGGTAAGACTACAAGAGAGGAAAAAGCACCCTTTTCCTCAGTGCCTCATATAAGTAAATCAGTGGCCTGGCCTAACTACCAACATCTACAGGAGATTTTATCTAAATCCTTCTACTTGACTCATTTGCTTTGGACAGTGAAAGCTGGTGATAGAATGATATAATTTCCATAGTGCTTGAATCAACATTGTAGAAGAGCTGCCTAGAATTAGTTGGAAATGAGCTGGCTGGGTTTTGAAAACACATTTGTAGTAATATTGTCAAAATAATTGTTTTTGACTATAAGGTAACTTTGGGATCTACTGGTGCCTGCTCTCCATAACCATTAGCACAGTCACAGGATTTAGGCCTTTCTCTCCTCTAACTTGGCCTTATTTTATGTCTCTGTAATTCCACATATTTCAACACAGTTAAACAGAGGCTAAATTTGTCTGTGTATCATGCTCATATTCATGATATTTTGAGTTCCAGGCATTGTAAGTCTCATAATGATCTCCCAACAGCAAAAAAAAGCCTATGATATTGAATTGTGTTCTTAATAACATCACAAAGTGCAAAGTGACTAAATTAAAATGTCTTTAAATTAGAAGCAGCATGTATTTTTAGTGAAATGTTGAGTAAGCTGTTGTAACAGAACAGCATTCACAAATGGATTTACCTGCTTTCTATCCTTCCTGCTGCCATGTTTCATAACATATGATAATAATTAATTTAACATAGGAGTAGAAACCCAGAAGGATATAGGAAATCTTGGTGTAAGAAAGAAGTTGAAGCTTGCTGATGGAAAGTTCTTTAGTATGTGTGGTCATTTGATTTATCACTTAACTTTTGAAGTACCAGCTCCATTCATAGTTCTGTGATAGTACAGACTTTTCTTGTAGCAGAAAATTAGCTTTCATTTCTTAAAATTGAATCCTCTCTACATCAATAAACACAGGAAAGAGGAGTAAAGCTCATAATGCAAGTATTTCAATTAGATGTAATCATACTGTCTCTTTGAATGTGTCAAAACTTGTGATGGAATTTCCTAATAAGCAGGTGTGCATCATAAAATAATGGCATGAGATTTACATCTGTGATATAAGGAGTCAGAAAGACGGCTCTAAAAGCTATAATCTCAAAAAAAATCAAGAGATGTGTGGTTTTCTTACAAGGATTGATCATCATATCATAGAAACATAGAATGGTTTGGGTTGGAATGGAGCTTAAAGATCATCTAGTTCCAACCATCCTGCCATTGGCAGGGACACCTTCTGCTAGATCAGGTTGCTCAAAGCCTCATCCAACCTGAACTTGAACATCTCCAGGGATGGGGCATCCACAACTTCAACCTGTTAATATGTTCAAAGCTAGGTAAGTATGCACAAAGCTAAGTCAGTATGCAGTGCTACACTGAGACAGGGCTTGCAGGGGCTATTGCAGCTTTGGATTGACTTACTCATATTGAGTTTTCCGCAAGATGAAACGAGGGAGCAAATTTTGAAATAGCCTGGAAAAGGAATTGCCAGTGGCTTTGAGAAATAAATTTTTATGCAGTTGAAAAAAAATTAGCTTTAATTATAGTGGAAGTTAGAGCTATCAAATCCACACTGCAAAATAAAAAACGTTTAAGTATTGTGATACTTTAGGCAGCTGCCAAATGATAGGTGAAGTCAGCAAGAAATTGAAAGAATACTTTTGTGGAAACTGTCACGAGTGGCTTTGGATTAAAAAAATCCAGCTGGATAAAGCAAGCTCTTTCCTGCTATGAATTAATCACCCAGCTAGGTTACTTCTGCTGTAATTAGTTCTGCATTAGTGGAATTCAAAACCTCAATAAATCAGAGAGATGAGAATTCTGCCCCATTTGACTCTTCTTTCTTGTTTCCTTCAGATCAGATTTCTAGAATAAAAAAGGCACCTAATTGATTTTTCGTTCACTTGCAAAATTCACGTCACTCAGATGAACACCTGTTTTGTTTTCTCTCTGGAGATAACACAAAGATATGTGTAATCCTCATCAGCAATTCTTTCAGCTTCTCTATTGCTGGCTCTGACTTTTTTCTACAGCTTATTTTGTCGGAGTGTGCAGAAAGAGCTCTGTCAGGATTTACTGTAATATTAGCCATTACTTATTGCTTTTGCTCAATAGCCAGAAAGTAAGATAAACTTTCTTATCTTGGTGTGATTCGCCTAAACTTTTGAGAGGGCAAGGATACATACTGCACAATATTATTTGTAAGTTTTTCTTCCCTCTGCAACAACGTTATCTGTGGTACTTAGTCTTATTTACTCCTCTCTTTTATGTTACCTGGTCTGATTATCTCCTCAACTTGATGATGTGGGAACTGAAAGCCAAAGAATCTTTCCTGTACTGCTGAAAATTGGGTGTGAAGTTGAAAGATTTATGTGAAACATGGCAATAGCCTTTTCCCATTCTTCATTATTTTGTCTTAAGGACATCTATCTTTATTAAATGCATCATGCTTTACTATCTGTAAGTGTAAAGGCATAAATCTCACACATACAGCTGTTTGTATGTTCTGTAGAGTAAATAGGTCTAGAACTATTTACTCTACAGAGTAGAACTAGAACTTGCAGAACTAGAACACTGCATTTGCAGTGTTACTGCAAGAGGCATCAATTCTACCATCTGGTAACTATCATAACTAATTAAAAGAAGATACGTGGTCAATTTAGCTGTTGTATTAGCAGTGTCCTACTAGAGGAGTGGGGGAGGAAACAGGGATTCTTTATGAGAGAATGAAGCTGGCAGGTTAAGAATTTTTGTAGAGCAATGTATTCATTTTTATTATCTTTTTACATAAGAAGTTTCTGAAATGACCACAGAAATGTTATTTGGTAATCACTGAGAGAAATAGTCTTTTTGGTGGCTTAAATACAAACCGTGCAACATCATTTGTATAGCTCCTTATCTCTGAAAAGTTGAATGGTATTTGTTAATTGACGGAAATGTCCTCAATACTGGCAATGAGATGAGTGTGAGAGTCTAAATAAATGGTACTCAATATCCAGACACCTTTACCTTTGTAAACTGTGTTTGGAAGAGATGCATAACTGTCAAATGACCTGCCTGAGCATGTATATTGATGGGATTATGCAGATATGTCTCTGTTTATTGCTGAGAGGTTCATGAGGCTCTCATGAGACTACAGTATAAAGAAAACCATTGATGTACCAGCACAAAAAAAATCAAACAGTCCAATAACAATCACAACAAGGAGCAGCAGTTATCAGCAGAGTAACCAAAGAGAGCGATTGAAAGCCTTGTTACTGAACAGAGAGACTGAAGGAAGAGTGAAAATAATAGTTTCCTGGACGTATAGATGTATTGATGTGGGTAGGAAGTAAACCCTGCCAGGATTTGTCACTAATTAGTTTTCCTCATGCTGTAAGGAGGAACTCTATTGCTCTATTTTATTATTCAACACTCTGATACTGCTCTTCACTAGTTTCCTTAGAAAGTGCTTAGAACAAACCCTTTCGAGAATGGCTGTGTATACAAGCCATTAAAGAAGCTGTCAGCTCCTGGTATGATTTCTACATGGGCAGTTTTTGAGACATGTTGCTAAATGCGTTCTTCTTATTCAGGTTTTCATCCACAATATTTTGTGTCCTCTCTAAGCCTACTTTATCTTACATGCCAAATACCATGATACAGCCAAGAAAGCACATTCAATGCATACTATCAATTCATCAGTTTTTCAAAATTCTTGATCATCTGAGTGTTTTGTGGAGTTTATCATCTTTGATGTGAATAACTCAAGGATATATACTTCAAAATTGCTCCCTGAAAATGTTTCAGTAGGTGAATGTAAACACCCAAGGGGATGAAGAAGAATTGATTTTTAAATGTACCTGAACATTTCCCCAATATACTTTTCATCATTTCCTTACCTTTAGTAAGTGTACATTTATTCAAAACACTGGAATCAAATGTAACAACATGATGTTCTGTTTCTTTGCTTTGTGAGCTAGCCAGATTGGTTTACTGTGCTCATTTTGTCAGAATTTATATATTAGTATATAGGGAAAAAAAAAAAGGACTAAAGAAACAGATTCATGCAACGTACATTCAAACAAGTTTTGCTGGTGCAGGTAGCAGTGTCCAGGAATTCCAGGTAGTGACGACTCCTTTTGTCTGATGGAATCGTAAGATATTGTTAGGTTTGTTGGTTACCTACTAAACCATGAAAACTTCCCACATAATGTCAAATTAAGGACAGAAACTCGAGGCCTTCATAAGTCCATTTACCTCCCTGGTGATTGAAGAAAAGTAAATAAAAAGACAAAAACAAAGCCTGTAATTTTTTTTAAGAGATAAAAGTTCACAAAAAAAGTTCTTAAATACTTTATCTTTTGGTATATGTACATCCTTCAAGTTTGTGCATTGTCTTTGTGGTACGTTGTAAGTGGTACAAATATAGAAAAGTTCTATGTCATAACTTTATTAAAAAATATAATAAGATTTCTCAACGATTTTACTAAAACCAGGAAAAACATCTGCCATATTAATTTTAGTCATTGAGAGACTGGTAGAACAGGTACCAACAGTAAAGGGAATGCTTAGCAGCCAAGAAGGCCAGGATTTAAACAAAAGCAAAGTCATGGCAATATGTGGACAAAACAAATATCAGAAGGATTATAAAATTTCCATGAAATTGTTCATTGAAAAATACTGCATTACCAAAGACTTTAAAATGAAAAAGCTGAGAAAAATTAATCATTGTAAAATCACTGTGCATGAAATGCTGTTAAGCCTATGTGACATCTAAAAAAGGTATTGAAACAATCACTTCTCTAGTTTTTAGTGATGGTGTTTGAGAGATGCTTTCTCTGAAGGTTAGCATACTGCAGATGTGTATTAAAAGCAACTTTCACCACTCTTCACAGGAAAGCTATATAAAATAGGCAACATTTTATAAAATATTTACAACGCAGTTCACATAAAAGCCAGGCACTAAAAGACTCTCTGACATTAATCAAGAAGGTGCAGTGAAAGCATGTGTGAATACTGAAATTCAGAGGAGTTGAACTGTGCTTTCCAGAAATTGTGCGTTCTGCACTTTTGCTCCTGAGGAAACCCCCTAGGAAGCCAGATCAGTACTCTGGGCTTCAGGTTGAGGTCTGTACTAGACACTGCTTGAAGATTGCTTAGAATGCTGCTGTTGGCACAGACATCACAAGTGATGATTACTTAAATGCCCATCAACATTTTTGTACATCTCGTTCTTAATCCATGCCTTTGATAGAGCACAAAACTGATCCGCGGAAATAACATCAGAACATGGAAATTTGTTCTAGGTTTCCCTCTAGGGATGTGAACCACTCTGAACTCCAGAAGACTGTAATGAGATGAAAAAAATTCTGCAGGTTTCTGTCGTTTTAGGCTACTAATCCTATGTAGTGGAGAGTAAGGTATTATATGTGGTGTCATGACTCAGGTAACAGGATACTTTTCCTTTGTCATAAATGAGACATGCTTTTTCTCTGCTGTATTTGCTTTCTCCCTAATGCATATTCTACTTTCTGTGTTACTGTCAAAAATATTGTAATGTAAATGTTGTAGGAGAGTAGGTTATTCACTCATCTGGGATATGAAGATCCTGTTAATTTTAGAAGGTGTGTTTAATAAAATTGCATCATTGGCAGAGACCTTTTCATGATATTATACAGTGTTTGTTAGACAGATAAAATCTTTTTGCATTAGGTTCAAAGCCAGAAATGAATTTCCAAAGGAGCCGGCTGCCTAGGTTGCTTCGATATTTTGAAAATCCCCTTAGGCCTCTGTTTGCAGCTTTTTGGCACCTAAATACCCTCAAAAAATCTGGCTCAAGAGTTATTACAGTAACTCGAAGGAATAATAACTTATGGTTTTTTATGCCAGAAGGATTTTACTGGCACTGAGCATCTTGATGTTACACTGGGGGAAATTATATTTACATGTTTGAGAGCACTGAATTAATTATAAAATAAGACTTTGTTTAACGTATGTAAATAATCTGTTCTCAAATATATTATTCCTTGTAGGACTTGAGATAAGGTAAAGTGTTTTACCAAGCCTAAGAAGGCTGTAAACAGGGAGATGGACAGTGTTCAATGGGTGATTAGTAGTCTGGAAAACAGACATAGAGCAACCAAAACATATTGCTCAGCCTTAATGCCAGACCCATCGCTACTATTTTTTTTTTCTTCCTTGCTGCTATTCTTTTGCTTAAGCCTCTTAAAGTCTGCTTGTTGATTTTCCAGTTCCTATGAAAATTTCTCATATAATTTCAAAATAACCTTGAAATTATTTATTTTGACAATTCTAATGTTGTTAATCAAAAAAAAAAATAGATATTTTGGCTTCTGGGTTATCCTCAGGCAAGGGAAGAAATGAATGGAGTCTAGTCTATGTATCGAACTACGTATATGTTTTCTTCATGACCTCAGGAAGAGCCCAGAACTGAAAGCTCTACATTAATTTTTTATGATTAGTTTCTATTCTGATGAAACCTGTTTCTTTACATCTGTGATAATATAGTTGAAGCAAGCAGAGCTATAGGGCTGGGAAAATGTCAGTAGTATTCCTATAATTTAATTTTAAACTCATGACCATAATTGCAGGAAACAGGTTTTGACTCATTTTTCCATAATTCAGGTTGTATATCCATCTGTGATAAAATGTCTGAAAATAAAATTGATCTGACTTAAGTAGGATTTTTCCACCTTGCTTCCTCTAGTGAACATGAGCAACGAGAATTGCATGATATAACATTTCTGACACATTCTGAAAGACTGGTAAAATCCAAATTCTCTGCTACACTAAAAATAAAAATTCCACTTGACACAGAAATGGGGGTATTTACCACTGAAGTAGATTTTGCTGAAATAGATGCACATGCTGTAAACCTGGTTGTTTGCAGTCACTTTACTCTGCTGGAAATTCAGGGTGATACCTAACTGTATCTAACACAATGTCTGCAACAGATTTTAGTGCAGTTCACTGATGACCAATACTCTGTCCTCTAGGAGAAGATGGTACATAGCCTCCATAATCTCCTTTGTAGTTTTTTGGAGGTCACTGGGTGCTTAAAAGCAGGAAGGTACTTACCTTTTCCCTACAGTACCTGCCACAGATAGCAGTACATTCCACGGCAAATAGTAGAAAGCAATGTTGACAATCTACACCAAAGGTGTATTTAAACACGTCTCATGCTTTCTCTTTGCCTTTCATTGCCTTAATATCAAACCAGAAAGGATTTCTTTTATTGTAAATTTAATTTCAAAAGCTTAGTTTTTGTTTACTCTCTTAAAAAAACTATCCCTTTTTAATCAAATTAATTACACAGAAGTAGCAAGGGTACAGGCTATTCTACCACATATTTGCATGCTGTTATTTAGTTGCGTTCTAAGACATGGTTCCTGGCTAACAATAAGCAGAATTTATTCTTTTTTCATAAATTGAAAATTAATGTGCCCTACAATTTGGAAAAGCAGAAATTAATAAAACTGAGCCATTAAACCAGCTGGAGACCTGATTGATGTTTTGTGACAATTTTGCTATGGCCTATGTTATTTGGGTGAAGTGTCCATAGGTAATGGCTGTTTTAAGGAACGAAAGCGTATTTGCACCTGTCTGGAGTAGTTCTGTGCAAGAAGTCCAAGCTAGTAGAAAGCAAGTGATGTTTCTGCTTATGTGGCACCTGTTTTTGATTTCAGAGGGGAAACAAAAGAAAATTACTTCAATGGGTGGTGGCATTAAATACAGCTGCTCCCTGGCAGAAAGCATGTTATCTTCCTTTTACCCAAGCAAAAACACTTCTACCTTGCATCATGAATAGGATCAGAGCTCCAGCTGTGCTCTCCCAGGGAAAGAGACAGAAAGGGATGCATTCCCCAAACCTTTCCTGCAGTTATGAAATAAAATTCAATAAGTTTGTCATTTTTATTATGCAGAGGAAGATGGGGATGACCAGAAGGACATTTTTGATGGAGCTGGCAAGAAGAAAAGGTTTCAGAGTAGAAAGTGAGCTAAGGTAGGAAAACGTTTATACGTGTAGAAATGTAGTAATGCTGCTTGAAGCATTCTAATTTAACAAATGCAGTCATACAAGTGACTGTGGTTGAAGTTTTTGCCTATGTATTTGGTGGATATACTTTGCTCTTCCTAGTGTAAAGATTATTCTGAATTTCAGCGGATGTTCCTAAAGCATGGTTTATTTCTGTTCTCTTCTGGAGAGAGAGCTGGCAGAAAACAAACATTAGCAAAATTTCTAATTTTTTTTTTTACTTCTAAAATCTCTGGTTCTAATTTATCTTAAGTGTATTAATGTTAATGTGTCTGCATTTTTCAGTGTGCTACTTCTCACATGGAAAATAAAAACTGTAAGGTGTGAAATTGCAAATGTTTCTCACGGGATATGTTTCTGTGTATTCGTGTAGTCTCACTGGAATCAATGAATCGTGTCTTTAGCTGACCTAAATCAGTAATTGTTTATTTCCCCCTTGAAGTCAGATTAAGATTAATCTAAACTTAATGGCCAATTCCTGAAATGGAAAAAAGTTACATATACAGGAATGGAAAATGTGATGGGTTGACGGGGGCATTTCTCTAGAACATCTCTGGTATTCTAATATTTAATCTTCCAGTTAGTAATACACTGATGTGAGTCTCAAAGTTACTGACTTAACACTTTGGTACAATTTGGAAGACTGGAGAAAAAAACAGGAATAAAATACCACAGTTGCAGCGTTTCAGGATGAAAATATACTCCAGTTGTCTGGTGGTGTTTCAGTAAGCCAACTTGAAGGAAGCCTTCCTCCAAATAGTGCTTTTCATGAGTGCTAGTTTTATCATTTTGCAGTTTTCTGAAAGCTCCGTTATGTAGGTTCTCTGATAATCTGGAAGAAAACCAAGTATTGATTATTTCTCTGTTTCTGTATGCAGATAGTATATAACTGTGTCCTCCCTATAAAAGCTCATTTCCACAGATTTTTCAGTCCCATCAATTTTGAAAGCCTGAGGAAGAAGGGAGGATGAAATAATTTGTAAAGCAAGGTTCAAGCAGGTATTGAACAGAAGTAGGCAATTAGTGTCTGATACAAAACTAATTGAATTCTCAGGGGAAAAAAAAATGAACTGGGCTGTTCCAAATCCTGCATTAACAATCCATTGAGGACTGAGTAGAAGATTTGTCTGGGCTGCTTTGACACACAGTTATTTATTGCCAATATTTCAGACTTTCTGAAAGTTGTATGCAAGGCAGGTGTTATGTTTAATTCCAGCTTAGCTGCTGCTGGGTAAACCAGAACTATTTAACTGTTGATTTTTGTTTTGAAAATGCCAGAGGAAATGCTAAATTTATGTTCTGTGCCAAGCAAAAAGCACAGCTGTACAGGTACCAGAGGAAACTGGTGCACAGCAGCTAAACTGCTGCTGTGAGCATAGTGATGGCAAAGTTCCCAGAGCTGCAGCTTGGTACAAATACATTACATATGAATATTTTATATAAAGTGAAATAAACCACAGGAAGCAGACGCTCTATGTCTCTAACTGATTTTTTTTTTCACTCAAGTAAAGATGTGACAGTTTAATTAAACTAGAACCTAGCAGGGTTAAATAATAATAAAATAATTAGTATTTCATGGAGAGTCACCTAACCTAGACTTGTAATCTTTTAGATTAAAATTAATCGGGATTTTTTTTTCAATGGACTCTGCTCTACAAGTTGCACAATATGGAGAGAAAAAAATTGTGCTATATCGTGACATTTTTCATATTTCTGAAGTATAGTATGCTCGATATATGTCCTATATTTCCAAAATACAGCACATTTAATGCACTGGAGAGTTATATGATAACAGTTTTCTATGGGGTGACTCCAGTATTTGTCATTGTGTTTTGATGAAATCGATGATTATTGTTATGAATCAAGCTCACATGGATAGCACAAGGGGTTTTGTTAATCTTCTAGAAAGCAGTTTGCTTTGAAAGGCTATGAAGTCTGCCTTTGACGGTTAGCACATACCATTTTAAAGCCCATACTAACCAGTTATCTCTACCAGTTGTGTGTGCCCTCTCTGCTTGGACAGGTTGATGGCTTAACATCTTCAGGTGTTACAGAAGGACTGCAAAGCAATCTGTCAGGTCTGTTTGAAATTTACTGTATAGGCACAAGGCTATCACCAGCATGGGCTAGGAGGTGGTTATGGAGGCTTGCAAACGGAGGTGGCTGCCATCAGGACAATTTATGTTCCAATTCCAGGTTTATTTCTGTAAACACTAAGTCAAATAATGACATTGTGCCTTTCCCCTGAGTTTAGAAATTTGTTGACTGATATAAGTTAATTTTGTTATATGTTTCAGAGAAATGAAGGTCCTACAAGTTGCATGAAAATGAAGTTTCTTCCTTTATCTGTTGTCTTTGTGGGTGACAGCACCCTCCTGGGGTGTGTTGAGGGAGAGCAATAAGAATCACTCAAAATTTCCTACCAAGTTAGTAGTTTTCTAAACTTGCTGACGAACATCAGCATGCCAGGGGGAAATTTAGACATCATCCTAAGTATGTATGCAATTTTTTCTTGAAATATAAATTTGTCCCTCTTCGTTATTTTCCTGTGGAAGTTGCAGAACTGTCTTTTTAATCATGAATTATCATGGGATTCTTTCTAACATTCTAGTACATCAACCCAAATTTAGTGTGCTACTGTATTTTTAAGCAATATACACCATATAACCTATTGAACAATAACTCAATCTGTAAATTTTATATTCACTAAATCAATATATCAGTTTCGTAAGATACTGGCCTCTTAGTAGCAAGGAAGTGGTCTTTAGATGAAGTGCATAATTCATAAGATTTAAGTCATGAACATTTGACAATGCCACATGTAAGGAGTGTAATGCAAGTACAGAAAAGTTAAATTTACAGAAAGATATTACTAGCTGTAAAGCTTTAAAGTCTTATCGTTAACAGACTTTTTAATACTCTAAAGCTTTCATTTGTTGATCAGGAATATTGGGAAGGGGCTGTCAGGTATAGTTAAGCAGGCTTTTCATTATGGTACTTCTAGTGTAAGCCAAATATTTTCAGAGCGGTAAAAAAATGTGTAATAGGATAGTGTCTTATGGAAGGCAAGTGATGCTGAAAGAAAGAAAATACTGCACTTACAGGAGCTGTCAGGCTAAAGTCTTTCCTCAAAGCAGATTCAGTGCCTGGAATAGATATGCTGTTATATGAAAATGCAACTGCTTCCCACATCCTAATGTACAATATACACCATGATTTTCAGGAAGTGCATCGTAAGTCAATATGGAAATAGCAGCTCTGTATCTGTGTACAGTTGGGTTCAGGAAAAAAGAAAACTTCTTTTTGTGTGCTTCTTGACAGTGAATCTGTCACTCATATTGTGGCCGAGAACAACTCTTACCCAGAGGTGCTGGACTGGCTGAGAGGACAGACTGTGAGAGACAGCTCCAGGTTTGAACTACTGGATATCTCCTGGTTCACAGCCTGCATGGAAGCGGGAAGACCAGTTGATTCAGAAATGAAGTATCGTCTCATGGTAAGACAGATCCTTCAGTGTGAATACAGTGACATTCAAAATGAATGACTGGTTTTTCTTTTTCTTTTTTCTTTTTTATTTTTTTTTCCTAAAACCAGACACGTTTGTGATATAATTTTTGAATTTAAAAACTTTTGTTTCCCTATAGTTTACATGAGTAATTAACACAGTTTTAATAGATTAAAAAGACGTTCCATACCCTCTATATCAGTGTCTGGTAAAGCTAAGCTACTATGCTGTCACATGTTACAAACTGGTAATATAAATCATCCCTATTAAAAGAAGGATGCCGTTGAAGGGAAAACATCCATCAATGAAGCACTCGCTGTTGTTGTGGTGCTTGTGGTATTTCCACAAATACTTCAACATCATGGTAAACATCCTACTGAGAGCAGTGTGTTTTAATGGGCTCCTGATGGAATACTTTGCCTCTTCAAAACAATACAAAAAATATTAAAGCCCTTGCTGTTTTGAAGTGATCAGCTAACCGCTGGGCCCTTGAAAAACCTGTGAAATGAAGTCCTGAGACTGCAGTCTGTGGACGTGTGTTTACAAGCTTGGCGTCATCAAGTAAAACTGTGCTAAGGAAAAAAAGTTTTATTATATCATATTATCTCTCAATGGGAACTGGTAAGTCAGAGGATGTTGCGAATGGCAGGCTGATTATTTGATGAGTTGTGTTTGACCTGGAAGCAATGGATGATGACACATTTTCCTCTGATCTACGTCTGACAAAATGATGTGCTGATTTCTCAAATTGGAGCATAGTGTGACACAGTCCTATTGCATCCCCCTAGCACAGGCTGTAAATGCTGAGGGTGCGGTAGGGGTCCCTGGGCGCGTGGTGCGATGGCAGCACGTGCCGCTGGTCCGTGAAATAGACCCTGTGCTGGAGCAGGATGAACCTGTTCCCTTGTTTTGCGCGTCCTCATTCGTGCCTCACAGTGATGGATTTAGTGTGCACTGGTGAAGATATTGATTCATGTGTCAGGAGAATCACAAGTCTGATCTAAAGTGATCTGGAGTCAAGTGAGGGATTCCTGCTGGTTTCTGAGGGTCTGGGTTAGTCTCCATGTAAACTGTGACCCCACTGCAAAGCGATAACTGGGAAACTCATAAACACTGGGACCATGGCAGGATCCACAGCGTGTACCTTCCTGTGAGGCAGAAGATGCCTGAATATTTAACAGCAGTATTGCAGTGTTTGCTGCTTTTTCATCCTGATGTTTAGATTATGAAGGATGATTCATAAATACCACCTTTCCCCAAGAAAAACTGTAGCTCCTGATTCATTTTTTCAGTCATCTTTCATTGCCAGAAACTATTTTCCAGGATTTTACATGTAAGAATTACTGTTTAATAACACTGCCGGGGGGAGGAGTGAATACACCAGATGGAGCTGTCGCTCTCAGACTCAGCATAATTCTATGACAGAATATGTGTTTATATTTGCAATCTTTCCAATGAAGTATTTTTGCAGTGTATTTATAATATTTTCAGTGAATTTGCTGGAGGGAGAATAGAGCAAAGAAATTAATGCAAATGAGGAAAAAAAATGGAAAACCTTGTAACTACTGCATTATGTAATCTAGCAGGCAAATAGATCATAAAAATATAAATAAGTTCTCTAAACAAGAAATAAATCCAAAACGTAAACAAAATCCTGTAAACTCTGAGTTTCAAATCAAGATTAAAATTAAGCAAAATTACTCTTTATGTACATTCTTAATTTCAGTGGTGCATGAAAACCTGTAGATTCAGATATCTCAGAAAATATCTTTTCCTAGACTTTCTTTTCAAAGCAAAAAATGCCTTTGTCTTCAACAATGTTGAAGCTTCCTCTTTTGATCAGTGTGAAAGCTACTGCAAGTTGAACTACCTTAGTTTTCTTTTATGTATGAAAGTCCTTTTGGAATACCACTGGAGCAGAAACTTCTGAAAAAGGTAGCAGCACTGTCAGGACATCATCGTTATACTTTGAGACTGGCTCTGCAAATAAAAGCCTCTGTTTTTATTGAAACAAAAAGATTTCATGCTAATAAATGTAGGGCACAATAAGTAAGCCAGTGACAGCTGTACTGTTAACTATAAAACTTATAGTTAAAACCAGTCTTAATTGTATAGTGACTCTAAAGCAATAAACATTTTTGTAAAGTAAACAAGGGAAGAAGAGAAATTATTCTAGAAGTTCAGCAAATTTAAAACTAATCTTATTGTTGCAGTCTCACCATGATTATTCTTTTTTTTTTTTCTGCCCTGAGAAATGAGGAAAGATTGAAGTAAAGGTTAATTTTCTTTTTGAGTACTAGACCGAAGTTGTGCATAATGTATTTTAATTGTAGTTTCACTGGAGACAAATTTGGTCCATTATATCAGTCTTGTAAAACGTGAAATGAAAGTGAATTAGAAACCTTGAACTCAGGCTACATTGTTAATGCCTTGCAGTGGGGAATGTTTTGGGTGAAATCTCATCTAGGTGTAGGTTAGTGGTAAAATTCTCATTAATATCAATAGCAGATTTCATCTTTCAGATCTTACAGTAGCTGATTTGGAAGGTTGTTCTTCATTCAGGACATTTGTTTTAATGCATCACTGAAAAGAAATTTCCTTCTCCATGCAAAACAAGGGGAACAGAGTCAGAGTTACAGACCATTAGCTAACATATTAATTGCAACTGTCGCTAAAGTACAGCTTTCTGTTGCTCAGAATGATCTGAGAGATGCTCTGGTGTTAGTGATTTATAGAGTATAAAAGGTTGGGTGACCAGATCTAAGATGGTCTGAATTTTTATTGATTCATTTGGTAACAGTTGACTTTTATAGTTAGTAGCCATCATTTAATTTAGTAGGCTATGCAAGCATGGTAGCCAAACATCCGCTTTAAAGGGAAATCAAAATATTTCTGGCAAAGAAATGCCTTTGCCCAGAGACACCTTTCCCACCACAAGCAGATGGATTTTCTGGACAATAGCAGGACATGGATGTTAGTATGTACGCAAGAGCATCCCCGCATACTAGAAAGTAGTGCTTCCCAGGTAATGGTAAACAAAGAGGCAGAGGGGAAACTTTCAGAGGGATAAAAAGGAAGATTCATAGATTCATAGATTTCTAGGTTGGAAAAGACCTTATAGATCATCGAGTCCAACCATCCCTAAACCCCATTAAACCATATCCTCAAGTAGATCATCCACCCTATTCTTAAACACATCCAGGGATGGGGACTCAACCACCTCCCTGGGCAGTCTATTCCAGTGGCTGACAACCCTTTCAGAGAAGAAATACTTTCTAACATCCAACCTGAATCTCCCCTGACTAAGCTTATGCCCATTTCCTCTTGTTCTATCACCCATCACTAATGTAAAGAGCCCTTCCCCTACCTCCCCACCATCTTTCCTCAAGTATTTATAGAAGAGAGCCATAAGTGGGCTGGCATCTTCAGCAGCCTTAGGAAGTGTGCTGTGACTGTCTCTCTTCTGCCTTTTCCTCAGTCAGAACCCAATAGTTGTTAGCTAAATCTTTTCCTTTCTGAAAAAAAAAAAAAAAAATTACTTCAACAAAGGATTTTCCTCCACATTAGGACAAGGAAGTACCACATCTTTTGATCCCTTGCCATGTCATGTGACGGGCAACTCATTTAACATTTTCCAGAGTGTCTCAGTCTGTTGCCTCATGAAGGAGAGAGGCTTTAACTAACGGAAGAAGTCCTTCATGCTGACAGTCACAGTTTCTCAGAAAATAAAATGAAACTTCTGAACTGGCTGTCTTCTCTTCATAAAATGCTGGATGTCAGCTGAATTTATTATTTGGTCAATGCTGTCTGGACTTTACAAAGCTGCTGGCTGTTGAATAGTATCATCTGACACTGTCTCTAGTATCTGTGCACCTTGTTCACTGTTGCTTCATTTTATCTCTCTTTGTTATTTCCCTATGTCATTATACTTCTTCGCTTGTGTATTAAAAAAAATAGTTTCACAAAGAATGAAGTAGTCTCCTACAAGATTAATTCCAAAATGAAGCCTCTCTGCTGTGCAAACTGATGCTAGTGGTGCCGGCTGATTTTTCCGCTTATGCCATGTGGTAAATGTCACTGTGAAGGAATGGCAGTGACACTTGTTACTGCAGCCTGGATGGGGGTACAAACTCCAACTTGCTCTAGCAATTGAGTAGCCTACGTATTTGGATATTTTTCCATGTTTGCCCCTGCATAATTTACCATAATTTCATTTTAATGCTGTGGAGATATCCACCCCCCAAAAAAACGAATTTTCGTGCTTAAATTTTTCTCATATCGGTAGTTCTTTCTTCCCAGTACTATGAATTATTTTGAGGTAGTGTAAGTTTCCAGGATTGCTCGTTCTACACTCTAATTGCTACTGGATGAAACTTTAGGTTTGTCCCATAATCTGTGCAAATGATTTTATCCCATCTGGTCTTCCCACCAAAAAGCAATGTAAATCCTGTTGCTATGTTCTGATGATGATAAGAGATCATCTCAGCAGTTCTCATGCAGACGTTATAATATTCCCTACAAATCAGACTATAGTAATTACAGTTTGCTAGATGCTTTTGCTGTTGATCTCTAGCCAGCTGAAGTTTCTTCTATTGTTTAGTATAATCAAGTCCTGTTAATTAAAAGCATAACTATTGCTGATTCAGAAAAATGCTCAAATATCTTTGCTAAGGCAGGAACAGTATGTTTGTGTGCCAGTCTACCACCCTCTTAAACAGAATTTCTGCATTAATTTTGCTCTCATCCACTGTGCCATGTAATGCTACATGTAGGGCTCTTGTTCTTTGTGTGTCTATGTTCTAATGAAGATACTAGCTTACTTGATATTCTATTCAGTAATGTTCTGTTTGTTCACAGTCTTTGCAGCTGGCACTATCATTTCAAGCAGTATATTAGCTGTAATCAATCATAGTTTATATGATTTAAAATCAATTTTAAAGTATAATTCATGAACGTGTGCAAAAGTGGATGAGTTGTGCTGTTGATCCTGGCTGAAACTCATTTTGGTTATTCCCAAGAGTGGTCCTACACATACAATAGCTTCCTTCCTTTCAGTGTATGCTGTGAAAAATGCCATATGATTCACTGTTCTTTCAGCTGTGCAAGCAAATGCCTTTTTGTGTGTGTGTGCGAATGTTATTCAACTACTCTACATCAAATACAAAGGCAATTTAGCATGAAATTATATGTGGGGGGTGTGTGAAGGCACATACATGTATTTATGGGTTTGCCTAGCACAGATGCTAGCTTTATGTCTGCATGCCTTGGGATACAGGGAAGAAAGGGCTCATTGTTCCATTATTGGGGTGAAAATTTCCTCTGTGTATCTTTGATATGTTTTTTTGTTGTTGTTGAACCATTTCCTTTTGGATAGTGCAATGCAATACGTTTTTGACAGATCTGCCAAATGTTTTTGGATAAAATGACAAATAGCAAAAAATTACACAGAAATACTGAGAACACTTTGGGTGTTTCCAAGGTATTTCAGATTTGTGTACTTTTAACGAAAGCAAAGATATTAAAGGACTGGGCATATAAAGCAGCAGAAAAGCTGGTGCCAGGTTGTCTTTTTCCAGTTTCCCACTGGTCAGGATACTTACATGTTGAAGACTCACGCTCAAGATTCTCTTTTGCCAATTGGGACATGACTCTCTGTATCCTGCCATTCAGGAGAATTTCCTTCCCACCCCACTGGGATGGGTTGCCCACAGACTTTTTCATTGATGTTGGTCAATTTTGCATGGAGCAAAACTAGAGGAAATGCCAACAAGGATGTAGATAGCCTGGTGCTTGTGAAACTCCATTTAAGATTTGGCATCTGGCTCCTTTTCCTTGCTGCACTGAAAACCTAAAAATGGTGTCTGAATTGGATCAGCATGTACGGAAGGGGCTGAGTGCAAAACCACATTTATAAGGTGAACGCTGTTGAATGAAAGGATGAAGATGACTCTTCTATGGCTGTTTGTAAATGTTTCCTTTGCTTTATAGTTACCCCAAAATAGAACATTTAGCTTAATGAATTAAATCCAAACCAAAAAAGGCTTCTTTCATTTTACCTGGAAGAGGGGGAAAAAGTTTATTTTTAAGTCATACAAAAATTTTTCCTCCACCACTGACTTTAGCTACAGATTAAAAAAGTCAGTTATTTGAGCATCTCTATCTACTAGTTTTTTTTCTCCTTGATCTGGTATCCCTGATCTGATATTGAATCATCTAGTGTTTTCTGGAAAACCTCTGTTCTTTCAAGCTTATCCGCTCTTAGAGCTTTGTAGTTTTTCAATGCTGCAATAGAGAGACTTTTGGTTGTTTTTTTTTTTTTTTGAATGACAGTGCCATTGAAAACTCCCTGCAAGAACTTACTTCAGAAAATGAAAAATCCTAGTAATTACCAGATAAACTGGTATTATCAGTGCAGCCAATGTGAAATTAAATGTTTTTCCTAGGAAGTTGGTAGGAGCATCATTATTCTTTTACCTTTTCTTTAAAGGTACATATTTTGGGCTCATGAAATGTATTTTTGGTATTTTAAGCCACTTGGTAGGTGTGTCACCAACGCTTCTCCCTTTTTTTTTTTCCTTGTTAGGAACAAGTTCAGTCTCCTCCTTTGAATACACCTGAATCAGAAGTGCCGTTTATTGCAAGCAAAGTATCTCAGTATTCATGTCAAAGGAAAACAACTTTAAGTAACTTCAACGAGAAATTCACGGTAATACTTACTCTATCCATGAAATAAAAACTAGAAGTAAAATAATTAATACAGTACTTGCACTAATATTTCCTATGGCACCCTCAGCAAATTCATAAGTTAAACAGGCAGCACAATGATAACAATTTTAAAAAGTTATAAATCTGCCATACTTAAATTAGAATTGAGTGTAAGCTTAATTGCATCCTTTAAGCATTGCTGAAAGCTTAACACAGTGGATCTTTAAATACACTATTAGCTTGTAAACGCATGAATTTTTAAAACAAATGATAGAATAACATTCTGAAAATGTCTTTTAGCGTTTCATTACAGTCTTATTTGACAAGTTTGAAATAATAAGCAAAAGTTTGGTTTAGGTCAGTTCAAGGTACTTCACAATTGCTGTGCTGCCTTTTCTTTTACCTAGGTGTTTATTTCTTTAATGTGTGGTTTTAAGTTTCAGGTTTTCATAATTGCTTAGTTATCAAAACAGATTACATGACCAATGTAATTACTTCGATATGATAAAAAAATAACCCTTAAATTTTCTAGTTAAATAGAAATCTTAGAGACTGTCATATATCCTATTTACTGCTCATAATATTACACAGTTTAATGGGTGTGAAGAACCTGAGTCATCTGGTCAAAATTCCTCTTACGTTATTGTGCCTAATGGCTCCTCTTGGCTGGCTCTAGATACTCAGTGAAAACTATACAATAGGAAACATTTGACACAGAGACTCTAGTGTAGTATAGTCTGAATAAATCTGGCATGATCACATTATACGTTTCAACTATAATGCCTCCTCATCTTCTTAAAGTTTTATTATTTATTTTGTTGTTATTTATAACTTTTCTGTTTTTACTTTTTGTGTGTATGCCTATAAATACAAATCTTTCAAGTAAATATTATTTGTAAGATCTATATAAAAATAATAACAGCAGATAACAGTAATTTGAGAATAAAAAACATTTACAAGGTAAATACTAAAACCTCTGGGAATTCAGTACTGAAGATAAACCTAAGAGCAACTCTGAAATGTCTTGATCTGGGAAATCACAGTTAAAAATTAAACAACCTAAATTTTGCCTTGTAGTGATGCTTTGAAATAATAGTCAGTTATACCAATTATATAATGGTGTTTATGGTACTCAAGTAGGTTAAACAGTTTGCTTATTTAAATAAAATTTCCCTTTTTGAGCAACCTGATGGGAGCCTGAGGTTGCACTGGAGACCTCCCAAGCTCCCTTCCAACCCCAATGATTCCGACATTCCCCACACTGCTTCTTTTGAAATGACTGCTGTGCCCCACCTCCTGCTAGAAAAACAGGGCTGTGAATGTTGCCATTTAACCTCTTGAAAGCAGTCATTCTTTTTCACTGTTTACAAATATGCACTGCTGTAGGGGAAGATGTCAGGCCAAATATAGTACGATCCAAAGATTCTGTAAAACACCAGCCTTAGAGAAATAGAAATTAAATGCCTTAGTTCTCCACTTCCTGAAAACAGTGGAATGTAGTAGTGTGTTGTTGAGTTTTCTGTAGTAGGACATTTTGTCAGTCATTCTGAAGGTAAAAAAATAAAAGCAGTTGGGATGGATAATGCCAAAGTACAATGGCTACTCCTAGAAGGCACAAAATTGTTGATTTTTAATTATCACCAATGTTTTGAGCACAAAAATGTCTAGAATAAGGTAGTTCCCTTTTTAGTGATACCTTTTAAAATTATTTTTAATTTTTGAAATATCTGGTATCTATTTGTACATTTACACAGTATTTTTCCATTTTCAAAGACTGAGTACCGTAACTCTAGTGAATATGTAGTTTGTCTTCTAGCTATTGAATTCCTGAATTTAGTCCAAGATTCAGTTAAAATGAAAGCTATGATAGCAGCAATATATTCATTGAGTGATTTCTGTAATACCTGTGTTTCCAGAGAGACAGTCCCTAAATTACTTCCAGGTTTATCATTGCAGCAGTCTTAATGTCAGAGTACAACTTGTATTTGATAAATGAATTCAGCTGAACACATTGAAAGCAGGGTGGTTCAATGACTGAAGCACTGAGACTCCCTTTTGTTATCCTATATATCAAACGTTTCTGAGTCTGGGTAGAAATTAGGTTTCGTTGTGACAAAGGTGGCAGTTTTTCATCCTTGTACTTTGAGAGTACCTGTTCTAAGTTCTTGCTGTATTTTATTTCTGGAGGTGGTCCTGGACAAGCTGATAATGCCTATGAGTCTGTCTAGCATCTGCATCTTGACAGTTGTAATGTAGCTTCTTAGGGCTCTTGCTCTTCTTCCCTACAAATGAAAACTGCAATGACAGCTGAAGGCTTGGCTGTTTATGGACTGCAAGAGCTGGCCTATTGCCTGCAGGCCTGCTAGTTAGTCTACCTAATGTTGCAGGAGCTGGATTTTCAGTTTTGCTGTTGTTTTGTTGGTCTTGTATTAAACCTGTAATTCATGTTCTCAAATAAGTGTTCCAAAAGATTTTTTTCAGTGTGAGCACTTAGCAAATGCACTGAAGCATTGGCATAATTCGCTTGTGCATGCTGTAGGCATGCATTAAATAACATATTTTGGCTGGCTCAATGCCGTACATTCTGAAAACTAGGTCCAAACCATCTTGAATTATGTGTTGATGATAGTATTTTGTTATAACTTCTTTATTCTTTGAGCCACAGTTGTTCTTTTTTTCTTACAGATTTTCTGTTTTCTTTGGTTATCTTGAAAGAATTTTTTTTCACCTTGCCTTCAACAGAGACATAAACCTATTAGTTGCTTATGCATTCTTAGATGAACTCTTGGATTCCTCCTTTTACTGGACTTTACCCTGATACCATGCGTCAAATTCTGCTTTCAAATGAGTACTAGTTATGTTTGACATTTTTTAGTCCCTTCAGAAGAGCAGGAAAACAGTCACTAATAAGCAGTAATGTGCATACAATGAGGCTTTGAATGTGGTGATTTCTTGAGATAGACACTTTTGGAGACTTGATTTCTGGAGAAATTGGTAATTAGTAACCAGTTTTAATCTTGAGTCCTGTTCTGTATATATTTTACCATGAAAGACCATGTGTTAAAATCAAATAGCAGAGATACTTGATGAGAGCTCATGAGGACAATTTGGTGGTTTAGCACAGTAGATGCAGTTTCTATGTTCAACTGTCCCATGTTTACTTTCTATTGTAATAGCCAGAAAATAACTTACAGAGCAACAAATGAATTTTACATCATGGACGAAGCTACAGAAGGATTGGCAGAGACTGTGCAGGTGTGAAGGTTTCATGACTGTGTTCAGTATGGGGCAAATCCTACCTAAATCCTACCTAAATTTTTTATGAGCTGTTGAGTAGTAGAGAGACCTGTTGTATGAAAAATAGATTAAGTATGTCAAATTGCATGCCATGGAAGAGACAGCGTCATGATGTGGCAGTTCATGGAGGAGAAATGCAACCGCTTCAGACTTGTGGGGCCTCATGCAGGCTTTGAGTCACTGTGTGTCCTCGTGGTACATAGGTTGATAACCACTGCTGATTTGGATGATGCAGGAATACACCTGAATGCATAGCCCTGACTCCACAGGTGAACTGTAGCTGTTCAGATGGGTAAAGGTGCAAAACAAAAGGGCAAATCATTTCACCAGAGACTATATCTTAGCATGTTTCCTTTCTGTTTGTCTTAAAGTTCAATGTTATTATGAAATATAATATTCCAATATTGTTCTCTGGTTCATTTGTAAATAGCTAGCCATTCTCCCCCTCTCCCACTGAAAATATACACTTGAGGGCTGCATTGTGTTTTCTTGTGGTAGAATAAATGGAGTCATTCTGCTGTGCCCGAGAGGGGTTATTGGATTTGAATATTAATACCAGACTGCAATAAAATTCAGAAAGACATTCTTCTGTGAGGAAAATACAGTTTAATTCTTACCGAAGAAACTAATTAAGTCAGAAGCAAATGGTTCTGTGATTCTGAGGCTTATTGCTAATGCTACTGAATGTTACTCTGCTTTGGCTGTTACTCATGGTAATGAGAATGTGAATGCTTAGCATGGGAAAAACACCTGATTTCCTTTCCACTCTGTTAGGATTATATTTTTTCCTCCTTTTTATTTTCTCTTCTTTTGTACCTACAGAAACATATATCAGTTATGCCAGTGGCTCAAGCATTTATTATTCCATTTTAAAACAGACCTCAGGAGAACCTCAACTTTAATTTCTTAATAAACTTGGGGGCTCTACAGGTAGAAAACCACTAACTGAATGCATACCCTTAGTAACATGTATGGTCTTACTGCCATAGCTTACTTCAGTAAGAATTCTCCAGAAAGTACATCAAGGAGGAAATATTTCTTCTCATTTTTAAGGTAAGTGGGAGGGTGCTCCCTAAAATACAGACAGAATATAAATACACCTGCAGCTTTCAGCAACCCAAATTTGTTTGTATGCATTAAGTCCATATTGCTTTCTTTGACCATATTAGTATGTGTAATATACATTTAGTGTTTTATGTTTCTTATTACACTGTATCTTTTTATCTAGGGCAGTGTTATGTGATTGACACCCTAACTGCATTTTTGTGCTCTGTCAGCAAATCTTTTCTCACAATTGTCTTGTTTTCTTTCACATTATGTGGAAAAATATGAAAACTTCTCAAGAGTACCATTCTTCTGTTGTAAGAAATGAACCTGTTGTTATTGGTTAATACGAGGGGCAGCTGGAGCTAACAGATATTTACTTCTAATAACAGTGTGTATACAAGGACCCTGAGATTGTGTACATTATGCTATTACTGTTATTCTCTCAGTTCCTTTGTTTCTCCAGCTGATGTAAGATGATGTGATAAATTCATTTGACCTGGGCAAATATTGTGCTTTTCAGTTTAGAAACCAGAAATAAAATTTTAAAAAGGTCAGATTGAACAAAAATGGATCATTTAATTTATTTGGAAATCAAATAGCACAAGTCAACATTACAGGTTGGCTCAAATTGCTTAATTCTCCTTGAAGTAAGCACCTGAAAGTATTTATTTTCTCTCTCTCTGTATACAAAAGGTATTCACATACCCTATGTCTCTTCCCATTGACACATGAAATTAGAATTTACACTGGGGAAAGTGAGAAGAAAATTATTTGCATGGATTGTTCATTCTGGATCTCTTTAAAATCATGTTAGTCAGTTTTGAATGGACACCAGCAACAGCAATGTGATGAGAACTAGGACCAACCTTTGGATTTATGACTCACTAAATGAACTTCAAGTACAAAGTAGTGATTGAGAGGAAAAGCAATTTAACTCGAATTGCTGTTCTGAGTATAACAGTCCTTCAACGAGGTATCAGGTAGGTTTGGGTTTTTTTTTTTGGTTTAACACACTTTGCTATTTAGCTTTTTGGTGGATTAAGTTCACCTGTACAACGGTATGTTATTATTTTTTTATTTGTGCTGCTATAGCATTTACAGGCTCAAGTAAGATAGAGGCCTTTTTTATAAGAGATGCTGTACAAACACATTGTAATAGAGAATTCAAGCCCTGCAAAGTTCATAGCCCTAATAGACAGCAAATGAAAGATAGCAAAGGAACAATGGCAGGGAAGTCTGTAGCATCTTTCCAAGGTCCCACAGCAGAGGAACAGTGGGTGTTGGCACGGGAATAAGACAAGTGCCTGGTCCATGAAGCTGCAATGCTTTCTTTGAAAAACAGATCAGATTTAAAATATGCTCTTGGTGTAGTATAATATTGGTGATTTCTGTCCTCGCAGTCTTAAACTGAGGTTATTACAGACTATTTTGGAAGTAGCGATGGAACTGCTTTGACAGTCTTGTTGGAACAAGCAGAGAGAGCACGAAGCATGGCATGGGACTGTTAGCTTCTTTTGCTTTTGTCAGTGTGACTTATGTGCTCTGATATTCATATTGAAAGTTATTATTGAGTTAGCTGTTCAGCAGACAAAAACCAGCATAGCATTATTGATCATTATTTTTTTCCAAGAATCGTTCTCATATATTAATTGAGAATCTTGCTGTTTGTCTTGATTTCAATCTTGTGTTTTTTAGCATTTATAATATAATACTTTAGTATGCATTTTTACATGCGGAAGATGCTTACTGGTAACTTTGCTTTGTTAATCATATTTTATCTTATTAGGTTTTAAATACCAGATATTAAATGAGCTTCAAAATTTCTGTCAGTATATCCATCCTCTTCCTTATTTTTAACATAATTCAACCAAATATTTGTGTACTTCTGTATCTAACCTGCTGGGACCTGGAAGTCCATTCCATCCCCATATTTTTCCATAGCTCAAGTCTCACCAACATATATTTCACAATTTCAGACATAGATGGAAAATTCGCAATAACTGAAGAACTGAAATGCAGCCCAGCTATCTTTCACATTTTGTTAGAGCAGTCCCTGCAGAATACTCTGGAGATTATAAAAATCCCACATGTTGGAAATCTTTAGAAATTTAGTTTCCTATTAAACTAGTACCTTTTAAACAGGCAATCTGAGTATTGATCTGATTGATAAAAAGATGGTGAGGTGCTTACTGTAAGAAGTATGAAGGTTTAGAATAAAGGAAGGGTCAGTAAGCTTTACTTTTGACATCACCATAAGCAGATTTCACCAGAGATCTAATAGATTGCAAGCTTTTTCTCAGCTAATAAAGGAGTTTCATGTGCTTTTCCCCTCTGGAATACTATTCAATATGGACTATAGTGTTCAATAGACAGCAATGCCACTTGGAGATCAGTTACTTTCTTTTTTTAAAGCAGAAAGATTTTATCAAAAAGGATGTCAAAAGCAGTTTTATGCAAAAAGACAGATCTGTAATTAATTGCAGCATTTGCAGGCAGTGTTTCGTACAGGGAATAATGAATATTCAGTACTATTTAATTGTTTATTTACAATAGCTTAATGAGATTTACAAAGGCAGGAAACACTGAAATATGCAAACTAGAATGATAAAAATGCTTTGATTATATTTTCTTATTGACTGTCAACAGCTTTTGAGTAAAAAGCTACATGTGATTGTCATTTTCAATAATGGTGCTGACACAGCTTCTTTGTAAACCGCCCTCCTACCAGCAGAAAGGGACTATACCTCTCTAAACCAGCAGTGGTACTGGTACATGCAGACACATTTATTATAATGGCTGGTTATTCATTGTAGAATACATCTATTTAAATGTGCATATGAGAGGCTCCTTCTTGGGAGTGAGAAAAAACATCCCTAGACTTTCTGAGCTTCCTAGTCAAGAAGACAACTTTGCCAGTCTCTGTCATGACTAGATATTGCTGAGGAGATACTTCTGAGAACTGTTTTCTGTCTATGTATTTGTCTGTACAGACTATTTTGACAAGAAGGTAGCAACTATATCTTTTTGGTTCTATTCCCTGATTAACTCTGCTACTCTTAACTGGAGTAAGAAATTTCTTGCCAAACACTGCTTTCTTGAGTATTCATGTGCACAGATTTGAAAGAGAAAAGAAAGCAAAAGAAATCATAATTTTGTGACTGTAAACCTCACTTGAAGCAAGAATTAGAATCTTTTATTACTTAGAAGGAAAGAATCTTTGAAGCTGATAAGAGTGAAAAGAATAACAACTTGAGAGAACATCCAAAAAAAACCCACAGAAGAGGAATATCTGACTTCTGTCACCCCACATGTAAAATATATATTCCCCATTTGCTTTGCAGTACTGTGTATGCTGTATTTGTTCTTCCATATGCAAACTGGGATGGATCTATGCTGCTTGTGACCTCAAATTGGCAGTTTCCCCTTTTTCTGCATTAGTTGTCTTTCTAAATGGGATCTATAATGTGCACCTGTCTTTAACTAGAAAGTATGTAATTAAATACAACGTAATCTGTCAAGCAAATAAAGATCTTAAATGTGGGGAAAAAAAATAAAAAAGAATAGAAGTTCAATAAATCCAACAATTAGCCACTGCAAGAGCTTTAAAGATAGCTTGAAGGAAGCTAAGGTTTTGAGCACTGTTTTTTGTAATAGAATGTTTTTGGTGTGTGTGGTTTTTTGTTTTTGTTTTGTTTTTTTTTTTTCTTTCTCAAAGGAGCATTCTCCCCCTCTCTTTGATTCCTTATACCTGAGGGCTAGCTGAATGTAAATACTGGTAGAAACTTCCAAATCAAGCATCTTCTTAACCAGCTCTCTCTTTGAAGAGGTCTTTCATGAAATGTTATGAAAATGGAATTGCACAGCACTTACTAATCAGGGTAGCTGATAAATAAATATGCAACTAAAGGAAGGATTCTTCCAGTGAAGATGGACAACAGATGACTGATCCTTACAGAGATCAAGGAGTGAAGTTATACTGATGATACAGAACAAAGCAAATTCTCTGTAGCAAGCCCTAATTAATTATTTTTATATGCTTTAATATGGTAGCACAGGGAAAAAAGAAAGGAAAGTGGAGTTGTTTTGTTCAGCTAAGGTACCTATTTCTTCTAAAGAGATACTAGCAAACCAGTTAAGATTTCATTTTTTTGATTTGTTAAGAGGAAAGTTTTACAAATCCTAGGGTCAGTAGAGACAATGTTTTCTTGAAGATTCTTTTTAAAACCTTCATTTTGCTTCAGTGAGACTATAGTGTTTTTGAACAACACATAAGATGGTCCATTTTTTTAGAGCTGATTGAACAATGAAATGTAGTATGTAAATAATCTACATTTATTGTGAAAAGTACATTTAATTTTAAGAAGTTGTTCTTTATTAATGATTTAAATGATTGTAACTCAGGTGAAATATTTTTGCTGTTGTTTAAATCATGCCATATTTCTTCAACGCAAGGTGACAGATGCTGTTCTCAGCTCCACAGATGTAAGAAATGAATGACTTCACTGGATTTGCTGTCACATCAGTTAGTAAGCTTGGAACTGACTCTAGTTCACCTAGAAATGTTACACATGTAGCGTTCAGGATGCGAAAGGCATTTTGGTTTTTACCTGGCTTTATTTTCCAATATAGGTCACATTAATGATAAGATAAAAATTAAAGTAAAATCTAAAATTATTTTTCTTTAAACTGTATAATGATACATTTAATTACAAATGCAGTTAAATCTGAGCCTAAATGTGAACAGTGATCATAAATACTGAGGGCAGGAAAAAGCTGTTTAATCTTATTCTTTACTACTATCCACTTCAGTCATTGTTCCAGTAAGCTATTTGCTGCCTCTTGATATCTGTATTACAGGGTGTTACTCACCCTTATTTCAAAAACATTTCTGAACAGACACTTGGACTACAGCTCTGTGAAGTGATAATTGCAGGCAGATGCACACTGACAGCCACTCCTTTGTTATTTTGTAATGCCTCGTGAAGAAACAGGACTAAGTTGGGAAACAGGAAGGATATGCAGCAACTGATGTAGTGGAACATATGGCTCTTTCAAGGCTGGGATCTGTTAGCTGCTCTTGAGAGACAGGCTGAAGAGTAAGAAATGGGGTCTCTGGCAGTGTGGGAGCTTTGCAAGGCTGGCTTGTTTCTGGTCCATACCTAGCCTGCCCTGTGCCATGGGGTACCAAAGCATTCCAAACAGCCAGGTGCGGGATGCGTTTTAGATAAATATTTTGAACAGTCAAAGTCTCTTCTGGAAATGGTACGCTCTTAAAAATCTCTTAAGAAACCACTTAATTTTGCAGTCTTGAAAGTTTTTGAGGTTTTGTGCAAGATCTCATTAGGAATTCGGATTTCCAGCTGCTAATCAGCTGCAAGCCTTCATAAGATCTTATCTTAGGTTGTTCACAAACGTTTTTTTGCAGCAATTTTTGTCTCCCAAAATATAGTATTTTACGATGGGAAACAAAAACCCTACTTCTCTTCTCTACCACTGTGCGATCTGTTCCCTGCATTTAATTTCTAAAAATTGCTGCGTGATGTCTCTTTTTTTTTTTTTCCCTGTGAGGGAGAATTCAAAGCTGCGTAAATTACATATGGATAGTTGAAAAAAAAACAAACACCAACTTGTACTGGCAATCTCCAGGTAGATTTGAGTGCAATGTCAAATAAACTAAGCCATGGGTAGCTGAAGAATCATAAAGAAAAGGCTTTTCTCTTTGTGTAGGTCATACATCTCAAAAATGAGGAAAAAGCAAGTTTATTCCTTAAGTTACTAAACAGAAGCATGGTTACAAGTTCAAAAAGAAGGAGGAGGTTCCCAGTATTTCCAGAGACTCTTATCTGGTTGTGTCTGAACTGTCGTGTACTGACTTGCTGAATTTCTAATGTCGTGTACTGACCTGCTGGATTTCTAATGTTTGGGCACAAATCTAAAAATTAGGGTGCTATTTTGTGTTGATTTATTAGATCTGCATAAAATACGGAAAGTGTCTCTCTCAAAAGATTTTAAAGTTTGGCCTTTTTACAGATCAGAATCTTTTCCCACGTTTGTCTCTAAAATACAATTTTTATGATACCTGGAAAATTTCAAGTGGTTAGAAAATTATGCTGGTTTATTTTTAATGAACTTTGTCTTTTCACTCTGGTATGAAGAAATCATTCTTGAATTAGCATACAAAGTAACCTTTCTAAGGAGTATACGGAATAGTTTAAGCTTTTATTAAGCTTTAACTTTTTTTCTATACCTCTCCGCTCCCCTGTCTCCAGGATGCCTTTGAGATAATGGCTGAAAATTATGAGTTCAAAGAAAATGAAATATTTTGCCTGGAATTTCTGAGAGCAGCTTCTGTGCTGAAATTTCTTCCATTTCCAGTAACCAGAATGAAAGATATACAGGGATTGCCCTGCATGGGAGACCAAGTCAGAGATGTCATTGAGGTAATGTCCCTCATAACTATCTGCCAATTGATTCTTTTACAGATGTACTTTTAGAGATCACAGAGTGCAGCACTGATATCTGTGTATTTACACAACCTTCTATGTTTCCTGTAATAATGTTATATTATCCTTGTTACTAAGAAAGCAATGATTTCTGGAAACCTTTTGTAGTAACATAAGGTTCTTTCATGGAACCCCTGCCTTGAGGAATAAAGATAGTTAAAGAATAAATACAAATTAGTAAGTAATGCAGTATCATTTTTGTATGTAATTTTTAAAGGCTCACTCTGATTTGGATGTGAAAAGCTAACTGTTAATAGTTTTGTTCATGTGACTTCTGCCCTTGGCAACATCCCTTTGCTCTCCTGAATGCTTTATTAGAAATACTATTTTTGCAAAGCTGGTAAATATTTTAGTGCTTTAATGTTAAATCCCACCTCGCTATGAGTTATAGCAGAGCCTTTTATCTAGGTGGTGGATGAACTTTACCTTCTTACTGGAGCTTTGCGTATTCCCTGCAATTTTCTTGAATTCTTAGCCTTTTCAGGACCCCTCATCTCAGGTGCTGTTATTCTAGCAGGCAGCTGATCAGGAGGTCTCAGCTGTCTGGTGAGGTCATTGTCGAGTGTTGTGATTCACTCTGGCTCCTTGTTTGCCTCACTCCACTAGTTAAGAATGTAGCCTCTGAAGTGCTCTATATACCTACTGCCTGGGGACTTGGAATTTGGTTACAATCCCACAGAAAATAGGATGATTTTAGAGGTTTTTTTTGTGAGGTTTTTTCTTTGTTAGTTTTTGTCAGAAAGACTGAAAGAATTGTACTCAAGAGAAAATATGTCTGTTCTTACAATGCTCTAACTTTTAAGAGAAGTAAACTAAACTAGTTTTCAGGACAACTCATTGATAGCTTATGATAAATAACTACTTTCTGGCTGTGCATTTATGAGTAAATAAATACTGTGAAATATATTCCGTGGTCCCAGTTTCTACTTCATCCTTGAGTAAATGTATGAGTAAATAAGTACTGTGAAATTTATTCTGTGGTTCCAGTTTCTTCTTCATCCTTCAATAATTTTCTGTCTCAAAGAGGATTGCAGAATTTGATCCTAATGGAATAAAACAATATGCCTGCTAAGGATGCTCTTTGTGTTTTTATAGGTTGATAAGACTTTCTTTTAGATTATTTTACTATATCTTACCATAATCTTTATTTTTTTTTTTTAATAACATTTTTCTTTGTTTAGGAGATTATTGAGGAAGGAGAGAGTTCTAGAGCTAAAGAAGTGTTAAACGATGAACGATACAAATCGTTTAAGGTAAATATTTTGAGAATTATTGCTGTTGTTTAAAATTACATATGTTTTCCTCTATTTAGTAGAGCTTAGACATAACCATCAATTTACTGTGAAGGAACATCCAATATCAAGTATAAAGAAAGAGAGGTCTCAAATAAAGAGAAAGGGAGCAAGAGAGACAAACTGATAGAGTAAGGAATAATGGTGAAGCCACTTACATTTCTAATTAATCTGATGCACATGCAGTTGCTTTTAAGCTTGAACTAAACAATCTCTTTTTTCTGAAAATTGATATAATGCATACTCTTTGCTGTAAATTTAACTTGATGGATTTATTTTTTCCTCCTTTGATTATCATTATAACACCACACCATCTTAATCTGGCATTAAGAAAATAACCAGGTGAAGAAGATGACTCAGATCTATTTTAATGCTCTTTTGTGTGCGGCAGAAGGAAGAGGATTGGAGATATTTCTTTGTTAGACGGATTGTAGACTCAGCGTCATGGTCACACTTCATAGATACAGGGAATCCAAAACATAAATACTGCAGTTCCCATTTCTTAAATTTTCAGTGAATTCTCCACTGGAAAAATATATACTGGAAAAATATTTTTTCAATTTTATCTGCAGTTCTAATCTCTAAAAATATCCTGTTTGTGCCTTCAGAGAGTAAAAGAAATGGGACTGTTTAATTCTCCCCTGCATTACTCACTTTTACTTTAGCTATTGACAGACTCTTCCATTCTCTCTAACCTGTAATACCAGTATGAAAGGGTGTTCAGTGATAGCTGTTGATGCCATCTGTAGCAATACTCAGAGAAGATGTGTAGATTCACATGTATAGCAGGATTCAGGAAACAGACTTGCTTGTTAATGGTAATGAAGATTGAGGATTAACCATAAAATCTTATGTTTCAGGGTTTAAGAAAATTTCTTGAAGATTAGAATAAAACCTATCAGGGAACAGATTATCTCAAATACGCTTTATACCTTGTTTCATATTCCAAATTACAACAAACTTACATGGCTGTCTAGTTAGCTGAATACAGTCTCAACATTTTGGCTAAATTTGCTGCAGCTAGTTTTTCCCAGCAATTTTTTATTGTGTTTCTGAGAAAGCCAAGAAGAATCCCTTAATATTAGTGAATTTCTAAATTTTACTGTTCAGCATGGTTCTGATAACTGCTGCAAAACACTCATGACTTAAAAGATCACTGCAGGTCCCAGGACCACAGTCATCAAATGACTGAATAAATTATGCAGTCTATGTTTTAGATTCAGGATACATGAATGACACGGCCAGTTTACCTCCTTATGGAAGTGGATGCTGCAGAGAACAAGTTCATACAATTCACTTTCACCAGCTGAAAAAGAGCAGTGATCCCATACAGAATTAAAGAAATGAGCTACCTTCTACTCAAACTGCTCTCCTGGCAGTGTGTCTGAATTTACATCTATAAATATACTGCAAATAATGAATCTTAGTATGGAAAGAAAAAAATGTGGGTTTTTTTTTCCCTAAATATTTGGACAGAGACATTGTCGTGT
Source organism: Tauraco erythrolophus (assembly GCF_009769465.1). Taxonomy (NCBI): domain Eukaryota; kingdom Metazoa; phylum Chordata; class Aves; order Musophagiformes; family Musophagidae; genus Tauraco; species Tauraco erythrolophus. The sequence continues at coordinate 17,676,379 of NC_141473.1, read as the reverse complement.
TTTTTTTTTTTGACTGAGGGTCGAGACAAGAACCGAGAGGGAGCACCCACCAACCATGGTCTCGGGCAAAACATGACTCAGGCTTTCTTCATAAAAACAAAACAATTTATTAACAGTTACTTAACAGGAGACAAGGGAACGAAACCGGTTACTTGAGAGGAGAAAAGAGAAAACAAGGCCCGATCTTAAAACAACACCTCCCCACCCCCTATTTTCCTTTCGTTCCTGGCTCTGCCTTCCCCCCAGCGGCGCAGGGAGACAGGGAATGGGGGAGTACAGGTCAGTTCATCCATGTTGTTCACTGCCGCTCCTTTCTTAAAGGAGGAGGAGTCTTTACACCATTTTTTTCCCTTGCTTCGGTGGATCCCCTACTCACAAAGAAAAAGTCCCCAAACTTTTCCAAAGTAAGTCCTGCCCGCAGGATTGCAATCCTTCCCCATGGATCGCACCAGTTCGGGCTTTACCAGTCTCGGCCTCTTAGGGAACTGCTGCCACTCGTGTCGGCGTGGGTCGTCCCACGGTCTCCAGATGCCTCCACGACCTCGTCGTGCATTCCATGCCCCATTATCAACAGTACCTGGTCGCGCATCCCCTGCTCCACGACCTCTCCTGGGCTCAGGCATCTCCTTCCCGACGTGGGTTTCTCCACGGGCCACGAGTGGGTCGCTGCTCCGCCGAGTACACCCTGGCTGCAGGGGGGCCGCCTGCCATCTCACACCGATTTGCAAGGGAAGCCTCAGCTCCAGTACACCTCCTCCTGCTCCATCTTTGCTGACCCGGTCGTTGTGGTTGTCTTCTCTTAGATATTAATCCTCTCTGGGGAAGCTCGGCCCGGTGGGCACCCCGGGAGTGGGGCTCTTACCAAGTCCCCCATGCGGCTCCCCCGGCGCCATCTTGAGCACATGGCGCCGGCCCGGGCCCGAGCGGCCGCTCGGCCGGGAGCCAGGAGCGAGGGCAACGCCCTCCTGCTCTCTCCTCGCTCCTGAGCAAAGAGCCCTTTCCCGCCCCTTTGTCCCAACTTAAATAGGGCAATTCGCAGAGGCGCCAATTTGGCTCAACCCCCCGAGGGGGGATGGGACTCAGATCTGGTGGCACAGGGAGCAAATCCCCTCCCCTGCCACCAGAACACCCCCCCACACATCAAACTATCACAGACATAGAATCCATTATCTTTAGTTGTCTATCCCAATATTAATTAAGTCTCTTGAAATCATTCTAAACCCAGTAAAAGACCCTTTTGAAAATCTTTTAGCAGTAGCAAAAACATTAAAAGATAGCAATCTAAGTATTTTAAAAAAAATCACATTCTTTCATAAATACCCATGATTCGGACAAAGAATAGGTACTTTAATCCATTATATACAAAATGTAGGGTAATTCCTGTTTAATATTATCCAAGATTTTAATTTTTCTCTTTTCTTCATCTTAATTACTTCCAAGGAATTAATCTCATTAGAAAAACACAAAATAAAGCTTGCATGGTTGGAATTCAGAGGCTGTAGATTCAATGGAAAACAGCAGTTATTCGTGTCTTACATGGCTACTCATTGACTTCTATAAAAGTACAAAGAAACTATTGAGAGCTTCAGTATTGACAAACTAAGCATAAAGAATGTGCTTTTGGGCAAGCATGAAAGTTTTCCCTCTTGCTTTCATATCACTGTTCATCTGAGATATTGATCCACTGAATAATGCTTACAACTGTGACATTTTTGCTTTACATGCGTTCTAGGGGAATAAGCTAGTGTAGAAAATTACTTTGGAATAAATGGAATATAACCATACTAAAACTTCAGAGGCTGGTAGGTTTGGACATGTATTTTTCCAGTGGGCGAAGCAGTGAAATCTGTACTCTAAATAAGATGTGTAGGAATTTAGCTTGGCTCACGGAAGGACTGAAGAGTTGTACGACACTTTAATATGCGAGCAAACAAAAATTACCATTTGCACTTGAAATTGAATCCCGTTTTGGAAAACAGTATTTGGCATGACCTCCAAACATATGTGTTTTATGGAATGCAGTATAAGAATGGATTAGTTGTCTTCATGTACTTACCATCTGTTTCCATGCACCATTGAGACCGATTGCTCTCAGTGCAGAATTTAAAGAGCCACAAGGTTCCCACTGACCTCATTCTTGGAAGTGCTGTAACACCAGCATCATGTGTACAACTGGGAGCTGGTAATGCATATAATAAAAAATCATAATGTCAGTCAAATTAGCAAGATAGCCATGAGACATCTCTTATTCTATGAAGTCAGTGTAAGAATCCAGGTACATAACATTGTTTGCATTTCTTAATCGTGCAGTAAAAATAAAGACTACTGTCCTTATTTCAATCCTTAATTGAAAGCGTACATTTAGGTAAATCACATAAAGATGCTGGGGATACTTCTGTATCATTGTATAGATTTCACTTTAATGAGAACTGCCCATGTATAAAAACAATCGTGTGTTCAATGTAACTGTGCAAAGAAAGGCAGTTGAATCTGTATGTTTGTATTACACTATTATTTATCTTCAATGCAGGATAAACTCTGCCCAGTATTTTCCCTGTGAAACCTCATTGTTACCTACTTAATGTTAATTCATTGCTCCTTTAGAAAACTACACTGAAATGTGTGTGTTCTTTTACTGACCTTAGCAATTTACTTCAGTCTTTGGAGTGGGAGTGAAGACATCTGAGAAATGGTACAGAATGGGTTTACGAACTCTGGAAGAGGTAAAAGCTGTCAAGACCCTGAAGCTGACAAAAATGCAGAAAGCAGGTAAGGTGAAAGTCTCATAAAAACTTGTGTCTTGGTGCTCTAAGAACTTGATAATAAAATCAGAGGAGGAGGCAAAGTTCATTTATACATCTCTCTTCTTGCTGCCATGTCTTGTGAATATTAAATTATAAGGTTATAATAATATTTTGATTAACAGAGCTCCTAAATAAAAATGGTGTTATTCAAAACGTATTCATATGCATTTTTTTTTTTAATTGCTTACACAGATACCCAATGAAATCTGCTCTTATACACAGAACTATCAATGGGTCATTATTACACAGGTCATGAAAAAATTACAACATTAGGAAAGCCCAGAACTGCTTTCCAGACCTGTCTCCATCAAGGCAGCGCTACTTTAGTGACAAATCAGATTTGCAATGAATTACTTGTAAAATTGCTTCTATAATCCTAGCACATCTTAACTTTAAAGTATTAAATATGGTCAAATGAATAACATTGCTTGCCCATAGATTTTTTGTGTGTGTGTGCCATTTCCCTAAATAAAGGATTTCATTTAAACAAAGGAATCAGTTACGTTAAGAAAATGAGATTATATAACATGACATTAAAATAATGTAACTTTACTTTTGAATTAAACCCGTATGTTTTACATCATTACATCACCTCAGAATCCCATGGATCAGCTTGCCCACATTCATGCTCCTTTGTCTTTTATTATTTTACATATCATATACAAATGTGAAGCAAGCTGCAGGATTAGGCTTTTTTGATACAAGCTCTGTGATCAGACATAAAGATAACTGGGATGTTTCACATACCTCTGAGCCCTGTACTTAGGTAGAACTCCATCATTTCAGGAAAAGCACCTTTTTAAACAGTATGTCCAGAAATGCCATTGATGGGAGCTGGTAGGGAAGTCAGAGTAATTTATAAATGTTCAAGTTCTCAGCAAGTGGAGCAATTATCCTGACTGCTATGTTGTTATAAATTGTAACAGCAGTTACAATTTATAGTAAATTATGACAAAAATATAGAAAAACTATAAGGACAAACATGAGGGAAGGAGGAGGCTGTCTCTTGCCTATGATCCCCCACATCCAAGGCAGGAGACTGACTCCAGGAATGTTGGGGAGGAAGGAAAAGACTCCTGAAGAGGCTGAGTTAAAATATATTTCTTCCCACAACATGTCTTGAAACAAAACTATAGTTTCAGGTTCAAGATCCAATATTTCTTAATTCTTGCCGCTAGACAGGGTTCCTTTGCCCGTGATACAAGTTGCCTGGTTTTACTACTTGGTGAGAGGTGGCTATTTCACACGGGGCTCACTTAACACTATGTTGGTTTTGATAATTCTGCAGAGTGATCTGCACTTTTTTGCGTTTGATTTCCAGGGTTTCTCTACTATGAGGACCTTGTTAGCTGTGTATCTAAGGCAGAAGCTGATGCAGTAAGCTTGATTGTCAAGAATACTGTGTGTACGTTTCTACCAGATGCTTTAGTTACCATAACCGGTGGTTTCAGGAGGTGAGTGAAATCAAATGATGTCGCTTGGCTGTTTTATTCAGGTACAGACAAAATGCTGTTTGAATTTTGGAAAAATCAAAGAAGCTTAGTGGGAAAGTGTCAGAGTTTGTTTTCAATGGTTGGTTTGTTGGGGGTTTTTTTGTTTGTTTGTTTGTTTTAAATTGTAGAGCAATCTTAGCATTCCCAGGTTCCTATGCTTTATTTGAACTGGTTGATTTGTCAGAACAAAATCTAAGAATAGCTTGCTGGAAAAAATGATGTTTAGATCACATATAGTACTTGAGTGTATTTTTTTCTCTTTTAGTGGATCTGAATTCCCAAGGCTGAGACTATTGTAAGACCATGCTTGAAAAAGAAAAAAAGCTTTAAGGCAATGTTGTGCTTGTTTTTGGTTTTGTTTTTGTCTTTTTTTTTAAGAGAACTTGGTCACGAGAGATTGGAATGTGCTAAGGCAGAGTTTGTAGTGTTAGAATGTACAGCACTCACTAAACTAGACATACATTAATCTCTTTATAGATAGAGATATCTCAGAATTTCTTCCCTGGGTGATTATTTTTCCTCACGCTTTTGGTCTTGCTCTGTAAAACCAGACCTGAAACTCTTGCTTAGGTCATACACAGTTGGTTCCTTTGGCACTTACTTGACAGCTTCCCTAATGCCACACAGCCAAGTGTCGAGACTGGTAACAGTCTTCAGGAGTATCAGGTTCCTTGCTCTGTACTTAGTCACCCATACACCAAAAAACCTTAATCTGTACCTTAAATCTCCTGCTGCTTAATTTTTTACTTTGTGAAACTTTGACTATATTTTTAATAAAAAAAAAATACATTTCAAAAATACTTAAAATGTTCTCTTAGAACTCAAAATATGCAGCTCTGTCATTTTCTTATGCAATTAAAACTGGTACAAAAGCGAAAGACAGAAAAGTATTAATAATTAACATATCACTTGTGTAATTTGTTACTGTGAGCCTAGATAAGCCTGCATAGACTTGCTCTGGTGCAAAATTAAGACCTTATATGATTTGTAATTGCTATATACATGCACAGTGATTGTGATGAATATATTTTACCACCTTTGTGCTACCTCGTGATATTTATAATTATTCCCTGTATGTCCCATATTTATTGTACGAATGTTTTCAGCCAATGGCGACATAATTTCTATAAAACAGTGTGGTCAATAAGAAGCATTAGGCTCAAGTATGAACCCTGACCCGGAGGTGTAAGAACAACATGAAATTTTGCGTTCAAAACCTCAGATGTCATCATTCTGTGAGTACTTGTCTAAGAGGCAATTGGTTCAAATTGATGTAAATCAGTCAGGGACCTGTGTTGTTAGTAACTTGGATATAACTGATTAGAACATGTCTTAGACAGATTGAAGAGTTGCAAGAGTAGAACTGTTACCACACTGAGAATTCCCCATTTCTTCAGATATGATGAATTTGTGAGCTTTGTTGGCAGAATAGTTTGCAAAGTTTGAATCTCACACATCAGATTTAAGCCTCTGTTTCAGGAAGATATGATAGTTAGCCATTCTGGTTTTTATTAAGAATAAGCTTTTGTACCTCTAAATGGGTGTGTCAAACTGGAAGATAAATAATGATTCCTTCAGTGAGTAATCCTGTATATTAATTTTGTGCCTTTAAATACATGGAGAATATATAAAAATCCTAAGTTTCAAAATGTCAGTCCTAAATGATATTTTACCAGCCCATAGAAAACAAATGCTGTAGTGTAGAATTTGTAGAAAACTTAATTGAATGGATTGAGGTACCTTTATTAGGCACTTACATTTTTATTTTCTGAACTGCAATAGAGTTGACTACATCTGTTCTTTTTTACCTGTCTTATATAGTGGCAATACTCATCAGCATGAAGTATGTGTAAGCTCACTAGCTCACAGTTTTCAATTAAAAAATTATTATTTGTTCCTTTCATCCTTATGTAAATATTTTAATAAAATAAACAGGCAAGTTTTATTAATCAACTTGACTTGATTCCCTTATACTGCACCTTGTACACTACTAACATAAGAGGGGAAAATAGCTCATGATTGCTGTGAATAATATAGTAATTCCCTAGGACCCAGATTTGTCTTGTTTTGTACAGCTTGGTAAAAATAAGCAGTTGATTGTGTTCCTCCAGATCTGACTGAAGAGTTGAAAGTCAGAAGTCTCATAAACCTTGCTTACTATGGGGGAGAACTGGATGAATTACAAGGAACAGAGCTTCCATTAGCGATATACTCATGGAGATCCAATAGGGTACAGATGAACTACAGGAAAGTTACATTCTTTTTCCCAAACTTATCAAGCAAACTTATTACTGGATATATTAGTGAGTTTCTAGACCTTTTCCATTAGATTCCTGGAATTTCATGAAATCAGATGTTGCTTTAATGAAAATTAAGAAGCATAGTATAAAATTCAAGAAAATAGATTTTATTTGAAATCCCAGCAAACTTGTTCGTGGACCTTTCTTTGGTTTGATTTAGCTTTCACCTTTAGTCGTCTGTATTGCTTTTTGTACTAGTCTTAATGCTAGTTGGTGTTTATAGCAGCCATAATCAGGGATATTGGTAGATGAACTGTGTTTCAGATATAAATGTAGGAGCAGTTCAAAGGATTAAGAGTAAACACAAGAGAAGCCCCTACCTAAAGTACAAAAGCATCAGGGCATCAATCACTCAGGAGTCAAATTGCAAGCACGAGTGCTGGAACAGACATGAGTGGCAGCTGTACATTAGAGAGCAAGAGGAAAACGAAGAGAAAGGTGGATGATGGATAGTGAGAATGATGGAGTCTTGAAGAGAAGAGACAAGGATATTTTGAGCATAGGTTTGGCTGATTAGTCTGGAGACTGTATTAGGGCACTGATCACCGCTTGTGTCAAGGAAGCAGCATTGCAGGATTAAGCCAGTAGTTATTCATTTGCAGATTAGGTAGTGCTGGAGACTACTGTTTGTGTATTTCTAGTACAGAATAGTGGAAGATTCAGGGGGACAAAAAGACCATAGACAGGAAGTGAAAAATAAAATTACTACTTTTGATGTATGTGGTTTAATCAAAATACCAGACCTACAAGTTGTTAGAGTAAGGCATGAAAATTGGAAAAGCTGATGTAATGTTATTGAGAACATACCAAGACCTATTACTCTGACCAGTTGCGTACAATTTATTTTTTTCTTTGCTCTAACATCCTGTAGTTTCAGCTTAGCCCCGGAGTTCTCTCTCTAACCTCTTCTCAGGGGTCATACTACTGAAACAGACTTCAGTGTCTGCTACTTCCTTAATGCTTTTTCTTTCCGATTCTCTCATCTTTCTGCCTGTGTTCACAAAACAATAGCTCATAAAACATCTTTAATCAGAAGTTCTTTCCTTGTGTCTTTGGTTGGAAGTGGCAATAATATGATGTTTGGTGAAGGCAACTCTCTTTTCAGCTATCAGAGTCCATAAAGGAAATATAAAGACTTGAAAGTAACAGAAATAAAGGGTCATGATGGCAACCCTTCAGTATCTCCCTAATTTGAAATCGTTCAGGAACAGAAATGAACAAACTGATGACGACTGGATGAGTTTATCCTTTGTTACTCCCCTACAGAAACACTTAGCTACGTGGCTGTAAAACATATTCCTTAGTTTCCATTGGTATAGTTTCATGTGAGAGGATGGGAGAATTTTTTTCTTTTTTTTTTAAATCTTTTTCTGACACTTATCTGGGTCATTTCGAAACAGAAATTACGACACTGAAATGCATAGAAATAAAGAAGTAGAACAATTGTAGTTATGAAATAAATCACGCCCACACGTTGTGGAATGTTTCATTGTCTATCTAGTGAGACCGATCAGTGTGATTGCAGAGAGGGAAGTATTGAAGATGCTGATAAAGCAATATAAAGCACACCATGGACAATGTTATCAGAAAGACTGAATTTTCCATGCAGTCTGTTTGAATCAGGAAGTGGCATGACATTCTTTCCAGTGTGCAGCCTCTCTTATTTTGAATTGTTGATATTTAAGACTGTTTTCTTCTTAGAGTTACTGAGACAAATTCTGAGGTGGAGAATAGTACCTCATGTTACACATTACAAAAGCCACTGAGGGTGAAGTTTCTCTTTCAGCACTGAGTTAGAGAGGTCCTGGCATAGGGAGAAAAAAAATCTTTATTTTAGCGAGTGACATCCCTGTGTTTCTCCCAAGTATCTGCAAGGCATGAATGTAGTTTAGGCTAATATATGTTATCACTTTTAAATGAGTGTTAAACTGATGACCTGATAATTTTTTTCCTGGTTATTAAAAATGTAATTTTATGCTATGAAGAGAATTAAGTTTTTTTCAGTAGTAATAAGTGTCTCATCTTGTATGTATTAGTGCATGTTACAAAAAAAATTTAATCCTGTTAGCAGTGCATTAATGCTATTTATTAATAATATTGGCATTGTTGCAGGGTTGTTAGCAATGACAAGCAGAGAACTTCACACTAGGTTTCATGGCAGTGAATGTTCCAGTTTTGCCCCTTTCCTCCCATAGCTCCATGCTAGGACATAGCTTCACAGCGACTTCAGTAAAAGGTTGACAAAGGCGGAATCATCATCACCATATTCTGCAAGATTCTAGGTTTTTGCTAACTTGATTTAGCCGCTGATACTTGGTTTTGCCAGAAGAGATGATCTAGATTGAGGGCTTCCTAAAAGCAAAAATGCTTGGAGGAAGCATCGTATACTATATGTATTTTATGGCTTTAATCTCTGTACTGGTTATTCGTATCTCAATATACACACCCACAAAAAGCAACTTTTACTGGAGAAGTTCAGAAAAGGATCTGGAGTAAGAATTAAATAAAATAATAAGAGTAAATCATCATGTTCATTAACTACAGTTCTAGTATGGCTTTCTGTTAGTCTTTCTGTGTGCTTTGTCCATATGATTCACCTATCATTTACAAGTAAGGTTTCAGGGTTTTTGTGTTCTACATGCCACATTCGAATACTTATGGTTAGCTCTGCAGCAGTAGAATTGTATGGCTATGATATGAGCACACAGTGCCTGTTGATGATATAGTAATTTACATTTCAGAAATTACCCAGGCATCCAATTGGTATCACAATTTCAGTTCTGACCTTCTTAAATGAGATTTACTTAGACACAATTTTACGAGCTTATGTCTTTGCATTTAAGACAGAGCGAAGCAGACTAAGGACTGACTTTGTTTTAGGTAAGTTTTCATATTGCAGTTCTTAAGAAGGTGCTCAAGTGTCTTGGGCAATGCATGAAGCATAATAGTGTCTATTGTATGTTATTCGTCTGAGCAGGAGACTAATTTCTGCATCCTGCACCAGTCTTCAGGGACGTTTTATCTCCGACTCTCTTATTATTGAATTCTGTTCTCACATAAGCCTAATTGTAGATCACTTTCTCCTTGCTTCAATTTTATATTATCTTTAAGAAATCAGGATTTGAGGCTCTATAACATCCAAAGATAAGGATTACTAACAGAAAAGCAATGAGGAGAGCAAAGGACAGGGTCAATGTGTTTATCAAGCAGCAGCACCGTCATGCTTTTGTGTATTACAATGCAAAAGTTTCTTTCCTGTGTGCAGTGACATTTCCTACAAGGCAAAGGAATGCATAAAGGCATGACATGGCACAGGCCTCTGCTCTTTCCTGTTGTGTATCAAGAAAATAATTTAAAGATATCCCTCTTTTCCATCTCAAAAATAAGTAAAATGAAATAGCTTCCAGATATTATTTTACAGGCTCACACATTGATGAATAGCTAACGTTATTGTAGTACCTTAATTTCAGAAATGAGACTTCTATAAGGCATCTGGAATCACAATTATCTGACTGTATTGACACGTGCTTATAAATGAGAGAATGTGAGTTAAAATGCAGAATATCACGCTTCCCAAGCTCTTGGTATATACTGAAGACTTCATGGTTTATTTAAGTGAGCTAGTCATGTGGCCTCTAAGTGAATTCCTTCATAAATCCTTATAAAAATCTCTATTTGACCTTTTCATATTGGATACTCCTAACAAAAGTATTCTTTAGCAGGCTGAAGAGGTTCTATAGTGAGGCTAGAACACCTGATGTGACTTCTAATCTTTGTTAGTTCTGAGAAATAAACGTATTTGAAGTCCTTTACAAAAATTGTTTTCTTTTTGCTCAGATGTAGGGTTAAAATAGTGCCAGACTTCAAACAAATATAATTAATTTAGCTAAAGTTGCTTTTGTTAAGTTTTTAGACAAACTGCTAAGCTGAGGCTCCTTATTCTGCTCGCACCTTGTCATTACAGTGTGTCTTTGCATTTACTCTATTCTTAGATGCAGTTATTTCTATGCTTTTTTCCACTCCAAACCACAAACTCTAATAAGGGAAGATATAAGCTGTACTCAGCTGCTCAAGTCCAAATACTGTAATTTCTGCTTACTTTCTTCCACCATCATTATAAGAAGTAAAATTTTTATCTCTTATTACTTCATTTTGTCAGGGAGAAATCTGCTATGAAGGAGCTGTGAGGCAAGCTGCTCACTGAACTTTTGAGCTGATACGATAGTTGCACACACTCTAATTTGAGGAGATCCTAGAGGAATCTAGCCTCTGATGAATGGTAGTCTACTTTGAATGAGGCCTTTAACCCAGAGATGTTCTAATCTGATCTAGTTGGTCTTAAAGCTTAGTAAAACAGCTTCACATTACCAAACTCCCTAAGTTCAGAAGTGTTTGACTGTGAGGTGTTGGGATGCTCTGAATAAAAATATTCTGTGGCAGGAGTTAGAGGCACTACAACTGGGGAAGAACAGAGGTCATCAGTAGTTTTTACTTCTAATTTTCTGTAACCCATTAAAAATAATTTGAGAAAGGAAAAGATTTTTTTTTTAACCAAATTAATGACTAGTGAAGTCAATTTAGAAGATAATCTATTGGAGTAATATTCAGACTCTTCCTTTTGTCATTAGAGCTTTGATTATTTTTCCACTCATTTCATCTATTATTAGTCATGATGAATCATGAAGTAGAAGCTGATGAATAAGGTATCTGGAAGTCTTGGCCAAGAACAACTTTATAAGAATCCATGAGACAGTTGAGTACTCAGCACAGTGTACTCTTTCAAAAACTGTCTTGTTGAGCCAAGATTTTTTAAATGCACTACTCTGCTCAAGCCTTTACCACTTCAACAGGTTTGTCAGTTCATGAGAAGGATGCTGTTATATAATACCTCTCTTTTCTCTAAAGTATCTTCAAGTGCTAGGTCCACAGTGGAGGTGGCAGTGCCACTGATTTCTGTGAACCTAGAGGATTTGCACAGTATATGCAGAGCCAGAAACTCCCTTGATTAGGGAGTTTTCACGTAACCTACAGCTCCTGGAATGCATTTTTAACAACCTTAGCATTATTTAACATTTTCTGTTTCCTGTCATCACTGACAATGATTACTGGTAAGCAAGCCAGAGCAATGCAAGCAATGTGCATACAGCAAGACAGGAACCCCCACATTGTATTATTTTAGTGATTTTACAACAAAACCTTCTGTATTAACATTTAAATATTTTTTTCTTAAAACTGAATTGGAAAAAATGAGAATGAAAGACAAAACTAGGGGTAATGCATTTCCTTGTCAGGTAGTCAATCTGAAATTTTATTTATGTACTGATACATGATCAGATTTGTTAGCATTTTAATTCAAGACAAAGTTTCTATATGGAACTGACTAAGATCTTTAAAATTAAGGCATTGGTTACTGCTTTGTGCTATTTACAATATTTGTTGTTATTCAGAGTCTAAGGCATATTTGCAGTACCATTTTCTAATTGCAAAGGATACTCATAAAGGTAAAGCCACGTATCAGAAGTATCCTACTAGAAGTAAGATAAGATATTGTCCTGAAAATAAATTATTTCTTTATAGTTCACATAAAAGTAGTGGTTTGTTCATTTGATATCAAAATCTGGTATTCAATGTTAAAATGAAAACTAAAGTATGCAATTAAGAGAAAAAATGCAAGAATTTATTGTAAAGATGCGACTATTTCTAGTGTAATAACAAGACTGAAATTCATAGAACTGACTGGTTTTGACCACAAATTCTAAGTTGCCTTTTCCTATAAGAAGTTATTCTAAAATAGTGTATGAGAGAAAGTTTCTGGTTGAGTTTAGGCTGATAACTGCATAAATCAATTTGGCCGTTATCAGAGGCAGAAATGCCTTGGTACAGAGAATCCCTCTGATAGATGTGGTAAGATGTAAAAGTTTAAAAGCAGCAAGATAAAAGAGAATCAGAGCGAGAGAGAAACTTGCTGTGAGCCGATAATTTATGTATGTGTGTGTGCACAATAATAATACACATATATACAAAGACTCTCAAGATATATGAAGAAAGAATAGAATGACAGCTAATCATGGTATTCAAAGATTTTTTCTCTTTCCTTTTTTCTGATTTGCCCTTTAAGATCACTTTCAATCATTTTTGATACATAAGGGTTAGCCATTTGACAATTCTGGGATTCTGAATTATATGGAAATTTTTTTAGAATGCTTGCCACTGCATAAAACTAAAATGTTAATGGCTTCACTAAGTCAAATTAAATTTTAATGGCCATGGTTTAATTTTTCTTTTAGCCTGTTCACATCCTTTAAGTAGCATTAAATGTGATTCAGTTGTCTTCTAATATCACAGCTGACCTGAATAGCCTTTTCAATCAGCCTTTTAGATGAAGCAGATCTGATACATTTTAAATAAATAAAGATCTCTTTTTATTGGTTAAATGCTGGTATTCACAGCTCATTTAATCCATTTATTGAGATGCAATGTCAAAAGAACCGTTTCTTTGTGCAATGTTGGTGAATAATGTGTAGAGATAAGACAAAAAATAAATCACAGCTTCTTTATTTTGTAAGTGAATGAAATTTAAGAAAGAGTGTCCCAGTTTTAGCTGGGACAGAGTTTTTTTTTTTAACAGCCAGAAGAGCTCCCTGTTTTGGTTTCACTCAGAGGCTCACTCTGAGAAGAATGTTGATAGCAAGCTGATGTTTGTGGTTGGAAGTGAAACTCCAAGGACTTTTCAGTGTGCGGAGTACAGAAACACGGCAGGATAAGGGGGGAGCATAGCTGGGACAAGGGGGACACGATTCCCCTTGTCATTTGTGTGGAACTTAAGACTGAGGGCCAAACTGGCCAATTAGTATTCCATATCATGCAGCGTCATGCCCAGTATAAAAGCGAGGGTCAGCCGGGAAGAGGGGCTTTTTGCGCTTTTGCTCTTTTTGCACTTTTGCTCTTTTGCGCTTGCTGCGCTGTTGCTCTGCTGTTTTTTTTTCTTTCTCTCTCTCTCTTTCTCTCCCTCTCTGCCCCTCTCTATTTCGGGGCCTCGCGTTCGTCCGGGATTTGCAGTTTTCGGGACGAGACGGGCTTCGCATACGAGGGGTGGTGAGCACCTACATTGTATTAAATCATCTGTATTAAATCACTCTTATCTCAACCCACGGGTTTCACGTTTATCCTTTAATTCTCTCCCTCATTCCTGGGGGTGGGGGAGGGGGAGTGACCGGCTGTGTGTGGGGCGGTTCAACATAACCCACAACAAAGAGGAACTAAAAAAGATCTATTTAAGATTTTAAGAAAGATGCATGTCTGAGAAATGAAGAAAATGGTTTTCCAAGAAGTTACACATTGAAAACATTTTAGGAAATGATGGGAAAAATAGTGACCTAACAATGCAGATTCCCCTCATAAATCTATTTTGACTTCTTTCAAACAATCTAATCTCTATACAGTACGTGGATATCCCATGTTTTTCAAATCTGTTTATTCTATACTAATGTAATATAGTTTAGTTTCATTTTTTCATGGATTATTTTCCTGTTTACAATGTAATATGCCTAATGCTTATAGAAAAAAGTAGCAGAAATTGTTAGAAATCTGCAGTAGTTCATTCAAAAACATCTTTAATGTTTTGATTAATTCTGTTTGATGTTTGATCTCATTTTTTGGATGACAGTTTCTCAAACCCTTCACTATATAACAGAGATGGCATACTGTGATAAAACCTTCACTGTGTATGGGGGCAGACGTGGTGAAAGAGGCTTCTGGGTTTACTGCTCAGCATGGGATACAACAAAACCTGGAGCGTCTGCTATGTAAAAGAGCTGGGTGGAGGGTGATTTGGAGTGTAGATGTATCATGTTCAGTTGCTTTGGTTATCAAAGTGCAAGAGAACAGTATTGTCCTTAGCTAGAGAGGATTTCAGCAGTGGCTTCAGTTTTGCTGGTTTAGTTGCTGGTATGAGTGTCAGGTTATAAGCTTGCCCACAAGTAGCTCACTTTCTCCTGATGTAGAGTCCTAGCTCTGAAACAAATAGCAGTCTACAATGATGGCTGGCTTGTTACACTCGCCTAAGTGGAAAGATGAGGTGACAGCTGTCAGTACAAATGACAGTACTCCCAGCTTCAAACTTCAGCGGCTTGTGCAGTGGCACTCTTTGAGATAATATGCCATTAGAAATCCAAAATGTTAAAACAGATTTTTGCATTATTTATACAATTTTCTAGACAATTTTGCAAAAGGGAATGTTTTGAAAAGTTATAAGAAAGGGTTATAATGCAACTGTTTTTACAGTCTCAATATATCAATGAAATATACTTGCTTGCCTATATTCTACTGACCATTCCCATTTTAAAACAGCAATAAAAATTGTTTTGATTTTTATTATGCTAGGTTAACTGAAAATTATTCATTTAGCATTTTAGAACAATTAATACATGCAGTACTGGTTGCTATTAGCATTATGAAAGAGAGACACTTCTCTTTTTGGAAGGGAAAATGCTCTGCCTTTCCTTGAACACAATTCTGCGAAATACACAATTCTTCTACTATACAGTGAGCATAAGACATATTAAATAAGCTCACAATAAAAGATCTTTTGCATGGGACACCAACATTGGTGCTGATACAGTTTGAATAGAACACGGACACCATTTCATCAAAAAAAAATCACATCAAGTCCAATGGCCTCAGCATTATTATAACATACAATCTGAGGCTGGGGCAGGGGGGCAGGTTGCATGATACAGAGCATGTACTAAAATTGATTTATCGGCATAATTTTATAAGCTGGAAAATCTACTACTAAAATCTACACAAAGGGTGAACTATTGCTCTTTCAATGTTTTAGTAATTTGGGAGTAGATTAGTATGATATATCATGGAGGAATAAAAGCTGTTCTGATTAAAAGGAAGCTGTACAAATAATTGGTACCTAACATTAACGTGTACAGAAATATATCCACAGACTGAATGAGCTTCATTTTCAAAATCTGTAGAGAGAACGACAAGTAATCTTTTACAAGAAAATCTCAGGTAAGATCAATGATGATAACCTTAGAACTACTCTGTAGCAGTCGTGTTATATGTGCTGCTGTTAATTTGAAGTGCATAAAATAGGGCTCACACAGTTTGCAGACTCATTCTTTTTCATGCTACTGATATTGGATATATTATAATAGGAATATGGTAAATAGAGAATATAAATATTTAATTTTCGGTAAGTTTTGAATTTTATCACATGCTTCACTGTGTAAGAAAGTCTAAATTCAATGGAGATTTGATTAACTTTTTTTTGACTTTTATTTTAGTGGCTTTTCAGTAATGTTGGATTTGTGGTTTTGTTGGGGTTTTTTTTAAATAATAGAAGCCAGGAGAATTTCTATATTACTATTTGGGAAGAGGTTTGATGAAAGAGGATGCTGACAATGTGACTATTGCAAGCCTAAACGTATCCATGGTGTTATAAAACTGCTCTATACCCAGACACTAAGACAGTGAATGAAGCAGGTCATACATTTATATTTAAAGTTAGTTGGAAAATAACTGCAAAAATATTTCTAAGTATTGTTTGGTTTTTGTGAAAATTTTCAGTTCTTCATTGAAGAGCTGGACAGAAATGTCATTCTGTTGCCTAGTAGGGGATATAATTAAAGTGATTTGTATTTCTTCAGTGAAATGGGTTCTATAGTCAGAATTTCTCTTTCATGACAAGCCTCAGCTATAAAAGCTTCATACTTTATTGTGTCATTTCACCTAAAGACTATGTGCATCATGGAAGAGGTAGTCAGAGGCATAGAGACATCTATGAAGTGTTGCAATGCCTTTTCAAGATTGCAGAAATATTTTGATTTGGGTTTTGGCCAAGAAATTGAAATGACAACTTGGATTAAAACATTTATTTCTCATTTATATTTAACTGTCCTCACAAATCCTGCTTTCTCTTGTTTTCCTGACCAGCTCTGCTAAATCCCCATTGTAAATGACAGTGAGTGATTAGAGAGAGAGAGAATAAACTATCAACTAAAATTATCATTCAGAATTTGTAGCAAAATCAAGCACCAGCAAATATTTTCCAGTCATTAGTTATTTTTAATGGTTGTTTTTTTGGGCTGTTTACATGGATATTCCAGGGAGGCATTGTATTTTCAAGTACTGCTCTGAAAAGTCACAATAATCAAGATGTCTCTTAAAAAGATTTGGCATGAAGACAGCTAATATCATGCATTGATTTCTGAAATGCTCAGCCAGTGGATTTAAATGGACTGATTTTAATGCTTAGACTAGGAATTCTGTTGAAGTAGGATATTTAGAATATATAGTACTTGAAAAGTATTTGCTGTAAATGGATGAGCACTAAGGGTTTTACAGGCTGCCTCTCAAATAAATAGCTATAGAATAAAATACATTCATGATAGTACATAAAACTGGTAAGTAAAAATATTCTAATAGTTGTAGAGTATTAGGTACAAAGAGGACTATTAAGATAGTGGAATATATTCAGTGAAAGGTGAAGTAGCAAGATAAAAAGAAAGAAACAGGAGATTGCAAATAAGGTGGTAAGATAAAAGCAAAACATAAAGAACAAGAGGTCAAATCAAAGATGTACATGCCTTGATGAGACACGGATGCATGGTTCGTTAGACAGTTCTGTTCCTTAGGTTGTATCTATAAAATAGTTCCATTGGGGTTCACTTGATAAAAAGAAGATGCCTTACAAAATCTGAGCAGCTCAAGGTGGGAACAGAATGAAGAGAGACGGATAGTAACACCATCTTTGTAACACAGCGAGACCCACAGAAGAAAGTGCTACTCTTGTCTAAAGGCAAACTGAACCAAAACTCTGCATAAAGGCAAACTGAACCAAAACTCTCCCAGTAGCCCTCAACTAACTTCCCAGTAGTAAAGTCAGCTGTAAGGTGGCATTAAGGGGCCAAGCATAGAGCCTGATTTTGATTAAGAGATTTAATTGATGTGTTAAGAAAGAATACTGCTAATGATGCTCAGCCAGCTTACCGTCAGACATCTATAGGTGCACCAGAAAACAAGCATCTATTTCTTATTTTGTTTCAGATAATTGCACTTAAGCATCTCTTTACCTATGAACTCTGATGCCTGTCCCTAAGCAATTCAGGACAGAAGTAGAAAAAATTCATTACATTTTGTCTTGTTTGCAGTCCTTTAATGTGTGTTGCTTCCTCTGACAGCTTTCTGATGCCTCAAATATTTTCAAGTATATTTCTTACTATTCATATTGCAAGATAATTTTGTTAGTATGTTTTACTTATAAGTGTTTCAGGACATCTGCACCAGAGATGAAGTTGTTCTGAAGACTTTGCTCTCTGTTAGTGAGCAGATACTAAGATGAACAATATTATTTTGTGATTCACTGTTTGTAAAAGAGATTTTGCAGGCTCAGATGCCAGACAGTTTAGGGTTTGCAGGATCAAACACCTATTGTTTAGAGTCAAGAGATTAAAACCCAGTTCTAATTATATATATCACTTCTACCATGGTTTTATTCCTAGAAAGCTGGCTCAAAACCAGCATATATATGTAACAGACTTCAGTCATTGCTGATTTGCTCTTTAGCAGAAGTCAAAGTTTATTATAGGCTAGTTAGTTGCTGTAAAGACAGTTGACAGCCCAAGCAAAGAATGATGTTTTCCTGGCAGATAATCATGAGAAAAGCTGCAAGCATCAGTGACCTTGTACTATGCTTAGAGCAACAAGAGGCTATGCTTTGCAGATCCCTGTGAGCAAAAGTAGCCATAACATTGTAATTAAGTGTGACATGACCATGCTAGTGGTGTGAGGACATGATAATGAGAGGTAACTGCTGGCTAATTTTTTTTTTTTGTTATGATGTGAGTCAGACAGGACATTTTCTGCATGTCAGATAACAAGGAAAAGATTAAAAGATTAAAAATAAATCATGTAAGAAATGCCTGAATTACAAGATCTAGCCAGAAATAGCCCTTTTAGTTACTTTCAGTTTTGGAATGGTGAAATTTATTATGGATTTTTGCTATGCTGTGGGAGAGCTGGATGGAAATGTTTCAGGCAATCTTTTTGAAGAATGGAGAATCAGCATTAAATAGCAGCAAAACCTGATAAGATAGATTCAATTATAATCATCAGCTATGATAACTGTTCCGTGATACTACTAGGGGCTATCTTGGAGAACAAAAAATCCTAAACCATTAAAACCTTATGGATTATTACTTCTCATATACAAGTTTATAAACTCGTATTAGTCCATAAACTAATAACCTTGTAACGTGTGTGTTTTGTTAATGATCAAAGACTGCATAAAATTTGCCTTTTATCTTGGCATATCTTGCACCTAGACACTTCTAGTGGGTAAACACAGCAACATTCCTGGCTATTTGATCTTGTTGCAGAGTCTACTGTGTCCAGTTGCACCTACTTTGCCTATGTTAGTAATAACATCTTCATTGAAC
Source organism: Tauraco erythrolophus (assembly GCF_009769465.1). NCBI lineage: Eukaryota > Metazoa > Chordata > Aves > Musophagiformes > Musophagidae > Tauraco > Tauraco erythrolophus. The sequence continues at coordinate 17,657,330 of NC_141473.1, read as the reverse complement.
GTAGTTGCTTATGAAATGTCTCAATGTCGATATTAAAGTATGCGTTTGTATCACTGCCATAAATAGTACTACATCTGGACTTAGTAAATGTAGATCATATCTCCACCATTCAAATATCATAAATGAAATGTGAACAACCTATTGGTACATTCTAGCTTGAAGGTCGGTGGGAGTCTTGACATTGATTTCAGCTGATTCATGACAAAATAGAAGGATACTTTCATCTGATTGTTTGAGAATTTAAACTGGCAAGAAATGGTGACCCAGTAAATGCATCTTCAGATTTCACCTAAAAAAAAAAATATGTAGCTACAATGAAGACGCCCTTAAAATGCCCTATTACCTGAGGTCACACAACAATGCAGGTTGAAACAGTCAATATTATATTCAGAAAGAAATCAGAGAAAGAATTTAGAGAAATATGACATGACTGATTCTTTGAGATACTCTCTGAAAATATATAGCTAGAGCTTTATAATATCTGGATCAGGAAGAAGGGCTCAGAGAGAACACTCCAAAATTGCATTCTCAAACAGAGTATCTCCTTGCCATGGTTTGGGAATTAAGGAAGTTGGTTAATAATGATCAGAGAGGTTTTCAATTTAGGATTAAATCAACTAAGCCAACTTCATGAGCTCCTTAGACTGATGGAGGATCATGTCTTGAAACAGAGCAAGGGAATTTTAGAATCATAGAATAGAATCATAGAATCATAGAATCGTTAGGGCTGGAAGGGACCTTCAAAGGTCATCTAGTCCAACCCCCCTGCAAGGAACAGGGATATCTCCAACTAGATCAGGTTGCTCAGGGCCTCAAATTTTGTAAAGGAGAATTTTGTAAAGGAGAATAACAAGATTTCGTTATAGAGAGATTTACTTATGGTAGAAGGTAGATTTAATGACAGGCTTGTCTACACTTTAAAAGGCTTTTCTGGTATGCTTATATTTGTAGAATATTTTGACAGCCTTTCTCTGTGGAGATGCGGTGTTCCTTTGCCAGTATAGTTTAAAGGATTTTTCTCAAATGGAATAACCTATATTGGCCCAAAGAATATAACTGTTTCAGCTCCAGGCAACTGCTGGCTAACAGTGTAATTTCACACATCACAGCTATCTTGGCAAAACACTAGACCAAGCAGACAAGTTTTAAATTTCAAATTATGTTTGAAAACTGATGGCAAAACAGGCATAGCTGTCGTATCCCATAATTTTAGTGTAGAATATACTCATTTTAATATTAAGTGTGATTTTCTCTGTAAAAGTCTAGTTTTCTAAATATATCCCATAGGTTGAGTGAAGTCTTCTTCCCTTAGACAAAATTAGTAGCTTACATAATCCAAATCAGGTCTCAAAAAGAGCAATCTAATTTTCTCTAGATTATGCTTCTGTAGAATTCCTAACTACCTTCCTTGCAGTAGAAGTATGCGAGTCTAGTTATGGAAAACCCATGTCAGCCTAATCTTGGAAAGACTTAACAGTTCTCTCTCAAAATTCAAGTGAGTGAGCAAGGTCATTAAAACTAAACAGATTGTATACATGCTTGAAATTTAAACAGTGCATAATTTTTTCAGAAATACTTGAGTAAAACTTTTGTGTCTTGGTAGAAGGGCTTGACTAAAACTCACCATCCTGCAGCTGTATGCTAGCAACCACGCAACTGTTTAATTTGAAATTAGCAGATATTATATTCCATTAGATGGAATAGATTAATAAAATATCTTAAAGTAATCATAACTAAAGTAGATTTATACATATTGTCACAAAATGCCAGGAAGTTCAAGTTCATAAATCAGCTTCTCATGTCTTTGTGACGAACCCAAATGGATGAACAATTCCTTGCACTCCTCAGCCGTCATACCACCAGTTCAAACAGAAGTCTTAATCCTATTTTATGTTAGAATTTGAGGGGGATGTTTTGATGTCTTTTTTTTTTTTGTCTTTTTTTTTTTTTTTCAGTGGATGCAAGCAATCTATTTCTCAGTTCAAGGAATTTTAATGGAAAAACTGTCATGTTTATATAACTTCCAGTACAGCTGAGCAGGAAGCAAATAGAAACCTTTATTTTTATGGTAGGTTGGTTCTACAGAATGTCCCATCACTGCCAACTAATTGAAATCTAGGCTGAACATCCAATATCATTCAGACATTCTGAAAATGCACGTTTCTTTCCTTGCATGAACATTAATATCGTCTTTTAAATTGTTTAAAGTGAACGTTTTGATTTTTGGAAATGCCAAAGTAGACATGCATGAAAAAGAACATTTTGATGGAAGTTTCTGTGACAAAGGAATATGACAAAAGAATAATCAGGTTGAAACTCAAGAGAATTAGCTAGAGAGAATTAAAATGGACTGGGACTGAATGCATGTTTTCATTCTGCCACCAGAAAGCTCCAATACAGCCAAAATTGTTACTCTAAAGCTATTTGTTAATTTTGTTACAGTGTCAGTGTAGAAAAATATCTTATTTCTTCTTTCAAAATAAAATACCATATCTTAAATATTAGCTTGTATATATCAATGAGATTCTGAGTAAGTAGAATAGAAATATAATTCTGAACCAAACAATTCTCTCTTGGACAATAAAAATCTAAATTAGTAAATGGGAACTGACTTAGTTGCAAAATCGTTTTTTCTAGTTACAAAAAAGTAAATGTGACAAATAGCTTCATAAAAGCATTTTTTAAAATATACAGCTTTCATAATTAATAATGCAGACTGTTGTCTACTTACTTCAGTAAATAATTTGAATGCAGCTGACCTTTCTGTTTTCCTTGCTGAATTATTAATGATGTTGAAGAGATCACTAGGTTATTGTTCTAGCAACATATAACGCTCTTAGCTGAGGTTTTGGTTTGCAACTAATGCTGTTTGAAATGTGGCACCTGAGCGGATTATGTACCAGCTGAGAAACAAAATGGAAACAAAAAACTGGTAAGCTTTCTGACTTACGAATCCAGAACGTCAACGCGTCTCAACTATTCAGTTCCACCTTCAGGCATTTGGAGAACATGTATAATCTATAGCCAGCTCTTGATTATCCTAAATACCTCATGATGGCAAACTTCACTGTCTGGCAGAACACCAGCAGAAGGTGGACACAGCACCTGAATTTGTCTTGAATCAGAGCAATATCTGCATATAATGATTAATCCAGGTCTAGAAGGGTCCAGCACTGTCCTAGTTTGTAGTAGCCTGTCCTGAAAAGCACTAGTCAGCAGCTATCTCTAAATTCAGACAGAAGTCCTGAAAACCTTAACCTTCTCCTTTCATCATCTCATATTTATTTATTGTTGGATAGAGGGAGAGGTAATTTTCTATACCTTTTTTCTTAGAGTTTTTTTTCCAAAGTTCATCATAGTCTCTGAAAGGTCACTGAAACGCCTGGCATTTTTCAGTGCACTGATTTCTCTGTTGCATTCTTCATAAGGAGAGATAGTATAATTTTCTTGTGTCTCAGTTTGCATAACTCTGAAATCTTTAAGCCTTTGAATTAGGCCAAAGAGAGTAGATATTTCAGGATGTCTGAGCAGGCCTAGTCTGAGATGACTGCTCTTATAAATAATAAAAATGTACCTTCTCTTCAGTCAAGCCTTGATTATTCAGTACTTACTACATATTGGAATGCGTTCTTTTTTTCTTGCAGATTTCATAATAATTAAAATTTTACGATTCTGGTAACTACAGATACTGTACCACTGTCATACAGATCTGTTTCTTAAGAGTGGGAAATCTTGCTCCATGTTATAGAATATGCTGATAGTAGAGTTTATATATGCGAAACTAGATAGGTGTTTTAAGACTAAAGTGTCATCTGCATACTCTTACATTTCAGCTGAATATATGAGATCCCAAATCCACATCAATACTCACTGGAGTGCATATCTTTTTCAAACAGTGTTGAAGAGGTTTTGCTTTGCCATTGATTGGCACTCAGCAAAATTTATGTATGCAGGAAGTTTCGATGATGTCATTTGAGATGCTTGATTGGAATGAAGTGTAATTTAAAGGATTTTCCAAGACAGCAAAAGCGAAACTTCAGCGACGTATTTCATGACTTTAAATAAAACTGTGACAGATTGGTATGGTACATTTCATAAGCTTTAAAAGCTTGAAATTATATGGACAGCTTCCAGGAACAGTTGCATTATTTACATGAAATTGAGACAGCACTCTCGGTGATTCAAAGCTTAAGCATAGTTTTGTTTTTGTTGGTGGAGTAGTGAATTTACTTCAATTATAGAATTCAGAGAGCCTAGAGCTGCTTGTAGCAAAAAGTCATCTTCTGTGCAAGCCAAAAAGGGATAAATATTCAACAACAAGTTATAATTGGTGACAGCCACATTCAGGCATTTATATCATGGAAAACTGGAATACAATAATGTTGTCTAGGTAGTAAAACTATTGTAATACATAGAGATAGCCTTACTTGCTAATTAAGAGGTAGATGACTAAATTCTTCCATGGCTATTATCCTATTTTGCTGTCTCAGTAGAAAATGGGCTGGTAGAGTACTAGTTTTATAAACAATTTTGATAGTGTGTAATAAATTTAGCTGAAATTTAATTTTATAACTATTTTTTCACAGATTTTTTTTAAAGTTTTTTTTAACAGCTCTGAAGTTGAGTTAAGGTTGAAGGAAATTAATTTCAGCTTGTGAGTAATAGGTGGTCCTCCTCAACAAAATATATATAAAAATAGGTCAATCAGATTGTTCGTAATGCTTTTGCAAGTGGAATAATGTTTTCTGTTTTTTTTTTTTTTTTGTCATATCTTCAAATTTTGACTTCAATTAATTTTTCATAATGTTCCACAACTTAATGTTTTTCTTAGATATCCATGTTTAAAAGAATCCTCATGCAGATACATTTGAAACTGAATATGCTTTGAAATAACCATTTGGCTAAAAGTCCATAGAAGCCAATATATAAACACACTATTCACAATTCATTGTTTTTACAAGGTGGGGAAATAAATCTTTTCAAGGTTTTGCATTATAATATTTTAACCCATTAAATAATTTTTAATGCAAGTAATTTAATAGAGCTTTATAAAATCAGTGGATAACTTTAAATTTAACAATACTGCTCATCATTTAAGTTCTTCAGTTGAATAACCACTTCCAGATTTATCTTTTCTTCTTATTGCATTAAAGTAACATCAAATATTGTTAAAGCAAAGCTTGAAAAAAGACATCAGCACTACGTGAAGAAGAGTACCCAGGTGTCTTGTACTCTGAGAAACAGTGTCTAGCTTTCTTTTGGGTCATCAAAGAAACACACAGTCAAGCACAGCATGACATATGCTTGGTCTTTGAAAGTGCTTTTAATGAGAGACTAGGTGAATGGCATGCATTACTATACTTTTTTGAGGTGATGTAGTCACTGAGGGTGAAATTATGTTTTAAATGAGATTTAAGTGGTATTACACAGGTTTTGCACTGGTTCTCCTCACTTCAGTGATTTTCACCCTCATAGCATAACTCGCAGAAATATCCAGAGATGTGATCCCTTCTGCTGCAGCAGGCGAAACTTCTTTATCCTGACTTGATACAAGAAAGATCTTTTAAGTAATGGATTCTCTGCACTGTTAGGTGTTTCTCTAAAAATCTCCTTGAACAGCAGCTACTGATGCTCCATAGCAGTGATATCCTGCTGAATAAATGAGAAACCAGAAATCCTTGGGTTTTGTATCCAATATTAAACCTATATTCCCATATGCCGTATAAGTTTCTGCTCCTAAAGGGAAAGGGATTTTTTTCCATTGCTACTTCATCACAGAGTTGGATTAACTTCAGAAATAAAATAAATAGCTTCCACAGCTATGGAAAATGAGTTCTGCCCTTGGTGAATTAGAATTAGTGTTACACTGGACAAGAAAAGTAGCGTATCCACCCTCAAGCACCTCTTCCAGAGCAGACACCTGTGAATCTTTGCCAAATACTTATGTAGTCCAGCTAAGTTTATGTTGAATTACTTGGCTGAGTGAAGAAGGGGCTATATGCTATCTTTGGCCATTCAAACCTTTGTAGAAGCCTGATTTATAGCTGCCCAGGAGAATCTTGGCTCAGTTTTCACTATGTTTTCATTTCAGAGATAGTCTAATCTAAAATTATTTTGTTCTTAAATCAGTGGGAAAAATAATTCTGCAGACAAAGATACAGCAGCTTTTTTTTTTCTTTCCCCACCCACACTCTGTGTGGGTAAAAAATCAGTTTTAATTTTAATTGTCTTTGCTGTTGGCAGAATTTCGGTTAATTTAATTTGATCATTGCTATTTCAGACATTAATCAGCATCCTATTAAACCATCTCACAGATATTAATTATGCCCCAAAATAGCCCTGTGATGTACAGTCAGGGAAGAATTAATCCTCAAGAGACAGGAATTCCAGAGTTTTCTTTGATATGAAATACAAAATTTCTGTCACTTTAGATTTCCAGAAATATTAAACACACAATTTTTATCAGCTTGTTCAAACCAAGTCCAGTAGGGTGACTGAAATTTTGGGCACTATAATCAGAGTCTAGCTACAAAATATTTGTGTAAATGTTTTCCCACACTGGCACTTCTCATCTCAACAGATATGTTTTAGTACAATTACCACCTATATGGCATTAGAAAGAAAAGAGAACGAATTTTGAGACTGGCTGGGAACCACTGGTGTCAAACAGCCTCCAAAGGCAGCTAGGATCTAATTCAAATAACCAACTAGGAGAGCAGAAATTATCCCAAGAAGCCAGATGTTTCCATACCCATATCTATCTTCTACAGAGCCCTGATCAGATCTTGCTTTATTGTTTCCCTTGTTACTTCAGACATGTTTATTTTTGAAAAGCAGGAACTGACTGTGAACGTGGACGTACGTTGAGATTCCTTCACTGTGAAATAATAAATGTGAAATAATAAAGGTGAAATAATAAATGCCACCTGCCGTAGATACTTGCAGTGTAAGGTGGCTATGATCCTTCTTGGTTATTCATTTTTTAATAACCATGGACAAAATTATGATCTAGGATTCGCAATTATCTGTTGCATAAAACAACCTGATAATCTATACAGCTCTGCCTCCCTGTTTACCACCCCAGTCCTGAAATGGAAGGCTTCCTTGAGTTTCAATTCTGTAATCAGAGCAATCTATGATTCCAAAAACTACGACCTTTGGGAAGCTTAGTATGTCTTCATGTGATGAATGGTATAGATGAGCCTTCTAACTATTGAGTTTGATGAACTACAAAATAGTATCTTGCCTCTGGCATCCTCATCAACCTTACGTCTTTGTCATGTTTAAGGTGAAGGTATAAAGATCACGTACCTAGGGAGCAAGTGAAGCTGCTGGTGGAGTTTGACATGTTTGAGTGCCCCTAGTTTATTCCGGCTGGATGTTCACTCTTCCGCTCTCTCTCTGCAGATGTAGTAATCATTGCTCAGTGCGAGTCAGGCTTGTGAACAGTTACTTTTTGCATTCTGCTGTCTCTGCTTTCTCTGTGTCAGTGTTTTTAGATTGTTAACTTTGGTTGAGCTGCTTCTGCAGTTCAGTGAGTGTTTATTTCTTGCTACCTACTCTATATGTATGTGAACCACTATTGCCTTGACACTGTTGAATCTAAATGTTGTTTTGAAAGTGAAGAGCTGACTTGAATATTAAGAAAAATTGCTGAGCTAAAGCTGACAGTGATTTGAAGAACAGCTTATGTGTGGTGTACGGGCTTTAGCTGATCATTTATGAGAGCAATGGACTGGTGTGGTATTATGCTACTACTTAGGCTGTTTAATACTCTTTACAGTATTGATCAGAACATGTAATTGAGAGTTTCTGAGGAAATAGCTTCAAATAAATGTTACAGCATTTTCTTGTAATTTGGAAGACCCTTTCTATGACAAACAAGATAATTTTCTAACTTTTTTTTTCATAAGTATTACCCAGTTCTTGTTGTTGCAAATGAAACGAGAATATTGCAAACCTTATCGTTTCTTCCGTTCAACAAAATTCTTCAGCATGAAATCACTGTTGCAGAAACCCTTGCACAGATATGGTTCTGTTCGTTTCCTTGGAAAATGTCTGTTCTTTCCTGTGAGTGTACTAATTGTGCACCTAGTGAAGGTCAATGTCCTTCTGAGTCAATAAAGCCACTTACTCCAGGTCCAGATTTCAGACCTAGAAAAAGGTCGGAAGAAAGTGTGCTGAAATAATTAAATTTGAAGTTCAGTGAATTCACTCAGGCAAAATATTCCGAGTGTTTTACTTACTGGTGTACTTTGCGTTTATATTTTATTAAACTGCTAGTAACTTATACCAGAATATGCAACATTATGGAACAAGGTTTTGAAAATCTGTAGTATTACAGCCAAGAATTATTCTGTGACTACTTTGCAATCAATGGATTTTTTTCTCCTCTGGCTGTTAAATGATCCAGGATTTTACCTTCCAAGTAATAGTCGTGACACTGTCACACTCCAGTACTTCCAGCTTAAAGATTTTTTTTTTCTCTTTATAATGGGGTTTATGTATAAAGAAAAAAGTGTGATTCTTCATAGTTTGAGTGACAGTAACTCAGAATTATTTTAATATCTGTCTGTAAGAAATTGTCTATCTCTTGTTCAAGATCTCAGAAAAACCTGCTTATTAAGCAAATCCAGAAGCATGCACGTTACCTGGGATTTGGAATAAAATTCCTGTTCCTCTTCTGAAAAGGCACATGCTGGTGGGAGACAAGTAGTAGGAGTACCTTAATGAGGAGTGTGGTTATTAGAATTACCGTGCCACTTCTATTTGGTCAAACTCAACTGATGTCAAATAATAGCTCTATATTGCCACTACAGTGAGAGTTAAATCAGACCCAGCATAGAGGATTCCTCCCTAGAGTAAAAATATGGAATCAATATGTAGACATGTTTGTGTATACATGTTTGATCATAGCTGTAATTATATATTTGACTATGCGTGCACGCTGAGACTACTAATTTTCCCTCAGGAAGATACATTTTGTGGTACTTATAAAATACTTGTTTGTTATATCTAAAAGGAGTGATTCTGCTACTTATCCAAGCTTTATCTTTGCTGCTAAAACAAAAGCTCATTGTGCTATATCACAATTTGACCATATCTTCAGCTATGTGTAATCTTCTGCAACATTTAATCCCCTTTCCATTGCCACACAATCATCACTTCAGCAATTGCATTTGGTCTTCCTAGATGTTTATGCATATTGCTCATCTATATTCAAGAAAATATTCAAATGTTCTCACATATTTTCAAATCACTTGGGGATGTCTGTCTAGAAGCTGTCCTCCCTGCATTTCCTAAAAGAAAAATGTAGAGAAGATGACACTTAATTTAACATATATTGAATTCCCATATTTCTTTTGACGAATAAAGGACTTGTCATTTGTTTATATTGGCTTTCAGCATTTTAGCTAGTATGCAGTTTGCTATACAGATGAATTTTAGCGGGATTGCTTTCAATCTGAGCTCTTTGGAAGGAAGGGAGAGCTATATCCTGTAATATTTTGTGCACATTCTCCACATGCTATCTAAGGCCTGCTCCATGTAGTTCTAGTCTGAGATTAGATTTGCTGATTTTCCTAGCTTTCTGTATCCAAATGTGACTATGCAATAAAATGGTCAAGAAAGTGAGAGTTTAAAAATCTTGCCACTTTTATGGTGAATATTAGTTGCGTAGCAATTCCTGATGGCCTGATTTTTTTTGCTGTCTTTCCTGGTAGCAATCGTTCTCAGGAAGCTATTTTACAACTGTTTTTTTTTTCTTATCCAATGTAAAGGCTGCAAATTATATTGATGAAATATGGCCTTCTTCCTCTTGAAGAAAGGCCCTCACAACTGAAGGGAGATGATAGAGAAGATGGTGGTGAACAAATTTAGAACCTAGACTGCAATGTTTCAAAGGAGAAATGCTTTTCCTTGGTTAGCAGGTTAGCATATTTTGGCAATGCTGAGAAATGGGTAATGTTTCTATGCACAATACAACGTCAATAGTAAAGGTAATAATAAATCCATTTTATGACAGATCCATCCAAAGGTATTGTGCTGTTTGTGATTTTACTTTGATGTTTATATTCCCTAGAAACACGCCTGAGGAGGAGATGCGGTTACCCTTATAAATATAAGCTTATATAATATGGTGTTAACTTTGTATTTCATGCACTTCAAGGGCTTGCAAGGTTAAGAAAATCTTACAGTTTTACCTAATGCAAGCACACATGTGGGAATACAGTATCGTCTTCTGTATCCACTTGAAGTCTGTATAAGCACAAAGATTGCTAAACGGTTTTCAGAGTTTTGACACATAACTCATTGCTGCAAAAAAGTGGTTTAAGCTCCTCCATTAGTGAAGTTTTGTGAGTGGTAGAGAAATGTCAGTCCATCTTTCCTCAACTAAAGTCAGTTTATCAGAATTGTCTTTGTTATGGCTTAGCCATTATATAATATCCTGGGATTACAAAATACTCTGTACACATACTTCTCTAAAATGTCTAATCATACAGATGTTGCCCTTGTAGAGTAAGACAACGTGATTATCCTTTTGCCATACATTCATATATTTAAGATTTAGTCATAACAATGTTTATGTTTGATGACTTAGAACCTGGATTTTACATTAAAACAATAACAGCAAAAAAAGAAAATTCCAACATCCTTAAAGATAATTAATTGACTAATAAGAAACACTTACCAGCTTTATATGAGTTTAGTCAGCCAAGAATTGAACACAGTTAATTAAGAGTGTTCTATCTTTTATAGTCTTCAGGCTTGAATAAATTATTAGGACAAAACCTAAGCTGTGATTTCAGTTCTGCAAGGTGCTGGTTTTCTTCACCATAGCTTCAGTTCAACAAGGATCTAGGTTTAGATTCAAAGAAAAGAAAAAAAGATGTAAATAGATCTGAATAGCAAATCCAAAACTTGAATCTATAGCCCTTTGTGTTCAAAGCCTCAGAAACCTGAACTCCCCAGTTATGTTCCTGATTGCTCTACTCCTAGGGGCACCTACATTTTTGCTTCGTAACAGCCCCAGCATTTCCAGGTATAAGTAAATAATTTCCCAAATCCTGCTTATGCCCGGCTGGAATCTAGAAAGTGGACAGATTATCACTCTCAACTTATAGAAGGCCTAGAAAATAAACAAGCTCTGAGCGATTCTGATACACATTACAAGGATGCATATAATTTTTTTTTTCTAAAATGTCACTGCAGCTGTTTTTATTTCTAAAATAATACTCAAATTTTATATAAAGTCTTGTGATTAGAGAGTGTAGGCAGTGGCGTGCCAGAATCAAATCCCTACATCTCCCACCATCCATTACTGTACTAAAACTACTAGCCTGTGTGGATTTATGCCACCCTGCAGTACAAAATGGGAGATTCGTAGAGTCAGGAAGAGAGTGCGATGTAGCGTACTGACTAGGATGCCTATTTAGGGAGGAGAGCTCTTAAGACTCCACTCCCTGCAGCAAACACTGGCTCTGCATTGTGTATTTAACAGCCAGTGGATAACAAATAACTTGGCTGTGGAAATATCAAACTGAGTGTTCTCCTTCCTGGCTGAGTGGTTTTAATCCAGTAACTAATGACAAGTAAATAACCTGCGTGCCACTGGCACGGACCCAAAGGATATTGCCGAGCTCTGGTCTTGGAACTGTACCTTGGTGGAAGGCAGGAGAAGAGGAAACTGAAGAGCAGGAACATTGCCAATATTCCTAACTGAGAAAAATAAGACAATAAAAAGATGAGCAATCAGTGCACCGATCACTGGGCTACCAAATGCAAGACAAAACCAGGCACTGACAGCATCAGTTTAGTGTTTGGTGGTTTTTTTTAAAAAAAGAGTTTGTTTTCATTTTTAAGTGAATGATGCTGAGTTAACCCCCTTCAGTCTCTGGATCATGGTGGAGCCCATTTGTACCCCTGTGTAAGGAGCCTCCTCTTGAATGTGATGGGGTTTGAAAAAGACTGCAGCCTGCAACGTTCCTCTTGGCGAGCTTCAGGAATGAGCAAGAGATTGAGGTTTCATCTCTGAGGCATTTGATAATCAGGTGATAAATTCTGTGTTTTCATATCCAGTTTGAAGACCAGATGTCTGGCAGCATGGTGTTTAATTTGTGTATAATCAAGTCCTGTATCATATCTAGTGTTTAGGTATATAGTTAGCTTCAGCTTTGATGAACTGTTGATGTGCATATAGAGTTAATTGTTGATAAACAAATACATATGCTTATGTACTTCCTGAGCTGAGGACAGACCACTTTGGCACTATCCCATCCTATGCGCTTTTTATCTACTTTTATGAATACTCATGGTTGTATGTTTGTATGTACACACACACAAAAATACGAAAATATATATATACACGTGAAGAGCCCTACTCTGCGGAAATCAATGGCCATGTTCCCTTCAGCTTCAATAGAATGGTGGTCCTAATCTGTGTGCGCTTTACTGCACCTTTTTGTGTGATTTACAAGCCATGAGCAATATATACTATACAGCTTTTTAATTTAATAGATTTTTTCTATTTTAAGGAAGGTAATAAATTTTTCTAGGATGAAATACATTATTTGGTAAAGAGTTCTAGTGGAAATTAGCCTAAACATTCCAATAACAGCCTGATAAGTTCAGTCAGAAATTAACCCAATGTGAATTAGTTCAAAGAAAAGCTGAAATATAACTCTGACAATAACAATGATTTTATATTGTGTGCTTTTATATCAGATTTAAACACTTAACTTCACCAATAAAAAGCATTTCATTAAAAGCTTTCTGTCTTGGGAAACAGATGACCAGTGAAACACCTTGAATTTCTTGGGATTTTATGACTGGATTGATGTAGGATTTTGTAGATGTGGTTAACCTAAAATATGTGTGTGTTGAGTTCCAGAGGAAGAATCGGGAATCAGCTCCTGATTCCATCAGCTTCCAATTTCTTCCTTTGATTTTTTTTTTTTTAATAGTTTTAGGCAAGTTTTCTTATGCCACTTTCTACATCACTAAGATAGGAAAAGTAAATTCTTTTCCTTTGAAAAAACATTTTGAGACATGTAAGTAGAAAATGCTATGTAAGAGCTTTGGATTATTATGGTAATTTAAGAGATAATGAATGTCATCCTACAAAATAACTCAGAAAGTGTTACATGGAATACTAAATGTTTTTTAACTTCTTGAGTTTGAATTGCTGTTCAGTTCCTAAGCCTAGACTGATGTTTTGTTTGAAACTTCTTTTGAAATTCTTTCCACCTGTTTAAGCAGTTTTGACTTTGCTGCAGACACGGCACAATAGTTGCATTATAGTGAGCTATTCTGCTTGTCAAATGTAAAACCTAGATTTTCATTTCCTTACATCTTGCTGCCAACGCTGTTCAACTATCTGTCAGTTAGATGATTTCCTGTCACACAAATGGCAGTCGGTATGTCTGCCAATCGGTTCTGTTCCTACAAATTTCCAAGTTCAAGAAATCAGATTCAGTTTTAGGCACTGTTGTAAGACAATTAACTATTTCAGTAAATACAAAAAACCAAACCTTTTGGTTTGTACAGTTCCAATTTGCATTGCTTATATAACAATTCACGAGTTCTCTGAACACTGGACACAGTATTGAACTGACACACACCTGAGCTATAACATCACGTACCCTCGTGAACATCAGCAAGAGTAGACTTTCCTGTGAACATAGGAGAAGGATTTGGAGGTGTGCTACACTTAAGTATCACTAGTCCAGATTTTGAGTGCTTACTCCACGTCCTGCATACTGCACCCACTTGCAGAAATATCTCCTCTGCTCCTTTCTCCTTCTGCTGGCATGATTACAGCCAATAAATAGATGTGTATGCCATGCCTGTTGCAGTTTTTAGATCAAAAGGAAAAACCTCGTATTGTTTCTGCAATCCTCAAATGAATTGCATTCTAAGATAAGTTTTCAGATGTTCTCAAACATTTCATAGTTCTTAAGGGAAATGTTCTGATAGCATGCTTTTGCCTGTTTTGAAAAACAAGAGGTTATGATATCATTTTTCATTAAGAACTTTTACAATTAAACTTTGTGCGTATGGATGTAATTGTGAAATTACACAAAGCTTAAACAAGCTTTAGTCACATTAAGGCGGAACTGTTCTCAAAAAAAAATTCAAGCTCTATCTCTGCAAAAAGCATTGTTATGTTTTAAAAGTGAGAAAATGTAAAATACTCAAAGATTTGATGTCTGCCATAAAAAGAAGCAATAAAATTATTCGTAATCACGTTTTTATTCATTAAATTGTCCATCAAAAGCTGAAGAAGAATATTTAAGCCTGCAGTAGTCAGACCGGCAAGTTTATCTGCTGTTACTGCATGGGATTCATAATATGTACTACGGTATTTTGATTATGTTTTTTTTTATCCAAAGATGACCGGAATCTTCTTTTCTGGGACTTAAGGGGAAGAAAGAGAAGATTTAACATCACCAAATGGATCTGCAGTATCTGGTTGAACTGCAGAGAAAATATATCAAAAAGTTTAAATTATTGCTTAACAAAGAACACTGACAGACCTGATAAAAGAAATAGAAGATTCCATTTTTATTATGTTTCAAGGAACATTGTTATCGCTTTATGCTGCAAACTCTTTTTATAATGCAGCAAAAATATTATCTTCAAAAATAGTGTGAAATTCAACAGAACTTAACTCTTTTATTCTTGTTATTTATGCTTTCTAGGGGTAAGAAGATCGGACATGATATAGATTTTTTGATCACCAATCCAGGACCAAGAGAAGATGATGAACTATTGCATAAAGTTGTTGACTTATGGCAAAAGCAGGTATGAACTAAATAACATTTGGCAAAAAATGACATAGTCTAACAGCACTGAATTAAGCCTATGTAGTGCTTAAATAATGACTCCTTTTTACAGATGACTGCAATAATTTGAAATTGAATGTTGCTCTGTTTGATTATTAATCATGATGATCTAGGTGATGATCTCTAGCTCTGAACGCTAAAGTTGAAGCTTATGTCAGAAGTACTCCACGCAAATTCTGTTCTATCTTACCCTAAGAATATGCAGCTAGTCAGAGGCAAGAAATCGAGCTAGGTGGAGTTTTGAGTGATACAGCAAAACTATTCTTACACTTTGAAACAGAACAGTATTTGTTTAATTTCTCCTTGAGATGGGAGTAGGTTCTCCCAAGGGGAACTACTTCAGGGAGTTCCAGATTTAAGCATAGTGGATTTGAGTGATGTCATGGTGTAGGGTGAACAAGTTTGAAAGCTTAGGTACCAAAGCCCTGAAATTCAGCCCACAGTTTAGCATTTTTCCTGGTGTCCACTGGAATATTGTCCAAATTGACATAGTCCTCTGTGGTGTCTGGGTTTGGAAGAATGCGTGCATTTCACAGAGGAATTGTCCATCTAAGGGTTGGTTTGGATTTTTTTTCTGTTCAGCTTGCTTCAGTTCCAAGCAGCTTTAAAGTTAGAAAAGTCTGAATTATAACAGATGCAGGTACCTCAAAATATTCCTGGGTCAGAAATACAGTATGTTGGGAATAATAAGATTTTGTTTCTTTTTCTACCTTTCTAGTCAGCTAAGATATTTTTCAACATCGAACCTGTACTGTTCAAAGGAACTGAGTGCATTTCAACAAGTAAAAGGCTAACACTCTGTCTGAGGTGAATCACCAAATGTCCTACTGCTAAGTCAGCTTTCAGTGCAGATAGCCTGAAGAGAATGCTTTTGAATTGATTTTTGAACTATGTACTTTAATTAATGTATAATAGATTAACTCATGAAAAACATGAAAAACGTCCAACCAGACAAAAACTTGTCTGACTGTATAAAGTTACCTATTTCAAGGTGGTCAAAACCTTTCAATGGGCATGGAAGGGCATCAGACTTGTTTTTTCCTGGTAAAATGCAACCTTAGCTGAATTCCTCTTCCTTCAGTTTACTTTTGGTCTTCGAAATATTAACAGATTATTAATAATTTCTTAGATTTATATGACTTCCATCCTAATTCTCTATGGAAAGTGAATGTATTGAAGTAGATTACTAGCAGGTATAATTTATCATACTTCAATAAAAGCAGTGAAGCTGTGGCAATTAATGAGTACTGAAGAGCTACTCTATTTTTATCTTTTTATTATGTAAGTAAAGTTTTTTTTCTCAGTTTCTCTGCTCCCTTTATTCTGAGGAAAGTTACATTTCGTCTTGGAAGCGGTCTTTTTGCCTTCTTTATCAGACCTGAATCTCTAAGAAGCCATGTGTGGGTTCTCCAAAAATCCTGTTTATTATCACACAGCAGAAAGAGAAAGAGAGGCTGAGGCTAGAGCCTGCCCTGAGTGCAGCCCTTCATTCCTTCTCCCATTCCATCACACTTCACTTACGTTAATGAGAACAATGGCTGTGATCTGAGAAGTCTGGCAACTGCTGAAGCTTTTCAGGTCATTCTGAGCTGCTTTCATTAAGTGAAATTGAAAGGAAAGAAATAGAAAATAAATTGTTCTTGCTGATGTTTTTTTAAGGATAAGATTTGGCAGAAACGAGTGAAGGGATAGTATGAGAGGTCAAGGGTGGCCAAGGGTTTGATGAAAGGATTAGAATTCCTCTAGGGATCCCAGCATGAAGAAAATGTCGGAAGGCTAGATGCACAATGGCTGTAGAAACCGTACTGAAACAAGCTGAGGATTGTTTAAAGCTATAGACAAACATTTCCTGTGTTCTGTTTGTCCTCCAGAATTTTTACTGCTTATGTAGCTATACTGCCTCTCTACAGTGGCAGTTGTAACATACAGGCTTTTACTGGCACTACTGAAAAATAAGCTGCCAGCAAAATCAAACTGCAAAAAAGAGAGAGAGGAATTATGCTCTTCTTGCCTTTTACTACCTTTGATTTCTGAGGGGGACACAAAAAAACTCCAAACCTAAAGCACTTTTATACTGTTTGACAGTACACCTGTCGTCTGCTTCACAGCTTTGCACTTCTGTGCTACTGCTTCAAAGCCCAAATTTATCAAAGAACGTCACTGAGGTCATGATGTTGACTTCCTTTTGGCAACTCTTAGCAAAGGATTCTGTAATGTTTAACTTCCAAACTATGAACCTCAGCCTTATTTAAATAGTGTTAAAGGGCCTTTTCCTTAGCTGAAAAGTTTAATGTAACAAGATCCTTCCATTAAAAGCTGTCGAAAACTAAGTGGTTAAATCAACACCGTCATGCTCTTTGATGAAGCATCACCAGGGATAAATGGGCCGAGGAACAGAGAACACAAAGTCTCCACTGAGCTTCAAAGTAGAGAAGCAAAACGAAAAAGCTGCAATGCAGTGCACAGGTTATGGTTTTAATGGTTCCAAAAAGCTTCATAAAGAAAGTAAGAAATTACTTCTGTGAGTTAGAGCTTGGAAGTCCGTGCGCAAACAAGCTGAGCCATCTGTGTCGATGCAGCTTCATTCACATGTTGTGTAAAGACGTTTTCATTTTTTGCTAAAAACCTATACAGCTATATTGAGCACCGTTCCTGTTGTTACATGTGTACTTTCAACAAAGGAAGAGATACCATTACTACAGGCTTTTCTGCACTTTGCATTTTTTTCCCTTTGTATTCATGTAAGTATAATGTTGCGTTTTTCTTTTGGCTTTTAGGAAAATGAGGAATGTAGATCCCTGCTTGTGCTTACTTATTTTAGTATATTAGTGGTCTGGTTTTGACTTTATTATTCACCCTTGCTGAGGTGAACAGGTCAGGAAGGGCAAGGCTTGATGTCTCAATGTGGATAGTGCAGAGCAAGTAACCAGCCTCACTTTTTCATTACTCGAAACAGTTTTTTGTAAACAGCGTTCACAGATCAGCAGCACATTCATTATTGAGTGAGACCTGGATTTTAGCAGCAACAAACTCTGTTTCTAAGACAAATAACAAAAACGCTTAAGAGGCCGGAATAGAGAGCTTGTTTTTTTCAGAATGCTCTGCCCATAAGGATGCAGAGCACCTTTGTGAACACATATTGTCTCACCTTTTGACTCAATGCATTCTGGCTCAGATTCAGCAGGAGCTGAGAACATTCTTACCTAAAATAGACTATTGCATGGTGATTAGAGCACTGGACATGAGAGAACTCTGTTTAAATTACTTTAGGCAGAGGATGGGGCTGAATCTGATTGTCCTGCTTGTGAGGTTGTTGCATAAAGTAGGCAGAAGTGTTCCACTTCTTGTTATGTTTTAAGCGAAGATCCAGGCAGCAGTGGCATTTCTTATGACATCTGATCTTCCTGGTGTGTAATGTATATCTGTATGTGGGTAAGTATATATGTATACGTCCCTATCTATCTATCTATCTATCTATCTATCTATCTATCTATCTATCAGTTTATCTTGCTCACGAGTGCAAATGCTCATGGCATAGAGAAGGGAAACATGTTCATTCCTGGACTCCAGTGCTGTCTGTTCATTGCTATCAAAATCAGGTTATTCAGGACATGCCCAGAATTAGACCATTCCGACATACAGGGAACTTTAAGACGAAAAAGAGACCAAGGCAGCTGCATGGTTATGCAGCAGCTGCAAAGTTTTGTATTGCTGATCAAGCCTTTGATGCATTTACTAATGATTCCTCACTGTAACAGGCCTGACTGCTCCCAGGCATCAGTTCCTTGAGCTGTTCCACTTTATAGAATTCTATCTGTCTCACCTAGGTAGAGATTTTTTTGAACTAAACTTGCCTACATCCTATTTTGGATTAGCTGTAGGTTTTTCACTGAAAAAAAAATAAATCCAGTTTCACTTTATTAAACCATCTCAGAAGGAAATTCAGAGCCACAACATACATACATTTCAGAAGAACATACTGGTTTACATTTTTAGGTGGTATAAAATGATCCTACTTAGCTTTAACAGAATTAATCCAGCTACCAACAATTACGAATAATGACAGCTTGTAACATTAAAAATAGAATAGGATTTTGTATAAGTAAAAATGACAAAGAATGCTAATGATATATTTGGATTGATTTTTCAGCTATTGAGTTCATATTTTTCTAAAAATTCACTCTTTTCCTCAGTTTGATCATGGATTTACTTCAGTATCAATGCTATTGATGTGCCAGCACTCAGTCTATTTAAGTAAAAGTGCATAATCATTCTAAAAAGGAAAAATTGTTGTGGGTGTTAACATAACTGCCCTAAAAATATACATTTGGTTTTGATGGTGGTGTAAATTTGAGAAATGAAAATGCCCACATTTTAAAACTTGATTATGTAAACAAGGTCTATAGCACTTTATGGTGTATAGATCAAGCTGAAATTTGCAAAGAACTGCAGATTCCCTGACACAGAGTAATAAGAAGGCTGCTGTTTTGCAGCTAGCAGTAGCCAAAACTTCACACAATCTTCATAGCTGGCTGCCCATTCAGGCAATACTTTTTCAAAAGGTATAGAAGTGCCACTTCAGCTTTACTTTATGGGGTGATGGTGATGTCCAGTGCCTATTCAAATTAGGTTAATTGGAAATATTATCCCAATGGATATGACCTAGGCTTTGGCTCCTATTTAAAGGAGATATCCTGACTTTGAATCAGGTTTCAATTGCTTGTTGACGTCAGCACTTTTGTAATTGTTTCCTAATTGTGGGATTTTTTTAAGTTGAGATAGATATTTTCAGCGGTCTACATACTCTGATGCTCTTCCTATTATCTTTAGAAATTGCCAAGTCAACAAACTATTAAAAAACACTACAGAATAACCCAGAGGTAGTCCTAAAACATCTTTCTGGTCACACTTGCTAACCGTACCCATCTACAAATACTTAAAATGTGTTCAGGTAGAAAACAGCCTAGTTAGCAATTGAAAACAGCAGTAGGAAGGTTCTTCATGACTGCTTGATGTTAAATCTCAGGGACATAGAGCTGTTGGAGCAGGTCCAGAGGAGGGCCACAAAGATGATCTGAGGGCTGGAGCACCTCTCCTGTGAAGACAGGCTGAGAGAGTTGGGGTTGTTCAGCCTGGAGAAGAGAAGGCTCCAGGGATATCTTATAGCAGCCCTCCAGTACCTGAAGGGGGTCTACAAGAAAGCTGGAGAGGGATTTTTTACAAGGGTGTGTAGTGATAGGACAAGGGGCAATGGCTTTAAACTGAAAGAGGATAGATTTAGATTAGATATAAGGAAGAAATTTTTTACAATGACAGTGACAAAACACTGGACCAGGTTGCCCAGAGAAGTTATGGATGTCCTATCCCTGGAAATGTTCAAGGCCAGGTTGGATGAGGCTTTGAGCAACCTGGTCTTAGTGGAGGGTGTCCCTGCCTGTGGCAGGGAGGTTGGAACTAGATGATCTTTAAGGTCCCTTCCAACCCAAACCGTTCTATGATTCTATGACCCCAAGGAGTGTTCCTTTGAAGTTCTTAAATATGAAAACAGGATGAGAAAAAAAAAAAAAATACATAAGAGATCCATCTTTAAATGCTGTGGTTTAACAGGCAGAACTTGTACTCTTCAAGCAGCTGAGACATCTCAAAGGGAGGACCTTTAGTAAGTGTGATATCCAGGATGACTTTAGGTAAGGGGAATTTCTTCATTTTTAATGTGGGCAATACAGCAAAGACTGACATCTCAAATTTACCCTGTTTTCATTTACAACTATATATTCCTGTAATGAGTAGCACGCTGGAAAAAATGAGTCTGAAAACTAAGTAAAGCTGAGGCAGAAGAGATCATCTATAAGATGATACTACAGCTTACTGTTAGAATGAAATTACTGATGAAGCAGAGGATACAATGTATGACTAAAATTTAAAAATTGACATCTTAAAAGACCTGAGCATTTTCTGTCAAGGCCCTTTTACCTATTCCAGACAGACAGGTAATTCCTAATCATATGTACTCAAGAGTTTACAGGCTAAAAATCCAAGTATGGGGTACTGGTGGCCACGTGTGACTGTCCCCAGATCTCACTGAGACAAAACACTTCCTAGGTGCTCATCTTCTTCCCTGGGAAGAGAGAAACCACTGCAGGCTTTAATATCTTGCCGGATTTCTCAAGTGATCACAAACAAAAATCCTACTAAGACTTCCCATCTGCAGTAGGAATTCCATTCCTTTTGTAGTCCATCGAAAGATGGACTTTAATTCCTGATTTCTTGCACCAAAACTGAGGAGATTTCAACTTCATTCAAGCAAAGAGGACGCAAACACTGATATAGACTGAGGCAAATGTTCAAAACTGGTGATCTGAGCACCACTGTTTACAAGCACCATATAGATACTGGGAAATGTAGGTACCTGGAACTGTAAAATAAGACTACCAAAACTCAGTCTAGTTAAGATTCTGCCTTAGGAAATAAATTGTTTCGATTTGTTCTGGGATATGCTATGTGTAATGCATCGAATCTCAAAGAGCAAAAAGGAAAATGAAGCAAAAGATGAGAAAGCACCGATGAAGTAGCTAGATTTCTTTATATAGAATGGAAAGCATGTCAGTGTTTAATCAAAGCTTGAAGTCATCAATTAATGGTCAATGACCAATGAGATTAAAAAAATTTTTTAGCATTAAAAGCAACAAAATTAACCTGAAGGCAGGCATAGTTTCATCAAAAAGAGCGAGATAATAAGCTGTTATGCATTAACATTCAACAGCTGTTTTGAGTCTATATTTGGAAATAGGAAGCATCAGTGCCCTGTGATGTTGGGATAAAATTAAAAAAAAAAAATTACTATCTGTTTTAAAAATGAATGTGAGAGAACAGCTGCTAAAATTAAGCATTTTCAAATCAGCAGACTTGGAAACTAGTAATCCAAGAGAATGAGCTACTTATAGAGTTTTCTTGTATCAGTTAATAAATCTTCAAAATCAGGAAAAGTTTGAAAGAAGTGAAAGAATGTCAATGCAAGTCAAATAGTTATCATTAAAAAGGTTGCCCCAGTGACCCATAAAACAGCCTGTGACTGATTCCCGGTAAAATAATGGAATCCTTAATTTGGAAATATCATCAACAAAAACCTGGAGGCTGAAAATATAATAATACCTAACAGTGTCTCTTCATGGAAATCATGTCTTGTTAACTGTTTTTGTTACGCTTTTGGTTTTTTGTCAGAACTACAGCTCTGAGTGATAGAAATAATTTTATTGCTGTAAAGTATTCTCGAAGGTATTTAATGTATTATCATGTAAAGTTACCACACTTACGCTATATAAAAGAAATAATCAAAACCCAGTGTTTAATATGGAGATATTCTTTAAAAAAATCAGATCATTGTCACCTATGTTCATAAGAGGTCTGGCCTGGAGACCGTTGTAGTTAACCATCAACAGCCATCAAATGAAAACACTTCTACATGCTCAGTTCAATACTGCAATTTAAACCTCCTCCTCACAAAACTAGTATGATTTTTTATTATATATTACAGGATATGTTAACTTAAAGTCAGGAGGCATTCCTAACCATGCTTCTTTATGGTGAGACTAGTATAAGAATTCCTAGTCCAGAGAAAGGAGAATGTGTAAACATTTGAGGCACTACAAAGAAGAGACAAAAAATTGATCCAAGGACGTAAAGAAACCCTGATGATGGAAATTTTAAGAAACTGAGTCTATTCATCTCAGTGAGAAATCTGAGAAGTTGGTTTAATCAATGTGTAGTTTTAAATAAATGTAAAAAGATGTATGAAAAGACATGTGACAGTTGTAGGCTTGTTGATCTTAAAGAGGAAAACTAATGAGCTTATTCAGTCAGAACATAAAGTTAGTAAGTTTGTCTGAGTAGTCTTCTGTCTAGTAATAACAGTTAAACACCTGATAGACTATGAAGAAAGTGGTTTATGCATGATTATTTCCAAACTTTATAAAAAATTTATTTTGCAAAGGCGAATCTTAGAACTCTCTTCTTTATGTGAAATCAGGAGCTCAAAGGAGGCAGTCACAGTGGTCTCCTATATTTTGTGAGTCTATAAAAGCCAAATTAAGGCTAAGTGTGCCAGGACTTAGGCACACATCTAAGTGTTTTCATCATGTGGAACAGCTCTTAGAAAGCAGAATCTTTTTGCCAGGTGAGCCCTCCTGGTAGAGATGGCTTCAGTGACAGTAAGCATTGTTGTATTTTTACGTGTCAAGCTCCATTTCTATTCTGAAGACTCAAGGATGACTGAAGGAAGTGGTGTAATGGACAGTATCTCCTTTATTTCTTTGTTATTGTGTATTTGATGTTTTATATTCTTTAAAAAAGATATGCTGGGCAGCAGAGAGAGGGATGGTGCTCCTTGTCTTGTCCCAGGTGCGTTGCTTTGGATGATGAGAAGTTTTCTGGCTGGTGAGGGGAGATTACACTTTACCCAAGGGCAGCTGAAGATGCACTCCCTTCAAACAAAAGGCATGGGCAGGGCCATTTGACGTCTTTGGAGACTCCAGCCCTTGTCACAAGGAAATCTCACGGAACAGACACAGTCCAAATGCTCTGTTTGGAATTTGTCAGCAAGACTGTGTTCTGGACTAATCTGTTTATTTAGATGTCAGCCATGTGGGAAAGCATCAATCCCTACTCTGAAATTTCTGTTGACATCAACTACAAAAGGCTTAGGAGGAAAGGATGGAGAAGAAGAATTGCAAATATTGTCTCCTTAGTACAGGGCAGGACATCACCACTATCAGATGACTACCACTGCAGATTTCCCTTAAAAGATCTGCTAATATTTTCCCAAAAGTTGCAGCTGTTTCTTTCTCTGCTTAGCTCAGATATGTCCCTGTACGTTTCTGTGTTTACTGAAACTGCATTTTTAATGGATTTTTTAAAAACAACTATCTAGAAACTCTGGTATTACAGTAAAACCAGTCCAGCAATTCAATGTGAGCAATGTCTTCTCTGTAGGGTTTACTCCTATATTGTGATATCATTGAATCAACATTTGTAAAGGAACAGCTACCAAGCAGAAAAGTTGATGCCATGGATAATTTTCAGAAGTGTTTTGCAATTTTAAAATTATATCAGCCGAGAGTAGACGACAACAGTTACAACACGTCAAAAAAATTTGATATGACAGAAGTCAAAGACTGGAAGGCAATCCGTGTGGATCTGGTCATAACCCCCTTTGAACAATACGCATATGCTCTGTTAGGCTGGACAGGCTCCAGGGTAAGTAACCACGACAGTCTATGTTTTCTTAGCATTGCTAACCTATTTTTGCTGTTGCAGGACCATTCAGAATTCATGGATTTTTAATAACTATTCTTCTCTCCACACATCACATTTCATGCTGTCATCAACCTGTGATCATAGGTTGGAGCTGACGAACTCATCACTGACATTTATGGATGTCTCTCTAGAGGAGTTAACATCTGTTTTCCTTGAAACTTGATTTTTAAGTTCATGGACTGAAGAGGTAGATTTTCAGTCAGTTGCGTTGTCTTTTTACATCATACTAGTGTTAACGAGCAAGGCAAATGGTTACTAAGTAGAGAGATGATTTGGAAAGTGTGACAGAACTTTACAGAAAATTAAACATTTGAGGAAAAGATCTTCTGAATTGGAACTTAATTTGTTTCATAGGAAATTGAAAACAATTTGACATCTTTCTTTCTGGATTAGATAAAACGTTCTCTTTCAGTTGTTTTTTACTTGAATGTTTTACATCGTAAAAAAGTGGGAAAATTTTAAATTTACACATTAATTCTGAACTAGAATAAAATATGTTTTGATTGATATTTTAGTAAGTTAAGAAAACTTGAAATTATAACTACTTTCACAATAAACACTGTAGTCAGTGGGTATAATATAGAATATTACAGTATTTTCAAAATAAAAAATTCTATCTAAATGCAAATTCAAAACTCAAATGATTAATCTCTCTCCAGACAGAATTATTTTTTAATCTGTTCTACATGCTTGCCTTCTGATGTTCCTTTTCTTAGGGAGTGATTACATGGTATAACAGAGAGCTCCTGAGCCTGCTCTGAATGATCTTTTTGATGTGCTAGAAGCAGTACAGGTGCATTGCCATGCTTCTACTCAGGTTAATTGGAAGCAGGATGTTATAAACCAGGCAAAATGTTGCAACTGATGTGTTCTCCTGCTGAGCTGACGAGTTACTTCAGTCGCTTTTCTTTTTTGAGATAATGAAATGTATTTATTTGAACCTTGAATTAAGTT
Source organism: Tauraco erythrolophus (assembly GCF_009769465.1). Lineage (NCBI taxonomy): Eukaryota > Metazoa > Chordata > Aves > Musophagiformes > Musophagidae > Tauraco > Tauraco erythrolophus. The sequence goes on along the minus strand of NC_141473.1, from coordinate 17,632,221 downwards.
CTGCAGACTTTGGGGTCGTTCTTATCCTAGAAGTGTTTGGCTACTTAAAAGCCCTTCTCTCAACTCTGTAGGTGAGTGTCTACACTAAAAAGGCACTTTGTGAGGCCCTTTGGTTGAGTAGGCAATGACTTCATCTTTCTCTGCGTCACTGAGCTCCTACTCCCTGTTGAGATAATTCACTTCCAGACTGTGGGAGCTCATAGTAGACTATACATAAGCTTGCTTTTTCATACAGTGCTCAACTATTCTCAGACTAACCAACTGAAATGATGGACCATTGCCTATCAAAACATTGTCCTTTCAGATGATCCATTTTTTTAGCCTATTGTTTTTTAATAGAGGTAATTTTAACATGGTTGGTTTTATTTGGTTTGGTGTTGGAGCTCTGATACAAAGGATAACAATTTTCATTTGTCAGAATTGCTCACATTTGCTATATCTTTTACAGCAATTTGGACGTGATTTGCGGAGGTATGCTACTCATGAAAGGAAGATGATATTGGATAACCATGCTTTATATGACAGGAGAAAGGTACTGTTTATTCTCAGAAATAAAGCTATCATGTTTTTATTTCTGAGTATACATTTTCAGTTTATTTTTTATATTCCAGAATATAGAATATTTTATCTTAGTTCTCTGTATATTACGTGATAAAACTGTCCCACCTTCACAAGGTTTAGTTTCACTGACAGAGCCTGATTAAATCTGAACAAGTAAATCCAGAAATCTTTTTTGGCAATGCTAAGGTAATTTCTGAAATTTGACAAGACACATACATTAGACAATGCTATTTGGAAGGAATTGTGCAACCTTCACAAAACTAAGAACAACTCATCCGAAAGTATTTGAAAAAAGGTATTTTACTGTCCCATTTCAGAATGAAATGTCATTTCTGTGTCACAGGCACAATTTCAACAGGGATTATGCTGACATTTCAAAGGAAGAAGGCATATTGAGTGGTATGGGCTCAACTAGAAGGCCTAAGGAAGTTTTTGTAGGGTATGGTACAAAGTGGAGATCAGGAATTGTCCTGCTTTTAAAGCCCTGCATTCTGTGTGGAGTTCTGCTTAGTCAGGCTTGCTAGTCTTGGTAGTAATTGATAGTATTTCTGGTCTAAATGCTCTTGGCTGCAAATATACTGACCTCTGCATTTATCTGGCTTAATGTCTGTATTTGTATTAGGCCATTTTAATAATAAGCAAAAATCAATATTGAAGATGTTTGTTGATGTCATTATAGGGGAAGGCCAAAATACCATGTCAAGATTTTACATTAATCTTTCCTATATATTCCTTATAGAACAAGCACTACTTTTAGCATCTCTACTTACGTGCAGCATTGTCTCATTGTTTGTTTGTGAGATGCAGCAGTGATCTAAGCCCTTGCTCCATTTCAGCTGTCTCCTCCATATGTGCTTGTCAGATGCTATAGCATCCTCAGTTCACATAGAAACCTGGGGAAATGATCAGACTAATGATCCATTTAGTCAAATATCCTGTCTCCAACAGTTGTCAATAGTAGATGCTTCAGAAGAAAATATAAAATCACATGATAGAGAAATATGCAATCAAATGTCTAAGGGTAAAGTTTCTTCATGAACTCGGTGGATGTCAGTGTCTTTCTCCCTGTCTTTTACATTTTCAAAGCATTCAAAACAAACTCTTTGACTCAACATGATATAGCAAATGTTATTATCTGCAGGTTAGTACGTGCTCTGTTAAATAGCTTTTTGGATGTAATGGGTAACTGCACTAGGGAAATACAAAGAATTGAAGAAATGCCAGTGTTGTTTTTTATGTGCAGCAAAATTTGCCTGCCTGGTGAGCAAGTATATATCATTATATCTGCTTCTTTTACCCAGGACCCTGAGGCATTCAGTGATGCAAAATGGACACTGTTCATTCATGAACAGCATCGATCAGTATTATTTTTTCTTATTGCGTTTAGACTTCATATCTGACATATCATTCTAATCCTTCTGGGAAAGAAAATCTGAGTTTCCATGTAAATTTCACTGGACTAGCCAGGATGTTTCACAGATGAATGATGAGTTTATATTCCCAATGCTCTCTGGGAAAAGATGTGCTCTTGTCTACCCAAATTTTCAAGTAAAGAACTGAGGCAGAGAAAGATTTAAGGCCCTAAAAATCCATTGCAGTTTGGCATGAATTTTCTCCTCTTGGGTATCTTCCTCAGGACTTTGTAAAATACACAGGATTGTGTATATCCATGACATGTTTCCCAAAGCTATCAGCTAGCTGTAGCTGTAACTGAATTTCCAGACCTTCTGCATGTCAACTTAGATTTCTTCACTGCACTGCCCAAAAACAAAGCAAAAGAATTAGTGGGAGGACTGAGAAGCAAGACTTAAACATTTTTCCTTATTAGTTATTATGATGCAGGAATTCTGTGACAAGAGGAAGCAAAAAAAAAAAAAATTCAAACCTTCAGGGCAAATTTCAACTCTCTTGACCATGAAGTCCTTAATCTAGGACTTCCATATATCAAATGAATGACATGAATGAATCAAATGTCCCTTTCTGCCAGGGACTCTATTTTCTTTCAAATATTTCCCGCCCTCCAAAATAATATCTAAGTCTGCCTTTTCTCGTTTAATCCCATAAACAGGCAGTTTACTTCCAAATTTAATTTTCTGCTGCAAAACATAAGCGTGCTACAGAATTCAAAATAAGAAGTCATGACGATCTGTTGATACAGCAGAATGCTGTTGTCTCTGCTACATTCTCAGAAATAGCTAAAATTCATTAGCTGAAATTTTCCACAAAGAAAGAGAATGTAATATGCAATATGCAAAATTTCAGACTAGGTAGCACTAAAGTTATAATCTACTTAAAACAAGCTCTTTTATTAAGTAGTGTCATTCTAACAAGATGCAGGGAGACACCAACCCCTGCCCCGTGCCCCCCAAGTATTCTATTTACAATCTAATGTGTTAAATTAAAATTTTTTTTTACTATTTTTAACTTTGCAATTTTTCATGAAGTTCACATTTTGAACAAAAAGCCTTCTTACACTGCCACACAATGTGTAATAAAGTCAAGAAATGCATAATACCACAGTGGTGTCTGTAACTGTGAAACTTGAGATGATGACCCATAGTGGAAGAGGAGAAGTTTGCAGTAAGTTGTGTGGCTGCCAAGGTAGATTAATTTTTAGGGTCATCAGGTTAGTAATCTTAAAATCAGTGATGAAAATAATTACTAACTTTAGCGCTGTTTGAGGGAATATATACCCAAATTGTTGAATGTTTGGACTTTTTCTTAATTTAATTATGAAGACTAGAGAATCTTCCTTACTGTAATTCTAGTGCTTTTGTTTAAATAACATTTGACTGGGAGAAGCACTAAGCACATGGATGTTCTACCTATGCTGTCTTAAATTTAGATTGGAACATGAACATATGTATTTCATAAGGACATTTTTCTTTGTGGCAGGAAATTCTCCTTCCTCAAAGGAAAACCTTCTCAAAGCTAAAAGCAATCAGGAAGTAGATATCCCTTGCACAAGCTGCCCAAGATCTCTCAACACAACCTTAATTGAGGTTAATTAAATACCATAGGTTAAAACAGAATCATATCTTTTCCATGTTTCTCTCCTTATTTGCTGAAGAGAGGTTACCTGATGTCACTAGTTCTGTCCAGACAGATAAACTTTCATGCACAACTCTGTGACAGTCACAGGGGTATAATTCAAGGGCTGAGACAAATACTTTCTGCTTCATTTTACTTCTTTTACTACTCCGTGTGTGTGTACAGCAAAAGGGATAGAAAGGTCAGTGAGTGTCAAGCTAATTGTGGATCCTGATGCATCCTTTCTCTGAAAACACTTGCCCATTTTCATTTAAAATTTTGCAAGCTGCTTTAGGAAGTTAATAAACCATGCTATAGCAAATATACTTTGATTATTATTTTTTGTGATGGAATGTAACAGTACCTATAAGATAGTATCTTTGACTATAAGAGACAACAGTTTCCTGGTTTGCTCTGCATTCTGTTATATAATTTGGTATACTTTATTCTTATGTATTAATATTTATCAGCCCTTTGGCACTGAAGCTTCCACTGTGGCCTACTGCCTGAAATGTGATGCGTGTCAGAGAATCCCAGATTCCAGTGTTCAAAGGGTTGCATGAGGAGAGAGTCCTGGTTACTTTAATGTATTTCCAAGGGGACTCTGACAGGGATGGGGAGCATTAACACAGCAGTTAGGAATCAATTACATAGCTTTGCAGGGTGGAACAAAAGGAACAGATATTTCCTCCAGGGACTCGTTACAAAGTTACACTGAAATTATTCCTCAGCCTTGATTTTTTTTTTTTTTCTAATGTGAATATTTTTCATATATTTGTGGGTTTTGGAAGTGAGTTTGCAACTATCAAACTAATATTCTTTTCAGTTCTGTACTAAAAACAGTATTTTGTAGATCTTCCTTTGGTAGGAAAATTGCGACAACAAAATTTGAAAATTTACTACTGCTTATCTGTCAGCTTCTTTTTCATAAAAAGATGAGCGGATGTTCAAAGCTGTGCCTCTTTGGAACTGTGTCCTAAAGGTATCGAAGTCACCACTTACACGCACCGACTTGAAGTATGAAGTTTCTGTGATTTACATCAGCTGGAGATCATACCTTATAATGATTCCCACGCTCACAGAAAGAGAGAGTTCGTTGATCAGCCATCAGGAAGAAAGAGAAATTGTGTATTCCCCTTGTCTTATAATATTATTATTGATACTGCACTGGTTACAAATGGCACAACACATTTATGAACCAGGCCAATAAAATTCTCACTGTAAAACTTTCCTGATTCATGAATGAACAATGTGCTAAGTAGAAGTGCTTTTGCAAAAAAATAATTTGATTTTTCATTGTGAACCATGTCAGGTCAGCTGAACAATAGGCTCTTCCTTAGAAAAATTAAAGTCTTTAAAGATGGAAACCATGCTATCGCTGGTTATTTTCATACCCCTCTGTGTTGGATTTGGGATAATTTATCCCTTAACGCCCTATAAAGAATTTTTTATTACAACATGCATTGTGTCTAGACTTAATCAGGAGCTAGGAAGAAGGGTGTCAATGCGAACTCTGTTATGTATTTATGCAACATGGTCATCGGTTCACTGTCTGAACTGGAGCTCGTTGGGTAATTTTTAAAATTTTTATACATGCCGTCTGCAGGTATATATAGTTTGCCACACACTGAGATTTGAAGGGCACTTTCATTGCAATGATTAAAAGTTTGTGATGTACTGGGACAGTCATTAGCAGATTTTTTACAACATCCTGGCAGCTTTTTAACTGGGCGAAATATAGAGAGAGATCTAGTGGATTTAAGTAAAGATGTTACGGCTCTGAACTCTGCTTTATTTTTGAACACCTGTCTTTAAGCTGAATAACTATCATCTACTTGAATGAGAATGCAATAAATGTGTGATTTACTTTCACTTTAATGTTTTGTTATTTTTAAAGCGGTTGGCAAACCACAGGCTTCCTATTCTTAAAGGAGTAGCTGTCCTTGAAGTATGAGTGCTTCTCCCCTTTTATGGTGTCAGCAACCTGGAATACGATTCAGGAACCGCAAAGGTTGTTACTCGCTCCTTTACCAAGTTCTGATGCTTTTAGCTAGAGTAGAGTATCCTTGTCATGCAGAAGGGCACTGCGGAGAGTGTCTGAAGCTGGACCGTATGACACTGTTTTTTCACTTTTCACCAAGAGGGTGGGTAAGACTTAATGTGAAACAACTGTTCTCCCATGAAATGGCTCTCGGACTCAAGTGTGTGCTTTCTTCAGTGAGAATATTACTTAAGGAGAAACTTCCTCATCCTCCAGAATATGAAACGCTACGGTCCAGTTAGCTTATAAACTTAACATCATATTTAACTTTGAAGTTTGCTCTACCATAAATACAAAGCCTTATTATCTGTCTGTACTCTTCAGGCCTTTACTTTGTCTCTATGATTAATCTCATCCAAGTCTCTATTTCTTCCTAATTTGACATAATTTCTTTCCATTTTGTAGACTCCATCAATAGTTTTGTAGACACCAATGTTGCTGCCTACTTTCTCCTGGGTGCTATTAATACCACTTCAAAATCCAGGGAATGACTGTAAAAAGGGTGGCTACAACTTAGTGGTGTAAAATGTCAGTTTGAGAAGTTATGTTCCTTATTCCAGTCTTGAAAGGATACAATAGGCCCTTGTGAGTTACCTAGAGAGCTGCTGTAGCTCTGGAAGACATAAGCTATGTTTTTATGCTGAAATTATAATTAACCAGTTTTAAATGTAGCTTAGATTCCAGTCTGTAACTGCTAAAATGAGATTCAAGTTCCAAAAATTTCATCATCAAGAAAAGTTGTGTTTTTAATTTAAGCTGATTTTGTTTTAACTTCTGTTGTTACTCTGACACTTGCTGTTAGCTGCTTTTTGGCATGACTGCAAAACCTTTTTGTTGCTTGTTACTCTTAAAATTCCACAGGAACGTAAATATGTTGTTTGCCTTTTTTTCCCCCCTCCCTGACGTTGGGAACCTGGATGTTACCTGATGCAGCTTGCAGTTCTTAAATATCAGACTGTTGTGATCCTGTTCTTCCTCATGGGTCATCCATTTGAAGATCCAATTCAGATACCCAATCTTTGTCATAAACAGCTGTAGATTTGCTGCAGTCTGGCTGGTTGAAGCTTCTGCTCCCTCTGGTTCTCTATGTATAGTCACTGGATATAAAAGGTCTTTCTTCAGCTTCCAAAAAGCCTGACGTACATGGTTGTTAAGATGCCATACCTGTCAGCGGTGTCTGAAGTGTTTACATTGATGGTTGTGAAGACACTTGTCCCACAAACTTCCATTCTCATTGACAAAACAGCCTAGATAACCATTAGCATTTCAAGGAAAGGTTGAATGAGCAAGCTGAAGATAACGTGATGTTTCATCAGTTTGATTCTTCAGGGTTTCGCACTGACCAAGCTCTGAGGTTGGAAATGTCTTAAGTGCACAGTGAAATCACTCTGAAATTTTTGTGTAAAATTTTGCACATAGTGCTGGTATTTTGTCTCAACAGAGAAAACAATCAAGAACAGCTGTTAACACATGTGGAAGGCATTTGTATGCAGACTGGAAATAACATCTGGAGGTGACCTACTCTATTTGTGTCTTTTCTTACTCTGCAGTAGGTCCGTTCTTGCCTGTTACATACATATTTTCTTGTATCACTTTGTAATAGGGCATCATGTCAGGCTGGTAGACTGGTGTGATTACAGTCAGCCAAAGGATCCTGTACCTGTTCAGACATGACATCGAAGGGCACATTCAAGCAATTTTTAGGTTTTCATGTTTTCTGAATGTTTTCTGATCCCTCTTTTAATCCTGATTTGTCTTGCAAAAAGACAATATGGGAAGGAAGAAAGCATTTTGACATTTGGATTGAAGTGGCAACGATGTGGCAAAGCATTGTTTAATGAACGATTTTGATCACTGAGTGTTTTGCCTTTCCCTATAACTGGGAGAAAGAAGAAATGGTTAATGAATAATTTTGATCGTTCAAAATTTGCTTGTTCTCTTAATCAGAAGGAAAGTCAAAATGTTGACACTTTCTGCAAAGGAAAATGCTTTTTGAATCTCAGCTTTGGAAGCAATCCACAGATCAGACTGTTCCAAACTCCAAAGCTCAGATAGCTCTCGAGGCTGCAAGCTCTGAGGTGCTTGGCTTGGCTGGCTGCTCTGGGCTTGTGGAGCCAATAAGCTCTGGGGACCCTGGCTCTGATGTAATTAAAATGACTTTTTTTGAACTCAGGCTCCCAGTAGACTGTCAAGCAAGTTGTTGAGAAGATGGGCAAGCTGGCAGGAGCTCAAAAATGCTTAGATTTTTAAAAGTGCCTGGTAAACTAGATTCTACTGGATTACTGTTTTTCAGGGCAATATTTTGATAATTACATAATTTTTATGGAACACCCAGGCTTAAGTGAGTAGGAAAATTCCAACAAACCAAAATTCAGTAGTGTTTTGCTGAATGGATCTGTTCACAAGATAATGGGATATTATGTTTGTGTAACTATGCATGTATTAAGTTGAAATATTGTTCCCTAGAACTGTCTTTGAGAATCCTTTGAAGTTGTGTTCCAGTGATTCTCAGCCAGCAGCATCCATATATCATGTTTCTCTGTAGGGCTTGGTGTGAGGATGCCCCAACCTTAAATTCAGAAGATACTTCTGAAAGTTCTACTGTGCTATGCAAAGCCCAGCCCTCCTACTACTTACACCATGGATAAATTTGCATTTTTAAAATGCAGGATTTATTAATCCTTTTTAATATTACTTCCTAACTAAACTCTCTTATCTGAATTAATTTAAAACTAGTATTATTACCAAATACTTCAGGACCCATGCTGTCAAAAATAAGCTGTTTTTTTAGTTGGTTTTACATTTTGGTAACTATTTGGAAACTATACCTTGTAGCTTCAGTAGAGAAGCATGTTTGAACTGTACTTCACACAGTTTCAGCTGTGGTAGGATTCCCTATTGGTCTTTCCTTTCATTCGAAGTATGCTCATTGTTCTTGATTTGGTTTGCTGTTCAGCAGTTACTGAGAGCCCAAGAGCCCAGTGGAAGTTTGATATATTCAGTGTCTGAGCTGTAATCATATCCCATTGCATAGAAGAAGACTGCATAAAACAGGAACTAGTTTCAACCGCTCTATGCGAGAAGTTCTGAATGATATATTTCCTCAAATTTTTATCTTTGAGGACATAAGCGAGCATGTGGGAGTTACTGAATGAGAGGTAGGATGGGGTAGGTGCATTAAGCTGCTGCAGGTACTTCCTGTTTCACTTCTAGGGATGGCATGTGGAACAGCTTCGTGGCTAGATCATGGCCACGTAGAAAGTGTCTCTTTCCTGCATCTTTATCACACCACTACCCAGTGGAGATCCTCAGGCTGGTTGTGGGATCCAAGGGTTGAACTTATGATGTAGATTTAGATTTTTATATTATATAAACCTGCCTGGACACGTTCTTGTGTGATGTGATCTAGGTAGTCCTGCTCCGGCAGGGGAATTGGACTAGATGATCCTCTGAGGTCCCTTTCAGTCCCTAACATTCTGTGATTCTGTGATATATTTTCACAACAATATTCCAGAAAATCTCTTTTAAGTCCAATTATTACTTTATGCAGCTTAAGGCAGCAAAATGAAGTGATATAAATAATTAGCATTGCTTTTTTTTTTGTACAAGAGTTGCTGGAGTTCCTAGGATATAATAGATTGATTAAATTATTAGCATGTGAATGCTCTTGCGCTAACATTGTAGGTTGTTTTTTTGTAAGAGGAGGGTCACAAGCTCAGTGTTATTTTGAAGAGTCATTGGAGCAGAAAGCAGTTATTACTTTTATGTCCTATAAACATTGAAGACTGGAAATCGCTGCCTTACTATTTTCTGCTGCTAAAGAAATACTAGAAAAAAATATGACACTCTATGTGGAATACTGTATATGACTGATGACAATTTTGCATTTAAAAATCATTGTGTGAATTTGAATGGCATTAAATGTTATTTAGTTGTTGACTAGCAAGAGAGGTGGTTTATATAACTCCTCTGAATAGCAAATTCACAAGATGCTCTGAAAACTCCATAACAGGACCCAGCTTTGCAAAACATTAAGTGCTGTACAGTTACAATGAAAACAGTCTGCTTATGCTCCCAACTTTTTTTTAAGAGAATATTTAGTTTTCCTTGGGAAAACAGTATAAGCATGAAAGGGAATATTTATCCTGGGATTTCTTCCACACTGTGAAGATCACTATGGCACAATCTTTAATCCCTTGCCTGCAGAAAGCATTTCTATTTAAGACCTGTTGGAGTGGGTCCAGAGGAGGGCCACAAAGATGATCAGAGCACCTCTCCTCTGAAGACAGGCTGAGAGGGTTGAAGTTGTTCAGCCTGGAGAAGAGAAGGCTCCAGGGATATCTTATAGCAGTCTTCCAGTACCTAAAAAGGGCCTACAGGAAAGCTGGAGAGGGACTTTTTACAAGGGCATGTAGTGATAGGACAAGGGGCAATGGCTTTAAACTGAAAGAGGGTAAATTTAGATCTTAGATTTTTAGATCTAAGGAAGAAATTTTTTACAATGACAGTGCTGAAACGGGACCAGGTTGCCCAGAGAAGTTTTGGATGCCCCATCCCTGGAAGTGTTCAAGGCCAGGTTGGATGAGGCTTTTAGCAACCTGGTGTAGTGGGGAAGGTGTCCCTACCCATGGCAGGAGGGTTGGAACTAGATGATCTTTAAGGTCCCTTCCAACCCAAAGTGTTCTATGATTCTATGAAAATCCTTAACGGACTCTTCAGGCAGGGCTTGCCCTGTCTTGCATATAAAGCCAAATGAAGGTGTGATTGCAGCCCAGGTAAATGACTATTATATGACTGTAATGCTTTGATGAGCTGGCTCAAGGGTACATGTAAGTTTGCTGAGTTCTACTACTACCCTTCTTTTGCTCAAGTAGTTCCTTCACAGACAAGAGTGTTTACAGTAGGCACGCCATCCAGTCATGCTTGGCAACATACTTGAACTTGTAGCCTCCCCATGATACTCAGATTTTTATCTGGCTGAGTCTAAGCTTGTGTTGCTGGCATGCCACTTAGCCAGTAACCTTTTTTTAAAATGTCTTACCTGACAGTGACCACGTTGGTTGGAAAAGTTATGTTTGTGTGGTGGCTCTGCTTAGAGGATGGAATCAGCTCTGAGAAAGCCAGACTGATTGCAGATGGCTGGGCTGTTACGTGCATTTCCCACAACTTTGTAAACAGATGTCCTAGTAAAGACCAGCTTGTTTTCCAAGTATTCACTCTATTCTGTCACTACCCAATACGCTGTTTTTCAAAAACGTGTCACTGGGAAGAAGAGCTGTATATGATTCTATACCCTTATTATATTACATAAAGATTTGCAATATTAACACATGTTTAACTGTGTATTCAATAGTTATAGTGTCAAAATCAGTTTTCTTGTGTCTTCTGAGAATGTTTACTTCACACTGAAAAAAGATGCCTGCAGAAGTTTACTTGTACAGTTAAAGAGACGTTTTTTATGATTCCTTAAAAACTGGATGTTATAGTCCTATTTTGGCAGATGCTGCTCTAAAACTAGGAAGTTATAACAGTGAGACAGTCAGCCTTGAGAACATCTTGATGAATTAAACATGCTGCAGCTGCAGAGTTTGCTTTAGATGTCTGCAATAATGACTGGATTAAAGCTAAAGTAAACATAAAGATCCAAAGTTTATAATATTGATTTCCAATGTGATCAGTTGTTCACACAGTCATTACTACAATTAAACACTGAGACATTGCAAACAGATGCACATACTTTCATTTACGTTCCAATTCTTGCTTTCTATCAGGAAAGTGGAAATTGCAAATTTCATGTGTGATTTGGGGCATTTGTTGTTTTTGCACCTAGTCTATTTTTAAAAATTGAGAATTAAAATAATCTATGTTTTTACCTCTTGGTAAATTAAAAAAGGATTATGCATTTTAATTTCTAGAGCAGTACAGAGCCAACCATTTTCAAGTGTTTTAATTCAATTATTCAATCAGTATGCTTGGGTAAGTTATTGAATGTGGGGCAGGTAACACTCAGATTTCCTCTAAAGAGAAAAAAGAAATTGATTGAGAAGAAGCTAGGTAGAGAAGAAGCTGGAAAAGGAATGAGCCAAGACTCAGAGAGAAAAATGAGATATCGAATGGGAGTGAGAATAGGAAGGCTGTGGTGGATGTACAGATTTGATAAGGAAGTGCAGAGTGTCTGGACAAAGTGATGGGGAATGGAAAGGGTGTACTTGATTCACAGCTGCATTGTGGAAAATAATCTGGGTTGGTTGAAGACACTGAGCTGAAAAGGGCATGAAAAAAGAATGACTGAGGAGAGATATGAGTGGAAGTTTGATGGACTAAAAAATTATCTAAACTCATTAAGCTAATGCTTTAGGGTGGCAACAAATGGGTAGACATTCAATTGCCCCAAACAACTGACTAAACCATGTTTATCTCACTTTACTCTGGATATGGCATGAGTGGAGCCTGAAGTTACTTTAGAAATCTGAGGAGAGAGATCAAGACTACAGTTTAGTACAGGGAAGCGGGGAAAAGAGGGAGCTAGAACAGATACTGATTGTAAAAGCTGAGCTTGCTAAGACTGATGGACCCCACATTGTCCTGCAACCCAAGATTGTTGTCAGTGCTGTCAGCAGGCATTTGTTAGCCCTATGGCGGAGTATATTTCCTGCCCAGTGCAAGAAGCATAAGCGTGTTAAAGGAATTGAAGGAAGCAGTATTTCTTTGAAGAGAAAGGAGTCTCTATGCATATACATAGAAAAACTGAATTAAGGTTAAAATACAATCAACCACATTCTGGGATTTCTTAAATTGCAGGTCTTTGATTTTGCCATCTCAATAATGTTCTTTTGAAGTAGTTTGTTTATAATAGTCCCATATGAATTACACTCAACTGTGTCTCAGGATTCTGCATTTTTCTTGTTTCATTCGTATGAAGCTTTATAAAGAAAAATACAATAAGCCAAGTTAACAGTATTTGACAAGCTAAAGCTACTGTAAATAACATAGACTTAAAGAAAAACAGACGTATAGCTAAAGTGGAAAAGGAAGTAATCCGTTCATCTTTTAGTGACTTTGTGATAGGATAGAGATTGTCAAAAACTACAGGGGGCGAGAAGTTTTTGTTCTGTTTTTGTTTACAACAATGTGCTATTTAAAATCTTAAAATTTTTGCCTGGATTGTCAGATAGGAAGTTCCAAATTTCTCCTCACTCTTAAAAAAAAAACCCCGAAAACATATTCTTGTAGTCCGGATGGTAATGTACTATACTCTTTATTTATTATGGAAAGTTTTTAATTATTAACATTTTAATGGGAGATTGGATGCATAACTATGTTGTGTTTTGCAGCAAAGTAACCACACATCTGTCATTTTAAACAGAGAATGGTTCCATTTTATGGACAGCATGGTCTTGTTTACAAACTAAATTTTAGTAGATAAAAAAACTGCTCAGTCAGTTAAGTCAACAGATAATGTTTTTTAATATTCTATTTTTTGAAGTGTCAGCTCTTCAGCACTGGTCTTTTCTTTCTCCTTCATCAAAGCTACTTGGAGTAGCTACTTTGCATGTAGAAAGCCTGAAGAACTTTTACTTCTCCATGTTACGAAATAGTTAATAGGATAACTGCCTAGAATGTCCTAACATTAGCCTGATTATTCAGTTTCACTCAGTGAATCTACTTTTTGTTGTTCAGAAATTTAGTATGAATAAACCTATAACTAGAATTAGAGAATAGTTGTAAGAGAAATATTCAAGTATGGTATTTCAGATTAAAAGCACAGGACATGTCCAGTGGTCAAATGAAATGAGAATTTATGATTCTGGCTTCTATTACCTTCAAAAATTATTCATGCCCAGAATTATTAGAATAAATTCCACTGCACTATTTTGCATCAATACCATTACACATGATTTTGCCTGAGGGTATTGAGTCAATGTGTAATGCTTGTAATACTGCTTTTTCAATCATGGTTTGTTATAATGTCATTTCAAAGAGTCATTTTTTTTCCTCTCTGATTTATTTATCATCTTATTTGTCGCTGGATTAGGAGCAGATCAGTTTTTATTTTAAAGCAGGCAGGCAGAGTGATGTGAATATTACTACATAAAATACCAGTTAAACATGAAAATTACATTTGGAGATAATATAATGTCAGAAGCACTTCAGGTTATTTGCTGCTGAAAACTGTTATGATACTATTAAAGGGAAAATGCACAGTGTTTACACAGTATTGTGGAATATTATTGAACTTGATTAAATACTTCACATTTCTAGCACAATTAGTACTTCATCATTTATATTCTATAATTATAATGAAATTGTTCATACTGTTGATAGTCTCATTCATAAACATAGCATAAATATTTAGCAAAATGTCTGATTACGAGCAAAGCAAAAATCATCAAAACCCAGTCTTCAAACAAAACCTCTCCAAAAAAACGAATGAGAAAAGATTGGGAAAAACAAGGAAGGAAAAACACCTGAATGTTGTTAGTTGTATTGTTTAGGAAAATGCTAGAAGATAGCTCCTCAGATATTCTAGCAACCCACAAAATGTAAAAAATTTGTGTTGACCATAATGAAGATAAATACCACTAGAGTAAAATGGCTAATTACTACACAGCTCCTTAGCTCCTTGATTTTGTCATGTTTTTTCATCAAGCAGTGTCGTATTCTGACAATGTTGTTGCACTGCTTAGTGATGGAATAAGATGCTGTCCCTCTCAGGCTGGGGAGCAGCATGAACCTCATGACCATGGAGAAGTTTCATTTTTCCATGTTACTTTCTGACAGCGTTCCTACTACACAAGATAATCACTGAATACAATTATTGGAAACCTCTGATATAATGACAGGATTGTATGCAGTTTTATCTGGAAATTGCTTTACTTAGACTTTTTTCTTTTCCCTTCTCTATTCCCTCTTCTCCCTTGCCATAAAATCATTTAGCTTGCTGTGAGAGTTACTGATTACAGTGATTCTTGTTAGCACTTTGTCTACTCTAACGAGTCAGCTAATGATTTCAGAGAAGTAGCCACCATCTTATGGATTAATGTTACGTTGTATTCCCATTCTTTCATTGCAGATTGAAAGTTGAGCACTCAATCTTGTATCACTCAGTGTACTGCAGGAATTTATGGATCTTCTGTAACACTTCCTCTACAGTTGCTTTACAAAATTCTGGGTCTGTAACTGGTGTAAAATTGCAAAGCTGTTTGCTACACTGAAGCTCTGAGCGAATTTATGTTTTCCACCAAAGATGTACAACATTCATTCTTATAAAGTTAACAGTAGCATAGAGAAGGAAGATAAAATAGCTGGCTTCCTGATCAGTGTTTGCAAAGTATGCCTTCATCTTGGTCATTACAGGAGGGAGTGGAGGTGCACATCCAGCTGTTGAAAGAAAACAGAATCATAGTCCCTGTGGGTAAACATTCATATTGCCAAATTCTGCTATTGAAGTCAATAATTTTTAAGTGTTGATGGCAGCACTGGGCTCCTGTTAGTTATTTTAGTAAAAATCTCTGTATGCTACCATATGTATTCTTTTTTGACATATAACATATAAAATCAAATCACAGCCCACTGTCTTGGTTAGGGTGATGCTCAGTAACTCAAATTCTACGTGATAAGGGTAGAAAATATCATGGAGCTAGATATTCAAGAAAGATTTTTAAAAAATACTCTTGACAGAGGATAACTTTCACTCACATCTCTTATATTATTATAAATCATACTAATCGCATAATGTTACTTGTCTTTAGGTTAGTAAATTCAAATATAGACACAAGTGTATGGTAATAACCTCAGCAAAATTCTACTTTTGTTTGAAATCTGTTCTTTTCTACTGCTGTGGAGAGTTATCATGTGTTTTCTCATAGGTTTCTTGAAACCTTGTGGCTTGTACCTTCCGGAGCGATTAGCTGGCCCAGTTAATGCACAAGCTCTGTCTGCAAGAAATTACTCCAGAAAGTGATTGCTTTTGATAATGGTGAAGGTGGAAATATCTTTTTGCGAGTAAACAAGTTTTCAACAGGAAGCGATTGAAACACTTAAAGTTCGCAACATCCTTCCTCACCCTTCCTTGCAGCTGCTATTTTTGCTGAGTTGCTTTGCAGGCACCTTCCTCTCAGAAACCCACTCTCTCAGAAATCCATTAAGATAAAACAAAAACAGGTTAATGTTTTTTCTTCAATCTGCTGTAGTGCTTTATTAAGACCCAAAGAAATTTATCAAGACTATTGCTTTTCGCTCATCTTCTCTTTCCATTGCTTCTTATTCTATGCGCCCTTTTGTTCTTGCTTTTTGCTGGCTGGTGGGTGGAGTATATTTATTGTGTGATTCTGTAAATTTGGTTGGAGTAAAATGTTCTGAGTCGTTTTGTTGGAGATTTTAGCCTGAGTTAACATCTACCTGAAAAAAACAGTTCAGAAATGTCTGAACTGAAATTCCATTAAAAATTTCTTTTCACTATTTTCTTCAATTTTACCTTGCTGACTTTTTATGTGTTATACACATTCTCTGTATGGAAGTGTTGAACTGCAGAGGCTTATCAGCATGTTCAGTATTGTAAGAAGCGTTAGCACAAGAGGCACCATTAGGAGGTCATGTCAAGTCAATCATTCAGTAACGTTCTCCTCCATCCTGTTGTTTTGTCTTTTGCCAGTCTGTTACCGACATCCTCCCTTTTGTCCTTCTCTTTTATTTTTAACTTATTTTAGAAAACATTTCTAGCTTCTCCATACTTATGATTCCAGCATAAACCGAACTGAATTTGACAGGAATCAAGAATATGATCAGCTTAAAGTGTTTATTTTGTAACTTGCAATAACTTAATTGTCAATAAATAAAAAGTCCGACTAGTTGTGCCATGGAGTGAGTTTGGATAATTTTTCATCAATCAGTCTGTATAATCTGATTACCTCTCTTCTGAGCGACCTTTCTGAGAGAAGATGTAAGTGCATAGCTGAAACAGAACATATGTTCTCCCTGTCTGTCTTCTCTTCTCTTGGGCTTTCCTGACTCAGTTTCTTTGACAATGGTCCTTGTACTTGTCACATCCAAGAATTCCTAAACATCTGCATTCAGCACATTCAGTGACTGGCCTTGGAACTCAACTTCTTTGAAAAGTATGCTCTCCTTGCCAGAGGTTTACTTTTCTGTGACCTCAGTGTTTTCAAGTTTTCTTTTGGTTCTGAGCTAATGAAGATATTCAGGCTAGTGAGGCAGAGCAGGCTTCCCAGCTGAAAAGCAGCAGTGAACTTGCATGATTTCATAAGGCTTGTTTGCTAAGGTTCACCAGAAATCCGTGTCGCTCACTGTAGTCAAATGAAAAAGCCTGAAATGTTGAACTGTCTTTAATTTTGCACTGAGAACTTACTCTTCTCTTACTGAATTTGTGTACTGTCAGTCACAGGAACTAAAATTTAACTCTTGAAAGTAGGAAGCAACTGGAATTATGTTGATATAAACCATTAGGTGTATGCCTAAGGACTTCTAACTTCCAGTTAACAAAATCCATGCAGCAGAATTGAATTATTGAATCATATCCATTTCCTTATATAAAAATGAGCCAGAATACGCTTCTGATACGTAATAGTGTTTTGCAAAATTTTAACAGTTAAGATAACATATTTTTTGCTTTCTGAACTCTTTGTTCCTTTTTTCCTTACGTCTCAGGCAGATTTCATTTCTGTTTTTAAAGAATTTTGTAGTGCAAGCCCCAAAACTATTTTCCTTGCAATTCTGATCATACAATAAATGAAAATGTGACTAGATCAACTTTTCAAATGTCTGTTCATTTCTTTTCTCCTCAGTCTTTTGTGGGTTAGAAGCAGCTGCTAGAGGCTGTTGTCATATATAACATGTAATAATCATATATCAAGAAACCATTTTATGTACTACAGCTACCTTTTCAGAACAATTTCACCAATGGTTGTTTTAGCATTCATTGAAATTCTCCCATAAGTGACGGTTGTTTTCACTTATTCCAACTTGTTTGGTTTATTTCTAACTATTATTATTTCTAACATTTTCACAGATGAGAAATAATTTAACGCTATACCCATTTATTGTCAGAATCTTGCTCTGAGCTCAATAAAATGTGAGCGTCTAGTACAGAAGATAGCTGCAGTCAATCTAAGAATTGCAGGAAATGTTACAACAAAAATACTTCAGTGTATTGTTTTGTGGACACGTGATTGTGCAGACATTTTTGATGCAACAATCAGACTCCCTCATTAGCTGAATACCTTTGGCATGGTAAGCAGGAGTTTAGGTCAATATAGTCTGAAAGTCATAAAATAATGACATATATATCTACATTGTAAGACATGCATTATAAAAGGCTGATTTATTAAAAGTAGCATCTTCCTAAAAGTTGCTGCAATACTGGTGTGACCTGGGTCCAGTGTTGGTGCATCAACACTTGTTCTAGCAAAAATGACCCAGTGGCAGAGAACAGATAGGCTAACGCTCAGGTCTGGCAAACATATGTGAACATTCTTACTGCTAATCGTGTGGAAAGTATTTGCTATTTGATGGATTACTTACTTTTCTGCCTTCACAATTTTTTCTGTAAGGTCATTTTATTAATTTAATTAACAGCTATTTGTATTTTTTTACCGAATATAAACGTTATTTGAGCAAATGAGATCAGAGAAAAAGGGAGTGTGAGCAGTTTAATAGCTTTGCACTTTTAATCTAATAAACTATCTGAGTATATTCTGTAAATTGTAGGTCTTTGGTGTTACAGTGCACTGCTTCACTGAGTGCAGTGGCCTTTTGTCATGGGTTAGGCCGCTGCAGCAACCGAACCCCCCACACAGCTGGTCACTCACCCTCCCCCACCCCCAGGAATGAGGGAGAGAATTAAAGGAGAAACGGGAAACCCGTGGGTTGAGATAAGAACAGTTTAATACAGATAAGTAATACACAGTGTAGATGCTCACCACCCCCTCTTATCCGCAGCCCGTCTCGTCCCGAAGCTGCAATCCCGGACGAACGCGAGGCCCCGAAACAGAGAGGGGCAGAGAGAGAGAGAGTACTCCGAGAGTGGGAGTACTGGAAGAAAAAGAAAAAAAAAGGCAATAGAGCAAAAGTGCAGCAAGCGCAAAAGAGCAGAAGCAGCGAAAGAGCCAAAGCGCAAAAGCCCTTCCGTCCGGCTGACCCTCACTTTTATACTGGGCATGACGCTGCATGATATGGAATGCTAATTGGCCAGTTTGGCCTCAATCTTAAGTTTCACCACAAATCACAAGGGGAATTGTGTCCCCCTTGTCCCAGCTATGCCCCCTCCCTTATCCCGCCGTGCTTCTGCACTCCGGCACACTGAAAAATCCTTAGAGTCTCACGTCCAACCACAAACATCAACTTGCTATCAGCATTCTTCTCAGAGCGAGTCTCTGAGTAAAACCAAAACACGGAGCTCTTCTAGCTGCTAAAAAGAAGAGCTAACACTGTGCCAGCTAAAACCAGTACACCTTTCATATCTAGAGAAGTGCTTTCATATCTTGGAAGCTATTGCAAGCAATGTAAGTAGCATCATCTCTGCATTAGTCCCGAGTATCTTTAATTAGAAATCTTTAATGGACTTGGCATAAGTGATGACATGTGAAGATGTCACTAAAGTGACAAATACATGTGTAAGATAAATTTAAGGTGCATTGTAGTATTTTCTAATACAGTTGATTAAGCAAGTCCTGTTGTTACCATAATTCATCTACAATTGACTTTACCCACAAAACTTATTTTTAGAATGGGCTTTGTCCAAGCACAATGAACAGTTAAGTTCCAAGTCTGCAAATGACACTCTGTCCTCTTCTTTTCTAATGTTCATTTATCATTGTCATGCTTACTGCCACTGTAATAATTCCAGACATGTAAAGTGATAGGGGTTTAGTCTGCTTGGTATTTATCATTCAGTATACTGGAAATGCTACAAAGTTAAATATAGTCATATTTCCATTACATCTCCATTTTAATAGTTTAAAAAAGGAAAGCAAATATTAAGGTAATTAAACTCATGTGAATAAATGTCACATGTGAAACACCATATAAAAACTAGTGAGAGAAGACCAAAATTAAATGAGGAAATCCCTAACTACCCTGTGTAAGAGTTTGCTGTTTTAAAGCATGCAACATCATCAGGATACAAAGAAATGGTTAGAATAAATGTATATGTTAAAGACATTCCCAGATACTCGTCTAGAAGCAAAGTTGTGTCAAACAGTTTTGTAATTTGTTAACAAGATACTGTTGGCAATATTCTATGTCATCTGCTCCCCACCTCCCCCTCTCCCCGCCCCCCCCCCCCCCGCCCAATTTATTTGATGAAACAGTATGTCAGAAGGAGTCCAGACAGACTTTAATGATTATGGCCCTTCAGGGTCTTTTGCAAAAGGAGGGAGGGTGCCTCCTACACAATGTCATAGTTTTCCAAAGGATAATGAAATCCACTGGAGTATGACTGCATTATTTCTGAATTACAGCTGTAGAGCAAATAAAAGTCAGAACTATGAAAAGAGTAGGAAGAACGCAATATGGAAGGAAATTCTTTGGTCTTTGAAAGGGCACGATTTTGCTATGACTTGTTCAAGAATAAATGCTCAAATAATGTGTGAAGTAGAGTTGGGCCAGTAATCATCTAGGAAACTTCATAGTTAATTCCAGTTTCTCAGCTGATGCCAAGCATGATAAGGATTTAAAGAAATGAATCAAATTTCCACCATGTGTCTCATCTTGAGAACAGTGGGTTGCACAAGTATCTATATTATACGTACAAATCTGGAGGACTTCGCTCTCAAAGTCTGCTAGTTCAGAACTATTAAATCCCATTTCATCAATGATTCTGTCTTTGTGGTCCTACTGGCTTTTATTTTGAGGTGCTTGTATTCAAACTAACTTCCTAAGTTAATCTTGAGATGGGGAAAATAGTAATGAAATGCCACGGTGACAGGCTGAGAGTTATTTATAGTATTACTCAATTATATTAGATTACTCAATGTGATATTTTGCAAAACACTATTATTACCGAGCTATTTGATAATAAACAGTAGGATATCAGTCTGCTCAGAGTCTGATTAAATGTATGCCTTTCAAGAAGGCTGAGTTAATATTGATGGAGAGCATGAGTAGACTTGGTTTCAGGAACTTTGTGTCCACAAAGCTGGCAGAGCAGTTGCAGGCAGAGCAACAGCTTCTATGTCTCCTGAGTGAGCAACCTCAGCAAAGTATTGTTTTGTTCAGTGCAGTGTGAGGAGGTTACAATCACTGCAGCATTTTTCCTTCCTGACTGAACAGTGGAAAGGAAGATGGATGGCCACAGTAGAGGCAAGTGTGGGCTGGGTGTCTAAGCAGTATAGTTTCATTTCAACTGCCTAAAGAATTTATCTAGGCTTGCTGAAAATACAGGTTGCTTAATACGTGAACAGTGCATATCCAGTGGCCTATATTTTCATATAATAGCAAGATCCCTTGTGTTATGAAAATCAAGAATTTGTGCACAGTAATTTCTAGTAATCTCTGATGTCTTGGAATCTTTTATTCTATGTTTTTAGTGGCCAAATTTCTAACCACATTTTAAGGTTTCCTATTTTGATGCATAGGGTCAACCTACTTATGTTGAACTACTCAAGAAGTAGGTTAAAGAGACACATGGAGCTACTGCCAAAATGGAAGAGAAAAAGGGATCTGAGGCACTTTCCAATGCATTCAACTTTTTCTGATTATTAAAATGACACCTATACAAAATTAGTAAAATCAGTATTAGCCCCCCAAAAGAAACATATGCTGTTAGCCCATGCTGATATATATATTCTTGAATAATGCTTTTGTTTTGCTGGCTTCATTGTATTAAAATGTGAGATGAAACCAAGTGACAATAGTAGTATAACATCTGTTTGAACTTTGGCAGTGGTAGTTAGAATATCATCAAAGCAGTGCTAGCTCTGTGCCTTCACTTTGCTTTTCCTTCATTAAAAGTATTATTGATCATTAATGCCAAAATGAAAAATAAGAGGTAGCAGTCCACATAGGAAAACATTTAGATGGCAGCTGTTCTACATTAGGTGTAGTTAATGGTCATGTTTGCAACCACAAATGTAACATTTACATCCATTGAAATAACAGAATTGATTAAATGGGATAAGACCAGAGTGATACCAGCTGCTCCAGAGATTCTTTTTTCTAAGTTTGATTGATGTTCATTGGGCATGTCTTGGATCAGCTGAATATTAGTAAGAAGCTGAAAAAAAATTACAACTAGTCGAGCAGTTTGTCACTTTTCTTGAGCAAAAAGAAAAGAAAAAAGGAAGAATGAACAGTAGTGAATGCAATAATCAAATTTGCATCACTGTATAAATTCTGCATAGATTGACAAGCAAAATCATAGGTTATGATTAACATTAATAACACTTACATTGCTAAGGCAGTTGGCAGATATCAGCTAGAGATTCATTTAGAAACATGGCTTGTAGCTACTGAGAATGGTATTCGGCATCAGACACTTTGTATTAGAAATTTTCCCTGTCAAGCAAATGAAATGAATTTTGCTTGCAGAAAAACATAAAGTGACAGAAGAAAAGAAATGGGATGCAATTTGGGGTCCCCAAGATATGAAGAGCTTCTATTAAAGAGTATCTATAACATCTGTCTAGAAATGTAAGATCTTTTTTCTTGTTCTACTTTTTTGCATTAATGTACATGTATGGATTGCCCTCTCTTGTTCTTAATAATAGTAAAAGAAAAAACAAAATAAAAGCCCTAAAATCCTGTCCTCCCAGGACATGCTCTAGGAAAGAAATATCCCCAGTATTGTTACCCAATGGACAGTTTTCAATCTCTTCTCTCCTTTTCTTTTATTCTGTTTAATATCTTTTTTTCTACCATTTTTTCTAGTCCTCTCCATATGAAAAAAGGATCACTTTTGCCTGATCAGTGTTTTTCATAGGTTCCTTTTATTCTAGAATGTGACATTTGAACTTCCTAGAAAAAAGAACATTATTAGTCTATGCTTTAAAAGCAATCTTTGCTATTGCAGATAAAATTTTCAACTGTCAGTTCATTATGAATGTGATTTTTTTCAGCTTTTCATGCTCCAGCAATACTCTGTAGATGTCTGAGGCACTGTCCCAGAGTCTAAATATTCATATGCTGAGAACTTCTGCTGGATGATAAAACACGTAAGAAAAGAGGAGACTGTTTTTATGCTACAGGTGTCTAAGCACAAAGGCATACTATGTTTGACCTGATTTGGTTTTAAAAAGAAATAATGAAATCCTTGAAGCAATGGGCAAAATTATTCCCTCAAATTTCTGATATGGTATGTTTGAATATGAAAATTATTTCATATAAGCCAAATTCATGATGGAGAAGTGAAAAAAAACTTGATATACCTTGTTAAGTACTTTTACTGTGCACTCTAGTAACAAATCTGTGATCCATATTGAATGTATCACTGCCTGAGATCAATACCTTTATAGCAGAGCTTAATACAACGTCCACTGGCCTCAGTGAGAAAGACTTTATTCCAGTGGGCTTGGTTTGGGTAAAGTGCAATTGATACACAACAGTTTTGCAAATACACATCTGGGGAATGTAGATGCCAAGGAGTCAACGTGACAAGCAAGTAGCTTCTGAGCATGGTGAGGTTGTGAAGGTTGCACTGTACACGCTGATAGAGGACCGTACAGAAGCAGATACAATTTAAAAAGTTACTTTCTGATTTTTATTAATAACGGAGTACGTATGTAATTTCATGTTGCCATAATTACCATCGACTAATTATTTGCCTAAGATAAACTGTCTCCAAATAAAACTGAAAATGTTTCATATTAATTCACTGTAGAACTATAATTTTCTAAGAAAGATAAATGACTTAGTAACTTTGGATGGATTCAAGAGGATACCAGCCAGAACTTCTCTTAAATACCTACTTTGCTGGTGGGAACTCTGGAAGAGCAGAATCGAAACCTTCTATTCTGTCTTTTCTGTCCTCCCAAGCTCAAGGGAACACTGATGGCCTCTGGCTCTGTTCACTCAGGAGCATCTAACCTCTATCGTTTAATTTAGTCTTCATAACCTTTCTAGCACAGTTAAACTGGCTTTTATTCTACTTTGTGTCATTGAAAAATAGCTGTTAGGAAAGCTGCCAGCTTGGCTACTCTGGCTGTTGGAGCTGAACAGTGTCAAGGAAAGATGGTCCTTTTCTGTAGAGTTGGACTTAGAACTTCAGATTTAAAATATCCCTACAAAGAAATGGAAACAGGTTTCTAATTTGGTTGAATTCCTGATGAAGTTTGAGTTCAGCTTACAATTAATGTTACATTTCACTTTAGGGGTTCAATTCTTCCTTATACCTTGGCAAAACTGTGTCACCTGACAGGACTGAGATATGGATCAGACACTGGAAAGAATGGAACTGATGGAGAATGACAATAAGCCAGTGGGTGCCAACTGATATGATGAATTTTACTGATGACGCCCAAGCATATTTCAGGGGCAGCACGAGCCTGCCCTAGGCTCAGTGGTTTTGCTTATTCTTTCTGGCTTATTGTGCTTTCTGCTTTCCTCCCATTGATGCAGTAGCTTATACAGTGTTATGTAGCTTTCACATGCTCTGGTGCCACACAGCTTGGCCAGGTTGCATCCTCAAGTCTTTCCTACCAGTGTCGATCTTTTTCCCTAGTGACTGATAAGTAACAGTGGTTGAAAGGAGAAAGAGTGAAGTGTCAGTAACCAGAAGCAGGATATACCTGTTTCAGCAGTCTGCCTGCCAGATGCTTTCTAAGTCCCTTCAGTTATGTTATCTCAATGGGAGTAAGAGACAGGGAAGCACCATCCAGATCAGGGAGTGAAGGAGCGCAAGAAGGAGAGAACACAGAGGAAAAGGAAGGAAAAGGTTGTGAATCTCTTATTCCACCATACCATGGGCCTGCTCTGATGTAGTTATGGATTCCTCTTTCTGACCCGTTCCCATGGGTATGCTGGACAGAGAAGGCAGAGCTTGGCAGCTGAGACAGAGGAGGTTGCTGGCACAAATGTTCCTAAACTTTGTGGTAGTCCGAGATTTTCCTGACTAAGTGGAATTCATCAGTGGGTAGTTCTTCAGACAGCATCTCCTCTTTCACAGTAGAAAGTAAATGTAGAAGATTATGAAACCTTAACCCTGAAGTTTTCATGACACTGGAGTTTGAGATTTTTCAGAGCTGAACACTGATTGAGACCTTAACTTCAAATGATTCAAGAATTGCTGAAATATTAAGTATTCTTTTTCAATAGAAATGAATTCTTTCTTGCTTCCAGACTCCTCTAAATGGTGCGCTTTCACTGTTTTAATATTCACCTACCTTAGCAGCTCTTTTAATTTTGTACTTCAGTGATGAAAGGAATGCATAAAGCTATGCACTTTACCGTATCAGTCACCTTAGGGGAGGTAGGCTTGTGGATGGTTCCTGTGCAAGAGTACTATCTTATATTATCAGAAGTCCAGATATAAAAAAAACAAAACTGTTTTTTACTGTAAAACATTCATTAGGAGTGTGTGTGTGTAAAAAAAAACCCCAAAGTTGCAATTGTTGATCCCTCATTTTCAGCTTTATTTTCCAGGTGGAATATTTTGTCTTTTCAAAATTAGAGATTCGGAAAGCATTGATGCTTTTAATGCTTTGCTATACTTAATTAGTGTAACCATTGAATCAGCTTGAATGCATTTATAAAGAACATTACTGTATTAATTTAAAAGATATTGATGATTTTGTTAAGAAAGTCAAGTTATTGACCCTCATGGAAGGGAAATATAGGTTTTATTTGAGTTCTAATACTAATACTCATGCACAGAGTCTTGAAAAAGTAAATCAAAACAAAGTTGTAAACTAGTCATTGGAACTGAAAGCATCAAGCAGCATTAGAATTATTTTTTAACTTGCTTTCATATTTCAAGGTCAGCACACTGATGAAGGCAGTATATTCTGTAGAGGATACAATGGGTAGAACTGCCAAAAGTTAACTCCTTTTAAACAACAAAGAACATCAATTGAAATTTCCCTCTAACACCCTTATTGACTTGTTTTTAAAAAAATTCTTTTACAGAGGATCTTTCTCAAAGCTGGAAGTGAGGAAGAAATCTTTGCACATCTCGGCTTGGATTATGTCGAACCATGGGAAAGGAATGCTTAAAACAATTTGCCAGTGTACATTCATCAGTTGACAGCAATGGTCTTTGTGCCTATCTGGCAGTCTGGTTTATATATATATAATGTGTCTCTATGCCAACTAAAATTTTTTTAAAATATCTTAGTTAGAAGCCATTATACATGCTGATGTTCCTAGAAAAGAAGACTTTAAGTTTTTCCGAATCCTTTCCAGTCTTTTCTGTTTTATTCTTTGAAGTTTCTATATGGGAGTAACAAGATAGAGCTTGTTTTGGGGGGAAAACATGAAACTGGTGAGATTTTTAACTTGTTATAGGAATTTAACATTCCTATGAATAATGCTTGCTAAAATACTGTCAGCTATGACATACCTGAATCATAGAAAATATTTGAGCTGAGTCCAAAAATTATTGAAATACATGCTTATCTTTAACTGAATTTCAGAGGTATTTTGCTGAATCCATATATAAAATTGCTGCTGTATATAAGACTAAACGACCTAGGCAGTAATTAGCCTGGCAGTCTCACCAAGTTGAGGCTTCAGCTATAATATTTTTCCAGGTGCGGCACCAGTCTACAAAACCATAAACAAGTTGAGAATTCAATGATAGTTAAAAACATTTCACAAGAAGGGATTTTGGAAAGTAAAAGTGAAATAACTCAGTAGCAATCTTCAACTGTGAGGAAAAAGTACTACAGATTTGGAGTACTGATTGTGATGGTCCTCAATCAGGAATTTGAATTATAACCTGCATGAAAACAACTGCTTTAACTCTCAGGCTGGTGGCTGCTCTGGGGTGAGAGCTTTTAATTGTCTGTGCTCAATTTAGGTAGCTGGAGGTTTATTTATTAGTAAATATATATGCATTGGAATGGAAGTTTACCTGAGCTGTTTGGCTATTGGCTGCTCTAGAATGGTATTCCCTCTTTTTTGGTCAGAAATTAATCTTAGATATTTTGGTTTCAGAAAATTTCCTGGTACTTCTTCTGACTAATGATAAGGCAGAATTTGTAATACATTTATCCTTTAATGAACAAAGACATTTAGTGCTTTGCTATATGAAGTTACTCACTGACCATTCATTTGTCATTTATAGAATAAAGGTGATTAAGAGCATCAAGACTGGTCAATTAACTTTCTTTCTTAAAAGCCTGAACTTTTTTTTTATCCTATTAAGGCCAATTTCACATTTTGGCCTGATGGTATGATAATACAAGTATTAACAAAACTTCCAATGTACAGTTTCATATGCAATCACCTCTCTATGGTTGTTAAAACAGGTAGTAGCTGTATTTTTGTGAAATGTATTCATTCATTAATGTGGTTAGGCTCAGTACTATAAAAATACATTGAAAATATCAATTCACATTGAATTATATTTATTTGTTGCCCACATCTTTTAGGATACAGTTTATGCATCCCACTTTCTATCTCCTCTACTGTATTCCTGAAAAATACTCTTATTCAGTTTTATGCATTAATTCGCCAAGGTAAAATGTTACAGGATCAGGCCCAAAAGTAATTGTAGGAAAGTGAATCCTATGTCTGAGCAAAGGATGGCGTTTTGCTAAAAGGATTTCATTCAATAAACACACCCATCTGGCTCACAAGTAGTGGGGAGATTTCCTAAGTTTTAGTAACAACCTGAAACAAAAGCTAAACAGGAATGGCTTTATCAGACTTACTGCAAGAAATGCATGCTATGGTATGAATTAATTCTATAGTTTTATGGTGCAAGCAATTTAAATTCTGTAATTTCAACCTAATATGATGCCATTAATAGAAACGTAATCAAGACTTTTTTTACAGATATAGTTACATGACAGTTTTGATACTGAACAAAAGTATGCAGATTTTGTTTACTCATTCCATTCAACTGAGAAATGGACTTTTAAGAGGACTGCATCACAAACTATTCTAAAACCTCAGTCAGAGATGTAGCAAAATGTGATAACAGCATAGAGTTTTATTCTTGCCTGTGCCAATAAAACTGTCCTTCTTAAGTGCAGTTTTGCTAACTAAGCTGAAAATATAACACTGCCTTCTAATTTGCTCTAACTAGAAAGCACTGGCATTGCTTCCTGCTTTATTGTGTTGATGTATGAAGCACCTTCTCTTTGTTTTGCATCAGGATGCTGACACGTAAGTAGCAATGACATTTTTCAGTCTTAGCAGAAGAGAACAAAAGCTGCGATACCTTATCTAAACATACTTACTACTTGGCCAACATTTATCAGAAATTATACGTTCTAGTTGTTCTGTTTCTGCATACTTCAAGCCACAGAGGAAATATGAAACATTCTGATTTCCACATAAAGAAATGTTTGACATTCATAACTCCCATCTTGCCTGCCCATGCATCACTTATAATTATACCACCTGTGGGGGAGAAGATACTAAACACAAGTTCTGTCAGCTCCTTCAAGATTGGAAGAAAACAGCATATCATTTTATCTTTTCTTTCCCTCAATTTTTCTGAACTTTTTTTAGAATATATTTTACAGAGAATGAAAAACAGGATTACTCACTGGATCAAATATCATAAAAAAATATAGAATTGCTAAATGAGAAGTCAGATTAAACAGAAGGTCAGATTAGATTACCAGGGTGGTCTGACTATGAAGAAGATAGCTTCTGTTATGAACACCTCCACTGAAGAAGCTGGTAACCCAGTCACTATCAGAGCTACTACAGGCAGGATCATCCCTGATAGCACTAGCCAAACTAATTGTGCATGCAACGGCAGAGCCGGAAAACCATAAACTTAGTTTTTAGTAAACAAATTCTGGATCATGACATGATACTTCTCACATCAGTTAAATCTAGTGCTACAATTCTAAACAGTCTCAGCACTGTAATGATTTCACTTGATGGTGCTAGTCAACTGAGACTGTAATTAGAAAAGATAGAAGTCATACAGGAGAACTGGGATGGAACAGGTTAAAGGAAAGAAAATCTTTATCACTCGAGCATATCTGGATCCATGAGAGTACTGAAAACTCCCTACAGTGTGGCAGAACTGTTGGAGTCAATGGTAATGATGCTTCTGAAGGACAGGTGAGGCCTGGGGGCCTGGAAAAGGGCAAACACTTGTAAAAAAGAACAGACTGATGTTTATAATAGCAGGAAGGGAAGAGAGCAGTTCAGATCAGTGCACTTAATATCTCTTAAATTGCTAGAATGATTAATAGACTTTATTTTTAAAGCACCTAGAGGAAAATAAAGTGGTAAGTTATTGGTAACTTGTTCATCAGAAACAAATCATATCAAACTAATTCAGTTGTAAAGTCCCTGGAGGCTGATTTTTAAAATGTCTGTTTCTCCTCCCCTGCTTCTACACCAAGGCAATTTGGCAAGTAGTAAGAGGAGAAGAATCATTGGTTTTATAAGCATCTAAATACTAACTCTCTAAAAATTTATCAATTACTCTATCTCTGGGAAAAAAGAAAGGTAAAAGTTAAAAAGAAAACCACTGTATTTCTTTCATGGTTTGTGGTAATTTGTGATTTGTCAAATACCCCAGATAATGTTTTCCAGTAACAAACATGGTGTAGCATATATTGTATAGGAAACATAACGAAGTCAAAAAGCAAACAAATCCAAATGCTCGATCATACAAATACTTTGCTACAAATCTCTTAAAATATGTTTCAATTGGTGGGTAATAATGTAGTTAATGTCATCAGTGAATCTAGGTGGTACAATGTAATAAAGGAAGAGCTCATTGTATCTATACAGCTCTGCAAAATTGCAAATTCAGACAATCTAAATATTCATACAGCTGTCATTATAAACTTGAAGCCACACAGACTTTCTGGAAATTACTGGAAATCAGAGAACTGCTGCTATTTTACATAAATAACTCCAGAACTTTTTAAAAAAAAAAAATAAAAATCTAAAGATCTGCATACTTTACAATCCCCAAATGAAATGTGTTTTCTATAGCTTATGGCCAGAATTGTTTGGATTTCTCAGGTGAGGCCATCTTATGCCTTAGTATGAAAAGTATCCTTTCGCTTGTTGAACTATTTCTTTATATGATAATAGTTTCCTTCAGCAATTGCAGTTAAAATAATCGAGTCCTGGGTCTAAAAGGTTAATTGACGAAGTCACATAAACAAATGAAGACAAGAAGCTCTGAAAACCTTCAATAGAGGTTAAGCTTCTTCTGGCATGGCTGTCCCTTCAGATAGGAGAAAATGCTGATGGCTTTGCCTTTAAGGGCCCAATAGGGGCCATAACATGAAAATTTCGTGTGTGTAGCTAAAGAGTCAGAGCTTCAGAGCTTTCCACTTCTAAATTCAGCTAATTAGCTGATCACTGTCTGTATACACATCTAGCCTCTTTTTATTTTTTTTTATGTTTCTTTTTACAAAGAGGACTCAGCAATCTTCACCCCTGCTGTGTAGATATACTGAGTGCCTTTTATTTAATCAGAATGCATCAGCTGTAACTTGTTTTAGCTGATGATGCTCCTTAGAAAAAAAGATGAGTTCACACTCATGGTTAGTATTCCTTCTTCAGGATCTAATTCACTTAGGAGGAATTGTCTTGTGCCTGTTTACAGCTTCTTTTGTATGATTTATGCTACTACACATTAGGTCTGTCAAATTCTAACTTTGGATTTGTTCTATTTATTTTTAACTGAAAATTTGGACTTTTGATTAGGAAATCAAGTGTTTCCAGGTGTCCTATATCTCTGCCATAATTCTTGTGTGCATGTGCGGCCGCACGTTTTGGTCAGGTGTCTGCAGAATGAGTTGTTCTAGGAGGGCCTGCTCTTGACACTTAGATTCCCAAATCTGTGCACAGATCACCTATTGCACATTTCCATTTCACTCTGCCATTTCAGCTCCTCTTTCCTGTATTTGACATTACAGTGATTTGTAGCTAGAATGTGATTCTGTGGTGGCCAAAATAAATGCTAGCCTAAGCATCAGACATTAAAAAACTAAACCTCACAAACTAGTAATCAACATCTATTTGTCCCTTATCTTCTCCCTGACCTTTGCTTCTTTCAGTTTTCTGAAAGTTTTCTTTGTTTGAAGCTTGTGTGGTATACAGTGAAAATGTATGTTGTGCCACCCTTGCCTAAGCTGTTCTGCTAAAGTTGAATGCTGCTCTCTGTCCTGGTATACAATGTCAAATCATAACTAGGAAAGGTTTCTCTCCACGATTGCTGTTCAAACCTCTTCAGAATGCTTAATTGAAAAATAGATTGAATGACTTCTTCAATAAATGTGTATTATAGGCAACCCATAAAATCTAACACTATTTTTCACCTAATACCGCCAAACAAAGAGTATTCTCAAGTACTACTGGAAATACAGACACACGATACATATTGCATTGTGGGTGTTACTGAACTACATATCCCAGAATCCCAAGTGCCTTGGGTAAATGTTATATTACTTGACTGATCAGAATCAATCATACCTGCAGCTGGTGACTATGTGGAGAGAGATCATGTGTTGGGTAAGTGTGAAGGCTCCCAGTTTGCTGTGTTTTAGTAAGTAAACACGCTTATTTGAAAAAGAAGCTACACTTTTTTGATGTTGCAGGTGTTTGATTCTAGTTCCTTTGTGACTATGCAGCAAAAAAGTGCTGCTACATGTTATATTGCCTTTTGTGTTGCATTCTCTCCAAAATTAACATGTTAATTCAAAGTGATTTTGGAAATGGTGAAGATTCCCATTTCCTTTACCATCATCTTTGAAGATATAAAAGAAAAACATTTATATGAAACCAAGTCAAAAGCATTTCTATTAGATAAAGAAAGCCTTTCTAGCATGAATAGCATTGCTTCGTGTATTTGTTGCTATATGTACACACGCTACATCCAAATTATCCTAAGTTTTCTGTCAGCTTCAGTGTCTTTTTCCTTTTAGGAAGCTATGCATTAAGATATAATAGAAAATAGCGAGAAACCTTTCCATTTCTAAAGAAAAGGTGATTTCTTTGCCAGGGGAAGTGTAGATTATGCTCCAGAAATCGGTGGTTGCAACATTGGGGAAAAAAGAGCAAATAATAAAAACCTTATCCCAGCACTCAGAAAATAAAATAGTGATCTTTGTGTACTTCTAACCACTAAAAGAGAGATGGTTTGGAATTTTCTTCACAGCTGGGTAGAGAGGCTGAGGAGTTTATATAGCTTCAAAAATGGAGCTTGACAAGGTTATGTAATTGTGTGACTAGGTAGGAGTGTTTCTGCAGTTGGAAACTATTGCCGATGATATGAGTCTGAAAGTGCTCAATTTTTGGTAGCCTAAGGATAGGTTGAAAGACCATATGGTCCTGTGGATTCCATAACTGTAATCTATAAATCCCACACTTTAGTATACAATGGCCAGGAGATTTTTCTTTTGAACTCCTGTGAAATGCAAAAGATCAAAGAGACAATGTTGAGTGAGATAGCTAGGTTCTGCTGCTTCTAGTGATCCTGAAATCCTTGTGTTCTGGTTTAAAATATATTACGATATATGAATTGTTTTTCTATGTTTTTAACTAAACTACTCTGTCAAAGATATAGTTTGGTGCCTTTTGTCCTTTTGCACTACACTTTTAAATGTGTTAAAGGCTGCTAGAAAGTATTTTTTGTGTTGGTGGTATATAAGTGGGAAGTGGTTGTTCTGGAAACCCTTCCAGACTACTTCCAGGGCTGTAGCTGTTGCAGGGCACTTGACAAATGATGGATGACATAATTTGAATCTTTCATGATACCAACTCTAAAAAGAATCCAAATACCACAGATATTTGTATGTAACTGTTTGGACAAGACATCAGAATTACAGAGGAAATACAGATATTTCTCTCTGTCCTGTTCTGCCTCACCCCGCTGCCCCAAGTCAGATCTGACTTCGTTAGGGAAAGAGGATGGACATGCATCTGAGGAACTCAACTACAGAACAAGTGCTGTCCTTCTACTCCTTGTTGAAGGGGCTTACAAACCCTTTCTCTACCTACTTGTCTGAAGGACCCAGAGGTTCCTTTTGACTGCATATAACCAGAAAGTGCGATATCGAACATCTTTAAGCAAATTTCTGTTGGATGCAAATAAATGGAGCCTAATGAACCATCATAAAAATTATGCTGGAAGCCACTCTGGTACATGTGTGTATACAGGGAAAGATTTTCAAAAGCACACAAGTGAGAAAGAAAGTGTAGATGAGTGGGCCACTCCAGTGTGAATTTTAGTGACAGATGGCTGCTAAGACAATCTGCACTAGATGGTAAATGACTATACATTAAAACCTACAAACCACAAATAAACACAAAAAATGCC
Organism: Tauraco erythrolophus; assembly: GCF_009769465.1. Lineage (NCBI taxonomy): Eukaryota > Metazoa > Chordata > Aves > Musophagiformes > Musophagidae > Tauraco > Tauraco erythrolophus. The sequence continues at coordinate 17,599,168 of NC_141473.1, read as the reverse complement.
TCCAAGAAACATTTGAACTGAAGTTTAACGATCATACAAAATTACTAGCAAATCAAGAATTTCAAGCTGTTAAAAAGAAGGCTGAACATAGAATAAACATTCTTCTAGTGTAAGGGAGGGATGGACAGTTATGAAGATTAATAAGAGCTGTCAGTAATGAACTTCATATTATATTTATTCCAGTCAAAAGGAAAACATCAAGATGGTGGTAAATCCCCCTAGAAGCAAGTATTTCTCATGCCAAATAACATGGGTACCGACTAAATCCTGCAAAACTAAACCTTGATGTATAAGGTAGGACAAATCAGCCACAAACAAGTGGGCAAGAATAGTGATAATTAGTAATGGAGAGCTATTATGAGTTACAAATCTTAAGATATTGTAATATTTGTAAAACAATAATGGAGGCCCACCTGAGAGCTGTCTCAATGGGCTAGTTGTGACAAACCACTATTATAGGTAATTATTTTTACTGTTGGGAAAGGGGAATAGTATCCAGCTTCCAGATTCTATAATCTCAATCATATAATTCTATATATCAATCATAGGATGCCACCTGGTTCTCTAAGGCATCAGAATTTTAAGGTAAAAATTCTTAGCCTTCTACACGTGTAATTTATATTCTTGTTGTTGTATGGATATCTTACTCTAAAATGCAAAAGTCATGCTTTTATCGTTTGGTCTTCATACAAAGCTGATCAAGAATGTATTAGGACTGCAGTGCCACACCAGACCAGTGGTCTTTCCATTCCTGTGTCCTTCTTTTGATCTAACTTGTTACTCAATTTGTATAACACTTCCTTAACTCCTTAGTGCTCAGTTAAACATTCCAGTCGCTTCTGTGCAAAAACAAGTAAACTGTGTAAAAACAAACAAATATTAAGACATCTAAGAGTAGCATAGTGTTGGGCAGTGATTGACTTAGATGTATGAGAAGATGTTTGCTCTCAATGCAGCTCAAACCAGACTCTAGGCTTCTGAATCATGAGACCAGTCCAGTTCACATTGTGCTGATTTTAAACTGATGAAAGGCTTATTGTCTTTAAAGAAGGCTGGGCTCATTTATGCCAGTGGAAGAACTGGATTACACTTGCACTGTCTGTGCGGGATAAAACTCATGGGAAAAAAAAGTAATTTGACAATAGGAAGTTTGTTTGAATCAAGAAAAATCTGTAATCGTAGTCAGAAAGTAAGCAGAGAGTTCATTTATGTGAAAGTGTACCTTGAATACTGTAAAACAGAATACCGTTGGGACTGCATATATTATTTGATATATCCCTTTTAGGAAGTTGCTCAGCAGGGTATTCCAGATATTAACAGCATTCTAGATTCCAAAATCCCAAAATAATGGAAAAAATAATGTAAGTTGAGAATAAAATTCAAGACAATTTGGATTTTTTAATTATTTAGCAGGACCATCATCATGCCCAAGAATAGTGAAGTTACTAACTTTATCTGGCAACGTATATTACTCAGAATTAGCTAATAGCTTTGAAAATTCGAAATTCTTACAAAAGTAACTCCATCTTTGAAGTTGAATTTTCGATAACCACAAACAGAATAAGTATGCACAGATCAAACAAAGGTAATAACAAAGTATTATCCCTCTTGCCTCTTTCTTTTTAATTCTTTTTTTTTTTTGTAAATCTTACCTTTAGGTAAGATAAAGCTTACCTTTCTCTGCAGCTAAGAAAAGAAATTTGGTTCCCTGATTGTATTATCAAGCTAATTGATTTTTACAAAGATGCTATGGCTATTAAAAATATCTTACCAAAATACAAAACGCAGTTTATGGAATGCATTAGCATTCATGACTGATAATGCAAATGTGAATTATGTCACAGTACACTCAATATACCATCTGCTCCAGAAAGAAAAACATCTGTTGGTAAATGTAAACTGTGGAGCTTATGTGGTATGCAATATGTTCAGATACTGTATGGAATAAATAAATTTGACGTTGACAATCTATTGTCATAGAAGCATTCAGCTACTTTCTTGTGTTGAAAAGAGAATACTTGCTCAGCTGAAAGTATTTTTGAGGTGGTGAAGGAAATTACTGTGCCATGTCCCACCCAGATGGCTTTTGCTGAAACCAGTCACTGACAGGCTGCTGCAATCATCATCTGCAGTTATAGGAAACTTTAACATAGCATGGACATAGATAAATGTGCTCCCCTACAGTAGAAGTTTCTGGTTTTGAATTTTCGTGATGGTGATGATGCCGCAATCTGATATTGTTGGAATTGACTGTATTTTCTGGCTTATAGGATGGAAATTATGGTTATGAAATGTATATTCGTATGTATGAATTATAAAGAAGACTGTTGCATCTTTACTAATGATGAATAGCATTAACACATGAATGTAACTGAATATTTTCAACGTGCTGCACTAATATAAAAATGGAAAATGGGCAGTAGTTTTAGAATAGAGGGCCATGCTAGCCCTTATAAAATCTGATCTAAGCTTATAAAATCTAAAATTTAGCCCTTGTAATATCTAATGCTTTTTTCTTTCTTTTTTTTTCTGATTTAGAGTATCTTGTTTTCAGATTCATTCATTCAATTGATTTTAAGTGCCTACACAAAGAAATTCTTTTTTTTTTTTTTTTTACAGCTGAGTGAGACAGCTGTCATAGAAAAGGGTAGCACCAAGGGTACTTTAGAAATTTCCTTGACAACTCTCCATCCATTCCTTGTCAGGTCATGAAAAGCATAAGAGTTTTTACCATATTTAACAAATTAAGTATGAAAAAATGCTTATTTGAACATATATCTGAAAAAGCAGAAAACTTATAAATATGTCAGGCTTTGGGTTTCAGCTCAAACTTTTTTTTTCCTCTACATTGTGAGAAGTAATTTATCACAATCTGTTGTTAAACAAGTCAAACTAATGTTTGTGCAAGTGATGGTTTGCAGGTTGTGCTTGTTTAAGCATCTTAAACCGCTAATGTTTATTTGTCAGGGAATAAAAGCCATTCTGTGGTGTGCACAACACTGGTGTTACCCCATTGTGGAGTAATCCAAAAGATTGGGAAGCCTTGCTCAAGAAGGAGATTTGGGCTTCTGTAATTGTTCTGTGCAAGAACCCATATGATGCTTTCATAATGTCTCCACATTGCTTTCAAACAGCTCTTAAGCCTTTTACTCCAGTGTTGTCCTTGCACGTCACTCTTTCTTTTCTTCATTTTTCCAGTATTTTCACATTCATTTTCAAGCCACAGGTAGTAATGGAAGAACACTGCAGACTAAATATGTTTAAAGTATTTGTTTGGATGGAACTCACCAGTCTACTGTTCTTGGTACTGCTAATACCTGTGGTACTCTTGGCACCATGTATCTGTTATCTGAGGGAACTTTTTATCCTTAAGGTTGTCAACTGAAACGATTGTCACAAGTCTTTGTATTAGTGTTAGCTAGCACCAGCAACATAACTGATTAACCAAGCACATGATGAAAAATCTTTGCAAAAATAAACACTAAAAATTGGTAGATGAAGCAGTTCTTGAAAATTGTATGTTAAATTGTTTCCAAATATTGCTGCATTGTAAGAAGTATATTCTATGGATTGATATTCAAAGTACTAAGAGAGATCAATGTCTGGACTAAACTTTTGCTACATGTGGTTTCTGCAAGCTGTACTACCAGTAGTCTAGCAAGAGTACCTACTTTTAATCCATTATCTGTGACATAAGTGAGCCACACATCATCTTTTAGACCTAGCTTCAAGTTTTGCTTCTGTCATTCTTTCCTGGGACTTGTGGTTTATTCTATACTCCATTTTAAAAAATTGGGGTGAAGATACGTTTTTCAGGTCTCCTCTGTACAGAGATAAACTCTACTGTTGAACATAAATGCTTTAGAAAATTCTAGAGAAGATACAGGCAACAGTATTTTTGATACACTCCAATTTGTCAAAAAAAACAGATTTGGAAATATGGACAGGTTCACAGCTATCTTGCTGCAAGAAATAAAAGCACAGCCCAAGACGTTGATACCCAGATAATAAAAGAGCAGTCTATCTTTCTTAGTTGAAATAAAGGTAAGTTAATAGAATGGACATAAGCCTTAAATATCAATCATGAGATTAGCAGCTCTCTTCTCTTTTTAATATTTGGACTGAATGTTGAATATAGGAATGGCTATGTACTAAAGAGAAAAATAGCAGCTAAACAACCTCTTCCAGTAAGAATAACCTGCTTTTTGTTGTTATTGAATGTAGATGGAAAATGTTACAGCATATCTAGTAGCGGAGACCAGACAAATGATGTAAGTACAATAAAAATGCCTGAGGGACAGAAGGCGTTAAAGATAGATATAGTTTAGTATCAGCATCCATGCAGGGGCACAAAAACATTGCCAAAGACTTTGGCCTCTGAGTGCCAGCATATTGATTAGGAACAGTGCTGGGCCAAGAATGGAATGCTCTGAGGGACATCAGAGCTGAGTTTATGCTCTGTAGGAAATCAAAAATCCCACAACAGCCCAAGGTCAACAACTGAGCACTGGTCTGCAAATTACAGCTAGACAAGACTAATACAGGCAGTGTAGGAAAAAGTACTTTAAATCTCCTCATTAGAGTCCCATGGAGTGACGACTGAAAGAACACAAAATGCATTAAAAAAGCAAGTATTTTAATTTTTTTATGTTTTCTCAGTCGTATAATTCTGAAATAATTCATAGCAGATTTAAAGGAGATATGCTCTTTGGATGCAAAAGACAACTAATTGAAAGATTACACAATATATGAGATTTCTTAATTGAGTGATTGTCCTAACAGCAAATCAAGGCAAAATGGCAGTCAAAAACATTTGACAAAAATTTAGAAGGAATAAAACAAAATTATAAGCAATAAAGTCTATAAATTATTACTGCAATAATTCAGCTTGAAGAAACAAAGATAAAACCATAGCTATACAATAAGTGTTTTTTGTACTACTGAATGTAAGTTGCACTCTGTGAATCTGGAGACCTTCTTAAACAAGTGTTTACACTTGGCAGGAAACATGGAAGTGTGTGTTGAACAGTAGGTGTTGGTGACTGCTGTGGAGATGCAAAATGCAACTTGATCACTGAGAATCTGTAGAATATGCCAGAAATCTTGTTTGACACTTTAAAATGAAGGAGGAAAGTCTGAGAAAACAGACAAGGGAGTGAAATTCAAGAAGCAAAGGGGATGCGGGGAGTGAGGGAGTAATAGAATTCACAAGAAGCCTCTCTCTCCTGGGAGAGGGCAGAGATGCCAGCAGTTGACAGGCCAAGACGAAGGGCTGTCTTATATGCCTAACAACAGTGGAAAATAGACATAGAAGAGCTGGAGGAATAAAAGTTTAAAAATTAACATTTTAGTAAATAAGACTTGAAGTAAGCAAGTAGCTACAAACCTAAATACAAATGTTGTTTGTTCACCAGCGAATCAGTCAGCCTCTCATTTTTGCAGGGCTGCAACAGACAGGACCGTGGGGGTGTTCTCAGCCAGTATAGGATGAAATTTAGGTATGGTGCAGATTGCCATGTCTCCTCCTATGTGATCACAAAAATCCTTCTCTTTTCTCAGTCTATTTTAAGATAAAATGTCACATTGCAAAGTCAAAGTAGATCTAAGGCTCGTAAGAACCTTCCAATGCAAATACAAGATTCAGGGGTTAAAATGGGACCAAGGAAATTAATCAGCATTATGCAATTTACCTTTAGTTATGGAGAAGGACTTCCTATAGCTTTCATGTTAGTTACATTCTGCTCTTGAAAATGCTGCATATCTTGTATGGATAAAACTTTATTCTCTAAGGTCTGTGAAGAGCTTTTCTATTATAAAGAAGTGGCAGCACGTTCTGTTTCTTGATACCATACCAAAAGTAAACACTAAAGTCATGAGTGTTGCTACCTCCCTTGATTTGTATAAAGAGTATTTAAAATTTACATTACCTTTTTTTTTTTTTCCAGAGGATCAGAGTTCTAATAAACTGTTGGATATTTAAAATGTGAAAGATGACAGGTTGATTAGTTTTTGTTTGTACAACTTTTAAAGCTAAGAATGTAACATAAATAATACAGTATGTTATTTTCAACTGGTGAAGAAACAGAGCAGCAGTTACTTCAGAATATCAATTCCTGTTTACCAAAATATTTTGAGGAAACTGCTACCATGGTGAGAATATCACACACATACTTAAACTGTGCATTTTTTATACCCAGTAGTTAAATTTAAATTATTATGAGCTATTTGGCATTTTGTTTGCCATGGGAAATACCATGGTTTCTGGCTTTAACAGTTAAGTGGATTGTGTTTTTAATAAAGAGAGATCTTGCAGTATTGCAAACTATCATTTTCAGTTGGTGTCCACAAGATACGGTTTTAGCCCTGCTATAACTTACATGTCTGCTCTTGTTTTCTATCTGCTGATGTTTTATTTCTTTCTACTCTTGTTCTGCTTCTTTCTACTTAACTATCAATTATAGGCATTTTCAGATCACTTTCGTATTTTTAAACATTGTCATTTTCAAAGAAGCAATGAAATATGGATGCAATATGAATATATAATGTGTAATATGAAACATCTGTTTGGTTTCTTTATTGCTAGAACTCAGTAGCAGTCAGCTCATGGATAAGATGCTGGTTACAGTCCTCCACAGTATCTCAGAAATCTGCAAACTATTTTATAGTTCTGCATGTACTGGTGGTCCTAGGGTGGGTGTAATGCAGAGAGAAGAATTGGAAGCAGTGATGGTGACACAAAACAGTTCCCAGTCAGATGAAATAGCCTGCCTGGAAACAGCTGAAGGCATAGGTCTGGAAAGAGGAATGAGAAATTTTAAAATGAGGGGAGATGAAAATAGGAAGCTGAGAGAAATAGAGGTGACATTCCAAAACGTGCTGTGTTTCTCCTCTTCTGTTTATCTTCTGTATACTAGCTTTAATAGTGTTGCTTTCATCCCTTCCTTACTGGCTCCCTAATAACCTGTGTGGTCTGATCAACCATTAAATCTTTTCTATTAGTTTACACTGAACAGCTTCTTATTCTGTGTCATCAGTCTGTGTTCCCTTGTTTGAAGACTTTACTATTATGATAGTTTTGTCTTCCTAATTGTTCCTGTGCTCTCTCTTTCTACACTCGACAATTTTTTTCATTGTTTTTTTTAACTTTTTGTCCTCTGGACCCACTGTTAGCAGCTTCCTGTTTCTTCTGTGCCAGTAACCTTCATTCTCCATCACTCAACCCTCCCATCCGTCAGACTTCTCAGTTGGTTCATCAGTTACACAAGTTTCAAAATGATCTGATCAAATTAAGCTTGTGTTGTGTACTTTTAAACATTTAATTTGTAGTAACACCTGAAACTTTTAAATGACATTTGAGCTTTCAAAACTTAACTGATTAAACACATGGACTATTCTCTAGGGCATTATGAGATAACACATGATGCTTAAGAGCTCACTAATACTTAAAACCTCTTTACAGTATACGTTGGAATCATTATTTTCATTGCATACATTAAGAAACTGAGACACACAGTAATTTAATCAGTTGTTCAAGGTATCTGGCAGCAAAGCAGAGAAAAGGTCTTGAAATGTAGTCCTGTCTTTGACAGACTAGGCCACACTGAGAAAACATTTGTTCTATCCTGACTCTTTTTTATTTGAAATATTTACTAAGACTTTGTTAGGATAGCTACTATTTTGAAAATGTTTGAAATGATGTTGAAAATTATTTCTATTTCCATGTGGGAAGGAATCCTGAATAGAATCATGCTGACAAGTTTGCCGTTGTGCAAATAAAGGCTTGCTTATGCTCAGTGTGTACATTGCTTTCTAAAAGTACTGAAGAAGCAATCACTTAAATCACAGGAACAAAAGTAGAATTTTTTTCACCTTTTAAAGATAATTGCAGGCTTTCAAGACCATATGAAGTAGAGAGTTGTGATCCTTGTCCCAAAGGAGATGACCTTTGTTCTTCCTATGGTTGTGCTGCTCTCCAGTTGCTTTCTGCTTCTTTTCTTCTGTACTTTATATACTTGAAAATTATTCCTGTAAGAATCTTTCCAGAAATAATATGCCAGCTTGGCTCCCTTGGTCTCAATGTGCTTTAATAGGTCAGATGTATTAGGTACCTTTCCGGAGTGCATTTCCTGCAAGCCAAAGTGTGGTGAGTAGGCATAACCAGAAATTTGCTCCAGAAAGTCATTCTGGAGCCAGATTAAGAGTAGTATAGATGTACCCAAGGACTCAAAAGGTATCAGAAGATTTCTACATGTCAACCTTCTCTGTCTCCTCTCCCACATCCCTCCCCCCCTCAAAAAAAAAAAAACCACAACACATTTCAAAAGGTCTGCAAAGTGTCTGTTCACTCTGTAAGGTTTTGGAGGTTGTTCTGTTAGCCTGCCTTTCATCTTGTTAGGTTGTTAGGAAAAGTGACTCTTGGTCACTGATGCTATAAGTACAAATTAAAATTTAAAGAATGCAGACCCAGTTTCTCTGTTAAGCAAATTCTTCTAAGGTCAGTAGTAGAGAATTTGCTCCCAAGAACAACCTCTTTTGCACAGTTTAAAATCCATCATACTTGTTGTTTCAAAGGAATTTTTTATCAGTGCTCCATAACAACTGTTGCAGGAATAAAAAAATAAGGGTTACCCTTTTAAAAAGTTCCAAATTCACATCTTTTAACTGTAAGGTTAAGGGATTTATTCCATAACATCTTTATTGGGTTATAAGATCAAAGTTAGGAGCAAGAATTGGCTGCTGCTTTTTTTTTTTAATTATTTTTTTATTTTACAGTATCTGTTTTGTTCCTGTAGAAAGGCCTCCTGAGAGGTAACTAGCTTTCACTTATGGAAGGCAGAATACAACTCCATCTGAGACTTTGTGTGACCATCACATGTGAAGAATGCTAAAAAATTATTTTAGAAACCTGAGAAGTATCAGAGTCTCATGTCTCAGACACCTCAATTACCAGGAATCAAAATCCACCCTGTGAGACAAGTATTCTAGTTTTCCCTCTCAAAAATACTTTTGACACTCAGACGAGAAAGATACCCAAGTGGAGAAGACAATTTCAACCATGCTGTGTGTTCTCAGCTCATGAATTCATATCTACTGGGATGAGTATTGGTGTTTGCAAAATCTGAGAAGCTTCAAACAACTGACACATGTTCTTTAGAACATTCCACTACAATGTTCTTTCCTTACCTTCTCCTACAGAAAATCATGCTTGTTCACTGAAGGACCAGTGACTATTCAGACTTGAATTAGTTTTAAGGTCTGAGACAGCTTTGAAGGCTAAAAGCTTATGGACTATCAGAGTTAGAAATGCATGACTGTAAGACTCCTGGGAAACTCCTATTATGAGTGGTAACAAGCTTTTGTTTCTCCCTCTGATCCACAGCAAGGTTTTCAATAAAACATGACAATGGTCTCGGATAGATTAAAGGATTTTGTGATCTTTAACATATTATTTAACATTTTTATTCTTAAGGCCTCTATGTTCAGACTTATAGAACAAACAGAACATAGCTTTTGCAGGTGAAGGGGCTGGGGGAAAAAATGGAATGAGCCTTTGAACAATGGTTTAAAAAACAGTTTTTAAAAATTCGTGCAACAGTTCTAAGAACAGTTTATTCCAAATAAATACTCACATTTGATTATTCAAGATTTATGAATTGTTTGTTTTGCAGTTCTAGAACTTTTTGCTCTAGAGGCATGTTTGCTCAAAGCTTATCACTTCTATTCACAAATTCTATCAATTTGAAGTCCCAAAAATTCGGAGTTTCCCACATAATATTGAAAAATGGTATTTTTAGTTCATTTCTTGGCATGTAGATGATCCACTGATCTTTAATTCTTACTTGAATTAGGAATACAAAGGATCCAAATAAGATGATGTATGCAGTCAGGCTGAAAAGAACAGGAAGGATCCTATCATGTTTGAATAGTTCTTGAATAATTCTGTGATTTCCTGCAGCATTTGTTCATCCTCAGCATACTTGCCCCAGATGGAACTTTATCTACTCCTGCAATTTCCGCCTGCGCTTCCTGAAGCAAATTTTCCTATTGCTGTAAATAATTTAGTTCAGCAATTTCAAAGGGGTTTTAATTGTTTGTTTTGTGAAATTAACTAGCTAGATTTCTAGTAATGAGACAGGGAATTATTTTTCATCCATTAGTGTACAGCATTCTTTGCATCATATTTAGACAATATAACATGGAGCAGCTACCAACTGCATGAGTGCCTTGAATATACAACATGCTCAACAAGAAAATAACTGGCAATAAGAATCTTTTACTTAATGATTGTTAGTATTTAAAATATTTATAAAAAGAACATTATTTTTCAAGAATACCTGGTGCATCTGTCATTTCACCATTCCTATGATATGAGAAATATGACTGTGAGAAATGTGTTGGGGGGCATGGCATCAAGATATATGCTAGACCATTCACTTGGCAGGATGTATAAGAAGTAGAGGAAAAGTTACAGGCTAGTTTATCATAGGTTATGAAACTTCTGGGCTAGTAATGAAGAACCAGTACATTGTAGTTTCAGTGAAATTAATAAACAGTAGGGCTAGTTATTTACTGGTCTGTTCATAGAATATGCTTAGATATATTGAGGACTATTTAAATAAATGCATCAGCAGCATAATCGTAAAAATAACAAAATGACAGAATCAGTGTCTGCTGTTTTTTGGTTGGAGTTTTTTCTGTTTGTTTGCTTTTTCTTTGCTGAAGTACAAAACAGAGCAAAAAGCAAGTCACTGCCAACTGCATAAATATATGACATATCTTTGTAAGTATTTAAATAATTGTTAAAATAATCTTCCTAAGTTTTTTTACAGTAAGCAGTGCAAACTGGCAAGTATTACGGTTCCAAATATGCTGCTTTCTCAGTTTTGTAGTCAATGCAAAGATATAATGAGCTTTATTTTTAAAGAGGATTCATCTAAGTGTATTGTGTTTGTTTTCATGGTTTTGTAAGACATCATTTGGATGCTTTCTAAGGCATTTGAAAGGAAAAGTATTATTTTTTGCAGATGTGCCACTGGGATTTAAGTAAGCATGCAAAAATTTTTGTACATTTTTTGGCTTAGTAGCTAATAATTCTTTTTGAAAATCAACACATTTCACATCCCCACCCTCTGTCACCTTTCTCTTGTGCAAACACATTGATCAGGTAGTCATCATCTGCAATGATGGCTGAACTTTCCAAGGGTGTGGTTGCATCTTTGCCAAGGTCACATACCACCATGTTGACCTAGAAGCAAGCCAATGACTAAATCACTGTTTTCTACTTTTTTTTTCTGCTCCAGCAAGATGTGACGTGTTCATAAATGTTGCACTGCTATGGGAATGGAAAAGTTGTGCAGAGACTGTGCCTCCTCTGTGATGCTGCTAGATTGTGACAAGCAGCCAAGAGTTGTCGTAGGAGTTCTGTATGTGAGGAAATATCCCAAACAGCTATTTTACATGGGTTCATTGTTGGACTCATTTATTCTCTGTAAAGAATGTGTGTTGCTTTAACCTGCTTTGTTAGTGGATTACACTCAAACACTAAAAGACAAACATACAGAAGCACAGTTTTGCTTTCAAATGAAGCCAGTGAGAAAGAGCTGTTATACTTTAAACTTGTTTTACAAATGCTCTAATATAAACAAGTACTAAAATTAAAGCTTTCAGGGAGCATGAATGCAACATAAACCAGTGAAGAAGAGCAGATAAGAGGAAATAAACTGTCCTGGTTTCAGCTGGGACAGAGTTAGTTCTTTTTAGCAGCTAGAAGAGCTCTGTGTTTTTTTAGCGTAGGACTCTTTATGAGAAGAATGTTGATAGTGCACTGATGTTTATAGTTGGCCTCAAGGACTTTTCAGCTTCCCATGTTCTTGTCAGTGTGCAGGAGCACAACAGGATAGGGGGGAGCATTCCCCTTGTGATTTGAATTTAGGATTCAGGGCTAAATTGACCAATGAAGTATTCCATATCATGCAGTGTCATGCCCAGCATAAAAATGAGGGTTGGCAGAAAGAAGGGCTGTTGCTCTTCTGGGGCTCTCACTCTTAGAGTGGGCTCTCTCTCGCTCTCTTTTCAAGTCTCTCACTTGTCCAGGATTGCAGTGTCAGGACTTAACTGTTTTGGGATCATTAGTTGGGATGGGACGTGCTTTGATCAAGGGGTGGTGAGCAATTACAATGTGCGTCACTTGGTTGTATATATTATTATCATTATACATTTGTATATATTCATATATGAGTAGTAGTAGTAGTAGTAAATTGTTCTTATCTCAACCTATGGGTTTCTTTCCCTTTTCCCCTTTAATTCTCTTCCCCATCTCCGAGGGGTGGGGAAGAGTGAGCAAGCTGCTGTGTGGCGTTCAGTTGCTGGCCGGCCTAAACCATGACATAAACTAAATGATTCAATTTGATATTTCTGTGTTACCAAAAATGTATAAAGCAGAAAAAAAAGCAGCACATAAAGAAGTGCCAGAATATTGTTTTGCTTCAAGAATACACTTCATATCTTGGGATTCATGTTTCACATCAGATATAGGATGTGCTGTGCAGTGATGAGAGAAGTAAATATGAGTAGTAAGATGGGCTGGCACTACACTCTGCCCTTAGTTATTCCAGTCCCTAATGAACTGGGCATATTTCTCCCTTTTTTAGTATTTTCCTTTTGCTCCATTCTGATGAATGTCTGTATATAAGCATGGAACATGCCTAAACCATTAATATTTACATATTAGTATATCATTTTCCTTTCTCTGAAAGCAGAGCTGGCTTCTCAGAGATGATCCTCTTGATTATTCAGAGTGATGATTCCTTAGAGTACACTTCAACGGGAGATGAAAATGTACCTTAGAGCCACCCCCAATCTTCCACTCCATGTTCACATTCCATTACAATGAACTCTGGCAGAATAAGACCCTGGAGAGTAATGTTTTTACAGTCTCATTACTATCTAGTGTATTAGACCACGGCAAAAACATAGCTTAATGAAAAATATATCCTGTTACAGTGAACGATTGCTTGGCAGCAATGGTTATTTTAAAACTTTATCTAAGGCCTTTAAACTAAGCTTTCACCATCTGTTCTACCTTCTAATTATACATGCAAGAAGAACATAATTCAGGAGTGTATCATAAAAGTGGATAATGTAATTGATTAAATGATACTGCTGCATGTACATGTGTTTGGTTATTCAGTGCCTTTGTTTTGCTTTTTAGCTCATAAATCATTCTGAATACATTATACAGTGACTTTTTCTTGGCAAATGGATGAGAGATGTACTCTCTCACATTTGAGGGGAGACAATGAACTGATGATAATGATGTATGGAAAGAGAATACCAGAAAGGTACAAATACTGTCAAACATCAAGTATGCATGCTCCAGTTCTTTGAAGGAGTTGGACCAACCTGCTCTCTTGCAGTACTTCAGAACATGAGGACATACTTGGCACTGTCTTATATTAAATAAAGAGCAAGGAAGAAAATACTTGCTTAAATGGCATCTGACAGTCTGCATATAACCTTTTGTGGGACATTCCATTATCTGTGCATTGTTATGAATGGAAATCTTGGAGCTCTGTTTTGCTAAGTCATCCAGGTGCTTATATTACTTTCAAAAATACTACAATGAATTCCATTTCTATTACATGCTAAAATTAAGTTCAACTTGTCTAGGGCCTTACAGGGCGGGGGGGAAAGCCTGTATGTTAAAACAGCTAGGAAAAAAGGAAAAGTCACAATAAATGGAAAGAAAAATTACTCGTAATTTGTTACCACAAATAGGATATTAACTGAGTTCACAGATTTCAAATAATAGTAAAAGCTGAAGCATATTGTAGCCTTTACAATACTTAATTTCCTTCAAACTTGTAGATTTTAGTGAATCCACAGAAAACTGGCTGGGAATTGATACCCTAGCTTAAGGTCTGTTTTGATGAGAGCCTGCTTGAGCAAGGTGAAGCAGAAATTTTAAGTGCCTTCTACAAAGCTCTAGTAAAATTGTAGATTTCTTCATATTCAACTGTTTGAAGATGCACTTAGTACTAACTGCACTTCCATTTAATTTTCAGTGGTTTTGCAGTAACTTTTCTACAGTAAAATACTTCATGTACATTTTGCTACACATGGTGTGTCTTAAACGTCTACATATAACACATTCCACAAGAATGCATTTGTCCAAATGGATGAAAGAAAATACTCATTATGAAATCTGTTTCAAAAAATGCTTAAAATTAAGCAGAAGAAAACTTCATTCTTAAATTTTTAACATTCTATCCGTTTAGCATGCTATCCATTTATTCTGTGGTTTCTGTGATTCCCAACAGGTTTTAGCCAACTTCCTCCCAAACAGCTCTTCTCTATTGTTACATTTGTTCCCTGATTTAAGCAGATAAGGAGAGAGTGTTCCTTGTGACATTAATGTATATTTAATCCAGATCATTACTTTGGTAGTTTGGCCTCAATCTTCTTCCAAGGACTATAGTATACACTCTAGTCATGTCTTGTCGTGTCTTTTGCTCTTTCTCTAATGTCTCCTTCCCTCATTCTGACAGCTAATTTAGAAAGCCTGCCACACATCTTCCTTGCATCTGATTCCACTGGATGTGAATGGATTGAAATGTGGAATGTAGTGGAACAAAACTATCTGTAGCATGTTTTAGTATTTTAATAAATATTTGTATTGACTTCACAAGTATTTCCTAAGTATTAACGATGCAGTCCAGACGGAGTACTACTGTGATTTTTCCAGGAAATAACACATGGCTATTTCCTCAAGATATTTTTTTTAATATCAATAAATAATACTTTCCTCTTGTGCTACTATGTAAAAAATAAATTTATGCTTAACATGTGTTTGCTTGGAGGTAAAATAAATGTATGATGAAGTGTTAAAAAGCAAATGTGAAATGTTTAGGGAAGCTTAAAACCCCTGCTAAATCCCTAGATGAATACATAACACACTCAGCCATAACATGCAATGGTGTCTTGCTTAGAAGAGCAGACAAAACAGGCAGGTGTTTTGCCGACAAAACTCGGCATCTATATAAATTAATAAATCCCATAAATTAGGCAGTGATACTTCATCTTAAAATGTGTGGACACACACAAAGTCTCACTTACTTCCCAAGGCTAAGCCAGGGCACATGCAAGGAGATGGGATGCCCAAGCACAGTTCGTAAGTGTGGTAGGATTAGAGCCTTAGGACTGGAGCCAAAGCGACTCAAATCAGTGGGACTTACGCTGACTTACAGCAGACTGTTAATTGACCCTTGAATTACTTATTTTGAAACCTGAAAAAATATTCCTTAATTCATCCAACCTGTTGCTCATGAATGAATTTGTGTAACTAGCCAGTCCTCTGCCACTGATATACTGGCACATTTTGTCAAAATCAGCTTCACAAAAGAAATTACTGTCTGAAACTAGAAAACCACCTAATTTTACCAAGTTCAGAGCAGGTTTCTATTTTGGGGGTTCATTAATCTAACTGAAATTGATGAACCATTTACTTTTGTTGCTAAAATGTTTGTGTTCTTTTAGAAAACAACACAAAGTGAGCAGTTTTCTAGCAAAAAAAAAAAGGAATTATACCATTCCTTACGCAGACAAATACTTTCAATCTACAGTTGTATATGCAAGTTCTAATTTTATTTTCTTTTTCCTACTTTCCAAGCCACTGTTCTCCTTTCATATGCTCTGTATTCTGCTGATCTGCTATGCTTCTCTCCATTTTTTTAAAGGTCTATTTTATATTGGCTTTTCCTTCCTTTATATTGCCTCTTTCTTTATTTGTTTTTAAACTTTAGTGGAATGTAATCCTTATACTAGAATCAGCATTTAACTTTCAAAACCACATTTTCCTCTGAAGTTTAAAACTGGGAAAAGGAAAAAAAAATCCTCTTTATACTCAATGTTTAAAAACCTCAGGAGACCCAGAAAAGAAATCTCCAAGGGTTCAGTATTTTGAAAAAGATACTAATTCTTTCTCTAAAGCAATGATCTAACATGGCAGATCTTTTGAGTTTTTCCGTAACCAGGGATCAGTCTTTTTTTTACTTTCCGGTAACGAACAACCACAGAGATACTGACTCAGCTTGACAATGTTTGTAGTAGATGTTATTTAAGCTATAATATAGACGATTTTGAGATATTAAGTCATTTGCAGAAAGACTTTAAGAGGGTCTCTGATCAGCGATAAGAAATTGTTCACTAGATAACTGTAATTCATATGGCTATCCACAGAGCAGAGCTGTTTGGACAGCTGCCCAAATTCACTTCATCACATGTTTAAGTTTAATTAGGCTTTGTAGACTGATGGATTACAAAGCCAAAAGGGGCTACTGGGAATGTCCAGGCTGACCTTCTTTGCAGCACGAGCCAGAGATCTCTTCTGAATAAATCCCCATTTCAAGAACAAAAGTCTTTTCAAGTCAGGTATCCACTTTTTGTCGTAAAAACTCTGGTGATGAGCTGTAACCCTTAGTACCATTGACCCACTGTTTCCTATCTACCCTTGTTCAAATATCTTCCTTATGTGAAGCTTTATACCGCTAAAATCAGCACCTGAGCTCACTCTGCTGCTGGGGACCTGGGGAGGTCCCTGCTCTCAGCCAGCCCCACAGGTGGAGGTGCCATGGCCGCGACTGAACTCTTGTCAGAGCCTGGCCCAGCCTGGCAATACCTGGGGGACCAGCTGCTCTCTTAGTCCTTCCAGCCAAACTGCAGATGTGTGGGAGCCAACTGGCTCCACGTGACACCAGAACAGGTCTCCCCTTAAACAAAGTCCCCTGCTTGGGGATGTTGTGGTCTGGATGGAGGCCAGGAAGGCAGTGGGCCATTGGAGCTGGGTTTTAAGATTTCCGAGTTGCCTTTAATTAGTCAGCAACTTACAAAAGCATGTCCCCAAATGGGGAATTAAGTCTACTTTACAAGCAGGATAGTCAGTTAAATTCCAATGTAAGGGTAAGGCATGCAAGGGTAGGAAGGGACTACATATAACAGACTGATTGCTGAGTCATGCTTTCCACAGACACCAAAGGAAGCACCAAATCATAGAATCATAGAATGGTTAGGGCTGGAAGGGACCTTCAAAGGTCATCTAGTCCAACCCCCCTGCAAGGAACAGGGATATCTCCAACTAGATCAGGTTGCTCAGGGCCTTGTCCAACCTGGCCTTGAACGTTGAACGGTTAGCTTTCAATGGCAACCAGTGCAGAGATTTGGAAATGTAATGGTGTGCTCTTCAGGCGGTGTAGCAAGCACACGGAGAGCTCCCTTTCTGGCTCACTGCATTGGGTTTGTGTGGCGGGGGTTTGGTAGTGGGGAGGGGCTGCTGGAAGCTGCCTCGGCTCCATGCCAAACCTGCCTCTGGCCAGAGCTGAGCCACTCAGCACCTCTGTGAATAACATATTTAAGGAGGGACAAAGAAACTTGGGCTGTGCAGGACCTGCAGAGGAGAGGGGGGAAGGCATGGGCGGCTGTCTGCCCCCAGCCCCTACCTGTGGTGCGAGGTGGCAGCTGCAGCTTGAAGCACTCCAAAGCTCCCAGAGCTCCCACTGGGCAGAACTCATCCTGCCAGGGCTGCCAGAGTTCATCAGGCCCAGCATGGCTGCAGCAGAGAGAGGAGTGAGATGTGAGAGAAACAACTATGCAGACACCAAGGTCAGTGAAGGAGGAGGTCTACCAAAGCAGAAATTCCCTTGCAGCCCATGGTGAGACAGAAGGCAGTCCTCCTGCAGCTCATGGAGATTAATGGTGGAGCAGTCCATGAAGAGCTGCAGCTGTGGAGGATCCCACACCAGAGTAGGTGGGCTGCACCTGAAGGAGACCGTGACTCTGTGGGAAAACTTGCACTGGAGCGGTCTGTTGATGAAGGACTGCATCCTGTGGGAGGGACTCATGCTGCAGCAGTTCATGAAGAACTGCAGCCCAGGGGAAGGACTCACATCTGAGAAGTTCATGGAGAACTTCCCCCATGGGAAGGGACCCCACGCTGGAGCAGAGGAAAAGTGTGAGGAGTCCTCCCTCTGAAGTGGAAAGACTGGCAGAAACATGTGAGGAACTGACCACAACCTCCATTCCCCATCTGCCTGCACCACTGGCAGGGAGGAAGTAGAGAAATCAAGAGCACAGCTGAGCCCAGGAAGAAGGGCTTTTTTCTCATTATCTTCTCTGATGTGATTGGTAACGAATTAAATTGATTTTTCCCCAAGTTGAGTCTGTTTTGCCTGTGACCATAATTGGTGAGTGATCCCTACCTGTCCTTGTCTCGACCCTTGAATCTTTTGTTACGTTTTCTTCTCTCCATCAGAGTCAGTGCAAGTGAACAAGCAGTTGTGTGGTGCTTAGTTGGCACTCACCAAACTTAGAATTGAGACTGTGTTCACCATGCCTCAATCCTGCCTTTGGAACTATACATGCTCATAATTAATTCTAAAGAGTATTTATTTGTAGGCAGAAGGAATCTGTAAAAACTGAATAAATTGATCTGTAAAAAAAAGAGAACAAGAAAGAAAGGTCTCAGTTAAAGTGAAAGAACAGGATTTCTGGGTTTTGGTGGTTTTGGTTTTTTTTTTTTCCCAGTGTAAGAAGTGAGTAATAGCATAGAATTATTTACTTTGCATGTTTGTACATACCCATACTTTCAGAAGTTGTAACATTCTGACTTAGAATGACCATAGCTACAAGACCTGTATCTGTACTTGAGCCTGATTAGCATTTATACTCTGCAGCTGATGACAACAAAACTCAGCTGTAGCTTAAAGTTCCATGAGGGTCATGCTGACCACTTTCTGGCTTTGATAATATATGAATAACCTTCTTAGACTAATACTAATTAACTTTGTACAGTTTCTGCTGTAAATTATTTTCTGAGCCACTTAGGATTGCTCTCAGCCAATTGCATACATAGCAAAAGGTTAATTGTTTGTGAAAGACAAAGAAAAGGGCACCTCTGTGGCTCCCAGTAGAAATTAAGAAAATAATGAAATCTTTCTTTGGGAATTCATCTACTTCGTGTGTGATGTACCAACTGCAAAACTTCTATGATATTCAAATATATGTTTTCAAGAGCAGTGTTTGACAAAATCAGTGTATGTTTATATAAAACAATGGCATAGATTTCTGCTTTGTTCAGAAACCTGGCTAGCAACATATGTAATAATTTAAGCTTGTCTGTTTTGAGAGGAATAGTATCACGGATATGTAAAAAACACGTGTATTTTCTATGCTAATCAAGGCATGCTGGGTTGATCAAATTAGCCTACAGAATGCAGGAAAATTGTACTCACATACATGGCACCACCTATCAGACAAATAGAGATTGCATAACTATTGTGGCATGAAATTTTTCTCTGGCATATCCATATCAAAAGAGACATGATTTGCTAATTGCACCCAACAAATGAGAAAAGAAACTTCATGTGACACCACAGGATGATGTGGTTTTTTAGAGCTTATTTATAATGCAGAGTTTATAGGAACCTCTTCATTTTATTTTTTGAAGACATTTGTAATGTATTGTCTCTTTTTTCTTTCTGACTTCCTTATGAAGCAACTCACCTGCAGAGGTGTTGGTTGAAGAATTCTGAAAATACAATAAAAATTATTTCAAAAATTGTGTAAAAAAGCTTTTAAAAGCAAAGAAATAATGTGACTTTGTCAGGAAATTAGTTCTTCATCCTTTACCCAAATTACTTTCCTTCTACTCAAGAAACAGTGGTTTCCTTTTCCCTCATGCTACTGTTTGAGCTTATGCTTCCTTCCCTGCTTAGTCTTCTAGGGTTGATTGTGTAAGCAAAGCTGACATCAGTCAGCTTTGATGAGTCCTATGTCTGTAAAGATCTCACATGTGCAGAAGTAAGGCAGGTTTTTGCAATCTAGAAGTACAGAACATCACAGGTTTTTGTTACTTGTGTGTAGTTATTCATACTGTTCAGTAAAAATAACTAACGTTTTGCAAACCTCAGTCTGAAATCTGTGAAATATAATAAATGAGCAGAAAAAAATACGGACAATGCATAGGGGTAGGGATATAAAACAAAAAGCTAGAACTTTAGCATGTGGGAGACCTGATGGTGTAAGTAAGGTAGAGGTGAAAAACTCTGCTTTTGGTGCAAAAAGTTTTGCTGATGATTTCATTTTACATAGCTGAAATTATTGGGTAGGTTAAAACTGGGGCCCTGAGTGGCATTTAAGGTGCAGTGCACTTTTCTCTTGTATAACTTAACACTACTTTGCTTTCTTGCTCATCAGTATGTAATCATGTCTTAGGTGACATGTTGACTTCATTGAACTCAGTGGGTGTTTTCTCATTGCTTTAAAGAAGGGCCTGACTTCATGATTATATATATTTACTTCTTTACTAATGCTAATCAACCATGAGAAGCAAACAGTTAATAATGGAAAACTCCTCTTGCTCTCTTCACAATTACCATTTCCAGCTGGTGCAGGTTCTCTAATTGGCAGACATGACATTTCCTTGTAGGACAGGCTAGCTGTTCCTCTCCTTACCAGCAGCAGTGGAATCAGTAATACTAACAACCAGCAAAACTTCTATTGCTTCTAAAGCTTCTGACTAGGTGAGTAACATTTGAGTAGATGTTATTATCCTTGGTGTACAGGTAAAGAAAGTTAAGAATAGAGCAATGTATACTATTTTTTAAAAAAGTTTTTTTTCCCCACACATAACTTTTAAACAGTTCTTCTTTGGTTGGAAAGGAAAAATGAATCATTGATAAACTAGAGGCATTGAGAGAAGCTATGAAACCAATGATTTTTACTGAAAATTTGACAAGGATCATGTTTTGCTAGTCTGAATTGATGCTGACAAAGGTATTAGATTTTGGATAAAGTTTGAAAAACTGGTTTAAGCTGATTTGGGAGAATCAAATTGAGAGAATCTTTAGGACTTAGAATGGGCTGTCTGATTTTGTGGCTACAACCTATACATGCACTGATCTGAAAGAAGTTTTACACCTTTAGCTCACTGACATTTTTTTCTTCTCTCTGGAGCTCAGTAAATCAAGGTTTGATAACTAAAGGTTCTGAAACTTGCTTCTGACCATATGGAAAAGCATAATGTTTTTAGGAATGATCTGAATATCACCATAGAATATTTAGAATTCTAACAGAAAAAAACTAGGAAATACTCACTACTTACGGAAATTATATCTACCAACTCACTGGAGATAAAGGTTGGAGTCTTTTGCAATTGGGGTCTGTGGAGTCATGCTGTAGAGAGGACAGTGCTGAAAGGGTTGTTTTTCTCCCATATAAAGAGAAAGGAAATTAAATAGTTGTTGAAGTGAATGGTCAGGATTGCAGTACATTTCTTTTGTAGTCAAAGTTGTATGCAGGAGAGAAAAAACAAAATAGATGGTGACATGTTTTTATGCTTGAGATTGGCTTCAGATTTTCCCACAACTTTCTGTTGGAGCATTCAGGTTACACAAAAAAAATGAATTTGGCAAACTGACAATACCTGGCATTTTTGGCAAATGGTATCAGTCATACAGTTGTTTTCCTGCATTCTGCAGACACATCTAACTTCAGAAGCACTACATTGGCTCGTGTACCACTGTTTGAAATTTGATGTGTAAAAAATACTAAACTTCAGAGTAGAATAGAAGCTATACAATAAGACAGTACTTTGCTTTTTGGCATGCAAATACACACAGTTTGACAGCGGCTATAATTGAAGAAAAGGAAGAAGGTTCACATAATGCTCTGGGGGAGCAAGACTTTTAGAAATCTGCAAACCTCGATGTGTGACAACTTATTCAGTGAAGATAACTCAGGAGAAATAAAGGAAAAATAAAAAAAGTGAAGATAAGGAATTACAGTATCCAGCTATTACTACTCTAAAAGATTAAACAAATACATTATTAAGAACACCTGTTTCATTTAAGATTCTTTTTCTTGTTGATGAATTGCTGACATACTAAAACTTTCAGTGTCTTGTTTTGTGTTTAGCTCACAAAACTCCAAATATACCAGAAACATGACGATCAAAGTCTGTTATCTTTTAAAAAATATTTTGTTTTGAGTTGTTAGGATGCTCAGAGAGGGCAATTTTTTTGCACCTATTCAGATACTATTTTGTTCTTGATTGATTTTTTTAAAATTTATTTTTAATCTAATTCTAGTGTAACATGTATTGATTGGGTCAAGTAGAAACAAATCTGGAATCTTTCAATCTTCTACAGTTTTGATAATTTGTATCTACTGGCAATCAGAAACTTGTTTACTATATGGAAGGGTTACATGTTACGCTCCATTGTCCTAGAAATATTCCTTTCATTTTCTACTGTTAGGGAATAGAAATAAGAATACATGAACGGCAGTTCTTCTTTAATACCACTTACCCTCCTTTGTGACAATATTTGACAAAACTTTATTTGTTCTGACTCCATATTACAAGACATTTTGGAGGCTTTCTATTGTTCCAAACTTTTTTCTCATCTAGACATAAAAACGAGCTATTGCAATGATATCAAGCCTGTTTGCAACTGCTGAAAGATGCTCTGTACTGTGTCACATCTTTGTTGTTTTTTTTTTAAATTCGTTACATATCTAAAGCATGTTTTTACAGTTTTGTCAATCTCTTCCTAGTAAAGCTTTATCATGCTGAGAATGGAATAAGCATTCTGAATTTAAAATCATAAAATTTTCCATCTCACTACTGTCGCTTTTTTTTCAAAGAATAAATCAGAATTAGAGAAATGTTTGATGCGTGTGTAGTGGTGAATCTTTTCCATGTTTTCCCATGTTGATTTCCCTTGTGTGGTCACTTTGTAAGGACAATTGTAATGCTAATGAGCCACGCATTGTAATACTTCTATAACAAAGAAGTTATAACTATTTATTAACTTGACAACATGTAACTATTAGGCAAATCATGCCTTTTAAAAGAATGGTAACTTATTTTTAAATGCAAATTGACTAAAACATCAATTAAAATGTCATAAAGAATAACAAAGAGGACGTAACATACTTAGTTGTATTTGATTTAGCTGCTTTTAACAAAATTTATGTTTTAGACTTAGTAACTATTACTGCAAGATTATTTTAAACTCCGACTCTTATATTTTAGTGTATTCTCATTTTTTAGACAAGCAGGGTTATTAGGAACACTGATTATTTTTTATTTTCTCGAAACTATTTTACATAACGAAGCTCACTTTGTGAAAATATGCTTGAATGAAGATCCATTCCAGATTAACTTTTGCAGCTTAAAAAGTACAGAGGCTCTGTTTTCATATGTGACTCTAGAAATTACAGGATCTTTTTCGTTTAGGGGTTGATGGGTCACTTTACCAGATAATTTGGAAATTCTGTTTATTTTAGAATATAATTCTCTCTATTCTTAAAAGTATTCATTCTTTGATCTCTATTTTGCATAACGACCAGGCAGTGGGATGTTCAGGTTTTCCACTTAATGAACCAGGTTACAACTCATTGTTACCATCATGAGTGCAACTGGGAAGCATTGTAGTGAATTATGTTCTTGCTGTAACTTAACTAAGGAAGACCACAAATGTTCTGCAAGTCTGGTGAGCTGAAGGCTTGAAAACAATAGTAATCTAAAAAGTGGTTTATGTTGATATGACAATGAGATTTGTATTCATGTTTGAAAATATCTGGACAACCTGACTGAGAGGTCACTGTTACTAATGCCATGGTGTTCTGCGTCAGGCTAAAGCAATTCTACTAAGGACAGAATAAGGGGAAAGAAAAGTAACATTATCCAGGAGTATCTGTGTGTTGAGGTAAACAGATTCAGTTTACCACTGAGTCCTTTCGAAAGAGCTGACACTCTGCAAGGATCTCAGCAAGAGGTGGCCTGGGAAGTGAGGGGAAAGCGTGTGATAACAGCGACAAACTGCAACTACTTGGCTAAAAGAGTAACTCCATTGGAAGCTTCCAGATGTAACAGAACTGTGATTGCTTCAGATGGGTAAGGCGGTAGACTTTCCAATTACAGTTCTGTGTGAATTTTGTTCAGTGCCACTTCTGTAGAGGAAGGAAAATAACCCCTCATCAGCTCACTCAGCCACTCCTGCTCGGTGGCCTGAAATGTTCTGCTATCTTCAATCAATCAATCAAAAAAAAATTTGATGAAATTGTAGGTGTTTA
Source organism: Tauraco erythrolophus (assembly GCF_009769465.1). Lineage (NCBI taxonomy): Eukaryota > Metazoa > Chordata > Aves > Musophagiformes > Musophagidae > Tauraco > Tauraco erythrolophus. Next base: position 17,575,039 of record NC_141473.1, on the reverse strand, counting down.
TACAGAAATCCACAGGTTTCAACCAAGTTTAATGGTCTAGTGGGTCAATTTCTTTAGTTGCTTTCTCTAATCCACTATAAATGTAATATTCTTCTTTTGTTACAGAAACTACATGTACTGCAAATCATTAGCCCTGGTTCTATTTGTCCATGAAATCAGTTTTATTTCTCTTCTTTAAAAGTAAGACGTCTTTAAAAGATAATCTAATTTTCCGTGCAAGCTTTCTGCTCATAAGATTTGGAGGGGGGAAAGGGGGAGAAAACAGATGTTTGTCCATGGCTAATTACTTTTACGTGTATGAAAAAGACTATTTGTATCTATGAAGCAAGTAGAAGATACGCTAGCCCACCTTTGAAACCTAGTAAGGGGTAGCAAGGCAGGCAGTAACTTAAGTAGGCCTTGATCGTTTAAGGATGCTGGAGAATTTTAGGAGTTCATAAGTTACTATCAAAAAGAATTAGGATGGTGACAATCTCAACCATGTAACTAACATTCTATTAGAATTAAAATTAGGCTTTAGAATACTACTTATATTTTGAATGATTATGAAGTTGGTTTATCAGGTTGGACACAATGAGATAGGCGAGTTTTGAACAAAACACATACCTTTAGTGAAACGTTAACTTCTGCTGGAAATGTTCAAACGGTTTCTTGCAAATGTTGTGGACCAACTGTCTTTCATGTTTGGAGATTAATTTGATTTTTACAGAGGCTGGATGAATTATTGAATGTGTGCATGGTCACAGCTTGAATGTTCCAGTGTTAGTAAAAAGTACTATTTTGTAGAGGAAGAGAAATCCATTGTTGTAGTAAAGAGAATATTTAATAGCAATGCATGGCAAACACACTCCATTTTTTCCCTATCAAGACCAGCTAGGAGAGACTTGTTGCTTGCTGGAAGTTACATGATGTGATTTATGCATACATGCTTCTGAAATGCTTGGGCAATAATAAATATAACATTTTTATCTCTGCCTTTGAATACTCAACCTTAATGTTTGATTCATAAACAGAAATTTTGTTGTAAAAGCTCCCCAAAATGTTATCAGCAGATACTTAAAATATACTCGCACTGACTTTTTCTCTAGAGTGTGCAAATATTCTACGTGAAGATCATTTTTCAGCAATCTTCTTCACAGTTAGATTAGAAATCTATTTAGAATCTAATACTAGTCACAGTACGATTAGAAATACATTGGTTTGGATTACAGTGCAAGATGCTGTGTTTCTCAAGATAGGACGAGTTCTTGGTAAATTGTTCATATTACAAAGCTGTGAATTCTTATACGATTGACTGAAGCAGATGGGAGTATTGCTAATCATCTATTTAATTAGGCATATTTTATTTTTTGAAATTTGCAGATATAAAATCCACATTATGCAAAACTTCTAAGGATTTGGGCTTCTCACTAGAAATGGCATAGCGGCAGAAATCACTTGTACTTGGACAGATGTCTGAGTTTACTTCATGTTAGCATTTTTAGTATTCTTTCTGTAATACCATAGATAACAAAGTGTTACTGACTATTAGTTTCAAAACAGTGCAATTTGCTACTGAACATGCTGAGAAAATCACAGCTTTGATCACGAAAGCTGGAAAGACAAATGCTGCAATTTTCAGTAACGCGTTTATAGTTTGTATGTGGCTAGAGATTTTCATGCAATACACCTTTTATAGTGCTTCACGTGTTTCTGACATTTTTGTTAGTATTCTACATTTTAATCTTGACATAAACAATATAATCCTAAATAGAAACGGTTGCGTGTCTGTGCGTATAAGAACATAGCTACACGTCATATTCTGCATATAGAATCATAGAATCATAGAATGGTTAGGGCTGGAAGGGACCTTCAAAGGTCATCTAGTCCAACCCCCCTGCAAGGAACAGGGATATCTCCAACTAGATCAGGTTGCTCAGGGCCTTGTCCAACCTGGCCTTGAACGTCTCCAGGGATGGAGCATCCACCACCTCTCTGGGCAACCTGTTCCAGTGTTCTACCACTCTCATAGTAAAAAATTTTTTCCTAATATCCAACCTGAACCTACCTCCCTCTATTTTAAAACCATTACCCCTTGTCCTATCATAACTGGCCCTCCTGAACAGCCTCTCCCCATCTTTCCTGTAGGCCCCCTTGAGGTACTGGAAGACCGCTATAAGGTCACCCCGGAGCCTCCTCTTCTCCAGGCTGAACAGCCTCAACTCTTTCAGCCTGTCCTCATAGGAAAGGTGCTCCAGTCCTCTTATCATCTTCGTGGCCCTCCTCTGGACCCTCTCCAACTGGTCCATGTCCTTCTTATGTTGGGGGCTCCAGAACTGGACGCAGTACTCCAAGTGAGGTCTCACAAGGGCAGAGTAGAGGGGGAGAATCACCTCTCTCAACCTGCTGGCCACACTCCTCTTGATGCAGCCCAGGACGCGGTTGGCCTTCTGGGCCGCAAGAGCACATTGCCGGCTCATATTGAGCTTCTCGTCCACCAGTACTCCCAAGTCCTTCTCCTCAGGGCTGCTCTCGATCCAATCACCACCCAGTCTGTATAATTGAATATTCTGTGTATATATTCTGTATATCATTCTGTATCACACTACATTAAATGACTTGCAAAATATTAATTTTATCTATTTTCTTCATAATCTTGTGGCTCTTCTACAGAAGTTAAAACAGTGAGATTGGCAATGTAAGTGTTACAATACTTCTCAGTCCCACTTCAGCTTCATATCCAATGGTTCAATGAGTTCAGGACCATATTTGAGCATCCTAACTGCTTGGGTACCTCTTACTTTCGTGAGGTTTTATTTCTAATAGCAGAAATCAGTTGCCATCTAGTTTTAGAATTTTAGGCTCTGCTCAGAATAAAGCTGAATGCTAGGTTCTTAGTTCTGACTCCCATATAGAACCAAACAATAAAAGTAAGCTTTGGTCTGCAGAATTACATTCTGACACGCCTTCATCTTTATGATCTCTGTAATTCACAACACATTTCTCCGACCTACACTTTTTATTTTTTAATTTACCTGTGTCTACAGACTGCTGTGAAGAAAATAAGCAAGAACAGCTCTGGCATAGGTCGTAGGGCCCCTGCTACTTTAATACATGTTAGGGAAAATGCTTATTTACTCCAAGAGTAGATGATTAGTTGACTGATCACAAGTAGAGAAGCCTAACAAGCACAGTCTCTATAACACATCTACGAGGAGGAAGTTCATAGTACTAAATAGACCTGGAAAATTCAGGGAAAAGTCCAGGGAAAGGAGACTATTTGTACCTGGGTGAGAGGCTGAGGGAAAAAATGAAGTGCTAGCTGAAATATATCTTTCTGGCTGACCAAAGGCAGAAATTGAAACAATTTTTAAACAGTTGGCTCCTTGGGATGGGCTATCCTCTAGTTTGGTTTTGTAACTAATGAAGTAAGTAGTTGGCAATCTAAGTCAAATTTATGTGTTTAAAATTAGTTATAAGCAGTCAAATATATTTAAACACAGATATTTATAAATATATTTCATTTATTATTATATATATTTAGAGGTAAGATATATTTATATTTTTATTCATATTCTCAGCGATCCCTTTTGCCTGTATCATTCACCTAGAGCAATTATTACATGAAATCCTCTATGGATAGAGAAGTTTAGGCTTACATAGGACTTAAATTTATCATGTCTGTTAAATGTTCATTCCTTCCTGCCTCTGAAACAATTGTAAAATAAGACGTTAGGTTTTGTTGAAGTTTTTTTACAGATAATTAGTATTACATTCACTGAGAAGGCCAACTATGATTTGTAAACGAACTTGATTTTTCAAAGAATTATTCTTAATGTCTCTTTTATCATTTTCCGCAGAAACCAAATCAACTTACACAGGCCACTGAAGAAATATTAATTTCACCTAAGCTAGGATCACAAGCTACTGATGTGTGGCATCATTTAAAAAAAAAAAAATCAGAAACAAAAACTATTGAGAGATTTTATTTTCAAGTTCAAGATATTTGAAGCAAGGCTCTTTGTGCACTTTGTCTGAACCATTTTATGTTGAATAGTATATTTTCCTTGTATAAAAGTGGAAAATGCCTATCTCAGTGGCGAGGAAAGTCTGTGCCTCAAATATAAATGAGTAAATAAACTGACTTCTGAAGAATGCTTCCCTGTGCTTGTAGTGAAGGTGAGTTCTTGGAGGAATACTGTCATTCACTCAAGGCTTTTGAAGGGTGATGTTCCGAAATCTTTTTTCCTCCTTCAATTACAGTGCGGATGGTGCCAACGTTTAATCTAAACAGACTGTTTTGTTAGAATAGTCTAGACAGGTTGTGATCAAGAGACCATAAATGGGAACAATTTGGTTTTGGAAACTTTTTATCTGATTATGGGGATAATGGCTTGAAAATCAACCTGGCAATTTTGCATGATTAGAAAAGTGATATTCATGTTGACTTCTCATCATGTTTCCAAATGGAAACAGATTTCTGCCACATATTACATATCGTTTATCTCATAGATGACTCAGTGTGTCTCAGTTTCAATCTCTGAATAGTCTCAGTTACTCCATGCATGGAGCTGTTCGATTGTTTTGACAGGCAAAACCACATCAAAATCATGTATTAGCCACTTTTCCATGCCACTGAGTCCCTATGAAGAGCTTAGGAAAATGAAACCAGAGAATGGCATTTAAATTTTCAAGTTTTTTGTTTACATCGAATCTGATGTTTATGAAAAATAGACTCCTTAGAGAGCAGCTTTATATTGAAATAAACACTCTTATTTATTTTACCTAACTGAATGACTGTCTAATTGTGAATCCTTCATTTCCATATTGTACAAATGCATTTAAACTCATAGGTGTGCTTCCAGCCCTAAACACTGTTTTACTGAAAGGTAATAGAGACACTGCAGCTGATCTATTTTTGTATCTTTGGATGACTTTCTTACAAAGCACTGTTGTGACATCTGCATGATTCATGAAGTTTAATGTAGTATTAGATTTTCCCTATTTTTTGCTTTTTCTACAGTCTCTGTAATCTGCTTTATGTTGTTCTCAACCCATTTGGTTAGAGCATTATACTGTAGAGAAAATGAGGTTTACGGGCATCTAGACCTGTTTTGTGAGTGAATTTCAGTCATGGACTTGTCTCCATAACAGTTATTTCCATCTTGGTCTGAAGATGTGGAGTCAGTACAAGGATTCTGTCTTTTCCCCTGTAGCATAAGCTACATATTCAGATAACTTTTACGGAACCTGTGTCCTCTGTTGAAAATAAGAATGGAACCACAAGTAAGAATTAGCATTTGATGACAAAGCTGACTCAAGTAACCAACACTTAGTGACTCTGAAATTATTTTTTTTCCACTGTTAAGTTTTAGCTTGGACTTCAGTCCTTCTGAAAATTCACTTGCAGGGTAGAAATTACTGAGACTATTTCACTGGAGATGTTTTGACAGTGGAGGCAGGTCACCAGGAGAATCCTTCAAGGGGTTGTGCTAGGACCAATGCTCTTGAAAAGTATTCACAAATGACTTTGTGAAAAGGCATGAACAATGAGGTGAAAAGGTTTTGGTGGCTTTATTGGTTTACTGGTTATCCAGGGTATTAAAGAAAAAGGTGAACTATTATGTAATATCAGAAGGATATAGCAAGACACAAGACTAAACTAAAAAAAAAAAACAAACCAAAACACTAAATCCAATCCAGATAACTGCAACAAAGTGAAAAGTCCTAATGTAACATTCAAAATAATGGACTCTGAGATGGCTGTTACTATGCAGAAATGAGAATTTGGGATTACAGTAGGTCCATGAATATGTCAGTCCAATGTTGATCAAAAAGCGATACGAATTACTAACAGAGAAGTAGAGAACAAAACAGCATAATAATGCTAGACTATACATAAATGCTTTATCTCAGTAACTATGCACTTCTCTACTCCTATTTCAAAAATAATGTAGTAGAGCTGAAAAAGCTTCTGAGAAAGACAAGCAGGATGATCAAAATGGTGGAACAGCTTCCATATAAGTAAAACTTAGAGAATTTAGAAAACGGTACACTTAGAAATTTGGAACTGGAAAATTGTCTACTCACTGTCCCTTACACTTTGATTGTTGTCCATGGTATCAAGCTAATGTATTTTCTATGGCAAGAAGTTACCATAACTTCCTCTGGAATACTAGTTCTTTCACTATGGCATTTTGTCGTCAGGTGTGCGCAACCTTCTTATTTAGTGAAGGCTGTATGCTTACTTGGTTTACTTTTATTCCGTGTTTCTGCTGCTTGTGTTTTCCTCATTGTGTTCCTTTGCTCTGTGGAAATAAAAGGAAAATACTGAGAAGAGACCCTGGAGCCGCTAGAGGTGGCACCATTCCTAACACTGCTTAACAAGAGGTAATATTGTTGTGGGACTGAAGGATGCCGAAGCAGTGTACAAAACCTCCATAAATTAGAAGGAAAATGGAGTTCAAACAAATAGCATTTATGAAATCAAGATGGAGGAGAACTCAAACAATAAATTGACTCATTAATGTTATTTTTTGTCTAACTGAACCATCCTGCTTCTGTGTTCCTTATGCCCATAAATTTGTTGATCACCACTGCATAATGCTGCCCATTTTGACTGCTGCCTGAACTCATCTTTCACCAGAATCCTCACGTGTTCCTCTTGTTTCAGTTACATCCACATCCAATGCTTGTTACTCTCATCATCTTGATGTTGCTCTCTTGATATTAGGAAACTGTTCAATATATTTTTTTTAAAAAAATAAATCTTTGATGTTCCAGCCTCTGCCTAAACACTGTTATTTGTTCTCCACTTAGGGTCATTTTATCTACAATCTTGTCATAATGCCATAGAAGCCAGAAGGACCCATTCAATAATTTAGTGTAGTATATCACAAAACTATTTAATTTACCCACCTATTCTTATTTTAAACTTGATAATTTGGAATAGTCTATTTCTGTATTTTGAAAACTATATTGTTCAATGCCCAAAGAATAAGAATAGCAGAGGACAAAAAGCCACAAATGAGTAAAGTATTCTAGGGGGAGGTATATATAGCCAGCATCAGAGGTGAAGTGAAAACTTGCAAACACCTTTCTTTTCTCACATGGAAGCAATTTTGTCTCAGCACAGTTCTGAGGAGCAATTTGACCCTGGGTTGTGAGTAAGACATGCCAAATAGCTGAGGAGCAAGATACTTGTTTTTTACTGTTTTTAAAAATGCGACTCACACTTCTCTGACACAGCAGTATTGGTCAAGAATGTCTTCTCTACATGTGACAAGGATTTTTATAGGTGCTTTAAAAAATGATTTGCCATCTTTCTCAAGTTGTCTTGAAATATCTCTTTCATTCCTTGTCTATAGTTTTTGATTGTTCTCTCCTTCTGCCTTATACTAAATATTTTAACACATTCATTACCCAACAACCTTCCTCCTTCTCTTTCTGTAGTTTACATCACAAACTGCCTACTGTATTTTTCTTTTGTAATGATTTCTGCATACAATTTATACGACTGACAGGCAGTAAAGTAAATCTATATTGTATCTTTATCAACAACAGGTATGATGGTGTCATTTTTTGAAGTCTTTTGAATGAGTAAGATATGAGTGTTCTTTTTTTCTGAGGTTTTCTAGATCGCACTTGATCTGATGTTCACTTCACTGCATTATGGTTTTAAACTCCATCTTGTAGGGAATTTCCCCATTGTTAATTAAGGGTAATGATCTGAAGTTCAATGAAGGAAAAACTTTTTGATGGTTGAAAAAAGCATTAATTGCATGAATGATATTGGATCTGAATTACACGTCACCAAGAATGAGGCCGTTATTTTAGCATTTGTCTGTTAACTCCAGCCATTCAAAATCCATTTGATTTCCTAGATGCTGCAAAAGTATTGTAGCCAATTGATGCTACATATATAGTAATAGTAATTTTTTGTTGTTGTTCTTTCTTCATACCAATGAACATGTTTGAAAACTAGGAAATTGTAAAGCACTGGGTTTAGATAGCAATGACAGTCTTTAGGAAACAATAATTACAGCATTGATAGTCATTCACTTTATTCAATATATTTCCTCTGTCTAACCATAATTCTCTATACATTTGGAGCTAGCTGGCACAAACTCTGATGACCATCTTGCTCAGAACTAGTTTTGGACACAGATAGGATATTCCAGAGTTGAGCAGGTCACTACATCTTTTCTATCAAACTATAACCAAATGTTGATGCTTCGCCTTCTGAAGATGACAATTATCAGATTTAGAATGTGTCAAAAGCTTACTTTTCATTGGGCAAAAGAGTAAATTGGAAAGGGAGTGACCAGCATATTTCTTCCACAATTGTAAATCTGAAGTCTGAAAAGGAATGTTGTCCAGTTACAGTTCTTGTACCATAAGATTTTTTTTTTTCCTGTTCCAATAAGGAGTTCGTGGATTGATTGTAAGAGTGGTGAGGGCTAAAGCTTAGGACAAGAACTAAGAAATCAGAACAGTTTGAATGGGATTTTAACACAGCAGAAATTGTGTCAAGCTAAAATATGGCTAGAAGAATCATTTGAGGGCAAAAAGAATCCACTGCTCACGTTCAACAGACTCTGTTCAAAGAAAATGAAAGCTTAATGTGATCTCTCAGTACTCCAGAATGAAGAAATCATCACTTATAGTAATATCTCTCATTTTAACTTTGCCTGTGGCATAGATGCTAAATTGCTTGGGTTTGTTAAGAAATAGCTTTATAATTTCTCAACCATTGCAAACTGGAGCAAATAATCTACAACCCCCACCCTGTCCATGAAGAGTATACTTACTATGTGTTACCTGTCTGTCTAGCCAATTAGAAAACACTATTAGAACTATTTCAGTATGCTGGTGGAAGAGAACATTTCTCTGTTTTGTGTCTTTGTGAATCCTTATACAAGGACAGATACAAACCAACTGGTATGCCTATATTACTAGTATTCATTTTAAGATTTCCTTGACATTTTGTTCATACTTGTTATTAACTCTGGTCTTTGTTTCATATATTCTCTTCCTAACTATATATTTCTTCTTTTCATGGTTACTTATCTTTACTTGAAACTGAGTTCTCCTTTGCTTAGTTATGTCTGTATGGGAATGACTATCAAGCTGTTAGGTTTTTATTTATCTATTTTGGTCTATCAACTACTTTAAAAAGGTCTTTGAATAACGACTAAGAAAACTGAACAACTTGTTAGTACCTTTAAATTAGCTATACAGGACTCTGCCTCTCTGTTGGGGGAAAAAAAAATAAAATTAGGGGGGTACAAGCTGGAAACAGCTGAAAAACATTCCTAGGTTCCAATTCATAAGATTATTTCAATAGGAAAAATTCAGTCGCTTTTTTTCTTGAACTTTTTCATGTCTAGAAAATAATTACATAGCTTTAGGCTGCCTATGTTGAGTTGAGAATGAAGTGAAAAGCCTGTGTATTCTTTTTCCATCTTCTGAAAAATGATAATTTTACAGTTGTTAGAATCCATCTTCTTGCAAAGATATAATGACATGTTTTCCTCTTATCTATCCTTAAAACATTAAATCTTTTATATGAATTGGTTGACAGTTTTTGAAGAATAACCTTTTCAACATCATAAAATAAATGAAAGTGGTGAAGGATTTAGATTCAAAATGCTTTACCACTGCACTAATAATTTGATGAGCACTGCTATCATTTTTTTCTAAAATGGCATTAGATTAAATCTTATTCATCCAGCAAATTCTTTTGAAGAGACTCACCTTTAAAAGTTGATGACACAAACCAGCTTGAAAATGTGATTGTGGTATTTGAAATGCCCTGTCTCTGGAGTCTTATCTGTGATGCATGATGAATATTTTGTATGTTTCTTTACAGGACTTGTTACTCCAGTATTATTATTTTAAAAACTATACTTACAAGAACATAGAATAGTTCCCTCTCCACAGTAAGATCTTGTCTCTGGCAACTTAGCACATTTTTTTCCAGGCATTCATGTCAGCAGCATACAATCATGATCTGAAAGGAAATTGCTTCCAATGCCTCTAAAATTGCTTGCTTGGCTTGAATTAATCTTAATCGAATTTCTGTCTGAGATGTTTAAAAACCTTACAGAATCTCGTCCTTTGAGCACAGCTTTGCTAATTTGATTCTGCATTCCAAAGTGACAACAAATTTTGAGGCCCTGCAGGGCTGCTGTTGCTGATAATGTTTCTATGCAGGTGGCATGAACCACACTGTTCATTAGTGTGACATACCTTTATAATGAATATCCTCGGATAATAGTTAGGGATGCAAGTTCATTGTTTTCCCATATAACTGTGTTGCCCCCTTGTTTAAGCGACCAAATCTGCATTCAGTCTTGAGAAAGAAAAACTAAGAAAAATACAGTGTATTTATCTTCAGATATTTAAATTGCGAAGAAAGCCAAATTATCAACCTTACAAATGTCAGTATTTTTCAGTCAAGATAATCCAAAACCTAGAAATTTACCACAATAGAGAAAAACCAAAAGGGCAGAAAGATTTGTATATCAGCAAAAGACCTAGAAATGATTTTGAGTTTGTGACACTTCAAAGAAGTTTCATATACCTGATAAATTGAATTATTTCTTTCTAAATGAGGAACTAGATCTGAGTTTCTAATTACTGAATTGTGTGTAAATAATTCTCTTAGGTAGTTCTAAAATTAAAATATTATTTAACTGTACAACATCCATTTTAAGACAGTGTCCAAAGTGTTCCTGAACATACTTTTTAAAAAATTTTACTTCCATAAGAAAAGCTGTTCCTGTCGATATCAAGTTGGTCAGAGTGAGCTTCAAACAGTAGATGTTTCTTTTTACAATAAAAATCAAATATGGTTAAAAATAATAATCTGTCTCATTAAAGTTTGAGAAAAATCTCACTAAAATAGTGTTGTGTTAAAATAAGAGCAGCCTAAGTTTGCTATCTAGTAATAAAGAATATAGAATCATCCATAAAGAAACTGTTTATATACTGAGAAATGAGTTAACAGGTCTCAGTTTGGATTTTCTATTTTCTACACTGATTGCTCATTCAAAGAGCAGTGGATATTCTGTAGTGTTCTTTCTGTAAAATGGATTCTACTTGCTGTAATGTCTAATATGGAACAAAGCTGACAGCAGTAAGCAATGTGTTTTCTTTGGTTTTGCCTCACATTTTGTCACCTACGGTACATCCCATCACAGATTAACATGATATATTGTAAGCATCCTAATGCAGCTAGTAAAGTCAGGTGCGCAGTTGTAGTCAGAGAATATTTTTATTTTTTATTCTAAGTGATACTTACCTAGCTCTTTGGATCTGTATGTGCATAATTCATGAACTTTGCAGCTTTGTGGGTAGAATTAAACTTTGTCATACTTTTTTTAGCAGGAAAAATAAGTTGTTTTTTTTTTTTAAATCTAAATGTTAGACTCACATGTAATGTGTTATTCCTCAATGCATTTATATCATTTTGATGGATATGCTTACCAATAATTAATATTTTCATTGAGATAGTTACAGTGAGAAGGCTTTAAGCAATGCAACTACCTTGCACACATGTCCGTATACAGATACGTATTTTAAAATCATGGAAGAAAGCTGTGCTATTTAAAGGCAGATTTATTATCAAATGGTTGTTTTCTCGCTGTAATCAACAAAAGACTTCACTGATTTCAACAGCAGTATAAGGGCGACCACTGCTGAAGTTAACTCAAACAGTTAACTCTTCCTGTTTTCTCCAGTGTGCTGGGTTCTTTTGCATGAAGCAACCAGTTTTCCATCTACTATTTATACTATATTGTGTTCTTCATCACACATCATTGCAATGAGATTTTTTTTTTTCTGTAAAGCAACATCCAGTCTCTTTTTATTGTGTGCTCCACAGGGATTTTTTAATTTTGAAGTGCCCATTATTTTGATGTTATCATTTGTTCAGTATGCTACTAAGCTAGCAGTTCCTCTGAGTGGGTGAGAAAAATGCTGCTTATGTTTTATGACTTTTATTACTTTTATGTAATCTGTTCTACACGATTTCTTTTTTAACTTTATTCCTGTTGACCCTGCAAAGATAGATTTAGCATCCTACGATTTGACTGTAGTACTGTCTGGTAGTTTTTCAGTAAGGTAGCTATTCTGTAGCCTGCACTGACTTTGGTAACCTGCTTTGACCCCAGTATCTGCAAAGAATGAATTGAGAAAACTCTCTGTGAGTAAATCTCCACTTGGCTTATCATACTTGCTTCTCAGACTAGAGAAGCTGTTTTTAAGTGCTATGAAGTGATGTCTTGAAGTGGTGAACTTTTGAGGGCTGGAAGGCAAAAGGTCAGGAAAATGAGTATGAGGTGGTTTGTTATTTTTTTTCCTTCTCTGTGTCTTGTAGAACAACAGGGAATTTACAGTGGTACGTGCATTGTGGTGGTACCAACTCCTGAAAGAAACTCTTTTGTGCTTTAAAACCCTATCATAAGTACTGGCAGAAGTCAGTGGTGGCTTCTAGCTGTGTAGTCTTGCTCTTCCTGTGAATTACAGGACATTGCTTTTGTATGTGGACCTCAAAAGAACTGCAGATTCTGCAAGCTGGGTCTGTTAAAATAATTTGAGGGAAAAAAAAACCCTGATTTTCTGTTCCTTTGTGGGTTTTACCACCTTGGGAAATGTTCTGGGTCTCTCTTCAATGTCTTGAAGAATAAATGTTAACTTTTAGAGCAAAGAAGTATTATTTTGTTTTGAAGTGAAATACCATAATTATTACATAGGTGATCTTGTTATCTTTTATTTAACTACCTGCTGGGACAGAATGGTCTGCAGTAAAAGAAACAAACTATCAAAAAACTCAGATGTAAATGTCCTTAGATTTCTTAGCGAAACAAATCTATCTAATGAAGGTTCTTCCATAAGACCTAGCCCATCATATGCCACAGTATCAAAAAGAGCTGAGTATTTCTGTAAGTCCTCATTCACAACATTATCTGAGTATAGAAAAGTGATTGTAAAGTTTGTTTATGACTGCGTTTGAAATCACTCCTAAATCATTCTTGTGAATTGAGCTTTGTACTTCTTGATAACACAAATCAGCCAAATAGATTTCCTTATTTGTAATTCTCTACTGTGTTTGGCAGCAGTAACAAAGTAACTTCAGATGTTGGCCAACACAGGAAGTCTCTCTAAGACAGAAAACAAATGTACAAAATAACACACAAAACTGAGAGGTTTGGGTTGTTGTTCTCTGTTTCATACTTGTCCACTCTTTTAGAAGTGCCAATGGACAGTAGCAGAAGTGCTCTCCAAGCTAAATATTCACAGGAATGGCTCCATGTTTTATGTCCCGGTACAGGCTTATAATACCAGTTCCTAACCTGGGTAAATGAAAATATAGGGATGATTTTTCCTTAGGGAGCACTTCTTGTCTTTTAAATACTTTTATACAGTCCTGAAAAGCTTCTGTGGTTTGAAGAATATATTTGAGTGACAATCTTTGCCTTAGCCAAAACTTCCTAAAGATCACATGCCTACAACATTACGGTAGGTCTATAGTAGAGTAGTTTCTAGTCCCATTGGCCACTATGTGTCTACTATCCTTACGCTTATTTCTAATTAGGAAGGACTAATCAGAGGATCACTTTGTCTGCAATAGGATGTTAATTTCACTGTGTTAACCCAGCAGCGCTAGCTCACTTCTCTTTGAGAATTGCCTTTGTCGCTTGCTATGATGCAGTGGCTGGTTGGACCATGACAAATAGGCTTGCTTCCTGCCGTTGTGAATGAGGTCTCTGAAGCTCCCTATGTCCTTTTAAAGCTGATGGACTTGATGATTTCTTTTATTACTATTTTTTTAAAGGAAGGTTGGACATTGTAATATTTTGTATTTAGCTCTCAATGCTTTCAGCTTATCCATGTCTCAGCCCTTTCACAAATCTGCACCTTCTTCCAGCTCTCCAAAATTCAAAAGACTGCCAATTTGTTTTATACAGTGGCTTCATCCATCCTGTGCAACGCCACTATTGTAAAAAAAAAAAAAGGAAATAACTAACATCTTCTGTTGATTTGTATAAATTTTTTATTATCTCTTACTGCCAGAAGTTAGCTGAAATCTTTACCTGTTTACGTGATGACTAATGCTTCGAATGCTCTAAGAGTAGTACCTACAGTTGTGCAGTAAATTTCTACTGATTCTGACCTTCTGAATTTCACCTGTGAGCGTATGTCTTGCATTTACTGTAGAATTTTATGGAGGCCAGTTGCCCACCCCATTTCCCATATTCCTCAGGGATGTAATCAGCTTATTTAGATACCAAAAGTAGTCTTGTGTGCAAATGGGAAAAGGAGCAGGCTCATAATTTAGCCTTTTTGTAATGCCTTTTCACTCACTCTCTGTTTCTTCCTTTCCCCTCCTACCTGGTACTGGTACTTTTGCTACCGGTATCAAAAATAGTAGAGGAGCATAGCAGGTGAGCAGAGTAGTGATGGCTAGAATTTTCTGGATGTTATGAATCATGCTATCATCCAGTGATCCAAAGCCTGCAATGATATAAACATCAAGTGGAAGCAGTCTATATCTTCTCTCAGAAACAGCACAACTGGGAGGATTCCAGAAATCACATTGTGTCTCTCAGGAAACAGTACAACTACAGTGTGCTCCTCATATTAGTAGTGAGATTGTCTTTAAAAGGCAGCCTATCATCTAGATAGGGAGACATCTTTTCTTAGAAGTGTTGGTTCTCTGACTCAGCACCCTAGTATGTTCCACAAATTATACAGTTCAGAGTAATGTGTTTGTTGGAAGACACTGCATGAAGATGCAGAAAGATTCAAAACACATTTTTCAGTGAGGAGAAGGTTTTCATGCACTCACCCCTTTAGCCCCTGGAGCGTGTTTTTGCATACTAGTAGTAGTAAAGTCTGCATTTCTGTAGAATCATACAAAAACTTAGGTTGGGACAGATATCTGGAGGTCATGTAGCTACACCATAGAAAAAAGCAGGGCTAGATTACGAGTCAGGTAACACTGAGCAGCCATTCATCTGGTTTGAGTTTTGAGTATCTCCAAGAACTGGGAATTCTACAGCTTTTCTTGGAAACTGTTCCAGAGCTTAAACGTGCTGTGAGATATATATATATATAAAAAAAAAATAATAAAATAAATAAAAATTCTGCCCCTTGTATCCATCTCAAATTTCTCTTGATGAATCTTGTAGCTGTTGCCTCCTGTCCTTTCACTGTGCATCTCTGAGAGGAGTTTGTTTCACTCTTACTTGTAACTCTCCTTTATGTAGTTGAAGGCAACAACATTCTCCTTTAGCATTTACTTCTCCAAACTGTAAAACCCCAGTTCTCCAAACCTCTCCTCAGTAACCCTTTTTGATTCCTCTGTCCATTCACTTACGCCAAGTGTAGTCAGAAAAATAAAACTGAACCACTCTATTTGCTTGATCTAGTGTGATAGTTAATGCAACTCTGCTGCAAATCTC
Organism: Tauraco erythrolophus; assembly: GCF_009769465.1. Lineage (NCBI taxonomy): Eukaryota > Metazoa > Chordata > Aves > Musophagiformes > Musophagidae > Tauraco > Tauraco erythrolophus. The sequence continues at coordinate 17,559,590 of NC_141473.1, read as the reverse complement.
CAAACTGTCATCTTCTACCTCACTAGCTGTAGGGTAGCCGAAGTGCTCTGCGTTTCTGCCTTTAGGAAAGAAAGGGGTGTAATTTGTTGAGAAGAAAAAGAGAATAACTGTGGTACTTTCTCAAAGCTGCTCTTTGAGCTGTAAGCAAGTTCTTTTTCTGTTGCTGATTCAGTCTTAGTTTTCAGGGTTCTCTAGTTCTATCCTGAAGAAGTTCCTGAATTATTCACTGGCTATACTCCAAATGTGATTTTGATAGTCGTGCATCATTGCTCTCACATAGGATCTAAGAATTATGTAGGACTTGGGTATCATTGTATTAGGTACAGTATGTTCCCTTGATGGTTTCCTTCTCACTTTTTTTTTTCCTGAACATTCTTCCTTGTTTTCATGCATTTAGCTTGGTATTAACTGGGAAATTAACACTTTTTGACTGATGGGATGCTTCACCTGGATCAGATCTTAATTTCAGATAAGTGATGTATGTGAGCTCTTTGGTTCTTTATGTTGATTTTAATATCTTGTAGTAGTTTCATTATGCAATGGCTTATGAGTCTAAGAATTCACTGTTTAGAGGTTAGTTCTTATATGTAGGCTTCTACTTTTACCCTTGCATTCAACTGAAAAACCTGGCCAATTTAATTTTGATTTTGGAACCTTTGTGTTTGTACTGGTAAAAATTCATTTTTTCACTCCCCTGTTATCCATTAATGGCTGAATGTGCATTAGAATGTCTATTATTAGAATGTATATTATGAGTGTTGAAAATAAGTTTTAAAAAACCCTTCACACAAATATAGAAGTCCAAACTTCGCCCTCTATTACTTTTTCTATTGTTGAAAAATCTGTATTACATTGAACTGTCTTTTAACTTTTTCAATGATAACTGTAAACTTTAGAACAAAAATTGCATTATTTAGAAATCTATTTTTAATATTAAAAAGATGTAAAGTTCCTGTCAGAAATTATTATAGATTTCTTTAAAGGAAAAAAAGATCCCTTCTGAAGAGAGTTGAAAGAATAAAGGAAGTCTCTTTTTGTTAATCTGAAAAGTTTAAATAATAATAGACAAATACTTCTCATGTTTACTGGTGAACTAATTAGTTCTGTATCTATAAGCAGAATAAATACTGCATTTTACTATATAAAATACCATATACTGTGTATTCCTACAATGGCATAGCCATGAAATGTGATTTATTATTTTTTCCTAAAAAAGAAAAAAAACTTAAGTATTTTAACCAAAGACATGCAATAAACTGTTTTGTTCAGTTATTTTAAATGTCACAATCTAACTGTTCAAAACTATGTTATTTAGATACTCTTAAACAGACATTATTTATTTCTTAGTAAGTTTATTCTGCAAGATGACAGTAATATAGGAAGTTAGAAAAATGGCTGTGAATGATACATTTTTGATGCACATTTCAAGTTTCTGGAGTTTTCTCTTAGACCTACCTATTTTGTAAAATCTCACCATTACTATCCACGACTGACATAATGTAAGTTTCCTTACTATGGAATTGTAAAGTAATAATCAGCATACCAACATCAGTGTTACTCAGAAAATTCATTATAGGGTACGTACTAAAAGTTCTTTTTACTTTAAAGCCCACAGCAATCTGATACTCATTTTTCATTGCTATACATACTCAATATTGTCTCTTTTTGTTTAAAGTATCTGCTTACGTGCTTATAATACCTTTCTCTTCAGTCTTTGCATGTATATATATTTCTCACGTACCCAGTAAGTGCCCTACATTCATTGCTATTTTCTAAGAATGACGGGAACTTTTAAATCAAGATCTACTTTATGTTAACTCAGATGACCTTGCCCTGTCTCCCTCACGTACCCTCAGGTTCTTGTGTATATGCCGTAGCTTCATCACCAAAAAGTTCTCTGTCGAACTATTGTTTTAATTCTTATTTATAATATTTCTTACAGTCTATGTTTTCTTGAATTTCAAAAGGCTGTGATCATGAAAGATTGTAGACTGCGTATACTGGGGGGGGGAAAAATGATATTTCCCAGGAATTCATATTTCTGTATTGTTACTATTAATGGAGCTTAAGTTAATAACATCTAAAATTCATAATAGTCTCTTGCCAGCAGAATGCAGGAAGAGAAGATAATAAGTTTAATAGAAGTTTTGATTCTTTTGCAATAAGGCAAACTGTATTTGTGGTATACACAGCAAAAAACTTAGTTGGCATTCCAGTTTGCTTGCTCTAAACAAAACCAAAATGGATTTAAGAATACTTTGGTAATAATAGCTTAGGGAGAATTAACTAGGAATGCAAGGGAAAACTTGCCATGCGTATTGAAAGACCAGAATAAATGTTTAACTTTATAAAGCTGCGATTTATGGCAGCACCAAAAATCCTGTGTGAAAGACAGTGGTTAACGAAGATGGATTCTGAGGGATGCTAAGATTGATCTTGCCTAACTATAGCTTTCTACAAGTCACAAAGTCCATAATCAGAATACCTCTTTACTCAGAGGCAAAGGTAGGCATCCCAAAGAGTAATTCATCCCACCTATTTGAGACAGCTGATTTCCAATTAAATGCATCTAGAAGTGCCTATGTCTTACACTGACTACAAAGGGAGTCCAGAAATTAACTTAAAGTAGATGCCTGTCTTCCATATAGCTAACTGTAAATGCTTTAATGACATACAGCTAAGGAAAACTGCATAATTACTCTGTCATGATTAGTATGCTTGTATAGGACTTCAAAGCTGAGAAAATACAACTGACAATATAGTGTCAATGAACAAACTATTAGTGTAATTTGGGTGAAAACTCTTACATTTAAGGGCCTTTTTTCTTTAATTCTTGATCGCAAATTTGCTTTTCTCAGATTATGACCATAAGTACTGTTGCCATAGCAGCAAGTTTCTGCTTTTGAAGAAGAAGAAAAAAAAAAAAAAAAAGGCAGTGTAACGCTTACAAAAATAAGCATGAACTTTTTGGGTGGGGAGAGAGTACAAAAGGTAAAGACTTTATAGAAAGTATGGATTAATTTGCCCTGTGTCATTTACCTTCTGCCAAAGACAATAGTAATAACATTGAGTCTGAGTCTTTCACTGGGATGGAGCAAGGACCATACAGGACAACCTTGATTTCTTGTGCAGGAGATGGTGTACAAAACACAGCTCGCTCACGCCTCCAGAAAAGAAGTTTTAGCACAGATTAGAATGAGATCAGCACAGTGGAATAAATGTTAGATTTCAACTACGTTCTTTGCTATCCCATAGCTTGTTGCTGATGTTTTTATGCCTGTTCATCCTCCACTGTGCTCTCAGTTTCATACCATCTGTCTCTTGCACTAAATGACAGATACAGAGGCTTAAGTGGCTGAGCATTTGACAGGCTTTATGGAAAGGACATGGGGAAACAGAGGATCTATTCTTGATCTAGAAGAAGGAAACTATTTTAGAACACTTGGGTTTTATGGGAAAAACCAGTTTTCTGAAAAGGACAGTTGCAATGCAGGTGAAAGGTTGGAAATGAAGAACAGAGTACGTTATGGAAATAGAGGAGCCAGGTTGTCATAGTAAACTCTTGAAATTAAGTTATAGTTAGAAAGTCACTACACCTATTACTGCATACCAGTGTTAGTCTGATATGACCTGTTTTATGTTTATTTGCTGCTTTCCATATGTTGCAGTGATCTTCCATCTTCTTGTAAAATTACAGTAGATAAGAACAAGGCTAAAATAAATCCTTAGAATAACTTATATCCTGTCCTTAAAATCCATAAGCCATTCAAAACATTTTGTTCTTTTCACTTATTACTGTAACTACCTGTTAGCTCATATGGCGATGTTGATTTGAGGCATTTACCTCTGAGCTGATTTCATCAATCAGACTTTAATATCTTCTCACTATGTGCTTACTTTGTTACTCCATAATCTGTTTCACACAAAGTGAAACTTAAAGTAAAAACAGAAAGGAAAAAGTAGATCAGAAGAAATCTGGCATTAGCAAAGGGAACTGTACTAGCAAGTGCTAGTGTGTTACCTTGCTTATTTCAGTGCTCAAACTGAAAGTTGACCTATGCTCAGCTCCTATGAAATATCCAGGCACCCAAATTTTACTTAGTGTCCTAAAGTTTATAAGAACAGAGCATACGCACAAATTGATCTCGATTTTATTCCTATGCCCTGCCTTGGCAACGTTTATATATGTGAATAGATCAGGTATAATAGGTTGCCTGTCCAGTTCAGAATATTTCTGTGAGGTCCTTGGCATCTTCACAATTATTGCATTTTTCACCTACGCTTCCCCTTTTACACCCTGCAGAATTACAGCAGGCAGAGACTAAAGGTCCCATATTACTAATTCTGATCATTGCATGTTTGGTTTAAAATCATGCAAGTCTTCCCAGTAGACAAGCAATCACTTTATTAACCTGCAATTGCACCCTTGTGTACCCACCTTACCCAAGGGAGCACGAAATCCCTTGAATCAGTGTAGATCAGTGTGTATAGTGGGGCTGAACTGAAGTAGATGTTGCTTGAGAGAATAGTGAATCTCTCTCTTTCTCTGAGAAGCCTGGCATTTTAGATAAGGTTTGTATTGTTAAAGTTGTCTAGATATCCTTTGTGGACAACTTGGAACTCACCGTTATGGCCTCCTAAAACATGATGTAAGCTCACTGGAGTGTATGAAAAAAACTATACAATATGAATATGTGAGTCTTGAACAAATCTAAGGAGCTCAATTTTTTTCAGATCTTTTAATTAGATTCTTGATTACACCACTGTGTAGGACTCACTATGTGATGTAGTTGATACTACATCAGTGAACCATCATTACGAGCTTTGTAACTTCAGGCCTATGCCTTCTCAGCTGACAATTGGACTTTCACTGGAAAATGCCACTTTGTCTCCTAAGGCTCTCTTCCACATGCTGCTTGATATTGTAGGTTCAAGGCCAACTCTTTAAAATTTCTCTTTTCTTAATTTCATGGTCTGCTTCTCATCATGTAAAGCTTTGGCAATCATTGTCCTATTATTAAAGGACAATTTCCCAGTTTGTTATCATGGGTCAAAAGCATTTCTTTTGGTTAAAAGTAATGAACAGTTGACATTTTCCAGGAGACTTGTGCATATACATATCCTTCGATGATTAATATGATGGTTTCATTATCTGCATGTTTAATTTTATATTGTGTGCAAGATACAGAGATGCCACCTTAGATACCTGGTTGGTTGGGGGTTTTTGTTTGTTTGTGTAGATATTCTTCTAGAAAAATGTTCATTTTAGCCAACTGCAAGCTCTATTTAGTCATCTTGATCTTCATTTTTGAGAATTTTCATTTTCTCAGAAATAAACGAGTTTCCCAGACTTGTGTGAATTTAACCACTTCTCCCAAAATTTCCTTATGTTCCTGAGATGGCTTTCCACAAGCTAGTGCTTCAGAAGGTCTGCCAGGATTTTGTGTTAAAGATGAAGCAAATAATAAAGCTAACAGTTGGTAAGTTTTTCGACTGGATTTGAACAGAACAGATTTTGTAAAATGAAGCTAGGTGTCAATTGTCTACAGTATTGCTTTTGAAATAAATGTATTATTTCAGTGATAACAAGTTGAGGGTTTGGGGTTTTTTTTGATGATGATGATTGGAGGTTTTTTGTTGCTGGGGGATTTTATGCTGTGGTGGTGTGTTTTGATGGGAGAGGGTTGTTTTGTTGTTCTGGTTTGGTTTTTTTAACTTACTGATGTTTGTACACGAGTTTCCATGAAAGGGTGACTGATTTCCACTGATAAGAATGAGCGGAGAATAAAAGATGTCTAAACAAAAACTTATCAGTATCTTTTAAGGTATTCTAGCATTTTTGATGGTAATTATATTTCTAAGCCATGCTCATTTTTAATTGTAAATAAAGACAAAACTTCTCTACTTCCCAGCCCATAGCTGTGAGCGATTAATGTGGAGGAACTGAAAGAAGGTATGGATGAATGCCATAGCTAAAGAATATTTCACAATCCATTTCTGCTCCGCTATTATCTTATGATACTTTCTTTTATATACTTAAAATAATTCTATGATTTTGAGACAGAACCAATTTTCTATATTGTGAAGTTTATCCTGCTACTTAGTGAGAGATTTTGCAAGTTCTCTCCAGCTGAAGCAAACAGATTTAGGTACATTTGTATAAATCTATAAATTGCCTTCTCACCATCATTTGGTTTACTTAATACTATTTATTTTTGCTACTATGCTGATTAGCATTCATTTAGAAAAAGCAAGAGATAAATTATATAATTAAATGTGCATAAATTTAACAACAATAACAAAAAATCTTTGTCTTCGTAGGATCGTTTTTTCCTTAAGCACATCTGAAAAACAGGCAAATGGAAAGACCAGCCTTTCCTGCAGTAATTTCAGAGAACTGTATGGGTAAAAATCCTACTTATGTAATGAAACCTATCATTTTATCTACTAGTACCAAGTAGAAATCAAAATTACTAAATGACACTTAAATTCAGTTTCACAAAACACAAATATGAGGACTAAATAGCAGATAAATGGTCAATGACCTAGAAGAAAAGTGGATAATGCAGTATGTACCTCTCAGAAGGAAGTGTAGTAAGTTTTTTTTTCTGAACAGCTAGTAACTTTTTTTTTTAACTGAAAGAAATAAGACTACCACACACACAAAAAAATTGTAACCTTTGATATTCTCTCCTAGTGTACTTCCTGAGAATAATTAGAAATAGTAGATAAGTAAATTTGAATTAAATTTCAAACTGATTGTACAGGAACAAAAACATCTAACAGTAAATTTATTTTGGCCTGCTCCCAGTTGGTTTTAATAAAACACCATTTCAGTTAGTCGGCTGAAATTGAATAGCAGTAACAGAATGGAAGAAAAAGTAAGTCACAAGGAGGGTTTTTCCGGTCATTCTTCACTTACCGTGTTTTGCACTGCCCAGTTATTTCCATTGATTTGTTTTCTCTTGTGTACACTGTTTAGGGGTTAGGACATATTCGGTTACTTAAAAATTCGTGCCAGATCATACATTTCAAAAAACATTTTGAACATAATTGTCATTTGCATGTTTGCTATCATCTAAGGATTTTAAAAATATTTGCAAGGCAATAATATTCTAGGATAAAAATGTTCAGTCTGAAATAACTTCAAATTAGTTATGTGAGTATTACCAAAATCACAATAAATATATACTAAATAAAACCAGTAGTATTAGGAATTCAAAATGGTATATTCCTCATCTGGTGGAAGTATGAAGTACATTCTGAAGCTATTCTATATCTTCTAAAATAATGGAAAGTTTATCTTCTTCTCTTTAGCATAAAATCTTGTATTATTGCTGAAAACCTGAACTATAGCTCTGCCTAAAAACCTTGCTGTCTATAAGGTGGAGAATATAATGCCTCTCTCTTGTGATTTTCCACTGTACATTGCTGCAAAGCCTGACGTTATTGGTTTCCAGTTCAGAGCCAACACCTGCAGAGACAGCCTGAATCTCTGTGAGGTTATTTCAGTTCACAGGCCTCTTAAATCAGCTATTCAGTAGTATATTCAGGAGAGAAAAAAACATATTTAAAGATGTAGTTAATTAATTTATATCTAGGTGCCTAACTGTTATTAACTTATGCATTGATAATGCAATATTTTTTGAGAACCCAAGCCTACCTTCACAAAGCTGTATCTGCCGGTTTCTTTGGCAGTAACTTTGCATATTGGAAATTCCTGTCTTTTATGAATCCTCCTAATTAGGAGTTTTCACTGAACTGAAATAAATGCCATGTGTGTAGTTACTAGATACAGCGAGGATGTTCAGTTTGTTGTCCACAAACTCCTGTAGGGCAATGGGCTACTTCTAAGGAATTCAGAGAAGTAAATAAGAAAAATAATCTTAGATATGCCTGATGTCAATCTATATGAGAAATAATCTAAAAGTGACAAAATGATGGGGAGAAAAAAGGGAAGGTAGCGCGCATTCAAATAATAAAAAGATTTTTTTAAAGCACTGCATTCATCTGAAGTATTGTGCAATTTGTTCCTTCTGGTGCAGAGAATTCTACTTTCTAGGGGTCTGCTTAAGATCCCAAAGGATCAGAGTAATTCCCCTATGCCATGCCAAATTTCTACTTTTTTTTTTTAATTAAGAAATATATTCTCTCATTTAAGATAATGCTTGAATGCTGACAATGATGCTTTACTGAATTTTACTGATAGAAACAATGCTAATGTAAAGGTATGTGAACTACATAAGCTTTCACTATTTACTCATATATTTAAAGACAATTGTTTGAATACTCTAGAAAAACAATTGTAGCTTGGCAGAGCAGTTGGCATCTATTTTTTCTTGCTTTTATTCATGCTTGCGTTAGTCATATCTGAGGTTACCATGTGTTCTTCCCTATTCCACCACAATGTCAAAGTCTTTTTAGTGGTGTGTGGTTTCTTTTTTTAATAGTGCCTTCCTTCTTTAGCAAGGTCTCCTATCTTCCTTCCCTTTATTTGGCCTGGAGACAGACTGCTTGGGTGAAAATCAGTTCTGATGATGGTGCAGGAGTCTTACGTAGCTAAAAGTAATATGCAATTCATCAAATTTCCCAACTGAACTGTGTTTCTAGATGTTATATTCCTAGCTAGTTTACTCTTTAGTTCAACATGTCTATTAACAACATGCTTGGATAAAGCTTCTGTTAAACATCTTGAAAAAGTAGTTGCTTAAGCATTAAATCATCACAAAGTTTTTTGCAACGTGCAGCTGGACCATTTGTATGTGGTTCTTACTTTGTCCATTTATTACTAATTTACATCATCAAGAAGTTATTACGTGCTTGCTGAATGAAGAATATTCCCACTTCCACAGGACAAATGAAATACCCAAAGAGTTCAGGTACCTCAGTAACGTGTTCTCAGGAGGATCTTCTGAAAGAGTTAGAGTTGTTACCATATAAAACTTCATGAAAAAGTTTTCAGTTCCTACTGGACGTCCTTGTTTCATTTTTCTCTTTTCTCTCCTAGCTAGCAAGAACCTATTCATCATCAAAGACAAAGAATGACATTTTTCCAAATACTTTATATAACTGAGGGAGAAATTACTCTTTTGCTTTATTGACTATGTCATAGAAGATTTGTCCTTTATTGTAAGGCATTTTTAATGCTATTTTTTCTTCCTCAAAATGCTGTTGCACGGTTCACTGATGCCAGAAATCTGTGTGTGTAGACTGAGTTTCTTCAAGTGCAGTGTCTGAATGTATTTTTAAGATTCCCTTCATGCTTTGACTTTAAGTACTCACTGGAGTCGTACTGTGTATTTGTTTAAAGGTTTTTTTTAGGTACCTTTTAGTGATTTGTAATTTCAACATTCTCAGAGTAGTATATATTAATAGAGGTGTGCCCGGTATGGCATATTCATTCATATATTTTTCTTTTAATGTTTTATTATATTTTGTGCATTAATATGTATTTAAAGACACTTTAGATCTGCAGGATGTTAACTTTTATGGTATTTTGAGACTTTTTTAAACTATTTTTTTATTTTGCATAGCACAAGTACATAATAATTATTTCCCTATGCCTTAAAAAAAAACCCTCATCTGATGTTTATTTCACACTTCATGTTTCATTAGACAATTCACAATCCTGTTGCAAAATAATTTTATTTCCTAGTTCACTTTGAGTGTCTCTAGATACTGATTGCTGAGTCAGAGTAACTGAGGCAATTAAAATTTATTTATAGATGTAACAAATCTTCTAAAAGCAATCATTTTTCTCTATTAAGTGTTCTTTTATTGTAATTTGTGTGATTGACTGTGGTCTGTTATAACACCTATTCAGCATATAACAGCAATAGGGTTGAACAGCTTTCAGACACTGATTTTCTGGGTACTCACTTTGCATGTTTATGCTTTTGCTCCATGAATGAAAGTTTTTGAACAGAGGGATGACAAAGACTGAATAGCAAATACTGTGTACTTGTTTACTACCCTTGCTTCAAATGTCCTGTACAAAGTAAACGCTAAAGTGAGTATACACACTATCTAACTTCAGGCATTTAACTGTAATATCTGTGTTAAGAACTGCCCTTAATATTGTCAGATAAGATGGGGCAGCAGGAGCATTTGTATTCTGGACTGTTTATTGGAGCTATTGAGCATTTATACTAAGCACAGAAGAGGAGAAAATGCAGAGCTTGTACAATGACCTTGAAGAGAAATGTTGAGTAAACTACCAAAATATTAACATTGTTAGTGAATTTAACAAGCTGGATCAAAATCCTTTGTCTGCAGCGTATAAAGCACTCGAGAAATTTCAGACTGCTTGTCACCTCCTCTGCCTTAGAAATCGGTAGCCTTTTAACAAGATTTTAATCACTCAACAATCCTTCCAAACACTCAGAATAGAAACAATTAATTAAATAAATATCTGGCTGAAACTAGGATACAAAATATAATTAGTTTTATCACATTTTATAGTACTGACATGGCACAGAATTTTCAGTAAGCATAACTGATCAGTCTTTTGAATTTATTGTTGTTTTGATTATATGTAGCAGGTCCAGTAGCACATTGGCCCCATTTAAATTGGTTAATATTATACTATGGTCTTGGGTACCGTTTCAACTGCCATCAACTGTTCTTACAACACGCAGAAATTCCTTCAGTAAATCTCCTTTGGGTCTTGATTAGATCTGATGTTGTTTAGATTAACTCTCAGTGGGAACACAATTTGAGATGGTTTAGCATGTTTGAAGTTTCTCCTGAAAAGCAAATGATGCATAGGAATTTTGAAGAAAACAGCAAAAATAATGAAAAGACCAGAAATGTGAATTAGCTTTGCTATACGTGCAATAATAATTTGGTCGGGAGGCTCATGGGATAGATATCAGATAAGAACGTAGAGCTGCTGCTAGAACAGTTCATGTGGCCTATGTCTGGTCACGTTCCCACCTCCTGACCTTTCAAATGAGGACAGGAATAAGTTAGGAATTTATCTGACCAGGGAGATGGGTTGTACTTAGTGTAATCATTAAAGGTTATTCTGGGGAGTGTCACACATGATATTGCACTTTGTGTATGCAGTTAAGTGTGGTGTTTGGAGGAAGGGCCTTTGAGTGTTAGCAGGAAAAGCAATGTGATCTGTAATGGCAGGAAAACAGGGAGCGATTGCTGTGAAGAGTAAAGGTATTAATGCTCTTGCTGTGATTACTTTTGGCAATTTGAAGGCTTGTCCTGTGTTTTTAGGTAGCTCCATTTTTGAATATTCATTTTGAATAATGAAGGTAGCTTCAATTTTTAAAAAAATTGATAGTTCTGCACTGCACTAGTAATCAATTGTTAATATATTATTAATAAGTTTTTTACTCTGTCAGATTGTTACTTCTTTAAATAGTGCAGCAAACTCTTTGGGTAATGGAGCTACCTTCATCCGGAAGACGGTCCGGCAAGCTCTTCACTCACATATGGAAGAGACACATGACTGAAACATGATTTCAAGTTTTTGATGCTTAACTTTTTATGCACTTCTGTCACTGGCATCAAGCAATCACCCTGTAATTTTGCCACTGTGGTACTGTCTTGTTCATCTGGAACATGCACCTTACCTTTTTTGCAAAGGCTACACATCTCTGGTTAAAAGATATTAAGACAGTATAATGATAAAGAACTGAGACTAAAAGATTCAGATCTCATTGTAACACACTGAGTTTTCAGTACCTAGAAAAGTTCATTTGAATTTATTTTAACACAAAAACCTACCTTTATTATAATTATTTCATGGACACCCTTTGGAGAGAAGCACAAAGGTAATGTACTACACTCTCATAAATAACAAATTCTCTTTGTAGTGGCATCAATACAGTAATTTATCATCATTTTTCTTTCTTTTTTTTTTTTTTAAACTATGAAAAGCTATTTGAAGCACTTCATCAAAAACGCAGTATGCCTGTAGGAGTTCTGCATACTTTTTTTAAGTTATACTTCATTCCCTGGACCGTAACTGTCAACAGTCATGATTAATTTTGTAGAATCTAAAAAACTCTGAATTATTTTTGAAATGTTTTTAATCTGTCTTATCTTATCCTGCCATATCTAATATCTGACTTGTAACTTAAACCAACTGACTTAAAAAAAATTCATAGTCCTGCACTTCACTAGTAATCAATTGTTAATATATTATTAATAAGTTTTTTACTCTGTCAGAATGTTACTTCTTTAAATAGTGCAGCAAACTCTTTGGGTAATGAAGCTGCCTAACTGTACTTGACTAAACCGGTTTCACTAAGACTGTTTTCTTTCACTTACCTAGGCAGAAGATATTAGCATTCATTGACCTCTGTCCTCTATTTGTCCTGTTCTCAGCTGAAATACTGTATTATTGCCATGTTTTGGGGATGCTACATCGGGACCAGGATGAAAGTTGTGTCATTTCATGTAACCATGATTTGAGAGAAGGAAAGGTCTCACTGAGTATGGAGGAGCTGTGGGAAGAGAGGTGGTTTGCAGCAAACCTGCGGCAAAAATCCAGTGTCTAAGAAGGTTTTGCAGCAGGTTTTCCTTAGTGAAGAGGTGGTAGCAGGTAGGATATTTGTTGCATGGCAGAGCAGGGATCCTCTGCTTGATCTTGGTTCCGTACCTGGGCTGCGTGGGTAAGGGAAGGCTTTGCTGGCTTCATGTGCTCACAGGACTCACTTGGGGCTGTCTGGTTGTGCCCAGCAAGCAGGAGTCAGTTAGGGAGAGGAATCCAGGATAGGGGCAGGAGCCCCAGTGCATTTCACACTTGATCTGCTCTCACCTCACCTAGTGAGGTGTACCTTTTCTGCTGATGTTCCAGATTTATAGCAAAGAGTTAATGACTCTGTTAACATCTGAAGTTCTCACTCAGTATTCACAAGGACAAAAAAACTTGATTAGTAAGAGTGAGGACTGTGCAAAGACTGAATCTCAGACTGCCTTATGAATTTATGAACCAATACAGCAGAGTAATGCTGAGTGTATTCTCATAGGTACCAGGAAATTGTCCTTAAAGGTTTTGCGGTCACAGATGGTGGAATATAGGCTTTCCTATGTTCACGCATCAGAGGGGAATGAGGAGGGGCCTCTGAGAATTGTCTGCATTAATATATATTTTGCACTGTGCTCTACCTCTGAGGGTATGACACCTTTGGGACTTGAGATAGTACTAGCTTGACATCCCAAGGGTGTGGAAGGGACTCCAGAGGGAATGCAAAAATTTTCCATCTGGGTTAGATCCCTGCTGGATTTCAGTAGGAAATGATTCTCCTTCTGCTTAGCCCTTCATGTCTGCCACTAACTACTTTAATAAGCAAGAATTTTTAAGCACGAAAGCTCTCCAATATTTCAAGTCAGCTGTCTCCTGGGTTTATACTGAGATTTATAAATACACCTACAAGCTTTTCAACCTTTTTTTCATGAGTTTTATAAGTGATAACTAATTTATTTCAAAAGAAGACTAACCCTTTCAAAGTTTTTTTCCCCAGCTACCAATTAGAAATGTTTATTTCCCCATTCTTAGCAGCCCTCTTCCATTTTTTAACCATGATTACTACTATTACCTAGTAGTCGGTGTATAACTCTGATATAGACAGCATTCCACTTTCCAAACCATATACAGTCTTTCAATGAAAATCTTTGTCAAGGCCAATACCTCATTATTTTCCACCTCCATAACACATGTTGTGCAATGCACATTATTCACAAACTAGAAAAGGGATCAAATGATTCTTTCTCCAGTATCAACAAACAATTGCATTACATATGTGTGAAAAGTCACGGCTTTGACCACACCTAAGCCTCCTGTAATATTTTCTGTATTCAACTTCCAAATTAAAACATTTATCAGTGAGAAGATCCTGGTAACTCTGAAAACTGCTCAGATAGTCACTTTTTAAAGAAACAATTGAGGAGAATGTCTTTCATTATAGTTTACCAGATGTTCTTTTTAAATTATCCACAACATGACAGTTACAATTTTCTTTTAGGTGCAGGTCATTGTGTTTAGTAATGACCTTTAGAAGTTCTCATCACAGTACATTTTAGTCACTGCTTCTAATCTTGTAGGGAAAAAAAAAAATCAAGCCAAAAATGTCTGGCTAAAAATACACCTAATAATATTGTAAATAAAATGAAAGATAACTTCGGCCTTTTTGAAAGCTCTTAACCTGTAAAGCTGTAAGCTGCATGTGGTATTACTATTTAGGAACTCCAGACTTTACCGGAGTCCCTGAGGAAAATGAAGGAAATAGAGAACTGATATTCCTGGCACTTGAATTTAGGAGAACTTGAACAGAATATGTTTCTTCTAAAAGGCTTCAGTTCTTTATCTTTGTCAGAGAAGAGCAATAAAGAATAAACTGTTCCTTTATTTTTTCATATTTGTTACCTATTGATATGATGCTATCTGAAATACAATAATAGACTAGAGAGGCATACTTCTAAATACTCTTCTTCATTATGGTAAGAACAACATTCAGCTTATTTTATTATAGTTAATTGAACTATTAATATGAGTAGCTAGTATTCTTCACATTTTTCAGTTGGTAGACTGCCAATTTGGCTCTCCATTCCACTTTAAAGTGCAGTTGTTTCATCAATTCAAGTGTCATCTGACAACAGAGGGGGTCAAACTCAACTAGTTCAAAGCAGCTTGACACAGCATCACTTCTAACTCAGCTTATGTCTGAAAAGAAAAATATTTCAAGGCCCCTATTTTGAATTCAGGTCTGTGTGAATGATGCCTGTATCCGTCCAGTGCTGTGTTGCAGACAGAAATCCAGAAACAATAACTGAGAAGCATCTCTCAGTGAAAATTAGTGAACAATATGAGTGATTAATATTATTCAACAACTGAAGTTCTCTGTTTTCCGTTTTAAAAAGATCATGTTGGTGCAGTTTGCTTTTGATGATATCATGGTAACAAAATAAATTAACAAAATGATCTAAGTTTTGATGAAAGACAACTGTGAATCAAAAGTTCTTAGAAAAATATTTTTGAAAAAGATCCACTTTTCATATGATAATCTGAAGGTGTCTGGGGCTTTTTTCAAACCGAAGTTACAAAAGCACAATTAAAAACAAACTATAGGAACAATAGTATCATATATTAGAACAATATGGCTGGCAATAAGAGGAATTAGTTCTAGGAAGCGTGTTGAGGATATGACAAGCTTGGCATTACTGATAAGAGAGGAAAAAAAGCAGTAGAAAGTGTTTGTAATGAAAGATCCATGGGCAACACATTCTCAAGAATATTCTTGTGTGAATATTGTCTCTAGTATGCAGCAACCTTGTTTTTGAGAAATCATCCAGAGCTGAAAGTCAAGAAATTGAGGGGAGTTAGAAGAGGGTCACATGCAGCTCCTGATTTCTTACAAATTGGAGTCTGTGACCTAATTGAATACATAATCAAGTTATCTGTTAGTAAAAGCAGATTTATATGTCTGATACTGCTCCCAGTGAAGTAAGCGATAAGGCTCCATTGGTTTCAGTTTAATAAGGAAGGTTTGGTCTTATACTTGATATTTAGAATGGTTTTATTTTCGAAGTGTTATTGAATTCATAGAATCATAGAATCATAGAATCATAGAATGGTTAGGACTGGAAGGGACCTTCAAAGGTCATCTAGTCCAACCCCCCTGCAAGGAACAGGGATATCTCCAACTAGATCAGGTTGCTCAGGGCCTTGTCCAACCTGGCCTTGAACGTCTCCAGGGATGGAGCATCCACCACCTCTCTGGGCAACCTGTTCCAGTGTTCTACCACTCTCATAGTAAAAAATTTTTCCTAATATCCAACCTGAACCTACCTCCCTCTATTTTAAAACCATTACCCCTTGTCCTATCATAACTGGCCCTCCTGAACAGCCTCTCCCCATCTTTCCTGTAGGCCCCCTTGAGGTACTGGAAGACCGCTATAAGGTCACCCCGGAGCCTCCTCTTCTCCAGGCTGAACAGCCCCAACTCTTTCAGCCTGTCCTCATAGGAAAGGTGCTCCAGCCCTCTTATCATCTTCGTGGCCCTCCTCTGGACCCTCTCCAACTGGTCCATGTCCTTCTTATGTTGGGGGCTCCAGAACTGGACGCAGTACTCCAAGTGAGGTCTCACAAGGGCAGAGTAGAGGGGGAGAATCACCTCCCTCGACCTGCTGGCCACACTCCTCTTGATGCAGCCCAGGACGCGGTTGGCCTTCTGGGCCGCAAGAGCACATAATTCTACCTTGATGTGGTTTCTCTGAATTTTCACAACAAAATTATTGCCTGAATGAGGAAGGTGGGAAAGAAACAGTCTTGAATCAAGGTCCTGACTGAACTCTGTAATGGTAGTTCTCTCCTGCTTAGGGGAAAAGTGATCTCAGTATCTATAAATCCCCACGACCTTCAGACAAGATATTATTTTTAATGCTGTAACTTAATGCCTAGGGTAGTATGTAGTTGGTGTTTGTTGTTAATGTCTTTTTCACCTTCCTTTTCGCTCCTTCCCTGAAAACTCTGAACATTCCCCTTCTTTCACCCTGTACACATGTTTTTTTCCTTGTCCCTTTGTAGTAAACAGCATAAATGGGATGTCCTATATGCTTTTGTATGGTATCGTTTGAAGACATGAGGATACAAATTATTTTGGAGAACATAATTTCCAAGGGTTACAACACAATGTTAAATAAGCAACACAGTCAGCTCCAATGTTCCCAAAGAGCGTAATAGAGTATCTGGATCTTGTTAAGCCTTCTCGTCCTCTTGTCAGGCAATAATAGGATATGAACAGATACTGCATGTTCTCCAAGTGGAACACTGGAGCTGTTCTCCAGGTGGTCAAAGTGCTATTCACTTTAACTAAAAAAATTGGTAGACTGGAAGCATAGAACACGTGATCTTAAATCAAAAGTCTGAATGACGTAATAAGGCTTAAAACGCTTATTTCGAACCGCAGGCTGAATTTAAGCTAGGAATAAATGGCAAAACTGTCATTAACATGAATGGGATTTTTTCCTTTTTTATAGGATGGAATTTAGACCTCAGGATCATATGATCTGCTGTTTCTTGACTGGAACTAGTTTTCATCTTTAGTTATTCACCAATAATGGTAAACTGATTGCTATTAACGAAAACTCTCAAATCGTCCTTCGCAAGTTTATACTGTCATTTCTTTTTGGCCTTAGTGCTTTGAGAACCATACACCAAACTGACTGTAAATTAGCTCTAGAGTAAAGAACAAAATCTTACACTGAAATGTGACCCTGCAATAATTAACAAGGTGCCCCAGCGGGTCCTGTGTATTGTGATACTTTTTCCCCTTCAGGCAAATTAGTGCTCCTTGTGATTCCTTGTAGATTCTGGTGTTGTTTTTATGCAAATGACTTTGCAATCTGCATTAGTGGGCCATCTGTCACAGACCTTCCAGTTGAAGTACAATGTAATTTGAGCCTTGTGCAAGTGATTGCCTAAAAAATAGATTTAACAAGCTGTTCCCATTTCATCTTGACTTTGAATTCTGGAATGATATTTGCAAAATATGCCATTTGAGCATAGTCCTTTTTGGAAAATAGTTTTGTGCTTGGGTTTTTTCTTTTTTTTAATCCTAGTCATTATTTTTTAGCTTTTTATGCATTTGCTTGATTACTTTATCAATAACTATTGAATAAAACAAGCTTAACTCTCTACATCAGTAAGAGATTATGTTCTTGTGAAAGACATGTAGGGTTAGTTTCCTGTGTTTCATTGCTATAAATTCATTCCAGTGATCATGTACGTTGTGTAACTTTTTGTCAGTTTTACTTAAAATTCAAACACTGTGCCATTATTTCTGTTTGATATATTTTGCTCTTTACCTTTGGGGTTTCTTCAGTGACCCATGCATAGACTGAACTGATTATGCTGAAATGAAGATTCTACCTGTGTTTGTTTACGTTTACTTACAGATTCATCTATAGAAACATGCTTACTTTTAAGACTCCAAAGTCTTGTATTTTACATATCAGCATCCTAAAGATACTAATACATTTAAACGTTCAAAATGAAAGTTTTCTGATGTATGGTCCTAATTATAACTTGCTTAAATAGGAACTCACTAGTATTTAGTGGTATGCATTTTAGTTTTTATTTTTATAAAGTCCTAGATGTACCAAAATGGACATAAAACATTTGCACCCTGGATATACTTTTTTAACTACTCTTTTTTTTTTTTCACTGCTTATTTTAGGTCCTAACTCTGGAGGTTGTCATTTAAATGAATGCGTGAAGGTCTCCTCAGGGTTTTTGTCTTGTTTAAATAAATTGAATTGAATTGATTTAGTGTTCCTATTACAATTTGTTAAACTTACTCAGGCTGTTGGGGGACATAAAGTCACAGGGCTTTATTATGGATTACAAAGGAAGGAAAAAAAAAAAGGGAACTGCTCAGCACATTATTTTGATATTAATTCACCAGTTGTATAACATGCACAAAATTATCCCTTTGTAGTAAAATTTTTGATCCTGTTTCATTACATATCATTTTCATATTGTTTCATAAAACAAAACAAGTAGGAAAGATAACTTTTTTTAAGTTTCCTTACATAGTTCTTACTTTTAAATTAAGAGTCACAACTGAATAATTATAAGAATCCATATTACAATAAACATCCTAATTATAGCATCCTCATCAAAAAACTTCCATGGTATTTCTTAGTCAATTAAGAGAAACAAATATTTCTTATGTCCAAATGTAAAGTCATCCAGAAATCAGGAATGTTGGCCCCACCTATGACATGGGAGATGGTATGCTGGAAATTAGTGATTTTTTTAAATTATTTAGAGCTGGGGTAGAAAACTGGTTGAACACCATAGTGAAGCTGAGGTTGAAGGGCCGATTTGACCTAAGATATAAAAGCAGAATACCAAAAAGAAGTGGAAAGATGGATACTATTTTTGCATGAACAGGACAGTAACTGTTCCTGGAATACCAGGTTCTTTTTGAAACTCGTAATTTTAGGAAGATGCAAAAATATTAGAAAGGTTCAGAAAAGTCCCACAAATGTGGTAATAAGATAGGAAAGGAAGCACTTTGAAGATCTAACTGGAATCAATTCAAGGAAATCCTGTCTGTGTGATGCAGGAGAACAAACTATCTGATTGCAATAATCCTTTCTCTGCTAAATAATTACGAACTGTTGATTATCTTTATGATAAAATGTTATTAAACTGTTGTTTCAGAGAATTCCTTAAGAACGAGACATTCTTTGGGATCTGATATAGACATATATAATTCATTAAGCTTAAAAATTGCTGGTTATTAATCTTTGATATTTCATAGTTGATAATCTTTCCTGGCTTCATTTGAAAATACCTGGGGTTAAAAGATATTTTAAACTCTTTTAAACTATGTTATTGTATTGCAATTATCTAAAAGGTTTTAACTGAGTAATTCTTTTAAAATGCTTTAATTTGCACTAAATACAATATAAAATGCTTGTCTCCAGTATATTCTTGATGGCACCACTCTGATGATTTATTACTACGATCTATTATCACAGCAGTCATTCTTTGATAATGTGCAGAATTGGAGCAATAAATCTCTGGTATAACATCTGAAAAACTGGTGCATTCTATGGATTTAATTCAGCAGCATGTGAAGGTTTGTGTGTTTTGTGGTGGTGTTAGGAATTTAGTGATGTGTGGTTGGTGAAGATACATAGATGTTTTCAGAGAACAAGTCAGATTATGGATGGGCCAGCTTACACTGGAAAGGTGTCTCTCACAGCAGGCTTTAGGAGTCCTGCATGACAAGTCTCATGACTCTGAAATTTGAATTGTAAGCCTGAAGTTCAGAAGCCTTATCTCAGAAGTATTTAGGTAACAAATTCTCATTAATATATTTTTGTTTGGATTCAACTTCTAAATAACACTAGGGATCTGAACCTGAAGGTTTTTATCCAAGGTTGCATGGCAGCGAGAAAGTGAATCCTCCAGTTTGATGGACAAGTCATCAGATAGTATTTGCACACACTCCACTTCAGCCCTGCGCCCTTGCTCCTTGTTTCTAAAGTTGTGTTACTCTAGAAGGAAGAATGTAAACAACCTGATGCTTGTGAGCTACTCCTGAGAAAGTAGTGATACCGAAGGGGTTTGGACATCATAGTGAAGAGCCAGAAATACAAGATCTGGCAAAGTAATGCTGTAACAAGCAAAATTCCTTGGTTTACAAGTAGGCAAATACTGAGTAAAATAAGTGATGCTGTATTACATTGCATTAATGAGACCATTATAGCTATGGTCTGCATGCTTTAAAATAGACACTGAAAAATTGGAAAACATTCCTGCAGGAGCCACAACAATGATTCAAGGTCAGAAAACCTGACTTGGAATGAAAGACAAGAAGCCCTATCTAGTTATTTTATTCAAGAAAAAAATGACAAGCAATTTAATATATATCTATTGCTGTTCCCATGGAGAGAAAATTTCTGATGGTAAAGTGCTCTTTAATCTATCTGATAAAGATATAAGAAGATCTGGCAGCTCAAATCTGAAGCTAGAAAAATTCAGATTAGCTACTTCATGCATATTTTATAAGGGAAATTTGGAAAAGCAAAACAGTGGGTGAATTTTTCACTGCTTCAAATATTTAAATCTGAAGGCTTTTCTTGACGCTTTGGTTTTTATTTGTTGTTAATAAATTATTGTAAATTCAAAAAGTTATAGAGTGGAGTATGGGCATGTTTGTGTGAAATCGTATGCTATATGATGCAGGTAACAACAGATGACAATAATCGTCCATTCTTACCTTTAGAATCCATGACTGACTTGGTTTTTTACTGTATGACTTGTGATAGCATCTAGAGAAGGCAAACTTAGATTCTTGGCTATTATCCTGTTAGATGTTAAACATGTGCTTATTAAAAACATTGGTCTGGTTCTAGAGATTCGTCAATCCAAATAACTAGTAATGAGCAAGATCTTTACTTCCGTTATATGTAGTAACTCTCATATATGTCTGGAAGGGTTTTCTGTGGAGAACGAGGGGCTGAGTTTGCTCATCTGTAACAACAGTAGTTCTGGCAGAAATTAAGAGTGCTTGCAGAAGGATAAAGTGTGTGCTTTCACTGAAACACAGGAGCCAAACTGACTCTGAACTGCTGCTTTCTTCACTCACGTTCATTCTACAGTGATCTCACTAAGTAGTCTGGTAGATGTAACTTGTCTTTAAGTTATTTAAACAGCCCAAGGTTTTAAAACTTGCAAATGATTTTTGGTGATGTTGGTTCTGTCCACAGAAGAAAGATAGATAGAATATCATATAATAATATATAATAAATATATATGTATCCTAAGATATTTAATTTATGATTTAGAGTATTCCAGCTACTCAAATACTAGGCTACCAATAAACAGATTTGATTTGTACTCAACTGCCTGCAACTACAGACTGAATTCACAAAACCTGTCACTCACAAAATCCATAGACATTTAAAATAATTTTCTGGAATTGAAAGTGTACTAAACTTCTGTGAGCGATCACTCACTATCCAGCTTTAAACTTAGTCAGTTACTGTAACATGTGGCTAAAAGTTCTATACTTTTAGAAACTGTGACTTCAGAAACAAAGGATGCTTAGCACATTTACTTTAAAAAACAAATAGAAAGCCATGGATTTCACAATGTTCATACAGAATTAGGTTAACTAATCATGTAAATCACACTGATGAGTCCTTAGGTGATACTTAAGGGAGTATAAACCTGCTTTATTTGTTTTCTGTTTTTTCTAGTGAATTGAAAGATTACTTTTGCAGATCTTCAAATATCATATCAGTAATTTGCAAATTAGTATACCATTAGGTAGTAAAAATTATTTATGTATTTTTTCTTTTAGGGTGATGTTGTCTTACAGATTTAGTAGTATGAAGAAAGTAGTAAAATTCACCAAGGGTGAATTTCACTCCTGGCAGAAAGCAAGAAAAGGAATGTGCTCTAGTTACATTGTTCTTGAGACCTGTTATGACATGGCTTTATTTGAAAAAATTGTGGGACTAGAATTCTTGAAGAATTATTCTCAAATGATTTCTGGTATGCTGTGCTGATACCACTGTAATATCAGAACATCTCAGAAAATCAATTAAGTTACAATCTGTAGCACTCGTGAGGAACTATTATTTTCCCAGACAGAACTGAGTGAGATTAAAAAGTTTTCCCAAGGTCATGCACAAAGTTACTATTGAGGTAGGCACTAACTAGAGCCAAAGGAAATCGGATTTTTATTCTATTAATTCAGACTTCTCTTTGTGGAATATAGAATGAGAGCCATTGACAATTCCTATGAAAAGTTATTGAAAATTCATATATGGATAAAAGCATTATGTTTTGTTATGCTTAAAGTATTTTTCTTTGATCTTGAGTTTTTGAACTTGTTTTGTACTTTAAAAAAAATAAATAAATGAAAAATCCTATCCAAAAAACAACTAAAATTGATATTTTGCTGGTATAGAAGAAACATTTGTGGGTTTTTTCCCTATGCTGAGTTTCTGCAAAATTATCAAGTCTACAGGTATTGCTGTTAAAAAGAAAATAGCATTTTTTTCAATATGTTAATGAAACAATTCTGATGAGACAGTTCTGTGCACTCCTTGTTTCACATTTTAGTTCCTTAACTAAAAGTTCATTCTTATTTTTTACGAGGGACACAGGAGGAGGTATATGATTTTAAAAAGCAATGAGAGGTGTAAGATTTAAAAGGAGAGACTTGGCAAACTTTGGTTCACAGTTAATTTTATAGCCATTGTAACTATTCAATTTTTCTTTTTACAACCTAAATTTTAAATATATTGAAGCTGCAATGATAAGCAATGCTACTATTCTGGCATGGAAGTAGTTTTGTATTTAATTTTAATTCAGATTACCAAAACCCCATTTGCTGTTATGGAAAAGCAGATTCTTCATACACTTATGTAAAGTAGAGGTGAAAATGACCTATTAGATTTCCGTTTTCCTGCCAGTGCAAGAGGTTTCCATTTAACTACAACCCGAGGCATATTTTCTTTATCATTAGAGAGATGTATGTATGCCATATAATTATTTCAGTGCAGCCCTCTGGGGTTTTATTACATTTTTTGACAGAAAAATCTAACAATGTTTAAGATAATAACAAGGGATAGGTTGACTGTCAGATTACAAATCCTTAAAGAGTTCTAACAATGTTAATCTTAAGGACACTGGATTTCTATGCTAACGGAATGTGAAGGTGGCAAAGAAAAGAATGCTATGTGATTGCTTCTCTTTGTGCTCAAATTTATTCCTAGGAATTGAAATGCAATTCTGTCACAAAATAGGCATACACTAATAAATAGACCTGATAAATGTTTGCCCAGTTTTGACTCGATTCTGAAACACTGAAAGAAAGCAATTTTAATCTTGTTCGAGTCCATCTTTTACAAGAATCATTCAGAGCTTAGTTCGAGATGTTTGCAGACCTTGCAAGCCTTTCTTGTTCACTTCAAATCCCATCTTTTTTTTTCCTGCAAGTTCACACTGTTATCAGTACATGTCAAATATGTTTGACAGTTACAGCTGAAATTTGGAATGCATTTATATTATGTAGTGGTATATAGTTATATTCTTATTTCATATATAATGCTGAATATCTACAAAATATCAAAAAACTATTAAATATCAAAAGAATAATAAATGTCGTAAAAGTGATAGATAAATGTTTCCTCCTTTCATGTCTGTATATATATACCTTTTATAAAGATCTTAATTACATACATTGAAAGCATACGTATTTCTAGAATTGTTTGGCAACTTTCACTTTGCTGCTTTGATTTGCAATAGATTTCTTTCTTTTTTTGTAGCTACAAATCTGTACTTAAATACAGTGTGAAGGTAGTCATGGGTAGTGAAATTTTTTCGTACATTTTGAATTGCTGTTCTGCAACAAAAAGTTGTCCTGAAAAGTTCAAGAAAATACTACAACAGTGGTTGATAGGGTGACAAGATGAATCTCCTTGTTTGTTAATACATGCAAACCTCTATTTTTGTCTACCTGAGTCTCTGTTATCCTCAGAAATAAAGCTGATAGTTCCTGCTCCCATTCCATTGCAATCACAAGGAAGGACAGTGTTTTTTGTTTAAGCCCCAAGCAACACAGGAGCTAAAGGAAGCTGCAGCCTAAATGCAACTTTGTCCTGTAAAATGAACCTTTGAATTCTAAAGCAATAGGTAAGTGAGGTAATTACTAGAAATATGGATATTTCCGTGATTTATCACTCAGTGCCAATATATGTGTGTTGTCACTGTATGCCGATATGGGCTTATCACTAAATACTTGCATAGTGGAAATATTCAAATCCTTTAGCTGGATAAATGTTACCCTTTCTCGAAAAAAAAAAAAAAGGTTTTGATGTTCAAAGAAGAGAAAGTATATAAATATAGATGTGTACAAGTTCATAGAAACAGAAAGGCATGAAAAAAAAAAAGCACTGAGGCCACTGTCCACCCACTATCAGCTTTGGAAAATTGTGGCAATGAAGGAAGTTCCCCATCACCTGAAAAAAGACAAGTGTCACACCTCACCTTCAAGGTGAAAGAGCAGAAGGTGAGGAATTACATACTCACTTCAGACCACAGGGAAATTCTGGAACAGGTCGTCCTGCAAGCTCTTTCAAGGCACATGAAGGACAAGAAAAATACAGTAAACATTCAGTGTGGATTTCCCAAGGACAAATCTTACTTGACTGACCTTATTGCTTTCTACAATGGGATGATTGACTCTGTGGATGAGGAGAAAACAATAGATTTGTTTATCTTTACTTTGTCAAGGCTTTTGACAGTCTTCTGTAGGATTCTTCTGGTCAGCTAGGGAGATATGAGCTAGCTGGATGGACTAAAACTTACAGTAAAAACTGGCTGGTCTGCTGGCTTAAAGAGTAATGGTCAATGATTTGAATTCTGGGTGGCCCATTATGAATGGTTTTCTTCAGGGATCAGTACAGGGGCTGAGGCTGTTTGCTACATTGTCCCACTATAGATGATGCTAAAGTGCACCATTATAGATCTGTGAATAACACCACTTTGGGAGAGCAAATCCTGCACCTGGGAGGGAACAACTCCATGTATCCGTTCAGGCTAGGAATTACCTGCGGCTCTGCCAAAAAAGACCTGGGGGTCCTGGTGAACAACTGGAATGTGACTTCTTAGTAATAGGAGGTGAACACACACCTGGCTGCATTAGCAAGAATGAGGAAGTGGGCTTAAAGAAGTGAATATTCCTCTCCCTTCAGCACTTACGATAATATGTTTGGAACACAATGTCCAATTCTGATGTCCCCAATAAAAAGGAGACATTGACAAACTGGAGAGAGTTCACTGCAAGACTTTTAAGATGCTTAGGGGCTTGGAGGATATGAGGCATGACAAGAGGTTGTGGGAAGTGTGTTTGTTTAGTCTGGGGAAAATCTAAGAGAAGATCTAATTGCTGTCATCCACTATGTAAAGGAGGATTATACAGAAGAGGGAACAATACTCTTCTGAGAGATGCATGGTGAAAGGACAAGAGGCAACAATTGCAAAATACAAGGGAAATTCCAGTTGGATGTAAGGAAAAAAAATCACAGAGTGTTTAAGCACTGGAGTATTTGCCAAGAGAGACTGAAATCCCCATCCTTGGATCTACTTAAAACTTAACCAGATAAATATCTGAGCATATACATTGTGTGTGATTCTGCGATTATTTATTCTCTGCTTTTAATATTCTTCTATGAACTCTTTTGGTCAAATGCCAGGTGATTCAATAGAATAAATACTAACAGTAGGAGCTACTGAAAACTCTTTCATTTTCTTGAAATAATTTCATGGAGTTTACTCTTACAAATGGCTAATTTTCTAAATTGCAGTAAAACCTGTAATGATTTTAATGGAGAACTTGGAAAATCAATTGTCAGGAAAAGGTTTCTTTCACATAAAAATGAAATAAGATGGATATGACTGTTCATATTCAAACGCAGCAGGTTGTAATTAGCTTACACTGCCTTTCTCAAGGGAAAGAAGCTGAAGCACTTAAGTAATATTTCAGACAGATTTCAATTCTTTATGATGAACATAGCTATTCAGTCACTGACATATAATGGCCAATATTTTTTACACAAGCTTAGCCCGCATGCCTGATGTTATTAAACAATGCTATGATGCTTAATAACATTAATTTACTCATTTAGTGCATTGGAGTATTGATCTATCTTGTTAGAAAATTGCACTGGAGTTTTACTATGAATCACTGCATAAAATCATAGCTCTGAATTTTCACTGCATGCATTTCCTAATCTCAATAGACTTAGTAAGTAAAATAGTCTGATAAAATACTCTCAGTAGACTTTACGTCGTCTTTCAGTGTGCTGACCCACACGTTTGGGCTAGAACTCCACTATCTATACTGATGTCATAGACTCCTGTTGCCTTTATTATTTGAGAAAGATGCCCAATAATATTACTAATTCTGGAGGAATATTGCTTGATTAATATTTATAAAAACATTTTAGGATCCTTGAAAGTTTTTTAAAAAGTTTAGTTTGTCTATTCTTCCATTTTCTCTATATTCTTTTATAACTTAAAATGAACTTGATAGTGGTAGTCAGAAAACAAAATGTAATCATGCCATCATGCCAAAGCAGAAACTCTTCTAGATTATCATCATATAAATAACAGATTGAGTCTCTAGTTTGACTGTCTGGTCCCTAAACTCTCTTGCATGATAGAGTGTATCTACACAGTTTATCATATTTTGATGAGCTTGATAACCTATGGGAGCAACTAGTTTTACAAACAAAGGTATGAAGAAAGTGTTCTCTCATTTGATATTCAGAAAATATTTAAAGTACAGTGTGTGGAAAGTAGGGGGGAAAGTTAAAGTGGAAACGTTGACCAAAGATTATGTAATATTCAAATTGAATATCAGTGTGCTGAATGTCCTTCAATGAATGGCAGCAACAGTCAGGAAGAATGTGTATTCCTATTCTACATCATGTATACATATGATTTATTGAAGATATATCTTGTAAGTATTGCGTCCAGCTCTGGAGTCCTCAGTACACAAAAGACATGGACCTGTTGCAGTGGGTCCAGAGGAGGGCCACAAAAACAATCAGAAGAAGGGAACATCTCTCCTATGAGGAAAAGCTGAGACAGTTGAGGTTGTTCAGCCTGAAGAAGAGAAGGCTCCAGGGACACCTTATTGAAGCCTTTCAATACTTAAAGGGGGCCTGTAAGAAAGATGGGGACAGACATTTTAGTAGGGCCTGTTGTGATAGGATAAGAGGTAGTGTTTTTAAACTAAAAGAAGGCAGATTTAGACTAGATATAAGAATTTTTTTATGATGAGGGTGGTGAAACACTGGAACAGGTTGCTGAGAGCAGTGATAGATGTCCCATTTCTGAAACATTCAATGTCAGGCTGGACAGGGCTCTGAGAAACTTGATTTAGTTGAAGATGTCCCTGCTTGTTGCAGGGGAGCTTGAACTAGATGACCTCTAAAGGTCCCTTCCAATCTGAACTATTCTATTATCTGGTTTCTACCTGCCCTTGACCAGCCTAGGGAATTTGTGGAATTTTTATGTATTAAATAAATTAATGGATTATACTATCACATATGTAACATTAAAGTTAGTGGAACAAACCTTTAATTGAAATATTTTATTAGCTAAATTATTTTAGGTTTATTTATGGTTGTAAATATATTATTTATAGATATCTATGTATTATTTATAGTTTATTGGAAACTACCATTCTACAATTGTAAGGGAATTCCTTAGGTGTATATATATTTGGATCAGCAGCCGAGATGTGTAACACGACTAAATTAATCCATGTCAGGAAATTTTCGCAGGACAAGTACCCATACACTATAATAATGCTTGTAAGTTGTAATACATTCAAATGGTTCAAATAAATTTAAAGATCAAGCAGAGCAGAAAGCAACGTTTCGATAGGACTTCTCTGTTACAAAATCACTAGCGAAAGAGAATTCCAAATCCTGTTTATCATTTAAGTTGTGCCTTTAAAGTAAATTGTACCTTAATCATATCTCTCCATTATGTAGAAGGTCTTTTTCTGCTGCTTAAAGATGTACAAATCCTAGACTGAGGTCTGGGAATTAACTTATTTTTTGTGTTAATTTTTCATAATAGTTTTGCTGAGAAGAAAATAATGGCATTGATACAAAGCATAGTCTTTTTATTTTTTTTAAAAAAAACACTTAAGATTATTCATGAAAATAAACAAGATTAAAGAATGTTAAAATTATTGAATAGAGAGGGAAAGTAGTTAGATAAACTCTCTTAAAACTCATAAGCATATATTCTAGAGTTTGATTTCAGGACTCTCTAAATTTGCTTCGTTGCTAGGTAAAGTTTGAGGCTTTTTGTCTTACAGTATAAGTCCATATAAAATCATTATCCTGTAACAAGATATCCTAGCTTGCTGATAAATTTGATTTGTATTTGTAAATGACATGTAAAATTATGTCAAATGGTATGAGGATTATCTTTTCTTTCGCTGATACCAAATGATTATCTTGTTTAAGATTCATATATGCACTCACAGAAATTTTGTTGATATGTAATAGAGGAGTCAAAGTTCCTGCAGAACAACTGGAAGAATTAGAACACTTTTGCTTTACATCCAAATATATTTCTTTACTACTCTTTAAACTTCAGTTTTAAATTTTAGTATTCCTGCTACAAGGAAGGCCTTGAAAATGAAGGATGCTAAACAAATTTAAGAGAATTTTTTTTTTACTTTTACTAGTAGATATAACATGTGTTTACCCTTCTATTTCAGTGGTAAAAGAGAAATCTAACTATAATGCTGGGGAAAAAAATCCTCTAATTTTGAGAAATAATTGCTTAAAGCCACATCTATTACTGAAGTGAAAACTCACTAATATTACAGGAAAAATGCGTGTGCTGTCCTCAAGAAATCAATCAAACCAGCTAGCTCAGTGTTCCTGTATTTATTTGGATTACACACTAAATGTTTTTGTCAGGAATTACAGAAAATATGTATATTTTAAAAAGTGTTTAAAACTTACAACTTTTAACAATACTTTTAAAATAGTATTCATACAGAAATTAAAATAGATTATAAATTGTGATGAAATCTAAGACATACAAAGCATGTATTTTATCTACATACGATATTAGTGTATCTTTTTTTGGTATAAATAAGTATAATAGCGGAAATCAAACAGATTGTATGATTATATCTTGATTGAAATGAATACTTCCACTTAATAATTGTTTAATACTTGAATTAAGTTAATTAATTGTATTTATCTTACTTTGATGTAGGAATCTCTGTGCAGCTGATGAATGATTATATTGGAATGATATAGAAGCAGAATTGCAATGTTTTAAATTGATATCAAGTTCTCAACCTTTTTCTTCCAGGTTCCCTAAAACCTTGTACTAATATGATATTCATAGATTTGTGGATGCTGTAATTTAAAAAAAAAAAAAAATCAACTAAACTTTATGACTTTGTACTTCTGTAACTGAAGTTCCCTCCAGATA
This sequence comes from Tauraco erythrolophus, assembly GCF_009769465.1. Classification (NCBI taxonomy): domain Eukaryota; kingdom Metazoa; phylum Chordata; class Aves; order Musophagiformes; family Musophagidae; genus Tauraco; species Tauraco erythrolophus. The sequence continues at coordinate 17,530,063 of NC_141473.1, read as the reverse complement.
CCTTACAGCATTAATACTAAAGCATTAACTGTAAATTTGAGAAGGGCAAATCTGATAAATTTGTTCTTTTCACCTTTTCTTCATCTGTCCTTAGTCTATTCTAGTATACCTATCATGGCATTGTAAAAGTTCAATGTTATTTTTTTTAATAAAGTTTTTTAGAGCGTTAGCAGTTCAGAGTACATTTATACTTGAAAAAATATGGGCTAGATTCTGACCTTAGAAGAGTAAGCCTGTTACAGCCAAATCCATTGCGTATGGGCTCCTGTAATTTACTGTTCTTAGTGTGTCATCTAATAGATAGCAATATACCATGTAAAAATTGCGGTCATCTTCACAGGAATGACAAAACCTGACCGATCTTGTCCCTTTTAAGATAAATTTTTAGGGGTCCAATGCAACAACCACAGGTATGAAGTGAAATTTCTACCAAATCCAGAGCGTGCTGTAGCAGTCCTAGATAAGAGGTAATCCATGTAATAAAATGTAGAATTTAAACAAGGTATTTACTATGTAAAATACAGCTTCAAATGAGTCACAAAACTACCAGCAAATTTCAGACTTCTCTTTAACAGTTGTAGGAGGTGATGAAGCTCTTGAGGTGGTGCTCGTCATTTGATCAATAAACACTTACTTTCTTTTGAAAAGCATGCTGCTCTTGAGTGTTTGAGCTGATGTAAAGTTTCACCCTCAGAAAGACAGAGAGGAAAAGTGCGGGGATTACTGAATCCCAAGAGAGCCCGTCCTTTTTTTTCTGAGTCGTGTTATTTTGGATTAATGTTTCTGTGACCCAACAGATCAAATACTTGGCTGTGCTTACAAAGCAGAGTGAAATTCTCAACAGCATGTTGATATGGATTTTCTGATTATACTTCAGAAGTTGTTTGGCAGTTCTAAGTAAGAATAAATCACATGCATGTTTTACAGTTCTTGAAACAGAAGTAAAGATATGAGGATATATTTGTTACATGGTAGATTTATTTTGCAGATATCGATCATAAATTTCTGTTTAGAGAAAAATTACTCAAAGATGTAAATGGAGTAAGTTTAGAAGAAAGTATCACAAGTTACTCATCATTTAAATATTGAATGGGATTCTTGTTTAATTCACCTTGCTTTATTAAACACAATAAAATCCTGTTGCCAATCTACTCTCCACAGGATAAAACTCCAGTACATTCCTGTTATATTTCTTTGTTTAAAACTTGTTTCCTCCATCCTGACACATTTCAGTTGTATAAACACTAAAAGAAAAACTATTTAGTAAACAAATACTCAGGTAACATGTCTTAATTTTGATGACATAATTGCATAGAGCAGCCAGGTTTGCTTTCATGTTTTCTTTGGGAAGGAGCAATAAGGAATATGAGACTTGAGAAGGAAAAAAAAACAGGAAATGGAGAAATGGAGTTTAAGAAATGAAGGACAAAAAAAGAAGATAAAAATACCAAGAAAGAAGCAGTTAGATGTTGTGATGAATAAAAGTAAGAAAGAAACACTAAGGAATGTTTCATTAGGCAAGAATTTGCAATGTTTTAGGATGGGAAAAACTAATGGTTTTGGTGGAGTTTTTTTTGGAGGGGGATGGGTTTTTTTAGGGTGAGAGGACTATACATGGACAAGGGAGGTAAACAATCCTTTCCTACTGCTTATGTTGCCACAGCTCATAGAGTACTGAATGGAGTGTTGCATTGTTAGGAGATGGCACAATATAGATCATCCGTCATGTGATAGTAAGTTTTTATTGTTCATTTTTTACACTCAGTGCATAGTGCAATTTGTGAAAATCTGGCAGAGTTGTTCTTGGTGTAAATGTCATCCTAAAATCAATACAGAAGAAATACTACTTCTTATTTTCTTATTAGAGAGTTCTTTGTGATCTCAATACAACTAGTATGTTCTCCACTTTAAGTAATAGTGTTTCATATGTACGAGTTGTGTCTGAAGTCTACTGTGGCTGGTATGTCAAAACCATGTGGGAAAATCTATTTCATTAAATCTGTTTATTTCAGTAATAGAACCTATGTTGCATTTGTTCTGCTTGCTTATTATATAACTCTCTTGGTGTACTGTTGACCAACAAGTCTGTAATTGCCTAGGTATCTTCCAGGTTTTTTTTACCCCTTCTTGAATATAGGTGCCTAATTTGCAATGCTTGCACTGTTAGACACTACACTTATCTGATAGACTACTTAAAAATTCTAATATAAGGAATACCTCTTCCCCCTCACCATTCAGCTGGATGTACTGGAGCCTGCCTCTGCTTTTATTTTAAACACGAGCAGTTTATTTCTTGTCCTCTTTCCTGCTAGCCATCTTTCCTTTGCCCGCATGTTTATAGCAGTCTTACTGGAAATTAAGGTAAGGAATTTTAGTTTCAGGGCTCTATTATCTCAAATTTCAAGGGTTTTATTAAGTTATGCTCTTCTTGTCTTCTATCCAAATCCTTCTTCTCTGCCTCTACATTTTTCAATTTTTGAATTCCAGGGTACAAACCTCTTTAATAATAATTTCCCCCCTTTATTTTTCTTTTCTTTTTTTTTTTTTTTTTTTTTTTTTGTTGGTTTGAGGGTGCTATCTGCTTACTTGTCAGTATTTGGAAGAGGTTTTTCAATTAGAGCTAATGCCTTGTAACACCATTTACAGTACAAGTTTCAGGTTGCTTCTTTCCATTTTTAAACAAAGCTTCTCTATGTTTAAATTCCTGAGCTTTTCGTTTCTGAATACTTCACAAATTAATTTCAGCAATTGCTTAAACTTGCTCCTTCAGAAATATAAGAAATGTAGTTATGGAGATAGTACCAGTTTGTGACTTTAAAGAAAGCTGTTAGGGATATTCCAGCACCTTGTCAGCTAGTAAATTTGTCTTAAATCTTATATGACACTTCACCGGGTAGAGGAGAATAGGGTAATAGAAGTTTCTATTTCTGGCTAGTAAATTGTGATTTCACCATGCATATGGTTTCTGTGGAAACCTCTCTGCACAACCTCAGCAGCTGAAGTTGGTTGTGCTGTCTCCATGTAGGCATACCAGGCCTTCAGGAGCAGGGTGGCTTTGCACCTGTACCCAGATTCATTCTACCTACTTTTAGACGTTAAAGTAAAAACTCCTAAACTCACATCCTTGACGCTTTCCAGCAAAAGACTGGCGCTACCACCAGGTAGTCATCTAGCGGGTAAGCAGACTCACAAATTTATGGAGCACTCTCTCTTTCCAACTACAGCAGAAGCCTAGGGTTACTGGCCTTCTGATATTGATGTCTCGGCTAAATCCTTAAATCAGGTAGAAAAACAGTAATTCTATTCTTTCTTTCCTGCCTTCCTTATATTTTCAATAGATAAGCTGCTTTTTTCTTGGAGGACTAATTGTATGGAATATGAATATTAGAATCACTGAGCAAACTCCTAGTGTTTATATAGACGTATATCTCAAACCATCTGCATAATGTAAAAATATAGTTGATGTTTTATTTACATTATATCAGGGCTATAATCCGTAGTGAAATTACATGGGAACTTCAGAGTCATGTAGTGATGCAGCAATCATAATTTCTCCTGAGATCGTCTGTGCTATATCAAAATTTTGTTTGGCTCTTTATTCAATGAAAAAGATTACTCATCCAGTCCATATCTATTATTTCTATCTCAAAGCAAATGATATCTACAGAATCTACACAAATTTTAAGGCTTTTTCTTCTTCCAAATAAAATACTTTTAAATGTATTTGGATAAATTTTTCAAAGGATATACCTATAAAACTTTCCAAAGGAAACACAATGATTTTAAACATTAAATTAAAATGGTTTTTTTACTATCAACTATTTTTAACAGAAGAGTCTTCATATGCAAATTACTTAATTGAATAATGTTTACATCATTTGTCAAATAATATATCAACCATTTTCTCCTAAGTTACCAGATGGATATTACTCAGCTAGATCCAGATAGCTCCACATTATCTCAGTAAATCACTGTCATCTTTGGACAGTGACTTATTTTAGAAAAATCAGCTTTTTACCTGGAGGTAAGCTTGATTTTAAAAAATGTCTATACTCAAATATGAGAGATGGAAAGATGTCTGGGTACAGTTCTGAATTTTGATTGACTTCAGTCATGCTCAAATTACAGATATCTTGTAGATACACACTGACATGCTGTCTTTATTTTTTGAAAAAATATGTAGTATAACAGAAAGCAGGATGACAGCTCAACTTAACAGTGTTGTCATGAATCCGATATGGCACAAATGACAAGATCACAACAGTTCCTATCTAAGAGTTCTGTATGCAAGCACACATATACGTATAATTAAGTGTAAGCATAAGTTGAAAAGGGTAGTTTTCATCATTTTTTTCACTGCTTTTATATGGCACTGCCATAATACCCTGCTATTTTCAGATAAAAATTCTACGCTTTTTACTTTTCTACGCTTAAAGAAACCAAGCAGAATCATATTTTGATGATTTCGATGTGTTATTCGGTTACTTTTTTGAGGTGTAATTAACACTCACAGTGCTGCATTGTGAAATGTCTTCCAACTGAGGAGAAGGGCTTACTAAGCTCCAAAAAGTGGTATGGATTTTGTGCGAGTTGTAGTTGATAGTTTTGTAGTTGGTTGTTTCTTCTCTACATGTAAGAAAACAATAGGCTATCTTATCCTCCTGAAATTAATTTCTTTCAGTCTTACCAATGGTACTGTGGAAATTTTTTGTGTGCTATTGAAGATGAACAGCTTCCTCAACACCTGCTGGTCTAAATTACTTGGAGACACTGGGAGTATACTTGCTTTCACAGGTATTTCGAACAACTAATTGCCTGTGAAAATTCATTTGGTTATTTGCAACTTGAAATGACAGGAAGTGTTATGAGAGCAGTAGGTGAAATATATTCCCATCTCACTCACCTCTGGTTTTTAATTCTATTTCTTGAACTTTAGCATACAGACTGTATTGCTGCTCCACTGACTACTATATCAATAATTAGTTTAGATTTGATTTCTATATGACATTAACTCTGTGCTGTATTGTATGTAACACTTAAGGAACAGTATTCAATTTTATGGTGAGAAAAATTATTCTAGTTAATTGGAAGGAATAATGATGGCATGTGCTATCCAGAACATCTGTGATTATCCCTTTGTATAATCAAAACCACGCTCTGGTTTTAATTGGCATAGTTCAATAGAACTGTTATTCCCCAAAAGTCCTGTAGGACTCAAATATTTTGTGGCTATGTGTTCCATGTCATCAGATTCCACCTAACAACTTTTGAACAATTAGCTTGTTAGCCAAAGATCCAGAGTACACAGAGATACTTTTTTCAGTTAGTCTGGCAGCAAAGCCACATAGATCTCACGCTTTTCAATTCATAACCTGTGAGAATTAGTAAAACCTAAGAAAAATCAGAAAAAGACTAGTGAAGATACAAGAATTAGATTATATTGCAGTGATTAAATTCTTGAGGACATAAATAGACTAGCTTACAACCGTAAGAAAAGCCCCTAAAATGAACTAGATTTGCCACATATGATTCAAGCTTTTCCCAATACAGCATTTAAAAGAAAAATTTGATTTAGTGGAAGTTATGAGACTGTGAAATCACCAGTATTCTCTGTTGTGTGCAAACTGCACTTGGCTCCATGCCTTAAAATTAATACCGCAAGATGTTGCACATCTTTAGCATTTATTTGTCCATGAATATACATTGAATGTTCACGAATAGACAAATTGCCTATTTTCTGCTAAGTAGTCTTTCCTAATTTCAATTGTAAATTAAATCAAGCATTTTAAAATGATATTCCAAGCATGTTTTAAATGATGCGCCAAAGACAGACTTTTGTATGGTGTACCTTCTGTCTATATTCTCATTTCAAAGGTGTGTTGATTGTCTGAATTTTATTGCGAATTACCTACCCGCTATCTGTAGTGCAATGTTTAAGTAGGCTTTTAGTGTTGTACTGGATCAATATTTTGGAGGAACTACTTTTGCCATAAAATTAAAGATTTTCACTCTTTTGGAAAAAATCTGTAGACAATTTTTGTTACTTTGTCATTGCTTTTTCACTCAGTAATTTTGGCTAAACTCTATAATCCCTGTTCACAGGGCTTTCATCTATTGAAGAAGACCAGTTAGTCATGTGCACAATTTTAAATTAATGTAAAAGTTCCCTCCAAAATGAATCATTCATTGTGGCTACATATTTTCCTCATAACAGAGTGTAGAATATGTGCTACATGCAGGTGTCTTCATTAATATTTAAACTGCTGGTTTCTGTAGCACTTCACTGGAAATGCAGATATCCATTGTAGCTCACCTGCTTGTTTAGGTAAACTCAGGGTGTACCATCCATTTGTATCCAGTGATACACTCCAGGCAGTTCCTTCCTTGGCTGGCAGGTCAGACCCATTAGTATGACTGTGTACCTGCTGTATGATTGAATGTAGTCTAAGAAATTATTTTCAAAAGGATATAGGATTTTCATGGTTACTTTCATAGTGTTAAGCAATTAATTATCTCCTGCTTTCAAATCAGAGGTGGTGAATCCACAGTACGCTGCAGTATTTCATTTTATAACTTGGCTTTTTACTGTCTAAAGCATCTTTGAAGCAACACTTTTTATTTTACAACATAGATATGTTTGCAAACGTAGATGACTTCTCAGATAATGTGGTCCAAATCTACAGAGACTACTTGGAAGGTGAGCAACCTTTTCCTGAATTTGTATTTGCTGAACCCATATATTCAAAGGGAAAACAGTGACAAGAGCAGAGCAGTGAACAGATGTGCTGTCATTGTCCTGTCTTGCTTGCTTTGGACTCCAAATTGATTGCAGCTCAGTTAAGGTGGTATTATTAGTATTATTATTATTATTATTATTATTATTATTATTATTATTATTATTATTATTATTATTATTATTGTTGTTGTTGTTGTTGTTGTTGTTGTTGTCGTTGTTGCTATTGTTATTATTGTTATTATTATTAAAAATGGGGGTTTACAATGATCCTGACTGAAGTCTAAGGTCACAATATCTGAGTTCACTAACAAGGGCTCTCACTTAGGTACTTCCCTCATTTTCGCCTTTCATACATAAGTTTGTAGATTTGGCTTGAATTGTTTTCTTGTCTTTCCCTTTTTATTGCAAAATACATAATATATTAATATAATAAATAATAGCTCCAATTTTATAATTTCCTATCTTTTCTTTTTATGTTATCTAGCTCTTTCCATACATTACCCGAAACTGGAATTTTTGAAAGCTTTTCAATACTCAAAGGTCTCATCTGCTGGCTAACGTTACTGATTTCTTTATTGATCCGTTATCTTCTTTGTCTGCCTTCCATTTTTAAACTATCACAAAGAATATCTATCCCTTTCTTTTACTGGTTAGACAACAGTGAGAAAATTGTTCTCCAAGCCATTTTTTGTTTGGAATTGCTTATTTCATCTGTCAGTCATCCCACCAATATCAAACATAGCTAGAAATTAAAAGTGAGACTGGATAAACCAGAATGAGAATGAGTGCTCTTTAGCCTTATACACTCTAGGACAATGTGTAAACACAATGAAACTTCTGTTTGTAACTTCTACCACATTTTTTGAATACCACATTTAAAATACAATGGTTTTATGCCAAATTTAGCAACCGAAAAAAAATACCATGCCAAATTTGCTTTATTAAAATGTTTAAAAGGCAAAAATATTATTGTATTCAAAGAAAGAGTGATTCTGTAAGGAAAAACTTAACAGATATTTTAAAGGAGGAGAATACGTGAAAGGGGAAATAAAAATTTATGGTGCCTCAAACTTACTTACAGGGGGCCTACAGGAAAGCTGGAGAGGGACTTTTTACAAGGGCGTGTAATGATAAGACAAGGGGAAATGGCTTTAAACTGAAAGAGGACAGATTTAGGTTAGATATAAGGAAGAAATTTTTCACTCTGAGGGTGGTGAGGCACTGGAACAGATTGTCCAGAGAAGTTGTAGATGCCCCATCCCTGGAAGTGTTCAAGGCCAGGTTGGATGAGGCTTTGGGCAACCTGGTGTAGTGGAGGGTGTCCCTGCCCACGGCAGTGGGCTTGGAACTAGATGATCTTTGAGGTCCCTTCCAACCCTAACCATTACATGATTCTATGAAATTAAGCAGATATCATATTACAAACATTTTGTTGGTTATTTTCCTTGAACAATTCCATGTTTTGCACCTAATTAAGTGCAGTTACATCTTCCATATGATTTTTCATTCTATATAGACAATAAGCTGCTGGAGACTGCAGTCACAGTAGCAGAAACAGCTGTGTTAGGCTCTAATTTTGAAGGAAAAACAACTGTACATCAAAAAATAATGAGGCTGAAGACAATTGGCTCACCTGTTTGAGCATGTACAGCAAAAAGCTTCTATTTCAATTGTGTCTGCACACCAACTAGCGTCAGTCAAAGAAAAGGGGTAGCTTTAGAAGAGCTAGAGGAGAAAATAAATAATTATATTTGAAACTATTTGAAACAGTCATTAAAACATGCACACCATGACACCATCTAACACTTATCATTCCTGTCCCCAATTTTCTTCTCTGTCATTGTGTTACCCTTTGTCGTATCTAAAATTACACTGTAAAATCCTTGGGGTCAAGTTTTGTGTCTTAATTTATTCTGCAGTCTTGGAGTGCTGTATAATAACGTGCTGGATCTCATTAGTTTGTGGATGTATTTTGATACAAGTAACAGCATGTGTTTAGCTTGCTAACAAGGTTAGTCAAAATCAGGGTTTTTCCCCATTATTTCCTGTTACCTGCTTCTCTCTCTGTACAAACCTGTGTGCACACAGACATGCACACAAGTACCTCTTTGCAGGACCTCGATCCTGTAAAATTCAGAGTTCAAACGGACAATATTTCTTTTTTATGTTTCAATGTGTCTCAGGCTTTTGAGGAGACACAGGTGCTCAGTATCTCAAGGGACGTTCTCAGCAATTCAGCCCGCTTATCCCTAATTCGGGTAAAACTTATATGAAATCAGAGCAGCTACAGCCTGTAAGTCCATGAATGCCTGCTGCTTCTAAAGTCTCAGATCTCAGCTGTTGGCTCAGTGGGAGTTGTGCCTTGTGTGGCACTGAGTTTCTTCATCTCTCATTGACTTCAGTAAGAGTTGAAAGGTCCTCAGCAGGTGATGCCAGGTACCAGTGGAAATTTAAATGCCCAGATCCCTTTGAGTATCTAAATATTAACACTGAGAAAGAGTAATTCTATCTCAGCAGTGATAGGAGACGTTTGTCCTTATATCTGCCTATCAGTAGGCTGTCCTCAAAATGTGAGGACATTTTAGTCCCTCATTTTAGTAATCTCATAGAAAACAAATGCTTCAGAGGCTTTTGTAATTTTATTTTTGCCTATTAAATTGTTTAGAGTGATTCCCTGTGTGAGCACAAATTGAATATACTGGATCTGAATATTAGAGTAAGGATGGAAAAAGTGGAAACTAGTGTTATCATCCTGCCGTTAGGTGTTTTTCAACATAATTTGAAACTGCACCCAGTGATAGAAGTGAAGGAGAGATCTCACAAAATTCTCATTATTTATTTGCTTAACTGCAAATGGGAAGAGAACTTTAGTTAGAACACATCTACATGTTGATGTTCTGACAGTTTTGTCAGATCACTACCTAGACATTATATTGGTTCATATATTTAGAAATCTTCTGTGCTGATATTTTCCGTACAGAGCTCCTGGGTAATTCTGGATTTTCGCTAATGTGAAATAAATCCATTAGAAATTTGAAAATAGCTGAAGCTTCTACTGGTAATTCAGAAAGCCATCTTTTCATTCTAGATAGTTTCATAAGTTAGTCTTAATTTCTTGAGTTACTGTATGAAATTGCAAGTTTTCAACAGCCACTTTAAGGAATTTTGTCATTTTTTACCTTCTATCAAATGTAAAAATACTATCGTCAGCAATGATTAATAAAGTTATAAGTACAATCCAGCCAATTTCCCAAGAGAGTATAGATCTCATCCACCAGTGACTATGGATAACTAAAGAAAGCACTTGTTACAGGATTCTCTGTCAGCTGGTTTTCTCTGTATTATGGTACTTTTTTTTCCCCCACATTCAAGTTAAAGCCAAAATGGGCAGTATCAGTAATTACTTTTGCATCGTGATTCTGTAGAACACTTACTCTGCTTGTAACGAAAAACAGTAATTTGTGCAACTCAGATGTAGTAGCCACAATAGTACCTCCCATAAAGTATTCAGAATTTTTAAGAGTAGGCCAAGTTATTTTTTTTTCCTGCATTTCCTTATGCCTATTGAATGTGATCACTGAAAACACTGCAATGAATTTGTTTCTTCTGAGGATAATCTTTGTTTCTTCAGAAGAAAAGCAGCAGCCTTGAATTTTTTATAATCAAATTACTCGTCTACAGATTGCACATTTTTTTCCTAGAAGCACCAGTTCCTTGAAAGCAAATTTATTTCTTTGTGTAAAAGAAGAGTTGGTGTGCTTTCATCCATTAGATTCAGATGTACCCAAATACTAGTGGAGTATGTCCTACTTTGATAAATGTAGCGTATACGGTTTGTTCACATAAATAATGCCACTTAAATTCAGTTGCATCTTGCAGTACGCTAATCCTTTTGTACTATGGCATCTGCATCTCCCACCCTGAAGATGGTGTGCTGGTTTTGGCTGGGAAAGAGTCAATTTTCTTCATAATATTCTAGTATATGGCTACTACTTGTTTTTGTGGTGGAAACCGTGTTGATAACACAGGGATGTTTTAGTTACAGCTGAGCAGCACTTACACAGAGTCAAGACCTGTTCTGATTCTCACGCTACCTCATCCAGCGAGTAGCTTGGGGGATGCACAAGAAGTTGGGAGAGGACACAGCTGGGACAGCTGACCCACACTGACCAAAAGGATATTACACACCATATGATATCATGCTTAGTGTATAAAGCTGGGGGAAGAAGAAGGAAGAGGAGGACATTCGGAGTGATGATGTTTTGTCTTCCCAAGTAACGGTTACGAGTGATGGAGCCCTTCTTTTCTTGAGATGGATGAACACGTGTCTGCTAATGGGAAGTAGTGAATGAATTCCTTGTTCTGCTTTGCTTGTGCGTGCAGCTTTTGCTTTACCTATTAAACTGCCTTATCTCAACCCACAAGTTTTCTCACTTTTACCCTTCTGATTCTCTCCTCCGTCCCACCGGGCCTTAATTGCTGGCTGGGGTTAAACCACAACAGACGGTTATGTAGACAACTATTCCTACTGATTTCTGCTTTTATTTATTATTGATACTCATTTGACTTAGTGACTGCTGCATAACTGAAGACTGGAAGGATTTGTGAGCCTGGATTCATTAGCTGATTTAATTCAGCCATCTAAAAGTTATTTGTCACTCAGTAACCAAAACTCCCTTGGTAACTATTAGAGAGAAAGAGGAGCTGCCAGAAGGTTCATCACTTCCGTCTTAAATACCTAAAGAGGAATCCTAGGCAACAAGCTCAGTCAGCCTGTTTTAAAGATGAATAGATTTAGGTGAAGGAAAAAACCTTCCTCTGCTAGTGTATGTTTGCTAACAAAAAAGAGGCTTGCAGATTGACTACAATGGAACAAGAACTGTGTCTAGTGAGCTAAATCACTAGGCTGGGGTTTTTAGTATGTTTTATTTAGATACTAACTGAATCTCACTATCTGACTGTAGAACTCTATAGTTAACAGAAGTTTGTCATTAGGAACTTCATCAAAGGCTTTCTAAAAATATAAATAAGTAATGTCATCAGCTGTTAAAATTTGTAAGTTCCACTATAATATCCACAAAGTTAGGTGGGTAGAATTTTCCCTGTGCTGTACTATGCTAGTTATCCCTTATTAAATTATTGCTATCCCTTAGAGGTATGTTCTGAAATACTTCTTACCTACTTATTTTTTCAATACTATTTCTCATTGCTAATTATCTGGAAAGATGTAGGTGACATCTGACCCAAATCTTAAGAGTAAAAAAAGTGTTTTCCAATCTTTAAAAAGAAGCTTGTGTCTTTCTTCTGATTGACATGAAATTTTATGTTTTGTATGATGACATAGCCTCAAAACATACATGAACCACAGATCAAACCCTCTCAGACTCCTTACAGTTCAAATTGGGAGGAAAAAGCAAAGAATAAATTTTAAAAGTCAACTACTTGCCCTTTTGTCTACAATTTATCCAGGGTCTGAAACAGCCCGTGCAACTTAGAATAGCTAACAAGGCAGTTTGCATGGTTGTGAATTGCTGAAGTGTAGTATAACCTGCTTTGTACTCCCCAGACCAAGCTCATTCGGAGATGTACCTTACATGCCAAAGAGTTAAACAGGTAATGGAAAACCCTGTACTCCGACAAGAACACTTCCCAAAAATCCTCTTCCTCAAGTTCTTCCTGTAAGCACAATTCCTCCTTTACAAAGAGGTTAAAGTGCGGGGTGAAATTCGGCTCCCAGCATACATGACAAAAATAGACTTTTGTCCCATGAGTGAAAACTTCTACTCTGCCCAGAGGCGCAATAGCAAACACTTCTTTGTTGAAAAGCAGAAGTACACTGTTTCCTGTCCCTCTCTCAAGAGGAAGAATACTGGCAGTGTGAAAATGACACTTTTCTATTTTGACAACTTCATATCTCTAGTACTTTACCTTCAGTGTTCTTCAGATAACTTGGTAAGTGCTCTAGGCAATGTTGATCAAGAAAGTTATGTAGGAAAAAAAAACTAACCAGAACTCATGGTTTACATCTTGCAGATCTCAACTGGCTTGGTATAGAATGCCAGTGAATAATGTTTTGTTGGTTTTGAAATGATGCTTGTCTCCAATGAAAATCAACAGTGTCTAAGCACTCTACGAAAATCTGCTGTGTGATCAAGGACAAGTTGAAGCGAGAACCTCGCCAGTACATAATGTTGCTCTGTGCCATTACTAATGACAGTCTTTGAAAAACAATATTCAAGTAATACTTAGTATTTGTAAAGAATTTAAAAATTATATCACTAAATTAAAATATGCAAGTTTTTATAAATTGATGCAATATCAGTTGTTGGTAATAAAAGTACTTAATTTATTCTGATTAAAATTTTAAGAAAAAAACGTAATTTTTATATAATATTTTCAGTTTATTCACAAATTTGAGAATAGACAAGTTCATTTTATATTTTAATTATCTATAATTTTAGTTTTCATTCTTCTTGATGTTTTATTCCATATTTGGCCTAAACACTCAGATAAATACACCACCTTATCAAAGAAGAGAACTTTGTCTTTTTATAAGGAGAGAGGTGCAGCTACTTCTCTTTTCTTTGCGGGAGAGATTTGCAGAGAATATTTCCTAAGAAATTGTATTTGTAAATTCCGATTTGTACAGAAGTCACCTCGGCAACGTTCTATTTTCCTTTCACTGTCATACGAGCTGACATCAGCTGCATAGGGTTTAAGAGAGAGAGTTATGAGGGTTTGGAGGTCAGTCATTATCTCTAATCAAGACTTTACAATTCTGAGACAGATTATTTCCCCTTTACCTACATTGCTCTGCACCCTATGTGAATTGTGGGCTGGCCAGAGGACAGGGATCTGCAATGGAAAAAAGCTAAAGTAACACCTGCTAGACAGGACTAGTGCTTACCTATCCTTCTTACTCTCATCAGTCTTACCAGTGTTATATTGGCATTCTGAAATTGTGGTCATCCAAAGGTTGCTTGAATTGAATTATGAGACAATAGAAACTGGCCCAAGATCAGAAAGGACAAACAAGTTCAATGTTTTGAGCTGAGCCATCTGGACTCATTGCTGTAACTAATTTATTAGAAAACTCAAGTTTCTGCCTGGGTAGGACCAAAGGGTTGTTGCAGGTCATGTAAACATCATACTGTTTAATTTATGAGATGGCCACTTAATAGTGTCTGGTAGATTTAGTAAGGTCTCTAAGTAAGTAAATATATACCTTCCAATCAGCCAAGAACAAAAAAAAAAGAAAAAAACACAACACAGAAAAAGCTTCACAAAATGCGTTGACTTTTCCTTTATTTATTTCCAAACATTGTGTAAAAGAAGTTCATTGCATAAAAGAAGGAAATTGTTTGAGAAGAGTGAAAGCAGATGACAAAATCGAAATGTAAGACTCAAAGAATAAAGAGAAGGTCATTTGGGGAAATGCCTAGGGTAGCAATTTTTTCCAGATCGATGAGAGATTTCTTTGTGCACACTGTTTCAGAGTTTAATGTTGCAAATAAAAAAAAAAAAAAAGGAAAAAATTCAGTTTAACATTATTTACATAGTTATGTTTGGTGATATAAATGGGTATGAGTGGAGCTGCCTTATTGTTACTTTAACATGTGGTACAAGAACTAAATGTGTTGATATGTCCTAAACAAATTTATATCCTCTTCTGAGGAAAAATACAAACGATATAAGTTAAATATATTAACACAAGACTTTACAAAAGGATAACTCATGATATATTATTTATTTCCATGAGTTATAGATGACCTCATAACTCAGGAGTGATGGAGCAAAACAGAGCTGGAAGTGAGTTATGAAAAGTCATCAGTAGAAATAAATGGTGTATACAGAATCAGCCTGCTCTACAAGTTCTCTTTATGGAACACCAGTTTTCATTGTAGACTGTGCATTGATGGACTGTAATATTTTATATTAAGTGTTGAAAAGCCACATTAGTGCCTTGGTTGAAGTGTGAGAGCCTGGTGGTATTGCCAGTGGTTTGAAAGTAAGTAGTAAGCGTGCATGTAAATATAAGTAAAGGGTTGGGCTGTGATTTTTTTACCCTGAAACTATTATTAACACAGGCAAGGAGGAAATAATTACAAATAGACAACAAGGAGAAGATTACAAATTGTGTGTAATTTTTGAAAATTCTTCATCAAACAGCACAGAGATCTTGTTTCCCAGACAGCCCTATTTCAAATACAGAGGAAACAGTGGAGAGTATGCAGAGCCAGAGGAGAAATGGGTAACGAGTTTAGAAGAATATGCTTTCATCCTTCTGGCTGTAGAAATTACCAGGAAAGATACTAGGTACATTGTAGAGAGCTGAATTGTCTTTGTGCATATCTCCTACTCCTACAGTGTTTTCATACCAAAGAGTTTCCAAATGAGGAGCTCAATCACTCCATCTTCTCTGCGAGGTAAATGGAGATAAATCACCTGAAATACAGGTCATCCTCAAAAGGAACCTACCTTGGTATCTTGATTATATAGGAAACGTAGATGACTTAACTGAGCTTCAGTGCCTCAAAAGACACAATAGATGCACAGCTCAAACTAAACTTCAGTGTGATGTTCTGTGAAAATGGCTTCTGTAAAGTATACACAAAGGGTGAATTAATATGGATAGAGAGGTAACTTGAGGTAATTTGACCAGTATAAGAATTGTGGGTGCTGATTGCTAAAAATGGGAGGATTAAAAAAAGGGAAAAGTTACTAAAGCAGGAGAATGCTTGGCTGCATCAAAAGAAGTGTGGCCAGCAAATCGAGGGAGGTGATTCTACTCTTATAAGACTCGACCTACAGTACTGTATTCAGCTCTGGAGTCCCCAACATAAGAAGGACATGGACTTGTTGGAGAGGGTCCAGAGGAGAGCCATGAGCATGATCCAAGGTCTGGAGCACCTCTCCTATGAAGACAGGCTGAGAGAGTTGGGGTTGTTCAGCCTGGAGAAGAGAAGGCTCTGGGAAGACCTTCTAGCAGCCTTCTAGTACCTAAAGGGGGCCTATAAGAAAATTGGAGACGGACTTTTTACAAGGGTATGTAGCGATAGGACAAGGGGCAATGGACTTAAACTGAAAGAGGGGAGGTTTAGATTAGATCTAAGGAAGAAATTATTCACTCTGGGGGTGGTGAAGCACTGGAACAGGTTGCCAGAGAAGTAGTGGATACCCCGTCACTGGAAGTGTTCAAGGCCAGGTTAGATGAGGCTTTAAGCAACCTCATCTAGGGGTAAGAGTCCCTGCCCATGGTAGGGGGATTGGAACTAGATGATCTTTAAGGTCCCTTCCAACCCAAACCATTCTATGACAAAAAAGAACTTGTTCGGTATGGCTTCCCAAGGAAGAACTGACTTGCTTATGATCTAGAAGTACAAGAAAAAATGTACTAAGTGTTAAAAGACTATTTCAGCTAGCAGGAAAAAAAAAAAATCTTGTAATAACTCCTGGCTGGAAGCTGAACCCAAACAGCTCCAAATGAGAAATAAGGCACAATTTCACAGCAGCAATGGTATTTAACCTTCAGAGCAAAAAGTCAAGGGCAGAGTTTGGTTCTCCATCTCTCTGCCTTCAGATCGACTAGTTGTTTTTCTGTAATACGTTAAACATAAACTACTGAGCTGAGTACAATCGAAAATGAAATTTAATGACCTATGATATACAGGGTCAGAATAGATGATCTCATGGATCCTTCCTGCCTTGAACTGTATGAGAAAGTTAATGGAGCTGCACCAATTTACAGAGACAAATAATTTGTCTTTCATGTCCATTACTCAGCACTTTTTTCTTATTTTTTTCATCTGGCCCATGTAAATTCATGTGCAACTGGCTTTCCTCTGAAGATTTATTCCATGTATTACTGTATTAAGATACAGAAGGCCTATCAACTCCTCACAATAAATTTGTTTTGCAACATTATTTCAGTTTTCTAAATGCAGTAATGCCATCCTTGACACTAGTTAATGCCAAACAAATATACTTGGCAATAGGGTCTTTGCAATTCATGTGTTTGTGTCCCTAATTAATTCATATGTAATCATTCACTACATCTTCATTCCCATATTTTTTCTCCTCTGTGTCTCTGAGGTTTTTTGGTAATTAGAGGGTTGGAATTACAAATTCTCATAGTCTTGTGGGGTTTTTTTACCTTCTTTTTCTCACCTCATCTTTAAGCAGTATTTTATTCTCATGTCTCTTCCTGCCCTGGAGGTCTGTACAACCACCCTGGTGCTATCCTTATTCTTTTTCCTATCTAGTAGCTTAATCCCAGATTGATTCATCATATTTCTCCGAGGCTCACTATAGCAATTTTTCAGTTCTGATTTTTCTCCTGATACATACAGCTCTACTTTGCCTCCTGTCTCTTTCATGTTTTTGTCTTCCAGAAAGTCTGGAAGCCCTGTGTTTAGAATTAATATCCTTCCTTGGGAATAAATCATGTTTCTCATGTAAGTACTACACTGCCATGCATTTGATTACCAGATGTTCGTATTTTGAATATCATATTTCTGTAATGGCATCTCCAGAAATGGTATCCTAGTTACACACTGGATGTAGATACACCCCATGAATATTTTACAACTCTGCTCATGGAAGATTCTCCTAAAGTGTCTTTTATAGATTAGTTTCATGGTGAATCAATTGTCCCATTGTTGAGCAAGTTCTTTTTAACCATTGTCACTGGTTCTATTAATTCTAAGCCTTAAACTCTCATTGTTCCAGTATAAATAATTATACAGTCTTTTTCTTCTTGTGAGAGTATCTCTAAAACAAAGGGGCCTTATTGTCATTGTTTCGGTCAAAATCTGGACTTTCTAAAGGACAGTGAGAATTTTAGTTTTGGGTAGTGGAAATTTCAGTATAGTGAGTCCTTTTAATTCAGTGACATAACTTTGATAGCAGGCGGTGTCAGGTGTTTGACTGGAGAGCGAAACAGTTGTTCAAAGGAAAAGTGTTTTTTTAAAACATGTCAAGAACCAACTAGTTTACTTTTTAACATGCAGCATATCTACTATTTATACATTAATATTTTTCTCTTTTATTTTTGGACCACTCTCTAACTTCTCTTATTGTCTGTTAGAATAGAGTATTTCATTAGTTGTATTCATCTTTGAATTGTATGTGGAAGTGTGAACTGACATATGCATCCCAAACCCTAGTATATTAAAATTATTTCCTGTCTCCAACAGTTTAGGAGGTATACCTCTCTCCCAACTTCAAATTAGTCTGTACAACATGAGGTAGTTTTGATAGTTTTTCACTGATTTCTTCTTGCTGCAAATCTCACTTAAAATTGCAGAAGATTTAATTCTATTATTCTCTTCTCTGCAGCTGAATGATTTCAGAGCCTTCTCTGAAGTTCTAGGTTGTATATACTTTTAACACGTCTGTCAATTGGCAAACATATTCCTAAATGTGTATTAGGGATGAAAAATTTAATAGCTGAAGCTTTCAAATACTAAAACCTTTAACAGCATGGCAGTTTGTTTCTGGAGTAAGATTTGGACCAGTGAACTGAGAGGAATGATAGTCTCTAAGAAATTATTTATTCTGATTCTTCTTTTAGAAAGTTTCAAAAATAAACTTTAGGTAAACTTCAGATGTGAGCTGAACTCATAAACTCAGTTGCAAACTCAACATCAGAAAATAAGTTCTTCTGAGTGTTTTTTTTTCCCCCTGATTTCGATGTAGATGTGGAAAGGTATGATTTGCAAGAATAATAGATGATAATGGAAAAAGATGAAATGCCTGCATTTTTCCTACCAGGTCTATGGGTGCAAAGCTAATATTCAGATTTAGCACATACATTAATATTAGGGATGTGTTGATAAAAATAATTAAAAAAAAAACAAACCTCAAAACTGGTGTAGTGGAAGGTTTCCCTGCCCATGGCAGCGGGGTTGGAACTAGATGATCTTTGAGGGTCCCTTCCAACCCGAACCATTCTATTATTCTATTCTGTGATTCTATATGATACAGATTAATTCTATTATATTCCATATCACTTTTAGCTTTTCATTTCCCTGTAAACAGAGAATAGCAATACTAACACGACCACTAACACCAATCAGAAGTCCAGTAACTAGTATTTTGATATTGTGCATTCAGCATTAGGAGAGTTTAAAGTTAGTTAAGTTAAAGGGATGCTGATGTTCTCTAATGCAAACATACCTGTTGAATGATGTGATCTAGGCTTACCTTCTTTCTCAGTTTTTTTAATACAGCTGTAAATCTGAGAAGCTCGAGTGTGTGTGGCAGTCTGTCAAATAGTTGCTAGAGAAACACCATTTGCTTGAAAAATATTGTGTGAAATGTGCTTAATTCCACTGCTAAGAAATAACACCAAACTCTGAAATCCTGTATGAGACACTCATTCTCCAGTCCATTTGTGTATATAATTGCAAATATACAGGAATGGTGAGATTATCCACTGCAACATATACTCAAAAGGAAATGCCTTTAAATATTTCTTAATAATTCTTAGCATTAAATATTTTTTTTTTAAATTATGTTGGACATCAAGCTGATGTTTTTATAGAAGTATGTGTCACAACCACAGGATCTTACTCCTCTTTGGTAACATTTTTCTTTTACCTATGTTTTAGGGTTTTTTCCCCAGGTGCAGTACTTTACATTTGTCTATACTAAATTTCATCCACTGTGAGAGTTTACAGTCAAATCATCCTTCCACAAATCGGGGAAAATCATGACAGTGAAGGATGTCTGAAGCATGTGCCAGAAAAGTTCACTTAAGAGTGTAATTTTTTGTGACAGAAGTAGAGTTCAGAAGCAGGTACTTTCTGCAGTAGGTTTTCCATCTCTGGCAATGGGCAGTTATACAGATTATATTTTTTTCTTTGGAGCAGTAACTCTTGAAATGGAATAAGTACCAAGGGAATGCAGATTCACAGCCACAGTTTTTTGCTTTTTTTTCTTTTTCCTATTTAAAAAATATAAATGAAAAGTACTATTTTCAGCATTTCCTTTTAATTTATAGCAGTTCTTCAACAGGATAATAAATACCAAATTATTTACTTCAGAGGATTGAGAGGATTACTTAGTTAATGTTTAAAAGCACTTTGAAGATAAAAAGCACTATTGAGCTGCTTAAGACTTACTGAATATTTAATTATCTAAAGTTCCCATTCTCCCCCCTACAGGTTATTTCTATGTAGGGGAGAGTAAACTCTGAGCTTCATATCATGACTTTCAAAGCCAGACTTTCTAAATATTATTGGTTTCAAAAATTTGCTTTTTTAGTGGCCTGAATCTGATTCCTTTGAAGTCAATGGCAAAAGTCCAACAGATTCCACTGAAGTGTGGCGTAGCTGTTCAGAATAAACAAGTTGAAACAATGGTTAGAAGCCCTGTCCTCATTATTTATGGTTTGTCTTACTTAGCATGTATATATGTATATGTGTGAAGATATATGCGTACGTATATATGCTCACATGCACATACATATATATGTACACACACAGAGATGGTGGTTTGTAGATGAGTAAGATATGTTTTTAATTTGGGACTTCAGGTATAAGGAACTCATTCCTTCATGAAGAGCCATTTCTAGAGAGACACACTGACCTTGCTGGAAACTTCCAGAGGCAAAATGGATCCCATTACAAGACCTGAACAGAACTGATGAATGATCTCAGCAACAGTGGGGAAAAAAAGCTCTTGAAAAGGCTCTACCTGGCTCCTGTACTCTGGCCATCTCACAGCTAATACAGATACCTCATACGACAAAATGGAGAATAAGGAAAGAGTTTCTGAACCCAGCATTTGGAGTCAGCCCTTGTCCACGACGACAGAATCATTGAAGGTAATCACCAGTCTTTCCTTCAGTATCTTAATTGTTAAAAACATTCTAAGTGATCTGAGTAATGTAAATGTTACTGTGTATGCTGAGGACAGGAATCTCCCTTTGGACTAAGTAATTTGGGAAATATTGTTGCACACATATCAGATCTGTACTGTAGAAGACATCAGTCCTTCAAACACCAATACATGTACTTAATTTTGCAAACATTAAATACCTCTTGATTCTGGTATGACTGATTAAGAGTCAGATGTTAAGTATTTGTTGATACTAGCATAATTATGCCTTAAATTCATCAATATGTGCTCTTTGAGAAAAAATCATGAGAGTTATATATTTAACTGGAGTTTATAATTGATTCCTCCCCAAGATGAAGAACAGTATCTCAACCTGAACTCATTTAATTTTGACCTTTTAATGTGCTACAGCAGCATACTATCTTACGCTTTTAGCTGCGTTGGCTCTTAAATCAGGGTCTAGATGTAAAAGGTCATGCTGAATTCTTGAGTTACATTTTCAACAAGAACCACTCAAGTTTTTTCATTATTAATACTAAGAACATGCAGGTATCATAACAGGAAAGAGCAATGAATTGAGAGGGGATCTGATTAACAAATTGGTCTCTGTATACCCTATTCCATTTCCAAGCATACTCTAATCTGATGACAGGAAGCACAGCTAAAGAAGTGATGGTTAAAACACAATACAATGAAACAAAAAATTAGTCGATCCTTCTAGTGAGAATGTAAATCTTGAGTTAAAAATGAATGTTTGGCCCATGTGTGTCAGACGTTTCCAAAGTACAGAAGTTAATTATAAGTTTATGGTTTTATGCTTCTACAATATTCCTCTCCCACAGGATCTCATGAAATATGTGTGTGTTTACAGGAAATTGTGGAAGTAGTGACTCATCTTTTCAATAATTTACACAGGATAATTTCTTGAAAAGCAAGATCAGCAGGGGCTTTTTTTCCTGATTGCAAAGGATTTGGTTAGCTACCTCTGGATGCTCTCAAAACAAGGAGAATTTTCAAAGGAGAATCTAAGTGACATTTGCTCTTTGTCAATACAGTTTTACTGCTAGTTGCTTCAGTCCTCTAAACCACAGCCTTATATCTGTTACTAGGATTTTTCAAAACTTTGTTTCTGACTGATGTTATATTTTCCAAACACTGTTGTATGTAAATGTCACAAAATGCTCCCAACCCATAAAAATCACTCAGGTTTCCCAAGCTCTTCTTGGTGTGTGTGTACCTATTCTTTGTAGGCCACAGTGTATTTGAGAGACTGAAGGAAAGCAATGTCCAATGCCTCTAAAAAATGATTCAAACATGAATTATATTTTCTATCCTCGAATACTACAAAAAGGAATGGAATGATGTCACCGAGCAAAATTGAACATTAAACATTGGGACGCTGCTAAGTTCCATTTAAGTGCACCGAGGAACAAATAGGCTGTGTCAGAAAAAGCTTTTCACACATACACAAAATTAACTGAAACCCACTCCACTTACCAGCCCAGTGAGGCAGCGCAGTGAAGCCCAGGAAAATGTGATGCTCCTTCTGACCGTTCTCTGTATCAAGCTCTTGAGTAGAGGCTCAGCACCAACAGACAGCAGTTCTACTCAGGTTCTCTGCTTCTATGCTGTCAGCTGTCCACGTAACAATGTTCCCCCCCAACCCCAGCCTCTACCGCCAAGTGTCTTTATAGCCAGATGTTGACACAAGCTGCCAATCAGACCACAGTACACCCTTTCAGCTGTTTCAGGTACCATTCTGCTGTCAGTTGTTGATCCACGGCCCACACCGACGCTCATTACACTCAGATCCTCTTTGCGTTGTCATGTCAGCCATGGCTCATTATGCTCAGGCCTTGTTTTCCAATGTTCTCTTGGCATGACTCATTATATTTGGTCACTCAGCCCTCAGTCAAGGCAAAGCCATGATGCTACCATGTCAATTGAAGGATGTTTTCTATATACCTCCACTCTGGGGTAGTTTTCTATATCCTGTTTCCGCATCCCAAATACTGGAGCTGCTTGTGGATGGTCTAATCCATTATGTAAATGACAAGACCCATTTGGGATCCTCCAGTTCACAGCTGAAAACCATAGCTCCAAGGGGAACATGAATAACATGTAAGCAATACGGTTATGATGCCATTTTTCCTTGGCTGCGTCCCCTGTTGCAGGACCTGCAAGAAGAAAGGGCATAGAGTTGCCACAACAGATAAAACATATCTCCAGGATATCACTATAATGATGTCAGAAACATAATGAACTTTCAAGTATTTCTTATAGACAGCCCTGCAGAACCTAACAATGTTTTCATAATGAAGAAAATTCAGGAGCTTTGTTGCTAAAAAATAGAGCAGGTGCTTGCAAATGCTCAAACATAACATGATGTCCAGCATAATGAATATGTTAAATGAATAGCCACAGGATACAGAAAATGTTCTACAAGTCTGCCCCATTAATCTTCTAAGAGAGTGAGAATCTACTACAACACTGAAATTTTCTTTTGGGATTTTCTGATTTAAAGCTTATTGTAGTCTTTATTTCATTCTGAGCCTACAAATAAGTAGCTAATGAAATTCGACTTTATACGCAGAGGGTGAAATACATAATATTAGTACTCATCAATTAAAAAAATAAAATGAGTACGTGTGCATTTTAAAAGTATGTATGTAAAAAGTACATTTCTGAACTGCAGAAGTATTTTAAATTCTTGCAGTGACTTGTATGACCTTCTCATCAATATGCCCCACATGAATAATGCAGCCACCCCAAACTCATGCCGTTAAAAATCATAATAATTGTCTGACATGCACATGCAACATTACACTGGGGATCAGTTTGGCCCAGAGCATTCCATTAAAACACAAAGTGAGTTTCAAATGTATATGTTAAAATGAAACATCAGCTATAATGAAAAAGGAAGCAGAACAGAGTAGTCTTTAGGTATTAGTAAGCATTTTCCTTTAGAAAACATGTCGCCATGCTTGTACTATACACAATGCCATTCCATATTTGATGTACAATCAATCCACATTTTATTTTGCTTTTAAAATTATCCTATGAAAAGTAGAAGGCAATCAATGTACTGTGCTCTAGAGAGATGGTGGTATTATTTGAATTGCTATTGCTGCTTAATACTTAGTTTTCAATAAAAAATATGGTCCATTGTATTAGCTACCATGCAAGTACTTTGGAAAACATGGCCCCTAATTTAAAGTTCAGCATCTCTGTTGAAATTATGAAGCTTTGATAAGCTTAGAAAAAAAACAGGTAAAACTGATTAGAGTGTCCTGATTATTATTTGTTCTTCATATGTTACCCCTGAACATTTGGAGATTGAGATCACTCCACCATCTTGGCATTCTCATACCAGTTTACATAGCAGAATACCTAAGAAATCGTTCTATTGGAATGAATGTTTTTTGAGTGACTCTAAAGACTTTTGACACTGCACAATAGAGTATTGGCCTTTACATAGCTTAAAAAGATTGTGTGCATTACACTCTGCAGAGTTCAGCCCCTTACATTAGCAGTGAGGAACTCAGTCACGGCAAGATGAAAACTAAAAAACTACTAGTGGGTATGTTTGCCTTTTACCAAGCACAAAATCTGTCCCATAGATGTCCTTGACAAGAAAAGTGTATTTCAAAGTGTGTAAGAGGCAAAGCAAGAGTGGATCAATGATTGGAGAAGGTAATTTAAAATTTTCAGAATTCTAGACATGTTTTGTCTTGACCAAAGAGTGCAGGTGAAAGTTCTATTAATGCATTTGTGTAACTTTAGTGGGGTTACCAGTGAGGAAAGTGGTTGTCCCTGACATCAGATGCACATGGAATTTTTAGTGTGTCTGTGAAAGTCTTGTGAGGCAGACTTTTATTCTCAGAACACGATAAATATACCCTTTGCATCCTATGTCTATAAAGCCATCTTGGCTACTGTGTATATCGTTATTTTTAAATCTTAAATATTTATTCTTAAAGCATTTATTGCATAAAATGAGGACCTACATTTGTGCACTTTTCTGCTCTGTAGGTATTTATTAGTTAAAGGAGGCAGCCAATGCTTCATGACTTGCCAGTCTGTGTGAAGCTTTAAGGACATTTCTATTAAAGTAACGAGCTGAGGTTTTTATACATGTGCTGCAACTAATTTTATGTAGTCTCATAGTTTTATGTTAAAACTAGATTTTTAGTCCACTTATTCTGCACTGACTGAAACAAATTTACTCTTTCATTTCCTTGCTTCCTCCTTCAAATTAGAATATAATAAACAATTTCTTAACTTTCTGACAGAAAAAGGGCAGATTTTATATAACAAAGCAATACAAAATTGTTCTTTTATACACCTGATTTCAGCCTGTAGTGAATTTCATAATGAAGTGGTAAACAGGGATTTGGAAGAGAAATACAGATGGGTCTGTTACTAGCGTTATAATATTGTTGAATATGAAAAGTTTCTGAAAGTTTCCATCATATATAATTACAGTACTTACAAAAGCATTTCCCAACACAAAAAAAAGCTAAACTTAGTAGCAGCCAACCTGTCATTCTGCCTCCTTTTTCAGCCTTCCTGCTTTTCTTGGAGGTCATTTTTAATGAGTATGTACAAGCACCTGAAAAATCAGGTGCATAAATTAAATACCAATTAAGGTAGGTTTTTTCTTAAAAAAAAAAAAAAAAGAAAAATTTAATTACTAGTTTCTGTATATAAGTCCACTCATTATCATGCAGTATGCCTGCATGTTTATTACATAGCAATTACTGAAGCTCCAAAGTGTTGCAATCCTAAAACTGGATATAACATGAAGCAAAAGAATTTGCTTTCAAATTTATATGTCAGTGGGTACAGTTGAAAGAATGTTATCACGATTTAATATAGCAAGTGCTTAATTATTTCTGTATAACATTTCCTCCCCATTTAATATCACTGTCTATCTGGAGTGCCTGTTGACCTAGTTTTGAATTAATTGCAATGAGAATACAAAATTGCCTTTAAAGCAGTGAATTTTTTTTCACTGGATTACCCATGACAGTTGAAATGGTGAATTCATAATTGATAAACTTTGTTACCATCATAAACAGCGAACTGGCATTATTACCCAAAATGTTTCAAAACAATAATGGCCTCAGAAAATATACAGATTGTTGAGAATAGGACTCTGTAGAAAATATCACATTTATTTATAAGCCAGAAAGAAATTTAATAACTACAAATACAAAATAAAATGTCTATGTATTTAGGTATTAACATATTAATTATCCTATGAAGTGCAATCAGGTGATAGCCATGTATTTTAGGCAACTTTGTTGGGGTTTGACTGAGTAGCATAATCAACATTTGGCATTATACCCATAAAACAAGGGGAAGTGTTTTTCTTTCCATCAAATAAAGAACACAAGATAATAAGATGATGAAAGATAATGAGTTTAAAAAGATCTGTTTACTGTAAACAATCTCACTCCAACAAATCACAGACTGGGTACAATAAGTGTAGATAGTCGCAATTGCAATGCAGGTGTTTAGATGCCTGGACTCCACAGTGGAATCTGAAAACGTAAGTGAAATGCCATGGATATCTGCAAGAGTTAAAAGGTAGGCTATGAGCCTCCAATTGGAATTTCAATGTGATGAGTAAATTATCCAAGAAGGAAATGCTGAGGTGAATATAATTTCTAACCTTTCATAACTGTTCAGTAAGGACCAACAAATAGTATCTGTCTCCAGTATATAGCCATTTAATCTTTCTTTTGAAAATTTCAGGTAGGTTTATTCTTTGTTTAAAATTTAACCACTAGAGCAGAACAAAAAGAATACAACGTGATAGTGACAATGGTCCTTTCATATAACAACCTTTGGTCCAATTCTTCAGTCACCTTTTGGGAACTTACCTCCCACTGAAATCCAGGGGAGTTATGTATCTAATTACTTTTGTTAATATGATGGCTATAAATCAGAACACTACTTAGAATGTTAAGACCTAAAATCAAGGTCCTCCTCTGCCTGAGGGGATTCAAACCCAGAATCAAAATACCAGTCACTCATGTGTAGAGTATAGGTACCATCAGATGATATCAGGATTTTGTATAGTGGTATCAGTTTCATCAATTTTGAATCAATTTGATCATGGTGTCATGAATTTTAATGCCAATAAGATGCACAGATGGAAACTGAAGTCAGCAGATAGTAAATACTCCCAAGGACTTGTGACCTCTGTTGTGCTGTTTTATTTTTTTTCAGAAACATCTCTCAATGTAAACATTAGAGCAAATGGATAGCAATTAGGTTGCTGCTGACATCTCAGAATACAGGATACCTGCATACAATTTAAGTAATATACAGACTATAACTTATAGCATTAGAGACACTTACTGTATGCATTTCATTCAGCACTGTAATAGCTATGGACTGTATTCAGCACTTGCTATCAAAAATTAACCTCAGCTAACGGAATATTATTTGCCTCTTTCCATTTCATTATTCCCCATCATTTGTTGTTGGTACCTACACTATTAGCACCACATGAATCACCTCAAAGTAATTTAATCAGCCAGTTCTTCTGTCACTAAATATTGGTCAACTCAGGCTGCATTGGTATAAAGTGAAAGCATAATTTAGCTCAATGAGTGAAAATTAAAGGACATGATGCTTGTAACATAGATTGCATTCTTCTTGTTTGGACTTCGGGTTGGTTGCCTTCAGTAGGTCTTTTATCATGCATAGCTCACATTGATGACAAGGGTTAACAGCGGCCATTAGTAACTATTAGTGCAATATGGCTCATAGATACCACCCACTGTCAACTCTCAGACCCGCTATTACTCTCCATAAAATTACTTTCAAGTATGTAGGTCAAGCATGCCAGTATTGTCATGCTCCGCCATGGACAGTCCATTATCTGCAAATACATAATAAATATTCAGGACTTTGTTTCCAAAAAAAAAAAATCAATGTGTGTTTTTTTTATTGCCAGTGTTTTCTATATAGCTGGATAAAAGAAGGACTGAAGACAGAAATTTATGAGAATATCAAGGAAGAATGCAACATAAGTCAAAATTCTGTACAGACTGACAAAATCGTAAGATCCTGTATGATGAAACTTGTATGTAAGACTTTACTCGTTAATGTGAGAGGTTATCTGGTGGTTTGTTGGGGAAAAAAAAAAAAGAACTGTGAAGATGACCTTAGACACTACCCAGCCACATTATGTAATTTTTTTTTTTTTTACAGTTCATTTATAGACTTGTGCAAAGACCTGTACACTGCAAAATACAGTGAAAGGTACGTATGATTCCTCTCTTTACTTGGTCCTTTGATCTGTCAAAAAGAGGGTGAAAAATGACATTTTGCACCAGGTAGCTAATTCCTTCGTTAGTTAGGGCTGTTCCTGCCCATTCCTGCAGGTGTTGTATTTCTGGAGCTGAATATGCAGTACTGAGCAATTTCTGTTGCTTTTGGCTATAAAATAAATGGTAAACAACCAAGCCCATGAGGGATGAGTATTTCACCACTATGAGGCATTTTTCATTAACCGCTGAGGGTTTTTTTTAACCTTTAAAACCTGTAAGGCAATATTACAGGGAAGTGGGATTTTGAAAGCGTGGTGCCGTAGATGAACAAAATATACCCTAAAGACTTTATGCAGATGTTTTGCACCTATATATATATATGTAGCATTGAGATAGTATCTGTTCTATGTAACTAACTGCAAATTATTGTGTGATGAACAAAAATAAATAGGGCATCCTTAAAGAGCAAGCTGTCAACCAGACAGCATCTTATTTTGTTATTGTTTCTGTCAAGACACTAGAGATACTAATAATACTTAGAAACTTAATATTGGGGGTTTTTTTTTGACAATTTAAATGAAGGACACTTAATTTGTGAGACAATTGGGGCATCAACAATATTAAATTCATCTAAACAATGGTATTACGTAGTCAGTGATTTAAAAGACTAAGAAAACCACGTTTCTCTTATATAGTTTTTTTATAGAAAATGTTAATGAAAATTGGACTCAAACATTTCCTGAGACCAAAGTGTTTTACTTATTATTTCTTTTGGATTTTTTATCAGCGAGGAAAAAATGCGTATGGTTACTTTAACTTGTTTTTCTGTCCAAAGCTGTCAGTCAACTTTTGGCAGCAGGGACTGTTAGGCAAATGACTAGCACCTTCATTGCATTTTTGTGATCACATAGCAGGACTCAGGATATTAAAGGCAGATGAAGCAGAGAAGCTGAAGAGGCATGGTAGATGAAGGATTTTCCCAGCAGATTTCCGGGAAAATAAGACCAATGTAATAGAAAGAAGCTGTCAGGATATCAAAGTAATTTTCCAGGTTTTGTTAGTGTCTTTAGGAATACAATTCTGATAGTTCTTGTAAACAGGAGACAAAAATGTCTAATTATTTCCACATCAGTCCTTATGTACAAGTAATCCTCTCTGCTTCAGGTTTTTGTGAGTTTTTTTGAAATAGTGAATCTTAGTCCTTCTGAACTCTCCGCTTCATATAGAATACAAGTGCAAGACCTAAGCTTATTTTCATGATAGGAAGTACAGAATTCTCTTTGCTTAAGGATGATGATTTTTTCTGAATATCTTTATATGCAGTAGCAAAGAAAATAATGTGTAGAAGGAAAAAAAAAAAAATGAAGATGATCTGTATCATTCTACTGATTCCACAGCTCCAGATGGTAGAATACTGCAAATGATGTGAACTCTGATGAAGAATCTCAAAAGGAAGCATTTCCTTACCAGGTATGCCTTCATATCATACCACAGATCGATATGATACTTACCAAGAACAAGAGTACAGGCCACAAAAGTTAGAGTTGCAAGTAGATATTGTCTGTGGTTTTCTCAGGTCTCCTCACAGTTTACTAGGATGTTGGCATGTAACTAGAAGCAGAAAGGCACTTGCTTCTCTCCCCTAAGTATGGAATTCCTGTGTCTTTTCTGTTTGTCAGTTCCTAAAAGGGGTAAGAGGAAAGTGAAAATGTGGCATCTCTGGATGCTGCATCTAGGATAAAGTTTAGTATAGTTATCTATGGGCACTATTGAAATACAAGATGTTTGTAGTTTTTGAGAGATGTAATGGATGAGAAAGCTGATTTGTATGTTATGAACATAAATTTAAAGACAAATAATGCTTCTGCCCCCAGTGGAAAAGACATTAGAAACCTCAAAATCTTCAAGTATTTACCTGAGCTTCCATCCTTCACTCTGAAGTCAACTAAATGAAGTCAACATATCTAACAATATAGATATGCTGCCAAGTGCCAGAAGAAAGTTTGCTGGCAACTAATGAATAGCAAGAGAAGATAAAAATCCCAGGCAGCAGTAATGGTTCTCAAATAGTTTTGTGTGAAACAGAAATGCTCTAAGTAAGAATCTTGAACTTTAAATTTGCAGTTTAAATGTGCATTATTGGGAAAATCTATAGCATTTTGTGGGAAGTAATATAGCTGTTCCACAACTAACCTTTTAAAAAATTATAACACTGGATTGTTCAAAATACTCCAGATTTTATATCCATGCTTTTGCATTTTATATTTTGAATTTTCAATTCAACAAAACCGTGTAAAATCAAACATCTGAGTATTTTAAAAGCTATATATATCAAAATGAAACTGATATTTTTGTCTCTGAAAAGAGCACACTTAGGTCAGGATAAAAATCCGAGCGTTTTCATCAGTTTTTTTCCAGAATTGATAGCAAATTGATTTGTTATATCTGCACAGTCCCTGTCTTACATGTTTATGTGATCAACTCAGCTTTGGAGGTTGTAGTGTTATCATATACAGACTATTTGGGCATTGATGTGTATGATTGCCATGCCTTTATCATTAGTTACCTTCTCTAGCCTTTCCATCATCCACAGATTTTATCAGAAATTTTTTCTATTCACTTTTACCTCGTTGGTGGAAGTACTGAGTAGCTTCAGGACTTATACTGATACCTGAAGAATTCCACCAAAAATGTTTTTCTAGTCCATCAATTAGTAAGTTTTTATTTAGTGCAAGATCTATAGATATTTTATTGTACCAATTTACTATCAGATTATCTTAGTACTGATTCAAATACTATACAAAGGCTGTTGTATCTGTTCAGTTACTTTTATTAGCTAAGTCAAATTTTGTTGGAGAATGAAATCAGGTAGTCTGACAAGACAGAAAACGTGCAAATTCAGTCCTGCTGTCTTTGTAAATATGGCTGACACTGTTTTCTACCTGTAATTTTTGTCAGTTGACTTCCATATTAGTGTTTCCATATTTTCTATAGGATTCATGCCAGGCTAACCAACCTGAAAAAAAAATATTTTCATCTCCTCTAATTATTTTTTTTTTCCCATAATGATACAGCATTGGCACTCTTTCAGGCATCTGAAATTTTTTGGTGGCACTAAGTATACAGTGATTTTTTGTACTCCTTAGTACATTCTTGTAAGTTTTTTGGGCAGGGATGCTCTGGGCATCTTGATTATAAAATATCAGTTCTAAGTAAATGTTGCCTAACATCTCTTTTGTCATACTTCCTCCAAAACACAGTACAAACAGGTTTACTGAAAGTTCATATGTTTTCTACCTCATCTTTAACAATTTCACAGTTTCTGTCTGAAAAGCTGTCTTGTCTTCTCTTTTCTCTCCTAATAATAGATTAAAAGATCCTCCCTATATTCCTTTTAAATTGTTAGCCATACATTTTCCTAATGTCTTATCAGCAGCTCCAGATTGATTTCTACTGCTATTGATGGTTTTCCTATTTTTGATATATTGACTTGTATTAAAAGTTGCTGCCTTTGACCAAGATGAGTTTTCATCACAGTTGAAGCCATAGTTAAAGCAATTATTTTTGTGTTGTACTGATTATCTTGGCCTTCCACTATTTCATTTTATGGATCTTACAATTGAATAATTTTTCATTGACTTTTTTTTTGTAGTGACTTTATGCATAATTTCCAGCAGCTTAGGCAAGTTGCCACCGGTAAGGATCAAGGATGTAAAAGCATGGACGAGGCAGTCTTCCTTCCTACGTTAATCCTGCCCAACAAAGCATGGTTTCTCTGTCACATGATAGGAGAGAAGCTGTATCCTCTTCTTTGTCTTGCTTTTAAAGAAATGAGGCAATGATCACTGTTTCCCAGGCAAAAAACAACCTCCTATCTTGAGAGTAATCCATTTTAATCCATGATCTTGAGGGCCAAAATAGTTATTTTGAGTTGGGTAGAGTTCTTTTTTTTCTTTTTATTCAGTAAAAATATCTTTATCGACATATACATGATACTTTCAACGTGTATCTTCTAGTTTATGTAAAAATATGTTTCTTTTTTTATTTACACACATTATTGACAGGCATTTTGAAAGGAACTCATCTCACTTTCTAGTCTGATAGTCTGTAATAGATTTCCACCTTGGCATTGTTATCATATTCCTTTAGATGCATTTAAAACCTATACTTCTGATTTATCAGTAATTCTAAAAAAGATAGATGTAGAATGTTGAATATATATAATATTTCTCCTATCTTCTTTT
Organism: Tauraco erythrolophus; assembly: GCF_009769465.1. NCBI lineage: Eukaryota > Metazoa > Chordata > Aves > Musophagiformes > Musophagidae > Tauraco > Tauraco erythrolophus. Next base: position 17,497,955 of record NC_141473.1, on the reverse strand, counting down.
CTTTTACATAGTCTACCTTTTTGAATATGCAATAGCCAGTTATACTAGCATTCAAGCCATTAAATCATCACATCAAGTCTCAGGAATGCCAGTTATGTCCAATTATTTTTTCCACAATGAGAATTTCCAGTTCCTTTTGGTTCTTATGGAGCCTCATAGGACTTGCATGTAGGCAACTGAAAAATGTCAGCTTAGGCTAATATACTCATATGTTATTTGAGAGCTCACCTGAAACTGGAATTGTATTCTGTTTGCCTCCTTACTTCATAGCATTGATTATTTAGTGCCCTCCCAGCTGCATGAACCAGTCTCCAACTGCTTGTATGATGTCTCACAAGAATGTGACTGACAAACTTAAGCTTTCTGCATCACACCAGTTCCACTATCAACAGTAAAGTTGCTGTATTTTCACTGCTGGGCAATCCTTCACAGTGTGGAACACATATCCTCTCCCCGTCATGATGTCTGCTTCAAAAATATTTTGATTACCGATAGTTCAGATCAGTTCAGAAACCTCTGAAGATGAAGGGGGTTCCCAGCACTGATAGATCACTAAGACAGTGGAAGATACCAGGGCTTACGAAAAAATGCACTGATGCACAGATACACAGTGATATTTGAAAATGATGTAATAACCTTTTAAAAAATGTACACAGTGTGTAAAAACAAGCAAAAAAAAATCTAAAGTCTCTCACTCTCAGACTCTCTTGGAACGCATCACAATTTTTCCTCTTACAACATTCACTTCCAAAGCTCTCTAACTGCTTCACGCTCCTTCTAAACATGAGTGGCTGATGGCATTTGCCCTCAGGCCAAACATATCTTTGTCTTGGCACTTCTTTTGTTTTAATGTGCTTTTTGAGAGAATGATACTTCTGCAGAAACTGCAGCAGAGAGGATGTTAATGCATTTTTCAAACCTCCTCAGATCCTATAGCTTACCCTTTGCTTTCTGCTACCTCTGTCAAGTGCCACATTGCGTAAACAGATGATCAATGTGTTCATCTCATGGCAATCCTTTTCACTATTTGTTCGCATCTCATTAGTAAGGTGGGAAAGGCAGTGAATTTTATTTGTTAGTGTAGTTCAAATAATTATCAGCCTGCTTCAAGGCCCAGAATGAGTGCAATAATGCAAAAGGAACTCTCGTAATCTGACAGTCACTGTAAAAATCACGTTTGATATGTACTGTTTAATTCTTTATGCGATTAAGACCATATAGGATAGGAAATGAAAACTGATTTCAAACAGAGCTTGATATTCTCCATTCAGGTAACTATTTCATTAGTACCACATAGATCTGAAAACTTCAGTATCTTCCTATCAGCTCTTCAACCTTACACATTAAGTGTTACAGCTTATCTTCAGGTAGTCAAGAGTCTCAGCTGCAATTGCTCTTGTGTTGCCTGCAGTGTCCAGTTCTAGGGTCATCCATGTTCACCATCATATTTGCAGTCAGTGCCATCCTATTTTTCTCTCCCTTACATATATGATCCAAAGCCTGTTAAAAACAGTGGAAAGGCTGTAATCAGCTTCATTGGGCTTTCATCGTTCATAGCCAGTGTCTCCTGTCACTACAGGCTTGTCACCAAGTTATGTAAGCACTGTTGTCACTAATACAAAGAAATTCCTTTGAAACAAACCCAAGAAATATCTATGATCAAATTCTACAAAACCTTATTTGACCAGTTGGTATTCTCAATCAAAAAACTATTCTCACTCTGAAGACCTACCACTTTGCCAGATAGGCAAACGAAGGCAGTGAGTTAGCTTAATAATTTGTACAATAGTTTATGTTAATGTAAAGCCACATTATTGGTGCCCTTTGCTCAAGTGCAGAGAAGAGAGAAAGATTTTTGCAGGATAGCGATTACTCCTTTCTTATATCATCTGTTGCTTTTTTGAGTTCCAGCAAGCCACAGTGAAAGATGTTACTGAAATAAAGCTCAATGGAAAGAAAGTATTAAGTTGTCTTTCCCTTTCCTATTTAAAAGCTAGATCTGGAGCCCCAGGGACCTCGCAAGACAAAGCTCACCAAGGCGAGTTTAGTTCTGGTTTGGTTTTTTTTTCTGGACTAAACTTGATTGGCTATTGGGACAACATGTTATTATATTTTGAAGTGTTAAGAGCTTTTCTCAAAATACTTGGAAATGTATGATTTTTAACTGTGCTACTGTCTTTACGACCCTAAAAGGTCACATCTATTATATTCTGCAGTCAAAGCAGCTCTGCAGGGAATCTTATCTCTGACATATGCCAAATTATGCAGAATCTCATCCATCTAATTGCACATCATGTACAGTGACTTTTAAAGAGTATTTTTAGGCCCCGAGACTGCTACTAACCTTTAAAAAGTGCTCAATCTATTTGTTGTGCCACCTCTTATCACCTGTTTAATTTTTGTCTTGTATGACTATTAACTTCAAAGAAAAAGAAAAAAGAAAACAAACAAACAAACAAAAACACAAAAAAAACCCAACAAAAACCAGCTCAACTGATTTCTTTGTGTATAAGCACAGAAAAATTTGCACCATCCATATTCAAGTGAAAGAGTCTCCTCTCTAAAAGATCTTGTTGTTATGGCTCACGCAAAGTGCACCTACGGCTTAATTACAGTGCCATCTTTTACATGAAGTTTGAAGCTATTAGCCCCTTCATGTAGTATTTCCTTAAAAGATTCTCTTGCATGGCCTCAGTGGGTTCTTGTACTGTTAAATATTAACTTGTAGGACTATGTTTTGCATGGGTATTTAAACTATCATATTGATTTTGTCTGTGTGTAAAAAGTGCTGAAATATACATTTAGTTCTGAAGGAATCTTCAATGGGATTAAAAGGAGTACATAGTAGATTATGAATTTCAATGGCATCTGAGTTCTTCACCAACAGAATTTTCTGTAAGAGTCTCTGCCTGTATCTTTCCTGCGCTTTTGAGAAATTTTAGGAACTAAACTTCAACATGTAACAAGGTGTTTATTAATGCAATTTATACTTTTAAGGAAATTAAATGTGCATATGGATTTCATTTGTATAAAATATTCACAGGGAGTTGATAAACTACTATAATTTTCTAACCAGTTTAAATTGACTTCCTTTTTCCACAGCCTCTGCAAAACAAAAATTGCTGTATATACCACACATCGAAATATTCTCCTTCATACTTGAGGTTGCCGATGAAAACAGATTCCTCAACATAATAGTTGCCTATCAAAAATTGTCGAGTCACTTCCAAATCCATGAAGCCAAGCAAAGTTTACATGGAATATGATTGCAAAAATTTTGATCACAGACACAATATGAAGACTTTGTATTTAAAAAAGGAGAAATGGTTTCTAATGTATCATGTTACCTGCACCCCAAACAGACCAACATAAATATCTGCAGGAGTCTGTGAGAGTTAGAGTCTAAGAAGCTTGCATAGCTCAAGTAGAATGTTTCATCTGCATTAATTCTTCCTTACCTTTGTGCATGACAATCCATAGAACCAGATTTGTGGGGTTTTTATTCTGTCATGAGTAGATGGATTTTTATTTTTTTTTTTTTGTGCAAGTTTAGCAGGAGTGGAAATACTTCAAAGCGTTCGTAGTTTGGTTTGTTAATATTAATCCCTAATATACTTAACTTCCATACAATGAAACAAAATAACCATAAGGTCCTTTGTGCTAGTAACTGTTTTGACTGAGGTGCAATTTGGGAAAAAAACTGCATGTAATTCAGTGTGGGTCTCAATGTATTCGTGTGATTTCATACTCTATAAATTAACAAACGACAATACTCTGCCCAACAACTTCATCGACTAAGACGCTGTGGAGAAAATGTTAAGCATTCTTTTTCCTAAAAAAATATCATGTGGTTAACCAGGACTGAATAGCACAAACTATAATTTGAAACATATGAAAATTCTTAGGTACATACACCAATTCATACAGTAAGTTCTTCCTAACACCATTTAGGATTTCCCAGTGTTATCTAATTTGTAAGAAGCCCAGCCATGTACAGCAATTTAAGTTGTGCAGAAGCAGAGCATTTGCCATGTTGCTTCCTGCAGACATGGACAATACAGAATACATGGACAATAGGCAGAAAAGTGTACTGTTCAGAAATGTGAAGAGGATAAATGTTTTTGTGTGCTATTTATGCTCATTTTACAGTGAGTTCATTCAGACTGGAATACATTTAAGTTCATAATTTTAGAACAACTAAAAAGAAAGATCCTTCCTCTTAAAGCCCCCCAAAAAGGAATAAGTACAAGGGTAAAGGGTGACATGATATGGATAATAAATATCACTGTATGTGTGACTACTGAGCATCTTTAAAGGCAAACAGAAAAATCCACATTAAACATCAAGACTCCCTAGATTCCCCTGATTACTGTATTTGGTAACGAGATGTCTGAACTTCTGATCCATCCTAAGAATGAACGAACGAGTAAAGTCTTTTCTTTCTACTTCCAGTAAAATAGTAATAGAAAATTCTTTCTTTAAGCTCACCTTGCTGCCTGACACATGAAGTTTTTTTCACCATCTTCCCATAGCACTGTACTGATGTGTGCTGTACCACAAAAACTCAGTTGTTCTTTCTCTTAAGGCTAATCTAAGTAGTACTTTTGTCTCTTAGCAGGCCCATACACTTCAGTGTGATCACTACCTTGCAGCAAGGTAAGATATGCAGGAGCACTATCTACCCTACAGTAACACAGAAACTGTAAAAAGATTCTGTCACCACAGGAATATCTTAGTACTCCACAGTGTTGTGAAGATAACTATGGAAAACATATTTTGTAGTGCACAGTCCGATTCTGAGCGATGTTGCTCTTCCAGCTATTCCTGAGTTCAATGGGTGCTGTCCCATATGTGTTTTCTTTAAAGTACTGTTTAACATCTAAATAATCAAGATAACAGTGTCCAGAAGTGTTCCTGTTCCAGACAGCCAATATTTTCTACTTTAGGACTGATTTATTTTTTTTTTGCAATGCAATATTTAACTGTTAAAAACATCTTTTATTTCCATATTAAAACCATATAATTCTTCAGAAAAGCACGAACAACTCTACAGCTTCTATACTGGAGCACATCTGTATTTTTTTTCTTTTTTTATTCACGCAAATATAAGTCCAATAGTATTTCAGATGTATATACTTCTGGAAAATAACTGTTTAAAAGATTAATAGCTGTTTATTGGCTTGCTGTTTCTTAAGAAACATAATACCATACGTTTACATTGCAGGAGTTAATAAATGATGGCAAATTCCTCAAGGCATTATCAAACTGTGTGAATTTGTGTATCTGATCAAATATTTATTAGCTGCAGTCTCTTCCTACACTGATTTTTCTTTTCATTTATTGCTTTAGGCCTTACTGCGCAACACTAAGGTGATACTCATGGGCATATGCCCCCAAAAGAAAGGCAATCATTATGAAATACCGAGCTTCAAAACACAGGCTGCCTGAATTTTAATTTTTTGTTTTTCCTTTAAGTAAACTGCCATAATATTTAATTATCTTTCCTAGCTCATTTACTTGACCTATATAAAAATCAAACAGAAACAAAATTTCAATATCTAAGCAGAATAATAGATATTAATTTCTATTAAGTGACATCCTAAGCTTTTTATACTTATATTTAAGCTTTCCTCATTGCTGTATAATTCTACAGAATGTGATTTGCTCTGATTCTTCATTCAGTGTTTACTGTCTTGGTAAATGTCTGCTCTGTATTGTTTTCCTTTTCTATAAACACATTAGATGTGCAACAGATTCATTGCACTGAACTAGTCTGAAACTTTGGAACCTATAAATGTACCAATAAGGCTTGTGGGAGACCAACAGCTGAACAAAAATGAAATGTTAATGAAAAAGAAGGAAATGTGTGCAAATTTCCCTACCCCTTTGTTTCAACACTGAGCCACCGTTAAGCCTGGGTGCGATGCCTTGTTTCAATGCAGTTAACTCAGAGGAGGAGGCAACCTGTGCTGCGGATCCAGCAGGAACACAGTGTCCACTGTATTACAGGAGCACTAAGGAATGGTACATCTTCTATTTTCTCCGATGACCAATCCTTTTCGATTGAAATCTTTTCAAAAGAAAAAATAAGTGTTTTGCTCAGGAAAGTACCACATTCTTAGGTTTTCTGCATTGCTGTAGAGACATAAGAAGCTTGGAGGAACATGATTTCAATAGTTTCATCACAAGAAATGATATGCATATAGAGAAAACCAGAGACACTATCTTCTTCTTTGGTTCTCTTTAATGTTCCTCGTAGATTCTCTGTTTACCTCAGAGGATGTAGGCCAAAATAAGCCATGAGACACTGTGTAAATAATACACTTTATAATATCCCATGTTGTCTAAAACAGAGACATCTTTAGAACTAAGCTAAATTGACATACTGCTGCAGAATGCAAACAAATGCACGCAGGCAAAATAATTCTGAATTACGGCTTACAAGAATACACATTTCATAAAGAACAATAGGGAAAAAGTCTCAAGAGAGCACAAAGTCACAGACTTGAGATCTATGTATTTATTTAGATTCACACAAATAGATGAAGAGGTGCCTATGCTGAGCCCTAGGCATCCTTGACAATTATGAAAAAGCATAAGCAACATAAAGAATGAAACACCCTGCAGCAATCTCTGCCATCCACAGCACAGTGTACTAGACCTTACAGCAACAGGAAATGAAGAGCAACCATGCCTCCCTCGTTCCCTTTTTCCCCAAGCACCCTTCCAAAGAGGAACTTAGGTGCAGGACCACATGATGCATATACTATTGCTTTTTGGTTATTTCGTTGCTGAGATTTTATTTGCACAAGATAGATAAGTATCTCCTCTGTGCCGATGTACAGTCTTGTGTGAAATGTGAGAAATAATGGTTTCCATTTGATTTATTCTGTATTAGTGAACAAGAAATCCTCAGTAAGTAATCACTGACTAATAACTTGTTATAGATTCATATGCAATGTTTGACATGATATGCTGTCTTTTAATCTTTTTTCTTTGTACAATCAATCAAACATGCATATGGACAATTGATATAGCTAGAAGAAATTTAACATCAATCTCAAGATTCCTAAATGATATATCAAAGACAAAGAGCTCTAGTCTACCATATGAAACCAGTTTGGACAAATTTAAATTTTAAAATTAAAGTTGTTAATAAAACAGTAGTCATACTTACATTGTTCCATTAGCTTGGCCCTGGACACTGGTACAAAAGGGGCAGTATTTAGATATTAAGTGAGACTGTATTTCAGATTCTGAATAATCTAGGTCCTCTAAACCATTGAAATCATTGAAGTCCACAGCACTAGCCAAATATCTAAGTGTTGTTTTTTATAAGTCAGGAAGCTGGTTGATATACTGGTTGATACTTAAAGATATACTTTAAGTAACTCCATTAGGAGTTTCATTGAGAGAATGATTCTCTCTCATCTGTTAGCGACAGTTCAAATTTTACACGGAGCAGAATTTTCTGTCATTCTGTCCTGGGCAGTGCTCCTGTATGCTGATCCTTTTCCTTTGTTTACTCTTTCTTTCCATATTCTGAGAAAAAGCATGAGGGAACAATGTGATGTTTAATGTGACTGCATGAGGTTAAGTCAGAGATGTGTCTTTTTGTCCATTTGATTCTAAAGGCAGTCAGGTTTGGGTTTTGATGGGGACTTGGAGAAAGGTAACTACTGCACACATGCTGTGAAGGTGTCTGTTAAGATGAAGACTACTCCTTTTTCATCTACATACTTAACTGTGTTTGAAAACTACATAGAATGAGATTCGAGTTTTGAAAATTATTATCACCTGTTTAGTTAAAGCAGCCAAGCAGAAAGATTTGTAACAAAAATACTAGGGCTCAAGCATTTAGTATGAATGAAAATGTCTGAGTTTGAAAGCATCACAAGAAACAATGTAAAGGTTAAAAACAATAACCAAAAAAAAAGAGCCTGTGTTAATAAACAAGGAGCTGAGTGATAGCATCAAAACCAATAAACACTGAGGAATTTGGGGTTTTGCATCAAATCTAGAAGGGTTATGTTTCAATAGGGACACAGAACAGATGAATTGTTGACAGGCAACCTTCACTCTGAGTACAGAAAGATGGCAATAATTGCAGCCCATTGCATTAGCACTTCTCCCTTGTTATCCCTGCAGGAAGACAGACTGTACCCATGAGAGTATCCAAGATGAGGAGACAGTAGTGGTGGACCATAACCTGGCCTCAGAATGATAGAGGTTGAAGTAAGCAAGATTCCGAGGCAAAAGACTGTGTTATAGTTGTTTGACTTGTAAAAGAGTTAAATAGCCAGTCCAAAAAAACATTTAATTGTCAGAAACAAAAAGAAACCTAGGAGATGTAGCAAAGTCCTGCTACCAGCCATCACCTGTCCTCCATGCTTATACAAAGGATCTAGACCAGACCACAGAAATCTTGGCCAGACCAGAGATACACACGTATTGGTGCTCATGAATAAGGAAATAGAAGAATATGAGTAAGTGAAATCCAAGAGAATGAGTGTGAATTACTAGAATCTGTTTTGTTTAAAATAAATATCACCTTTCCCTTCCATGAGGTTTTATGCTGAGTATTGTTACATTAAATTCCTACAAAAGCAGGCACTTATTGTTTCCAGAGACATGTTTATATTTTATGAAGTGTGTTATACTTTTGTGTCCACAAAGGAAAGTAAGCCAAGTTTGTTTCCAATGTCCTTACTTTCTTTCTTTCTTTCTCTGAGATGCCAATGTGCTTTGCTTTTCATAGAGACGGAGAGATGGCAACTAAATTACTTTCTCCACTTGTTTGCATATGATACCTTGTCTCCAGGCAGATTACTCAAGGATTTACAGGAAGATTTTCTAAGGCAGAAATGGCAATTAGGTATCTAACTCAATTGAGAAAGCTACAATAACTTTATTGTAGAAATTGATGAACACTTGTTTTTGCATATTTTCTAATATAAGCCCATGTTTCTAATGAATGCAATGCTATAACTACTGTAAAAATGTTTTCACTCTTAAAGCTTACCTTCATCTATGCAATTGCAATTATAGAAGAAGCCTAAATAAGATGAGAGGAAAAGTAGAATTTGTGATTGGTAAATACTTCAGGTAAAGTGCGAAATCCAAAGAGGCAAGAGCACTCTTAGTAAAAAATTGCCTAGAATTCTTCAGGCAAGAGGCACAGAGATTTTTGAATAAAGATTGAGTTGTCAGGCTATTACAGATCCTATTTTATATATATATCTATAGAAAAAAATCAAAATTGTTAAGAGAATGTGCAGAAAACCTAAGTGTGAGGTAATCCATCAGCCATGTTTTGGTTTGGGTTTTGTTGTTGTGGTGTTTTTGGGGGGGGTTGTTTTTCTGGGGGGAGAGGATGTCCCTCAGCTGTTCTTACGGTTTCTTTTCAATTGTATTTTATTTCAATTCTGTAAAGCTGCATTCCACATTGGGGCTTCTGGCAGTCAGTTGAAAGCTTCCTTCTTGGCAATGTATAGATGACTGAGCAATTCTGGATGAGCCACACACCTGAATCAGTAATCATAGGTGGTAGAAGTCCCTTAAATATCATTTATATTCCATGAAGAAGGCAGCATTATAATATACTGTCCTCAGCCAAGCTGAGTGCACTGAGTAAAGCAGAACACAATCATGATTATGCTGTTTTTAAAACACAGGCTACTCTGTTTACACTTGAGCATACTCTAAATGCAGTAATGATGTAGTTCACTGAGCCTGAGGCTTTACTGTCAGGCATAGTCCAAAATCACAGACGCCCTGTGGAATATTAAAACTTGTCTTTTGATGGTGCATTACACTGACTTTGCACAGAAGTAAATTATAAAATCTTGCAGGATAATATAGATTTGGTCCCAGTTTATTAATTCATAGTGAATTTTGCTTTGATAAAATCACTCCTGTGTATCTTTATTTATAAAATTAGAGATACTGTGGCCTCAACTACTATCAGAGTAGTAGTTGAGGCACTATCACCAAACTTTTATCTTTGCTTGGAATAACATCTAGAATGCTAAAAGCTCATTTTACACTGTGAATGAAAATGTGAATTTCTGTAATTAGGAACACAAGCATACTAACCTTAAATGAAGGTCATATCTTTACAAGGAGTTTTATAATGAGGGTGACAAGTACCCATGCTGCTGAAACATAACCCTCTGAACTGTATTGCATAGAAGTTGTAGCAATGATTCATTGGTTTTGTGGGTTTTTTTAATTAATTCGGTGACGGGTGAAATCTCTTATGTCTTGCTTTTATTGTCTCTTTGTGACATTTGCCACATAATCATAATCCTTTAATGTTTCATAGGATCTCCCAACTATCTTCTGTTCTGAGTAAAATTATTTTCACTGTTGGTCTATAGCATTATGATTGATTTTAAAAAAAAAAAAAATTAGATCATAGTATTGCAGCACAGACTCCTAATACCCAAAACTCAAAGCTGTACTAGATCAGCATTTCTGAGGTTTTCAAAGGAAAGTCTTGTAAATTAAGGATTTATAACTGGAGTTGTATTGCAATCTCAAATTGCTCCCTTCATCAGATGTTTAAAAAGTGTAGTATGCTGAATAGCAACATTTTTTTATTATTCTCAGGCAAGAACTTTTGTTTATGTAAGCTTGAAGAATATGGATCAAATTATATTTCTGGTAAATTTTCAGTTCTAAAAATTACTGAAAGTGGAAACTACTTGGAATCATCTCAATGCTCTCTAAAATGCTCAGTGTGCTAGCAATTGATACCTCATTCTTGTGTTATTTCTAGTTGTATCGTTTGAAATTAAATATATTCCAGCTACAAAAACTAAATTCTTTTGCCTGTACTGAACTTAATTTAATACATTAGGTATATTTTCCTTTTCAGTTGTTCCCATAAGTTAGGTAAAATCAAGTTTGAAAAATCTTAAAAAGATTTCTCAATAATTGTTCTAGTTGTATAGGTTTTGATTCTATTACAAGGAACAATGTGGATTTAAATAGTTTATTCTGCCTTAATTTTATTCTGCATTTAAGTGTTGTTTACTTGAGGACATTGATTGCACTACTGCAAATGGAAAAAGCAATGTCCTTGGTGAAATGTATAAGCTGTGCTAATTAATATATAGTTCTCATAGAGCTGCACAAAGGAGCAATTATTGAAATAGTTCAGTGTATCAGATAAAAAAAATTGCTTATACAACAGGTAGAAATATTTGTGTTATGAAGCCATGAAAGAGTTAAGACCACAATCCTGAAATTCATTGTTAACATTCGTCCAACATAGAAGAGTAATAGTATGGTCCTCTCAGTGGAACTAACAGCATGACAAGAAAGGATGAAAATTATATCAGGTCAGAACTTGCAAGTCCACCGACCTAGCAGCTTTGAAAGGATCTTCTCAAAATTAAATAATTTCAACTGTTTCAGTTTACTGTGATACAGCAAATAATGTCTAAAATCACCACATCCCTTAAAGAGAAGTGCTGCGGTGGATAATGTTTTACAAGACACTTTATGAATTCAATTTATTATTTGAAAATGCTTACATATATGTGTATCAGAACACTGATTTTAATTCTCTAACACTACTTGAGTTACATATTTTCAAATGAGCTAAATTGTAATACAGGCAGTTAGTTTTATTTAGACAGAGACAGCCATGACACAATATATTTTCTCACAGCAGTATCTGTTAATTGCACAACTTTTATTTCAGTTTGGATTCAGATAGTTATAAGATTGAAGGAATATTGCCTGTCTGGTCCAAAACCCATGGCACACTTACACAGGGTGAAACTGGCGTCTGCATGTTTTGGTTTTTTGAGTTGGATTCTAAAGGGGAGGATTTTTGTATTGCAGTCCAGGACTGCAGAAGAAGCAGCAAATGGAGAGAGCTATCCAGAAGTACTGAAGGAGAATGTTTCCTGGCATTTTCAGCCTCAGTCAACTCTGAAGTGTCTTTAGCTCATATTGAACAATTGTAGATCCAACTGCAAAAGGAAGATCACAGTCATTGTAGACACAGGTTATTTGTAAGATTTCAGAGCCTACATGTTGTGGAAGATCAATGCAACCATATGACTGTAGCCAGCAAGGCACTGTGGTAACATGCAGCTTCCATTAAAAAAGTGAGCTGTTAAGGGCTACTTCAGATGCCTCTGCATTATTTTTCACTGTGTGATACAGACATCTCAAAGCCTTCTTTTAAACAGGAGTTTAGGGTATTGCTTGATGAATGGAAATGGTACAAGTGTCGCAGTTTTGAAACTTCTCACTCCCTTTGCTGGGAATTATTGATGGCTCAGCAAAAATTCAGCCATGAACAGACATTTGAACAGGTTTGCTTAAGTGAACCTGTTCCACTTTGCGGTGAAACCAATGAGGAGCAGTCACACTGTTATTTCCTGCATCTTACCTGAGAAAGGGTAATAGCTTCCTTAGTTTCTTTAACTGAGCCACTTGTGATTTTCTTATCGTGCCATTAATTGTCAATGTCAAGTATTTTTGAAAATATAAATGTAGGCTAATCACAGATGTACCTCTACTAATCACATTTTTCTCCTTTCCCAACAATTATTTTGGCCAACTTTCTCTTGTGAATTTCATTTGATTCTCATTTAGATCACTTCTTCAGAACAATTTAATGTTTTTTCAGCATTTTCTTTCATAATTCACTGTGCTGTTCTAATTGCTGTGGTACTAAATTTGCAACAGGTGAGTCCTTTCAGATCCTTCTTTGCTGTTTACAGCTTCACTGATACTAAATCTCTGAGGAAGTAATATTCCAATTTAGGTTTTTGAAACTGGTCCAAAGAAATTAGAAAGTCTGAAGAGAGTAGCGTGAGAAGTAGATGTCTAATATAAAGGCATATTAAGTGGCAAAAAGATTAATAAAACTGGTAGACTTTATTCAGCAGAAAGATGTCTTTTACACTGCTGTGAAGGGTTATGGATGTCTCCTCTACTTGGCAGAACTAATGGCAGAGTCAGGCCTGGCTGTAAGGTATTATGCATGTGCAAGATTCTTGGAGAAAACCAATCAAGAATGGAAACTTCATTAAAATGACAGCTTTTTTTAATGAGTCCCCTTCACAGCTGTCTTATTCAAAGGGTACAAGAATGATAGCTGACCTTCTGGATATAAAAATGACATTTTAAAATGTGAATAAAGTACAAATTAATCCAGTTATAAAAGCAAACTACATGATACTATTTCTTTGTCTTTGGTATTACTGTTTTGCAGTGATAACCTGTCTCAGTTGAAATCTTTGGGAATTTACAATTGATTTTAACTCAGCAAAATGTGCCATCTCCTGACATCAGAAAAAGATTGACTGAAGAGCTTAAGGTATCTACTGTACAGTTTTATTTTTTGACACTATGCAAATAGAGTTCCTGATGTATTCTAATCCAAAACTAACATTGGGTCTGATTTTTGTGATTGCTATAAGTAGCTTTCCCACACTCTGGTGGCTAGGATGTATACTTGGGAAGTGGGAGGCATAGATTTGAATTTGCACAGGCTAAGGAGAACAAAACCACAGTTTTTATGCTTTTGAACAGATTAGCCTAATTGCTGAGTTGTTTTGAAAAAGGTAGGTATCACCAGCCAGCTAAGTTCCAGAAAAAATGAATTCTGACTAATTAAGTGCTTGTCTTCAGAAAACTATTCCGGTCTGTAGAGCCCACATGCATGGTGATCCTTATATGCCACATGTCACTGGTACATTTGGTGGGATTTTAGGCTCATTGTTATGCTCATAGTGGTTTATTGAATGGAACTGGGTATGCCCCCCCCTCACAGAAGGGTTTTTGTGAGCCAGCCTACTGAGTTTCTTGTCTGTCTTTATTTACTCTTGAGGGGAATCTGGATACCTTGCTATGACTCCCTGGATCATCCCCTTAGAATAAGCCACCTAAACTTTTGCTGCTGCCTAAGTTGGAAATGCTTTGTCCTTTCTTTTCATCCTAAGCTAATACCCTTACTTTAAGGAAACTGTTTTGTCTGTTTATTACTGTATTTGTTGTTCCTCAAAAATTTATCTTCCAGGTACTAGTATTCTTGCAAGTACTGGAAATAAATCAAATCAACTGTGATAATTGCAGCTGATGTAGTAGTAGCAGTAACAATGTGATACTCCAAGGCCTAGTTTAAGAATGGGAGAATAAGTTGGAATTGGTCCTTTGATTGTTGTCTCTGCTGCACTAACCACGTTAGTGCTCTCACAAGTTAGTTTATAACAGAGAGAGCCTGGTGGGAAAATTTCTGATGGAACGTTGGTTGCTCAGGAAAAAAAAAACGGAAATGTGGTAATTGTGATTAATCTTTTGAATGAAACCAGAAAAGTTTCCGATAAAATCCTATTTAGTTTCCCAACAGCTCACCTGACCTCATTGGCTTTTTGGTAGCCCATGGGCAATTGCAGAGCCAGGGACTCTGGGGGAGCCAGGGACTGTGAGCTATCCAAACTCCCACATGGTAGACTACTCTGTTTTCCAATCATAAAAGCAAAAATCCCCACTTTTTTTAAAGTCCTCAGTAGCTTTAATGAAGAGTACTTTTTGGAGCCATTTTATCAATGGTCTAGGACAAGAGATTCCAAGGGGTAATCTAAAGACCATGGTGAATAATAAGTGGCCATGGAATTGTGCAACAGAATTCTCACCTAAAGTCTTTCAAAATGGATATATTCCAGCTTCTGGAATATGAAATCTGCTTACCTAAAAGAAAAATGTGGGGGGTTTCAGATTTTTTTCCAAATTCTTTAAGGTAGAGAAAAGGCTATTGGGTTTTTTCCCTCTTATGGGTAGATTTTCATTTTGACAGAGCAATGTGCTAACTCAGTTATCTTAATGGAATGTTATAGCTACCTCCTTCATGCTGTCCTTGATAATTACAATCAGCACCATCAGTTTTGTGAGCTTGTAAATGTGCAGGAATTTGTGCTGTATCTCTTCCCACCAATTGTGTCTAACAGTATCTTTAAGAATGCATTCAAGAAAGGATGTGGTAGCAATCTCACTGTACAGAAATCTGTACTTTGTTAGAATACGCTTTAACTAAATTGCAAAAAGCATTAACTTTTTCTCCCTTGCTTTAGTAAAAAAACATGTATGAGACAGGCAAAAGCTGCCCTTGCTTTACAGCTGTAATATCTGTAAGAGGAAAGGGAAATTCCTGCTCTTTTAAGCAATGTGAGTTAATGACAAATGCATTACTTATCAATATCGAAGGTTTCGTTTCAGTAGTTAAATCAGCTGATAAACTACGGAAAACTTTTTTTCCATAAAAAAACTATAAAAAACTAATTTTTTTAATCTGAACATAATTATAACCAAGGTATACAAGCTGTTATGTTGAGGAAATATTCTGCGTTACTTTGTTGTTTCATAAAGTAACAAGCAGAAAACAGGAAAAGGAAGGGGGGGAATCTAAACTCAGAAATCATTAAGTCATAGTTCCGTCAACTTCCATTTATAACAAGTTTTGATGCGGTGAAAGTCAGTGTTTGCAATGGAAATTACCCCAGTGTGAAAACAGTGAGCTTGATTTTTCATTTCCTCATTTTTCATCAAAACCTTTGTACCAGTGCAGAATATAAGTACAAAATGTTACTGTATTGATTTGAGTTTCTCTACTACCTAATCAGTCACAAGCCAGCAGTGTGTTGTAATGACAGCAGGTCAGAGCACCATGTATCTATTGTTTCTAATACTGTCTCTTCTAAAAGGAGGCCCATTTAAGCCTGTAGCAGCAGATTCACTCATTTCTGCCAGCTAAACTGTGTTATTAAACTAGCGGTTTTCAAACTCCTTACTGAGAAAAACTCTGGAACATCATTTAAGACTACATCAAGTTTCAGGTAAATGTTTTCTCACCTTTTTTCTGATTCAGGGATACAAACTCTGGTAATTGTTCTTTTTCCAGTAAAGTGCAAGAGATAATTAAGAGGAGCATACATGTGTGAAGTACTCAGTACAGCTTGCTAAATGTCTTAACAAAATTCATGTCACTGTAAGGCATTTGCTAATCAAATGCAGATAATTTAAACTATTCGAGATCTATCTTTAAATTAAAAAAAAATAAAATAAAACAAAGAGAAAGGGGCCATGAAGTAGTTTACACCAAAGAGTGACTTGTCATAAAATTAGCATAATAGTTTTAGATTCATGACACCTTCCTACTCCAAAATCTACCCATTTATTGCATTGAAAAAATTGACCCTATTTACGTAAAAGTTTCAGTATCTTGGCTTGACACGGTTTGCAAAATAACAACGCCTTGCTCCATACACATTATTTTTCTATATAGCCCCCCATTTTGCATAATTGCATAGTAATTAATGCCTTAACAAACTGTGGCAGCTATATTCATTGCAGCAGAGATGATTTGTGTTGCTGCATTTGGCTTTTTAGTGTAAAGCTATTTTGAAGTAGTTACTGGAATTTCATTTTTCACCCTGGTATTTAAACCATGATAAATTCCCCCATTAAAGATCCCTGATATTCTGATGTGACAGTAGATGAAGCTGAGTGACATAAGCCTCTGCCCTCTTGTGGCAGATCAGGTTGATGAAGTAAACTAACGATTGGAGAATATTTTAACTTCAACGGTGTTTCTACAAAGTGATCAAAAGTTTTAAAGGTTCAGTTCTGCAGGCATTGAAATCTTCATCTACTCTCCTAATGGAGCAAAGCCCATGGGGAAAAAATGGCTGGCCTTTCTGATTCAGCTCTGTCATTCAAACTCTGCTTTGAACACATGTATTTTTAAACAAAAAAAGGGAGTCCCTGTGCCATGGTGATGGGTAAAACTCTGCTTGCAAAAGATAGCTCAGACATTCTGCAACTTCTCTGCTGAGACTAACCAAGCTGGTTTGTCATTGTAAATATCCTGGCATACCCTGTTTACAGCAGACAAAGCATCAAATACAGAAATAAGCCATAACAGTTCAGTTCCGTCTTCTAGAGATACAAGAGAGAGTTAACTGAAGGGATATTTAATCGAAGTGTACTTCAACACAAATTTTAAACAAAGAAAATTAGTCATGAATGTACTCACACTACAAGGAGCTTATGGAGTGTAATTTGGACATTTGGGCAAAGAAGAAACTTTTTCTTTCTTTGTTGCCCTAGCAGCAAAGTATTTTTCAAAGCATTTGCTGATTCAGCAAACCCCATTTCTTATTTTGAGCTTCTGACATAGTTTGTGGGTGGTTTACCATGAAAATAAAAGATGTAATAATAGAAAGAGGGGAGGGACACAGTTGTGTCAGAAGTAGAGGGTCACGAGAAACCTGTGGAAACAAGCTAAGAAGCTTTGGGTATATCAGAAGCCACAGGAGGTTACAATAAAAGCATGATAATGGTTAAAATGTAGAAGTACAGAAAAACATAGCTAAGGGAGACTGGATGTCAGGTTTTGCTTGTCTGTGCAGAGCTGCTCTTCTAATTCACTCTTGGAACCAGATCAGAAGGGTTGTTTTAACTCCAATTCAGTATAATAAAAGGTGGAGAGACTTTCTGAGGGAAGAAAGATGGATAAGAAACCATCTGTAAAAAAGCAAACAAAAAAACTCAACAACCACAAAAAAACAATGCTCCAGGTTTAGCAAGTAGAAAAATAAGCTTAGGCTAAGTATAATGTTGTAATGTATTAACTATCTTGGAACTTTGTGATATAAATTAACAGTAGATTTGAACTACAGCAATAAGTTCTGTTTCAATCTTACATTCAGTGCTTTAAGATCAGAAATCCCATCTATTTAATTTAGTGAGAAAAATGCGACACTCATTTAGCAGTTGATTGGTTTTGCTGTAATGGTAATCTGTGCAGATATAAGGGTCTGCTTGTTACCAAGGTTTTGAGCTCAGTAGTGCAGAGATCTCTCCCCCAGATGCCTTAATGACCACAAAGTACTATGATGTGCTACATGTTTAAATACTAGCTAACGTATCCACCATAAATAAAACCTGACAGTATTCAGGTATCACATTGCCAAAGAAAAGTGGCTGTAAACAAAGTAGCACAAAAATCCAACTGAAATCCACAAGAATAAAAAGTAAAAATAGGAAAGTAAAAAATACCAGTTCTTAAAGTTTTTAAGACCAGAATAACAATGTAATAACATCTCTCTACCTGTTTGTAATGCAGTATCTGCTGAATGTCCTAGCCAGTCAATACCAGGCAATATTCTAGGTATCGATGAACAGAATGCTACTGATTTGAGGATGTATCAAGAAAAACAATAACAAAAGCGAAAGGGAAGACAATGGAGCCTTTGCCATGTGTTTGGCAGAATCACAGCTTTAGTATTTCTGCAGTTGTCTATAACAGATGGCACCCTTAATGCCTTTCTACCCAACCCTGGTACTCCGCCTTGTAGAGTTTAAGATACCTTGACACCAAAATTATTACCTCCCAAACAAGTAATAACAGAAAGGAGAAAAAAAAAAAAAACACACAAAAAAAATAAAGGTGTATGCACAAAGACTGAAAATACTGTGTTCATAACCTCAGCAGTGAAGCAGGGGGACTGAAGGAAGGTGGGGAAACACAGATCCTACCACGGAGTAAAGTGGAGCAATGGGCCTTCTGGGCACGATATATCCAACGAGGCAAACAGCATAGAAAGTGATGGGCCCTTCTGGAAGCAGAAAGGGAATGTGAGAGTGCACAGACTGCCCCAAAGGGTGTGAGACATGCTGTGATGGGATGGTGTGTCACAGATTCAGTGCACGCAGAGCCCTGTTGACAGAAGTAAACAAGAGGTGTGAGAGGGTGTTGGGACTGGGAGGGTCCTGCTCAGGCATGAGATAGTGGGTAGGAAACCTGCAGAGAGAGGTGAATGGGAGAACAGAGGAAAGCCAGGAATTATTGACGTCTGCAGTGAATTTGGCCTTACAAAAACTATTAGGGTTATTGCTGCCTTATGCATTTAATTGAAAATAAATTAACATTGTGGATTAGCATCCATGTAGTTGTGAGTATATTTATTATTAAATACTACTTCTTCATGGCCTTTGTGTACCGCTACCGTGAGCAGACAGCCTACCATTTCTCAAACATCTGTTTTGAAAGACTTGTGAATATTTGCTTACAGTAGGATGCATTTAACATTTAAGCACTTTCAGCAACTCTTCGAAACAATTAGCTCATAATGAGCAGCTTCCATGCTAGCAAACTATACTAAAATGCTTATTAAAAACTTTAAAATGTTAAGCCTGACTTTAACAAGAAAAAGGCCATACAATCATTGGCTCACTCAGGAGAGTCATTTTGAGGTGTTGTTTCTACAAAGCAGAAAATAATTGCTGCAAGGAAGTTATATTTCACTGTAAGCTTTTGTGCAAGGACAATGTCTGATGGTACATCAAAGCCTGCTGAGGTTGAGTGCTTTTTGACAGATTCTTGAAACATCATATGAACAGAGCTTTAACACAATACATCAGAAAAGTTATTTGGGATTTTCTTGGACTTCTTCATGCACTTTTATCTCACTTCCTTCATCATCAGGCTCAAGGTGCTTACCTTGCTAACCTAGCTGTAAAAACTAAGAGTTTGACAAGATACTCAAGCCAGGAAAAAAAGGAAGACAGGGAAAGTGTTTCCTGACACCAGCTGTTCCAGAGAAGGGGGCTGATAATGAGGTCTTGCTACAGGGCTAGACCATCGAAAAGAGGAACTTGGCTCATAAGTAAGGCTTTTCCTTGTATTTCTTGACCACAGAATAGTGTAGCAAATATTTGAAAACTCTGACTTCTCGAAGTTGTCCTTGAAGAATCAGCAAGGTTTCTTGAGATCCCTTCCAGAGATGTCAGGAGTCTTAAAAAAAACAAACCCAGATTAAAGTTCAGCCTTGGAACTTGAATGCTTTAGTGAGGTGAACCACAAAGACAGAAATGGAAATAAATTAATTAAAAACCCTCTCCTTCTTTCCCCTAATATTTAGGACTGTTTATTTTTTCCTTGAGATGTAAACTCCTCTCATCTAAATGAACCTAATTGGTAGTTTGTAACTTCTGGTCACTTTGCAAAATGGAAAAAAAAAAATAAAATGGACATACCACGGTTCTTTTCAACTACTGTATCAGAGGTATTGTTTCACATCAAATATGCATAAGAGGGAGTTATTGTAAGGTTATTACAAATTCAGAAAGCAACAATGCTATGAAAAATATATGGAGTGCATGTGCATAACTGTTTAAAGCCTCCCTTTTAATTATTTTTTTAAATCCATACCTCTACATACTTAAAGCTGAACGTAAACTTTCAGGACCTCAGTGCCTGGGAGGCCCATCTAACACTGTCTCTATTGTGCTGGAGACTGTGCAATTGCATAGTATGAGATGTTGCATGCCATGAAGAGATGATACTTTAGGTAGACGAGAGCAATGAAGAGCTTATTTAGGCATTATAGATGAAGAAGTGAGGGCCAGATAGAATAAATGTCCTTTGTAAGTCCACATGGCTTTCTAGACAAAATAAGAAATGAACCTTACTCATATGTTGTCTTCTATAAATGTTGATTCACTTCAGTTGTTTACTCAATAAAAACCACTTAAGGCCTTAACAACAGGTATGAGGTGTCAGTATTGTTTAGCAGAATGTACAACTTGGTACTTGTATCTAGTGTTTCCTGGCATAGTCGATGGGAGTTTTACCATTCTCTGAAATAAGAATAGAATTTAAGCCATTCAGTTCACCACAAATGTTTTTAATGTGTTATCTTTGAAAAGACATGAAAGGTTTCCCAGCACAGAACTTTGCTGATTGTTCGGGGTTTGAGATACATCTTTGTTAGTTATGTACCTGCCCTAATACCTTGGACCCAAATGTGTCTACATCCATGCAGTAATTCTACCCAGAATCAGATCTGGTTTTCTTGAGAATTCAAGCATGCTATATAATACAGCTGCTAGCAGGATGTGAAAGCTCAAGACCATTAATCTATCATCGATAGACCACTTGGTCCAGAAATAGCCACAGGTGCTCCCACTAACAAGAACTAATTTTTATAATGACTTCAGTAGCCTTGCACATGTAGCTTAGACACTTCACTCCAGCATCCTGTATCTTGATTCCCTTTGTCTTATGTATGTGAATTGCAGTCCCATAGATCGTATTTTGTGCTACTGAAAGGAAGCACAAATAAGGAATTTTACACTTATGAGGAAGCAATGAAAAATTAGAGACATTCATTTATAAGAAAGACCTGGGGTGCAGATATTTGGAAGTGCCTCCCTTTTTCCTTCATACTCAAGCACATTTGAAACACTGTTATAAAACATGCATTGAGAATCACAGTGATAAAATGTTCTTTCACATTCTCTAAATAGACAAAAGAGTTCTTGCAAATTATGCAGATTTTAAAGACATAAATCAAATAACCAATGCATCTTCAGTATACCTTGTTTTCTGTGATTATCTACATAATTACCATAATTGTCCATTTTAGTAAATGCATTTTAGTAATATTCTAATTGCTATTATGTTCCTGAAAATGTCATGTTTCTAGTCCTTGTCAACAGATGGCATATGTGCTTGGCATCATAAATTATATATCCCATCAAAGAAAAATATCACTTTATCCTTTGCTAACTTGGCTAACTTTGGCAGGGGAAAAAATCTACTTTTAAAAAATTTCTATTTAAAGTGTCTAAGTATTGCTTTAGAATCATGGTTTTGTATACATCGTTAAATTAACATCTGTGAATAAATTGAGCAAAATGACCCTTAATTAGAACTTGACCAAAATGCCATGTGAATATATTTATTTTCGACTTTGATGCCTGCTTCCACAGCAGATAGAAAAATAAGGTACATAAGAATAATTTTTAAAACTGTAATAATAAAAAAAAAGCTTTGGTCATATTCAGAAAAAATTCTGAGGTTAGTAGTTCTTCCTCTCTTAGGTGTATTTACATGAGCTTTTAAAGGCAAACATGATTTTTGCCTGCCCATTCTCTGAAGAAACATGAGCCAGTTCTCACTAAATATGAGCCATCCAGCAGCTTCAGTAGCACAACACCAAGAATAGCTACAACACCCTATATCACAGCAATACATGGCTTATGATTGGAAGACGGTTTCCTCTAAACAGTTCAAAGCGTAGGCAGACTGAAGTTGCATCTGGTGGTAAAATATGGCATAGATATATCCTCTGTTAACATCATCTGATTTAGTGTGTCATTCAGTAGGCCTGGACCCAATCTCTTAGTTCTAATCAGAAGATTTCTACTTCCCTGGTTGGGGATATTTCATCCAGTCCTCTGGATACATAGGACAATCCCACATATCCAAAACTCTCAAGCATCCAGAGAAAAAAACCTCTACAATTAAAACTTTATTTCTTATATTATGTTTTTTTAAAGTATGTTTAATATAGTTAAAACATCTATATTAACAAATATTTAACAAATTATGTACATGAAAGGCTATCATTGCTGTTATTGGCAGATCTTATGAATAAATGATACAGCATAGAACACCTGTAGATTTTTGTTGGCTTGCTTTGAATTTATTTTAGAACAGTCACTCTTCAAAAGAATGCTATGACATAAACCTTTACTGAAGTTATAGAGGATGCACCACCATTCTGCTCCCCAAACCACCTTCGATCCTCACTTCTTGGAAGTGAACTCAAAAACATTAAAAAGAACATTTTATTTAAAACCAACAAATTTGAGCTACGGAATGACTGACGACAATCTTTAAGAGGGTTGGGGTTTTTTGTGCTTGTTACATCTTGCTTGTATAATGGCACCATAAGACCCACGTTTAGTAAGAGAGTTCATAAAAAGCGGTTTGCTGTACCAAATAACATTTTGAGAAGGTGCCTATGGTTTTGATGTCTCAAATACTTGATGCTTAGTATAAGAATATCGTATTCAGTATACACTTAGTGTAAGAATATTTTTAGGGGATGAGAACCTGCAGTTATGACATCAACATCAGCTGGTTTTTGAAAGCATAAACCACTCTGAAAAATCAGGCCCCAGTTTAGCATAGGTTGGACCCATCAAATTTGAAGGTCTATTTTTAAATCTTTGTAATTTTCTCTACCTGCAGAGTTAATAAGCAATTAAGTCTATCTACAAAAACTTCTGAGGCAAACAGATATGTTATTTTCTGTTTTAAACTGCATGGTAGTCTTTGCCTACAAGGCATCATGTCTTAATAATGGAGGGTTTATTTTGCTCATATGCCTTTTGTTTTGTTTTTCGGACATTACGTGGTACCTAAAACCACAGGAATACAATTATTCTTTGGGGTTTGGGGAGGGAGGTCTAATTAAGCAGGTTGCCACTGTTACAGGCACAGCTGTGAAAGAATTGACTGTGATGTGAGTTATGTTTCCCAAACTGAAGGCAAGGTTGCTCAATAGATGAATAGGTTTATTATTTGAGAATAGAATCCACAACAAAAGAAATAATTAACATCAAAATAATACAGATACCATTATTTTCTTGGTTTAGGTGATTTCATTTTTTGACAGGTATGGTAAGTTGTTCTTTTAATGTCAACCTGCTCTTTTAAAGACTAAAGTCATTACTGAGTAAGCTTCTTTGATGGGTTAGAGTGGATTCTATTTAGTTAAAATATCCCATAGTGCTTTGATGTGTTAAAATGACCCAATTAATGTATATACTTCGCCAAGAAAAAATCTAACTGAAATATCAAAAACTGTCATGAAGAGACCAAATATCAAAAACTACATGAAGTCAAAGGCCACTCTTTTTTGTTTTAATTACTGTAATTTCCTCAATTCCCCACCTATAAAAAGTGTGTATTTCCTTGTTCGCCTTTTTTCTGACATTTTGTAGTCAGGCTGTTTCAGGCAAGGAGAGTTTGCCTCAAGGAAATACCAATCTTGATTTTGTGATGCAAATCTTAAACAGTTGACTGTTTTCAACTTTCTCTGTCATGGGTCATTGGCAAAGCCTCAGTTGACTTCTACAAATGTTGGTGCAGATGTGAGGGGTCCATTTCATAATACTTGTGTAAACAACTGAAAATATTTTCAACAGGAAAGCAGGACTTCAAGGAGTAGAGAACTCTTAACTTTGGAATCTCCAATGTATTAAGGGAGCTGTAACTGATTCAGTTTCCAGGCTACTATAAAATGGTGTCAGCCTATGAAGTAGTTTGAGAGCTGAACAAAGTTTAACCAGCTCACTTAGAAGTATTATAAGAATTGTTTTTTCATAACTTTATGTATAGAACATTCCACATTTCCTCAGATCCATCTATCTCAGAATGATTATAGCTACATATGTGAAAAAGAAGACCAAATGATTTTATAGATTGAATTAAATAATTTGCATTTTAGATATATTTCTTTATTTTTAACCCTGGGCATTTCCTTTTAATTTTTTTTTTTTTTCCTTGAGACTTATCTGCTACCAAGTCTTTTTTTTTAGTAAAGTACTTCAACATTTGAGGCCATGGAGAAAAAACACTAATTTTTTTAAATTTAGTTAAATAACTACCAACCCAATCATACAAATAAAGGAACTTTAAATGGCCTGAACTTCACAGACATGAAGAAGTAAGCAGGAGGAAACATGTAAAAGATAGAGTGAATAAAATAAAGGTATGGGATTTGATTATTGTTAACATAATCATCTATCAGTTAGTCTCTGTTTCACTACGCTGATTGGTAAGACTGCGTATTTTCTTTTAAAACAGTGGATTTACCCTGTTCTTTGCATTAGTCTCTTCTATATCATTTACTGTCATCTCTTAAATCACAGTGAGATTTTATCCTGATAAGAGGATAATGACCATTCTGTAACGTCTGGATAAATAAAATCCCTATCTAACCTTTTTTGAGCACCTACATGAACGAAGCTAAGTTTAAATGTGACTTTTAGGAAAACAAACACAATTGGCAAGGTATTTCTTTTTTTTTAACAGACTACTTTGATCTCATTTTCCTGCTTATGAAAAAAGAGGAAAAATCATTTGCCAAAAAAGCCTAAACTGGAATAGTGCCCACTTCAATTAAGTTGCAAAGTTTCATCATCTTTTTACAGTCCTTATAAAGGGCCAGGTACAGTCCTTCAACTGTGATCCCAGAAGTTCATGGGTCACCCTTTGCCATTTCATGCATTCCAAGCTTCTCCATGAGGTAGATCCATTTGGAGCTATGAGCTTGTATCTGTTTCCTGTATGCCACTCAGAAGACTTTACATAAATCATGGAGTTTGATTCCCCATTGTAAAAAGATATGCATCTGCCATAGTTGTTCTAGGAGCACTGAGAAGAATACATCTCCTTTCTTTCAAAGCTTCATGTGAAATGACGTCATGCAGTGCTTACGAAATGGTCTACTGATATCAAGGCAAAGGTTGTCCTGTAAATTATTTTGACATGGGTATATTTCTTTGTATCTGCTGTAATGCACTTTACCTGACCAATCTTCTGGAACAACAGTGGCAAGGATAGTAACTTTTTAACCATGCTACCTGAACTCTGTTCAGAACAGATCTAAGAGTAAATGACAAAGTTGTAATAGTCTAATGACTTATCCACATGATTATTACTACTATTAGCAAAGAACAGAAAAAGAAAAAATTCTATCACAGATGGATTTAATGAGCCAGCCAAGGTTATTCAGTGTTACCACAGCAATCAGACTGACTGTATATAAAATACTTTTCCATGAATACTTTTTCAGCCTGAAGAATAATCAGTTACGCATCGATGTAGACTGACTTAACCATTCCATACATCTTGCATTACAGACTAAACATACTGTTTTAAAATCCCTCCCTTTGAAATCATTATTGCACCTGGAGTTCAGCAGTGTAGTAGATGATAACAAATCCCAGGAATCAGGAGGCTGAAACTCTATACCAGTTGCTTCAAAATACAGGAGTTTAATATATGATGAATGGCTATTTATGGTTTGTATAATACCATCAGTGTGCGTAGCAAATTACACCACAAAACCTGCAAGTTTCTATCCTGATTTTCTAATCTAGTACTGAAAAGAGTAATGAGGGTCAGTTTCCTTCTTGACTTCACAATATTTGTAGAATTACTGTAGAATAAATGATTGGCAACTATGAACTAAAAGGAAATAAATAGATTAAAGAATTGTGTTGACATACTGTAGTACATAAGAATAAAACTATTGATGCAGATTGAAAGATAGATTTCCCTGAAGTCAATGGGAATTTTGCTACTGGGTTCCACATTGCCAGCATTTCACTGTCAGTACACAGTTTGGCTATTTTTACCTTGAATTAATGTACAATTCATCTACTTTCCTATCCCTCCTCACACATTTTCTCCTCTTCCTGCTCTCCCTCTCTCCTTACCTCTCTTTGGTTCCTGTTATATATCTGCTGCATCTGCCAGGCAGTTAAATTTTAAAATAGCTTTTCCCTTTGAAGTGCTAATGCCAGTACTGCTATTTCTATAGCAAGTAACTTCGCTGACTGTCATGGTTTGCTTTTGCTCTTTGTTTTATATGTTTGTACGTGTATATGTAGGGTGTTATGTGATTTTAACAGTGAAGAGCTGGAAAAAAAAGACGGATAAAAAAATCTCCTAATTAAGTTTTATAAACAAAAGTTAAATCCCAGCTGCTCCATCTCAGGCTGTGATTTTGTCAGATTGCATGAGCTGGGAAGGTTGAACTTGGTGAGTAATTAGATAGGAGACCTCTGAGGAGAACTCTAGGTGCTGTATGTGGTGGCACTGAAGATTCAGTAGCTGCCACTGTTGCTTTTCAGTGTTAAATCATTGTTACGTTGTTCTTTCTTCATTCAGTCCATCAGTGGCTACTAAACATGACAAGTCTGTACAGAACCTCTGTTTCAGAAGACGTTTACACTGTTTATTGCCAGAAGGCAGAAGGATGTTCTTCTGAAAGGACCACTTTGTACACACTTTTTATAGTCTTTAACCACTTGCTGGTGGCCAAGGATAAGAAAGTATATGAGCTATACATTGGAGACAGAGTACTGGACCATTGATCAGTTCCAGCATGGCGTTCATATGCTTTGTTAACAGCCAGAATTTTTTTTGTGTATTGAGCACTTGAGCAATCACTGTTGTCTTATTCAAGATGGTTCTTTTTGCTATTGAATAAAATACATGTGTGTTAATTTTAAATATCTATACTTACTTTATTTACAGTAATGACCAAGTGCCCTGATGTGACCATTATACAATATGCTGTACATTTATATAGCAAAGGAAAAAAAAATGCATTCCATACTTGAGTGCTAACCTTAGAGAATTTGGGAGTCCTTATTGAAACTGTAAGATTTAAAAAGCTCAGAGGTGTCCATTTTTTCTATTTTGTTCTTTCCCACTGGGAATGTTTCATTCATGAATGTGTTGCATCTTCCACATAAGTTGTTTCATTTATTTACAGATACAGAAAAAAATCACCACTGATTAATAATGAAGTGACCAGTTACGTGTGCACAGAGAAAATTAATAATTTGCACTATCTGGATTATCCTCAAGGTTTGCTTTGGGAAAGATAATTTCAGATAAATGTTTCCTGGTCTGTATAAATCAGGAATGTACTCACCCTTCAGTGAGTTGAACAGTGGGTCAAAGCTTGACGGTTTGTTCTCTTGTACGGTGGTTTCTTTGAGCTAATCTTGTTTGTTTACAAGAAACTACAATATCCTATTTCTGTGAATAAGGCAATGGAGTATTCCTTCATCACTTGCTGCAAGCCCACTACCCCAAAGCCTCTTCTTCTCTAAGCTTTTTTCAAGGCTCCAGGGGGCAAATTCAAAAGGTACCTGCCTGCATTCTCTCTGATTTTTTCCTAGACTTGCTGAAGAAGGGATATAGGTGTGTTGAGGAGGTTACAGAAACATAAATCTTCATATAAAAGTTGAGAATTAAGAACTTTTTATCCTGTATGGGACTGTCTTTTTGATTTAGCAGATCTTTTGGGCATATGAATGATAGCGAGATATACCGGTTTCAGCTCCCAAAGCATAAATAATTCTTATGAACACCTTAAAGGGAGGCGTACCTCTGAAAATGTGAGGGAGGAATTCTGTAAATCAATTAATAATGGTATGTATATTTATAGCTGAGATTTATCACTCTAATAACAGCATGTGTATATGTATTTGAGATTTACCACTCTGTTACGCAGCTTTGTTATTGTGCCCAAAGACTGGTCAAAATTTGGGGGTTTGTAGACTCTTCCCACTAGAAAGAGGAACTGTTAATAGAGATTGATCTTTCTCCAGTGCAGTCCTGTTTCTAAAAAGCAACATTTAAAAAATCCTGTTTCCTTGATAGTAGCAGAAATTATACATATTGAAAAAGCTTCTGTTTTTTCAGAGATTCAACCCATGTCAGTCTGTAGCAGCAGTTCAAAATCTGTCTAGGTTTTCTCTTCAGTATCTGTTCTTTGGCAGTAATTTGACATTAGCTCCTTCTAAGTATTGGCTGTTTCTGCACTTATGTCTTACATAGCTAGCCACTATTTTTTTCAATTGTATTTATTTCCTGCTTAAAACAGCAAAACCACTCCACCCACTTCATTCACATTCTGAGCTGGCTCTTTGAAGCTTTTGTTTTGTATGGAGACATGTAATTGTGATTGGGGTTTAGAGACTACAGTCATTCCAGCTACTTGTTTCTGCAAAGGACCATAATGACTTCTTACATCTATCTTAAATGAAGAGGGACAGCTATACCCAAGAGCTGCAATGAGGTTTACCTGACCTATAATTTTACAGCATTATAAACCACATTTCAGTTGAAACTTCAGGGCTAGCAAAACAAGAAAGGTCTTGGTTCAGCATTGTGGTGTAGTGAGTTTTCCTTCCAGTGATCTCATGTCTGTTCCTCCAGAAGCAGGAAATGCATCACGGTTCCAAAGGGCAAGTCTGCAACACCTTTTGCTCTTCGGCTAATTGCACAGCTTCAGGAGGCTGTTCAGAGATGGTGTACTATAGACACCAGCCCTGTCCACAACTTTCCCTACCTCTGTATAGAAAATTTTGGACTGTGTTCAGGGTGAGAGACCTACAAAAGCAATTTTACTTTTAGTTACAGTCCGCTCTGAGTCTGAAGAAGGTACAACTCAGCTGGACTAGCAATTCGGAGTAATGTCTTTTTTTGGATCATCTTATTCCTTGCTGTGACTGTTCATTCATCCTTCCTATTTTCTCTCTTTTCTTTCTACAGTTCACTGCCTCTGGTGACACGATTTAGAGCAGTGCAATGGACATATGACTGAGGGTATTTAAAATCAAGGGCAGTTTTAAAAATTAGAAATAGAGTATACGGCAAAGTGTTTCAGCTTCAAAAGTTAACTACACTTGTTTGGAATGCCCTCACTAACTTTTCAGGAATGACAGAATTGTCCCATTTTTTGAAAATAAATTCATTGTCTTTCAACACTATTGATGTCCTCTCAGTAACTTGTGCCTATCACTTTACTGTTAATAAGGATTGCTAACAATCTTTATGACTTCAGTGAGAAAGTCATTTCATGGTAATTAGGACGTCAGGAATTGCAATACTCAATTACTAAACAAACATGAGAGAAGATGCAATTCTCTGGAGTCTTTCAAAGGTTGATACTGTATTGAATACCAGATGCTGCCTGTGTCAAGCACTGAGGTTTCATACAATAAAGTTCCTGTAAGTTTTATGCAAATGGAAATCCACATTTGCCTAAATAATCTCATTTTGTTACAAATCTGCAAAGAAAAGGTCTTTGGAGAATGAGGAAATGTTGGGCCAAATTCATTCTTAATGAGCTCTAGTTACTTGAGTACATAAAGGTAGATTTGCCCCATTATTTGTCAGATGTTTAATTCACTTAAAAAATAATTGAAAATCAAGGCAAAAGACACCCTTTATGCCTTGAGTTTTAGTCTGTGCTTCAGACTGAAACAAATACTCTATCATAATGCAACTGAAAACACATTGTACTGGGCAGAATTAGTTGTAAATCAGACCAACCTCATGAACCTTAGTGGATGAATAATTGTGACCAAAAGCCTTGAATCAAGCAAACGTCATATGACCTTCAGGACAGGGATATTTCACATAGCTGTACTACTGTCATTTGCTTTTAATTTTACTAAATCAGGATTGGTCTTATCATATCTTCCTTCAACAAAATTCATTTTCTAGAGAAACAAAATCTAGAAAACTTCCGTGTTTATATTTTATATAAGCTACTGTAATTAGAAATTTCATGTCAAATGCAGTGAACCCTCAGTGAAAATTCAGTGAATGAAATCCTAGCCCGGTTGAAGGAACCAGTAGAATTTCTTTGATTTTTATGTGATCAAAATTTCATCTAAAGTCTTTGATAGAGATGCTTCAAGACTAAATGTCTCAATGCAACAGCACTGAAACTTGAAGTAATCCACAATGTGAACACGTATATTACTTGAAATATTTCCAATGAATCTGTGTCTATGTAAATTCAGATGTTGCAGTAGTGGAACTATGTACCCATATGTAATAAATCTGTCCATCTTTTCATACCAATAAGGCATCAGCAAGGCTATTAATCATTTAGTAGAATCATAAAGTTGTACTTCAATGAATAAAAACCTTGCAAGAAATCCAGGGTTTAAAATTTTTAATACTTTTATAGGTACATAGCTCTACAAAAGTCACTGAGATGACTCATGAACAAAATTGCCCATGCAATTGAGTCCTGTGATAAGGAATCTGGAGAATTTCCAAAAATACTCAGAAGAAACAAGTGAAAAGCATTGAAAACAGATTCTTTCTCCCCCCTGTATAGCCACAGTGATTTTTCTTTGAGTCATAGTCCTAGGCCATTTGTAAGTAGGAAATCTAGCACAGGAGATAGACTGGACTTTCACCAGGCTAGCCATACATGTTTTTCTCCTCTATCCTTTTAATTATACTGCACCTTTATCCCTCTATCACAAACATATGACATCTCATCCACCATCTCATTTAACACCTTTGCTTTTTTCAGAGTTTAATGCTAACCACCTGGAAGCAGGCATCTGTATATGAGCAACTATTTAAATGGAAGTGATGAAAACTAGTAGAAAATTGTGAGGCAGATAAGGACCTGCAAAAGCATCAGTCTTATTATTTCAGTATCTCTTAATAATTTCACTAGTAATCTTATAAAAAATGAAAATATGAAATTCACTGTTGATTTCCAACTTTTCAACAGTACACACAAGATATTGGAGCCAAGAAACGGTGTTATCTTAGAGGACAACAAAATTCAAGGTTATGAACTAGTCTAAGAAAAACTTTTGGTATAATTTGGTAGTTTGAGATTTAAAAGTTGTACAGCACAAGAAAAATTTGTTGTTAGTACTGAGCACAGGAGAAGCTATAAACTATCGAAATAGGAAAGTCATGAAAGAAAGCAAGGCAAATCTCATCTTTATCAGTGTCTAATGGAGATGGAGGGACTTAATGCTATTACACACATTACCAGTAAGAGTTTACTAGAATGACATATATAAAATTCTGTCCATCCATGTTTAAGACAGACTAATTCAAACTTTAATAGGTCACAGACATCATCAGAGAAATATAGAACTTGTTTTATGAAAAGAGATTAAAAGAGGATCTGGTTCAATTAAATAAAAAATGAGTGTTGTATATAAATAAATCAAATGGTGATCAGGAGAGAATAACACTTAAGAACATTATTGAGAGAGAGAGAAATGAGACAATTTCTAATCAGAGGAGTGATGTTCAGGCATTGTCTTCAGTAGGAATAGTGAAAAGAAATGATTTTCAGATGAACCACTGAATTACAGAAGGTACTAGATAATGCAGTCTGCTGAAAAGCAGAGAATTTTGGGTTGGTAATTCAGAGGTTTTAATTAAATCTTTTTTTTTTTTTTACTTTTTCCTGCTAAAACTGATGTACTTATACGAAACTTTTGATTCTCACAAACTGACTTTTTTTTTCAATAAAAACTAGATAGAACAGTTCCATCTAATATTATGTAATTATGTTGGAAGACCAGTACTTAATGCTGTGAAGTAATATGGTGGATATAGCCAAAGTAGTCAGAAAACAATTAAGAAAATTAAACTCACCTAAAAAACAGACACCAAAATTAAAACAAAACTTCATTTAATCAGAATATTAATCCAGGACACATATGTTTAAAAACAAAATCAGAAACAGCTCTCTCTGAGAAATTTCTGTTAAATTTAATTGGGCTGGGACAAATAATGGGATAACTTCATAGGCTTAGTTTTAATAGATCAAAATCGGCTTTACCTGTGTTCATATCCTACAGTAAGAATGGCTTGCAATAACATGGGAACCTTCAGAATTCACAAATGTGAAGAAAATGTGAAAATTTTGAAAGAGAGGACAATTAAGATTTTTCTCTGAAGAAAGAAAATAAATATTATTTTAAAAAGAAAATTCAGCTGTAATTCTCGAGTGTTACTGTGCCAAATTTGTAGTCTAAATGCAAGCATTCAAATATTAAATGTAGAGATTTTAGTCCTGCTGTAAGTGCAAACCACAATGCAACCTCAGCTGTGGAGTTACAATTATTCTTTTGTATACAAGTAATACAAAGTCAACAGCACAATGTGAAAGGAAAAATTACGTGTCATGCAAATGAAATTTTCCCACAAAAGCACTCTACCTTTCCATTTTGTTTTCTTCTTCTTCCTCCTTACACAGCTTCAATCTTCATTGCCTATGATTATCTAACTAGGGTCTTGTGACAATTTGGGGGTTCCCCCTATGTAAAGCTTATGAATTCTGTTTCATGCTTGGGAATCTCTCTATATAGCTGCATCAGGTTGAATATTCTTTGCTAATCTAAAATCCACAAGAGGTGACAGGAGAAATTTTTGCTCCTGGCACATGATCAATAAAGAATTGTTAAACCTTGGTAAATATCCTATTCAAATACACTCCCTTGAAGCACGATGATTCTACCAGGTAGGCAAACCCGGTTTTATAGATGAGGTGAGGAGGTAATAAATCGGTGATAAATCATCTGTTCTACACAAATTTTATCGCTTGATAAGGGAGCTACCTGACTAAGAAGACAAAGTCGCTGTAAGAGCAAGTGTCTCTTGCTTGGTGTTGTAGACTAAGTACATCTGGTAGTAAAGTATTGGCGGAGGATGGTGGACTTGCAGGACTTCCACCTGTATTTGGAGTGGAAAATAAGGCAGAGAAAAACAAAGGGGCTCCTGTTTCCTTCTGAAACCCTTAAAATCTGAGTGGTTGCTTACCCCTGCTGTGAAGAAACTTCAAGTTCAGTGCACTGCAAGTTTAATCAAATGGTATTTGAAGAAACCAGCACTGCCCCTCAGAAGAGAGGGTGGTAAGGCCCCGCGCAAAGATCTGCGCCGGAGGACCGGGGCAGAAGGCGGCCTTGCTCCTTCAGCAGACCGA
This sequence comes from Tauraco erythrolophus, assembly GCF_009769465.1. NCBI lineage: Eukaryota > Metazoa > Chordata > Aves > Musophagiformes > Musophagidae > Tauraco > Tauraco erythrolophus. Next base: position 17,464,572 of record NC_141473.1, on the reverse strand, counting down.
AGCAAGCTCACGTGCACACCGGTGGTGTGTTGCATGGAGAAACCGGGCTCTGGCAAGTGGCCCAACAATTGGTTTTGTTTTTACCAAGGCGGTGGGTACGCTCGTGCAAAGGCGCTCCGTCCTGCTAACGTGATCACGGCCACATGGATGCTCGGTGGCCTGTCTGCTGCCAAGGATTATGGCGCTGCCCGGCTCATCCCCTCCGCGCTCGGCAGCGGGCAGCTCGGGGCTCCGGGGCCCTTCTCCACGGCCGGCGCACCTGGCGGGCCGCTGGCAGCGAGAAGACCAGCGCGGGATGCACCTCCCGACCGCAGCCTGTTTCCCGCTGCACTGGGGAATCCTCGCGGCGTTCGGCCGAGCGGAGCCTTTGCAACTTCCCACGGCTACTTCAGCCTTCCCCGGCCGCTGCCCGCCCGGGGCTCGGGCCCGGTGCCGCTGCCAGCGGGCTGAGGGCGCGCGTCCCGCGCCCCTTGAGCCCTAACGGCTCCCGAGCCGGCCGGGGAGCCGGGGGTGCCGGCGGGGCGGGGGGGAGCGCGGCCGGTCGCCTGCCCGGAGCGCTCCCCCTCCCGCCGACGCGGCAGGGCACGGGCAGCCGCGGCGAGCCGGGCGCTCCGCGCAGCCTCCCCAGCCATTCCTGCGCGCCGGGGGTTGAACTCCGGTAAAAGAGACGCTCCCCCGCGCCCTGCCTGTCCCCAGCCCCCCGCTCCCCTCCGCCTGCCTCCTCCTCTGGTCACCGGGACTGATGAATTAATCATGATGTGGCGGCTGTTAATGCATTTATGTGGAGCGCGCTGTGCCACCGGCTCGAGGCGTAGCGCGGCGGGGTGAGGGAGCGCGGAGAGCGCCGGCCCCTCCGCGCCTCTCCGTTCCGGCGGGGAGCCGCCGCTGCCAGCCGAGCCGAGCGGAGCGGAGCCGAGCCGAGGCCGCGGCCGCACCGCTCTCCATGGCTCCGGAGGAGGTAATGGGAGTCGGGACTCGCTCCCCATTTCCCCGGCAGCCAGGGAAGGGGGCAGGGCTGGCGGGTGCGGGGGTGTGGAGGGGGCACGGCGGCGCCGGCAGGGCAGTTTTAACTTGTCGGGAGGGGGGAGAGGAATGCGCGCAGGAGCGCGGGGGAGGTTCGCCTCGCGTCTCCGAGGTTCCCTCGAAATCCTGCCCGTGGTTTAAAAATTGCTCTCCTGGCATAACTGTGCGGGAGCCAGGCTCACTTTCATCGCCGCCGACGCTGTCAAAAACGTCGTGGCTTCAGCCGTAACAACCGCGAGCCCCCTCCCTCCGCCGGGCTGCCGGTCACCCGCTCCGCGTGGGAAATCACACGCTGATGATCCATTAGCTTCATCTTCCCCGCTTACGCGAGAGTGATGAAGACTTGCTAATTAATTTACATACGAGGGAATGATCTCTGAAGGAAAGAAAAAATACCCCGTTGCACCTGCTCCGCCGAGACTTGTCATCTGAATCTGGAGGAGAGCTATAAATCATGTAAAGTGTTCGCGGTGGAGCCGGCTTCTGAGAGCTGTAGGATTATGTATCCAAATGCTGAATTTATATTTCCCACTAGGAAAAGACTGAAACTCAGGTCAGATATAAACTACATCATTTCATTTAAAACTAAACTGTAGTTATTTATTGTAATTCTAGAGGGGATTTTTCTTCTCTCCTGATTAAATAGAAAGTACTATTAGAGCATGTAGTAATGATTTACACATTATAGCCTGAAATCTCTTGTAGAGTTGGAAGTAGTTGACAGTATAAGGATGATGCTTTGGAATCACATATGTTCTCTTATTTTTGCTACACATGGGAAGACTGAGAATAGCCAGGCTGTTAAATGTTACTTTCAGTTTTTAGCCTGTATAAAACCGTATTTTCTGAGATATGGAACGGAGAAAACTTGGGCTAGGGAGACCACAACTTCCATTGAGAAGGTTGGCTTTCTCAACTACAGCAATTAAAATCAGTGTGATGTCTGCTTTGATTATTTCCACCCTTTGAAAAAAACTTTAAAAATATGATGAAGTACTTCCAAGATTTTTGCTTACTGCCTCTAAGGCAATACTGGAATAGTTCTTGACACTTGCCTGTTAAATGAGCTGAACCGGGGAGAAGTACTGTTCAGTAAGACGTTTGTGTTTGGGGCTATTTATTCCTGAGGCAGGTATTTCACCATAAATTAGAAAATAGGGGCTTTAGGCTCATAAGATTGTGGTTTCATATTGTAGAAATTAGTAATACTTTAGTTTTATGACATCACTGAGTTTTCATATATTTGGCTAGGTTTGTTGCTGGCAAAATTAGACTGAGGTTTTGTCATTTCAGATGAAACTGATTTAGATCGGGGTTAATTGCTTTAGTAGCCTAACATATTTTTAATAATATTGTAAGTGGCAAATATTATTAAGTTCTTTTGTTCCAATTACGTAAAAATACTGCTTTCTGATTAAAAAGATGTTGTGTGTTATAGATGGAGACTGTACATTGCATTAAGTCATGTCATCAGAATGTGGGAATTAAGGAGCTTGCGTTCTTCAACAGCATGTGTGATTTGCCAATCTTGTTAAGTTGTGAGCTTATTGTGAAAGTGTGTGTGTGTGTGGCAAAAGAGGACTATACTAGTAAAATTAATAGTAACTCAAAAATCTATGAGGTAAGCAAGAACACATGGGCTAGGCTAATCACTCAATATGCTTACTTCAAAAACAAATGTATATGCAGTAGTTTTCATGTCGCTGTTCTACCGCAACAAAATAAGGGAGCCAAAAATAAGCACAAACTGGAAAGAAAAAGACAAAGCTTGAAATGGAGACTAGTCAGAGGGGAAGAAACATTTTGACATGTCAAATCTAAGACTGTATGTCACCGTTCAACTAAACCATACCCACATATACAGCAGTGTACGACATTTAAGGTGGAAGCCTCGATCTAGTCTATAACAAACCAATTTAAAGAGATTCTGTTGTTGAGAATTCGACTTATCACAGAAAAAGAGATGGTGGAGGTCAAATGACAGTCAATAAGAGTAGACTTAATTGGCTTTATCTTTGAACTTGGAACAGGAGAGCAATTTGTTTTCTCCTCTGATTCTTCTAACTGAAATACTGTCATGAACAACAGCCTCCAAAGTGGCCAAAGTATATTAAGTGGTGGACATTTATTGGTCTGAGATAGCACTGTAATAGAAATACTTTTTCTATGTAACCGGCATTGTTCTGGCCAATGCTTTGGCTATGTAGATCATATATGGATAACATGGAAGTTCTGAAAAATTAGGGGCTTGAACAATTTCTGTCATTGATTAAGTTTGAGTCCAGTGTACATTTTTAAGTGAAATTTATGTTTGACTACCAAAGTGTGGGTCAAGTTACATTGGAAAAGCGTTTGCTTCTTTTCTAATCTAAATGAAGAAAAAATTTGTCAGATAGAAGGATGTAGGGAAATGTGTTTACAGTCACCAGACTTCATTATGTGTACAATAATGACTTGATTGTGTTTGATACAATGGATTGTAGGCTTGGTGACTTCAGTGAATGACAGATCTGCCTACCTTTTCAACATATCATATGCAACAGGTTGAGCATGCTTTTTCTGTCATGAAACCATAGTGCTGCACGTTTCTTGATGGGCATAGCTTTGAAAGGTGCCAAATGGAGAAGAGTTAGTTTTCTGCAACAATGCTTAGTGGTCTCTTAATGCTATATAACTAACTGTGGCAACTGATCTATGTCTGTAGTCATGTGAATATGCCCTCTCTGTTTTCTGTAGCTGTTTTTGAATTACACACTGCCATAAGAACAGAACTTTTGAACAGGTTGTTCAATGATTAACAAATAGTAGTATGTTACGAGGGGTGCAGATAGCTGTATGTCCTAACAGAAGCTTATGTGAGGTTTTCGGATAGCAGCATTGATATAGAAAGGATAGTGCCAGTGTTTGAGGTGTATATGCATAGAGTACAATCAAATTCCTTTTTTGGCTGTTTATATAGTAAGCAGGAATCCATTAAACTGGCAAGGAGGACAAATATTTAATGAAGACCTAAAAAGGCAATATCGTTTCAGTATGTTTGCAATGCACTCCTTTGTTTAGTTGCTGATTAAATCTTTTGATAAGATGATCTTTTTGATGCAATATTCTATAAAAACATGTAAGCTAAATGGGTAGAGGTTTAAGTCCTATGTCTGTTTTCTCTTAAAGATAAAAAATTGCATGTAGTCCTCTCACAGCCCCAGCTGATCTTTAGTGGGAATAGTGGGAACAGAAAGACTGGGAAAGGGGAGAGCAGCTCTTCACCATAGTAATTCAGGGCTGAAGAAAAAGGCCTGTTTGAGTTAGGCAACAATCTTATCTAATCACGGTCATAAAGGCCCTACAGTCTACCTTAAAGCCAGTTAAGTATTTTGTCCTGTGGCTCTTTCTGGAAAGATGTTTCAAAACCGCTCTCCTAATGCTTAGAACTTTCTTTGAACTTCCAGCCTAAATATATTCTTTGATTTCTAATTTTTCATATCTCAATATTGTTATTTAAAAACAACTTCCTTGGTGTGTAGCCCTCAATAAATTATAAACATTGATCATGTGCCTTCCTCATATTTTATGTGCTAGGTTCAAACAAGAAGAGCAAGCATCTTTTAGTCTGTCTAGTAAAACAGAATAAATGGGAAGATACAGAGCCTAATAACTTGATTCTCCTGAATTCTGAACATACTTCACCTGCATCAAATACCTTGTACCTCAGGTGTTTCTTCAAAGTCGTGAATAATAGTGCTAATGCTCCACGTGGTCTATTGAAAATACTTTATCAGATATTGGTGAAGATCGAGTTTGTTTTACAAGTATGTCAGGTTGGCTTAATCTTGCAGTAAACTAGACATAGGTGTGCTATTTGTAATCATGCGGTTTTGAAGAGTTGCTAAATGTTCCCATTTCTAGTATGCCTATCCCAATGGTCCTCCGGTTTCTTCTGTAAGTCAGTGAGACCCTTCTCTGTATCAAGAGTGCTTCCTGTAACCAGTTTTTATCAAAACACTTCTACTTTTTTCCAGGTTCACAGACATGAAATAAGATGAATCCGAAGAAGTATTTTAAATAAGTCCATTCAATATGTCACCGTTAGTCAGTTTTATATCCACTTTATTTATGTATTACGCTCTGTCTTTTCCAACTCAGTAAATAATGGCTGGGTGATACCATATCAAATTTGTTAATGAAATCTGGAGAGATTGGACTCTGGATTTCTTTTGCCTTAGTATTTGCTTTTAAAAGTTAATGTATACGTTCCAGATTTGTATATCTTTTTAAAGGTATGTTTAAATTATCCTTAATTTTTTTTTTTAAGTTGTCCTCCTTATTGTTGATTACCTTTTAACGGAAAAAAAGAAAACCACAACTTTTCATACATCAAAGTCAGGATAACAATTGCCTGGTCACTTGCTTCTCTCTTCTTACACCTAAGTACCACATTTTCTACTCTCCAATATGCTCTCTACTTTGATCTAGCTTTTTTTGCTACTCACTGTTTAAAAGTAGTATCCTACAGATTTCTGATGATGATACTAGGTCCTTTGTAAATTCCCTACCCTGTGGCAAATCCATTAATAATCCAGGGAGGAGGCATAATTTAGTAGCTCAAAAGCCATTGTGCCTTAGTCTTTGAGAACAAGGGACTGATCCAAACACTTCTTTTTTTTTTTTTTATACTTGATTTTATTTCCTAGGTCAGCTTTGTGTCCCTACTGCTTCTTTCTTTTCCCATTCCGCCTTTACAATTACTGTCCATTCTGTTCAGCTGCTCAGATGGCGTTTTCTTGAGACTTAACAAAAAAAACAGGAGAGAGGTGGAATATAGTGGGATTTTCATGATGACATGGGCAACACTTGAAAATTGAGTCCTTGAATTACTACTGAAAATGTGTTATAGAAGTGAAAAGTAGTAATTGTGACTGCGTAGTTCAAGATTTACTTAGGTTATTCTGTTAAATAACAGAACCGACCTTTGTTTGTGATGAGTAAATGTATTGAAATAATTTAAAGATACTGTAATTCTCTAGATATCACTTTAGGAAGACAGCTAGTTCATGTGGCTCCACGGAAGAAAATTATGTCTTGCTGCTGAAAGGGCTTTGAAGCCCGTTGCTCAGTTTTACGTCCAATCTCAAAAGTGAAGAATCTCTCCAGGGTTCTGTTTTTTGCCGAGCTGTCTTTCTTTCTTTTCTTTCTTTTCTTTCTTTCATAGAGCTTTCTTGTCTGTTAAACCAGGTTCCTGTTTTCAATCCAGTCCTTATTTCTACTTCTATCTGTGAAACAAATGGCCGTTACTAGAGCTTTACCAGACCAGTCTTCCTGCTGTCTGCAAAGTTTTGAATGGAAACTGTGGAATTGACCAGAAGCTCTTGCTAATGTTGCTTCAGGACTGCACCTCCATCTATAGCCTCAAAAAGCCATTAACCTTTCTTGTCTCTTTAGAAGTTAGCTTTTCTAATCTCTTCTGTTCAAATATTGAAGAAATTTCTATAGGGGAAAAAGCGGGGTTAAGCCCTCTTGGCTAAAACTAACAAATAGATTAGGAAGTTTTTAAGGAAGAAAGGTAAGCCCTTCATATTAATGAACTAGATGTTTCTAACTGAAATGTGTAGTAAGTGGAAAAGCCACTAAAGGGACACATGTACTGCAGTGGCTTGAATAACTTGAGCTGAAATAAGAATATGGATATATTTCATTAATTAAATTAAAGTCTGGCTTTGAAACAACTGTATTTTTAAGGTTTCATTTCTTGAAATATAAATAGTATTTTGCATTAATCTTACTTTTATTGCATTTTGACATTGCAACTTTTTTTTTAAACCTTTCACTAGCGTCGATTTTGCTTAATCCCCAGTGTAACAAGATTTCCATGGAAGTATGATGATGTATTACTCTTACTTAATACTTGAAATTTTTAATTGTAGATAAGAAAGCAGAGTATGTCATCTAAGTGATACATTGAAAATTCAGGATTGGACATTAAGATATCACACTAAATAGCAGTAGTTTTCCTTTATATATGTAATGGAACTGCTTACCTAAAAGATCTGTGGATACATAACCACAGAATCACAGAACTGGAGAAGGTGGAAGCCACCTCTGGAGATCATCTAGTCACATCCCCCTGCTCAAAACAGGGTCACATAGAGTGTATTGCCAGGGGCTATCTTCTGTTGGGTTTTAAGTATCTCCAAGGATGGATACTTTAAAGCCTCGTTAGGCAACCTTTTTCAGTATTGGACAACCCTCACATTAAAATTGTTTTTTCTTGTGTTCAAATGGAATTTCGTGTAGTTTTGTTTATGCCTTCTGCCTCATGTCCTTTCACTGGATGCCACTGAGAAGACTCTGTCTGTATCTTCTATTGTCCCTCCCATCAGGTATTTATACATACTGATAAGATCCCTCCTGAGATGTCTCCAGGCTAAACAATCCCAGTTCTTCCAGCCTCTCTTCATATGACAGATACTCTATTCCCCATATCATCTCTGTGGCCCTTTAATGGATGTACACCAGTATGTCCGTGTCCCTTCTTGTACCAGGGACTCAAAACTGGACACAGTACTCCAGATATGACCTCACTGGTGCTGAGGGAAAAGGTCACCTCTCAGCCTGCTGACAGTGCTTTTCCTTCTGCAGCTCAGGAGGGTATTGGCCTTCATTGCTGCAAGGGCACTTTGCTGGCTCAACTTCTTGTCCACCACGACCCCCCACATCCTTTTTGGTCCAGTTTCTTTCCATCTGGTTGGTCTCTAGCCTTTTACTAGTGCATGGGGTTATTCCTCTTTGGGTGAGAAATATGCATTTTCCTTTTGCTGAACTTCATTTCTCCAGCCTGTTGAGCTCCTCTGAACAGCAGCACAGCTACTCCCAATTTTGTATGATCTGCCAGCTTGCTGAGGGTGCACTCAGTTCCATTGTTCAGGTCATTAATGAAAATGTTAAACAGCATTGACCCCAATATCAACTTTTGTCTGCGTTTTACTGTATGAGTGTGAATTACTCATACCATGTGTTTGACACAGGGAAGATAGATAGTGTTATTTTATATGTCACACAGACACTGCATTTTTTTTGCATTAAATTTATTTCCCTCCTCATTTTTAAGGAAGAAGGACCCTCTGGGCTTGATACAGTTATGGAGATTTTGAAATGTGTAGTCTTGAAATTGATTGTGAAAGGGGGATGAATTAATCAGGCTGTGGCTGAAGTTCATGAAGCCTAAATGGCCTTCATTCAGCTGAATTGTGTATCTTACATTAGAAAAATGAAAGGGCTTTTAAATACATGCTTGCTTCAGATCGCAAAAAAACTTGAGAAAAATTGTGTCTCTGTTCCACATGTCCTCTTGCTATGCCACTCTCACCTGCTTTGTCCAGCAGCAGCAAGCAGAGGAGATGCTGGACTGCCCTCATTGTAAGCAAAGCTTAAGATTTCTAGGTTAATACTCAGTGCTCTGTTTAAGCTTAGTCTAGGATCACGCTGTTTCATCTCAGGAAAATTTATTCAATATTGTTTGAACAAAAGGAGTTTTCTGTTGGCTTATCAAGTCACTGCTACATTTGCTTTTAGCTAAAAAGCTGTATTTTCTTTGTGTATATGTGCATAGGAGAGTGAGGAAAAGGAACCCTTTCATCAAATGAAGGCTTTCCATTTAAAGAATACTGCAAAAGATAGTATTTAAAATACTGAAACTGCTGATTCTCTTTTTCCTTCTCCTTGAAATGAAGATATGGTGTCCTAGGGACACAGTGATGAGCTAACTATACTTTCAACTTAATACCGTGACACTGATTTCTAGAAGCAATCTAGTCTTTGCAATTTGATTCTGAATTCATGTCCTGTAGGAACTCCATTAGAAAAATGGAAGAATTTTACTTCTCTGTGTGATGCTGAGGCATCTCAGGACACCTCCAGAATTTGGCAATAAATGGCTTTTGGCATCTAAACTGCAGAGAACAGGCAGGAATTGAAAAAGTACTAATGGGCACCTGTGCAAGTACGCAGCTCTAGCCTTTGCCTTTATTTTCAAAATCAATACAAACTCGTATGCTCATCATTTGAATTTCAGAAAAATAACTACTTTTGTTTTCTCTTCTTTTTGTTGTTATCTAAAATTTCTTGTTAATGCTGTGCATCTGTATAACTTGGAAAGGCAGAGTAAATCCTTTTAAACTGATGCTATAAAAGGTGCAGATATGAGGTAAAAAGTTACACATTATCTGCAGAACAATGGAGAAAATTATTCTAATATTTTCCCTAAGATGATTCTTCAGAGTGCTAACCAACCATTTTGTGTATTACATGTAAGTCTCTGAAAGTAAAGTCTTACCTTTTTGTCATCTTAAAAAAAATGTTTAAAGGGAAAAAAAAATGTCTAATTAAAATTTGTATAAACTGCAAACAGAAGACTTTCCTTTTTTTGCAAGGATCAACCATAGAAAATGTGTTTTAAGCTTGTATTTGTTTGCAACAGGATCTTAGTGGTTATCTGAAAAAATTTGAAAGCCCAAAAGCAAGATAATAGGGAGAATAGATTGTATTGATAAATGGCAAAACATCAGTTAGTAGAGATACTATTTTTCAGACATCAGTGAATAAAGTAATCCAAATACTGAGTGTAACTTTTTAGTTTCTGGGTGGAGAGAAACTGGACTAGTTCTGCCCTTGTTATAATTTGGCATTTAAATAGTGCTTACTAGGTACAAAACTCTTCATAGATATTAATGATCTTCATTATGTACTCTGAAGTAGGTAGGTGATCTACAAATGAATGGTATAGGGCCAATATATTTTAGACCTAGAAATCTGGTAGGAGTTTGAATTTTGATATAAATTTATTTGAAGTGTATGAAGGGCAGACTATATGCCTTAGTATCCAAAATCAGCTCTTAGAAGACACGCTTTCATTTTTAAGGAACAAAGATACAGAGTTTCATTCTGAACACTTGAATAACATCATGTCTCTCTGATAATGGAGTCTAGTCAGATGTAATTTTTCCTGAATTAATGTGTTGGCTGCTATACAGAACAATTTTGTAAAGGTTCATACAGAATAGATCTTTAATTTACAAAGATTATGTCAGATTTAACTTCCATTTTTGTGGAAAGGTGGTTATACATGGAAAAGAGGGAGCTTGTCTTTCCTGTCTCCACCTTCCTTGGTTGACAGACTTTCCCTCCAGCAATCAGTTGACAGCAATCAGTTTGAGGATTATTTCTGGAAGGAAAAGGTTTACAGCTTTACTTCAACAGTAAGATTAAAAAGAAAGTAGCTGTCATCTATTTCCGTGGCTTAACTAGTTAAAATCATAGCCATAAATATGCCATATTACTCTGTGCATTTTATACAGTAAGTAGACCTTATTAAACGAAAGGTGGGCAAGACTTGCAAACAAGAGTTTGCAACACAAAATACAAAAAACTAAATTTTGACTGAAACTTCAGAATTTGTTATTTTTTTCTAGATAAACTAATTCTTTAAAATAAGCCTTACACAAATATTGTAAGGAAATCTTTTATCTAGTAACCTTGAAGGAAACATAAATAATTCTCAAGATAAAAAAGTTCTTGCCTTGTAATAGCCAAATTCTTAAGCATCTTCCAGAAGACTTGCCTCACATTAATTCCCACACTGCTGTGTTTCTCGTTGTACCATTTATAAGGGAAAGTACTGTCAAGTTTAAGATGGAAAATCATTTGCAGTTGTCAACTTTGACACTTTCTAGTGATAGATTCCTAAGTTGCAATATGAAAATAAGCCTTTAGGATTTTTTTTCTAGGTTGCAATGGTTGGACATCTTTTAGACCTAATCCCCAAACATTAGGTTCTGTCAGTCTCAGATCCGACTCTGCTTAATTTGTACCACATGCTACCTTTAGTTTATTCTGTAAATAAATAGCTCAATTTAGTTAGACAGTGTTTTGTTGGGGTTTTCAAATCTGTTTACTTAATTTACAGAATTTTATTTTACGTCTTTGATTTTGTTCTATACTATTAAATGTTGAGTCTTCCAGTAGTTTTGATAACCTGTGCATCACTGATTTTCTAGCTGTGATATTTTTCCTTCCCCCTCCTGTAGTAGATTAATGAAATATCCTTACAATGCACACACTTTTTTATGTTTCTAGGGTTTTCTAAGTTTAAAATCTGACATGTGCACTGGAGAATGAAGAAAAAGAAAAAGCTTGTTATTTTCATACTCTACTGGATTCTTATGTTAGCTCCAAGTTTCTGGATCCTAAAGTAAGATCCATGCCTGTACACTGCAAAAAATCCTGAGAGATTATGCCTCTTTAGCAGGTTAGAGAGCTGAATGTTTTTTTGTTGTTTTCACCCATTTTTTAATCTCCCCTTGGCAAAATTATGAAAGTTTAAGGTATTTATTTAAATGTTTGATGGCTGGCTTTTTATGCTTTTACTTTTATCTCCTGTATTGTGATAGCATAAACAGTGCTAGTGATAGAAAACAGAAATTTCAAACCTAAATTTATCTCAAAAAGAGGACTGCTGTGATAATTATGTATGGAGTTTTAGAAAATGAAATTAATATAAATCTTCACTAAAGAGTCATTCCTCAAAGTCAGGTTATCAAGTATTGAGAAAGGAGCATTATATCTTTTTTCTTTTGAATCCTTGTGTGGTCATACACACAGAATATTGTGCTTTAATACTCCAAGGAATTGTTCTGCTTTGCTTCTATAATGAAGCAGTTTCCTTTAATCAAACGGAAGCCAATAGAAATACACAAGCATCGAACATAGCTCTATATTGCCCGCTGGGAGATATTTAAATTTGTGCTAGCTTGCACTAGAAGGAAATGCTGTTAAAGCATTTTGGTTTGTTTTGTTTCTGTAAAAACTCTAATATTCAATATGTAAAATTTCCATTAAAAAAAAAATCAGGTAATATCATATATACTGATTAAGGCAATTAACTGTTTGGCCAATTGTAGAATAATACTATACATGTTTTAACATGTTATTCCTGTACAATCCAATCATATTACTTTACACTGTGGGCTGCTCTTCTGTTTCCAATTTGATTTTTGTGATCCTAGGATATTCTCATTTATTAAATGAGAATAATAATTTCTATCTATATATGTGAGGAGTTAAATAACTGTCTATGTCCTAAATTTCAAGTATTTGCTTTGATGGAGATGATTTCGCATTTATCTATAAAAGATTCCTTACTAAAAAGGTTCAGAGAATGAAGAACATTAAGATTTCAGAGTAATTTTAAACAATTATTAATCAAAAAATATCCATTGTCTCTGCATATAAGCTTATTATATGTGCATTAGTACTTTGACACAGTCTCTGCCTGTGCAGTCATGTGCTGTTGATCCTGGTCCAGTGAAATGTGTTCATTGTGCATAGTTAATAAGAGCAACGGAAACGTCATAATTTTTCATTTGTAGATTTTTAATGAGGATAAGAAGATTATAATTATGTTTATTTTTACAATCTTATTATAATCTTATTTTTTTAAACAGATGGAGCAATGAAAGCATACACAGTGAGTTGTTATATAGGAAGCTTTGGGTAAGACTCAGAATTTAAGTTTTGGTTTTGTAGTTATTGAATGAGATATTCAATATGGGTCTTCACTGAAAGGTATGCCTCATGTACAGTGGATTAAATCTACTGCAATGTGTAACTGAGGTGAGCTTGTTTTTATCACTTAGAAATGTACTTACATAAGGCTTGAAGGAATTTTAGGTATCAGTGTAGCATTGCTCAGAAACTTTTAGAGGGACTATATCTGTTGACACACTACTTCAGCTTAACATTTCATGAGAAAATATGAATTCTGTCTAATAGAATTACTGTCTTTCCTACTCCTAACTGACTTTAAGGAATCCCAGTCATAAGGTAGAGCTTACCATGCTGGCAGTAGGAAATCTGTATAGCTAGGAGAGCTTGTTTCACCTAAATAAATGGAAAATACCTATTTTCTTTTAGCAAAGAGTTTCCGCTTCTACAAATTATCTAAAAAATTTTGCTTCTTACATGGAATAATTTCTTGTAATACTGAAGCTTCAGAATTCCTCAGAACATGAATTCTGCCTTCTAGTTAGCTATATATCCAAGTATAAAATACTTTCATCTTGACCTCTTAATGTCTAACTTATTCTAATTTTGATGCTGTGTAAATACCTACCTAGCTTTAACACATTCCTGTTTAATGTGGGATGGGTCTGAAAAGTGGATATTGAATATTTCAATCTAATTTGTAAGGTCATAAGGAAAATATTTTGCTTATTTGAAGTTTTATAAATTGGTCTCATTTAATGTCAAGGGAATGAGTTCAGGAAGGCTGAGTGAGACGGGAAGGGCTGTAAGTGGTTTTCCCCCAAAATAACTAGACAATCCTTTCTGAGGCCCACTCAGTGTTATTCAGACAGGTACTGCAGAAGAGCGCACCCACCTCTTTGCTAATGATAAGATTTTTCTTCCTCACTTTAGCATATAATGCGGCTATTTTTTTAGAAGATGCTTTATGCTGTGAGGGAGGAACATTCAGTGTAATTCCGACAAGTTTTCTTTTTAGTTACAGTTTTTGTAACTTGTTCTGATTTCTCGTTCATTTGTCTGTTTCCTGTTGTCTGTCGTTAAGTGTAACCATCTAGTGCAGACTTCTTTTTATGCAGTCTATTTTTTCAGATTTTTTTCCTTTAAGTCTATAGCTCTCTTGACACATATTCATGCTTTATTTTTTCTGGCTTCTCTGGGGTTTTTTATGTGGGGTTTGTTGTGGGTTTTTTTTGGTAGTGTTTGGTTTGTTTTTTTTTTTATTTTATATTCCTCAAACTTGCTTTCCAGTTCAGCTTTTGCTCTCTGCTTGTCATTCTTCACCATCTTCCAGTCTCCCAGATGTGGTTTTATGAGTTCTGAAATGAAACCTCAAACCCTGTTGAACTGCAGGTTTTGATTAGTGCTGCTTGGGATGAAATTTTCTTCTGAAATATTTCTCGGTAGATGACACCAGTTTGTCAAAACTCTATGTTCAAACCCCAGTTTGTCAAAACTCTGTTCACCTGTATTTTGACAAAGTCAATCATTCAGTGATTCACGTGCTCACCTGTTATTTGGATTTCAGTAATTGGAACAGAATCAGAGCTTTGTCTTGCCACATTTTGCTTGTATGTTGCACTGGATAAATATATACTATTTTTTAAAATATTTTTTTAATGTTGAGAAACTTGTCTTTATTATGATGTAGCAAAACAGGTCTGTAGCGTATAGCATCATATTTCTTGGTAAACAAATCTTTGACTGACCAGCTTTAGATTTAAATGAACTTTGGACTTTCGACATTTTTGTCATATCTTAAAGTAAAAAATTTTGGAAGTAACTAGGTGCCAAAAGATATAGATGCCTGTAGTTCATTTTTTCTGAAGGCATCTTCAGTCTGTTATTATTCACTACTATTCACAGCTACTAGCTGTGTAGCAGCTACTGGCTATGACAGTGACTGTAAAATTTAGTAGCACAGCATATGCGAGCATAGGACTTGTTCAGGATTTGAAACCTGAATTGTCTCCACATCCACATCTTCTACCTGCTGCAAGCGCATCTACACTTAGTTCATAGAATGTTTTGTGGTAGAATGTTGGATTTGGACCTTTACACTGAAACGGCTTTAGTATTTTAAATATTAATGAGATGCAGAATACAGCCATAGTGCCCATATCTCTCCCCTGAAAAAGTGCACCGCACCTCAAGTCTCACTGTCTTTAAGGGCAGTTGCCTCAGAGACAACTTTACTTTTGATCTTGGGTTAGTTAATGCCAGCAAAGTGAAATAGTTTCACAAAATGAAAGGACCTTGTTTTCCTGATTTTCCTCCAGCATCTTAAAATGGATAGGCAGGTATAGTGGAAGGTTTATGTTCCAATCCCTCCAGGCAATACAGTTGTTCTTGGTTTCCCGTTGTCTCCTGAAAGCCGCCTCGACAGTTGGAGAGGAATGGTGACATTGGCATTACCCAAAAAACAAGGAGAGCTGTGCTAATATGTACCAAAAGCATCCAAGAGAGAAGGCTGTGTTGTGTTTGGTTCCTGTGAGTTCCTTGGACAAATGGGGTTGCAGTGGGAGGGCTGGAAATCACTTGATTTGCTGTAATGCGCTATTCAGGGAAAAGACTTGGGACGTATTTAGATGTCAATAAAGCTGTCTGTTTAGTAGAGTACACTTGAGTGAAGTAACGAAGTAGAAATTTGAATGTCCAATAGTTCTCCTACAAGCACAGTCTCAGAACTGGCTAGTGCCTTTGGATGCTCTCAGTTTTGTGCTACCAAATGGTGTATTTTTTTTTTTAATGGAGAACTGTTATTTAATGTTTCCAAAAGTTAGACTGGAATTTTCAACTTTAAATTTTTCAAATTCTGGCTTCATGCTTAAAAAAAATCTAGTCCTATATATTCCTGTACTTTAATATATGTTAACAATGCTTTTTCATAGACTTGGTTACAAGTAAACAGAATAAATTGCTTTACTCTAATGATGTTTTTCCTCTTATTTTTCACTGAAGGCAGGTAATAGATCTTCTTTACATTAGTAATTGAAACACAGTGGTTTTTAATTGTCAGATTTCACCAGATTCTTTAGCACGAGTACTTGCAAACATAACATTAGTTCTGCTGAAATCTGTAGTGCTGTATGTGGTTGAAGTTACAGTTGCTTAAATTGAACTTACATTGAGTACTTTTGAGAGAGGTGTTTGTTTAATATTGGAGTACATTCTGTATATTCAATTAATAGCTGAGACAAACTTTTTTGTTAAAAAAAAACAAACATGGCATATCAAATTTTGAAAAGGAGCTCAGCAGAAGAAAAGCAATGTATTGAACTTTATTTTTTCAGTTTAAGGAGCTGGCATAGGGGAAACCTTGAATTACTTTTAGGTGATATTTGGATTGTGGTATTGAAAGAAAGGCTTCCAACTTCCCAAATTATGCTAAATCGAGAGAAACGATGCAGTCATATGTTGTAGAAAAGAACTTAGATTAGTTAAGTATTCAGGCTAATAACTGTCAGATGTATTTAAATGCAGATATGTAATATTACTCTGAGGCAAGATTAAAATGAAGGATATCTACTGAATGGAAAAATCTTGGAGTGTGCTGATCAGCAGAGGGATAGAAGGATCTGTTGGAAGAATACTTGATGTATAAAGCACTATTTCAGTACAGCTGTACTGTAGCTGAGGAAAAAGAAAAAGGAGAGCTACATACATACATAAGTTGAAGTTACAGAACTTTAACTCATATATACATGGGAGCATTCAAAGTTAAACTGAACTAAACATTTTTATTTAAATCATATTAATTCAATAGATATATAACACTTCTTCCCTGTCTCCAGTGTATTTCCCTGAATGGCCATTTTTGGAAATACGTGTATACATGGATCAATATATTTTGGATTTAATTTGGTTTAATATTCCTGAGTTTTCTTATATTGATGTGACCTCTTATCCTATCTGGAAAATTAAGGTATACTGTGTGCGTGTCTGAGAATAGTTACTTGGTGTGCTCAAGTTATAGATTCACATTATCTCCTAGTGAAAACACAGACAAGTTAAAAATACTGTTGTACATTCTTGCCAAATAGCAGACTTAACCTGCTGCATGTGAAACTGTTATTTTGAAGAGAATAGTAGGAAGTACTGTCCTTTCTAGGGGGAGCAAAGAATATGAAACACATTGAACAATAGGATGGTTTAATGGAGACTAGGTAAAAGGAATGTCTGGGATTAATCTGGTGATAAATTAGATTCTATCTTATTCTCATAGTCTGTGCTCGTTGGACTTGCTATTATGTGGTAATCCAGTTTCTCCATATGACACCACTATAAAAGAGGACTGTCTGCCTGCGGAGCCCAGTGCAATCTGTTTTCCTGCCCGCCTCTCTTGCAGACCAATAAGCGATTGTATGTTGAGCTCCATTTCTCAGTATGGCCTTCTTTGGCCTTCATCAGATTCTGCGTTTGGCACAGAAAACGCAAAAACTCAAGAGTCTGTTTTGCATCTACTGGGCTTCACTTTATTGGTGAATCAAAAAGGTGAGGCTTAGATCGGCTGCCAGTGAAAAGCTGAGCTTTCTGCTGTGAATAATCAACAGTTGGCCAGCAGCTGTGTGTGGAAGGGCTCAACTGTAGAACCTTGTTGTGGAAAGCTAGTGTTTTATCATCCATATAATTGGTGTCTGAAATCCATCTGCAGCCATGTGTCAGCAGATAGCTGAGGTTAGAAATCAACAGTCTCTAGCTGTGATAGCCAATTCCTGGAGAAAAATATAGTTGGTATAAGAATGGGATAGTGCTATAGTGCTGATGTTGAACCAGCATTAGAAGTCAGAGGAAGAGCAGAGCCTTAAGCCAAGGTTTTAGTCCCAGAACCCTGGGCAAATTCTGGGTTGAATATGCACAGTCTGCCTAGCCTGACTGTCTTACTTTGAGGATGGTGTAGGATGAAGAAAAGAAATTGTACAATGTCAATAGTGCAAAGGAGCAATTCTAACTCTGGCGTTACAAAATCTGAGACATCCAAAATTAACCTTGTGAAGTTAATCTTGCATGCCTCCCATACACAGTTCTTTAACTTTAGAAAGTGTGGGGGTTTTGCTGTGGCAGATGCTTATCTTTTTCTCTGCTTTTTGTTTGTGGTCTTCTTAAATTAATTCTGTGTTCAGTAATTTCTGAGGCTAGTGTAAGGAAATAACATCTGTTAGGCTTGAAATTCTTGCTATTTGCTTTTAAGTAAAGTAGCCGGTTCCCTTTTATCCCTCTCTCTCTGTTTTTTTCTTTGCCAAGTATGGTGAAGGTTTTTTTCCTGGAAGACAGCCTACATGCCCTGTCACCTTGCCATTCTAATTCTTGAATTGAAACCTTTGCTTTTAGGTTTCTATATATCATCTCAGTGTATATGCTCTCTTTGCTCTCTATTTGTCAGAAAGATTAATGTGAGAGTAGAGTATTAGCATAGCATAGCACGGGATTGTACTAGCTAGTTCTTGTCTCTCTAGAAAGGACCCCTATTCTTTATTGTATATTTTGTTTGAATTTGTTGACAGTAAGAGTAGGATCCTACTAAAGTAAAAAATTCTCTCTTTGGAAAGCTAACAAAGGAAGAATTCCATATAACATAAGTGTCACAGAAGAGTGGTCATAGTTTTCATTGCTTGTGCCTTTGGAGTAAAAAGCAGAAATGGATCCAGTCATTTAATGCGATTCTTGGATACCACAAGCACCGTAGTTGAGACTAGTTGCGTAAGTGGACAGACAGGAAAATAGTAAAAGCACTTCAATATTTAAGGGTATGTACTGGTATATATTGTTTTAATTCTTCCCTGAAGAAACATGGGGTGACTATTTTTCACACTTAGATAGGATGACAGAATAATTTGTAATGATGCTAACTGAAGCTAGTGACCCACTGCCTTTCATTTAAGGAGCTCCCACTGTCTTTCTTTTAAGGAGCACTAAAACAAACGTATGTCAGTAAAATAACAAACAGTACATGCAGCTGAGGGATTTTGATGATTTATTCTTAGGAGAAATAAGGAAATGACACAAAGGTGAAAATGAGCCAAATACTCACGAACTTACATAAACTACTACTTGAAGTGTGAATTCAGACACTACTTTGTGAGAGCTCTTTAGATTTGAATGGTAGTCAAAGGTAAGAAACAGAAAACAATTACCTGCTTGTGATTTGTTGTGCTAAGTAAAGTGGAACTTAAACACTCTCTGTAAATAAGCAAGATTGCATCAGACACCAAGATCGATCATCTGTTTCTTTCCTTGTTCAGAAGAAACCTTGGGAACACTAGGATTTTATGTAGCTGTTTAGGTCAGCTGTAGTCGAGCTGATCCCACCTTTAGCAAGAACCAGATCTTTTCCTGCTAAAATAATCCAAGATAAGAATGGAAAAAACAAGTTTGTCATGCTTTGACGCATTCCATCTCTGATCTGAGTAATTGTCTCAAGGAATCTCTAGTATTCTCGTTTATTTTTTTTTAGTGCACCAGGAACACTTTAGTCTGTTGGGGAAGCAGTTATTAAATCTGCACAATGCACTCTAACTCACTTTTGGAAGACTTGTACCTGCTTCCATTGAAATGTCAGAGAAGCCAGCCTAGGTGTGGGATGAGGAAAGGACTGAACATGCCTCTTGCATCTGACTTGTTACACGACTGCTCAGTAACAAGGACAATAGCTGTCAAAAAAAACCCTAGTCATGTTGCAACTGGGAAGAGATTAATTCTTCCAGAATGAGATGTTGGTTTTTATGTTGTTTTATAAATTAGATAATTTTGAAGCTGTGGGTAATATGGTCTTTTACCTAGGCTGGCTTAAAGGTTTGAGGGTCTGTAACGTACAGCATAGGTAATATGCAAGGTAAGAATATGTCTGCTAAAAGCGTTGTTTCCTGTACCATTTTGACTCCTACTCTATGCGTGGGTACTTAAAACTTGTTACAGAATTAGCATTTAATATATATTTCTCTTACTTACCTCTACTTTAAGAATCTTTTTCCTATTCCCATACAATTCTTACAGGAGTGTGCTATTTGTGTTCATATTGTGTATATTTCCAGAAAATAGATATTAGGTGTTTTGGTTGGATTTTTTTGGTTTAACAGTGATAGCGCTAGCTCAGACCTCATTCAGTTTCTTAAATGAATTGTGAATACTTATGTCATAGATTATAGGTTCATACAACAATTCGGGTTGGAAGAGACCTCAGGAGGTTATCTGGGTCCAGCCTTCTGTTCAAAACAGGGTGAGTGTTGAAGTCAGGCCAGGTTACTCAGGGTTTTCCCAGTCTGGTCTTGAAAATGTCTGAGGGCAGAGACTGTACCACCTCTTTGGGCAATCTGTTCCAATGCCTGACTGTCCTCATGGTAAAAAAGCTTTTCCTTATATGTGGTCAGAATCTCGTGTTTCAGGTTACATCTGTTGTCTTGTGCCTTCCCGCCGTGTAATACAATGAAGAGCCTGGCTCCACTGTTGTGATGACCTCTTTGTAGACAAGCTCCTTTGTTGTTAATAGTAGCATTATACATATTTAAGTATTCTGCCACACTTAGAAGATTGACTTCCTGTTTTGTGGTTCTGATACCAGAAAGGTATTGGATGCAATTCATCCTGTGTATCTAATCTTGTCTGTCATAGATGTGAGTACTTGAAGGGAAGGCTCAAGGAGACCTTGTCAGTGTTTATAAATATCTCATTGGAGAGTGTGAAGAAGATGAACCCATACTCTTCTCAGTGGTGCCCAGCTGCAGAATAAGAACCATGGGCATAAACTGAAACACATGAATTCTGTCTGAATGTAAGAAAACAGTTTTTTACTGTTAGAGAAGTCTGGAGTGGGGGTTTTTGGGTGTCATGGTTTGATGTGGAGGGGGGGTGGTTCTGGTGGCAGGAGAGGGGTTCTGCTCCCTGCGACCTCCCCAGTTTTGGAACCGGGTTAGGCTTAGTTCTGGCCACCAGATCAGACTGCCATCCCCCTCGGGATTGAGCCAATAGGGCGCCTCTGCGAATTGCCCTACTTAAGTCAGGACAAAGGAACCGGAAAAGGTGCTTCGCCCAGGATCGAGCAGAGAAGGGAGGAGGGCACTGCCCCCGCTCCCTGGCTCCCGGCCGGGCAGCTGCCTGCCTCGGGCCGGCGCCGCCTGCGGAGAATGGCGGCGGCGGAGCCAGCTGGGGAACTCGGGGGCACCCCACTCCCGGGGTGCCCACTGGGCTGAGTTCACCTGGAGAGGACTGAGATCTGAGAGAAACAGCCGCATCGACAGCAGGTCAGTGAGGATGGAGCGGGAGGAGGTGTGCCGGAGCCGACTTTCCCCTGCGGCTGATGGTGAGATAGCAGGCGGCCCCCCTGCAACCAGGACGGCCTCGGTGGAGCAGAGACCCACTCGCAGCCCGTGGGGAGAAGATGCCTGAGCCTGAGGATGGTCGTGTTGGGGTGCACGACAAGGCAGAAAGGCATCTGGAGTCTGTGTGATGACCCACACCGGAGCAAGTGGCTACAGCTCCCTAAGTACCCGAGACTGTGGTAAAGCCCACACCGGAGCAATCTGTGGGGAAGGATTGTTTCCAGTGGGCTGGACTCACGCTGGAGAAGTTTGGATTTTTCCTCGTGGGTAGGGGATCCATTGGAGCAGGGGAAAAGGGTGTAAGGACTCCTCCTTTAAGAAAGAAGCAGCAGTAACAGCACGGAATGAACTGACCTGCACCCCCCCAGTCCCTGCCCCCTGTGCTGCTGGGGGGAGGAGGTAGAGCCGGGAGGAAAAGGAAGGGGGAGGGGAAGGTGTCGGTTTTAAGATCTGGTTTTATTTCTTTCTGTCCTCTCAAGTAATCGGTTTTTGTTTCCCTTTGTCCTTCTAAGTAATCATTAATAAACTGTTTTGCTTTGAGAAAAGCTCTGCCTGTTTTGCCCAGGACCATGGTTGGTGGGTGCTCCCTCTGCTCTTATCTCAACCCTCAGTCCCTTTGTTTTTTTTTCTCTCCTCTCTACTTTACTGGGGAAGGAGAGACTGTGTGAGTTTTAGTTGCTGGATCAGCCTAAAACCACGACATTGGGTTTGGGTTTAATTTTTTTTTCTGAGTTGGAAATAATCTCAATTAATCTCCTATAGTTATAAGTAAGATTTACATTATGATAATAGAAATAAAGAAATGAGATGCAAGTTAGTGGAAACCAACTGAACAACAGCTAAAATACTGTTGGAAGAAAACATTTTTTAAACTATATATTCTTAATTAATTGCCTTTTATTCAGAAGCATATATCTGTCAAAATGAGAATAAAAAGTCTTGAGCTTGTTTCCTTCTGTGAATGCACTAGGTCTAATTACTTCAGTAACATTAAACATTTCAGTAAAACTTGTGGGTTTTGTTTCCAGTAGGAAAAAAGATAAAGTATTCTGAGCCATTGTATAATCAAAAATTAATCTTGTTTTTTGATTAGGTATATCTCAGATTTTATAAAGCAAGTAAGACAAGTAGAAGTTTGTTCTGTTAGGTGTACAAACCAAAAAAGACTTTTTTTAGGATAACTATTCAATTTCAGCCTGAACTAAATTTTCCACAGAATAATTTTCAAATGCACTCAGATTTTTAAAAGCATTTTAAGATTTATGGCTTGTAACTGAAGTTATTCAGAATCACAGATTAATTACTAAATTGCAAAAATAGTGTATATTGAGGGATTACCAAACATTTCTAGGATTATATTTAAGTTCTTTATTTGCAGAAAAGCGTGTATCCTGAAGTATCAACATTCTGTGCTACTATTACTGCTGTGTTTCAGCACTAATGCACTGATTTATTGAGAAGGAAAATTTCTGGAAGATGGTCTGACTGGAGCCAGTGCTTTTGTTGTGCAAGGACCATCTTTCCATGCTACCTTGATCAGCCAGAACTCAAGCACAGAATGTGTCAGCTGTGTTAGACTTCTTTTGATGCAGCCCAGGATACGGTTGGCTTTCTGGGCTGGGAGAAATCCATTGGTATCTCAAGGTGAACTAAAAACTGTTTAGTTATGGGTTGTTTCTGTAAGTCTCGAAGCTTATTTGGGAAAGTAAACTTGGGGAGTTATATCTCGTTCTAGAATCATTTGGATCTGATGATGCCAAGGGCCATATTTAGATAATGCTGATCCATTAGAATTCAGAGTGTTGAAAGCCAACTTGTCAGAGATGACTGATTCCATCGTGTGATTATAACAAACATCCATCTTTGTGCCCTATAGCTTTGGCACCTAATAAAGCTAAAATTAGGAGTCTAGGGTCTCAAAAGTCCATGGTGGCTTCAGAAACTGATTCAACTGTCTAAGATAGGAACACCATCTGCATTGATTGCAAAGAGGATCCTCATTTCATGCAAACTTAAATACCTAAAGAATAACTCTTCAATTAAATTATGGATCTATGAAGAAGGGAACATTCCTTGTGTCCCCGTCTATACCTGTCTCCTCCTTACAAAGGAGCTCTCTGCCCTCCCAGAACTTGGGAAGGAAAGCAGTTTTCAATAGATTGTGCCTTTGGTTTTGGTGTTGGTTTGCCTTTTAATGTAATTTTTTTTCCCCCTCTCACAGACTTAGTTGAAGACAGGTCATGTGGTCCTGCCTTTTGTCCTTGTAGATAGAACTTTTGAGTATGAGACTGAACATTTTTCAGCCCTGTGCCACTCAAAGAGGTGATCTTAGCTATTACCATCTAAAGAGTCTAAAATATTTTAACTGATCAAAATGGAAAGAGACAATCAGTGTCAATACTTTTTTTTTTTTTAACATGTAACCATTCCATATTATTGTTTGGCTAATCAATATATATAGAAAATAAGTGTAAGCTCAGTGTACTCCTTGAGACCAGCCTTTCTCTACCTGGAGATAATTTCCTCATCTGTAAAGTAGTCCCAGGGAAACTAAGCAAATCAATACAAATCCAGAGACAGCAGAGAGAAAAACTTACACTGAGATTTTTCTATCATAGCATGTCTGCCATGTAAGTTTTCACACAAAGATTGTCAGGCTTCTACTTCTAAATCAGGAAGCATATCTCCAGATTGGATGGCTGGGTTTTATGAGGACTTTATTTTGTGGGAATAGAGAAAACTAGAAACAAAAAACTTTCTTTCAGAAGCTGAGCCTCTAATCCTTGATTACTTGGCTAGGAAAGTGACAGTTAATCCACTGGTACCATTAAGAATTATATCTCTGTTCTGGTTTTCATTTTCTACTTGGGTAACAAAACCCAAAGAATTTAGTATGCTTGTCATATATCCCTCCTCTGCCAAAGTAATAATGTTAACACAGCTCCCATGGGAGTAGACTGTTTTGCCAAATCTTTTACATACATTCAAAGCCTCTCAGTAGCCGTAGTATTCTTTAGGGGTTTTGGTATGGGTTTTTTCTTTGGTTGTGTTTTTTTTTGTTTTGCTTTGTTGTTTTGTTTTTGGTTTGTTTTTTTGTTTTTTTTTTTCTGAGATTAGCTCCTGTGTATGTTTAGCACCCCAGGATATCTGGATGGACTTCACATTGTCTTGACAATTGATTGAAAATATTGATTGTCTTTACATCTTCCAAAATTAATTTTTTTTTTTTTCCAATCAAGCACAGAGTTAAGCCAACTGCTTAGAAAAACTGTGATAATACTCTTCAGTTTTACTGGAACTTCTGAAAATGAGGTATAATATATATCAACAGCCTAGATTATGTTTCAGGTATGAGACTCATGGTTAGAAGAGTCTAACTTTTGAGATTTAGTCACCTACAGAGGCATCAGAATCTGTATCTGTAGTGGAGTGATTTGATAAAGGTGGTTTTGGGAAAAAAAAAAAGAAAAGTATAGATACTCTTTGATTAAGAATAAATCTAGCTCAGAAGCATTTCTGGTATTATCAAGTGTCCTCTTTCAGTCATGAAGGAGATTGTAATGCTCTGAACAGAAGAAAATTGCCTTTGGATTTTAGAAACATATTTTTAAGTGAATTTTCATTGTTGTTCTCATATTATTTTTCTGTGGTGACTCTGTGTTAGGTAAGGTGGCTTCCTGTATTAATAAGCTTTGGTAGGAAATAACTTGCTGAACATAGGAAGTTTTAAACCTTTGATATCCTAAGCATGAAATGTGAATGTAAATGAGGTTTTATTCAGGCTTTTTGGTTTTGATGCATTTCCCAGAAAATTAACTGCAAATGCAGATCAATGTACTCAGGTTTAGAAATAGGTGTATATATAGAGGCAGATATTCTTGAGGAAATGTCTTTAACCTAAACTCGAATTTCTGAGTTTCTAAAATGTTTTTTGAAATGTGATTATTCTAATTGTTTCTTCAAAGAGAGAAGAAAAATATACTCTCCACCTTCAAAGCCACTGTCATAGAAGCACCGTTCACATCTTTCTTTCAATTTTGTTCTGCAAAAATGTTTTTAGAAACAGCAAAAAAAAATTCCAGAGCTTAAAAATCATTAATTCAGTTTTCCCTGTCTCTCATCATTGTGATTATTATTATACCTGCAACCCTGTTTTAAAGAATGCTTTAATTCTATCTCATCTATCACTTTAAAAATAACACATTTAAACTCTCTCCAGATGTCATCATTTGTCTTTTAAATTTTAGGCTTTGTTTTCAGGAAAACTGAAGCAAAATGTACATCTAGGATAATATTACAGATATATACTGCTTCCTATTGGCACTGTGTAAAATTTTACCATATTGCTTTTTGTTTCAAATAGATTGTAATAAATATTTTTTTACATTTTACATTGACTTGGTTTTAGTTTGCCCCTCTCAGATTATCCTTTTGGGACACTGGATATGGCTTCGGGCAGCACCTTTTTTGCATTTTCTAGTTGGTAACACAGCAATGAAACTGAAAGTGCGTTTCTTAACATGAGTGTCAGGAAGGACAGTGTAGGGCACAGATATGAAGTACAGCATACAGTATTACAGAGCACTTGCTAGTTACTGATGTTTATGTGCTTGAGCAGTTGGTGGTGCTTAAAACTGACATGGCACACTGGGATTCATCAGTTTGGTAACAACGAGTCCCGTGATCCATGCTGTGGGCTAACAGAGACACTGGTAAAGTCTAGTCAGGAGTGAAGGGCTGTGGCTGTAATTGTGACAGACAGTGATCCCTACCAGTTCTACAAGAAATTAAATGTATAAACTTCCTGTTATGCACCCTTTAATAGCCTAAACATAATGCAGTTAGGCTTTTTCCTTGTCTGATAAAAAAAAAATTAAAATTATGTGATGGTTTTGAAATTTTGCTTTTTCTTCCTTAATCTATTCTTCAGAAAAGTGAGCTACATTAAAGTGTTACAAACACGTCAGAGTATTCTGAGCTGCTTCACTTAGTGATCTCTTTTGAAATGTGATACATATACAAAGGCAATAGTTTATAACTTCAGGCAAGTAACAAACACTAAATAGAAACTTTACTGCTAAAATGATTTAGAATTATCAGCAATGGTAAAGAACAGTGCTTATTGTTTCAATAAACAATGCTACCCTCTAGATACTCCACAATATTTTTTATTTATATTTACATATACATCTTCACTTACTGACTCCCAAATTAAAATATAGTTGATGAAGCATGGTGGATATAGCACTTTTACTACAGACTGAAGTATTTTGCAATGGCTCAGTACAGGGCTAGCTAGAAGATTACATATTTAGACATGAAATGATGCCAAATACGCTTTAATTGCACTTTATTCAACCCAAATCTTTGTTTTCTTTTTTTTTAAGTTTACTTCCGTCTATAGCGACACAACAGAGGTCTTGAAATATTTATTATAGATTTTATAAAGTAGAACAAGTCAATATTTTTAATAGCATCCTAACTCACACCTGTAATTTTGAAGCCCTGAAAGTATGACACAGAATAGACTATATATTATAGTCATCATTACTGGAGTTATTCATACTGTATATTGTTGAAATTATAGATTACCATACTTTTTAATTTGTCAGATATAAAGGTTTTTCAGCTGTTCTGAGGAAGTTCTGATGCTTTTACCACTTCTCATAACTTTGATCTCTGATTAAAATTAAAAGAACCGTAACAGTTGTTTTCTGAAATTCTCTCTGCTTTATAATTGTTTCTAAGAGTATCAAAGACTAGAATGAAATTTATATTCTTATAACTTAATTAAAATGTTGTTTTATTGTGGAATATGACATCCAACCTTCATGATCAGACTGAAACTGCAAAAAAGAATCTGCACACTTTTAAATACAAATAAAAGATTCAAGCCAGACTTAACTTTGCATTTGAATTTACAGCTGTCTTTAAGCTTGTCTACTTTCTTAAATGTCTTGATGTTTGATGACTTTTCCATGCTATATTTACAAATGTGTCAGTTTTAATGGGAAAAATTCACAGTATCCATGGATAGCTATACTTCATCTCATCCTGGACTGAGGTCAAATCAAGTAAATCCCTATGTCCGAACTTAGGCCATAGAAGTCATTAAGCTTTTATATAGATTATAAAGATGTAGATACAGTTTGCTACCCCTAGGGAGGAGAAGACTTCCTGTGTGTGCACTAATGAGTTCACATGTGTAGTAGCTCTGACGTAGGATATGTTGAAGCTGCTGCTGGTGCACTTTGCAGCTTGATGTGAGCAGACATGGCAACTTCGTGTATATCTGCTATTGTTGCTGTGATTGTAGCTCTTACATTAGCTGTTAGGTGACTGTTCTGTTTATAAACTGTGTCTTATGCAAGTAGATGTCAATTTTCAACAAGCCCACATGTAGACTGGAAGTGTAATCCCATGCTCTCTCCAGAGATAACACTGTCTGAGACCTATACTAAAACAACTTTTAAATGACTGAAAGTGAGGAATTTAATATTTTTAAAATATATTTGCATTTATGCACACTATTAATACTTCTTGGTTTTTACCAGTTTTTTATTTTAGCAGTATTATTTTTTCTTTTTTTTTGAAATTTTCCATAGGTAAACAAATACCAGCAATGCCATGTCTTCAGGGCAGGTAGGGAACAAGGTAAGACTTACAACCAAACTATGTTTGATGAATTCTATGTTAAATAATAACTTCCAGTAAAGACTTTTTCCATTTAATTATATTCAGTTCCTGAATATTTGAGAACACCTATAGTGACCATTTAGCAGTGTCCCAGTTAGCCCATGTTGAGCATCTGGCGCTTCTTTATAAATAAAGTGTTTGGTATATTAGTTTTTGAATTGAATCTTGTGGGAATTAGTATCTAAACTTCTTAAAGCTTCCTGTTCTACTTCTTTCAGGGAAAATGTAGGGAAAGAGAAGGCAATGCTTTGATATCTGTTTCTTTTTTCCTTTTGTGTTTTTACTATGTTCCTATAACCATCTGTTCTTTTTAATTTAATTTTATGCCAGAAAGTTCTTACTCAGGGTGAAACTAGCTTTATGCAAAACACTGTGTGTTTCTTACATCCTTGTAAAAGGGTGTTGGACTTTTGCATAGGGATAACATTCCTTCGTGTGACAGTCTCAAACAGAAAAAAAAATGTTAAATTTAACTGGTGGGTTTCTTGTGACCTTATTTTATTGACAGATTTTTTAAAAAACGTGGTTAGT
This sequence comes from Tauraco erythrolophus, assembly GCF_009769465.1. Lineage (NCBI taxonomy): Eukaryota > Metazoa > Chordata > Aves > Musophagiformes > Musophagidae > Tauraco > Tauraco erythrolophus. The sequence goes on along the minus strand of NC_141473.1, from coordinate 17,436,436 downwards.
AATGTACTGATATTAAATAAGTGCTAGCTGATGTTGCAAGGAGCTCAAAGGCTTTTTGTTCTTTATTCTCTAACACAGGATTTCATGTGTGAGGCTACTGTTTGACAGCACTGCTTGCTGTAACATTTCCTATCTTACTTTTTCCTGTGGTGTAGTGGATCTTTAGACATTTCAGCAGGATGCAGCCAGAATACTTTGGTTTATGGAAATTAGCTTCTTCCATTTTTTTGGTTTTGTATCGTTTTGTGTTTACCTGTTTCAACACACATTTCCCAAAGGACAACAGTTATAGTCAACAAAACTATGCTAATTTAAGAAGCAATCACTGGAAGCCAAAGATGTGGCATAAAGGTAGCTAATACTTCTTGGAGAGCAGATGGCATTGTTATAATTTTTCATGACATTTGATCTTGATTGATCATGGTTTACTTCAGAAACTAATTAACTGACCATATGTGACATGATGTTCTATGGATCCTATATGTACCAGCTTTGTAATCAAACAGAAATCACATTATACTAGAAACTCTTGTAATGCAATTGTTAGTCAAACTTTGGCATTTTCCATTTATTACAAATGCTCATTAAAAATACAAACAGTACAAGAGGATAAGGGCTTAGTGGTAGTCTTGCTACCATTCAAACAGAGCAGACAGAACTTCAAACACAAGGGAACTGAAGCTGATACCACCTTGCTTTTGTTGTGCAGGTTGCTCCTTTCCTCTCACATGTCCTGTCAGAGAGACTCACTGACTTAAATGCATGGAGTCAATAGGTTTTCTACAGCTTCATCTCTTGATAATCACTATGGAATCCCAAGGCTACAAGAGGAGGAGATGCTCAATGGGAAAAGGGGGCATGAATGATACATGCCTTAAAAAGGGATCATGGATTTTCTGTTCTCATCTGGCCAGATGAAATTATCCTGATTTCTCAGGGCTGGGCTACAGGGTAAAGAAAGTCCCTGAGATTTCATTAAGCTATTGCTTTTACTGTGTTATTCCATGGGTTTAATAAGAGTCTGATTTGAACAGAGGAAGGAGTTTCATGGAAAGGAATATCAGGCTTCTAACAACTAATTTGTATCAGACAGGTTCTGTATAGTAGTCCTCCTCAAGTAAGCCTCTTAAAGGACCATTTACCCTCTGACAGTTTATTTGAATTTGATTTATTTAAATTCAGAAGACAATTTCTGGATCTCCTCCTCAACTACCCCAACATTTCTCTTCTCACGTTTTCCTTTGAGGTGGCAAATATTTGGGGAAAAGGAGTAGCAAGGCAACTTGTCTGTGAATGTTTCAAGTTGTTTTACTTGCAGGCAGGTGAAAAGATCTTTTACTTGAAGATTGACTCTCAGAATGGGTAATTATTATAGAATCATAGAATGGTTTGTGTTGGAAGGGACCTTAAAGATATCTAGTTCCAGCCCTTCTGCCATGGGCAGGGACACCTTCCACTAGATAAGGTTGCTTGCTCAAAGCCTCATCCAGCCTGGCCATGAACACTTCCAGGGATGGGGTATCCACAGCTTCTCTGGGCAATCTGTTTCAGTGCCTCACCACCCTCAGAGTGAAGAATTTCTTCCTTAGATCTAAGCGAAATCTACCCTTTTTCAGTTTAAATCCATTGCCCCTGTCCTATCACTCCATGCCCTAGTAAAAAGTCCCTCTCCAGCTTTCTTGTAGGCTCCTTTTAAGTACTGGAGGACTGCTATAATGTCTCCCTGGACTGTTCTCTTCTCCAGGCTGAACAACTCCAACTCTCTCAGCCTGTCATCATAGGAGAGGTGCTCCAGCCCTCAGATCATCTTCGTGGCTGTCCTCTGACTGGTTCCAACAGGTCTATGTCCTTCTTGTGTTGGGGGCGCCAGAGCTGAACACAATACTCCAGGTGGGGTCTCATGAGAGCAGAATAGAGGGGCAGAATGACCTCCCTCGACCTGCTGGCCACACTTCTTTGGATGCAGCCCAGGATACAGTTGGCTTTCTGGGCTACAAGTGCACATTGCCAGGTCATGTTTAGCTTCTCATCAACCAACATCCCCAAGTCCTTCTCCTCAGGACTCCTCAATCCATTCTCTGCCCAACCTGTATTTGTGCTTGGGATTGCCCCGAGCCATGTGCAGGACCTTGCACCTGACCTTGTTGAGTTTCATGAGGTTCACACAGGCCCACTTCTCAAGTCTGTCAAAGTCCCTCTGGATGCCATCCCTTCCCTCTGGCACGTCTACTGCACCATACAGCTTGGTGGCATAAGCAGTCTTGCTGAGTGTGTACTCAATCCTACTGTCCATGTCACCAACAAAGATGATAGGCAGCATGGGTCCCAGTACAGACCCCTGAGGAACGCCACTCGTCACTGGTCTCCACTAGGACGTCAAGCCACTGACCTCAACTCTTTGAGTGTGACCATCCAACCAATTCCTTCCCTACTGAGTGGTCCATCTGTCAAATCCATGTCTCTCCAATTTAGAGACAAGAATGTCATGAGGGACAGTGTCAAATGTCCAGGTAGATGATATCAGTTGCTCTTCCATTATACACCAGTGCTGTAACCCCATCATAGAAGGCCACCAAATTTGCCAGACACAATTTGCCCTTAGTGAAGCCATGTTTGCTGTCACCAATCACTTCCTTATTTTCCATGTGCCTTAGCATAGTTTCCAGGAGCATGCCCAATCCATGATCTTGCCAAGCACAGAGGTGAGACTGGGTCTTCCTTTTTTCCCTTTTTAAGAATGGGGATTATTTTTCCTCTTTTCCAGTTGGTGGGAACTTCACGAGACTGACACAGCTTCTCAGTTGTCATGGATAGCAGCTTAGCAACTTCATCTGCCACTCCGTTCAGGACTCACAAATGCATATCATCAGATCCCATAGACTTTTGCACCTTATGGTACCTTATTATTGGCAGCATGCTGCAAGTATTACACATCAGAAAATATTTCATTATAGCTGCAGCCAGAGTCTCAGTCAAGAGATGTGTTTCAAAGAATAAATAACAATGAGGGATTTAAAAATAAGTTTATAGTGGAAAGGTGAACTAAAATTATCAGAAACAGACAGAGAGAGCTCTCTTTCAGTACAACTTCATCAAACTGAAATTTAAAGGCTTTCTAACTGTGGAAGACTTTAATTAAAAAGTTTTGGTAGATTTTTTTAATGTATTTTTCACTGTGTCTGGGTTTTGATTCTGTATTTAACTCTACTGTGTATTCTCTCCAGACATCTTAGTAGCTCAACCTCATTTACTATTAAGAAACTAAAAAAAAAATGGCCAAAAGGCAGGGAAAGAATGCTAGTCTTTACAATGAAATCTTATGTATTTTTTCCTGGTCTTTTTGTTCTATTATCTATCCAGGGGATCTTTAGTTTGTCACTAACGAAATTTTTAAAAATGTATTTAGGCTTCAAAATAAAGTCTATGTAATTTTTAAAGTATTATTTTCTTCAGAAGCAGGTTTGCAATAACACTATCAGATCTTTTTCCCAGCAGAAGTGTATTATGGAATTTATGCTGAGCAGAATAGACATTAATAGCATTAGGCAGTGTCTGGGCAGAACTGCCTCGCTACCTGCAATATCCAAGCTAAAATCAAGATTATTTGTAACGGGAAGGGGTGCAACACCAGTACTTAGTAAAAGCAGTCTGCTGTAGTGGACTGAGGACTTCTCTGTGCATTGACTTGTCACCCAATAACACTGTCCTTTTAGAACATGACCCTTTGTTGCCATTAGCGGTCGTGGATCCTTTTATTACCTTACTAAGGTAGATAAGGCAATTCAGTAGCTGGTAGAAGCTTACTGTTTCAGGTCTCATCTCTATTACCAGAAGTTGAGGAAAGTCCTCCACTTTTCAGATTTTTAAAGTACTAGACTTTCCTAAGCTTTTTAATGTCAGTTGTCTTTACAAGCAGCATCTTCTATTGCATTCTTGTCCTTAGGATATTTTTAAAATTACATTCTATTTCTATATTTCTTGTCCAAAATTGCAAAAGGTTTTTTTTTTATAATCATGTCAAATGTCCATTTTTAGAGAAGATGAATATAAGACATAGGTGGAAATGAACTTAAAAGTTGCAACCGCTAACTAGATATAAATAAACATATTTTTTTTTTAAAGAATTTTGACATGGCTTGTAAATGATCAAAAACATGCTTGGATATGATACTGTTCCTTGTTGAGAGAGTTTTTGCTCTGAGTGGCAAGAGACCTTTTCAGTCACCCACTAATGCCTTTGCCATCTGAAGATTTCTCTCAAAAAATATTCCTTTTACTGATATATTCTATTTCCTGCCTACTCAAATTAAACTGCCTGTTCTTAATTAGTAGTAAGATTTGGTTCCCAGCCATTCCGGGTTTGTCCTCTGTGCACTCAAGGGGCTTAACAAAATAGTGAAATGTCAACTATTGGAGGAAAACGCAGGTTTTTTATTTACAGTATTACAATGGAATTCAAGTCTGAGACCACTGGGTGGGGCTGTACAAATGCCAAAGACTTCTGCCTGTAAGAGTTTATAATCTAAGCCTGCACTAAGAGACAACAGATGGATACAAATCAAGAAGGAGGAGTAATATGAGGAAGCAATGGGATGTTAGAAGGTAGTCATTCCAAAAAGGAGCAACTGGCTTTTGAAGGCCAAGAAAGCAAAGAATTTAAAATAGGGCAATGAAGTAGCTTTGCTGATACTTTCTAGGATGTTTTGTGTGCAGAAGGGCACCATAGGAGAAAACTATGCAATCCTCCTGCAAGGAAAGGAATGGACAACAGAAAGGAGTCACAGTTGGATGATGAGAAATTAAAGACGACGACAGACAAGGGTAGATTATGAAGCACTGCGGAAAATGAGAAGCAGAAGGCAATGCACATTTTTGTCTATATTGTGATAGCTTCAAAACCTTTAAGTTTTCTTCTTTTAAAGAATTATGTTGTGGAACATTAGGGTTAAAGCATCCATTCTACAGATAGTATGTTATAGTTTATCAGAAAAGTTGCATGTTAATCTGGTGTAGTATTTTCTGTTAAGTTGCAGTAACTATAGAATCCAAATGATTTAAAGATCGAAGCCTTCTGAGAATACATGTGATTCTTTCCTTTTGTGTGTCAGATTGTTGAAAATTTCACTCTGAATGGCTACCGCCATGCTTAATTAGCAAGCAGATCGTAAGAGAAACTGCTTCTTCACCAACTGTGACCAGCAGGTATTGACAAGAAAGCCATGTAAACTCTACAAATGACTGCTGGTGTGCTTAAAACGGCAGAAAAATGTGTTCACTTCAGTGTCCCTGGGGCATTTAGCTTTGTATATTAGATAGCAGCTTTTACTGGAAATGTGAGCACAGGGCTTGTGAATCTACAAAAATCTATAGATAATGTTCCAGCTGTTTGAAAAAGCCCACACACAATTGCTAGAATGTTATCAATATTTAACTTGTGCAGTTCAAAACTTTTTTTCTGGGGGATACAAAAACAAAAAAGAGATTGTTCGTTTTTTCCACTTTTCACAATAGTGTTTTATGTATTTTTGGTACCTTTTTCTTCCAGGTATCAGGACTAAAGCAATAAAGCAGTCCTGTTCCTGTAACAGCAAGGTCTTTCTCTACTACCGTGAAAATTTTAATTTCTCAAGTAAAATTATTCTCATGAAACAGAAAAAATAGAAGCTTTAGTTAATCTATATTAAATTATGCAAAAAAAAAATGATGCCTTTGCAAATAAAATCCTGCTATTTGTTAAGTTGTTAGTAGAGAATTAATTCTACATCCTAATTACAAACAACTCAGATTCCCAAATCATGGTGTGAATCAACTATTACATTGAGCCTTCAGTGCAAGTCAGGATGCAGACAAGTGTCAAAAGCTGGCTGGCTTGACCATAAAATCCTCATTTGTGAAGGTGTTAATTTGTTTATCGTTAGATCCTTTGGCTTCAATGGACCTAGGCCCCCAGAAAATACTTTGCATTATACATTTGTATTAAGCCGCAGCCTGCCCATGGGGAGGTGTGTATATACTGTGTATGTGTATGTGAAAACATCTCAACCCTTCTGGTATAAAAATACTGTGAAAGTAAAATACATAAATGTATTTAGCACACAAATTACACTGTCTTGGAGAATGCAGCGTATCTTTACCTTGATTAATTTTGAAGTCCTCTGTAACTTAAGAGCACTCATGATCAGTTATACAGAATTTCTCTCTTCATAAAATTGAAAACTAACATACATTTTGTATGCCTAGTCACAGAGGTATGTGTGCATTGTTATTATTTGTGTGAATTCAAGAGTGCCATGTTGTGCATTGAAACTGGAAAAGAATTAATCTTGCAGACCAGTGTCAGTCAGAACTTTTGCTGCATTGAATTATTAGTAGGTGCAATTTGTAACAGTATTTTTGTAGCTTGCCTAAGGAAGCTGTGGAATTTCTGTCACTGGAATTTTTTAAGTTCAGGTTATACAAACATCTGTCAAGAATGGTTTCAATATAGCTGATGCCGCCTTGGGGCAGAGAGGTAGACTAAGTGACCTCTTGAGGTCCCTTCTACCCATTTTCTGTGATTCTGTGGCATTGTGATGCCACATATTGTAGATACGTATATAAAAATTGCAAGTTATAGAAGTTTATTTGTACTATTTTATCCCACTCCTATTTCTTAAGCTTGAGGGATTCATCTGTATAAACAGGAGGAAAAGGAGAATGGTTCCTGATTAATTATGGAAACTTGAAATACCATTTAATTGGATGCTACATTTTAAGATCTACCTTGAGACTTATAAAGAAGAGTGCAAGGAAGAGATAAAAGCAAAGCAGCGTAGATCAAGACTTGAAAGTTTGCTAAATCAACATTTCTTATTGAAATATGTTTTAAATGGAATGCATCCGTAAAGACAGGATAGAGTATTCTTATGACAAGTTTATGAGGAAAGACAGACATTGCATGAGAGGAGACTTAAACATTAGAACTGATAGTGGGGAGGTGAGTTTAGTGTGAAGTCTCAATCATGCAGGATGTTGAGGATTCATGATTCCTATTAAGTTTAGCACGATCTTAGGGATTGTATAAGTGTTGCAATGGCCAGTACTGCTTTACACAGTGGATCGTCTTGTGTCACAGGTTTTTATTTGTGCATATGTAACTGTGGATGAAACAACTAGAATTCAAAAGATAGACTGCTGCAAGTAAATAATATTTATTGAAGAACTTTTTTTTCATTTCTTCCAGACAATGATAGTATGTTTGACAGAGTTGTTAGCCTTTACTAATTGATGATACAAATAACATGCTTGTTCAGGCTGTTCTTCTGTGTAGTTTATAGAAATGCATGTTTGCAGCCTCTTACTGTATGCTTTGTCCTGTTGATGGTATGAGTGGTAAAGTTCCCTTTAGGACTCTTCAGAGCTATAGATGGCAGCAGATGGCAGCAGCAATGTTTATGCCTACGCAGCTGTGCCTGCAATTTATAATCAACTTCCCAAGCTCAAACTCTGAAAATCCAAGTGAAGTGGTAATTAAACTGGAGGTGAAAAGTATACTGTTCCGTAAGATGTTTCTCTTTTAAGAAAAGGATGGAAAAGCTGGGGGATAAGGAGAAAACACAAGCATTATTCCTGAAGTGGTGTGGTCTAATAATAAAAATTAGTTCTCAATCTGACAAATCAGGTACTTGACTGTTCTCCCAGAGCCCAGATTAGTGTTCTAACAGAGGCCTGTCAAACATATTTTAATAAAATACCATTTTTATTAAGCATTGAAATGTTTCGGTTTGGTTTTCTGCAGAAAGAACATAAATTTGAAAACTTTGGAATTTGTATGGCTTTGCAGTAGTGATCTCCAGTACACATTGTAACTACAATTAATATAACTTAGTTGGTGTGAGAAACACAGTGTGGCTTCTTTCATCCAAACTAGGCTAAGCATGCTAGAATTGACTGAAACTAAACCTCTTATGAAAGTAGTTTCACTAGTAGAACAGAATTCTGGTATCTTGACTCTTGAAGTGTGCCTTAACCGTAAGTCATCTTTCAAGTCTAGTAACAATTCATATCTATGCATATGCATGTCAGTGTTTGTTGTTTTCTGGTCAATTGAAGACATCTATTATTTTGGGTGATGGGACCTCCCATGAATATTACAGAGTTCTGATTTTTTAAGTTAATAGTATTTTATATTTTTTGATATGTCATTAAAATATATCTGCTATTAAACATTAGTTGTTGAGGATGCTTTCTAAATACTACTGTATAATAATGAACTTTAAAGTATTTAGATTTTTGCAACTGACCCATTTTTAGAAATTTCTGCAACATTCACAGATTCAGAATACAAACAAGTACTCCATGGATAGAATGCTCATTAAAAATGAGGTGGCAATTTAGTATAGGAATAGTCAAGAGGTCAATGAAAGTCCCTGCAGCATGGGACTAAAGCATTTCCATTTATTTGTCATACTACATACCATTTTCCATCAGTAACATAAATATCTGGTAAAATAAGCTGCTTATTACCTCAGATATCTACGTACATAATTAACTTTCTTATGCTGAGTAGACATATTAAAATAACAAGTGCTGATAATGGTGAACACATACAAAAATACTTTCAAAGAAAATAATATGAGAAAATATTTTCTGTTGCCTTGAAAAATATTTAACATACATTTTTAAAAGTACTTACTAATTTTTATATACCTCTGTTCTTAGCTGTTTGGCATAGTTATTATCAGGTAATGTGTACCTGGCTGTTCTTGTTAATGTGGGCTATATTAGTATAATTCTTGCATTTGTGAAAACTTGGACTTTGATATTAAGGGTTGTCTGCTTAGAATGGAAATACTAAAATATACTGGAAGTTTCTGAAGAAGTTGCCCTATGTTTCCACCTCTATGGAGTCTTGAAATGTTGTTGTGTACATATTTTGGAATCTAATTTTTATAGAACATGACTAGTTTGAGCCTTTTTGTTTCTGGGTGCTCGTTTGTCACTGTTAATCAAGTTATTTAAGAATGTGTGAGCAATTCCAATGGATTTTGAAAGTGAGCTAGTAACATCAGCTATAAAGGTTTTTATTTGCTGAAGTCCAAAGGCCAGATACAATGTTCTAGTTATAGAATGATAGAATGGTTAGGGGTGGAAGGGACCTCGAAGATCATCTAGTTCCAACCCCCCTGCCATGGACAGGGACACCCTCCACTACACCAGGTTGCTCAACACCTCATCCAAACCTGGCCTTGGACACTTCCAGGGATGGGGCGTCCACAACTTCTCTGGGCAACCTGTTCCAGTGCCTCACCACCCTCAATGTAAAAAATTTCTTCCTTATATCTAATCAAAATCTACCCTCTTTCAGTTTAAAGCCAGGACTTGATGTGGGGTATATGACAACTGAAGAAGATGTTACTGAAATTGCAGCATGATATAGAAATGATTATATACATATTTTACTTGGTTGTCTTTTTTACAAGATGAAACCTTTGATAACAAAAATAATGTAAGCAAACACTTTTAGACTTAAGTATGACATTTTTGCCTCAAGAAAGTCTAATGTGAGCTTAAATTCAAGAACACAGCTAAGAGCTCTACTGGGTATCTCTCTTCAGTCATGTCTTGAATAGAGAGAAAAAGTGAAAATGTAGTTCTAAAAGTTATTTGAGATATTGACAACTGATCTTCAAGAAACAAGTTGTGAATTACTGAATGGTCTTTTGTGGATTGTGCTTCAAACATGTATTACATTAGAGACTTTTTACGTTTATCTTCTCATGCTGCATGCTGAAAAGGATTACAGCTGTACACATTTAAAAAAGAAAAAAAGCTGACTGACAGGCTGCACATAGATGCTGGTGGTAAATAGCTCCTTTTCAAACTGGCAGCCTGTCACAAGTGGGTCTTCCAGGGATTGATATCAGACCCAATGTTCTTTAATATCTTCATAAGTGATCTGGATGATGGGATCAAGTGTACCCTGATGAAGTTTGCTGGTAATACCAAACAGAGTGGGGAAGTGGACACGTGGGAAGGGAGAGCCACCCCGCAGGAAGACCTGGATAGGCTGGAAGAGTGGGCTAACAGGAAGCTTGTGAAGTTCAACAAGGACAAGTGTAAGGTCTTGCACCTGGGAAAGCATAATCCAGGGGTGCAGCACAGGCTGAGATCGACCCGTCTGGGGAACAGCTCTGCAGAAAGGGACCTGGGGGTCCTGGTGGACAAGCCCAATATGAGAGAACAGTGTGCTGCTGTGGCAAAGAAAGTCAACAGGATGCTGGGTTACGTCAAGAAAAGTCATTATCCCACTCTACTCAGCACTTGTCAGGCACACCTGGAATACCTGCTATACACAAAAAGCTGTGGACAGGCTGGAGAGGGTCCAGAGAAGGGCCACAGAGATGATCAAAGGACTGGGAAGCCTGCTGTATGAGGAACAGCTGAGAGAACTGGGTTTGTTCAGCCTTGAGAAAAGAAGGCTTAGGGGAGACTTTATCACTATGCTCCAGTATTTAAAGAGTGACTACAAAAAAGACGGATACTCCATTTTTACAGGGAGTCACGAGGAAAAGACAAGGGGTTATGGGTATAAGTTACTCCTGGGAAGATTTCATTTGGACACGAGGAAAATTTTTCACAATGAGAACAATGAGCCATTGGAATAATCTCCCCAGGGAAGTGGTGGATTCCCCAACATTGGACGCTTTTAAGATTCAACTGGACAGGGTGCTAGGCCATCTCGTCCAGACTGTGCTTTTGCCAAGAAAGGTTGGACCAGATGATCCTTGAGGTCCCTTCCAACCTGTTATTCTATGATTTATCAACAGGTGAGCACTCCCTCTGTTTTTAAATTCAGTGTCATATTAATACTTTTTAAAGTACTGTGGAATCCTAAATACATTACAATACTCTTGAAAAAGGCATAAGATTTTAATAGCATCAAAACCTATTTTCTTCTGTTTTAGGAAAGGAGAAACAAAGTCAGTGATTTCTATTACTTCCTTACCTTCTGAAGAACCTTGAATCTGTATGCATTAACCTACTTGAATTTTATACGTGACCATTTTAAGCAAACTTTATCTATTACCAATATACTGAACAGCTTATTGCACTGTTTTCAATTTTTGTCATTCACATATTTTACTTGGAAGTTTCAATGAAGTTTGCCAGTTATTATAATTACAAAATTACCAGCAATTAGATTTAAAAAAAAAAAGTTACATGGCATAGAAAAAAATAAGAGCTTTGTTAAAGAACGAGTGAAGTCCTTAGTTATGGCAAAAAAGCTTCAGGAGTTTTGGGGAAGCAAGGTTCCATGCAGGTGTAATTTTATTTGCAATATAAAGAAGAATCAATTCACACAAGTTTGGTTTGGGCAATTTTTATTGGAATGAGAATAGAAATAAATCCTTGAAAGCTTCCATTTCACGATAGAAATTGCAGTAAAGTTGAGCAGGTTTAAGAATATTTGAAGTTGGATTAAATGTATTCTTGCTTCAGAACTGCAAAAGAACTGTGGGAAAATGAGAAGGTTCGCGGAATATCAGATCCCAAAGAGACAGCTAAAGATTTTTTAGTTTTAAATGGTGTTTCCGTGATGTCATATCTTTGGAGTAGCTTCTGGGTAGACAGATCTTGGAACTGCTCCTGCTACACCAGACTACTACCAAGAAATAATTGTTCAACTGGTCTCTTTTTAGGACATACTTCTGCTCTAAATTCATGCAGTATGAATTTTGTTGCATGGGCAGTATATTGTATGGGCAGACATAACAAAAGTTTTGTTAGTTATTTCATCGTTGTTGGGGATATATATCTCTCTTATGTACCTGTGCTTCACCCTTTGATTGAATTCTTGTGCCATATATTAACTAATTCTCTGAAGCATACCTTCTTCCTTTCTTGATTCTTCTGTAAAACAGAACTCTTTTGAGTAACGTACTCAAAAGTACGTATATATGTATATATACTCAAAAGTATGTATATATGTAAAGTATGTAAAGTAAAGTATGTATATATTACTTTTACACAGGTAGTTAAAGGAATGTAAGGATGCTGCTGTCTATGCAATCATTTAAAGAAATGCTAAAACCACAAATGCAGCAGTTATTTCTGTAGAATACTTATAATTTGGGTGCAAGCTTAAAGTTAAAATCTCAAACAGTTGGTTAGGAAAAGTGAAAGACTAAATTACGTTTTGTTGTCTGTTATTTTATTTTGTTTAATGGTATAGGAATACTTCAGACTATGAGTTCTTTTGTTCTCTTTCAGTTTTTCTGTTGTGCTTAGTAGTACTTGTTTCATGTGTATTGTTGGGGTTTTGTGAAGCTTTAGATATGATACGGCCACAAACCTGGCAGTCTAAAATATAATCACAATGCCATACATAATGGAGGCAATCAGTAGAAGTAGAGATAGAGGGAGGAAAGCTCAGAATGGCAAAAATAAATTCCAAATACAATTTACACATCTTATCTATGTGTTAATAATACCTCTGAATAGCCACACATCGGTCAGTATTTGGAATGCAAAATACAGTTCACACATTACTTTTCTGGATTTTCCAACACCATGGTGCGTGGGCATCTTGTGTGCAGTGCATTTAGATGTATATAAATTATTGCTCATGCTCTGATAATTGTTTTTTTCATGCACAGCAAAGGAAGCTATTCATTCAAGATTTGCAGACATCAGTGGGCTGGTCAAGGTAGTAGATTCACTCAAAAGCCTGTAGAAAACTCAGGAAAAGTGGTCAAATAAGGTGTTAGCATGGACAGGTCTGTAAATGTTTATATGCAAGTGTCTGTTCTATAGAGGAAGCTAGAAGTGGTGCTTGTACTTCATCCTGCACATTAATAGCATCATATTTTCAGTTTTTCATAGTGCCCAAATTAACAGCTGTTAGAGGAAACTGTTCTATGCAAATCATCTATCTCAAGCTGAATATTTCTCAAAATTAACCTATTTCAACTGTATCTAAAAATTGTTTTAGAATAAAATAGGAAAAAAAATATGGTATAACCTCTTAAAACTAAAAAGCTTGAAACCTCTGTTAGTTGTAGAAAGGATTTCTCTCTCTTGGGTTCAGTTTTTGGAGTGTGTAGGGAATGGGCTGTTAGTGGTTACAAACACCTAAGCCTCCAGCTCCTCTTTGGTCCTGGTAGTATTGAAACACATCTGGTCTTCCTTTCCAAGTGTCTTGTCCCTTTCTGTCTGTTCCTTTTGGCTTCTCCAGCACCCTCGTGGCTTTTATGCTCCCTTGCACTGCACAGCTTTTTATTGCAGTGCACTTCAGTGTGGCTGCTGCCACACAGCCTGGATGCCAGGCAAGGAGCACTGAGCCCAGGAGGAGGGTTTCCTGCTGAGTATGGCAGCTGCTGTGTGGAGTGGTGGGGCACGTTTGGAGTAAAAAAGTTGTGGGAAGGTGGAGCAGGCTGTCCATGATACGCAATCAGTGATTCACAGTTTTGGTAACCAGATTTCAAAACAAATGGGGTGTGTGTATAAACAGAAATGAATAGAAACTGTAACTTGGCCAAATTTGAGGAAAGTTGAACAATGTGATTTTCCCCAGCTTCGTTCTTGGGAGCAGCTCAGCTCAGTAAGTTGCTATTTTCAAGAAAAAAAAACACAGCTTGGACAGGCACCCAAGCGCAGAGAATTTCAGCTGACAGTTTTTTGGCTAATTTGTGTGCAACTGAAACTTGGATTTGCTAATAAACTGTGTTGAACAGCATTGGTGTAAATCATTCTAACTAATTAAAATGGCAAAGATAGGTGGGACTAGGGAGGGGCAGAACTGAAAAAGGAGGCAGGAATAAAGTGCAGGAACAAAAGGACTGAGGCAAAGCCATGAAGGTAAACACTAGAAGTGTAGAGCAAGTTAAATAGAAGAGAGAAAGAACGTGGGGAGAGCATACAATAGTTGGATAAAGGTAGACGATAGCTGACATTTTACTGTAAAGAGGTGTCTGCTTAACTCTTTTTGAAATGAGCAGTGCATAGAGTCATAGCTTGATTTCAGAGAAGTTGCATAGTCTTAACCAAATAATAAAATGTCAAGAGTAAAGACATTATGGGATTATTAACATTATTTAACCCATACTTATGAACTGTTTCAAAGCTATTGAATTCAGTGCAAATAATTCTTACTGGCAGATGGGATTTATATCATATACTTACTGTAGAGAATGTTTACTGCAAAAACATCATCAAATCTCAACAAGTGAAGTGCAGTATGTTTTCATCTAGACCACTTCCAAAGCAGTGTATTGGCATCTTGAACCATCTGCTTGTTCTTGGTCTTGTACTGAAAGGACCAAGTTAGAATCCTCTAGAATGCAAAAAGATTTCATTGAATTATTCTAATCTGTTTGACTATATCTTAAATAGATTTATTCAGCTGCTTTTGATACATCTCTAACAGGTGTACATTTAGTCTGTTCTAAAATTCAGATTTTGGCCAAACTCTCTTACAAGGAGGCACCAACAAATCAGTATAAGAAGTGAAGACAGGCCTGTTATTCCATTATTCAAGGATAGTAGAAAAATTAAAATCACAAATAGAACATAAAACCACAATAAGGTAGACTAAAAAGAGCTTACAAAACAATTTGTTACAGACATAAGACTAGCATTATTTCGAATGCACCAGGAACAGGAAGCCTGTCCTTCTACAGCAAAATTTGCGGGTGATATGAAGTTATTCAGAATAGGAGAAATGAAAGCTGACTGCAAAGAAGCAGCTCAGTGATACCGAGCGATAAAGTGACAAGTGAAATTCATTGTAAATAAATTCAAAGTAGTTCTCAAAGGGTTAAAAAAAGCACCTTTTTGTGACCAAGAATGGACTTCAGACTGACAATTAGTGTTCAAGAACTTCACTGTGAGATTATATATCCACAGAGACGTATATTCCCTGTAAGCTATGAAAATAGTAGCAGTCAAAAAAAAAAGCAAATTTAATATTAGAAATTTTTAGAAAGAAATAAAACAAAGTAGAGAACATAATGGTTACAAGCAGTGTCACAGTGGTGCACCTACACCTTGAAAAGGTAAAGAGAAGAATGAGTAGGATGAGTAAAGGATGATTAAATCTGTCAAACAAGGAACAAGTAGAACTATGAGTTTTCAAACTGGGAAGAAGAAAATTGAAGGAGGCTATGACAAGTTTGTCAACTCATGAGTGGCGAGTAAATAGATTATGAGTGATTGTTCACTGACTCTTCTACTGCAAGGACATTGGGCATTAAATGAAACTAGTAGGTGATATGTTTAAGTTAAACCAAAGGAAGTATTTTTTCATGTTCCGTGTATTTATATGCCATAGAACTCCTTGCCACAAACTGAGTTTACATTGTTTCAGAACGTAATAAGACTAGTTACTGATATTATCTGTTAAGGACAATAAAGCTAATAATTCTGTCTCAGAGTGCCACTGAAACTTAGACTCATTGGAGGCTGGGAAAGTATGCTTGGAAGAATCACTGTGTGTTTGCCTTGTTTTAGTACACTTGAAATGCTTGGTCTGACCAGGTATTGCCTTTCTTAGATTAATCTTAACAAATGTTTCAGATAAAACTGCTGCTGAGATGCAAGCATGCTTCAATCTGCATGTAGTTTCAGAGACAGAGAGCTGGCTTTGTTTCTTTAGTGTATTTGTTTTAATTTGACATAATCTTAAATTAACATCTCCATTGAAATGAATGGGATAGCATTTCTAGATCTTTGTTGTTATTGTTACATGCAAGTATGTTACTTTTGTGGCTAATTATATTTTAATTTACTCACTGCATATATTCATATTTTTTTTCTGCATTTGATGACATACCAACCATTGCCTTGTATTTCATTCTTATACTTTCTTTTTAATATATCTTGAATGAGAGTTGCACTATAGAGTTCAGTGGTTATCGGCAGAAAGCTACGCTGGACTATGCAATTTTTAAGCATAAGAAAAACAATATGCAGTATGTTTCATTAATGGCCTAGATGATGGAAGAAACATAGGTTACACTAAGCGAGAAAGGGTGCAAGTACACTGCAGGACAGGACTAGGTGTCAAAATTTTATTGCTATATTCAAGAAATGGTTTGAATAAAATAGGCTGTAGTTTAATAGGGGCAAGTACAAGTAGAAATAAATAAAAATGTTTAACTGTACAAACCTCAGGTGTGGAGTTATTAAGTAGCTAAGAGTGCTGCACAGAAGAATTTCATGTGATTTGATGGATTAGAAACTGCTCAAGAATTAATGCCATCCAAGCAAAAAAGCAGGAAGAATGTGAGGATTACTTACACGGGCCATAGTCTGGAAGCTGAGTGGGGTGGTTAGTTGTTCTCTCTGTTGGTGAGGTCTCATCTGAGGAGAGAGGCTTTGTTGTTATTGTTTGATTCAGGTGGATATAAAGCAACAGAAAAAGTCTAAAGATGAATGAGAATGGTCAGAAGTCTAGAAAACATGACTCATAAGCCAAAACTAAATGAATTGTGACTTATCATGTACCCTATTAGGTTTTTGTTTGTACAGTATAATGTCTTCAAGTTCATTAAAACAAGACAACTGGATTCATCACTTACTCATGTTACCCTGGCATCTATAACATGTAGAAGGATCTGAGTTCTTAACTTTCTCTGTTAGCTTGATTCATTTTTTTTTCACAGCCTCTTCTCCTCTGGCATGTGTCTCTAGTCTGTCATGCTGCTATCCTTTTTCTTGTCTTCTGTTAGTCATCCAACTTTGATTATACTTTTGTTATCAATGTCAAACTGTACGCTCTAATTATGTAGTTCCTGGACTTCACTAAAGTTAATGAAACACAAAAAGTTGTGCTTTGAGCTACGACAGTGGAAGCTATGGTCATTTAGTCAGAAATGGAGATTTTTCTCTGCCCCTCTTTCCACAGAACTCAGTAAACAAATACATCCAAACCTATTAAAAATTATTTAGTCTTCATTTATGGGAAATTTCTTTGGAAAATATATTAAAATAAGTAAGTTGTTACTTATTTTATATGACCTACCCCCTAGTTGTTATGATCTCAGACGTGCAGATTTCTCAGACTGAATTCTATTTCCCCTTGAGCTTTTGTAAAATCTATTTTATAGTAGATTGCTTATTTAAGATATTAAATACTGTATTTTGAAATGCAGCTTGAAATGTCCTTTTTCTTTGTTGGCTGTTCTTTCTTTCTTTTTTATTTGTGTTACATAGGTCTTTGGTAATACTTAGTGGCAATGACACTCCTAGATTAATTGTGCATTGTTCAGAGCATACAGCTTTGTCAGTTTTAATTTTCTTGCCTTTTTGTTTCACTGAAACATGTTTTTCCTGAACTTGCAAGGGGATGAGCAAGGGTTATCCTACTTCATTTATCTAATGTAGCAGTCAAAGTATAAACTCCTGAGAAAGAAAAATACATCTTTTGACTCTCTCCTTATATTAACAAATTATTTATGCTTGCAATCTTCTGTTGACAGCCACCTCTGAACTCCTTCTCTCTTTTGAGAGAGATTTACCAGAATGAAACACACTGTTCCTAGTCACTCTGAACCATTAGTTTACCATAATACATTAAAATTGCACTGGCTTTTCTCTCACTGCTTGTGCATACTAATTGTGTGCTTGCCTTTGTCCACTACTATGCATCAAGCTGAAGTTTTCATTGAGATTTTTGTGTGTTTCACAAAGAATCCTAAGGATAGGGCTTTCCAGGAAGTCTGAGGGATCTAGGTATCCATCTCTAATTTGAAATTTAAATTTCAAATGTATTAGTAACTGAAGCTCCCTTAGACTCCTTTGAAACTCTCAGCCTGTATCTTTTTCTGAAGAGATGCATGGTGCAAGGTTCTGAATGAACCAAATGCTGAAGATTTCCTGTGCATTCCTATACTTTGGTTTCTGAGTTATTTTTTTAATCCACATGGAATCTTTGCTTTTTACATATAAACCAATAGTGAAGTTCTTTGTCAAAAGGTCAAATAAACAATGTCAACCTGTTCTTTACCCTGTTCTATTTAGCTTGCATTGTCAATGGAATCTAAAAGCCATGTAAAAATGTTGCTCAGCAAAAAGGAATATGTGTTGGATTATACGGGAGGGGAGGTGTAATCTAAAGAAATTGATTTAATTTTAACATATTGTGATTCTCTTCCATTTTCTTAATTTTTTCAATATAATTTCTCTCAACTTATATCAATGACCATGACTTTTTTTTAGTATTGTTTATAGCTTTAAAATTGTTATCTTTTACATGGGGGCTGATAGTGCTTGATAGTTTGTCAACTCTTTAATTTAAAATCCCTCCAGAACGTCTGGATATATTTCTAAACATGCATGGTGATTTAACATGTCCTTTATTGTTCAGCTGTAGCAATGCAACTCACCATTACAATCTTAAGGAGTTACCTCCACCTTTCTATCACCTGGACTTTCAAAGTATTCGGATATGTCTTTGTAATATCACGGCAAGGTGAGAAACACAATTCTTAAAAGCATAAGGTGAGGAAGAGAGGAGAATATTTCAAAACTGATAACTTTGCTACTAAGTAAGTTGTTGTATGACTGACTTCTATGGTACTAAAATTAGACCAGTGTAAATGCTTCTGAAAAATTTCGCCCTCAAGGCTTGTCTTTAAGGCGAAATTACTGTAAGAAAGTTGAGGTGTAAATTTTAAAACACATTAGCTGCTGAGCTCTAATTCACCATGTGAAAAATCTTAGAGTGTGAGGAGGTTTGCTCTACTTAGAGACCATGTAATCAACTGTAAATTCAAACTCCATCTCACTTAGTTATGGTGTCGCTGTCCAAGGTATGTTTGCTCCAGTCACTGCAGGAAAATGTGGAAATTGAACTCGGATTCATTCAGTCTCCACTCCAGTAACAACCATGACACCATCCTTAGCACTTTTGCCTTCCTACATACCTTCACTATAGTAGAATCTAAAATTTCCTAAGGTTTGGTATGTTGTAACAAATCTAAGTTCGTCTGTGCTTGAACAGCTGTTTGTTTCCAGTGTATGCATATTTATCTGTTTGCAATAAACTTTTATAATCTGCATTTATCAGCATCAGCTGCATTGCTCGTGATCCCAAGAACTTTAAATTCTTGATTCAGACTACATTATCTTCTATTACTGCCTGTTCTTTATTTCTTTGTGTGCTACATATGTGTGTGTGTACTTGCACAAATATAGAACCTAACTCTGGTCATTAAAGTGATTAATAACATGGTTTTGCCTACAGATGCTTAATTTTTCACTATTTGTAACTTCCATTGCTTTCTCCACTCCTTTCCTCCTTTGCTACCAGCTTTGTGATGCTTTTAGTAGAAGTTGGTTACATGTTATAATTTAAAATACTTCACATTCGATTTCTCTTGCATCCTTAAGAACACAGCAGATCCATACTGGTTTATGAAATAGGTTGGACTTATGATTTATTTGTCCTGCTACGTTTAAATTTGACTGAAATTTCTTTTCTGAAACATTCTCAGACTGTGAATGACAATTTTATCAGTCATTTTTTAAAAATGTCAGGGGAAATAACTTCATTTTATGATATTTTTGACGTGCTACTCTCTAATTTCTTATATAATTTTGTAAGCTCCATAGTATAGAAATTGAGACTCTATCACATTCAATAATTGAACCTTCTATTTCTCGCACACTGGCACTTCAGTGTTGTTTGATTCTAACATCTTGATTTTGATCTCAAAAATTGCTCTGAACTGTTTGTTATCTATAAACTCAAAGTGACTTTTTCTTTTGACTATAATTCCCTTCAAGGCATCATAGGTATGACAGCTTACATCCAAGTCAGACTTGCTCCCCTAGACAGAAAGGTTCTCAAAGAAATTTAATCTGCTTTTAATATTAATGTTCCTTTTGCTTGAAATGTATTTAAATTGATAGATGCTGTAAAGAATAAGGGGGACATGAGTGTGAAAATATTTTAGCTAAGATATGTCAAACTGCAAATCTAAGATGAAAATTCAGCATTAAAAATGTAAAATAATATATACAATTTATAGTTTCTAGAAGAAATACTGTCCTCTCTTGAGAGGAAAAGCTATTACCATTGCTTTAAAACAGAGCTGGCATCAATAACTGGTAGCTTACACTGCTTACTTGCATTACCTTTTTTAGCATGCTGTAAACAGAAATAACTATCCCATATTTTATAGTTACAAATTAGATTTAAAATCCATATTTATTTTCCCCTATGGGTACATATTTAAGGTAAGAGGAGTGAATATTCATAATCAGAATGCAGAAAAAATCCTTTATTGCCACAAAATTAAATATGATGTTGTTTTAAATAGAAGTATACATTTTCCACAAACTGGACTGGGAGGAAATACTATTATGACTATGCTTTGCAAACCATTGTATGTATGAATGGCCAAGCAGTGAGATACTAAAAGCTGAGAGTAGGAGGACATTTAGGTTGTGTTAAGAAATTCTGGGATTTCAGCAGAGATCCTCTTTCCCTAACTAAATTTCATGTCAGTCTTTCCAAATTACTGCATGTCTGTGAGTTTTTTAAAAATTTGAAGTTCTTCTCAAATGGTGCAAAATTTGGACACGTGTTGTCAGCTGCAAATAGGTAGTCTGCAAATGCTTGCCAAGAATCGTTACGCATGCTGGATTATGTTTCTTCCATCTTGCTGAGTTGGAAAGTGGTTCTATCAGTGTCTGAGAACAGGCGACCTTCAGTGCAGTTCTCAGAGATACGAAAGCTTCAGACGCTCAACATCTTTAGAGATTACACCACCATTTACGTAGGGAAGTAAGATTCTCTAGTGTTAGTTCAGCACTATCAAGCTCCATTTTATTAACAGAGTAAAATACTGTTCACTGTGAGTAATGACAGCAGAATGTCTTTCTGATTTTCTGTGCTTCTAGGCAGTCTGATTTAAAAGTATTGGTTTGGTGCTTCACTTTCTGTTTTTTCTATCTGTCATACTGGACTTGCAAATTAACTGATATTTGGATGTTGACATTTGTTCTTCAAAAGGTTTAAAGTAACTGCTAAGCTACTGATGAAGGATGCCGCAAAAAACATGCTGAAAATACTTCTGTTAACACTTTGGAAAAACTCAGCATGCGTTGAAAAGGGAAAAAATAATGTACTCAGAAGTAAAATCTACGGTGAGATAATTTTTTTTTTTAACTTGCACCATGCATAGGAGTGAGTGTACCTGTGGGGAAAGAGAAACAAGGATCAAAATGCACAAGATGTGTGTTTTATGTTTAAAGCCATCACATACAAACACCTGCATCCTCGCTTTGTGTAACAGTACTTTAGTGGTAATGGAGAACAGCTAAAGAGAAATAAGGATTGATTCTTACCTTTTCTTTTTTAAATTTCCTGAGGAAAAATTAAATGGACTAGAATAGTATGGAATGTGTGTGTTGTAAGCTATATGGTAAGAAAAAAATTATTTGTGGCTAGATAATGGCAATGATAGATCACAAAATCAATCACCACCTTCTACAGAAAGCAGAGGTCTTTTGCCAGTCCAGAAATGAAATGACAAAATTTTAGGCTTTGATTTTTTTGGTCTCTATTATTTGGGAGAGAAGGAGATTGAGAGAGAGAGGAAGAATGCAAGATAATGGAAGTACCTTTTGCCTTTATGTTATGTTAAAGTGTTTATCCCTGGGGAAATGTCCAGTTGTTGTGGCAATGTAAGACCAGTCTGCTGTCATACTGTACCTTTGAGTAGCTGAAATCAGGGGGTTTAGAATCAGCTAAAGTACATGTGCTGTGCAGCCTGCCTACTGGTAAGAGAATGACTTTGAACATTCTAACACTTTATTGCTCTAATTAATATGCAGTTAATTACACAAATATATCTGTTAATTACAAAAATATATATTGCTTCTCCCTACCTCTCCCTCTCTCTCCTCTGTTACAAGAGTTCCTAACACCTTGCCAACTACCGGAATACAGATAACACCATTCAGACTTAAGAAAAATATTAAAAGGTCATTACAAGATATCTAGGTGCAACAGATGTTTTCCAAATTGATACTGCAATTTCAAATAAAAATATACTAATTATAGTTTTTATCATCATAGCCAGTAAACACAAACACAGTATTTTAATCTGGGAGAGAATTGTACCATGCTCTGACTCAGTCTCTGACCACATATATTGTGGCTCCTCCTAGTTAGAGTTTCTAATATGACAAACCCTTACCATTTGTCACAAGTCTCACAAATTTGAAGTCTTAAAGTCCAGATCCTGAATGTATGTGATGGCTCCTAAATACGATTTTACCTTAAAGACCTAGGTGAAAATTGACAGATAGAGCTTAAAGGCTCTGAAGAATTGCTGTAGGCACTCTCAGCCATCAAAGAGCCTTTCTGAGAAGTTGTAACTGATTTGAAGTGAAGCAGCATTAAATGAATAGTGCAGAAGGCTTATTTGGGTGCAAAGTAGCACTGAGTTATGGGGGAGAAGTGATGCTGTATGGCGGGGAACATGTTCTGCTTGAATTAACTATGCTATTTGATGCAGTAGTACTGCAGGTATTTTTCCCCTGGCTTTTCAGGTTTAGAGCAGAACCACAAAAAGTGTTTTTGTGGGGAGATGCAGAGATTGTTTTCACACAGGGAAGTTGTCAGAACTGTCTGGACTGGGGAAAAGAGGAGAAAGAGTTGCTTTGTTTTCTGATGAAGTTTAAGAGGTTTTGACATATGCTCGTATATCTTTAATACTTTGACTTTAGTTGGGCTACTGACATGCCTACAGATTCAGATTGTGCATCGAAGTTTGAAGGGTTCGGACTGCAGAGAAGCTTTTCTGAGTTCTGTCTTTCCTAACTAAGAAGTTTGAAAGACAGTCAGCTACAACCTGTACTCAATCTCAGAAATCCTGGAGATAAGCGTAAGAAGTGTTTGGTATTAGCTATCTGCTGTCACACTTTTCATAGTGGTGAGAATTCCTTTACTGTATTTTAACATATTTCTTTGGCAGTGGAAACAGGTCTGGTAAGGAGCAAAGGATCTCATTTCTGTTTTTCTATGATATCCAGAAACTAAAATGTCTTTTTCTACTCTGTGTTTTCAAACTGTCGGTTTTTACTGTGTTTTAGCCTGAGAAGCAGTGCAAAAGAGGCATGAGTTTGGCACACCAGACTATTTTCTGTGTTGTATTCTGGTTATTAGGCATTTTCAAGTGTTTCCTTAATTGCTTTCATTCCTCTATCTCTGCAGCTGCCTGCTGGGTTGAACATGCATTTAACTTGATAATGGATATGTGTTGAAGTCATTGAGTTTTTATTCAAAAAGAGTATTGTCTATTTGATTCTTTTCTAATGTGGTTTGCCTGTTCTGTATTATGGTGTTATATTTACCTTCTTTGTTAGCCAAGATTTGCTTACCAGTGTAAGACAGAGTTTTGCCTTTTTACTACTTCCTGTATTAATCAGTTTTAAGAATTGCTAGGCAATTGCTTTCTGCGGTCTCTGACTTCAAACCCTGCATGTTTATTTACTCTGAGTAAAGGTAGGCTATGAAGCCTTTTTTTGTATAATTTCAGATTCTTTGATGCCCAAAGTCTCTCAGCATAGCTAAACTCAGTGTGGACTTGGTATGTTTCTTAGTTTTGCAAATCCTATTATTTCATCAGACATTCTTACTCACTCAGGGCTTTTTTCTCTGATCCTTATCATGATCTTGCCTCTTACTAGGGCCTATACCACTCCCAAAATTCCACAACTAGATTTTCAGCCTTAAATCAAATGTCTAGATGACTTATGTTTTCAGCTTCTTTATATTCCCTATTCTCTTACATGCTCTGTTTTATAGTCACTCTTTAAAAAAAAAAAAATTCCTGAGCTGTATTTTATTTTTCTCTGCAGTACTTTTCACAATCCTGAGTTAACTAAAAACTATTAAAAATACCAAGTACTTAAGAGGTAGCTGTAGTTGGAAAAATAAAAATGTTCTTTCGTTGCATGCAGTAATGAAGTACTTCTTAACCTTTGTTCAGTCATCCTTTATAAGGCCAGATCATTTCAACTCTAGTGGGCCTTTCAGATGCTTTGTTTTATTGTGGGTGAGTTCTCAGCTCACTCTACATCTGTGCTTTTCAGTATATTCCTGAGCCAGGAAGTTGGCTCCTTCTCCTACTGTCTGAATTTGACATTAGAAAGTCTCCGTTCTGCTGACTGTTGGATAGTAGGACTTACTACTCAGGGAAGGATCAGTTTATTTCATGCCTTGTATAATGGAGATATACAGCAATTATACAGGACCCAATACAGCAATTCTTATCAGTCAGCATCATATAACTTCTTCCCAGAGACTAATGCCAGAGCCTTGGAAAAGTTCTCCAGAAAGATATTATAAACCAAGGATAAGATACTGACCTTGGCGCAGCAGACTTGGCTGAAGTGCTTAACTGTGGGAGAGCATTCAAGGTGGGGACAAAGGAGCCTCCTTGCCTGCAAGAATTGTGCTTTGTGGCTTCTCCCCCTGGCCAGCTCTTCACGTGTCACTCCTGGCTGTCTTAGGTAGCTCCCCATGCAGCTGCCAGTGTCTGATGAGCTCTGCCTGATGTGTTCTCACGCTGCATTGGGGCAGTGCTGAAAATGTAAGGTATAATATTGACAAGTTCTGCCCAGAAAAACACTCCTGTGAGACACTCTTCCATTTTTTGGAGTCCTCAACATTGTAATGCTTTAGAATCCCTATCAGTTCAGATGAGCAGAGGTTTATGTTTTGGGGGTTTTATTTTTAATGCCAGGAGGAAGCTGTGCTCTTTACAAGAGAGTATAACAGGTTCTAGGGTCACCTACCTGCCATGGATGTCCTGTAGGAGTCTGCTGGTCTGTACAATGGAGAGCTAACCTGGCCTCGTCCCTGTCAAACGCTTCTATTGCCATCTCTGGCCCTCTGAGGAATCTTTTCCTTTGAAAGACAGGTCACTCATAAATCCTATGCAGCAAATTCTAATTTTAATTCCTAAACATCAGTGAGTATTAAGGTGTTCTTTGTGACAATGAGTGTGGGCAAATGAATAATATTCAATTAATTATACCAGAGATAGAGAGGTTGAAGTTTTGCTTTAGTAAGATCTGTAGAAATAAACACAAGAGCCACACATTGTGACATCTTGCACCTTTATAATTACACAGTTACTGCTTATTTTGGCTGAAGACCTGGAATGGCATCGTTGTTGTTTCAATTTATATTAGTCCTGATGCATAATTAACAATTAGAGGTGTAAGTTTAATTCAACAAAATGATACTGCAATTCCCTTTGAAGTATGCTAATGTGATATGTAGCATGATTAGACATAAAAAATTGGCCTTGTCATCTGTATTAATCTGATCGCTATCTATGCTTTACATCTTAATAGGAACAGAATTTTCTTTTATGTCTGTTTAGAGGTGTGCTTAGAATGTACCTGGGTTTATGGACTAAACATATTAAGGGCCTTTATGAAATTGTAATTCAGTAACTTTTATGTGGATGGTTTGAGTATGATATTTTTCATAGATACCATAAAATATGAACGTGTAGGCTACAGCAGTAGAAGGCTTATTTAGCTCAGAAATATGTTGGTGTATTTATACTGAACATATTACCATATATAAGGTACTGCTATATATTTGCAGTCGTATTGTCAGAAAAGGGAATTAGAAAATGTAATGCTAGCCTTAGGAAAGCAAACTTTTTACAAAATTCCTATCTGCTAATATCACCTGCCAATGATTTAATGTGTTTATAGTTTATGCTAACTTTTCTTAGCTTTCCATTTTAGCCATTAGATTCTGCGTACCTGGTAGAAGGGAAGCCTGCAGCCAATTGCTGTTACTCTGCAACTGCTACCTTTACTCACCAAATACCTATTTTCTTTTTTATTCCTTTTTTTAATTCCTGTAAGGTAGTAACTGTTGGCTGTTACGAAATTGTAATCTCATTATAAAAAGTTCATCCAAATAAATTCACTGCTGACACTAGGACTTTAAAATATTAGTGTCTTTGTCTTTCTTTGAGATAACATGTTTTTACATCGATGTTTAAAGAGACAGCTTTAGACTCTTTCCTTTCCAGAAGAGTTGTTATGATAGCAAGACGACCTTTTGGGATGGTCTGTGGGATCATGGGGGGTTTTTTTAGGTAGTGCCTTGTTTAAGGATTCTTAGTGCATTTCACTATTAAAAATATATCCACAGTTTGAGTAAAATGAAAGTGAACAAAATTCTTAAGTGCATACAAGAATGTTAATGTTCTTTATCAGCAATATGAACTACTGCAATGTGCTGCAATGTTTGTTTGACTCTGGTATCTGTGGTCCTTTTTGTACTTTCTTAGTCCTATACTCCTTGTATAAATAGAGACTAGTGAAGCTCAACTTGAAGCTCTGTTACAAAACTCCAAAGTCATATTTTACTCACACTCAACCTTTCTTGCTTTCTCCAGTTTGCATCAGATGTGGGAGGTATTCCTTATGTCCAATTTATGTATATTCATGGAAACTGACAGATTTTGATAAAGGCCAGTAATGGGCATGTTGTTTAGTTATTGCACTTAATCAGGCAATGGAGTATAGAGTAAATGCGTAGAAGAGTAATTTCATACCCTGTCTGAAGATAAAGAGTTATTATGTGCTGGGGTAGCTGTGCTTTCACACATAGTCTTTAGTGCCAGGGAACAGTTAATTTGGGATTCTTCTGAATCAGATCTCGCTGAAACTTTTAGGACACAGCTCTAAACATATTCAATTGCACCTGTTTCTAACTGATCTCATACTAACATAAACCTAAAGTAATTGCACTACTTGTAATAAAGTTAAGGTCTACTCACAACTGTTTCTATGTAGGAATTTTTTTCAAAATTCTAAATACTTTTCACACTCAGGAATGTGTTCTCATTGTCTCCTCAACTCAGTCTGGGCATATCTGACCTGTGTGGATAGAAGCAGCTGAGTTTTGTTTCCTTTCACTTAATATTAAAGAGAATACTT
Organism: Tauraco erythrolophus; assembly: GCF_009769465.1. Classification (NCBI taxonomy): domain Eukaryota; kingdom Metazoa; phylum Chordata; class Aves; order Musophagiformes; family Musophagidae; genus Tauraco; species Tauraco erythrolophus. Next base: position 17,409,469 of record NC_141473.1, on the reverse strand, counting down.
TTTGTTCAACCATTGAACATGTGCCAAATATTTTTAAATGTACATTATTTTGCTAACAATTCTATAAAGCAGATTAAGGTATTATGAAGATGACTTTTGATAGTTGTGTTATTTCTAACATTTAATGCTTAGAATTAATAGAATTAGTCACTGCTTTATTGGATTTGCATAAATTGATATTGGATTGTGTTAAGCAATGTATCCCATATGCACTGGATTATTCATTTGCCTGTTTTTCATAAATGTAGAAGCCATTCTAAGAGCAGATTTGCATTTATCACTACTATGTAACTAGCTCTACTTTTACCAAAGGGAAAAAAAAAACAGTCCAATTTCAGATATTTGAAAACTTAGAATTGTATTATTGTTGGTACTTAAAATTATTTATTACATAAAGCCAATCTGTATATAGACACTTCACGCTGGCATAACTGTCACTACAGCGTGACTTTTCTTTTAAAAATTCCTGAAAGAGTTCTCCTGATGTGACTTTTGGTTGTGAATACAGTTAGGCCGCTATAGGTTTTTTATATTGTCAGCATTAGAGATGCTCTTAGTAATAGAGATACAACGCTATTTATAGAGTAATAATAATAATAATAGAGCTGTTACAAATTTGTGTACCAGTAAGCCTTAAAATGTTTGAATTGTACGCTTCTCAGTGGCTAATCTCTGTGTTGGGATCAGTTGATATCTAATAGGAATAAACAGGAAAAACAGTACACTTTTTTTTAATCCAAGTGTATTTTTAAAGGTGCTTTGTTATACTTGTTCTGACCACCTCCCCTCGTTGTAGTTTTCCACGGTGAACAGGAATATTCCTGCACAAATACCTTGAAAGAACAAAATCCTGAGTTCGTAATTTGTTTCAGTTTCAGGGGTGGGAAGCAAGTGGGAAGAAACTGCAGTATTCCTCAAAATACTTGAATTTTATGCTGAAGCATAGAGGAATCTCTTTGCTTTCCAGTTCAGCATGTAACCCAAGTATAAGTTACCATAAGATATGTAAGTGACTGCCATGAAATGGCACAAAGTTGGAATTGGAAGAGGAATTGGAAGCCCTTGGGTTTTTATTCTTAGTTGAACTATTATATGACCTTGAGCAGATCAAATTAACCCTGACTTTTCAAAGCATTTGCACTCCTGAATTGGATCTATAGGTTGGTCAGTTGCAATTTCCTGTAAGGTGAGAACAGTGCCTTAATAGGGTGCAGTTCATTAACACAAAGTGTTGTGAAATTCTCCGACGAAAAGCATTACAGGCAGTGGAAAGTATTATTATGAATTAATAATATTATAAATTAGTAATAATAATATAGTTAGGTTTACTCTATGATGTACTTTACCCTGAAGCAAGATAAATCACAAGCCACTTAGAAGTTGTGGGGTTTTTTTTACAGTAGAGTGCAGCAGTTAAAGGTCTTTAGAACATTTCTGCAATATTGAAATGATTTTTCAGCCAGCATATTAGCTTCTTCAGTCTAGTCTAAGGTTTTAAAAAAGTAAAACAAACAAAAGCCCAGGGTGTTATTTACTTAATTAGTCCTCTCTGCAGCATGAATTTCTTTCTGAACTTCATTTCTGCTTAATAAGTATCGTATCTGTTGATGTTCCTTACGTTACTAAGCAACACCAACACTACCAAATAGTAGGAAAAAAACCACACGATAAGGCACTATAATTCTGATCATGTATCATGGGGTTAATTTCTTATGAATACTCTGAGATTCAAAGAGTGCGCAGCGCAGCAATGTAGAAAATATTGTTTTCATTATAAAAAGGAGTTCATATCTTCTAAAAATGTGCGTTTAATTGCATAAAGGCAGAAAAGCAACACAAGAATTATTCAAATAACATTCCAATTATATTTGATAAATCATCTTTAAAACCTTTACATTTATGTAGCAATTATAACCTAACCACAGGATCTAACATCTCAGAGCTTCATCAAGATCAATCAAATATCTTGGGCTGAAGCTGGAATGTTGTTCTGCTGGAATTGCTCCCAAAGGCAATTTTGATCTATTTAGGCACCAGTTTTACAGCACATTCTGAATTTGATTATTTCTGGTAGCATTTTCTGGGTAAAGTTTTGTTCTAGCAATGACTCTAACAAATTTTCACTATATAAAGCAACTAATTAATTGCAAACTGGTTAAATTAACATAATTGCTTTCAAAAATGCTACTAATACTTTGGTCTACAGAAAATGCAGAATCTTTTCTGTTATTTGCTTTCTAAGTGTGTTTTATAAAGAACTGCTCATTTCAGATGGTAAATTAAACGGACTCTCACTGACATAATGACAGTATTTGCACCTGATTCTTAGGTGAGTGAAACCAGATAACCATCAGTTAATTAGGGATAAACCAATATCAGTATTTATGAAAATATGAGTATTATGAAAAAGTGAATTTGAGCATTTTTTCATCTGTCACCAGATCTAGGAAGAACACACCTCTGTACATACTACTGCAGAGTCCCCAGTCCCAAATACTTTTGTATCTTTTTTTTGCACTGGTTTTAGCTTATTTCAGATAAATTCCTTCTTTCTTCTCTTCCCTTCTATTTTTTTTTTTTAAGCTATTAATCTAGGTAGTCTCAAGAATACTTCTTCTCGAAAACTCAGGAAATAATTTTCTTTCCTGTTAAATAAAGTTTTCTAAAATATCTGTCAAGGATCAGTTCAAAAAACTGTTTCAAGATGGGATAGTTCCCGAATTTAAATTAGATAATGAACGATATGTCTCCACCTTGGTATTTGCAAGGCATTTCTTGCTTGGTAGACATTCCAGCTGATCTTGCCTTAGTTTCTAAGTGCTTGTAATCTAATGTAAACAGGTGCATACACTTTGTAACATATAATATGCTGTGTGTATCAGCACAAAAAGGTAAATTGAAAAAAAATGTAAGGTGCTTACAAAAACAATTCTCAATCTTCCTGAAAGAATTTAATTTAAAAATGAAGAGGAGTAGAATGTAAATTAACACTGGGGTTTTGAAACAGGTTAAAAGAAACATTAACTGCTCCCTACTCCCTTGCTCCCCCTTCTAAATCCCAGCCTACTGGCATCATAGGTCTGGAAAGCAGCTGTACCGCTGTATATTCTTACTTCAGAGAAGAGAGAAAGTGTTTTCAAAACTGTCTTATATATAACCCTATCCTTACTCAGAATGGACTGTTTAGGAACCCTGTGAGTCAGCAAAAATTTGGCTTTAAATTATTAAAGCAGAGTCACTGCATATAAACATGCTTAACATTTGAAAGCAGGTATTTCAGGAGTCATCTGGGGTGCGATGCCTCAAATTGCATGTTGTATGAGAACTTTTCAAAACAAACATTAGCTGCCATTAGAGCAGAATGAATTTTGATTCCTCAGCAGCACTAAATAGCATGTTTATCATTTCCCAAACTTGCCATCCAAAAGAGTAGTCGTTCTGAAAAATGTAAGTACAAATGATTTTGGTGTAAACATATTTCCATCCTGTAATTGCCATAGAAATGCTTGCATTCCTTGCTCTTGATAATGGAACTTCCATGTGAAGTTCTTAGTAAGAAACTTGTAACCTCTAAAAATGAAACTTCCTTTCAGGTTTGTAAAGAAGAACAGTATTTTCTCCAGTCTCTGACTACAAAGCCAATTTGTACTTGGACATAAGTGTATGCTCACACACTTTATCTGGTTGAAGCTGTGCTCTTTTTGAAGAAGCAGTTGCCCTTTAGGTCTTGCTTGGACATAACAGGGAATGCTCTCCACAGATTTTCTCACTAAAAGTCATAGTTTATTTTTTAAATGGCAATTTTAGGGTTAATATTTGCTATCTGTGAGTTTAGAGCTCATTCAGGCTAACAAGAGTCATTCCTTAGCTAGCCAAGAATCTAGGGTAAGTTTTAATAAGATTTAGAACATAGATTTAATGAATCTACATCTAGGCTACATTGCCTAGACTGTTATTATCAAAAATGTTCTTATGTTACATGTCTGTAAAGCCTCAAAGTAAACAATTTTAAAGTAGAAATACTGAGCGCTCCTCAGAGCCATGACAAATGGAAATTGGCTGTGTTTTCTAAGGTCGTTTCTAAGAGGCAAAGTACTGTGACCAATATATTCAGAAAAACAAAGAGACTGACTAACAGTGGAGCTGAAGAAGGAGCTAAAGTTGTAGTATTTCTGAGACTACTTTAAAATATAAGGCATAATTCAAATAGATCCCAAAAACAGTTATTCTTTTTTAAAGGACTGCTGCTTCACTGCATGAAATAGCTTGTTTCCACACTCCACATTGAAAATAGAACCAGTTAAGGATATAGAACTATCAGGGAATTTGGGGAAAGGCATTGACATTCGAAAAATACTTTGGAATAATTATTAATATCATATTTGGTATGGTATATATAGCAAGATAAGTATATGGAAAAGAACTAGGGAATCAAAGCAAGCAAATAATGGTCAGGAATTTAAAATCAGGTAAATAATTCTGATGTTGTGCTTAGAGGAAATAAAAGCTGTTGAAGGGTTGGTATCCATCATTGGTCTCCTATTGTTAAGGAAAGAAAAAATGCATGGATGTTTTTTTTGTTCTTCTGTAAAGTCAGGGAAAACAAACAACTTCGGTATAATTTTTCTGTTGTGATCACAGATTAGATTTATGAATTGAATTGGGAGTTGAATTTCCAACTGGTGATGGGTTTAGAAATACTGATTTGTCTTGTTTTATTTTGTAGATGCTTCAGAAACTTGCTGTGCGTTTACCACAGGTTCTGCCAGCCAACTCAAGAGGGGACTTACCTATTCTTTCATTAGTCAAGCATAACATTATCTTGAACTAATTATTCCTCTCCACATGGCCTTCCTACTAGTGTCAGCTTGTCTTCTGCTGACTTGTGCTCAGGGTGCTCCTGTTGAGAATGGGGCACTGTTGGAAACACTGAAGTCACAAGTAGGATTATTCAGCAATAAAAGTGAACACTATTCAGCACAGGTGAGACCTCCTGGCACAAGCCGACAAATACCTCAGACAATCATCATAGGAGTTCGTAAAGGAGGGACAAGGGCTTTGCTGGAAATGTTGGATATTCATCCTAATATCGTGGTAGCAGCTACAGAAGTCCACTTCTTTGACTGGGATGAAAATTATGTGAAAGGAATAGACTGGTATAGAAGTCTGATGCCATTTTCTTATGGAAATCAAATTACAATTGAGAAAACACCAGGCTATTTTACATCACCACAGGCTCCAGAAAGAATTCATGACATGAATAGTTCCATTAAACTGCTGCTCATTCTAAGAGATCCTACGGAGAGAGTTATCTCTGACTATACCCAAGTATATTACAACAGAGTAGAAAGCCACAAGCCTGTTCAGCTTTTTGAAGATATCGTTATTAAGAATGGAGCACTTAATACCAAGTACAAAGCTATTCAGAGAAGTCTATATGATGTTCATATGGAAAAGTGGCTTAAGCATTTCAGTTTGGATCAGATTCACATAGTGGATGGCAATACTTTAATCAAGGACCCTCTTCCTGAATTACAAAAAGTTGAAAGATTTCTAAATCTTCCTTCTCGAATTATGTCTTCTAATTTTTATTTTAACCAAACAAAGGGATTCTACTGCATTAGAAGTGATGGAAGGGAGAGATGTTTACATGAATCCAAAGGGCGTCCCCATCCTCTTGTTAACAACACTGTTTTAGAGCAACTGTATTCTTACTTCAGAGAGCACAATGCAAAATTTTACAAAATGGTTAATCATTCCTTTGACTGGCATTAATGCATTTGGAATCAGTGTTTCTTAAAAAGGGCCTGAAACAAACTCTTTCAAACATACCTTTCTAAACTGTAGAGATTCATATTATGAAAACTAAACATACTGGTTATATGCTTAATTGGAATAACACATCTGTAAATTCATTGAAAAGGCATCTTTTATGTTGGGAAAAATAAGTTTCATGTATTTGTATGATTACTGTGAGTCATATTCTGCTCTTCTTTATCCCATTATGCAAATACATTAACTTCAGCAGACTTATTTCAGATACGTATCTGTTACAAGATTTGTGCTGTTTTTGAAAAATGACTGCTCCTAACAGTGTAAAAAATGTAAATATTTGAAATGGTATTATTCTAACTGTTCTGTATTTTTTGTTCTTAGTATTTTTTATATTATGCACAATGATAGTGGCATTGATTTCTAGAATTTTTCATACAATAAGTTAAATTGTATGTTAAAACAGGGGCATGCATAGTGGCTCCAATAAATAATTCATCCTCTGTTCATATGCTGAAGATCTTAATCAGTTAATCTGTTTAAAGAATAGATTAGATTTAGATTTCTTTCTATAAATAAATCTATTTCACCTATGATTTCAAATAGGTGAACTAGAAGTTCCCTGTCTGTATACCACAAGTTTTAAACCACACTCTTACTATCTCGGGTTTGAAAAACCAACCAACCAACCAAACAACTCCTATCAAAGTAAGAACATGAACCATTTGAAGAAGCTTTAAGTGAGAGTTCTGAATGTAAAGAAATAAAAATATCCCAGGCAACCTCAATTTACACTGTTATTCTATATACTAAAAAAAAAATAATGAAAAAAAAATTACTAATATCAGAAAATGTAAAAAATATTCGATTATATAAATTGTATCACTTTGCTCTTGAATGGAAAAGCTCTTCATTAGTACTACCATATTAATCATGTTTGTATTCTGTGACTAGTTATTCTATTGCTCTCTTGGCTTTAGTTTACATATCTCCATTGGCACATTGATTCTTGTTTAAAAAAAAAAGAAAAAAAATTATTTGCTTGCCCTTTCAAAGCATGACATGTTTTTTTATTTTGTCATTTCTAATGCAGATCATGGAATGTTCTCAAAGTTAAAGTAACACCTTGTTATACTGTATATCTCAGACACAGTGTTCAATATGCTAAGTATGACATACTTGGATTATATATAAACCACAGCTATCCATACCCCTGCATTAAGAATTTTTTTTATTTTTCATATTTTTTTGGTTTGGCAGTATTGTACTGGTCTGTTCTCCTTTTTCATGTAAACATTTTATTACATATCAATACCAAAGAAGAAGATCAACTTGAAATGTTAAATATGGTGCTAGATAGAACTACAGATGCAGATGTGCTTGTTTGAAATTGTACCTTGCAATCCAGAAATTCTAGTGCACCCCTGAGCAGAAGCATCCATTAGGTGCATTCCTCTTAAAGCTTCTCAGGACACTGGCGAGCTGTAGTTGTGTGGACCCACTCTGAACATTGCAGCATCAAACTTCATCTAACCCTGTTGAGGATCCTGAATGTGTGTCCTTCTGTCTAAGCCACTGTGCAGCCCACAGCAGTACATGTTCCTAACGTGGGATTCAGTCTTCCACTTCACAGGCTAAAAGGTATGTATTGCAGCACGAATTTTTAGGCTTCTAATACTTTATGAGGGGGCTACTTAGATGTTAGACAGGTAGCAGTGTTCCACTGAAGCTGGACAGAATCAGACCCAGCCAGATTATGCAGAAATAGTCTTCATCAAATATTCCCTCAATAAATGTAAAATGTTAAAATAATGTAATAAATCTTATTCTTTATCTCTTCCGCTATGTGTATATGAGAGAAAATTATATTTATTTGTCATTAGCAAATAATTAACCTCTGAAATTATCTTTCGGAAGCATGATTATTTGCTACATCTCTAATTTCTACAGATGGCCCAATTTGTTACTTTCTACTTCTACCTTTTCTGATATTGTGGCTTCTTAATCATTAATATTGATCAGATCTGGGCACTACTTAGAAGTACAAAGTTGATCTGAATCAGGTGTGGAAATACGAATGTGTTTCTTTCAAATTAGCCAAAGAACAGGATGCTTATACTGGTCTTACACCATCTCTACAAGGACACTGGATATGAAAACTGTAATAATTATACTTGTGTAGTCTAACAATACCTTCTTTGTCATTTGTCAAGTAAAAACTTAACCCAGAAAACTTCTGGACTCTGAATCAGCAGGATGATTTTATATTGGCCCAACAATTTGTAGTTTGTGGGCATAACATTTTTATCTGATAAGAGAAGCCCCAATTCCGGGTTTCCTATATTGTTTAACATAGCCCATTCTGACTAATGCAATCTCAGTGATGAACAAAACTCATTCCAGTCCACTAATTTCAGAAATACAGTACTGAAGGTAGCAGCATACCAGCAGTTTATATCATAGATTGTAGTTTTTCTTTCAGCATTGCTTTCTGTTTCTTATACATTCCAAAACTTTCCATATATTCTTCTTGTTTTGCTTCTCTTCAAGGATGATTTCATTTAATAGTATTGAATAAGAATAAGGTTGTTTTCTTTTTCTCTTTTTTTTTCTTTGCAAGAAGTTAATTTGAAAACAGTGTATACTTTAACAAAGGTTTCAGGTAGTTGCCAGTAATTGAAGAGTTCACATGTCTATATATCACATTCAATTTCATAGGCTTCCAAGAAAAAAAAAAAAATTCTAATGTCTTTCTATATTTATGCTTGCAGGCATCAAGCCTTTCTTCTCTGAAGTTTACAGCTAATCTTTAAATGAGTTGAATGCAGGAACACCAGTTGGCAGAAGCTGTGTGCATCTTTGAAAATGCAGGTCCCTTTCTGGAATTTACATTTCAAGGAGAGCTGATCTGTATGGATTAGTGATGCACATATCTACTTGATTTGTTAGCACTCTCCATTCCTGCTTAGCATTTTTGGGAAGGACAGATTTGATGGAATTAATTCAATGATCTTTTTAGAGTTTACTAATATCAGAAAGAAATTTGGGTGGCAGGTTGATTGTTCTGATTTGATTTTACATAAAACAAGGTTCTCATTTGAAGTTTTGGTTTGGTAAATGGTCTACAAAGATGCAACTTAACCTCTGTATAACAGAAACCAATAAATATAGTAGACTACAATGTAGCATTACAAACCATTTCAATAAGTTTCTCATTTTGTGGTCTGAAAAATATTACCTCATGCAGTCCTGACCTACTCCATTCTTACTGTTTTCAAAAGATAACCCTCTTTGCCTCATCCTCAGGAGGAGGATCAGATCAATTTAATATAAGATCCACTGAGCCATGCTTCAGTAACACTGAAAGAAAAAATACTCAATTTTTGACACTTGGAATTCAAAACTAGTCAAATTTTGGAAAGAAGTGGAGGCTCACAATCAGTTTAAACACGTTATTAACAAGACAGTTCTCAATTTAAGAAATTACAAATATCTCTTATGGATTTCCACAGTCAATAGCAAGCCATAAACTATTCTTCTCCAAATTGGTCATCAAAGGACTTTCATCTCATTATCTGATTCTTAAGATGTGTTTGCACAAATAAATTTCATGTGGGAAGGTTGCTTAAAGAGATCGTGCAATTGTTTCAAAGGTTGTTGGGAGCATCTGAAACAGATGATGTAGTCACATGTATAAGACTACTGCAGAATTTATGATGATTTGAGCAGCATTCTGATGTTGTTTGTGTTCCATAAATATTAAGCTTTCACTTTAAATAATGTTCGGGGGTTTTTTAGTTAAAATGCCATAGTTACGGTTGCTTTGATCTAATAAAAATGAAAATTAGCAATATCAAGCAATTGCAGCTGTAACTGGATCAGTTTAAGCTTTGCCACAACAACCAACACACTCACACTTAACATCAGATGAGTCTAATATTAGGGGTTTTTTAAACAGACTATATATAGTACCTATAGTACATAAAAAAAAAAGCATTGGGAAACTTAAGAGCTAGGTTTTTGCCCCAAAAAGCTCCTAGCACTTAACTAATGGGAAGAAAACAAAGAGGTTCCTCTATTGCACTCACCCCCATTATTTTACCAGGAAAAGAGATGGATTTTTTCGTTGTATCCTCTGCATCAAGCTGCTCGAAGCCCTTGGACTGACTTCTGATCTTTTCTTTCACAGCTTAGCCTTGATTGAGCGTTTACAGTTCATCTTAAAGAAAACCTGTTAAAGCAGAGACATTTTTGGAATATCCGTAGACAGTATTGTGGAGAACTTTAGAGAGGGCATACACTTAGTGCACACTATTGGATTCTGCTACACAACATCAACTCCTTCAGTATCTTTTTGATACAAAGCCTATAGATAATCCTATAAAATGCATCGAAGAAAGCCTAGATTGACTACTGTAGGGAAGCGCATCCACATACAGTTTTCAGTCTTCATGCACATTTCAAGAGTGCATCAAAAAAAAAATTAAAAATTGGGTTGCTTCCAGCAGGTTTGTTTGCTTATTGCCTTTGCCAATTCAGATGCTTTCATGAGTTGAACAAAAATTTTAATATTGTCATGCTCCCTATAATTTCTTGTTTAACCTATGTGGTCAAAACCAAAAATACAGGTTATTACTTTGCTTTATTTAATAAATAAATAAATAAGTAAATAAATAAATAAATAAGAAAAAAAAGAAAGAGATAGACACACACCCCAGTACCTTGATTCATAGTAAGAGTTGCACAATAGCAATACTTACAATAGCATTTCTTTGCAGAGAAAGGAACATTTAAATTGTTTAAGTAAATATTACACTCCTGTAGATTATTATTTTCTATACCTGTGGATTTGATCCCATTTCCTTCAAAATTTTAACATGGAAATGAACAGATACATTGGAATTAAGATCAGTAACAATTTGCCTAGCACTCTAATCATTGCCAGTGTTACTAAATATTACCAATATTTAGTTACTGACCAAATAATTTCTACTTCAATTATTTCGAGTTTCAATGTGACTTACTAAATTGTTTTTCTATTTTATAAAACAAATTTAAAAGTTAGAACCAACAGTGGATAAAAAGACTCTGTAGTATCATTCTGTGATTACAGAGGAATTGTCATGTCTTTAAGGTTAATTAACAGTGACGTGAGCTTACCAGAATTCCTGACAAATTATTGGAAGCCAAGATATTAACAGAACTGCAAAGCATAAATGAGTGCTTGAAGTTGAATCTGTTAGGGAAAATTCAACAGATTGAAACAGACTGACATAAATCATTCTTTCCTGGTAAAATAGATGTGATGTAAAACATACAGCATCTCAAGTATTAGCCCATGTAACAAGTACTATGAAGTCTACTTTCTAATGCAAAATGATCTTACTCTTTTACATTGCATGTTCTTTTAGTTCTATTACAAAAACCTCTCAGTAAGTGTTTAAAGAAAAACATCTTTTAAACTCTTTACCAGTGGTATAGTTTTTCTCTCAAGGGACAATTCTCTGGTTTTGTGTTGTTCCTCTGAGATAAAAAGGTGATTTGATTTACACTACAATAAAAGTAGAGAGTTATCATACCAGAATTAAGGCTATTACTTCTATTTATTACAGTTCTCAGTGAAGAACATTTTTATATATAGGGACTGATAAAAGTTTAATAATCTCTTTCTATTTTCTCTCTCTTCATTAGATAATAGACTATGTTATAGTTTTTTCTTATTCTGAAGAACGTTACTCTAAACTCCTACATTGTTACTCTAAAGCACTGACTTACAGATTTAAATCAGATGGCAGTAATAAAAGGGAAGCACAGGTGATTAAGAATCCATTCCATTTGCCATGCAGACTGGCTAACATTTTCTTATTTTTTAAGTCTTTTTGATCCATTCTGTTAGGAATGTATCAGTCAAATTTGCTATAGGAAAAAATAAGGCAAGGGCAACTAGAATGCAGTAAAACCTGAGCTGAAAGCCTTCTTCTGCTAAGTATTTGTTAACACAATATGGCACAGTTACAAGTGAAAAGTACGATTGGCCTGATAAGACAAAGCACAGGACTAAGTAACATGCTACTCTGGGGATTTATCTAAGTATTCTAAATGCCTGAATTAATTTTACAATCATTAGACTAATAGGGTTATACATGAATATATGCATTTTCGAAACACTGTATTTCATCTTATTAGAGAATACTACAATACTGTAGGACAAGTTGAATACATTATGTCTATCCTTGGGTGAAATGCTGCAGTGCTACTAAGACAAATTGGATGAGAAGTAACAATTCTCTACACTAAGCATTAGGTATTTTTAAATTCCTTATGGAAAATTAGCAGGACTAGATGCAGCGGGTTTGCTGTTGATTTGACAAGGACTGTCAGCCTAGAAAAATGCTGTGCAACTGTCATGAGAAGATTGAAGATGCCTTTTCTGTACTCTGCCAAGATACAAATCTACAACTCAAGACAAGTGACACAGATGGAACACTGTAAACTGCAGGGGTGCATTGCTGCCTTCAGTGAAGAAAGATTAAAGACTTATAAACAACATATGCTATAGTTACACACACACGCACACGCGCATCATACACAGCTTGCAAAATACACAGTCTAAAACAAAAACAGGCAGAATCTACAGCTGTGTGCTAAAGTGATCCTGCTGAAGGCATACTGAACCAGGGACAACAGTTCCAGTGTGAGCTATCTGCTTATTATTTGTGGTATTAATAAACTAAAGCCTGCTTAGGCCATGCTCTAGGCATCTTCTATGAGCTAGCACTGTATGCTGCTCTTAATATTTTCACCTTGCAGACAATAGGTGTGGTCTTCTCAAACTGAAAGTAAGCTTCATCCATTATGTGTTTGCCAGCCAACCCATGTTTATGTGATTGAAGTTCCTTGTCAAGTGTACATATGACAAAATGAATAGAACAGATGAACAGATTCTCTGGGAAAAAAAATGGCTAATGGATTGTATACTTAAGGCCTGTTTATGGACAGTAAACATAGCAGAACAGGGTTCAAGTAAACTGCCTTTCATACTTTTTATAAATAAGCTTTCTATGAGTTTTCATTTCCTTTACTTTAGGAGGAGAAAAGCTTCCTCTACATGTTTAATAGCAAACTCGGAATTTTAAAATTCAAATTCATCTGAGTAGTTAAATATATTTTGGTTTCAGTCCCATAAATAGTACCATGAAATACCATGAAAAAGTTACTACAGTTTTAGTAGCATTAGAAAACCATTCACTTTCTTTTTAGTTCTTTTATGCCTTGTGTTGCAACCTCCTACCTCTCCCTTGAAAAAATATTTTCATAGCAAATACCCTTTCTGCCAGCTGATTTCAATGTTATATGAACAGAGTTCACGATCTTAATCACTAGCATTAAAAATACAAAGATTAGGTAGGGTGATAGCTAAGTGTTACACTTCCCAAGTGGAAAAAAATAGCATATGAAATAAAACTACGGTCCCTTAAAATGGGTACCTGCTCAGTCATGCTGAGTATTGTGTGCTCCAGATTATACAGAGAGAGATCAGGGCTGCTTCAGCCATCCAAATTACTGCTTGCAACATCTTTGGTGACTTTGGGAAGAACAGTTTCCCCTTTCCATCAAACACACATTCAGGCTTCAATCTTTTGAACTGAATGAGAAAAATCTTTTTTCCAGTTCTTCTGGTGCTTATATGGAAATGAGCCGTTAGGTGCCTTTTTTCCCCTCAGATTACCCACAGGACAGATTTTTGCCAAATTGCAGTATGTATTCCATTGGTAATAACAAATTAACTTTGGAAGCCCTGTTTAATTTCTTTTACTAGGTGCTGGGTCCTCCATTATTGTTGTCCAAAAACCCAGTTGTCACAGATAGTCATTAGTCTATACAAATACAGCCACCCAGAAAAGGATGAATAAAATACACTAACCCAGCTTTCTGTACCTGCTAGGTACAATGAGCCAGAAAATACAGAAGCCTTTGTCCATGACTCCTTTTTATGAAGTAAGTATTGGGTACAGGTACATATGCTTGTATGACTCTTTGTCCTGGTCACCTGTGTATTATATTCAAAGGGAACAGGCTTATGTTACCTCACTTTAGTATTAAAGCCCAAGATGTTTATTTCACATAAACCTAACTTTGCTGCCAGTCACCCACTATCTTTGATTTTCTTTCCCATCTATAAATTCTTCTCTGTGGTTTTTTTTTATTTATTAATGAATTCTGGGTTTTCTTTCATGGAATAAATAGTTTTGGTCTTAAATCGAGCTTTCCTGATCTGAGAAAAGTAAAAGCTGAAACATATATTGTGGCTTTCAAAAATAAATTTTGTCTCTGTGCTGTGTTAGTATGTCAGGGAATCAGATTACAAACTTGCAGACAATTAAGACAAAATAGCTAATCCTAACACACATAGCAAGCATAAGGATTGAGGATATTTTTTGGAGGATAGGAAAAAATTCACTTTCTATTTAAAAAAAGTATATATTTGATATTTAAGAGAAGCATTTGGATTCACGTGCTCCATTAAGGTGAAGTGGCACTGACTTCAGTCAGCTACAGTGACTGAAGTAAAACTACTCTAATCTCTAGCTAAGGCTCTAGCCCAAAATGCATATACATAGAGAATGCTACTTCAGTCTTAGTTAGCTGATAAGCCAAATGAAATAACTGTACTTTCTGAAACTTAAATACTCTTATCACTTAACGCACAAATTAAACATTTGACGGTAATGCTAATATGGAAACTATTTCTCTCTTAATTTGATTTTTCTGTAGAAATTCTAGTCAGTGAGTTAGTCAATTACAAGCAATAAACTGCAAGGAGAGAGGGGGAGAAATTCCTTTATTTGCATTGCTGGCCTCATTCTGTCAACATATCACCCAGATTGCTGGATACACACAGAGATGCATTCTGGCAATGCTAGGAAGGGACCTGCATTTCCTGCTGTCTATTTCAACTTATTAGTAATAGGAGGATGCTTCTGGCACATCTAAAATAAATTAATATGGGGCTAATTCAGTTCAAAAAGGTGTCAGAAAACCACATTGCAGATTCATTCATCACAAACTTGAGACCAATATGTTTTAAAAAAGAGTACCATAGTAATTATGTTTACATGTATAATTGCCTAGTGCTGAGCCAAATGACAGAATGTATTCTAACACTTTCCAGCATGCCTTCAGTGCTGATTAAGCTGCCAGTTCATAAAATAAATACAAATATAGTGTTTTCAACACCAAAAAAAACACAAAGAAATTATTTAAGATAATTTTACCTTAGAAAGCGTTTTGTCTTAACTACCAAAAGATTTTTTATATTGCTGCTGATTCAAAGTAGTGTTCACTGACCACTTCTTTGTTGTTTGCTGATGATCATTTAGATCTTTTTGCATATCAAGGAATAACAGTGCAGCAGTATTTTTTTAAGTGGTAATAGGCTGAGCAAGAAGAACTACCAAACTTTACATAATTGACTTAAGTGCAGTATTGGTTGAAAAATTTTATAAGACTATATCTAACCAACTTATGTGTGGTATAATGCAATGCCAGAAGTTAGAGCAATAGAAAAGTCTGAATAAGCATTTTAGCATTTACAGTACCTTACTGATAGGAAGATCAAAATAAAACAAATAGGAGACTGATTTCTGTAGCCTTTCACCAGAAAAGACTCCTACCTGTAACAGACATAACTCTTGAGCTAAGGCTGCAGATCTGGACCTTTGATTTGAAGGTGCTGTATTCTGATACTTTATTCACACTACCTGTGTCTTCAGTAGGACCTCAGATACAGTTATATCCTACTCACGGTAAGTAAATCTGTCAGAATTTCACTGTATGTGAGGTTGAATTCAGATTTACTCGTCTTGTAATCATGACAGGCAGATTAAATACAGACAGAGTAATAGAGATACCTTTAGAAGTCTCAGTGTGTTTAGTAGCTTGCCCTTTGTGCGTTTTAAGTGAAGGGCATAAAAATCTTATTTGTCTGAAGTATTTAATATCTTATGATTTGAAATAAGCAAGCCTCTCAAAGAATCTCAAAAACACTGGGAAGTAAGCTGAAAAAGTCAAATTAATAATTTTTCATAAGCAATGTCCAGGGCAAAGAGTGATGACTCTCTAATAAGATTAGAACATTTCCACAGTCTTTTCCTTAGTGTGCTACTTTAAATCATAACTACTAACAGTGAAATAATTACAACTAAAAGTATTGCTGCACAAAGCTTTCCAGTTGTAGGTGGGAAGCATGTTTTTAAATATACCAGATTTGTGACATATTTGAGCTCTGGAGGGAAAATATTCCACACAACCAGTACTCCAGAGGAAAAGATACTGTACGCTCTCAGCTTCTTCCATTTCAGAAAGCCCTCAGGCCTGAAATCTCTCTCTCCTAACTGTCAAGATTGAATACAGGGCATCAGAAGCTCAAAAACGCACTTGGGATGCAATCCTCTTGGGACTTTAAATATTAACATGAAAAATCTTAAACCTTGGGCTACCAGGCATCTGAGACAGATAGCAAAACATTGTGAAGACTCATGCTCCCTTCTGCTGATCTCTCCTTGCAACAATAACACACAGCTACACAGTGAATCAGCTGCAGGCAACTAATTGTTTATGCAAGTTGCCCAATGAACTGCATGTATTTCTTTAATCTATCCGCCAGTTCACAAAGATCTGCATCGTGATTATCATCAGGGAATTCAAGCAGAGCTTGATCTCATTTTCATCGCAATAAAGTTAACAGTGGCTTCAGGTCCTTGAATTGCAGCCTCTGGTCAATAACAGCACGTAGACTGCACAACCTGCTGGCCTGCAGGATCGGTACCTCATCATGATTCAAAAGGCCTTGGGAAAGAACGTGTTCTTCAGACCTCCTGCCTGAACCAACCATGATAAGTTAAATCTGCAGGGATTCTGTTTTAGCGAATCTCATCTTTTTATCGCATACTTCAGTCATATAAATGGAAAACAACTGCATGCCTTCTTTAGTTGCAACTGGATGTAGATTATGCTAATGATAACTCAGGACATCTTGCTCTCAAACTCTTGATAAATGAGATTGTGCTTTACACGTTAAGTATAGGAACCAGACCAGACCTTTGTGAGACACAATGCTAGGCAAAATCAGGCAAGAAAATAACTAGGTTCAAAAGCATGCTGGCACCATCTGCTGTCCCAGGTGGCTTAGAAAAATACGCCAGTCTCAAAGAAATGCAAGACTGAAAGAAAACTCACAGGTTTCTTCGTACTGTTCATTTTGATTTTACCTTCCATTTTTAAGCCTTCAGGGTGTTCTAGTGTCATATATCCATGCTTTTCTTTCTCTACAACCAGAAAACATAGTATTTTCTTTAATTAAAAAGTAATAAGCCGAGATACTTATACTAATATATTCCCAAATTTCCAATAGCTGGCACATTTGGGGAAAAAAAAAAGAGCAATTACCTTGATACTTGAACTTCAAATATGGAAGCTGGCAAAATTGGAGCGAGATTCATCACACACTTCCTCTTTCTAGCTAATTAGTTGGAGGACTATCTAGATCTGCAGTATCAGAGAGAAGGTGATGCAAAAAGGTTGTAAGGTAAACAGTTATAAATCACAGAGGCTAATCTCTAATCAGATTCTCATTTAATTGTATGCTAAATGGCATCATTCAAAGCCAAATTCTTCTGTTAATTTAATCTTTAAGTTTGGCTTGTGGTAGGAACTTGTAACATTTAGATCAAACTCTATGAACACCTACTTTTTTTAATGCAGGGGATATATTCTTTTGTTGATAATAATCAGTGTTACATATTCTTTACATTCTTTTTCCTTTATAATGAGATGTGCTATTCTTCAAAAAGATTTGTGCAACATGTTTTTAACAGAAACTCCAAATTTTCAATCTCTGCTGTATAGGAGAGTTCTTCAGATTACTTAGATTATGCACATTCTGTGTCGATTTTGCTATTACTCAGTCATGAAGCTTTCCTATATCTTTATGCAAGAAAGGAGTTAAATCAGATTAGAGCTATATTCATGCTGCAATACCATCAGGCATTCTGCCTATGAAAATGAAGTATAAATTACATGATAAATGCCTGATTTGATAGCCCACATAGTTGTGTGTCCTTGATGAATAATACCTAGAAGTTAGCAAGTCTGTTGTGGATGTTTGCATTCATAAACCTATTAACAAATGGAAGATCAATATTTTTAAAGTGCTGGGAAGAAACAATTTCACAATAATCTTTTAGTTTATCATCAACCAAATACATGTACTCTGGCACTTTGTAAAAAAATACAATACAAAATTTCCTTCTAGTCTTTGGAAGCCACCAGTGCATGCTGGTAGATCCTAATCTCTCCTCCATCCAATTCACGTCTATTTCAGTTTATCCATACCTCAATCACTGTGACGAAATAACTGAAGAGAAACTAAATTGTTCCAAAGCTTTTTGCAAAGAGGAAGGAGCAGTTTTCTCTTCAAAGCTCCAGGGTTACCAGCCAGCTGTTAATTTACTGGGACTTCCTTCAGCAGTAGTTAAATTGGATGCATGTTTAAACAGGGAAAATTTTGCAAAAAGGAAAGGCAAGTGCTGTTGGGACAATTTCTTTACATGATGCTATAGAATTTTAAATATAGATTAAAAAGCCTAATTCCCTTTGCAGACAATGCCTCTATTGATATGAACCACTGTTAACATCCTTTCCATAGGTAATTCTGCACCAATCAACACATAGTCACAAAGACTGTATTATTCCCTAAGCCTCCCTGAACTGCACAGATTGAACACAGCCATACTGGGCCTATACATCTGCTATGGGCAAAACATCCCTGGGGACAGGTAGCCTGTTCTCTGTAGTGGTGCATCAGTGGTGGTTTATCAGTCTGATCTACTGATAAACCTTGACAAAGAAAAATGGAACAGAAAATAAATTCTCTTCCAAATTTCTTTAATGCAGTGGATCCATGTCTTTCAATAAAAGGGAGGAAAAAAATCAAACTACTGGAAATGTCTGAGAAGGGAGAGACAAAAAGACATGCCTTAATTTACTCCAAAAGCACACATTCAACAGAGCTTCTGTACTGAGAGAAATTTCAAACCCCACAGAAGTCAACATTAAAAGTATTCTTGTCATGCATGGGGTGTAAAAAACAGCGCCCGTATTTCATGTGGAAAAAGTTAAATTTTATTGTAGTAAGATGCAGATTTACTTAAATTCAGGAGGGGGAGGGGGTGGTATCAACAAATGCTAAATAGATCTTTATTTTAAAAGAGAAAAGAAAGAATGTGATAAACAGTAAACAAACAAAACTGATGTATCATGTAAGGAGAACATTAGATAGGTAAAGTGGGGTACTGTTTCTCATGTATTTTTCTGTAAATATGTTATTTGAGTGTGTTGAATCTCATCCATTACATTATTTTTAGATGTATCAGATGATTTTTTTCCTCTCAAGATTTATCCACATTGTTTGAATACTCACTGTAAATAAAATACTGATGGTTTTAGAAATATTCTGTATTATAATAATCTCTCAATTAAACTTATTTTATATAATATGCCTCTAATGATAGAAAATGACAATATGAACATTAACAACTAAACACGTTGAATCAGAAAGAATGCTTTTCAGACAAACTAAAGCCATGGTGGCTGTTCTTGGATTTTAAAGATAAATTTTAGCAGTGTAAGTTCCACTCAGTTAATTAGAATGACTAGAAATCTGAGCTGACAGCTACAATTGCTTTTTTCCCTGCCACAGCAATAGTTTCTTATTTTTTCTACAGGTAGTTGCTTGTATTTCTTGTGGGAAAGCAAAACATAAAATAGCACTTCAGAATCAGTTTTTCTCAAAGAAGTCCTACCTAAACTGTTTCCTTTTGACTAAAGCTAAGTTTTAATCACAAATACCTAATTTGTTCAAGTATTTTTGCATCTGTCTGTGTATTGTCTTTACTCATCAGTGTCAAACGGGCATCCAGGGTTTTCTGGGTGGCTGAAGAGAGTCTGGCACTAAATATGGAATTTCTTTAGTGCATGCAAGACTGCAATACATATTTCTAAGTAAGTATTTTAAAATTTGTTATTTCTATGTAAGTATAAGGAGAAATGGTACTGTAGGCTCAGTAGATTTTTCAGATGTATCTATTTAAAATGCAAATGTGTGTATATGTGAATATCAGGGTCTATGTCTATAAAAAGCCTCTTTAAATGTTCAAACTCCTAATTATTTTTTCAAAAGATTCCTGGGAATTCTTTCACTCATATCACCTTTCAATTTTTAATTTACTCTATTAAAATCTCAATAAATCATCGTATTGCCAACTTCTCTATCTGAAATTCATTAACATATCAGAAGATAATTTATCAGTCACATCTCATATATTGCTTCTCATGCATCAATTTGTCATTTCACTGCTTTCATTCTCCTTTGTATGAACTAAGAAAATCTTATCTCATTTCAAATTTCTATTAATCCAGGACATATAAATTTTAACTATTAAAAGTCATCTAAATGCTTAAATTAACTAAGTTTACATATGCCAAATTTTTAAACTTTTTTTTGCTTGATAGATGAAAAGCATTCTAAACTGCTGAAGTATAGAAAAGGTTAAATTCAAGATTCATCAACGCTGGCAAAATCTTGCAGTAACAGATTAATAACCACCTATTCACAGCTAAGAACCATTTAGCTCTAACAGTATTAAGAGTGTTGATATGGCAAGACTTCTGTTTTCTGTGCAGCCTTGGAAAAGTCACTTAAGCCTTCCTGAATCCCAGAGCTTTTCTGCAGGACATCAACTAGAAGAATGAAATATTGCCCTAAGTAGATACTCTCCTTCCAGCATACATAAGGCACTATGGAATAACTACAGGTTGCCCACACTTAGAAAATGCAATGTTCCTATTTCGTGGAAGTGTAGTGAAGATGAATCTTTCAAGATTATAAAGTGATCAGGCGCACACACAAGTAGACAGAGAAGTAACCATGCATGTCTGAACTAATGTGATCAGTGATGGTAGCTGGCCATCTGCCTCCATTAAAAGCCAGGTTCTCATCTGCGCTTACATTCAGGGAAAATACATAGTGTCAAATTGCACCTACACCTTTTCTGAGTTTCCCCTGATGGCTGGGGTGGCAGAAAAGAGCTGTTGTGTAAATGAGATTCAATCTTAAGACACCAGATATTGTCTGCAGCAACAGAGGTCTAGTCTACAAAATTCAGTCTGCAGACTATCATTAGCTACATGAGAACTCCATGTGAATTAGCAGCAACTGGAAAGTCACTGAGACTTTATGTCAGTTAAACATATTGTTGTCTGAATTTTGAAAAACACATACAAAAAAACAGCTCTTGTGCACAACGGTTTTAGCAGATCCAAAATAGTGCCATTTTAAAACTTTATAATATAGACAGAGGACTGATTCCATAAATATCTGATGAAACTCATCACCATGGATAATAAAAGCTATACGATTTCATAATAGCACTTTTGCAAGAGTAAATACAGAAGAATTTATGGAATAGAGACACCAGGTAGTAGAAGAGGCTGTAGATAGTGTCTCCTAAAATTTTGCATGACTGCAATTATAAAAGACAGTTGTGAGCAACTGTGAGCAATGATCAATATGAGGTTCATCTCATCTAACTTTAGATAGGTACATTGCAGCTACCTGCATGTAAGTTCATTGTCTAGATTTGTTCAATAAGCAGCAACATGCAGCAGGGGAATAAACATTCACTCCTAGAATGCAGTTTGTCTGACCTCTTCAGACATCTATGCAATACAATACAAATTATGCCTTAAAAGTATCTATTTCCATTCACTGAAATCTTTAAAAGTTTTAACATTTGCAAATATTTACACTGGAAGTGTTCAAGCTTGAATAGATTAATCTTATCCAAATTGCTGTCAATGAGAAAAGCAAATGAAAAGTGTTTATCTATAAACCTGGACTAAAACAATCATATTCATCCTCACTCTGGCTACCAATAAAAAAGCTGTTATGGCTATAATTAATTGTGGGAGTTCAAGTAGAGATATTCTCTTTAGTTCATATACCTCCTACTTTTTATATGCCATTGTGCTCTAGGTCCTTGTTTTCGAACCTGTAGCTGATTTATCCAGTAATGTGCTGCAAAGTACTCAAAGGAAAATTTTTCTGCTAATTGCTGTTAATGAACTCTTAAAAGGCAGCTACAATCCGTTCCTGTCTTGTCCCAATGACCTCCTAAAACAGCAAATGCCAATGAATGTTTATACTCCAGGAAAAAAAGTCCCTTTGTCCTTTAATTTCGCTTTATCTCCTTACTTCATACTTCGAGATACAGCTAAAAAGAAGACAGTAGTAATTTCTTACTAATCTTCTCACTTCAATCAAATCCCTATTATTAACCTTATTCAGACTGAATTATCCTGGTTCTTTTCAATCTCTCTTTGTTCCTATAGAAGTACTACTATACCTTTAATCACTTTCTTAACACCTATCTGGACTCTTTCCATCTCAGCTTTATCTTTCTTAGGCAGCTGTCAGAGAAGGCACTGGGATCACAAACGTACAGAAATAAGAGTAACAGTTTCTTACATAAAGTTTCTTAGATTACCAGTGAGCCTGTGCACTTACTTGTTCATTCCTTGAACTTAAAAAACAATATATTCTTGTATCATTTATAGACTGTAAATTATCTTCTAGATCACACAATCATATGAGGTGTGAAAGTTTCAAATGAAAATACAAACTTCTAATCTCTTGTAATCTCTTATAATGTAGTCATGAAAACAAAGCAGCAGTTTGCCAAAGCAGAACAAGTCATAGGAAATTAAAAAAATAGTAGAAAATTAGTTGATCTAGAGAATCTGCCTAGGTGGAAGGAGGAAAAGTGATAGGAGAAAGACACTTCAAAAGATCAAGGATATTTTACTCTGGCAAAAGCATCAGAGAAAATTAGTTCCCACAAAGCCCACATAAAACTTTGGAAACTATGAAGTTTGTTTAAGAGACAGATATCCTTTCCACCCTCTCCCCTCGCTGCCAAAGAAATGCACAGTGATCAAATTAGACCTTTTACTCCTTTATATCAAGTTGGATGCCAAGGAGAAAACATTAAAGAACAACTTTTCCTGACAAAAATTTAACTGTCTGTGTAAAGTTTTATTGTTGGTCAGAAAAAAAGAACAGAAGTGGCATAATACAGCTGAGTGATCGTGGAAGTAAAACTATCACTCAAACTCTTGGAAGATTTCCTACACATTTTTCCTATAGCATTGACAGAGTATTTGGCTTAAATTAACCTAACTGCTGATATCGACCTAGTTACATGAGGAGTAAGTGTGAGTCACATTTTCTTGAAAAATTTCCAGCTATTTCAAGTCAAAGAAAAAAGAAGAGACTAAGCATTCCATCAGAAAGCTTGTTAAACAGATTATGCATGAGTGCAGGAGAAAGAAAAAAAAAAAGAAAGGTTTGCAGAGAACTGAAAAAAACTTTAGGAATTCAAATAAGCCAAGTTCACTGAAAAAAAAAAAAATCATTCTCTTTAAATCAAAGACTTTTAAATGAGTTTTAGACAAATCTTGTAGCACCAGGATGACATCAAGTGGCTACTCAAGCCAATTACTCCACATGTGCTGGAAACAGTCATTATAACATCTCCTTAATAAGCTATTCCTACTGTGTAAACGTAATTGTATTACCAACAACTGCCTCTATTTTAAATCCAGTTTTTGCATGTCTTAAAGTCCTCCATGCTTTCCTCAAGCCTCTCTCCAGAAATAATAATAAAACCAGAGCATTTCCAACCCATGAAAAAAATCTCTTTTTCATGTAATACTTTTCAATTCAGGAAATCAGAAATAGAGATTTATTTAGATTCAACAGGTTTATTAAACATTGTAATAACTGGAATAATTAGGCTTAGCTAGTCAGAGTTTAACTAGAGGGAAATTAATCTAATACCTTGAAAGATCTTCTTGGTGTGTAAGGTGGATTATTAATAATTTAAAGAAATTTCACAGTTTAATATAGTCAGAACAATCATTCACTGGAACAAACTCCCCAGTGACATGGTAGAGTCCCCATCAATAGAGGTCTTCAAGATGCAGTCGGGCAAGGTGCTAGGTAATAGGCTCCCTTTCCCATGAAAGGCTGGATCAGATGATGTTTCAAGGTCACTTCCAACCTGGGCTGTTAAATGATTCTGTATTGTAGACAAATAACAGCTGTAGCTTCTGATATGCTTGTATTAAGGCTATAAAAATATGATAACCAGTTTAGTACTAGTTAATGGATAAACATTTTAAGCATCTTTTGACTTCATTAATAATATGATTCACTACAGCTTGCATTTCCCAAAATTTTATTCCGAGAATTGTCCATCTTCAAACATGGCAGTAGGGATTATAATCCAAAACTGAATTTGCAGACAACCAAATATCTAAGGGTATTTATAAGACAATCTCTGTCCAACATGAAGAATGTGATCTTAAAAGTTTACACCTTTCTTTTCTAGCTGTTGCACAGAATTTAAGAAAGTCTTGTAAAAGAAAAAAAAAGAAAAAAGAAAAATTAATTCATCAATAGCAGAAGTAATGGAACCTTCCTACGAATTTTTATCTTTTGATCCCCCTGCCAAGCTCTACTCATCACAAGAACCTCACCCTTATTCCAAAGAACCAGATGTATTCTGCCTGCGCTTCCTTTAGTGGGACATTATTTTGAATAAATCTCCTGCATCTAAGTGCCAGTTTCCACAGATCTCATAGAAATTTAAGTACGTTTTAAAATTGCTTGAAAGTAGCTATAATTTCAAACATTATTATGGGTGCAATGACCAGATGGAGAGAAACAGAGAGACATAGCATTACCAAGTGAGCCTTGTTTCCTCAAGGAGTTAGCTAAAAACAAAACAAAACCAAATCGCAACCCCCCCACTAACTATTGCCATAAACAGATATCAATTTTCAAGGTGTCTGTTTCCATTCTTTGCCTTGCTCTCCCAGTGTCCTACATGAATTTATTGAAGGCTAAAAGTCTTCCACATTCCTTTTGTTCTTTCCTTTTCCCCCAGTCTAAATGTACTTGAAAAGATTACCCACTCTGAAGATGCCTTGCAAAATATACCTACAAGAGTTTTGTCCAAACCTTGTTTTGGCAGCAAATACAGACTGGGCACAAATACAGACTGGGCGGAGAATGGATCGAGAGCAGCCCTGAGGAGAAGGACTTGGGAGTACTGGTGGATGAGAAGCTCAACATGAGCTGGCAATGTGCTCTTGCAGCCCAGAAGGCCAACCGCGTCCTAGGCTGCATCAAGAGGAGCGTGGCCAGCAGGTCGAGGGAGGTGATTCTCCCCCTCTACTCTGCCCTCGTGAGACCTCACCTGGAGTATTGCGTCCAGTTCTGGAGTCCCCAACATAAGAAGGACATGGACCAGTTGGAGAGGGTCCAGAGGAGGGCCACGAAGATGATAAGAGGGCTGGAGCACCTTTCCTATGAGGACAGGCTGAAAGAGTTGGGGCTGTTCAGCCTGGAGAAGAGGAGGATCCGGGGTGACCTTATAGCGGTCTTCCAGTACCTCAAGGGGGCCTACAAGAAAGATGGGGAGAGGCTGTTCAGGAGGGCCAGTTGTGATAGGACAAGGGGTAATGGTTTTAAAATAGAGGGAGGTAGATTCAGGTTGGATATTAGGAAAAAATTTTTTACCATGAGAGTTGTAGAACACTGGAACAGGTTGCCCAGAGAGGTGGTGGATGCTCCATCCCTGGAGACGTTCAAGGCCAGGTTGGATGAGGCCCTGAGCAACCTGATCTAGTTGGAGATATCCCTGTTCCTTACAGGGGGGTTGGACTAGATGACCTTTGAAGGTCCCTTCCAGCCCTAACGATTCTATGATTCTATGATTCTAATTTCTACTCTGCTTGCTCGTCAACTGATATCTTCATTGAAATACTCAAATGACATCAAGCTGTCGAGTTCTGCCAAGAGTTCCTCTAAGTTATGTTGTCATTTTTATTTAAAAGCTCTGATTGACTCCTGGAAAGATGTTTTTATCTGCTATGAAGCCCAGAGTAAGCAGATCTGTGCTAATTCCTAGAAGAGCAGGCCTTAAGGAAGCTACTCGTCTGGAAGAACTAGGCTGCCCTTCAGATTCTGATAATCACCCAAATGCCCTCAGGGACTTTTCTAACAAGACAGTCACCTTGTCTTGTCTAAGCTGTGGGGTCTCAGAGCTGGACTTGATGAGGAATGACAGCTCTTAGTCATGGCAGACTCTGAAACTAATAAATTTCTTTTAGATGACAGACAGAAAACCTGCTGCATTTAACCTGTGATTTTATGGTACTGGGTATAATAGACATTGTTTACAATATTTGTCCTCTAAATATCTATGCATTTTTTTACTCCAATCATTTATTCATATTGAAAGTAGTTTTAGAACAATATAAGCACTAGGGTTGTAGGTATTATCAGGATTAATTTAACCAGTGTTACGGTACTAGCAACTTAGTAATCACCAGAGGCAACATAACCACTTGATTCCATTTTCACCGAAAGCCACAGCAAAATGCGTGAGTTTTAAACAGCAATAGAATTGTGGTCCTAACGTTTTTAATACTTTATTTTTAATTTTTAAAATATTTTCTTTTAGTAAAACACTGCAAATTCAAGCATCTGTAAAGTTCAGGCCATTGTCCCTTTGAAGACTTCAAACTATTGCTACCAGCTTAATCTTGCAAGTAACTGGGCAAATGTTTAGCTGAAGAAGTTCAGTTGGCTTTTTCTAGTGGTATTTCCTTTTTATGTGCACCTTTGGTAGCTCTACCAACTAATTTTCTTTCCTCACTGCAAGATCAAAAAGATGTTAGTTCATGACGTCTTTGCTTTTCTTTGTTCAGAGTATTTTTGGACTTTCACTTTTAGTATAAACTAGAGAGTGAACTGTATACTGTTTGAAAGTATATTTGATTGTCATGATGCACAGATAAGAAATCATGCCCCTGTATCTGTCAGAGACTGAAAATAAAGAATACAGAATTAATCGCTAACCAACTGACATCACAAAGTCATTGGCTGTCGGAGAATGGAAACAGAGAGCACTCATCTAAAGCACTTTATACACATTAATTCAAATAGTATTTGATAAATAGCCATAAACATTAAATAGTCACACCACAAAATCTAAAAGATAGACAGGACATCTTATTTCTTAATAAACAAAAGATATCATAAATTAGGAAACCTGTTCTTATTGTTGCCAGATGCATGTTCCAGTTTCCATAATTTATTTTACAAAGCTTTCAGGTTTTTTTTCTCTAAACAAAGGCTAATAGTGTGTGAGTGTCAGAGAGAGAGCATAAGCAAGCATGAGAAGAGAATGAGCAAGAGCACATTTGCACACAAAAACTGCTGAAAGTCATTTCCAATAGGCTTGAGCTATAATGATGGAAACAGTCTCACAACACAAAACTTTAGCTACTTAAGAATCTCTGTTGGGGTTCCTTTTTAACAATAATTCAACATGTTTGCCAATACTGACATCATTAAGAAATTCAAACTTTTTTAAGTACAGGAGCAAAGGAAGAAAAGGATTGTAATGCAACATTCGGCATGAAGCCAGAGAGAGATGCTTTCTTTTCAAATTCCAACAGAGTTTGCTTCCTCATTTTCTTTTGGCACAGAAAACACTGAGAACAGAATGTGATCTGAGTACCAAAGAGGATATTTGGAGACCTTCCTTTTAAAGCATGGGGAAGGACCTCTACAGGCAGACAAGAGGAAGAAATGAATTAGAGATGTTGAGACAATGAGGAAAAAGTAAGTTACTGAAGCAATCCTATTGAATGCTAAATACTTTGTCAACATCAGAACATTGTTTTGATTTAATTGTTTTAATGAGAAAATGTCCAGAAGTCTAAATAAAAATCTGTTAATGCATTGTCACCTAGCATGTTGAGGCTTGGTTTACGTTTGGGGTTTTTTTTTGAGGGTCAGATCCTTACCTGGTGGAAATTCACATAGTTCCACTGACTTAGCTGTAACCAGCCAAAGTTTCATGAACTATAGCCCAGTGCCAACAGGAAGCATACAACTTTATAACTGCAATGCCTGCCATGATTAACAAATTATTTTTTCCTTTCTCATGTGGAGCGCTATTAAGACTTGATGTATAATTAGTCACAAAGGAGGAATAAGGAAAAGGAAAACTTTAAAAATCCATTTCTGGTCCTACTGACATACACAGATTTTGATATTGCAAATTAAAAGCAGATTGTAAAACAACTACATAAAACAATGTTGTTGTATTTGACTTGTTAATGCAGTCCTGCATTGTGAATCTAGCCATTAAGAATGCTTATGCTGTTCCTTAGTCAAATGAAAAACTTCAGAAACAGCATAATACAGGATTAGACTCTTTAATTGACAGATCTATGTTTTTCTTTTGTTACTGGCATACTGGTAGCATCACTTCTGGCTATTCATTAGGCCCTTACCTAGTTTTAGCTCCAGCTAAGCTTAGCCTTAGAGATCTCATGCTTACGTGCTCAAGCAATGCTTCTGTGGTATCTTTCTTTGGTGCCTATTCTAGTTTCCTCTTCCTACATGCCTTCTTTTTGCATTAAGAAGCCATAGCTGATTACCTAGTGTTGGCAATAATCTTGTTTTGACCAGGATGTTGGACTACATGACCCTCGAAGGTGTTTTCCAACCAATATTTCTATGATTCTGTGAATACTTATTTTCACTAAGTATTGATTTCTAAACTGATACTAAATGTTACATCAAAACCATTACATATAAAAATTGGTTTTTAGTGAGATTTACTCATCAGAACACAGTCAATATTATTAGAAGCCACAGGATACCACTTCACTTAGTAATCAATGGTCATTATCTCAGAAAAAAGTTATTTTGACAAAAATTTTGGTGCTTCACTGTCATTATTTAAATTAAAATATTTCCTTTGAAAAACTATTACTGTGCTGGTTGTTAGTATCTTAAGAAAGAGAAAGATGACAATTTCAGGCCCCAAATGTTAATTATTGGCTGGTGTCATCTGATGATACGCATAGATGTTTTAAAAGTTATAAAGACAAGCAAAAAAAAAAAAGATGTTTTATATTTTTCCACATCATGTGAAAGCAATTGGACAAATTGCACTTTATTTTGCCACAGAGAGTTCAATTCCCTGCTCCTTTACATTTCATCACAATAATTTACACCTGTTCAAAGAGTATGCAGTTTGTTACCAAACTGGACTGGTTTCATTTAACACCTAATTTCACTCTGCATATGTGCAAATTAATACACAAGGTGCAAACCAGTAGAGAACTAGAATTCAAGGCAGAAAATTGTTGTCTAGTGATTAAAAGTTCATAATACACTTACAGAATGAAAGTTCATCTGAGGCAATTCTTAATAGTACAACTAAGTACACATGAAGATATTTGAAACTCTCAGTTCTATCACCTGACAAGAGGGCAGAGGTTTGAGTTAGCCCAAGGATGTAAACTAGATAGGAGTTATTCCCAGATGAGCATCCAGATACAGCTGTTCCCAGCTGTCTCCAACTCTGTACAACTGGGAGGTCCTAGGGAAACTAGGCAGCAAAAACAAAGTATAGCGGAACTTATGAGACCAAGTTTCCTTTTGGACTTTGCCTCCAAGTCTGAAGAAATTAAATACTGTCACAGGCAAAGCAGTCTTAACACTCGGGGAATTTTTTTTTTTTTTTTTCACTTAATCTGATTTCTTTCCAATTAACACAAACTTCTAATCACTGATTCAAGTCTTGGGGAAAAAGAAAACATAAATAATTAAACAAAAATTTATGGAAACATTTTTATTCCCCCTTCCTCAGGCTCAGCTCAAGCCAAACTCCTACCCTCTTCCACTTGCAGGTCTCAACTTCCTTTATTTTCACCATGGGTTATGTTCTGTCCATCCCAATTCCCTCAGTGACATGACGGGCAGTGCAGGAGATTGACATCAAATATGTAACAGTTTCTTTCTGCAACGCATTTTCTGGGCCAGGAAAATAATGTACACAAGCAATGAATGAAGACAGCAGCAAGAAGAAATTTGTGTTACAGGAACATCCAGTCACCAGTGTTTGTAGGGAATAAGGAAGTTTTCTCCTGGGAAGACTAAATCAGCACAAGGTTTCTCAATTTTTTTTGGCCTTCTTTAAAGTATCAAAATAAAAAGTAAAGTTCCTAGAAAAAAAGGTTGTCATGCAAATTTGCTGGAAGCACAATATGAGCCCCAGCAGGCAGATTCCAAGGTAACAAGGTGGTAAAGGACTTTACTCCAAACTTGAAAGCTATAGGAAGAGCTTGTAGGATGTTGAACCAGAGCTAAAAGGCTATCCTGCAGCTAGATTGATTTAAAGACATTTCAACCTCAGAAAAATTGAAGGTCTTTCCATAAAGGAAAAGAACATTGTACACAGTCTAGAAGACAGTGTAAAGAAACAGAATAGATAACAAGTAGCTGGTGCGTGTGATCATCAGGCTGGGGAAAAAGCTAAACAGACATAAAATTAATTTGCACTTTCCACACCAACAGGAGTGATTACATGCTTTAATACAAAACACTTAATTTGGGTGCCTAAACTAAGAAACCAAGTTTCTGTGCAGAAACACAGAAGCTTCCTGGACTATACCACTCAAGCGTTCATTTCCTTTGCACTCCCCTGCAAAGAAAACATAAGGCCACGCTTTTGACCCTCCTTCTACTTCAAAAAGCATGCACCTGACATCACTTTATGCTTTCTCACTAACAAAATGACATTGGCATCTAGCAGCAACACTGTGAGAGCAATGATCTCCAGGAATCTTTGCTATTGATTTCTTCGTTGACAGGATTTCACTTATTCATACAGAATAACCTGAAAAATTTCAGATGTTTCCAGATGAGGAGAAACAGCCTACATGGAAGAATGCAAGATTGTGCTGATAAATCCATGCTAACTCAGGTTCCAAATGCAACAGAGATGAATTACTGCATTGTTGTGCCCTGGGTAACTTAGTCTGCTTTATCAGCAAAGCAACTTGCCTAAGAAAACACTGATCTTCTGTAGTGCTTTCAAGATCTAAGCAAGAACATAGTACTGCCTTGTGCCATGTCCAGACTTGCCAACAGTTGAATTTGTGTAAAAATATGGAGGTCAGTCTTCTAGGCTGACTTCTCTGGTTTGGATCAAAACATAAGTAAGAATTGCTTGGTTGAACACATGCCAGAAATGACTGAGGAGAAAAAAAAGAAAAGAAATGAGAGGGTTATGACAACTCGTATCTCATAGTTATGTATGTATGCCTATGAATGCTTGCAGCTGAGTAGCAATGGATGGGGAGATTTTACAGTCTCTCTGCTACTTCTCCAACATTTATCACAAATTTCAGTCTGTACAGGACTGAGCTAGGAGAAAGATTGTACAGTTTAATTTTACTGCAAATGAAACTTACATTTTTAATTACCATTTTTGTTTATTTGTGTTTTCAGTTTGTCTTTTATATGACTGTTAAAGATGTGACTGTATCCAGGAAATGCCTCTGGAGGAAGGGGTGGGTTCTCTACCCTAAAATTTAGCACACAGCCAATCTTAAATAGCCCATGTCTTTTGAACTTTTGAAGTTCATTGCTACAGGGTTTTGGGTCTTTGAGCAATGCAAAGAAACCTGCAATCAATGGATGTGAAAAGTAAAGTCTCAACATGAAAATTTTCTTCTGACTATATACTAGATACCGGGTTTGTCTATTACTTTTGGTTCAAGAGCCAGTGCTTATAGTAAAACAATACATGTTTCAGTTTTTCTAATTAATACAGTATACAAGTAACATCCAGCATACAGTTAACAAAAGATACTACAAAACATACTTCTTTCTCTCTCTGGACAATATACACTGACAGTGTATACACTGCTCATCAAGCAAATACAAATTCATCACAGGAATAGGTCGGGGACTAGAACCACTCATGCAGAGTTGATGATGAAAATATTCATGAAAATACACCATGTCATCATCTGTTCTACAGATGTTCTACGCACATCTAACACTGATAATGTCTAGGTAGGTAATGCAGACTGGCTTCATCCTCCTATTTACAGCCTGCAGTATCAGACCCATGCCAGTGGGGAATTCAACAGTTGAACAAATAGTGAAAAACTGTTGATACGTCTGTCATGGGAAAGCAAAAGGTAGTGGAACATGTAACTCAAAGTAGGGTAGACATGAAACAGATCATTCATCTTTAAGTGTGAACCTTAAAATTTACAACAAAGATTGTGGTAAAGAGCGTAAGAAATGAAGACCCTATGGTAACAGATGCATGGCAAGATTATAATATTTAAACATAAAACCAGTTCATAATATTTAGATATAAACAAAATTATCTTCTCAAAGTAAATTGCAGTGCCAATGCAAATCAGAAATACAGCACAGTTCTGAGGCTCAGACATCCAGCTTCTTGTGTAAGGAGAGTTTTGTTTATACATGTTAAATACCAAAAACAAATTAACCTCTTCCTCTAGTCTGTTTTTTATTCTCACTAATATCTTGCTGATCCATCTTGTAGCAAGCTCGAGCCATCCTAAATTTGTTCTATTTTTTCATTGCTTTAACTAAGGTCACCTTAAAGCTAGTAAAAGAAATAGCAAAAACTTTTTTTTTTAAGCAAACCAACTCAGGAGCCTGCTGAGCTGGCAGATCTTCCTAAGCTCTCAGAGCTTTAATTTTAACATTGAAAAGCTAATCAATTTGCTTTTTGAAACTTTATGAAATGTTACTTCCTGCTACTGGATTCATTGCTGATAATTACATACTGGTTTTTATAGGGGAGGGTAGGAATATCTGCATAGAGTTTTCTTACCTAAACTTGGCAGAATGCCTTTCTGCTGTTAAAAGTCCACTCAAAGGCTTACTTTGCTTCACTTTCGTTTTTGTTAAGGTCATATATGAAAGCAGGTTCATTGCCTGAGTTCAGCTCTTCAAGAAGTTCAGCTTGGATCTGGGAATGTACATTTTCTAGCAGAACTAATTAGTGTATTTCTGACTTCTTTTAAGGGAAAACCAAACAAACTCACGCATTCAGTAGATTTCTCAGCTCTCTGTATGTTGTTAACAGAAAACAAGGGCAAGCCTAGAATTTGCCTTTGTTGATTCTAGATCTACTTGGGACTGAATCTCAGCCCTGTCCTGCTTGAATGTTACAACAGCTCTTACTCATCTGCTCCTGGTGCAGTCACTGAAGGCAGCAAGAGACTCGTCCTCTTAAGTTCAGGGGCTGTTTTTACTACCTATTTACAGTCTACAGTATCAGACCCATACCAGTGGGGAATTCAACAGTTGAACAAATAGTGAAAAACTGTTGATACTGATGAATTGTTCATACTAGTTTCATACTAATGAAAAACTGTTCAGGCTGATGAATTCCTTTCAAATTGCTGCTTGTGGAAGAAAGCACTATTCAGATGCAAACAAGGGAGACAAGCTGAGCCTTATCTAATCTTTACTGCTGTTAAAGTATATACGAAAGGATAGTGGTAATATTCTTTCGTCCCTCACACACAGAGATAACTGTGCATAGCACCTGAGATCTGCGAAGAAAGGGTGCTATGGCAATGTTAATTCATTGTGAATAATACAAAAAGTGAGATGTTGCCTGTGGCTGAGCACACAGCGGATCTATTCTAAAGGAAAGTGGAAATCAAGAGATGAAATTCTCCAGCCTGTAGACTATCCACTTAAAAGTTTGTTACATATCAGGATGTTGATTTAGATTCAGTATCTTCTTGGCTGCCTCAGAACAGGTAAAACCATCCAGAATTTTTTTTTTCCTTTCCAAATAAAGATATGTAGCTTTTCCATTTTTCTTGTACAGGTGATAAAAGTCTCTTCTCATTGTAAGAAACATCAATGTAGTGGAGTACTACTACTACTTTGAGTAGGCAAAATAAGGAAAGGTTTTTGAGGGGTGTTAAAGTCAGAACAAGAAAGCAGAAGAAATCAAGGAGCGTTTGAAAAGTGACCCAGAATGTGTATGAGATAGCATTTAACATACTGAAAGTTGGAAACAAATCAACAAACTACGTCTGGAAAATTTTTAACAATATTAAGTTCCAATAGCTTATATATTTTATATATCCTACTTTAGGACGTCATCTGCTATTCAGCTTATTGCCATGATGTGGCAGTGAGCCTTCTCTCACCTTGTTTAATTTCATGTTCATAAACCTGCATCTAGCTGGTTAATAGAGGATTATAGAGTAATTTAGCTTAGAAACGTTCTCAAGAAGTCTCTAGACCAACCTCTGGTTCAAAGCAAAGTCAGCTTTGAACAGCTGAGGCTGTCAGACCAGGTTACTCAGGGCTTTATCCAGTTGGGCTGTTAAAACCTTCAGGGATGAAGCTGCACAATCTCACAATACTTGGCAGTCCTCACAGTCAAAAGTTGCTTGTTATATCAGGTCAGAACCTCTATTCTTACAACTCATGTCCATTGTCTCTCATCCACCTACCATGCACCACTGTGAAGGGCCTGGGTCTCGCTTGGTAACCTTGTATTGGAAAAGGTCCCCATGCAGCCTTCTCTTCTCCAAAGTGAAGAAGCCAAGTTCCCTCAGCCTGTCCTCATAGGGAAGGAGATTCAACCTATTTCTGAATGTCTTCGCGGCCATCTACTGAACTTGCTTCAGTTTATCAATGTCTGTCTTGCACTGGGGGACCAAAAACCAGACGCAATATTCTAGATGTCGTCTACAGAGTAGAGGGGAATTAATCACTTCCTTCAAGGTACTGGCTAGGCTTCTGCACCTACATGCAACCACTGGTTGTCTAACCCAGGGGAACTCTACTAGGAAGTTGTGCCCAAATTATTTCACCTTTTCCAGTGTCACAAAGGGGATATACCATCTATTTGTGATGGATTATTTTCCTTTTCCAGTGGCTATATGGCATATCTATGCCATGTCACAGTAGTGACAGCACAGTTATTGAATAATAAATACACAGAAAACTAAACTTGCAGTTAAATCAACTAATTACTTAAATTACTATCTGAATTTCATAATTACTGTTTCCTCCATGCCATCAAAACTCTTTCTACAATTTTTTTTGTTTTACACTCATTTGAATCCTACAAATGCACACTATTGTAGATGTTTCAATTTACGTACTATCCAATAAGATTCTGGAATAACATCTGACTGCTGCTTATAACAGTTTATATTCACTAGTTCATTTCCTGTCTTCTAGGCTCTGAGTTTTACTTGATCAGAAACAGCCACTTTGGACATTGGGCACCTAACTTCTTTGCTGTTTGCTTTTAAAAAAAAAAACAACAAAACAAAACCACAACACTACTACAACAAAAAACAAAACACTAACCAGACAGAACAATTTGAAGATTCTAATTGGATCCTCAAAGCCCTAGAAAGCATTGCAAATGGCCTTTTGTAGTATCTTATATCCTGTTAACAGACCTATGAATTATCAGAATTTATATCTGGCCTGGATTTGGACATAGCAGAATGTCATCTCAAACGTTTATATCTAGATTTGATATTAAGAGATTAAATTCAAAACAAAACGCTGATATGCTTTAGATGGCTATTTCATTTCACTTGGCTATTACTGCCATCTAGTGATAAAATTTACAATCGTCAAAACTTTCCATTTAGAAAATATTGCATCAGACGTGTTTGGAAAGGTGCAGGGCATATTCTAAAAATCTATGTTTCATTTACTTGCTAATGTAATGCCCCATGCTGGTATGCAATTATGTATATATTCAGTTTTGAAAGTTAATATTTTTTCTGTCTTTGCTATAAGCATACACTTGGAAGATCCGGATACTTGCCTAAGAAGAAAACTGTTCAGAGCCATAGTAGTATTTTATAACGTATTCAGCCTCTTCTGGCAAAATTCCCTTGAACAGGCCATATTATTTATGACTGCAGTGGTTGCTAGTAAATAATTCATAATGATTTATATGAATATAAATTATGAAAATAATTATGGTCAAATAAAGGGAGCTGATCTCTTCCTCTTTTCAGTGAGCAGAAAGTGTCCCATCTTTCTCTGAAAAGTAATAATTTCCTAAATCTCATACCTACCTAAAACGAGATCATGAAGGGAGAAAATATTTAAGAGTGAAAACTGACTCCTAGGATGTTACTGGAGGCTGAAGTTCAAATGAAAATAAGGCACACGACTTTAATCATGAAGGTAAATTGCCTATTAGAAACATTTATTTTTTGTCTGTAATTTGAAGCCTTTAAATCAAGACTGATATTTCCAGAGAATTTGCTAGAGCTCAAACTGACAATTTAATTCATATGAAAAAGTGGGATTTTATAATCATCTGTTTTCACTTCCTAAGTAGCAAACTACTTAGCAATTTTCTGTACTTACGTGCATTTAATTTTTTTTTTTTTTTAGTCAGATCATCTCCCTTCCCTGCATGGTCATCCAATCCATAATGCTCCTGAGTTTAAATCAATGTATGCCTTGAGCATAAAGACATACAAACCCAATAAAGCAAAAAACATATCTAAGAATCTCAGCCTTGACATAATCACATCAACCATATTCAAATTCAGTTTTGATTGTTAATTGAACTGCACATGAAGAGCCTTCCCACACAATGGGACAGTTCAAACTTTCACCACAACTTATCACAGGTTCCTGGGTCACAGACAAAGCACTGAGGGTTCAGTCACAATGAGCTCTTTTAATTTTTTCTTCACAGGCTGATCTTTACATTTCTCCAAGTACTGCTACAGGCCTCTAGGGTACACTTTTATATTCATTTGGATGTCTCTCCCTGGTATGTCTCCTAGCTCTTCGCAGAAAAACCTTTCTAGAAGTCTTTCTTCAGCTCAGCTGAACAAACTCTATATGAACTGCTTCAAATTCTGTGATACGGGGAGCTGAATAACAGGGCCACAGAATAGGTTATGTATGCACTTTCTTGAAGAATCTTTTCCCATCAGCATCAATTTAGCAGAGTATTTAGCCGATATATGTTAAACGTATAGTCTGTGGAATGTTGATATTCTTTAAATTAAGTAACGCTTGGATCTTTTATTCAAGCAGAAACTTGTATAATAAGCACTTTGACTATCATTATCATTGTGACCTGATGAATATTTTGTTTTAATATTTCCAAATACCAAATAGCATTCATTATTTCCCAATTCTCAATGTTAAAACAAACATGTATACCTAATTCTGAGTTTGGACTTAACACTCTGTGCAAAGTAAAATCTGATAATTCAGCACAAATGTAATCCTATCACCACATATAGAAGTAAGCTCAGTTCTAGCTCATTTAATTCTAATCAGCTCCAAAATCCCATACAGCTTCATTCTTAGATTTTCAGCTTTTTGGTCCTAGATAAATCTCTTTGTAGCAATACAATCAGGCAAATGCACCTCTGATAATATTAACTACACGAATTGGAAAGAAGAAAATGCAAGTAAGACACTGTATTCTCTACAGTGTATTTCCATTCCTAGTAATTCTAAGTTGCACTATTTTGTGAGTCACTGAGTTAAACGTCATATCTAAAGCAAGAGATGACTTCAAGGGATAGAAAAGTGTGCATTTTGAATTATCTTTTTAAGAAGCCATCTGCTAGTGTCAGCAATAAAGCAAGGGTAGAAAGTGGAAACCATACCCGTACTGTGAATTTTTACTGTCAAATTCTGTGACTTGCTAGAGCTAGCGAAGTGGATCAGACAGGTGCTTCAAATCAGTGTGTTACTCGGAACTGGTCCAGAAAAAAGGAATATTCAATATTTAACAATGAAATTAAATAAAGATAATACCTAAGAACTATTTTTTTATTAAAAGATCTGTTGGGCTATTGTGAAAAATAACAGCGTGGGATTAAGTTAGGCATTAGGTCTTGAATTGATGTACTAGTTTGTCACTACCAAAAGGGGGGGATCTTGTTCCTCCTGCTTCTGACCATATACACTGTTCTTTCTCCTTTCACATTCTCTTTGTTCTGGCTGTCCCGCACATCATACCCTGCATTGAGTCAATTCAACTTATTGAACCAGAAGAGAGCTAACCTGACATAAAAAGGAGAGTGAATAGTTTGTTTATGATTTAAAGACTTCAATCAATTTATCACACAATCAGTTAAATGCAAGAGCTGGTGTGAGGGAAAAGGTGGGATAATGCAGCTAGGAACAGTTGAAGAATTTTACCTATTGCTCTCACAAGAGCAAGCTGTTAGATTACATCAGTCATGAAGCGTAACTTTACCCTGAAACTGTGCCTACAAATCATGATTATTGCTGGGATTTAGCTCCACTTTCAAGCCATCTTCAGAGTCTTGCTCCCTCCTGTGTCCCAGTTCTGGTGCTTGTCCAGCCAGTGCACTGTCGTGATTAAAAGACATTAATTTTTCATTGTCACTGACATACTTTACTGGGTTAGTGTGCTTAAAAACAACACACAAAAACAAATAAACGAACAAACAAACCTCAAGTCAAACAAGCCATGTTGGAACTGACATAAAAAAGAGCAGGAATGTTTAATCAAGGCACTTGGAGAAGCCAGGCTAGTCCACAGAAATCAGGCCAGCTTAGTTTATCACTAAATTGCAGTCTCCCTCCAACTTAGAAAATGCTTTTTTTTTCCTCCTCAAAAGTATTTCCATGCAGTATTCTCACTTTTCATTCCATTTCCCTTTCACCAATATTTTAGACCACATCAGTCTTTCTTGAATTAAGGGCATGTCAACGGCAACAGAACAGGGCCACTGGAAAACAGAACTGAGGCATCATTTGGTAGAAGGACACTAGAAGGTAAGTGGAAAGTGTTAGGCCAGTATTTAGTCTAC
Organism: Tauraco erythrolophus; assembly: GCF_009769465.1. Classification (NCBI taxonomy): domain Eukaryota; kingdom Metazoa; phylum Chordata; class Aves; order Musophagiformes; family Musophagidae; genus Tauraco; species Tauraco erythrolophus. The sequence goes on along the minus strand of NC_141473.1, from coordinate 17,370,841 downwards.
CCTACTCCTGATCTTTACTGCAATTAGGAAGTCATCTGAGGCTTACAGTTTGAATTTCTCAATAGCAGACTTCAGCAGCCTGTAAAATTATTTCATTCTAAAGATAATTGAAGAAAATTAGCTGAAAAAGATTACTATATTGTGATTAATTGAAAAAACAAAACTGAGCTAAATGTGAAGTTTCAAAATAGTATAATCTTATTAAACTGATTACTTATTTGCTATAATAAAGGCAAATCTATTATAACTAAGCCCCTATAAAGACAATATGCCAAAAATTATAAAAATAACCACCTGTGAGATTATAGAACTCAACAATAACATACAAACTATAATCACAGTCTTTATAAGCTCTGACAAAATAAATTAAAAACACAATAACGATAACAATTTTACCTTACCACAGTTGGTTATTTATCTTCATATATTTAAAAAGTATTAACACAAGGTATATGGAAATATTTAATTTTTCATATAAATCTGATTTTTTTTTAAGCAAACCTGTACATAACAATTGCAAAAAGAGAAAGGATCAACTTTTGTTCCAGTTTGGAAGTAATATGCTCAAAAATAAAAGGCAGGACAAGTCACTTTTGCTTTTTTCACTTTGCTAAATGTAATACTCATGGAAAAATTTTGATCTGACAAGGCAACATTAGAGACACAGTTTGACTGTTCAGTTACAAAGTTCAAGACATGCAACAAACAGCTGTTGAACTAGCCCACCAAAAACATCAGCTCTGCAGTGATCATCTCAAGGTCAATTCACAATTCACTGTCTGTCAAACCCTTTCAAGTTCTCCGTGGTCTGTTGAAAATGTTGAGGCTAACTCAAGTGTGACCATTGTGGTGGAACAATCTCAGCATGCGCCCCTTTTCTACCAAGGATATAGCTCAGTGTCACAGCCCTATCACATAAAATGCATCAACTAACACCATTCCTACAAAGATCAACTTTCACACGGAACGGATGTAAGTAGGTCTCTAGATGCAGTTTCCTGCTCAAAGCAGGGCCAGTTTTGAGATCAGACAAAATTCCTTGGGGCTTTATCCATTCAGGTATGGAAAACCTTCAAGGACAGAGACTGTCAGACATCAGACATTATTGGGCAGTAAAAACACTAAAGGATTATGCTGAATTTTGGTGTAGAAAAGATCCTAAAGTCTGATTCCTGGCAAAAGCAAAAGTGAAATAAATTCAACAGTCAATATACATTCAGCAGAGCAGCGTCTGTCTTTCTTACAGTGGCCATAAGGGATATAACAAGAGAGAGCACCCTCTTGTAAATACTCTTTGAAATATTGATCACTTCTTTGCCTTTATTCCTCAGATCCAGATTACCCAAAAAGCTTTTTTTCTTTTCTGCTTACCGTTTCTTTTTCCTCTGAGCTACTCCTCCTTGGTGAGAGGTGAACTGAGAAATTCTGGACAGCTGCCAGTTCAGGTAACATCAAATAAGGCAGTTTTCTCTAACAATTCAGATGGCTGCATGTTTACATAAAACAAGGCTGAAAACAGCAGGTCTTAATTATTTCATTCAGTAACATCATCTGGCAGACTGCATCTGAAAAAAAAAAAATAAAATGAACTGGTAGGATCAAAATTGGTGTGATCTCAACTGAATGCTGAAATAACTACCTTTATATTTAACTACACACAAAACTCCTTCTCAACACTGGAAAACACGTTAAGGCCCAAAGGAAAATCAAGACCAAAGCACTCAGAGAATACTCGATCTATATTTAAATAATTTCCCATCTAAATAATCATTTAAACAGAGTAAATCATGACTATACATTGTCACTTTCCATAATTGTGCATTTCAGTCTCTTGGGCAGTAGTTAAAAGAAAGGAATATTCAGAATTAATTCCTTATTTTTTTCTGAAGTCATCATTTCATTTTTATTAGAAAATACATTACATAAGACAATTGTCAGAAATAGAAAATGAAACTTTTAATTATTTAAACAGGATTAAATACTGAAATCCTTGTGCTTTCAATGAAAAGCAATGTACTGTGAAAAGAGAAAAAAAAAGTTTTATAGTGAAAAGTTTGGAACTAAATATTGGTACTGGTTTGCATTCCTAGCTTTGCAGCTATCAGGGATCAAATGGAACGCAGATCTTATTTTTTGTTCTAGCTCAACTGCAGAAGAGCTGTTTGGGCTTCGGTAGTCACACGGTGATACAAAGTGTCTTTATGGGAAGAAAACATTAGATAATAGAGAATTATCTAATTCCTGAGGAACAGTCTAACAAGAAACAATAATGAGAAGCTGAAAAAAGAGAAATGCAAATAAATATCTTAAACAAGGTGATTAATGGGAGTGTGGGACACAGGGGGAGATGTTAGTGGAATAACCAAGAAAAGTAAGAGTCCCATCTTTTGATGTTTCAGTCAAAATCAGGTAATCTTTTGAAAGAAAAACTACAGTAAAACAAAATTACTAGGGTCAACAGCACAGGTAACTGGGTAAAACTTAATAGCCTGTTAGGGGAGCACCTGATATTAAACCTCCTGAGACTTCTTGTCACCTTGAGTTCCATGAATTCCAGCACATTCAGAGTGTTTTGCATCAAAACAAAATCTTACTTTATAAGTCTCAGAGCACTTTCTAGTGTAATTATAACGGGGGAGAGGGAATCAAAATGGAATTAAGCCAGATCTTAACTCAAGGAGAAAAGCAGAATAATCCTAAAACGTTTTTCTTTTCTAAGGTTTAACATCTTCAGATAGAGTTCATTCTAACAAGAAGATAACAAATCTTTTCACTACATTGTCTGATAAGATGCATTTTCTGGTTATAAAATGGAAAATGAAAATGTTAATATTCCCCTTCAGAAGAGTAATTTTTAAACAGTAATTCTAGTCATTTTTATGTAGTCGTGCATTTCACCTACGTATTTCTGAGTCTGATTTAAGAAGTGGTTTGCAATAGTTTAGGAGCAAGGGAGTAACGTAAATGGCTTTTCAGATTAATTGATTTGTTACGAGAATGTTTTCCATCTACAAAAGTCCTTTCTGTAAAAAGGGAAAACTTTTCACGTCAAAAAACACCACTGTTATCAAAGCTCTGGTTCGTATACATTTTGACAATCTTCAAATCCTTATTTTTATTGCAGTATTTTTAAAGATACTTATATACTGAAAACGAAATTTCATTTTCTGTGAATAAACCTTTTCAAAATAAATTCAGTGAAAATTTAGGTGAAAAAAAAAAGTAAGGAAGATATAAAATATTGAAAGGTCTTTAAACCCTGCACAGTGAAACTGAGAAAAAAAAAATCTTCTCTTCAGGAAACCATTTTTAACTGTTACTCTGTCTTAATTTTTTAGTCAAAAGAGTGTTAGACATATTTCTGATGTGTTTACAACATAGATCACCCAACGTACTTCAGAACTTGGCATAAAGAGTTAAGATTTGAAATAACTTTTAAAGAGTGAGTGTTTACTGTAAAAAAAGGAAATATTTTTCTTTTTGCTCTTTATCAGTTTCTCAAAAAAAAAAAGTTAGTGTAGACAGTACAGAGGCTGCTTAGAGATATTCGCAGCCACAGATACTGCCAGACATGGATTACGTTTGTTCACAAACTGAAACAGTTTGCTTTCTTTTCTTTCTTTGTTTTAGGAGCTCACAACTTTGCTATCAAGGAGAAGTAGTCAGTCACAATTTAACTAATCATAGAAGAATAGACCATTGTGCAACCCTACACTGGATGAATCTTTTGGGACGGATGAGCCACAACCCAGTTCATTTATGGGAATCCCTCAAAGCAAAAGAAAAATTGTCTGTATAACTACAGAAGTGCCAGGAGACTCTTAGGTTCAGGAGCATGAAAGACAGCAAAACCAGTTCTGAACAAAACCATGTGGATATCTGTAGTGAAATCCTGGCCTAATTGCATCTATCAGAAAAAATGTATTTTTTTACTCCAATAGAGCCATAACTTTTTCCTGATGCCCATCCATTTCTATCTGTCCTTAGCATACAGCAACTTTCTCTCACATACCTTATATAAAGTGATCAATTTTACATATGTACAAAGCCAGCTTTCTCTCTCATCAAAAGGACAAATCATATTATTCTCTCATTAAAAGTGGAGAAAACATTTAAATGGGCATATCATTTTCTCTAAATCTTCAGCAAGCCAAGACTAAATCTTGAAAACCTAAGTAAGTAAATTTTGAACCTTGTGCCACTGCAGTTGTCACACTGATGCAAAGGGACAGAATATATGTCTAAAAGCTACAAGAAAGTTAAAATCCTTCCAAAATGCATTTACTCTCATGCAGTTGTTGATTATAATTCTCCTTCTTTAACTTCATATCTCAGTACTCTTCACAGCTATATAAAGCAACTTCTACCTAATCTAATATTCCTCTGGCTAAATATAAGATCCAGTCATTTTCACTTGTTCTTTCTGTTTTCCTTTTCTCTCTTTCTGCTTTCACACTCTTCACTATGATGTCTTTGTTTCATTAAGTGCTGGAATGCACCGGGAGAAATTTATTTTTCATCAGAACGGTGAAATTGTCCACTATCATCAAGTTGACAGATCAGAATTTTCAGACTTCAATCTTCAAAGCAGTTTCCGTCTCCCATGAAGCGAGAAAAATATCACGCTGTAATTCATTAAGTATTATTTTCTTTAAATGCTCCCCAGAGAAAACAAACCAACTATGAACAACTGGTTAAACCAGAGATCTACAGAAAGAATGTGTTTTCAATGCAATATAGTAGTTTCTCTACACAGCTTCTGCAAGCCTATAAACACTTAATATTTTTAATAGCTTTAATTTAAACAAAAGTGTTGACTTATTCCAGAATAAAATAAAATACATATTTGAAATTTTTCTACACACAATATGTGCTAATAAGCTGAACACAATGTTTGAACAGCTCTGAAACGGTTACAGGACAAACATGATCACGTGAAACATGGCCGTTAGTCATTCTGCTGAATATCTACTCCAGGGCCAAAGTAGCTTCTACAGAGTTGAACAGGAGCCCCTTTTCTCATAGTGAATGAGCTTCTGGGTTAATATTCTCAGAAGTTATTAGGAATATAACTGCCTTATTTACACGTGTCAAATTTCATACTCTTAAAAAATCACATCTCATTAATAAAATTCTGAATTAAAACCGTTTCAAAAATGAGACCTCTTAGGGGCAGCTGCAGAGGACACATTTAAAATCGCTAGCAACTTCTTAGTACCCTGGTCATGGTAATTTATTAATAGGTTTGTTGTAGGTCCTCCTCTAAACGTCTACCTCTAATTAGGTTACAGATTGCAACCTTGTAGGATCCTGCTGTCAGCTACATTTACAGTTATGTTATTGATTAATAACACATTGAAAGAATCTAAATTCAGTGAAGATGTACTCAATTTGTAATGAAAGAACTCTGTATGGTAAGAAAGGCTGAAAATTTAATTATATTTTTCTTTAACTTTTTAATGAAGTGTGAATTTCACTTGTTACTGAATTCATGTTTTTCTTTTGTTGTTAGCAATGATCCTGGAATTTTGCATTCTACACCAAACTTTGCAGGGGAGGTACCCCCAAAAAAATAAACTGAAATACAAAAGAATGCAGATAGCAGCTATATTTCTAAATATAGCAGAACAGATTTTACCTTCCAAAATCAGAGAACTGTTAAGTTGGTCCAGCAGCCTCAAAGAACCACACCTGAAGAATGCTGTTCCATGAGTTTGAAATGTTCTAAGTTTTCAGTCCAAAAGGGGTTGTGTTGTTCAGGAGATTAAACTGGCAGAACCAAATACTTCTCATTGAAAGGTTTTCTGCCCTTCATCAGCACTTGGAAAAGAGAAAAAAGCTGGCGCTAAGCTGGGCAAGTATTCCATCTCTTTTTCTCATACAGAAAGTACTTTCAAAATAAGTACTTTTAAAACATTTATTGTCTCTACAGACAGAAACCTTACAGGAAAAGGATTATTTTTTTCACAGCTCTAAGTAGTCTGTGTTATCTTGTCTCCACGTACATTTATACACTTACTTCTTATCATGAAGGTGGAAAGTGATGTACATTTGTTATAAGTTGTCTGACACATTAACCTCTAACAGGAACACAGTTTATTCACATAAATTAGCGGACTGATTTTGCCCTAAGGTTTACCTTAATAACTTACCTCAAATCACTATACTTTAGGGAAACTGCAGATAACTAAGATACAATATTCTTAAATACATTTGGCTACTGTGAGATAACCAACATATTTTAAGAACAGTTTTTCCTAGCAAGGACTATTTCAATGGCCACGTTTAATTCACATTTAGCTAGAACTTGTTAAAATTCTCTATTTTGAAAGCAAAAATGCAATGCTTCATGGCTCATGCTAGTTTTGGTATTAGTATAACAATTATCCCATAACACTATATAACAATTATCCCACAACCATATTTAAACTAAGATCTGAAAACATGTAATGAAGGCACCAAAATTATACCCTAGGACACATCATTTCTGAAGGAACAGAAATTTTAAAAAAAGATAAAGATGTTCTCAAAAAAAATAGACTGGGAGGCTGTTTATCACTACCACCAAATACAAGCAAGCAGTCTACAGAATCTATGTTCAAGTTAGTATGCCCTGCTGACCTAAACATTATATTAACAAAAACTCATGTCCTGAAATATAAATTCCAATCATAGCACATGAAATGAACAGTTGATATTTTCAGCAAGTTACTACAAGTAGAAAAAAGATCTTCAAACATATCAAACAAATCTGAATTTTATTCTTACTCTGCTTAATTATTTAATCTCGTGGACTATCTGAAACTGAGTCTGAGGCAGGAGCAAGAATTTTAAGTCTGACTAAGATTGGAGTGCCATGTTTTTGACGTGTTCAAATAAGATACCTGAATGAAACTTTGCTTTTAAGAAGAGGGGTGAACAATACTATAATTTAACAAATCCTTCAGTCGGGCTAAAGAAAATGAGAAGATACTGTATTTGCACTCAGAAATCTTAGCACAAATATGTCTGCTGTAACATTACTTTAAAAACATAGTAAATAAAATCTAACTGCCCACAATCAGTTAAGAACTGTTGACCTCTTCATATCCATAACTTTAACATTGTGTCATAGTGTTTTCACAAGAATGCTCTCCAAACAGTTTTCAAGGTTAATTTTGCTTTTACTCCCTCTGGCAGGGTACGAAGATAATTCTGTCTCCTCACTAATTTCTTTCCCAGCTTGTTTGATATCAGCAACTTGTACCAATGCTAAATGAAGTTTTAATCTTTTGTCAAGGCCACTATTTGAATTTGTCTGTCTGTTGTATTTCTAAAGGTAATATTCATACTTCAAAGGATGTAGGAAAAGCAGAGGATGTTTCTTGTCAGTGAGATTGCTGAGAATGTTCTATACTTTCAGTGAAAACACTGTAGGGCAAGCTGCTGTATTTTTCCATTTCTATTTCTGAGTAGTTAAAATTGAAAAGGATTTGCTTGAACCCGATCAAAAGTATTTACTCCTGTCACTGTATAATAGATTGCAAAGGAAAAAAAAAAAAAAAAAAAAAAATCTGTTAGTCACAATGTCAAACATTAAGATACACATTAACTGTATAAGCCTTAAAGTTTTACTTTTCAGATCATATCCACAAAAAGGTGTTCCATTCCTCATATTTTTCACGTTAGTAATTCTACTGAAATAAGACCCTGAGTCTAAACATGTACATTATTTTAATTTGGGAGGTGTGAAAATTTTAGACAGAGACAGCTTACCCGTTGACAAAAATGAATAGATGCAGACTTAAACTAAGGACTAGATGTAACAACAGCACTGTATATTCAGAAATCCCTTTCATTAATGTACATTTTCGACTTTGAACAAGCTCCTAAATACTGAAATAGAAACTTCTGTTTAATTTACAGCACAATGCCTTTTGGGTCTGCTGCTGTGAATCAACATAATTTCAACCCACAAATATTTACTCATTTACATCAGCTGAGGATCTGGTCTACAGGAGGTGCACTATTTTGCATTTGAGGCTAACAGGTTTTTCAGATGCACTACCACCATTTCCTAATCACTCAGGAAAATTCTTGAAGTACTCAAAATCTTGTGAGCCAGTCTACATATTTACAGGTGAAAGAAATATTTTCATTTTACTAACATGTAAGTATTTTTTCCACGTGCATCTGAAATGCATTCTTTTTAAAAAAAATTTATCCAGTGACAATAATAATGTGTAATCTATATGGAACTATTGCATTGCCTGTAATAAAAGCTCAGGCAAACAAGCAACTATGAAACTAATTCACACTTGCTAATGTTTTATATTGACAAAAGGCCTTCAGCTGATTGACATAGAGCTGCAACAACAATAGAAAAATAAAATAAAAACAAAGGTTTTGATTTCACTCTGCTGTTTAGCATACATTACGTACTACCTTTCCAACTGGAATAGAGACAAAATCCAGTCTGTAGGGATTGCACACAGTTAACAGTTACACCATCCTGGGACAAGACACCATAAAATGACTATTATTCTGGCTATTTATACTTTGAAGGTGTGGTTGTGCAGTCGGGCCAGCTGATCTTGCATTTACTACAATAGGGAACACTTATTTCCCCTTATTTTTCCCTACGCCTTGCTAATCTGGCTGAAACCTACTTTTTTGTTGTTGAATTATTCTTTCATTGAAAACTATCTAGTGAGTGGGTTATAGAGATGTATACCAAAAGCCAGAGCTGGCACAAAATAAGCAGCAGAAGCATGTGGTTGGGATTCAAAATGAAAGCAAAGAGGTAGCAGTGAACTGTTAAAATTGTCTCAGCTGATGTCAAAAAACTGAATCTTTAGAAAGATTTATAACTGACCCAATTAAGGATTTGGTTCCACCCACCAATATCTTCCTCTAGACCATAAACATGAATAGCGAGGTTTAACTCTGAACATGCTGGATTCACCAGTATTATACTGAGTTCATTAGTACTTCGATTAGTGTACTAGTGAAGCACAACGAATGAAGACAGCAAAGTCACCTGCAAACAAACACAAATTCAGATTTTTAAAAACTGTTCACACATGGTCCTTTCTAATGAAATACAAGGTGCCGATGGTTCAAATACTTTTGTCAATGCTCAACTTTAAAAATGACTTCTCCTTGAAGTCAATGAGTCTGCAGGGACTTAAAATGAAAATTATGTGAGAGTATACCTATGTTGCTGAATTAATTTGAGTGAGCCACTCAGGAAGATGCCGTTAAGATATGAGAAGCTAATAATGCAAAGCCATTTTGTAGAGCACTCATGCTACTGTCCATATTTGGTAGAGATACAGAGGCTGCAGGCAGCTTATTCTCCCCTGTCATGTTACAATAAGCTCAACAATATTTTCCAGGGAACTGTGGAACAAGTTGTTTGTCCTGCTGAGGACACAAGGGAATTTTCAGCTACTGAGCTGTTTAGCCTGTTTCCTCACTGATATTCTGGGTAAGATACCTGCATGCAAAAACATCTTTCAACCTTTACCATTTGCTTGAGACGGATCACTTAACACATGAATAATGGAGTATCACATTTTAGTTCAGAGGTACCACTTGTGAGGGAGAGAGTGACCAGCATCAACATTGTAGTAACAGTTCAAATTTAACCTTCCTTACTGAGCAAAATTGAAACTAATAATTTTATTTTCCCTTTAAGAAAGACGGATTGGTATTCTAGTAGCCCAGAGCAATCTGCAGTTTAAGACAGCTCTGCACCACATAAGTGAAAAGTACAACTGTGTATGTTCAAGTTCTACTAACTGATCACCCACATAAACACACAACTAAGCACAAATTTAGAAGAGAAAAGAAAAATCTACATTTACAGGAAAAAAAAAAAAAAAAGAAATGTTCCCAAATAAAATATTTAAAAGAATGAGACCCCTTCCTTCTTAAAAAGAGCAGCAGGGGGCAATTGAGGGGTAGAAAAACTTTTCTTTGGTTAGTTTTGAAAAATGCTTGTATTGGTTAATATATTTCAAGTGGAACTTCAAAATAATCAGGTGGAAAACCTTAGTTTAAAAAAAGCAAGTAGTTACATTAGTTGTGCTGAATTTCTAATGAATCTGTACGTTTAAACTGGGTTTCAGCTTTGATTTGTAAAATACTGGCACTTCATATATTATTCAGACAAAATTGAAGAAAATAGTGAAGATTTTGAGGCTCCTCTGAAGTCCAATGTTTTCACTGGGAATCTTTCACTGACTTCAGTGAATGCTGAATCAGATCTCTGAATATGAGCTTATTCTAGTTTTGTTTCATAAGCTTTTTCCTGCAGTTTGCATACAATCAACTTTCTTCACTCAACGTGACCCATAAAGACAGTTTTGAAGGCCAGCTACTGTGGTTTGCATTCTTTTAGTAGTTAAGATGCTTGCCAGCTTCATTCTTTCAGACACAAAATACGCAAGCTTTCTTTCCAATATCTTTGACTGTTACCATTCATGTCAGTAGCATATTTCTTATATTTATGCTTCAACTGTCTGGTCACAGTTCATGGATCTTCATTCTAAGGCAATTTATTGGAAAAAAAAAAACAACCAACAACCACTACCCAGAATAATAGAATGCATCTTTTTACACAATTAGAACTTGGTGTTTGCAAACAACAATGCCCATCCTCTTTTGTTTACATAAATGGATTTTATGCAAATTAACATTTTTTGCAAGGATCACTCATCACATGCTTTTATGCATTCAGTGTATTTTCTGGAAATGATCTTGCACAGGTCCTGCTTTTAACTAAACCTCTAAGACTTTTGGCACTGAATAGTGAAATAATTTGCATTCATTAAAAAAACTGAACATGGACAAAATGTTACTATATGAAACTTTCAAAGCAGCCTAACATTGTATCTTCAGTGGTTTTTAGTTATGATTTCCATTATAAAGTTTACTTTAAATACTACAAATAATAGTAATTACATGTTTGTCCAGGTAAGTATGTCACGTTGCAGAATAAACTAAAAACTTAAAGCCTGACTGGGTTATAATTTAAATGCACAAGTTTTGTCTGCAAAGCCCTTGGCAGCTCCACTGACCATCTGTTAAGAGGCTGTGCGTTGATTTTTGTTCCGTGACACACACAAGGCAATGTAGGGCTGTAATTTCATTAAAAGGAGTTCATTAGAGAGAAAGATCCTGGCATCCTAAGTACATTACAAAACAAAAAAAATGTAGTTCTTGCTCCATACAGCTAAGTCCAAGACAGAAGACGAAGTAGGGGAAAACACTGAGACAATTAGTCTCACAAATTAGTGCTGACAAATTAGCACAATAAGCCCCACAGCAACCTAGCTATCAAGAAAGTTTTTGTAGGTGCCATGGCAAAAAGTGAATTTTAACAATTTCTAGAAAGCTAATCAAAAAGCTTTGTGGATGTATAAGCAAAACTACATTGTAGATTAGAAAGCCAAAGATTCTTGTTTGGAAAATGTAACAATGAATATTGTCATCCTTGGTTAATTAGAGGCACAAATCAACTTCTCAGCAGTGAATGAAAGGAGACTGTTACAGGTACTGATTGTGTATGAAAGGCCTTGAAAGCAAAAAAAGCAGCTCCTGTTTTATATAATAGGAAAGAGGAAGGCAAAAGTCCACAATCCACTTCTAAATAATGTTGCTGTACCTGAGGTCGGATATTTTACTTTCCGTAGGGTAACATATTAAAAAACATGAAAAATATATCTAATGTTTAAGAAGGACTGTTTCTCTCAGAAAAAAAGTGAAAACAGAAGTCGAAATACTTCCTAGAGAGAGAAAAATAAGTCATCGCATGCCTACATCACAAAGTGCGTATACATTAGTCCTAAAAAAAAAAAGAAATCCCAACTTAGGCCACTATACCCCAAAGCACTTTTAGAACATGGCAACAACAATTCTTCAGGATGGTTTTAAAGCTGTCTTCAGAACGTGCATTTTAATTATATTCATTCATAACTGCTTAGCATAGTTAAAGACAGAAACCAATTGAAATCGCACATATATACCTAAACGAACATACATATACCAATCATATATTTATCAAGAATGTCAAATTCATCATGGATACTAAACATCCTTACATGTTAACTGTCTGAAATTGTCATGATGTTGCTAATCGGAAAAGGTCTAGTGGTCCAAGAAAATAAACCCTAAAAAAAAGGATGAAAATTAAGATAAAGGAAAGAACCATCACTGTAGGCTGGCAGATCTCATTTCAGTTAACTTTTATCTTCAGTCCATATTTAGAATATAAAGAGTAACTCACATGAAACACAGGTTTTAATTTGTGATCTTTCTCCTTCTGGACATTACACAGAATGTGCAATTATGAATAAACATTCCAGTTTTAATTCAGGTGCTACTATTTCTATATTAAAAATGTTTAAGAAATTAATTAGAAAAGACCTAGCTCTGTCATATCCAAAGTTTTTTGAGAAATATTATTCTAAAAATTCAGACTTAGTTTGATCATAAAGAGTATCTTAAGCTAACCACTCAAACTGGTATTACATCTTCAACTTCTAAAAACCATGCCTCCAGTCTAATTATACTTTTCCAAGCTGCTATTCAGGTCCAATGAATTGTATTCCAACCTATCTTGTTTCAAAGCTACAATCCAAGCACTATAAATCATGTGGCTGATGGAAGATAAATCTAGGGCTTTCTTTCACGTCTGTGTCTTACAGCCCAGTTAGCTTTCCCTTCTGGTTGCATCTACTCTATAACAGTCCTTCATGAAGAGACAGGTTACAAGTGTTTGTTTTAGATGAGAAATCTAGAATAGCTTTTAACATTAGAAAGGGGCTGTTGAAAGAGTGCTCAAAGATTGGCAGCTACATACAATTAAAAATGTTCTTTTCTTAGGCCATTAGATTTTAAATGTCAGTTTAAAAATGTCAAAATCTCTGTCTTCCCCAAGACAATGATCATCAAATCAAAAACACCAAGAAAACTGGGATGGCTTTTTTCAGATTCATTAGCCCTAATATGTATATCCTTATATTCTATAATCATAAGAACACTATGCATTCTTTTAAAACATCACTTACAGGGATTAAAATGAATTGTTAGTTCCACTTAAAAAATAAGATACACCATACAGAATTAATGAGGTCTGAATGCAAAAAATGCATGGATTTATCATCCAGGCTATTGTCCAGTCAGTGTAGGAATTGGTTTGTTTTCTCAACACGTGCACACTGAAGCTAAAGGAAGGTTGATAACTGACCTTGATGAGAGCACTGTCAATCTTACAAACTTAGGAGTTGTGTAAGAATACAGAAATTACTCTGCCAAACATTTGAAATAACCAGCATTGCCCCACATGGGATCGCTGCTTTTCCACCTCTGCAGCTATTTACAGCATTGGATTATTCAAAAGATAATATTAACACTATCACAATCCTCTCTCTTTGAGGACAGTCAGTCAGCGAATCATCTCTTAATAATATTTTTGGGGCATTGTGGGGGGTTGGAGGGGCTTGGGAGAGGAAGGCTGGTGGGGGTTTTGTGGATTTTCTGATTGGTTAGGTTTTTTAGGGTTTTGTTTGTTTTTAAAAAACTTTGATTTATCCTTTCTGGTCAAGGTTCAAATATTTGGGCTTTGTAGGGGAGCTGGATATTAACAGGACAGAATTCACATACATAGGATGCATGAGCCAAATGTTCTAGTAGTTCACTGTCCTGGAATACAGAACTCTTCCTATCTTATTAGTTGCTCAGTATAAAAGCAAATCTCTGCAAGATGTCTTCTGCCTGCTCGATGCCATGCATCCTACTATTTTACTTAAAAATCAGTATGAAGTAATTTTCATCAGACACTTTCTTTAGCCCTCACTTGCACATTCCACTGAGAGTTTACGTGGCAAATAGAAACTCGTGCCAACCCTCAGCTTTAACAAGGCATTGTACCTCCAAATATTCACATTAAAAGTTATGAATAGTCATAATGATATAATATTTCCTTATTTTAGGGGGCTATAACCAGCAACTTAAAGCCAAATATCTCTATACCCCTGAAGGTAGTCTTAATCAACATAAAGTTTTTGATTGAAAAGAAGTAGATTCAGCAATACCCAATAAAAGTTTGTAATCAAAACCCCCTCCGCAACTCTGAACTTTCTTTATTCTTATGAGAGGCATTTATGTGATGTTTTGAGTGAGTCTTTTTCCAATGCACTTCAATCTCTCTCCCACAAAGCCAGAAACATTAAAAAACAAAAATTCTATACAAAGCTGTATATATCATAATTAAAAAAAAAAAAACCAAAAAAACACCATTCCCAAAGCAAAAAACAACTTGAGGCCCCTAAATTAATCCTTATAAAAACACACATGCACACACCTACCCATAAATCTCCTCACATTGTTTAAGAAACCAACTAAGAGCTTTGGTGTAAGCTGATGAAAAATGTGTTCCAGAGCTTCGCAAGCACAATAATCTGCCCTTTTGAAAATACATTACGAGATAGTTGGGATTTCTAGTCCCACTAATTCTAACTGCTCAGAGGGGGTTGAAACAATAAATATCCTCTAAGACATATCAGCGCTACATAATTCATTTGACTGTTTCTTTTCTTTTTTTTTTTTTTTTTTTTTTTAAACAGCAGCTAATTGCCATGATCCACTGGTCTACACATATGCATGAAGTGAAGTTTGCATGGATCTTTTCATAGGAGAAGGTTGTTAAATATAAACATTTATGATAACAAATTATGCAGACAACACATAAAATATTGGAAAACATCAATCTTTATATGAATTAAAATTTGAGGCTATTTATTTTACACTAGCTACTGACTTTATGCGGCTTTCAGAGGAATGCCTGAATGGAGTACATTTCAGAAATCATGCCTTGAGGTTAAAATTGATCAGATCACCTCTTTGTATTCAACATCAAAGGCAGAAGATTTGTTAGTGTGTTCATTTCATCATTTTTTTTCTAAAATTTCAAAGTTTCCTGCTCTATTTCTTAATAAAACACATAATTTAATAAAGGTTTAATACTGCAATCCAAATCAAAACCAGCTTTGATTATATTCTTAAAAGAGATTGATAAATTACAAATCAGCTATGTTCCCAATCCACAAATAAGTAATGCCAATTGAAAACCACAAAAATCAAGACACTTCACACACAAGTAAACAATCTTATTACTCTCAGCGAGAGCACTTATCTGAACAGCCACTCCTGTTCATCAAGATGGAAGCCTCAGACTCCACTCCAAATTTCATTAAGGTCTTCTCTGGGTATAGCCCTTAACTAAAGCTTCAAACACCATCTAACATCAAAAGACCACATTCCCAAGATTGGTGATGCTTTTACCATGCATTAGAAGGCCTATCTAGGACCGAAGACTAAAGCATAAACAGTGCCTATATTCCAGCTGCTAATCCAGCAATTCAGTGTTCAGTCTCCTAGGAAAAAAACAAACCTCTCTCTCTCTATCAGAAGAACACATATCAAAACCAAAACTGACAATTTCTCTAGCACATGTTATATGAGAAGCTCTTCAGCACTGCTCTGAACAGTCCATTTTCGCACAGGATAGGTTTTCTCTTTGCCGGTGACATAACTGTCTGATTGAAGGCAGAAAGCCCAGTAGAGCAGAAGTAAGCATTGCATATTGTAAATCACAAAACATACAATGCTTGCTTCGAGACACAACTAGGATGGCTTCAGGCCAAAAGCACAGAACCTCTTTGAAGAAAAACTGAAAGTATTAATTTTATCTTTTGCAAAATCTAAGGAAAGATTCATCCCAAACTAAAACCAGAAATCTTTTTATTTCAGGGCACCGTACACAAATCAGAATGCAATGACTGTTTGTTATCACAGGAAGGAACAAACTGAACCTGAGGTTACAAAATGAAAATTAGGAAATTAAGGAAACTTTGACAAATCTTCTGACACTGAAAGAGCACGCTTACTGAATTTCAGGAGTGTCCAAACTTACGAATAAACACCAGCATGTAACAATTAGTATTGTGGCTACTTATGACACTGTAGCACTCCAAATTAATTTGAACCAATTCCAAACTATTTTAGCTGATCACTCTAGATCTCTTATATATAAAATAGATCATCTTTATGTTGGAGGTGAAGCGTTATAGCATAATAAAGGTCCTAAAAGAAAGGTAGCAACTTGAAAGCAAATGGTTAAAGAATTTATTAGCAAATAAGATTAAATACGGTGAAAGATGTTTCCCAGCCTTGGCATCAAGCAGGGAGCCTCACTGATTCCTGGATAAGCAGAGGAAAGCCTTGTACACAGACCTTGATATCTCCCCAGTAAAGTCGTATTTGCAGTGAAGGACATTGATAGAGATTCTCAAAAAAAGTGTGCTGGGGAAAGGCGGGGGGGTTAGACAGAAAACACAGCACAGGCTTTGAGAACAAGAAGTCCTCTTGCAGAAATACATTTTCCAAACATCATTGACGTATGTGAAAGAAAACACAGACGATAAATTCTCTTTCTCAGCGCACATTTCAAGCCATCACTTCAGTTATTCCTATCAGCCCTGTTGTCCATTGCACTCCCATTTCTACCTCCTCCAACAAATGAATGATACTTTCCATGTTTTCAGCAGTTTTACAAAGCAGCGGTTTTTGTGCACCCTATCTGCAGGTGCAGCAAAGACCTTGGCAAGGGGCAAACCGATTATCACTTACAAAAACAGTTACACTGTATTGTTCATACTTCTTCAAGGTCTTGAGCAAAGCATAAATTCTCTTGGAAACGAAGTTATTGCAGTTCAAGCATCAGACAGCTAACCAGGTAAGTCTTACTGCTGTTTGTAGAGATGATTTTACAGTATTTTGTAATTTATAGACTTTTTTTCTCTCTCTCATGCACTTGTTCAGTAATTCAAATAGGTATTTTCACAGCTCTTAAATAAAAAAGCCTCAAATATTGTGCAGTAGTGCAATATACTGAAAGTAGGATACTGTTACTAACTTGTAATTCATCTTCAGTTCAATTCTACAGAGAACTATTTTTTCTAAGAACTCTACATTCTCTTTTATGTATTTCAAAAAAATGATGTTGCGCTGATGAATTTTTAACATACTAAATACTGTTAAGTCTTTACTGAATCCTAGGCACTAATGGTAGTGGTCTCATACTTTAACCTTTGTTCTAGCCTTATAGTTCAAAAGAAAAGGCACTGTGTAAAGAACATAATTTATTTTTATTGTCCTTAATCTATACATTTATATTGCAGGTTTACTCTTGCCACGAGTGGAGTTGATCTTGATCTGGCTCGTCGTTCCTTTTTCCTATGCATATACTTCTTTGAGAATCAAACCTAAAGAAGCATAAGGCATGGGAAAATGGGGCGACTGAGATATTTCACCACTCATTTCAAACAGCATTGCCAAGGTAACTGTAGAAACATACAGAGAAAACAGATGTATGAAGAAATGAAAGGTTAATGTATGAATCTCTCACTTAACCATAAAAACTGAATAAAGAGGTACTGGCATTATTTACTCTGATATAATACTTGAGCTTTAGTTTCATTCTAAAAACCTGATTTATTACAAGAATAATATTTTAAGTTTTTATGCAACTACAGCATTTAATACACCACCATCTAAAATATATGCATTGCTAAGAAGGTACTTCCATAGTCCTTATTCCTATAAGCCTCCAATTGAAAATAATGGGAATGTAGTTACACAAATTGCAAAAATGCAACTCTGGACCTACCTCACAGCTGCTGTGAGTCAGTCTTCACTGAATTCAGTAAGTAGTGACTCAGGTATGTAAGGCCCTGTCATGCAAATGTTACTCAAGTGGGCTGCCTTCAATGTACTATTTATTCTTCGGACTTGAAACTTTAAGATCTTAAGTACCTTTTACAAAATGCCTGCATGCATCGATTTACAAATTATTCTCTTGTAAAAATCAGGCAGTTGATATTAAATCAAATAATAAACGTTAATTTTTTTTTTCTTCTTTCACTCACAGGTATATTGGAAGTGCAGAAGTTCTCTTGGCTTTCTTCTTTCAGTAGAAAAACAGTCATTAAACGTGTTTTTTATGTATCTGTCCAATTATTTTTATTTAGGCTAAATAGCGATGTATCACATCAATTCCTGAGGAAAAAAAATATTACTATTATGAAGAAACGTAACTGTACATATCATATGTCAAATAAAAATTTGTTTCAGTTGCAGACTGAAAGTTTGCTTTATCCTGCATGACAAATTCTAACGAGTCTTGTAAAGCTATATGCTTAGAAAAAGCAAAACTAGGTGCATTACAAGTCATGTCACTCAGTGGTTGTTTTTATGCTACACTATTCAAGCCTAAATGAATATTTTAGAAGTTACTGTTTCATTTGTCTCTAACGTAATAGTGTCAGAGGACTATTCTATTTACATGTCACTTTTTTTTTTTTAATTAAAAGGCAATAAAAAATTACATCCACAACTGCATCTTTATTCACTTATTTCATATCAAAGCTTGTGGTAAAGGGGGTGGAAGTACTAAACAATACATTACTTAATTCACTTGTAAGAGAATGGAAGGATTTTATGAATATTTAAAAAATACTAAATCTAATAACTGTCATTAAAATCAAGAGGAACCTCCAGAATTACTGCATATAAAGACAGAAAAAAGGCATTAAAAAAATGTAAATAAACAAGAGACAAAACCCATATATCTTATAGTTTCTCAAATTCCACAGAGATTTCACACTAATATAAAATTATGCAATTGGATCAGGAAAGTATGTGTTTTACCTTTAAAACATCTCTTGTTTAACAGGCTGTAACAAGACTACAACTGATGCTTTTCTTTTTCTTTTTTTTTCTTTTCTATTTTCTTTAAAGACACAGAGCACACTGTTTAAATTAAAAGCTAATAGGAAAAAAAAATGTCGTCCCAGCTATCACCAGAAAGAGAAGAAAACAAAGTGTTTGAGTGAAATCATTAAAAATATCAGGCTGCAGAGTAACCATATCAAAATAGGTACTAGCAAAGCAAGTAGCAAGAATGAACTGAAAGAGTACAACATGAATGTCAACAAGAAGAGAATTTTAATATTTGATATCTTGGTTTCCTATAATTTAAAATCAGTGGCTTTTATAAAAAGAAAGTTAGAACAATCAGATAAGCTACCTAAAAATCAAACACGAAATGCAATGTTTACATTCACTCACTATGTTGCGGGAATCATTTCAGCTCTCTTACAAAAATCAATGAAGTGCTTGTTTATCAGTTCATATACACCCCTTCCCCTGAGTTTTTGTATTTATTCTTTTTTTAGTGTTTTAGGGTTGGGGTTGTTTTTTTTAATGTTTTTAAAATCCTTCGACAAGAGTGAATCTAGTTCTCTCTCTTCTGTATACCACTGGTTACTGATCCCATCTCTCATGACTAAAGTCAGAACTCTGCAAACCGTAACATACCTCTAAATGTTGTCAAACACCGCATTTCTTTATTGATTCCAAGATGTCAGTCTTTGTAAGCACATACAAAGGAATGAAACTGTTGCTCACCAGCCTGGGCTGCAGCACCAAGGACGCTGTTGCATCTTCCACAGCCAGGAGGAAATGGCCTGCCTCTTGTAGGCAGTATCCGTACCTTGAGTTGATTAGTTAATTAGTTTCAGTATATTCAACTCAGTCCAGCTGGCTAATAATGATCGGATGCCATAATTCCCCCTTTTTGTTTTACGATTTTTGTTTTCAAAGGTTTTTTCACAAAGGCTTTAAGGTGAGCAGAGACCCGGTCCATTCATCCAACTCCAGCACACTTCCCTCCCGCGAATACCACGTCAGGGCTTGCGGCTTTACCTTCTTCACCAAAGGACTCTCGCTCGGGCTCCCAGCTCGGGCTCCCAGCTCCAGCTCTGGCTCCAGCTCGGCGAGGGAGTCAGGGCTTCTCAGGGTCTCGGATGTATCACGTCGGGGTCACCAGTTGCTGCTCACCCGCCTGGGCTGCAGCACCAAGGACGCTGTTGCATCTTCCGCAGCCAGGAGGGAATGGCCTGCCTCTTGTAGGCAGGATCGGTACCTTGAGTTGATTAGTTAATTAGTTTCATTATATTCAACTCAGTCCAGCTGGCTAATAATGATCAGACGCCATATGAAACAACAGGACATACAGATTATGAAACTCAGGACACATACTGGGAGCAGAGCTAGCAAATCCAGAGACAGAATGGGACAATGATGGGATGGTGAAGCACAGATTGTCTATAGGCATTTCCACCTCTATCCGGTTTGTGCTTAATCTCTCAAACACAAACCATAACCCTATGCTTAAACACCTGCCTGAAAAAGACTGAAGGGAGAGTAAAATATATGGTTAGAGTGCAGGTGGAAAGACCTTTTCCCTTTTCCTTTGCGGCACAGTGTAAGATCCAAACTAATTACCATAAAACATAAATATTTTAAATAGGAGCAGTAAATCTAGGAGGTAAGGACAGAAGGAGCTCATTCTGTAAGGCTTAAATAGAAAGGCAGAACCGTAGCTATAATGTTCTTTTCACATCCTGAAAACATCGGGTTAAGACGAACTGACAAAACAGTAAGATGAAAATAACATGCAGAGGTACATGCCATGTTATTGAATAGTAAACCCTCAGTGGAGTAAAATGAAGGGCTGGAAAAATGCAAAGAATATTGCAATACAAAGAAAATCAGTATTAAGGATTTCACTGTTCAACAACTGTCTTGCAATTTGTACCACTGCCTGAGTTAAGCTGGCAGTGAAAGCTTTAATGAAACTCCTTTGTGCAAATATACTCAGACTGTTCATTCTGTTTGTCATTTCTCATATAACTGTCGAGAAATGGGAAAAAACAGGACACAGGAGAGGAGAAAGTGTGAACTTACCTCTATCTGTAGATAAATGTGCAGATAAAAAGTGTCTGTTACTAAAGTAAAATAAAAGTTAAGTCAGGTATGAATCAAGACAGAGATGAACACTGACTCTACCCCAGTTGCACAAAGAGAGAAGTATCAAGTTAGAAAGGACTTTTAATTATTTATTGTTCTAAAGCATTGCAAATCTACCTCTAATGCAAGAGGAAATCTTGTAATATTCACTAGCTTAGTGTTTTAAAGTAATTTCATGACCAATTTTCCTCCCCAGAGATAGGGTCTTTTCCTCTCTATCAGCAGAAACATGAGTAGAACATTATCATACTATAAGAAAATAAAGATTGCTAAAAAACAAGCTTTGGTTACATTACAAGAAACACTGATGTTTCGTACTAGAATGATCAGAGTGTAAACATGTCAGGCTCCACATACTGTACAACTGCTCCTCTGTATTCTGTAACACGTAATGGAAGCAGACTTCCCCTTTCCAAATTTTTTTTTGCCATTGTATCTAATCTGAACCAAGATTTGTTTCAAGATTCTATGTTGTACTGGTTTTGAACTAGATAACTGGCATATATTTTATGCAAAAATTGATAGTATTAGTTTGTACTTACATGTGATACTTCAAACTAATTTAAAATACTGGAGGTCTCGATTCTGATGTCAGATGTACAAGCAAATGACTTTACGGCTGGGAACAATT
Organism: Tauraco erythrolophus; assembly: GCF_009769465.1. NCBI lineage: Eukaryota > Metazoa > Chordata > Aves > Musophagiformes > Musophagidae > Tauraco > Tauraco erythrolophus. Next base: position 17,349,291 of record NC_141473.1, on the reverse strand, counting down.
TAAAATTGGAAACTATTTTTAATATGAAATTATAAAAATAGACTATTAAAATTATCAGCTCAATAAACCATGTAAACAAATGCACATCCCAGATATCAGGAGAAATGATTCAGTAAGGACAGATATATCATCTAGAAATCCTGGTTACACATACTGCCCTTCAGAGTAGGAATGTCATATAGGAGTCCTATATTGCCCATCTACAGTTTCAGCAAAACAACAGCCATGAGAAGGTGCGTTTGTCTGAAACACACACAGTTATCTTCTAATTTTAACAGCATTATGCATTCCTGTCCCCACACAAGTCTCCTTAGCCAAAAGAAAAGGTGCATACTGCTTTATGTACGAGAGTATACGCTGTTTATCACTTCTACATATAAAAAAACACTTAAGTCATACAGTTTTGAACTGGCAATAAATACGTGACAGAGGTGACGGAAACAAAGACACAGAGCAGAAAACTATAAATCATTAATCACTTAGAATAATCATTTCATTTCAAGCTTCCTATAATAATTTTTCAAACTGAAGAATCCATATTTCATAATGCAGAACAGCCTTAAAATATTTCCAGAGGACTACTTTATCAGTACTAAATCTGTAATATTAATAAAGTATAATATTGCAGTTGTTACAGAGTTATTCTATGTAGCATGTTATCTATGAGAACATCTGGTAAACACACACAAAAAAAGAATTTCAAGTAATGCCCGAATATTTCTGGGTTTTTTTCTAAATGATCTAAGACACCCCTAAGAACAAATACATTTACCTTAAAAAAAAACTATGCTTTTTTTTACCTAAAAAAATATATATTTATTTTATATTAATGCAGTGAATATTATGAAACTAATTCACTGTCTCCAACTAAAGAGCACAGGACTAGGAAAAGCAAGGGAAAAAAAAAAGCTTACGATGTCTACACTTCTAAAAATTTCTAGCCAACCAAAATTTCCTATTTGTTATGGCGTTGCATTCTGTAATCTAAACTCAAAAGCAGCGAAAAGAATAGTAGAGGTGACATCTCAATCTCCTTCTTCCTGCCCTGATAGTCTCTCTTCCCGAATTTGCGCTGCCTATGGCAGTTTTCAAACCCTTCCATATGTGACTTTAACTTAGTAATGCAGCAGTTAAAGCACAACAGAACCAAACCACAGTTTTCCATTATGATAGAGGGTTACGCAGGAATAAGATCTCCTCTAATAGAGGAATCTAAAAAGTGTCAGTCCTACCAAAAGTTAAGGAGCAGGAGTGTGCAACTCGGAGATGAAAAAGTAAGCACAACAGAACTGTAAGCTATTAAGTAAGGTCACTTACAGTTGTGGAACAGCTCTCTAATGAGCATAAACTGTTCAGACAATTCAACTGGAAGCAGAAACTAGATTTTCTGAAGAAGAAATGCTGCAAGAGAAATTCAATGGTGCTGATAACACCATTTTAACAAGTTTCTGGTGTCTGACAGTTCGAAATCTTAACTAAGCCTGTCAAGTTTTGAACTGATAGGGAAAAGCTGGCCTTCAGCTGTTTAGCATATTTTGTGACTTAGAAATAATTTTTTCTCCATCATCTCTTCTTTAGTTTACATATTGACAGATACTGGTAAACATTGTGGGTTTTTATTACATCTGAAACATTTTAATAGATAAAAAACAACCCAACAAAAGCCCTCTCAGAAGTCAGACTAAATTAACTTCATTGCAAAGTTTTTCATTGTCACTGCATGCAAGTCTTACAATACACAGGGAGCAAAACCTTTTTTTCAGAACTCATACCCTCATGTTTGGTAACAAAGTGCATTACATGACCAGCATCCTGCAGATGCCATGACTCCCTATTCCTGCCTTTGCCTCACTGTATCTGAGCTTAAAACTAGGTCAGAGAACCAACCTACCCAGAAAAAAAAAAAAAAAAAAAAGTGCAGACAAAAAAATTCAGCTTCCTCTGCCCCCTGGGAGCAATTAGTTCTCAGATCTGATTCATTTTGTACCTGCAAAACCAGCTGCATCAATATAATGAAGGAAGAGAAGCGGAAGTTACTTAATTTAGAAGGACACTTAGGAACATCTTCGGAATCACAGCTCGAGGAAAGAGAGAGCGTTTACATTTTGTCTGTACTCACTTCCTCTAACACACAAACAACCATGAAAGATTTGCCCTAGAGGAAAGAGGCAAGACTTAGCAAGAGGGAAATATGTTCATCTCTGCCTTTTTCAAAAGCTCACTGACGTGTAAATTTAGTTCATCTGTAACACTACCTGTCAGCACTAGCATAAATGACAGTGGGGAAGCAATAAGGAATCGTGGATCTATACATCCACATAAAATATTTTGCTACAAAACTCAGCACAGTTAGCAACACCATACTATACCATGAACATTTAGATTCATTTTCAGCTGAAACTAAAGCTAACTCTTCATATTGATGTTCCAACATGTATACGAAACTTTTTTTTCTTTAAGATGCCAAGAGGTCAGTTTTATTACTGCATGTGAACAAGAAATGTGCAGTTCTATATGAAAAATTGAGCAGGTTAAACAGCTCACTGATGCTGAAAAGGAACAGTCCCTTATACATTCCTCCTCATCTTCACGCTTATCTTGCACCGATTCAGGCTTTTTTCTGACTCTCAGTTAATCTTACCAAAAACATCCAGAAAGAGGAAAATTCTCGGGCTATTTAGGTTAAAACAAAAACGCTACCAAAACAACTTCAGAAATTTTTCTTTCTTAACTGTAGTATTGTGGGTTTTTTTCACTGAAGAACTGCAGTTTAGTGAGAATTTACATTTACGTGCCATGCATGTGTGCATAGGGGAAGGGGGGGGGGGGGGGGGGGGGGGCGTGCGTGTGAAGAAAAACACAACACACGCCTGACTCAACATCCGACTTAAAATAGCTCAGTTTGGGACGAATCTGTTTCGGTTTGGGGTTTTTTGTTTGTTTGGGTTTGGTTTTGTGGTCTTGTTTGTTTGTTTTTACTACATCGAACAAACGCTACGCAATTTGGTTAACGAGCTCTAATTCTTCCAACTTTTAATACTCGAACTCGACACGCAACACAATACACGACATATTAAGTGTGTGTATCTCTTCCCTTCCTCACGAAAACTGTTCCAGCTTTTACCAAGCCCTAGGTGTACTCCCCCTAAAAAAAGCCAGGGCAAACCAATTATATTTCACACAGACGCCAGAGACGACCCGTTGAGATTCATTCAGCGCTCTCCAGAGCCTTTCCCGGCGCTGCGGCAGGTTCCGCTCGGGACTGCCGGGGGCGGCGCTGCCCGGGCCGGCCTCTCCGGCGCTCTCGGCGCTCCCTCTGCTGGCGCTCCCCGGCAACCACGGGAAGGACGAAGCGACTGTCCTGAGATGGGAGACGGCAGCAGAGACAGCACGTCAAATCAAAGGAGATTGAGCTTACAAAAGCAGAGGTGAAGGAAATGAGGGACCGTATGTTTCTGAAGCACATGGGGAGACGAGAGCTATTGCTGGGAGGGAGGAAAGAATTTGGGGCCTTTAGGATCTTTTCTCTTATCTTTCTATAATACAACCCGCTTCAGAATTTGGTATTACAATGCTTATTCCCGTCAGCAAAATGTATCCTTTACCATTTTTGATAGTGACCTTTGATACACATCCACGTTATGGAATTATTTTTTTTTTTAAGGACAAATAAATCTTTGTAAATATTATCCAATCTGCTAGGAGCTGAAAAGTTAAAACATACTGAATTACTCGTACAATCTTAATTCTACTGCCTAAAACACGCAGTACAATGCAGTCTGAATTCACTTCTCTTCAGTCCTATAAATTACTGCTTTTTTCCCCCCCAAAGGAAGACTCCTTCATCCTGCAGGATCCAAGCCTTACCAGCTGTAGATATGGGAAGCTGTAGACCAAGTGAAGAAGGGAAAGTAGAAAGCAAAAGGAAAAATCTTACAATGAAGAAAGGTTAATGACATATCAAACAACTTATTTCATCTGTCGGGGACAGATTTCTTATGAGACGGGTCAAGGGTTTTTTAAACAGATATCCTTGCATTTTTATTTATTTTTTCTGTCTTATGTGTGTCAAGGGGGTTAAATTAAGATTGAGCACTATTTGAATTTTAATTCTAAAAAAGTATTGGTTTGCATTTAAAGTATTTGTTGCCATTACTACATGATGTCCTCTAAGGAAAAAAAAGCATGACCCGCTGCCAGAGGTAGCCTGAAGGCAATAACAGACTACTCCTTCATTGGAGCACAACGCACTATTAAAATGAAGCTGTTACTCAGCTATTACTGAATCACAGATAAATGATATTTAATAAATGGAAGTGCACACTTTTAGCCCATTAACAGATTCTGCTTTGAGCCACTAGGTGACGTAATTCAGCACCATGACGAGAGGCCTTGCACCAGTGCAAGCAAGCAACGTGCAGTTCAGCGAAACACTAGAGCAAGGAGCAGACATACTGCAGGGTCAAACTAATCTAATCAGAACATCTAGAAAAGCAGGCGAAGAGGAAGCCATGAAAGGAAAAGTCATATTCAAAAGTCATTATTTATTTACTTTTGAGTTACATATGCATCTGTACCTCACTCCAGTTCTCACCTTAGTCTCTCTATCTGGAGAAAGGGAGTAATTATGCTGACCCATAGACTGGAAAGACACCGGCATTTATTTATATAAAACAACAAAACTACTCACTACGAAAAGGAATCATCCTGCTTCTTCCTCTTCCCTTCCATGCTCCAAGCATTCCTCTGTGCAAGTTATAGAGCTCATCCAACTTTTCAGTGAGTGGGTTTAGCTCTCCCAGCTGTTAAAAAACTAATTGCTTATCTTTTTTTTCCTGCTAGCTTAGAAACCTAAATCGACTCCTTAATAGATCAGAGGCTTACCTAAACTCAGAACACGTGGGAAAAACTATGCCCAGAAAGAGGGAGGGAGGAGGAGCAAAACCACTCCCTCCAACAGCGGAGAGCTGTTAGATGTACTCAGCACGTTTGGTTTAGCTAGGTGTGTCCTTTGTAGGAGGTAGAAACGAATGTAGTATCTAACGTTTTTGTCTGACGAATGCCCTTAGAATTTGTTCAAACGATTGAATTAACCCGTCTCCAGTGTTTTTCATTGCTTAGATACTTTCACTGCTAGCATACTGACAAATCCTAGTACAGTTTCCACGCACTAACATTTTCTATAATCAAACCAACAACAGGAGAATAATTGTTGCATTGTAGGAAATTATCATCACAACTGATGCAATGACTAAAAGCATATTAGTATGAGACGCTCCGTAAAGTTCTTTCAACAAGAGACATAAATAGACAAAAAAAAAAAAAACAAACATAGCTATAAGTGATACCAAACATTTTCATTGAGATCTCGATCAAGAAATACTACAATTAAATCGCAGCAGTAAAATGAGTGTCAGTTACACCTCCACTACGCTTCTCTAGCTTCCTGTCATGGGTCATTATTGTTTTATTAGTTTATATATTCATAGAACGTGCTAATAATCAATGGAAGATGGAATAAGCGTTTCATCACAGGATCTGCCAATTGTTAATTGCTAACCAGAAACGCGGCAATTACCCTTCAAATTGTAATTGCTCTCATGTGATGGTCGCTTACGGCATTACAATCATTCCATCAAAGTGCTTTGAATGGGGGCTTTGCCTCAAGCCATGTTCTATCTCTTAGGTAAATCATCAGAGTAACACTCAAAGCATGAACGTTAGCATTTAAAAAAAAAAAAAAAACAAAAAAACAAAAAAAAAACAAACACCACCGTAATTTACTTCAAGCATGTTTTCCTGACTTTATTACCTTCATAGCCACTAACACTCCTTGTAGTTTTACTGAGCTCCCTGTTTAGTTTTGTCCTAACACTGCAGGGTCGAATGGCCTGACAAAAATAAAGTTTCTTATGACTCAGGACCCAAAAAACCCAAACCACTAAAGTTTAAACATCACCTAAAGGAAGTGCGATAGTAAGATATTGCAGAAAAACAATCATATTAAATAATATTAAAAGCCTTAAAAAAAAAAAAAAAAAAAAAAACACGAAAAAAAACCCACAACAACAAACACAAAATCTATATTGAGTTTATAACGTAGGAGAACACTATACACCTTTTACAGTGCAGTCACATGCAAACACAAGAACGTTTAGTCATTGTCATCTACTTCTGTTCACAATAAATGGGCCAGTATTTAAAACACGAGCAGCCACCACAGCCACTTTCATTTTATGTCTGCACAGTTTTCTGCTAACAGTTATATCAACACAAAAACATTGTTGCCAAAACGTTTTATTTTACCCAAGAAGCAGAAAAAGTCCTTAATGGTATGTCTGCGTTGTTTACAATTATAAATTAAAACTCTATTATAATTTTCGAAGTGAATGCGTTACCTGCAAAAATATCCTCAGCAGCAAAAATTCTCAGAGTAATTCTTACACAAATCTATGAAAGTTATTATCACCAGCAGATAAAGCAAAGATTCACCACCACCGCCCTTTAAAAAGATACTTGATTCTCAAAAAGATGTGAGTAATATGGAAATCCCTACTCCTAGCCTTCTAAGTACAATTTCAATGCCAAACTACTTCAGAGGATGTAAAGAGAAATTCTAGAAAGCCTTTCTCAGGTGATTCAGTCCCATGAAAAAATAGGAAGCCTAACCATTGCGTGAGTGTGAAAGACTGCTTTACTGCAGAAGTATTGTACTAGCTCCCTGTGTCCTTTGAAATTAAGGTTTTTCTCTTAAAAGCTATGAAATCAATTACTTCAATCTAGCCAGATAACAACATTATCGATGACTGAAGAATTAAAAAACAAAAAACAAACAAAAAAAAAACCTCCAAATAAGCAACCAACCAACCACACAAAGAAACCCACAAGTTTCATTAACACTAGAATACATATTTAAAAACTGACATCATAGTGGCAATCCTTTTGTTGCTTAAAAATAGTTGTTCATAAATTAAAATAAGCACAAAGATATTAACAAGTAGAAACAATAATATAATGAAAGAATCATGTTTTACTCATCCTTCTGATTAGATGTTACCTGTAACACTAAATATATTACAAAGATTCACTTCAGAAATTGTCTGACTTTTTCATTTTTCCAGACCAAACTTTTTTCTTTTTGGGATTAATTTGCAGGTTTGTAGGACTAGGAACCAAGCTAACTAAAAGTATATGTAATGATCCATTTCAGACAAATCATATTGAGCACTGAATTATTTCACAGTAATTTTTCTATAACATTATACCAAGGGTTTAAGACTACAGCCCTTGATTGTTGGCAAAGCAGACTATGCAGCAACAGCATCCTTCCTGTCTTGTCTTGTCTTTGCTCAAAAAAAAAAAAAAAAATCATCTGGTAAATGCAGAAAAAGAATCTGCAGGTTTCTCTATGGGTTTTTCTTATTTGTTTGTTTGTTTTGGGAGGGTTGGTGGTTGTTTTTTTTTTTTTTTTTATTAAAAAGGAAAGCTGTAACTTCTAACTTCCATCCTAATTGTTTTTAAAAGCTGCATAGTGCTGTGGGTGGAATCAGAAGCACATGAAGACAATGCAACTGCCATCCCTGTTAGCCTATTCAAATAAGCTTTTCAGTAAAACATAAGTGTCAGGTATGCAAAGCCATTTCTTTACTTCGTAGAGTACTTAGTCACCTCCTAGACGTTTCGTGCTGATAAAAAAAAAAGACTGCCAGATGGATATTCAAGAGGATTTTTCTCTTTATTGCAACAACAAGAGTTTTGTTGGGTTTTTTTTTTAACTGCAGATGTATGAAGAATATTCAAAGTCAGCATCTAAAAAATTCTCACCTGCTTACACGCTTTGGCACACTTTAAAAAAGAGCATGTAAATCCCATTACATTTTATTTGAGAAAAATTTCTGCCTGAGAAAACACAGAAAACCTTAGACGAAAAAGAGCTAGAAGGGCAGCATTATCTGACTGTTACCATCTCACTACAAATACAGCACCGTTCCTAAAAGGTGACATGGAGTTCTTTGAAGTCTAAGAACTAACATGTTGTCTCAAACGTGTTCAGCTCTGCGTGAAAGCTAGTTCATTATCTCTGACTGTATAAACTCAAGCAGTAGTGACTGTTTACTGAAACAACCTGTAAACGTGTTAGCCTGTGTTTGCAGAGGATAAGGACTGTGCCATCCCAGGCCCACTTCAGACCGTAAAAGCGTTCTTTTCTCACCCTTATCTGAATCATCCTTGAACAGACTGCCTCTGAACAGAGTTTACACTCCTCTTCTTTGATCTACTTTATAAGAACATCAGAACTGTTTACTTTGAAATGCACACATTTCTGTCTTGGGGTGCAGGGAAAGAAGATGATGTTTGAAGACATAGACAGATAACTTCAAGCTAACTAGTCATTTTCTCAATGTTTCTCATTCTATCCAATATCCTGAATCATATCCCATTGCTTAATTTTATTCTGAAATTAATATGAATTAAGTCATTCTACTATTAGATAATTCAAAGCTTCACACGGTACTTTCTACAAACTACCTAACAAATTGCCATGCTAACACCACAGTGATCTAGTTTGAAATCTCTCCCTGAAGACTTCTTTGAATCTCTGATACCATGTAAACTGAAGTCAGCAACTTTACCTTACACTGCAGAGGAAGATGAGAGTCATAATTGCAGCACTCAGCCTCATGGACAGCAGTGAAAAATGTTTAACCTTGCATTTCCTAGCTCAAACAACACCTACCCACCCTGACTTGACAAAGAGCAGCCTGTTACCCATAGGCATGTTGGGAAGACACTAGTACCAGCGTTTCTCCATAATTTTTACCTGTTTGCAAGCTGGACAACTACTTGTTGCTCTCTCGAGTCAATCTCCTGTGCTGGTAAAAAGGCAATAGGATTCTTCCAAAGCCTGCTTCAAACAGGCAAGAGGGGCTCCAAATTTGGGTTTAGCTCTCATAAAAGAGGCCTCTACTATGTCCTCCTTTGGTACCAGTCCCTTCTGAATCCTCGTCCTTTATGCCAGGAGATAAAGATGGAAAATGACGGCGTGGCTCAAGAGTCGAGGCCAGCTTGGGCAGCGTAAAAAGTGCAGGCCATGATGCAATCATCAGCAGCTACGTGGTCAAGAGACGACTCAGAGCTGAACTTGGCGCCAGGTCAGGTAGCCTTGAGTTCTGTCTGCTAACCACCGCCTCCAGAGATTAGGCGGATGTAACAATCACCTGAAAGGGGAGATTAAAGCGCCTCTCAATGGGGTCTTTTGTTCTCGGCCTCATTTGATGCTTTGCGGCCTTTTCAAACCACGTCGTGGAAGGCGCTTTAAATGTTTGCCCTCGAAGCCGGGACGGCTTCAGTGAGTGGGAAGCACCGGTAGCAACGGCAGAGCCGGGCGACATGGAGAAGGGGCCCTTCTCGGTGGAGTGGCTGGCGCAGAGCAGCCGCGGCGGAGCCCAGCCCACGGCCGCTGCCCGCCGGCCCCGCTCCCTGCCCGGAGGCACCGGCAGCCGGGAGAGCCCGGCGGACCTCGGTGAGTCCCGCCCCCCCGCGCGGGCGGGCGGGCGGCGCGGCGGCAGCGGGTCGGCGGGCGGCGGCCGTCACGTCGGGGGACCGCGGCCGCATGTGCGGCTGCCTACGCCACCGCCCGCGCAGCCCGGCCCGGTGCCCGCACAGAGGGAAGGGTCCCTCCCCTGACACCCTAATCCTGTCTCCGCAGCCGCGCTCCGGGAGCGGGAGGCCGCGGACAGCAGCAGCCCCGGGCACGAAGCGGAGGCGGGCGGTGGCGCCGTGCCTGGGCGGCCCCGCACCAAGTTCTCGGCCGCGCAGCTGCAGGAGCTGGAGCGGAGCTTCCGCGAGCAGCGCTACATCGGCGCCGGCGAGAAGCGGCGCCTGGCCGCCGTGCTGAACCTCTCCCAGAGCCAGGTGAGCGCGGCCCGGGCGCACCGGGCCGGTCTCCGCCCGAGGGAGCAGACGAGCCCCCCGCGGCCTAGGCCCACGCAACCCCTCCTAAAAACTGCGGGAGCGGAGAGGAGAGGCGTCCCCCGCCCGTGTTGGCGTTGGTAGGCACCTCATGATCATCGCGGGGACGGGGACAGGGAGAGCTCCTGCAGGCGCGGAGGGTCGGGCCGCCTGTCAGCCTTATCCCTCCGGCAGAGCGAACTTGCATCCCTGCTTCAGCCTGCACGGCTCTTCTGTCAGCCGCAGATTTGTGTTAAATCGGGGACAAATACGCATATGGAAAACGGTGAATACAAACTTAAAAGGTGAAACCTCATCAGAGGTTAAAATACTTGCATAACCAGTGGAATTTCCATTTTCAGGCTAATTCTTCCTTAAAATTATGTATATACGTGGTAGTATTGCAGGAATTCTCTTGGAACAGAACTAGCTCTTTTTATCCCACTGAACTACTCTTCAGTTACAGTCCTGGTCCAAATCTGATCTCTGAGTAGCTGGCTTGCCATACATGATGGAGTTGTCACAGCTTGATTCCTCCTCATGGCTAGACAATTACTCCACACTGAATATAGATCAGTGTTATTAACCCTAAATATTATAACTATTAATATATTCCGTCACTCGGATAGTAAGTAACTTCAAGATGTATTACTATATGGAAAAGGGACAAGTGGGTTTGTTCTTGACTCTTTCCTTCTTATCCTCAGATAAAAACCTGGTTTCAGAATCGTCGTATGAAGTTTAAACGTCAGACTCAAGATGCCAGGGTGGAAGCTCTTTTCTCAGGCTTGTTGTTGCCCTATCATTGTTACCCAGATATTTCTACCTCCAGCTATTCTCACGGGATGGATGTCAATGTCTCTTCTACCTCTACTGTTTCCCTTCACCCAGCTATGCCAACCCCTGCCTTGTTGTTACCTTCTGTTCCAGCTCATTCCCTTCAGCCAGTTTTGCCAAGTCCAGCTTTACTGTTGCCTCCCAGCCCAGGATTATCTTGTTACTCTTCTGTAATTCCAGCAATGACTCTAACAGATGACCATAAAAGACCGAGGTTCCAGCCATATCTTCCTTCCTGTTAAAAATGCCAAAGATTACCTGTGATCTAAATAAGAACTGCTTAATATCTCTAAGAGTAATTATTTAACTTATTTTGTTGTATTAAATAGATTGAATCAATTTTTTTTTAATCAAGTCTTGAATTTTGTGTTAAAGGAGAAAAGAATGTCTGTATGAGAGAAGTAATACTAAGGGTGGAAGTGGAGGACTTGAAGCTTCCCTTATACCTACTGTCTTAGCTATGCTATATTGAAACATCTATATAAATTTTCCTATCCAAAGGTTTGTTTTCAGAAAACAACCTATAGTCATGTGAGGACCTCCACTGAAAAAGAGGAGTACTCCTTACACTTGAATTTACATAATAATTATATCACGTAATAGATGAAGTGTCAAAAACTTTGACCATTCTACTTGAGCGTCGATATTAAAGGAAAGATTTTCAAACTACAGCAAACACATTGGAATGAAATGGTACCAAAGGTGGCAGCCCTATGAACAAAAACGAACAAGTTTTCTGATATTATCTTTTATCTATATATTCTGCACCATTCCTGAAGTGATCTTCCCTGTGTGTTGATGTAGATATTCCACTTATGCATTTAAAAAGAGGTGAAGCTAAGGAATTAATTGGCAAGTGTTATTTTGATGCCAGTGTCAAACATAATTGCAACTTCAATTGCTGGTGAAAACATTGGAGTTGTTCACAAGTTTAGGTCTCCTGGGACACTCAAAAAGTGTTTCGGTATTTCCTTCTAAAGCTTCAGCTGTACCTTGGCAGCCTCACTCATTTTAAACTGCGGGATTCTGCTAGGCTTGCTGTCAGGAGCACTCAGGGCTGTTCCTAAAAATCCCAAAGCAAGCTTTCTGGAGAATGGCAAAACTGAGCCTTTAGGGAATAATGAGAAACAAGAGATCTTGCATCAGCATAAAGCAGGTGTGATCACATCTCCTTCCCTGCCCTCGATCATCCTAACCTGCTTGCCAGGTGACTGTTAGACTACTTAGCAATTGCCAAGAGTGGAGGAAAAAAAAAATTAAAAAAACCCACACAACCCACCAAACACCACACCCCTCCCTTTCATGGAGAGATTGCTCATTGGGAAAAAAAAAAAAAAAGTTGACAAACAAGGCTTACAACAGCCTTGTGCCTTGCTTTCCGTTCTTTCTCCTTCCATTAACATTTGCGGTGTGGGGCTAAAGAGAGCAAAGTTGAAATCAGTCTTTGGTATGCAGCGTCATCCTTTCACAAGTGACCAGCCTCCCGGCTATCAAATCGAAACTCTTGGCTCACTGGACTGGAGCGTGGGAAGGGGGGAAAATTTAGCAATCAATTTAGTTTCTAACGCATTTAGAAGACCTTTCACGTGAATGAAAGAAACTTCATTAAAGTCTGAAAGATCAAGAAATAAGAAGTGTTAACCTCTTTCAGGAGAAGAGTGAAAACTGATCCCAGGAAGAACTGAAAAAAAAAAAAAAACAACAAAAAACAACAACAACAAAAAAACCCACCCACAAACAAACAACAACAACAAAAAAAAACCAAACACAATTGCTAAAGCAAAAACTTGAGCTACTCCCTTTAAACGTTTCTTCTAAAGGGTTCAACTGACTAAAAAAAAAAATGTTCAAGGTATGCAATTATCATGGGCATATAGTGGTGAAACAAAGGCCAGATTTACAGATTAAAATCCCACTTAGATGATATGGCTATGAACTGAACACAATTATGCTCTTAAATGTTTTACAAAGTATTTGTTTCAGTAATTGTAAAACTTTAATTGTTTAATGCCTGTTTAAAGACACACCGACTTAATTAACACTTGTGATTAACACTGTTGATACTTTCAGGTGAAGCATGGGACTGAAAATACTAAATAGTAAATTGATTAATATTCAAGAAGAGAAATTCACCAACAGTTCATCCTTCTTCCTGGAGGATGCACTTAGCCAAAAGTATAGTGCAATGCAACTGTTGAGGTCCAGGTTTCCAAACACACTCAACAACATACAGACTACATGTCAGCATGAATGTAGGAAAGTCAGACAAGATGTATTAAAAAATCTAAACCCTCCCCAGTTACCCAAAACCTGAGTTCAGGTGACCATTGCCGTATACACTGCACCAGTGCAACCTCTATTGAGTTGGCACATATAACTGTTCAGGTTTATATACATAAATATGTACGAAAAACTGGGGATGTGCAATGAAAACCAGTTTCTTAACCTGCTCATTTCAAATTAAATGTCTAGTACCTTTGCCCTACACCACGGGCAATTTGGCAAAAGCAAGTTTCTGCTACTGCTTTTCTGCCTCCAGTTCCCTTCCAGTTTACTATCTTTTGAATGAAGATAGACTACCAATATTAAAAAAATTGATAACCTATCAAACAAAAAGTTACTGAGTGGCATCACATCCAATAAATTTTAATATCAGTTAGTGCAAATATAAATTTATTCCTTTTCACATTTAACTTAAAACAATAAAAACATACTTTTCCAAATCAAACGAGATACTGAGCACAAAATAATACATTAGAGCATACAACACCTTTCCCCTTTGCCTAACGACCCCTCCGCCCCTTTTTCTCCCACTATAATGCATATACAGGGTGGCATTGGTTGTCCATTTTGTTCTGAATAACCGGATGGAAAGAAGGATGAGGAATAAAGTGTTGATGGTAGTATGGCAGCTCACGTGCCATAAAGTGGTAGGTGCTTTGCGATGTGTCATAGCCGGGAAAAGAGAAGCTGAACTGCACAGCAGGGACCGAGGTGAAAGGCAGGAGTCTCTGGTGCTGTGGAGCAAAGGGGTAGTGGAAACCATCCTGAAACAGGACTGGTGGGGTCCCCGGAGGGTAGCCGTAGAGTGGAGCAGGAGACACGAGGGTGTGCTGGTGGTCCTGTATCTGCCTCTTCAGTTTCATCCTCCGGTTCTGAAACCAGGTCTTAATCTGAATAACAAAAAGATCGGGGTGGAAGAGAGAAATCAGGGACTTTGCTTAAAAATAACATGCGAACTATGAACAACTATCAGCTGCTTTTGCCGTTTTACTCCACTTGAATTGACAGAGTTGGACTGACGCTTTAGTCTTAGTCAACTGACGGCAGAGGATCTGAGGGTTGTAGAGGGGAAAAGTGTCCGAGTTCAGCGATTCTAGATTAATCACTTTAAGTATTTAAGACCATATATATAAGCTTGCAAGGTCTACGCATATGGCTGTACATCAACGACAAGCAGTTTACCTTATTAAGAAATAAATGAACCTTGATACCTCTCCAGTAGAAAGTGCCCCCAAATTCCACGGGTATTAACTCGTTAATCCCCGTAGGCTTTCCACAGCCCCTGCTAAACCCAGCTGAAGACCGCTGTCCGTTCAGCGCAGGGACGGCCGACGGATGATCGCAGAGCCTGGCTGCCCCTGCCCGACGCGGGCGGGAAGGATCCGCTTCCTCCGGGACCCACCTGGATCTCCGAGAGCTGCAAGGCAGCCGCCAGCTTTCTCCGCTCCGAGGCCCCCAGGTACTTCTGGCGCTGGAAGGTCTTCTCCAGCCGGCAGACCTGCTCCGAGGTGAAGGCTGTCCGTGCCCGCCGCTGCCGCTCGCGGGTCCCGCCCTCCGCCGCGGCCCGCTCCCCTCCTGCGCTCTCGCTCTCGTAGCCCGAGGACTCGTCGGCGCTCAGCCAGCCGCCGTCGGGGGCTGCAAAGGAGGGAAGGGGCGGCGGTGAGGCCTCTTCCCCCGGCTGGGGGTATGCCTCCGGCTGCCCTTGTCCTGCCGGGCCGTTGTACCGACGGGAATCGAAGTTCCTTATGTGTGTTCCCCGGCCCGTTCCCCTCGTGAGCCTCTCTCTGTCCCCTCCTCACTCACCTGACTCCGATGGGCACGAGTCGGTGGGCTCCGGGGGACTGGCTCCGTCCCGCTCCGCCGCGCAGTGCTCGCTGTCCGTAGGCTGGCTTGGCCGCGGCTTTCCCCGTCGGGGTTCGGCTCTCATGAGGAGGGGGCTGCTGCCGAGAGAGGTGGGGGCGCGAGGAGGGGGTGCGCAGCAGATGTGGGGCCTGACCCCGTGGGCCTTCGTCTCTGCCAAAGGGATTTCGGCCTGGTTCATGGCGTAGAGGGGCTGGGGGACCGCCGGCCTCGGCCCGCTCTTATACGGGCGCTCTGGTCCTGGGCGGGCTCGTTTGCAAGTGTCAAACCACATCAAAGTGGGAATCGAGCAGAGATAACAGCTGCCAGCGAGGAGGAAAGTTCACACGTCTGGCAAATGTCTACAACCCCTGGCTCCAGCGTGTCTGCGGGGCCGGGGAGACCCCCTTGAAGTGCAAACCTGCCCCTCTCCCCCGGAGGCAGGGCACGGGCAGACCCAGCCCCGCAAAGGGGCGTTTAAAGATACCGACGGTGCCGATAAGAGGGAGGTTTTACCCACTCCCTTTTCAGCCGCGGGGTCCCGCATTGCGCAGGTACCCGAAACCAGGGATGCGGGATAACGTAACGCCGGCAGGGCCCGCCAGCCCCGCCCCGGGGAAGCTGTGGAGACTGGCCTCCCTGGGAAAAGCCGTGGGGGGCCGCGATCAAGAAGTCCCTATCCCCGAGGCTGAGCCCTCACCTCCGGGGACCGCGGCCGGGCTGTGGGGTTAGCAGGGCCGCGGGCCCTCTCAGCTTGAACTTGGCGCCGTCCGTCTAGCCAGAAAACTCAACCCATCTCCCGAAGAGTTTAGCGATCAAAGCACTAAGTGAGCAGCGAAGCTCGCACCTCATCAACTTCAAACTATCCCTAATCCACACGCTGCTTCCCGAGGACTATGCCCTTGTAATGCAGGGAGGACACCAAGGCATCTCCCCAGCTAAGCCAGTAGGGGAAAGGCCGGCTTGTGAAAGGGAAATCCCGGCAGCTCAGCTCGTCTTCGGGCTCCTCTCCAACTTACACGCAACTTTTAGCCATCCTTGTGAAAAAGACGGCACCGACCATCATCCCACTGGCAGTAACGATATGTGAACAACACACAATCTAACTCTCGATGCTTCCTAAAAACTAGGGGAAGCCATCGCTGTAGCTGGGTAAATGCATTGACAGGACCTCAACTTCCACTAAACTCCTCGGGATGCACAACTGAAAGAAGTGGACACCATATACCCAAGTCTCGCAGGGCAGAAGCGTGTTTCTTTCTAAGAATAAAAATAATCTCCATTCCCACACGTAAGAGTAGATGCAAGTTGTCTTTCTCTAAAACAAAAAATAATAAAAAAAAATAAGTCAAACGCCCCAACCAAACCGAAAACCAACTCCCCTCAAAACTCCCCAATTTATAATGAGACACTAGGGGAGAAAATAGTATTCGTCATGTTCATTTTCATTGTTTCAAGCTTTCCCGTAACTCGATGGCCACCAAAATGGACAGTGCGTTATCGACCCCTCCCGCCCCCACAAAGGCTACGGCGGCTTATCCCAGCTGTGGCCCCAGGTGAGCGATAAAGGCCGGGCACTAGAGCAATGCAAACACCTTGCCAAGCCCACAGAGCCCAGAAGCTGGATTCCTCCTGGAGCTTTGCTTGCAACACCAGCCCCTCAGGGCAGGGACGGGAGAGGCTGTACTCGCCTCAGCGCAGCCCTGATAGAGAGGTCGGCCTGCTCCTTATGGGGTGCAAGGCACAGCCACTAATGGAGGTTCAGTTACATCTGGCGCAAGACTGTCATTTTAGCTTACATGCACAAGCCAGCGCAAATGGCCAAGTGGTTGAACACTGAGCTGGAGACCAGACTCCCTCCCCGGGTCAGAAACACATACCTGAGTGTCACTGACCCAACAAAAACCACTGTAACAGGACAGCGTTTAAACCCCATAGCGTTTCCTAGACACATTTCAGTCAAACAGGGATAGGTGACTCACTGTTCCCAAAAAAGCTGAGTGCCTGCATATTAATTTTAATAACATATGGATTTAATAACTATTCCTAAACCTGCGCATGGACTCTTTTTTTTCCTGCAGCAAATGCACCACCATACTCACTACATCCATCTTATTTCAGAGCAGCTATTTCTGAAGAGCCCCATCTGTGAACAAATCCAAGCAGAGAAGCTCAAGCTCCACTTTGTGTAAGTTCACTCACAGCAAGCTGTTCCTTGTAATGTATTGAGTACTATCCGCAGAGCCTAGCTGCCTTGCCAAAACCAACTTTGGAAGTAGTACCTGAAAACCACTGGAATTCAGAAGCTGCTAAGCTGAATACACACCTGCCCAGCAAGCATTGCGCTCGCCCCAGGGCAGCCTCCTCACTGTCTCTCCAGCAGATGAAACCTATGCCAAGCCAGGTAGCCCTGGGTCCCCTGCAGTCCCCCCACCCAGGCACTAACATCTAGTGAGATGCTTCATCCCTACTGCCGAAATAAAACCAGGCATTTGATGACCATTCAGTGCTGTGCCCAAAGAGACCAGCATGCTCATTTGCACTTATACATATTCTGTTTTATGGAGGAAAACCCTTGAATAACTGCTGCCATTTCCTTTCTGTCATTTGACTGAGGACATAGGGAAGCAGCTGACCTGTCCCACTGCTTGCTGAAAGTCATAAAAACTGACTTCCCCGCCCCCCCCCCTTTTTTTTTTTTTTTAGATTGGAACCCAATCCAAATTGCCTGTTGAATAAGATGTTTATACCCAACCCTAGTATATTCCCCTTGCACCCGGATGAAGGTAGCTGCATCTGCGGACCACAAAACCCTGGAACAGATGGGGAAGGGGTAGGAGGTGTTATGTGGCTATTGTAGTTCCCATCAGAAAGAGGTGGCAGCTTGAGAAAGTTGAAAACTTTCATGACAGTGGGTAGATAGAGGTTCTGCAGCTGTAGTTAAAGCCTCCCCTCACCTTGCAGAAATATGGTGCTGATAGGAGGCATAAATTTACTTCCACTCAATTATTTTTTTAATCACTTGAAACTTTTTGTATCATTCAATTGATACATAACCATGACCAAAAACAAATCTAAGTTTTTAGAGAAACTAATGTAATTTCATGTAGAATTTTATATAACTAGAACTTGGGGATACTGTAGCATCTTGGAAAATACATGTATTTTTCTTAGATTATTTATATTAAGCATATAGTGGACCCATATCTCCAAATCATATTTCAAAATATTTATTGTTCTATATTTGCACATAAGCCCTACAACCATAATAAACATGCTTGCTTCGATAAATTTACTGATAACTTATGTGCACTTGTAACTTAGTATGATACCCTGAAATTTAGGTGCAATGATTAATGCCAGGATGTGAGAATTACAGCTAAGGCCATCAGGACAAAGTGCTCTTTTCATGCTAATTCTACAAGACTTCCAGGGACAAATGGTAGATTCATCTCACTGGTACATAATGGCAACATTTCTTTTGGGGCTTTGTGCACACACAGAAAGTATAAACCCATGAGAACAGGCAGGACTGTAGCAGCTTTACATGCATGAAGATATTTGTTGGGGGGAAGGTTCAGCCTGTTTTCTAGGCTGCAATGTTTCCTGCACCAGTTACTAGAAGCTCAGCCTCTACTAGAAGCTGAAGTACTTGTGCTCTTCAAGAACACCGCTGGTGTGGCAAGTCCTTCAACATACCATTACACCTGGTTTTATGTCACAGTATAAGAAGCAAACAGCCAGAAACTGGAAAATAGAAGAATGCTCCTTCTCAACAAAAACACTTTCTAGAATAATCGGACAAATATTCAGATTCCAAACTTTCCTTCAGCTACCATGTTAGTAAGAAGTAGCCCGTGAAAAAAAACAGCATACTAAGCAAACTATCACAGCATTTATCACCGATTAAGAGCTGAGGTAGCAGGTCACCAGGCCTGGGACCTGCTGAAGGTAAGAGTTACTGGCTCCATCACAGGCAGACCTCATATATCTTTCCGAAAAGCACAAAGGTTTCAAAGTCTTGGCAAAACTGGAGAAGTGTAGATAACAGAAGATGCAGTAAGAACAACTACAATGCCACCTCGCCCGCCGAGGGAAAAAAAAAGAAAGCAGCAAACAAAACGTAACACATCCAAACCCAAAAACCCCACTAAGTTTAGCTGCACAAACAGGCAGCAGATTTTTAGGAGAGTCTGTGGTACCCCTTCAGAGGTAAGTAAGCTGACTTACTGCAGGGAACGAGGTTAACATTGCTGAAAGCAGCACAGACACAAGATGTTTTGCCCTTCTCCAGCCGGGGGCCTAGAACTCGCAGGAGGGTAGCCAGCTTCAGCGCCCTGGCCCCGGCCCCAGGAGCCGCGGCCGGTGGGACAATTGGTCCCTGTTTGTACCCTCCACTGCTCCCCTTTGGAAATGCTAACTAGGTTATTCAGCGCCTCCTTTGATGTCCTGATAGGTGCTATTAGATAGTCAATTAGGCATCAACGAGATCGATTGTTTGGGAATAGCCGCTTTTCTGTTTGAAGCACCCGCGAACACCATCAGAGCCATCGCCCGGTCGCTCCTTTGCCCAAGGAACAATGCGGGCTAACACGCCATAAATAACAAATGCTACTGACTCACTCGGCAGCGCTGCACCCTCCTCCCTCCCAGCTCACACGCTGCAAGCCCAGATATTCCTATTCAGCAACTGTGGGGGCAAACACGTGCTTTGTATTAAAGGCAGTTTATCGGGGAAATCTCATTCAGTTCTTTTGCGCAACTAATGGACAAAGCGCCTAGATAAGTTAAGTACAAGTTAGCTGGAAACAAAATAGTGCTTGAATTCCCATGCACACCGTCACACGTTGCCTGAGGAGTTGTGACACCTCCGCAGTTGTTCAGAATTGCCCAGGCAAAACAACTAAGCACTAAAATGCTTAACCTACCTGAGTACCAAAGAGCTGCCGGGATTAGCTCCCTACTAATTACCATTAGAAGACAACACTAAAACGAAGCCTAGAAATTTAAGAAACAACTATAAAGGAAAAGCAATAAAGTCTTCACAAGGAATAACTCAAGACTGAAAGATCTCTCCTCTTTTTTCCTGCCCCCTCTCCCCTTCAGTTGGATTTATCAAGTTAATTGTCATCTAATTGCGTATCAAAGAAAGAGATAATGGGCAGCAATTAGATGTAATGGCCAGCCAGCGCGAGATCTCTCCCGATTAGCGCACAACGCCGAATAACTGCACCTGGTTTGTAAAGAGGACCCTGGAGTGGCTCCACGGTGTCTGGGAGCTGCAGGGGGGCAATTCCCCGGCCCTATTCTCAGTCCTCTGTCGGTTGCGCTCACCAAATTGGGACAGGCGTTAAGGAGCGCGGGCTGCAGACGGCTCCCTGCCATTACCGCGGTGCTAATTCAATCAAGTTGCTCCCCCTCCGCGCACACACTGCAGGGGAGAAAGACTTTGAAGTTAGTGCTCTGGCAATTTTCCCCTCCCATCCCCTTTTCCTCCCCTGGGAGCCCAGTTTCTAGGTTATACAGCCTCTTCCTCGAGATCCCCAGCTAATCGACTCAGTTGTGGTTTTTTTTTTTTTTTCCATTCGTAGCCGACTTACAGACAATGCTTTGTCTTGCCGGAGAGCGTTCCGGTACTGATGGTTATTGTGATGCGATTAAAGACACAAAAGGAAGTGCTAGAAACGAAGGGGGCGCTCAGCCTCGCTGGGGGAGCATCCCGGGAGCAGGTTATCTGCAGGGCTGCTGGGCGGGCAGCCGATGCGGTGCCAGAGCAGGATCTGGCGAGGGGCTGCCAGCGCCCAGGGGTCCTGCAATGGCACTAACGCACCTTTATTGCTGCCAGGGTTAAATCACGATGGATGAGAAATTCAAACAAGCAGGAAAAACACATGAAGGGTTGTCTGGGTTTCTCTCAAATCAAAGATAAAACTTGCAACCTCGTTTAGGTGACGGAATTCGACCGCTTGAGCAAAAATGAAATTGTTTCATATACAATTTTCTAGACCACTGGAATGCAGTCTTTCTAGAGAAAGACGATCTTTGCAAGTAGAAGAGGAACTATCACGTAGATATTCGGAGGAATCTGATGCTATCAGGGGCGCGGCCAAATGAACATCACCTCTTGCTTTCATTTGAGCAATTCTCGGGAAATGGGACAATATGTGAAAGCTAAGGCTGCCAAAACACTAGCAAGGCATTTCGTGTGCTTATTGAGTAGATCGGTGGCCAAGGAGTCATTATGTTAAGTGCTCGTTAGCACCTTTTCAAACGGAGCCCGGCTTCTCCCTCGCCAGCAGCTGTGCAGCTCTTACACCCCAAGACAGCACCCCTGTTGGCCCCGCGCCCCTAGCACGAAACCCGCCTGCCTTAGCAAGACTACAGGGACCTGCATACACGCAGCCCGCAAACAAAGCCTCCATCCCCGAGATTGCCGCCTGGCCGGGGCTGCTCGGCCTCGCAGCCCTGCTTGTCCCAGCGTGATCCCCACAACCCCCGTGGGCCTAAATCTTGGTACAGATGGCAACACTACATGCTGTCCTGGCAGCCGCGATTGCCTCTGGCTTGTTCTAAACCTTTGCACGGAGGGGGAACTGCTCCCCCCCGCCCCTCCGAGCACGGCTGGACCGCGGTCGAGCCGTGCTCGAGTGCGGGCAGGCGCAGTGCCAGGCCGGCTCTGCGCTGCCCGCCCGTCGCGTTGCCCGGTCCGACCCGGCGGCTGCGCGGAGCCCGATGCTGCAGCGGCGGGGACAGGAGGGCAGATCCGGGAGAGGATGGGGACAGACAGGGCTCAGCCAGAGCTGCTCCCAGCAGACAGCTCAGGCGGGACGTTTGGAGACCCCGATAAGCTCTGCTTCTGTCTCTCCCTCGTTACTCTTCTTGGGGTGCACCCTCTGTCCCCACGCAAACCCTGTCACCACGGACGCAGCTCCCCTCCGCGGGTGAGAGCACTGTGTTCTCCTTCTCTCCTACCGAGCCATTTCATCTCTCTCTCACTTCTCCCGGGCTCAGCTGCGGTGGTGCCGGTCTCCCCTTCCCTTTCAACCTCTCCCCATTTGGTCCCGGGCCGGGGCGCTCCCGCAGCTCCGTGGGCAGCCCTGGGGACCGTGTGTGTTGTTCAAAATCCTCTCCGCCCCAAGCCCCCAATACCGCCGGGTCTGGCTTCTAACAGCACGAAGGGCGGCTTCTATTCCTTTTGTATGGGGTGAGCAAAGCGTTTTGAGGAGAGGTTGGATCCTCCTCTGTGACCATACAAGATTATAAGAGAATCGCCTAACCCCTGTACCACTATCCCCTTGAAAACGGGATAGTGATATCGAGTCTCCCACTTAAGACGTTTACTTTTTTTTTTTTTTTTTTTGGAGGGGGTAGAGGGGGAGGGAATTGTGTATTTATTTAGCTTGACTGTTGTGCTATTTTAGAAATGTCACTTCTTTAGAGTAAATGTTCACAATTGCAAAGCTCTTTCTGGAAACATCCCAGTTTCCTAGTGACATTTGAAAGAGTCAGAGAGAATTACAGATTATTTTTTTCTTCAAATCAATATACCCGCTTAGTAATACCTGACTTGGAGAAATAAGCTTCCATTCGATGGACCAACAAATTACCTTAATCCCAAACTGCACCATATTCCTGAAGAGATCTCAGCAAAATTCATAGCACGTGAGTCTTTGCTAGTTTTCTGAAACATTGTGCAATTGCAAGTAAATATAATATCTCAAAAGGTTGGAAAACCAGAATGGATTACAAAATAATTAAGGAGACTTCCGAATGTGACAGCACTCAGAAAATCAAAAGCCACAGCCTTCAGTGGCTCATAATGTTGTTTTTTACCAGGCAAGTGTAGTCAAGTGACAGATTTGCCCCTGTATATAAAAGAAAACAGGTGTGTTCCAGGATGAGTGACAGAGAACCTTCACACCATTCATTATATGAGCCCAGATCACAAGTGCGCCCGGAAGCCTTCTAATAATAACCCCCGAGATCAGTTCTAAAGTGATGGAAATTTTTATTGCTCTTTTCATGTTAGTTGACAATTGACTTTGAAAGATTTATGGCAACTTACACCAATCAAGAATCATTTCTCAGAGCCCTTTCTCTAGTCTGAAATCAGGCCATTTTGATTTTAAGTTTTCTAGAACATTATTCAAATAAAAGAAACTGCATAGCAGAACGGTAACAAACTTTACCACCATTTAGAGAAAAACAGCTTTAGAATGTTGCATTTCTTTTCACAATCACCCTCGTACCCCATTCGATGCATGAGAGCTGCTGAGATACTATTTTGTTGAGAGTCTTTAGTCGATAATAAATTTCAAGGCTAGTTCCTTTCCAAGATCTGTTTAGGCAAGAGGCCCTCTCTAATCTACCTAGGCTGTACATGCAAGCGTGAAGATATATTTACATATTTATTTGTAAAGTAACTTTTTACATCTTAAACTCTTGTTCTATACATTATTTAAAAGGCTCCAACAGAAAGCATCTGTTCTGCTGCTGTAGCAAGCCCAGTATTAAGTATTAGTAACAGGTGCATCCATATATTTGGTCAAAATCACGGTTCCATCAGAAAAAGTGCCACCTAGGAAGTCGCTAAAGTGGTTGGATACCTGCTTTAGAGGACAGAGAAAAATTTATGCCTTTTGCACTCACCCTCGGTAAATTGCAGGGGGCCAAAACAGATCTAGAGAGTAAGGCACCTGTGCTTCCTTTAATGAGGAGGAGCTCTCTTTCAGGGCAGGACAAATAGTTCTACAATCTTTGTGGAAGGAATTCACATGAAAGCTGGAAAAAGTCTAGGTTTATTAGAAGATTCCATTCATATTACCGTTTGTCCCACTGTTTTTCTATTTTACACAGTTGCCTATAAATGCAGGGGCTTGAAGTCAAGGATCCAAATTGTCCAGCGTGTCTCTGTAAAATATTTTGCTGAGTGCTGCATCGTAGCTCCACCAGGGCAGCCCAGACAGCTATCGTTAGTGCAAATCCTCTTTAGCCGTAGTCCTCATCAGTGGGTCAGACACCCAGCAAGAAAGCTCTGGGATCCCTGTACCCTACGAAGTAGGGGGCCGCCCAAAAGCCCACAGGCTGTGCTCTGCAGGCGCTGCCGAGGTCCAGGGTGGATGACGGCAGCGCCGCCAAGGTGAAGCCCCCAGAGGCAGCTCCTTGCGCGGGCAGAGGCGGTGGCCGGGCCACGTACGTGAGCGGCAAGGACCCAACGCCGCTCTGAGGTCCGTAAGGGAGAGGGGGGCTGCAGAAAGGCTCCGACCTCAGCTCCTGCAGCTGCCGCTTGAGCTTCATCCGGCGGTTCTGAAACCAGGTCTTGATCTGGGGGAACGGGGAGAGGGGAAGGAGGAGAGGTGAGGTCACAAGGGCACCCAGCCCGTGCCGTGGCCCATGCCCAAGCCGTTGCTCACACGGTGGCTCATGCCCCCCGGCCCGCCCCCCCCGCGCTCACCTGCACCTCCGAGAGCCGCATCCTGCCCGCCAGCTTGCGCCGCTCGGCCGCCCCCAGGTACTGCTGCCGCTGGAAGGAGCTCTCCAGGGTGCTGATCTGCTCGGCGCTGAAGGCCGTGCGCAGCCGCCGCCCGCCCCTGCCGCCGGGCTCCTCGGCGCCCGAGCACTCGGGGCCCTCCTCCGGCGGGGGCTGCGCCGCGCCCCACCGCCGCTCGCCTGCTCCTGGGCACAGGGGAGAGGGAGAAAAGGGTCAGCCGGGCCTGGAAACAGCGGGGGTGCCCGCCCGCCGGCCTCATTCGGCTCCAGGCAGCCACCGCACGGTTGGTCCTTAGCCGCGCCCTGGAGACGGCACAAGACCCGTCCGTTCTCCCCCTCCCAGCGCGGAAACACCGGGATGCCCCGACGGCGGCGGAAATCGCGGCTACCTGCAGCGGGTGGGACCGCCAGTCGCTCCTTGGTCTTGCCGCCTCTGCCGGCCCCGCCGGACTGCTCCTTGTCCCGGTCGCTCAAGCCGGGGCTGGAGCTGGAGCCGGGCCGGTGGCCCTCAGAGGATGCTTGGTGTGGGGAGCCCTCGGCGGGGCTCTTGAGCGCCTGGCTGCTCTGGGACAGCCACTCCACAGAGAAAGGGGCCTTGGTCATCCTGCCTTGTTTCGGAGATGCCGGGAAGGTGGGTGTCAGGGAGCAGGGCTCCTCCTTTATACCGCAAGTCCCGGAGGAAAACGTTGTTTGTGTAAATACACATCAAAGGGACAGATAAGTATCATCTAATTGCCATCAGTCCTCCCCCCCAACAAAAGATACCGTTCACACATTGCCACAGCTCGCGGAGGCTCGGCTCCGCCGTGTCTGCCCCTGGAGGAGTTCACTCCGCCGTCAGTGATTTACAGCTCTTGTTACATCCTATCCCGATGCAAATGGCATTTATAGAGCTAAGCGGCCTCAAACGGCGCTGGGGAATGCATCCCCGGGGGAGCGCACGGGGACCAGCATCCCCGGACGCTGGCAGGAGAGGGGATGTTGCTGCTCCCGATCCCCCCTTCTCGAGAGCTGGCTTTTTCATCCCTTTTCAAGAAGAATATGATCCACTGTCGGAAGGGACCTTCCCAAGCCTGTTCCTCTCTGGGCTGAGGCAAGCAAGTGGATAAACTCACTCATTGCATTCTCCTGGGACTGCAGCATCAGGTTGTAAGCACCAGGCACAGGGTGAGGGGTTTGGAGAACGTTGTGAAACAGAACAAGGTAAAGCTCAAGGCTCTCCGGTTGTATCAACTGGCCAGCTCCTAGCTGCTTGTATAAAGTATGTTTTCTGGACTAAGGAATCAGAAAAAGACAATCGTTACCTTAGAATTAACAGTCTGCTGAGATTTTTGCTGAGGTTACAGAATTCATGTCGTATCTTCCCTCCCAGATCACTTGCAACTGTGTAGGTCACACAGGTTTCTCTGCTATTTTACTCTCCCTGTCTTTCCTCTTATTACCTTATGCATGTCTTTCAGAAGTGTACCCTTTGGGGAACCTCTTTGGGGTTTGTGTACACCAGGAACACTTGGCTGCTGCAGTAATGCCCCATTTAGTATATTGACAAAAGGTTCTCTGTACTTCACGGGCAGTTTTTCACTGCAGGGTAACTACGCATTCCCTCCCCGTTCCGTCCTCCCCTCCTGTGAGTGGGACTACTGCAACGCTGATAACTCCTATCGCACCCCTGCTTGGTTTCAATCTGCCTCCAGAAATAACGACTCTGTGCCTGATTTGTCTGTCCTTGTTCCTGCTTTCTGCTTTCCACTCACCCTCTACCACCTGCATACAAACCCCGTGCTCTGCTGTTCTTTTACCCTGTGACTTGCTCTGTTGCTCTGCCACTCCTGCTGGATTTCTCAGGACTCACTTTCTCTGAGATGACAGGTAATGTAACCATGCCTCTATGTCTTAGGCTGTCAGTGAGGTAGAGGCTTGAAGACTGAATCCCTCCTGCTTAATTTCATTTCATAGATTTCATAGATTTCTAGGTTGGAAAAGACCTTAGAGATCATCGAGTCCAACCATCCCTAATCCCCATTAAACCATATCCTCAAGTAGATCATCCACCCTATTCTTAAACACATCCAGGGATGGGGACTCAACCACTTCCCTGGGCAGCCTATTCCAGTGGCTGACAACCCTTTCAGAGAAGAAATACTTCCTAACATCCAACCTGAATCTCCCCTGACTAAGCTTATGCCCATTTCCTCTTGTTCTATCACCCATCACTAATGTAAAGAGCCCTTCCCCTACCTCCCCACCATCTTTTCTCAAGTATTTATAGGCCGTAATCAGGTCTCCCCTCAGCCTCCTCTTCTCCAGGCTAAACAGCCCCAACTCCCTCAGCCGCTCCTCATAAGTTTTATTTTCCAGCCCCTTGACCAGTTTAGTCGCCCTTCTTTGGACTCGCTCCAGGAGCTCAATATCTCTCTTAAAGCGAGGGGCCCAAAACTGGACACAATATTCCAGGTGCGGCCTCACCAGTGCCGAGTACAGGGGCAGGATCACTTCCCTGCTCCTGCTGGTCACACTATTCTTGATACACGCCAGTATCCCATTGGCCTTTTTGGCCACCTGGGCACACTGCTGGCTCATATCAAGCCGGTAGTCAACCAACACCCCCAGGTCCTTCTCTGCCAGGCAGCTCTCCAGCCACTCTTCCCCGAGCCTATAACGATGCTTGGGGTTTTTATACCCCAAGTGAAGGACTTTGCACTTGGCCTTATTAAAGCTCATGCCATTGGCCTCGGCCCAACGATCCAGTCTGTTCAAATCCCTCTGAAGGGCCTCCCTACCCTCGAGCAGATCGACACAGCCTCCCAGCTTGGTGTCGTCCGCAAATTTACTGAGGGTACATTCAATTCCCTCATCCAGGTCATTGATAAAGATGTTAAACAGAACTGGACCCAGCACTGAGCCCTGGGGAACCCCACTGGTGACCGGCATCCAGCCGGATTTAGCCCCATTTACCACCACTCTTTGGGCCCGGCTGTCCAGCCAGTTTTTAACCCAAAGGAGGGTGTGCCTATCCAGGCCAGCAGTTAACAGTTTCTCCACCAGAACACTATGAGAAACTGTATCAAAGGCTTTACTGAGGTCTAGGAAAACTACATCCACAGCCCTTCCCTCATCAACTAGGCGGGTCACCCTGTCATAGAAGGTGATCAGGTTTGATTGGCAAGACCTGCCTTTCATAAACCCATGTTGACTGTGCCTGATCACCCGGTTAACCTGTATGTGCTCATTAATAGCACTCAAGATAACCTGTTCCATGACTTTGCCCGTCACCGAGGTCAGACTGACAGGCCTGTAGTTCCCCGGATCCTCCTTCCGCCCTTTTTTGTAAATGGGGGTAACATCCGCCAGCCTCCAGTCCAGCGGAACTTCCCCAGTGAGCCAAGACTGGGCATAGCCAAGACATAATTAGTTAGGTTATGTCTAAATCTTTCAGTGTATCCAACTTCAATTTTATAAAGATTTGTCTTCTTCTTTATATTAATCCAGTAAAAAGTTTTACTCAAACCCTCTTCATCTACCTTTTCCTAAAACCTACATTTCAACTTCCTGTCCACTCAAAGTATGGTTGCTATATTCATCCATCACTAAATCCTACCATCTCTGCTTACTAGAAAATTGTTCAATTGAATGATGTTCAAGTTTGACTTGTGAGCCCCTTCTAAGCTGTCTCCCCTTGCTTGTTCATTCTCTTGGCATAGTGAGTCCTCCTCTGCTCTGCCAGTGATGCCACAGTTCAAGAATTAGTTGTTTCTGAACAACAAAAATACAAATGCTATTGTCACCTTTATTTAAAGGTGGCTAACAACCAACCAAGAACCTGTGAGTGCTACCACAGCCAGGCATGACCATAGTCCTCCTGGAGCCCTTTGTTTCTGGCCTGTGTAGGTCGGGATTGACTCTGCAGCCTGCACTACAGCAACAGTCTTAGCCCACTAAACAAGCTTCCGGGAGGAAAATGAAGGAATTAGTGTAAAAATGTCTAAACAAACCTCAAGCATTAATGCCTCCTGCACATGTTATACACATAAAGAAGCCTACAAACACCTCTAGCATGGACAAAGCCCTGCAGGACGTTTTTTTTTTCCCCCCACTGTATGGAAGTCTTTGATATCTAATTACTTAAAACCTCATCCATTTATCCTTCCAAGCACTTTCTGATTAATGATGGAAAGTTTAGAAAGTTTACTTGGCCAAATGTACAAGATTTGATTTAATTTCCTCTATTTTATAAAAAAAAATCTGCTCCCCCCTCATCCCTTTCCCTTTCTCACCTCGAACATTCCAAGCACAACTAGTCTTTTTATTAGGTAAATGTGAAGATTATCCCCACCACAAAACTAAGGAAATGTTTCAAAATACCAGAGCTTCTGAGCATTAGCCAATTCTATTACCAACGTATTTCACAGAGCAGACCAAGGAGGCAGGAGATGGAGAGGAGACATACAAGAGCCTGCTCTGTTCACTGAGTTACTAAATGACAAGTCCCTCGGGTTAGCTGTGTTTAACATGTGGCCTGGAAGCAGCCTCTCCAGTCAGAACTGGGAATACTAGCGCCACTGCCTGCCTAGTGAATCCTGTCAAGCCTCCTCTGCAGTCAGGCAAAATGCCTTTCTCAAGGACTAAATTCTCACAAATATCAGAAAAACGAAGTGTAACTTTCCTGCAAGCTTCCTTCTTCATTTACATCTTTCTCATTGCTTTAACAGCATTCTGCATCACAGATGGGGCAAGATCCCATCCCAAGGAAATATGTTCCTTGTGACCAGAATTACTTCCATTCCTAGTCCCTACATATATTATATATACATATAAAAATAAATAATGAGCTTATATGCTACTTACATACTTCATATAACATATATACTTATATATCTATATACATTTTTTTTAAAAAAGTATAAAACAATCTATCTGTATTACATTATTTTTTTCCATCTGTATTTATGTCAATGAATAAAGGCGCTTGGCAAGCTGTTGGATAGGACAAAAAGAATACATGACATACGATGGTGCTCTAAAAAATAGAAAATCTCGGGTTTAGCATCCACTGATACATCTGTCACAGTTTCTTTACAGATTTTAAGGCATTTTAACCACCTGAGCTGCAAATTACATCTTTATACACTGCTGGTTTATTAATTGCATTTTATTGAGGCAAATGTCATAGCCAAAAGATGGTGTCAAATGTTGAGCTCTCAGAGACACAAATTGATCACGTTGTGACAAGGTTCAACCAAATCTCATTTCCATGATGCATAAATGTAGAAGTATCCTGGATAGATGGCAGATGAATTCTGGGTGTAATGGCTGCTACAATATTTAACAGCTGCTTGTTTAATTTTATCTAAAATTCCTAAGCTACCTTCTTTCTGTTTCTATGTATTATTCACTAGGTTCTTGTCTGAAACCCTCCTGCTAAACTGTGATTCAGTAATGCCATGTTTAAAATCAAATGATGTTACCAGTTGAGTGAAAACCTGCTTATGCTAAAGTCCTCGTGAATTTGTCCGAGAGTGAAGCAGGAACAGATAGGACCTTTAACTCTGCTACTACAAGGAGGTTAAGACAAAGAGCTCAGACACACCAACATGACTGCCACTATCAGAAGTCCTAAGATCCATTTACTTAAGATAATGACAATACTTTATGCAGTTGTTTGTGCAATACCTAGTTGCTCTCTTGGGGAGTCAGCACCTTCCCCATGAAAATTAGCACCATCAGCTTCCTGAAGACCAAAGGAAACTGAGGATCATAAGGCCAAATGCCACTGCAGGCCAGGCCATTCTGTGGGAGGTGATGTAGAAGGGAACATTTTAGCATCCAGGGGAATTAAAGTGAGTTAAGATTTGTCACTTGACACTGACGCCTATATTTCTTGTGAAGAGCAGCTGCATTCAAAGAGGCCAAGAAGTGGCTTTATAGATGTCTGGCTGGGACAGGCAGGATGGGATCAAGGTAATGGTGTTATATGCAAAGCAGCTCTGCAGAGACCTACACGCAACATTGGTCTCAGGCTGAGGAAATTCTGCAGAACTAGCTAATCCTGCTTGGATGTCGACTAGGCAGTTGATAACAGGTGTATTTTGGGATAACAGCCCTGCAGCTCCACATCTTCCAGTGAAGATGTGAAAGTAAAGAGAATGACTTAGGGAATCAGCCAGATGAACTCTGATACCAGAAGAGTTACTGAAAAAGCTGTCTAAAAATCTGGCCAGCCCTGCCCTAGTCAGCCAGCTCAGAGCCCCACGGAGGGGCAGGACTGTGCTCTGAGGTATTCCCTTCCTGCTGAAGCTTTGAAGAAACTGAAGAGAGAGTAACTAAGGACTGCCAAGTACCTTGGGTTCCCCCCAAGTACTGGAGAAAAATTCCACGACTTGGCCTTGCTGCAGTGGAGGTGCACAAGACCAAAGGAGGGGACTGTCATTTTGTAACAGCAGGTGACCCTTTCTTGTACAGTGGAGGGTCCTGTGAGACTATAGCAGAGCGAACATGTGGTCCTCAGGGGTGGCTAGGTGGTGATGCAATTAAAAGAGTGGAAAAGGCAGCTTAGGACACACAGGAGGATGTGTGTTCATCTGTGGACATGCAGATTTCCTGTGAAGTTCTGCCCAGTGAAGCAAGGGCTGCTGGTATCTGTTATACAATTTATATGGTCTTTGCCCTGGCAAGTTTATCCAAACAATTTCTGAGAAGTCACTCTTTAGGACTTAAAAGCATTACAAATGGCCTCTAACCAATCTCTTTATTATCAATTATTACAATCTTTCCTCTTTGACAGAATAAGAGCTACTTTTCCATGAAGAATGAAAAGACCGTATGTGCAGAAATACCAGGAGGGCCTGGAATAAACAGAGTGACAATGCATAAATGAAAATTAAATGTTTCATCATGCTTGGAATTGATCTAAATCAACACAGCACTCAAAATGCCAAGAGCTCCCATGGCTCCTTACCATAAGACTGTTACCAGCAGCTAAGCAGAATGGGTGAAATGTTTTAAAAATATATATATTCTGCACAGAGACCCTGTAAATGTTTAGAAAGAAAACACTTATATGTGTTGTGGTTTTAACAGTTCCTTACCCAAATTTTGGCTTATTAAAAAAGAAGTCGAAGTTGATATGATCAGGACCACATTAAAATATGTACCATTGTTGTTACAGAACCAAGGTTCACCAGCAGATTCTTTCTTTTTTTAAATTGTTTTTAAATTTTCATTAGACAAACTATTATAGTTGGAAAATCAGCCAAGTTTCAGACATGCAAATCCTTCTTCAGCACTCATTGCTTTCACACTGTCCTTGAGAGAGATCTCCATGGACACTGCTCCAACAAAACTGCTCAGAAGTCTGTATTTAGCTTCATTCTGTCTAGACCAGTAATTAGACTTTTAAAACTATTTGTTGAAAGGAAGCAGCACGAAAAGGGGTTTTAGAAATGTTTTTTTCTCCAAACTAGATAGGCATTAATTATTAGGTGAATAAATATGTTCTAGGATCTGGGTTGTGTTAAAAATATGAATTATCTAGGGATATACGAGATGCACCTACAGTGAATAATGTGCGTATGTAAATTCACATAAATCCCACTGGTTTTAGCAATTGTTCAGATCACTTAGACTAACAATCTGATCAAGACCACAAAATGACACACTTAGACACCCTGAAATCTTTCAAAACTTAACAGAGGGGCTTACTTCAGATTATAGATTAAGG
The DNA here is from genome assembly GCF_009769465.1 of Tauraco erythrolophus. Taxonomy (NCBI): domain Eukaryota; kingdom Metazoa; phylum Chordata; class Aves; order Musophagiformes; family Musophagidae; genus Tauraco; species Tauraco erythrolophus. Next base: position 17,317,175 of record NC_141473.1, on the reverse strand, counting down.
TCTTTTTCTGTGTCAGTTTTGCTGAAGGATAAGTTTTTTCATGATGGTTACTTCTAAAGCTAAATTTAACAACCTAGTACATGTAAAACTAAGCATGCATTAAATCAGAAATGTTCTATTATTTTTACTTTTTGTTTTCCATAAATACCTTCTGAAGAAATTTGGCTATACTATGACTAAAGCATTTATAATTCCTGAAGTAACTTTTCACTTTCAGCTACAGCTATTAAAGAATGATTTTTTTTGTTGTTGTTTCCCCTTGATTTTAGAGTTAGCATTTGATCATGATGAGTCAGCAGGAGAATGAGCTATCACAGCTGGCAGCCCTGGGTCATCTGTCACCCTCTGTGCCCATCCTGGTCTATGCCATACAATGCTGCTTTGAAATGCATTGGTCCCAGCAGTGAAATTATTTTACTGACTCTGCCTTCCCTTAACTCACACCTAATATAAATCAGATCTTTGTACTGCTTCAAAACCAGTCTGTTTGAATTAAATGAAAATAAACGTTACCTTTTTTTTCCCCTCCCCTGACTTCAAGGCTCTTCTCCATTTCCTATTTCGAGTTATTTCTTCCCCTCTTCCGCATTCTTCACTATACACTGTTTCTTCAAACTTTATTTCTTCCAGCCACTTCCATCAAGTACCCTGCAAATGTTACTATTAGCTGAGGAAAAGAATAAATTTGGCAGGACACAGAACTGTAGCAATAGAGCACAAATGACTCTGTCCATCGACCTTCACTGCACTCCAACACACACATATCCTCACCTCCTCTCTCTCATTTTACTGATAAGGGAAAAGTTGGGCTATAACGGGTGAGGACAGGAATGTAGTTAGGTAAGATGCCTAACACTACTCCTGTCATGTGTAATTCAACATCTATGTTTTCTCCAAGCAATGCAGCCTACTTCCTTGGACAGGTTTTACAGCAACGAGTGCATTACTCATCTAGAGAAAAGTAACTAAGGTTTAGAATTATGAAGTTGTGTGTGCATGTATTTCTCTAAAAGATTAAAGGGAGCAGCTGAATGCAAACATATGTTCGTTTTAAAAACCGAATACAAAAAAAAATCTCTGCCATTTCGTGGTTTTGCCTGTTTCTAACGGGCAGATTTTAGGCGGACACCTGGAAGGCCCATGGTTTTTCACAATACCTTTGCTCACAGAGCAGCATGTACCTCTAAAAGGCTGCAACGGTCTCTTGTGCCATCTCCTGGTTATATTAAGACTTCACATCCAGGAAACTGCTGCACGAAGGTAAAAAGTTGCCGAAGTTCAGATGCGGCAGTGATAGAATCCTAGTGTCAGAGAATCGTTTAGGTTGGAAGAGACCTTGAAGATCATCGAGTCCAACCGTAAAACTAACACCACCAAGTCCACCACTAAACCATGTCCCTAAGTGCCACATCTACACATCTTTTAAATACCTCCAGGGATGGTGACTCCGCTCTTGGCAGCTATGATGACTGGTGAGACTTGCATCCACCCTCCTTCAACACATGGACGTGCACGGGGGTGTGGGGGGTTTACCCCTCTGCTGCTTTTAGAACGAAACCACTTTTCCATTACATTAGCATATGTATATAATGGAAATCCAGTATCCTTCTGTAACGTTTTTTTTACAAGTTCAAGTAATGCACACCCTGGCAACATCTACTCTTTTGCTATGTATCAGTGGAAAAATGTAAACAAACCTTGAAATTAGAATGACTGGAATACAATGAAATTAATAACCAAATTAATAGCATTCCTTGTTTGCAGGCCAAGTATTTGAATTTGTGTCCAATCTACTTTACTGAGAACACAGAGGGACTGAAGAACACTGCTGAGTCCCTCTCCCTCCTCAGACACAGGACCAAGTAGGCCTGGGCACTCAAGACAGTTTTATCTGATCTGTTACTACAGATTTACAGGAAAGGGGATCCTACAGATGTGTTACAGGTGAGTAACCTATTCCAGGGCTCCACATGAAGCTCTCCAATGTAAAAACTGAATCACCCTTGCTTCAAAATTAATACTGCTTGCCTTAATCTTCACAGAGCACAGAGAAAACTCTGTAGCTATGATAACTTTTCACAGCAATATTTCACACACGCAGTTCTGCTCAGTCTAATCTTTTCTACTTAAGTCTAATTCTTTCAGTTTCTCTGTTTATGTTTTCCAAACATATTTTTAATACTATCCTCTGTTCTCTTTCATTTTGCCTGTTTGCATCTTAAGTGCAACATCTGAACAGTAAAGTATTCCTGCTGATGCTTCACTAGTGCCAAACAGAGCAAAATAATTACCTTCTGTCATATATGGCTCTCCTATAGTACACCTCAGTTCTTTCTTATTTTTTTTTCTCTTTTGAAAACTGTACATATAGATTCATATTTGGTTTGTGATCCATTATGGTCCCCAGAGAATTTTTCCGAAGTTCTGCAGTTATTTTTCTTTTCATACATAACCTTCAGAAATTTAAAACTTAGAGCTTAGATTTAAACCATCATCATGATTACCGTGAGTTCTAATCTTGTATGTTGTGTCAGCGTGTTTTCCATCACACCCTGTATTTCATTAGTAAAAATCCCAGACACAATCGAATCTATGCCCACCTGTGATAATATGATGTAGGGCGTGAGAAGACTTTGTTTCAGTAACCCAGGATAGTTTGCTTCCCCCATGGGAGTACGCAGAGTCCCAGGCATGTATTATCTCCTTGTTACGGTAAGCCAGGATAGTTCACCTTCCCCGCATCTGCACATACCCCAGCACGGGTGCTAAGGTGAAGGCCAGCTGCGGATCTCAGAATTCACACAACAGCACCGCATTACATCAGTTTACTAATGAGCAAAACAGGACATTGCATATGTATGATATGTTAATCAGCACAGTGTTTTTTTCTTTTTTCCCCTCACCCTGTGGTGCTTTCCCTTGAGCTTCACTCTCGATCAGGGCTCCACTTCATCAGGTCCCCTTTTGGTTAGCATCGGTACCCGAGTGTTCCACCGAGGTAATGCTTTTGATAAAGCCAAAGCTTTCACTTACTGAGAGTTGTCCCTCGTTCCTGAGGGATCCACACCTGCTTTTCACTTGTAACATACAGGAAGTCCTACACTACTACTTCCCCCTCAATTATCTTCACAATCTAACGAACACTGATAATTACCTTTTGAAATGATTTATTAACTAGTTGTGTATCCACCTTACAGTATTATCTCTGGATCTTAGCAATCTAACATATGATGAGGCCAGGTGGATCTGTTGTTAAGAGGTTTACTGACTTTAACATACAACATACTGTTTGCTTTATCTATTGGGACAGTTACCCTGATGAAGGAGACAATTAGGTTATTTAAAAATTACTTTATGGACAAATGCATGTTAGCCTTTTAATTAAGTCTCTATTGCTTGCAGATTTTTAGACATTTTTTCAGTAACTCTTCTGGTATCAGAGTTCATCTGGCTGATTCCCTAAGTCATTCTCTTTACTTTGCATTTGTACTCATTCCTGTGCTCTTGCCCACTTTTGATAAGAAATATTATTTTCTGGTTCTCTAGAAACTCACTCATTCTTCCTCAATCAAAAATATAATCTTTCCAAGATTATTTCAGTATTGCTCTTTATTATTATAGAATAGATTTAATGAGAATTTAATGTTCTAATACATCAAATTAGCTTGATAGTCTTCCATTCTGACCCGTGTTACTATTTTCTGGTTAACTTTGATCATGACACACATGTTTGGAGAATAGTGAAATAGCAAGCACTGCAGGCTTTTGCACCATCTGGTATTTATTCCCTTTTCCTGGTAAGCAGAGAACTCTTATTGTATAATAGAAAATTATATAAGAATTCATTTTATTATTTTGCTTTTCCTCTTGCTGGCAATAGCATTTTGCCTGTCCAGTTTTGTTCCTAACCTGATGTGCTGTTCTTTTATATTTGTGCTTGCTAATGCAGCCTTCCTGTTCCTACTTTTTGATTTTTTCAGGTCATTGATGAGCCCCTAATGCAGCCACACTGCTCTGAAGCTGTCCAGTTTTCTTTCTTTTTGCATGGGGGACAGACTGTTGTTATACTTAAATATTTGCCTGTTTTAGAAACCTCTTTTTGGAAACTCTCAGCTCTGCTGAACTTCTCTTTGCCTTACAATTCCTTGCCTAGGACCTTATGTACCCATTCCTTGAGTTTATTGAAGTTTGCTTTTTGAAGCCCACTGTTGTTATACTGCTTTCTTTCCTTTGAATCATGAACTGTGTTGTTTCGTGGTAACTTTCACCTTGATTGCTTTCCACCTTCAGATTTTCAATTAGTTTCTCTCTGTTAATGACAGAAAAATGTCATATAGTAGCCTGTTTGTACAGATGAAGTCTCCACACTGTCTTTCTGGCTGAGGATCAGTTACAGACCCCATACTCTGGCACCTAGTCCTTTTAATTAAAGCACAGAAAAAACTATGTAGGCCTGCTTTTAGATTCTAAAACAACTCTATAAATTTTTGACATACATTGTAGTATTCTTTCCCCTGTCTTTCCTTTCTGCATGTGCTTGCTCCCTCTAATACATGCAACAACATTTTGTGTACTGCAGGTCTAGCGCTGTTGCCCATGCTCCCAGCACTAGCTTAGGCACCCAGCGCTGCGTCTAAATGGTTCACACTCCAGGCTCACACCCAAGCAGGTCCGACTATTTCCGAGGGATAAGTAGGTGGTTTGGGTAGGGATGTGAGCACAGTGCACTGCAATATTGCCTTGGTCTGAACAAACAAAAAAGAGGGCCTATCAGTGGTATTTCAAAAATACATTGTCCTTACAATTTTAGATTGCACAGTCTAAGGTATTCCGTGATTTGTCAGCATCTCACCTTAAGTGTTTGATGACCTATTGCAGTTCTTCACATCTTTCTTTAGGTTTCAGTCTTTGGTCACTTATCTTTTATTTAAATAAACTAATTTTGGGGGATTTCTGTATTCCATCAATGGTCTTTACAGATGTTCTCCATCTTTGTCCTGCAGTTTACCTTCATGGAAAAGGTACTTGCTAATGTCTGTGGATCTACATACTGATCTCAGCAGTCGCTAATTGTCTGTGGATCTACTACTCATCTCAGCAGTCATCTGTTCTTTTTTGGCCTTTTACTGTCAAGCCTTTTGCCCTTTCAGTTCCCTGCATCAAGAAATACAGACCTAAGAAATGCCTTGAGGGGATATCAAGATACCATTTCCCCAGCACAAGTGACTTTATTATTTAACCTCTCTTTTCCACAAAAAGAAGGGTAATACTAGTCTATGTTTGTGCAGCTGATTATCCCGGAATTTGCATATGTCTCTGTGCAAGATACCTTATTTTATTGTGTGTTATTTCTCCAAGTTGAAAATATACTTTTAAATTTTAATCATCATCTTCAGCATGCTTGCAGAGCCCCACAGATTTATGTCATCTTCAAAAACCAGAGCATGTCCATGGAGGCATGAAGCATTATCAAAAGCAGGCAGACCTTTTCAGAGCCTTACTGGACACAACCTTGCATTTTCACGAGCCACCGTCAACCAGTGTGTGGTTATCCAAATGAAGGTGGATCTGCCATTTAGCAATTTTTTCTAGACCAGTTTCCCTAGCGTGTTTGCAAAAAATCTTACTGTGTATCTGTTACTTAAGTGAATAAATTACTACTGTTACTCTTTGTGAGCTTTATGAGATATGATCACAAATAAGCATCTATTTGCAGAGATTTTAATTATGAGTCTGATTCTCAGGCTCCCTCACGCCCAGTCAAGCTTTCCAGATTATTTCTCTTTGATACTGGCAACTCAGATTGTTCAGTACTCTAAACTCTTAATTCCATTATGACAATTGAGTTCTACCAGTTTAAAACACAGTATCTATTTTAGTACCTAAAACCAGTATGTATTTCACCTACACAATGCCACCATCAGAATGACAGGACCAACTCTAGTATTAAAAGGGAGGATTAGAGAAATAAAATAATCTTACAGCTAAGACACAGGAGAGATTTACAAGACAGATATTCAATTCCTGCCTTTCAGGCAAGTTACAAAGGCATCATTTACATTAGACCAAAAATGAACAAACAACTGCCAATTCCACTTACATGTGAGACACTGAAACATCAATGACGTGAAGCACACTAAAACAGTGCCAGGCTGAAGCTGTCCTGGCATACTTCAGGCCATTCACAAAGAACTTTCACTTAATAGCTAAAAGCTTTCTTCAAACATTGCAACAGAAGAAACTAAAAAGCTTCTCTCTGCAAAGAGAGGGAAGAAGATTCTGCAATACAAAGTTTCTAGTCGACAAGCATTGCTGTCACTCATTGCTAGATTATAAACAGCCACATAAAAAGGTCCCTCAAACTTTTTGCTGCAAGAATTTTTAACTAGAGATTGAAAAGTTGGAATTGTTCATTCTCACATGTATTTTAGAGAGTTATCAGAGTACAAAATCACATAAAAAACCCCAGTGGAATTTTCTACCACGAATTAGTCTTTATTGGTACTTAATACAAAACTTTTATAATGCAAACTGTAGCGAGGGCAGTTAAAATGACTATCTGAAAGTTTATTTCGTTTATAACATTAATATTTTTAATAACTACAATGAAGAAAAATATATTTATACAAGAAGAATAGCTGTTAGTAAGGCAAATCCCAAAGATGACCACTAATTCAGCTTTATTTATGGGGCTTAAGTTTTCAAATACTGTTCAAACCTGCGTTTCCAATGCTTTGAGACTCCTTCTAAAGTTCAACATATATTTTAAAACACAAAGCATGCTTTGAGAAAGAAGATTTTCTGGGGGAAAAAAGGAAAAACTCTAAATAAAACACAACTTTTAATTCAATGCGGATATGCTTTGGATTGTATTTAAGCATTGTTTAACACTGAAAAATTATTGTTAGCTTCCCTCCTCTCAAATTGTAGTTTATTAATTTGTTACTTACAAACAGATTTCCTAAAATTTTATCCTTTGCAAATTGCATACAGTACTCACAGAAGTTGTAAGTCTCAGCAGTGCCTATGAAATCGATCCAATACATAAAGGAAGAACGTAGAAAATCATAAAAGCAAAGTGGTGAAAAATTTCGAAGGATAGAAATTTGTTAGAATCATGAATCGGTGTTGATTCATGAAATATTTCAAGCTTCTTGGTTTGGGCTTCTATGGAATGGTTCATAGGATTCAACTGAACTAATCCTCATTTCCCAGTAGGCTTCTGGAGGCGTTGGAGATGGAAACCTGCTTTCAAATGCAGCTAGCGTAACTAGGACACAGTTCCCAGCTCTCTGCAGGAGGCTTGAATACCCCAGGGATTCTGGGGACAGACACCTGCAAAGGGACATAGAAAGAGCACCAATGCACAGAGCAATGGGAAAGGCTCCCAAAGAGCAGAATTCATTTTGGAAATTCCAGGGTCACTGTTTGAAAAATAAACAGCATAAAAAACAAGATGAGGGAAGTGCAGAAAACATGAAGAAGAACTAGAACAGCTGGTGGCAATTCTGGCTTAAAGAACAAACTCAATTTTTTCCCAAACATTCTAATTTGGTATTGGAATGGAAACACGGGGACAGACTGCATAGTCCCTCATTTATTTAATACAATTACTGATGCCAATAATTTTTTGCCAACTAGATATAACTGAACTTGCCTTCTTGACATGTTTTGTCCCGTGTTTTTCTTTTAAAAGGACGTTCCCCACAGAAAGAGAAAACTTCAGCCTCAACCATTCCTGCTTGTTAGTCATAAATTAGCAGTATAGTTATATGCTAGACATAACTTTATTCTGAAATCTGTGTCACATAAGATGTGCATACATCGGTGTTCAGAGCAAAAGCAAACCAGTTTCCTTGTAAAAGAGTGATTTTTTTTTTTGTTCTTGTTGTGGGTGATGTCTAAATACAAAATCTTAAACATCTGATTGATGAAAACACCCCATAACTCAATACTACGTATTTATAGCAATATAAGGTCTGATACACTGAAGCATTATAGAGAAGACATGAGATGATTTTTAAATTCTTGTATAGCACCAGTTATTGTCACCGAATAAACATATTTTCTAGATGTAGTAGTGCTTTAAATTCTGATAAAACTGTAAGAAATATATGAGCTAATTATCATGAGTGTAAAATCTAAATTATAAGTAATCCACAAAAGCAACTTCAACAGTCTGATTGGCAACTATATAAAATTAATTTATTAAGTCATGTGATTAGCAAGTTTTGTGGAGATCTTTACATTAGTAAAGCTTATGCTACTTTAAATTTTACTGTCTTTCAAAGGCAAGGCGTGGCTTTAAGTGAATGGTAATTTTTAATTGAAAAAACCAAATAACTACTAATAAAAACAATTCTTTAAAATAAATGCTTGTAGATCAAATATGTGAAATTTATGTCTGAAGATAAGGTTATCATTAACATTCTTAAATCATTGTATTATATAAAGATAGGAGGTAAAGATTAAATGTTTTCACATTCGGCAATTTTTAGAGAAATAACAACACATTTTACGGCCGTAAGGGTAAGTCAGAACACTACAATTAATGACATGCTAAACCTACATAAGTAAATGAGAAAATAAATCATCTTAAAAATAGAACAAACACAAGAAAACTCTGCTGAGGACTGAGTTCTCCAGTTTTTAAACCAATAGGAGTACAAAAGTTAGTCTGGTATTAATATATGATTATGAAATTTAACTGAGGTATTTAATGGAAAGTACGGACATATCTTGTGTTTGACTGAGAAAAGTGAGAAGCAGGTGGCCTGTGACGTATATATTGCTGTTATTGACAAGAGAAAAGGAGAAGCTTTCCTCTTAAACATTGAAAAATCTACAATTTTACATGTGCACATGCATTTGTCAAATACAACAGCACGATTTGCAAAATACTAGAGATGTGCACATTCTCATTTCTTACACCATTATCTTCCTTCATCACTAAAACATGCCAAGATAGTTAATTCACATCTGCTCTTCACACCTCTCAAAACATTTTCAGTTTTTTAAACATAGTTCTAGCAAATCACTTTCAGGACAGAGCTCATTTGAGCTCTCTATTGCCCTTTCTCACTTACCTTCCAAAGCTACTCTTGCTCCCTCTGTAGAAATACCTATTTTGCACTAATTTATAGCCTTATATTTTGGCCTTGCATAAACCGGGTAGCTCAACAAAGTTTCTAGCAATAGCATCACATTCATTGCCATTTAGAAGGTCTTGTAAGTATAAGCTCTATAAATAGGTTAGCACCAAAGTTTTACAAGTTGCAGATCCAAATTTCACACAGTTATCTTCTATTTAATGCTGCTGGAGCACTGCAATCTGCAAAAGCAACCTCAGGAGCAAAAGCCATAATCAAATGTGCACAGAGACATAAGTACACACGTTCACAAAGTGATTCTTGTGCCAAATACAGAAAAAAAAAAAAAGCAACTTCACATTTACTGTTTTCACAAGGCCATAAGGGCAGAAGCAAAGCAGCAAAGTGGTAATATTTAGATTCAGATCTTACTTTCATTTGGAAACAGGTTAGTTCAATGACAGTAAAAACAAAACAAAAAAAAATTGCAGCGTGGAACTCCTCTCGGTCCTTAGAATGCTTGAAGAAAAAAGCCAAGTATTTAAGTCGATCATAGTTTTCACAATAACAACATAAAAGTAAGACACACCAACAGTCGAAGGATAGTGGAGGATCTGTGTCCCTGAATTATATGCACACTGTGACAGGATACAAGTGTACTATGTTTATATAAAATATATTCAACATCTAACAAACTATACTTGAACTCTTAGGCCAACTTTGCAACAGAGGCTGTAATTTAACTTATTTCCACAGTAATTTTTAGATATATCTTTGTGGGCTAATTTTTATGCTAAAGAACACTGACAAAATTAATCACCCTTTTCATCTATACTCTTTCTTTGCTTTTATCTTTATTTTTGTTCTTTTGATCTGTCATCCAGCTGCCAGGGATTCAAATCTCATTAGTCAGCATTTTAATAATTCCATGTTAGGAAATACAATCATTTCAACTTGAGATAGTATTTTAAGTCACTTTACTTAAGTATTTGCTTGGAAATCAGTCCATGAGATGAAATAAACTTAATCCAGCTTTACAATCTAGTTTGGAATAGAACAGATGAAGTGTAAATAATTACTGAAATGTTGCCTTCATTCTGCGCAGTGTGTCCTGAATTTTTCGAGAATGTTTTTCTGCTGGTATCTGATGGAAGTTGGCACAGTTGTCAGCTGCCAAGGCAGAAATGTCTGCATCTTTAAAACAAGTTATCTTTGTCTGAGGTAAGACTGCAGCTTGAAATCTGGTGTATATGTATAAGGATTCTCTTGAAATGCATGCACTTGGCTCACAACTTTTGCGATATTTCTTGAAAGAGAATATGGTAAAAAAGATTAGTTTGTTTTGCTACTGATTAAAAACCAAAAAACCCAACCTCCCTCCCCCAAACTTTAAAGGAAATTCAAAGGCATCTCTTCTATAGTGTATGTCCCTTTAGTTAGATGTCAAAGTGACTGAAACTAAACTGCTAATTGTGAAATGTTCCATTAGCTCTCGTTATCTCATGAGACAAAATTCTATTTTATAGAGCTAGGTGACATACATAAACAATTAAAATAATTACCTAAGTTTAGTCCACTTGTGAGCTCCATTTGTCATTGTGAATCCTCCAGTTTCAAGTTGTTGGACGTGCATAGCCAAAACATGGGCTGATGGAATTGTTGGAAGTGTTTTGAATCTTTCTCCTTCCATCAAGCACAAGCTGTCACTTTTTAAAAACACCTAGTTTAAAAATGCACACAGATAAATCTTGTGTCAAGTATTGGGGCAGGTTTTACAAGAAGTTGTCCACTTCACGGGTTTAGCACTGCATAATTATTCATCATGAATATTACCTTTTGGTATTGAAGATGTAGACAACACTATGAATTGATCTGGTGGCAAATATTTTAAAGTACAGAAATAAAGTAAGTAACTTTAATCAAAACATACTTCATACATAATTTTTAATTGTTCTAAATCACAGCCAAATTACATTATAGAACTTCACTGTATGATTCAAAATTGGATAGATCAGTAAGGGAATGCTTTTCATAAAATAGACATTTAAGATTTTTCAAAACAGATTACAGCCACAAAGCTCCTGCAGAAATCATCAGAAAAAGTGTATCTAATATCCAAGCTTGCTTTGAAATGTCTTTCTTGATTTTTAGTCACACAGGATACATTTTTGAGAAATACTGAGACGAAAATTAATAAAAGCTCTCAGATCAAAAGTCAACAGTTTTAAATAGAATTAAAATCTCCTTCATAATACAAAGTAATAATTATGGCTTTCATCCTGCAGAGGCACCCATTTAAGCAGATCTTGCATTTTAGCCAACCCCAAAGAAGTATTTTTACATTAAAGACTTTATACGGTACCTCAACAGCCTTGAGTTCCTCCATTATTCCAGCTACTTTTGCAGGTAAAATTTTCCAGGCCTTACAATAAAACAAAATATATTTTTGTTTTTCACATTAATGTCCATATTGGAACAAGTAAGTAACTATTAAGTAAAATAGTTACAAAACAGAGTCCCAAACTTACTGGTAACTGTCGTACAATAAGATTTTCCAAGCCTGTTAGGATTTGCATTGCAGTAGCAAAATTTCTTTGTTCATAGCAGCATTTTGCTATAAGAAGAAATTTTGATAACAAGCTCACCTGCAGCTGAAAAAAAAATTAAGATATGCTATATATAGAGAAAAGATATATTAAATATATATAGTAAACCTACATAATGAAATTAAATGAGAAGGAAGAAGGAGACATGCATTCTCTTTTTGAATTTGTGATAAAAATTGTTGACTGTAGTAACATTATGTTCTAACACAAATTTTTCTCTTTTCTGTCACTGGGTTCAAGTCTGTTGTCTATTTTTCTGTCCTTGTTCAAGTCTGACATCTATTCTCCTCAGGCAACCCATTTCTTACATTATTAGGTTTTGACACCTGTTACTAGAAAACATCCAAGACATCCAAGATGCTTCTTGTGACAACAAACCATAGTGTTAACTGCCCACTCAACAGGTGTATTTCTGAATATTTCTTGCAGCTTTGCTACACAGAAACTCATATGCAGTAACAAACACATAACCGTTTAATAATTAATAATGCAATAAAACAGTCACTAACCTTAGATGTGTGACATGTTACAATTTCAGCAGCAACCCAGGTGCTGATACTGTCTGCATTTCTTAATAACTGTAGAAGGTACTGGTCTTGTATGCACTTCGACAGAAACAGATTACAGACTTTAGGTGAAACTGTCTCAGTAGAAACAGCTCTATGGAGAGAATGGAAAAAAAAAAGCAAAAATAATTTATGCTGACAGTATCTTTCCAAAGAAAAGTCTCAATTGCGAAGATGCCAACTTCTAACCATTTAAAATAATTTTGCAGTGCTTGCAGTCTTGATTTTATAATCTTTTTCAATGTACTTAGTGAGCTATGTTACTTTTTCTTCCTTATAATTGCAAGATAATTATATGTGATTACAAGACAGGCACACGCATTATAGATCTCTGTACACAAAGATAACTTCACCACTTGTTACTGAATAAAACAAACCATCCAATCTGACACAAAATAACAGCCAGAAATCCAAACGCATCAAAAACTGTAGCCACGTAAGAAACTGAGCTTGATACTTAGTGGCACCACACAGTTTGTTTCTCATGCCTGCACCCCAAATCAGTATAAACCAGCTGATTTAGCCTTTGCCATTTAACAACCTGTAAAAGATAAGCTGCTTTAGGTGTTCATTCCCTATCCTTAGACAGAAAAGTCTACCACAGGTAGTGCAATTAACAAGTACTAATTAGAAGCTAGCTGAATCCACTGAGTATGAAAGAAGTAGATCATAAATCAAACATAATTAGGTCCATGTGGTTAGGTGAAAACATTAATTACCTTTGAGCAAGTAATTTAAATAGGTTGGTAACCACTCTAATAACTAAAGAAAAATTCTTATGTATCTGTGAACACTGATACTTCATCTGTCTGACAGTACAAAATGAAGATTGCACAGAGAGGTTGTGGAGTCTCCATCCACATTCAGAACCCAGCTGCACATGATCCTGGGCAACCTGCTCCAGCTGACGTTACTCAAGGCAGAGGGGTTGGACTACAAAATCTTGAGAGGTCTTTTCCAACCTCATCTATTCTGTGATTCTGTAATGGTCACTGAGATTTTATATACATACACACAAGCATTATCAAATAGTTCAGAAATCATTACAATTTTTTCCAACAAAAATAAAACCTCTGAAGCAAGCCCCCTAACCCAAGTCTTCAGAAATATTTTGGCCTGACCCACTTTAAATTTCAAAGAAATCACCTTGCAGATGTGATCTACCACATACACATACGTGCATAGGTACAGATACATACGCATGTACAAAATCTCTGAAATTAAAAAAATTATGTAAACAGACTATCTATTCTGTCAAAAGATATTTAAAATGTTTCTCTCATCCTGAGTGTATTAAAGGAGTAATATAGTAAGTTATTGTGCATCAACGGAATAGATGGGCTGTTAAAATAAGCAACTTACTTTTGGACAGCAACACATTTGTCTTTAACACCAAGTGCTCTTGAATTTAGAAAGTGTACTGGATGACATTTATGAAATACTTCCTAAACAAAAAGAGCAAGACATATCTGTTGTTAGATCTAGCAGTTTTCTAAAATGCTTGGGGATAAAAATGACAGAACTTTTCCCTCCCTCCTCCGCCTTCGGCAAATTTATCAGAGGGATCACAGCCTAAGAATAGAATTAACCATTCTAAATTTTACTGTAGAGATTTCAAGAAAAAAACAGATTATTTTAATTCAAGGTCTTATGAAGTTTGTTTGAAGCTTATTGAAGTTTATTGAAATAAGCTTGCAATAAGGTTGAGAAATGGTAGAGAAAGTAAGCTGAACATAAAGTAAGAAGACAGATTATTTGTACTTCCAAGTAAACCTAGCCCTTTGTACCTGTTGCAGTAATGTCAGCTGACAACAAAGCTGTTGTGCACTGTATTCTATTAAGAGATATGGTCCTACTTCATCTGCTTTAGCAAAGGAGACTGGGAATTCTTCTGTAAAACTGCTATAGCATGGCTTTGGCAAAACTGATGAAATAGTGTGCAGTCGCTCTCTCTGATATTGTGTAATTGGTCCCATACCTTTGGAAAGCTTCCAGTTAAAGTTCTGTAGAAAAAAAAAAATGTAAATACATCTCCCCTTGATCTAACTTTCTAGAATGTTCTGTTAGAGAAACACCTTTGTGGGTGCAAAACTCTTCAGCGAATCTTCAAGGTTAGCCACATACTAATTGGTTTATTCAACATTGTTATTTTAAGCTAATATAGTAAACACAGTTGATGAGTCTGAGCAGGAGGTTACCAGGATCTCAATCAACAATTTAAACTTCTGTCTATTCAAGCTTGCTGCCACAAAATAGTTTATATTCTGAAGTTTCATATTTGATGTTTTACTTCTTACTATCTCTTTCTATTTCTTGTACTCTTTTTGGTGAGAATCAAACAGTGCTTTCCAAAGCAATATTTTTTTTTTTTCATTCTTTTCCCTTCTTCCACCTTCCAGTATCATTATGATGCAGTGACAATAAAAGAAGTCCATGTTTTCTCTATTCTGCTTGCCCTTTATTCGTTGAATTTCCATTATACTCCATGGAATTCTGCACCCTTATCAAGAGGCTGATTCTAAATTCAACATGCACATTATTGATACATTTGACTTCCATGCGTCATTTTTATCACTCTGCAGAGAGATCTTTTTTTTTCAGAAAAAGCCTACAGTATGCTCCAGCTTCTGGGGTTACTTTCACTAGCATACTATATGAACCAGTACATACAGACAAAAGTTCAGAAAAGTTTTTGCTACAATCTTTGGAGTTCAAGCAGAAAAAGTTTAGGCCTTAGATATTTTAAAAAGAAAATGTAAAATGCAAGTACTTAAATTTTACTATATCAAGGTGTAGACCCTAAGCTGGATACTCTAGTTTTTGTCAGAAAATAATATATAGAAAGGCGTTCCATATACTGCAGTCTGAAGAAAAGACATGCCTTTCTGGAAACATCTTCTGAGAGCTTTTTACATAGAGAATGTAATGTTTTTCTGTCCCCCTCGCCCTCCTCTTCACAGTTGTCCACACTGGAGCACTGATGAGCATTGTCAATTTTTCCAGCAGAAGCATCCTCAAGCAATGACAGCAAGCGCTCACCATAGCCATTTAATGGAGCAACCTGTAAATGCAAAACACATTAACAGAATATTGAACCCAACTTCCCATAAATTACAAGCAGGACGTAAGATTCATGTCTGTCTGAAAACCAGACATACTGAACATAGCTGTCAAAGATCACATTATTTTTCTTTTACTTTAATTGTTATTAGGACAGGTTTTTGTAATAACAATCTTACATATATCATAACTGACTTCAATTTACTTTTTTTCCTTAAAGCTTCTACTGAAATTCTGACTTACCTTGGAAGAAATAAATTCTTTCAGGGTACACAAAAGATCAGTATTTGTTGCAAAGTCTACACTATAGCAGTCTTCAATCCAAGCCTGCAGGATGTAGAAACTGCGGTTACATATTTTAGTAAGTGATGTGGAAGGATCCAGGCTTGCACTGGTGAGAAGAAAAAGGCACTTATTTCAGCAAAATTGATATTCAATTCCAATTTAAAAATAAGCATTGAAAAAACCACAAGTATTATTTGGTATTTACTGTACTAACTTAAACTCTTACGTTTCATGTCTCTAGAATCCATGGTTCTACAGAAACAAAGCTGTGGTTGTACTTACAATCCATCACAACAACTGGCAAATTAAGACTCAGTTTTAGAAGAAAAGTAGTAAGCGCATTGTCAAATATAGCACTTGCTCTAGTTTCACTTGTCAAGAGAGTTTTACAAAAACAAACATCAAAATGCAATTTAATTAAGCAGTTCTTTTCAGAAACAGCTATTTGCCATTGGGACTGGAAGTCAATTGGGCTTTGATAATGTTTTTCACAAGAAATTACTGTACCTGGATAAAGAGCTGCTGATTCTATCAAGAAGAAACTGTAAAAATTCTTCTTGTGTGCAGAAATAGCGAAATGTGTAGAGAAACTGCTGTACATAACCTTCTAAAAATGCGTTTCTGTGAAATACAAGAAAAACTTCAGACAAGCAAGAATACAATTTCTTCTTGCATTAGAGTACAGCAACAGCAAAAAAATCCACAAAATACCACAAATTAATAGTGATTTTAAATTCTCAAGCTCTACATAAAACCTTGATTCCTTTTTATGTTATTTTTACACATCAAATATTGTGATTGCCAACACTGAAAGCATAATCTGTTTTAAAAAAAGTTTACCTACTTGCAATTTTATCAAGAACCACATTGACATTTTTGTTATTAAGTTACATTCTAAATAGTATGGAAGAACATATTTAATTTTCTTTTTTTCTGTCATCTCCCTTGATATTGTTTTAAAAGATTCTTATTATAAACAACAGCATAAAAAGTAGATATTTTAAGCAAGGAAATATTTTCTGTAGCTCTAATTGGAGCAGTAGCTGCTTTAACAACAGAATATACTTATTATACACACATGAAAAATGACTACATTTTATTTTTTTTATATACATAAACACACACACTCTCAAGGTCTTAACACAGTCATGTCTCCTTGATGTCTTACAGCTAACCATGGAAGCTTGGGTTTAATGAATATGGAAGCTCTGATTCCAAAACAATTTGTTCACTTTGTGCAAAATATTAACTACCAGGAAAAGCAGCACTCAGGAAAGTAACTGGGTCTGAGGACGAGCTGGGAGAAGTAGCTGAGAGGAAGTTGCTCCTCCTACAGTGGCGAAATCTGATGGAGTCTCTCAGGCAGTTTCCATTCTTCATATTTGTCTTGGTTTTGTCTGGGACAGAGTCAGTTCTTCTTTTCAGCAGCTAGAAGAGCTCTGTGTTTTGGTTCTAGTTCAAGATTCATTATGAGAAGAAAGTCGATAGTGCACTGATGTTTATACTTGGCACTGAGACCTCAAGGACTTTTCAGCTTCTCATGTTTTTGCCAGTGTGCTGGCAACAACAGGCTGGTGGGGGAGCATGGCTGGGACAAAGAGCCCACAACTCCCCTTACGATTTGAACTTAGACTTAAGATTCACAGCTAAATCGGCCAATGAAGTATTCCATATCATGCAGTGTCATGCCCAGTATATGGATGAGGGCTGACCAGAAAGAAGGGCTTTTGCTCTTCTGGGGACTCTCCCTCTCAGACTCTGGAGTGCTCTCTCTCTCTTTCATTCTCTTTTTGGGCCTCTTGCTTGTCCAGGATTGCAGTGTTGGGACTTACCTGTTTTGAGATCGTTTACTGGGATGGGACAAGCGTTAGTCAGCAGGTCATGAGCAATTACACTGTGCATCACTTGTTTGTATGTATTATTATTATCATTACACACATATATATATTCCTATATTATTATTATTAAATTGTTCTTATTTCAACCCACGAGTCTGGTTCCCTTTTCCCTTTCAATTCTCTTCCCCATCCCCTGGGGGTGGGGGAAGGTGAGCAAGCGGCTTGGCATTTAGTTGCTGGCCAGGCTAAACCATGACAATATTATTACAGCTCAGGTACCTTAAAACAACACTGCACTCATCCTAGCTGAAGGTTAAAGGACATCTTTGTCCCCATTTAAGCCCTGAGATAAACCTGCATCTAGATCAGTCCCAAGGACTAGGGCAATAATCTGTAAAACAGAACCTATACGTTTTCACATCCAGACTCTATTTAGTAAGAATTATCAAATTATATGTTCTGACGAATTGTTATACTGCTGTCAGTAACGTAAAGTCTTGATTCCATGGCAACTATCAGAGCAAAACCTCAAATAAGGAAAGGCTAAAAAAGTTTAAAGTTAGTAGTTTCTGATTTATTACCAAATGCTTTGATTTTTAGTCAAATCCAAATTTAGACTGTCTTTTGCCATTTCCATGCCCATTTCTGTAAATAAGTGTTCACAGAAACAACACTAAACTTGATACGAGAGAGGAGAATTTATACAATATTGAGTAACTAGGATTTATCATGGAGACTACTTTTTCCTGAATTAGCAACTATGCCTCAACCCACTCCCAATCAAGGCTGTGCAAAATATACTATACCTAGAATACAAATAAGCCATTAAACCAAGCGGTGTACCAGCCTGCAGAACTCTCATTCCATTTTGATTATTACATTGGTGTTTCTCTGTATTATAGTAAAGAAGCAACGATGACTCATCCATAGGTGCCACATCCATGGTGTCAGTTCTCCCATTATGAATGACTGTAGGCAGCACACAGGATTCCACACCCCACTGCTCTGCATACATGATCTGCTCAAAGATGCAAAGCCATGAAAAAATAAAACATAGGAAAATAAAGAGAAAAATCCACACAAAACGCAGTCACCTCAACTTAAAGCCAAATTGCATTTCATACAATTGTTTTTTTCCTTTTTAAACAACACTAGTATCAATTGCTTTTAATAATTCTTTTACATCTCACTTAATTTGGCATTTTGACACAAAATATTGCACATTTCATACACTGACTTGATCAGACAACTACACTGATGCAGTAACAAAATGACAAATTCAGCACAAGCAAAATTAAGCCTGACTTGCCTGCACATATTTCTTCACCAGTTCAAGAAACTGTACTTTCGACTTCATCTCCTGTAGCTGTCCTCTCAATTTGGGTAACATTGACTTAGTTTCAGGACCTTCAGATTTAAAACATACAACATAAGAACGTCAATGATTCTGATTTATGGAAAAAGGCCCTTAAAATACTACATGCTCATTTCATCACTGTCAAGTTGCTGTAATCTTACCCTTGCTTCTTCTTTCTTTCTGCAATAGTTTCTGGTAAAACTTTATGGTCTTTCTGTAATTTTTTGTCTCCATCATTAGCAATTGTTCTAGCTCCTATTTAAAGAGAAGGATTCTGATGAGAATAGTAAATGCAAGGTTCTAGTAGGAAACTGAAGTTTTATAAGAGAATTATTTTGTACAAGAAATAGAATATCCAAACAGACAAGAATATGATATTAACTAGGAAAAACTACATTTCATACCTACGCTTATAGGTAAGATACAGCAGGTATCATCTGTCCCCAGAAAAGCATTAGTTATGCCACAGTTCTACAACTTAAGAACTGGAGCTGGTTTGTGTATGATGAGACCTCACTGAAGTTTGCCTGAATCCATTTATATAGATATGCCTTTAGTTATAATTGAACTTATCTTGTTGTTCTTAGCAGCATTTTTAGAAGTCACACTCAGAAGTAATCCAGAATTAAAAGTGATGGATTCCAGAATCAGTGCAGACCCCAGAAAGCTGTTAAGCAGCTGACCTATATTTGCAGCAAGAACTGAATGTTTGACTGAAAGCAATGGTTTCCAAACAAGTACAATTATGTTATATTATACAAGGTCAGAAGGCAGATAGGAGAGCTGCTCGTTAAATAAAGGACATATCAATTTTTAAGTTCAGCTTACATATTTTATATTTATGCATTTTACATAATTGAAAAAATAAACTAAATTTCTGTATAATTATCTAACTTAGAGCAATGGATAAAACAAAATAATATAAAATTCTCAATAATATAAAATTTAATGTAAACATTTATATTTGTTTGCATATCAAAGGTTTAATTATTTTACCAACCAATGAAAATGGGCCATTCACTTTGGGTTCAGCTTCTGATTTATTATGAAACAACAAACATGATGTGTTGTGCTTTATAGAAACAGTGGCTTTTGCACTTGGGTCCTAAGCTAACTACCAGTGGCCCAGTTACATGAAACAGCATTTTAAATGGAGTAAGTTCACTGAATGCCACAGACAGAACTCCCACAAGCAGTGATCAGAAAACACATAGCTTAGAGCTAACATATCAAACAACAGATTGGTAAATAGGTTAGCTTTAATGGGATGGACTTACTAGAAATTAATTTGAGTTTGACAAAACCTGTCACTGTTTTTCAGAAAAGCTCAAAAGGTTTAACAACATAGTTCATTAGCAGCAAGAGTCACAAAAAGCCCTGTGGATTTTTAAAAGACTTACCACTACATAGGCATCACATAGAGGATAGTGAAAGCACAGAAAAGCTAGTATCCGGATTCTGAATTGGAAACTGCTTGCTTTTCCTTAAAGGTTTGGTTTTGTTTCACCAATTAAAGTGAGATCAAGTTGATTAAGAGAGGATAGTAAATGCACAGAAAGGGAATCAGAAAGAGTGGTCATTTTCTGACATCTGGAATCCTATGGACAGAAGTGGTTTGTCCCCTAAATAATTTCAGGTGAGTAGCAATGAAGTCAGCAGCAAATTCCCAGTCTATTCCACAATATCTTCCATATTAAGTAGGTCTAGAATATAAACACTTTTGATGAAGCTATACATTCAATTGTTCTGCTGCCTCTGAAGTATGTTTAAGTTGTCAGGACATTTTTCTATAGAACATCCCTTAGTCTAGGGAAGAAAGTAATGATAGAGTGATTCTGTTTATTTGGGAAAATTGCAAATTCCAATCTGTCCTTGAAGCGTTTTTTAAATGCTCAAAAGTGGCTCCACCAAAGGATGCAGAATATTGGCAGAAGGAAAAGAGAAAAGGAATGGGAAAGGGAAAACTGTGGCTGGAACATGCAAAATTTGCACTAGAAACCTCCTAGTCACAGCTTGGGTGGACTGAAGTTTGGTGGAGAGTCTTCCAAGTAGCTTACAAGATCTGAGGGATAACTGAAACCTAGTGTGGGCAAAGGGGAAAAGGGCAAAAGGTAAGGACAAAGGCTTGGGGCTGCAAGAGCATTGCACCCAGTTTATTAGACTACAGAAAAAAAGCTGCTCTTTTTGTGAGGGCAGACTTGGACGTTGTCCCAGAGAAACTGCAGCCCTGGTGGCTGCCTCCTTTTCTTGCGCTGCTGCAACAAGTTGGTTGGGTTTCCCTGGATGCTCTCTGTATGAAGGTGCAAAATCAGCAGCTCCTGGACGACAGGTGATGTGAGGCAGGGGACATACACTTAGAAAAGTTAGTCATTAGGCAAGCAAATGTAGATTAACCTTTGCTGACCTTAAGAATGGCAATGAACCATCTGATAAGCACCTACGCAGCAAAGCATTAATTATTTTAATGACATTTAAAGTGTCACTTTGATCCATAAATATTTTATTTTTTATGCTACCTATTTCACCTTCCTTCCAACCAGAAGAGTACCTATTACCATTTTTTTAAAAATCATAAAAGCTTGATTAATCCTACTGTTATTACTGTTCATCACATAACAAATGTTTTACTTTTTGCATGTTATTAAATCACAACCTATCTAAGCTGCAGACAATATCCAACAGGTTCCAGTAGAAAACTAGAAAAGTTAATTATTTGTATGGCAGAATATCTAATTCTGTCATAAATATAATCATAATGTCCTCAAACCTATTTACAGGTACACAAAATTTAAAAGAGACAAAATAAATATAATTGCATTTAGTTTTAGAAGGTGAATAAAGAAACATTTGAGTCATATGAATACTTTCATTGGAGAGGTAAGTGTATTATTGAGATGTACATCTCCAAAACTGCAATTTGTTGTTTGGTGAGACTCTCAATTCAGTACTCGGTTCCAGTCGTAGACTAGACTTGAACCGACCAAGCTGACCTATCCCTATGAAAGGATCGTGCCACTAAATCAGGACAAATGTAGTCAAGCTCAAATGTCTATCTTTAAACATTCACTCCTTGAAATAGCAACTCCTAAACACTGCTTTAGCACACTGTACAGCAAAGCCGTAGAATCAGCTCAACTTTATTGCTGACTTTTTAAAAATCTGTCAGAGACCTGAGGCAAAAAGTAGGTTGATGCAATCCTTACCAGACAACGAAAACGAGACTATAGCTAATCAAGGAACTGGTTTCTGAAATAAAACTGATTAACAGATGATTTAAACAAGGAAGGACAGGGTGGAGGCAAACAGCTCTACCTTGCAAGAGAGGCACAACTTTACTCCAGCAACTCAAACCACCTTCCTGCTTGAAACAGCCATTTACAAGCCTTACTTTGGACTTCGTAGTTGTCCTGGACTGGATATGGGACACATTTTCTCCACTAGGTTTTACAGTGAGAAGTTGGCAGCTACAATAATTAACTTTTCTGAGCTGCTACTTTGGCAGAAAACTCATGTTAATTTTCACATTGAGCCTATTTTTATTCTCTCAGTCTTTTGGTTCAGAGAGTGCATAATTCCCTTGAAATTTGAATAGCTCTTATTAATTGTTTACACATTAACAGTGTTAATACCTCGTAAATGCCAATGATTAACGACCACATTTGTTTTCTAAATAACATATACTCCAAGTATAACACATGTAAAGGTTCATATTATTGAATAAAACTGGCTGAAAACACTTTGCTGTACAAATAAAGCTGCTGGCTACATCCAAGCACAACAATACACAAGGACTTATAAATATTAAGTCCTACCTCTATCAACAGTAGCAGCAACATCTGTATTGTTCAAAATGAGATATGAACTGGTCTTTGTCAGCTGCTGGTATAAAGATTAAAATCGGGCTATACATTTTCACAGCTTATTTGTAGTGTTTGGTTTGATGAATTGGGCAGCAGAGACAGCAGAAAGAAGCTGGGCAGAGCTGCTTATCATCTACGTTTTGATAATTGACTGCCTTACAGCTAAGAATCATCGTCTCCTGACTGCTGCAATAGCAGAAAAATAAATTCCAGTTTCATATTTTTTCTCTTTCTTCTATATATTGACCAGTTAAAACGCGCAACACTTCATCTTGTTTCAAAGATATTGCCACTAGTTTATTTCAGAAATTGCCATGACTGGAGAGTTTGGAAAAACGGGAGGATTTTAGGAAGGCTTTCTTTGCTCAGGTTAAATGTTCAAGATTGCAGCAACTGGAGCATTATGATTCTGTAAGTTTTTATTTTAAACACATTTGAAGGAAGCTGAGTTTCACAAAAGTCAGTGTTGTAGTAATGCCAGCAGAAAAATTACAGTTATTGATGCTGCAGTAGTGAAAGAAATCAAAATAGTCACGAGATCAAAAAGTAACTGATATGTTGAAGTATCTTTTGTTGAATTTGTAGTGACAAGACACTTCAAAATAATTTTTAATAAAAAATACAAATACTATACGATATTATTAAAAATATTTTTAAGATTATAATCCTGAATATTTTAGTATACCAAGACTTTTATATATAAAGTGTACAATAGAGAATATATGTACCTGCACATACATGCTTTTTTGTGAAAATTAACTTTTCTTTCGCAATGCATTTGAAACATTTCTGTGCTGTACAAGAGTATTTAATCTTCCGTTAACCTTCCTCTCTGAAGAAAATGGTGGAATATAAACTGAATTTGACTTCATAATTGAAGATGACAGTTTATAATTGTATTCCTTGTAACTTGTACACAAAGATCTTTCACAAATTAGTAAAGACTATTTATATACCATACCAAGCTTCTATTGTCTGCAAATAATTATTTTATTCTTGTTTGTCCACCTGGCCTCATATGCAGTCCAGATGACATACATTATTTCGGCATTACTGGGACAGAATAAGATTAGAGCCTAATTTTTGTCCAGCTATTCAGATTTCACACTAATTTCAGATAACACAAGGAAGATTAGTTCACTTATCCTCAGAGTAGAATGCATTTTTTCACTATTGGAATGTGTGTTCTCTTGCTCTCTAAATGAACTGTTTACTAATTGCTAAACTGAATGAATTGCACTTTGTATCAATAGTAATCTTCCTCCAGTACAATGTACTGGGCACGAACACAATATAATTTTCTACAGAGATACCTCATGACTATTTTCACCCCAGTCTCCTGTATGATTGTCGGGTTAGCCAAGTTCTTATGCATTTATACATACAGTAGCAACGTATAATAGTATGCATCAATTTCATAAGCAAATTTCAAAGCAGAATGTCAGCAACATAAATCTTGCTCCGGCAGGGGGATTGGACTAGAGGATCCTTTGAGGTCCCTTCCAATCCCTAACATTCTGTGATTCTGTGATTTTTATTGTATGCCTGTTAAATAGGGAAAACAATTGCCAAGAATTCAGAAGATAATTCATCCTTTTGAATCAAACTAAATTGCTGAATAGTCTGTAAAATCTTGAAGTAAAAAAGACTTTCTGTTGAAACAGAAAAATGTATTTAGATGCTTATGAAAACTTTTTACTTGTGAACATCTGTTCTTCAGTCAAGAATTAGTGCTTCAAATAAGGGAGATTATGCAAGCCCATTTTTCTCTAAGTGGCAAGTTTACGTAGGATTAAACAGCCCTATAGGATTAGAAATAGGAATTTTTGAGTAGATGGAAATTTTTGAGAGTGACTATATTGAAAATTTTTTTCTTTTTTAAAAAATGTTTATGTATTTATTTTTACATAAACCAATAGTAGGTCAAGTTTCTTGTGCTATTTTCTCCTATAGACTTACATCTGAACATTAAAGAGCAAAAAAAAGTAGAACATCCTTAGCGATTCAGGCTTTAACTTGCCTAGTAACAGAAATAGTTATGTTTTTTTACTGAAAACTGAAGTGAGGTCACAGTGCTTAAAAAAAATGAATGTAAATAGATCCTTTGGGATTTAAGCTGGCTACCTGGAAACAAAGAAGTCTAGATCATGTTCTCAGGTGTTCAGCTCTACTTTGTTGAGCTCACTTTAAAAATAAAGCAACAAATGCAACTAACTGTCCACAGCAAGGAAATCCACAAAGGCAGTGCAAACCCTGATTCATCTTTGTTAAAAATGTATCCGGCAGAAAAGATAGGGATACACAAACTAGACAAGGAGGACCTCCTGAGGGCTTGTGATACACACCAGTCACAGCCATTCTTAGGTATTTTCTATATGATTACCACCACGTGGTTGGCGCATATGCAGACAGTACTTTTCCAGTCAACTTCAGAAAGAGAAGATGGGTCAGTGACTACCAAGTTCATGTCAGTGCTCTTTATTTTGGAATACTACCCTTACCATGCTTTATTGATAAGACATCACAAATTTTGAGGATTTTAGAACACTTAAGAGTCAGTATTCAAAGGAAGAAAGGGAGTTTCAACTCACTATAATACAATAAATATTATCATACTTTTAACCAGCAAGTAAAGAGGTATCTTAATGATTTTAAATCAATGTACTCACCACTTTTTTAGCATCTATATTTTGTGACTCACTTGATTTCTGTTTTCCAAGGTTTTTCATGTAACAATGAACTTCTGAATCAAAACATTCAGCTCCATAAAATGCACTGCTCCAACCAGGACTACAGCTGTGAAAGTCAGGTAGATTGGGAGACACAAAGCAGCTGTTTCCAGCTATCTTTATTATGGTCTCTTCCTCTGGCTCTATATTTTCTTCTGCAAAGCCTGGACCAATACAACAGCCGTTGCTTTGTAAACATTGCCCCTTTTTTTCTATAGGGATAGTATTCTGCAGCCTCAAATCTTTTTTGAAATTATCCGAAGGTGACTCATCAAAATCCATTTCAGCTAATGATGTATTTATCATAGGCTCAGCCTTCACATCAAAGGTTGCTTCCCCTTCTCCTAAAGAAGGTGTATGGGGACGAAAGAAATAATGGTCATGTGCTGTGATGCATGCTTCGTTGAACTTAAACACTGCACACACAAAATACAGTTATGAGACTACCTACGCCCCCCAACAGTAGCACTAGATGCTTATTTTGTCTTTGTGCTTTCTTTTAGAATCATAGAATCATAGAATCGTTAGGGCTGGAAGGGACCTTCAAAGGTCATCTAGTCCAACCCCCCTGCAAGGAACAGGGATATCTCCAACTAGATCAGGTTGTTATTTTTCTCAAATAAACATTGTAAAATGATCAAGGTTAAAGACATTTCAGAACTAATAAGCTTTGCTCAATATATTTCTGAAAACGAGAAATATGTTCTGTGCATATACAACAAGTATTTCAACAAAGTATAGTACAGAAGCTTTAAAACAAAAGTTAAACATGTCAGACCAGTGCACACATTAGTAAAAAGCTTAGCTCTTGAGATTTTTTTCATCCACAAGTCTTGAAGCTTGTATTCCATATATAGAGGGCAAGAATACTTCATAAAGCCAAAGGGGACACAGACGTTAAACTTTCTACTCCTGTAGGACTCACTCTCTTGAGCTATGGTGGGACTTCTTTGCAGTTGTAACGGCTACTATCAACCTTGAGGGACTGAGGCGACAGTCAAAGATTGGTATGATGCTGACAGGAGCTTTTACACCTGCCAGAAGTCTCTCTCGCTTTTCACTTGAGCAACCCTCCATGGCTTAGATATGCCACCTTGGACTCAAATGGACCTAAATTACTGGTGCAAAGAAATCACATAGCCCATGGGAAAGTCTGGCTCTACATCTGCAATAAGTCTAAGCCAAAATTGAAAACTGTAACATAGAATGACAGTAGCCAAGTGCAAACTTATAAACTTACGTTTTGCCATAAAAGTTTACAATGTAGGGGTACAAGTTGTTCTGTAAAGAACACAGTTTAACTTTGCTTAAAACAGAGAAATAACTAAGCTTACATGCTGAAACTCGGCTAAACTATCTTAAAAAAATTAAGTATTGATATAACAGCAATCAAATACAAGCTGTCCATGAACACACCAAGCCTAGAAAGGGTAATGGTTTTGTTGTAATAATGGGATTTACCAGTCCCACCTCAGTTTTGAATTCAGTTACTGAAAGATGGAGTATTTTCTAAACCTTCAATCACAAAACATGCCAGGAAAAAATGTAAAACCCACTACAAATAAACAATCCACTAATATAACCTCAATGACTGCCCTGAAGTGGTGTCCTGTAACCAAGTTTGTGATCAAAAGGCAAAACTATCTTGACTAACAAATCATTTGACCCACTGTTCATTTTGCTATCTATCTTTAAAAAGGCACTTCAGTGGATACAATATGGAAGTGGAGGAATTCCTAGGAGAGAGATAAAGACTCTTCTTTCTTACCTGTTTGTGAAAACCCTTTTATTGAACAGTTAAAAAGGTCCATTTAAATCTAAAAGCAATTCAGTTTCTAGATTTCTGTACAATTCTCTTCCCCAGAATTTGTAAATTATTTTATTGACAATACCATTTTTTTATTTAAAATACATTTTATTTATTTTACTGCCTAGTTTTGTTTTAATTCTGATAAGTGAACAAAGAAGGACCAGATCTGCTGCACAGTCATCCTTCAATCAATCTTCCAACTTCTTCAGTAAGACCTAAGGAGTCATAAGCATTTTCTAAACCTGTCCTCTCTGCCTAGCTAAATTTGCTGTGTTGGGTGGAGCTGACTCAGTATGCCTCTTCCCCTTCCCTCTCCCTACTTCAAAGCATGCCACTAGAACATCTACTGGATGAACACAAGAAAACCACATGTAGCAGTTAAGATTTGGGGAGTTTTCCAACAGACACATCTGTGTAAATAAAAGTAAATGAAACAGGCTCCCCACTCAATGACATGTGGTCATTTGTAAGCTTCATATAAAAGACAACAGGTCCCCAAGGCACTGATAATGTTCTAAGTGCTAAGGTGAGTGTTTTCCTGAAGACACACTCAAAAGTGCTAATCTCTCAAACCTTGTATCATTGATAGATTCGTAGCACACAAAGATCTAGAAACACGAATTTTCTTCTCACCCTCTATCTGATCACTGCTTGCCAAAAAACTATCAGATTTCTTCAGATCTTGGAATACCGTGCCACACTTTGAATCATCTGTTCCAGTTATGCTGAAAATACAAGATGATTAGGGAAAATTACTGTTTCATATACTTTTATATTTGTATCATTAAAATCAGATCTTACAAATGACTCCACCATGTAAGTGAAGGGTTTCTTAGCATTTATCTACCTCCTGAAATTTGCATGATCAGCTTCAGTTGTTATTTTACAAGAAAAAAATAATGTTCAAATTGACATTAAAGCACACTTAGTAAGATACAGAGATTTTCCTTTACACCATTTGGCAAAAATCCAATAGAAGTATCAGAACACATACAGACAGAAGGCTAACTACAGGCATAACTTAGACTGCAAATTACTGTAATGGGTTTTTTACTCAGGATTCAACCTCTGGATAACAGTCTTACTCTAAAGTCATCTCTAATAACAATAATAATAATTTCAAGTCAAAGAAGGTAACAATTAACAACTGCTATATTCTTTGTCTAAAGAACGTTAAGTAAGCAGTGTCTCAGAGATATTCTGAGGCAGTTCTTGAGTGCAATCTAAAGGCTAGACATGTATTTTTATACTGGATAATAAATGATGATTTTCTTCTCACTCCCACTTTCAAAAACTTTACTTTGCAGCAAAAGTTCATATAGAGGATGACCTCTTCATATGTGTCAGTTATTCAGCTGCAACAGCTCAAGTTTCTCCTATCATAACATTCAACTCTGGAGAATTAAGAGCCTAACCTCCAACCAGTTTTCAATGGCTCCTTAAATATCCCAATACAAATGGGAAATAGGCTAGCATGTCAGGGTCTAATATCTGGAAGTTGTAGTCTATTCTCTGAAACTTGCTGCAGGGATAATACATCTTTTAACACTGAAGTTTTTCTAGATCGTATCTACCAAGCTTCTTTGTCAAAACTTCCAATTTGTAGTTCCAGACCACAAAAGACAAAGAAAACATACATAACTTCCACCTACAAATTGATTGCTGTTTACAATGGCCTTCAGTAAGAAGTTTTTACAAGTATGCTACATTTGGAGGCTGCAGTAAAACAAAAAAGTTTTTTATTATTTTTCAGGTAAATATGTCATTGAAGATGAAATAGCAAAAATGAGAAATCAATCTGTTGTTTTCTCACTTAACAGGCTACTTACAAAAGATTGCCAGGAGGAACATTGAGTCAAACTAAATCAGTTAAGTAAACCATATCTAGCAAAGCTAAACTAATTTCCTTGTTCTTAGGTGTAAACAGAAAAAAAGGATGTATAAAGAACTAAACCCAAACAAAATAAGCAAACTGAACAGTAAGAACAACATATTTCAGTTCTGATTGAACAGCCTCTTTCTAACAAGACTATGAAGCTCTCCATCAATGGTTGAAAACAATATTCATCAGATTTACGTTTCCATTATTCAGCTATCCTAAGATGGAGGTATAGACAAGTTTAAAAGAAAATATTTTCTGCTAAGCCATTAAACACTATTTGCTATGGGGAAGGCCTTGAAGTATCTCATAGACTGAGAAATAAACAGTTGACAGGAAACAAGTAAAGATACCTGAAGAGAAGCAGCATATCCTTTCCTCCTTTTAGGAAGTAGGGCAAAAAGCATTAAATTAAACCGTAAGAAGGAAAAAGTTCAAAAACACTTACCATAAATGTGAAGGTCTTTCTCCATTCACTACCTGATAGAGATTCTCCAGTAATTTTTCATCCCAGTAGAGGTCACAAAACTTCTCACAAATTGTGTTAGAGAACATATCAAACTTAATTTCTTTTAAGTTTAAAATGAAGTTACCTTATTTAAAAAAACAAAAAACAAACAAACAAAAAAAAGAGAGAAAAAAGACATTACTTACAATATTCTTACACATCGATGATAATATACAGAAGAAAATGTACATACCCATATCGAAAACTTCAACTCCATTCTCTAGATAGCCATCAAATGCAAACTCCTCTTGTATAAGATGAACCACTTTCTGTAGTAAAAAGTCACTTGTGCTGTTCTGCTGGGTCAGGACTTCAACATCAAAGAGCTGAGAATTGTCTTCATTCACTGAGGAACACGGTGTGTGTTCTTCAGTGAAAATGCTGTCTGCACCGGTAGCACACTCAATATCTTGGCAGTTGGTCTGAATAACTGGGTTACTTTTATCAAACTTATTCTGTGTACTAGTAGTCTCGCAGTTTTGCACTTTGCAAAGGGAGGCATCATTTTCTGTTTGCGTGCTCATTTTACAACTTGCAATAGTACTTGTTAGTAGCACTGGCAAACTATGATAGCAATCATAAGCAATTCTTGAACGAAGAGGTTTATTTGGTATTTGCTCTGATACAGCTAAATGTACTGGCACAAATGTCAAAACTCTTTTCTCTGAGTCCTGTTTGAGAATGATGTTATTTATATGAAGAAAATTAGGAGATGTAGGGCAAGCTAAGGAGCTTGAAGGAACCTCAGATAAAGTGCTCTTTTCCTGTAGAATATGTGAGGAATCAGATGGTGATGGTAATGTGACTACAGAAGTAAATGCATTGCCTGACTTTTGCTCTTCTGAAGATATGTGAGATGAGTGGCCTGGAACTTGTAAATCACACTCAGGTATTTCAGGTGCAGTTTCAACATCTGTGTCCTCAGTAGCATAGCTTTTAGAGTCTTTACTATGTCCTGGTTTCTCGTGGTTGATGTGTTTTTCAGAAACTGGTGTGTGAACTTCTCTGAAACGGAACACATTTTTTTTTTTTAAGGACAATTGCAATATATTTAACAAAGAAGTTTTAGGTTTAACTTATTCTGCTTTAGGATATACTAACTTTGTTACATTTGCATTTTGTTGCAGAATAATAGGCTTAAAGTGAGTTGCAGGAGAGGTAAATGCAACAGGTAAAGTAGCTTTCTCACGATTTGGAGAAGTCTGGCATGGTACTGGTCCTTTCACTGCTACAAGTTTACTTTCACTGGTAATAGGCACAAATCCTAAAAACAAAAACACAGTCAGAAAAGTGAACAATACGTAAAATATAAATGCAAGGTAAATAACAATAAATTTAAATAGAAAAAAATCTTACATGGAGAACTGATCTAGAGAATATTAAAAAAATGTAAGCGTCAAAGAGTTTGATTGCTTACCTAGACTTGACTCTGAAGGGTACAGTTCATGGCTTTCATCTTTAAATTCAAAAGCAACATGATGAGAAAAGATTACTTCTTCCTCAACAGCCTGGCAATAAAAATTAAAGTCCAAACTGAATTTATTAGCATTTTCTTTTTTTTTTTTAAAAATTCTGCTCAGCACATTACTTCAAAAAAAAAAAACCCACTATCTAGCTCCAAAACCTAGAGTTTTAGGATTTTCAATTTCTGTAATCCGCAAAGCAGCAACCTAGTCATGCCAAGGTGGAGATTTAAAACAAATGACACAAGAAACTCTAAGGACTGGTAGAACTGTTTGGAAATCTTGATAAGCCTCAGTTTCAAATCAGAACTTCTAGGTAATCAAAGTTTTGAACAAAGTCAGTTTCATGGATTGACCAAACACTGAGTCCATTACATATTAATGTCTTCCATTCAGATAAGAGTGGTGGTAAATGAAAGAGAGATTATTAAATTAAGTCACTGGTTCTTCTTATTTCTGAGCTCTCACTCATGTAGATTGTGGAGTCAGGGCACCAAAATTTGCAGAGTGAGCATTCCAACAGTAAGACGTACAAAAAAAAAGCAATACTTAAAGACTACTTAATTTTTTTTTTTTTTTAAAAAAAGAGAACAAATTTAACTATACTTGCAGGGACCAAAAATCTGACTGGAATATAATTTATAGAATTAATTGAAAAAACATATAGAATTAAAAAAGGTGGTACTCCTACCTTAAAGACAGATTTATTCAACAATGCCAAAATATTTTTGCTGTTTATACCTTGTTCAAGTAAATAATGACTACATGTCTAGGGGGAAAAAAAATTCAGTCAGTAAATAAGTTTTCAATCAAGGTATTCTTGGACAAGGACAAAGGAAGGACAGCCAATTAGACGGAATCTAAGTTTAGGAAGTCTTATGAACCCATTCCAAGTACCTTATTGACAATTTCAATATAAATTAAAAACACACCCCTCTGTGTCCCTAGAGTTTAAAAAACAAACCCCAAAGTGACTGGTTATAATTTAATTAGATATCAGTCTATTACCAAAAATAAATTAATATTTTGATATTCAAATCACTAAAATGAGACTTTAGCACACATAAATTTTACATAAAATTGCTTTAATCTAGTAACCTTAATTGCATCAGCTAGAGAAGGTCTTTCTTCAGGGTTTTTTCTTGCCATATCCAGAAGAAGTTTTTTAAATTTTCTTGGTAATGCTAGTTTGTGACTTGGTGGAACACTGTGTTTTGCAGCCATCCACAAAACTGCAGCAACACCGTAAATGCAGACCTATTGGTATAACATAAAAGACAGGAAAGATGTAAACAGACTAAAACAAGCTTTCACTTTGAAACCAGTTTAATCAAATTATCCAAAAATTCCCCTCATTTGATGTAAAAAAAAAAAAATGACTAGAGCTTCCAAAGTACAGATCGCATTTGGCTTTTGAAGATGCTGATAAAAATCCCAGTTCATTTCAAAAACTAGCTGTTACACACGCAGCGCCAATAATAGCAGCTAAGTTACTACTGTTGGAGCAACAGATGTAACTTGTCTCATCCTTTGTCTAGGAAATTACTTAGGAAAAAGTATTTTTAGAACCATTTTTAAGAATTCCTTTATCGTGTAAAAACTTAGATTGCTGCAAGCCTTCGAGTTCTACCATAAAACCTGGCCAGCCACAATTTACTTAAAAAGAGTCATGACAATTCAGGAAGTAAAGGGCATGCAGTAATTACAAGCTAGCCAGTACAAGTCATGTTTTACAGAGATTACAGCTATCAGAAGACTGAGGTACTGTGTATTTATTTCAGCAATTATTGCGCTACCTGCAGCTAGACCAATTGACGTTGCCATGATGAGGGGACCTTGAAAAGTACTTGATTTTCACAAGCTCTCTTGTTTTATTGGAAGAATTACAATTGTCAGACAGAGCCAGATTTAATCTAATTAATGCTTAGTTTACATATGTTAGCATGCACTACAAATGCAATTTTGGCAAACGTAAAGCACTGTGCTTCTTCACATGGCCTCTGAAAGATATTAAAAAGACTCAAGGGACTGAAACCTAAGCACAGTACTAAATAACGTGGTCCTATAAAACAATATTTTCTAGCACTCTTTTGAGTAAAGGGAACAGCAATGAACACAACGTAACAGGGAAGCTCACTATAAAGAAAATAACCTGTGAAGCATTTGAACAGTTGTGCATAAGCTACCAATAGGTATAAAAATATTTGAAATATGAGAGAGCAGCTTCACTAAAGTAAAAAATAATTTCTTCCCCTCAGGCTCAGAATTCCCAGAAGTCAATGGGATCACTATTTTAACCTAAATATTTATTTAGGAAAAACTTGCCATCCAATCCAGCATATCCTTCAAAAAAGTTCCTCTTACTGAGGTAGTATAGTTATCATGACTGGCACTATACAGTCATGTAGATTGCCATAATATAATTCTAACAACCAAAAAATTATACAAATATCAGGAAAAAGAAAAAAAAAAAACAGGTCAGCTTATTCGATATATAATGTTGTAGAAAAACAAAGAAAAAAGATTACTTCAGATTTTCTAAAGAAAAAGAATAAAGCAAAATGACTTTAGGATTATTAACTTCTACTGTATGGTGAAGCTGCTGTATTATATTTCAGGGTTAGTTTAAGCTTCTGAAGCCTTTGAAAAACTTGCATGTTGGATCAAAGTTGTTAAAAAGAGCAGTTTTAAAGAAGATAGATAAACATTTTCTAGTTACAGATAATTTTACAGAAAGTCAAACTCTCTTTAATAGAAAAAACCCACCTTTATTAAAAATCTGATTCATTACTATTTTGTCTAATTTTAAAGGACTCATGGGGTACAAGGTACATATTAGCTAACCTCTTTTCTTGTTACATAATAGGAAGGTACCATAAATTCTGTTTTCCCGACTCTTAAGATTACTTTGGTACAGTCTGCAATTCAGATGCAGTTGCAGTGGAGACAAATGCCTGCTATTTATTAACATTTTTATCATCTTTGGTCTGAGAGCTCCTTATGGCTTATACCTACAGCAAAAAGCTCTAGGAAAACCGTATTGGTATGAAACATAATTCATAGTGTTCCCATAGTAAAAATACACTATTAGTGATATTTTTATTCAATACTACAAGCGAGGCTAATGCCTGGGCTTTAGCCTAAATAGTCTAAACTACTGATCTTAGCGTGGCCTCCAGAACACAAAAATAAAGTGTGTCTTACTGCTAACAAACTGAAAGTAATTAAGCCTTATGGAAAACTATTGAACAACAGATTTTTGGCAGCTATTACAAAAATTTTGGAAGGCAAAGTTATTTTTTAGAAGCAACTAATTTTATGGGAGATCAACGTATAAAAAACCACAGACAATCAAGAAATATTGGGAGAAATAAGAAGTATTATCAGCATCTTAGAAGAGTTCAGCTTTCTTCTTCAAAAAGCCAAGAGATAGAACTGTCCTTTGATAAAATGTATCGCAACCTGCATAAGGTACCACATTACCTTCTCAGTATCCACATCCTCTTCTTCAATTTCAGGAGCTAAATAAAATCTATCACAAGATTCTAAATAAGAAAAGAAACCAAAAACAAAAGGTAAGATATTTGCTTTCTTCTCCACTTCCTCCCAAAAGAAATAAACGCAGAGCACACAATATATTAGTTTACCTTCAGCTTTTGGAGCATCAAAGAAGACACTTCCATGGCAGTCAATCAGGACAGAATCCAAACATAAGACGGCTGCAAAACAAGACAGAAAAGGGCAAGGTATAATAAATATCTGTTCTTGTAACTATTTGACACTAATAAAAATAAATAAAAGAATTTCGAAAATAATTTGCAGTGTCAGCAATTACAATAAATGATGCTTTAAATAATTCTAATGCTAGGACAGACACCGCACAATAAAGAGACAGTAGATGCATAATCACTCAAAGCAATTCCTGCACAACAAAGACAAGAAAGTAAAACAAAATGGCATCACAATAAATAAAAGGACTCAGAATACTGGAAGTTTATTCTCTTTACACCCAGCATTGAAAAGGAAGGCCAAGAAAGGAACAAAACAAAAAAAGAAATACAACAGCTAGATGTACTCTAGTCTTCTTACAAGGTATCAATAAAAGATAGCCAATTTATCTTAAGCATTTAATCTCTCTTCTCTTCCTTTCTCCAATGCCACCAAAATACAGGGTCATTTATCGGGAGACACCTGAGGCCTGTGGCCAGATCCAGAACTCCTCTAGGTGGGATAGGATATGGAGTCCAGTGTTGCACAAATAGTTATAATCACACACGCTCTCCCACCGAAGAAGTGTTACATAGACTGATATTTGCAAGGCCCTGAAATTCCATAGTTAGGAAAGAAATAACTGACTTCTAAAACTATTTTAGATGATCTGAGGTCTTCAGGAACTTAACATTAAGGTCATGAGATCATGTTATATAAATTCGATGACAAAAAACTTGCAGTAAGACTGTGTCTATCTGCTTGATATCTTCAAAGTACACTGTAATTTAACATGTTTCAATATAATAAGCCTATTGGCTAGCAATGTAGTCCTGCCTTTGTAGACTACCATCAAATACACTGTTTTCTTATTAAAAAGAGAGTACTAGGAGAATACATTGTTACGTTGAATTAAACAAGAGATTAAAACATTAAATGTATTTATTTATTAAATAAAATAGAGGTCTAAGAGCAAAACAAATATTAATTTAGTATTAAATAATAAATAGAAGAGGTCTAAGAGAGAAAAATAAGGTAAGAAAAAAAGAAAATAATCCTTTTTCTCTTGTAGTTACCTGTACAAAACACATCTAAAGACATTAAATTGTTCACTATGCTCAACATAAATAAAGGCTTGCCTACTGCTTGCAATAATATTTAAACTAGACCTGAATTATGTGTCTTGAAAAGCAAAGCTTTACCAAATGGGAGCCTTTACTAGTTACTTCTGCAGAGGCAGCTCCCCTGAGAACTCTTCATGCTCGCTATCTTTTCTTCTCAAGAGTTAATGCCTCTGGCCCTGAATCTGCAGCACAGTTCACACAAACCAGATCTCAACAGAATTCAGTAGAACATGAGAATTCTCACCTGGGTTCTCTAAAGCACCTGTGAGCAACATGTAACCACATCCTCTGATAAGAGGGGAGGAAATAAGTAAAGTCCCAAAGGAGGGTACAACCAACTTTTGTAGCAGGATTGAATTAAAAAAATACATGAAGAGGCTAGCTTTGGGGTATGTTCGCTTACCCAAATAATTTCTGCTTAGGATAATGAAGAAAGTGTAATCAAGGAAGGATTTGGAGGAAGAGGCTATCCAAGTGAATAAATACTAAATAATCCATGTTGTTCCACATTTCATATATTTAACTATGAATCATCAGCTACCAATCTTACTCTACCAGTGTTAAGACAAAGGATATTTTAACAAACACTTTATATCATACCAGCTTCACCTTTAATCAGTTAATATTATTCAAAAGGAATGCTGAGAGAACTTTATGTGTGTGGAGGTGGGCATTAAAGCAGTAATACCATGCAGTTACTCTCAGAAGAGGCAGAGGACCCTCTGGCAGAAACATTTTAAATCTGAAAACAATATTCAACTCCAAGGTAGCTTTATTTGTCAAATATGGAATTTTAAGTAAGGTGCCTTCCATTTAGTGGTTTGTATCATTATGTTCATTTTTACAGGCTACATAAGGTTCAGATCACAACTCAGTCTTTAGTATTTTGAAGACTTACGCATTCTGAGTGCATGGAAGTACGGTAACAGAGGCTGGCTAGGCATATTAAATTGGAATCTGAGTTATCCGAAACCTTCACAAACATTAGGAACATGCTATGAGGCTGAAATAATCCTTCTGCTGCAAGGTATATCAAATACTCAGTCTTAAGGGTAACATTGCTTAAAGTGCTCAGAAATCTCCATTTATGGCCAATTTCCTTTTTAACAGCTTTATATCATAAAAGATAAAATAGTTGAAGCTGAAAAACCAAAGGGATACAGTAAGTTTTCCGTCCCTTACTATCCAATTGTTTATATTCGGTTACAGACTTCAAGCTCATCTCTATTCAAACCCTCAAAGCAGGCTTTTTAAATCAAGAAAAAGGAAAGGCAGGGGGTTGGTGGTGGGAACCTCTGCTCTGTTTATCAGAACAGCTATGGATTTATTATTAGTATAAGCTAAACCAACATTCAGAATGCCAATGGAAATTTAGGACGGTCTTCTCCCAAGTCACACACAAAATATTCCAATTCTGTCAAAGGAATCTTCCCAGTTCCTTTCTCAGAGGTTGAGTACTGGTAATTCTTCTATAAACTGAAGCATAAGGAATGTGGAAGGAGTAATGTTGTGACAAGACCCTGGGCATTTTAAACTCACAAAGCCCTGTATTGTCAAAAATATGTCTAGAATCATTTGTCACAAAAAAATCCAGGCAAGAGAGGAAATTTTATGTTTACATATATATAAAACTTATTTCCTCCTGCTTTCAAGATACAAGTCCTAAGTGCTTTTCTTAAGTCACAGTACAAATTCTCCACTCCCCAAAACGTCTAAACACAAAATTTTTTTTCACTGCTTGAAATCAAAGATTTGTTTCCCCACAAAAGCCATAAAAACTCAGAATAAAGAGAAAAGACTACATTCTTCTATATATGGAATAAAACTCCAAATTCTAAGTCACAATTTAAGAGAGTGAAGTTAGAAATACTGCTTATTATTTTTTCTCTACACAAAATGAAAGCTGAGATATTTTGCAGCATCAACAGAATAAAGAAAATCAATACAGTGAACATAAATAACTAAGCAAATATTTTAAGACAATTAAGACCATACCTGGATAATCTGTGCAAGTCTGCAGAGTACATAGACACTCATGACATAACGCCCAGAGTTCATAGTCCTTCAGAGGTTTACCATACCAGGACAACAGTAGTTTTAGAGAGATCCACTGAAAAAAAAGAGTGAGGATGCAGAAAGTTATTAAAAATTATCACAAACCAAATATATTTACTAATTCAATGAAAAAGTAAATTCTAATATACAACACATTCCCTTGAAAAGCATTAACGAAAGGTATTTATTGCACTTCCATTAATGAACTAATAATACTTCTTATTGAAAAAACATTGCATAGTTAGCTGTACAGATCAAACAGTTTCTTAATTGCATAATAAAGCATAATTCAAGTGAGATTTCAGCAAGAATAGAAGTGTTTCAGGAAAAGTGAGCTGTTTGGAAGCTCTTATCACACTAAGGAAAGACTCTCTTATGAAGTCAAAGATGACACATAATTATAGACACCACCTAGACTTAAAAACATAAAAATCCGAATGATCATAACCAACAAAAAACCGCACATTCAAATCCTGATTACTCTGAGAGTTGCATTACAAGTCTTACCTTAAAGATTTCATCAACATGTCTCGTTCTTCTGTGAAAGACCTTAACAATACTGACAGATTAATGACAGGTTATTTGAAATCCAAGCACGTTGTTCCATTTTTAATCACTGGCTGCTTAATTTGTAGTACAGCATTGTTTTTCTGGCTATCAATTTAGCTTTCGAGACCTGGTATAATACCTTAATTTGACCAAGATACGGCTCCATGGAAACTTGCTGTTCTTCAGAGAAATCATGTTTTACATTTTGTAATTTTTTTTTTTTTTGGGGGGGGGAGGGGTGGTGACTGTAAGAACTTGACATTGATACTACTGCACACACACCTTAGTTGTGCTAATAGGAGAGCTTATCGCTACTAGTGGCTCGTGACATCAGCTGGACTTTACGATCTCCATTCATCTATCAAAGGAACAGTAAGAAATTCATTGTAGGCAGAAACCTCTGGGTTAGATCAGATCCATCCAGCCATTTTAAAAAACAGCACTGCACATTTTCTGTTGCATATGCAGCCCTATCTCTAAAAGTCAACTTTAGTCCATGTTGGGGAAAAGAACTACCAGAAGCAATTCAGGATTAACTCTGAAAAAAAAAAAAAACCCAACAAAACTCAACAAAACTGAAGCCAGGAGAAAGAAACGAAAATTCAAGCCTCAGAACTGTTCCTTTGTTTTTACAGGCACCTTTATATCCCAATCAATGTTTGTAAAATCTAAATAGACTAAGAGTGTCTCTCACACACAATGTAGTGTAGTACATCATTACATTTGACAAATCAGCCTCTGCACTGTCATTTACTGCAGTTAATTTTTCATGATCCTGGCTATGAAACACTCTTCAGTGAGACACTATTTAGATATTACCATAAAATATGTAATGAGCAGACTATTGCATTAACTTTCATTAAGATCAACAAACAGAAATAGCTTCCCTGCGATCTATGGGGAGGAGAAAGAGAACCACATTAACTTCTGTAGCTGAAACTTTGTTGATAATTTAATTTTTACACGAAGATGATCTCAAGGAACGTAATACTTTGGGCTCGTACTGTTTAAATATTTCTTGAAGGTGAATCAGATAAACTATAAATTTTTAACAAGATGCGCCAGCAAACACACCTCCTGATTTACTTAAAATGTTTTATATTCTGCCTACCTCCAACACACATAAAAATGAATTTGGTGCTT
Organism: Tauraco erythrolophus; assembly: GCF_009769465.1. Classification (NCBI taxonomy): domain Eukaryota; kingdom Metazoa; phylum Chordata; class Aves; order Musophagiformes; family Musophagidae; genus Tauraco; species Tauraco erythrolophus. The sequence goes on along the minus strand of NC_141473.1, from coordinate 17,277,546 downwards.
TTATTCTCCTATCTTGCATTGTGGCACATTGCAAGAATTAGCAACTTCAACATAGAGAGATGTGAAGTCAGGTACTAGGGTTAAGCTTCATTCTCAAATTTTGCTACCACCAGTATCTGGAGTGCAACATTCTTACATCAATGTGTTCCTTCATTATATCTAGATAAAGTAAACTCTTGAACTATCTGAAAAAACCATCAATACACAGCAGGAAGGAAGAGGTCAGATGGTCAAAAGATGAATTAGTCTAGAGAACATTCAAAATAGAGCTTAATGCTGTTGATTGATTAGTATTCCTGACCAGTGCTGCGTTCCCCTCTCCGTAGCATCCTGGTTCTCAACAAGCCTCAAATGCCTTTGCTCACACTTTACAACGAAAGAATCAGCCAAATCTTCAAAGTCACCCTGCAAGCTGACACAAACGGAGCGAAATCAAAAGAGAAATTCCACAGACTGAGTAGAACATATAGAAGCTTTTGGGATTTGGGAATATTTTTGTAATAAGCTCACACCACTGACACATATTTCACTAAGAGAATCCCTCCTCTTGAAGTTTATGTTTTCTAGAGGCTCTAAAAGCTGCAGTGGAGAAAGACAGACTTTCTCTATCGCATATACAAATCACCTCTCACTCCAGGAGAAGGTGATGAATGGCTAGCAAGGGGAGGAGAATCCTCTCACTAAACTGGAGACTTAAGTCAGCTGTATGGCAGAAAGCTGAAAGGTATTTCTCATCGCTTCTGAGATATCCCAGCTCTCTAGAGGAAGAAATGAAATGACAAAGAGACTTAAGCACAGCAGAAAAATAGGAATAAACCTTCAGAGCAGCAGCAAAAGTTTATGATAAGAAAGAGAAAGTGTCAATGGACAGGTAACAAATAGAGGATAAAAGGCACCAGAACAGAATATCAGTTTCAGAAGAAAAAAAGGATGTAGGAAAAGCAAATCTTAGCAGAAGTGAGAATCACTGCCATCCACAGGATGGCCACACTAACCTGCGTCAGGAAAAAAGGATGCAGTCTGGTTACAGATTGGTGAACTTTATTTAATGCATGCCCTCCTTGTTTCTCTCTGTCAAGCATCCTAACGAAAGATAAACTTAAATATTAATATTGCTAGCTAGTACTCATATACTAGTTGCTCTCCTGTGATAAGAAGAACTGACTGCATTGCTATTGTCTCTTACTATATACAAGTCTCTCCTCACTTTGACCATATCAAAGATTATTTTATTCCTGAAAAAAATACCTGAGAAGGTCTTGCTTCTAGTGTCCTAGTTACTCCAACTGCTCATTTTCCTATAACAGAAGAATTCTGTAAGAGTTCATCTGAAGTCTGAGAGTTCTGACTGGATGGGACTTGCCCTTCTAACATCTTGTAAAAGTTATCATGTACCTTGCCTATATCGGATAAGACGTGTTCATCATACACTTACATCTGTGATGAAAACACATGCAGTCTAGTTAAAACCGCCTTCAAAGGAAAAGCACAATACACTTCTAACTAATGCTTTTTATTTAAACCTCAAAGCAGGTATTTAATGCAATGCACCATTCAAATTGCACTGAACCTGTTTGTTTTGGTAAACATTTAAGTGTTAAAACTCCCTTATTTAGGCATCTGTCTCAGGTTTGGTTGTTTTGCTTTGTTTTTTAGCATCCAAGGCTCTGATTCATGGCTATTACTACTTCAAGAGAGACTTCACTCAACACCAAGGAAAATAAATCTGAAGTGCTGGAAACTTATCATTGAAATTTTTAGTCAAACTGCCTGTAGCCTTGTTGCGTCTTTACTATCTATTCCGACATTTTGCCAAAGCAAGCTCTATACAACTGTTCAGTATCCATAGGCTTCAAGTTCACTTCATTTAAAGCACTATTTCACTACTGATATTAATAAATATTTATATCACCGTTAAAATTGCAAAGAGACAAACAAAATTATAATCCAGTGCCTCTTCCTGAATTTTTTTCTCATGTTCCTAAACCAGACATTTTTCACAACAGAAACTGTATAACCCAATTTTTTAAAATAAGAAAATGTTTTTCAAAGCACAGGAATTTTGACAGAATAGCTGGAAAAGCCTCATGACTGACTATTGCCTAAGCTACATCTTGGTGACATTTTGTTTATGCCAAAAAGATGGTGTTTTTAAACCTCACTTGTTGGAAAAAGCGAGTTTTTTCTTCAGTGCTGCAGATCTTTTATTTCGTCGTTGGTAACTAAACTTTTCAAAGCATTCAGACTATGCCAATGTACTAATTTTATGAACATAATGCTGGCATATTTTAACAGTCCTAGTAATCAAGATTTTCATCCTTAGCTTTTTCTTAATAAGTACTATTCTGGGAATAGACACTTTTCTTTCCTTCAGGTGTTATTCCCCAGCGTCGAAGTGTCATTCCCTAGCTACATGGCTTTTCACTTCTCTCATGCTTGACTGGGTATGATGACCAACAGAAACCAAATGTATATATGCCAGATTCCTGTAACCCTTTCCCATGTAAAGGCCACAGCATTTGAATCAGAGATACATTTAGAAGCATTAGAGATGAGACACACCTGATTGGAATGAAATTGGTTTAGAGAAATAAAAGATCCCCACTCAAACTTGAAGTGAAAAATATTTATTTATAGCATGCAAAACTATAAAAATTACTAGGAAAACCCTCACAAGATACATTGCAGTAGCCAGACAAAAGCAAGCAAGTAGTTTTAGTAATGCTTACTAGCAGTAAAGCACATAATATTAAGGAGCAGTGTTGGGGTATTAGAAAAATATTGTCCACTGGAGAAGCATTATTGACAGGCAAGAAAAATCGTCTATTCTCCAGAGTAGACAAGGTTGATCTTCAACCGGATGGGACTGGCATTGCACTTTCTCTAAAGAACAAGAATATTTAAAGAGATGCTAGAGATACTATTCTATTTGCTGCAATCATGCTTATCTGTTACAGAAAACTAGTGAAAGAGCAGCGCTTTAAGTCTTCTGAGGTGTTTTCCATTTAGCCCAGAAGACAGAAATCACATTAGTTGGGCTTTGCACTTTTTGTGCCTTTGTAGTAAATGAACGAACTCTCAAGTTTAGCTTCTTACAAAAAAAAAAAAAAAATTTAAAGTATTTGGCAAAATTCTGGCACGAGAAATGAAAGGGAACTTGAAAGTGTACCGAGACATCAGCTGTAACTTTTGCATAAAGGATAACACAGTATGGCTTTAGTTTTGCAATTGTCAGGAGGTAAGACAGAGGCAGAAACTGCTATATTTCAGAAGCCTGAGGAATAAAATCTGTTTTCCAGAAGAGGAAGAAGCTGAAAACATAAGGAAAAAAACAATCCCTTCTCTAAGACAACTTATAAAAGAGTCTGCCATACAGTTCAATGAATATTGAAAATGAACAGCCCTCCTTCAGAAAACAAAGATTATTAGGCTAAAGCTCAGTGTTCAGGGAACAGACATTGGTTTCAGAAACCTAGGTGTTGCTCACAGATGTTGATATAAATAAATCTTTTTTTCTCCCTACAGCAGTTAAATAATCAAAGAGTTGGGTTTTTTGTTGTGTTGGGTTTTTAAGACTAATTTAGAACTTTAACTAAAGCTCTAAAGAGCATAATATTTTTATGTGGCACAACCTGAACATTTGCTGGTATTGATTATTAAGAGAATATAGAGCATGAATCTATTAAATCTTTCTTCTACTAAAAACACAGCTATAAAACTCTGGTTACATAGACAACCATCACCCTGTTGTCTTCATTTCAGATCATATGTATTACGACACTGCTTATTAGGGTAACTGGAATAGTAGTTACCTCTTCTAATTCACTGTGATTGCCCTGTGAATTCAGTGGGAGCACGACAACCTCACTTCTACTTATTTGGAAGAACGAAATTCTGTTCAGGCTGAAAGAAGACTATTTAAATTGATGATGAAATATTTGAAGAAAAAGAGGATTTCAGAAGAATGGCAGAATAACCTGAAAACGTATCTTGGTTTACTTTTCTGTGTGCTAATCTCAAGTGCTGTTGCAGGAAAAGCAAACAGGACTTTCAGCTTTTAAATTGTGCAAGAATTATGGGAAACTATAATTCTGAGGAAGAATATTTTCTTTTAAAGTATCTTCACGTACCCAGATTTAAACTGTTGTCCTAATAATCCAGTAAGGACAGAATATAGGTCTTATTTCAACAGGGTTTTTTTCCTTCTTAAAGAAGAAACCCTATCAATACACTCAATTTATTTTCTTAGGTGGCAGCAGCTTATTCACCACACCTCTCTAGTTAACATGGAGGCTTAAGTAAGCCCAGTACCACGTCAAGGCATGTGACCTAAGTGTTGTACCTTTATTTATCAGAATGAAAATAAAAACACCAAAACAAACAAACAAATCAACACACACAAAAAACCACCACAGAACAAAAAAACCCGAACAAACCAGCTGCAGTGGTTTTATAGTGGTCTGATGGCCTTATCTTAGCCATCCTCTCCATGACAAATAACATGCAAATTAATTCCTAGGTTTATACAGCTTAGCATCTAAAGAAACCCAAAATCTCTATTCAGAAAAAAGAGATTTGCACATTAAGATGAAAGGCAGTTGTTTCTATTGCTTGAATACTAAGACATATCTAGATTTCTGTATACTGACAAGCTTTTCCACAAGAAGTCAGTGACTGTAATTGCTATGATCCTTGTAGAAATACCAGCCACATCTACCAAATGAAGCAGGTTCATGTAATCCAGAGTAACAAATGACATCGCCAAAACCCCTAAGACTTTGGAACAATTATAAATCTGATTATTACTTTGCCACTGTTTTCTGAATACGTAAGGTTGCATAGTCCAGAGCAGGAAAGGGAAATAACGAAAGAAAAAGATGTGTCTACAATAATGGATCTTTTCCCAGAGTCTGAAGAACGAACCTGCAGGATCAAAAACTAAATAAAGGACTCAATATGCATACAATGATTAACTCCCTCAGAGAGCAAAACCATGCCATGTGGTACTTATCCATATTTACTATCCTCCTGCACTATGAACTTAGTAAGTGCATGTTATTGATGGGAGAAGAGACAGGAAAGGGAAAAAAGCAGTGAGAATAGAATCTTTAATGTGGCATTGATTTTTTTTAGCTATGATAAACCAAAAGGTCTTTACATACTTGACAGTCTAAGGTTACTACTCCAGTGGACATGTTTGGGCAAGGTGAAAAGAGAGATGGACGCAGACTGAAAATAACCCCTAGATGCCACTGCATGGGACGGCTGGAAGACTGGCTATTAGGAAAGGAGAACAAGGCTGAGTTGTCAGCACACAAGTAAGAAAAAAAAGCAACATCTTCACCTAAGCATAATCTCTGGAAATGAAATAGGTGAAGTTTGTGCTGCTCATTTTTATCAAGTCACAGCAAGGCTGGAGATGCATAAGCCATCCTGCATTTTTAGCCAGCAGCTCTCCTATCACGTGGATTGTTCACATCACTGAGTGTGGCACAAGAGAAAACCATCTAGTCAGAGACCAAACTTGTCCACCCTGAAAATACATAATTTGAGCAGAGAAGAGACCATACTACACTATCTATCAACAAATTCTAGCTAGACTAATACCAGCTCTCCCTCTCTTATTCGGCTATTTATAAAAATGAGATGCTTGAGACAACACATCCACCATATTGTAAACATATTTGAATTCTATCATGAAATCTACATAGCAAACACAGAAGTGGTAATTTCAGAACACAGAACAGATACAGGATATGTACAATTTTCAAAACTTAAATGCACATATATATTTAAAGAAAAAACAGATGGAGTCTTTTCCCCTCTCAAACAAATGGGATATTGCCATTGATTTCAACGAGGTCAGGTTTTCAGTTAGGAACTGCAATTTTTGTAAGCCCCTGGAGGCTCACTGCAAGGTAGTAAACTTATGCATTGACAGTAACATAAAGAGTTAAAAATCTACATATACTTTGGTAATGTTCTCTTAAAGATGTAATCAACTACTAAGTATGCTGCTCTAACACACCAGTAAGAATACTCCATTTGTAAAAAAAAAAGTTGATTTTGCAATAGCATAAATTTCACCATAGCACTTACTTTTAAAGAGGAAATAAGGATCACCTTGTTTCCAATGTTAACTCTTAAAGTGTGCAGACCAGCAAAATTTGATTACCCAGGATGCTAAAGGGGGTGAGGAGGGAAACAATCACACAGTACTTAAGTCATTCATCTCCACATAAGTGACTACAGCAACTATATAATGAAGACTTTATTTTACTACCTGCCTCATTAGTTTGATTTCTGACCCTCTGCCTCCACAAAGATTATCTTCATTATTGTTTGCGCTCATTGCACCGTTGCTTAATTCTGGAGACCTAATTAGGTTTGATCCACATCTGTTCCCACTGGGTTTTGTTGTTAACACTGAAGCCATCTTGTTAGAAAGTGGTAAAGAATTTTCGTTTGACCCTTGAAAACTTTCAGAAGAGTCTTCCAATGCCATGTAATTGTCTAGCATTTTTGCTCCAGCAATTGATCGATTTGGGCCTTTTAGCATACCAGCCGTATTTGGCATTTCAGAGGTAGCATCAGAACAGTCTTCTTTGTGATCAGATGAAGCAAAACCTATCTCTTTACCATTAATAAGTGACATGTGTTCTTCTAGATTCATGCCAGAAACCTGTGTGCATACACATGGAGCTTCTAAACGAAGATCAATAACCTGGTGATTCTTTGGTTCTATTTTTGGTGGACTACTAATAGCAAATGAATTAAGATTTCCCTTTGAAAAAGCAACCTCATTATTATTGTCTAGAGGTAGTGACTCATGTGTTACCAAGTGATTTTTCCTAGCTAGTGGTCCACTGTTGGTTACAGAAGTAAAAAAGTTATTTGTATCTGCAGGTTCAAGCGGTAGCTTTGGAAACGTTTTAATTTTTCTCAGAGAACCTTTCTTAAAAATGCCATCTCTCTCCAGGTCAATAACACATGATTTTATATCCAAAGCCACACTAGCAAAACTGTCAGTATACACTGTATATTTGTCCTCTTCTTTCTTCTTTGTAGCTTGAGTTGCAAGTTGGGAACATTGAGTTTTCTCATTATCCAGATCAATTTGCATTTCCTTTAAACCACTTTCTCCACCAGTCACCATAGTAACTACAGAAGAGTCCTTATGACAGGTAGCTGTCACATCTTCCACTGCAGACGAATCACCTGCTATGTTGTTTTTCTCATTTGAACATAATTTAGATTCCAAACTTCTCTGACACATTCTTCCCTTCCACATGTTATCACAGACATCTAGATGCAAAAAACAGAACCTTATATTAAATGTATATTTAAACCTTCTAATCTAGTAAATCTTTATAGTGTTTTTTCTTTATAGTATGTTACACAAATTAATTTTCTCTGGACAAGTCACTGTTAATCGTAAAGGACACTAAATATAATACACATAATAATTATGTTCATTAACAGTTTATGTCCTTTGCTCCCCAGCCCCAATCCACAAATATTTAATAATGGCTTTTCAAAATCTAGAAAGGAACCTAGAATAGGAAAGTACACAAACATAGTATTTTAAAAAATCTCTCGATATGTCAAGCAATCTAAAATTCCAGACTAAATACATTTTAAGGTTACCTTGAGAAGCACCAAATGATTCAATTGAAAGAACCCTTCTTCCAACAGCAGACAAGCTTCGACAAATATTACTTGATGAAGCAATCTTCAGTTTTTCTTCACATAATGATAAAATGCTCTAGAGAAAATTAGTGTTAAATACTTGTTTAAACATGAATAGATTTGTGAATTTTGACTCAAGTGACTCAACATCTGAATTTATACGATGCTACATTGGAGGTCTTTATTGCATTGTTCATTATACTGTGTGTTTCTAATACATGGATGAATTAATTTCTTATTTTTACCATGGGCTATCATGAAATTATTTAATACAGTTCAAGTTCTAGCCTACAGTTAGAACACTAAGAACAACTGATAAAAATTAATAATCTTAAATGTTATCCTTTATGAATAACATACTGAAAACGTAAAAAGATAGTGTGGATTATTTTTTAAACAGCCAGCCATTTCTTTGAATTGAGTGACATAGGGAAGATGATCATAGAATGCTTTTTTACCGAATGATGAATGCTTTTATTACCGAAGTTACATTAAAAGTAAATCCTGAACCATTTAAAATTGCAAAATACAAATATTAGTGCTTTCTAATTGAGAAGTACGATTCCCAGTTAGAGAAAGCAATCATTATTGGATCAGAAGAAGAAACAATATTATATCTCTAATTTGTAGCCTGAGCATCATTTGATGGCATTAGCACTGGTCTCACACACAATTAACTACAGACATTCATACATTTAAAAATCTGTCACCATGGGCAGGAAGTAGAACAGAGCTGCCTCTCCAAATGCATCCCACTGTTTCCTCAGTAACTGTTCCTAGATAAACACTGACGAGACCTCATACAGCTCTGAGGAGCAGCTCCTACTTCCCCATTAATCTGCCCAACTGCTCTTCTGCTGTTGTGAGTGGAAGGAAGAAAACAGCTCTGTTGTATCAGACTGAGAAAGTATGAGATTGAGGAAGGACAGGGAAAAGTGAGACAGGTATCAAGTTGTGCTGGAGTCTAGTGAAAAGCATAGGAAAGTCTATGGGTTTTCCCTCCATATAGTTCCCTCCACTCCTTTCTACCCAACAAAGGGCCCAGTGGAAAAAGAATGGAAAAAAACCCCAGATAGTCACACCAGGAACTTCATATATTATCCTAGACCAGCCTTGACCCACTCTATTTTGGGGCTGATGTAAGTAGTCAGTAATAGCTTTCAGGACTATAGATCAGTTGTAGACAACAGGGAGTGCTATACAATCCCTTTCCTGACTATGTTCAAAAGTAAACGAATAGAAATACAGGAGTTGATGAATGTCAGGAATGCTCTCCTGTCTGGGCAGTCCTCAACCAGGGAGTCAATATTATTTGCTTTATAAAAATTCATTCTTCTGTTGCAGCAGTCTTTCTGCAAAGTACTGATCATAGGTGCTATATCATTTAGAATACACACTGTCAGCTCAGGAAAAAAAAAAAAGAACAGGAGACTACATAGCACTATTCTGAATTAGAAGAACTGAATTCAAGAAAAGTCACATTTGGACAACTGTTATTCTCTGGCTACAGCCTGAAAGTCTGCAAAAGCAACGCATTAAAGCTAAACTTTCACACATCAATGTCAAACAACACTGTATTAGGTAACCAACATTTAGAATGCAAATTATTTGGAAACATCATCTTGAAAAATCCTATATATCTTCAAATTCGTTCTAAAAATTAAAGGTAAAATAAGAGGCCAAATGGAATAAAAAACCCCAACAATTAAGATATCTAATCAAATACTATCTATAAATATATTTACAGAAAAAATAGTTAGTAGTAACACTTTGAACATGCCAAAGAACAGAGATTTCCTGGGGCATGACTTGCTCCATCTCCTTCTTAAATGCAATCCAAGCATTATGAGGCACCATACAAATTTCACAGCATAATGCCTGTGCTCTTACTTTTAATGACTCACTCTCTTTGGAAAACTAAATATTAAAAGGGAAGAAACAATTAATGAGAAAACTTAGATCCACAAGTGTATTCACCAAAGCCTCTTAAAATGAAATCACTGTAAAACATTTACATCTGCTGTTCAGCTTGTATCTCCATTAGAGTAGGAAGAAAGAAAGAAACCTCAGCTTTCTTGCAAAATCTGAGCATATTACATATAAAGACCATTTCTCTGTTAATGAGCACACATAAAGAAGTATTTTTGTCACTTTTTAAAACAGAAAATTATGGAGGGCTGTTTTACCTCAATATCTGGTCTATTTTCAGGATTCTCTTCTTGCATTTGTTCCAGTAGAGTATGCAGATCTTGCCCAAATTCTGATTCTGTCTCAGGTTCTACTACATATTCTATTGCTGCTTTCAACGTTGCACCCAAAGAATAGATGTGTGCCTGCATGAAGTTTTTAAAAAAAAAAAGGACATTAAACATGCTACCAATTCTCTCTCTCCTGCCAAAAAAGCTGAGATCACAAGAGATATAGCTTACATTGTTTTCACTAACTCACAAGGTAACAGTTTACAGGAAAGGTGGTTTGATTTGAACATGAGGAATAAAACAGGCTTCAGTTCTGCTTTGGGGGATATGCTTGTTGCAAACAAAAATAACCCTGTGGGGTCCAGTTAGAACCTTTTTTCTTCCTCACCAATAATAAGTATTACAATTGTTAATCATCTACAGCTAAATATAAAACTCGGGCCCCTGTGTATGTGCAAGTAATATTTAAATTAGAAGCATGCTGAGAGATGGAAGTTGGATTTCTCTTAGTATGAGGAAAAGAAATAGTTTGAGAAAAAATTTTATATATAGCAGTATTTTGTAAGTGCTATCAAGCATAAAGAAAGCAAGCAGAAACAATACAGCCTAGTATCACTTTTCTCTGAAGACACTTATGAAAGAATTTTAAGAAACACTCCTTGTCTACCACCTCTGCTTCTCAAAGCCCACAACCCTGTGAGGAGCTCCAATAGAAATGGAGGTGAGCCAACAGCTTTCTTAAATCTAGTGCTAATGCATTACATTTGTCATTCAACACAGCTACCTCTTAATTTTAGAAGTTTTCTGCTTCTTAAAAAAAAAAAAAATCAAAACCAAAAAACCAAAAAACCCCACATTTTCAGATCTGCTTTAGTAAGATCTGAAATGGTAATGATATATAATATGATCATGGTAATTTATCCATAATGGCTTGTATTTTATTTTTATGTTCCACTCAGAGAACACAATTCAGTAAAATTTATAACCAAGATTATAAGTGCAAGTTTGTGTAAACATTTCAACGGCAATGTAGTACACCCAGGAATTCAAGCATACTGAACACTGCCCTCTCAGATTTACAAACATATACATAAATAAAAGAATAACCATATTTGTACATTAAATCTGGTTGTACTAATGCATTTGTCATACACTTTACTATTTTTCACCCTAGAAAGAAGACTGACTCCAAGAATCATAGAATGGCTATGGTTGGAAGGGACCCCAAAGATCATCCAGGTCAAAAGTAATTTCCTCCCTCCACCCTCCCAATTTTCTCATTAAGGTGCATCATTGTTTCTAAATTGTGTGAAGGGGGGGTGACTTTGTCTGCAGGTATGCATGTATATTTACTTTCTAGTGAGGCAGTGCCACAGCCATGAAGGTGAGTGCAACACTACCTCATTAGGAAGCTCTGCATGTGTGAGCGTGAAGCTTGGACAGTTCTCATTCTCCCCCCTTCATGCCCCCACCAAACGACAAAAGCATAAACTAGTGCTGACTGCTGGATCTAAAGTTGTAATTTACCCTTAGGACATACCAAGATTAGGACAAAGGTCAGAAAAACAAACCATATGTCATCTAATAAAAAAAAAAAAAACCAAAGATCAGAATTTTTTTTTGCAAAGCAGTACTTTCAGTCTCCAGTTCTACATTAATTCACTTAACCATTAAGCAAGATGGATGCCCATCCCTGGAAGTGTTCAAGGCCAGATTGGATGAGGCTTTGGGCAACCTGGTATAGTGGAGGGCTTCCCTGCCCATGGCAGGGGGGTTGGAACTAGATGATCTTTGAGGTCCCTTCCAACCCTAACCATTCCATGATTCTAAAAGAGGCAACTGAAGACTTTTGTTTTCCTTTTGAGAATCTCAGAGGAACTTGGACAGGCATTGTTATGATTTTTATTTTGACTTAGCAGAAGAATGAATGCCGTTCATCCAGTCCAAGAGAAAGTGTTACTTCCCACTCCGTTCCCTCCCCTTCACCACACTAAGCTACTATAACCCACTTAATGGCAGTAGCCCTACTGAACTACACTGTTCACAGAGCCTGGCAAGGTTTATATAATCTTTTTTTTTGTAAAATAAACCAGATTATATTAGCAAAAGAGTATGAAACTATGAAGCCTGAGCTTTAAATAACCCACTAAAAAGGTGATGGTAAGACTGTTATTTCTCCATACTCCATACCACCCATCCTTATTTCAGCTTCAGAAAATGAACTGTGCCCTGGACTCATAGAGCTACTTACAAAGGAAATACAACTCCTATTAATAAATGTTTAGAGGATGATGGTCTTACATTCCGCACAAGTTAACTTGCAATAAAGCTAACTAGGTATACAGTAACACCTTTCCAAGCCTGCCCAAGACTGAAGGTCAGTAACTGCCTGGAAAAAAACCAAAACAGTAGATTTATACTTTACTATATCCCAATCTGTGGAAGAAATGTAACCTAAACTCCTCTCCAACATCCAAGAATTTATGAAGATTGTTTTAAGGTTGCATTTTGTTTTTTCTCCCTGCAGATTGTTTCATAAGCTTTTGAATAGCGAAGAAGTGTAGAGTGTAGAATTTATTCCTTTACTTTGATTTTAAACACTCTGTTTCAGTGAGCTATGTCATTTTGCATTTCTCAATGGACAGTATAACAGAAAACTCAACATAAAGTTAAAAAAGAACAAGGAAACAAAGACAAACTCTTAAAATATAATACACCTCTATTTAAAGAACTTCTTGTATAAATGTAGCATTAATATACTCAATATTACTAAGTTATTCCATATATTCGATATGATCCGCACCAAGTGACATCACCTCTGTTCCACAAACTGACTATAATGAAGAAATTAATCATTCCTCTAAGAACTGGAGGAAAAAAAATCAAAATGTACAAGTTATGGATGTATACTACGCAGACCAATCAACATCAGAATACCAGACAAAATAATGCTACATAGCATGGGGACACCTTTGAATTCAGAAGGTATTTCTGAACAGAATAACAAATTTCAGCCTCATTAGACCAATCCTAACAACAGGAATAGGTAGGAGAATTGCTTTATCAGAAAAATTTGCTTTCAGACTCTAACATCCACTGCAAAACTGACACAAAGCTTCACCAACTATCCTTTCAAGACAACATATTGATTATGCACTTCTACATAGAATCATAGAATGATTTCGGTTGGAAGGGACCTTAAATATCATCTAGTTACAATCCCCCCATGGGCAGGGGGACACCTTCCACTAAGACCAGGTTGCTCAAAGCTTCATCCAAACTGGCCTTGAACATTTCCAAGGATGGGGCAGCCACAACTTCTCCGGGCAACCTGTTCTGGTGCCTCACCACCGCCATTGTAAAAATTTTCTTCCTTGTATCTAATGTAAATCTCCCCTCTTTTAGTTTAAAGCCATTGCCCCTTGTCCTATCACTACATGACCTTGAAAAAAAGTCCCTCTCCAGCTGTCTTGTAGGCCCTTCCTTTAAGTACTGGAAGACTGCTATGAGATCTCCCCAGATCCTTCTCTTCTCCACGCTGAACAACCCCAACTTTCTCAGCCTGTTTTCACAGGAGAGTTGCTCCAGTCCTCAGATCATCTTCATGGCCCTCCTCTGGACCTGTTCCAACAGCTCCATGTCCTTCTTATATTGGAGGCCCCAGAGCTGAATGCAGTATTTCAGGTAGGGTATGACAAGAACAGAGTAGAGGGGCAGAATCACCTCCCTCAACCTGCTGCCCAAGCTTCTTTTGATGCAGCCCAGGATACATTTGGCTTTTGGTTGCCACATCATGTGGACATTACCTGTATGATTAAGCCTGTCTCCAAGAGATGTATGAGATTCCTCAGCATCTGATTTCGTTTATGGAATGTAGCATCTATTCCAAATACATAGTGCATAAGACTACAAAAGAATTTATCTAGTCTTCTCTCAGTAAGAAATTTATAAAAAATAAAGTATTTCTTGTTAAATCAATATGAAAGTATATTTGAATATAATCTCATTATATACTATTCAAATACCAACTCCAAAAGCAGGATAGAAAGATGAGGAACTTTACTTTGAGGGAACAAAAAATTTCCCTTTGACAGATTTTCTTCACATCCATCCTCATGAGGATGGATGTGGACATTATAGGACACAGGAACAGGAAGGGCAGAGCAACACATTACCTCATCCCACTTTTTCCAATTAATAATTTCGGTTCACTGTGAGGTATAACTCATATCCCCATGTCTGCCTCTAAAAGCACTAGTCTTTGAGATAGAATCATAGAATGGTTAGGGCTGGAAGGGACCTTCAAAGGTCATCTAGTCCAACCCCCCTGCAAGGAACAGGGACATCTCCAACTAGATCAGGTTGCTCAGGGCCTCGTCCAACCTGGCCTTGAACGTCTCCAGGGATGGAGCATCCACCACCTCTCCGGGCAACCTGTTCCAGTGTTCTACAACTCTCATGGTAAAAAACTTTTTCCTAATATCCAATCTGAATCTACCTCCCTCTATTTTAAAACCATTACCCCTTGTCCTATCACAACAGGCCCTCCTGAACAGCCTCTCCCCATCTTTCTTGTAGGCCCCCTTGAGGTACTGGAAGACCGCTCGCTATAAGGTCACCCCGGAGCCTCCTCTTCTCCAGGCTGAACAGCCCCAACTCTTTCAGCCTGTCCTCATAGGAAAGGTGCTCCAGCCCTCTTATCATCTTCGTGGCCCTCCTCTGGACCCTCTCCAACTGGTCCATGTCCTTCTTATGTTGGGGGCTCCAGAACTGGACGCAATACTCCAGGTGAGGTCTCACGAGGGCAGAGTAGAAGGGGAGAATCACCTCCCTCGACCTGCTGGTAGACAGGCTTCCACTCCCTCCATTTCACTGTCCTGTTTTAAAGAAGTGCACTGCATCTTTTCTTGTGCAAGGAAAAGGCCAGACTCCTATTGCATAAAGAAAGATTTTTTTCCCTGCATGGAAAACTGTTCAGTTGAGATACTTCCTTTCCTCTGACACCCAGAAATGCCAGTTTTGAAGATGGCCATTTAAATCATCATAGCTTATAATTTATTAAGTCAAAACATTTACTGGGAACTTCAACATCTTTTCCAACTTGAAGCTTTCTTTAATGTAAATTCCCTTTTTGTTTTTCCTCTCTCCCAGCTCCCCAAACACCACCACCACCAATCCCACAAGAGAAAAGGGAAAGAAAATCCAGCTATTTAATTAACTTCCTGAGCTGGCAGTAAACATGGTTAATATGTAAGGTATTCCAACATAACCTGAAGTCTTCTGCCTGAACTGAAGCAATGAGAAAATGACTTGGTGATCATCCACTAGGTGGGGCATTCCCCAAGTTTATGTATCAAATCTGCTGCTTCTACTTAGCACAGAGTTTAGGTTTAGGAAGAAAATTGCACTTTCTGGGAAAGGAGAGCAAGACGGTAAATGCAATAAATAAAGCAAATTCGTAAGTATAAGATACCTAATGCTCAATAGAAGGGACTGCTCTCAATGAAAACACTCTCACAATTAACCAAATTTTTTTTTTTAGTATGCTATAAGAAGAGAAACAAATAGGCAAGGGCAGCAAACAACTTTTCTTCTCTCCTGGAAGACAAATAGAAACTGATACTGTATTGGCAGTTAGGTTTTCTAAGAGGGTTTCTTCTTCTTGAGTTTCTGGAAAAAACTCACCTGTTTTAAATCTAGCTAAGGAGAATAGTTTTTGAATTATAGGAACTTTTGCATTACAGGATAATAATATTAATAGCTGATAAACAGCATGCATTTCAAGAAAGTTCCAAAAGGAAGAAAAACAACCTCAAAACAACCTCTTCACAATTCCTAAAGAGTCTTTTAATTTAAAAGACTAAATGTAACTTGTTACAAAAAACACAGACCATGCTGGCAAGACTGCATTACAGTATCAGCTTTAAAAAGGATGGGGAGAAAGGGAGGAAGTCACATTAGGAAAATGGATCTCTAGGTTTGGTGTTAGAGAGTTCATCTACTCTTAGCTCAAAGTTAGCAAATGTAACAAGAATCATAGGTAAAATCATAATTGTACGCATCACTATGGAAATAATGTGCCCTTTAAAAACAAAATGGCAACAAGAAGAAAAGATGTTCGAGAAAATCACAAGTATGATTTAAGGTTCTGAAAGTCGTTTTTTCAGCAACAGGCTAAGGGAGCTCATCTATTTCAGAGAAAAATTTGAAGGTCATAATCATACAAGTAGCTCCAAATCAAGATAACTTCTAAGACTAGTGTGCTTTCCAAGGCACAAAGGCATAACAAGACTCAAAAGAAAAAAACAGAAACTAAAATAAAAATAGATAAAAATTCAAAAAGTGAAGATACTACGTATTTTTAAAATGTTCAGGCTAAGTACTGGAAGCACTTACCAAGGGGGAGGACAGCTTCTGCCATCATATTAAAATTTTATATCATGAGTGAAATATATTCAAAAAGGCTTCTGTCAGCTCAAATCCAGTTTCTTGGCTTGCTGCATGCCATTTTCTGACCATTTAACACTATAGGAAGTGAAATCAGAGAACAGTAATGATCCACTCTAGTTTTAAAATCTGCAAATCAAAAGATCAGGAGAGGAAGTAAAATCTCCAAGCCCACAGATAGAGTGTGACAGAGGCTCTGTTGTATTACTGCTTGGCAGGGCTAAAAACTAAGCTTCTATAGGAACTCATATTTGCAGACAAACACTACAGAAAAAAGCTGACAGAAGAGCTTTTGAATAGTGACTGCAAGAGCATTTAGCTTATAGCAATTACAAATAATGACCATTTACATTTTGTACTGAGACTTCACTGAGTTCAGAAATGTATGTCTTCAGCACAACTCAAAAAGACAGACCGTAATAGAACTAATACTTCCCGTAAAATATTTCTGGCTTAACGATAAACTATGGGAATAGTATAAGGCAATTCTTGGTTTCTGACATTCATAGCTAACCGTTATTTTACCTTGCAGTTTTTTCTTTTTTTTATTGAGATTGCTGCGCATATATAGATGTTCTACCCTTTCACAATTCAAAGCATTTAAAGGTTCTGTAAATGCAAGCTTCAGTGTTGTTAAAAACCGCAAAGTTTTATAAACAATTCAAGCTAATGCTTGAGAAAATTACTATTAGGAGAAAACATTTAATATTTACCTATGTCTTGTTTCAATGTACTCACTTTGAAATGCACTACTTTTATGCAAAAGAAAGTCAGACAGTATTATTCCTCAGCAACAAAATGAAAGGGAAATAGGCCTATTATTTTTAATACTTTCATTTATTACAAAGGGGCTAAATGCCTTTCTGCATAACTGTAATTACTGGAAGGTGCTCTGTTAGATATTAGCTTTTTATTCATTTGGCACTTTGGATGTACAGATAATTAGTCTGCAAAATGTGCTAAAAGTGCTAAACCACTGTAGACCATTAACAAAATATAAACTCTGGCCTGAATTGGTAGTAAACACTCAAAACCCAACATTTTCAACCAAAGCTATACTTGCAGTTTGTCCCTTCTAACTGCAGTTGCTACTTAGCTTTGTCTGAAAAAGTTATTCCCCAAAAGACTTCTAAAAAAAAAAGTCACAAAAATGCATCTACAGGTCAGATTATCTAAAATAATCCACTCACAACTGAGGTTTGCAAGTATTTCAACTCTCAAATTGCTTTTTCATTTACCTAACAACTAAGTGAATGCTTTCAAGTTGTAATATGCTTTTAGGTGAACATCAGGTGATCAGTTTACATCACAAAATACAAGCAAAGCTTCATAAATACAATAATATAAAAGCAATGCTACAACGACATAAGGAGAAATGAACCAAGTAAAATCAAAATGCACTTGGAAAGAGTGCACCACATATACTATGACTGGATGTTGTCTAGTCCTTACATTTTACTATGTTTTGTTTTCTTGTGACCTCTACTTATATGATTCAGTTTGAACTGAGGAACTCTACCCAGTACATCACTCTAATCTCACTGGTTTGTAGATGCGGGCTTCTTGTCTGTTACAGTTCATGACAACTGTTTTATCTCCACAAATTTGTCTAAGCTTTATCCACACGCAACCTTTTTGCGTCAAGAATTTCCATAGCTTACTGCACAACTAAGAAGTATTTCCTCTTGTTTGAGTCCACCTGTGTTCATCTCATTGTTGCCACCTACTTCTCCATTTACGAGGGCTGGCAAATACTCACTCTATGGCTGCCACCATGGCAGACTTCACAGATTTCTAGCATCGCTTCTCCTTCAGGGCATTCTCTTCCAGGCTAAAGAATATTACTCTAAGTAATTGCTTCTTTCATGAAGGCTGCTTCACCATCTGGTCTTGGAAATTTATTTTATTGCTAATTTCACCGACTTGGTCACAAGTCTATCCTAACACCCTTATTCGAGCCAAATTTTTTATAATTCCCCATAAAGAAGAGTTGCAATGTAAGAAACTCCTGAAGGTCCTACAAGATGAAAATGGGTTAAAAACTTTAACAGTTTTTCTGCTATGGCTTACTTTGAAAAACTCTTTGTATCTTGTTCATCTGCAATCACTGCAGACTTTGGGTATCATTTCTGTGTTTTGATAGATTCGGAAAAAAATTTGCTAGTTTTTCAGACTTTTGTAAGCTTTTTGCAGACTTTTTGACTCCCTTCTAATCACCTTTTCAGGCTGCTGTATACAAACCTCTCTCTAGTTTTTTTTTTTTTGAGATATATACTTGTTTAAAAAAATGATTATACAATATACAATACAGTCTCCACGCTACCTGTAAACACTTATTTTAACAGCCATGTGTTTTGGCTTTCCAGATGGCTATGTAAAACACAGGTGACTGTGGTCCATAGACTAAATTGCCAGCATCTGTAAAAGTAATTAATTTCAAAAGCAATATTGTCAATCTAGAGCTACACCTAGAGAGAAGAAAATAATAAATGAGTCAGAAAAGACAAACCTTCCAAATGGACCTCAATGTAGTTTCAAGAAAATGTTACCTTAACTGTTGTAGTGAAGGCTGAGATATACCTTGAGCCACTGGAAGCCACCTTTGTAAACACTCGTTTCACTTTCAGAAGTCACCCGAAGATGAACATACACAGGCACGTGACCAAATTTAAACTATGCTATGTGCATGAAAATTAGTCATGTGTTTGCAGGGTGAAGACACAAATTAAGAACAAGTTTTTTACATTTCCATCCCATTTTCAGGCTCCCTTAATCACAAGGATCAGCACCCCAACACGGATGAATAGCACACTAATTGACTCCTCTCCTGCAGGACTGTAGAAGTATAATTATGACAGGCAAGGAAGAACATGGCAATAAAACTGCTGGAGATGTCAGAGGTTAGATAGCAAAACTCAGACACATTTATCTCTAAAGCTGCTATGATTTTTTTTTTTAAACTCCATTTGTAACTGAGTTTCATGTGTCACAACTCTCCTTATGATTTATCAGCCATTAACCTCCTCGCTTAAGTTACCTGCCACAGGTAATTCATTTATCACTTAATTAAACTAACACATTTTATTCCCTATAGGCATAGAAAAAGGAAACCTGGGAAACAGTTATGTGCATGCTGAGCAGACTAGCTCTGTCTTCTCTGAACTGTAAAAATAGAAGATTATTTTTCATTGTATGGCAAATACGATCTTATTTGTAGTTATTGAAGTTATTGTTTTTAAAAGAAAGTATATTCTTTTTATCTTAAATCTAAGAGAATATGCATACTGGTAAAGCCTGTCACTCTGAGCTGAGTAATGCTTTCGCACAATCCTGTGTTGGGGGATGCTTATTCCACAAAGAACTGATGCACAACGCTTCTGGTTAAGGACACTATGGACCAATAAACTCAAATACCATCTCAGTTCCTTTACCATGCCATGAATCAATGACAGCAGGACTCTGATACCTACAATATTTGTTGCTGTACAGTAAACAGTTCACTCTTCTTTGAAGTAACAATCTATGTAGATCTTTTCTATTTTTTTTTTCTATAAGGAACACATATAGAACTGCAAACATAGAAAGCTGGCCAAACACTTTTGAACTTATTCCACTGCATAATACCTTGTTAAATCCACATTCAAAACACTAATTTCCACAGAAGAGCTGTAGGACTGAAATAGCAAATCAGCAGGTAGCTTTCATTATATATATCAGGAATGTAAACAGAGGAGGGTAAACAAGAAGGATTTGGTTTGGTGGGGTGTTTTTTTTTGTTAGGTTGGTTTTGTTGTTTTTTTTTCGTGGTAGGGTGGAGAGGGTTGACAGCTGGTTTTTTCTGTTTCATTGTTTCATAGGGGAATTATTTCCATGGAAGTAAACCTTGCTCTTTCTTCTCTATTCAGGCACAGAACTCATGCATAATGTGATAGGACTTGAACTATATAGTCCACAAAGAAGAAAAAAGTTTACAAGGAAAGTATAACATACATATTTCATTCATGTGCTTCTTCAAAAACTGATTTGATCACTGTCCCTGATTAAAAAGGCTTTTTTTTTTTTAAAAAAAAAAACCCAACAACTTGGTGCGAGGACTCAAAAGTTCAGGTTTATACGTGTTTGGGGTGCACCAAACACAGCAAAATCAGCCTGTTAAAAGAGGCGACTATTCAGTGTATTCAGCATTTTTGCTGCCTCACCTTGAGTACTATGTGCAGTTCTGGGCTCCACAATTTAAGAAGGATGTGAAGGTCCTTGAACGTGTCCAGAGGAGGTCAACAAAACTGGTGAAAGGGCTGGAAGCAATGTCCTATGAGGTGCAGCTAAGGACTTTGGACTTGTCTAGTTTGGAGAAAAGGAGGCTGAGGGGTGACCTCATTGGTCTCTACAGCTTCCTGAGGAGGGGAAGTGGAGAGGGTGGTGTTAAGCTCTTCCCCTCAGTATCCAGTGATAGGACTCATGGGAATGGTTCAAAGCTGCGCCAGGGGAGGTTTAGACTTGACATTAGGAAGCATTTATTTACAGAGAGGGTGGCCAAACACTGGAACAGGGTTCCTAGAGAGGTGGCTGATGCCCAAGCCTGTTGATGTTTAAGAGGCATTTGGACAATGCCCTTAACAACATGCTTTAACTTTTGGTCAGCTCTGAATTGGTCAGGCAGTTGGACTAGATGATCATTGTAGGTCCATTTAAACTTAAATATTCTATTCTGTTCTAAAACCTGCTCCAGTGATCATCTAAGAAAGCCTAAGTTACTTGCAATGCATTTCCCAGGAGACAAGATCCTTAACTTCAAGAGCATGTTCTCAATTGTTCTTTGAAGCTTTTTTGAAATGCTGTAACTAAGGAGAATGATATTTGAGTGACAACCGTTTTGTCATAACCTGGAAGGCTTTGTTGAGTAAATCTCAAGCAACCTAATAAGATAACTGTAGAACCACCTAATTCACAGTGAAAACTGAACTAGTTCAAAACTTTAACTGGAGATTAAGAAGTTGTCCATTCTGCCATATAATTCTAAGCCAGTTTCTGAACCTTTCAAAAAGAAGGTGGTATCTATGAATGTTCTCATGCATTGGTGAAATGGCTCTATTTTCAGTTCATGCAAATGATAAAAATGAATTGTTTGTCATTGATTCAGGGAGTATAAAATCTCCAGATCCAGTCTAGCCATGACCATGGATCTTTCAGTGACCTGAATACCCACAGACACAAAATTAATAAATAAGAAATCTTTTGCTAGCAAATAATGGCAAGGAATAATTTTGCTGGATGTCTTCATATTGCCTTTAAGGGTTTAGGATTACATTTCAAAAGCATTTTCAGACATTCTAAAGAGTAAATGATGGAAATAAGCAGAGAATGCAATAGAAATTAAGTTCTGCCAGTAAGACCAGTATGATGATGGGTCCACCAAAGAAATGAGTTTGAATGGGTAGGACTAGAAACTAGTAGGACTAAGAAGACAACTTCATCCATAGCTGAGAAAATATCAGTACTAATCAGAAGGATTTATGTGGAAGAGGCTGGAGATAAACAGTTGATCCAAAACATTTGTGCATCTTCAGCATTAAGGAGCCTAGAATTTTATGACACCACGCAAGCATAACAGGAGAAAACAATCTGTCCATAGATTTTTTGCTCATGATGGGAACTATCTGCAAATTTATCCAACACAGCTCTTCAGGCTTCTAAAGAGTAAACTTCAACTACCACAAGAATCAACTGTTTTAAGACAGAACACCAAGTTCTCTTTTCACTCCCAATCTTTCCCTCACAAAACCAAAAACTCTCAAATAAGATGATTTGAAAAATGCTATTGTACATTAGAGGATAATCTTCCTCAATCTAAAGGACAATACATATCTTGGCCTTAATAATGCCATCTTATAGGAACCTGATAGCTGAGTAAGAAAGAAACCTAAAATACTATATATTTTCAGTGAGCAGGTTACCTGTACAGTCAGTGATTTCTCTTCCAAAGACATTTTTCTGCCTAAGAGATAGACTATTCCTGATAAAAATAGAAGTCAGTCTGTGAAAAGTTGTGTTTCAGATTTAAAGGCAAAACTGTAAAAATACTGACGATATGCTCAAAAAGCCAGCTAGAAAAGACCAATATGACAACTTTGCAAGCCCAACTTCAGAACTAAGCAACAAGCTCTAAGTTTTTGAGGTAATCAAATTATAAACTTTAAGATATCCTATTCATTAAAAATAAAAAAAACACTGCTGTAATAAAAAAAAAGTCCTATTGACTTCATTCTTCCTTTGGTTAGCTCTGTGTAAAGCAACTAAAGGGTGGTATTTGCTCAGTACTAAGCTCCTGAATGGAACCTCAACTGGGCCAATGACGTAAAAGCAAGAGCAGAAGGATTCAATTTCCTCTTCTATAGCACAGTAGAGGCATAGGTAACCAAATAAAAGTAATTTATTTTTGTCACAGAAGGAAAAGCTTTAAATAACACTCACAAGACAGAATGGTTTAAACTACAGCAGGAGATAAGTCACCATTTGCTGATGACAAGCCTTGTTGCTGTTAGAATTAGTCTCAAGAGCAGGCTACATGAAATCAAGGGAAACAGAACTCAAGAAAAAGGCACTAGGTGTTTTAAAAGACTTATTCCCCCCGTCGGATAAAACCAAACCCAAAAACCCCTCTAGGAGAACATGTAAGAAGTTTTCTTTTTTCCTCCTGCACCGAGCGCTAAAGAAAGAATAGAACAGTAGATAGAGATAATCTCACAGCATTCAAAGCTACTGCTTTAAAAGACCAGAGAAGTGGCAAAGGCAGGACTTTCTTTATACCTTCTGCTGTTCTGATTTCGGAGAAAGATGAAGGCTTTCATATTTAGAGAAGGACCAACAGCTGAGGCCTGAGCAATAGCTCAGTAATGATCAGCTATTGAGAAATATTGCAGCACCAAACTGTCAGCTCAGTTTTCTTCAGCCGGACCAACGTATACACCTCTGAACTTTTATTCCTTTATCTATTACCTAGAACAGCAGGTTTCATTTGGCACTTCAACCCATGCTTTTATATGCATATAAAAATATTTGTATGTATATGGTATATATCAATTCAACTTCCTTGTAACATTTCACAGGAATAAGCCATATGAATCCTAACTATTTAGTTAAAAAAAATACATTTTAGCTAGTCTTTTCTATTTGCACTAGTTATACCACTTTGTGTAGAATTGTTTATTTTTGAGGATGTTGCAACACTTGGACCTTTTTTTTTTTTAAATAATTTAAACCAACTATAACCCACTGAGAACTGCAAGTCGACAGCTGTCACATTCTAGCAGAGAGACAGGCAGTTTTCAGATTTTTCTGGTTCTGAGTTTCTCCCAGGTGAGAGATCAGCTTACCTCACTCCTGCCAAGACAGCAAAAAGCAAGAACAAGTTCTAGATGAGAAAACAGAGAGAAGTATGAACTTTCACTTTCTTCCCATTCTCTATCCCTTATCTCCTCCTTCTCTTCTAGGTAGTATTCAACTCTATCATGTTTTCAGTTCTTCTATTTCTGAAAGGTTTCAATCCTGCTGCATACTGAGGTTTCTGAACTACTGTGTTTTATCAGTTCTAAATAATGGCAGAAGTCATTAAACAGAAGCATTATCCAGCCTGCTTTGAATATGAGAAAAAAAAAAAGGCAGACAAGACTGAAAATTCACTTAGTTCTGTTACAGCAGTTTGCAAGAACAAGCAAAATAGAATAGCCACATTATTAAAAGATTATAAATGCAAGTTCACACATAGCAGACATTGGTTCTTCATCTCACTGACAGCTCATGTCTTAGAAATGTGGAGTTCTACATCAATGAACGTCTGTGTCAGACTCAATGGCAGTTTTGTGATGCAGACAAATAGCCATTTGAAACTGGTTTGAGACAGCCAATGTTTCTAACCTCAGGCAAATTTGTATTGTAGTGATAGAAATAAGGCTATTAATGAACTCACCAATATTTAACTATTCCTGTTGGGCCTCCCATTGGTCAAATTTCACAAGTCTAGCACTGTACTGCCCCAGGCAAGAAAATTAAATAGGAATCATTTTCATTAGGAAAAGGTTAAAGCTTTTCCTATTTAGAGGAGGGAATCGGGAATTAGCATTAGTTTATACTGAAGATGAATTGTTTGATAAGCCCAGTATGTAGTCAAGTAAGCAAATTTTAAAAGAAGCCTGAAATCTCTATTTTTTTCATCTCAGTTTCTTAATGTTTTTCTAGAACAAAAAAATTCACATTCTATACTGCTCTCTGCAGTAGCACACTAGTAAACCATTACAAAATTAGAGGCTAGTCTTTATGTTCAAGATGTTTCTAACTGATTTCTCACTCAAGACTCAATGAGGAAAAACAAAGTGGACAGTACTTGCTACAGCAAATGCAGACACACCTTCCAGCTTAGAGGAGAAGCAGAAAGTGAGATCTTTCTATCAACGTAGGCAAGTAGCCGTTTCAGTCATCAGAAAGCTTTTACTGAGCACAGCCACAGCACATAGCTGCATTCGCATTAAGAATAAAAGTGAAAATGATAACAAGTGTACTGTATAGAAATTCACCTCATTTTTGGAGTTACAGTATGGATCATAACTCTAAAGTTTCTCTCTTGTTTCCCTCTCTCTCTCTTTGCAGCATCAGTCCTTAGCAGTGCAGTTACTAAGGCACAATGGTAATAGAAGTCTGTAAGGGTATAGCAATGTTAGAGGGAAAAAAATTAAAGTGAACAGAAACACAGGAGATTCTCTATTTTAGTCGAATGCTGTCCTAGAGACCAACTGCATCTGCTTGGCTGCCTTTTTTTCCCTTGCACCATGACAACGATAACACCTGGAAGAGGAGGACATAACAGAACTACCCTATTAAATGCTGCTCCGACTGCTTCACAGTCATTTCAAGGTCTCTCGAGACCCTCAGAAACTGCAATCCTTCCTCCAACCCCACAGGCTGGAACTGTGGCAGCACTGAAGAAGTCACCAGTTGGAAAGCTCAGCCACACTTCACCATTGTCACCAAAAGCCCCTTTCACAGCTACTGCCTTCTGAACATCTTTCTAACAAGTTCATTCTTCACCTGACAATGAAGCTGGTAACTCCCTAAAAGGCTAGTCTTTACCTTCCTACTCTCAATAGTAACTGAAGTTGGTGTTATTATTCCCACTTTACAAATGGAGAGTAGGTCAGGAAACAAGGCACATGTCTAAAACAATACGTGTGAAATCAATGACTTTTCAGTCCTATGCAATGTCATTTGGACAAAGCTTTAGATCTCTTGCTATTTGAAATTCCAACTAGAAACTGAAATTTTTAATAGTGTTGTTTCAGACACCAGAACAGTGATGCATTTCAATTTGTTTCCTGTGTCTATTACCCTTGTGTGCTCGTGAGTGCCAGCTAAGTTTAGTAACTAATTAGACTGGAGTCACAATTCCATTAGAGGTCTGGATCAGTAATTCACCAAGCAGGAAACAAAACATCTCTTGTTGAAATAACTGTAGCTTTATTTGAGGGATTTTTTTTTAAAAAAGAGTTTAAAGAGGAATAAGTCATCCAGTAGCTATACAAAACCCATTGCGTGCTTCCATTTTAGAAGCCACAAAATAGGTCACGCTCAAATCAAGTGAAACCTCTGGCTGACGTAAGTATTTTAAATCAACTGAGCTTTGACACTGGAGTAACAGCTATCAAAGATCATCCTGAATGTCATTAGCAGCTCCAATAATAAATTTTTTCTTTATATTGAAATTGGACAGTTTCAATACAAACACTACTTCCCAGTGTTCTCAACGAAGCATACTAAGCAGTTGCAAAAACTCTCCTTCAACAAAGGAAAACTGAGTAAGGTCATTACCAAGGAAGGAGCAAGCAGTAACACAAAAGATTTGATGCCCCTGTAAAAAGGGCAGCTTATTGATATAGTACAAAGAATCTTGTAATATTGAGAAAGCATAAGGGCCCAGGGTTTCCTCAGAGAGATTTATATAAACCAGTGTTATTCTGCTATTGCATAGTAGGAAGGTTACAATTAGGAGTGAGGGGACAGACAAAAGTATCAATACCTTTGAAAAAGAGACCTTGAAGTTTTAGCACCAAGAAGGAAACAGCTAGCTTGGAAAGATTACAATATTATAAAACCCGTGTAACAAGTACAAAAGGATTAACTCACTGCAGGTCTTAGAAACTGCAAAAGCACGCTGAGGTCAGTGTGGAATCCCTGGCAGAATTTGGTCTGGTACTAAAGTACCTAAAATTCAACCAAACTCTACAAGCAGTAAGAGGTAAAGCTTTGAAAGTTCCACAAATACTTAGAATCCCATAGCTGTCTGATAAAATGCACACAAATTCGAGTAAAACAATACACCTCTGTCTGAATAAAGGCAAAAGCCCTGGCTTTTCAGACTGGTGCATTGCCCTAGGATGGTCAATGAGAAACAGCTGAGGCAATAGGACACTGTTGTCGCACAGCCCTCCCTGCTTTGCAAGGCTCTCCAAGCTGCCAGATAAAGAAACAGGAGCAACGGACAAACTAGTGCACCCAGCCCTTGCCCCACTTCACAGTATACAAGGCAGAGCATGTTGACTTCCTTCCACACAAACATGTACCTTCATGTATCTTCATCGACCTTTGCAAAAAAAGTAAAAGGGTCAATGCTCGGAGCTGCTCCTGACTCAAACAGCTTTCACTGACTGTATAATTGTTGTTTGTTCTGTGCTTGGTATTGGGGTTTACTGAGGCTTAACAGGTTTGCAAGTACTGTCGAAAGAAGAGTTAAATAATAAACCTGTATACAGACAAGTTTCACCCAAGAGGGATACAATGGACGGGTATATCAGACAGGACTAAAGTTTCAGGTCACTTAGCACTCCCACAGTCTTCCCAAATTCCCACTTCACCTTGTCCCATTCCCGTGGTCTTCAAACCTTTTTCAGTGCGTCTATTTGCTATATGCGTAAGAGTTCAGCAGGCCGGGGGGAAATGCAAGTTTGTCAGAGGAGCAAATAATTCCACAAATCTTTTAAGTGTTTCTGTGCCAAGCCTTGGAGACTTGTTAAGAGGCAAAGGATGGAGAACATATTTATGCAAAATCTTAAGTCCAGCTTCAGAAATACAACAAAAGGAAAGAAACAAAAAGAAGTCACCTTTGAGCGTCTTTGAGACTCACTTTCCTCAACCACATCTGAATATAAAGCCTACTACAGTTGCTGAGTTTACATGCAATACTGGTCACCTTCTAACCACTTGCCACCCACATTGGCCCCCTGTTCCCAAACAAAGATTTACAAAAAAACAGCCTGGGGGCAGGGAGGGGAGAGAGAGCACAAAATCACTAGAGCTCTGCTGGCCTATATAACTCCATTAACAAAACATAGCAACAGGGAGAAATGTGGCATCTCTAACCTTCAAAGACTGTACTACATATTCTATACTACTACCCTTCCTGTCTTACAATTCTCATCTTACTTGTAGTACTACACACTTCCAAGGTTCACTTATCCTTCCCCCCCTCCCCCGAAGAAATAAAGAAAGCTATAAACACAACTATGAAAACTATAACTACAAAAAGTAAAAGGTATTTGTATTGAACTATATTGAAACAGAATAATTTTTTTATACCTTGAATAGAACATGTTGCCAATTAAAGCATTTGAATTACCTGAGAACACATTCCAGAAAAAATACTGTATTAAAAAAAGGATATTAAGCAAGCATGCACTCTTATAGCATGTAATGAGATGGTTGACTTGGGAGGCTAATGAATTAGTATAAACAATTTAAATCTAATTTAATTTAACAATGTAGAGTGTTTGTGCATTGCAAAGCAACAGATAGTCATTTGTTTCTTCATTAAATCAAAGATAAAATTGCTGATTACCCTTCCATGAATTATTTTATTGAAGAGGATGGCAAACAAATTTTATATTTAGTCATAAAAGTTCATGGCTAGTCCCCCAAACAAGCAAACGCAACCAGTGAATGATACCAGTGAACATAACCTAGACCAGCTGTGGTTTAGGGCAACACATTATTCAGCCAAAGTAGATGCTCATGTTTTAACAGTTAGAGAAAAAAGTTTATACAGAAAATTAATATAGCATTTTAAGTTTACTTTTTGTTACCACAAAACATATCTGAACAGCACAATTTACTATTCACAATCTTTAAATGTGTTAAAATTATATGTTGCAAATGCTGAGCGTTTGGTACTGCCAGAAGTACTAAAATGATTAAACTTCCATTTCACAGATAAATTTATGAACTTGCCTCAAAAGTGTTACCGGTGATATCAAATTCTGGTGGAACAAAGGCACCCTCTGGATCATCTTTGAAAGCAAAAGGAAACATGTCAGATTAGAAATTAGTAGTCTTGCTTGTTTAAAAAACAAACCAATGTGATGATACACCCATAACTGATAAAAAAGCTACGTACATAGCACTGATTTGGTTCACTCATATCTGATGTACAAGGAACTTGTTATCCATGTTTCTAGCACTGCAAGTAAAATAAAGTGCTTTTTTTCAAACTTTCTGTAAAAAGATACCATATTTTTCTTACTAAGAAACAAAACAGACAAAACATCCCAAAGAAATACATTTACCATGCCTAAACATTTCTTGCCTTCAGACATTTATGTTTGGACCAGTTATCACCCAAGCTGCTATGGCTCATCTGTGGCTTGCAGGTTTGATGTGATTAATGGGATATTTCCATTCACTATTTTCCACTGCAGGCCTAGGGGATAAGGGTTTTAGCAGTAAAACCAGCCTGAAGAGGTACTTGTCTCTTCATCTACAGGCCTGCTTAGAACCTTCACCTTTCTGCTTTATTTGTTTTAATTATGATAAAAGAGTTGAGGAAGCACATTCCCCACCCATGTGCTGCTTAGCAGAGAACTGAGCTACTGCAGCAGCCAATTCTGAGTGAAGAGGTGGAAGAAAGGAAGGAACATCTTGAGACCAATGTTGCTACTGCATCCAAGCATGTATGTAGTATGGCACTGTACTGACGTCACATGAACACAGTAAAGAACACCAGGGGACTAAAAAAAGCACCCAACTAAAAACCTACTCTTCACGTACATATTCAACTCACCTAGTTTATCCTTCTGTGAAGCCAATGGATGATTAAGATCATTTACAAGCAAAGACTGTAAGTTTCCCTTCTCAAGAAGGAGGAAAAAAACCCAAAGTATGCTCACAGGCACACCATACTCATCACAGCTTTAGCTCTAAAAGGACATTTGTGCCTGTTCTAAAAGAAGTGAAATGGAAAGCTCTTTTATTGTGAAGATTCTAAACTCAGTTATACGGTACAGAGGACTAGAAAGGACTTTTTTTACATATTGATGTATTTCAGCTACCTGACATGGCTGACTATCCAGATGCCAGTAACTGATTCTACTTTCCCACTGAAGAAGAGAAGCATGCAACTAATTCTACATTTCCCCCTGTACCACATTTTTTCCTGATATTACAGGGCGGGGGGAGGGGGGAAGAGGAAGGGAACTAATGGACAGAAGATATTTTGTCATCTCCTTTCCCCCACCCCAGACTACCACTCCTTCTTTTCATCTCCCCACTACCTTTTCCCGTTCTTTCAATAGAACACTTTAAAGACTGTACAAGCATATAATTTTTATCACTGGTAAAGCTCACTGTATTTTTTTAATATAATGTTTACAATGGAAATTTGTTTGATTTGAAAAGACAATAAAATATCAGAGCCCTTGGCAGAACATCCTATTGAATGTTTGTCACTTGAGCACCACAGAACCTGCAGGAAGCAGAACTCGCTGCTAAAGCACAGATGACAGATCATTCATTTTCTCTCACTGGCAAGAAAATCCAGAGGTTATAATTTTATTCTGGAAGAATAAACCCATAGGCAACAACTACAGGAAAGCAAAAAGGACAACCTCCCCAAGTGCCTATCTAACAAACTATATTTTAACCAAATCGTAACAAGATCTGAGGGAAAGGGGAAGAGAAAGAGTCAAAGACACAGTAAAGTGTGTGTGTGGGAAAGCATGTATACATAAAGTTTTGCATCCTAGGAATAACACCACTTTCTTATAGAGAATTAACGAAAAGCCTCTTCCTCAGAGACTAATATGACTTCAGGGAACAAAATCTTTGTACATTTGCTTTGCACGGGAATTTGTTATCTCATGTTTTAAGCACTTGAATACAACAAATTCCTGGATCAATTGTTTGCCAGCTATTCAATTAGACTAAAATATTTAAGAAGAAATTGGTTTTTTTTTTCTCTCCCAGCTGCCAGCAAATATCTTAGTTGAGGGGCATTTTTCATCCACTAGGTTTATTCTCGTCAACAAGTCTTTCATGTATCCTTATGAATACAAAGCCAGCTTATTTTTTTATTTTAAGTTATGACAATATCCTTAAAATAAAGGAAATTGATTCCACATTACCCCATTAACTAGAAGCTGACTCTCATATATTTGAGGAATTTTAGCACAAAACAAATATAACAATTATGGAGATATATATGTCCATCTTTATTAATTACATCTTATGATATTAATTCAAACAGGCATGTAACATCTTTAACTCTAAAAAAGGCAACAAATATTCCTTGCAAAGCTACCTTACCCCATTTTTTCCTAAACGCTGTGATCTAGATCTTGACTAGAAGAATAAACACTTATCCTGACATAGATTTAAAAATAAATTAGGTTTAAAGGAAACATAACAAAACTCTGAATAGTGTGCATATAGACTACAATGGGTCTTCTAGTTACAAGCTGACATAATTTTAAAAGGACTATAGAATAAGAGTTGGGTTTTTTTTTTTGTTTTGTTTTGTAACATCCCTAACAGCCTCAAGACAGACTCTTGAGACGAGTCACGTGAAAAGGGAACAACAACAATAACATGCCTTTACACCTGTGCTGAAATCAGAAGTCATTTTTTAGGTTAAGCATCCCCTCCATTCATCTGCTACAGTACCTGAAGATCTTACATGCTACTACATACTGGTTTTAGCATATTAAAATTAATTTCTCAGCCAGTCACCACACTTGCTGAGTCTAAAAATCAAGACTTTAGAAAAAAAAAAAATCCTTTATTCAAGAGAGCGCTTTCCTTTCTAACAGTGAATATGCACTAGAATTGCCCTATTTTCTATGACCACAACCATCAAGATACATTGAATGTCAGATTGCTCTAGAAATAGAACATGTCCATGAAATGAGAAGAACTTGAAGAGACCAAGAATGGGCTTTACATAGGTAGAGACTTGTGCACATACATACACATATACATAACCAGCAGTGTTTAAAATGGAGATAGATTACATTCCCCCGGATAAGTCTTAAAATAACTAGGAAGAATCTTCTAAGCAAACTCATAAAAGCCTTTGTTCATCAATCACAAAACTGAGCATGTAGCTTCATGTGGACCTATACTCACCCATTCCTAAACAAGTTTTTGTTTTCTCCTTATTTTAATCACAGGTCTTAAGAACAGAATATAATGCTTTACTACAGTCTCTCACTATGAGTTTCCACAGTTATAAAAGAAATGGCCTGGAAACACAAATACTTACCACTGAGCTGTTCCATGAAGCATACGTTGCCATTGGTGTTAAAAGCCAAAGTGTCAGGAGTGATGCAGAGTGTCTGGAAGATTGCAGAATGGGCAATGCTCTTCAGAGAATGGCAACACTCCAGGCAAATTGCCCAAATATCTTGCTCAGTAAGACAGCTATCCCGCAGTGACAAAATATCAGCAAGGGACACATTCTCCTGCCAAGATACAAATTCATAAATTACTCTGGATTTCATGACACTACTTTGTGTATCACAGATTACATTTGACACAATTGGCTATGAGTAATGTTTCCAGCAAGTTCTCAGACTTTCTAGGACACTGATTAACACCCTAAGAACACCAAGTGCATGACTTTGCTCTTAACACACAGAGTCTCTTAAGAAGCAGAGTTAACCTGAACAAAGGTATCACAGTATGTTAACATCAAAAAAAGACTTACTACGGGAGCTATGTAAGTTACATAAACACTGCATCAAAGTTAGGGAAACAGACCACTTGGAGGTAAAAGCAGAGAGACTAAGTTAAAACATTTGTTTAACCCATGTCTTTCAAGCTCTCCCAGGTGCCTTTGGATAAACCACTTAAAAATTCTCTTCACAGCAGTTTTCCCTACTATTTGTGGTCTGGGGAAAAAGAGCCCTCTAAATTAGCCTGTTTTAGAAATGCTGCTGCTGCGAAGTTTAGTGGTGTAGCCCATTTAATAAACACTCAGAAGCCAAACAAGCCTTACGAAAAGTGTTCTTGCGCTTAAATACAAATGCTCAGTTGTCCTAGGCCTCCCCATTACACCCAGAGCTCTTAGTGATCAAAATAGCTCATGGGCTTCATTTCTATGTTACTGTCCTAAACTAAACTATCACCTTCCTTTGACCCCATCATTACAGTAAGGTTATGAAGAGCCTAGTTCCAAAAAAATGTGTCTCTAATGTGGCTTTTCTGGTCAAGCTCTTCAGAAATAATGCTTTGTTCAAAGCAGCTAGCCTTTTTACATACATTTTTTAGAATACAAACTAATACATTACTCATAGCTACAGAAGTAAAATTTCCATGAACTTAAAGGAATGACAAAAAAAACATACAAAAAAGACATCAATTCCATCTGTAGGAAAAATAAGCTAACAAAAATGGAAGTATCTACAGAAGCTACTTTGCATCAAAGCTATACTATGATTAATTACACATATTTCTCACTTATATGTAGTAATTAAGACTAAAGACTATACTTCTGAATTATATTAAATGTACCTTGAATTGAAGATGCAGTTGCACATTACTTAGAATATAGAAAAAAAAGTATGGCTTGTCAGAAAGACAAAATGGGAAGTATCTTACAGCTCAGAAAATTGTAGTGGCTTAGACTTTTAATCCCTTGGAAAATACAGTTATAGCTTTCTTCATATATCTCAGTACTGGAGAACATCAGTGATATTTGGATTACCGTTTACAGAAGGGTTAACAGTTTGTGAACATGCTATTCAGAGAAACTAAGTATTGCACTCATAATATCCTTCAAATAAGGACCAATCCTTAGTCCAAAAATTTATTTGCTTTTTAGTCTAAAGTATTATACTTAAATACAAGAAAAATCAGGTAGGAAACGAAGCACACTTACTCTTATTTGGGAAACTGAACTTCTATTTTCAATATTCTAGTTTTCATCAGCCTAGAGATGATTTAGTAATTGCAGCATTACTGCAGTGCCTTCTAGCCCTTATCATGGACCCTGGTCTCATTGAGTTCAGTCCTACGTAATAACCAACAGCAAAAGCCCTTACAGTTCAAGTACATGAGACAAAAGATCTCATTTTCTCTGTGCTGTGCTCAGCACCATATGAGTAATGCTGTCATCAGATTTTGAGGGTGGATGAGGAACTTTCACACATCTTTATGGGGAAATTCTTCCAAGAATGAAAGGCAGCACAGAGGTTCCTGTATTTGAAAACACAAACATAGGAGCTGGACCACAAACTATTAGGCTTTGAATCTGACCAAACTGATAGGTAGGATGAGGATAGGCTTGGAAAGGAAAGACTAACTGCTTATTCTATGGTCAATCCAAAAAAAGTTAAAAGAAAAAGTTCTATGACCAAAGCAATGATTCAGTAATTATTTTTATTTTTAAATCTCCTAGGATCATCCTGCTAGGTGATATGATGGCATTGCCAAAACTGCAAAAAAAAAAGAGAACATTTCACTAATCAAGACACAAAATTATGAGAGTTTCATCTGTGCATATGGGAAAAAAGGGCTCAATTTAGAGATTATGTGAAATAAATAAAAACTGCAACTTTAAGACAGCTTCAATATCAAGTTCCAGTCACTAGAATAGACAGAATTTCTTGTGAGTCAAGCTTTGAGGTCAAGTTCTAGAGTGGATATTAATCATCGGTAGGGATATCTACAGTTTAAATCTACAAAACCATCTTGTTTTGTGGTTATTTGAGGACTGAATGAAAGATGATGATGATCATCTAAGTCAGACAAACTTATCCAGGGGAAAGGAAGTTAGGTAACATGAAACAAAACAAAGGAAAAGGAAAAAAAGACCTATGAATATTCAGTGGCTTCCATCAGCAATGGACAGCTAGGGGAAGATAAAAACCAGAGCAAAACACCACCACCCCCTTCCTCTTTCCAATGCTCCAGGATGTGAAGTGATTTACTTCACAGAAACCATGTATTTCTCAAATGACCACACTATCTTGGCTTTGGTTACTAAAGCTGCTGTTGCAGCAAAGCAAGGCCTTTGTAGAGAACGAAGAATTAAAAAAAAAAACAAAAAACACTGAGGCACACATTTGATTAGTTTGTGTCCCCAAAGCAGTACAAAGTTTCACTGGGGGTGGGGAGGATCCTTTTAAGATAACACAGGAGTAACACAGGAGTTTCTGGCAAGCTGAAGCTTCTGGCAAGCCACGATTTCAGTACTTGGATCACTGAAAGTTGGTTTCACTCAAATTATGGGAAAACTAAAGTGTGTATGTAACAGAGATGCTGATGCCTTTTCTCCTCGTCTCATTATCAGTAAAAGACACTTGTAAAAAGAAATAACCAGCTACAAAAGTGAACTGGTCAGACAATCATGCTTTAATTATTCACTTTAGTTCGCTATTTTTCCTTATATTTCTTCAGAAAGTATAAAACAGTTCAGTAGCATATGTAATTAGCAGAGGAAGAGAGCAGGAAGAGAAACAAATTAATTTGCCACACATAACCTCTTAAAACTAAAAATTCTTGAAACTAAATGTTAAAGAATGTGAGACAAAGAAAGTCCTGGTAAAGAAAGGCATTTGAAATACACCGTCACCCTCACTATTTCCCTACTCTTCAGCTCAGGCAGCTTCTTGCTTCACATATTGCTTTTGTAAACCCCATACATCAGAAGCCAGCCTCATTCCTTATACTACGTGCAGTGATGAGAAGCACAGGATCCACTAAATGCCTAAGCAGCTGAGAGTCAGGTACATCAGCATGCACAGCTATCTGGCACCTAAGACTTTCTGCCAAGATAATTTACACAAACTTCAAAACAATCTGTTCCAGAATCATGGAGAACGTGGCAAACACCAGTCATTAAATTAATTGCATTTGAAGAAAAACACTGAGTTACCTGGGTAAACTGAGTATTATTTGGAGCAGCCCTTTATTAATTTCTCTAATCACCAGGTGATAGGTCATGCCCATTCTCTCAACAAGAACATTGAAAATATTCATGTGCCTGGAACAACTAAATAGAAGGAACTGGAAGGAATCCATATTTAAGGTATACATTGAGCAGGTGAGAAAAATGGGCTTGGACTTCCTGACATGGAAGAGTTGACCCTCAGCCTTCTCTCATCCCAAAGAAATACTCTAAATATTAAGGTAATGTTTAAAAGGAGGCCACCATCACCTTCCTTCTACATTTTGCATAGGCTGGTCTGAGAGGGCCTACTAGACTGAATGATACCGATGGAAGGAAGAGCCAAACTGCTGAGCCATCAGATGGCTTATTAAAGCTGGAAGGGACTTTTCATTTTCAAACACACTTTTAAATGCTGATTCAACGTGGGTTCTTGACATAGCAAATAAGAAAGCTAGCAAGATCTGGTTTGGGGAACAAAGTAGCTCACATACAGTTCACCAACTTTTACTTAAGAAAAAAATCCAGAACATTTTGCCTAAACATTCAGTAGGGAGTCCGGAACACATTTCGTTGGGAAATATACAAAGAAAGATGAGCAAGAGCAATAAAAAGCAAGTGCAAAACCAAGTACGAATCCAGACAAACATGACAAGAGAACTGAGTTTAGCTACAGGTTAGTTGGCATAACAACTGAGCAAACAGGTTTCATAGATTTGGGTTTATTTATTTTTTTATTTCCCAGTGACAAGGCCTTTTACATAGGGCAGCAAGAAATGGCTATACAAAATCTGGTTGGTGGCTACTGGAAACACTTGCCCATGTAAGAAATCTCCCTTTGTCAGGCGAGACGAGGACACGTACGTCCCGACTGCAGCACTAACCCACGAGACAGCCCCCACTCGAGGGCCATGACTTTGCTGCTGTGCGGAGAAGGTGCCCAGGGATGGCCCACGCCCAGCTTGGCAGCTGGGATCACGGGGCAGGAGAAGCCGAGGAACCCGCGGTGAATGCACGGAAAGCGAACGGTTGTGCAGACACAGCCCAGCCACTGCCGGCGGAGCGGGTGAGCCCTGGGCCCGGGCTGCCCCCGGGGCCCGGTGTGCCCTCCCAGCGCGGGCGGAACGAGGCGCCAGGGAGGGGGGGCCGCGGGCCGCCCCTGAGGCCGCCCCACCACAGGTGAGCGCAAGGGCGGCGGCGGCTCCCTCCCTGCACCTGCCTCACTCACCTCGTCCTCCAGCAGCGTCGGCAGAGGCTCGAAGTCGTAGCAGCTCACCTCCTCCTCCTCCTCATAAAACACGTCCTCTGCGGCACCAACAGCCTCCATTCCGCCTGGCGAGGGAGCAAAAGCTTCACCTCCGCAGCCTCCCTACGCACCCGGAGCGCGACCCTCGGCACCCGCCGCGGCTCATCCCCACATCCGCCTGCGGGCTGCCCCCAGCGGCGACCCCCACCGCTGCCTGCCCGCCCGCCCCGCGGGGCACCCCCCTGCCTCTCCCGGCCGCCCGCCGCCGCCCGCTTAAGCCCTGGGCCGGGGCAGCGCTGCCATGGCAACGCGGGCCGCCGCTGCCTCGCCCGCGCGGCGCGGCCTCACTGCGGCGGCTCCCGCCCTCCTGCGGCGATGCCCGCCTCCGCTGCCCGCCTCGCCGCGGCCCGGGGCGTCCCCGAGCGCCCCCGGGGGCGGACCGCGGATCCCGCCGTGCCCCCCGCCCCCTCTTCCCGGTCAGAGTGAACTCCCGGCGCGAAGGCGGTGGCGTGGCGGTGGGCCCACGGGAACGCGCCCGCCGCAGTGCCAGCTGCGGCCGTCGGAGCCCCGCGGGAGCTGGGACCGGTCCCTGGCTCGGCCGCGCTCTCCAGGCGAACGGGGGCGGCGGGAGGGAAGGGTGGTGCCGGGCGGGAGGCCGGTCGAGGTGCCGACAGTCGGTACGGCCGCAGAGTTGCTCCCGCCGGACAACGATGTCCTCCCGTGAGGGCACCTCGGGCGGGCTCAGACCCGCGCCCTGCCCACCCGTGTGCCTCGGCCTCGTTTTATCACCATCAGCTCTCCGAATCGGATAAACCCCAGTGTTTAAAATTGTGCTGGTGATCAAGTATTTGCGCGGTCATGGCCGTCACTCCCGACGCAGTTCAAACCATGACAAGCACAAACAAAATCAGTCCAATATTACCAACTTGCTTTTCTTTAGCCCTGGCCCATTGCTGCTCTCCGCTGGGCTTAGGGTGCCTCAAACAACTCGATTAAGATTTCCCTTTGAAATTGAAGGTTCAAGATCAAGCATTCCTTGAAAAGTACGGCCTGCGTAGGCATGTTTTTGTTTCAAGTAAACTCCATTGGAAACACAAATTGTGTCATGTAAACAGGCCAGAGCTGGTCCCCGTTCTGCCTGGGAAGGGGAATCAGCATTCGGTAATGGATGGGTAACGGCACGCGCTGCACAAACCCCTGAGCAAGCGTCTCCTGATTTAGCTTTTAGCATGTGTGCAGCCACATTGGAATCCTAACATCTCCATTTAAAGCGTGGTGGATGGAGAGAATAGGCTGTTTCTCCTGTAATTAAATTTCACGACTACAGGTACTTGGAAAATAATAGTGCCGTTTTAATTATTCTGCTTTCCTGTATTCCTATAATTCTGTGTCAAAATGGAGTATGTTAATGAATTAATCTGTGCACAGTACATCAAGAAAAGCAAGAGTTCTATATTCTATTTTGTATGTAGTACTCTTTGGAAAAGATTAATACTCTATTAAAATATACATAAACAAACACTGGAGCAAACAAAGGTACTTTGATTAACTGCCCATAAAAATCATCCTGCAGCAGTTGTAAAATTTCTCCCAATTAAACATTAATTGGATACATTCCACAGTTATGGCATGCTACTGGGAAAAAAAACAAACCCAGGCAGACTGGAATCTTTAATATATATGCTGTCTTCTCACTAACATTTTTGAACGAAATTGATGTGAATAAAATGTTTTTGGTTTTGTTTTTGTTTTTTCATTGTTACAAACATTTCTAATCCATATATACTTATAATTTGGTAACTCAGGCTTTTAATTGTGAACAAATATTAAAGCATGGGAAACAGTGAGTGCCTGGCACTTCTGAATATAAAGCCCACTGTGACTCCATAAAAACACTATTTTACTTATAAAATGATTGTTAAAATGTATTTCACCAGCATATTTGGCAAAATATTTTCCTCAGGCAGCACGATCTACCCAAGAATAACCCTAAATTCTGGACCCTCGTGGGCTGGACTCATAGCTGCATCACAAAGGAAAAGAGAAAAATTTCTCTGATGTGTAAATTTGGTCTAACATCTACACTTACCCACAAATACATCTTAGATAAGCACTCCATTGCAATCACCACTTCAGCATTCATAAATATTTCTGTAAAAGGACAGTTTAAGTCAAACCTATGAGTCCCGCACACAAGTTCACATGCTAGTTTTGAAGGGATCAATATCTTTTGTTGAGTAAGACAAATTCATTTGCTAAAAGC
This sequence comes from Tauraco erythrolophus, assembly GCF_009769465.1. Classification (NCBI taxonomy): domain Eukaryota; kingdom Metazoa; phylum Chordata; class Aves; order Musophagiformes; family Musophagidae; genus Tauraco; species Tauraco erythrolophus. The sequence goes on along the minus strand of NC_141473.1, from coordinate 17,238,502 downwards.
AATTACTAATTGAGTGGTAGAACATTCCCCTGTAAGGTTAGCAGAGTCAGGTTCAGACACCTGCCCTGTGCTATTTGGACCTTGAATCGAGGCTTGGGTAGATTTTGCAAGAGTGAGTGACTGACCACATTTAAGTGGTTCGAGATGCTTCAGACCTATCTCTCGGTTGCTCTGGTTAACTTACTTGCTCTTGAAATTGAAGAAACTATTTATGCCAAGTGGAATATGTGCAAAATGGAAACCAAAATGAAATAAACATAGAGGGAACGCAAGAGATTGTACTCCAAGTTATAAATGAAAACTTGTAGCAGACTTTACCTTCTCACAAGTGCCTTGATAGGCAGGACAGAACAGGCACTGGAACCGATATGGTTTGGTAGATTTTTCCAGAAAAATTGCTATACTAAGGCTCTGCTCTCATCAGTAATTCTTTTGTTTTGTTTTCCTTGTTGGTCTCACAGTTGAAGCAACTGTCAGAAAAGACATTGTAACTTGTTTGATATGGTCATGTAACAATTCTCACACTAGAATATTTGTTCTTATTAACATCTGCAATTAATCATGGCCTGTGGGAATTGTTGGAGGACATGCAACACTGCACAGTTCAGCATTAGAAAAACCCCCACGTGTAGATGAAGCTGACAGTTTCTCTGCAGTCATATTTTCTGTTCTTTCTTTTCTCTAATATTGCTTAAGAAAGTTGAAGTCTTTATAGAGTATTGATAGGCATTTTTTGAAAGACATTTTGATGTATATGTATCTGTGAAAATTAATCTTATGAGTCTGAGGTTGGCTGAACATGCAAGTGAATATCCTATTAAAACCTGAAATCTATAGAACAGCAATCAGGTTCTTAAAGGCAAAGGCGAAGGTTATCAGAAAGCAGAAACAAAAACATTATTTTGCATTAAATACTCTATAGCCTGAAAAGAAATAAGAAATATTAACAGAGATTAAAGAAACATACCGTGACTAGACTTGTTTTGGTACAGAATAGTTGAAACAGGTTTCATTATGGAGGTACCAGAGAGAAGTTTCATTTCCCTGTGATCAAATTTTGAGTATGAACTGAGATCTCTTTAGTAACAACTACACCAGGAATCACAATTATTAGAGATTTTGACTTCTTAATTGGAGATTAGATATGAAAAACTACTAAACAAAGGTAAGCTCCTTGTATAGTGTGGCTACTATTCATGAGAAACCTCTTGACCAAAAAGTCATTGGATCAACATGGAGTTTTGTGTCTTAAACTTGGTGCATGGCCACAGACAGTACGAGGGATTGGATCAAATACATCTATTTCAATCTTCTCTCAGTTTTAGCATGCTCTCCTAAAGCTGTATCTAATTTGTAACAAATGCAGTAGAGTTAGAGCAGTTTGTAATTTTCACATAAGCAGTTTGCAGCAGAATAGCTGACTTGATTTCTGTTTTTGACAGCAGTCGATAGCAGATGTCTAGAGGAGTGTAGGAACAAGGTAGACTAATATTATGCTCTTCCAGTACAGTCTCACAGCCTCTGAAGTCACAGTTCAGATATTCCCTAAGGCAGTGGTAATGTCTATTGGTTTAAGAGGCACTGGAATATTTTTCTTTAATGAATTTGTCCATTCACTTGTTGAGTCTGAATAGTTTTATTATCCACCATGTCCTATTACAAAACTCCTCAGCTTACCCGCACATTGCAAAAAGTAAATTCTTTGTTTCATTTGAAGCCCCTAATACCTAGTATTTGAAAAGGGGTGGCTAGATTCCCTATTTATCATCTTTCTGTTATTTATAATGCTATAGAGTTGTCTTATCTCCCCTAGTTTGTATTTTCAGGTTAAAAGGTCCTGTTCTAGTTGCTTATTGGCAGAATAGAAATTATATCATGACTTCAATCATGCTGTAGCACTTTACAGGACTTTTTCTAATTTTGCCATTATGTAATTAAAAATTGTGAAAGAGAAAGTTGGAACCTGAATGAAAGGAAGAAAGAAAGAAAGAAAGAAGAGAAGAAGGAATTGATAAACTCTCCAGAGATTTTTGAAAATAGTATATTAATGACCCACAAACTTAAAGGAAGTATCTCCTAACTGTGATTTACTGATTTAGTTACGAGCCTCGTGCCTTTTACTTCCAGATATCTGGATTCACGGGGTATTGTCAAAAAATAATTCTGTGAGCACTAGCCACAGAGAATACATTCGTGGAAATTCAGAGAGTGACTACCAGCACCTCTGTCTCTGCAACATAATGTAAATACAAGCGACAGGAGGAAGAAATTCTATAGGGTACTACTGTTACGCCACTTTGGGCCACTGGAGATGTCTCTCATGTTCTTTTGTAGGTTTTTCCTTTTCATTATAGCATTTTGGTTATTCTTTTTAATAGATTATGTAATCATAATTGACTATTAAAATTTTGGAGTACCAGCATTGTAGATGAAAGGTACACATTTGTTACACTATAATTAGATTGTACATTCTCCTTTTAAGAGTTTTCTTTTAATGACAATTTGCCTGAAGGTTCTCATTTTAATTTAGTTTGGGTGAAACTGAGGGAACTGAAGGATTGCAGTATAAAGAATTGGGTTTTGTGTGTGTCTGACACATATCCTTTTCAATTGTTGGTTTTTGTTAATCAGAGATTGCTTTAATGCCATGGGCTTTAATACTTTTACAGTCTATGAAACTACTTTCTTCCTTTAGCAGTTATATATTTAAGACAGAAAAAAGCTTTCTGCCAGTTGCCAACTGCTGCTGCCTTTGTGGCAGCAGTGAGAAAGCATTGTGATAAAAAGCAAATTATATGTTGCTGCTACTGAAAAAACTGAAAGAATTCAAAGGTAAAGACACTGCCGTTTTTAAGCCAGCCCCATTGCTGCTACGAATCATATATGAGCATAAATCTGCTTACCTGAAGTGGCAGGTTAGTTTGTATTCCAAATACTTCAGAATCTTACAAAGGCAATAGGGATGCATTAGCTTTGCATTTCTGAAGAGGATCAGAAAATTACACACATAGACTGCTTACTGTATGAGGAAAACCATATACAGGCATTCTCTTTTCATGAGATTGAATGGTAGAAATATAAACTTCAGAATCATCAAGCACAATCTTTGGTCATTATAGGCACCTGTCACATCACTCTTTTCATAGAAATATCAAACTCCATCTGTTCCTGCTTGTTAGGAATCTTCTGATTTCCAGCCTCACTTGTACTCATTCAGTTTTGCCCCAACATTGTCTTTTATGTTTTAATCTCAGTTCCTATTTCTTTACAGATTACCGTGTTACGTGTACATCTGTTCTGTTGCCTTTGACTTTGTTTTCATCTTTTCCAAACAGTGCAATTTCTTAAACCTATGTTCTAGTCATGATTGCTTTTCTACTACACTACACTTTGGTTGTCTTTATAGCACCGATAAACCTTAAGTTCATAATTTCCTCAGGTGCTTAGGAGATCTGATCTTTTCAATAGAGTCCTCTTCTATCTACCCCCTTGGTGTATTTCTTTATAGAGGCTTGTGTCTTTTTTTCATCTTCATAATATTTTCACATGTCCACTGTCTAAAACCTTTTTTTTTTCGTTGTATCTTCTTTGAATAGTAGTTTCACTTGTCCTCATATGACAGACTATCAAAGGATTCTTCACTGTTCTCCTCAGGACATCTTTCAATCATCTAATTTGTTTTCATCTGAACCGCAGCTGCATGTCCAATTCCTATATGCTTTCTACATGAACTCTACTAGGTGGCACTCCAGGCATAGATAGCTCTCATCAGTAGTTATTTCAGGGTAATGTGCTTTGCATTTAGGCATCTCTGCTTTCTGTGTCCTTCTTTAAATGTTCTATGCTGTTGCAGTTGGATATTACCTTCCTGTACCAGCTGAAATGCAGGGAAAGCTAGCAGAAGTAAAGATATAATTTGGCCCAGTTGGTGTGAATAGCAAAACTGTCATGGCATAGTTTCCTTTCAAGAGAACACATTGAGATGCAAGATTAAAGACTGGAATTGTTTTATTTGTATACAAATGGGAAAATAACCTAGTAAGGATCCAACATGCAAACACGTCTTTCTTCTCACCACTGGAAATTAGGACTAGAGGAGATATGAGTCCAAAATAGAATAATGCTAAGTCTGGTATTTGGGAATTTCTGGTCATTGTCTCATTAATTCAATTAGATTAGGTTTGTCGTAGGCAGTATCTATCCAGAAATATGTGTGTGTGTATTCACACATATATACATACAGAGAGATTGATAATGGGATTCTTTCTATTGTTATCTCTCCGGAGTGTTATATGACTTCCTTTATCTCAATGTCTTTGTACATTCCAGATATTCCCACAATAGGCTTGCATTGCAAGACGGAGACCACTTTGCTTGTTTCGTGTGGTAAGGTGAGGCACCGTGAAATGAATCACTTCCAACATTACTCAGGAGTCTCATATCAACTGGAAATTCAAGCCATAAACTTGGAGAGTAAAATTTATGCTATAATTGCAAAGCATCCTCCAATCGATTTTGAACTGCTTTAGTTTTGACATTACAACATTGTCTTCATAACACAACATTGTCTTTATAGTACCTATTGGTCCCCTTGCTCTTTTAATTCATTTTAGTGGTGTTCATTTGAAAACACTAGAAAAAGTTGCACAGAAGATAATTTTAAAAGATAATGTGCATAATAAAGTCTAATATATGCCTATGGCAATTTCACACTGGAAATAAGCTGCAGGGTAGCACTAGCCATCCTTCAGAGAAACATCTCATAATAATTAACTAAATCTTAAATTCATATTAAAGAAACATAAAAATTAACTATGTGCAGGCAGAATTCTAAGGCTGGGATTGCTTATATTTCTGACATCTGGCTATTTCCTTAAACTTTCCTCTACAGAGATTTATGAGATCATTATGACTTGCTCATAAAGGAAAACACTGACAAGACAAAGTATTCTCCCATCCATGAGGCAGTGAATCAAACTGCATTGTTTAAATCCTTCTTGAAGTTAATGAATCGTCAGGAAAAGTCCATCCTGAAGACTTAATGTCTCTAAACAAATCACCTGGTGTCCCCAACTGCTGATATGAAACCCACGAGTGTCTTCGTTGTTCTATTCCTTTCCCCAGAGACATGACCGTGGTTATCCTGGGAATCTTTCTCACTAAAATGTAAAGACAAACTAGAACATAGATGACACAATCTATTAGCAAGAGATGTAATATACAATATTTACAATTTAACTTTTTTTTTTTTTATTTACTGTGACTATTTGTCTCCAATGAGGATTTAGCTGCTGTTTCATGCTTAGGTCGCTGCAGGTCTTTCTTCCTGACATTAAATTGGAAAGGCATTCAGAAATTCCACCTGTGCAAGACAAAACAACCCAAATCTCCTGGGAGCATACCAGGTGCTGTGCTCCGTATTCTTTACAGGCCCTACAAAATAAGAACATTGCTAATCCAGCAACCTGTTCTCGTTCTTACCCTAGGAAAACTACTGCTCTCCACGGAAGCCCAAGGGCTGCAGTACTCCACTGCGACGCTCTCAGGAGCTGAGATCAGACTGTTCTTGGCAGAGGCCCTATGTTATGTTACTTTGCCAGAGCTGATTAGAATAAGTCTGATCACAATCAATTTCAGATCACAATGCTGAACTCAATCTTTCTGCCAAACCCTTCAATCAGTAACAAAGATAGTTGAAAGAACTTTCAAAGGTACAGATCATCCAATAAAGTCCCTTGACCTCACAAGAGGTGAAGAGCAGAGGTTTTTTACTTACAAACTAAGGCAAATCTCATACAGTGTATCAGAAAATGTTTGTTGAAAAAACAAACATTGGGAGTATGACTCAGTGGGAGTCATACTGAAGCTATTAAAAATGCAGATTTAATTTCTAAAATAGTTCCAGAGAGAGTTTATTTTTCACATGATAGTCACAACCATAGAGGGAAAGGACAATTGCTAAGATTGACCTCTGCTATGATAGCTTGAATAGCTGTGAGTAGGGTGCGCTCCTGGCAGATGGAAGAAGTAGTCCTTTACGCAGACAGGCTTCGAGTTTGAATCCTGGCGCCACACACAGGTGAATGCCCTTTTTGCATTCCGAGAAAAAACCCCAACACTTCTATTTCCAGTCACCCTAAATTAAGACTCTTTTCTAACTTCTCAAGTCAGCTACTGCACTGAAAAAATCAATTATTTACACTACCAGAGTCTGAATTTCATAACTGCTGCCTAGATAGTTTGCTGATGGATGCATTAGTAATATCTATGTATTGTGCCACTGGGGACTCCTTTATACTGGGAAATGCTCCTCTGAGGAGAAGCAGTCGATACCCAGAATCTAGCCATAAAACTTATAAATACATCCAGGAAACATAGTCGAGACTGAATCTTGTACATTGCACATGCAAATTAGCAGGAGGAGAGAAACTCTTACCAAAAGAGCTCCTCTTACCAAGAGAGCTCATCAGCAAAAGTGAGAAAATAGCCCTTCAGCCCTCACATGATTTAAGGCCTGAAGAATTGAGATGCAGTCTGGTTTACAGGACTGTAGATTTTTAGATTTCACTGTCTTTTTTAGAACTAGTTCAGGGGCAGAGGTGACTGATTTGCAAAGACTCCTAAAGACATGATCATTAGCTGTGTGTTAGTGGAGCTCAAAACAGTGGTTAATGAGCCAGGAAGAAAGATAAATTGCTGAGTTCAGCTCAAAGTCTATAATAGCTGTGGCGAGTGTGTGTTTGAAACATTTGTCATTAATTAGGCATCGTCAGTTACCTCCTGGATGAAGCCAAAGCCATCTTGGGCATCATAAAATCCATGAACTGCAGTATATGTCTCCAGAATTTGATAATCCAAATGAATCAACTGGGCAAAACTCTCTTCCAACCTGTTAGAAGTATTGATTCATCTGGATCTATAACATGTTATTAAATTTTCATTTTTAGTAAAGACAGTTGATTTATATTAAGGAAAGAAAAGAGGAAAGATTGTGTGTAGCAGGCAGTTAGGTACATGAATATCCCATAAAGAAACTCTCATAGCACACAAGCAGAAGCAGAAAGAGTACAAGGCAGGGCCGATGCCTCATCCAGTATTGCATAGGATTCTGCTGATTTAATGAAAGTTTTGGTCTCTGAATTGGTGTCTCTATGAAAGCCCCTTTCAAGAGGCAAGAAAGAGTCAGCTACTTGTATGTCGGAGGCAGGTACATCTCAGTTTTAATCTGCCTCACAAGGATAGGTAAATTATTTCAATTCAGCTTCTTGAAATAAAATACTATTATTTGTAGGAGCATAGCCAGGAAAAATGGTTAAAAGAAACAAACAAAAAGCACCTGCACACAGGCTTCCCTAGGTAGACTTCCCTAATCCTGGCCATTCCTTACTACTGCACAGAGTAAGGGGGGAACTCTTATTATGATTTCTCTCTGTGTACCCCCATAAGGCCTCTTCTGACTGGGACCTATAAATGCAATACTAGATTCACTTACGTATTCAATGTAACAACTCCAGTTGTCCTAATACATCTGATGCCTTCTGGGTTCTCCAGATGTAAGTAGTTAACAGGGTACCACAGCACCAGTGAGATGGCTTTTACTTCTACATTATCCAAAAGGCTATCTGGTTACAACCAGAGAACTTGGCCTCTAGGAATGTCCTCCTGAAACCAGAACCTCCTCTGGGACTGCTCTGACCAATGTGAAGCCAAACTACTGGATATTTTGTCTGGTATGAAGGAAAGCCTTCAGATGCTACAGACCTAACATAGGAACATCAAGTATTAATATGGCTTGTTCTGTCCTAGGCTTGAGGCAGAACAAAGTAAAGCCCAGCAGCAGTCCGGTGTGCCAGTTCCCTTCGGCTGTGCCAGGCATACCTCAGCTGCAGCTGACAACCTGGCACTGAGGCTCAATTAATCAAGAGAAGTTATATAACAAGCACTGAATTTCAGCCAGAAAAATTCAAACGTATCTGCACACAAAACCCTCATTGTCCAGTCTGGTCACTTCTATTCTGCACCAGCTGCTTCTGTGAACAGTTTTTCGGCTTATCCTCAAACAGTATCTGTCCTTGATCATTTAATCAGTATTTAAAGCTGTGTCTTTGATGTTACGGATCCCACTTTTGCCTCCAGCATGTGTTTCCAATGGAAAATCCAGCACAGAGGGAAAGTGCAGAACACTTTCTCAGTATCTGCAAGAAGAAAAAGATGCATTTTTTTCCTTTCTGATTTTATGGTTTGTTTTATAATAGCAATAATCTCTATTGCTTTCATATACTTGCAATAAATGGCTTTTGAGATCGATGAAATGTCTGAGCTTCACTTCGCTATTAATCATTCTCAGTAGCCATTTATTGCTTCATATACACAATAACAGAAGTTATTCCTTAAACCTACCCAGATAGCTGAGGACTGCAAATTTCAAACCTAACTCTGAGAGACAGGTTCACTGATGGCAATCCCTGTGTTGTCTTTTATAACAGTAAGTAATAATAACAGCACTGTGCCTTCCACCTGCAGATTTCAAAACCCACTAGACAATGCATTAAGGAAAAATGAACCTTGCTGTTGTAGTCGAAGGAGGGGAGAGGTGAGGATATAGGTGAGAAACATCTATGAAGATCCCTCACGAGTTTTTTTCTCGTGATCTGAGAAAGCAATATTTATAACCTGACAGAATTTGCAATACTTGCCCTTGATGCCATCCTTCCTGCAAATCTCCTTGAGCACCAACCCTCTGGCTGCAGCTAGAGGAACAGGCACTATCTGCCCTGGGAGAGACGCTGTGTTGCTGTTCCTGGTCACCATCAGCAAGACTGGTGTGAAACAGATGTTCACTCAACAAACTTGTTCCATGCGTTTCCTATCTGACCAGTCCTCAGTCCCTCTCTTGCTCTCTACTCTTCTTCTGCCTAGGATCTAATTGTGTTTTTTGGGTAACCATAAAATAAAAATGTGTGTTGGTGATAAAGGAGAGAAATTTCCTATAAGTTTGGGTTGGGAAAGAGTGTTCTCATCCTGAGAATAATAGTGCGGGTCCTTCACAAAGAATGAACTACCATGAACTTGAACATAGTGTGCTATTCTCTTGTATTAGAGGCTTCTGCTTTGACATATATCTGCCTCTTAGATGCCTCTGTTTTGATCATCCATCATCCTTATTCCAATACAAATACAGAGCCAATTTCTCAGTTCAGTGGAATCCCATATTTATTTACTCAGGTGATGACATCAGTATAATTTCTTTGCCTACTCATGGGATTTACCAAGTCTGGTAAGAAACCGTCATGACTCTAGTGGCTATGACCACTTTGTGAGCGGTCATTTGAATGTGGCTAAGGAGCAACGGTGTTCTCATGACATGGCACAAAACATCTCACTGTTGCCATAGGCAGCCAACCAGGCTGTGTGAGTTCAAGCTGCCCATGAATCCCACCGTGTGGGAATAGATGTTGGGAACTCAGAGAAAGAACCCCAGACACATTGCTCTTCCATTTGAATTACATTACATCAGGACAAGAGCAGATGGTCAACAAGTCAGCATGCCAGGTCCACCAGCAACACTGGCAGTAAGTACATACTGGAATGTGTACAATAGCATCAGTTTGACAGAACTGCAAATATATACCTCCTTATCCTAAAGTTGCTGTCAGATAACATGAAAATGGGATTTTTCTCACCTACTTTCTTTTCTGCAAGAATCAGAAAGCCAAAGTAAAACTGGACTGCTATATCACAAGTTTTTTTGGGGGGGCCTCAGCCAGTGTGACGAGAGTGGAAAAGCAGGTTTAGTGGTTGGACAGCATTTTGATAACAGGTTCAGTGACTTGCATTTATTTTCTTTCTTTTTTTTTTTTATCAAACTGAAGGACCAGAATTCACTTTCTTCTCCCAAGTTAGTCTAGATACTCTACTCGCTCAGTGTTACATTATCTAAACCTTGCCTCATGGTTTACAAACTCTTTATCCAGATAGTCACCTCAATTCCCAGAGTTTATTTTAATGTTTTCCAATTTAATAATGAATCCATCCTGCTGAGTCTACTTCTGCATGTAAAATAGTTCTATACTAAATGACAGCAATTTTGTGTTATTGTACCACACAGTTGCAACAGGCACTCTGTGAAGAGAACAGCTGAAAAAAAGTCGGCGTTAAACTTCCCTGGTTTTCAGCAAAACGTTGTGCATTTCCACTAGGATTACGTAAGCATTGGCCACCCGCAAGTACCTTTGTCTAACAGGGCTTTCTTATCCAGGGATTACTTCCCTTTGAATAGGAACCATATTTAATGGAGTAGAAAGATTGCTCTTTCTCTAGCTTGACAGAATATCAGAGGGGAGAAGGTTAACGTTCCTTATGCATCACTGGCTGAATTGTTTCCCCACATTCCAGTCTAGTCTAAATTACACTTGTGTAACTCCAGAGTATTAAGAAGAGACCAGGATTGAAACGAGAGCGCTCTCGTAACTGTCGTTGGAAGTTTCAAAAGCATTACTGACCTCCTCCCCCCCCCCTTACTCTCCTACCTTACTTTTCACAAAGACATTTGCTAGAGATGTCTGAGGTGGTTGTTCATACAGCTCAACAAGGTCTTGTCAGCCCTCTTCAGAACTGGGTGAAGAGCAAGTCCTCCATATATCTGGAAGCTATTAACCATATTAATCAAATAATATTTTACCTCTACTACCTGAGGAGGAATAAAGCTGCTTGCTTAAATATAAATACTGACATAATAGGTCAAACCAGAGCTCCAGTGTTCAGTTAGTTCCTGTCTCTGCTACTGGCCAATAGCATATGCTTAAGTAACTATAAGAACACAGCATCAGAAAATGATTCTTCCCCAATTTTAGAAGTCAGAATTTACTGGATACAAGAGACCCTTGTTATCTAGTGAACAGAGCACAGGAGTCTGGAAAGATGAGTTCTCTAAATGACTTCCTTTGAATTGCTTTGTGCCCTCAGGCAATCACAAAGGTTGTGACTCATTTACCAAGTCAGTATGAAAATATTCGTCAGGCTTTGCAAGTTGGTAGGGACTGGACGCCCTCATAAAGCTGTGTGTCACTGCAGCACAGCTTGTGACACAATAGCCATAAAATCTGCTACTGCCAATAAAGGAAAAACGTGCCATGAAAAGTGGCTTAGAGATGCTCACATCTTGAAAACCAATAGACAAATGAGGCTGTAAATTTATGATCCAGAGAAATTTGTACAGAGTAGAAATGGCAAATACAAGTTAGAATTATGTGGTTGTCTTAAAGTAACTTTTTTTGTTTATATTTTAATAAAAATAACAAAAGAGCTAATGAGCAGAGAACAACAGCATAAGCACCTTTCAAACAAATGTTCAATGAAAATTAGCACGTGATCTTGCAGCCCCAAAACAGAGACAGGAGACTAGTTGTATATTGATTTGAAACACAAAGGTTTTCCTAAGACTTGTTATGTCCATAATTCTGTACAACATCTAAGAGGAGTACAGTATAAATTCATCTTACAGAAATATAAGATTGATGAGTTTTCTTTATTTGCAGACTGATTTCAGAAACCTCTAAGATTTTCCATGATTATGTTTTGGAGACATTATTTATCATATTTCTATTTTGAAGATGCTATTCTGAATCCATCAATATACTCTCTTGTTTCATGGTCATCTCCCAACATATTTGTATCAGTTTTACATAATTACATTAGGGACAAATTTTAAAAATCTAGAAAACAGAAACATAACTCTACAGAAAAAAAAACTATACCTCATGTTATGTCTCTTAATTTCTATTTGTTCTTCTATCTAGTAGAAAAATAATTACAAAAATAAAGAAAACTAATTTACTCAGTGAATTGTATATATAAGTGGAAAAATATGCATGAGTTTCCTTGCTATATTCCATAAAGTTTCATATTATCCATCAATAATATTATGCAGTCATGTGGAATATTAAATAATAGGTTGGCTGCTTTCCATGAATTTTGTCAAATATTCCTTTTATACTTAAAAGTCTTACAACTTCAGTGGGAAATCAGAAAAGTCCAATCATATTCTTCTCTATGTCAGACAGAGCAGAGATTTTACGTGTCTGACATAATGGGAGTTCAGTCTTGCTTCGTTTGATAGACTGTCCTCTTCTGTATTGGCTGCTACTTGATATGGGGATAAATTTTCCTCTAAACCCTCCAAGTACCTTCCAGGTTATGAAAAGTATTTTTTCTTTACAAAACTATAATCTATCTTGTGACAAATTGTCACATGACCCTTTCTACATGTGTAGACCAGTACTGTTTTCTTGTTCTTTAGAGTGTCATGATCAAAGCTTATATCCACTGTGTTCAGTTTTGTTCAGAAAATGTAGGAATTAATGGTAAAAAAATTATTTTTAAAAGGTTCCTCTTCAGCATCACCTGCCATAAAAAGGTATACACGAGGTTTTTTTTGCAAAACATTCTGAATGTTGCTATATGGCAATATTCTCATCAGATGGGTTTGCCTGTACAGAAAAGCTGACCAGAACAGTCCTTTTTCAAAATACGTTTTTCTAAAAAAGCTATTTTCCAAAGTAATAGTTTACTTTTTGAGTGCAGGAACGATGTGTCAGAGGGAATGCATTCCACTCAATTTCATTGCATCAAGATCTCTATGAAGAAATGGAGATTAAATTCATTCTTTGCCTCAGTCTTTTAAGAGCAGCATGAAAGCTATTAAATAACATGACTGTGATCACAAGCATTTGTGGCACGTGATCTGCCTCCATCCACAGTAAATTACTGAGTCATCATGTTGCATTTTAAACTCATTCGTAACATATACTTCCCAGAATATTCCTTCTCAGATCAATAGACTCATATGGCTTCTGTTACCTATTACACACTAGGGAATTCCACCTACAAATCCACTCCTCTAAGTATAATTTAATTATAATTTGCTTTGTGTAAGGGAAATAGTAGCAGGCAAGTTAAAGAGAAGGATACTCCATTCTTATAGTTGTCAAGAAAGTGGTCGAGACCACGAGTAACCAAATTCAGAAAAGAAATTCTGTCATATCAGCCAAATTGTTTTCTTACTGGACTCTGAAAGCCTGAAAATAAAAACAAGGCAGAGAATGCTCTAACATAACATCAGCATAACTGAAGAAAATCTAGATGGATATAACAAGAAGGCATGACATGAGTGACTGTCAGCTGCTTCATGCCGAAGCCTGTACTAATAGTGGATTATCGGTACTATTCTTTTTTAAAAAAATCAAGTCTAGATTAATTTCTAAAATTTATTTCATGGACTCAAACCTATTATGAATGTACCCAGAGTAGGAATAGACCTAGGCAAATTTATGATTATGCCAATAACTATTCCTCTTTGTTCCAGTTTGTGGAAAGGGATTAAGAATGCCCACTCATCACTCCTACAGCACTCTGAGAGGTACAACAGCCAAATAAATATTGCATTTCATTTTGAATAATGTTTGAAAAGCAACACTTGTTTTATTGCACATCGCTGAACCGTCATGTGGCCGTTCCTCTGCACAAGTCTGTGTATCTGGGAAGGAAACTAAACATTATGGGACAGGAGAAATGCCCTTCAGTTGAGTTATGTCATAAAGTGCTACATTATATGCTGCATTTCTCCATGCCATAGCCAGTGGCCAACAGTATTGAAACATTGTTTCATTAACATCTAATTAAAATAATTGCAATTGGTCCTATCCTCTGCTGTCATGGCTTGTGCAACCATACTGTGGTCAGTGAAACTAAGTTGAGTTATTCAGCAGAAAATCAAGGCTACCAACCTCCTTAGATACCCAGCGGAATTCCTGAAGTCGGAGTTGAGCTTCTTGATACTGTTCAAGTGTTTTAAAGAGTGAAATGAATACAGTAGTCTTTCCATCAAAGAATGGTGTATGCTGCATATTAACTGCCTTCTTCATCTTTATGGAGCAACAATATCAATAACTGTCACAGACTTCTGTAACAGACCAAGCTGCCCCTCATGGCACGATGTTTTGTCAACCTTTTTCTTCTTAAGATCATGTTCCCATTAATAGGTGAAATATTACTTTTAGATCAGGATTTGCTGTTACTGAGAACAACATAAGTGAGGAATTGCAGGGTTATAGAACAGAATTTGCAAGAAAAACCTTTTGCTATAAAACCCTTCCAAAAGGAAAAAACATAGCATTTAGGTCCCGAGGAGGTAAAAGTCCTGGAGAGCATCCAGTAACCAAATCTGAGCAGAAAACCTGCAGCTTAATATCTTCATTAAGGAGAAGGAGCTTTCAATTCCGGTCTGCCTTCCTCCGAGGGTAACCTAGAGCAGCTGCATTATCTCGATTCATGCAGTAGAGGACACTATTTAACACGTCATCACCTCTCGGGCTAATGTGATGCGGTAACAGGGCCCCCGCTCTCATCAAGCCCTGTCCTCCAAACAGGAAAGAGGGGTTGCATTAAGTTGTGGATGAAGTGCCATGCACGCCAAGGATGAAATATTACGAAGACATAATTCAATAATATCAACCACTGCAAAAGGATCAAATAGAATTTGTGTGTTAAAGGTGTGTGAGTGTATTCCCGTCCTGTTCTTCCTGGTAGCGTTTACCTCCCCACCACAGCCGAAACCTGGGATAACAAGCAAACTGCCACTCGCTCCTCATCAAATCTCTAAGTCCAGTCGTCTGTACGCTCTGAAACCAGAATGCACGGCTGTGCTCTGAATTTCCTGGAACTTAATCGGATGACTCTGAGTACATGCAAGACACAGGAGCATGAAATCTAGGGAAAATGCATTTATAAAGGATGTTAAATGATTTATCTCACACTAGTTGTTTCAATGCTTAATTTAGTATGTCTAGGGAACTATTTAATTAAGTTTTCTTTGAAAGATCCTAACTATTAGCATGTTATAACAGGATTGGGAAATATAACCATATTCTCCATTGAGGCTTTAGTATAAATATGTAATATTGACCTGCTTGCCTCTGAGTCAGAAGCTGAGGAAATAAATTTGTAATTGTCTTTACAAAAAATCATTAGCATAAAAGTTCTGGAGAACTAGAAAAGAATATTTTAACAATTTTTCCTCATGACCCACTTTTGAACCAGTCAGTCACTACGTGGTGCCTTCATATAAATTTGATTAGGAAACATCAATCACATTTTACCTTTGGTGCTGTCATGTTTATTTGTTAAGAACACTCAGAAAGTCACATTTTCTAGAACAGGGTAGTAATTGAACGACAGAAGACAAAATTTGAGATTCTCCCCTTCCAATTCCAAGATGCTTTCTGGCAACACCAAAGGTTCTCTCTCCTCAGTTTTTTTTTAAAGTCATGCTATATGAGCATTTTCTACTCTCTCTCAGACTCTTCTGTGTTCTCTCTGCTTCTCATCATATTTGGCTGTGTTTTTTCACAAAGTCCCTGTTCAACCAAAACAGTAAACAGACCTCATGTTCACAGGCAAAACTGGCTATGAAATGCCATGGTATTACTTGTACTGTTTTATGTAGAAACCGAGCACACATCAAGACTCTGTTGTGCAAGGAACAGTACAACTGCACCAGGAAAAGAATGATGTCTAGTTGCACGTATTTCTGTCAAATTATATCAGCATTCACACTTTATTAAACTGAAATCAGATTTGTGAATAAAAGTTGCTAGATATTTTTGTACTGTTGTTGCAATAGTAAACAAGTGCTGTGGGTATAAATCTTAAGGAGAAGAAGAAGGTCTCTGAATGGTCTATAGTCTTGCAAAATGATAAGATAATTCGAATTGGAAGGGACTTCAGGAGGTGTCTAGTCCCATGTCCTGTTCAAATTAGGGTCTGCATTGAATTCAGACCAAGTTTTCTAGGGCTTTATCTAGTCATGTTGAAATCCTCCAAGGATGAAGATTCCACAGCCTCCCTGGGCCCTGGTCCAATGATTAATTACCCTCATAGAGAATATTTTTACCTAAAATCTATTCAGAACTTCCAATTTCCATTTATAGCCATTGCTCTCATCTTCTTACTGCAAAGTCTGCCTCCATCTTGGTAACTTCCTCATAGATACTGGAAGACTGCATAGTATTCTGCTATACCTTCTCTTCTGCATTCTAAATGAGCCCAATTCTTCTCATATGACGTGCTCCTGCCTGGCAATTGTGGTGCCCCTCCAGTGGACTAGCTCTTCATTTCTTTCTGTCTGTCTATCTAATGTTTTGGTCAAGTTCTGCAAGGGAGAACTTACACCTATTTTAAAGGAAAGTGTGACACACTTTTATCACGCCATAAACTAGAACCTCATAAGCAAGCAATCATGTCTAGGCAGAAATAAAGAGCCTAACTCAACCACAGACCTTATGATATCCTCGTGGTTCTGTGTCGGGCAGCACTTACCTAAGGCTTTGGTCAGCATTACAGCAAACTGTCTTCATTGCATTAACATCCAGACAGATTTATAGAAACCTTCACTACTCATGGCAAATATGACAATCTTTCCAGTCCATCTGGTGAAGATAAAGGAAGAGGCTTTTCTGTCCTGAAAGCTGAAATAAAAAAAAAGAAAAAAGTCCAGGAGGCTAAAAAAAAAATTGTTCCATTAGAATATATCCCTTATCCCCCTTTACCTTCTTCCACCAATTTATATTATGCATGTAGCGGTTGTCCATCTATATTTATACGACTGATTAATTGCTGGTAATGAAAAGATATAAATCATCTATTCATACACATACACAAAGTTATAAATACATCTATTGGTAGCAGAAGAATTTGTATGGACTAGGTTATATGTGTTTTCTCCCACTCAGTTCTATAAAAATTCAAAGACTACACTTGATTTGTCCATTTCTGATAGAGAACGTGTGTGTCATGCGTGTGGCTATTTCAGCCCTTGGGAACGATTCCAGTGAGATAATCACTTGGGGAAGGTGTGATGTACCAGAGGTCTGTTTCTGCATTACTTCAAAGGTCTATGAGCAAATATATGGAAAAATTTCAGCTTTTGAGGCATAATCCTTCTCATTCCAGAGGGACTATAAAGCAGAACTAAAGTGCTGTAATTCAAGCACGCAGCTCCTTGAAGACGTGAAGTGTTCCCTTTATAAGTGTCATTAGCAGAATTAGAGTCATAAAATGGCCTTTTAGAATCTGATCCATCTGACCCACCTGTGTGAATTAGTAAGAATTCTACTTAATACATAGAGCTCTCGCTTTCCTTCAAACAGGGCCTTGCTAAGATCTGAAAATCAGAATTTCACAGGTTCTGAATGGTTAGGACATGTCACAGAGAAAAGTTATACAATGAGTCTGAGACATTAATTACATCTCCATAGGCCAGAAATGGGATACAAGTTTCCAGAGGTGTGAAGGGGAAGTGGGAGGAGCACTCATTAATGGTCCTTGTGTGAAAAATCTAAAGCAGTCTTCTGGGGCGTGTGGAAAGAAAGATAAAAAATCAGCTTCCTATGAAAAACAATCCCATGGAAATAATTTATTCAGTTCTTTAAGTAACTCAAGGATTTTGCAGGTAGTATTTCTTGGATTACTAGAATTCTGGACGTTATTTCTTGCTTCTGAAGGGCTTATGCCTCACAGAAATAAGGAAAGGTTGCCTCCCTGCTTTTACAAAAGGCACGGCTGCATGTTTCACAGCAAAAGGCACTAAGGCACAAGAGAAAATTCTTTCCTTTTGTCTTCCAATGTGTCAGGCATACCCCAGGCATGTAACAAATAATAAATAAAATAACAGTGTAAGCATAGCTGGGATTAGAATACTATTTCCATACTCTGGAGTCTCTGTCATGATCTTTCATCTCATTCTTGGCAACTCACTTGCCAGTTCACATCATAGTTTGAGAAAGATCTGCCAGGATGTCAGCTACACATGAGAACAAGAAACCCAGGATATATTTTTTATTAACTTGCTCTCTGCATGGGTGTATCTCAACAAGACCTTTGAATACAGCTTGTGAGTACTGGCCAGTAGAGAAAGAGAGTACAATTTCTAACATTCCTTTCCAATGAACTCTTAATCTGTCTTCTGGAAAAACTGGCTGATATCAAGGCAA
Source organism: Tauraco erythrolophus (assembly GCF_009769465.1). NCBI lineage: Eukaryota > Metazoa > Chordata > Aves > Musophagiformes > Musophagidae > Tauraco > Tauraco erythrolophus. The sequence continues at coordinate 17,220,455 of NC_141473.1, read as the reverse complement.
AATACATATCCTCGAGTTTTTTCCTGCCCTTTCTCTGCTCTGATCCTTTGCCTTTGTGTGACTATATTGCATATGTTAGAAAAGTCTGGTGAGGAAGTCTGTCTCTAGCAACAATTATCTAGGTCAGAGCAATTTGGTATATACAACAACATGAACGTAAGCTGTATAATAAATCCTGGAACTCACCCTGGCATGGCACCAATGGAGTTAAACACAGCCCCAAGGACTATGATTGCTCCACCTTTATATTTTATCTGACAGTTCTCTTTCTCTCCCTGCATTGTCATGTAGCCCTTTTGCTCTGTCTGTTCACATTACACAGTAGCTCCTCTGGCGTCTCTTTCAATTTTTTCCATACAAATGCATTCCCTGTGATACATTAACATTCGCGCACAGAAGACTTCCTTAGGCTCACTGTTGCTTTAGCACACTTACATTTATGCATAAATAATTAATACTAGTAACATATAGTAACAAATAAATGTCTGGGCAAAATAACAGGAGCATCTACAAAAGTTAATTTTCACAATATATGTCTTAATAGTCTGCTGGCATAAAATTTCACTTGTGGAGGACTTTCAAATTCTTCCATAGCTTCACTGGTTTCAGTGTTTGTATCGGCAAGTGGAGGAACTTTAAGTAACATAAACTGTTGGTGACAAAGGCTTTGATAAGGAAATAGATTCAGATTTGTGTGAAAAGACCATACTTGTTCTCAGGCAGGGGCAGACAAAGAAAACATTACTGCATATGGCCCCTAATACTACAGGTTATATACTACATAAAAAAGGACTTGGTGCATGCTTTATTTCAAAAGAGAATTGGCAGGTAACGTTCAATATAAGGACATTCAAGTTTTGCAACTGAGAAGTTAACATCTCCTTGAATAACTCTTTAGTGCTCCTCCACTTTCCCCAGATGACTTTGGACGTGATTTGAGCTGACATCCACAGTTGTGTGTTTGAATATCTGTATTCAGTTCTAGGTTACAGTTTACACGTCAACTTCCCAGACCGAAAAAACATGAAACTCTTGATTATGTTTGTCAGCCCATCCTGAGTTTTTACTTCATTATGAAATTTATTGAAAAAGAAACATTGAACACTTGATTTCCCTCTTTCAAATCTCTTTTAAATGTTACAGAAACTTACTGAATAATATAAATTCCCTCCAAAGGATTTGTATCTCTCTATATCAGTAATAGCTTATAAAACAGAAAAGTCTACTTTAAGACGTCTACTTTAAGATGTCTCTCTTGTTCATACAGTTTTGGCCTCTTTTGATTTTAAAATATATAAATCCAATATAAATGAAAACACATTTAAAAAGAATTATATGATCTATATACTTCCCACTGAAAATGTAAACATTTAAAATGAATGAATTCTGAAAGGAACAGCTTTGAGTGTTATTGACTGAAAAAGCAGATGGTGCAAGGATACATTAGTGTCACAGAGCATTACCTTCATCCTTAGGAGCAGAGATGGCATCTCAATCATGCACTGGGCTTTTTTCATTGCTTTCTAGGTGGTTCAAGTCATAAAACATAAAAAACCCTCTTTCTTACTAAAGTTGTGTACTGAAGAAATTGATGTATCTCTGATTTACTCTTCGCATATAGATTGCTTCTCTAAGGGGAAAATTCAGCTTAAGGCTGATAACTCATTTAAGTCTCACCTAAAACCTTAAAATAGAGTGTAAATATGACTTAAATTATTCATGAACCTTGAGTTAGTCTTTGCAGAAGGGTAAACTCAGTTTCTTTAACCCTCACACATTGGACTCCACCTGTTTTCAATTATAAAGAGGATGAAGGTTTGGCACATGAAGACACCTACTTGCCGTTTTCAACTTATGCTCTTTCCAGAGGCCCAAATCTTTTCCCGTCACATAGCCATGTAAAACATGTAAAAATAATTCCTGAGTTTTCTCATGACAATATTTACAATTACCTATATCCTATCGCAACTTCATATGGAAATCTGTGCCAGCCCCAGAGTGAATCTGTAAGGATCACAAAGCTTCGCCCCAGGTTCAGCCGTGCTTCCAAGGGCTCCCAACCCAGACAGCAGGAGCCAGGATGAGGCAAAGAGGCAGCTGCCTTCACTCCTGCCCAGCCAAGTTTTTTGCTAGGGGAAAAAAAAACAAACAGCTAGAAAAACTGCCTGACCAAATCAATAAAAGGAATCCTGTTCATCACAGAAATATACTTGATAAAAATAAAATTATTTTATTAAGCACATTATTTTCAGTTCTTTAGAACGGTCCCAGGACAAGATATTTCGCCCGAGAGAATGCAAGAACATTAAATACTTACCTTTTTCTGACTTCACTCTGAGGTCACCCTTGCCTCTTATACCATTACCCATCTTCTCAAATACACAGGAACAGACAAGCCTGTTCAGGGCCTTAGCTATGCAAGTGTGACAGACCCAGGAAGTATTCCCACTCCTGTATGGCATTTTAATCTCCATTAATTTTCACCTATTTTAAAAGAGACTCCTCTGGAAAAAGTTCTGCATTCAAACCCTGTGTAAGCATTCTCTGGGGTTTTCTGTTCAGCCAGATGTTGAATGTGTGTCTGGATGGCACCTCATGGAAACAGCTGTGCTTCAGCAGGAGGAAGGAGCTGAATGACCTTACAAGTCTTTCACTGGCCTAACTGCTGCTTCTTGATCAAGGTTAAAACAATTTATACTAAACTGCCATCTGAGGTTGGGCCTTGATCCAAGCACACACCAGTCTGTCCACACTTTCCTTTTGATAAAGAAGATGCTGAGAGTGCAGGGACTTGTCTTGGTATAGAGAAATAGTCCATGCTCCTGGCTACCTCCACATTTCTCATGGCTTTCAGAAGAGAAGGTGGCATGAAAACATGACTGTGGCAGCACAATTACCTTTGGAACTGGATGCACCTACTCCAGGATCCCCCTAACCAGACCTCAGAAAGACAAACAGCACAGCTATCTCGTAGACAGAGAATGCAGGAGATTATGGAGACCTCTGCAGAGTGTCTAGCACCGTTCACCTCCTGTGCTAGTTAGAACCATTCACAGAGGAACTCCACAAGACTGTAGGGGAGAATCACTTGTTCCTGTGTTATCTGTCACACCGGTCTTTTTATCGCTATTGTGGGAATATACAGGAGAAATAAGGAAGAGAACTTTAATTTGGACACTATTTGAAAAAATAATTTAGTTGTTTTAGCTCCAGGAATGTCTAATCCATAATTAAAAAAAAAAAAAAAAGGAAGAAAAATTAGCAGGATTTTTAAATGATGACCTGACTGAGCAAAGTTGGTGAGAAACTGTAAAACTGAAATTAGCCACCAAGGAGAGCTCATTTGGTTCAAAATGGTCAGTGGCTTCATTTACTTTAGCAAAAATACAGCAACTGAAGTTTACAGACTTCAAACATCCTGTTGTTTATATATTACTATGCATTTTCAAGAAGATAGCAGAGAAGGTTTTATTTATATATATATATATATAAAAAGGTTTAAGGTGATAACAGAAAAAAATCATCAAATGAGAAAACGTTCCTACAGTACTTAACTAGCGGGTGCAAGATGATTCAGAATTGATGGAAAGGGTCCGTGTGGCAGTATATACTATAGCAATGTATATGCATAAGAGCATTACAGGCAGCCACAGTGAGCACATTTGGATACTCTTCTCGCTATTGTTCCAATGAATGGGACCAAAACAATCCCCTTTGAAGCTGCAAACATGCATGCTTTGAATAATCCATTCAGCCCCAGTCAAACTCGAAGATGAGCTTTTGCAATCTGCGAACACAAGCTGAAAAAGAGGAGATTATATATTATTTAATATTGAAATGAGAGGTGATGAGAAGAGAAAACGAGGTCTCAAATGCTAATTTTTATGGGTCCAGTTATGACTCTGAAATTGCTAGTTGCTGTTAAAAGAGTGAAGAGATGAGGAGTCGTCTTTTCAACAGACAACTCTCAAGAGTATCTGGTAAGCAGGCACAGACTCCAGGTAGGCACTTCCTGGTTAAAGGTAGGAGTCATCTCATCTACTTTAGCCTTCAGAAAGTCAGGTATATGGTATAAGCCATTTGCTATGTTTGTCTCATAGTCAGTGAGAGAACAAGGCTCTCAGAGCAGGTGGTTAGCCCTGCCTGTCTCAGGAAGGGATGAATTTTTGATTGAAAGTGCTCATCTTCTGCCTGTGAGGTCAGCTGTTGTCTCCCTGTAGGTGATAACCTTGGTTTAGATACCAAGCATTTAAATAGCTATAATTAGTAGAGATTAATCCTTTAAATACTCCAACTGCTTAGTAAAATTCAGGCTCTTCCTCTTCTAAAAGCCAGGTTTGTCAGTGAAAGTATGTGCTACAGATTTCAGCTGATGTTAAATGAAGGTCGACACTGCATACTGCCTATCCATTTGAAGTCCCAGCTTATGGTACCAGGGAATGCTGAGGTCCAAAATGTTGGTAATGGTGGCATTCTGACTCCTCCTGTCTTGGTCAGTCCTGAAGGTAAGGCTGTGTCACAAGGAAGTCTCATTTTGTATATAACAATAAAAGTATGTCACATTGAATATTTATAAATCTAATGTTTTGGGTTTGGGTTTTTTTTTTCATAGTGACAACTTAGACAAGCGGAAATAGGATGGTTACTTGAACAGAAATTAAATGAAACACAGTGAGAAGTGGCAGGTTTCCTTTTCTGTGTGGGATATGAGACCCTGTAGGACAGCAAGAAGGTGGTTTTAACTGTTCTGATTAGCTTGACCTAAAAGCCACTTCATGATTTCACACACAGAAATGTAATTTAAAATGATCAAATTGCTGATTAAATACAGACTAGTTAACAACAGAGATTTTTAAAATACCATCTTCACAGCATCTTCTGCTCCTTCCAACCCCATGCCAGGTTCTATTGAATATAATGTCCTGGGCTGTGAACAACAGCTGTCAGAAATCTTGTGTGTTTTAACACACGAGATACTTTTCCATCACTCTTTCAAATGGCATCTTTAAATGCACTGGATATAGGTTTAGGACAACCATGTCTCACCCTTTCTTCTCCCTCCTTCCTGACCTCCAAAGCAGTAGTCTCTTTTGGGGTTCCCTGTGCTTCACTTGCTGGTGCAATCTGTCTGGGAAGGAGCTTGCTGAAAGCCTTCACTGCACGGGAGTGCATTGCTGGATCTCTGCTTTGGGGAAGCTGTCCTAAAAACCTGCTGAGAATTCTCTTGTTATAGATGAACAGTGCCCATGCTAGAGTTTTCTCCTATTGCTAGCTATTTTTGTCGGTGGTGCCACTTCATTACTGATGGGGAACTATGGGCATTTTAATCAGGGCATCTCATTCTTATCTCAGTGCTGGTGAAAAGGCACAAAAAGGAGATATTTGATCCATCCTTCTAGCAGGGTAGAGTTCTTCTTGTTGAATACTACAGAGTCAGAGAGGTAAGACTCTTCAGATGATTAGAGGAAGATTTGAAACTCAGTTCTACAAACAGTAGTTTGAAATGAAACCTAAGCTGCAGGTTGTGCTATAACGAGAGTAACAGGTTGGATAATGAAATAAGATGCGAGACACATATGTAATGTAAATCAGCACATTAAGTAATCTTTGTACTTGTAAATGACTTTATATGTGTTAGAAGCATATTTGGACAGGGGATATCAAACAGGCGTAAGAGTCAGTACTCTTTTTTTTTTTTTTTCCTCTCCATTAGTACATAGCCTGAAGTCTTTTCTAAGCCAGAAAAATACATCTCCTTAATGCAGTCATTGTCCTATAGCAAATTAGTAGAGACCATCAAATCATTCATTCTTGTGAAGGCCATTTCCAATCTATCTCATTAGCAAAATGTTCAATCCAGTTAAAGCTAGGTCAAACTAAAGTGAACAACTAATGGACTGAAACAGTGCATTTTTTACGTAAAAACTCCTGAACTAAAAAAATGTAGTATCTCAGATACAAGATCAAATGATAGATTGTAGCATTTTTTGAAAAGGATTTAAGAAACAGATTATAATGTATCCATGCCCGATTGTTTCTGGGAGAAAAAAAATGTTGTAAAGGGTTTATATTGACAAGATACAACAAAGACCAAGTTAAATCCCAAGTTATAACTTGAGAAAAATGAATGAGGTTTTTTTATATGTCTGAATATCATAAAATTAGTGACAACCCCACTAAATACGATCCAGGTCATATTTAAATTTGAAAGCAACAATAAACAGCATGTAATCTATGCAGATTTAAAATAATACAGGCTCTGGCACACATTCCTATTTGCACATACAATGGCAATCTTACCAGCAAGTGACTGGTGAGATTTATGTATATTGACTTGCAAGATTCACTTGTGTAAGGTATGTTTTATACTTACATGTGCAAAACAGGCAGAGGGTCTCATATTTCAATCTGGACATGATCCTGACAGTGCTCTTCTGAACTGATGGCTACTAATATCTATTTTGGTATCGCAAGCAAGTGATCAGAGTTCTGCAGGGGTCCCAGGACATGTTTAGCACACGTCTGCACGCTCAGTTACAGGCAGACATTAGGTCGCTCTGCCAAGCCAGTGGGAGGCAATGAAATCTCTCTCGACAAGCTGGCAATTTGCTTTGCCTGAGGTAATAGACTGTGCAATTCACTCTGTGGACATATGCAGGGTGGACGTATGCAAGACCATGTAATTTCTCATTTCAGAACTGTTGCTGAACTTAAATAGCTTTCACAAGGGGAACCCCCCCATCCCCACCCCTGTACTGTTCTCCTTAAAATTATCTTGAAAACTGGCTGAAGCGGACCCTATAACTGCAAGTTAATTAGTGAATAGAAGCGTGAATGTTTTTTCGATGCAGCAACAGCAATATGAAAGAGATAGCAGAGATACTGGTGCAGTCCTAGTGCACAGCATAAAAAAAAACATGCTAAGAAACTGCAAAACCAGAATTGTAATAATGATGGTAGAACTGTAGGAAATACCAAACAACTTAGCAAAATAAATTTACTTAGCTTATCCAAAAGTAAATTAAAAGTTTGATTTTTAATATGTTTACCTCTAAAGAGGGGAACTCTTGCTCACTAAGAACAGTCTTAGCAGGGATAAGAATTACTCTCTGGAAATGGAAGGCAAAATTCACATTGTAAAGACACCACAGGTTTAGCATTGACTGCTGAAACAAGTAATGCTGAGAAATGGCGATTCTCTTTCTGGAGGATGTACTTTAACCAGGAATGATCATTGGGCTCTGACGTATTGGTCAGCGTAGGTGGTCATTTCTGGCCTTCAAACTCCATGGCAATATGAGTTATTAGTGCCTGGTCTCAGAAATGGATAATTTAGCAATACCAAAATTTCACTTTTTGCTAAGAGTGGCCAAAGTTTTCTAATGCCACAAATAGCAAAGAGAGAGATGGCTATATTCTCTCTTTGGCAAATTTGTGTAGATGAATCCTAACCTTCTTATATTAATGCTTTCTCTGTTTTCTCAAAACAATGTGGAGATTATAACTCATGAATAAGAAAAGAAGTTGCACCTTACTTTGTCCATAAAATATAATCAGAGCTTCACATAATAAAAGGCAGACAGAGAGATGGATTTTCAGAAGTCGGGCACAATGTTTGTCATCAGAATTGTTTTAATATACAACTGCACACTTTATGTATAGCCATGATATGTCAAATCTGGGGCCTTCCTAAGATCTTTGAAAATATGAAGCCATCAGTATACCTGGAGCTTAATTATGCGTTAACTTCTTCCTACTGCAAGAGAACATTCATGTTCCCAAAGGTAATTTTATTGTCATAGTTTTCAACCTATAGCTGTAAAAAAATGTTTTTGTCCTTGAAAAACTTACAATGAAAATTTGCTTCTCAATATAAGGTGATTTTCCCCCAGTCATTTATAACAGCAGAAATTGAATGTTTTTCCAGATTTCATCTGCCCACAGTATTTGTTGGAAAAATGTCTATTTTTTTCAAAATTTTATATTGTGAAAAGGAATGTTGCGAGAAAAGGAATCCTTTTGAGAAGCTTTAGTTATAATAACAATGTTTATAGATCATTTTCTGTTTTGGTTTTTTTTTTTTTTTTAGAGGGGGAGTGTGATATTTTTGTTTTCTTTTGAAGGAGAAATACTTTTTTTTTTTCCTTGAATAATGACCAAGTTGTTTGTCTCCCTGTTCAGCTTTTATTGTTTGACATTTCAGGGGGAATGACTTACAGTTCAGAGGCATTCAAGTTATGATCATCACAAGCTTTTATTTTGGTGAAATAAACACATTTCTCTCTTCTTCCTTTCACCTGCCAGCACTGATGACAATAGGTATGCTGACAACTGTCAGGACTATTGGTGTGCATTGGGGAAAGACAAGGGAGAGGCTATAGCAAACAGCTCTTTTCTATTTTTGTTAGAAAATTTCTTAAACCAGTAACAAAATCCAACAGGTGAGACTCCCAATTTTCATAGTTACAGTTTTCTATCATTGAAACCAAATTTATGCAGTCTGCCTCCATGCTAGCATCTATCAAGATTAAGTCTAAAAAACACAACCCAAACCTGAGAGCATTTAGGAATGAGATTTTCACTGGAGTACAATGGAGTTTCTTGAAGCTCATGAAATTCAATAACTTTTTGAATGACCCAGTCTCCTGGTTCCTACATCTGTCTCTGCCAGCAAACTCCAAATAGCTGGTATGCTGGAATCTCTTGTTCTACTTTCATGTTTCCTTTGTATTGCCATCAGTGTGACCTTTCAGAATTTCACAACAGACTAACTGGCCTTTAGTGGACTAGTATTCCAAAATCTGTAGGTTTACCTTTGCCTGTACATTACTGGACAGATACGTTGCTCAATAACTTTTTTCCCCCCACTGTGTTGCCAGGAAAAAAAAAGGAATGAAAGCAAAACCGATATTTTCATGCCTTCAAGACAGACAGTACAGTTGACAAGACACTGTGCTGGTGACAGACTGAAGAAATCTCGGCTGGATAACGCAAGGCACAAACCAAGCCAATATTCACCCTTCGCTATTATCAAACAGATATATATGATATTTTCCCATCACATGCCTACCTTAGTGCTTTGTTCTCTATAGCTGTTACCACTAATGTCAGTAGATTCTAATCTCTGTCATAAAACAGGACCATGGGCTTTTGTAATCCTGGAACAGGTCAGGAATCTGAGGGCAGAAAATAAAGGTCAATTGTCTCTTTGCATCATTCCTGTAAACCACAGTATTGTTACAGCAGTCTAGGTAGTTTAAACCAACAATAAGGAGAGATTCTGCCAGAACTGCTTCTGCATTTCTGAATTCAGCTCCAGGAGACAAATAAATACAAACAAACCTGCATGTCAGGAGCAACACACAAAAAAGCATCTCTCTCATAGTAGCAGCCTATTAAACTAGACATAAATAAGAAAGGAAGGGGAACGGAAGGACGGAAAGAGAAAAAGAAGTTTTATCCATTACTATGCCTTCCTCTTTGCAAATTCAAGTTTGCATTAACAAATACAATTGAGCTCATGATTACTAAAGAACCTTTTAAAACACTCACACAATTTTCTTCTCCCCTGTAGTTTCCATGAAACAGATGCATATGCGTATTAAGTTAGGTTTTACAGTTCGTCTGTGGCAACTTAGCTAAGACATATCTTTTGGTTTCCTACAAGTACAGCCTGGATTGAATTTTTTTGGCAGATGAATTCTTAGTGAATGACAGAGTAAGGGCTTCAGTTCCCAAAGTTGCAAATTATTTCTTCTGCACAGCAAGGCAAAGCAATGCATAGTTAAGTTCTCAAAAGCTACCAGAGCATAACCTTAACGTCATGTGTTCTGACTCTACTTATCACGGTAACAGAAAACCGTCCCAAGTATGCAGCAAAACAGGTTCAGCTGTGGGATGGCAGCTTTAATTGACAGCTTGCAGGTGGCTCTTGATTGGTTATAGCTTCTCTCTAACCACTAACTCACTAACTTAGTTTTGAAGCCTTCCTAGTATGTTTGAATGCTTCCTTCTGCAAGGTGATGCTGAAGGAGCCCAAACAGCTACTGCTGGTGCATTTTAGCCCTGAGTTTCGGCAGTAAGATGATGGCTAGAATAAAAGTATAGAGGAGCTTCTGTAGTGCTCCTTGGGTGATGGGTCACAGCACGTGGCAAGGTCACCACTCCTGACCACTGCATAGGGAACACCTGGCACTAACAATGTGAGGTTGATTTTAGTGAAGACAGAGTAAATTAGGTTGCCTTACATAACAAAGAACTTACATTTAGATATAGCACAGCCATCTGTGTGCTAGGAAAGACCTGACTGGTTATCCTGTTGCTCAAGTTGTTTTCCCCATCTCTAGCATTAGCTTGAGAGTCTTGAATAGCAGAGATATTCCAGTCCATTACATTATACATCTGCAACATAAAAAACTCTGCAAGCAGGTCTCCAACAGACAGGTCATTAAGGTTTACTGAGATCTAAAAAGGCAATAGGTTTATAGACCTTGTCATATACTATAGTGGAAGTTATTTTTTGTATAGTATTGTTTATGTAGCAAGTCCCAGGATGCTTCATGAAACTTCAAGGCTTTTGCACTTGATGTTTGAAATACTGTGCATACAGTCATATACTTGGTCATTTGATTTCTACTTTTTTTTCAGATTGCCAGATAATTGTGCCAGAGTAGCTCAGCTTTCATCGAAAAATACTGACTTCTAGGGACAAAGCCACCTTTAGTAACACTAACAATGTAAGTAATTGGAGATGTCCACTTGAATCTGCAAACAGAAGCATTGGTTCTAAAACCAGCAAGAATGATGTCTGTTCATCTCCCATTTATTGAACTTTAAAGGAAATAACAGCAACTAATATCTTTCTTTTACAATTATTTCCTCAGCAACATTACTGCAATAGTGTATCCATTTTAACTCCCTTTCATTATGTGACTATGAGAATATGCACCTATCTAACTAAATGCCTTTTTTGCCTTGCTCTCAATAGCATATTGTATCACCATAGTAACATCATATAAATAAAAGACCATATCATTTGGGAAATTCTATTTTTAATCAAATAATTCTTTCTCCTTTTCCATTTTTCTTCTAAACACATTCAAAATATAGAAAAAGATACATTTTTGCCAAGACTTAGTTATTGTAAGAGCACATATATTGTCATAGTTCAAATTACTGACAAGGTGTGTAAGCTCAGGGTATAATGAAATTAAACCATGCCACATCCGGATTGGAAATCACTCTTTTCTATAACGTATGCAAAATCTCAGGATAAATATCTCACTTGATAGTGCCAAGAGTCAAAATCATCTCTTTGCTCCTAGATGCCAGAGTCACCTGAAGTGACCATCTCAATTATCAAATCACAGTTTTACATCTTCACTGTGTTCTTTGCCTTTGCCTTGGTGTGTGTCAGAAATTAAATCTTCCAGTGATTAAGGATCCTTTATCCCTTACTTGTACTAGCATAGGTCCAGTTGGTTTTATGCCAGTGTTATCATTTATGCTTCAATAATTCTTTTCTTTCCCTTGTGTTACTAACCCCTCCAGCCTTGATTTATTTTCTCTAAACAAGCCAAGATCATTTTTTATCAAACTTTATCCTGCCTTCAAATGTTGTTACATATTGTCCATCTGTACTCTTCAGCTCAAACAACAAAGAGCTCTACCATCAAACTGGTTAGCAGAATACTTTTTCTTTTAACATAGGTAACAGGAACTTCTTATTGTATTGCAGGTAAATTTTAACTGGGTAAATTAAACTGGTAAATTTTAACTAAAAAATTTTAATTTTTTAGCTTGCCAGATACGTCTGAGCACAGTTTTTACTTTTTCTCTTCCCTGTTACAGTAGTGACTTACAGATATGCTGTGACTGTCAAGTTTTCAGATGTTTAACCTCAAATGCCTAACTATTGCTTTCCTTCCTAAATGTAAGACTTTGTTGTATCTCCTTTGTTCAGTGAAAAAATCTTTTCTTTACCATAGCTAGATATTCCTACATTCTGCCACTATTAATAATATTTGTTCTAAAGCCTGTTTCTGGAAGGTCAAAATCTCCCATAAAGACAGTAAATCTTCCTAATGCTAATATTTCCCTTTCTAATAACATTATGGAGATCTTTATCCAGTGCAAATTAAACTCTAGGGGCTAAAGCAGACATCCAACATTAGCCAAACCTTTTATGATCCTTCCTAAATTGTTACTCAAACTTATCCATTTTATCATGTAATCCTTTTTATTTTTTTATTTTTTTTTTTTTTTAGTTTAGCACACCATAATTCAGCTTCCTCTCTTTTGTTGTCCAGGTGATTTTAATTCCTAAATAATATATCTATTGCTTCTCAGTAGCCTCCATATGATTTCCTAGACAGATGAGGGGTATTTTGTTCACAGCATTGCTCACCTGACTACTGCTGTCACCAGCTTTTCTCCTTCAGATTCCTCTAACGACTCTTTCCTTGTAGCATCTCCACTGACCTTCTGCATCACTGCCTGTGGCATACTGAGCAGCCAGGTGTGGAGTGAAACAGCCCAGAAAGCAAATATCCACCCCATTCCCATATGAGAGACCCATAGGTGTTACAGGACCTGCAGAAAGGAGGACAAGAAGAAAATATATTGAAATTCAATGTCGATCATTTTGAAAAGAATTCACTTGCTTATAAGATGACTCATGTGAGGAGAGAGCTGGTGGCCTCCTCCTCTCCTCACCAGGTAATTCACCTGCTGAGGGTTTCCATAGTCTCTGGAATTCGTCTTCCTTTAACTCCCATTGTCTAGGATCTGTATTTTTAGGATGATGTAGGTTTGATAGAGCACTAGTTTTGATGTTAGGAAAAACAGGGAGTCAGATGTTTGCCCAAATTTCCTTACCACAATGATCAAGTTTTTATCAGTTATTAAAGTTGTATCTGAGAATACCAGGCTTTCAGAAATGAAACCAATGCCTATGATGCTGCATAATTTCTTCATAATGTGCTATTTTAAATTCTTGTCAGTAGACCAAATCTTGCACTAGCAGGAAAGTGGCAACACGTGCAACAGCTTTCTCCCTATCTAGCATTCATAGTTCTACATTTGGACATGTGAGAAGTTTTTATATTACTTATAGATGTTACATTGTCTATGGAGTTGAGTTTTGTTTATTGTTTGCAGGGTTTTTTTGTTCGTTTGTGTTTTTTTGTGTGTGTGTGTGTGGTTTTTTTTTAAATTTATTTTATTCTGTAGATCTCTGTGACAAAATACCTTGGAATTCAAATGAAGAAATACGTTCTAAAAAACTCCAAAGATCTGACACTGGAATAGAATGTCAGATTTTCAAGAAGAGAGATTTCTTAAAGGACTTGCATCCCAGGCAGGAAAAAAGATCTATGGAGACAGATGAAGGCAAATGGAGAAGTCATAGCTGACAGTGAAGATAAAAACGGTAGGATTTATTCTTTGTGCAAATAGTCAAGCAAGAAACATTGTTTTGGTAGGGAATGAATGGGACAAATCTGGCCTTCATTATTCCAGCTCCTCTGAACTATTAAATAGGGCAAGTACTGAAATAAGGATTAAGGCTATTTTTGCTGTCACTGGAGCAGCACAAAACAGTCTTAGTGGGGACTGAGATCCAGCCGTAGGACTCTGTTAATTAAAATAGCCACTATTATGGTATTTACTGTCCCTAATAATCAGAGATATGCAATTTGTACTACTGAGTAAACAAATCATGCTTTAGAAGTTCCCAATTGCCCATTACAGTCTAGTCTGTCAACTGTCATTTAGTTACAAAACCAATTTTCCATGTAGTTTATTTGCATAAACAACATTTTTTCAAAGAGCTTCATGGAAAAAGAAATCACATTAAACAAAATTAAAATTAGGTTAACGTAATGTTAATAATCTGACAAGCTCCCCAAAGCCAAACTAGTCAAAGATTTTTTTAAAATTTCATGCTGAGTTTTTTTGATGTGTTCACCTCTCTAGGCAGACTTACGCTGTGTTAAAAGAATGATCATTACTGCTTCTTGAATCCTGTTAATTATGCATGCGTGTGCAGGGTTATTTGTAATTGGTCCCTCTCCAGATATTCTCTCATCTCTCTCTGTTTTCATGAAACTTAAAAATATCCATGCCAGCTATAATTTACTCACTAATATCTCTCTCTCTTAATATATTTCAGATGCCCTGTACTGATGTGGCCCAGATTGGGCAGACATTATCACATTGATTTTCTTTGGATGGACAAGTTGCATCTGCCAACATCGTGTTATTTGGCCACCAACTGTTTTAACGTAATCGTAGAGAAGGAAGTGCTTACAGGTGCAATGAACTTTTAGTTCGAATACAGAACACTTTTCATAACTTGTATACATGGCTTAATACATTAAATCTAATTGATTTAAGACAGAGAATTCATTCAAGGCACCTGAGGGCTTTTCACAGAGTAAGAAGTCAGTGAGGTCATACTGCAATATAAGCCCTCAGTGGGCAAATCAGACAGTTAGCCTTGCTCCTTATAGTCTGTTAAAACAGTTATAGTCTTACCCTGATCTTCATTAACACTGTCTATGTGCCTTCACATCTTGTAACATGTACCATAGCTGTCTTTTCAAGGTAGGAGCAATGCTTTAGTGTTCGACTTATAAAATTTATCTTATTTTAAAATAATGTAAGTTTTTTTCTGTGTATTACCCCAGTATCTTGCATTTCACCCATGTCATTGAAACCACTATCGTTTTCACTGAAGAGAAGTCTGCCCCTGAGACATTAACCTGACCAAAGATTGTAGGATAGGCAACACTGCAGGGAATCCCATTTACAGTTGGAGCAGCTGAAACATTGTTTTCTGCTGAAAAATACTGAAAGATGGGCCTGCGAAGTCTGCAGATTTCTGTGGAAATCTCTTTTAATGTGCAACTGCCCTGCAAGACTGAAAAAATTGTTAACAAGTTTTAGATAATATCTGATCTCTTCTATGAAATTTACATTGCTTTACAATCCCTAGTGAGCTTTTAGCTTTTACATTTGTAATGTCAGATGAGGTTTACTGAAAAAGGAAAACACTGAAGCTGCTAACTAAATAAATATAGCCAGGTTCCCATATACCTTTCTCCTGATGACACTGATGCGATGAAAATTTGTCAGGGACGATGGCGTTTGCAGGTAGAACAGAGTTGCAAAGAAGAAAAAAGGTCTTAACTGCAGGAATGGCTTTACATTTGGGGAAAGAGAGACTTCTGGTTTTCATACGATATTATTTTTTCACATGTCATTCAGCATATGCTTATGCAACTAAAACTAGTCTTGTTATTTATATTTCACAATATTTCAGGCCAGCATTTTCTTTTCCTCCCCAGAGCTTTAGCTGAGCTGCTCTTGCTTGACTGACTCTGAGCCTGCATCCAATTCCTGAGTGAATGTGCTTTCATATTGCTCAGATAAAGGGCTTTCACTGCAGTCGTGACTTGCATGGCGTTGGATATTATACCTTTCTTACGTCTAGACCCACAGAGATGATGACATGCTGATTCATCTATGAATAATCGAAGTGAACTCTCAGACAGTGTCAAAAATAGACTTCTTTGCTCACTTCTGTTAACCCTGAGATGCCTGAACCATACTGAGATGTGAAAAAAAAGTGTCATATGTGCTGTGTAGGGATGTACACATGTGCTGTCAATATGATGAGACATAAGAATAGGGAAGGGAAGAAGGTTTAACTACAGACTGCATTAAAAAAATGGAGCTTACAAGTCTTTTTTTAAGGACATAGCAAGTTATAACTCTCAGCTTCCTGCTGAACAGATCATCCTTTGATTCTCAGTGCTGCTATTTTGACCTACAACTCACCACTGGATGATATGAATTCAATTTTGTAGTATTAATTTCTCATTTAGACTATTTCACATGCATTAATATTTAGAGAATATTTTCTTTTTTCTTAAACTCCTTTAATAATGTCTAACCTTTTCCTTGAATAAATATTTTTTTTACTGAAATTAGATGCTTGAGCATTGGCCAGTGATGTGAGAGGGACACTGGACACTTGGCTAGCTTTATAGGGTAGTAGCTTATGGAAGGACCCAGTAGCTGGGCAACTCAGAAACAGATACAAATCTATTTTACCCCCTCAGGCTACTGTCCCAACAGAAAGAGGTTAGCCTGAACCAAAAGACACATATTTCTATAATGTTTTCATTTCAGTGTCGACAACAGGAGATAAATTTTCACAATTTGTCTAGGAGACTGATTCCTGCCTTTTGCCTAAAAATCTGCCTGAAGACATTTTTATCTCCCCTGTAACTCTCAAGCAATGTGTCTACAGATTGACGTGCATCCATAGTTTTATGGAAAAAAGTCATATCAGGCAGCATCTGGAATTTACTATTTTTGAATTAGAAGATTTTATTAGTATTTGAGACAAAAAAAGAAGTTAGATATTTGAGATGTCATACTACTTTAATTTTGTAATTGCTTCTCAGATGATTTATCTCATGTTCCTCTAATGGTCAGTAAATAAACCACAACCACCATTTTGGCTGACTGTTACAATCAGTTTTAGAGTTTAGAAGAACATCTTGTGTCGAGTACTCTTTTCTATTACTTTAAAAATTAGAATCAATGTGCTCTAAAGAACTTTGAAATAAAGAACTGGCCTCTATTTAAAATACATGTTTCTGTGAGGCCTTTTAACTGCTGATGTTTTTGTTTGTTTTGTGGTTTACAGACAGTGAAGTAAGGTGACCTTCCATCACATAGACGGCAATGAAGCTTAGGGGTGGCCCTGGGCATTGATATCAGCTGCACCTCAATTTAGTAATCTTGTTGTCGCTCTCAAAATTAGGTCAGCTGAGAGCCAAGTCCTAGTTTTTGCCTTTGGGATATTACATACCATATATTTGTATACAAACAGATTTAAATGGAACTGTTCACCCAATATTTGAAGAATAGACGCAGATTAACAGAAATCTATTTTTCTACAAACGCCAGGAAAGTGCATTATTACTTTTGATGAAATAATATGCCAGTATCTGGCTTATGCTGAGATTCCACACAGTGCCTGTGTATCATCCTTGTGTACATGAGAGAAATACAAAATGATTCGCTGACCCTCAGCTTTGTACTTAAGAGCCATGTGACATATTCTATGAAAACTAGCATGTGTAAAGGATCATTTTGTTATATACAGCTGCTAAAGACCTAGAAAGTGAACAATGTGCTACTGACATATAAATAATACCTTCTCTGCACAGTTAAACATTGGTGCTATTTTTGCCAGATTTTAAGCTCTTTTGAAGCCAACTGGAACAGCTGAAATAGAACATTAAAAAAAATGTTTTGATACTGGGGCACAGATGGCTGTAGCCCAATGTGTCAAAATAAATGTTTCATTTTTGGTCTAACGTGGGAAGAATAGACCTTGTCAATTACTCTAATAATCGCAGGTGCAATAAATGCACTCTGTAGCTAGGAAGAGCTATTTCAGATGGGCATTCAGAGAAATCCTACTTCCAACAGCCTGAAAAGGTAAATTACCTTTGGCCAATGACTTAGTGCCTTTGAAAGGGCTCTAACAGCCACAATCAAGCCTGAAGCTTTAATCCTTTATTTGGCACCTGAATTTCACAAACAGGATTGCTCTTTCTGAGACACGGTCTGAGAAGGTGCTGTACACACGGATCTGTTAACTTTAAATCAATGACATCTGTATGTTCAGGGAATTTAGAATGCCTCCAACAGACTTCAGCGCTTAAATGTTTGTCCAGATTTTTCTAGAAGGCTTTGATGGCAAGCAGGATAAGCAGGAGAGTCAATCAAATGCAGGCAAATTGTTTTCATTGCTGACATCTGCCCAGACCTTGCATGTCACGGGCATCGAAGGGCCGCAAGAAGCTGAACACATCCACCAGTCTCTGCAGCTACGGGGACTGTTGTGTTTGTAACGGAGAGGACAACATCTACCCACCAAAAAGGGGCAACCCACTAAGGCCACAGTCACTCCACTGAAACGATAAGAGTGCTCTGAGGAGAAACTTCAAGTAATCCACAGAGAACATGGTATGGGAGAAGATACCAGGTAGTTACGGGACAACATTTAAAATGTCTTCAGCTGCTGATACTCTGTGCTGCTTGGTTACAACTACAATGCAGGGCTTTGTCTGTAAGATGGAGCAAAGTGACAAAGAATGAATGATAATCCTTATGTTACGGCACAACAGTAGAATGATTCACGTTCTCTTACCCAATATTTTACTCCCCATGTGAAATTTAAATCTGCTCCAGCTGGTGCGGTAACAGTTCTCACAATCTGCGTGGCCAGTGAGGGACTGGGAGGAAAGGAAAGGAAAGCAAAACAGAGCAGACTTAAAATTGAATCTGGAAGGCACCTCTCATTTTCCTGAGACTGTGCCCTTCCAGGCAGCTCTACAGCTTGCTGTTGCAGAACTGTGGCTTTGTATTTTGTCATCTGCAGTGAGATTGCTGCATTTCTGCTGAAAAGGCGGGATCGTCATTTTTCCCTGGGCACTGCAGCACAGGAGGCAACATACAGTTTTTGGCTATAAGGGACCTGCAAGGATTGAAAAACCTGTGAATGCTATTGCAGTATTCGTTGTCTTAATCTAAACAACCTAATTTCTTTCATGCTTCTTTTTTAATCTGCTTTCAGTGTTCCATGTACCTCAAACATTACTTTTTTAGAGAGAAAAAAATATATTTGGACTAAAATAGCTTATTTTTAAATAACCATTAGGGCTGATTCTCTTGCTTGAGGATGAAGTGCTCATTGTGGATTTCATATGGGTGAACAAGATAGAGGAGTAAGAAGAGGAGGAATATGGTGCACACAAGAGATAAAGAACAAAATCATGAACCTGTAGCCTGAATTTAGGCTTTTAAAATGTGCAGGATGATAACTAAAACTCTGACCTCCACCGAGATATTCCAAGGAGAGCTATGGATGGATGTGTAAGAAGGTCTGTGAAGTTTACATTCAAAGGGCCAGCATGAGGAGGGACAGAAGCAGTAAGAGTAGTAGACACTCCAGTGTCTTAGGTCTGTGAGAAGGAGATTCTCCAGAGGGGCCACAAATATCAAAGTGCTTTAACTTCAAATTGTTGTGATAGCTGACATGCAACTGCAGCCACAGAATCAATTCTGTCTACATTCTGCTTTAATTCCAGATGGATAAATTAGGGTCAGCAAGAAATGAAGCGGCAGACAATGACTGGTAAATGACCCAAATAAACTAGGCCAACAAGATTTAAAGAGAGAGATGTTAGAGCCACAAAACTTGCTAGAGGCATAGAAGATTTGTTGAGCAAGTTAATTGTCAACATCCCTCAAGTTATTATAGACAATTCTAAAGTTAAGGTTGAGCAATTCAACCTCTCTTATGTATGAGAAACACAGCACTTACTCAAGAAAATTACGGCACTTATTCTGAGTACAGAATTCAATTTCCAAGGATTAATAAGTAAACACCTTAATTAATGTATGACTTTAAAATAATTAGAATAAGTCCTTTAAGAGATTTAACATCTTTTTCAGTCTTTTATTTGTTCTGAATGATCTTCAGAATAATAATTATGCAAGCATTTCATATTTGCAATCTTCTACACCAGCCACAGACAAAAGAGTGGTTATAATTAAATTAAATTATTAATGATTTCTGCCTCTAATTGTTATGACTAGATAGGCTGTGGTCTGACTCATTTAACTCTCAACTGGAGAAACTCATCAATATCTTATGGTTTATGGGGGAATTTCCATTTGTAAACCACAAGCATCTGAAATAATTTGAATTTGAACCATGTGTCTTCAATTCTCGGGAAATATCACACGGTCCTATTCTCTGTGTATAAATCAAGACATTTCCTTGGAAGATAAATTTTTTTAAAGGAATTTAAAGTTGCTAATGCATATCAAGAATATATAAGAGGTCTAATTTTGCCCAGCCTGTGCAAAATTGTGTTAAAAATATCACTATTAGAAATCTCATGCTTCTCTCAGACTAATTTTACAAGTGGCAACTTCCAGTACCTCTAGGGGGATACTTACAATGCAAGTGAAAGAGCAATTGCAGCCACTGAAAAAGCTTCTGAGGCAGTTATATGGTTCATTCTTTTCATGCAGAGTTGGAATACCTGTAACGCTTAGAAATTTGTAGGTTCCATGTAAAACCATTAGGAAATATTGCAAATACCAGTAATACTTCAGATTAGGTTTAGTGGTGGATGTGGCATTGTTAGGTTTACAGTTGGACTTGATGATCTTAGTCTTTTCCAGCCTAAATCATTCTGTGATTCTATGGTTCTATTCTCAAAACACAGGCTGCTTGCTCAAAACAGAGGGAAGCAGTAACAAGCACTAAGCTGGTGTCTCTCCAATACTCCACAGTTCATTTATGCGTGTGCATGTATATATATCTCTACACGTATAAATTATATATGTGCATACACATGCAGGCATGCATACATATGCATTTATATAGTTTAGAGCTATATAACTCCTCAGTGCCAGTGAAAGGCAAAATAACCTCTCTGCTTTGCACAATCTTTTCAGGTCAGATTCATCCTCTGGTGAGTGACAACAGTGAGGCTCTTTCCAGAACGGGCTCACTTCAGGAGGAGACCATCTGGATGCTGTCTGGGCTGCACAGAGGAAAGCGTGAGAGGGAGAACGAAAACCAAGAAATAGCAAGAAGCTTTAGGGGCAAGCCAGAAGTGGAAAATTAAGAACTCAGGCAAGCGCCTTAAAAGAGAAATGAGCAATGATACTTCCTGGTAGATTTTCACAACACTGGTGCTTTTGCAGAGCGTCAGCAGAGGACGTTCCCAAGCTGGTGGTGGTGCTAAATTTCAGTATTCATAAACAGTTACTAGGCAAATAAAATCATTACAGAGCAGAAATCATTCCAATCATTTGCCACAGGTCTATAATCAGAACGACCCTTTCCATATGTGGATGTTTCACAAAAAATAATATAGAAAAGCATAGCTATGTGCTGCACAGCAGAAGCATTTTCGGAAAGGAAGAATAAAGAAGAGGACACTGTGGATGCCTGGCACTGAAGTTACACAACATGCCTGAGAATGGAGACAAGTGATCCTGTCACAGGATCACTGCAGCAGGCAGGAGAAACAGAGAGGGTAGGGGGACTGCAGCTTAATTATCTCCCTGGATAAATCCACATCTAGGAGGAGAGATAAAAAGACAGCAAAGAGCATTTCAGATCACAGCCATGACACTCCCCTGTCAGCACAAGACCTGGGGCTGTCAGGTAAGCTGAGGTCAGCACCGAACCTGTGCTGCCCTTCCAGGAGGACATGAAAAAGTGAGTGGGATAATAGCAACATGACTGAGCACACAAACCAAAGTCAGGCAATGAAAAATAAGAGGATATGAGAAGAACTATTGTGCATGAGGCTGGAAAGAGAAAAAAAGGAAGATCTTCCAGCACAGCCCAGGAACAGTTTCATCCTGCTCATCACGGTTTGAGATGCACAAATACAAATGCTGGGACTATGTACAAGCAATATGTGCAAGATCAGGGCTATCTCTACCTAGAAAATGCCAGTCTATGAGCCCTACAAACCTTAGCTTCCTAACACGTGGTTGCTTTACTTTTGTTCCCAACAGACTAAAGGCTCAAACATTTTACGTCAAGATCAAGTAAACATACCAAATAAGGAAGATGAAACTTTGGACCTAGAAGCTGGAATAAGGTTTTGAGAAACTTTTGAGATCCTCAATTTTTCTACTAGAAATATGAGATCTGGAATTATTTTACCAATTTTACCAGAAAGACAGAAAAATAGAGGATTACAAATAATTTATTCTAGTATAGGCATGCCATGGAAAATTTGCAAGGAAGAGATTCACTTAGAAACATCAAATTCTTAATGTAGGTCAAAGTTTGGCCATTGGGTGCTGGAGAAGAGATAAGGAAGAATTTGGTTTAACGTAGACCATTACAGGACATGATGGTCACATCTAGTTAAGCAAGTATCGTAGTGGTTTTAGTCAGAGGTTAATGGAATTTTTCTTTTCAAGCAGTAACTAAGAAGTTTATTACGTTGCAGAATATAAATATTTTCCATTCAAATATACAGGTTACTAACAACATGGAATCATAAACATTAAAATGGCACTTAAACTGAACAGTGCCACGAAGGCCAAAGTCAAGGGTGTTTGAGTGCAACACAATTTCCTAGGTTCTCCATAGGCAGGTTGAGACATTGTCCTTTCTATTCTATCTCACCTCTGCAATACCTATCTGAAAGCAGGATTTTGAGTCTAAGTCTACTGAACATCAGACATAATGTAAACTGCCCAGAAAATTTTATCCTGTAGTTCTTATAGCACCAAGGTAAAAAAAAATGTATTTGAAGTGAAATATATTTCTGAAAGATACGCTCTCTTGAGTTAAAGATTTCAGCTTACTGTATCACTAAGGAATTGTAATGAAGTTAATTACCTTTGCAGATTAAAGGGCAAATCCTACTTTCAGTGTTTAGCTCCTAATCACTGGGTCCTTTCATACCTTTGCTGCTAGATGAAAGAACTTTCCATATGGTAGTTTCTGTCTATATAGGCACCTCTGGACAGCCATCAAATCACTTAACTTTTTTTTTTTTTTTTCTTCTTCACAACCTGAACACATTACATGCCTTAGGCTTGAAGCATATTTCTAGTTTTAACCTTATCTTCGAGGCCACTGTCCAGATATTATCTAATCTTATGGCATCATCTCTGAACAAGCATCACAACAGGAACAGGTTCAACTGCGCAGCCCTCTTGGTGTTGCTCAGTACATTCCTTTACTCATCCAGGGCTTGTAGTCACTCTTGTGCCCACACCATTTCATCAGGCATTTGTGCTCATTCAATTATCCATCACAACACCCTTGTCCCCTTTATGCCCTGTTTCTTCTTCACTTCCACCCACTTTACCTCCAGGTTCTTCCACTGTGGATGCATGCCAGGATGTGCGACCCCATGCTACAACAGAAAGCCTCCATTTACTGAGGTTTGCAGTTTGTCAGTTTTCAGAGTAAGTTCTG
Source organism: Tauraco erythrolophus (assembly GCF_009769465.1). Lineage (NCBI taxonomy): Eukaryota > Metazoa > Chordata > Aves > Musophagiformes > Musophagidae > Tauraco > Tauraco erythrolophus. The sequence goes on along the minus strand of NC_141473.1, from coordinate 17,197,402 downwards.
AACCATTCACTGTGCTTTTTCTGTTCACTATGCATTCAACATAAGCTCCTGCCTGTAATTTCAACTCTACAGCTTATTGCTCTAAAGTGAAAAAAGTTTGACTAAAGACTGCATAAATGAAACATGTCTTTGCATCTAGCAGTGGTTACACAAGGAAGGAAAGCCTGTGCTGAGCTGTTAAAAATGCTGCTTTTTAGGTCTTTTTAATTGTTTCACTGACTTAAATTCAAACCTCCCTACATCCTACATAAGATATTTATTCTTACTTTGTTTAAGTAAAAGGACTTCTGCAAAAGATTTTTCATCCTACAGCTTCAGGGCCTTTGAAATCATATCCTGTATGTTTTGTCTCAATCAGCAGTTTCCCTGTGTCAATCTACAATGAACTACATAAGCCACTTATACCAGAGACTGTTCAAGTCATTCTGAATTTGATTGGCATATTCTGATCTCCCTGGTTTTGTTAAGCAAGTTGAACCTTAATAACACACTGAGAAGACAAATGAGCTAATGAAGCAGATGGTGCAAACTGGAATCGTTCTGTTCCCTTACAGGTAAAGTTCTGAATCGCTGACCCCAAAAGGATATTTTTTTTTTTTTTCTCCCGATTTTCCATGGTTACTTTTGCTCTTGGTGCAGTGGCCCGTTATGCAGCTGTCTGGCTCTGTGCTAGCTGCATACTGTAGAAAAATAACATCTCAGTGTAATACTGATAATTAACTTTTTGTGTAAATAAAAAAAAAACAACTAACTTTTCCTCTTTTCACTTCAATATTACAAAAACATTTTAAGTGCATGTCCACGCTAAATGAATCCTTGGTCTAAAACAGTCCACCCATGTATCAAAGGATGCAGAAAATATTTTCACAGTACAACTGTGTACAGCTTATTTTTACCCAGGGGAAAAGCATTGTGGGTGAAGCATAGTTACTTTCAATGTACTATAGTCCTTGACTGTATGTCACTCTGCTTGTGCTGTGCTGTCAGGTGGAATACAACATTGTTATAATGCTAGGATTAAGGCTTCTGTACTAACTCAGAATGGCTGGCGGTTTGTTTTGGTTTTTTGCAGCACTTAAAATCTTCCCCTTACTATCCCAGAAAAGATTAGCTGGTCATTTAACTCTCTCCTCCCCACTTTTTTCTTATATATGAATACAGGGAAAGTTTCAATAGGTTTTACGCAAAACAGAAAGGAACCAGGCCTCCATGCTGACGTCACATTCTCATGCTATCTTGTCAAGGGGACTGGGGGGGACCGCCCAGTTTCTGACTTGGGCAACTGGCTCAGGGTTATCGATCAAGTTGAGTTTTTGAAGGGAAGGGACCTTCCTAGAGCACACAGCAGAGTGACTTTTGTATAATGACAGGGGCTAAACCTCACATTGGCATTGAAACTCTCTCCCCACACATAAGGCTAACCAGCTGTTGGCTTGAGGAAGCCATTGTGCAGGACAGGGACTTCTTGACTCCAGCCTGCTCCTTCACCTAACAGTCCTATGTCTTCATAGTGATGACAATACTTGGAACAATTCTACAACTACTCAAATACTTTGGAAAAGAACCTCAAATAGGGAGAAGCTCAAGTCTCTCAAGCTACTTCTTCCATTCTAGCACTCAGAAGGGTAGAAAAGAAGGGTCTGTGTTATTAGAAGGCTTAAACCTCAAAATTCTTCTGAGAAGACTTTCTTTAAATGTTCCAGAAAAACACGACAAAAAGATGGAAAAGAAAACTTACAGTGAAATGACTGGCTTAACTCTAGATGTACACAAAACCACACTTTTAAAGAATACAACATCAAAGCCAAGGTGTTAGAAAGCAGCATGCATTCAAATAGTTAAAAACAACATCAAAGGACAGAGCAAAGCTATGAATGGAAATCCCAAAGGCAAGCTTATTTCTAACAGATCCTCAATTTGGTGTGTGTGACTTTCAGCTTCCCTAGTACTGTTTGAAATTAGTTGGGGTTTTTTTGTGATATTTGATAGATTTTGGAAAGAGGATGTTAAAAAAACAGAAATTCTTTTACGTGGCACATGAAATATCTGGTTAATCAACAGCTTTAAGCATCCGCGATTCATTACACAGATTTCTAACACTTATGTTAATGGAATAGCTGACAGCACTAATATGCTGTCATTTTTACAAGGACCAATATTATAAGCAAATAGGCATTTTGCTAGGGCATTTTCAGGTATTTACTGCCTGCAGAGGAATCACAAAGCTCGGCTTACACACTCGCACTGGAACCACCCATGGACATAATTGTTTCACCCTATTCCTCTCTCCCCTCATTAGCAATTGGGTTCCAGTTTCCTCCCAACCTTTTCTTTTCAATTTTGTGATTCTCCTTTCCCTCCCAGCTTCAAACCAGTCCCCAGCTTGTTGCAGCTTTCTACTCATACCAGTCCCTCTCCTAGTCAACTTGTTCCATTCAACTCGATCCACTTCTAAGAGCTCAATCTCACCTTTTCAGTTTCCTGTAGCCCAGCATTTGTCTCTCCTCATACAAATCAGACAGTTCCCTCCTTCATTCCATTGTGGTGCCTATGAGGTGGAGGCAAGATGTAGAGTTTGGCAGAGAACATGAGAATCAAGGGTCCCTGCTTCCCATCGTAATACTAGCTGAGGGCAGCTGAAGTCAATCATTAATAGGGCAGGCCCTTAGAGCCCCTATAGTTTGCAGCAGTGTGTAATCAGTGAGAGTAGCCCCAGTCAAGGCATACATGTCCTAAGAAGGGAGATTTTTCACAGTAGTATGTTGGAATATTTTTAGTGGCTAAAATTTCCATCTGTACTGAACTGCTTACTTTCTAGAAGTGGCAAAAAGTGCCTTCTTCTCTTCTTATAATAGCCATACTTCCCAAAGTTTTCAAATAACGGGCCTTGAAGACAGAACTATTAAAAAAAAAATGACTGAAAGGTGTTATTGTGAACAAACACACTTTCCTCAAGCCTCTTTGCTGAAAACATTGCAGCCATTTTGGCTGAACTCTTTAAAATCATCCATCTGAGAGCAGTAACTGCTGAGGGTATAAATCAAGCTAAACAGTTAACCATCAGCTATGTCCTAATTAGTAAAGAACAAGGTCTTACAATGGAAAGAGAATCAGGGAATAAGTGACTGTAATTGCTTATAGCTCAGTAACAAATGGGCTAACAAAAGAAAGTACTGTGAGAAGAATACGAATAATCTGGTTTTTTTCCTTTCTCTTCTCCCAGAATTTCCCCCTAGTCTCAAAATAAGCTCCTTCTGCTGCCTTCCTCAGGTGTTATTGAGTACTTGGGAAACAAATAAAGGATTGAATGAAAACACTGACTATGCTGGACAATCTCACTCAAAAGTGCACTGTAGGTTAAGGGAAACAGTTGGAGCCATGACAGGCTGATGGGAACAGTCAGTCATTTTGTTGCTCAGACTCCAAGGCACTACAGAACTTAAATATATCAAAATGTAAAGAGATAGTAGTACCTATGGGCTATACAAACACCATGTTTACCAAAAACCCCTTACCTCTCAGACATGGCCAGCTGAATAACCTTAGGGCAGGATATTTGTCTGAGGTTCAACTGCTCTAGAGCTTGCAAACCAAATTTAACCCTCCTTGCAGAGAACTGCGCCCTAAAATACTGTCCTGAATTCACTGATGCTTGCTGCTTTGGCTTCTGAGAAACTCAGGGAATAGGCTGGTAGGATAAAAAGAATAGGGATTCACTTGCACCTTCACAGACCTGGTAACAGGGAACAAAAAACCATGATTTATACAGTCAAGGTGACCTGTGCAATAAGTTTTTTCTAAGTAATTCAATTGCTAATTAAAAAATGGCCAACTGAGCAAAGCAAAAGAAAACAACCAACCAAACCAAAAGCTTCCTTCTCTGTAGAGTTAACTAAGCAAGTAAAAGCTGTCCAGAGCACCAAGTTACTACTGAAATTGCTTGACTGAAGTATGCCAGCCAGCCTTTAAACCCAGCTGATGGATCCTGATTGATCCAGCTGCCTCCTACAGCTTCTTTCGGAACTGGAGGATGCTGGTACAGGAACTTGAATTTATGTTCTGGTAAGGAAGCTGCTGTGCTGCTAATGCCTTCATTGGCCTGACGTTTCTTGTCATAGGCAACAAAGTGAGAGTACAAGTGATGTCCTTTATTGAGAACCATACCCACCTTCCTTTTTTCTGTGTACATGCAAAGAAGATTCTATGTTAAAAAAGGTTACTGGCCTGATCCTAATGAGAACTTTTTTTCCCCAAATAGTCAGATAGACAAGCTTCCGCTGTCAGACAATCTCTTAATTGTAAAAAGGTGTATCATTTACAGCAGAAGCTACCTTCAAATTTGTGGAGTCACTGTCAGCTTTGTAAGTCTTAATAGTGTCTGCACGAGAGCAATTTCAGATCTTCATGGCATCCAGGATGCCTAGACCCATGTCCCCACACATGATGAACTTGAAGCAGCTTTGTGACAGAGCATCCACAAAGGTTTCCTCCAACTTGGGCTTTTCTGTTCAAATCCATTGTGCAGTTTCACTCTCATTTCAGCTAACCAGGAATTTTGGTAAGCTGACTAATTTTTCCTGGATTTGGCAGATGTCTGTAGGCAGCAGACCTACTAGGCAGGTAGTTTAGGCAGAGATCAGGAGGGAGGAGGAGTTATACTGCTTAAAGCCATTTCTATCAGGTTTATCTGCCTTCAGCTTTAGTGTTCAAGTGGAGACTGCCCAATTGCCTGTGTTATCTATCAGTGGTGGCCTTGACTTTGCTTTAAGCACAGACTTTGCTTCTGGTTTAGACAGCAAGTATGCTTTAGAGCCGCAGTGAAAGTTCCCTCGGTGGGTTAACATCTGGATAGAGTGCCCACAGGGTAGCTGGCAGGCAGCTGTGGGGTGAAGGAGAACATGTGTTTATGGCCGCTGACAGCGACTGCTCAGTCACATTAGTGCAGACGCAACCAACAGACTTCTGGGGAACAACACATACGATCAGGCATAATGTGCAAAAACGTGTGCTTCATTTTTATACTAATTTTCTTCATATGAGGCTGGGTAGGAATTCTTCTAAACAGTCGATGTGGCTTAAAATGGAGTCACTTAGATTATATGAAATTTGGTCACGACAACTGGGTTTTCTATATGCAGAGAAGAACACTACAGCATCAGAGTGTATTTTTATGCTGGTAGTACTGTAATAATAACCCTTCAGACTTCTGTTGATTGCATTGTTCTCCAAATTATCCTTTTGATGAAATTTCTACTGCTTGATCTCAGACAAAAAGTGAACAGTAAAAATCTGTTTAGTCATTTTTATGTCATCAATGAATCATCAAAACTAATGCTGACTTTGAAGCATGTTACATGTGTATGTCCACGAGGAAGTTACTAGGACAATATATCTCTTATACTCTAGTTATTTCATTGAGTTTATTTTTATAGGAAAGATAATCAGGTGAAGTAGTAATGGTTCACTGACTATAATTGACCAAAACCCCACAATAAAACAAAGCCAGACTCCCAAAGCATTGAAATTATCTCATTTATCTTAAGGAAAAAAAAGTCAAAAGCACAAAAAGCATTTTGGTCAAATTTGATGTTACAAAACTTTTAAATATTTATTTAATATCATGTTCTCCTACTCTGTAGTTATACTGTATATTTTTCTGAAAAAATAATATGCAAACAGATTATTGCATAACACATCTCTTCCAAATTAGCCCAGAAATATTCACTAAATTAATTTTTTAACACAATAAGAAAAGTGTTTTAATATTTCACGTTTAAATTCCAGAGAGTTTTATCACATAAGATATTCTGTGGAAAGCAGCACCTATTTACTTCTTTGTAAGCCATTATGAAAATGGAACTAGCCTCTCAGACAAAATAACAGAAGTGATTAAAACACAAGCTGAATAAAGAAGCTCACTGAGTGGGTTCTTGCAGAGTGAGTATTTCACTTGGCTGTGTGTGTGGAATATTTTGCATAATGGTCTACAGACCTCCTAGGATTTTGCTATTACAGAATATACATAGTGCTGAGACACAGAGAAGTGGTTATTTCACATTATGTCTATGCTTGTTTAGGGCTCACTGTCTATGCGGAATGAGTAAAAGTAATATTAAAAGAAAATAACTATAAACCAGAAAATATTTCATTATGCAAACAAAGAAAAAATACTGTATTTTAGTTTAGAGACAGTTCAGGCATATACAGCATATACATAATAAAGCTCAGGCGTTTCTTTTTTTGAGTTAGCTAAAGAAGCAGTCATGAAACTGTTGTATATCGGCTTAAAACTTGACAACCACCTAGTGCATTCTTCTTGCTCACCTTTTAAAAATACACAATCTGAGATGGATACATTGCACTGCTGGAGTTTACAATATATATTTCAAATTTACAAAAATACAGAAAAACAAGATTTCTTGCACTCAGATACTGAGCATTAACCCTTTGAGTACTAATTCCCACCTGCAACACTGCAGAACACATTCATCTGACTTACATGTTTTTATAACATTCTAACAATTATAATTGTCATTTTTATGTACACTATTAGGAAATGTATTCCTACATATTAAAAAAATGATAGACTACTACATTGCTAATAACAGAAAAATAATGGGCTGAAGTACGTGAAGATTTCTGCAACATATACACAGCAAATTGCAGACTGATGATCTCTCAAGGGAATTTTCTATTTTCTCTCTGCAGCAATGTAGCAATTACCTAAGCCTGTGTTAAGACATGACAGCAATCTTTCTCATGTGGCCATACAGAATTGTGCTTTTTCTCTTATTTATGGATGCACTGCTCACTTTCCACTGTAGACATTTTTCTCTCAGCCCTATGCTCCCATTCACTTTCTGCGATTCATTATTCTGCACCCTTCCTATTTGAAAAAAGCAGTTTTATTTCATATAGGGACAATTATGATGCAGTTTACTACTGTGAGTCGATGCTTTGTGTCCAGATGTTCATGGAAACATGAAAAAATTTCTTGCCAAGAGCCTTGTTAATAGAGAACGGTACTGACCCTGGAATGCCCTACAATTCAGCAGAAATCATGAACATAAAGAACTTCTCTGAAGGTCAAATTTGCATTAAAGAATGAAGACAATCTGAAATTTGCTAGGGGAGGAAATGAGTTTTCAGAAAGCAAGTGGTGAAATTAATAGATGGACTCTAAGAAGGTGTTTTTTTTGAAAATGACTGAACTTTCTCTTTCCGGACAACTCTGGACTACGTTGATCATGTAACTAAATAGACAATTTCATATATACAGTGTCTCTGAACTAGAATAAACTATTTTAAGAAAATAACTGTAGTCCTCAAAGAGTTAATGATAAAACTGCTCTACCTTAACAGATGTGGAAAGGTTATCATGAAACAGCTTACAGATTTGTTCAAAAGGCATACTTTACAAAGAAGTGTAAAACTTGCTGAGACAATTGCTATTACACTGCACAGTGTCACATACAATGAGTAGTGCATGCTCTGTAAAGACATTAGAGTGGACCCTTATCAAAGCTATCATATAACCTTATACAAAGGATTGTGCCACTTAAACTAGTGCAGAGTGATTTTTTTTCTGTAGATTTATAATGCTCTAGATTAATATCAATAGGGTTTTTCACAGCCTTGTACAACACTTTTTTTTGTTCTTTTTTTTAACACATGTAACACTAGAAAACAGCAAATGGTATATCCTGACATATGTCATGCAAAATACAACCAATACAGCACCATAGATGTAACAGAGACACTACCTAGCACTTCTCTCCAACAAGAAAAAGGACAGAACAGAGACTGTACATTACACGACTTTACAGGCCATATGCTACAGAAGATCTTCAGAGGCAGTATCACTTTTGTAGATCTAAAAAGCTGTAATTTTATAAAATCTTGTTTATCATTTCTACCATAGTCACTTCTGATTAAAATCCATGGCATAGTAATAATATTTTGCTACAAAAATAAATAAGTAAAAGTTTAAGATGCTGATATGTTTATAAAAAGTGTCTGAAGTTACTACATAACAAAAGTGAAAATGAATGAAGCGATGTATTTCTAAAGAAATGTTCTGTGTAACAAAAGGATATTGCCTCTCATATTCAATTGTCTGGACTTCATTTTCTAATTATCTTTCAGAATAATTTTATAACTTTCTTTTAAAAATAACTTCACTTTAGAACTGTCACTATCTCTTTCTCTTAGACTCTTATTAAGAAAATGGAAATAAAGATGGAAAAGCTGTACAATTTACTGATGAGCTACACAAATATGTCATCTTATTTAGTTTGGAATAAAACCAAAGATAACAATGGTTTAGGGGGAAAAACCACATTATGATGGCCCACGAACTACACAGTAGTTTCATTTTTCCAAGGGCCGGTTTTGATATTTCCTGTACTATCTGAGCTGTATATCATGGCTTCATGCACGTTTCCCTTGAGAATTCCGTTGTGATTCGTCGTATTAAATGGCAATGACTGTGTCCGTGGGTGCATTTCAAAATGAGCTGGATGGTGCACAGTGTCACTTTCTGTCATTTTAGCGCAACTATATATTACAGTACTCGCGTCGCTACTTTCGGGCTGGTTGACAGTAGGATATGGATCGCTTTTGGAACAGCAGGCCCGTCTGTGACCTGACTGGCTATCATGCGTACTGTGGGGACTGTCTGTATGTGAGCTGTGGATGCTGCCATCGATACTTGAAGGAATGTGATAGGCGTACTCTCTTTCACCTGCAGACCTATGCCGACTGAAATAACGTGGCTTAGTTCTGCTTTTCAGACATCTATGAATGTGCATATTGGGTCTGAAGGTTCCCTCGTTGTGGACATGAATGTGAGCTTCATCATCAAGCAGCTGATCACAGTGCATTTTTGCACAACATGGTGTCACAGGCGAAAGGCAGTTAACATGATTTTGAACTGCTTGTAGGTTAGTAAGTTTGCAGTGGCTAGCCGCTGGATGATTAAACACAGCTGATTTGTTGGGACATGGAGATTCCTGAAGACAAGGTGCATGAACTTGAGTGTCGCCATTGACATTAACCTTTGGACGCACATTAACTTGAACAGAATAGGTGTTTCTTCTAGATGGGCAACAGGACCACCAGCAATGCCACACATCATCTCGCTTTGCACAGTGATGGATCAGGATGAAAAGCCCCAAGGTCACACAGAAGGCTCCGTAAAGACAGCTAAATATCATATCCAAGAAATGACCTTGAGATACTGCAAGTGCTCCAAAGGTCCAAGTGGCAGTAAACAGGAATAAAGTGAATGCTGCAGCTCGAAGCTGAGCCTTAAATGAATGCTCATTTTCCAATAAGGAAGAAGAAATCATCGAGCATGTTGACTGGGGAACGGACACTGTGTCTGTAATATGACTGTGGCCCACTTCTGTACTTGGTATTCTCTGCGGATCTTCTGTCTTTTCCTTTAACTCATACTTGCGTTCAGGATGGCGCTTCAGTTGCACGTACGTGCAGAGAAAGTAAACACAGGTGACTAGCACAATGAATGCTACTGGCCCATAAAAAGCACCGAGACTAGGCTCCCATGCCATCCAGCAACTGAAAACAACAAAAAAAGAGAGTCAAGAACATTTTATAGCCCACATGAGATGTGATGGACAACTGACTAGTGTGAAACTGGGCTTTCTAACTTGTATGACCCAACAGTGTCTCAGAAATTTGGGTATGTTGCTTGTGGAGAAAGGGAGTGTGTCTTTAATACCAATTAAGCTGAGGCATCAATTTCATATTTTTAATAAAATAAAATGTCTAGTATAATTTACAGGATATTAAAGCTGAAAATTTCCAAGAAATGTAGGTCGGTTTAGAATCTAGAATTGCAGTGAAGTATAAGACCATGGATGTCAACCCTTTTTTCTACTATTAAAAATGTCAGTGTTAATACTTTGATTAAAAAGCAAATGAGGAATAGTTTATACAATCTGTATGAGCAATAGAAATGTACAGATTTCAATGGTTTGTATCAACGACAATTGATACAAACTCTTAAGCCTGAAGATTGTTCTTCCAGAATTTTCTTGCCAAAGTAGAGAATAGCTTGAGTAACAAGAGAGGCTGAAAAAGGTCTTCCAGTTGAACAGTGACCGCTTTCTGCAGTGAGTGGACCCAAAAGATATATGCCATTTCTGGATTCTCCACTGTTTCTGAAATTCCTGGGAGTTAATTTACATCAATTTGAACGTCCTCAGAAACATTAAGGAAATCAATGGCCTCTGTGATACAGTGGTAGCATAATATTATTGTAGCATGGATCACTATTTGCTAGGCTTTAAATAATATAACCATAACTGTTTTGGAGCAGTTTAAAGTAGTTCACAGGCCAGTATAAGCTGAATAAGCCTCAGTCAGCTGCATAACTTAGTAGGAGTCTAACAGGACTGTTTTGAGGATGAACAATCTAATCAAATAAACATAGGAGAAGAAAACACTTCTGGCTAACGAAATCTCAAAAGGAAACCGGGAAAACTTGGGTCAGGAGGAGAAGGAATATAAGGAATATTTGCCTAGTTTTTATTCTTCTCTATGATCTGCTTTTAGCCATAGTTACAGAAAGAGAACTGAGCTGACGGTATAAGTCAGTACAGCCATTATTAGGTTCTTATACTCTAAATATTGCATGGATTTCTGGAAAGAGGAATAAGTTACTTTCCTTATCTGTTGGACTAGGACAAGAAGTAATGGGCTTAAACTGCAGCAAGAAAGATTTAAATTAGATTTTAAAAAAAGCTTTCTAGCTGTTACGACAATTAGGATAATAAGCTGTTGGAATGAAGCGTAGTCTATCCATTATCGGAGCATTTAAAGCACCTCAGATAAATAACTGTCAGGAATGGTTTGGATATAGCTAGTTTCCCACTGGGTCAGAAAGACAGACCAGGTGACCTGTCATAATCCATTCCAACTGTAAAAGTGACACTGTGTGACACTTCATACTCATTTAGGCGTGTGTGATTGGTTGCAGTCCCTCCAATACAGCATGAAACCTTCTGGTATCACATTCTTGTCAAGCCAGGAATCATCTACCACTTACTACAAAAAGGGCAGAATGTATTTTTTTCCCAGGCTGAGAACCTCTCAGCTAAAAAGAGGCTGTCCAACTGGGTATTTATTCAAGAAACTGCAGAATAACTACTGTAAATTTAAAAAATCTGAACCTTAACCAAAAACATATACACATCTATTAATGAACATAAAGACACTCCAAGGAGCATATATATTTTGCTGTCAGACATGCACATGAAAAGATTCCCTGAAAGATATCTGTGAAAGGATAGATAAGTTACCACCTATATTTTATTGCATAAGCAGAGAGCACAAAGCTACATGAATACTTGGAAGTACATTTGAATGCTGCTTATTTGATGCAAAGTGGAGAACGGAACAGTCCCCAGTGGAACAGTCTTTTGGGATGCTCTTATTTCAAGTGGAATCTCATTGTGGATCACTTAAAAAATCAGTTCTGTAAAAAGAAGTTCAAGTTCGTGTATTTACATTTACTTCAGTAATACTATTAAAAATGAATAAGGCGTAGAACTCGCTATGCTGTTGTTGAATTAGAAGCTGTCTTTTTATTCAGTCTTATAACCATCTCTCACCTGTGCCTTGTTTTCTGTACAGACTGTGGCACCAGGTATCGATTGGCTATGATTAACGTGATTAAAGAAGTATAACCTCTGTAACTGGACCAAAATGAAAAATGTCACATATTTATGAACATAAATAATTGAGTCTTTTATTACATTGTTGGTTGTAAGCGATTGTCTAACTAGATAAGTTTGAATAAATATATGAATATGAGTTGGGCCCTAGGCAGAGCAAACAGCCATGGTATGTACTAATTTATTACCAGAATTTAAATTTCTATTACCTATAAAAATGCCTTTAAGTAGCCAAATACTCACTTACAAACCATTCTCCTTTGTTTCCACTTTTCTTACCCAGAACATAACTAGTTTCAAATGTATTACAATAGATGCTCAAAGCAGTAACTAAGAGTGATGTCCTCATTGCCATGCTGATCATTTACACAGAAGGTATTTAACTTTGCAGTTTGATTCACTTTAAAATAATAATTGGGTTTTTATGGGAGGGATGGGAGTGGAGGGGGGAGGGATTTTTACTTCTCCTTTTTTCACATAATTATTTGTAAACTAAATAAATCACCTGTAGAATATAAATTCAATTAGATAATGAATTGAAAGTATTTAATTAATTATTAGCTGCCTTAAATATGCTAATAGGTATTTCTAATATCCTTTCACTTATTCAGATGTAAATAAGGAGTAATTCTATAAATAAAAAGTGACTCTATTGACTGTAGTGGAGTCAAATTGGTAGAGGAGAAGCAGCGAGCGTCAGATTAAGACATTGCTCTTTCATAGCTATTATTTAATAAAATTTCATAATAAATGTTGTCTCAAATGGCATGTCTGTTCCCTTTATGAAGTCAGTTACATTTATCAGCATAAGAAAAAGAATGTGTTTTCCTTAAAAGTTTTACGATAATAGTTTATACTTACTATGGTGCATTGCCTTCAATCCCATAATTATTGATATTGGTTGCTGCTGTAATCCCACATATAATGAAAGGAACTCCGCCACTAATCAGGTAAAATCTGTTGAGAAATAACTGATATTTTAATTTGACCAACTAGTAGTCGAATACTGATTTTTAGATAATTGTACCTTCTTGAATTATCCTGAGTATACGATATTGCTGAAACATTAAACATGTCCCTAAAATCAGAAAAGCAAAGAATGAAGTACTGTAACAATAAACACTGTACTTTACGAAGCAAACAGCAGAAAGCTTAATATTTAATATTTATATGGACCCACTTCTAACAATCTCTTTACTTACATCTTTAGTAAATGTAACTACTACTGCAGTCATATGAAGAATAAAACCTTGTCTAATGAAAGAATCTACATGCCAAATAAAGTTATTCCACTCACCTAGAGATTTATATTTAATAGCTATTAAATAAGTAAGCATTATAAATTAAAAGTATTCAGACAAAGCAGCTGTATTCACTTTAATCTGAAAATATTCACAGGAAAATTTAGTGAAATCCCAGAAACATTTTTCTAACTCCTGGATGACAAAAGAAACCAAGTTCAGTTAGGCAAAAAGGAAATGGGCAATCTACTTGGCAGAATGTTTTTTTTTTCTGCACAGAGGAGCAATTTGGACTATTAAGTATCCCTTTGCATATACCACACTTTTCGCCACTTTCAATATCCAGACTTGCAAACGCATTAAAATGTGAGGGCCTCTAAGACTTCAGCAAGAGTTTCACAAATACTCAAGAACAGTGTTTACCTAAGTGTTAATCTTTCTGTATAGACTTATATTCTACGACCGATTGTACGCAGTTTCACACCCCTTTAACTGGTTAAATGCCATTGACCTACTTGGCATCAGTCATTGCCTACTTGGCAGCAGTCATTCCAATGTATGATCATTAGGCTACAATAAAGTCCTAGGGAAAGTCTCACTGAAGTTGGTATCCTGTGTTCCTATGTCCAAATTCAGCAAAATAAACAATCATCACATTTTCCATTTATATGAACAAAACACAAAATTATACAAGGAGCACAGCACTTCCATCACTGTGGTCTCTGGGGTGGAGAGCACCAGTCCTGGTGCATGTGAGGCTACAGCTGGAAAGAATGCTGATCAGTGACAAAAGGGAAAATGTTCCACTGCATCTAGAAGCTCAGCTGGTTCTCTGAACATCCTGACTCATTTCCTGGTTTAACCAATGCTCTTTTGTCAGTAGACAAAATTAGTTTCTTTGCAAGCCAGTCCTTTGGTACAGGAAATGGTATGCAAGGATACTGATGCTTCCCAATCACTGCTATTATGTTGTCCATCAGGACTAAGAAGAACCTGATAACACGTGGGACACTCTGACTAGAATCTGGCCACTAGTTTTCTGTAATGTGTTAGAAATATCGGGAAATTTCACCCTCATTGCAAGGCAGGATTTTTACAGAAACAGAGATATAGTAAGATTAAATAAATCAGCATTTAAATGAAACCCAGAACTAGTGTTAGAATTTCTTAACCTGTTTCCCCCACCTCCTTGTGAAGCAGAACTAGATGCCAGGCCTCAGAAAATTTCATGTTAACATTTACAGTCAGTCTTTGTCCTAATGGTCTAAGCTGTAAACAGAGCAGAGAAAAATCATCCTCCACAGTCATCAAAAAGCCCTTCAGATTTTATAACTTCAAAGTCATTAAATTTATCTTTTTTCTTCAAACTTGGCTTATTCTGTAGAGCTCAACATATTCCAATGAACAAGCTGCTTCCTTACAAAATCCGTTCATTCACTGCAGTTTAATGATTGTACATATCTTTTGACTTGAGCATGTTAAATAAGCTAGCTTAATAGCTTATTAGTATTTTTAACAAAGACATGTTCAATGACATTTTTGAAATTCAGGAAATGACTAGGGTAAGCAATGAGGCATAGAAAAGTTAATCCCAATTTATCTAAGAAATAGTAAGGAGAAGAAAAATAGGAATACAGAAGCAAGTATAGGAAACTGCACTTCAAACTCATCTGAAGTGATTACACCATAGAATTTACCTACAATGCAACCTATAATTTCATTTTTTGCAGTGCCACCACTTTCTACAGATTGGATACATACATTTAAATCGTATTTTTATCTAAAGTCTCATACAAACCAGTATTTGGATGTTAGATAATCTACTTCATATCTCACACTTTCAGCAGGCTGCTAAATAGTGCAACAGTAGCATCACATGTTCTGGAAGCACTTTGCTACACAGTGCTTCAGAAATACGGCAAAATTTAGCCAAATTCCTGTCCTAGCTTATTGCTAAGAGAAAGAAAATACCTTCTAGAAATGACATAAGGTGAAGTCAAACGGTTTCATTGCACCCGAGGTGCACTGTGCTGATATCCAGCACAGCACACTGCCTGCCTTGTCTCATTGCAAAAAAAAAAAAGTAAAATAGCAAATAGAAATGGCAGTGTATACAAATGATTCTTCACTGGTGGATTCAAGGTTCTTGAAGGGTGAAAGGAAAAAAATAGAAGAAAAGACAGCAAGAGGGGAATGGGATTAAAATAGAATGAACAGAAAATATAATCAAAGAAATGGAAATTGAAATGTAAGAGCAAGAGTGCATACTCTTGCCCATTCGTGTGAGCTAATGGATATCTTAAAGAGAATATACAGGAGAAGAGACCACACTGTAAAGTCATCAAAGAGAAGAAACATTGTTCAAGAAGATCCATATACATGTTAGTTGTGAGAAAGTACATTTAGAAGTAAAAAATTTAGAGTGGCCTTTCCAAATACTAGTTTCTATGCAATCACTAGTTTTTATCAATTTCTTCTTTTTCACTCAGCTGAGATGATTAGGACACATAATTCTGAAGAAAAAGCTGAAGCAGAATTGATAGGGCATGAATAAAAGTGAAGAAAATGCAGATAATAAATAGCTATGCTTCATACTTCTAGAAAACCTTTTATCAAAGAGTATCAAAGTGCTTCATAACATTAATTAATTTAGCCTTACAGCCCCCTGTGAGGTTGATAAACATTATTATCCCTGTTGTACAGAGGAGAAAACAAGCAAGGAGAGATGAAGTGTTCAAGGTTATGGACAAAATCTGTTTCAGATCAAGACTTCTTAATTCCCATCCTATGTTTAAACCCAAGTTGCCTCTATTACTGTAAATGAAGCAACTGGGCAAATCATGGCATCCAGTAGTTTGTCTCCATGCTCAAGAAACACGATTGCCTCTCTGTGAGTTCAAGCAGGAGCAAGAGGAATATAAAATAAGGATCCCCTGGTTAGGGTGGTTGCCTCCCAGTATTCACTAAGCTTTGCCAATGTCTGCCTGTTACTCCCTACAAAGCCTGGCTTGTGGAGGAGGAGCCCCTGTGCACTAATCCTTGTGCAGCCCTAATGCTAACATCCTCTGGTATTTCATACAGCACTGCCTGGGCATGTACACAGAGCAGATTTTCCAGACCAGTTAAAGTGGTCTGAGTGTAAACGTTGTAGCTAGAGACACACTGGGTTCTGCTGCTTTTGCTGCTGGCAGCCAATTTTTGGTGTCTTTCAGCCATACAAGAGCAAAAGTGAGGGGTGATGCTCCTGTCTAGTAATTCTCATTCACACAACAATATAATAAGCAGTACTGTAAGAATGAAACTTGCAGACTCAGGAAGTAGATGCTTTTCAACCATCTTTTTCCCCTCTCAAGCATATTTTCTCATTTTGAAAATAATGATCAATCTTTTTTTCTACGCTGTTTGCCTAACTTACATTTACTACTCCCTTTCACGACTACCTTTTGGTTTAAAGCCTATATCCTTTGGTGAAGTAAACAGCTTTTGTCTTCCAATTACCTTTTCTGCTTCTGAGTTAATGATCTTATTTTCCTCATTAAGTCAGTGGGCTGCCCCCTCTTCACAAAAGAACATGCAGTAACTCAGGACCCAGAGTTGTCTTTGTCTGCTTGTGATACTCTTCTACCACTCAAGAACACAAATGGTGATACTCAGGCTACCACTAATGAAACCGTAGGCAGCAGTAAGAAGATAGAAGAATCCTGCTCTGACAGATGTGACTTATGATGGAGCCAGCTAACATAGAGGGTTTGACTGTGGTCAAAACAGCCATGCAGGCAAATCTTTAAAGACCAGGAAACTACAGGGAGGAAATTAAAACTTTTTTTCAGCTAAAGTTTGATCTAGACAAGCAGTTAACTTATGTAATATTTTAAAATTGTTTTATAGGGAAAACTGTAAACTATTTGTGAGACGATCTGGGGCTTTGAAGCAATTGTCAAGTTGTTGCTTCAATAGCCCTTGGGAAGAGTTTTTAAAATTTGCACGTTGTTGTTGCTGGCCACCCAGGGATGTCCTGATGATTCCTAGCAGGCTTTCACATCAGCATACATTTATTTACTGAAGCTCATTCTATCACATCTTCACTAATATTGTTATCCAAGTTAATTAGATTAAAGCTAGCCTGGCAGGCCTCAGCATGCTGCACTCGCACTTCTTAGCTGCAGCGCAGGCAACACCTACGGCCTGAAAACCAGGCTATGAGACATGCTCCAATGATGTTCAGTAATTTGGGGGGGAAGGAATCACACTCATTGAACGTTAGAGGGAACCCCTAAGTTCCTGCTGTAGCTGCCTGAGACCAGCAAGTACAATGCACTGGCATAACACATCCTATTAGATGCACTGACATAAACACAAAAAAACCCCAACAGAGCATCAGACACTGCTCGAGGTGATGTCCCTCTGTTGACATCACAGCTTACTTTCAGCAAGAACTGCTCTTGTAAGGCAAACCCAACCACAAAATACTGGGAGCTACATCGCCAATCTGATAGAAACAGGATAATGTCAGCACGAATGACTGCAATAGCCTGCAGGCAGCATCCATTCTGTTAACATACAGTATATTCTTCTAAGTTTATTTCCATAAATATTATTCAGTAAGTCAGCAAGTAAAAGGAGAGTTCTACCCAGTGATGAATTTCTTGCTTGAGTGTCTGGCTATTCTCTAGCCCAAAATTGTTTCCAGATTAAGAACCTTGACTCTGGAATGAATTCTTCCAAAAAGGACCAGACCTTGGCTTTGTAGGTGTAATGCAAGACTGATTTTAAGGTGGGTTTTTTTTCTGCAGAGGTTGGCAGAATGGCCATGTATCAGGAAGTGATTTAATAGCTTCAAATAGACTTTAGTGCAGATATTACTTGATTAAAATGTATGTCTATTTAAAATATTCCTCTCTGCATGTGAAACTCTAGAAAGGCACATGTTAGATATATAAAGATACCAATGAAACACTGATTTCTTTCCTTTACCCCAGTACAAAAAATGATTCATCTATTTAGCTCTACTTCTAGGGAATAGTTCATATAGGAAGAGATGTCAATCTATTAGCCACTTGCAAAATAAACATGAAAATAAAAGAGGAGTCACAGCAAGATGACTTTCCCCTTTATTTTTCCTTGAGCTGGGATTCGATTTTAATATTTGTGAAAATAATCCATATAGAAAATGGTCATTAACTTCTGAGCTAACCAGATGCCACAGTTCAAGTACCCAGCAGGCAGGCAGACAGATAAGTAGCTGCTCTGTAGAAAGCTGAATTTATAAGCCTGATTTTCAATTTATTCTTCCTGAATTTTTCATGCATCACATCATTTCATGGTCTTTTTTCCTGGGAATTTTTATAAAATAAAAGGAAGACTTTGTAGAAATGATGGGATTTTGGAATTGTACTGTTCATTTAAGAAAAAGAATCCATCATTTTAAATCCTATTCGCCGATAGTCTGGACTTATGAACATATTTACAAATACCACGCTAATTTTCCTTCATGGCCTTGCTGAAGACAAATAGCCCATATTTCTTAAGTGCTTTTTTGATATTTGCAAAGTAGGATATAAGCATGGAGAGTACACCAAAAAAAAAAAAAAGGAAAAATAACCTACTAATAAAGCTAAAATAAACTTTAATATTTCAAGTCAAACTCTAAAAGCTAAATAATAGCAGAATTAAGAGTTGTGCAAAAATTCTATTTAGCACCTTTAGCAATATTGTTATTCCTTTTAAGTGCCTGTTCACAGTCCATTATTTTTTCATAAGACATTTCATTCATTCAGTGTGGAAGGAACAAAGATCACCGGACAGGTAGTTATTCATTTTTATATATATCCCTTCTTTCTAGATCTTATTGCAAATTAAGAGCTTCACAAACATCAATTAATTAATCTTCATAATGTCCTTGTGAGAATAAGTATAATCTTCTTCATTTAGAGGCAGAAACTAAAGCACAGAGAGATGAATGACGAAACCATTAAGAAAAGTCTCTGCAGATTTGTTTGCTCAACTTAAGATGTGCAGACCTCCATTTGACAAAACTAGGCTCTAATTTTTTATTAAAATTTGCCATGAGATAGGAGTTTAAATACTTTGCTGGATCTGCCCCTAGTGACTCATAATATGGGAACCCAGGCAATAAAGTGGGAGAATGTTAATCAGTGTCAGAAGATATGAAAACTCACCTATCAAACAGCTTCAAAAACCTTTGCCTCTCTCATGCAAGCCCACTGCACTAGACATTCATAGAATCATAGAATGGTTAGGATTGGAAGGGACCTCAAAGATCATCTAGTTCCAACCCCCCTGCCATGGGCAGGGAAATCCTCCACTACACCAGGTTGCCCAAAGCCTCATCCAACCTGGCCTTGAACACCTCCAGGGATGGGGCATCCGCAGGTTCTCTGGGCAACCTGTTCCAGTACCTCACCACTCTCAATGTAAAGAATTTCTTTCTTATATCTAATCTAAATCTGCCCTCTTTCAGTTTAAACCCATTGCCCCATGTTCTATCACTACATGCCCTTGTAAAAAGTCCCTCTCCAGATTCATACTGAGATTCTTTTCCTTTCTGCCTATGTCAGATGATGTCACATGCACTGCCAGTCAGGTAGTATGAGAGTTCCCGCTTCACTAGTGGAGGAAGCCAAGAGGATGTGCTGCAGCTATTTCTATTCAGCTTCCTTGGTTAGCATCCTTCATGGCTAAGATAGTCATTATGTCTGCTTTGGTATTTTGCAGAGGAAAAGGCTGGCAGTACAGTTGTAGTTTGCTTTACCATGACCCTGTAAGACAGTCTGAGCCAGCAGAGAGGGCAGAGAAACAAAAATCCATATTCCAAAACAAGTTAAAAAATAATTCAAGAACTCAAAAAACTGTTTAGAGAAAAATCAGAAGAAAGAGAAAGGAGTTTCATTTACACAGAGAGAACTGTATTGTCTCTTGGTGAGCTAGACCAACTTGAAGAGCCATTGTATCTAAGAAACAAGAGAGATCCTGTCTTTTTTTTTTTTCTATTTTATTGGAGAATGCCTTGGGGGCTGCTGGAAATCAAAGAGAGAGATGATTCTTACAGTGCATTCCATGCTGCAGTTTAGCTCTGTTGACTTCTAATCCTGCTTAGGCTTAATGAATAAATAACTTAAGTCACGATAAGGAGGTACTTATGCTGAATGTATTTCTGAAGGAAAGAAGTAAGTAAAATATCAAGCCGTATGTTGATGAGAAAGAAAATACATTGATCAGTATTTCTTAAAGAATCTGTATTTTAAAATGTTTAACAAGAGCATGGAGTTCATAGAGAGAAAATTGTTTATGTTGATGCTTGGATAGGAATAATATGAGGAGAATAATACTCATGTTTTGAGTATTTTCTATTTGCACAGTTATTTTATCCCTAGACAGCACAACAGGCCTTTCAATTCTGTTTTCACAATTAATTTCTAGTAGTAAAATGGCTGATACTCTTGTTCTCAGATTCATTGCTGCTTCATTTTTCCAGACACTTGACTACTCTGGCGTAGAGCTGTTAGCTGAAATTATTTTGCAGTTCCAGCCTACTGAATCAAACACAACTGCTTCACCGAGCATTGCAGTACACCTTTAGAAAGTCAATTACCATCAAGATGCCCTTCTGCCTTTCAAAGGGGAGAAAAGAACCATTACCCTATCAACCCTCATCAAGACAAGAAATTCTGATAACAGCCTATATATGACAATGCCATTTTATATAATATGAAAGTGAAATGAAAAGTAAAGCAAAGATAGTGAGAAGTGCTGCACCCTTATATTGTCACGTATTTAATACTCCACGTTACATTAGTATCAATGCTTTATGACTGTCAGTAGAATCACCTTGAATTTTAAATAGAAATTATGGATTTCGTTGGTTTTACTTGATGTAATATTTCATTGAACCTGCCACAGGAGCCAAATGAAACGACTAGCAGGAGGAAATATATTTTAATTTGGCTCAACTGTGAAAGTCACTGACAGGGGGTTCTGGTCTATGTTCTCCTATGACTAAATTTTGAAATCATATTTTTTTAAAAGGAATTTGTGTCAATCCCATATTTTATTATGGCAGTCACCAACAAAAATCCTTGAATCCTCCTGTGCTCCATGCATTGTTGAAGTTTGGCAGTTAATAGCTTTGTAGGCAACATTTTTTTTGTCAAGAAGAATGCTTTTTCTTCTGCAGTAATTTTTCAAAATTTCAAATGGACCAGTCAAGTCCTTGTTTTGTAATTTTTACATCACCTGAAAATACACTATTTTCAGCTTTCACAGGAGGAGCAGCTTTGGAGAGTTTATTCAGAGGTTTCATTATTTTACAGTGAAACTTTCACTAGGTTATTCACTACTTTATATAGTTTTGGTTTTAGGTATAAAATCTATTTGTTGTACTAAAAAGAGATACTCTGATACCTTATTTTTTATTATGAGCTATATTGCCAAGTTAAAGCTGAATAATTTCAATTGCATGAGTTTCACAGGTAATATGTGAAACTGTCTATTTTCTAGAGAATAATATTCTTAGTTTTATTTTCTTTTAAGTTTTTCTGCTGTACATGCACAGAATGATTCAGAAGATATTCATGACCAAGTAATTGATGTCATGAAAATAGAGACTTTACTGGTAGACTCAGGTGGCTTGTTCTTAGATTTGCTCAGCTGAGCATTCACAACGGATGTGTGCAAACAGACAATGAAAAGAGAATACAAGAACTCCTGGGAAATCTCTCTAGGGAGGACATGTTAATTCTCTTCTCCTAAATTCATATATTCTTTTCCTTTTTCTCTTATATAAATCAATGATCTTCTATGAAGGGCAAGCTCTTTGCCCACAGTGCCAGAGGGAGCTGAAATTGTTTAGAAGAAAGAGAAAAATGCAAGAAGTACTTCAGAGACGTGAATTTCCACAAAAACTACATTGTTAATTTGCACGTTTTTTGCAAGCCTTGTATCTTGTGATGCAATATTAAGCCCTTGTTCCAGAGGGCAGGTAGTAAAGAATCTCAGCTTTCTCTACTGAACCTTTATGTGGGCACAGAAACAACTGAAATCTGATTTCTTACGGATTTTGTCTTACGATTGCCTTTGGTGTCTAAAAACGTATAAAGATCCTCTTGTGATCTTTCCAATTATGCCATGTCTCTATCATTTCAGCCTTCCCTTATTTTGAGATATTTATCTTTGTCATTCACCTGCCCATTTAGTCATGTGAAACTTAAAAGAGATTAATGTTCTCTATCCATCTCAGGTTGACTAGCCAGTTATTAGACAAGGAAGGTCTTAACAACAGTCGCATCCTTAAACAAACTGTTTCTTTAAGGAGATTGTAGTACAAATAAGAACAAAATTCCATATCCCCTTACACACAATTATAGGAAAAATGTGAAAAATATGAACTTGAATGATTCAAAAACTAGCAAACAGGAATCTTAAATTCACTGCTTTCAAAAAATGTCCTGGTTTTTATACTAATACCACAATTTTTACTTTAGTTTACTGATTCTTAAACGATGAATGTTGGTGTTATAACTGTATTACAGAGAGAAAACAGTAGCAAGAAAGCACATCTCCAACAAGCTAAAAACCATTTTTATCTCTGCTGCTGGCCCTGAAACATTTCAAACATCTTATAAAGCCTGTTTGATTGATACAGGCCATTAAAATAATGTGTTTAAGCAATTTAATGTTGCCCCATGAAATCTGCCATTTCTTCAAAAAAAATTGCCTTTGTTAATGAAAATGAAAATTACATTTTCACACATAATTGTAAAACTGCTGAATGCATCAGCTGATTTCTGTCACATAACAGTGATCGGGTGGTTACTGTTATCCAAGTACTCTCAGAAATACTTTAAAATTATCCATGTTCTGGCCACCGTGTAACATATATATTTTCAATATTTAATAGATTTGTATTTAATATATTCATATGTCTTTATAAAGTGCTTTCTTAAGAAGTTTACGGAACAGCAGTAAAATTCATCTTTTACCTAGATTTGTTCAGCATATCCTATGCGTGTTCTTAAATGATACCCACCCACAATACTCAAGACAGATATATACTGTGTATAGATAATATATGGAGGTAGCTCTATCAGCTTTTAAATTTTAAAACTTCAAAGTATTAAAGCATTCTTACTGTTTCTGAGGATTTTACCAATAACGCAATAAACCCTCCATCTTTAAAATATTGTTAAGGATTAGGTGCTACATCACCGAAATTAAACAGAGTTAGTTTTTCAGGCTTCTGCATCTCTGGTTTTACAATTATGTGCTAATCACAATTTACTTCTACCTTCCATCTATTTAGGTAATTGGGTTTATTTTCAACTGCATGTATCTAAAAATCTAATCACACAGCTAGAGCAAGATGTAACCTCAGGCAAAGTGAGAAAACAGTCTTGTTTAAGACATGAAGAAACCACACACTAAATAAAAATAATATCATTTTGATTATTAAATCTTCTTGGTCTACAAGAAGTATTCAGTCACAAACCCAGAGGGCCATTTAAAATCGAAAAGCATTTACGCAGAAGATCCATGGAAACCACAAAGCCCTTTCTGTTGAATCTTTGCAGCTACCAAGCTTTTGTCATCGACAAATCAAACCCACATTTTTAGAGAAAACATGAAACAGTTTCCTGAAAGGAATTGTTTCTGGTATGAAAAGCATAGAAGCAGGTTTTGAATTCCTCTAAAGTCCATATTCAGTGCACAGTAAAGGAATAGGCTGTGCTTTATTTTAGTTCCCATTTAAAAATATTTCAATTAATTTTTTTGAATAATTTTAATATTTTTGGGGTTTGCCAAAGATCATAAGTTAAGGAGGGGGCATACCTGAAAGTTTAGAAAAATTAGTACCTTGAACATCAAAGACATGGTTTTCATTCACACAGAATACTGCTTTCAATTACAAAGAAAACTACACAGAAACACTTTCAAGTGAAGTCAGTGCAAGGCACAGATGTTAACATCCTAAAATATACCCTAGATGAGTTGACATATGGATTCTGAAGGCACTAGATTTTTGGTTTATTTGTCAAGACTGCACAATGAAAAATCTAAAAAAAGTATACTGTGTAAGGTGTCTGTCTAAGTTAAACATGGGGCTTTTTCTTTTTATTTTTTATTTCTACCATATTGTCTTCATTCACAAATACTTGTTGAGAAAAAATATCTCAGTACTTATACAGAGCAACAGAACAGAATAGAGTGCCTGTCTCAATAATTAACTTGTATTCCACAAAGACCAGAGTTAGTGAAAATTTATGCACCAGAAATTTAACATGGGAAGCTTCAAAATATAGCTCAGGTAAAAAACTCAAACTATCAAGGCAAAACACTTATTTTTTTTCCAACCAGAAATACTTCTGAATATCTATTACCTAATCACTTCTAAATATTGACTTTAATCTCTTTTTCACAATAAGAAGACATCAAAAATGTTGGCATTGCCCATGAATGATAATTCAGTTTTAAAGCTGGCCATGTTTGGAGCATGTATATATGGTATATATACAAGGTTCTGCACATGGGTTGGGGAAATCCCAAGCACATGTACAGGCTGGGTAGAGAATGGATTGAGAGCAGACCCAAGGAGAAGGACTTGAAGGTGCTGGTTGATGAGAAGCTCAAAATGAGCCGGTAATGTGTGCTTGCAGCCCAGAAAGCCAACTGTATCCTGGGCTGCATTCAAAGAAGTGTGGCCAGCAGGTCAAGGCAGGAGATTCTGCCCCTCTACTCTGCTCTTATGAGACCTCACCTGGAATGCTGCATTCAGCTCTGGGATCCCCAACACAAGAAATACATGGACCTGTTGAAGTGGGTTCAGAGGAGGGCCACAAAAATGATCCGAGGGCTGGAGCAACTCTCCTGTGAAAATCGGCTGAGAGAGTTGGAGTTGTTCAGGCTGAAAAAGAGAAGGCTCCAGGGTGATCTCATAGCAGTCTTCCAGTACTTAAAGGGGGCCTACAAGAAAGCTGCAGAGGGACTTTTTACAAGGGCATGTAGTGATAAGACAAGAGGTAATGGCTTTAAACTGAAAGGGGGTAGATTTAGATTAGATATAAAGAAGAAATTTTTTACAATGAGGGTGGCAAGGCACTGGAACAGGTTGCCTGGATGAGTTGCGGCTGCCCCATCCCTGGAAGTGTTCAAGGCCAGGTTGGATGAGGCTTTGAGCAACCTGGTCTAGTAGAAGATGTTCCTGCCTCTGGCAGAGGGGTTGGAACTAGATGATCTTTGAGGTCCCTTCCAACCCTAACCATTCTATGATTCTATATGCAACCACTACTTACACCTCAACAGACTCATACAGAAGGAAAACATGAGAAATCCAAAAGCTATTAATTTGATTAACTGTGAATAACTGCTCTCCTTGACTTGGTAATTGGATGGTATTCCAACATTTTTAAAAGCACATTTTTATTGCTTCCTGTTGTTTTTCACTTACGAATTGTTAGTAATGACAGCCTCATTTTCATGTATTTTGACACTATAATATATTCCTCAGTTTTGCTATTTGAAAGAAAACTGCATTTCCTTTTTTTTTCATGGCTTAAGTATTAGCTGGATTAAGTAATTTTAAACCCATGTAACAATTTGGATATTTTTCTAGAACAATAACAGCAGCCTTCTCATAATGGAATACATCACGTTTTTGTTAAGGCATGAAAAAATTCCCTACCTTCTTAATGCTAGGTGCATTGACCAGTCAGTGTACACTGACCAAGGTGAGCAAAAAACTACTATTCATAACAACATGCCCTAAGGCAAGAAATAATTTAAAGTTTACCTTGGTACCATGAACTACAAGTTATTTGGTTGTTATGGTTTGAAGTGGGGTGGGGGGGAGGTCCGGGTGGCAGAAGCTGCCCATCAGACCGGACTCCCGTCCCCCTCGGGGCTTGAGCCAATCGGCGCCTCTGCGAATTGCCCTATTTACGTCGGACAAAGGAACCGGAAAGGTGTGCCTGTGCCCAGGAGCAAGGAGACGGGAGGGGGGGTACGGCCCCCGCTCCCGGCTGGGCTGGCAGCCTGGGCCGGGCCGGGCCCAATGCCCGCTCCGTCGAGGATGGCGGCGGCGGAGCTGCTTGGGGAACTCGGGGAGAGCCCCGCTGCCGGGGCGCCCACTGGGCCGAGTTCACCCAGACAGGACTGAAATCTAAGAGAAACGGCCACACAGATAAGAGCTCAGTGAAGTCTGTACGGAACAACGTGTGTCGCGGCTGAGTCCCCCTTGCCAGCAGCCCCTTTCTAACAGTCCTCGGTGGAGCAAGCAGAGACCCACTCGCAACCAGTGGATGACCCACGTCGGGAAGAGATGCCTAAGCCTGAGACTATTGTGAATCATGGGCACAGGTAGAGACACATTTACGCATTTTACGCATTTAAAGTCTGTACGGAGACGCATTTAAGGTCGGTATGACGACCCACGCCGGAGCACATTTAAAGTTTGTTGATGACCCACGCCAGAGCGAGTGGCTACAGCTCCTTAAAAGCCCAGGACTGGTAAAGCCCGCACTTGGGGCAAATCCGATGGGGTAAGGATTTGCCCCCCCAGCGGGTAGGATTCACGCTTTCGCCGTGAGTAGGGGATCCACTGGAGCAAGGGACAATGGTGTAAGGACTCCTTTTCCTTTAAGAGAAGCGGCAGTAACAACTTGGAATGAACTGACCTGCACTCCCCCAATTCCCTGCCCCCCTGCGCTGCTGGGGGGAGGAGGTAGAGCCAGGAAGAAGAGGCAAAAGGGGGGGGGGGAGTGGTGTTGTTTTTAAGACCTAGCCTTGTTTTCTCGTTATTCTCTTAAGTAACCGTTTTTGTGTGCTTTTCTCTTTCTAGGTAGCTGTTAATAAATAGTTTTGCATTAAGAAAAAGCCTCTTTTGCCCGGGACCGTGGTTGGTGGGTGCTCCTCTGTTCCTGTCTCGATCCTCAGCTCTTTTATTACATTTTTCTCTCCTCTCCATTTTACTGGACTGGGAGAGCTGCGTGGGTTGGGTTGCCGGACTCGGCCTAACCCACGACATTGGTACAGTGAACTATTATACCAAGTGAACTGGCTCCTTTAAGTGATAGTAAGAGAAAATCATCTGTGAATATTCAATAATCAGGTGCCTGGTTTCTCTTCTGTGATGGGGAAGACAGATTCTCTCCACTGCAATAAGATGACTAAGGGTCAGCCATCACACCCGAGTGCTGTGACCACTAGACATCCAGTATTCCGGTATTAGCACAAATGATGATAATTTATTTATGAGGAAGGAATACTTTCAATTTGCAGGAATGGAAAATCGCTTCCATCAAAACCCTGTTTTATTCTTATTTCTGCAGCTTTTTAGAAATTTGTTAAACTGCTGGAAAGGTTGAGAGTCAGGACTAGAGAATCAGAGTCCTCATGGACTGTGGCAGAATGAGGTGGCCACCACATGATGAGTTTTGTTTACTATACCTTATATTCTCTCTTCAGCAGTTTAGATATACTATGTACAATTTGATGGGAATTTCTTGTGTTTATAAACATGATATTTACATTATATTTATATATTTTACATCATGTAGCTATGAATTTTAACTTTACATAATATACCTGTGAATTTTAATGATGTTCTGTTAAACTCATGGGGTTTTGTTAATGGATTAAGAGTAATTTTTTGGTGTTTTATTTCAGACTAGGCTACATCCTTTACATTTCATGTTTGTGGTCGATTCAAGATGAAAGCTAAAAGGAGACAGAACTAGGATGGGAGGAAGAAATAAGGTCCTTGGAGATTTTCAAAACTTGACTAGACGAGGCCCTGAGCTAACTTTTAAGTTGGATCTGCTTTGAGTGGAGAGTTAAACTAGATGACTTACAGATGTTTCTGTCAAACTTATTATTTTTATTCTTCTATGATTAACTTATCATTCCATTGCTATCTTTTCAATCTTAGGAGGGTCCATCCATACCAGCTGTCAATGCTGAGAGAAGAGCCATTTAAACCTACTACTCTTCTAGTTTATGTCACACTGTAAATTGAAACATATGCACTACTCAGAGTAGACTGATTCACAAGTGAGTAAGCATAGCTTGAAAATTCCTGTAGATAGAAGGCTATGTGCCTAGAGCCAGACAGAGTTCTTTAGAATAGTATAGCGCATTATTAAAAAGTAACTGAGATAGGACAGGATTGAGGTGAGAAAGAGACCCCACTTCACATCTCATCAACTGCAAAACCTAAAAAATTTATGCTATGTATAAAATCTATTATTGTATTAGGTAAGTTGTGCGCCCATTACTTATGTAAGTGTTCCTACTGACTATGGTTAAGCTCCATATGAGTGAGATGCAGACTTGCACAATTTTGTACTACACAACTGCATTATTCTTTTGCAGAAACTAATCTACCTTCTAAAGAATCTTGGAGAAGTTTCATCCTTACAGTTTGCAAAAAGGAAAAAGCTTACTTTTTCATGTTTGTTTTCATGGAGAAAATCTTATATTAGGATTTATGCAATGTTATCCATTTCTACAACTTCCAATTTATCATCTTGGACTTGTGCAAAGCTTTTGACACTGTCCCGCATGACATTCTTCTCTCTAGAGAGGCATGGGTTTGATGGATGGACCACTCGGTGGATAAGGAATTGGCTCAATGGCCGCACTCAGAGAGTAGTGGTCAACGGCTCGATGTCCAAGTCGAGACCGGTCACGAGTGGCATCCCTCAGGGGTCCGTGTTGGGCCTGGCCCTCTTCAACATCTTTGTCGGTGACGTGGACAGTGGCATGGAGTGCACCCTCAGCAAGTTCGCCGATGACACCAAGTTGTGTGGTGCCGTCGACACGCTGGAAGGGAGGGATGCCATCCAGAGGGACCTCGACAGGCTGGAGAGGTGGGCCCGTACCAACCTCATGAAGTTTAACCAGGCCAAGTGCAAGGTCCTACATCTGGGTCGTGGCAATCCCAGGCACAAATACAGACTGGGCGGAGAATGGATCGAGAGCAGCCCTGAGGAGAAGGACTTGGGAGTGCTGGTGGACGAGAAGCTCAATATGAGCCGGCAATGTGCTCTTGCGGCCCAGAAGGCCAACCGCGTCCTGGGCTGCATCAAGAGGAGCGTGGCCAGCAGGTCGAGGGAGGTGATTCTCCCCCTCTACTCTGCCCTCGTGAGACCTCACTTGGAGTATTGTGTCCAGTTCTGGAGTCCCCAACATAAGAAGGACATGGACCAGTTGGAGAGGGTCCAGAGGAGGGCCACGAAGATGATAAGAGGGCTGCAGCACCTTTCCTATGAGGACAGGCTGAAAGAGTTGGGGCTGTTCAGCCTGGAGAAGAGGAGGCTCCGGGGTGACCTTATAGCGGTCTTCCAGTACCTCAAGGGGGCCTACAAGAAAGATGGGGAGAGGCTGTTCAGGAGGGCCAGTTGTGATAGGACAAGGGGCAATGGTTTTAAAATAGAGGGAGGTAGATTCAGGTTGGATATTAGGAAAAAATTTTTTACCATGAGAGTTGTAGAACACTGGAACAGGTTGCCCAGAGAAGTGGTGGATGCTCCATCCCTGGAGACGTTCAAGGCCAGGTTGGACGAGGCCCTGAGCAACCTGATCTAGTTGGAGATATCCCTGTTCCTTGCAGGGGGGTTGGACTAGATGACCTTTGAAGGTCCCTTCCAGCCCTAACGATTCTATGATTCTATGATCTTGACAGATATCCAGGTTGCCAAGAACTTAAAATCTTACCAAGTAGGTGTTATTAAACGTAACAAGCAGCAGTGAAGCATTAAAGCATGATGGAAATAACTTTCCCTCATGGTTTTAGACTTTTGGCTTCTTTCTGGAACACTATCTGCTTCATATTCCATAGGATGTAATTCAATCTACTAATCTAGTGGCTTCAAAAAGCAATTTTTTAATGCTATACATAAAAGAATGATTATGGATTACCCTGCTATTAAATCATAGACAAACTGTTCAATTAAAGATTTGACTCCACAAAACCATGGAGATTTAGGTTTACTGGTAAAAATTCAGGTTGACATTTTGTCCTTAATTCACTCTATTGGAAAGTAGGAAACAAAGGTACAATTGCATGAGTTCATGAGTGTCAATCCCGATTTCTAGCTTTAATGTTGAGGTTTTCTGCTGTTGTCAGTTTTAGTCTTACTAAGTTGAGCTATGGGAATTATTGTATATATAAGGATGGCATGAACATTTGGGTTTTCCTGTTGTTTAAAAACTGACACATAGAGAAATCTATTTTTGGTGATCTCTACCCCAGATTTTAACCAGAAGCAAAAACAAAGCTTTTCCATCATATATAAAAAGGTCAAAGGGTAAGTTTCTAAAAAATCACAGGGTTTCTTGGCGGACTCATCCAGAAGCGATGATGAAACTTTGAAAGAAAAGGACAAGCAGAGATAGAGGGGAGTTACCTTTATAAATAATAATTAAGAAATACTAATTAAAAGCTAGAAATGACATGTCATTTCTGGAACGTTACTGTGTTAGTAAAATGGAAAAAGGAGATCTGAAAAGGAATGAAGAGCAGTCATTGCCATCTTCACAAAACTGTAAGAGTATCTCGTTGCTCAGCTATCCAGGTTAAAAGGCTGCCTAGCTTTGTTAGGTATGATAATTGTTATCTGATTTGGCAACACCAGAACCTCAGAAAGCAGTAAAGTGTTCTTTCTAGTTGGAAAACTCTTAAATGCAGGAAGAGGGAATGTACCTAATTAGCTGCTTCTTCAATATCAGTAATGGAAGAATAAAGGCCTATATGAGTAGATAAGTTTAATCTCATTCTTATATAAGACAATAACGAGAGTATGATATGCCACATTAAATAATCCAAAATGCCTTACATATGAATTATAGCCAGCGTGGGACAGCCATTCTGAAAATAACAGTTGTAGTAATTTGCCCATTATTCTTGTTCCATATCTTTTTGATACATGAGAATGAGTTTTAATGACATCAATAATCCCAGAAATCAAATTCCAAAGTGGTATGCATAAATATTTCTTGGAAATAAACTCTGCCTGTATAGGCATTTTTTTCTGGAGATGTCCGTAAACTCATCTAATATGAAGAAGCAGCAAGATCCTATGATTGACCACTCATGACTCGTATAGTTAGCAAATACCACAAATTCAGGGACCTTCCATAATCAACCTATAAAACCAACAGATGCAAAAGTAAAAGACTGGGAGATAAACTAAAGCAACAAATAAATCTGAAGAGATTGTTCTCTGCTCAGAGTTTTACAAACATAAATTTGTGGATAATATTCTTGGTGAATTACCTATATCTACTGATGTGACTACTTGTAATAAGCATAGCTACCAATTAAGGCATGTTGGAACAGAGAACCATATCTTACATTCCCTACATTTTCCTCAAAAATTGTATAGAAAACTGGAAGGTAACTCTCTGAAATCTCCAGTTTCTTGGCCTTGCTTATAAATACTGAGAAGCAAACACAAATGATCTTCAGTAATCATGATTCTCCTGCTTCCTAATCAATAGACAAAAAAAATAACTAGGTATCTCTCATAATCAATAGATAAATAAGTCAGGAGTCTTGCGGGCTCAGGTTTTCTTTCACAGAAAACATAAGCCAATGTTCACTTCCAGATAAACTGTTAAATTCTTGAATGATTCCCCAAGTACCAAGTGTGATTCAATAATAATGGCATCACTCCTTTATCTGAATGAGTACTCAATCAACATAGGCATAAAGTTTAATCTGGACTGTATTTTGCTAAGGTATATGAAATATTATATATTTAAGTTCTTTTAGTCAATATCATTAAAATTCCAGGGAATTTACTGAATTTTATTTGTAAGTAGCAATAAGTAATAATTTCCATCTATGAACCAAAATCTTCCTGTGATTAACTTTGTCTAACTCCCAGCGATTCACTGAAAACCTGTTGTGGGTGTGGATGTTTCAGAGCAGAAGCTGGCCTAATGTTTTATATAGTAACGTGGCACCTGAATAAAAATACCTGGAGGATCAGCAGCCAGTTTCTACAAGACTCATAACATTTCCAAACACTGAAGGCATATTTGGAACACATTAGTTTCAAAGTCTCTTCTGTCAGAATTTGCTTGCATAATAAAACATGAGTTTCTTACAAGACCAACAAGGCTGTACGAATTCAGCAGTAAAAAAAGACTTGAAAAATGAGAATACTATGAGGAAAAATGCTTGTTTTAAGAATAACAGAATTGTAGAGCAGGAATGAAAATCAAGAGGTCATCTAGTCAACTCAAAAGCTCTGAGGCAGGGTTGCATTAAACATCTATCATGACTGGCTTGGCTTTATCTAAACCATGTTAACAAATTGCTTATGACAGAGTTTCCACAGCCTCCCAGATAACCTGTTTGAATTGTCAACTATTTTCATAGTTTAAAATATTTTTCTAGTATCAACCTACTTACCCCTTACTGTAACTTAGGCTTATCATTTATTGTCCTGGCTTCGGTAATTTCAGAAAATTGTGTTATTAATAAATTTTAAACCTCTTATCAATGTTATTATTAACATTCATAAACAGCAATAAGGGTACACAACTTTCAAGTGATTTGAGTTCATGTATTTCTTCTTTTTTCATGCTTACAATTGTCATTGCAAAGAAGGAGTTAGAAGCTCTCTTTAAAAAGTTTAGGATGAGGATTTCACGAGTCCAGAAAGTCAACTCAAAACAGAGTATGAAATACAATGATTTTTCTGATGGTACTGGACAGATATTCTTTTTCCTTTCCCACCCTTTCAACCATGGAACCTCTCAAGGTGTGTGTCTCACCAACAGGGAGGTGATTTACTATCTCATTAAGAAATATCAGGAATAGACTTTGAAAAGAAATTACAGTAGCTAGATAAGGATAGATATGGACTTTTAAAATATATTATGAATTTTTTACCTAAGTTTGCTTGACTCTTACCTTACCACAGGCCAGTGTTTTTCCGTTTCCATTTCCTTTACTAATATTATCACCATCTCAGATGTCCTCATGACTTCACCTTTCCTGTGTTAGAGTCTGACGGATCTCTTTGAGACTTCCTACAGTGCTCCCAAGGTCTCCATGTTGGTCTGCACTTTGTTTCAAGTCTCATCCTTTGCTTAGTTTTCTTTAAAGATTTCTTGGGACATCTCTTTGTGTCATTTTCACACTGACTCTTCTAATATATTCTGAGTCAAAATTTCACCTTCTGATGTACCTCTTGAACTCCTCTGCTTCTTAGTTTCAGTTTCTACACTTCCAATCATTCCACTGAGTTTCTCTCATTTACCATGTAAGCTGTTCTGCACAGGCAATGATTCAACTGCCTTTGTAAAACACAATATATACTCATAGCACTTTATAACAGTGCAAGACAAAGGTGCAAATCAGAAGATCAATAGTCAGAAATTCAGAATGCAAATTCTGAATACCTTGGCTGCACTGGAATCGTAATTTTTCCAGAAATATATAAAGTTTGAAGCTTTCAGGAGAAAAAGCAGAGAAAAATTCTACATATGTACAAGATCTGTTCTACAGATAAGACCTGCCTTCCCTCTACTATAATTTATGAACTGTTGCAGGAACTCTATAGTAGGTAATTTTGAAGTAATTGATCCAGAAAACATTCCTCTAACCCCAACAGTCAGTGGCTGTTACATAAGAGAACTTTAATTTCCCAGCCTCCCTTAACTTAGCTGCTGCGGTTCATTTTTCTGTTTACGTTTAAAGGAAAAGTGATGATAAAAGCAAAAGGCAAAACTCTGAGGCACTGCTGTACGAGATGTAACTTTTGAAAAATGAGCTGCCTTTCATTCTACAACTTATGCACCTTGCTCCTGAAGACTATTTCACTTCTTACAGCCCGAGCAGCTGAAGGACAACTGAAATTGGTCCAAAGCCTGCCCAAAATTCTAAACTGGTCTACTTTTATAGCATTTTGAAAATAAAATTAAAAATACTCAGTCATACCCCAGGAGGATGCTAACTTCAAACATTCCTACTTTAAAATTGTAACTGTGATTTTTCTCTTTAATGTCTTCTCATTTGGAGTTTTTAATAAAGACTATGTTAAAAAGAAAAGAATCATCCACATCTCCACTAATGGGCTTCAACCATTTAGGACGTACAAGGTCAAGGAGATCAATGGAAGTATATGTATATGTTTTCATGGTCTCTCACCTCAAAACCAAGTGAATTGATCTAATGCAACTTTTCCTCCCAAGACTTTTAAGCCCTACTTCCAAACAGGCGTAAACCAGAGATCATCACACATATTTAGCAGAACGTATTCACAGAATGAGTCAGGTCTGAAGCTGAATTTACAGCAGTTATGGTTAAATACACTCCAGCATATTTAATGTAATATGTGTATCTGTAGATTTCACCAGTCTTACTTGTTCAAGGAATAAATCTTTATTTCCTTGAATTTTTCTATTCATTAATAAAGAAAAATATTCTGAAATGTTAAAATTATGCATTTAAAACTATCATTACTAAAAACATATATATGTGCATAAAAAGATATATTTGTTTTTTATTGCTAGTTTATTTTAAGATAATCCCTGTACTTTTTATTGTTTAGCATTTGCTCTTGGAATCTAATAATATCTTTAAGTGAAAATTACTTTACAGAATAGTGGCAATGCTTTAGTAAAAGCAATACCTAATAAGATCTATGCCGTGCTACAATTTAAATGCATAGTGATTGTACTGTACTGCAGTTACTGTAAACTATTGAAAAATTCTATATTATACTAGTTGGTTGTTTAAAGTGTTCCAGTTTCTGTGACATTGCAGTTTATTAGCCTGCACAACATACTTTACCAATCTTCATGTCTTACGTTTTCTTGCAACACAGCTGTTTTCCTTACAGTTAAACTGGATGCGTATGGGCACTCACTTGAGAGGTGTCCTGTAAGAAGCTTTGAGTTCCATCTTTCTCACATGACAATTTTGTTAAGAAAGAATTTGTATTTAATGTGACTCTGGCTTTGTTTAAATAAAACAAATGCTTAATTTTTAAGTTTTCTTAATAATAAATGAATACAATAATCCACAATTAAAAGTCAGATAGCCTTTTCTTTAACTGTAGTTTCATGCAGATGGGAATGCTTAGTTTTTTGTCTATACTATTGCCATAGACACATTTATCTTATGTGTTTCTCTTTACAGCTTTTATGCATAATCAAGTTTAATCTATATGACACAAAAGATTCATCTGAGAAAATATTTAGCTCTTTCAAATCTGATAAAGTTTTCTACGAAGCCCCCATTGGAGTCTGAATATATTATCTTCAAGGATTTTTAGAACTTGAAAAATTTCCAATCAGCGTTTTACATTTCGCCTGGAGCAGCATATCAAAGCATGGAGAATTTTATCAAGCTTACCCTGCCCTCTAACTTATCCTCTACAATTATGTATATAAGTAGCTTGAGTTCTAGAAAGTGTTGAGGCTAGGAATATTGTGACAAGAATTCCGAATTTCCAGGAAATACCTAGATATGAACTCATGATAAAATCAGCTGAAAATTCAACCTAATACAGTTCTGCAGATCAGCATGTTGCAGTTACAACCTTTCAAACTTGAAAATGTCATAGGAGTCATTATAACTCTCCCTGAAGCTCACAACTTTGCAAGCTTGCAAATGCCAGAACTCACAGAGTTAACAATTTCTAAGTCCTAAAACCATCGTTCCCTCATTAAATGTCTGGGTATCACTCAGATGATGTCATTTTCACTTTTGGCTATGTTTTTCAGTAACTTTAAATCTGGGGAGAGTTTCAGTTGAATGGATCTTGATATGTGACTTGCTATGCTGTTTAATAGCTTTTTTACAAGTAATAAATAGACATACTTTTATTTTGCAATAATAATAAATAATTTATTTTCAGCTATACTAAGTAGCTCAGACACTGCTCAAAGAGGATCAAACTTCACCTTCTACCTCAACATCTCTAAAATATTTGGTATCATTTGATTTCTACTCTGGAAAGTGTTCACGTTGTGTGTATCCCACCTGTACTTCGGCTAATGAAGTTATGGCAGTAACAAAATACTTTTTCTACTTTGATTGTAACAGTCTTGAAATAAGATCAAATCAAGGAGGATCCTCTGTTCCAGGCATTATTCACTTAAAGTATTTAATAGTGCATTCAGGTCAGATTTGAAGAATAATTTTGCCAACTAGAAAATGAGA
The DNA here is from genome assembly GCF_009769465.1 of Tauraco erythrolophus. Classification (NCBI taxonomy): domain Eukaryota; kingdom Metazoa; phylum Chordata; class Aves; order Musophagiformes; family Musophagidae; genus Tauraco; species Tauraco erythrolophus. Next base: position 17,161,271 of record NC_141473.1, on the reverse strand, counting down.
GCAAACTTTCGAAATACTTCAAGTTTGAGGCTTGATTCACAAGCCTGATGAAGTGAAACTAGAAGTAAACCAGGTGGCTCTGCTACCATCTTGCTGTTAATAACACAATAATTCAGTCACCTTGACGGTGGAGCAGTAACGTTCTAATCACTTCTGTTTGATTGAGAGTAGGTAGAAAAATACATCCACGCTATGGCACCATACACTGGCAATCCAATGCTGTCTGCACTATATTGCTACTTAATATTTTAATGTTTTGTTTTTACTGAAAATGTTCATATGTGGAACAATTAATTCAAAGCTGAATTAAACATTTTCTTTGACCTAAGATAATTTTCCCCCATGTGATGGAAATGCATTTAGCTTCAGGCTGAAATTGAATAAGAAGAATTAATGAAAATGTTTCCCTTGTCCCCGTTTTCTACCCTTTTCCACTGCAGATCTTTCAGTTACATTGTTAGCTAGCAATAAAATGGCTCTGGCTATAATCCATGACTCCGTCTAACCATATATCAGCCTTTTAAGAGTGATCACGTTAAATAGCTTATAATATCAATTTGTCCCTAAAGTATCAAACCAACTTCCAAGCACCTTCAGGTTCTGCAACCCTCTCTCTCCATCTGATTCACGATGAATGGACTTAAACAGCCTGTTTTGTTCTTAGGGTTCTCTTTTTTTTTTTTCTATCTCTAGCTTTTATACCTCAGGTCCCAGAATCTGGCTTGTCATTCTGGCTAAGGTCCCAGCATTACAATTCTTTTTTGTTTGTTGTGTTTGGTTTTTTTTGGGGGGGGTGGTGTTTTTTTTTTTTTTTTGAGAACTTGCTTAAATTAGTAGGCTGATAAGACACAGTACAGTCTGACTGATAAGATCAGCGTTTCTGATGGTACTGTTGTATCATTAGTTGTGTTGTGCCATTTTTGAAAGTCAGAGTTATTAAAACTGTCTTCAGAATACAGCATTGTTCAAAAGATTAGTTCTATAATTAAACCAAACTAAAACTTTAAAATGGCTCTTATCCTTAGATTATTTTAATATCCACTATAATAGTACACTAGCTTATTTTGATGTTGAATATAAGCCTTATTTCAGTAAATAAAACTAAAACAGTATCTGGAAGGAAAACATGGCTTCTCTTATGTTCAATTTTTATCAAATGCAAAAATTTACAAAATGGTATTTCAGCGATATGGCCTTTCTCCTTCCTGGGAAATACGATTAACATTGAAACAAGTTACAAGGGAATAGTGATTTGCAGATAATATGTATGAAAACAGCTGTTACACACTATGTTCTCTTTAGGAACTTATGGTATTGAAGCTATAAGCAGTCTTGCAAATATATGAGGATTGTAAAAAAACATGCATTGTTCAATAATGAATTAAACTAATTAGAGCACAATTTGAAAATGATCTAAAAATATACATTGGAAAAGACAATTTTCTAGTCTTAACTTCCAATAACTAAAATAAGAAGCATTGCTGATAATACCTAGGACATTAGTTACAACTTCTTGATGACTGACCCTGTCCACATCAAAATATTCCATCCTCTAAGCAAAGGATGCAATCGAGTATTTAAGTTATAGCTCACTTTCTTGAGCATGGCATAGCAGATTTTCAGTGAGACTGTTGGCGTACTGTACCATGGTCCATCCAACTAGTGAAAACCTCACTCACAAGGAGACATCACTTTCACTTACTCTCCAGTGACAGAACTGTGTCTGTTCTGACAATAAAGAGTGAACTACAGAGATCTCTTCAGGGCTTTAGAGAATTCTGCCCTGTGGCATTTCCCATTTATTTGAACATATACAAACTACAGAGAGTTAAGAAATACGTAGATAATCCCTTAGGATAATCAGGTCTAAATTTAAATTTTATAGAGGAGGTTTGGGATGTTCACTGGGGGAAGGAAAAATGGGCTTCCATGGATCAAGATTAGATGAATTAATATTTAAGGGCATATCGTAAAGAAGAAAACAATGGACTGTAATTGATGCTTTTCAGTTGACCCCTTTCTCTCTCGCTCTCTTTCAATCATTGTTTGATACCAGAAGACATGAATTCATGAGAGCAGTGCTAATGAAAAATGCACTAGAACTTAACTGCTTTTCAGAGCTGCTGGTGTCAAGGGGACAAGTAATGCCTGTGCCTGTCAGAATGTAAATTAAGTTGCTTCATATGATTCACACTCAAGATCCAGAAAAAAAACATGGCCAAGAAAATGACAAAACATATTTGGCAAACTCGACGTTTAATAGAGAATTTGTTATTATGGGCAAATTTTGATCCCCTGTTACACTGCTATTATGCAATAAATTATAGCCAACTTGTTATAACTGATAGGAGAAATTTTCTGGACCCTGAGAGTAACAAAGATAATTTTCTGAAGACCCTTTCAACCTTAGGAATATTAGAAACCTCTAAGTTTTTTTTATTCTAGGGTTTTTCTCTGGTAAAGGACATAATTATTCCTTAAAAAGCTAAATATAAGAAGTTTTTAGTCTTAATAACTGGAGTGTTTTTACTACTTCCATTATGGTGCAAAAACACCATGTGCCAATTTTCAACATCGCGAATATTGTTGTGTGCAACTCAAATTCAGAAAATAGCCTGCTTTATTGGTAACTTATTCAGTAAAAATTGCTGCAACACCAATTTGTGATGGAAGTCACAAGACTTCCGGCCAGGCGCTCTTGGGATCTGCAGTTAGGCAAATGCAGCATACAGAGCAGTAGACCCATTTGTGCCCATGAGATGGTTTCCAGCTTGTGAGAATTCTGATTAGGCGTCTAAATGTTCATCCGAAGACAAGCAGGGTTAACCTTGTGAGCAACGCATTAAGCAGATGCCATGACCCCTGTGGTACCATGTAAGTCTGTAAAATCTCCTCACCGCAGGCAAGAGGCTCATTGCAGGATTGGTTGACAAAAACCAAAGGAGAGGGTTTTCCTGGATTTGAAAGTTTAGCATGGTTTCTCCTTTTTGCAGTGAAAGAATTCAACGTAATTCAGTGTCACAAAGATACTTAGCTGCTGTTTAGCTAGGTACTACTGTTTCATGTTTCACGTTTAGGTAGCTGAGAGAAATAAGCAGCTGGGGAATGATTGTGAAGAGCTGCTGCCACATTCACAGGAAAGGGGGAGGATGCAAGTAGAGCACTTGCACATCCATGTGATCAGGGTGTAGGCTGTTAGTCATCGCTACACCACAAACACAGCCCACAAGGAAGACCTCTGTTGCTGCTACTTTTAAGATGTCACTCAGTACTCTGGAAGTGTAGGAATGATGTACAGATACTTGCCCATATACAATCTCACATAGAATAGCAAACACACACACAAATATATATGCATGTACACATCCATTAGCAGATATTACAGTTCAACTGAACCACTTCAGTTCCTATCTACTATTTCTAGGTCTGCTCTGTATGCAAGTTAAAGGACAGTTTCTATAAAACAGTTAAGACATTAAAAAATATATATGAAATATGCAAACAGCTTTCTCATTCTAAAAATTATTCTCGACTTTTAAAACTATTTAAAGTTGAAAACAACAGTTGAAGCCAGTGGTATTGACTGTGAGTCCTCTGAGTGTGCTGCTGAAAACTGATTTAGTTTGCCTGAGTTATGATCTTCCCAAAATTCTCTATGCTCATCTTTAATAGCCACAGTACTAAGCCTATTACTTTTTATACAAAGGGAAAGACACACGATCCATTCCTAAATTGCTTCTACAGCTAGATATGCAATTCTTCTAAGGCATTGCATGAGGTACTTTTCCTAGAAACCTCACAATTTTAGTAAGAACCTTTTAAAAAGCTTATCAGATACATGACATAACAAAGAAGGTGAAGTTCGCAGAGACAGCAACATCACCTGTTATCCACTTTGCATAATTCTGCATCCTTATTTATTCATTTTGATGTTTTTCATGACAGACATAGAATACTGGACTCTCTGTAATCTGAAGTTTGCCATATTAGTTACCTTGCAAGATGTTCATTGAATAAGAAAGGATGGAGGAAATTAGGACACATATTTGTACCTAACTCTGAGATGAAAAGTAACTTAATTATGTCTCCTTAACATCAATTTCTGGCCCAGCTGGCAGCTTATTTATTTTTTCTTTTAAATGTTTATAGTGCTCAGTAGCTAACTTCTTAAAATGATAGTAGTCCATTTTTTTTCTCTCTTCCTGGAAAGGAATGATTTAAAAAGAATATTTTTCAGAAATATTTTCTGCTTGGTCTGTACTCCTGTATAATCTGTATTTGCACAGAGCATCACATGAAAAATGCATGCACATATCAGTTACAAAAACTAATACTAGCTGTGCCTCAGCTTGGGCTGATAAGAAGTTTTATGCATTGCAAGTAATAGCTGAATCTTGCTCGCCCCTTTGTCTTTGCTGGAAAATCTGACTTCAGATGAGTCAGAAGCCAAGCTTGGCCAGGTTTAACAAATGTCCACAGAAGATGGTATTACTTATTTCAAATATCATTTGATAATGAATTTGATAATGAAAAAAAAATATTTATTACAAATATCAGAGAGTATATTTTACAGGAAGTAATTTCATTATCTGTTGAAGTGCTAGGGTTCAGCATTTCAGTACACAAAATGCAATGATGCATTAATTTGATTCACCTCATTAGCATCCAGGCACATTTAGTGAAAAATGGCAGTATTGTCACAGTTGGTTGCAGTCATCAAAGTGATAGGCCCTTGAAAGCTTTAACTCTATAATTATCAGACAATATATATAATCTATAACATATGTAATAAAATATGTAGTTTATCACATATAACATATATAATGTATTGTTTAATATATGATTAATGTATTAAGAGAGGCAATATTTAAAATCACATTGCCATGAAGAACAGGTTTCGGCAAAATCACACTGCAGACAGATTTCAACTTTGATCATCACTGTATCTAGAACAGAGAAAACTAATAGAGAATCACAATTTTACTTAATAGGATACATCTTGCCACAGCTCAAGAAAAACTAGGAGGAAAAGATCAAGTGTACCTCATTTGTCTTACTTCTGCAAATGAATATGCAAATACCAGGCAGAGAAACTAAAGCAACTATTACAAGCAAACATTCTTTTTTACTCACAGTTATGACTTCCTTTTAGATATTTTGGTATTTATTTTCACTATTTGAGCTACTAGAGTGGATCAAGCTTCTTGAAAGAAATGTAGTGAGAGAATTTTTATCATTTCCTGGTAAATTCCATGTCATAGATTTACGTATTGATTTTTGGCAGCAGTCCCCACTCACTGACTCACAAAAGATATCCTTATGCCTCATATAGCAAGCACATACACAAGGAATACAAAAAGACTCATATGTGAACCAGAAACCCAGTCTATCATATACATCCATTATCAGAAAAGATCAAAGGAGAACAGCAAAGCGTACGTTTCTTGCCAAACACATTCATATATTTGTGTTTAACAAAACCTGAACACAAGTCAAACTAGGTCTATGGACAGGAATTACTGACAAACTGCTTCCTGCTTGAAAACATCTCACAGACCATATTATATGCTTCCTAGCACTGATGGTCCTGACGTATAAGAAATCTTAACTCAACCCTCATTTCATCAATCTCTGTATCCTTTAGCTACCTACTGGTGTCAAATGGAGAAAAAAATTACTCCCTCATCCAAACCCAGACCTGGACAAACTGCGATATTACCTCTTACGTACCTGAGGCACAATAAGTATAAAAGCTGGTATCAGCTTATAGATACAAGAACACACTCTAGTTAAAACATTTCTAATAAATGACTACACTGAAATATAAGCATCTTAAATGTATTTTATGGAAATATTATGATACAGAATAATTCTGATTTTAGTTTTATTAAAACCAGAAAAGTTAAAATGCCCATAAAAATTATCATTATATTTCAAAAGAACAACAACTACTAATTATGAGTTTGGCATTTTCCTGCTTAAAGCGATTTTTAATTTTCCATATACTATGCTCATTTTCTACATGAAATGAAATTGATCCTTACTACTTTGAATCTAGCGCTAACCATGATGAAACCATATTAGACGTTTCAGTGCCTGTGTCTCTAGGACATATTGTGCCCTGAGTGAGAAAAATAACCTAGAATCATTTTACTTAGCTATTAAACAATTATACTCATGTTCTCTTACAGCTAAAAGGTTTATCATTTCTATTGCTAAACTTAAACTATCTACTGTTTATTTTCACTGTTGGAGAACCTCAACATGACTGGTATAACAAAGATTCTAATTAGAGTAATCTTTTCTGTAACCTGATTGTCTATTGTTTTCCAACTCAAACAAGATTTGAATTTGAAGGATATACACTATGCTGGGTCCATGTAACCTGCAACAATTATCTACCTTAATAGCTACACTGCAGCATTTGAAAATTGGCGATTATTCATTTTGCCATGAGCTACTAACTGAAAGAGTGAAATTCTCATCTGTGAAGAATGGTACAGTAAATCATGGATTAGCAAAGTCAGGCACTCTCAGTGAAAGTATGTCCTCTTGCTTACTCCTAACAAAGCTAACGTTCAATATGGCTCTTCTCTCTACAATACAATTTTTATGTTAACTTTAATCAATTTCATCTCTAGAAAGAAAATGTTTTAAAAAGCAGAAAACTAATCATGTTAATAAAGATTTCACTCAGCAGTCAGACAGCAAAACACAATTCATCTTCCTATAGACTTTTAACAAGTCGTGACAACCTCATACAGCCATCTATAAATGCTATTTAATAAACATTTTGTGTTCAAAATAAATTAAGTCTGTTTAAAAGAATAGACTAATCTGTATTTTTCAAAGCAAAGCCGTAAAAAGTAGAATTTGTATTTCTTGTCCTTCATCACAAAACTGAGGTCTTTACTCAAAACTGACAATTCAGGTGAACTATGGGAAGAGAGAGGCTACTCCATAAGACAATTCATTCTGTCCTCACACAAATATCCAAGACAGATGGGAGGAAGTGTTCTCTGCAAGTTCCTCTCTGTCTCAGACTCCTTCCAAAATCTATACCGGGACACTAGATAACATTGGCTAATACCTAAACTTTTGATAGCTGAAGTCAAAAAAGATGAATTCATCTTCTCATGCCCCTGGTCAGAAACCCTAGTTTGTAGTAATTTTTTTTTGTTTTGTTTGTATTTTTTTTGTTGGTGGGGTTTTTTTTTGGTTTTTTTTTTGTTTGTTTTGTTTTGGTTTTTTGTGGTTTTTTTTTTTTTTCCCTCTATGCAGAGTGAATCTTTTGGCTTGAAGTTTCAGCATCTCATAGCCATCCGGTTAAAATTCTTACTGCATTACACCTGCCATGTTGTCAGAGACATGTTAGTCTGCTCCATCTAGAAAGCTGATAGGGAGTCCAGACTTTCAGTTAGTCCTGTAATAGCATTGAATCTCTGGCGTGGAATGAGGAAAGTTGCCATCAGGTTACTAGGCAATCAATACAAGTGTGGGCAAGATTTACAGCAGAATAGATAAGGCTAAAGGGAGAGTCATTATAGTGTAGTTTCTGATGATTAAATAATGCCTTAACTCAGAAGCAAGCCAGGATTTTTTCCTTCATAAGAAACCAACAGGAACATTTGAATTGTTCCTCTTGACATAAAGGTATCTGAAACTCGCCAATACCAGTTCTGCATATTTTCATCTCCTGAGTAGAGTTAACTATTAGCATACAATAAATATTCATATTTTTATATACACTTAAACCACTCAATTCTTTATGGAACCTATTTGTAGTCTATAAAAAGTAAAGAAAACAGAAATAAAAGTAAGAGTTTGTTTAAAATTCTTATGTTTCAGGAACACATTTAAAAGAAAAAAGAAGTGTTGTATATATATTCCATACCTGAGTAGCGGTTGCTTTGGATAAGAAGGTTGGTCACTGTTTTGGCATGGCTGAGGTTTTTTTGTGACTTGCTTATAAATATTCCTGGCAGTTACTCCAATCCATAGCATAGTAGAGAGAGTAGAATAATGTAGTACTATGCCAACCTAAAAAAAGAACGGACAGTTAAACAAGTCAGTAAATGGATCAAGTAAAACAAGAGATTTAGAACAATCTTACTGTGTAAGTGTACAAGCAAACAGATTTTTTTAACTGCATTTGTAAATGCATCATTTTTTTCTTTCTCTCTGGTTACTTATAACCAGTGAAAACACTTTTAAAAAGCAGATGGAGTCTGTTATTTAACCCATCATAGATAATATCTGTGATACCAGATGGTATGTTATGAAACTAAGACTGTAAAGACATTTGTTTTCCAATAACCTGATTAATAACATCTTTTTCTATCTGATTTTAAAGTGATGTGAAGCTTAGTTTGTGTTGCAAGCTTTGTTAGATCATGACAATGAAATTTAAAAAATAATGAGAGGTCAGCATTTTTGTTTGCTATTATGCTACTATTTCCTTTCATTTTTCAGAAACATCCTGCTGTAGTTCCCTCTCAGCTGCATATAGCCAAGGTTGACTTCTTGTAATGGGATCAGTGCTATTTGCCTAAAACCAGATTATTTTTAAACATATTTTAAGGAACTTATAAACTTGGTTATACAATTGGACCTCATTAACCTTTATAAATATGTAAAGGGTGACTGCCATGAGGATGGAGCCAGGCTCTTCTCAGTGGCATCCAATGATAGGACAAGGGGAAATGGATATAAGCTGGAACACAGGAGGTTCTGCTTAAACATGAGGAAGAACGTCTTCACAGTAAGGGTAACAAAACACTGGAACAGGCTGCCCGGAGAGGTTGTGGAGTCTCCTTCTATGGAGATGTTCAAAACCCACCTGGACGCATTCTTGTGTGATCTGGTCTAGGTGGTCCTGCTCCGGCAGGTGGATTGGTCTAGATGATCCTTTGAGGTCCCTTCTAATCCCTAACATTCTGTGATTAATTTTTAAAATTAAATGATACATCTTGGCATCCTCTCTTGAAAGGAAATAAAAACTCTCAGTAGTGTTATTATCATTTTGTCTCCAAGAAACTGGTGTGTTTATCATTAGAAGTAAAAGAAAGTACGAACACTTCTAAAATACTAACATCTTTGTTATGTTAGTAATTGTTATCCATTACTATGGAAACAGTAATTGAAATTTTATCCAATCTCCAATGCTGTATTACATCAGCTAAGTCTCCATCTGATTATATAAAATGAGGTTACCTTTGAAGCAATAACCTGACATTTTGCGGTGACAAGTAAAATATTGCTATAATTGGAAAGCACATAAATGTTTAAGGAATACAGAGAATTGCTGAAGAAAGCTAACACAAATCTATTATAATGATTTATTTGCACCAGTGTTCATTTTTTCTCAACTTAAAACAAAATAATTGATGGGTAAAGAAAAAAAATTCCTGTTTTTTTTTTTTTTTATATTTAGTAATATAGCACAAAACTTGAAGATAGCAGCAAATATCATCAACAGAAAACCCTTTGCAATTTTCTCTGGGACTTGTCTGACACATTAGACAAGGGAGCATAAAGCCTTCATAGCTGCTGTCGCTTGAGGTAAAAGCAGCAGAAATAAGAGAATGAGACAACCTTGTACCATGAGCTGGCAGACATTGCCAGTTCAGTGGCTAGTGCTGTCTGGACTTGGTTCATATGCAGCTTGCAGCATTTCTGTAGGGACACTCTGAACACGACTATGAGCTGGGGGGACTGAAGGAGTAAGGCAGGAGGGAGAAGAGAGGGAGGAGAAAGGGGGAGAAAAAGGAGGTGGGAACCATGAGAAAGAAGTAGAAAAAAAAAAATCTCTTAGTTCAGCATAGCACTGCTACTATATATTCTGTAATTTTTCTACACAAGTATGCCAAAGAGTCCGTAATATGAACATCAGGGATGAATTTCATGTGAGAAGGCACCCAACATGTGAAATTTTGACAACATATGTGGTCATATATACAGAAATGATCAGCCACTTAAGTGAATGAGATTCCTAAAAATAGTACAATAAAACAATTTTATTGAATTTTCAAGGAGGCAACTGAACTGAAAACATCATTGCTATGCCACACCTTAGTCACATTACTTTTCTTCACAGTGTGCTCATATTTCAGCAACTTAGTTCCTTCTGATATGCGACAAATCAAACAAACAAGGACAATAGGGAGAAATGTTATCTTCTGTACTAACTCTTTAATAATATGCCTCTTTCTTTCAAAAAAAAAAATCCATTTACATTTCTTGCTTAAAGGAAAAGAGGATATATCCTGATGATACGAGATGCAAGACTTCCTCATGACTGACAGATTTGAAGGACAACAGTGACAATCTAGAGATAAAACACACATGACACAAGTAAAATGCAGAATTTGGAAGGGTGCACTGAGCTGTTATACTGTTTTCCCAAGGAAAGAGGAGTACCCTTTATGTGGTGATGATTTTGTTTCTCACTTCCCATCACAAAATGTGCTTTCTAGACTAGAATTTTTGCTCTTATTCATCCACTAATAATAATTAGTAAAGAAATGCTTGTCATACCTCATCTTGAAAATTCAGTATTTCAAAGTGGTGAGCTTTGCTCTCTGTCTCTTCCTTCCCTGTATCTCCACACTGACATCAGTCATGCCATGGAGATGCATCTTCCTCACTGTTGCACTTGGAGGCTGTGGCTGCATGCTCTTTCGTCCCCTTCAGTGGGACCACCTCTTTCCAGCTCTCTTAAGCTAGAAAGACATCTGAGCCCTATGCTAGAAACACATGAGATACCAGCTCATGGCATGGAAGGGGAAGACAAGGCTTAACAGAAAGAGGAACAGGACAAAGATAGTTTTGCTCAGTAAACTCTCACTTAACTCTGTTAGCAAATGTAAGCCTTAGGTTTATGCACTAAAAATCCAAGGTATGAATTTACCTGTGTATATCTTGTTACTGGATTTGTGCCTCTGTAAAGCTTAAGAAGCCAATAAATAGATACAAATTAAATACCAAGGTGTTCACTTATAACTATTTTCACTGTAAGTGTAGCTTTTGTATTTCACACAAAATTGTGTGGGAAGGGTCAAGTTTTCTGCACAGAACAAAGGATTTTGATTGAATATATTAAAGTGATGACCCTCATTCGTAAGAAGGTTTTCCACTGACAGGCCAAATGGTACAGAAAGAACTTGTCAGGACATATGCATTGAAGCCAACATTGCACCTAAAGCTATTTAATAACCACAGTTATATTGTGAAAATTTTCTTGTTTCCTTGGACCCATTTTTTTCTGTGTCCTGTGCTCTTAGAACTCTTATCTTTGGTAATAAGTACCAGCATCCCGAATAGAATATTATGCTTTTTCTACAGTAAGAAGATGCTGCCTGTATGTGCTCCTTCAATAAATTTCAGTAACTTAGAGGTAACTTAAGTTCCACACCATGCGGTTACCATTGTAATGACCAGAACACACATTTATGCAAAGCATTTCAGCACAAAAAGCTCTCTTGATTGGCTTTAACTTGCATAAAAATGTCTTTGTTTCCCCCTAGTTTTTAAATTAATCTATTTTTTTTCCCAATTGTAATCTATTTCAGATCATATTGTCCTTCTTCAGCCAGTTCTATTTAAAGGAGGATATGGATATGCACTGACATTCCCATTAAACCCTTAATCCTGCACTGAAAGTGAATCTTTTCAGTGAGATGAAGGGATTCAGGAATTTCTGTGCGGTCTATAGCACCACTGGATGTGAATATTTCATGATCTTAAAACATTTATCCTTAGAACAAACCCATGTTCCCTTCACAGGTAGAAAATTTAGAGCAAGAAGTTGAGACCCACAAATCAGGTACCTGAAACCAGGAAGGACAATCTTCAACACAGCATGCGCATCTAACCTCATTGTCTGCAAAGTCTTTAACTGTCATAAGTTGCTGCTAGTAAAGTTTCCAGACACATAAATTCTTGTTTGTGTGTATGACCAGTGCTGATCCTGTCTCAGTGGAGCTGAACAATGCAGCACCTTTCTCACCAAAGACCACTCAAGAGCTCTTAAATAGCACTCTTCTCTTGAGACACCGTAACTGGCAAACTTGATCACAGTACATCAAATTTACACCCATTCTTTCAAAAAAAAAAAAAAAATATAGCTAGAGCAGAAAGAACTGCTCTTTTCCTTCTCTTTCTATAATATTTTTGTATCTACATCTTCTACCCAAGATGTGGCACATAGCTCTAGGATCTCCTTAGCTGAACAGGATTCAAATCCAAATTTTGAACTTCCAAGGGTAGTATTCTAACTTCCAGGCTACTGTCTATTATGGAACAGGCTTCACCTTTCTTCCTGAAGATTTACTGCCCTACAGAAATGAATCCACAAGCAGCTTCACATATGACACTCATCAGGGAGAAGGAAGATCTGAGCCTTGCCAAATTTTACATGGAAGCTTTTATTTTATAAACCATATAGAAAGTTCCTGGAAATGTGATTGAAGTGCTTATACCACTCAGTGACTGGCCACTAGGATAAAAAATTATGATTCTATCTCACTCCGTAACTTCTCTGTCACCTGAATCTTGTACTTCTAAGCCTATTTGTGCTTCAACATGTTGAACTGACAGTTTCAGCCCCTAGCATCCATAGATTCATGGTTATCATGCTGTCCTGGAAAGTACGGGCTGTAAGACTGATATCTTTCAAACTAAAGGTATAGAATCAATGCCTCCTGCACATGAGGAGTGATTTAGCTACAGTTGTGTCTCCTTCTGTCTCATTCTTTACGTGAAAGAAATAAGCCTCCTTCTGTCCTTTGAAGGAACGTATTCTGAGACCCTGAGTCCAGGAGATGGAAGGGCTGACTATATCATCCACTGGCTGGCTCACGCACCTTTCTAGCTAGTGTGCTGGCTTTGATTGATCCCATTCTGCTGTTCCTAACACAACCTTTGCCTTGCATGAAAGATTTGCCATAAACTCAAGACTGGCTTCTACACCAACAGTCAGCATACAGAGACATACAAAATCACATCACAGAATCCTAGAATGGTTTGGGTTGGAAGGGACCTCAAAGATCATCTAGTTCCAACCCCTTGCCATGGGCAGGGACACCTTCCACTATACCAGGTTGCTCAAAGTCTCATCCAACCTGGTCTTGAACACTTCCAGGGATGGGGCATCCACAACTTCGCTGGGCAACCTGTTCCACTGCCTCACCACAATCAATGTAAAAAATTAACGACAATACATTTGTGGGTAATCTAAACAGTCTGCAGATACAACCTCATTCATGCAGGAAATCTGTGAAGAAGCAATTAACTCTTCCAGACCCACACTCTAACATCAGTTTTCTTTATAAATTATAAAGACCACATACTGCATGTGTGAGACTGTCTATACAAAATCTTCTCTGAAATAGGTATGCAGGTTTAAAAAGGAGTTTTAGGTTATAGATTCCAGACAAAAATAAATATCTGACTATCTCTGAAAAGTGTGTGTAACTACTTTGCCTTCAAGTGGATATGAAGATTCTTCCAGCTATCTATCACAGAAAATAGGTCCATTTCCATAGCGTTAATTCCTGCTGCTTAAAATTAGCCTGAGACAGCTCATTTAGAGGGAGAAGGTGATCCAATTGAAGTTATTTTAGAAACATCTTTTTGGTTAATTATGAAGGATAAAAATTAACTCAGTCTGTTATTTCATTTGGGTAAGTATATTGCAGTGAAATTTGTGTGAAAGTTTTAAGGATAATTACAATGAGAAAGGTGGAGGTTCACTGGCTTTGACACCACATTTCAGTGATTAGGAAAGAAAATGCTTGCACGTGGAATCTTCCCCTATGCACGCAGGAAACAAAAAGTGCAAATTACATTGCTGCAGGGTGAAGCTGTATTTTGAATTGTAGCAGATGGAAAGATAGCTGTGCTACAGAAACACTGATTGTGTTACACATAGAGTATAAGTAATATTTTAATGCTGCTTGAAGCAGTAATATTTTCACAAATATATTTTAGAACTCTAATATCAGGGTTTTTTTTTTCAGAACTGGGAAAAAAAAAAGGAGAAAGAGACAAAACTTAAACTTGAGGGACACAAAAGCCTAAATCAGCTATACAAATATAGCTTTCATTGAGCTGAGTGACTTAAAAGAATTGCTACATTGCACACACAGGAGAAAAGGAGTGCTGTTCACTCCATCACCGCTTACGCAAGCTATGGAAATGTGCAAATACGGGAGCTTCTTGGGAAACCATTAGTAGGTCTGACCTCCTTACCTCCCAGCTTTGGCACCCTGAATATTAATTCACAGAGTAGTCCTCTCAGAGTTATTACAGGAGGAGACAGGCACTAGAACTCACAGAATTTTGAAGAATGTTGCTGCCAGTAGGCAAGAAAGAGTCTGTGGTGGGGTACAATGTGTTGGGAGTGAACATTTGTTCAGTCTGTGTTACTAGCTATAGAAGTCTTGTCTTAGATGGTTCAGACTGTTGCATCCATTAGACCTACATAATTACATCAGACAATATCTACCAGAAACCAGAGGAGTGTGTCTTCTGTGCCTTGTATCTTTCCTACATTTTAACTGCCAATGATACTGTCTGTTGACGTAGCATGGTGTCAGGTAAATAGATTAACTTCATGAAACTATTTAGAAGGCATATGTAAATGGACTCATTCAGTTTCTCTAAGTGCGCATGTTTCTCAGCAGCTCAGGATCTGGCCCTATACCATAGCAAGAAACAGCTGTCACTGATAATGCATTTTATGAAGATACCCCTGTAGTTTATGTATTACTCATAACAGATTATTAATAACTCATTTATCTCAATCAATTTTTCATTATCACTGTTAATGCTGCATTTTTACCATGCAATCTGCAAAGTAAATAATCAGACAATGATTGTAACAACAGATGGTCATTTGTGATCGTGTAATTACACGGCCATGGCTGCCCTACAAACTAATCTGCCACCCTCACTTGCGAAACGCAGATAAAGACAATGGTAAGTGATATTTCAATTTGCTAGAACTCACAGATTAATTATGACACAATACACTAGATATCATGAGATATTTATCTCAGAATAATCTTGTGGCAACTGTATAATTTAAATTAATACCATGTAATGTACACAGGTAGACTTTGCACATAGAATGATACAGATGTTTACAGATCTACATGTGCTGTTTATTGACTGTCATGCACAACAAGTCAAAATGCAAGGTCCTTCACCTGGGTCGGGCCAATCCTAGGCACAAATACAAACTGGGCACAGAGTGGGTTGAGAGTAGCCCTGAAGTGAAGGATTTGGGGGTGTTTATAGATGAGAAGCTCAACATGAGCCCGCAGTGCGCTCATGCGGCCCAGAAGGCCAACCACATCCTGGGATGTATCAAGAGAAGCATGGTCAGCAGGTCAAGAGAGGTGATTCTACACCTCTACTCTGCTCTTGTGAGACCCCACCTCGAATACTGCGTCCAGTTGTGGTGTCTCCACCATAAGAGAGACATAGATCTGTTGGAGTGTGTTCAGAGGAGAGCCACAAAGATGATCCAGGGGCTGGAGCACCTCTGCTATGAGGACAGGTTGCGGGAGCTGGGGTTGTTCAGCCTTGAAAAGAGACTTTGGGGGCACCTAATAGCTGCCTTCCAATACCTGAAGGGAACTTACAGGAAGGCTGGGGAGGGACTTTTTACAAGAGTGTCCACTGATAGGACAAGGGGAAATGGGTTTAAGTTGAAGGAGAACAGATTTAGATTAGATCTTAGGAAGAAATTCTTCAGTACGAGGGTGGTAAGACTTTGGAATAAATTGCCCAGAGAAGTTGTGGATGCCCCCTCCCTGGAGGTGTTCAAGGCCAGGTTGGATGGAGTCTCGAGTAGCCTGATCTAGTTGAGAGGCGTCCCTGCCCATGGCAGGGAGGTTGGATTAGATGATCTCTGAGGTCCCTTCCAGCCTATGCCATTCTATGATTCTATGCATAAGTATACACAAAAGGCTTCCCAAGCATCTCACTGAAAATTAGAGTGGTAACTGTTACGCAAGTTTGGCAGTGACTCCGCTGTTGGCTGCTGACTCCTCCAGTTTACACTCATTCAAGCCAATCAGAAGAAACAGATCAGTGACAGGCAAAATATTGGGGAGGGTGTTGGCTTAGTAAAGTGCTTTACTACAGGTGAATACCAACAACATTCATGAGATCTGGAGCACTTCCACAAAATCTGAGAGGAAGAAATATTTAAGATGAAAAAATTGCAAAAAGCCCGCACCAGGCATTACAGAAGATGACCGAAACGGCTCTCTTCATGTACTGTACAGCCAGCCTCTATATTCAGAGCAGCTGGAGCCATGCCCTCTCTGTGCATCTCACGGCACTATATCCCCGGAAAGTATGAAGCAAGAGATAAGAAATAGTCCAGCAGTGCAAACAGGGACCCATAAATTGCAAGAGTACTGGTCTGCTTTTTCTCCTTAACTTGAGTTCTAATTACAAGACATAATCATACTATTAACATTAATCTGCCCAAGTATATATTTAGGGATCACCCAGTGAAGCCAGGGCCACCCTCAGGCAGTTGGGATATATATTACAAGAAAGCAGCAGTAACTTTAGTTCCACACATTCAATCCAAAGATCAGAAAGGACATCAGAAATATTTGGGAATCATACTTTTCAACTATTTGGTAGAATAGAGAAATACTACGATTTTCAGGGATTTTTTTTTTTTTAAATAAGGAAATCTGAGCTGCAGAGAAGTTAATGCATTGGTCAGCCTCTCACAGAAATTCAGGTGACAACCAAACACTAAACGCTCCCAGTGCTGACCTTTAAAAGACATGCTTATAATGATGACTTATTCCGAAAGAATTTAAGATTCAGGAACAATACATGAAAAGAAAGAGAAATACCAATATTATGTTAAAAGACACAGTTTCAGCTTTTCATTCTATTACTAAGAATTACTAAGGCATGTACTTACAGCTTGACA
This sequence comes from Tauraco erythrolophus, assembly GCF_009769465.1. NCBI lineage: Eukaryota > Metazoa > Chordata > Aves > Musophagiformes > Musophagidae > Tauraco > Tauraco erythrolophus. The sequence continues at coordinate 17,144,305 of NC_141473.1, read as the reverse complement.
TATAATTGGATATTTAATGCGATTGATTCCACCAGCAAAAACAGCAAACGTAAGAGCAGTATGGAAACAGAAGTTGAGAAGCATGTGCCATCCTTTTCTACTTATTCGGATTGTGCTGTTGAAAAATCAAAATTTAAAATTAAAATCCAACATATCTATTATGAAAATTAAGCTTTGGAAAAAATGCTTAATATGGCAGAATTAAATTTTCTGATTCTTGAATACCTACTTACTAACATACCTATAGGACAGAGTCTGCTTTATACAGCATTGAAATTAATGGTAAAAATTGTAAAGGGTCTACTGACTTAGTTTCCTCCATCAAATCAAGCATTTAAAGTAGAGTAATAAAAGCAAAAGTTTTATTGTATAGTTTCAGATATGCAGAGCTTTAACAAGACATCTCTAAATGATTAAATGGAAGCTGAAGATCAGAAGTCATTGCATTAAGTTCACTTAATTAATATTTAGCAGCTTCTACAGTACAATACATTTCTACTCTTTTAAATTGCTAATGGTCTTTAACAGAAGTATGTAGTTAAAATGGCATTCATATAAATCTTTCATATAGAGGAAAACACAAGTTTTCTAAAATCAAAAAGATTTAGAAGTCAAAGAAAGTTTCTTTTATCCAACGATACTTACCAAATCTTTCAACCAAACTTGGTCTTAGAAGCCAATACCGCCAGTGTAGCTGTCCAAAGTGCTGCTTTTTAACTGGAATTTGCCAGACAGCAATTTGATAGTGCTCGTGGTTTTATACTGAATTGTCAAGTTAGGAATCTTAGGAATGGTGTGTACACCATGTAGACATACGTCTCAGAAAGATACAGCTTGGGAACAGCTTAAGGAAGGTTGACATGAGCTTTTTTTTTTTAAAAAAAATTATTATTTCGCTGGTCTAAATCACATTGCTGATATTACTATCCAACAGTAATACACAGCATTTTAAATCATCTTTTCAGTCAGGGTTAGAAAAAACTGAAGCACCTCAGCATCATGTTGACCATTTAACACAAGTATTTAAAATTGAATTCTTACCTGTGATGGACAATGTAGGTGATAATGGAAGCAAACAGGCACAACAACATAACTGCAGTACATGCATATACCACAGGGTGCAGAAACTCCCCTGGGTACTGGGGGAAAGACAGCACTGTCTTAAAATCCTATGGAGAAAGCAAAATGATTTAACATTGTTAGGCATGTGTGAAAATCTGAGACTTCACTTCAATATGTCCTGTCATCTCTAGCTGTTCCCTCTCAAGAGCAGAAAAATAAGATGATGAACTTTTAATGCAGATACAGGTCATGAATTTACAATAACATCCAACTGTTCTTTCCTCATCTGAATACACTTTGCAAGACAGAAATTAACCTTTTTCTACAAGCAGACATATCCTAATTAAAAAAAAGGTCTGAAAAAATACACAGATTTTTCCATATTCCAGGCATTAGCAGTATCTGTTCCTTCTGATAACATGAACTTTATGTGCGTATTTTACCAGGATATTAAGTACAAAATATCAGATTACCATAAAGGTCTCTAAATGGCATACACATGGCTGCAGAAGAACCACTCAAAGAAACAAAAGCCAAAATATCGACTGACTCGCTCTTATATTCAAATATGATTCCCAGTTGATACATCTTCTCTGAACCAGTGACCTTCACACTTAGTTGCAAATACTCTGCTACCTGTATCAATTCAACAGCAGCTTGACAGCTATATTAACAGTAAAGATCCATGCATTCCTTTTGGACCTCCTACTGCCACAATTCTTCATGTAAAACATAATGAAAAACTATTAAGATATTCGTAAAATTAACCATATCAAATTCCCATTCTAAATTACTGGATCTCACAAGTAAGAAATAATAGGAGAGCTAAATCTGCAGGTGTGATGGATGGAAAGCAAACAGTGCCCATTACAAAAAACAGTAAAAAAAACCAAAACAGTATGTCTTCAGACTATCTGAATTAAATCAAACATTAGAGGTTCACTGTAATACATTGTCACATCTGCTTATGGCACTACATTTCTGCAAACAAGTACTACAAATTAGACACATAAACCTGAGTGAAAATAGCATCATCTACATGCCAGTTTCCATGTGCAGTGGCACTAACTGTGCATACAAAAATGAATACACATCCCAGCACAGGAAAAGCTAAAATCTGGAAAAGTACTGAATATGGCAATCCAGCAAACTCTAACACTGGATGAAGATTCAATACGTTATTTTCCTGAGGTGAAATCTCCCCTTTGGAGACAGGGATTGTATTGGTAACACATTTTTTTTAACCACATTTGCATGCAGAGAGCTGATTTCCAACACCATTATTTATGTATATGAACTTGTCCATGTACAAGCAACTGATGTTCATAAGTATACGCAATTATTAAATCAGGAGGAAAGGTACTGTTCCGTTTACCTTGCAGAAAGGTCCTTACAAGTAACAGACGCCCTAGCAGTCATTATTTTACTTCATACTAGCTTTAAAGTTCCTAAGATTGCTGTACCAGTTTCTCCAGATGCATATTAATGTCAGTTCTAAAACAGAGCAGCTTACAACATGTATAAAAAAGACCATCAAAATGAACAAATAACGTATGAATAAGATGGCAAATGTGTGTCCTCACATCCTGTTTCTCTTAAAGTACTTCCTTGGCCTGTATGCATACATCAGTTAAATCTGCTTAGACACCACTTGTCCCACACACAAGTCCTGTCTCAGTCCTGCCCAGTTCACCAGGACTCAGAAGTGGAGTCACCTGCCACAGAGATATCCTTGTCCTATCTCCTAACATCTCTTGCTGTGCTTCCCTCAATGACAAGTGAAATAGAAGAGGAAAAGAACTCTGTCTTTCGATTTGAATAGCTTTTTAATATGACAGATCTATGCTCTTGAGGCTTTCTCTTGATTTTTTTATTTTTAGTGTACATGAATATACTTTCAGGATATACTGAATTCGCAAATTTCAAACAATTATTTAAAAGTCTATTGGCTCAGAACAGCCACTGGTTCTCCACTCAAACACCCTTTTTTTGAACACCTTTTCTTCCATGTTTTTATTTGTATCATCTCCTCATTAACTCTTTTACAGAGGCAATTTCTTGTGGTAGACTGTTATTTACCAGAAATGTTCAGTACAATTTTAGTTCATACTACAAGAGTAGTAATGTAAATACTGGACAATTTAAACAGAAATACTCTTCCGAAAAAGAGAAAATATTTAGTTCTAGCTCTTACTGATCAAATAATATTTTGGTATACCAATAGTACACTTTTTCATAATTTTACATATACACTTGCTTCAGTTCTGTGCATTAATAAAACTGTTACTATAACAAATATAGTAGTAGCAGTGCTATTATTTAAAGAAACAAATATCTTGGATATTTCTGAAAAAAAATACTCTGAAAAGTTAAAGTTGTGAAAAGGAAATAGAGTGAAGCTACACATTATGTAGCAACAAACGGAAGTGATTTTACTTGAAGTGGCACAATTCAGTGTGCTAAAGAACTAGCTTTTAATAGTGTAAATGCAAGGATTAACCAATCACTATGTTTGAACATCAGTGTAAAAGCAAATGTCCTATTGTCCTACAGGAATACAGCAATTTTTCCTGTAGAAGAATCAAGAACAATCAGCATCTCAAAGCTAATTCTGTTTTAAAATATTCATTTGTTATTATTAGCTCTTTTCTAATTTTGTAAATAAATGGCAAAACTTTTGAGTATCATAATGCATTATTACCAATGTAGAATATCCTTTTTAAGAGTTTTGTATATTGAAAACTGATTTCATTATAGATATATAATAAATTTATCTTGTCTGCTTTTGACCATAATTAAACCTTATTGATCTGTCAACCATCCTCTGCGTAATCCTCTGGGGAAGACAGCACGCAGGAAACAAAGTTTTTTTTTTTCATGCTGTATGCAAAGCAGTATAATTGTATGTTACATTTTAAAAAGGTAGGTTTGGTTTTATTTCCTAGAGGAGATTCAAATGATGATGATATTGGAAAATGGCAGGAATTATCTACAGGAAAATGAATACACACAGGACTTTGACCATTACAAACTGCTGCCTACAACTACAAGACCAGTAAAACGTTGTCTAATGAGAAATTGTCATTCATTCAACCTTATAAGAAAGTGTGCAATCAGGCTCTTTCAGCTGTCAATGCCACCACTGTGTAAAAAGCACAATAGAATTTAGTGATGGAAATTAGTGACAGAACAGACTTTTTATCAGCTATTTCATCCAACAATCAGAATTATAGAAACATCAGAGTGCAAATAGGACTGTAACTTTTACTTGAGATTTCATTCCAAAAATTGACTGAAACAGACACATCTGTATTGATCAGTTAAAACACAATATGAAAGCATAGAGAGGTATAGACAAATTACATACCAAAGGCAGCCCTGTGACATCTAATAGCAGAAGCTGAGAAATCTGAGGGAGAAGACACAGTAAACTTATACTAAATATCTGGTACTTTCACAAAATCACAACTGCTAAAACCAATCTAGTTTGTGTTGTCAATTTTCGTAATCCATCTACTTATATTGGCAAATTAAACATTTATTTTTAACATATTGCTTGTAATATATGACTTTAGAAAGTATAGTCTAATTGGTTTCTGTGTTTGAAGCAGGCCACCTGAAATTGCATTCCGCAAGAAAGTGGTATACAAGAGCCAAAGAGACTTGGAAAAATAAGCGCATTTGAACAATCAGTTATGGTAAGATTTAGATTCCTGTTTGCATTTAGATTCCTCCTACTTAAACAAAACAAAACTTAAAAATGAGGTGCCAAATATTAGGATGTTTAAGAGCACCAGAATATAGAAACAATCCATAGAGTTGGGTCTCTATGGAGAGCTGAAAACACTGCAGTGCACATCAAGGGGGAGTAGCTGATGTGCTGGAGGGCAAGACTGCCATTTGGCAGGACCTCAACAGGCCGGACGAATGGGTTTACAGGAAATTCATGAAGTTCAATGAAGAGAAATAAAGTTTCCTGTCTCTGGGACAGAGTAGCCCCGACAACAGTACAGGCTGAAGGACAACTGACTGGAAAGCAGCTTTGCAGAAAAAGATCAGAGAGTCCTGGTGGACACTAAATTGAAAGCAAGGCAATGGTGAGCCCTTGCGACAACATGAGATGAACCGCATATTGGGCCATATTAGCAAGAGTGCAGGCAGTAGGCTGAGGGAAGTGATTATTCCCTTCTATTCACCACTTGTGAGACCAAATGTTGAGTAGCGTCCCCCATTTGGGGCACTTCAGTACAAGAAAGACATCAACAAATTGGAAGGAGTTCAGTAGAAGCCACCAAGACGGCACAAGACCCAGATTCTAGATCTTTAACTTACATTTCAATCTGCCAAGAACTGGCCCATTTTATTGAGCTCCTTTATAGTCTGGATGCCTTTACCCTCTGGTTGAAGCTGCACCACCAAGAATACAAGATCCATTAATCCAGCAGAAAGCAAGAGCAAATAGAAAGAGCGAGCTTGAGCCAGAGGCTTAATTGTTATGAAGTTAGTACATTTTGAAGAAGACAAACCGGGATTTTTGTCCTCAGTACCAATTCAGTTTTTGCATTTTACAGAGGAAATAATACATGTTATTAAGTGTAATTTAATAAAAAGTAGATGTAATCCAAAGAGAAAGGAATAAAAGCCAGATCTCGCTCTTATGAGTACTCTAAGTCCAAAGCTTTATGCAAAAGATTGGCACATTCAGAAATATTCTGAAAAAAGTGACCTTTTCTGGGAAGCTGGTCTCAATGCTGTCCATGTGGGCTAAGCATTCTCCGTTAGGTGAGCAGTACACACCAGCTGTGGACATAGGTGAAGAGTATGTGCTTCTTTGCCAGGCCTCTGAGTGACAGCAGAGCATAGAAATCTATCTCTTCACACTGGGAAGCATCTATGAAAATGCAGAGGAATCGAATTCCAGGGAATTTTGCAGTTCCCACTACGCTAAATGTTAATTTTGTGGACAGTAGGTAAACTTTCTGGATCACTTTTATAGTCTTTGGCACTTAAACTCTGCTCAGGTCTATTCTGTAGGCATAAAAGTAGGTGTTTAAACACAAAAAAAAATTGAAAAGTTTACCCTTAAACCTCTCTTTATAAGCAGCCTGATTTTTCAAAGTACTGAATCACATTTCCACAGCCTGTTACTAGAAAACCCTGTGTTCTCTATGGGGAAAATGTCAAATACTGTAATTATGTCAACCTTCTAAATGACATCTCTGTAATACTTCCCTGACTCATGAATTAATTTCTCAAAAGGCTTAGACAGGCTGTTTAATTTGGAGAAGACTTGAAACATGGAAGTTTAGAAGATTGTTTTCAGAATTGAACTTCATGAATAGGCCTAAGAAATTCTGCAATTGTCTCCAGTCACACTGAAAATACTGAGAATGTAGCTTGTGGGGTACTATGATCCTACCAATTTGGAAAGACTTAAAAGATTCAGGGAATGCTTGTAAAACAACAGGAGAAAAATCCTGTTAACTCAGCATGATCCGTTCCTAGTATCCTGCCTCTCCTCAATTTCTCATTCACAGGGTTTTCCAAGGTTTGTTTCCAGAATAGTTCCAAATTGGCCCTGTTTTTGTCAGCTCAGTCTCCTCAGCCCTAATTACCTCAAATAGTCATCACTGACTGTACACTACTTTTGCAAATAATGACTCACAAAGAAAAAAATAATCCAGCAAAAACCCCACCTATATTTGTTTGGAATAATGAGATACATTGTGATAAAACAGGAAAGGGATTGTTTATGATCTGATGTTCATTTAGCCTATCTTCAGGATTACAATTAAAAATGCTAACAATATTCATTAATCCATTTTATGTTAATTGAGAAGTAGCATACTTAGATTTAAGAATTTTACTAGTGTTCATTTGGCAGACTATTGACAAAGCAGTCTGAAGGGGAAAAGGAAATGCTGTATACAAATACAGTAATATCCACCTGTGCTGGTTTTGGCAGGGGTAGAGTTAATTATCTTCATAGTAGCTACTATGGAGCTATGTTTTGGATTTGTGCTGGAAACAGTGTTGATAATATGTTTTAGTTACTGCTGAGCAGTGCTTACCCGGAGTCAAAGCCTTTTCTGCTCCTCACACCACCTCGCCAGCAAGTAGGCTGGGGGTGCACAAAAAGCTGGGAGGAGACACAGCTGGGACAGCTGAACCCAACTGACCAAAGGGATATTCCATATCATATGCAAAAAAAACATATCATGCTCAGCAAAAAAAATAAGGGAAGGTTGGTGAGGGGACTGCTGCTCAGGGACTGTCTGGGCATCGATTGATTGGTGGTGAGCAATTGTTTACTTTTGCACCACTTGTCCTTCTTGGGTTTTATTTATCTATTTTTGTTATTTTCCTTTTATTTATTATTATTATTATTTTTACTACTTTATTTTATTTCAATTATTAAACCATTCTTATCTCAATCCACGAGTTTTCTCACTTTTAACCTTCCAATTCTCTTCCCCTTCATCCTGCTGAGGGGGAGTGAATGAGCAGCTGTGTGGTTCTTAGGTGCCAGCTAGGGTTAAACACCACCACCATCACTACTGAATTGTCATTCTGTTCTGAGAAAAATGAAAGGAAGAACAAAAGACAATACATGTCAAAACATATGTAGCAAATTTTGAAATTCAGTATTGCTGTTGGATATTTTTGTTATCTCCTGAAGAGTTTTCACTTAGATATACTACAGCTACAGGGCAATAGATTGGTTATAACATACACAAACGTTGTCTTGAAAAATTAAAATATTGATATACAGCTCAGCTCACAAATACATAGCATTTATAGAACAAATACTTATAATTAGATATACCAAAGCTTCAGAATATATAAGTTCATAATTTTGGTCTAAACCAGAAAATCATATGGCAGAGGTTCATAGTTCAAGACCCTAGAGGGCTTTGGCCACCTCCAAAAGAAACTGGAGTGTGACCATTTCTCTTCCTCCTACATATAACAGAAGAAAAGACAGAACAGAAGACTGGTCTAAACACACAGTATATGAAGGGAAAGGCAGGAATATAACTCAGGAGTTTAGTTCACAGTATTTTATTCTCACTCCTAGGACATACCATTCAAAAGCTGATCAGAAAAAGATAATGCCTCAAAAGATTATGTCTGACACTACTATTTTCCTTCCATCCACGGGCTCAACCCAGAGCAGAGTGAAAGTGTGAGAGCAGTGTGAAGAAAGGAGCTTGTATCTCCTTTTCCAACCTAACCTCCAAACTGTACTCTCTCTCTCTCATTGACATCACTTGAACAACTGTCACAGAGAGAAATGAAACGGCTCTACATGAATCCTCTCACTTGAAGTATGCTCATGCTTATTAATTATCAATTGTAGTTGATAAATCCTTGATTACTGTCTTTCTAAAAAAAGGACTGTATGAAACCTTAATTTTAACCCTTTTATGGTTCATAGGCAGAAACAACTTTTATAAAAGCAGTTCAGGGAACATTCTCTTATTATTTAAAAAGATGACAAATCAGAATGTGCTGTACTAGCTATAAAATGGACAGTTGGATTAACTGAGGCTTCTGTTTCATCTTGTTCCACAGCATGAAATACATTATTCTAATGGTAATGTAAACCTTCATCACTGTCACTTTATTGCTGCTCTTCAGTTTACAGATGCTACTTTAGTTTTCTGCTATTACCCCAAAATATAATAACCATTTATAAATTTTTATGGTTTAATAGATTAGAGAATTATATATTAATAATGTGTATCATGATATTGTTGCTAATTTAATTGGCTACATACCATATGCTAGCTATTTCCGATTTGCTGTCATTTTGTTAGTATTTTAAAATATATTAGGCACTCAGGTGTGAATTAAAAAGATAGACGTAGGCACTTTACATCGTTCATATTATAAATTAATAGCTAAGCAGAATGAGGAATTTTTTTTCGTTTCTAGTATGAGAATTGAACTGCCCAGAAAAGCATAGTTTTTATCAAATAAAACAATCCCTGACTTTATGCCACAATACACTGATTAAGAAAGAACACTTGAATGAAAATGGTTGCACATAACAACGCTGCAAAACTTTTCCAATACCTGTTTATAAAGACAGCTGTTTTAGGACACGCTTGTCTGTGTGTATATATACATACATATTAAAATGACTTGAGGTCAGGAATATTTTTCCTTAAAAGTGACTGCAAAACACAAGCTAAGGAACATACCACATTGTTTGCCACCATATCAATTGCAAAGCAAGGGTCAGTCCAAGATTCTAATTCCTTGTCTTGCAGAGATAAAAGTGGAAGATGCACATGGGAAAAAAAACAAAGTTGAATTACCATAACAAAACGCCGCCACAAGATCTAAACCAGAATTACATACCAGATGCAAAAACGGCAGTAAAAGGTGCCTCAGTTGCCTTTATGATTGTAGAAAACTCAATCTGCTACACCTTATCAGAGATAAACGTGCATTTGGCTTCACAAACCAAAAATTAAGTGGCATTGTAAGATTTTTGCAAACAAAACGAAACCATGAAATTGGTTGTTTGCAAGCAAGTAATTAAAACTTAATAACTACCCAAAGTTTAAGAAGAACAGGCTGAACTCAGGCAGTTGAAGGAGGAAGCCATTTTGGGTGTGGCACCTGCAAAGCCAACAGGTGCCTTCTTTAATGAATTTAGAAAAACATCCTCAAAGCGAAATCATGTTTCACCTTCAGGGAAACATGCTGCTGGGGGAAAAGGGGAACGCATAGAAGCTGTAGAAAATGAGGTATATTTGATGTCGTCAAATCTTAGGAACAGCTCTTAAATTCTGAAGAATTCTGAAATGGGTGAAAAAACATCCAAGTAACTCTGAGGGAAATCAGTTCTCATGAAGTGGCCGATAATATCCGCATTTAACTGGTGGGTGCCACAGCCGTGTGCGATGATTGGCCGCCATCTGGGCTCCATCTGACAGCAGCAGATTGGTATTCTCTGCACACGTCCTCGCAATTCCTGTCGCCTATGTTTGCCATCCCTTGCACACACACACAATAGATTATTTACTCAACTATAAACATTTCTGTAATGTACACAAGCAGCATCTACAGTGCAATCATGCACCAGCATTCAGGATCAATCCAGTATTAATAGTACACATCTGGCTAATCTTTTTACAACTGGTTTATAAAAAATATTTTTAATGGTGCAAACATTTTCTCACCTATATATGTCAGAAAGCTATTTTCTTTTCACTTGCCTTTATTCCCTGCATAATAGCAGATCATTATTGCATGCATAATATTTTTGCTTTCATGAAGGTAACTTTCTGTTAAGCAGCATAGTTAAATAACTGCAATGGGAACTGTAAGTGTGAGTGAACAGACCAAAGCAGGCTGTGTTAGCACTGCACAGAAATATTTTTCTTCATGAACAGCAATTTCATAAGAAGGCTATCAGCATTGGTATACAAACTAAAACTCCTACAGGATCAACAAGGACGGCACTGTCCTTACTTAAAAGAGCAGAAGACGTTATTCCTCTCCATTTATTAAATGATTCAACATTGCGGTATGCCTGCAACTAATTAGTATGATCAACACAGTGCAGGGCAGGAACAAAAGCAGACCAGCCTCTGAGATGTGCTGATGTAAAAGCACACAGGAGTATACATTTTTAAACCCTGTCCTATAATTTATAAGCATTACATACTAATCGTTCCTTCATGGAACTTTCATTTCTAACACTGACTTTAATGTCATTTCTGATTAGGCCTGTATGGATATTAAAACTGACCACCAGCTTTATTAATTTACTAGCAGGTAAATAACTTTCTTTCTTTACGATTGTCTTACACTAAACATTACAGAAAACAGAAGGTCAGTTACTGACCAGTAAGAATGATACACATGCACATCAAAAGAACACACATGTATGGCAAAAGAGAGAGAGAAATATAGGTGTATTTGCTAAGTCATATACTTACCATTAGCACTGCAAAGTTACTGAAGTGCGTACTCTGAATGGTGGTAATATTGCCTGCAGAACTAATTATGTGGCACCCTTCTCCCCACCAGCCTCCATGTCCATTTAGAAGGTCAAAATCCCAGAAGGCTGCAATGGGGTCTATACCCCGTGCAAAGTGCCTCAACCCTATAGTAAGAGGGCTGGTGAGGTTTCCAAAACTGCACCCATCTGCAAAAGCAACAAACTGAATCAGAGAGATGAAGTGGAAAACCCTTTATTGATGAATGTTGTGCAAAGAGATCAGATACACTAAACTATGGGGAAAAAAGCAATAGATATATATACTCATAATGGTCAAAATCAAAGGTAGTGCTCACATTCAGAAAAGTTTGCAATAGCATAAATAAATCTGAACATTTCAGTCCCATAATGTGTCCAAATGATCTAATCATCCTTCACAAGGCAGATTTTTTTTCTGTTTCAGATTCTTCAGTTACGATCACTATTGCCCATGTAACTGCAAACAGCTCAGTTTCATGGTATGATTAATAGGTGAGACAATTCTGCACTTTGAAAGTCACATTTAAACATTTAAAAAATGTTAATAGAAATGAGAGCACTACTCAGTATCAAATAAATTTAGTAAAATTGCCTGGGTGAATAATTAATCAAAATAATGACTCACTAGCACATACGATATATTACATTTAGACAAAAGCTTTTCACAACACCTGTTTTACGTTCATCGTATCAGAAAGTCTACTGGTGAGTATTGATACATGCAACAGGGCACTACTCCCACTCCAGAATCCTTATTTTTATCAGTGTCTAGGATGTTAACATTGCCATTTTCATTGTAAAAACAAGGCTCTTTCCTAATAGCACCATGCTTTAAGAAACGAGCATCTGTAACAACACTGTTAACAAATAGTAGTCCAAAATTTGCATTCTATTCATACAGCAAGTGCATTTCTTCATTTGAAGGATAATTTGAATAAAATCATGCAGATAGGAACAATTGCAAACAAATGTACTAAACAGAAAGAGACTGCTTCCAGCATCTCAGTGCACTGTATACTCTGCTCCTCTATTCTCCACATAATCAAGTATACCGTAGCTTTTAGATCAAAAGAAATAACGCATAACAACTCCTCACCTATTTTAGCAAAAACAGCTGGTGTGGCAACCGTCCTACGTTTCCCATCATCTGCAAGATTTGATGAGTTTCCTGTGCTAGGAAAGAGTTTTCCATTCCGAAAGACAATAAACTGTAGCTTGCAAGTGGAGTTATCAACAGATTGCCAGGCTGAAGACTGAGAGAAGACAGACTGTGGCAAATGAACTGAAGCTACTGCTACAGCATTCTGTACAATGAGAAAAAAAAAGAAACATTTAAAATGCAAATCACAACAGGGTTGCTTTCATGATGTTTTAAACTCCTGTACAAAAAATGTATGCTGCCTTCCTTTTCCAATAGACTGGAAGCAACCAAAGAAGCACGGGCTGTAACCATGGGAATAGGATTGGTACAGTGCATATTAAAAGGGAAAACGTTTTGATTGAATGTGAGAGTCTATATGGTCAAGCTCCCTGCTGCAGAGGTGAGAATGGTTCTTACCGTGCCTGCTAGAGGGTCCATCAACACTGCAGATCTGATTTAAAGAGACAACCTCTACCAGGTTTTCTCCTTCACTTAAAACAGAATCAGACAACTTACATTAAAACATTTCTCCGAAAGGGTACTTAAAGAGTATAAAAATAATTTTATTAATATAAAAAATTACATCAGCAGAGAACTGCAAGTGCAGCAAACAACACGTTCTATGAATGTTCTTACTTCATATAAGGAAAATCAGTTAACTCAGTGTTTCAGTAATGCAGGATTAAAAAATATTACAAGCACTAATGTAACAGAAGAAAACAGGACAGCACTAGGAGAAAATGAATGAAGACTGTCAGATCACTCTAATGGCTTTGAGTTGTGTGTTATACACCCTTTTACAAGCAGATAATTCCCCCACAGCAGAGCTATAAAATACACCAAACGTTAAATGCAGGACTTAACTCATCCTGCATTTTTTTTCCTGCCAAAGTAGCAAACTAATCATTAAAGACTGAGATATTTACAAGAAAAAACAAATGATGAGCAATGGGAAAATAAATAGGCAGGCTGTCCTGAGCCTTGAAGTGAAAGTGTATGTATTTAAAAACAAACAAACTACAAAATGTTCTAATTTGCATTTCCCCCAAGGGCAAAGTATAGCTTCTGCGCACATAATTTACATAGATTATCACACACTTTACTCATAGCACATGTGCGCTACCTCTTCGAGAAGTAAAACAACAATCTTCACAATAATATAAACAAAGATGACATTAATATATGTCCATGTGCTGGGAGAAACATAGATTTGAGAGAGAAAATATAGAACAGAGATCAGTAAACTAAAATGAATATGAGAAGTATCTAGTGACCTCACAATAAATATGGGAGAAAAGCATGAGTAGTCTGTGATGTCACTGGGATGCTTAAATAAACAGATAAAGGCTTCAGTATATTTTGGAAAGGTTTCGCAATTTTAACAATAGAAACGCCAAAAATTCTTTTTTTAAGTAAGTATTCAATCTAGGTGATGTCACTTGTTAAAATTACTCAGGAAAAACAGAGCAAATAGCAACAGGACATTTCCACATTAGATTTTAAAATTATTATGAAGGCTTTAATTGGAATTAACTGAGCTAAACATCAAGCATTCGTTCTTAGATTGTTTCCACTGCCTAATTCACTGAAGCTGTCCTAATTGGCTTTAGCTCACACTTCTGAAAAAGACTTATTTTACTTCATGATATTGTAAAGTATCTGCATATGCTGAACATCTGAATGTTATCAATACGTATGTACAGAAATTTTTAGAGGTGTCATTTGTCAAACCCTAGATCACCATTGAGGACTTATCCAGAGATGTACAGAAGTGTAAGAGAAGCTACGGTGTGATTAACTTTACATTTATATCGGATTTTTTATAATTATTCTGTGCTGGAAAAAAGCAACAACAACGACATACTAAATTACACTAATTACTTATTATATGCAAAAAGAGAAAGCTAGAAGCATATGAATAAGCTTATGATAATGAAACCAACAGCTAAAGGCATTGGGATAAGCAACAATGTTCTATGACTTGACAAAAGCAGTCCTACACAAGCCAGATGAAACGACAGGTTTATAGTACTCCTGCTAAGAGGGGAAATTGTCTAATCCATTGTGGTTCTCTAATTTTTTCTCTATTGTGACTTACTGGAACCACTGGGAAAAAGCAATAAGTGTGGACAGAGCTGGGCTGTGAGACTGGGGAGGGCAGAGAACGGGCTGCACACATCTGAAGCACAGAGAGCTGGTGTGCAGGTCTGATGACAGGTTGCGCATCTGGGGAAAGACCAAGGTGATGTCTGTCTCTCACCTCCTCGCTATCGCCCTGTCTCTGCCCACACGGAGATCCTTCCCTATGCAGCATAAAAGAAAAGAACCCGACTATGGTGCCCCAAGTCTTACCCACAGACTAAAGCTTCGCCACACAGGGGCAAAGTCGAACACTGCGAAGAAAAGCTGCAGACAGCCTACAAAGGGATTTAGTGTGGACTGACCACACTCCTTGGGCTGGCTGAGTAAATCTCACATGTGTAGCAACATAAAATCAAATTACTCACATGACAAAAAGACACATTTACAGAAAACTCATCATTAGACTTCAGGAGAGTGTTTTTCCCTATTTCTCTCCTTAAAATGTACTAAGAAGAGGAATACCCATAACATTAACTATTCAATAATCCTTGCTAAATAATGTCTACAGTCACTTCCTGGGAAACAGTTTAATTGTGAATACTGTCTTAACTATACCTGTTATTTCAAACAATTTCTTTTGAGAGCAGGCAGCCTGGTGGAGTGAAGGGCAAAGGGACAGGGATGTTCCTTGACTCGGCAAACCTACACGTAAAGTCAAAATGCTCGCTGCACATCAAATATTTACTTTACATAGAAATTCCTCAAAATTAAACATCAAACTGTCTGCTACAGCAATATGCCTGCCAAGAAGCTCCTGTGCCAGGATATTAATAAAAATGCACACACTGAGAGTGCCCACACATTGACAATGCTGTTTAAAAATATGAATAAATATTTGTGAACAATTTTTACATCTAAGATATGTGAGAACCTTCTTTTCAATAGCATTAGTCATTCACCGGAGAGGGATGATCTGAAAATTCAGGCAATCCTTGTTATTGTGGTAGAGGATGGATGGTGCCTGACTGGAGGCTCAGTCTTGGATTCCGCTAATCTTATGTGTAGAGATGAATAAGTCTGTTCACCACTCTTGCCTCAGTTTCCCTCACATTTAATGAAATAAAAATGATGGTATTTCTTTTGCTTTCTAAAGTGCTCCTGGGTCCAGAGATGAATCACGATATGGAAACAGATTATTACTAATACCAGCAACAGTGACATCAAATTTTCAGTGAATGACTGTGCTACAGGTGTTTTAAAATCCACATAAATAATTTCATTTTAAAAAACATTATTTGGACATCATATCACCACATCACGTAAGAACAGGCATTTCTGACTGTGCTAGTGGCAGCATCTCAGGAAGCCACTCCACCTCTAAGAGGGGAGAAAAAGCACTAAAGATAGAACCACCATCAAGTGTCCTGCATGGGAGCTGCAGCATTGCAATGACACAGGTCAGCAATGGCATCTCATATTTTCCCTGAAAAAGTGTAGAGTCTGTGTCAGCAATTTACCAGTCAGGATTTAGACATTCTGTGAGCCTTTTCAAAATGGAATGTCAATAATCCCTTCATGACTCCATTTCACTTATAGTCCTATTAACTGGATTGTACTGGCATTCATGAGAAAGAGGAAATCCTGAACATGCTGTAGATTTTTCTAATTAATATTTTTTTGCTGGAAAATACCAGTGTTTTAAAACAAAAGCTGTCCACAGAGATCCACCCATTTGTGCAAAAATATGATAGAAATGATACAACTTTCAAAAGCTCCCAGTTATCTTCCATGTCATCTGTTCAGGTATTAAAAAAATCTGCTGTGTGACCTACAGCCAAGCGAAGAGCACTTATCAGCATTAAACCAGCTCTGAGGATTTTCTGAGAGGCCTCCTAGGACTTGTGGCTTCTAAGACTCCTTGGAACCTGGGAAATTTTCCAAAAAGTCAAGTGAAAAGTTGTTTTAAACACTCTGAATCATAATTTGGAAAGTAAGGTTTTGTAAGTACTTTTGAAGTTTCATTTTTTGTTTCCATTTCAGAGCTATTTTTTTGTGTGTGTGTGGAATTTTTCAAAATATCTGACAAACAGAAACAGTACAAATCAATCCTAGTGGATCCCAAAAGTTTCAAATTTGAATGGAAAACCTCAATCTAAAGGGGAAATGGTGCTCAGGATATTGAGAGCTACAGACTCTTGATATTTTTGCAGCTCATGCATGTGTGACCCTTATTAAAAATGTTTTAAGGGAAAAATGAAAAATTGAAAGTGAAGTTTTTCCCCAGGCAATTTTATTCTGGTCAGCAGTCCATTCCTTATAATCAATGCTAGCATTTACAAGGAGTTTTTAAGTGTTTAGGAAAGAGCCTCTTGCCTTAGGAACCTTCGTGATATGTTGGCCCTTTTACTTTCACGATTCTTTAGAGTGACCTGCTTCCATTTTCAACATTGCTTCCTCACTATCTCATTCTACTTGTCTAAAATTAGCATAACATTGAGAGACCAGACCTATTATCACACAATCATCATCAAGGAAGATACTTTGTGGAATGACATAAATCAAATTATTTTCAGTAGCTCTTCCTTGTGTATGCTTTAAGACTAGAATGATTTTGAGTTCAAGCACAGTATTTCTGTTTGAGATAAAATATATTTCACAGGAAAGCATCCAATTTTGAGTCCTCAGAACAGTCATGAGGTATATTTTTCAAGTTGACAATTTCCTTAACTTAAAAACCAGCACCTTAATGAGAGGTCAGAACAAAACTGGAGGGGAAAAAAAAAAAAAAAAGAGTAAATGAAATCACCTAAATGCCTGGCAAGGAACTGGAAAAGCAGCTCCACTGCTTCCAGAGTTTAAAGAATTTGATAAGACGTTTTACAGATTCAGATGCAAGATACCATATATTATATTATTAAAGATGTAATGGTATTGCCAAAATAGGCACAAGCTATATAAAGTTACAGTAGCACTAAACAAAAAGTAGAAAATAAGCTCTATGGGTAATATCTTATATTACTAAATTTGTATTGACTGAGTTTACAGTGTGGTCATCATAATGAAATCAAGCAAATAAATTACTTATACATATATAATATATGTTCTTTAGGCTCTCAAACAAGACAGCAGCTCCTTACAAGCAATTGAAGATTTGTTTGGAGTTTTTGCTAAAGGGTTGGTAGTTAATATAACAAAAAAGTGCCAAATTGTTTTTTCAGCTGTCTCTCCTGGTAGATACTTAAATAACATTCCTTTGGAATGGACAGGCATTTGGCCCAGTGCTGTGAAGCTTTAGGTGGACTGTACCTGAGTACTAATCTCTTTTTCTGGTATGAAAAGTAACAACAAAAAAAACCCCAAAATTTAGACTATCTGGGAAAATTCCAAATAAAGTTTCTGTAAAAAGAATGGAAACAATGCTACTTCGAAGAAATGTTGTTATACAAGACACATACTCAAAGACAAATAATTTGACAGGTCTTTAAAGAGATAGGATTGATTTTTTTTTTTTTTTTTAAATGAGAGGCTATCAAGTAAGATCCCCAGCTGTGTTAACCTATCTATATAACCTTCCTCCTCATTTGTCACAGTTTAACTACCCTTTTTATACTGCTGTTTAAACACAAGGCTAAAAAGGCTCAGGGATGACTAGCAAGTGAAAAGCAAAATTTATATAGATTCCCAGAGAGGAATGAAGAGATACCTCCAAAAATGCAACATAAAATCACCTGGCTATTGAGATGAAATCGCTAAGCATGTTAGGATTATTATGTGATAAAGTCATTATGTAGTAATGCTGCAATCCACCTCCATCTCAATATCTGGAAATCTAAGTACAGAGTCCAAGATATCTTTGCTCTTGCCAGGCATAAGTGTTGTTTTAATGCATAGTGAAAATGTGGCACCAACAAGACATATAGGCAAACTATATGAA
The DNA here is from genome assembly GCF_009769465.1 of Tauraco erythrolophus. Classification (NCBI taxonomy): domain Eukaryota; kingdom Metazoa; phylum Chordata; class Aves; order Musophagiformes; family Musophagidae; genus Tauraco; species Tauraco erythrolophus. The sequence continues at coordinate 17,126,089 of NC_141473.1, read as the reverse complement.
AAGGTACAAAACCATCTTAATGCGTGTTTAAAGTTCTCACTGATTAGCAATAAAGGTTTTCTAGAGTCATGCTATAGAAATGTTAGATTCAGCCAATAGATTTTAGAATTTTAGAAATTTAGAAATACATTGTAGCAAAGCTAGTAATATGAAGTAATTATGAAAAATCTGATCACAGTAACCTTTTTGTAATAAAATTTAACGATAAAAGTAGTCTCCACATTAGAATTTTGTATTTCAAATTTGGAAACTTGGCATACTCAGGAAATTAATTTTATAAAAGTCAACAGGACTTACAAGATCAAGAATGGATTATCAGATCAAAAAGGACAATGAGTATAAAATCAGAAATCCTACGAAAAGGGAAAAAAAAAGCACGGATCAGTAAGAAAATAGTATTCTAAGTTTCAAGAAATGGATGGATACAGTGATAATTGCCCAAAACATTTTACATACAGCAGTAAATTCTTCAGATCTATATTATAAAAAGGATAAGGAAAGACATAGAGCTGCCATATAGAAAGAATCAGGTAAAGATAAAACAAACTTGAAAAAAAAATAAATCAGGTAACACATTTTTTATATAGCCTTATTGAAAGTGTTGATGTTTACATGGAGACAATGTAAGGATCAATAATGAGAACAGGAATATAAAAATTACCACAAATTTGAAAGCAAAATTCAGTAAGAGCTGAATATTTTCACAGAAATCTTTGAAAGAACTGACACATGATATCAAAGAATCAAGGGACAACTACAATTTTTTTTTTTTTTTTTTAATCTACCAAGTTGGTCATAGATGACTGCTCTGTAAAACAATCTACAGTTAGGGTGAATGAGTGAACCAAGTTTGGCATGTAAATAATGGTATAGAGCCACACACGAATGAACAACTTTATTGCACAGTTCACAACATCACTCACAGCTGCTGCTACCAGATTAGTCTACTTCTGTGTCCAAGACAGGCTGCTTTTAATGAGTTTGAAAGAATTGACTGGTAAACTGCATGAAAATGGGGAGTGTCCTTTAGGCAATTCTATATGGACTACTATGTCATTGTTTCTGCATTCCAGCGTGATGCATTGAAGCTGCTTATGCATTCACACGTTATTCCTCCAAACCATAGGGCAGCATTTAGGACTTGCTTATTAATGCATCCATAAAAATATGGTCAGAAAATGTAATACTATTTTTCTAAGAAAAGGAAAATGTTGGAATTCTGCAAGCAACAACTGACCTGTTAATCTGATATTGTAAGGGAAAAAGAGAAAGAGACAAAAAAAATCAAAGAATAAAGATAACACAAAGGGAGACAGGGTAGGTGTACCAAAGGTAAATAATGCCAGACCCACATGATAATCCTTCTTGTTTCTAGACAAGACAATACAATTCACTGAATTTCTTTGATCTACAATAAAATGTTGGATGCTACATAGAAAACTGTTAGCTAAATTGAGACATTGAGAATTATTATTATATATAATTATATATATTTTATCAATAATATATTGAATATTATTATTATAATAGTGTCAAGTGAATAGGGAACAAGCTAAAGTTGATAATAGAATTATTTACTTTGAAGGGTAAGACAGGCTGGAGTGAATATATCCAAAGTTTCTATGAAAATCAGTTTGGGGACTTCTAACTTTTATTTGATGACTTTCAAACAAACAGTAATGTCACCTAAGACAATGTTCAAAATCATATGTTTTACAGATTTATAGAGAGAATTTTTATTATAAGCTGGTGAAACAGACCACTTCGGAAAGCAACAGACAAGGAAAAGGACCTTAAAGCACTGGTTGATCACAGGATAACTCAGAGTCACTATGATTTAACAATAAAAAAAAAAGTCCAGAACATACAAGATGATGAATTTCCATGGAAATACTCTGATTTTAAAGACCTAATCAGAAACATACTACATGAATTTGATCAACTGGGCTCAGGAAAAAATCAGTCCAGAACAGACAAATGGGTGTAGAGGAGGGTTAATAGAGTCACAAGGAGAATGAATAATTTGTTTCACAAGTGCAGAGTAAAAGAGATGAGGTCGTGCCTGCTGTGTTTAACAATACCATTGTCTTTAACAACAACATCCAGGGAGGAAGAAGAGTCATGTGAGCAAATAACCAGCATTAGCACAAGGACAAATAGGACATTGGTCAAGAGGAAAATTGCAGACCTAAAAGTATGAAAACGTTTCCCAGCCTTTATAACAGAGAGGACAGGATAGCTTTCACAGATTATGGACACATGAAAAAATTGGCTACTCTTGAGACAGTATTTGAAAACTTTATGATAGAATCACACAATATAGCTAGAAAATTTTGATTTATTTCTCTGTTTTACAAGAAGTGTCTAAAATTCCTTTTGAGAACTCATGAATTCTCAGAATAAAGGAATTCCTGAACTTCCTACTTTCACTTACATCCCCATTATACAGTTAATATATTGAGTTCATAAAAATCTCACTAAGAAGAAAGGGAGTTAAAAAACCTATACAGTAATGGTAGATTCAAGTGACTTACATCTGCAATAAAAGAATGCTGAACATGGAAATGATATTATCATTTGTTTGAGAAACAAGAAAAAATTCTGCATACATGTAAGAGCTGCAAACAGCGAACTTGAAAACTGAGCCACTTATTTAATGTATACACCTGTTTTAGAAATCTTAAAATAAATGTATAAAAATAGAACAAGAAACAGAGCTTTCACACAGAATAGTAAAAAATGAAGACACAGGCATATTTCTATTACTTATCTTCCTACTATTTGTCCTCAAAATTGAAGAGATCTTTAGCACTTCAGTTACAAGAGCTCAGTCTCCTTTACCACGTGATGGTCAGGACAGCAGTATCTGTCACAGATAACCTTTAACTACTGACACTCAGATGAACATTCCTAATAGAGTTGCACAAAAGTGGAATCATCCTAATCACTACACCATCATTCCTAAACAAAAATCCTAGATTTACTCTACCTGAAACAGAATATAAAATAAAGATATCCTTCATTTGTGATAGCATCAGTAGGAGCACTAGTAGGTAATGTTGTCACTCTGAATGAAAGCCAAAATCCTTTCTTTATGCTGTTGGATCAGCTAGCAATCTCCCATACACTCAGGCTGCACCTATAGTTAGGGCCATCATACTTACCTCTCGTATGGCGGTGACTTCAAAGAAAGTCTTTGAAGCAACTTGAATATCAGTTCAAACAGGTGATTCTGCAAAAGCTTCAGAAAACAACTAATCTGCAGACAACTTCAAACATTATTGCTCCAGTAGATACAATATAGAAACAAGGATTAAGAACCACATTTGTAAACGATTTACTGCTGATAATTTGTTAGTATACCTTTTGTGTATTTCAAAACTCCACAACAGCAATCTCATTTTAAAATTTCTAAGTTTTACCCAAGTTTTCACCTTCTATGGTAACGTATCTTTTGCCCAAATCTTGACAATAGAAAAAACAAAAATCAATAATGAGGGAACAACATTAGATCAATTGATATATATATATGAAACACAACACGATTTTTTATAATGTTAATTATTTGTTTTTATATTTAATATAGATTAATTTTTTATTTTAAGGATCTTTCTAGATTTTTCAGACAGCACTACATGACTGCTTCAATTCAAGGTTCCTTACTGCAAGTCAAGCAGAGTCCACAATAGACTTGCCATAATGCAGAAAGTTATGCCAGAGAAAGCATAAAATTGGTCTTCCTGAGAATGTAAGAGTTCTTAAGGGCGGCTTATGAGTTTTCAACTAGGAATTTAAAGGAATTTCTTTTTGGGAGGATCCTTGAAGTCTTAAAGGATTTCGGATACACCCCAAAATTCACACTGCAACTTTCCATTGTTTTTCTCCAGACCTACAGAGACTCACTGCAGCTTCCTTTTCAAAAAGGATGGCTTCTGGCAGTGTGCTATACAGCAAGACTCACCCTCTTAAGCGTTTCACTCACTGGGCCCTTCGGGGATGCATTAGCTCCTAGAAATACTACATTTTCCTCTGAGCAGCCTGGGATGAAGGAGTATTTTTCCTTTTTATTCAGAAGCTCAGTTCATCTTCAAATATTTAATATGTGAGACCTTTCTGGAAAGATGATAAGCGTATTCAATTTTATTATTACATTGATGACACTGTGGTTTTAATTGTTGCCGATGCACTTAGAGGATGGGATGGGCATATGCTAAATTGTTAGAATTTTTTAAATATAAAGTCGCAATAAACAATTTCATGAGCTGTCTAGGTGGAAATTCAGCTACATAATTACAAAGCTATCACCATGGATCTTAGGAAGGCATCATAATTATACAGAATACGTAACAAAATACCTTTTACAGCTCATTGACCATGGAATTCAATTATACATAAGTAGTACCAGTTTAGAAGAAGGAATCATGGGAATTCTAGCTTTGGTATACTCGCATACATGAGGTTTTTTTGCCATGACCATTTTTAATCTGCTTTTTGAACTAGGTGAATTGTTTTAATATAGGCCTCATAACAGTCTTACTTTCTGCATGGCCCATAGCTTAGTAATTATCATACATAAGAAACTATTAGGAATGGGAACAAAAAGAATATTTCTCACTACTCAGACAAAGCATTAACAAAGATTTTTCCGAAGTTGGAGAAACGCAATTCGATTAAAAGGAGAAGGGATACTTGGTGGCTTATACATTTAAGAAAAACCACTCTTTACTAAATGAAATTCATATGTATTTTAATAGAGTGCAGTACATACCATTACAGATTTTATGATTTTTTCTAAAGTCTTAGATAATTTGTGTATATCCATTTATTGAATGTGAGTGCACAGTGATGCAACCATTAGGTAATATAGTAACTCAAAATGACTGAATATTACAACTATTTAATCATACTGGATGATAGGATTCCTAATTCCACTGATGATTCACACTTAGTTAAGCTAGATAAATATAAAGTTCATTTAGTAACATAAGTGGGAATGTATTGAAAAAAATTTATTCAGAAATTTTTAATAAACTATTTTGATTTAATTTTCCTGAGGCAAAGTGAGCTTCTACATTGCATATAACGTAAAGAAGTCTAAGTATTAAGTGTTTTTCTGGTGCCTTTTCATAAAGATTGCATCATAAAAATGTCAATGAAGTGCTGACATTGTTGCTTGATGACTACTGAAACATTGGCCCTGTCTGATAACAGAGGAAAGCTGAAAATGAGGAAAATCAGTTTTGCGATTTAAGTCTTTTAGGAAGGGAATTTAAAGTTCTATAGCATGAACCAATTGAATATTCTGCAGATTTTGACTGATTTGCATATTATCCTCAGGAACTATCACCCTATTGCCTATAGCCATTAAACAATTCAGACTCAGAATTACTCTTGCAAGCCATAACTTGGGCAAGGCATGCATTTCTAGAAGTGGATGCGAGATCACTATATTCCATTGCTTTGCTATATAGAGACAGTATCGGAAAAGAGAAGTGGTAAGATCACCTTTTCTTTAGTTCACGTATACACAACCGTACCTTCCTTCACTCTCTTACAAGCTACAACTTCTCTGTCCTCACAATAGTCAAGGAAATATACCTCCTCAAGAATGAGCAAATGTGATTTCTTCCCTCCTTCTGTTCCCAAACTCAGATTTCCATTCTGAAAAACTGATATATCTTAGTCTCTAACTTGCCAAAACAATAATCTGCTTCCTGAATTTCAGTTACTCAGTTGATTCACTAGCTTATACAGTACAGTCAGAAAGCATGTGATGTAAGAAGAAATGTAAAAAAAAGTGAATATAATTACACCAGCAAAAGAGAAGATCTGAGTCACAGAAGAGTCTTCACATTTGGATGAAAGTACCCAAGGTCTCCAGACCCTTGAGTTGCATAGCGGTAAAGTAGATGTATATTAATGATGGCAAGTGACGTTTTAAGAGAATTCTTATAATTGAGATGTTGAGTATGAAGAAGACAACAGACACTCCACTACTGCTAGTGCCTGTAGTTGTTAGTAGCTGCTGCTCCTAAAGCTCTCAAGTAAAATCATGTACCCTGCTTCATAAGTCTCACACACATCTTCAAGATTCTGATGCACCCAGCGTGGACACAAAAGGCAAGATATTGAGCTCAGTATGACAACAAAATGGTAAAGTCAGAATTTCACCTTTAAAGTTCATTTCTGGCCAAATGCCATGCTAAACACCTAGTTAGAGGAAAACCAAACATAAATTTGGTGCACATGTTTGCGTGTAAAGTAAGAGACCTCAGATATTAAAGTGATTTAGACAAGGCTACATTTACATGAGTTATCAGCAGTAGTGTGTCCAAATTTGTGCCACAGTGGTGATGTAAGCCTTTGCTTCTGTCTTAGTTTCTGGACAACTGGACAGAAAACAAAAGGAGGAAAGGAGTCCATCTGGAAAGAAAGTTGTCAATTCATTAAGAATAGCGCCCTTTTCCAAGCCATTCTATTTTTAGGTTACATATAGAAAACATATTGTCCAAGGAATAGTATATTCACTCATACGTTTTTTAAAGAAACAATGTAAGTTTTTCTTCTTGCAAGTAATATATTTGCAGATATGTTTTCACCAACAATTTAGAGTCATGAGGAAGCTTTGAAAATAAAACATTGCGGGATGCATGTTTTGTTCATGCATAGTATAGTTCATGCGAAAATCTGTTGTGTTGATCCTTTGGTTCAGCCAGAAAGCATTCACAGCCAAACAGAACACTTTTACCTCCAGTTGAATCATACATACTCTTATTGTCCTCAACACAGATTACTATTTTATCTGGACAGACTCCTTAGCCCAGAACACATCTGTTGAAATAAGCGCTTAGGGTCAATCCATCTTGATTCATTCTACTAGGTTTTTCTAAGGCATTTGTCACAGAGTTCAGTGAACATCAAAAATACTTGCTAGCATTATCCACAGTAAAATCTACTAATAACCACAATGGAAGTGAGGTCTCAGTGAACCTTCCATCAGATCATGTCTCCACCAATCTAGTGATCACTTTATACAGTCCTGTTGAAAAATGTTGAAAGAATCTTAACTCTTATTTCTTAACATTTCACAGATGCTAAAAAAACACCTAGGCATGCATGCAAATTTTTCTGTGGTACTGCAAAACGTAGTCACTTAACATAGTTAATATTAGGAATTTCATTTCTAAAAGCTGACTGAATTAGAATCTTAATCCACTAGTCAAATCAAGTTTTATAGTCCAGCTGCTATGAAACAGTGACAAAGTTCTCCTGAGGATTTTAAAATACTAACATACATTTATCAGTTCTTATCATCAGCCATCACTACATGAAAACTCAGAGTTTATATTGGGTGAGGATGGTTTTATATTTCTGGGGCAGTAAGCACTGTATTGCTCTCATGCAAGCGAGCACCTTTGAGTCAAGATGCCAAAGAAGGTCACTCGAGATTTCTTATATAGTGCATGAACACAATTGAGGTCTGAACTAACCCCAGGAGGAGCATTCCCTTATTTCCATTCAGCGACTGTTGAGTATGAAGATTCATAATATAACATAATAGATTTCTAATAAAATAGATTCCTTTAAATACTCAGATAAGTGCTAACCTAGCTAAAGTTAGATGAGATGAAACTTGTATAATAACAAATGAAGACAGAGAACCAAGAACTTACATGAGTCTTCTCTTCCCATTTCTTAGATTAAACAAAGGGGAATAACAATAACCACCTTAATTCTATCAAATGCAAAGCTGCTTTCAGTTTGCAATGTACTACAGGAGCGAATGGAAGGCACAGTCTTTTCCTTTTGCTTGTGGCTTTTGAATCAACACAAGTTTTCAAGTATTAGTGCTGCAGGGTCTGTATACTGAAAGAGCAACATGTTCATTAAAAATAGTGAGGTATTCGGTTCGCGTTGCAAGGTTTTGGTGGCAGGGGGACTACAGGGGTGGATTCTGTAAGCAGCTGCTAGAAGCTTCCCCTATGTCCAATAGAGCCAATGCCAGCTGGCTCCAAGGTGGACCTGCTGCTGGCCAAGGCCAAGCCAATCAGCAACGGTGGTAGCGCCTCTGTGATAATGTATTTAAGAAGAGGGAAAAAAAACTGCTCCAGAGAAAACTGCAGTTGGACAGAGGCATGAGAACAAGTGAGAGAAACAACTACGCAGACACCAAGGTCAGTGAAGAAGGAGGGGAAGGAGGTGTTTCAGGTGCAGGAGCAGATATTCCCCTGCAGCCCATGGTGAAGACCATGGTGAGGCCGGCTGTCCTCCTGCACCCCATGGAGGCTAATGGTGGAGCAGATATCCAGCTACAGCCCATGGAGGACCCCATACCAGGGCAGGTGGATGCACCTGAATAAGTCTGTGCCCCCAATCTGTTCCTGAAGGACTGTACCCCATGGAAAGAACCCACGCTGGAGCAGTTCAGAAGAACTGTAGTCTGTGGGAAGGAGTCATGTTGGAGAAGTTTGTGGAGAACTGTCACCCCTGGGGGGGACCCCACGCTGGCACAAGGGAAGAGTGTGAGGAGTTCTCCCTCTGAAAAGGGAGGAACAGCAGAAACAACCTGTGACTAACTGTCTGCATGTCTCATTCCCTGTCTCACTGCACTGCTGGTGGGGAGGAGGCAGAGAAATCAGGAGTATAGTTGAACCTGGGAAGAAGGGAGAGGTGCGGGGAAGACATTTTTAAGATTTGGTTTTATTTCTCATTATTCTACTCTCATTTGATCAGTAATAAATTAAATCAATTTTCCCCAAGTCAAGTCTGTCATGCCCCTGACAGTGATAGGTGTCCTCTCTACCTGTCCTTATCTCGACCCACAAGCTTTTCTTTATGTTTTCTCTTCCCTACCCAGCTGAGGAGGGGGAATAACAGACTAGCTTTGGTGAGCACTTGGCATCCAGCCAGGGTCAACCCACCACAAGCGGTCTATATGCCCTGAAGCGTTCACTTTTTAAATTTTGTAAATGAGTTATATAAGCAGCAAATTTGCAATTTAATCAGTAGAAAATGAATTGTTTTACATTGTTATATGTAAGCATTCACAACAGCTTGAATATTTGTGGTCTTCCTCTTTTGCTGTACTGATTTTCTAATATTTTCCAGTAAAGGTCAACTCTTCTGGCATCAGTATATTTAATGTGTTCACAAATTTGTACCAAAGGCCTTTATTCTAAAGGGCTTCTTTTTATCAGTCAGACACATCAACAGTGTGTATAATTCAGACTTTCTCAAGGCCTTCCACTGCCAAATTTGACTGATTTTTTTTTTTTCTCTCAAGTGTATTATCATTCGTGCTGAATCACTTCCAGTCTCCTATTAAACTGATATGTTTTTATTTTAGGCAGCAGCAATGTTCATTTTCTAACATAAAAACTTAATATATTCAGCATTTCACTATCTTTCTTCTTCTGGACTGCCCAGTTTTATTTTCTGCATTAAATAGGATGGGAATACCCTGCTGAATCCTGCACATGCATTTCTAGACTCCTACTACTGCTACTACAAGATTCTGATGTGAGTACCTGAGTGTATGAGTTAATTATTTAGAAGCAAGGGTATGAAAGAAATGTGCTCAAGGAGGGAAAGGGAAAGAAAATCAATACAGAAAAAAATTGAGTCTCTCATGCCAACTGAAGGACTAACATCATGTACAAAATTAATAACTAACATTATTAGTTGAAAGACTGTATTTGAGAAAAACTGGCAGAATCTCAAATTGTCTATCTCAGCAACAAGAAAGTTTTTTTTATCATCAGGAATTCTGAGTCCTGGAAGCTCTATATACCTACAATGGTATGAAAACATTGCTGCCAAGGGCACAGACTCTATTAAAAACTATTCCCACTTTTCTCTATCATCTAACATAAGGAAGAAGTATTTTTATAGCAAGTACAAGGGCCTAGATAAAATTAGAAAAGACTAATTTAGCAAACTAACAAATGGATTTTGATCCTACTTCCCCTAGACTTATTGTAGTTTTTTCTTTCATTGAGGACATATTACCTGAAAAGCAAAGGTCTCCTCTTGAAAACAGCATTAAGCAAATGACTCAACTTTAACATAAGGAAATAACTTCAGTTAATGCTCTATTTGTCTATATATGAAAACAAAAATAAAAATTGATTGGCCACTTTGTACTCTTCTGTCATTCTAAATTTTGAAATTCCCACAATTCTTCAATAGATCTACATCAAAAATGAAGTGACAAATATATTCATAAGAAAACAAAAATTTATTCACTAGTTATAAATATCTTACAGTCAGTCTCCAAATTTTATCACCATATTGGAGCTCTTTGATGGACAAAATCAAAAAATATTCTCTGTATAGTTTTGATAGTCTTTAGCTTTTTAGATTATTTTTTTAATGTCTCTGTTCAGAAACAATAAGCCAAAAATGATGCAGTCTGCATGTCTGAGCAATAGCATTATCTTGCTTTGTAACCTTGACATGGAGAATGCAAGATACTTGTACTTGCTAAGCCATGGTCTATTCAGCATCATTGTGTTAGCATTACTCACCAAGTGGAATTAAAAACTGCACTACAGTTACCATGACAACCAGCTGTATTCCACATAGAGCATCAGTTCGAATTTGTGCAGACCATTTCTAACAATGATTTAAGTCAACAAATTCAGTATCACCCTAAGGTAAAAATCTAGTTTAAGAACAAATAAATATTTTCAGTCATAATATTACTTAGCTCAATACATTAATTCCAAGTATGACTTAGGGGATCTTCAGAGAGCTGCACTGACTTTTTTAGAAATTAAAGGTGAACAATAATCTTCTGGTCACTATACAGTTGAGGACCACTGAAATTCTTGAGCCAATGAACATGTAAGAAGCATATACAGAAAAGAAGGCATAACATTCATAGAAGAGTTTGTGTGGAAAATGCTTTAGAATATTTATTTAAGCAATTTCAAAAATTTATATTTGAATGATGCTTTTGATTACTTTGGGTAGTATCACTAACATCATCAGTGTATGCTCACTATACAGATTCTTACAAGAACACAAAGTGTAACCCATGTTCATCCAAAAGTATTGGCCAGTAGTTCTTCATTGGGAAAATAATCTGAAACCTGGAATATAATTTTTGGGCGAGGGAATTCTAAAATAAGTTCTTTTTCTAGTAAACTTGCAGAGGTTTTTTTTTTTGGTTTTTTTGTGTTTTTTTTTTTTTAATAACGAATTTACATGCAAAAAGAAGGTCCAGTTGCTTTTGAAACAGCTGAGCTATAAAGGAGAGAGGGAACAGAAGTATATAAAATTTATATCATATTTACTGTCTGGTGAAATGGCATACAATTGCATGTCTGGTCATCAGTGTGAAGTAGCCACCTGGCAGTTTTCAGATCCTTTTGATCACCAAGCATGCTTTTGATACAGAATGGTCAGTTTTGATTGTCATTGCACAAACACATAGCAGCAATGATGGCCAGGTCTGCTTGCAGAAGTCAGATGTATTGTTATGAGGAGAGAGAAAACGAGAACCTTCATAACAATATAAGACACACATATCAATTGTGCATTTCTATACCGAGTGTGAGGAGAAAAAAAGATTGCTGAAAAAAAGATTGTTAAGCTACTAAAAATGTGCGTGGTTAAACTAAAGGTAGTAAAGAAATAACACTTTTTTCTGTAAGAGACTATAAAACAATCAAAGACATAAAACTTAGAGTCTATATTTACTAAAGAAACTGTTAATGTTCATACTGAAGTATGAACATACTAATGATACACCCTACATTCACTCATTTTTCTGGAAGCAAGTGCCACAAACATTACTGCAGAATTCCCATTTGGTATATAGTATGGCACTTGTTGCATCACAGAACTTAAACTTGTCAGAAAAGAAAACTGGACACGTGTAATGCATTTAAAATTAAAATGCTCAGAGGCTGTAAGGAATCTGATGCTATTATAAGTAGTTTTAATCTGTGTTTGAGAGTTATTGAATCCTAACTCTGAGGAAAATACATAACAATAAAAAGTTGTAGTTCAAATATAATGTTTCCAGTTTTAAATAATTTAATTTACGTGTGAATAATGATCAGAGGACAAAGACAGAATAATAAGTATAATCATGGAATCTTATCTAAAAGATTGAGGAAGGAAGTAGCACAGAAATGCATTCAGTCCTAGATCACTGTGGACACATTTGTTATCAGTGACAGGCAATGTGAAATCAAGCACAAACTGAAATCAAACCCATCTTTAAGGTTACACTAAACTAAACTGACAGGAACGCTACATGCAAGAAAGAAAAAGAAATGCATTTCTATATAGCACTTCCATCTTCAGCAATGGGAAGTGCATAGTGTTTAAATATAATAACGGAAGAATTCAAGACAGAAAAGAGGTAGAAAGCAAGAGAAGGAATAAAATATAACCTGGGGCTCCAAATCCACAAACCCAGACAGGAACAAATTTTTTGCCAGCAAAAAGGCTGCACAGTCAAAGGTAAATGGCAATAGGAAAAGAAATATGATTGTTACTGGAATTTAACAGATCTGTAACAATCCATTAACTCCTAGATTGAGCTGCAATGTGATATTATAAAATAAAATACAAACTAAAAGTAAATCAAGATGACAATATAGGCAGATGTGAACCATTTTGTCCTAAGGCTGAGTCTATACCCTTGTGTCAGATGCCTTAATGGGGTTAAAGTACCATTGCTAACAATTAATGGATGTTTTCTTGTTACATTTCAAAAAAGTACAGACAGTGCCATTAAAAAAAAAAAAGATGATGACCATTTATTCCAAGTCAGGGAAAAGGTCTTTCAGGAAGTAATTTCAAAAATAGAAAAAAAACAATCAACCAGTCTCACCACTGTGTTCCTTTAAAATAGGACTCCCTAGAATTTTTGAATAAGTTTGCCAGATCCATGCTTCCTGAGTACAGTAGGCTTACGGGTGTGTCTGCATTAACATTTTAGTTTAGATTTGGGACAGTGATCTGATATTCAGTTATTATTTTCATCCTATCACATCCATATCCGAATGTTCTCATTTCAGAACAAATTCAGCCCATTTTGTGGCGTCCTGAAGTTAAGTAAATGTGCTGTACCTGCTATATTTATCTTTAGACGGAAGAACTCAGACGAGGGAAGGGAAAGCAAGCTCACTCCTCTCCAGAAGTAACATCACGGTCTGACTTTAAGATATGTGCAGGATAGCATTTGAAAAGACCAGGTTAAAAGCTGGAGCAAACCCCCAAAAGTAGCTTCACTCTGTTACTCCTGATTTATATCCGCAAAAAAAGCAAGAAAAAAGTCTCCCCTTTCCCCAGAATACATAGCTCAATAAGAAGGAAACAACCTTAGTTTATTTAAATGATAAGGAGAGGAAAGCTAATGCTTGACATGCCAGCAGTTTTTCACCTTGTAGAAAAGTTTCTACATTTGTTTTTGAGGTCCAAATGCACTCCAACAACCCTTATTAACCCAAGAGCTGAAGAGATGTGCGATGACTTGAGTTTTTACCTTCACTCTATTGTTCGGAAACAGTTCAATGAATAAAACAATTGGTTATGAAGCTAACAGTATTATTTAACAATAGACTTTTTCACCTGAAATTAAAAAAAAAAAGCTACATGTAAAGCCTTACTCTATCTCTTCAAAATGCATATAAGTAAACATTTGTATAACACAGCACATTAAGTATAAAATTGAAAGTTAAATAATAGAAAACTTGGAGGTATTTTTTAAATTGTAAAATAATTTCTTAAAATAGCTGAAAAAGTACTTTTTCATATACCCAATTAAAAAAAGCAACGGAGATTCTGTTTATTCAAGGCATGTGCAATACACATTTTGCAGTAACTTGATACCTTGCTGAACATGTAGTATAAGCTTAGAGTCAAATAATATAGCTGGATTTGCACCAAGCAAAAGATTCAGCTAGATCTAACTCTGGCAGAATCTGATTCACAGAAGACTTATTTTGCAGTTTGCTGCATAGCACACATCCTTTCTGTTGTGTGAAGGAGAGTTATCAATTTCACACTATGAACTTTAATTATCACTTGCCTGTATATACCTGTGGAAACAAAATCGTCTGAACAAACATAATGTGTACAAGTTAATATCTGCCCATTGTTTTAAAGAAAGAGAAAACACACACTCTTCACTCTGGAAATACTGATAAATGGCGCCTACATAATATTGCCAGTTCAAGAAAGAATATGGCAGCAGAAATTCAGCCACTGAAGTCTACGCTGTTATGATAATTTAGAGCAGTTAAGGATTTGCTGCAGTCTCTTTTCTGCTTCTCAGTGAACATACAAGTGCTTGTAAAAATACTGCACAATTTCAAATCCAGGCTCTGTATTTTCACTTGCTGTAATTTTCAGCAACAAGTAAGATTGCTTATCCTAAACATTGAGGGTCTTTCCTGCTTAATCAATGAGGAACTCACTGGTATAGAAAGAGGCAGAAGCACTCAGTGTAGTCCAAAGTTTGTGTAATATAGAATCATTTATTGTTGAAAACCAAATTCCTTTACTTTGGCAAAACAGTGATGGAAAGGATGGCTACATGGACTATGACAGGCTAGAGAACAGATTTATAATATACGTTTCAATCCCAAAGAACCTCCAGTGTTTATCCTTTTTCCTCGCATGGTAAATGACCAATTGATTTTTCTCATCTCTATTCAGCAGTAAATAACCTCACATACACTTCAAGGTAAGGCAGACATCAAGAAAGTCACGGTTTTGTGCAGATGTTTATGTTTTCCTCATAGTAACCAGGTGTCAGAGTAACATCATGAGCAGTTGAAACAAATCAGAAGTGCAGGCTTCCTCTCAGTACTGCAATGGGGTACAAAATGTCTCTGATAAGAAATAAACTTGCCTTCAAAATTGTTTTTCCACTGAACTAAAAAGGTTGTCATTTTTATGTAGATACCTTCTAGCGTGTTTGATAGACATCTTGGCTCTGCTAGCCTTTATACTATCATTACATCAACTCATTGCAGACCGCATCAATGTATATCCAGTACTACAGAGGTTCAGCCCCTTCCGTAAGCTCCTTAGCCCCCATCCTTTAGCTCCCACAAGCTAAACAATTGAAATTCATTAAAAAAACACCTCCACACTCCAAATTTAAGTGGAAAGTTCAAACCCACAGTTTTAAAGTCCTTTCTTCAAACCTATGATCCAGACAACAAACTATACAGTTTACTAGCTCTTTAACAATGGACCAGTTAAAAGGGAAAACTGCTCTCATACTTATATATGGTTTCATAATCTTCTGATTTTCTGAAAACATGGATCAAAGGATCGCCATTCTCATAGGAATACACAATATTGAAGCTGAAAATCATGGAGTAGATGTCAGAGAAGAATTTTGCTCACTGCTCTGGCAGAGTATTTAATGTGTTGCACGGAAGACTATATGACGAGATATAAGAGAGGGATGATCTCTATGGAAACACTATGGTCTACTTCATTGGTAATGGATAGCTCAGAAATGAACTATTCAAATGTTACAAGGCAGCCCAGTAATATAATGATTTGAAACTAGTGCCTACATAACCCAAACAGAACTATAAAATTGTTCACACAAATTGCCTAGGAGATTTTACCAGCCATAACCACCACAGAGGTGATTAAACCCTTAATTGTTCTTTGGTCCTACAATGCATAAAGTCCCCAAAGTTCCTTTCACTATAGTATCTGTTTCAAGAATTAGAAGTAAACTGTCATAACATAATTTTTGACAGATGACTTAATTTTACACATTTAGTACAGTCTTAGTAAGTGACCAGCTAATTTCAGCTTTAAATTATGAGTATTTGAAATAAAATTCCATTTTAAAAAAGTGACTATGCTAAAACGGTATTGTTTAATCAACAGCTTGACTCTTAATCAAGTTTATTCAGGATGCAATTCTTAGTTTGGTGTCAAGGCATTATTTATGATTCTGTATTTTCATCAGCCCATATATAACACAGCAAAAGACAGATCAAACTGGCTTCTGCTTCTCCTTGTGCAACACCACACTTGTACAGTAGTGTCCAATCAGTTGAAACTACAAAAAAAAACATTTAAGACAGAAGTATCAGTAGTGGCCTAATCTGTGCTGTTAAAAAAATTAGGTTCTGATTTAAATATACAAACTCATACTTTAAAGTACTTCACAACTGGAATGGCTTAGTTCAGAAAAAAAGTGCAATCATTAGTACTGCTTCAAAGTGTTGTACAAGAACACATTAACTTGCCCTTATTTTTATAAGGAATAGCCAACATATCTGAAGGTTGGGATGAATTAAATAATAGAACTGGAAAAGGACACCAGAAGACAGAAGCCAGACTAGGCAAAGTTCACAGAGAAAATGAGAGCTAGGAATAGACAAAGTATATTCAATTACATTCTTTGGCTGAATTAATTTTGGTCTTGTCCCTCATATCTCTTCCATCTGTCTGCTGCACTCAGTGATAGGTTCCATAACTGATATACTGCATACTGTTTTTATAGCTGCCAGCAAAGATGGTGATTAGAGTGTGCACGATTATCTGAAATTTCAAATCCAAGATTAGCATGACAAAATTTTACTTTCAATGTAAACTACATTATTCTCTTTCTTTTTGACTACATCAAATATTTTAACAGGTCTGCAGCTTAGGAATAATGCTACTTTGGCATAAAGAACATTACAGTTCTTTCTTTCTTGTCTTGTACTTGTGTGGTGCATTTAAGGTCAAACAAATTTATATCATGATAAATTCTACTAAAAGAAGCATAGATGACGAAATCCTAGATACACTGAAGTGCATGAGTTTGACATCAGTGAGACTAGTATTTTATCCATTCTTCTGTTTCTCAAAGTTTAAGAATATTGCTGCATAGCTGGCTTGCTTTTAATCTGGATTCAAAAGCAGATACTTCATGCTTCAAATTTTAGTTATCAGTGAGGCACGTCTCTAATTGTGTTCAATGATAATTTGGTATGAAGGTATGCTTCTGTCTTTATTGATGGTCTGATGAAAGGTAACCTTGAGCTATTTCCACCTCAACATTGTTTCAAATCTCTTGCACTATTTATTTCAGACTACATATGGGTTTTATGTCTGATATGCACATGAAAAAACAGATTCTTATAGCAGTAACAAATAAGTAGACTATGCCTTGGGGAAAATTATCCTGCTCATATAACTGAAGTTTTCTTTTCAAATTAACAGTTTACAGTGTTCCTTTTCTGGGAATTTATAAAGAATTAAAAAAACATTATGAAACACAGCACTCAAGATCAGGAAAACAATGGCAGGGTGAAAAATCATGTTCAAATTTTCAAGCAGACCTTGTAATTAGCTCATGAAATACATATGGCAGAATGCTGACGCAAATTTAGTAGTAGAAACCTTCACAAAAAGAGTTATTTTCTATTATGCATCTGATCAGTACTTGGTATCCATGGATTAATTATACTGAAACATAGTTAAAATGGGTATTTGGAGAAGTTCAATTGAACACCATTTTAACTGGATTTTTTTTGACAAAAATTAAATTCTAAGCTGCAGTTTTATACCTTGTTTATGAGAAAATCTAAACTGATGGGCAATCCACATGGTTTTCTGGTACTTCAAAATTCAAAACTATATTAAAACAAATTCTATTTAAGGCCCACATGAGTTCTTTGTGAGCTGCAGCTTGATTTTGCATCAATTTGCCCATCACATTTACACCATGCCAAATTAGTGGCCATACACTAGATTCAAAGCTTTGCAGATGCAGATTTAGACTTATATTCATACGATGATTTTGAATATATCAAATAGGCTTTATGAAATAACCAGTAAGTTGTGTTAGCAACTGGCAACTTCTACAGTACTAAGCTGACTACATCTGGGTCAGAAAGAATCATCTATATGATTTAATTAGGTCTTTCTGTATGTGATATTCTTTTCACCTGAGTTGCTTTCTTGGGAATTACAAAATAAAAACTGGAGGGCATCAAACATTTTTGTTTCTACTACTTTTGCTGTTATTTACATCATGGTTTTTATTTTTGGTATTGTTTCCGTGTATGTTATCTATTTGGAGCTGGTACTTCCATATATAATCAGTCTAGGTACACTGTCATTTTCACGAAGCATTCATATTTAAAGTACTCCTCAATTGCCAAAGGGATAACAGTTATAGTGTCTACATCTAGTTTTAATTAGGCAGGGTACTAGATAGTCTGCTATGTGCTTGACCGGTTGTCCTCTGCCTATGCGCATCTTAAGATGGAGGATCTGATTTCTGATTGAATCTCCATACCATATGGTTAAAACCAGAGAAAATTGAGATCATAACAAAGACAATCAGACTGAAAAGTTTTCAAACTTAGTGCTGTCAGCATGATACTACATAACTGGTGAGTGTTAAAACACCCGGGACAATTAGGAGATGCGATCCTGAAATATGAAACGATTCCTAGTAAACTCAAGCAGATCTGCAAACACTTAGCAGTTAAAAATCAAGAACATGCTGTATGCAGTCTTGCTTATGGTGAATTCAGGAAGTATCTTGAATGTGATACTCCCTCACAGAAGTCCAAACAGAACCATATGATATGTTTAAGTATAAACAGCAGTAGTAAAGAAATATGAGGATAGAAAGGTTACTTGCACAAAACATAGTTCCATGTCAGAGATGTACTGACATGCGCCCAGTAAAACCATAACTCTTGGTCCTGACAATGCTTCAGTCAATCACTACATAAAACAAACAAGATAATTGCAGGTAGCTGGTATACAATGTGAGTAAACTAGCCTAAAGCTCTCTGCCATATCGATAGCAAAAGTCTTAATCCAATGTATGAACAGTGTTAACAGGCATTTGCAGACCTTGTGATACATCCTTCCTCACTGGTACTATGGACAGGTGCAGTAAGTGATGGAACAGTCTTGAACATTCATGAGGCAACATCAATAGAAGATGCAAGGTGGTACAGGAAAGGTTTAATGTAACCTTTCACTTTGGGAATGCAGGTGCAAGTCACCAGAAACAAAAGCAGAGACAAATGTTTTACAGGAAGTCAAAGCTCGTTAAGCCAAAGGATGGCAAGAAAAAGGGATTGCAGTTGAGTCAGGCAAAAAACCTTTTTGAACCACAGCTGAGTACCTCTGCCCACCTAACTGAAGACCACTGGTGTAAATTAAACTTCTCAAATCATTTCAAGAGGCAGCAAAAATGTGATTTATTTGGCATAAGCCCTTGCCTTCAATGTTGAGTATGAAACAGTTATAATCACTTTTGAAGACACTAATGTCTTTGCACTTTGCCTTAATTTCAGTAACGATACATCTTGGTGAGAACATCAGATAGTTATAACAGATAACAGAATACAGAGGCATTGATATGGAAGCATTCTCGCTTGAAACAATGTCCCTGAGCACTGACTGGTCTGCACAGCTCTGACATTTGACATTGTTAGCACTTTTGCAGGTGAGAGAAAGCTGCAGGACTTAAAAGTTGCACAGGACAGGTAGGAATATCAAGATTTTCCAAGCTTAAGCAAAGATGGGGACTTTCAGACTTTGAAAAAATTCACATGCCATATATATATAGATATATTTATCTACCTCCTTAGAAGATCAATAATTGATTTAAAAAAAATATTCTAGCTTATCTGTGACAAAAAAACGTGACTGACTTCAGAGAGCATTTGTTAAGCAAAGACCAACTACTTCAGCATGCACTGTGTGCAAACTATTGAGCAGGAGGAATTCAAGATGAAGTCACTCTACCGGATTCAAAAGTTAAAAAGAACAAAAAGCTAAAAAGAATTTCGCATTATGTAGATAATTAGATCATCAGTACCCTAATCTGTCTTGAAGAATATGAAGGCTAATTATATTAATTTCTGAGGATTCAAAACATAGGTATGTAAAATAGACTTAAGAGCA
Organism: Tauraco erythrolophus; assembly: GCF_009769465.1. Classification (NCBI taxonomy): domain Eukaryota; kingdom Metazoa; phylum Chordata; class Aves; order Musophagiformes; family Musophagidae; genus Tauraco; species Tauraco erythrolophus. The sequence continues at coordinate 17,106,175 of NC_141473.1, read as the reverse complement.
TAGACCTGATAACAATGGTGCTATTTGTTTAATATTTAGGTACTGCATTAGGAGTGCCTTAAGGCACCACTAGCATACTTCTATCAAGGAAAGAATTATCTGACTTGCTTATGGTGCATCTAAACAATGAACATAATGCTTAGTTCCTTGTTTGTACTTGAGATCTCATTTTAAGGAATAAATACTTCAAGTTTACATAATTTAATACAAAACAAATTTATCACCAAATTAAAAATGTTGTCATTACAAATGTAATTACCAATACTCAGTCATCATTCAGCAAAGTTTATCAGAGCTAAACAAATTCAGTAAACATAAATGTTTTCAAAAAAATTTTCCACTCTACACAGTACCAATAATTGAAATTTCTGATCTTGGTTTACTAGCTACTAGTAACAGCAAGCCTGCATCCAGAGGAATTAGTGTTAAAATAACCTTCTTATTTGATATATGGTTGGCAGATAAAAATGTAATTGTACATAGCAACATGTCTTTCTCTTTGTGCAACATGATTCTGTGAAAGTGTGGTATATAAATTACATTAACTTTCAACACACTCCAGTAGCATTTCAGACACCATTTTAGTCAACTTATGAGTTGTAATTTATGCAAACTGACTGTAGCTATTTTTCATCTGCTATTTGGATTATGTTATTCATAATAATATAGATATTTATTATCTTTATAATTAAAGGGTATAGAGCAGAAATAATAATACTAATAAATACAAATACTGAAAAAAACAAAAATAAGCCTTACTTGTATTTTTTCAGATTTTATGCATAAGAGGAGATGCATTCTATTAGTTTTAGTTTGTTCAAAGCATTACTTTGCTGAGCATGATGGTGAATAACAGCTTTTGACACGGCATGGCATGGGATGCCTAGGAAAAAAACAACTTTAAGAATTACACTGTGACTGAAGAAAAGAAGTATGTTACCAAGAATAAAATACAAATCAATCATATAACCAGTTTGAACCACCATGCAGAGCCAACATAAAGAATAAAGAAAAGACACAGAGGAAGCATGGTAGATACGTGTTTCCCTTTGGGTATATTCCAGACTTGAACAATGCTTTTAACTGATTAAAAAGGTTTTAACTCAGAACTGAAAACTAGCTTAGACTTACATATGATATACATGATCTGTGCGAAATAAAATTACCACAGTTTAATGTTGATTGTAACACACCTTTCTTAGCAATGCAGTGTAACCCAGCAACCCATTGAAACTCAGTAAAAGGTGAGAAGACATAGCTGTAAGTAGAGATACGGATAGAGGAATTAGTTCCTGACTGTTTCATGAAATCACAAATTAGTTTCTGCACATGAGTCCTCAAGATGGGAGGACAACAGCACACTCTGGGAATATGCCAAGTCAGATATTCTGGAAGCTCATGTGCTTCATAGCAAAGAACATGGTTTTGCCAATTTGTTTGCATACTATGTTGAATTTTGTCATAGTTAGGTTGGTGCACCCAATTAGTCCCACAAGAAGCTATAAAACCATGTGTAGTAATTCATCTTATTAGAAGAAGCTGTGTTCAAATACTATATCATCACAATTGCAGAATTATGCTCTTTAAAAATGCTAGTAGAGAATAGAAATGACAAGTGAAACGAAATGATTTGCTTACCCAGCAATGCTGAACTTTGTCTTTAACAAAGGGAAAGTCACAAATCAGAATATCAGTTTCCAGCTGTGAATTTTGCTATGCTCTCTTCTCTAGTGGGAAACAAAGCAAGTTAAATTTTGGAAGTTTTACTTGCTAGATATTTTGGCATTTAAAAAATTATTTTGATTCTCTGTCATGAGAGTCATATTTTCTTACTTCCTTAAAGATCACCAAAACTAAACTGTGGCCTAAGCAGCTATGAATAGTACGAAGACAGTAAAGATTCAGGACAAGATGAAGAAAAAGCACTGATGAAATGGTCGCTCACATGAGGACAAATATACAGTTCAAATGTGGAGCCACCAAAGATGATATATTTGTGAAGAGCCAGAAAATCAATCTACATATAGATCTTTATAATAGTAATTTTGGTCCTACTCCAAAACTGTAGTGCTCCTACTGAGTAGCTGTTAAAGAAATAACATGAAGCACTTCATAATGAAATCTCCCAAACAATTCTGAAAGCACAGAAGGAAACGTAGAAGGCAAACTTCAGAATTTACAACATCATGTTACTATGTTCAACACTCTCATGGCTACAAGGGAAAAAAGTGCCCAATCTTTTCTGGGGGCAGGAAACTGGAGAAAAAGGATTAATCTCCTAGCAACACTTTAAAAAAATCCACTTTTATTGCTCCAAGGTAGAACTTGCTGGCATGAAATTAGAATGTTGACAACAGACATTGAATTCATACAGAAGACTCAACATAACTGTGGTTAATTAGTAACCCCTCAATTTCTATACATAAATAGTGACAATTAACAACACATAGTTGGTTCCAAAGACACTACATAGAGCTTTTTTGGAAACTAGTAGCATATATATTTTAATAAGAGAAGGAGAGTTTATGCATTTGATTTCTAGGAGACCTTAATGCAATTAAAGACCCATTTACAAGATAATCTGAGTAAGTGTAACTTAAATCTGACTTCAGGATGCCAGATCTACAGTGCTGTGCAAAAGCAGTCATGAGGCTGGATATGAGAGTGGATTCAGAGTTTGTCTACACCATTTACTCATCAGAGCATTTTTGGGGCAAGCATTATAAGGAGAGCCAGTCAAGCTCCTAGGCACTTGGCTAGGCAACGTGGGTAGCTACCTGCCTAACCATATTCTGTCTTTTTGCTGACATTATGAGACTGATGTCACAGACTGTGATTCTGGCATTGGAGTCAGAGTAGACATAGCTAGAATAACATTGCTTTTACTAAACACAGGATAAGGAAATCTACACTTCATACCAGAAATCTGTTAATCCTTCAAGCAGAAATATCCCTCAAATATAATGTCTTGATATTGAAGACATAAAAGTACAGGTTTATAAAGAGAAAACATAATCCTAAAGGTCAGGGAAGACTAGAAGCTCTGCACAGGATTCAGACTGCACAGGATGAACACATTCTAATGTATGAATGAATGTGCAAAGAAAATTCTCAAGTGACTATAAAGTAATAGTAATAGCATTCTGCTGAGTGAGGAGCATATTCTTTGAATTCACACTTCTTTTTACTGGAGAGAATTTGCAATTTGCACTCATATTTAACTTAAATCATGCAAAGTAATTCACACCTCTATATCTTGCTATCTAAAGATAATAACTGGAAACAGTATTTATGCAAAAGAAAAAAAAGAAAATCAGGCAATTTTAGCCCAGGACTAACTGAATTTAATGCAGTTTATATACTCTGGGAACAAGCATAGCACAAATATAGACAGAAAACATTTCCTCACCTGACAAAAAAGGGATCAAAGAGGAATGCAAAATTTCTATTACAGAATATTTACAGGCCTAATACACGGGTTTCCCTTGAAATGTTCCACGTGTCAGAGAGCATAAGCTTATGTCATTATTTGAATTACTGTAGTTGTTCTTACAGCAAAGATAAAGTGCGTATTGTATATTCTGAATTTAAATTATTTACATAGTTTTACAAAGTTGTGCAAGATTGGGAAGCATGACCTTGTAAATTGCTTTATATAAATATTTAAATGTCGTGAACTCATGGATTTGTCCAGCTTCTCAATGAATTAATTTGCAATCAAATGGAACAAGAACTGAACACTGTAGTAAACTTCAGCAAAACAAAATTCTACTGTTAATAAAAGAACATTTTCCATCCCTATAGTGTATTCTATTCAAACATTTGGAAGTGCTTCATTAACATTTTACATAATCATACAAGGTAGTAATTATCCCTTAATTGCACAGTTTGTAGAACTGAGTCTCAAAGAATTGAGGTGATTTAAGCATTATCATGCAAAAAATGGCATGCAGGCAAAAATACAACCCAGCTCAGCTCTGTGCTGGTCTGAACTGTTACCCCAAAGACCGTATTTGTATTTATCTCGTGCCTTGTGTTAAACAGTTGAGATACTAAAAACTATCTGGCCATAAAGGTCTCAATAGGTACCATTAGTACTGCTTTACTACTGCTCCTTATCTTTTCCATGTCCAGCCCCTTACTTCTCTTTGTGGCACTTTGCTAACTCAGTAGGTCCATGTTCTTGTACTGGAGAGCCAAGACCTGGACATAGCACTCCAGTTGTGGTCTTACTAGTATTGAGTAGATCATATGATGCAGACAGACTGCAGTATCTATCTAGGGCTTTCATGATCTCTCATCCTAGTCCTGCTACAGTGTTGAGGACACTAAAAATACGTCTACAAGCCTCCTCAGGGAGATGGCCAACTAGACAATGGAAAATTTAAGAGGCAAATGCAACTAATGCTACAAAAAAGTGCTAGTATTCAAGCTCTAAATTTCATATCATTTTCACAGAAAAGCATTGAAATGGGCCTGAGGGCTGTTTCTACTGGAAAGGCTGCAGACAAAACAGTAAATTCCTACTCTTTTGGTGAAGTTGTAATAGTAGAATCACAGGATTTAGTAAAATATCTGTCATTGATCATTTAAATGATGAACATAGATCAAACACCATATTCAATCCTCATACTCTGGAAGCTTGGAATGAATTTGCAATAACTATCAAATATGCACTCAGATATGGAGAAACATGGATGGTTATGAATATACTGTATCTAGGTTTCCACTTAGTTCCAGAAGTTTGGGCCGCATATCTCTTTGCTGTTCATCAATGTCTATCCACTGTTCAGTGCTATTTGTTAAAGCGTTGCTTAAACAAGAATATTAAAGTGTTATGAAATGACAGTTGCACAATTAACAAAATTCATAATAAATGCAGTGGAAAGAAACATCGGATTTTTTTTTAACAGATATTTTGAATATACAGATATTTGGTGAATGCTAACATACTTTTTCATAGTTATCTATATCAGATGACATTTTTCCCTAAAAGGCTTTAAAAAACCAACACACACACACCCCTTTTCAAGAAAAAAAAAAAAGACTCGAGCCTGGAAGTCTCTATTTTGATTGAAAAATTATCTCTTTGAATACAGAAATAACTATGAACAGTCCTACCGAAGTCACTGGGTGGTACGGATTTGTACTGAAAATGCAGGATGGCCTTTAATGCAAAGGAAACAACATAAAATTCCCGAGGATTGAAAAATATTTTTAATAAACTCCTGTAAATAAAAAAACAAGGAAGTGGAAAATAATAGCAGGAAGGATACTCAGGTCTCCTATAAAACAAAGTGTATGCTTTATATTTACTATCAGAAAAAACCTCAGTAACCCAAAAGTCTAAATGGCTTCTCATCTGATGAGGTGTACTGCATATTTATGAAGTGATGCAGCACGTATATTATTATTCTTGAATAATACATTTTATGTAGTGAGATTTTCACAGACTGAGTAACAATATGAAGTAGTATACATGTTATTATGTACCCCCCAAACTCTTATTGTTAGAGACCTGTAATTCTTAGCAGGCACTTCAGAAAAAGGTAATGAAGGCAATAAAAAGTCAGTCTCTTCACTATAGTAAACACATACGTATCCGTTTCAGAGAGATTAAATAAAACCACATATAAACTATAAGAAAGTCCCTTTATGGCCTTACAAAACAGATGTTTACACTTGAAAGAATATTTGTGGAAAGAAACAACCATTTATACAAACAAATAAATCATTTTGAATGGCTACAACAAATCTATGTATGTACATGACGATGTACAAATTTTGAGCTAATTTTCTTTTCATAAAAGAAACTTCATTTTCAAGTAAGTATTTAGAAGCAAACTCTAGATAGCCTTGCAATCCAAGTAAATTAGCTCTACATACTGCAGAGGAAAAAGAGCAAATTCCTCCCCTAGGGTTCATAGCACTAGAGCAGCTGTGCTGCAGTCATTACTGCAGTCCATAGGCAACAGCAGCCACAGCTGTTATACATTACCCTAAACAGGCATCTTGGACAGTAGATTAATGTAATCACAGACTTAATGGTCATCTTCCCTCCCCTCAAACTCATTAACTCCTCCTCACTGTTAGAGGGAAGGGAAAACACTTAGATATTTTACCAATGTGAAGAAGGAATGCAGAATTCCTGGTATGATTTTGATGGTTTTCTCCTTAGCAAAATATTCTGTACGTACTGCCAAGTGCATTGTACAGAACAGTGGAAAGTTGCCTGCTAAGCAGTATCTTTAGTCTCTATCATCTTCATTTCCCCTTTATTTTTCTGTATAAGCAAACTTGTTTTTTGAAGTGTACATATGTTTTTTATTATATTCTGGATATGTATTTGAAATGTGCCCTCTATTCTGTTCAATAAATGGAATAATCAGCCAATACTTATTGCTAATCTGCAAATGCATTTCATACCCAATCCTATTTAGAATTTCTGTCAACAAAGCAATTCTCTTTCAGATTTGAATTCTATTTTTTAATTATTCATTATAATAGTCTCCAATAATTTAATGCCCCAAGTTCAGACTTAGAATCTTTCTAGCTGATCTTACAATTTCTAAGCAGTATCTTGGTATGTTTCCAGTTTCCACCCTTTTCTCAGTATTGGACATGTCCTTAGAAAACTAATGATGCTCTCTTTTCTCATTCAGGCTTTTCTCTTTTCTTCCTCTGTCACAAATGCTGTGCTCAATACATTGTTCATGACATACTTCCCAGTCATTTAGCACAGTTCACTAAAGTCACCAGATTTCAGTTGATGAGCTCAGATTTTTTTCTTTTAAATAAAATGTAATAGTATTCTATCATTATATTACCATGATATAGTGTCTCCTCCTCAAGCTATAAATAAAACTTAAGAAAGGACACACAAGTAAAAAATGAAGGCAATGATACACCATATAGCTATAATGACTATACTTTCTCTGCTGTTCAAGAACAGGTGAGCTTAAGACCTAATAGAGACCTTTGGATAAGGATAAAAGGGAAGGAAGACTGGATGAATCTCACGATACAGATCAGTGATATATCAAATCCTGTCAAAAGGTGAATGACTTTTCCAGAGCAATTAACCCAAGCAATCAAAGGATAGGAAGTGGCCATGATGGCAAACCGACTACCCTAACTCTGCTAGGTAAGCAATGCTGGAAGATACAAATTATCTAACAAGTCAGCATTTGCTGGAAACAGTCTCAGAGAGCTGAACAAGTAGATAGTTACTGGCAAGGACTGCTGTTTCAATTCTTATTTATACAGAGAAGTTGGTCAAGAAAATAAGGGACCAGGTAGTCTGAGTGAAAGTTAGAATAAAACAATCAGAGTTCTCAAATACTAGAGAAGGAAGGAATTGCCGCAGCACATTAAGAACAATGACGTTCCAAAACTAGACTTCAACAAGCTGAGGAAAAAACAGAGAGGTTCTCCTGGGCAAACATTCAAAGTTTTTGTATGCTGTTTTGTTTTGGTTTGGGGTTTTGTTTGTTTGTTTGTTTTTATTTCTTTTTTTTTTTTTTTTTTTTAAAGAAACTTCAGGAGAATGGGAAGTTTTAAATAGAACCAGTTTTGGAGGCAGAAAAACAACTTGTCCCAAACAGGAATATAAAAAGGAAGTATATGAAGAGATTTAAGAGTCTAAATCAAGATCTCTTGAATGACTGACATGTAAAAAAGAATAGAAACCAAGAGTGTAAACAATATCCCCTATCAAGGAATAGCATCAATTTCTCAGGTAAGGTGGTGGATTAAAATGCTAACTAAGTAACAACAGGTAAGGTGCATTAAACCAACCAAGAAAATACTATTAAAAGTTGCAAGAAGAAGAAGCAGCACAAAAGGGTCATTCATTAACAGAGAAAGTCAAATCACTGGTAACAGAGAAAGCTAAAACAGTTTGGGCTTTATGTTTGTGTTCAGAGAGCAACTAATTGTGGCCAAGCACACGGCATAATTCTAATAAAACGGTCAGCAGAGTAGACAATAAAAAGGGGAAAGGGAAAGAGTAAAACAATATTTAGATTTTCAATTCAGTAAGACTTAGCAGTTTAAGAGAGGTGTCATCAACTGAAACAAAACTTTAGCTGTTAGGCCTGACAACATATGGAAGAGGGGGAGGCCTCAGAATTAAGGCAGCAAAACCAGTACTTACACTTTTGCCCCTCCTTTTTATATGTATCTTGGGATTCACAGACTAATTGATTAAACTGGGATATCTGAAAACTTACTAGAACAAATTATTCAAAAATCAATTTCCAAGCACCTCTGGATAACAAGATAATAAACTGACACCACAGATTTGTCAAGAACAAATCATATTAAATCAACCTAATTTAATATTTTTTTTTGTCAAAGTAATTAGTCTAGTGGATAAGAAGGAAGAAATATTTGCAATGTATCTTAACCTAAGCATATAAGAGAAATACAGTTTAGCTGAAAGTGCTAAGAGATGAGCACACGTGGGCTGGAAATGAAGAATGCAAAAAGCAGGTTTTGACACAAGATTACAGCATGCAACATTTCTACTTGAATTCCAAAAGGTCTGTTTGGGTCAATCAGCATTGGGTCATGAATTATTTAGATATTGCATAGAAGACATCAACATTCTAAATAATTTAAAAATAGATTATTCTAAGAATATATAAAATTATCTTGATAAATTCTGGAACAACAAGTAAGAAATTTCATGAAAGCAAATGCAAAATGTTACATTTTAAAAGAAAACATTCATAAACACAAAGGTGATATAACTGGTTAATTCAACAAACAGAAGATTGTAAGCGATCTAACTTTGATGCTCAAAAAGTGGATATACTGTTCTGAAACAGGTGACATCAGGTAACTGAAGTGTCATATGAAGATGCAGTATGTTGCTATTTCATTTTATTGCAAGTTTTTTGAGGCCTCAGCTAGAGTCCATTGTAGGGCATCCCACTTCCAGAAGACAAATGATCAGATAAAATGATTCTTGATATGATTTGATTTGTTAAATCTAAAAAAAGAGAAGGCTGAAAAGCAACATGAGAGTAAAGTGTGTTTCATATTGCATGTGATCAATCATTTTCATTAGATGAAGGGAAAGCTGGCTTATTTTTCAAAGAAGATAAAGTTCTCATATCAGGAAAACCCGTTCAACTATTAGAAGAAATAAGTTCATTACTTATTGTGCGAGGCTGTGATCATCAATGGCTCTTATAAAAATAAATAAATTTGTCAGGATAGTCTACATATACTTGAAGTTGCCAAAAAGGAGGAGTTATGTAGAGGTAATAGCTCTGAGGTCACTTGCTGCTTTATTTTTCTTACTCTATAGTTAAGCAGTTTGATCTTCGCCAATTTTGTTTATTTATTTTTAAGATTCTGATTCAGAAAAAAAAGAAATAATTTTTCTAGAAGAGATTTGTACTTCTGAATGCAGCAAACGCCATAGCCAATGAAGAGGTCAACAGGTCAGAGAGGGAGAAGGAACTAATTAGCTAGCTGTTGGGAAAAGAGGACTTTTTAAAAGAAGGATGTAGTACTGCTGATTTGATAAAGACTCCCAACTAGGAGCCCCATTCTCTCCTCTCATTGTTCTCTCCTGCTACAACATCTAGAATCAACATACTGAGAGTCACTGAAGCTGAATCAAAGCCAAACTGCATAAGAAATCTGTTTATTCAGCCTATGGAATGAAATTAATACTGTTTGTTTAACTGTAAATTTTTTGAGGTTGACATTTGGAATCAAGCCTTTTAAGAGGCTGCTACAGCAGAGTACTTTGGTCATACGATGCACCCTTTTAGTTTACAAGTAGATGATATGCTGCAAAACCACTAACAAAAGTTCCAAATGCTCCAAATCTCAATTTCATGTCTTGAATTTTGTTGCAAATTGAAAGTTTACAAAGGTGCAATCCAATTCAGAAAGATACAGAGTACCTTACCGCCAACCTATTGGTCAGCCCTGGCTATTGCTTGTCCAGCTGAAGTACGCTTAGATGATGGAACTAAAAATACTATTTGAAAGAGCCTACCTTGTAGCTGAGTATGTATTCAAAGCACACATATTCATTAAAAACAAAAGAAAAACAACAGGCACTTTGTTGATTCTGGGAGTGATTTTGGGTAACACTATTTAAAGAAAGAAATATGGAGATTAGAGTATTTATACTGACAAACTGTAGTGCGTGACAAAAAGATTCATGAAAGGAAAAAAACCCTTTCAACTTTAAGGCCTAATAAAGCATGTGTCTGGAATTTTAACAAATTGAATGTGAGCTTTTGTTAAAATTTTGAAGGTCATCGTTTAAGAGATTGGAAAGGGCATGTGTCAGACTGAAACACTAAAAACCCTTTGATTATATTTAGATTTGCTAGATAATCTGATGACTTCAAGAGATCTCAGCATCTTCACCCAAAGCACTCAGATCTTCATTAAAAGTGTTTAACTTAATTTTGAAAAGTTAACCAAATGATAAAATGCAGAATAAGGTCCAACTTTGAGAACAAATAGTCTTACTGTTCTATAGCTATCCTCTACTGCACGAATAAGTGCTGTGCTAACTGTCATGACATAGTCTTTGCTTTACAGCTCTTACCAGTGAAACTATCTGTATTCTGACCATAAAGACTCCATCTTGTCCAAAAGTAAATTCAATTTATCCCAGCTGCAGTGTGGGCGTTTATGAATTTGTGCCAGCTTGTTCATAGGACTGCACTGGAATAGAAAAACTGACACAATCAGAAGCAAAGATTATATATACTACAGATTTTGTTTCAATATTTTAATACATCAGCTACAGCTCATAAGAACATCTTACTGTTTTAAGAGGCATGTTCCATATCATGTTGTATTGCCTGCACATAGGAAAATGGCTTATACCACCTAGTTACTTTGCAAAAACTGGAGTGCTTTCAATGCAGACAATTCTAATGAAGACCTTTTATTCATATCAACTTTATGTATTTCCTGGTTACGTTTTATAATCTTACAGGTTCATCTCGCAGATGGTTACTTAACACAAATTAGTTTAGGCCTCTCTTTCTGAGTACACATTGCTCAAGTAAGAGGTAACAGGAAGAGAAATATATTATTATTACATTGTAATAACAGCCCAATCAGCCATTTCTGCATAGCAGGTAAATGTGTTTTATTTTAGAAGTGCAACAATTCCTTTATTGTAAACCATATGTTTATCAAAAGCTAAAATACTAGCTTTTTAGAGGATAGCTTTTTATTACATTTTTTTATTCAAGGAAGCGGCTTTTTTTTTAACGTGCTATACTTTAAAAAAGGATTTTTGTCTATTCTTGGAAATATCTTTGTTCACTGAACTGGGCACTAACTACATTTTGAATTCTTAAACTGTACGAATTGTTGCTTGGTTCTTTGATTAGAAAGGTAGATATGATTACATTTCAGATAGGAGTCATCTTCTAAGCATTTTGAGTTGTCCCAAGGCATCTCCATGACTTACTGGTTTGGGATTATATAATGAAACAATTAAAAAAAATATAATTGTGCGGTTCAGCTGAAAAAAACCCATCTTTTTCCCCTAGGTCCCTGCGACACGATATTTAGTTTTGATGCTACTTTCATTTAATGTTTATTTCTGCATTAAAATACGAACTCTGTGTTTGTATATGTGTATATAAATATATTTAATAATTTGTATGGAAAAGAAACATAAAATCCTTCTGAAAGTACCGATATCTGTGAACAATGCAGCAGAAGATCTAGATCTGGCTAAAACATAGTCCCTCTATGTCAGTTAACAAGCAAGCCTACATTAATGATTAAGGAGAGTTCCACCGAAGAGAATGCAATTCACATATTACTAAAAAAGGCAATGGAATACAGAAATAAGTTACTTAACTTGAGATAATACACGAGCAAATGATAATTGAGAAGACACTCTGCAACATCAACAGGATTTGGCAGTTAGGGTACATTTTAACAAATCTTCAACTCAAACAATGTTCCTATCATACCATATGGATCTCATAGCTGGAAATTCATCAGCAGTGCCAACAGATGTCAAATTGCTTTCAAAGCAACTGCCTTAGAAAAGATTATATGTATTAACTTAAAACAATTCATAAACATGCCAAAATTTCTCAGAGTTCATCAACCTTCTCTTGTCCCTGCACTTACCCTGAAAGACCATGAAAATATTCTGAGGCTTACATGAAGAATGAAGCCCGGGTATTTTCCATTGCAGGGCAGTAAAATGAAGATGCAATGGACCAAATGAAATTCTTTCCACATGAGAGTTGTTGGAATAGAAAATAAGTGGATTTACCAATACAGAAAAAAAATTCTCAACAGGAAGTGGTGGCATAACCTTATTAGTGACATAAGTAACATTAGATTTTGTGGGAAAGACTGAATGGAACAAAAATGTTGCATAAAGACTAATGTTATTCTAGGGGAATCTAAACTTTTCAAACTTTTCAACAAAACTTTCTGAAGAAAGGTGTATTCAGGTAGAGAAAAAAAAAGCCAATTTCTCTTTTTTTGGATAATACCCAGAAATGTTTCTGTTTGTTGTGTATAGATGTTTCCTCTCTGCCATGTCATGCAGACAAAAAACTTTGTGACCAATTTATTGGCCTCAGATGGAAGGGAATGATTTGACATCAATTGAGAGAAGACAGAAACACTCTGCTCCTCAGTCTGTTCATTAAAATGTGGCTCATTGGTTCATGCTATAAGAAAACATGGTAAGTTCAACTGAAATATTATTGTTTCTAAACACAGTATTTCTATTTGCTGCATAAGACTTTAAGGAAATCTTCATATTTATTTTATGAATATTGAAGCCTGTTTTGCATCTGTTATTAAAAGAAGAAATTCTTAATAAATGCTGTGGAAGCAAAATATACCATTAAGATATAATGGTGTGATCACATACAACATAACTGAATAATATAAAGTCATTAATTCTTTGGCATTTCTCTTTAGCATGAGACAGAGAGAATTAAAATTTACCTGTCATAATTAAATACAATAAAAGAAATATCTGCCTTCAAAGAAAATGAACACAGAGGCCACTGTAGTGTATTCTTCCCTTTTTCTGAGAAATGGTCATGTTATTTTCTCAAGCAAATGAGATAAACACCAATATTATCAAGGGACTATTTTTACAACTAATGGATGACTTTTATTAGCAGTCTTCTCTATATGAGACACTTGAGGTTTAGGATATGTCATTATTACAGAGTGGAAGACAACATTATGAATAATTACAGGCTTCCAATAGCAAAATCCACATTTCACTCAAATAGCTGAAGTATTTATTCAATAAATAATGAATGATATAAACTAAGCAATTGTGGATTTGTGGGTTTTTTTACCTTATAAATATAATTTAGAAGATTCAGAAGATGACAATCAGAGAAGATTAAGGATCTACTGCTACATGAGGCACAATTTCTAGTAAGAATTTTATATATTGTTTTCTGGGACACTTACTCTTCCTGGATACAGAAGACCACTGTCAGGGTATTGTAACTCAATATATACGACTTATCGCCTACCAGAGTGAAAAACAGTATTTTGTAGTTGCTTGTAAAATGAATTTGTCAAAATTTATAAAGAAGAGTTTAGTCCTTTTTTATAGAAAAGCAGTTGTGTTTTATGGTATGTTGAAGCAACCATCTATTTGATACAAAACATGTCAGTTTTATGAAAGGTAAGCTAAAGAACTTAAAGCACTCCATCTAAAAGTATGGAAAGTTTATAAAAGCTGTTATGTTAAAAGAAAAAAAGATATTGGAGCTGCTAATCCAAGAGAAATAAAATACAGAGAGCACTAATTTTGCCTCTTCCCTATCTGAACCTTCTTCACAAGCAAAAAGCCAATAACCTAAGTTTAACTGCCTGCCTAGCTGATGAATTATGTCAAACCTATTTAGTCAACAGATGTCAACAGATTTCAACACATGAACCATGGATCCTTGAGAATCTGTGGACTAATTCTAAGAAGTTTATTAAAACGTACCAAGACAAATATATTCATAGATACTGTACACCAACCAGTGAAGCAAAATTTCTAAATTGGTCTACACCACCAGTTAAACTACACTAATGTCCCAGGAATCAGAATGACTGAAAATTACTGGTGCTTGAACCTGAAGGATCACATAGGATTGTATACATGATGTTTCTACATAGCATTAAAATTAATTTCCCAAAATAACAAATAATAATGTAAATATGTTAGTCTATGTTTTCGATTTCCTGATCTACTGAAAGACAGCTCTAGTGCAATCTTAAAGTATCCTTACAATGCTACCCAAATAAAATGAAAGAGTCAGGTTATCCAAAAGAGTAAAATCTCATCTTAGCTTCCAACATAATGAAATATCAGTGGAGTAAATGACAACTTCCACCTACAACAGACCATGACATCAATATTTCTTAAACCATGAAGCTATTCAGAAACATATTTCTGAATGGTTTGCAGTATTTAAAAGTTTATTTTTAAGCTACTCATGCTAGGTAGTCATTTCTAGTACCTTACAAAAATTGTACTATTATTTCTAATTTAATAATATTAATTATTAAATTCATTTCTCAACACAGGAACACTATCAGCTTTATTGAGGTGCTAAAATAAGAAAAAGCAAGCACATATGAGAGGCAGCTCCCTTGACATAGTTCTGTCATGACCATTTAAAGGCAGGGCAGTGTATATCAGGCCTTTCAGTGAAGTACATCAGATCACACAAGATGCTGAATACCAAATCTTAAGTTTACTATTTTGGCAGAATATGCACTATGCAATACTGGAAGTGCTGTAATTTTCATTAGCAACAGTAAGACTTTAAGAAATCTCCTCATTTCTTATTCAGAGAAAGTTTCTCAGCTGTCATTTACTGAAACACAAACATTATTACAGTTTCACCATCTGACTTTCACTGAAATCCAGTGCTCTATTGTCTTTTCTAGCTGAGCTGTTATTAGTACAAAAAATTATAACAATATGTCCGACCAGACCAGTCACAGACCAAATCCATGCTTCCCCTGAGGTTTAAAACATAGTTGATCCTAAGTCACAATTCTCATCTTTTTCTCTAAGATGATGGCCTCTAATAATAACAACTCATTGTAAGACATTTCCTTAGCCAAGACTGCACAAGAAAATCCAGAGCTGCAAACCAGTGGAGGCTGGAGAAATGTTCTGGGACACCCCCTCTTCAGGCTAGCCCTGTTCTGACACACTTCCCTAAGCACTTTGGCCACTGCCAAAGACTATGCAACAAATTGATTAATCTTTAACCCGGGCTGTTTGTATGTTCTCAGTTCTTTACCGATGCATCCTAGGTTCAGCATCAGTTAGTTAAGGATGATACTTACACAATCTAAACACTGTGTCTTTATGGAGGCCTTTGAAATTCATGGACTGTATCCTATACGAAGAAATGAGCATAGGCCACTTAGAAGATCTACCTCTTCCCATAGTATATGCATAGGCTGTGATTTCTCAAGACCTTCAGGACCTCAGACATTTCTGTTGAGAAGAAGCTGAGGCTTTTTTCACTTCAAGCTGTTTTCAGCATCTGTGCTGCCCAGTGCAGAAAAACATGTCCAGGCAGGGGCTGTGACACTCAGGCACGTTTGTAGCTGATAAGCATCATTACAGTACAGTGCTCTGGACTGTACTCAGGGAAGGATGTAGATGTAAACTATGTCTGTTAAGTAAATTCTGAGGGAGATGTGGATATGAAAACCATATGCAAAAACTGCAAAGGAACTAGCAGGTAGACTTAATTTTGTGAAGATAATTAATGTTGATATATTTAGACTATAACATTAAACACAAAACTGTCTTTAACCTTTTTGCTTTTGTTTTTACTGACAATCCGTTACTGCTTTGATTAGTATTTCCTTCCCTAGATATAGGGATACATGCTCCAGTCAGTAGCCTTTTTACATAGCTGTCTGAAGTCCAGAAAAAAGTTCAACTTCTAGCTACATTTCAAGTGTGTGTATGCCTGCACTTCACTTCCTCAGCACTGACTTCTGCAGCTTGCTATTTGGAGACCTGATCAGTGTGAACCTTCAGTAAGATGGTAAATACAGTATGCATTTAAGTTCTTAACCACTCACATAACTGACTGAAGGTCAAGCCTATTAGACTGGCTTCAATTCACATCAATTATATCCACCATTGAAGGTGATGTAACTATGATTCCAGCTAATTAAGTCTGTAATATTGAGATAGAGTGCTTAATCAGGCACAACATAGGAGAACAAAGTTAGCTCTGTCAATCTTATTCGGAATAATGCACTTTGTCATATAAACAGTGGAACAGCCTAAGATTTTAGATTTGTATTTGGGTGCCTTTTTCTGATAGGCATAGGCAAATGTGTTCTTTTTGTGGTAAAATATCCCTCAATGGCATTCAATAGCATTGCACTAAATATATCCCAATATTGAAAAAGGTAAAGCCTATTTTACATTCTGGAAATGATTGATCACCTGTAAATGAGAAAACCAGAAAAATACCCCTCAAGTAGTATTTTGTTAATAACTGTAAAGAGAGAAGTATCTGTTCAGTCATTCCTAGCAATCAGTGTTAATTTTCACTGTCTTCGCATAGCTGTAGATCATCAGATTCCTGTTAATTTACAGCTATGTTATAAACCTTAATTTAAAACTCTATTGAGATTTTTATTTTAGCACCTGAACAATCATTTGACAACGTGTGAAGTGGCAGAAGAATACTAGTAATCTTGAGACCTAGGTTTTGTGCAAGGGTAAATATTCAAGGTAGAAAAGAAAGGAAAATTCCTAACTAAAGGGATATCCCAACAATGACCCTATCTGAGGGTGGCTGGTCATAACCTTGTCCATGCATGTGGTTATACAGTCCTCATCCATCTTCCTGGTCTCCGGTCACACCATCTGAGAGGCTATAAATGCTGGAGTTTCTAAAAGCTGAGAACAGTTCTTCCTTTCTGGAGAGGACTGGGATAATTCCTGCACTCCTTCTTTGTCCTAAAGCTCAGGAATCAGCTAAGCCAACTAACTGAAGCAATCAGATACAGACTTAGCTCTGCTTGAAATACATGTTAGAGGTGAGCTAGACCACAACACTAACATCTGACATACATGCCTGCCCAGAGTTTCAAAGCTGGACTACACTATTTTAAGTTACAGTTAAAGCTTTTTGACATTGAAGTGGGAACAGTTTGAATTAGGAATCAAACCCAGAAGAAACCTCAATTTAATATTCACTGTACATGTAGTGATAGCAGTTTTAGTCTTTCCAGATGGAACTTCCACTGGTGTAAACCGATTAATACCATTGTCAATATATACAAGTTAAAGATATGATTCTAAAAATCTACAATGCAACAAGATCTTACACAGGAAATTCTACATACTTTTATGTGAAACATCAATAGATTAAGTTTTATATAAAAACTTTTAAGTTAAAATCACTAGAACTAGTGACCTTATTTTCATATAATTTCATGATGTCTGCACAATATTATTAATGTTAAATATTACTAATTCACTAATTTCTAATTGACAAGGCAGAACTCCATACTGTCTTACTCATTTGGGATGTTATTTAGCTGATGCTTAACATGAAGTATCTTCTAAACATAAATGTACTGCTACAGTAGTTAAAGTACAAGGAGTGCAAAACCTCTCTATCAAGCCTTCTATGACAAATTAGCATTCAACCCTTGCCACTAGCAGAGTGCCATTAATTATGCTTAGACAGCACAACAAAGACAACAGGTGCTTGTAGGAGGGTCATACAAGGGCTTCACATGGAACTAAGATGTGATTGTTACGATAGTGCAAAGTAATATACAGGCCAAAGAAAAATGTATTTCTTGAAAATTGTTAATAGTTCTAACCAAGAAAAAATTAGCCAGTATCCCCAAGAATATCATAGGCTTTTCAATTAAATGCAGTAATAAAAAAAAATAAATCTAAGCACAGATGTGCCAAGCTGATTCACCTTGAGGAAATAAAACATTTCATTAAAGATGTTGCAACTTCGTCTTCTTTAGCTGGCTTTAACTGCAATTTTCTTTTATGTATAGAAGAAAGTCTTACACTACAGATAAATAGCAGCTTTTAAGACATATTCTTCCAATCTGAACATGTTACTTAGTGAAGTGGTGAGCAGTAATTATCAGCAAGAAATAGGGGAGGCTTATTTTGTGACTAAATTTGTTAATAAAAATGAAATTATGAATTAGTTCATCTGTCCATCGGACAAGAAAGCTTAAAAAGAGGTTTGATGAATATGGCTGTATTTGTATAGCAGGGGTAGACTCCTCTTCAACAGGCAGAAGAGACACCAGGAATATTATTAACATGTCTACAACTATATTATGTAACTAGAAATACTTGGCGGTCCTTCCCATTTTCATCTGTTCCACTTTACGGTAACAGATTTCTCCTGTTCTACCTGTCTTATGTCCATTGCAGAGACTTCTCTAACTGCTTTCCAAGAGATGTGGTACCAGATCTTTCTTCTGGCAGTTATACAATCTGACTGTGTTGAACGTTCCTGGACACCTAGAAGTAGAGAGAGGAATCTGCACAACAAAAGAGTCTTTGAGGCAGTAAGAGAAACACAGCAACTATCTGCCTATCATACAAACACATTATTTTAAAAGGAAGCTACTTCTTATGCTTGAGCTCCTGTCCTGGCCATTTTCTACAACTGGGATGGAACACAGCTCAAATAACACAAAATGCTTTAAACGTGAGTCTGTCATCTGTTGTACAGACAGTACGACAGCTGTTCTGTTGTAAAATGAAAAAGCAACTTCTCTCTTGCATCCCATTAACAGCCATGCATAGGTCATGATTACCCTGGTGATACTGAGTCATGAAATCAATCTATATGATGGTATCTAGCAGTGGAGAATAATTCTGAACAACCAACTACACCTTTGTAATAAAAGCCAAGTTGAACTTGGAATAGCCAAGATTATGTGTTTTGTGGCTCTACTTTATTAGTCCTCTGCGAGAAGAAAAAGGAAGAGATAATAGGTCAAGAATTTTCTTTCCCCTGGTGACCCACACAAAAGACTATCCCTGTCACCTCCACCTCTGACACCATGGGCGCAGGCCAACTTCATCTTAACTAAAGAATAAGAGTGCCTCCTTGATTTCCTAAGCAGTGAGACTGGCTATTACAATAGCACCAACTGGTTTTATTGGGTTTGTGTTGCAAGGTTTTGGTGGCAGGGGGGCTACAGGGGTGGATTCTGTAAGCAGCTGCTAGAAGCTTCCCCTATGTCCAATAGAGCCAATGCCAGCTGGCTCCAGGACAGACCTGCTGCTGGCCAAGGTCAAGCCAATCAGCAACGGTGGTAGCGCCTCTGTGATAACGTATTTAAGAACAGGGAAAAAAAAAAAACCTGCTCCAGAGAAAACTGCAGCTGGAGAGAGGAGTGAGAACATGTGAGAGAAACAACTATGCAGACACCGAGGTCGGTGAAGAAGGAGGGGAAGGTGCGGGAACAGATATTCCCCTGCAGCCCATGGTGAAGACCATGGTGAGGCAGGCTGTTCCCCTGCCTGTTAACAGTGAAGATATCCAGCTGCAGCCCATGGAGGACTCCATGCCAGAGCAGGCGGATGTACCCGAAAGAAGTTGTGACCCTGTGGGAAGCCCATGCTGCAGCAGGTTCCTGGCAGGACCTGTGGACCCCTGCAAAGAGGAGCCCATGCTGGAGCAGGTTTGCTGGCAGGACTTGTGACCCCATGGGAGACCCATGCGGGAGCTGTCTGTTCCTGAAGGACTGCATCCCATGGAAAGAACCCACGCTGGAGCAGTTCATGAAGAACTGTAGCCTGTGGGAAGGACTCATGCTGGAGAAGTTTGTGGAGAACTGTCTCCCATGGGAGAGACCCCACACTGGCACAAAGGAAGAGTGTGAGGAGTCCTCCCCTTAAGGAGGAAGAAGCAGCAGAGACAATGTGTGATGATTTTTTAAAAAAAAGTTGTCGTGGAACAAGTATTGAATAGTCCTTAAAACTTTCCTCCTCTATATACAGATTAACATATTTAAAATTGTAAGTCTGCTGCCCTCCTCCAAGCAAACCACTTCTAAAATCATTAATATTAAAGTATGAAATACAGTTGAGCTGATATTTCAGCAGATAACTCAATTTTTAGAAATCATATACTTGTCCTAGTTTACATAAGCTTCTAAGATTTAACAAAAGCATTATACCTTTCTTCAAGTTTCGGGGGACACCTGAGATGGGAGAGCCACCAAAAAGAACTGCAAGTCTATCACATGAAAAAGTAGAGAGATCGTTACAAAGGATCCCTTAAGGTCTGGCAGACCCCTGTTCACTTGGAATCTTATTAATTCTGTGAATAAACAAGTGATACAGGCCACAACAATGGAAATCAAAGGAGCTGTGATGGTAGCAATAGAAAACATGGACTTGAGGAGTAGATGATGTGACCCAAGGTTCATATTATGTGGTAGCCTTCTTCTGAAGTACTTTATCATACGGTACAATCCTGCTTTCTAAAAGGTTTCTAAAGGTTCCTGTGTTTTTAAAAAAAAAGAACGCAAGCAAACCACCACATATCCCTAGATATTTCTATGATTTATCTACTATACTATAAAATTTGTTGCTCCAGGCATTTAAAATAACCATGATGAAGTCATGATCAATATATATCTTTTCATCTTTCACGTCTGTATTCATATTAAACTTCTATTTTTATGCAGTGATAATGATCCCCAAAGCATTATTTTTTACTGAACTATTAAGATATTTTTTAAAAATCAAGACACAACATATATCATAGAAGATCCATAAAAAACTATTTAGGATTTCGCTCTCTTTCACTGGGATAGTAAATGGCAACTAGTTCTGCTAGCAGAGCAAAAGATGTGCAAGTTTAACTGACTATATACTATTCAATTCCTACAGAAGAGAAGTGAAAAACAACATCAACATTTATAAACCAGGGCCTGTACACAGAAAAAGAGCAATGCTGTTTGCAAGGACTACAGCGGCTACATAAACTACTTTTTGGCTGCTTATATTTTTGTTATATCTCTCGTATTTCTACGACCTATGATCATACTCGTAATTCTTTCAAATTTTTGAAGCAGGAATACAAAAAGAAACCCTTCACATTGGCCTTAGTATCAGAGACATAGGAAGGAAGGGAAGAATAATGTCCTCTTCGCTTGAATATCTCTCATTTAGTCTTGACTGGAAAGCACTTGAACCCTTGAATACTTAAGTCAATCCTCTTCATATCAAACAGCCTTCATCTTCTCAATCAAAAAAAGCAAAGATAAATAATACTTATTAGCCTCCCAGAGGTATTTTGAGACCAGCTGGTTAACCCTTACATAATGTGTTAATAATTAATGTACTGTTACATGTTCACTTACTATGTATAATCACCACCTACATTAGAGGAGGTTTGTCCACTGGCAAAATAGAATTATTTCTATGTTTAATGGAAGGTTAAATGAAAGCAAGAAAATGCATAAACAGCTATTTCATATATGATATATAGAATATGAGAATTTAAAATAACTGATAAAGATTTGGATTGCAACTCAGTGATTCTCCTCCACTTATTTCATTTTAATCCACTTTTAAAGCACATCCTACAAGAAAGGAAGCTCTTACTCCTGTGGGAGATAAGAGTAAGAGCAAAAATGGAACAGATTCTGGAAACATTAAAATTAATCATGTCTGAGAAATCATTATAGTTATAAACCTTGAGCCTGACAGTTTTAATTCAAGGCTTACAAAAACTGAGAAACAGTTAAATAAACTGAAGGACCAGATGGTCTCAGCCTTTAGGGAATTCACTACAGACAGATAAATTGGGAAACAAGAGTCAACAGTCAAACTAAGATATTCTGAAGCGTTTTGAAGGGTCTGTGTTCTGATGAAAAACTTGAGAAGATTATTTTTCTAGAGAAAAACAAAAAATAAACAGTATTCCTGAAGATTGTTTTTGTAAGAGATTTTTCAACACTTACATTCCAAAAGTTTGAGATTTGGTATCTCTATGCCCAAGTTCAGAACCCTGAAATGAGTTATTTTCACAAGAACAGGCATCAAAACTTACATTTGTCAAAGAAGGAGGAAGATTTCCTCCCTCTTTGGTTGGATTTGTAACTTTAACTTGTTTGATAAATAACTCAAAGTGACTAATGACCATAGTGTCAAGTAAGAAGATTGAAATATTTAAGATTTAAATTAATTCCAGTATATTATTTCATTAAGTTCAGTAGCTACAGTGAAGGACAAGCATAAGAATTAATTTTAATTACCCCAAACTCTTTAGCCTTGTAAGGGAAATTTGTATATTACTTTCCCTCTCCTACTTACTTTCCAGTTGGATTTTAAAAAAAAAGAAAAAAGAGAAAAAAGAAAAGAAAAACTGTCACATCTGTATTTACTTCACGGTTGTGTTCTCACTGCAGAAAAGCGCCATATTCCACTGAAATTGTTCAGGTTGTATAATGATAGGGAAAGTTAAGATTATAAAAAAAATCTAACTTCCTTGGTAAATATGACTGTTACCACTATCTTTTAGGAAAAAAACATTTACATTTATTTTCAAAAGTAGCTGAAAATAATTTAAAATTATCAAATTCTACTTTTTTTATTCTGAAAAGGATATTCTGATAACAATGTGGCATTAATTTAAATTTTGTATGTCAGTGCACTTTGAGCTTTAAAATAAATTCTTTCTAGAGTCTAGAGCTTCAAGTAAGAAGGGGACTTGCAGAGTGTAAGTAGCTATTCTGGCATATCCCCCTCTTTGCAGGGGAGTGGAAGTTGCAGAGAGAGACAGCTTCTTTCAGTATTTGTCTGCTAGAAATGGAATTATTCAGGAATTTTCATGTTTATGCTACCAGATTGAATCTAGCTTTAAAAGTAGCAGTCAAATATCTTAATCACCTAGCTTGTTCAATGAATGTTCCATATAAAATTACTTACATGTTTTCTCACGTTTTTATTCTTACTATTCATTTGTCCATACAGAAATAAAACATTATCACAATTGGATCTGGCAACCATACTGCCACTCTTGTCAGAAAAAAACAAGGATTAAACAGATATGAAGACGGAATTACATTTCAGTCTCTAGGAGGCTCTCTTTAGGTCAAAACTCAAGCATTTTGGTGACAGTATTAGGAAATACATACTGTCTAGGAGCTTGCCTGTGGGCTTGTCTGTTGTTCCTTACGTATGCAAATGATTTCACTTTCTAGGACTTCAGTTGTGATAAACATCTCTGCAGTTGAAATGTAACAACATAAAACTTCGGTTTCTTTCAACTTTGTGCTGCTTTTGGTTGGAGTAGAGTTAATTTTCTTAGTAGCAGCTAGTATGGGGCTATGTTTTGGATCTGTGCTGGAAACAATGTTGCTAATGTTACTGTTGAGCAGAGTCAAGGTCTTTTCTGTTTCTTACCCCACCCCACCAGCAAGTAGGCTGGAGGTGCACTGAGAGGGGACACAGCTGGGACAATCGACCCCAACTGACCAAAGCAATATTCCACACCACATGACATCATGCTCAGCACATAAAGTGAGGGGGAAGAAGGAGGAAGCGGGGGAACATTCGGAGTGATATTTGTCTTCCCAAGTAACCGTTACGCATGATGGAGCCCTGCTTTCCTGGAGATGGCTGAACACCTGTCTGCTGAGGGAAGTAGTTAATGAATTCCTTGTTCTGCTTTGCTTGTGCATAGAGCTTTTGCTTTACCTGTTAAAGTGTCTCCATTTCAACCCATGAGTTTTCTCATTTTTACTCTTCTGATTATCTCCCCCATCCCACCAGGGGGGAGTGAGCGAGCACCTGTGCGGTGCTTAGTTGCCGGCCAGGGTTAAACCATGACAAACTGGCACAGATAATTACAGGCAAACGGAATGTCTTTCAAGTCATTATAATCTGAGAAAATTATGGGAGACTGGCAAAATTACGCTACATTTTCCTGATTAAAAAAAAAGAGAGCAATTTAGTTCAGATGTCTAAGACAGGTCACTAATGATGGATAATGCATCAGTGACTCATTAAAAAAAATCAGCTTTTTTTAGCAAATGTAGACTCATCACTAAACTCTGATAACATCATTCTCAATAATAAAAATCAGTCAACAAGAATATCCACACAGTTTTGCTTCTAAATGATACAGACTGAAACAAATTCTAATAAATTCTTCTGTCTCTGTTGAGAGGCAAACAAAACAATCTGTGTATTGAAACTTTCATTATGTCTTCTGACTTGTAAAACTGTAGAAGAAAAGTCAGCTAGTACTAGAGTTAGTATTTTAATTTGTCAATCGGATTTACCTGAAAGAGATTAGGATAATAAATTCTGCTATATATGTGATCATATTGTCCAGACTCCTCCTTTGGTATGACTGCTGTATTTAGCTTCCAACAGTTCAGCAAAGCAGGTTATTTTCTGTTACATGGAATTGGTTGGTAGGTTGGTTTGTTTTTGAAAACGGTGTCCAACAGCTCAAAATTCAGAAAAGTATCACAAGCAAGGAAGATGATTTCTGGTTAGTGAAACACAGGATAAGAAAGATAGAGTTTGGGAGGAGGCTCTATGAGTTGAAATAATTCTTTCAACTATCAGCAAGAACTGACTAAGAAACAGGCAAGGAGTAAGAATTCCTGCTAATTCAGCAGAGTTAGAGAAGTGTAGAAAGCAGTTTCCTCTTAAAGGGAGCCATTCTATTGTGTGGTTTGTGACCAGTAAGAGGAATAAGAAGTCAGAAAATAAAACTAAAGTATTAGAAGACTCACCCCAGTGATGGCCTGAGAAGTGGCACACAAGGGTGGCACACAAGCCCAATGGGTTCACCATCAAGAAAGATTATCTACACGTTCTGGAAGACATTAAAAATCAAAATAAAAGTACCTAACAGTTTATTTCAAAACTGGTGAAAAATTTGACCGGTTAGTAAGTAGGACAGATAATACTGAAATTCAAACACAGAAAGAAGAGAATGGCCTGAAACTGACTGCTAAAGAGTATTCATGGCTTTTCTAAAAAAATCAACAACTGCCAACCAAAATCCCAAGCCCTGCAAACAAGATTAAAATTATATTAACAAAAGTCAAAATGCAGGAAATCCAAGTTAGGATAAATTTTTATTCTTTAATTTTTCTGTTGGCCAAATGCAGATGCTCCAAAAGATCTAGAGCAGCCCCTCACTATTCTCTGTTTTGGTTTTTTTTTTTAGGTTGTTTTTTTGTTTGTTTGTTTGGGTTTTGGTTTTGTTGTGGAGTTTTTTTAAAAAAGAATTTACCAGTAAGGTCATCTGTACTGAAAGGGAATTCAACAGCACTAGTGAGGTCACTCGGGTTCAGTATTGGCCCCACAGATTACAAAACTAATAAGATTTAATTTAAATCTCTGGAAGAGACTTTTCACCAAGAATCTCTCTCACACATACACACGCATATATATATATGTAGGTATACACATTCTATAAAAAAAAAATCTAAATCATTCTACTAATGAAATTTTTTTCACTGCTTTCTCCTGTTTAGTATGACAGTAGGCAGACAAGCACTACTCAGTTTCCAGTCCTTATGTCGCTCCTTCTCACTAGTAATGTCTACAAGTCTGTCTCTCCTAGAGGGAGACTGAAACGGTATCTCTTCCCGCCCCCTGCCTTGCCTGACAAGTAAATACATGCTGCTATAAGATGCTGAGAAAAAAAAATTGCATGTGCATTGAAGCACTTAGAAAAAATGGTCCCCAAAATTTATAAACCACTTTTATTTTCAGACTTTCACATCAAATAGATTTTGATAAAACAGACTAATTATTTTTGCTTTTCTCTTGACTTAAGTCAAGACAGAAGTTTGAATTTTAGTATATTAGGACAGATAAGTAACTGCTGGCTCCTTCTTCTCTTATCCCAGTATGTTACTCACGACTTCTTTATATATTATGGTAAACCACAAAGTATTGAAAAGCAAATTTGTTTCAAGTGTTTGAAAACATATGGAATTAATCTAAACGTGGAAGAAAGTGCAGCAGTAAAATGTCCTGCTCTGTGAGATTGCTAGCTGCTCACCATGTGGAAGCAGGGAGGGCATAATATAATTTGCATTATGTAAATATTTTACATTAAATTTATGCCAACTACAACAATAAGGAAAATTCTTTACATAAAACTTAAGATAAACTATTTTTTTTTTCTGTGAACAGACTTCAATTTTATTTGCATATCAATTATTCACCCCTTACAAAAGTAACACTTTCGACGCATCATTTATGGGCTAACTACTGCATGCATATTTTAATACTTTCAACTTTTACTTTGTTAGTGCAAACTAATTTTCTGTTAGTAGTCTTGAAAACAGCTATCTGATATCAGACAGGCCTAAACCATGTATAGATGCATATGATTTCACAATAATAGACCTGCTCATGCTGTCCATGGATTCTTAATATGAAAAGGAAAGTAGATATTTCTAGAGACAAAAGGCAGTGATAAATATCTTGCTTCATATAAAAATGAGGGTATCTAAACCTCAGATTTATTTCTCTGATAACAGTTAGTAGGCTTTAAGAAAGGTTATATTTTACTTTCTAACATGATTTTGTCCATCATTTGGCCTTACTGATACTAAATCTCTTTGATCCTGATAAGGTCAGCACAGAATGCATCAGCTGCACCAAGTAAATATTAATTTCGGCCTTTCCACCTAAATTTGGTCTAGTGAACATTTCAGAAAAAGAAGAAAAAGTCAGACTACTTCTAACAAGATTAATGACACAACACACCTCTATTTTCTACGACCTGCAGTGGTAAGAAAAGCAGAAAGCACCAGCATAGAGTTATTGCTTGCTCTTCATGCTAGCGCCAACAATGCAAACAAACCAAGAGCAGGCACTGGTGGGCACACCTTCCTTAATTGCAGTGCTTTTAAGAAAAGGATTTGTGGTTTATAATGTTGGTAATATGAGTCATTTTTCTCCACACATTACCAGTAATCAGGAAAATAAAAGGTTTAATATTTCTCTTTAGCTGACTCGCATGAATATCTAACAATTGAAAATTGTTACCCCGATACAAGCTAACCTTTGTCAAAGAAAAGCAGAAAAATATGCAAGTGCTGCTTAATATAATTTACCACAACTCCATTGAATTGTTATATATAATCAGAGATCAAAAAACCTATAGCAAGACTAGTAAATGACAAAAAAAGCGCAAGCTATTCTGTTTAAATATACAAATGTGGGAGATACGACCTGTAGAATGACTGGACAGATGTTTTTCAACAGCTGTACAATATGTGAATCCTTGTAATCTGTTGGTCAGTTCTTGCTAGTGCCTCCAGAGGGCTTTTACGATTATTTTCTAGTAAACTATGCACAGTAAATGCACTGTGAATGTGCACATCTTTTATTCTATTTCATTACAATAACACATTTATTTTAATTTATTTGTATATTTAGGGCCGAAGCATGCTGTTATTAAAAAACTCTGAAATATAATGAATAAAGTTTTATTCAGCTTCTCTTGTATCAGTGGTAGTAGTTATTTTAATTTAGGTATTTATAAAACTTAATGGAGCAGTTGCTGAGCTATTTTTACATGGTTTAGGTTGCACATGCTTAAATAATACAAAAAGAATCTACAGCAATTCAACAATAAAAAGAACTTCTGGCTCAACGTGTACTATGTATCACATTTTTCCTATTACCTAATATAGTTGTTTTCTAATTATCTGCCTAGTTGTTATTGAGATGGTCCTCAAGGAGTCTGTCTAATGATTAATTGAATTTCTTTAATTTGGAGGAAAATTGTGCTTTCACAACAAAAACGCTAGTGATGCAAAAGTAAACAAACGAATACTAAACACATGAATTTAAGGCTGTTTAGCTAACATTGTACATAATACAGGTGTAATGTTTTGGCTGGTTTTCCAAGTTTGCTGCAAATATTTCAATGCAAGCTAAAGAATTTTCTTTACTTGCGAAGTCTGAAAGTCTTATCTAAACATTGTTATGTTGGTTGAACTGTTGGAAGATCATAGAAAAAAGACAGAGCTTTCTCAAAAGAGAACTGAGGAAAGATGTAAGGGGTAAAATTTACAATAATTTTCATTGTTCATTAGAATTTTTATCTCTGTCAAAATTCATGCTCCCTTTTTTTTTCTGCAATCATGAAAGCTAAAGTCAATTGCACATAATTTAATGTTATTGGTGGTATTTAATTTTTTAATACTTTTATTATTGAAATCTGTTTGCATATGGCTCCTACCTCTCAAATTCTCCCATAACATCTGGAAATACTATTTTTGATCCATTGAAGTCCTTCCCATGATTTTCCTGGTAAGGTGTATTACTGGTATACAGCAATAACCACAATTTCCTCTTTTTTTTACCATTATACTAGACATGCATGATTTCTCATAATACTGAGGCCACGGGTCAATCTTTATATAAAATTACTGGAACAGTATCAGTAGGTTAAACTCTTAACTATTTTGCTAAAAGGAGATTGTACCATGCCACTCTCACAGACTTCTTGAATCAGAATGACATCCTATTTCCCTGAAAACATTGAGAATCCCTGCTGTTCATTACAAGTCAGACTTTAACCTGAAACTGTATTTTAAGAAACCTTATTAAACTAAGCTTAATTTTTTGACAGATAACCTAGGCAGCTGGTAAAATCCTCCTCCCTTTTTCACAATGATGCATGTCACTTGCCAAAAAAATTCAGTTGTGTCTCCATTACTCCAAGTTTATCACATATTTACCAGAAGTAAAAATGCACTTATCCTCTTGAAGCAAGAAATTTCCCTTTTGCCCTCCAAGGAGCAGTAGTTTTTATCTCTGCATCAATCTGTTTTCAAAGCACTTGACAAAAACAGTTAAAACTTACACCTTTTTTTACATGCAGTATCCAGGGTGTGTACAATTTAAAAAGTATAGATATGTTGCTGAGTAGAATACTAATAAAGACACTGTTGTGTCCAGAACTAATTTGCTTCTTTTTCTCAAAGTTACAGGTAATCTCTTGTTACGCTTGACCTGTATGCTTTCAACATTTTAATAACCTTGTCAACGTTATATTGACCTTTGGCAATATCTTATATTGGGCTGTGACAAGGAACTCATGACAAGATTTGGTCCCTAATGATGTGAATTAAGTTTTCATTGCATTAAAAGACAAATAATAGTATCAGTACTAAGTATAATGCAGGCTTCTCTAATTCCTGTCTTTTGAAAATTAAGATCAGAATCACGAGACAGAGCAACATATTCAGTCACCTGAGAAACCTTTGTTGACTTCTTTGAAGTCAAAGAAAAACATTGAAGTGTTGGGCCAATAAATTTGTCCAAAAACTTCCCCACAAATTTGTTTGCTAATAGTTTCATCAAGTAGGTGCATAAGCTGCCATTATTATTGCTGTGACAAACGTAATTTGGAAAATTTGTAAGAAACCTTGTCTAAAGTGAGAGATGTAAACATTACCATCAATAGTCATAAAGGTTTAAAATTCTAGATACATCTGGATAAAGATACCCAGAAAGAAGTCATGTCCATCAGTTATCATATTTAATTAGGTTTATCTCAGTTACTCGGTAATGGAGAGTGGTTGCAAAGAGCAGTGGGTATATGAAACCCCTGTGTCTAAGAACCAAAACTTGGAGCTTCAGTAAACGTGGGGTTAACTGTCACATTTGGCGCCTAAATTGTTGTGGTTTTTTGTGGGGTTTTTTTGTTTGTTTGTTTTTTTAAGAGAGACCTACCTGTTCTCAGTCATTTTATTTGAGGAGCTCAGGGAAATGGTTAGGTGACATGAAGAGTCCTCAGCAGAGATTTACACAGATGCAACTGTGTATAACCTTGTTGCTGTCGCTACCATCCCTCGTCAAGGTAAGAGCCTCTGCTCTGTTAAGACGAGTCTTCATGTTCATAAATGTTTTTCTAACAATTACATTGTTTTATTTTGATTGCGGGCCAAGTAAACACTTAATACAAGAAAAAATCCAAACAGCCTTTTTTTTTTACCCAGCAGTCATCTTTTTAATTTACTAAATACAGTCATGATATACAGTCTGCCTACTATTTTGCATAGTATTATATTTACCTCAGAGATTCATGGGAAGAATTTTCAAACAACTACAACTTATTGAAGCAATTCAGCAAAAGTTTTTACATTTATCATGTCTAAAATTCCTGTTGGAATTTTTTAGATTTTAATTGAAAAATCCCACATACAAAACAATTTTAACCCTGGGGAATCACAACTATCAATATTTATAGTTACTAAAAATATAATTCTTTTACCAAACTTCCAGTTTGTATTACGAAAAAATAGCAGACAAACCCTATAATATAGATCTTTCAAATAATTCTCTGCCTAAGGGAGCCATGCAACACTCAATAGATGACATTCTGTCTTTATATGATAATAAAGCATCAATTTCTTGAAAATTTCTGCACTGTAAAAATGGAAATGTGTATTCAGCCCTTACCAGGGCCATCTTTATCATGAGCCTTTCTGCCTGTTACAGAATGGCAGTCACCTTATCTGCAGAGCATAAGCATAAGCATCACAAGTAGCTGAAGGGCAAGATATGCCTGACAGATTCTTTTGCCAAGAGAAGAGAAAGAAAAAAATTCAAAATGAGCCTTAAATAACTAAAGATTAGTTTAAGTGATAAGCAGTGCATTAGTACATTATTGGAAAAAGAAACAAATTACCCGATTAGTTTCTAATGCATTGCCTTCCTCTAGAGAAAACAGAATCAATGGAAAAATAAATCTTTTTTTAAAAGGACATAATAAACATAGTAAGAGAAAGAGAAATAAAAACGTCACAAAAGCGACTGAAGAAGTAGTGAAAGTGAAATGGGTGAAAACAGTTCTGATTATCGTAATTTGAAGCAATTATTCTAGATTTGCTCAATCAATAAGCAAATTCCTCATGGCCAAGATTTTAGAAGGTCTAATTCAAGCACTAAGGAATTTCCAGGTAAGGATAAAAAAATAGCAACAGATGATTTTTTAAAAAGACTAATTCTTCAAAACATTGTAAGGAGTAGAATCTAAAAAAAGAAAGAGGATGGCATTGTGACTTGATGTCAGAGCACATGGATTTCACAGAGTAGCTGGTCTTAAAACAAATTGTAACTCCTCCATACAGGATTCTTCTCTTATTATAGATATGTGGGTATCAAATGCTCTAGGAAGTCAATCAGGAAAATGGCCTGTCCACAGTATGGCAATAATCACTGAAGCAGGCTTTACTACTGTAATGCACCTGCACTTTGCCATGGATTGGATAACAGGTACAGATCTGATGGATTCACTACTCTAACTCTCTTCCTACTCTGCAAGTCTCACAACCTGTAGGAATACAACGAATTCCAACAAGTTTATCTGAATACAGTTAGATATGATGAATCTGAAAACAGAGACACTCCTTTCAAACAGTATGAGATTTACGCCTCTTTATGAAACATAGCCACATAGCCAGCAAAGCTTTCTGTGATTAGGCAGGAAAGAACAGGATTTACTCCAACAAATAGTAGCCTAACTGAAGGAGCTCTAAGCATTTATCTTGCTGCTTAAGAGTTATAAGGTGCTTGTACCACAAAATAAGTACTTAAGATCCATACCATAGGAAAGTATAAACAGATATAAGATGACAAAAGCAGCTGGATATCTTGACATGTGCTCTTAGCAGCTTTACAAAAATTTTCTGTACATCAGGCTCCTCATTGATAAGTTTTCCTTCATTCAGCTCTAGTCTTACATGGTTGTTTACTCTAGAGGGATAAAATCTGAGGAATTAATATGTATTTTTATTAAAGTGTATGCTATGCTCTGCTTGGGTTGACTACCCAACTCTGTTATGAGACTTAACTCCAGTAAATTTATACTTACTGTATTTTCATTTTATTACTGTTAATAGATCATAAAAAAATACCTGAATAATTTCTTCTATCCTTTCATTTTTTTTTTAATGTTAAATTTATTTTTCTTTAAAGGTGCAAGATAATTACTAAGAAAACTACTATTATGTAACAGTATGAAACTGTTGATAAAGACATCTTAAAGATATTATGGTCAAGCAAATCAGCCTGAGTATGCATTTAGACTCTGAAACCATCGAAACATAGTGTTTTGCAAACGTCCATTTCAGCCGTTAACATAGCTTTTAGAGTTATACAGATGCCACGTGATAAAAAGCATACAATGTTTTTCAGTTTGTAGTTCCACAGTTAAAATTATCTACTTTATTTCTTACTGTGATAATGAGAGGTCAGTCAATCCTCCTGCATGGCTTAACAGAAGAAAATACTCAACCAGAATGCAACTACAAGGTGAAATGGATAAAAAGGGACAGGAAAAAAAAAGTTGTTCTACATAGCAGAAATATTATAGAATGAGCCTCTTACACTCCACAGGAAAATTTTTGGGAAAAATCTGGAGAGCATACATGTGTTGAGAATATGTGCAAGGGATGATAAAGAAAAGATTGAACAAGTTATTAAAAGTCTTAATTTAAAGTAAATGAATAAATTATACTTAGACATTTCAGTTGATACTTTCCTTCACAACTAAGTGGCCTTAATTCAATTTAGCTGAATTCATTTCCAAATTAATTCAATTCAGTTGAACAGAATTAAAGTTACTTTGATTCTGGATAAGGATGCCCACTTAGGATTTCACTTAAACACTTTCAAAATTAATTCAGATTAATTTTCCCTAATATCTGCATGTAGACAAAACTCCGAGCAAAAAGGGAAATGAAGAAATGACACATAAAGTGCCACTGGAAACTATTATTTCTAAAATAATCTCTTTAGCAACTTAGAACTCATTATTTTTAATGTAATTTTATGCATTATTTCAATTTTGATGCATTATTTCAATATCTGCTTATTGAAACCTACAGAGGAGATAAAGCTTGTGCTTTCTCAATCCCTTTCAACTGTTAAGTAAAATGGAGTTGGTACTAATATTTCTTTGCAAATCAGTGTGGTATGCTCTCACAACAGCACAAGAGAATGTTCAAGCAAAGTTAATGACACATGAGAAAAAGAGTTGAAAAAGAGTTCTAGTGCTAGAAAAGTTTTCGTACACTTTTTTCTTCTTCATAGTTGTGTGAAGACATCACTATAGCTGTACGTGAAATCTGTAGCCTGTTCCCTTCTTGCACTGATATTTAATTTAGTGTCCTAAAGTTGTGAACCTCACTCCTGTACTTGTTCACTGAGCAGAATAAACATCTCCTCCCTGACTCTTCACGTTATATAACAACTTCACATGACACATCTGCACATCTTGCCTACAGAAGATGTATTTCATTTTTTGATTCTCCTACCCATAGGCCAGTTGCAGAAGATCCATTTCATTTAAAAAAAGTTTATCCTCAGATTCTAATAATTATTAAAAACTTCCATTATATGAACTGAAATATAAGGTTGTAACAATTGTACTGTTGTACCACTTTCAAGGATACTGAAAAAAATCAGCAAATGCATGATAGCTTGTATCAACTGTATACATGTTCCTGAAAATGGAAGGGATATTGGAAGAAAATCATCATCTAGATACCTTACTCTTGCTAGTGGTAATAGTGTTTTACAAGAAGTAGGATTGCCAGGGCATGTCCACTATGTAAGCAACTACTACTAGCATAACCCTGAGCAAATACATTACCATCTACCAAGGATGAGCGAATATTTAGGAGAAGCAACTAGTTACCAGCTCATGCTTACTGAATACTTACTGAACTATCTTACTTTCACTGATGATTTAAACTTGACATATTAAAGCATCCCTGAGCCTAATGCTAAGAGATAACCTTTTAGAATTTTAATAATTAAGATATAAAATTATGCCCTAGTCACTTTATGTTTGGTTTTGGGTTTGTTTTTTGGTTCTTGTTTTAAAGTGATGACAAACTGGGTAAGATATTTCCAGGAATTTACAGGTCATTAGCCAAAGTAAACATAAGACTCCTTTTTCAATGCGGTGATTCCATTGGGATTATACAATAGTAAATCAGGCCCAAATAGTCACAGCAGTAGGTTTCCTGAGTATTTATTGCGGACAGTCAGCTATCCATAGATTTTAACATTCACTGCTAGTTTTCAATCATGTCTAGAGTGATGTTTCACACTTTAATGAATCACCAAGGAACAAAACACTGGGAACCACTGTAGCAAAAGGTACCCAGTGAGTCTGATCCTCTTTGAAAGTTCTCTCCTTAAAGAAAAGCTAACAATTGCACTGTGGAGGAAAACTTAATGCTGACGCTTGCTTCTGCAATTTCATTTGATTTGTTATTTCACAGAATAAAGCTAAACTCTAAAGGTTAAGATGTGCTTTATTTCAAATACACTACATATATTTTGACATATACTTCCATTAGACATTGACTTACTACAGACTTCACTTACATCAGACATGAAATTTCTGAAAAGGAAAGATTAAAATATAGATGCCAAATCAATCAAGTACATTGAAAGCCCACAAAGACTGAAAACCATTGTTCTGGTGAACAGGATCTGTTAATAAACCAGTATGGAATGCATACGTAATCCTATTTTATGTGGAAATTCAGAAGGTACACATTTATATGATCAGTACTACTTCAATAGTATATTTCTGATGTTCTGTGGCATTTCTGGAGATGACTGCTGTCATCAGAAGTGCAGTGATAAAGGTTGAAGAAACACAACATAGCTTGTTCAGTTCAATGAGTCTGATAATTATATGCAACTTTGATAGACTATATTTAGTAAGAGTTTCAAATCTATTAGACACTTTACACAGTACTGATCAAAGTGAGCTTATGAATTACGGGAGGCTTTCTGTAATATAATGTCACAGAAATATGATTTATTTATTTATTTATTTTAAGTGTCAAGTCCTAAGCTTACTCTTTCTTTCAGAGTAGCAGCATATGCTGGTCAGTGAAGCATATATTACACAGCTGTTACATCTACTGTATGACCTGTACATATTGAATTAGCCATTGTGTTTTTCAATTCTGGTTCATCAGACTTTGGATCTGATGGGCTTTAATCTAAATTTGGAAAAAAAAAAACCCAACAATTCAGTGTTATCTTGTTTATCTATAATACATAGCCTCCAGCCTATTTAGATCTAAAACAATTGGCCATTTTTTATTATTTTAAACAGTAACACAGGATGTATGAAAATATTCAGTACAAGGATTAATGGCAGAAAACCTCCAGGACTGCAGTTTGATAGTGTATGAATACATATTTCATAGAATCATAGAATGGCATAGGCTAGAAGGGACCTCAGAGATCATCTAATCCAACCTCCCTGTCATGGGCAGTGATGCCTCTCAACTAGACCAGGCTACTCAAGGTTCCGTCCAACCTGGCCTTGAATAATTGTATGCACACAGACAGGATGTTAACAGATGTGACCTTTTTAACAATCATCATCACTCCTGTTCTCAGATTTTTACATTTGCATTCATGACACATTAAGAAAGAGAGCTTATTTTTACATCTAAGAACATATATTATATAATCTAGTAAATAAATAAAAACAAGTGACATACTTAAGACCTAATCTATTAAGATGTCTCAAAACTTCAAATTGTTTTTTTTCCAAAGAAGGAAACAATTTCCTGTATTGATAATCTTCTCAGTACTGTCTGTTGTTGAGAAATCCTTAAGGCATATAAAGATGGATATAAAAGAGAAGTACCACTGCATATCGTTTTCTCTATATATTTTTCTCCCGAAGCATCTAGTGTATTAGACTCCTACTAGAGGCAGGAAACAAGGCTAAACTGAGCTTCGGACTGACCTTTTGTGGCTCCACTTATATCTCTAAATTCATCACTTTTCACTAACATTTGAAAGAACATTAGATTCAAGTTTTTTTTACTGAAGTACTGAATCTTTCTAGCTAATATTTCTAGCTAAGTACAACTGTAACTTCTGAATAGTGTATTTTAAAATTACTTTTTAGTAACTCACTGATACCAACAGAAGAAAGATTTACAAGGCCTGGATGAAGAGTCATTTAAAACCATTTGTTTTTCCTCAAGTTTATTAAGGAAATCTAATTGTCTGTATTTCATTATGCAGTTCTCTCAGAAACAAAGCAAAGCTGCATATGAGTTTCATTCCCTCAAAAGGATAGTGAAGCAAATTAATTCACTTAGAATGACTGCTTGTATATGAAGTTATACAATGAATATCTATTTAGAATTCCTTTCTCCATAAAACAGAGCATAAGTGCTTCATTAAAACTAATCTGGCACTAAAAGCAGTAAGTTCCTTCACTGAAGATTTGGAAATTCAGTTAATACCTGTAAGTTGCTTCATTGGCAGTTTGAGAGTACAATAACAATAATTTAGAATAATGAATTAATTCTTATGTAGAACTATGGAATTTTGAAGATGTAAGTTTTATAACTCACAGTCAGGAAGTTATGCTATGATCACATCTTCATTTTTCAGGTCTGTATGTACTATGTTAAATAACAGTTCAACTGATTTACAACCTTTCCCTGACATATTTAATTTATATTATGCCAACCATACATAAATCAATAATGCAGAGTTCCCAGTATGAACATGAATCAGCAAAGCAACATTCAATTAGTTAAAAATCAATTTCCCATTGAGATGGGCTCAAGAAATAGTATGCACATCTTTGTGAGATGCCCAGTGACACAGTAATCATGCACTCTTACATTCTACTTTACAAGTGTAACACATGGCATTCAGTCTAAAATGGCAGACAAGAACAAAGAATTACAATCTCAGTCAACTCTCCTAATAACACAAGTCTTGTCATAAAGTTTTCTGTGTATTTAAAATAAATAAACAACTGCCTCCTTCTCCTGCCCCCCTGCCCCCCTAATCTCTCCCTCTTCCCGCACCCTTCAATACACATTTTAACAGAGCAGAGAAGGATCTCATGAGGACTGTACCCAGCAAACTGATTCCAAGTTAACTATTTTTACTCTTTCCTTCTCTAAGTCTTTTCTACTTCATTTTCCCCCTGTAATTTTTTTTAGGAGACATTCCCAAAGTTCAGAAAATAGATAAAACTCAAATAGCTTATAGGCACCATAAACACAAATGCTACTTTTCCATGTGTGCACTATCCCTTCCAGAATAACTATTGCTAACCTCATGTTAGCAATAGTTCTATGAAGTGATAACAGTCAATGAAATAAGGAAATATTGAATCCTTTAACCCAAAAAAGAAACTTGATAGATTCCTATGAATATCTTCATGATTTTTTTTTTTTTTTGAAGTAAAAAGAAATAAGGGGTGAATTCCTTCTCCCAGCTAAGCTCACCAAAACCACAGAAACAGCACTCTGCTCAATTAAATAATTTCCTCATAAACAGTAAGGCAATATTTGCACTTGCATTTTAACTCAAATTTCACTTCCTGTGTCATGGAGACATGGTATGTCTGAAGCATACTAATCTCTTCATGAATCAACTCATTGGTATAGTAGTCTCTTCATAAATCACTTTGAAAGAAGCATTCTAGATAATTGCGCCCCTAGATCTACACAGTGCTCAAAATATAGAGGCAACATACCCACTTCCTGGACTGAAAATTTGCATTCCATTGCTGACTTTCACTACATATTCAGTAACAACTACCTATCTGGCTATATATATACATAGTCTCTGGAAAACTCCCACAATATAAAAATTATAGTGTCCTAACTATCACAGAAAAAATCACACAGATCAATTCTACAGCCATAAAACCAAAAAACACTCAAAAAAATCTTTGATACGTGACCTCATATACTGCTGCGTTTTTCCTGAGCAGATCCTTAAGAGTAACCCCAGCCAACACTGTCACTTCGGTAAGGAAAAAGACTGTACCTTTCAGTGAGTACCTTTATGCCATATGTAGGCTTTGAATCCTCCAAAAGGAACCTCCTCACCTCTGTGCCATTGGCCATTTCTCCCTGATTGATAATCATATACAGCTGGAGACTGAGAAGTCAGGAAACAATCAGAGTTTCTAGAAGAACCCACATTCAGAAAAAAAAATTCCAGCCATTATCACCTGCTAACCATCAAAGCATTCACTTTTAGTGAACTCTGTCATCATCAAACTATTTGTGGTCCAATGTAGGCCTACAGGAATCGAACCAACCCAGAAATCAAGCCAAGGAACAAACAAAAAAAACAAAAAAAAACTTTTAAACACACTTCTACAGTTACTACAATTATCTGTTTAGAAATTTAATTTAATTCTGTAACATTAAAATAGGTAAAAATTAATTAGCTAAACACCCACGTAGTGAAAAAGGTTTTGAGAAACAAAATGTAATTATTTATTGGATGTTGAAGTATGTTCTGTTAGCTGGCATCAATCTTCCTCAGTGAAAATAAAACAGGCATTAGAAAGAATTTAGAAAAGAGTAGTTGAAAATCAACTTATACGCAGTTTTATAAAAAATGTAAAAGTTAATAATTAGTAGAAGAAGAAAATTAGAGTTAGGGTGTAATTCCACAAATGTCAATGCAGAACTGGGAATTTCACTAGTACTCAGTATTCTACTTGTTCATTATTACCTTGATACCGTTACGTTAACTTAAAATATATTCTAACAGCTAACGTACTGTGTTATTAACTGTTACAGTGTCAATGTGTTTTTGTTATGAGATTTATCTTAATTAGTGTACAAACTATTATTTAATAGTAGAATGCAGATGAAGGAGTCTGATATTTTATAACAAGCAAACTAATCTTACTATGCCCTTTGGGAAATCCTGAAGAGGACTTTTCTGTAAGAAGGGCTATGGTGCAGAAAATCAGAAGAAAACAGTCTTTTACCCAACCATTGTGGATGAGAGAGCGATGGCATATCTCTCAGATATATACTGACAGAATACACAAAATCAATATGATTCATGTCTATCCAGGAACAGAAGCTTCTTTCACAAGAAAGCAAATGCGAGTTGAAATAATGGAATTTTGTATCAAATACAAGTTGGTAATTTTCCAAGTCCTTTTGTCCTTGTATTTATTCTCTTCAAGCTATTCAGATTTCGTCTCACTTTTTCATACACATACAAGTTAGAAGTCCAAAGTGTACATAGCATTAAAGGAGAACCAGTTAAATAACTTAAAGTTTTAAACATAATGCACATCTCCGAAACACCAACACCATAAACAGAAAACATTTCCAGGTGGCTGATGTTATTTGCACAATAAGCTTTTTATCTGCTAAAAGAGAACTAGCAAAGGGCAGATAAAAAAAAAAAGAAGGGGCATGAGCTTGTAATTACACATTTAAAAGCTTGTTTCTATTCTCAAAAACCATAATGTATGTTAATTTTTATTTATTGAAACATGTGTTAAATAGAAGAATTGTAGAAACTCTTCTGTACACCTAACATAATTGACATTTGTCACATATGCACAAAAAATATTTTGGCACTCTCTCATTTTCTCAA
Organism: Tauraco erythrolophus; assembly: GCF_009769465.1. NCBI lineage: Eukaryota > Metazoa > Chordata > Aves > Musophagiformes > Musophagidae > Tauraco > Tauraco erythrolophus. The sequence goes on along the minus strand of NC_141473.1, from coordinate 17,066,712 downwards.
TGTTTAGAAAGACTGGCCAGAGCAAGATAGCCATCCACATGATGACTATGAAAGTCTTCCAAATGAAGACTATGGTAGTGTGTGCAGAGAAAAGAAGGTATATTGAACATAGAATACCAAACTACAAATGTTGATGGTTTCATAGAAGGCATAAATACATAAACACATTGGTTTGAGAAGGAATAGTAGTAAGAGGTATAATATACAAATGTGTGATTAGAGTATTCTGGAAGAAAAAAGAGAGGGGCAGTTTGTCTTGTCTGGTTTTGATTTTGAAATTAAACCCATCTAATCAACTGAATGATAGACATTTCAGCTTTTTCCATAGCTAGTACTCAGTGTACAATCTAAACACACCTGCAAGCAAATTAATGCCTGTACAGAAAATATTAGTTTATATATCATATTGCTGTAACTCAAAATAAGAAATTCTTCTCAGATCTTTTCTTAGTACTAAATGCTTTTACTTAGTTTAAATTTTATTTTAAAACAAGGATTCAATGGCTGTAGTAAGAGAGATACCAACAGCTACTTTTTATACCTCCTAGATATTACATCTAAGAATGAAGAATATAAAAAATTTCTTTTTAAATGCAAAAAATATAATGAATGTGGTTCTTCAGAATATTGAATAAATAGATACCATACATCTGGGTAGATTCTAAATCAAAATACAAACAACTATAGGATAAAATTTAAAACTATATTTTAAAGATAAAAAAACATGTAGAATAAATATACAGGGATGGGGCAGGTAAAATAGAATAAACATTAAAATCTCAGCATCAAAAGTAGCCGTCTTTGGTGCAACTTGCAGGAAGTATCTTCCTGTTGTATTAGATTTTCATTGAGTTCACAAATTCTATACATTACTTCGAATTCTAAATTTCCTCAGCTAATCTTATTGCCTTGAAAAATTCTGTACCCATGCACTATAAGCATGGAAAAATTTATCAAATGGATACACAACTAAATGAAGTTAGTAACAATAAGCACATGGTTAAATGAAAGTACTTTCCATAACCAGGTTCATAGGTGATTAGCGTATACATACCATTACAAATTGCCAGTGCAAGAGGAAGGTTCCTGTTAATGAAAATGTATGAGAGCTATAAAGAGCTAGAAGACAAGTTTTCAGATGCTGTTCCTTTATTTTTTTCACTGAAAGAGGACAAAGTATTGATCAAATCTTGGTCAAAACCAATTGTTTTTGCAGAAGTACTGTAGGAAACCATTTTGGAACCTGTAGCTGGGTAACTGCACATCTTACACTCTGGCTTTGACACTTCCAGTGTAAATTATTATTTACACTAGAATTAGTTCTTGCATGAATGAGAAAGTTATTATTGCACCTTCTACTAAGCAGCTTCCAAATGGATATAATTAATTATCTACAGAGATCCTGAACATTTCACATATAGTGGATTGCAGGAAAGGCACTTTCATTATAGGATCTATTTTTCTGCACCTCCAAACTTTCCCCTTCACAACTCCTCTCTGGGTTTTTAATTCTGTGCTTTATCCTACCTCAAATGCTTTGTCATTTGTTGGTGGAAATCTTTGCATAAAGTTCTTTTCTGCACTCCTGTTAAATTTACATAGGAATTTACTATTATTTATACATTATTTGTATGGTCTGGCATTCAAAATCTATTCTATGCAAAAGAAAACCTTTTCTTATATACTGATTGTATATCTTCCAGTAAGTATCTTAGACAAGAATATTTCTAAAATTGTATAATATCTCAAAGTGGTATAAGCAAGTAATCATAGGATTTTGTCAAAGCACTTCAGAATTTTTTTTCATGGTTAGCATGTCTAGTACCAAACATAGTTCCAATTTAGCTTTTAACATGTTATTGCACAGACATCACCTGTAATACAACCTGACAAATCAAAAGGTCAGTCTGGCTCAGAGCATATAAGAAATAGATAGAAATGAAAAGTTAAATGGAATGCATGGAGAATATTATAAGGAATTCAAATTTCAGAAGTCAGGGATTACATGTGAAAATATAGAAATTTTGAAACTTAACTTGCTAATTCATTTGTGTATCAGAAGCATAATTAAAGAGAGGAAAAGCCTTTTTACTTAACAAGTGTTTTCAATAAGCTGAAACCATAAATTATGTTAATAAAATACTTTCCTTAAAGTCCAAGCATGAATACTGAATCTACAGTCCCCTGTATAAACTACATATTTGATTATGATAGTACAGGAGGTTTACAAATTAATTTTATGTTGAAGTAATTTTAGTGAGTCAGAGGAAGGGTTAACTGTATAACTGATTATCTTTGCACACTGGAGATAGTTCACAGGATCAGGTTGGAACAGAGATTAGGTTCGAAATATGCTTCAGGTCTGATATCAAGTGGGAACCAGACACTGGATTCATAATGAATGGCACTAAAATTTCATAAGGTATTCTCACATTGTCCAAATTCAAATGTTACAGCAGCCTTGCTGGTGTGTCACTATCGTGATATCTTTAGACCACAGCCAGGTCATGGGACAGAACTGTGCCTTGAGAGCATTCCTGTGACAGCATCTCAGTCTGGAGTCCCAGTCTGGGAAGATGCCCTTAAGCCTATTTAAACAGAGATGAAAAGAACCATTGTGTCAAAATACAAGCCGCTGTATCAAAAACTAGGAAGATATATCAAAGCCATTTTTTTCCACCCAGTACAGTCCAGTCAGGCAGGAAAGGCTCCCTACTAACAGCAGAAATAGGATCTAAGAGAAGTCATCTGGGTCTAAATCCTACCAGAAGAAACTTTTCATTTGCAATAGTGAAAAATTATTCTTTTCAACTTTTCAGGTTGGTTACTGGCTACAGAGTCAAAAATAGATTTAAAGATAAAAATTTCTGTATCGAACTGCAATATTATTTTGCTTTAGGGTATTTGGAAACACTGCAAGTTAGTCTACAAAAGATATACCACATATTTGAACTAGAAGTGGATATAGGTATATTTTAACAGTTATCTCCTGAACTTCAGGAGATACGGTTGATCTCTTTCAGTGCCTTTTGAATTATTTCATTTTCAAAGTTTATTCAGCTGGGTTTTTTTTACTTATTTATTTAAATTTTTAATATTTCTTCCCCTTTTGAGGGCTCTCTACCCCATAATAACCAGATCAAGTTAAATTATGTACAGACAATCACTGACTAAATTTGTATCAATATTATACCATTGCCAAGAAATATCACTAGGGGTAAACTACAAAAGTTTTGATTGTATTATTAAGATAGTTCGTGATCAGCTATTTCAGTCTTCTTCCATCAACTGCCCACAAATTACTTCATGAGTATTCATTTTTTTAATTTATTAGTGCAATTTGTTAGCAACAGACAAATGGCATAAACAATTGTTTATGCTTAGTGAGCAGATGATTTACAATATTATACATTTGAAGAGGGCTACATTTTTGTATACAAAATCATATAAACATTCTATTTTAATAAGCTTCTAAAGGACAACTTTTCACATTTTTATTACAAGTAAATTAAATTTCTAATTACTATTTGTACTTAGTGATTTTAATTAGATTTTTTTTTCTTTATGATTAATTCTATGTTAAATAGAGGAAGACTCTAAGAATATCCTCAGCATTTAAGATGAAGTTCTAAAGAGACATAATAATGAGTATTACTTTAAAATATAGTGACTAAACATTGGTAACTACAACAAGGAACTCCCACCTCCATCACAAATTCTCTACTTTCCTGAACTTTAAATAGCACAATTAAGTAGATTTAACGTTTGCCTCCACTGAGCAAACATAGAAATAATTTTGCTAGTAGATGATGATAAAGAATCCCATTTTCTGTTATCAGCTACAACTCTATAGGTCACTCTATTAAACAATAAAGAAATGCATCTAATTTCAGAATGAAATAAGTAGTGCTTAGCCTAAAGGTTTCAGAGAACAACAATGAATGAAAACATCCTGCTTTTCAGGATTAAGTTAAAGGAATATATTCAATCTGTTTATTCACATATCACATTTAAAACCTGAGTACACTTTACTGCTAAAACCTAAAGTCATGGTTTTCATCTTATGGATGTCAAACTCTTCTCTTTTCAGAGACAACTTTCTCTTTCCTAAACATAGACATGTTAACAATGTCCACAGAAGAAATTAATTCCATTGCAGGAAACAAATTTAACATATTCCTCCATTATTAAGATGACTTCTTTTTACCAGAAGATCCTGAGAGCATAAACTACCGTATCACTGACTGCACAGTCTGTACAGAAGATTAAAATGCACCAAAGAGAAAGCAACTTCTATCAAAATACTTTCAAAGTTCAACAAACTAGTAATATTCTCCAGAAAAGTATCATTTTTTCATAGTAAGTACTTCAAGAAATAAGCCTATTAAACTGAGATTCAACTGAAGGATAACAAAAATTCAACTCTGCAATACTTAAATTTAATAACATGCTCAGCCAAATGCAAAATTCCATTTCCTGCTAGATCAAAATTTAATTGTTCCACTTCATTATTTGATAATAACAGTGCATTCTATTAAAAGGCTTATTTATTATTGTTTTTCTTTGGCTACTACTCAAAAACTCAAACATAACACTCTCCCTCTGTATAAAGTTCAGAAGATAGAAAATATAATAGTTTTTTGTGGAAGTAAAGGTAATTTTCCTAAAAATCACATTTTTTCAGTGTAAAATCCCTTGAAAGCATCTCACTAAAACAAATATTTCCAAATTACTTTAAAAAGATTGCCTACACATAGAAAAAATTGCAAATCTGGACCCAGAGAAAGAAACAACAAGACATTTACTCATTTGTATTCACATCCTACAATCCAAATGTTTATATTAATGGAATATCTGTCAGCACAACAAAATATGCTACACCAGTTTAAGACCACTTACACGCTGAAATTATTAACCAGTTTACAATGCATAAACATTTTCCAAATCGGTATTCTGCTTAAAGATACTATTGAAAATACACTGAAATGGATGTTATATTCACGATTGTACTGACTTACTCTGGTAGAAGAATTCACCAAGGAACTATTCAAATTGCCAGTGTTGCACTTGAAATTCAAATGTTGATCAGGATGGTAATTTGCTTCCCAGCTTCCCAAATCAGGCACCACTGACTTGTCAGAATTTGCAGATATTTTTTGGAAGGCAGTGCAAGTCATTCCTGTGAAACTAGATGGCTTGATCATAAAGGCCTCCAGAGCAATATTACGAGATACCTGTGAAATCATTGAGAAGCAGATATGTTGCTAACTCATTAGGCATAATTATATTATTATACATGCATTGTGTATTTACTGTATATACTTTGTAAAGGACTGCGCAGACACACACTTCCATATATAATTCGTAGGGTAAGAAAGAAAACTGAACTTATTAAGAAAACTGATTAAGAATTCCACAATAACATAGTGTGTTTGTTTGAATCTTCTTTAGGAATATATCACTTTATATCAGTTATATCAGTTATTATTGTATCATTTTTGCAATTGTGTCATTATCAGCTTCAACAGAACAAATCTTGATTTAAAGCAATACAGTCATAAAGTGAATTCGCAACATCAATAGTAGGAATTTTTTAAAAATGAACAAGGATACGCTTTGTACCTCAGAAATGAAACAGAAAGATGCTGAGCTATCTGGTGATGGACTGTTTTTTTACAGATCATAGAATATTGAACATGACTATATGCTTCAATGCAACACTATGTTATAGTCTTTGGCCTATCCTTTAATGAGGTCATGTGTCTAGATGGAGATCATAGCACAGTGTAGAGATATGCACCACTATCCTTAAAGCAGTATATTTATTTCAGCACAGTCCCGTGAATGAGATAAATAGCTTTTGTTATAATCAGGTTGACTAGCTTAGACTGGCACCACACTGATTGGACTAGATGATATCTGCATCCAGGCACAGATTTTTTGAGAGATCTGTGAGTGTGTGTATTTTGCACATTGATTGCAACATAAAGACACCTGAGTTAAGCCACAAACTAGCAGGTTTATCAGAAGAATAAATGTACAAATGTGGCAGTTTTATATTACTGTACTTTACTTTTGTTATACAAGCTAGCAGTACAGAAGTACCTTAAATCCACCTAGTAACAACTGGTGTGAATATTTCAGAATTTGAGGCATCATATGAGTTGTGCTGACAAGAAATAACTTCACTGAAGAAAATCACATTAATTCACACTAATAAATGAATCTAAAGAAAATGTTTTGCATAAAAAAATAAAGACAGGATAGAGGGTAGCCTAACTGTGGAAAAGTCATGGTATCAGAACAAATTAAATCTTAGCATGAGACACAGTGCATGGCTTGCTGGTCCTCTTTTGAACTTGTGAATAGATTTTAGAATGCATCTTCTTCAGTAACTGATGATTCTGCTTATGTCCAAAATGAAAGTAGTGAAGTCTCGTTAAATAATATATTTTATTTTTTGTTGAAATTAGACAAAATCCAGAAGCTTTCAGTATATTTTTTATACCTTTTATATAAAAGTAATATATTTGTATTACTTTTAAAGTAAAAGTAGCCTAAAGATTCTTTTCAGTTATTTCTAAATTCCTAAAATGTCCCTTTTTAAAATTAAATTTCCACCTCTTCTATCCTTGCCTGAAGGTGACTCTTTTCTACACTTGAATAAAAATGCCAAAGATCATGAAGAATCAAATAAGTTTTTTATGAAAAATCCAGTGGCTGTTTATTGAAAAGTCCTAAAACCTGAAACTAGGTTTACCTGTACAATTTTTTGTACGATCCGCAAATAGCCTTTCAAGGAGTTAAAAAATTTACTGCTTAGAGAATACTATTATCCATATCATGGGAATCCAGCTACATGGCTCAGTTAAAACTCCTGTGCGGTAACAGGTTTTCTTAAATCTTGAGAAAAGCCATTTAATTATTATTAACTTCATGTTTCCTGCTGTAAAATGGCATAATATTAGTTCCTTATTTCACATTTGTGAGATGATGGTGATTAAGATGATTGCTAGGTAATGTTGTAATGAGGATTCAAGTGATTTCACAACAGTGAGCCCTATTTTTAAATTTAAATTCTTTAAACATTTGGGGTTTTCCACTCCTAAAATATGCCTGTAAAGGCTTGACAATGTTGAAATAGTGTGAACACGCCATTCTCAGCCTATAGAAACAGATGGGTAAAATACAAGGTAAAACAGTGTTTATTATGTAGGATTGTAAAATGAGCTACAAAATGGACGCAGATGAACTCTGAGCAAAATTATCCATGGAAACAAGCCACAGTCAGGTACGTGTTATGAAAAGCCACAAGCTAATTTTGTCTCTAAGCAGTACAGATACAGAAAATGATAATTTGGTGTCCATTTCCTAAACCTCAGTTGAAGGCAGCACTCGGCAGAAGGGCCAAAGGGGATCATTACCTGCGTAAGCTGAACGCAGCGCCAAAGGCTGCAAAGATTGAGAGCACAAACAAAAAGCCACGTTGCAATTAGCCTAAAATATTCTGATGGTCTCACTAGCTGGAAAATGGAGTGAAAACTCTCCAGGGGAGGGTTTGACAACTATTGCATGTACCTGAGTCAGGACTATTGAGATAAGTGTTATTGTCAACAGGAAGTTTTCCTTTTCAAACTGCACATCTAACAGCAATAAAATAAAATAAAGGAAGAAGCACCTCAGGACAATACTGAAGGGAGATAAATGTGGGGTTGCTGAGGAGTACAGATCCCTCCCAGGAGCACTCTGTTGCTGAGGGCACCCCCTCTCTGGCTGCACCCAGTGCCTCTGTGACGGCTCCTGTCCCCTTCCCTCCAGCACAGGGTCAGCTGAAGACCTCACTGGAGCTCCACAGTAGCATAATGTAGAGTAACAGCTATGGCTCCCAAGTAGCTTTTCAATATATAGGGAACAGTCACGTGTATGTTATATGACTGACACAGTCTACAGAGGTTCCTCTTTTTCAGGAATTGTATTATAAGCTAGCAGCTACCTAAGCTTTGGGGGTTTTATTTGCTGTTGTTTAAAATAAAGTAAGCAGATGAAATTTGCAAGACAGTTTGCTGGCTGGCCTCCCAAAAAAACAGAAGTGTTTGGTATTGCACAAGATGACACCAGAAAAACTCCACAGCTTTGTTTATTTACAAATTGCACTCACCAGTAAACTAATTCTCCTAAAGAATACTATAAGAAGCCAAAAGATAAAGCATGGCAAAAAGGTTAGTGGCACAGATCTACATTTGAGTACACAGAATTACTGTTTACAGTAACGTCAACAGCTTACTGAAAACAGTGAAAAGAAATTACCTTTGGCACTTGACATTTAAAATAAATTTAAGTATAAAGCAACAGAGCCCCTCTAGGTGTCACATTGCAAAATACTTCTAAAAGGCACATTATTGTCTCTATGTATTTAATATAAATAAATTAATATTTTAAGCAAAATGTATTATTTTATGCAAATGGGAATTAAATAAAAACTTCTTTTAGAAAACAGTTCAATATAGAATCATAGCATCATAGAATGGTTCGGGTTGGAAGGGACCTTAAAGATGATCTAGTTCCAAACCCCCTGCCATGGGCAGAGAAATCCTCCACTACACCAGGTTGCCCAAAGCCTCATCTAACCTGGCCTTGAACACTTCCAGGGATGGGGCATCCACAACTTCTCTGGGCAACCTGCTCCAGTGCCTCACCATCCTCAATGTAAAAAATTTCTTCCTTATATTTAATCGAAAACTCCCCTCTTTCAGTTTGAATCCATTGCCCCTTGTCCTATCATATATTTTTGTCTTTGTTTGAAAGACTGATTTCTAAAAATAGACAGTGAAGGAACTAAGGCCATTATGGTCTTTGGCTCAGCCTATACTTCAGCTCAGTCTATAAGACCTTTTTTTTTTTTTTGTACTTTTATATCTTATTGCTGTAATTGAAACTAACACTGAACTCACTTTTAATAGTGTGTTCATTTAATGCAGTGGACAATAGCGAAAATAATAAAGGCTGTTTAAAATCAAGCAAGCAAGCAAACCAACCTAAGGAGCGATAAGGCTTTAAAATATTTATCTAAATTCTAAGTTTCAAGCTTCTGATTTAGTTGCATTTCTGATATCTAGATGTTGAAACTGGCAAAAAGAGAGTTTCTCAATGTCCATATAACAACTCCTCAGTATCTAAGTGGCAAATTCACATAGGTGGAAGCCAAGGAATAAGAACAATTATTCATACTGCTACAGTTAGCTTCTAAAAAAACTAAAACTACTCACAAATTAGTAATCCTTATGACAAGATACACCTTTTTTGATCATTTTCTAAATGCTTTAAGCAAGTATTGTCTAGAATCCTCTCTGAAAGGCATATTAAAATCTTCAAGCAACAAAGGAAGATATTGTCTTTTCTCTTACTAAAAATTTCACTCACTGAACTTGGACCTTTCAAAATAAACCCATATACTATACTGGCAGGAACAATAGAAACTGAGTGAATAGTAAGAACACTAGCAAGTGTGAACAGTTTATTGTAAGAATAAATACAATGAATCAAAGTCAAGAAAAAACACTTTTTAAATACCATCAGTGATACTCAAAGAATTATTTTGGTCTTTCAAATAGAATCCAGGAGAAGAAAAAAAAAAAATCACAGAATCCACATATATCTATGTAAATCATCTATGCTGTGTATCTGACTTACACAATCTCACTTCTCTATATACTAGTTGGTTGTAAAAATTGTGAAGAAAAATGACATTTTTAAAATAAATCCTGACAAAAAGCTTTTTAATTTTATTTAATACCTTTGATATAACTTGAATATTGCTGGTCAGTATTTGATTTGCAATGTGTTCCACACATCGTACAATCCTGGTGCAGGCTTTGTCTTCCTTTTGAGCCATCCACAACACATGGTCATCGACCAACATTATATTGCTGGCAATTTCAATGAGAGCATCCCCAACCTGTAAGAGAAAAAAAATAAACAAAACCCCAAAAATTATATTGTCTGGAAAACTCATAAAAGCAGGAAAAGAGTACAAAAGAGTGCAACTGAAAGCAGGCACCTTATTTCTCTTGGTAACCATCACTCAAAGACAGTTTTGATTCTATTAAGAAAATTAAATGGACTGAAAAAGAAAGACCAAGAAAAGAAAAACGCAAGTGATTTCAAGGAAAAGTTTCTTTATTCACAATTTCAAAGCTTATCTTCAAGATACACCACAAAAATTGAGTCTTTCATTGGGTGATAAATGGAATCCCAGAATTCTCACCCTCTTTCTTAAACTAATAAAAATTGACCATGTCCCTCTAAAGAACTACTTTGTGTTTAATCACAGGACTTCCAGGGGAAAAAAAAATTAAAAGAGAAAATATATTTGAAAGGTATTTTTGTTACAGACATAGTGGGGTAAATTTGAGATATAACTCAGATGGCTGACACAAACCTATTTCATCTCATTGGCTGTACAGATAGCGTGAGCTTATAGCTTTGGATGTTTTAATTCACTCTTATGGCTAACTCAAAGTGATAAATCTTTGTTTACCAGATGACATTTTGCAGATTTTGGTAAGTATGACTATGTCTTTCAAATTTTAATTAATATACTATATTTAGGAAGAATAAACATCACTGACTATTTTTTGGTGATTATTTCAAATTGAAATGAAAATATTTAATTTTTAAAACTCCAAAACTTGAGGAAGATTTCAAAATTAGTATTACCATTATTTTTGAAGGCAAAGATATGCCAAAGATATGCAAGTTTGTCACAAATAAACCTGAATAAAAAGGTATATAGAAGAGAAAAAATGACTGAGGGAAATACAGCTAAAGAAAAGTTCAAGAGGCTAAAAGGTAAAACTAATAGAAACAGGAAAACAAGACAAATATACCAATAATTCAGTGGGAAGGAGAAAAGAAAACTCAGCAATGGTGAAAAATGTTTAAGGAATGACTGAGGTTATGAAGTTAGTTCTGTGTTTTCAATAAAAAATACATAAATTTCACATGCATTGCAAGGGACACAGAAATAATGAGACTACATGTGAAATTTTATGTGACTGTTCCTGAAATATTTAATCTATTTTTGAGAATATAATTACTAGATAATTCTAGATGGCTTTTGACAATGTGACAGAGTTATTGATAAAATGAATAATAATAAAACACATTAAGAGACTGGAGTGATTTATGAGAAACGATTAAAACACACCAATCAGCTAAGCAGTAACTTACTGAGGGAAGAACAATAGTCTATAAATATACAAAAGGAGAGAAATAAGAAGAGGAAGTAATTTATATTATAATTAAATGCATTAATGAAGACTAAAGGCATGGCATTAAACAATACAAAAATTTGGGCTAATACATGTACATCTTCCTGACAAAAAGTTGTAGTACATCGCAAATATGTCCCCAGTGCAGCTGTTGAAGCTCTCTTGTTTTAGATGTGAACCACCAGATGGGACAAAGTACCACTAACTTGTATAAAAATGAATAATCCTGTGCTGACTGGGAGAGGTACTCCCCAGAGAGGAAGTACAGAAACTGTACTAGTTTAGCTAAAATGGTTTGAAACTTATTTTGGTAAATCATCTAAAACCTCTGTCCATGTATTTTCATTAATTTGTAATGGTTTTATAGAACTGTAGTTTCAGCTGCTAGTCAATTCCAAACGAATATACCTTTGTTCATATGTTTCCTTGTATTAAATGAAGTTCAATCTTATTTATAATTACATGTGTGCACCCTCATGCATGAAACCACTGACACTTTAACTCTACATGTATTTTTGTACCTTATGAGTGAGAGTTGAGAAATGGGTATTACTAAAGAGCCCAATGAATGAAGAACTTATTTAGCAAACTTGAGAGTGAGGAAAAAGTGTAAAGTTCAAAATAGAAGAAGGAAACAAAGACAAATTAGGAGAAATGTTCTAAATTATGAAAACAATAAGGGATTATTAAGTAAGAGATATAGAGATAACGGGTGGAGATGGAGATGTTTCAATACCAAAAACCAGAAACTGTAACCTATTTGAAAGGTGGAAGAAATCAATTAAAAGGTTAAAGATAGTGCTCAGTTTTAATGGATAATGCATCAGCTGCTAGAAGAATAAAGAGGCTTTATGGTAAATCTAAATGTTTCTTTTGGATGAGATCTTATCAGGATTCTGAGCCTAAACACAGTTGTAGCTTTGAAACACAATTCTTGCAGAACACTTAATAATACGCTTTAGGTCTGGCATATAATGATGAAATTGAAGTTGGAGACTTTCTCAAATTGGCACTAAAATGTTAACTGTTACAATCCCCAGAGTCAGAATGAAATGAATATTGTCAAACCAAAAGAAACAAATGTTTTAACTATAGCTATCATGTGTACAAAAATTACAGGTTATGAAATCTTTATGCAAGCAGTTACTCTGAAAATTAACAGTAAAAGCTATGATGAATGTTGCTGTTCTCTGTAAAAACCTATTTTTCCCATAGGGTTCGCATAATACTCTGATTAGATTTCCCTGTAAAAATGCCATACATCATGCTAAAATTTTCTGTAGGAAGTTGCACTTAAACATTTTCTTCAATTCACATGAAGTGATACATGCTTTCAAAACTCATTGAAAACCTCCCAGTGAAATGGAGAAAACCAAAGAAGCATGTGTAACTCCAGTGGCCAGATGGAGAGGCACCTTGATTTCATTCTAATAAGTTAGACATGGTAGAAATTAAATTTAAAAAGAAAATTAAAGACACGGCTTATTGAAATCCAATTTTTATTCCTAAGTAGCAATGTCTTTGTCAGTCAGATGAAATGGCTTAGCTGTCCTTTTCAGCATAAAGAAACATATCACAGTATACACAGAACATTTGCAATCAGAATACCAGCCATCAATTTTAGAAGCCACTCTTCAGTGTGTGCCTGCATACATTAAGAACAGGGCCATATGTGAAGACTTCACTTCTAAGTGATACTTTTTTTCAGCATAGAGAAGATATCTTACATCTTCAAATTCATCCACGAAGACAATTAACTTTTCCATTATATAAGCCAAATATATTACATCCATTTTATCCACGAAGTGGGAAGCACCTCTTGTGTAGGCTGTCAGCTGGCGGGAAAATTCAAGCACGGTTGTCAAATTGATGTGCATCTGAAAATACATCAGAATTGTTAGGTTTAATAAATCAGCTAACTTCATTCCCTTTTAAAAACTGGAGACCACATCCAGTTGTATAATGCATGCTATAATTTCACACAGAGTTATATGCATCAATAGTACCATGAACATAAATTTTTGGGACAAATGAATATATCTTCAGCATTAGGTCTTAGATTTCATCACTGTGTCACGACAACAGGCCAACAAATTCTGAAGACTTTTGTCTACTTTTTCTAGACTGTAACTAACTGGCCTGACAAAATATTATACCAGGATACTAACCTGGCATTTGAACAGGTTATCCCCAGAGGTTGTGGAGCCTCCATCCTCAGAGGTTTTAAAGACCTGAGTGGTTAAAGTCCTAAGAAACCTGACCTAACTTCATTGCTTACAGGAGAATGGACTGGATTCTAGAAACCTTCTAATTATTTTATTATCCTATAATTGCACAGACTCTCTTAACATAGTAATTATTCTTACTTAAGCATGAACACATCTGAAAACAAAGTTCCTGTAATGTTATCTCTCACTACTGATGGGAAGAAATGATCGAGGAAATGGAAAGCTGTAAAGGTTAGTATGGCAGTTACAGGTCTGTGCCATCCTCCATGCTGTTCCCTGTGATGCTCTTTTTTCCGCATTAATTTCCATCCATTTGCTTTTTTATCTTGTTCTGTCTTTTACTTATCCATCAGAAACCATTTAAGTACTGCTTTTTTGGAAGACATCAAACAGGCATTCTAAAGTAAGCTTCATTTCTGCACAGCACTTTAAAATATGTTATGGACAATGGCAATGAGGAAAAGCACTTCAGCTGACAAAACTCAGATGCAGGACTTCAAGAGAAAATAACATCTTTCTGGTAAAAATGCAGAGGGAGAGACAAAGAAGGAACTGAAATGAAGCACTGATGACTCCACCAACATTACTAATGGTCATCTAGACTCCAGGCACTCAAAGAAAAAAAATTAAAATAAAGGCACTAAATTCTGTTCATTTGTTCCTACTACAACTTGAATTACCAAACAAACGCATTGTCTTTCAAGTAAAACAGTTTGTTAAAAGTCCAGCTATCCCAAACTTGTGGCTGAACAGGCATTTCTTGCAAGCTATTCAACAAAATCAGTACTATAGAAGGGAAGCCCTGGATTTCATAACATTACCTGACTAAAAGCATGAAGAACTTGAGTTACTTCTTGTGAATAAGGACATTCAGAATAGTTTTCTTCATCCCAACGTCCAGTTCGATTACATTTACGCCACGCCTTAGACTCTCCTGCGCCATTGTGAAAGGCAATGGAGTTAAACGAATACTGGAGACATGGATGGTAAGCAGTTATCCCAGCCAAAGTTTTGGGCCATCTATGAACAACATGGTAATAAAAAATTACAACGTGAAACTTCCTATTTAAAGGCAAATTACAATGTAGCAACAACATATAGACCATATGAGAAATAAAAGGCTATTTTAAACATTACCTCATCATGTTCTATAATGAATTACTTTGTTTCCTTGGAAAATGTATGAGTCTAGTGGGTCACACATTAATTCTACATTAATTCCATGAAAGTGTTTGGTTTTAAGGAAAGTATATGGATGACATTTCCCCTTAATTCGTCTTTGTAGAGTGCACAAGGCAGAGCAGTAAGTGCATAAAGCTAAAAAACCCAAAACCCTATTACTAAGTGCTGTGAAAGGTAAACACTCAAAATCTGCCTTTGCTTTCCATTTTGACACAAAGCTCTGTCTGCAACAAAGCCCTGAAAAGCAAGAATCCCTGAATGTATCAGAAACCAATAAACAAAATTTCAGCAGATATTATGTCTCATGGAGGAGGAAGGATCTAGTCCTCAAAAATTATCTATTTAGATATACATGATTTATGTAGTGTGATTCCAAAAAGTATTTGAGAACAAACTATAATTCAAGAGCAGCCAGAATTCTTCTATTTCGCTCATGGATCTATCATACAATAGTCCTTTTCTGTGTATCTGCTGCATTCTCTAGAACACCACAACGGGGATCTATTTCTTTTGGTACCAAATCCTTCATCATTTCCAGGCTAGTATGGACATAGCAAGATCAGCTAATTGGGAGAAATCAAAAAAACAGAAGTGTATCATCAGCGAGTCAGCATGTCTGGAAAGGATATGGTTCTTTAATTGCACTGATGTAGTGACTGAACCCAATCAATCAGAAAAATATTCTGCCTGATAGTGAAGCCACACCTTGACCATGAACGAAATATTCATATTAGCTCCTTTTAGTTATACAATGCAGGTCCACTTGGACATTGTTACATGGGCTTTGTAAGTTTTCCTTGTTTCAAACAAAGAAAACGTAAGAAGAAAAATATTTTTATATGTCATAGCTAACAATCACTAGAATAATTCATTTTGTGATGTAAAAACAGTTGATGCAAAATAAACCATGACAGGAGCTTCAAAAAAAAATGTGCAGTAGTATATTGTCCTTTTGACTCTGGGCTGAAATATTATTTTTAGTAAAACATTTGCATTCATGCAATTGGGCCACACTGCGTAGCAACTTACCTCAAAAGTAAAACTAAAGAGAGAATTCTGAAACTAGTATTAGCACAGCTAGCAGAATCTGGCCTTTATGAATAGGAATGATAGACATAACATTACCATTTACATTTCAGAATGATCTTACAGAGAGCTGAAAAACAAAAAATGAGCCAAATACGGCCACCACAGGGAAAAACTCTTGGTACCTAAGGCCAGTTCATTCCGACTCACAGTGCCTAATTCTCACTGCAGTCGTGCAATTATAAATGCCACCTAGGCTGGTCAACTGAAAGAACCACACTTCCTTAACAGTTGATGCTTTTTTTCCCTTTTCTTCTCAATAAAAGAACTGTTCTTTCTAGCTTTGCTTTTGTGGTTCAACTCTTTCTACTTACATACTCGCTCTGATACCAAAACTTCAAAGACCTTTGTAAGAAAAATTACTGGTGCGATAGCTGCATCTCTGAGGATAAACCTTTGGAATAGTTTCAAGTGCTAATGCTGAGTTTGAGCCTGATGCATTCTCTATAATTTTAAATTCATTCCCTCAAATGCCAGAAGAACCTACGGACTCAGCATCCTTTTGATATACATTTTAAAAATAAATTTATATGGATTTCTAGAAAGATGATCAATAGGGAGAGAAATGTGCACTCCTGTTCTTTTGATTTATATAAAACGACAAAAATGCCCCTGGTGTTAGTTTGCGCAGTCTGTAGAATTTATATATATTTATTTATGAGGAGAAGGATGTCATTTTATGGCAAGAACATGAACTTCACGAAGTTGTCATCTAAAAGATTCAGTATGTGTTATCTGATAGAAAGCATACATATTTTAAAAGATCTCATTAAAATACATTTAAGCACGTCGAATATGAGAAAACGCAATGGCAGTTTTTGTGATGACAAAGAAAATCTATAATAGATTTTCAAAGATCTCTAACGGATTTTAATCTATATATGAATTAAATATGTATATATGTTCAGCAAATGTGGTATACTCACTGAGACTGAGTGTAATATGTAATAAAATAGCCTCGTAGTAAAAAGAAAACAGATTACGTGAGTCAGTTTCTCCACTTCTAATTCATTCTTTTATTTTTATTCAAACACAAGAAATAGTAGTAAAAGGCCTTTGAAAAAGTTTTAAAGGTAACTTAAAAACGAACAGAGGCTTTCAGGTCAGAAGTATTTGAAGAAAGCTCTCGCATTAAAGAGAATCTTCTCGTCTGCTTTTCCTTTCATTAACTATTCAAGCTGAATTCTTATCATAATTCACTTGGTAACAAATTACCTTCTTGATTTCTCAATGGGAATGCCATCATACATCAGTGTTATTGTCAAGCAGGTAATTATATTTTGCGTAAGAGCTTTATGCATATCACTGAAGTATTTTAGATCTAACTGAAAACAATACCAAATTCCACAGAATCCCTAACTTTTTCTTCATTTATGGGGATTAGAAAGAAAAACAACCCATCAGCATATGTAGATAAAAGTAAAGATGAAACAAAAATTACATTTAGTAACAAAATTGTGCAGACTCTAAGATTCAGATAGCAGGACGGATGTGTTTTCTAATCATGTGATATACCAGTGGAACTGTGTATGTCCTTAAGCTCACCTCAAATGATCTATTTGTTTTACTAAGTAGTTTTACTGCTATTTTGATTCTCTTCAGTGAAATATTTTACTAATTATTTTATGTTATTTGTCACCTCTAATCTCAGCTGAACAAAACCAGCAGAACCAGAACAGGTGAAAAAAGTACTGAAGATTTAATATTTTAATGCTTTAATGCAGTGTTATCATATTCTATAATTTAGAACAGACCAAGAGAAATTTTGAACCCTCTCTCATTTAGCTGTAAAGAGCCTACATCTTTTGAAATTTTCCATACTCTCACACTGAGGAATTAGAAGAAAGATTCTCTGACTTTCACAAACCACTGCTGCTCTTGAAGCACTAGCTGCCATTTCCCATAAAAATCACACAGTGCTCCTCCTTCCTAGTATATTACATAAAAATGACAAGTAAAATAAGTGACATCTTCGTAACTGACACTGAAGTATCATGTAAGCATGAATAGAGTCATTATCTATATTAATATATATGAAACACAATCCAAAACCAGAAAATCATACCTGAAATCTCCCTTGTTGTTAATAACTCTTTCTGCAGGGCAGTAGGGTGCAGCTGTTTCAAGTACCACAATTTCTACTTGTTTTGTGCTATTTCCATAGGAATTGTTGACTAGACACTCCCAATCTCCATTTGCATCAATGTCAATGCTGGATAGGATAAGTTCACTGTAAAAATAAAAGATTAATTATTGTATATGCTTCATTATATAGAGATTGAGTCATTGGTGTTCTGATACTAACTTTTCTTCAGAGATTTTCTATGAAAATATAAAAACAGGTTTTGCTATATGTTATTATAGGGACAGACAATATGTGAATGATTGGTATTAAGGCTTTAGCAGCAACAATTTGAATTGACCACTAAGATCATGACAGCCTGTAACACAGATTACCAATCATCACAAAAGTATATCAGTTACGTAACAATGACTGTTCTCCTCTCCCCAAATACTATAAAATGTTTTTCTTTTTGGTGAATAAACAAGCACTTGAAAGTCAGAAAAGCATTTCAAGATGACAACACAACGAATTCATAGAGAATGCTTCCTTTCAGCTGCAATTGCAGTCCCTATGGCATTTCAACAGCAGAATCTGCTGCTTCTGTGGTGGCACGGGAAAAGTTTTCTAAAATAGTCATTGCCTTTGGAAGCCATATATAATTTTCCTGATATTTTCAAAATGAGATGAAGCAAAGGCTGATATTTCTTGCAGTACTTCATTATTCACAAACTTCTTTCACACTGTCCTTCACCAAGAGGACAAGAGTAGCCCAACATGAGCCAGCAAGGTGCGCTTGCAGCCCAGAAAGCCAGCTGTATCCTGGGCTGCATCAAAAGAAGTGTGACCAGCGGGTCGAGGGAAGGGATTCTCCTCCCCTGCGCTCCTCTCATGAGACCCCACCTGCAGCACTGTGTTGAGCACTGGGCCCCCAGCATAAGAAGGACATGGGGATGTCGGAGCAAGTCCAGAGGAGGGTTATGAAGATGATCCGAGGGCTTGAGTACCTCTCCTACGAAGACAGGCTGAGAGAGTTGGGGCTGTCCAGCCTAGAGGAGAGAAGGCTCTGGGGAGACCTTCTAGCAGCCTTCCAGTACTTAAAGAGGGCCTACAGGAAAGCTGGAGAGGGACTTTTTACAAGGGCATGTAGAGATAGGACAAGAGGTAATGTCTTTAAACTGTAAGTGGGTAGATTTCAATTAGATCTAAGGAAGAAATTCTTCCCTCTGAGGGTGGTGAGGCACTGGAATGGATTGCCCAGAGAACTTGTGGATGCCCCATCCCTGGAGGTGTCCAAGGCCAGGTTGGATGAGGCTTTGGGCAACCTGGTCTAGTGGAAGGTGTCCCTGCATGTGGCAGGGGGTTGGAACTAGATGATCTTTAAAGATCCCTTCCAATCCAACCATTCTATGAAGTACAAAATGTACTTCTTAGTATCTATAAAGTTGCATTAATTCTTTATAATGAGTATTAGACAAGCTAAACATAGAGACACTTCGTGGCTTCTGTCACAACACAAGCCTTGTGCATGACCGCCCCACACCAATATCTAGCTGCCTAAGATAAATACTCTATGTATAATGAGAGAAGAAGGAAATAATTTCAGCAACATTGAAAATTGTCTAGAACTGTTCTGGTTAGTTTTTTCTGTATATTTAAATCAGATGAGAAGTTTTCCTTCATCTAATGGATGTAACCCAGGCCTTAATGAAGTTAAAAAAGTTTAGTTTTTCAACTGACTTCATCAGGGATATAATTTTATCCAATTACTGTAACTCCATAGATCTCAGACAAAAAAAAATGCTAACTACTACATTTTAAGAAAGTAATACATTAGATCTAAAATCTGATATTGGGCTAGAAACAAATTTTACTACAGTTTTAAAGAAAGTACAGCTTTTGAAAGTAGTTGGGAGAGGAAAAAAGGAAGTAATTATCTGAAATATTTACTTTGCTCTACACAAATGGCTTGTCTTTGAATATGCCTTGTAGTTTAGACAATTAGAAACTATGTGGGAAGAAATGGAGTACAGTCAGAATGGGGGAGAAGGTACAAAATAAAAGTAGAAACACAGAATTGAAAAGTTAGTAAATTGATTTAAAAACTGTATTTAAAATAAAATCTTAATTAATTCTACTTGTGGCCTTTGGCACTTTTGTAAAGAGCCTGACATTTGGAAAGATATACAGAAAATTTTTTTTTTTTTTTTTAAATTTCTCTTTTAAACTTCTCTAGAAATGTAATCCTTTTTCAGTTCAAATCTTGTAGATTATCTATGCACTTTTGTTAACTTGGCTACAAGAAAGGATCAACTCTAATCTCCTTGTATATAGACTACTTCTGATACACGTGAAAGCAGACCACAATCAAGGTAGGAAGTGATCAGACAACTGCGTATATAATTTTCCCTTTGAAATATGCATATGATGAAGGATGAGTTTCTCAAGTACTTACTACAGGACTGTTATCCTGATCCCCAGAAAACAAGCAAACCAGGGTAAATAGCCTTTGATTTAAGTTAAATAGCTTCAGAATTTTTGTGTAATTCTCCAGATATTCAATCAAACTCATCATTATACAGTAACTTTAAAAATCTCTCACTGCTCCTATTAATCATGGCTTTGACCTCCAAGTCCCTTGGAACTCCCTATTTCGTTTTTACAATGAATTCTAACATGTTTTTATTGCAGAAAATACAGAAAAAGTACTACTAGCCATTCTGAGACAGAGTAGCTGAATATTTTCCTGTCAAAAGAAGCAATCGTTCTGTTAAGAAGCCAGAGATGAGAAAGTCCAATAACAGCCACCTCTTAGCTAACTCTTCATACATCTTTTTTACATTCAAATTGAAATACTTAAGTGAAATTAGCCAGATGATAAAAATGTTCTAATTAAATCTTCTATTTCATGTCACAAAAATCTCACATCATCTTTATAGACAGCTAAGAAAGAATATATTCCTAGAGTTTACAAAAACAATTATCCATAAAAGCTCTTTTTCACTGAAACAATAGGCAGCATAAATATTCATCTGTGGGATCAAGACCCGGACACTTCCCAAGTGAATAAAATGTTCAGTAGATGTACTGGTCTTTTGATATATTTCCTATAAAATATACATAATCATACATGCATTATATATAATCTATAAATCCGATAAAATTGAGAGCCATGGTGATTTTACGTAAATGCAATACTTGAAGATATTATCAGTTTTACACATAATCAATATGAAGATAAATAAATATGAAGAAAAAGAGTACATTTTCCAGTTATTTAAATTGCTGAAACGTGTTCTGATGAAAATTTATCTGCCACTAAATAGACCTCCTGTCATTAGATGAAGTTTCTCAGTTTCCCAGACAAATATTTACTGATAACATCAATGTTGCTTCTGCTAGAAATGTAATACTTGAACACTGGTTCAAGTTCTCTAAAATGATGAGTAAATCTTCACATTCACACCTCTAATCTTCTGTGGTCCTTATTTCAGACGGTGAAGCAAAATAAGCCAGAATAGGTTTATGCAATATAGAAGAAGCTGTATAATGACTCAAACATGGAATTGTCTTCTGAATTGCCATCTGGCCACTGTAAATGATGCATTCATTTATATTCCTCTAGGAATATTTTGGATAGCAAGCCCAATGGTGAAACTGTTCATTTACTTACCATCTGGATATGACAAATGATAAATTGATCTTATACCCTTGGAGAATTTGGAGGACTAGATTAAAAAAATAAAAAGTATCATAATTCTCAAAAAGAGCAGTCAACCTGATCCTTTAACACCTTCTCCACTTATAATCCTTGGTGACTTCATGGTCAGACCAAAAGGAAAGAGCAGGCCTGTACAGAATTTTAAATCTCTTCATAACATTTTCTAGTAGGTCATTTACATATTTTTTTAAGTCTTGACACAGTTACATTAGCAGGCCCAGAAGTTCCATTGTTTATCTTACTCTTAGAAGAAAGGCATTCCTGATCTCTCTTGGCCATGGCAACAAGTTTTGATAAAAGGCAAGAACTCTCCTGTGACTTGAGAACATGGCAGCACTCTCTGGTTTAGGCCTCTGAGTAGACCACAATGGAATGAAGAGAGGATGGCACTTTGGGCTATATACTTTTCTTGATTATTCTATCTCATGGAAACTAATAAACATCAGGCCACAAATGAAAGGATCTTGCCTCTACTATGAAGTTTTCCTAAGGATGGAGTATGAGTCAAAAGAGTTCCTACTCCCCATACATTAGCAATCATATCCCACTCCTCAGAGGTGTGATAGTTGCTACTTTTGTGGAAATTTTTGACCTACCAAGACATAAACCAAAGTCAGACATGCATGAGATCAAGACAAATTGAATATGAAGATTGCTACCTTATGAGAACAAAAGGATGACTAGCAAGCTTTTCCCAAGTTTTCTTTTGAAATTACAGTGGCCTAAGTAAAAACATTGTAAGAAAGAAAGAGAACATCTATGTTTCTTCTTTGTACTGGGAAATTAATGCATGGTAGGATTCCTTTTTCAAATATGATGACTGGCATATTGAAAAATGAACTAAAATGTACAGCTGATGCAATTGTATGAAAAAGTTGTTACAATATTCAATAGAAGCCTGTGGCATTGGTCATTACAAAGAGAGGAACCATAATACAGGCAGAAGCCATACCCATAGAATCAAGTAACCAATAACAATAGATTTCTATTTGAGGCATAGTTTTGCATTGCTACAGCTATGCATAACTAATTAGACAATCAGAAGTAGGTCTCATTATGCAAAGTTACTCAACCATGTCCTGAAGTAATACCTTAGCGACATTTACTGTATACCCCAGCAGTCATTTGCATGCCAGGAAACAGAGTAACAAACAAAGAGGAGATTTTAACACCATATTTTGATTGGCTTTCCACAAGAAAGGTTTTAAAGTCTAACTTGAGTTCCTTTAAGACTTGGGAAGAAACAACTGCTCTTCCTAAAGAAAAAAAAAATTAATTACTCAAACACAGATAACATTTAGGTTTCCTCATATTCTTCCTCAGACAGACAAACAGTGAATGTTTTTCTACAGTTCAGGCAGAAAGTCTGCATAACCTGCCTCCAACCCATACCACCCTAAATTATTAATACTAACACAGAATTTAAAAAATGAGTGTTAGTCTCCAGAGTACACTGCTGCTTGGAATGCAGCCTTTCATAGGGGATATAAGGTTAAAACATGGAAAACGAAGACAGAATGTGTAAATCTAGGCACTTTAACTGAGCTTAAATTACTAGTCTGATCTCTATGACAAAATTATACCCATGAAAGAAACAGCTTTAGAAGGCTGATGGCCTTTAAGAAAGCTGGTGTCCAGGCAACAGCAAGAGAAAAGGAAGATTAAAGATTAAAGTTGGTAGTCATTTTCTGCTAGATGTCTAGCAAATATCTTTGTAATCAATTTGTCATACACATAGGAAATTCAATACACACCAGTTTCTGTTTCTTCTGATTGAATATACAAACAAAACATAACTTACCAATGAATGTCATTTGCAGCTATTCAAGAAACATAATGTGCTATAACATACTTTTACTATCATTTATCTATCAGCTAATTTGTTCACATCAGTATGCTAGGAGCACGACAACAGTTGGATTTGACTTCAGAGATGCCAATGGAAAGGACTTAGTTTTAACTACAATATATTGACAGAATGAAAAAAAAACACCCTACTTCCAATATGGGAGAAAAGACCCACATAGCAGGTAGTAACCCATCTCGCTTTATTTTCTTTTGTATTGCTTAAATTACTTTGATTGAAATGCAAATGTTCAAAAATGTTGTCACAGTCTAATATCATCCATCTGATATGTAAACATTTGCCCAACAGAGAGATGTGTTTTCTATAGGTGGATGTCAGAGAACCTGTGACTTACATTTATATATCATCAATTTGTTCCTTAAAATTGTGAAAACAAATAGGGCTAATATTAGAATGACTCTACTGAATCATCTTCAGAAATGGAGTCAGAAATCTAAATAGCTCTACAACATACTACAACAAGTTTGATTCGTTGTCTCTCATTGAGCTTTTCAGGTAGAGACAAACTACCAGCTACCACGCTGCATTGAAGGGCATACTCCCACAGTCCTAGAGTCAATACATGACAGTCTAGCTAGCTGAGAATGTAAAGTGAGGAGGGAAGAAAAAAGGTATCGACAGCTCCAGAGCACTCAAAGCTTTCTCTTGCTGGAGAAACTTTCAGCCAGCTAGCAGGTCTGTGATGGCACAGTGCTGTAAAGCTACCTGGAGAGTACACCTGGGCCAGGGCTTATTTAAAGTACTTCATGAATCAGTTGTCTATCATTGAGCTGCTTCGTCAGTTGGTGAAAGATTTGGAGATGCTTAAATGTGTTTATTGTTATTAATTTTGTTCTGCCAGCAAATTGCTTGACTGCAGGATGCACACAACTGCAGTCTTGTGGGGAAATGGTGCTACACCTGCTGTATGCCTTTCATCTGCCCTTAAGTAGTCTGTATGCTGCAGTGTTATTTCCAGAGGAAGCTTTATTTCATTAGCATAACTCTTGTGACCTGTACACTATCAGAAGTTCTTAGGTAAAAATAATACTGTGACAATCAGTCCAATAGCCAAAATTACATAAAAAAGCTTTTAAAGTAAAATATTTCCCAGATGATTCAGAAGTATCAACCTACTTATGACAATTCGTGATTATTTGAGTATGTGCCACTGAGACCAGCAAAAAAAACCAACAACACAACCGAACACCTCCCACAAAAAAACCCAAACAATACACAAAATAAAACAAACTAAAAACCTACTACCATAATTTTACAATTTCAAATTATTTGTCAAAGGCACACTGCTTTTACAGAATTTCCCACTTTTTCTAGTCACTGGTGATGTTATAAATGTATAAATTAATTATTTAATGAATACTTCATGGGATAGAGTAATTGTATATTAGGGCTAGAATATCGACCTGTTTTATTTTCTGACCTGCAAGAAATTTGGGAAAATCTAAAAAGGAGGTAAAACAGTAGGTTCCTACATAAGTACTTCAGGAACAATCTCTATTCTTTCTCCAGTATACAGTGTGTCTCCAACTGTGTAAACTTTATTTTGCCATGACCGAGAGTCATTCAATCAAAATACCATAAACAATTAAAAATAGGGTTCTTTTATCCTGTAGGGATAAAGGGGCTGGGACCTCTTTCGTGGAATTCCAGTGTGCTACTAGAATAAAAAAGCTTTCTATAAGTCCATAAGGAGTATGTCCTACAACATGTTCTCTATATTGAATAGATTGAAACGCATGAAAAGAAAAAAGTAATTCAGTTTTTTGTTTTAATATTTCTAACATGTTTTGCTTTAAAGAAATGGTTTGCTTCACCAGTATCTAAGCTGATTGAATTGGTAGAAGGAGTACATCAGAGTCTGGGCATGTTAGAACTGCTCTGATAATCACAGATGATGCACAAAGTTACAAGCTACTGTCTGGACTGAGAGAACATGCATAATTATACCTTATATTGGTGATTACAGGAAAAGTAATTTTAAAAAAAGCCAGTCCTGGGATGTTCACTCCAAACTGCTGCTGCAGTGCAGCATCTCCTCAGCTGTATAAATGCAGCTGTTTGAAGGGCCACTGAAGGACACGGAGCTGCTGGAGCGAGTCCAGAGGAGGGCCACGAAGATGATCGGAGGGCTGGAACACCTCTGCTATGAAGACAGGCTGAGAGAGTTGGGGTTATTCAGTCTGGAGAAGAGAAGGCTCCGAGAAGACCTTCTAGCAGCCTTCCAGTACCTACAGGGTTTTACAAGAAAGCTGAAGAGGGACTTTTTACAAGGGTATGTAGTGATAGGACAAGGGGTAATGGCTTTAAAATGAAAGAGGGTAGATTTAGATTAGATATAAGGAAGCAATTTTTTTCTAATGAGGGTGGTGAAGCACTGGAGCAGGTTGCCCAGAGAGTTGTGGATGCCCCATTCCTGGAAGTGTTCAAGGCCAGGCTGGATGAGGCTTTGAGTA
Source organism: Tauraco erythrolophus (assembly GCF_009769465.1). Classification (NCBI taxonomy): domain Eukaryota; kingdom Metazoa; phylum Chordata; class Aves; order Musophagiformes; family Musophagidae; genus Tauraco; species Tauraco erythrolophus. The sequence goes on along the minus strand of NC_141473.1, from coordinate 17,040,843 downwards.
ACCTGGTGTAGTGGTGGGTGACCCTGCCAATGTCAGGGGGATTGGAACTAGATGATCTTTGAGGTCCCTTCCAACGCAAACCATTCTATGATTCTATGATTAAAATCACTCTGGCTCTAAAATGTCAAAGCAAAACTCTATTGATTCTCCTTGCTGGCGGCAGGGCGGGAGGGAAGCGCTAATTTTCATTCTTAATACTGAACTTAACATTTCATTTCAGTGGTGTGGCTGTATGGACCCATACATAGCTGCAGGAAATGGAAGATTGAAGATGAAAGTGAGAGGAAGTGAGAGGTCAAAATTTAGTGAAAGGCATCTGTCGCGGACTGCCTGTGTCTTCTCCCAATGGGTCGCAACCAAACGGCTGTTGCGACCACAACGTATTCCACAATCAGAAGGCTCTTCTAAACTCACTGCTATCTTAGTCCAACAGAGAGCTCCAACTCTCACTCTCTAGGGGGCTCCTGCCACTCCAAACTCCAGGAGGGAAATGCCCCACTCCCTCTTGGGAGTGTCCCACCTTTATCCATCCATGAGTCACGTGGTTTCCGGTTGACCAACGTGACTCACAGCACCTGTCCTAACAAGGCACAGGTGCTTTCTATTGTAGCAGCCGGGAAACTTCCCCGACAGGCATCTTGTCAACCTGGTCTCAACATCACAACATCAAAAAAGGGTACTCTTTCAAAGTTCTTCGAGAAGGACTCCATAAAAATTTTTCACCTATTACTTTTTTACTCCTATTTTTCTAGGTTTTTTTATTCTATCAGCCCAAAATACTTACATATGTTTTCTGTGAAAATATTTATTTCTCAGTCATGCTTCAATAAGCAGCTACCCAAATTAAGCAGAAGTTTTTTATGGCACAGAACAATTCTTACATAATTTTCTATTCCTTTAATGGTAGAGGGTATCATGGTTGCTGCTTTTGCTTTTCATAGTATTGGCATACTTTTTCACAGGTTATATTTTAAATTATTCCCTAAATTGATTAGTGGTAAAACTGTCATTGGGTTTTATTCACATAATTGAAAGACGTTTAGAGAAAAGTTCTGAGTTTAATTAATCTTCCAAATTAATTCACATGTAGATTCTCTTAATCTCAGATAATCAAACCTTTAGCCTGTGCATTTCGTAACATTCTGCAATAACTTTAAATATTATCTTCCTGTCTGATATACGAGAACGCTGCTGGTAAAGGCACATCTGTTACTAGTCTTTTGCTGCCTACGTTGCCTGAAGTAAGCTGTAGACCATTGGCTATAGGGTTTAAAGTAATCTCAAAACAATATAGAAACATTGATTTACAATTTAAAGTTATTTTCCTTCATTTCTTTCCTAACTGCTCAACGACTAAGGGTCAAGCAGAGTCAATTAGGTGAACCAACAAAATATCAGTACTAAACAATTTCTTCTGATTTCCCTGGGCTTTTCTCAGTATGACCTCCAGCTACTCATCTCTGAATGCTCATGACAGCAGAACACAAAGCACTTGTGAAATATCTACATTTCTGAATCTGATTCTTTGGATTTGTTCTAACATTTATTTTTTTAATCTTGTGCAAAGTGAATCTCCAATATATTGTAATGATTTAACACATATTTGAACTTCCAATTGTGTTATCCAGCCTAGTAACATGCTCATCAGCAATATTCCATTCTCAGATGTTCTTAACCTAGAATCAGTCCAAGCCACTACTGCTTGCTTCACATCTCTTCCAAATGTCTTCTTGCCACAAACTGTTAAGAGAGTTCAGGGGTCATTTAGAATCTTTCCAGAAAAAAATAGGCATAGAATTTCTACCTTTCTCCCAGAATTTCTGAAAGTTTTGTTCTTTCTTATACAGTATGCCTGCCTGGGTCTCAAACTTGTCATGATACTCACCTGCCTACTCCTGGAATTGATTTGTACTCATATTCATTTATCACAATAATCATATTTTAAACTATCCTTATGCTTTTAGTGAAACTGTATCAGCCAAGTTCCAAGTTCTTTACTAATAGCTGCACTGATAATTTCAAACACTTAAAAATTAATTGGATTCAAACCACCTTTCGATTACAAAAGTTATGATCGTAATTTTTAATCCACAACTTTGCATCCCTTTTTATTTTTCTCCCAGTGTCTTCACTACTACACAGCAAGTGGATCATGATTGAAACTATTCCTTGATATCAGATATTTTTTTTGCAGATGGAAGTTTTGGAGATTTTCACATAATCATATACCTCTAAAAGCAGCTTTCAGTTACACCTAAAGGATCAGCTCTGGTTACATAATTGTCTTATCTCAAACATTACTATTTCTTTCATTATTTAATTTTGACCTATCCTTACTGGCATTGACTGCTGTCAAAATCTAAGGAAGCAGTAGATGCTTTAAAAAAAACCAAACAGATTCTTAAGGTTTTTTGGTGTGTCGTTTTTTTTTTTTTTTTTTTTTTTTTCTGTTTTTAAGAACTGCATTTGGCAGCTGTATTCAGAAGACTGAAATACTTAGGACAGGATTTAAGAGAAAAAACAGTATTTGTGGAGGATTACAGTTGAGACCTAATAGTCTGTATTTCCAGTGGCAAATTTATCTCCATAACAAAAATTACATCTGAAAAACACATCTGATGCTAACACCTGCTCTCCTAGGTTAAGAACATGTTCATTTCTCCAGTTATAACACTCCTTTTTATGGGTTCTTAACTTTCCACACAGTTTAATGTTTTCAGAAAGAGCACTTGTGAACTGTAATGGGCCCAGAGCAGCCATTACAGCTGTCAGAGACATAAGCACTGTTAAACACTCTACACAAGTATTTATAGAATAGAGCTAAAGCAACTTTAAAATTGTCATTATAGTCTATGTGGTAAATAAGAAACTTCCTGAAAATTAGTCTCTCTACTACTGTGGAGTTGCTTGGTTCATAAAACTAAAATATTTTCCTTTTTTAGTTTAATATTCTAGTAACTGTCCTGCTAGCCTCTCCAAACACTGAAAGGGAACAATGGGAAATACACTGTGCTGCAGAGAATCATATATAATCTGCCTTCTATGTGGCTTCAGGGATATGGATTGTTTCATTGCCGCTTATTGCGATCAAACTGATAATCTAATACTCCAGGCTTCAGAAATTAGGCTGTCTTCATGGAAACACAAGTAACAACTTCAGCTAGATCCATTCACAGATGATAGGAAATTAGCTCCACATCACATTTACATTTTCATGTATGACTATGAAATTTATGCACAGGCATAATGACAGAAAATTCAACATTAGCAAAATCAAATATTATTATCTTTGGCAAGAAATGGTAAATGCGAGCTAGCAGCAGAATTGAAAACACCTTCTCAAGATCTCCTATAAGGGAATACTCTTTGCCAAGAAAAATGTCACAGGCCGGAATGCAGTTCAAAACTTTAGCTTAATTGTTTTAACAAAAACATTTATTTTAGTTTATTCTGCTTTATCATAGAAGACAAAAAATACACGTTTGGATATTTTATCCTTCTACTGTGTCAGTTAATAAAACAGAAGGGTTTAGTATGATATTTGTGTTGTAAATCCATGTCCAGAAATATCTGGAACTAGTCAAGAAAATAATAATCTTAAAACGTTTGAATAAGCAGCTTTTGGAACAGGACTTCATCTCTTTGTTCAAAACTAGCTTCAGGAATCTTTAAATTGCTAAGCAGCACAAGCCAAAGCCTGTCCTTTATTGCAATCACAGAAAGCCACAGAGTGGACATTGGCTGTAAAGAGGTATAGGAAGGCAAAATATGACACTGTAAGGACTGATTTTAAATTATCTTAATTTTTACTCCAAATCTTATACTTAACATATGATGACCTCAAGGAGGCATAGTCTTTCTGACGTTTCACAGTGCCCCAAACAACTGTGCTTTAGTCTTAAGAACTATCACAAATTAGTGTGTAATAGCATGTAACAAGCATATTAATACATACTGTAAGCATGCTATTACGTATTATTTTAACATGTAATAATAACAGTGATCATATAAATGGAGTTATAGCATACATGATCTTGATGATGGGATTAAAATTAGGAAATGCTGAAGAGAGTTTTTAAAATCATAACTTGATCAATGTTTTCTCATTTTCAACATGAAGAGGCAATACGTCTCTATAATTCATATTAAAAAAAAATTTACTTGAAAATAGTATGATTTCTGAAAGCTAATATCAAAAGTATAGGTCTCTCATGCCTTTAGTAACTTAGTTTTGACCAGTCCTTCGATCAACCATTCTATGATTCTAAGGCAGAGGAATGATTGCGTGAGTATATGCGTTTTTGACTGGATAAGGACCATGCTGTACAGTAAATGTAGGGTTGATGCCCTACTATGTTGGGAAGTGAAACATACAGCTGAAATAAATTAGCAATTAAAATGTTTTAAGCTTTTAAATAGCTGTTAAAGATTGTGAGTTTAATTTAAAAAATATTTTGTCTTATTTTGAAAGTTTGTATCGCATAACTTTTATGAGTCAAAGTATTTTTCCAGTCTATATCAGTAAATAGAGTGATGACCATTTTATTTAAAAATGACATATTTATAAAACATTTTTTCTGAATACGTGGTCCCAGGACATACTGCAACATGAGCAAACAAGGTCACCTATTACTTAATGGCACAATAAACAAGGTAGGTAGCAGATCAACTGTCCTTATTAAAATATTGTTATGGTAGATAATTATTTTAATTTATAGCCTGGCAAAAATTAAGCGATGTAAAGTAAGCTTCCATCAAGCTACTTCTAAACTAGCTTTTTAAAAAGGCTAGATATTTTGAAAAACTTAACATTTTCAGATAATTTATTTCAGTTTATTACTACGCTCTACAAATTGCTTATATAGTGCAAAATCTAATTCAGTTGAAAAATATAATGAGATTAACAGCATGTCTTTTCATTTTGATATCATGGAAATAGGAAGAACACACTTTAATTTAAGTGACTCAGCAGTTATTTAATAGCTCATGCACTTGGCATTACCATACTAATTGGTCTAGTAGTCTTTTTCATTATCCGTTACAGCCATACACATTGGTATTAGAAGAAAGCCAGTAGCTATGACAATAGGTCAGATCTACGCCTCTAGATCTATAGGACTCCAAAAGGGGTAAAATAATCAGTGAGCAGATGAAATTAAAATCAATAAAGCTGAAAGACCCCAGTGGAGAGGAATTAATTTGACTCCCTTCGTAACTTTCATTTGATAGTTCAAGAAACATTTCAGGTCAATTATATTAATAGAAACTGGTTGAGTGAAAAGATGTTAATGATGATCCAGAGCTAATTAGCATAGCTATTTTCACTCCATCTTCTACAAAGAGAAAGGCAGAACATCGACACATCATCAGATGCTTTTTTCGATCAGTGATGGAAATTGGCAGAGGACAAAAGGATGTGTACAACAGCTTAGCAGCTTTTAGTGAGAAGCCCATACTCCGATGAAAACAAAAAACAAACACAGAGATTTATAATAATATATTAAGATTTAAATGGGAAAACTGAAGCAAAAATGAAACTATATGGTCATTGCCAAAACAGAAACCTATCCTATTTCATTCCTCTTGATTTTCTAACACCCGCAAAGGTTTCTGTAGATCTCTCTCTCTCAAGCACACAGAGGCACACAGGTACTAAAAGTCAGAGAAAGTTGAGAAAAATTCTAATAATAAAAAAGTATGAGAGTACTTAACTAAAGAATATAGGATCCAGTATACTGGAGCCTACAAAAATTAATCCAAGCCTTTCAAATCAATAGTTCTTCACAGGTAGATCAATCTCCTAGATGGTGTCAGGAAGAAGTAGTTAGGGTGTAAGCCACTCTCAATATGCTACTGAAGCTATTCTAAATTTAGTTTCTTTTCATGGTTTACTGAATAAGAAACACTGTTTTTATCTGTTTCAAACCCATAGTTACTCTAATCTGGATACTCAGACAAAATAAATACAATTTGGAACCACAGCCATTAACAGCCACAAAAAACCTATACCTGTGGGTGTTCTGCTTCATGCATGCAACTGAATTGCTTCAAATAAAACAACTCCTGATGCGTGTTTTAATGAAGCTTATTGCAAGTGTTGCATCCATTCACTTTGCCCACAAGTTTGACTATTACAAGGGGTATACGTTACCGTGTAATTAAGCAGCAGTCATGAATGATGCTGTCCTCCACAAATATCCCACTCTCTTCATCTGTCTCGATCAGACGACCAGCGTGGTACCAATGTACTTGGGTGGTATTGTCAACGTATGTTGCAGTGCACTGAAAAGGCAAGCGGTCTCCATGAAAAACCACTTGTCTTTGTGATGGGATCAGCTCAAAAAGAGGGAGTTCCAGAGGCCCAGCTGCAGGGAAAATAAAACAAAGCAAAACAAAACAATAGGAAAATAACCCCTCACAATGAATTCCTCTCATCAACATTGTGAAGTGAAATAATTGTACACAATTCTAGCTTCCTAGATCTTAACATTAAAGCACCAATAGAAAAGACATGCCCACGAACTTAAGTCTGATCATGTTGTGAATTCTAGAGATCGTGTTTCTTCCATTGATGTGAGCTCAGATAATAAAGGATTACGAGAATAGCTAGAGAAAAAGGGTTCCACAGAACAGTTCACAGTATGGGTGAGAGTGGCAAGGATCTCTTGAGATGCTGCAGTCCAGCTCCTACTCAAAGCGGGATGCTTTACTACAGAAAAAAAAAAAAAATCAGTCTTCCAATTAAAGAAAAAATATGGCTATTAATGTAGGTACAGTTAGCGTTTATAAGACCACTTCCCTGTCAGTGGATGAAATTCCCACCATGCTCCAGAAAAAAATTTACTCACTCTACAGAGCGTAAAGTATCTCATATGCCTGGGATTTGGAGAGTAATAAGGCTAATAGCACAAGTTAAACTTTCTCCTGAAGTGCAGCTGTCCCTATGATTTCTCATTTCCCTGTCCCTATTTCCTTCTGCCTCTTCCACAGGTCTTTACTCTCCAGATGTTTACTCAACATTAAATATTTATCTAAATAGCTCTTTCTACTTTTTAACAGTGGAGTACATTTCACCATCTTTATTTTATGAATTTTCTCTTTCCTATTTTTCTCCAAGTAATATCCTAATAATAAGAATACTGCATATTTTTATTCTAAGCAGAATCTTACAAAAAAACAACTGCCATTATCACATACACAAATACATAAACACAATTAAAAAATGAATAATGTTGTAAATTTGGAATGCATATACATTTTTGTGACTGCTGAAAGTCTGCTAATTTCAGGGATTTGACAGAGATTGAAGGCTACATCCTTCGAATTCTACAGTGTCTGTAGACTGTATTTGTTTTCTTCCATTTTCCTTTCTAGATCCTGAAACTACCTTAACACAATTGCTGTAAAATATTTTCTATTTGTAAAATATTTTCTACATTGTGAGATTAATGCGATTTCTTTAAATTGGTAGCAGAATATTGAAAAGGAGCAGTTTAGGAAAGGTAATTGAAACAGAGGCTATGCCTCTAAAGAAAGATCATCTTCTATGAGATAAAAAGAAATAAATGAAAACCTTATTTTCGTCATTCTGATATAGTCTCCTTAGGCAAGAGAAGAAAATTACTACTTCTTATACTTTGTTATCATTGCACAAAATTCTAAAGGCAATAAAAATACTAAGGACTCACATATGTGATTGATGAACACACTACCATGAACATCTTGCACAATAATTCCTAAAATACAACATTTCACCTCAGCCTACAATGCCAAAACAACTGACAGCCTGGGTCACTTTATAACTTCACTACTGCAATCTCATCTTAGACAAAATGCCTACAGTCTTGCACCTTGCACTTTGATGAGGAAAGAGAATTTTTAAGCTAGATCTTATTCTCCCTTATTTTTCTTCTGTTTTCACTAAAAGATCTCTCATCATTAACATCTATCCAGCCTACAAGGTTGTCAGTTCAAAGGTCACCCTTCCACATTTGCACCTCTAGTAAATATCTCAAACACCTATTTTTCTGATGAGTACTTTAACTTTCTTTTTTTTTCCCATTTCATTACTCACCATTTTATCTTCCTTAAACTTTCTCCACAAAATCCTCTATTGCCCATAATAAATATAGATGAACTTAACCATGCCTAACCAGACTGCAAACCATAATTACTGATTCTACAATTGCCAAAATGTGTGGACAACCAGTAGTGTTTGTTCTTCTCCTTACTCAGCATCCCACCCTAACACACTTCTTTATGTCATTCTGATGTTGCCTTTGGAACACTTAAACTGTGAGAAGTTGCATTTATAAACCTAGATCTGGGCCCTCAATACTACTGGGGAATTTAAATGTTAAATACAATATTCATCACCTGTTTTGAAGGAACAGTGAGAGAGATCACTTCTATTTTTTTTGCAGAGTAAGAACGTTGGCCAGCATAATACATGGGATTTGTACATGAGTGAACATGTGATACTGCTGTCCAGGAACACAGAGGATTAAGGGGCTAGCTGCTGTCTACTGAAATGTTGTAAATCTGCTGTGACTATAAAGGGCACGCTTCAGAAATCCCTCCGTACTTGTGTATACATCCTGTAGTTTATCTTCTGATTTCGCCTATTACTTGTGGACACGGATGCGTTACTAAAAATTTCTTGAAACATACTTAGTATTTTTATATGATATTTGGCTTCTAACTAAAAGAAGAGAAAGTAAACAAGATTAATACCTCATTCACCATAGCTATAGGCTTGGTCTCAGTCATTTACATTAAATGCTTTTACTAGAAGATGGAGAGAACCTCTCTCGCCAAAAGGTTGCAACCTTTGTGTTTCATTACAAAGTCAATTATGGAATGTAAGGAAAAGTCATGGTGTGGGATTTAGCCGTAAACTAACAGTGATTCTGAAAATGGAACCCAGAAAAATTAAACATACTGTCACAAGTGCAACAGAAATACATACTACTCAGAAATAAAATATTTCTCATTAATACAGTAATATTTAACTGAGAATATCATATCATATCTTGTCAAGTGTTTTTGCTCATGCATTGAGTGTCAAATTGCGTCATGAGGCTATGAAGTAGTAAGAGTGTGAACTATAGTATTGATATTTCTTAAGTCAAGCAAAATAACTTGCCTGGCACATGGATGTAGCGTAACACTATCGCTTCGAATTTATCTCTGCCTTTATAGCTGGTATATAAGGCTCTCCCGTTATAAATTCTGTTGCTCACCCTTGGGAATCACCAAACCCAGAAATGCAGTAGGAATTAAGTGTTCTGTACAGATTTTGTCAATTAATGAGCAGAAATAAATGAAATCTTTTTATACTGCAGCACAGAAAAAAGGGAGAAAGTGACCCTTTGATTGACTTCAGTCATATCAATAACCTACTAATTTTCTTTTTCTTTGCAAATTCTTCTAAGCATCAACAAAGATGTAAAGTGAATCTAATATATCTCTGGTTTACCATTAGGTTAGGATATCCTTCTGACCAGCAATGTACGTATTTGGACTGGCCAAATTGACAAATAATGCTGCAAATTCATTTTCAAAGTGAAACTAATAAAATTTCTGTGCGTTATGACATTTGCAGAGCATGGAAGGTACGCATAAGTACTTCTATAAACCATCTGCTTTTCACCTGTGTGGGGTCTACAAAAAAATGATTACCAGAGCTAATTTTCAGTTGTTTTCCAGGGATAAACATGATTTAAATGACTGAGGCTGATTCTGCAATTATTACTCAAGCAAAAGTTCCAGTTGACTTCAGTGACACAGCTCACAGATATAAGGATTAATTGCATCAGTAAGAGTTTCAGGATTAGGGCCAATACCCGTTATCCTGAATGGCTGTAAAATGATTGTATAGTTCCATCAGTATCAGCTCGAAATACTTATTTTAAACCATAATCCAACAATCCTTCAAATTCAAAATAAAAATTAAAGTATTTACTAATGCTGTTCACATTTTCAAGCTTGACTTTGAGAATCAAGTAAGAAGTAAGAAAGGTAGAAATTCTGAAAGTATTTAGAATGATTTTGGCATTGATTTGACAGCACTTGAAATATAAGAGCTGTGACAATCATATCCCTAACACAAGAGAAATTTTCTCTTTGATTATGTGATTACTAAAGACAAAATAAGTATATATAATCTCCGATGCTTATATATGTGTGTGTGTGTGTGTCAGATACAACAGCCTCATAAGATTGAAATCAATTTACAGTTCACTACTGTATCGTGGGAGAGGAGGGATAAACTATGGGGGATTTTATTTATTTGATTTTGACACACATGAAAAAATATTCCAAGATTCTGCTTCCAAGACAATCCACTCTGCTGCCCTCGAGTTTGGAGCCAGCTCCACCATCTGCAAATGAGAGGTGTGACTCTCCTATAGGCATCTCAATCTAGGGCTGCTGGAGTGTTTTACAGTCTCTACCTGTCTTGTCTCTCTAGTCAGCACTAAACCATGATTGCAGCAGAGCACCACAGGAATCACTGATTGCAGCATGAATCTAAAGGTCTAACCCATCATTACAGTAATTACATCTTTATCTTTCATTTCTCAGCAGAAAAGGGTTTTGTTGAATGAAGGCCAGATTCTTTATGCTATCCAGTCTTCTATTCCAGATTAGCTCTAAACTAGAACACTGAGGACATGGGGAGGAGGAATTAGGTTCCACAAATACCTCTGAATTACAGTATCACTTAAGAGTCCTTCTCACAGAAAGTATATCCATGCACATTTTAATGTATGCAGTGCCCTAAGACGTATATAAAGTTAAAAAAGAAAATAGAAATTATTTTAATAACGATTAGCTAAAATAGAAAAGAGCAAGGTGCACTGAAGCACTAAAGAAATGTTCCTATGAGTATGTCGCTAATATCTTTATAAAACAAATTTATCTCACATGTATGCACACAAATTAAACACTTTCCGCCTTTTTCCTTACAATTCAGTTCTTGAGATTTTAAAAACTGTTCAATTCTCCTTCTGATTTTGGCCTTTTTTTTTTGTTTACTGTTTTAAAAGATGGAAAGAAGAATGTGAAGGAAATACTGCTGTCATTGGACATATATGGAACACAAATGTTTGTAAGACATAACATACACTGCATTTCTAACCTGTATTTTTGTTACATTTTAAATATAATATGATCATATTTAGAATGTATGCACTTAGAATGGACACTATTGTTTTCTAGGTGAATGACCAAAAGGAAGTCTGTAAGTACAAAAGCTGGCCCATGCAATAGGTTTGCCTAAAAACTAGTCATTGGCCAACATGACCAGCACAGGGTACTGGAGACACGATTAGAGAAAAATGAAACTACGTTCTACCTCCAGCCATGTTTGTTGCATTTTCACCTGCACAACCTATAACCTGGGCAGCACAACTCTCTGCAGCCAAATAGCTACTCGATTTCTAATCCTGGTTTACTACACTAGAGCATGCCGCTGTTCAGTTTACCATAGCCATAGTTTTTTGTTATATGTTTTCTGGCCCACATTAACTGGCTTTGTTTGATACTGGCAGCTTCTACACAGTCAGAAATAGGAAAATCCACAGGTTTCTCCAAGTTGCCCAGACATCAGTGCAGTATTACAGTGCTTATGTCTCAGGATATGCCATTGACTTCTGCCTCTTGGTAGAAAATTCAGCTTGCTATAGTGCACCACAAGCTTCTCGGACAGAAAAAAGCCAGAGGTTGGCATTTTGCTTCTTGTTAATCACTTGATTTATTGTATTGCCAATGGGCTTTTTATTTGAACTGAGTGTGCCTACAGAGCGCAGTACATCCTGCTGACAAAAGTGTGAGTTAGAGCTCTAATATTTGTATACAATCTCAGTGGGAAAGAAATGTGCAGGGAAAGCACAGTGGGGGAAAGCTGGAAGTGAGGACAAAGCAAAGGAACTGGTCCAATAAAAAGGACGGATGAAAATGAGGAAAACCAAATTGAAAAACATTAGTTAAAAAATTGAATTGCTGACACAGCAAATTATACATGTTGATATTTTCTGAATGGAACTGAAGAAAAGAGAATTATCCGAATTGCTCTGAAGGCCAGTTCTGCCAAGAAGGGGAGGTGCCAGTACACCAATGCCAATTTCCATATTGCAAAATTTGCTGACAATAACAAAAGGTTTGGTGTAGAAGGTTACAGACAGTGCCATATGCCAAGGAAGTCAAGAATGAATACAGAACTGGAGCCAAGCTTCGGTTTTAATAAAAGCTTTGTCTGGCTCCAATTTTAACATAATATCAAGAAAATACAGATGCCAACATGTATTAAACACATCAAAATAAGTCTTTTCAGCTTGAGACAAGAAAGCTTTGTATAATATTCATTTACCGCTCACTGCAGAAAAAGTGAAGCTTCTGTTTGTGTAATAGCTTCTTATTTCCACCTACTTCATAATGCTGGCAGGGCAAGGCATATTCTACACCATTTTATCAGTTCCTTTCACATTCATACATGCTTATCAGACAGGAACATAAGGTAGATGCATTGTTTTTGCAGCATCTCACAATTAAATCACAGGTTTATGTTTACTTTGTAATGATAAGTGCTACACTGAAATGGTAGCTACTAACCAAAGAGCAAGACTTCAGGCACATACGCTATTTTATTTTGAGTTTTTTGTATTGCGTTTTACTCCTGCAAACTTCTGTAAAGCCATCAAAGCTGAGAAAAAGAGAGAGAAAGGGTGTATGTCTCATGAACAGACATAGCAGAGTCAGTGGGCTGAGGCACTGATAAGAATGTAGATGCTGCTGCAGGGACAGTCACAGGATTTATCCTGAGTTAGAAGTACAGGGAGCTTCACAGTTCACTGCTACTGATGCTTCTGCTACCCGGGTTTGCTTAACTCATAACTATACTCTATGTCTACAAACCAGAAGATTAAAATCAGGGTAGCTATGCCACGAAGAGCTACAATCATAGCTTTGGATGACAGTCTCACTGAGAATCACTCGGATTCCATAACTTCTCAGATTTATTAGAGTCATAGAATAGTTTGGGTTGGAGGGGACCTTTAAAGGTCATCTAGTCCAACTTCCCTGCAATGAGCAGGGACATTTTCAACTAGATCAGGTTGCTCAGATCCCCGTCCAACTTAAATATGAATGTTTCCAGGGATGAGGCATCTATCACCTCTCTGGGTAACCTCTTTCAGTGTTTCACTGCCCTTATTGTAAAAAATTTCTTCCCTGTATCTAATCTAAATCTACCCTCTTTCAGTTTAAAGCCATTGCCCCTTGTCCTATCACAATGGGCCCTGCTAAAAAGTTTTTCCCTGTCTTTCTTGTAAGTACTGAAAGACCACAATAAGGTCTCCCCAGAGCCTTCTCTTCTCCAGGCTGAACAATCCCAACTCTCTCAGCCTGTCTTCATAGGAGAGGTGCTCCAGCCCTTGGATCATCTTTATGGCTCTCCTCTGGACCCACTCCAACAGCTCCATGTCTTTCCTGTGCTGGATGCAGTACTCCATATAGGGTGTCATGAGAGCAGAGCAGAGGGGCAGAATCACCTCCCTCCACCTGTTGGCCAAGCTTCTTTTGATGCAGCCCAGGATACAGTTGGTTTTCTGGGTTACGAGTGCACATTGCCAGCTCCTGCCCAGGTCTTCATCCACCAGTACTCTCAAGTCCTTCTCTGCAGGGCTGCTCTCAATCCCTTCATCCTCCAGCCTGTATTGATATCGGGGATTGCCCCGACCCAGGTATAAGACCTTTTACTTGTACACAGACCGACTTCTCAAGCTTGTCCAGGTCCCTCAGGATGGCATTCTACCCCTCAGGGATGTCAGCTACACCACTCAGCTTGGTGTCACCTGCAAAATTGCTGAGGGTGCTCTCAAACCCACTATGTCATTGATGAAGATATTAAACAGCACTGGTCACAATAGAGAACCCTGAGGGACACCACTTATCATCAATCTCCACATCTGGGCACTGAGCCGTTGACTACTACCCTCTGGATGCAACCATCCAACCAGTTCCTCATCCACTGAACAGTCTATCCATCAAATCCATATCTCTCCAATTTAGAGAGAAGGATGCTATGAAGGACAAATTAAAGTAATTAAATTAATGTGCATTTAAAATAAATTACACTTGTGTAGAAAGTAAGGAAAACTGAGCTGAAAAAAGTGCAATTCAGATCTAGTCATTTTTTGCAAATCCAACTCATACAGGTTTCAGCCAGCACTCCGCAGGTGGATGACAAGTCCAGCCATGACAAAATTATTTAACTTGTTTTTCTCTACAGTAGTTTTGCTCAGATTTATAAGCCCCTGCGAAAATAAATTATCAGTTTTGCACTGTGTCTAGAGACTGATGCGTGTTGTGTCCATTACAATTAGTTTAAGTGAGGAGCAGTGGAAAAACACTTTCTTATTTATTGATGACAGCAGTGATTTACTTGGTAGGAAAGTAGAGGTAGAGAAATACAGAGGTAGCAGGTTTCTCTTTTTCTCTTAATAGCATTTAACATAAATGTCAAATATCATAACATTAATTTGTAAAATGGCAACAGCCCACTTGAAAAATTTCCACAATAGGAAATTCAAGGTTTCATTCCAGCCAATCAATTAATCAAAAATATTATCTGCATGCAGACAAAACAAAGTCCACGTCTTGCATTGGCATATCAAGCAGAAATTTAAAAGAATGGGCAAAGAGTTTTTTCATCACTGATTTCTTCCTTGTCAAATAAAACTGCTGTCACTTTTCAATTTCTAATTTTCAAATTGTCCCAGAAGTCTGCTTTAGAAGCTGGGGAGCATTTGAATATTTGTCACATCTTGAAACTTGAAGGCCATGACATATTGACAGTTGTGGTATTGGAAGATTTATCAACACAAATTCCTTCACTGGCAAGAGTCAGAAGTCATTGCTAGAAAGCTAATTTTGATTACTCAAATTATCCTTATGGCAAGCGAGCTGGCAGGCTCATGGCTACACACACTCATCACAGTTTGCAGTTAATAAAAATGGCTGAGCAGTGTCAAGGATAAAGCACCTAGCTCTACAAAACATATTGATTAGCTCTATCTGAGAAGTGCAGTAATAGCAGTCATCTTTCCAAACATTAAGCACCATCTTCTTTTCATTTTCATAGCATCACTAGACACTCAGATCAAGGAGTCAGGGCAGCAGGAAGGTCCAAAGAGTGGCAGTGATTGCTCCTAATACCCCAGAGTCCAGCTGGCAGCATGAGTACCCATCCATGCTGCAATGACGCCAAACAAAAAAGAAATGTAAAAGTCATAAAAGGTGCTGAACAAGTGACAGTTTTGTTGAAGTAAGAACTTGTTCCGATCATTGTATGAAATTTTTCCATTCCAAACTCCTCTCAGCCTAGCTGACAGTGTCAGAAGCTGCAGACCTCTACAGTTATTTTTACACATATATTAAAGTAAGTGCTGTATGATGAAATATGCTATAAAAATGTGAAATATCACTGTGGTATACTCCACTTAATTAGAACAGAGGATATTAGGATGGAGGCTTTATAGGGAACTTCCCCATTAGAACAATTAAGATTAATTACAACAAACTGTAATAAGTGCTGTTAACTGGACAATATTAACACAGGTTTGGCAAGGAAGCTTATATAATTTTATCTAGAAATTACCCGTATAAAATTTAACCCTATTTTTTTAATGTACAAGTTACCATGTAAGAATAAAGAATATATCTTCCAGGATACTCCACGGGCCTTACTTGAGCCTGTCTGTCTTACCATTGCTTTGTTCATGAGCAACTAGCTTTTGGAGATGTCCAGTCAAGCCTGCAAGGGTCAAAGTTTTGAAGATTAAAGAAGCTTCGTTTGCTGATATTCTCCTCACTACATCTTAGCTAAATTTTCCTTTACTTATTTTGAAAGTAGGCAAAGACAATGTAGAAAATTGACAAAACTGTACATTAAAAACTGCTGATGTAGTTTAAGACTAAGCTATGGGAAGAAAAACAAACTGGGTACATTTGCAACATCTAAATCAATGAGATTTCAGGGGTGAAAAGTTCTGTTGAACTATATTTTCTTGTGTGAGTACAGATGCAAGAAAATACATAGCAGTAAAACCTCATCCTTTAAGCTTCTCAAATGACCACTTTAATAATTCTGTTACTTCACGCTTATAAGTTTTAAGTGCTATCAAATTTCTGGCCCAACCTTGTAGCAGTGTTCTAAATTACCACTAAAGAAATCAGATAATAATGTTTCATTTCAATGTGGGGCACTATATTCCTGTGTTTTTTTTTTCTTTCCCCAGTTTGAGACTGATCATACTAGGATGAGAAACCCAGAATTTGGAGCCAAAAGGTCTGAGGATTGTTGGTCTCATGCTACCAAATGGTTATCTATTGAAAACTGATATTTAAAATGGGTCACTTAGCTCTGATAGAGAATGAATCTACCATACTCATCTTTGAAAGATTCAAAATGTACAGTTACATTATTTGATTTATTGACATACTATTATTATCAATATTTTTTATTAAAGAAAATCCTGAATTGTTGACATTGTAAACCAGAAACAATTCCCAGAGGATTTAACCATAGTTAATTGTATCGCTATCCATACCTTGCAAAACCTAGTCCTGTGAAAGGTTACTAATGTGAATATTCCTATTTCAATATAATTAGACCTATTCATACAAATTAGGCACTCCCTGCAGAATTGGAGCTGAAGTCTTGATCCTACATATTCCCGAATACAATGATGCTCTGCATGAATGCAGCAGGCTATCTGCAGGCTGCAAAGAAACTGCAGGACTGGAATCTAAATCTGGATAATTAATCCATTGTTCTTTGTACTTGAGATTTTGAATTTAGTCAGTTACTACATACTGAACCGCCCCTCCTGCTCCCAGTTCAATATTTACGTTGTGTCAATGTAGTAAGAATGACTTGTAAATTAAGAAATAGTTGAAACAATAATCTCAAACCTATTCCTAAGTTTAAGTACACAACAAATGAGATCAAAAAATGTTGCGTGTACTATGAAAGAAACAAATGAAGAAAAAATGTTCCTTGTTAACTTTGAGGTAGTTATTTGTTATTGCAATATATTTCATGCAGGAAAGAAAACTTTTAAGAACAATCTATGTGCAGATATATACAATTTTAAAACTCTGAAGGCAATGTAGATAATTAATTTTTGTCATTATATGAAAAAAGCAAGTTCAAATCTCCTCACCCAATATCCCTAGCACAAAATACTTGAAAGTATTCTTAAGAGCTGATGCAGAATGAACCTGAATGCATTCGGTTGATTTCAGGCTTAAATGTAATTGTTGAAAAAGACTCCTTCCAAAGATAGAATTTTCTAAAATTAAACTATTTTTTTTTCTATTTTGTTTCTATTTTTGGCATTTTGAAAGTACATATTTCTTTCAAAGACTTACTCTGCTAGGGATGAAGGGAAAACAATGTACAAGCACATCAGGTAAAATTATAAGGACATTTCAACATTTCTAGCATCTAAAACATCACTATTCCACCGTTGCTGAGAAAGCAGCTAAAGCCACACTGTATTTTAAGACTATATCAAGAAAAATAAGCTGCTTCAGAAAATGAAAGTCCTTTATACAGGAAGTACAGAAAAGAAAATGTTCTCTTTATTCCCAGTGGTATTACTCTAAATGATTTAAAATGTCTTGAATGTTTGGAATTTTTGTGGTATTTTAGATAAGACTGAAAAAAAAAAATTACTTACGAAAATAGACTAGGGAGCTGCAAATGGCCCGAGAGACATACACCTTAATGTTCTGCTCATATTTAAGTATGATAAATACAATTACAAAGTGTGAGAGTAGGTAAGTAATGATGAAAGCACTTCCTACCTTTCTATGTAAGAAAGTTAAAGTGGTCAAGAAATCTCTTAAGAATAGCAGGAGAAAGAGTGCATAAAGAATATAAATGTGCTCTCTTTTTTTTGCTTTGCACCAGTTTCAGTGTGAACAGGTACAGAGCATCAGAGCAGAAAGTGATTACATTTTAACCTGACTCTGCTCCTTTAGAGGATGAATACTCTGATTCTCAGTGAAGTGAGACAAACTACAAAAGACAAGGTGCTGGTTAAGTACAAACAATTCCCTAACAACTATATCCCCTCCCTCCCAATATATTATTAACATTTTCTATGAAATATTTAATGAATTGTATTTCAGAATACAGGAGCAAGAAAAGGATTTATCCCTGAGTTGTATCCCTCCCTTTGAAGTACCCCTCCTAAGGAGGGAGACTATTATATCAAAAAGAGCACATTTCAATAATACTTGATGAGTCACAAGATGCTAATTTCACTCATGAGCTAACACTTTAAGGCAGTTTACAGAATTCAGAGGCTGAGTAATAATTCAAACACTGTTGGACTCTCACAACTTGTAGCTATTATCTTCCATTCTTTCTCACCTCTATTTTCAGTAGGATGGATTTTTATTCTTCTTTAGTGTTAACACTTTTCTCAGTAGACAGTCCTCTAAGGCATGCTGGAAACCTAATCATACAGGTCTTATACAGATAAAACTTCAGCTCTGTATTAGGAGTACTCATTCCCTGTCACCCATAGTGAAAGTCCTAATTGACTGTTAAAGCTATGAGTAAATTATGAACCAACCCAGTTTCTTCCTACAAGTTTGTTGTAAACAATTACAATTCTATTCATCACAACCAACAGTGCACTACCCATAAACAGAATACACATTTATGTCATTTTCAAAATAACATACTGTAATAACTCCTCTAAGCCAGGTGAAACACACCACAGTTGATTTTTACAAACGTGAGGCACCCAGAGCAACAACAGAATTCAAACACAGTTTCTGGATACTCACAGCCTCTGAAAAAGAGGTTCCTGAGCCTAGGGAGGCCACTCTACCCCCATCAACGTAGATGAAACACTACATAAAAACTGATGCTATCTCAGTCATGTCAATATAAGAAAGGAAAATGACTGAGCTGTGATGTTTGTTTGGCATTACTCTGTGCTTTGCAAGTTCTATTTCTACCACATTTTCCCCTGAAACTGCATCTTAAAATGAACGTATCCAACATTTGAGTTTATATCTGTTTCCTTACTCTGGAAGTTTCTTGACTGAGGATGGTATACAAAGAACATGCATTAATACTAGCTTTGCTAATTGTCTCTCTTTGCCTTTGTTGGTTGTAATCATTACAACATGGGTTCTTCAGAGATGTGCACGATATAGATGAATAAATAATGCTGTATCTTAGAACTTATTTTAGCTCCTGTCCTACAATCCTGCATTGAAGCAGTTCAACATGCAAGGAGATTCTTCTCACATTCAACACAACACAGCAAATAAGGAAGTGGGAAAGCAAGAAAAATTCGGGATAGAAGCATAATAAAGATGCAAACAACTGATTCATTTCTTCCAAGGAAAACACTTGTGTAGATCTTTCTGTCAACACAGATAGAGAAAGGGAGTAAACATGGTTTTGAGGGACTACGTTTAGCTAATTCCTCGTAAAAGGACACAAAGGGCTAGAATGAGCTCTGCTAACATGGCCCAAGATCCATTTAAGACTGTTAAAGACAGCTTTTTCAGACTTACTGCCAGAGTGCCTTACAGCAGACTGCTAGGAAAAGTAAGGACAACAACAGGAACAGGAAGGGTAATGTGTGACAAAACTAGCTTGCCTGAAAGCGCTATGGTGAGATGGTGCGGATGCACATGTACCAAATCCAGTAGAGCAAAGTGACTTTGAAAAAATCTAGGCACCTCTACATTTAGACTTCTTGAGAACTAAGAGGATTCTACATCTGGTTCTGCTTTATAGGAAGAGTCCACACAACAAAATGATGACAAAGATTGGGACAGTAGACTACATAAATCTGAAAAGCTGCTGACACAAAGAGAAGAACTAAACCCATCCACTCTCTACACAGAAAAATGCCTAATGATAAGGAATGAAAATGTAATTTATTATGTAGAAATGCATTAAACTCTAAGCAAAAAATATATTACTTGGTATCCTTTTTAGATTTTCTTACTTTTGAAATAATTAAAAAATGATGATTGCATGGTCCCAAATATTTATTTATAAACATCTGTAGAGAAAACCCATATGCAAAAAGCAATACTTTAATTTGTAGAAGACCTGGATGAGAAACAGTTTTTGTCCCAGGAGAATTAGAAAATTTTCTCTGTGGTGAAAAGAAATAAACAATGCCTGTCATGGTTTGATGTGGAAGGGGGGTTGGTTCTGGGTTCTGTGACCTCCCTGGTTTTGGAACCGGGTTAGGCTTAGTTCTGGCCACCAGAGCAGACTGCCATCCCCCTCGGGGTTGAGCCAATAGGGCACCTCTGCGAATTGCCCTATTTAAGTCAGGACAAAGGAACCGGAAAAGGTGCTTCGCCCAGGATCGAGCAGAGAAGGGAGGAGGGCACTGCCCCCGCTCCCTGGCTCCCGGCCGGGCAGCTGCCTGCCTCGGGCCGGCGCCGCCCACGGAGAATGGCGGCGGCGGAGCCAGCTGGGGAACTCGGGGGCATCCCACTCCTGGGGTGCCCACTGGGCTGAGTTCACCTGGGGAGGACTGAGATCTGAGAGAAACAGCCGCATCTACAGCAGGTCAGTGAGGATAGAGCGGGAGGAGGTGCCGGAGCCGAGTTTCCCCTGCGGCTGATGGTGAGATAGCAGGCGGCCCCCCTGTAACCAGGACGGCCTCGGTGGAGCAGAGACCCACTCGCAGCCCGTGGGGAGAAGATGCCTGAGCCTGAGGATGGTCGTGTTGGGATGCACGACAAGGCAGAGGGGCATCTGGAGTCTGCGTGACGACCCACGCCGGAGCGAGTGGCTACAGCTCCCTAAGTACCTGAGACTGTGGTAAAGCCCACACCGGAGCAATCTGTGGGGAAGGATTGTTTCCAGTGGGCTGGACTCACGTTGGAGAAGTTTGTGGATTTTTACTCGTGGGTAGGGGATCCATTGGAGCAGGGGAAAAGGATGTAAGGACTCCTCCTCCTTTAAGAAAGAAGCAGCAGTAACAGCACGGAATGAACTGACCTGCACCCCCCGAGTCCCTGCCCCCTGTGCTGCTGGGGGGAGGAGGTAGAGCCGGGAGGAAAAGGAAGGGGGAGGGGAAGGTGTCGGTTTTAAGATCTGGTTTTGTTTCTTTCTGTCCTCTCGAGTAATCGGTTTTTGTTTCCCTTTGTCCTTCTAAGTAATCATTAATAAACTGTTTTGCTTTGAGAAAGCCCTGTCTGTTTTGCCCAGGACCATAGTTGGTGGGTGCTCCCTCTGTTCTTGCCTCAACCCTCAGTCCCTTTGTGTTTTTTTTTCTCTCCTCTCTACTTTACTGGAGAAGGAGAGACTGTGTGAGTTTTAGTTGCTGGATCAGCCTAAAACCACGACAATGCCAATGTCTTAAAGCACTATGGTATTATTTTTTATACTTTGACCTTTGCCACATTTTTTGCATAAGTTAGTAAATATTTACATCATTTTCAGCCAAATCATTTATCTAAAGGTTATTGATATTATATCAATTACTTTCTAAACTTTAAATAAAATCTAATTGTGGGAGACAAAGTCAGCACTTTTCCGAACATCTGTTTTAGTGAGTCAACATTTTCTAATAGACAAACGCTCCGTCAGAGTTATATGTCAATTGTAATTTGCAGAACAAACAAACTTTTATTACTTAGTGCTATCAGCTCAATAGCATCAGTACAACTTTGAAACTGAGAAACTAAATGCTAATATCTCTTTCATCAGTGTAAATAATCAAAATTCAGCTTTAAGAGCCACCTTTTGTAATCCCCTTAAGACAAAAACTCATACAGGTCTCTTCTGAGTGAAGAATTTGGCCTGCAGAATCCATTTCTGCTGATGATGTGAGCAAGGGAAAAATTACAGACTACTATCAGACCTCAGGTGGAATTTATAGCACTGGTATTCAAGAAAACATAATTTTCCTCCTGTAAATTGAGTAAGTTTTAGTTAAGAGTAAGTTTAGAGTCATTGAGAAACAGTAACAAGGCACTGCATGAAGCCAATTTCACAACAATTTTTCAGAAAGATACTCTGTCCATACTGTTACAAATTCATTGCAGTCCCTCATAATTGAGGCAGAAGACAAAAAGATCTTTTATCATAAAACTATTTTTCAGCCTTATTTCCAACATTGTCAAAAATTGTTTTCTAGCTGAACATTTCTGAGAGTTGGAGATTATTTTTAAAGATTTAAATTGCTCTTATAAACTGTTAATGAACTATGCAAGCAGAATCCTGTGAATTCCAGAACTGTGCAGAAAGATCTGCCATAAAGAAATTTTTAAAATTATTTCTTTTCCCATCAAAATGTAAAAAAAAGTCTAAAAAGCTCATGGCAAACTGCCCCTGTAGCTATTCAGAGTTTTTTTGACTGTTTCATTTCCTCTTCACATACGTTGACTTTGTGGTTCATTCCCTAACTTGCCTGCAAAGATCTTTGCCATTTCCCTTCTATTTTTATTTTTCCCTTCCATTTGCTCATCCTGTGACTGTGATACTTCATGACCTCTTCTAGCATGTAGAAGGAAGACCAGTAACTATAAATATAAATGTCTGACATTATGGAAGATGTTCACATGCAGGAGTTTTTAATTTTTAAATCACTTCTTAATATTTTCTTTAAGATATGTTTAACTTGATTAGTTCTATGCATATTTCAACATACTATACTCTTAAAACATTCTTATTAGTTATTATTTTGGTGCCAGACAGCTTGTTATTATGTCTAAGTTCAAATTAAGTTACTGAAAATGAAACTGCTAAATGTTGTGGGCACCGTGAGCTGCCCAACAGATATTACGAGCACCATGAAGTACCTGGCAGACTTTACAGAGCTGGTGGAAGGTGTAGCAAATATAATCACTGTGAAGCTCTCTGCGGATATTAAAATTGGTGTCGAGCTATTGGCAGTCATTACAAATCTTGTCAAGTGTTCTGTGGACATTATAAACAGCAGTGAGAAAATTCTGTACCAGGTGTGGTAAGGAGTTCTATTAGGAAATAAAGTACAAAATTCTGAGAAATTGCTTTCATTTCCTCTCTTAAATTCACTGCTTCATATTCATTGGCAACCTGGAAATACCAATAAACAGTTCTTAATCGAGTCTTCTGATTATTCCAGCATTTTCAGAAAGAGGACTTTTCCTGCTGGGAAATGGATCTCTATGAAGATGCCCATGCTCGGTCTCTATAAAATGGCAGCTTGATATTTGAGAAGTATTGCAGATTTTTGAATGTTCAGTAATACAGGCTACTGGAAACTTCTCTGGTTTTAACTCACAAGAGCTCATTCTTTATTTGCCTCCAGACAGGTGTCTGTGTTTCCTTAACAATTCAGCTGATGGACCATCGCTGGATGGTATTCACATCCTTTCACATTTCTCCCAACTTGTAAACATGTGTATTTGCTGTTTAAATCAAATTTTTTGTTATTGCTCCAGTCCACTTTGATCTCCCTTCTGCTATAAACGTGTTAGCAACATATATCATTCCTCTTGTGGTTATGAGGATAAAAGTGTGACTTTCCTTTTGTTTCCCGAAGACATTATCAAAGTCACCATCCCAGCAATTTTCTGTCATTCAAGAAAGTCAGATTTAAAGATTCTGTGATTAATCAAGTATGTGTGAAATTATACTTCTGACTATGGAACTCACCAGCACCATCTTAGGCAATGATTTTTTCTCTGCAGTATGTGATACCTTTAAAATATCTGGTTCAGTCTGCTCTTTGCTAGACAGTGTTCAGTGTGAGATATATTTTCTTTACTCATTTATATTTTTCACTTCCTTCCTCACACCACATCCCTCATGTTTGCTATGGTGGAAAATCTTTTCCAAAAAGTAATTTACTGATAGGTCTTCAAATACAGAATTCACCTAACTGAAGCTCACTGTAAAAATTCTATTCATCCCTAAGATGTAGTGCTAAAATGTATAGTTTCAGTTTCATAAAAATAAAAAAATACAAGAAGGAAAACTGACATTTATGCCACAGTGTCAGAAATATAACTTGAAAGGAACATTCTATAAATCCCTGTAGGAATCCTCAGTTGCATGCCATATACAATGTAGAGCTACCATCACGGGTTAATGTTTTAAATTATAAGTGCATGTTACCTAATACATAGACAGGACAGTGGTGTTCTTGCAAAATATATATATATAATATTTCATATGAAATAAGAAATTTGTATTTTTTTCCATTCTCTTTCAACCTTAGTTGTATTTTCTGTGCCATATACCCGAGTTTCTTGTATCTATAAGCAAGTTAGATTTATTACTGTTTTTTTTTTTTCAACATTTCTTTTTAAAAGTATTTTCTCTGGATTCTACTTCAATTTGTAATGTTAAATGAGAGTACAGCTCACCACATATCAGCTGGTTTTCCTTCAGGTTACGAAATGACAGTCCCTGTAAAGCACTGGGGTAAGCACAAACTGTTTCCTCTGCTATTCGAACTGAAGCATTTCTGGCCCATTGCAAGACCCATTTTAGATTACAGTCACATATGAGTGAATCAGTGTTGAAATGTCTAGAAAAGCAAAGAACGATCACAATTGGTACACATGTAATTTTTCATAAACATACTTACTTCTGTTGGACTCAAATTATCTAACTTGAAAGGAACTAATTCTAGATAGATGCACAACTACATTATAGATGTATAATTAGAAAGATATCCTGAGATTTTCTGTTAACAACTTCCACATTATGCCAAAATTCTGGGTTTTGTTACAGAAGAGCATCACTGACTACCAAACTAAATTTGAGTATGTACTACTGTAGAAAGGCATACTATAACATACTTTCACTTACTAAAAACTCTTTTAAGGAGAAACTTGACCATGGAAGCATCCAGTATACACTTCTAAATATCAGAAAGGCACATTCAATATAAAGAACTGGGAATTGTTATTACAATTACAGGAAAAATATTTAACATGAATGTTTTGGTGGTTTTAGAGTTATTATATGATGCAATGCATGAAAACATGGAAAGGGATAAGATCATAAAGGAAAAAACAAAGATGCTAGATTTAGCATCTAACAGGATGGTTAGATTTGACTAGTCAGAAACGAGGTCAAGTTTTCAGTGGTCTCTATTTCACTGGGACAGGTAGAAGATGGCAGCTTATCAATTAGTGAGACAGACATGGATAACCAAATACTGCATATTTTACATTTGGAATGCATTGCTAGAAACAATTCTGTTCGAATTTATATTCAACTCTGCTATCTTTCTTCTAATGTCTTTCTTGAATATTTCAGATTTCCAAACGTAAGGAATCATACTTACAGTGCTTTCAGAGCTAGCAGCTCAGAAAAAAGTCCATTCATGAGACTTGAAAAAATATTCCCTGACAAATTCCTAGAAGAGAGCAATTTACAGTTAGTTATAACAAATATAAGAAAACAAAATTGTTATAGAGTGTAATTTTCCCAATGTTAATTAAAAAATTCTGCTTTCTTGAAACAGTAAAAACATTTTCAAATTTGTACATTGTCATTTGCAAAAAACAAGCAATATTCAAATTAAATCATACACTTTTACTTCTTTTATTTTCACAGCAGGTATACATACAATTCACTTGGTCCAATAAAAAGAAATATTTAATAGAGTAGAATTCTGGAAGAGAATATTCTGGAATTTAAGTGAAAATATTCATACAATGATTACTCAGTGAGACCTATGTTTTATTTCTATAGTATATGTAGAATGCCACTTCAAGGTAAAGAAATAAAAAGTGTCTTAATTTAGTAATGCTCAGAAGAATTCAAGCAAGTCCTTAAAACAGGAATGAATTTTCAAAGTAACTACACAAAGAGTTTTATTGCAAAGGACTCTAAACAAACTGATTTTTCCCATCCTTAAATTAAGGACATTTCCGTTTTAACTACTATTTTACTGCTTCTTGTCTTGATGGCTGAATGGATTAAGCTGAATACTTGCAAACAGATGCAATTTAATTTTGCCTAGTTTAACGGTATTGCCCTGTCAGTGTCTCAATAGTATAAAAGGTAAATGCTAAATGTCAAGTAATGCTTTTTCTATACCAGTAAACTGAAAAATTAGTGCAGTATCCAAGATGAACATTTCATAGCATATGAATTATCTTCTTTTGAATTACTGATACATATTCCTTTCTATTCAGTGCCTGAAGCATACAAGTCTGAATTCAAGGACAGCTATAAAATTAAAGTTATCAGTGAAATTTCAGATCTCTTCATTGGAGATTTGTTGTTACATATAGAAAAAAAATCTAGACTGGCAAATAAAATGGTTTCATTATCTTTTCATTAAAAAGGATGTTTTTATAATTATTGATTTTACTTCTCTCATGTCTACAAGGTAAAGAATATATCCTAAACTGTAGATACAAATTCAGATCAGGAGCAATGTTCCATCAGTGAGAAATCTACCAAGCTGCAAAAGATCTGAACCAGGTTCATGAAGTAAGGAAGAATAAAAACTTAAGAATCATGCTTTCTACAGAAACCTGTACAGATACATATGGATCAATGAATTCTAGAAATAAGAGAAAATACTGCTAATTTATAAATTACTTCGAGAAAGCTATATAGCATTCTTGAAACAATACTAATCTTATTTTTGTACACAATTAATTTTTCACCATTGAAATAAAGAAAAAAAAAGAACATGAACTTTGAACACTTCAAATTTTCATCGTAGTTTAAAGTAAAATTCTATTAATACAGAAAAAGAAATTGGCTCAGGAATGTTAAGTGAAATTTTTTCTCATTATATTGAGTGATGATGAGATGTGTTGATATAATTGAACTCATTGTTAAGATTTTGCTTAACAGTGCAACATTAATACAGTTGTGGTGCAAAGCTCTTGGAAATGGAAGGGCTTTCAAGAGTCTCTTCGAGTGCGGGTACATCTAAAGGTAGAAATGAATGTTTGCTTGTAGCTACTACCTGTTTCTATACCTTTAACATTTTGGATTTATCAACAGGAACTAAAAATATTGAGCACTTCACAAAGACTCAGTTACCGCTTTACTTAAAATTAAACGGATCTACTCATGTGCTTATTGGACATGAGCCCTGACAAGGTATATGCTGAAGCAGCTCAGTGAACTGGGACACTAAACAGACTAAATCAGAAACTGATAACCCTGACATTTACATGATAGTAAATCAGAAGTGGTTCCTCTAATATCAAAGCAGTTACAGTAGTATAAACTTACTGGCAGAGGACAACCATGCTGAACGGAAGGACAGGGAAAACAATCTGCCTAGCCTTGCATGGATGGCAGCCAGCAGGCAGAAATACAGGGGTTTTCTTATCACTGCCTTACCCCACCGCAGTATGACAACATTTCCAATCTGATGCAGATCCCTACTTTTGCATTAAATAGCTAGTCAGGCTTCATATAACAAAACAAACAGAACACTAAGTCTGAAGTTTGGCAATTCCATTTGGACCAAAGGAAGGCTTTATGTCTGGTTAATATTTTAGGAAACAGGGAAAAATTGTAGGTCATTTCCACAGCTGATGTAGCAGGGTTCAGCAGATCTATGGTAGCTATACACCTGTCATTGATACCCCTTCTGTATCTACTGAATTTATGCGCTTCCCATAGGTCCTACTAAATCCACCAGCAGTGGGAATAACTTCTTCTCTAATAAAAGTTTCAGAAATCTTCTTAAATCATCCCAATAACACACGTATTTCTGAGCTAGATATCTGCAGCACCCTCCAAATGCCTGGTTCTGTCAGTTTCACATCGTTTATGTTATATATTAAAATATCTCCAAATGCATAGTGTTGTGAAATTCCATCATTTCAGACATCCTAAAAACGCACTCTAGCTTGATTTAAAAGGACATTTGTTCCAGAAACATCTGTATCACCTAGTTTGCAAACATTTCAAACATAACAAATTAATGCACTTCAAAGCTGACAGCACTTACTATGCCATTAACTTACTCCATTAACAGAAACGTGCTTTCTGTTACATCAGAGGTAAAACATTTTAGTCTTACATATAAGGTTCTATACTTTTTTTTTCATATATCAAATACTCTTGTGCTTTTACAGAAATTAATAGAACGCTTTTGCCAAAAGCTTTAATATAAATGACAAATGCCATAAAACAGTCAATGTGTCTTAAAGGACCATTTTGAGGCAAAATACAGGTCGCAGCAGCAGCATATGAAGAATGCTTCACTCCTATAAGCAGTATTAAAAAGCAAAAGCTGCATGCAAGGTTGACAGATCTTCTGTGCAAAAAGACTGGGATAGGAGGGGTAAAAAACTGTCAACAGAAATACAGAGAGGGCAGGTTACAGAGCATATTTTCTTGATGTTGCTAAAGTGGGGTCTGTTTGATTCACTACATTACTGGTTTTGTACTTTTTTTCTGGCACCATACAAAGTGATTAGTTGCTTCAATGATAGCAAGAAAGTCACACAAGAATTTATGGTATAATATTATCATAAAGCTAACTGCTGCTGATGATGATTCAGAGGCAGGATGAAGAATAAATCAGATATACTTTAATCAAACAATTGGAAGTAAGGAGGAAGCTCTGTTTCAAACTTCCAAAAGCAAGCTCCTGCAGCAGCTGCTTGTTGAAATGGATTCAAGGCTGCAACATTTCAAAACCTGAATGAAACCTGGTATATCAGTACAGTGTCACCATCCCAATATTCCACAGCTCTTGATATTTAGATTAAATATAAACAGAGTTAATGTAGATGGCAGCTTCATTACCTAGCAGAAATACATTTGCATACATAATTCTGGAACAAAGCACTGAAACATGGCCACTGAGGGGCCAAAGGAGATTTGGAAGATTTGTTGCATTCAATTATGTCACTGCTACTTAGAATATGTGCACCTCATCACAGCATAAACACAGCCAAAGGGTAATATATAAGCCAAAAAAGTTAATCTAATATCTTAGAAGACATAATAAATCTTCTTTTACACTGTCTGAGGCACTATCAGCTGCATCTGGCATATGAAGTGAAAGCATTTTGGAGTCATTTTCCAGAGTACAAATCATCAAATCCAAGAAGGTGTAAAAATTAGATCAGTCTCAAGGAATATAATCACAACTCACTGGCTGCAGTAATTTCAGTAGCTGTGTGAAATTACAGATTTCATTAGTAACTTGAAATTCAATTCCTGTTCACTAAAATATATATCCTGACTGCAACTGGAGTAAAAGTCTTCCTTTCTACATTATCAAGAGGCTTACCATTTATTCTATTTTCCGTATGTGTGCATGTTTTCAAAACAATACTATATGATACTATTAACTGATTTTTTTCTTAATTCAAGAATCCGGTAGGATGTCCTGTTCTAAAAATAGGCTGCACAAAACCACTAAGCCCTCTGAAGAGTGTTTGCATTATCCCTGAAAGCTCAGGCAGCTCTCATCCTTCATTTCAGCGAAGTATTTAAACACACCTTTACCCTACTCAGTTTAGATATATGCATCACACCATTTGGTTAAACCTCCTATGCCGGTTTGGGCCTAGAGCTGATTTTTCAGCTCTAATTCAATTTTTTTCAAACTGAATTATACTTACGAGATTGAGTGAAAGCTCACTGTGTTATCTTATTTCACCTGGTCTTTGTGCTTGTAAACAGTATGAGAAAATCTCATCTCTGTACTTCACAGAAGGCACATGAAAAGATTTACGTCCTTTGCTCCTTCCAGTGGACTCACGGCTCTCCCTACTGGTTCTCCTAACAGCCTGCAAAGATCCTTCTGTACTCTCTCTGCTAACATAACACAGGAGAGCACTAATTACCACAATCAACAACTGCATAAATCAATGCATACCTGTATATCTTTATATTGCTCCTTCAGTAATCTAAAACACACTTGATGGCTCTGAAATCAGTTCCACATTTAAGAACTTGCCTTCTTTTTCTTGGTACAATTATATACACTGATGTTACACTAAGTAAATGTTTCTCCATAACCTTTTCAGAGAACAGCTTTCTCATACCTCTGAAATGACAAGCAAACACGATTCAGAGGAATCAGTAGCAATGGAAAGGTGACTGACTGTATTTTAAACATGTTTAAAAAGTTTGATTCTGGGAAGTTTGTATGAACTTCCAAGGGGAAAAAAGCTAGAAAATGTTAGAAAAGTACCAGCTGGCATTAGCTTGCAGTCAACGAACAGTTCTTAGACCAGAGTCAAATTGAGATCCTGGCTCAAATAATTACTATCGGTATATGAGATTTCTGAGATCAAGGAACAAATGATACTATGAAATGCCGGGAGCAGTTTCTCTTGATTGAGATTGTGGTTGTACTTCTTCACAAAATAACCACTGACCCAACAAATGTCATGGCACTCTTGACTTTGGTTTGGTAAGGAGGACAGTCCCTACACAAGAGAAAGTAATGACTTTTGACATAGCAAGCATGAACTGATTTACTTCGGATGAAAGGGAAATTTAGACTTATCTATTACTATGCCTCTGATTTCCAAAGGACAGAATTTTTAAACAAAAAAAATAAAATAACTAGCGAAGAACTACTAAAGTACATGAACCGAAATGCAGGATGACCCCATTTTTTAAGCCAATGGTAGAAAGGATATTTGAAACCCAAATAATGAAAATGGAAACTAGAATAAATGGATCAGTAACCAAATCTTAAATCTTGAAAAAAGGATTCATTTTTTTAAAAAGATCAAAGAAGTAGAGAAACTATAATGAACAGGAAAAGGTTCGCAAAAAAGAGAGGAAGCATAGAGGGACAATGAGTACTACCAAAAATTAAGTTAAACTTTGGTAAGTATACTAAAACAAGGTGCAAAAGACACTTTAACAATACTACTATATTGTATATAAGAAATGAAGAAAGAGTAGATATTAAATATAGCCTAAATATATCCCATTACTATTATTTTCTATTCTGTTCAGTAAGGTTGTCATTTGGATTATAGAAATTTATAGGAGAAGTATACACTAAATTCTGGAAATGATCTTTCCAAAAGACCACCTACAGTATGACTACTGATTTGCAGAACTAGATAAAATCCAAAAAATACCTGGGCAACTAGAGGCCTTCTAGGCTAATTCCACTCATATGAAAACACTAGTATAAATGCTAATTGTTTTCTACTCCTTAGGTACTATCATGTTAGGTGCATACAAAAATCAATAAATAATTTTCCTTGTCTAGAAAATTAGTGATCTTTTTATATGATTACATGATACATCTTCAATAGATGCATATTGATTTTTTTTCCC
The DNA here is from genome assembly GCF_009769465.1 of Tauraco erythrolophus. Taxonomy (NCBI): domain Eukaryota; kingdom Metazoa; phylum Chordata; class Aves; order Musophagiformes; family Musophagidae; genus Tauraco; species Tauraco erythrolophus. The sequence goes on along the minus strand of NC_141473.1, from coordinate 17,009,546 downwards.
ATTTCTGATTTGTCAACTTTTCCATTTCTCTTTCTTTCAAAACTCACTTAGTTACCGCATCAAATAAAACGAGGCCAGACTAACAGGTCTACAGTTACCAGAATCATATTTTTTCCACTGACAGATGGACATAACATCCATAAAAGGCTGAAGAACCTGGTGTTAAGTGCATTTATTATAAGACACTGTAAGATAACCGACAGGATAGAAGGCAGGGGAGTGAGATGTTGCCGGTGTTCTGCAGAGACAGTTTTGTGACTGAGTGTATTTAGTGCTTCCACTAATGACTCTGGCTCAGAAATGTAAGCATGTGAAAACGAAATATGGTCACAACAAAACCAAGAAGTGAATGTTTTTGAAGATGAGAAGTCTAATCATTTCATTGAATAATACTATTCAAAGTGGAAAGTGTAACAAGAATGTCACTTGAGAATTATACTTAAAAAAAGATCTAATTCAAACTCCTGCTATAAGCTGGGGCCTCAGAAGGAAAACAATACAGAAAGTCCTGGATCTGCACCCACTTGGAAATGAAAGTTAGCTCCATCGTGAGGAAAACGTAAATATTTACTTAGGATGCACAAAAAGACTACATGCAAGAAAACACAGCGTCAATGATAGTTTAGAGGGAACTGGTGAGACTTTCACTGGATCTGCATACTTAGAAAAGATTCACCAACACTGGGACAGGTACACAGGTTACTAAAATGAGCAGGGATATGGCAAATCTGTTTTATAAAAGGAAACTAATGGTGTGGTTTGATCAGCCCAGTAACTGCATGCGTTCAGCATGCATACTGTGCCTTTTTCCAACATATCAGTGAAGGATGCAGAGATATACTGCCACACTCTTTCCTGGTCTTCAGAGGAAATGGATAGTACAGCCAAACACCATCACAGAACAAATGTTGTATGCTTACTGTGCATGAATTTTTGTTCCTTACCATCACAAGACTGAAGTTCTGTGTTTAACTTCTAATTAGCTCTTAGGACGGAGTCTGGAAGGTTTATGAATGGAATTTCTAGACATGTTTTTCTGAGGGAACAGGGATTTGAACAGTTTCTGTTTAGGCTCTTCCTAGCATCTAGAAGCACCTTCCATTTAATAAGGTGACTTCAACATTTTGAATTAAACACACCTTCTAAGGTAATCTGGCTATATAGTCACAGTAATGTCCACTGTGCACAACAAAAGGAGACCCAGAAACCCTCGATAGATGAGCTGGACTTGCCCAATTTGGCGACTCATCTGAGATGAGTAAAAAGAGGGGCAATCTGCACCTGTTCATGAACATGCTATCAAGGCTCTACCCATCATCTGTTCTCACTTGTTTTCAACAGAGAAGATTTGGCATAGTTACTCACATTTATGTGCTCAGTAAGCATGCCAGATTTCAGCCTTTTACCTTATGTCATCTTGACCTCATGACAGATCTTTCTAGAAAGATTTCCCTGTTTTTCCAAGGAAATGCCAGAACTGGCTGGAGAGGAAGAAAATAGAGTATGAGATTTGTAACACACTACGATGCAGTATAGGAATTTATTTCCCATTCAGGAATGAAGACAGATGTGAATGAAGATACAGAGCCTTCCAGGGTCTGGCCAAACGTCCATTTAAACCAGTACCCTTCCTGTGATTTGTCCCTTTCCCAGTCAGGAAAGTCGCAGCCAATTTACTTGTTCCTACTACTTGCCTATGCAGTACCACACCTTTGGCCATTCCTTTTTGTTCTCTGAACCTTTTCTAGTTTTGGCCATCTGTTTGAGATGAGCAGACTGGAACTGCCTACAGTATTAAAAATGCAGGTTCTTTGCTTTTTTCCTGTAGTACAATGGATGTTCTCCAATTTGTTCTCTCTTCCTTTAGTAACACTCCCTGGCTTTATCTTCTTTTTAAATTATACTGAGCACCAAGCAGATGTTTTCATGACATTATCTACTATAAACTCAAAACAGCTTTCCTCTGTTTTAATGGTTAGCCCAGAACAGATTGGTTTTCCACCCTTGCATCACTTAATATTTTTATCTACACTAAATTTTGTCTGCCACTTTACTGGCCAGTCTTGGGACTCCTGTACATTACTTCTGTCCTTCAAAATCAACCCTTGTTTCTAATTCTCTGGTTGACTTAGTATCTACTAGCAAACTTTGCCATTGCACATTTTCTCTCTTCTTCTGGGTAATCCGATTCTCTCTAAAACTGAACAGACTGGGCGCGCTATCATAATCTCATGTTTTCTGAGCAATCTTTCTAGAAAAGCCTGATAATCCATTGATCACACAGGCTCTGTGGCATGCTCATGGATATGCAAGTCGATTGCTTTGCTCCCTAGAGCATATTCTGATGCAGTTCCATATGATAAGCTAATAACTCAAAAAGTACTATGACAAAGTGTACAACACAACACCTTAAATGGACGGTCTAAATTTGAACTACTCTAATATTTCAAATTTACTTGATACTTCATACATTTTTTTTCTCAAAATACGCTTACTATTTTATGTAATACACTTCAGGGAAAAAAAAATATTCTAAAATTCTAACTGATCTGTAAGGGATAGAAAGAGCAATGCATTCTTTTTAACCAGTGTTAAGTCTCGTTTGTGTGCTTGACCTTTAATTGTTTCCGAGACATGCAAACAGAAATGTATTCAAACAGAAATGTCACGTTCAGCCTATTTTCAATGTGAAAATAAAATTTAATTCTTTGCAGTTCTGATAGATTTTACAATTACAAATAGAAACAAGGTCTTTAAAATATCAAGTCATCACAATCAAAGGCTCAGGAGAGGGGTTTTTTTAGTACAAAACCTATAATTTTTTTATAATGAAAGTTTATTGCCACCTGTACTCATTTAAGCCATGTGACAGTTTGGATTTCTCCTGTTTAAAACAAAAATGGTATTATACTCACAGTTTATGAAGACTGTTAAGTCCAACAAACATTTCTGGAGTTAGGCAACCAATTCTATTATTTGAAAGATCCCTGGAAAAAAACCAAACAAAATGTGAAACATCAAGTCTGTCTTATTCATATACACATCTACATAACCACATACAGTCTCTTTATTTTTAACACATCAAGAGTTAGAGATGAACAAGAAATAAAATATTTTTCTTTAATGTGACATAACTGAACTAAACAGATTTAACAGCTTTTATATTAACATTATATATATTAACATGGGGGATTAGGGATGGTTGGACTGGATGATCTCTAAGGTCTTTTCCAACCTAGAAATTCTAATTCTAATTCTATTATTGAGCAATATTCCACAATTAAACATACCATACTGCAATTTATACTAATTTAATTGAAATGTGATTTTGCATATGAAACAAACAAAAAAATTATTTCCAAAGTAAATATTATCAAAGTTCCTAGCATGTTTGTTTACTCAGTAAAAACATTATGCATTTTGTTGCATGCAATATTCAGCTAAAATTGACACATTTTTACTATTTATTAATGTCTCATCTTATTGACAGCATCCTTTCTTGCTGAAGAACTGACAGAAACCAGAGAGCAATTACTTTTTGAGCTAGTAAGGTCAGTTTTGATAAGGACTTGCCAAGCTCTTTTAAGAGCAATACTGTGGCTGTCTCAGACCACAAGTAGTACAAGGCATTATGTTCTGTAACTCTTCTCTGCAGCAAGATGAATGGATGTTTTCTGTACAATTCATACATACAATATACTGTGTAGGATACTTACTAGAAGAAGATAAAAATAGGTATGAACAATTCTGTTGTGATAACAACATGAATACTGCCCCTTGGTGCACTTTAAACTAGTGTTTAATTTTTACATATTTGATTTTCAACCTTGATGCAAATTTTCCTTCTTATGAAGTATGTTTTTTTAAAATATTTGCAGTAATGTAAGGATTTTAAGAGATTATACATCCATTAAAATGTTAAAATTGATCTGAATATATTTTTCTTTTAGAATTAGTACTATTCCTTTGTTATATTGTGCCAATTCCCCATTTTCCTATTGTTACGTTAAAGTAATCAAACAGGAGAATAAAAGTTGTAGTTTGACATATTCAGTTATTGTTTTCATGGAGACATATCCAATTAGTTAGAATGTGAATGCAATATCTTTATAATTCACCACAAAGTCTTCTATCAGACAAAAAACATATTGTTGCACAATTAAATGATGAAACATTGCATTAGAATAAAAATACTTCTTAAATGCTTGTCAGGGACATTAAGTAGGCAAGAGCTGAGAAAATAGTGTGTGAGAAAAACAATATAGTGCAATAATTGCATATTAGCATTATTCTTAAAGTTTTCTTAATGAAAACTACATAGAAAATCTAAAAATGCAAGTTTAAGACAAACATACATACATACATATATAGAGAGATATATCTTTCTACTAGAACAGGTAAATAGTAAACAAGAACCTACCAATAATTCTTAGAAGAATAATGCTTTACTTCTGCCTAAGCAAAGTCCGAACACGTATGGAAGAAATGCATCACTGGGTGGGACATAATTTGGGTTGCAAAAGTACATTTCATCTAAACTAATCAAAACAAGTGCACATTTCTCTAAGTGTGGCACACAGTAAAATGGTATTTTTAACAAAGCAAAAGGCTACATTCTCTTTTCTCAAGGTTTGTTTCAATGAGTGCTATTTTCACAATAAGATACATGGCAGTGGCTGAAATCTCTATATTGTAAAACATGTTTTCTAAAAAAACAATAGCAAAAAGAAAAGACAGCTTGCTGCACATTCCTCCACACTAATATATGTTGTATTAGACATAATTCAATTTGTAATGTACAAAGCTCCTTTTCTGGAGTAAGACATTTAAGTTACTAATGCTGACTTGTAAAACTGATGTTTAGAGGAAACAAAACTCTCCTCCGTTGCATAACCAAGTGCCATAACTTTAATGCTTCACAAATTTTCAGTTTTCATCAATTTTGTGCGCACTTTTTTGAGCAAACCCTTTTTCAGTTTGTAATTCAAATCCAAATTATGAGACTTCTCCAAAACATTCACAGAAAACATTCTGATGTTGACAGCCTGCAGTTTGTCTCTTGCAGTTGCCCATACTACATCAGCTTCTGCTTTTCACAGTATCATTTATATTTTACATGTGAAATAAGAAGATGTCAATATAAAGTACACTCTTAAAGTAATTACTGTATTCAACATTCAACGGGAGTTTACGCTACTTATTCCTTTTGCTCAGCTCTCTGCTACCCAACAGTTGCACAGTGAAGGAGGGTAGAGATTTTCTTATTTACTATGAAACTACACTGATTTGTACCACACACGTGACAGTCAAGCAATTAATCAATTTTCTGTCTCTAGATTGCTCCCAGTGTAACTTGTTTACATCAGCAACAAGGGTTTTTTTTGAGATCTTGCATGACAAATCTCAATGTTGCCATTCCTAGTTGCTGAAGAGTCTTTTCTTCTCACTTTTCCCAGTGCCTAATATTAGACTTCCTCTTCCTTGACTTGTCTCTCCCGGCTGACCCAAGGCTCCACCTGTGCAGTCTTCAGATGTGCAGCCCATGACTCACACAGGTTTCCTGGTTTTCCCACAAGAGGTCAGGGTTGTGTTATTAGAGTATGTGCCCAAAGTACAATTAGAGCTCATTTTCATCATTTCATTGTATTGTTATCCCTGTACACAGAGTAAGAAAGTTTCAACCTAACGTTTTTGTTTGTATTAAAAACGTACATGCTACTCTAACTTCATCATTATTATGCCATTAGCTTTCTACCGAAACACACTAAAACTTAGAAAATTCCACTACCTGTATGATGAGAGATGGAAATCTTTTACTTAGTTTGTGCAGCGTTCATTGTACGCAGCAGCTAGGGAATTTAACCTCAGAGCAAAAAAAAAAGAAAAAGCAGAAGGACTTGTAAATCTCTTTTACTGTGCATTTGCATTCCTTCCCATGTAAATCTTCCCATCCCACAAAAATAATTCCTGTTTTCTCATAGGTTTCCTCATCATACATAAGACAGTACATACGATGCTAGGCAGATTTCTGGCATGTGCTGATGGCCTGTTTAGCCAGTACATGGACATTTGGATGCTGTCACTTGGAAAATTATAATAAAACAAGGTTCATCTCACTTTTCCTTTAGGTTGAGTAGATGTAAGGAGAGTCTGTAGTTCTTGTTAATCGAAAGGAAAAAAGCCCACTTGTAGATCTTAGTAACTTAGATATTTTTACCCTCTACAAATGTAGTTAAAAAATCAGCCAGTGCTTTCAAAAGTACAAGAACATTTTCAAAGGGAGGAATGCATTAATGACGGACAGGGAATATATTGCATAAGTTTTGTTTCCTTAGAAAACCACGCTAAAAATAAAGAATATCAAGCAGAGTCAATGTGAGAGGTATGAAAATGGTAGACAAATTCTGAAATATGACATTTCCTTTCTAACACTTTATTCCACAGACCTGGCCTGTGATAGAAGTAAAGTAGATCTTACATAACAAAAAACCCTAGCATAGCACAAAACATTGTTTACACTTATTTAAACCACTTAGTTTTATTTCTAATTGATATCTATAGTGATGTATTGTCTGCTAAATAGTTCATTAGGCATGTTTTTAAGCTTTGTAAATGTACTTCTTGGGAATTTATTGGAGAGCAAACAATCAAATTGAAATGGGAAGAAAGTAGGAGGGAAGGAAAAAAAGAAGCGAAAGAAAAAGGCATGGTAAATTTAAAAAGCACAGTTTGTGACTTTCTGTTTTACAGCCAGTGTTCTTACGTGATTATTGCTTGGTGGCATATTTGAGTTGCCCAAGGATAAAAACGTCAATATAAACACAATTTTCAGAATAATTCAAATGGAATTAATACTTACAGGCGCTTCAGTTCTGAAAGTCCATGGAAGGCCCCCGGCTCAATTGTGCTGATCAAATTATTCTTCAGATCTCTAGAGAGACATAATAGGAGGAGCAATTAGTTATCACTTTACCTACTGTACTACTGTTATACAGTAGGAATGTGAAATGCAATACAATTCTAACCTTTACTTGTCTTGTCTAAAACCAAAAATGAATTTCTTTTAAGTAGGAACACTGAAAGCATTGCATCATTTGCAGTTTATAAAAACATTTTTTTAAGGTGATTAAGATTAGATGTTAAAAAAAATCTGCTTCTTTTAATTCTTCTCCTATTTGTACTTTTCAAAACAAGCTTACCAGCCATTCTTGCTCCAGGAAAAATGTTTTAATCAATGAGTGAATAAAATAATCAGTCAGCAAAGCAAGGGCTTTTTAGTTTGCTTATTCATTGTGCTGTGCACTTTACACTTAATAAATTTCTAATTTCCACCTAATGTAGGCAAAGCAGTTGGCATGTGAGACGTAAACAGATTGGTCAGGTTTCTGTCCTGAAATGCAAACGATTTCTCATATTTGGCAGATAGGTGCTTCATTTTGCATTTGGTGACGATCCAGAGGATCGGCTGCTGCGCAGATAAAGAATATTTCACTGGCACTAGTAATCTCATCTGCTCTTGGCACAGTGCTTAGGGCCATGACATTGCTCTCAGCTCAGTCCCCCCAGAGATTTACTACTGAATTGTCTCAAGACTCTTGTGATGTGAACCCTGAGGAAATGCCTTCAGTGCAATTATATAAACAGGCCTAGGAGATGAATGCTGTAAATTCTTGTAGAGTCAGTGCTCATCTTCTGAGAATTCACAATTCAGAGGGAATGACTGGTGCACCATAATATCAGTGATGTTTCTCAGACTGGCCACTTTCAGGGTATTGGAGCACGTACACTGCTTGACTCTGCCAAAGCGCGGAGGTATCAACAGCCATGAGTCGTTTACGACTTTTTATTTTACTGCAAACAGAATGCACGCTAGGTGAAATCTTGGTTCCACTAGCTCTGTTTGCCCTCAACAGGGCAAGATTTCATCCCAAATGTTTAGTTCACAGTAGGATATGTTTTAATTTCAAAGTCAAAAGCGTAAATAAATATTTCTGTATTTTGGTAGTCATTTTTGCAGATCTTTTGAATGCGGTTCTAAAAATTTGTGTTGCACATTTTATTTTAGTGATGATGTTAATCTGTCCCTAACAAAGATCTGTCAGACTCTTAACAGTCAAGTTCAGCTTTCAGCTTGCAACATGCAACACTAAGAGTCCTTAAGAAGGTGATGAGACCTTCTGATTACTTTTGTACAAGACATTTTGTCTTACATATAAGAAATGCAGAGCTATCAAACGCACAACAGACCAAGACTGCAATTTTGATGGAAAAGAAACCACTAGAATATCAGCTCAGTTTAGAACATATAAATGTTCAGTTGCTCAGGTTGTAAAATCCTAACTGTAAACAAGGTTCAAGATAATCACTTAACGTTTGTTAAAGTCTACTCAGCTCAGCGTTCATGCTGCATAATCAGCAAGGTATGATACACAGGTATGATACATTGCAACGTGATCTGTCCAATAATTTTAGATTACTGTGTCTTTTTTGGTCCAGCTTGCTCTACATAGTGCTTTCAGCATGACTATGTTGCACTTGACCTTGTGACATTATAGAAAAAAAAAAAGGACCAGGAGAAAGGTAGGAAAATTGAAATCAAACAATAGGATATGCTTTGAGTCTTTTTAAAATATAAGTACTGCAAAGCATAGAGGTTTACTTACTAGGAGTACCTGTGATTAAGTAACTTAATTGAAGTTACAAGCATTCATAAAGCTATGACGGCCATGAAGATGATCAGAGGGCTGCAGCACCTCTCCTGTGCAGACAGGCTGAGAAAGTTGGGGTTGTTCAGCCTGGAGAAGAGAAGGCTCTGGGAAGACTTTCTAGCAGCCTTCCAGTACCTAAAGGGGGCCTACAAGAAAGCTGAAGAGAGGCTTTTTACAGGGGCATATAGTGATAAGACAAGGGGTAATGGCTTTAAACTGCAAGAGGGGAGATCTTGATTAGATATAAAGAAGAAATTTTTTACAATGAGGGTGGTGAGGCACTGGAACAGATTGCCCAGAGAAGCTGTGGATGCCTCATCCCTGGAAGTGTTCACGTTTCTCACTCATTGCTAAGCTAGTAAAAAGCATAAAACCCAGAAGTGCTTCCTTTTCCCTGCTACTGTGCAGTACAAAGATAAACAAGCATGCCTGTACTGCCTGGAAAAGAGAGTGAGTTGAAGCCCATAAAATTCTCCATAGTCTCAAGAAACCAGAAATATGAGTCAGAAGGAAGGGGAGAAAAGGTGGCACACAGGAGAGGAGAAAAAAAAAAAGGAAAGAGTTCAGGAGACAGGTGGAGGTGCCAGAAAGGAGCAGAGCTTGGGCAAGAACCTTTATGGTGATTTGAGCATGAAAAGCTCAAATGTGAAAGCTGCACAGGCTATGACTAATTTTCAGCATAGGTCTAAGCTCCTTCCTTTCTCCTGGATATCACATAAGGTAAACAATGGCAGAAACACAGACATCAAGGTTGGTGCTTGCACTGATTTTTTTCAGGCAAAGCACACAACCACCCCACGGACAAAAGAGAGGAATTAGAGGCTACAGCCATCCTCTTGCAGCTGTTCTGCCCTCTCCCTATTCCCTAATCCAGACAAAGCAGTTTTCTTCCTTGTTTTGTCCCCTTCCCTTCTACTGGATTTGTATGAAAGTGACGGTAGCTGATTTAATCACAAATGAAAATACAGGGGTTGATGTTTGTTATCATGGAAATGCTCTCTAGGAATTGGAAGAAGCTTTGGGTTTTTTTTATAATTTTGTGGTCAAGTGTTTTCATCTGAGTTTCCTGGTACCCGAAGCAGCTACTAGATTCATCTTTCTTCTGCCTTGATCTGCTCAAGAAGTTGTGACAACTCCTTTAACTCTGAATTTTCCACACCTTCTCATAAACAAAACTTCTGCAGTCTCTTCTCCAGAGTCCCATCAACTTGCAAAGACAAGTCAGTATGTTTGGTAAAAGTTAATCTATATGACTGTATTTTCCTTTAATGGTTTAGGATTTTTGCTGTGTGGGTGAGCCAAAGTCTCATTTTTTTTTTAACCTTCAAATATTCAATACTAAACAGTTTGGTCTACTCCGGTTCTGTTCACACCAAACATCAGGGCTTAGCTTTATCTAGACAGCACTACCAACAATATCCTCATGAATGAAATGTAGATCCTTTTGCTCATACAATATTTTAAGTGTGTAATGACTCAGGTTGAAGTAAGTTCTTTAACTTGCAGAAGTCCACGTGGAAAAGACTGGAAGGACACTGTTCTCATCATGTGAACTTATATATTCTTAAAACTTGAAACACAAACAAACAAAACAAGACAAAATAAAAACACCAACCCAATACTATAAATCCTTTGGATCTATGCTGATTTATCTCAGGCTTTACACCGGGACACATTTGAAAACCACTTAAGAGATATAATTCAGAGCAAATATCCACATTTCATTTAATCATTAATCTTTATATCAATCAGTACGAGTGGCAAACTGTTGGCAGGTGAGCCAGTCAAAATAACCAAGTAGACAAAAGGTCTTCCATTTACTGAAATTCTCTGTCCTAGTTTATGGAAACTCTGCTCTATTTCCCCGTAACTTGTAACCACATAGGAAAAACCAGCATAATCCTAAACTATCATCTACAGAAAGAAAAAAATGCAAGTTTCATGTTAGTAAAAGGCAGATCATTTCAAGGAAAAGTGCCCATCACTTGCACTGTCCAAAACAAGACATCGGGTCTCCTAATTTTGGAAATTACACTTAAATTAGGTAGGTAATTTTCGTAAGGATATTCTCAGAAAATTGTAGATGATTATACTACCCACAATACTATCACTTTCTTAGTAATTAGTATTATTCTATAATGTTTCCATATACTTCTGGCCTAACTAAATAGGTGTTTTCCTCCTTGTCATCTTTGACGACTAAAATGTGATTAAAATAAATAGATTAAATTATCACAACTGTTATTCACTTACAATTCTTACTTCTACAGTAGGAGAAGCTATTTGCTCTCCTCCCACTTGTATTTTTTACAAAATTACTTTTATTAAACTATTAAGTTAGCTTCTCCTATTTTCTAATTTAGCAAAGAGTTTGTTACATTGAAGCCTTATAGCAGAGTATCTAGTTTCACTGAGCTAAATAAAGAAACCAGAGTAAATTTGGTTGTATGTTTACATTTTTTCCCCAAGAGCTATTGCTGAGGTTTGGCAAAAGGTCATGATCCAAGGCACGCCAAACAGCAGCCCAGCCTGGGCCACACACAGGCACACATGCATACGTACCATGCAAGTGATTTATCACCAACCAAAAGAAAGAGAAGAGGGAAAGAACCCCAGTATCATAATATTGAATGACTCAGTTAAAGCCCCAACAGAAAGCATTTTCTAACTAACCGCTATGGGTTTGCATCATTTCTGATGCAGCATTCTAACTTTAAAGTATCTATTCTGAATCTGAATGACGTGTCATTAGTGGTGTGGGTGTATATATCTAGTGGTGTGACCTGAAAATAAACCAAAACCAAGTGCCTTGTACAATTACAGATAGATGGAAGCTACGTGAAGTTAGCTGTAGTCATAAGAACTGCAGCACTTGAAAGGCTGCACAAAAATAAAATACTACAATATATATTGAAATGTGTTTCCCCTAATTTTATTACACTTGCTACATATACTTGCTGCTTGGTACTCTGGTCTTAACTAGACCTGAATGAGTAAGAAGATGGAACGGACCATGTTATCATTAAAAACCAATCTCAAATGGTTACAGTAAGTTAACAGAGGAGAGTCTCCACTTACAAGTCTGACTTTACATAAATTACATACAATAACCATAAATCACTGTCTTCCTACAGGTACACAGATAATTTGTATGTATACACAAACAAGAGTCCTACAGGTAAAAACACTCGAGGATTCTTTTACTAAGTATCACAAGCTGCTGGGAGTTTATCATCTTACATATTAATCATTAAACTGACTTTTACTTACTAGAGACATTTAAGAGGAGCTACCTCAAACAAAACAGCTTACTTAAGGAAGGGAAAATCAGTGTTTGAAATACTCACTTCCTGATGGCTTAGCTGAGAGGTAAATGAAACAAGAGGAAGAGGCGACTAATGGGACTTTACAAGAACATTTAATAGCTACTCCAGGCATCTCAGCTATTAGACATCTTCTGTGGCCAAATCCCTGATTATCTAAATGTGTTCTTGAGACTCTTGATGCTTCAAGTTCACAGTATGCACTTACACAGTATAAAGCATAGCAGGAAAAATTGCTAAAATATACACAGTCCATTAACAAAAGAATAAATTTAATCTTAAATGACATTCAGATATTTTACGCATTTTGTACCAACATCTATGCCTTCAGACACTGCAGATTCTTCCTCCAACTTACAATAGATGTACTGTAGATATTTTGAATACATATTTATAACAAGAATGTACAACTAATTCCAGTACTTCGTTCAAATTCCTGACATCGATACATCTTTCATAAAAAATTATAGGTTGCACCAAGAGGACATCTGTGTTTAGAAAGCTGTCATTATGGTGCTGCAAACTCTCCAAAAAAGCTCTGAGAAGAGCAATCAGTTGTTGAAGAGACGCCAAATACCAGTGAAATATGACTGACTTTCCACATTTTGCATATTACTATTAAACAACAACAACGGGGCTGGGGGTGGAGGGAAGGTCACATCATCCACTTCTTTCTCATGCGAAATATTGCAGCTAAACTAAGTGGCCCCTTTTCCCAAGAAATGAATGCAGACTCGGGACCCTTGAAGAAGATTGACATTTAAAACATCATTACGATCATAGTGGTAGGAAAGACACATAGCCAATGATGAAAGACAACATTCCACACCTATCCAGCAGTCACGACAGCGACTCTCAGGGTTAGCAGTCCTGGATACAGGGACAAAGAATTAAGACGATGTTGGTAAAATGTATTTGAAGACTTTTCAAACGCACCCATCGGTACAGTACCTATCAGGTGCCAGTGACTCATTATAATACTTTGGTGGCCTGGATATTATCAAAACTTATTTTCATCTCTGTTGTTGGTGAATGCATTGTCAGTCACACACTGTAGACCAAGAAACAGGCAGGTTAATCGATATTCATTACCTGGTATCATCATAAATAACTAAAAGCGCTCCCATGAAACTCCAGAGCTGCTCTTTGTTATTTTTTTTTATGATGGGAGTGGATATTTAATCTACTTTCTAGTATCAGAAAAGTTATGGTTGAATTGAAGTTAAATTTAAAGATATAAGGATAAATGTTTTTTTAGATTTTTCTCACAAGGCAAACAAACATAAACATGCATACAAACATGCACAATAATTGTTCAATAATTGCCTGCCTTTGCAGACACAGAGGCTTCAGGTCTTTTGTTTGTTTAGCATGTTGGTGCATGTTGATTATGCATTTTTTTTTTTTTTTTTTTTTTTTGAATTTAAGCCATTACCAGTTGGATTGTCTAAAACTATAGACCCTAAAGACCATACAAAAAATAACAAGGTACTAATGAATGATCGGAAGTTTCAAAACAGTCACTTGATGGCAATAATGACATATAGAACAACAGAAAGGTCATCACATTTTTGTTTTTTAATTTAAGAACGATGACTCATTCACATCAAATGTGCTGTAGTAATTTGGTAGTTATTCATTATTTAGGAACATGCCTAAAAACATTAAACAAAGTGCCAATAATGGCAGCTGACATGAAACAGATACAGGCTTTATGGCAGTTGCTTGCTCAAAGTATCCCACAGAATGTTGTAATGTATTTAATTTTAATAGTAATAATCATAGAGTAAGAATGTAAGGCTCAGAGTACTTTAATTGAAGAAGCAGTATGTAAGGAAAAGTGAGTAAAAAGCTTAATAAAGCAACTTTCATAGCAAATTTTTTGTTGATACATTTTTCCATATGTATATATGAGAACAGAACTTTTTAGAAGACCAATTTATCCAGCACAAACTCAAGTTTCATTCATTGGTTCATTTCATCAACCAATCAAAATCTGGGATGAGGATGCAAAGATGTTTGGTGCCTACCTCTAGTTTATCATTTTGTTATTGATATCTCAAAATGAAACGCATTTTCTAATAAAGAAAAATCATCTGTGTTTTCCAGATTCTTTTTCTTTGGTTTGTTTTGAAGAAGAAAAAAATTCAGCAAAATATTCAAATTCCTAACATACACACTGTTCTTATGTATGTTTTCTTCTTCTGGAAAATGCCACAAAGCCAGAGATATACAACAGAGTCACGTTAGGTCTGAAAGTTATTGGCTACGTAGGTGAAAAAACATGTGCTTGGCAGTTGTAACCTGGGGAGTCAAGACAGAGTGGCTGTGCTGCCCAGCAGAAGGAGTCCTGTGGATCAGTTCCATGGGGCTAAAACAAAACTGAAAGGTTAGACGCAGTAAATGCTACGGGAAGCACACAAAGTGGATTTCAGTCTCCAAAGCTTTGCAGGCAGCTCTGCAGTGCCAGCAGAAAATGCTTCCATTGAGTGTTTGTAATCCTGCCCTGGTGTACAGCGACAGATTTGGCGTAACGTTGATTATGATAGCAGAGCTTGTGTCTGTCCATAACTATGTATGTATGATGAGCACAGAAACCTTCGGTGCCTGAAAAGAGCCAGAAGCTTCCTTAATTTCTACACCCATTGGGACTTCCCTGTGTGTTCATGCCTAGAAGGCAGTTCAGCATGGGTTAGGTTTCTTGACACGTGCTGCACTCCTTTTGAAAAAAGGCTAACCGTTGGGTGAAAAAGAAGAAGAAAAAAATCAGCTCTGAACAGAATTCCAACTTGTGAGAAAACTGTTTGCAAAGAAAGTGGAAAAGTAGGGGGGAAAAGTAAACTCGTTTTTTTTTGGTTTTTTTTTTTTGTTTGTTTGTTTTGTTTGGGTTTTTTGGGGTTTGTTTTTTTTTTTTTTGAAGTGCACAGACTGAACAGAATATAAAATAGACACATAGAAAGTGAATAAAAAGTACTTTCTACTGAGAAAGGTTTAAACTCGAGAGCAAGAATTGTTATTCCACATTCTAAGACTGCACTTATTTGCCTGTTACAGATTTCCAGCAACATGTATTCAAAATCCTTAGGTCAAATTTCAAACTCTGGAATCACAATTTAACACCATAATTACAATTTTGAAAATGAAATATTGGAAATTCATCCAGTATTTTCAGAAGTGCATCTAATTTAATTTTCCATAATCAGATAGGGAGATTTACATTTTTCTACTAAATTATCAGAGGTATCAGAGTAATGAAAATGTGTTTTATCGGCTATGAGAAACATAAAATACACAAATCATTGTATCATGGAGTTTTGGGGGTGTTTTTTTTTTTTTAAAGGAAATGTTTGATTCTTTTGCTGTTACTAAACTAATATTGACTTGGAAAAACACAAGCAATTCAATATTGAATTTCAATTTGAACTTTGGAGAACAATTTTCTTCTATGGCTTAAAACATACAAAGAAAAGAAGGAAGAATTCCACCCTGAGCTGTAAAAGAAAGATAAGTACCTGCAGATGGCCCATAGATTAGAGTAGTTTTGAGCCAAAAATAAAATAGTTTACTACTCAGTGCACATCAATAAAATAAAAATCATCTTTCCTATAACTTTTATTTTATTGCAGTGTTTTCGTAAGACAGAAGTAGAACACTTTTAAAAATAAGGTGGTTCAAGAATAAAATGTCAAGGAGGGACTCCACCTTTCTGCCTGCTTACTATTTCTATTTAATCTCATTAAAAGAGTAAGAATCTTAATTAACGGTCTCACAAAGAACATAGTCACCGATTTTATACTGAATCCTGAGCGACCTGCAGTCTCATGACGGGAGGTGGACAAGACAACACTGCAATAACCTTCACCCATCTCCAGGAATGAGAACACTCAAAGCCATTTTTCGCATTTACCTGGGAATATGGCAATGACCAGATACATTCCAGCATCACCTACCGCAGGAAGCCTTTTACAGGTAAGGAGGGGAAAAAAAATAAAAATAGTAATTCAGCCAGTGTTAGAGGGAACATTAATTACATAGAAATTCTGTCTTTAAACTGTTAATAAGAAGTGGTTTAAGGTTAATAGGGTAGAATTGTCTATAAGCAGTTTAGCTCAGAGGAATTAAACCTTGGTGAAAGACTGGTCTGGGAATTCTTCCCCAGATGCTTCTGTTTTACATAAACTGAGGCTTTGGTTATAACTTAGACAAAATTAAGTAATTTGAAAAACAACCATGTGTGCCAATAAGAAGACATGCAGAATTATCTTCTCCTGCAGAAATAAGGGTTAATGAGTATCCTCTTCAACGACTCTGAAGAACTTCCTTGAGTATTTTCACTGTACAGTTTTTACATTTGCACTTTCCTACAGGTACTTGCAGAAATTTTAAAATACTTTTTGCTAAAATTTCGTATGACGTATGGATGAATGTTAGAGAAACTAGAAGGCTGAAAAGCAAGGAGATCAGATGATCTACATGAGTGTACAATTTCTACACAATCTTTAAGCTCACCACCATATACTTTACATGCTGTACGATGCATATGTTGTGAGATTTTTAAGTAAAAATTATTTTAAACAAACTGAACAAATTATATTTCTTCTACCTCAGAAGTGCCAGAGTAATATTAATTTCAAGTCAAAAACCTCTCCTATTAAAATAATAAGTTGACACATACTTCAAAACTTGTCCCTGGTGGTCCCACTTGAAATGTTCTCTTTCAATGATTTCCACGCTTTGTTGCTTTTTTACTAGTGTTTCAGACAAAACTACATTTTTTTTAAATAAATTTTCTTTTGTTTATAGAAATGTCTCACTTATTCAGCTCTAGAATATGCAAAGATTATTAAAAAAAACATAAAAAAAAAATCAACACAGTTGTAATAACACACAATAGTAGCTGAGGCCACAGGAACACCCACAGGTCTTCAAGCCCTGAAAGTATAGGAAAAAATGGAGGAAATGGGAAAGGAAGCACAAAAAAAGCATGCAGGGAAAGAAGGAGCGTGTTACCGTTGGAGATAGTTATTGCTGAACATTGTTAGTATGTTTTGTTCAGTTAGCTATCACTTCCTTTTCTATCCTTCTCACTGCACAGAGTAATAAAACTTCTTTTTCCAGCTTGTTTTTTCATACCTTTCTTCATGGTATCCCTTATCCTACCTTCTTCACATTGCCTCTCTCTCAGCCCCTCAGCAACGGTGCTTTGTTTCCACAGTCTCCTTACGTAAGGCCAGGTATCCAGCTTTTACCTCCCACAAATAATTCAGTTTATTCATCAAAACCTCATTCGGGCATGAAGGGGGTGAAAAAGCCCACAGGTGCTTCGAGAAGCCACAACCCAATTTCTTTGCTCCCTGCCTAGCCAGCTGTGCCATGCAAGTTTCCTAACACGTTATTTTATTTTCAGTTAGTTGTGGAAGTGAATTAAGGACTGTATTTGTCAGGAAAGCACACACGCTATATTGAGAATAAAAGAGATTATGCAGCAACAGACATCTCACTTTAAAGCTCAGAATCATGCCCATATATGATAAATCCTAATACAACTATTTCTCTACCAAAAAAACTTAATACCTTCCATTGCTGCTAGAGCTAGAAGTATTAAGGAAGAAACTTTGATGGCAGCAAAGGTGCTTTATGGTGGCAATTTTAACACATGTATTTATAGATCTGCACTTGGTACCTCTTCTTAAAGGATGACAGCATCTGACACAAATCACGTGTTATCTTAATCACATCACTATATAAAACATCAGATGAGTATATCATACTGCTGAGGTGGTTGAATGCACATCAGGCTACTGAACTATTTGTGATCCTAATGGGAAACAGGAGCCTAGATGCTCACAAAGTCAATTAAGTGACTTTCTGAAATACAAAGAAACTTCATGTTATACAAATTTTAAAAAAAGTTTATAATTTGAACAGCTCTATAGATTAACTCTACAAGTTAGTTTATTTTATATTTCTGTCATTTATAAATAGAATTTTCTGTCGTCTTTAAATAGAATACCTTATATAATTTTTCTAAGGAGCAATACCCTGATAAATCTATTCATGACTGTACCATGCCAAAAATAATCTTAGTGTTTAATCAACCACTTTGTTCAACTATACAAGTAACAATTTACATTGCAACAAAATGATGACTTAACAGCAAGTGTCCAGGTAAAACTCCAAAGAAACACTGCAAAGTCTTTTTACACATCTGCATTTTAAGAGGTGTATAAAAAGAATTCCTTATAATAACAATGTTTACATTTAATAAATGTAGCTAAACTGGTAGACTATTAGACTATTATAGGTTAGGAATACAGCTACATTTGACCCTGAGGAACTGGTATTGTATTTAACTGTACACGTGCTTTGCACTGACTGACAACACGGGAAAGATGCTTTTCATTCCAACTTGACTGCAAAAGTGATCTTCAAATTATGACCTTTCATTCCTGCCTACAGTTGTCTAATACAACTTTCTTTCACTCTCTTTCTAAATAATTCACTCACTTTTAACCACTAGCGATTTTCCCTCTATTTATTTCCCTTTGCTTACATTGTTATCCACTGAATTTCAAGCAGGAATTTCTATCCTTTGTAATGGTTTGCACATTTTGTATTCGTGCAACATCTGTAATAATTTTGAAGATGTTTTTCCATTAAAAATATTTCCTTGGGATTCTATTTAATAGAAATATATGTCTTATATTAATTCCTCCCACTTTGAAATATTTTTTATATTTTACACATGAAAAGATATATACAGTATGTTTTGCCCTTTTAAAAAGTGATGAATCCAGTACCTACTCATAAAACACATCATAGTACTAGACTGTGATCTAAATGGTTTTTAGCCAAAAATAAAAAAAAGCTTCTCAGTATTTTTATCTGGTAAAATGAATTATTGACTTGAAGTTTATTACCATCACTTGCAAACATCATTCTTACTAAAGAAAGCTAATAATGTTCATCTTTTCTATTATGCAGTTATGAACTGCTTAGATACTAGGATAATTAATGTAATATAAATGACTATATAAAGGCAAAAATGCCTTGATTATGTGAGAGACATAAGAAGCACAAAGATAATGACCATTCCACCAGTAAAATATGATGGCATGGAGAACTCTTCCAACTCTTCAATTACATACTACATCCAATTGTAATAAATATTTAAGTACTGATCAAGTCAAATTACACCTTGTATTCCAAATGTATCCTGCATCTCTTCATGAAGGAAACTTTCACAGGTGAGGTTTTACTAGTCCTTCATAAACTAAGCTTTTTATTACCATACATCAACAAGTCTAAACTTTTCATATTCTTTCAAAGTCTCAAATAATACAACCAACAGAACAACATCCATCTATGGAAAATTTAGAAAGCATTGTAACTTTTATTATTTTAGTTTGATTTAATTACAAAATTATATTCTTTTAGTTTGAAAAAAATATTCACTGTTTAGTATGCAGTTTGCACCACAGTACATAAAGCTGTTAACTGGTCTTCTGCAAAAGCATCTCTCCTCAACAGCTACTTCACTTGTCATGGACATGAAACCTGACCCTGGACGCTGCCTTGTCTCTCTCTTATTCAAAAACACTAAAATATTTATTCCTTTAGGAGAGATTTATTAATAGGGAAATAATGCTTTTGCAAACTAGCATTTGCTTCCCAAGCTGCCTTTTTTTCTTTCAAGTGATCTCAAACCTTCTCAGCTGAAATCTAACCAGCAACTCTGTGCTTCATGCTGATTTCAATTCTAGGTAACTGTGATTCAAGTTCACTATAACTATTCATGAACTAGCAGAATCTGACCTTTCTATTAAAAGATGACTGTGAATTTCCCTAACAGATGGCCTAATGTGACACTGGTTTATCGCAGAGCAGGTCACTCTTTGACTTTTCTAAAGTCAATACAAAATTTTGAATTAATCCTTTTCCTGAGAACTCTGAAAATAACTCAGCTCAACAGATCAGCAACAGTTGCCAGAAAGCTCAATAAATAATGCATATGTTGTTCTTTGGAGATTCTTCCTTTTGTAGGTTATTTTCATTTAGCCAATATTGAGACATAAAAAATCTGTTACACTTACACAAGCAGTATCAGTAAGGAATGCTGGGACACAGCTAGTCAAATCACAAAGTATTCACAAATAGGAGTACAAACAAACATTTCAGAACTAAAAAGCAGGAGTAGATAATCTCTTCTTCAAATCAATTGACCTGAATGGCAGAAGTAATTTTCAACACTTCTAAATAATCAAAGCATATCAAACTCGGAAATGAATTAATGCCTAGCAGAACCACAGTAATATATACTGGCCACCCGGAGCATGAGGGGGAAAGTGTTGGCCTGGGTCCAAAAAAGCACTTAGGCAGACTAAAGTGAAAGTTAAGTGGAACATAGGTACTAAGTCCCAAGTGCAATTCACAGCCCCCTCTTCACCCCCTACACATCCAAACGGCTGTAGGTACCTTAGTCTTCACTCTTCAGATTCCCGAAGTGCAGAAATGGTGCCAGGCACATCGAACACCTTGGAGCTGGTCATGTGCAAAAGTTCTTTCGGGATTTGCAGACAAGACCTGCCCTCATCACAGCTGTCTGTGGGGGCAGGGGGGCTAAGGGGATATGCTCAGCAAAGCCACAAAACCAAAAAGCACAGCACAGCATCCCAGAGAATGGTGAAGGAGTGAGGAAATGTTGCCATCCATCTTTTCTATGGCAACCTAGCGATTAGAGCCGGGGAAATGAAAGACACTGTTTCCATACCATCCTCACCCAGAAGGGATGTATACCTACATTTAAAGCATACAGGAGCTGAAGAAACAGACAGGAGTCTCTGTTCCCTAAAACAGTATTTCTGTATTTTATCAAACGAATGTTTATAGCAGAACCCATTTTCTCCTTGTTGATGAAATACCCTTGGCACTTGACCGCTTCTGTTTTTTTTCTTTCTGGCCCCATAAATCTTAAAACGCTTGACGGCGTATTGGCACAGCCCCACTCCAGCCAGACCTACATCCCAGCTAAGGCCTTTCCCACAGAGGTAGCAAATGTGTGATGTGCTCAGGCTGAACCTGAGTCCTCCTCTTCCCAAGCAGATACTCTAGCCAGTAGGCTAGCACAATTACTTCCTTTTATGACCAGGTTTCAAAAGAATATGGAGTCAGTTATGCCTATAAAGAGGAATGGCTTCAGAAAAAGTATTAGGTTTCAAATCCCAGTCCCACAGAGGCTTCCAACTTAGAGCTGCACAGGAAAAAAATCATGTCAGGCCTCAGCATTTCTGTAAGCCACTCAATGCCTGTTCAGTCCCTCAGCATGATGGCTGGTTTGGATCCTCTTCTTACACACCTAATTCTCCCCATCCACTGTATAAAGAGCTTAGGCCTTCAAATAATGAATGAGAATTACATTTTTGAAAGCTAAATATCTGTGCTACGCATGACAGTGCTGTGAACCACTAAGTCTACAATATCTTGTTGCTGATGGGAGACTTAGTGACTTCCTCCGCTAGCAAGCTGCTAAATTTTCTGTTTAATGGCCAGATGTATTATTTACTACCCGTTTGGCTGGGGTTTAGTTTGTTTTTAGCTGTTTTCAGACGACTTCAAAATAGGCCAAGAGTAGAATCAACTTTCTCTTCAATCCAGAAAGCAAAAACCAAACAAGACAGTCATATTAAACCGGAGCTGAGAGCATAATTAATGTGACACACGCTCCCTTCCAACGCAGAGAGCTAAGGTACGTATTTGGGATTGCAACTCGCATCTGTAAGAAGTAATGGCACAGTGCCATACTCCTAAGAAACTGCAGGCAACACTCTGAAAAAAACACATTCTTTTTAATTTCAAAAATACATGGAGCATAAGGCTAAATATGATTTTGCATTTCCTTTCCCATATAGAGTATTTTTAAAAGGGTTAATTCTGGAGAACAGTGTTTTCCTGTGGAACAATATACACTGTGCACATATTCCACTCTTATCCCTTCCCCTCCGCTGATAAGTGGTGGGAAAGGGCAACTCAGAAAAAAATGTCATCCCCTATCTGTCTCCCACTCAGCGCACACTAACCCAGCTCCCCAAAATCTCATCACAGATTTCAGCTCATTAAATTCAGCTGAAGGATGAGAATTGAGCTGCACCACTAAATGTGCGCAGTTTGTGTTTACCAGCAAGAACACTGTATGTAGTGTTGCTTACAACATACTCTGTAATACGGAAGCATTCTTGTTGGCAGCTTTGACAATTTATCTATTCATATCAAAGTGAAACAGAGGCTGCTTTAAAACTGTTGCTCCTTGTCCTAATGGGAAAAGAAGAATATTAAAAACTATCAGTGAAATCTCTGTTGCCATCAAAAGGTCATTGATTCAACAGACAAACAATCTAGTGTTAATGATTTAACAAAACATTTTTCACACACATTACATGCTCATCGATCAATATATAATATTTTCCACATCGAGAAAATAATTTCCTTAAAAAATGCTGATTACAAATAATTGTGTGCAAACCAAATATGATGCTTCAGTAATTATGCTTTTACCTAAAGAAATGAATTAGAAACACAATTTAAAAAGAAAAAAATGTTGCCATTGTTTGGAAGTTCATTAACGAGAGAACTGTCCTAAAAAGAGAACAATGTTGTCATACAATTTGTTCAGCAACCTCTTGATTTGAATAGAGCTACATACAGGCAAACAGATAGGCCTGGATTTCTTCACTCCCTTGTCTCTTTTTTGAGCACGTACGTGCACGAGGGAGAGAAGTAAAGAGGCTGATCTTGACTTCGTGAAAGTAAATAGACCACCACATTTCTGCCAAGAAGTATATGAAGTAAAATAAACATTACATATTATTTCAACCATTTTAAATGTAAGAGAAATGAAACTCATACAATAACCAAAATAGTAAAAAGCAGTTAAGACTATTTAGCTTACTTTCAAAATAAGTTTTTCAGCTCAGGAAAAGTAGGGTAAGAATATCTTGAGTTTGAAAATATTAGCAAAATTAAAAAAGCATATACAGTTTTCTATTATTGTACATACAGAACCACAAAATGAGAAGCTTATCTCTTTCTTTAACTGTAAGCCTCAAAAAAAAGACATCCTCTAAATTTTCTCAGAATAAAAAAAAATATTTATAAATTTGTGTTCATAACATAACCTCAAATGCAAGCTCTATATTATTTCAACATTATATCGACAGTATCGTGCACTATTTCTGATAACTTACAATATATTATATTGTTTTCAAGAAATTAAAATGTAAATAATTTATCAAAACACATACAGTCAACAAGTGAAAGTGATAATGAAAATGTTCTTATGTAGGTTTCAAAAATACTTTGCAGATAATAAAATCAAAATCTACAATTTAAAATCCAGCAAAACCCATCATCACCAGATAAATTTTACAGTTTTAGTTGCAACCATGTATGTCTTTCCCCATAATTGATGATGACAACACACTTGTTTATTATGTATGAAATATAAGATTTATGCTGTATTTAACTATTCATTTTATTGCTTTTAAGTGCTGGGTTGGTGACAACTGCTATTAAAAAATTGCAAATGTTGAAAATGTTGACATTTAGGTGAGGTTCTTTTTTGTTTTGTATTAAATGAAGTCTCCTCTCATGTAGAGTACAGCTAAATATAGTCATTCTAACTTTGAATCTATATAATGCATGAGGGACTGATGCAAAACAACATTATATAGCTGGTATAAATTTACATTTTCTCGTGGCAAGATACTAGAAATAACACATTTCTATCTGAGATCTATATCTCACTTTTGTAATTTGACTGTATCTTCAACGTGAGAGTTTTTCAGGAGGTATAGCACTGCAATTAATACAGAAACTTTTGTCAACGTTTGGAGTAAGTAGTTACTCTTGATTTACTAACAGGTTGGAGTAATACTAATCTTGTAAAACTATCTAAAATCACAGGGCTAGACATGACTAAGCTCTGATGCATTCTACCAAGCTGATAAATCTGGTCATTTATATATTAAATAAAACATAGAGATTGATATCCAAATAATTTCAGCATTTGCATCAATAAGATTTGAACTAGAAGTATTCCTGTAGTTTTGCATATTTTTGGCTCAACGACTTGTTTCCAGGAACAACAACAACATGAAAAATATTTTCTATTTATCTTACAGAAGCCTCCAGAACATCCAGTCAGGGATGGAGCTCTTTTGTGCTGTGCAAACACATTTTTTCCCATTCTGGATATATATAGAATGACTGGACATAAAATCACCCATACACAATCATTTGCAGGATCAGCTACAGACACTATGTTCCCTGCTCTAAAGAGATAAGAATAAAATTCATAGGAGTTTTGTCACTGACCTCTGAGACACCACAATGAAGTCAAAGAAATTCGTGTCTTACAACTATTTCAAATGCAACAGAAATACAAATTAGTAGTTGATACAAAACTTGAATAAAACATGATTTAAGCAAATGAAAATGACCCAGATTGCTCTGATGTTGGGGGAGCGTTCATTTTAAGCTAGTTCTACAAACTCTGAGCATTTGCCTGAGCACAGACTCTTCATGATACTGAATCTACTAAAAAGCTCCTTCCCAACCAATCTGCTCGTTTTGACTTAGCTAATGTATTTACAACACCAGTATTTAAGGATCTGCACATAATTTATAGGCTACCACAGTGTGAACTCTTGCCAGTAAAGTCTTAACTACTTTCAGAAAAATGGGGAATGTGATGACCGTGTTTATTGTTATAACCTTTTTTCTTTTGTACTAATCAAATACGGCTTAAATGATTCACTGGGAAGACAAAATATTCACAACAGCTATACAAGACAGTAATTATTGAAGGAAATATCAGAAATTTGCAGCTTTCCCAGTAGCAGAAAAAGCCTGTCCCACTTCTGAAAAAAAAAAAAAACAACCAAAACCTGGCAGAGACCAACATTTCTGGCATTTATAAATGTCCGCAGTGTCACCCAGAAAACAGATAACTACTGTATAGTGTATTAAGATCCTTAGTCCAGCTGGTCCATTTTTTCTAAACTTTAAAAACCATTTCCAAAAATACAAAGCATTTTTAATGGATTTCAATGGTCTCTTTCTTCTTTTACATAAAATCACTCAGAAGAAGGATGTTTTCTTAAAAACAATCTGCTATCCAGGTCCACCCTCCCAGGCACGTCCCTTGGAAACATTCCCAAACTATCCCCAAAGCACTAGCATTTCAGCAACTGGAATGACAACTTCTTTTTAATTGTTTGAGATCCTGCAGGCTTCTATCTGAGAACAAAGCGTGCACATAAAGCACATTCTATGGCCACGATTCAAGTTCTTTTGAAAATAAATGATATACTGAAACAATGGTATGTTATATAAAGCAGTCTATCTGACACTAGATGCTCAGCATTACACCAAATCGTAGCCAAGTTCATTTCCCACCCATGCAATTGGACATACTGGAAATGCAATAAAGCTCACATAAAGCAACTTTTTCATCATGTGAAACATAAAGCACTCGGTTGAAGTTTGAAGGGACTTTATCAGGAAGAAGAAAAGATGAAATCTGTTTAGCAACGGACAAATAAAATAATGAATCCAACACAAAAGTCTATTTGATAGCTGGTAGTGATACATTTTAATATGACAAGAACAAAGGAGTATCTAATGAAGTTCAAAAGCAATACATTTAAAGCTGACAGAAGGAAGTACTCTAACACAATATGCAATTAACCTACAGTCTCATTACTGAAACATATCATTGAGGTCAAGAGCTTAGTAGGATTCACTAAAAGTATTAGGAATTACATGCCTAATGAGAACTTTCACATACACATCAGACAGGATTTCTGAGGACACAGTACAAAAAGAGAAAGTTTCTTTTATGGATTGGTTATTCCTTAAATGTCTTTTATGACGATTTGATAATTTTATTACATATCTGAGCTGAAATCCTGACTCAACAACATAAGTAATAGAGCTATCAACTTTGGCAGAGTAGGATGCTCATCTCTGGCACTGGCAAAGGGCAAAATCTAGGAGAAATTGCACAAATATTCTGATTTACAGCATAATGACTTAAATTCTTCTAATTAAACCAGAAAGAGCTGTAATGTAAATGCATTCAGAGCACTTGAAAACTGCTTAACTACATGTAACTTTGTTAGTAAATTACAGAATTAAGCTAAGCAAATTTAACTAATCTCTAAATGAAGTTAAGTTTGTGTATTTATAAAGACACGGTATTTCTTTTACATAGCCCTTCAACGACAGCACTGAGGAACAGCTCTTATTTCATTTATCCCTTCTTAGTTCTTCTATCTATCCATCAGTTATTAATACTTTTACAGGCCAAATGTCTCAGCCATAATGTAAACTCGGTGATAATTGATATTGTAATTTAAAGCAAGGGTTTGGGCTGTTCTTTTTTTTTTTCTTTTTTTCTCAGAGTTGGCATGCATTTCCCAGGCAATATAGAGAACATCACATTTATTAAATTAAGCCTTAGGCTTTCAGAAGACTTTACAAAAGGTTATGTTTGTAATCTTCAGTGTTTATTTTACTATGAAACCAACACATTCAGCAATAAGTCAGATTTATTGTGAAAATAAACACATTAGGACCTTATAAATAGCTGTTAGAAAAGTTCCGTATGGTCTGCCAAAAGCCCCAAATGATTGGTTCATGAACTTTTCCTCTGTATGCTCTAATGGCTTGAAAAAATTGTTTATTTTTCACTGGTTATGAATAGATGAGGATTATATTTCATCTACAGTCTCCATTAAAGTATCAGGATTTAGAAACTTCCAAACTTTAAGAAACTCACATTTTAAAAAATAAACTGTTGACAGCAGATATACATAATGGAATGGAGTGGAGTGTTATTTTAAAGCTGCATTTACACAATGACTTTCTCAATTTACCCGATTATATCCCCTAAAAAGAAAAAAATAAATCGTTGCTCAAAGATACTGCAAGACTTCAAGGGTTTATCTAAATGCCTATAGCAATTGCTGCAGCAAGGGTTAATGCAAAGAACTGTCTCTGCTTCATCAAGGAGGACTCTACATTGCCTTATTCTTGCAGCAAATATGCCGTAACAAGCATAGGAGCCTTTTGGTGGGAGGTTGGACGCGTATTTAGCTCCACATGATCCCTCCATCCTTTGGTATGCAATGCCCTCCTAAATTTGCTCCCTGGGAATGACAACACTTTCCCCAGTATCAAGGAGTCAGCTCTGATTTGCAAACCACTCAGGCCTTTCCACATCTTTCCAGCACACAGTCTGGACACAGAGACCAAGACGCTACCTCCTAAAACTGGGACAGAGAAATGTTCCTCTAAAATGCAGCCATCTTTCTGCAGCTGTGCAGAAAGATCAAAGTCCTCATCCTCAAACCTTAAAAGAGGATCTGGAAGATTACATTCCAGTATGAAACCAGCTGTCACTACTCTAATAAAAAGCATATCTGGGTGGACACTGTATTAGGGAAAGCTTTCTCAGTAGCGCTAACTAATACAGTAATAACAGGGAGGGCCAAAAAACATTTTTATTTCATGAAAACTGGAGGCTTGGTTTTATTTTCTTATTCAACACTAGAAAAAAAAAAAATCAGTTTGTCAATGTTTTTGAGAGAAATAGGAGAGATGGAGCACAGCTAAGAGCCCAGCAGGCAGGAAACAGGGAAGGGCCACCATTGCCCAACGTGGCGAAACGTTCAAATCTAGCACTTCCCTGATCCTTGGCAAATGCCTTGTCAGTTTTAATTCTCAAAACTGTTCCTTTTTGTATGTATAAAATAAACGCTATCTGTTCAACAAAAAACATGGTCAAGTCACTTACCTCGAGTACAGCAGTGAGCCCCTGCAATTACAGCTACCCCTCGCACTGAAAGGGTCACCAGTGCATTTATATAAAAATTTTCAATTTTAAATCAGAGAAAATACCCTTCCCTTCAGTTTTGAAAACACATGTAGGACTCTAATGTCACCTGATATCCATCAGAAATTAGACGACATTCCAACTACGGAAAAAGCCACGCAGCAGAATTACCTCCTCCTAAGAAAACGGGTCTTTTTTTTTTTTTTTGCTTAGTTACTTTTACATGCTACAGCAGATGTACCACATTTTGTATTAGTTTCTGCTTGAATGAATAATGGAGACATGAGCACTTGTATAAACAAGGAAAGGTATTTAATGAACATATTGTACATACTAAAGAGGCTGCTTTCTGTTGGAAGAGCGTAGAATGCCTCTTCCAAGTGCATGAAAATCCCGTATTAATGATGCATGAGTTTTCTATGAACTGGGCCAGGCTTAAACTGTCAACTGCATTTAAAACACTGAATCAAACCTGATAATTGCTCATTTCAACATTAAAAAATAAAAAGGGAAAAAAATCTAAACTCCCAGAGAAAACAGAAGATGTCTAAAATGATAGTATTATTTTTACATAGTTTTTCATTAGAGATCATTTGTTTGTATTTCTATTTTGAAAATTCAAGCCTGCTGGTCCCAGATGAATGTGTTCCTCTGGAACTGCAATTTGTTGCATTGTGTTTTCATTCATTTTCATTCTCTTCGTGAGCAACAGTGACATTTGCAAAACCAAAAGAAAAGGACAGAGTAGTTGGAACCTTGCATTTACAGCATATTTATAGCGTTTGGCACGTTGGACATAGTTTTCTGAAAGATATTATTAGATTTGTCAGCAAGCATCCTGCTGCTTTTTCAGGACTCTGTGGGTTCAATCTACGAAGGCAAGTGCTGAGGCTTTAAACGCCTGGCTGCTCTCGGAGACTCGAGTGAAGCACTTCAGCTTCCTACGCAATAGGAGCACAAGAGCTACCAGACAGGATGAGACCAGAAGTTCATCCAGCCAAGAGTTCTTGTATCCAACTGTGGCCAGTAGTGGAAACTCATGATGAATGTTTACGAGGAACGAAGTGACGCCTCCCTCATGTACTCCCCCAGCTTTGAGCTGGATGCACCACATGTATTTCATCACCATTTAGTCATCGAGAGGAGAGAGCCGCATGCACTGATACAGGGCTTACACAGACGGCATGCTGACACGATGAAACAGAGCTGGCTGATGCAACGGGAGGTTGCTATGACTTTTCCCATGGTTACTAGTAGGTCAGAAGTATGGCAGTAAGCACAGCAGGCCAGAGCTATATTGTCCCACTGAAATGGTCATGTGTATTTCAGAGCTTCTGCGTGCACAAAGCTGTGCAAAGAACTTTTCCAGCTCTCGAGCACAAGGTCTATAGATAAGGGAGGCGGTACCAGTTTTGAAGAAGGCATTTTTTGCACCTACTGGCATGGGCTACCAAAACCAGTGACACAAATTTGGCTGAGACTAGCAAGTCAAACAGCGGGTGTTGTGTTGACAGATATTTAGGTGATGAAGTTTTGTGGTTTCAATCATAGTGAAAGGTGACGAAATACTAGAATTCACAGCTGGTACTCCCAAGCTGTGTGAGATTCTTCCAAAGTCTGCTCCCACGAAGTGCAAACACTTTGGTTAATCAGAAATATTACCACTCATTACTACACAAACTTCCCTCCACACAGGACTGTGGGGAAGGTATCTTGCCATTCATGGCCTTTAATGCACAGCTTTTCTCAAAGGAAAGATGATGACAGTGATGTTCTCGCCCTTCCTGTTTAGGAAATCCACACCTATTTCCAATACGTAAGATCTCAATTGTCATCAACTTTCCAAATATCCTCCTTAACCAGGTATTTGCTATCTTCCTTATGGACTTCCTTAATCTCTGACATTGAAGTTTTCCACTCTAGAATTAACTAAATCTTCATTAAATTAAAAAATAAATTAGTCACAACTATATTGGTGATGCATTCAACAGCCTTTCTGACTTGCACACAACTACAAACCGAAATCTTAAGGTTACAAATTGCCTCTGTCCTGCGAAAGAGAACCAGAAAAAAAAAAGCTCAGTGATAACTCAGAAATATTTCATTTTAGCAAAATATGTGACAAGCACATTTACCTCACAGCAGATTGTCCAGCTATTCACTGAACAGCTCTGTATTTCATTAGTACAGTTCTGTATTTCATTTTAAGTCTTCAAAAGAAGTTGATATAGAATTTGTAATTTGTAAATTTTTTTGTAATCTGTCAAGATTTCAGTGCAGACAGATGAAACTTCAACATCAAAAAAACCTTCAGAAATCAAAAAGTTGAAAAGTTGCTAGATGCATATCCCCAAACCATACGCATACCCAACTAAGAAAGCACCATTAAATACATTAGAGTATACCACGTAAGCTGCTACTGAATCTAAATGAAACTATGAAAACGTAAAAGAAATAAAAAATGGTTTAGACTTGTAAACACCTTCTTAAGATGAGAAACTATTAACTAGCAGCTTAAACAGTTCAGTAAGGTGCTAATTTGCCTTACCCATCAGTTAAGACACTACTGAAATATATCATGGATGTTCTCAACTGAGTTGCATATCTATGTAAGATAAAACACAAGTGAAAATACAAATTTTTAGACACAGGAGATGATGCGTCTGACATTACTCAGCTATATAAACTATTAAAATATGTGTTGCGATCCTTTTTTTTTTCTCTTTCCCCTCAAAGAGTCTGTTCAAACAAATCTCACAAAATCAAAAAGCTCTTGTATCTCACTTCTAACAGACAGACAAGTTGGTAGGATAGAAAAGTCTCTGAATTAATATCTTGGTTTTGATGTTTGTACATAACAAACTTGCACATGGTTTGGGAAAACTTACCCTCACTGAGTGCAGCACACGATGAAGAAACATAAGCAACCAGATACCCCAGTACAGCAACGCTCCCTTCATGATTTCTCTTGCACAGGACTTTTCTGTTTCTTTCTTACCCCATTGTTCACGATTACTGTACAGGGACTTGTGCATCTGTTTTAAAATCTATAAATATAAAGTATTTTAACAATAGCCCTGTAACAGTTATTACTGTGACCTAGAAATAGAAGCAAAGAGGTTCATCACAGTAATTAAAGGGCAGCAAATGATCTTTAATTCAGATATTTTATTGGAAAGAGCAGGCTTCAGTGCCTCAGTCATGCAGCAGCAATGTCTAGGAAACAAATTGCTAGAAGCCAATTAATTAAACAGTTATGAAGGGACAACATGACCTTTTATTTTCCAAGTATTTATAATTATTTTTTTAAAAGACTGAATAGTAATCTAATTATATATAATATATAGAAAATACAATCAATTGTACATACCTTATCACAATAGAGAGCACCAAAAATGCTGTAAATTTTATATTGCTGTCTTTCATAGCCAATTATGGGCTTTCAGCTGAGAGTGAGAGACCATCAACATTAACTGAATTCAATTTCACATTGATAAAACTCATCCTATTAAAATAAACCTACTGGCACAAAAGGCAGCTTTCATTGTTTCTTTTCAATCAGCCATGAGGAAAAGGGAAAAGGAGCTCAATCTATTTCTACCTCAATCAATAAGCTCTTTAAATGGCATCCACTGTGTTTCTCACTGCCTTCTGAAGAACCATTCCGCAGTTGTAATCACCCAGAGACCAAAAGAAAGTCAGTAACTTTCTTTACCACACAGAGCTGTACGCCTTTTCTCTGCACCATCCACTTAGACCTCACCACCATCAGCATTAACCAGATATAAGTAAAATTGCTTATATACCTCAAAGTTTTGCATAAATAGTGAAAGTAGTAGACCTCTTCTGGTAAAATATACCAGTAACATCAAAACAGATTTTAAACTTCAGTTAGCTGAAGTTAGGAGGGACTAAAGGTTAAATATAGGTTGACGAGAAACTATTAAATCAAAATGTTTTTATTGCCAACTTCTCATCTGTATGAGCTCAGCAATCTTAATTCACGCACCTACAAACAGTAATTCTACTGTGTCCAAAACCTTAGCAAGCTACAGATAAGGACCATATCAGGACCAGCAAGTTGTTTACTCAGCTGCTCCCTTTAGTGACTCTGCCTAGGGAAGCACAATTTAAGGCTTGGATTTCTTTTCTAGAATATTACATGATAGTGCAGTACATCAGGGTCATCTTAAACGAGTAATAGTTAAACAACTGAACTCTACACCTCATATCACTTTCAAGAACCGACTGCCTAAAACAAGCCTACACTATCAAATGAATAGAATATTTTTATATATGCATAACTTCTCAATTTTACTTAAACAACGAACCAGGCTGTTCCACAAAGTAAAACTGAAAATTTACATAGTCTGACACATATCTATTGAATAGTTAGCGGATGTTTTCATAGCAAAACTACTGAAAAGTACCAAAAGCATGCAAAAGATTGTGGTCCCAGGCATTTTAGTAGGCTTGCATGAAAGAAAGGGTTACACCCCGCAGACCTCTGAAATTTGTACAGATGTTCTTACTTCTTTCTATTTAATCAGGCCATGCCTATTACTTAGCAGAAGGATAATTTGAGAGAAAGTATTTTCATGCCTTAATCACATTAACTGTGTTCCAAATGAACTGCTACCTTTAGGCATTACTTTTAGTCACAGACAACAGAGTTGCTTGGCTTTTCTTTCTTTTTTAACATGATCCAACCACATGTATCTAAATATTAATTCATAAATAAAATTTGTAAAGAATAAATATGAATTAAAATATAAAGCACTGATGCAAAATAATGTTTATAAATGCATTTAAATCAGTAACAAGTAAAATACAAAGCTTTTAATAGGCAATAAAGAGTGGATATATGGCACATCTAATGTAATGTTTACTGTTGCACAGATATCTTGACACAGATATATCACCTTATTCACAGATATTTACAAATGTTATTGTTATTTTCTAACTCCACGGTGTTTCTCTGCTTTTATGTGGACATAAGAATATCCCATATTAGTGTGGAATGATTTTTATATGCCATTTTCTCATTAAAAAGTCTCTTATTTTAGACCGTAGAAAGATAGTATTTCTTTGGTCCTCTGAACACTGACATAGTTCACAGCGTTAACTGACACATTTAGGATTCTACTATAACTATTAATCGAAATAAAACACTGGTAAAGGTTCTCCATGAACTCCTGCTCAACTGTGGCTAACCATGACTTAGACAAAGTCAAGATATCTGTGGCGTTCAGCGCAGGAAGCAACACTGACATTCATCTTGACCTTTTTTATCTCTGCTGTATTTACAGAAGGAACAAATTTCAAATACAATTATTTTTTTTGTTTAGAAAAACCAAAGGCAAATTTTTAAATCGTAAGTCTAAAATCTATGGTGGTGGAAAAACTAATATTTAGTCAAGTTTTTAAAAAGCTGCAAATCCAGAGTATGCTGCATAAACTGTTGGAGTGTGATCTGAAACCCAAAGTGCTAAAGGTTATTAAAGCCAAGATGCAGAAAACACAACAATCTCATTTGGAGGGCTGTATATAGGGATAATAGCAGCTGCCATTCAGTTTGTCTGAATACCTGCAGGCACAAAATCATTAGGAAAAATTAAAGGAGTTAAATACAAATTTAAAAAAGAGGAGTGGGCTGGAATTGAAGGAAGAGATCTCTAAGTAGAAGAAAGTTTAGGAGGAGAAGGAAAATAAGCACTACCCAGGAACTATTAGGTTGTCAACTGTGAAAGAGTTAAATCAATAAGATGCAAAAAACTCTGAACCACAGTCAAAAGATGAAAATTCAATAGCCTGAAATATTCTATATTGCTATACAGCATAGTGAGTTTGTATCTGTCACTACCAGGAAACGAGATACAAAGTTGACATCAGGTGATAAAGGTCAGGAAACACAAATCAGTCTAATAGAACTTTTGTCATATTTTCCATATCACATTCTAGCAAGAATTATTTCCCACACAGTTTTTCTTCTTTACTTTAACATTCCATATATACACAATTTCCTGCCCCAAAATCTAAACTTTTGCTTGACACAATGGAAAACCTGGCATCTACAACACATTAATAGGTGTCAGTGAATGGCAAAAAAACCCCGCAATGTTTCGAACTTTTCAAGCTATTGTAAATATATTTCCAGAATAAATTTATAACTCATAGGTTCAACGAGTGCTGCCCTCAATGCACATAACATGAGGAGGATTGCCACATTGCGTACCATATTTAAGGCCTGCTTCTACAAAATATAATTCTCACTGACTACTCAGGGAATAAAAATGATTGTTAAAACTCATATAAATATGATAGAGAAGAGGAAAACAGATGGCAAAGAAGAAATGCATCAATTATTTTAGCCTGACAGCAGCACTATCCAGAATATACTTTTGTCCAAAACTTTCAGACATCTGAGAGCGCATAGAACAGATCTGACACTTCAGGGACACACCGAACCCAGCAGTGTTTGGCTTGCACGGAGGTGAGCGTATGCCCGGAAGCTTGACCCATTGGATTTACTGCACTTACACAGATCAAAAACAAAGCACACACCCATCATGGATCCATGTTTTTGCCTGAGGTTTTCCAGCAAAAAATACAGAGCCATGCAATCTTTCCCATGCTGCTCACTGAGGCTTCGGTCACTGCTGGTTTCCCATACAGCTGTCCATCCCATTTACTTTTAAATGACATTATGACATCTGTGGCAACAGTATTTAACATAGCAATGACTAACTACACTAGACACAGTAAAACTATACTGTGAATCAACCTGCATAAAGCAAAATATTGACTGAATTTTACATCTTGGGAAAAAAATCCCCCACAAATCACTTCTTACAGTTTTTTAATTTGACATTGATCTAACTTTTAAAAGCAATAATGACTATAAAACAGGATATATAAACTAACCATTGCATTGTCTTCCCTCTTTACATATTTTAGAGTTTTAAAAGACTAATTTTATATGAATGCAATTTATTTTTTTAAAGCAATCTTTTTAACTGGCCTCAGGAGCATGCTCCAACACAAGTTTTTTAAGAGAGTAGTTAACTATGCACCTCCACTGCTTTACTACTGTACGTGCATGCACACCACAGAGAAAACTGCCCACAAACCTGTACCTTAACCAGTAACCTACTTGCTTTTCTCCCATTTGAATCAACTTACAAAAAAAATTATAGTCACATCATCATGAATATTCAAGACTAACTATGATCTTGCACTAATTAGCTGAAATACTTAAAGAAATACAGGAAACATCAGTATTTTTAAACTCCCAGTCTTAAAGTGTGTGTCAGCTCATAGGCAGGAAAATCTGAAAAACTGTATACAAATTTTTGGAAAACACCAGAAATCCCATTCCATATGAAAAACAGAGAGCCAAAACACGAAATATTTTAAAAGTAAATTGAAGCTTGGTCTCACTCGGAGATTTCCTGGGCAAACATTCATTAGAATTGAAAGACTTGCTATCAAGCAACATCATCTCTAAGAAACGATGAGCATGAACAGGTTCCCACATCCCATTCTCTTTCCTGTAAATATCCATCTGACTGCCATGGGTCATCAAATTCAGTACAGTCTCTAATCCAGGGCAAAGGGAACTGCATAGTTTACTTGACAGGAAAGTTTGGTTAATAAGTGAGATTACACGTAGTTAATACAGAGAAATTCAATTCCATCAAGTTAGAAGTCTTTGCCACTCAGATGTCTTTGCAACGTCCTTCCCAGGCCGCTGGTTTTCAGAAAGACTGAGGAGCCTACATGCAGTACTGAACTCACCCCTATGTGTGTTTACTTTGCTGTCACTCACCTGAAAATTTATTATCTCTGAATCACACTTCTGAGTGCTCCCAGGTCCAGCAGAGATCCAGCACACATTTTGAGCTCCAGCCTTGTGCCGCATGAAACTGTGGCGCTGCTTCTGAATTCACAGCTGTCAAAGCCATACAGCTACAAACGTACACCGCTCTGAACTAATACATATTGCAGAAAGAACCTGCAACCTTCATTATCTACTCAAGGATAAACAAAAGCTGTCCATGTTTAAAGGGAGGAGCACTTTCAGGCATGAGCGAAATATTCTACAGGAGTCCCAAAGAAGGAAAAATGAGCTTAATTGATAAAAATCTCATGAAAATAGTTAAAATGGAAAGGCTAAGAGACAGAAACAGCTATTTTCTCATTTACTTAAGCATTCATAGTACTCATTTGAAATAGTACTTTCTGGAAATCTAGGAAGCAGAATAGATCTTTTATGTCAAAAGCAACACTTTCCATTATACCTAAGACCCCAGCCCAGTGAACAGAGTGATTGCTACACTGTCACACTATTTCATTATAGTAGTGGGGAACCTACCTTCAAGCAATACTTGGTGCCTTTTTTTTCCTTTTTTTTTTTTTATCCAGGCTTTTGAAAAACACTAATCATTTTCCCTAAAATGACTTTTTTTTTTCTTAGAGACAGTTTTCTCAAGGGCTGGAAGTACATAATATAGAAAAAGTTATTTCTTTAGAGAATAGAAGGTGGGAGGATCTACCTGCCCACCCCCCCCCAACCCTGCTCCCCCCCAGCAATGTAACATGACAGATTTCATAAATTGAGGAAATGAGTATAAAATTCAATCTGTTTTCCCATATAAAATACTATTAATGATATATTAACTTATATAACCAAGGCCATCTCAATAAACTTTCCAATTATATGTTGGAAGTATTCTTTTAGATTGACATCATTAATACCAATGAAAATTAATAGGAATTCCACAATGTTCTTTAGCACATCAACAGAACGTTCCCCAAGGGAATTATTAAGGAGTACCTACATTTAGCAGTAATCTAAAATAAAATGGTTAGAAAAAAGCTGGCACTTCAGCAGTCCTTATTAATACTAGAAGTTCACTTCCTCCACTTTTCTTTAAATTTGGAATACATGATTCTAGGAAAGTTGGCTATATAAAACATAATCAGCAAAAGAACAGATGATATACAGTGCTTCAGTGAATAATGCTTTCCTGTGGTTTGAGTATGGCTGGAGTGGAAGAATCTTTCAGCAAGTTTAACTAAAACCGAACCTGCGTTACATTCATCACCCTGTTAACGACTGTGGGGAAACAGGCACCCACTTGTTCAGGTCCGAGGTTCTGCCTAGAGACTTTTTCCTTCTTTCTCTTTACTAATTTAGGAAACATTCTGTTCTCCCTTACTTCCAAATTAAATTTGACTAGTAAAACAACAGAATACTGGGCAAAAGATCCTGCAGTGCAAAATCTATCCAAGGTGGTAACTCCAACAATATGCTAAGTAATATCAGCAGATTTTCCCCATTTTCCAACTGTAGAACCTTTGGGTTTTTTTGTAGTCAGTGACTTCTGCCCTGGGACATCAACAAGAAGGTGAGTGCATTGAGGGGTACGAGACGGTGGCTGGGAGCACAAAGAAGGTACCCACGCACTTTTCCACACCCTGTGTTCCCATGTGCTTCTCCAACTACATTCTTGTGCGAGTCTGTATATATAGCCAGCTAGGACTAATTTAAAATTCCTCACTTAGAGAATGCATTCCTGCCCGAGTAGTACACAGCTGCTTCAGTCATTCAGAATATTTCGCAGGAGGTTGGTTTTGCTTACAAGCAGACATCTTCCCCAATGTCTGCTATAAATTAGCTTAAGAGTGCAAGTAAAGGGAGTTCTACTGCATTTTGTTGGGTGAGTTTCCTTGTGAGAAAATGCTCAACAAAAAAAAAGGAAAACTCAGCCCAACAATAATACCATTTAGAGTGTATGTATTTTTGGGAATTGTATTTCCAAGCTCAATAATGAACAGCAGTCTTTGTCAATGGAAATCTTGCTTCGGTTGGGAAACTGGGGAAAGTGAAATGGTGGGCGAATGTATTTTATCTGTAAAACCATAGTCTCATAGGTATCTATAGACATGGTTATATAACATTAACATATTGCATTATATATTACATTTTAGATTATTTACGTAATGCATTCTATTAATATTATTATGTGTCTTACTGTAATATATGCATAACTGAAAGCTGTAGCCAGGCATTCTTAGTGTTCATATAAACAAAATTTATGTCATAAACTTTTACAAACACATTTGCTTGCAATGTTTTGAATAGTTAAACAGCTGCTTGAATGGGAAAACATGTAACTTCCTGCTACAGTGATGCATTTTAATTCACAAATTCCTGATTTTTTTCCCTGAATTCAGACCACCAGAACTACACTTAAAAAAAAAAAAAAATCCAGAGCTAATTAGTTTCTAAGACAGGGTCTTATTTTAAATTTCCACCTTATAAAACTACATTGTAATCTGAGCACATACATAGATGAGAAACTATTTAGGTCAGTTAACTGTCCAAATATCTTTTGCAAAGCCAACAACAAAAGCGCTCAGTATCATACCAATTAATACCAACATAGCTGTGTGGCTCATAACTAACAAAAAGATCAAGTCAGATTTAAAGCCACCCACTGAGCTGAAAATATTTAGAATTACAACTGTAGCATGCTATAACGAAGGATTTTACAAGCTTTATATCCTTATTGCAGACAGCTCGTACATTAAACATTTGATGATGTGAGAAAAACAGAACACACTGTCTGTGCAAAAACCTTCTGTCTAGCATAGCAACAAAAATAAATATTTCATTGAAAAACCCTCAAACCTGTAAGTGAAGCTACTTTTATTACTTATACAGTATCGGTTTTATCTTCTGGGTGGCCAAGTATGCACTAGGTGAAAGAAAATGAATAAGTTTGTAAAAAAAGAAACTTTCTTATTCCTTTGTTTTGAACTACTTGGAATACTAAGTCTTCTTTGAAAATCTGGGTTATATTTCAATACCTTGTAAAACACTGCATACAACCTGGCACAACACACACCCAAGAGGTGTGTGTTTGTCACACACCAAACTCTTTGGCATTTCAGAACATTATAAAGGCAACCTACTGACATACGACAAATTTCCACGGACAGCAGCAGCTGCATGGCCTGGTGCTGTTGCCACAATTAACCTCAGTTACAATTTGATGGCTGAATTAAGTTGTCTGCCAGCAGTTCCAGCTGGCATAATACATTACTACGTGGTGTCATGCTGTTTAGCTATGGTCAGTGTTGTGACACGCTGAGCTCCATGTTTATCCTCTTTTTACAGATAAAGCTTAAATCCTGGAACTTCATGCAAAGTACTGCTTTCTTTAAGTCATAGCCAATCCAAGCCTTATCAGCTCTAAGTTTAATATAAATTTCATTCAAATAAACTTATAAACAAATTAAATTCTCTCATCTCTGCACACTGTGGTATCGTACATGACAAAATTTGGGAAAAAGATGGTCCAAAGATGCAGCTAAATGACCCCTTGGGGGCAAATAAAGTTCCATATCTTTTTCCTGGTTTTCAGATTGCTATAAGAGCTGAAAGAGTGCCTGGAGAATCAGTAAAAACTCAGGGTAACGACCCGCAAGCTATTTTTGGATGGCACCTAATCTTGAGTCCACAAAGATGCACAACCCCATCCCACTTTCATGTGTCCTGGATTCTAAGTAAGCGTTATTCGAAGAATAACAAAACCTAACCTGCTTCCCCCCATTATGATTTAATAGATATCTGCTGTACCAGCAATGGGAGAACTGTAAACCACAGTGTGTTCATAAGCTGTATTGCTCCGAATATTATATATCTTTCTGACACACTAAGTTTGAACCTGTATACAGCTATGACTTCAAGTGGATTTCAGAATCTGATTTTAAGAATAGTGATGAAGGAGCAATTCCATTGTCAAGGTTCATTTGGAGACGATGGGAATACTTCACAGTGGTATTTTGACAAACAACTTGTTATTTGAGAAACAACTATTTCTTGTCCTCTCCAGAGGTAAAAATAGGTTTAAGGTTGGGTTGGTTTTTTTTTTTTTTCACATTTTATTGTGTTGTATATCCACGTTCACAAACACTACTATATTTATTACTGGGAAGCTTTATTTAGAACAAACAAACCCACAAACTAAAACATATTTCTTCTTCCATTTTAAAGTGTATTAATTTCTCTACTCAGTTTCCTTTCCTTAAAAACAGAAACATATTTTAAGGTGAATAGCTTTTTAAAATGTAGACAATGAAGCAAGGACAACCTTCCTGAGCAAAGCAAATGAATAAGAAGGACTTTATACACTCCTATAGTTGTTGACTGCATTCACCACATAATTCTGAAAACAAGACAGATAACCCTTTCCTCAATATACTAAAGTCACAACTAAGCCAAGTTTAGTACATTTTGAGATTTTCCTGCAAGATTAGCTTTTTACTCATACACTGATTTTTATGGCATTGACCTTTGTTTTTTTCCAATACTGAATCAAAACACTGAGGTTGTTACCTGTGGTCCCACATGGAGTCAACAAGCATGATCCTCAATCGCTGACCTCTCGGGATGCGACCAGACTCACTGCTTTTGCTCGCTCTGAGACTGGGCACACTTTTCCCTCCTCCCTAATTACAGCACCAACTATAACGAAACATTATAACACCACTAACTAGCCCCACCACAAGACAGCGCCTGATCACTTCTAAAAGGTGACCTTCTCTGCAGTTACACTAGTTCACTTTGAGCTGTTCCTCAACCCATATCAAAAGCTCAGAGAATAATCAAGAAATAAACTCTTTATATGCTATTCTGAGATCAAAAGAGTTTAAATGGAGTTTTGTTTTTGTTACATAGGGTTTTTTTTTAAGGAGGAAGGGGGTGATGTCTTTCAATTAACATGAATTAGTCTTTCCTGAGCAAGCAAAATGTGTAAGGAATGCAGAACGGAGCCCTTGAGGTATTTGGGGGATGGTGAGGGAAACAAAATTAAAAGTGACTGAGGTGCCTCTGTTAAAACCATCTACTTTGTACGCACATGAACGTTTTCTCATTAAAGATTCATAAGGACTTTATAGTTTTAATGCACATGTGGCCAGTGTTACAGTTCAATAGTCAGAACTCTTAAAAAGGAAAAAAGAGAGAAGATACTTCGCTGTTTTTTAACTGACTCCCTTTTCATGGGAGATAGAAACCTCCTTTTTTAAACACCAAAGCACAATGCTGCAAAAGCCTGCCATTCCAAGAAAGGTCTGAACAGATGAAAAACAAATCAATATTTCTGTTGTAATTCATATTCACAACCACTCCCCACTTCCTATTTCTGAATTTCTGCATTTTCTTGCCCCAACAAAGGATGAAATCATGTCCCTTAGTCACAAACCTTTTGTACAATCACCAAGCTGTCAGTGACAAGCATCCTGAATGGCTCCTTAGCTGCAAAGGATAAGGTGGCAAAAAAAGTAGAAAAGGATTAGGGAAGAGAAAGAAGAGTCCTCCCTATATTAAGTTGGAAGTTTGAACACAGAAGGCTCAGCACTGGATTTCTGTAGGTCAGCCTAGGATAACCACGACTTCAGCAGGATCTACTTGCTGTTTAAGTTCTAATTTTTTTCTTTATGATCACTTTTTCTGGTGCAGGTTATACTCCAGTTCTACTAAAGTCTGTTGTATTTCAAAGGTGGAGATGTCTCTTTAAGAGGAGGCATAATGGGGGAGTGTTTCACAAGCTGGGTAGTGTTGATGTCTCCCATTGTGTTACTTTATTTGCGCTGGAAAGGCGAAGAGCTTTCTGCTGCTCTTTTCCTTGCCACCTTCTCCCATGGTCCAAACAACCCATTTGATTTTTCAGGAGTTCCTTTATTTTTCTCTTTGTCAAAAAGCTATCTGCACCTGGTAAAAAGCACTGACTTTAGACAGAAGACAGACAGGCATCAGCAAACTACCCAAGCTCGTATCAGGGACTGAGGGAGGACTGTTACACATCATTAGACCTCTGCCATAGTTGCACAAAGGAGAAGTTTTGCAATGAAGCAAATAACCGCATAAGGATTGCCCTGCAGAGGGATTACAGTTTTTAACTCATTTCTTTTTCCCCCCGAGACACTCCTAAATAAGTTTTCCAATGCAACATGGTCTATCCACTCATCAGCCAGATTCCCCCTTCAGTGCTCTGCAAAGCATATCAGCAGCATATTATTGTTGAGCAATGTGAATTGCTTCTTCCTCCTCTGCTGTGTGGAGCATGTGATGCCCTCTGCAGCATTCGCCACTCATTCTAGGGATGAGGAACACAAAGCAAATGTCCAAACTCAAGTTCCCAGCAGTATCCCAGGCCAGGCCCAGCCAGCCCACTCACATAACGCCCCATGCCTGTGGTTCAGGCAGATACAGAGCAATGAATTTTTCTCCTTATTTTGCTGCTCTTTGGTACCCTCTCTTCTCACTGTGGTAGTATCAGCATCTCATTGCTCAGTCACAGGTGTCCTGTATTTACATCTTCCCAAGCTATCTCTCTCCACTGTGATACCAATCTAAATTTTCCAACCCTGCTCTTTCCATCTTGATTTTTATTTAATCTCATACTCCATTTCTCTTGCTCCCATTTTTAAATTCTCTTTTACCCTTTTCACTAGTCTTAAAAGCAGAGGCCTTAGTCAGAGCGCTTTAAGTCTTAACAACAATATTACCATCTACGAAGATCATTTTCATCTCCAGTCCAGTTGAGCACACATGGTTCCCCGATATCAGTAAAATGTGCACTGGCTTAGTGCTGTGAGACTTCAGTGCAGGTGAGAAGCAAAACAGGTACTCTCTGCACTCCAGCCAGGGCATGTAAATGCCTGATAAAACAGGCAGCCTTCCTGTACACTAGCTTCCAATTCTGTCTAGCTTCTTGTTCTAGTAATCCAATGCTAGTGTCCCTGTATTAGTAAAATGTTTAGTGTTCTCTGTTTGACTTTCATTCCTCAGAATTATTTGG
Source organism: Tauraco erythrolophus (assembly GCF_009769465.1). Classification (NCBI taxonomy): domain Eukaryota; kingdom Metazoa; phylum Chordata; class Aves; order Musophagiformes; family Musophagidae; genus Tauraco; species Tauraco erythrolophus. The sequence goes on along the minus strand of NC_141473.1, from coordinate 16,966,750 downwards.
CAAGAAAAGTCTCTATATCTTGAGATAATTATCTCATTATTGGCTTCAGGAAGATAGAATATTTTTGCAGTGAATGACCATATCTGTACCATGTCAGATTTAGTTAGAGATTAATAATGGGTACTACTATTCTGCCTAAAAACTTCCATGCTCAGCTACATTACGAGTGACAGACTAGGCCATATACTTAGTATAACTGTCAGTCACAAAAGGATGCAACTCAGCTGATAGCAGCAACAAACTTCTGGGAAGACAGGCAAAACGTAAATCTGATCAATGTTAAGTTTGTTCAATTATACTGCTCGAACTTTGACTCAGTATAATTACAAGAATATATAACAAAGTAACCTTATAGCTTGTTTTATTATTAGGTATTCCATAGGATTATACACAATCTATTCATATGTTTATGCCCACATCTAACATGGGCAAAGACACTTCAAGTTGACAACTATACTGAAGGATACCATAAGAGCAATGCCCATTAGGACACCTGGATTTCAGGGAAAAAGAAAAGAGGATATTTGGTACTTCTCGGTATCAGATATTGATACATCACCTTGAGGAAAACCGCCATGTTTCTTATGATTACATTCTATAGCCTACAGCCATAGCAACCCTTGAAACGCTATTTCTTAAAAATCTTTTAATAAATATAATCAAAATGAAAAGACAGATAAATCTATGTTACAACTATCATTTTTCATCACCTTGTGCTTAATATTTCTTAATTCATACTGCTAAGATCAGAGGCACTGCTGTCATAATCTAGTCTGACTTCCTTATAACAAAATAATTATTTTAGCAATTAATTCTTATATTGCTAAGCTCAAATAGGTCATTCAGAGCTTTGAAACTGAAGTTTTTAATACCATAAGACCTAACTCTGACACATGGCAATCTTTTCTTCTGCTTTTCTTTAGGGGTGGTTTTCCTCATTTTTATTAAATTTAAAGAAAAAATAAATAATTATTTTGCCTGATTGGCTTGGTTCAAAGGTTTACTGTATTTGCAAAATTTCTTTTTTTTTTTAAGTGACTACATGATATTAGCTTTTCAGGTGGTAAGTTTCTTTTTTTATCTAAATGTTTTGTATCGAATTTATTGTACAACTTCTGATATTCATTTATAAGCACACTAAACCACTCATATAATAATTCCATCATCATGTACAAGGATTTGGTAATCAAAATTCTCATATTCCAGTCTCCAATTAATGAAGCTACAATTTTTTCCATCAATACATTTCATTCACAAACACACTATTGTTAACTATAGTCCAGAGCCCTGTATATATCTTTGAACACCTTTCCCTTATTCTCTTGACGCACTCAAATCCAGCAAGTTACTGCAAGAATGAGTTTTACTGGGCATTTCCACAGTGTTTATATATCATACATACACATATAAAATGTATTAAGTGAATGTTGTTAGATCATTGATTTCATTGTTTAATATAGATCTTTGCAAAAATGTAACATGTACTGTTTTAAAGCTTGCATGTCAGCCAAATGAAAACAGATCATTATTGAACTGTGCAAGACCACACCTGGAACACATTGACAAATCTCTGCCAGATTTCAAGTCTAAATATTTCAAATCTGAACATAAAAGTGTTGAGGAAGGAGAGAGGAGTGGATAAAAATTTCAATTTTGCATAATTTCTTTAAATCTTGGCCAAAACACTTTCCATTTGTCCTCAGAAAGAACTCAGCTGCTTTTTAACGAATCTCTGTAAGAAGTTAACCCCTGGCTTAACCTAAAATGAACCAAACAACAACCAAAAGATCTGATGACATTATTTGCACTAGAGATTAAAAATACAGAATTAGAACAAATCTGTACTAAGCTTTCAGAAGGGACTTTTGTACAGGGAAAAAGAAAAAAGATCTCAAAATTAAAGTTTTAACCTTTTAAACAATTCATTGGAATTTTGAAAGATTTTTAAAGGAAAGTTTTGTACAAATAATCTCTATGATTTTACATTTATCTAAGGATGGCAACACTACTTTTAATGAGAGTATCTCTTTCATTCTAGGAAAATACCCTATCCAATTCTACTGAAGAGTTACAAAAATAGTGCACAAAACATATTTAGAGTTATATGGTAAAGTAAATTAAATGTTTTTTTCTCAAAAAAGGAATTTATGACCCATATTCATCAAGCAACCAAGCAAACTAAGAATGGGTACCCAAACTTATGACTTTTCAGAGTACTTAGAAAACCAAAGCAATCCAGAAGTATAGGAAATGTGTAGAAATTAGACTGTCAAGCATTATTGTAAGCAAAAATCATGCAGATCAAATGACTCCTGATGTACTTGTGGCTGATGAAAATTGGGGGGTTTATATATATCTAAGAATAGACTGACCTCCAGCATCACTTCAGAGAGAGGTTTGTTTACATAAAGATAAACGATACTTCTTTGGCTCTGGTAACAGCCAATTAATTTTGAGATGACAATTCCTGATTAGCTTTCAAAAAAAAAAATCTTCTAATAAAGGTTACCTGCCAATAATAGACAAAAGAACTGCAAACAGGAAGCACAAATCATCAAGGAGTGGCATATATATGTATGCAGATATTTTCCTTACCCGAACTGTAACCTTCCTCCACAAGGTGTGGTAAGCTCTAATCACTTCCATTGCCTCCATCTCCAAGAGAAGAGGAGGAGGGAGCAAAGAAGGGCCAGAGGATAACGACCTGCAGCAGTGCCTCGTCTCGTGTTTCTATCAGCACCTTCTTGCATTGTTCCCTTAAATCTTTTGTCTGACATTGTTAGGAAAGAAGCAAATAAGAAGCAAAATAGCCACTTTCAATTTAATTCTATCAAGTCAGGTAGGATAAAACTAAATGGGTACACTCAGGTAAAAATAATAGTAATAAAATTAACACTTAGAAATCCCTTGTTTTCAGCAATATACTAAAATGAAATAAATATATTATTAGGAAAATACAAGCAAATAAGCCAGAAAGTAAAGCTTTTACATTCCCAAAACTTAACATACCGAAAATGCACAGAATAGCTGACGTGCAAAGAAGAAATACCAGTAGAGAAGAAAAAAAATTGCTTTGACTTTTAGCATTCTGGGATGTAGATAGCTTGCTGGGTAATTGGCTGATTGACTGTTCTGCTAACTTTCTGGGTGAGTGGTGGAGCAGGCAGGCTGCCTTCCTTCAGGCTCACTGCTGGTAAATTGGCACTGATGTTATACATACACGCACATTCATTCTCCTCAATTTTTTGAATCTATGCTTATTCTGTCTCACACAGGAGCTTGAAACTTCAATGGGAATTGAACGGTAACTGCATTTAGAACAAATATTGCCAAACTGGCAGTATTGTTCTGATTTATCAGTTCATACTTATCTAACTTGAATTTATCCTAGCAAGTGATGTAAACAATACACTTGTGTAGCTCCAAGTTAGAAGTTCATGACGATTCGTGCTGTTCTTAATGTCGGAGCATCAACTTATGAGCTAGAAGTAATACTACCAAAATAATATTGCATATAAAAGGATTGTTCTCAAAGTCAAGATCAACACAAGTTGCCCAGCTCTACTACCACCTCAGTATTGAAACATGAGAAGTACCATTTCTAGCTTTAGTTCAGCCTGTAGATTGAAGTAGGAAAGGCAGCAGCAGCTGCTCTCACAGATTACTCTTTTTACATTAGCCCATTACTAAAGTTTGACAGTAAAATCTGTAAGCCAGTATAAAAGGTTCTTTCAGTCATTCTGCAAGACTGATAGTACTTTGCGTGATCCTGCCTGCTTTTTGCTGGCTCACCACACTTCATTAGGACTTATTTTTCATATAGCCCATACATCATCTTTTGAATGCTGTTGAACCCACACAATGACTAAAATAGGTCATCAGAAAAGCTTTGGTTTCAGAGTATTCTCTTCATTTCATGGAAGCCTGACTGTGGATCACAAAAAAGTGTACATGCTGTTTACCCTTCTCAGCTATTTTATAAGTTTTAAGTTTTGTGTAAACACAGTTAATTAAAACAGTATCCGCGTCTTCTTTTATATGTGACTAACTTACCAGGAAAATTGAGTGATCAGTGAGACTTTTTCAGTGTACCATGAGTGACTTCGATCGCATACACTAAAGCAGCAGATTTACAACCTTTGAAACTTGCAAGCATTAAAATAAATAAATAAAAACCGCACAGCTAATGCTCTACAGTTCATTAAAAACATTAGAGTTTTAGTCTGTTGTACCTCAACCTCACTAAGATGTATCAAGTATTTAAAGAAATGACCTTGCCAGGTTCATTTAGTAAAAGAAAGCGTGGCATATTGCGTGTTAGTATGTTACACAAGTTGAAGCAACATCAGCAACAATGACATGCCTGTACCGGCTTTTGCGTAAGTTGGCATGAGCCCAGAGCCCTGAAGAGTTCATGCTCTGATTGCTGGCATATGCTCAACTTCATGTGTCCAGCATACATCCTTCATGAATTATGGTTCGATACTCTTTGTAGACATCAACCAGAGAGATGGTTTCAGCTTGCACCTACCTTTTTTCCTAAAATGCTTGCTAATGAAATGGCTGCTCAACGGCACGCCAGCTATGTTTTCTGAAGAAACATGAGCTGTTCCTTGGAGCATTAGGAAATAGCACCTCCACAACATGGAGGTGTGGAAAGCCACAAGGGCTACTGAGAGGCATTGGACAGGCTGAAGGTATGAAATTTGGCTTAGCTCACTTACATGAGAATTAAATTAATTCTTTTATTGAGGAACTGTCACATGAAAACATTTATCAGATTTGTGGGGGAAATAGGTAAAAAGTAAGTAAGAATATAGGATTTCATGTGCACTTATGTTCAAATAATTATACAGGTATAGAATACTACACGTGAAAACAAAGTAACTGTCTTGGCAGGTTATTTCAACACAAGAAAAATAGAATCATGTAAGAACACAAATACAATGACAAAGGACAGAAGTTTGTGGTTTTTTTTTTAAATGATGCTATAGGAATCACATGCCTAGGAAAGGAATATTTCACCTAAAAAAAGAGAACTTTGGGGAATTTTCCAAGGGGAGAGACCTGAAATGAGAAAACAAAACTTTAGGAAATGCATCCATTAGCGCAGCAACTCAATACAGGTGTAAGACGACCAGAAATTTCCTTAAGTTAGTATGAATGAAAGAAGAAAGTCTGCATAAAGACCACTTTCAACAGCACTGTTGCTTACTCCTTCCAAACAGTTATGTGCCTTCCCACGTTCCATGTGTGTCCTCCACTCCTGTGTTAATATTTATGGATTTTATGATACCATTTTTCTACTTTCATTAAATGTTTTTTCTTTCATTGTCACTGCTTAACATAAATTAGAACAAGGCAAGTAGAAAAGTTGGAAATGGTTGAACGAAGTTGAAATTATGTCAGAGCTACTAGCTAAGATGAATTTTCTCCTCTTACAGTAACGCAGAATCTGAATACATGAGTAGATAGGTATATGAAACCAGGGAGCAGCTGCTGTGCAACAACATAGTCGATAGCAAAAAATAAGTGAAATGTCTCATTTGGTTCTGAAGAAAAAGCATTTAATTTGATTTACATAAACAAACTAAAAAGCAATCATCACAGATCACTGCTTACACACCTGAATGCAAGGAAATCAGGAGAGAGGTCTGTATTTTACCATCTACCTCCATGCAGATGACAGTTTGAATAAAATCAAAAACAAACAGATAATCAATTTACTGAAATCTCAGTTCTAGAGAAGGCAAAAAGAAAAGAACTTCTTCCCATCTACCCAGTAATGTCAGGACTCAACCTGAAAACAGGGACAACAGAATAAAAACAGGAGGCTTTCAGTTTTGGGCCTCTCACTACCAGACAGACACAGAGGTGCTGCATAGAGGTGTCCAAAGGCGGACAACGAAGCTGGTGAAGGTTCTAGAGCATAAGTCTTATAAGGAGCAGCTGAGGGAACAGGGATTGTTCAGTCTGGAGAAAAGGAGGCTCAGGAGAGACCTTATTGCTCTCTACAACTACCTGAAAGGAGGCGGTAGTGAGTTGGGAGAAGAGACTGTCACCAAGTAATAAGTGATAGGACAAGGGGAAATGGCCTCAAGTTGCACCAGGGGAGGTTTAGATTGAATATTAGGAAAAATTTCCTCACTGAAAGAGTTGTCAAGCATTGAAACAGGCTGCCCAGGGAAGTGGTGGGAGTCACCATCCCTGGAGGTATTTAAAAGACATGTAGATGTGGTGCCCAGGGCCATGATTTAGAGGTGGACTTGGCATTCCTAGGTTAACGGTTGGACTCTATGATCTTCAAAGGTCTCTTCCAACCTAAACAATTATGTGATTCTAAGAAAAGTAGGAATCAATTCACTGTCATCAGCAAAAAGCTTTAAAGTTTCACTGGGCTTCTGTAAGTGACTATTTGGTCAGCACTGGCTGATTACACAAGACCAGAGAAAGCAGCTTTATACAGACTTCCTAAACCCTAAAATCCCAGTGAATTTCCCAAGGACATCTGCTGCATGTATATGCTCTGAGAGGTCTTTCTTGTATTCAGCTGTATGAGAGTTTTACAACATGAACATGACTTCTGAATGTTAAAACTAGGCTGAAATTGTATTCTGAGTACTCAATAAACTGGCTTCAAATCCATTTTTTAGACTATTTAAAATAAAGAACACATTGCCATACACACAAAATAAATATTTGCAGATAATAATCTTGCTTTTAGATACATTTCAGGCTTTGTGCCTACAAATATTTTTTTTAAGGATGTTAAAATTTCATGGTTATTTTCATGATGTCACTAAGAGATTATCATATTTTTGGCTTGCTTAGACAAGGAAAGTGAGTATTACACCATTGTTTATAAATGGTGAACCCTACAATGAGAAGGGGATTAGTTTAAGTTAAAGGATAACAGTACCAAAAAATCAAATGGATAAAAAATAGACTATGAATAAATTTAGATCACAGATTAGAAAAAGCAGAAAATAAAAAAAAGTTTATCTGTTACAGAAATAAAGATTTGAAGCAGCCTTCAAATTGTCAGTTCAGAATGCAGTTTGGAACCATGACAGAAAGGTTTTTAAGCCCAGACAGGGCTTACTAGAGTTAGAAACTCCAGCTAAGTGACATGAACTTTTGCATACCCAGCACTGAATCCTCTCTGGGCATCTGCAAGGACGAGCAACATATTTTTATTTCTTGTTTGATGCAGAATATGGCTTCAGGAGCTTCCCCTGCTCCTCCCTTTTTGCTAAAAAAGGATAACAGAGGGAGCACTGGATAGTTGACGCTGGCAACCTGAACTGGTCCAGTACTGAAAAAATTTCAGGTGTCTGTGTTGCTATAACTTGCTGGCATACTCACGGTTGAAGTACCCGTCAGATTTGGACTGATAAAGATTTATGGGTTACCATGGCAAAAACACATAAAAAGAACATAGAAAAAAACAACTCCAAACCTGTGACACGTTACAATTTCTTCTCCTCTGACACATTATAATTTTTAGGGACATTATTTTGAACTGAAGTTTCAGTGTTCTTAATGGAGTGCTGGAAAGCAATTAATGGAGTGGCTAGTTTATGGTGTATATGATGAGAGGGAGAGTTGAACAAATTTTCCTTTTATCCCTCGAAACTCAGCCTGGCTGCAACCCATTCTGGTCTTACATTCCTAAATATTTTTGTAAGTTCACATAACTCTGTACAGTAGGAAAGCTTAACACAGTACTCAAACTTCACTCAAATGGGAGAATTGTCCCTTGTGAGGCACTTGCACTTCTCAGAAATACCTAAAAGCAATTAATGGTACAAAGGGGAAAAAAGCTATCAAATGCTCAACTTAGCTGCTGACACAGTACAGAAAACAGTGTTTTGTTCTGAACACAATGTACTCTAAACTCTCATTTCAGCTGAAAAGCATGGCTTTAAGGTCTTTAAAAAAGTATTAACTTACTTTGCATGAAGAAACAAATGTGAATATTGAACATAAAAAAAATTGAAAGAACACTTGGTGAAACTAAAAAATATGCCATGTGTCTGGGGAACGTACATTAGCTGTAGAAGTTTCTTTCATTAGCCATTAATTATATCGTCACTGCAAAAGTGTTACAGTTATGGTTCAGAGGGTATGCTTTTTAATAAATTTGCTTTTTTCAGGTACCTGCAAATGAAATATTTTTTCCTGATTTAGCATCTTCCATATTTTTCCACAGACAGAAATGAGTTGATTTAAAGAGTTTCAAGCTGCCCCTTTGGCAGTTTTCTTGGTTATAAAGGCATAATGAAAACATTTTATTTATGCATCAACAAGTTGCTTGCGTTATGCTAACTCAAGTGGCTTATTTTTAACTCAAACTGCTTATTTCTACAAGATGAAGCTCACTATCATTGTGTAGAACAATTTAATTTTATTCTTTCAAGTTCACAAGCAAATAAAAATACACATTTTTATTCCAGCACAATGTTTCTCTCTGTATTCTTCTCAGCAAAACACTTTCTAAAGTAAAACATAGAGGAATTTTGTAATTCTTGTTGTCACAGAATTTGTGCATAGCTCAGACTATACAAACATCCTCTATAGCTCTCCCAGTCACTTTCCATTTCAAGAACGAGGCAATTTGTGTTAACACAAGACAGCTTATCATGTGCTAAGTCTGCATGCAATTTTCTCGTGAGAACAACCATTTTGTACCTACTTGACACACGCAGCACTATACTATGCCCAGCTAATCAATTCTGTCTATATTAAGAAGTGAGGAGAAAAACTGCCCGCAGCTGTTATATTACATCAGCTTTCCTAACTACTTCAGACAAATCATTTTGAGGATTTTTTTTTTTTTTAAGAAAACTACATTGGCATAAAATATAGCCCTTTTTTCTATTTCTTTTCAAGTACATTTTTTGTATTTTATTTTTCCTTCTTAGCGATTATTGGTGAAGTACAAGTGTCAAAGAACAAGCTATGCTTTCTGCAGGCATCCCCAGAAGTTTCGAGGGCAACAAGCTCCCAGGGTCATTGGGTACCCTTGTAGGATTTATGGACTAGCATGATATGAATATCAACATTTGTTCAGAGCCCTCACAGGCTAGCCTATAGACAGGAAGTTTTGGAAGAGAATAACTTTTATGTATAATTTTTTTTTTCATGTAAGTAAGCAAATGAGAAATGTCTATCAATGGATATCAAGTCAGAGATAGAGACACCAAAAAAAAGGTATGGGTAGGTCCCAGAAAACTCTCTGACAAGGAAGGATGGAGTTTGGAGCTTTTCTTCTAATACTGACTTTTACTTGATCACACCATGACACTGAGGAGATGCTCCTATTCAGAACTTGAGGCCTCTCACATTTTATGTCCTGGTATTATCAGACGAGGCATCAAACTTTGGTCTTCATAACAGTAAACATGCTAAAGACCACGTTGTAAATGAATACAAAAAATAAATAGTATCTTTTTTTGAGTTTGAAAACATGACTCCATCGATAGTCTCCAGCTGAGGGATCAAAACCACAAAATACTGAACACAAGGACTCTGCCATCAACTCACCTCGCAGCTCATTTCGCAAAATTAGGTCGGTTATCGATCAGCTAACACTAATTTTTATCAGCTTGGCTTCCCAGCGTGCTGTTCTGTGACTTCATACAAACTGCCCTTAAACCACATTTCTGGTTTTCCTGCTTCTCCAACCAGTCTGCTATTTCTTTATAGAAAAGATATACAGTTTGTATCAGTCCTAAGTGGTACAGTTCTGCTTTATCATTCTAAAAAGATTCTATTTTTTTGAATACAAACCAGCTGAAATGAAATACTGACATCCATGACAAAGATGTTCCTGAAACTGCTGTGTTCCCACAGAACGTTTTTATTTTGTCATGCTAGCATTTCCAACAGAACCTGTTTTGTCAAGGAAAAAAAAAAAAGCAAATAGTTACACTCAAAAGTATAGCAATGCAACCTGGCAAACCACTGATGTCTTAAATATTGTTACTGTACACATACATACCAGCAGTTGGCAACTTCGTGCCCAAGCTGGAACCATAGTTTCATGCCAGAACTGTAGGAATGTAATCTCAGCAGCACATGCAGAAAGGCATAAACGCCCGTCATGCCAACGAGCAGCGCCTGCGAGGGAATGCAGCTGGCAAGTCTTACGTCTCATTATGAAGCATGGAATTAAGAGCAAAGACATGGCCTAGTAACCCATGTTGTTTCTATCAGAGGGAAAAAAAATACCACAAGAACCAGAGAAACGAATGTGGGAGTTTAGGAGACAAACAAAAAACCCAGGCTTAAGGTAGAAAGAAAAGACGGGGACACATTTGGTTCTGGACCCTTGCACTAAAACTATGAGACTGATTTTACTAACCTATTTTTCAGAGTTAACTAGTGCTATTTTTAAACAGCACTGTAATACCCAAAAGGAAATATCCTCTCTTTTCAGATTTACTGCTTTTTTAGCACATTACGGTGTAGCAGCTCTCCACGAGTAGACATACAGGGTATTTTCCTGTTGTCTCATCCTCTAAAATATGAAGTATGAGATGTCTAATAGTCTGTATTGTGACTTTGTACTGGAAAATAACAAATGACTAAAGGAAAAAAATACATTTTCTTTCTGTCAGATTACATTACAAGTGCTCTGATAGTTACTTCATGCTTGTAAGACTTACAGTACATATGCCTATTAGAAAGAGGGAAATGTAATTTTCCTTTTAATTTCTAACTCCCCTGTTTCTGACAGTCATGCTCAGAATAGCAAGAGTTTTTTAACTCCCGATATGATGTTAAATGTCTCTTTCTTACCGCACACTAGGAGGACATAATAGTTTCTAGGGTTTAGAAAGTTTGGGGAGTTTTTTTGTTTGCTTTGGTTTGGATTGGGTTTTGGGGGGATTAGGGTCAAAAAAATGCACATACCCAGCTTTTGCATTACTGAATGAGCAACTTATTGTTAGTCATAGGATATAATCATGAGATTCATAAAGGATCACAATATTAAAATGGAAAGGTAATTTTCAATTAAGTTTGCCCTGTTTGACTTGTGACATTGATCCTGCCTCTCTTTCTCCTTTTCTGGTTTCTCAAAATTTCTATGCAACAATTGCAAATTAGATATCCTCCTCCTGTGCAATTCATTAAAATATGGTCTGCAGGCAAATAATGCTTACTTTGAAAAACATTTCACCCTGTAACTCCTTTACTTCTACATGAGGACCAAGAGTGCTTTTTCCAAGTCCAGTCTTCTGTTCCATGATGTTTGCAAAGGATTCGTCAGGTCAGCTATTGCCCTTTGCTGCTTATGTAACCAGGCAGGTATTTTCATCATGCTACAGCGGACAGTGCATCCGTGGATATCTCTCATTTTATACACTGAAACCAGAAAATACACATGCATCTATTGGTTGTGATGATAGTACTAGGGAAGGGGTGTATCAATTCTGCAAACTCGAATTCCTAGTGCTGAATGAGGATTTGGTTCATTGCAATAACTCGCTTAGTATATTTGTACCTTAATATTGTTCACAGAAAAAAAAAAAATACATTTAATATGATAGCTACAGCTGACTTCCATCCATTGGAAAAAAGAAAAGAAAAATACAAATTTTCACAAGTAGACCTATTTGCTAGCAGGATTCTACCAATTTTTAACAACAGTATGTTAATACAAGTGTTTTATATATGGATCCATCTTGTATTTTTTCCCTGTGATACTTGATTACACCAGATTATCTTTCTGGAAGAATAGATCAAATTTATGTCTGGACTAAAACTGAGTCTAAAAAGCCTATCAAGAAGACGACAAGAGGATTACCTCAGCCATACCCTCCTGCAGCCCTGCCAGTGTTTCTCATAGTCCTCTCAGGTACAGAGATGTGACAGCACTGCCTCAGTCTTGTCACTTAGACAGCCTCATCACCAAAGGTGACAGGCTGAGTCATTTCCATCCCTGTCTAACACCCATGTACACCCTTTGCTATTCAGCCTACACCATGCTCAATATTGGCTCCATGGGGTTTAGTGAGAGTTACTTCAGTTGTTGCAGTCAAAGCTAAAAATTTTTCTGACACAGGACAATCTTCTGCTATAGAACCTGCCTCTTCACTGCTTACAAAAAACTGACATTTACCTTTATGACTAAGCTTAGTTAATATCTGAATTTTTGTGATGCACGGAGCTGCACAAAATATTTCAACTGAGCATCAGTGTCCTCTATCTGCACTTGTGTATTTGTGCCCATTAAGACCGACTCCTAGTCAGGCAAGAAGGAGGGGATCAAAAATAAATAAATTAATCTATATAAAGTAGAAATGTAAAATAATTGGTATTACATAATCACCAATGTACTTTTTCTTACAACGTTTTCTCTCTCTAGGTGCATTGAGATCCTCCAGTATTGCTAGATTTGAAGCTATTAGGTAAGCAATACTATTTCGCAGATGAAAAACATAGAGAGTAGAGAGAGATCAAGTGATGTGACACAAATGAATGAAATTTACAGCAAAATTTAAAAGAACAGTCTCTGATTTCCAATCATTTGTCTCAAATAAAATGCTCTTCCAAAAGATGTTATTTTGAGACTCTTTCGTTTAACATCAATATATAAGTATTAGATTTCCTGTTACGCATTTGCTACAGCATGCATAAGATTCCCTATTTACACAAACACCTTTATGATTAAGAAGAATTAATTACCTTTAATTAAAAGACATAGTAGCAAAAAAGCTGCATTTTTAATTGAATGCAATGCCTAAAAGGTAGCATCTTCCAGGATCAGGTGACAACAAAAGAGATCTGTCAATAAATAAATACTGTCAAGCAATAAAGTTGTCCAACTTAAACAGTCAGTTGGCAATTTATCCACTATGAATAAGATAATTTTAGCTAAGTAAGGTGATAGAGGAAACTTCTCATAACTACATTACATTTTATTTGTAATGAATAAATAAATAAATTTGTATTTTTTCATGATTTACAAGATTTAATTCAAATGTTAACGAGGAATCTGTATTTGATGGTAAAAAAAAATGGTATCTGAAGATATTCTGGTGCTACAAGGATTATTTTTGTATCTCCTTTCAGTCTGATATCGGATTCATACTAATCTCACCAATCCGTGCCATTAAAATTGAAAGACATTAAAACGATTTTATAGAAATTAGATTTTATGGAACTAAATGGATTCTATGGAAAAAATACTTCTTTCTGACACCCATTAAATTATCTAGAAATATTTCATTCAAATGTTACAAACTTCATTGACAGATACAAGAAGTTCCATATTTAAAGAACATATTCATTTAAGTGGACGTCTCTATATTCTGGCAGTATCAGAATAAACGTGACTTTGGAGTTAGTGAGTAACAAGACCAAAATTATCAGAATAGCAGAGTACCAAGCACCAAAGGCAGGCAAAAATCCCAGAGCACCCAGGCCGTTACCACCACAAAGGAAGACTGACAGCAGCACAAGCGGAACGAGCCCCAAGATGAGTAAAGAATCTGGTCCTAACCCAGGCATACGGTGCAAGCCCAGACAAAAATATCTTTCAGTGGCGGGCCATGGCATTCATGATCAATGAAAAAAACGAGATGGCTGAGCAGCTGTGTGTATTAAGCTCTGAAAAATATAGCCCAATTTACTAGCTTACCACTTATTTTCTCTGTAAAGATTGGTTCTCTCCATGCTCCAGGATGAGCCTTAATAAACATTCATTTCACAAAAAGTTATCCTAATTTCAGGTGATAAAGTATTGTTAGATGGGTAAATATTTTCTTCCCTCTTTCTGATCTATCTGCTGCCTGACATATGTGCTTCGTTCCACCCACCCCCACCCCCACCCCCCCCACATCTTTCCTATGTTTGCAAAGCTCTTTATATGTTCTGAGTATCTCCAACTCTTTAAACCTGTTATTTGCAATACATGCGTCTCTGGAAGAACAGGTACCTTAACTTCAGTAAATAATGAATTTTCAGAGCTTTCCTTTTCCAGCTCAATATTTATAATTGCCTTAGTAGTGAAAATATTGCAGGCAAACATGCTTAACATCAATTAAAAACTTCCAGCTATATTACCTGCATCTAGAAGTGACAAAGGGAACTATTCTGCTTCATGCAAACACTAGCATCATCATAATCAGAAAGAAAATCTCTTAATCTGACACTGAAATCAAAAGTGTAACTCAAAGTTCAATGAGCACCAAGAGGAATATGAATTGTTTTCAATCTGATTTAGAGTATGTGCACAAAGTACAGATACTCACTCCACGAGAAAAATCGTTCCCTACAACTATTCCCTCATCTACTGGAATATGTTCAACCACCACAAATAGTAATGCAGCAGAATTATTTTTTTTGTAAGTAACTACAAGCCAACACAATAAGAAATTTAACATGAAAATGGCTTAGATCTCCCTAGGACTCCCAGATATATTACTAGACAAGGAAAAATAATGGTTGGAGCATTTATATTTTTGTTCTTTGAGAATACTTCAGGTGAATTTAAACAAAGAACTTGTTTGTTATCATTATCAACTAGATCTAGAGATTTTATGAAATACACACGGGATTTGAAATACAAGAAAAAGTGGCAAGAAAAGCTTAGATACTTGAAAGGAACTTACACTGATTTTCTTTCCTCCATATTTCTCCGAATACAACAAAATAGATAAACCCGAACAGTTTCAATCATGCCATGACTACTTACACAACAGGCAACTCCAAGAAACAGGTTTTAAAATTGCCCTTTCCCTGAATAACATCACAGCATTTCTCTAAACACAGCTAAATGGCATTTGAGATGAATTAAATGTTGTTATTTGAGGTCTCCAAGATTATTAATCTATTTTCTGTTAAAGCACTTGCATAAACTTAGGGACACACTCCTTAGCTGCAAGCTCTTCAAGGGAAAGAAAAAAAAAAAGTTGTACAATTGGATCCTGGGTGTCAGTCTGAAATACTGTTAGTTTGTAACAACTAATATTTTTCTATTTTTACAGCACTCCAAAAAAGAACATGTAACTCTAAATTTAATCTATGAAGTTTCTAACTTCAAAGATATAATACATGTGTGCAGGGAAAAAAAAAAAGGTGTAACAATTTCTTTAAGCATATTTCCAATCCTTCACAGTGCCTAGGAGGAACATCTCTCTTTCTTCGTGCGTGTGTGTGTGTGTGCGCGCACACGCACATTTCAAAAGTATAGGCAGGAAAAGAAATGAAGCGGCCAGTAATCCAGAGAACACAAATTGCATGTTTAAAGAAGCACATCAGTATATCAAAATGTAAAACCTTTATATTTCACCCTTTCATAACTTGAGTTTTGCTAAAGAACATCTAAGTACTATATTTTTATACCAGCTGCTTAACGACATGTTTTTTCCATGGTCTAATTTGTTGTGCTTGCCTTTCTTGCCCTTTCATTCCCTCAAATTAATGTTATTACTTTAATTGCACAGCACAATATATAGTTTCAGAATGTCATACTGAAATCTACTGAAAGTAGCTTTTATGCAATCTTATCTAATAATAACTGAGGACAACATGTGACTGCACAGCACTGCCACACAGTTGGTAACTTTACAATACAGCAACACTTATTAACTATATACACAATCTAAGTGAGATCTGGTTGAGTAAGACTGATCTATATAGCTAAAAAAATAAAACAAAAAATAAATTCAATGCTAAATTCTTACAAATACTTCAGTATTATCCTTTGTCTAGAAACATGTCTAAAAATATTGAGAAAATGTAACTGCTGAAGTATCAGTGCCTGGCATGCTTTTCTTCTGGGTCAAGTGTGAAAAATATGTGTAATCTTGCTTAGGGATCTTTTATCCCCGATTTCCCAAGGAAACACTGCTTATGCAATCACGGTCTGTTTGTGCATATTTCTGAGGGGTTTTATGTGCTGGTTCTCTCTAAACAGCTTCTGAATCTGTTAAAGAGTTTCAGCCACAGAGGATAAAGAGGCAGCAGCCTCAGAGATATTTATGCTCCTAAAAACTTAATGAAAAAGTATATTTGATTATGAAACAGAGAGAGAGAGAGACTTCATACACCCACTTCAGAAAACGTCAGGTACCAGATCAACCCCATCACGCACCAGCAAGCCCACAGTGGAGAAGCCACCACAACAGATTGCTCCCAGCTCGAGGTAACACGGGGTGTTAGAGCAGGGCAGGGACTATCCAGGCAACTGTGATGCAGCAGTTACTGCAGAGGATAAGAAAATTAATAGTGTGGATAACAGCTCAGATATACACTGTTTTGTGCCAGCTGACATCAGGACGAGGGTGTAACATTTAGTTTCCTTGTCTAGATCTTGACTTTGGGTCCAGCACAGCTGGAGCACCTGGCCCTACAACCTCAGTCCTTGTCCCCAGAAGCATCATGTGGACTACAGCTGGCCAAATATTCTCAAGCATAAAAAGACTTGCCACAACTGTTACTAATAATATTACTTTCCACAAACTTCTCAAAGACTGCAATGTCTTTGGAGCAGGGTTCATACCATACACTGCCATGATAAGGTATCTGCTAATAACTTGGTAATCTGCACTAGCCTATGATTCCTTAGGTAACAGAAATGGTTAACCCCACTGCCCAAAAGCTAAAAATCAAAAAATAAATAAAAATATTTTTTTAAAAAAGGCAAACTGTAAGTAATGGATTTTTCTATTTAATATATTGTTCGAATTTATGGAATAACTACACCATCAAGTTATATAGACTTAATTTTTCGGTTGTTCAGATCCTCCAAATCACTATTTTAACTAAATGAGAGCTTCTGGATTGCTGAGACTTACTTGAAAGAACTACCCCACTATTTCACGGCTTTGAAAGCCCACTTTTGACTCTCTTTTATGGTACCCAGAGCATATGAAAAACTTATTTAAATGTCTATGATAACCAGTGCTGTCCTGCTCAGATCAATGCATCTCTCAGGAAGATAGGACACTGACTACAGAGAGGGAAGGCACTGAAACTGAAACCATTACAAGATGTCAAGCCTGTGCCCAAGCTTCAGATCCAAAGTGAACTCTCAGCCTCTTGAATGTGAAGCAATCTCCACAGGGTGTATCACAGAAATAGGTTCCAGGTGCTCACTCTCATCTGCAGAATGTATGGTCTGTAGACCTCTTCCAGTTAAATTCTACAAAGCCCTTCGTATTTTAACAAACAGTTTCTTTACCACACTTGCTTCAAAAAAGTTTATTTTCTTACCTACACTTATGATTTTATTCCAAATCAAGGTCTATATAACTGAGCACCATACAGAAACTAAGTTTACAGAAAGTTTTTATTCTTGCATGCTATTTAAATAATGATATTCACTTCTTAATGCCTCTTGCAGTACTAAAAAGCAAGCTCAGTGGCACAGAGGTGCATCATGATCCAGATGCCATAACACATTTGTGAGTCAACCTTTCCAAATCAGCACAAGGCAGCAATTCTTAGTTTCAAAAAACTCAGTCTGAGTGGAGAGAGTGTGCCATCTCTACAGACCACTCACAAGACACTTTTCTGTGTTTTTTTTATGTGTGTGAACAAGCACCTTTCGTGAGATAGTGTTTTTCAAAGAGTTTTTGACAAACTGCCCAGTAAAAAGACTAATATTTCATAAATGTACTTTGATCACTATTACTTATATAGTTTTTATTACAGACATTAATAATGTTTCATTTTTAATATTAATAAAGTATTAGTAAATATAGGATTATCTTTCTATTATTAAAAGGGAAATAACTGTATCCTCAAACATGTTTTTTCCTGGCTGGCTGGCTGTATCCCCTGAAAACCTAATATCAGATTTCCTTTTACAGCAGTAACACAATTTAAGACAATCTAAAATAGAAACTGTGTAATACTCATGCTATGGTTGAAAAAAATGCAATTTTCTGAGAAGACTGCAGAAACAAATACAAACCAGGTCCAACTATGTTTTGAAAAAAAAACGCATTTCATGCATAATAGGAGTTCTACAATAGTCTTAGCTTTAGAGAAATCAATTCTGTCTTACTCTTAGAATGGACAGTTAAGGGGCAAACAACATATGTTTCTTGGTTTGCTTTATTAAAGTTGCATAAAATGAAGAGTCTTAGTTTGAGACAAATGCTCAGTAAGGTCTTTTGCGTGTGTAACATGCTGTTGAGAAATCACCAGAATTTGGGAGAACTGACACTTCTGTAATCCAGTTCCTGTTGTGACATGCATTGAAAAACAAAATAATTAGGGGAAAGTTGTCACTAGCTTCCTGGAGTAGGGCTTCAAACCATTCTCTGCTCAAAGAGGTTTTGAGCACTCCAGGATAGGAGAGAGTCAGAATATACAAGTCACTCATTTCCACCTGAAATTTTACTTCTCTAAAGTTTTTAAGTTTGACACTGAATGATTTAATTTTCCATATAAGCTAACGCTCTTCTAGCTCATGAGCTCTTGGTAACCACAAAAGAACAGACACACATGATTCTTGCCTCTGTGGCAGTCACATTACTAATTTTTTCTTCTCAGGACCACAGGAGCACCAAGTGAAATTAAATGATGAAACCTTCTCCAGCACACCTGCATTTTAAGCACGTGATCTTGTGAACGTCACATCTTAAAGGAAGTTGGATTTTCCTGCTACTGTACTTCATAAGATTCTCTATCTCTCCTTTCAGGCAAGGAATAAAAGTTCTTTTTGGTCCATTTTGATGAGCCATGAACATCAACAGCAGTTGCTGTCATAGTTCTCCATTTTAAGCACCTGAAGTGCCATTCTGAAGTAGCTTGTGTGGAAAAGGCAAAGCTGCTTACGCCTTTGCCCAAGGGTTAGGAGCACTCATCCAGATGTAGTTCATTTACACTGTCCTCCTGGTAGACTATTCCAGCTGTTCTCACCCCTCCAGCTGAAACTGGGACTTCACAGTTATTCACAAAACGTGTATGGGGCAAGAGAACAAGAAACAGCATCTGAATTTGAGGAGAATGTCATCACCTGAATTCTAGTCTTTTCTTCAAGGACCGCTTAAAGACTTCATATGAATGCCATGGCCAAATTGCATTAGATACAGAGAAGATGACACTCATTTTAACTGCAATGTCATGAAAAATCAATAAAATTAAGAAGGTTTAGATGGTGATGATATTTGAGGCCATACACCTTAGGCATTTTTTTGTTTTAGCACTGTTGTTAACACTGTTCGCAATGTCTTTTCAGGTTGAAATATTCCCCTAACCAGATAACTAATAAAGTTTTTAAAAGTACATGCTCAGTATCATTCCCCAATGTAAATTAAACCTTAAAAAAACCCAGAGGAAATGCTTTCCTCTATTTCTAAACACTTTACTGCTTTACTTGCAGTAAATTAGGATTTAATTTACTAATTTCCCTTCTCGCAATCAATTTGTAATCTTATCCCCTATTCTAAATTGTTTTGTCTAAAATATGTATAAACTTCTTTACAAACCTTGTATCATTGTTCCACCTAAAATTAAATCAGTTAGTAAATAATACACAACTACTCCTCCTCCCATACCATTTAATATTGTCAATATTAAAGTATTTGTTACACCTATACCTACAAGCAGAGAAAATGTAGTATTCCTTTACATAACTGTTCAGTTAGCTTTATCTTAACCTTTCAAGGTGCTTAAGGGATTGCTCCAGACCTTGAAACACATTGTTTATTTTTAAATTGCACTTAGAATATGCAAATATCTCAGTATCATATACTCACGTACCTTATTACATAACCATAAACACCATTCACATCACACACACAGATAGTAAAATACTAGCTAAAGCTGATTTTAATATGGGGTTTTTTTTGGATATAGAAACATTCATACAACATAGAATACATTCATGCATTCATGAATGTAGCAACTACTCTATATCTACAGCTTTACATAATGAAAGTATTCTTACAAAGCAATATAAAAATAATTTAGTTTAAACTGCAGGAGTTACTGTAAGATAGGCATGATACAATTACTCATTTTAGATGCATTGGCAAAGTAAGTTGACTATAGATATTAAAAACAGCCTTTTAGACTTGCTAACATGATTATTCTCAAATGAATGACCTATATATACAGAAAGTAGTGTTACTACAGTATAGCTGCTACTGCTTATTTATTCCATTGAAGTTTCTGAATGTTTTCTTCCTAACTCATCAGTTGCTCCTGAGCTCCTCTTCCTACCTCCAAATATTGGCTAGAAACACACGGCCATGGAGCTTTATCAAAATCATTGTCTGCAGCAGTGACAAAGGCTGTCCAATTTCTTTAGAATATAATTAAAATATAGAATTAGAATGGAAGGATTGAGACCAATGATTTAAATAACCCAAACTACATGTCAGATATATTACTGTTACCATTACGTATACCAGTCTTCACCATGACAGCGTACATAGTGTAGTATAAGTCTTTGACTGGATGTTTATTTTAGTTCCAAATTGATGGCAGTGCTTTCCTGTATTTTCCACGTCCATCCCCATTCACTCATTTTTATGCTGTTTCTTAACTTGCTGACTGCCTGGAAACTCTACTGTGCACTACAGTTCAAGACACCTCAACTTCATTATCTGATGTTCATTTTTATATTTAAAATACAAAGACTTTTTAATTGAAGGCAGAACGAGGCTGAGGAGTTACTCACAGTCTCTCCAGGGATCTCAAACCGACGAAAGAGCCATTCTTCAACCATAAGATCTTGTTGTTACTCAGAATCCTGCAAAAAGTCAGGAATGAATCTGGTTAATAGAACATGATAATTCCACTGATTAAAAACATGTAATTACAGTAAATGACTGCTCTGTAAAATACTAATCACAAAATTCTCTGCTTCATTTGCATTTTCCCATCATAGCAGTAAATAAAGATTACCATTTCCTGAAGTGCATAGTTTCTTCATTATTAAATAAAAGCATATTCAAGAAA
Source organism: Tauraco erythrolophus (assembly GCF_009769465.1). Lineage (NCBI taxonomy): Eukaryota > Metazoa > Chordata > Aves > Musophagiformes > Musophagidae > Tauraco > Tauraco erythrolophus. The sequence continues at coordinate 16,945,822 of NC_141473.1, read as the reverse complement.
TACATCATCAAAGGAATTTTGGCTTCAGCTTGAAAATTGTAACACTGATAAATGCCCACACTTCACTAGTAAATTCTGACTTACCACTGGCAAAGGTACTTGTTGGGATTCCCAGTCAGCAAAAAGGCTGATGAAGCAAGGGGCTTGTTAAAAACTGTTCCACTAGATTAGAGGGCAATACAGTCACTTTGCAGTGGCTGCTAGAACAAGGATGTACAAAGAATGTTGTCATAAACACAGAGAAAGTATTTAATTTTCTATAGCAGAGACTAAAAAACATAACCCTCTATCACAAAAACAGACTAGTCCAAAAATGTTTTCCTACTGCAATCTCTGCATAGTTGAGATTCAATAATTAAGCTATGATTGGCCCATCAAGTACCACCAAGTACACACACAAACTGGCCCTGCACACAAGCTATTGAAAAAGTTGCCTATTCTTCCTCTTCTTGTTAAACTACTGTTGATGTCACAAGTGGCTGTTTCTAGTTCAGTGATTTTACTTCGCTTTATTTTCCCAGCTATTTCAGAAGCAATACAATATGAACACGCACTCATTCTGAAGATGTTACCACTTAAAAACTTTACAATACACGAAAGAAATGCAATTCATTTTAGAACCTAAAAAAAAATCTTTTTTTAAACAGATCTGATGATTATGCAATGTGCAGAAGAAATATTTGTCTGAAAAAATCTAATTCCAACTGCTTGAGAAATGAGTCTTTTAATGTAATATTTACAATAAATTATAGTGCACAAAATTTCATTTCAAAATAAGAGACAAAGCTTGCAACAAAGATAATAATAAAGCAAAACAAATTTTCAAAAGAAATGTTATGCTCTTAAACAGCAAACTTGAGACTTTGATTTAAAACTTTACAATAGAAAAAAGTTGATTCACAATCTGTTACACAAGACGATCTTAACTTGTCCAGCCCTTAGCATTTCCCACTGTATATGAACAGTGAGTGCTTTGCCCTAGCGTATACCTGTTACGTAAAATCTCAAGTTTAGGTGCAAAAGACAACTTGACCCATAGTGAAACAGAAAATAATTATTAATGTAGGAAATTTAAAATACGGTAATGTTAGTAAGATTTGGAGATTTTTGAAAGCTATTTCTAAAATTCATCAATAAACATGTGTAAATATATTTTGATGAGATTTGAGGGCCCACTGTCAAAGAACACAGACAACAGAGCTGCTCAGATCTGATCTGTATGTTATAACGTGCTGTTGTTACCCAATACTCTTGTGCAGCAACATTACTCCTCACCGAGAACCGGTCAGTATAACTCACGAGTGGCATTTTGGGATCAATCATGAACACTTAAACCCAGGCATCTGAAAGCACATGTTTATGAAGAAAATTAAATATGGTCCTATATAGGCACAGTCTATTGCCATCAACTAAAAGAGTCCACATCTCACAAAATCTTCCTTCTACTTCTCAGACTGAAAATCATATGTATGATATTTAGTATATCTCTAATCTACCAACTCTTCACTACCATCTTAGCAATATATTTCAGCAGTGACATGATGAAAGACTGCAAACTGTTTCAATTTGTCTTATTTATCAGGCTTTCTGAACTTTTTAGGTGCTCATACAGTGATTAAATTAGAAAATTGTTTTAAAATTCTGACTATCTAAACTAGAAAATGTAAATATGTGAAATACTCTAATATTTTATTCTGTTCTTTTATTCATCTTCTCTTCTGAGGCTGCACAGAACTTGTGTCAGTCCATAAAAAATGAAGTCCCCAAATTAAAACTGGCTGGGCTTGGAAAGACTAACATCATAAATTCCACTTCATATTGGGTAATTTGGTTTTGCGTTGTTACAGAGAGACCATCTCTGAGGTCTGTTACAATGACATTAGATATAAATATTATATTTGGACTGTTCTGCATAGCCTGATTTGCAGATACACGCACTCCAGAACTCTCATCTGGCTTAGATAAAAGTGGTTCTGTCTTTGAAAAATTTTCATGGTGCCAATTTGTTTTTCCAGCTTTCTATTCATTCTGCCCAGAAAAAGAGGACAGTCTGAACTTTGCTCGCAACTCCCTGAAAATGCAGCACAAGTCAACAGCACACAGGTCTCCCACTCTCTACCTTGGGGTCTCCTTCTGTACAGCCCTAAGCGTGTAAACTGAAATCAGTATCACTAATCGACATAAAACAAGCTCCTAGAAATTAAAGAGAACTATCCAACTAATAATAAATCATAAGATCAAGCAGAACATTTAGTTCATAAATGGAACACTCAGTAAACACAACTCATGTTCTGCAGTATTGCTATCATTTAGTCATTTGCTTTTATTTTTCTGAAGGACCAGCTCAGTCTTGAAAAATATAAGACATCACAAAGTTAAAAAGAAGTAAAAATCATAGAACTTAACTATGTAAATTTCAGTTTCTAAATGAAACCTTTTAAATCTTTATACCAGACTTTCACAGAGACTTTCACACAGAGATCAGGTTTCAAAAATTAAGTTTCCTTCAGGGCCTTCTCTTCTTTACAATGCCAACTAAAATTCAAGTTTTATAAACAAAGTAATATGGGTATTATAGTTAAAATACGATTCTTTTTCTGTTCAGAATCACAGCTTTAAAGACTTCTAGCATTCCAATAAGATCCATGTGGGAAAAAAAAAAAATCATCTTCTCTAACAATTATTAAAAGTTATCTACATTTCATTCAGCTGGTTGGTACGCTACATGGAAAGAATCCACCTGTTTTTAATTAGCTTTAGTGATGTCAAAGAACTTGCAATGGGCTGTTATCAAGAAGGATTTGGTTTGCACTGAAGACTGATTCTGTGAATACAATGAACAACTTCACTGGAAACTTAAATCACATTACTTTTCATACAGTAATTAATCAGTTAAAATTTCGATGCAACTCATAACATTCTTCCCTCCCGAGGACATTTTCTGTGGGAATGAGGGTAGAAAGGAGAAAAGTTTTGGTTACAATGTTCAATATACTAACTGAGAAATGAGGCTTAACTACAGATAAAGAAAATTCTTTTCAAGTAATCAATGCCTGGTCAAACTGTGCTTCTCACTCTCGATGCTGAAATTACACAGAATAATTTTGTATATTACTTCTTCAGAAAAGTAACAGAATGGACATGAAATGTATAAAGTACAGCTGAAATAGTTAGCTATCTCTTTTCCTTTGGATACAGTCACCTACCTACAGGGAGATGGTTGTCATTAGAGTCCTGCAGAAATCTTGCAGGAAAACAGAGACATGAAGAGGATCCTTTTCTTGTACTTACAGACACAAAGGTTTGTTGAATAGCACTTTTTTCCATGTATTTATCCATGTATTTGATTTTGGATAGCTTATATTATAATTATAACTTTCAGATGTAATAAACAGTGACTTATTTTAATAAAAGATTCAATACAGTTTGGATTTTTAAATTACCACCATGCACCCTCTATGATTAAGTATTTCTCACATTTCATTTATTCACAGCATTTCCACTTGTCTTTTTTTTTTTTCCTGATGTGTCAGTGAATTACAGTGATAAATATTGCTACACATCACAACTAGGCAGCTGGTTTAAATAATTACCAGTTTCTAGCCACATACTAAGGATCTCACATTTTAAGTATTTTATTCTGAGGAGAGAAACACTAAGAAAATGATCATAGAATCATAGAATGGTTCGGGTTGGAAGGGACCTCAAAGATCATCTAGTTCCAACCCCCCTGCCATGGGCAGGGAAATCCTCCACTACACCAGGTTGCCCAAAGCCTCATCCAACCCGGCCTTGAACACCTCCAGGGATGGGGCATCCACAACTTCTCTGGGCAACCTGTTCCAGTACCTCACCACCCTCAATGCAAAGAAATTCTTTCTTATATCTAACCTAAATCTGATCACACTTTATTTCAGAGAAGCTATTTTCCACAACCAAAAAAGTTTCCTGAAGAAACTTTCTGAGAAGGCATTTATTTTAAAGTTCAGTTTACAAACTATCTTTGCACTGCATATAATGATCCCAAGTAACTGGAAGTTAAAACGCAAACCTAATATATTAGATGGTGGTACTCTCAGTCCTAGCCCTCAGGGCACACATCTAACTAAAATGGTCCTAGAGAGCAATCCACTAGCCAGCACCACTCCGCTGATCAGACATGTTATGAACTGTTTGCTCACTTCATTGACCCTTTCACATCTTATGTCTCTGCTGCTCCTTCTTCCAAGACACTTTAGGAGACAGTTTACTTTTACTCCAGGAAGCATGTTCAGGAGACATTAACTCTACACCAGGGCCTTCCTGGCCCAGTGAAGCCCTCCAGCACCATTCCCACAGGGTGTGAAGGGATATCCTTCAAACACCCTCTCTTGACCTACAATGACACCCCAAAGCACGTAATCCACACGTGTAGCTTTGCAGTGCAAATTTACTTCGCTGGTGGGCTGCAAGAGGGGCTGCACGCTATTTCATTCACCCTGCACTGGAAACACACCAACCAACCTCACCTGTACACAAGGACATAAATCACGACAAGGAGATTGCTAAGAACCAAGAAGCAAGGATGGTCAACAAGCCATTGCTTCCGCTCTCTCCTAGACCTCTTTCTTGAGCAGTATAGACATACCTAAAAGGATGAATTGTTTTAATGGGCTACAAGCCATCTCTCTGATTTTCTTTTTGGTTCTTCCACTTGAATTAAACAAGCTACAAATCTCCTCACAGTTCACTTAAATTGATGCTATGATTTTTATTCTTGTGAAACTACTAAAAGCGCAAAATATGTAATCCTGTGCAACAAAGTCTCATTCGGTATAAGGAAATCTATGGTAGTATCAAAAAAAGTATCAAATAAAAAGTTCTCAATCATAATGCAAACAAACTTCAACTTCCTACAACCCCTCAAGGAGAAAGAAAGAATCTTTTTATCATGCCTTCAGAGTTAATGGACTTGGGTTCACTTGATATAGCAGAGGAAATAAATTCTACAGCCGAGGCTCCTTTGTTGAGATGGTCCTATGTCCCACCCAGTAAAGCCTAAAGATTGTGAGCTCACACAGCAGTACATCCACAGAGAAAGCATATCTCAGATAACCAGACCGAAGAAAGAAAAGACATTTAGATGTAGAATGATTGCTGTTCCCAAATGCATAAAGAACATAGAAGGAAGTGTACCCCATTACTGAAAATATGTATTTCCTCTGATATCGACAGAGGATAACAAACAAAAACAAACCACAACAAAAACAAACACCCAAACTTCACACACACACAAAAAAAAAGTAAAATGCCAATTTCCACCTAATTTTCTGCTGGACGGCCTAGGAACTGGTTCAGACCAGACTTGACTCAGTCCTGTGTCTAGCTGATAGATAAGCTGAATGATCAATGCCTAGAAAATTAATCCCTCTGAACTCCTTTCTACAAGATCCACTCACTGAGACCAGCTGAAGGTACACTGAGGTACTACAAGAGAGACCAACCAGGAGGCCAACCATACCTGCCCCTGCCGTGCACTTCCATTTAATTCCTGTTTGATTTTCCACTTCTCAAGTAAAAAGGGTCTTAGATGGATATCCAAGATAATTTGACAAAAGACAGAAAACTTGGTGCATTAAGATTGTACATCTGGGACCTCTGTGTTGGGGTTGTGTTTAGAAATTGTGTTTCAAGTTCTATAGTTTCTCTTACATACTAATTTCAGTTCAAGCAGAGGGGAATATCTTTTACTTTAAAATAAAAATTTAAGTACTAATAGTAGTTAATAATTTTACATGGAAGCCTTATAACAGCTGACATGTTGCTGTTTAAGCTGTTTGTTTTCTACACATGGTATGCAGTTAGATATAAAACGAGTGTGAGCAGACATCCTATGAAGTACTTGGACGCAGTGGTGGGAAAAAATGTGTTAGAATAGTATTTAATTTCTTCATGGTATCAGAATAAGACTATAATAATTTATATTGAAATAACTACAGTGTAAAATGAAAAACTATGTCTAAAGTTTTAAAATCCTTCTCAGTAAACCAGAGTATTGTTTATTCCCACAATAACCATAATTCATTGAGAGTTGCACCATAAAAACGAATTAAGAAGGAGATTGCACCACAAAAATGGCAGGAATAGAAAAACAGAATGCCTGCTTCTTGTGCCACGTATGTAGAGACATATGGAGCTATCATAAAATGCAAGTAGTAATTACACTTTTTTCCCCCTCCAAACCGAAGACCGTAGCTGAACTACTACCTAAGGCTTCAACAGATATCAGAACTATACAGATAAACTGGGAGGAAAGTCATAGAACAAGAACAAAACTCATCGAACAAGTGAAGAAAGAAAAATGACTGAAAACAGTTTTGACAGCTCACTAGATGAATGGGGTGTGGCAGACATCTACGTAGTTTGACAATCAAATAGAAAGGAGGAAAAACTTGTAAAAATATGAGAAGTATTTATCAATTCATTATCACTATTTGTGTACAGCAATTCATAGTTGCCTGCTACTCTGTCCAACTTTGAAAAAACCAAAACTTAAAAAAGCATAAAGAAGAGTTACTAGAATACTAACGATGCATATAATGATCTCAAGTGACACCTCTCTCCCCTAAGAGGATGGTGACCCAATGTACTGTTTTTTCAAACTAAGTGTGTTGTCAACATTCTTAAAATGAATCATACAAAAGTCCTGTAGAAAATAATAAAACCTAGCCACTTAGCTATAATTCCACCTGGTTTCATTATTCTCTACAGTACATACCAGTTTTTGTTAAACCCGTCCACTTTCACTTGCAGCATAATCAATCCCAAGCATTAGTGAAAACAGAAAAATAGTCAAAAATGACCTTCCATTGTAGATAATATGTAACATGGCGAAATATCCCAAACAGCTATAGTCAAAGAGGCAATAACAGTGTACTAATTATCATTTTAATTAGAATAGTACCAGCAGAACAGAGATTTCCAGCTCTTGACGCTATATGATGATGGCAAAAGAAGCAATGAAACTATAAGCACCAAGACATTTCCTTGTAGATAATTATTTATTTAAATGAAAGTCCTTCCAGAAATGCAAGGAAATGCAACTAGTCTGTCATACGTTTAATGGAATGTGGCAGAAACTGTAGCTGACCACTTATGTTATGGAAACACAATACTGCTTTTGCAGAAAATCATTGTTCAATAGCCTCACTTTCACCAATTCAAAATATAAGGCAAAACTCTTATTTTTGTTGCTTCCATGTTCATACTGGAGGCTTTTCAATGGTCCTCTTGCACGATATAAGAGACTGCTAGGTCACACAAAATAACAAAGCCACAGAGTTCTTGCATAACTACTATCACACCAACTACTTTAACCAAGTAAAATTTTAACCAAGAGAATTTTTGTGTAAGCAACATCACAATTCAAACAGCAAAACGTCATCAGGACTAGCAGGACACACAACTCATCTGTTCATTCCCTGATACTCGTTCAGTGGTATTAATGTATTAACAAAAGGAAGCAGCAAGGTCACTTTCAAGTTGAAATCTTAATATGATTTCTTAGCCGTGGGGGAGTTAAAGAGTTCCCAGCTTTTGAAACAAGCGCCCCTCCACTACAGGGTGATATTCATTAACTGAACAGGACAAGAAGCAGCAGGAATCAAAGCATTACTAATAGGACTGTAAGTACTTCAGAAAATAAATGTGGTTGTCTACTTTATGACTTTTGTCAAGCACCGGCAAATTTCTGAACTAGATGATCCTCTTAAGAGCAGCATTTTTTTTCCACAGAACTTTAAGATGTAAAGGTTATATCTATAGATCAGTGAAGACCCAAAGTATCATACAGGATTCTATGCTTAAAGTTTAATAAATTATATTCAATAAAGTCAACACCTGGAAAACTTACTTCATTAGTGGATTATTGTAGAAAAAGGGTTGACAATATAAACAGTACATAGAATAAATTTATGCAGTGCTATTTCCTGAAATCATAGAATATGGAATGCTCAGGATATAAAAATGTGATGAATCATTACTATTTTACTACAACATGTACATGTATTTATAACATCGTTAAACTGTCTAGATAAATCTTGCTTTTAAAAGTTTTGAACATGAGTGTAGATAACTTTTTCAAATATAATCTAAAAAAATTAACGCACGATCTTTTGATAAGACAGTATTTTCATTACACCTTTTGAAAAAGAGACAATTTTATCTAAGTAAACTTTTGGACTATGCCACTATACCTACCATGTGCATGATCTTTAGTCGAGAGATAGTTATGTGTGTTTAACTTTCTGTGATGGGTCCTACTGAGTCTAGCAGAATTATTTACACGAATTTATCACGTGCATTAGTTTTTGAAGATCAAAGATTCTATTGTCAACATTTTCTTTGGAGAAAGAGAGGAATGGTTCAAAGCTCTCTCTACAACGAGTTACATCTGAACTTTCAATAAAATACCATTTCTAAAAGCATATGTAGGCAATTCATGACAGCATGGGTCTGCATGCCTTGCTGTTCCTGGTTTTGCCTTTGACTCACTGCAGAGCTTTCATTCAATAAATATATATTTAACATTCATTTTCAGTAGGAAAAATGAGACTGATATAGAATTTTAAAAAATAACAAGTTCTTCACTGAGTACGCTGGTGTAATATGCAAATGGATTTAATGAAGTGACTGTTTATAGGAGAATTAGCTTTAGATTTGCCTGTCATTCAACTTAGTTGATGTTATAGGGAAATCACATTCTTATATTTGTTTCCCATTCAAACTTTCATACAATTCTATGTATGGTGCAAACATAGCTATGGTGCAAACATATAGCTATGGTGCAAACAACACCAGTAGGAGCAGAGCAGCTGAGTGAACAACACACAAGAACAGTGCGCAGATTTGAGCATTTCCCTGTGCTTGGCACCAATTACACAGCAAGAACCCAGAACCATACGCTCATTTCAGTGGGACTATGGAGCTCATTTATGTTCCCCATTTCAAAATGGCTACTGCAAGTAATTTGCCATGGTGATTCATGTCAAGGTCAACATAACAACATGCCCTTCCTTTTCCTGGGCTCATCTAAAATAATCATCAGCATCCCAACCTGCCTTGCAGGTCACACAGGTGGGCCAAACCTGTTGTTTACATTACCTATGATACATTCAGGTGGGTTTATTCTACAAATAAATTCTGAACACTTGTTTAAGTTCAAGAATTTTAATAAGATTAATTAAATTCTTAAAATTTGGTCACAATTTTTAAAGAAATAACTAATCTTTCTTAATTTGGATTTTACTATACCTCTCTTTCTTCTAACTCATTTTGGAAAAGTATTAACAATCCCTGATTCGCCATTCCTTGTTTATTAGACTTTTTATATAACCTTTTGTTTCCTTCATAAGATCTTTTCAGCATTGCTCTTATTCAGCACACCATCTTTCTTTTAAACCCTGAAATACCTGTTTTGCTTTTCCTAGGTTTTGCTAATTCTGTATGTATTTCTAAAACGGCATTGTAAAGTTCTCATATTATTTCTGAAAAACATACTCAGAATTGTCTTCAAAATACTCATTTATCTCAGTTAATACAACAGATAGGCAGTAACAATTGCTGACCATAAATCCAGAAACACAGTGAAAATTTTTCACTGTAGTAACTAATTTTGATTTCCCTCCAAATTGGTTTGTTTTTATAATGGTTATATATTAACTCATAGGTTCTGCTGGGATTGTATTTGTGTTTTGCAAAAGAGATATCAGCAGTAGCATTTTTTTAAATTATGATGTATATACAAAACTCATTCTGGATCCTTTGGGTAATATATCTGAAAACTGTAAGTCTGAAAAAAAGACTGGTCTGACAAGATAAAGTAATTCCTAGCTGAATTTGAAGATAAACTCTTTTCTCATAAAGAGACATTTTAAAGAGCTACGTTATTAAATCTGAATCGTTTTCTCTATTTTGCTCCAACCAGTATGACTGCATGTCAGAACGCTCCTCTCAGTTCTCCATTTGGTTTCAAAAACTGAGCGGAACAAAGATTTAACTGCTAATAGGGAGTGACAAAGAAGTTTTTCTAAAGTACTGCAGACAACTACTGATACATGCTGTGGCAGAATGTGATCCCGAAATTTGAAACAGTTGGTGATTGTCCATATTTAATGCACAGAGCGAGTGACACCCACATAACGCATACAGTCCATCATATCATGTTTTTTTGGTGCTACTGCATGGCTTGAAAATGGTTTTAGAAACTGAGATTCAGGACAGCATCCAGTTGAGGTAGAAAACACAGGGCCAGAGCTAATTTATGATCTCCGAACCATCGAGGTTGGAAGGGAGCTCCAGAGATCACCCAGTCCCACTTGCAGCCCAAAGCAGGTCCAGTCAGATCAGAGCACAGCTCAGAGTGGCAAAATGGTGACACTTTTTTGTAATGGATATATTAGCCATGGTGGATTATAAATAGTGCTTAAGGCTGAAATAAAGTGGACTACAAGAGATTAAATAATCCCTGAAAAACTCAAATTCTGAAGTTAAATCCAGACAGCACAGAGGTACTCTGCTCGCATACCTACTGCAGAGACCAGATCGTTCTGGCAAAAAACCAGAACTGTCACAACAAGGATCAGACTCAGAAATCCTAATCATGAGGATGTAGATCTTGAGCTTTACCGAATCTCCTTCTGGGTTACCCAACATGGAACCCTAACTGGACCAAGAATATTTTTACTAGGGGTTATACAGCAAAATCACCAATGTGTAGCCTACAGGTTGGACGTGTTTTATTTCTGTGACAATGCCTTCCTTTTAACCAATTTTTTCAGGATCTATACGTCACAAATGAGACCATGACAGTAACCTCTGTCATGTAAATCCCAGTTCTATATTGCCTACCCAAGTCAAAATAGAAAACTATTAGAATGCAACATTTATTGCAAATAATCTGTATAGAATTTCCAGTTTCCTGCACTAATTAATATTATTAAAAAGTTTGCTTCAAAAATTCTCCATGTTAATATATTATTACTGAATATATATTCAGAAAATAAAAACAAAAATCATGCCATCTTCTAGAAATAATTACGCTTTCAGCCAGTTTTTTTATTTCCATTTTGAAAACATACTAAGGTGTGACAAATCAGTACACAGAATTAATAACAAATTATTACAGGTAGAAGGTTCAGTTTACTTAGTTAAAAGCACTAATTTTGAGCCTAGGCAATGTTCTTGTGTTTTACCTTCGCAAAGGGAATTTACACAAATGAAGGGCAATATGGTTACCTTAAGAAAACGTGCTAAAAGATAAGATTCTCATAAGCAGTTCAGGAAAGCAGGTCTTACCCCATGTAATGAATATAACACAGAAGCAATCATCTTCAAGTGCATCTACCTCTCTGCTTTCAAGCTAAAATGCTCAATGATGGTCTCACTTGTGATTTGCCTTTTTTTTAATCTTAGCCTCAAACCCTAACTATCAGCTCAGGTACTTAAAATTGTCTTCCCAAGACTGTGTTGTTCAATATTTGATGTTCTTTCCATTTTAGTTATATCTGCAAACTTTGAAATAAAGCTTTTAGCACAACTGTTCAAAACACTGGTATAAATAATACAAACAAAGAAACCTGACATTTGATCCAACCTGCATTGCACAACTAACTTTGCAACAAACTCCTATCTTGCTTTGTCTTTTTTCTTTCACATTAGTTAATGTTCAATCCATTCATCCACCTTTTGTTTGATACTTGACTAAGAATATTCCACTTTACCTTGCAGTGTGCATTTCTGCCAAATGGCTCCTAAAACATTTAGCTGTACAATAACCGTAGCTGACTGCATTGCTTTTACAATAATAAACTCTGGCAGCAACATCCACAAAGGAATTCCAAAGCCTTTGTAAGGCATCATGTCCTGAAGCTATCACAGCTATGTTAAATGAAGCTTGGTTATTCCTAATGGTTTCCCAATTCATTTCTTTTAGTGGTTTTTAAAGTTTTCCTAAAATAATGATGACAGAATAATTTATTCATTTTTCAGAAGTGTCTTCAGATCCTTGAATAAATAATGATAGCAATAGCACCTTTCAGGGATGCCTGAAATGACACAAAAGGAGCTTGCTTAAGTGACACCAGTTGCACTAACCACTTTTTTAAAAAGAGAATGTCTACAGGAAGAACAGAAGAGATAAAAGGCACAAAAGAAAAAAGCAGGGGCAGGAGAAAGAGTATAGCTATGAGTACCAATTAAGAAAAACAACAAAAGGAAACTAACATAAAGGTTGTCTTGTCTGATACACACACAATTAATCAACTATTTATTGAACTGGTCCAGAAGTGAAACACAACTTCTATTCTTTAGGAAAGCAACGTGACCTGTTTGAAGTTAAACAGAACAACAAAAAAGGAACAAGTCCTTAAACAATTCCTAAAATAAATAGCTCAGACATTCATTCTTTGAGCAAGCCACTGCTGGAGTAATGGACAGGTGGGTGTACCAATACAGAAGTTTCATCATCCATCAAAGACAAGAAGGTACAAGAAAGTACAGAGCACAACAGACAATTCTAGTAACAGTCAAAATCAGCATGGGTACCCATCCGTTTCTTTTCCATTAAAATGCTATTTTCTCATTTATAACTGTACTACGTGCAACACACATAGTGGTTGTTTCTTTATTGATCGCCTTGCACAAGTGACATTTACCATTTCATCATTTTGTGCATATTGTGTTAGCATATGAGATGGTTAATGTACAGTATTTAAAGCAGCAAGTTGCTAGTACAGATACTTAGTCTCATTATTAGATTTAGAGTGAAACCTTGTTCTATTTCTTAAAGGCTGCCAGCTTCTGGCCAGATGATAAAAAAACAAAAACAAAACAAAACAAAATAATCAGGATTACAAAAAAGTCTGTAACATATACTCTCTGAATCATCAAATAGCATTTGCAATATTAAACCTGAATATTTCAATGACCAAAGACCGATATACCTGAAACCAAGCTTAATGCAGCCACATCAGTTGTCTACCTACAGAAATATTATCTCTTGTGTCATGCTCTGATTTTCTTTTCCATTCATTTTCAAAAGCATTTCTATACACATAACATACATCTTGTTTCAAGACAACAACTCTTAAAATGAATGAGGCTTTGAGGGATTTGTCTCCTTTTAAAATCTCCATCTCTAAGAACTCTGGTTGTCAACGTTCTTTAAAACAAGAATTTTCTAGCTATCTCGGATACAAAATTTAAAAAAAGCAGCTAACCCAAATGTACCATGTAGGTTCAAAAATGGGAAGTTAAATACAAGAATCTTTAGAAAAAAAGGTCGTCTTTTCCTCCCCTAAAACCTGGTTCATGACTTCCAAGCACATGAATTTGGCAGTAATGCTTCCTTCCTCACCTTTAAACTCTAACACTGTAAGCACTGGGTTCCCCTAGAGCCCACAGCAAACCTCCAGGATTGCCAAGTGTTTTGCGAAGGGAGGGTGGTCAGGGGTCCCAGAGCGGGCAAGCAGCAGAACTCAGCACAGTCCCCATGAATATAGGGCTGCGAAAGGGTCAGGGTGCTGCTAATGGCTGAGCCCACATCAGTGGGACATTCACGCTCACCCAGAGCTTTCTCCAGGTAGCAAAAGTCGGAGGGAGATTAAGGATTTGGGGAATCTCATCAAGCAGCTTCACTGTAAGTGTCCATGGCTCCCGGAGGGCTATTCTCACAGCGAATTATTCAGTTTGTTGGCTCTGAAGCACTTCTTAACTAAAAGCTGCTGAATAATCTGATACTCAATATAGTTATTACTTTAAATTCTCATGCTAAATAAATAGAAAATAGGTTTCCTAGATGCTATTTTTAGTGAAACTTCTAACTGCAATAACCATAATTGTAAATTTACTTCTTTTTGGAGTTACACATGCTGGAGATGCACTATTCAGCAATGTTCCTTTTTCAGACCAATCACTCCTGGAAAGAGGATGTTTTACCTTTCAGACACTATTGCATAGATATTCAGACGTTATTTTGCAATTTAGCAGTGCCAAGATTACTGAAATTTTAAATCGCTTTTGATGTTTCTTACATCTACAGTAATGAAAGACATAACAGCTACCTATTGTGATACACGTGCATCTGAAGACTATTATCATGCTGTGTGTACTGGAAAATTGTTTTAATGTTGAATTGCTAAACTAAACTGGCTTAGTATAGCCAGGACCAAAAGGGAGCTGTAGAAAAGCAAAAAGCAGTATCTTCTTATGTCCTTTTTTATGATTCCAGTATGCATACTAGGGGATATATAAACATATCATTCCTTACTCCTTCTCTGGAAGGTATTTTCCTTGGCCAACAGAATTTTCTTAGCCTTCTTTAAGGGAACAGATTTTCAGATGTTTAAAATGGCAAACTGTCTTATGAATTATGATGAATGTCAAAGGTTATTATTCATTGCAAACCCTTCTCACTGGCTTTAGCAGAATAGAACTAAAACTACTTTTATTTTGCAATAATCTTTCTGGATAAGAACACAGGACATGAATAAACACAGGACGTCAAGCTCCCTCCACTTCCAGTGCAAAATAACATAGGTATAAAGGAACAGTTAGATCACAAGCAAAGGAACAACAGAAACAAAAATATTTAAACTTTCACACAGGCTTTATGATCAAAGACAAAATCCAGAGTGGTATAGTAGAAGAAAAAGAATGAGATGATCCTCATCAGGACTCTACCACTGGAAGCTGCATGTGCTTTGTTTTATAAAGCACATCTGAGTATTCTTTACTCTAAAATCACAACCATTTATATAAGTATTATTTCACAGACAGCGAATCAATGTACCAGAGAGACAATCATTCATGCGGTTTTAGACTTGTGGCTGAGCTGGCAACGAAACCAAATTTCCAGCATTTCAGGTTTCAACTCTGAGCAAGTGACTCTCCTTCCCACTTCACTGATTTCAACCTGAGCAGTAGGCTGAATGAGAATTACATAGCTGGGAATTACCACGACACCAAAAATTGTGAGCAAGAACTAGCTGAGATGCATGAGGCAACTTAGGAAAGCTTAAGGCAACTCCAGGTGCACTTGTTTAGGCAAAGCTAATTTCACCCCTAAGACTGAGCTTCATACTAAACCACTACGTATGAAAACTGACACACAGACATACATTCCCTTTGCAGATTTCATTAAACCAGTTACATTTCAGTAAAGCACTAGCTCATCTCTCCGGGAAAGCTTTCTTGGTGTTTTTCTTGTTAAGCATGGAAACAGCTGAAACATCAAGCTCAGCTACAAGCCCTCTCTGAGCAGAAGGGCAGTGGTTATCACTGGATAACCACCACCCACCACGGATAACCACCATCCGCCGTGAAAATTAACTACTTACCCCTTTGTAAGAAGTATGCTCAGGGATTTGCTCAGGTGACACACCTCAGAGAATACTATGCCACAACAAAAACCGGTAGCATCATTTCAGCAAGCATGTGCAACCCTAAAGAGGGTAATGGCCACTTCCAGATTTGTCAGCACTAAGCTACGTACCCGCCACAACAGTGACTTTAAAAACTGTTATATTAAGTGCGGCTGTGAAGATAGATAGCTCCACACAAGACAACATGCCAGATCATATCTCTGTTAACAACAGAGAATAAGGGTTTTGCAGGCCTTTTTGGGAAAACAGCATCTTCTCTGTGTTGCCAAACCCTAAGGAATATTCAATTGAGCTTTAAAGGGGTATTCACGAATTGTAACTGGTATGATTTGATGGAGGTCTGGGGATAGCTTGGGACAATTTTGCAGACGAGATTAAAAGGATGTGAATACACCACACATAGTATTGACTTTGCGAAGTCCAGCCATAAAGCCTGAAATCTCTTCCACTTAGCAGATGCTGTGTACCAAAACACCTAAAATGGAGTACAAGAAAATCTGGCTGCTGATCCACACAGTTGCTCATAAACTTAAAGGCAGCAGCAAACAAATCCTGCATCTACAGAACTCCATCAAGGTGTCAGAGGTGTGCTGTATTCTCAGCTCCCTCTTCAGTGCAGGAGATAAATAAAAAAGATTGCTGGACTTGATGGCATCTTTACAAAGTGCTTTCAGTACTTGGGTTTGAAAGGAAGATTTTGGCTGTCAGAATTTCTTTACAGATAATCTCTACACATATTTGAAGGGCGTGAGGCTGGAAAATTTACAGCCACTCTTGCAGATTAAGTTGACAACTAAACCCAGCTAATGACAAGTACTTTCATTTGACGGATGCCATAGCTCACTATAGTGGCTGCATTTGGAACTGGCCCGGGAAGGGTTAAATCAGTTGTCACTTGATGAAATTCTAACATTGACTTTTATGTAGATACTTGGCTACCAAAAGCTACGAAAAACTGTGGTGGCATTCATTGACCTTTCATCCACACCTAATACTGTCCGACAGAAAGACTGTTAACTTAGTCTGTCAATTATAAATTGCCACTCTGCTCTCACTCTGATCAACTAAATCATCTGTGATATTAAAAACAAAAACTTCCTCTATACCTACCTTGGCAATAAGTCTCATGAAAGCACTCACCATTGGACAAGGTTTTGACCTTGCACTGACCTGTAACAGCTGTGATAAATCACTGTTACCACGGTTTGTGTGACCACAAAATTATCCTAAATGAGGATGAAATAACATTTGTAGTTATGGCTTATAATCCAAAATGTAAGAGTCTTGTCAACCTATTAAAGACTATTTTCTAAAGCTGATTTCTGAACTTTAAAGACCTACTACTAGCACTGGAGCCTGAAATCAGATACCTTCACAGCTATAGCATCTGTTCAACTATAAGGAAAGGGGGAGGGAATAATAATAAAAAAACAGAAAAATTAGTGTGTAAAAACTTCCTGAAATATCTTAGAGCTGAACTGAATAAAAAAGTCAAATACCAATCTCATTTGGAGAATGTCAATAAAACATAAAAACCATTCAGAAAGCAGTTAACACTACCTGACCAAACAATACAAGTATCTCCAAGATTTTATAGATTTCACCACAAACACTGATTCCATCTATAACAGATTAGTGCTTTTCAAAATGCCGAACTTGGAGAGAGTTCCTTTTTCTTCAATTATCTCTATATTACATATTTATAAAGCTAGTGACATTATAAAATAGTGAGCAGTACCAGTTATAACGTCCTTGCGTGTTGCATAAAGCAACAATGGCAGGGATGCTCTGTACGTTGTACTTTGCTATTTGCCATTTTGTTTAAGATATCTCTTATCTTAGGTACTATTTCTGGTTTTGTACCTTTACAGACTGAAAAGAAACATTTTAAAAGAGGTTTAAAAACTACAACTTCATATCTGAGCCTGCCACTTTCAATCATGTTAGATTACACTGATTTAATACGTCAGTCTGCCACTCTTACTCATACTGAATATCAACAACTAGCTATGCAATTCTCACTGATATCTAGAAGGTCAGTTTATAAATCTCTTTTTCACATTTCTAAGCAATTGCTCACCAAAATAAACTCTTTGCGCAGAGTTAGAGTATTCTCAGAGATTATCCATTTTATCAATGCACTGTATCAATGTGTGTGTCTTGGAAACCATCATCAGAATAACCTCCTGCCTCCCTTGGCTCGGCACCTCTCTACCTACAGTAAAATGTAGGTGAGGTCCTGGCCTACAGATGACAGCCAGAAGATCACAGGAGGAGAAGACTCAGGACAGAGGCGACTGAGGCCAAAACTGGATCAGACTGAAATTATAAAAGTGAATTCACTTTTTTGTCATTTTCTCACACTTTTTAGATTTAAGTATTCTCTTCAGAAATGCCTGAGAGATGGACGTTTTGATAAATGTCCCAGCAAGTTTCACCATATTCACGATATTCAAATGAAGAACATATTCAGTAACCTAATGAGAGGTACCCCACTGTAACTACTTGATCACCCTTCTTCTGAAGCATCCATGGTTGTAATTTTATCCAAATGATATACCAGAACTATAAAAAGCTCCTTGGCCTACAATCTGGATCATCTCACTCCATCTGTAAATCATCAGCTAACCACGGGCTAGTCAGCAGTTACACATTTTAGGTAGCAATTTATTACATAATTTTTTAAAAATACATACAAAATTATTGTGGGATTTAAGAGGCATACAAGAATAAGATTAACAGATTTCTTATTTAGCTTGAATATGACTTAAATTACATCGTCTGTATGAAAAAGCTTATATAGTACATGTGATATTATTTCATTTATATTTCTTTAAGCTTGCAACAAGATTTTATAAACTGTATTAGCCCAAGGCATGTAACGTTCATAAGACAAATTCTAGATGCATAGTTTATATTGCATAATTTTGTAGCTGCACAGTTTCAGAAAGAACGAGCAGCAAAATCAACTACGAACCATCACTAGCCTCATTCATTACCAAATGAATTATCACTTAAAGAAGCGAAAATTCCAGTGTCTTACTTTCTAACATGCAGCATAACTTAAAAAAAAAAAATACACTTAACTTGCTTTCCAACTGGACTGAGTACTTTACAACATTAGCTCTGTTCCCTAGAGAAGGCTATCGAGCTCCTAATCTCAAAATAAAAGTGGAGCTCTTGGCCATACTGCTTTGGAATGTTAAGTCTGTACACTAGGCAAAGTATTTTATATGCTTAGGGGTGGTTTTGATTTTATAATAAAAGGAATTTAAATTCCTAAATCCTACGGTGTTATTATGAATCTTTAAGACATTTTCTAAACTTCAACAATGTGCCTTTATCTTGAAATTCCTTCAGCTTTCCTACTATGTTTAAAGAAAAAGAACTTTCATAAGGCTGATTAAAATTTTCCTAAGCTATATAGTTTCATAAATATGTTTTCACGAAGAAAGAAGAGCTCTTAAACTTGAGATGGGCAGCTTTTGAATCTAGAAATTCAATTTCCTTAGAGAATATCTGAAAACCACATTACAGGAAGCTATGGTTCCTGACTTAAGGGAAGTGGAGGGAAGGAAAAAGTAAAATAACAAAACGTGCAGCCGACCTGAACCTGCCAAAAAAATCAAAATAAATATTACCCTGCATATATTGTCCTAAGCACCTTATATTAAAACAGCAGCTGACACACACCAGTAAATAAAAAGGGAATGAACTTTGTTCAATATGTTAACCCTTAGCAAATTATCACAACAAAAACAGCAGCATAAGCTAACTACTTCTATCCGCATTCATGAGGGTTTTCTTGCATTTTCTTAACATTTAAAATACATTTCTGTTTGCTTTTGGTAGTAAAAACACACAAATATAGGAATTATCTTGATGATTGATACATTTTACTGTACATCGACGAGCCTCTTTCTGACCCTGTGAGGTACTGCACACTTCAAAGGAATGACAAAAACTTTGCATTGTTTAAAGCCTGTCCTCAAGAGGCTTATTACTCCGTAACATCAATTAATGTATGCCTGCAGCCCTTTTAATCTACCCCAGTGTAAACAGATTTTCTCATTGTACGTTTTTTTTTCCAAATTTCCTTTAAAAGCATTATACTTGATAGTTTCACTCCCTGCATTTAGGTATGGTTTATGTAAGTATTAGTTGGTTTTTCTAATCTTGTCTTTCATATCAACTAAATTTACTGCTTCATTTAGGTATTTCTATTTCAATGACAGAACTTTGCCTGAATCTATTTAATTTGCTTTTATTTTTTTATACTGTGGTGGTAAACTTTTTTGAAAATAATGCTGTTTTCATAAACAATATTTGTGCCATACTTTCATTTTACTTCCTTAACTTCACCTCCTCTCCAATCTCTTTAAAAGTCCCCTCTTAAGTTTAGTGCTTATTTTACTCTGTCAATATATTTGTTTGCTCTTTATCTTCATGCATCCATGTTATTCATTCTTCGCTTACTGGGGATTATATCTCTAATCACTCTGTGAAGTTCAGAGTATTGAGTATTTCCTGTTGCACTTGTGTCAAAAGGAGGAATGAAGGGCTATAAGCAAACTTTGTATAGTCCAAGTGTAAAAATTTATCAGATGATGGTTTTTGTCAGAACTCCAAAATATTATCGCAACATAGAAAAAGAAAAATGGAAGCTTTGTCTTTTCCAGCTAATTGATTCACTACAATTATTCAAATTGAGACATGTTATTGCTTTTAAAAACAGAAATATTGTTATATTCAAAGATTTGTATATTAAAAAAGTTAAAGTAAAAATTGTTTAATATAATCCAAGAGTGCCTAACAGGCAAATAGTTATTTTTCATTAGCCCTCTCATATCTTTTCCAGCACACTACAGGGTTTTGGCTCTACATCTTCTCTCCTGCAGAAAAAAAAAAAAAAAAAAATTTACTTTTTCTGGGTTCAATGCATAAGCATCTAATAAAAATAATAGATGGCATTTGATAACAGTTCATGTGTGTTAAGAAAAAACCCTGCCACTGAAGTATTTTAAAATACATCCTTCATTTCTCTTCTCTCCTAACGCAGGCAGTCAAAATCCATGTTCTTACAACTATGTCATAATAAAATTCAAGATAATTTTGATCTATCGGCATCCCAGAGGTTTCTTATTTCTTTACACTTAAGCTTGAATTTTTTCTTTGAAGGTTAAAGAAAAATTTCATCAGAGCTGTTGGATTCCTTCTGGGGAATGATTTTTTCTGTTCTCCAGACTTGCAAAATATTATTACTGTAATTAACATTGATATTTAATAACTTGATATACCTGCATTACCTTCAAAGTCTACTGAATACCTTGTACCAATCAACTTGTTCATAGGACAAAATAACTGAGGCAATCTCAGAACCATGTTGGCTCAATATAAGTATCCAGCAGCTACCATATGTAAATCCACCCCAAAAAAAGGTAAGATTTTGTTCTTCAGTAAGAACTGCTGAATTGAAGCAGCACTTAAAAATCCCTGATAATTTTAGTATATTTACTTCTACTTCTCAGATTATTTATGAAATCCAGCACATCTTCATGGTAATTCATAAATAAACAATAATATTGACTTTTCATGCAGAAACAGTTGAATCACCATAGTATATTTGTTCAGGTCCATCACATTCTTATCCTTAACTGAGATTGAGGACTGCATTTGTTATTTTTAATACATAACTGACCATCTGAAGACATCACTGTCACTCTCCTGATACTTATTTTCCCATCAGAACCTCTGTCTCCAAATCAGCACTTCGATACAGAGTGGCCGCACAGAAGGATGCTGCTTTTTCCAGTTCGGATTCAGTCTGGAGTGAATGGACTTCAAAGCTGATCAAGGAGGACCCAAAACCTTACTGAAATAGGATGTGATCCCAGCTTCTTCAGAAGATGAGAATTACTGGCCAGCAAACACATGAACTGGATCAGAACTTCTCAAAAAGCAAAAAAATGCAGAAGTGTTTTTTCTGAAGTGTGTTACACATATTCTAGTGTACAATTACTAAATACTCCTGCAGCTGGGAGTTTTACTTTTAGACTTACTTAGCTGTAGGTAGTAGGCTAGACTTATACTGGCTGATGCCAGCTACAGCTAGAAGACTATCTAGAAGCGTATAAGGTAAATTCCAACTAACACCACTCCAGCAGAAAAGAAGGGGGGAAAAAAATTTAAAAATATATAATAATGATAATAATGATAATAATTTCAAAAGTCCTTTCCTACCATTTTCTGTGTATTACAATTATTTTGGAAACAGAAATATATTAGCTGCCTCTTCCCAGCTAATGAAACTTCACAAGAAAAGCAGCTTGTAACAACTTGAAAATGAATGTATTTATTTCAAGATTATTAATTTAGAACATGCAAACCTAAAGGTAAAGGGGCCTACTTCAAAGGTGTCATATAGGGCTGGTTGAGAGGCAGCAGTGACACTTTAAACTCCAGTCTGAGAACCTGTCAACGTCTTAAATATAAACTAGGACAATCCTAATCCACTGAATTCTGACCTGGAGTAGTACAAGACTTGAGTTCTCTCATGACATAATATTGCTAATTTCTTTTTTTCAACAGAAGGATGTTTAACCTACATATGTCAGTTCAAATACTCCATGTATCTTGTATCTGATACAACACGACGTTAAAGTTAAACTTCATTGTAGTAAATCAGTCTAACAAATGAATCTGTGCTAAGAATCCATTAAGTATCAAAGTCAGAAGTCAGGTTGTTCGAGGTCTTAAGCAACAGCCATGATTAACCTGTTTCTTGTATTGCTATTCCAGACTTCGTCCTTTTTACCCAGCCAACCTTTTAGTTTATGTCCTGGTCATCAGCTGAAGTAATAGGAAATTATAGTATTGCAAGACAAAAAGCATTCTGAAAACAGAACTAGTTCCTTTCCTTTTCAAATACCTTAATCATTTCAAAATGCATTACCCATAATACGGCAAACGAAATCAAGATTATGGATTTTTTTTAAAACACTTCTTCTTTTCCCCAAAATACGTAAAACGGATTTCTACAGCAGCATTGAATACTCCAAAGTAACAACCGAAACCTATGTCCATCCAGTCCTCAGCACCATCCCCTTCACCCCACGGAGCCACAGCTGCCTGCATTGGAGTCCTGCACCCCTCCCACCTGGCTAACACCTACTTGGGAGTCCCAGGCAAACAGCCAGTTTTATCTCAGACAAAATTTCCACGCAGATTAAGGCTCCATACCTTCTAGTCCTCAAGCATCATCACAGCAGCTTTTATATTTTACATAGCAAAGAGGGAAAGGAAATACTTCTAGTCACTACCACCCTCATCCCAGGGGATGTCAGATGAAACTACAGGTAAAAGCAAAGCAGATGCTCAGTTAATCCACTTATACATTACTGAGGTTCCGTGCTTGGCAGGAACTTCCTGGAATCCCTGACAACTCATGACAACTGATCTCCCCCAAACCCCTCACACCTCTGCCATGAGCCCTAACAGACTATTCATTTGGTTAGGCCTGGGAAAGCAATGCAGCAGTGTTTTTGCTACCAGGAGCGATTGCCATTTTATCAAGTTATCCAAGACTTTTTATGCATAAAAACAAGAGATTGTTCAGCCATTTTCCTTACAACATGTGCAAGAAATTCAGCTTAATGCTTCCTCTTTGTATTACCATAATGGAACAAAATGATAATAACATGGTAGGTAGATGTGAAAATGCAATAGGACTGAAAGGAAGTGCAGATGAATCATTAAGCCTTCCCTCTGCAACTGAAGAAGTATCCATTATCTACCTGAAGGATGGTGTTTCACTACATTGACAATATTCATCTGAATCTGTATGATATTTAGCAGTTTACTGCTTTCCTACAAGCTCTGCATCACCACTGCGCCCTCTCGTTTTTCTTCCTATTCTCTCAAAAAACCTAATCCTGCAATCAGAATTCACTTTCCAAATGACAGAGTGTAGAGATATAGTATTTGCTAAGAAGGCCGTTGGTCTGACTCAGTAAGGTGTGGGGTTTTATACTGAATGTCACTTCTGAACAACTTCAACATGTATCTTACCAGCACAAAAATGATAGATTGAGCCATCAAAATACAACATTAACTTCGGTTTCACAAATCATTTGTATCACAAATGTAGCAAAATTTTCACTTGTTTTCAACTACTCAACCAGAACAACAAATATTATAGATAAAAATGGCATAAATTTAGCTTTAGACCAGACTATAGATTCTGGTAAATGCAAAAATTAAGTCAACTAGGGTACTCAGACCAGAAAATAAATATTACAATATTCCATTACTTTTTTCACAGACTATACAAAACATTTCTTCTGAGTAACTTAAAATTTGTATTTTGAGTATCTTCAAAAACAGCAAACCAATGAACATTATTTCAAAATATGGATCTTCACTTTGAATATTGGACCAATTACATAGAGCTGATTTCTCACTATAGAAAATAGGAATTCATCTCTCTCACACATGATTAACACAAATCAAGTACCACGCTATCATCTTGCAATAAAGGTTCTATTGATGTATTTCCGTCAGATTGGTATGAGTAAGTTCCCCCTTTCTATATTCATTAAACTAAAATAAGATTTTATTCACCTTGAAAGAACATAGAACACGTTCAGCACTCTCTGTTCTTGACACGAGTCCCAAAACCTGCAGTTATCACTCTCACCAGGCTCATAATTCAGATGCCTAAATAAAATACTGTACAATTGATGCGTCCTGAGAAGAATTAGATTTAGAAAAATCTTGGTTTAATGTTGCAGCCCAAGTGTTAACAGTAAGGAATGTGTATCAGCGAATATAAAAAGAACACTGTCCTTGAGATAAGAAGGTAGGTTGAAGCTGTGAAAAACACACTGTCCCTGGGAAAAACAAGAAGGATGAAACTATGAAAAACAAGATTCTGAGCAAAACATACTAACTGCAAAAATAGTAAAATATTGTAACAAACGTAGAAATCTCTATCCAATCACAGTGTGTATCATACTCGTGCTTGTCGCGTGAACAGTAGTGCTAGACCAATTAGCTTGCTAAGTACAGCGCATGAAAGCGTGCACAGAACCGAGCTATGCTATAAAAAGAGCAGTATCACAGAATAAAGCTGAAGCCTTTTTACTCATCATATTGATGCGTCTTGCTTCCCCGTCTTCGGCCGCAACATCTGGTGACCCCGACGTGATCAAGAGGGTTTTCAACGACCACAACGCGGACGAGAGAGAGGACGGCCATCCCGGCGCCCAAGAGAGGCGGATAGCCCGAGAGAGGCGGATAGCCCGAGAGAGGCGGAATAGCCCGAGAGGCGGACGACCCGAGAGAGGCGGAATCGTAGCGCTACGGACTGACCGGTGAGTCAGGCAGACCGAGGTCTGGTTCGGGATGGGGAATGCTTCAATGACAGCCTGGGAATGAGATGATGGAACGGGACGTTGCATTGTCGTTGTTGAAAAGCTTCTTAGAGGAGCGTGGACTAAAACTTGGAAAAAGATATTGGCCCCTGATTGCAGGGGGGTATGCAAAAGAAGTAAGCGACTGAAAAACAAACAAAAAAAAAAAAAACCAAAAAAAAAAGCAAAAAAAAAAAGAAAAAAAAAAAAAAAACAAAAAAAAAAAACCCACAAAAAAACACAAATAAGCAACAACTGCCTCAACAGGAGGAGGTAAGCGACTGGGACGAAGTGCTAGAGAAACCAGCACTACTAACAGTTCTAACTTGATAAAACTCCCGGTACTCCTGGTTTGGGTATCAGCCCATGTACCGGAGGCAAGCTCTTCAAATATATACATGACAAGGACTTGGGACACTATAGACGTTAAACTTTGGCGTGCAGCCACCTGTGGGGATGCTGCCGGCCTGGAAAAGTCATCATCGAATCTTTTGATCCAGGGCCCCGAACGAAAGACAGACTTATTTCTTTCCCCCTCTTCCAACGAAGTCGGTACGCCGGCACCCCCGCGCCGCGCCGCCCACCGCGCCCGGCGGCGCCCCGGGAACGCCGCTGCTGCTGCCGGCCGGGGCCGCGGGCGGCGTTTGCCTCGGCGCTGCCGCTCGTGTGCAGGAACGAACCACGGCTGGAAAGGACGGAGACGCGCGGCGGGCCCCGCTGCGCCGGTTCGTTCGCGGCTGATGGTCCCCTCGGCGGGAGGGGGCGGCGGCGCTTACGGAGCGCGAGCGGCCGGAGCTGCGGTAACAACAACAAGAGCAACAACAACAAGGGAGGGGGCGGCACAGGGCTGCTGGGTCGTCATCGCCACCCCGCCCGGCTGAGGCGAGGGAGGGCTGACCCCCCCCCCCCCCCCCCCCCCCCCCCCCCCCCCGCCGCTGCTGCCCCCCCACCCGTCGGCCGCGCCTGGAGAGCGGCCGATTGGCCCCACCCCCCCGCCCGGCTGAGGCCCGGGGCCCAGGTTGTACCGCGAGACAGCACATCGTAACTTGGATCGTCTCGATCGGCATCGCGGGAAATAACTAATCCTCTTTTGTTCCAGCAATTTCAACAGTTAATATCAGTGTTGCAAAACCGTAAACATGCACATTCCATTGTACATCTGCGAGCGCACACCACGCTTCCAGGGCCTATAGCAGAAGGGAACAGGCGAGCTGAGCCTCTCACGAGTGCAGCTCTGGTACCAAACTCGCTCGTGCAGGGAAACATCTTGCATGACTTCTACCATCAGAATGCTAATGCTATTAGGTGACAATTTGGTATAACAAGAGAGCAAGCCCGCTCAATTGTACAATTGTGTAGTACCTGTCAAAATACGATCGTGCCACCAGTGAATGGTGTTAATCTTCGTGGTTTACGCTCGCAGGAACTTTGGCATACACTTCTTATCAGACATATGTATTTTGTCATCATAAAGTATTAAGCATGTTGCTGGTATTTCTTACAATCCTACTGGGCAACCAATCATAGAATACGCACATGGTACTTTGGAGAATATGCTTTTGAAACAAGAAAGAGGAATGATGGGGAAATCTCCCAATGAAACAATAGCTAAGGTGTTATAGGTGTTAAATCTCTTAAATCGAGAGCTAAACATTTTGGGATGAATAAAATGTCACTCATGTCAAAATTAGGCACAGGCAGGGTTACAGCAAGTGGCTTTCCAACAGCTGACTGAATTGGCTACGAGAGCATTAAGACGTGTCCCTGATTTTTGGGACAGGGGAGGCTTCCTTTGCTTCCATTCGGCAGGGAGCACAGGAACCTTATGAGCATTTCTTTGATCAGCTACAAATGGCAGTTCAGAGATAAACAGAAAATCTGGCTACTGCAGATGTGTTGGTATTCCAGTCAGCCATTGAAAATGCTAACACAGACTGCCAACGAGCTCTTGATCTTATCAGAAATCGGGCAAAAACAATTGCAGATTTAGTAAAGGCGTGTCACAATGTAGGCTCGGAACACTATAAAGCAAAATTTTGGGAACCAGCTAAAATCATTGCAGCTTCAATATTTGCACCAGGAGTTGGAGTGGCACAGGTGTTAACTACACTGAATAAGTTGGGTTGCTAGCTTGCAAAACAAATTAATGCTACAGCTTCTGCCTTATCAATGCTCTTAATTGACAGGATGGTTAAAATCTTTAGTAAAGCAGACATTATATTGCTAGTAGTTCTTTTATGCATAGTAATAATCACCCCCTGCCTATTGTCACACTCCCAGCAGACGGTACAGAGTACGGTTCATCAAGTAATGGTCACAGAAAAACAAAAAAGGGGGAGTTGTGGCATCATACACACAGCTACAGTTGAGGTTTGACCTTGATGATTTAAGCCTGTGCTCTTTTCTGAAGTTGGGAAACACCGATAAAGAGGATGAGAAAGAAAAGGGAGTGTGAACAGCTGGTGCAGGGAGTGTGAGAAGTTGACATGAGGAGTTTGGGAAGTTGATATAGAGTGTGTGAGAAAATGATGTTTAGTTTAGCAAGTAAAAAATAGCTCCTTTTAGGCATAGCCAATAGTAAAATTAAAATAGGTGCGTGCACTATTGTTTGTAATCAATCACAGTTGGGTGAGGGCCGCGTGGACACATCATGGCTAGAGTAATAATCTATAAAAGCTGCCTATATAACAATAATAAAGGTCACTCTGCTATCACAAAAGAATTTTGGACACAGACAGTCACAGCTGCACAGCCTCCTTTAACAGTAATCATTAATGGGGAGGCTTTTCTGGCCTAGTTGACACAGGGGCTGATGTATCTATAGTGAAAAATCCTGACTGGCCGCCCTCTCGGCCTCTGATACAAGCCCTGGCAGCTGTGATCGGAGTAGGTGGAACACAGATCCCACAGCAGAGTGCACAGACCTTGTTAGTAGTAGGCCCAGGTAACAAACAAGCTGTTTTGAAACCATATGTTTTTGATGTCCCGTGTACATTATGAGGTCGGGATTTGTTGAATCACTGGAATGTGAGGCTAACCTCAAATTTTTAGCACACATCACTGATGTCCAGCCCTGACTCAAGCTGGCAAGCCGGTCTGAGTTGGTCAGTGGCCACTAAAAGGTGAGCGACTGGACTGAGCTCAAAAATTAGTCAATGAACAGCTCAAATTAGGACATATAATTCCCTCCAATATTTGTTACCCCAAAGAAATCAGGAAAATGGAGATTTATGTTAGAAGATTTAAGAGCTATTAATACAATCATTTCACCAATGGGTGCATTACAACCGGGTGTACCAAATCCTACTATGATTCCAGAATGTTAGCATTTGATGGCAATTGATTTAGAAGATTGGGTTATTTCACCTTTTTACTTTTTTATTTATTTGCACCCTAACGATTGTCCTAGATTTGCCTTTTCAGTTCCAGTGCTTAACAATGAACGACCCACGCAACAATATCATTGGATTGTACTGCTTCAAGGAATGATGAATAGGCCTACAGTTTGTCAATTGGTAGTAGATGATGCTCTCTGTCAGGTCAGACAGTAAATCAAGCTTAGCAAATTGTACGTGCCTACCTTGACCGTCAATGTATTGTGCCTTCAAATACTCCAGCAGGAGTAAATCCAACAGGTTTATGTGCCAATGAATTATGGCAAACTGATATTACTTATATTCAATTGTCTAATCGATCTAAATATGTGCATGTAACTGTTGATATGTTTTCTGCCCTTGTTGTTGCTACTGCTCACACTGAAGAAAACCATGGGAGTACCAAAGAAAATTGGGACAAACAGTGATCCAGTATGGTGCCTTTTTTCAGGATTGGAGAGTGACTCACACTACCAGTATCCCTCATTCACCTATGGGACAAGCTGTTATTGAACAAACTCATTTAACGTTAAAACGAATGTTTGATAAACAAAAAGGGGCAGTCTTCCGTATATTTCCCCGCAAGAATCCTTGGACAAAGCCACATATGTTTTAAATTTTCTTAATTTGTCTGCTTCTAGGCAACATACTATGGCTGTGGATCACAATTTTAAACCCAGTGCCATTTTTGCAGAAAAATCAACAGCATGTTATAAGAAGCTGGACTCAACTCATGGGATGGCCCTGCGCCTCTGCTTACAGGGGGAAGAGGGTATGTTTGTGTTCTTCCCACAGGTCCATAGTGGTTACCAGCAAGAAACGTAAAGCCAACCAGGACTTTTGAAACTACAAATAGAGAAGGGGAGATCCAAGAATTAGCAGAGCAAGCAGAGATCACAGAAACACCGAATGAAGAGAATGGTTCAAATGGACAGACTTGTAATAGAAGATTTCATGTTAATATATCAACTGTTCTTATGTTTCTCATTGTTAGGTATATTATGTGTGTGAAAGTTGCTTGTATATATGCTTTGTGTCTTTTCTCCGATCGGAAAGTGTATGGATTCCACCCGTAGCTACTGGAAGGAAAAGAATTAACTGGTACCAAATTAATGACAAAGAATTACTAACTGGACTTAGTTGTAAGCACGTAACTTTGAAAAGAGAAGCTAGGAGGATTGTTATTGAACAACATGTTGCGATTCGCAAAAATCGCTGTTAGCCGGCAGAGCACATACTGGGCAGCCTTGTTGCACGCACTGGCCACGCGTGCGGCAACGCCGTGTCAGTACCTTTGTCATAGACTCTGCTAAGGGTGAAAAGGGATGGCTCAGAGCGGAGCTGAGGGAGGCTGCAGAGCACACTGTGTGGATAAACAGGGGACGCCCTGAAGGTGCCGTGCCTGCCTCCCTTCTCCACGACGACCCTGCCGATTGACACCCTCCTGCTCAGCGAAATCTTGGGTATAGTGGAAATAGTAAGGCCCTCGGAAAGGGAAGTAGTATGCTAGAAACTGCTTTTGCAAAGCTGTACCAAAACAATATGCTAGTAACTGAAATTGCCGGTCTCCTACACAGAGTTTTATTCGTGCAAGAAAAAAAAAAGGGCAACGCTGTCACTGATCGATCACACAAATTTTTTCACCGATCTGCTTGACCTCTTCAGAAAGAGTTTGCACTGTCGCGAGCACAAGCCCGTGCCATCGTCGCTGCAAGGCACCAACCCTCGAGGATTGCAACCAAGAGGAGCGTGGCAAACTGATGTAACTGAGTTTCCCACCTTTGGTCCACTGCGCCATATCCACGTCACCGTGGACACTTGCAGCAGAGCTGTATGGGTGACACCAGCGCCTTCTACCGCCTTCCGATGTGTAAAACAACATTGGCTTTCAGCATTTGCTGCCCTTGGCTTACCACAAGTCATCAAAACAGACAATGCTCCTGCATACACAGGAACAGCATGTGCTGCATTTGTAGCGGATTGGGGAATTGAACATAGAAAAGGTGTTCCGTACAACAGCACGGGTCAGGCTATTGTTGAACGGTGCCATCAAGATGTAAAGCGACTCGCTGCCATTTTGAAAAAAGAGGGGGAGATGTCCCCCAACGCGCGAACTGAAAGGCGAAGGCAGAGGCAATCCAGGAGTTCCCAAAGACTCGGACCTCTCTGCAGAAGAATAGAAGAAGTGCTAAATCTTCCAAAGAACATATTAGACGACTCTGATCTAGACGAGATAGATTTTGCCTTTATCCGTAGTTTAATACGCACGCGCAAAGTTGCAAAATTATACCCGGTAACGCACTGTAGGTGTAGATGTAGAAGGTTACAGGTTATAACTATAGAGTGTGGAGGTTGTAGTCGCATATGTCATGAATCGCAACGTGACACAGTGCAAGGCTGTGCAGATTGTAGACGCGCTTTAGATATTAACCCATACCAGGCGCTTGCTGCTTGGCTTAGAATAGAGAACGCTTCATGACAAAGGTTAACTGCGTTGTTTGAGAGTGCAGAAGAAGCTATATTAGCACACGCAGCTTTTAGGTTACAAAAACTACTGACTGTTGTAGAAGTAGCACAAAAGACACAAGTGATGGGTACCAGATATCAGAAGCAGTGTAGACATCATGACAAGGATGGAGGAGTTTATTGGTAAGACAATACCTATAGTAACAGGAATCTTAGTGTGGTGCCAAATGACCTACGGAATCAACTCCATCAGCCCGAGAGACAACATTTGGGTAACCATTGCCAACAAAACAAACCAGTCATCAATTTGCCTAGCCCTGGGTGGTATTGGAAACCCATTCCGTACCTGTCTCATAGGAGTACCAACATGGAAAGTGGCAGCCTTTAGAGGGCTAGTAAACACCACTAACCTAACATATAGCAACTTCAATACCACAACAATCTATAGAGCGACCCCTCAACAGTATGACGGAGCAGTACAATGCCGGCTTATTCATGCACTTAATGCTTCCCTCCAGTCTGATCCAGAAGAATTAGACCTGCTTGGTAGCATGCATGCAAACACTACCGCTGGGAAAATAGGAGGATGGTTTTCATTTTTGCCATTAGACCCAAACAACTTGAATAAAAACAGGAAACTATGGGCAACCTTAGATTCTAATCTTGACAGCGTATCGGTAATTCGCTTTCTATACTCGAGCTGCAATGGCAGCAACATTACTGAACCTCGAAGGTTGCCCGAAAGAATTTTCTTAATTTGTAGAGACAGGGCATGGAATGGCATTCCAAAACAACCAGAAGGAAGTCCTTGTTATTTAGGCCAACTAGCCTTATTCCATCCCAATATATCCCTATTAAGAGAATGGAGTGAAAATCACACCAGGAGAAAAAGAAGCCTACATGATCTAGACTGTAGCAGTGTAGGCAATCCCACGTTTTGGAGTGAATTTGGACGAGTAGCTGCCTCCACACTTTTCCCAGGGTTAGCAGCAGCAAAAGCGCTCACCTTAGCAAAACAACTAGGTTGCTGGGCTCGTGACGAGATAAACTTAACATCCAGCATTCTAGATGAATTAACGAAAGATGTAGAAAGTGTCAATCATGCAGTATTGCAAAACAGAGCAGCGATTGACTATTTGCTTTTAGCCCATGGGCATGGTTGCGAAGAGATCGAAGGAATGTGTTGTATGAATTTAACAGGTCCAGGAGAGTCAGTGCATAGAAAACTTAAACAACTAAAGGACAAACTACATGCCTTGAAAGAGGTAGATGGCATCGATGGATGGTTGACTTCCTGGGGAATAGATGGTTGGATGAGAGATCTCATCAAAACGTGCTTGGGGCCTCTTTTGTTGTTAGGCTTTCTCTTGCTTTTTGGACCATGCTTAATGCAATGTATGACCCAACGCTTGTCAGCTATAGCGCACGCCGTTTTTGAAAAAAGAGGGGGAGATGTTGCAGCCCAAGTGTTAACAGTAAGGAATGTGTATCAGCGAATATAAAAAGAACACTGTCCTTGAGATAAGAAGGTAGGTTGAAGCTGTGAAAAACACACTGTCCCTGGGAAAAACAAGAAGGATGAAACTATGAAAAACAAGATTCTGAGCAAAACATACTAACTGCAAAAATAGTAAAATATTGTAACAAACGTAGAAATCTCTATCCAATCACAGTGTGTATCATACTCGTGCTTGTCGCGTGAACAGTAGTGCTAGACCAATTAGCTTGCTAAGTACAGCGCATGAAAGCGTGCACAGAACCGAGCTATGCTATAAAAAGAGCAGTATCACAGAATAAAGCTGAAGCCTTTTTACTCATCATATTGATGCGTCTTGCTTCCCCGTCTTCGGCCGCAACAGTTTAAGTTATTCAATATCTTTTTATATTATTAGAAATCCCTAGGGTATAAATTTTGCTACTCATGCGCCAGCTCCTATTGTCAGTTTGTATTTTCTCAGCTTGGCTGTTCTCAAGATTTATTGGCAATAACATTTGGATATATACTCCATCAAAATGGTGTATAAATACATATTGCATTAAATAAAACTAAGGATCTTTGATCATACATGCTCTGTACCATAAAACGGTCACATACAGGTCTCATTAAAGGTGCCATTAAACTGATGTCACTTCAAAAGGCTTTTTCTGTGAAAACGCTACCTATTTGCAAAAACGGGCAACAATCATTTTTACCAGCATCAGAATAGCATCTGAAGACACTACGGATGAAGTGAAGAGCTCTGAACAGAGCAGGGGAACAGCAGCTTCCTTTAATGCCTGCAGCATGGATGCCATAAAAACATTTCAAGATCCTGCTACTGAATTCTGGCAAAGGCTTTGCTCTTGAATACTTTTATAATAGTTTGCACATTGTCTAGGAAAAGTCAGTCATGCAGTTTTAAGTTACTGAGGAGAAAAATGCTTGCTGGTGTTAAGTGGTTTAAGTGTATTTTTTTATTTATTTTTATTTTTAAGCATAACCTCTCCCACTCAGCAGCTATGCATCACATTCTAATTTAATTCTAAATTATTAGTGGTGATGTTTTACACAGCAGAAAGTTGAAAGGTAGCTGCGTTGTGAAACCCTTTCCAAATACCTTTACTTCACAAACTGAAGCAACAGTAATTTAACTGTCTAGAAAGCTTTCGTGATTAAAGCATTGTCAGCATGAAGATTTCTCCTTTCCCCTAATACCTTGGATTACTCATCTGGATTTAGAATTTTAGTATAATATAATGTATATACCTTTTATACAAGAGATTATCCACCAATAATACAAAAATAATCCTAGATTACATAAGAATTTACCAGTGAATCCTCAGAGTGATTAATATGTTCTTTCAAACAGTTGTCATTTCAGTACGTAAAACATACTACTTTCACACATGCAAGCTGTAGTTGTAGGTTCTCCAACTAGCTGTAAACTTGATTGAAAGTGATGTGGAAAGAGCAGACATCTAACTTGTTTAGCCTGTCTTTATAAATTATAACATACTACTTTCATTGTTGAATAAATTATTAAAAAAAAACCACTAAGAAAGACCAAGAGGAAATCTTTTTAATATGGCCAAAAGGTCACACTTCCTAGTACAGGAAAGAAACAGTGCCAAATTACAGAAATAACTTCTTTTTTTTTTTTTTTAATTTAAAATACAGAGTACAGAGGAAGACTTTAAAAACAGTAGCTACAGAAACATTAAACTTAATGAGTAACTTAAAGATCAAAGGATGGTAACATTCAAATCACAAAGCTCTTCATGACTTTCATCTCTGCAATAAAGCTGCTATACACTGACTTAGAGCTATACTGGTTTTTAGTAGCATCCTTTTACCAACACCCACCATCCAATAAAAATCCTACTGGCAGCAACAGACAGGGAAAACAGACATACAGTTCATTAAAGAAGCATGTGGACACAGTCTGACTATTTTTAAACTGCAACTTCTTATGCTAATAACTTTTTTGTGTCAATATTTTGTAGATAAAGTGGTGAGGATCAAATTTGAAGGAGAAATTTAAGTAGTTGGGAAACATCAAATAATAAATACCATTAAAATCACTGGGTTCAACATCTCAAGAGTTAAATTAGAGTCAGAGTATTTGGCAGAATTCAAAGCAGAACTATTCACAGATGAAGTACACCTGGTGAACATGTTTGCCAGTGTCAAGCCAAAAGACACTTGGAAACTATTCAGTGTTGAGTATTTCTAAATACACAGTGTACTACTGTACAGTCAACAAAATTATTTTGATACTACCATGATTCTACTTCTGTGTTAAAAAAATGAGTCACTTTTTTACAAGGATAATACTAGATTCAGCTTCTCCCATTCGAAAAGGAACATTGCACAGATTCTCTTAGTATTTCTATGTCTGTACCCCAAAAAAAACTTAAATCATGGCTTTGGTAGTATTCATGTAAGTATGTGTGAATACATACTAGAAGTAGATTTTCACCAGTTCATTTACTGTAATACTCAGAAGGGACCAATGTGATCATGTCACAAGAACCTCTCCCATTAAAAGCCACGTCAAGCCACT
This sequence comes from Tauraco erythrolophus, assembly GCF_009769465.1. Classification (NCBI taxonomy): domain Eukaryota; kingdom Metazoa; phylum Chordata; class Aves; order Musophagiformes; family Musophagidae; genus Tauraco; species Tauraco erythrolophus. The sequence continues at coordinate 16,911,110 of NC_141473.1, read as the reverse complement.
AACTTCTTGTTGAGCTTTTACAATATCCAGTCTTTAAATTAAGAAGGAATGAAGTATCCATCACAGTTCCTATGTCTTCCAAAGGTTAATTACTCTCACTTAGATTTCCACTGACATTCTTATTCTCAATGCATTTGGTTTGTGCTCTTGATGACTGTATCTCATTATTTTCAAATTAAATTATCTTTGATATCAGACATCTTTTTTCTGTGTACACACCTATGGGACACGTTCAAATAACCTCTTAAACAAGTAAAAGCGATTTATGAGAAGACATTTAAGGATACAGTACATACTTTCTAGTTCTTAAAGCAGCCTTGAAATTTTAAAATATATTTATATCATCAACTTTTTCTCAGTAGCAGCAAGCAAAAAGTAATACTCGCTCCTTAATTCTGCTTTTTATTCCCTGCTTTTGGATGCAAGACAATATTATCAGTGCACTTTTAGTAATATCACACCAGGAACAGATGTTTAACTGATTATGCACCATTATAATTAACTGCTTTTCAGTGACAAAATTTTGGAACTGTTTTCTGGAACATGCAAGTGCAAACTACTTTCTTTGTTCTGGATACATGACAACGTCCTTGGCCATGTTAAAAATGAATGCTGATCTATCGAGTCCAGCTCGCCAAGTGATCCTGGTTACTCTACAGAACCGCCCCAGTCTGTAATCATTCCTCCCAACTCTGTCTTCTGAGAACTTTTTATATTCCATTTGGATCATGAATAAACATACAGAACAGCAACAAACTCCCAGGAGCAGGTCAGATAGAAGCCTATTTAGCTCACTGTCCTATCGTTGACAGTAGTCAAGAGAAGATACACAAATATAAAAACTACAGCAAGAAGCTCTTCAGCCAACCCATGTGAGCCATGAAGAATTACTTTTTATTTCCTACGAAACTCCAATCCAATAATTTGTTGCCTCCTCAGTCTTATGCTATGGAAAAGAGTGAATAACCTTCCCTATTCACTTTTAACATACCATAGAGGCTATTAAGATAAGACTCCCTCAGCTATTCATCATTCCTCGCACACAAGCTTTTTCAGAACTCTGCACATCTCTGTACCTTTTCCTGTTCTGTTAGGCCCTTTTTGGCATGCAAGATCCAGAACTGTACACAGTGTCCAAGATGAAGATGCACCACTGTGCGCTTACACAGTGGGAACAAGATGTTTTGTTCTGTTACTCATGTTGATCGCTGCTGAGCTATCATTTTCATGGGCTGCATCATTCCTCCAGAGTATCACTCCTAAAGATAACAAGTGTTTAGTTCAGAGTCAACCAACACGTAAGTAAATTTAAAATGGTCCACACACCCTTTTTCACTTAGCATTTAACAATACTGAATTATATCTTGATTTTAAAGGAGTCGTCTTATCACAGAAAAGTAGAGGAGGAAAAGACTACGACAGCTAATAGAGCATTTATAAGTCCAAGACATCAATTCATACTTTCATCCCTGCCCCTCATCCATTATTCTTTTAAGCACTGGCAAAGCAACCTCAGTAAAATGTTACTTGCGTGGTGATCAGCACGTTTTTTTCTGCAGAATAGCCTCTATTACAATATAGTGTAAAACCAGACAAAAAATACTATTTGAAGCTAACACTTGCAAGTCCAAAGCGAGCAGCCACTTTCCTATAACCACACTCATTCTGGGCTGGGGAGCCCATCAGTGAGGACAAGTCCCACAGTCCCTCTGCAGCTGCAGGATGGCCGTTGACTCTAACTCACCGTCAGCAACGGACACGTTTGTCCAGACATGTAGAAAATGCTCAGCAGAGCAGATCTGTCTCTGACAACTGGGCAGGATCTCCTCTGCAAGGTCTGTAAATCTTCAAAGTATTCACACAGATCAATACTGGGAAGAAGTGATCTGAATTTTAAGCATTTCACCCTGTTGTAAAAAGTATCAATCCAGCTGATGGGGTGTAGGTACCTTATAACTCTGTTTCTAACCATCTCCCCTTCTAGGAGGCAGACATTAGGCACCTCGAGCAGTCAACAGTGGTAAAGGCTTTCCCACTAAAGGCTCAGGGACAGGACTATCCTGCTGCTCAGTTCTTGGAAGGTGGCTCCCATAATTTACAGGGTAAAACACAAACAAACAAACCTCACAACCCCAGAAACACTCCAAATCCCCACATTAAAAAGCAGTAGTAAGGCAAGAAATCAGGAAAATGGTGCAGAACAAAGTGACAACTAAAAGGAGAAAGCAGAGCAGCCACCCCTAAGCCCAGAGACAGGGATGAAACACAGGTTTTGTGTCCAGTCTACATAAATCAATAGATGTTCGGAGAGCACCAGCCTCATGCATATCCACCAGAGATAATGTGGAGAGACAATCTCGAGGAGGAAGCGTTACAACAAGACTTCTAGATCAGCTAAAAAGAGTAATCCAGTTTAAAATAACATTGTCAATATGTTTAGCTTTGTTTCCCCCCAATCAAAAAATTCAAGCTCAAAATGTGAATTTTTCTGCTTCTAGTCCCTTTCAACCATTTCCTCCCAGTCTCAGATGAATAGTGGTGACCCATACTCAATAAGTATCAAAATCTACTAAACTATTATTAGCACGTTGTAAAGCTTAGAAGCGTGAACTAAAGAATACACAGACAAAACTGAAGCTTAACTCAAGCAAAGTGGCTATCAGCAGAACCTTGCTGTTCTGAACAAGTACACTGGCAGCATCAATACCAATCAAAATTATTTTTAACAGATAAAAAAAGAATAATAAAAAGGACCGATCAACCAGCACTCTCTACCTTTTAAAGCCATTTACCTCCCAAAAAATCTTTTTTCACTGGCATGCTGTTAAGGCAATTTAATAGTTTTTTCTGTCAGTCACACCTTCTCCCTCTCTCCTTTCCATAGTGCCAATAACTAAACAAAGCACGAAATATTGGCCTCAACACACAAGGAAAATTGAAGATGCACTTATTGTTCAGGAATATAGAGGGAAGCAGAAAAATCTATCAATCTGCCACAAGAAAACTAGGCCAACCAATGAGAAAGCTGACTTTAAGCTTTTATTCATTTGTCATTAATTCAAAACATTAAGAGCAGGACGAGAGTTTCTTTTTTTTCCCCTGGACGACCAACGCATTTCCCCAAGGACTGAGTGAAATGTAATGACTTTGGTTATAAAAAAAGTTTTATCACTGCTCTCTTTTCACAAATTAAACACAATGCTGATTACATACAAGAAAGCATACTATTAATAGTATATATTAATTTTACTTCTTGAAATTTCATCACTCCCTCACCTTTCAGCTTACTGACTAATGATAACAAGAGAAAAGCACAGTGTCAAGCTTCCCCTTTACAGACAGAATGTGGTCCATTTTCCTGAATTTGATAACCACGTTAGCTCTGGATGAAACAAATTAGAAAGAGTTTTAAACTCTTGAAACTCAGAAATAAACAAAAGGAGGATGTTCCTTGCCAGCACACTGTTGAGCTGTGATACTTCTTGCCCCCGGATGCTCCAAATGCAGGGAGTTGGCACGGGTTCTCGAGTCGGGGGCTGTACCAGGCTGCGGAAGAACAATCCATTTTGTTAAATTAAATGCACAGGAACTACAACTCTCAGTTAGGATGGAGAGTAGATGATCCTTGTGGGAAATATCACAGTGCTACTCTACCCTAGGCAAATGCTCTTAAACACTTAAACTGGAGACACGCTACTGGGCTACACCGTGACTGTTTGGTCTTGTCCAGGACAGCCACTTGTATTTTTACTGATGGTCCAAACTGCAGAAAATGAAAAGCTTTGTAACTATAAACATTTTAAAAATTCATGTATCATATTTTTACAGATTCTAAAACAATATTAAAAACTGAAAATTCATACAAAACAGCAAAGCAGTAAGTAAAAACAGATAGGGAACCCAGCTGCCCCAGTTTTCCAGCCTAAAGCTTCTTCCAAAGCTTTATTAGCTATTCCAATTCCAAAAAAGAAACACCAACCAACCGAAAAGGCTTATAGAAAAACTAATCATATGGAACCACTGGCTCAACATACAATTCAATACCACCATTTTGACAGCTACTTTCAGAGGAAAAAAAAAAAACAAAAACACACCAAACACGAAAAAACACCAAAAAAAACCCCACTTGACTTCAGTGCTATTTAATAAATTATTACTTGAGGGATTTTATTTGTTTAAAACAATCACTCTGCTTCAGCTAAAGCAGTACTCTGGAAAGCTAGCATTAAAAAATTATTTGCTCTAATCTATTCCAAACTGGGGCTTGGCATCTAACCCCTCTTCATTACCAAATAGCTTGGTAACCAAGTATTCCATTTGTAAAGTAGCCATAATGATACCAAATAGTTGACCTGAGATCTTCAAAGGTACCTACAGAAAATAAAAAGTATTTAGTTACAGGGAAGTTCAAGCAACCAACTCCCTTAGACTTACTAACAATACATGAAAAAATATGAGGATGTTTTCATTTAAAGCCATTTTGTGCAGTTACCAATACTGCTGTATTATTTATTTAAAAAAAAATTTTCGTCTTAGTCAGCAAGTTACTGTTTAACTGTGTAAAATTGTTACAAAGACCAGTTTATGGACCAATTCACTAATGGAATAGTTATTAAATATAGGCATAAATTAATAAATAAAAATTGTTTCAGAAAGAATAGTTTATTAGAAACAGGTTTATAATGATAATCAATAAGCATGAAGTACCTTAAAGTGGTAACTTCATTTGCTGTAAATGCAGAAGATTAGATTAGAATTTATTACATTTGTTTAGCTCTTATGGTTATTTTTTGCTTCATCAATCTATATTGTTGACTCTTTATATTGTTATTTATAACATGCAATTGTGCAGAACGTGGAGTGAATTATGAATAGTACAACAATAAATGACCATTAATGTTGGTTTTTTCCCCACATTTTAAGTGTTTTGAATTTCATTATTCATCCTTTTGTTATAAAAGTAAAGGGAAAGACAAAGAAAACTGTTAGAAAAGTTATTTTCTCTTTTTCTGCAAATCTCTTTGTTTCTTTTTCTGTTTAAACTAAAGATATTAGTGCTAGAATATCTGCTATAGCTCCATGAGGACTAGTACATATATAAATGTGCCAGGCAAGTCTTTATTTAACATGAGCTGCAGCTGGCATTAATTTAATACACATGTTAAATCATACAATTAGATAGGTACCAAACATCTATGATTGACATCATGTCATTTTCTGATGTTCATATGTCAGATGTTGTCCTCCTCTGCTCTTCCTCAGGTATACTTAGGGTCCACAAAAAACAAATCCTCAAATCCTACATTCTTGATGTGACTTTATTCACACTGTTGCTAAAGAAAGGAAAGGAAAGCATGACCATCAGAAAGAAAACCAGCTTTAAATATGGTTTCCTGCTTGCACTGGGTGGACCTACATTCTTACCCAAAGTCTCACAACATTAAAGGAACAAAGTATGCAACTGCCCTCCACAAGACTCCTATATGATATAACCAAGGGAAAGGGCAGATTACCTTTCTGAGAGTTTGTTGTTACTAAACATGGAGGAAAAACTCCCCATAAAGAAACTAACTACAGATATTATTCTCACATGCACCAGTAGTTTAACAGCTACCTGAATATCTGGTGTCGTAACTCCCACAGCTTCACTCTGTTTTCTGAGCACCGTGTAATCCTAATTCCTTTAAACAATCACAATACCGTACTTTGAAGAGTTACCTGAAGCATAATACAACAAAATTTTACCCTTCTCCCTCTAGAGATAATTATCTTGCCATAGATGAGATGATGTATGACTCCATCAGGGACTCTAATAATAAATAAGTTGAACGATGAAAATGTTGGTACAATACGATTCACAAAATGTGTGCCCAACACAAAAGCCTTATAATGATGACATTCATTACTTACCGAGGGAATAACATTGTTTTCTTCCAATGGAAAGCATGCTTTATTTTGTGCATTTTGACTATTTCCTTTCCTGCATCCCATACGTAGAACGGATGGAAAACTGTGGCTTTTGCAAAATTAGTATGGATTTGTCAACTGCTACAGCCAGAGCTGAGAACAGTTCATTAACTTGATCTAATTTAAGATAGAGCTATATGATAAACCTAAAATGTGAATAATACTAGCTATAACACAGGGGAAAGGAATGCAGTCCCTTAAGCTTAGATTTGCCTACATATTGAAAAGTTTAGTTTTCTGGCTCAGGAACTGCAATGAGAATAACAGCTCACATTAAGATTTCATCTTTATCGCTATAATTATTTGCATTATACACATTTTGCAGTTTTGGAAGGATGGTTGCAATACTGTTTGAATCTTGTCACAAAAACATAGAGAAAACTGGAACCTCTCCCCTTCTAAACAATACACAATTCCGGAGGTGGAAAACAAATCTGTTCATTGTGACTATTCCCTCTGATCATCAGCAATGTGCTTGGTGGGCCAGTATAAAATTAGTGCTTGACATAACCACATTCAGACTCCACTGGCTGCAGTTTTAGTGATAAGCTCTGTAAGGAGGCAGAGCTAGGGATTGAAATGTTTTTCTTGTTTGAAAGTTGTGTAATAGGATCAACTCCATCTGCCTGGCCCCAATTCCAGGCACCGCTGAACTCCAGAACTTAATTCAGATCTCTCTGAGGACCCATATCCTCACTCATTTCAGTTCCACTCAGTAAGTTCAGAAGAGAAGGATAAAATGAGTCAAGGATCAAAGGTGATGAGCGAAGACGTAATGGAGTGTTTTAGAAAAGGAGTAGGAACTGGAAAGTCATGTAAGACTAAATAAGTGGTGGAGACTGAGCTGGAAGCAGAGGCGGCAGCACACAGCAGTGAAAGTGCAGACTGGCAGAGAAATGGAGCTTATCAGAGAACCAAGAGCAGAGCTGATAAGGAGGGAGTAAAAAAAAAAAAAAACAGGTGTGTAATACATACAAGGAGTAAACAAAAATAAGGTGCGGACAGAAGGAAAAAATGTGGAGAGGTATCAATGTAATAATAAAAGGAAAGTGCAGCATTAAAAGGTTCTGGGAATAACAGTAGATGTTTCCATGCACAGAGGATGGCCCATGGAAGACAAAGAGAATTAAGCATTTCTTCTAGCATGCAAAGTTCCCCTGATAGGACACAGGTTAATATGTAAAAATTCAAGTGCTGGTAAATTTGATTCCTCAAAATTGGTAGTAACTTTTCTTTTTCTTCTCTCTCTTTGTTAAATGCTGGTAAGTTTCCTGTTGCACCAGGTTGTTAGGATATTCCATTAGAAATGGACACTTTCCTAGCATTTCAGTGTACTTACTCCAAAATTTCTATTAAACCTACTGTATTAATAAAGTTGCTCACAAACAGGTTATGCTCTTCTTCCACCCCTCTGCTCTCAAAGAAACTGATACCATGCACACTAATTCGTAATGCAGATATCAAAATAACTGTTGCCAGGGAACTACTAATATATAGTAGTGTCAAGTCTTCCGTTCATTAAATCTATACTTTTCTTCAAATTTTCCAGGTCTGATTTGGTTAATACCAGTTTTAACCTTATTTTCCATTCTATGATGTAATTTGTTCTTTTCTCAAGTTATCGTACACATAAAACCCTTAACCCTCCCAATTTATACTTTTGTCTATAAAACATGCACTCTCTGGGACAGTCTACCCCATAACATAAAGAGAAGGGTTTTATGGGGAGACGCTGTCTTGATTGCTAATAGAAGGAAGAAATCACAGTAATTCTTCAATAAACAAGGAGAAACATAAATGTCCATAATTTCGAATTTGGAGGCCTTGACTTATCAGGTTACTCAAAAACCATAATGATACCTTAATGCATGCCAGTGCCTTTATACCTTCATGGGTTTTGATGAATAGCCATTTCAAAAGACAGTCACTTACCAAAGGAAAGCTTAAAATATAAGTTTAAAAGAATTTGCTTCTTATGCTTAGCTATCAGTAAATCTAAATTCTATACTATCTAGGAATAAATCTCAGGTTTTTGCAAAGATTTATAGGTCTATGAGCATAATACCCATAGACTACTGTGTGCTTACTTTATTGGCAGAACAGTTTATACATTTGACATACTGCTGTTCAGATAAGATTATACCCAACTAAGTACAGAAAAGAAACTGTCAACAAGTCTGTAGGTCTGTAATTGAAAAAGCAGAATTTTCATACGACTAACCGTGCCTTCAGGGTACTCCCAAATCAGTCCCAGGCATGAAAACACAGTTGGAACTGATTTTAAGAGAAGGGTGAAGAATGGCACATTGCCACAAAAATAGGAACGAAGCCTGAACTGTGTTCCCTGTATTACGCAATTGCCAAAGTAGATGGAAAAAAAAAAAAGTTAATATTATAAATAACACAGTTTTTAGCCAAGTTGTATTTGGGAATTCTAGAACTAGACAGTGAGCTTGCGATTGATCAGAGTGAATCACAGTTGATTAAAGAAGAACATAGCCAACCTTTTCATGGTCTGAACGCTTCAGTGCTGTGAGGGTTTGGATAGTCTATGAGGAAGATGGAAAAGGAGGAAGCTTAGAAATCAATTGGCAAATTTTCCTCAGAAATCAAAGTCAAATAGCACAAACAGCGATTCTTGAAAATATGCACAAATATTATTAAGTAGAGAAAAAACAAGCTGGCACAAAGCTCTGACTCTCAGATATGCACGAAGGAAGTGCGTAAGCTTCACATACATGAATGTATGTTTCCTCCTGGTTGTTAGAGCAGAACTTCTGCCTCAGTAAGGATGCTCTGCCCTTTGACTTTCAGATTTATGCCAGCTCTGTATCATAAAAAACAGGAGAAAAGACAGTAGTAAGGAAAGTAGAGATGGATCATCTGGAACAAGTTTGGATCCAACAGCTGCAAAATCTGTAATGACAGAGGGTCCCATATAGAGAGAAACTTCACACATGAAAGCAGTGTTATTCTGGCTACTTCGGCCCCAAAATTTTCTGGGTCTGTGGTAATGGCAAAGAAATAAATGGGCTTCCAGAGTCACAGGGGTTAATATGACCCTATTGCTGTACTGCGTCAGACAATTAAGTAAGATTTGTGATTTAAAACCTCTTAAGATGCAGAAAAAGGATAATGTATTTAGAGTTTCATTTTAATAACATTCTTCAGACCCTTTCCTTCTGGCTATTCAGACCCGTTACAAGGAAGTCTTTTCCCCTTCTTCATCTCTCTCTCCCCATCACTCCATCACTTCCCTCTCTTCACCTCACCTCACATCTTATAATGCTGTCAGGATATTTAGAAGGCGACAAGGAAAGAAAAATGTATTTTGAGACAACATTTCAGTATGTCTTCTCAAACAAAAACAAGAGCTACATTTTCAAATCTTTAAAGAACAGTCCATTTTAAGGGCTGACAGTACTTTAGTCCCAAGGGGCAGCAACTCATGCAGCTTCCTATAAAGGGAAATTCCACATACATAAATCACCTTCTCTGTGGCCACTACCTCACTGCAACAGATGAGAATATCAACACTTGAGAAGCAAATTTCTGTGGTGTGTATCTTCTGATAGTTAAAATTAAATAAGCCATTTGAATACTAGGCCAACTTACAAAACAAACAAACAAACCAAAAAATCCACACCAAGAAAAAGGAGCCAGTGACATATACTAAATTTCTTCCTGCTTAAGGCAAACAAGGTCAGTAGCTAGCCAGCTGACAAATTATACCATATCATAAAACCCCAACTTCATTGAGGACTTCTCAATAGGTATCACATATACACTTAAATGATAAAACTCCCTTCCCACATGCATTGCTATCCTTCTGTCCATCCTCACTAGTTTATTTTTACCTCTGGAATGAAACTAAGTGTAAGACCACAATACTGGAAGTTTCCCTGTATGCAGCAAAAAGAGGGCTTGGTTTCTACATGAAATTACCAAATTAATGAACTATTCAACATTCAACTAGTGTAAAATAATTTTATCTGATTCCAAAAATTCTCATCCCCTTCTCTTGCACAAACTGCATTCCTCAAAAAAAAGTTACATTGAGAACATAAAAAAAGTTACATTGAAAAAGCAGCAAGAAGACACATGGCACTGTTCCACCTTATGACATTCACAGATTAGTAAGAATAAATAGGGAGACAAATCTGAATATGATTTATGTAACTTTAAATTAATCTGGTAACTATAAAAGCAATCTTTCTTGTATTTTGGACATTATTTGCAAAGAAAGTCCTATTTGCTGTAACAGAAATGTTTCACCCTCCACTCATGTCAAAACTTCCACTAATGCCAATTCATCTGTTTCGTCAAATGAAAGTCATAATTTGAAAGTGGTCATAGGACTTCCTGGTATTGACAAGTAAACAAGAGAATTCAGGTGTAGATATTCCCTCTTTAGAAATAACATAAAGAAAACCCAAGTATTTTCTATTGTGGTACTTCATGGCCACTCTAGCTGAATCTATATCATAAACTATCAAGGAAGATTAGACAAATATCTGAAGACTTTTCATCTCTAGTGTTTTTCTCTTCTCTTTATACTGCTCTCCCCAACCATCTGTCCCCGACCTTCCAAGTCTTATGTGTATTTTATGCCAGTTTGTTTTATGTTAGGAGTTTCTTTCACAACAAACTGGCTTTTTTTTTTTTTTAAAGAGTTTTGGAGAAAGCGTGTATAAATATGCATACACATATAAATAATGGAGCAGGAAACCTGGTGGGTTTTTTTTTTTTCTTTCTGCCACTTTGAGTGAACACATGAAGCTAACCCAAGTCAAAATGTGTGTGAAAACCTTTATAATGAGAATTAGCCTACCTTTTTAACAACTGTTAGGTACGAATTAGCAATATCGCGTGAAATCTCACACCAATAAAGATGAGTAGTTTTATCTCTCTGTCTTAAAACTCATGATAATATTTCTCGTTCACTCTTTCCTCAATTCTTGCTTTGTTTGCTTTGTCCAGCTTAAACTCTAAGCTCTTTGGGACATAAAGAACATTTTTGTGATCTCTTTTTACAGCAAGATGCTTATATTAAATAAACCATATTAATATATCCTAAACTGACTGTAGGAGTGTAAAAGACTAGACTGGACATGAAACAAATACAGTAATATAATAACTTTGAATAAATTCCAGTAGACATAACATAAATGAATGTGACATAAAAGTAATTTTGGGACAGAGAAAAGCAGGGCAATGCTGCTTTCGGAAGATCAGTTAATGTTTGTGAAGTGCTTTGAAGATGAAAGCCCCTACATACATATTATGCCTATGGATTACCACTGGAGTCATGTAGCCTCACTCTGAAATTGAGAATCTGAGGAATTTGAGACAACCTCCGATTCAAAGTCAAAAGAAATGCATAGATATGAAAATACAGAGATTCCTATATGATACAGAATTGCTATGAGCCATACACTACCTTAACTTTTCTTCATTTCTACCACGACAGTTAAAACAGAAGACTTCCATAGAAGTATCTGTGGGTAAAATTTGTAAGAATAACAACTTTCGATATAAATGTTGGACTTCCTTCTGAATTAAGAGAGAGGGAAAAAAAATAGTGAAGCCACTATCAGAAACTGATGGTAGTTGTAACTTCAAAGTATGTTCTGCCCAGTGATATCTAGACATGTAATGAACTGAGAACTTCTAAGACTAAAAGCATAAACTTTTTGACACCACTTGACAGGAAAAAAAAAAGAAGTACAGATAGTAAGTAACCTTCTGATATACTGTCCAGTTTACATGGAATAACTCAGAAGAGAATCTAATCTGCTAATCCCTGAAATTTCAAATTGCAGGCTTTCCGCACTGCAAAAAGTGGCAAAAGAATTTTTACTGTCATATTCCATATAGCCCAAATTTCAGCAAGTCAGTCAAAAGTTTAACAACTAAAATTTCCATTAGCACAGAAGAGAAAGAAAACTGCAAATAATCTTTTCCTCTAGAGTTACACTTCAACAACCTAATCACACAATTTACAAAAAAAAAAAAAAAGGAAAATAATGATTCAATGTAAGAATTCCCAATTATTCAGCCATAAAGTCTAAACTGAGAAAATTGTATTCTCCTGAAGGGATACGACTCCTCTTTGTTGTATCTACGCTTCCACACCAACCAAGAGCAAAGTGGGGAGAGCGGATCCCCTAATTTAGTGATTCAATAGCTTTACTCTTCATGGAAGAGCAACTCCCTTACTCCACCCCTGCCTAATATACAAGGCACAGAAATACATGCTGCAAATCAATAAGGGCTAGAATTCCTTTTAACAAAATACATGCAAATACTTTGTGAACCTACAGCTAAGTTTTTTCTTTTGATCTGCACTAAGCACTCGAAGCTCATTTCCAAAGTAGTAAAATACTAAATGAAGACAGGGAAACAGAGCCCAAAACAAGGAGATTTTGTTGGTTTTGGTGTTTAAAATGAAACAAGAGGAGAGGACAGTTGCTTTATCAGGTTATATTTTGATTTTATTTCTAGTGTGATTGTTTGTTATTGGGAGCATTCAGACCGTACTGAACAGCTCTAGTGTTCACATGATTTCAAACGAACTATGGAAACTTCCCCACCTTGTAAGCTGGAAATAACTGGTCCAAAACTGTCAAGAATAAGCATTTCTTCACTGACTTCACACTAGTTTGTAGTCACTGTGTGTGACTGTGTCAGTATTTTAAGTGGCAATTCTTTTAGCACACACATGCCATGAAGAGCCTATATCATCAAACTCAGCCAAGGTGAAAAAAAATATTAAACTAACAAATCATAACTTCTTAAATTTGCTGATAAGTAACATTACCTAGCATGTATATGGTCTTACACATCCACAACTTCATCCCTTTATGGCTTAAGAGATACGGCAGAGGTAATTCCTGTCATCTTTGCAGAACAGTTAAGAGAGTTTTGATTTTCCCCTCCAAAAGAAAGTAGCACTAGAGAAGCAGCTTCTCTATATAGCAAATATATATATATTAGAAGATTACTTAATCTGGCCCCCAAAAAAACAAACTGTTTGTTACATTGTTTTATTGAAGTGTTACTGCATCTGAACACACATTCCTTTATTCACCTCTATATTTCTTAATTGTTAAAGCAATCCAAAAGGCTATATTCCATATGTTAAAGCTCTCTTTCTCTCTGTGGGCCCATAAAACTGAATGGAAGCAGGCAGTGTCTACTAGAATATTCTCTTTAAATAAAGCCTTCCATGCAGCTACAAAAACAAATGTAAGAGTGCTAGTATTTGAGCTTTTTATCATTATTTTCTGCAGCTGGCCAAATCTCACAAGTGTAATCTAATCCATCAAAAACAGTTTCTCCTGGAAAAATCTTTGACACATTCAATCAAATTGTCATCTTTATGTTCCAGCTACTGAAAATTATTATGTCCCTAACACAGAATTTGAACTTTTCCCTTTCTATGTTCAAGATTTAGCCTTAAATTTACTCATTGAGAAGAAGAAAAACACCCTGACGAGACAGATATTAAGAGGAAAGGGGTAATTTCAGGTGATACAAGTGAAATACAATAAAAAACAATGGTTTATATGTTTTATGTCAACTAAGGACAGCTAATCAGATCTCAGGTCAACGGCTATTTGTAATTAAGTTTAAAAAAACTAACATGTTATTGCTCTACTAAGTGTGAGCAAATGTTACCTGAAATGCACGTTTAGGGTGACAGCATCAAGTTTGCTTCTGGTGCCTTAAATCATATGTCTAAGTGATCAAATCTTCCCACCGACCACTTCAAATGCAACACCTCCCTCATTCATCTTTTCTCACTTCTGTTTCCAATTCAATTTCTTTTCATTACAGCAAATACATACTTCTGGTGATCTTGTGGTCAGCTGGATTCATCTACTGGTACGTACCTCGTCAAAAGAAAAGTTTCTTAAAAAAAACCCTCTCTAAATCTATGCTTAAGAAGAAAAATATTTGTAGATATGCTGAGCATGAGAGTTTCTACAGATCTTTAAGGAATGGAGGAAAAAAGGTTTCTGCTTGCCCAAGATGCTGACATTTTATACTTTTTGAGCAGTACAAACTATATATCCAGCCATATAAACTACAAAAGTAGCAGTGAATTTATCATCTAGGTCAAAACTTATGTTGACGCAATAACCTTATTGTAAACCAGCCTATTAAAATCCAGCAGGAAGCGTAGTTATTATGTCTATTAACAAGCAAAATTTTCCCAAAAGAATAACCAGTGTACAGCTAATCAGCATCAAGTCACTCACCAGTTATAGCTAACACTGAACTGAAGCGTATGCAGCACATCTGTACACTTATAAGTACAAGCTCCCCAGATGTTATAAATTACTATCTTTATCAGTTGTCTCCTAAAAGTGTTGACTTGAAAGAAAACGCAGTGAACAGTGGAGATGTTCACAGCAGGAATTGTCAACAGAACTAAATTCAACAGTAAAAGATCTGTTGATATGTGCATGATCTAAAGGGTAAATGTCACAGAGCTATTGCTGCTTGGGTCCATTACAGGGACATTACTTTCACCTATACTTGATGACACAGTTACAAAAAGTTCTACTACTTTACTTACAATACATGCCATTTATTCAGGTTTAGCTTAGTGCAACAGGCAACATCATAACCTATTTCCAAGTCACTTGAGGAAAAAGGAGGAAAAAAAAAAAAAAAGCAGAACACCAAACTGTGAGTCACTTTCAATTACCAGACAACTCAGAACAACATTGGAGATTTGGTCGTTTCAAATGGCTGTTTACAAACTCTCGTTAAAAAAGGAAACACCAAATTCCAAACTTTATTTAGAGGAGACGAGAGAGAAGGGGAAAAACAATTAACACAGAACTTCAGAGAGCAGCTTGCCATTACAGATACCGCTCATGTATTGCCCGGAAAGTTCGAGCCCATCCCGTGGCTGGCGGAAAGGTGCACCGGCGAGCTCCATCAGCTCCGCCACCACTGACACTTCCCAAACCACCATAGACGGCAGCGTGCAACTTACATCACAGCAAGCCCAGCTTCCCCAGCTCGACCAAAACGCCAGCAGGAGTTTCCAAACTGACAACACGAAAACCCCAAACTCTCTTGTACTGTTTAAAAGCCGGGCCAGGTTTACTGTCGGCGCGGAGCGGTTCTGCCCGCTCCCGCGGCAGCGGGCACGGCCGCACCGAGGGGTCCCCCCGCGCCCCGGGCTGCGCCTCCCCCAACACACCCCGCTCTCCTTCGGCGCACCCTCCGCCAGCGCCTCCCGCGGGGGGAATCCCGGGGCGGCCGCCACCAGGTGCGCGCTGCCCCGCGGGCCGTACTCACAGGGACACGGTGCGGTTGGGCAGCACGGCGGGCTGCAAAGTTTCCACCAAGTCGCCGCCGCTGCAGACCACTTTGATGCGGAGGGCCGGGCGGCCGGGTCCCTTGGAGCGCTCGGCGGCGCAGAGGCAGCGGTCCACGATGAGGTCGGGGCAGTTCCTGCTGCCCCCGCACAGCCCCAGCACGGCGGCCACCAGGCAGAGGCGGCGGCACAGCCCGCGCATGCTGAGCCAGCGAGCGAGCCGCCAGCTGCCGCGCCCGCCGCTCCGCGCCGCGCATGGCACGCGCCCGCCGCGCCGCGCCGCTCCGCGCCCGCCGCGGTCCCCTCCACGCCTCCTGCGCCCACCCCGCCCCGCCGCGCCTCTCGCTGCGGCCGGCTCCGCTCCGAGGGACCCCCCCCTCCCTCCCTTCCTTCTCCTCCTCCTCCTCCTCCTCCGAGGAGCCGCCGCTCCTTTCCTGCCGCAGCCCGTGCAGCGGCGGCGCTGGGCGGACCCCGCGGCGCGCAACGGGCCCCCTCCTCCTGCCGCCGCCCGCCACCCACCGGGTGCGACCCCCACACACACCGGCAGGGTCCGGGGCCGCCCCCGCGCCCCGCTAGCAGCCGCAGCCCCGGGGAGTTGCCTGCGCGGCTGCTACCTGCGCTGGCCGCGTTGCTTTCCGCCCGCCTTGGGTGTCCGGTAATCGGGGGGAGAACAGACAGATGCGCCAAGGACGAGCTGCAGTGCAAAGCGGGTGCGACCAGCCTAGGCATAGGTTGGAAAATCAGGAGCTGGAAAAATTATACAGGTTGTGAATCTAGTTTTGAAAATAGCCATTTTTGCTACTGCTCTTGAGAAACGTGTGTGTGCTGTTTACACCTATGGTGGGGGGAAAGGAGTTTCAGGCCACGGGCAAAGGTCAGCGTAGACCAAGGGACAGGACGGTCCTCCAGCCAGCTCTGTGCAGACAGGCCGCTGCTGTCAGAGAGAGTCCGTGCAGTTAGCTGACTTCAGGCACCTAGCTAACGCAGTGAACGTGACCTAAATCAAAGGTTTGATCAGTAGTCAAAGGCTGCTTCATCATACAGGTCAACGAGCAGATTTCCTTCTTTTCTAGTTGTGTTTGTGCATTGCTTATGGCACTCGGTGGCTTTGGAGCATTCTCTATAGTATTTCATGATATGGTTAGTAGCTCTTAGGCTAGATTTTCAGCGTCAACTGCAAGCTACTCTGTTGTGGTTTTTTTTTCTGAAAGTGAACAAAAAAACCCAAATTTGTAACGGAGACTTCCACTCCTTTTTCAATGGGCTTTTACAAAAAGAGCATGTTCCTTGCCTTCTCTTGCTCAATGGAGACTCACAATGCACATTTTCACTGCAGGACCTAGGCCAAAGTTAGTAATAGTCTGCCATGGCTGTAAAGCTATTTTAAGTAACTACGAGTTTTTTTTAAAACAATATTGTATTATGGTCCCTTAGGGAAGATTTGTCTTGCACATTTACAATGCCTGTTATCGGTGTGTTCCGATACCTAATTGGAGCCTTTAGGCACTAAGTTTATTAATAAGTGATAGAAAGGTTAGCTCCCTTGTGAAATTCAGGCTAATAGGAACTTTCTCAGGAACAATTTTTTTCTTTACTTACAGTTTTTGATTTAAAGAATCATAAATATTACAACCTCTGTCGTTTTATTTTTAAAAGCAAAGTTGTGTAAGGCTTGCTGGCAGACAGCAAAATGGACTGTGTTACATGAGACCACTCAACATTGTAGTGGTTGCATGCTGTTCTTTGTCATAAAGAAACCCTATGTAGCATTCAAATTTGCAAATGCTTTTTTAGCTTTGAAAAATTCTGTCTCATCCATACTGGTTTTGAAAGCAAAGTGGAGAACACACATTTATTGAGATGTAGCATAGATTTCATTCAGTGTTAAACTTACTGAGAAGAAATTTAATTTTTCAGTTCAACTCAGCTCTAAACACATGCTAACAGAATTTTAACAGTCTTTCTAACTCACTGATCCTGAAAGTTTTTTTTAAAATGTTGTTTTATTAAGGAACAAGAAGGTTACAGTCACATAGAAGCCATCTATCATATTCTACAGTAAAGGTAGAAAAGGTGGTGTTTATAACATTAGAGGTAAAAAATAAGGGGAGATGCCTCTCCATTTCCCAGTATATCTGATCCTCTTTTTTCTCTTGCTTTATTACAAGTAAAGAAACAAAAATCTCTAGTCATCTTCCTCCTCCTTCCCTGCCATCTTCAAATATGAAGTCAAATTTTTACAATGACTGAAAAGCACAGATGATGGTTCCTGCTCTGAGCTCTCACAGTCTAACCAGGTCTAATTGAAAAAGGGACTTGGGCACCTACAGAGTACTGCTTCAGTTGTTACCAGCCAGCACAGCAGAACATTTAGTGTTGGCGGTACTTACCTGTTTCTCCAGACTTGGGAAGATGCAACTTCAACCCACTCATGATATACAAACAACTGAATTTCCTGTGTCTTGGGAAGGTGGTATAATCCCAGATTCCCTTGTAAAATGAGAAGGAAAAACATTGTGGCACTGCAGATTGAAAAGCAGCCAATGTTGCTCTATGTTTGGGTTCCAAAACTGCCAGTTTTAGAAAAACTGTGTGCCTACAGCTTGGGTGCCTTTGGACACTTACACAGCAGATAGCGTACCATAGGGCATGAGCTCCTTAGCTGGGTTTTGGTGCTTGTAAAAAGAGAATTATGAGTTTATAGTGTATATTAAAGTCAAAGATACTTGAAGAATTTGAGTGTCTCTGCTGTTAAGTAGAACTGAGTGAGGATTTTTTGATTTGTAGTTGACCTTGGACCCTTCAATTTCTCCTAACTCTTTAAATCTTGCCTAAGGTTATTGCACACATATATTAGAAGGAACGCACTGTAGGATCTCCCTCCTTACAATTTTCTCTCTTGCTTTGGTCAGCAACCAGAACGTGATGTGTGCTGGTCTCCTTTTACCCACAGAGCCAACTAGGAGAACTTAAGAAACATTTAAGGAGTCCTAGAATGCCAAGTCCTGCTCAGATGAACTTCCTGGCAGACAGAAGCAAGACCAGAGATTCACTCAATATATGAAATATTTTCTAATTTTAATAATTTATTTACAGTTTAAATCTTGCTTTAGTTATTTGATTAAATCATAGAAGTGAAGGATACATTTTCTTAGATCAGGGAAGTAAGAAAATGACTATGTATGAGTATTTTCTTTGTATTTTTGTTTCTGTCCATCAAAAGTCTTAAGGATTTTTAGTAGATCTGTCCAGGTATGCATACATCATGACCTTACAACAGTACTTGAAAGAGTAATTTTATCCTCTGCCTGCGTGTGTAAGCATTTAAAAATAAATATAAATAAATTTAGGAAGATAATCCTAAAATGGTATTGCCCTGAATGAATATGAACAAAAGGAATCAGAGGTTAGAGACACAGGTGATTCATTAAACTACAGGTTTACATTACTTTTAGATCATGTTCCCAAGCACAAAACAGCAGCAGCACCTGCTTAGCATCACAGGACATTACACAGCAATTAAGTAACAAGAATGTGTTATACAATAATAGGAAATGTGGGGAGGCAGAATGTAAATAAGTCAATTTGAATTTTGTCAGGATTTCAAAATTGTATGTTAGTATTGGAACAAAGCCATGGAAACTTTAATAACCACAAACCATCAGGGCTTTTGTTTTATTTCTTATCCAGAAGTTGGCACTATATCAGCCCTCTAATTCCTTGAATGTTGACCCTTTATTGATAGTTGTGAAACAATGAATCATTCACCCCATTTCCTCCAGTGCTTTGGTATCCCAACACTCTTACCCCATCATGACTGCTGCTCATCGCTTCAGCAAAGCACTATGTTACGTCTGTGAGCTTTTGCAATTAAATGATTAAAAAAACAAGCCTAGAAGAGATTTGGCATAGAAAAAGGATGGGTAAAGTAGCTGGGAGAAAAACAATCCAGAGCACATTTCCAGTGGGACATTTGGAATTCTGTGAAAAGATGTTATTTGAAAGGTGATAGAGGAAAAAAGCAGAATGGATAAAAACACACAGTACACCATTCATGAAGAAAGTACCCAATAACTTTTAGCCTCACACGCAGAGAACTAATATGTCAGTATTAGAGATGGAATAGTCCTGGTCCATATAGCTCATATACGTCACTGACGATATCAAAACAAAAGATAATAAAACAATAAAAGCAAAGTTGCTAGAATTAGTTGAATAAAACTGGGTGCAGAAACAGACTCTCAGCAAAATGGTCCTGAACATATTTAACGGAGTAATCTTTTAAGGAAATGCGGAAACTGAGTCATTCAGAACTGGAGTAATCAGAGCAGGGAATCATGTGCCATAGGGAACAATGCTGTGTTAGAAAGAACTAACAAAACAGGATTTCCATTTCTGCTATTCTGTATCAGCACAATCAGAAACACGTCTGTGTTGTTTTTATGTTAAGAAATTATAAAGTAAGAAACCCTCAAATATCATTGTGTTGTTTTCCCTCCACTTAAATTTTGCATCATAGTCACAGTCATAAATATAATATTGTACCTGAAATCAAAATGGGTTTGAACACTTCTGTCCTTGCAGGGTGACAGGTTTCCAAAAAGTTGCATTGACCTTTCCATTGAAATAAGGAGGTCCTTGAAGCTAGAGACCTCTTATTAAAAAAATGTGGCTTTGTTCTGTAGCAGAGCAGAGACCAATGTAAAATTCTATTAGAAACTGGGAATGTAGTTCTGAATTTATACACAAATAATAATAAGCTATCGGCGGGGAGTAGAATAATTATCACAAAACTATCAACAGTGAAATAAATAACATTTGGAGGAAAAAAAACTAGAGCATTAGCTGTTTCTCAATGCTGAGCCAAGTTTTTTCCCAATGAATACTTCAGAGTTATTGCCAAATAATATAAACTCCCCTCCCCAAAAATAATCATACCGATGTGGGAGTATATGTCAGTGCAAATTTCTGATGACCACCAAATGCATCTCCAACTGTTACGAAGCCCCTCAGCTGCCTCTCAGAACAGATTGAAATTGTTCAGAAATGCTATTAATGGCACATATTTTTTAATGTTCTAGCCCTCATCTCTTCATGCTGTTTTATTTACTTGCACAGTAGCAGAAGGATAACAGTTTTGCATGGTCAGCCACAGAAGCAGCTTTTTTTTTTAACTTTGTACCTTCTGAGGTCTCACATGGAGTAAGGTTCAAACTGCAAAACTGCACTGAAAATTGAAACGCTGTCCTGCAGAAGGCAGAGCAGAGAGTACAGAGGGGACAGCAGCTGCCTTCTGTCCCACAGGCCCAGGCACCTATTCCTGCAGTAATGTGGGGCTTTCAGGAGAGCCACCCTGTTTCTCTCACATGTGGTTTTAAGATGGACTGGGAGGACTTATTTTTGGATGTTGATGTACACATGCCAGTGCTTCTCAGTGTTGTTCGTTCCTAAGACGTTCCCAGTGACTTACCAGCATGCCTTGTATCAGAGAAAAAGGGAGAGAAAGCCAAGAAAAACCTAGCACTCTAAAAATTGAGTATTTTTCTGGTAGGGACTTATTTCAAGCTTTATTTACCTGTCATACTAAAATGCTTTTTCTCTCTCTGTCTTCTCCCTGCATAAAGAAGGTCAAATGAGTCTTTTCCACACCTTCCTGAATTGTGAAGATCTCTTAATACCTTCCTTTGTACTCCTAGAAGTGGCAGATTCGGTACTCCCTTCATCGTGGAAGAGAAATGAAATGTTAAGTGGATATTCTAAGGTCAGGAAGATGACAATGATCATAGACATAAATAACAAAAGCAATACCTATTTGTGCAACTTCATTATTGGCTTTTGAGTACACTTTATAGTCGTTGTTAAAAGAGTTCAGGTTTGAAGCACAGTCAGAGAATGCCAGAAAGTCTGATGTCAGAAAGGAGCTCTGGACTTCATCTGGTCCCAGTCTCCAGTTAAAACAGTGACAGCTTCAAAAGCACGTTTGGTTGCTCAGGTCTTGTCCAGTGACCTTTCGAATCATCACATAGATGGGGATTTCACAGCCTCTGGGCCCCGCTCCAGTGTTTGGCCATCCTTGCTGCAAAGAATTATTTTCCTTAGCTCTTAAAATAATTCCCCTAGCTACAAATTATATCTGTTCCCTCTTTTTCTTTTGCTGTGTACCTCTGGGGCAAAAAAAAAAAAAGCGCAAGCCTAGCTGCCATCTTCTCTTCGACTACCCGTTAGAAAATTGAAGACAGCATTAAGATCCCTCCATTAAGACCTGCCTGATCTCCAGGCAGAACAAAACCCCGCTCTCTTCCCTCTCCCTTATGTGTCAGGTGCTCTACCCCTCTAGCAATCTCACTGACACGCCAATGAATTAAAGTCAGTTTATCCATGTCTTTTTTGTATGACTGTACCATCTTGTGACAATATATGAATGCTGCAAAATAAAAGTAGTTATTACTCTGTTATTTCCCTTCTTAATCAACTTAATGGCAAGGACATTCAACAAATTTCTGGGTTACTTTCTACCACGCATGCAGTGAATTAAAATGACGTATTAACCTAACCTGTATTTCACTGCTTGCTGTTTTATTAACTTATAGCAGAAAACGGAAGATATTTATAATCTGAAAGACAACGATTAAACCAAGAATCTGATTATACAATAGGTGCTTAAGATAGTCAAATGTTGCATTGCCTATTACATTTTGTCCTTGTCACTCAGTTACGTGGAATCCCGTTTGAATGCCAAGGATACTACTACAGAGATTTCATGCATGGCTAGTGGTTCTAGTAATGAACTTTGGTTTTCAATGGCCAATTGAAAACATAGGGAAAACTAATGCCAAAGACTAAATGAGAAGTCTTTTTAGAAGAATTTATCCATGAAGAGAGTTTTAAAAAATAAACTACACCATGGCTTGAACTGATTTTGTAGAGGATTTAAGTAGATTCATATTTTGTAGCCAAGTTCGAAAGTCCATTGACAGAAGCCCTAGCATGAAAAGCCAACAAATCCAATTACCACTAACAGCTGTGCAACAATTCTACTAATATCAATAATCCCTCAGTCCAACTTAATTCTAACACGCTTCCCTCTTTCACTAAATTCCTTCTGTCAAAACAAATTTGTCTGTTGCCTTACAAGCAGAAAGTCGCATCTATGATTTTCCATCTGCATATTCCCATTTTCCTTTCATTTACCACTTCAAGCCACTTGAAATTGTGTCTGTCACTCTTACATGCTATTTATTTCAAATTCCATTGGAGACCATGTTTTCCTCAAAGTATTCTCTTCCCAACCTTCCCTTCTATCAGTTGGATGACTTCTTCCCTCTGTTTCTAAAGTCTTTTAGTTTGTCAGTAATTCTTGAGTTTGCTTTTACACTGTCTATGCATTCTTGGAGTACTGGAGTGATGCCTTGGTCTCCTCATGCAAAAACATCAAGAATAATGCATCTTCTCTGTAATATTTTAGTCACCATCCTGTTTTTTAAGAAGTATTATTCCCTTTTATATTATTTGTCTTGGTACTTTAAGAAAGGAAAACCTTTAGTATTAAAAGAAATCAAAGTACTATATAGAACTACAGTACTATGTACAGCAACAGCATCAAATGTCAACCAAAAAAAAAACACTTAAAAGAAGTAGTATCACATACATGGAAAATAAAAAGCATATGTATTTTCAGATCTTAATTGCTGTTAAGCATAGCATAGATGATTCGTAAAAACATTATCGATTTTAAAGGGCCCCACCTACATCTGAATCTTATGATATCAGGACTAGATACTGAGAATGTATCTGTTGCCTAAAAACTCAGAAATGCTAATATCCAAAAAGCTCACTGTGAAAACAATTTCACCAAAAATAATCCTCCTAAAGCTCTCTAAAATGGTGTGATAAAGAATATTAGAAAGCGTTTAAGAATCTGTGATTAAAAATTCATAAACATACTACTTTAATAAGGATAATATTCAGGAAAATAAAATGACTGGCAAAGATCACAAAAATTATTTGTTTCTCATTTGTAAAGTTCTGTGCCACACAGGTATTAACTAGTATCAGACGCTAAACCTGCCACAAAACAAGTTGGTGAGGGCTGTTTTTTAAACGCAGACTTCTAGCTCCTGAGAATCACTAAAAAGCTGTTATTCTTTATTCTTTTCTTGTAAAATGTACCGTTTTCCCACTCTATTTCCTAACCTCCTCTCTTAATATGCAAGCGCATTTGGAATACTGAATCACACTCCAGAATGGCAGCAATTGGTATGCATACGGTGTTAATTGAGTCAGGAAACATTCCTTACCAGATGGATATGGATTTTCGTGAATGCATAATGGCCCTTTAAGAAGCTTAATAGAAAAGTATGAAACCTTTTACAAACAGCATTCCAAAGCAAGATTGCCAAAAGCAAGTGCACATAAATAGCTCAGATAATTGGAGCCGTATTCCTGCACCCATCCCCAGCAACAGAGAGGGGCTGCTGACCACGCACCGTGGTTTGTATCAGCTTCCTGGTCTGGGTTGATCCCTAAGTTGCCCTCATCTTCTTTCAAACACCAGAAATTTAGGGTTTGTCCTCTGCCAGAGCTTTAGCATTTGTTAGTCGCTGAACATAGCTTCCCGCTTTCCCCGTATGAGTAGATTCCACTAAATCCTGCGCTTGCTACAGAAGCAGCTACAGGCTGGTGCAGAGATCTGGGCCCGCCGTGCTGGACACGGTGCCTTCTCCATGCACAGAGAGCCCTGTCCCCAGACCAAAAATTAGGGGAAGAGGAGATGAAATCCAGCAGGACAGTGGTAACACGAGGAACAGGACTCAGGCACCTCAATTTTACGTTCTTCTCTGGGGCAAGGGGCACAGCTGCTTTCTGATACTATTGAACATTGTAATAGGAGTTTTGACGAGTCTCCTGTAAAGAGCCATCAACATAATACTATTCATTATCTGTTTTCTTTATCTACATTTTCAAAAACATGTGTATGGCATATGTTTCTCATCGTTGACTATGACCTTTGTTTATTTATAGTTTTAAAAACTCTGACTACTGCCAGACACTATTAAAAAATAAACATTTTTAATTGTTTTCATGTTTTATCCTCCCCTCCCCTTTCCACTCAAGTCTGACAGGATGAAACATTGTTTTTGCTTGGGATAGAGCTACTTCTGCTGAGAGAAGAAAGAGGACTAGAAGGAAGTTGTATACATATTATTAGAATAGTTATATATTCAACAGTCTGGAGACAAAGCAAACTACCATCTCCCAGCCCCCTTTGATATAGGTCTCCCCATTCCCAGGATCTATCTTCAGCTGAGGGGGCAGAAATGAGAACTGAGTTGCTCTCCTGCCTTTAGCCCAGACAAACCTAGCTCTTTCTTCCTGGCAACACAACTTCAACATAAGAGGCCGTCTTCATTTCCCATATAAACGAATAGCTGGACTGTCCAGTGCAAGGTGGGTTTTTGTTTCCTCAGGCA
The DNA here is from genome assembly GCF_009769465.1 of Tauraco erythrolophus. Taxonomy (NCBI): domain Eukaryota; kingdom Metazoa; phylum Chordata; class Aves; order Musophagiformes; family Musophagidae; genus Tauraco; species Tauraco erythrolophus. The sequence continues at coordinate 16,886,336 of NC_141473.1, read as the reverse complement.
GAGAAAAAGCCTTCAGCATCCAAAATGAATTGCTTTAACAACTGGAATAAAAGATGAAAATGTCACAACTGTGCCATACCTCTTTTAACCTTCTATTCATCATTTGTGGTTTTGTCTTTGGAAACAGACACTTTTGGTCTGGTGGGGTTTTTTTTTTGCGTGGATTTAAGAATCTGATTCCAAACCTAGGCAAAATGGGTACAAAATACCAGGGAAAAGTTAAAACACAACTTTGTCAGTCTTTCTGATCAGCTGGCTTTTGTGGTTCATCATTAAGATCAGTCTTTTCTGGAAACCTGATTTTGGGGTACAAAGCCATGTTTGGGGAACTGATATGCCTCCTTGGCACCATAGGTTTTACTGCATGAAGTTCACCACTCTAATAGGATTGCAGTGTACCAGGCAGTATACTGGTGAACAGGATAGACATACATTAATTAAAGGTACTCCTAAATCTCCTGAAATATTATCTACAAATTCTTGGTGTACCTACCAAAAGCAGTAAGTACTAGATTTTGACATCTGACATACCTCATTTTCTGAAGTAGGCTTCTGCTTTGTTTCTTAGTCAATAGTAAGGACACTGGTTTAGAGGAATCCACTAGGCTGAATCGGTTTCCCAATGTGAATGGGAGTAGATCATACTATGCGTCTCAGTTTTCCTTCCTTCCATTATTCTGCCATTTGCCTTTTCTAAATTAAACTTCTTTAAGCAAACCCATTCCTTTGTAGATCTCTGTACACTGCCTGGCACAAGGGACCCCAAACAGAGCTGGTACCCTTCAGCAGGGGCAGTTTTTGTAGAGCAGTGTAGGAGAAGTATCACATAAGATGCTCTGAAGCTGAATACAAAGGACCCCCAAAGAACAACACCCTGATCTTTGGGGCGGGGAGGGGGGATATTTAGGGGCAGCCTGTCAGATAGTGAAGCAGTACAGTCCTAATGGAAAGAGGCTGCTAACGTGCATCTTCTCTGGAAAGATTAATCTCTCGCTTCTGAGAGAAAGAGGGGATAAAAATATTTTCAGCCCTTGGTGAAAATTAAGAGTGAATGAGTGTATGTGTCCGTCTGGGGCAGTGGGGGTGTTCAAAGGGGAGTGGATGGAAGTTTTTGCATTCCTCCTGACATGTCTGGGGAGCAGGTAGAAAACAGGGAGGGAATAGTTAAAGACAAAGTGATTACATGTTGTTTCTTTGCCCAGTTTTGTTCTATTTGGGTGATTACTGGTCTGTCTGTAAACACAAATTCCTTCTGAATATATCCATTTATTTTCTTGCTCCTTTTCTGCTCTCTATGCTAGATCACTTCATAGAAGAGGCTGCAAGTGGAATTTCTAATTTCTTCTCTCCTTTGCTACCTGTCTGTAGCTAGGTCTTGACAACAGAAGTAAGTGAAACCAGCCTTCACTGCAGGTAGAAAAGTCAAAGTCCATCACCTAAATTAGTGATTCATGATTCAGAGATTTGTTCCTCCATCTTCTCAGTAAATTTGCGGACGACACCAAGCTGGGAGGCTGTGTCGATCTGCTCGAGGGTAGGGAGGCCCTTCAGAGGGATTTGAACAGACTGGATCGTTGGGCTGAGGCCAATGGCATGAGCTTTAATAAGGCCAAGTGCAGAGTCCTTCACTTGGCGTATAAAAACCCCAAGCATCGCTATAGGCTCGGGGAAGAGTGGCTGGAGAGCTGCCTGGCGGAGAAGGACCTGGGGGTGTTGGTTGACTACCGGCTTGATATGAGCCAGCAGTGTGCCCAGGTGGCCAAAAAGGCCAATGGGATACTGGCGTGTATCAAGAATAGTGTGACCAGCAGGAGCAGGGAAGTGATCCTGCCCCTGTACTCGGCACTGGTGAGGCCGCACCTGGAATATTGTGTCCAGTTTTGGGCCCCTCGCTTTAAGAGAGATATTGAGCTCCTGGAGCGGGTCCAAAGAAGGGCCACTAAACTGGTCAAGGGGCTGGAAAATAAAACTTATGAAGAGAGGCTGAGGGAGTTGGGGCTGTTTAGCCTGGAGAAGAGGAGGCTGAGGGGAGACCTGATTACGGCCTATAAATACTTGAGAAAAGATGGTGGGGAGGTAGGCGAAGGACTCTTTACATTAGTGATGGGTGATAGAACAAGAGGAAATGGGCATAAGCTTAGTCAGGGGAGATTCAGGTTGGATGTTAGGAAGTATTTCTTCTCTGAAAGGGTTGTCAGCCACTGGAATAGGCTGCCCAGGGAGGTGGTTGAGTCCCCATCCCTGGATGTGTTTAAGAATAGGGTGGATGATCTACTTGAGGATATGGTTTAATGGGGATTAGGGATGGTTGGACTCGATGATCTCTAAGGTCTTTTCCAACCTAGAAATCTATGAATCTATGAATCTTATTTCAGCAGGCGGCCATACAGCACGTGGTACAATGCCAAAGCATTCCCTGCTGGGACAGCAGTTACGCAGTGCTGATATACCCAGCCTTGTCTGTGCTGACTGGAAAGGTACAATCACTCCTCAACAGGAAGAGTGATGGAAAATTTGACTGCAGAAATTTCCAGCCGATGGTACCCTCAGCACCGTTGTGCTTGGGAAGTGCTGCTGTGTTGAGGTCATAGACAAATTCTGAATTTCCAGAGAAACTGCAAAAATCAGGCTTCTCCATTTGCTGATGCTGCTGTTCACACTTCCTGTCTCCAACATACTGAATGGGTGTTCTGGATCACATGCAGCTCGTGAACCATGGCCAGCCACACGGCTGAATGCAGCCTCCTGCCTCTCTGTTTGCAGAGGAGTAAAACCTTGCTTTCATCTCCTGACTATACCATCATCTCAAAAATAATAATTCATAACCCCAATTCATAATCCAGAATTACTACTGGGTATTTAGATCCCCCAGACAAATAAAATATCGCAAAGTTATGGTATAATTTAAATTACTGACAGTATTTCCACTGAAATATATAGCCAGGCTTTCACTCGATAAATCTTGCTGAAATAGCAGAACACTTAGTAATCAGGGATTCCTCTGCTGCTCTGACAGCCTGATCTCCTGCATGAGAGCAACTCCAGGAGTCTCCTGAATTATGCCCTAAACAGAAATAAAATATAAATAACTATTCAGAAAAAGATATCCAACTTTGATTTATGGATTTCCAGTAATGGGAAACCTACTGCTGTCTTTACCAAAATCGACATAAAGGTTCATTACTGCCATTTCTACATAATCCACACCTTGCTTCTATGAGAATTTGCTTAGCTTCAATCTACAGACATTGAATTTTGTTCTACTTCTAATTAATCAATAGGAGAGGTATCTATTTTCAAGACTATTTGTTATAGATTGGAAAAAAAACACCTTTAGTCTGCAGATGATAAAGTAAATGAATTGAACCTCTTGAATTTTTATATGAAGTTTTACATGCTTTTCTCATTCTGGCGATTCCTGTCTAACTATTCCAACATTTTCCTGTAGGAACTGGGAACCTGATATGAAGGCAGTTACACACAAGCTGATACTGCTCCTCCTTGAAACCACACATTTCCGCTAACTTTGGTGCAGGCTTGTAGAAAACATGCTTGAGTGATTAAGCAGATGTTCTAGAAAAATGTCTCCAAAAGAAGCCTGAATGATTAAACCAAAATTAGACTATTGTAAAGCCACTTCATTGTACTTTACTGAACAAGGTAGGCAAATGTTATTTCAGCTCATCCTATCAATACAAATACTGGGTTACATTAACATATGATGTGTACTGGAAAATTTACCAAGTGAAAGAGGAAAGATGGCCAAAAATTGTTCAAGTATAAAGTGAAATAAGTTTTCCCTTTTTAACCGAAATCTGATCTTCCTGTGATACTTCCCTTGCAGGTAGAATTATATAACTGAAGTAAATAATCACATGCCCAGGCTCCGTGTGCGTGTCTCGTTGGGAGGGGTCTACTATTTGTGAGAGACCCCAAAGTATCACGTGTATAATACTTCCATTCTCGTTAGTTGCAAACATATCAAATAGTTACTAACAGCTCTGACTCCTCTTGTAAACAACCTAGAAGTTACACATACTGATTTTTAGAGGCAGGGTAAAAGTTCTTCCACTTTATTTATAGAGGTGGAGAGAGACAAGGATATCCTTTGGACTAATGCAGCTCAAAACTCAGAAAGAGTTTCCTGCTTCCAACTGTGTCACTAGGAAACAGGAAAAGCAAAAAAGACTATTTACCAAAAAAATATTCATCTAGATTGTATATATTATATCAAACTGCTATTACTACTGGCCACTAAAAAAAAAAATCTTAACATCTAGTCTTTCTTGACTTTAGGATATTTATTATCATAGATTTACACTTCTGAAATCATGGTTAACAGCCGAGTTCCTCTGTGTTCAGAGCACATTTATAGGCTAGGAATAGCTATTGCCAGAGGAAATAAGCAAGAGGGTCAGGGGACAAGCAAATTAAAAACAAACCCAAAATAACCCAAGGATGTACTGCTTTGGTAAATATAAACTTGTTTTAAATGTGCTTCTTGCAAAGAGGATGTCTATATTGGATCAATACAAATATATTTATTGAAAGTTACAAGAATCTATGAGGTATTTATTTTCATGTGAAACACAGCCCCAAAATCTGTGAAGGTGACAACGAGACTTAATAATGCATTCCCCACCCCCCAATGTGTGTTAATCCTGATTAATCTCAATTTTAATGATATTTTACAGCCTGAATATTTTAAGTTGTTACCACAACACACAGCAAATCCTTAGCATGGCTGCCAAATTGATCTAATCCTTTATTTCAATTTAAGTAAAACAAAATAGTAGTAGTATTCAATGTTTTCTTCCATTACAAGAAAGAAATCTCCTAGCTATCTTTTGCTGAAGATGCCCAGCTATATTAAGGCTCATTACAAGGATTACTACTTGCTTGCTTTTCAGCACAGGTCATGCAAGTGGTATCAGATGATTTTCAGAAACCGTTTCATTATGTCATTCCTAAAAGTACCACAGTATAAGTAAGCCTGGATGTAGGTGAACTCGGTCCACACACAGTAGAAAGACAAGTCTTATGACGAGTTGTGTGAACTTGTGGTTTTATAAAACAAAACAAAAACACCCCACCCAAACAAACAAAAAAACAAAACACAAAAACCCCCCATTCAAACAAAAAAGAAACAACCACAACAATAAACCACAAACGAACCCTCTCCCCCAAAACACACACCAAAACACTACCACACACAACACAAACAAAAAAAAACCCACCTCACATAGAAAATAGCAGAATTATCTTCTGTAGGAAGTCAGGTGCCAGAAAAAAAAATATTTTTTTTTGCTTAGTTGAGACCTAATCTGGAAGCTTCTGAGAAAGTTTGAAAAAGTCATTATACAGAAACATGACAGTCAGATTACATCTTTCTTGTATTTTCAATTTTAGAGACAAGTACACTGCAACTGCAAGAGTGTCAGATAAGCTCATCTCAATTGAAACTGCTGGACCAAGATTCACCCACAATTTCACAGCTTTGCTGCAGTCTTCCATTCCTTCTCTGTGGATGTGTAGCCTTTCATATTTCAAACAGGTATTTGAAGGCATGTAACTGCCATGAATACTTGGATCCAAGTTCATCCAAAGGGTTGATTCACCTAGCCAGACTTTCAGTATGGTAAAGTATGCTCTAAAATAAGCCAAGTGATCCAACCTGCTTTGAATGGAGTAAGTAAACAGTATTTTCTTATCAGTCTATGCTAGATAAAGAACAAATTCATTTGACATTTAAATTTGCGGGACAAGTAAGTAAACCAATGGTTGACTATAAATACCAATCATGAGTAAGTACAAATATTGTCATAGGTGATAAAATTTTTAAATGGTTATACAGCTAAGCTGTGTTACAACAGTCGACCTTAAAAAATAATACTTTTTTTTAATAATCTCTTCATCTACTCTCCATTTCCCTCCTCTGTCTAAGTACTTGTGTATTCCAGAGAATGGTTTAAGCCTTAGGAATGTGTTTTGAAGCCAATTTTCTTGTCTTTATTTTCATACTGAAAAAAAGTCTACCACTTTTAAAGGACACAACTTGAATGCATTACTTCTCCTCTTGCACAATGGGCATTCTTACTGAAGAACTGGAAATCTTATTAAAGCACTGCCCCCCAAATTAAAACTCTTGCCTGGGTAGCTCCATTACTAACAGAGCATGAGCATGAATTGAACAAATCTTTGCAAGGGGAGCATGAAAGAGTCTGACCTGTCTTCCTCACAGGACATGAGAGTCATCCAGTCATTTCTAAAGGCAGCAGAAAGGTTGAACTCTTTGTTTCTTGCCTTCCCCCCAACCACTTTTCTTTTTCCCCCTTAGAAATTAAGACAGTGGTGATTTTGCTGACATACCAATAGCCTGACGTGGATAAACTCCAGAGCAGAGAAACGTCTTCAAGGAGTGTTAGATGGAAAGGTGGGGTCTGTGCTGGCAAAGGCAGTACAGCCTTGGTGGGGGACCCCATGCTTCAGACTTACACTGAAGTGCAGATTGTGCAGCAGCACCATGCAGTTGTCCTCCTGGGTTTTTTTCAGTCTCTTTCCCAACATGAAGCAAGACATTCAGAATATCCAAGAATTTTCTATAAGTCTGCCAAGGGATGGTCACAATTTAATACAGTTTCACAGGTCATAGGTGTATTTCCCCACACCACTTAGGAACAGATTAAAGAGTGGAGTTTAAAATTAATCCAGCTCTCAACTGAAAAGTCAATGAAATAAAATTGGAGGTATACATTTTCAAACTTGCATGTATTTCCTGAAGTAGATACAGTAGCAAGAATAAAACCATCAAGAGTAGTGATGAAGCATTACTTCTCCCTTTTATGTTTTCTGTGACTGTTTGGAGAAAAGGGTGCATAGAAAAACATAAAGAGTTTTTCCCTTTAGTCTGCATAACATGTGCAATCAATTTTTACCTTATCTCACATGATTTGAATACAATTTGGATTTATGTTATTTTAAAATAACAGCCTTGTCTATGACAGATGTATACCAAACAAACACTCACAACAATCATCAGGGTAGCAGAGGCTTTTCTTTCAAGTGTCAAAATTCTGCAGGATGGTTATGGAAACTGAAGACATCTGATGCTCTTGTTTGTAAGGATTTCTTCACAGGATTACCCAGGGACTAACTCAGAGAAGCCCAGACAGCCCTAGCACATTTAAGATTCAGTCAACAACTTTGTTAAGTTCTGATTTGTCTAATGTCCCAAGGTAGCCTGATGTTCTGCTGGTTACCAGAAATCTCCTTTTAGAGAACAGAACAAAGAAGTCTACTCTATAAAAGACAGAAAAGCAAATGGCTTTTGCCATTTTTTTTGGCAAAAGCACGGGGCCCTCAATGGGAATTAAAATAAATGCTCCATGTCGCTCCACTTAAAGCAAGGAATAAAACTCTGGAAGTAAATCAGTAAGAAGAGCTTGTCCTTTGCCCATCTTTTTACTTATTTGCTCCTTCTCAACAAAATGAATGGTTTCTGAGTATCTAAATTGGTCTGAAGAAAAAAGAAGATATTTATAATGCATGAGGTGTTTATAGTAAAACAGGATTACTGAATACGTAAACATATGGATCATAAATGCACTGTAACTGTGACCAGCAGTCTCCAATACTAACATCCAGAAACTTCAGTACTGCTCCAGGTCGGTTCCTACTGTCCCCATCCCTTTATTTACTAATGCAAACAGCATTAGACACCTTACTCCTGTTTTACTCTACTGGTAAGTAGCTTCATAAGTTCACCTGTTATTTTTAGAAGATTCAATTTTCTATCTTTTTTTTTTTAATAGGGTAACCTTTTAAAGAAACTCAGATCAAGATTCTTCCAAAACAATAAGATTAAAATCTAGCCATTGTAATTTCTGTTCACCTTACCCTTCCCCTCTATTACATCTACTAGCATTAAGTTTCCTTGAATTTGTGCAGGATGTCAAAAGGGAAAGCTTTGTGGTACCACCTAAAAGTAGTTAACTCTTAATGTAAGATAATAAAGTTTATTCCTAATGAAATTTAGAACTACTGATCAGTTGGAGTTCACAAAGTTGCAGAATAACTGGAAAAAACGAAACGGTCAGATTAAGCTGTCTTCTCCAACTTGTCTCCTACTTTCCATATTACCCACAGAGCATATATGCAATTGTATCAGAGCACTGTCAGTTTTCCAATCCAGACTATTAACACCAACGCATAAAATATCACAAACCCAGGAGTTAAAACACTCTGTAAATGCGCTAGCTTCAGAGAGGTGATATTCTGCTGAAGGATATGATGACGAAAATACTTCACCAAGAAATAACTGGCCAATTTGTAGGTGTGAGCTTCCACACTAAATCCTTCTTGAAATAGGTTAAGGCACTTCTTAAAGAAATGTAGGATGAAAGACAGAATTCTTTGTTAATTCTTTGCAGAAAGCTACTTTGAGGGGCACATTCAGGTATTTTACAGTTGAATGTATGAAAGCAACACAGCAGGACTTGAAAGAGCCGCAATCTGTCCCTGGCTTACCAGGGAATCTTGCCACATAGCCTTCCATATCTATGATTTAGTTCCCCTACAGATCGTTGTTTTTGTTAAGTGCTTTGCAATTTACTAGCAAAAAGAAATCAAAGAGTTATTATTTCTATTACATACTTGGTGATTTTAATGCTAATCCTTCTTCCAGTTTGCACGTCGAAGTTCTCATTGATCTCAGCAGAGGCAGGATCAAGGCTTCTGGCGACAATTTTGGGAAGCTTAGGATTTTTCTGATGCTGAGGTAAAAGTTTCCAGCAGGGTTGAGATAGGCCAATCGACATTTGTCAACGAGTCTTTCTACGTGAGTTTTATGATTGAGGCTAATGTTTGGGGTTTTTTTGTTTGGTTTTAGGTTGATGGGGGTTTTTTAACCCATTGCTCTCTCTCTGTAGAAGATGGACAGATTCAGATTTTTATTTCTACCAGTCCAGTGTCCACCACCTGTAGAGGTAGCAACTACTTAAACTACTGTCCTTCAGCTTTCTGAAAACTGTTATTATATATGTTGTCTGCCAGCTAACCCAAACTTATTTTAAAGTGTATCAAGTGATTTCAGAAGCAGGTAATAGTGATTTATTTTAGCTATTCCTTCACTTTCTCAGGCTTTACTCTGTCATTCAGTACTTAGTTGCAAGATCTGTTGTACAAACTACAGCTTGTCTTATACTGTAAAATGGCATTACATTACTTAATTTTGATCCAGCATTGGCATTATACTCTGGTGGAAATCCTAGCTCATTTGGAAAGGACATTTGCCTGGGAGCCACCACTTTCCTTCTGTGGTATAGCACAACGGGTCCTTTTTGATTGTCAGTGACAAAACCCGCAACTTTCCGAGAAATAAATCCTACTTACAAGTGAGTTCAGTTTGCACTAGTCAAGCAGTAGAAGAATAAAAATTAAAGATGCAAGTGTAAAATATCTGAAAAACTAATATGGCCAGATTACAATTAAGCAAATGGATTATTAGAGGTGCGTGTCTCCTAGGATATGCATTGTCGTCTGGCATTCATCGGTAGCACTGCAGATGAGCTGAAGTTGTTAAAGCACTTTGAAACGTCAACAACAGCCAGTGTCATAACTAAGACATAGGTGGGAAATGAAGGGTCGGGAAGAGAAATCATTCAAACTACTGTCTGCTCATTCCAGCAGCTCTCCCTCCTCACGACCCATAGATCTTTAAAATGCCTTGTTTAAATATCCTCAAATTTATTTTTTTTTTTAAAGTTGTCAGCTGGCCACAGACCACACATTCCAGAACTGAAGTAGAAAGGAATGTGAATGGGTGGGTGGGGGAGAGGAAGGAAATCAGATTTAGTATTGAAAACAAGACTAAACTGAGAAGCAGCTGATGTATGCTCAAGCAGTTGCAGTGTGTAAGACTATTTTTGTTCATAGTACATATGTTCAGGAAAATAAGTGGTGAATAGCCATTTACTCCTTTACTTTGAAGGTTTTATTTTAACCCGATCAGTATGGCATAATTTATGAGATAAGAAAGAGAATTAGTAAAAAATTCAGATAAGCTATAGGCTGTCTACAGGTCCAAAAGATGGTTAATATTTTTTATTCAGAATGAAGTAATATCTCAGGAGATACTGAGACTAATTCATTTAACCAAAGGCTAAGCAAGTATAGACTCCCAAAGGCAATGGAATCATAAAAGGTTATGAAATAAAACAGTTTGAAGATGGAGACCAAAGGTCTGCACTACTGCCAATGTAAAACTATTCCAATGATTTTTACATTTGTTAATAGATTAACAGTAGGTGTGTCAGAAAAGTGAGGATACCTAACTGAGCTACATTTAATCTTACCTACCTTCACCTTGGGAGGAGAGAAGAAAGTAGTCAGGATGCTGGAGTGTTATTAGCTTTTTAGTCTGATCAGTGTTAAGTCTAGAAATTTGTTCTCTAGAAATTCTACAGATCACATGGGCATATAAATACTTCTTACTTTCTACCACTGCTTCTCAGATCCTAAGTCAGCCTTTTCTTTATTTGTGAAAAGATCTCAGTGGCAAGACCCCAACTGGTCTGCAGTGGAGTCAGAGAAAGCCCAAGAGTAAAGATTTACAAAAGTCTGCAAGAAGCAACATAGGCAAAGAGATGGAGCCAAGAAATTGATGTATTAGAAGAACGTATTGCTACCAGGAGTGTCAGGGTATTTAGTTAGATGACAAAAAAAGTAACTGGACTTATCAGAAGAAATACTATATTTTCTTTTGTGCCCAAGACTGTTTGAAAAGATTTTCTGCCTGTCATTTTTATAATGACTTCAGAGATTAAACTGCAACTGTTTGTCCAACCTCTGTGTTGGTTCAGCTGGCTCTGGGCCCTCCTACAGTAGTAAGATACACCACTCTGCTTTGGGAGGTATTGCACACTTCATTGCAGGAATAAAAACAAGACAGAGTGGGCCAGACTTCCTGTGATGGGAAGATTTGGTTAGACTACTTTGAGAAGGAAAAGTTGGAAGTGCCATCAGTAAAGTGAAGTGGCAGGACAGCCCTCTGGCCCCAAAGAAGGGAACCTCTGGTTGAGGTGAGGAATGCTGCTGCTGATCACAGAGTCAGCTCTTTCATTGACGAACTTCTTCCTGCTAGTCAGCTAGCCAAGAAGTTCTTCCAAGAAGCCAGCCCTTTGATCCAATGTCAAAGAACGGCCATAATCTGATGGTCATTGTCACTAGTTAGATGAACTGGACTCTTACCTTAGCAATAGGGAAAATTATATAAGCCTCTTGCACTGGCTAAACAACAGGTCCCTGGAGGGAAGAAAGTCACACCAATTTGTCCCTGAAATGGTAGTTCTAAGGAAAGGCTGGTCCTAACTTCTCTGCATCTGAGCTTTCTGTATCACCCTTCCTCATCATTGTTTGTAGACCGCTCTTCAGAAGCCTTTATAGCCTGACAGCATAGCTTTCCAGTACTTAAAGGGGGCCCACAGAAAAACTGGAGAGGGACTTTTTTCAAGAGCATGTAGTGATAGGACAAGGGGTAATGGCTTTAAACTGAAAGAGGGGAGATTTAGATTAGATCTAAGGAAGAAATTTTTCACTTTGAGGGTGGTGAGGCACTGGAACAGGTTGCCCAAAGAAGTTGTAGATGCCCCATCCCTGGAAGTGTTCAAGGCCAGGCTGGATGAGGCTTTGAGCAACCTGGTGTAGTGGAGAGTGTCCCTGCCCATGGCAGAGGGGTTGGAAGTAGATGATCTTTGAGGTCCCTTCCAACCCTAACCATTCTATGATTCTATACTCTTAAACTCTTCAGAAATGCCACAGTTAATGGACAGGGGAATTCTTGTTTGTTTTTGCTGACCATATTCCCTTTTGAGGAAAAAAAAAAAATCATCAAGACAGTTTGAATTTGGAGCAGGTTTACATGCACATTACCACATTCATCATTTTAAGTTCCAAAATACAGCTTTCGATATTTTTGTATCTCACTTCTCCCAAATCTCTAACACAAATAATTCTGAAAAAGGTTTCTAGAGGATCCGAAACTTTCCTAATTATGGAAAAAGTAAACAAAAAAAACCCTTCCAAAATCATAAAGGCATAAGGAGCTGCCTTATTTTACTCTTAATGGATGATTATAAAGTAGTTTTTTTCACACAGAATCTTTTTTTCCCCTCTCCTGGAATTTCTGTCAAGCTCTCTCCTATCAACAAAGAATCAAATCCAGTGTTTAATTGACTGTTATGATATTAAAACCAACATGTAACTTACGTGCTGTGAAAAAAAAACACAAGTGAATCAAACATACAGATCTCAGAGTTTATGCTCTCAGATTGCAGGTACAACAGTAAGTGCACTTTTCTACTTCTATATATTTCTTGTAATCAAATTAGAATAAACATGTTCATATAATATAATAGGAATTTAGTAACATCTAGCCAAAACAATAGGAAGCAAAATTTTACTGAGACAGCAGAGGAAATATTTTACTCAAGAAAATATTTTGGTTTGCTACTATTTCCTGTGTGTTGTTCTACCGTTTTCCTCAAAGATTACTCAGAAAGGTTAACCTACTCTTCTCTCATAGAAGTCTATTTAAAAATGGAGTTTTTTAGTCATTCATTTTCTCCTACTAATGGAATTAATATAAAGAAGATCAAATAATAGAATAGATAAAATAGATTAAAGGGGGAAAAGCAGGAAATAAACTCACAGTTTGAGTTGTGTAACTCTCTTGTCACCATTACACAGCATACCATCAATAACCCAAGAGCTTCCTTCAACCTGGCTCTTTCCTAATAAAAGCTCCCTTCCCTGCCCCCAAATCAAACTTCAGCCTAATGCACCTGAGATTAATTTCCTAAAATGAGGAATACCTTACAGTTCTTCTCTACAACACACAACTGTAGCAGGTTCATGCAATAATGTAGGAATGTAGTGAATTGTCATTGTTAACAGCAGTGAAGCATTAGGCTTTGCAGAGTATGGGGAGATAATTATTTAAAACTTTATTTTTATTGCAAGGGTGCAGTACTATGGTTGTGTGATAACTTACCATCACATGTGTGGTTTTGTACATCATAATAGGAGCCTTGTGAATGTATGCTCCTTATTCACCTGCAAACTATATTTCTATTCTTTTTTGAAAGTCATCCTGCTTTTTGTTTAAATAGCTTTAAAATTCTTCTACTTTTTTCATAGCTATAACATATTTAACTGTGAAATTATACAGTCTAAAACTACCTCTAATTGATGGTAGTATTAGATTTTAGAGCTTGAGAGAAAACAAAATTGAAACTACTTAGATCTGGTGTCTTCTGATGATGAAATGTTTCTAACTGGATCAGTAAATCTAGGAAAGAAACTAACACAAACACAGAATATTCTATGTAATATATTGTAAAACTAATAAGAAAAATATCCACAGTAAAAAAAGTAGATATTACACTTAGGCAGGTAAAACTTCTGAATTTCTAGATGTTTCCTGAGCAACAGCCTTAAGCAGGCAACACAATATAACTAAGAAATCCTATGATAGATTTTTCATTGAAAGGGGGATCAAACATCACATATCCAGCTATACCTTCACTTTCTAATTGTCCAGTTTCATCAAATGGTCCATGAGTCCAGTAGCTCTTAACTCATTAGCATCATTAATGATTATTTGGTGTCTGCAGTCTGTCACCTGCATCACTTTGATCCTGAGCCCTCTTGTAATTGAAACCAGTCAGCCTCCCGTGTGGGCTGAAGGAATTCAAGACCGAGGGTTTTCAAAGTAGTCTAAGGGATTTAATTTCAATAACCAATATGCATCTAAATCCCCTGGAGTGCTTTGAATAGTCTCAGCTCAAAATCCAACCACGCTGAATCTCAGGTGAATCTATTAATTACATTGATCTGTTTGCTTGAGAAAGGGGTATTCAGTTTATTATAAATAAATACCTTCTCAAGCTTTTTCCTCTGGGATTCTTCTTCATTTTAATTCTGGTAGTGGGTCTTTGTGTGAATCAGATATTCAAAAGTTTCTAGAACGTTAAACTTGAAATAAGTTTAGATGGCAACTGTGATTCCCTACAATGGTTGCTGAAGCTGTATGGAATTGCTTCTAGTTTTAATACCATTCATTTCATTTAGTTCTCTACAAGTCAAGCTAAAGGAAAGATTAAAAGACGGCATTGTAGGTTCAGCTGTTATCTTAGCTGTGATCACTTCTTCTGCCCAAGAAATGGAAGAAAATGTCGCCGTTTTCTCTCCAAAGTGCATGTAACTGCCATGGAGATTACTGTTCAGTACACTGCATATCTCTTCTGTAATCTGTACATTAAAGCAAAATCTAGAAAGTGTTACATAAAAATTTTCCAGTAGTGGCTGAATGCATATTAGATGCTGTTAAATGTCAGTTGGCAATATAATGTGCATTCTACTGCATGAGCGATCACCAGAGGCAATGACTTTCACCATCAATCTAAAAATGGTTTTGGTGATAAGATAAAGCTAATACTTACACGTGTAGGTCTGGAGACAGAGCTCCCTTTTATTTACATAAGGAAACAGATTATCTAAGAGCATGTGTATATTTCAGAAAAGCAAAGAGAGGAATCTCACGTCCTTGCAAGGAGACTGGGTTTGTTCACATTAAGAAATGACCCTCCAACGCATGCCAGTGAAATCACATTTGGTTTTAATTCAGTAAAAAAGAGAGTATATGTCTTTCAGAATGCAGATATTTTTTGCAGTACGTTCTCATTGCAGACAGAGACTGGAATGGATTAGTTATCTAGGGTCTATGGAAAATGAAATGTCCTTTAAAGTGTGAGTTAAGTACCACAGAGGTTAGGAGAGCATGTAATTGTAATGACTCACAGCTATTGCTTGTGATAACTCTACAGTGCCATTAGATGGAGAGAAAAAAGTTGACACTATTATGGCTCATCTTGAGAAGATGAAAATGTTTATATTCAGGTTGCTGTTATTATTACCATAACTATCAACATAGGGCTGAGTAGGCATAACCATTTTGTACTAATCGTTGTACAAAACACACACAAAAGAATCCTTAACCAAAGCGCAACAGTCTTAAGTAGAAGAAAAGAAACATGTAAAAAAGTTAAAGGCAGCAAAGTAGAAAGACATAAAATACAAAGGTGACGAGACAACTCGGCGCTATAGGGTGGTGGTTTCATGACACCAGCAGCATAATTATTTCCAAGTACCTATTTTTTTTAAGACAATGACTTGTCATCTACACTATTTCATGGTAGAAATGGAGATGCGTAAGCCTCTTGTGAGATCTCCTCTAGAACTTGCAAAATTTTCTTGTCACAAGTGTTAAAGATTATCCTGAAGATAATCAGAGGAAAAAGATCCCATTTCATAGAGATAGAACAAAACATTTAGATCTTGGTTTTGCCTAATAAAATGTGGAGGAGAGTATTGCTGTCTATAAATACACCGTGGGTAAATGCTAGAAGAGAGGGGAGGGTTTTACAATATTAGACACTGTTAGTACAGGAATAAATAGTTGCAGCATAGGTGGGCAGTCTCTAGCCATGAGTGAAGAAAAATGCTGGACTGGCTTCCTGAAAGAAGACTAGTTGGAGCCTGAACTAATTATTTTTAAGATCGCATTCAATCCATTTTATATAACATGACTTCCATAGCAGTTTGGTTGCCTGCATTTAATAACCCAAAGAAAAATGCCTTCCCTTCACTTGTTGTGGTTTGATTATTGGCCTAAGTTTTAGTTGGCTGAAATAGGGTGAAATGAAGTCCCTACTCCCTTTGTTATATATACACAGTTTTATCATCGTATCAACAGTAAGACAACTACACTGTAATGAGACACAAGCAGGCATCAGCCGCTAAAATCAGTGGGGCTCCATGGGATGCAAATATCTGCTTACATGGATTTAAGTGTCATGCAGGATTACAGATTGCAGTCTCTGACATGTTTAAATGGGGAAAAAAAAGCTTACAATATATCTTGCATTTCCAGGAATTAGTGAGGTTCATGTTAGGCTTCCACGGACAGTAATTCATCATTTTTCCTAGTGAACGAATGGGTTGTATATGATTAATGAAGCCTATAGATGACCTGCGATGCATGTTACATAACACAAGGTCTGGTACATTCCCAGTGATTGACAAAATCAATCATTTTACTTATGCGTCGTTACTGCTAATAGTGTTATAGCCACCTTGAAAAAATTATGAAGTAGTAAGTGGTAACTTTTCAGCTTGATAGAATGGTTTAATAATTTAAGAGTAAATATTTAGCCATGCCCTCCGAACTGTTTATCCTTTAGTCCATTTATTTGTTTGTTTTCTCTGCCATATAATTTGTATACCCCAGGTTTTACACTTTCTCCTAACTTCCTAGGAGCCTATAAACCATGAATAAGAATGGCATTTCAGGAACCACACTGCATATCTTTACCATAAAAAGGTTTATTTTAAACAAATTCTAAAGCAAAAGTTAATCCAGTTACCTAAATCAATTTTTTTTTTTAGCTTTTGTTCTGGTTAAATATGTAACTTTCTAACTGTATGAATAACAGTAGGCATCTAATAAACAAAGAGGAAGTGTAACAATGTAGCAGATATTTCTTCACAAGTTCCCAGCAGTGCAGAAGTAATCCTGTACCTTCTAATCACTTGAAATATGGTTTTCACTAAAATCCATGATTATTCCATCAAAATACTCAGGACTGAGATAAAAAACCTATTATGCTTTTTTTAAATACAAGAGATTATTCAGATCAAAATAAATTATTTGCACGCAGGAGGTGGTTGTATTTTGGTTTGGGGTTTTTTTTTGTTTGAAATCTGTATTCATGCCCAAATAGAGACAGTAAATTTCTGGTTTAGATGCTTCACTTACTGAGAACTCTTGCTTATTTACACTGAAGCAACTAGGAGTTTTTCTTATGACTGTAGGAGAAAAAGAAAGTGGCTACAGGGAAAAAAAAATAAGAAAAAAAAATACATGGAGCAGAAGCAGATATTCTGAAGAAAAGACCAGATGATTCATTAGTGGTGTTCACTGGTTAATGTTCATTTCTGCCATAGAGGCTGGTTCCCTACATCATTCACTGACTTAAATGGTTTCGTTGGTTTGACATTTATGACACTATAGCATTCAAAGAGCATGTTTTGATGCTGAACTCTCAACTCCACATAATCACAATGACCCGAATGGCATCAGGGTTGACAGTTTATCCCCCTTGTTTCATGTGTTACAAGGCCTCTGTGAGTGGATTTTCAAGTTGATAAACCTAGCTGTCTTTTATGATTACTTATTTTTCCTTATTTTACTGTCCATTCATGTTCGAAATTTCTCCATATGTTTCTCTACCAGACTGATTTAAGTAATAAAAAAAAAGTGGTTCAGCTATCTGGGATATCCACAAAAACATTTTAAGTTTTTGTTTAGTACTGTTTTCCCCTTCTTTACCTCAGCTTATTAGATATAGTTGAGATATTTTGGGTCAATTCTGTTGTGGATTATGACTGAGGACATTCATTAACTCCAGAAGCTGACCTTCACATTAAACATTGACTAATGTATCTTTGGGATACTTCTCTGCAGATGCCTTCTGTTGACAGAGGTGTTTTATTTCTGTGTAGATTTTTGCTAATCACTTTTTCATTTGCATGTATATTTTTCAGATTGAAATTAAGAAAAGGGAAGTTTATTTGAGTAGGCATAGATCAGACTGAGTAGTATATTGCATATAAACTGAACACAAAACGGAAGCTTCCTGCCTCTGAATTCTGGATCTAAAACATACAGCATACCATTGATGGAGTTATTGACTAAGTCCAATAAGCCACAAAGAATGGCTCAAAAAAACCCACCAAAAAACAAACCCACATGAAACCTTAGCTTTTAAGTTTATGTTACCTCAGTGTTTTTGTAGAGGATGCCAACTTTTCTTCTGTACTTTTCTTACGTATCTCTGTCCAAACCCTATTACCTGATTGGTGTATCTGTGACATCTGCTATAATGCTATATCAGTCAGAGAGAACATCTCCTCACCAGTTGTGCAGTTGAATGTAATGAAGTTGAACAAAGTTGAATGTAATGGAGAGAAAGAAAAATATAAAAAAAAAGTAAGTTAAGTAATGTATAAAGAGACACTTCTTGAAAGATTTCTGAAATGATATTATAACAATATTCTCAAGGAATATGTGACATAATGAGTAGGTAATGGTTTCATACTCCTCTCTGACCTACACAGTTTATTAGTTTAATGCTGTGCTTCGCTTGCATTTTTAAAAAACTTAATGAGAAATTTCCATGAAAAGTCTCACCATTAACAAGTGAGAGGCTGGAGGGGTGGCAGTAGCAAACAAACTTCCAGAGGCCATTTGTGTCTCCTGATCTCTGATAAACAGCCTGCAACCAGCTCCTGGAGCCATTTCCAACAGTGTCTACACGAAACATGTAACAACAAAGATAAGAAATTTTGAGGGCTAACAATGGCCTGTTGAACAAAAAAATGCAGGTCCTCAAGAAAGAAATAGCTGGACCACTTGACAGAGTGAAGAGTTTACTGATTAGTCTTATAATTTACAATTTATCCACAATCTCTTTCATGTTACTGTGGAAGTGGCAGTTGGAAAATGATCTTAGGTGTTACTTGCTGTCACGAAGCCAAAGGACAACGTAGAGCATGAAAGCAAAGCTTTCCTGGAACACACAGGTAAGCACAGCCCTGGTACCTGGAGGATCCTATTAGATACAGCTGAATTCTCCCTATATACACAGGTCCTGCATACCTTTTATGTTGGGAACCTGTGCCAATTTTTAAGAGAAGAGTCAATCTCCATAAATCAACAATACAATTAAATACAGCAACGGGTAAAATTCATTGTAAGGAAATGGCAACTGAATGATACCATCGTCACCGATTTGCAAAACATCAGGGCTCTTACAATCCCACATAAAGTGCCGTTATAAATGGCTACAGGTCACAAAGGGCAAACCAGTCATTTTGCATTTACTGCGGAAACTGGCTTCCAAGTGGCAGAGGATGTGGATGTCCTTCTGTGCATGAAAATAAATCTAAAGAGTGGATCTCTTGTAGGAGAAAGCGGAGATAGCCATACAGCAAAGAATTTTATTGCAACAGTTTCAAGCTGTGGTTTAAGTGTGGTGTAATTGTATGTAATTTTCGTTTGAGAGCTTGGTCTCTGGTGTCCTGTGAATACGTGAGTCTCAGCTCTCATTTTAACAGCAGGATCTTGTGCTCATCTGAACAGAGTGAGGTTTGAAATTTTGGACTCTGAAAGCGCTGAGATGAGATTGAGTTAGGTACTGAGATCATAAGACAAAATGGTGAAACTCATGTTAAAATATCATAATCTTAGACTACTTTTTTTATTTTTGTATCGATTCATAATCATGAGTTTAATTAGTCCTGGTTACTTCACGTCTTAATAGACTGAATCAAGAACCTAAGAGCTGATACTCAGCTGTAGGAAATGGTCTTCTTCCTATTTTAATCTTCAATACTGTTGAAAAAATAAATAAAATATATAGTTTTTACCACAAATCAAGACAGATGAGACTTCTTTTTCTGAGATAAAATGTAATAAATCTCAGAGGGTACCTACTCTGCTTGTTCTGGAGCGCTTGCATGGTAATATACTTGCTTTTAGTTTTTAAACATCCCCTTCTTTATTTTTATGGGAACTACAACACAGCTATGTTAATGTAAAAATGCCATTTCCTCAGAGATAGGAAGAACTGAGAAAAAGTAAATTGTCAGGCAAGATGCTGTCTCTAGCACTTATCCCTCACTGGGGAACCGAGCAGTTCCTTTTTTCGCCTAAAAATAAGTTACAGAGCTAATCTGATTGTTAGGACAGAAACGCAGCTTTCTAGCTGGGCATCCAAGATGCCACCATTTCCCTAATGAGACTTTAGTTGATGTCTCCTTTTCTCAGATTTTTTTCTTTTGAAATCAATATCTTAGCAGCAAAAGATAGGGTAGTGCACTCATAGGAAATTACAATATTTTATGAATCATTAAATGAGAATGGCAGAGATTGAGATTTATTAACTGAGACAGCAAATGCCTTTGACAGTAAACATTTATGACTATATTGACTTGCAACAAATGGAAGGAAAAAAGGTTCAAATAACCTTCTGTCCATTTCTTGCAAGCAGAAATACCAGCCTAGCCTTAGTCTATGCATCCTTCCTGGACAGAGGCATGGAGATAAATAACCCTTTAGCACAAGTACATTAGAGATGTCACAGGTGACAAGAGTAACTGGACAAAGTCAAAGTCATGGCTTTTTTTCACATCCATGTTGATTTGCAGAGTCAGAGCAGAGCCAAGAAGAAAAGCTTTCACCCTCATACAGCTTTCTCCAGGCACTCTTGAAGGCACTATTAAGGTTTATTGCATGAGCATTTAATTTCTAAATGCTCGTTTGACTGGTTTTTGTAAATTAAGACCACAGAACCCCTTTCAAAGAGTAATATATCTCAGTTGGCATGAACAGATTTTAAATTGTCATTTAGAAATAGTCTTTATTATTTAGGTTATCCGTTCTTGTTCAGGAGAAAAATCTTCATTATGGATGCGATGTAAATACAGTCAAACTGAGTTTTGTGGTCAGATCTATTTAGGTTTTATGTGATGATACAAATAGAAACTTTCAAAAGTCAAACACAGCCAAAAATCGCTATGGAATTTGTAAGTCTATATAACAAGACAATTCTTAATAATATGAAAATTTTATTTTATTCTTGTAGCCTGTGCTGGTTTTGGCTGGGATAGAGTTAATTTTCTTCACAGGAGCTGCTATGGGGCTAGGCTTTGGATTTTTGCTGGAAACTGTGTTGGTAATACAGGGATGTTTTCTTTATTGCTGGGCAGTGCTTACACAGAGTCAAGGCCTTTTCTGCTCCTCACCTCACCCCACCAGCAAGTAGGCAGAGGGTGCACAAGAAGCTGAGAGGGGAACACAGCTGACCGCAGCTGACCAAAGTGTCATGCCATATGACATCATGCTCAGAATATAAAGCTCGGAGAAGAAGAAGAAAGGCAGAGATGTTCAGAGTGATGGCATTTTGTCTTCCCAAGGGACCCTTTTAAACTCTTTATCTCAAAAGTTGAGTTTTCTCACTTTTACTCCCCTGATTCATCTCCCTCATCAGTGTGTGGAATGGGGAAGTGAGTGGCTGTGTGGTGCTTAGTTGCTGGCTGGGGTTAAACCATGACACAGCCTAATCCATGAGCTAAAATCAAATAAAAAAAAGCTGCAATGTATGTATGTGGTTTCCCACTGGGGGCTTGCTGCACTTGCTACTTCGTTTTAGTTCTGGAGTCAGAAGGGTTGATTTAATTCTTTTCTTGTGATAATCCCTTTAATGGTCATCTCTGTGAGAAAGCCAGATGGGTTATTTGTATCACGACAAAGAGGGCAAGATGAATGGTGAAATTGCTACAGATGCAAAGAAAAGTAGACTTTTGCATGCAAAGTAGTAATATAGGAGATTCTGTAGCAGATCCAGTGCTTATAAGAACAGGACACAGAAAAGGGATCGTGTTAAAATCTTTTCTGAGTGTTAAAAAAAGGCCACGTAGAAGTCATTATATATGGAATCTTGTTACCAGATGTCGGAGGGGAGGAGGTGGCAAAACATGAGTTTTAATCTCCTTCTTCAGCTTCGCTTTATGTGGGATTCGACAATAATGACAGATATTTTGAAAACACCTACAAAGGCTGATCACTGTGCCTTTACGTCTGAAACTTCCAAATAGCTCCTTAAATAGTATTTTTCTCTATTTTCTTTTGAAGTTGACTGATAACATACGAGTCTGAACTTACCTTCTGATTAAGCATCAGAACAGATGATACGCCAGGCAATTTGTTTAGCTCTTTATTGATTCAAACCCATCCAGACTGCAAACAGAGAAGAGAGTAAGACTACAGGATTCAAAAACTTCTGGCTAGTATAAAATTTTGAAAGGCAAAGACAAACTTTAGATAAGCAGAATTTAAATTAACTTTTTTTCTGTCAGACAGTAACAAAAATTTTGGATATTTTTCTTATGCCCTGTAAGTTAAATTGTCCAAACTATCCTTAGTTATTTGAATTACATTACCTAAGTGATTTAAGCACTTTTGAAACTTAACCAGTAGGACTGCAGGCTGCTTGGTCTCTATAACTTGCAAATATCAGAATATAGCCCAGAAGTTCAGATACTGAATAAGGATGAGATTAAGGATCATGTCCATTCACACAAGTATCTTGAATTTACCAAGATTTTTCGTAAGCAGTGGACCTAGTGAAGCCCATCTTCTTTAGGACTTTCTCTCCTTTAGTCTTAAAATTCCTGACCTTCCCAACAATCCCAGCTTGCCTTCTCATTTCTGCTATGGCATCACCCTCTGCAATATCCACCATCTCTGGAAGTACCCCAGCTCTCAGCACATTCCTTGACTCCTATCTCCACAAGCAGCAATTTATGCTTCAGCTGTTTCTGAGTGATCAAACATTTTTTTTGCCTCACTGGTATGTGCCACACAGAACAGAATGGTGGTTTGAAATCAGCCAACACATTGCAAAGTTGTTTAGGGAAATAGACAGGAGGAAACAGACAGAAGGAACAAGTAAGACATCATTCTATCCAGAAACAAAACTAAAAAGAAGGAGGATATTCAGATTGCTCCTCCCAAAACCCTGTCAAAAGTTTAATTTTTCCCCAGAAAGTATTTTCTTCTTCTATTTATTTTCTTTTTTTTTTAATGGACAAAACCACAATCTCTCCTTATAATCTATTATTGCTGGTTTATCACATTGTTTATTATGCTACAGAGTAAGGGAGGAGTTTTCAGAGCGCACATGAAGCTGTTACAGCCATGCTGGGGTGAGTTGGAGGCAGTCAAAAACATGGGTCATCTTTGCAGATTCCTCCTTCCGTCCATCATTAGGTAAGGACTTCATTCTGGACCTGAAGGAGAAAGGGAACAGTAAGATAGGAGTGCTCTTACCTTCCACAAGCATCTTCAAATTGAGAGAGCTCAGGTCATTGAGATCAGGAAAATAAACGTATATGATTTGCAAGTGTTGTCAGTGAGATGACTATGTTATGGCAACCAGTCATTATTAGCCAGCTGGATTGAGTTGAATATAATGAACTACTAATTACTAATCAACTCAAGGTACCGATCCTGCCTACAAGAGGCAGGCCATTTCCTCCTGGCTGTGGAAGATGCAACAGCGTCCTTGGTGCCGCAGCCCAGGCTGGTGAGCAACAGCTATGCAGTTCAATGGGACTAATAAACATTTCATATTGTCATTTAGAGCTATGTGTGACAGATTTTGATGGGGCTGTTAGTTTTCAGTCTATATTACGACTAATTACGTAGACAACCTACCAGTGTAGTGGTGCTAACACATTCATAATAAATGGTCATGTTTCAGGATTGTGTCCTGAGCTTCTGGCTTAGAAAAACTTTCAATAACTTCAATGACAGTGTAAAGGAAGAACCCGATAAAGCACCAAAGATGTAAGTTGCCCTTCTACCCATTGAGAGTGTCTAAATCTTTAGGAAAGGCATATTCAAGGAGTCCAGCATATTCTTATTTCTCCTGAATCTGTGAAAACCCTTCTCTAAGATGTCTGCACAGTTTAAAGAGGAAGAGCAAGAGCAGGAAAGAGGTAGATAGGTTTGCTGTAAGTGCTAGGGAGGAAAAAATATGTTAATAATGTATAAAAGCTTGTTAGTTCCCCTGTGGTTTGGATCTCTGAATACAAGTTTCTCTGGAGCCTTCTTGTATGGTGAGTACCTCAGGTAACCATAACATTATAGTCCTATCCACCTAGGTTGCCAATCAGCTACGGTGGGCTTGAGGATTTGAGAAGAGGGCTTTTCTAAGTGAGTGAACTGTGAACTTTCTTGTGTCCCCAGGCTTCAGCAAGCATCAGATGGCAGAGAATTATGAAGATTAGACTTTTCCTCTGCTTTGTTCACTTGTCTAGAGATACAACACTTTTTTCTCTCTACACATGTAGATTGTTCCCACACAGGAGAGGTCAGAACTATTCTGTCTGTTACTATATTAATGATGTGCAAGAATTTTCATTAAATTATAATTTAAAGGAATAAAAAGATTTGGAAGTGCTTATTTCAGCAAAAATGTTGGATCTACCCTCTGATAGAATAGTAGCATTTAGTACCTCTACATGCTAAGCAGGAGTCAATGTTTAATCATGTACAAGCCAGTAAATACTGTTAAATTCTCTTACATTTACTATTTTATGTACTCTTGATTGAAATGTCCCATGTTCTAAAATAGAAATCATTAGTGAACCTGTTAGTTCCCTGACCTCAATAATGTGTAAGCAGAATTAATTATCACATTGAAGCATTTGCTGTAACTTGCCATTAAGTGATTATCACAGAGCAAGAATGCAGAATCTCAGTGAATTAGTCAGTGACCTATATTTTCTGGTGCTTCTCCTTAAATTTAGCCTTGGTCAGAATGACGGAAGATCTGTCCAATTGCATTCTTGTTAAATGTTCTCAACTGAATAAGTCTGGTTACTGTCATTCAGTGAATAAAGGAGTGCTTTCTTCACAATGTTGTCACACATGGATTGGTATATTGATGGGAACTTTTAATTCATTCAGCGATGTCCACACCAGAGTCTCCCCAAACTCTGTGTAGGAAGCAGGACCCTGCTGTCCCTAAAGCAATGAGAGCTTTGCCACTGGGTACACTGGGAGCAAGTTTGAGACATAAATTATTAATCTACTTTTACTTCACAGCACTCAGCAATGGAAAAATATTTCTCTGGAAGCAAACTCGTTTGAATACTGTGATAGACACCAGTAATTCAGCAGCTTAGAATCAATGTGCTGCAGCAATTTACTTGTACTGTAATGTATGCCCAGGAGGATGGAAAAAGTGATAACCTCACAGTAAATGACAGTTTCTGACAATAAACAAAAAGGTTATGGTTATTTTGAGAAAGAATTTTTTCCTCACACATATTTAAACATAAAAGCTACCGTGAAAATAAATTACATCAGAAAAAACAGGAAAGAAATTTTTGAATAAAAACACTGCTTTAGTATGGTATTAATACTAAATTAATTCTCCCCCAGCAGAAAATATAAGGACCATCATCAACAATGAGGTACATTTTGAACACTGAAGTATAATATTTAAGACAAAATAACCATTTATTTGGATCCAGATTGTGTGTGAAAAGGAGAAAAGATGTGGGAAGAACAGAACAAGCTGAGGCAGGCTATGGAAAGTAGAGACTACATAGCTAGGAGAGAAAATTTTAAAAATGAAACAAATATATACTGCTGACCGTTTGACCAATAAAACTGCAGAGTTGCATAAAAAGAGAGGGCAAATGCATAGAACAGATTCACATACTGATGCAATGTATTATTTTTTTTAAATATCGAACTTGCAAGTTATTTTTAAATTAATAATTGCAAGGATCAAGAATAAAATGGACAGGTTGAGGTTTAAATGAAGTTGAAGGTCAAGATTAGAGTTGCAAGAAAGGTGATTTTTCTGCATCTTTTATTTATCAACGTTGAAGCTAGAAAACATGTTAGGTAGGACCCATCTGACAAAGTGGGGAAAGACCATTTTTTCCAATAGGCTCACTAACCTAATGACCATGGCGTTAAACTAGTTTGGGTTTGTTGTTTTTTTGGGGGGGAGTGGGAGGGAGATCTGAGTCTAGAGAGAGATGGAGAAATGGGACAAGAAAGGGTGACCAGGGGGACCACTCAATGCGGGAGGCTGTCCTGTGTCCCCTGAGAATGAATCGTGAGTGGGACAATTTTCAAGTGCCGGTATAGAAGTGTCCACAGTGTGGGAAACAAACAGGAATTAGAAATCTGTGCACAGCCTCATAGCTCAGTGTTTCAGGAATCAGAGGAATAGAGCACTGTGATGGAAAGACACAGGGTCTTTGGGTAGGACCTAAAGTTAGGTCAGTTTAGGATTTGGCCAGGGAAGCGGTAGACAAGATCTCTTGATAGGCTGCAATGAGGGGCAAAGGGCCCAGGACATCTGGTTGATCTTTAAGAACAACCTCTTCACAGCAGAGCAGAGCATCCTGATGGGCAGGAGGATGAGAAAACATGGCAGGAGACAAAAGGAACTCCTGACTTGCCTCCAGCACAAAAGGAAGCATATAGGGTGTAAACGTGTGGACAGGCTACCCAGGAGGAGTACAGAAACATATCTGGGCATGCAGAGCCAGAACCAGGCATGCCAAACGTTTGCTGGGGACAAAATTGGAGAGGAACATGAAGGCCAGCAGGGAAGACTCCTACAGGGTGACTGGAGCAAGAGGAAGGCTAAGGAAAACGAGGCTGTTCTGTCCTAGAGACAAAAGATACAGAAAAGGCTGAATTGCTCAGTTCCTTCTTTGTCTCAGTTTTGCTGAGAAGGTTTTCTCTCAGACCTTCCAGCTCTAACTGGCTTGTGCCAAAGTCCAGAGGATGAGTTCCTACCCACGGTAAACAAAAACCAAATCGTAGAGCCCTTAAGCAAACTGAACATAACACGAGTCTGTGGGACTGGGTAGGATACATCCGAGGTGCTGAGGGAGCTGGCTACCCTCATCACAGAGCGACTTTCTGTCATCTTTGACAGGTTTTGGCAGCCAGGGAGGTCCCTGGTGACTGTAAAGAAAGATGTCACTCATGTTCAAGAAAGACAAGAAGGAGAGCTCACTGTTGCTGAGTAAAAAGTCAACTTAAGATTTAATCAAACTAGCTTTGCTTTTTAAGAGTTGAAATGGAATAAGTGTTTTCTTTAATGGACTACAGGTGAAAAAGCCCTGTCACCAATCGAATTCTGCCTTCAAAGTTTCAGTAGAAACATTTCAATATTTTGCAAATTAATGGAGAATTCACAAAGGTCTCCTACATTCATATACATCAGCCTAATATTTGTGCATCTTGCACACTGGAACACATACTAATTGCATAAAACAAAGAGTCATGCTTTGACTACAAATACTGAAAAAATCTTGTAAAATGAAACGAGGTGGGGAAGGAGAAAGAAGCTTGTCTCCTCAGAGCATACAGTTTACATAATATATATTTTTACATTTTTCCCAGTAAGTCTGTTTCCTATTTCACTACATACTTATCTGCTTTGTTGAAACAGCTGTATCTTCCCAGCACAGTATGAGCGAAGATCACAAATAATATTTGTACAGCAATTTTTAACTACTGTACAAATAGAAATAATCACTATCTTAATTATCTTTTTCTTTCTACACGTACAGTACATTCCTTGTTCTTAAAGGAGGCAATGACACTACGAAAGCCCACCGGAGTGAAAATGTACATCTTCTATTATTAATGTGAAGATTCTTACTTGCACTGATTTGTCTTGCAGTTAGAAATATAAAAAGCCTTTCTTGCTTTATAGTAAAGAACCTAGGCCCGTGTTTGCAAAAATGATGGTACCTTCTACCACTTACTGGAGTACCTGGAACACAAAAGCAGCCAAGACAGATCAGAACAAAGAGCCACTTAAAATGCAATCTTGTCTTTAATACTGGTCACTACAGATGCTTAGGAAATGGTGCAACTGTAGAGTGATTATTCTTGCGGTACATACTTCCAACTTTCTTATATCTATGGTTTAGAAACTTCTTGACTTTGAGGTTGCATCAGTATAATTCTGCTTAATAGCTTTGGTGGGTCTTCTTTCATCACTGTATTAATTACCTTATGAGCCCATTAATAATTTTGCATTTACTAAGCACAGTGACAATGAGTTCCAAAATTAAATTACATGTTGTGAGAAACAGTGCTCCTTTTGTCTATTTTGGGTCTGCTGCCAGACAACTTTATTAGGCCTCCCTGATTGTCAGGATTTATTACTACTCCTCTTGTTATTTTCTTCTCAAAACAGTTCTATGGACACTGCAATCTGACAGCTCCTCAAACGTATCCCCCTGTGGTCACAACTTCCTCAAGCTCCTTTTTTCATAAGCACCAATTCAAAAAGATTAATTTAACTCTTTTGCTTTCACATCATTTTTTTTTGTCCTCTTGAGATGTCTTTACATTCATTAATCCTTGCCATCCTTCCCACCTTTCCAGCAGGTGTGCTACCTTGTCATTGTAGCTGCCAGGTCACCATCCCCAGCCAGGTTTCATAGTGCTGTTACTACACTTTTTCTTCATTGGTATGGAATTTCAGTCCACTGGTATGGTGCATAACTGATGCTCAAAGTTTAAAGCCATGTCAATTTTGTTACTTCATATAGTATGTATACATCACTGATGTTATCCGCTGCCATTACGGTAATACACGAGCAACTTCCATTGCATACAGTATATCACACAGATGACAGAAACCTACTAATCAAAATAACATATCTATTCTAAGGAAGAAATTTCACTGTAAATCTATTTGCACATTTCCTCTTACCATCAGTAAATCATGCATGGGAGTAATTATTTTATGGCCTTTGATATAGAAACAGAGGTAATTGCTTTCTTAGAGTAATTTAAATGTTCTCTCTCCTACTAAAGTAATACAGGGTCCCACTTGGTAGAGTGGGACAGGAGTTAGCTCTTTGCAGCCTCTGATGCAGAAGGAAATATTTTATATGGGTTGAAAGACACTGGACAAGTTAATGAAAAGGAAAACAGAAAAAAAGAAATAAAGTCCATCGAGGATTACCAAATAGATAGGAACGATGTCTGGTTCAGCAAGGCCCTGAAGTGCAAGGAGCTAGAGGCTCTCAGAGGGAAGTATCCTATATGCTTGCCCTGTCTGACGTTATTTTCTGTACATCTGCTTTCTCTAGGCAGTGTGAGACAGATATGGAACCTTGATCTGACCTAATGCAGCTGCTCCCATGTTCCTGTATTTAGTGATAACCTGAATATTAACACAACCAGTCTTTATAGTGCATACAGTTGTATAAAATATGACAGAAAATCCTGCTAGCAGGTACAACCTAAAGTGTGTCTTTGTGGGACTCTAAGTGGTAGTGATATTTGCTTCAAGTTTGCAAATATATATGATTTACTTACAGATGTCTGATTGTGTTTGCATCTTTCTATCTCAGGCTTCATTCCACAGGCTTCCTTTGTGCTCTAACTTCTTCAAGGAACATGATGCTGTCGCAGTTGTAGAAGAAGAATTTACCATTGGGCTAGTGCCATATGGGGCTTGGAAAGTCACGATTCTGAAACATCTGCTCTTTTAAAGTAAAATTGGGCACATTTTCAGCTTAATAAGTGTGATACATTTGTAATACGAGCTGAAAGTGGAGAGTGTATCCTGCATACAGGTCCTGGAACCCATAATCTTTTAGATTTCAAATCCTCATCAGAATAGAGGGAAAACATCTTAGTAAGATGGAAAGATACCCATGAGAGAAGACAAAGCAATTAAAACTTGTTACTTTACTCCCGATTTATAACTAGGCATATCAAGGGGTTATATAAATATAAATTAAATCTCACAAAACCTAATGGACGTGATTATATCTGTTCTACAGATGGGTGGAAGACTTGCACTGTGAGTAGGACATATATTACAACTCCCAGCTGTTGCTTCTGTATTTCAGATGAGACTATAAAAGCTTACAAAAAACTATTTCTGTTTTAGCTTCAGTGTGTATGTGTATTTACTTTTCCTAACAGTGACAGTTCAGTGCTCATTTTGTGGAAACCTGTGGTTGTTGCAGGAGGAAGTCTTCAAAAATAATTTCACAGAGGAAAGTAACTTACTACAGTTTAATTAAGTTTGTTCCCCAGCTGATGGGTAAAGAGATTTGATTCTAGACGGGATGTGTAATATCTGTTAATGATATCTGTGATATGTCACTTGTGTATACATCTATTTATTTGTGTAAACATTCATTTGATTCAGCACTTCTTTAGACCAACATATGGTTCATCATGCCTACTTACAGTCTTGTGTTTGTCTTAATGAATTCACACAAATTTGATTCTCTCTTTGAGCAAATAACTTGTGATGTTTCTAAGGAATGGCACATCTGCATTCAAGATTTGGAAATCACATAACAGGATGCAATTTTTCACCAGGAGTGCAGCTGAGGGACTTGGTCCAAAACCTGATGAAAGTGTTAGCCATAAAAATCTATCTTTATAAGCTTCCTTTCATGACTTTTTTTTTTTCCAAGTTCACTTGACATTTCTGTTACCTGGTGGAGAAAAGTACAGTCTTTCCCAAATACTTTAAGCAATTGCTGTGCAAACACTATTCTTTGTAGCTGCTTGTCAGCAGCACAAAAGTGCCAGATATAAAATAACTTTAATTTAGCTGACGAGAGTCCACTCCAGAGCACTGTAACATATTTAAACAAAGCAGTTTTAAAAAACGCAGGGAACAAAACATACCTCTGTTAAGTGCCCCATATACATATTCTGAATTATTTTTGTATGTAGGATGAGAATACTCAGTTGCACTGAAAAATATTATTCCAAATAAACACCAAAAAAACGTGCTGCCCTAGAAATGCTTCACTTGATATTTTAGACATATATAAGGAAATGCAGGAGCACAAATCTTTTTCATCTTGTGCTGTACAAAATGGTAGTGTTCTGTTTGTGTTATGCTCCCCAGTTTGTGACTGATGCACAGAAGATATAATTGTCATAGAGTTCTTAGAGACCCTCATATTCACGGATGTCAGGGCATTAGGTGCTACTGAACAACAGAATAATAAAATGTTTGCACTTTTAGAAGTCTTTAAAAAATAACATCCACTTTCTGCTAAATTAGTGTTACGCAATGGGTTAAAAAGGAGACAATTATAGATTCAATAAATTGTTCTTTTATAGGACTCTGAAGAGTTCTGTCATTTCTTATAAAATATATAATCCTGTTGACAGGCTTTTGTCCTGAAAATGTAGCAGTCGAAGTGATGCTCAAAAAAACTCAATGTAAGAAGCTGCAGTAAAATGGTGCAGATTCTGAGATGATTCACATTCTGAATTTTATCCACAACAAGCATATAAACTAAATTTTGAAATAAACATACCTTAGCAGTTAGGCTTCCTAACTTGAGCTATAGAGGCCATTCAATCTGGTCTAAGCAACCAAGGAGGAATTCTCCCTGAACATCTATATTATAGGCTTATTCCCCTTAGTGTGCAGGACCCAAGGCATCTATTTGAGTTTAGTTTGAGAAAGCTGCTGGAAAACTTGTCTTGCTTTTCTCTGTGAAAGCAAAATAAACAAGGGCCTCTAAAGACATGTGTAACCTGTACCATCTCGGAGTACTTTCTGCTCAATCTCAAAGTACTTTCTGCCTCTGGATGCTGGCTTTTGTGTTATGATACCCCTGGCACGTGCTTTGCTCTCCACGTGCCTTGCTTTGCCTGCAGAGGCAAAGAAGGGAGTCAAGGTGCAGTTGCACGTCCCAGTTAGACAAAGACAACAGGACACATGGAGCACATCTGTTCCACAGATTAGATGCAGCCTATGGACACGATAATGCCCACATAGTTAGCCTGTCACATTTCATAGAGTTTGGTCCTCCATGGTCTATACTCAGAATATCATAGTATGGTTTGAGTTGGAAGGGACCTTTAAAGGTCATCTAGTCCAACCCCTGCGCAGTGAGCAGGGACATCTTCAACTAGATCAGGTTGCTCAGAGCCCCTTCCAACCTGACCTTGAATGTTTCCAGGATTGGGCATCTACCACCTCTCTGGGCAACCTGTTCCACTGTTTCACTGCCCTCATCATAAAAAAATTTATTTCTTTTATCTAGCCTGAATCTACTCTCTTCTAGTTTAAAACCATTGCCCCTTGTCCTACTAAAAAGTCTGTCCCCATCTTTCTTATAAGCCCCCTTTAAGTATCAAAAGGCCACATTGAGGTGTCCCCACAGCATTCTCTTCTCCAGGCTACACAACTCCAACTATCTACAAGTTAGCCCTAAAAATCTAGGAAGAAAGATCTAATAAATAACTTTACTCCTCTATCTCTGTGCAACTCAGCACATTGAAGCTCAGGCTTTAGTCTTCTCAAAGAAGAAAAGCCAGAAGAGGAGCTACTCTGGGCTGCAGGATAACTGCTCCCAGGAAGGAAGGATGGCTCCAAGCACAGAAGGCAGGTGGGAACATTTCTTTTGTGTCTGCTTCTGTAGTATAAATAAACATAAACAGAGAAAATAACAACAACAGGAAGTAAAACCAAAATGAAACACTCTTACAAACTTTCCTTCCCCTGGGGAGGCACTGAGTGTACAGACAACGTAAGACAGATGTGGGGATGCTGCATTCCCCCCTCCCCACCCCCCCCGCCCCAGTGTGATTCTGAAAGGTGCTTCTGAAGTTATGATTCCAAGCATTATATAGGAAATCATATAGAAAATAATAGAGAATAAACAGTTTTCTGCCTGTGTAGGTACATTTCACTGCCAATTTTGTACTGGATGGTTATACACAGATGCTGCAAGAATTTGGCCCTGAAACTGGTTGTTTGCCAGCTGTAACAACTGAAGAATTAGATCAGCTTCTGTACAGTGCCATAAAATGAACAATGACTGTTGTAATACCATATCTTACAGATTCTTCCATGTGCTCATTTTTTTGAACGATGAATGTAAATATTAAAATGCCATGATATTTTTAAACTTGGCTTTAGAATACTGGAGTAGCTCTGTGGGAAAATCATTTGTCCCTGGCTGTGTAACAATCACTTTCCACCAGTCAAAACTCTGGCTGCAATCTGTTTCTAATTAATCAGGAAGACAAGACAGGGCGAGCCTTGTACTGAGACAATGTCATATATAGTGGACTCCCTGTAAAGCATGCCAGACAAAGATGTGTTCAGTGCACTAAAAGGAACATTCTAATTATCAGCTTAATACTCGAGTTTTATGTTCTTTTGAAAAAAACAACATGTTAAAGCACAGCAAATAATCACGATACAGTGAAAACACGTAATGTAAAATAGAAACACCTCGGCCAAACTGGAACATTTAGAATTTTATCATAAAATTATCGATTCTTCCAGAAGCCCTGCAGAGTACAGGAAATTCAAAAATGTTGAAAATCTAGCTCCCTGTTCAAAGCTAGGTCTCTGACTATTCACCCTCAATAATGTTTAGAGCCCTCAATAGTTTTTACAGCTTACAGAGTAAAAGATATGATACTCCAACAGATAATGGAAATGGAGAAATTAAAAAGATAGTTTGTGAAAGCCGCTTCTGTTTTTTGGCCAACACTAGTTCTTAGCTGCTGAATAGAGTGCTCCCTTGCAAACCTTACTAACACAGATGGTTCAGCTAAAGTAAGGGGAAGCCTTCATCCATCAACTATGTGCAGAGGCAGATCATAAGAGAGAAAAATGATTTACTTTAGAAAATGGGAGTAATGGAAAGTCTGTCCATGTTCACTTTTATTTTGCTCTTGTTCCTTTTATTCCTGATGTGAGGAGCACTGTAGTGAGTGCTGTGTGTCATTGCTTTTTGGGATGCTGGAAATAGAATAGGAATTGCTCCAGCAGCAGAGTTTAGAAATGATAGTGAGTGTGTTTGTGAAAGAGGAGTTATGTCTGTTTATTATTCTGTCTCCTTTTGAAGAAGACCAGAGCTGTCCTATAATCTCTTAAAATTAACCACTTTTCAAGCTCTTTCCAGAAAAGTATTTCTGATTTTATTGCAAATATTAGTAGAAATCCAGGATACTCTTTCTGTACTTAAAATAATGTTCTGTTATTTCTAGATGGATAAAGCAGTGAAATAACCCATAGGCTTGTTTAACTTCTGTTCATGCTACAGCACAGCAATGTCAGATAAAGTGATATTCTGAGTGCACAAGTTTAGCTGAAGAGTCGATGGTATGTTGCCAATTAAAATCACAGATGATGGGAAGACCTACAGGTTGCTTTGTGATTTCAGTTGACTTTTACATATGAAGCAGTAGTTGTGAGTGGGTGGGCTTTGTGGGCAGAAACTCTCCCAGGACTGAGATCTCACTTGTTAATCTGGCTCCAGATGTAAAAATGTTAACCATTGGAAACTTAATCCAGCAAGGGCCTTCTTTTTCTTTCTAACATTCCATCTATGCAGCACATACCTTTTTCCTCTACCCTTTTCCTCTGACCCCTCAAGGTCTGCTTCCTTATCAGCAAAATACACAAAAAGGATTTGTTACAGATTTGATTTGCAAGATTTCTGATAATTGACATGAGCACATGAACAATACATATCTTAATTAAACCACTCTGATAACTTTTGGTCTATAGTAACTTTCCCTGTTGCTGTACTCTGCCCAGAATTAGACTGTATGTTCTTTGGAGAGAGGAATTTGTGTGAAAATCCTGGTTACATTGAATATAAAGATAGTTTTGCGCTCTAGGATTTTATTACTTGCCCTTCTACCTGTAATGCAAGGCACCTAGTCTGCCTTTGGGCTATAAAAGCGTGAATAATAATAATAGTAATTCACAGGGAAAAAGTAATTGTAACTGAAAGGGGTGAGTAAAACCATAATAAAGTCTACTGAGGCTAAACTAAATAGCATGAGTCATTTCTCAACAGAGACTTTCTGTGACGTGCATTGAGCATGGGATGGTAGGGCCAAGAAAATTCATTGTGGATACCTGAGCTCAGCATTGTTGCAACACAAAGAGGAAGTTTTACTAAATATGCTACGAGTTTAAAAGCAAAACAAAACCAAAAAAACCAACAACAACAAACAACCCCATCATCACCATCAAGCAACAAAATCCAATTGAGAGGCACAGTGACTGCTAGGTACTTTTCATCAGGCATTCTCAGCTATAGCTGAAAATCACCGGGAAGACCTCCCTGAAGGTTATTGAAAATAAACTTAGATTTGCCTTTTTGGTTTTCAGGTTCTAAATTCAATTAAAATAGAATAAAAATAGGAGGGAGTATCTCCTCAGTGCTTTGATTCTGGTGTCCACGGCACGGCCAGCAGCCTGGAGGAAGGCAGGAGCAGGCAGGTCGTACCAGGTGATGTTGGACAGCCCTGCTCTATGGAAGGGTGCGAGGGCTCTGGCTTTGATCTGTAATATCTTTGGGGCAGGGAATTAGCCAAATGCATTTGCTGCCTCTGAATAACATACCTGTTTCCAGCTACTAACGGTATTAAGTAAAAAGACCTTGTTCCAAGACAAAATATTCATGTCACTTTTTATGTTTTATACACAATTCCTACGAAGATTTTTATATGGCTGATGTAATTAAATACAAATATAATAAATATTTTTCTTAATTTAAGAGGATTATGGTTTTATCAGAATTACACGAGCTTCCAATATATGGGCAATTATATTAATTGGCGTTGGCTACGAAATCCATATTGAAAGTAAAGTTTTCGTACACAGAAACACAAGCTATAAGATTTTTTAATTAAGGAATAGTAGAACTTAGGGTTTCATTGTAAATATATTACATTTTGCTATCAGAAATATAATGTAAACTTAATTAAAAATGTTTATACCAAATTGTTTGATTTATAATATCTCCATCTGGTGATTAAAATTTTTGCAAACAAGCTAGACATTTTCTAACTGTAATGGACACACTTAGATACTCTTGTTTCTGTTTCTAGAGTACACAGAAATCATGGAAAGGAGTTTACCCAAACAGAAAAGACTGGAACCATTCTTCTTTTTTACTGACAGCTCTGTTGCCCCATTCTCTTCTACGGACCCTCTGACCCCATGGCAACAATTATCTCCTCTCCCATACTTAATAAGCATATTTCAGATTAGATATAGATACGCCAACTCAGTTGCCTCGCTGTTTGTAACCTAAACCACAATTCACAGCAGTTGAATCACATAGTCTGTATTTGACAACTCTAACTTGTTTTAACGTATTTAAAAACAAAACAAAAAACACCACCAAAAAAAAAACCACAACAACCACTTATTGAGGACGTTTTATGTTTTTATGTTTGAAAGAGGGATAGTGAAATAAAACAGGCAGCTATCTGAGTAGTTAGCAAGAATGTGAAAATATAATACCAAGGAAACAACAACCCCATAGAACTAGTCCTGCCAAATAGAAATAGCATGAAACTCTAATGCTATACAAGAAGTTCACTGTGTAAAAAATGTGCTGTGGTTTCTGCAGGGATTGAACTGAGCATCTGTGGCTTGAACTTTAGGTGTACGGACAACCAACCCTCAAATAGCATTAGCAGACAGTGCAGCGCAGGTAGGTTGTTTTGGGTTTGGGTGATGACTTTTGATGGATTTATCACATTTATTACTTTGTCTCTTTTGTTGTGTTTTTTTTTTTTCCTCAGTTCCATTCCCCTAACAACATAGGAAGATGAACTGAACATGGAGAAATGTTGTTTTATTCTTAGCTTTATTGTGCATTTCCTGCGGTCCTCAGGGCACAGATAAACTTCAGCAACTCTGCTGTGACTGCACAGGTATATGTCCTTGCACAGTAACAAATACAAGGTGATTTGAGACAGTGTGAAATCTGTTAAGGAAGACCTGAGAGGTCTTCCTTCCACCTACATTAACTATACTCCTGTGTAAGCAAACTTGTTGATAATTATGGTTGCCAAGTGCTGAGTAAGTTTGTTCCAGATCTTATGGATTTACAGTCACATATCAACAATTAAACAAGTTTATACAAGTCCTTGAAATTAACCTTATCTCTGAAATTTCTCAGTGGTATACTCACAAACGAAGTGTTTTTGTAAATTCATTAGGCTGGACTGGCAAGAGTCCTCCTATGTCTGATAAGCTATTGTTTGTATATATAGAAAAGAGATTTCGTTGCTTATTTTTACTCTGCCCTTTAAAGCAGAAATAAAAATAATCATTTTAGGAGTTCTGATTTTACTCACTGAAGTCCAAAGACATCCTGTAATATGTTATCATAGACTTTCTTGAAAGTGGGAAAACTTATAGAAGATTCTGGTATCTTCCCAATAATGTTTCTGAGCAAGTGTGCTAGAGATTTATGAATGCAAAAGAAAAGAACATGTCTGTAATTATTCTAAAATTAAGTAGTCATAAGCATTGTAAACTGAAGCCACACTTTTCAGCGTGAACCAACTGTACCTGCTCTTAAACACTGTATGTGCCTGGCAAACCGATATTTAAGCAGATTGCCAATAATATTTTCAGTCTGCAGCTTGTTTTCGTCTGCGGTAGGACAGCTAAAGGAGAAAAGAAGTGACATAACCTCTCAAGTCCTTCTTTCGTGTACACAACAATTAATTGCTTGAAGACTGATCTTTGAGCTATATTCCTTCAAGTGCTTTGTAACTAAAGAGCAATCTTGTATTGTTCACAGGGTGCCCATTGTGGACTCTTTCTCAGGAAAGTTACATGGCGATGCCATGTGAAAACCCACCGACTAATGGGGTAATTTCCTGTTAAATAAAATTACATCGCAAATGTGATTAATATCCAAACAATCTAAAGCCATCAAAATACCAGTCATTTCGGAAAATAAGAGATTAGTCGATTCTGCTGAACTTTCATGAATTCTTGTTCCTGATTATGACAAGACACTAAAAAGGAAAATTTGATAGGCTCTAAATTGTTTCATGAAGATCATGCATCTATGAAACATGCTGTAATTAGATACTCATGCCTAATTACAGAAGAGAAAGTGTGTTAAACCTATGAATATGCAGACCTTGGGAGGAATTTCTTGAACTCATATCTCTTCACCTCTTGATGCAGGCTACCTGGATTTCCCAGTCTATCAGCAAATGTCACTGCATTATTGCTCATCCTTTGGAAGTTCCAAAGGCTAAATCAAAGGAATTAATGTGAAATGTTGCCTTAGTAATCTTCCTGCCAGCCCGAGCATATCCAAGAAATTGAATGATTTCATATCTTTCAAGCTAGAGTAGCCAGGAACATGCATCTCCTCTAGATGGTCAATTATAAAGCTTTTGCTTTATATTCAGTTATATGGTTACCCAAAAGCTACTTCTCAATGTCTGTCAAGGTTGAAAAAATGTCTCACAGTCGTAATTTCCTCAGTGAGTTCACTAGTGGGTTAATTAACATTTGGAGACTAACAGAGATATTTGACAGTGGAACAAACTATGGGCATTAAGGGTGAAAAACAATTACTCATTTTAGCACAGAGGTAAAGAATGATGGAGAACTTGAGTACTTAAACATGTAAAGTAGTATTTCTACCACTACTAATAAAATTGGGTAAAAGACATACAGACACAAGAGAAGAGTTTCAGAACCAGTGGGTTGTGTGGCACTAACTCTAATTGTCACAGCATTTTTGCAACTGTAATTAAAAAATGACAAACCGAAGTCTAGGAAGCTTTCTGCTGAGAAGATTTCACATAAGTGGCGCATTTTGGAAATAAATTCAGAGTAAGCCATGCACAGAAACCTTCAGGGCATGCAGAGTGCTTTACAGTATGGCTCTCCTCATGTCAATCTCTGTACATGAGCGAGAAGGGTGCTAAGCCCATCTAAGGAAGAAAAATCTTATTATGCCACAGACTTCCTCAGTTGTCTTTAGATGCAACTAGTAAGTGTTTCTCACTTGCCTAGTCTAGTCTTACAAACTCAGTTACTATGAAAGTCATCTTTAGTACAGAAAGAAAGTGTTGTGCAGCTCCCATTCCTGTTTGCCATCATTCATAACTCAATAAGCAAATCACAAAAAGTGAAAAGATAAAGTTCAAATTTATCTTCTCAAATCACTATTAACCATCTGGAAAATAAGTAAATTCTGATCAATTCCGTCTATCAGAAATATTTAGTAACATCTGTTTGTTGCAGACATTTTTCGGACCTTAAACTTAAGAAGTTTAAGCAAGAGCATCCCCATTCATGCTAACATCCTCCTTCCACATAGGTTAATTTGCTTGGAGGCTTGAGAGCCTGATGAAGCTTTAATTGAAGT
Source organism: Tauraco erythrolophus (assembly GCF_009769465.1). Taxonomy (NCBI): domain Eukaryota; kingdom Metazoa; phylum Chordata; class Aves; order Musophagiformes; family Musophagidae; genus Tauraco; species Tauraco erythrolophus. Next base: position 16,847,441 of record NC_141473.1, on the reverse strand, counting down.
CAAACAAAGATTTTCATTACCTCCATTGGAAATTCAATCAGACACTTGGTGTGCAAATAACATGGATCTACACATAATCAGTCTTATTTTTCTTTACATTACTATTTACCACATGTCCTGTGACTAACTTTCAACTGACTTGTATGAGAAAAAATATTTGAAAAGGTTACGATGTAATAAGCAAGACTATTGACGTTTTTCTGGAATGTTATTGAACTCAGTGGTTTTCATTAAAGAGGACAATCCATATTGGCTCAGTAAATACACTGAGTTACATACATCAGAAGATTATTTAAGTAGAATACAGTGAACACCCTATAGGAATGGTCTTATCATTAACACCAAGATGGGTTGCAAAGATTTAAGTGCTTATCTTGGTATACATCAAATACATACACACAAGCAAATAACAACAGTGACATATGAGTGGTCCAAACCCTTCCTTAGGTAGACATTGCTGCGAACCCACCCCTTCTCCTCCTCAGCTCCGCAGTTCCCCATGTAACCTGCTGAGCATCTTGCCATTTCTCCCCATCCGAAAAAAAAAAAGATAATTCCTGCACTCAGTGGTAGAACAAAAAAGAATTAAATTCTTATCTTTAATAGTTCATTGGTATTTGAAAACTTAATTCATGAAGTATTGGAGGAAGCATGTCCTGTGCCTCATAGCACAGGAGGGATGAAGGGAAGGGGAATGCATAGCAGAGATTTAGTACAACAAATATCTGCTGCGTAGGTCCTTCATTGACTGAAGGGCACCAAGCACCTGCATCAATCCAAACAATCCTTACCCACTCTCCAGCACCAACCTGACCTCAGGTGCAAGGGACAACTGAGCCTATGTTGCCATCTTCAGAGACAAGAAACACCCAGAGAAAGAAGATAAGAAAGTAGTTTATGCAGATAATTGCAAAACAACACTACTTTCTTTCCTGAGAAAAGGAAAGTTTAATTTATGCTTATCAGTGTAAGGAACCTCCAAATTAAATTCACATCCACCTCTGCAAAGCAAAGGATAATACACCATTCCTTGTCCCTGTCAGGACTGTTTGCAATCTAGACACCAGCACAGAGAGCACCAGAGGTAACATTCTTGGGAAACCTCTGTCCCAGTTGACTAGTGCAGCACTTTTCCTGACTAACAAGCCAGCTGCAGCGTAGCTAACAAGCATAACTTTCTAAACTGGCACCTGCTAAATGAGATCAATCACATACAATACCTGGTTGTTTTGTTGCTGGTAATGGGGTGGGGGGTTTTTTGGGGTTTTAATACGGTTAATTAAATCTTTTACAACAAAATATAAGCCATCATACATTCAAAATCAACACTGAAATTCAGAGAAAAATATTACCTGCTTCTTCGGCTTGTCATTTGAAAGAAATAATACATGATCCACTAACCAAGCAACATAATCAAAACTATAAATCAGCAAGATTGAAATCCCCACAGAATCATCTTTCTGTCAGCCTTTCCTCACACAGTTGCAGGATGTCTGCCAGAGAAGTAGCATAAAATGCTGCAACACCGATTAATAAAATACAATTATCCCATCTAAAAGTTCAGATACACTTTTCCCCTTTCTAAAGTGTTGTTCCTAAAGTATTGTTTGTACAAATGTATATATAAATATGTATATCTCTTGTCTCAACATATATATATCTTGGCTCTCTTCATTCTGTTATCCCCTTGCTTCTTTACAGTATCCAGTAGGCAAAGTTTCAAGAAGAGAAAGGAAGTGCACAATTCAGTCATACACCACAGGTATCCTTTCAGTATCTATCCACAGACCTTTTGTTAGGTGTTAGCTGGAAGGTTTCAGGTCCTGCTTCACACCTGATTACAGCCAATTTCAGTATTTCCATTGATTTAAAAAACAACAACAACAAAGGGTTATTTTTCATTCTAATGGTTCATTTTCAGAAGCATCCAACTCATATGCAACTCATATCAGAGTAGAAGAAAGGAAGAGGAAGGCGTTATAAACTGTTAGCCAATATATAAGAAAAGTCTTTTTGCCCTTTGTACAAAGATTAAGTATGGGTCAACCACTATATCTTAATTTTGTAGGTCTTCAGTGATAACAGCCGAATCTCTTCTTTTTAGTCCCTTTAAATCCTAAGTGTACTTCCAGAAGCATTATCAGTATTAGTGGTTTTAGTAAACTAAAACAAGTTAGCATTTTGCCTCTTTCACCTGGCAATAGACTCAGCTCTCTCACTGAAAAGGTTTCAGGAGAATTATTTGCATATGGACAGCAAATATATTTTAAACTCACATCACTGTTTATCTTCAAACAAGTGTTCTAAGCACAAGAATCCTTCGATCCTCTACTTAGACAAAATTTCCAAAGTGCATCACACAGAGTTTTTTAAGTGTTTGGAAAGTCAGCATTAAAGACATAGACCTTAAATAAATCTTAACAGTGAAAAAAAAGGACATATGTATTGTTAAAAACAGGACTGTTGAAAAGTCTTTACAGATCAAATACCTTACTTGATGAAGAGATTTCCAAAACAATCCCATGAATAGCTGAAATCGCTGTGTCAGTATAGGGCAGGATTTTGCAAACCTTCATTCAGTCGTTTATTCCCTATCCGCCAGCTGTGATAATTCTGAAAAGGATTGAATTCACATGGTACTGAATAGTTCTCTGTCCTATAGAGATGTCTGTGGGTTATCTGAAGCAATACAGTTATAGTCATTGCAATGAGGAAATAACTTTGTGGTTCTTTATACATAAATGAATTTTAACTATAAAATAGTCATTGTATGTTTTGTTGTTGTTGGAGAAAAGAAAAACGACTTGTACAAATGCCTGTTTTAAATCAAAACTGAACCTCTGATGTTTTTAAAGTTTTGTTTTCTTCCATTTAAAAAATACGAGATAGATCCCTGCAGGATCTTACCAATGAAGGGCAAAGGGTGCAGTATCAGTCATGTATTACTTGCCCTAGTTTTATTGCCGAAATCCACGCTAATTTTTTAAGTACATAGTATGTTCTGAAGTCTTTTTAAGAATTTATTTAGTTTTCTTGCTTGTATTTTCCTTGGAGGTCTGAAATCCCACTGGTAAACACTCATGATGGCTATTCAAAGGAGAAGGATACTTTCCCGCTGTTCTGCTGATACATCACCTGCAGTAATCGAGTAGTTATTCAAAAGTGGAAGATTAAGAATTGATCCAAAAGTTGGATCCATAGAATAAATATACTGGTGATTTTTTTTTATGTAAAATCATTGCTAATCAATGCAGGTAAGTCAGCTTAGTAACAGCTTTCACACGATGGATCTTTATGAACAGTAAAATATTTAGAAGTGAACAATAAAAGCTACACAAAAATTACGCGAGGTTAAATTGTTAGCTGAATAGCGATAGGCAATAAACAGGGTTTTCAGGGGCAGCCAAAAGAAGAACACAAGCAACAAATATGAATGTTTAAGAATACGCTCAGCCATGGCAATTTACAGCTTGCTGCTCCCTCAGACATTCAGCAGCAGCTGAACAGCTATTTGCAGCTCATTTGCTAGCTCTGAAAGTTCTGGTGGAGGCAGAGACAAACCAAGGCAGAAATATTGAACATAAATTCTTTGTTGTGACCTATGAAAAACAGCCCATTGTCCTCAGATGTTTTCAGTAGTGGCATATTTCAGCTCATTCTTTGCAGGCTGAAGCATCAAACAGAGAAAATGCTAAGATGACTTCTTGAGAAAAGCAATTATCTTTTTGCACTGAACTAGAAAAACTACACAGAGTGATTTGAGACATTTTATTTAAATTTGCCTTAAACACAAGGTAGTTTTTTAATGCAAAATAGTTTACAGCTAATTTTTTTACATAATATTGTCACATTTGTTGGCCTTCCACATCCAAAAAACTGTGATTCAGGGGTTATAACAACAAACTGGGACTGTCTGCTTTATATTAATACTATTTTCTATTTAAAAATAATTCAAATCCAAACAGATATCTTCACCATATGACTTTTGAAATGTCTTTGTGCCTTCACTTGCCCTGATGATAAAAGTCAGGCATGACTGAAAAAAATGAAGACTGAAACATACCCTGAGAGTCTGGGTGCTCCTTCGTTTTGCCCCAGCCCAGAAGACTAGAGTGTCCAAAGTTGTACTAGAAAATCTGTTTTCTTTCTTGAAGAGTAACGTATAGCTGCCGATAGCAGTTTGCATTATTAGACCAAGGGCATTTATATGAAATGTTAGTGAGTGGGGAGGTTCCGGCTGAAAAGGACACCGACAGAGCCGGGACTAGCAGTAAAGTCTCAGAAAATCACAGTCCAGTGTTCTGTGAGGCTATAGTGCTCCTTATACTGGTGTGTCAGTGGGAAGAAAAATCTGTTGAAAATCAAACCTTCAGACTCTTCTTTTGTTCAGCCTACATCTCACCAAATTCAAAGGCAATCAGACAGGGAAATTATAGCGTTCTGGGATGGGGTTGCCTATCCCCTTCTTTACTATAGGAGTCCCATTTTAGGTGGCAACTTATCTTCAAAATAGAATCATAGAATCATAGAATGATTATATGAAAGAGATGAAATAGATTGATACTTTCCAAAGTGTCATCTCATGGGACTCTCATTACACCTCTACTAGTTTTCTTCCAAGTGTTTAGAAACTAAGTGATTGTTGCTAACATCATTATAATCCCTTAGCTGAATCTGACTGAATTTGCTAGACAGCAATGGAAGCGGCGTGTTACCAGCTCTCAGGTCATGCTATACACACATTTGCATTTGTAATACTTGCTAGATCTTGAGGGCAAAACTCAGTTCTCCTGTCTGCAATGCAGTGTTTTAGCTGCAGTGCAGATCGCTAATATCTATTCTCCCTGTCCAAGTCTCAGAGAGGTCAGCTATGATTTTGTGAACATCCCTCTGCAATTGCTTTCCACATTCTAGTGTCTCTTTCACTATTGGTGTGATTAGAGGGTATGTATTGCCTTCTATCTGTGCTACCTTATTGCTGACCTGATGGCTCAGTTCCTCCTTTTTACCAAGACTTTTCAATGCACCCTCATTGCTGACCCTCCAAACACTCTCCCAGCCTAAGTAGCTACGAGACTGACCAGTGGTATCTGACCTCCCTTCTTCAATATGTGGTGGATATCCAATAATTCATATGTTTTTTTTTTCTCTGATATGCCTTTGAGTCCCACTTTACACTAATCTGTGTGAGAGCAGAAATGAGCTTCTCTCCTGACAGTTGTGTCAGCGATGCCCAGCTACACAGTTCCTTCATTTCTAACCTGTCATGTTGAGGAATGCAGGAACAGCAAGAACTTGGTTGGAAATCATTAGAATAGCAGTGACAGGTTACCTCCTTCTAATACAGTGCTTTCAGATAAACATTTAATAAGAAAACTTGTCTTGTTTTTGTGTTTTCTCACTTTCATTTCTTCCCTTTCTTCTGAAAAACAATGAAAGCATAAACCTACTCTGAAAATGGTGGAAGACAGGTTTTCCTTAATCAGAATCCTGGCAAACATCAGCCACAAACATAAACAGACTCAGTGAGGCAGAGACTCCATTTTTTATTCTGTTTACTTTCTTAACTCTTTCCCAAAAGGCCACTCTGATGAGTAGCTCCTCTCTGCACGTGGACCTGCTGGAGCTCTGTTTATTACTTGGTTTGATTTTTGACCTAACCATTGATGCACATAATTGAAAAGCAGTCTCTTAAGTGCAGAAGGAACCAACCCATAAAATCATGCTTTTTCAAGAAACATTTGTACGGATATATCTATAGACATATATAGATATATAGATATGCAGATGCACAGAGAGTGAGAATCCTTTTACAATCCATTTCAATCACTGCTGTTGAATACAAGAAGTGTGAGCCTCCTCCTCCAGGCAGTTTTTGTATGTGCCTGTAAAAGACGGCTACACGGTACTTTATACAAGTGTAAGCATTGCTAGAAAAAATGAAATAGTGGGGAATCAGTCAGGGAGGTCTCATCCATGAGCAGGCTGGGCCAGAGCTAAATGCTGCATTGCACCAACTGAAAGAGGGTTCTTTCCTTCTACCTGAATTTCCCCTCTGCTGTACCACTTCAGAAAAGAAAATCGAGTCTGCAAATGTCTAGGTTTATAGCCATGACTTATTCCTGTGTTCTAGTGCTGTGTGCACAGCAAAATTTCATCACCTTAAGAGACTGGCCCTCCAAAAAGTGAAGAGACTGCACACATATATCAACCAACTTTTAAAAGGCTTATTTTTATCCGTGACATCAACACCGCTTTAATAAAACTTATCAAATGTCAGGTGTTTTCTGATGTACCACACTCCTCGAAGTGAACTTTGTGCTCAAATGGTTTGCCAAAATCTCATATTGGCAGCACTAAGTTTTCATTACACTCTTCTCTAAAGATCAACCAATTAATTGTTTGTGAATACTTAGATATGTGGGATATTTCAATAATTGGAAATTGATCACTGATGTTATGTTATTCTTTCTTTTTCATGCCTGTATAAAAATGCAAGTGTTATTGGAATGAATTGCTGCTCTTGCAATTTTTAAGGTTTTCCGTAACACTCAGTCATGAGTGCTAGGAATTCAGCTCCTGTAAATATTAATGTCACCAGAGTGTGACTGCAGGCGAACATAAACATAACTTAGAAAATAGTGTGAGCCCAAACAGAGCAAGTTCTTTGTGGATTGACATGTTAATATTACAGAAAGCCTTCTAAAGCATATAGAAAAGTCTAGAATCAAAGACTTGAGCCTATATTTCACTCATGGTGCAATACAAAAGTGCAATCTATTTAGTGAAAAACCCCAGAAAATATTTTACAAAAAGACTTTTTATTAATCCTAAGAAAGAGAGAAGAAAGCGCTGCAGACTCCCATTAAAATGTTCAAAACAAAACCAAACCAGCATGAGCAGAGAGCACCCTCTTCTGATCATTATTTTGTTTTTCAGGTACTAGATAAAATATCTTCTCCATATGTTGTAAAATTCCAGTGACCTGCTCTTTAATAAGGATTGCAAATACAGAATCTCTTCATGACATGAATACAATGAATTTGCTTCAACTACAAGCCAACATTTTTAATTTAATTGTCCTTTCTTACAAAGGTGAAGACACTGCTTCTGGTAACTCTTTCCCCTTGTATGTTCCGATTTTATTTCCATGAGGCCATCCAGGGCCAGGGGTGAAGGAGGCAGGCTGATTTATTTTTTTTTAGTTCATGACAGCAAGAAAGAGATTTACATTCAGCTGAAAAAAAAAAATGCTAATCTAATACTAAAAGAGTGTATTTACAAAGATGAAAGAAGGAGGAAAGTGGGGTGGGGAATGAGAGCAAGAAGATTAGGGACGTAAATATTTTTTCTATAACTATAGCAGCATTATTTGTACCATGTTCTCACACAGGCCAAGCTGAAAACATAAATTCTAACTCCTGTTCTAATTCAGGAAAAAAGCAGACAGAGCAGTGCCTCTGCCCTTCTACGTTGCTTTCAGTCTCTGAGGACCAGAGAGAAGTAGCTCATGAATATTAGAGCTAATGAAGCTTGATTTTCTCCAGATTTGTGTTTTGGTGTTGATTGACTCTCATGTCTGGAAGATGTAAATTGTGACTGAAGCTTGTTCTGCATTTGAGGCACTTAGATGTGTTCTCTTCAGAGTGTATTCTCCAGGATTTAGAAAGACTCAAGCTCACGCTGCAGTGTTTTTCTCAGTGGGTAGCAGTCAGATGTCTCTCTGACCTGGACATCTATTTTCATAAAGCTTGCAGGAACGCCCTGTATCTGAGATTTCTATTCCTTTATCATATTTGATAAAGGAATACACCATTGCTGTATTTTGTATTTGTAAAAATACAACAATGGGTTAAAAAAGATAGGTGTTATGGACTGATGAGCAGATATATTGAATTATCTAACCTAGTATACTCTTCACCCCATCTGTTTAAGTCTCTGACGCTTTTTGTCAGATAGGCAGAGGTGTGGATAGAGGTTCCCCTTGGTGTAAGCAGTGATTCAAATCAGAAATGAAATCCGAAGAGACAAGAGGAGCCAGCAGCCATGGTCAATAGCCTCCCACACTGCAGATGAGGCAATATATTTTGGGGTGAGTGATCCCACCTCTCAGTGAGAGAGGCTTACGTACCAGCATGCATTCTCAGCATCGTGCACACTGAAAGCCAATAGAAACGAAATTGGAAGATACAGGCACAATCCTATTATGTGATAAGGAAACCAGGGTGGATAGAGACAGCACAGAGAGATAAGGGGGTCATGAAAACTAAAAGAGCAATTTGGATCTGAGAAAGTGGATGCACTGTTCATCAGATGCACTCAGCCACACTGTATTGCCAGATGAGGCTTGTCCTTGTCAAAATATAATAAATTAGCCTCTTCAGTCCTTTCTACATTTAAGGTTCTGGCACGGACCATTTTAGACAAACATAGATTGATGGCTGCAGTGTACACAGGAATGACACAGAACCAGGATGATGCTGAAATATCATTAAAATTGATGCTTTTGGCTTGTCCCTCTGTCATGTTTATTACAGCATGGCAGTGCATCTGGAGACCTGACATTATCAAAGAACAATGTAGAGCCTTCTGGGAAGGGAAGTGCTAGAGCTAGAATACAGGCAGATGCAAGGATGCAAAAGATACAGAAACAGTTTTTGATTCTGCTGGTAAAGAGCTGCATGGTAATTCAAGTTATCTGACAGGAGAGAAATCCAGCTTAAGCCATCATGTGCACTTGCTTACAGAAAAGGTAACCTATGGTTGGGTTATAGAAATGAAAGTGTAGATACTGTCAAAGACTTTTAATGCATGGCAACCCAAGGCAAATGCAGCTTTGAAATTATTGGCCCAGAAATGGTAAGTTAGAAATTAGGATTTTAGGATACTAGAGTAGAAATAAAGGAATTGGCTCTTCTTCCTTCAAGGCTTTTACAGTGTCTTTGGTTGAAGGTACATAGTGGGACCAATAAACAGGAAAAAATCTTCACCATTACAGCTGCTGTATCATCTCATTTTCCAAAACTTTAGCAAGGCTTTACCCATCAGCTGGAATATGCTGGAAAGCATAGTCACAGAATAAGGAGTTCACATTTTTGAGCCTGGTCATTTGTTCCATCTGAAATAAGACCGTAGCATCTGTGAGCATATGTGGTTTGAAATGGTGCAGGGTCAGCCGTGTAGTTGGCATGGATAGGGGATGCTCTATGGTAATGTATGGAAATCTCCGATGTTATCAGTTCTTATTATCAGGCTTTGCAAAATGTGGACTGGCAGTGCATGAGAAGATTGTTCAGTAGAATTAAAATTATCCTGGAGCATAGGAAGCCTCAGACTTCAAAATTTTTAGATATTTGCACATCATATTTCATTTTTTTCTTCTAAAGAAAAAAAAAAATACAAGGATCTCTGAATCTTTCAGTATGAAAGAACCTCAAAAAGCACTAGGGATGATACTTGAGCACAACACTTATATAAAGATGATAAAGAATGATGGGGAAAGATGATAACATGATGCTCAATCCCTTATTCATCCTTCTGGGAAAGAAGTTGAGAACAAGGTTCAATTTATATTTAGCTACTTATAAAATTTCCTCAGACCTATAATCTGTTATATTATTATTTTGAAGATTGTACCATTTTGAGAGGTCAGGACTGTCAGTTCTTGTGTTCTCAGAAACTCTCCAAACGGTTGCCAAAGTAAGCTTCATAAAACTACAGCAAGGGTTGGGCCAGATCCCTTTAACCAAGTCATAGACTGATAGTGTAGGGTAGAAGCTGTTCCTATAGGTCTTCTTTTCGTCACAAGGATAGAAAATACCACAGAAAAGGACAGTTGTATTCATTAGATACCATCAAAAACTTACTGCTGTGAATGGAAAGCACTTTGACTAGGCCTACATTAGCTACATGCAATGCATAATATAGCTCAGCATATGAGTCTAATGGACCAGCATTTAAAAGCATGTAATCGTGCAAATGGTTCCCTTAGAAGACACTAATGCAGTGTTACGTGATTCTTGTTCACCTTGTTGTGGCACTCATCCAAAACAGGGGCTCAATAAACCAAAACTCAAAGTGGACTAAAATGAACTGGCTCCTAAAGAAACGGGGACATAGAAAAGGAGGAGGCAATCCCTTCTTCTGCATCTTTCAAGGATATTTCAGTGGGTGCAATGCTAGCTTTCCCCATGCTGGCAAATCTCACAAGTTTGTTACCGTTTCTGAGATGCAATGAATGAGCATTAGCATGACGGCCAGGGGCATTCAAGCTGAGAATGTCAATATGTAATTCAGGTTTGAAATCCTTTTTATACTCTCATGTTAATTTTTTTTCTAACTTTGCCAGCTTTTTCTGCTTCCAAAGCAGCCAAGCCCCAGGTAGAGCCAGTGCTGTGAGAACTGCTATTCCGGATTCGTTCCTGACCTGCTTTTAAATCAGAAAAATTATATTTCTCTCCTTTCTGAGAAATCAAATAACCCTAGTATCAAATCTTTTTACTGTCTAGGTTCCAAAATTTACCTGCTATAGCAAGGGAAGCAGCAGTGGTGCAGCTGCTTGTGAATTAATACAAACGAAGTTATTCAGTGGTTAAATCTGGATTAAATTTAAATTCAGAGCAGGCTTTGAAAAGGAATCAGGGTATGGCTTGTGTGCACATGTGATGGTGCTAAAATCTTATGGGGTTTTTTGTGTTCTGAAGTTTCGGCTCTGTTTGATCTGGAATGGGAAAATAAGGTTCATTCCAGTTTGGAAAGAAACCCAGAACCCAAATTGTATGACTGAACTCACATCAAGAGACTGAAATGCCCCCAAACACCCCCTTATCCTTCTCTTTCTGGAGATGGAAAGTCTGACTGTCAGATGGGACTGAGAAAGAAAGATGCAGCCAGGTGGAAACTAATGAAAAGCTGAATTTGGCGATATTGTGAAAGTGGACCCCTGGTTTTAATTATAAAGTTATAAAACAAGTAATGGCAAATCCATTAGACTTTGAAATCATATCAAGCTTATCTGCTTATCTGCTTTAAGCACTGTCAAGCACCCACTTCTTTTCAATGAGCAGAATCCACTTCAGTCTTGATCAGCCCAGAAGACTCCCATGCCTCAGTTTCCACTCTATTTCAAGGGAAACTTTTCCAAAATATTTGAACTGGCTTTTAAAATTAATTTGATGCTTGTGTCAACTGTTAGTAGTGTGCCAGTGAGTTACCTGGGAATAATTATTTAGGATTCGTACATATTTATAGGAAAACTGTTGTTACAGCCACTATTCCACCTGCCTTGAAATACTGAGATGCTATAATACTATAATACAAATACTTTGGTTTGAAACATTATAACCTGAAGGAGAAAAACTGTACATATGGATAGAAAATTCAGGCTTAAAACACAAGCTATTGTGGTCATGATGTTATTTTGCAGACTGGCAGAATATGTCATCAATTTAGGTGGCAAAAATGATGGAAAAAACAGTCTGTGTTTGAGAAGCCTGAACTTTAGTGTGAAAAACAGAATTCTTCAACAGTTCACCTGACAATGCCATTTGTCTGACTTTAATTAATCTGTCGCTATGAACATGACCTAGTTACCATGGTACAAATGTCAGCTTGTAATAGCTTTTCCCTAGAGTCCTCCTTAACCAGCACTTGCCATTTACATTTGCTCATTCAATCATGAAGAGTAGTTAATTAGCTCCATCTACTGCTGCATGGAGTGAATTGTACCAGCTCGCCAGTTCTCCGGTAGCCCCTTCAGATCGCACTGGCAGTGGTGGTTTAGGTGCTCTGCTGCACCGCACCACTGGCAAGAGTTGTTATTGTAAAGCAAGAGGTTTACATTTTTCTGTTTCTTCTTCTATCATCAGCTTTACCGCTACGTAGGTCTTCTTCAATCTCTAATATTTTTGGTAATTTCTTTTTGAATTGCAGGGTGACAATGTGGGGCATCATTTTTCAAAAACACATTTTCCCATGCCGAAAGGCCTAACAGTTCTCTTAAAATAATTAGCACAAACAATGAAGGGACTTGCAAGGAAGGAAATGGAGCTATTTACGTTACTGCTGCACTGATAATAAAGAAGGTCACTGTGCTGAAAATGGGTACTCAGATCAGCAGATGGATGCCTTTATCTTACGCTTGCCATATGTGTCGACTGGAAGAGTCAGATGGGGTATTTAGTTGTTTATGTTTTGAAATAAGTGTTCTGATGTTCATTTAAAATGCCTTCTTAGTTTATGAGAGCTAATGAATGCCTGTTCTAAAATGTCATTTTTCTTACTATTTCCCTTTTGATTTAGGTGGAAACACACTAGATAATTGCCAAAGGGGAAAGGTAGCAAGGGTTAATACCTTCAGATATCTAAAATCTCAAAAAAAATTTTATTATATTTAAAGAAATAATCTTGCAAAGTATTTTATTTTCACAATAGGTTTACTTTTCCATTAAGAAAGTAACACCAAAGAGCTTATTAAGGTCAGAGATGTTTTTCTAGTCTGCACAGTGCTTAGACACCTGTGAGGTGGCTGCTAAACCGAAAGACCAGGCTTGCAGGTATTCCACAGAGGAAGGAAATTTATTCTTTGAGCTGGCTGCTACCTTCAGATACCCCTCCTGCTAACAGCAAAGTAAATTACATGAAGGCACATCATCAGTTTGTGCTGCTACCCCCTTCACGCATCTCATGTCCCTAGTTGTAAATCTGCCTGAAGTGGCCTCAAAATATAACAGGACGTTTCTGAACACAGAGTCAAAGAAAGCCCCTCATTAGAAAACATTAAAATAGAAGTAAGCAGAAGAAAGAGAAGACAAGTATCGACCAGAAAATTATTGCAGCAAATCCTAGGTCCTTCCCTCTTACTTTTCATCAGGTAGAAAAGCAAAGCCATTTTCACTGCCAAGGCTAGCTTTGGGTGCCTCAACTTTGGCCTCTGTTCTTAGCTCTACAAGAGACTTCTCCATCTCTAATTTACCTCTGAGTTTCAGCCTTCAATGCATTGTCCATGAACATCACTTGGTTAGAAGAGCCTTTCTAGCTAACTCCAATGAATTCTGTAGTTTCTGGGGACAGTTGCGTGTGTTTGAATGGGATAATTTAAATGCTGTTCTTCGTTCTTCATACACCACATCGAAAATCTATTCTTCTATCCCCTGGAGGGAACATCTTCTACTTACACAAATTCATTTCAAACCAAGTTTTGTTTTTCAAATTTGTAATTCATGCAGTATTATGCAAAGCAAAAAAATAAATAATCGGGCTGTGCAGTCTATTCTTTCATGAAAACGTGAGGGACTTCAAAGTCTAACTCTGCTTACAATTAGCACGTCAGTGGGAAAACAGATGTTGTTATCAGTTAATGCACTGTAAGTAAATCTGTCCAGACCTTCAACAGCTTTCTAAAAAAAATATTTAGGATGAATTACCTCCAAGATGATTGGAATGCTTACTTTATGCTTCATGCAAATGTAAATCCCAAATTTAGTGTTAACACAACAGGTAACTTGCTACATGTGGATGAACTATTTGAAAAGATTGAGGATTAATGTAAATTTCAAATCTAAGAAACTAAATACAGATATTTACCATATGCCTTCTGTGAATTTTATAGAGTAAGAACTTGAAAGAGATCTGAGTTCAGTTCTCCACCTCATTTCCAAGAAAAAAAGTCCCACAGATTCTGTTCCTGAGTAAAGGGTTTAAGGTTAAATCTGCAACATCAGAATGTTAAATAAAACAAACATCATTTTCCTTGGCTTGTCCTTAACACAGGCAGCCTTGGTTTGATTTCTTGAATGCATTTGCTTTTATTTGAATGTCAGAAGAGTCACAAGGAACTGACAGCCACTAGACTGTTCCTGAAGTCGCATTGCCTCAATAATTATGCCTTGCAAGAGGTATCACTGGTAATAGTAGAGAAATAAGCTTTCAGTATTCAACCATTTCATAAAAATAAAGGAGATTTTATTGACCTAATACTTGTTTACCAGTGTGCAGTAACTATACTATTTTCACAGATTTAGATGTGAGCCAAGGCAAATCTAACTCACACTGGTATTTTGCACTTTCCTCCTTCTCATGTAATGGTGTTCTTCACAGGTAGCACACTGGTAGAAAGCTGAATCAAAGTGCCAAATATTAGGAGGGCTTTTTAATGCATTTCTATGTGTGCAGGGTGTCAGATCATCCTAAATGTCAAGGTACACACTATACAAAAGGACATATAAACGTTTATACATATATATGCAAACCAAAAAAACACAATAAGTGCTTCTAAACTTCCAGACTGCAGTATAAGAAACAGGTTGCCATGTCAATGAATTTTGTAATATCTGTCAGTGAAGTAACCACTCAGAAAGATTTGTTATAGTTTTTCATCAAGTGTAGCCATTTTCTCACATGGGTGATAATTTCACCTGTGTAAAACTTTCCCTTTTTTCATCAAGAGTTATTGCATAACCAGGTTTTCTTTTCAATTCAAGAACTAAGATTTTTCACCTTTGCATGAAATTTTCAACGGCAAGGGACTCACAAAGAATTTTCTAAGCTGAAAATTAAGCATATCAAATTTTTCTCTGTATAATAGTTACCCAGGCAGTCGTGACTGAGCAGAGTACAGATGTTAGGATAAACGGCTACATTCCATTAAGGGCTGGCCAACACCTAAATATGTCCTCACTTGGGAAAAACGTCTCTCTAGATCTAAACCTTTCAGATCCAGTCCATTTCTGTATTCTGCCCTGCACTTATTCAGAAAGGCCATTGTTGCCTATGGGAGTTCTGTCTAAAGATGTAGAGAAGAGTCTCAATACGTATTTGTGACCTTACAAAGATGAATATATCGTTTGGTTTGTGTTGGTAGCTCATACCTTCAAAGCTGTTTCTTGCTATGAAGCAAAACCACTTTGATCTGTAATTATACATTTTCTTATATAACCTGGAAAATTTATGCATGATTGACAAAGCTAGAGAGAACTGAATATTGAATGTGTACCAGGAAAATAACACTTCATTGTTTTTATTTTTAAATATGTTCAATGCAGTTCAGAAACAAGTGTAATATAACTCTTATTTTACCAAATTGATAATTAAAATAAGACAAAATTACTTATTGGCCTTTGATAAATAGTTTAATATGGGACATGCATGCTAACAGGAAAGTCAGTTTTGGATGACAGTCATTTAACAGTGGAAATGTGAGTTAACAATAAACTGTAGAAATGCTTGAAAATATGGTATGTCCTTTCATATCCTTTTATCAAAATGCATCTTCTTTATTCTTCTGCAACTTTCCCTCCCATATCTACTTTCTAAGCTTTAAAGCAATTTTACACATTAAAATATCTAGAAATACAAATAATAAACCCAATAAAATACATTAATTATGATGAATGATAACGGGAAAGAAAATCTGGCATAGTTGTCTATGTGGTAAGGATTTTTAACATGGAAGCAATCAAAGATACAGAAAAGTCTTTTCATTACTGACATTGGTGAACTACACCCTCTGTGTTTACTTCTCTCCCTTTTTGCATCAATGCTGGTTTTGCTGCTCTTATTGGAGTCGATCTCTTTCGTATTCTCAGGGGCACTGCAACTGTTAGTGACTGCTGACAGGACTCCATTCCTCTCTTCTTCAGTATCTTCAGCCCCATCCTGATAGGAAACAAAACAGCAGGTACTTAAGTGCATGTTTCATCGCCTATTTATGTTAGAGCCGCAGCAAATAATAGGATTTTTCTTACGACTCCTCCTGTGGCTCGCTCCTTGATTTCAAGGGCAAGCACCTACACGTACCAGACAGCTCCTTTCAGCTTTCAAAGCCTCCATGTACAGGAAAAATTGCTGACTTCAACAACATCTTACTGCAAAAGCTTTTGTAGGACTGTCGAGCAAAGCTGGATATGTTAAAATTTGGCCCACTAAGCTCTACCTAAGACAGCAGCAAATCCATGAAATGCACAACAATAAGCTATCTTCTGCTCAGGGGAAACACTGGCAAAGGTCAGTGTCCAGAAAGCAAGCCCCAGTCTGGAGATGGAGGAGGTGGAGGAGCTGCCAGACCAGCTAGTCAGGCTGGTTGCACCCCAAATCAAGCACCCCAGAATACAAGACTCTTTCCATCTGTGCAGTTGGCTACTCTATTTCCAGTGCTTTGTAATAAAAATCAAATTACTGAAAAAAAAAAGAGGATCATAAAGAGGGACAAGCCCCACAACTAATTCAATACTAAATAGCTCATACTACTTTCTTTCAAGTCCTGAAACCTATGCTTTACGTTCAAAGTTATGCTAAGGTTAAACGCATTTTTATGTGCTTCACTGCATCAAGACAGCTCTTTGGAGAATGTTGTATAAGCCTTCTGGTGGGTTTTGTTTCTTTGATTAGAAATGGCTCAGAGCCATGAAGTTCATGTATGAAATCTTCACCCTTTGAAATCAGTGGGTTTTCTGTTTCTGTCTCAGAGGACAGAGGATTAGACATCAGCTGCAGTTGCAGCTCTAAACACAAACTTTCTTAAAAGTTCTGGGGTATTTAGTTTGATTTGGGATATTGCAGAGATACTAGCAAGTCCAAGCTACAAAGATTGGCTCCAACTTTGTATCCAAATTACACCTAAATTTGTGCAGTTGGAGAAGGGGTCTTTTTAATTCAGGCAGATGTACACAGAATTTTAATTTTAATTTTAATTTTCTGCTGGTGATTTTCTTACCTTCCAAATCAGCGAGTGGTATACAAGCAAGAAAAGGCTAAAAACTTATTTGCAAAATGTAGAATGCAGGTCTTTCCTCTGACCAATTTGTTTTTCCATTTGCATCTTGAGAAGAAGTATATTAGACAAGGACAAACTTCGGAAAAATTAAGATGTACAGCCCTACATGTAGCCACAAAAAAGGCTCATTTAGAAATATCTCAGCTATTAAAGTCAAAGAAAGCTCATTAAGCCACCTGAGTGATCTCTTTTCCAGTGCAGAATTGCTCTTCTGCCCAGGGTACTTGTAGACAGCACGGTTCTTGAGCCTTTCTTCATCTAAAATTAGTCATGTCCTTGAAAATTAAACTAGAGTCTGGACAATGTCCTCAGACTGCTGTGAATCAGTGAAGCAGCACAGATGACGCGAGAAAAAGGGATTATTACTGCTTTTGATTTTTAATTTGCCAAAAAATCCAATATATTTTATTTGAGAGAGGTAAACATAGCTCAACACAACGTGTCATCCTAAAAATACACTGACTACAAAACCTTGCTCTTCCTCCACCTAGCCTCCTGCAGCTATGTGAGAATTTTGAAACCAAAGGCCAGGATAAAAACCTGCCTGTAAAGCATTAAGAGGCTCAATCCATAAAATCCCAGTCTGAACGTTAAACAATCCCCAGGGTAGTAGTTTAAAAACTCAAACCTGAAGTTTTACTGGGGGCCTAACTCTGTCATAAATACCTAGTTCTTCTGCTTCAAATGTTCAGGCAGCTGAGGAAAGCACTGGGGATGCCAGAGGAGCCTTTGTCAGCAGCGCCTGACACTTGGAACCAGGCACCGGAGCAACAGTCTAATGAATGCACTCGGTGCTTCAAAAGTTAATAAAATAAAGAAACCTGTCAGAAGAGTCCTGACTATTTTCCACTGCTCTCATTTTTTAGAAAGGGGAAAAAAAGAGCAAAACAACAGCTATACTTCGAAACTGGCAGGATCTGGGGCATTATTCAGCGTGAGAGTCTATTTGTCTCTCAGGTAGGGCTGGCTAAAAGTTGTACAGAATTAGCTTTACTGCAGAGCATGAAAGGACAGTGCGTACGTGCCATTTTTCTTCTCACACAACTGCAAGTGAACAATCCACAGAAGGCCGATGCTCTATTTGGCTGTTCTTAACTCCTTTCTACTCCCCAAGAGGCCGTTATTACTTAAGCAGCAAATGCCGTACGTGGTGCGTATGTACTTGGTTCTGTGCGCAGTGTTACAAGGCAGGGCTCTCGCAGAACAGAGACTAGTTTACAGTAGAAGCTGTATTACATTGCTTGAAAATGAGAAAGCATGTCTAGAGGAGAACCACAACTGCCAGTTTATAAAAAAACTACAGTCTCATAAACTGGGACTACCAAGGGACTTTTCCAACTCGCTATGGAGAACTGAGTGTGATGAAAGATTAAGCCGGTTTACATGATATAAAAAGAATCGCGTTGCAAGTGTTCAACTGTGGTTGTCCTTTTAAATGTCACACCAAGTTCTCCCTGGATTCCAGCTGTCAATGAGAAAATGGCAGCTGGCACTGAGGGCTCTGTTTGGATACAATATCAGTAGCATCCAGGAAAGGTATTGTACATCACCTGAAAAGCGCTGTATACAGCATCTGCTACTGTGGCTCCTGTTTATACTAACTGAAGTGTTTGCTGACATCTAACAGCCAACAGAATTGAGGAAAGTTGTCGTTTCCCTTGAATAATAAAGATGCTCAAGATTAAAAATATTTCAACCTGGAGCGTTGCACACCTGGAGCTTATGCGGTGTTCAGAAAGACCACACAATGCTTGCACAGAAATGCCACAAAGGCTGAACACCACCCTTGTAACCTTATTTTCAGATTTCAAACTTTCCTCTGTTCTGACCAAAAAGGAGAGGTTTAGGTGAAAGCCAGGTGAAGGCCAAGGAGAATTTCTCAGTTTTATAGGAGAGTATAATTCACACCTTTGTATAAAAGAGAAGAAACTCGGGATTTTGGAGAGGAAACCTCTCGTTTGGGCAGTCTGTTATGCAGTTGACACAAATGGCACATTTTTGCCTGACCTTCCTTGCAGCAAGTGATTCCTCTGCTTTTGCCATTAGCTTTGAAGCTGTCCCTATGGGTCCTGGTTCATGTGATGTGAAACATCACAAATGTGTGGATACGATAAGCTCTTTCACCAGTTTATATTCTAAACTGGAGATACCAAAGGCTTCAAAAGAACACAATAAGCCAGTGCCCAACCGCTTTAAAAAGCAAATCAGAAAGCAAATCAGTACAATTAATTCCGGTACATGGCAGAGGGTTACATTTTCAATTCACCTCCTACATTTATTTACATAATTCTGAGTGCAAATTTTGTATCAGCTTTCATATGGGAATAACACACTGGGAAGTGAGATTTCTAATTAACCTGTGTCCACAAGAGAATACGATAATGAGGAAAACACATCTATGGCGATGATACGCAGAAATTTGTTAAGTACCTGCTAGACAGTGACATGAGATTTTAGCTGCTACCTCTGTCCTTGCGATGTTTTGATTTTTACAGTGACAAATGAGAAATACAAGTCAGGTGTGCTTTCCACAGCACCCTGCTCAGTAAGCAGTGCTTGTCCTTGGCTACAGTAGGAAAAGGACATGACAGGCATTTTCCTTATTCTCTGGAGTCTTGAGTTGATCTAGGACCAAGCAATAACCCCTTCCCTTATATGTTCGTGTTTATGTGGTCAAGAAGTGAGTTGGACTGGCTGCTTACTCACACTGCACAGCAAAAGGCAGGCAGGAACACTCCTGCAGTGACCGAACATCCTTTTCAGTCATGAAGTCCATCACAAAACTGTACCTTAAGTCTTTCTTCCTCCCTCATTTTAGGGCTGTACCTCCACTTACTCCACGTCTTTCAGGTCCATGTCCACTCCATCTGCAAGCACTAGTACATGTGCCCAAGATCAAAGGGAATCTGACACAAGTAGGCAAAGGCAACGGCAGTCAAAAATGCCCTTCGCAGATCCAAAGATGCTTTATCATCCAAGTACTGAAACACTTCCCTTTCTTACCCAAACCTCCAATGAGCTTTTTTTTTTTTCATCTGCTCTATGAGCAAAATGACAACCACTTACTTCAGAAGATGGATATGCTCAGAGGGAATTGTCACTGATGCTACCTTGCCAAGAAAAATTACTTTCAGGCTTTCCACTCAAATCCTCATTCGAAACAAGTGTTTGCCCGTTTGCAGACATTCCCCCGTTAGCTGTTGTCTTTTAAAACTCACTGAGTAGCTCAGCTTTGTGTCTGTTTTTCAGTCCTTCACACCCCCAGATCTAATGACAGCTTTGAACACACTCCAATGCATTTACAGAACCTATCCCTCATCCGAACAGCCAAAATCCCATATCAATTGTTGAACTATTAAGGCATTAAAAAGTCACATCTTGGCTGATCTTCATTTTTTTTAAGCTTCACCACTTGAACTTGATATCCTGTTTCTTGAGCCTGCTGAGAAGCTTTGCTTAGGCATTTGCAATGCTCCATTTTAGTTTGACTTAAATAGTTCACATTCATTCTTCTTCTGGCCATTTGTCCCTACACCACTCAACCAAACTTCTTCCTGTATTTTTTTTTTTCTTTTACTCTCACTTTCCATGTTTTACTTTTACTATTCATCCAGAAATTTCATAAGCTGCTTAAAATTTTCTTTTCTATCATGCATATTAGATTCAATTCCATAATTAAAAGCTGCAAGACAATCAGCTTCCAACTTCCTTGTGATTTCTTTCTCACTGCTTATGCAAGCAGTGCTAAACACTGGAGATGGAAGATGTGACAAAACTTCTTCATGAACCTGACCTGATTGTTTCAGCAAGATGACAACCAGACTCAAGAACGCCTATGTTGATTTGATGCCTTTTTATTTTAAGTATATTTCACAGTATTTCAGAGTTGTGAGAAGCTCATTAGAGCAACAAAAAGCACTGCTATAATAACGATGCAGAACAGAAATTTAATCCCAGTCTGAGCTTCAGCTGCAGCTGTTGAAAGAGAAGATGTAAGTGGAAGGCTATAGGGATCTATGATTCTATGATTCTATGACAAGTGCCTATGATTTTAATGATACGTCCAACACATTGTTTGATAAATGGCCATAAAGTCCATGTCAAAAGAGAGAATCATTATGGAAGGGTGTTCGAATTTGATCTCTTCCAAAAAGTTCCAGGTATACAAATAACTTCTCTTTTTCTCAAGGTTTTTCTGTTTTCATGGTGTTTATTCTAAAATCTAAAATTCCTTAAAATTTAAATACATTTACCATTAGTGCTAAGAAAATTCATTTTTAGCAGATGTAATTGAAGTCTGTTTTGTAGGTCAACAATCAAATAATTAAAATACCTTTGGAAGTTCCTTTGAACTGAGTTGATGCAGAGTGCAGAAATGAGCCACAGCATACTCCAACAGTGCTCCAAAGATGAAACTGAAGCAGATACCGAGGTACACATCAATTGCCTTAATAAAGCAATTAGCATTTGGGAGTGAAGTCCTGGCTCCCATCATCAGTGTTGTCATAGTAAGTACTGTGGTAACACCTGTGAAATGCAAAAATCTGAGTTCTGATAAAACATGGATAGCAATGAGGGCCTCTACTGCAAGAGCTCTGCTACAAGACAGTTTTTCCTGGCTCTGTGAAGTCCGAGTATGCTACAGCATCTAATGTGTCATGTTTTGGAAGGAACATGCTGAAGAGTTAAGTGCTTAAAAACACTCATGATAAATGTTTGTAAAGTTAACCAGACTGGAAATTAAAATGAGAGAGATTTTGGTGTTATAGAATGCATATTTATTATTAAAACATTATTATTGCAGTACTGTGCAAACACTCCCTTTAAAACATTCAGATATCATTTTTCTCAGTGCAGTTGCCCACTGGCCTCACTTGATGTGAAATCTTTCTTTCTTCCCTGTTCTCTAGGAGGTTTTTTCCCACCCCACTTGCAGTCTGATCAGAACTGATTAGCATTCTTTCCCTTTCAAAATATCCTTTGATTGAAATTAATTATATCTAATTTCTTATAATTCTCTTATTACTCATGTGTTAATTATTATGTATCATTAGACCTCACAAAAGCCTCGCAGTTCTGTCTGTGCATGCCATACGTTTGGGTATGTGTAAATTATTTCTGAAATAACTGAGTTTTTTCCTTTGCTTTCAGCAGCCTCTTCTGCCTCCAAGTCTCCTGAAGCTCCCAAAGACATTTCTTAGTTAAAGAATAGCAAGGTTTTCAGGGGAATCTGCATTATATATTGCAGATGGCAAACCAGAAAACTCAGAAGTGTTTGCAACTTTTGGAAATGGATGACATGCACATGTGATAAAGAAAGCATCTAAATGATTCAACTCTTGTTTTATCAGCTTCTCACCTATGCAGATCCTGGCTGGAACCGATGACTGGCTTATCCAAAATGATACCCAGGAGAGCACAACGAGTAGAATTGATGGTACATATGTCTCTAGTATGAAATACAGGATGTTTCTCTTAAGTTCAAAGTGAAACACTAGTTTTGGATAACTTCCTGTGGAAAGAACAGGAGAAAAAATATTGTGAAGGTGCAATTCATAAGAAGTTCTTTAAATTATCAACCTATATTACTTTTGTGCATTACAATGCAGCAAAAGCTTAACAAACTAGGTTGAAAAAAATTAAACACTGCGCTGAAAAATTCTATCATAAAGACTCTAAATGCAACTGAAGGAAAAAATCAAAATATACAACACCCAGTCACCATATCCAGAGTTTCATTAAAAACATCTTGAATTGGAAATTCACTGAGGATTAGTGAAGGTAAAAATAAATCCATCGATGTGTGGAAAGGATGTTTCATTATACAACACAATGCAAGGAAATTTGAAATCACATATGAATTTAGCTGTGGATATTCATAAGAATTACCACAATGAGCTACTATATAAACTAACAACTGTAATTTTATGAAGTTGGCATGGGTCCTTATCTTTACCTGCCTCAGATATTTGGCTTATTTTGCTTTTCTTTTCATCTACTGTTGCTCAAGATGTGGACCAAAGGTACTTTCAGTGATATTGCTGACTTACCTCTTCTATTCCATTTAAAAGCAAGCAGTGTCTTTGCACCTTCACTACCTTTTTTTCTTACATAAGTAAATTACAGCATTTATGCTGTTCTAAGCAGTATCATCATTGTGGAACAAATAGTTTGCTTGTAAATAAGCGGTTTGTAGGAGATGAAAGTTTGGGCCCAGTTAAAGACAGAATTGGGTTTTATTAGGGAACAGCACACTGGCAATCAGAGCCTGGGAGAATGAAGAACATCCCACTGTAGGACAAGATCAGGGTTGAGACCATCTAGGAACCTGAAGATGCACAAGTCCATGGAACTGGATGAGATGCATCCGTGGGTCCTAGGTGAACTGGCAGATGAAGTGGCTAAGCCACTATTCATGATATGTGAGCAGTCATAGGCAGTCCAGTGAAGTTCCCACCAACTGGAAAAAGGAAAACATAACCCTCATTTTTAAAAAGAGAAAATAGGAAGACCCAGGGAACTACAGGCCAGTCAGTCTCACCTTTCACCCAGCAAGATCATGGAGCAGTTCCTCCTGGAAACAATGCTCAGGCACATGGGAAAAAACAGGTGATTAGTGACAGCCAACAAGGCTTCACTAAGGGCAAATCATGCCCAACAGATCTCATGGCCTTCTATGATAGGGTTACAGCATTGGTAGATAAAAGAACAATTGATGTCATCTACCTGGACTTGTGCAAAGCATTTGACAGTATCCACAACATTGTTGTCTCTAAGTTGGAGAGACATGGATTCGATGGATGGACCACTCAGTGGATAAGAAATTAGCTGGATGGTTGCACTCAGAGTTGCCGTCAACGGCTCAAGGTCCAAGTGGAGACCAGAGTGATGAGTGGCATTCCTCAGGGGTCAGTATTGGGACTGGGCTGTTCAGCCTTGAGAAGAGAAGGCTCCAGGAAGTCCTTCTAGCAGCCTTCCAGTACTTAAAGGGCGTCTACAAGAAAGTTGGAGAGGGAATTTTAACAAGGGCGTGTAGTGATAAAGACAAGAGGTAATGGCTTTAAGCTGAAAGAGGGGAGATTTAGGTTAGATATAAGGAAGAAATTCTTCACTGTGAGGGTAGTGAGGCACTGGAACAGTTTGCCCAGAGAAGTTGTGGATGCCCCACCCCTGGAAGTGTTCAAGGCCAGGCTGGATGAGGATTTGAGCAATCTGATCTAGTGGAAAGTGTCCTTGCCCATGGCAGTGACAATGGAACTAGATGATACTTTAGGTCCCTTCCAACCCAAACCGTTCTATGATTCTAATTTGATATAGAGCCCACTAACTGAACAAAATTTGGCTGGGCAGCAGAAGAGCAGGATCTGAAATTCCTACCAGTCCAACAGATAAAAGAAAGGCAAAAGCTTGCTTTTTAGTAACTTAAATGTGCAGAACAGACTTTTTCTATTCTGATATTCAAAGTTCAAAATTAAATGTTAAAGTATTTAAGTTTTTTAAAACAAAATTTGAACAAAATTCTTGAACCAGAATATTAGTGAGAATAATACTTGAATGTACTGTGGTCAGATAAGTTTGGTTTCATCTATTTTAATCCAACAAACGATCATTTCCAGGACCCATATTTGTTTCCAATGCTTATTGCTGTGAGACTGGATAGAACTACAGAATGGTGAATGCACTTTAGCAACAACACTCTAGGCATAGGGAGGCTATTTGTGCATCCCCCAGGTGCACTATGAGACATGGACTCAACAAAGAGTACTTTTAAAAGCTTGAAGTGCAAGTAATGCATGCCAAGTAAAGTCTTCTTGCTCCCAGGCTAGGAAATTGACAGTTAAATTTCCGTTTTTAAAAGTATTGCATAAATTGCATCCAGAGAACAATAAAGTTTGACAGAACTCTTAAAATCAGAAAGAACCACTAGATTACGTAGCCCGATCCTAATCGGAAGTCATTAAGTTTCCCCATTTATTTCTTGCTTTGAACTCAAACACTTTGATTGAAATAGAGCCCACCTTTCACACAGACATCTAGACTTAATCTGAAGATATCTAGACATGCAGCATCCACCATTTCTCTCAGTAATCTGTTACAACGATTAAAATCCTTCTACCTGTTATAAATGAATGCCCAATTTCTAATCTTAATCTGATTTGAGATTTCTGCAATGTTAATTCTGCCTTTTCACTAGTGGACTAAATAGGCCTTTGGTAGTCTCCTCCTGAAGGTATAAATACACTGCACTTAGGGTTCTTCTTTGTAAGTTTTTGTAAGTTCAACATATTGAGTTCTTAAAGTTTCTGACTGATAGAAAAAAGGCTACAAAGAGAGTAGACTTTAGCTCTCTCCATGAGGCAGGAGATACAAAGATGATTTATATCGTTATAATTTTTATGTGAAAAAAAGGAACATTACATTAGTGTATCTCTATCAATACTGTGATTTTTACCAATACAGTTGTTTCAGTAAAAGTCATGTTGCCCACCAAAACTGATTTTAAGTGTAAAAAGACCAAAGTAAAGCACTGAAAAGTTAGGAAGTGCAAAACTTACAGTTGAATGTGCAACATTACTTCTGCTCTGTCTGCACTCATCCTTGCACTAAATCAAGCACTAGTGCTATGGAAAAACACTCAGTCTGTACAATAAAAGACTATAGCATGAAGCATATTTAGGGAAAGAGAATTAGGACCATACAGGCAATTGTAATTCTGTGGCTTCCTAATGTGCAAGAGCAAGTGTTTAAAATCTTAATAAAAACTGTTCAGTATTTTATTAATTTTGTTTGCAATCTTCCACACTGCTATTTAACTAGAACTCAAACCAGATCCTTTTACATAGTAAGACAAGGTTTTCTCTGCAGTCTTCGTACTCCCAACTGTCATTACTGTGGCATGGCTGCAGCTAGCACACAAAGGATGATGGCAAGGCCACCCTGAGCAAGGGAAAGGTGTCAGCCCAGAGCTCGTGTGAGGATGCAGAGGGTGTAAACCATCAGCAGGAAAATGAATGCTCCCCAAAAGTCATTTGTCTTGTGTTTCTGTGCTGACCAAAGGGAAGGATGTGGTGCCATATACCAGCAAAGGGGAGTGAAGAGAGTGGACTGTGCTTACTGCAGGGTACCACAGGTATTGGGAGTTCCTGTGGTTCAGCCTTAGAGCTTGTCTTTAGGACGGAAAACTCTAAAATAGCCAATACATAATCGCCATAGAGCAACACCCTCTCCTTGTTAGCACCCTACAATTGTATCTCCGTTCACCTTAGCATAAAAGCCAAGTGTGTACATATGAAGTTAGTTCAAAATATCAAACTTGAAAGTCAGACTTTGCCACTTTGCTGCAATTTCGAAGTGTAGACAAGCCCTTTGAATGTTCCTGTGTTCTTTTGTGTTATTTTTCCTGATGCTAGAAATTTCTGAAGCAATGTGAACAACAAAGAGAAATAGAGATGTAACAGCTTATAGCTGAGTGGCTTTTTGGGGAACAAAAACGCATTTCTCTAACCTTAAGGCTTTCTGCTTGTCAGAATCCGAAGACACATCATGGACATGATAATAATAGTGTCAGCATTTCTCTAAAGCGTTCAGAAGAGCTTTTATAATGGAAATTTTGAAGCAACCTATATATAGAATTCATATGAGCGTCTCCTGTAATAAACTGAAGGAAGAAGGATTCAAGAAAAAGTACGCAATGCGTACTTATCATGCTAAAGAAATGAGCGACAGGACAAAATAAAGATAGGAAAATATTACAGTCCTTTTCTCGTCTACACTCCACATGTACCAAAAGTTACCATCTTTAAAAAGAAACACATTTGCTACTCGTATTATCTGAGTTGCATATGAGATGGTAATGATGTATCTCATTGCCTTTGACTTGCACATTTGAGGCTGTGGTGCCATCAGTCAGAACAAAAGTGAAACAGATTCATATACCCCTAGTCCTGGCTTTGCTAGAGTTAACTCTACAGCTCAAGTTAACTCCTCAAAACTGTCAGGTTTGCCCCTTGCTTGACTCTTATTGATAAAAAAAATTGCATTAAAATAAGAAGATGCTTTTTCATTCAAGTTTCTGGCCTATCGTGGATGTCATCTCAGTGATTTAAATTTGATAATGTGATGGAAATAATCTCTGTGCAGATAGCTAACTCTGCAGTAAAGGCGTAGTGTTAGCGCTTACCAAAGTACCAATTACTGTGTTGAACAGTTTCTCAGATGAATCTGAACCCAAATGACTCTCAGTATACATATTCAAAATCCACTAGAAGGTGAGGTATTCTAATTAAGTCACCCCACAGCAAAGGAAGATTGAGCTGAGTTACTTAGGCTTTATGGAATTTACTAGAGGGTAGAAGTACAAAACTAGACAGTAGCTCTAGCTTGTAGAGGAAGAATGAATTTAGATAGCAGGCTATAGTCTCCACACCTACTCTAAACTCACTCTACTGGTTTAAAAAAAAAAAACCTTAAAAAAAGAGTACTCTAGAAAGTAGATAAAGATGAAAAATAATATTTCAGTTGGCTCCAGCTGACTACTTTTGTTTCAGTATCCTAAAAATTATACCAGCATACACTCTTTCCCAGCAGCTAAACAGGTGTAGGTCTAGGTCTAAGGTTGATCTTTCTGAAGGGAAGAAAAGCTAGTTTATTCCTTTCTATTACTCACCTTTGAAGTCTGGCTTTTGGCTTGTAAAAACAATATTCTAATTTACAGCATTGCCTATCTGACACTTCGTGTAGATCTTGCCATAATACTGGTGATTTTATCAACATTGACTATTGCTGCACTGCCTAAGAAACAGATATAAACCTAAACAAGCAGGCTTTCCCATCACCCTAGGACATCCATTTTTTGATTATCCCTTTTTCTACACCGCCTGTTCCCGGCTGAACGCTACTTCTCTGCTCTTTCCTGCTGTCCCTCTGACCAGCGGACAGTCACAGCAGAGGCACCTGAAGGAAGGACCCATGCTCTACAAACGCTGTCGGCAGTTCCTAACTCCCACTCTAGTGTCATGGGATGGGAGCATCTTCCCCGTGGTTACTTTCTATGGACTTTCTGATGAACTCTACTCCAGTAAAAGACTGCTCCACATCACTCTTTATGTAAGAAGCACTTTGGTATCCTGCACAGGGGTGTGCAGTCAGGCACAAAGAGCACATTCTTCTCTATCATGAAATATGTATGCTAACCCCTTGGGTGCCAGCTAAAATGTGTGATGTACATCTCACACAAGCACATCAGTATAACTCTACCAATGCATCATTTCCTTTTATTCTTGCACCTTTGAAGGGCACAGTACAGGAAAGCTTTAAATAGAATTTTACTGCCTTAACTATGTGCTGAAAATGTAGTTTTCAGTATGCAATTTTTTATTGCTTGTTTACAATGAACATATACGTTAAAGAATGGGTAGTGTCCTCACATTTACCCAACAAATAAGTTGTGCAACTGAAATGTGATTCTCTGATGCAGGATGTTAAGGGTGTCAATATATTTAGCTAATATCTTATTACAGATCCTTTGTCCGTCCCTCAGAGAAGAATCATTCTGTTCCTCACAGTCAAGACCTTATAAACTACCTCTTTTCCTACTTCTTCAGAAGTGAACTAAAAGAAATGAAAGACCAGGCCAGGCTTCTCAACATGCATTTCATCTTCATGAAAATGCTTTACAAAAATTGAGTTTGAAATTCAAATTTTCTAAGAATGAAAAAAACCCTTTCATATAGTGTTTCTGTGCAGATATATTTATCCATTTAGCTTACCTGCAAAAAAAAAAATTTACAAAAAAATATATCACAGAAAGTTTTCCAAGTGTTTATATGTATTTCTGTCTATACTACAAAGAACTTCCCAGAACTTAATGAAAAACTGCCGCCTCTTAATATCCTTGATATTAATTCCATTCATTGCATTTCCATATGTTTTTACATTGCTGTAACTTTGTCAATGCGTTTTCCAAAACTGTTTTCTTCCTAAAGGCCAAGTGCAGAGTCCTTCACTCGGGGTGTAAAAACCCCAAGCATCGCTATAGGCTCGGGGAGGAGTGGCTGGAGAGCTGCCTGGCGGAGAAGGACGTGGGGGTGTTGGTTGACTATCAGCTTGGTATGAGCCAGCAGTGTGCCCAGGTGGCCAAGAAGGCCAATGGGATACTAGCATGTATCAAGAATAGTGTGACCAGCAGGAGCAGGGAAGTGATCCTGCCCCTGTACTCGGCACTGGTGAGGCCGCACCTGGAATATTGTGTCCAGTTTTGGGCCCCTCGCTTTAAGAGAGATATTGAGCTCCTGGAGCGGGTCCAAAGAAGGGCGACTAAACTGGTCAAGGGGATGGAAAATAAAACTTATGGGGAGTGGCTGAGGGAGTTGGGGCTGTTTAGCCTGGAGAAGAGGAGGCTGAGGGGAGACCTGATTACGGCCTACAAATACTTGAGAAGGGATGGTGGGGAAGTGGGGGAAGGGCTCTTTACATTAGTGATGGGTGATAGAACAAGAGGAAATGAGTATAAGCTTAGTCAGGGGAGGTTCAGGTTGGATGTTAGAAAGAATTTCTTCTCTGAAAGGGTTGTCAGCCACTGGAATAGGCTGCCCAGGGAGGTGGTTGAGTCCCCATCCCTGGATGTGTTTAAGAAAAGGGTGGATGAACTGCTTAGGGACATGGTTTAATGGGGGATTAGGGACGGTTGGACTGGATAATCTCTAAGGTCTTTTCCAACCTAGAAATTCTATGATTCTAAACTGTTCTACGTTGCAGAAGTATCAGAAAAACAACTTATGACGGAAAATGTTTCAACGTCAACTCAAGTGAAAAATCTTGCTTACAAAAAGTGATTATATGAGCTCAGATACAGAGTTGAACATAACATGGTAACAGACATATAGGCATATGTAACTGCTTGAATCTTAGGTAAGGCTGACCAAAGTCTCACCGGATAAGATGATACTGAATATGGTTCTGAGATTGTTAGTAAGCCCTGCATGGCAAAAAAGATGTTCTCAGAAATAACAATTAGAGGACCCAGGCAACTACAGGCCGGTCAGCCTCACCTCTGTGCCTGGCAAGGTCATGGAGCAGATTCTCCTGGGAACCATGCTAAGGCACATGGAGAGCAAGGAGGTGGTGGGTGACAGCCAACATGGCTTCACCAAAGGCAGATCGTGCCTGACCAACTTGGTGGCCTTTTATGATGGGGTGACAGCATCGGTGGACAAGGGTCGACCAATGGATATCATCTACCTGGACTTGTGCAAAGCTTTTGACACTGTCCCGCACGACATTCTTTTCTCTAAACTAGAGAGGCATGGGTTTGATGGATGGACCACTCGGTGGATAAGGAATTGGCTCAATGGCCGCACTCAGAGAGTAGTGGTCAACGGCTCAATGTCCAAGTGGAGACCGGTCACGAGTGGCGTCCCTCAGGGGTCCGTGTTGGGCCCGGCCCTCTTCAACATCTTTGTCGGTGACGTGGACAGTGGCATGGAGTGCACCCTCAGCAAGTTCGCCGATGACACCAAGCTGTGTGGTGCTGTGGACATGCTGGAAGGGAGGGATGCCATCCAGAGGGACCTCGACAGGCTGGAGAGGTGGACCTGTACCAACCTCATGAAGTTCAACCAGGCCAAATGCAAGGTCCTACATCTGGGTCGTGGCAATCCCAGGCACAAATACAGACTGGGCGGAGAATGGATCGAGAGCAGCCCTGAGGAGAAGGACTTGGGAGTACTGGTGGACGAGAAGCTCAATATGAGCCGGCAATGTGCTCTTGCGGCCCAGAAGGCCAACCGCGTCCTGGGCTGCATCAAGAGGAGCGTGGCCAGCAGGTTGAGAGAGGTGATTCTTCCCCTCTACTCTGCCCTCGTGAGACCTCACCTGGAGTACTGCGTCCAGTTCTGGAGCCCCCAACATAAGAAGGACATGGACCAGTTGGAGAGGGTCCAGAGGAGGGCCACGAAGATGATAAGAGGGCTGCAGCACCTTTCCTATGAGGACAGGCTGAAAGAGTTGGGGCTGTTCAGCCTGGAGAAGAGAAGGCTCCGGGGTGACCTTATAGCAGTCTTCCAGTACCTCAAGGGGGCCTACAGGAAAGATGGGGAGAGGCTGTTCAGGAGGGCCTGTTGTGATAGGACAAGGGGTAATGGTTTTAAAATAGAGGGAGGTAGATTCAGATTGGATATTAGGAAAAAATTTTTTACCATGAGAGTTGTAGAACACTGGAACAGGTTGCCCAGAGAGGTGGTGGATACTCCATCCCTGGAGACGTTCAAGGCCAGGTTGGACGAGGCCCTGAGCAACCTGATCTAGTTGGAGATATCCCTGTTCCTTGCAGGGGGGTTGGACTAGATGACCTTTGAAGGTCCCTTCCAGCCCTAACCATTCTATGATTCTATAATTAGAGATTACAAAGGAACTGATAGAGGGAATAAGAGGAGTTACTCAGCACATCATGCCTCAAAAAAGAACTGAAAATCCTAGAAAAATTTGATGGTTAACTAAGAAATGTCCTGAACCTTGAGAAAATGCAGATGGGCCTGTAGGACAAAGCAAGGTCATGCCTCTATTTCAAGAGAAAAAGACTGACTGATGAATGTACACTCTGAAGGAGTCTGTCATATTTATACACTCTCGTACACTCTTTATAGTTTACATACATTTCTATTTTCAGATCAGTAATTATAAATGAGAGCAACTCATTACTGGCTTAGTCGTGACCTCCCACCTGAGAAGCCAATAACGTGGAGTGGCCAGAGGCCAGCAGAGTTTCGATACTGCATAACCAAACGAGGTCTGATGAGACCTCTACCCCAAGGAGATAAAGCAGGATTTGTGATAGACGTCAAAACCCTGGCAGTGACTGCAGACAAGGGACAGCAGCCAGCTCCCTTTGCAGTCTTTTTCAAGAGGACAAATGTCTTTGTGCATCAAGGAGAGGAGACTGACTTTATGTTTCTGTCTCTTCCTTCCCTCTGTTCTGCCGAAATAATACCATTTGAATATGCCATTTTGCTGACTTCATGGTTTTCTAAGCAGGGAAGTGCACTGAGAGCCCTGACTGTCTGACAATTCTCCCTGCCTTCTAGGCTCAGGCTGAAGACCCAGCGTTAGACTAGACCTGAGCAAGCTGAGCCTCTTCATTTGTGCTGCTGCTGAAGACTTGGCAGGAGGGTTCCAGCAGTGAAAGCAAGACTTAAAGAAAGCTGCCAGCCAGAAGAAAAGCTATCAACAGCCAATTAGCCTCAAGTATTAAATGACGCTTTTGCTTCTTTCTCCAATTAAAAAAGTTAATTGTAATTATTTAGCTATCACTTGCTGTGAAAATAGAAGCGTTTATTCAGTAGGAACACATGGGGTCTGCCCTGTACCCAGAGTTGCTCACTAACACGATGACATACCAAGTGTCATTTAAGAGAGGAGTGTTAGCACATTAGAGAACAGGATTAGAGTTCAAAATTATATCAGCTATCAGCCTGAGTAAAACAAGATGCAATTCACCAAAAGCAAGTACAAAGTCCTATACTCAGATGGAAATTACTAGCTCCATAAACAGAGCACAGGGCAATAAAGGAGGTAAAGTACTAGAAGGAATCACAAGTTGAACAAGGTCAAAAACGCACAAGTATTTTCTGCAAGAAAAGCAAATGTCACCTTGGAACAGAGTTCAATAAATGCATTAAATAAACCTTTCCCTCTATGGATAATATCTGATGGGAATAGGGTACCCAGTTTTGGGTGTTGTACATCAGCAACAATAGGAGATGATGATGATTTACATCAGCAAATTAAAAAGAGGGAAAGAGTCTGAGAAAAGATATATCTGCCCTGAAATAGCAAAAGGGCTGCTGAAAAATAGCAGGAAATTTGTCTTCAATATCCACATAATGGATTTGAAATGCAGCAAGGGAGATCAAGATTAGACATGAGGAAAATATGCATATAATAATCACCAGAGAAAAAATCAGCTGGGGAGGGTGAAGCAGACACTTTGGATGTTTGTCTAACTTACTCCTAGAAACATCTGTCAGGAAGCAGGCTGCAGATACACATGACCTTGCCTTGCGACATGAGAATAGATTAAATGAATTCTTAAAGTGTATTTCAGCCTTATTTCTATGATTATTTACACAAAAAGCCAGACTGTAACAGTCCTTCATTGCTTTTATTTTTTTCCAATAAGACAGACAAGCTTTTTATATGCCTATATTACTCTGAGAATGCAGGTGGTGTTGGCTAGACAGCTAAAATAAAAACCCAGCAGCCAGAATAAGGACTATAGTTAAAAGACCTGTACGAAGTGGTTCTAGCAATTAATTTCTCTGTGTCCAAAATGAAACTGGTCTGTACCAAAACAAAATCAACACCAAACCCTAGCCAGCAGTCTAGCTATCAGTATTCCAAGTGACTTACTATAATGGGATTACAACAATGTGATACATGCTGTTCTATAAACAAGACTAATCCACAATGTCCTTTTCTTAAATTTACTGAAGTTACTTATGCAGGAATTTTGCTGACCACATCTTAAATTTGTCTGTCAGTGGTTGTACGTGAACTTGAGCTTTGCATTGTACAATATTTCACTTGCACAGCAGTTGTACTGTCTGTTCAAGTTCACAGAGTATGAAATCCTGATTGCTTTTTTTGCTGTGTTAGGAAATACCACACATGGCTCTTTTCCCATATCTTTAGCTTTAGCCTTGTGAAAAACTGTTATTTACAGTGTAACTGATTTACAAAATACTCTCAAATATTTATTAATAGTGTTAAGAAAATGCAAAGCATCATTTTTCATTTTGAGATTGATTACATAGTTCCATAATCTGGTTGTTTTTTTCTTTTATTGTGGGCTACAGTAGGCACTGTTTTCCTAAAAAAAAAAAAACAACTGTAGAAAAGTAAAAGGACTATGAGATTTCATTTTAGAAATACTGCATCACACTTGATAACATGGCTTTCTTGAACAGGAGAATTGAAACAAGCAGATGTGGGAAATTTTAATCTAATTAAGTTGCATGTGTTAAAATGCAT
This sequence comes from Tauraco erythrolophus, assembly GCF_009769465.1. Classification (NCBI taxonomy): domain Eukaryota; kingdom Metazoa; phylum Chordata; class Aves; order Musophagiformes; family Musophagidae; genus Tauraco; species Tauraco erythrolophus. Next base: position 16,813,645 of record NC_141473.1, on the reverse strand, counting down.
AATTAAAAGAAAAAGTCTTTTGACTTTATACATATGATTCCTACCAACATAAAGGGAGGAAGACAGCATTATTTACTTAAAAGAAGAGCACAGTTCATCTGATCGTGCCTCTTCATTTATAATTGGAAATTGGTTTTATTCTATTTGGTAAAAAATAGTAGAAATTTTTTTTTGGCTTTCAAGTCTGGACTCTATGATAGAAGGTGGTAAGAATTAAGCAGGTTTCCTCTTCCTTTTTCCTGTATGGTGAACAGGTCCTGATACCCTTGTGGGCAGAACGGCAGTAAAGGATTATTCTCCTTTGATTAAATTCATGTTGCTTACCTAGAAGGTGTAAAGAGAAGGCAGGCAAGCAGATGTCACTTATGCAAGTAGCAAGGTATTTCATTATCCTGGAGCCTGCTATTATGTATCTCATTTTACATCCATTTAAAGAACTTTGACTTTTAACCTGAATTAATACCTGAAATTAGATCATAAAGATTCTCTGTTGTGAATTATTAAAGCAGAAATACCCAACAATGGAATAGAGAAACTATATTTCTCTGATTCAGAATTAGTAACATATCCTTTGGTGAAACTATAGCTTTGAGGGATATGTGTGTCTTCATCTAAAGATCACCCTTTCAGTTGGTGTGTTGACTTGAGCAGAAGAGAAGCTGAGTATGCAGTGAAGAACAGCAAGGAAGGACCTAAAAGTAACTCAAAGAGCCTAAAGCAGGTTTGGCAGGTCTTCAACTCTCTGAAAGTCCTTTCAAAGTATCTGGAAAATAAACAGAAGCAAACTCTTTCATGAGGATAAGTCCTGCAGTTAGAGGAAACTTTCTACAGCAGTTTCCCAAGATCAGCAGGAGAACAGGTCCGTGGAAATGCTTCTGCCCCTTCCCCAGGCAGAGGAACCTCAGGCCAGGCAACCTGCGCTCTGCTGCCCACCAGGCTGGACAGAGGCTGCCGCAGATAAAGAGCAATTCCGATGAGCACTAGCCATGAAACACAACTTCTTGCAGAAGTAAAAGCACCCAGCATATTCACAGAAATTTTCATTGCTGAATAGAGGTTTTTGACTTGCCTAATAAAGCTGGAGTGGCTATTTCCAGGAAGGCTGGGAACTGTTCTGAGCTGGGTACCTAGGGTCTCAGGTCTGTTTCCAATTTAAATGTCCAATTTACAGGCTAATCTTCCTTCACAAGAGTGCTCTCTGACATTACGTGGAAGAAGTAGTACATTTCTTGTTTATCATTCCTTTAGCTAATGTGTAGCCTCCAAGAAAATGCCTAAAAACTCTCAACCTTTACATTAGCTGAGTTTCTGCTGGTGACATCTGGAAAAGTATGTACAGTTTCAAGTATGTAATCAAGCATAAAATGAAAACTGTCGTCCTAAAATAAAGCAATGTGCTTAGTCTCTTAATGCTGCTCTGTTTCCACAGCCACATTCCAAACCATACCTAGAAAGCATTAGAAGGGTGTTTTTACCTGTCTCATATACCGCTTCGGATACCGAGGTAAAGTGGTCTTCTACTGTGTATTGTGCCAGTTGGAGCGTGTCCAAACCTCGAACTGAATCATTTCCTCTGGTCCAGTAAAACATGACATCATTGATGTTATAACCCCCTGTAGTGATATACAAGCCAACAAAAGTGTTTATTTTACACAATAATTAATTTACGTTGAGCACACTTATGGTTCAGCTGTTTCTTATTTGTCTATCTGAAAGTACGATTAGACATAAACAGTGACAGTTTTTGGCAGAACATAATGCCTGTATGAAACAAATCTCCCAATAACATGCAAAGTCTTATCATTTAAAAGCTGACTTATTGGGAGGTGGTCTTTTTATATCTTTTATTCTAGTACAAATGACATAAATTAATAAAAGAAATTAGTACCACATGGTATTCTAAAGGCAACAGCTATCAAGCTTTAAAGAAACACAGTTTTTATGAATTACAGCACTGCCAGCATTTGGACTAAACACTATGTGTGCCCTTTGTCGCATCCCAGGCTGCTGTTTCTCAGTGCAATGCATTTGGTCCTCATTCCCACGGAAATGAAGGGGCGAGGAGAGCAGCAGGGCAGCTGCGCGCTGGCGCTGTGCTCTGAGCTGGGCTTGGGTCGTCACTTGGGACGGCGTTTTGGCTCAGGAGCTTGGATGCTTCCCGAGGACACCAGCTTAGACGCTGATGCTTCTGCAGGCTTAACAGCGTGGCATGCTTCAGGGGCCCCAGGAGATTTCCTCTTAACCTTCAAGTAGTAATTAGGAGCTGAAACGGGACACGAATCATCTATCAGAAGGCAACTGTATTTTGCACACACTTGTCAATATGCAGCACAATCATAGCTAAAATACCTCTGTAGCTTTTTCCCATTATATTAAAAGGCAGGCAATTTTCAGGCTAGTGTATATGATTAATTCAATATTATGTTAATGTAATTTACATGTTAACAGGGAGCATTTGAACATCTTTTCCTTTAACTTATTTAGATCAATCATTCTTGTATTTGAAAGACTTATATTGTGCAAGTTAATAGCCAAGCTTACGGGACAGAAACATGAGCAGATGATTATTTTTAGACTCCAGTCAATTGTAAGTAAATTACAGTATAAGACAATAATGCAATACATTGCACAAGGGTATATGCTGCCAAAAGAACAAAACTCTGGAATCACAGAAAAAGATCTGCATTAAAATAAAAAAAAAAAGAATTCTAACATTTTTAAGTTAATGGCTTTGGTTCTTGCAACAACAAAAAAGAATTGATTTCCTACAGCCATTTAATGTAGGAAAAACAAGAGTTTAGGAATTGAATTTCAAAGAAACATTGTGCTGGTTACCAATTAAAATTACAATTTCACTCAGAAATTATTTCCCTGACCATTCTTTAAACATAAATCTTGTTTTCACTATTGTTGGCAGTTTTCTGAAAAGGTATCATGACCAGGAATCCCAGCTTACATTATCACATTTATAGCAATTAAAGCCATAATTTTCTATAAAACAAAACACTGCTGTGTCAAAAGTCTAAGCCAAAAGCATGCACGTCCAAGCTAAGTTCTCAAGTCCCTAAAACCACATGCTAGGAAATCTCCCACGTTTGGGAGGTGAAAAATAACATTTCTTATAAACAAATGATTGCACTGTCCTTAGTCAAAACAAAAGTTCGTAGAAGCAGTTGTTGTGCGTGACTCCAGGTATGGATTCATTTTGCTTTCCTTCTGTATGAATGAGCTGCAGATATTTAAATAAAGTCCAAAGAACTAGAGAGTACCACAGTAAATTCTTATTTATTTTTGTACCACAGTAAATTCTTATTTATTTTTGACAACATATTGAGTCTTCCAAGTCATGTGAGATGGGAGAGATTCTCGATGCCCAGATGGGTGATAATAAGTGTATCTCCAAATGGAGGTTGTTTTGCTTTAGCAGAACCATTTTTGTTCCAAAGTATTTTTATCAGCCAAATAATTAGTAGGTTTTTGTGATCCTTCCTACAAAAATTCTTTGAATATGCTCATTCCAGAGCTCTATTTGTGAAGAATTTTCATGGGGAGAGTCTTTCCAATAGTCAGTAAAGTTAAATAGCACCTTTCTCTCTCTGTGCAAAGTTTCTCTTTAGTCAGAGGATTAATATTTTACTAATTATAAAATGTTTGAAAAGTCTATAGAGACAAAATCCTTTAAGCTACATTATCTGGCTTTTACAAGTAATCTCTGTTCTCTCTACATGACACTGAGTTTTCATTCTAACTGATTCCTCAAGCCCAAAATGCCTCATTCCTGTACTTCGTTGATACAGTACAAGCAGCTAATGTCAACAGGGTTAACTACAGAAATAGTAAATTTGGGATTAAACATTCATAATGCCTAATACAAATTAGTTTCTTTACCTTTCTGTTGCTAATTTTAATTTCATCTGATTGTCAAGCACAAGTTAAGTGCCTTCACATGGCTCTTCACTGAATAAATGATAAAAGACAAGTTCAAAAAGGAAATAAAATTTCAGAAATGGTCCCAAAACATGACTATGTATTTGGACTGGAGGCCTGAGGCAGTGGAGGGGGGAGAAAAAAGCCCTCAGCCCAGTGTGAATGAACAGTGGTGCTCCCCACCACATGGCAGAGAGCATGAACCCCCAGCAGCACCTCAGACAGGAGCCCTCCAAGTCCTAAAATGTCACATTTGACATATCAACAGAGACTCAGAGTGGCAAGTCTCTGCCTCCTAACATATGCCTAACATTTTGCTGTGTAGATAGTATAAATCAATTAATATTATTAACTCATAATAGCAGAACAGCATTTTGTAAAGGCCACTAGGTATGCTTTACTGTGTAAAGCCATTACTTGATATCAGGTCATATTTGTCTTTACAATAGTAATCACTTAATAAAAGGCCTAAAACTTAATTTCAGCTCAAATATTTGCTATATATTTCACATTTTATTTATAAATGTCAGTATTTATGTGGATATGTACACATGCTTGCATTCACAGTTCTTAATTCCAGCTAATGGTATTTGCAACCAGTATTCTACTCATCTGTATATTGGTATGGCTTATCTCATGAGAGAACAAACACCATTTCCAGTGCACCCAAAAAGAAAGTATTACAGTACACTGAGGAAAAAGGGCCACAGCTAAAAGCGTACTTTTTCCTTTTGCATTTATTGTTTCTAGCTGTTTTCATTAAAACTAAACACCAATGTCACGGGAGCATTTGCAAGGACATTACTATGTTTTCCCCTTGGACAGAAGACACTTGTGTGTTGTTGAAAAAGCAGATGGAATCATTCTGAAAAATGCTTATTTTTAATTATATAGGGAATTCTCCTTTTTTAAATCCTGTCAAATAAATTTAAGCTCATGTGAGACACATATTTCATTTCGTAACTAGAGAAAATATTAAATGACTCACTAGGCAACGCTGTTGATGTAAATCCATATGTGTTGACTTACTGATATGCTCTTCCAAAGGAAAACAAATTAGAGATAAATCCAAACGCTAATTCAAATCACTGTTTGTTAAACAGAACTTATAAAACTACTGATTCTAGAGGGACCCCTGTGTAAGGAAGGTTTTGGGGCTGATTCCCTTTGTGGTTCTGTCTAAAAGGAAACTTTGCAGCAACGTTCTAATTGGTCATTAGCAACAGGAGTTAAAGAACATACACACACGTCTGAAACAGTAAAGAATAAAACTTGACAAGTACTGAAAAACCTTCAAAAATATTTTGAATATGTTTTGACATATATTCGAACATATATTTTCACCTTACAGGACTGGGTATCCTTTTATATTATCCCACGCAAAAAATATTTTTATAGAGTATTATCATACGAATAATAGCAAAAAGTTAATATAAACATGGACATTTGGGTGTTTATAAAGTGACGATGTCTACAAAGTAGAGAGCATATTTTAATGAAAATTCGGAGGACATTGATGAAATGAGAACCCATAAAGGTATACTTAGTCTTGGTCCATCAACTGATGATGTTTTTTCCCAGGGCACTGGCATAGAGACAATTAGATAAGTCATAGAAGGATTTGTATATATCCATCTCAGAAGAGAACTGTCTAAGCTATTACTTTTTTTTCAGTATGAAATAGTAAATTAAATATGAACTCTATGCCTTACAAATAAGCCTTATTCAAATTTCTTTATTTCCTAAAGGAATCGTGTCTCAGGGCAGGAAAAAAAATACGTATTATCTGAAAGAGGTAAAAGAATAAAAAACATATTTTTCTTGCTGTGCTGGAAAATCTCTGCTCACAGAACTCCCCCTGAAGACCAACAGAATAACTGCAGGATGTGCTGCAAAGCCAGGTCTATGATAATCTCCTGAGATTTTATTTAATCATTAATAGCATGGCAGCATTTCAGTACTGTCATGCTGTTTTCAGTGATGCCTCATGAATTTATCTTTGTATACTGACACTATTGTAATCCAACAAGGACTGGTTATGTACTGTCCCTTGGCTTCTTTGAAAATTCCAGCCTCTCTGATAATAAAATCTAGTAGCCCTTCAAAAAGATCAGAGATATTTTTTGATTGTATAAAAATAATAAAGATTAAGTGTCTTACAGCTTTCCAGTTGCAAAGTACATGTCTGCTTATCCATCGGATATTTGGTCAGATCCATGCTGCAAGCAACAGTTGTGGTGATCCTTGAAAAAAAAAAGAGTATTGCTGATTATTAATGAGATAAAATTGTTTATCAGTAAAAATAAAAATAAGTCATATATTCTTCTTGAACTAATATTTGCAGGCAAATACCTATCACAAGGAAAAAAAAATTGTAATATTTGCTGTTATTTAATGTGGAAGAGTAATAACATCCCAAACAGGAAACTACTCCAGATTAGCTGAGTTTAGTGGCGATCTAAAAAGGCCATCCCTTGCCTTTTTCTGACTTACAGAGTACATTTTTCCTTTGTTGCCATTTTACAATTTTATTATATCTCTCAAAATCTATTATAAAGAATAATCTTTATAATAATAATGCAAATTAGTTCATCACAGCTTGCTTTGCTCTGTGATGACTTCATTGCAAAACAACTGGAATGGCAAAATGCAATTCCTGTATTTGGTCTACCTGAAAGCAAAAGGGTCTATTTAGGGAAGAAAATGAGACCTATTACTAAATTTAAGGCTTTATCATATTGGTCAATCGTGTTACATATTCATAAAACTACAAGACCATGCGCATTCTACTTTTACAAACAGACCAGTTTCATAAGCATAAAATCATACTAACCTGGAAACTTTAAACTGTAAGTAGAAGCCAAATATAAAGGCTAGTGTAAGGTATATACATACCGTAGAGCATACAAGACTGTTCCATTAGGGTATATTCTTATAAGACGATTCTCAACAGTGATATCATGAAGAAAAGACTTTTTTGAGTCAACTATGAAGGTATCTGGTACCCAAAGCATTTCCACGAGACGACCATCTAAGCTTAAACTCTTATTACCATCAAAACAAAGTCTCTCATCAGTCCATCGCTGCCTTAGAAATATGGTAGCTGTGTAGTCCTGAAAGAGAAAAAACAAAATTATCATACAGAGCAAGCCTGTATTATATTCAGTTTTACAAAAGTTTATGGAAACAGCTGTTGGGCACAAATAGCCTGTGACTCTGCCCCCTCTTCTTAAATGCTGACACTCTGCTAGCAGTTGTACTGGCTCTTGTACTGCCAAGTTTTCCAGCACTTGATGTGAGGCTGACATCATTAAGAAATACTATCTTGAGTAGATTTTGTTCTTGGGGTCATTGGAATCTTGCAGTAAAAGCCGATGGCCTAAGTCTGGGGCTATAAATCAGCTGAAGTCATCAGAGTTTTGTAAGCAGATACTCTGGCTCTGTAGATCTTTAAATTTTAGAATGATTTATATAAGTGGTTGCAAACATCATTTTGTGCACATAAACTACTAAATAATGCATTTTTTAAGAAAACTTTGGGAAAAGTTGCATAAATACGGATAGATAAAAGGACAAAAAAGTTAGTGAAATAGGAAAGGAGTCATCATCTTTTAGCACAATTTATCCTTTAAGCGTCACAAGGGAAACTAGTGCCAAATTTATCAAGACCTTTAACATAGCTCTCAGCCCAATTCACCTTCAATTCAGATATGCCTGGTAGTCTTACAATAAAATCATACTATTTATTATCTTTTTAATCAACTTCTGATTTTATGGTGTGTTTATATCCGTATGATAAGTTCATCTTAATATCTTAATTTCTGACCTTACTTTCCCCTTTCTAAACACTAACTAATACTCATTAAGCACAGAGGGATTCTAATATTCAGCTTCTATGGAAGCCTGAGTAATGAAATAATGAGGTACTTTTTGTACATACATTTTTTTAACATATAGGTATTCATATGCGTATACATTTTTTAATACATATACACATTCACAAATATTTTCTAATATTGTGTATCTGATTAATGAATTTTACCTTTTATTTCTATGTACCAATGGAGGAGCTTAATTGGAAAAAGTATACTCCATTTCACAGTTTGTTCAAAAATAAATGATACAAATATATCACAGCTGGAATAAATTACTGTTACTGTCACACATTAAAAGAGAAAAACAATACGAGTTCAGCTGTGTCTAATTACAAGGAAAGAGTGGCTTCAAAGCAACATAAATATATCTTTAATTCTGTGAAACGCGTAAAGATTTAGATGTTTCATCTGGAAAATAAATACTGCTCTATACGCCTTTCATTAAGATCAATACTCAGTAGCAAATTTCTTTTTGTATCTGCGAGAGATGTGATATGCATCTACATTTCTATACTTATTATAGTACTATAGCCACTACCTACAATGAAAAATAAAATTCCTTCTCCTAACACACATTGACCGCACATGAAGAAAAGCCTCAAATTCACATGGCCAGCACCTGTAAACACAAGACATCAGCTTATCCACAAGCAAAACAAAAAAGAATGCAAAAGCTACAATACCATATTTATTTCTGATATTGTATCAATGCTTGCAATATCCAGACTCATCCCAACTGACACAGGGCCATCTGCAAAAAAGAGAAAGTTAGAATCTAGCACATAGTTCTTCAATAGTTAGTGTTTAGGAGAACCAGTTACAAACTCTTCCACAATACGATCCATTTTTCACTAAAAGTTTAGTAGCTTTTTAAAAGGAAATATTCCTCAAACTTATATTATGAAAGAATTTTAACAATTTCATAACCAAAATCTAATACTTCTAGACTAACAGTATCTTGGTTTTATTAAACGTGCTTTATTTCCTAAATATTTCCTGGTTTATATGATTTTACTTTTTTTCCCCAAGAAAAAAAAATGCTGGGGAAAAACGTTGTGCAACAAGGTGCAGAAGGTACAATCCCCATGGTACATCACACCCTTCTGCTTCGAGGTGCAGAGCAGTGGAAAGAATTCTTCCAGTTGCAACATCTGGCCCATCAGATGTTAGTGAACTAAGGAGTTGCACCTGGCAATGCCACATGGTTAATATCCAGATGGGATAGCTAAGTGACTTCATTTACTGCCTGTTTAAGAACATACTGTCTATATTGTGTCACTACATTTTAATGTTTTGCTTTTGACCATTAGCAGTTTACTTCTGACTTAAATACTTGCATTTATAAAGGAAAACTAGTTGCTTTATCCTCCTTTTAATATTAATATCAGCTGAAGTTTTATTCAGTGCAATTAAACACCCTACCTAAGCAGTTGTCATTGTAATGTTCGTATGCTCAGACTCTCATTTCCTCGTGAACATGCATTTTACAGTGTCAGAAAGAAGATCACCAGCTGTGCATTGTAAAATACAGAATTTGCACGGAGCTTTCATAGAAACATGACATTATTCCTGGTTGAATATGTGCAGAATAATTAACAGAGTACACGTACAAGGAAATTCTTATCAAATTAAGCTCATCCTTCCAAGTAACTGAGAAGGAGAGAATGCAGTACTGAGAAATGCAGAAATACTTTCAATGAGATTTATGAAGCTAATGGTGTCAGTATGTTACAGGCATACCCTCTTGGCTCCTTGCAATGCATATGCCCCTCCATAGCATCTAGGGGAAGATGGGGCCCAACTTGACTCCTCTGATAACACTAAAGAAAAAAAGTGTGTCATTGTGGAGTGGTATAAGTGTATTAGTATTTTTGTTTTTTCCAAATTAACTTCCATTTGTAATCATGTGTTAAATTTGTTAAACATCTGGCACTCCTGAAAGAATCTATAAATGCTTTGGTCTGGACTCAGCTTAAAGTGCAGATATAAAGCTCCAGCTTAAAACAGGACTGTAGGCTTACAGCATCCCATGATGGTAATCTGTGTGCTCACTGTACACTATAAATTGTATATAGGGATTAGAAGAAATGGTTCATCTGTTGGAAGACAACTTTGGAACAAAATTAATTGAGTGAAAAGTTCAGAGCATTGATAGCTTGTTCTTCTGTTTCCTTCCATTCTTTTCAGGTTTTGATACTCCAAGATACACTTAAATTTTGTCCCTACAGAGTTAAAAATTTGACCCTCTAGGAAACTCAGCCCAACTTTCTAGGGTGCAATAGCAACAGAATCAATTGATACTTATGCTTACCATTGTACTACATTACAGGTACACTATTGCCAGCCTCAAAAATCTTTAAATTTAAAAACAAGTGTGATATATAATCCATTTTCTGATATGACTGTTACAAAGCGTATTATTGTCAACTGTCACAAAAGAATTTGGGGTGAATCTCATCATGCAAGGCATATGCTTAACAATGGACCATCCTAGGGAGATGACAATGCAGTGTTCAGCTGGCTATGCAGGAATTGTGGCTGGGAATAATCAGACTCTTTCCTACTATATCATCTCTTATTAACAGGAAAAAGACTTGATCCTTGCCTAGTTAAGATGATACAGATTAGGGGAAATGTTCATTAGCAGCATTTCAGTATCTGTTGTTACACATCCAAGAGGAAAAGCCGACTTTCAATAAAGATTACTGAAATTAAATTAGGTTTAATTTTTCTAGAATCACAGAAACAGGTCTTTGTACATCTCTCCCTTCTTTCTTTCCTGTTGCGGTATTTTTCAAAATATTATCAAGTAACACAACAGAACTGTAGTGCTGGGTGACTTCCAACCACCAAAAGACATCTAGCTTAGGTTGAGCGGTACTTCAAGCCCAAATTATTGTCCTAGCACAGACCTGCCTTGCAGTTCAAGCGCTAAGGAGTGGGAGTGCAGTCAGGACAAAGCCATCCTGCTCCACTAACCCTGACACACTCCACAACAACTCAAGTGCTTGTGCTGTGCAGGTAGCCTGTTGAGCCAAGCACTGGCAAAAACACAACAGAAAATTACATCCCCTCAGACACAGCAACATGCCAGGGAGGAGTTGTGTGGGAAAACAAAACAAAACAAAAATCACAATTACGGAAGGGGTCTTTACTAACACAGTACAAGCTGCAGAGAAAAGCTTTGCTTTAACAGTTAATTAAATCAGAACAATATTAATAGTTAAAGGCTCATTTCCTTTGTGTGTGTGAGGCTAAATGCAATTTATGGTGCCTTACTAAATAAGCAAATTAATAACAGAATGAGTCTTCCCGTAATTATCCACCAGGGTTTCCCCAAACTTCCTCTGAAAAGTCTCCTGCTGACAGTGTCAAAAACAGGGCAGGAGACCAGATGAGGCAGTCAGTTCCTACATTTCCGTATGTTTGGCAGGAACTGTATGTATAATGACAACTTTAGAAGAAATCTGCAGATCCTCAGAAGAAAACTAAAGTCAGTTTGTCATTCATTAGAGAAGGGAACCTTCAAAACATGTCAAAAACACACCAAAAGGTGTCCCTTGTCACAGCAATGGGTGCACATTCTGATTGGCATACTTTGAACTTTTACTGAAATTTATGCACAAAGACTGTTACTTTGTACACTTTACAGATACTCACAGTAATCTCATAAGGGAAAGCAGCTAGAAGAGTGGCAGACAGCATACCTAAAAATTCAGTTTGGATCACTGCAATGATCACAGCCTGTTAAACTTCATACGGACAAAGTAAACCACCACCATGTCATATGTGTATTTGTAACTTTGAAGACCTACTAACAAAAAAAATTCATCAGTCAGCACTATCATTAACTGCCAGTCCTGAGCTGTTAGTACTAGCTCTTTTTCATTTAGTTTAAGAAAACTTAAAACAATTGAGATATTTCTGAATGTCAGAAAAGGGATGGCTTTTTGAAGGAACACCTCATCCTAGCAGCAATACTGGATAAAATACTATGCAACTCTAACAGAGAATTAGAAGGAAAAGTATCACTAGAATAATTTATTATAGTTTCATAAAAAAATGGTTTTGTCTGCCCCATTTCCAGCTTTACTTTGTTTTAGAGTATTATGGGACTCTCAGATTAAGTGATACATTATGCTACATTATTATGATATATAAATGCTCAGATTTTTTCAGTGTATTTAACTTCCCACCACAAGACATCTTTCTTGACAAATATATTACATGAAGAGACTGGACAGATTAAGATGGGCCTTCTAACAGATCTCAACTGTAGTTGTTGATACAAAGACATCAGAAGACAGACCCACTTCTAGCAGGGATCAATTTCAAACCTATTTGTTCGCATTAATGATCTTTAGACAGTGATGTAGCTCCACCAGTGTGGTTTGTGGACAAGACAAAAATTGGTGGGGATCGTAACAATAACAGCTTGTTAAATCATTTGTCAAAAAAAAAGCATATTTTAATACAGGCAAATGCAAGCAATTAATGTGACAACAAACAATGCAGGCAGTGTGTACAGGATAGGAAATATCTTGGCAAGCAGTGCCTTTAAGAAGGATTTAGAGGTTGTCACAGATAATCATTTCAACATGATCTTTCTGTACTACACTTTGGCAGAAGCACTGTTGCAATGGAGAGCAATATACAGAATTAAGTCATCTTGCAATCTAGACTGTATTGGCGAGACTGTTCGAGATTACTGCGACAAGATTTGTTTTCCACATTTGGGAAAAAAAAAAGTGCAAACAGCAGAGCACAATTGAGAGAGAAAAACATTCCAGAAAACAAAAACTCTAGAAGCTTCGTATCAGAGCTTTTAACATGAAAATTAAGTAACTGCTTTTTACTCAGCTCCTCAAAGAGAAGATGGAGAGGTGACTTGCCCGATGTCAGTAAGTGCACAGAAAAGATATCCATTAGTAAGTTGTACACATTCTCTGACAAAGCAAAACAGAGTTTTTGGCTTCCAGTTTATGGAAGCCAGAGACAAGAAACTTCAAATAAGTTTATTCTTTCCTCACAGAACTTAATCGCTGTTCATCACTTAGAGTATCTAGAATTCAGTATTTAGGGATAGTAGGGAGGACAAAAACAACCAAACAGTCCTGCGTGCAGGAAGCTGGGCTTGGCAGCAATGATAGTCTACTAGTGTCTCTTATTTTCATGGGAAAGGAAGGAAAAATCTACATTACCATCTGTATGCTGAAGTTTATAGTTTTTTACCAAGTCATTGATTTATTAAATCGCAATTTAAGGATTCAGGAGGGATTCAAAAGGTATTTTCCAGTATACAACTGGCCATGCATATTCTGGGCTTTTTGCCTTTCTCTGAAGAATTAGACATTGGCTGAGTGGTACATAAATAGCAAATAATCATCATCTAAAGACTATTTTATTTCTCACGTACCCTGTGAGCTTATCACACTAAATCAAAGAGTCTCGGACACGGCTAACATTGATATCTCCTGGCCTCTCTTGGGGGTAAGCTGTAAACTTCTGAGGACTAAAATGCCTTCATCTAATTAAACTCACAGAGCTTAATATATGTAATATTTTAGGAAAAAAAAAAAATATGATGACTGTTCTTACACAGAAGGTCAGACTCAAAGATTTAATTCACTTCCTTGAATTTAAACCTTAAGACCATGAAACATTACTCATTACAAAGATAAGGAAAATAATCTTTTAACTATGGTTTAGAATAACTGATTTAAGCATGACACTTTTCTATAACACTTGAAAGCAGCTTCCATATTCAAATATACTTAGCTGTGACCTTTTCCTAGTCTCTCTCTTTTTAATTAAAACACTTAAATTATCACATTCAATCACAGAACAAAATCTATTTGTATAAAATTATTTACAAGATTTTATGCATCCTTTAACAACTCTATGAGCCTGATCCAAGGTTCACTGAAGTCAGCAGGAATTGCTCATTAATTCAGAGAGGTTTGGCACAGCACCTAAAGTTACAAATTGATCTACACAGTTTCAACAGAAAACCTGATGTTGAAATCGGCTTGTATTGCTAAGAAAGTGTCAGGGTTATGTAGCACATTTAAAGAAAATAACTGTGCATTTTTAAACCCCTTATGTCAGCTTTTTGTAGAAGACTTTCATGTTTATCTACAAGTCTAGGACAGATATCATTACGTTAAGGGGTACTATTTACTAACATTACTGTAGGAGTATTTCATATTTCAGCCCAAAGAATGGCTAAAGTCATTCTAGATTAGGTAATCTTTTTAATTCACTAATAGATCTTCCTGGATCTATCTGTTCAGTTTATTAAGGCTTGATGAACCAGCTCAAGAGGGACATTAAAATTCTATAGTTAAGAAAAGAGAACATTCTTAATAGTAACATTCAGATGAAGGCAGAGCCAAGTAACCAGCCCAGCTGGGATTCCTCTGTACAAAATACTGTGTAAAAGTATTCCCATAATTTGGTAACTGGTATGTGCCACCCACCATGGACAAACATAAAACCCTCAGCCACTTTTACTTGTCTACAAACCTTTGAGATACTAAGACTGGCTTCAACTAATGTAACTTCAGGCACCTAATTAGGTGCCTAAAGATGGGAATGACAGTCTGTACTGGGCATAAAGGGCAGCATTTGGGCAGCAACAGTGTGGAGGGGTGGCCTGTCGGAGAGGAGATGGCTGAACTAAAATGAGATTAACTCAGGCTTAAAATCTGGAAGTCTATTAGTTCCAATGCATGCAAAGAGAGAAGATAATTTTTATTTTGTTATGCACAGTCATGGGATTCAAATGAAAAGTAGCTTCATAATCCCCTCTTTAATGACACTGGCTGAGTTGTAACCCCTTAGAAAGTTTCCAGTCATCCCCCAGTGTCAGCACAAGGTCCAAACAAACAAATAAGCAAATGGAGGGCTTACTAAACTAAGAATTTATGAGCTGCCATAAAGTTTCCTTGACTAGCAAATATTCCTGTTTCCTGGCTTTAGAAAAAAGGAGCCTTCATTTATGATTGTTTGTTTATACTCAATGCTTTCTTTGCAAGACCAAAAAAACATTTTGCTAATATTAAGGAGCTCAGTGTCACTGATTTTGTAAGAGTATGATTGTATTTTGGCAGCAAGTATCACTTCAAATCCCCACTTCCTGCCTGAAGAAATTTTTCAAGGATAAGTAACTTTGAAATGACTTTGAATTACGTTATTCTAAAATTCAAGCTAACCTCTGGCCCTCTCACACTTGATAAAAATCACATTTCAGTGTTCCATTATGACTAGCTAATGCTAATCTCAAAGCACTGTAGATGTCAGCAAATAATACGATTTAGTTTTATAATAAATTTCTTCACACGTATTTATGAGCGCATATCTTACTGATCACACAAATAAACATGAATATGCACACTTTTGAAAGCAAAAGAATCTTGGCCAAAAAGAAAAAAGGGACCCAAATGTCTTAAAGAGGCTGATTTTAAGATATTATTCTTGGATATTTCCATGTATCACCATACACATACTAGGTTTCCATTTTATGCAAATCCTTTCATGCATTTCAGACAGCAAACATAGGTCTTGGGGTTAATATGCATACATATTCTTTTCTGTTTCATTCTGTTCTATATAATAGAAGTTTCCTTCTCAGAGTAAGTCAGCACTGATACAGCACCGACACAATTAGAACTGTGCAGGCTTTTACAGTAGCTGATAATCTCCACCAGAACCAGAATACCCTGGGATATGTTTTTATCATGCATTTGTTCATCAGCCTACTCCAGTCTAACCAGCACTTTGACCGATCCTTTTTTGATTGGTCAGTCTCTTACTATTAACACATAAATATCATACCAAAGAAATGAAGAATTTGGGGGATAAGGAGGGTAAAAAAAAAAAAGGTCACAGAAGAAGTATAAATTACTAAGTTCATACTCTGGCTTCATCAAATATTTAGCAGATGTACTGTAGTCATTGATATAAATCTGAGTAAAGCCAGTTATATTGAAATCTTTCTCATGAAGAACAGATACAAGGTACGCTAGCTTCAGGCAGATAATACCCACAGAAATAAGGAAAATATTACATGGAACAAAGCTAGGCTAGCTGTGGTCATATAGATCAGTATATTCCACTGATTTGCTAAACTGAGGATTTAGATGGTTTACTAGCTCTGCTTCTGAGAAGAGCAACAGCTTCTCCTGGACCTGAACCTCATCTGAGCTGCAGCCCACCTTGCAGTGGTCTGGACCTCTCTGTAGAGGGGTCAAGGCTGAGCAGATACCACTCCCCATCCCACCCCAAGCACACATGCCTCTATCACATGGAAAATTATCCCAAACAACCTTGCAGAAAGCTACAGGTCCAAAAGTCAGAATGAATGCTTCCCGGGTCATCCTAATCTAAATTATTCTGGAAAAAAAAAAAAAAAGTCATTTGTCACAAAACCACCAACCCTGCATTTAGAAATGACATCAATAAAATGTAATTTTCAGAGTCTCATCCCATTCCTTCAGAAGTAGAGCTAATATATATCCATCAAAGGTTTCGGAGACAGTGTTTGCACACCTGAGCTGCGGCAAGCGTATGCAGCAATGCTGGCACTGTCTGGAAGTGCATACAACAGACTTGATCTGTGCCTGAGCTCCTCTGGGATTTCCAGGCAAACACAGAAAGTCCTTAGCATTCCTCTGAACAAAATTACCAAGCAGAAAGAGAGCTATAGTCTTGCTACATTACAACAGCTGAGGAAAAAAAAAAAAAAGCTCACAGGAGAAACAGGAGATTCATAACTTGGAAGTGCTTTCACTGTTGGTATTAACTACTATCATAGGATTTAGCAATGAAATTCATCCATCATGGCTGTGCCAATGCATTTCTAGTACTATCATGAAGTAATGAATGAAATATATTAATGGCCACTGAACATACAGTTATTTTCCATTATGCATCATCTCCAAAGAGAAGGGGTTAGTATTTTGCTGAAAAATCTCTTAGACCATGTAAATACTTTGTACAAGTTGTGTCAGTAGCTGAGACAATTACAATAAAACCAAACAGACAAAATAATTTTACATTTCTCCTAAACCTAAATACAGATTATCTTAATATTTTTATGAAATGGATTCAGAAATTGTACATGATGTGGAGTGCCCTCAGTGAACAGGCTGATAGTCTCACCAGGTATTTGGATGGCAAGAAGTAACAGTATGGTCTAAGAACTCCTCAGTCAATTATTTTTAAGCAAGATATAAAGAGAGATAAAAGTCTTCATTCAAAACCTCTAATGTTTCTGAGTATCTAACTTAAGAACTACTGCCTAACATTCACTCTGTAAGTTTATTTGGTGACAGACATAAGGTGCTGAGCATCTTTTCAACATGCAGAATATTTTCTGAGTTCTGCAGTTACTCTAGGCAGAGATCTTCACCCTGCCTCATAACTCTTCAATATTTCTGATACATGTAATAGCCTGATTCAAGTAAGAAAGATGTTCGTCACTGAGATTTCAGGTGTCTAACCTGTTTAGCTGCACTGCAAGGCAATAAAATCAGCCTTGGTGCAGTAGACTATGCGAGTCTTCCAACGTGGTGACCATGGCCTTCTGATGGAGGGAACTAGCATTTCCAGTTCAATTCCCTCACAGTTCTGCAGTGAGTCAGTTCAGTGACCTTTAAGACCTGAGGCGAAAAGGATTTACTAAATAATTCTCTTAAAATCTAATAGCAGATACACATAACGCTTGGTACAGTAACAAGACTTATCTGTGCTTTTATGAATGGTTTGACATATAAAGCTTTCTTACATTAAATAGAATTTTTTTATAGCTATTATTTAGGAAATCAGAGGAAACTGCTTTTAAATAGGTAAGGTATTAGAACTTACTTTACTGGGGACACATGAACATCAATAGCCAAGCAGAGCCTGGAAGTTTTGCTTGTGAATGCCTGGAATATATAAGTTTCACCTTGGGCCACAAAAGCTATTAAGCTATATCTTATTATCTAATAGTACATCATGTATAATCAGATCAGTCACTATCAAACATCAGAGAAAAAATGTACAGTAAAAAAAATTTGCTTTTATTGCTGAGTTTCAGCTGCATTACATTACAGTTCAATCTTATTAAAACAGCTTTTCTACTTACTATCAAAAAATGGACGCAGATACTTGTTGTATCCTTTTATTATTTTTTGTATAGTTGGAGGCAGAATTTCACGTTTTCCTTCAGCTTCAGTAGTTTCCATTGACCTAAAGGGAATGAAAAAAGTGAGGATGTTTTAAGAGAACATCATCAGTTATAGCAGAGATGACATTCCAGGAAAACGCTGTATTAGTTTCAAGGTTATTGATGATTACTGTCCATCAGATAAGATATCATAAAATATTTGTATGTTTGCATTTCACAGCACTAAAGAAAAATAATGTTCTAGACAATATCAGATTTTGTAATCTGTATTAGTCCCTTGTTGGAAAAAGAAATACTATTTTTATACCTTAAAGTCTATCATTTCTTGATACCTCACCTGAGAAAATATTTCAGTCTTCCTTAACACCTCTGTAAATAGGGCACCATTGTTATATCTAAGAATGTGAGAGGAGTGTTGATTATTTATTTCAGCATTTAAAATTAAGCTTCTTTTTACATAATAAAATACATTCAATTTAGCTCCTGGAGAAATACAGAAAACAGCCTTAGAGATTAGTGCATAAAAATGCTTTCAAAATGTTGCTTTTACAACAAAATTTTTAAACAGGTTAACAAAACAATCCTGTTGGGCAAAATCAGCGAAGCATAACAAAACCACAAACCACTCCTTTGTTCAAGAGCAGCTACAAATGTGATGCACAGAAATCAAACATAAACAAGGAACTACAAACCCCATTTTTGCTCCAGGGCCCTTGCAATAGTCTCATTAAGAGGTTTGTTGGAAAGATGCATGAAGGAACTAGAGAAAACACATATCCAAACCACAATTCTTTACTCAGACCACATCAGGATTCATTTATATATATTCTCCCACCTTTGCCTTTTATGGGTCTTGATGATGAGCAGCTGTGGGAGGGACACCTGGGCCCACTAAGGGCTGTTACCCTGTAAGTAGCGCTCCCACAGCAAAACCTGCCATAGCTTTGCTCTTAATTTCTGCCTAACCTCTAAAGGAGCACTCCAAGCGTGAGCGCGGGGTGTGCTCACCTGTCGCAGATTCAGGCTGTGCTCTTCATAAATGAAAACGCAAGTGGTACTGACTGCTCGTTGCCAGTGATTTGAGACAAGTGGGGGTATGACCTTTTTTTAATTATGGAAGTGAGAAGCAAATAATTGATTGACTCAAGGAAGCCCAGCTGGCTGCAGGCAGAGGCGTTGTCTCTGCTGATGGAGAGCAGCCACTTATATATTCACCAGGAGAGAGTCCTTGTGTTTTTTACCTCCTGCACCAAAAGTGACTGGTCACTAAAGATGATTAGCTCTACCCCTTAGCTCTCCTGCAGCAGGTACAAGAGCTGTTGGTGTGGTGGCTTAGCCCTGGGGAGAAGGATGTAAGTACAAAGGCAAAGGGGGGTGCCAGTGTTCTGTGGTCTTCCTAGTCCTGCTGAATCCTCACTGAATGTCGTTTCTCCTAGAGCTGCTCCTGAAAACTCTGCTTGCTCTTCCTACTGCTATTTTTTGGTTTCCTCTAGTTTTCTAAAGCTTGCTTGCTTTGATTTTAATTTTGCTGTGTTTCTGAGAGAGCTTCAGCTGTTTTGTTGGGAAACTGGGTTTTGTCCACTAGGAATAATCCGGTATCTTAGATTAGCAAAACTCAAATGCTAAAATGATCTCACTGAATGCACATGGTCAAATCACACTGTGGTTTCAGATGTGGTGTCCGCTGCCTTGAAGTGCTGCTATTGCTTTGTGAGTTTTTTGTTCACCAGACGCTGTTCCCACATAAGTAGCTGTCCTGTGACTCATATAGCATAGGTGTTTGAATGATCATACTTATTTCCCTTATTTTGTTTTTGGTGGGTTTTTTTTCATTTATTGCAAGAGAACTATGTCATTGCTTTACTTAATGTTAAGTATGGTCTTGACTAATGCTAGTATTGAAATAAAGAGTATTTCTCCTGTAAGTTGTGTCCTGAAGAAACAAGCGCAGTCCTGTTGAGTTGAAATGCTAATATAAATGAAAAGGCCAGTTTTACGTTGCACAAAAGTGTTGGAATCAGAAACATACTTGAATTTAATTAATTTCTTAAATACTGTACTTGCAGTAGTTATTTGTGCTTTTGAAATTTGCATATAACTTTAGCTAAGTGTTCAAAGAGCTGTATGAGTTTAATTTCACAGCTCTACTGAATTGTTCTTGAATACCTTCCACGTATTGTAAAACAATAAAGGAAGACTCGTCACTTTTCCACTGAAAGGGTATAATATTGTTCTACTGATCAGTATGCAATTGTAGAGTGGTCTCGTGTGTAATTAACAGCTATTTTCTGAAATATATCTTAAATATTTGGCATTATTCTATGGAAGTCCTTCCTTTCAATCACCTGTGGTACCCTTTGAGGTAATTCTTGATTTCCCTCATTAATACGCAATGCGTAGCTTCATATCTTTGGTCATTGATTTTTACAGTTAAGTAAGAACTTGTTGGCATAGGAAAGCTGTTGCGCAGTAACTGAGACTATGAATTAAGAGGGCACTGTCCCTTGTGTGCTGTTTTGCCATACAATCTTTGGGAATCCTACCATAGCAAGCCAACATAAGAGAGGAAACCGATGCCTCCTAAACGTGAGTGTGTGGTGTTACCATCCTGCTAACTTTGGGGATTGCCAGAAGCAGGTGGTCAGTGTTGAAAGGCAAGGAACCTACAGATATGATGTGCCTTAAGTAGTTTTGCTTATTTACATTTTAAGGGAGGATGCCCTGTTTCCTTTAAAGTGCTCTTCAATTCATGTGCCACATTCATCACTAAGCAAGAGTGAGCTCACAGCTGCTCACATTCCTCTATTCTGTCATATAGCTTTGTGCAGAGATGACAAAGGATAAAAGTAAAAGCTGGGACTCGTTCCTCTTATGTGTGTACATCATCTTATCAATGCATCTAAGCTGCTTTTTTTACCCAGTATTTGTGTTGCTATATGTAACTAACCGCATATGGTTTAGTTCCTCCATTTTCTTAACGTATTTTAAATACATTGGCATGCATCTAAGTATGGAATTGGCTTGAAACAGCTGTTCTAGCCACTGAGGAGAGAATAGGCTTTTATAGACGAAAAGTGAATATATATTTATTTGACAGCCAGGAATATCTATCTGTTCTGGGCTGTCAAATGTAATACCTGTTTTAAACTGTGCTCTAAACAGTAGTATATCTCACTGCTTAAACCAAAAGTATAGACTAGACATGTGAACGGGAATGTTTTTCCTGGCTATTTTTTGTCAGAATCTATGTATCCTGAAAAAGGCAGAGACACCTTAGAACTGAGAGAAGGGAGAAATGAAATGCCAAACACAGTCTGAGCAAGCTTTTGAAATACCTCCCTCAGGAAAAGCTAGGAGAAAAAAAGGTTTTTCCAGGCAATCCACTGACAGGCGAAGGGATTACAGATGCGAACAAAGGAGTTATTTCTTGTTTTATATGTGACAACATCCTCCTCAAGGATACAGACCTTTTGTATGGCCTGCGTAGATGAACTGCAGCAGAGTCACCTACATCACTGACAAACTCTCTGCTTCCATCAGCCACTACTGTCAGAGGTTTTGTTTAATTGGTGAGTTTGAATCAGTAGCATTATGTTACTGCTTACTAGATACAGGAACAAATAACAAATGTAAGTGCTCTTAAACTCAGAAAGGGGAGAGAGGAAAAAAAAAATCAACACCATCCCACAGAATTTTCTGGATCTGACCCTATAAACCCAGGCTAGCACTCTTCAGTTTGAAAACACCCTTTCTGAAACAAATAGGAGCCCTTCTTGGGATCAAATAGCATATATTTACTTAAGCTGATTGCTGATAAGGGTTTGAAGTGTAAGTTCTATTGATTACTGTGATAAACTTGCCTCAATTTTTTCATTTCTACTTTTTAATAAAAATATTTCTGGGAAAGTGACCATCTGTGGAAGCCCCTGGATATAGATTTTAGAATGTGTGTCTATGCTGTGATCATAATGTAATTTAACGTTAAGTGCTGAAAGTGAAGTTAAGAAATCTCACTCAGGAAAGGAGAACTGGAAAGTAAGGTGGAGTGTGGTGTGACTCTGTTAGCATGTGGATTGTCAGAGACTATGTCCTCTGTATGTGGTAAGAAAGACGAGGCTCTGGCTGTCTCTTAAAATAAATAATAAAATAAAAAAAACCACACACACACACAAACAAAATCAACCACCCTATTCTTGATTATAAAGTACTCAGTAGAGGAAACTCTCTTCACTCATTAGCCAGCACTTATACAAGTGGGATATCTAAGGGGCCAACTGGAAAGCAATCCTGGCCCTTGCTTCAGTGCACCTCAGTCCTCAGATATTGCCAGAAATATTTCTCTGTTTCATTGCCAAGGAGGATAGTTTTTGTTTTAAACAGTACTTTCACAAAACCTTCATGATTTGTGCACTGGCAAAAGGCACTTATGTACCTAAGCATCACCTTGACTGTGAGCTGGCCAAGGGGAAGAGTTTATTCTCAGCTTGTGTTTGGATTTGGGTACAACATGAATGGATCAGCTCAATGCTATGCGCTTGTGTCCAAGCCAAACAGGTGCTGTGCATGCACATAACTCCCACGGATTCTATACAGGAATTAACTGACTGTGCTTCTGATACTCTTGGCTGTGTGAAGCTGTAAGAGAGAATTCACAAAGTCTGCCTCATAATAATGAAGGCAATTATCTATATTGCACGCTGAACATCTCAGGGAATTTTGCCTCCTTGTTACTTAGATGCTTCTGAAATGTTGTTGGTCTCTTAGCAGTGCTTTATTACTGCAAAACCATCAATCATCCAGTAACTATAGAGTGTGGCAAGTCAAAGTTGATGAGGAAGGAAGGTGGAATTAGAGCAACTGTGTGTTCTGGACAAAGATCTCTTTATAGCACTGGAGAAGGTGGGGGAGATGAATGTTTTAAACTGCCTTTCAGGGGACTGTTCCACCCGCCCTCACAACCAAGTGAAGGCTTTATCTGGATGTGTGTTTGCATACCCACTTGAACTAAAGCTCAGGCAGAATCTTATCTTGAGGAATTTACTGGGAGATCAAATAGGTCAGGCAATTCTGCATGGAGAATCAGCTAACAGGCTTTAAATACTTCAGTTAAAGGTGGTAGTGACAAAGTTTAACCTGTCCACTCTTGCATTTTCTTATTAGAAGTACTTACGAAGAATTTTTTCCCCATTTTTATAGAAGGAATATATTTTTAAGTGCTCCATTCTTATCTTAGGTTTTTTGTCATGGCAACTGCACTGTTAGCAGGGTTACTTGTACGCAGTAGGTATCAGTTTCACCTTCGAGCTTAACACAACTCAGCTTTCCTAAAAACTTCAGGATTTCATCAACAGAAAATAAGATGACAATGTTTTAACCAGGTAATTCTTTTTAAGATGGTCTCCTTTAAGGAATGCACAATGATGACTTTACTTCCACAAGCCTATACTACATGTAGGTGGACTGTGCACTTCTTGTCCTTGGGCAAGGTGCTATGCTCTGGGCAAGGACCATGTGTCCTTCTAAATTTGCTAAGCATTGGTAGGATATTCACAGTCTCTACACAGTAATTCTTCGTGTGAAGGATCATTTGCTTAAGTTAAATTCCTTTCTTTTCTTCCCCTAGCAGTCTTCTCAGTAAAAAAGTCCGTAACTCAATCAAGGCAGCTGAGATGATTCATGAAGGAGTTTAGTCCTGTATTTCTGTTATTTAATATCCAGGTTGTTTAAACTTTGCAAGAAGCAAGGTTCAAGTACATTTGACTTTGTTACCTGGTCAGGTATATGTCTAACTATAAGTTGATTATAAACCAACTGATGTTATTATGCATGGAAGAAGTAATATTTTTTAGCAAATATTTCTTACCTACACAGCATCAATAGAAAAAGGGCTCTGAGACTGCAGCACTTAAGACTGCACATTGTCAGGTGTGGTTTCAAAAGTTCTTGTAGCTCCTGAAAAAAAAAAGTGTGGAGGTTATGTTTTATGACACATTTGCATTTCAAATATACAAATTTCACAAGGTTTTCAAAATTAAAGATACTGTATCTCGAATAGCTGCTGTTATAAATGTATCAGTAAATATAACAATAACAAACCTCAAAACTTAAAAAAAGACATGGTATCAGCAATAACGTAACTTACCGCTCTTTCATTTCTGCGTCTGTCCTTTAAATATTAGGAAAAGTAATTGTTTTGAAAAATAATGCAATCATGTGCAGGAGAATCATAACCACATAGTTTTATCTCTGCTATTCATGCTTGCAAATGAGTGCATCTCTGGCATATCAGTGCACTGCTCTGAATGGGAAATACATAACCCCATCTTAAAACACAGAGCTGTTTAAGAGCAACATCTCTGGTACATGGTTAATAACAATACCTATGATACATATCTTTGGTAAGCTTTTTGTTAATGAGGAAAACTGAAATTACATGGTTGTACCTCTAGTTATTAAAAAAAAAATCCTTTGACTATATATAAATAACCATATATAACCATCCACATACATCAAAATGTTTGACTGAGGCAGATGTTTTCTTCTGAATGGGATTTCTTTGCTTTTGTCAGTATGATTCACATCCATAATGGCTATTTTAAGTACTCTGTCAGCTCTGTAATCCATTTCTGGATGAAAAGAGTATAAATCAATAGTTTAATGCAGTCATGCAACAGATCTGAAAGTCATGGACTGTGCAAACTTTTGCTATATTTCATCAAAGCACTGAAAGGTTATTTGTAAGCCTTGCTTCAAATTTAAAAAAAAAAAAAAAAAAAACACCACACTACATGACAGGAACATTACATACCCAGAATCTGCAAGAGAACTGTTAAATGTTAACAAATACGAATGAAATCTGTTGTAGGTTTTAGGAAGGGACAATCAAACCATACTATTTTCAATGTT
This sequence comes from Tauraco erythrolophus, assembly GCF_009769465.1. Classification (NCBI taxonomy): domain Eukaryota; kingdom Metazoa; phylum Chordata; class Aves; order Musophagiformes; family Musophagidae; genus Tauraco; species Tauraco erythrolophus. The sequence goes on along the minus strand of NC_141473.1, from coordinate 16,788,766 downwards.
CAGAATGAATTTTGCAGGAGTCTCTTGCACTTTAATTTCACAATAAATTACTAACAGTAAAGAATTTGAAGCTTCACAACTTAAAGCTTTGTTTCACCATCTTTTAGTGAACAATGCAAAATGCTAGTGAACTTTTTCATCCCAAAGTAATTTTTCTTTCAGTCTGTACCTCTAGTAAGAGGAACACTAGGGGTATTTGCTTAAATTCTGTGTGAATAGTATCTGACTTGTAATAGTGGTGAAGTGACAAAATAAGTTGTTAATGTCTCCAAAGAAAAATGAAAGCCATTTCAGTGGCTTTTTTAAACAAGTAAAAATTCTCAGCATCTTGGATGCTTCAAGCATATACCAGTCTGGTAAATATTAATGTCAAAATAAATCATACACTCCTACTGACTTCCACAAAAAATCATGCATGAGACATTAAGAGAGCCTGTAATAGGAAGATACAGCACAAATGAGCAGATGGTGTTGTCAGAACATTGCTCTATAAATGCTGATTCTGTATCACTCCTGGTGCATATCGTGGGATCTCTTTTGCGTATCTCGTTTTGAGTTTGGATGAATACTTTCTACAGTCACTATCTTTATCTCACAGGGAAATATGCTAAAAATAAGTATTATCTTTCTGGTTTCTCAGAAAACCTCTTACCGACTTTATAAGTACTTCATAAAGCTTCTTTTATATTTAGCCTATGAATTGCTACTATGAGCTCCTAATGTGTCTGAAGATCCTTTATAAACAGATTAAGTAAACCTATGAATATTTCTGTACTTGTTTGGTTTTAGTTTTTACGGTACTGAAGGTCAAAATGAATGGGTTGATTACTAACCTCTTTCTAAAGCAACTGGTTTACCTTCAGATCTTAACCAACATCCAATTTGGTGATTTTTATGGGGGGATTGGGTGGATAATTTTAGTCCTTAACTTACAAAAGGTCAAATCCACTCTGGTAAGTGGATTAATTTTGTATGCTCTGGAAAAGACTGTGGAAATTCAAGGAAGGAGAGAATCTCTTATTTCTGTATAAAAAGTAATCAAGAAGTCTAATTGCCATGTCAGCTGGCAGCCCATCGCTGCAAAGGGACACTGCATGTCAGCCAAGGAATAGAATGGGTAGCTACTAAGTCTTCAGCAGTTTCACAGATAATATTTAAGCTGGATATATAAATCACTGCTGCATGACCATACATGCTTGCATGCACACGCACATTTTCTCTGCTGTCCCTTTTTTATGGGGCTTACTGAGCTGATTTGTTCCATTGAAAAGCCTGCCTCTTGGCGTATTTGCACATCTGGACCTTTCCTCTGTCATGCATTTATTTATTAAATGCTACACACTCACAGCAGGATTCTTTCTGGCATACATAGGCCTTATTAACTACTGGTATTTAAAACTAGTTCAGCAGGACTCATAGTATTTTCCTCTTTCCAAGAGCCTAGAAAAATATACATAACCTGTTCTCTGCATGGAATATTGAGCCATTTGTTTTTACCAGACAGACCACATGCTGTCCAGATTATTGTGCATACATTGACACATCTTCATGTTCTAAACATACCACTAAGTAATTGAAGCGAAGGTAACAAATCTGCCCCAGTTTCCCGTATAATGAGACAATAACACTTTCTACTTTGAATCGTTATCAGATTAGGACTGTAAAACAGTATCTAATGTTTTGGCATTTCTCCTGAGAATTCAGTATTTATTATCCTCAGCATGAGAGAAGAGAATTATACAAGTTTCACAAACCTTGGAGACTGAAATGGGATGAGGCAGAGAGCAGGCAGAGGTAGTAGCAGTATCATAAAATTCCAGTGAATTTTTGTGTGAATGAATCAAAGGATTTCATGCCTGTTATACTGAAGTATGTTATCCACAAGTGGATTGCATGGAAAAGATGAAAAATTATTAGGTAAAGACACTTTGTCATACGGTAGTGGCCATATGCCTGAATTGCCATGGCTGCTGTTGCAGACATCTACCACTGCATGTAGAATTACCTTAAAATAAAAAGCCAATAGTGGTTTTACAGATAGTATAAGCTGAATTAGCACTGCATTTGACTTCAGAATCCAAACTGTCGAATGGTAGTGCCTTTAAGTGCTTGACTGAAAAGCAGCTAGAAATTCAGGAGGGATTCAGTCATCGTGCCAAAGAAGTGTAACTACCCTGCTCTGCATTGTCCACTACAACTGCAGTGTAGCCAGTGAGCCATATGTATTTTTATTTTTTTCTCCATCCTCTGGTTGTTAGATCAATATGAACCAATAGGAGGGAAAATGATGGAAATCTGAAAACACTAAAGACTCAGTGGGAGAAAGGGAGGGGATATATGGAAGGCAGTCACAAGATAAGATTCAGAAGTAGAGAAGCAGAGAGATAAAAAGGAAAAACTCCTACAGGATATGGCCCCAGAATGCCATTGCCACTTCCAGATTCTTTATTCATTCTTCACTCCTGCCCTTGCTTTTAGCAACTTGGCACCTGGCACTATATTGCCATCTTCACTGGCTTCTCTAGTTCTGCTGGGTGGTCTTCCTTGCTTTTCTTGTATCCAAGTTGCATAAGAAATATTTTTTTAATCTCCCTTCAAGCACAAGCAACAAGTGAAAATAAAGGGACAGTGAGTAACTTTTCATCACTTGGAAAAGCCTACTGCACACAACTGATTGACAGTAATCACTGACAGATAGCGTTTTGTGGAATAAAATAACATGCTATCTGTGTTTGTATTAATATGGATGCCTGTCTATAAAAGCCCTAGCTTTATGATACTTTAAGTCTCTCTAAAATACTAGCCCATGAAATAGAAGAAAATGCAAAATTTTCACGCATTAAGATTATTTTTCATGTTAAGATCAATTAATACTGCAGAGAGTGTGGCTCAAGTGAAAAGCAGTAAGAGGGTTTTTTTTTTTTTACAGGACAAATTACAAAGAAAGAATAAAACCCAGCAGCAACAAAACTCCAGGTCTAACTGGGGAATTGACTGATGAAAGTGGACCAGTGCATGTGTCTGCATCCTGTCATAAGAGGTACCCTCTTATTTGGCTGACAAGCTGGCTCTTGGCGTACCAGCTCTCCCATTTCTAAACCCTAGGCACATCCAATCTTGCCTAGCATGGACATAAACCATGCAAAGTCTCCTTGGGCAAGTAAGCAAAGTTAAATTTACTTGGTCCATGGAAAGTAGCTGTCGTCTTGTGTTTTCTTTGCAGAGGCAGGCAGTACAGGGGCCATCTGTGCTGACAGTGCTGTGTTAGCAACCGGATAGATGTTAAACTTCTACTGTTGGTATATCTAGCAATAGTTCAAAGTGAAATACTGGATTCCAGTTATGCTCTGATGTTCTGATCAATGCAGTTGTCACTTGTGCCAGGTAATACAAATAATAGCTGAAAATGCCACTTTCTCACTGAAACACTTGGGAAGTTGCTCCAATCTGTATGTCTTTCTCGTTTTGTGCGCTGAGATGTTTTTGTCAAAGATATTGTTCAACAGCAGGTCATATTGTTAGAATAAGCAGAATGAACTTAAGATTCACCAGAAATGAAAACTTGCTTCTCTAGTGTAGCAAAACGAGCTGTAAGTGAAACTTCACAATTAAACATTGCTTATATATCTGTAGAGCATTATATGAGAATCTTTAAAAGAATCCTGAATAAATCTATATGATAGGTTCTTTTTTTAATTTAAATTGGCATGGCAAGGTTTCAGACTATATATCACTGAGTTGTTGCCGATATTGAAATATCGCGAATAATATACAAGTTAACATGTAAAATCACTGTACTCAAAATACATAAATGTCAAAGCCTTAGAGTAACTTAAATAACCTATAATAGGATTATTTTATGTTTATCTGTTGGGGTTTTTTTCACTCTGCATTTTAAATAGATTAGTATGTATCTTGGGTTAGCTGGGAAATAAGTTAACCAGCGGAGATGTTGTTAATGTTATATAGTTTTCCTGGAAAATTAATTTCAGATTTGTAACAACTGGGTGTTAGGATAACAATACAATTCTAGGAGCTACCTTCACAGAACAAGTCTCAGATGTGCTCCTTCCAACCAGCATAACACAGAACTGAAAGGTTTCAACAATGTACAGAAATTGACGTAGTAATAAACATTCTTAGAATAGATTTTAATAAATTGTGTTTAGGTAACTGCTTAAATATAACACTCAGTATATAACAAGCTCTGCTCATATCTATTGAAAAATCTATAGAAAGTGTGCCATAGGCTATTTTCTAGTAAAAAAGGCAATGGATTAAAGAACTTATCTCCAAATTTGCACCAAACCACAGGTGTTTAAAATCTGAGACCCTTACTGGCTTTTTAAGGTGTATATCAACACTGCAAGGTCCTCCCACTCCAAACCCACAGTCAGGGATCACCTTCTGCCACATCAGCCTGTGACAGTGACAAGACACAGCCCACCCGTGTGCTACACCAGAGCAGCAAAGAGTAGAGAGGTGCTCTGTTTTCACGCAGTTTCAAGAATGAACGTGTCTGAGTGAAGTTAAAGAGGAAGGCAACCTTCAGAGGCTGCAAATGATGAATGAAACCTCAAAGGCACCTTAACAAAGGTTTTGACTTTGCAGGAAGGTGCTAACAGCTTTCAGGTGGCTAACACTGATGCCTTGAGTCGTCTCCCATCTGAGACCTGACAGCTGCCTGGGTGAGCACTTTAGGTCACCGAGTTTCTAAAAGGCACCTGCAAGTGTGGGTTGCAAGCAGACACTGTGCTACTGCAGCACTGATACCATACTTCACTAGCTACACAGACTCACTTGTTTCTACAGCCCACAGCAAAATGGGGCCACAGTTTTGTTTGGGCACTATCAAAATAGATACGATTAATATAAATAGTTGAAAATCCAGAAAGTTGGACAGAATATGCTGGTTCAGATTAGAAAAGTAACAACTTGATTTGAAAAGACAAGTGAAATCATATCTTTCTGATGCCAGCTTAAATTATTATTCCTTATGAAAGTTAACAGAGCTAGAACTTTCTAGCTCTTAACCTGGAGGAGTTTCCCCACATAGACCCTGATGCCTGTGAGCTTTGCTCAAGCATTCTCATGTTGTAGAAACTATCCAGGATCCAACTAATCTGCCTGCAGCTTCTCTCCATGCAGCATCTGGCAAGGGAGAATGAGGGACATCTCACTATATGACACTGAACATATGCTTGAGGCTGTGAGGGGAAAAAATAATAGCCCTGTGGTAGCAGATTAGGCTTAATCATATCCATCATCTCTCCTCATTGAATATTTTGCAACATGGCTCTGAGATTTACAACAGAGAATCAGCCCCTTGGTTTGCAATTAATTTTGTTTGCAATTGGGAGGAAAAGCGGAAGAAGGGAGGGAATATATGTCAGTGATGCCTTGTTTTCCATGCAAATTATGAATCTGAACCATAGATTTTTCCTGGTTTGACTGTTCTTATGCGTATCTGTAAACATCCTGAGAAAGTATTAGTTTTCTTGGGACACTTAGTCACCAAACAACTACTGGTCAGTTTGAGTCAGAGATCTGTAATTCCCTGCTCAATTATTTTAAGTGTCCTGTAACCAGGAGATCTACAAACTAACCATTTTGAGCAGTGTAACAGGATGAAAGACTAGGAGGAGAAAATCAGCTTCCAAAGCAGTTTAGGGCTTTTTACAGTCTAGGAAGCTTTTGCATTTGAAATGAACTGGCATAAATTAATGTTATTAAAATTACTCAGTAGAAACACATATATTGGCAAATGACAATCACAGGAAGAAATGCTTTTAATTGTACAGCTACATGAAAATGGGAATATTCTCAAAATTCAGTGTCCTGAGATCAGTTGCACACTTTTGTACCTGCCAAGGCTGAAGTCAGAGGAGTTATTCTGACTGAGATGTGGAACTGAGCTCAAAGACAGAAGGAATTCAGTGTAAGAGAAAATCACAAGATGGGCTTTGAAAATACATGGCATTTTTCAATAAAACATGTATTTCAGACTTTTTTCCACTAACACAGATTTAACTCATCTATGTAGTAAATGTGTCACTGTTTCAAGAATCTCTTTAAGTATATACTGCTTTAGCTTTATTCTATGACAGTCATTAAAATTACCTGGAGTTGTGTCATGATGAAGAGCAACCTTTAAGAACCCTATTTATAAACTTTGAATAGACATTGAAATTATGTATACAAGCAGGTGGTTTTTTATTAGAAAAAAGCCTACTAGAGAAATAAAATGTTTTAATTTAATTCAAATACTTCCTTTCATCATGACTTAACGCTCAACAAGTTTAATCAACATGATCTATTTTCATTCCAATACTGTGCAGATTTGACAGGGAGTTGGGGGGGAAATGGAAGCTGGCTCTTAAACTATCTTTCTGGGAGAAGTTTCTCCATATGCCATTCACTGTTTTTAAAAACAAGTTTTTGCAGGCATTAGGGGGGAAACTCACTTCTGAGATTTGACTTATTTCATTAATGACAATTTGAGTTATTCTGTGATATTTTAGTCCAGCTGAATGCATCTTAATAATACCTCAGGGAGGGAAAACTAACACTTTAAAACAATTCAGCAGAGGAGGAGGAACGAGAAGGGAAGGCAGGAGCACCCCCAAGAAAGGAGCAGTGCCGGGGACAGGCTCCCGGCGGGAAAGGTGCCGCGTTCCCCGAGGGCCAACGCGCCTTACCTGCTGCCGGGGCCGTGCCCGCGGCCCCTCCGCGGCGGCGGGCGGATGGAGCGCGGCGGCCGCCTCCGTGCAGCCTGGCAGCCGGCCGAGCTCTGCGGGTCCGCGGGTTCGAGCCCGCCCACGGCCGGGGGTGGGCGGCAGTGGGAGAAGGCCCCCCCCTCGCCGCTATTGCTAGCTTAAGCCCCCGTCGGTGCCTCTAAGCAGCATTGTCCCTTCTCTGCCACTCCTCCTTTGCTTGCCCTGACTCATACTCCTTTTCAGTTTCTAGTGTGTTTGGGGGAAAGGATGCTGGAGAGAGAAGTGGTGAGGGATCCCGGCCAGACAAAAATCAGCGGCAGCACTTCCCAACGCTTCTTTTTTTTTTGTTGTGCCTCTGTAACAGAGCCTGCATGCAACTTCCTGCTTATTGCCTTGTTTTCCTTCTTGCAATTGTTGCAACCCAGCTACCCTGGGTGGGAATGTCCACCCTTGCTCTGTTTGATGTGGAAATGTTCTGGGTGTCTTTAGGTTACACCACTCAAGTCGGTCTAGGAGTGATGGGAAGAAAAATGTTAGTATTGGAGATGTTACTTTGCTGTCTGACCTTTCACTTCAAGAGCTGTCCTACAGCTTGCAGATAGATGAAAGCACCACTTTCTCTGGGGAAACACCATTCCACACAATGCAAGATGAAGGAAATCATGGAATGATTTCATGGAATGTGATTCCCAACCCAGGCTGTGTCAGGGAAAGCAACTTCTGACAGAGTTTAAGATCTGCTGTCAGAAATTGTTGCCTGTAGCTAGGATAAGGGAAAAAAATCCTTCCTGGCAGAGTCACTATTACCAGTACTAAGATACGGTATTACTGGTCCCAGCTGTGTAGGAGGAGGAAGAAGATGATTTTGACAACTTCAGTTTCAACTACTAGTGCTGCTTTTTCAGATAAGAGTTGACAACTGTTGAGGAAGGCAAAGGCTGAGATATCCCACCCTCGCATCTTCCAGCACTAAAGACCCTCGGGTTTTGTCAGAAGTAAGCACACACTGTTTGTTTTTTCATAGAATCATTTTGGTTGGAAGGGATCTTTAAGGGTGATGTCCCACCACCCTGCAATAAGCAGGGATATCTTCAGCTAAATCAGGTTGCTCAGAGCCCCATCCAACCTGACCTTGAATGCTTCCAGGGATGAGATATCTATCACCTCTCTGGGCAACCTCTTCCAGTGTTTTACCACCTTCATTGTGAAAAACTTCCTTATATCTGGTCTGAATCTATCCTCTTTTAGTTTAAAAACAGTATATCTCATCCTTTTTGTTATCTTTATCTTTAAATTAGTTACTGACATGTTGTTATAAGAGGCTGTTCTGACACCACGTGCCTGCTGTGACTGCACTGCAAGCTCCCCTCAAGCTACAAAACATGGGAAGGTCTGAGGCCCAAAATAGGAGAGGAAAAACATGTGTCTCTGACAAAAAACGGAGCACGATTCCCTACTGTTGTGTGTCTTTTCGTTCTTATTGCCTAAAGCTCTTATTTGTTACTGCATCTGTGGGCAGGAGAAATCAGCGAAATGTAAAATCCTGTATTTACTGCAAATGCCGAATGTTGGTCGAATTATAAGTCAAGAATACATGCAGAGTGTGCCTGCTCTGGAGTACTTCCCCCCCATATCTCATTTGAACAGTCTAACTGTGTAACATGTATACTGTTTATCTTTCATTCATCAGCCAAGCAGAAAGAAGCTTGAAGCCCAGTGGAAAAAAATCCCTGGTTGTTTCTATTGCAGAACAGCTGCAAGTGGGAGAATCAGCAAGTTTGGTCTCATGTGGCATTTCGTAGTGTTAGAACTGGAGAAAAAAAAAAAAAAAAACAACAACAAAAAAAAACTTTAAAGACAAATCTATTACCAACTGGCAGAAAAACAGTGCTGATGCTTACTTATTATTTCCAATAGTACTCCAAGCACAGGTTATGCTTAATGGACAGTATCTGAAATGTTTAAATTTCTAGGGATCTCTTTCTACCTAGTTCTTAAAACCTATTTCAAGTTCCCACTAATAGCAAGTCATCCTTTAAATAAAATGAAAATATTCTCTCTGAAAACTGAATACATCAAGATGTTGTTGCCTGTTTCAGTTCGCAGTGCTCAAATCAAGAACTCTGAAAAATACTATCTAAGAAAGTAGGAATTCAGCACCTGTCTGAATTTCAAGGCTTTAAGACAGTTGAGGTGCATTTGAAAATCCTGGGCAGTGCACATCCTTCTCTCCATACAAGAGCCCTGAGCAGTGACAGTCACTGGGACTCCCAATCACCTCAAACAGCACCTGGGCTGTGGGCAGTGTCTGTTGGAGACAAGCAAGTAAATGACAGTGCTAAAAATTAATTACTGTGACCTGAAATATTAAGGTTACCAGTAAAACCTGCTATAATGTGAAACTGAAGCTTATGCTGGTTTCTTCTTCTAAAGATTATACTGGTCCTTCAGAATGCCTATGGTTCTCACTTCATTTACTTTCTGTTGGGACTATTGCCCCCTCAGCGAGTGCTGAAGCAGTTTATCAGCAACTGGCTAACGTGAGTCTGTGCCCATGCCCAGACCTCTCCCCCCGAGAGCCAGCCCCTGCCAAGCCCTTGTCCCCTTTGCACTCCCTGCAGCAGTGGGACCTCTGAGGAACTGAATCTGCCACCTGCCCTTGAGCTAGTCCCAGAAGGGGACTGCTCAATTATTAACCCAAAGCTTAAGTCTTTGAATAGAGCTATTCATCGACTGGGAAAATCAGCTGACTCCATCCTCAGGCTGGTGAAGAGTAATGAAATTGTTTCAGAGAACAACTTGCAGAAAAGACTCCTTGGACACACAAAATCTGGATGCCCGCGGTGCGAAAACATTTAACTCCTCTGTGCATTTCGACCTCTGCATCTGTATTGGAGCTCATGTTGGGTAAGTTGTAGTAGATTTTCCTTACAGTTTGTAACCTTAGAGGGTTGTTGTAACATCCACAGCGCTGATTGAAGTGTTGTAATCTGTAATAACTTTCAATAGCAGTAATGTCAAGAATAATAGGAAATATAGTGAACTTCTAGCATGCCTGGGATTCCTGGAGGTATGTTAAAGTCTTATCAGCAGGCTGGCTATGCGATTTTAGGTGCTTGAACTGCTTGCCCAATGACACATAACCCTTATAAACAAACCAATGTTATCATTATCATTTAAGTATCATATTGATATGTAAAATACTTAGTGATGTGATGTATTATAAACCAAGGTGTTCCAAATTTTTTATTTTATTACACTAACATTTAACAGGCGTTATTTTAGACATGTTAGTGCAAATGTACATGCTTGGAATACTGACCAGACAAGTTCTAAATAAATGCAGCATTGAGTGAGGACTTGAAAAATAACAGTTTTGTACCTAAGCTAAATGCAAAGCAAAAAGTGAGAAAGTACTCACTAATCTATAGATTTGATTTAAATATTTCCATTTTAATGAGGTAACAGGTAATACCAATGTTGAGGACTTTCAAAATCTGCTAAGTATCTATTTGAAATTACTATGAACAATTCTATTTCATTATATAGTGTTCCAGTCAATGTAATGAAAAGGATGGAAATAACATGATAAAATGGGCTTCATCTTTAGAATTCTTTAGTGAGAAAAATGTTTCCTAATTACTATAAATTATGTGGAAAGTAGAGACAGAGTCAATTAGTGTTCTACTACCTGGTAAAGTCTACTCTTAAACAGGAATGCTCATCCATGAAAGTCTGTATTATACCTAGTACAGACTGCATGAATAGTTGTATTTAAATTATAACAGTATTCAGTGACCTGAGGGCTACATAGTCTGCAACTATTCCAGGTTATCTGAGCAGAAATAATGAAAATATAAAATGGCTCAAATTTAAGATATCATATCTTCCCTTTTTGTATCTTGTTGCCCAGTCACACAACAAATACTTTGAACATTACCTATAGCAAGAGTCATGCTTACTTAATAAAAATAAAGGATTGTGGTTTATGTATGGGATGTCTTCATTTCATTTTAGACCCATCTTGGGTTAAAATTTTTCTGCTCTTAATATGTCTTTTCACGTGAACTTGCTGCTTTTTTCGCTGAAGTCACTGAGGCTTAATGGGTTATTTTAATGTTCATCTGACCTCTTGTAGGATTACTCATATGCTGACATCAAAGTATGCTTTTACTGAAATTGGGGCCTCCTGCCCCACCTCTTGGTCTGGAGCACTCTGGCTCTGTTACCTTGAGAGATGCTGTTATAGGCTGTCAAGACACATCTTGCAGCCTGAACATCTTCAGCTCAGATCATGGCTTTTGGGTGCTATGCTAACTTCTACTCTTCCCATGTAGTGACAAAGCACTCCAGGGTCAAACCTTCCCAGGAGCAAGACACTTTCATCTGAAACCACTGCTTCTTTAAGCATTCTTTTAAGCAGGTATTTTTGGTGGTATCACTTGTCTGTTGATTCACAACAGCAAGGCTGCGTTTGTCGCAGCTTTGTTAGCTCTTGCTACGTTATTGGGTATGTCCAGGTGCTGGCTCTAATGAAGTACTTGTGTTTCCATTATGCCCAGTATAATGTCAATACTCAAGAATTAGATTAAATCAATGAGAAAGCTGAGATGAAGACAGTGGATTTTATTATCTTGGGTAATTGATTTTCATTGTATGACGCTGTCAACGCCTGAAAGGCCAGGTGGATTAACTGGATTCTGTCAAGAACAGACAGGCTTGTGCTAGTCTTACATCATATACAATTTTCTGGTTTATTATCGTTAGGATAGTGGAAATGTGTAAGCCTGTGGCTGAGATGTCTCTTGCTGTTTTCAAAGGCTTAGCTTCATACGTTTTTTTTACTGAAGTGCTTGCTCTTTAGCAGAAGCAGAATGTACCTGTTCAGCTATCAATAACAAAAAGCCTCCAAGAAGTGAGCTACTGAGACCGCAAGAAGCAGTTTTCATACCTGATTACCCGATGGAGCTGTACAGACATTAACAATAGGCATTGTGAGCTCTCTAGCCTGGCTAGTACATGGAGTGAGATAAATACTCTGGAGTATAGTTAGCAAGCCCTGATTGTGAGCAGGACTAGGAAAAGCTGTGAAGCACCAGGCTTGCTCTAACTGCCCAGCCAGACAAATTTGCTGAGCTGTGATTGTGTAGTCCTAGTGGTAAGGCAAAATTGCTGGCAGAAGGTTGACTTGTTTTCCCCAAAGAGAAGCTGGAATGGTTACAGTTACTGGACCTTTCCTACACTTTCTCTTGAAAGAAGTGGTAGTTAGAAAAGTGCCACTTCCTCCTGTCCATGCTCAGTCTACCTAAAGATGCCACTAATGTCTGTGAATATAATGATCATCTCTTCATCAGCAGCTCTGCATGAGATATACTAAAACCTGGAAGAATTAATATAGCAAAGGTTATATACCTGCTACGTGGTCTGAGCAAGACTGAAAATTCATGATATAATACTGAAATTCTGCTTAGACAGAAGAGATTTTTTCCGAGCCCAAATGGGATTGCACTGTGCTGTGAACATATATTGCATGTCTTAATCTGTTTATGGTTTAGTTTATTCCACTATATATCAATACATTATGTGACATTAGAGAGTTGAAGCTTGTATTAAAAAAAGAAATTATTTTGTTTGTAAAAGGACTGTGTATTTCAAACAAGAGTTCCTACTATTAATGTACTCCTAACAGTTTTAGAAGCATACTGAGAAAACTAAGACAAATTTTGTTTCTATAGTTGGCTGGGTACTACCCCACAATCTAACTCTTACTTGTATTAAATATAGACTTCAATGTGCTATTTATTAAGGCTTAGTAGCTATGTATAAACACAAAAAAGATTCACTAATATTTCTTTTAAAAATCTGTCATGAATATGGAGAAATTGTTTCTTATAGGCACTTGCCAGGCTTTCACATATTATAAAATTATGAAAGAAGAATAGCAAGGCATAATAGCCTCTGAATTGTCACTTGAATTATGATCTCTTAAATTTATCAAATTAAAGTGTGATGTTCACTTAAGTCTGTCTTATGAATATACTGCGTATGAACCTCCATTATGTGAAAATACTAACCCATAAGAGGTATTCAGGCCAATAGCTGCTGAAGTTAAACTTTCACAACAGTATTTTTTAGTTGGGAATACCTCTTTGGAAAGCTGTCAGATTTAGAGTAAAATTTCCAGAAAAACTAATTTTTACTTTGAGTAACTATGCACTTAAAATAAACTATCTGGCTTTTTCTAGGAGCTTTGCTAGGGGAAAATTGGAAGTGTACAAGTAAAGGTGGTGCTGGGCATTTTTCACCAGCTGCCTCAGTATACCTTCAGAGGACCCAAGTGATTCATTCAGCATTAAACAGCTGCTATAGTTCACAGTGAGTAGGGTGTTATAGTCCAGGCAGATTTAGAGGAACATAATGGTGGAAAAATCTCAAATGAGACCTGTTTTCACAAGACAAAACACCTAGTACATATTTAAATCCCTATATTTCTGGAGGTATTTAGACTGGTAGTTTCACATCCCTATAAAGTAAATGAGTATCCTGATGTTCTGGCCTTCCTTGAACTGACTCATTTGTTTAACAGGTGGAGGTCATGTGCCTCAATGCCTGTGACTTTGAACTTCCAGATTATGGAGCTCCTTGGCAAGAGAATGGAATAAACACAGAATATCTGACTAGTTTTCCAGTCCTAAGCCTAAATATCCATATTCTAAAAACGTCAGAGGAGGTTGACAGATTGCTATCATAGCTTAACATCTGATCTTCAAGTCATGAAAGAGGATTTCCTCATGTTCCTATTTAAGTCAGGAGTAAAACTTTAATCTGAGTAACAACGGATCTTATTTTCACAAAAAAACTATTATCTGTATTATTCTCAGGGCTAAAGGGTTTTAAATTGCAAAAACACCATGTGAGAAATGTGCAATTATGCTGAAACTTTTTTTGTTTTACTCAGGAGTGCATGGGGAATTCTTTAAGTTCAAAAGATATAATATCTGTCTGATCTACTAAACTGGAAGGAAAAATGAATTCTGACAACAGAAAATGCCAAAGGCAGTTTAAAGAGTTATAGATATACATGGCATATGATAATCTCCTAGTGGAAGTTAATGCAAGTCAACATCTACAGTGGTCTTAAATGCCACATTGATTCAAAATCACACAGTAATTGATGAAATGGGAATGAATTATCTTCAATGTCTCTTTTAATGAACTCAGCAAAGAATTCAATTCAAGCCTACTAAACAAACAGTCCTTGGGATGTGAAGTGCTGATGCTCAGAGCCTCAAAATAACATAGTTTTTTAAAAGACTATGTTTTCAGTATATTCCAAACGCTAATCTTTTTTTAGCCTGGTTTTTATTATTTTGATTTTTGTTGTTCTGTAGCATTGCTTCTGTCCTACATTATTCTTCTCTACTGCTTTTTAAGTATATTATACTGAATGCTTGGAATTTAGATTAGAAATTATCCTTTAATACTTCAAGCTATGCAATTATTATTAATCTCCTGGTCTGATTTACGTTATTCTGCGATAAACAGAGTAATAAAGTTGTATACAGTCAATTTTACAATCTAATTCCCAAGCCACAGGAATACTATGGCTCTGCATTTAAGGGGGAGCCTAGTACACCAGCATAGTTGGGCAAAATGTTCTACTTTTGGGTATGGGTTGACAGTAAACAGCTGAAAAATAGGAATTGTCTGTAATATGTAACTGATGAGGAGCAAGACTCTGAAAATATAGTTTCTGTATTTAGCCCGTGGGTGCAGTCTCTGGTGTCGAAAAAGTGTCTAGGCTGATGCTTTTTCCTGACTGAGGTATCATCAACTCTCTCCTGGAGCTTGGGCTCTTTAAGAGTCAGATAACATTAAGTTCAGGATTCTCTTTCTTTTGAGAGGAAGGTAGATGATCTGATCTACAGTAAAATATACGATCTTCTTTCCATGTTTATTTGCCTGAAACTTTGGATAATTCTATATATTTAAGACTAATTATTTATCAAACCTGAGACAAATTAATAGACACATTCAAAAGTAATTAGTTGGGAACTTACAGGCTAATATGTCAGCTTATATGTGTATATGTGCATATATATATATACCCACACCCCGTACACTTTATTTCTCTAAGGAACTATTTTGAAAAAGAACTCAAAGCTGCAGAATTAGTGATCTTTAACAGTGAAATAAAACAGTTAAGGATTTATCAACTCTGTAATGACAGCATGATTACACAATGTCTAGTCTCTTGACAATGTGGAATTAAGTGTGATAACTTTAATAGCTGCTGTGCTGATGTTTTTGAAGAAGCCTCAAGTTTATAGCCAAAGTAAAAAAACCTTTCAGGAATTTTCTTAAAAATTAAAAGAAAGTAGAAAACATTATTACATTTTGTAGAGCTAAAATTTAAAAGAAGAGTAACTTTTTAAGTTTTAGTTAATCAGTTCTGCAATAGATGTTCTTCTGTAGTTTAGTTACTTAAATATACATCAACTAAAAATATTGTGGGCAGCTATAAACCTAGAAATTGGGAATTTTGCCTCCTGGAGGAGAATATGGAATACTATCTGCTTCCTCTGAATAAAAATCCCTTAAATGAGTTCATCTACTCACATCATGTAAAACAGGAAATTTTCAGGGAAAACACCATTTGCAGTATGTTAATATACTGGTTTACAGTATAATACAAACACAAAGTTGGAAGAGTTTGGCACAAGCTGCAATTCTAGTTTACTGTTCTGCCCATTTTCTTACTGGCTATTATTTTTCTGATGAATTTGTAAGACAGCAATATGAAAAGAAAATTAAAGTTTGAATTCAGACCCAAAAAAAATTGTAATATCGCATTCTTATTCATAATTACACCTCTCTGGCACAGCTATGTATCTGCCTATGTCTTACTGAAGAGCGTCTAATATTCATTAGAGTAAAGCAGACATAAGCGTGGACAGGATATCAAGTCTGTCCAGGCATTATTTTGTGTCCTGAAATTTAATGATGGATTAAAGAAACAGGGAGACTTCAGGGAGAAAAAAGGATCTGGGCTTGAAATAAGTGAAAGCTATCACTTAATGTTTCTGAAATTGAAGTTTTGCACTTCTTTACAGATGTTGATACCTACTTAATGAGAAATCACAGTTGATTCCAAGATAGATACGTTAATTAAAACATATGCTCTGGTGCTCTGCTGAACTAATTCAAGAGTTATCCTAAAAGTAAGATTATATATAGTATTTAAAGCACAGAAAAATAATGATTTCTGACGTGTATATAGTGTGATATTTTAATATCAAATATATCATACAATATTGGTGTTCTGGATGTATGTGTTTCTGTGTGTTTATACAATGGAAAAAGAAGAGTCAGTCAGTTCTGACATATTTTCAATCACTGTGTGTCTATGAAAAAGACGTATCAAAACTGTTTGTTAGTAATTAAGATGGACTACTTACCACTGTGGGTGCACATCAGTTCACCAGTACCTATTGCCTTCCCATATTCAAGAGAAACCCAAGCAGAGCACAGCAAACTTGACTGGTGCAGGTACTTCATCTTTTTATTTCCTAAAGGTGCAATGCTGCTTATGGTAGTGACACACACAGTGGATGGGAGATGGGTTTATTACTCACTGAAAACAAATTCAAGATCATTTGATCCTTTCTCTTTTGAAAGGACGAAAATGTTTGTATTAATGATGATTTGCTGTTCCTGCTGAGGGTGGCAGTGTGGTACCATCCTCAAACTCAGGGAAACATTCTTCTGCCTCAGCAGCCTTTCTGACGTTTTAGAGCAAACGTGCATTCCTTCTGCACTCTCCTAGCCTAGGACGTGGGATCACACTCATTACAGACCCATACAACGTGGCCTGATTCAGTTGAGGTGCGTACAGCAGTATCCGTAAATAACAATTTAAAAAAATTTCTTCACATGTAGCGATAGGACAAGGGGCAATGTCTTTAAACTGAAAGAGGGGAGATTCAGATTAAGTAGAAGGAAGAAATTTTTTACAATGAGGGTGGTGAAATGCTGGAACAGGCTGGCCAGAGAAGTTGTGGCTGCCCCATCCCGGGAAGTGTTCAAGGCCAGGTTGGATGAGGCTTGGAGCAACCTGATCTAATGGAAAGTGTCCCTGCCTGTGGCAGTGGGGTTGGAACTAGATGATCTTTGAAGTCCCTTCCAACCCAAACCATTCTATGAGAAAGATTGACCAAAGCAAGTTGTGAGGGGATTATTGTTAATAGGGATGGTAATTCCAACTCCAGAAAAAAAAAAAACAATTGTCTTAGCTTTTAAGGAAAATGCCTTTCCTGAGGAGCTGTTGGCTATAAGGGTTTCGCTGACTTGGTAGCCATGAAGAGTCTGAGGTCAGCATGCTGGCACATGTAACCGACTCACTTAATGTACGTGGCTTATAAAACACTGCCACACCTTTGTTTAAAATGGTAGATAAACCTGCAGGAGCAGGACAGGCCACAAGGTACGGACGCAAAATTGTTTAATAACTATGGACTGATGTTGAAAATATGTGGACTAATGTAAAAGTTGAATCTTTCTCTATGATATTGACAGTCAATTTCAGTTTATAGCCAATGTTACTTACAGGTGCAATTACTTATTTCAGTCAGGAGCTTCATGTAACTATAAGTATTTCCTCATAGCGTGTTCACACATCCCTTATCTAATCAGCTCTCTATTACATGGATAATTCTGCTTATTTGAATGTTGATGGCTGAGGTAGTTCAGAGTGGGATTTCTGTCTTTGTACACACTATAGGAAACTCTGGCTTGGTTATGCAGTACAAGCAGTGAACGTTAAGTTAAAGAAAGTTTTAACAATGAATGAAAAATATTGAAGTTAACCTTTTTGTCTGTATGAATGAAAAGATTGCCTAAGCTATTGGGAAAATTCTATCATTTAGATTTTAGTGGATATCACTTGAAATGAAACTACTAATTACAGAAGCTCCACCATAGAACCGAATTTATTAAAGAGTAATTTCTTTCCCTTATAGTATCTCTATGATGTAATAAAATTGGGTTCTTTGCTAATATGTTCTTGTGAGGGTTCACAATGAATGAAACAGTGCACTTGTTTATTTTGAAGGGAACTTGAGACAATGGTTAATATCAGAAATTGGGAAATCATTGTAATAAACTTGAGTAGGCAAAATACAACACACAGAGTATTCAGGGCCTTGTATAGGCCATTTTCTTCAGTGATTTAATGTAAGCGAAAATTCAAAGTAACAGAACTGTAGCCTGGAAAGAATTTTAACCCCTACAAGGAAACTTACTAGTGAAGGTCAGGGAGCTATTTATTTGTTTTAATACTCTCAATTAAACATTAATTTTAAACAACTACTGTTAAAACTTAAATAGATATTTTTTTCAAGTTAGAGATTTATTTTTTTAAGACTTTTGCCAAACTGGTCTAGTCTTGTTACTGTAATAAAGATTTTTTTTTTTCTAAATATAGATTTAATTCAGACCCACAAGCAGTACATTACTACTGTATGTGAAGGTAAACGCAGCATACTGGCATAAAAAAAACAACTGGAAGTTGTGAAGTAATAATGTTCCCAGCCCGAAGGGAACAGACTAGGAATAATGTTAAGGTTAAAAAATAAAAATGCATGTAGTTACTATTTGTTTATATTTCTAGCTTTAAACCAGGTCTTCAGCAGTGTTTCTACATCTGTATACTACGTAAGCAAAATGTTGCAAGTGCTGATGCTGTTTATGCTGACCAAGTTGTGTTTAAGCAGTGGAGTTATTAATATACCACATGCAGTTAAGAGACTAAAGACCTCAAAGCTTTCCCATTATGGTACTGGCAGGGCAGAGTTGTGCCCAGTGTCACCATACTGGGAGAGCTCTCTGCTGAAGGTGGGAGGGTTTCTAGCACTTCAGGAACAAGACTAAAATTACTTGCTGAAGGAAATGTTTTATAAAACTTTACATTATTTAAACTAACATTTTGATGAAGCAATTTAATTTTTATGCTGAAAAAATATGACTGAAAAATTAAGTGGAGTATTTATGATTTTAACTGACGTGCCCAAAGTCACCATGGCACTTTAAATCAGTGCCTCAGTATTGATGGTCTTACATGAACGTCTCTGGAGATTCTTACTTTTAATGAGCTATGTTATTGTATTCAATCTGCTATATTCATATTCAGAATATGAAAAAAAATGAGAATTAGGAATGCTTATGTTCCTGTTTCTGCAGTGTGATGTAAATGCCCATAGTTCAGTTTTACTACTTTTTTCATGGAGGACTGGTATTTTGGCAACAGTACACATCAGAAGTTTTGAATACATGAGCTAAACAAATCTTGCGGCACACTGTGTGGTCAGATAGTATTCAATTACCAACACGGTTTTTTAAATCTCAAAATGCTAGGTTTCGCTCTATTTAGAAATGCTTTATTTGGAAAAGTTTCCACTAACCACCTCTCTCAAAGCCTTAAGTCACCCCAGATATTTAAGTTTGGATAGACCAGGAAGCAGTTTCACCTGCAATAGGTCTTTTGTTTACTTTTGCCATCATCTCCTTAAAGAAAATAGGATCATATTTGCAGTGAAATTATTGAAATATTTCTAATTTGTGTGCGTCTGCAGCTATATTTTCTCTACTTGCCATTCATTTGGTGCAGGAAGGGGGTTGGGAACCATCTACTACTTTCCTTTCAAATCAGACAGTGAGGCTTTTAAGCTTAAGTAGTAATTATGTTTTTGATTTACTTGAGGATAATACAGTAAATAAGAAATTCCCAGTATGTGACATAAAAGCAATAAGCCTTTTAGGAATTATCAAATGCAGCTCTGAAATGTGATGATAACAGTGGGAAATACTATTGCAAATAAAAAGATTTTAGAAGATAAAGTAAATTTCATATAATCCATGCAGTTTGCTTTCCACAAGTAAATCAGAGAAGCTCAAACAAGTTTGTGTTTTGGTTTCCTTTTATTATATGGTTTAATTTCCTCAATCAGAAAACACCAAGCCCAGTATCATCCCTCTAGTCGGCCAGTATTAACCTACATCAACTTTAAGTGATTAACTTCAGTGCAGGTTATTGGAGTGATTTAGACTGAAGCAGAGGCAGACCCAGAGTGCTTCCATAGCTCACATGGGGCCAAATCTAACTCAAAAAATGCATCTTAAGGGGTAAAAGTGTCGTGTCATCCCCAATGCTGCTGTGCTGGTGCTTACTGTGGTCACCAGCATGGAGGAAACTCTTGCTGCTTTGCCATGGGACTTAACTAGCTGATACACTCTTGCTGTGTTTACACATCAGAGTGTGTGTATGTATGTTTTATAGGATGGTTCCTTTGAAAGCATGCAATGGCACAAACTAAGACAGGCAGAATGTCTGGGTAAATCTCTCCCATGCGTTGCTGACCATTTGCAGTGCTTGCCTGAGCAGCCTGCAGGGTAGCCTTCAGCCTGGGAGGGTTTTGCAGCATGGAGCTGCCCAAGGACATGGACCAAACTGCTCCTGGGATGCTTTATGCTATGCCCATTCTGGGACTATGCCTACATTGCAGAAGTGAGCTGCAACTCACAGGTGCTCATTGATCAAAGATGAGGTCTGGCTGGAGTCCTTGCCTAGTGAGAGGCAGCTTGCAGTGGGTGAGCTGTACAGCACGTGCATGTCCTCAGCACTGTAGCCCATATGACTAGATTGTGTAGTTGCACTTGCAGCTCTTTAGTGCGGACACTTGCACAGCCTTGGGCAAGCCCCTGTCTTTGAGTTTCCACCAAGAAGTGATTTAAATTCTGAAGGGACTTTTTTTTTCTTTCTAAGAAATTGTATAAATGCCTCTGAACCTTAATAAATCTCAGTATTTTTAAATGTTTGTTTCAACAGTTACCTGATTTCAGCCACTGAGTCCCCAGGGGACGTGTGGCAGTGCAGTTAATGCAGTCAGTGTCCTGCACGATGGCACTCAAGGAGGTGACTTGGCTGCTGTTTGTTTCAAGTTCCCAACTCTAGTCTGAATGACCAGTATTATTTCACTCTTGTGCTGGATTTTGGCCGAAGTCCCAAATTGCTCTTGAACTCTGATTTTTTGAATTGCAGTTGAAGGAGTAAGATCAGGACACAGGGAGAAGTGCTGGAGAGGATGGTGTTCAGCTGGTCAGCATGGAGATTTTGTGTTGCAGGATTTTTATTGCTTGTCTACTCCTTGTTTTTTTCTTTTTAGTCATATTAACAGTTTCTTAGAGGGAAAGGTAGGTTTATAGATTTCCTTATTTAAAGTGTAATTGAGGGAAGAACTCAATGAAGGTGGTTTACTCAAGAGTTGCTCTGCTGATGGATTCACAAGGATGCTAAAGGTACAGAAGACTACATGGAAAAGGATACTGAAATGAGAGCAAGAAGGTAAAAGAGGGATTGTGAGCTGAACTGGGTGATAATCATTACCAGTGAGAGGACCTGTCCTTACCTCCAATAAATTAATGGTAGGGGTGAAGTTGCCTTTATTAAATCAAACTTAAGGGATGGAGCATAAATATTCAACTTCCATTAGAAAAGGATAATGAAAACTACCTGGAAGACCTCTAGTAGAGTGCTCATTTTTCTGGGAGACTTGTACAGATGTGTGCTTAAATAAATAATTGTAATGTAAGTGCTGCCTTTCTGCATTTTGCCATCCCTGTGCCCCAGGAATTTCCAGAGAGTCAGCTGGAAATAGGGTCAATCTGCAGAACTTTCAGGTTCACATCTTGGAGTGAAAAAAGGATGAGGAAAAAAAGTGAAAAATATAAAAACCAACAGCTGCAATTTTCTCCTTCAAACAAAGACTTAATTACTGGTGAGGATAAGAACAATATTCTGTAGTTCAAACAAGTGCAGTTATTGGAACATTAGCAAATACTCTAAAAACTAGATAAAGACTGTAAATGCTAGCTTTCTGCAGGTGACATACTATTTCATCAAAGCAGCTTTTAAATGTATTTTATATAAGTCTTGCTGTATAAGAAATTAACAAACAACACTTTTCATAAATGAGTGCATTATACGGCAGATCTTCAGCTTGTCACAGCTGTCCATTGCTGCTATCATTACCATGTTTTGAAATATAAGTAAATATGTGCAAAATGCTTGCCAAGTCTCAGTTATTGGCAGTCATTTAGAGCAGTGTTAATAGATCGCTACATAAATTATGCGATACTTTGATTAGTATACTGTCAATGCTGTCATCTAACTTACAGTCTTAGACTACATCTGGGAACAATTTAAAGCAACACTATTACTGTTTTTTCTGAAGTAAAACAAATCTTTAAACTTCTTTTAGCAGCATTTCATTCAGAATTTCTTACACACAAAGGCGCACCAATTTTAACAAATGAGAGATATCCTAAATCTTTGCCAGAGAAAAGAAACAGATTAAAAACTAAGATGAAAAAGCCTTATGTAAAAAATATAAGAAGATAAAATATTTTTATTAAAAGAAGTTCTAATAGGAAGTGAGAGAAGGGAGCAGTTAAAAGAGAAAAAGTAACCAATAGATGGGGGAAGGGAGTAAAGGAAAGTGAAACATTAAAAAACAAAAGAAAAATTATTGCTGAGGCAGGAGATGAAGGATGGCAGTAGGAACTATGTAAGAAAAGCCTAAAAGCTTGAGACTGGCAGTTTTTATACACACTAATGTAACCCCCTGTCAGTTATTCCAGGAGCTCTGTAAGTTTAAATGAAAGGTTTCTTTGGGAAAATGCATTTTCCTATTTCATACTGCTAGGCAGGCTTGTGTCACAGTGGTAGGTAATACTTTTCCCTGAATTCCAGGCTGTTCTTTAAAAGAGTATAAAAATAATAATGAAAAGCAGTCAGAGCAACAGAGAAGCAGAATAGGCTGGGGCTAATCTGCCAGCACTCAGAGGAAAAAAACATTTTTCCCTGCCACAAAGAACCCTATTGTTCCTACATTAAGTATTTAATTTTGCCTGGTTTTAAACCAAGCTGTCTTAAAGTCTGTTTTCCTACGATGGTAAAGCATGTGCCAGTTACTGTGGTAGTGTATGGTGGCACAGCTCCAGGGAGGAGCCCACCTATGCCTTTCCCAGGGTTGTTCAGTTTTTCTCAGCCTGCTTACGCTGATTTTGGTGGAGGAGAGCAGGACCTGCTCTTTGCAGCTGGTAAATCTCTCTGCGTGTTCAGCACATTAGAGCTGATGTTACTCTGGAAACAAGCCTGTAAGAAATCTGAGCATTTTGAGAAACGCTGGGTGTTAATGATGGATATCCTCATATGTACTTCTGGTAAATCTTATTAATGGATCTTGAGTGTACTTGTTTCCATTATAGGCTTTGTCAATAAGTGTTGAAACTCAAGATTTAATTTGCTCTGAGTTAGGAAACTTTCATGTGCATGGGTTTCTTTTCACAGATAACAGAAGTTAAGCAAGTATCACTATGTGGTGCGTTTTCCTGGTAGGGCGCCAAGTCAGGGACTTCTCCATCAATATTAGAAGAATTTCTCTTTTTACTTAGCAGAAACAAAGCTGCTATTAATATATACAAGCTGTTATTAACCGATAACTACTTACACAGTACTTTCAATTATTTCCTCCTACAGTCAGACTCTTGCACTTGTTACCCAGCAAGGAGATGGAGAGGGCTGGCATGCCACTGTGTTTGCTCCAGCAGACTAGTTTGGCATACTCATGATAGAAGAAACCAAGAGAGGAGCATAGGGGGGGACTGTCAGTACACAAGTATGATTCAATAGGACCAAATAATGTGGGTTTTTGACACCATAGCACCCTTGCTGAGACTACTTTTGCTTGTGACTGCAACCTGGGGACTGTAAGTTATGAGGAGTGTATCAACAAACGTGGGACCCCGGAGAAATTACTGTCTTCAATTCAAGTTCAGGCTGTCCCTTGAAACTTCTGCTCTTAATATTGCAAATTAAATTTGAAACAGCAGATTATTGTCTTGAAAGCAAGTGGAAAAATCCATTTTTTGTTAAGTCAAGATCAGTTTGTAAAGATGATATGCTTAAAGTTCCTGTACATCTTTGCACGTTTGTGTAATTTCTTTGGTCATATGGGGTGTAAATCTGTCAAAAAAAAAAAAAAAGTTCCAGGGTAATATAGTTTAATAGTGCTGAAGTTTAGCCCATAAGAGGATGAAACATCTGAAATCTCCAAAGTGTACTGACCTGGTATATTTTTATACTGTGTGGTATTGTTGCTTGGAGAAGTTCCTTGATGCTAAAAATAATCATTTCTACACTGTTTTCTATCTCCAAGGTTACAAAATCTTTTTAACCTAGGCATAATTAAGATTATACCTACGAGATATATTTTTAGCATGTTAGATTTTCTGTGATGTAATGTTGTTCCAGTAGACACAGCTGAGTTCAGAGGAAGTCTGCCACATGTGAGAGTGAACACTAAAAGTGAAACCAGTAACTTCTATAGGCAGTTCTTTACTTTTGTAGCTTTTAGCATTGATCCAAAATTTTTGCTTAATGACCCACAGGTCTTTAAAGAACAATTATCAATTTAGAGAAGGAAGCTCTGTTTAAACTTAAATAAGAAATTTGAAATCTGAGTTAATAAATCGGAAATTTGACGTTCCCTAACAGGTCCAAAACTAGAATTATTCCTTGAATTAAGACTTACTAATTTTATTAATAAGTCTTAATTCTAATTAAATTTTAGGCTGTTTTCTTGATTCAAAGTCTTTTAAGTAGTAGACAGAAAACCATAAAATGAATGGAATTGATGTGCTTCTCAGCTCAGATAGTTTCACAGAAGGCTGAAAACATGAATAGGGTTTTTTGCATGTTGCATTTTAATGTTGAACTATTTCATCTCATAAGGGTTAGGTCACATGAAGGCCTGATGAAAGCTTCTGATCCAGATAACAGAACTGCTATCCTGAAATTATGACAGTAAGACTGTGGCACATATCAGATAATTCTTCTGCAGAGTTTTTAAATTAACATCTGCTCCCAAATGACTCTTGACAGTTGGCAGTTATCCATCCCTGGTAGAGCCTCGCTGAGTGCAGCAGGGCGAGGGCTGCCCGGTGTGCAGGGTTGGCGAGGGCTGAGTCCGGAGGTGGCAGCTGATGACCTGCCTCTCGCTCCACATCCCTTCCTGAGCAGGGATGCTCTGGTCCTGCTCCCGCCGTGCCACCTCCCATACCTGAGCATCACCCAGGGCAGCCAGTGACAGTATAAGCTTTTAGTTCTGTGAATGCAATTACTGCCATAGAATGAAATATCTGCTGGAAATATCACCAGCAGGATCTGAATAGGGTGTTAATTCCTTATTCCAAGTGTAGCAAGCATACTTGGGAAAGACTAGCGCCGTACAAATGAGAACTGATTTCAGAGCCTGCTAATTTGTAACTAAACTAGTGAAGGTACCTAATTTGTGAGTACCAGAAAGTGGGTTGCGCATGAGCTTTTGAAATGTGATAGTTTCCTTGGAAAAGGCACTCTCGTGCAGGAATTCCTTAAAAAGACAGTCAAGCATGTTTATCTAGTCTTTCATGAATCTTTTCAGTTGGGAATATTTTTCAAACCTAAATCTTTCTTTCTCCATACCTATCCGTAGAATTTCATCCCCCCAATAACTGTCTTTTTCCAAAGGACGCTTGGGGGAAATACTGAAATAACTATTTCATATATACTGAAATAATGCTGAAAAATACTGAAATAACTATTGTAGAAAATAGTTTACTAAATAAAATCTCTTCAATCCATTATCTGTCAGTGCTCTCATAGGCAGACAGGTTGAAGGTTTGAAGAGTTAATGATTTAAAGACAGAATGAGAGATACTGAGATATGTCATTTCAGAAAAAAATATTTTCAATTTGAAAAGACTCAGCCATCTGATGATGCTGAAAGATGTAGAAAGGCTATTCCTAGAACCAAGACTGTTGGATAAGAATATACTTACACATTTAAGTAGGTGAAGACACAGTTGAGATTATATGGGAAAACACTGACAATACAAATGACAGTTTAAACTGGATGACAAGTTGGAGGTGTCTTCATGGAAGAAGTGGATGAAGGATGCTTCCTGCATGCTAAATGATTAAAGCATATGTTTTGGTATACAGAACAGCTCAAGGAGAATAAGGTAAATGTGATTTGAAATTATACAGGCGTATTTAGTAAGGGGGCAGATCTGTACCTTCATTACAAATACAGACTGGATAAGGAAGGCAGTGTTGAGGTTAATCACTTGGAGTTGGTGATGGAAAAGGGAAGTCCACTAAGAGAAACAGAAGGATTAGAAAGCCATCTCTGTGATGCAGTTGATATACATGAATTGATGGACCTCAAACTGATTCTCTTTTAATATATGCACAAATTCTGTATTTCATAAAATTATAAGTTAGTTTCCCAAGTAAGGATTGATTGTGAAGCTCAGTGCAGCTGGAAATAATCAGACAACCTTTTTCCCCAAATTTACAAATCAATGCAAGGTCAAAAAAAAATTGTTTTGCTTTAAACATAAATAGTTACTTAATTCTTTCTGCTATTTCAAAGAGAATTGAAATGGAGTAACAAAGACTTTATATGAAGCAAAAATACTAGAACCTGTGGAAGTAATAAATGTCAATCACCAGTAAACTAAGACCACTTTCTAAATTTCAGGATGACTTTGAAGTCTCTGTTCTTTTTCATCATATTTTTGTCAGTCTATTGAAATGCAAAACTGAAAAAGAGAACATGAAAACTCCTAGACACTAAATAAAGATGACCATGCTGAAATGCTTGTATCCAAAGTCACGTAAAGCATACACAAATTCAGATGGAGAAAAATCTCATAGTGAGAATCTGAAAGCAAGTCTGAAAATATCCAAGAATTCACATCTCTATAGATAGTTCTCCGTGATGCTCATGGACACGCGTAACCTCAGTGCAGGCATGTACCGAAATGAGGTGGAGTGTGAAGAGGGCAGAGGGTTTTTACAGTTGTAAAGATTTAGTGATTTCTGTTTTGGTAAAGGGTAGTAAATAGTCCAACACAGAGCGGTGCTTAATTATTTCCCAAAGCAAACCCTACTTTCCGTAGTTCTGTTGGAAGGGACTATGTTATGCTTCTAGAACATAGCAAAGCAGGTGGGCTGAATTATCGTGGATATATTTATGGCTGTGGTTAACAAACATATGTAAATTAGAGAGGTTTGAGATTTTTAAGATATCTCCCTTTTCACCACTGTCTTCAGATAGTCCCTCTGGAAGGATGCAGTTGACTTCTCTTCTGCTATTGACTGAGTGACATCTGATGGACAATGTGTCTATGGGCTGCCACAGGTTTTCCTCTGTGGATACTCACTTATTAAAAAACAAATCACTTAACAGAGGGTGAGTGGGTAGTGGGTAGTCAGGCTGAATCCAGACATTGAAAAAAGTATGTATTTTAAAGTTATTGTTTTTCTTTTTATGCATATTTTTCACATCCTGTCTACTTTAACCCTTTGGAACAAATATTATAATTGAGTAACTTAATCTGATCTAAATACATACAGTTGTTTTTTGAAAGTAGCTGCTTTAAGGTGATTTGTATATTTATTTTTGTCTCAGCCAACGTGTTGCATGATGAATTAAGATTTAATAGGACAAAAATTAGTTTTAGTCATATAACCATACAGAGGAGCTAGCAATAAAACTGTCTCCTTTCATCGATTTTTAAAAGAGCAATTATTCAAAGCCTGTATCCATGTTGATAATTTATTTTTCTTATTTTCTTTCTGTAATTTACTAAGTTTGGGAGGTATTTTGAAGTTCTGTTTGTTAGACAGAGCAACTGGTACTCGCTGTCTTCCATTAGCAATTCCTGGTATATTTACTACTGATTTTTCTGATCTTTCATCTTTTTTCTTGCTATATGCTCTTAGAGCTTTGAGGATATTCTGTGCCTGTGGTTTTTTTCATTTGTTTTCTTTTAGTGGAATCCCTTTTCATAAGCCTCACCTATTTCACTTTACAGTGCACCTTTCTTTTCTTGGTATTGGTGGCCAAGATGAAAATGAGAGTTGAGAGACAAAGGTGGCTGTTAGCTGCTCCTGAGAGCTCTGTCCTGTGTAGCCAGGGAGGGCTCCCTTCTCTGTGGGAGCATCAGAAAGTTGGGAATTTTTGCTTTGGTAAGCCATTATTAGGGATCATCTGCTACTTCTGACAGATAAAACAATAGGAAGCTACTAAAAGATGTAAACTGTAAGAATAAAAGATCAAAGGAGTCAGAAATTCCAACACTAGCGTATTTGCTAAACACCAATAACAATAGTTCTGCCTAGCTCTATTCCCAGTTGCTTGGAAGGAAAAATCAGAGCTCTGTTGCCAGCAGGGGAGGTACCGATGTGCTGTATAAATATGATAACTAATGATCTGCAAAGCAGACTGATAGGGCAGGGTGTTGCCTATGTGATGGTTTTGTTCAAATTGCTGAGCAAATTGAAGAGCCTCTGGAATTTGGTTTAGAATATTTGCAGCTGACACAGGTAAAATATCAGGTACATGAAATAACCTGAGGAGAAGGAGCAACTAGTGTTTTGTTAGCTAGGTACTTGGATAGTGAACAATAAGACAGGTTAACTTTTTTGGATATACTATTTTTTTAACACTGAGTTGTAGACCTTATGAAGACTAATTGGTTTTGCTTTTAGTATGTTAATGTATCTCTGTAAAGTTAAATAAAAGTAGTGGTAGAATCTTTAACGATATTATGAGAGAATAGCATTGAAAGTGTGCTGAACTTCTAGAATATGGCATTGCAAGCCTATTATGGAGTTCCACCTAATAGATAATTTACTATTGAATATGTAAACTAGGTTGGCGTTTTAAGGTGTTAGAGAATGGGCCTTTGGTACTGCTCCTTTCAAATGACATTTCAGTGCCCATTGTTAATGTTGCTTCTGTTATTCTGAGGCCGAGTGTGGGAACTTATTTGAATGTTTTGCTGAAGCTTTGTGGATTTTTAACAATAAGGGTGTTAACTTGTCTCATTTTGTAAAACTACGATTTGTCCTCAATAGCTGTGACTGTTTAGAGGAATAAATCTAACAAATTAACTAGAAAACTGATTCACCTCCACAAACCAAACAGGAACTCTTTTTTTTTTTTTAGCCAATTTCAATGAATATAGGATCATGGAATGGTTTGGGTTGAAAGGGATCTAAAAGATCATGTGGTTCCAACCCCCCTGCCACAGGCAGGGTACCTTCCACTAGAGCAGGTTGCTTAAAGCCTCATCCAACCTGGCCTTGAACACTTTCAGGGATGGGGTACCCGCAACTTCTCTGGGCAACCTGTTCCTAGGCTTTACCACCCTCATTGTAAAAAATTTCTTCCTTATATCTAATTGAAACCTGCCCTCTTTTGGTTTAAAGCCATTGCCCCTTGTCCTGTTACTACACACCCTTGTAAAAAATTGCTCTCCAGCTTACCTCTGTATCGCCAGTTTTGTAGCAATCACACAAAGCCAGTAAATACCTGATTAACAAGTTGGTCTGCAGACGTGTCATCTGAGCACTATGATCCCTATATCACAAAAATAATAAAGATGGGCAAAGACTATGAAACTTTAACATGAATAGAGAAGAAAACAACCAGCAGAGATTTTGACAGGGTAGTGATTGAGTAACAGACAAGCTAGATGGTTTTATCTGTTGCACTTCAAAACAAAATAGCATCGGGATCTCTGAGGAAATTACATTAAAGTGGAAGAGGAACCAGCAATACGGATACGGTCTGATGCAAGAAGCAGCAAAAAAAAATGAAAGGAACTTGTTTCAGGACTGAACAATAGAGATAATGTTTGTTGATGACTAAAAAAAAGGTGGAGAAGAAATGCCGTAAAAGAGGTGTTATCTCAGAGATGATACACAGGTTTTGAGTGACAAGATCTGTGAATATCAGTATAAAGACAATACAGTGGCATCCTCTGAGAAGATGGTTACAAATATTTAAACCAAGACAAGGAACTAAGATGAAGGAAAGGAACTTAAGTCATTTTTATAGATAATGCATTTCATAAGTTTAAGGCCAAGGAGCAATACTTGTTTGCAGCAAGATGAAACTGAAGTTCATCTCATCTTTTTTACCTAAATACCAAAAGTAATTTTTGCTTTTTCAGAGAATTGTATTCTTTAAAAATAATGCTCAGTGCACACAAATATTGTATAGCTTGTTGCTTGTTTCTCTGTTTCCTCAGGAGTCATCCAAGAGGTTTGTCTTTCAAAAAAGAAGTGTTTTGGGTATCTAAAGTAAGCACTTGAACTTCAGCTATTGCAGAGGAACCTGGAGATGTGGGGAGGACTTGGCCTACTGCGTTGTGAAAACTATCAAGTCCAAGGCGATCACAATGTGAGATGAGAGGGCCAAACAATGAAAGCTGTTAAAAAAAAAAAAAAAACACACACAAAACAAAACAAAACAAAAAACCAACAAGCAAAATCTTAATGCATTTGGTTCTTTGCCTTTTTCTATTGCCTGGCCTCTCTTCTCTGCCTTCCTTTCCAGAAGGAAGCTGTCCTAATTGCTCAGATCAACCTCCCTTTGTAGGGAATTCTGTTCCCTCTGGCCCCAGCAATTTAACGTGGTCACTGTCTTTCTGGAGACCTTCACTGTTTATCACCTGTTGCAGAGGTGCTGCGGATGGAGAGCTGGGTACCTGCTGCTCCGCTTCCCAGGGCTGCTGGCTGGTGGGTGGTGACATGAACCAGCACACTGGGACTGGATGTCTAGGAAAGCCTGAGGAATATCCAGTCTATCTCTGCTAAGGCCAGTGTTTACACACAAAGTTTTTTGAAGCTGCCATTCCACTGTGTTGCTTAAACATACGGAGACTGATATGTTGTCATCTAAATATATACCCCCAGGCCATGCCACTAAGCAAACATAGACACAGATGACTTCAATATTTTTCTTGAGACTGGTGATGCAATGGCCTGTTTCTGTTTAAAATATTTCAGATGTTTTCATACCAATTCTTGCTGTGAAAACAAACTACTTATGTTTCTAATGCGTGTAGGTTCATTCCCAGGCTCCCTGACTCTCTTTTCCTATAGCCATTTCCTTCCCCCATCCCAAAGCCGAGGGTTTCTGGCCTTGGATTCCAGCGTTATCACCTCTGTTCCTTCTGTTTCATATTTGCTGGAAATCGAGCTAACGTGTCCCGTGCTTACTCACTCTTGCTCCTTTTCTGAGTCCCAAAAGCAGCACACCTCAGCTGCAAAACTGTAAATTCTAGATCTATGAAGTTTCATGTTTTTAGAGACATGTGAACACACACAAAACTCTTGTAAACTTAGAAGAGCAAAATGATTGAGGCTAAGCTCTTACTGTGGCTAGGAAGAAGATGGGTATTTGAGATATATTTTGTTCCTCCAAAGTTGCACAGGGTGCTTGTTTTCGTTCTAGGAGAAGAGTGTCACTCCTCCATCTTGCTATTCTTACCCCCGGCTCAAGACATGTGAAAACTACATCCTGAGTTCTCTAGTTTCCTCTTTTTTATGCATTTCTGTGTTTTCAAGCTTCCTCCTCACGCTGCCTAGAGCCTCATCTGAACACAAAAGCCTGCCTCCAGGGTTTTGTTTTGGGTTTTTTCCCTGTTTTGTTTTCTTATGGAAATGACTGCAACACAGAATCCACTGTTGCCTTTTGCTGACCCGTGGATTGCAGTCAGATTTGCCCAAAGGCAGGAGGATGAGCAGGCAGAACCAAACAGCTCTGGCAAATCTGGATCTGACCCTCTGTGGAAGAGGAAGTCTGCCTTTCATGTCACATGAGGCTACAAAGTCCACCCTTCCCCTCCTCTGTCACAGTCAAAGCAAGAAAGTTGGTTTCATCACTGTCTCTTGCACCTGCACTGAATGGCTCCAAAATAGCAACATCATTCTCTGCTCCTGTAGCTGTGGAAGTACTCTACATGTGTTTATCAGTCCATCACTTGAAGTAGATCATCTTCAATTCAAAAATCTATTTCCCATGGCTCTATGAAGGACCTGGATGTTTTTAGGTGTAGAAAACAGTAACTGTCACAGTTCACAGCAGCCCTTCCCCACAGGGCCTTTACGCTCCAGGTGACAACTTCTTCTTGTGTGAAAACACTGCTGCATGTTTCATGGTCACTGACTAATGATGGCTCATCCTTCCTCACAAAGGCTGCATCTGTACAAGTTTGAAGCTGAAATTCCTCAGACAAAAAAAAAAAAATCTGTCACTGGCAGACTTGTATAAAAGAGCTTATTGTAGTTGTCAGGTACACACACAATTTTAAAGTATATGAAACAGGTCAGTTTGAGCATCTGTAAGAGGTGTTAGACATGGTTTAGAGTCATGTCTATCTGTCTCTGAGAGGGCCTGTAGATATCTTCTGCTTGTTAAATTTGGACCCTTCAGCCCTTGGGCGAGCTCTTTGATAAGTTCAGCTGACTGAGTTGCTTGAGTTTCCAGCCATGGAAACAGAGAGTCTAAACTCAGCCATCTGAAAGTCAGTCATAAATTCCAACTATGTGTTTTTAAAAGCTATCTTTCAGTGGGATTTAATTCATTTAAGGTGTGACGTTTTTTATATAACTGTTCTATTTCCTGTGATGCCACTCTAGCAGGTATTCCTTGCAGAGGTCAGTGTGACTGGCGCAGAAGTGCTAGTAGTTTTATCAGTCTTGTTTAAAAAAAAAAAAAGTCAATAGTGTTTCTTACTGATAAATCTGTGCGGTTGTTATTTATTACATTGAACACTTTCAAAGTTGTATTTATCAACTGAGCATTGTATCAACTGCGCTTTTATTTTTAAACGAATTGATGTGGGGGTGACCAACACAATTACTTCTGCCATACTAAACTCTTTAACAATGTTGGCCTGTTATCGCTGGAGGTAAGGTCAGTTCTTCCTTACTTGGGCTGCCCAAGCCAATTTTTTTTGAATAAGATGGCAAACACTTAAAGTCCACCTTCGGCTTTCTCTGCTGAAACACTGCTCTCTGAGCATTTGAGCAGAAGCTGACAATAATTCAGAAAGAATTTTACTTACTAAAGCCTTAATTATGTAGATTGTTTTATTTTGTAGACCCCTATTTTCCTGTTCCTAGAAAGACTAGAAACAGGAGTGTTGTCTTATCAGATTGCAGTAATACAGGTGAATGTTTGTTTGTGAAGAAGGAAGAACTGGTCTTTGTGATGGGGCTGCAATAATGGAAGGGATTTGAAACCCCATGTCCAGATGTGGTTCTCCAGGTCCTAGCATCAGGACCCTGCTTTTCCTTCCTCTCCTCAGGGCAAGATCTCTGGAAGCTGGTGGTGGGTGCGGGGCTGGATGGTGTCCAGCTGCAGGGCAGCATGTCTGCTTGACTGGCTGCAAAGAGAGAAGCCCCAGGAGCAGGGGAGTGAGCTGGTGAAAATGATGCTTCTTAGAGCAGGCCAGGCTTCGGCACAGACAGGGCATGGCAGCTGGCTGCCTGTAGTGGTGGCAGTCTGTGCTTCACTAACTTCACCCTCTTGGTGCCCAGTGAGGAAGGTGTGTGGGGAGAAGAAAAAGCCCCAGGGCCTGGGAAGCTGGTGGCCACCCCTCTGAGAAAGAAGTGAAAGAACCAGGGTGGTTGGCAACTTCCTTTGGAGTTGGAGGCTGGCAGATCCGTAAGCAGGAGCGTGGGAGGACATGTGGTGCCTGGAAAAGGCCTGAATGTCAGAGGCTATACAGAAAAGTTGCTGAGACTCCTCCAGTTCTGTCCTGCATTTCTTATTTACTTGGAGTCAACCTGGGAGGAGCACAGGTGCTCAGCAGGGATAAAAGGCAAGGGGGGTGGTGGTGTGAGGGTTCCATTCAGGCCTTCTTGGCAAGTAGTCAAAAACTGGCTCTTTCCTGAAGTTCCCCAGGAGATGCAGCCAGAGGTGAGACTGCTTTCTGTGGGGCAGGTAGGTGCAGGTAATTTGCAAAATTGCAAATTTATCTCCTTTTTGTTTTCTTTTTTATTTTTGTCCCTGTGGGTAGGACCCCATATCTAGAAACAAAGAAGGTTATTTCTTCTCAGGACAGTTCTTCTCTTCGTGTACCTCACTGATGCAAAGGGTATCTTTTGGGTCTTACGCAATTTTTTTTAAAAAAAAAAAAAGCCAAAACCTAACAAAATACTTTTTCTCCGTAGTCAAAATGACGTCTCCCTCCCGGAGCCAGCGATGCAATCCTTCTTCAGACCACAGCCTCAGCGGAGCCAGCAGCGGTCGTTCCCTTGGGTAGCCCCCCGGGCGCGCATCGCTCACCCCGGCCGTGCGGGACCCCCCGCCTCGGCGGAGGGCCCCAAGGAGCTGGTAACGCGGCAACTCCGAGGTAAGCTATGCTTTAAAGAACGCAGGAGGTCAGCCTGCAAGTTAGATGGATTGAGTCATGTAGAGTTAAACTAACCCCTCCCACAGCCATGGACCACTAAAGCGCCCATTTTCATCAGCACCTCTCACTAAGGCAGCTCAGAGCCGGCAGCGGCTGAGAAAGGAAGAAGGGGGAAGAGAGGGAGGAGGGAGCGAGCACCGGCACTGATGGACGAGCCAAAGGGTAAGGACAGAAGCGAACCTCTGATCTCCAAAAGCAGCCCTGACCCCCAGCGAGGGGGCGCGGGGGGAGGCCGTGCTCGGCGGGGCGCCCCCGGGGTGGCGGCATCCCGCGGCCGGCGCTCGGCGGGGGAGGAGGGGGCTGTGCATATTCATGAGGAGCCCCTTCAGATTTGCCAGCCAGGAGGGAGCTGTAGCTGCGGCATCCCCGGGCGGCGCGTCCCTCCCTCCGCGCCCGCGGAGCGCTGCCGGCAGTGGGCGAAGGCTCCGTGGCGGGGGCTCGCCTGGGTGGGTGTCGCCTTGCCGCAGTCCTCCTGGTGTGACATCAGCTTCGAGCCTTCGGAGCCCTGGCCGCTTCTGAAGGGACGTTGCCAACTTGTGGCTGGGGTGGCCGGGCCGGGGGCCGCGGCTGCTCGGGGGAAGCTGGAGGTGGCCGCGGGCTGGCGGGTGCCCGGGCGCAGCGGCGGTGCAGCCGGGCGGGCGGGAGCGGAGGCTCCGCGCCGGCGTCTGGCAGAAGTTTGGCCGCGTCAGTGCGGGGGATTCCCTCCCTCACCGAGCAGGGGAAGAGCCGGCGGTGACTCCCCGGCTGCAGCCCGCGGGGCCGGTGCGGAGCTCCCCGCGGCGCCGAGAACCGCACTCGAAGGACGAAGGCGGGGGCGGGGAAAGAGCAAAAACTCGATGGAAGTATCGGCTGTTAGGAAACCGCGGTGGAAAGCGATAGCTCGGGGGCTGGAAGTATTGCTGTGCTGGGTACGAGGGGCTCTAGGGGCGCGGGCTCGGGGCCAGAACCGGCTCCGGAGAACGAAAGGGAGTGGGGATTCCCCACTCGGCACCCCGGCAAACCCTCTCGCCTTAACTGCGGTCCTGGGCACCGAGGGAGGGACTTAGCGTTAGCTGGAGATGCTTACTGCACAGTAATTTTTCTATGAGATGCGTATATTTTAACCGGGTTTCCCTTTTATCATCAGCTGGTATGGTGCACGGAGCATTAGTCACCCTTAACGTTTGGCAGAAACATTTCCTAGTTTAGCATCAGCTTTTGCGTATCTGGATGTCTTGCCCTCTGGTTACAGCAACTTCTGCAATACGGTCCGTCTCGGTGTACTTCTGACAGCGCTGGGCTCTGCGTGGGGCTTACAAACACAAAGCGGACAAATAGGCGAGAAGCAGGAAACTGGAAAAAGACCTGGGCAGAAACTTAGCCTTTAAACTGAGTGAGAAGCTTAGGGATAACAGTTTCCACTATTTCGATAGTTTCTTGTTCAGTATCAGGTGGAAGTCTCTCACCGTTTTTATGACAACAAGGAATCATAATGTGATTTTTTAAAATTTATTTTTCTTGGAATAAATAAAATAGTAAACTAGGCCTCTGCTAAGTTTTTAACTTCATAGATCGTTAACCAATGGCATTTGAGTGCAAGAAGCATTTTCTCACTCTGACATACATCAAAATTTAAAGCAAAGACTGGCAGAAGAAGGAGGTTAGCTCATTAGTGTATGTAGTCATGTGTGAAGCTGGAAACTTAGAAATAATTTGCTTCTGCTGAGAAGAGAGATAAGAAATAGCTTTGAACTAGTCTTTTAAAAGTTTCATTCCAAAAATGAAACGTAATGCATGAACAGAGATGCCTTTTCTAGTGAGGTGAGGAATCACAGGGAAGAAACTTAGATGATGAGCAAAGAGGACCAAATAAGCCTCCTTTTAGAAAGTAGGATTTTAAAGAGACAGAAGGAAACTGCAGAAAACTGACAGTGCTCGAGCTAATTGCAGAAGAGGTGGTGATGGTGTCAGAATGGGCCGACCTGCAGAAAATGCAAGTTGTCTTGCAAGTGCCTAATGAAAATTGATTCAATGAGTAGTGATAAATTGCATTTCGTGTGTGTGGGAGAAGAAGACACAAGGCAGTGTTTTTGAAAACACCTCTCGCAGTATGTCTTCCAGAGGCAGCAACCCCTAAGTTCAACACGGGGGAGTCCAGGACAGGCAGCATCTATCAGCTAGTAGGAAAATTTCCACCTTGAAATGAGGCATGAATGCACACCAAGGGCATGTCCTTCCATCCTAAAGGAATTCTTAGGGAGTGTTTCAGTGAGAGATCTGTTTCCTGGAAGTCTTGTCTGCAGGGAGAGTAACAAACAGATTTGAAATGCTACTTTTCAGTTTTAGGAAGCCCATGTTTTAAATACTGATACTGTCAGCTCTGCCTTGAAATTTGGATCAATATGCTATTATGGCCAAGGAAGAGATTCTGCTTGGGATGCTACAAAGCAACAGATTAGATCAGTGATCAGTACAAATACCTTCTTGGGCAGAGAGCATGACGTAGTCTGAAAAATATATGTTACTGAAAAATATATGGGGAGAGGCTTCAGTCTGGGGAAAGCATAATGCAGACAGCAGTAAACGTTCTAAAATATATAGATTTTAACATAAAATATACTGAACTGAACAAGAGGTAGTAACTCTGGTTTGGAGCTTTATATACATGATGATTTGATCACTGCTGTTGGATGACTGCTCTCTACGGACCAGTGATTGTTCCAGCATGGAACAGTAAGAAAGCAAAATCTGATGGACAAAGAGTAAAGGAATGTGAATGAAAATTGGGAATTAAAAAAAAATAAAAAATACTGACCACCACTCCAAAAACAAGAACGAGAATGACTGGCTAGTTCATTCAGACAGTGAAGGCAGCAAACAGAAGTTAACACAAGTAAATGGAAAGGAAGTGGAGAAAGAGGAAATGGAGAACATCTGATAGAAAGTACAGGCAGTGAATTGTGGAAGATTATTTAGAGAATGTAAAGATGTCAGGGGAAAATCTAAAGTTAGCAGGACCAAGCACAATTCAAAGGAGGCGTTCTGTGTGTCTTAGGAACAAAATAATGTATAACTAGCAATTGCATAATCATTATGGAGGTGGAGAGGGTAAGATTTTAATGATGCAGAAAAAAAATGCAGAAGTGATGGTTAAATACTTTTCTAAATTTGGGGGAAAAAATAAACTCTGATATGAAGGAATATTTAATGGAAGTATTATAGCTAAGTAGTCTGTTTTGTAGATTAACATTTGGAGGGGAAACAAAGTTTTATAATGATTCAAAATTAAATGTGCCAAATGCTTACTGAGAAGATCTATGCTTAATGATCTTAATTCTCAGCAAACCAGAGTAGAACACTAGCAATATCTCAGGCAATGGGAAGGATGCTATTGTTGACCCAATATCCCAGCAGTATGATAGTGGGTAGCCTAGAGAACTATTGGCAATTTAGTTTGACATCAGTTCTATCTAAATTACTGGATAGACCTCCCCAGTTATCAAGTTTTAATAGCCAGTTTGATCATATTCTTTTGGTTTTGTAAACGATAAGACTTATCAAAGTAGCTTTCAGAATAATGTTGTTGTAGAAATGGACGGCACTGTCAAAATGGATAACGGGAATGAATGCCTTGAAAAGGAAATTACTCATCCCAGATGAAAGCAAGCCTGTGAGTTCATGTGGTCCCCTCAAGCAAGCATATTAATCTGCCTTTTAGAATGGAGACAGTCCCACCTCCAAGAGTCTGCAGCAAGAACTTCAAGGAATATGTTCCTTTTGGTTTTGGAACTGGACTAGAGAATGCCTTTTTAAGGGAGGGGTGGGGAGAGTATTTCAAGTACTGACAGATCTTTTTATTTTTCCTTGCTTTCTTGAAGACTTTTTTTATTTACAAAGTCAGCTGACTTAACAAAATAGATGTCATGTCAAACAAGTCTGG
This sequence comes from Tauraco erythrolophus, assembly GCF_009769465.1. Taxonomy (NCBI): domain Eukaryota; kingdom Metazoa; phylum Chordata; class Aves; order Musophagiformes; family Musophagidae; genus Tauraco; species Tauraco erythrolophus. The sequence goes on along the minus strand of NC_141473.1, from coordinate 16,750,753 downwards.
TGTAATTCTCATTCGGAAAAAACAGGCTGCGTTTTTTCTCATGCATGTTATCACTATTAACATCCTCTTCTTGATTTAGTTCTTCAAATAAGACTAGAGACTCATCAAAGTTCTAGGAAAAAAAAATGTTTTAAAAATTGAGTGAATATTGAATAAATTTGGGCTGTAAGCTAAGGGACTTCTACAGCCTGACTTCCCTGATGGTTAGGAACCACCTCACAAACAGGGAACTGGAAGAACTATTCTCCCTGGTCGGTATTTGATAGCCACAGGGTGGCTTATGGGAAGGCAACTGGTCCTTTATCTGACCTGTTTTCCAACTAATTATTTGCACTTGTTTTATTTTTCAGAGATGGCAAATGTGGTTAAAAAACGTAACTATTAATATCTCCCATGTTTAAACTTCTCCACAGCAATAGATGGATTTCTGATGTTGTTTTGATTACAAAAGTCTCCCTATGATTATACAGCAAAGAATGAACTAATGGATTAAGACCTGGATAACAACAGACCTCAAAAATAGTTATCAAAGGAAATCATCATTAAACAACTGTGTTTTCAGAGGTGTTCTGCAAGAGGCCTGATGGCATTAGGCATTTTCAATAATGATCTAAAAAGTATAAAATCATTGCTGATTTACAGATGGAGTTTGTCAGTGCTAGGAGGACCAGTATAAATACCAATTAAGTCAGAGGAAAAAGTCTAAGGAAGCCAAGAGCGGTTGGAAACATAAAGAGCAAATAATAGGCTTCAAGCCAAGCTTGTAAAAGCACAGCTAATACAACTTTGAGAGGAAAATCGGACATTCAAATCCTGAATAGACTAGAAAGATTTCCAGACAATGTCGTCCGGAAAAAAACACGCAGAAGTGTGTGTGTGTATGTATGTATGTGACAGCCATAACTCATAGTTTATTTGCTTTATAAAGCAAATTTTGTTTTTTTGTTCTGGGACAAAGTTGTCCTCTAGTCAACCTTATTGTGACCACTGCAACCTGTGTTTGCTTCTTGACTTGTAATTACCAGAAATATGTAGAAAACCCTTGAGGAATTTCTCGAGGAGAAAGACTAAATTTAAGAGGCTGGATACCTGAAAAGGGAAGGGTTACAAAAGCTGTAATAATTTATAATCCTTTCTGCCTTTCCTAAGTTGTATAACTGGCTTAGTATGGTGCAAAAATATCAAGCTCATTCACATTCCTTCTTTTCCTAAGACATGTTTGCACCTTTAGCACCTGTGGGGTTGGGAGCAACTAGCAAACCTGACTTTGGGGTTAACGCCCCCTGGCTAGGTACTTTATACCTTTTTACTAGGCCAACATTCAATGACAGTGTTCTTTGGAGCTGGATCTGGTTTGAAGTGTGTTGAGATAGGAGCCAGTTTCTCAGCTTGGAAATTGTCTGTTCAAAGTGGCTAGGATGTGGTTAAGGACAGAATTGTTTAGTCTGAATTTTGGGGTGAAGTGAACGCTACTGAGATGACTTTGGGGAGCCAGCCCATAAGGGATTAGTATTGCTTGACACTGATCAAAGTTAAATTGTAAAATTCTGGATCATCTTCACAGGAGAAGCACCACTGTCAGTCTTCTGAAAGATGAGTTAGATGGGACCACTTCTTAAATTGTGTTTAAGTATGGCTTTGTCAGCTAGATGTGAGAACTGGCTTCATCTCTCAGCTCAGTGGAAACTTGCCTTCCCTGAGCAGGGCTGAAGTTTTATCACAGGCACTTCTGTCAGCTTTACCTAGCTGCAGAACTGTTACCAGTATACTTACATGTGGAGCAGCAGAGCCTAAGGGTGCACTTCTACAGCTGGCATAATTTGACACAAATTTGTGCTACTGAAAGAGAAGAGAAAAGATGCCTGTCCTTGTCCCTAGCCTTGTTCTTTTTTTTCTTTCTGCAAAAACTTTCATTGTCTGGCTTGAAAGCCAACACCAGCCCAAGTGAGAGAGAGAACAGGAGACAAAAGTCACTGAGATTAAAGTTGTTGGGGAGGGCTTCACTGTAAGACAAGGAAAGACACAAGAACAGCCCTGTGCTCTGAAACAGTGCTGCATTAGCAGTACAAATTAAGAAATGAGTTAAGGGAAAAAGTGTGAGAGACCAGATGGAAGAGAACAGAGTTAGCTAAGTGCACACTGAACAAATTCATCTTCTCATGTCCTCTCATGCATTTGATTTCCCCAGAAGCGGCTGGAAAGATCAGTATACCAGGCTGCTCTTTGGGCTCCTCGTCCCTCTGTCCCTTGTGCTCTGCTGGCTGTTCTCGTTCAAGGGTGATGCAGGCGGTGTAGTGGTCATTGCCAACACTGCTTTGTCAGCCACTGCTAGCGATGCTACAACTCTGCATGTTATACTTCTTGTTTGAACCCTTTAGGGGTCGTACTGGTCCCTTCCAGCTTAGGAAGTGCTTTCCATGAGGATCCGCAGAGCGTTGCCATTCAAATTCCCCATGTAACATTAACACACTTTGTAGGCAGCGATCAAGCTGCTGGTGTGAGGAGACACATGCTCATCAGTCTGACCCGCGCTGTCCCATGCTCCCTCGTGACCTTCATCCAGCTGTACTACATCTCTTCTGACCAAAAAGTAACCCTTATGAGGTGGCTGGATGGTTTACACGCTGTGACTTGCATCTTTGAGCAAAATAATCCTTTTTATTTTGCCCAAGTAGAAGTTCAAGGCTCGTAGTTCAGTTTCTCCCCTTTGTTTCTGATCTTCCTGAGAATCTTTGCCCCAGTCATACAGGGTGGTGAATGGCAGATCATTCCTGGGGAAGAGAATGAGAAGAAAATGGACCTATTTTTACAAAGGAATGAGAATTATCTTGTTTTTCTCATTAACTATTTGCAATCTCTCAGCCAAAGCTCAAACTCTAACTGGCCTTTGAGCTCTGTGTACTGCCTGGAGGTGAATCAGCAGCTCAGGACGTAGAAACCACTTCAACCCCTGAGTCAGTTCACAACGCTTTCGCACTCAGCTCAGAGGGCTCCGGAGACAGCGAAGCGGTAGGATCCACCGGTAGAGCTGCTGTGGTTTCTAACGTTCACTAATGATGACATGTAGCTGGGGGCAGGGGAGGCAGCAGCCTCTGCACCTTTCTCCTTGGGCTGTAACAAGAAGGGGGAGACTCCTCCAAAAGTGAGGGATGGAGAGAATTTGGAGACCCTGCAGCACAGCTGATGGGATGGAAACGTCCATGGTGCATGGCAAAGCCCAGGGAGCAGGTATGCAGTGGGAAAGAAGATGGAACTCCTATGTGGAGTGTCAGCTTGGTGGTGAGGACAGGTAATGGAGTAGGATTTGTTCCTCTGCAGAAAACTGTCCCTCCCTCTTACCTGCTCTTTGCCAGATTGGCAGAGGGCAGCTCTTGCCAGAAAGAACATCTGCTCTTTGCCAAGATCAGTCCTTAGCTGCTGGCTCCAGCTGCTTTGTGGGAAACACACTGGAAATCTGCAATTTTGCCTTGAATTGAATGTGCCAAATAAGTTGACCTACAGCTTCTATATATTTAGTCTTGCTTTCCTGAAATAGTATAGGAAGCTTACTGTTTGTCAACTTCGAGACTGCAGTGAACATGGAAACAGCTGAAGCTGAAAAGAACTTTATTCTTGTAAAGCGAGTGGTCAGGTTCTTGTTTACAAGACTTAGAAATACAGTTGTGACAAAAAGCATGAAAGCCATAAAGAAAAGAATATTCCAGCAGTGTTGTTTAGGATTTATTCTGTCATTAGCCAGAGAGAATTGAGACCTTAGTTTGAAATGAATTGATTGCAAATTGAAATATTAGTTTAGCAAGTGGTTTTAACACATGAACTTGGATTGAGCTACGTCTATTCTGCCTGATGCAAAGGGCAGTCGGTGCACTGCTCTTCTCCGACACTGTGCTCATCACTCTGTCAGCTTGACCAGAGAACTTAACTCATCTGAAAAGCAGCCTGGTAAAAAAAAAAAAATAGAGAGAGAGAGAAATTAGAAAAGGAATCTACACTTGTACAAATGCAAGGTAGAATGATGGCAAAAGATGGAGGTATAATAGTCCCTTTTTGTGGCAGAGCAGGCAGAGGAGTTAAGCCAACTGTGAAGCTATGCCTTTACAGTCCATCTTAAAAATAGTGTTTTACAACAGAACCTGGCCCCATGCTATGAACTCTTTGTTAAAGACAGTAATTTTACAGTTGCTTTTTAGGTTACAAAGCATGTCTCAGCTCCAGAGACTAGTAATTTCTCTGCCAATTCAAGGATCTTTTAGTGTTGTGTGGCCACTTGGCGCCTATGAGAATGCAAACTGGATCCCAGAAGTCATGCTGGTAATAGATGCCCTTCTGTAAACCGGGATCTTGGAGAGCCTCTTCTTTACTTCTCGGGAGACTGTAATCACAAATTCACATTGTAATATATTGCAAACCACATCTCAGGAGCTTTTGGTGTGGTGTAGCAATTAGTCTTTAGGTTTACTAGCATTTCATAGAGATTATATATAATGCAACAGGACTGCCTTTAGGTACTACCTAACGCCTTTATAAAGCAGTAAACAACTCTTAACTCCGTTGGTTTCTCCCACCTCCGCCCCTGAAGTCAGACTGCAGGGAGGAAACACAGGGAATGCCTTCTTTCCTGCTATGGGGCTCTGCTGACTGTTTCTCTTTTTCAGCATGTTTCTACTAACCTAAATGACATTTTCTGTTTTTTCCCACGTTTTTAAAGTTGTAGTAGAACTACATAGATCTTGTAGTATGAGTCGTATGTGTACTTTACTAGACCAATAAGCTCCAAGTTGCTATTAGTCAGGCAGAACACGAGAGAGAATACATCAAAATGACAGAAGATGAATTTGAGAGTAGGTGTAGCCAAAGCGTGCTGCTCCTTCCCCTGGACCCTGGGAACTCTTCCTCTCTGTGGGAAGGAGCGTGCTGCGAACCCTGGTTCATGAGAACTTCCCAGACAAGTGGATGAAGTGGTCCAGGGGATGGAGCATCAGGCTGGGGTTTTGCTGCTCTCTTGTGCTTTTTCATCATCTGGGGAAACAGGGCTAGTGGTGCTGACCTCTGTAAGCTGCTTGGCAGTATATGGATGGAAAGCACTGTGGCAAATTTAAATGTTACAGTTCGTTATTAGGGAAAGGCTGAGGTTCAACAGGCAGAAAAGTACGATGGTCGGATCCGAAGTTACCTGTTTGGTATTAGCTCCCCATATGTACTGGGCAGACAGTACTGCTGAGAGCTGGAGTCAGCAGTGAAAGCCACAGAGTCAAGGGGAGCCTGGGAATAGTGGGGAAGGAGTGAGACAGTCCTGGCCGTGTCTATGTGCTGAGAGAAGGCTGGACTCACAAGGCTGTGACATGAGCATGAGAAAATGTGTGCACACAAAAGCCTCCTTGTGAGTCTCGTGGCTGTGCTATGGGATAATTGCAGCTATCCTGTCTCACCAGGAGCTTTAGGGGAGAAGTTGAGGTTACTGTCAGCCTTGCCCTGTGAGCCTGGCTGTAGGAACACCACCAGGTCTGCACTGCATTAGCAACAACGGTCTCGCCCCGTACTGTCACAGGGAGCCGCTCAGCATGTGACAGGCTGAAAACAGCTCCAGCTCTAACATTGTCAGTCAGATCTTGGGCATAAAGTGTTTCAGATCCCTCGTGGTGAGTCTGGTAGTGACACCCAGGGACAGGCTGCATTGTTCCTCTCTTGGATTTCAGCATCGTCTAATTTCTGATAGACCGCCGCTGGTGCGGTGCTTGTGCCTGCTGTGCTGTGAGCTCCGAGCAGGAGATGCGGCTGCATCCGAGCAGCAGAGCTGTGTGCAGGAGCAGACCCTGGACCAGCCCTAAAATCTGCTTCCTTTGCTGTTATTTGGGTTCCCTATAACCTAACCAAGCCAAGGAGACCTTTCACAGCCACAATGACGGCCCGTGAAACAAAGGTTCTGGCACACCATGTGTAAGTCAGGCATGCCGCTGAAGAAGCAGAAATACCACAACTGGCGTGAAGAAAACACAAATGGAAGTGTGTGTGTGAAAGATGACTAGAAGAAGCAACAGAGCAAGGGTTAAAAGAATGGTCTGTATTGATAACCGAGGATGTGACCGACTGCAGTAAAACTGGGTAAACACTGACAAATCTGGTGTTTGCGACAAGCCCAGCAGCTCGCACCCTGATAAGCCTTGCACAGATGGCTCGTCAGCAGAAGGCATGGGTGCTGATAAAGCCCCTATGCAGATGACTCCTCTGGGGGAAAAAACTGCGATCCGAAAATAAAAGGATGACAGCAAGGTCGCAGCACATCCTGTGTGCAAGTCCTCCTCTCTCAGCAGGAAGGCGGACTGTGGGAGCTAAAGTACCCAAAATGAGGAGGGGAAAAAAAAGGCACTGAGCACCCACCTGTCCTAGGGCTCTCGGAGGATGAGGTAAGTGAGATTTTGAGGCAAAGGAATCACACCATAGTGATCATTAGCTCCTAAAGATGGCAAAAGTCCTGCTCAAAACTTTGTAGTTTACCACTGAAGAGCAACCCAAGAGATGAGGCGAGGACTTGGCATCTCATCTGGCACCTTTGGATCCATCTCACACAGGATCCTGCCAGAGTGCTTGGGCAAGCTCGGTGCCTGTGAGTACGGGGGAGTGAACGTGGGTGAGAAAATGAGTGCAACTGAAATGATTTTTTGAAACACCTATCATCTTCCTGTTCCATAAGGCTCTTGCACTGTTGCTATATTAATTTAACGTAGCTGTATCATAGCTACGTTAAAAACTACTCCGTTCTTAAATGAGAAAGATGTAAAACCTTTGTTTATAACTGGTAAGCTTACTAGAGTTTAAGCAGTTTTTGTTTTGGCATGATCACTTGTACAAAAACGTAATTAGGTCCAAACTGAGCTGTGAGAGGCTCTGAGAGTTGACAATTATTGGGCAAAAATATTGAACAAAACAGGAGGGAAAGGAAAGTTGTCGGACGCTTTCAGAGATGGAAAGTGTAAAGCTGAAACTACTCACCGGCCTTTTGCCTTCACCATTCCCACCCAAAGTAAGTTGAATTTCCATGTGTCTGTGTAAAGGGTGAGCAGATTGTGATGCAGGAGGAGACCCACTGCTGAGAGTTGTCTGAACGAGAGCGGTGGGGGAGCCCTGCCAGTTTATAAATTGATTTTAAAGCTGGGGCTCCCACATCTGCTCTGAAGAGACAACCCCACAGATTTCTCTTTGAAGAGTTACTGTACGGCTCCTATTTCTCCTTCAGCCTGCTAGCCCTCATTTCCATGCTTTTTATCTCTTTAAGTGAGCCCTCATCTCTTTAGGATCAAATCCTGCTTTCAATTAGCATTATTGCCCTTGTGAGTATCTGAAGTTTGAATTATTTTTCTCATGTTTGTCTTTTTCCAAGGTTTATTGTTTCCTGTGTAGGGTGGTGGTTTCCATAGATGCCTTGGACGTTATTTATCTGTCCTCCCTGGATGTGCAGTTCCTCCTAATGAATTACAGTGCAATTTGCCACTTCTGCTTGAGGCCTTTGCTGCTTCATCCGTATCAGTGCTATACTGAGCATTTTAATGCTGCTGTTCTAACACATCTTATTCTTGATGTGTTGCCTTGTGCTCTTATGGGGCTTTCAATCCACATGATAGAACTTTTATCCTAACCAGTTTTAAATTAAAAAAATGGTACATTGCATGTCTATTTTAGGATTTTGTACTGATAATTGTTGGAAACTTTAGCTCAGCTTTTCTCTGCTATGAGTAACTGTTAAACAGAACAGTGTTTTGTTATTTTTGTTCTCCTTCCCCCCTTGAGGAATGTTATCAAAGGAAAAAGTCTGGCAAAGTATTCAGTATTGGTATGGTCCTATCTGAGAGCGCGGCTAGCACTGGCTGGTATTGTTTGAGACAGCTTTTGCATGAGTTTTCTTTTTGTCCTGTTTCTACCTTGTCCCAGAGGAAAGCGTATGTCCTGGATTTCAGAGGTAGATGCAAATATGAGTCACTGCTTGGTATTTAGTGGTGAGAAAGCCGACCGCTATCAGTCTTCCCAAGTCCTAGCAGAAGCCAAGAGAAATCTGGACACAGTGTAAGTTAGTGCTTTCTTCTTCAGGGCTATTCTGCCCTTATTGGGCTATTTACTGCACAAGTGGGGCTGTTCTGCTGATTCAGCATCACAAGAAGTGATGCCAGGGCAGCTCCAGGCCACACTTAAGGAATTACAAAGGAGATAATTAGTGTCACAAGTTTCCTCTTTAGCTGATTTATAAATGGATTTGTTTTCTTTCTTGCTCCTTTGTCCTGGAGCTGTTAATAAATAGCCTTTTCAATGTCCCTGCTCCTGCAGGAGACACAAGGAAAGAAGCCTGTGCTCATGCAAACTTGCTGCAAGCGCTGCGGCTGGAAGGTGGATTCCAGCTTGAGCTTGAGACCCCTTGTAGCCAGAGGGAGAATGGTGCTTGGAGAGGCGGGGAAACGCAGTGGTGGCAGGGAAGCAGCAGACCTGTAGCTGCTTTTTTTGCGTGGGACCAGGTTTGCTGGTCATTCCTGCTGCTGAGGGACCGTGCTTATCTTAACAGAGCCAGCCAGAGACTCTTTTCCATGCTTTAAATCTGTCTCCTTTGCTGGAGTGGCCACATCACAAGCTTGTTGCTTCTTCAGCTGAAGTAACCTCTGTTTTGTCGGCTTTTAACAGTGGAGGGTGTTGATTTCTCTGTCCCAGTAAGCATCTTTGGCTAGAGCAGGAAGCAGAAAGCTGGAAGAAAGCATTACAGAAGAGCTTGAGACTTCCCTGCTTGCACCTCCTTTCTTGGAATGGAGGGTGGCTCATGCTCTCAGAGGGCAGCTTGTGCTCTTACTCCTCTCAGAGAACCGCAGTGAGAAGTCAGAGCTGTAATGTTGGTTTGTTGGGGCCGGTCCTGAGTGCAGTCTCTGCAGATGCCTGGAGGCTGCTGGGTCACCCAGAAACGTTGGTGGTTTAACACCTCTGCAGCAGCCTGTTGTGTGTGACGCACGCTTGGGCAGCTCGGGTGGTCGTCAGCAGGATGAGTTGCTGTGACCATCCCTGGTCCTCGTTACCACTGCGTGCCCATGCTCCCTTATCCAAAATATTTATTTTTGTATTTTGAATATTTGAGGCAAGGACTTTTGGGTGTGAGGAGTAACAAAAACATACAGATTGAGGGCCAAATTACAGTTTGATTATAAATGGGTTTCCTTTCCCAAGCATAATTATCCCTGGGATTCACTGCAATCCCAGTAATAAGTAATCTGAACTTCAGAAATTAATAACATCCTGTGCGAGCCTGTTCATCCAGCAAAATGCCTTTGCTCTTTTGTTCCACATCTGCATGAGACTCCAGCTCCTGCAAGGTGCTCTTCTGACCATGAAAATTTAGATTCATGTTTAACTTATTGCCTTTGTAACCTCCAAGAAGTATTTCTTCTCTTACATTTGGGAACTTTGTCAAGGCCTGTGCCCTGCAACAGGCTTTGGTCCCATGTTCCTTCCCATCCGCTGTCCCGAAAAATACCACAGGGTAATTTGTTTCCTGCTCTTTGAAATGGAAATTGTAGCAGCATGAGGAACAGAACATGATATTCATGCCAAATATCATGAGATGAATTCTCCTCATGGTTTGTGGGAATCCTAGTTATTAAAGCTGACCTCTGAGAAACCGGTATACTTTTCCGCAAAGCCTAGACAGTGGATGCACCCTGCAGCAGGAGACAAGCTATCCCAGCTGTTCCCTGTCCTGTACTCTGCAACGAGGAACGGAGACACCAGTGCTGACAGCTGGAGGCACAGGGGCAAATCTGGAAGTGTTTAAATAGAGAGCTTTTTTTTTTTGCATGCAGTCTTAACCTTGGCTTGCTGAAATTGGAGGCAGTGGGGCTGCTGCCCTGCCTGGATAGCAAGGAGCCTTTGGCTTCATCTGCTAGAATTAGTCGCAAAGGGAAGGTACCTACAGTTTTCTCTGCCACAAGTGGGTACTGTGTGTGGTAAGGGAGGGAAAACCCACTGGATATCTTGCAGTCCTGAGACATGCTCCTCTAAAAGAACAAACAGCTGTGCTGGAAATCACCTGCAAGGGGTGGCAAATCCACATGTAGGCAAAATCCCAGGCACAGATGAGCACTGCAGAGGTCCCCAGCATACATGCTCACACATGGTGCTGCTGCTGGGGAACGAGCATCATCTGTCCTTCCACATAAACAACCTCATCACACATGGATTTTGCCAGTGGCTCTGCCGCTGCTGCATCAGCCTGGAACAGCCTTTGTGCTTCTGCGGTCGGTCTGCAATGGTTTTCGGTCCTGAGCAGGAAGTGAAACTTCAGGAGATAAGCTGGTTGCTTCGCTGTGCAGAAACACTCGGGAAGCTGGGGTTCCCGCTGGCTGCAGCAGCGCGGGTGGCTGCTCTGCCGGCTTACATGCAGCGCTTCGGCAGCCACCTTGTTTTCTGGAAGCTGGGGAAGTGAGCCCCTGAAAGCAGTAGTGTTGTTCAACACACAAGGAGATTCCAGGAATTGATGAATCAGAGAAAAACTTCCTTGGGACATGGCGAAGGGGCTTGGCAGCCTCAGCCCTTTTGAGGCAGGAGAGGTTGTCAGCAGAGGGGGCATACAGGGAAACCGGTGGCTACTGGGAAGGGTGTATTTTGACACTGCCGTAAGCGCCGGGCGCAGAGCGCGATGTGGGTGGCGAGGGGTTTCGGTGTGTTTTCTCTGCGGTCATTCCCCCTGCCAGAACCTCCTGTTAGGGGCAGCAGTATTTACAGTGCTCAGGACTTTGTGTTTTCCAGGAAGTTTCTGAAGTTGCTGACCCAACATGGGTATTGAAGGAGGGCAACAGTTGTTCTGGAGGCTATTTCCTGTCTTTTGCCATGGCAAATTCTGCATCCCCCCTGGTGTGGGTGGATGGTGGGGCACAGGGAAGGGTGGGCTGTACTGATGACTCACACATCACCAATCTTCCTATTAAAGCAATGGCCCTGCTGTCTTTAACAGCAACAGAAATAATTAAATAGTTATACGCAATAGCTGCCTGGGGCTGAGCTGGCAACAAGTGACCAAAGTGGGTGATGGTTAGTGCCCGTTACCGGCCAGGATGCTGGAGACAGAGAAGGGCGTGACTGTCTATACAGGGATGAGAAAAGCTGATATGATTGTAGATATTAGCGAATTCCTCAAAACCAAGGGTGGCCATCTTATAATTTGCAATGCATTACTCCCAGGACAAGGGAAATGTACATCAGCCCCAAACTTGATTTAGAAAGAAACATTGCTACAAGAGTTTATTAATTACTATACGAGTAATGCACACTTATTCTGTGTCAACACATAATGTCTAGTAGCTCTTTAAAGTAGTGATTTCCCAAATTTAAAAATACTTGAGCTGAATCAGTGGAGTATTTAAAATAGCCAAAAAGGAATGCTAATCGGAAGCAGCCTATTCACTTCTTAAATGCTATTCCCCAAAAGCTTTAGTCCAACAGTTAAAAGTTATGCTAATTAAAAAAATAATAACATCTCAAAAAATGCATATTTAGGGGAAAAAAAGGAAGCTGCAATTAATGCAAATTTAAAGTTGGAAACTGCAGAAGATGGTTTAAAGAAGTATGAGGAAAAAATTATGGCCAGAGATTTAAGAAGAGCAAAGCAGAATTTAAGGATTTTGAGCACAGAAGGAAACCTAGCAGCACCATTGACCCGTTGCAAGCCAACAGATTAGAATTACCAATAATAACAAAACTGAAAAGGTGTCAGTGCTTGATGCTTCTCTTTTCCCTGAAAGAAAAACAAATGTCACATCATGTGATAGTCAAGTATATGCAAGCAATAACTTAGGTGATAAGCAGGGAAGGGCAGGGGAAGCCATTTTGACCTCCTTGGATATTTTCTGGTGAAACTTCAAGCTCTGTGGGTAATGGTAATAAATCTTCTCCAGTTAAAATACAGCTTTGATGGGCTAGTAGCAAATTAATACTGGAAGTTGCTTAGTAGGAGACTGATGTAACTGATAACAGTTGTTTCTTCTGATTTGAAAACCTCTTTGATGTGCGAATCCTAAAGAAATGAGCACAAATAGGGTACAGGCTTAGAAGCCCAGTAAACTTCATATAAATGTGCAAATTAACTGTCTAAAGGTAATTGTGTCAGCATTGTCCTACCAGTTGTTGCTTATATTTGAGAATATTGAGTATGTCGGACTGCTGGGATGTAAGCCAGAAGAATATCTTCCCATAGAGAGACTATTTAACGAACAGGCATCGAGAAAGCTTTGGTAGGGCGGTGTATAGTAACAGGAAGAGAGGCTATAATGCAGGGATGGAAGGACAGCTGAGCAGCGCACCCAACACTGCCAGGCACTATGGGAAGATCTCCAACAGGGAAATCCACTTTGTACACAGGGTGAATGGGGGATTTGTTGGTGGGGCAGCCTGGGTCACAGGGGTCCTGCCCGGAACCCCCAGGACATCACCCCTCTAGCAGCACACCCACACCACAGGGCCAATATAAGCAGGGCCATGGGATTGCCCCGAGCACAAAGCCCCTCTGTGCCATGGCTGGCTGCCTGGGCAGCTGTGGAGAGGGGGAGAAGGGGCCTGTGTGCTGCCTGCTCCTTTGTGTCTGTCTCTTGCTGCTGCTGCTCAGCTTTTGCAGCCTCTAGCACTCGCCAGCTCTTCAGGATTGCCTGAATATGGCTCTTCCAATGTGTCTCTTTAAATTTCCCAGAGTCGTATCCCAGTCACAACTCTAAAAGCAGCAAAAGGATGAGATACTCCCACCCTATGTACAATGTCCCTCCTATCCATATATGCAATGTTTTACATATGGATAGCATATAGCAGGGTAGTTTCTGTGACTGAATTATGTCTGAATGCAAACTGGAGCTTTGTTGGGGGAAGGAGGGAAAAGGTTTATTCAAATACATCTGTATCTCATACAGAGAGCACATGCGTTGCGTTGGTCTTCGCTAACAGCATGGCTTAGGAGTGTGATCACCCTCTTTTTGCTAACGCCCTGCCTTCTGAACCGAGGAAACAGAGCTGGGAGAAAGTCCAGGAGCCACCTCTGATCTGAGGCAGGATCAGCTACAACAGTCTTGGCAGAGAGAGACCTCATTTTTCTGAACACAGCTAATGTGTCTCCCTTGCTCTTCTCTTTCTAAACTAAATAACCCAATTCCTTCAATCTTTCCTTATAGGTCAAGTTTTTAGACTTCTGATCTTTCTTCTTGTTCTCTTCTGAAGTTTCTCCAAGTGGTCTACATCTTTCCTGAAAGGCAGCGTCCAAAATTGGGCATAGAACTTCACAGGAGGCTTTACCAGCATTAGATGGAAGGAAGGATTAGTGCAAACTGCTAGAGCTGCAAGAATGTTTTCTCTGGAAGTGCTACTTAACCAATTTCTCACCACGCTGTCTTTGAGCGATGGCTATTCTCTAAATGTCATGTTTGCTTTTGTTCTTAATCAAGTGAGTTGGATGTTTTCCCCAGGCTCTCCCATATTCATCAAATTTATTTTGATTTCCAGTCCTATGTGTCAGTGTGCTTTTTCTCCCAACTTGGTATTATTACAGGTATAGGCACAATCTTTACTCCGTCTTCTAGCTCACTGACACACACGTGTACGCACATGGCACAGACTAGTTCAAGAGCTCTGCCTGGCTGCGTAGCCTGGATCCATAGGAGTCCACTGGGATTTGAGACCTGTAGGGCTGTGTTATTTCAAAGTATCAAACGTCTCTGAAACATGGCATCCAAAAAAATATATATTACATTGTTTAGATTATCAGTTTCACTGACATTTCAGTGTTTGTACTTCAGCACTTGTAAGTATTTAATCTGGAAAGACATAATCTTTGAATACTGTGTTCAGTTTTGGGCCCCTCACTACAAGAAAGACATAGTGGTGCTGGAGCATGTCCAAAGAAGGGCAACAAAGCTGGTGAAGGGTCTAGAGCACAAGTTTTATGAGGAGCAGCCGAGGGAACTGGAATTGTTTAGCCTGGAGAAAAGGAGGCTGAGGGGAGACCTTATTGCTCTCTACAACTACCTGTCACCTGGTAGTGAGGTGGGTGACACTCTCTTCTCCCAAGCAATAAGCGATAGGACAAGAGTAAATGGCCTCAAGTTGTGCGAGAGGAGATTTAGATTTGATGATAGGAAAAATTTCTTCACCGAATGGGTTGTCAAGCATTGGAACAGGCTGCCCAGGGAAGCGGTGGAGTCACCATCCCTGGAGGTGTTTAAAAGACATGTAGATGCAGTGATCAGGGACATGGTTTAGTGGTGGATTTGGCAGTGCTAGGTTAACAGTTGGTCTTCAAGGTCTCTTCTAATCTAAATGATTCTGTGATTCTATAATCCAGTAAATGTGTGTTTATAATTGCATATAGCACCACAAGGAAGGACAGAGATCACACCAGCATTTAGGCCACAATCTTTGCTATATGAATAAATAAAACTTGGAGCAGAGCCTCCCATGTTGTTCCACATAACAGCTGTAAAAAGTGATGTAAAATCCTGATCTCGATGTGTAAAATCAAAAAGTGATACAAAATCCTTGAGCTTGAATTCTAATTTCAACATGTTCAGTGTCTTGCTCTGTTATTTTGAAATAAAACCTCTTAAACCAAAGCAATTCACTTACTGTGTATGCACTTGTATGTATATTCTGAGACAAACCTGAGACTCTTGCCAGTCCAAGAAAAGATTTTCCCATATATGTTGGCCTGAAACATGTGGTTTACATGACTTTGCAAAAAAATCTTCCTAGGTAACTTGGATAAGAACATGTTTGAATGAAAAACGCAGATGAAGAATGAGTAAGAAGTCAGATGGGGACAGAGAAAATTTCAGAAGAGGATTGATAAATGAAGCAGTGTGGCTCTGAGTGCTTATGGACTCAGATGTTTGATTGCAGTGAGCCTGAAGACAAGAGTGCCTTTCAGGTAGTGTGCCTCAAAACCTGATGCAAGTTCAGCAACCTCACCGCGTGTGCAATTCAGCCTGACAGACTTCCTAACTACCAAAAGCTCGTTTTCCATCAGCAGGAGGTTAATGTGCGTCCCCCCTATCCTGTTTGAATGGCAGCACCCTGTGCTCCCATCCCCTTCCCCTGCCATCACTGCAGGGAGGGCTTTGTAGGCATGAGTTCTTGCAGTTAACAAATGCGCACAGTCTGCATTGCCAGAGCCCCTGTCTACTGGACTCTGCTGACCTGGCTGATGTTCGTCTGCAAGCATTCCTGCCCTGAGGGATGCTCCTTCTGCCCAGCCTGCGCACCCCATGCCACAGAGCCAGCCACAGGTGTCAGATGCATTTGGACTGCGGGGAGATTCAGGCACGCTTCAGCTATGGGCTCTTGTGCTCTTTCAGCTGGCAGGCAGGAAAGTTGTTGCTCCTTGCTTTAAAAATACAGTGGCATGTGACTCATTTCAATCCGTACTGTTCCCAGATTCTCAGTCTTTGAGTGTGCCTGTGTCCCTTTGTGACAGGTTGTAATTCAGTGGCTTCTCAGCGCTGAAGTGTGTGTCTCTGACATGTCTGGAGTTCTGCAGACCATATTCCCATTTGCTGGGCAATGTGAATGTGTGAGCATCCAGCAGCTCTTCCTCAAAGCCTGGAAGTGTGTTCAGGAAAGCAGTTATTGGAGAGACTCCCGGCAGGATGCAGCAGCAGTGTGGGTGATCGGCAGCAGAGGTGGCTGCCAGCTGATGGGCAGGATTCGTAAGATGCGGTCTTGTTCTCTGTCGTCCCTCCAAGCCTTGTGGGCAGCAGGCAATGTGTCTTGGAACTCCCTTTGCTTACAGCATGAGGTAACAGCTAATTTAATTAAATGTGATCAAATGCGGGTTTGCTGGGGTTGCATAGAGGAGGTCCTGGGTTGACTTAGCACTAGCGATGAGGGTAGATGATCATGTGTCTGAGGTCGTACAGGTCCCCACCTCGCTTCATTTAGGCTGGAACTGCACCATCTCCTGGTGTGGTGGGTACCTTACTGTGCAAGGCTAGTGTCTGCAGCTTTGGTCAGGAACACTTAAGAAAAATAAAAGCAGATTATTCTGTACTCAGAGAGGGGCTGCTGAATTGTTCAGGTAGATGGAAAAGGCTGGGAAGACAAAAATCCAGAAAGGATCGTTGCTTATAAATTGTCTAAGAAAATAAATTTCAGGAGGATTCAGAGTTGTAGAAGTTTTGAGACAGAGGTGGAACAAAGACAGAGATAATAAACTGGCCATAAATAAATTAAGGCTGAAAATTAGAATGTTTCTGACCATACAGAGGTGTGCTGAGAACATAAAGGTGACAATGGGGAACTCTTTCTTGTTGGTGTGGCACAAGTGCAGTGGAAAAGTGATGGAAGTGATGGCCTTGCAGTACCGCCTCGTGATTCCTTCTGTAACAGACTGAGCGTGAGTATCCAAGGGAAAGAGCAAACAACTTCAGCTGTTGCTCTAAGCCAGAGCTTAGAACTGTATTTGTATTTGTTAGAGATGATGGATCACAGTGAGGTTATCTGAACTGAGCACGGCTTTGGACTATGCACAGTATCTCTCCTTTTCTGCTTGAAAATCCTAATTTCAGTCCTTAAGCCAGTCTTAGGCTGTCCTTATTGCATCTCTAAAAACAGCTGGATGCCAGATTCCTTTTAACATTTGTTGCTAAGTCTTGTTTGGTGAGAAGGGAGTTGGGAGGTGGGCAGCCTTGGCTGCGAGTGACATCTCCTAGTGTGCAGGGCTGCCGTTGACTTTGTGTGATTTCAGCTGGAGGAGCAGTTTCCTATTTGCCTTGAGGCTCTGGAAGGCACAAGGGATGGTTCTGCTTCCTTGCCTTCACGCAGAACTGCCAACCACGCTGGGCCACACTGGTCCTTCCTGGGTTATGCACCGAGAGCAACAGGATTTCTGCAGCAAAACTGCTGTTAGCTGGAGTGGCTGCCAACATCATTCTCGGTTGACAGCGAACTCTGATACAGAAAGGATACTAGATCTGTTTATGTTCTGGGACCTGCACCAATCACTGGATGGAGTCAGTGGTAACCTCTACAAAAAACCAAAGAGAGCAAAATTAGAAACAGACAGAGATGACTGAGTAGCTGGGCTGTGCTCCAACATCTGGAGAGTGCTTAATGCCTGCGCGGCTGGGCAAGGCTCCAGCGCCAGGCAGCTCTGAGCTTTGGGATAGGGAAGAAGAAAAGCAGTGTAATTTCTATGCCTACTTATGGCCTTATGTGATGTTTTTATCACCACTGCTAGTGAGTGCTACAGGAGAGAGAGCAGAGATCTGTCTCTATTTGGGTTGTGGCCGGTCAAAGAGACAGATCATGCCTGCTTATTCTTTAGCTGAGGAAAACTGCTAGTGGAAGAAAAGTCCTGGGGCCTGGGAATCAGAGGTGCTAGAGGGTCAAGTATTGCCCTGTTTCATGGACACTGAGGAGTATTTGCATGGCTACACTGAAGGGAAGGGATGTTATCCAGAGGGACCTTGACAGGCTTGAGAGGTGGGCCCTTGTGAACTTCAAGTTCAACAAGGACAAGGTCCTGCACATGGCTTGGGGCAATCTCAAACAAATACAGATTAGGCACAGAACAGAATGAAAGCAGCCCTGAGGAAGACTTGGGAGCATTGGTTGATGAGAAGCTCAACATGAGCCGGCAATGCGTGCTTGCAGCCCAGAAAGCCAACCATATCCTGGACTGCATCCGAAGAAGTGTGGCCAGCAGGTCCAGGGAGGTGATTCTGCCCCTCTAGTCTGCTCTCATCATACCCCACCTGGAGTACTATGTTCAGCTCTGGGGTGCCTAACATAAGAAGGACATGGACCTGTTGGAGAGAGTCCAGAGGAGGGCCATGACAATGATCCAAGGGCTAGAACACTCCTCCCTATAAAGATAGGCCAAGAGAGTTGGGATTACTCAGCCTGGAGAAGAAAAGGCTTCAGGGAGACTGTCTACCAGCATTCCAGTACCTAAAGGAGGCCTACAAGAAAGCCGAAGAGGGACTTTTTACAAGGGCCTGTAGTGACAGGACAAGGGGCAATGGCTTTCAACTGAAAGAAGGTAGATTTCGATTAGATCTAAGGGAGAAATTCTTCACTGTGTGAGGGTGGTGAGGCACTGGAACAGGTTGCCCAGAGAAGTTATGGATGCCCCATCCCTGGATGTGATTCCCCTGGAGGTGAATCCATTCAATGATTCTGTTAACATAGAGTGCAAAGGAGCTGGAGGAGTGTAGGTAACAAGACACAGATGAATGCTCTGGTATGGGATACAGCAGTGAAATCACATATTTACAACCCTCAGAGTCCTGAGAAGTGCTAATGATACTAAGCTAAAATTCAGCAGACAAAAAGTCATGTTTAGGTTAAGGCAATAATGTGCCTTGGAAAAAAATTACTAATCTCAGGTTGCAGGTGGGATGCAGGCAATTATCATTATGCTTCTACCTATGGACATGGGATTTCTACAGCTGTTTATTGGGATGGTCCATTACAGTGACAAAATTGTTCCTGCTTTGCTGCTAATGCTGTTACTTTTAGAGTGTGACTGCCGAAAAGCTACATCAGACAGACAATACCCATCACAACAGGAAGTCTGAAACTCTTAGAACTGATGCAAAGTCACCCATCCTTCGATCCTATGAAAGTACACACCCAATAAAGCCGTTAGTGGCTGCTTTTAGACAAGATGTCAGAGTAAGGGTGGCAATAATTATGTGGCTGTGCTGTGCAACCGTCAGCAGCAGTTTCAGTTTTCAAGCATGCTAGCTTCATATCTATACTGTGCAGCTAATTATACGTTATAGCATCTGGTTTTATTAATTTTTTTAGTGTTAAAATAATTTTTGTTCAACAGACATGCTCAGTGTGAATCATAACCTGAGCCATCTACTTTTTCCAATAAGAAGAAGAGTCTCCCAGCTGTTATGCTCTGCTGTTTCTAATCACGTCAAGCCAGGAGTTCTGGGGCCTTTTTGAATAAAGCTATATAAAATGCATTCTTACCTCCTGTTGTCTGGTATGTGCACTAGATTATTTTTTTAAGCTGCATTCTTGGAGATATTGGCAAGCATGCTATGCCTCTAACAGGCACTCATAAAATGTGAGCATAACAAGCTTCCAAATTTCATAGTTAGCTGCAGCAGATTTACACATGAGTGCAGTGATAGGAAGCCCATAGCTCCAGGTCGGCGTTAGGTTTCCAATGGGTCTGCCTATGGAGATATCTTCAGAACAAATTCTCTTGGCACTTTCAGGTTCCATTTTCTCTAGGTCAGTGGGAAGATATTATTTATCTACAGTTAAGAGATTTCCAGAGGTGCATTGCTTCTTTTCACTTGGGCTAACTTCTGAAAATAACTCTGAGATTTTGGGTCATTTATAAGGTCGGGCAACACTTTGTATAGTTCTGGCACCCGGGACTACCTTTCATGTGAAACCAGAGTGGTTAGAAGATGATCCTGTTCAGAACTTCCATGCTTTTCATATTTGCATACATGACGTGGAGTGCCAGGATAGATTTGCAGCATTGATCCAGTATCACCTGAGGGGCTGGTGAATGACCTTGGGAACTCCCCTTCTGGCATGCAGGTGCAGAGCAGGTTCAGTCACCTTACTTTCTTGGAGCATGAAGATAGTTGATGTGGTTGCCTGCACAGAGACATACTTCTAAACATCTCCTAGAGTATTTGTGTATAAGGAGAAGCGAAATTAGTACCCGTGTAAGCAGTCCAAAAATCAGTGTTTTTCAGTATAGAGCATCAGTGTGGGTAGAAATGGATTTCATGTTAGAGTGGGTGCAGGTATGTCCCCTAGAGTGCTGAAGCTATTTGTTAGTTGTAAAAGTTGCATTTACGGCTAGGTTATAAATCTGGAAAATATTTTTGCTGATAACTTTTTCTAGAGCTTTGTGTTGTAGATGGTATTTTTATTAAACAATTAACAAACTAGCTGAGCCTAAGTTGTGAAGTAAGATTTCCACCATGAAATATGTGAAGGAGAAACCAGAGCAGGAAAATGTAAAAGACAGCATTATGCTAGTCAATAACAAATGCAGGTATATGTATAATATTGGTTTAAAGATCAAACGCCATATTGGTTGTGAAGGATTTCCATCAGCCAAAAGTGACTTTTTTACAGAATTCTCCTGCTAACCATATATTTTCAGCCACAAAATGTTAATTTGTTAGATAGATCATACCAAATGTATCAGTAACACTTAAAGGTGCAAACTGGTTGGTACACACTGGTACAAATTTTGCAAAGTGTGTGATTTTTAACCATGTTATGCCAATTCTGCAAATACAGACTGTTCATAATTTACTGGTCTTGTGAGAAGTGGCATCAAAAATCTCTGTAGATTTCTTAAATACCCTGTGGAGTTCAGATTATATTTTCTGTATAGCATTGCCATAGTGCAAGACAGCATTGCTTGAACTATGACTGCCACATACTGAAATGTTAATGTTAGCCTTCCTAAAGGCATTACCGGTGATGAGGATGTTCTGAATTGTAATAAACATCATAAAAACTTGATGCACAAAGTATACTAGGACAAAACCTTACAGGGGTTAAAGCTTTGGGTTCCTCAAGGTTGTGTTTTCTATATATTAGCAGTCTGTTCTTTCAGCTTCTCAGGGATTCTTAAGCCAAACGCAGAACTATAGAAGAAGTTGGTGTTTGCCTCATACAGATGCTTTTGCTATACAGTTGCTCAGTCACTTGCAGGTGTCTCAAGGACAGGCTAACCATAAGCTGTGTCTTGAAGTCCTCCTTCATGACCACTTGGCACAGGGCAACCCATGGAGAGGTGGGATGGCCCATGATTGCAGATCAGCAGGACACTAGGGCTGAGCTTTGCCTCTAAGAAATCCCACATGGGGGCATGGAACAGGAGTTAGGAGCAGGAATGGGCAAAGGCAAATGCTTCAGAGCGGAAAGAGACTGCAGGAATGTTCCTGAAGACCTTTGGGTTGAGGTAAGATGGGCTACAGGCATACTAACATCCTTTTTCTGCTCCAGTCACAGGTACCAAACCAAAGATGTCCTCGACAAGAAAGATTCTACTCATCCTGGGATTCCTCTCTACTTTGGCTGTAATTGCTTTAATTGCTGTAGCAGTGACCCAAAACAAGCCACTTCCGAAGAATATTAAGGTATTACGAGCTGAGACTCTTAAAGGAAAGCAAGCCAAGCTGTGGGGTTAGGCATGCATGGTACTGCAGGACATGTTGCTGCCCTTGCTGGGTCTGGCTAATGTCTCTTTCTGGCTCCATGCACCTCAACATCTCGTTTTATGTCTTCATGATAAAAATAGAAATGGCTTCAGAGGGGATCATTTCCTAAGTAATCAGTCCCGATTTTGTTACTTCTCTGCTCTTGTATCCCTTTGATGGAAACTTTGCACTGAAGCACTACTGAGAAGAGTAATGACACAGCATGTTCTCACAGCTGCTAGATAGACTGTTCATTTGTGATCCCTCCATGCACGGTGACTGCCGTGTGCTGTGTCTGGTTCAGTGCCCCGCGTGCAATGACGGCTCTGTTTTGCCCGCAGTATGGAATTGTGCTGGATGCGGGGTCGTCCCACACTAACCTGTACGTGTATGAGTGGCCAGCAGAGAAGGAGAACGATACTGGGGTGGTGCAGCAGGTGGAGGTGTGTAAAGTCGAAGGTAAGAGGAGAAAAGGGAGCTGTGGAAGGGGCACGGGATGAAGAAGAGAGAATGCAACCGAAGGGTGGGGGAGGAGAAACCTGGAGGAAGAGGCCAGTAGTGCAAACAGTGTCACATCTGTGGGCTAAGGGGGCACATATGGCAGGGAGGGACAATGAATATTTCTTTGAATCAGCAGGAAAGGGGATGGCTGCAAAACACGCAGTGCTGTAGTGTGAGCATACAATAGACAAACAAATGACAGCATCCCCCCCCAGAGAACCCATTGGAATGAAGGATCAGGGATTTTCAGGCGTGGATCCAGAGTACACTCAGGCAGAAGCAGAGATGAGTCTGCAGATGTCCAGGACGGACACACTAAGCAAATGATCTGTCTTGCTGCAGCCCACATCACTAGTTCATACTCTGCTTTGCAGAGAGCAGGTGGCAGATGCTGGGCGCCGTGGCCATCCCTGCATGCATCAAGACTAATTGGTGCTGTAGGATTTCTAAAACTCCTTAGAAATGAGGTGGTTGAATCTGATGTTGCTGCCTGTGATAGCAATACGGTTTAACACGACTGCTCATGACAGCACTCTGGGGTTATGCTTGGAGCTGGGCAATGAAGCGCCCTTATTTCTTGCAGGCCCTGGGATCTCAGGTTACTCCCATGCCACGGAGAAGGCAGGTCCCTCTCTGGCACAGTGCCTACAACAAGCAGAAGAGGTGATTCCCTCAAAGCAGCACCAAGAGACACCTGTCTACCTCGGAGCAACCGCCGGCATGCGACTTCTCAGGTACTACAGGGCTTGTCCCATGCCTGGGACCTCTTGGGAAAAGTCCTTGAAAACACTCCCAGCTCACACTTTGCCTAGGTACCCTCTTCTGCTGTTGGCCTCACTGAGCCCCAAGTCTCCCTGGGCTCTTCCTCTGCTTGACCAGCAGGTCTATTTCCACTCACTGCAACCTTCCATCATCTCCAGCACCCACGTGCAGTGCAGAGACACCAGGAGGGTAGCAATGCCCAAGCTGATGCTGAGGAGATGCTCAGACATTCCCCACATTGAGGGGATGCTCAGACACTCCCGTTAGTCTGGTGCTAGGCTTGACCCAGGATTTTTGAGCCCAACCATGTTGTGACTCCCCATGTACCTTGACTCAGCCCGAGACCATCAGAGCTAAAGTATCTTTATAATCATATCCTCCTTTAATTCTATTTTGTGATTCTCATGGGGGAGCCCTAGACCTCTTGCCTGACTGGGGCAGGAAGCTGATTTTATGTATGTATTGTATGGAAAATCTCTCTGGGGATGTCAGAGGACAAGGATTTCTTCTGTAATGATGATGGCAAAGAGTGAGAGGAATCTCCACGGTGCAACTCCTACCAGGGTATATGCTCGAGGAGAACAAGAGAGCTCTGGTCTCTGCTCCAGGTACCACTCTCAGCTGCAGGGTCTGTAAGTGTCAGAGCTGGTGGTAGCTGTGCTGTCAAGGTGTGACAGAGAGGAACGTGGCCAGTTAGAGCTGGATGTACCAATATAATGACTATTCTGTTATAGTTAACGCTTGGTGGGGAGTTGCAGCCAACATACTCAGAATAAAGCCCATAGGCTGTGGAGAGCTGTCAGCCAGAGTCACTCCATCCTTTCTTCCATTCATCCAGCTTGGAGAATAAAAGCGCAGCTGCCAAAGTTTTGTCCTCAGTAGAGAAGACGCTACGCTCAGCTCCCTTCAACTTCCAGGGTGCCAGAATCATCAGCGGTCAGGAAGAAGGAGCGTATGGATGGATCACCATTAACTACCTGCTGGGCAATTTCAAGCAGGTACCGTATCAACAGCAAGTTCATATTTGAATCATCAGCTTGCAGCACTTTGCAAATCATGCCTTGCAGGAGGGTGTCACAGGCACTATCTTCCCTTGTAAGCCATTTTCGAGAGATCAGAAAGCTGCACATCTTGCCTCAGCAGTTACTATAACTACATCCCGATACCAATAAGTATCAAGATGTACCACTGTAGTCAGGCTTAAAGCATTAAAATAAAACTCCACCATCTTTGATAACTTCACTTGAGTACAGCATCCTTCTCACTTCCTGATCTAAAATATTTCTGTGCCTGCAAAGTTTGACAATGATTCTTTACTATTGAGCTTATAAATCACCTTATGAATCAACCAGTAAGTTGACTGGTTGTTCTCATAACAACTCTATTAGATTTCACTTTCTTAGTCCTTCTGCAAACACTCAGACATGATCTATCTTCTGCTTTTCCAAGCCTGCGTCTTTCTTGTGTCTTGTTCCAGCTCTCATCTCATGCCCCTCTCCAGGTCTTCCTGCCTTTCCTGTGTTCTGTGCTTCTGCTTCTCTCCTCATAGGTCTTTCTCTCTTTTTTTGGTCTCAAATAAATCTTCTCTGTGCCTGATTGTATCTGTTTTACTTTGAATTTTTATTTTTTTTTAAAGTCTGGCTGGACAAAACTTCTACATTCCCTAAAATCCATAAGTGAGACATCAGGAGCATTAGACCTTGGAGGAGCCTCAACACAGATTACCTTTGTACCAGATAAATTCTCTTCTGAGTCCCCAGAGAACATGCTCTACTTCCGTCTCTATGGCAAGGATTACCTAGTGTACACGCACAGCTTCCTCTGCTATGGGAAGGACCAGGCTCTGCAACAGAAACTGGCCAGGGACCTACAGGCAAGTACCTTTTTAATTGCAGGTGGAGATCCTGGGCCCTCCCAGCTTTGACATACTGGTGCTGCAAAAGTTGCTGTGTCCCAGCTAAATGTCTCATCCCTTAGTCTGGGTTTGGGAAATGCTATCATCCTCCATAAAGACTGGGCAGATGACTGAAGAGATGGTCAAAGGTACTACCATTTGAGGTGCCGTTTTTCTTGGGCATGGATAGCAGAGGTACTGTGCTTAACTGAAGTACTAGCAGGAGGTGATGTTTCACCATCTCTGAGAATCCCAAATAAGCAGCAGCTTCACAAAATGTGGCTGAAAGTAATTTGCCAAGGATCCTTCAGAGAGTCTGTGGCAGTACCCACATCTCCCAAATCACAACCAATGCCTTAAACCATCCTCTTCGTTTTGACCTGATGTGTGTATCTTGGTGTGATGTACTGTGACAAGTGCCTTGTGGCCACCCTTCCCTGTGGCTTTTTCCCAAGGTGTTACTCTAGAGTGGAGTGTAACAGCTTGGGTTGATTTTACTTTCAGACCATGAAGAACAGCAGCCTCCTTGATCCATGCTTTCACCAGGGGTATCAGAGGACTATAAATACAAGTGACTTCTTAAAAAACCCTTGTACATCAGCCAAGAAAAAGCAGTTGCCTTTCAGCCAACTGTACATACAGGGAGAGGGGGATTATCAAAAGTGCCGAAGAAACATCCAGAAACTCTTTAACAAAAACAATTGTCCTTACTCCAGTTGCTCCTTCAATGAGATATACCTACCTCCATTACAAGGGGATTTTGGGGTAAGTCTTCACATCCTTCAACTCTCTATAAAGCAGAATATCAGAAGAGCAGAAACTCAGAGTGATGCTAGAGTGTATTGTCCATGGTAGGGGCAGGATGTCATTTACAAGAAGGCTCTTTGGACATATAACTATGAAAGTAGTGCTGCACTTGCTGTGAGGACAGCACGTGTAAGAGCTATCCCAGTTAACACTGGCCTACTGGTACTAAGCCATCTCCCGCAGGCATCTCCTTGGGGTGCTCCATTTACTGATTCATTTTTCAAGCAGTCCTTCCTGATGGCCAGCACCAGAGGCAGGAGAGCATGCTGCAGGCTGTGCATGATACACGGCTTCTGCAAACCTTGTCTCCTGAGGTCAATGGTGGTACCAGATCTGAAATTCGTCCAGAAGCACGTAAGCGCTACTGAAACCCATCAGTCAGTTCACCTGACTGCTTCCCAGATGCGATGAAGAACAGTGCACATTCTGCATGCACATCATGTCTGACACCACGCTAAACATCAGTCCTAGAGCAGCAAGACTCCACTGGTGGTGACGTTCTGTGGGGAAACTGTTAATACTCCCTTGCCCTGTTCATGAATTGTGCCCTACATATCAGCAATTGGCCATGGTCAGAGATGGGTTTTCTGGACCTTGGATTATATGCTGGGCTGTGTCCAGTCCTTTCAGATGATCACCTCTGCTGTTTGTGGTGATATGGGCTGCACGCTCATCTCGTTCAGTTGCGAAAACAGAATCACAGTCGTGATGGCAAGCAGCGTTCACCATGTGCCACTCTGGCATCAGCGCGTAGAGGAGAGGGATTTACTGAAGTTCTTCAGGATACCGTGGTCAGTCAAGTTCCTACCTCCACCTTCCTTTTGGGGTCCTTAGCTCTCATCAGGTTGGAGGGGTGTGTCTTCAAATGACATCACTCTTGAAAATATGCCTACTTTTGTGTGCATGATGTTGCTGCTTATATTTCTCTATCTGTAAATAAAACCATTTTCTTTTGTGGGATTTCCACTGTCCTGCTCATGCTGAGGCCCAGCCAGGTTAAAATATTCTTTCTCCTTCAGGCTTTTTCTGCATTCTACTTTGTGATGAACTTTTTGAACCTGACCAGTGATCAAAGCCCCATTGCCCTGGACAAAGTGGCCAGCACCATTGAGAGCTTCTGCGCCCGGCCTTGGCATGAGGTGAGCAGTGCTTGTGGCTGTGGGCTGGTGCTCCGGGTGGCAAGAACAGCTGATATTTTCCTGTAGGATAAATGATTGGAGGTAACTTCCAAGGCAAGAGGGGGAAGATCCCCCCCAGCACCTACAGTGGATGCTCAGGTACAAGCTGGAGCAGTGGGAAGCTGTGTTTAACAGCCTGGTAACTTCCTCCTTCCCTAGGTGAAGGCAGCGTATCACCAAATAAAAGAAAAGTACCTGAGTGAATATTGCTTCTCTGGAGCCTACATCCTCTCTCTCCTGGAAAATGGCTACGAATTCACTGAAAAGAACTGGCAAAGCATCCACTTCCTTGGAAAGGTGTGTTTTGTGGCAGGGAGGGTTCTTCCCCAGCAGCTCACTGCAATCCTGTTGCACATCCTGGCCCTTTTTCCCTGGGGGTGCCACTGCCCTGGCAATGGCCAGTGCTGATTCTGCGCCTCTCCCATTTCAGATCGGCAGCAGCGATGCGGGCTGGACCCTGGGCTACATGCTGAACCTGACCAACATGATCCCCGCAGAGGAGCGCGCTATGCCCCCTCTTTCCTACAGTAGCTACGTGGGTCTGATGGTGCTGTGCTCCCTCGTGCTGGTGTCTGTGCTCCTGTTTGCCTGGCTTCTCTTCCACAAGCCCAAGTGCCTGCAGAAGGGAATTGTTTAGAAAGAGCCTTGGGAGGAAAGGGGCCATGTCGCCCTGGTCCTCAGGGCTAGGAGACCCCAGCAGAGCAGGCTGTACTGCAGAGCCCCTCTTGCCTCCCACTGAAGCTACTGACTGTGTGCGACAAGGGCATTTATTCCTTCTGACTCACACTTGCACTGACAGACGTTGGGACATCAGGCTTGCCACCTCTCTCTGCCAAGGACAGACAAGCGGGTGTCCCCTCCTTGAATGGGTCGTACTTTCATTCAGTGAAACTTTGCTGCTTGTTGAGTTTTGCCTTGTACACAGCATTATAAAGAGAAAAGCAGCAGCAAACTTTGGGAGCCAGTGCTCCTGCAAGGGTAATCTCAGGGTCACACATCCCACTGAGCTCTTGGGAGCAATCACACACAGGGTGAAGCTGCCCCTCCTCTGCCGAAGCCGTTCCTGAGAGCCCTTCCCACACCAGCACATCTCCGCTCGCCTCCCTGTGCCCTGAGCCCTCGCAGCCATACAGCCGGGTACAGCCACCCGCACCTGGCTGACCCTGAATGCTGGCCAGGTTCCCAAATGCCACTCTGGGAAAAGAAGGGATGAGGATGAAAAGACTGAGTGTGCTGGTGGTCATCAGCCCTTAGCTGGGCTCTGGTGGCTGTCTGCTCCTTTCACAGGTGGCAAGAAGCCTCTTTCCCACGTCTTCCTGATGTTGTTGCTGGACCAAAGCTGGCTCACTGTTACACTGAGCCATTCCTATGTCCCTAGGGTACATCAAGACACAAGTTCCCAGCCTGGCATTGCTAATTTTTGTAGGAACAGCTCATACTGGCTGAGGATCCTTGACCAGTAGCGAGTGCTTATGCCTACAAGGACTCCGGTGTGATCAGTGTGCCTACAGGTATACACCCACTAAAGCAATCCAGTGTCACTGTGCTGATCGTACAGCAGCCTCCTATCTAGGAAAAATGTTTATTAGGTCATATTCTTTTATAAATAGACAGCTGACAGCACTTAACCAGCAAGAGCGTGCACAGATTATACCACTCTTTCCACCAGCAAAATCAGTGAAAATTGCCTTTCCTTCCCTC
Organism: Tauraco erythrolophus; assembly: GCF_009769465.1. Taxonomy (NCBI): domain Eukaryota; kingdom Metazoa; phylum Chordata; class Aves; order Musophagiformes; family Musophagidae; genus Tauraco; species Tauraco erythrolophus. The sequence goes on along the minus strand of NC_141473.1, from coordinate 16,722,719 downwards.
ATGGCTTAGGCTCATCCATTACCATAAGACCCCCAGGGCTTGTGAGTGCATGTACTGCAGCCCATCTTCTAGCACGCAACCAGGGCAATGCCACTGATCAGGTTTTTGAATCACTTTCTTCCGTTTTCCATCCCTTGGATGAAAAGAAAAAAAAAAAGAGGTAAGTCAGAAATCCATTTTTATAAAAACACTGGAAACCACTAGTGCCTGTCTACCTCCCACAAAATCTCGGAAATCTCTTTTCCTAATAACCTTTAAGTGCTGGAGGCAAAAAGAAAGCACATATAGTGGAGAGAAAGGCATGGCAAGCACACACCTTCACCTCTTTCTCTGAGCAAAGCTGTAGAAGGCGTGGAGGAGATCGGGATGTGCAACCCCAACAAAGCCTTCTCCTTTAGCCAAGCACAGACACAGAGCTCGGGGTTTTTATGCTCTCCCAGCCTGTCCCTCTGCACAGTGCAGGCTGAAAAATTATTTCTACTTCATGCCTGGGAAGTAGAAGCCATAACATATTGAAGGACCTAAAGGTAAGGGAAGAAATCTGTCTTGTCCTGTGGTAAGATCTTTGGGCAGTTCATTGCTCTTCCAAAAATTTGTGTCTTATTTTTGCTCTGAATTAGCTGGCTTCAGCTTCTGTTGGATCTTTTTCTGCCCATTTCAGAATGACTGAGTAACTCTCTGCTATCAAAATGCCTTTTCCTTTGTTGGTGCTTGCAAGTCGTCATTGTATCATATTAAATAGATCTTCAATCTGTAAAGTGCTCTGTGCTGACCTCACTTGTAGCTCTTGACTCCACTTCTTCAAAAATTTTTACATCTTTCTGAAATTCGGACACCAAAGTTTTCAGCAGCAAGTGATAGTAGAGTAGCTAATAGCATATATAAAAGTAATACCCTCTGGTTTTGATCTGTTTATGTTCCCTGTTCGTAAATCTCAGGGCGGGTCTGCTCTCTTAAAAGAAAGTTTTGGGACTGTTTTGTCCAGTTGGACTATTATAACTTGGCCCTTTTTTCCAGTCATTGCATTCCAGATCTGCTGCTGTTTCTCACCATACATCACTGACTCTTAACATGAGCCGCTTTGCCTTCCACGTGGCTCCACTGAAACACATACTATTCAAAGAATATTCCCCCCAAGCAAGTGATCCAGATCAATCCACAAATGACACTTCCCTACACTATTTGTCCATTGGTGAGTTTTTGTTTTATCTGCAAATACATTGAGATGTTGGAATTCATCTAGAGATGGAGTCTTCCTTCTGTTGTTTTCAGCAAAGACAGGTAGATGAAAGATTAACAGTAGTTTTTGGTCACAACTGAAAGGCATGCAGGAGGAGTGTGTGATGAGAGCTGCTTCAGCTCCCCAGTCAGCCTCACTTGAAGCACACCCCGTCCTGTGCCACCTTCCTCGTATACGGAGTCTTCATAGCAGAGCAGGTGCCCTGGAGAAGCTCCCTGCTTAACCTGGTGAATCCTTCCTCCCCATGAGGAGTGTGGAAACCTGCAGAGAATGGTAATTCCTCCCATGAGACCTCCTCAGGGATCTGGTAGCTGCTTAGTTGTGTCTGTGATGCTGGAACTGGCAGATCCATTGTGTCACTTCAGAAATTGATGCAGAAACTCCATGTGGAAGCTGGTGTGGAGAGAAAGCCTGTGCCAGTCTGCTCTTCTGGTCCCTGCTAAGGGTTTATGCCAAAGGAAAAGGTCAAATACAGAACCTGGGAGAAAAGCTTTAGCAATGTTTTTTATCTTTATTGCAAGTCCCATAGTATTAATGTTAGCTCTTGATTCTAGGGTCAGGTCATCAGCTGGTATCTTCACTTATTCTCTTCTGTTCCTTCTCTTGTTCTTTGGTTTGGGTTTTGTGGGGTTTTTTAAATCTGTAAATACTATTTGAGTGCAACCTGAAGGCCTCAAACTAAGATAAATACAAAATATGTTACATTATTTTCAAACCGTATTACTTTTAGACTACATTTATGAATCTGTCTCTCCAGAACTAGAATTTCTAAGGTGACACTAGACATGCCATTTAAAAGTCATTTGAGCAGGCTAAAACTCCAGGAACTGGTTGACTGAAGGCATCTTATCAGAGTGAGACCTTTGCGTATCACTGGCTGTACTTCAACCTTCCCCAAACAGCATGGATTTTTTTTTTCCTTCCCATTTCTCTTGCTATTGCAGGACTTTATCCATGGAGGCTACTCAAAATCCTTAGACAAAGAGTTCAAGTTTAATGAACATTAATTTTTTTGCTTCTGTGCTGCATCTGACTCAGCTGTATTCAGCTCAAATGTGCGTTCCGGTGCCACCCAATGCATATGTGAAGACCATTAACAATAGTGGGGGGAATTTCCAAATATGCCAGAAATAATATGGTATCACTTCTCTTGTTAATGCAGTTGTTCTGCCTCGCTGATAATTATCTGTGCCTTATTTCTAATTTGATAGCTTCTGGCTTTAATTTCCAGCCTCTGGTTCCAATTTCCAGCCACTGGTTCCTGTACAGTTTTGCTCTTCTGGGTTAAAGCATCTTTTAACATCCTATCTTCTTGTCTTGCAAATGTTTATTCACTGATCAGTTCTGCTGGGCTGCCGAGATTCCAGACCTTGTGGTTTTGCCATAGGAAGCCCTGAGATGTTTTGCAGCAAGGAGGGAGGAGTGTCTCTGATTTGGGTTCAAATGTTGAGTAGTCCATTTTTGGGAAGGTTCCTTGCAGGGGGATTTGATAGCTTTGCAGGGTGCTGGAGCAGTCTGGTCTCTCTGGGACTGATGACTTCCACGAGATGTTTCACGTTCATCCAAGTGTCAGGTCTGAGGCAAAACCATTAGTGAGGCTGAGATTTTCGGGGGTCAGAAGAGAAAGCCTGGGTGCCTGCAGCACATTCACCTCTTGCAGAAAACAACCAGTCCCCACCTCAGGCTCTAAGTACCCTTCGCTCTTCTACCCGACGCAACCAGCTCTCTTCCGTGCACGGACTGCAGCTGATTTCTCTGGCCCTACAGCAAAGCACAGAGGAGCCTCCCTTTGGAAGAAAGCTGTCGGAAGTGGGGCCTCCACTTCTGTGGGGAGAGGCTGATTTCCAATGTTGGTGCTGGCTGGGCCTCCCCAGCTTCTCCAAGAGCAGCTCTCAGCTGGACACGTGCCTCCTCCTCGTCCATCCCAGTTCTTCCCGTGCTCTGTGCCAAGGGGGACGTGCAGGCTCTGTGGGGCTGCCAGCTGCATCACAGGGCTCCACAGCCCATTCAGGAGGGGCTGGGACACACACACCGAGGACAACAGTCCCTGCCGCCCAGGCCATCCACTTTCCTTTTGCGGCTCAGCCCTGATGAAATGGATCTTTGTTCTGATGCACACACAAATCTCTGTATCCTTATCACAATAAAGACTTCTGAATCGATGCCAGAAAAGTTTTCGCGCTGTTTTCCAGAAGATGGGAACTTGCCAACAGTGGAATGGAGCTTCTGGCACTAAACGTGGAAAAGTCCTGAGATGGGATTTCCTCTCTTGCCAGTTCTCTGCTGTTCTCCTGGGTTGGATCTGAATTTTCTGGTGTATGGGCAGCATCCCCTTCCGGCAAGGAAAGGCACTGTGGTCCCTCCCAGGCTTTGGGCACCTCACACGGGTGACCTCACTCCAGGAAAGGCTGCTAGTGCCCAAACTCCTTCTTTCCTTGCTTCAGCTTCATCCTGACCTCCCCAAAGTAGTTTGTTTTCCCCTGCCACACACCGGATGGCTGCAGTCCTCTGTCCTCGTTTTTCTCTCACCCTCCCCAGGCAGGACCACTGGCATCATGCTGGCACTGCAACCCCCCCAAAACAGGTGAAGGATGGGGGGGCCTGTGCCCCTCGTTTGTGGGACCGCGCGGCTGTGTGCCTCTGCGTGCAGCCACAGCTGTGGCTCTGCCAAGGCAAACATACTTGTCATGGCTCATCGTTTTTCTCTCAGCACACGCTCTCCCTAGTTGGCTCATTCTTATGGCTCTTAGCTTGAACTTTCCTCAAATTTTCCAATCTTCCTCTGGTAATGATATGGCCAGAATTAAAACAAATACACCAGGTGGAGCCTTTCCACGGCTGGCTCTGGAGGGATGGGCTCCTTGGTGCCTGTGACCCTCAGCCATGGAGTGATGGGGAGGACAAGGCTTGCATTTATATTCCTCTCACTGCTGTGGCACGGTATGTTCCTGCTCACCCTCTTTCTCCCACTGCCTCAAGCCTCTCCATCTTTGAACATCTGGGGGGGGAAGTGGTGTGGATGATCCATCCCAGATGTATTAGCTGCATTTTCCAAATTAAGTCTTTGTTTACTTCCTGCACTGTTTCTAAGAGCTCATGTCCTGTATTGTTTGTTTCTGCTTTCATCAATGTTTTTTAACATGTCCAAATTTATTATTGGCTTAAAGCTTCATTAGCGCGTTGTTCTCCTAGAATGAGAGCCACGCTAGGTCAGATCAGACAGGCACTGCGTTTGCAGTCATCTCCAGTGGTGCGGTGGGCAAGAATTTAGATGGACAGTTTGGGAAAGGGCATGATCTTTCTCTTCTAGCCATCGGGAAATTTGTGATCAAGTGATTGCTTCTGAATCTGCATAATTAATAGTTGTAGGTGCCCCTGTTCTCTATGAATTAATTCATCCTGTCCTCTTTTGTACTCATTTAACTTTTAGCTTTGACAAGGTAATTTCATTGTGCCTTGTGTGCAAAACTATTTCCTTTTGTTTGATTTAAACCTGCTGCTTGATAACAGGCTGCCTCCATTCCTATGCTACGGATAACGCTGACTAATTCTCCAGACCTACTAGTGCGTGAGATGCGTTCTCCACCCACCCCAGATTTTGCTCATGGCCCCTTTTTAGGATCTAACGGGCTGGCATTTCTTTTTTTTTCTGTTGTTTCTCACATCAGTGTTAGTTCTCTCCATAGGAAAGTGAGTGCTTTTTTCATGCACCCCTTGGCAGCACTGCAGCTCCAACTCTCCCACTGCTGTCATAGGCCACTGGAAATAGCCTGGAAGGGAAAGGGGAGGGGGGAGGCAGACCAAACATGGGGTTTGTGCTATTTTACTATAGCCCTGCCTAGCACTCTCTGGCTGCTAAGTAACACCAGCTAGCACTGGAAACCTGCCCACCTCCTTCGCATCGCCTTGGTTGTTGAAAGCTGGGGAGAGAGCAGCTCCACAGGAATCCAGCAGCTTTGGGAGCAGCAATGTGAAGGAGGTGAGGGCATTTCCCACCACTGCGTGAGCAGCCAGCTCCACAAAATACCACCAGACACAGCTTTCCATTGAGATATGAGCTGCCCTGCCGTACCCGTGCTCACCGTGCCCTGCAACAACCTCAGCTACTTTTCCTTGGTTTCCTGTAAGTGCTGGGAGAAGCTGACACCTCCAGGACCGTTTCTGGTTACCTAATTAAAGATGTGGGCAATGCCATTCCCACTCCTGAATGTGTGTTGCTCTGAGACTGACTGACAAGGGGGATTTTGGAGGGATGGATCTTAACTGGGGGAAGGTGTTAATGTGGTTACTTCTGTCTTTATATATGTATAATAGCCTTTTTTTTTTTTCTGGTCATTTCTTCAAAAGGTATTTGTGCAAAAACAGGACTTTTACAATCTTTTTTTTTTTTTTTAAAGGGGCCATAATTGAGAGGAGAACACTGTGCAGATGGGGCAGGAGACCAAGAAGGCACAGGGACAAGGAGAGAAAGGACTGGTATGGTGGGGCTGGGGCAGAAGAAAGTTGGAAGTGGGAAAATCTGAGTAAGCCAAGCGAAGAGCAGATAGGCCATGTGCTTTGCCCACCAGCCTGCACTCTTTGCATAAGAGGCTATGAACAGAGGCTGCTTGGTTTTACCACTGCTTTTCCTGGGAAATTGAGGCAGAAAGATGGCCAGCGACCCAAGCGGACGTGGAGGACAGGTAGGAAAGCAGTGGTGCTGGGCAGCACTGGTAGAGGATGCTTTGCTGGGGGAAGTGGCAGCTAGAGCAACGCTTGACCACAGGGGTTACAGCAATGCAGTGTGGATCCACCTCAAGTTTGAAGGGAAGGCAGATGTTTAGCATGACTCTGAATATCCTGAGAAGCCCACTGCTGATGGCAGGAGGAGCTCCTTTCCAGGGTGGCATGGACAGAGCAGTATGGCACACTCACATTAGCAAAGAGAGCCTCTCTCCTGACGTGTCCAGGCATGACGGTAAATCTTTCAGCTGTTTGTACTCACGTTTGGGCTCTATGTCAGGGATGTCCTAATAAAGATCTCTATCAGATCCGCTAAGCTGCTGGAGTTTTAGCCCCATGGGGTAAGGCTGCAAAGGAAGGCTGACTCCTGCAGCTGCACCCATCGGCGGGCAGAAATCAGGGACCCTGAGGTGACCGCTGCCCACTGAGGCAAGGGCGTCTGTGGCAGAGGGGTGGAGAGGAACCAGCTTCCCCCAAATCCAGAACGGTCTGTAACTCAGTCTATGACCAGACAGCAGGGCATTTTCATCTGCCTTTAGGCTGTTGAGCTCTCTTCTGCTGCCAGTTGCCCGGTGCCTGTCGGAGATCAGGATCATGCCCGCTTTCAGCACACAGCAGGGCCATTCCAGATCTCCGGGAAGAGCTCTCCTTGCTGGTACGTGCTCAGCAGACATCTCCTACATCACACCCTACGTCGCCGTGTCCTCCCCTTGCGACCTCCTAGCTCGGGTAGGCAGCTAGGGGGACGGCGATGCGGTGTCCCTCTCTCTATTTATTCCGGGGGCAGCGGGGCTGCCGGCTGAGCCGGGGCAGAGGGGCGGGCAGACCCGTAGAGCCTGCGACGATGTCTCCCTCTGCTTCCCCAGGAGATGGGGCAGGAGAGCAGGCGCGGCTCCGAGCTGGCAGTCGGGCCCCGGGGGGGGGAGCCGCGGGGGCTGCCCGCGCCAGGCAGGCAGGGGCCGGGCAGGGCTGCGGCAGCCGTGCGGGCACCGGGGCCACCCTGGCGCCATCCTTATCTCACTCCCCTCTTGCCCTACAGAAAGGCTCGCAGACGGGCATCCTCCCCGCCTGCCGCCCCCCTCTCCTCTCCTCCGCCCCGCCGCTTGCCGTGCGCTTGGCAGCCCCGACGCCCTCCGCCGCCAGTTTTCCACCCCTGCGCTTCTTCTGCAGTGGCAGCCAGTGGCTGCGGGGGCCTGTTTACTGTCCGGTTAATAAGTGAGCTGGAGCGGGGGGAAACTTCTCCGACGGCGGAGAGCGGGCTTGCCGGCTGCCGGGGCGGGCGGGGGGAGCATTCCTGCGCCGCGGGGCCCCGGCTCGCCCCGCTCCCACGGCCCCCCGCCCGCAGGTGCAGGGGGCTGGCACTCGAAAACTGGAGCGAGCTGGTTGGAGTTTGCACTTTAAGCTCCCGGCAGGGAGGGAGCCGGGGGCTTGGGGCTGGTCTGGGCGCCCGGCGCCGCGGGAGGATGGCTCGGTGGCTGCGGCCCCTCGTGGGAGCCCTGCTCCTGCTCGAGGGGGCGGCCGCCCTCAGCTTTCTCCACCATCGCTACGAGGAGATGGTGCAGGCCCTGTTCCGCGTGCAGAGCCAGTGCCCCTACGTCACCCGCATCTACAGCATCGGCCGCAGCGTCGAGGGCCGACACCTCTACGTGCTGGAGTTCAGCGACTATCCGGGCATCCACGAGCCCCGTAAGTACGTGGGGACGGGGACGGCGACGGCAGTTTGGAGAAACTGGACTTCATCGCTGCGCTCCCTGCCACGCGGCACCGTCGAGGCGTGGGGTGGGGGTATCTCCCTTTCCACGTAGGGCTCCCAGCGATGCTCGTTGTCAGGCAGTGCCAGCTCTGGCAGGGACCCCACAGCCAGCCCAGGGACGCGCACACAAAACCTGCGTGCGTGCACCCTGCTTGCGTGGGCTGCAGCGTGGCCCAGGAGTGTACTTTGGACTGAACTCTGTTTTTTCAGCGCAGGCTAACGCGAGAACGCGGGCGAGCCTATCCCAGCACCCCACCTGCCCTGCTACCCTCTCCTTCCCAAAATGCAGCATTGTGCAGGCAGGGAGAGGCAGCACCAACCCTCCACCCTTTGCTGCTGGATAGTGGCAGGAGAGAAGAGGTCAGCCCTTCCTTCTCAAGACCCTAAAGCAAGGGGGACAGCAAGCAAGGGACCCCGGCAGAGTGGGTTCCCACAGCTCCTGTGCAGCCCCTGTGACAGGCAGATTTCGGGGATCTCTACCTGCTGCCACGTGGCCTGTGGAGCCTTGGCAGCAACAGCCCCCAGAGCTGCTGCCTGTGCAACATGGAGACGCTGCCGAGCCAGACCTTGCTGGCAGCCAGGTGCCCCTGGGGGGCTGAGGGGACCAGACGACTCTCCAGGAGGGGGTGTGCACGCAGGGCTCCCTTGATTTCCCCACCTTGTGCCTCTGGGCTGCAGAAGCAGACAGGGCTCTGCCTACATTTTGCAGGATCTTTTGCCTTTTCAAATCCTGGCTCGCTCACTGGTGTGGTTAAATGCAGGGGCTGACAAGTCCAGGCAGCCTAGGCACGTGGAAAACTGCCAACAGCGCTGCAGGGATGAGTGGGACCCATACCTGCACCCCCTCAGCAGAGCAGCCCCCCCCAAACCCCACTGTACCCGCTGTTCCCCTCCTGCAGCCCAGAGCATCGTCTTCAAGGGTGCCGGGAGACGGGATGGGAGGCTTCCCACCCTGACCTCCTCTATGCCAGCCCCATTTGGTACAGGGAAACCTGCATGACGCTGAGGACACCTCAAGCACCTCCACAGCACATCAGGGGCTCATTCAAAGCAAGGAGTGAGCGAAGGGCGCTGGCAAAGCGAGAGTGGATTTTATACCTGCAGAACTACAGAAGAGCAGCTGGAAGGGCCACAGGAGGTGACCAAGATCTCCCCTGCCCCAGGCGGGCAGCATGGACCTGTGGCCCTGCGTGTAGCATGGGCGACCCTCAGGCTGGCACTTTCAGCGTGTAGCATGAGGACTTTGGGGATCTGTGGACTCCCTTGAAGGCCACGGAAAGTAACTCTGAAAAGCAAGCCTAGAATTGGTGGCCTTACGTGCAGGAATTAGGACTCGCATGTCCACGTGGATAATGTTTAGGGATTTGCATCTTGAAAAAGGCTGACAAGTCCTGCCACAGACCCAAGCAAAGCAGAGAAGGAGAATCCCTGCTGAGACCTTATTGTTTTAAATAAAGGCTGCACATATCCCCAGGACATTTTTATAGTTTTTGTAATTAGATTACCTAATTAAATCAGTTCGCGTGTCTCCTGGAATCTGACCAGGTCAAAACACATTGCCCACCTGTGGCATCCTGTGCTGAGGCACAGTGGTCAAAAGATATGGAAAAGCAAAATCTTTTGCCAAAATTATATATTTTTTTTTTTTTGAATCTGTATTCAGCACCAGAAGTGGGGTAGTGGTGGGGATTTGTAAGCAGCAGACGCCTGATGCATGGGGCCGCAGTGCTTTTGCCCCAGGGATCCTGACAGACATCACGCATGGCAGCAGCACTGCACGCTGCCACTGTGAGTCTGACTGCTGCTGGAAAACTCATGGTGCAATGACAGTCTTAAGCTCTGGCAAGCCAACACTTGTAATGACACCCTGTTTTTCCCTGACCTTTTCATGTGAAAGTCAGCGTCCCTTTCTAAACGAATTCCCCTGGTAGCTCTCATCCTACCAGTGCTGACTCCAGCCTGCAATGGGACATGTGATTTTCCCAGAAGTAACTGCTTTAAAAGCCTCTCTAGGAAAGCATAACCCATCCTCACGTGTGCTGCCTCTCCTTCAGCAAAGCCGCTAGTCCCGCTCCGGGCACTGTCTGCCTGAAGTCTCTAAATCTGTATCTTGAGACCTCATTTTAGTAAGTCAGTGGCAAGAGACCTTTTTGCTCATAACAAAGTGCCCAAGGAACAGCTTGATCCATATTCAACTCAGCCACTGAGGGTTTCTGCAGGCTCTTGTCCCTGTCCCTTGAGGGTGAGGAAGCCTCTAAAACTTATCCTTGGAAGCAAGTGAAGAGGAGGGAGAGGAGAAACTGCTGATGATCCCCACCAGCATGGGAGTCAGGGGCTGACAGACAGCAGCCAGAGGCAACCGTGCCCTTCCAGTGAAAGAGCACAGCTCACCCCAAGCCAGCGATTGATTTTATCCTGCGGAGTAATGAAAAGTTCCCTAAAGCACGCAGAGCCAGGAATGTGCCATGCTGGTGAGAGGCACTGAGAGCAAACCGCGAAGGGCGGAGATGGGAGAAATATCCTGTCCTCCCTGCTGCCACCCACCGCTGGGAGGCCCCGGCACCCTGGGGCTTGGGGCAGCAGCAATCCTGCCAGTGCTCCCTGATCCCTCTGTGCTGCCTCTCCCCAGCCTGAGACCAAACCACCTGCAAATACATCCTCTTGTGTGCCCCGAAGGCAAGCAGCGACCCAGTGGAGAGCCTGAACTGCTCCCAGGGATGCTGTGGCAAAACGGAGGAGAAGCCATATGAGAACCGTGCCACTCTCCCTTGCTGCCATTTGCATTTTCCAAGGGAATGGGCCATTTAACACCGTTTATTGGGGGTCATTTGGGCTTGCCCGGCCCCTTGGCTCTTCTCCCCTGTACCACCCCTTGCTGATGGTGTCACTCTCTGTTGCTCTCTCCAGTGGAGCCGGAGTTCAAGTATGTCGGGAACATGCATGGGAATGAGGTGCTGGGCCGTGAGCTTCTGCTGCAGCTCTCTGAGTTCCTGTGTGAGGAGTACCGCCGAGGCAATGAGCGGATCACCCGCCTCATCCATGACACACGCATCCACATCATGCCCTCCATGAATCCCGACGGGTACGAAGTGGCTGCCAAGCAGGTACCAGGCAGCGATCGCCTCCTCCAGCCGGGTAGGGGCAGAAAGCCCTTCAAATCCCTGCGGGATCCCCTTCACCATGCCCATGGGGAGGGGGCATCCTTCCTCTCCACACCCTGCCAAACCCAGCCCTCTCAACTGGCAGCATTGCTCCTCACGTTCTGTGCCAAGGGCTCACTCTGTGTCCCCTGCTCCAGGTGGCCCCTGCAGGTGATGAAGGAGGATTCCTACACCTGCTTTATCCTCCTCAGAAGTTATTTGTCTCAGGAGGGTCACTGCAAACCCCCTGCCCCAGGCTGGGGAAGTGGCAGCGGAATGCTACTGTGCTGAGCAGACAGGGACATGAGGTATGGGGCAGGAGGGAGTCCTCTAGTGCCCCCACAAAACCTCACCTGTTCCATCCTACTGCTAGAACTCAGAGAAATATTTTATTCATAGAATCATAGAATGGTTTGGGTTGGAAGGGACTTTAAAGAACATCTAGTTCTATCCCCCCCGCCATGGGCAGGGACAGCTTCCACTAGACCAGGTTGCTCAAAGTCTCATCCAGCCTGGCCTTGAACGCTTCCAGGGATGGGGCATCCATAACTTCTCTGGGCAACCTGTTCCAGTGCCTCACCACCCTCACAGTGAAGAATTTCTTCCTTAGATCTAGCCTAAATCTACCCTCTTTCAGTTGAAAGCCATTGCTCCTTGTCCTATCACTCCACGCCCTTGTAAAAAGTCCCTTTCCAGTTTTCCTGTAGGCCCCCTTCAGATACTGGAAGGCTGCTATAAGCTCTCCCTGAAGCCTTCTCTTCTTCAGGCTGAACAACCCCAACTCTCTCAGCCTGTCTTTATAGAAGAGGTGCTCCAGCCCTCAGATCATCTTCATGGCCTTCCTCTGCACTCTCTCCAACAGGTCCATGTCCTTCTTATGTTGAGGGCCACAGAGCTGAACATAGTACTCCAGGTGGGGTATGATGAGAACAGACTAGAGGGGCAGAATCACCTCCCTGGACCTGCTGGCTGCACTTCTTTGGATGCAGCTCAGGATACGATTGGCTTTCTGGGCTGCAAGCATGCATTGCCAGCTCATGTTGAGCTTCTCATCAACCAATGCTCCCAAGTCTTCCTCAGGGCTGCTCTCATTCTGTTCTGGGCCTAGCCTGTATTTGTTTGAGATTGCCCCGAGCCATGAGCAAGACCTTGCACTTGGCCTTGTTGAACTTCATGAAGTTCACAAAGGCCCACCTCTCAAGCCTGTCAAGGTCCCTTTGAATGGCATCCCTTCTCTCCAGCATGTTGACCACACCACACAGCTTGGTGTCGTCAGCAAACTTGCTGAGGATGCTCTCAATCCCACTGTCCCTGTCGCTGACAAAGATGTTAAACAGCACCAGTCTCAATACCAGCCCCTGACGAACGCCACTCATCACTGTTGTCCACTTGGACATCGAGCTGTTGACCACGACTCTTTTGAGTACGAACGTCCAGCCAATTCTTTATCCACCAAGTGGTCTATCCATCAAATCCATGTCTCTCCAATTTAGAGACAAGACTGTCATACGGGACAGTGTCAAATGCTTTGCACAAGTCCAGGTACATGACATCCATGGCTCTTCTCTTATCTACCAATCCTGTAACCCCATCATAAAAGACCACCAAATTTGTCAGGCACGATTTGCCCTTAGTGAAGCCTTGTTGACTGTTACCAGCCACCTCTTTATTTTCCGTGTGCATTAGTGTAGTTTTCATGAGCATCCACTCCATGATCTTGCTGGGCACAGAGGTGAGACTGACTGGCCTGTAGTTCCCTGGGTCTTCCTTTTTTCCCTTTTTAAAAATGGAGGCTATGTTTCCCCTTTTCCCATCAGTGGGAACTTCATCGGACTGCCACGACTTCTCAAATACGGTGAGTAGTGGCTTAGCAGCTTCATCTGTCTGTTCCCTCAGAACCTGCGGATGCATCTCATCTGGTCCCATGGACTTGTGCACCTTCAGGTTCCTTAGATGGTCTCAAACCTGATCTTCTCCTACAGTGGGCAGTTCTTCATTCTCCCAGTCCCTGCCTTTGCCTTCTGTGACTTGGGCAGAGCGACTAGAGCTCTTGCCAGTGAAGACTGAGGCGAAAAAGTCACTGAGTACCTCAGCCTTCTCCTGGGTAACCATATCTCCCACTTCCTTCCAGCGGAGGTCCACATTTTCCCTAGTCCTCCTTTTACCACTGATGTACCTATAGAAGTTTTTCTTGTTGCCCTTGACATCCCTGGCCAGATTTAACTCTATCAGGGCTTTAGCTTTCCTAACCTGATCCCTGGCTGCTCGGACAATTTCTCTGTATTCCTCCCAGGCTGCCTGTCCTTATTTCCACCCTCTGTAGGCTTCCTTTTTGTGTTTTTGTGTGTTCATGGCTCTTTTGATTGAGGCAAATTATTTATTTGGCTCCTTCCTTGCTCTGTAACCCTGGAAAATGGAGATATTGTTATTGACTTTCCCTGTCAGTACCAATACTCTTTATTCTCCTGCCAGCAATAACACGCTTGTTGCGACTCAAAGGCACCAAATTGCCATTAGGATGGCCGGTCCCTGCTGCTCTGACACCCAGCCTGCCACTGCCCACCCTGTACTCACCCCCGTGATGCACCTTTGCCCTGCAGGGCCCAGACAGCAACGGGTACTTGACGGGGAGGAACAACGCCAATGGAGTGGACTTGAACCGCAACTTCCCCGACCTCAACACGTTCATGTACTACAGTGGGGAAATCAGTGGGCCAAACCACCACATCCCACTGCCTGACAACTGGAAAAGCCAGGTACTGGTCTGGGATGCTGTGAGGGCTACAGCATCCTCTTACAGTGGCCCAGCACCCAAGAAAATATACTGTCCTTTGAGTTGCGTGGTGCTTGTCTCCTTCCCTGTGCCTCCTGCATGCAGAGAAACGATGTAATCCTGCCCTGCATCACACTCGCATCTGCGCCTGGAGAGGCCGGCATCACGGCCAGCTTGGGGAGGAGGTCACAATGCGTAGGGCAGAGGAGGTGGCACATGCTGGCTAACGCCTGTGCCTTGGCTTTTGGGGCTGTGCTGGGAGAGCTGTAGCACGGGGTGCACCGGAGGAGCCAGCTCTGCACACCAGGGTGGGCGGTGGACAATGGAGGAAGTTGCAAAGAGCTGAAGCAGGGACATTGCGGGCCAAGGTCTGACGTGACCCATCATGCTGCAGCCCAGCATGGAGCAGCAACTGGCCCGGAGTTGGCTGAGCTCTTCTGCCTGTCCCTGGCCCTCTTCTCCTCACAGGTGGAGCCAGAGACGTTGGCTGTGATCCAGTGGATCAGCAGCTACAACTTCGTGCTCTCAGCCAATCTGCATGGTGGAGCGGTGGTGGCAAACTACCCCTATGACAAGTCTCAGGACCAGCGGTTCAGGAGCCACCGGCGCACGGTCAACACGCCGACGCCTGATGACAAGTTGTTTCAGAAGGTGAGCACGGCCCCAGCAGGCAAGGGCATTCCCGCAGCCCTGGCAGGGTGCAACGTGTGAGAGCTGGCTAGGAGTCTCTGGGTCGCTGCCTCATGGAGGAGCTGAGCCAAGAAACGTGTTGGAAATAACCATTAGCAGACTACAGCATTTCTGCCAGCCACCCACTTGTGAGCCACATCAGGGCAGTCCCACCATAAGCTGATCCCGCTGCACAGTCAGGCCAGTCTTCACCCTTGGAAGCTCCTTCCTTGTCCATGCCATACTTGGGTTCCCCGTAACCCCAGTACCACCAGTGTCTTCAGTACCACCCTGCTCTTCCAGTGCTGGAGCCTGCCCCCAGCTTTGCTTTGCCATCGTAGTATGTATATGGGTTTTTTTCTTAGAGAGGTGGCAGAGTCTGGCTTGGGGTCTGCTGAGAGCAGGGTAAGGGAGGTGGGTGCCCATCAGGGGCTTGCAGATGGCAAAGAGTGAGGAATACAATGAAAAGGGCACCAGAAGCATAGGCAGACATTGGGGAATGTATCAGTATGTGCTGCTGATCCTGCTAGCGCTAGCTGAAGCCTGTGGTTTTTCCCCATTGTTAAAACATCCCAGAAAACAGAGCCTTCAGTCACTGGTTCCATTAGGAAATACTCAGCACAAGAAAACACAAGTCTGCGTTAGAACAGTTAATGAGAAAAATAAGTCTGAGCTGGAGTTCAGCCTTCTCTGGAAGACAAGGCTGGCTGTGCAGGGGCTTGCCAGGACCTGCTGGGATCAGGGCTGCACTCGGACCCAGATGCAGCAAGGCTGCAGTCTGGGGCGTAGGCTAATGATACCCACGTAGCCTCAGAAGTCAGAAATGCAGTGAAGTAACTGTTTTCATGGTGAAAGAACAAGATTACACCAGCATCTGAACCGTAATGCAAGAGTATAGGGCTTGCGTTAGAAAATGCAAACAACAGCCTCTATTAAACTGGGTCTTACACAAAGGACAGGCTTTGGATGCAGCATCCCAATTTCAGCCCTGCCTTCACATCTAAAAATTAGCAGTAATCTTAATAAGGGCAATAAACAGATGGTTGCCAGAACCAGAAGTTGCCCGAACTCTTTCCTAATACAAATTCCCCTGATATAGATGATATTTGCATCAGGACTGACTCTGGTTAGTTTTCTTCGTGTATCTGCTCCCCCATTAGTGCCATTTGCGGTGTGTGGGCCAGCACCGATGGGGCTGGATGCCCCTGCGTGGGCCCACTGCCCTCCACTCCCCCTCGTCTCCGCAGGAGCAGGACAGGAGCTGCCTGTGCCATCAGCAAGCCTCCAGCTTGCCAGATTTCTTCTCTTCCTCCTCCGCCTTCATCTGCCTACGTTTTGTAGAGGTCCTGGCCACCTCATGTTGTATTTCACGGCAGTAAAATGCAGGAGCTGTCTCCTATCTGCCTTCCCTCCCACGCTGCCCAGTGAAGCCTGTGCAAGAGGGGGAATGTTTTGCCCAGAGCCAGGCAGGGTCCCCAGCCCTGCAGTGCTGGAGCGGGAACTGATGGCTGCTCTCCCTTCAGCTGGCAAAAACCTACTCATATGCCCATGGATGGATGCACCGTGGCTGGAACTGCGGGGACTACTTTGCCGATGGCATCACGAATGGGGCATCCTGGTACTCGCTCAGCAAAGGTAAGGGCTGGGCAGGTGAGCACCACCTGCAGCAAGGTGTTGAGCTGAAGAGAGGTGAAAGGGATAGACAAGAAACCTCAGGACAGGATGGGTTGGGGAAGGGCTATGGCGATAGCACTGTGCCTATTACTAGACAGCATTCTCAGATCGAGAAATGAGGACTGGAAGTGGTTTGGGAAAGAGCCAGAGAAATAGCTGAGATCTGCAGAGACCTGCTGTGTGCTGCTGGATGAAGCAAGCATTAATCTGTTAGTGTACTTGAAAATGCTACAGTGTAACTCCATCAAGATCCAAAACTGTGACCAAAAGGAAGATGTTTCTCATAGCTGCTGCGTCCTGAAAAATCTGATTAAAAAAGGCATAATGAAGAAACTGAAAATTAGCAAATTAGGCTAGAAAAAAGAATTGAAGAGCAACTGGAAAGGGATGTACAGCCCTGCAGTACCAAACCTTCCTAAGCTACTGAAGACAGAGTGATGAACAATCTGGCAGAGGGAAGGAGTCAGGCAGCCACGAGGGGAGGGGGCTGCACCAGGGGAGAAGGTTCTAGTTGTGCTGTCATGGAGGGAGGATGCTGCATCTGCAGAGCAAAGAGGGAGAGCAAGACAGTTCCAGCAGAAGATAGACATGAGCCAGGATGCCTGAGACATAGGAGCGGGAAGGGAAGGGGGCTTTACTTTCCCCTGGCCACGGGCTCTTCTTCTCTTCCAGGCATGCAGGACTTCAATTACCTCTACACCAACTGCTTTGAAATCACCCTGGAGCTAAGCTGCAATAAGTTCCCCCCTGAGGAGGACCTGGAGCGGCAGTGGATGGCCAATCGAGAGGCCCTTGTTGCTTTCATTGAAGAGGTAAGGGGACAGTCCTGAGACCTACACCCTTCTCCTGTAGACGTCCATGGGCCCCAATGGCAGGGGACCAGTAGGCACTAGGAGTGGAAGGGAGGTGGTCATGGAGCTCGCTGGGTGCTGTAGTTGGTGGCCTTTAGTGACACTGTTGTGTCCTAGACTGGCTCTGCTGGGGACAGCCAGGAGAGCCAAGGGTAAGGGGAAAGGTGGGGTTGTCCCCAGAGCTCTGCCCTTCTCCAGTGCTTGGCAATACCCTCTTGAGCAAAGGAGAGGCCTTGACCCAGCAGCCTGTCTCCATCCCTACAGGTTCACCAGGGCATCAAAGGGATGGTGTCAGACGAGAACAACAACGGCATTGCAGGAGCAGTGATTTCTGTGCAGGGAATCAGCCATGACATCACCTCTGGTGGGTTGTCGGTCCCCTTGCATGCTGTCTCTTTTGGATACATCCTCTCAGAGGCTATCTGGGTATGTGGGAGGAGGTTAGCAGGTGAGGCTATATGTGCGGCCAGCATGGTTTGCTTCTGAAAAACATTAGCTGTGAGAAATGTGCCTGTGCATGCTGGACCAAGGAGAGTTTAGGAAAGCTTAGGAAAGAAAGAGGTGGGAACTGCAATGCAAACCTTATTGTAAAAGACTTCAGAAAGTCAGCTGCTATTTCATCTGAGAGAGAGGAGAAAATACATGTATATATAACCAAAGAGAAGACTGATGGCAAAGGACACGGTGGCAGAACAAGATGAAAGACTGAAAGTTCAAGCCAGACAAATTTAGACTGAGAATGAAGTGCCACTTTAGTTTATCCAAGTTGTGGTGGTTTCTCCTTTGCCGGCCAATTTTAACCTCCTTTTCATAAACACCCTTCTCCAACTGGACCAAACATTACAGACTCGCTGGAGAAAATAGCCAAAATTCCAGCTCTCCAGAATTTAGACTATGAAATCATCAAAACTCCTTCTGGCCATAGGTCTGTGACTCAGTAAGACTCTAATATTTGGCACTTATTACACCAACCTGCATAGGGAAGGGGAGTGTGCGAGAGAGCCCAGAATCACAGAGGCACTGGCTGCTAGGGCCCTCTGGGGTCTCCTGTCCAGCCTCCTGCCTGGAGCAAGATTGTCCCCAGCATTGGCTCTGATCAGCCATTGCTCCCTCCAGCCAATTCTCACTGACCTGCAAGGATGAAGATTTCACAGCCACTCTGTGCCAGGCCTGCGCCACCTTCACAATGAAGCTCCCTGATCTACCCTGAAGCTCCCAAGCTGCCATCTCAAGTGGCTGCTGCCCCTCGTATCACCTAGCACTGCTGAGATGAGTTTGGCTCCATGACCTTTGTAGCTGCCCTTCAAGTAGCTACCGGCTGTGAGCAGCTCCCCCTCTGTCTCCTCCCAGCCTGGCTGAGCCTGTCTGGCTCCCCCAGCTCTCGTCGTGGGGCCTGAGCTCTCCCTGTGGGTCAGAAGCTCTGGTTCCCCCACATGTCTCTTGACCTGGCAGCACCAAAACTGGACACTGTGTCCAAGTGCAGCTCGCCTGGGACTGAACAGAGGGAGAAAATTATTGCCTCTGACCTGCCAGCCACCTTCCCTGGTTTCTCTTGGAAGCCCCTGACTCACATGTGTCTTACTCGTACCAATTAGCCCCACCTAAGCCAAAAATGACACAGGTTGCCTGTAATGATTGCTCCAATTTGCAACACCCATCCAGTTCCATAGACGGGCGTGTACTCAAATTGTCTAAGTAATCCAAAAGGTGCTGCTGCCTCACTCTTGGCAGCCCCCTGTCCCTCACCACATCAGTACACAGTCCATCAAAGTGCTCCTGGGGCTTCCTTATGCAGGGAGAATCAGGCAGGAGAACAGCTGAGCTGATGAGCGATTAAAACCCTGCTGATAACCTAAACGTGGCAAAACTGTATATGACAGGAATTAAAGATAGCATTATGCATAAGGAGCCAAACTGGAGCCATGAATGCCTTGTCTGACCGGCGAATGCTCAGATTTGCAGCCTCCCTGTTCTGAGAACAGGAACAGCCAATGCTGCTGTACCATCCCCTTTCGTCTGGCATTTAGTTGCAGACTGACCTCTACTCTGGGGCACTAATGAGACATCGTTTGCAGTTTCCTGATGTGAATCCAGCCTCATAGTAGTCAGCAGATTTGGAAGGAAGGCAAAAAATTGCCGAGGTTTTGAAAGCTACACATTCTTGAGGAAGTATGCTCAGCAAGACCCCCTGGAATATCTTTTGCTCAGCTCCCTGTGCATCCTGAGTGCTTTTTCTTCCCATCTTGTGTTTCAGGTGATATGGGGGATTATTTCCGACTGCTGCTGCCTGGTACTTACACTGTCACAGCCTCTGCAGAGGGGTACCAGCCCCAGACGGTGACAACAACAGTGGGCCCAGCTGCACCTTCATTGGTGAGTCAGGCTGTGTAGTCAAAAGAGTGTCTCAAAATGTCTTCGCCCCAGGGAGAAAGAAACGCAGCAGGGGATGTCTAGTGAGCAGTAGAGAAAGGAGATGGGATGTAGAGCATTGCCAGTGGCTACAGGCTGTCAGGAATCCCCGCAGCTCACAGAGAGAGACAGGGCAATGCCATGTGCCTCTCCATTCCTTACTGAGGGCTCACAGCTGCACTGGACTGCCATTCCAGCTCCTGTGTCCCTCTGCCTCTTGGCCGTGGGGAAAGCCCTAGGCTGGCTGGGGCTGCTGCTCTCTAGCTCTCCCTCCATCCGCCCCACTCGCCAGGATGTGATGTGGAGGCAGCATCTGTTCCCTGAGGCTCCGTTATCCCCCTGACTCTGTGGACTTCAGTGCTTTGCTATTATCCACATCCTGCCTGGGACTAAACATGTTACCAGACTCGTGGCAAGAGGCTGAAGTCTGCCTGTCTTTCTGCGGAGAGCACCCAAGACAGATGGGAACTGGGTGCCAACAAAGAACACCCAAGCACCTTTGGAAGATGAAGTGTTCTTGACACCAGCGTGGCCCCTATAGCACCATTCTGAGGGCAGGCTGGATGACTAGAAATTGGTTATAAAAGCAGCAGGTGGTGATCCCTGCCCCTGCTGTTGCCTTGTGAACATGGTGGGACTGCAGATGCAGCCTCTTCTAAGGACCAGAAAGAACCCTCTGGCTGTGGCATCCTGGCACATCATTTGCTTCACTGCATGTATGCTGGTCAGGCTCTGCCGTAAATACACTGCGGTGGTTCTCCCACCCTCTGTCTCTTCATTCCACCCTACTCAGCCTCTGAAGTTCTTCCAGAGCTGCCCTTTTCTCAGGATCAGAAACCTTCTAATTTTCATCCTAAATTTATTTATGGGCAGTTTATCCCTATTTGTTCTCATGCCAATGTTGTGCTTTAAATAGCCCCTCTTCTTCCCTGGTGTTTATTCTCTGATGTATTTATAGAGAGCAGTCAAGCCCAGTCCTAGCCTTTGTTTTGCTAGGTTAAGCACCCAGCTCTTTGACTTTCCTTTTTAAAATAGGTTTTCCTTTTACCATGTTACTCTAGAAGACTGATTTGTTCCCTGATGGTCTGATTTTTGCAAATTTCCCCTCACAGCAGCTCTCCTGTCCCCATTTCTCTCTGCCCCTGCAGCACCTCCCGTACCCACTGTTCACCCCATTCCTCCTCCAGGAAGCCCACACAGCCCTAGTCCAGATTCACCTTTCTGTATGGCCTCCCCATTCTCTGTTTGCCTGATGATGTGCCCTGCACGTTCCTTGTCCCCTTCTCCCTCTTGTACCTGCTTGCATGGCTGTAGTGGATGGAGGTTTCTTTCCTGGATTTTTTTTGCCTGGATTGACTGGAAGCACTATTTGCTGAAAGACTGATTAAGCAGGATTCAACTAACGAGATGCAATTGAAAAGACTGTCTGTCTTAAATCATCCTGTGTATTAAATATTCACAGAGATGGCAAAGCAATGCTATTCGCTCTGGTGAGAAAAGATGAAGAAAGAGCATAGCTCAATCTCTTGCCTTTTCACAGCTCATCTTCCAAACCATCCTAGGACATTGCATTGCCTCAGGAGCAACTCTCTGCGTAAGAAATGTAGCTGATTGTCAGTACATTTTCCATAAGAAAAAAAAAATATTTCCAGCTGATTCAAGCACTCGGTTCCCATTGTATCGTAACACATATTGCTTGTCTTGGCCCAAGAGTGAGCTTCGAAGGCTAGCAGCGGGGGCAGGTCCTGCAGACCCCTGAGCCAGCAGAGCATACACACGCTGTTACATGGTTATTTTTGTTCTTTCTCCAGGTGCATTTCCAGCTCAAACAAGATGTGGTGAGGAAGCCGCCAGAGCGTAAAGCCTCAGGCACACGAACCAACAACAAAGCCCTTCAGAAGAAGGTAGTGCCAAGAGCCACCCGCCGGGGGAACCAAAGATGAGAACAGCTCACTTGGCTGAGAGGGGGGGAAGCCATTTATACGAGGCCTGGCTGATGACTCCAGCCAGTGAACTTTCCAACAGTCCAGCATGAAACTAGCCCAAATTATTATGTTATTAAATGAGGAAGTATTTAATCCCTGAGCAAATCGTGAAGTCATTCACAACAAAATGTGCCTGGGCTGCGGTTCCCCAGGCAGCATGTCTGCAGCTGCTGAGCTCTTCTGCTCTCGCTCCATCTAGGAGAGCTCTGCGCCCTTTACTCCTGGATTCAGTTGCCACAGCCCACATGGGATGCCCAGACGCTGGTGCATACCAGGGAGAATGAATCCAGGCCCTGGTCTTTGACTGCTGCGCTCACAAGCTGGGTGCGTGAATCCTGGCAGTAGTCCTCTGGGTGCGAGTGCCATGCTTCTCCCTCGGGTAAGGATAGTTGCTGCCTCTGAGTAAAACCAAAACACAGAGCTCTTCTAGCTGCTAAAAAGAAGAGCTAACTCTGTCCCAGCTAAAGCCAGGACAAGACCCTGAAGCTAGGCACAGGTCAGTTTTAAAGCAGTCAGTGATGTGACCAGCTCTGAACACAGTTTGTCCCACGCATAGCACAGCTATCACTGGTTGGCAACACCACAAGCAGAAACGCAGCCCTGGGAGGAGGTGGTCCAAGGTCGTCATCTGGCTAGTGACATCACATTTATCTTGATGTGCAGATGGGACTTTCTGGTAGCTGGCTTGGATTATTTGTGGTCAGACAGGCTGAAGCGATACACGCTGGCAAAAGCAAAGGATTATCCTGTCTCCTTATGTCTTCAGATCCAAACCAGATGGCTCACTGAAGGGTCTGCTCTAGCCAACATAAACTATTAGTCTGAGCACAGGAGCAATTAGGTGAGGTCTGACAACTAGTGATGAGTAGGAGTGCAAGACAGGTGATTCGATATTCCTTCAAGACAAATTCCCTGAACCTTAGTACTGTCAACATGCAACAGGGAAGCATGGATGCTTGATGCCAGCAGCGTGCTGTGCAGGTACAGCATGAGCCATGTGAATTGTATTTGCATTAGGGAAGACATGATTCATAGTTCAATGAGGTGGGGTACTACAGGCTGGACCTTATGCTTAAACTGACTGGGCAGGTTTGGAGAGAAAGCAAGAGTAGAAACAAAACTGGTTATTTCCATGGTAAAAATACCTTAAGCCAGCAAAACCTTTCTAGCATTCTTCATAGAAAATAAGTAGCTCCAGAGGGATAAACAGTCCCACCCATGTGCTCCAGCACATGGTGGGGCTGGTTATCCCAATTGCCCCCATAGAGCCCTCCATTGCACTGACTCCCTCCATGTCTCAAGCCTGTCCAGAAAGCGTCCCCCAGACATTCCCTTGCTCCTCCTCTTTTGCAAACATCTCTTCATCTCTTGTGAGCAGTCTACCGCCCTACTGCATAGGCGATATTCGGCACTTCATCCCTCACCATCCCCTCCTCTGTATCTGCTACAAGATGCTAGTGGCATTCTGAGCCCTAGCAGCACACACACACTCTTGTAGCTCTGCTCGTGAACAGAAGCTGTTTCTCTTTCATGCCTGTTCTTGGAAAAGCAGAGCAAACTGTCCCTCAGAGGATATCTATTCAGACTATTGCAAAAAAGTGCAGAAATGGTAGTGCACTTAACTGTGGCTGTGGGTGATTTCAGTCTGCAGAGGCCAGTGTGGGCTGGAGACACTGGCCAGTTCCACATTCACAACAAAAGCTGAATTCAGATTCTCTCAATTTTTTGTCTTTTGGTGGTAGAAGGAAAATGGACAGTGAGGCTGACACGTTCAAACTCCTGTGCGGTTTAACACCTCTTCCCCCAGCCAAGCCCAGCAGCATCACCCCAGATGCTGGACCCTCCTGTAAGAAGCCGCCTGTCAGTACACATCCATCAAAAAGATTTCCTGGTGGACGTGCAAGCAGCGTGAGGGAAGCCACCCTACGTCCCACGGCTTGACCCCGTGCAGCATGCAGATGGGTCTGCTGCCACCACACGTCTGATCCATGTGTGGGAAGATACTGCTGCCCTCAACTGCAGCACCAGCTCAGCCAGCTGAGCTAACCGCTCACCTCTGAGGATGTGCATGAAGCTGAGAACGAGGAAAGGGCTCCCAGGGAGCAGCCTTCAGATGGCTAATTCAGCCGGGTGGTCCCTGGACAGGGTGATGCTGAGCCCGCACAGAGCTGCCGATGCCACCCGCTTCCCAGCAGTGTCACGGGTCGCCGGGCTGAGCCTGCGGGCTGCAGGGTGCTCTCATGTTGCCCTCTTGTGGTCCTAGAAAATGCAAGACTCTCTCAATTCCCATTGTTTTCAGGGCAGAGTAAGAGAAGGGGTATTTCTTCTCTGTTTGAAACAGGACGAGCAGTCACTTGCCCTCACCGGCTGCTGTGGGGTCAGCAGAGCAGCAGTAAAGTTAAGAGTCTTGGTGGCAAGCTTTTTCCCATACTGGAGGACTCTGTCTCTGGGCTGGGATTTGTCCAGCTCATTCTCCTCCCAGCTCTGAATATTTTTGCGTTGAACAGTTTGGTAAAGCTCCACTTGGCCATGGCTGAGCTCTCCACGTGAAAACTTGGTTACAAAATGTTTCCGAGGCAGCACTCTCTTAAGCATGCCTCTCAAAGGCTCGCCATGAACTTAGCCCCCAGTGTTGCAAGAAGCGTGGGCTAAAAACAGCACTAAACCTTTGGACATATATCTGCAGTGCAATGGTTTTGCGTTCTTTTGAGGCTCCAGTCAAGGCAAAAGCAGTTGACAGGTTTGTGTGACAAGAAACAGTGAACAGTCAATCCTTCTCATCCTCTCTGGGCCACTCAAGATTTTGTAGACCTCTTGCCCCGCCCTATGTCCTTCTTCCAAGCTGAAAAGTCCCAGGCTACACAGTTGTTCACTGTACAGTCTGTTCCCATGCCTCTGAGCATCCTCATTGCCTGCCTCTGAAACTTCTTCCATTCTCATTTACCCATGATGAGATGAGATGAGATGAGGGAACCAGAATTGTATGCAGACACTGGAGAAACATGTAAACAAAGTGAAGCCAGGCCCAGAAAAATGAGCCATAACTCGTAGAAGCAAGACCGTGGAGATCTTGTGATGAGCAGGAACCCCACGGAGGAAGGTGGACGGGACTCTGTGCATGTGATGCATGCTGGTTTCTGTGGCTGGCACAAAGGAGGCAGAAAAAGGGAAAATACAAATAGCTGAACTCAAAGAAAGAGTGAGGCAGCTTTGCTGGAGATGTCAGCAGAAGTGGATTGGTCATGGCAGTGACCTGAATGGCTGTGAGAGGGATTGGGATGATGCAAAGAGCTCAAAAACTGTCTCAACAGACAAGAACAGCAGAACTTTGGGGCTCAGAGGACAACATCTAAAGCTTTGCGGCAGGGGCTGGTGTCCATTCTTCAGCTCCAGCAAACTGTATACAAGCAATTGTACCTGCAAGGAAGAGAGGACCCAGCTCCCTGTGCAGCTTCAGGACCTCCGCTAACGGCATCGCGCCGTGCCAGCAGCGTGGGTCCCTGCTGCAGGAGAGCGAGCAAGGAGTCAGCGCCCAGCCTGTGCACGTACTACCGCGACTCCAACAGTGGCGTGTGTGATGCGTTCCGCACACCCCGCTCATGGCTGGTGGCATGCCAAGCTGGGATCTGGGTGGTTGCTATGGAGAAGTGTAGCTAAATGCACAAACAAGTGCCAAACGGCGATAACTGCTGTGGGGGCTGAGAGACTTGGGACTTTATAGCATATTTCTGAGGGATGGTATCCCTTGGGGCATAGAGGCTTTTTTTGGCCTGCCAGGAAAACCAGTGTGGGACAAGGTGTACTTGGTGTGCCTGACCCCTATGTGATGCACAGACTGGCCCTCCCTGTCACATTCTTTATTATTATTTGGGGTTTTCTCCATCTCGATGCTCTGGTGTGATCTCACAGCACATCTAAGCAGCCGAAGCCAGTTCCTAGTAGCAGAACTGAGACTGCACCAGATGGACAGTGTAAACCCACTCGTCAGCTGCTGCCAAAGCTGCTGCCCATGAGGCAGCAAGAGACTCCCAGGAGAAGGCAACAGCGGGGAAGGGGAGCCCCAGCACTGCGTGTGTCTGCAAGGCGGCAGAGCTTTGTAGGGAAAAAGTCAAAAAGGGTTTGCAGAGGCTCCATGCCGGGCTCCTGGACGCTCTGCCAGCGCCCTAGCACGGGTGCGTGGCATGCAGGTGTGGTACCCGGCCTGGCGGCCACGGGGGTGGCTGTGCCCCACATCCCCACGCCTGTCACCCCACACTGGGCAGCGCGTCCCAAGTCCAAGCCCGGGTGTCCCCGTGGGTCGCCGCGGTGGGCCGCCTCGAAGTCTGTGACCGAGCGGTGCTGCCAAGGGGGATGTCTCCATGTCACTCGGGGGTCCCTGGGGTGCGGACCGGGCCCCGCGGAGCAGCTCCGGCGCGTCCCGCCGGCCCTGGCCGCCACCTCGCAGCTGCACCCCGCCAGGCCGCCAGGCCGGGCCGAGCGGAGGCAGCCGGACAGCGGGGCGGTCCGCGGGGCCGGGCGGGGCCCTGCGAGGCCGGGCGGGCGCTGGGGGCCGGGCCTGGCGGGGCTGGGCGGCCACAGGGGGCGGAGGCGGGAGCGGGACCCGCAGGGCAGGAGCGGCCGCGGCGCCCGGAGCGGCCTGGGAGAAGGTAGGGACTTGCTGGAGCGGCTGGAGGGAGCCGGGCGCTCCCTGCCCGCCGCCGCCTGGTCTAGCCGCTGCCCCGCCGGCCGCCAGCCCGCCTCCCCCCGCCCTGCGCGTCCCCGCGGCCAGCCGGCCTGCGCCTCCGCCGGGCCCCCGGTGCGGCCCGGCTCTGCCGCGGCCCCCGCTGCAGCCCGGCGCCTCCCGCCTTGTCCGGCGCCTCCTTCGCTCTCACCCCGCGCCGGCACCCGGTGCCCCGCGCCGCCCCGCCGAGGCCGAGGTCGAGGCCCTGCCAGCCCCGGGGGCTGTCCTGGGCCGCGCTGGCCGGCGCGGGAGTGGCAGGTGCCCCTGGCTCGGGTGGGTGCTGCCGGCTCGGGTGGGTGCTGTCCCCTCGTGCCCCCAGCCGGCTGCGGCAGCGTGTGGCCCCCCAGCCCCGCGCCGCCTGGCTGGGTGCTCGCTGTGCCCTGCCACCTCCATCCCACGGTGCCCACGCTGCCCTGGGAGCGCTTCGGGCACCTCAGTAGCGTGGAGCAGCTGTGGGTACAGCAGGAGCTGCCTGTCTATTCCCCACTTTGCGTCTGTTGGAATTTTAGTCTCTTAAACAGCGTCTGTGCAGCCAGTGATGACCCGGAGTGGTCACCCACCAGGCAGGCATGCGGCTGGTGGTAGCTGGCATTGCCTCGACAGCCTCTTGCAGGGGAGCAGCTGGGCCTGTAGAAACAGTGTGGGCATCCAGGGCCTGGAGCGGTCTGGCACTGAGAACCTGGAGTGGTGGTGTTGATGAAGGGTGACATGGGTGGTTGCACATGGCAGAAAAGCTCTGGGCTGCAGTGCTGTGTCTTTGCAGGGTGCTCCTCTGAGAGCATCTGCTCTTTTCGCGCTAGCCTGGGAAGAAAAATTCCTGAGAGTTCCCTCCTGTTCTCACTCTGGCAAATGCAAAACCCTCTGCATTGCTGCCAGCCTGACACTGTCGCCTTGTAGTTCAACAGAGATGAACTGGAGGTGCCTCCTCCAGTGGCCTCGCCAGGGGAATGAAGGCTCGTCTCACCCTCCACATCTGAGAGGCTGCTCCTGTACTGACCCTGAGCAGTGTCTCAGCTGCTCCCATCCTCATGTGTCTCCCATCCTTGACACAATTTGGCCCCTGAGTTCAAACATGCTGCTCTTCCTGGTGTTTGAATTGCTTCCCCCGCCTCCGTCCTTTCACATCTCGTTCTCCTTGATATAGCACCTAAGAAGCCTCTAGTTGTGTCATAAGCATTAACATCTGTTTTGAGGTTTGTCATGTTTCCATGACTTTCGGTTTCTTCTGAAAAGGCTTGCTCTCCCCTTGCCTCTGCCATTCTCTCCTTCGCTTCCATTACGATTCTCTTTTCCTCTGCAAAAGGCCTGAAAGAGTTTGTAGATACAGGATTCGCAGGTTTGCAGATGCTTTGCCAAATACAGGCTCTATACCACGCTACAAGACGGCACTGTCATCCCACTCATCCTGACTCACTGCTCGGGCTGCAAGTTGTGCTGAGCATTGTGTCTAAATGTCTCCTGCTCGTTTGCAAGGCCTTCCGTAGTTCGATAATGCCCACATCTCTGAGCTGGCCTCTTCTGTTCTGTTCTCGCAATCCTCTGCCCTGCCAAGGCCAAAGGTTTTAGTTCTCTCTCCAGCTGCTCTGCTTAGGATTAGCAGTGACATTAGAAACTGGTATGAACGTATAGTGACTTTAGAGAAGTGTTAACTTAGCAATGGGACGGGAGGAACTTAGCAGTGGAGGACAGGAAAGGAGTGACAGTCAAGAGCCCTGCAGAGCACTGGCGCTGCTAGCCGTCGTGGGAAGCGTGGCTGTGTGATGTCTCAGGGTTCAGTGTGCAGCTGAGGTGTTCCTCCAGTAGGTGACTGTTCAGATGGACTTTGTGACAGTGGTGATGTGAGCTTGGGTGGGACAGCCTGAGTTGTGCTAACTTTAGCTTACTCTACCTTAACTGATAATTTCCTCTTAACCTGTAGCAAAAGTATTTTTCTAATCATGTTCTAAGGATTGCTCAACCTCACTTCTGAGTGACTCAGCTTTTACTTTGTCTTATTTTTGGAACCTTTCTGTTAGGAACTAAAATCTATTGCTTCCTTCTCAGGAGCACCTAGGGACTCTGAAAGGAAGAGGTTCATATGGTGCCAGGTATGAGCAGAGTTCCTCCTGAGGTTTTAGGTTCTTTGGAGATAATGAGCAGTGCAGAACAGGGGTGAAGGCGGGCTAAGAACAGAGCTTCCACATCAAACTTGAGTAATTTCCAGATTTCTGGACTCCCTGCCCAGCAACCCAAGCATCATAATGGGCTTCTGTCCAAAAACTACCTTGAAAAATATCATTCAGGGTGCAAAGTCAAGTGCTCCAGTGTTGAGGAATGTTCTTGTAGCCCCAGTTCAACCTGTTTCGGATATGTACTCGGGGTGTAACGACTAATTTTGTGATTGTATACTACTTA
Organism: Tauraco erythrolophus; assembly: GCF_009769465.1. Classification (NCBI taxonomy): domain Eukaryota; kingdom Metazoa; phylum Chordata; class Aves; order Musophagiformes; family Musophagidae; genus Tauraco; species Tauraco erythrolophus. The sequence continues at coordinate 16,694,389 of NC_141473.1, read as the reverse complement.
CTCCTGGGAGCCTAGCCACGGGTACCGCACAGCAAAAGTGGTGCTGCTCTTGGAATTTTGTCTGTTCCTGATTGTAAGTTGTATTGTTTTAGCTTGCCTGCAAAAATGGCAAGAGAGACAACTGCGTATCTCGGGGTGAGAGAAGACAGGACTCAGTAATGGTGTCTGTAAGGTGCATGCAGCCACTCTATGGGGAATTTGGGAAGCTCTTGTCTCCTGAGCTGGTGTTCTGGCCTTTGCAGGCTTGGGTCCCCACTGCCAGAGACTAAATATCCATCACAGTCTCCTTGCTCACATGTTGTGGCAAGGTGTTCTGCTTTGCATTAAAAATTGATGCTGTGCTCGAGTTTCCAGATGACTTTCCTTTGCTCACTGCCTGACCCAGCACGAGCTCCTCTTCCTTCTTACCCAAGCTACGCTTAGCCCATGCAAATGCCACCAGCCTGTCCCCAGCCATATCATGCAACGGAGCAGGTGAGAATGCTGTGACAGCCAGGGCCAAGCTGGAGGGAAGAAGAAGGGGTTTGAATTACTTGTGTGGTACATGGCAGAGCTCCTGCGACAAATACCCAAACTGTCACACGTGTGCAATGGGAGGCCAAAGATTGCTCAAGCAGCCCTTGTCCTTGGCAGTCCTCGTTCTGGAGAGCTTGGCAAGCCAACCTAATTGTGCTCATTTTAATGATTTTTTTATATGTCAAGTCACAGATGAAGGAAAAAAAGCTATTTCTTTTAAAGTGAGGAGATTCCTTTTCCGCCTGGGAGTCATACGGGGTTAGGAGATGGAGTGCATGAGAGGAGATCTTCTGTTTCCCACTATATGAAACTCAGCAGGGGGGCTCTTTGGGGTCTACTGAGACAAGCAGCATGTCCTAACAAGAGGCTGCAGCAGTCAGCTTTTCCCTGGTGGGAGAAAGCTCCTCTCCTCCGCACCATTCGGCAGGTTTTTGCCCTGCTTGCTACCTCGTCTGTTCTCTGGGGTTTCTAGGGTCAGCTCTGCAGTTTGCTGGAGCTGCAGTCCTTGCATTGGCACTATTTCCAACTGGGGCCCAGGCAGCCTGGCTCAACAGGGTATTGTTTCTGCCACCCAGGAATGTGCAGCAGAGCAAGGACCTCCGGGAGCTTACAGAGCAGCATGCTTTGCTCCAAGCAGGGGGGAGTGACTGCCTGTGGCTGCGCAGCTCTGAAGCCTGGCATGAGCAATCAGGGCGTGCTGGTGTGCTGGCAATGTCATACCCTTGAAGTGGGGATGAGGACCATGCAGGCTGGGCAGATGCCACAGAGTAAGGAGGAGGAAAGGAGAGCTGTCCATATTTGAACACCACAGGGAGAAGCGGAGGAAAAGGGTAGGAATGTCTCAGCATGTAGTTAGTAAGCTTCTGTTCTTGACATGATGGCCTGAGAAGCCAAGCATCGCTCCTGGTTTCCTCTCACTGCATGTTAGGTTCCGATCCTGCAGCCTGGAGAGCAGCGAGAGCTGCGGCGGATCTCATCTTGTGCACTGAACAGGGCTGAGGGCATCGCTGTCTCGAGCTGTAATGCATGGAAGGAGGCATGAAAAGGCCTAGGTGAGATGCATGGCATTTTTCAATTTAAAAAAAAAAGATCACTGGCAGTATTTGTTTAGTATTTTTAATATTAATTTCTTTAAATCATTCTGCAACAAACTTGGCTTTTGTATGTTTCTGGGAATCTGACTCCTTCCTGGTCTGCTGCTCAGGCAGGCTCTAAGGTTTTTATAGAGATTGAGACATCTGCTGCACAAGAATCCACTTGTCCCTCTTGTGCAAACCAAGTATGCCTGTAGAAGCCCACACTGCATGTTTTGGTCTGTTTGGTGAAATGTTAATTTCTCAGTTATGGTGCTGTCATACTGACCATAGCCAGTTCTAACAGTGCTACTGCTTGAGTAAGAAGCTGAAAAGTATTTAGAGAGAAAGAAGTGGTTATAGCACCTGTTTAGTTTAGTTTTCTTGCTGCTAAACCTGTGGCATCGTCCATTACTGCTTTTTATCTCATGATCTGATCAGCACTTTGGGTATACCACTGGATTAACTGTCTTCAGACCCTTGGGGTCTCTCCTTTTAACTGGGGCTCATAATGCTTTTTGTAATCAGTCTAAGACGGTCTCTTCATGTTGCTGCCTTATGTCTTAAGTGCTTGAAATCCTTGCTTCAGCATCTTTCAGCAAAACCAGGGAAGACAGAGCTCCCATTTCTAAGGTACAGAAACTTATCAGAGACTCTTTGCTCACCCTTACCATCAAAAAGATGCAAATAGGGCATTTGTATCACCATCTTCAGTAGGTCTGCTTCCATCTAAGTGATGGCACTTTGAGCAAGTGCCTGACTATTATTTGTGGTGCTGGTGAGTCCATTATCTGAGAATTCTTACCCTCTCCAATTTCAGCTGCAAAAAGAGAGGAGGGATAGAAGTAGTTAGTTGAGTCAGTATGTAAATGCCTTCTCTTTGCTGCTGTGGCTTGATGCAGTCTGTGCTGAGGGTCTCAAAACAGTATTGTAACAGAGTTAATAGCTGTAATTTCATTCTAGTCTCTCCTTTCATCAGCCCACACTGGACCAGACACGCTCCAGAGCTAATGACGAAATGGGATAGGCAGTCTTCCATGGAGGTAATGTTAATGTGTGCTGAGCATGCATGCAGGCAGGCTGTGGAGTGTGATTAACACCCTGGGAATCCACTCTCTGCCTTGCTGCACAACGCTGTTGTGTCAGGCCCGGAGTTTGGCACCAGGCGGGCTGCAGCCGGGCGCCAGCACCACGTTACCTACTTTGTACAGGGTCAGGCAGCGAGACAGAGACAGCGTGTTCTCAGTGGAGCGAGTTCGCTGCTGCGCTGCAGCTTCATACTTGCGCAGTGAGGCTCTCTTTGGATGTGGGTCTGCTGCTGGGCGGGGGCAGGAGTCCTGACATTCGCAATCCTGACCTCTGCCAGCATGAAGTCCCAGTGTTTGCTCAGTTGCGGAGGAGCGTTCCTTCCCTCCCTCCCCCTGGCAGGCAGGGATCACCCATCCTTGAGGTGAGAGGGGATGGTGCTTGGCCAGCTGTCAGGAGCCATGACTCACTGGGGATCCAGGCGGAGCCCGGCTCTCCCTGCAGTCTGCTCTTCCTTCTGGAGCCTCTGCGCGTGCTGTTGCTGGATGTTTGTTTTCACCAGGTCTAGGGTGGATCTGGGAGAAGCTTCGGACCATCATTAAGCCTGAAGAGTTGGACTCAGTTAAGTTTCCAGTCTGGAAGATGCTGCGAGGCTTCCTTCTCTAGGTGGGGGTTTGGAAAAAATGTTGGCAGGCAGCACTCCATGAAGTAAGACAAGGCCAAGATCCTGGAAAACACAGTATTTTGTGTTCTGTTCATGTTATGGAGCAAGCAAACCCCCAAGACTGATTCACCACTTTCGAATACAGGGGCATACTGTCTAGATGGAGTCAGGGAGTGATCCTGCTCTTCTTGGTACTGCTGAGGGAACATGAGCTTCTTGGGATTCTTTTTTTGGCAGTTTCAGAAGTTACTTCACACTTTCTTGCTTCATGGGCTAGCTCTCAGGGAATGCTTTTCACATGAATATGTTAGTGCCCATGTTTTATTATAACTGCAATTAATACACTCGATCTTCTGTCTCAGTGGGAAATCTTGTACGTTTTAATGAATGAGTCCCCAGAGCTGGAGGTGAGATAAAGTAGTGACATTGCTGTTTTCACGGGCAGGATGTGAGCACTGGGGAGTGAGAGGGCCGTAACCTCAGCCCCAGTGACTGCAGCAAAGCCAAGGTTCGGCTCTGCAGCACACATGCTGTAATCCTTGCACTCCTCAGCCCACTCTTACATCACACCTTTGACAGAAGAAATGGAAGAAATCTCACTGTACCATCATGTGCTCATGGAGGCAGCAGTTAACGCCTGCAATAGTTTTTTTCCCTTTGTCAGGCGCAGCTGTGAAGTTCAGAGCATGGCAAGGATTTCTAGGACCCTGAGCTCAGTGGTGCCCTGTGCCGCAGTTGGCAGCCTGTCTGCGGGGTGGAGGGCAGCCCTGGGTGCCTGCAAGGGGCGGCTGCGGCTGTGCCTGTCGCTGCTGCTCTCTCGTTCCCATCAGAGCATGCAGCAGCATGTCCTGGCCACCCCACCTTCAATAGTGCAAGGCTCTTCCCTCGTCTTTAGTATTTCCAAGCTAATTGATGGCTCTTCCATCTTTTTCCCTGCTCCAGATGGTCATGTTTTTAATACTGTTACTCCTTCTGCCTCAGTAGGTTCCTGCTACCCTGAACTACAGCTCTTTGTGCTCCTGATTCACTCCAGTCCATTCATGTCTTTTTGGTGGCAAAGTGCTGTTGGCTGCTGGATATTGGGCTCTTTGTTTGTACAGACAGCACAACGCTGGTGACAAAGGGACAGGCTGTGCCCCAAGGAGCCCACGTGCTACGGGGAAGGCAGTGGAGAGCAATAGGAGTGACGGATGGGACGGCAGAGGTGAGGGTGGCAGGGGGCTGGGGGCTGGGGCTTAGTGTGCTGGCTGCAGCAGACACGGCTGGGGGTGGGGAGGGACGTGCTGAGGAAGCTGTTCCTGCTGAGTACAAACCCGCTTTGTTCCCAGGAGGTGAGTCGGACTGGATAAACAGAGCGGTCCTGTCAGCAGAAAGCCTTTCCCTGGTTGGATCCCCGGCTGGCGCTCTCACTGGAAGTTGTCTGCACCTTGTCAGTGGGAGGTTTTTCTCCTCCCTGTGTTAGCATCCCCTCTTCCTGATTTTCCAGGGCTCAGGTGGGCAGTGTGCAGTTTAGGGAGAAATGGGGGCTCCGAGGAACCCGTGTGTTCGCTGTGGCTGGTGATGTGTGTTGTCACCATGCTCTTTCAGCTGTTGGCTGGGTGGGACTGTTTCACAAGCCATGCTGAGTATGGGACGGGCTGGGCAGCACTTGCAGGGTGACTGTTCATTGTGCACATTTTGGGAGGGGAGGAGGTTGGGTCCCACTGCAGGGAAGTCATGTCTGACCAGACGGAGCAAGGACTCTCCTTGTGCTGTGGGAGGAAAGCAGCTTGTGTCGGGGTGGCTGGTGGGAAGGATGCTGATGTCCCACCATCATGGAGGGCAGGGCTGTGAAAGCACCTTGGAGAGGTCGGCAGTGCCGTGCTCTGCCCATAATTGCAGTGGGACAGGAAGAGGAAGGGAAGTGCTCGCCGGTCTGAAGTGCAGATGTTGAGGAATAATCCTAGGGTTCCTGGTTGCCTTGGATGGGTGCACCTTTCAGTTCCCCTCTCGAGGGATCAGGGAAGTGGGGAAGGAGCAGCTGAAGCTGCAGAACTGCTGCTGCCTCCGTGCAGCGAAGCGTCTTGATGGTGAGGCTGCTTGTTACAAAGAAAAGATGTTACAGAGAAGTGTCCCAGCTCAGCAGCCGCTTCCAGAGGAAAGGGGAATCTTGCTGAGTGTAGGACATAGCGCTTAATGAGGATGTCTTTGCCTGTCTTCAGGTCTCCTGCCGGGGGGAATTTCAGCCTTGGCTTCCAGAGCCTTGGACAGGGTCTGCACCCTCGTCTCAGCCTGGCTTCTGCCAAAAGCCGTGGTGAGGGGACAGCTGAGCCTGGTACCTAGAAGGCAGAAGGGACATTTCCAGCCAGGTCTGAGGATGCCCAGGCTGGGTCAGTCTGGCGGGGGTGGGCAGAGTTCACCGGTGGGTGAGGTGAGCTTGCCTGAGAGGACTTTGTGCCTCTTCTCTCACTAGGCAGAAGTGTGGTGCTGCTCCAGGACACGGTTCCTGTGGCCCTGAGCGGTGGCGTGGGAAGAGCGATGCCTGTGCTTGTCCCACCCGAGTGTGTGCAGTGGGACCGTGTGAGTGGCGCTATCAGCTTGCCCGGCCCTGGCAGGCTCAGGCCCTGCTGTGCATGTCAGGGAAGTGCTCAGCTTCCTCCCCTCCTCTTGCTTCCTTCCTGACGGGAATTAATTTCCAGTTTTCTTGCTGCCTCTCTCCCATTGCAGCATAAACATGTGTCCTCGCAGAGACAGCCAGAGAGGCTGGACAAGGCAGGTTGAATGATGGGGGCTGCATTGCTGAAGACCCCTGGCTCCCGTGGCATGCTTCACATGGCGAGGGATTTCAAGGAGCTCAGGATGGGACTCCCTCACACTTTTCTTTCCTCTCATACTCGGGGAGGGTTTTACTTTCTGAGCATATAGGTGGTAATTTCAGGCGGTTCTGACTGGTAGCTAATTTCCTGCTCTGTCTTAGCCTTAGGTACTGATCCACCGTCAGGTCCTGCACGATGGAGGCTGGCTCCGTGGTACGAGCAGTCTTTGATTTCTGTCCCAGTGTGTCTGAAGAGCTGCCCCTCTTCGTGGGAGATGTCATCGAGGTGCTGACCGTGGTGGATGAGTTCTGGCTCCTCGGCAAAAAGGAAGGTGTCACAGGTAAGAGCTGGGAAGTGCCTGCACCTGGATCTATAGACATGCCAGCTAAGTGTCCACTCCATGAGCACACCTTCCCTTGGCCAGCACTGTGCAGGACCAGATTTGTTTTGCTAAATCTTTCACTGGGCTTTGCTTGGGACTGAGGGTGTGGGTTCCCTGCTACTCACTGGTCTCCTGCCAGCTTTGCGGCAGCTATTCACTTAGCTCATGTTGTTTTTAGAGAGAGATTAGTGGAGTGTCAGTTCTTGAGGAGACGAGAGCTTCACAGTACTAGGTGCTTTGTCCTCTGTGGTGGGACAGCCCATTTCCTGGCTAGTTTATGTGCTGACCTGCTGAGGCAGTGTAAGGGGAGAGAGGAAACAGATGTACTGAGAGTGGAAACGCATCCACATCCAAGTGACCTCGTCAGGTCAAGTCAGCAGCAACAGAGTCCGTATGTCCGTCCGAGCCCTCTGACTCAGACTCGCTTCCTTCTTTCCACTTTTAAGCATTTTCCTGCAAACAGTGCCATCAATATCTGGATGCCTGATGTATTGTGCAAGTGTCTTAAACCTTCGGAGGGGTGTGAGAAACTTCTTAAGTAGCAAAATGCTCTTAGTGAAAGAGAGTCTCAAAGTCCCTTTTTGAGCAGCTCTTTCTTGTCTTATTACTGATGTTGAGAGGATGTGCGAGCTCTCAGGCAGATGAAAACCAGGCCACTTCAAAGCATAAGCCTGACTGACTCTGTCTTCAGCATGAGAGTGGGACTGGAGTTTCATCCCTGCCCATGGAGATGGGGCTGCTATTGCAGCAGCAATCCGGGCTCTGCTAACAGCCGTGAGCTGTCTCCTTGCTAAAACAAAGATGAACAGGAGGTGGAGAAGAGGACTTCTCTCCTGTGCTCCATGTAGCTGATAAATGGCATTGAATTAGTGCATGCTTGATCCTGTGGCTGCTGAAGTCACAGACCACAGATTACTTCTTCAGAAATCACCAGTAGCTGCTTCATCACTGTTTTGTCTCCCAGCATAACTGATGCGCTTGTTCTCAAGAAGATGAAGCGATTAAGAAATAGTAAACAGATGTGTGTCATAGCTCAAAGAAACAAGCTGAAGTCAAACCGAATGGTTTTTAATGACCTTCAACTCTAAAACCTACTTGCATTCCTGCTTTCCTTTTTCCTTTTCCAGTTTTCTAAGCTAAAGTTGTAGAGGATTGAAAAAGTGTTTTTGAATGAAAGTTGTGGAGGTGCTGCAGCATACCAATAATAACACTGAGTGCTCTGTGGGGAGTAGTTAATGTAGCTCCATGACTTCCTGTCTAACAGCATTAGGTTGTTTCCACGTACAGAACAGGAAGCTAAGACATGGAAAAAGAGTTGGTTAAAACTGTGAAGGAAGCCACTGAGACTAGCAGCCTGTGGGCTGCTGGTTGCACCTGAAGTTAATGATAGCAGATGCCAAACTGCCTAAACCCAGTGCAAAGTTCTGGGTGTCCGGGATATGTGTCCAGGTTTTATTGGAGAACATGGATGCCATATTGGGTCATCAGGAGTGAATGCTGGAAGTGCTACTAGCCCATACTCCATCATATCTCCTTCCAAAGATTATAAAAGATAGCAATGACATTTTTAGTGGCCTTTGCTGTGGGCTCTGCCAAGTCCTGTGCTTCCAGGACTGAAATGAGTAGCTGAGTGGTATCTTGTGATGGCCAACAAGTGTGTGCTGCCTCATCTGGCTGTGGCCTGTTCAGAATAGCTGGGCATCCAGCAATGGGTACCATGGTGAAATAGGTGCACAGAGGTGATAAAGTGGGGAGAGTTCCTGGAGCCTCAGCAGTGCTGAAGCTATGACAAAGCCTGTGACTCACAGATGCGGCTATCCCGAGTGTGGTGGCCTGACTTCTGCATGGAGCCAAGTCTTACAGAGTGAGGAGCACCAGGTGGATGTGCCCTGTCACAAGACACTGCTCTTGTGGTCCAGCACTACTGGATCTCTCAGTCCTCATCATGTCTCTGAATTGGGAAGCAAGCAATGACAGCAGAGAAAACATAGTATGTCTGTTCCCAGGAACTCCATGCTGATGGCACAGCCCCAGCAATGAACACAGCCTGTTGGTTGCCTGGGGTGAGCTGAGGGCACAAAGCTTTTTCTTCTCCGTTAGCTCTTAAGCATTTAAAACCTCAGGAATTCCTGACTCCCAAACTCATTCCTCTTCCACCGTGCTGTTGAAGCACCCTGAGTAGCTGGTTGTTTTCCTTTAGCAAGGGATGAATAGATCCCAAAATTTGGAAGGAGGCTGGAGGGAGCGGTGGTGGGCTACAGGAAAGACTCATTGCTGACAACGGCTTCTCGTTTTAGGGCAGTTTCCTAGCAGCTTTGTGGAACCTGTGGATATTCCCCCTTTGAAGCAGGGAGAAAAACTCTTTGTTTGTACCAGTGATTTCACATCTCAAGAGCCGGGGAGCTTGTCATTGCAGAGAGGTAATCTCTGTTCCCTTCCTTTGCTTTGTGTCTCATAGCCCTCACCTGTCCTTCCAGAAACATGAATCCAGTCACAGCATCCTGCGTAGAGTGGCAGGAGAGATGGGAATTTCCTACTGCCTCATGACATGGGTCATGTCAAATCCACCATGGACCTTTGTGCTTCTGCCATCTTAATAATGATTTCTCATGATCTGTCATTACACTTGAAACTCCAGATGTTGGAGTTGTGTGATCATAGTAGGCTTATAGCTGCCTTTTAACTGGCCTCCAATCCCCAAATCTTAAACTTGCATTTGAGGGAGAAATTAAGGCTTTGGTGCACCTTCATGACTTATAAGCAGCTAGAAAGTCATGGAGCCAGAGCTGTGTATCTTAGATATGTGTGTAAGAAACTGCCAGTGCTTCATGCCTTCCCTCCATTCTGTGCTCTTGTGCATCCCCAACACGCACCGCGCTCTGTGCAGAGTGCCAGACCTTACCCATAGGTGGGAAGGGCATGGGGAGGCAGGAATAAGGGGTGAGAAGCAATCATGAGGGCAGTTTTGAACTGGTGTGTCTCATTCCCTGCAGGAGACCTGGTGATCCTGGGGGGGTCCCTGGCCTCCAGCTGGCTCCAAGGCCGAAGCAGCTGGGGTTCCAAGGGCTTTTTCCCCTCATCATGTGTGCGGGAGCTGTGCCTTTCAGTTCGGAGCTGTCAGCTGTCCCAGACTACTCTCCTGGAGGTGCCTGCCTATTCATTGGGCCAAGCCCGGGCCCTGATGGACCTCTCAGCTCAGCTGGAGGAGGAACTGGACTTCAGGGAAGGGGATGTGATCAACATTGTTGGTGTCCCAGAGCCTGGCTGGTTCGAGGGGGAGCTCAGAGGCCACAGGGGTATCTTCCCGGAGGGTTTTGTGGAACTGCTTACTCCTCTGCGAGCATCAGGAATCTCCGAGGATCCAGAGCGCCCAGGGACTTGTGACACCAATGGGACAGTGGAGATGCCCCCCAAGGAGGAGGATGAGCCAGGGAGCACCTATGGTGTTGCTCTTTATCAATTCCAAGCCCTGGAGTCCAAGGAACTGGATTTTGATGTGGGTGACAGGATTCGGATCATAGGCATTCTGGAGGATGGATGGCTAGAGGGGGAGCTGAGTGGGAAACGTGGCATCTTTCCACACAGATTTGTGAGGCTGGAAGTCTCTGAGGCTTGCAGGGAAAAGGCAGGTGCTGGGGATCTCCAGGCTGGAGGCATCCATCAAGACCCAGAAAGCACCTGCTCTGAAGCTCCTCCTTTGCCCGGGAAAGATGACAGGGAAAAGGATGATGGCTTAGCTGCACACCCTGAGCCTGACACCATTTTGTCTCACACAGCGAGGAGGTCAGAGGGTCCTCTCAGTGCTGACTTGAGACAGCATCAGTCCTTTCCCAGCACAGGACACCAAGGGCCACGTCCCAAAGGCACAGCAGACTCCCTCCCCTTTGACCACACAAAGACAGTCAATGGCCTTCTTCCCTCTGCTCAGCTGCCTCCTCAATGGGGCAACACGCCTGGCCAAGCAGGTGAGTTGGAGCCTGGGGGGACCGTTTCAGCCTGCCCAGGAAACTCAGAAACTGATGCCTTGCCTGAGCATGATGGAGACAGTCCCTCTGTGCCCCTACAGGCTCCCTGCTCCCCCCTAGATCCTTGCAGGAGCCAGGCAATTTCTTCTCCTAACAGCTGGGCAGCACCCAAGCCCCAGGAGAGCCAGAGCAGTGCTCAGGACCTGGATGGTTGGGTGGATGATCAACAGGAGAAGTCCAAACCTTATTCCTCCAGCTTGGGAGGTGCCCAGGTGGGCCTGGACACGTGGGCTGGGAGCTGGGGGGAATGCTGCCCGCTCGCAGTGCAGGGGGACAGCTGCACAGACCTCGACTCCAAGCTGACAGAGCAGCTGGTGCAGTTTGAGAAGAGTCTGTCGAGTGCCGGCGCTGAGCAGGACAAGGTCTCCCGACACTTCTCCATCTTGGACTACAGCTCTGAGAAGGACATTGTTCGTGGGTCTCCTGAGTGTGTCCCCCATGCCAGGCAGCCAGAGAGGAGGAAGGCCCTGAGGCCACCCCCTCCTCGGCCCGGCAGCCTTGCGACAAGCCCTGTGCATGCGGCGGGTAGCCGGGTGCCCAAAGGCAGGTCTCTGTCCTTCTCAGTGAAGCCCTCCCGGCCGGCACCCCGGCCTCCATCAAGCAGCCAGCGGAAAAACGTGGTCCCTCCGCAGCTTAAGCCCAGCACCCAGGAGCAGCGGGCAGAGGAGGGACGTGAGGACTTGACACGGGCAGGAACAGCTTCCCCTAGTTCCATTCTGCTGACGAGGATCAGAGAAGTGGAGCAAGACCTGGAGGCTTTCGGCAAGACACGCGCTGAGCTAAGCCTGATGCTGGAGGAGCAGCAGGATGAGCTGGTGAGAGTGGAGGCCCTGGAAAACCTTGATTTCTGTGACTCCAACATCGAGAGCCTCAGCATGGAGCTGCAGGAGCTGAGAGGTGAGTGCAGTGGCATGGAAGGGGGGGTGCTTCAGGGGACAGCTGGCCTCTGCTGCGTACGGATGCTGCTGGAGCCAGTCTTTTATTTCCTTTTTAATTCCTGATTTTGGTAGTTTTGTAAGCATTGTTGCAGTACAAATCATCATGATTTTGGTTCAAAGAATCACAGTGTCATTCTCTGGACATCTCTCAGCCCTGGCCTTCTCCACCTCCTTTTCCTTCCAACTCTCCCATTTCCTCTTCCAGCCCCACTGCACATCCAGTGCACATCATCTGGTCCATTCCCACTGTGCCTTGCTTTCAAGCCAAAACAGCTGCTGCAAGTTCAACCTCCCATCCTCGCACCTTCTTAGCTTTAGGGGAGTGAGCAGCAGCTTCCGAGCAGCTTTGCTGGTGGTCCTGCAGCTGAGATTTGAGTTGATGTCTGTGGCGTGACTGCCCTCCGCCTGTCAGGGTGCTGGGTTTCTTGCGGTTTCTGCTCCGGTGGTGGTGATACACACCTTTGGGGATAGGACACTCAAATCAGAGGGGATGCACAGAAGGATGCTGAACCTGGCCTGGGAGTGAGGAGGGCAAAAAGTAAAACCTGCCACTGTGCTCCTGCTGTCCACGGAGTCCAGAATTTCAGGACAGGAAAATGACACTACACTGTCAGTAACAGCAACAAAGAGCTTTAAAGTGCAGCATGTCTGTAGCCAAAAAGATGACTTTTGTCCTTGCAGCCCAGAAAAAAAGGAGAAATTTGCCCTGTTTATATCAGCACATTTGAGCTCCGAAACCCAAATGCCATATAAAGAACAGTACGGTGTAATTACGTTATACTTGATATTACAGTAGACAAAGTGGAAAGACAGGACCACATACATCTCCCACAGTCCCTTCCCCAGCTTCTCCCAGGAGCTCTGACACTGTAGTTCTGTTACCAAAACCCACGATGTGCAGGAAATGTGGGCACTGCACGCAGGAGTGAAATGCCAACTCCTGTCTGGGGATTACTCACTCTGACTTCATTGCCTCCATCCTCCCACTGCTTAATCGGCACTGGGGAGCCCAGGCGCTTTGCTGCAGGATCACATCTGATGTGGAGCACATGGGAATGAGGGATGATACGCGTGCACCAGGGAAACAGGGTGACAAACAGCCTCCACGTCAGTGGTGTGCAAGAGGGATGCTTGAAAGGAGACTTAGAGGATTTGAGGCTAGATGAAATAACTTGAAGATAGGAACAGGAAAATCTAGGCTGGATCTCAAGGGAAATTTTCTGATGGGATGGATCTTGCTGAGAAAGGTCTCCTACTGTCCCAGTGCCTCCCAACAGAGGATAGGGCCTGCTCAACCTGTGCCCTGGTGATTACTGGAACTGGAAGTTGCAGGCAGGAACTAACAGTATCCTGAGACATCCTGCCTGTCAAGTTATCCTCTTAGCAGTCCTGGGCAATTTTTCAGCACTTCCAAGAGACCTGAGGATTTATAAGTAGACCCTCTGGTCCTATGATAAAGATGTGCCCTACCCAAGCTCTGTCACATCCCTCCAGTCCCATCTGAGTGTGGCCAGAGAGCATGTCTTGGACTTGCAAGCCCAGCTTTAGTGCAGTGGGTCAGATCAGTAATGGGGTGTTGCATCAGCTCAGCAAAACGTGTTTGCACTATGCCTCAGGTGTGGCCTCTGCCTTGCTGCCGTTAGGGGAACATGGAAGCATGCTGGAGGGAGAAAAGTTTTCCCTAAGCATTGACTAGCAATCAAAGTAGGGCTGGCACAGTCTTGGGGGAACCCAGGCCCTTGGTGTGTCCTTTGGAAAGCCAAAGGAAGAGCAGAAAGAATGTGATTTTCTAAAATATGTGTTTAAAATCTGCCGGTTGCTTCTTTGGTATGTTTTGTGTGCACACCGGAGGTTTCACTGATCACCAGGCTTGGGCAGCATTAATGCTTGCTCTCCTGCAGTTGGAGTAGGAGGGTCCATTGGTTTTATTTTCGTGTTCTACCAGCTGGGAGCATTGGCTGTGCATACGTAACAAGTGTTGCAAGAACCTGAGATGTGTATGACACACATGGACTCTCCCAGCTTCTGTCTAGGACATGTTGTTGTCATCTCTTGGTTTCTTATAGGAACTCCTGCGTTTGGCATGGAAAACTGGGAATATGTTGTGCCCCACTGCGAGAGAAGTTACCGGAGCGCATGCTTCTTTAGTGTCCTGGAAACTTATATTGTGTGTTGGCACCGTAACCCAGATAATCCCTTCAAGCCTGTTCCTGGCAGTGGGGCAACCAGCCGTTCACCCTGGAGCAGGGAACCGGGCAGCTCTGACTGCATGGCTCTGCGTAGGCACCACTCGGCGATGCTCGGTCATGCAGGGAGCTGCTCCTCTCCTGCTCTTACCAGGACCCATGGGTGAGGGCTGGGAAAAGGGTGGGCTCAGCACCAAGAGGCAGCTTGAAGGGCTTGGTTTTCCCCCATGCAGTGTGGAGCAGCGCCCAGCTTCTGCTAGACCACATCGTTTAGGGGAGTGCGAAGGCAGTGGAAGGAGATCCAGTATCTCATCTCTGGTTTGTGGATTCCTGCGGTCTCACAAGCCGTTTGTTTCCCTTCCCTGAGGACGTTTGTCTTGGGGCAGGGCCTCTGCATGCTTCAGTGCCCTCCTTTTCCCTGCCTCTGAGCTGCCTGCGGAGAGGCTTTGGCAAAGCCGCAGAGCCGGTTTGGGCGGTGAGAGCCTGCCCAGCCCTGGCCCCCCTCCTCGGGCTGGTTACTGATTACTTTGGGCAGCAGGTGGAGGAAGCCGGGGCGGGCAGCGATTGGGCCTGTGCCTCTGCGTGCTTTTGCTGGCTGGTTTCAGGAATCAGCGCCTGAGTTTCACTTGGGACAGGAGTGCTGGAGCAGGGCAGAGAAGCGACATCAGCCTAGGCTTGGGCTCGCGGAGCAGGTACAAAGGGAGTCAGTACCTGCGCCACGCCCCAGCAGGATTATGTGTGCTTATCCCAGGATGAAACACGGTGTGGAGGATCCGAGACAAGAGCCCCAGCTCCTTGGCTGGGAATATGAGGACTGTTGTGCTGTGCGGAGAGAGGACATGGCTGGGGCAGCTGTGCTGTGCGGTGAGGCTCGTTGCAATGACAGACCCAGGACGAGGAGGCAGTACCCGGGCTGCCGGGGTGCAGACGGTGGCTGGGACGGTTGCAGCAGAGGGGAAGGCACCTCTGTGGACCGATGGAGGAGGAATGGAGACGGTGGAGGTTTTTGGAAGGGACATATCCAGTACGCGGACTGCAGGAGAGGAGACAATGCTTGGGAAAGCAAAAACCAGGATACAGAGGGTAGAAACTATAGGGTGTATGAGAGGAAGGACGTTCAGTACAGAAACTGCAGTTCTGAGATAAGAGAAGGGCGGTACAGAGAGGACAGAGTACCTGGGCAGTATAGGGAGGGGGGAAGGCAGTATAGAGAGGATAGAGGCCCTAGAAACTATAGGGAGGAGAGAAGGTGGCATCAGGAGGACATAGATCCTAGGGACTACAGGGAGGACAAAAGACATTATGCAGAAATGGAAAGGTGGTATAGGCAGGAGAGGGACTGTGGGGAGTATAGGGAGGGGAGGAGGCAGTATAGAGACAATGGAGGCAATCAAGTGTATAGGGAAGGGGAAAAATGGTATAGACAGGATGGAGGCTCTTGGGCATATAGACGGCAGAAAAGGCAGTATACAAGTGTCAGTGACCAAGTAGACCAAGAAGACATTGAGTGGCACAGGCAGCCCAAAGGCCATGTCGTGGACCATAGCAGACTGGACAGAGATCGTGAAGCTCCTGCATTTGCAGGCTGGTCCTCAGGAGACAGCAGTGGGAGCCTGGGGTCAGGCACCTGCTACACACAGTCCAAGACACAGGATGTGGACGACTACAGCTGTGGGGAGCTGGAAGGAGCACCCCCGGGGCCCAGGATGCCAGCCAGGAGCAGCGGTGGAGCAGAGGACTCGAGGGTACGCAGAGGCCGGCCAGACTGGAGCCAGGTCTGGGAGCAGGAGGCCGAGGAAGGAAACAGGGTGGGCTCCACGCTGCAGCGGAACAGCTTCTACAGACGTACAGCTCCCAGCGTCCTGCGGCACTCCGAGTTTGTGCAGACCAGGAAGGAGAAGCGAGGTACATGGGGAAATGCTGAGCAGTTGCCTTGGGTGTGCCTTCACCCTGCCCTGGCACTGGGGCAGCACCAAGACTCTGGTACAGGCGGGTGGCCAGCATAGCTGGGCTCTTGTGGGACACCCTGGGGCCTGCTGTAATGGGCATCATCATTTTTACCCCTCTGTACAGTCACTTCCATGCACTGCCAGGGCTCTTGCCCACGTTTTGCAGAGGCCCAAGTGGGAGGGAAGCCCAGGCAGCACAGACCCACAGCTCACTGCTGTCCTTTCTATTGCTCGTCCATCTGTGTCCCAGGTGTTTTGGATACAGCCTAAAACCTGTGGCCCTGATTTGTCTGCTCTGTTAGAGCCCTGAGGAGGTTCTTCATGGGGAAAAGGATGAGGTGCTGAGGCTATTCCCACTGCTTGTTTTATAAACCATCATGAATGGATTCTGTGTGTAGGAACTAATTCCTGACCCTGTGGAGGGCGAGTATGGCAGCTGTTCACAGGCAGCATGAAGTAGGAAGTAGGAGAAGTTGTTGTAGCACTCAGATGTACGTGGAGAACAAGTACTTGTAGTTGTGTGATTACACATGGGCACGACACCGGGGCATCTATGCACTGGGGGGCTGTAGCAGATGGGAATGGTACCTCCTGCATTCCCAGCCCCTCGGTACTGCAGTGGTCCCTTGCCTGTGCTACAGCAGCTGTGTGCGGTGTCCTGGGTGCCTGAGCCATCCCCTGGGTCTCCAGTCCCATCACTGGCACCCTGGAGCTGGAGAGATACCAAAGCTGGAGGGCACAGGCTGTCTCTGCATGGGCAGAATGATCCTGTTAACACCATGGCTGGGACAGTCAGCTACAGACAGATTTGTGGGGCTCGGCTTGTTGTTGCAAGGATATTAGTGTGTATTGAGGAAGGGGCAGTGAGGCGGTAGGGTCTGGGCAGGGGAAGTGAAAGAGCACATCTTGGTGGACTGGCCTCCCTGTTGGGCAGCCGTGTGCCTGAAACCCTGTTTGCTTCTGTGCCCTTTCTGCCAGCATCTGTCTCAGGCACGTATGTGAACTCTCCATGAAAGGGGGTTGAAACGCAGAGGAAAACAGCACTGCAGTGTAGCAGCCTTAGAGGCGGCAGAGCTGGAGGCTGTGGCTGCCTGTCGGCTTAAACAGCATGAAATCTGTCCTCTGGAGGTATTTGATTAATCAGGCTGTGCCGGCTGCATTTCTGCGCTCTCAGCCAACCTGCTTGGGTGGGACTTTGCTCGGCTGTGTCCCCAGGGTGAGGGAAGGGAGAGGCACTGCAGTGCCAGGATGTCCAAAGGGCAGTGGGGAAGCAAGGAGAAGCCAGGAGCGGAGCGGGGAGGGAAACAGCCCACAAAGCCTTAGGAAACTGGAGCAGTGCTGGCCTGGACAGCTTTTGCAAGAGCTGAGGGAACAGACTGCAATGCCGAGCAAGAGCCTTCGCTCCTCTGATGTTAAATGAGACACTGTGTACACCCACACTTGTGCTGGGAGGGGGTCTTGGATTTTTTTCCCCACAGTGGCAAGCTCAGGGGCAGGGGAGCAGCTGCGGGAGGTGCGGGGCAGAATGTCCTCGCCATCAGGGCCAGTGTCCCACAGCAGGAAGAGGAGGAGGAAGGCTCCAGACGTTATTCTAACACTGTCCATCCTGTGGCCCCTTTCTGGCTGCAGTTCCCTGTTAAGTTCCTCCTGCTGCCTTGCTGGGGCACAGTGCTGCACCAGCAGCAGCCCTCCTTGGCAGATGCGCTTTGCTGCTGCACCTGCCTCAGTGTAAGACCTCACCAGCACCTGGGAGCCTCCACAAAAGCCTTTCCATCACACTTGATGGCAGACACCCTCCTGTCCAGCTGACAGAAAAAAAGTCTGCTCTGTTTCTCCCTTTGTGTGTGCTCCAGGCACCTTTTCTAACGCTGCCTGCATCTCTCCCAGGTTCTTCCTCCTCTCCACAGAGTAACAGAATTTAGGACTTGAAAGCCTCCTTAGAGATGACATGGCCTGATCTTTTCTGTAGGTAGGGTTATTATTACATCTCTTACGGATTTCTCTGCAGTGCGGCCCGATGACAGCTACTTGGTTAGAGCATCTCTTCTGGGATGAGACTCAGATACGTCTGCTTGCCACATCAACAGAAGGAGAACCCTCCTGTCGTAGCTTTGCGGCTTAGTCACCATCACTCTTACAGGTTTTGCGTGCTAATGTGTTGCATTTCAGCTCTGAACCCAAACCTTTTTCTACTAAAATAGAGCTTTTAGTTGATGGTATCTTCTTCTCAGGCAGGTACTGTAATTAAGTAGTTTTTCAGTCTTCAGTTCTTTGTAGTGAATAGAGTCTTAAAATACTGGCAAAGACTCACAGGAAGACCTTTCAGTGTTTGTTTTTCCTGATCCTCACTCATTTTTCAGTTCATACTCTTAAAATAGTGGACTTCAGAGCTGCGAGCTGCATGAGGCATTCTGAGTGGGTGTCAGCACTTCCTTGCACAGATGTATACCTTGCTGCGCTCTTGTGCCCTTGTCTGAGCACCCCAGTCTGCCTCTGCAGTGCTCAGGGAACTCTTGCTGAGTTGGGGAGTGATGCTGCCCTTTAGGTGAGCCCTCCAGCCCATGCATGATGGGCACACATCCTGTTGGATCAGGTCTTGGTGGGTCAACTCTGCTTACAGAGCAGGGCAGGGAGAAAACCTGTAATTGCATGTGTGCTGCTGCTAGGAGGTTGGGTAATAAGAATTAGAAGTTTTCATTAATTGGAAGAAAGTCAGTGAACGTGGTAGTTCTGAGACTAGCAGGATGAGCTGTGTGATTGCTGTAATAAATCATGGCCCCCACAGGAAGGGCAGAGGTGGGAGGGTGCTCCATCTTGACACTTCGCTGCCAGGCTCTGCGTTACTAGTCAATGTTGAATCTCCCGTGCGTCAGCAGGCGAATGAGCAAAGCTCAAAAACAGGAGCTCCTGGGAGGCTGTCAGACTATCAAACCAATCCAGAGAGCCAAGGACTTGTCTCAAGTTTGCCAGAGGGAATAGAGAAAACAATGTTGTTAGAGGTTTATTTTAGAGGGGCGGATTGCAGAGCTCAAGCAACTTATGAGAGAACAAAATTTGAGTCTCTGAAAGTTGTGATTGAGAATATGGTTTTTAGAAATTTATTTCTGAATGCCCATGGGTAAACATGAATTTGTCACTGGATTGGAATTTGGTGGCATCCAGTTGCATTCTTGCAGGCTAACGGAACATGTTCCAGCTGTGGTGTACCTCTTAGCACCTCCAAAGTTGATGGGCATGATGACTCAGATTGAAAGGTGACACTTAAATAGAAAATCTGTGAAGTAAAACGGAGATCTGTTTAAAAAGCATTTACTAGATGACCAAACCCTGCAGCTGTGAAATGGCTGGATTTAGTTAAATGCTTAATAAGCCTCATTTAGGAAAAGCTTCTATTAGACATACAAAAATGTGTGACAAACAGGAAAAAAGAAATTGATGGCAATCAACAGAGATGATACGAAATAAAAAAGTGACAGTTTTTAAATGCGTCAGAAACAACTCCTAAGTATTATACATATTGATCAGATGGAAGAGCCAGATACTAGAAATAAATTCTCTCTTCGAATTTTTTTGAACTGCGGGGGGAAAGAGTCCTAAGAGACTTGGCAGCAAGAGTCCTAAGAGACTTGGCTGCAGCATAGTCTTGTTTTTAAATGAATCTTGAAATATTCAGAAAGAGCAAGAAGGCCAGAAGAGAATTAATTTGTGTAAGTTTTCAAAATAACACAAACACTGATATGGTGTAAGTGAGTAGAACTGGTGGCCAGCATTGTGCCACATCAAGCAAGCTGAGCTGATGACCACTTGGGCTTCAAACCTATGCAGGGAGGTTTTAATTTCCTTTGCACAGGTGGGGATTTGAGACTTGCAGAGGAAGGGTGCTGTGGAGCTGGCAATCTCAGGAGTGTCTGTCAAAGCCTCGCCACAGGGCACTCTCTGAAAAAGCCTGACCTATATTTACCTGCCTGGGGTTTGCTCAGTGGAATGCGGGAAGCTGCTTTGTTTGCTGGTGGTGCTGGGCATCCCTGGCTCATTTAGGTGAGCTGGAGCCAGACATGATGTGTGGCTGCAATTTAGCTATGGCTAAAGCTGGGAGCGCAGCAGGGTTCTTTGAAGGTACAGTAAACTCCTGAGATGTCCTGTACAAAGCTTCTTCTGGTGGCAATTTGCCTGGGGATAAATGCAAAATCCTATTCTTTGACCAAAGAAAATGTCATCTTTTCCCATTTGTCTTCCCAAATGCTGTTGCATGGGTGATTTCTGGCTGTTGTTCTGACTGGTCTCCATTTTCAAGATTCTTCCCAGGCCACTCCATGCTGCAGTGTCAGCTCACCCACCCACCTTGCCTGGGTTTCACACACCTGTTTGCGTTTCAAATTAACACCTTCCTGCTTCTTCCAGGTTACCTTCCCACTTGAGCTTGCTCTCCTGCAAAACAAATGCCATTCCTTAAAAAAATATATATCCTTATTTAAAGTAACTCATTTGTTGTTACTTTCTTAACTCTCTGAGCTGCAGAGACCTGCTGACAGTATTATCTTGGTGTTTCGTTGTCCCTCCTGTATATTTTTCTGTCTCAGGTCCTGTTCAGGCTCCAAGTGCTGTGTCTCAGGCAGGATTTTGGGTGTTTGTAGAGGACCTTGCAGGGCAGGGCCTGGTCTGCTGCTGAGGCTTTGCAGTTGCTGTGGAAACACAAACAGCAAATGTTAAACCTCTTGGCTGCTCCCAGGTTCCCCTTGCAGACCTCTGCTGCGTTTGAGTTTATTATAAAGATGATCACTGGGGACTTACCTGGTGAGGACCTAACACAGCCATTGACTTAGCTGACACCAGCCTTTTCCCTGATGCAGGGTGGCTGTGATGGGGGTAGTTTAAAGGACACTTGCCAGTAGGAATCCGTGAAGCCTGCTCTTCCCAATAATTGCTTACTAAATGTAGTGCTGGTTGTGCTGCTAAATCCTCCTCCACAGAGCTGGCCCTTTTGGCTCTTCCCGAGCTCAATTTCAAGGCAGGGCAGCAGAGACACCTGCTTAGAGAGACAGGTATCTTCCCTTCCATATCAAGGGCATCTTCTGAGCAGAGTTTCAGCTGAGTTTCCCATTTGCTACAGTTGGGGGGACTGTCTGGGACTGATTTTGAAGTTGCTCTTTCTGCAAGAGGCTCAGCGATTCATCCTCAGCCCAGGTGGCTGCAAGAAATTGCTGTTTGATGCAGATGCTGCTGGTTTCTGTTTGTTGCTGTGACTCTGCAACAGGAAGGGCTGGAAGCACTGGCACAGTTTCAGCTAGTCATGGGCAGAGTTGGTGTCTCATCTCAGCTGCTTCTTTTCTGTCCTGGGCTGTTTCTGTGCAATAACCCCAGCCTGGCAGAGCGGCAGGCAGGATGCTCAGGCTGAGGCAGCAATTTCCCATCCCAGGTTTCATGCTGCCGCTGGTTCCTGCCATCGCCTGGCAGAGCAGACTGGGAGCTGCCTGCAGGTGAGCAGGGCATGCCCAGTGCCTGGACAGAAGTGGCTGGGAGCATGGGGCTCTGAACGGGGAGTTCTGGGGTACCAGGATAAGGCCTGAGCCCTGTTGGGTTGTCCCAGGGAATCCTGCTGAGCCTGCTCTTACAGCTGGAGCTGGTGGCAGGGTCATCTCCCCCAGGCTCACCCGCTGTTGCTTACAGCTGTAACTGGAGAGGTCAGGAGGTGGAAATGCCTGTCCTGCAAAAATATTTTTACAAATGCCTGAGCTGGAGCAAGTCCACAACTAACAAAATCCCACTGAGAGAGAGCAGCTGGAGATCCTTGGGAGATGGCTGAAGTGGACAGGGATTTATCACATCAGCAGTTTGCTGCCAGTCTGAGGCAGGCGGGGTGCTGCAAGGGCTCGGGGGGTCCCATGGGCATCAGCTCTGCAAAGCAGCCATAAAATGAGGGAGAACGGAGTATTTGTGGGTCAGAGCCTGCCTGAGAGAGGTGTCCCGGGGAGGTGCTGGAGAGGGGATCCCCTGCATGTGGGGGGCAGGAGGGTACATCTGCTGTGGTTTGGCCAGAGGGCACACGTTTTTAACAGCGGGCAGGTGGGGCAGAGAGCGGCTGGGGCCCAGGAATCTGCAGTGGGATAAAACGTCTCCAAGAAAACCGGACTGGAGGGGGCTGGGCCGGCCGGAGAGACGCAGGTGGGACAGAAAACCAGGAGGGGGAAGCGGCTGCCGGGGCTCTGTGGCAGGGCCGAGGAGGGCGGCGGCTGCCCGCACACCCCCGGCCCGGCAGGCGGGACAGCCGCTGCCCATCTGTGCCCCCGGCACCGTGTCCGTACCCCCGGCACCGTGCCGGGCGTAGGGCCGGAGGCTGCTGCAGGGGACGGTGACCGGGCACAAAGTGAGTCCCCAGGCTGTGCCGGGGTCCTGGGGCTCTCCCCGCCCCGGTGCCGCCCGCTGTGGCAGGGCGGCCGCCCGCGGGGTGCATCCAGCCGCCCTGGCCTCCGCTTTCCCAGGCGTCTGGGTGCCCTTCCCGGCCTTGCGCGGCGCCGCTCGCCGGCGTCCAGCTCCGGGCTTTGCCGCCGGCAGCCCCATTGTGGGTGCCTGAGGCCGTTTCGGCCATTCAGATGGAAATGCCCGGGGGCTGGAGAACCGAGAGCCAGTTCTCAGGCTGAGGGGAGAGAGCGGCCGCCATTGCCAGGCTGGGAAGAGGGTGAGGAGGGGAGCGGGGCGCCTCTCCTTGTCTGCTCAGCCCCACGGAGTTTCCCGGAGCGGCAGAGTTGGAGAGCAGAGGTAGGAGACGAGTCTGGACGGGGCCAGCGTCGGGGGACGAGTCTGGAGCAGGTTTGTGCTGCGGTGCCCGCCGACCCCGTGCCGGGGGCGGGTAACGCTGCGAGGGCAGGCTGCGGGAGCGAACCGGGGCTCCCTACAGCCCTGGGAGTGCCGGGGGTGGCATCTCCAGAAGGGTCCCTGCACGGACAGGCCTGCTCTCTAACAGTCGTGTTTGGCAGTCTTACAGGTTGCGAGTGGCACAGTGCAGGTGCTGCTTGTCTCCTGTTATTGCATTCTTGCTGGAGGATGCTGATCTTGTTTGTCTGTCTTGCAGAGATGACTCTCCTGTCCTCCCAGACACCGTCCCTGCAGACGTCCTCGGCTGCCACTGAGAGCCCAGAGCAAAGGATGCTGGAGAAGAGGTCCAAGGTTATTGAGGAACTGCTCCAGACAGAGCGGGACTATATCAGGGACCTGGAGATGTGCATGGAGAGGATCATGGTGCCCCTGCAGCAGGCACAGGTAGGAGTGTGAGGGCAGCTACAATACAGCACTGGTGGGATGGGGGAGAGGAAACTGAGTCCAGTTTGTTCTTGGAGACAGCCAAGCAGCAGCATGGGAACCCACAGAGGAAATTCAGCTATGCTGAGAGAAGCAGGATGGTTCTCACTGCTCCCTGCACTCATAGCCCATCTGTTTTGGTATCCTGCTGAGCTCTCACTATTGCTGAGGGCAAGAGTCCTGGCAGCAAGTATCACAGATTCATTTACTAGAGCAGGAAAAATTCCTTTTCATTTGGTTTGTAGGTTAAATTCTTTGTCAGGAGAAAGAAAGCATAGGACCTTGGCATGAGGACAGAGTTGGTGGGAGGAGAGGGAGAATAGCAGGTTAAGAGAGGCAGGTATGAAATTGCTGGGAAAGACGAGGACCCTGTGTTAGGACACATAAGGAGTGAGAGTTTCAGTGCACTAGAGGACGAGGGAGCGAGTACAGAAGTCACTGTGATGGGAGGTCACACCAGGTCGCTGCTGTGAAGCTGAGGACTGATGGGTTGCAGGAGGGCACAGAGCGGGGAGGGCTGTTGAGTCTGACTGAGACATGTTCCTCCATCCAGGACATCTCTCTTCCTATTCCCCAGATGCAGAACATAGATTTTGAGGGTCTTTTTGGAAACATCCACATGGTAATTAGCTTCTCCAAGCAGCTGCTGTCCACCTTGGAGTCTTCGGATGCCATCGGTATGAATTCCGCTGTTATCTTTTCTTGCAGGCTGGAATGGGCTTTGCTAGTGTCAGGGTAGAACAGTTTAAACGGTGGGAGAGGATCACTGGGCCTGGGCTTCTTCTCTGCTGGTCCCTGTCACTGCTCATCAGTCCAACAGCGAAGCCAAGGATATCTGTGTTGTCCCATGGGTCACTATGCTGAGAAACACAGAGCCTGTGGCCCTTCATGGCCCCTTGCCTCAAAGGGAGCCCCACTCCTCACTCCTGCGCTGCCAGCTTTTGCCGCTCAGGCCCTGGGCAGCCTGTGCCTTTGCTCTCTGTGTGGCTCTAGTGACCAGTGTGCCCCACTCCTCATCCCTGGGAGAGCTGTGTTTACTGAGCCCTCTGTACTAGCAGGTGATGAGGGAGCATCCTCTTTGCTCTAGTAACACTGTCTTCTGGAGCTGTGTGTGTGGAAGGGGGAGACTGAGCATCTCGCCATGAGACATGCCAGTGTTGTTGAAGGCAGGTGTGGACCAGGAGACACTGAAGCCCTGCTTTTCTGCTGTGTGCAGGACCAGTGTTCCTGACACAGCGTGCAGAGCTGGAGAGCGTCTACAAGGTGTATTGCCAGAACCATGACGAGGCCATCGCACTGCTGGAAACCTATGAGAAGGATGAGAAGATACAGAAACTACTCCTGGACCTGCTGGATAGCCTCAGGTTGGAGCCTCTGATTGTGGCAGCCACCAGGCTGGGGTAGAGGGGTCAGTCTCCAGCATCTCTGCCCTTCTGCCAGCAGTGCTTGGACAGTTCAGGTGGTGACTAGAGAGAGGCTGGCTGTGTCACTGCATAGTTGACTAGGCTCCGACTTCAAATGGCCCCCTGCCCCAATGCACAGGTGCTGGGACACCTGTAGGCCCCTTATACTCTGACCACAAGTAACTAAGGTACAGAGAAGGCAGAATGTCCTGGATTGAGAGCTCCTGTTCCCCAAGCCCTGCCCCACCATGGCTGGTGAGCAAAGAGCTGCTTTGCCTGGCTCAGTGACTGCCAGGACACCAGCTTGTGGAGGTTAATGCCCTGGGAGCTGGCAGTGCTGACTGCTACCCTAGCAGCATCACTTTGGGACGGGGCAGAGGTGCTGGCTGCAGGGTTGCACACTGGCCACCCTATTAACCAGTTGCTTTTCTTTGCTTTTCGGCACTCTCTGGGCCGGCAGGAGCCTGTACAGTGAGTGGTAAGTGCATCCTTCCTGTTAGTCCCTGCTTGTCTGTGTGTCTTGGCCCGACTCCTCCTTTGTAACTAAAATCCTGCTCCAGCTGGGTGCATGTCAGAGGTCCTAATGGTGCCTTGTGGAGGCACATCTGGGAGGAGTGGGGTGTCTGTGGTGTGATCACAGCAGAGTCAATGGGGTGGGCTACGCAAGCAGGCAGCACAGGCAGGTGATGAGGTGAGGGGAGGTCTTGGGCAGGAAACAGGGTGGTTTTGGGAGCCATCAACCCCAACGAGCCCGGGGAACCCTGTGCAGGCTGCAGTCCTGAGCGCAGGTAGTCTGTCCTGCACTGGGGGTCAGATCTGGGCAGTTGGGTGGTGGGACAGAGTCTGAAGCAAATGGTGCTCTGCTAAGTGTGAGACTATGCTTATGTGGGATTTCATGGCGGGTCTGGTTATGGAGAGGATCCTGGCTGGGAAAAGTCAGCTGGTGTGGGTGAGGTCTGGAAATCTGGGGTTGATTTGAGATTATAGGGGGTTCAAGAATGCAGTGAGTTTGGAGATGAGGGTGGCATAACCTAGAGAATACAGTAGATTTAGAGGTATTGGTGTTCTAGGTCTATTTGGGGTTGGTTTGAGGGGACAGAACTCGTGTGGCTGAGCTGGACTGAAACCTGGTGCATCTCCTTTGTCCCAATGTCCCAGGGGCTGCACAAACTACATTAATCTCGGCTCGTTCCTCATCAAGCCAGTGCAAAGGGTGATGCGGTACCCACTGCTGCTGATGGAACTGCTGAGTGCCACTCCTGAGGCTCACCCGGACAAGGCACCACTCACAGCTGCTGTCCTTGCAGTCAAAGAAATCAATGTCAACATCAATGAATACAAGCGCCGGAAGGACCTGGGTGAGTAGCTGGACAGAGCTGGGAGGCAAGGGGTAGGAGCAGCTGTGTTGATGTTGGTGTCTGCGGGCTCCTGAGCAGTAGCTGGCAACCATGGTCACAGGAGGAATCTGCGCCAAACAGACTGTGCCCTTACAACCAGGCAGTAGAAAAACTGCGTTTACAAATCTGAGCGTGAGATACAATACCTAGAGTAATGCAGTACTCACCTGACTTAGCTATTTCTTGTGATACAGAAATATGAAATGTATGCAGTTGCTGACCACATGGCTATTGAATGAAAACAAAAATTATGATAAGACAAAAGAATATATACTTGAAGTTTAAAAATGCAATTTAAAACAACACAAGTAGGGACTTAATCTAACTGCTAAGGCAGCCTCTGTCTTACTGAGATTTGGAGACTTAAGTTTGAAGGCCTATCCGTAGACAGGACAGAATCACAGAGGTGCTGGCTGCTAGGGCCCTCTGGGGCCTCCTGTCCAACCTCCTGCCTGGAGCAGGATTTTCACTAACACTGGCTCTGATCAGCCGTTGCTCCCTCTAGCCAATTCTCACTGACCCCCAAAGATGAAGATTTCACAGCCACCCTGCTGTCCTGTGGCAGAGCTGCACCACCTTTGAGGTAAAGCTGTGCTTCCTGATCCACCCTGAAGCTTGCAAGCTGCCATCTGTGGCCACTGCCCCTCATTTCATTGCCTGGCACTGCTGAGATGAGTTTGGCTCCATGACCTTTGTAGCTGCCCTTCAAGTAGCTGCCGGCTGTGAGCAGCTCCCCCTCTGTCTCCTCCCAGCCCGGCTGAGCCTGCCTGGTTCCCCCAGCTCTCGTTGTGGGGCCTGAGCTCTTCCTGTGGGTCAGGAGCTCTGGTTCTCTGGCATCCCACTAGATGTGGGGCACAAAAACTGGACACAGTATCCAAGTGCAGCCTGCCTGGGACTGAACAGAGGGAGAAAATTATTGCCTTTGACCTGCCAGCCACCTTCCCTGGTTTCTCTTGGAAGCTCCTGACATGCATCTTATGCTTTACTCTGCCTAGCCCCACTGAACCTGAGATGACATAAGCTGCCTATAATGATTGCTCATATTTGCTGAAGCTGCAACATAAATACGTTCTATACGTCCAGTGACTGTTGTACACCGTCTGCTATGTTATCTTACGCTAACACTATGCATAATCCTATGGAAGAATTTGAACGGTGGGTTTACAAACTGTAGGGCATATCGAGAGCCAAGTAGGGGATTACAGGTGGCACAGTGCTGGATTTCAAGATGATATATGGTATGGCATGATATGATAGAGAATCAGAGAATTGTTTAGTTTGGAAAAAACCTTTAAGATCATCGAGTCCAACTGTTAACCTAGCACTGCCAAGCCCACCATGTCCCTAAGCACCACATCTACACATCTTTTAAATACCCCCAGGGATGGTGACTCCACTGCTTCCCTGGACAGCCTGTTCCAATGCTTGACAACCCTTTCGGTGAAGAAATTTTTCCTAATATCCAATCTAAACTTCTACTGGCACAACTTGAGGCCATTTCCTCATGTCCTGTCACTTGTTACTTGGGAGAAGAGACTGTCACCCACCTCACTACAGCCTCCTTTCAGGTGATTGCAGAGAGCAATAAGGTCTCTGACGGTTCTTTTCTCCAGGCTAAACAACCCCAGTTCCCTCAGCTGCTCCTCATGAGACTTGTGCTTTAGACCCTTCACCAGCTTCATTGCCGGAAATGCTATGCTATGATATGATATGAGGGGCATTTGGGACCACAGAGGCTTAGGGAATAGGAGAGCCAGCAAAGCAATTGTTGATGAGGTACTGTAAGACACGGGCGTTGTGCTGACAAGGGTTCTGATTTCTACATCAATCTCTTTAGTGTTAAAGTACCGGAAAGGGGATGAGGATAGCCTCATGGAGAAGATCTCCAAGCTCAACTTCCACTCTATTGTCAAGAAGTCCAACCGTGTGAGCAGCCATCTCAAGCATCTCACAGGCTTTGCGCCCCAGGTAATGTGCATCAGCAGCCAGGTGCACTTAAACCCTGTGGTGCTTGAGGAGGTGGCGGTATCTGCTGTCCCATCACATCCTTTTCCCGATGAGTAGCTCTGATCCAGGCCAGCAAGGCAGAATGAGCTCAGGGTCTGAACCACCTATCTCTGCTGTCCAGCTTGTGGGCAGGAGGCCCCACATCTCGCACTCTGGCGGATGCTGGAGTCCTGCATTGCCTCCCTTGAGACATTTTCTCTTGCAGCTGAAGGATGAAGCCTTTGAAGAGACAGAGAAAAATTTCCGGATGCAGGAGCGACTGATTAAGTCCTTCATCCGAGACCTTTCTCTCTACCTGCAGCACGTTCGGGTGAGTCAGTCTGGGTGTGATGCCTAACCCGTGGGGCTTGCCACGTGCTGCCCTTCCTGCCTGCATGGAGTGTGCCTGCAGTGCCTATGGCCAGTGCTCCTGACCTCGGCCCTGCTGGAGGGTGGCTTCTGGGGGTCTGCTCTGCCCTGGGAGGCCTCTTCTGCTGGACAGCAAGCCTGGCTGTGCTAACTGTGTGTCCCTGGTGCAGGAGTCGGCTTGCATGAAGGCGCTGGCAGCAGTGAGCATGTGGGACCTGTGCACAGAGAAGGGCAGTGGGGACTTGGACCAGTTTCAGAAAGTGAATCGGCTCATCAGCGATCAGCTCTTCTCCAACTTTGTGAGTGAGGCTGTGCTTTCACGTGCTGGGTGCACCCCTCCAGGGCCCTCGCTGGGGGTCTGCTGCAGATGGGCAGCCCCTGGAAGGCTGCAGGGAGGGTAACACAGCTTAGGAGAGGTGTGATCATCCCTGTTTGGCTCTTCCCTTGTGAGAGCTTTGACACCTGTGAATTTATGATGTGTATTGAGCGTGCGTGTTAGATACACCTTTTTTCAGCCCCCCCCCGAAATGTTGCAGCTCTCTACATAACTGGTTCAGGTACTTCCCATAGTGTTGCCCACGCTGGCACATTTATGTAAGATTATAGAATAAGTCCTGTTGGAAGGGGGCTCTGGTGGGTGCCATTGGGAAAATGGACCCTTTGCTATCCTGGGGAGGTTGTATGCTGGTGGGTGAGCTGCTGGTGTTCACAGCACAACAGGAGAGAAAGCACATTGTCTTACTTGCTCTCTGCATCTCTGCCCACCAGAAAGAGCGGACAGAGCGCCTGGTGAGCTCGCCCCTGAACCAGCTGCTGAGCATGTTTGCAGGGCCCCACAAGCTGGTGCAGAAACGCTTCGACAAACTCCTCGACTTCCACAACTGCACAGAGCGAGCGGAGAAGCTGAAGGACAAGCGAACTCTGGAGGAGCTGCAATCGGCTCGCAACAACTACGAGGCGCTCAATGCCCAGCTGCTGGACGAACTGCCAAAGTTCCTGCGCTTCGCCAAGGAGCTGTTTGCCAACTGCGTGCGGGGCTATGCCGAGGCGCACTGCGACTTTGTGCGCCTGGCCCTGGAGGAGCTGAGACCTCTGTTGTCGGTGGGTTCCCAGAGCACAGCCAGCACTCTGGGCTCAGTGCAGCACTGATGTCTGCAGGGCTTGTCCTCAAGCCTCTCTGGAACCCATCCTGTTGTGAGAGAAGCTGCTGCTGCAGTTTCAGGCCCTGAGTGCCCTGGGGAGGGCTCCTGTGGGGTGCTGTCAAGTCAGGGATTGTGGGGTCATGATGCAATTATGCATAAAGATAGTGAAGGCTCTGGCTGCTCCTGGAGCAGTGGCCGGAGAGCATTTGCCTGGGGGAATCTCAGGTCACGAGTTTGGGGACCGCTCAGAGCTGGGTTCAGACAGGACTGCAAATCTGGGCCCGACGCAAGTCACAGGCAGGGCTCAGAGCCCCGCTTGGCCCAGGAGCTGGTGTGGTCTCAGCTGTAGCTGTCTGCTTTCCCAGCAGCTGTCACCTAACCATAACCCCCAATCCCGCTCTGGTTCCAGTTGCTGAAGGTGTCTGGCAGGGAGGGGAACCTCATTGCCATCTTCCAGGAGGAGCACAGTCGAGTCCTCCAGCAGCTCCAGGCATTCACCTTCTTCCCAGAGTCCCAGACAGCTCCCAAGAAGCCTTTTGAAAGGAAGAGTGTGGAGCGGCAGTCTGCCCGGCAGCAGCCCCTTGTAGGCTTGGTGAGTTCCCTCTGCCACATGTCCCTGCTTGCAAGGGAGTCCGGGACAACTGCTCACATGTGTCTTGTACCTCTGCAGCCTACCTACCTCCTGCAGTCAGATGACATCCGAGCTGCCCTCCTGGCCCGCTACCCTCCAGACAGTCTCTTCCAGGCAAACCGCAATTTTAATGCTGCCCAAGACCTGGATGTCTCGCTGCTGGAAGGAGACATTGTGGGTGTCATCAAGAAGAAAGACCCCATGGGCAGCCAGAATCGCTGGCTCATAGACAACGGGGGTAGGTGGCTGCTCCCCGCCCTTGGCACCTGCTGCGACTCCCCTCCTCTGGTCCCCAATCTGAGCACCCTTCCTCTCCCTCTCTGCAGTGACCAAGGGCTTTGTGTACAGCTCCTTTCTGAAGCCCTACAACCCACGCCGCAGCCAGTCGGACGTCTCTGTGGGCAGCCACTCTTCCAACGAGTCAGAGCACAGCAGCTCCTCTCCCCAGAGCAACACCACACTGACCTTCAGCCCCAGCGGGGCGGCCGTCACTTTCACTCAGAAGCCCCTGCAGGACTCAACCTCCCTGGCAGACCCGTACCAGTCCCCGCAGCCCCACTCGGAGACAGACTCCCCCTCTGTGCCCCAGCATGGCTCTGGTGACAGGACAGCCCCACTGGAGGCTGGTACAGGGACGTCTCAGCGCTGCTACAGCCGCCCCAATCTGGGCTGCAGCCCCAGCTCTCGCAATGGGCACCCTGCCAAAGCACATCTCAGGCCCACACCTTCGGTGGAGGACAGAGACTCGGGGCTGGAAAGCAGCGAGTCAGAGGGCAACCAGGTGAGCCCTCAGCCTCCCCGGTGGGACTGAGGATGCCAAGGGTTGACCCCCTTGCTTAAGTGGGGGCTGAATCATCCTTTTCCCTGGCAGTGACCAAGGAGAGGTGGGAGAGGGAGGCTGCTTTGTCCCAAAGGGCTGAGGTGGAGGGTGAGCCCTTTTCTCCCAGCAGCACAGGTGCAGCTGCAGAGAACTAAGCTGCAACTGGGGGTGGGCAGGTGGCAGTAGCTCTGGCAGAGGCCAGGATGCGGCCAGGGCTGTCACTCTTTGGGAAGAGGAGCAAAAGCCCACACATCCTATGCAGTGCAACAGCAAGGCTGTGTGGCGTGACCATCCAGCTGATGCTCGCCCTCTGTTTGGCAGGTCTATTACGCTCTCTACACTTTCAAAGGCCGAAACACCAATGAGCTGAGCGTGTCAGCTAACCAGAGACTCAGAATCCTGCAGTTTGAGGACATCACGGGCAATCGAGAGTGGTGGCTGGCTGAGGCACACGGGAAGCAGGGCTACGTGCCCTCCAGTTACATCCGGAAGACAGAGTACACGTGAGGCAGCAGGCAGGAGCCTGCACCCCCTGCCTTGTTCCTGCCAAGGGCTGCGGGGAGGCTGGCCGGACGCAGCCGTCACTGCTCTGCGGCTGTGTCCCTCGGAGCTGTGCAGTGCTGCTGGGCCCCACCACGCTGGCTGCCACCTCCCCTTCTGGAGAGGAGGAAATGTGGGCTGGCAGGGCATTCCAGAGCAGGCAGCTTGTGCGAGGGCAGAGGTGAGTTCACGTGTGCTGTGTGATCCTCCTGTGTCCGTCCAGCTGGAAGCAGGAGAGCAAAGCCTCTGGGGCATGGCCTGGGAGGGTAAGGCTCAGCTGAGGCTGAGGAGCTGCTGTGGCTTTAAGTTGTAGAAGGCCAGTGCTGAGTTTCTGGAGTCCATCTTTAGCCAAGTAGTGTTAAAAGCACCACGGGCCCTGTGAATGTGCTTCTGGCACCTTCTCCGCAGCCGGAGCCTGATCTCGCCCATCTGTTCAGGACAGCATAGTGCGACATCCACATACCGCCAGGGAAGCACCTCTGAGGTTGGCTGGAGCAGCGGAGCTCCAGGGCGGGGATGGGCCCAGCCTCTGACAGCCCTACAGCAGAGCCCCCAGCGGCTGCTTCACCCCTGCGCTTGGTCTCCAGGCTCTGCTGCAATCAGCAGCCATCGGGATCTCATCTCCTTGCGCTGCGCTGGGGCAGGGCAGAAGGCAAAGCACACGCTGTCATCCAGCCAGGTTGTCTGAGGGCTCTGACCAGGATTTTCTCACATGCGCTTCCCTGCAGGGTACTGGAGACGGTGTTAATGTTCTGGGAGGGCAAGGCCCTACCCAGGAGGGATGTGGTGCCCTTTCTCAGGGTGATGTGTCTGACCCGCTGTTGCCGTGCCCTGAAGGAGCGATGTTCCTCCTCTTGGGTCAATGTTTCTATCCCCTGTGCTGCTGCTCTGTAAATAAAGATTTGCCATTGTGTTTAAGAGGTGCCTGTGCAAGTGTTGGGAAAGCTGAGAGGAGTGCCTGGCAGTGCTGGGATGGAGGGCAAAGCCCACGGACTTCATGCAGACCCAGCAGGGCCAGGAAGGACATTTACCTTTCGGTGGGGTGCAGCATGCTTCTGCCGTGGTGTTTGTGCCAGCTGCAGCTCAGGCACTTGGACACCCTCACAGGAAAGTTCTTCCTTAAGAGGAAGTGATTGCGCCGCCCTCTCACCCCGCTGTGTGTTACAGGCCTTGGTGGGGGCTGCGGGTGACTTGTGTCCCTCATGCCACCAGCTGGGACAAAGAGGCTTGCCCTGCTGGAAGTGGGTCGGCAGCGTGCACATGGGTGCAGGCACCCTGCGTGCCAGCAGCCGATGGCAGTGCTACAGCTCCTGGCTTTCATGCCCAAGAACCAAGAAGGATCAAGAGTTTGTCAACAGTAACCACTGTATTTCGTATGTGTGTATGCCAAGTGTAGTATGCACATGTGCTGCCACTTCTCCAGCTTGTCTCCACCACAGTCAGGTTTCTAGTCTAGAGCCACAGCCCAAAGTCTGCCCCACCAGTGGTTACAAAAGCCCCAGGGACTGACTGTGCAAATAAATGAGGCAAAGGGAGCTGTAGCCATGGGGAAGGCAGGCAGACCCTGGCTTCACCTCCACTGCCAGAGGGTACTGTTCATGCCTGGGTATAGCTGTGCTACCTGATTTGGGCTCCCCACCCATGTGTGTCTGCATAACCTGTGTTACCAGCTTCCCCCAAACACTAGCCAGGTTTAAAGAGAAACAGACTTATTAAGCATGCCTTGAAGTCAGACTTAGTTGGAAGACCAGAAACAAAGAAAGTAAATTATAACATTCACTCTTAGATTACACCATAAATTTCATTCCATAGTGCCAAAGCATCTCTCAGATAGGTTTCCCTAGCATGATGAAGTACAAAAACTAAAACCCCCCCAAGGGAATCATGGTCTTCCTGCCTGGAAAACAACTTTTCCCTTCTATAGTGGAATAAATTACGCGGCTCCAGACCCTTGTGTGCACAGCAGGCAGGGTGCAGTAGCAAGGTTAACAGCTCACTGAAGGCCAGACTCTCTGTCCCTGACAGCCAGAGAAGCCACCCTCTTCGCTTCCCAGCTGCAGAGAGACAAATTCCTGGGCAGTCCAGCTGCAAGGAGACACCAGTGCCTGCTTGGTAAGTGCCAGCAGGAGGAAGCTGCCTGTGCACACACCTGCACGCTGCTCCACTCCACCTACAGCACAGTGGTTTCTATATTCGTGATGCCAGCGTCCTTTGCCATCGAGGAGAAGACGCCCTGCTTCTTGAGCAGCTCCTCAGGGCTGTCGTATTCCACAATCCTCCCAGCTTGCAGCACCATCACCCTGGCAACAGGGAACAAGAAGGCCTGAGCTCCTGGGGTGTGAGCTGATAGTGCTGCTGGCAACAGCACTACAGCCCCGCCGACCCTCGCTCCTGCTACAGCCACGTTACGTGGTCACCTCCTCTCAGCACAGAGGCAAGGGCACAGCTCTCCTCCGTGTGCTGGGAGGTGACACACATCAGGTGTTATCAACGCCGCTATGGCCTGTTGCTGTGAAGAAGGATCCCAAAAAATGTTTCCCTCCACAAAGGCATAATAACTGCATGGCCATCCTTCCCGTCCCTCTGTTCTCTCCTAGAACCTCTGCATATTGCTGTCCCGGGCACTGCATCCATCCCTGCCCCTCTGCCCGCATCCATGCTCCTGCTGCTGGCCACCTCTCGCCCCATCCTAGGAGCCAGAGCCCCATTCCCTTTGCCCCACGGCACCTGTTGCTGTCCATGATGGTGTGGAGGCGGTGGGCAATAGTAAGGACAGTGCAGTCAGCAAACGCACTCCGGATCGTTGTCTGGATTAAATGATCAGTTTCCAGATCCACAGCGGCTGTTGCTTCGTCCAGGATGAGGATCTTGGCTTTGCGGAGAAGGGCCCGGCCCAGACACAGCAGCTGCCTCTGCCCGACACTGGGGTGAGGTGGGAACATGAGTCACCAGGCAGACACCAGCAGGGCTTCTGCAAACCCACTGACATGCGCTGCCCTGGCCCAAGCACCATGCCTGTCCAGCCCACCCTGGCCTTCTCCCAGCTGACCATCTGCCACCCGAGCACCCCATCCCTCAGCATCTTCCTCTCTGGACCACCACAGAAGGGTTGGCTCGCACTGGCTCCCTGGCAGCCCTGACTCCCACATGGAGACCAGGGGAAGGAAGAGGAGCTGGGCATGCCGCCACTCCTCGGCTCACCTCAGGTTCTCCCCTCCCTCGCTCACAGGATGCAGCAGCCCCCCGGGAAGGTCTCGCACATATGTCTTCATGTGGGCAAGCTCAAGGGCCTTCCAGACCTCCTCATCTGTGTACTGGTCAAAGGGGTCCAGGTTCATTCGCAAGGTGCCAGTGAAGAGCACAGGGTCCTGCCAGGAACAGCACAGCGTTCGGCCATGCCACAGTTTGGCCACATCCTGCCCACCCCGCTGCCATCAGCTGGGCAGGGAGGTGACGATGGATGCTCACAGGGCCTTGGAGTCTCCGCAGCACCCAGGGATGAACTACGGTCAACCCATCTCCCAGGGAACAGAGCCTGGGGACGCCGTGCAGCAGTGGGGCGTGGAAAGGCAGGGATCGGCTCACCTGGGGGATGATGGTGAGGTTCTGGCGCAGGTCATGGAGGCCAATTGTCGCTATATCCACCCCATCGATAATGATCATCCCTCCAGCTGCCTCCAGCACCCGGAAGAGGCCATTGGTGAGGGAGGATTTTCCAGCCCCAGTCCGGCCCACAACCCCAACCTGTGGAAGCAGCTATTTAGACCAACCGAAAGGGTAGAAGAAAACAGGCCAGATGCTCTCTGTCTTGGTCTGGTGGGCATTTCTGCCCTGCATCTGCAATCACCATCTCCCAGACTGTCTCTCCTTTGGCCCCTGCCTGCAGCTCGAGTCCCCAGGAGCCAGGTCCCATCACCATCCCTCCCCAGCCCACAGACTGAAGCCAAAGGACAGAAACAATTTTAACACAGCATCAGTCTGCAAAGAGTGTAGTGAGGGCAGAGGCAGAGAGGTCCTCACCTTCTCGGTGCTCCCTATATTGCAGGTGATCCCCTGAAGAACCAGTTCCAGTTCAGGTCGGTAACGAACTTTGTAGTCAACAAACTGGATCTCGCCTTTGCTGGGCCAGCCACGGGGTGGGCGCTTTTCTGTCACCCATGGAGCCTGGGGGCACAGGAGCATTAGCGGGGGAGGCACCCTGCAACGCTGGCTAGCACCATGCTTTGCAGCAGATCTTTGCCTGGACCCTGGTCTCCTCACCTCGTTCTTCACCTTCGTGTACTCATGTACCCGCTCCACAGCCACAATATTCGTTTCCAGCTCCGAAGACATCCGCACCAGCCAGTTCAGTGTCTGGGTCACCTGCGTGGCAGAGCCAGAGGATGCAGAGCTCAGTGGGATCCATGAACAACCACCTCCCACCTCAGCTCAGGGACTCAGCCCGGCCACGAGCATCCCTGGCCTGGCCCTAACTCTCCACTCCCCAATCACAGCCCCCTCTCCTCAGCCCTTCAAAAGCTTTGCTGCAGTCCATAGCGGGACCGTCTCCTCCCCACAGCAGCAAGTATCCCCCTCACACCAGGATGTGTGCTCCCTGGCTCCATAGCAGCTCCCCAGGTGATGAGATACCACAGCTAATCCCCCCTCCATGGATCAGCGCTGGAGGCAGGGCAGCATCCTCCAGCCAGACCAGAGATCCCAGGAACAGCCCTGTCCTGGAATAAGATAAAGCTTTCATTGACTTACATTGAGGGCGGAGGAGACCGAAAGACCCACGATGCCACCCCCCAAAGTGCTCTTTGAAATCACTGCTAGAAGCGCAGAGAAGAAGACCACCAGGCTCCCAACGAACTCCAGACGGATGGCCAGCCACCTGCACCAGGAGAGGACAGCTGAGAGGGGGCGGGACAAACATCTGCCTGCGCCCAAGACAGAGCCCACCAGTAAGACGATCATCCCACCTGCATCCCCGCTGCACCCAGCCCTGAACCCAGTGCTGTAGACATGGCACCTGCACCTACGCAGCGTGTGGCTTTGGCCAATTCCGCAGGTGGGTTCATTTTATCTGTCAGTCCCTGGGTCTCACATGTAGCCTCGTGCACTGGTAATGCCATGTATCAGAGGAGCTCCAACTGTACAACCCTCACACACCCAAAGCATCTACCAGTACCACGTCAACAGCAGTCAGTGTCCGCATCGCACTCCCACCTGGCCTGGAGCATTGGTCTCTTGTCAGAACCCACCAAGAGCATCTCAGCCCTTGACAGCGCAGCTCACCCTGCCCAGGCTCTGGAGGCTTTGCAGAGGGCCACAGCCTGGCTTTCAGAATCACCCTAAATCTCCTTCCCACAGATGGCGTCCCTGTGCCAAGTTCCTCCAGTTCCTACATAGATCCTCAGTTCTGAGATCAAGAGATCAACTGCAGCATCTCAGGACCTCCCTCAGGACCCAGAAGCCTCTGGACAGACCTGTGGCAGGCTGTGCTGTGGCATAAGGAGTAAAACTCACCTATTTGAGACTACCCAAGAGTTAACACTTTTCTGATTTATGTCCATGGTGCTCTCATTTTGCTGCAGGAACCGTTCTTGGTGTCCGTAGGCCCGGATCACGGAAAGGCCTGACACTGTCTCGCCAAAGTGGGAGTAGATGGGAGACCTGGTGACAGAGTCCAGACGCCGTAGCTGGCGTGATGTGGAGATATAGAAGCGCTGAAATGAGGGAGACAGCTTGGTTACCAACACAAAGCCCAGCAGCGACAGAGATACTGCTCTAAGCAGGGCAGAAGCTTCTCTCAAGCCCAAACTACTCACCAGCACAAAATAGTAGAAGATACCCAAAGGGATGATAATGAGAGCAAAGAATGGGGTGGCCAGGGTGATCATGACCAATGTGCAAATGATGGCCATGAAACAGGAGAGCCAGCTGCGGAAGGATGTGGGAATGGTCTCATCTACTGTGAAGATGTCCTGGAGCACAAAGAAGTGTGGAGAAGTAGTCAGTGACCCCAGAGAGAGGAAGAAACCCAAAGACTCCACACATACATGGTTCCTACACACTCGTGTGGTAACACAGTGCCAGACACTTGCAAATATATTGGATGACACTGAATTTGTGTTAGGGTCACAACCCCATTTAGGGCCATGGCTTTTAGCTTGGAAAGGGCTGATTTAACAGAGAAGCTTTCTATAATATTCCCTGGTTACACATATCATCTTTGGGAACTGCATCTTTATCTGGACCCAGAATGCAGGAGCAGGAATCGAGGCAGAAAGATGGACAGGGCTGACTCCAGGTCTATGCAGGTGTACCCAGGTCTCCAGCTGGTCATCATCCATCTCCTAGCTAGACACTACATCCTACCTTATCTAAGAGTAAATCCAACAGGCCCATAAGCTTGACCTCAGGAGAGATTTTTATTCCCGAAAATCAAGAGGTTGCACCAAAGCAAGAAGTGGAGTGGCAGCACACTTGAAACTGCCTGTCTGTATTCTCTCTCCTTTCTCGTTTTCTCTTTGTTGTATGAGCTTCGTTGACATAGCAAAGACTGTGTATTTGCTGAGAGTCCATAACGAGAGGAACAACTCATTACAGGACAAGAGCTCAAGGCTCCTGCCCCTCTTGGTAATCTACTCTGGATCCTCTTCAGTTTCTCCACATCCCTCTTGACCAGCCCGCCCCACAGCAGGACACTGTATCCAGGTGTGGCCTTCCTAGCAATGAGCTGGGGAGATAGTAACTTCCTGTGATTTGCTGGCCACTGTCCTCCAAGTATAGCCCACGATGTTGTTTGCCTCACAGCCTCAAATCCTCTGTATCCTTCTGCTGCCTTCCTGGCTCTGATTTGGGCTCGTCTGTGCAGAACTGAACAGCAACAGGGTTATGCCACCACCCAGTGCTCTCCGGATCTGCTGGAACAAACACCTTCTCCATGTTGAGGCTGTTCTCTTACCTTGGCAAACCTATTCACAACACGGCCAGTCGGAGTCATGTCAAAAAAGCTCATGGGCGCACGTAGGATGTTGCTGAGCAGTTGCTGATGCATAACCCGGGAGGCTTGTGTGGCACCATAGGCAGACAGGATGGTTGCAAAGAGCAGGAAGAGAGCTGCAAGGAGAGGACAGGGCAGTCATCACCAGCTCATGTGTGACACTGGCAGGCACTCTTTGGCTCAAGGGACACGTTGAGCAGCTCCAAGCCCATCACTGTGATAGTCCTGCATTCCATTCTCTTGGGAGGCCTCAGTAACCACATCCCACCACAGGGGAAGATCGCTAACCATTTTGGGAAGCCTTGGGCCTCAGCACTGTCTCCAAATTGATTAAGGACAGTGATCTTCAACCTAAGGGGCAACACAGACTTCTTGGGGCAATTTATGCTGGCTTCAGACTGGTATCTGTCCCCAGTTCCGCCAGAAGCTGGAAGGAAGGCAGCAGCAAGCAAATGAACACAATGCTGGGTCCCCTGCTCCTTGCGGCTGGGTCCCCTGCTCCTTGCTGCACTGCTGGCCGCAGGTCTTACAAACCATACCCCTTCTGGACTACGCAGCTGAGATGAGCAGGATCTCCTGTGCTCCCGCACTCACCTTGTGACACTCCCAGCACCCCATAGACACCGATCCGCAGGTCTCGCTGTTCCGCGGGATAGGTCTGGTTCAGGTAGAGCTGCGCATCATCAGTCCAGGCGCTGAGCCACAGGTTAGTTCCCATGTAGGCAACGTACTGTCCAACGTAGCCAATGGCAATCCAGAAAGAATACCACAAGCCAACAGCACGCAGGTACCGCAGGTACATGGAAAACTTCACCTGTGCACCAATTCAGCCCATCACCACTGCCCAGCAAACCATGGCAAACAACACCCAGCACAGCCTTGGCACTCCCTCCTTGCTGCCCACAGTGCTTCTCCCCTCCACCACCTTGCCCACCATTCCCAGGCAGCTCTGTCTCCTTCAGTGCCTCTTGGCTGCAACGAGGCCACAGCCAGCCAGCACCAGCTTCTCTGAGCCACAGTCAGGGTCTTGTAGCACTGAGCCACGGCAGCACTGTGATTGATCCATCCATCCATCCATCCATCCATCCATCCATCCATCCATCCATCCTCCTCACCTTGCCAGTTTCCACAGCTTCTTTCTCGATCAGTTGCTGGCCCTTCACCTTCTTGGGGGGATCCTCCTGGGCCTTCTTCCAGGAATTGGTGCTGATTTTACTAAGGCTGCAGGGAGGCGGTGGGCACCATTAGTCACAGGGTGCTGGTTGGGACCTACTCGCCTGAGAGTCCATCCCTATGCTGCAATGGAACTCCAGTGATGGAGCCTTCTGGGAAATAATGTCCTAACTGGGCAGCTTTGAATGAGCCTTGCCAAAGCCTTGGTGTTTGCAGCCATGAAATCATAACCCTCAGCCCCAAAAGCAGAACCAGCCAGCAGCAGGAGTTTCAAGGAAGACCACAGAGTAAGGCTGTGACACACTCAGGTGAGTAAAGACAAGACCAGATGCTCCGGACTCAGTCCAGCTTGTGGTAGAAGCAGCCATTGCTGGCTCCCAGACCCTTCTCTGCAGGAATCCACCTGGGAAGCCCCCAGATCCTGTCTCTCTAGGGAGCAATGCAGGGGCCAGGGGAGACAGCTGAGAGATCAGGTCGCATTCCCACCTGCGACTGAACTCTCTCTGACGGATGCTGGCCTCTCGCTTCAGGGTCATGGTCACCACATCATCAGGGCCCTCCTCCATGCAAGGCTCAGCATCTTCATCAACCTCATCTTCATCCCCAGCTAAAGCAACAACTACAAGCACATGGATGAGGAGAGGTAAGGTCAGGCACTGAAGAGAGAGCAGATCCCATGCACCACACCTCTGCTGCACTCAGCTCCACCCTGCAGCCCAGGTCCCAGCTGTGTCCTACCACCACAGGTGCAAGCCCCGTACAGCAGGAGGAGGAAGAAATCTGTTGTGCTGCAAGGAGAACTGCCCGGGCACGCAGGGCTAAAGGCCTGCATGGAGGCAGTCCCTGCTGCTGACTTAACCCAGTACCACTGGTGGGACCTCAAGTAGAGATTTGTGCTAGTTCAGCAGGTGCAAGATCTGGTAGATCATGTCACTCCTGTTCAGGAGCATCTCTTTGAGCAGGTGGAGATGGGCCCTGAGGGGACGGATTGGGAATAGCCAGGCTCCAGCTGGACAACCAGGCTGAGCCCAGGCAGGGTAAGCACCCATCTGACCCGACACCACTGCTCACAGTAAAACTGGGGAACACGATAAAGATCAAATGTTATCCAACAGCTTGTTTAGAATGAACCAAAGGACCTTTCTCACCCCAGCATCACTAAGGTATGGAGCCTGTTGCCACATAAGACTATGAGAGCCATAAACATAAGTGAACTAAAAAGGGAGTGAAACAATTAGACAGGTCCTTCGCTGGCTGTTCAACACAATGTCTGGATGCAAATCATAGGCAGAAAGTCCTTGTGCCACTGATGGCCAGAAGGATTCTCAGCAGCCACCAGTGGGGCCTGGGCTGGATAGAGTCAGGTCAGACTGACAGATCATAAAATCATAGAATCATAGAATGGTTCGGGTTGTAAGGGACCTCAAAGATCATCTAGTTCCAACCCCCCTGCCATGGGCAGGGAAACCCTCCACTACACCAGGTTGCCCAAAGCCTCATCCAACCTGGCCTTGAACACTTCCAGGGATGGGGCATCTACAACTTCTCTGGGCAACCTGCTCCAGTGCCTCACCACCCTCAGAGTGAAAAATTTCTTTCTTATATCCAATCTAAATCTCCCCTCTTTCAGTTTAAAGCCATTGCCCCTTGTCCTATCACTACATGCCCTTGTAAAAGTCCCTCTCCAGCCTTCCTGTAGGCCCCCTTTAAGTACTGGAAGGCTGCAACAAGATCATCCCAGAGCCTTCTTGGATCAGGTCTTGGGGTTTTCATAATCACCAAGACACACGCACGTCCCTTCTGGCTGCTGCAGCCCTGTTGTGCTCCCAGTACCTGCGGTATTTCTCTCTGAAGCATCCTGCTCCTGGCTGCCGTACAAGCTCAGGAAGTGGGCAAAGGCCCCCCTGTTTTCAAGCAGGGCACTGTAGGAGCCGTGCTCAGACACTGCTCCTGCCACCAGCACCACGATGTTGTCAACCTGGGGCAGGAAACTGATGCCGTGCGTCACCAAGATCCGTGTCTGCAACAAAGCAGTTGCGGGGTAGTGAGTGTCAGAGCACCCTTCGCCCCCGGCCATAGGCCTGCAGGCTCTCCATCCCCTACTTGGGGACCTCTCTGCTTATCACTGCCTGGCTATGGGGACATGGGGCACCCCTCTGGGGACCCATGAGGTCTCTCCTGCCTGCTGCAGCCCCACATGAAAGTCACAGGACCCCTCTGTCTCAGGCAACCTCAGCCTTCCCTGGCTGGTCAACGCCATGCCAGTGCCATTCCTGCCAGGCCAGGTGGTGGGGAGGAGGGCAGGGATGCTCACCTTCTTTTGCAGCAGCCCTTTTGGCCCCAGCACGTTCTCGAAGAGGTACTTGCCAACGTGAGCATCCACGGCAGACAGAGGGTCATCTAGGATGTAGATGTCTGCATCGTTGTACACTGCCCGGGCCAGGCTGACTCGCTGCTTCTGTCCCCCACTCAGGTTAATGCCCTGGAAGGGAAAGGACTTATCTGAGCACCTGGCTGGCACAGGGCAACAGCTCTGTCCTCTGCTGCAGGTGCTATGGGAATCCCGTAGTGCCCAGGGCTGATACCTTCTCTCCAATTTCTGTCTGGTCACCCGCAGGCAGCAGTTCCAGGTCTGGAAGGAGGGCGCAAGCCTTGATGACCTGCTGATACCTGGCTTCATCCAGTTCTGACCCAAAAAGGATGTTGTCTTTCAGTGTAGCATTCTGGATCCAGGCCTGCTGGGGGACGTAAGCCAGGGAGCCCTGGAAAGAGAGACACAAGAGCAGCTGCCTCCTCAGAGCATCAGCCTGAGTGCTGCCCGCTCCTGCAGCCTGTCCGTGTCCGGAGCCACCACTCTGGAACCAATCCTGCCCTGCGGCCCCCTGACAGAGCCCCCAAACAGCCCAGCAGCCCCCTACATCAGCCAGCTCCTCTCACCTGGATGTTGATGTGTCCCTTGATATTCTCCATCTCCCCGAGCATGGCTGACACCAGTGAAGATTTGCCTGAGCCCACAGCCCCCACCACGGCCACCAGGCTCCCAGGCGCGATATCCAGGGTGACACTGCAAAGGCACGAGGGCTGAGGCAGTAACCCTGCCAGCTCCTGCATGGGACCAGCACGGAGCACTGTCTCTGGGGCAGCACTGAGAGGTGACTGCCATCCACAACTAACTCCACAGAGACTCCTTCTCCCCACCCATCTGCCCCCCACATGGCGCAGAGCACTCACTCTCTTATCGCAGCGTTGCCGTCCTCCTCCCAAGCAAAGGTGGCCTCCGAGAAACGCACAGCACTGCCTGTCAGCAGAGAGCCATCCCTCAGGGCTGGGAAAGCCCAGGGTAGGGCCAGCCTGTGACCCACAGGGAGGTTCACCTACCTGCAATGGGGTCATGGTGGATAGCTGAGGTGTCCAGCTCTTCTCCACCCAGGTAGCGCTCCAGTCTCCCAGTCGACACGTTGGTCTGCCATGGCAGAAAGAAGACGGCATGTAGGCACAGGGCACAGCTGGGTGGCTGGCAGGAGCCCCATAAGCAGAGCACCTCATACACGCAGCCCCAACCCAAGCACCAGCCTCTGACCCCCCAGCCTGTGTCACTTATGTGAGTCCTGTCCCACCCCACTGCCAGTAGAGTTCCCTGCACTGACCCCTGGGTGTCCATCACACACCTCAGCTCCATGTGCTGCTTTGGGCAGAGGTATCATAAGATCCCCCTGCACACCCTGCCCTATGTGAGGTCTGACCTGCACCAGAGAAGAGAGGACCATGGGCAGCATGGTCAAGGGGAAGCGCAGCACGTTGAAAAGGGAGGTGGCAGTAAAGGCCTTCTGTGCATCCAGGATGTTGTTCTCATCCACCAGCACGTAGACAGCAAAGCTGGCCAAGGAGACCTAGGACAGATAGCAGGAAAAGCCACCATCAGTGTGGTTATTTGCAGCCCAGACCCTCACGCTTCCCTAAGGTCTCAGAAAGGTCTTCCTGCTGGGGACCTGTTCCCCTCCTGCTTCCCTTCTCCTTTGGGCCCTGTCTCACCACTATGATGGGACCCCTTTCCACCACAGCTCTCCTGCCAGCAGCCAGGACCCTACTCTGCATTCCAGGCATCTGTCAGCCAGGCCCTTCCTCGCTGCAGGAGCAGCCAAGGTTCCCAGTCTTTCCCATGCCCTTGGAAACAGCCCCAACCCAGCTCTGAGGAAGGTGCAGCCCTCCCTAGGTCTGCTGGCACTCACCAGAAATGGGGCACACGTGAACACGAAGATAGAGATGGACTGCAGGTAACTGAAGTTCAACAAATGCTTGAGCTCACGTGCGCGGATGTCATTGACTCGCTTCTCAAATGAGGGCTCCCAGGCAAAAAGCTTCAGGATCTGTGGGATGAGCAGGGTGAGCAGATGCTGGCCTCACAGGAACGCCCACCTCCACACTCAGCTTGCTGGTGGCCAGCATCTCCATCACCAGCTCCTGGCTGGCTCAGAAGCCTGCTTGGCCACTGCATCTCTCCTCTCCTGTCCCATCCCATGGCTTATAGCACATCCCCACAGCATTCCCACTCCTTCATCCTCGGCTTACAGGTTGCTGCCAGCCCCTCTTCCACCATGGCAGCCTTCTCACCACCACAGCCATCCAGGAAACCCTCAGAAAACCCCCTCTTGGCTCCCAAGTCTTGGTCCTGGTACCCAGTGCTCCTCTCCAGCCAACCTTTCAGAAGGTGAGGAAGCCAAGGGAATTGCAGAGACTGAGGCTCGGCTACCCTAGACACAGGAGCCCCAAACCAGACTGTAATGCTGGTGCTGCCTCCAGGTACAGTGCACCAAGAAGATGGGTGCAGCAGCTGCCCCGGGTGTCTCCACTCCACTCCTCACCTTGATGCCACTGAGGATTTCACTCATTATTTTCATGCGTTCGTCCTTGTTCTTCATGTTACTCACCTACCAACAGAAAAAAACAGAGGTCACCTAAACCAGATGGCAGCTCACCCTTGGAAATACATCTGGGCTGCCAGAGGGAAGGGAAGGGCAAGCTCCAGAGCCCAAAGAAGCCATCCCACAAAGCTGGACCTTTGCTCCCTGGGGCTCTGGACAACCTGGGAAAAAACAGCACCCTGTTGTCAGGTAGAAGCTAAAGCTTTACTTTATGGTTGGTAATATCTCACTCTCAATTCTCAAGGCTGCACCCAGTCCTGTCCAAGTTCAGCTGTGATGGTGGAACAGGTCTCACCTGCCTCCTGCTCATCTCACCTGATCACCTCCTGGCTCAGACTAGAGACAACCCTGGCCCAAGTCAGACGAACTTCCTAGGCTGGGTAAGATCCACAGCATAAAAGGGAAAGGTAGAGGAGTGTGGAAAATAAGCAAGGAGAGCAACAGTGGGCCTCAGAGTTGTGAGGCCAGGGAAGATCTTGCACACATCACTGACCTGGATGGTTTTGGACTTGGCAACCAGGAACGCATTTATGGGAAT
This sequence comes from Tauraco erythrolophus, assembly GCF_009769465.1. Classification (NCBI taxonomy): domain Eukaryota; kingdom Metazoa; phylum Chordata; class Aves; order Musophagiformes; family Musophagidae; genus Tauraco; species Tauraco erythrolophus. The sequence goes on along the minus strand of NC_141473.1, from coordinate 16,649,630 downwards.
GAGCAGCACCATGACTGCAATGCCAGCCAGGACAGAGGGACCCAGCTCTGCCCAGAGGAAGACAATGGACACAATAATTTGCAGGGGGGATGACCACAGCTGGTGAAGGAAGTTGGCCATGTCCATGAACCTCTGGGCATCAGCTGACATCAGATTCACAGTCTCTCCCACTGTGGATTCCTTGCGGGTGACACTGGACATGATGAGTGCCTGGAGAGAGAAAGCATAATCACTGCAAGCTGGTCTGGGAGCAGCCTGGCTGCCAGCAGCATGGTGCAGAGCAGGGCATTAGCAGGCCAGGCTGAAACTGCTCCTGGGTTTGCTCCTGGTGCCTCTCTGCTGGCCACAGGTGCTGTCATCACAGCCTGCATGCCAGGAGCCACTGGATGCTGGGGCAAAGGAACACATTCCCGGGCAGGAATCCTAGTGGCAGCTGCCCTCAGTGTTGCACTGCTCTGAAGAGAAGCCTCCCTCCGCCCCTGGTAGCTGTCAAACACACAACTGCAGCACCCAGGTCCCAGGCAGAACTGCCCCGTGCTGAGTGGGTGTCTCACAAGCCAAGCTGTCCCTGTGCCTTCTGGGAAGCAAAGGGCATACACCCTAGTCACACCATGGTGATGGGGCAGGCGATGGATGCCGGTATCCCCAGCCCAGCTTGGAGGAAGCCAAAGCAGGTGATGACAGGGCCATACCAACCTTCTTGTAGATGGCAGCAATGAGACTGGCACGCACTTTTATGCCAAGCTGAAAGCACAAGCTGAAGTACTGCTGCAGGCAGATGGACTGGATCAGGGCCACCAGGAAGAGCAGAATGGCATAGAGATAGCCTTGCCAGGCAAAGGAGTCCTCATCAGACACAAAGGCGATCAGCAGTCTGGAGGGTAAAGAAGCCTGTGAGACCCCCACCCTACTGAGACAGACTCAAGCAGGATGCTTCAAACTAACGCAGCGAGAGCATCCTCATGGGAGCAGTGGCAGGGAACCTGCCCCGCACAGTTGGCTCCATGCTCAGCAAGCTGGGGACCTCTGTTCTGCTGAGTGTCCCTGTTCTGCCAGGGACTCTGCATTTCACATACAGCAGTGGGTCATTAATGTTAGATCATCCACAGAGACTGTGCAGCTCTGCAAAACAAACCAGGCAGGTCCTGTTGGGCTGAGCCGGACTGACTCATCAAGGGCCCCAGAAGAGCCAGGACTGTCTCCAGGAAGAGAGTAGGATTGCATAACAGAGGATGTAGGGAGCAGGGAGCAAATATCACCCTTAAAAGCTGGCAGCCAGCTCAGATCAATTCTTCATTAAACTGTAACCCAAAACGTTGTCATACCTTTGGTGAGGGCACAAAAATCCCCAGGGTGTAGAACTGGGAGAGGTACGCATATGGAGATGGTGGGGTTGGATGCAGTGCACATAGGCAGGTGGTGGGACTGGATGCAAAGCCAGGAGAGGGCAGGGACAGAGTCAGAGAGAAGGGACTTACTTCAGCAGCTGAGGGCTGACAAACACAAGTCCATCATGCACCAGCTTGAAAGCCACCGATAGCAGGAGGTTCTGCCAGAAGGTCTTGAACAGGGTTTTAATCAACCATCCCCTGGGGAAATCCTTGCGAGGATCAGAGTCCCCTTTGTCTCCCTTCTTCTTCCTCTTCCGCTTCGGCTGCTTCTCCTCCTAGAGGGAAGCCAACACAGAAGGAAAGGAGCTGGTTGCACAGGTTCCTTGCAGCTGGAAGGATGCTTCCAGGGCAATGCCACAGCCCTCAGATCACGTATCCTGAATGAAGCCTTAGCTTTACCTTCTGTCATGTTCCCTCTCACTGATCTCTGCTCATGTCATACACCCCCAATACTAACACCTCTCCTGTGCAGATGGGCCAAAACAGCTATTGCAAACCCCAGACCAGCCTGAACCCCTCAGGCCAAAAATCAGGCACCCCAGGAAGACTCTGGGGCCAGGGGTGATCACAGAGTGATGCTCACTCTGACCTTGTTGCTGGGAGGTATCAGAGTTAGGGAAAGACAGAGATAAGGGAGCTGCTTGTACTGCAGCCTTGAGGGTGGCTCCTTTCTGTAGGGCAGAAGGATGGAGACTTTCTTGGTCTCTCAAAACACGGGGATGTGCCGAGGACGGGCAACACCTTGTCATGGGTTCCCCCATCCTTGCCCATGGCCCTGCAGAATCAAAGAGGGGAAAATCTAGCAAAGCAGGCTGCAGGGAGCTGAGGTGACCCTGTTCCCTAATGCTGGACCTGGATCTCTCAGTCCCATGCAAGGCCAGGAGTGGGAAGGGATTTACCAGCACCAAGACGTCCTGGCTCTGGGCCTTGGTCACGTTGTTCCCATGGTCGAGGTCACCTTCCCGGCATCTTTTCTTGCGTTCCCGTTTTTCCAGTTCTGCTTTGGCCTTCCTCAGCGCAGTCTTCATGTTCTTCTCAAAAACAGTGTACATAGCCTGCGTCTTGTCTTCAGCTTTCAGTTCCCAGACATCCTCTATCTCCAAGGGCTTGCGATAGCCTTTGAAAACCATGCTGTTGGGGCAGAGAAATCTCCCCTCAGCAAGTCTCTCACACTACACCTGAGGGACAGTCCTTGCTGCAAATGCAGAGCCTTCACACCAAGCCTGGCCCCGAGCTCAGGCTGCACAGGTTGCACCAAATGTGGTGCCTCTCACAACTAACTCTAAGCAGCCTGTGCTGCAGGCTCCCCAAAAACAGCACTGGCCCAGCCCGAAAGCACCCCCACATTTCACCAGCCCAGCCTCCCGCAGAGCCCAGCTCACCTGGTGTACCATTCAAATGTGATGGAGCTCAGGAAGGAGGCTGTCACCTCTGGGTTCTAGGGTACAAAGCAAAGTGGGTACCAAGAGATTGTTGACGCTGAGGGATGGTGTTGACAAGAGCTGGCTCAGCACCCCCAGCCATTAAGGAACTCCAGAGGTTTCAAACCATGCCAGCTCCAGCCCAAGGAGCCCCATCTTGAAGCCAGAAGCAGTCCCACTTGGACACACATGCAGATGCCCCAGGCTGCAGGCTCCAGCTCTCACTGTGCCCCTTGCTGAAGTCCGCAGACCTGCCCTCCCACAGGAGCCAGCAGGAGTCTCTGCGTGGAGCCCACCCTGCCCCACGCAGCACCAGCCACAACATGGGACCCCAAGCCCACTCCCACATGGACCTCACACCTTCTTTGTCATTTCCTTTGTTTCTGGAGCGACGTCTGAGAAGCCTGAGACAAGGAAGAGCAGCAGCTGGAGCCCATAGGAGATGAAGAAAAGGACAAACCGTGGCAAGTCGGTGATTGGTTCCTGCAGGAATGGAGAGGCCAGGATGACTCTTGGGGCTTGTCTCAAGACCACTTGGCCCTCACAAACGAGATCCATCCCCAGGACAGTCAACATGGCTAAGCCCAACAGGGATAGCGCAAAACTCACTCTGGGTCCTGGCTCAGCTTCCCTTTACCACTCCTCCCTGCTTCTCCCACACCTTCTCCCACAAGTTCAGAAGGGGAGGAATTGCTATTGGAGAGCTTATGCCTCCCCAAAGACAGAATGAATTCAAAGAGCCGTTCCTTCTCAGGTCTCTTCTGGATCTCCAAGGTCCTCAGGGCAGCTGGGACCTCAGTGATACCACTGAGAGCTTGTCAAGAGATGAAGTCTGAAGGGACTTTCTTTGGGGACAGAACAAGACCATGGGCAAGTGCAGAGCTCCTGACCTGCAGGGCTTTCCGGACCAGCGACTGGAATGGCAATATCCCACAGAGCAAGGACAGTGTCCAGAAGCAGAAAAGTACCCCTGAGTCTCTGCGCAAGCAGAAGCGTCGCGCTTCATGGATCAGCAGGACCAGGAGCTGGAGGAAGGAAAATCAGTCAGAGATTCAGGTAGGGCCACAGGACTAGGTCTGGGCTCTAAATGTTCGTTTGGAGCATGTGTTCCAGGATGCCAGAACACATGATTTGCTGGGATTCTCCGTCTTGAAGACACCGAGCTACCAGTGCCTGAGGTCGCTGCCAAACCTACATAAGCTTTGGAGTCAATTGCACAGGACAAAGGTTTATTTCAGGAAGACAGAAAATCAGGCTCCTCATAGGAAAAGCAAGGTCTGAAGACACCCTGACACTACAGCAGGGCACTATTTCTCTTAGCTGTTCTCACCCCAGATTCTCAGACGTGCCCAGCTGTGAGGTGTCACACTTTGTCTCCCACATACTGCCTCCAGACCTGGAATCGAAGCCAGATCAGAGACCCAGCAGCGCAGTCTCTCTGGGCAGTGCCCTTGGTTTATAATCTCACATGAACTCTGCATGTGAAACTAAACGACACAACGAAATACAACAGAGAGCAAACGGCGGGCGTTACTTCTGCTTTCAAGTGTAGCTCGTGAGCATTATGGCTTTGTTCAGACTGTTAGAATATCCCATGTCTCATACAAAGTATCTACAACTTCCACCAAGCTCATAGCCCCTGTGTCCTCAGCTTTCTTCTCTGCCTGGCTACCCTGTGGCACTTCTCAACTCTTCACACAAAACTGAGAAGCAAACCACAGGAAGCTGTGAGACATCAGAGCAGCGAGCCATGGTCTGATGTTCACGCTGTGCAATCAGTCCTGTGAGACCCCTACTGCTGCTACTACAGCCTCTGCCAGAAGGCTCAGCCACTCTCACAGGCGTAGTATCTATCCCAGCTTTAAGGATGGAGGATGGAGCACCGTACGACCAGACATCTGCCCTCAACCTATTGCCCCTGTGCACCACCCACACGCGGTCTGGGCTAGTCCTGCCCACCCTCCCGGCACCCGCTCCCCTCGTGGGCACGGCTTCCAGCTCATCTCTCTGCTAAGGGAAGTTTTCTGCTGCTTGGCCCCGCGGTCTCACAGCCTGTCTCGCTGGTGACACACAGCAAATTGACCGGCTGATCCCTTACCCAGGTGGCGATGTACAGGCTGGGGTTTGTGTACTGGACAGCTGGCACCGAGTCCTGCTTCGTGTCCTCTACAAATGCCAGGGCCAACTCCGCCACTGCTGTCAGCAACAGCAAGGTAGCCAGCACCTGCGGGGAGAGGGGAGCAGCTGTGAGAGGAGACCCAGCCGTCGTGGGCACTGGGAACCGCTGGGAGACACCACAGTTGGGCACAAAAGCACTGTGCCGCATACACTGTTACACCCTTTCCAACCCAAACCTGGCCCAAGAGAGCTTTCTAGGGTCCTGTGAACCTGCAGCACTTCCACAAGAGCACTGCCATCATGTGAAGCTTGGAGGATAACAGCCTACAAGATGAGAGGTCCCAGTACACACCTCTCGCCCTCCCTCCCAGTGCATCCCAGCCCTGTTATCCCCTGTCCCAGATATCTGAGGGTAGATTTAGATTAGATGCAAGGAAGAATTTTTTTAAGGTGAGAGTGGTGAAACAAACACTAAAACAGGTTCCCCAGAGACGTAGCAGATACTTCATCCCTGAAAACAGGTTGGACAGGGCTCTGAGCAAACTGACCGAGTTGAAGATATCCCTGCTCACAGCAGTGGAGCTGGACTAGATGGCCTTTAAAGGTCTCTTCCAACCCAAACTATTCTATGATTCTATGCCTCGTCCTGGGCTCCCCTTTACATTTCTGTCTCGGATGGTGCCCTAGCCTATTGCTCCTTCTCTCCTACACTTCTCATGTCTCCATCTCACACCTAACTCCAGCCCAGAGGCTTTCCACTCACCACCTTTCCATCTGAAGCTGCTCCAGCCCGCCCTCTGTGCCCCCCCAGCCTGATTCTACCTGTTTGATGACGTAGAGTTTGGTCACAGATGACTTCTTGGCTTTGGATTTGCACATGGGCAGGACCTGCCATGGAGTCGAAATCCAGAAGAAGCCAAGGGGGATCCAGACCAGCACAGTCTGCTGGAAGCACACAGGCAGATCAGCATCTTCACGAGCGAGGAAGGAGGCGTTCTGGAGGCAGCAAGGACAGACAGCCGAGTCACTTAGGATAGCTCAACTCTCATCTGGCTCACAACACAAGAGCCAGCATGCCTACAGCTCCTACCACCCTGCTCCACCCCATCGCAGCCCCCTCCCCAACACCCACCTTCCTGTCTGAGCCTTACAGTGCTCGTCCAAGGTCCCAGGTGACATCTCCCCACCCACCGATCTGCCTCAACCTGGGAGGGCATCCCCCACAACCAACCCTTGCTGGAGCCAAGCCAGCTGCAGCAGCTAGACCCAAATCGTTCCCTGAGAGGTCCATGCAGGGTGTCCTGTGTTCCAGCTGGGCTGCAGGGCTAAAACAGGACAGGGCTCACTCAGGGAACTATCATTTGCATCCTTGTCTAGTGAATACCACCCAGGCAGTGCACAGCACTCGGTGCCACGGCAGCCCTGGATAAATACCAGAACCTCAGCCGACAGCTGGCAGTTGGGTCCCACTGGCTGAACACACTGTGAGCCTTGAGATCTACTGCTCTCCCCTTCCACTGAGCCTCCTATCCCAAGAACGGGTCGTGGGGGTAATGCAGCCACTCACCCAAAAGACAGAGCCGCAGAACTCCTCCAGGGCTGCCGACATGGCTCAGGCGAGAACAGACGGCAGCTCCCTCCTCGCGCTCTGCCTGGCTCTGAGAGTGGCTCTGAGGGTGGATGCTTGGGACAAAAGTCCCCACACACCCTCGAATGGAGTTGGAACAAAATCCCTGATGACAGGCAGTTAATCGTTAACTTGGCGCTATTGCGCAAGATGACAGACCAAAGCAGTGACCAAAAGGGCTTTGGAAACTGCATGGGCTGCGAGGAAGGGAGGAGAGGAAGGCTCAAGAAAGAGAAGAAAGGACAGATGCAGGGAAGCCGCTGTCACAGTCACTGCAGGACACCACAGCCATCACTCAGAAACCACACCCTTCTCCCGTGCACATCAACCGAGACAAGCTCTTATCAACCCACCAAAGACAATCAACTTTGGTGCAACAGACCTTTCCTGCCAGAACAGGCCTGCTGAACGCTGCCAAAAAGTACAGCAAAGGCTGGTCTCTCGGGAGCCAAAGACACTACCCTTTCTCTCACGTACCACCCAGCAAGGAGGCCCAGGACATCAGCAGTGCTCCAGGCCTGGGAAGTGCAGCATCTGGTAGCTGAGCTGATCACATGCTGCAGTGGTCTCTCTGAGTCCCCAGGATCCAAGTTCCTTTTACCAACTTCTTCTGGCCTGCACAGCTTGAAGACTTTCCCAGCTCTTTCTTTTGCTTCTTCCTTTCTCACATCCCCTGTTACAGCAGCTGGCTGACCACAAAATCCAAAAGGGATTTTGAATCTTCATTCTAAGGCAACCCACAACATCCAAGACAGCCAGAGGATCAATCTCAAGGAGGATGACTGCCACTAAATCATCGTCCTGCTGCTTAGAAAAGTGGAGGTGTGGGGGCAGGTTGGGACGGCACTACTCTAAGGCTGGAACTGAATTTGCTTTATCATACATGCTTTTGGGGAGCAGCAGGTGAAAGGGGAAGGTAGAGTGACTGTAACAATTCTGCTGTCTCATTTTTCATGGAATTCATAGATAGCTCAGAAGTCAAGGGTGATACAATGAGTAACTCCTCAGGAACAACCCCCTTACTATCAACAGCAGAGGCAAGTTCAATGTCCGACTCATTGGTTAATTATTATTGGCTTGTCTGATTAAATCCACCTGTTTTTGTCAATCAAGCTACCCTTAGTGCTAGGTCCTCCAGGCCAGAACCAATACACTGCTAATGAGAGCAGCAGTCTCCTGCAATGGGTAAGAAGTGAATGGAGCAGCCACTCCCTCAGCCCTTCTCCATCCAGAGCGCTGACACCATTCTTCCTTCCGCTCGCTGGCACAGGTGTCCTCTGGCCCTGCTTGTATCCACCTGGAGTGCTGCTGCCAAGGGGAGCATTCGCTCATGACACCTTCCTAGTTAATGCTCTGTCCCATCGCTTGTCTCAGTTTTCAGTACATGTCACAGCCCATCCTCACCCCATCTTGGTCTCTCATTCAAGCTGAAGTGCTTTGCTCAGCACAGGACACCAGCCATCTTTATGCTGAAAACAAGCACACCTCCCACTTTATTTACCCTCATACCTGGGACATTCTCCTAAAAACCCACAAAGTCACCACATTGTCCTTCAGCTCCTTCCATAAAGCTTCCTTCACCACAACTCCCAGAAAACGTTCACTGGAAGCAAGCTAATCAAAACGGTAAGATCTCTTTGGCCAACAACACACCACTTCCCTGTGCTCTCCTGCCTTTATCTGCCTGTTGTCCACCATCTTATAACCTAAGTTTTCAAAACCAGGCATTGCCCGTCTCACACAGGGTCTGGTCCAGCGATCTACAAACTAGTGCAGCCCTCCCCGCTCACCTATTTCTGAAGGGTTTGTTTCTCTGCTTTGTTGTGCTGTAACCCCAGGTGAGTTCAAAAGCCTTTTTTACTTTCTTTTTTTTTTGACTTTACACGAAAGGAATGAACCAACCCTGTGTTTAGAATGCTGAAGGGGCTGTGTCAGCAGAATATTCCTGTTAATTGAGTTACCAGTATCTTAATTATCATCATGACTCATGAAATCGCACAACACGAGCCACGAACTGTTAAACTCAGGTGTTCTGAACTATACTGACTATAACCACAAATTAATTCCTTATTCTGAGTTTGGATCTTTCTTACTGCCTGCCCATCCATCAGTGCTGAAGCAGGCTCTGACACCAGCACTAAGCAGCCATTCCCTTCCCAGCTCCTATGTTGAGAACTACTACATACATTCCCGAGGCGTGTTTTGGGAGACACTGATTGCTCTGATGGATCCTCATGAAAAGGTGGATGTAACCTTCGAGCTGAAGAGATGTAGTTAGTCTTGGTTATAGGTTTTCAATGACCTGGCTCTGTTTAAGGTGGCAAAAGGCGCTGCCACCTTGTCAAATATTACATTTTCCTGTACATCCTCACGGGCTGCATGCTATTGCCAGGATGGGCAGATGAATCTGAACCCTGTTTTTTGCTTCCTAAGAAGGTTCACTATCGCTGCTGTCAGGGGGATTCTCTCCAGCTTTGTGGCTCTTTTAGAGAAGAGCAGGAAGCAAGAATAAAGGTGCTTTATCTCTGGCTCTCTACTCTTTTAATGGACCACTCTGACACCGTTCAGATCTTTTGCTGGGTATCTTGCAGGGTATCTGAAATGAGTCTAAGGCTTCAATTTTGACTAGGGAGCAATAACCCAACAGGCACATTGCCCCAAGCACTGTCTGCAGAACAAGCAGCGGTTGGTGCTTCATGTTAGGAAAAGGACCTGGAAAGTCCCTGAGAAAAAGCACCTTGTCCTCCCCAAGGAATCTCATCATATGCCCATCTCACCTCAAGCACTCACACCCCACAGCCCAGGATGTCTCACAACTACCTCACCTAATCAGTCAGGTAGTTAGAAGCTGATATGGTGAGTAGAACTGTTGGCCAGCATTGTGCCAGGTCAAGCAAGCTGAGCTGGTTACTACTTGGGCTTCAAATCTATGCAGAGAGGGTTTTAATTTCTCATCCACAGGTGGAGATTTGAGACTTGCACAGGAAGGGTACCGTGGAGCTGGCAATCTCACAAGCATCTGTCAAAGCCTCACCACAGTAAATTCCTGAGATGTCCTGTACAAAGCTTCTTCTGGTGGCAATTTGCCTGGGGTTAAATGCAAAATCCTATTCTTTGACCAAAGAAAATGTCATCTTTTCCATTTGTCTTCCCAAATGCTGTTGCATGGGTGATTTCTGGCTGTTGTTCTGACTGGTCTCCATTTTCAAGATTCTTCCCAGGCCACTCCATGCTGCAGTGTCAGCTCACCCACCCACCTTGCCTGGGTTTCACACACCTGTTTACGTTTCAAATTAACACCTTCCTGCTTCTTCCAGGTTACCTTCCCACTTGAGCTTGCTCTCCTGCAAAACAAATGCCATTCCTTAAAAAAATATATATCCTTATTTAAAGTAACTCATTTGTTGTTACTTTCTTAACTCTCTGAGCTGCAGAGACCTGCTGACAGTATTATCTTGGTGTTTCATTGTCCCTCCTGTATATTTTTCTGTCTCAGGTCCTGTTCAGGCTCCAAGTGCTGTGTCTCAGGCAGGATTTTGGGTGTTTGTAGAGGACCTTGCAGGGCAGGGCCTGGTCTGCTGCTGAGGCTTTGCAGTTGCTGTGGAAACACAAACAGCAAATGTTAAACCTCTTGGCTGCTCCCAGGTTCCCCTTGCAGACCTCTGCTGCGTTTGAGTTTATTATAAAGATGATCACTGGGGACTTACCTGGTGAGGACCTAACACAGCCATTGACTTAGCTGACACCAGCCTTTTCCCTGATGCAGGGTGGCTGTGATGGGGGTAGTTTAAAGGACACTTGCCAGTAGGAATCCGTGAAGCCTGCTCTTCCCAATAATTGCTTACTAAATGTAGTGCTGGTTGTGCTGCTAAATCCTCCTCCACAGAGCTGGCCCTTTTGGCTCTTCCCGAGCTCAATTTCAAGGCAGGGCAGCAGAGACACCTGCTTAGAGAGACAGGTATCTTCCCTTCCATATCAAGGGCATCTTCTGAGCAGAGTTTCAGCTGAGTTTCCCATTTGCTACAGTTGGGGGGACTGTCTGGGACTGATTTTGAAGTTGCTCTTTCTGCAAGAGGCTCAGCGATTCATCCTCAGCCCAGGTGGCTGCAAGAAATTGCTGTTTGATGCAGATGCTGCTGGTTTCTGTTTGTTGCTGTGACTCTGCAACAGGAAGGGCTGGAAGCACTGGCACAGTTTCAGCTAGTCATGGGCAGAGTTGGTGTCTCATCTCAGCTGCTTCTTTTCTGTCCTGGGCTGTTTCCGTGCAATAACCCCAGCCTGGCAGAGCGGCAGGCAGGATGCTCAGGCTGAGGCAGCAATTTCCCATCCCAGGTTTCATGCTGCCGCTGGTTCCTGCCATCGCCTGGCAGAGCAGACTGGGAGCTGCCTGCAGGCGAGCAGGGCATGCCCAGTGCCTGGACAGAAGTGGCTGGGAGCATGGGTCTCTCTTGGGGCTCTGAACAGGGAGTTCTGGGGTACCAGAATAAGGCCTGAGCCCTGTTGGGTTGTCCTAGGTAATCCCACTGACACTGCTCTTACAGCTGGAGCTGGTGGCAGGGTCATCTCCCCCAGGCTCACCCGCTGTTGCTTACAGCTGTAACTGGAGAGGTCAGGAGGTGGAAGTGCCTGTCCTGCAAAAATATTTTTACAAATGCCTGAGCTGGAGCAAGTCCACAACTAACAAAATCCCACTGAGAGAGAGCAGCTGGAGATCCTTGGGAGATGGCTGAAGTGGACAGGGATTTATCACATCAGCAGTTTGCTGCCAATCTGAGGCAGGCGGGGTGCTACAAGGGCAAGCTCCTCCTCTTGGGTCAATGTTTCTATCCCCTGTGCTGCTGCTCTGTAAATAACGATTTGCCCTTGTGTATAAGAGGCACCTGTGCAAGTGTTGGGAAAGCTGGGAGGAGTGCCTGGCAGTGCTGGGATGGAGGGCAAAGCCCACGGACTTCATGCAGACCCAGCAGGGCCAGGAAGGACATTTACCTTTCGGTGGGGTGCAGCATGCTTCTGCCGTGGTGTTTGTGCCAGCTGCAGCTCAGGCACTTGGACACCCTCACAGGAAAGTTCTTCCTTAAGAGGAAGTGATTGCGCCGCCCTCTCACCCCGCTGTGTGTTACAGGCCTTGGTGGGGGCTGCGGGTGACTTGTGTTCCTCATGCCACCAGCTGGGACAAAGAGGCTTGCCCTGCTGGAAGTGGGTCGGCAGCGTGCACATGGGTGCAGGCACCCTGCGTGCCAGCAGCCGATGGCAGTGCTACAGCTCCTGGCTTTCATGCCCAAGAACCAAGAAGGATCAAGAGTTTGTCAACAGTAACCACTGTATTTCGTATGTGTGTATGCCAAGTGTAGTATGCACATGTGCTGCCACTTCTCCAGCTTGTCTCCACCACAGTCAGGTTTCTAGTCTAGAGCCACAGCCCAAAGTCTGCCCCACCAGTGGTTACAAAAGCCCCAGGGACTGACTGTGCAAATAAATGAGGCAAAGGGAGCTGTAGCCATGGGGAAGGCAGGCAGACCCTGGCTTCACCTCCACTGCCAGAGGGTACTGTTCATGCCTGGGTATAGCTGTGCTACCTGATTTGGGCTCCCCACCCATGTGTGTCTGCATAACCTGTGTTACCAGCTTCCCCCAAACACTAGCCAGGTTTAAAGAGAAACAGACTTATTAAGCATGCCTTGAAGTCAGACTTAGTTGGAAGACCAGAAACAAAGAAAGTAAATCATAACATTTACTCTTAGATTACACCATAAATTTCATTCCATAGTGCCAAAGCATCTCTCAGATAGGTTTCCCTAGCATGATGAAGTACAAAAACTAAGACCCCCCAAGGGAATCATGGTCTCCCTGCCCGGAAAACAACTTTTCCCCTCTATAGTGGAATAAATTACGCGGCTCCAGACCCTTGTGTGCACAGCAGGCAGGGTGCAGTAGCAAGGTTAACAGCTCACTGAAGTCCAGACTCTCTGTCCCTGACAGCCAGAGAAGCCACCCTCTTCGCTTCCCAGCTGCAGAGAGACAAATTCCTGGGCAGTCCAGCTGCAAGGAGACACCAGTGCCTGCTTGGTGAGTGCCAGCAGGAGGAAGCTGCCTGTGCACACACCTGCACGCTGCTCCACTCCACCTACAGCACAGTGGTTTCTATATTCGTGATGCCAGCGTCCTTTGCCATCGAGGAGAAGACGCCCTGCTTCTTGAGCAGCTCCTCAGGGCTGTCGTATTCCACAATCCTCCCAGCTTGCAGCACCATCACCCTGGCAACAGGGAACAAGAAGGCCTGAGCTCCTGGGGTGTGAGCTGATAGTGCTGCTGGCAACAGCACTACAGCCCCGCCGACCCTCGCTCCTGCTACAGCCACGTTACGTGGTCACCTCCTCTCAGCACAGAGGCAAGGGCACAGCTCTCCTTCGTGTGCTGGGAGGTGACACACATCAGGTGTTATCAACGCCGCTATGGCCTGTTGCTGTGAAGAAGGATCCCAAAAAATGCTTCCCTCCTCAAAGGCATAATAACTGCATGGCCATCCTTCCCGTCCCTCTGTTCTCTCCTAGAACCTCTGCATATTGCTGTCCCGGGCACTGCATCCATCCCTGCCCCTCTGCCCGCATCCATGCTCCTGCTGCTGGCCACCTCTCGCCCCATCCTAGGAGCCGGAGCCCCATTCCCTTTGCCCCACGGCACCTGTTGCTGTCCATGATGGTGTGGAGGCGGTGGGCAATAGTAAGGACAGTGCAGTCAGCAAACGCACTCCGGATCGTTGTCTGGATTAAATGATCAGTTTCCAGATCCACAGCGGCTGTTGCTTCGTCCAGGATGAGGATCTTGGCTTTGCGGAGAAGGGCCCGGCCCAGACACAGCAGCTGCCTCTGCCCGATACTAGGGTGAGGTGGGAACGTGAGTCACCAGGCAGACACCAGCAGGGCTTCTGCAAACCCACTGACATGCGCTGCCCTGGCCCAAGCACCATGCCTGTCCAGCCCACCCTGGCCTTCTCCCAGCTGATCATCTGCCACCCGAGCACCCCATCCCTCAGCATCTTCCTCTCTGGACCACCACAGAAGGGTTGGCTCGCACTGGCTCCCTGGCAGCCCTGACTCCCACATGGAGACCAGGGGAAGGAAGAGGAGCTGGGCATGCCGCCACTCCTCGGCTCACCTCAGGTTCTCCCCTCCCTCGCTCACAGGATGCAGCAGCCCCCCGGGAAGGTCTCGCACATATGTCTTCATGTGGGCAAGCTCAAGGGCCTTCCAGACCTCCTCATCTGTGTACTGGTCAAAGGGGTCCAGGTTCATTCGCAAGGTGCCAGTGAAGAGCACAGGGTCCTGCCAGGAACAGCACAGCGTTCAGCCATGCCACAGTTTGGCCACATCCTGCCCACCCCGCTGCCATCAGCTGGGCAGGGAGGTGACGATGGATGCTCACAGGGCCTTGGAGTCTCCGCAGCACCCAGGGATGAACTACGGTCAACCCATCTCCCAGGGAACAGAGCCTGGGGACGCCGTGCAGCAGTGGGGCGTGGAAAGGCAGGGATCGGCTCACCTGGGGAATGATGGTGAGGTTCTGGCGCAGGTCATGGAGGCCAATTGTCGCTATATCCACCCCATCGATGACGATCATCCCTCCAGCAGCCTCCAGCACCCGGAAGAGGCAGTTGGTGAGGGAGGATTTTCCAGCCCCAGTCCGGCCCACAACCCCAACCTGTGGAAGCAGCTATTTAGACCAACCGAAAGGGTAGAAGAAAACAGGCCAGATGCTCTTTGTCTTGGTCTGGTGGGCATTTCTGCCCTGCATCTGCAATCACCATCTCCCAGACTGTCTCTCCTTTGGCCCCTGCCTGCAGCTCAAGTCCCCAGGAGCCAGGTCCCATCACCATCCCTCCCCAGCCCACAGACTGAAGCCAAAGGACAGAAACAATTTTAACACAGCATCAGTCTGCAAAGAGTGTAGTGAGGGCAGAGGCAGAGAGGTCCTCACCTTCTCGGTGCTCCCTATATTGCAGGTGATCCCCTGAAGAACCAGTTCCAGTTCAGGTCGGTAACGAACATTGTAGTCAACAAACTGGATCTCGCCTTTGCTGGGCCAGCCACGGGGTGGGCGCTTTTCTGTCACCCATGGAGCCTGGGGGCACAGGAGCATTAGCGGGGGAGGCACCCTGCAACGCTGGCTAGCACCATGCTTTGCAGCAGATCTTTGCCTGGACCCTGGTCTCCTCACCTCGTTCTTCACCTTCGTGTACTCGTGTACCCGCTCCACAGCCACAATATTCGTTTCCAGCTCCGCAGACATCCGCACCAGCCAGTTCAGTGTCTGGGTCACCTGCGTGGCAGAGCCAGAGGATGCAGAGCTCAGTGGGATCCATGAACAACCACCTCCCACCTCAGCTCAGGGACTCAGCCCGGCCACGAGCATCCCTGGCCTGGCCCTAACTCTCCACTCCCCAATCGCAGCCCCCTCTCCCCAGCGCTTCAAAAGCTTTGCTGCAGTATCTCCGATCCATAGCAGGATCGTCTCCTCCCCACAGCAGCAAGTATCCCCCTCACACCAGGATGTGTGCTCCCTGGCTCCATAGCAGCTCCCCAGGTGATGAGATACCACAGCTAATCCCCCCTCCATGGATCAGCGCTGGAGGCAGGGCAGCATCCTCCAGCCAGACCAGAGATCCCAGGAACAGCCCTGTCCTGGAATAAGATAAAGCTTTCATTGACTTACATTGAGGGCGGAGGAGACCGAAAGACCCACGATGCCACCCCCCAAAGTGCTCTTTGAAATCACTGCTAGAAGCGCAGAGAAGAAGACCACCAGGCTCCCAACGAACTCCAGACGGATGGCCAGCCACCTGCACCAGGAGAGGACAGCTGAGAGGGGGCGGGACAAACATCTGCCTGCGCCCAAGACAGAGCCCACCAGTAAGACGATCATCCCACCTGCATCCCCGCTGCACCCAGCCCTGAACCCAGCGCTGTAGACATGGCACCTGCACCTACGCAGCGTGTGGCTTTGGCCAATTCCGCAGGTGGGTTCATTTTATCTGTCAGTCCCTGGGTCTCACATGTAGCCTCGTGCACTGGTAATGCCATGTATCAGAGGAGCTCCAACTGTACAACCCTCACACACCCAAAGCATCTACCAGTACCACGTCAACAGCAGTCAGTGTCCGCATCGCACTCCCACCTGGCCTGGAGCATTGGTCTCTTGTCAGAACCCACCAAGAGCATCTCAGCCCTTGACAGCGCAGCTCACCCTGCCCAGGCTCTGGAGGCTTTGCAGAGGGCCACAGCCTGGCTTTCAGAATCACCCTAAATCTCCTTCCCACAGATGGCGTCCCTGTGCCAAGTTCCTCCAGTTCCTACATAGATCCTCAGTTCTGAGATCAAGAGATCAACTGCAGCATCTCAGGACCTCCCTCAGGACCCAGAAGCCTCTGGACAGACCTGTGGCAGGCTGTGCTGTGGCATAAGGAGTAAAACTCACCTATTTGAGACTATCCAGGAGTGAACACTTTTCTGATTTATGTCCATGGTGCTCTCATTTTGCTGCAGGAACCGTTCTTGGTGTTCGTAGGCCCGGATCACGGAAAGGCCTGACACTGTCTCGCCAAAGTGGGAGTAGATGGGAGACCTAGTGACGGAGTCCAGACGCCGTAGCTGGCGTGATGTGGAGATATAGAAGCGCTGAAATGAGGGAGACAGCTTGGTTACCAACACAAAGCCCAGCAGCGACAGAGATACTGCTCTAAGCAGGGCAGAAGCTTCTCTCAAGCCCAAACTACTCACCAGCACAAAATAGTAGCAGATGCCCAAAGGGATGATAATGAGAGCAAAGAATGGGGTGGCCACAGTGATCATGATCAATGTGCAAATGATGGCCATGAAATAGGAGAGCCAGCTGCGGAAGGATGTGGGAATGGTCTCATCTACTGTGAAGATGTCCTGGAGCACAAAGAAGTGTGGAGCAGCAGTCAATGACACCAGAGAGAGGAAGAAACCCAAAGACTCCACACATACATGGTTCCTACACACTCGTGTGGTAACACAGTGCCAGACACTTGCAAATATATTGGATGACACTGAATTTGTGTTAGGGTCACAACCCCATTTAGGGCCATGGCTCTTAGCTTGGGAAGGGCTGATTTAACAGAGAAGCTTTCTATAATTTTCCCCTGTTGCACAGACCATCTTTGGGAACTGCATCTTCATCTGGACCCAGAATGCAGGAGCAGGAATCGAGGCAGAAAGAGGGACAGGACTGACTCCAGGTCTATGCAGGTGCACCCAGGTCTCCAGCTGGTCATCATCCATCTCCTAGCTAGACACTACATCCTACCTTATCTAAGAGTAAATCCAACAGGCCCATAAGCTTGACCTCAGGAGAGATTTTTATTCCCGAAAATCAAGAGGTTGCACCAAAGCAAGAAGTGGAGTGGCAGCACACTTGAAACTGCCTGTCTGTATTCTCTCTCCTTTCTCGTTTTCTCTTTGTTGTATGAGCTTCGTTGACATAGCAAAGACTGTGTATTTGCTGAGAGTCCATAACGAGAGGAACAACTCATTACAGGACAAGAGCTCAAGGCTCCTGCCCCTCTTGGTAATCTACTCTGGATCCTCTTCAGTTTCTCCACATCCCTCTTGACCAGCCCGCCCCACAGCAGGACACTGTATCCAGGTGTGGCCTTCCTAGCAATGAGCTGGGGAGATAGTAACTTCCTGTGATTTGCTGGCCACTGTCCTCCAAGTATAGCCCACAATGTTGTTTGCCTCACAGCCTCAAATCCTCTGTATCCTTCTGCTGCCTTCCTGGCTCTGATTTGGGCTCGTCTGTGCAGAACTGAACAGCAACAGGGTTATGCCACCACCCAGTGCTCTCCGGATCTGCTGGAACAAACACCTTCTCCATGTTGAGGCTGTTCTCTTACCTTGGCAAACCTATTCACAACACGGCCAGTCGGAGTCGTGTCAAAAAAGCTCATGGGCGCACGTAGGATGTTGCTGAGCAGTTGCTGATGCATAACCCGGGAGGCTTGTGTGGCACCATAGGCAGACAGGATGGTTGCAAAGAGCAGGAAGAGACCTGCAAGGAGAGGACAGGGCAGTCATCACCAGCTCATGTGTGACACTGGCAGGCACCCTTTGGCTCAAGAGACACATTAAGCTGCCCCAAGACAGTATCTCGAAGCCCATCACTGTGATAGTCCCACATTCCATTCTATTGGGAGGCCTCAGTAACCGCATCCCACCAAAGGGGAAGATGGCTAACCATTTTGGGAAGCCTTGGGCCCCAGCACTGTCTCCAAATTGATTAAGGACAGTGATCTTCAACCTAAGGGGCAACACAGACTTCTTGGGGCAATTTATGCTGGCTTCAGACTGGTATCTGTCCCCAGTTCCGCCAGAAGCTGGAAGGAAGGCAGCAGCAAGCAAATGAACACAATGCTGGGTCCCCTGCTCCTTGCGGCTGGGTCCCCTGCTCCTTGCTGCACTGCTGGCCGCAGGTCTTACAAACCATACCCCTTCTGGACTACGCAGCTGAGATGAGCAGGATCTCCTGTGCTCCCACACTCACCTTCTGATATTCCCAGTGCCGCGTAGACACCGATCCGCAGGTCTCGCTGTTCCGCGGGATAGGTCTGGTTCAGGTAGAGCTGCGCATCATCAGTCCAGGCGCTGAGCCACAGGTTAGTTCCCATGTAGGCGACATACTCTCCAACGTAGCCAATGGCAATACAGAAAGAATACCACAAGCCAACAGCACGCAGGTACCGCAGGTACATGGAAAACTTCACCTGTGCACCAATTCAGCCCATCACCACTGCCCAGCAAACCATGGCAAACAACACCCAGCACAGCCTTGGCACTCCCTCCTTGCTGCCCACAGTGCTTCTCCCCTCCACCACCTTGCCCACCATTCCCAGGCAGCTATGTCTCCTTCAGCACCTCTTGGCTGCAACGGGGCCACAGCCAGCCAGCACCAGCTTCTCTGAGCCACAGTCAGGGTCCTGTAGCACTGAGCCACGGCAGCACTGTGATTGATCCATCCATCCATCCATCCATCCATCCATCCATCCATCCAACCTCCTCACCTTGCCAGTTTCCACAGCTTCTTTCTCGATCAGTTGCTGGCCCTTCACCTTCTTGGGGGGATCCTCCTGGGCCTTCTTCCAGGAATTGGTGCTGATTTTACTAAGGCTGCAGGGAGGCGGTGGGCACCATTAGTCACAGGGTGCTGGATGGGACCTACTCGCCTGAGAGTCCATCCCTATGCTGCAATGGAACTCCAGTGATGGAGCCTTCTGGGAAATAATGTCCTAACTGGGCAGCTTTGAATGAGCCTTGCCAAAGCCTTGGTGTTTGCAGCCATGAAATCATAACCCTCAGCCCCAAAAGCAGAACCAGCCAGCAGCAGGAGTTTCAAGGAAGACCACAGAGTAAGGCTGTGACACACTCAGGTGAGTAAAGACAAGACCAGATGCTCCGGACTCAGTCCAGCTTGTGGTAGAAGCAGCCATTGCTGGCTCCCAGACCCTTCTCTGCAGGAATCCACCTGGGAAGCCCCCAGATCCTGTCTCTCTAGGGAGCAATGCAGGGGCCAGGGGAGACAGCTGAGAGATCAGGTCACATTCCCACCTGCGACTGAACTCTCTCTGACGGATGCTGGCCTCTCGCTTCAGGGTCATGGTCACCACATCATCAGGGCTCTCCTCCACGCAAGGTACAGCGTATTCATCAACCTCATCTTCATCCCCAGCTAAAGCAACAACTACAAGCACATGGATGAGGAGAGGTAAGGTCAGGCACTGAAGAGAGAGCAGATCCCATGCACCACACCTCTGCTGCACTCAGCTCCACCCTGCAGCCCAGGTCCCAGCTGTGTCCTACCACCACAGGTGCAAGCCCCATACAGCAGGAGGAGGAAGAAATCTGTTGTGCTGCAAGGAGAACTGCCCGGGCACGCAGGGCTAAAGGCCTGCATGGAGGCAGTCCCTGCTGCTGACTTAACCCAGTACCACTGGTGGGACCTCAAGTAGAGATTTGTGCTAGTTCAGCAGGTGCAAGATCTGGTAGATCATGTCACTCCTGTTCAGGAGCATCTCTTTGAGCAGGTGGAGATGGGCCCTGAGGGGACGGATTGGGAATAGCCAGGCTCCAGCTGGACAACCAGGCTGAGCCCAGGCAGGGTAAGCACCCATCTGACCCGACACCACTGCTCACAGTAAAACTGGGGAACACGATAAAGATCAAATGTTATCCAACAGCTTGTTTAGAATGAACCAAAGGACCTTTCTCACCCCAGCATCACTAAGGTATGGAGCCTGTTGCCACATAAGACTATGAGAGCCATAAACATAAGTGAACTAAAAAGGGAGTGAAACAATTAGACAGGTCCTTCGCTGGCTGTTCAACACAATGTCTGGATGCAAATCATAGGCAGAAAGTCCTTGTGCCACTGATGGCCAGAAGGATTCTCAGCAGCCACCAGTGGGGCCTGGGCTGGATAGAGTCAGGTCAGACTGACAGATCATAAAATCATAGAATCATAGAATGGTTCGGGTTGTAAGGGACCTCAAAGATCATCTAGTTCCAACCCCCCTGCCATGGGCAGGGAAACCCTCCACTACACCAGGTTGCCCAAAGCCTCATCCAACCTGGCCTTGAACACTTCCAGGGATGGGGCATCTACAACTTCTCTGGGCAACCTGCTCCAGTGCCTCACCACCCTCAGAGTGAAAAATTTCTTTCTTATATCCAATCTAAATCTCCCCTCTTTCAGTTTAAAGCCATTGCCCCTTGTCCTATCACTACATGCCCTTGTAAAAGTCCCTCTCCAGCTTTCCTGTAGGCCCCCTTTAAGTACTGGAAGGCTGCAACAAGATCATCCCAGAGCCTTCTTGGATCAGGTCTTGGGGTTTTCATAATCACCAAGACACACGCACGTCCCTTCTGGCTGCTGCAGCCCTGTTGTGCTCCCAGTACCTGCGGTATTTCTCTCTGAAGCATCCTGCTCCTGGCTGCCGTACAAGCTCAGGAAGTGGGCAAAGGCCCCCCTGTTTTCAAGCAGGGCACTGTAGGAGCCGTGCTCAGACACTGCTCCTGCCACCAGCACCACGATGTTGTCAACCTGGGGCAGGAAACTGATGCCGTGCGTCACCAAGATCCGTGTCTGCAACAAAGCAGTTGCGGGGTAGTGAGTGTCAGAGCACCCTTCGCCCCCGGCCATAGGCCTGCAGGCTCTCCATCCCCTACTTGGGGACCTCTCTGCTTATCACTGCCTGGCTATGGGGACATGGGGCACCCCTCTGGGGACCCATGAGGTCTCTCCTGCCTGCTGCAGCCCCACATGAAAGTCACAGGACCCCTCTGTCTCAGGCAACCTCAGCCTTCCCTGGCTGGTCAACGCCATGCCAGTGCCATTCCTGCCAGGCCAGGTGGTGGGGAGGAGGGCAGGGATGCTCACCTTCTTTTGCAGCAGCCCTTTTGGCCCCAGCACGTTCTCGAAGAGGTACTTGCCAACGTGAGCATCCACGGCAGACAGAGGGTCATCTAGGATGTAGATGTCTGCATCGTTGTACACTGCCCGGGCCAGGCTGACTCGCTGCTTCTGTCCCCCACTCAGGTTAATGCCCTGGAAGGGAAAGGACTTATCTGAGCACCTGGCTGGCACAGGGCAACAGCTCTGTCCTCTGCTGCAGGTGCTATGGGAATCCCGTAGTGCCCAGGGCTGATACCTTCTCTCCAATTTCTGTCTGGTCACCCGCAGGCAGCAGTTCCAGGTCTGGAAGGAGGGCGCAAGCCTTGATGACCTGCTGATACCTGGCTTCATCCAGTTCTGACCCAAAAAGGATGTTGTCTTTCAGTGTAGCATTCTGGATCCAGGCCTGCTGGGGGACGTAAGCCAGGGAGCCCTGGAAAGAGAGACACAAGAGCAGCTGCCTCCTCAGAGCATCAGCCTGAGTGCTGCCCGCTCCTGCAGCCTGTCCGTGTCCGGAGCCACCACTCTGGAACCAATCCTGCCCTGCGGCCCCCTGACAGAGCCCCCAAACAGCCCAGCAGCCCCCTACATCAGCCAGCTCCTCTCACCTGGATGTTGATGTGTCCCTTGATATTCTCCATCTCCCCGAGCATGGCTGACACCAGTGAAGATTTGCCTGAGCCCACAGCCCCCACCACGGCCACCAGGCTCCCAGGCGCGATATCCAGGGTGACACTGCAAAGGCACGAGGGCTGAGGCAGTAACCCTGCCAGCTCCTGCATGGGACCAGCACGGAGCACTGTCTCTGGGGCAGCACTGAGAGGTGACTGCCATCCACAACTAACTCCACAGAGACTCCTTCTCCCCACCCATCTGCCCCCCACATGGCGCAGAGCACTCACTCTCTTATCGCAGCGTTGCCGTCCTCCTCCCAAGCAAAGGTGGCCTCCGAGAAACGCACAGCACTGCCTGTCAGCAGAGAGCCA
Organism: Tauraco erythrolophus; assembly: GCF_009769465.1. NCBI lineage: Eukaryota > Metazoa > Chordata > Aves > Musophagiformes > Musophagidae > Tauraco > Tauraco erythrolophus. The sequence goes on along the minus strand of NC_141473.1, from coordinate 16,627,624 downwards.
TCCCTCAGGGCTGGGAAAGCCCAGGGTAGGGCCAGCCTGTGACCCACAGGGAGGTTCACCTACCTGCAATGGGGTCATGGTGGATAGCTGAGGTGTCCAGCTCTTCTCCACCCAGGTAGCGCTCCAGCCTCCCAGTCGACACGTTGGTCTGCCATGGCAGAAAGAAGATGGCATGTAGGCACAGGGCACAGCTGGGTGGCTGGCAGGAGCCCCATAAGCAGAGCACCTCATACACGCAGCCCCAACCCAAGCACCAGCCTGCCCTATGTGAGGTCTGACCTGCACCACAGAAGAGAGCACCATGGGCAGTATGGTCAAGGGGAAGCGCAGCACATTGAAAAGTGAAGTGGTAGTAAAGGCCTTCTGTGCATCCAGGATGTTGTTCTCATCCACCAGCACGTAGACAGCAAAGCTGGCCAAGGAGACCTAGGACAGATAGCAGGAAAAGCCACCATCAGTGTGGTTATGTGCAGCCCAGACCCTCACGCTTCCCTAAGGTCTCAGAAAGGTCTTCCTGCTGGGGACCTGTTCCCCTCCTGCTTCCCGTTCTCCTTTGGGCCCTGTCTCACCACTATGATGGAACCCCTTTCCACCACAGCTCTCCTGCCAGCAGCCAGGACCCTACTCTGCATTCCAGGCATCTGTCAGCCAGGCCCTTCCTCGCTGCAGGAGCAGCCAAGGTTCCCAGTCTTTCCCATGCCCTTGGAAACAGCCCCAACCCAGCTCTGAGGAAGGTGCAGCCCTCCCTAGGTCTGCTGGCACTCACCAGAAATGGGGCACACGTGAACACGAAGATAGAGATGGACTGCAGGTAATTGAAGTTCAACAAGTGCTTGAGCTCATGTGCGCGGATGTCATTGACTCGCTTCTCAAATGAGGGCTCCCAGGCAAAAAGCTTCAGGATCTGTGGGATGAGCAGGGTGAGCAGATGCTGGCCTCACAGGAACGCCCACCTCCACACTCAGCTTGCTGGTGGCCAGCATCTCCATCACCAGCTCCTGGCTGGCTCAGAAGCCTGCTTGGCCACTGCATCTCCCCTCTCCTGTCCCATCCCATGGCTTATAGCACATCCCCACAGCATTCCCACTCCTTCATCCTCGGCTTACAGGTTGCTGCCAGCCCCTCTTCCACCATGGCAGCCTTCTCACCACCACAGCCATCCAGAAAACCCTCAGAAAACCCCCTCTTGGCTCCCAAGTCTTGGTCCTGGTACCCAGTGCTCCTCTCCAGCCAACCTTTCAGAAGGTGAGGAAGCCAAGGGAATTGCAGAGACTGAGGCTCGGCTACACTAGACACAGGAGCCCCAAACTAGACTATAATGCTGGTGCTGCCTCCAGGTACAATGCACCAACAAGATGGGTGCAGCAGCTGCCCCGGGTGTCTCCACTCCACTCCTCACCTTGATGCCACTGAGGATTTCACTCATTATTTTCATGCGTTCGTCCTTGTTCTTCATGTTACTCTCCTACCAACAGAAAAAAACAGAGGTCACCTAAACCAGATGGCAGCTCACCCTTGGAAATACATCTGGGCTGCCAGAGGGAAGGGAAGGGCAAGCTCCAGAGCCCAAAGAAGCCATCCCACAAAGCTGGACCTTTGCTCCCTGGGGCTCTGGACAACCTGGGAAAAAAACAGCACCCTGTTGTCAGGTAGAAGCTAAAGCTTTACTTTATGGTTGGTAATATCTCACTCTCAATTCTCAAGGCTGCACCCAGTCCTGTCCAAGTTCAGCTGTGATGGTGGAACAGGTCTCACCTGCCTCCTGCTCATCTCACCTGATCACTTCCTGGCTCAAACTAGAGACAACCCTGGCCCAAGTCAGATGAATTTCCTAGGCTGAGAAAGATCCACAGCATAAAAGGGAAAGGTAGAGAGTGTGGAAAATAAGCAAGGAGAGCAACAGTGGGCCTCAGAGTTGTGAGGCCAGGGAAGATCTTGCACACATCACTGACCTGGATTCTTTTGGCCTTTGCAACCAGGAACGCATTTATGGGAATGAGCAGCACCATGACTGCAACGCCAGCCAGGACAGAGGGACCCAGCTCTGCCCAGAGGAAGACAATGGACACAATAATTAGCAGGGGGGCTGACCACAGCTGGTGAAGGAAGTTGGCCACATCCATGAACCTCTGGGCATCAGCTGACATCAGATTCACAGTCTCTCCCACTGTGGATTCCCTGCGGGTGACACTGGACATGGTGAGTGCCTGGAGAGAGAAAGCATAATCACTGCAAGCTGGTCTGGGAGCAGCCTGGCTGCCAGCAGCATGGTGCAGAGCAGGGAATTAGCAGGCCAGGCTGAAACTGCTCCTGGGTTTGCTCCTGGTGCCTCTCTGCTGGCCACAGGTGCTGTCATCACAGCCTGCATGCCAGAAGCCACTGGATGCTGGGGCAAAGGAACACATTCCCGGGCAGGAATCCTAGTGGCAGCTGCCCTCAGTGTTGCACTGCTCTGAAGAGAAGCCTCCCTCGGCCCCTGGTAGCTGTCAAACACACAACTGCAGCACCCAGGTCCCAGGCAGAACTGCCCCGTGCTGAGTGGGTGTCTCACAAGCCAAGCTGTCCCTGTGCCTTCTGGGAAGCAAAGGGCATACACCCTAGTCACACCATGGTGATGGGGCAGGCGATGGATGCCGGTATCCCCAGCCCAGCTTGGAGGAAGCCAAAGCAGGTGATGACAGGGCCATACCAACCTTCTTGTAGATGGCAGCAATGAGAGTGGCACGCACTTTTATGCCAAGCTGAAAACACAAATTGTAGAACTGCTGCAAGCAGAGGGACTGGATCAGGGCCACCAGGAAGAGCAGAATGGCATAGAGATAGCCTTGCCAGGCAAAGGAGTCCTCATCAGACACAAAGGCGATCAGCAGTCTGGAGGGTAAAGAAGCCTGTGAGACCCCCACCCTACTGAGACAGACTCAAGCAGGATGCTTCAAACTAACGCAGCGAGAGCATCCTCATGGGAGCAGTGGCAGGGACCCTGCCCCGCACAGTTGGCTCCATGCTCAGCAAGTTGGGGACCTCTGTTCTGCTGAGTGTCCCTGTTCTGCCAGGGACTCTGCATTTCACATACAGCAGTGGGTCATTAATGTTAGATCATCCACAGAGACTGTGCAGCTCTGCAAAACAAACCAGGCAGGTCCTGTTGGGCTGAGCCGGACTGACTCATCAAGGGCCCCAGAAGAGCCAGGACTGTCTCCAGGAAGAGAGTAGGATTGCATAACAGAGGATGTAGGGAGCAAGGAGCAAGACATCACCCTTAAAAGCTGGCAGCCAGCTCAGATCAATTCTTCATTAAACTGTAACCCAAAACGTCATATCTTTGGTGAGGGCACAAAAATCCCCAGGGTGTAGAACTGGGAGAGGTACGCATATGGAGATGGTGGGGTTGGATGCAGTGCACATAGGCAGGTGGTAGGACTGGATGCAAAGCCAGGAGAGGGCAGGGACAGAGTCAGAGAGAAGGGACTTACTTCAGCAGCTGAGGGCTGACAAACACAAGTCCATCATACACCAGGTTGAAAGCCACCGATAGCAGGAGGTTCTGCCAGAAGGTCTTGAACAGGGTTTTAATCAACCATCCTCTGGGGAAATCCTTGCGAGGATGAGAGTCCCCTTTGTCTCCCCTCTTCTTCCTCTTCCGCTTCGGCTGCTTCTCCTCCTAGAGGGAAGCCAACACAGAAGGAAAGGAGCTGGTTGCACAGGTTCCTTGCAGCTGGAAGGATGCTTCCAGGGCAATGCCACAGCCCTCAGATCACGTATCCTGAATGAAGCCTTAGCTTTACCTTCTGTCATGTTCCCTCTCACTGATCTCTGCTCATGTCATACACCCCCAATACTAACACCTCTCCTGTGCAGATGGGCCAAAACAGCTATTGCAAACCCCAGACCAGCCTGAACCCCTCAGGCCAAAAATCAGGCACCCCAGGAAGACTCTGGGGCCAGGGGTAATCACAGAGTGATGCTCACTCTGACCTTGTTGCTGGGAGGTATCAGAGTTAGGGAAAGACAGAGATAAGGGAGCTGCTTGTACTGCAGCCTTGAGGGTGGCTCCTTTCTGTAGGGCAGAAGGATGGAGACTTTCTTGGTCTCTCAAAACACGGGGATGCGCCGAGGACGGGCAACACCTTGTCATGGGTTCCCCCATCCTTGCCCATGGCCCTGCAGAATCAAAGAGGGGAAAATCTAGCAAAGCAGGCTGCAGGGAGCTGAGGTGACCCTGTTCCCTAATGCTGGACCTGGATCTCTCAGTCCCATGCAAGGCCAGGAGTGGGAAGGGATTTACCAGCACCAAGACGTCCTGGCTCTGGGCCTTGGTCACGTTGTTCCCATGGTCGAGGTCACCTTCCCGGCATCTTTTCTTGCGTTCCCGTTTTTCCAGTTCTGCTTTGGCCTTCCTCAGCGCAGTCTTCATGTTCTTCTCAAAAACAGTGTACATAGCCTGCGTCTTGTCTTCAGCTTTCAGTTCCCAGACATCCTCTATCTCCAAGGGCTTGCGATAGCCTTTGAAAACCATGCTGTTGGGGCAGAGAAATCTCCCCTCAGCAAGTCTCTCACACTACACCTGAGGGACAGTCCTTGCTGCAAATGCAGAGCCTTCACACCAAGCCTGGCCCCGAGCTCAGGCTGCACAGGTTGCACCAAATGTGGTGCCTCTCACAACTAACTCTAAGCAGCCTGTGCTGCAGGCTCCCCAAAAACAGCACTGGCCCAGCCCGAAAGCACCCCCACATTTCACCAGCCCAGCCTCCCGCAGAGCCCAGCTCACCTGGTGTACCATTCAAATGTGATGGAGCTCAGGAAGGAGGCTGTCACCTCTGGGTTCTAGGGTACAAAGCAAAGTGGGTACCAAGAGATTGTTGACGCTGAGGGATGGTGTTGACAAGAGCTGGCTCAGCACCCCCAGCCATTAAGGAACTCCAGAGGTTTCAAACCATGCCAGCTCCAGCCCAAGGAGCCCCATCTTGAAGCCAGAAGCAGTCCCACTTGGACACACATGCAGATGCCCCAGGCTGCAGGCTCCAGCTCTCACTGTGCCCCTTGCTGAAGTCCGCAGACCTGCCCTCCCACAGGAGCCAGCAGGAGTCTCTGCGTGGAGCCCACCCTGCCCCACGCAGCACCAGCCACAACATGGGACCCCAAGCCCACTCCCACATGGACCTCACACCTTCTTTGTCATTTCCTTTGTTTCTGGAGCGACGTCTGAGAAGCCTGAGACAAGGAAGAGCAGCAGCTGGAGCCCATAGGAGATGAAGAAAAGGACAAACCGTGGCAAGTCGGTGATTGGTTCCTGCAGGAATGGAGAGGCCAGGATGACTCTTGGGGCTTGTCTCAAGACCACTTGGCCCTCACAAACGAGATCCATCCCCAGGACAGTCAACATGGCTAAGCCCAACAGGATAGCGCAAAACTCACTCTGGGTCCTGGCTCAGCTTCCCTTTACCACTCCTCCCTGCTTCTCCCACACCTTCTCCCACAAGTTCAGAAGGGGAGGAATTGCTATTGGAGAGCTTATGCCTCCCCAAAGACAGAATGAATTCAAAGAGCCGTTCCTTCTCAGGTCTCTTCTGGATCTCCAAGGTCCTCAGGGCAGCTGGGACCTCAGTGATACCACTGAGAGCTTGTCAAGAGATGAAGTCTGAAGGGACTTTCTTTGGGGACAGAACAAGACCATGGGCAAGTGCAGAGCTCCTGACCTGCAGGGCTTTCCGGACCAGCGACTGGAATGGCAATATCCCACAGAGCAAGGACAGTGTCCAGAAGCAGAAAAGTACCCCTGAGTCTCTGCGCAAGCAGAAGCGTCGCGCTTCATGGATCAGCAGGACCAGGAGCTGGAGGAAGGAAAATCAGTCAGAGATTCAGGTAGGGCCACAGGACTAGGTCTGGGCTCTAAATGTTCGTTTGGAGCATGTGTTCCAGGATGCCAGAACACATGATTTGCTGGGATTCTCCGTCTTGAAGACACCGAGCTACCAGTGCCTGAGGTCGCTGCCAAACCTACATAAGCTTTGGAGTCAATTGCACAGGACAAAGGTTTATTTCAGGAAGACAGAAAATCAGGCTCCTCATAGGAAAAGCAAGGTCTGAAGACACCCTGACACTACAGCAGGGCACTATTTCTCTTAGCTGTTCTCACCCCAGATTCTCAGACGTGCCCAGCTGTGAGGTGTCACACTTTGTCTCCCACATACTGCCTCCAGACCTGGAATCGAAGCCAGATCAGAGACCCAGCAGCGCAGTCTCTCTGGGCAGTGCCCTTGGTTTATAATCTCACATGAACTCTGCATGTGAAACTAAACGACACAACGAAATACAACAGAGAGCAAACGGCGGGCGTTACTTCTGCTTTCAAGTGTAGCTCGTGAGCATTATGGCTTTGTTCAGACTGTTAGAATATCCCATGTCTCATACAAAGTATCTACAACTTCCACCAAGCTCATAGCCCCTGTGTCCTCAGCTTTCTTCTCTGCCTGGCTACCCTGTGGCACTTCTCAACTCTTCACACAAAACTGAGAAGCAAACCACAGGAAGCTGTGAGACATCAGAGCAGCGAGCCATGGTCTGATGTTCACGCTGTGCAATCAGTCCTGTGAGACCCCTACTGCTGCTACTACAGCCTCTGCCAGAAGGCTCAGCCACTCTCACAGGCGTAGTATCTATCCCAGCTTTAAGGATGGAGGATGGAGCACCGTACGACCAGACATCTGCCCTCAACCTATTGCCCCTGTGCACCACCCACACGCGGTCTGGGCTAGTCCTGCCCACCCTCCCGGCACCCGCTCCCCTCGTGGGCACGGCTTCCAGCTCATCTCTCTGCTAAGGGAAGTTTTCTGCTGCTTGGCCCCGCGGTCTCACAGCCTGTCTCGCTGGTGACACACAGCAAATTGACCGGCTGATCCCTTACCCAGGTGGCGATGTACAGGCTGGGGTTTGTGTACTGGACAGCTGGCACCGAGTCCTGCTTCGTGTCCTCTACAAATGCCAGGGCCAACTCCGCCACTGCTGTCAGCAACAGCAAGGTAGCCAGCACCTGCGGGGAGAGGAGAGCAGCTGTGAGGGGAGACCCAGCCGTCGTGGGCACTGGGAACCGCTGGGAGACACCACAGTTGGGCACAAAAGCACTGTGCCGCATACACTGTTACACCCTTTCCAACCCAAACCTGGCCCAAGAGAGCTTTCTAGGGTCCTGTGAACCTGCAGCACTTCCACAAGAGCACTGCCATCATGTGAAGCTTGGAGGATAACAGCCTACAAGATGAGAGGTCCCAGTACACACCTCTCGCCCTCCCTCCCAGTGCATCCCAGCCCTGTTATCCCCTGTCCCAGATATCTGAGGGTAGATTTAGATTAGATGCAAGGAAGAATTTTTTTAAGGTGAGAGTGGTGAAACAAACACTAAAACAGGTTCCCCAGAGACGTAGCAGATACTTCATCCCTGAAAACAGGTTGGACAGGGCTCTGAGCAAACTGACCGAGTTGAAGATATCCCTGCTCACAGCAGTGGAGCTGGACTAGATGGCCTTTAAAGGTCTCTTCCAACCCAAACTATTCTATGATTCTATGCCTCGTCCTGGGCTCCCCTTTACATTTCTGTCTCGGATGGTGCCCTAGCCTATTGCTCCTTCTCTCCTACACTTCTCATGTCTCCATCTCACACCTAACTCCAGCCCAGAGGCTTTCCACTCACCACCTTTCCATCTGAAGCTGCTCCAGCCCGCCCTCTGTGCCCCCCCAGCCTGATTCTACCTGTTTGATGACGTAGAGTTTGGTCACAGATGACTTCTTGGCTTTGGATTTGCACATGGGCAGGACCTGCCATGGAGTCAAAATCCAGAAGAAGCCAAGGGGGATCCAGACCAGCACAGTCTGCTGGAAGCACACAGGCAGATCAGCATCTTCACGAGCGAGGAAGGAGGCGTTCTGGAGGCAGCAAGGACAGACAGCCGAGTCACTTAGGATAGCTCAACTCTCATCTGGCTCACAACACAAGAGCCAGCATGCCTACAGCTCCTACCACCCTGCTCCACCCCATCACAGCCCCCTCCCCAACACCCACCTTCCTGTCTGAGCCTTACAGTGCTCGTCCAAGGTCCCAGGTGACATCTCCCCACCCACCGATCTGCCTCAACCTGGGAGGGCATCCCCCACAACCAACCCTTGCTGGAGCCAAGCCAGCTGCAGCAGCTAGACCCAAATCGTTCCCTGAGAGGTCCATGCAGGGTGTCCTGTGTTCCAGCTGGGCTGCAGGGCTAAAACAGGACAGGGCTCACTCAGGGAACTATCATTTGCATCCTTGTCTAGTGAATACCACCCAGGCAGTGCACAGCACTCGGTGCCACGGCAGCCCTGGATAAATACCAGAACCTCAGCCGACAGCTGGCAGTTGGGTCCCACTGGCTGAACACACTGTGAGCCTTGAGATCTACTGCTCTCCCCTTCCACTGAGCCTCCTATCCCAAGAACGGGTCGTGGGGGTAATGCAGCCACTCACCCAAAAGACAGAGCCGCAGAACTCCTCCAGGGCTGCCGACATGGCTCAGGCGAGAACAGACGGCAGCTCCCTCCTCGCGCTCTGCCTGGCTCTGAGAGTGGCTCTGAGGGTGGATGCTTGGGACAAAAGTCCCCACACACCCTCGAATGGAGTTGGAACAAAATCCCTGATGACAGGCAGTTAATCGTTAACTTGGCGCTATTGCGCAAGATGACAGACCAAAGCAGTGACCAAAAGGGCTTTGGAAACTGCATGGGCTGCGAGGAAGGGAGGAGAGGAAGGCTCAAGAAAGAGAAGAAAGGACAGATGCAGGGAAGCCGCTGTCACAGTCACTGCAGGACACCACAGCCATCACTCAGAAACCACACCCTTCTCCCGTGCACATCAACCGAGACAAGCTCTTATCAACCCACCAAAGACAATCAACTTTGGTGCAACAGACCTTTCCTGCCAGAACAGGCCTGCTGAACGCTGCCAAAAAGTACAGCAAAGGCTGATCTCTCGGGAGCCAAAGACACTACCCTTTCTCTCACGTACCACCCAGCAAGGAGGCCCAGGACATCAGCAGTGCTCCAGGCCTGGGAAGTGCAGCATCTGGTAGCTGAGCTGATCACATGCTGCAGTGGTCTCTCTGAGTCCCCAGGATCCAAGTTCCTTTTACCAACTTCTTCTGGCCTACACAGCTTGAAGACTTTTCCAGCTCTTTCTTTTGCTTCTCCCTTTCTCACATCCCCGTGTTGTCTGCATGTTACAGCAGCTGGCTGACCACAAAATCCAAAAGGGATTTTGAATCTTCATTCTAAGGCAACCCACAACATCCAAGACAGCCAGAGGATCAATCTCAAGGAGGATGACTGCCACTAAATCATCGTCCTGCTGCTTAGAAAAGTGGAGGTGTGGGGGCAGGTTGGGATGGCACTACTCTAAGGCTGGAACTGAATTTGCTTTATCATACATGCTTTTGGGGAGCAGCAGGTGAAAGGGGAAGGTAGAGTGACTGTAACAATTCTACTGTCTCATGGTTCATGGAATTCATAGATAGCTCAGAAGTCAAGGGTGATACAATGAGTAACTCCTCAGGAACAACCTCCTTACTATCAATAGCAAAGTTCAACGTGCAACTCATTGGTTAATTATTATTGGCTTGTCTGATTAAATCCACCTGTTTTTGTCAATCAAGCTACCCTTAGTGCTAGGTCCTCCAGGCCAGAACCAATACACTGCTAATGAGAGCAGCAGTCTCCTGCAATGGGTAAGAAGTGAATGGAGCAGCCACTCCCTCAGCCCTTCTCCATCCAGAGCGCTGACACCATTCTTCCTTCCGCTCGCTGGCACAGGTGTCCTCTGGCCCTGCTTGTATCCACCTGGAGTGCTGCTGCCAAGGGGAGCATTCACTCATGACACCTTCCTAGTTAATGCTCTGTCCCATCGCTTGTCTCAGTTTTCAGTACATGTCACAGCCCATCCTCACCCCATCTTGGTCTCTCATTCAAGCTGAAGTGCTTTGCTCAGCACAGGACACCAGCCATCTTTATGCTGAAAACAAGCACACCTCCCACTTTATTTACCCTCATACCTGGGACATTCTCCTAAAAACCCACAAAGCCACCACACTGTCCTTCAGCTCCTTCCATAAAGCTTCCTTCACCACAACTCCCAGAAAACATTCACTGGAAGCAAGCTAATGAAAACGGTAAAGATCTCTTTGGCCAACAACACACCACTTCCCTGTGCTCTCCTGCCTTTATCTGCCTGTTGTCCACCATCTTATAACCTAAGTTTTCAAAACCAGGCATTGCCCGTCTCACACAGGGTCTGGTCCAGCGATCTACAAACTAGTGCAGCCCTCCCCGCTCACCTATTTCTGAAGGGTTTGTTTCTCTGCTTTGTTGTGCTGTAACCCCAGGTGAGTTCAAAAGCCTTTTTTACTTTCTTTTTTTTTTTAGACTTTACACGAAAGGAATGAACCAACCCTGTGTTTAGAATGCTGAAGGGGCTGTGTCAGCAGAATATTCCTGTTAATTGAGTTACCAGTATCTTAATTATCATCATGACTCATGAAATCGCACAACACGAGTCACGAACTCTTAAAGCACGTGTTCTGAACTATACTGACTATAACCACAAATTAATTCCTTATTCTGAGTTTGGATCTTTCTTACTGCCTGCCCATCCATCAGTGCTGAAGCAGGCTCTGACACCAGCACTAAGCAGCCATTCCCTTCCCAGCTCCTATGTTGAGAACTACTACATACATTCCCGAGGCGTGTTTTGGGAGACACTGATTGCTCTGATGGATCCTCATGAAAAGGTGGATGTAACCTTCGAGCTGAAGAGATGTAGTTAGTCTTGGTTATAGGTTTTCAATGACCTGGCTCTGTTTAAGGTGGCAAAAGGCGCTGCCACCTTGTCAAATATTACATTTTCCTGTACATCCTCACGGGCTGCATGCTATTGCCAGGATGGGCAGATGAATCTGAACCCTGTTTTTTGCTTCCTAAGAAGGTTCACTATCGCTGCTGTCAGGGGGATTCTCTCCAGCTTTGTGGCTCTTTTAGAGAAGAGCAGGAAGCAAGAATAAAGGTGCTTTATCTCTGGCTCTCTACTCTTTTAATGGACCACTCTGACACCATTCAGATCTTTTGCTGGGTATCTTGCAGGGTATCTGAAATGAGTCTAAGGCTTCAATTTTGACTAGGCAGCAATAACCCAACAGGCACATTGCCCCAAGCACTGTCTGCAGAACAAGCAGCGGTTGGTGCTTCATGTTAGGAAAAGGACCTGGAAAGTCCCTGAGAAAAAGCACCTTGTCCTCCCCAAGGAATCTCATCATATGCCCATCTCACCTCCAGCACTCACACCCCACAGCCCAGGATGTCTCACAACTACCTCACCTAATCAGTCAGGTAGTTAGAAGCTCCTTCCCATTAGAACTTAATGTGTTCATCACCTCTATGTATCAATATTCTTTTCTCTACCTAGCAGCTGCTGCCTTGCTAATCCCCAGCTATTCTACTGGCTGACCACAGCAGGCCTTGTTTCCCTCCCTGGCCCTCTGGATGTGACTGTTTTCTCCTCTGGTGCAGCAGGGGCCTGACTAACGCAGCACAAGTCTGGCTCTCGTCTCTCCGCCCTAGCAGGCAGCTCTCTGACCTACCTCTCCTGACACCAGGGTTTGAGTCATGTACGTAGCCCAATGCTTATTTGCTATTACTTTGTTCTCGGGGAGTGTTTCTGCCTCCTGTGTAACTGCCTTGTGTCACACAGATGAGCCCATCTGGACTTCTCTGTTCACAATATGTTATCTCGAGCTGACAGTAAAGCACACTGTACTGAGGTACACAATATAGATCAGTCTTATCTGTAAAATAAATTGAAAAAAGCAGAGCAAGGGGCGGGGGGGGGGGGGGCAGCTGCAGTGTTTATTTGACAATCACATGCAGTGCTACACAATTCAATCCCCCTACTTGTCAGCTCTCTTTCTCCCAAATACTGACGAACAGCTTGTTGCTGCAACATCTGGGAATGAGTCCTTTTATTTAAAATGGCCAACATAAGTTTCCAGGCCAGGGACTGGTCATTCAGGGGAAGCCAAGGGAAGAGATGTCAAGGCTTCACCACCTAGTTCACATCCTCTGCAGCCTGAGGACAGAAGCAGTACCCATCTGTCCATGTGGCAGGGAAGACTCTGGAGTCTCAGCGCTCTTGTCCCAGCCTGGTGCCTTCCACTACAGAATGTTCTTTGCAATGGCATTCAAGGTCCTCACTTTGGCCACATCTGCCACCTTTATGGAGTATTCAGGGGCAGAGAAGGACGCTCCCATGGCAACATTCGGATTTCTGTCAGGAAAAATACAGATGAGTAAGACACACTAAGAAAAACCCACTGTCTCCCCTAGTCTCAGCAGTGGCCAGAGAACCTGATGGTGCCACCCAGACCAAAGATGAGACAGTAACAGAAAGAATAATCCAAATGCAAGAAACAACAGCATTGACAGAAACTCAATGCAGACCTGTGGACAAGCATAAGCCATTCCTCGCTCATTCCTCAGAGGTACATCCCATTGGCCTCCCAAATCCTACACATTCCAGCAGTAAAAATCTAAGGCAACTACACCAGAACCTACCTGCCTTCCTAACTGCCACATAAGTGTCCTCACAAGGCCTAGGGCAGCAGTAGCAGAGAAATGGCCCAAGGATTCGGTTACACATGGAGCTCGTGTCCAGATGATGGGCACTGCTGAATTTGTACACCGCAGAATACAGAGCCAGGCATCATGAACCCAATCATGAAAGCACAATTAGCATCCAGAAAGCTGTTTGAAATTTATGCCTCTTCTACAAATTAATGTTTGCATTAATCCAGCTTTTTCCTTGTACAGTTTTGGTAAAAAATAAAAAAATAAAAATAAAATAAAATAAAACAAATGATCAGTTACCTGAACTTCATTCCTGAGTCCCGGGCTGAGCGAGCAGAGCAGTGAAACTCAGAAGCAGCAGAGCCTTCCAGAATCCTCTGCAGGTTGCGCTCTGTGATGCCACCCCCTGGTGGGAAGAATCCCGATGTCACATACAGCACATAAGGCACTGTCCCAGACCCGGCATCACCCCAGAACCTGCCCCCCAGGAGACAAGCATCATCCATACAGAGGGTAAAAGACAGCCCACGGGACAACAGAGATCTGGGCACATGAGAGAGACAGGAGAAGCCTTGGCTCATCTTCTCCCACAGATCCAGAGCTGTCCGCAAATGCTCCAGTGAGCAGCAGCTGCAGGGCTCTGCCATCCCCAGCTGGCTGCCTGGCTTTTACTTGGACCAGGGCAAGAGCTCCTCCTCCTGCAGACCTGGCTTAAAAAGCCAGATCAGACAGCACACCCCAGGGCAAGAAGGTAGGAAGCAGGGGCTAGAGACTACGGGACCATGATAGATGACAAAAAAAACATTACCTGGCACCACCACAATTCTGCCCTTTGCCTGAAAGAAGAATAATGTGTGAGTGATACTGCTCAGCACTACATCCGCACACGCATTTGTGGGGCAGCAAAGAACTTTTTCAGGCAGCACCTTCAGTAAGCTCATGGCTGTCACCATGGCTTACCATTTGTGTACTCTCACCCGTCTTTTTTGTACTATTCACGTTTTACAAGGAGAAGCGGAAAAGACTTTGCAGTTACAGCTAAAACAACTTGTCACCGTTTACTCCTACCTCTCTATCTCACCTGGCTACCTCTGAGGTACATCTGTTGCATTTTCCTAACAGAAACAGTGAGATCCCAGCAGGGACCTCACTGTGCTGCTTACGTGGGCTAATCACACGAACTGCTGAAACAAACTCTCACCACCCTCCTCCCAGGCTGTGAGCAAGAACAACCCAACCAGTTTTTGCTGTGGGAGACTTTGGGGTCCAGCCCATGTGGACTTAGGACAACAGATTAAGGCCAAGCCACACAAGAAAGGCAAGCGCTCCTGGAGAGAAGTTCCCCTACAGAAATGAGGGCTACCATAAAGGAGTTGCCTCTGGACAATGTCCAGGAAGCAGCCACAGTAACCCAGGAGACCACAGGGGACACCTACCTGCTCCGCAAGCCTCTTAATTAAGGACAATCCTTCCAGCGCTGAGCTGTCACAGCCGCTCGTCAACACCCGCTCAAACCCCAGAGAAATCAGGGTCTCCAATGCCACCAGAGGGTCGTGCACCATGTCAAAGGCTAAGAGATCAACAGAACTGCTCAGAAATCACCCAGCTCATTGTGCTCGAGCCCTGTCTCCCAGCCAGCTCAGGAGCCCAAGAGACAACAACGGGAAGGGCCCTTCTCACAGCTGGTCACTCCTGCGGGGAGCCACAGCTCCTGACTATAACGCCTCCCTCGCAGCAGTGGCAGAGCCACTGTGCTCAGCTCCTCAGACACCTCCTCCCCACACAGGGCAGTGACACAGCCTCCAAGCTTGGACCCCCTAGGCCTTTCCCCTCCTAGGGGAACAGCACAGCCACAGCCTGCTCTTGCACAGCATGCAGAGCTTTCCCCTCTCCAAAGAACAACCAAAGTACACCAAGCTCAGCTCCCTCCCAGCCCCACCCTCCCCTGGCAGCAGGGTCCCTGCCAGGGCCATTGTCCCAGACCACTCACCTCGGTGAAATGTGACTGGCAGAGGACGGCACACCGCTGCAATAAGAAGACACATGGTCAGTCAGGGCTGGCACAGAGAGTTCCTTGTGCTAGAACCAGAAAACCATAAGATGAAGGTGGGCAGAGGCTTCTCAGTCCATTCCTGGGGAGCTCAGAAGAGTCCCAGTACTGCTGGGAACAACGCAGCTGCTGCTCTTTGGCCAGGCTGTTTGGTGAAGAAGAGCTCTTCTGCCCTTTGAGGAGGCAACAAACCTTTGTTTTTATCAGTAACACCAAAATCCCCCATCTCATCTGGATCATGCAGAACCCTCATTCCCACTAGAGATGTGTTTCTCTGCAGGAAGGAAGCAGGGAACTTGTCTGATCTACCTGGGGAAGGGACAGCACCAGCGCTCTTTGAAAGCAGGAGAGCTGATTTTTGTGATTTCTTTCACTACTTGCTCTATCTCAGACCACAGCAATCTTCACCAGTGGTGCTCTATTTACTGGGCAAAGCTCATTTATTTCTACGAAAATAAATCCAACTGCCTCCTGCCCTGGAAACACTGGTTCCAGCAGAGCAACTCGTTGCTCTAGTGGAGGTAAATCCTGGCAAGACCTCTCTCTTTAGCCGCACTCCCTACAGCACATTCACCTTCACATGAGAACCTCAGCACCACATCACCAGGGAAAGGCTCAGCTCTCTTTAGCTTTGGCTGTAGCTCAGGGAAAAGACATGAAAGCAATTCTCTTTCTCTCTACATGTTAGGGGCCTGGACTAACAACTTCCCACTGCAGCTTCGGTAGCCTTTTATATGTTTCCACATCTCTCATTATCTTTTCTCATTGGATGTGTCACATAAAAAAAATAAAGACGAGTTGCCAGCTACTCACAAAGTCAAAGTCCGGGAGAGACATATCCTAGACACCTGTAGCAGCAAAGTAAGGAAAAGAATAGCGGGCAAAGAAAATGGAGAAAGGAGAGAATCCAACAGTTTAATACTCTGGTGCCCAAAAAGCAGCTCGCCTACGCCTTGCTCCTTCTTAGATCCTTCTATTATGTCCCAGGAGGCCTCAAACTCTGTGTGCGCTGCTTAGGGCAGCAGCCCTTGGTCTCTAAAGCGTCTTACTTACTGAACATGTTGTAGCTAGAGATAGCGAGGCCACAGACAAGACCTGCAGACCAAAGCACCCCGCAGTTCTTTCTACACCATCAGACAGAGCAGCACTGAACTCACACCCGCAGTCACAACACAGATATCACACAGAGCTCAGCACAGTGCTTCTGACCGGAGACACTCTTACCCAGCAACGCTGTGCAGAGCTCTGTATCAATGCGCCCATCCTCAGTGAGGGCGCCGAACACCAGCCCATCGGCACCGTGCAGCTTGGCAAGGCAGATATCGGCTTTCATCACCTCCACCTCACGGTCCGAATAGAGGAAATCTCCCCCACGAGGTCGGATCATCACGAACACGGGGACTCGCACGCACTGCTTCACCACCTGCAGGAGTCCTGGAGGGGAAGGGAGAGAGGCAGCTCAGCACCCAGCTACAGGAGCTCTGGCCGCTGAAGGAGGCCAGGCGAGATGGTGAGGGGGGGTACATAGGGCAAGGAGGAAGCCACACTACCGGGAGGGGGACACAGGAAGAGGGGAAGGGAAGGAAGGAGCTCAGGAGGATGCACTGGGCATGCTGACCCCCCAGGGAGGGGGAGCCAGCCCAGGGGGCGGGGAAGCCAGCCCAGGGGGAGGGGAAGGACCCGGGCCGCCGCAAGGCGGGGGCGGGCGAGGCTCACCCATGCTCGGGGTGGTCCCTCCTTCCACGAGGCCCGCGCACAGCTCGATCCGGCCGGCACCTGGGAAGAGGCGCGTCAGAACCGGCCCCGCCGAGGCCCTCCGCACTGCGGCCCCTTCCTCCGAGGCCCCCGGGTCTTACCTCCGCGCTCCGCGTTGACAGCGGACTCCACCGAGTCCACGCACACCTCCATGAGGAAGCCATCGTCCATGCCTGGGGGAGAGCGGTGCCGTCAGCCCCATCCCCCCCATGGCAGCCGCCCCGTTCCGCACCGCCGCCGGCCGCGGCCCCGCCCCCATCCCACTTCCGGCGCACGCCCCGCCCCGTCGCTGCCGCTTCCGGCCTCGCCCCCTCGCGGCCCAGGCCCGCTCCGCCCGCGGGCGCGAGGGCGGGCGCGGGAGGGGGGGGGGGGTCCGGCACGCCTCGCTCGCGCGCCGCGGCGGAAGCCCCGCCCCCCTGCGCCTCGGCTCCGCCCCCACCGCCCCGCGGGCCCCGCCCCCGCCTCGCACGCGCCCTCACCTGCGCTGGCGGCGCGCGGGGGTCGCTGCTGCCTGTCGGTCACGTGCCGGGGATTGTCATGGTGACGCCCAGGTGTGTCCGGAAGTGCTCGTTCTGCTTCCGGCGGCGCTGCGCCGCTTCCGGGGTCGTTCGGGATGCTGCGGGCGGCGCGCGGCGGCGCGCGGCTCTTCCTGCCCGCGCGGGGCGGCGGCGGTGGCGGCGCTGCTGAGGGGCGGGGGCGGCCGCCGGCACCGGGCGCGGCCCCGGCCCCGGCCCCCGCCCCGCTCGCCCCGCTCTGCCGCCCTCCGCAGCGGTGCCTGCAGCGGCGGCTCCCGCAGCGCGCGCCCCAGCCCGCCGCCGCCGCCCCGCCCGCCGTGGGGCGATGGCTGCTGGCCTGCAGCGGCGCCGTGGCCGGTGCGGTGGTGCTGGGCGGCGTCACCAGGTGAGCCCGGCGTCCCCCGCCCCGCCGGCACCGGTTCGCGCCCCGCGGCCGGGGCCGCCGAGGAGGCTTGGAGCTGAAGCCGTGCGGAGGCAGCGGCCCCTGCCGCCCGCGACCCGCTCAGCCTGTCCCCGCGGCCCGCAGCGGCCTCCCATGCCGGGGACCCGCCCCGAGCGCGGCCGTGAGAGCTCCTCTCCTGTCTTTCCTCCTTCCTCGCTGCAAGGGGACATCGTGGGGGAGGGCTGGGAGTATCGGAGGGACGCTCTCCGCGGTGCGTCCTTGCCACCTGGGGATAACTTTCTCTCACGCGTTTTTGGTAATTTTGGGTCTGTTGATCACTCGCAGACTCCCTGATCTCCGTCCTATTTCTGACTGTGAGTTTAAGGTTTGCCCGGTGCAGCCAGCAGCTCTTGTTTCAGTTCGGTAGATCTGCATGCTGTCAGCGAGTGAATTGTGCCAGCACGTGTCTCTGTATGCCCCAGGCTGACAGAATCAGGCCTTTCTATGGTTGACTGGCACCTGGTGAAAGAGATGAAACCCCCGAGAACACAGCAGGAGTGGGAAGCTGAGTTCCAAAAGTACCAGCAGTTCCCGGAGTTTAAAATGTGAGTGCACAAAAGTGGAAGGAGGATGGACTGAGATGATCAAGAAACTCTTGTAAGAATGGAAATATTTTCCAACATCACTGGAAAGGCACGTGAAGCCTGTCTGATGGTGGCTCCTTCGCTGTCACTTCCTTTCTCTGAGGAAGGTGATCCCTTGTTGCGGGAAGTGCAGCATAGGACTGCCGCATCACGTGAAACAGTTCTTTGTTTTACTGTCGTTAACAGCCTGAATCACGACATGACACTGACAGAGTTCAAGTTCATTTGGTACATGGAGTATTCGCACCGTATGTGGGGCCGTGTTGTGGGTCTGGCCTACATTCTCCCGGCCGCCTACTTCTGGCGGAAGGGCTGGCTCAGCCGCCCCATGAAGGGCTGTGTTCTTGCACTCTGCGGGCTGGTCTGCTTCCAGGTGAGCGAGCTCTGTAGCCGCAGGGATTAGCGGCAGCATCTCCTGTGAATGTCTTCTGGTCAAGTGTGGTTGAGACAGTGGGATTTGTGAAAGCTGGGGAGGTGTCAGTGCTGGTAGCTGGTTGAAGGGGGAGGAAACAAGTTGCTTTGCCTGTGATGTTTGTCTGGTCCTAGGCAGCCACTGCTGCGCTGTCTGGCTCTAACCCCTCACCTGTTTCATCAGGGGCTGCTGGGGTGGTACATGGTGAAGAGCGGGTTGGAAGAGAAACCAGACTCGTACGACATTCCTCGAGTCAGTCAGTACCGCCTGGCAGCACATCTCGGCTCCGCGCTGGTTCTGTACTCTGCCAGCCTGTGGACGGGGCTGTCCTTGCTGCTTCCGCGACACCAGGTACGGAGTCGCGTGTCAGGATTCGAAAGCGCAGGGCTGTGTCAATTGAGAGCGCTGGGGCTGTGATGTGAAGGGTGAGGAAAGGGTGTGAAGGGTGATGGTGCTTCCGGTTTAGTCTCTTGTTCCCGACTGTGATCTAACACTGCGTGACAAAATACCCTTTCTGTAAACTTCTCTGTTATGGGACGCTTCCTTTGTCTTGTGCTGTTCCACCCAAAAGTTATCAGTCTTGGAGTTCGTGCAAGCTCAGGCAGGGGTGTGCCTGGCCGGGTTAAATGGTCTGTGCCAGTAACTGTCCAGTGGCCACTTCAGTTTCTGCACATGATTGGACTGTAGTTGTGGTTTTGAGGAACCACTGAAGGTGACTGTGCTGTGTGGCAATCTCTAGATTGCTGCTGTAAAATGCGGGCCAGCCCTTTGGCCTGTGTACGTAGTGAAGGTTTTTCTTACCTGGGAGTCGCTTCGCTTTGATTCTTTTCTTTTTTTTTTTTTTTTTATTATTTTACAGTTACCTGAGACCCATCAGCTCCTTCGCCTGAGACAATTTGCTCATGGCACTACAGCTCTCATTTTTCTCACCGCTCTTTCAGGTAAGAGTGTTTCTCATCGCTGTCCCGTCTGTGGCTCATTCCTCTGCCTTGTTTAAATTCTGGTCTGGTGGGGACTCTGAGCAACCTCATCGTGTTCCTTGGGAAAACTTTATTGCTGTTAGGGAGCTTACAGTCAAGAACCTCCCTTACTGGTCTATCATGAGCAGGTGAAGATGCGCCTTCCAGCCTGCTTGTTGCTGTGTGATCTCTTTATGTTTCTGAAAGAAATTCAGGATCAAGCTGAGCTTTTGAGTCAGGCTGGATTCAAGAGCTGTGCAGCCTGGAATGCCACCTTTGGCTGCCCTGGTAGTCTCATCCTCGGCTCTGAAATTGCAGGTGCCTTTGTGGCAGGGCTGGATGCTGGCCTTGTGTACAATTCCTTCCCCAAAATGGGGGAGTGCTGGATCCCAGATGATCTCCTTGCCTTCTCCCCTGTGCTGAGAAATATCTTTGAGAATCCCACAACTGTACAGTTTGATCACCGGATCTTGGTAAGTGCCGTCTTCCTGCTATGTCTGTGCTGCTTCTCAGTTGTCTTCTGCAGCCAAGCTGTCCTCTTTGGGCCATGGGTCTGTCATCTTGAGTGATAGCCAGGGTGTCTGAAGGTCCTGAGAGTTGTTACCAATTTGCTTTTGCAGAAAGAGGAAGTTTAGCGCTCTTATTTGTAGTCTCCTTCAAGGACAGCTTCCTCCTGTGCAAGTTGCAGACTTCATTTCTTTATGTCTCCTTTTCCGTAACACGAGCTACAGACTAGGGTAGCCCTCGCTACTGAGATGTCTGGAGATGTTGTGTGAAATAAAACTTGGAAATCCCAATATCAGTGCTGTCTGTTTCCTTCAGTGTTTCTGAAGTTGCTTTACACCAATAGCAACCTGTGAAAATACTTCAGCTAGTTAGAGCAATCCAAGTATTAAATACCACCGCTGGCGCTGCTGTGGACTAAGCCATTACTAAGGCTAAAAAGAAGGATTAAGTGATGTGGAAGAGGAATCGCCTGGGGTGACCTGCACAGCAAGGTTATGCTGGTGAACTACAACTGAGTGGTGAAGATGAGATCAGTGTTCCAGCTGACAGCTTCCACCTTTAGTTGTCAAGGTGACAAACAGGGAGAGGGCAGAAAAAAACCCTAATGACGTGAAGAAATGAGGAAAAGCTATTGGAAAGTAAAGCACTAATTGGGAGGAAAATGGAACACTCTATGACTTTAGTTAAATTTCGGGGTTGTTAACCTGACAGGCATGGGACCTTTGGGATTTGGTCATGCCATTAACGTGTTTCTATAGCTACACGTTGCTCACAGAATTTCTTTTACTGCACAGAAGGCACAGCCGAAGGCCACTGCACCTGTTTCCCTTGAACTCTCCTTGAAGAGTAGTTGTTTCTGTTCCCTTTTATAGGGAATTGCCTCAGTCACAGCTGTCACAGCACTGTACCTCTTCTCGCGGAAGATCCCCCTCCCTCACAGGACCAGGATGGCAGTGACTTCCTTATTGGCTGTGGCTTGTGTGCAGGTACTGTCTGTTTGGTTTCTTCCTTCTATTTTTTTTTTTCTCTCTCTAGTCCTTTGTAGCGTGTTCACAAGACAGAGCTGTCCTCAGCTTGGATCGGTGCTGGCCCCATGAGCCTGGAGCTGAGAAATGGAGCTGCCTGGACTCCTGCCGGGGCCTCACCATACTGCATGCGCAGTCTGAGTTTGAGGGTGGGAAGTCTGGCTGTGGCCGTGAGCCTTTCCGCATCACACTGTGTGCTGGGGATGTGCATCAGGGCTGCATCCACAGCTGCTCTTACCCCTTCTCTCTTCTTGGCAGGTGGGCCTGGGCATCAGCACCCTGCTGCTGTATGTCCCCACGCCTCTGGCTGCCACACACCAGTCGGGCTCTCTGGCGCTCCTCAGCGTGGCACTCTGGCTCATGAGTGAGCTCCGGCGAGTTCCCAAGTAACGCGCCGGAGGGGGAGCCCTCCCGGGGAAGCTGTGCCTCAGCCCGGAGGCGGCAGAGACACCCACCCCGGGGGCACGGGGGGATGTGTGCCCCGCCGGGCTGGGAGCCGGGAGGAGGCAGCGG
Organism: Tauraco erythrolophus; assembly: GCF_009769465.1. NCBI lineage: Eukaryota > Metazoa > Chordata > Aves > Musophagiformes > Musophagidae > Tauraco > Tauraco erythrolophus. The sequence continues at coordinate 16,606,232 of NC_141473.1, read as the reverse complement.
GTGTGAGTGCGAACTTTGTAACATAAAGGTGTTTTTACGGAGCGGCTGGTGTCTGGCTGGGTGCGTCTTTTCCGGAGCGAGGTGAGGAGGGATGCGGGGAGCCGCGGCGGGAGCGGCTGCACCGGGCGGAGGGCACCGAGCCGCGCCGCTGCGGCGGGGAGGGGAGGGCGGGCGGGCGGGCTCCCCTTGGCGCCCCCTGGCGTCGGCCCGGCGCACTCCCGGCTGCGCGTCTCCGCCAATGAGAGGCGGCGGTTGTGCTCGCCTGGTGCGCTCCGCCCGCGGATTGGCCGCCGCGCGCGGCAGTGGGCAGAGCGGCATCCGGTGCGGCGGCGCGCGCTCGGTCGGTCGATCGGTCGGTGCGCAGCGGCCATGACGGCGCACAGCTTTGCGCTGCCACTCGTCTTCTTCTCCGCATTCTGGGGCCTCGTGGGCATCGCCGCCCCCTGGTTCGTGCCCAAGGGGCCGAACCGCGGGTGAGTGGGGGCCCTGGGGGGATAGCGGGGCGGGGTGTCGGGGACCAGGCCTCCCCATGCTAATGCCGGTGTCCCCGCAGGGTCATCATCACGATGCTGGTCACCACCGCCGTGTGCTGCTACCTCTTGTGAGTACCGTGGACGGGGCCCCCATACCCACCCTACCCTCCCGCATCCTCCGTGTGACTTCACCGGGCCTGGTAGCTGCTGCCCAGCCTCCCGCCCGTGGATGAACGGGACGGGCCCTGGGCTGCGGCTTGCCTCCCTCCCGGGCACTTCACTGCCCATGGCAGCAGTCCCTCTGCCAGCCCCTTGAAACAGCAGTGTTCCAGAATCCTGGTGCCTACTCTTGTGGTACCAGGGCTGATGGCAAGTTGGGTCCCTTTGCAGCTGGCTCGTCGCCATCCTGGCCCAGGCCAACCCCCTGTTCGGGCCGCAGCTGAAGAACGAGACCATCTGGTATGTGCGCTTCCTCTGGGAGTGAGCAGTTCCCAGGAGCCGGCGCCTGAACAGAGACACACATCCCCAAAATCATCACCGTGAGTGGGCGGAGGGCTGGGGTGGCAGAGATGTCCCTGCTTGCCTGCCTGTGTCTGGCTGGGGAGGGAGCTGCAGCCTGTTACTTGCTGGATGGGAGATGCTTTGGCTTCTGTGGTGAGCTGGTCCAAGTGTGGGGCTGCTGGCTCTGTGCTGGGCATGAGCAGACCAAGCACTTCCCCCTGAGCCTGTGATTCTCTAGGTTTGTGGAGGGGTCTGTCGTCAATGCAGTTTGGTACTAACTTCTCCTCCTTTCTCCCTCCCCTAGCTCTTGCTGCTGTTCCAGCCTCTACCCCTCCCATACCAGGCAGCCCTCAGAGGTGCTGGGACAGAGGCTGGACCTGCTGCCCCAGCTCACCTTGAACACTGCAACCTGGACCAGTGATGGCTGGGCCCCTGAGCACAACAGCCAGTGCCCCTGCCTGGGATGAGGGCCTGGTAGTCCCAGCCCTGGGAGCAGCCACACTACCAGGGAGAGATCCCCTCAGCTGGCCATATGCTGCAGTTACTGACACTGAGCACCACCCTGAGAGAGATCTGTGTATAGTGCCAGCGGATCCTGTCCCTGCAGTGCTCACTCTGCTCCCTCCAGTGCGCTCAACCCTAGCCCACCAAGTGAATCCCCTGCTCTTGGCCCAAGCTGCCCAACTAGTTACCATATCCCTGGTCATTTTAGGCACCAACTGCCCTTCTGTGTGAGAAGGCAGGAGCCCATAGCATCCTGTGTTGTATGGTCAGTCCCCTGCAGTGAGGGTGGTCCTTGCTAAGACAGATTCTAGCTGTGGATGTGATAAGATAGGGCTGACCCTAGAGGAGCACGTGGCCCCCCTTGGGTGTGATGAGCGAGGTGCTGGTGTGCACGGCAGGGGACTGCTGCTTGGCAGCCTGCTAGAAGGGGTTAAAGTGATGCTGTATCTCCTCCCACCTCAGCAGTGAGGGTGCTGCAGTAGTGTCTAGGTGTCACCACCACTCCAACCTTTGTCCAGGTTCTGAGAAGAACATAGGGCATTGTGTTTTAGGTTTCCCCTTATTTATCAATTAATTTATCTGAATTTATTTACTTGTCTGTGTTTGTTAAGTTTGTGTTGTGGAAATAAATCCTTTTTCTAGTAAGTGATGCTGGAGGCAGAGTCACATGCTGCTTTGAGGCTGAGAAACAGTCTTCGCTTTATTCAGACTTCTTCCTTCTTCCCTTCCCCCCAAGCCTGCTCTTGCACCATGAGAACAAGGCTGGGATCCTCAGCTGTTGAGCAGGAGGTTGGCAGCACACTGGAAAGTGCATAGAAAGTTTTATCCTTGCTGCCACCTGTGCACTCATCCTGTGGGACAAGGGTCACAGGTAGGCAACAGCATGTGCTAGAGGGAGAACTGGGTACCTGCCCAGCCACTCTGGTGCTAGGCAGCTGTGCTGGTGCCATCCCATGGCTGTGCAGCAGCTGGAGAAGCTTAGTCACCTCTTTCCCAGGCAGCTCCATAAGACCAGCGTGGGAAATAAGGTAAAAAGCAGGAAGCAACATCTTCCAGGGTCTCTTGAGTGGGCGTGCTTTTCCTCTTAAGAGGAGGGCAGCAAAGGATGCCATCTCCACAGATCACAACAGTTCAGTTTGGATCAGAGCTTCCCTCGCTACCAACTTGGGAGTTGAGCCTAGATGTCTTTCTGCTGCAATAGCAGAGAACATGTGCTGGCAAGAAGCAACTCCATCATCCCACCATTGCGGCATGAAGCAACGCTGTGCAGACATGCACTGGCCCCCAGTCATGCTGCCAGCCCGGAGCCGCTGCTGCTGGGGAAGTGCTCACTAGAAAACAAAACCAGTTCTGGTTGTCTCAAGGAGTTTGTTTATTGCTACAGGAATGGGAACAGCTGAGTTCAAGTACAAAGTGATAAACTTCATTGGGTCATGGGGGGACTCCAGCCCCAGAGGAGGGAGGCTTGTGCCTGAGCACACAACTACAGCCCAGACCTGCCCTGGGGCAGTGAGCTGGGCTGGAGTGAGAGGGTTTACCCATGGGCAGGCCCAGCCTGCACTCGCAGGGGAGAGAACCACTGGTCCTGGTGGTAGTGCCCAGTTAACGTGTGGGACACCACGAGGCAGACATGCCCAGGAGGGAATGTATGAAAGGAAATGCAGCCTGCTTTGGTGGTGCCTTAGGAACCAATCTCTGAGCCCTCAGTGCTGAGCCTGGGGTATTGGCTAGGACTGCAGGAGGTCTGTCCTGGAGGAGAAGCCATGACACAAAGCAGGACGCCTCTTAAGGAATGCTCTGAGAGGGGCCAGGCTGGACAGAATAGCTCCGTGGAACTCGTGGCTCACCTGGTTGCTGCAGTAACTTCACTGGCGGCTGTTGTTCTCTAGCCTGTGGGCTTGTAAATGACTGCAGAAAGGCCACCCTGGCTGATAAGCTGTCACCAGATTGCTCTGCAGACCGATGGCTGAGTCACAGGGTGGCCCAGTGCTTCAGGCCGCAGCCCTGAGTTGGCCGCCTCAGTGATAGTGTCCTCCTTATCTGAGGGACCTGCCAGGCTGCAGCCTTGAGCCTCCTGGCAGCAGAGGACTTTGCTCTACACCGTGTAGCACGGCAAAGGCTGGAGGCCAAGGAACGCAAAGGTTAGGACTGGGGCGAGGCAGAGAGGGAAGTTCGGTGTCTGTAGCTGCCTCGACCCACAGGCTGTGGTGATAATGGAGTGCTTTAAGAAAGAGTCCAAGCTCTTGGAGCCCAGGCTGTCAGCCAGTCCTGGTTTTGCACCAGCTGGTGCAACTGGACAGTGGTACCACTGGTGTCATGGCCCATTTCCTTGGCCTGGTGGCACCACCACCTTGTCCAGCCAGAGCAGGGTGAGCTGGGCCGAGCGCAGCTGCCGGCGGTGGATGCGGCGCAGCCGCAGGAGGTAGAGGACTATGGCCAGCACTACGACCAGGATGCAGGCAAAGAAGAGATAATGGTTGTAGACAAAAGAGAGGCGCAGCCAGGAGGCGTGTGCTTGCCGGATGCTCTCCTGACGGAGATCCCTGGGAAGAGGAATCAGGACTGTCTGTGAGATGCCATGGAGTACCACTAGGGTCCTGCACCACCACTCCACTTGCCAGGGTGGCACAGTCTTTGCCCACTGCAGTAACTCCTGCTCCTCCCCAGCCACCCTTCCCTGAGCAAAGCCATCAGCGAGCCAAGGGTACCTGAGTGGCAGAAACCGCGTCTTGTAGAGGATGGCTCCCAGCGTCCACTGCACCTCCCGGTCGTACACCAGCTGGGCTGTGCGCAGGCTCGGGTAGTCCAGGGGGAAGCGGAAGCCCTGGTGAAGGACTTGGTACATCCAGGCCGATTTGAAGCACTGATACCTGCAGGCACAGCACACGGGAGTATCAGCCCAATCCAACCCCTCGCACCACAGTCCCTCACCCTGGCAAAAGCCACCCCCAGGAGGTCCAGCCATGGTAGCTGCCAGCCTAGTAAAGCCACTTACTTCAGCCGGTGCTGGTCAGCATGTGCTGAGTAGAGGCCACCACGGAAGCGCTGGGTCAGCACCTCCCATTGCTGGCTGCAGTACTCCTGGGGAACGGAGAAGTTGGAGCTCAGAGTGGAGAAACAGTCCCTGCTCCCTCTCAGCCCAGGAACAGCAGCTCCCCAGCCCCCAGGCTGGGGCAGCACCCACTTGGGCAGCGGAGGTGAAGGTGGAAGCACTGTAGTGGCCCCCGAGGCGCAGCACGTCTTCGGTGCAGTAGAAAAACTCAGAGAAGCCGTAAAACTCGCTATTGTCGAAGTCGATGGGTGCTTTGTAGGCCCCCACTAGGGAGGCCTGGCTGCCGTTGGGGCCAGCCAGGAGGGGCTGCAGCAGCTCCCTGCAGGCCACCCAGTCCCCTTGCCCCCGCACGTACAGGGTTTGGCTGTCCCTCGCCATCGTGTCCTCCAGCCCCACGGGCAGGCAGGGGTCCAGGAAGGGTGTCTCAGGGCTCAGCCCTGTCTGCTGGCCGTGCAGGCTGGAAAACAGGCCAGGAAGGAAAGGCAATTGCACAGGAGGTCTTGTACCACCCCAAAAAGCCTACTCTAGCACTGCCCCACATCCAGATACCCCCCACACCAGACCAGGCTGTGTCCCCTTGTACCCCACAGTGCTGGCACCCACCCTGCCACCTCCTGCCAAAGCCAAACTCGCCACATCTGTCCCATTGACCTGTGGCCACGTGTCCTGAGCACCTGCAGGGTGCAACAAGGCACAGCCACCCCACCCAGCTCACAGGGATCCGCACCCCTGCACAGCCCTCAGGGCCCTGGAAGCAGAGTTTGCTCCTGGTACAGGAGTATCGGAGCACCAAACCTCTCTGCCTCTGGCAAGAGCTTTACATAGTGCTCCGGGAAGAGGAGACAGAGAGCTCAAGGTGGGGATGTGATGGAAAGATGTGCTGAGTGAATTGTTGCTGGAGGAGGAGGGAAAGTCACAGCAAGAAAAGCCAAAAGCCACCAGAGGGGCTTCCTCGCAGCGTGCCACGAGGGAAGGAGGAAGAAGGCAGGGAGCTGTGGCACTGGTAATGCCTGCCAGGCTTGGAGAAGGGCAGCACCTGCGCACTGTGTGCCAGCCCTGGCATCTGCTGCTGCCAGCATGGCTGTGGGAGCTGTTATCACCACAGGTGGCTCTTGGGGAAAATCCAATGGGGAGAGGGCAGTGTGAAGGAACCAGCACCCCATTTCACAAAGCCCCAACAGCGGCACCGCCAGGCAAGGCAGCAATACCGGTTGTGCAGATAGGTCTGGTTCAGCACAAGCTCCTCATAGCGCTGCCGGGCAAAATTGCCCCCGAAGCCCAGGAAGGTGTTGACGTAGACGCGGTACATGTGGCCAGTGTGCTGCACATCACAGCCCAGGTTGAACTCTGCCAGCAAGCTCTTGGCAGCCTCCTCCTGGGGACGCAGAGCAGTCCGTGATCATCAGTGACCCAGGGAAGACAGGGGCTGCTCTTGGGGCCAGCTGGCCAGATACACACCTGCTGCGGGGAGGAGAAGGCTCCAGAGTCGGGCACTTCATAGGCGATCTGCAGGGAGGCGCCCCCCATGTCTAGGATCCCAACTGTTCGTTTCCGAACCAGGGACTCTCCCTGGTCCCCCAGCGCTATGGTGACCACTGCATCCTCCTCTGCAACCCACAGCGGCATGTCAGCAAGGGGCAGGGCCTGGGGCAGCATCTCCACCCTTCCACCTTTACCTCCCGCAGCAGCCTCATGGAGCTCCTCCACCCCTGCAAGCAGCTCCCAAGGATCATCTGCGGAGCAGCAGGTTCTGGCACTCAGGGCTGGCCACCCCACAGCTGTGTAGGTTTCCCAAAGCATCCACTGCTGGAAACCACTACAGGAACACTACTACAAACCCTCTCTCCCTGTTTCTTCTCCCAAAATGCTGCAGGTGTCCGCCTCCTGCATGCCGGGACTCATTCCTGCAACTGGGGCAGGGCCTCAGGTCCAGGAGGGTTTTGCACGCATGGCTGGGGTCTGGCATTACCGGGTCGGGGCAGACGTGGCCCTCTCCAGAGCCTGCTCTTAGCTCCAGCGCCAGGGCAAGCTCCAGCAGGGCTCCACTCAGACCCTCCCAGCTGCTCTACATGCAGCCAGACTCACCATCCTCGTGATCAAACCGTCCCAGGACAAAGTTGATACCAATCCACGCGTAGACACCTGTACAGGGCAGGGTGAGTCATTACAGCAGTATGCTAAAGGGAACCAAGCAGTGCTCCGCAACAGCTCCTACCTTCCTGTTTCCCTGAGATCACTTCTGCGTGTGATTTGGAGAAGAGGAAATCAAACTCCAGGGGCACGTTCCTCACCAGGTCCTCCAGGATTGCAGCTTGCTGCCTGCAAGGGTGCAGGAGAGGGACAGATGCTAAGGGACCTTCACCAGCAACACTCGTTTGCGGGAATACACGAGACAGTGGGGATCATACTGCAACACACTCCCACATCCAGCCCCATGAGCCCCATTGCTGCATCCGACGCACTTCGTAGATGAGAAACCGTATCTGTTCGTTTGAGACTTCAATTCCAAGCATCTCCTCTCCCCTCCCTCCCATCATGCTCAAACCCTCCTGCAGCCCTCACTGCTTACTCCTTTCTCAAATCCAGCCCCTTCTAGACTCCTGATTCTCCCATGAGGCACAAGACGAGATAGTTCTCTTCCCCCTCCTCGCAGCTGAGGGATCCCAGCAGGTCCCTGGCTCCCCCCGACAAGGGCCGACGAACCCACCTCTCGGGCAGCAGCCGCATGCCTGCCGTGCACAGGATGTAGAGCGGAGTTTCCTTGTGCTTCTGAGCTGGGACGTGGGCTGCCGCGAACTGCAGCAGAGGGCGCAGGTAGGGCATGGCTTGCTCCGGGGCTGCCGCCGCCACGGAGATCCCTGCGCGGGGAAGGGGGGCTGTGACCCAGCCCGCCCCCGCCGCAGGCAGCGACCGTGCCCGTCGCAGGTGCGGGGGCCCTCGGGGCCAGAAGCGCAGAGTGCGGGCACCGACCTGGTTTAATTTTCTTGACGACGGGGCGGCTGCTCCGGTCCCTCATCTGCTTGATGTCCAGCAGGTCGTGGGGGTTCCCGTTGTGCGGGGGCCAGAAGTAGACGAAGACCCGGGACCCGCTGCTCCCGCAGTCGACGACCACCCCGTAATTGAGGGCCGAGTCCTCGGTGTCAGTGGCCGTCAGCTCCTCCATCTGCGCCAGGTACCTGGGGCCCGGGGACGCGGGGGAACAGGGCGCCTCAGCACCGGCGGACAACGGCGAGCCCCGGGCCTCCGGCAGCCCCCGTCCCCGCTCACCTGTCGTCGCGCCGGGCGGCCCGGGACGGCGCGGCCCAGCGGCGGGGGGCGGCGGCCACCAGCAGCAGCAACAGCCCCACGGCGAGGGCTAGCCCCAGCGCCGCCGGCCGCTGCCGCGACCACGGGCACGGGCAGGGTCCCACCGATCGCAACGACGGGCAGAAAACGCCGATCCTGCGGGCAGAGGCCACAGCTCAGCATCGGGCCCGGGCCCCGGCCCCAGACCCAGACCCAGCCGCCCGGCCCGGCCCGGCCCGGCCTCGCTCACCTGGCCATGTGCGCCCGCTACCACCCGCTCGCGCATCGCCCCGCTGCCGGCACCCGCCGCCGGCACCGGCGCCACGTCACCAGCCGCCCCCGGCGCGGCCAATAGGGGCCCCCGCAGCCGAGCCCCGCCGGGCGACGCCCCGCCCCCCAAGGCCACGGAGCCCAATCGGCTGCGCCGCCCCTGGCGGAGCCACGCCCATGCAGCCCGCCGACCAATCGGGGAGGGGCGGGGCGGCGCCCCCAGGTGGCTGAGGGCCGCGCCGGGACTTCGCCCTTGCTCCTGCGTCCGACCTTTGCCGGGCGACGTCACCTGAAGACTTTCTCCCGGGTGCCCTATCACAGCGCAGGTTCGCGGCGCGGCCCGCCCGCCGTAGGTCGTCGCCGCTTGCGCCCAGCCAATCCGAGGAGCCCAAATAAACAACATGCGCCGAGAGCGGGAGTGGCGGGCGAGGCGGCCAATGGTGGCTCTCTGGCCCCGCGGAGAGGAACAACGGCTGGGCCAAGGGTCGCGGGCTCGTCGCCCAATGGGCTGTGCGGCGGGGCGGGGCGCGAAGTTGAGGCACCCAATGGGCTGCGCGTGACGGCGAGGCGGGGAGTCCCGGCCGCCAATGGGCAGCGCCCCCGAGCGCGCCGGAGGGAGCGGGCAGCCAGTGGCTGCGGCCGAGTCGCGGCGGCCACGACCAATGAGCGCGGCGCGCGGGGGCGGTGGGCGGCGGGCCGAGCCAGTGGGCTCGCGGCGGGGGCGGGCGGCGGGCGGCGACGGCCAATGGGCTCGGCGGGGCGGGGCGGAGCGGGAGCCGGGGGGTGGGGCGGCGCGGCGCGGGGCCGGGGCGGCGGCGGTGGCGGCGGCGCCATGGAGCTGGGGGCGGGCGCGGGGGCGGGCGCGGGCCCCGGCGCGCGGGGCGGCGCGGAGTCGAGCCGCGTCCTGCTGCTGCTGATGGGCGGCGGCGGCGGCGCGGGTTGGGCGCGGCGGGGAGGCGCGGAAGCGGAGCCGGGTCCCGGTGCCGGCCCGGGCGGGCCCGAGGCGGCGCGGGGCCCCGAGCCGCGCTCCCCGCCCGCCCCCGACTACGAGGCGCTGCCGCAGGGCGCCGCCGTCTCCACGCACATGCTGGCCGGCGCCGTGGCGGGCGTCATGGAGCACTGCGTGATGTACCCTGTTGACTGCGTTAAGGTGCCGGCACCGGGGGCGCGGCGGGCAGGGGAGGGGAGGGAGGCGGCAAACCGGAGCCTGGCGGGGGGGTTGTCCCGGCCGGGTCTGTCTGGACCCGCGGGGGTGACGTGCCGCCCGCCTGGGCCTTGTGTTCTAGACGCGGATGCAGAGCCTGCGGCCGGAGCCCGCCGCCCGCTACCGGAACGTGCTGGAGGCCCTGTGGCGCATCGTCCGCACCGAGGGCGTCTGGCGGCCCATGCGGGGCATGAACATCACCGCCACCGGCGCCGGCCCGGCTCACGCCCTCTACTTCGCCTGCTACGAAAAGTTAAAAAAGACGCTGAGCGACGTTATCCACGCGGGGGGCAATAGCCATGTGGCCAACGGTACTGCTCCCGACCCCCCGCCGGGGGGCCACGGGGGCCCGGGGCTACCTGGGGCCGCCCCCCGCCACGCCGTGGTGGGGAGCGGGGTGGGGAGAGGCCGAGCGTTGGTGATAGGCAGCTCTGGTCCGGTCCCGCTCAGCCGGAGGGCGTTACGCTGCAGGGTCGTGGCGCCACGGATATCCCAAATCCCTGCGCGCTCTCCAGCCGCCAGCCAGCGACGTGGGGCTGCACCGGCGTGGTGCCGGTCAGGGGGAAGCACCTGTCCTGCGCCTGCCAGAGCCGCTCCCAGGTATCTGGCTTGAAGCAGATCAGTGGCCAGTGCTGGCCCTGGCTTGGAAGGATGCGAGTGGATGGGAGCTGCCCGCAGACAAGCCGGGACTGGTCGCGGCCCCGTGGGTCAGCAGTGCCAGAGCTTGCCCCACGTGGGTTTGGAGCCAGTCTTGCCGTGGTGCCTGTTACTCATCTCAAGGAGCTGCCACGGTGGGGAAGGCATGGGGCCGAGGGGACAGCAGGGCACATCCTGCCCTCAGCAGGCACGTGGTGCCGTGCCTCCTGCTTTCTCTTTTTCCGTGGGGTGTGGGGACACTCACTGTCCTCACGTATCGTGCCAGCTGGTGGCATCAGCCTGTCCCCCAAGGGCTGCACCCGAGTGAGTCCTGGTCGGCCTGTGGGACTTGGGAGCCTGTCGCTATCCTCTCCCTCTTGAGCTCTCTCCGGGTGGGAACCGCTGAGGACCAGCCCACCTCTTGGAGGGGAGATGGAGGACGCTTTCAGATCTCACCCTCTTCCAGGGACCTCCTCCTGTGCCTTGGCGGGGGACTCGGGGCTGTGGTGGAGCCCTGGGGTCCCTCGCCTCCCCCCACCTCACATGTGGCAGTTCTTGTTTTGCAGGTGCAGCCGGGTGTGTAGCAACGTTGCTCCATGATGCGGCCATGAACCCTGCAGAAGGTAACGATGGTCCTGGCCTGCCGGGGAGGGGAGAATCGGGGTTGCCCGCGCTGCTCGGGTCCCCTCTGAGGCATAGAGGGCGCTTTCCTCATTACTCGCCTGACTGAAAGGATCTTGTGGGGGCCAGTGGCTGCGGCTCCAGTTAGGGAGACCTGTGGCTGCCCAGTACAGAGGCGGTAGGTAGAAGAGATTAATTCTGGGGAGCACAGCAAACCCCAGCCTAGGAGGAGCTGGGAGGGCACTGGCCTTTCACTGGTGACAGTTACCTGGAGCAGGAGAGAAGGCAAGAGAGATGCGATCTGTACTGTTGAAGTCATTCCAGGTGTGTGGAAATCGGGCATTACTATGGTGAGATCTCAGGAAGCTGCAGTATGTGTTGTGGAATGTCTGGAAGATACTGATTTTGTTCAGCCTGGTATGTATGAAGAAGGCAGAGGGAGTTTGTAATTAGTCTGTGAACGTGATGGAAGAAGGAAGAATAACAAGGAAAGGCCAGTCATGAACATATTTTTTCCTCTTAAAATTGGAGGGCTCGTGACAGTGCAGGCTCCAGCTGATCTGGGCCCACCAAGGCTCCTGCCTGCCTGCTGCCTGGCGGGGACCCTGAGGAGCCGGCAGCTGCATGGCCAGACCGTTGTCATTCCTCATCTGGCCATGACTGCAGTAGTTTGTATTTGCATTGGTTTTAGCTCCTTGTGGTCACGTTGAGGTAGGGGCAGGCAGGACAGCGTCAGGCTGCGCTCCGGGCTCCCCTGCCCCAGTCTTGGGTGTGTTAGGGATTGGTGTCTGGTTCTTGCCCTGGAGCAGCTGCGTTTCGGCAGCGGCCGCTAATGATTCCTGGCTGGTGGGCTCTGCCACGTGCCACGGTTATTCTGAGGGACAGGCTCGTTCAGATGGAGAGCTGTCTGGGAAATAAGAATAAATGCGGAGGGTGTTGTCCGGACTGTGCGATAGCTCTGCGGCAATGGATGGAGAGACGTCAGTCACTTGGGAGCGAGGGTGGATCTGGAGTGTGCCTGGGTATCGGGATGTTCTGTGGGGCTGCGGCAGCTGTGAGGTTTGCAGGTGGTGATGTTTGTGTGACAGTGATGCCTCGGCAGGTCTACATGGCTGCAGTCCCGCCTGGGGACACGCAGGGCACTGCCGGTCTGAGCTGTCCGTCACTAGCTCTTAAGGCAGCATGACTAAACTCTGGGCGCTTGGAGGAAGCCTGGCTTCGTGCTTACCCTTTCTCTCTCCTCTTCCCCTCCACGCCTGGGTCCTGGCTGGTGCTGCTGCTGGCTGCTGCCCTCCATCCCAAGTGGTCAAACAGAGGATGCAGATGTACAACTCGCCTTACCAGCGTGTGACGGACTGTGTGCGGGCTGTGTGGCGCAACGAAGGGGCCGGAGCTTTCTACCGCAGCTACACCACCCAGCTCACCATGAACATCCCCTTCCAAGCCATTCACTTCATGACCTACGAGTTCTTGCAAGAGCAGCTCAACCCCCACAGACAGTACAACCCAGGCTCCCACGTGGTCTCCGGAGCCTGCGCAGGGGCTGTCGCTGCTGCTGCCACTACGCCTTTGGACGTTTGCAAAACATTGCTCAACACCCAGGAGTCCCTGGCCTTGAGCTCCAACATCAGTGGACACATCACAGGCATGGCCAATGCCTTCAGGACGGTGTACCAAGTGGGCGGAGTGACCGCCTACTTCAGAGGGGTCCAGGCGAGAGTCATTTATCAGATGCCCTCAACAGCGATCGCCTGGTCCGTGTACGAGTTCTTCAAATACATCCTCACCAAGCGCCAGGAGGAGCGGCGGGCTGGGAAGTGAGCCAGAGCCGAACGCCGTTCCAGACCTGCTTCACCTCCCCTCCTGGTTTGTCTTCTGACCCCTCTCCCTTTCGGTTTGGTTTGTGTGGAAGAGAGGGGGCAGCAAAGCCCTTTGGGGCTTAGCGATGCCATTTCTTGCCTGTGGCTGCTGCAGCTCTGCTCAGGCTGCACGCCTTGCTCTCTGCCAGGGTCCTCCGAGATGTCCCGCTGGGAGCTGCAGCCCAGGTCGTGTTCCCTGGCACTTCGGTGGAGCTGCGCTCCTGTCCTTCCCTTAATGAAAACCTCCTCTCACGCAAAGCTCACCCCTCCTCAGAGGGGGGAAGGTGAAGGTCCTACCCTGCCTCTGGCGGGGCCAAGCTGAGCTCGCAGTCGCCAAGGAGGGGGCGGTGGCACTGCCCGGGATGCTGGCAGCTCTGTCAGGCTTCTGGCTGACGCGAAGTGTAAGCCTTGCCGTTGTCTTGTAGCACGCACATGTGACACTGACTGCCCCGGTGGTGGTGGGAGGGGGAGGATGGCACTTGAGGAGGGGAGCCGTAGGTTTGTTATTGTTCCTGCTCTTGACACCTCCAATAAAAACAGTTCTGCTCGATCCTTCTGTCCCCTTCTTACTCCTGCATGGCCCAGCTCCCAGCATCACACCTTTCTGTCTGTGCCCAGTGCTGAGCTCTTTTGACAGATGCCAGATGGGGAAGGGAAATGGGGTCTGGGGGTGTTGGTGGGAGGAGGGGGCCTGCCTGGCCCAGCCACCCTGGCAACATGCAGCGAGGAGGGTGGTCTCCATCCCCTTTGGGTCATGGCCCAGCCCATCGCCTGCCACTGGCATGGGCTGTGACCCCACTGGAGAAGCTGAGGCTTATGTTCCTTGGCCAGGTGGTCCGAGATCCCCAGGCTGACCAGGGGTCCTCAGGATGCCTCCAGACCGCTCCAAATGGAGGCAATGACAGGAGGGTCCTAGGTTGTGTGCCTTGGGGACAGTCCAGGAATTTCGGCACTGGGCGAGACTGGAGAGCTTTGTGCACCTCACACAGGAGATCTGGGGTTCTGCAGGACTTTTGCCTCCTCGTTTTGAGTGATTAAACTAGTTTGTGCTTTGTTGGGTATCTTAAAGCTCTCAACCTTTTAAGCAAGTGTGTTGGTAAATATTTTGTCTAAGCTAATGATAATTAATAGAATAGGTTATTTTTTTACCATTTTTGATACCCACTTCTTTTAGGGTCCCACTCAGCTCCGGACAGGTGGTGTGCTGAGCACTGAAGTATCGCTTGGCTGCACTGACCTTCCCAGAGCAGAGCTCTGGGTTCCTCAAGCCGGGTGCCTGTGAGTGATGCCTGCCTCTGGCGGGATGCTCCCATAGTGCTTGCAGAAGGGGGATCCATCCCAAGGTGCCATGCCCAAAGTAACTCCCTGGAGGAAATGCGTTCACAGGTGTCGTATGTTCAGCTTGGGACTGTTCCAGAGGATCCACCACCCTGGGCTGGCCTGCACGGAGAGCTGCTAGGCTGGGTGATGGTGAGGGGAGAGGGGTTTTCCTGCAGCTGGAAAGGCTGCTGGGTGAGCAGGGGGCATGTGCAGTCCTCAGGGGCATTGGGCCCCAGCACTGCCCGGGGGCTGGGTGCTCGATACTCTGCCCAAGCCTCATCCCAGCCCTGGCTCTACCTTTCCATTAAGCATCTCTCTTGTCCCTGGTTCACAAGGGTGTGTGATGGACACTGAGTGACCCCCAGAGGGATTTTTTGATGGCTGCCCAGCAGGTCTCAGTGTCCTTGGGCACAGAATGGCCATGGCCACTGCTCCACAGCCTGGGTCCACCTGGGTTGTGTGCCCATCCTCTGCATCCCAGCATGGGCTGTAGGCTCCTGGTCCCTGATTCTTCTGCACAAGCAAGAGGTTGAGAAACTCCTTAAATAAATAAAAGCCACTGGAAGGCGGGAGCCTCCAGTTTTCCCACCATTTCGGGAGCTGGGGCTTTAAGAAATAGCCTGAGTATTGCAAGATTTGGCAGCCCTGCAGCTCCTCCACCCAAGAGGGAGAAATTTGAGAAGCAGAAATGTCTGGGAGAGACCAGGGGAGGATTAGCTTGGCGGGCAGGGCATTAGACAGAAGACGATACAACCGGGCTCTGCCAGGATGGGTCTCCCTGCCCAGAAACTGAAAGCTGTTGGCAGCAAACCTGCAGCTTCGCCTTGAGCCCTCACCACGCACCGGGACAGCGAAAGACCCCACAGAGGGTAAGGCATAAACACAGGCTGGAGCTGGGCAGAGATACACAGTACTGAATCCATCAGCCACTGGAAGAGCTCTATAAATGTCAGCATGCAAAGGCATGATTGAAGGTGACTCCAAGATGTTACCGGGAATAACTGCCCATAGAAGTGCTGGAGGAGGGAGCGAGACCCCCAGGAATGGGGAGATAAGCCAGCACGGAGATGCTGCCCTGTGAGCAACTGGCCCCTTGGAAGGGCATGGCCTTTCCGATCTCCCAGCACTTTGCCAGCTTAGCCAGCAGCAGCTGGGTGTTGCCCAACGTGGGCAGCAGCAGCCCCATGGAGAATGGCACTGCCTATGAGGTGTCTGGCACTGCAGGGATGGCAGAGCCATCCAGGGGTTTTCCAGATAGCCCTTGGGCCAGGCCACAAAAAACTGGAAAAATCCTCTGTCCTGCTGCTGTCTCCATCCACTGAGCTGAACCTCTGCCACAGACCAAGGACTGGCCATGGCAGTGCGCAGCTCCTCCCCAGCTCTGCCGGGGTGGGGTGTTCCCTCGCCAACCAGCCCAGTTCCTCTGGCACCTTTGGCATGGTAAGATGTCCAGAGCTAACAGAGTTATTGGATGGTTCAGCTATGGCCACTGCCTTTCCAAGGTCTGATAACGCCTTGGCAAAGCCACAGTGCTCTGGGTCTGTCCTATAGCCTCCTAGGTATTCGGCTGCACTTTGGATGAAATCCCTAGACTATTTTTGGCTTTCCAGCAAGGAAGCTATGCTCAGCCCAGCAGAGTTTCGGAGACAACCCCTTTTCCTTTCGCCTCCCTGCAGGATCCTTGGACATATCCAGCGCAGGCAGGGACTTGCTGCCTTGCCTTCCTGTGTCCAACTGCCCCCTCAAGCTCTGTCCTGCTGCTGGTGTTGGGGGGTTCCCAGGCCTGGGTGAGCCCCACAGTCCCCCCAGAGCAGGCAGAGCCAGACAGCGCTGCCAGCCTAGCCCCATTCCGGGTGATAGATCTGGGGCTGCTGCAGCTCTGCCCTGCCACAAGCCCAAGCTATTTCAGGCAGCCAGAGTTTGCCATGTCAGGAGCAGCTCAGGTGCCACTGGACACCTTCTGGGGGTAACTGCAGATGCCTGAACCTCGGTGGTTTAAAAGCAGAGCTGGAGCCAAGTTGTTTACTGCTGCTGGAGGGGAGCTGGGGGCGTTCATCTCCCCCAGAGCAAGAAGGGGAGACCCTTCCAGCATGTCTGCCCCATGCTTTCAGCTGAGGACCAGTGGGCTCCTGAGCTGCTTCTGTCTCAGGGACCCCAGACAGGGCACTGGGTTCCAGCCACAGGGGCCTTTGCTAGCCCTGCTCAGTGGGAGGCAAGCAAGGCAAGAGCACTGCCCTGCCAAACCACATCCCTGCCCCTCCTCTGCCAGCGCCCTGGGCTACTCCAAGCTTTCCTGCCCCCCAACCCCTCTGCAGTGGGTGCTGGACAGCCCTGCTCAGTGGGAGGAGGTGGTGGGAGCCCACGGGGGAGCACAGAGGTGGGCTCCCAGCCTCCTTCCAGCCCAAACCCACCCTGGATCTGGGATTCCTCAGGACTCTGTCAGACCCCAATAAAGTCGTACAAGTTCTCATGACCCCACGGCCTTACAGTGGTGGTAAACACGGGCGCCGAGACTGCCTGGACACAGAGCAGACATTGCCTCTGGTGGGCCCTGGGAAGCCCTCTCCTGACCC
Source organism: Tauraco erythrolophus (assembly GCF_009769465.1). NCBI lineage: Eukaryota > Metazoa > Chordata > Aves > Musophagiformes > Musophagidae > Tauraco > Tauraco erythrolophus. The sequence continues at coordinate 16,589,934 of NC_141473.1, read as the reverse complement.
ACATTGCTGCCTGGGTTAAACTAGTGAGAGGCAACTCCTGGCTGCGCATCTCAGCCTGCCTGGCTCCAGCTGAGCATCGTGGTGCAGGAAGGCAGAGAGCCTGAAAGGTAAAGCTGAGGCTGAAAACATGCTTTCTTGGCTATAAAGAATGACCAGAGGAAGCAATCCCCAGGACTGGGCTGGGACTGCTCTCAGCACGTCTGATTTGATGTGGAGATATTGGTAATTCCAGTACTTAGCACAGCATAGTACTTTGACATGCAGATGTCAAAAGTTCTCCAAGAAGGGGCTGCAAAGTGGCCCTGAGAAGATGCTGCCTGGCTGGAGCTGGGGTGCAGGCAGCTGGTGTGTCATCCTGGGAAGGTGGCAAAGGTGGGAGAAGAGCTGCTCCTGGGCTGGATGAAGCTGGCAGCAGGGGTCACTCTCCCAAGGGCACACAGGTGAGGACAGCTCAAGCGTGCTCTGACACTAGAGCCAGCTCTGAGATCTGTCTCAAAAGCAGCTGAAGCGAGGGCTGTTCCAGGAAATGGGGGGGGGGGGGGGGGAGGTGGGGGGCCACAGCACTAATCTTCCCACTGGCTAGCCCTGGAGAAACCCTGCAACCCCCCTCAGAACACCTATGGGGGCTGACATAAGAGCCTCCTGACACAGCACAGACCATGTCTGGCATGGCTAGGTGGGTGCCAGGAGAAACGCAAACACAAACAGCCTTCCCCTCTGTTCCCAGCACCTTTGGGTGCATGTCACCCGGAGAATTCCCAAGGGCTATAAAAAGGGGAGGGAGCAGGGAATTGGGCCAAAACTGGACTATGCCTCTGGCAGGAACACAGCACCCTCTGGTGAGGACGCAGCTGTAACGGGCACCAGGCACTGGACACCACAACCATCATAAATGTCTTTGGGTAAGGACTTGAAGGGAGTGAACTGGTAGCTGGAGGCTGCAGGCAGTGCTGGGGCTTCAGGAGCTCTGAGGGGGGCTCCCAGCATTGCATAAACTGCATCAGTTTGAGATGGAGAAGCTAATCAGTGGGAAAAACCTGCTGAGTCACGCACAAAGATGCTTGTGCGCAGTGAAGAAATGCAGATAGCAAAACTTTGCTCACTAGAAGGAGACCTGCAGGTGGTCAGAGGCCGGGAGGGGACGCTGGCGCTGTCCCCAGCTCTCCCACCACAGTGGGGGCATGCGTGGATGCATTCCTTTTGCTGTGTGTACGAGCCCCAGCGGTGCTGCCTGGTGCAGGAGAGCTCCTGCGTGTGTCCGGAGACCCCCCAGCTCCGGCAGAGCTCAGCGTGGGGACTCACCAGCGTGCCCATGCAGCCAGCCCAGCCTTCCTGATGCCCAGCGTGTCCCACTGCCACCCCCAGTGCCAGGGACACGATGCCAGCGGGGGGAAGGTAGCCCTGCCCGCCTGCTCTGCAGCGCTCGAAGCCTTGCAGGGGCACTCGGGCACCCCCAAACCCAGCCAACACCAGTCGCAGCTCCCCTGCAGCGCGGGGTGGTGGGGACAGAGGGTACCTGTCGCTCCCTGTCCCCGGGCGCTTGCCGATAGATGGCGATGGCGTATCTCGCTTGGGGCCGGGCCCCAGAAGTGTCCCAGCCGGCAGCCCGGGAGACGCGGGGTTCCGAGGCAGCGCCCCGCCGGCAGCCGAGGACCTCCCTGGCCCCAGCAGCACCCGCCTGCGGCAGCCCCGGGCACGGTGAAGGGTCGTCCCCGGGAAAGCAACTGTGGATTTTATTGCCCGGGCAGGGGAAGGTGACAGGGAGCAGCCGGGAAGGGCTCCAGCAGGGCCCGGGGGCAGCTCTGGCCTTCAGCATTGCGCTGCTCTAGAGGGGCTGAAGATGCAGTCCCCTTCTCCAGAGGGGTCACCCGAAGCCCTCATAGCAACACTGTGCCCGGTCTGACTGGTGCACGGAGGAGAGAAGAACAGCTAAAATATGCGAGTCTCCCCAGCCCACTTAGTCAGGTATAGTCATCTCATGGTGCACAGGAGGCTGGAGGACTGGGGAGGGTCTGTGGCCACCAGTGACATCCAAGGATGGGAGGCTGGTTCCAGGCTCTCATGCTGGCATTCAAGTAGTGGGAGAATCCCTCACTGGAGGCTCTACAGCACAAGTACCTATGTTTAAACGTAATTACCCGATCCATGGCTGGCCACAGCTTTCTTGGCACTGGAGAGTGCTTGTGCTACAACCCTGCATTGCCATCGTCAGGAGGAGCTTCCAGCATCTCCAGCGCCAGCTGCCCACTGAGCACCGATGGCTCCTCAGAGCAGATTCGGCAGCTCCCAGCTCATGGCACAGGGCAGCTGTGATGGAAGGCATCGCAGAGCAGGAGCTGCCGCTCCAGCCCAGCTCCAACGCAGAGGGACAAGAGCCAGGCACCACCTCAGCACACAGCTGAGTCTCCAGGCTCCCAGCCCGAGGCAGCAGGAGGCGGCTGTGCCTGAGCCGAAGTAGATGTTACCAAAACTCAGCGACGTCTGCCCAGGTCCATGGGCAGCCTGGCCAGCCTCACTGGGAGCCGGTGTCTTGCTCCACACCCAGGCAAGCTTCTTGCTGATGGCAGCAAGCAGGTGGTGAAGAGAGAAGGATGACAGGCCAGAGGGGGAGGGATGACCGCAGAGAGGGGTGGGGAGGAATGGAAAAAGATGTCGGGAAGAAGAGGAAACCAGAGCACATCTGTAGTGCTGCAGAGGGAGCAGTGCTGCTCCTGCACGGTCTCGAGCATGACGGAGAGGCCTTAGAAAACAAGCTAGCACTGAGGTTTGGATAGAACCTCCCTGTGAACTGCTGGACAGAGGCATGTTCTGCTCATGGGCTCCTCTTTGGCCAGGAAACCTGAATGAAAAACAGAACCAGAGCTGGTGCACAGAGCGGGCCTGAGGCCTGGCAGTTAACGCCTGGCTGGCCCCTAGTCCTTCCTTTGCTTTAAGTCAGTGCGTTGTTTTGGAGAATCCCATCCCTGTCCGAAATCAATCAGCACCTCCCCTCCCTGACTCCCAAACAGCAGTAAATCCTCCTGATCAACCAGGAAGGAACAACATGCGCCCTCTGCCCCCTGACCATGGCCCTCCCCATCCCTCCCTCTCTCCCTCCTAGATACCCTTCCGGCCACACCACTGCCACAGTGGGACCATGCTGGAGGGATTTCCACCAGCACCCTGCACCTCTTGCCTCTCACCCCGCTAGCAGTATCCCACTTCGCCCCACAGCACGGGGGACAGGGTACGTCATGAGCTGGCGCTGCCTCCAGCGCCGCCACGCAGCAACTTCCCTCCATTGTGTCTCCCCTCCCTGGGCAGTCCATCCAATCTGCGGTCTCCCACCATCTCCCTCCCACTGGCCCCCGCCGGCTGTTCCTCCTCTTTGGACTGCTTCACTTCCGCCGCCCTTCTCCAGGCTTACCGGCATCGCCAGCTCTTTGTGCCGCTCTGTCCTCCCCATGGGCCTAGGGTCTTTGGGCAAGAGTCTGCAGAGGGGTCCCTCCCACTGACCCTCTACCCTCCTCCCAGTCTGAACTGATGGGACAGCTGGAATCTGTCCTAGAAATGGGGCTTGCTATGGTGGACATCTAGAAACTTCCACCGTCATGCTGTATCGGCCTGTAGCTAGGCCTCTCAGTGTGCCCCGGCTGGGCACTGCTCCAGCTCTGCATGGGGAGAGTGGGACCAGGGAGCACACACGAGTGTCACCAGGCGTCAGTGGGGTGAGCACAACACTGACCCCATGCTTACGGCAGTGCTGGGTACTGTTGGTGCTTGATAATGCTGGTACTGCCCGGCATTGCCTCTTGCAACACATTCGTGGGGTCCCCATGTGCCCCTTTGCTTTTCTTAACTGTCCATGCTCCAGAGACTGTGGCCCCAGTGTGTCCCATGCCGGCGCTCTGGTGTCATCTGGAGCCTCTGGGTGCTGCTGGGGATGCAGTGGATTTCTAACCAGCTCCCACATACTTGGAGGGGATGTACTAAGCTGGGAGATCCTCTCACACACCCTGATTTCAAAGGAGCTTGTATTGTGGTTACGATTCCTCTGGCTTACATATCGAAGCATGAACTCACACAGGTCCTCTGTTTTTGCAGACAACAGTCTGGCAGAACATGGAGGAAAACGCAACTCTTTCCTATGGCAGAGACAAATCTCCCCAGCCCAACTGCTGCTGCGAAGAGAGCGCATTACCCATCTTTGTTCTTGGCTATCCTGTTTCTACCCACGAGACCACAGGGCCTTAACCACTCATCTCTGAAAGCCAAGAGCGGGGCCTGGGCTTCCTCTCCCGCGACACCTTGCTGCCATCCAGCAAACAATCGCCTGGGCGTGCCGCATCCTCTCCCAGCACCGGCCCCACGAAGCCTCGGTTTGCCGGACAGTGGGGTGCCGTGCCGAGCCAGGGCTGGGTGCCGGGGCCTGCTGCTTTGCCTGCTCTGTCCCCGCAATGTTGCAGCTGAAAGAATTTCTCTGGCTCCTTTCAAGCAGCAAACACCACGGGGGCGCGTTCAGCGAGCGCGCGCTGGAAACGCGCCGTGTAAAACCAGGTTTTGCAGCCTGAACGGGCGGCAGGTTTTACCTGCTGCTTCTGCGATGGCAGGCAACAAAACCTGGTTCTCTGTGCATGGCAGAGGGACCATCACACGACACGCACGGGGAGGGCAGGGTGAGGACGCGGTGGGCATTGCTGGACGAGGCGGGAGGCATAGCGAGCCCCCGGGCTGCGTCCGTCCCGGCGGCACCGAGAAGGCTCCGCTGGAAACATCTTCGGGAACTCCGGCATCGTGGCGGGGCAGACGTGCGGGAGAGCTTCCCGCGCCTCCGGTCTTCGCTGCCGCCCGGGGCGAGCCAGACGGGGCTCCGCGGGTGTCCGGCCCCCCCTGGGCGCGGCTCCTGCTCCAGCCCCAGCGGCGGCGCTCGGCGGGACCCGCACGGCAGAGGCACGACCGGCCGCGGCGGCGGGGCCGGGAGCGCCCCGTGAGCTCCGCAGCGGCAGCGGCGGGACGGGGCGGCCCGGGACGGGGCGGGCGGGAGGCGACCCCGCGGCGGGTCCCGCGGCGCTCGGGGGCCTCGGCCGCCCCCTCCCCCTGCAGTCGAGCGAAATGGCTGAACATGTAGCAATAATGCCCCGTCATTCAGACTGCCCGGCCCGGCCGGCCCTAATCAGCGGCCCGCGGACCCCCCTCCTCTCCCCCTGCGCTCCCAGAAAGGGGAACAAAACCCAGCACGTTTCTGCAGCCCCCGCGCATAATGCGCCGGGCCTGGGCCTCAGTGGGGGGCAAAGCGGCCCGTCAATCTCGGCGCCGGGGCCCCTTTGTCCCTCGCCTCCCTGCCACACCTTTTGTTCCCGAATCCAATAAGCGCCTATTCCCGCTACCTTCCTCGGCGGCTCCTTTCAGCGCCGGCCCGGCGGCCACAATGGGCCCGGCTCTGAGCTGCGCGGCCCCATTCAGCGCCCTTGGCACGCTCGCAAGCCGGCCGGGCCGCCCTGCCCAGCGGGCACGCCGCGGCGACCGCCCCGCCGCCGGGCACCGGCCCCGGCCCTGCCGGGCACCGGCCGCTGGGCGAAGGAGGAGCGGACGGCGGATATTGCACCTGGTTTATTGACTGACTCGGCGAGCTGGCGCTGGCAGTAACCGATACAGATTGGAGAGCGGGGCCGCGGCACCCCCGGACCCCGCCGTCGGCTTTTTACAAGCAAAGCTGCTCCGCTGGCGCGGCGCGATCGGCTCCGGCGCGCCCGGTCCGCGCGGCCGTCGCGGCGGCTCCGCGGGGCGGCGGCGCTTCGCCGCGAGCTCGGGCGGCCCCGTCCTGCCGCGCCGCTCCGCTCCGCCCGCCGCCGGCCCCGCACCGCGGCCCGCGGGAGCGCCGAAGTCCCGCCGCGCCGTCTCTCCGCCGCCGCCGCCGCTCCTCCGGTCCAGGGCGCGCGTTGCGCGGCGCGCAGCCAGACTGCGGTGCGGGTGATAACGGGGCCCCGGAGCCGCCGGGCCGTCCTGCCGGTCTGCTCCCGGCCCTCAGTGCGTGCGGGCTACCAGGCCCGGATGCCCTGCAGTGCGCCCTGGCTGCAGGAGGGCCCCGCCGCCGCCTGGTGCAGCGGTTGACCGCCGCCGCCGAAGCCCCCCAGGCCGCCCACGTTCACGAAGGGGCCGGCGGCCGCTGCCGGGCTGCAGGCGGCTTGCATGGAGGCGCCGCCGGTGCCCGCCGGGTAGGTGCAGCCGTAGCCGGGGTTGTAGGAGGCGGCGTTGCCGTAGCCGTAGGCGGGGAAGCCGTTGTAGGAGTAGGGCCCGTTGTACGCCGAGCTGTAGCCCTGCGACCCGCCGAGGCACGGCTTGCCGTCGCGAACCAGCACGGGCACGGCCACCCTGCGTGGCGGCGGCGGGGCCGCGGGGCCGCCCAGCTCCAGCGACTTGTCCTGCCGTTGCCGCTTGCACTTGTAGCGCCGGTTCTGGAACCAGATCTTCACCTGCGTGGAGGTGAGCTTGAGGCTGCTGGCCAGGTGCTCCCGCTCGGGCGCCGACAGGTAACGCTGCTGCTTGAACCGCCGCTCCAGCTCGAAGACCTGCGCCTGGGAGAAGAGGACGCGCGGCTTCCTCCGACTCCGCTGCTTCGGCCTCTCCACCTCCTCCGCCTTCTCCGCCGCATCCAGCGTCTTCTTCAGGACGCAGCTCTCTGCACGGGGGAGCACAGGTCACGGCTGCACGTCGCCGACGCCCGGCGCTCGCTGCTCCCAATGAGCCCCACCGGCAGCCGAGAGCCCCGCACCGCGCCCCGGCCGGCCCCGCGCCGCTGTGCGCCCGTCGGGGAACCGTGGTGCGGGCAGGGAGGCAGCGCCGGGACCGGCCGCCTACGGCACCGCCTGTCTTTGCGAGGGATCAGCTCGAGCGGCGGGGACGGACGCGTCCCCGCGCCCCCGGGCCGGCTGCGGCGATACTGCTGCGGCACCGCGGGGCCGAGCCCCGGGCCGCGCTGCGCACGGCGCCGGGCACCTGCTCCGCCGCCTCGCTCCCGGCGGGCGCGGGTTGGGCCTAACCCAACCGTTGAACCTAACCCGTTCCTCCCTCCCCGCTACCGAAATTGCGGAGCGCGGGCCTGATCCGGCAGCTTTGTATCTGAGCCCTGCGGAGGCGCTTACTGGGGAGGCGGCGAGCGGGGCTCGGAGGAGGGCGGTGGCAGCCCCAAAACGTGCCAGTCCCGGCTCGACATGCCCAGGGAGGGGAGGCGGCGGCGGGAACCGGGCTGCAGCGCCGGGACTGGGGCTTCGCAGGGCGATGCCCAGCGGGCGGGGAATGCACTGCGGGGAGCGAGCGCGGGCCCGTCCCGGCGGGGCGGGGCGGGGGAGCGCGGCGGGGCCGATACTCACTTGGGTCGCGGGCGGCGGGGTCCAGCTCCTCTCCCGGGCCGGGGCCCTCGCAGGAGCTGCGTAGCACCGCGTGCACGTAGTTGTCGGCGGAGATCCGCGTGTCCGCCTGGCTGCCGGGCGCTGCCATGGGGCTCAGGTAGGACAGCTTCTCCTCCTCCTCTTCCTCCTCGCCGTCGGAGAAGCGGGCGCCGTCGGTGGCCGCCAGCAGGCAGGCGGGGTGGAAGTGGTGCTCCAGGTGGTGCGGGAGCTGGGCCGCATAGTGCGGGTCCTGCTGCTGCTCCAGGTTGAGGATGTCTTTGACAGAGAAGGGAGTGGAGGTGACGGGGCTCGGTAACATCATCGGGGCAGCGCAAGCGGCCAGGCAGTCCCGCGGGCCCGGCGGCGCTCGGGCGGCGGCTCGGTGGGGAGCGCCGCGCCCGGTGCGGAGGAGCAGGCAGCGCCGAGAGACGAGGGGCCGCGCCTGCTCCTGTCTAAGTTGCCTCCATTAGCCCGGCGCTGGGGGTCTGCGTTTTGTTACAGCTTCTGCAGGGACAGCCAAGGACTCGGGAGCCTCCTCTGCCCCGGGCCGGCACGTCACGGCGAGGAGGGGCCGGGGGCCGGGGGCGGCCTCGCCATTGGAGGGAGGGGGAGGCAGAGCCGGCCCCTTGCCCGGCTCCGGCCGCCCGGCCAGAAATAGCAATGTATTAAGGCTGCGCCCGGGGAGGCCGCTTCCCCGCAGAGCGCCCTGCCGGCCCGGCACCCGCCCGGAGGGCGCGGGGACGGTGCGCCGGGGTCGGGGTCCCTGCAGAGACCCGCGGCCGCCGCTGCCGCGCGTCCCAGTGCTAAGCACGTGTAGGTAGGTAGGGACCCCCGTCCCGGCGCGTCCCGCTGGCCCCTGCCCGCACACGGCTCGGCCCGGCGCCGGGAGGGACGAAAGTTGCGGCCTCACCGGCCCGGCCTTCCCGCACCGCCAGCACGGCCGCCTGCCTGGCCCCGCAAGTGCCTCCCGCCGCCGAGGACGCGGCGCGGAGCGGAGGTTCGCCTCCGCCTACCCGCACTCCTCCCGGAGCCGACGGCTGCCCCGCCGTCCCGGGCGGGACCGTAGCCGTGCGACATACACATAGCCGACTCGCTCCGCATCCCCTGGCACCCCCGGTGCCCCCGCAGATTACCCCGCGACCGGCCAAACTGCCGCCCGCCCCGGCTCGCCACTGCCGGTGCGCAGCGCGCCCGCCCGGGGGAAAGCGCGCTCCGCCGCTGCTGCCGGATCGGGCCCCGCAGCCCCGCGACCGCCAGGCCCAGCCGGGCCGGGCCGGGCCAGGCCGGACAGGCAGTCCGGGGCCGTGGCGGTGCGGGGTTGGGGCGGAGAGCGCTACCCCGCGCCATTCGGTGTTTCAATTCGTTTTCTTTCGTTTTCTTTCGTTTCGTTTCGTTTCTCCCGCCGGTAACGGGCAGCGAGCAGCTCCACGGGGCCACCACGCCGCCGTGCCGGCGGGTAAAGCACCGAGCGAGCCTGCCGAGCCCCATCTGCACCGCGAGTCCCCCGGCCCGGGGCTGCACCGAGCATCGGCCGAGCACCACGGTGCGACGCGGCGTGGGGTGCCGCGGCCCCGCGGCGGCGGCCCGCCGCCCCCGGACCCCTCGAGGGGCTCAGCGCCGCCGCGGCGCGGGCAGCGGGCGCACCGAAGGCGGGGCGGGGGGTCCCAGGCAAGATATTTTGTTGTGATTAAAATTCTGCCGCCCCACAGGGCTCGGATCGGCGCTGAGGCGAGGCTACGGGGAGCCGAGAGCGCACGCCGGGCAGGTGAGTGTACCGGGGCCGGGGCTTCGCGGGGCATTCCCGGCCGCTTCTCTCGGGTCGTAACCGTCCGTCGGGGCTCCGCCGTTTACCGACTCTGTTGGTGCCCTGTTTCCCTGGCTCCTGCCGCTCCGCATGCCACGCAGGAACCTATTTATCGGCGGCGCAGCCCGGGACAGGAGCCCGGGTCCCACGCACTTCGCCGCGGCTCGGGCTCTCTCGGTCCCGCGGAGGGGCCGGTTCCCGTTTCCCCGGCGTGCCGGATCGTTCCCACCGCGCCGCTTCAAACTCCTCGCCGTAAATCGCGGCAGTTCGGTCCCTCCTCGCCGCTCCCCGCCCTCTCCCGATGCCGGCCGATTTCCTCCTGTCCTGAAGCCGCCCAGTCCGGACGGTGGACGGGGAAAGGCGCTCACCGTAACTGGGCCTGATCAGGGCCCGGCTCTGCCCCGTGCCGCCGGTGCGCGAAGCCCGGCGCTGCCTCGCTGCCGCGGCCCCGATAACAATTAGCGCCTTATCGGTGTTGCACATCCGCCGACGGCCCGGGCTGGCCCGGTTCGGCCCCGCGGCCGGGGAAGTGCAGGCGCGGAGGCCCAGCGGCAGCGCGGCGGGCGGCCGGAGCTCTTCTGCACGGCGCCGCGCTCCCCGGGAGCCCCGCGGCGGCCGGTCTGTGACGCGGGGAGAGCAGCGGCAGGGGCCGGTGCCCTCAGTGGCGGCGGCGACGAGGGATGCCGGGGCACAGCACGGTGTCCGCCTGCCCGACTGTCTGCGGGAGCAGCAGCCGCCCTGCCGAGGGCTCGGCCCCGGGCCCGGCGGGGTCTGGCTCGCCTGGCGCCATCGCGCTCCCGCCCGCAGCGGGATCCCGGACGGGCCAAGCGCCAGGCGCGGCCTGCGGGCACGGGGAGCCCGGGCCGGACGGAACGGGTGCTTCGAGACGTCTCCCCGGCGGTGGGAGCGGTTCTCCCGCCGGGACCCGCTCAGCCGTACCGCCGGCGGCCACGGAGTGCTCGGGGAACCCTCCCCGCGGAGGAAGCAAGAAACGGCCGGGTACCGACACGCGTTAGAGCACCCCTGTGTTATCCCGGCCTTTCCTGCGGCCACCTCGTTCCCCGCCGGTGATCCCGGTGCAGTAAGTGAGCTCGCGCCTTCCCGCCGTGCCAGCATCCCCCGTTTGGTGGGGCCGGATCAAGCCTGCTTCGGCGGGACACGAGCGCCGTTTTCCCAGCTGGAGAAGCCGAAGAAGCGGGGAGATACTCGGGTCCGACCGTGCTGCTCGGCGCCCGCCGTACCCGGGGCGGCGGGCGCCGAGGAGCACGACCGGGCCGGTGCCAGCAGCACGGGGGTGCAGGAGCTAGGGGGAGGGCGCAGCCCCGGTACCTGCCAGCGGGTGTCAGCCCCGAGATGCGGCTCCGGGGCTTTCCCAAGCCGGCTGAGCTGGGGTCACCGGGCTATTAATGGTTATTTTATTTATATCATTAGCGGCGTCCCCTGAGCTCTGTTTACAGCGGGGCCTTGTTGTCCCGGCCGCTCCTGCGCTCTGTTTAGACAGGGGATTATTGTAATGGATGGAGCTCGCCGTGCGGATGCTGCAGCGGAGCCAAGATCCCCCCACCCTGGGCTCGAGGAGGTGGGGAGCAGCCCTGCAGCGGCCGCGGGCAGCCCCCCCACCTTCCCCGAGGCCCCGGGCGCAGGCGGCCCGGTAGCAGGCGGCCGCGGCCGGGGGCCTCGCTCGGGGCGATGCTATCAGCCCCAGGGCTGCTAATTACTCCATTAGTCTCGCGGGTGCCGAGTGCTGGAGCCGACCCCGCGCTAATGGCCGTAAACAAACAAACACGCTAATCCGGCCCTGTCTCCAGCCCTGGTGCTCGGGGAGCCAACGGGGAACGGCGGCGCGGCTGCGGGAGGCCCTCGGCGGGCGGCACTCACCTGCCCGCCGCCCCGGGCAGCCCGGCGACCCGCGGGCCGGGACCGGTGCGGACCCGCGCCGCCGGGAGCTGCCCCCCGCGCCCGGCTCTATTTACACAGAGCCTGCCCTTGTGTAAACGCTGCGCGCCGTGGTTTATCTCAGGGCCCGTCTGTTTCTCGTTCTCTGTCAGCAGCGCCCGGTGAAGGATGGCCCTTTCCCAGGGGCTCGGCCCTGATTTATGTGAGAACCGCAGCGCGCCGGGGACGCCCCCGCACGGCGGGGCCGGCGACGCGCCGCGGAGAACCGGCGGGTCCCGGGGCAGCGACCCGCCGACGGGGCCGCCGATGGGGACGAGCCCGGCCCGGCCCGCACCGGCCTCGCGCGCCGCCGACACCTGCCGGCAGCGGGCCCGCCCGCCGCCCACCGGGAAGCCTGGTCCGGCGTGGCGCGGCGCTCCGGCCGCTCCCGGGTCGTGCTCTCCCCTCACCGAGCCTCGGCCGCGGCACGGCTCCGTACGGTGAGCAGCGGGCGTGCCCCGGGGGGCTCCAGGGGGAGAGAGCACGGAGCGGCATCGCCAGCAGGTCCCATCCCGGGTGCGCTTTCCCAGTGCACCCACCTGGGCACGGCCCCTGGCCCACCATGTCTCCCAGGACGGCTTTTATCCCAGCCCCGCCGGTTGCCCAGGAATGACTCTTTTTCACAACTTTTTGAAGCGAAACATCTTTGTTCCTGAGGAGAGCTAAGGGCTTCTGCAGGCTGGGGAGCCAGGTCCGGGCAAGGGATGCTGCACACTAATCCAGCAACGTGCTGTCTTCATCTCCCACTGCCCTGTCCCAGCCCTGCCCGGGCAGTGCCAGCCACCCTCCTGCCCACTCGGGTTGACACCTGCCTCCACCTCTTAGAGTTCTGGGAACACCCTGGCTTAGCTTTGCCATTCACATAATGGCCATTTTCTTGAGAAATACATCACTGCAAATATTTGTTTTTCTTCAATATTTTCTTGCTTCACTGGCATTGGCTGATTTATTTCTGCTTCACAGTTCCTCACAGTACAGGGATGTACGATTTGGAAACACGTCCTAAAACAAAGCCTCGATGAGAAATGTGTTTTCTGAGGGTCACTCCCAGACTCTTCAGTGTCCTGAGAAATGCCTACGTTTCCAAGGTGGGAGTTTGATTTGGGGGGTACCAATACCTGTGTGCAACATTCAGTGCTCAGCATTTTGGGGGATAGGAGTGACTCATGCATGGGTTCTGGCCATTGTGGCAAAGAGAGCTTGGTAGGTTTGGACACCAAAGGGAAGGCTGCCCTTGATTTCAGTGCCTGATGGACCTCTGAAACTGAGGCTGACATGTTGAGCTCTGTGAAAGCTGACTTGCAGGAGCAGGTAAAGGTCATCCCACATCTGAGGCAATGCAGGATAGGAAATGTCAGTGCCAAAGACCCCCTCCTGCCTGCTTTTATTTGGCGTCTCTTGTGCACAAAGGATATCCAGGCTTCACAAAGCCACCCTGCTGCACAACACAGCCCCGCGACTGTGGACGTGCGGAGGGTAGCAAAAGACCTCTTCCTCTGGAGGAGAAGCTGTCATAAATCACAGTTTACTGCTCATGTGATGAGAAGGTCCTGTGTCGAGGCTTCTGCTGGAGGACACTGCCGTGGACACATGTACACCATCCCCTTGCCACTTGCACAGAGCAAAACCCGCAGCCTTTCTGCGAGTGCCTTTGCTCTGTGCCTCGGAAGCCATTGCTGCATGTTTGCTTCCATGAGGTTAAGAAGCAGGGCTGAAATTCAGCCTTCAGCAGAGCCCAGCACGAGGCTCGCTCACTGCTCGCATCCACAGGCCTCTGTACCAGTTGCATCCCATAGGGCTTAAGTGGAGCCTAAGTGGACCCTGGGCCTTGTGCTGGCGGACTGCCCGGCGCTGGATTTCAGCTCCGAGCCCAGGCCTGCAGCTCTGATTCATGCATGTAATCCTGCTGAGGTCAGCGGGTTTCATCCTGCTCCCACCGCAGTCCGCGGGACGGTTCACACGAGAGTGGCAGGGTCAGGCTCTGTGTTTGCATGTGCCGTAGAAAATGGAACAATTAAGATTAAACTAATTAAATTTTAACAGGTCTGGAAAGCGTTTTATTACATAATAAACAGGAGGGATTAGCCGTGTCAGGCTTTGCTGCGTGTGTGCTGGCGGAGCGGTTCCTTGCTGTCCGTGGCACTTGGTGTTCCTCTGGGCTGGGGACCTCCCTGCGCTGCTGCTGGGGCCGGCCCTCTGACAAACACACAGGGCTGGGAGCGCAGCTGCACGCTGGCTCCCGTTCCCGTCCAGTGCCTTCCCCCAGAGCATTCTGGGTGCAACGCTTTTCTTAGCCCGAGCAAAGCCTTTTCTAGAAGAAATTCTGCATGTTAATTCAGAGGCTATTTCTACGGTGTCCTTCAGGGAGAGGGAAGCCCTCATGCTTCTGTACAGGCGTGCTGGGGAGGAGCGAGTGGCCAGGCTGAGTCTGTGTGAGGTGGTGACACATGTCTCGTCTTGGAAACAGAGCTGATAAGTTCCTCTTGTTTAGGGCATCTGCCCGGCAGCCAGTCCCCACTTCTCTCCCTGCTTAATCAAGATTCTTCCGGCTGCAAGCAGGGCTTGTTCCCATGTGGGTGAGGCCGTCCTGGGAATGGCTACGCTCGGAACTGGCAAATCTGTGCCGAAAATGGCACACAGACACAGCCGTGCGTTTGCCAGGGTGTTTTTGGGGTAATTGGACTGAAAAAGGGTGCAGAAACCAGCTTTTGGTAGAAGCTATGCTGCAGCCTTGGCGAGTGCACGCACGGGGCGGTGCACAGGTTGTTGTCCCTCTGTGGTGGCACTTGCTCGGCTCTGCTGGCATTCATCTATAGAGGCTGCCACAGGCTCCAAGGGGCACCTGCAGCCAGAGGCTGTTGCATGGCTTCATCTTCTCAGCCATAACTCACCGCCGGCCAGCCCCGCAGATCTATGCACAAATATCCCCCCACCTTGCAACAACCTGCAGCTGGGGGCAAGGGAGGAAGACAGGGACTGGGGAACCTCATCCTTTCTCTCTCCGCTGGGTAAATATGGGACAAGAGCCTGGCAGGTTCAGCCGAAAGGCATTTTGCACACTGCTTCCAGAGGCCACCCTGGGTCACCTTCTGACACCATGGTGGGTTTTTCTCTGGAAGTGGAACGATTGCTGCGGGTGGGGACTGTGGCATGTTCAGGGGCAGCAAAGGCAAACAGCTGGCTGGCTGGCTACCATGCCTGGAAAGGTTAATGTTGGAGCGTGTGCTTAGTCGTGCACTTCTAATAAACACCCATTCTTTCGTTTTCCTTTAAAAATAGTTGTCATATTTTGCCGTGGCTGCTTGTGTTGCTCCCTCCTGCGACAGCTCCACGCCGACGGCTGCTGTATAAATAGAGCAGCCCCTGGTTCCCGCACGCAGGCAGGCAGGTGGGAGATTCGAAAGCTTCTGTTAATAGTTTATCTCCGAGACCGCCTAATGATTTCTCCTCATCATTACTGCACAGAAATTGTTAGTGTATCCTGATGATTCAGAACTTTCTAACAACAACTCTGGACCAAATTATAAACTGTTTTTCTATCTTGGAGTGGAGACTTGAGAGAGGATTCCTAATTGTTCTTGTCCCCTCCGGGGCCAGAGCTGGATTATCCCAGAAAGGCTTCTTGCAGACTTGTTTTTAGTCTTATCGGTAGGCTCTGCCAGACTGAAGGGATAGGAAACTCAGTTTTCCAGATTTAAATCTCCCCCCCTCCACCCTTCCACTCCACTTACACCTCTAAGGAAGAGCACGGATTAGAAAGGATTTGCCCTCATGGGGCTTTGGTTTGGGTTTGTGAAGATCTGTCCTTAAAAGCTTTGCCTTTTTTTTTTTACCCCCATGTAAACCTGACTCCCAGCTTTACACTGGGAATGGGCAGAAATGAAGGGCTGTGTTGTCTGGAGAGCAGAGATCTCCCATTTCTTTTGAAATACCTGCCTTTAAATGGCATTTCCTTTTAGAGACAATGGCTTAACGTGAAGGACAAGCAGGTGGGGATGGGCCAGGGCGGTGTTTCAGGAGCAACGCATGGCTGGATCCCTCCTGCTGTGGTTGCTACACTTCAGCCACATGTGCAAAAGACTGGGTGGGCCCAAGACCCATCAAAAATGAGTCCCTGTGCCAGCAGTGACAGGGCAACCTGCGTCTTTTGACCAGGGCTTGTCCCAGTACCACTGATGTCCCAGTGCACCAGAGGCTGTAGGTTCTCCCCAGAACCCATCCTGGTGCACTCCCACAGGACCCGTCCTTGTCCAGGAATGGCCCATGCAGCGATGCTGTGTCAGGCCAATGGTCCCAGGACGCCAGGGCCATAGCAAAGGTGGCCAGGAGTTAGCACGGGGCCGAGGCAGCTCTTCCCTCTCTTGTCCCCCTCTTTTCCAGGGAGGCAACAGGCCACGCCGCTGGCCGTGCCTCGTCCCACTGGAAGCGCTGACGCCTGTCTGGCTGCCGGGACACCCCGCCAGCCCCGTCCCAGGCACGTCCCCAGCACCCAGCAGCAGCGAGCGGGCACCGTGCCGCGTCGTGGGGCCGCCCGGGCCCAGGCGCCCTTCTCCAAACATCCCTCCCGCGGCGCGCCCGCAGTACCCCCGCGGCTGCCCCACGTCCGCCCTGCGCACCCGCCCTTGCTGACGGTGGGGAAAGTAGGAGCCGTGTCCTTGCGCTGACCTTCGCCTGACCTTCCAGTAACGCTCGAGAAACCCTCGGAAAGGCTTTCTCATTGTGCAGCCCCAGGGTTTCCAGGGAATTAGTCAGCAGGCTGGAATTGTGCTCTGCGTATGTGACCCCCCCGCTCCCCCTGCCCCCCCTCCCGCCTCTCCCATCTCTGGAGCCGGACCGGTCCAAGAGATATGTTGCCAGGGTGACAGCGAGGTGTGATGGATGGACAGAGAGTGGCTGTGGAGTGGCAGGGCCGCTGGTCAGTAACCCAGGGCTGTGTTTATAAGAAGGAAGAGGCTGTTTCCTGGAGCTAACATAATGCAGCTCTAAAAAAGGCAGGGGAAATACATCATGCGAGGGGAGCGCAGCCCGGGGAGGGGAGGGCCGCTGGGGAGCCCAGCACCAAAGCGAGCCTCCAGGTCAAGGTGCCTTTGACAGGGGCCTTTTTTATAGGCCATTTGCGTGAGAGTTCGCTGCTGTTTCTCTGCAGCCCTGACAGCGGCTCAAGGCCCAGCCGGGGTTTGGGGAGAGTCTAATCTAAACTCGCCGTTTTCCAGCCCTTCGCTCGCAGGACCCACTGATTTATTCGGAAAATAAATAACCGTCGCTGACTATTGTTTCATCATTGCAGAGTGACAGTCTCCCCCATCGGCATGGGTCTGTGTCCTGTCCCACGGCAGCCGCTCGGAGGTGCGGGGAGCTAGGGAAGGACCCTGGTGCGGAGGGAGCGAGGGGCTGGGTCCACAGCCCCCGTCTGCCCCTGCCTCGCTGGGAAGCGGCGATGCTTGTAGCCACGGTCCCTGCATGGCGTGGGGACCCGGGGCATCACTCACAGCGCTCGTGGTGCCTGGGCTTGGAGCTGGGACAGAGGTGACCAGCTGGAAAGGAAAAGGGACATCTCGTCCTCTTTCCCAAATGCCAGCCGTGGTGGTTTTCCTCCTTTTTGCCACATCACATGTGTGCGAGATGAGTGTGCCCAGTGCCAACATCTCTCCCTCTGTGGGGCTGGGGGCTCTGTAGCCCCGGGTGGTCCCTGCATCTCGCGTCACCTCCGAACCCTGCGGCCACACTCCCCCGAATGCCCCTCCCTCCACCAGAGGGTCTGGCTGCAGGAGAAGCGGCAGCTTCCCATGCTCCAGACGGGGATTTCGCTCCCCACTCACCAGTGCGGGAACTGAGCCCCCGAGGTGGGCTGGAGCGTCAACGCTCTCTCGCCTCTGCTGCTGCTCCCACTGCTCTGCCCTGCCCTGTCCTTGTCTCCTCTGGGCCTTAATCATCCTGGCTAATCGGAGAGCAGTGCCCCAGAAAATAGCCCCAAAACAAAAATTTCCAATTAAAGCATTTCAAAAAAGAATTTCACCAAAAAAAGGGAAAAAATCCAGGCTCGTTCGGCTGTAAGTCCCACCATTTTCTAGGTGGGCACAAATTCTTTCTACTACAGCTGAAAATTACTGAAATTTTGAGAATATTTTCTTCTTTCTTCTCCTATTGCTTTTATTCTTACAGCCCTTCAATAGCTAAGCGAGTGATATTGCATTTAGAGGGTTTTTTGTTCTTTCTTTTACAAGAGTGTCAAAGCTTTGAAAAGTGTCAGCATAGGGAAGAAAAGATGAGAAAAGAGACAAGGAAATCTAGTGCGAACATCAGGCGTTGTTTAAGCAGCTTCAGGGCAGGGGAGAAAAAGAAGACAAGGAAAACATGAAAACACAGCACTTCCAGATTTCAAACAACTTTCTGTTTTAGGAAACTGAAATTAAAAAATTGTTTCAAAATATTCAATTGAAAAGTTAAATGAAAATTATTTCCGTAGAATAGTTTTCAATCTAATTCATTTTGGGTTAAGAAAATTTACAGTAATTTTTATACTGACTGAGTAAAAATTTTGTAATTTATTTTTCACATTGTTAACAATAAAAATTCTACCTCGATATAATAATCAAAATCCTTCATTATCACCCTTCCAGCAAATATCTGGGTTCAGTCCTGTGCTCACGAGTGCAGGAGTAGTTTTTTAAGTGGAGCCTCATTTTTGGCTCAGGTTTTTGCTTTTCCCTTTTTTCTTCAGAAGAGTGTTCTGTCTTTGGCGTTGCTCATGCGAATACTGCCACATGCACAAATTCCTCAATGAGTTCAATATTAATCAGCAAATAATTTTTTTTTTTTTTGCAGCCCAGTCTGATCACTGTCTAAAAGCCACTTTCTAAATAAGTATTTGATGAGTATTTGTATATTTAATGTTTGCATTGTTCTAAGTGACTTTTAACATTGAGTTATCTCACCAGCTTTCCGTTTAAATTAGCACGTTCACACGCACTTACATTTGAATTTGCGTTCGGCTCGGATTTTACACAGCTGTATTTTAACGTCTTTCAAAAAAACAATCCATATTTTGGAGTTATTTGGGTTTGTCTGACATATCCGTCACAGCTGCCGGCGCAGGGGAAGGCGATCCGTACTTCTGGAAGCCCCTGTGCCGGCAGCCCAGGGCAGTGCTGCCTGTCCGGGGGGGTTGGACCGCGCTGGTCCCCAAACAGCCCCAGTCTCGCTGCACGGGTGTCAAGGGGCTGCCGAGCTGCAGCCCTCTGAGATCAGCCGCGAGTGTGGGCTGGTGTTTTTTTAAAACACTGTTTCTTACTGTTTCCACTACCCGTTCTCACTGAATTTGCTTCGGCCCTGTGGCACCCCCAGACTTGTGCTGCCCCGAGGGAAGCGAGGCTGGTCCCAGGGGAAGGGGTGTGTGTATGTGTCCGCTCTCCAGCTCTGCAGATTAGGGCTTCCCAACTCCTCTGCGAGCCTCCCCAGGTGGCCATGATATTTCCAAAGGTCTTGTCCATGTGCCGCAGTAAGCTCATTAGCTAATTCCCTTATTACACAGCATCAACTGAAGCATGTGTATTTGGGCTTCCAGGCAGCCCCCTCTCCCCTTTCTCCCCCGCTCGCCTCACCTCCTCATTACTCCTTTCTCTTTGTTTTAGCTAAGAAGGCGGGTTCTTACAAGTCCCCTTGGTCTAGCCATTTTGAGTGTACGCTCAGCCCTCCCTCGCCGGTCCCAGACCCGGGGTACACCCAGCGAGAGGGGCTGGGGCTGCAGCGGGCAGGACCCTGCTTGCCTGGCGGTGCGGTGCGGCACTTTCACCTCTGCCAGAGTGGCTTTTCGGGCCCGTTCACATTTCGATGTCAATCTCGGAGCCCAGCCAGGCGAACGTGCTGAGGGTTTGATTCAGACAGAGCGACGCATGGGGAGTTTCCTCAGAAGGAGCCTATGGTGTGAAGCCGCGGTGGCAGGATGCTGCTCTTTGCGAGGTCGCCCCAGGTTTTGAGAGAGTTGATGGGCTCTTGCATCTTGTTTGCAGAGAGACACTGAGCCCCTTGCTTCCAACCCTGAACCCAACGGATGCTTGCCCGGAGCCAGGGGGTCAGAGCCCGTGGGGCCAACTCTTTCACCCGCAAACATGGGGAGCCTGGGGCCCTCTTCCCTGACTGTCTGCTCTGGGAGAAGCCCGGTCACAACCCCTGCCCAGGGAAGAGGGACAGACCCGGCATCCCACCCTCTTCCTTCTAGGGGGCCACATGCTGCAAAATCCACCTCGCACCGGCGCTTTCCGGCCCTCTGTGAGAATGTACAGTTTGTGGCTCCTTCATTGACTTTGAAGAATGTCCCTTTATTCACAATGTTATTTCCTTTAATCACTGTGAGGTTGCAGGAAATCTTCTTGGAAAATTGTTTCAGATTGGCTGGAATCACCGTACTGTCGCAGGGATGGAAAACTCACTTGAACTTGTTTTTATTTCACCCTAAAAAGTCACTGTCCCCAGAAGGTTCAGATGAATTTGGATAAACATGCGAGTTCCGAGGATTTAGTTGTTGTTGAGCAGTTTTTTTCCCCCCTTCTTTTTTTTTTTCCCAAATGAACCTCTGTGTCTTTCCGAGTTCCTGAGCTTTACTCAAGACCAGGGGTGAAGAACTGAAAGAAAAATGGGACATTGGCATAAACAGATTGAAGACAGGCAAATACATCATTAAGGGACACTACATGGGAGTAGAGATAACGAACCGGTAAGTGACGGCTTTGGTCGTCAGCTAAGAGCCAAACCAACTGAATTTTCTTCTATTTGAGGATATCTATGCTGGCTGACACAGGAAAAACAGAAGATGTGCTAAATCTTGACTTTCGCAGGACTTTAGTCCCATTTCTACATGAAATTCTTGTGAGCTATGGAGAGAAACATGGTCTAGGTGAATGTGTGTCTATGTGAGAGCACAGCTGGCTGAAAATCTGTGTTGAACAGGCAGTTACCAGTGCTCAACCCTCAGACAGCGTCTGGGTCTAGGGCTAGTTGGTGCTTTCATCAGTGATTTTTACCTGCAGCACCAATCTGGCAGGGCCTGCAAGAGTGCTTTTCTTGAGAAATTGGAGAAATATGAAACGAACCTGTCTATAAGAACAAATATAAGGCTTTTCTATGAGTTGGGAAAAATCAACATCACAAGGACTAGCTGTGGAATGAGTAAGGTTCTCTGTAGGAAAGTAGCTGGAGGTGACAGTGGGTCCTGCAGGGAGTGAGAGCCAGCAGCAGCCTGAGTGAGAAGGGCAAAATCAGACCAGGACGTATAAAGGAGGTGTTTGTAAGACACCTGATGTGATCCTGCTGCACTTAGGAAGTGTTAGCCTGAGCGCTGAATCTCACTTGGGGCTCAGCGTTTCAAGTTGTGGTTCTTGGAGAAAGCCCTGAGAAGAAAGAGATCAGAAATTCAGAAAACATGACATACTGGAGAAGGCTGAAGGACCAGGGTAGCTTCGTATCAAGACGAAAAGACTGCAGGGAAATAAGATAAAAGTCTTTAAATGCATAAAGCCCTGCTACAAAGCACGAGATAATGGACTATTCCTTGTTTTTAGAGTGGGTAGAAGAAGGCATAGGCTCACCCTGCAGTGGCTGCGGTAAAAGAGATTAAAACATTAAAACTTGTTTTTCCTGGGAGCCATCTTCACCACTAGAGGCTTTTTTTAGGAAGACTTTAGACAAAAGCTCCACCAGGAAGGGTTTGCCTCGTTTAGGGGCAGGCAGACAGGCTGGGTGACCTTTCAAGGGCCTTCCAGGCTTACTTTTTATAATTCTGTGAATACAGATACTAAAAACAGATTTTGCCTCTGGCCAGTCTATTCAGGACTGGTCCTTGCCAGGTGTGTTTTGCTTCAGCTGTGAATGTCGTCCAGGTTTCCATCATCTCCATCAGCTTCTTTTTATTATTTACTCTTGAGCGGGTTTTTTTTCTATCTATTTTTTTTCCCTGTTTCTATATCCCTGTGGTCCTACTTTTCTTGGAGTGGTCATCTGCCTTGTGTGGTCTCCACAAGTCCTATACAGAGAGAACTTCTCTTCCCCATCCGGTGGACCCTGTGCCTATACTTGGGATCCAAGAGCATCCTGGGGCAGAGCCCATCTCGCTCATGAATGTTCCTGGTGGCAGACTCCTGGTGTTGCAAGCTCTTGTCTCTTGTGGTTTCACTCCCATCGCAAGGCCTCTGCGGGTCGTCCGTGGGCTGGGTGTTTTTCTGTTTCTAAAACAGGACTAACAACTGTCGTCCTCCTCCATCTGTGGGTCTGCAGATGTCGACCGTTCAGTGTTTACGCTGAGTTCGTGCAATGGGAACTTTTCTATGCGTATTAGTAACATGATGTATTTTTACTCACAGTGTTTAAGATCAGAGTTAGTCATTAGATCACCTATGCTGATCTCCCTGACTGCCTTGTCTTGTTACTCTTTCTGGATTCGAATAACGTGGGGTTTCTCTAATGCACAAAAGCATCTGGTCTGGAGGAGCGAGGGAGTTCATGATTTGGTCTTACTTAATCACTGATGGTTAATCCACTGGCTGATCAGCATTTCTCAGAAAATGTACATCGTATCTCTTACGCAGGTTTGTCTGGCTTTTAATTTCCAGCCATTGATTCTTGTTCTGCCTTTTTTGGCTGGAATAAAAATACTTTAGCACATAGTATTTTCTTACTATGAGAGTACTTGTGCATAGCAGTCAAATTTCTGAAGCTTTTTTAAGAAGAAAACAGGTTGAGCTTGATTCTGTCACTGTGGGCTGCATTCTCCTGCACTTGTGTCTTTTCTGTGGCTGTTTTCTGCACCCTCTCTCATTTCACAGAATAATTTTGGCCTCAGGAGCTCTGGCAGTACAGCCCGCTGGTCAGGCCTCAATCCGTTGAATTTTGGAAATGTCTGAAGATGCAGATCCCACTGCCTTGCTGGGTCCCTGTGACAGCACTCAGTTTTTAACCCACCTTGTGTGTCTCCCTTCCAGCCCACACCTCCCTAGTCTGGCTGCAAGGATGTTATGGGAGATGGTGAAAACAGTATGGGGCGGAATCATGTCTATGGCTCTCCCTTCATCTGCATCTTTTTAAAATGAGGCACCAGGCTAGTCACAGTGTTTCAGGGCTGGCATCCCATCCCCTGCTGTGTAAGACACTGCCTTGTAACTCCCATTCACTGTGCTTCCTGCTGTGATACCCAGGACTGCATTCACCATGTGGTCCTAACGTTGAGCTCACATCCAGCTGCCCACCGCTGGGACCCCAAACCAACCCTGCTCAGTGCTGGAGCCCTGCCTCAGCCCTTGCTGCCCAGTGGGATGGCCCACTTTCTTTGCTGACACATCCAACTGGGCGTTCAGCTCAGTCAAAACCCACGACCAGGTGACCCTGTCCCCTCACTCATACACCAGACCGCAGCCAAGGTTGGCAGCTGCAGGTTGGTGCAGACCCTCAACTCGCCTGTGCCTGTGCTGGGTACTCAGAGTCCAGCACTGACCTTGGAGGGACATTTCTTGACATAATTTCAGCAACATCTCCCTGTTTGGAAAGACTTCTGGAGACTGGTCAGGATGTAGGCCATGGGTGGGCAATCAGCATTAATTCGGGCAAATACTTAACTGAAATATTGTTAAGCACGTTGCAGGTACCCAAGTGTCTGAGACCCCCAGCCTCACTGCTCCCTGTTTCTCTGAAGCCATTGCTTTTGGTCCTTCAGGCAGCTTGAGTCCCTGCTTGAGTCTCACAGTCAAACCTCTTTGTTTCCCAATTTCAAGCAAGATTTCCTTGGAAGATCCTATGAAGACAGCTATGGACTAATAATATCTTCACCATATATGGTGCATTTCATCCTCGGTTTGTGCACGGCTGTGAGCATGCGTTACCCTGCATGCTGCATGCAGCCAGCTGCTCGCCAGCGAGCACGTGTTATCCAGCCCAGCGTGGCTGCACGCTGTGGAGACCCAAGGCTCGAGTACAAAACCGGGTACATTTTGACCAGGTCTCTGCTTTTCCTTCCATGCAACATCAAAATTGGACGGGTTTGGCCTGTGAAGTGCAGATGACTGCTAACGCTTACATGTGCTTTTTTAGTGTAGCATTTCAAAGGGCTGGTTGCAAGGAGGTGCATGCACATTTCCTGTATGTCTGGCCAAAAATACAGTACTTGAGAGCGTCGAGGAACCCTACAGTTTTGCAGAACATGCCATTTTGATGTTCACAAAAGACAAAGCGTTGCCAAAACCTGGGTAACGACGTGGAAGGTGCCAGCATTATTTTCCTGCTCTTGGCTTCGCTCGGTTTTCTTTCTTGCTCTGCTCCTCCATGTCCATCCAGCTGACTCGTTCCTGCACCACGCGAGTCCCAGCCTTGTGATGGATGGTGGTGGGATGTGCCTCAGCTGGGGTGGGAGCTCAGGTTTAGCCTTGTTCTCTGCCGGTGACTAGGAGGTGGCCAGTGCATGAGTGACTGCACCAGTGTCAGTGTAACATGTGCCAGGCTAGGGGAGTGCAGGTGTCAGTTTCTGGAGGGCAGGAACGTTCTCAGGTGCCAACTGTGCCATCAGGGGCACCTTTTTGTACAGGTCAGCCCCCTCAAACCAGCCCAAACGTGCCGGGGGCTCTCTAATGGCCAGGCAGGAGGACAGACCTGGAGCTTCCAGGTCTCCTCTCATGACATCCGCCGAGTCCCCTTCCTGCACTAATCTTGTCCTTCTATCCAAAACAATTATGGAGGGCTTGTTGTTTTTGGCACAGTCCTTTATTTACAAATCCCATCCTGCTTATAGCTCATGGTTTCATTATCCTCTAGATGTTTACAGAGCTCCTTTTCTTAATATTTGTGCCATTATTTTACTAGGGACCCGGGTGAGACTTTCCAGACAGTAATTGTCTGGCTCATCCTCTCCCCCACCAGCTCTTTCTGCAGAAGTGCACATGTCTCTGCTGTCCCTGCCTGCCCGGGGTGCCTGATGGGGCAGGGACGGGTAAGACTGTGGGCAGTAGCAGAGGGACGACCGGCTCCAAGGGTGCAGGGAGGGACATGCAGAGCGGGCAGCTGCCCCACCGCGTCCCGCCGCCCGCACCACGCAGCCCCTCATTGCTGCACCCGGGTCTCCGATGTCCCCCCGTAGCCTTGAGCTCCTGATGGGACACTTCACGTCCCATCTTCCCCTTGCACCCCTGCGCTCTCGGCTCCCAGGCTCAGGGCACGGGTGCTTCTGGGGGTGTAGCCTCCCGACGAGCTTTCGGCTGGCTGGGGACCGCGTCCTGGGAAGGCAGACGGTGGCAAACCCGGCGCTGGGATTCTGGGGTCATTAGTATGGTGCAGACGTGGGTCGGCGGCTTATGCTGTGCATCGCTCTGATGCTGGTCCCTGCCCCTGGGCCGTCTGTCACAGGGGCTTGGTTAACCTTCTTTGCCACAATATCTCGCAGTCTTTAATCTGTTTATCTTCGTAACCCCGCTATGAGGTGAAGGATAGTTATCCTCATTTCAGAGGTAGGGAACCGAAGGGATTCTTTTCAAATGTAGATCAGTGTTTAATGATGCAGAGATAAAGATTTTAAAAACACGCCCGAGACAACAGGCGCGCGGCGTGTAACTGAGCTGGGTGTTCCTGCAAATCTCATTAAGCGTCTCTGCCTTTTTCAGCTGGTGCTGGCTTGCGGCAGAGCTGGCCCAGGGACCCGCCGAGGTGCCAGGTGGGCTCCAGCCCCCCGGCCCATGCATCGGGGCAGAGCTGACCCCCACCTCACCTGGGTGCGGTGGGGACGCGCGGTGCCGCGGCAGCCTCTGCCCAAAGCAGGCGCTGAAACCTGAATTGCGCAAGTGCGTAAGATCCTCGGCTGCGTTTAGGGATGAAACCTAAAGCCTGTTTGTGCTGCGAGTGTGCGCATAAAAGCGCAAGGTAGGGAATACCGGGGGGTGCTTGTGCAGCACCCCTCTGGCCGTGCAACGCGGGCAGCACCGGGGCACCGCCGAACGAGGAGCGAGCAGTAACAGCAAGCTCTCTGTGCTGTCACTGCCTGGGCGATTGGTATCTACAGTAGATCTCGTTAAAAACCCCACGCTGTGGTTTCTGTGCAGTGATCCTGGCAAGAGGTGTCACCGGCTGCCGCGCAGGACCTTCCCGGCGCTGCCCGGCGGGGTTTGGTGCAGGTCTCCCTGCTGCTGCTGCTGCTGGGCAATTGTTGCTGCGCTTGTGGGAATGCGGCGGCTTGGGCTGCGCGGAGGTCAGTGCCTTTGTCTTGCTGCGGGGAGTTTATCTCTGCGGATCTTGCCTGCTTTCCTGGGTCAGGCTTTACCTCCGCTGTTATCAGCAAACGCAGGAACAGCCCGGTCCAGAGCCGGGCTGCGTAGGAACCTCTCGACCCCCTTGCAGGGGGAAAGCATCCCTCCCACGCTAACGGGCAGCGGCCGAGCCTAAGCCCGAGCGCCGGGGATGGGACGTGCCATGCCCCGTGGTCGCCGTTCCTCCTGCGCCACTTAGGTAGCGTCGTTCCAGTGCTCCCCGGCAGCGGGCACGGCGGGGCACAGGCGGCGGGCACGGCGGGGCACAGGCAGCGGGCACGGCGGGGGACAGGCAGCGGGCACGGCGGCGCGCCGACGGCAGCCCCACGCTTGCAGCACGGCCGTGCGTTTTGCAGCGGCGGCTGCAGTCGGCTGCGAAGGAGGAGGCAGCAGCGCCCTCGAGGCCCTCCCGTTGAGTCCTCCACCCCAAGCACAGAGAGGACAGATCCCCACCGGCAGCACCGGCGGCACCGATTCCCCCGTCTCCGGGCTGCCCCGTCCCAGTGCACCCTCCCCTTCCCAGCAGCTCCGGCCGGACCCCTCCAGCTGTCTCCACAAACCCAAACCATTAGCATTTCCTGTTCAAACATTTCCAATAAATAAATGGAGACATCATGCCACAAGCCCGCAAGTGACCCAGAGGCGGGTCTGAGGCCGGGATGGACACGACCACCCAGCGCCCGACCCCCTGGCTGGGCGCCAGCCCTGCCTTTGTTTGAATTCCCGGGTGAGTAAGCGCTCGGCTGACGCCAGCCAAAAGGCCGTAAGAAATTATTTTTGATATTAAATAAATTGTTTTCAGCAAATCTGCTCCTACACCAAGATCCAGAAGCTACCCGCAGCACCAGGGTCCCTGTGAGGGAGCTGGAGTCCTCTTTCCTGGCCTCGTCGCAGCTGTGCCGGGGCACAAGCCCTGCCCAGAGGAGTCCAGCTGGGACTGGCTGTGCTACAGACCCTTCCGTCCCTCTGCCCCACGGGTGCAGCCGGGCTGCCGCAGCTGCCTGGCAGCCTGGGCACGCCACAGCGGAGCAGCTCCCAGCGACACGTCACGTATCTCTGTCCGGAGGCATGAGCCAGGCTCGCTGGTGAGGGGGCAAAGGCTTGGGTAGGGAATTCGCTGCCTCTATGGCACTCTAGGCCCTGGGAGTGGCAGCTGTCTCTCAGCATCAGGCCTCCAAAAGGCAGCTTATTTGGCTGTGCAAAAGTCCATGCCTTGACAGGGCAGTGCCTGCCTGCTCCAGGGCTGGAGATGCTCAGGGACCAACAGCCCAGTCTTTTCTCTATTGGTCCTCTGCACCCTTGAGAAACCACCTTTAATGCACCAGGGTACCAGGCATCAGCACCTGGGCAGGTCATGGTCCATAGGCCAGTCTTTTGACATCTGTCAGTGGGTGCTGATGCAAAAAGGAAAAAAAAAAAGGGAAAAACAGGTCTCTGAAACAGGCTTTCCCAGCCCCAACAGCTCATCCCATGGCAAGCACTGGGACCAGCCCATCCCTCGCCCCTTTCAGGGCCAGCGCTCCTCCAGGGTGCCTGGAGGACAAGCAGATGCAGAGGAACTGAGCATGTCCATGGGGTAGGTAGGTCCTGAGTGGTCCATGGGCCAGGCTGGGAGTTCGGAGACACCAGGACGGATGGGCATAATGAGTTCAAATAGAGAAATGGTGAACCTCTGGTTGTGCCCAGGCAGCAGCGATGGCAGGAGAGGTTTGAGCCTAATTGGGTTGGTGGAAATGCTCCTTCTCAGGGGTGCACAGCCTTTGTCCTTGGTGCTCTGGGTTGCTTTCTGGCTTTCAGCTGGAAGCGAAGAAGATGAACCTGGAGTTAACCAAGCTCTGTCATGGTGGCAATTAGGAAAAATACCAGGAATATAGCTTCTGCTATATTTTTTTTGTATTATTTTTATATTATGTTTTGCTAAAGCCAAAACTTCCTGCAGGAATGTGGTGTTTAAAGGCAAAAGTTTGCTGTTGACATTTTCTGAAGCATTCAAAGAGGTTAAAATGGTCTTTGAAAGGGAAGATGTAGATGTCCTGCTCCAGAAGTCTTCATTCAGAGGGTTATTATGCTCTGGCATTATAAGACTTTAGAAACGGAAATGCAGTGAAACCACATTTTAAATAATTTGTTTTATGGAGAAATGATAAAGTCTTTTCTCACTTGGAATGATTTAATTTCTTTAGAGCTTCTGCCTTGCTCAAGGGAAACTCCTATTGCTCCCACCTACGGCAGGGGGGAGAGGAGGTAGGACAGTGTGTCAGGAAGCAGACGGCCACTGCAGGTACGGTGCCCGAGTGAGCAGCTACTGAGCACTTGCATGTTCACCTGCAGCTCAGCAGAGCAGGAGCTGAATTTTTTTGGTGCTGATGGGTGAAGTTCCTGGCACTCCCTAGCTGTGTGTGTGGTGAGGCTGGCGAGGAGGGAGCTGCAGGGCAGTGTGGCCAGGGGCTCAGTTTTGGGGGGCACCCGTGGGCCTGTGTGTGGGCACTGCCCATCCTCAGCCGTGTTGGGGTCCAAGCTGCTGCCGGTGCCCCAGTGCAACAGGAAGGCAGCGGTGGGGGCCCCTTCCCAGCCCCTGACCGTGCCCCTCGGCAGGACCCACAGCCCCGGCTGCCACCAGGGCTTGGTGCCATCAGCACTCGCAGGTGCTGACAGACAGACCCAGCCAGGGGCTGGCGGGGGCCGGAAACTCCTGATCCCTCTTTATCTGCCCCGCGCCCTGCTCTCTCATCTCCCTGTCACGCTCTCCGTCTGGTCTGGTATCTCATGCTCCTATTCCTGCGCCTTCCCAGCTACTGGGGGGCTGCTCACCCTTCACACCAGTCCTGGGCACCCCATCTAAGACCCAGTGCAGGGTCTCAGAGCCCCCCATGACCTTCTGGGCTCACTGCCTGCAGGGAGCACCAGCCCTGAGCACCTCAGGTGCACCCGTCCTGCATCTGGATGCTGAGCATCAGCCACAGCAGCAGGCAGGTGCCTGGGACAGGGCTCTCTGGCTGCAGTGTGTTGCAGGTTGGAGTGGGAGGAAAGGATCAGGCCAGCTCAGCATCCTCTTGTGTGTTGAGGAGGTCAAGGAGGCTCACTGCTGTCTTCCCTAAACGTGCCCACTGCTCCTGGGCCAGGGTCCAGCTGGGTACCAGCACAAAACCAAGCATGAACCTTTCACTTGGCTCTCCTGGCATCCCCTATCCTCATCACTCCATTGCAAATCTGCTGCCCCAGCTGGGCAGGGTAGCGGCGGAGGGGGTCAGGATCCACAGTTAATGTAGCTGCCCCTAAACGCACTGCCAGAGATCAGCTAATCTGATAATTACAGCAACAAAAGCCATTTAGACAAACCATGACCTGACCCCACAAGCCTGGAATGAAAACATTTTACTCTCCTCTGTCTGGATCCTGCACAGAGAAAACATCTGTATTCGGAGGACGGCTGGGAAAATAGCCCCCGCGCAGCACCCACTGGGAAACAGCCACAACTCTGCTCCTCGCCCGCATGCTGCCTGTGCCCAGCCTCAGCCCAAGATGGGCAGTGCCTCGGGGCAGGGCAGCCTAAACCCTTGCTGTGATGCCGAAATCGAGGGCACCTCGGCATTGGGCAGGGCTCTTTGGCGAGGAAGAGGATGAGGCAGAGGCCAGAGGGGTGTGAGGATGGATCTTGTGAGGGGGAGTGAAGGGGATGGGGTGAGTAGAGCAAATCCACACCTTACCAAAAAGGGCTTTTTTCCAAGCCCACGTGAGGCTTGATGGTGTGGGGAGGGCAGCATCTGGTCCCCAATGGTCTCTGCATCCCCGTAGCAGCCTGAGCTCTGCAGGAGCTGGGCTGGCCACCGAGCTCCCCTGCCTCTGGCTCCCAGGAGGGGCTGAGTGTGGGGGGCCATGCCTGCGTGCGGCGCGGCAGTGTGCGCCCAAGGGGCTCCTTTGCTCCAGGTAAGGTGTGCAAGCATTCCCCGTTGAGTGGCAGGTCATTGCTGGCTGTCAGTCGGAGGCAGGAGATGAAGGGAGGGATGCCTCAGGGCCGGCTCCCTTGTTTCTCCTGCTTTTACATACATTTTGGTGGCACCCTTTGTGTAGGCTGGGGAGATGAAAGCTCAGGGCCACAGGGATCTTGCTAACACACAGCCACCCAGCTCGGGGGCCCGGCAGCCTGCTGCTTCGTGCCTGTCTGTCTCGTTCCTGCATCTGTTCCCAGCAGAGCCCCACTCTGCGCCGCCAAGGGCATGGGACACCGATCGGGCTGGGGGCAGCCAGGCACACCGGCAGGTAACTCCTGCTGGGTCAGCGACCCTGGCCTCACAGGAGCAGGCAGTGGCACAGGCAGTCTCCATGGGACTGGCAGCGCTAAAGTCCTGCTGCCCAGAAGCTCCTGAGGAGGGGGAGCAAGACAGTACTGATTTGGGGAAATTGCATTTTTTCCTGCAACTGGCACTGCTCGGCCTGCTCTGACAGTCCCAAGCAGCAGCTTGGTGCAGCCAGCCTGGCAGGCAGCATGCCTGCACCTTTGTGACTTCCCTGCTCTACACTGGGAAAGGACTTGGCCATGTCCCTAAATATTCCAGTGCTCTTTGGAGAGTGGTAGGATTTGAAACCAGTAAGTGCAGTGAGAGCCTGCCAGTCTGGGGACTCCCCAGCACTTCTGTCTGCTCCAGAAATAGGATGCTCTAAGCAGCCTTGGTTGGCGTTTCCCATTGCAGCATCCCACTTGTGCAGTGCTTTACTCCTCGTGAGCAGAAAGCATGACCCACGCTGTGGTGGGCTACCCCCATTTTTTACCTCTGATGCCCTTGCTCTGATCTGCTGCTTCCCTGCTGAGCACTGCAGTGTCTCATTTAGCAGCATCCACAGACCTCAAGAAACCCAAGCGCTCTTCATCTGGTTGGGGTTAGAGTTAAGTTTAGGGTTAGAGTTAAGGGTAGGGTTAGAATTAAGATTAGGGTTAGAGTTAAGGTTAGGGTTCGGAGATGCCCTTACAGCACCTTGACAAGGTCAGACATTTGCAGGGGTTGACAGCTATTGCAGACAGCAGACCTGAAGCCCTTTCTCTGTTTCCACACAGTCTTTTCTCAAGGCGTGATAGAGGTTTCATCCGAGTTGCGCTAAAAACCCCACCAGGGCCAAGGCTTTGGTCTAGCACTGTCGTCTTACTCCTCTGCCTTTTCCATTAAAATGTTTTCTCTGAAGGCAGAAGCTCTGGCACGCTGCTGTGCCACCGGGCAGCTCTACCTTTTCCCCGCTCTCATGCTAAGCAGAAAGTGCACTGGGCAGTTCTTCCAGGTGCTGCCTGGAGCTGCGGGAGGCGAGGGCTGTACCTCCGGGCTCCCTCCCAGGCAGCCGGGCTGCGGAGCCAACGTCGGCAGGGGAGGGGGGCGAGTCGCCAAACTGGTTTTCAGAGGGATCTTGGCTGGGTTCACAAAGGGAGTGTATGACACGGGTTGTCTGCAAAAGCGTTTGGGGACAACGTGGTCTTTCCCGTCCCGTATCCCCGTGTTGTATGTCACGAGGCTGGAGGTGGGAGGGTCGCACTGCCGGGGCTGTGGTTCGCAACATCCTTCCCATTTCCCTCGAAGCCTTTCCCAGATACTGTAGGATCGCGGGCAGATTCCCACAAACTTCAAAAGCCGCTTGAGACGGGTGGCGGGTTCCTAACGGAGCTGGCCACGCACCGGGCGGCAGCGAGACCCCTCCCCGGGGAGGCGTAGGGGGAGCCGTGGGTTGGGTGCTCGGGCAGCCCCGGGCACCTCCCGCCTGTCCCGCCGGGCCAGGCCGAAGCCGGTCACGTCTTGCAGTGCCGCTGCCCGCGGGGGTTGCGGGATAAGCGGCGGGGCCGCGCGAGACAGTCCTGCCGGCGGCGACGGCGCGATCCGCGGGCCGGCTCTGCCCTCTGCCGACACCCCCCAGCACAGCCGCATCCCGCGACGGCATCGCTCCAGACGCTCAGGGGTCCCCGGAGGTCCTCGCACGCCTGGAGGGAGGCTCCCGTGCGGCGGAAGGTGACTCTGGGCTTTCCTCGGGGCTGGGAGGGTCTCAGGGAGCCACCCCACAGCGCCTGCCCTGGAGGTGGCTGGGAATCGGGAAAGTACCTTAACAACCCCGGGCACTGGAGGATCCCCGTGACCCCCCCTGGGTGGAAACACCCACCGTCCTTGCAGCCGTCCTCGTCCCGCACCCGGGTCACTGCACCCCTGGGACCACCCCGCACCCCAGGCACTGCTCCTGGACCCATCACACCCGGGCGTGGCCCCTCCTGGCACCTTCCTGCACCCCCCAAGCCTTGCACCCTGGCACCACCCTGCACTCCCGGGCACGGCCCTTCTGGGGCTGTGGTGCAGCCCAGCTTTGCACTCCAGGGCTGATGCTCCATTCCCGGGTCCCCTCTGGGGACCATGCCACGCCCCTCGAGCGCTGCCTCGGGCACGGCATCCCCAGCAGCACCCCGTTCCACGGGACCACCCTGCACCCCCATCACTGCAGCTCCGGGAACCCACTCCCTCGGGACGCTGCTCCCCGGCAGCCCCTGTGGAGGCTCTGCACCCCTGTGCCGCGGCCCCGGGCCTGCCGGCGCCCCGGGCCTGCCGGCACCCGGCCCCGGCCACAAGCGGGCACCGCCCCGCCGCCCCCGGGCTCTGCGCCCCGGAGCGTCCCTGCCGCGCACCGCGCCGCCCGCGCAACCCGCGCGCAGAGGAGGGGGCGGGGCCGGGGCGTGCCGGCCGCCAATGGGCAGCGCCTGCGTCCCCGCGCCGCTCGCGTCACCGAGCGCGGCGACCGCCACCAGCCGGCGTCTCGGCCGCGATTGGCTGCCCGCGCTCCGCCCCCGGGGCTGCGGGGCCGCCGCTGGCTGGGGGCGGGGGCGGGGCCGCCCGCGGCCCGCTGATTGGCGGCAGCGCGCGGCGGCCCTTCCCCGCCGGTGAAGGTGAGCGTCTCCTCCAGGCGCCGCGCGCTGCTCGTAACGGACCGGACCGGAGCGGGTCGCGCCGCCATGGCCGCCTCCATCTTCACCGCCGTCCCCCGCGCCCCGCCTGTCGCCGTGTTCAAGCTCACGGCGGACTTCCGGGAGGACGGGGACTCGCGGAAAGTCAACCTGGGCGTGGGCGGTGAGTTGGCGGCTTCCTGCGGGCCGGAGGGGCCCCTCCCCGCCGGGCAGGCCGGCCGGTGCCCTTGCGGCCGTCCCGGCACCTGCCGGAGCGGCTGGGCGGCAGCAGCGGGACGTGGGCTCGAAAGGTCGCCGGGCCGCGGCGAGGCTGGGCGCCGGAGGGGCGGGCGGGACAGGCGGCGGGTCACTGGCGAGCGTCAAGGTCATGGGGGCGGCCCCGCGCTGGCTGCCCGCCGTCCTCGGGTGTCGGTGCCCCGGGCAGGCCGCGCCGGGAGGCCTGGTGTCCCCCGGGTGTGGAAAGGACAGGTCTCCCTCCGCTCGCAGCCTACCGCACGGACGAGGGGCAGCCATGGGTCCTGCCGGTGGTGAAGAAGGTGGAGCAGATGATCGCCAATGACAACAGCCTGAACCACGAGTATCTGCCCATCCTGGGCCTGCCCGAGTTCCGGGCGAACGCCTCCCGCATCGCCCTCGGTGACGACAGCCCCGCCATCAAGGAAAACCGGGTAGGTGGCAGACAGGGAGCGAGACTGATCCTTGCTCGGAGAGCCACTGGGATCCCCGAAGCGTCTCTGCAGCATACCGAGCAGAAAAGCACAAACGTGCAGAGCAACGGCATTTTGGCAAGATTTGAGGATTTCTCTGACGTGGTCTTTGCTGCTTTTAGGTTACTTGATAAACCCACGTACTTCAAGCTGTTTGTGCAAGTAGTCATAGTTCTGGGGAAAGACCGAACATGGGCTGCGACTGGAATTTGTTTTTTCTTCATCTTTTAACAGTGGCCCCATGGGAAACTGAAGTCAGATAATAGACCACCTTTCCTGAAATAAGCTACTAGCTGAGAATGTGCTCTGTGACAAAAAGTAACAGGAATAACTGGAGTCTGTTTATAACTGTAGAAGGTGTCAGGATGAGCCTGAGCACTGAAGGAGGTTGAAGACTACTGGAAGGGGACGGTGTCCTGGCTGGGGTGACCCCAGGGACCATGTCTGGGATTCTGTCTCTTGCAAGCACCTCAGTTCTTTGTGCACTGATAGCTGAGTTGACCTGGGTGGACCCTGCTGGCAACTTTCTCTGTTGCAGATTGGAAGTGTCCAGTCCTTGGGCGGGACGGGCGCTCTGCGTATCGGTGCAGAGTTTCTGAGGCGGTGGTACAATGGAAACAACAACACGGCGACCCCGGTCTACGTCTCCGCTCCGTCCTGGGGTGAGTGGTGTCATCAGTGCTGCCGCCTCCTTGCAGGGAGCCCTGTGGGTCAGTGGGTGAGGGAGGCACAGCTGAGCTTCTTGCAGGGGCCTGGGCAGTAAGAGAGGGGCCTTTCTTTTGTGAGTAAAGGGAGTTACTAGGACTGGAGAAGGTGGCTTGCTGGAGGTGGGGCCTGCTTTTCTGAAAAGTGTTCTATTTTCCTTAGAGAACCACAACTCTGTGTTTCTGGATGCTGGCTTTAAAGACATTAGAACCTACCACTACTGGGATGCTGCTAAGAGGGGCCTAGATCTCCAGGGGCTGCTGGATGACATGGAGGTGAGTAGAACTGTCATGGGACAGGCCAAGCTTGGTGCTGTGCTGTCAGCAGCTGGCTGAGCTCTTCCGTGCTGTGCCCGGAAATAGATCTCTGCCAAAGAGACTGCTGGTGCCCAGGGCAGTTCGGGGCCTCTCCTCTGTTGTGGGTGCCCAGTCTCATCTGTGTGTGTGACCAAGACCTACTCTCTCCTCAGAAAGCCCCGGAGTTCTCCATTTTCGTCCTCCATGCCTGTGCGCACAACCCAACGGGCACAGACCCTACTCCTGACCAGTGGAAGCAGATTGCTGCTGTTATGAAGGTATGGGATGCTACTGGGACTAAAGCAGTACTGAGGGGATAGATAGCTCTTGAGCCAGCCAGAGCACTTGCATCCAAAATGGGCTCTAGGGAATGGCATGAGTCTTGGCAGGAGCTGGAAGAGTCCCACAGGGTGGATGTTGAAGGGAGAGGCTGATGGGATGCTGGCTGGCTGTGCTCAGAGGACAGAAGCATCCCAGTTCTGATTCTGCCTCCAGGTTCTTGCTTTCAAACTCTGTGGCACAGGCTGCAGTGAGGTTTCTCATGCTGGAAAGATTGTCCATGGACACTTGCTTTTCGCAGGTGCTGGATAGTAGGATATAAGATGGCGCATGTCTTGTGCCTGTGTCCTCAAATGCAGTTTTCTCCTGCATTTGACCTTTTATTGACAACTTTAGTCTTCCTGTTCTTTTACCTCAGTAGAAAGAAAATACCCCAGTCAGGTGTTGCCAGATCATGTTTCCTTTGTATTCACCCGGAAGCTTGATGGTCATTGTTCCCTCCTACGGAGAAAGCGGGGGGTAAAGTGAAGGTTGTGGGGAAGGGGTTTCCCTCTAACACTGTTCCTCCTTGCAGCGCCGGTTCCTGTTTCCGTTCTTCGACTCGGCGTATCAAGGTTTTGCCTCTGGCAGCCTGGACAAGGATGCCTGGGCTGTGCGATACTTTGTCTCCGAGGGCTTTGAGCTCTTCTGTGCACAGTCGTTTTCCAAGAACTTTGGGCTCTACAGTGAGTGTCTGGCAGTAAGCTGGCCCAGTAGCATCATACCCAGACAGATGGGGCTGGCATGCTGGGGGGGCGGGGAGGGCTCTGCTTTGCCGTGATGTGTGGGACCAATGGCTCACGTCTCTTGGCTTGTCCACAGATGAACGTGTGGGGAACCTGACTGTGGTGGGGAAGGATGCAGACAACGTGCACCGTGTGCTTTCCCAGATGGAGAAGATTGTGCGCACCACTTGGTCCAACCCTCCCTCCCAGGGAGCTCGCATCGTGGCAACTACACTTTCTTCCCCGCAGCTCTTTGCCGAGTGGTACGTGTTGCCAAGGCCGGTGGGAGAGGGAAAGCGGGGAGGAAGCTGTCTCCCTGAGTGCCAGGCTTGGCCAGACGGCTCTGAACCAGATGGGTGCCCGCCCTCACGCTCTGTTTCTTGCCTGCTTCAGGAAGGACAATGTGAAGACCATGGCAGATCGGGTCTTGCTGATGCGGTCAGAGCTCCGATCTCGCCTAGAGTCCCTTGGGACCCCAGGCACCTGGAACCACATCACAGAGCAGATCGGCATGTTCAGCTTCACAGGGTTGAACCGTAAGTATCAAGTGGCCTGGTGAAGGGAGGATTGGGTGAGGACAGTTTTGCTGGGGGTGAACTGGGATGAAGCAGTCCAGGCAGGAATCTCTCTGTGACCTCACTGGGGTCCTGGTATCGCTGCCTCTGTGGCTAGGCAGGGATGAAGCTTCAGGCAGTATTTTAGTGGCCAGTGCCGGAAGTTTTCTGCTTGTTGTGAAAGACTCAAGCAGCTCTCACTGGTTCTTTGGCTTTTCTGAGCTG
The DNA here is from genome assembly GCF_009769465.1 of Tauraco erythrolophus. NCBI lineage: Eukaryota > Metazoa > Chordata > Aves > Musophagiformes > Musophagidae > Tauraco > Tauraco erythrolophus. The sequence continues at coordinate 16,554,100 of NC_141473.1, read as the reverse complement.
TGGAGTCACTGCTCTGACCTGATGTCCAATTGTTTCCCCAGCTAAGCAAGTGGAGTACATGATCAAGGAAAAACACATCTACCTGATGGCTAGTGGGCGCATCAACATGTGTGGCCTGACTACCAAGAACCTGGACTATGTGGCCAAGTCCATCCATGAAGCCGTCACAAAAATCCAATGAAGCACATGAACAACCAAACTTACATGAAGTCACCAAAGCTGTAGTGTGTAGTCTGTGTCTTTCCCTGCTCATGGCTTGCCTTGTCCCACACCTCTTGGGGTTTAATAAAGATGGGAGCAGTAGCTCAATCAGGGATAAACATCTTTTGACCTTTTTGAAGTACTCTTTTCCATATGGTAAGCTAGTGCCCCCAGGAGAGTGGGGGCAACATGAGCCACCTTGGCTCTCGTTTGACTGACAGCAGCTTGTCCTTCAGGCGCTTAGAGCTGCATCTTTAGCACATCCAAATCAACTCCATGTAATTGATCAGTTTGATCTAAGCAAAGTCCAGTGCCAGTGTGATGCGCAGCCCAATTGGGTGGGATCTCATAGGGCTTGTGAACTGATGTCACTTGGTAGTATTTTGGGGAGGGGTGAAGCTGTTGCTGCCTTTCCCCCACTCAGTCCTGAGCCTTATGTGAGCAAATATTCATAGCTATGATAATTGCTTCTTTGTGTTTCTGACAGAAAATTAAACCTCCATCTCTGAACACTACCCCTGCCTGGTGTGATGTCGTGCCTTCAGGCTGTGCTAGCCTCTTCCCAGGCTCAAGCTAAAGCCTCAGCATCCTAGTTTGTCCACTGGGTCTTACCCCGTTTGTTTCAAGGCTTTCCCTTTCTCCCGTGTGGTGTGTTGCACCTTTGATGATCGTGGTTGCTACTAGTGAGGCACAGTCCTGTTGGGAGAGCATAGTTGAGAGCTCCCTGTAGTTCTACATGAAGCTGACCGTTCTTCCCATGTCCGTCTTGCATTCCTGTTTCTGCTCCCCTGCCCACTGCTGTGCAGCCTGTCCTGTGCATTTCTATGTGATCGCTTTTTGGGTGGTCGTGTGGTACCCAGCTATCTGGCCATTTCTCCCTGGCCCGGAGTTCCTGGCCTGCCACTAATATTTTGAAAAGCAGATCTTTCTTGTTCTTCCTTCTCAGCAGGCCTCTGGTGAACCACCACCTACTCCCTCTGACTTCAGCAGGGCTTGCCAGCAACTGCCTGTGTTTCTGGCACTGGAAAAGAGCTGAGACCATCTGCTTCTGCTCTCTGCAGTCACTGTTTGCAGATCTCTTTGTGAGCTGAATTACCACCTTGACAGATGAGCCTCCTGCTAAGATCGTGGTGAAGAAAGGGGAATGAACAGCCCCTTTCCTTGGGTCAGTTAATGATAGTCACTGCTGCCCTGATGGATTTTGCTTGTGCTGCAGCATAGACAGCAAAGGTGAAAACGGTGCCTTGTTCCCTTCCTGTGTTTGCAGAGAGACAGCGTGTGGGGTCTCTTGTTTGTCCTTTTCAGATTTGTATTTGTCACGTAAGAGAGCGAGTCAGAGGCAGCCTCTCCTCTATGCAAGTGGGGAGCTTTTTGTCCTTTTGGTGTCCATCCACAGGTGAGATGATGGTTGAAGGATGACTTCTAGGGGTGATCTCAGGAGAACAAGTTGAAGCAATTAACTCTGCTTTTGTTATTTCTGACATCTGCCTACACTTCTGTCCTTACAGACCTCTAGGTGTGGAGCCTGGCCCACCTCACGTGTGATCTGTACCAGTGCTCTGCTAGCTCTACCAGCCTTGTTTTTCCTAGTGAGTGACCTAAATTTCTTCCTTTCTGTGGTGTAAGCTCATTACCCATTATCCCATTTACCATGGCAACAGAGAACAGATTATTCCTTTCCTCTTTGCAACAGCTTTTTATGTATTTGAAAACTTCCTCTCTCCCTTTCACATCCTTCACCAGTTAAGATTAAGCGACCCTGTTTCCTTCAGCCTTTGGGGTAGGCTGTTTTCCAGCCCTGGCTTTCCTCTGACCTCCTTTCAGCTGCTGTGTGTTTCCTTAGAAGGGCAGTGCCCAGACTGGGATGCAGTTATCCCAGCTGAAGTTTTATCAGCATTGGTGGACTACGAGATTTCTGTTGTTATCTGTCAGGCTGTGCTCCAGCATGTGTATCCCACTATTGTGTTTGCAACGGCATGATGTCAACTCCTGTTCTTCCCCAGTCCTTGTCTGCATTATGGTGTAAAACTCTGCACTTCAGAGTACTTTCCTGGCAGCAAGAGTGCCCAGGTTCACAGGGAGAAATTGGGAAGCACTTGCTGACCTGATCCTCTACCTGCTTCCTTCAGCGATGCTAAGCCCTATTACTCCAGCCACTTCTGGCCACGGGTGTGACAGCGTGGCAGGAGAGGTTAGCACGTCTTTCCCTATACCCACCGACACAGACAGGGCATCGCTCAGGGAGAAACCACTTTTAATGTGAATATCCCTGTTGCGTTCAGCCTCTACAAAACTACTGACTGGTCCGTACCCACCCGCAGGCTCGGCACGGGCCTCCCTCGCGCAGGCAGGGGTGTGCAGGGGGGAGGATGGTTCAATGCAGCGTGGGGTGGCTCTCCCCGGGGCAGGGGGCTGCACGTGGCGGTGAGCTGGGCTCCCGGCCCTGTGCTGGGCAGGGGTCTGGGAGCGCCGGGCTGTGTCGATGATCGGCGTGCACAGGGTGCTGTGGGCGTGTGTGGCACTGGGCACGGCACAAACGTGTGCTGGGGCCCTGAGCTGCACGTGGCACCCCCCAAACAGCACATTCTCCTCATGGTGGAGACCATGTCTGTGCAGCACCCAGCACTGAGGGGCTCTGGGCCTTGCTGGGATGGGGATGGTAGATGATGCTAAGGGCAGTTCTGGGTTGGGCCGCCCCTCCCTGCTCTGCCCGCAGGGACGCCGTGCCAGACACTTCACCTTTCCTTCTTCCACCTCTTCCTTGAGACCAGATGCTACCAGGAAGCAGCTGGGCAAGGGCCCTCGGACTCCAGCTAGCTGGTCCAGGCTGCCTGGGTGGTTCAGCCCCGCCGGGGGCACATCCTTTCTCGCCTGGGGATGGGGCTCTGCACAAGTCCTGCAGGGAGGGGCGGCACGAGCAGGCAGGCGGACGGGCAGGCAGCGAGCAAGTGCAGACCTGCTGCTGTTGAACATGAGCCTCACAGCAGGAGACCCCCATGCTGCAGACCTGGAAGACACAAGCGGAGCCTGGTGCAGGCGGCCAGAGCCTGCCCTCCCTGACCTGCTGCTGCTCAAGCCTGCAGCACCTTTCCTAGCCAGGCTTGGGGATACTGGTGCAGACACACATTTCTAGCTGTGAGAACATGAGTTAGGGTCTTACTCTTGACAACCATTGCTGCCCCAATGATGGTTGGAGGCTGGTGCTGCATCCCTTGACGCCATTCCAGCCCCCAGTGACACACGTACCTTCACAGGCTCCGAATCACATCGTTTGGCTTTGCTGCTTGAAACTTGATTTTGTGCTATTAAAATTGACCATCTTCCCATTTGCTGGGGCAGGAATATTGCCCAAGAGGCAGGTTCCTACCTCCAGTCTGCATGGGCCTCCAGCATTGTGCTCCGGCCACGCTGCTGCTCAGGTGATTAATGGGGCAAGATTGGAGCTCTCCTCTGGCGTCTTCTCACCCTCCAGCGACGACCGCTGCTTGCGCCCACCTGCAGCAGCAAGGGTGCCTTGGGCTGGGTGCTAAGGGTGCTCAGGGCAGGGGGGTGCATAGGGTTTGGCCAGGACCAAGCAGCTGGTTCTGCCGGAACTAGCCCTACATACAGTTTTGCCTGCTGCTGGGGTGCTGCTGGGGTACTGGGCTGCCCCCCTGCTCCATGCCAGCCCCATGCAGGGTATCCCCAGGATGGGGCTGGGGAGGAGCTGACCCAATCAGCAGGGTGCCAGGGCAGAGCTCTCCCCTGGGTGCTCCCTTCACAGGTCAGTCACTCACTGAGGGATCTCAGCAGCCTCCTGCCCAGCGTTTCCTCAGAGCTGCTTGGCGATGAGCTGGTCCCAGCCTCTCTGCCTGGGGACTCTGCCTCCAGGACGGTGCTGCAGAGCTCACTGTCTGCAAAAGCCCAGCCTGGCTGCAGCACCCTGGGACACCACAGCCCTTGCCATCCCCAGGGTCATGTATGTGTGTCCCCCTTGGCCAGACTCACTCTGCTGCTTGCTGTTCTCCTCGTTGTCAGCCAGCTCCTCCTGGATGAAGGGGATGCCCTCCATGCGCAGGAACACCGATTCACTGGGACTGCGCAGCCCCTCAGCATGGCTGCCTGTGGGGACACAGGGCAGGCATGGTGCAGGGCGGGCAGGTGCTGTGCCCTGGGGCAGGACATGGGAGACGCCTGCTGTGGCAGCCGGTCCCAGTGCCAGGGACCCCCAGGGAGCAGGACCGCGTGGAGAAAGGGCATTTAGGAGTCTGCATGCTTGCACCTGTGTGCATGTGCAGGCACAGAACAGCATCCACAGGTGTGTGCCTGTGCAAACGCCCATGTGCCCCAGTCCATGTGCAACTGCATCTCAGCAGCGGCATGCCCACCATGCCAGCAGGTCCCAGCACAGCCCCCCCCAGGGGATAGGCAGTGTTGGCCCGTGGCAGGGAAGGGATGCTGCTGGGTGACTCACACATGACGCTGTTCCTCTCGTTCAGGAGGGTGGTGGGGTCCTCCTTAGGTGTCTGTGGGGTTCCCCGCGTGGTTGAGGCCTTGGTTGAATCCCTGTCAAAGGCCTCCATGTCGGGGGACTGGGGCGAGCTGTCCATGCGGCTGGCCACCAGCGCGTTGTGGTACTGCTGCCGGGTGACCTGGGCACACAGACACGTGCACCCAGCTCAGTAGGCACCAAGCCCCACTGGGACCCCCTGGGGACTTGGTGGCACTGAACCCCCAGACAGGAGGAGTATGGGACTCTCCATCACCCACTGGGCACCCACCAGGCTCCCGGGGCAGAACAGGGTGAGAGGGTGCCTGGGCAGGGTGGGGCTGGGGTGGGACAGTCCCTGCCAGCCCAGCGGTACCTTGACAAACTGCACATCGCAGAGGATGTGCACAGAGTAGTCGGGCGTGTAGATGTTGTTGCTACTGCTGTGGAGCGGTGTGGTGCTGCCCCCGTAGTCGTGCTCCCGGTTAGGGGACTCAGAGCGGTTGAGCCCGCTGCACCGTGACGGTGACCTGTTCACTGTGGAGGGGATGGCAGAGAGGCAAACGCTGACTCTCACTCGTGGTGCTGCTTGGGTGCCCGGTGCCGGCGCGGGGCCAGGGTGGATCGGTCACCTCCAGTGGCTGCTCTCCATGCACACCGGGGCTGGCAGGGGCCCTCTGGGGACCTGCAGTGGGGTCTCCCTCGGTGCACATGGGTGGCAGAGGCTCTGTGCCATGCTCAGCCCTGTGCAAACCGAAGGGACTGGGCAGGCAGGATCTCACCTGGCACCGGCAGGAGAGGTTAGGGTAGCTGCCTGCCTGTCATACCAACTGATAGCTCTCCTGCTAACGCAGGCCTTCTGCACGGCATTTGGCACAAATTCTCCTGGTTGCAGCTGGCAGTCCATGGGGTTTACTTTGCCTGCCTAGAGGGCACGCTCCTGTCCACCCCGACTCTGACAGAACAGGAGCAGAGGCTGCCATGGCAAGCTGGCCCATCACTCACGTTGACTGATGGCCTCTGACACACAGCAACATGGATTTTGTCTGGTCAGTGATTTATTAGGGAACAGAGGCAGCTTGTTCCTTGCATGGGTGACGTCAACATCTTGCTGACTTTGCTCTGCTGCTAAAACACCCTTCTATCACCTGGATTGCCAGAAAGCAAGAGAAGCAGGGCAGCATGCATGCAGGGCTGCGGGTAAGGTTGTCAGAAGCAGCAAGTGGCAAGAAAACCCAAGCACTGAACACAGGAATTTACAGAAACTGCACACCAAAGAAATTCCAAGCGGTCCATGGCTACCTCTGTCCTCATCCCATTCTTCCTGGGATTTGCATCATACTGGGGAGGTTGTGGCAGGGCTGCTGTCCCTGGTCTGCCACCCACGCTCCAACCAGTGCGAGGCTGCCTGGTGTGGGGTGCCATGGGTGCTCCTCTCCGGGCACTGCCCGGCATGCAGAGTGGAAGGAGCTTGGTGCACCATGCACAGGGAGTTGGAAAGAGCCTGGCACATGCGGAGGTCCCTGCCCAAAGCCATGACCTGTTACCTGGAGAGCCAGCCAGGGAGTCCCCTCTGCTGAAGGCGAAGGTACGGGACACTGAGACGGGCACTGCGGAGAGAGAGAGGGGAAGGAAGGAGAGGACAAGGAAAGGTAAGGGACAGAGGTGAGGGTGGTAGACAGATCAAGAGGAATAATGAGAAACAGAATCACGTGCCAGGAGCCGCGGGCTGGGCTCCTGCCACCACCTCCAGCATCCCTTCCCAACCCTATTACACCCTGTTGCTTCTGCTCTGTGGAGGTGCTTGCCAGCCCTGGGGACAAGGACACCGGCAGTCACACAGATTGGAATGCTGTAGATCAACAGGCTGCTCTGTGACAAGGTAAGAGGAGGTGAGGCTGGGGGCTGCACAGCCACCCATCTCCTGAGAGCCACGCTGTGGGCAGAAAGTATCTTCCATCGGCTGAGTGCCGGCACCCTGCTCCGGCCCTCCTCCAGCCACTGCCAAGAGAGGGGACTTTGTGGTCAGCTTGTGCCACCTGGGAGATGGGCAGAAGCTAAACCAAGTCACTGTGCTTGGCATCTGGGATGCTTCTGTGTGCACGGGCAGGTGGTAGAGATGGAATATGCTCTGCAACAGCCCCTGCCTCCACACAGCCCCACAGCAGGGGCTGGCAGAAGCCCCTCAGCATGATGCAAAGCAAAGAATGTCGTGCTGGGCTGGCAGCAGCTCCTGCAAGGCCCTGGATCACAACACATTTGGGGCAGTGCCGAGACAAGCCACCCACAGTGGGCTGCTCCATGTGGGAACCACAAGATGCCAGGACCCCGCGTCGGAGGCTGCCTGACCCATTGCCACAGAGAGGGCGAATCCCAGGCCATGCACTTTCCATGGCTTATTGCCACAGGTTACAGCAGCAGTGAGAATGTCAAGGGCAGGCATTCTCCCTCCCTGTAACTCACTGCTTGCGGGCAGCTGTCCTGCTGCCCTCCATGGCATCCCTGGGCCATTCCACAGGGGTGCAGGGCTCCAGCAGGGAGCACAGAGAAACCCAACACACTGTGAGCGATGCACTCGTCAACACCTCCCAATACCTCATCTTTGCTCTCACCACTGGCAGTGCCCACCTCGAAAGCACCAGGAGCTGTGAGCCCCCTCCTCCAGCTGTGCTTCCCCAGCTGCCAGCCCTCCTGCCTGGGCCGTGTGGCCCTCCCTCCAGCCACTGCGCCCACAGCACAGCTGCAATACTCTAGGAACCATCTGCTGCCTCTGTGATTAATGTTTTTAGATTGCTTTGAAGGTAAAACCCCCAGGAAATTTGCCCTGCAGCCCCCTCCTTCCAGTTTCCCCTGTTCCACATCCTCCCAAGGATCGAAACCTTCTGCGAACAGAAGTCGAAGCAAAGGCACCAGCACGAAGCACTGCCCAGAACAATCCTCATCCTCAGGAGCAAAGGACGGCTGATAAGCACTAGTGCTCGCTCCCTGCTCTCGCCACCGGTGCCTCCCGCAGCGGGGTTGGCCGCTGCACCCCTGCCCTGGCCACCAATGCCAAAGATTGCCTGGCAATAAAAAAGTTGCATAACAACGGTTAATTAATAAAAAATTGTTAAATGCTCAAGGGTTAATATCTGAATTCTCCACTGTGACACACTACTCGCGCTCATTTCTGCTGGGCTTTGCTTCGAGAAGCCCTGCCTCCTTGCTGGCACTGCACACATAACACACACATGTCCTGCAGCGGGCAGGGGTGGCTGGATGGCACAAAACATCTTGGGACACGGCGTCACTTGTGAGCATATGGAGCACAGGAGCCCTGAGCAGCAGCGTCCTGGCAGGTGGCACTGCAGACATGGCTCCCGCTGTGGCTCGGGCCCTCCCTGGCCGGTGGGCAGCACTCACTGCCTGAGCCCCGGTGGGGTCCTGGGGACAGTCACTGAGGGCACAGGGGTATCGGGCCATGCAGCAACATCCCAGGGGAAATCAGCTGCTTTATAGGTTCCCTCTGTCCAAACCAAGCGGACACACGAGGAGCAGGAATGCGCACTGAGGGGTTAGCAGCTCACGAGCCAGCCTTTTGAACGGGAGCAAAGCCAGCAGCAAGGTGAACCCTAGAGCTGCACACAGGCTGGGACCCATGGGAGTGACAGTCACTGGCCCCAGGGGACTCTCTGTCTTCTCTCCATGACATCCCTCTCTAAAGGTTGAACTTAGTGGGTTCTTGTTTTGATAAGGCACTCGGAGCATCCTTGGCTTACCATCGGCACTGCAGATCCAGCTACAGCATCTGGGGTTTGAGATGAGGGATGTGCCGGACTGGGGGTGGGCAGCACCTCCGCCTGCTCCCAAGCCACCAGGCACTACACGTTTGCAGGGGTGATAAGCAAAGCGGAGGGAGGTCTCACTGTCTCCCCTGATCAGAGCTCCCTCTTAATTCCAGCAAGCAGGGTATCTGCTGGTTAACCCATCAGCTCTGCAGGCAGGAAATTTACGGAGACTGGGGCATCTACTTTTAACTCAGCTAATTTCCCCCCCACCACGTGCGAATGGCTCATAGATAAATTGACCCATCTCTGCAATTCTCAAGCAGCCCCCATTTCCCTGGTGTGGGACCCACGTTCAGCTCGTGCTCCGCGCCTCAGGAACATAAATGGGTCTGGCAATGTTATGCTGAGACCTGGATGCACCATGCCAGAAGTCGCAGGGTTTACTGCTCCCATAGGCATGGGCACGATGCCACCCGTGGGTAGCGCCCCTTGCAGTGCCAGCTGTGCTTGGATCCACCTGCAGGCGTCCAGTGCATGGCTGAAACCTCAAAGGGACCTCAAAGGGACCCCAAAGGGACCTCAAAGTCCCTCTGCAGGGACTCTGCTGCATCAGCCCCTCAGCACGCTGTTTCTCTACTGAGTTTTTTAAAGGAGGTGACCTCGGCACAGAGCCTGAGCTGCTCTGTGCGGGGTACAAACCTATTCCTCCTCCAGCTGGTTCATGCTGTGGAGGAGAGGTTTTAGAGCCCCAGCCTGTTCTGAAATACTTACGTAGGAAGGAGGATCCGGCCAGGCTGCCCACTTTTCGCACATCGTTATCTGAAAGGACAGTTGGGAGGTGTAGGAATGGCAGAGGAAGGGCTCCTGCCTGCCCCACACCCTGCAGCAGGGCCACCCCACCCCACGGCCATCCCATTCTCCTGGTCACCAGCTGGCTTAGCCCCCGTGGAGGCTGCAGAAGCAAAGGCAGGGCTGGAGGGAGCCCACAGAGCCCTTACCCAAGGAGACGACAGCCATGATGGCAGGGACGCCGTAGTAGGTGAATGCGCCATTCTCAAACCGCAGCCCTTCCTTGCCAACCTCCACTTCCACTTTCCCCTGGAAGGAGAAGGAAAACCCGCTCAGACAGGCACCCCACGCTCCTGGCCACTGGCCCACCCAGGGCTGCACGGATCCCCGCCTCCCCGTATGAGAAGATGGACATCTCTGCTGGCAGAGCAAGGTGGTGAGGAGAGACAGGCCACCCCCTGCCACCCTCTGCTTGCTGCTGTCCCAGGCACCTGCAGGATGAGGATAAAGTAGTCAACGGGGCGGTTGCGCTGGTAGAGGTAATGCTCCGCCGCTTTCTTGTTCTTTCGGTCGTACTTGAGCTCCTGGATGACGTTAGGGTGTTTCAGGAGCCGCAGCAGGATCTTCTCAGAGAGGTAGGGGGACTTGAAAGGCTCCACTTCTAGAGGGGAGGCGACACACACTTGCTCAGTGGAGCTGGGGCTGCCGGGAACCGTTCGTCCTCTGAGCTGCACGGCCTCAGCCTCAGCACCCCACTGCATGGAAGGGAGTCAAATGCAGACCCACACTGGTGGAGCACTGAGATGCCCAGGGCAGGGGTCTAGGCAGGTGGAAAGTGCTTGCTGTGGGGGAAGCCTGACCCGGGAATGGCTCAGGGACGCCCTGTGGGGCTGGGGCTGCGGCAAGGAGATGTGGGTTTTGCACGAAGGCCAGGGTACCTGTTGCCATGAACCGATGCGTAGCCAGGAGGAGCTGCGGGGAGATCTTCACTTTCATCTCGCTGTCCGAGAGTCTGAAGATGGAGAAGTCCTGGGGCTTGCGTCCCCGGTGGGGCACCCGTTCCTTCTTCCGATTGTCCGCTGCAGGGCAGAGAGCAGAGCAGTCGCCTGCCTGCAGCAGCCTCAAAGCCACTGCAGCTGCAGGACCCCACACCACACGCACACGTATATAGAGAGGCACGTCTCGCTGCACCCTATGGCAGGGCTGCTGTGGAGCAGCAGCTGGCACAGCGGGGCACACAAAATGTGCTGTGCATCACAGCCTTCAGAGCAGCTCCCTGGATAGGGAGCAGGTTGGTGAAACATGCGTCTTTCTCAGGAAAAGTCCTGAGTTGCCCTGGCTGGATGCATCACCCAGAGTTGGAAAGGAGCTTGGGAACCACCCATGGGCACTTCATGCTCAACACACGTGTCCCTGGGTCAGGCCCTGCCCAACCACTGGCTGCTGATGCTGGTGCTTCTCTATCTCAAGCATTTGAGACTCCCTGGCATCTGACCAGCACCTCTCCGTCATTCTTGTCTTTCCCACCCCGCCTGTGAATTGCTCTGGGGAAGGACCACGATTTGCTCTGGCCTTTTTCCTACCCACATGTCTGTCTGTCTGTGCGGGCTCCCACCCTGGCTCCTGCAACCGCAGTAGCTGCTCTGGGACACTAACTGTACAGATCCGTCTCATCCAGGATCTCGGACTTGATGATCTCCTCAATGACATCCTCCAGGGTGACAATGCCCATCACCTCGTAGAACGGGTCTCCTTCCCCTTCGTTGTTCACCCGCTGCACGATGGCCAGGTGGGACTTTCCTGCAGGGGGAGAGCAGAGCGGCAGTGAGACCCCCAACCCTGGTGAGAGCGGTCGCCAGCACGGTGGGCTGGTGGGCGGACAGAGCTTGGTGGGAGGCACAGATAACAGCCAAACCTCAGAAGCCACTATCACCCAAATCCACCCCAACCACCCTAACCCAAAGAGAACGGCTGGATACACAGCCCAGCCTAACAAGGCTGCTGCTCCCCAGGCTGATTTCCAGGTGTCGCAGGAATCTGTCTGGCTCTTTTTTTGGGGCCGCTTGCTTTCTTTAACCAGGCAATCTGCTGCAAGTCACTCCACTTAGCTCTTTGACAGCCTCCTGTGCAGGAATGAAGTGCACATTATACCAGCTGCTTCTTGCTTACCCTCGGCTTCACTGGCATGAGACAACTCTAACAGAGCAATGCGACAGTGTCCTCCAACACAGAAATGTGAGTGTGTCCTTGGGCTCTACTGTTTCCCTCATCCTCCTGGTGTTTTCTCATTCTGTTGTTAATTATCTTTCCCATCAAATTGTCAGGAACAGCTCCCCCGCAGCTTTCTATCCATCACTGTCTGGACCAATCCTAAAGCTTTTCTTAAAATATGGGCAAAGCCCCCAGCTCCTCTCAACAGCAGCTGGTTTTAACACAGAAATGTGTATGCTTGTTTGCGGCTTTCAGCCCAGCTCCTGCAGAACTCTTGGGTAAACCATCTGGACAGGGAGGCTGAATGCTTTTCAAGCCATCGGCTTGCATCTGAACATCTTCTCCAAATCCGGCCCCTGACAGCACCTCCTCTCCTTTACCTTAAACAAGCAGACTGGGACCAGGACCTTCAGCTGCAACGATGGTGACTCCTGCTTGGAAGTTGCAGTGTTTCTCAATCACAGTTTCAGATTCCTCACTTGTCCCCAGTAAGCTGGCAGCTCTGCTGACACATTCTCAGGCTTCTTGATTTTGGCATACTTCGAACATTGCTATTTGTTTTCACATGTCCGGCTCTCTGTAAGCTGTTTTGACCTCTTCAACTTCTCCCTTCCTTTTTTGTCTGCTCTGTTTTATGCTCCTGCTCAGCAGCTTGACCAGAACCCAACTTCCAAGCCACAAACAACTGCTGGTTTTCTAGCTTCAAGGTATTCTTGGACCTGTCAAAGAGCAGCACTGGTTTTCTTCCTGCCCCTGTGGCTCCTGTGCTGCTCAGCAGTGCCCACAGGTCCTGAACCTCTAGTTTTACTTAAAACGTTAAAAATGTCCTTCATCGGCACCACCGCCAACAACTTCTGCTCTGTTTGTTGTGTTTCCCCGGAGTCTCCCTTTGCAACGCCTGCACAAACCCAACTGCACCATGGGCACTGCAGGGACCTCCAGAAACCTGCAAATGCCTTATTTTCCCCACAGACCTGGAGCTCAGCTCCTTGAGCAGCAATGGTTACCCGAAAAGGGGGGCACGTCCCTTCTGCTATGCAGCTGCCTCTGCATCTGCTTCTTCCATAAAGCCTCCCCAACAAAATCTCCTGCTGCTCCAGGCAAGGGGATGTGAATGGTATTTAGGTCTAAAGATGCAATCAATGTGGGCTCCTGCCTGCTGCATAGCCCCCTCCTCACCCACTGGTGCCTCTGGCTCATCCCCACAGTGGGACAGGGACAAGAGCATCCAGGGCAGCCCGACAGTCCCACCGAATACGTCTTGCTGGGGAACACATGACCTTCAAATAACCCTGCCCTAGATCTGAGACGAGCAAATGATATTTCTCAGCCGAAGATCAGCACTATACATTTCTCACAGCAAAGCTTGGGCATTTTCCACAGTATAAATTCCCTCCTCCTCATACCAAGCTTTTATTGCAAGATTTCAGAGAGCAGCTCGCTGCCTCCCACGCCTACAGAATTAGAAACGAGAACATAACATCACAGCAAGTAGCACTGAGATGCACTTTGAAAAACCAAATCAATAGCCTCGGGGCATTGAAAATTCAGCATGTTCTTTGGACCTGGCTATTTCACTCCTTTTCACACACAAGTTTGTGCATCTTGTCTGTTCAGTGGGTAACAAAGTAAAACAACTTGAGACTTAAAAAGAAAAAAGCAGCAGAGTTGGCGGCAAGACAGCAGCAACAGCTACGTTTCATCTTAGCAAAGTCCAACTTTCAAAAATGTCTCCTTTGCCAAACCGCGCTCCCAAACACTGGGGCCATCTGGTCTCCTACAAGTCCTCGGGTGAGCGAGGAGAGGGGAGAAGTTATTTCTTTTGGCCGAAAGCTTGTTGTTAATGACATTTACATGCAACCCAAAACCACTGAGCCCTTACAAAAAGCTTAGGTGCTACTTAAAGGCAGTCAGAGAGTAATGGAGGCAATTCTTTTTTTGGCCAAACACCTACATCAATGCTGTAATTTAGTCTAGAGCAGTCACAGAGAAATGTGATTCCAGCTTCACATTCACATAGCAGCAATTGAGATTATTTAGAAATAACCCAGCACCGTTAGCCTGGGAGGAGAACCACAGCTTCACTGTGCCGGAGGCAGAGCCAGGAGGGCTGTTAGAGTGCTCAAGAGTTCTTTATTTTCACAGAAAATAAACACTTGAAGCCACACTATAAACCCCCAGGTTTAGATTTCCAGGCTAACACCCACATCAGCAATGGAGCAGGTACCCAGCAGTGGAAAATTGTTGCAATTCCTGTGGCTGCTCCTGGCCCCCATCAGTGAGCTGATCTTAGCCCCTGCCCCGCCAGCTGATACCCACATCACAAACCCCCCACCCCTGCCCTGCACCCCGGCCGCAGACCTTGCAAATGATCACCGCTCCCAGCTGGCCCCCACTGGGAAAGGGCTGACTTGCCCTCATCTCCTACCTGAGGGGCATGAGAACATTTGCAAAGTCCTGCCTTCTGACCCAGCTGGGTCCTGGGTCTCCTCCCATCACTTTTTTAACATAACATTATAAATGTGGCAGTAGGGGTGGAGAGAGGTTGTAGGTGTCCTGTTGTTCGGAGATGTTGCTGAGCTCAGCTGTATCCCCCTGCCCAGCCTTTGGAGCTGTGGCACAGAGGAAAAGTGGTGACTCTTGGGGGGCAGGTATAAGAGCAGAAGTTGGGCAATTTTACGAGGTGGTAGCAATGCCTAAGGGAGGATGGCGCAGGGACAGAACCAGGGGCATCAGAGGGGTCATGTTCTCTTCTCCCACCATTACCCTGCAGGTCTGCCTCAGTGGGAGTACAATAGAGAGAGATAAATCATTTAAACAAAGCCCCAAACTTGATCTAAACCAGCTTTAAATGTGTAAAACTGATTCCAAAAACCATGCTATGTAACTGTTGCTTGATAGCTTGAATAAAATGAGTTATAAGGGTGAGCTGCTTCCCCACTAGCAAGCTGTCACATGTGAATTTTACAGGGCTACGGCTGATGCAGGAAAGCACGGTGAAACACTTGAGAATCAAAGCCTTGGTTTGGCAAACGCTAGAACAAATGGGCAATTAACTTTACTTGTGCGAATAGCTTCACCGGCCTCCGCAGGACTGCTCTCGCACAGGAAGTCTATAGGTGATTAAGTGTCTGCTCAGCATGGGATACAACTGTACTAAATTCTTTATGAGCTACATGAAATCTGCTCATTTCAAACAACAGCTTCAGTGGAAAGTTAATGCCTCAAAAAGCTAAATTACAGAGCTAATATAAACAGCTGAAAGCTTCCGGATGGAGCAAGCATCTGAACAGATACCTAAAGCTTTTATGCCCATTTTTAGGAGCCTTGTTTTTCACAGGTACCTAAATGACCCTGGGCTCATAGATCCACCTCAAAGTGTTCTCCCCGAAGACAGAACATGGTCTGAACACATGGAAATGCCTTTACTTGTGGGAAAGAAAGTGCTGTTGGCTGCAAATATAGCCCAGACTACTTCCTTATCATTTTTTCAATGGAGGTGCTCAGTCAGAGGAATGTTAAAGACGCTTTAGCCTTGTCTCTCCTTCCACAGGATAAGCATTCCGAGCATGAAATTTATTTTCATGAATTTTTACCGTAAGATCTAAAGCTGTTACTGGAGATCAAAGGTACAGGCACAAGCCATGAACCATTTACAGCTACAAAATGGAAGGCAAAAAAAAAGAGTAATTGGTAAATAAGTTTGATTTGTGAAACAACCATGATGTAACTGAAATCTGTTTCCTGTGTGCTTTTCACCAAAGCTCTTCCCTGTGCCAGGGGCTGCCAGCATCTCCATGCCCCCTGGCAGACCTGCATCTGAAGTAAGCAGGGACCCTGACTTGAACTTCTTAAACTGAAAATGTGTGTGTGAGTGTGCTCTTGCATTACCACAACTCTGCACTGAGGATGAAACCACAACCATGAGGAGCTGCACTTATAGGCAATGCACACCTACACCTAAACACATGGGAAATAACTAGGAGGGCTGCAAACAGACCCAGCTCTATGGGGAATCAGAGCTACGCGAGGGGAAAACCGTAAATCCTAATCTAATGCAGACCCTCCTCAGAGATGAGAACTTCATCTACTCACATCCGTCTCCAGCAGCATTCAAAAGTCTCTGTCATACTCTGCTTTGGTGCTTTTTCTAACCTTAAGGAAAACTGGGGAAAAAATGGGAGTATTTGGAATAGCTGATGGATTGCCATTGACAAAACAGACCTGGAGGGTAAGAGGGATACAGAGTCTCATCTTCCATCTGCTGTACAACAGGTCTCTGACCTCCTGAGTATGACCCCGCCTGCCCACAAATAGTGAGTCCCCTTGCATGTTACTTGGAGCCTAAGGAAGCCTACAAGGATGCTGAGGCTTTCTCAAGCTAAAAAAACTCCAAAAAGCCAAGGCAAAACTGTTTTCATTGGTATCAGTAGCATAGGCCACTTTATTTTTTCCCATAGCTCAGTTTGAAGGTGCCTTTGACAGCTCCCAGGAGGTAAATGGGTGGCTGAGTGCCCTCTCTCCCGAGGACATGGCTCCCGTCTTGCTTTGCTGAACACCTTCCTGGTGGCAGGCCTGCTTGTGGACTTGCTGGAGTGGGGTAAAGCTGCCCAGGGTTCACACAGTGAAATTTAGCGCAGTTTTGGAGGGAAAGCAAAGTAATGTTTCAAGGAAAGTTGCAGCATGAGTCATCGAAACCATCTTTTGTGTATCCACATCTCACCCACTCTCTGCCTGGCAATCACCCTTCAAGGCACATGCATGGGATAGTTCCTGGTTAACAGCGGGCTCCTTAAGCCATATGACTTATGGGAGGTCGCTGCTTCAGCCCAGCAAGGCGCTCAAGATAGTGGCTATCACACTTGCAGAAATCTCTTGAAGGCTGATTTAAATTTCAACCCATATTTGTGCTTGCAACAGCTGCAGGCTCAGAAGGAGGCCAGGAAGAAAAGCAGGTGAAATAGTACTGACCCCAGTTCCTGGCAAGTGTAAACACCTTCTCCAGCTACTTTCAGTTTGCAGAAGTCTAACAGAGGCTGTAGAGTATTTTCAAAAGCCAAGACAGCCCCTAGGGCAGAAATGTCTTCTGCAGGACAGGCTGTTTTCTGTGCTAATCCAGGAAGTTTGTTTTTGGAGAATTTACTTTTAGTAACTCTTAAAAGATGCCAAACCACAGAAGGATAATCTGAGTTGGCCCTCAGCCTCTGCCCTGCTGCAGGAAAATGAACGTAAGAGCAAATTTCTACTGTTCCCGACAGAAGAAAATTACTTGCTGAAAGGTGCCACAGCTGTATATAGACCCTCCCCACTGGAAATTAGTCAACAAAATCCATAAATGAATTGAGCAATGGGATAAGACTATGACTTCCCAAAAGTACAAACAGAACAAGGAGGCAGACCTCACAGAAGAGCTCCCCATGAGGAGCTATATCACAGGACTGAAGTGGCAACATGCATGGCTTTGGTTATCTTCTAGGGATAGGGGAGAAACAGACTGCATCACCCACAGCATTTCACACTGAATGAATGCATAAACTTTCCTCCTAGCTCCACATTCTCAAGGTGAAGTTTATCCTACTGGGATCTCATCTGCCCCTCTACATTGCTTTAGCTTGCTAAATATGGTGCAGTTATTTCTGTGGTGTATTAGACAATTCCTCCTGGGAGCCTAGAATAAAGCCAGGTACTCTGAGGTGCACCAATACAAACTGCCAAGAAATTTGCTCCAGATTTTTTCACTCCTTCAGTAGCTTCAGCATCTTTCAGGCTAGGTAGCAAAGTTACCATACTGCTATGCATTTTCTTATTTGTAGAGAAGACACAGATTTTGTGTAGTGTCCTCCACTTAACACTTCTATGTGAACGCTGCACAACTATGCATGCCTTCTATAGAAATGACCTGAAAAGATATCAAAGTGAGTGTCCAGGCTTCATTATTTGAGTTCATTTCATTGAGTTTTGATGAGGAAATCAAGTCAAAACCATCTTCTAGCACAAGCAATTCCCGCCTTCAGCTAGACCTGCTGTAATGTTGTTTTTCAATACAGTTTTAGCAACTGCCCTCCTCTTTCAGGCTATGGGTTGAAGTCCAAGTTATCTGCTTGCAGGAAAGGCCCCCCATTGCTGCTGTTTGCAGCCTTCTCTGGGTTTTTCTCAGTTCCCATTAGTGCCCTCAATTTAACTTTCTCCAGGAATTAGTGCCAAAAGAGACATTGAATGGTCCCAGCAGCAACAGGCGTGTGAAGAGTTTAACCAGTTCTGCTGCAATGGGGCATGGGCCAGGTTTTGCCAGCCAGAAGCTCACAGCTGCTCTCATTTGCTGCAACCACACCAGGCCATTAGCTCCGTAGGTACTGGTGAAGCGTACGCTACTATTTTCGTACAGTTTAAATGTTTTGGCAAGCTGATGCTACAGAAGTGCCCTTCTCCAGGTCTGTGACAGGTAATCCTATCTACACAGGGTCCTGCTGGGGAGAGGGGATTTGTGACTCATCTGTGGATTAAACTGAAGGTAAACATCAAAGCATTGTAATGGAATCGAGCTCAAGCAAGCTTAGGTGTGAACATACCTAGAAACCAATGAAGGAAAACTTCCCTCTGAACCCTGCTGTAAAAGACTGGAGAGTGGGGGAAAAAAAAAAAAAAAAAAAAAAAGCTGATAATCTTCCTAGCTAGGAGAGCACAAGGAGAAAAAAAGAAATGCATCAGGTAAACAAGGATAATACAGTATGATACCAGTGAGTAGGAGGAGAGGCAGAAAAGGGTAAGTGCTGCTGGAGGTGTGAGCAAGAGTCCCAACATGCTGTATTTAATCGCCCCCTGACATTTTCAGTAAGAAAGAACAAATGTTTGTGTACCATGGCAAGGAACTCTGGCAGTGAAATTGTGTTACTTATACATTATGCAAAAAAATGACATTATGGGTATAGTGGATGTGGCAGAACATTAATCATTAGTGAAACAGATCAGAAGTATACATCACTATCCAGGAAAGGAAGCTATAAAATGTTATGGGTATTTTATATAAATACTGTAATAACTAAAAAATAAAGGATACAAAACCTGAGTTAATCATTGGAGAAGGGAAAGAAACCCTGGCAGGGTTTCTCTAGAGGTTTGTCAGGGACCTAAGGACGAGGTTATCAATACCCATCCTTACTGGAGACTTTAATTTCCTAGAAAGTGCCCGGGCCTTATCAGTGGGAGCCTTTGCTGTCCTTCAGGCCCCTTGGATGTGTGAAGTGATGAATGCCTTCATTAAGCACTCGCTGAACCAACAAGCAATCAACCTTCTCTCTAATTAGTTGGAGGTGTCACAGAAGACCCAGCCATGGAAAGCAACCTTGATTAGATCAAACAAGATACTTCGCCATAATTCAACAGGACACAGAAAAGCAGACAGTGATGAAGATTCTTAATTACAAATGGGAAATCTTTATTTTAGAAATTAAATAGTCAAGTGAAAGGGGCTGAAGGCAGCTGGGAGCAAACGTCTGTCACAGTGTAGGAGCCGGCACAGGAACCTGTATTTGGAACTGGGAAAAGAGAGTTTATATGGGGTTCAGGGCTGGGCTGGAGGATGGCCACATACAAACACGGGGTCCTGGGGGTGACCAAATGCCTACAAATAGGGGAAAGATGAATCAGAAGAGAATGGCAGCACTTGGAGAGAACATTTGAGGGAAGAGCTATACACCAAGCTGAGTTAGATACTAAGACCAAAAGCAAAGCTTTTCAGCCACGTAATTTAAAAAACACCAGGAGAAATGAAGTGGGAATAGAAGTAAGTTTTAGGGAGAGCTCTGTGCAGGGGCTGTAGCGAAACGCCCCAGAAGGCCATGAAACAGATGTAAGAGAGGAAGAGCCTGCAGCAAAATGCCAAGAGTTTAACAGACAAAGCTGAAGAAGGCAGGATAATCTTCATTTGAGACGAGGGCAGGTAGCAACGCTTGTTAATGCACCTGTCAACTCAGGAAGTGACACACAGAAAACACCTCTGTTCAAAAGCAGGGCAGAGAGGAGGGCAAGCAAAGGGCAGTGAGCTAAGTAGCCACTTAGAGTCCAGTTCTATAGGTTTATCGATCCATAGGGTACCAGGCTACAGAACAAATTTGGAAGGAGAAGTAGTAGAATACATCAAAATAAACAGGATAAAGTGCAGTGAAGGCTGACAAAGGGGGACTGTGCCAAAGCCATCTGACATCTTTGTCAACATCTGACTCCCTAGACAACAGAGGTAGCAGAGACCTCAGATGAACTTCAGTAACACTGTAGTATCATGCAGAAAGCCACAGTTAGGAAGGAACTGCAAAACACGTAAGGAATTAGGAGGAGAGACAGCTGGTTATGTTAGAAGAGGTGGAGGGAAACTACTGCAGCTCATCAAGGTTGAACCCAGAGAGCAATCGTAATGCTTTTCCTAACAGTCTCAGTATAAAACCCAAGAATTTGTTGATATGCACCAAATTGAAAGTCCCCAGTTGTGCTGAGGGGCAGAGAGGGTAGGTGGTGTGTGCCACACAACTCCTCTCCCTGTGATGCCGCGCAGCGGCAGGGACATAGTTATGCATCTCCAGAGAGGATGCTGACCTGCATATATCTGACAATCACTTTCCCCGCACACAAGAAACAGCTCTAAAAACAAGCACAGAGATGACTCACAAAGAGGCTTTCTCTGTAACTGGGATGGACCAGGTTGGCCTTTCTCACATGATCAGCTTTGCTTGCAGCACAGCAGCCCCAGGCAGCCTGGGAGCCAAGTGCTGTCCTCCTGCATTACATAATGCAGGATGTCACCGCTGCAGCCATTTCTCAAAGGCTCACTCACTACAGTATGACGTACCAAGTAACACACAGCAAAACACAATTTCCAGTGGGGGGTGGAAAACACATGCTGTGTGTATTCTCAAGGTACGGTTAATGAAATATAGCTCTCAGCATCTTTGAGGCTGCTGGCAGCTGCTGCATTATGAATACTGTTGCAGCTGCAAAAAAAAAAGTACAGCTTTTTCTAAGGGTTTAGGGTTTTTTTTTTTTTCCTTAAACCACTTGCACAGAAACACTTTCTAGATCTGCTTCTCACTGCTAAGCTGAAAACGTGAGAGCTAAGTAACGAGATGCAATCTCCTGCCATAAACTCCTCTGCACAGAACAGATCAGTGAACTCTGCCGTGCCCAGACTGGGGTGCAAGGTAGGCACTGTGCCCATGGTGCCAGGCTCCCACAGAGATATCAGCCCTGTGGGAAAGGCTCACCCGCTGAGCCAGCAACCTCTGAGGCAGAAGGCTCTTACAGTCTCTGTAACATCACGGGCACGACCAGCACTGCAGGCCCTCGAGCCACCCAGGGGGCCGTTTTACCATGTGACACCAGGGTCACCACCACACCAGCACATGCAGGGTCCAACTCCCCCCAGTATCCCCGGTACCTGCCGGGTCCTGCCAGGAGGCCATGAGGGGTGGGCCGTGGGGGCTGCTGACCTGGGAATCATTGGGGTGCAGAGGGATGTGGGGGGAGCCCGGGCGGTGGCAGCCCAGTGGCCTCACCCGTCTTGAACTCCTCAAGCAGCGTATCAAGCCGTGTGTCGTTGAAGACGCAGTGGAGTGGGCGGCGGTAGAAGCGAGTGACAGTCTGCAAAGGGGTGCAGTCATCGGGGTCGACGAAGGCCAGGTCCTTGACGAAGAGCAGGTCGACAATGTTTTCGCGCCGGTCGCCCTCATAGACAGGGATGCGGGTGTAGCCAGAGCGGAGGATCTCGGAGACGGTGGCGAAGTCCAGCACGGCATCGGCACGGAGCATGAAGCAGTCAGCCAGCGGCGTCAGCACGTCCTCCACAACCTTGGTGCGCAGCTCCAGCGCGCCCTGCACCATGGCCAACTCTTCCCGCACCAGGTCGCCGTGGGGGCCGGCAGCGCGCAGCGTCTCCAGGAGCCGCTCCCGCGTGGAGAAGACGCTGAGCTCCTGCCGCCAGCGCCCAGTCCAGCAGCCGACTGAGCGGGTAGCAGAGGGGGAAGGCGGCTAGCATCAGCAGCCGGGTGAGGCACAAGGTGCGGGAGGCGATGGCCAGCCCGTGCCGCGAGCAGACGGAGTAGGGCAGCACCTCGCCGCCCAGGAAGACGGCGGCGGCGCACAGCACCACCGGCAGCCAGGGCGCTCCCCGCGGCCCGCCGGCCGCTACCGCCCCGCCGCCGCCGGGCAGCGAGGCGCAGAGCCAGCCGGCCAGCGCCGCGTTGGCCCCCGCCTGCCCCAGCAGCAGCGTGCACAGCAGGTAGGTGCCGCCGCCGCCGCGCACCGCCTGCACCCGCCGCGCCTGCTCCCGCTCGGCGGCCGAGCCACTGTTGCGCAGGACGCGGAGCTCCAGCGGGTCCAGCGAGAGCAGCGAGAGGCGCAGCCCGCTGAACAGCGCCGACAGCCCCAGCAGCAGCAGGGCGCCCAGCGCCCGCAGCCAGCCCGCCTCGGGCAGCGGCAGCAGCCAGGCGCCCAGCGCCGGGGCGGCCGGCCGGACCCGCAGCAGGAAGCCGCCCGCCGCCCCGTGGTGCGCCCAGGCCCGCCCGTCCCAGGCGCACAGCGGAAAAGAGCCGCCCGCCCGGCGCCGCCGCCGCCTCGCCCTTGCGCGGCTCCCGCACCCGCACCTCGGCCAGCGCCGAGCCCGCCGCCCCGCCCGAGCGCAGCGGCCCCACCACCTCCACGTCCGAGGCCCAGGCGCTGCGCTCCCGGCACCGCTCCGCCGGGCCCGCGCCGCCTTGCCCCCCGCCGCCGCCGGAGCCGCCTCCTCGATGAAGACCAGCCGCGGCTCCCGCTCCCCCGCCGGCCCGCGGCTGCCGTTGCCCTCGGGCGGCGGCTGGAAGTAGAGGCGCAGGAGGAAGCGGCTGCCCTCCGCCGCCTGCACCGCGCCGCCCTCCAGGGACACCCGGCCCGGCGCCGTGTCCTCGGGCCGCAGCCCCAGCAGCCAGGCGGCCCCGGCCGGCGGCCGCGGCGACAGCGAGAAGAAGAGCAGCAGCACGGCGCCTCGGCTCCGGCCCCAGCCGCCGCTGCCGCCGCGCACCGGGCCCGCCGCCGCCATTGCCGCCGCGCCGGCACCGCAGCGCCCGCCCGCCGCACCGGGACTGCAGCGGGGAGCCGGCACGGCACGGCACGGCGCGGCGCGGCGGCACACGTGGGCCGGGGGGCGGGCAGCCGCCGCGCCACGTGCGGCCAGGAGCCGGCCCGCGGAGCCCCGGCGGGAGGGGCCGGCGGAGCGGGGCTTACGCGGCGGGCGGAGGCGTTCGCCCTCCCGCCCCGCACGGCCCACGCAGGAGCATCCCCACGGCGGGCGGCACCGCGCGTTCTCCTCATATCTGGCGCGACGCTGGCGGGGCTGCCCGGGAGCCCAACCCCGTGGATGCGGGGCCGCCGCCGCCAGCCCCGGCAGCTGGAGAGGGCTGCGGGCCCAGAGCAGCGAGCCCTGCCCCAGCCACCCGCGCTCGCTCCCGGTTTCATCCCGGGTGCGCTGCGCGGGCCGGCCGTGCGCTGCTGCGGGGGGCTGCGCAGGGGGGCTGCACCTCCCGTGCGCTGTGCGGTCGAGGTGCTGAAAGGCTTTTGCCAGCGGTCTCTAGAGCTGGGATTTGCAGGCAGCCTCGCTCTGTTATCTGCTGAGGCTCAACTCTTTAGCTTTTCAGTTCAAATTCAGCTATTTTCTTCCGTGGGATCTTGTTGTTTTGTTTTGTTTTGTTTTTTAAATGAGGGATGGATAGTCGTTAGTTTTGCGGTCTTGCTAGGAAACAAATGCACCACGCTGTAACTAACGTTTATTCTTGTGTCTAGACCTGATGGAGAATATGATACACCACCGGGGTTTGTCAGCTTCAGAAGTATGTGCCGAAGAAGGCGCTTAGGGATGGTTGAAACTTTTGGGTTTTCCCTGGACCAACAGCCAGGAGGACAGCTTTAAAACGAGGCTGGGGAACTGGGAAAGAATAAGTTGCTTACAGCTGTAACAGGCTCGCTGATGGGAAAGCAGGAAGCTAATCAGAAAATGTCGTGGAGGAAAAGGAAGTTCCTCCAAAATTCTGATTATTCACTCATCATTGTGCCCACGAAAATGGGCCACTTTCTGTGTCAGTGTGTCAGCAGGCAGATAGGCATGAAAAGCTACCAGGGAGACCTGCACTCCTCGGTCTGTTAGCAGAGACTCTTCTCCCTCTCTGGGAGAGGCAGCTCATTTTTTTCCAAGGTTGATTAATTTCCTGGGATTTCACTAGGGGCCATGTGCTGTTTCATAGGGGAAATACTGCCTGGTGCTCTACCTGGGCATGATTTACAGAAGAGTCAACTGGTAACCTCCTTTTCCAGACCTTACGCCAACCTGAGGAACAGATCTCACAAACTGTCCTAAACATTACCCAGAGTGACCAGGGACAAGCTCAGTCGGCTCCTGCCTTTCTGTCTGCAGGTGGTGGGGACAAGCACATGGCTGCTCCTTCCTTATTAGGGCCCTGTGGGAAATACTTTCTGAGACTATCCCAAATTTTTGAAACTGCAGGCTGTCATCAGTCCTGAATTGCTCATGGATTTCTTGACGCTGAGAATCTAAACTCACAGATTAGATTCCTGAAAGATTTTCTGGTGATACATTTCTCAGAACTGAAGTCTGTGAATTACAGGCTTGCTTTATTAGCTAAGTATGTACTTGAAAAGTATTCTTGTCCGTAGGACCCGTGTCATCATAAATACTCGGGCAGCAGTTTGGGAAACACTGATCTGGGGTAGTATGATTAAAAAAAACCACATGGCACTGCAGGAGGATGAACCACAAGGTGGCAATCGCTCTCCGTACTTTTATTGGCAAAACAAACCTCTGGAAAAAAAAAAAAATCTCGACCAGTAACTATAAAGCTGTAGAGACAGTTTGTCACATCTTCTATCTTCCGGAGTTGTGGCAACATTCATTTCGATGCTGGGTTTTCTCTTCTGAATGCTTTTCCCTTTAGGATAAAACTCTCAGGGTTGAAGAGGTGGCACTGGAGGCTGCTGTTTGCTAGTTTTCCCATTCTTTGCCCCAAAATGGGCACCAGATGTTGCTTGTTAGGTTGCTAACTGCCAGTGCTGCTTGCGTGCATGCTGGCAGAGCTACTGTGTGCTTGGAGAGAAAGTTTCCTCCTTCGCTGGAGCCGCTCTCTGTAACAGCTGGTTCGGAGTATTGTTAACCTCATGTTATATTGATGTACAATATGACAGTTACATCAGGATCCTGCTTCGTGCAATGAGATGCCTCAACAGGAGCCAAATAACCTGGATTTTAGGACTAGGCAGTGACCTGTAGGTTGAGTGTGGTGTATAGTCTCAAGGAGACTGCAAAGCCTTAGTGACAATAGCTCCGCTCCCAAAAAGATGTGGCCAGTGGGTATAAAGACACAGAAGAGTAATAACGCTGAGTTTGGGGTGGAGCTGCCCTGGTCCTGCAGTATCAAACGCCATCTGTTGCGATGAGCTCCATCTTGACCAGGACATAGTTGTGTTCTTGCCAGAAGTTAGCTTACACGTGCTGCATGTAAAAGTAAACTGGTGCGAAAGCTGTGGTCTGATGTGCTTTCAGTAGGATTTGCCCTGTGTAAGTGACGACGTGCTAGCCAGCCTCTCGCTGAGAGGATGCACTCCAGAAGTTGCAGGTGTGTGGCTGGAGCATGTTCAGTGATTCAAGATAGGAAATATCTTCCAAAGCTCCAAATAAGACAAAACAAACTGAGCTGTAGCACATGCTCAATTGATTGAGTCTTTGGCAAAGTATGACATGAATTTTCAAGGCTCTCACTGAGGCCTGTCCTGGCTGTATCCTGCTTGGTGAGTCCTTCAGCAAGCACAGCACAGCTGGCCTTGGCTTCTTCTTATACTTTACACCTTGTCTCCTTTTTTTACCTGCTCTCCCCTTACGACATTGCTCTCCAGTTAGGAATAATAACCTGCTTCCCGTTCACCAGGACTGCTCAGGTTCTGCTTTTCACCGTGTCTGCTGCCACTGAGCTCCCTCCATAGCTTCTGTGTCGCAGCTTGCCATGTCCACTTCCCCCACCAGTGGTGACATCTCTGATCATGGCTGTCCTCTTCCAGCTCTGACTGTGCAGGTCCAGGCAGGACCTGGAGCAGGAGGGAAGCGTGGACACAGAGAGTTTTGTTAAGTCCCTTCACATCACCTTGACTTCAAGGTCTGAAATCAGAGTCCCAGAGGCTGCAGGTTGTAGTTCGTTTCCTTCACAGTTGATGGGAGCACAGGGTGTCTGCGGTCTGCTGGTCCTCT
This sequence comes from Tauraco erythrolophus, assembly GCF_009769465.1. Lineage (NCBI taxonomy): Eukaryota > Metazoa > Chordata > Aves > Musophagiformes > Musophagidae > Tauraco > Tauraco erythrolophus. The sequence continues at coordinate 16,528,392 of NC_141473.1, read as the reverse complement.
AGAAAAGGGCCAGGAACTGCAGGGAGACTGCTAATGGGGATAGAAATGTTAACAATCCAAATCCTGATGGGAAACGGGAAAATCTGGGTATTTTTTTTTCCCCTCAGAAAGTGGGAAGAAACCTAGCTAGCACAAAGCTGGCTTCTCCTGGAACATGTGTGCAACATGATTGTCACTAATACTCTGTAGCCAGCTGAGAGAAGATACTTTCCCCAAGTAAGTGAAATAAGCACTGAGATGTGGGATATATGATAACTTCTGAGGCAGAAGGAATAAGACCCCAGGCAAGGGAGCTCCAAACAGTGCACTCTGTCTTTTTTTTTTTTTTTTTTTTTTTTTCCGTCTGTGGTGTTCAATTAACCCCTTTTCTCTGTCCTGGCTGTGGTTGCTGCAGGTTTGCAAAGCTTTACCCAGCCTTCTGGATGATGACGTGTTAAGTGCTTGGTTTGTGATAACCAATTTTCTCCTGAAATGATACCAAAAGTCTGCTGGTTTGATTTAAACTGTTTTCCAAGCATTTTGGTTAATAACAAAAGACAGTCCACTCTAAGAGAATCTAACTTGAGGAAGCCATGAAATTTAATTCATTTCTGCAACTTAAATATATAATCAGTGACATATGGTAATAGTAAATACAAGGGGAAATGTCATTGTTTAAGTCAAATTTCTGCATTCAGTCAAAACCCAATAGTTGTAACATCAAACTGTAGTTTCCATTGTACAGGAAATAAAGCATCGTTTTTTCAAAGAAAATAGACATGCAATTGCATGCCTATTATGTTGCTTATATAACTTTATTTTTAGCTTTCTCCATGTTGCTGTTATTAGAGGGCTAACAGAAGGGAAACTGTGGAGGGAGAAGAAACATGGCAACACCCAGACTGTGGTAGAAAGGACAAAGGAGATGTCTGCGCTATGAGTACATGCTCTTTCCTTGCAGTTGTTTCTGGGCGATACGCTACTGTGCCTGGGCTAGGGACCCTGCGCCTTCCCCCTCACCTCTTCTCCTGCCCCATTACTCCTAAGACAGGGGAAGGAACTATTTGCTTGTTCATTATCAATAGGAGAGTCGGGGTTTATATTAGTGTGCAGCTGCAGGCAGATGGTGTCTTTGCCTGATTAGAGAATCACAAAGAGATTCTCCAGATTCTGTACTTTCGACCTTACAAGTCATGCTTGCAGACCTTCATTGCTCCACCACTGCCTTAAAGAGCAGCTGATGAGGAACTTAACTGTTGTTACTGGAATTTGTGCAGAAAAAGGTTTGCTTTTTCTGGATTTATTTGAGAGCTTCTGCTGGGCAATGGAAGCAGAGTATTGGTTTAAGATCTACCCAGCATCAGCCCATCTCCTGCTCCCTCCATTAGTCCAGCTCAGTGAGGTACTGCTGGCCTTTCCCCCTCATTTGGTGGTGCTCACTTCTGATCCTCCTCATCTTCTGGTTCATCCTGAGCATCCACTGCTTCTGCATTGCTGGCATTTCACTTCATTTCCCCTTCATCTACTTGTCTGGTTCTCAGGCATGACCCATAGTTTTCAGTGGTTCCTCCTCTTGCTCTCTAGACATGAATTTCATAGTTTGCTTTTAATTTCTCTATGCAAACCAACAGTTTGCAGCTTTGACACAGCTGATTTCTCCTGTCTCTGTCTATAGCACGGCCATGCTCAGTTGTCCTGATAGAGCTGCTGACAGAAGTGCCATAATCAAATAGATACAGGGGACAGAAGTTTACAATTTTATCATTACCTGACAAATTCTAGTTTTTTTCTGCCTCTGTCACTCCAGCAGCATCTCTGACTTGAGAGCATTTTGGCTGCTGTTTCTTCCCCTGAGCTCCATCTCCTCGTTGGTCTCTGCGCACAGCCTCTTCCTCTTTTTCATAATTGACTCATTTGCTCCTCCAGCCTTGCACTTCATCCATCTTCCTATTTCCCCTCTCTGATCTACTCCTCATGTCAGCTTCCTTCATTTTTGCTGCTGGAATGTGAAGCATCCCTCCAGAAAAATAGAAGGTCTCTGTGAACTTTTACCATCCCCCCTGTATTCCCTCTTCCTTCACTTCTATCATCTCCTCGCAGATGGTGGGACAAATCCTTGCTCACGTTCATTCTCAGGCTTGTAAAATTGGCGTGTTATGTGATGATGTGAAATGAAGATATCTCAGCTCCTCAAGGCTGGGCTCGGTTTGAGGAAAATGTTTCTGAGGCTATTGTGGTCTTTGGAGTGCTACAGACCTTCAGGTCTCACTGTTGTGTTTGTCCTCTATATCTCTCTGACTATGACAAATTGCTGCCACATTTGCTTCTACTCAAGATACGAAAGAGAAAAGCTAAATCAGACCCAGCCATTGATGAGTATAGAGAAGTTCATGGATCTGAAGAGTGTTCCCTGTCAAAGGGCATTGTTATACACAAAGGTATTCTCAGTCATTAGTTGGGGGGTTTTCTGCTTGCTGAAGAGGCACTGGGCGAAGGCGATTTCTCTCTGCTGAGGCAGCACCTGGTTTGAGCAGCCTCCAGAGCCATTCTCACAGCTTTATGGAAATTGTGTATCTCAGTTTTTCAAGAACCTCAAAACACCTGTTGGGAGATGGATATTTTGGGAGCTCACTAGTTCTCTCCATAGACAGATCTGCAGGAGTAGGGTACCCTGGACTTGTCAGCATATTTCTGAGACCACACATCAAATCAGGCAGATTAAGGAAAAGAATAAATTCAGTTTATTCTAGAAAGTACCTGGTAGCTAACTGCTCACAGAGCTGGGAATTAAGTTACAAAAAGAAAAAAAAAAAAAAATCATTGATCAGCAGCTGCCTAAAACTCAAGTTCATCCTCCCCCTGTTTCTCATGTGTCTTTCCATGGTGTGCCAGCTAGGAAGAGCCTACACTCGCAGCCTTTGTGGGATTGGTGCTGCCTTTTGTCCCTGTCCCTTATTTTTATATATTTCTTAATTAGGCAGCTAGTGAGTACAGATTGACTCTCAAAGGAAAGCCTGGCACCACCGTCCTTTATTTTCCTATGACTAGATTTGGAGATACCGTTTGTGTTTCTTTCATGCTGGCAAAAATGCAAAGACAGCATTGCCAAGTGTGCTTTTCCTGACCAGGCAGTTGGTTTTGACCGGTGCTTTGCTTTTTGCACATATGGAGAGAGGAAGCACTCTCAGTAGGCTTGCTTTCCTCCCGCTGTCGCTGAGCTCCCTAGCCAGCCAGTCCTTCTAGCCCAGACAGATGTATTTGCTCATTACAGAACTTCCCAGGTCACCTACATTGAAGAGCAGTGCATGGATACTGTATTAAATCAAGCAATTGTCCTCTGCCTGCTTGTTCAGATTAGACGTGATACATAAACGTGCTAGAAAATGGTTTCTGCAGTGGAGTTCAGTCTGTGCAACACCCACCTTGAGGCACTGGCGGTTTTAGGAGGTTACATTGCAGACATTAAGGCTCTTGTGGTGAAAATGATGGACACTGCAGTGCAGAAAGAACAAAAACCTCAATAAAAGAATCTGCTGTGCAATTGCAGGCTCTGATGACCACAGCTTTACCACATTCAATGGTCTTGCTCTTCTTCTCAGAAATTCTCATGTCATGGTACAGGGCAGAAATTTAAGAGTCTGAAAAAAAAGTGTATTTTGGTAAAGTATCTATGGATAGTGCTCTTAATTTTCACTTGCTGAATTTTCTCCTTGCTGGCTTCTTTTAGAGCATCCATAACTCAGGTTTACTTGACAGCACTAGAGAAACAGACATGGTTGATATCTTGGGAATCAAAGACATGATGATTTTTTTTTTTAAAAAAAGGCTGTCTAGCCTGTTTTATCCTTCCCAGCCTAATGGAGGTTTGTTTGGTACAGCACATCCTCTGATGATAATAACTTTCATCATTTATGAGCAGAAGTTTATTTTCTAGCGAACTAAAAATGTTCCTCCTAAGAAGGTTCTCCCCATTTTCTTTTGGGCCGATTTATACAGCCTGAGATCTCAGTTTAAATTTCTCTTGTGCTTTTTCTTCTCTTTTTTTTTTATCAGCTCCGCCATCAAAAGAGGTTTCCTCTGCTGAAACCCTTCAACGACTGCTCAGATCATTTATAACAAGCACTTTCACAGGCAGTAGCTCTACAAGAGTGAGGAAAAATCGAAGTTACTACCTATAATAACGAAGTTAAACGCAGATTTAAGTGTTTGTGGGCTGTGACTGACTGAAAGAGTGCCAGACATTTTGCGAATATACACAAAAAGACAGGCCCCTGCTCTAATCGGCTTATAAATTAAAAGAAAAGTACATTGGCAAGAACAGAAGAGATGATATGACATGCTTTAAATAGTTTATAGGGAGCTGGAGGATTGTTGTTTATTTGGTGATGTTGGGAAAATATTTAATGTGCTTTGGTTAAACTCTTTATAGAAATGCTTCTCCTCCCCCAGTTCTCTTTCCCAATGACTGTTTTGGAGATTAAAACCAGCAAGTTTAGAGTAGATGGAAAATGGAGAAACGTATTTCCAAATCTACAAAACCGCGAGTAAATCTTTATAGATACTTTTTATGTGAGCCAGGCTTTCTAAAGTAATTACCGTAATATAAGAAAGGACCAGCGCTTCACCGCCCCTGCGGACCGCGAGCCAGGGTCGCAGCTGCTGTAAACTGAGATACCTCCTATCTGGTATGCGTTGCTGTGAAGGAGGTGCACCGTGCCCCCCCCTTGCCCCCCTTGCAGGTTCCCGGGTCGCCCCCGAGCTGCGCCGGGCGGCAGCGGCGGCTCCCGGGGCTCCTCAGGCGGCGGCTGCCCGGGCCCGGCGCTCCCCGCACCGGGAAGCTGCTGCCCCAGCGCTCGCATGTATCCAAAGCTTTTTAGCCTTTAAAGGGCTTCTATAGCAAACCTACAATTTATTAAAAAAATAAAACAAACCAAAATAAACAAACAAACCCGGTTTATTTTTAGATTCAACTTGCCATTGCTGCAGCCAGGGGCAAAGTGGGGTGCAATTGCTTTTTTGAGGCAGGCTCCAGGTGTGGTTCTGGAAAGCTGAGAAAGGTAAGTGAAATATTTCCTTTCGTGCCGTCTTCCCAGAATCTGGAAGCTGACTCGGGCAGCTGGGAGACTTTTTGCTCTTTTCCCTGCTGCTGTATGTTGTTGGTGATATCTCCGCAGATAAGTGACTTCGCTGCATCCGGAGTTTGCATTCAAAGCAGAGATTAATTGTGAGGAACGTTTCAGAATAAACACACTTCTCCTCCAAAGTCGTTTGTTTGTAAGGGAAAAAAATATATAAAGGAAGTTAAACAGGATAATTGGTTTCTTTCGTGTCTTTTACTACATAACGCACTAGAGTTTCGTTTTAAAATAAAACCATCCTTAGCAGAAGGCACAGTACAAAAGTTTGGCCTGCAACCACAACACTGATTTGAGCAACAAATGCCCCTGAAGTCTTGCTGACATCTTCTGATAACACGGGGGGGGGGGGGGGGGGGCGGAGGAGGGGGAGGAAGAGGGAATAAATTATAAACAACGAGATATTTCAGAAAGTGGTGTCCCCTTTTTCGGAGGTGACTCAAAACCGAACAGCTTCTGAAGCGCAGGCTCCACGTCCTGGATCAGTTTTAAGCGCTATTGCACACTGCGGCTGAAGTGTTTGCAGCCTAACACAAATTTCCAGGCTTAAATTGCCTTCTTCCTGTCCCGGGATGCCAGGGCTTTGCACAGCTGAAATTGCACAGCCCTTTCCTCAGGATCCTCTTACTTCTTCCAGCGCTCAAAGCCCCGCCGCTCCGGGCACCCCCTTTGCTGCTTTTTGTCAGCCCATGCTGCTCTCGGCAGCCTCTTCCGAGGCGCATTTTGAGCCCCGCTCCCCTCTCCGCCTTAGCGGGATGATTTCACGACAAATCCTGGTTTGTGCATTCCCTACTCGCCCCTGGCAGAGCCAGAGGTATGTTTCACATCCCTCCACGCAACTATTCATCGCACAGTGACTCCGTGCCCCCGCAACCTGGGTAACCCGAGGCTGGCAGCGGGGCAGGGCCGGTTGCTCTCCCGGGGCGATGGACTCGGAGCGTTTTGTGGGGCAGAGAGACGAGGGGAGAGGAGATTTCCACAGGAGACGGCGCTGCCTGCAGACTTCGCCGGGTCCCAGGCCCGAGTGCCTCCACTTTGCGCAGGGCTCCGCCGGACGCACCGAGCTCCGGGGCTTGCCGTCGTGGGAGACACCGGGTCCGCTCCCTCTGCCTCCTGGGCCCTGGCTGGGGCGGACGAGGAGCGCAGTGGCTCCGCTCGGGCACCGGGAGGAGCGGGAGGGTGTTCCCACCGCGGGGAGCCGTGCCGGGACAGCGGGCTGCCCGTGCACTGGTAGCGCCCCTGGCCTGGGCTGCCCGGAGCGGCCGCGCTCCAGAGCTCGCCGCTCGTACCCGACCCCGGCCGGGCTCCCCGAGGTCGGTGTCTAGTTCCTGCCGCCCGTCTGGCTCTTCCGTGCGGCTCCTTGCGGCCCGGCTCCGGGCGGCATCTGTGCCTCTATCCCGGAGCCCAACTGCTCCTCGCAGCCCCGGCACCTCCTGGCCCCGGCGCGGGGTTGTCCGCAGGTGGGTGCCGGCTCCCCCGCTGTGCCGGGCCCCTCACCAGCAGATGGTGCTGCGGGCGCCCCATCCCCGGGGCTGCGGGGCCCCGATGGACCGCACCGGGCCCGGCTCAGCCCAGCCGCTGTCAGCCCTCCGTCGCCGGGATGGGCAGCGTCACCGAGACCCTGCGTGCCGCCTGGCCTGGGCGAAGCAGGGACCGGGACGAGTCACGACGGCTGCAGGGTGCCCAGGTAGGACCCGTTACCTGTCCCGGAGCTCGCCGGCTGGTGGTATGCGGGAGCCTGGGACTTGCCTGGGAACCGCTTGCCGTCGGGAGAGGATGCTCAGTTCGGATGGACGGTCCCTGAGGTGGGCCATCGCTCCCGGGATGCTCGGCAGCCCCCATCGATTCCGGGCCGGGTACCACCAGCCTGCGCCCAGCGCCGAGAACGGCGGCCGCTTGCACCTCTGCAGGGCGCCGAGCCCGGGCCGTCCTGCTCCGGGCAGGCAGCGGTCGCAGGCTGGCCGCAGCGCGGCGGATACCGTCGGTCCCATCGAACCGTGCTGTCCTTTGCATTCCTGATGCGGACGTTTCCACACCGGACACTTCTGCTGCCACCCCTCTCCTTTCCCCGCCGCGGATCGGACACCGCCGGGCCTCGAGGCCGGCGGGAGAGGGTGGCCGGCGGCCCGATTCCCCGTACCCTGGTCCACCGCGGTGCCCGACCGGCCTTCGTACACCGGCCAGGCCGAGCTGATGACTCTGGACGAGTCGAGGGTGCCGTACCGGGGCTCCGGGCTGCCGGCGGCCCCCGGCCCCGCTGCGCCCGTCGGGTTCCGCGGAGCCGTCAGCGCTCAGCCCCGGGGGCTTCGTCCAGCACCGCGGGTCCCGGCTCGGCTCGGGACGAGCTCTCCCCGCGGGTAGGGCTTTTTGAGGGGGTGATTAGCCCCCCTTTCCCCCCAGCCCGGGCTGCCCCCGCTGCCTTACCGCCTCGGCCGTCCCTGCAGCTGACGACGAACTAGGGCTGTGCTGGGCGACCGCCACGCTTCGGCCTCGGTCTCGAGCTCCCCGGTGCCTCGGTGTCCCAGATCCGGGCCGGTTTCGCGGAGCTTGGGAGTTCCCGCGGCGGAAAGCGGCCGCCGGTGGGCGGTGGAGCCGGCGCAAAGCGAAAGCTCGGTGCTGGCGGGACTACGGCGGGCCGGCGGGCCCCGAGCCGAGGGGGTTAAACCAGGAGCCTCCCCTTACCTTCAAAAAGTTAAAAATGTCTGGAGCCTGCATCTCTTAAAGGGGCGGTGCTGGCTGAAAGGAGTCTTGGCACCGGCTGCGAGAAAGGCTGGTCAGGGGCGTGAGTTCCCCTCCACCAGCACCAAAACATTGCAAAAAAAGGCAGAGCGCCCCACACTTTAGATAAGGACAATTAGCCACCAGCGAGCCCCTCCAGACAGCGAGTTAATTAGGGGTTTCCTGCTCTCCGGTATGCCCTGTTCCAGCTCCTGCCCCTCCGGGCTCTTAGCACTGATGGCACCTGGGCTGGCTCTTATGGCCACCTTCTCGCTGCCCTCTCAGGCCGGGGACAGGAGAGCGCTGCCGGTGGAGAGATCTCCAGGTGTGAAGGGAAGAACTCTCATTCTCCTTGATGTCAACACCAAGAGCCCTGTCAGGATAATCAGTGAGAATTTCCTCTCCCTGCAGCTGGACCCCTCCATCATTCATGATGGCTGGCTCGATTTCTTAAGGTAAGGCAGGAGTCCCCCGGCGCCCTCCCCACGCCGCCCGCGGGGCGCCCCGGCGGCCCCGCCGCCCAGCCCCGCCGGGCTCCGCGCTGCTGGCGGCGCTTGTTGTGACGGAGGGAGCGAGGCCATGGTTTCCATTAAGATGCACATGTTTGCAATGGAGAAAGCATTTCGGAGACTTTATCAGTTATGACTGCAAAAATGTCGTGCTCCCCTCGCTCCAACAACCGCTCCTCTGCAAAAAGCATAACATGGGACCGAGGCAGCGCAAGGGAAAAAAAAGCCAAACCCAGCAGCAGGAGCGGGGCCGCCTGCTGAGCCGAGCCTTCCCCAGGTCCCGACGGGCGGAGAGCGGGGTGTCTGCCAGGTCTTCAGAGCCCTCCGCTCCCCGGACTTCCAGCCCTGCGCGGGGCGCAGAGCCGCGCTGCAGCTGCGCTGGGCTCCACCGGCGGTGCGGAGCGGCCGCGGCCTGGAGGCACTGGGATGGCCAGAAAGCCTTCTCCCTGCTGGGTAAGTCGGGGAGGGAGAGCGGGTCTCCTCCGCACGCCCGCTCCGAGGGTCCCTGCGGCTGGCGCCTCCGGAGAAGGAGCGGGGCGAGGAGGCGGGAAGGCGCGGGCGAAGCGGAGCCGGGTCGGCTCGGCTCCCGCTTTTCGTCCCTTCCCCGCTTTCCTTCCCCTCCCCGGCGGCTCGGCCCGCGGCGGGGCTGCGCGGGGCGCCGAGCGCTTCTGCCTCCGCGACGCCGCTGCACTTGTCCGGGGGGCGCCCGGGGAGGGGGAGACAGCCGGGTCCCGCTGGCCTCCGGGCCACCACCGGCGGGCGGGGCGGCTTCCCGCTCCCGGGCCGCGCCGCTCGGCCGGCGCAAAGCCCCGCAGCCGGGCGCCGCTGCGGTGGTACCCGCGTCGGGCGGGGCAGCAGGGCCGGGGAGGGCAGCGGCGGGTCTCCGAGCCCCGCGGCCGCCGGTCCTTGCCGGTACCGGGACAGGGAGGGCCCGGCCCGCGGCGCCCTCAGCCCGCTCTCTCCTCTCCCCAGCTCCCGGCGGCTGGTGACCCTGGCGCGGGGCCTGGCCCCCGCCTTCCTGCGCTTCGCGGGCAAGAGGACGGACTTTCTGCAGTTCCACAACGTGAAGAACCCGGCCAAGAGCCGTGGCGGGCCCGGCCCCGACTACTACCTCAAGAACTACGAGGACGGTGAGCTCCGGCGCCGGGGCGGGGGGCGGGCGCGGCAGCGGGGGGCTGCGGACACCAGGCGGTCCCGCTCCGCCTGCCCCGCGCTCGCTGCGCCCAGGCGGGGCCCCGCCGCTGCCCGGGCAGTGCTGCCGCCGGCCAGCGGGTAGAGGAGCCTTCCCCGTACCTTCTCCTTCCCGAGCAGGGGAATCGGGGAGCCTGACGGAGCCCACCCGCCCGTCGCCGGTGGATCCGGCGGATGCCGGCCCCGGGGAACAAAAGGCCGGCACCGGGGAGCGGGGCTTTTCGTGTGTCCCCCGGCCCTCCCGCGTCCTTGGGCTCCCTTCGCTGCCAAGCCCCGAGCGGGCAGCGCCGGCCGCAGAGGGGCCTTTGCCCCGGCTGCTGGCGGGGACCGGGCACCGCAGCCGCGGGATGCCTGTGCACGCACCGCTCCGCGCTTCTCCCGCGGCTGTCGGGAAGCTCTGCCTTTCCCCAAGGACTCCGGCGTCGTTCCGCATTTCTCCGCCCGCCGCAGCCCCGGGGCTCCCCGCCGGGCTTGGTCGCGGCTGGGCCGCTCGGTCCACGACTGTCGGTGCGCGGCCGGGCCGCTCCCGCTCCGGACCGCTCTGCCATCGTAGGTCTTTCCGAAATGCACTGTCCGGCTCGCCGCTTTCCGCTGCTCCCCGCGGCTCTGCCCTCCTTCCCAGTGGTCCTCAGCTACACAAAAGGCTTTCACCTTCTGCAGCCCTTAATTCACACAAAGAAACTTCGTAGAAAGTCAGGGCCAAGTCTCCGTCCTAAGGCATTGATTTTAAGAAGCAGAATACCACGTCCGCATGCAAGAATTTATTGATTTTTCTCTCTTGTTTTTTTTTTTTTTTTAAATACTTTTCTTTTTTTCCTTCCTCGATGACTTACAAAAATTAGCTGAAGATATTTCCATAAGTGATTTTGAAGGCCAATTAATGCCAGACAGATCCCAGTGGGCAAGTCTGTGGAACAGAGGAAGTTTTGCAGAGATCTAGTCAGCAGCACAGTCCTGAATGGAAAAAGCAGATGCATTTGCCAGTTTTGTGATGGCTCTCGCTCCGCTTGTTCCCCCACCTAACATCTGATCTCACCGAGATGAATGTCCCTCTATTCCCACACGCAGGCAGGTGGGCAAGTTTGCGTGCTCTGTCTTTCGCTAGGTTTCCTAGCCGGCGCAATCCTGATGTTATTCCTTGTTTTTCTTCTCCTCGTAACAAATCTCGGGCGAAGGGTTTGTTGTAAGATCTGCCTACTGAGATGCACTTCAGGAGAAAATGCTGAGCAAACCTGCCACAGCCGCCTTGAACAGAAGACATTGAGCGTAGTGCATAAAATTGTAGATGGGATCATGCAAAACTTTTGTAGGAATAATTTTTTCTGCTTTTAGTATTTCAACAACTTGCAGGAGAGAACTTGGACTTATTAAATGTCTTCACAACAGCTTTCATGTTAAGGAAGGACTGAAAGCTTTTGTTTTTTTCAGTTTTCCTTGTGGCAATAAAGTTGAAACGTAGCAGCCCTTCAAAATGAAGCTTCTCATAGAAGTTGTAACCACAGGTCTTAACTTTTCATCACTTAAATATGGAACAGAACCATTGCAAATTTGGGCGAGGGAAGGAGGGGACACATGTGGTGTGTATCAAGCATCGGTGTAAATCAGAAAGGTGTGGTAAAAGGGATTTCCTGCCTGGAAGCAAAGCTTTCGTATTTGTTCTTAAGATCTCTGTGCAAACTCCAGGGCTAGAGCTGCTGGTAGCTCTCATCTTTTTGTGCTGAAGCTGCACTGAGCACTTCACTAGAGGGATCCAGTTCTCCAAAATGAAATCCTGATGCCACTGCAACTCTGCCCCACTGTACTGGATCCAAGCAGCCATCTTCTCCTTTCGGAGCACCGGTCTGGTTTTTCTTCTGTCATCTGTGGCTTGTCCAGGACTTACTTGGGATCAGGGCACGCACAAATGTGCGAGCAGATGCCTCACTACAAAAACCTTATATTCTGAACAGACAGCACAGAAAAAAGATGGCAATTGGTGCCTGAGCGTGGGGGAAGCCAGCAAGCATTCCTCTGGGTGCCCTTTCTCCTCCCCAAGTTCTATGGGGTGGTTTGAGTCGTTTCCATGGCTGTGGGCTTTTGTATGGCCAGCGTTTATCTTTTGAAATTTCTTGTCTAAGCCATTAGTGGCATGGGAGTGGGGAAGAAGCTGGGCAGCTCAATTAGGTAAAAAAGTCAGAAAATGATTAAAAGAGAAATCTGTGATTTTCTAAGCTTTGTGCATCACCTTAGTGATTTTCAGTGACGTGACAAGTGATAGCTCAGTTGTTTTCTGTTTTGAGTGTTTGTCTTTTTGCCCACTTGCCCTGTGGGTGCACACAGACTTTGGGCCTGTGACCCCAGTGCCTGGACTCTATTTGCAGCCCGCGTGGGTGTTCGTGTGCCTTGTGTTCCCATGTGCCCTGTGCATGAATGGGGAGGGAAGGGCACATCTTATGTTCCTTAATTTGCTCTCAACTGTGGTTACTAGTGAGTAACGATGCGGGTGGTGTTTGTGTCACAGGCAGCTGCACTCTTATGCATGCTCACAGGCCACCCCAATGTGACCATCTGGGGCATTTGGACAGGCAGCAGCAGCAACAGGATTGCTCTGCAGCATCCTTCCTGGATGCTCTGTGCTGTGGCCATGCTTGTTGGAGTTCGAATGCATCTCTGTGCAAGGATCTTTGCCCTGTAAATCCTTCTCTGCCACCCCATTGCCCTCCAGACCAGGTGTTCCTCACTGCTGCCTTTGATGGTCTTTTGTCTATCTGTAGTGCTCCACTTTACTGATGATCTGACCTCCTCAGAGATTTGTCTTACTCTTTCCCCTCCATTTAAAATGATATTTGTTTCTCTTTCAAACGGTTACAGCCATGCAGACCTCCACCTTCTGAAAATTGCTGTTACCTAGACCTGATTTTGGGTTCACCAGCCCATCTTTTTCCTCTCCTGTCCTCCACCAAGAGCATGGGTGCTCTCTGAGGGTTATAATAGTCGCTTTTAACTTGTATCTAAAATGTACTTCGTTATCCTGGAGTAAGGTGTTTCCTTTAGGCTTCAGGGTCATTATTGCACAAATTCTTCCTGGAAGCACAGACCTGGAAATATTGTGTAATACCAGGTGTGTACAGTGTCTTTCCTTTGTGACTCCAACAGCCTCACCCCAGTCCAGGCCAGTCATGTCTGGGCAGTAAAGGTAACAAAGTGGTGAGTGATCTGTGGTGGCAGCCTGGGATGCCCACGAAGAGGGTGCATGTGGCAACTTGTTTCAGCACTGCATGTAAAGCTGGCACAGAAATTTCATCACCTGGTGGTAGATTTGTTTGTACCTGGCAGACCAACTTGTAAAAGCGATTGCCTGTGGTGAATGGTTTAGGTGAGCCATAGGGTGTGCAGTCCCTGCTGATGATAGCTGGCTATGTGTATCCCCTGAACTTTGCTAAACATTAGAAGGTCGTCTAACTAATCTGTTGTATCAAGACCCCCATCTATAGTGTACACCAGGTGGCTGTCATCCCGTGCAGCCCATACTTTGCATGGTCAGTCCTGGAGTCCACCCTATTTGGATATGGCATTGGCTAGCCTGAGGTCTGTTAGAAAATCAGTTTAATATGTCAAGCTCCGTGGTACCAGGAGGTGGGGCTGTGCCAGAGACTTTTTGACGTTTGTTGATCAAGAGGTGTGACATTTTCAGCCTGAGAGACTTTTCTCTCCCTTAAATGGTGTTTCTCTGTATGTGCCGTGCTGAGTTCATTCTGTTTCACCAGCTGTGCTAAGAGCTGTACGTTGTTACCTGGAGATGTGTTTCTTTCTTGCCATAGGCACGTGTTTGATCACCATGCAGGTACTGAGATGTAAGGATCTCATGTTCAGTCTATGTAGTAGACTTACTTCTCCTTTTGCTGTCGGATTGTCTACCAAGCAGTCAATTTGGCCTGTCATTTCAGCTGCCTCACACGTTGCCAAGGACCAGTTGTCTCTGAGGAGTGGGACAATAGAAAAACATGCTTGAGTAGCTCCCTTTTGGAGCAAACACACAGGGGCTACCTGTTTGCTCAGGCTATAGTGGCTGGGAGTCTAACCACAAAGTCTCCTCTGAAGTTGAGTTTGCTAAAACCTGACTTGCATGGTGCTCTGCAGCTTGGTGTTGGAGAGTTAGGTGTGGTGTAGGGACCTGCTGTTGGTTCAGCAAGGGATGCTGCAGGTGCCTGAGGCTAGAGCCCATTTGGAAGCTCCATATTGGTGCTACAGCATGAGTTTGGTGAGCTAATGTGGAACCTCCTCGTCTGCAGGGTGGTTCTCAACTGCCTCTCACCTCAAAGCTACACAAATCAGCTTTGGACAACCTGTGGTGACATAAACATTGCTTAGAGTTTCCCTCTGTGCATATGTGCTATGAAGGAAAACTCCAGAGAAAAAGAGAAGTTACTTGTAACTGGAGTTCTTCAAGGTGTGTTGGCCCAAGCGCACAGCTTCTCCATCCTGTCCCTCAGGCTTTGTGCAGCCTATTGAGATTGTGTGACTGATAAGAGACCAAAGAACGTTTACTATACACAGCCAGCATGGCCCTGTGTGGGTCATGGGAGGCAGAGGGGAAGGGGGGCACATATGCACGCTGTAGGTAGTGCGTCAGAAAAGTTTCTGAGCTGAAGTGCATATGGACAACACATTTCAAAAATATTCTCTTAATTGCTGGTAAGTTACTTCCTTCTATTTTTTCTCCTTTTTTGGAGAGGATACTGGGCATCTGGAAAAATGGCCAGTTACCACAAAAACCTGGAGAAAGACATGTTCTTCTGCCTTCCATACTAGTCAGGAGATTTGGTCGTATAGTGTGGGAAACTTTGTGTTATGCTATGTAATACTGGCATAGATTTTCTGGGTGTCCTTTCAGTTTAGGATCCATTCTTTCAGACACCTTCAAGTACCTGGCACAACATCTGAACCTCGAGATTTGTGCAGCAGTGGTAACGTCATTTCACCCTTGCTCAGTCTGTATTGCACAGACGGCTTCTAGGATGCTGTGATTTTGGGCTATGTGCAAGGATCTTCGTTATCCAGTGGAAAGGAAGGTAATAAATGCTAAATGACCTGAAGATTCCTTTGTGTGTGTGTGTGTGTGGTTGCACAGGGTCTGGAGCCGACCTCAGCCAGGGCTGCTGCTCCCACTCATCTGTCCCTTCTGGCATGTTCCTGCCCTCTCCTATGCCTGGAGCTTGCATGGTGCCTCATTTCAGGGAACTCAGCCGGCCAAACACCAATGGTGAAGAGGTGATTGCACTTCAGCTAGTTCAGCCGCCTGAACTGATTAATGGTGTGTGACCACAGAGGCGTAGAGGACAGTGCTGGGAAAGGAAAGCCTGCAGTGAGAGGTGGGACTGCGACTGCAGCAGCCTCAGCCTCGGTCAGATTAAATCCTACAAAACTGCATCCTGAAGGTGGTGAAGCTCATCTTTTGGTCTTCTGCCACCAAAAGAGTTGGTCCTCATGCCTTCTTTTTGCTCTGTGCTGTGTCCTTCTGCTGCTTCCCTTGTGTTGTCTCTGGCGCATTTCTCATCCTCTGCTAAGCCAGCAGAAATCTAATTCAGGGGAAAAAAAGGCAACTGTTTTTCTGTCAATTTAGGGAGCAGGATCTTGATCATCACGGGGTGTGACAATACCAGAGCCAGAGCAAGGGAAGGTTATGGCCCTGTGGCTGGGACTGCCCCTTTGGCTCCACCAGCTCATAAAACTTTGCAGCAGGTGTTTCTGAATGAAGAACCATCCTGTTGTCCCAGTAAAAACGAATAAACAAGTTTTCCCTTATTCAAGGAATCACCTTCTGTTTCTGTGCACCCAGAGCCCCTTTTTGTCTGCCTAAGTGTCCCTCGACAGTTGAGGCATCTGTCCTTTCAGAGCTTGCAGAGGAAACAGTTGTTTTTTTCACCCTCTGAGCATTTAAAACACAGCTTCTTTGGGAGGGCTGCAGTATTTCAGACACTGCTAGCACTCGATCCCAAAGATGGATAGATCCTCTGATGTCCTTCAGTCTTCTGGGATTTGCCAGACCTGAGGCTGCTCCGTGCCTTGGTGTGAGCTCCGAGTCAGCCTCCTGCTCTCTAGTTCCCAGGGACCACAACTGCAGGGAAGGAGCTGCAACCTGCTCTGCCTGGCAGGGATTTCTGTGGAAGAAGCTTCAGTGCTTAGTTGTTTCCTCAGAAATTAAAAAAAGACACTAGAAATCACCTTACACAAGGCGAGGGAGACGTTGCCTATGCAGGAGATACTTCTAAAGATTGCCTGTTTATCTCCATTTATTTTTTTTTAAAAAATCAAACTGTTTTGCTAGAATCATGCAAGAAAATTGCTTTAATAACTGCAGGAAATGGCACAATCAAACAATTAGATCCTGATTTGTTATCTGTTTGCTGGTATATGGGTGAGACAGAAGATTTCAATGGTTATATGTTTGATTGTTTATAATAAGCATCTTAAATTCTTTAAAAAAATTACATATTTTTGTAGTTCCACATTTTTTTTCTATGCTACATCTTCTTATAAATCAAAAATGATTCATGCAGTTACATGCACAGGGGAAATGCGTGTGACACTTCGTGTACTACTATGCATTTTAAATTAACAGTTGCCATTCAAAGAAAATGTATTGAGACCAATCCATAATAAATTCAAAACATTTAGGTAAGTAAAAAGTGAATCTTGTGTTAGGAAATATTAGAAAAGAATGGGAGAAACTCATTGAGAGCATTCTTATGCTATAAGCAAACTAGATGATGACATACCAATCAATGTAAAGAATGTGTGTGTAGAATAGGGTGATGAAATGATCAAAGTCACAGCTTTCATACATAGTGATCATTTTTTTTTCGGCTTGGAAACAGTGACTGAGGATATGATAAATGCTGTGAACTCAGTGGCATGCAATACAGTTTGGGAATTATTATTTGTCTGTTTTCATGACACAAGAAATAGGGACCATCCAGCAGAATTATTGCATATGAAACAAACAAATATGTTTAGTGTTTTTCTCAATATAGTGGGAAATAACTTGTGGAACTCATTGTCAGGGAATTTTTCCCAGTTAAAAGAAAGGAATGATACTAATGTGTCAGAAATTTGCCTATTGAAGACAGATATGATGAGGATGCAGTTTCTGGCTTGAGAAATCTTCAGGCTTTCTGAATAGAAATTGTGTTCCCAATTTCACAGTCACTGGGTGTTTTACAATAATTTCAGCAGAGAAATCTGTTTTTTAAAGCATTTTGAAATGTCTTGGTTTAAAAAGTAAATATTTTACAAATTTGGCAACATGCAATTCTGAAGAGTTTTTCCTGGTGACCCATGAAACATCTATTGATCTTCTTCATTAACACTATTTTCTAATATTCCAATTTTTTAGTAATAATATTTAGTTTTGGTTAATATAAAAGAGTTTGAGGTTTTGTTTTTTTTTTTTTTCTTTTAAATTCACTTTCTAAGACTGGAAAACTGAAGCAAACAGTCTCATTAAGAGGATGGGCAAACTCAGCTTGTTCTGGTGCCATGGCAGTGGTGACCGTTGCTTTTGCTGGAGTGATGATGACTGTGGGCAGTGCTCGGTTTCGCACACATACAGAAAGCTGAATTATTTCTCTTCGCCCTTCTGTCACACAACCCTTTGACCGTAACCACAGCCCTCTGCCCTGTCCACATAAACCCGGGTCTGTGCCCCCCACCTCCCATTTTCCAACTGATCAGCTACAATAGCCTGTGTCTGCTCCATGACTCCTGGAAGGGAATCGCCTACAGGCAGGTTCGTGGCCTGAGCTATGGGACAGGCACTCGCACACAGGCCATGCTGATGCCATGTAAATTCCCATGTGCAGAAGCTCACTCTGTGGGTCAGGGAAACCTGGGAGCTGTCTCTGTGTGCTGTGTGCCATCCTGGAGATTTCGCAGCTTGGGACCTCTCTGGCCTGGTACTGGTGTGGTGGGAAAGGGTTAGTGCAACCTCTCGGTGCAGGTGGCTCGCAGAAAGGGACTGCTAGAGCTCAGCCCGCCCTGGGGTGGGAATCTTGTCCTGGAATGGGATTGCTGTGCTTGTGTTGCTCCCGAGGGGTGTTTTCTAACTTGTTCTTCAAAATTTCTGTTGGTAGATTTTATGACCTCGGTAGGTGGCAGGCATGTGGGCTCCAGAGATGCACCAATTCCAAGGCGGAACGGAGAAACGTGCAGGGACTCGGAAACACGAAAGCACCATCCCCCACCCAGGGTTGGCAGCCCGGCGAGGGCAGAGCTCCCGCAGGAGCTACCGGCGGGGGTGGGAGCCGAGGTCGGCCCCCAGGCGGGTGCCCCCCGCCGCCGCGCTTTCCACTCCGTGCGCCGGTGCCTCCCGGCAGCCGCAGCTCACCTGACCGCCACACGGGTGTGCTCCCGCCATACCGCACGGCGCCTGCCGGACCCGGCACCGCGGCTGCCGCCGCGGCGGGACCCGCGCCTCCGCCGGGCCGCCCCGGAGCGCCGCGCCGCGCCGCCGGGAGCCCGCCCGGCCGTGCCGCCGCGGCGGGAGGCTGAGCTGGCCAGGGTACTGGCCCGCCCCGGCCCCGGCCCCGGCCCCGGCCCCGGCCCGGCTCGGGGCAGAGCTCGTGGTCTCCCGTCTTTGGAAACCATTTGGCGTCCTCTGGGGCTCCCACATCTGGAGTTCTTCTTTCGCACTTCTGGCAGGAGCTGCTTGGTTTCGCGTTTTGCTGGGTGGCTTATTTCTGTATTTTTTTTTTTAAATCTACGTTCAGGAAGGCAGTGTCCTTCTCCCGGAGCTCCCGCTCGGGGGCTGCCCTGCCCAGCGCCTCCTCGAGTGCCCTTCTCCTTGCGCTTCTTGCGTCTTTCCCTTTCTATCTCTCCCTTTAAGATCTGAGGGTTGCGGGCTCTTTGCTGGCTGTTTCCCCTGAGTTGCTCTTGCTGAGATTTCCCCTGAGCCTCCAGCAGCTGTGATCTGCCACCCCTCTTCCCTCGGTGCTGCTGAGCGGTGTAGGCGTGCCCTCGCCTCCTCCCCTGCGGCGAGTACAGCCTGGTGGGGTCTGGATGACCAGGCACTGAGCTCTTTGAGGAGCTCCATATCTCAAACCATCTGCCCACTGTTTGAACTGGAGCTATAATTAGTATGGGGTCTACCTCCATTTTTAGGTCTTGGGCAGGTTTCTTGGGTCCTTCATCAATCTGAGAAGCCAGGACCTTGCATGCCTTGCCTCTGCTTCCTGAATGTCTGCAGTGGCAGCTTTCTGAGAACTCCATGAAGGTGTGCCCCCAATTCCTGTGCCCTGGACACCTTCGCCCAGACCTCAACATCTAAGCAAAGACCAGGGATTTATCTGAATGTGGCTTGACTTCCTTGAACTAATTCCTATCACAGCAGCTCCATCACCTAAGGTCAGGACTCCAAACAGTGCTTCTGCCCCTTGTTCCTGGATCTTGTCCCCTGGACCTGTCCTTTGTCCCCAGACCCTGCTGACAGTGCACACATGGCCATACCTTGCCCGAGTGTATGTTTGCTGTGATCTGTGGTCCCCGAAGATGGAGTTAAGAGGGGGGCACAGACCTGCTGCCACGTCCCCTTTTGCACTCTCCAAGGTGCTGTCCTGGCCACTGACCAGAGGGGCGGGGTCTCTGGTCCCAGGCCAATGGTTCCTCCATATGAGTCCACATTGGTCCTGGTTTGGGTTTTAGGAGCCCTCGATCCCTTCAAGGAAACAAACTTGTTTTGACCCAGCCTGGACTCAATTATAGCAGTTTGAAGAGAGTTGGAGACAGTGCATTGACCGTCTAGTTTCAAACCTCTCTGCCTCTCAGTCTTCTCCTTCAGGGCCTCCTTGATGTGTGTTGTTCCATTTTGCCTTGGAGGTGGGGGAGTGTACAACTGTTGCATTCAGTTCTATAGAAAAGGAAATCCATCACCGAGGAAGGTGAATGACTATTCATAGGCTCCAGGTGACACCAGTAGTTGTAGTAATTGCCTTTCTGGTGTGGGAGAGTGATAACGTCGTGCTGCTCAATCTTCAGTTCTCCAAATATCTCACACAACAGGGGTTCAGGATTGCACCATTCATTAGTTGGTAGAGTTTGGGTAGGCCCAAATCTTACTCAGTGTCTACCTAAGAGGTTATGTGCCAGAATCACATGGTTGGGGTGTGAGTGCTTATTATCTGCAGAGGAACATTATTTCTTCCTCTTGCTCCATCTCATCTCTCTGCATTAAAGCCCCTGTGCTGGATGTGGAAATACTGAGCCGTATTTTCATTCTAGCTGGATGCTGCCCCATCTCCTCCACTACTGAGTGTGGGTGCTAGCTAGCTGTGGGCGGAGGGCAGAACTTGTGTTCCTAAGTATACACCACAGGTGCTTTTATGACATTGCTGTTCTGAGCAGTCTTTTTTAGTCAGTCTTTAGAGAAGCTGTGTTAATCCCAAACCATGCAGTAAAGAGACAGAGCACAACCTGGGCAAGGCAAGTGTAATGACTCTAGGATGACACTTATAGACAGGAAGATAATGTGGCTTCCAGTCCTCCACCCAACCTTTGGAGAGGATTCCCTGCCAGCCCAAGACATATCAGAGCCTTGAACCTAAGATTTGACACCTTGAAAGACAGGAGCATGACTATTGGAAAAAACTTTGGTATTCCTGGATGTGTGTAACAATAATGGAGTTGGAGAGTGTATGTGGAGCAAGACATGACTCTCTTCTGACAATAAGCTCCCTCAGAAACTTCTAGCTAGATGGGAATTAAAGCAAGCAAAGCACAACCTCGTGATGAAAAGAGTGACCTCATGCAATGTGGTGGAAGATCTCCAGCTTCCATCCTTCCTTAACAGTGCTGGCCGCCTAAGGTTCTGTAAGAATTAGGCAGAGTGTATGGTGCCTGTGGATCTCAGCATGTTACAGAGTCTATTAAACTTGGAAAGTGATCCTGCAAGGACTAGTTTACAGCACTCCCCTCCTATTAAGACTGAACACATCTTGCTTGATTCTTCTTCTGCCCTGCTATTCCCATCTTTCCATTTCCCCAGCAGGTGAGTAGTTATAGGAGAGGGAATATCCTGTTCTTATTTCACAATATGACCTATAAAATGCTCATATGAAAAGAAAAAAATGATTAAATAACCCTCCTGCCTGCTGAATTGAATGTCAGGAGTTAGAAAGGTAGAGAGACCCGTTCAAAGATTCATAAACCATGCTGACCTAACTCTAGTTGTGATAGCAGTAGTGAGGATAAACAAGGCGAGAACAAGCCTTCTTCATCACCTCTTTGACAGGCGAGGGTGAATGGAAGCCAGGGGTCACCAGAATGGGATTTAGTTTTTTCTTCTTATTTAGAGTCAAACACACCAGTAACAAGGTCATAATATAAATACTGGGAAACTTTTGTGCCCTCCCGCAAGGGAGGGATCATCATTGTAAGAGATGATGCAGGTGAAGGGTGGAAGGGGCAGTAGGTTGTGTTAGCATATTAAAGTCAGTCATTTGAGCTTTCTGTGGGAGAAAAGGAGACTTGAGCTTATTGGATAGGTGCATCCAAGGGGTTCGATGACCCTTTTTTTGGGTTGCTCGTGCTGTGTGATGATTGTGTGGCTGTCTTGTTGGCTGGTGCTAATCAAAGCATCTGGTGAAAATGAAAGCTGAGGTTTGGCCATCTCCCTTTTTTCTTTCCCTTTTGCTGTAGACATGTTCGCAGTGACATTGCCCTGGATAAGCAGAAAGGCTGTAAGATCGCCCAGCATCCTGACATAATGTTGGAGCTACAGAGGGAAAAGGCAGCTCAGATGCACTTGGTTTTGTTAAAGGAGCAGTTTTCAAACACATACAGCAACCTCACATTAACAGGTAAGGCTGCAAGACCGGCTCTGGAGCCAGGAGCTGGGGCTAGTTCTTGCTAACTCACAGGTGTGCTAAAACCCTCGGGTGCTTCACCTCTCTATGAATCAGCATCTCTCTGGCTGCCTCTGTTTCCTACCAAGATCACTGGGTGCTGGGAGGGAAAGGACCATCAGGAACTTGTGGTGGACTCATAAGGCCTCTGCAGCTGGCACCTACTCCAGATTTGGTGCCCCTGGACAGAATGTTTTTTGCAGTCTGACCTAAGCAGAATACCACGGCACGTGAAGTGCTGGAGAAATTTCCCTGCTAACTGTTCACGTCGATGGGGCTGCAGCAATTACTAAATTTGGAGTCCTTTAAGCTGCAGCTGATTTTTTTTTCTTTCCAGAGCATGCACTTTGTGTGAACCCAGTAAATATTAAAGAGCAAATATAAAGGGATAATGGCCCAGACAGAGATGAGAGGATACTCTTTTTCTGGCAACTGTTTGTATTATCCAGGGAACAGAATCTCAAAGGATGGAGGAGACTGCCACATTTTGGATACACAGTTAATGGTGCTTGTAAAGGACTGATGTCTTCAGGCAGTGAGTGGGCAGAAGGATGGGATCCCAGCAGCCAGCAGTGTCCTTTCATAGCTGTTCTCCTTATCACTACAGCTGGATGAACCACAGACGATGGGAAGAAGGAAGAGACTAATAAATCAAACGAGATCCCTTTCTCCTCTTGCCGGGTCCCTCTCCTGTGAAGGCAGGGAGGCATCTGATTTTTACGGGAGGGAGGGCCCCGCACTCTGGCTGGGGCGGAGATGGCAAGCCCTGTGGTGTCCCTTCCCCACTGTGGGGCTGGGAGAGGCAAGCGGGTCCTGGGCACCTCGCCCCCTCTGCTGCCGTCCCTAATTCAATGTCCAGCCCCTGCCTTTAAGCCAGCACGGGTCTGTGTCCTCGCCAGGGACAGCAGTGCTGGCTCTCCTGAGGACGTCGGCCATGCTGGACCTCTTGAGGACCCCACAGAGGTGGGATGGCGATATCAGAGCTGTCAGAGGGCTCAGCCCTGGGGGGCTGTGAGTATCAGGGCCACTAGCGTGGCTGAATCACATCATTCCTGAAAGCCCAGTATTTAAATGGGATCCTCAGAGCTGTTTCTCATTCTCTGTAACGTAATCCACTTGGCTGTTTATTCCCAGTACAACTGCTGGAATCAACATTGTCAGCTTTTCCCCTGACAACTTGCTTACTTTCCACTAAACAAACTTCCCTCGAGAAGAGAAGCTGCTCTCCCCTATCCTCCTTGCCTCACTGCTTCAAAAGCTCTCTGGCATTGCTCACATTTTTTACAGAACCTGCAGAGCAGAGGTGCTACCTGGTTATCAGCTCAGCTCTTAGCCTTTCCAAGTATGTTTACAGGATAGTTCATAAGGTTTTAGCTCTAACTCTCCAGGGGGGAGTGAGCAATTTCACTGGAATATTACCCAAAGAGCTATTTTAATGTCCTTTAACCTCCCTTTGAATGTGAGCAGAGCAACTTCATAATTGTTATGAAGTTTAATCTTTTATTTCATAGACATAGTCTGAGAACATGGACTCTAGACAGCTAAGCATAATATTTAACTGGAACTCTACTAACTTGTGTAAATATTTCCCTTCTCCATGATGGATCTGGTGTTTGGGGTGGGCAGAGGGGGTTGTACATCTGTTGCAGAAGGGCATTCCTTACCTTCAAAATGCAATCACCCAGGGTTTGCTTGAGGACTTCTTTTTGTTCTGCACAGTGGATTTGAACAGTGCTGCAGGGAGTCCCCAGGTCGTGAGGCAAGGTGCAGGAGCAAGGATCCAGACCTGGTTTAGGGAGGGACAGTGAAGGACTGAGTTCGCAAACATGGAGTGTCTGGGGGATCCCTGAGAACAGGATGTCCTCCTGGAGGTCTGTATCCAGGAGTCACTTGGCCTCCTGCAGTGCCTGTACTGTGGATGACCCTCAGTACTCAGTGTCCAACCTAGACTGGAGGAATATTCAACCCCACACCTCTGTGTAAGAGGAGGTCCCAGTACTGCTAGTTCCCACAGCACTTTGGTTACATTAAAGAAATGTAAGTAGAGCATCTTGCCCAATGTCATGTGAGAATAAAGGTACTTTACGATGGGATAGCTACTCTAGGAGAGCATGGGAGTAGGAATACCACCATGAGGCATCTTTATTCCCATGCTAATGCTGCTACCACTGTAGTTATTTGGATAAAAAGTCCCTTTCTCTGCCTCCTCCTCCCAGATGACATAGTTATATGAGCAACTTGAAAGACTATAGATCAGACCTCCCACGCTGTCTGCAAGTGTGGGCAAGTGATATTGCCATCAAACTTCCATGCAGTATCCTCATGGCTTTAAGAAGGAAAGCTCTTAGAGCGCAGGGAGCGTGATTCTGCAGTCCCTGTGGCACTAGTGTAAATCGGAGGCTTTTTCAAATCTATTCACCAGTTGCACATAGTTCCCAGTGTGCTCCTTATCTCAGCTATCAGGCAGGGTTGTGGTTTTGCACTGGGATTTAAGCCGCTCCCAGCAGCAGGTACCTCCAAGGTAAGAGGGTGTCTTAAAATGAAATGTGTTTTTTGTGCTAAGACGCAACTGAGACTGAGTGAAACCAGGCAGTCTTTCTGGCTCTCATTTCTCCAGGAACACATGTTAGACTCTGGCTTAGGCCACTTTGATTTCTCTAGACAAGTATGAGCTTTCCTCAGCTCCTGTCTGCAGGCTTTCTCTTGTATCTTGCATTTGCTTTCTGTACGTGATCTTTCTAGGCTTACTGAGCCTGCCTCACTGAGATGAGCAGTGTCTTTGATCTGTGACAGTACTATTTCAATGCTATATAACATTGGAGGCTTATTAATCTTCACTGCATCCCTCTTGGTGCTCAGAGATCGGTGTCTCGTTTCACAGATAAACATCTCTGATGCTCTCGGGTGAGCCCGTGGTAGAGCGGGGGGAAAGTGCACAGCATCTCCTGCTCTCCTCTGGGAACCGTCTCAGCTCAGCCCACAGTGGGATAGGGGAGGAGGAATCTTTCCCTAGAGATGCTTCTCTGCTCCTTCCTGATCAAGTTAGATGGAGGAAGCGCTGATTCTTTTATGGCTCGTATCAACAGGAGTAAAGTTGCAGTCGTCACAGCAGGCTTTCCTCCTTTGTAGCCTTCAGGAGAAATGTCCCAGTGACAGAAAGGTGATTTTGGAGCCCTGGAGCTGAGGGGTGAACACACAGCGTTGGGCTGGCAGCGTGTGAGGGTAGCGGAGACACAACATGCATACGGGTTTTAGGGAGTGAGCTTGTGGGGAGTGGGGCAGCAGCAGACAGAGCTTTGATGGATTAAATCTGAAATCCCCCATCTGTGGTGCTGGTTTGTGCTGGGTTCATGTATTGCTTTTGTACTTTAAGAGATTGGTTATCTGCAGGTTCCTGCACTGTTATTAACTGGAGCCTGTTAAGCTCAATGGAAGAGGAAATCGCTCAGGTCAATAGACATATGTGAAAAACTGTCTCCTCCTGTATTCACATGAAGCATTAAGTGTAACTGAGGTTTCCAAGGTACAAGGACAAACCATAATTTGCTTTCAGGAGTTCCTGTCCTGAAGAAACAAAATAGTGCCCCACTTCTCATTCTACAGAGTGGGAAAGCATCTCATTCTACAGAGTGGGAAAGCATCTCTTTCTGCACTACTTCTGCCTGAGGCTACAATGCAAATTACTTGACCACATCAAGAGACTGGTGATGACAGCTCTCCACCCTGTCCTGCCACACCACCTCCACACTGAAACGCCAGTGAGGAGACTGCAGGGTGTGTGGTGAGAGTCTCCCACCCTGGCACATCGTGCAACACGGCCTCTAAAAGCAGTGGTTAAGGGAGGAGACCCTCCCCACAGAGTACATAATGCTCCTCGTTGACCCTACATGGTCCCACCCTGCTGAGGGTGTTAGCAAAGAGTCTCTTCCAGATGCACTGAGAGAGACCTTAGGGGATTAATTTCAGGTGGGGTCTGCTAGGAACAGAGCTTGGAGCTGTCAAAGAGTGTATTTCACTGTCTGTGTCCAATGTCGCAATCAGGTGTTGTACATTGGCATCCAATTAGTCCTGTTAAGGTCATTAGATAACTTAAACTCTGCCCTAACAGTGGCTGTGAGCTCTATGTGAGGTTTTCCTTGGAAAAGGTCACTTCTGGAGATGTTAGCAGCTGGGCAGAGACTCTCTTCACCCAGGGTAAGTGGTGTGAGGTGGTGGTGGCAGAGGGCATATGACAGCTTTTCCTAAGTAGAGAGGCACAGTGGTGGCATGAGCAGGAGCAAAGCAGATCATGTAAGAGCAGAAGTGTGTGCTTGGCTGCTGTAGAGCAATCATGAGTGGGGTGGCATGGAGCAAGGATAAGAGCAGTGTGTCTGTATGAAAAGTTTGCAAGAGAGAAGCAGCCTTACAGAAATGTGTTTTTCTCTTCACCCCTGAAGACAGCAAGACCTGCAGTCGTGCTTGTTCCTTGGCAAGGAGCTGTACGGCTCAGGTCCAGCACCTGTGACATTTGTGTTTCCTGCACTTGTGAACCTCCCCCAGTGGTTCTGTGATTCTTGCTGAATGTTGTGGGGTTTGTGAGATGGTGGTCCTGGAGTAGGACATGTCTGCAGGGCCTGGGACCCATCCAATGGGGTGCTGGGTCTGGAAAGGGCCATGGTTCTGGCTGCCCTCACGAGGGGGGTCTGTGCAGGGAACAGGGCACGGAGCTGGTTGTGCTTTTAGTGCCTGTGCTGCTGGATATAAAGGCTGCTCTGCTTGTTTTTGTTGGAGTTTTCCCCAGATAGATTGTTTTATCCCTCGTTATAGCTAACCTTCTGGATGGGTGGGGGGAGAGTGCATCTTGTAAGATGAGACCTGGAGGGTTGTTGCAGAGGGAAGTGTGGCTTCCTTACCTTTTTGGCAGCTTATTTGGGATCAGCAGCCTAAACGTCCTGGGGTCTGCACAGCTGTGGTACCTATCGTAGCTGCTTTACTGGGTGCTGCACTGGCGTGATCCGCACTGTGCTTGCTCTCCAGCTTTCTTTTAAGGAGAGTGCTCTCTGGGGCTTTGCAACACGTCTGTGAGCAGCTTTTGGATCAGGCTGCTTGCCCTTCTGTCTATGCAGCCCCTTACGCTGTATGTGTTATCCAGTGTTGTACAAAATAGATCTGAAAAAGGACCTCAAGAGGGCATCTGATAGCCTTTTCCATGACAAGTCAGCTGTACCTGGTCTGTGCTTGGGGAAAGGTGTATAAGAGAGGCAATAGCTCTTATTTGACCAGCTGATAGAGTTGAAAGACAAACTTTCGGGTGCTCAAAGCCTTTGAGACTGAAGAAGAAAAAGCAGCATTCAAATCTAAATATATACTGAAAATAGTTTCCCTGGGTTTGTTGCCTCGATTAGCAGAACTGAGGTACTCTTGAAGGAGTCATGTCAGCAAGGGGAAGACAATAATGTCATCAGCTCCTATGGAAAAGAGAGAGAGAGAGAGAATTGCTGTGAAACAATAAGGGGGTTTCCTGCGAGGAAGCGACTGGAAAAATTGTAATGTGTTAGTAAATGAATATCTGTACCAAGCCTGTAGTTAATGACCAGCAAAGTTGTGGGGTCCCTTTGAGGATGGTTTGCAGGTGTCTCCTGAGACCTTGGGATCAGAACTGAGGGGACAGTGCTGGGAAAAACAAACCATGGAAAAACAATCTCTTGTAATTGAGTATTTTTGTGCCATTATCAGTTATTTATATGAGCTCATTCTGAAGTGAAGTGGCTGTTTGTTTTTACTAGGCAGCTTTCTGAGGGTATTTGGTGTGTAGCTGAAATGTATTGCGTTCCTGGGCATGTCTGTGTAAAGCCAGCAAGTTGTTGGGGTTTGGCAGCCAGGCACTGGCGTTGCCCAGGCTGTGGGGACATCACTCTTAGCTGATTCAAATGATTTGTTCTTAAACTTCCTGTCGTGGGAGGGATGTACCCTCCCTCAGCAATTGGCTCTAGGGTGTAGCTATCTATATCATTATGGAGTTGGTGGTGTTATATCTCTTGCTTCAGTTTAAGCCCATTACGGCATGTTCTCTCCCCATGGACGTGGAGAGCAGCTTACAGAACTCCTTTTCTCTTTGCAGAAATCTTTTACATATTTGAGGCTTGTTGTCATGTTTCCCCAAAGACTTTTGTTCTCTGTGCTGAACAACTGTCTTTCTTCTGCTCTTTATTCATGGCCATGTTATTTTCAAGTTGAATGACACATACGTGGTTGATTCTGTCTCTTGAGGTCCCTTTCAGCCCTCTTTAAAAAATTTTGTGGTTCTATGTTTTGTTGGGGTCCCTTAGGCTCTCTCTACTTGGTCTGGGCTGTTTTGGAAGTGCGTTGACTTGAAATGAGCCCAATATTGTAGCTGAAGCCTTTCTTG
The DNA here is from genome assembly GCF_009769465.1 of Tauraco erythrolophus. Classification (NCBI taxonomy): domain Eukaryota; kingdom Metazoa; phylum Chordata; class Aves; order Musophagiformes; family Musophagidae; genus Tauraco; species Tauraco erythrolophus. Next base: position 16,500,596 of record NC_141473.1, on the reverse strand, counting down.
ATTGAGAAGAGCAGCATGGTTATTTCATGTAACTCATATGTGGTGCTCCTGTCCTCATACCCCTGTGTAATCATGGATTTCTTTTTTTTGGTACAGTATTGCTTGTTTCATGCCTGTACTTTTGTGTACCATTTCCCTACCAGCTGTGCGTTCCCCATATGGAATTTCATCTAGACTCTATTTTCCTAATTTGCTAATTAAAATGTCATATGAAACTGGAGGTAAAGCCTTGCAAAAGTAAAGGTATAGAACATCTGTTGCTTCTATCTCACATATGAGACTCTTTGCTGTGTCAAAAAGGTGGCAAGTTGCTTTCACGTGGCAGGGCTATTGCTTCCAGCCTTCCCTTGCAATTTTTCTAGGTATTGAAGTTGTGTTGACTGGCCTGCAATTTCCTTGAGTCTTCAAGCTGTTGAATATAGCCACTATATTTGCCCTTTTCCAGTCTTTTAAAACCTCATTTGTCTTCCAGGAATTCCTGGAGATAGTCGCTGATGAACCTCAGCCTATTCAAAAACATCAAACTTCAGTAATCTTCATTCTGCTTATGTGCTACTATACCTTATGTTTCTACTCTGCTTCTTTTAATTGCATTAACTTTGTGGTCTTAATAACCCTTTTTCAGGAACTCTGAACCAACTAAAGCATTAAACATTTCAGCTTTGTCTCTGCAACTGAGATGTTGGCTATTGTGAAATTGTGTCCCAATTTATACCTCTCTCCTTCCTGAGACAGCTGCGAGCCAAACCCCTGGGATCCCCTGCCTCCTCTTACCCTAATTAGTAGTTTTACAACTTGTTGTGTGCTTACGGCACGTGTGTGTGAGAGAGGTCATGAAGGTGAATCTCTTTTTCAGGTGACACTCTAGTCTGTTAAGCAACACTTTGCTTTCTCATTATCTGATTTGGTTATTGCTTTTGTAACTGTGGGGAATGTGGCTTCTTAGGATGTGTTCAGCATTTATTAAATTCAATTTACTGTCCAATATAACTGGCCTCACAAGAGAAGATATTTTATAAATTGTGTATCTTAAAATTAGCAATTATATGTACATTATAATATGTATGTCATTACCAGAACCAGCCAGTTCTGGGTGCTGCATAGAGAATAAAGAAAACACATAAATGTACAGAAAACAGATTTTGGGAGGAGGGGGGAGGGCTGACATGCACTAACAGCTTTGGAAGGGCTTGTGGCATGTTCAGTGGCATAAACCGATCTATTAACCTTTTCTCCCTGCTCAGGGGGTGATGAACTCCTTGGTCTGTCTCTTCCCACTGAGGTAGTTATCAAATGTCTGCTCGTTACCACTGGTGATCCCTGCTGTGAGGCATTTCTGTTGAACACTTGGCGCTCTGGCTCTGTCCCTGCTCTCCTGGTGCCGTTCCTTTGTGTGCATCCACGTCAGGCTGATGGAGTTTCCATGTCTCCGTGTGCTGCAAGCCACGGAGGAGTCTGTGATTTACCTTATCATAGCTCCACGTTAAGAAAATTTGCATGTGTTCCTTATCTTGCTGCGTGTTTACAAAATACAGTCTTTCCTTAGCTCCCTTTCTCCATGAAATTGTATTTGCCAACCCTCTGAGTCTACTAAAGCCTCTGTCCTTACAAAGCACTGCTTTTACCCTGCTGCTGTTTTCCCTTCTATTCCTAACGAGAGAAAGCACTCATTTCAGGCTCCCTTGCCCATGGCACTTTACCTTTCGTGTTTTTTCCCAGTTCTTCTCTGCTGAGGGAATCAAACCTCGAGGAGCCTCCTTCCTAGTTTATTCCTGTCTCTTCTTTCACATTTCTTTTTTTTTCTCAGTGCATTCCAGGAACTTGATGCAAGGCTATGTCTGATGTCTTCCTTTCCCAGCATATGTGTGGGCAGTTAAATGTCCCTAATTATCAGTGGGTTCTGTGTTTCAGATGCTCCCAATAAGCCTGTGCTTCTGATCTCCCTGATTTTGTAGCCTAAAGCAGATCCCCAGCGTGCCAGTGTCTGGGCTCCTTCCACTCTTACGTTACACAGGCATTTTTTATACCTGCCCTTTGTACTACTGAATTTCACCCCCTGCTTTTGTGCTGGCCCCCCGATCATCCAGACCTTCTCATGTGATGTTTCTCATCCTCTGCTGCGCTGATGATAATTTTCCTCTTTGTCAGCATCACGGTTAGCTTTGACTTTCAGCCCCTGGAGCTTGCTTTGCCTCTCATCATCGGGTTAGAAACCCCCTCTGTCCCCGCACAAATGTAATGCCTATGAGCAGCAGTCAAATCTTATGGCTTTTCCTCTTTTGTAAGCTGAATAGATTTGGCTCCTTAAGCTTCACTTTGCCAAAGTCCCTTCGTAGCTCCTCCTTTGTCCCACGGCCATGCAGGACAGACTTTTTCCATCCTGGAGATATGAGCTCTGTATGTTTTCCCGTACGTGTGTTATCTTGTGCTTGGCTGAATTAAAGCACGCTTGGTTGGATGGTGGCCATTTAGCCATACAAATTGGATCACAGGATAAACGGGGGCTGTTCTGTTCGTTATTTACTAACCTATTTTATGCTGTCGGCAAGCTGCCTCTAAGGATCTTATATTTATATTTATCTAAATGATTGGTAAAAACAACTGCATCCTGTGGGATGAGAAGCAGGTTATGGTTAAGTTCTGTGTCTTCAGCCACTTCTGTCCATCTAGTTACACCAAATTATTTCTATTAATACAAGATCTTAAATTGAGCTGTAACATCAGTTAGACAGGACTTGATTCTGTACAACATGTGTTGGCTGGTATTACTTGAGACATGACTATAATGAATTATCGGTAGATTCTCATGTTGGCTTTTATTACTTTGTCTAGGGCTGCTGTCAGGCTGACTGGCTGTCGCTCCCTAGGTCAGCTCGTCCTGCCTAAGCGCCGGCATGGGATTAGAACTCTCCTACCCTTCTAGAATTACTTGGCATTCAAGATTTATTAAAAATTAGCATCAACAGGTCAGAGTTCTCCTTAGCGCACTTGGAGGTGCAAATTATCCAGGGTGGGTGATTTAACAGTGTTTATCTGAAGCAGATGTTATCTACTGCATCTCTTGGTCATTAGTAAACTGTGAGGTATATCATCATCTTATGAGTTCATCATATATTTTTCTCAAATACAGAGTGCATATATTTATATTTTTGTAACTACATTGGTAATGTTACTGTGTGCACAAAGTAATGGATCTATGTCTCTGTTCACATTTCCCTCTTTCCTCTAAATTTAAATTTCTGCTATTAACTCAGCAAGGCATGAATTTTTCCATCATGTTTTTTAAATACTTTATTAATTTTCTACACTTGTAATTTCCCGTTGTTTGCTATTTATTTGTCTTTACAATCATGGCTTATATTGTTTTCTATTATAGCTGTCTATACTATTGCATAAGGATAGATTTCCAGCCAAAATCCCTTTCCAGCATGGTGGTGGAATATGCTGATTTTCTTGCCGTCTAAACCACCTAAAACCAACCAAACCAAACCCCTTTAAATATTCTTTTGTCCAGTATTTTCTTTCTGATAATATAATTAGATAACTTTTCTCAGCCTGGAGAAGTTGAAGTACCTTGTGTATGTATTTTGATTGAGATTAGAGTCACACTAGCTTTTCTCATGGACAGAGCAGAGAACCCCACGTCTGGTGAGTTCTCTGTGATTTTAAAAAATTTCCTAGCAAATTGTGTCCATAGCAACAAACTTCGCTGCAGTTGGAGGAGTATTGCCAGCTTCAGCTCTACAGCCACCATCCCTATGTATTTTCTCCCCGTGGAAAATAATAGGAATTGTTATTTATGTGCTGCTGGGAAGCTTGCAGCTGGGAATCAGGATGTGTGTCTGTGGTGCACAGGCTACATCTCTGACAGACCCGTGCTTTGGGGCTGGACTAACTCATGGAGAAAACAGAGGGGAGAGGCACAGTTGGTAAACCCAGCTTGGCAGGGAGCAATGGGGATAATCTCTGCGGCCGGACCCTGGCTCCTGCCGGCACTGTGCTGCTTGGTGGGGGCACTACCTGCTGGTGGGAACGCAGGCTGGTTCCCAAGGCTTGATCTCCGGTTGCTCGCTCTAACCCCTTTTCCATCTGTCCATTCATTTATTATTACTGCTTTCTCTGCTCTTTTCTCGTTAGCTGGATCCCGATGCTCCTGGCTTGGGAAGGGGCTGTCTTAGGGGAATACGAGGGCAGGCAGCAAATGCTGCTGTGCTGCCAGCACTCTGCGTCACAGGGACAAGAGTGTGTGGCACATGCAGTTAGTTAAATTCTTAACGTTTTTCCAAGTTGAGAAAAGGGTCAAAATCTTGGAAACGAGAGGTTCTCAGAATCCCGCGGTCTATGCTCTGCTTTTTCAGAGGCTCGTACTGGGGATGGATACGCTGGGGTGGGAGAAGAACGTGAGAGCCTGTGGATACGCATGCTTTGTGCAGCTAAAAGTGGTGTGGGGAAGAGTGAGGTTACAAGGTGTTCAAAAAAAACTTTGGTTCTCTTTTACTTCATTAAGTTTATATTGGTTCCTGTGCCAAGAGACACAATCATTGACTTTGTTACAGAAATTGAAAACTCCATGAATTTAAATACTACTTTTTCTCCTGCTGAAAAGGTGGCAAAAACAAAGGTTTTGTAGAAGAAACTGAAACGGGTTCAAATATAATTCTATTAACTAATTAGGGGAACCCTGGAAATGGGGCTGAGATTTGCAAGCCTTTTTTCTTCTCTTTGCTGGGGCCTCCAAGAATCGGATCACCTGGGGGAAAGCATGTTTAAGAAATACCAGATGTTTCTGCGATGCTCCAGCTGTGGACAATCACTCCCAGCCAGCAATCTGCCTTGCTGTTGAAGCCCTCTAAAACTGTGCTGCCCATTTGTCATGCTTCTCCAATTGCAGCGCTCTGGATAGCTTCTTTTTCCCTTGTCTGGCTCTTCCTTTCCAGTTTTTATCACCCACCCCCTCCGTGAGCTAATGTAGTAACATCCCTTCATTGGCTATAAATCCATTGAAGAGCCATATATAAATATTACTTTGTTAGAGAAGATTGGGAAACATCTGTTTTTTACCCGTAAGAGTCAGTCTCTACTTGTCTCGTATGACGATGTGACTATTTATATATTTGGTAAAGTAAAAGGAAGGAGAGAAAGATGGGAATCCTAGAAGCTATTTAAGTGAAACCTCTAAATGGAGGAAACTGATTCAGCTCTGGATTTGTTTAGAGGCTAATGGGCGGAGAGGACACACACAACAGTCCAAGAAATTGCTTAGATGTCTGACAAGTATAGTTGTACCACTACACAAGGTCCTTCTAGAAACCCTTTGATCTCTTATAGCTGTTCTAGGTGCTCCCTGGCACATACTCACCCAGGAAAGCTGTGTTTTAAACTGTTATGTGTTACCTACTACATGGAACAGGAACCTGGGAGCAGAGACAGTCCTTAAACTGGTAGTAGACTATAACCATAGGGGTGTACACACATAGTAGCAAAGCTATGGACCTTGCCTTTAGGCAAGTGTGCCAGGGCACGATGTCTGAGCCTGCTGGTGTGAACTGCCTCTCGACCAGCCTGCTCAGTACTAGTGCCTTTGCAGAGCTGCCTGCCTTTGCACACACATATGGCCCTCAACCTGTGTCTCAGACACTTTGTGGAACAAAGGTGTTGGTGTCTGTGAGTGTGTGTGTGGGAGGGCTGGCTCTGGGTACACCAGGGTAGTGGTGGTGCAAGAGCAGAATGCTGGGGGTGTGTTGTGCCTGCCATGGAGATCGAGGGATATGAGCCCTCCAGGATTGGTGAGGGAGGGCTGTCCCAAGGAGCCAACCAGGCTTGGGATGCTTTGTTCATGCTGCTGGTTGAGCCAAGGAGTGAGATGCTCTGTTGGCCATGCTGAGGTTGCAAGGTACAAGCCTGTGTGAGGAGAGCTTTTGGGAGCAAACAAGGGGGAGGGTGCTGCTTGGGGTGAGCTGGACAGGCAGGGAAAGATGCCCCCCAGAAGGCCACCTGTGGTGCTGGGTACCTCACCTGTGAGGCAGCTACTCTGCCAGGCTCTCAGCCCTTCAGCAGGTAAATGGGGAAGAAGGAAGAGGATGTTTCAGTGCTTGTGTGCAGGCAGTGGCAGGGTTTGCCAGGTGGCCTCTTCCACAGCTGTTCTGTGCCCTGTGAGGCTGGCACGTAGGAACAAAGTGCCAGAGGCTGCTCCTGATAGATGCTGTTCCACGCAGCTCCCCTCCTTTTCTGGCTGGGTCCAGTGCCCTCAGCCTGCCCCTTCACTACACAAAGATGAGACCCTGCACTCTCTTCTCCCTCTCCTCAGGGTTATGGGTTGCTGTGTTGGTTTGGATCCACCTCACCCACCTGAGGTGGGGAGTGCCCTGGCAGGGACTTCCTTCCTCCCCCTGCCAGCCAGCCTCGCACGGCCCACGCAGCCTCCACGACGGGATGGCTGCCTGCTCTACTCAGCCTGGCCAAAACCAACCAGAGCTGCAGTTGACAGCTGTGTCTTCCCTGCGACTGCGTAATGTGCTCGTGCTGCTCCCTCTCCCCTTCCTCCATGCACCGGCACTGTGCTGCCCATTCCCTCTCTCCGCATGGAGCTCAGCCTGTTCCGAGGGTTATTTGCCCTCACTGTAGCCTCGTGGCCCTTTTGCTTGGCCTTTGCAGCTTTTCCTCTTTCAAGCTCCCTCTCATTCTTCCTCCTGTGGTGCTATGGCAGCCTCTCTTGCTAATCAGACCTTGAGCCCCTCTTTTCTTCCCTCTGCCAGTTCACTGCCTGGGTCATGGCTGAGCTATGCTCCAGCCCCCCTGGGCACTGGTAAAAGCTCCCCAAGACCCACACAATGCCCACCTCCACCTGGTGCAGCTCCCCTGTGATGCTAGTTACAAGTAAAAGGTTATTTTTAAATGGTAGGACATTAAATAGACATTGCTGCTCTAAACACCTGCTGTATCTCTGTCCTCTCTGTGCCAAAGCCTTCAGTATCTTGCACGATGTGTCAAGGGATCAGTGTAAAATCTGCTGCTTGGCTTTGGCAAGCTCCCATGGCAGCAAGCCCTGTACAGCTCTGATCTTGGAAGTGGCATGTGAGAGTTTTACAGGTGAACTCACGTACATATGGTTCAATACTGGGTATAATTTACAAGATTAAGAGTACAGGCTAAGTTTGAGGGGAAGTAGATACTGAAAAAGGAGTTGGAGATGTTGCAAATAGCTGGGTGGGGCATGAGCCATGCCAGCAGAGCAGCAGCTGGGAGGACAGGCGCAACCAGAGCCCTCTAAGCCTTGATGGAAGCTCTGATGTTGGAAGTGACATTGAGCACCATGTCCGGGTCTGTTGTCTGTTTTAACAGAGAAAAGATGCTGTACAGTTGGAAAAGATTCAGAAAAGAGCAATAATATGACCAAAATCCTGAAAATATGGAGCTATAGACAAGGTTTTAGCAAGATTCATCTACTTAGGGAAAATTAAAAAATAACTTGATCATAATGTACAAGTATCAACAAGAAGTAAAAGTTCAGAGCAAACAGCTCAAATGTTAGCAAAGAAAGGCACGAAGAGATGCTATGATTTAAAGCTTAATGCAGGACAACCTTGGACTAGTAACATGCAGATTTATATTGCTGAGAATAAAAGTTGGAATGTTTCAACTTAGGTATGAGGTGGATTAACAGCCACTGTCAGCCTGAAAGCCAGGCTGCTGCTGAAGCTGTTTCAGACAGAAGTTACGGATTTTGTGTAGTAATTACTAGGTGAGGTTCTCTAACCTCTATCAAGCAGGAAGCAAAACTATGTTATATTTATGGTCCTTTGCGTCCTTTAATCGAATAAATGTGTACTTGAACGTTGTGCCTCCTAGAGGAATAGGTGATAGCAGGAATTAATTTGCTCCTTGAAACCAAACTGGCATGTGTTAGCCTTTGCTAGTGACTTGGCCAAATGGACCTTTCACTCTGCTGGATCAAAGCTGAGCTTGGCTATGGGCTCCAGTTCTGTCCTGGTTAAGAAAGGAGTTGAACTTAGCCCTACCTAGCCCAGAAGCTGTCTGGCCTCAGTGTGAAAGCATTGGTACTAGAAAAAGATCATGTTAGGTCAGAGTTTTGACTAGAAGTGACTACATTTAGGCAAGTTTAGCTGCTGCTCCTTGCCTTAACCACCCCAGAGAGGAGCTGATGTGCTGACCAGGACACTGAGGCAGTCTTTGCTCCTGCCACCAAATCCTTCCCTGAAACAAGATCTGGAGACCAACTAGCTGAAATGAGAGCTTCCCCAGGAGGTTCCTGTGTTTGATACAGTAGTCTTTCTTCTCCTGCTTTATTTTAAAGCTTGTTCATTCTCCTGAAAAAGAGATTTAGCAGATATTTCATTGAATAAATGTAGTAGAGCTACTTCCAAACTTTGGTGTCCAAAAGTTCATTTATGATCTTGCTATATATAAATTCCCAGATCTAGGGTTTTGACACAGAAATAGTCTTCATTTGATAGAATGTTACAAATTCAAGTTTCAGAAATTATCCTCTTGAGCCATCTCCGTGGTGTTTGGCATCGTGACAAGTCATTAGTCAATCCTGAAATAGTCATCAAGCAGAGAAACAGCTTATTTTATATACTGTTCTTAGAGAGTTAAATATTTCCACATATTCAGGCTCTGATTGGAGTCTTGGATCCTTTCCAAATGTTCAACCTGTAAAGATATTTGAGAACCCCAGGACTTAGGCTCTTTCCAAAAAATGATAGATTTCACTTGAATTTTCACAAATGGAAAACCACAACTCCCCATAGCTGCAAAGAAGCAGCTGTCATACCAGGTACGGAGTATGAGAAAACACTTTCTAAAAGCTTCAGGGACTTCCCATTATCTGGAAGTTTTTAGTGCTCTTAAAATTTGCGAAGAAAACAGTGTGTGTGTGTTTTTTTTTTTTCCGGCACAGCGTTGCCTCAGATAATCGGCTGCACCTGTTTGGAAGCGGCACTTCACGTTGTTCCTGATACAGACCCTTGCACGTGTTTCTGTTAATTTTTCCTAGAAACCCAAGTGTCAACAAATCGGAGCCCCTGCACTGCAACTCTGTGCAAAATCCCAAACTGGTGTGTTTCTCAGGGCTTTGCCGTGGAAAGTCTGTGGTCTGAGTGACTGAATCGACTTTGGAGTTTTGAAGTTGAAATTCTGGGATGTGGAGTTACAGGCAAAAAGCTACTGAAGAAATCCATAGCTCTGAATTAACAGCTCCAAATCTGAAGTCCTGCTTTTTGTTGTTGTTGCTACTGCTCTTTTTTCAAAAAAAGAGCCAATTTTCCAGTTCAGAAATTGGAATGGATTTTAGTAATGGGCTTCTTTCAGGAAGGGTTAATTTTTGGTGAAGTTCAGTGCAGACATGCATGATGAGAATTTGGGAAATGAGGAGTTAAGTCACGATGATGTAAATCGTCGTTCTGCGTTTAAAATAACAGTGCTCGGATAATTCTGATATTGGGGCTTCTGCTTTTATTGGCTGAGAGGTTGCCAAAACATGTGTGTGTTGTTCTGAATTGTAAATGATTCCTATTTATAGGACAGGTGTCTTCTGATGTCCTGAGTTCAGTGTGTTCTGTAATCCCAGATCCTGTTTCTGATCTGTGTTTAATAACGTGTGACAGAAGAAGATAGGAACCTTGCAGACCAAATCAGGCTGGGAATGTTTTGGATTTAGCTCTGCCCAGCTCTGTCTGCTTGTTACGCAGGGTATCTTTTCATAAGGGACTCGCCCTTCTAAAATTCATTTTTTGAGATATCTTTTCTTTCTGAAACACATTGTCTTTTGGCTCATTTACATGCAGCCTGAAGGTTGCTGAGTGTGCCAGCCTCCTTCCTTTGGACTGACTCAAGAGGAAAAATGCTTTCTTACATATGTTATTTTTTACGTAGCTTTTCTAATGCGGGAGCCGCAGTGAGGCAGGGCGACAGGGAGGGACATGGTGGCAGGAGCAGAGTCGAGGTGTACGTGACAGCAGCTGTGCAAACCAACCCTTGTGTTTCCACCAGCATCTAAATTAAACAGCACTTCACAGCTATTGGTTTGGGCTACGTGGTATCATCGAACAGAGGGTCGGATCAGTTGCCATTAGTTATGCGATTGTCAAAGTGACTCTTTCCCGTTATCTTGCAAGCTGGTGGTGGAAATGAAGACAGATCCAGTTATCATGCTTACGCTTCTGCTCTGGTCAGTATACTGTATTCTGAAAATAATTATTAAAAATAAAAATCCCCCTCACAGTTTGAAAGGAATGTGGAGCTAACGGATGTGTTTGATAAGGAGGAGCAAAAACAATAACAAGCTCCTCTTCTAGAGAAGAGTGCAGCTTTGGAGCTGGGAGTTCAAAAGAGGTGCAGGCTGTTGGGAGGAAGGAGAGAAATAGAGGTTTGCAGGCAGGGGAAGCTCTTGAGATGCCAAATTCAAGGGAAGAGGTGCAGCTGCAGTGGAGGGTGGAAGGACTGGAGCTCCCTGCCAAGTCTGCTCTCCCATCACCCTCTGGTCTGGTCACCCCAGGGACAGGTTCTGTCATGGTGTGTATGGCCATGGCGTGGGATGCCGAAAGCACTGAGGAGTCCCAGGCGACTGTGCTGCCGTGGGGTGGGTCGGCCGAGCGGTGTGTGAGGAGCTGCTTGCCATCAGCTGAGAGCTGAGGATACCATCGTGCCAGAAAAGGAACTGGGTCTGGTGGGAGGTGGAGGGGGCCATGAGAACTGGATGGGAGGCTTGGCTCTTTTTCAAGCAGTTTCTGAAGCCGGATTAGTCCTCTTTGCCAGCTGATGTGAGATGTTAGGTTTGTGTTATTTCTGGCAGCCCCGTGGGGACTGGGAGTAACTCCATGCCTCTTGTTTCTCTTTGCAAGGACAGGATGGTCCAGAAGCAGCACAAGCTTTGCATTCCTGTCCCCAAGAGATGCAATGCTGGCTTGCCCCCAGATAGAAGGTGTGAGGATGGGGACCCAGGCTGCCATGCCTGTCTTTCCCCTCTGATGCCACCAGCTTCCTCTGCTGAAGGGGCTAGTCTGATCTTCATGTCACCATCTGTCCAGGCTTCCCCAGGCATGTCCTCTTGTCTGTCACTGCCCAGCCAGATTTGGAGGATTTGAGTGTCTACTGGCCTTGCCTGGTGCTGTGCGTGCACAGAGCCCCTGACTGGTCTGCCCCATGTCTGGGAAGCCCAGATGTGTCCACAGATGCAGGAATCCTGACGGGCTGCCAAACATCTGGAAATGTAGGATATGCCCACATGCATAGGAGCTTTGAGTTGCTGCTTGTCTGGAAATCACTGATACACTCTTCTGTGCAAGGAATTAGACACTTCGGGGGATTTTTGAATGGGCCAAATGTACATGTTACACAATTGCCTTTAGTGCACTTGAAGGAAATGCAAGATCTCGAAGAGGAGTTGGTCTCTGTGTGTCTGAGCCCAGTATGTCCCTAAAGGTTTAGGATTATGTTGTTGTACATGCACGCACTGCTCCATACGAGAGTGCATACTTTGGAAATCCCTGCCAGACTGTGTTAGTCCTGTTATGTTCTCTTCCTAGATGGAGGTGTTTTCCATCAGGATCAGTAGGAAGGCTCTGTGTGTTATGGTCTTGCTTTGAGGCAAGACGTTTTGTTTGTCCTGTGCCTAAAATTCCTATTTCTGCCTGAGCTTCATGCTTCCTTGATGGGGTTCTCCATCCCCTTTCTTCACAGATCCCTGGAGCAGTCTGTACCTTCCTGCTCCTCTTGCAGCAGAGAAGAGCAGAGGATTCAGGACACTGTGCCTCTAACTGATGTCTGACATGCCGCTTGCTTGCATTTGGGATATAGAAGAACTGTAACTTGAGTGTAAGCTGCTATGTTTGCACTGTGGCTTTTCTGGAGCAGGATCCCAGATTTTGTGACAGGGTGGGGAAGGATTGGTAGCTTTTTCTCCTAGATCCAGGCAAAATGCAAGTAAATTCACCACGCTTTCCTCTGTGGCACTTCTTCACTTCCCGTTTCCAGGGCTGGGATATTTGTTCCTTGCTCTGGAAGCGAGCGAACCTGCTTTCCCACAGCTGCTGTCATGTGTGATGGGTGGTGGGTGCCTCCTGCCTTCCCGAGAGCTGGTGGGTGGTGTGGCCAGAGCAGAAGCCGGCTCGTTCCCTGAGCCCCTGTTCTGGGCTGACTGAACTCCTGGGATATTCCCTTTTTCTTCTGGAAAACAGATTTGTTTTGGCATTCGCCCTTGTCCACACACTCCCCCTAGTGAATTCCAGGGTTAAAAAAATCATGTAGACTTTCCGTAAGAGCTGCCTTGCTTGTCGTTTAATGATTCCACCTCTGAACTGGGACCCTGCTGCTTCACTGACTGCCTTGACAATATCTCATTTGTCTTTTCTTCTTTTATTTAGCTTTTCCTACATTTTTTTTGCACATTCTGTAGATTCTCCTGCATTCCAAATGTCTTATATTTTCATGCCTCCTTTTATCTCTTTATTCATCTATCCCAGTATAGACAACAGCAATGCTAAGTCCACATAATCTGTAGAAAGCATGAACTAGGTTGTTAGACATTTTCCAAACATTACACTTCATGGAAATATTTTCCTATAAGATGTAGAAAAGAAACAGCTGTCTCCTGCTCTCTCCTGGGCTATTCCTGTGCAGACTCTCCTGCTCTCTGAATTTACAGCACCATCCCTTGGACAAGTGACCAATGACCAGCTCCAAGCAGCTGTATTTATGATGTGCCAAGCAGTGGTGAAGACGATGACGTTTATATGCTAGTCAGATCTATGTGGTGGGATTAACATACCGCAAGAAACATGGTGCTGATATTTCCAGCATCAGAAACGTGTCACTAGCAGAATTGTCACTAGGAAATTTGATGCAAGTCATTGCTGATGGTTCACTGCAGATTGTGGGACAAGCAAGGGATGCTCCTCACTTGTGCATCCTCCATCCTCCTCCTTGCCCCTCTTCTTTTGTCTTTGTGCTTGGCCAAATGATAAAATCCCTTCAGCTCCTGCCAGGAGCTGAGTGCTGACGTCAGGCATGAAAGGCATAGGTGCCTCGTGTAACCCAGCTCACTGGAAGACAGTGGGCACCTGGCTTTTGTCCTGCTCTCCCTGCCTTGTTGGGTGGCATCACCTTTCAGCTGGCCTGCTGTTGCTGGTCTGAGCATGGGATGGCAGCCCAAAACCCTGCTGGGGTACCTGCTGATGTGGGCATGGTTTGGGCACCCCCTCCTAATGTAATTGCTTAATTTACCTGTGTTGCATAACTTCAGCATGCAGCTGAAGATGCATTGATTGCTGGAGGGTAATTATTTCTTGATTCTTATGGGAAGCTTAATGTGTTGGTGGAGTTGTCCCAGCTGAAAAGGTAAATCGGAAAACAAAACAAACAAACAAAAAACCCAAAAAGACAACCCACACAGTAAAATGTTTGGACTGAAGCAAGCGATCCTTCTCCCTTCCACATGGCGAAGTGAACACCAGGCTTTTTGGACAGCAGTGTGAACATCAGTGTTAGTGTGAACTAACAGAGAGTGGGCTCCTGAGCAGATGATGGAAGAGGAGAGAAATAGTGAAATTCAGCTGTTACCATCTCCAAACCAAGCAACTGGAAAAAGAGTAGGAAAGACCAGAAACTATTTGAAGATTCACTTCCCTTCAGTGTTTTACTGGAAGTGAGCAAGCAGATATTCACAGGCAGTATTCCAAGCTGAGGTTATTTCTTCAGAGCATGTTCTTGCAAAGGATTTTTGGCTACAGCCCATCCTCAACCTGAATGACTGGGTGATACCACAGGGAAGAAATCAGCTAACAGCAAATCATGGGTCTAAATTTCGGGTAGCTGTTGACTGTGCATCTGTTATGGTACATTCTTTATAACTCTGTATTGTAATCAAGTGCTTTTGGCTTTGACCTTGATAGGATAAAGCTGAACTACTCTTACCCTTGAACGCTGCCCCATGAGAAGCGTGGTGCCTCTGTGCAGGAAGGGTGCTCTGCTCTGCGGGAGGATTGAATTGCTGCACAGGTGCCTGGGCAGTCATGTTCCACCCAAGTGGGCCATGGGGATCTCACGGTTGGGAGCTGCTCTGGCACATGTGCTGATGAGTCACATGTGCAGCTGGGGAGTACCAGAGACTTCAGATGGGAGCACATCTGGATACACACAGAGCACATCTGGAGCATCTGAGTTGCTGTGTGTTTGCAGCATCCCTGTGTTGTGTGTGCCATGAGCTGCCTTCTACTTTTTCCGTAATCTCTGGGGGAAACCTTATCATATTTGCATAAAATAACATTTGGGAAACACCTTCCCTTTGCCCCCATGGCAAGGCATTGTGCTGGCTCGTTGTGCTGAAGGATGAGCTGTCAGGACTTGGTATGAGTGGTTCAAGGTTGAATAACTGGTTGTGTTGCCCATATGTTGTCCCACACTTGGGTATCCAGTGGTGTCTTTGAGAAATGTTTGTCAGTGTGTTTTGCTGGGCAGCCTGGAGGGTTTTTGTGTCTTTGCTGAGCGCTAGTCTGTTGTATTGCTTTCTCAGGCATGATCCAGCACTTGGCACAGCAGCCCTCCAGGCTTTGTCCTTGTAAAGATTCCAGAGTTCTTCGCTGTGATGTGACTGTGCCTGGGAAGGGAGATTTAAGGGTTGCCCACTCTATAAACGTACATGTGGACAATACAAGGGAAAATCAGGTTATGTACTGGCATCAAATTCTTCAAAACATGCTATCTCTATGCATTTTGAGCACCTTCCATCATTCTTCTCTGCTTTGGCTTCTCTTGACTTCTTAGGGTGGAAAGAAATGAGGAACGTGGGATACCCCTTTTCAACTATGTCTGGCTATGTAGGATGATGACTTCTTGTACACCTGGTCACCTATGCGGAGCAATTTTGGGTGTTTATGCTGTCCTATGTGCACAGATAGACAGTAATTCTCAAAGCACACTGAGTACATTGACACCCCAGCCTGGGTGAGAGGGAAACTTTTGATCTTTCAGCACTTGCTGCTGTCAGTTGTGTTGTTGCTAAGCCCATGCTGTCCTGGTATGGGAGGGGAGCATTCTCCCAAAGCTGCGGTGGGCAGAAGCAGGGGGAGGCTTGGCTTGGCACCTCGTGGTGTCTGGGGATGAGCAGCAGGCATCTGGCTAAGCTGATCCTTAACTTCTTGGTGCCTGTTATGGAACTGAGGTGGGTAGCGTTTTTGTTTGCATGTTGTCTGATGCAAAGCAATCATGTCTGTAAACCTGCACAGTTGAGTTTTGAATAAATAGAGGGAAACAAAATAGTTATCTAAGTTTACAATTAGAGATAGGAAACTAAGAAGAGGCAGCATAGCTCTGGAAAGTCTCCGGAAGGAAATGTCCTACATGCTTAGCATAGCTCAGATCCATGAGTACCAGGGCTGGTTTGATCAGCAATCATGGCTAATAGTATGTCCTTACAGGGAAGTGACACCAGGTAAAGACAGATTTTTATTTTGGGATGAGATGCAGGTCATGGATTCGACACTTTTTTTTATTTCTTGTATTTGAAGGAATGCAGTAGTAGGTTTGAAGAAAACCACTATCAACTGCTATTTTAAAAGATTTTTCAGAACTTCCCTGGTCTTACAGTAACTTTGTAAATGAGGAGAACAAAATTGAAAGGAAAAAAATATTGAGCAAGTTATATTACTAAGTTAAAACAAGTATTTCCCATTCATGGTTTCAAAGCCTTTAGGAACAATACTTGCAGTGTTAGCTTCCTATAAACAAAAAATAATTAACTGTTCCTTCCATATTTCCATATCTGGTTTCATGATGGGGAAAGGTTGTAACTTGCCCTTATCTCTGTTGGTATCAGAAACGTCACATGTGGGCACTGCCTTTGATGTTTCGTACCTCCCCCCCCCCCCCCCCCCCCCCCCCCGGCAATTTCCTGGATTGTCTGTATGTCTTTGTTGAGCAAAGTGTATTCAACTGCTGGAACGCCTTGTAAGAGAGCAGAGTAATCTTTCTCCTGAGCTTTGCGAATAGGTTAAAACCAAACGCCGTACTCATGGATGTTATGAGCTCAGACATGCACCATAAAATGTGAGGCTACTGATTAAGAAAGAACTGCTGTTCACTGTCAGCAAACTTATTGTAATTATATCTTTATTATCTCTGCAGTTGTTTTGCCAAGCAGAGATTATCAGAAAATTGAAAATTAGTTTAATATTGACATATCTGTGTTATTGTTTGTGCAAAGCTCAGTTTCTTCAACAGCCAAATAATGCAAATGAGAGCTGAACGATGCACATTAACTATTGGAAGCTTGGGGCACAAAGGTCGTTCTTCAATACCCACAGCCAACTCCTGTTTCCACTGTGCTCAGTGAAAGTGTGCTTGTTCCTAAACGCTTGGTCTGGTATGACTAATGAGTGTAAAGTCTTCTGCAAACGCTGGTTTCACAGGCACTTCAATACATGAAAATGCAAGAGCTTCAAGTCTTGATACTAATATACTAATACTTTTACATCAAATTTTTCAAGTCCTGTGCCATGCTTGTTTAGGGACTCTCACAAATTAATCCTATGCCACTGTCATGCTGTGTGCATGGCTGAGGTACTACCCTGTGGACTTGATGCTGCAGCTGCAACACATCCAAGAACTGTGGGTCAAAATATTCAAGGAGATGTATACACATATGAAATAAAAAGTATAATTTAAGATAATTAAATTTTAATAAAATATGATAAAATAAAATGCATGCATTTTGCAGTAGGAGTGTACAGCAGGTTTCTAAATCAAATGCTATTGCCTGAGGCAGATCGGGACCCCCAGTCCAGGGTGAGGGTTGTGCAGTACAAAAGGAGAAATAACTGGAGGATGAAAGGGCTGCCACAAAGCGTAACACAAGTCATCCCTTCATTTTCCAGCACAGTGAGGTCTCCTGCTTCCACGTCCAGCAATTTCCAGTGAGAGCTGCTGCTGAATTGCTGAGCGAAGAGCCCAAAATGTTACATCAGGTGTATCTTGATATAAGTGTATCTTCAGAGGAACTTTTTCTAAGGATGTGTAGTGGTAGGACAAGGATTAATGACTTTGAACTGAAAGGGAGTAGATTTAAATTAGATAGAAGGAAGAAATTTTTTTACATTGAGGGTGATGAGGCACTGGAACAGGTTGCCCAGAGGAGCTGTGAATACCCCATCCCTGCAAGTGTCAAGACCAGGTTGGATGGGGGCTTTGAGCAACCTCATCTATTGGAAAGTGTCCTTGCCCATGGCAGGGAATTTGGAACCAGATGATCTTTAAGGTCCCTTCCAACCCAAACCATTCTATGATCTTACAACACTGCACTTAGCAGATGGAGTGATTGTCCTTTGGGGGAATAAGGGCCATCAGAGTAGAGATCTTGCTGAGCTCTCTTGGCTGCTACTGTGCTTAGTCCAGTTCAGTGTATCTTCAGCAGATTTTGGCAAATCCTGTTTCTGCCTAAGATGGACACATGGGATATACACTTGCTGTTCTGGGCACTTGTCGTAACTGGAGTTTTGCTGAGAAGGATGGAGACCTGCAGTTCTGCCACCAAACACAGTGACCTATGGGGGGGGTGGGCCAAGGGTAGGTGCAGTAAGACATTCTCCTTTTCCTCCTGTGCTCTCCATGGCTCCTCGGCATGTCTGAGGCTGTTTGAAGCTCAAGAGTTTAGATACGTTTTTTTCCCATTTGTTCCTGTGTGGCTCTCCTCCTGCATTTCAGAAGGAAGTTGCAAAAGAGACAGTGAGAAAGTCCATCTGCTCAAGTGCCTCTAGCCCAAGCATGGTTGAGGAACTGTAATTGCTACAGAAGTGACTCTTTATATATAATGATATTTAGCCCCTATATATAATCTTTAGGGAGCTCACGTCCCATGAAAAGTCATCCAGACATCTGTGATTCTCTGATTCTCCAGGTCAAACCCTCAACTCTCCTGAATCTCAGCACCATGGTCTGGAGCTGCAGATCTGCCCTCAGAAGTGGCCTGTGATGTACAGTCTGTGAAGAAAAGCCACTTCCTGTAGGCGGAGGTTTGGACGGAAGGACTTTGCGTTTTGGCTGCAGCTCTCCTGCTGCACAAGAGTTGTGTAGCTGGTCGTGGGCTGAAAACTGTCCTGGAGGAGCCCAATGAGCAGGTATTTGCACAGGCATACCAGAATCTGCTTTGTAGCCAGCTCCCTGGCCTTGGCCAAGCCAGACAGTGCATTGCCAGTACCTCTGGGCGAGTTGCTCTGGTCTGGGGAAGGGACCTCCAGAGCTGGTTGAAGACAAACAAGTTCTTCCTTTTCCTCCTCTCCCCAGAACCCCATGTATCCATGTGATTTATGTGAGTCTGGATTTCAGCTCATGTTTACTCTGCAGAGAGTCTGACTTCTCTGTTCACCTCCATGCTTGCCTGTAATGCATTGTTCTTGCTGCTGATGGTTTGTTCTGGTGGTGGTTTTTATTTGGAGAGGTGGGGGGGGAGTGGTGGTAGTGGTGAGGAAGACAGCAGCAAGGAAGAGGTGTTGTGCTGCACAGAGCCGGTGCTGCCGGCTGGGCTTCCTGACCCCGGGCAGGCAATTTCCCCCTGTGCTGAGCTGCTCGATGGGAAACAGAGACGGGAGAGTGTGCTAATGGATCAGGAATCAAACAGGTTTGAGATGTTTGAGCATTTCTGCAGGGGCTGGAGACCTTGACTTTAACCGCCTACTGACAGGTAAAAATCTGCCTCCCCATCCCTGGGAGGCATCAGGTTGCTACCACCTGTGAGAAGAAACTAGTAACTTGGGTTGAAGCAAAGTGAAAGCTGAGGGAGGTGAAAGCAGCTCTTTGGGTGATGTGAGATGCAATCACTGCTCTGCGAAAACTTAATTACCTGTGGGTAACGTACATGGTTCTGCAAAGGGGAAAGAAAGAAGCACAGGGGTTTGTCAGAGTCTCGTTCCCATCAATTTGGTTTTATTTTGTGGCTCTTTAAGGGAGGATGGAGCAGGAAAAAGAGCTGAATCTTATGCAAGCCTGTGCAGCACCAAAGCTGGGAGGAATTCTCCAACTCCCAGCGGGTGGAAGAGATTTCTGATTGAGAGAGGGTTTGCGCGGGCTCTGCTGCTGAAGACACATCTTGAAGTAATACGTGGCTCTTGATGACACCTCCTCAACACTTAGTAAATTTGACCTCTTCTTTCATGTGCCATCATATTGCCTCGCACGGCTGCACAGGCAGCCAACACATTGAACCTGAATTTTACGTTTTCAGGCGAGGAATGTGTGCCCTTTCAAATTGAACGGTGATGGTACCAATGGCTCGCTCTGCTTCCCAGCGCCTGGGAGGTTAGTTGACAGGAAATCTCATTCCCTGTTATCCAGGAGAATTGCCATCCTTCACGTGAAGGCAAGTTTGGTTTGTTTTAAAGCCTTGTGTGTGCTGAATGGCGCAGGTGCTCAGCTGCCTCCCAAAAGTGCTTAGCCTTAAGTACAACGTGCTCATCCTCAGCATTGTTAAATAGCTTTTATAAACACTGTCTGAAAGTGCTCTGATTATACATGACCTTCCCCCTCTGCTTAGTGTCATCTCATTAATCTATCTATTAGGCAAATAATTCTGTTTTGGGAACAGAGCAAATATAGAAAATTGCACAATGAAACATACTTAATATATTCAAACAACTTTTTCTTAATATAAAAACAATCGTTTTGCCATT
Source organism: Tauraco erythrolophus (assembly GCF_009769465.1). NCBI lineage: Eukaryota > Metazoa > Chordata > Aves > Musophagiformes > Musophagidae > Tauraco > Tauraco erythrolophus. The sequence goes on along the minus strand of NC_141473.1, from coordinate 16,480,920 downwards.
CATTTTTCATGTCATGTTGAATATTTACAGGCCAGCATTGGAAACAGGCTGGTAATTTGGTCCTCCTTAATTTTGGCACCTGTAGTTATTTTAGAACTAGAGGCTGTTTTCTGTGGCTTTACAGCTCTGTAATTCAATATCCTTTTAGGACCTTAATGCTGCCATTAGTAGCAAATTGGCCTCTATTCTGAATAAAACTCTTTATTACGTTTGTTTGTTTAATTTTATTAGGGAAGGGTGCCCAACAACCACAAGGAATGAATTTCCTAGGAGGTACAGGGGCACTGCCTGAAATCCCTTTCCCGTAATTGCTGGTGTGAGCAGGAAGGCCCAAGTTGCTGTAGGGATCCACAGGGTGCAGATGGTTAGCTCTGGGCTTTAGGTAGCTGGGCTGATGGTAGCATCTCCTCATGAGCCCCTCTCTGTAGCTCTGGTAATGAGCTTCGTTACCTGATCTGTGTACAACTGAGAGTTCAAAGTCCTGTGTATTCTCTCTCTGCTGATGCGTTTTTGCTTCGCAAGTGTTTTACAGAAAAGATAATTATTGAGATTTGAATTCCTCACCATTTTTTTCCACCCTCTTCTTTGCTAGTGGTAGCTTGTCTGGCTTTGCCTTTCTCTGCCTGTGTTCATGTTAGCAGGGAGAGGATGGGGGCTGCAACCAGGGCTGTGAAGGGCAGTGGGGGACTGTGTCTGTGCCCCTTCCTTGCCCTCAGCAACTCTCATGCTCACTGGAGTGGCAGTTTGCTCCCAGGAGTCTGTTTTTGTGGGCCAGAGTAGAGGGGAGCCCCTTAAGCAACGGCCACTCTCAGCCGCCCTGTTTCCGGGATGGCCTGACCAGGGCTGGTGGCCAGTGCATGCAGCTGGGGCAGGCACTGGAGGATGGATCTTCCTCCCTGGAAGTATTTAAAGACATGCAGATGCGTGCTTAGGGACATGGTTTAGTGGTGGACTTGGCAGTGCTAGGTTAATGGTTGGACTTGATGATCTTCAAGGTCTTTTTCAAACCTAAATGATTCTACAATTCTGCTGCATCTTGGAAGGAGCTGCCTGGTTCTCCTGCGTTTTTCCTGGCTGGCCTTGGTCTCCATCCCCTGGCCCAGTCCTTGGCAGCCCTGGTAGGGCCAGCTCTGCAATAGGGCCTGGAGAGAACGCTCAGCTGTTCAGTCTCCATCTCCTTGCAAAAGGCATTAGTGCGGGAGGTTGATAGGAATGGCTTATGCCACTGATGTCCAAGGATGCTGGCCAGCATGGCTCTGTCCTGCAGTGGTAGGCCAGCAGAGTTGTGGTGGTGGTCACCTGAAGCCCCTTTGCCTAGGGATGAGCTGGAAGCAAGCAAATAGAGGGAAGTTTTCCTCTTTCTCTGTGCACCATTGCTCGTAGTTTTACAGGTCTCTAACACACATGAAAAATTAAGTCTTGTTCGAGCAGACATCTGACTATGAGAATGAGCATGCAATGCCTGCTGTGCCAGAGTGCTGCCAGGTGCCGCTAGCGCAGCAGAGAGCTCAGACTCACTGGTTTCCAGCATACCTGGCTGCTTGAGAGTGAGGGTGGCAATACCTAAACCCCATATGAGGTGAAGTGCCAGTTGTGTAATACTGCTCCAGCCTCCTGCTCCCAGCAGTTGCTCTCTTTGCTGGAGAGACCGAGGTCTCTGTTGCTCCTTAAGCTCCTGAGTTAAGGTTCTGCTGCAGACATTTGCAAGTGGTCCTGTACATTTGTGTAATTTCACTTCTATTTCTCTCCTTTCTGCAATGAAAGGTAATCACAGACAGTGTATCCAAAACCTCCTCTGTAAAACTGCAGAAATCAGTCATACACAGTTAGAAATTACCCAGGCCCACGCGACCTTAATTCGGTCCCTTGCATATCTGCATTACAAGAGTATGTGATCACGTAATTAAAAACCATTGGCTTGGCAGGACCTTGGCGTACTCCTTGCACAGAACAAGATAGAGGGCTGCGAGAAGAGAGGAATGTTTACTTGTAGTGAAGGCACTGGTGAGGGATGTGGAGAGAATTGGATCCTAACCCCAGGGCTGTCAGAGGGTTCCTGGTGATGCGGGCAGAGACGATCCCTCTGCAGCCACTGAGGCTGCTGGACTCCATTATCAGCAGCTCCCTGGCTCTAGCTTTTTGAATAGCCAACTTCTAGCCTAAAAAAAAATAATCTGTTAGCACTGGCTATTTGTAGAAGATATGGATCTGAATAAACACAGGCGCAGAAAATTGTAGGGAAAGGATGAAAACCTCTTATCGGAGGTACTATCCCAGATTATTCCTTCTGCAGCCACTCCAGAGCCCGTGAATGAGGCTGGCTGTTTTCATGCTAGAGCTCTCAAGCTTTAAGGGCTCTCTGTGTCCAATTAACAGTAGCATATCTCTTGAATATTAACACGTTAAAAGCAATATACTTCCAGCAAAGAAATCTGATCCTAATTGGCCCTGGAATATTTTATTTTCCAATCTGAGCTGTGAGCCGTAAGCTTCCTTTTATAAGACCTAAGCAAACATACTTTCTTAGGGGAAAGTCATTCAAGGAATGGGGAAAAATAGACTCTTAGATTGTACCTGTCAATCTGCCGTTTTGCAGTGTTTTGCCCAGAACAAGCACAGGAACTAATTGACTTCTCTCCCCTTCTGTCTTTTTTTTCTCCCTTAACATAGTGACTCAAATTAAACAAAGATAAAATTCCAGGGGAAGCTGGCATTAATCAGGGTTGGATTAAATTAAATTAAGTGCTTTTTATTGAACTCAGCAGTATTAGTTATTAAAACCAGAAGACCTTTCCCAACTAGTGTAAAAAGCAAACATGACTCATACTTGTGGCATAGATTTTATTGGGAAAATTAAAATGCTCATTTCTCTTACTTTCTCCTTTTTTCTTTTTTTCTCTTCTAATTTCAGGCAAACACATGTAAACAACTGCTTGTGAATCCCATGCTAGCAGACCCTGTAGCCCGAAGCCACACTGTTGTTGCTGGCACTGGGGCTGGCACTGCCCGTGGTGGCACCTGACCGGTGACAGAGTGAAATTGCTTATGCAGAAATGGTGCTTCCACAGGTCTCCTCGGCCTTTGATGTCACTGGGACTTGTAGTTGATATAAGGACCAGTCCGGCGTGGAGCTGAGCTGGCACTGGGTAGAGCTCAAACTCTGGGCATCATTTATTGGCAAGCAAGACTTAGCAAGGGGTTTTCAAAGGCAGGACAGGGATGCCTGTCCTAGCTTTCTGGTGTTTCCCCACCCACAATCAGCCATGCACTCATCCTCTATCTTGCATGAGGCTTATTCTTCTGGAGCCTGTACAGTTCATCCCTGCTGGGCCCATGATCAGGGATATGGACACCCTATTTATGCCATGCAATGCCAAGTCCGTTATAACCCTTGAGAGAGGAATGAATCTCAGCTTTTCACGTCCATGGGGTAGTGATTTCCCTGGGACCACCTGCTCCACTCCCAGGAAGGACAGAGCTGTGGCCGAGCTGATGCTGCGGCACAGCAGGGACCAGGCGAAGTTGTGCTGGTATGTGATTCTGGGGGATGGGGACCGTGCTGGAGCCAGGCCAGCACTGCCAAGGATGCAGAACATTAGCCCCTCACAGAAGCATCTGTAAATGCAGGGCTTGTGTTTAGCTGGGTGGGAAAATGGTTTAGGAAAAGACTTTGGATAGTATGTAGATAATCCAGTGTCTGCACAGTCTGTAGGGGATGGGTTGCGTTCGGCGGAAGGGACCACAACAAACACAATCCTTCACTGAGACAGGAGACCTGGGTAATTATACGCTGGTCGTTTTGACTTTGATAACGAGGAAGATACTAAAGCAAATTACGCACCAATTTAAAAACACTTTTAGGTTAAAAAGATGACAAGAAACATTGGTCTAACCTAGACTAGTCAAGAACAAATTTGTTTTCTTTTTGACATCCATTGATTTGGGAAGGTAATAGTAGCTGTGATATATTTGACTGTGAGGTAGTATTTGTCTCAAAAGCAAACCAAGGACACTTGGTTTAGAGGAAATCATTACAAAATAGGTGAAAAAAATATATTAAAGAATAACTACAGCTAGTTCTCTGTCGAACTGGGAAGAGAAATCATGTAGGAAGCTTAAGGGCCAAGTCCAGTATTATTCAATAGTTTCATTAATTTATTCATTCCTTCCTTTCAGATTCAATTTAGAGAGTTTCAAAACAAACACATTTCCGTTGTTGATTCCCAGTGGCTTTTAAGTGCTTGTTAATGAAGACAGCTGAGAAGGAGAGTGAGGTGTGCAGCCCTCCCCACTGTCAGGGCGAGGGTACTGTGAGAGACTGCAGTTACGGACCTGACCAGTCTGGGTTTAACCCTCCTTCCTCCCCAGCACAGGTATAACCTACGAAAAGGGCTTGGAGATGAGAAACAGCATAAACTTGAGAGCTCTTGACCAGTCAGCTCAAATTGCTTTACAGATAGTATAAAAGCTTTGAGTTCAAGGCAGCCGGTCTGAATCACTGAAAATCGGGCGGTAGTTTGGTGGAAAAAATATGTATTTCCCTTAAGTGTTAGTCAGGTTTATGTTACCAACGCAGTGGCACTGTATAAGATGTTACAAATGGCTGGTGCAGAAGGATGCCTGGGAGAGCGGGGAGACAGCCAGGAGTTTGCTTTTGTGGGCAATGCCTGATTTTTCGTTGTTGTTTTGGGCTATTCACGGTTGGTTCCAGTAGGAATTGCTTTTAGCTAAGTGAGGACTAGGGCAAAGGAGGCTTGCTACATCTCGCTGTAGAGGAACGCGCCTGGCGAAAAGCCATCTTTGTGTATCTGCCTGCTCCGAGGTGGTGCATGCTCGTGTGTCCCGAGTGCGTACATGAAGGAGGAAAACATTTAGAATCTGCACAGCGTAGGAACGTGAGGCACCTTGTGTCTGGATTTCGTTTGAGGGAATTAAGAGCTGATCCTTAGCTGGAATATGAATCAGATCTGATTGTGTCTGTGTTGACTAAAAGAGGTTGTGTGGTGTGCATGAGCCGGAGCTCAATCTAATGTGGAAAAGTTTGATCCAGAGCTCTGGTTAATTTTATACTTGACTATTCTACCTATTTTAGCTCTGACTCGAAGTTCAGCCTTCTTTCTCTCAGCAGTTGTTTGTATTAGCAAAGGACATGTGTGCAACTAGAGAAGAAGGACCCTCCTGTACCCAAACTTCTAGTCCAGCGAAATTTGTTATTGGGCTCTAATATCTTGTCTCCATTGCTAGAGGGACTGGAGGAGCTTTCCCTTCACCCTGCTGCCACAATGGGGGAGGGAATTAATATCCTGTGACATCACATCAAATCCCCAAATGCATTCATAGCACTGGGTTAGTAATCCATAGTTTACAAGGTTTTAACTCCTAATATACTTCAAATATTTTATGTGCTTTGGTAAGTCTATTGTGCTATATTAAATATATGTTAAGGAAAACTCCCATGATTAGTTTTAGTACCTTTTGATATCTAAATAAACACTGACTGAATAAGAATATGTATATCAAAGAAAAATTTTCAGAATAGTTCAAAGAAATAAATTTATCTCCCTTAATATCATCTCCTTTAATGGGAAACCTCTCTCATTACATAGTTCTTGGCTTTAAGGTCAGTTAGGCACTAATACAAAAAACTTGTCTTGCATAAATAACATTGAACAAAAATCCTTATTCAGAAATTCCTGCTTAGAACTTGCAACTTCTGGTTGAATCAGAGCAGATTTTAATAAAATTTTCTGTTCTTGCCTTAAAAAGATAACTTGTGATGGAGAATCCTCCACAATGTAGATAAATTGTTACAATGATTAACTGCCTTCACTGTATGTATGTATAAAAGGAGGCTTATTTCTAGTACATACATTTGTCTTGCTTCATTCTGTCCTCTAAAAATTGCCCTGGCTTTGATAAATTAAAGTGTAACTTATAATTAAAAAAAAAAATCTTTTTAAAGTATTCCAGTGCTTAAGAGGTGATTGACGTGCTATCTATCACTAGAATAAATTGAATAGCTTGAAGTTCTTTGGTATCTCGCTGTGGAGTCATTATGCCAGCGTTTCTAGGAGCAAAGCCATCTTCCATCATCTGCAAATTTCCCCTTGTTATAGCCAAACTGAAAGCCCTCATTTCCTGCCTCAAGGAGGTCTAAGTGAATAACAGAAAGTGAGACTTATATATTAATATATTTAGCTTAAAAAAAAAAAAATCTGTAAGCTATTTTTTGGTGGTACCTTGACATTTTCCAGAGGGTTGCAGGTTGTGAATAGAATAGGCTTGTTAATAGAACACTCAATCTCCAGGTGTTGGGCTTCTACAGAGCCCCTTAGGCGCTGTATTCCTGCGGGCACTGGGGACTGGCAGCGGCTGTGTCAAGGCTCCTTGTGCCTTGGGAGCTGAGTTTATTTTTTGTAAGCTTAAGAAATGGATTGAGACTTGCCTCTTATTAGCAGTCTGATCCCTCAGGAAGATTCAGTGGCGAAACCTGAGGCTGGAAAATGCTCAGGAGCAAGTGGGTGGTGAGTGGAAGGGGCTTGTGCAGTGCTCAGAGTAGTCTAGAGTTAAAAAAAAGTCCAGATATAAAATTAACACCTTTCCATTATCTTACCATATTTCTGCCTCCAACCTCAAGTTTTCCACTACTCCCATGTTTGTGGTCTTTCCCATGAAAATAATATAATATGCCCTGTTACAGACAGCATTGCAGCAGGACTCTCCTGGGAGGTGCCCTGTAAGTCAAAGAAGCATTGCTCAGGATAAGTAGCCTGGTCCTCATTTCACCGTCTGTGGTACTGTGACTGGTCTTCATAGCTGTATGAATGATGATGACAGAATGTGCTTGGTAGCAAATCACATTCATTTATTCTGGAAGCAGCCAGGAACTTGAACCGATGCATTTCCAGTTTCTGGTGTTCACATTTTACGATGACCAAGGATTCCAGTAAGCACAGTCCTCGGCCTCTCTAGCACCCACAGCAAAATTCTTCTGAACCCCCAAAAGGCTGGCCTGTTTTGTAGTACCATCCCCCTTCTCTCTGCTATTGTCCTTTAACTATAAATCCACATTACCGAGGACCGTTTCCCAAAGAACAGTCTTAAAGCGATAAAGCGTCATCAGGGGCCATGGCAAGTCTCGTTGGGTGTTCACCTTCAGCCTGCCTTCCTTCCTTCTGGAGACGGCTTCTTCTGCAGGGATCTCCTGCATCTTTTGTCTTTCATGGAGATCCTGGACAGGAGAGTTGTGGAACCACTGGTGCATCACCTGCTGCTCAGTGCTCACTGCCGATGGCAGTTTTCTTACTGCTCGTTCGTCTCGAGCCCAGGGAATCCTCTAGCCTTGGGCACACACAGCACCTTTCTGTAATGAGCTCCTCTGCTAATTACATGGCTGGCACTGGTTGTGTGAGTCGATATTTCCACTGTGTGATTTCCTGATGCTGTTGTTCCCTTTGTGGTGAGGAGCAGTGACCAAAGCTCCGCTGTCCTGCCTGGCTCTGCAAGCCCCTGCTGTTGCACCTCTGTTGCTGGTGCTGTGGCTAGAGACATTCCTCTGGCTCGTCCCACATAGAGCAAGGCTCTGCTGTGGGAACCTTCTTAAGCTCCTTCGTACACATGCCAGGAATTAATTTGGCTTTTCTGCCGTAGCGTTATCTCTTTGCCTCAGCCATCTACAGGCTCTGCAGACTCTCTGGCAGGCTTCCTTCCTTTTGATGTGTTTGAAAACAGCTTTTATTAGTTTTTAAGGCTTTAGTAAGTTGTTTCTTAAATCTTTTTGACTTGCTTTATTATGCTTTTACATTTAATTTGCCAGAGTTTTGCTTTCTTTCTGCACGTGGGGTTTCTTTTTTAGGCAGTCTGTGTGGAGATCAGAGGAAAAAGAAACCATTGCCTTACCCTGCAATAAAGGTGGTTCTTGGGGTTTATTTTCCACAGAAATGACCCAACCTGCCCTTCCTTCCCTGTGATCAAAGAGCCTGTATCCAGAAATCTTTTCTGACAAGCACTGTGGCATCCCTTTCCTTTCCATCCTCCCCAGCACCCCAAGGGCCAGTGCAGCACAGCAAAACGTGCAATTAAAAACAACCCCAGGGTCACTGTGCTGGGTTGCAGAAACGCATCCCGAAGGTAGTAACGTACCCCACCATAGCTGCAGCCTTAGCCTGCTCTCTCCGTGCTCAACACACCAACCGGGAGGGTGACTTAGTGGCAGCACCAGGATGCAGAGGTCACTCCTCAAACAAACCTCAGTCTCTATTCTCTTGAGCTGGGCAGGTCAGCTTCACATTCCTCGGCTGTCGCAGGCATGTTAACCTTTCGGGAAACCTCTTCAGGAAAAAAAACCCATGCAGTGGGCACTGGTTACACTGACAGCATGGAACCCAGAAGGTGCTTGGCTGCTGTGGGTAGTGGCTGCGTTACCCCGCAGCATCCTGCCGTCCCCCGTTGCGGTGTGGGAGCAGACGGGCTCCTGGCTGAGGGCGAGTTGAGCTGCTGCCACCGCCCGCATCCGTCCCGTCATGGGGCGGCAGCTCCTGGGGCAGCTGCGGCGAGAAGGGCGGCGGGAGCTCTCGCTAGGGAGCACGGCAAGCCAGCCTTCAGAGGGATCTTTCCCACTTCCCGGCCTCTGATCTCCTCCTTGCGCTGATTGTAGCCCGGCTCAGCCCAGGTCTGTCTTACCTGCAGAGTTGAAGCCTCTACGCCATCAGCATAGGGAGCCTCCATCACCAAGTAGCAGTGAGGGCCAATTGATTTCATAGCCATCCCTCGTGTGTTCCAGCCTGTAAGCTCGGCATGCTGGGTGTTTGTACCCTTGACAGAAGCCCACCTCGGAGGTAGCATGTGCCCATGTGCTCCAAGCACCAGCCCTTGTTTAATTACTGTGTGATAGGTTACTAAATGTAAGTATTGTATTGCTAATTTCTAATCTATTAAGTACATCTCCTCTTTCCTTTCAAAGATAATCATTTTGCCATTTGCTCAGCCCTCTCTGAATCACTGCTGGTTGCTGGATTCATGTATATGACATTTGATTACCTTTTCATAGGCGTATCTTACCTAACTGTAAGTATATTAATGGCCATAAAATTATCTAGCCCTGAAACAAAGTAAAAATGCAATAAAAGCTTTAGCTTCAGTCAACTCCTGAGAGTGCGATCCCAGAGAGGGGCTGTGTTCACGTAGCAACGTGTTCCCTTGGGCAATCGTGTCCCAAACCCAGAACCGGTCACAGCCATCACTTTAAAAAGCTCAGATGTGATTGACCTCATGTGTCTGGGCTGCTTGTGTTTTGCTTTGTAACAGGAAATTACATGTGCTTTTCTCCTTGTTGGATTTGTTAGCACCCTGAGCAGTAAATAGAAACAACTGGTAGTTCTTCCAGATAGATTGCTGCGTTAGCAATGCTCCTGTAGTCCCTCTGTCCTTGTTGAGAGCACTGCAGGCTGAGCTCCTGCTAAGTGAATTATCCAACTTCAAAGCCAGCTGCTTTGCAGCAGCAGAGCTGGTGCTGGTGTTTTTATTAGCGTTTGCATCACATTAAGCTGCTTTAAATGCAGATTTAAGTTCCAGAAACATGAGGTTTAAGGGGCTTATGCCTTTGCAGAAACACAGGCTGGACTTTGTGGGGCAGATCCGTGCCGGGGGCTTTCTGTAGGCTCAGAGCAGCACCCTGTGCTTTGGCACACCATAGCATCAACGCGTGCCACCCATCTGTGTGGCTGTGGGGCTGGGGTTGCCCAGGGATGGGACTCCCCACAGCACATGTTCTTCAAAGTGGCTTTCTGAGGGAAGAGTGCCTCCAACACTGTAACTTAGTGCCAGCAGCTTCAGTGCCGTCTGGTTGTGTGCTGTTTGTGTTGTCAGCTCTCGACATGGGAACCGATTCTCTGGTAAGCCGCTTCCTCGGCACCGAAGGAGCTGGATTCCCACCGATGGAGTCTATGAACAGAAAGTGTAAATACATCTCATGTTAATGCTGGGACTTCATCTCCCATGGGTTTCTGTCCTTGGGAGGGATTTATCTCACTGTGGGTGAAGAGGGTGATGGAAGAGATGAGGAGAATAGTGCTAGGTGTTAGGTGTGTGTCCTCATTTTGGCTTGTTGCAAGTAAAGACAAATGGACTGCGTGCACCCTGGCCTTGGCTGCCATGCTGCATCTCTCATCACAGCAGATGCGCAGGCTTTGGCTTGCTTCAGCATTTGAGTGCCTCACTGTAAACTAACTAGAGATGGACATGAAATTTTATATGCTCAGAAATAAGGTGGGCATCATATGCAAAGGAGCATTCCTTCCAGCAGCATTCAGATGTGACATATTTGAGATAATAACAATGGCAAGAAAGAGACTTGGGGCTGGTGGTTCCAGTAACTGTTAATGACTGCTTGGGCATGGTGGGTGCTGCTGTGGTTCCACTGGATTATGATGCACATGTGTCAGGGATATTGTATTCTGGGGAGAAAAAGCAAAGTTTGACTTTTAAGTAACTTGATGGGTGACAGGCAGGTGCAAGTCTTGAGAAAGAATTTAGAGGGCAAAAAGATGACAGCTAGTGGGAACATTCATACACCAGAAAGCCTGGAGAAAATGGAGGGATATGGGACACTATTTGCAAATACAAACCTCACGCTAGGAAAAAGCAGTGCTCGCCCAGCTGGAGAAAGTGCACACATAGATACCTAGGCGTTAGCTGTGAGCATCACCCACCAGAAGTCCGTCCCCTCTCGGGGTGCTGGTGCCTCCTGGTGTCTGAAGGAAGTTTTTGTTAATGCAGTGTGGAGGCGATACCCTGTATGCTTTGGCTGTATGAGAGTCTCATTGTAATCTCTTTGCTTTCTTACAATGAAAAGTCATGCTAGAAATTAGAATTGCTGTTCTGTCCCTGCTGACACTCATGGTTTTAAAATGACATCTTTGTGTCCCAGGAGTCTCCCTGTGCTGCTGAGGAAGAGCCATGCTCAGGACCCAGGGACGACTCCGTACCTGGCCCTTACACTCACTCTGTGTAAAAGATGCACAAAAAAACAGTCCTGTATCTCGTTTTTTTTTAATTGCATGGTGCTTGACTCTGCTTTGAAATGGGGGAAGGCATGCAGCTCTGTTACCCTGTGACTGATTTTGCACTTATTTCTTGGTGTGGTTTCTTTAGGACATATGAGAGAGCCTGTAAAAGTGTTTGTGTTGGCAGTGAGCTCCTGGTGACCCCCTGAATCTTAGACACTACTGTTTGCTATCATGGTGTTTCCTAAAGCAGCTCAGAAAGTTTTCCAGAAATGATAATAATGCAATAGCACTCTGGGTGTAGCTTGGCAGGGAGGGGACCCCCAATTTCTGTGCAGCATGGACAGAGCAGTGTGATGCAGCTCATATGGTGTGATTTCTCGGGGATCTGGGGCAAGTGTGGTTAGTGGTGGAGGAGCCTTGGGGACAGGTATATCACTAGGCAGGGTTACGTGGCACCTTATTTTAATAACCTGCCTGACCCTGTGCAAAGGTATGAAACAATAGTAGGGCAAAGGTATGAAATAATGACATTCACTGTCATTTAAAGATCAGGTTTGCCCTGGGGGCTGCAGTATCCGGAGGGTCCGAGCCTGGCTCATCAGTCACTGGCGCTCTCCCAAGGCTGAAGTGCAGCGTCTTTGCTTCTCTCGTTCTTCAAACTGCTACTTGCAGCAGAAGCAGGTGATGTGGTCCTCTTCTAACCTCTTTCCTCCATTTGCCCAGCCCCAGTTCTCTCGGCTAGGTGCTGGAACATTGTAAATCATGTCATATATCGTGCATGACTGTATGGAGATCTGTCCATTTTTGTCTTCCCTTAGCTCTGGTTCTCTCATTATCTTTTCTGCTATACACCATCATGAGACGGGGATAATTGGTTAAGTTATAAATCACCGTCTGCTGGGGAATTGTGTGTATTTAATGCCCAAGAATCCTGTCTCATACTTGATGTCTCTGTTCATGTGTTGACAGCTCATGATAGTCCAATTGGTCCAGCTGTCCCATGTCTGAGGCTCTCCAAACCCTCACATCATTGCTTACACCCTGTCCCAGGAAACATTTAACCCTTCCCTGAGTGGGCAGCAATATAAAGATGGATCTGGTGCACGTTTTCCATTTAAGAATAAAAATACTCATGCTTTTTGCTATTAAGTAAAATTCAAATTACTGAGTTCGGTGAAGGTGGCTCTGGGGGGTACCTGGCTTTGGCTATGTGGGAGGGTGGCCTAGATGGTGTAGTGACCTTCTCTGGCCTTTGTATGGACTGAGTATTTTTCAAGGATTGTTTTCTGTGCGTTGATGTGTGAATCACGTGTTAACAGGAATGGCTCTCTGGATGTTGCTGTAACTGGAGATCTCAGCACTGTCCAGGACAGAGTTTGATGCAACATCCAAGCTTCCCTGACATTTGCTTGCAGCTAAGAGTTGTTGTCCCCCTTCACCTCTCCCTCCTGGGCTCCCCATGCCCTCAGCAGAAGCATATATCTACCAACACAAGCAATTTGCTATTTCACCTGAATGTGTGCAGGTTGGAGGAGTGGAGGGTACTCCACAGGGTGCTGAGAGGTATTGGTTCACCATATGGAGGGAGTACCCTGCTGCAGGAGCGTCCCCAAATTTGATCAGTTAGTATACCAAAAAGAAGACTAAGAAGTTACTGGATTTGTGTGTTCTCAGGAAAAAAAAAGTATAATCTACTGCAGAGTCTTTTAATTTAGTGGTTAGAGGCAGAACACGAATCAGGGGCTGGAAGCCAAAACGAAAGAATTCCAATTTGAAATGGGACACAAATATTTAGCCGGCTTGCATAAACTACCTAAGGAGAAGAAAAAAGAGTGGCTTCTCTTCTTCATCTTGTGATGCTTTATATTCAGTCTGGATGCCTTTATAGAAAATACACTTCAGCCAAATTTGAGTTATTTGGCTCAGCACATGGATAAGTGGGTGAAATACTATAGTGTGTGATGTACAAGAGGTCAGACAAGGTGATCTGATGGTTCCTCCGGCTTTAGCGCCTCTAAGAAGTTTATCGTGGCCGGAAGGATGGGGCCAGTGAAGGTGTGAGGCTGTGGACTCCATCTGTGCTCTCCTGGACTAGCAGAGGGTCTGCATATGACCCTGCCTCTCTTCTCTGATCTCGGGAGAGGATGCTCTGAAGAGAAGCTAAAGATTATGAGTTTGGAAATCATATATAAAACTGAATTCCCATGTTGTTTTCTTTTTTTTTTTCAACCAGCACTTAAGCCATGCATGATCCAACCCACATATGAGTTTGAAATGTTCCATCATGTTTTCATTATTTGTTAAAAATGGGAACTGTCAAGATCTCTTTTGCTCTAATTACCTGACACTACAGGGCTTCAGAGTGCCTTTTTACACTCTCCAGAACGTGCCCTTGGATGGGACAAGTCTGAGCTCTGCAGCAGATGCTTTTCAGAAGAAAGTTGTTGGCATGAGTGCTGAAAATAGAAGCTTGTTTACAAGGCTGGTTTTGCATTATCAGCTGTAGTTGCTCCATATTAGGCTGTGAACTTAATTAGCTCAACACTCCATTAATTCTCTTCTGCCTCTCTGGGGGCTTGTCTGCATAAGGCTCTGTTACTGCCTCAGCTTGTGCCGGGAACTCTTTATCCGGGGGACGCTGCGTTCACCACGAGTGCCACCTTAACTACCATGAATCCGGTGTCTCCGTTTTTGAGTGCACAAACCCTCCGTAGGGCTTTCTGGAGAAGCCCATCCCTGGATTATTTGGCTGTTTTTATTAGAACATACAGGCAGAGGGACTGATCTCGGCTGAAGCATCAGGAGAACTGAATGATACCATTGTTACAGCTGATTGAAAGGGTGCTTTTGCACTGGCTTAAGCTTGTGTCTGTTCTTAAGTGGAAAATGTTTCTTAAGCTGAATAATGTAGTAACATTTCTGGCCGGCATGGGCTTTTTGACAGTGAAACATTGCCACACGCTTGAGAACCGACCGAGGCTGCCGCTTTCACCTCTCCATCTGGTTGAGAAGGCTTTGAGCAGTACCCGACCCTGGGCAGGGGTCGGCATTGGTGTCCTCTCAAGCCCTGACCTGAAAAGTCCTGTTCCCCTGTAACCCCACCACAATGTGCTGAAGCATGTCCCGTGTCAAGACCACCCTGTCCCTGGGCATCATCTCCTGTGTGTTTTCCTGTCCTTGGAGCCAACCCACGCACAAACTGGGAGATGTCTTCCTCCTCGAGTGCGTGAGCTTCAGCTGTTCTGACTCTCCCGTGTGTGTGTCCTTCCTGTTTGGACAGATACTTGATACGTACCACCTCAGATGGAAAGGGCTGGACCTGATTAAAACACAGTCCAGCCACAGGCGTCCTTTTCGCCAATGCCTCCCCTCCCCGAGCAAACCTGAGGGGTTGTAATGGTGTTTAGGGTTTACGTGCAAAGCGTCAAGTAATTCTTTAACTATTTCAGATGCTGAGGGTGCCGCGTGCTAGCACGCTGGGCCCGCCGGTGTCGTGGCTGAGATTTGCTATGTTCATGCCGAGGTACTTTCTGTTTCTGCAGGAATATCTTGATGTAAAAAAGTCAAACCTTCCTGATTGATTTGGAGTTAAAGTTGGTATGTAAACTGATTAGCTTTATCAAAATACTTATATTTTTAAGTTCTCTGAACTCCCAGGATAACTGATGTTCTAAGTTATTAACATTTAACATTAACATTTCCCTTAATTACAGGGCTATGATGAAAGCCTCTCTCCCAGTGGGTGCATAGTTCTGGAACCAGTGATGGTTCCTGGCACACAATTAACTGCTCTGAATGAAGGCGGGACATTTCCCTTGGACATACCAGCTCTGCCGAGGGCGATGGCATTCCCGCGGTGTAATCTGACCTCACTGCTGTTCCTGTACAAACGCAAACGCGTATTGTTTTACTCTTTGAAAAACAGTGCTTGCACAGCTTGAATGCCTTGATAGTCAAGGTAAAAGCGAATTGGTGTGCTTGTTTTCACGAGCCCTGTTGTTAAATGACGTGGTTGGCAGAACATCAACAGCTAAAGCAAACGCGCTCATACTTGCTTCTTTCTCATCCTTGTTCGTACCATGAGGGCTTTCTGCTGCACGCTGCCTTTCGGCACAAAGCTGGGCTGAGCGTTGTCCCTGTCAGTATGGTGGGGAATGGGATTGGGATTATGACTTTATCCTCTGCATTGTTTGTCGTTCTGGTTCCTGAAAGCTCCAATGAGCTAATTGCTAGCAGAGGGAGAGGGTAGGGAAGAGCCATATGCAAAAGAGGACAGGGATATTTTCAGCTGGGACCAAGACAAAGACACAAGCTGTGAAGAGCGACGATAGAGACGTAACTTTCTAGCCTTACAACAGGGAACGTTTCTGGTGGGGACCATGAAGCTGTGGGGCTGGCTTACCAAGCAGGGCTGAGAGGGCAGGTCCTATGCTGCTATGCTAGATAGCGTAAAGGCAGAACTTGCCGAACTTAATTGGATAATTTATGATGTAACCCTTGCAGAAATGGAGCCCCTCCATTTTGTAAAACAGAATGTCCTCTAGAAAATATTTGCGCTTAGCTAGTAACGCAGATTCAAGGAAATTCCTTTCAGGAGGGTTTGAGTCTAATAAAATGGGAATGTGTGACCTGGCCTGCACCATTATTTGCCCAGTTTTATCCTTTCGTTATTATTTCCAAATGTGGAATTCTCATTCTTCTACAATTCTGCAGGTGAAGCTAGGCCAAGAAAAAACAATGGTCTCCTGCAATTACAGGGAGCACCTATTAGGGCTGTAACGAGGCTAGCAATGCAGGCCAGCATCCAGAACGGGGTTCTGAATTCCCAGGAGGTTGTGGAAACATGTCCTTGCCAACGCCCAGGAGCCTGGTCCTTGTGTGGGCGAAGAGATGCTGGCGGAGCTGTGGACCCCAGCGCGGCTGAGGGATGTTTGCTTTCAGCCCTCCTCTACGAGCGGATGGTGTTGCCTTGGCCAAACAAGAGTGCAGTGTTTGGCTCCGATGTTCCGGGATGCAACAGTTTTACAGATGGTACCGTCCCCGCTTCCAGGATGTAATCCTCTGGGATGAAGTCTCGTGCCATCTCTACGTGCTCATGTTGGAGTGTTGGTCTTCACATGACGCAAAAGACTGAGCTGTTGTAAGCACGTCGCCAGCAAGCTCAGGTCTCTTCTGCTGCTAATGTTTATGGTTTTACCTACCAAAGAGCTCCTTTTAAAAACGCGAATGTTCCTACTTCTGCCTGCCAGATACTATAACTGGGAGAGATGGATCCTTCAAGTGCGTCCTTGTTTCTAGTGATAACACCAAATTTGTACAGCAACGTATAATATTTGCAAAGGGTTTTATGTTGGCTTTGTGGCACAGACGTGGCGGATTCCGGTGCCCGGCGTTAACTGGTGGCTGGTGGGGCTGTGGGCTGCAGCAGAGGGGCTACTAGCACAGCGTGGGGACACTGTGGTTGCGGGACGAGGAGCAATCAGGATGAATGCAATGACTGTTCTCCAGATGTAAACAGCCTCGAAGCTTAATGTCTCTATTTTACGTTGACGGACATCAGGAAACACACTTTGTTATTTTAGTCTGAATAAGCTCATGCAGATGGTAAGCAGAAGCAACGAGTGTGGAGTTTTGGTGTTCTCTAACAAGCCAGGTTGCACGTGAGTGTGTTAACCTTGCCTTTGAAAAGTGCTTGATTTTTATCGGCTTGTTTACCAAACTGTCACAACAAGGCATAAACCACAGAAGATTCACACGCTGATATGAGGAATGTGCAGGTTCTTAGTAGCAAAAGAGGAATAGGAGTTTTCGCTCTTTGTTAAATGCAGTAGGCAAGCATTTTTTTTCTACAAACTGCGGAGTGAGCTGTCGAGCAGGGAGCTGGGATGAGAGGAATATGTTCTACAGGACAAATTGCTCTTCTCTCCTGCACCCTCCAGCTGCTGCAGATGCATGCGGTGGGATTTGTCTAGTTGCTCAAAAAAGCCATTCACGTCGTATTCTTTACCAGTGCCAGCAAGTCCCCCGTTCCCTCCCAGCCAGAGGCTTCCATGCTAGTGGGCCGGCTCCCTGCGAGCTGCCGTTGTGGCTACAGGAGCCGAATGAGTTAAGCCGTGCTTGCTGTTCCAAGTGGGAGCGAAGAGCCATTGCAAAATGTTTTTTCCCCCATTGGCTCTGCGTGTTGTTTTTAAAATTAAATTGGTTCTGGTTAGCAAACAAGAACAGGACGGCAAAATTAAATTTTCTGAGGAATGTTGTGAATCTTGTGTGAAAAATAAACCCCAAAATATTTTTTCCCTCTTGCGCTCTTTGGCTTGCCTTCGTCCCCTCTTTGCCTGTCATCCCTCCCTCTCTGCTCCCCCTGTGGATGTGTTGGTGGGTGGCAAGGCTGGTGTCCTCATGCTGAGGTGCTGTGGTGAGCAGCAGTGGGAGTTAATGGGAGCTGGGATGTCCTGTCTTGGCCAATAAATTTTTTGCTTTTCCCATCTACGTTTTATCCTGCGTTTTCTTTTCTTGCTCCTCTTGTTCTCACTGTCCTCCCAGCCCATGCTCTGCCTGAGGGACATTGTTGATCCTTCTCCAGCAGGTGAATGCTGTGTGAGTCCAGAGAGTACCTCGGACATGTAGAGGATGCAGTATTAATTTTAAAGGCAGAATTGAACCTATAAATTATAATTCAGTCCTATGCAAATGACTACCGCCAGCCATCTGCAACGCTTCAGTCTCGCTGGAGTCCAGCACAGACTCTGCACTGGAGGAGCTACACCCACACAGGGCTCTGTGATGGACAATACAGATTTCTCCCTGTCTGCTTCCATCTTCCTTATTTATT
The DNA here is from genome assembly GCF_009769465.1 of Tauraco erythrolophus. NCBI lineage: Eukaryota > Metazoa > Chordata > Aves > Musophagiformes > Musophagidae > Tauraco > Tauraco erythrolophus. The sequence continues at coordinate 16,463,082 of NC_141473.1, read as the reverse complement.
TATTTATGTGCAGATGGAAAATCTTTGACACAAATTGGCATTCCTTAGATTCTGTTCCCTGGAAAGCTCCTGCAGTTCTTAAAAGCTTCTCCTCCATTTGTTCAGCCTGCAGGCATTGCTGTTCACTTCATAAGTCATTTCTCTAGTCATTGCCTCAGTATTTGTGTCAAGTCTTTTGGATCTTTATTATAATTTGGCGCAAGCTTGTTCTGAGGGCTCAGCAGATTCTCGCTGTTTTGTGCAAAACTGGGACATCTTGCTCTCAGATCTTTAGATGGGACAGCAGGTTACTCTGAGTTGAGTTTCATCATACTCGTGTGGCATGTAAAGTGCTGGGGCTACTGTTATTTCTTGGCTTTTGCTGTTGCTTTTTTTTTTTGTGAAGACTCTTGATGCCTTGTAATGCTCGATACCCTTGCCACTAATTCCTGGAGTGTACCCTGGGAGGTGTCACAGCACGGTTGCCCCTCTAGCGCTTTTCTCCAGGCATCTCCTCTTGGCCATTGCTGGGGACGGGAGGCTCAGACAGTCCTCCAGCATGACATGGAGCAACCACATGGGCTCACTTGACTGAGGAAGATGGACAGGGTCAAACAATGGGTCTAAGAGAAGAATAAATGTCTCTGGGGAGGCAGCATGGATCCGCTGAAACCTTGCCTCCAGGTGGCATGTGAAGATGGGTGCCTGGTCTCTTTCAGCAGCATTTTCTGGAGCAGGGCTGTTGTTGGACCGCGTGTCTGGAACAGGGCTGTGGCTGTCGTGGGCAGCCAGGGAGCACTCCTCCCTCGCCATCAGACCATTTGAATAAATAAAACAGCTCCACTTACACTGGATGAAATCAAGTCTTCTGGATTGTGGCTAAACACGGTCAACAGCTCCTCTGGGCCCTCAAGCTGCCAATAGCTTGCACCTCCTAGTGAGTCTGTCCTTGGGAAAGAGCCATTAGAGGCTAAGGAAATTCTGCAGATCTCCATCCTTCAAGAAGTGGGAAATCATCACTGATAGGACTTGCAGCACCTCTTGTGTCAAGGAACAGGATAAACAGGAGAATTCACTGATTGGAATGCAGCTCTTGGTGCAGTGCCCCAGTCGATGCCCTCCTGGAGCATGGTTATCAACAGGATTGCCAAAACTGCTCCAGGGCACTGTGGAGGCTGGATTTCCTTTCTGCTCAGGCCTTATGGTGATTAAGTTGCACTTGGGTGAAGGGCTGTCAGCAAGCTAATGAGGTTTTCCAGGCCCCTCTGATAGTTATGGGCTTGCGTTGCATTTGTTTTGCCAGGACTCGCATGCACTGGGGTGCCAGTAAAGTTCACCAGAAAGAAATCATGATTGACCAGAGTCTGAAACATCCGCTTGATAAATCTCTTCTAACACAAGCACTGCATCTGTGTCTTCTTGATGGGATGGCCAAAAGTGTTCCTGAAAGATGTAGTCATCTGTTTCTGCACACACTCATGCAAAATATTTCATATTCCTCTCTAAATCACTGTAGATATCTACTTCTTCATTGCCATTGGTCTTTGTGATCAGAGCTGTTGCATCGCACAGCAGCACATCATCGTCAGGTCTGGTCGGCACGTGTGCTTGGGGACCGGGGCTGCCACAAAGAGGCTGGAGCTACCCACATTTGCTGCTGCTACTGCCTTCATCCTGAGCACCCTCCATCTCTCTCCATTTGCTCTCCAGGAGGTCCTCCTGGTGCGTGACTTGTCCTCCTGGTGCGTGACTTGTCCTCCTGGTGCGTGACTTGTCCTCCTGGTGTCCAGCCTCTCACTCTGTTTGTCCCCTTGGTGCTGATACAGCAGAAAGTGTGTGGAAACCCAGATCGGTGGTTGCAAACATGTTTTGAGTGTTTATAATTTTACTTTGTCATCTCTTTTTAAATGAGAATTCCTTATGCTAAAGTTTCAGACTGAAGGCTGAGGAGATGACCTGAAATCTGAGTGAGAATCTGTCGAGTCATTTCTGAGTGCTGTGAGCATAAATATATTTCCCAGTTCTGAAAGCGTAACGTTTATCCAGCTGTACAATAATGTGCAACCAGCCTCGTTTTGCAGGATCAGGCTTCCAACATCCACAGCCCTCAGCAATACATGAAGCAAGGTCATTGCCTAAGCTGGAAAGTAAATTCTTGTGAAACATTTCCTCCCAGGACAAGACCTGGTCTTTTCTTCCAACTGCCAGCACCTTCCTCCCCACTCAAAGCAAGGCTGTAACCTTTCTCAGATATGGAAACTTTCCTGTCTCCACCGTCAAAGCTTTCGAACTTCTTTTTTTGTCTCCCTTTAACCTTCCCCGTCATGCCGTGGTGTGTTCATCTGCTTTTTGCTGGGCTCACCTTTTCTTGCACTTCCCTCTTCTAATGCTGCCCACATGGTTCCCATTTAATGAAGGTGGGAGCCAGTGGGCATATCTCATATGCACTTCAAGGGGATGAGATTCTCAGGTGGAATTATTTAATTAGAGACTGCATGCAGTTTCGGGGGAATTTATTTTAATAAGTTGATTTTAATATTTTCCATGCATTTGTTTTTCAGTGGAGCTTATGCCATATCCAGAAAGGTAATGGTTCACTTAACCAGCAAGATACCTCCAGTTAAACCGTGAGAAATTGTGCTTCTTTAGATCAACCTTTATCCCAAGGAATTGTCTCGGAAGGCTATCCCCTCTGGCTGGGGGAAGAATTCCTTTCAGAGGCTTAATGGTGGTTATTTGTTTAGCTGAGGAAGTTTAAAAATCTGACAAGTACATTGCAAAAATCTCAGATCCCTCTCCCAGAAGGCAAGCCAATGACACCATTAGCTTAATCCCGCATCTCTTACGCTCAATTTTAATACGACTCCTTAGCTCCAGAATATCATGTATTTTCAGTTGAAGGATTTGTGTTCCAGTAGCAAGAGGGGAGACGGAGGGAAGGCGGTGCTGTAGGTCACTCAGCAGTTGGGTACAAAGATGTATTAAAAAACACTCAGAGGGTCTCTCTGGAAAAGTGCTGACATCTGGCATCTAAATCCATTCGTTGATTGGAGTAACTCATGGCAGAGCCTTCTGCTGCATGTTTAGCTGCATTCTCACATACTGTGAGTGAGCCGTGCTCTCATCTGCCTCTTCTGCCTACGTAGCTCCCTGTGTTTTTGACAGCCACCGCTAGGCACGATAGAATTAATGATGATGTTTGGAGCTACCATCCTGGCGGGCTGTGCGAGCACCCCTTTCCATCCCCACAGTGACTGAGGATGCACTAACTCATGCGAAGGAGGTGTGCTGGCAGCAGTGGCTGCAGAGTAACTGTTGTGAAATTTAACATCCATCCCATCCGAGTCAATATCTGCAGTGTTGATCTCCAGGGCAGGGCTGGCTTTGGGTTGTTCTCCACGAAGACGAAAGAGGTATAGAGCGCCTATGGAGATCACTTTGAGCCACTTTGGGTGCTTACTTCACAAGGAATCATGCCTGTTCTTCCCTGCTCACCTTAGAAGTATAAAGAGAAGCAACTCAGATGATGATGATTTCTCCATTGCAGTAAAGCTGGAGGAGATGCATTCCCCTGAAACGCTGGCAAGCAGTGAGGGGAAGCTGAGGGTATTGGGGGTGTGTCTGTGTCTAGTGGGGCAAAGCAATAAGTACCCTTCCAGTATACCAGGAGTAACACCATTTCAGCAAAGTGCAGCGTTATTGCAAGAGGGCGTGCTGATAATGCAACATTCTGAGTGAAAATGCAGAACAAATATTTATTGAATACATATGGATCTTCTGTATTTAACATATTTCAGAGTGATAACTGAGCACTTTTGTGGTTTAGGTTTCCTTAAGTGGTCTTTCATCTGTTCCTTCCCTCTTCAGGTCTGCTTCTGTTGCACACTTAAAATTAATACAATTAACAGCCATGTCACAGTTAATTTTTGTATGAAAGATAAAGCGAAGAGCTGTCTCTATGTCAATACATTGTTTACTCTTTTGCACTGAGTTATGGATTGATATTTTTTCTGGTTTTTCCTCTTATTTGTATGTATTTGCAGGGTATTTTCCTGCTGTTCTTTCTGCTGCTCTCTCCTCTGGACCCACAGCACAGCTGTTGCCTCTCCATGTCTCACTGGTTGGGAAATGCTGTCTTAACCTTCCCAGAGATCCTCTTGACCTGTGCCCTGAATTTGTTCAAATTTGCTTTTTTGGAAATACATTATCTTTAATCCGTTGTTGTTCCTTCACTGCCTTAAGTTGCTGAACTTTATGGTTTTGTAACTACTTGCACTCAAATTTACTTCCAGTTTTGGACTATTAATCAACTTTCTGTATCAATAATATCCAAGTAATAAACATCCTCTCCCCTACTACTTTCGCCTGGCTCCAGAGCAACTTTCCTCTGTGCATTCCAGCAGTTTGGTGTGTCTGGGACTTGCCCTGCTTTGTCTTTAGCAGATACGAGTGTAATTAAAATTACCTGTTCCTACCAACTCCAGTCATTTGGCTGCTGCCAGTCAGATGCTCAAAAGACCTCATCAGTGTCCTGTTTCTGATTAATGGAACTCTGTGGGACACGTCCTGTGCTCCTTGTCTCTTTCTCTGTCCCTGGGGACATGCACAGAGTCTGTTTATTACCTCTTCTTGAAACCCAAACTATTCTTCATACAAAACCCCCAAACCCTTCCTATTTTCTCCTTCTGTTTCCTAAACAAGTTACATCTTCTCATATCAGTATTCCCCTGCAATGACCTTTTTCCATGAAGCATGTGTGAGGTTAAATGCTGTAGCTGTATATGAGGACTTTAAAGCAAAGCAGTCTTGTTTACTCGCTATTCTCCTGGCATTTATGTATGGATGTATAATGTGATCAGAAGGCTGCCCTGTTACTCTCAGGGTTTTTCTCTGAGCCTTCTGCAATTCCCCTTTGCCATAGCCATATCCCAAGCTTTCAGCTGGTGTTAGGACACTCACTAGCTTTTGTGAGTGGTTCCCTTCAGACCTAGTTTCCAGATCTCCTTCTAGGTTGGAAAGGTACCGGTCATCTTCACCCAGACGCTACTTTTTCTAGTGTCCCCTCTCTACAGAAGACCATCTCGCCCAGGCAGCAGCACCGCTCTGTCGGCAGTAGGCACTTGAGCATGGCTCTGTGCCTGGTGCGGAGGAGCAGGAGTCTAAGCAGACCTGTCCTCCCTCACCACATCAGTGTTGTTTCATGAGATCCTAAATGTCGCATGTAGCAGCTGTTTGTTGACATAGCTTGGGAAGGATTGTAGGTCAACAAAGAGCTGTAGAATTGATTGAAAGCTTGGAAGAACTTGCACTGCTGTGAAGATACTGAAGAACTGTGACAAATGCTGCTTAATGAAAGTATATTTAGAAGAGTCTTGAGCTATCCAGAAGAAACAAAAAAGCTAGCAGACAGGGGTTATAGCAAGATCTGGTCACTAGAAGGCCAAAACAGGCAAGTTTGGACTAGAAGCCAGGTGCCTATTATGACCATGGACATTAAACAACAGCAAAATTTTGCACAAGGATAGGCTGATTTCCATACTTGCAGCAACTTTTAAGCTGGCAATGGATACCTTTTACAAAGATCTGATCTGTCCTGCTGAGAGACTGGGTAGACTTCTGCACTCCCATGTTTGTTCCGGGCTGTGCGGTGTGGGACGTCAGGCTAATAACGCTGGCCTTTTCCAGCCATTCATCTGTGCCTCCAAAATCAGGTTCAGACTCCACCCTATGTGCTTTGGTACAAGATTCCCCCCAAAGATTATCTGGGGGGAGCTCCTGCCAAACCGGGTCCCTCCAGCTGAGCTGTATCCATGAGCCCAGAGGAGGGGGAAGAGCCAGGGCCAGTTCCTTCAAATATTTTACAGATTAAGACCAGGGTCTGGGATCTGTGGGAAGTCGGAGGAGTTCACAGACCCCAGCGGGTTACGGTCCTTGCTGCGGCGCTGGCGGTCTGCGCCAATAATTGCCGTCTCCCTTGTCCGCCTAGCCTGGTCATTTGCTATTGTGTTCAAATGCAGTGACACTCGGCAATGTGGACGGGCCCTCTGACATTATTCGAGTGCAGCTGGAGGCATCTACTTTAGCTTGAAAATGCCTCTTTCTTGGCAGTGCTTTGTGTTTATTATAAGGCTGTCTGTAACGTGCAAAAGTACATTTCTTTTTGACTTCCTTCTTTATGTACTAAAGAGTGTGGTTTTTAATTAAGGATTTCAGATTGAAACATTTCCGGTTTTATGCGTTGTTTTTTGGTTGGATTTTTTTTTTAGGACAGTTTTCAGTTAAAATGTTTTAGAGTTTTGAAAATACCAGATGCCCAGCTCACAAAGTGTACGAAGAGCCCTGGTCACTCCCTCTTCCTCCCAGGGAAATCAGCTGCTCCACAGAGCGGGAACAGCCAGGGATGGCGGATGGCGAGAACGGGGTCAGCAGGCAGGAAAGGATGGGCCAGGATTGGAATCGGCAGTTTTCAGCAGCGCACCATGGCTGCGACTCCTCGCACGATAGGAAACGCTGACTTAGACCCATAAAATGGAGCACCTGATTTTTGTGGGTTCTGGGTTTAGCCCCCAAAGAGCTAGGGATTGTAAGAGGAGATGGGCGGACCCTTGCTTAACAGCAGAGCATCTCTGTTGCAGGGCTGGCGAGGGGTGGCAGGCGTGCCCCTGCCATCTCTGGCTGCCCGCCACAGCCCCCACCCACGGGGAAGCGAGGCCAACCCAAACGACTTGTAAAATAAACCATTTGTTTTTGCTGAACATAACTGCCGTTAAAGGGAAAAATAAAAACAGGCCAGATTTTTAGCTCTCCTGGTACTGGAAGAGCTTAAAAATGCCCTATAAAGGCACCCAAAATTTCTGACAGCAGCAGGCAATGAAAATTATGTTAATTAATTAAGTTTCTTAAGCTAGTCCCATGATTTTTGGGAGTTTGACTCATGACTTTTGAATGCTTGGGTTTGGCAACATTGAATTCCTCAGTTAGAATTTGTTCCCGATGTGGTGTTTCAGCTTCCTAGCATGACTGATCAATGTCACTCTCCTCTGGAGCAGCAAGAATCCGGGGTGGCGGCTAGAGGTGGAGGGATCCAGTACATGTCGCTGCGCCTTCCGCGGCCCTGGGGATGCTGTCGGGTGGGTCTGGCTCATGTCCCTGCGTGAGGCTCTTCTGAATCAAGCTGTGTGTCTGCCACATGACAGCCCTTCAGGCAGCGAAAACGGAGTATGGGAGCTGCTGGCCGTGCTGAAGGGAACGGGTGAACGGGATGCACAGCTTACCTGGGTTAAGTGTTTCAGTGGGATTGAATGAACGCGTTAAAAATATGCCTCACACTTGTACATCTTTCATTCCAGTGTAACCACGCAGCCTGTGCACAGGGTGTTCCTCGGCCCCTGCTGCCCAGCTCACTTTTTGCAGGAAAGCACTGAAAACATCCATCCTCTTGCTGCAACGTTGGCACTTCAGGTGCTGTTAAGAAAAATTACCTATAAAGAAAACCTCTGCCTTGCTACTGTGGCACCTTGGAAGAATGATGTGGATGCAGCTTGCCTGATCCGCATGTGATGCAGAGGGGAGCAGGTCCCTGTGACGGCTGCTGTCAGGAGTTGCTGAGTGTGGGGACAGGCATGGTGCCTGCCCTTGTGTCTTCTCATTCTGCGTCGTGTTACAGCGTACAGCTGGATAGCAGGTTACAGCATTATCTTGTACACACTTGTGTGCGTTTGGGCTGCACAGGGTTTCCCACACCCAAGAGGTGCGAATCAGTTGCACAAGGAGATGTCCCTCCGCATAGCTTCCTCGGCTGGGGAGCAGCACCGCACAGGGACCAAGTCACCTCTCCTCCCTGGCAGCACAGAAATCGCTCACATTTGTGCCTTAAGGCAGCTTTAAACCGTATAAATCACCATGACCCCCACCTGTGGGTAATGCTCTGCAGCTGCCCAGGTACCCCTGCCTCAAAGCCCCCAGTCCCGATGTGACCCGCAGCCCCGTCCTCCCTGCGAGGTGGCTGGGGAGGACGTTTGGTCCTCCCATTAGCCATCCCCATCCATCTCCAGCTGCCTGCTTATTTGGGAGCTCGTGGATCGCTGAGTGCTTGAAGAGCTGACCACTTCTTGCCTATTTGGGAATGCATTTAAATTGTTCCAGAAACTGCTGTTTGTTGATAAATTGGGGAGATCGCAGAGAAGTGTTTTAGCTAAACTGTGTAAAAGAAGAAATGAGCTGCAGCGCAGCACTGCCAGCTGTCATTGGATTTAGAAACACACATCATAGATTTTGTTGCTTTTCAGACAGCTGCGCTTATAGCTGCTCTTATAGCCATATAAAACAGTCATTCTGTCAGCAAACGGTCTGGCAGCGGAGCTGGGTTCTATCTGCAGCCGTGTTCCCAAGCCCGGTGGGTTTGCTCCCTCTACATGCATAGGTAAAGCCCGGAGGAAGGCGGCTTTGTAGCTTGAGCTATCACCTGTCCCCAACATCGTAGCTTTGCACAGGGTAAAGAGCAAAATGCCAGGCTATGCCCACTGCCCACGCAGCAGGTAGCGCTGACAGGGCTTGTCTTTAGCACCCCTGGTCTTTAAGAATGGATATTGGCTGCCCTGAGAGGGGGTTTTGGGGGATTTTATCCCAAGTCTGCAGTTGCTGCTCAAGAGTCTGGCTGATTTACAAACCACAGCTTGTTATATCAGAGCTCACAGTGATCAGATCCTGTCCTCTGTGGTCCATCCTATTCAGACTTTGGAGCTAGAAAGCCCCAGGGACCACATTAGGTTTTGAAGGGTTTCCTCAAGGGAAGGGAGATAGCTCTGATTTATCAAATTTTAAACTTTTCACAGGAACAATATCGATAAAGCCATGTCCACGAAGGGTTTCCTATGTAACAGACAAACTTTAAAAACTCACTGAAAGTAGTATTTGAATATTTTATACATACTTTATTTACATTCCTTTATACAAAGTGGAATGACTCCAAGCAAACTAGCCTGGCTGCATCAGGAGGCCACTCCACGAGTGAGCCATGAGAGCAGGAGCGAGTTTTTGCTGTGCACCCTGTTTCATACCAGTCCCTTGTGTAAGCGGTGTCGGTGAGACGTAACTGCAAGGCAGGCAGTCGTCGTCCCTCGGTGGGGGACCTGCCTCCCACAGAGGCCCCTGAGCAGCGAGGATGCTGATCAGCTGTTCCTGTGTTTTCTCCAGAACAGTTTCCATGGCTCAAACCCAATGATTTGGGGTGGCCAACAAGGTGCGCAAGAGCAGGTGGTGCTCGCAGTCTTATTTTCTCTTGCCCTGTTCTTCTGCTCTGCTCAAACCTGTAGTCCTCTCCTTGCTCACCTCCATTTCCCTCTGAAACTTTAGAAGATGCTGGATTCATCGCAATCCAAAAGGGAAAATGTCTTAAGTTATGCAGCAGAAGAAAGTAGCTTTCTTAGCTGTAATGTGATCGTGGTTCCTTCCCAGGCACCAGGCTGGAACAGAGGGTTTGGAAATTGCCCCTCTGGCCATTGTCTGAGCTTTACAGCATTTGGAGATTGAACACAGATCCTACATCTCTTCTGAAGCTCTCTGTCAATGTACACTTGTTCCTAGAAACCATTACTGTCCTGTGAGCTCTTTACCACGCGAGGATTGAAAACAGAGCTATTCTGCTCATTTAAGCTCTTTTTTTTTTTATATATATTTTTTTTTGCACGAAGACAGAGCTCAGGGCTCATTCCGTTTTCTCACCATCTGAGGATTAAGCCCAATCCTGACTGTTATTCAACCTCGATACTATTTACACACTGAACCCAATGCCTATGGCTTTCATCTGAGCCCTTACAACATTTGGAAGGGGGCCATGCCCCTTGTCTGGTATCAAAAGCATTATATTAATTTGGGATTCATTCCACAAAATGAGGCTGTCAGCCAGACTCCTTAGCAATTGGATATTGAACCCAGACCTCGTGGTTGTCTTCCAAGTTATATGCCAGCTGGGAACTCAGCCCACAATCCATGGCTGCCGGCCAAGCTCCTTATTGGCGAGAGATTGACACCAAGCCCCCAGACTGCTATTTCTGTACGGTGGTGTTAAGGACTAAACCTCGCTCACGTGGTCAGCATAATCACCTCTGCATTGGCAATGAAATGAAAAACCTAGTTAAAGAGTTGAATGAATATTGAGGGTCGATGTTCAGCGGCTTAAAGACCAGGGATGATGACAACAATTCCCTTGGAACAAGGCCCCCCTGATACTCTGGGGGGAATAGCCCCAGATCCCCCATCTGTCTTCCAGCTGGATATAAAATCCAGGTTCTCATTAACACAAACTGCACAGCATTTCTTTACTGGCTGGCAGTATTAAAGCCAGTTCCTCCAACTTTCAGGTATTCTTCAGATGGGATTAAACCAGATCCCTTTTCTATAGCACTGTTGGGCTCTGCCAAAGCACTTCTTGTCACTCAGAGCAGACCTCCAACACTGCACCTTGCCTTGGGAAGTGCTTCCCGTGTGCAGCATGCCCCGAGCCTTCGCTCCCCTGTAGCGTGATAAGGAAGCCTGGGAGATAAATGAGAGCAAGGGATGGCTCTGCACACCTCCATCTTCTTTGGGGGAAATCAGGAGACTGACCAGGTGGAGGGAGCATTTCAGGTGAAACGCGTGTCTCAGGCGAGGAAACTTTTCCCTCTTGCCAGTAATTTTGCCTGGGAATTCTTCAGCATCTTTACATGGTGTGGTTTTACTGCATAGCAAAATGCTTCAGAAGACTGAATTAAAACCAAACAACTTCCTAGCTGGGATGGTCATCATTAGAATGCAATTTCCAGCAACTGTGTGGGTTTCTTGGTAGCCTCGAAATCTTTAAAATTCTCTTTAAGCAGCAACTTTGAAGGAATGGCTTAGCGTGCAGCTAGAATAGGAAAATCTTCCCATGATCCAGTGGATCAAGCTGGATGTTATAGCGCATACGGACAGTGAGGGATATTGCTTTTCCTCTAAACTTGCAGTGATGGTGAAGGCTGCTCTTTGGTGCTCTATCTGTGCAAATTCTAGATGGGGATTTCTGGCTTCCCTGTCTGAAACCCTACCGTGACTGGGGATGGAATCCATGGGAAGATTTCAAGACAGTTTTGTAGACCTGTCCCATGGGTCTGGAGTTAACTCTGATTGCCTGTTGCGTATCTTCTGATTCATATTTATTTGCTAAGAAAACATTAAGTCCTTGCCGCACACATGTGGTTTTACGAGGATTTTCAGCCCAAGAGAGCCAGTGCAAATGAGATTCAGCTGACTGTGGTGGCAATTTGTTTGTAAATAAATTTTCCATGTACCCACTTGTTCTTCTATAAGTGGGAATACCTTTTCTTTTTCCATTCATTGCTCTCGCCAACTGTCTTACTCATCTCTTGTCTGAACACTCTGTACTACCCTTTCTGCCCCCTCCCTGTAACGCTCTCTTTGGGTTTCTCTTTGCCAGGTCTTTCCCAACGTTCCACTGTCTCCTGTGGGGTGCTCGAGGGCAGGGGATGCTGCTGACTGCAGGGCTGGCACCAGGAGCTGTTTGCAGGGATGCTCCAGGCATTGCTCAGAATTCATGGGGAATACAGAGTCGAGCGATACTCGTGATTAGTTGAAATCATTATTTCTAGAACGGAATTTCTTTGCTTTGTCTATGGAAGGATTAATCTGTTGTGCATTTGCTTGGTCTCTCAGTTAACCTGTGGATTTGGGGAGCGTGGTGCGTGCTGCCGGCTCCGCGCTCAGCTCTCGCTGCGTCCTCCTTGGTCCTGCCATGTGCTGTACGTGCCGGAGATGAATGTGGTGAACGGTGGGGATAGAGGGAGAACAGGCTCTTCTTTCCTGTCCTCCTGGTTGACTTCCCAGCGTTACAAAAGCCGCCAGCACGCCGTGCCATGCCCCACCACCCCTCAGCCCACTGGCTGATCTCAGCCTCTGTCTCAGCGTGCACATGAATTTCCACTCTTCATGCTAAACACTGCCAAAGCAAAATTCCTGAAGCAGAATAAAAAACGTGGAAGAATTTCAAACCTAGAGGTTACTGAACTGTCCCTTTTACCAAATGGTGGTCAATACTATGTTCTTCATAAAGTCTCTAGTACAACATTTAGTTCAGTAACTACAACTGGAAAGTCTTTCCAATTATTTTAAACTGCCAGAGATGTTTTAATGTGCCTCAGATTTTGTGCTGGCATGCCACGGAGTTAAGCGCCAACCATTTTTCAGAGAACTTTCAAATTTAGCCTCGTATAAAAAGGAGAAAAATGGGAAAGGATCCCAAAGTACATACTCGTCCTATGAACCCCAACACCATTTGTAGCCTCTCAACTTCTCCTGCATTTTGAAATTGTTTGTCTCCCTCTGTGCAGGGTGAGAGATCCATAAAACCAGCCAAAACCTTTTAACTCCTGTGCAGAGCTTCAGCCGAGGGCAGGACAGGGAGCAGATCTTCACTGGCGGCCACCCAGCCATGCATCGTTGGTCGGCATTCACTCTCCAGGTGCCTCTAAGCCTCTGCAACCAAGGACATAAAAGGTTGAGAAGGCCCAAATATCTTCTGATTTCTCTTTTGTGCCGACGCCATGGGGCCTCGATCTGTGCCTGCTGGCTGCTGTTAATTCCAAACCCACCGAGGCAACTGCCCAACCCCACTGAAACCTGCCGCGGGGTGCAAGGGAACGAAGCACGTGGCTTTGCTGCCTTGGTCGGCCTTGCTCCAACTGCGTGAACTTTAGTGAGTGGTAGAAGCTGACTCTCAGCATCCTTGGTGGGTTTTTCATCTTTTTTTTCATATTTTTTTGCTTTATTCCTTCTCCCTGAGCTCAGTGGCATGTGAGCGCTGAGCGTGTGCATCTCTGCACTGGGCAGAGGGAGAGAAGGGGCAGGGAGAACGTCTTATAAATCCAGTTCTGCTCTATTAAGATTCATTCTGGTACGACAATGGCTTTTTCTATTGAAAGGCTTTGTGAAAGCCTTGCCTAATGATCTGTTAGCTGGGGAAAGGTTAAATTCCTGGAAGATTTTCTGTGTTTGATGAAGAAAAAACAGTGCAATTATCCAGAACTCAAAGTGAGTTTTAGCCAGCTGTTAATAATACTGCGATTCTTCATGTTCTCATTACTCAGAAGTAATGTGGCCATCCCTAGTCATGGCAGTAAAATATTTATAGCATTCTCTTTTGGCCCTGTTTGTACTTGTGGAAGACTGGACATCACTTGAGATCTTCTAAATATGTTTCTTTTTGTGCTTTAGCCACCCATGGCAGTACTCTTCTCATCTAACGGCAGCTGTCTGCAACAGAGATGTCCAGTTTAAGGCAATCGCCTCAGGAGGGGTCAGACATGCCCTTTAACCACTAGCAGTTGGGCATCTTGTCCAAACTGGACATCAAGGCTCTGCTAGAGTCACTGGAGAGACTGGTGCTTCCACATTCTCACTGTCCTTAGAGAGCTGCCAAGCATAAAGGAGATAAACGGGCTCGACACCTGATACTCTCAATACCAAGAGTGCCCATATTAACAATCTGGTTTGATGCAGAGGTAGGTTTGTTAGAAGTTTTCTGCTCGTTGCAGTCTGCAGGTCGATTTGTGTGCCAGGAGACCACTGGAAACTTGCAGGAGCAACCCCTGGCCATCTGTGTGTTTCTCCTAGCTCTCTGCCCTGATCACTGAGGTTTCCAGCTTGAAAAGTCATGGCAGAACATGAAATACATGTGGTATCTCTGCGTCCAGGCACACGGAAACAAAATAAGTGTCGTGGGGAAAATATAATTTCACAGTGGCAGGCCCTGCACTGGGATAAACAGACGGCTTGTTTCCTCCAGTAGATGCATGGAAAATCAATTCCCAGTCCTCTGCAGAGGCTCCTAAACATGAAGCAAATCCCCTCCTGTAACACTTAAGAACTACAACTGTTTTGCACCAGCAAAACAGGTTTCGCTTCTAGGAGGGGAACTGCAGGTAATACCCTTTTGCTGTCTTCATGTTGTCATTTAAGTGTCTGTCTTATCCCCTTTATAGAAGTCTCGTTTCCATCGCAGCTTTTCGCCTGGAGGTCTGAAGTAAATGAGTATTAAGTAACTGTATCTGTCTCTAATTCACTAAACATCCAGAAAAACAGCTAATGCGACTGAACCAGTGGGATGAATACATTAGATTAATCTAATTCAGCTACTTTTCACTCAAACAACCAGTAGCATTTAGAAAAGGGTCGTGTAAGGGATTAGGAATTTCTTTTCCACATTTTTCCTTTCTTCTCCTTTCCATGAGTTTGCTGCGTTCCTTTAAACGTTAGCTATTCAGTTAGCTTATTTACTTGACCCTCCTTAAAACACTGCTTCTAAAATAAGTTTATTCTTCTCAGACCTCAGAGCTGGCTCCGTATTCACCATGGCTTTCAGTGACCAGGAAAGGTGACAGAATAAACGCAGATGTACAGGCTGTGAGGAGCTTATCTCAACCGGAGGGAGCAGCTCCTGGCCATCACCATCTCGCTTGCGCCTTGGTCCAGCAGTGCGAGCATAGGAAGTCTCAGAGCATTGCCCCTGGGCTCAGGACAATTCCCTGAGCGTGCGGTCGCCTCCTCTCCATCCCCTTCAGCTCCCTTGGCCATGGTGGTACACGCTATCGCCTTAGGGCCGTAGCAAGTCTGACGTATGTATCCTCCACTCCTTCGTAACCCTCTTTACTGGAAATGTGTAAAGAGACCCAGAGCACGCTGCCTAGACCCTTTGGTTTAACAGCGAATTACTGGTAGCTGCTCTCGGTGTGTGTATTTCTGGCTGCAGTTCAGTCTAAATAGGGGCTACCTCACTTTCTGGAGAGGACATCATGCGAAATCATGTCAAAAGCCTTAAAAACCATCAAAGTATAAGACCTAAACAGCTGCTTTGCTGCCCACAAGCCCTGCTCACCTGTCAGTAGGTTGCTTTAGTGCAATTTGTTCTTGACTAATTCCTGTGACTGTCGGTCATCTCCTTATGTTTTGTAAGTGCTGACAAACAGCTCGATTATTTGTCCAAGTAGTTTTCTGGGACCTGAAGCCGGTCTGCCTACTCTGTAATTCCCCAGCATCTCCTTCCTGTCTTCTGAAAGCATGGCCCTCGGTCTGCCCTCCCCAGCCCCCTGGAACCTCCCCATCCCCGCTGGCTCCTCACGGTTAAGTGATTGCATCTCCGAGGCTGCATCAGGAAGCTCACCGAGTGTCTTGAGATGCAATTCAACATGCAGGAACGACTGAAAATGCCGCAGTTAGCTAATTGCTCTCTAACCAGGTCTCCTCTCGCTGTCACATGAGTTCTTACCTTATTAACACTGGCAATTAGCTTCATCAGGTATTTGATTGCTTTTGAGTTTTTAGGGAAGACTGAAGTGAAGAAAGGCATTAAGCGTTTTGGCTCTCCCAGCAGTGCCCTGTGCTAATGCCACTCCTCCCCGAATAGTGGGTCACCTCCTTCTTTGATCTCTCCTCCGCTGCTGGCTGGTGCCCCACTGCTCATCAAGGCCACAGCATGGCAGGGGAGATGCCGGTCAGGGAGATTCAGTGCCAGCAGGTGGGACACAAATCCCACAAAGACCCCAGCACCGCAGGAGGGCCACCCTGGCAGCAGGGCTTGCCAGGCTGTCACCAGGCAGGGAGCTCTAGTCTCTCCACAAGCTCAAGGGGTAGTGTGAAGCTCCTCTCTTTGTGCAGAGGTTAGCCGGCTGCCTGGTGCATGCCTTGGAGGTTTTACTTGACTATTGCTGGACCTTGGTTGTGCACAGGGGTCTGTGGGAGCAGGGAGCAGGCTGTGGCAGCGTGCAGGAAAGGTGGCCGTGAGCTGGCAGCCCTGGGGTGGTGGTCCCCTCCTCTGCTCCCTAGGCTCTGCAGGGATCTGCTCTAAAAGAGATGCAAGGCAGGATAAGCACAGGAAAGGCTGAACTTTCGCTGCCAAGAGCAGATGAAAAGAGATGTTATGGAGTCACTCGTCTCTGGTAACATGGCCCCTAGCTCTGACACAGCGGTGGAGGGCATCCAAGTTTCATGCTGGAAAGAGATGAGCCCACACCTGGAATCCTATCCTGATTTCAAAGGTCAGGTGCATTTCTGCGGTTACAGATGTCATGGGGATGGCATTTGACCCTGGCTCATCCTACACAGAAGCCAAGGTCGGATGGACAGCAGGATCATTTGAACCTCTGTGGAACTAGCTTTTGTTTGAACTACAAGCTGTTTTTTGTTTCTTCCCAGCCAGGTCTCTAGACAAACTCTATAACTTTGCTGACTGCTCTGGCCTTCACCTGATCTTTGCGCTGAATGCTTTGCGCCGAAACCCCAACAACTCCTGGAACAGCTCCAATGCCCTCAGCCTGCTGAAATACAGTGCCAGCAAGAAGTACAACATCTCCTGGGAGCTGGGCAATGGTGAGTGTGGGAACAGGAGGAATGGAGCTCACTGTAGCAGAAAGGTATTCCCTTTTGGAAGAGGATATTCACAGATCCTAGGATGCTTTGCCAATGTAGTTTCAGAGGGATATAAAGGCCCCTGCCATAAGGCAGCACTGTCTCTAAGACAGATCTGGCATGTGTTAGCCCATTAGATGAACGTTTCCATCAGTTGGTACATTAAATGTTTCTGCCCTGGCTGCTGGGTATAGCTGGTCCTGGGGTGGCCAGACCAGCAGCTGTATGGACTTGATGGTGGCTGCAGTGCCAGGGGAAGTGGGGGACCCTACAGGGATGGGAGCATGACACCAAGGTGCGTGTCCTTCACCCAGCACACAGCAAAAGGGGCACAAGAGAGCAAGTGATGGCCCTCATCCACTTCTCAAAAGCTTCTGCTGCTGCTCCACGGAGCAGGCAGGCAGCTCTGTGGAGCTCAAGCTGTGCGACAGCGCAAGCTGTGTGTCTCTCTCCGGAAGCGTGGATGAAGGAGTGGAGCTGGCAAGCCTTTCTTGTCTATTTTTATTTTCCCAGAGCCCAATAACTATCGGACCCTGATCGGCCGCTCAGTGAACGGCAGCCAGCTGGGGAAGGACTACATCCAGCTGAGAAGCCTGCTGCAGCTTATCCGCACTTATTCCAGAGCAAACCTCTATGGGCCAAACATTGGGAGGCCCAGAAAGAATGTTATTGCTCTTCTGGAAGGGTAAGCAATGTTGCTTTGATCGAGAAGAGATCAGAAACCCCTCCGGAGACTGATGCCCTTTGCAGCAGGTAGACTTGCTCTTTGGCTTCCTGATGTCCAACAGCTGCCAGGACAGTGAGGCTCTGTGTGGCTCAGCCACCACAGTACCAGGGGCTTGGGGACATGGTCGTCTGTGCTGCTAAACTTCTGCAGAGGTCCCTGGTGAGATTTTGGGCTGGGCTGATTAACACTCTCCCAAGTATTGTCAGCGTTTCCCAATTATAGGCAGACTGAGCTCCCCACCTGGTTGGGTTGTGAAGATAACGCAGTGGTGTGGATGCAGGCTCCTGCGTGCCTGTGGGCTGTAGGGCCAGGAGGTACGTCCTGGAACCACTCACCAGTGTAGACATTGTCTGAGTCCTCCTGGACAAATTGCTTTGCTCTTCCCATTTAGGGAACGCTTCTCCCTGTGCTTTCTCCATCTGTGCAGAGGAAGAACCTGTAGCAGCTGTCTTCACTGGCCAAGCCCTCTGCTCCCTCCTAGGAGAATTGGCATGTCTCTAGTTTGGGGAGGCCAGAGGTGGAGAAGGAATGGTGACAGTGAGGGACACAGACACCTGGAGGTGACATTGGACAGCTACAGGAACCGGGGAGGTGTGGGAGCCTGCTGGCAGCAGGAACTGGGACTGTGCAGATCGAAGGCCATGCAGCAGAGGGGAAATTCCCTGCAGGACTGTAAACAGAAACTCCAGTGCAGAGAGCTGGGCAGGGGGAGGTGTGGAAAGGACTCTGCTGGGAGCAAAGCTGGGTCTAGCATTCATTAACATCTGCATGAATGATCTGGCAGAAACAATAAACAGCACACTGATGCAGTCCCTGGCGAGGCGGGGAGGGAGCCGGGGCCAGATTCTCAGCTCTGCTGCAGCAGCACAAAAAGACCATAAAGCTGGTGGAACCAGCTGCGATGCCAGCATCCCTCCCGCTGGCAAACGTGGGGGAGCAGCCCCTGTGCCCACACCATGGCTGCTGCTGATGCCATGCCAGTGCCTCGCTTGCCGGAGCCACCGGCCTTTGGTACAGCGCGGGGGGAGTTACAAAATGTTGTAGTAGCCTTGATCAGCAGGAAATCTATTAGCGCCGGGAGGAGCGGGCTGAGTAAGGAAAACAACAGAGATGAGAGCCAAGAAGCTCTTAGAGGAAGGGAAGTCCTACTGCTGCGTTTGCCCTTCGTGCGTTGCAGCTGGGTCCCAGGGAAGAGGGGTCGGAGGAGCTGAGTCGCACGGCCAGGGTGGTCCAGCGACTCTGCCTTGCTGGAGCTGTGCTTTGACTGACAGCAACCCCAGGAGTGAGGCTGTAGCGTACAATCTGATGGAGAGGATGGCAGAAACACCATCTTGAATGAAAGGGAAGGTAGGTAAGAGTTAGGGTTTGAACAGCCCTGGTGACAGGATGATGGGGGCTCTCCAGACCCCCACACTGGTCTGAAATAGCTGTAAGGAGCGTGCCAGCTCTCCAAGCTATGTGCTATGCTGTTTCTCTGCTATCATCCCTTCCTGCCAGGGTGATGCTGGTCCACAGGCACCCGAAGTGATTTTTCTCTCCCATGGAGAAACCTTGTGTCCTGCCCACCAAATCCTGGTGCCTGCAGCTCACAGCAGGCGGCACGTGCCTGCATGACCTTACAGCCCATGGGGTCCTGGGAGAAAAGACCTGCCTGTCTTTCTGCATGAAGACCCCATTGTTATCAGACAGGGCATAAAGAGGAGGAACAAGTCTGATTACACAAAGACAAAGGGCTAAATGCTCATTCGCAGTATTTGGAAATGGAGTTGCAAAAGGACAAACAAATAAAGCCCAGTGCCTAAGCTGCTTGACAGCCTGAGCTTTATTCCCAGCTGGTCCCTGAGGTCCCTCCAGTACTCGGTTAATGCTGCTGAGAGCTCTGCCTTCTGCAGAAGCATCATGGAACTGGTCAATGGGATGTGCCTCAGCACATGTGTGGGGCTGTCACAGCCAGGACATGCCTCTGGGGATCCTGAACGAGCACCACACAGCCAGCAAGCAGGAGAGAGAAGGGATTTAGGAAGGTGCACTCAATGGCAAGCCTACTGTCTGCCTTGCTAGACCACCACGAGCGATCTATGTAGTGCTCACAGGAGGATAAAGGCTCCAGAATGAATACAGCATGTGCAGTTAATAGTCCTGATGATGCAAAATCTGCAAAGTTTTGCTCTTACTTTAAAAAATGTGATGAACAGTAGAAATCAACCAAGGAGGAAGAGATATGCTGAGTGGAAGATTATGACTGAAGTGTTAAGTAAGGCTGGAGGGGAGAGATGAGGCACTCCAGCACAGAGGATGGGACAGGTGGAGTAGTCTGCCAGGCAAGCAGTGCCCTGTTACACAAAGTGAGAAAGTAGGTTTTCGTGGGGGAAATGAGAGAAGTGAGATGCAATGGGAAAGGAGAGCTCAGCAAGGCCCAGCAAGTGATCTCCAACAGTAGAAGCTGGTGTTAGATGTTCTCCAGGGAAAGCCTTTAGAGTTACCTGAGGTCCTGAAACACTCAGAGAAAAGTCTTATTGTGAAGTATTGCCTAAAATCACATTTTCATGTTTTATGCTCTGTGTTCCAAACATTGTAGTCTATTGTTTAACTGTTATCTCAAGCAACCAAGCTAAACTTTTTCTTTATGTTTAAACCTTGTCCTGCAGTAATGGTAGTGTCAACACGAATTTCTTCACTCTGAGTTGCCCAGAGAAGTTGTAGGTGCCCCATCCCTGCAAGTGTTCCAGGCCATGTTGGATGAGACCTTGAGCAACCTGGTCTAGTGGAAGGTGTCCCTGCCCATGGCAGGGAGATTGGAACTAGATGGTCTTTAAGATCCCTTCCAACCCAAACCATTCTATGATTCTATGAATTGGATGTTGCTCTCTGCTGTGCACCAGACTCCTCCAGTGCCATTCTGCCCCAATCTTAGGGCCTGTCCTCCAGGACAGGGTGGGCCTGAACCTCTCCTGGGGTGCCGCCTTTCTCTGGGGTCTGCTAGAGAGGCTAGATGATGAGCGCAGATCAGGCACCTGAGGGCTTGCAGCATGTTAGGGGTGTTTGCACACTGTCCCGCTGCAAAGGCTGTCCTTCAGCCGCTGACACTGAGCTGTTCTGGGTGAAACCTATGCACTCGCTGATGGCAGAGGTAGGATATGGTGAGGGCAGGAGAGCCCTGCCTGAAATGCAGCAGCACGGGCTTTGCACACTCTTCGCTGCTGAGTTATTGCTCCCAAGCTCTTGCACTACCCAGCACAGTGCACAGGCTCAGAGCAGCCACAGAGCATATCAGAGTCACTCTGGGCTGGCAAGTCCTGGAGACTGGACCAGGGCCACTACTGCCGATGTAAGGATGGGCTCTGCAGTGATGGAGCATTGCTCCGGTGGCTGAGGCCTGCTGTGCGGGAGGCTAGGAATGGTGTCTCGTGAATGCACAGGTGCAAGAGGGAATTTCTCCAGACACAACCAACAGTTGAGTTTGATGAGGTGTTAATTAGACCATTCATGCAGCCTGAGCTGTTGGAGAGCAGACCATGTTAGCTACCTACTGCGTCTGTGGGTACAGGAATCCCAGAACTGCTCAGAATTTGCTTGGGGAAAAAATTGTGAGATTCTAAGGAATTAACATAGATTTTAACAGCAGATCAGGAATCAAACACAAAGGTTAATGCATCACTGAATCACACATTCGGTGCTGGAAGAGAAGAAACACAAGGGAAAGCTATTAGAAAGAAGAGATGCTAACACATGTTAAAGCTCAGAACATTTGGTACAAAACTTAGGCCGCCACATCTGGGCAGATTTGGCTAGGGGCTCTTGTGACCTGTTGTTCCTTGGCTGGTGTAGCCTAGTTTTTGTCACTGGACACTCACAAGCTTCAAGGTGTTACCTCCACCATGGCAGGAGCTGCAGTGCCAGGAGGATACAGGCTGGCACGATTGTTGTGTCCATGCTAGGCTGGCTGTTCAATGCTTTGTGGCCACTTTGGGTCCTGAGCCTACTGAAGTCACCAGAGAAGTGAAAATCATTCTTGTCTGGAGCTACAGCCTTTCCCCACCTCCTTATCCCACCTCAGCACCAGACCTTCTCCCTCCTTGGCTTTCCATCTCTGCCCTCTTTCCCGCCTCCTTGGCCCCTTCTCGCTGCTGCTGTCACCATTGCACATCTACCCTGTGGTCACGAAGCCGCAGCACCTCTGGCCAGCTAGCAGCAGCAAGCCGGGAAGCTTGAGCACATCAGTCCTCACCTCAAAAGGCACAAGAGTTTCTCATCCTTCATGATTTTACTACCTCCTACGCCTGGTTTGTAGGAGAGTTAACCACCTGTGGAGAGTTAACCACCTGTGTGGATCACTTTGGCTCCTTTTGGTGATGATGTCATTCAACAGTGCTCTGAAAGGAGTCCATGAAGGTGAGGAAGCATGTTTGTCAGTGGTGATGAAGCCCTTCCTCCCTGCCAGGTATGGACATGGCAGAGTCGGGAGTGGGAATGGAGATGATCTCTAGATTATCTGTGGGCAGCCCAGATAGAGGTCGGGTTAAAACCTGTGCCAATCCTCAGCCCTGCTCCCTGCATCCACAAATTAACCCTAAGCTCAGATTCCCGTGTTGGTGCTTATGTGGTAGAGAGAGGTGTTAGTTTATTGCTCATAAAATGGCCCAGGCCGTACACTTGGGGTCCAATACAGCCAGAGGCCAAAGCGAAAACCAGGACAGTCTTTGATGATGACTGCCCATGCCTTGTGTCTGGGCTGTCATGAGGGCAAAGAGGGCTGTGCCTGTCTGAGCACAACAGCACACATCAGTTGGTCCGGGCATTTCTTTTATCTGTGACTTGTTCTGGAGTAGCAGCTGAAGATGGTGCATGGACAGAGCTTGTTCATTTAAATTCAAGTAGGGAAGAGAAAGAAGGAGAGCCTGGAGCAGGCGGTATCTGTCAGAGGGAAGGACTTGGGGGGGGGTTCAGGAAGAAACGTAGGTATTCGTCCTGTCATCTTGCTGACAAGGACTTCTGCCCTGTTCCACGCAGGGGACTTGTAAGCACTGCTGTTTTTTGAAGCTCTGTTTTGTCTGTTTGACTTTCTTTAAAAAGTATATCCTTGCTGTATGGGTCTAAGTCTCTTTAGTGATACTGCAGAGGCAAGTGTGTCTCAGTCAGCAGAGACAGAAGCTTCACTCTTGTGCAAGCTACTGGAGGGTTGGTGGCACAGGCTGTACCAGACACTGAATAGGTCCAGAACAAGAATTTTGTGAAAAAAATCAAGCCACAAGACAAGAAACATTAAACTATTGATACGAAGGGAGGAGGAAGTCACTGCAGCATGAACTCAAGCTCCGGCAGCGTTGAACTTACGAGTGAATCCATTCATAAATACATTGAAATTAGGTGTGAAGGGTGCGGTGAGGCATTTTGCAGTTGGCTATATAGCAGGTTCAAGGATCTGAGATAGAAGCAAAGGATTTAGCTATTGCTCTTTCAGGAGGAAAAGGTTAAGATAGTTGTTGTTGCTGAGACTTGATCTCGATGGCTGGAATGCCAAAATCACAGTCATCTGTATAGGAAGAACAAAATGAGTAAGAAAAGACGTAGATGAGATTATGCCACTGTGTAAGTACACAGCATACCTTCATCCTGATTGCTATCTAAAAGCTTAGTCATTCTATCTCAGAAAAGATGTAAAAGAACCAGAAGGGTTCCAAGGAGAGGAGCCGAGGATGTGCGGAGGTGTGTGATGTCTTCACATGAGAAGAGATTAAATAGGCTGTGCCTCTTCAGCTCGGAAGACAGACAGCTCAGAGGTAATGTTATCAAGGCCCATGAGCCTGTGAATGGGGTGTTTTTTCCACAGTGCAGAAGGTAGTTTGTAAGGAAGCTTTGGAAAGAAGGAGGAAGCTTTTTCACATAGCATGTAGAAGTCATCGTCACGGAGTATTATGGAGGCCAGAGGTGCGTGTTCAGAAAGGAACTGGACGAATCAATGGTGGGGAAAACGCATCAGTGGTGATACAATATCATGGTCCAACTGCAACCTCCAGAGTCTCTGGAGTGCAAATTGCCAAGGCTGGGTGAAGTAGCCTGGAAGATAAAGCCCTCTTTGCTAGAAGGCTTGTGCAGCCCTACCGTAGACCAGGTTGGTTGAAGAAAGGCGATGCTGAGCAGAAAGAGAATACAATATAGCAGCAAATGTATACGTAGTTCCCACCAGGCTCTGCTTCCCGGAGTGAAATCCCTGTCTGAAATCTGGCACTGCAGGTCAAAGTCTTTGCATCAGGTGGCATGAGCTGGATCTAGTACCTGTCTCTGCTGCTGCGGGTATTTGATTGTGCTTCTGGAACCTGAAGAAGTTAGTAAGCGAATCCTGTGCCTTAGTCCCCCTCACCAACCTATTCAGACACAGACAAAGCTGTTTATACCCATCACTGTTGGCTGAAAGGGCAGAGATCTGCCACCCAGCTCTAGGGATCCACCACAGCACCACAGGTAGGCCAGCATTGTTTCTACATTTGGGGCTTGGGGGGGAACAGTTTGCTTTAGTAGTACTCCAGGGAGTAGCAGGTGAAATAACCCGTGTTTGAGAAGTCCGGCACCCAGGAGTTGGATGATGACGCTAAACTACCTGGGAGTCTGTGCGATGGTAACGTGTTTCCTTGTGCAGCTGCGTTCTGTGTTGCAGGATCACTTTTTTATTATTATTATTTAAAGGATGACAATCTGCAATTACCTGCATGGGAAAGAGATTTCCAAATGCAAATGGCTCTTTAATGTATCAGGAATAAGCCTAGGAAGTTCCAGTGACTGGAAGTTGAAGCCAGACACATTCAGATGAGAAATAACATACTTGGAGGCTAATTAACCATGGGAGCAATTTCCGTAAGGTTACAGTAAGTGCTCCATGACTGGCAAGTATTGAATCAGGACCAGAGATCTATTTCGGAGACGTGCCCACACTCAAGTGAAAATTGCGGTCCTCGGAGATGTGGCTGTGGGAGATGCTCTGGGAGAGGCCAGATTTGAGCCATGGTTTCACATTATAGAGTTTTGGTGTCAGTACCATCTCGTGGTGTTGCAGCCCTCCTGCACTGTTCTCCCACAGCTTGTTCCTGAACTGCGAGGTGCTGTGCCACCTTGTGCCAGTATTCTGGGGCAGAACCATGAACTGTCTGGGTGACTGAGCAGTGTTAAATTGCATTTTTTTTAGTGCTCATTTTAAAACAATCTTGAGCCTCAGTTCTAGCTCAAGGCAGAGCCCCACACGTAGTAGGGCTGGCATGGGATGCTGGCATACAGGCAGCTGCAAGGGTAAGGAGATGGACATATCTGAGCTCAGTGGCTTTGCCTCATCCTCAGTATCACAAACTCCCTGCGCAAGGCTCCTGTTCCTCCACGCGCCTCTGATATGTTCTGTTTCCCCACCTGGAGATGCTGCCCCAGCAGATTTTGAGGAGTTTTACATTTGCCCAGGTTTCTGATTTGTGGAAGCCTGGCCAGGGATAACACATGGGCATGCCCTGGGGCTGCCACCCATCTGAATTACAGGCCATTGCTGCAGTAGTTGCCCACATTGCCTGCATAGCGCGGGCCAGGCTTGTCCCGCTGCTCCCGGGGGCGATTTACTGCACATGCACTGTGCGGTCGATTGGTGCTCACAGAGAAAGCCCAATGTGTAGGAAAAATGGCAGATTTACTGCACCAGCCCAGCCCATCTGTGCAGCACATGTGCAGGGATCTGAGCTCTCCCGGAAGCGTCTGGTTTGCTCTGCCTGCGCCGCACTGCACACATGGACATCATGCAGTCCAGGAAATCCCAGATAAAAATGTGCCAGTGCTGGTCATTTGGACCGTATGGATCTTCTCTGACCTCAGAATCTGTGGTTTGAGCAGCGCAGGTGCTGCAGGAATAAAGAGATTAGTAACATCTGTATTCCTAAGCTGAGGATATTCAGATACCTATGCATCACTGCTTTTCCACCTGCCCTGGGCTTTCATCTCTTGCTCGTGCAGTACCACTTGTTGGCTGTTGAGCTGCTCTAGGTCCCCTTTTGGAGCATAGAGACCATTGCCCAAGTCATCTGGGGTGCTCCAGATACAGCTCCACTGTTAAGGCAGAACTCGAAGTTTTACCAGGAGCTTTTGAACTTTATCCTGCAAAAACCTCAGTAAAAGGAAAAAGAAAGAAAAAAAAAAAATAGGATAGAAAAAACAGATATGGAAAGCAAAATTCGAGCTAGATATGCATCTTTTATGGTAAAATTTGAAAATTACTAGAACTGACCAATTTATTTCACTCTTATGGAGACAGAGAGGAACACTAAACAAGCCAGGGCCTTTTCTGTTCTGCTTTTGGTCTGTACTGCACTGCCCAAGTGATGCCTGTGTCCTAGAACAATGTTTTCTCAGGAGGTTTTTAACAATAGGTCAATTAGCTTCCTAGAGACACGAGAGATGGGACAGACAGATGTCCTGCTTCTGCTGCTCCAGGGATGCTGGAGGTTATACTGAGGGTTTGCTTTGCTTTTCAGTCCCTGCTCAAAGTCCACTGTAGCAGGTGTGTTTGCAGCAGAGCCATAGGCACTGTGGAAGTGGTGAGGAAAATTGGAGAGCTTCTTCCTCTGAGCTCAATCTGCTCATGGTTTTGGACTGTGAGTGGGGAGTGCCACTGAAGAGGTGACTTAGTGAAGTCAGGATGGTTTATTTTGCAGCCAGAAGATAAAGCATTTGAGGTTAGAAGCAAGCTGAACTAATCTTCAGACCCAATTGCAATATATTGATCTTCAAACCCAATATAGATTGTGTTCATAATTTCAGTTTAGAGTTCATTAGTTCACTCTCATACACTCCATGCATTATGTTTTAGGCAGCAGTCCCTGTACTGAGCATTCAAAACCTGGGAGTTGGGTTTTTTGGTCCTTTTGGTGTATTTCCGCAAACTTAGTTTTGTGGAACAATATTTGCAAAATCCCCTTTTGGCCAGGTGACCCGTGTGAGTTGCGGGGAGCTTGCACCTCTCCTCCTGACTGCAACCACAGCTGGTCCAGCTGGTCTCCTCGCCCTGCTCAGCTGGGATGGAACCATCCCCAAACCACTGCCTCCCGGGCCTGACCCCCAGCAGAGATGTAAAAGCATTTCTGAAAGGCGAGCCTGGGAACTGAAGCTCACAGCACTGCCAGGCAGCAGATCAGGGATGCATCAGTGCTACGGGGTTTTACAGCATGTTACTGATTTTCCATTTCTAATTGTATCTCTTCCCTCTGTCCACAGGGATTTATTACTGCTGCCTTTGCCAGTGCCTTCCTATGCTTCACAGGGTCCAGCTGCCCTTTTGTCCCAGTCTATAATTGACTATTGTCATTAATTTAAAGTCAGAATGATTGTTTCTGAGCTATATTTAGCCTGAAGTTTGCTGCTCTTGTTTCAGACCTGATTAGAGGCTCGTGTGCCGGAAAGCTTGCTGTTCTTCCCTGCCATGACAACTGATCTGATAAAAGGTCTCGTCTCTCCTCGCAAACCTTTCCCTTTCTTTTCCAGCCTCGGTCACAGGGCTGTCCTGGGGGAGCTGGGGTCGCAGGACCCAGTGCCACCACTCATCCCTGTGTCCTGATGGAGTCAGGACAGCTGTGTGATTCCTGTTGTGTTCCCGGGATTCCAGTGCATCAAAGAGCAGCCCAAGACAATACATTATCAGTTTCTTTCTCATCACGTTCACTTGCTCAAGCCAATGTCTCCTGTCATGTGCATACATTATCACTTCCAAAATGCATCAGCTATGCAGCGCACGTTACAGCGCTGAGCA
The DNA here is from genome assembly GCF_009769465.1 of Tauraco erythrolophus. NCBI lineage: Eukaryota > Metazoa > Chordata > Aves > Musophagiformes > Musophagidae > Tauraco > Tauraco erythrolophus. The sequence continues at coordinate 16,436,170 of NC_141473.1, read as the reverse complement.
GAAAAGCGTGCCTGTCCACAGCTGGTGTGTGGCTTTGTGTGTTTTCATATCTCTGCTCCTAAGCATAAGAATAAAATAACTGCTTGGGCTTCCTCCCAGGAGCCACAGTTTTCCAAGGTGCAGTTGGGAATGCTGGACCAGGGAGCCAGAGAAGGGATTGTCTTGGGTGGCAGCAAGCCTGTGCCAGAGGCTGCTGCTGTGGCGGTCACAAACAGTCTCCAAGATTAGGAACTGCTTTGGTTTTGGCATCAGCAGCATAAGCAGATACACCTGGGTAGCCTCAAGTCTGACTCAAATAGGAGCTGTCTGGAGGAGGTGTATTGTCTTTAAGATAGTTGGGTCGTAAGCCACCAGAAGACTAGTATGTTTATATAACTCGCTGTAACCTTGTGCATGGAAGTGCTGTCGTTGTTCATAGGAATGGGACAAATCAAAAGCACATCCAGGTCAGAATCCCATCAGGCTGCTAACAGTTGGTGCCAAAGAAAGAGCATCAAAAAAAGGGAAGCATGTGGTAGTATTTGTCCAGCTGTTCCTCCAATGCTCAGAGGCTTCCTGAGCTGGAGGTGACATCTTTGCATCTCACAGCTTTGCTGGTTTTTATTTCCATTTTCTTTCAGTTTTTCAGCCCTTGCTTGAATCCGGCCAAGGAGTTCCTCAGCTTGGGTGTTGGGTGAAGAAATGTCTTCTTCTAAGATGGGCATTTAAAACTTTAATTGCTATTGAGAGTTGTTGCAGTCATAAAACTAAGGGCATATCCCAAGATCTTGTTCCTGAAATGCTGTTGTGCTCCAAAAGCTCTCCCTACCTACCCCAAAATGATGCTCAGAGCTCTGCTGCCTGTTGGATGTCACTCCGTTATTCTCAGCTGTGCGTGGTACAAGCATTTGTATTCAGTATGATTTATTCCTTCCATTAAAGGATGCAAAGGTTTCATTAGAAAGGGTCTGTGAGTGCAGTGACCGCCTCTGGTATCCTGTGATGTAGGATGGACATTGGTTGTTTTTAGGACTTTCCCTGTGACAACATTGGGCTTATATGGTTTCTTGCTCTGTTTCCTATAGGTTCATGAAAGTGGCTGGCAGCACGGTGGATGCTGTTACCTGGCAACAGTAGGTATTCACCATTCCTTCTACTTTCCAACACTAATTGCAGTGATCAGATGACGCTGGGAGCAGAGCTGATGCGCTGTCTGGGTGTGAAGCGGGGGCAGACGTGTGACAGCCACCTCCTCTGTCCTTCTGTGGCATATAAGTAGTTGAAAGACGCTCTGCCCCTCCTTCTGGAGCCTCTCGAACAAATACAGGAGGGGATGTATTAACCTTTACCACTGCGGATGAGACAGAGGCTTAAAATACCACTGCCTGCCTGCCCTGCCTCATTGCTGGGAACAAAGCCCTGCGCTGGACCACAGAGTCCCCGGAGGCAGCTGCCAGGGTGGGGACAACAGGGAAGCAAAAGCCGTGTGTGACAGGTGCATGGGACTATTTGAAAGCCCTTTCCCTTTCACCCCAACTACTGCGTTCCTTCAACCGCTGGCCTGAAGCTAAGCTGTTTTGGCCCAGAGAAAGGAGAGGCAGCTTGGTCCGATGGAAAATGCCTAATGCCCCAGTCCCCACTTCGTTTTGTGAGTCTCGGATGTCTGTAGACATGCCACTGTCCTATGCTGCAGATGGAGCCCCAGGAGCAGATGTGGATGGAAAGGGGGTCAACATCCAAGATCCAGGCCCAGCTGGGGCTGCCGGAGATATGCTGATACCTGATTTCCTCCAGTTCCTACGTGTGCTGCAGTTCAGAAGAGGCAAAGCAAGCTCTGAGCTGTAGCACTGGGTATGACAAACAGCAAGTGGAGGGAAAGGATTTCTTATTTGGGGGAAAATCCATAAATATCTTTTTCCTCCTCTTTTTTCCAACTGCCCCAGTTTCACACTATGGCCAGAGGTAGGCTGCCTGGCAGGCTGTGGCTCTCGGCAGTGGGAGTGCAAATGCCAGTGCAAAGGTGACGTGGTGTGCAAGCGCAGCAGCAACCACTAAAATTGGTAGAAAAAAGGGTTTATGGGGCAGGAAGGACTCTCTCCTGCCACAGAAAGGATGTATTTCAGAGACAGGCATTCAATGGAGCAAAAGCCATGGTGAGACCACTCTGTTTCCAGAAAAAGTGGATTTGCTCTGACAGGGGGTTAAACTTCCTATGGGGGGCAGGCACTGACCTTGAGCACAGGAGCCGGGGTCTCACGTCCAAGGTGGGCTTGCATGTGCTGCCCACAGGGCTTGCTCCCCAAACCAGTCCTTTGCAGTGACCCTTCATGGGGTGCTCAGGTTGTGTTGCTGAAGTGTAGCAGCATGGTTTGTAAAGCCCATCTCTTGTAAAGCCCACCTGGAGACCTGCTCTTAAAAAGAGCTCAGTGGGTTTTAAGACATGAGGTTTCCTTGCAAGTGTGCCCAGGGCCTCTGTGTTAACCTCTGTCTGTACGTTAACCTTGGAGCGTCCTGCAGAAGCAACTGTTGGCATCTCAGAGTGATTTATAGCACCAACATACAGCAAGTCCTCCTCAGGGAGCTTAGCTCGCCTCGCTGTGCCGCAGTGTTGCTTGCTTGGGTGTTTGGCTCCTGGGGCTTCCCTGCCAGGCAGCAGCAGCTTGCTGCAATGGGGGCAGTGGGGTAGCAGAGCATTTGGAGCGGGGTTTGTGTTACTTACAGGCTCATGCTGTGCAATGATGATCTATGTTTCAGCTGGGAGTTTGCTTTTCATGATTACACGATGTGCTAATCACATTTACTTAGTCCCGGAATTCACTTTCTGCAATGGGGCTTGATGACTGGGCCAAGCCCTTGGATGAGTTGAGGGAACAAACTTCCAGGCTTCAGATGTGGAGTTTCGTCCTGGTGTGCAGGGAATCTGCCCGCACGGCTGCTTTGAAACATCTTCTTTTAGGAACAGTGCAAAGTGCTCGGCAGCTCTGGTGCCGAGCGGCTGCACCAAGCAGCAGCCTGCGGAGTCACTGCCTGCTGACCCCTTTGCACTGCAGCGTAGGAATTGCTTCTCCCCCAGCTTGGGTTTGCAGCTCTGGAGATCGCACCCGTATGCGTTTGTGGGGACTGGCAATGGCCACAGCTCCAATCTGGGCTTCTGTACTGTTTATGAATAAATGTCAAAACAGTGTCTCATCCCTCTGCTCCAAACGGCAAAACAAAACAAAACAAGTTCCTATGTATCCAAGAAGAAAATTATTAGCAGGAAACTAAACTGCTGTCTAACTTCAAGTATGAACATCTCTGTTCCAAACCCTAATGTTCTCCCGGGATACTGGTTATGAATTTGTCAAATCTATTATTCCTTTGAAAAGGTTGTGCTCGATCCAGAAAAGGAATTGAGAAGGGAATACATTGCAGGGGTCTCTGTTCTCTGTGTGAAAACAGAATATATCTGAAATATAGCTGACAGAAAAAGTAACACTGGGTGGAAATGAGCAACCTCGCCAGCCTTTTCAGAGTATAGTTTCACTTACATATGTAACTCAGCATGCGTGCCTCCTTCAGAACTAGTGTTGCTGGAGAGGGATGTGTGAATGGCTTCGAAACGCCCAGGGAATTTCCACTAAAGGAGGGTGTGGCAGGTGGGACTGACAGTGGCTCCGAGACTTTTGGCATTTCCCTGATAATTTAGTTCGTTTGTTAAGTTTGGTGATGAGTAAATGCTCGGTTTATTGCAGACCCCCTCAAGTCTTTGGACGCGGGTTTCCACTGCTCAGAAACCTCCCCCCACAGGCATCTCTGCTCAGTGCTGGTGTCCTCGTGCGTGGTGAAGGTTCATTGCTCGCTTAAACCTGCAGCCATGTCCCATCCTCAGACATGCTCCACACAGCTGGTTTTCCGTCCAAAGTGTTGTGCAAAACTCCCAGTTTTGCATATTTAATGGGCAAATCCTTAACTGATACTGCCTCTGAAGCACAAATCCCTGTTAATTACGGGGAAAGCAAACGTTTGCCTCTTCAAAGCCAGTGGACACCTATCCTTTTGGCTCCTTGGAGAATGCCACGTTATCTTCCAAGATGGAAACTCACTTGCCCTGTGTGGCAAACCAGAGATGCCAGGCGCACAGGGCATGCGGGGGATACTGCTTAAAATCTATTTGCTGGGCTTGATTTGGGTGACATCTCCTCTGGCTTAGTCATGTCGAGTGTGCAGGCAGTTGCTCATGAGGCAGTAGCTGCAAGGGACAGATTTCCCAAAGGTGCCAAGGGAAGGTATTTGGCTTGCATGAGCCTGCTGTGAGCACTCAGAGCACGGTGTTCTCTGAGGCTGTGCCTGGAGGAAGGAGTTGCCTGAAGGAATCACTGGACCGTCTCCACTTGTAAATAAACCTGGCCAGGGCACAGCTTTGCCATCCTCTGCGCTGTCTGATGGAGGGCACAGTCCTTGGCAGCATCGTGGCCTTGGCCACCAGCACAGTCACAGCTGACACCAGGGCATGGCTGGGGAGATGGCATAGGCCAGAGATGGCTCCCACCGGCGGGACAGACAGAGGCACCTCATCTAGGGGCAGAGAAAGGCATGGGTGCGAGTTGTGCTTTTAGGGTCAGGGAGCAGCCCCCGGTCATTGCTTTTCATCAGTGCATTTATTTGTTGACTGGAGGTGAGCAGCACCTCTCCCTTGTGCCCGCAGGTCTGTACCTGGAGGGAGCAGGTGATATGCCACCTCTCCTCTCCGGGGGAGCAGAGAGGCTGACTGTGTCCCTTGCTGCAGATGAGGGCTCTGCCCTCTCCTTGGGAAGATGCTCAGGGACAGGGCCGCTGCTGTCGGCAGAGGTGTCTGGGTTTCACAGCCGCGGTGACGGCGGGTTGTCATGCTGATGGCGGGGATCTGTCCCGCTCGGCATCCCCGGCAGGCGGGTGCCCTAATTCTTAGCAGACTCTCCCCGTAGCAGCAGGCAACAAAGTAGATCCGGAAATTCCTGAGCTTTGGGAAGTGGGCTTTAATGTAATTAACTGCAACAGAAGAAGAGGTCAGATAATAGGGGCAAAGGTTTCTCTTTAAAATGAAAGGGAAGGTAAATGAAACCAGCTGCCCAGGAGCCAGTGCACTGCCTTCATTAAATATGGGATGATGCTCATGATCCCATGCAGCAGATTGTGGGTCTTTCCAGAAAACCTTTTAAAGGCAGCACAAGTCCCAGGGGTGATGGGACAGAGACACGTAGCCCCGGGTTTGCCCAAGCACCCAGGTGCCTGGCACTGCCCTTCTCCAGGAGGGCTACATGCACCCTGGCCTTGCAGCCTGCCCAAGAACAAGGGCATTTCTGGCTGGCAGCTCTGCTCAGCCCTGCTTCAGTAGACCCTTTGGCAGCAGCTTTTTTTGGTGTACTGTTCCCAGCTCTTGTCTTTGTGTCTCGAGTCTCATGCTACAGATCCAGCCACGGATAGGGGTCGGGAATTGGGGTGGCACATTTCCTCACACTGGCACAAACTCCTGCCCAGCCCTAGTCCGGGTCCTCCTTAATGGCTTTAAACTGAAAGAGAGTAGATTTAGATTAGATATAAGAAAGAAATTTTTCACTCTGAGGGTGGTGAGGCACTGGAACAGGTTGCCCAGAGAAGTTGTAGATGCCCCATCCCTGGAAGTGTTCGAGGCCAGGCTGGATGAGGCTTTGAGCAGCCTGGTGTAGTGGAGGGTGTCCCTGCCCATGGCAAGGGGTTGGAACTAAATGATCTTTGAGGTCCCTTCAAACTCAAACCATTCTATGATTCTATGATTCCTTCTGCACCATGCTCCAGTTTGGCCACCTCCAGAGTGATACGATCACACCTCCCTTTGCAAAGTGCACTAATCCCATCCCAGGTTTCTAGAGTGTATTCAAATGGGGTTTTTGAAAACAAGGCAGCGTGAACAGAAGGATGAGAACTGGCCTCAGCTTTGTATAGTGTAATAGGGCACCCAAAGTGGCAGTACATGGCCTTTCCTCTGAGATGTATGTCTCATCTAGGATTTAATACAGGAAAGCTGGAGAGGGACTTTTTACAAGGGCGTGTAATGATAGGACAAGGGGCAATGGATTTAAACTGAAACAGGTAGATTTAGATTAGATATAAGGAAGAAATTTTTCACTCAGAGAGTGGTGAGGCACTGGAACAGGTTGTCCAGAGAAGTTGTAGATGCCTCATCCCTGGCAGTGTTCAAGGCCAGGTTGGATGAGGCTTTGAGCAACCTGGTGTAGTGGAGGGTTTCCCTGCCCATGGCAGGGGGGTTGGAACTAGATGATCTTTGAGGTCCCTTCCAACTCTAACCATTCTATGATTCTATTATTCTAATTGCTAGATCCCTTTTTTCCTTGGCTGCCTCTTCTCAAGTTCCTGCAGATTGTTTGTCTACAGAGACAGTGCCATCAAACTGGGGAGCACAATGAGTCAGCTCTGCATGCGACTGCCCATATCTGTTCTCTCCTGTATTAGGAGAAATGGCATCGTCTGTGCCCATGGTGGACACGCTGACATCTCCTAGGCTTCTGGGCCAGCTCTGGTGCTGCATAATACCCAGAGCTCACTGGAAGATCTGCCAGCCTGTGCTAGAGCTGAATAGCTTGTCCATGACCTACGTGTCGTCTCCCTCCGCAGAGCCGTGGCTGCCAGAGACCCCTGCCCACACTGGGCAGGGTATGTTCTTTGGCACTTGGACCTCGTCGGCACCAGGAAAGGAGGACTTGGATGCCGCAGTTCTCAGGGCTGGCTTGGTCCGGCTGCCTGTGCACTGTGCTGCTGCCTGGGGAGGTACTTGTCAGCGCTGGAGCTCTCTGCAGCTGCTGCTGGCTTTTTCGGAGTTTGGAGAGTTGTGACTGTTCAGGGTTGGGGTTTTTTTTCTAAAAAGTCAAGTGCACTGAGTCATTGTAGATATCAGCAAAGCTGCAGCCTTTGCTCCTGGGAATAATCCATGCCTAACAAGCACTTCTCCTGCTTTAAAGGCCTGTCAGTAGTTTGCATTTTGTGGATTTCCGTACTGCCTTTACTGATGGTTAAAGTTCTCCAAAGAAGTGCCCTCATCTCAGTGATGAAGCCTACAGCCAGAAATGGCTCACCCGTTCCCGAGTAGCCTGGTACCAGCGAAGACCTCAGTGCCTCTCTCTTCCTTTCAAGCCTTGTGTAACTCGTGCAATTTTCCCTCTTTCCCTGTCTGGAGAAGTTGAAAGTACTTGTCGGTGTCTGAGAACTTCCCAGGCATATCTGCAAGAGATCCTTGCCCATCTTACAGAAGCTCATAATTGTCCTCATGCTCTGCTTGAATACCCAAAGCCAAGGTGCTCTCTTCCTCGCTTTCCCAGAAGACATGCTACCAATTACATTTCCTGACACCAAAGCAGGTTTATTTTTGCCTTTCATCCCTCTGCCAGTCCCCGTTTCTCTGGGTTGTTAATGAAGGTGTCAAAAAAAATGTGACCATGTCACTGTCCCGGGGCATTTCCCTTCCCTGCAGGGTCATGGCTGGGCTCGGCACAGTAGCACTTTCCCAGGCTGCCTCCTCTGCCCAGTCCCTGGCAGGGCAGAGCTTCCTCGGGGCTGCTCCTGGAGAGATGTTCCTCTCCCTTGGCAGCAGAGATGTAGCTCAGAGCACACCTTGCACTTGGACGAGACAATGAGGAGTTGCAAGCCCACCTTTGCTTTCCGAGGGATTTTTCCTGGAACTGTACTGGCTTGCGCAGACAACTGAGCCCTGCAGACAGCCCGCTGCGCTGGAGGGGCTGTATGCAGACTGAGGTCTCTCTAACTCCATCTTTTCCCATTTAGTACAACCTGATTTTTATGGCCTTTCAGCCAGTTTTTGGCCCAGGTGAGGGGGTTTTTAGTCCACAGCAGTCTGAAAAAATAGTTTGTGTTCAGTTCTTAAGTGCTGTGCTAAAATCCAAACATCTGCCATCCCCAGAGTCCATTGCTTTGTAATTTTGTCTTAAAAAGTAATCTCTGTAAACCCCACCGCTGCCTGCTGCTTACAGATCTGCTCTCCTCCCGGCAGCCAGTGGTTCGATAGTGTGTAAGTGATTTGGATGATGTTGAACGCTTCCCAAGTGCCTCCCCGGAGATAATCTCTGCCCTTAGCACCTTCCAGTCAATGCAGACGTACAGAAATGCCTCTTTCCTCCTTCCCTGGGTTACACAACGTTGGAGTGAAGCTTGGAATGACCCCGTGCTTCACTGGGGACACAACAGGGACTGTGTCTGGGGGAGGATTGGCAGAAGAGGCCCTTCTCATTTATTGCATTTCCGTTCTGGGCCAGTTAGTCCTGGTGTTTGTTGTTCCCCTTTCAGCACAGCCCCGCACAGCTCCAAGCGCGATTACCCTATTATCTGGGTAGTGACTCGGAGCAGTGAGATGCAAAAATTCTCTCTGAGCACTTGTGTGCTGGGTGTTCTGGTGGGGCTGAGTTAGCCGGCAGCTTCCTTTGAGGAGGCTCCTGCACTCCAGCACCCAAGTGAAGCAGCCACTATGCCCACTGCAGCTGCTCGCTGGTGTGGATGAGATGCATGTACTGCAGAAATCAGCCCTGGAAAGCTGAATCCACCTTTTTTCAGACCCCAGGTCTTCAGCCCATTATGCAACCCAGCACTCATGGCTGCACTGAAGTCTCTGGAGAGGGAGAAGGGGCTCTGTAACTCTGGTGGATGTGGCTCCAGCAAGGGATGAGAGGCAGTGGTGGGGCCCTGCCAGCCCCAGCCAGAGCTGCTGCAATTCCCGTGCACCTCCATCACCCCAGCATGGCTCTGACACGCTCCAGGACTCACTGTGTCAAGCAGCTGATGCATGCTGCAGATTTAGGAGGAGAAGGTTCAGAAAGTTTTTCTTCCAAAAGCTATTTATCAGCCAAATGGCTGTCCCAGGGGTATGCCAGTGCGTGCTGCAGCAGACATCTTGGTGTTCCCTGCGTGGCTGGGAGGAGCCTTTGGGAGATGCGCAAGGGCTGCCATGGCTCCTTGCGTGGGGGCAGAGGTGCCAGCCCCAAACCCTTCCTCAGGAGGAGCTGGCTGGGATTACCTCCAGCCACAGGGTAATTGCACTCCAGGACAGACTGCTTCACCTTAGTCCTGGAGCCAGGAGACAGTATTGAGGCATTTCAGAGCCTTCCTCCCACACTTGGAGACAGATGATTCACATCGTGATTGGCAACACCATAGCTGTATTTTATATAAGCAAGCACATGGAGAGCAGGAATCAGCCCTCTGCATGGGAAATGCTCCCTGGCATTGCAGGGCATAGGGATTTTTGTGAGAGCAGGGCTTCTCCTGGAGGTAACAGCCACAGCATTTCTGGAGTGGGGGATTCAGCTGTGGATTTTGCTGGGAGAGTGAGCAAGGAAGGTGAAGGTGGTTCAGGGGTGCTGGGATCAGGGCTTGCTCTGGTGCCATAGGTCCTCAGCCTGTCACTAATCGTGGCTCAGAAACACCACCAGGGCTTATCCTGGAGGGTTGTTATGGCAGCAGGACATCCATGAGCAGTTCCGGTTCTCAGACCAGAAGAGGCTCTGTACAGTCCCCGCTGCAGACCAGCCATTGCAGGGAGAGCATCCCACCGCCTGGGCAGAACGATGCGGTTATTCCCAGGGCTGGGACCGCGGGCAGCTTCTCCCATCCCCTCCTGGGTGTTTACTGCAGCAATGTCTGGTGTGGCTCAGAGGGTGTTTGCTGCTTGGGACCATTCTCCTCCCTAGTGTCTGTGTAGTGTCCTTCTGCAGCTAAGGAGCCCTTCAGTTCCACCATTAGATGTGCGTCTTCTGTTTTGCCATCTCATGTGAGCAATCCTTCCAGTAGCGATGATACTGGGCCCAGGGCTGACTAGCTTATCTACCTTTTGGAAACAGGGTGTCTCTAAGACAGGAGGACTAGCCAGGTGAGCAGAAGATCTCCCAAAATCTCCTTGGTGGTGGAGCCCAGGCGCTGCTATCACAGGCATTGTGTTGGAGCATCTCTTTCCATGGTGTCTCCATGAGATCAGTGCAGAGGGTGCTGGAAAGCCTTTGTAAGGAGGTGTTTTGCTCCCAGCATTTTACCAGCAATAGTTAAACAAGTGCAAAAACTTCCCAGTGTTTCTGCAGTGCAGGATGCTCAGCACTGGGGGTGCATCCACCTCACGCCCTGTTTTGGAGACTGAAAGCATCTGCCAGACACAGGCGTGACCCGAGGGCCAGGGCAGGGCAGGGTGCCAGCAGGGACTGCCCTGCCCCACAGCAGAGTTTTCTTGGCGCAGGGCAGCAGCGGGATGGGAGGACGCAGTTCAGGGCAGAGCTACTCCCAGCTGTCTGATCCTTGTCTTCTTCTTTTCCTCCCAGTTACTACATTGACGGCCGAGTGGCCAAAGTGACGGACTTCCTGAAAACGCGCCTATTAGACACACTCTCTGACCAGATCAGGAAAATCCAGAAAGTGCGTGAGTGCAAAGAGTTGGCGAGGGGGCACCGTGCCCGTGGTACCCAGCCTTGGCACAGCTCGTGGCTGGGGCTCTGGCCTCAGCACCAGCACGCTGCCAGGGGAGCTGGTGTGGGGCAGGGATGGAGGGGGCTCCCAGCCCAAACACGGCCAGCCCTTACCCAGGGGCTGGGGGGAAAGTCCGGGCAGCACGGTACCCGCTCCCGGGGTGGGACGTGCAGCGGATTGGGAGGGAAGCGGCTAGGGGCTGCAGCATAGCGTGGGCTGTGCAGATGTGCCGGGACACGGGCTGGATGCAAGGGACAGGGGTGAGCAGCGTGCTGTAAAGCCTTTCTAAAGCAGCTTACTCTCCAGTCTCCCATCCATCTATTCCTGAAACTTGCTCCCGAGGACAGGAGGGAGCGACCAGGAGGTATCAAACGAGCCAGAGCAGGGCAGGTGCGGTGCCTGCTCCGGAGGGGTCTGCTGCTGCGGTGTCTTGCCCCTCTTTCTCAACTTGCAAAGCTGTGACAGTTGCAATTCCAAGGTGATTTTCACTAGTGGAGAATCATGATCATTTGTGAACAACTGTTGTTTTTTTCCCTGATGATCGTGTTCTGACTGTGTTATAAAACCCAGCTGTTGCTGGCGCGCTGTGTCAGAGCCCACGGCTCTGCCTGGCTGGTGCAGCCTGCAGCGAGCCCTGCGCTCCCTGCAGCTCAAGGGGACCTGGCTCGCATCTCCGGTGACTGAGGAGGGGACAGGGGCTTCACAGGGTCCCCCCGCTTTGGCTGATGCCTAGGCAAGGGCTGTGACCGGTGCACTCAGCTGTCAGTCCAACAGCAAATAAGGAACACCTAGTAAGTGGGGAAGGCTTTAGGGACTAGAGGAGATGTCTGTCTGTCTGTCTTGTCTAGGTTTTCATACCATACCAGTCACCGTTACAGTTGTAATTCTTGCAGGGAGAAACCATAGGATGAGTAAACAACTCAGCAGTCCTGGGAAAGGGGATACGAGGGTCGGCACAGCAAAACTGGCAGAGAGGAGCTACTCGCCAAGTCTTCCAGCACAAGCTGGGAATCATCCACACGTGTGGATGATCCTCCTGCTGCGGGGAGGCATGGCAAGGTGACTGGTGGGATCAGCGCAGGGGCAAGTGAGAGACACTGGCCAGTCCTGCCCCTGCTGGGGGGGACACAACCCCACCAAAAGTGGTGGCATGTGTCCCACCTCTGATGCAGGTTGGGGACCTGCTGGGAAGGGAGCAGAAGCCCTCAGGGTGGGCATGGACAGCGGGGATGGCTGGGAAGGTGTTTGCTGTCCCAGCTGTAGACAGCTGGGTGGTGACATCCCCAGCAGGAAAGGACACCAACCCGAGGAGCTCACCGAACCTCATGATGGATGGGATCCCAGACCAGCAGCAGCAAGGAGGTGCCATCGGCACAGGTTGGGGGAACCCTCACACCCACAGTGCAGGATTTGGTCTACATGGGGCAGGGCTGGGGAAGAGCTCTCCCGGGAATGCCAGTGTGGCTGAGGAAAAGCACAACGCTGGGTGCTAATAGCCTCCAGCTTGGCTTTGAGTCCGTGCATCCTGCCGGGGCTGATTAGAGCAGCTGGGCTTGTCCATTTCCCTGTTTTATTGCTTCCTCTCCGACGGGGGAAGGTGGCGGGCTTAGATAATTACAGGCAGGATGCCAACACCTCTGGGGCTTCAGTTAGGGGTGTCGATTCTCACAGGCTGTGAGTGGGAGGCAGCCCAGAGCTGGCGTATTTAACGTCTTTGAGGGATCCCAGTCCATCCAGCACATTCCAGCACTCCTCACTAATGGGGCAGGATCCATCAGGCAGCGTGGAGCGCTCCTCGGGCTGCTGGGTTTGCAGACATCTGGTCACAGGAGCTCATCACCCAGCCTGGAGAAGCAGGATTGCAGGAGAGAGGACGGGAAGTTGTGCCATGCTGAAGGTTGCTTGTGCTGGGAGCGGGCAGCTCCAGCCATCCAAGCCCTCCTGTCCCACCTGGCATCTCACAGGTGTCTGCGCTGCTGGCTGGAGCCTTGTGATCGGTGGGCCAGCAGGCTCGGACCGGCACATCCTGCCTGTGCCAGGGACTCCTTGGATGGTGAAGCAGCCCCAGCTCAGCCATGGGTCTGGCTCTGCCCGCTCTGCCCCCAGTAGATGGGGGCATCTACTGCTTTCTTCTCGGGTGCCCACCATCCCTCTATGTGGCTCCAGATTGCGTGCCAGGGCTCCCACGCTGCAGAGCCATCATGCCTCGGGTGCTCCCTGTGGCTGGCAGCCACCATCCGTGGGGCATGGATAGCTGAGATGGCAAGGCAGCACAGGCTGCAGAACGGAGTGTGTGGGGAGACCACAGGGAGAGAGCAGGGCCTGGATTTGGGAGCGTGAGAGCATCTTTGGGAGGTCCTGTTTGGAGCAGGTCCAGGACATGTGGCAGCGACAGAAGGGCGAGGACCTTGTCACCCACGGCTCAGACATGGTGAATACACCCAGTGACCGTGCCAGGGCCAGACAGGCTGCCCAGCAGTGGCATTACAGAAGGTCTTCATAAGCCTTCCTGGAGTGTAGCACAGGAGATGTCTGCCTTGGCTTTAAATCATAGGTTCATTAGAGTTGTTTTGGCTGCTTTTATGTCCCACACAGGTTGTGAACACATACACGCCAGGGAAGAAGATCTGGCTGGAAGGCGTTGGCGCGACCTCAGCTGGAGGCATGAACAACCTCTCCGATTCCTATGCGGCCGGGTTCCTGTGAGTTACACCAGCTCGCTGGCAACAGGGCACTGCCATCCCATGGGCTCTGCGGGCTCAGGTGCTGCAAAGCCGCTGCAGCTGGGAGAAGGCCAGCTCTGTGCCCAGAGACCCCGCCTGTGCCCCCCTCGGTACTCCCCCTGCAGCCTGGACACTGCTACTTTCTCCATAGCATCCCTGTTATCCCTCCTCAGCTATGCTTTCCTGTAGGTGACCCAGTCTCTGGCATAGCCAGAGAAGCAGAGCAAGGAAGGGACATCTCGAGATCCCACACGGTTACCCACAGTGTGCCCGCAGGGCATGGGCATGGAAGGGGAGATGCGATCCAGGCATGCCAGCTCCAAGATCCAGGGCTGGCATTCTGACAAGCTTCCCTCGCTCAGCAGCTCAGGATCACCCTGGCCTTCTCCTGCTCTGCGTTTTTGGTTCAGGCCACAGCCACGTGTCCTTGCATGCATTCACTACTGGGGCACCTGCCCAGGGAAGCACTTGGCAGGACCCTGCTCTGGAAACCATTTTCTCTCCTTCTTCAAAGCCACAACCGTTCCTGGCTCCTGGGGCTTGTTTGCTGGCACAGCTCAGTGGCATGGGCATCCTGCTGCCAAGCCCCAGACCACATATGCAGAGCTGGCCATGATCATGAAAGACGGAGGAAAATTATTTGGGCTTTGCGGTGAGGCGCAGGGACATCCCTGGGATATCTGGGCTGTGACAGGCTGCAAGGATTCAAGGCTTTTCCCGAGGGATGTGAGGAGACAGGCCACTGTGATGCTTCGGTCCCTACTGCCGAGATGGTGGGTGCAGGGTGCTAGCAGACTAGGGGGCACCCCAGGCTTTGGGTACAGGGCGGCAACGCTGGGGTGTACGCAGGGGCTTGGGCACGGTGTCAGGACGTGAAGGTGGACACAGCTGGGACAGAGGTGGCCGCAGCAGGGGCAGAGGCATGCAGGCTTGCTGGGGTGGGGATGGTGGGAGCCGGTCGACAGCCAACACACGAAACCATCTGAAGGCTTCAGCCCAGGTGCTGGGAGTAGGTGCCAGGTCAGGGGCACAGGAGCAATGCCGTGTGCTGGAGCACAGCTGTGCCGCTGGGGCCAAGGGGTCCCCCTGCAGTGGCCTGACTCTGCTCCCTCCATCCTCAGGTGGCTGAACACACTGGGCTTGCTGGCCAGCCGGGGCATCGACGTGGTGGTGCGGCACTCCTTCCTCGACCACGGCCACAACCACCTGGTGGACCAGAACTTCAACCCCTTGCCGGTAGGTCTGCCTGGGGGCGTTGCATTGGCTCTTGCTTCTCCCCACTCCTTTGTGCAGAGTTTTCTCTCCTTGTGGCCTTGAAAAAGAATTTTTCCAGATCTGTTTCTTGCAGTATTAATAGGAGACCTTAGTTCACGGCAAATGCAACATGTTGGAGGCAGATGGGAGAACGTTGCCTCTGTAGCTGAAACTTCATCCAGTGCCTGGGGTCGGTGGCACAGGAGGGAGGGAGGCTGGTGCCACTGCAGGTGCCAGTGCAGGCTGTGGAGTTGGAGGGAGAGATGTGGCAGGACCATGCATGGCACAGGGTGGGTAGCCAGATCGGTAGTGGTGCGCTGACCTGGGGGAAGCCAGGCTGGAGCCTCAGCACCCAAATTCAGATCTCTAGAAACTGAGGTGAAGAGCATTCCCAGCTTCACAGGGAGCAGCCTTCCTCACCAGTGCCCCGCAGGACCCCTCGCTCTTCAGAAACGCCTGGGCAAGGGGAGACTCCCAGCACACATGGTGCTGATAAAGAAACCATATGAAAAACTCTGTTAAAAGTAGCAGGTTTCCTTTTCATCTTTTTTGAGGGGGCTAGTAAATACCCCGCCTTGTTAGTGGAGAGCCGTGCAGAGCGGCTGGGCGCTCTGCATCTCCCTTGGAAGGGATTTATGGGTCCATGACCTGGTAGACACTGCCAGCGGGCCAGGGACCCGTGTTGGAGAGGTGCACGACCCTGCCGCTGGGAACCTACCTCGGACACTGCTCTGGGACCTCGGCGGGTGGCTGGAGGGGGACAGAGGCTGAGGGAGCTGTGTCTTGGTCGGCTCTGCCTACTCAGCTGGTGAAAACAGCATCCCTACGACAGCATCCCCGAGGAGAGGACATGGGAGGTGTCTGCAGCGTGATATCTGTGCTAAGCCCCTTGTCATGGCCTGGGAGTGGCTCAGGAGGGCAAACTGGTGAGTGGGAGAGCACGATCCCCTGCCTGTGCTGCTCTGGCCATCTCCCGGAGCACTCTGGCCTGGCACACCCCTCCGGCAAGCGTACCTGCCAGCTCTGGGGCCTTGGGCTGGAGAGGGGCCTGGGGGGCTTTGAACTTTGTTTGAGATGAATCTGATCCTGGGGCAAGAGCTTGATGGATTTCTTCTGAAGAGCCAGTTCCTCTGGCCAAGCTACATATCCCCCCTTCCTAGAGCCTCAGTTCCCCCTCTGGTTGCTCCTGGCTGGACAGATGCGGGACAGCTCTGCCAGCACAGCGAGGGCAGCAGAGCTCTTGCTGGCCAGCTGGCCATGGCCAGCTCTCCTGACACAGCAGGGACAGTGGCCCTAGAGCGGCTGGAGCAGGCATGCAGTTAGGAGTGGGATTCAAGCCAGGGAAGGAGTTTGAGAAATAAATCCCAGGCTGTTAAACACAATGGAGATCTTCAAAATGGATTTTGCTGTTGTTTTAAAGATAACCCTCCCAACAAGTTGAGTGCCACCCACCTCCTGGCTGTTTCCTTGCTCTCCCATGTGTTTCAGTGTTTATGTGTTTCCTGCGTCCCACCGCTGTGTTTCTGCACAGACTCCAGTGGGTGCTTCCCCAACCCTGTTCTCTCTACTCCTGTACTTTAAAAGATCCACAGGCAGGTGCAAACTGACAGAGGGTTTAAAAGCTGCAAACACCAAAAAGCCCAGCGAGACCGGACCGTGACCCGCTCTGCGGAGCAGCGGCAGCAACTTTCCCGTGGGAGCCATCAGGGAGATGAAAGCCGCTGGCCGTAGCCGCGCGGGGCCATGGCGCTGTGAAATACAATCTGCTCATTAGCTGCCACGACAAAGAGGTTTCCGCACATGGACTGGGCGTGAGGCAGCTGCCTGCTGAGAGACGGGGCTGCGCTGCCGCAGCATCAATCGCAGGCCCCGCTGGCAGCTCCTCAGGTTGCCAGGAGCCAGGGCTGGGCTCCCTGTAGCAGCCTTTGCACCTCCTCCTCCCCTGCCACTGCTGATCCCCGCTTGTCAGATAAGAGGACGACGTGTTTCGGGATGCTGAGCTGAAGCTGAACCTTTTCCAGCGGTGCCCTTAGATGCCAGGTAGCTGCACGGTCCAGGGAGAGTTTCCGTTGTGATCCAGGGATGGTGTGGCAGTGCACATGTGGCCCTGCATCCTTGTGCTAAAGAGCTTCCCATATAAAAGCAAGTGATTTGTAGTCATTTGCAGTACGAGCACTGTGCCGCTGCCACAGAAGCCTTCTTCCCTGTCCATCACTGGGCCCCCTGGATGCTGCTGGTCTTGCTCATGTTAGTACTGTCTCTGTTAGGGCATGTTACGGTCAATGGCATAAGGAAGCTGATAAAATGTGGTGTGTGCGCCACATTTGGGGATCGGGGAATGCGGATAACAAGGGTCACTTGGTGGGTACCACTGTGAGAGTCTCAGCTTCTAAGTCCCCACATTTCTTTCTGCCTCTCCCCCAGGACTGCAGCGCTGGGGGGATTTGCTATGTGTGGGGGAAGGAGCAGGCAAATCACTGCACCACTCTGTGCATAGCAGGATGCCACCTGCTGTCGTGGGCCACGCTGCAAGCTAGCGAGGGGTGCTGGGGCATCAGACGGGCACAGAGCATGGCCGCTCTCTGGGCGCAGGTGCTGGGCAGCAAACCTGGGCAGCCTGGTGGGGCTTGCTCTGCGTTTTCTAAGAGTTAGCCTTGGCTTGAAAACAAACTTGTAAACTCTGGCCGTTTCGGTGGGAAATGCAAGAGCACCTGGGAATAGCTGCTTGGAGGCGGGGATGCAGTGAAACCTTGAAAGCAGAGGTTTAAGCTGGCCTGTCCCTGGCTTTGCGCCATGGTGGCTTGCTGATGCAATGCAGCCTGGCTCCTCAAAAATGGTCTCAGGCAGCCAAGGGGCCATGGAGTTCATGGAGAAATTATGGAGATGCTCATGTCTCTGCTGGGCTTTCCACACACAGCTGTCTCACGAGCTAAGAAGCATCTTTTGGATTATGGGGCATCTTGCAAGGGGCATTTGTGCCTCCATCCAGGTCCTTTACCCGTGAGAGATCAGCTCTGGGTGCCCGTCCTGGCTGCCAGAATTGCCCGTCCACCCTCTCCTCAGAGGTGGTGACATCAACGTCTCGTGCGAGGGATGGGTGCTATGGAGGGGGAGACGAGGCCGTCTCTCTCTGAGCCTCCTTCCAGATGCAGATCCAAGGAAATGAGTTTCTCTTGCTGGACTAATGGGGACCAAAACAGGAGAAGCTGGGTGACACAAGGTACCCTGGCCTCGGTATGGGGATGATCAGGCTGGGGAATAGAAATGCTTCTGCTGACCTTAATGCAACTGATCTCAATTGTTTTAATGCCTTGTTATTTTTGAGATAACTTTTCCGTGTATCATTGGAGTGCTTTTTCTTCCTGAGTGACTGGGGCAGCCAGCTGTATAATAATCAGGGCTTGTGCTTGAGAAGCCCTTCAAATAAAGCCACTCGCAGGAACATCAGCCTGCCTGCCTGCCTCTCAACCCATCTGTACATGTGTGTGGGAGTGAGGAGCTGAGGAAGGGGGGGCAGGAGTGGCACTTTGATATTCACCCTTCACAGGGCAGTGCTTTTGAAGAGCCGCTCTGGCATTTAGGAGCTCTAGGCTCATTTCAGGCATGCAGTGTACGTACTCCATCTCTCTTTCCTTAATATCGCTCTGAATCAGTCCAGAGGGATGCAGTACATTTATTTCTTTGGAGAGCCCCTCAGGTAGGTGTGAGCTTTCTCTTCAGATTGTTAGAACACGTTAAAGACCTTTCTGCATGCTTTTCCACATGGCATTGCCTCTTTTTTATCCACCCTTGGTAGTGATTTCTGCTCCCTTAACGCACAGTGCTGTAAGGTTATACCTATTTGTGGAAAACTTGGGCGTATTTCTAGCCAGGGCCAGAGCAACACAAACCGCATGGAAAAGCCAAAGCTGAAATCCAGACTTCCATCTTTTGATAACTGTGGCTCCTCTTGGACCTTCTCCTAAAGGCTGTAGAGGGCGAGATACTTGGTTATCCTGGGTTAAGTAGATGCTAAAACTTACCTTCTGCTTATGAGTTTCATATGCAGCATGAGAAAGGCCCAGAGGGATCACAGGGTGAAGCGATGGCAGGGGCTGCCTGCTCAGCTATGGTAGTAGAAGACAGTATGATATTGCCTGTGGATTGATGGCGTCCTTGAGAAAGCATCACAGCAGTGCAGAGGTCTGTGCCTGACGGTGCCGTGGTTGGACGCTTGGATGCCGCGGGTGATTTTTCACCTCCTTTGCTCAGCCCAAAGGCACTGAGGAACTCAGTGGGAAAGTTATTGTCTGTCTTGCAGGAGGGAGGACCCTGGGCTTGTATTGAGTCTGTCTTTAGTGATCTGTCCCCTTCCTACCTGGTCTTTCATAAAAGCCCTGGTGTGAACGAGTTCGATGTCCCCTGGGCAGAGCCATGGTGTGAGCTGTGTCCTCGGGCTGTGCCTGGCGATTTGGTACCAACAACGCCTGCCCGACCTGTCCCAAGCACCTCCCCAGCGGGACAGGGGCTGGGTCCCTGGTCTCCGGGTGCACAGAGGCGAGGGATCTGCTGGCAAGGTGCCGTGCCAGGTGCCAGGGGTGGGAGCAGGTCCCCTGGCTGTGCTCCTGCTTGCTGCACGTACGTGCTCCCCAGTGCACTCGTTAGCTGAGCTGGCTTGGCCAGAGGCATTGCTAATTGCAGCTGGAAGTCCCATCCTTCTCCCTGGACGGTGCCTTTCCCGCTCCTGTGCTGTGCGGGAGGGGACCATCCCCAGGCCAGGGCTGCAGGAGCTGGATCCTCACCCACCTGCACCCATCCCCACCCTGCCGCCTGCTTGCCCCATGGCTGCCCAGCTGCTGGGCTGGACGGTGTCCAGAGGTGAAGAGGAGTCCCGGCATCTGTAGTGGGAAGCGTACAGAGAGCCCTTTCCTGCAAGCACTTGTGCTCCCACCGCCAAGCCGGGCCAGCTGGCTGCGGGGCCGGGGGAATTCAGCCCCGCTGCTGCGCCGGCCCATCTGCGAGCCCAGCACTGAGTCACCGCGCTGTGCACATGCAGCCGGCCAGGCTGCCAGGGGTGGGAGCGTGGCTGCTGTTCCTCCCAGCGGGGACCATCGACTTCGGGGTGGCTGTTGGGGAGATGGCAGCCAGGCCAGGCTGCAGCGTGCCACGCGCTGCACAGGGAGAGGCACGGTCCCGAGCCTGGGAGTGACAAAGGATAGGGAGAGGGAAGGGGTCCAATGGAGCTCGCACACACATGGAAACTGTTCCTGATGACCATAAATCTGCCGCGCGGGCGTCTGGCACCCCCATCTGCCCCGCACGCCAGAGCACTGGCTCTGGCGGGAGCACTGCCTGCAGACAGGGATAGGATGGGAGAGGCGAGAATGGGCAGGAGCCATCTGTACGGGATGTTCACTCTGGCAGTGGGAGGGAGGGATGAAATCCCAGGCAGTTCGGGTGCACGCAGGGGAAAGGCTCTCCCAGGAGACATCAAGCTGGAGCATGGCCCGCTGAAGGGCAGAGTGGAAACAGTGCCCTGCAGAAATCTCCCAGCCAGACTCAGCACGAGTGCCTGGAGCAGGTCTGAGCAGGGCATCCCCTCCACTTGCCTTGTCCTATCAACCGTGGTCATACCATGTCCCGAGGACTGCAGCATCCTCCGCTCTCTGCACCCTCGCTGCTCCTTCCAGGAGCTCCAAGTCTGCTCTGAGGCTTTTTTATCTGTGAACAAGGAGACAGATTTAAAGCGCCTAAACTCTGCTTGCTGTCACAGTGGGTTAAGGGGCCTTTCCCTCTTAGTGTGCCATAAAGAACGTCTCTGAAGCGCGTATGCTTGGACTGTCAAACGCGTCAAAGCCGTGCTGCGGCTAGCAGCTCTCACACCCACCCGCCGGAGCTGCGGGACATGTGCAGACCCAGAGCCGGGCTGCTCCTCCTGCCCCAGGGACTGGGGCAGAGACAGGCACCGACTGGAACTGGCACCAATGGTTGGTACTTGGAAGGATGGACACAGCCACTGCTCGCATCTCCCAGAGGCACCGTGCTAGTGACAGACCTGCCCACCTTGACGACAGAGACATCCTGGGGATGTGGAGGAGGTGGGACAGCAAGACCCTTCCCAGGGTGGGTTGGTGCTGTCTGGCCGAGCAGAGAGGAGTAGCATCGTGGTGAAAAGCAGCAGAATGGAAAACAGCAAAGAAATTGCATTTGGTTTCCAAGCCCTCTGATCCAGCAGCTCTGCTCCCTTCCTGTGGCCTCCATCTCTGGACCCTGTTAGGGAGAGGTGATGATAAAAGAGAGGTTTGGCTCTTCCTCCATCTCTCAGCTCCCCAGGAAAGTGGAGGCTGCTGGCTGGCAGTCAGCTTGCCAAGGGCAGCAGTGGCCAGGGGCTACTTCCCACGTGCCACTCTCCCAGTTCCCCGGGCAGGCTGTCCCCTCAGTGTCACCGGTGCCTGGCAGTGATTCCTGTGGCTGCCGCTCCCAGAGCAGGAATTTTGCCTTAATGTCAGTGTTTGGCCTTTCCCCAGGAGGGAGAAAAAGAGCAGAAGAGACAGAGACAAGGGAGAGGGGCTGAGCAAAGGGTGCAGTGGCTCAAAGGCTGGGGGGACGCAATGCTCATTGGAGGCCTGATGGGTTGTGCTGCTGGGGGAGACCCTGGGCTGTAGGGTGAACGGCTGATGCTCAGCCCGAACACAGAGGTTGTGGTGCTACTGCCACCAGTAGATGAGAATGCTGCTCTCCGAGCCCATGGGTGCATGCACGTTAGTAGGTTATTTGGGATAGGAGCGAACTCTCCTGGCTGTCCCCGCAAGCTGCGCTTTGGGACTTATGGCAGAGCCATTGCAAAATGTGACCTGGTTCCCCTTCCCTAACTATGAATAGATACTCAGCCCACAGGGCCAGACAAGAGCCAGCCTGCCGTGAGCCCCCATGAGCACACAAGGTGCACAGTGCAGCCACAGCAGCAATTGTTCCACTCTACAGAGCTGCTCCTGCGCTGGCTCATGTCCCATTGCCCTCCCTCGCTGTGCCTGCCTCCTCTCCTCTCCCTCCTTAGCCAAAAGGCACTGTGGTGTGGGACTGGCAGCCCCCCGTGTCATGCTTCCGCTGTAGACCGCTTGCTGGCAGAGAAAGCTGCCAAGAAGATGTGAAGGTGGAAGACGATGCAGCAGAGCGGTGTGAGATGAGGCATTGACAGCTGTTAGAGCAGGAAGGAAGAGGATCAGCACAATGAAAGCAACAGATGCCCAGGCAGAGACATCAGCAGCTTCAGGGGACTGGTGGTGGACACCTGCAGGCACCAAGTCTAAGGAAGAAAGGAACTGGACAGGGTTGGCCAATCCTTTGACAGGTGCAAGTGCCTGGATCAAAGCAAGGGTCTGCCCTCTCCTGCCGATGCTGCTGGTTCCTGGCAGCCCAGTCCGCCTGAAGCCCCTTGTTTGGGATTAGGAGGATCTTTATTCCCCACGTGCCTCTCCCAGGCCCTTCGTGCATTCGTAGACCTTATCTGCAGTGTTCTCCTGTAGTGCTCAGGGCACAGCCGCAAATTCCTCCGATATGGCAGAAAGACAGCAAGTGTTGTAGGAGACCACTCTCCCAAGGGCTCAGCTCTGCAGGACCTCCACACAAGGAGGGTGCACGTGCAGAATGGCAAACAGCTCACGTCTCCCAGAACAGTTGCGTGAGCTCATGAGGACAGCATCACAGCCCACTCCCGGAGATGATCATTTTGACATTAGCAAATGTTCCCTGTGGGGAGAGACTCTGCCCCGCTCTGCTTGTTGCAGGACCTTGCACAGGATTTGGGTGAGAAAGGCTCAAACTCCCACAGTCCAAGAAACACATAAAACTCAGGGATAATGTTAAAAGCGGCATCCGTCCAGCCTTGCTGGAGGAACGACCAGCCGTGGCTTGAACAGGATGTACAGACCTCCACGGGGAGAAGGCTTTGGATGCTGAAGATCTCTTTAATCTAGTGGAAAAAGAAAGAACAGGAATCACTGGTTGGAAGCTGAAGCCAGACAAATTCAAGCTGAAAATAAGGAGTGGAATCGTTAACAGTGCGGATGTTTAACCGCTGGAACAGACTCCCTAGGAAGTGGCGGCTTCTCCATCCTTCCCAGCCCTCACAACCACAATCACTACTTTTCTGGAAGATGTTTTTTGCCAAGAACGAGCCAGCAGGCTCAACAGAGGGATAAGAGAGTGAAGCTCTCTGTCCTATGGTGTGCGGGGAGGCAGAGCAGCCAGCCCTTATCTCCACGTGGGTTGCTTAGACTGTGGAAACATGCAGATGAAGGTGTAGGAAAGGAAGAGTTCTGTAACAGGCTGTTGAAACTCGAGCATGCCTGAGGGACGGAGGAAGAGCTTGGACAGCTTCAGAAGAGGGAAGAAGCAAGAGGAAAAGGAAGAGGGTGGGCAGCAGCAAGCTGATGTTGCCGGTGACATGGGGACACAGAGCCAGGACCCGGCAGCCCCAGCCAGAGGAGGCTGTGCACGGCAAGGTCAACAGCCTGCTCATTTGAAGTTTGGCTGCCTTTGCCAGTTACAGCCCCCGGGAGACTGACGGACTACGGCTCTGTTACTCCGGTTTTCTGGTTATGGAAACGTCTTCTCACATGTGGTGAACACGGAGGTGAACAAACTCAGGTGGGCTGTAAAGCTGCTTTGCTGCCTCTAGGAGAGAGCGTGGGGATATGCTCCTACACCCTTCCTAATGGCTCTGGAGACGGGAGGGTCTGGTGAACAGGTCTGTCTGAAGGTCTGCCTTACCAGCCTTGTTTCCAAAAGCTGAAGTCTCTAAAAGCTCCTGCAATGAATTAAAGCGTGCAGAAAGATCAAGTGGGACTCTCTGGGCTTTCCCCATCTAATAGAAAGCTCTTGGGTCTTCCCTGGCCCCATGGTGCTCCGAAGACGTGGCTGAGCTCTGCACATCACCTTGCTTGAGACAAACGCCCATCCTGCCCATAAATCGGGGGTTCCGGCCAGGAGCCCTCCCGAGGCACAGCACGGCTCTGCCTTTGTGTTCTCCTGGCCTGCAGCTCCGAAGGCTGCAGTGGCAGCACTGCTTAATGGGTCTGCAAAGTAATTCAAGCAAGAAAGCTCCCTCAATTCCCAGGGGACTAATAGCGGACCAGATTCCTGTCTGTTATTCCTCCTTTACTGCTACAGCTGTATTGCTGGCCCAGCCCTCGCAACGGGAGCCCACTGTGACTCCAAAAGCCAAATCCTTTCTGCGGTTGTGCTGGTCAGAGCTGTGCATCTCTCTGCGGATTGCTGGGGCTGCCTCCGACAGGATACCCAGCACCACGCTGCACGGCAGGCATTCCTCTTTGCAAGGGGCATATGGGCACTGCCAGGTGGGGGGCCGTGCTCTCACAGGGTTTGCCGTACGGAAGGGGGTGCCAGCCACTGCCAGGGGTCTGGGGAGAGGTCACTGATCAGTGGAAAAGCCAACCTGACTATAGCCAAGCTGGATTCAAGAGCAACTGCTTCCCAGGCCGGTCACTGTTCGAACAAGAGCCAGTAGCGGCCAGTGCCCAGCAGCCCCAGCCTGATTTTAGCTGTGATTCACTCATGCTGGTGATAGAAGCAGCCCCAAAGCCCCCGCCCAGCTGGGGAAAGCGCCCACACCCAGCAGGTTTGATCCTGTCATGCTAGGTGTGTGTGTAATTCATCATCCACACGCTCAGTGTCACCAGCTCCTGGTAATTTATTGCAAGTAACACGATTTTGGCCCCCGCCGCAAGCGGGCTTGCGATGATGCGAAAAGCTGCAGCTGTCTTCAGTGCTTCCCTGCAGTAAACTGAAGAGCTTGAGTGTCTCAAAGCCCACACTGATGACTCCTTGTCCAGCCTTGGGTCGTTTTTCTGGCCCTCCTTTGAACTCTCTTTGGTATGTCCACATCCCTCTCAAAATGGAGACTTTGGAGCTAGCCTCACCAGCCAGGCAAGATAAAATCACTGCTCTCCCCTCACCTCCTGCAGATAGATGCTGGAGGGACAGGTCAGTCCTCACGCTGCCCTGGGGGCATTGCCTGTGCCAAAATACTTTACACTCAGCCGTGGTCATCTCATGCTTTGCAGAACAGCTCACCCTGCATCTGCTCACAATGCCATTGCTTCCCAGAGAGACAAGCATCTTTCCTTGTGCGCAGCCCAGGACATGCTGCACCCTCTATCTGCCTGTGAGCTGCCAGGGGCTCAGCTCCCCCAGCTCTGCAGGGGAGCAGGGTTTGTCAGAGCATCCTTGGGAAGAGTGTATGCCAAGATGAGAGATTTGGCAGCAACCGGGGCAGGTCCTGGAGCTGGGCAGCTCCCCACACCCCCACATTTCAAACCTTGCTGCTGCTGAGCCTTGAGAGCGGAGGGACGCTGGTGTCGAAGCAGCAAACCCCCAGGGACCACCCTGCCCGGAGAGGTGAGTGCTCAGCCAGAGCCTGGAGCTGCTGGTGCCAACTCCCCATGGCAACAAGGCCATTGCAAGCCCCATGCAAAAGAGCTCTTGAGACACATATGGGAATTTCAAGGGCTGCCACGAAGTCTCTGGCCTCTATCACTCCCATAACTTGGGGGTGAAAGCAGCGTCTCATCAGTGGAAACATGGAGAGGAGGTGAGAAACCCCAAGGGGCTGCTGGAAAGGCCTGAGAGCCTGAACTGACAGGTAGCTTGGAGCGCTGAACTCATTTATTTTAAACTCATGACTGTTGGGCTAAACACTGCAGTCTGTGCTTGCCTCTGGCGTCACCGTAAATTCAAGTAATTACTCATCTAATGACGCCTGCTAATCAGCGTGGCTCGCCGGGGAGCCAGCAGCGTGCCGGGCACTGCTTCTCCCGCCTGCCATGAGCCCGAATGGGATGGGCTGGCAGCTTCCCGCAGTGGGGCAATGCTGGCATAGCCCCTGCGGGGACAGTGCCTGCAGGGATGTGGGGCAGCACCGCCAGCCAGCCAGGACGGCAACGGTGGCACATGCCACAGGGCCAGCACACATCTGCGGTGTTGAGCAAACTGCAGCTCGTACTCCCCAGGAGCTTCGGCCTTGTGGGCTAAGCTTCCTCGGAGTGCGCCAGGCTTTCCCTTCACCCTCACATCTCATCCATGGCCCAGGGTTTGCAGGGGAAGCAGTTACCAGGCTGGTGTGGCACAAAGCCCCGTGGTTTTGGCTGGGAGCAGTGAGAGGAGAGCAGGAGGCAGCTTTTCCTCCAGCACTGTGGCAAAAGCTTACCCAGAAAGTGGGAAGTGGGTTTGGATCTCCCTTTGCCAGGCCAGCCCAGTGCTGCTGAAACTGGTCAGCTTCTGCTGAGCTGAGCTAGAGAGAGAATGGGGACCAGCAGTCCAGTCTGGCCAACGGGTTTTCGCTTCATGCCAGTTGCAGCTGTAGCATTGCTCTGTGTTTCATCTGCTGGCATCTTCAGCCAAAATTCAAGTTAATCGGAGGCAGTGTGAGGGCTTTCCACCCACAGGATGGATACCTGTATCTGTGTGCGGGATCTTCACTTACACCTGCCCATCCTGTCCTGTAGCCTGGGGCCCTGGAGACCCCATTCCCCCCTTCCATGCCCCTCTGCCATGGCAGACCCCTCCCTGACACTACCCTGACCACACAGGGCTTTCCTAGTGCCCCCCTAGGCAGCGTGTAGAGCCACAGGTTGCTTTATCCATTGCTCTTTTCCATATCCGCAGCAGGTTCCCCTCACTGTATGAGTCAGATGCTGCCGGGCAGAGCAGTCCCTAGTGCCAGCATGGCCATCGCTGCTGGGCGTCCGACATTGCTGACAGGTTGGGGGGATCATCCCAGTTGCCCCGGGGCACACGGTCCCTCCGTGGCAGCCGGTCTGGGTTGCACAGAGGGTGTTTATCCAGAGTGCTCGTGTGTGCAAAGGTGTCCCAGCACCCAGGCAGTGCCCAGCGCACCCACAGGCAGTACCCAGAGAAGCAGCGTGAGAGGCTCCATCTCCCCAGCATCACCCAGGATGCCCAGAGCAGCAGCAGGACCAGAGCCCCATCCTGCAGAACGGCAGGCGAGCGCCTGAGACTGCCCTTTCCCTTCCCACAACCCTGCTTCATTTACCACACACCTCCTAGCTTCTGCAGCGGATGAGGGGGGGCCCTCCATCACTGCACAGCCTCATCTCCCTCCCCGGGACTTGGGGCCCATCCTGTGTGCTGAGCGAGGCCGTGTCCTGCGGGAAAAAGTAGTATGTAGTGACGTAATTAAAGGCTGCATCATTAATGCCTGTATGCAGGGGCTGAACGTTTCCTACTTGTTGAGTGCTTGGCTTCCCCACACTATGTTCATGGCTGCTTAACTCCTTGGGAAGCTTTGAAACAGGAGAAATACCTCTGGGAAGCGGAGCACCTGCAGCAGTCACCAAAACCAGCATGCCATGAACAGGGCTGGAGAGCACAGAAGAGCTCTGGTGTGCTCCAGCCCCACGTACAGAACGGGGTGGAGGGTGACTTACCTGCTCCAGGGACATCACCATCCCATATGCCTCAGCTGGAGCTGGTGCACAGGTCCGTGGTGTGGCTACGTGCAGGTCCGTGGGAACATGTGAGGGCATCCTCACGCTCCACAGCCCAGCCAAAAGCCGAGCTCCTTTAAAGGGTATTGGTGTCTCTCAGCATGGGCAGAGTAATGTATTCTTCCCTTAATCTCTTTCCTGCAAACAGCAGTGCCATTTTGGCACAGACTGTGCAAAAAAACCTCACCCCAAGGCAGCCATCTGGCACTCAACATTTTCACCTAACAGCCAAAATTTCGCTAGGCTGTAAGCAGGGAAGCCAGCCTCTCCTGCCTGCTCTGGCTGGGAGCCGGGGGGACCGTTGTGCTGCTGACTGTCCCCTCTGCCCCCCAGGACTACTGGCTGTCCCTGCTCTACAAGCGCCTCATCGGTCCTAAGGTCCTGGCAATCCACGTGGCTGGTCTCCAGAGGAAACCCCGGCCTGGCAGAGTCATTCGCGACAAGCTCCGCATTTACGCCCACTGCACCAGCTACCACAAGTAAGCAGAGTGAGCAAGGCTGGAGGCTGCAGGGGAGGGATAAGCAGGACCCCCAGGAGATGGGGACCACTGAGGACATACTGGTTTGGCTCTGGCAAGGCAGGTTGGCTTTCCAGGAGATGCACTCGGGTGCTGTTCTGGCTGCTGTGGCAGTAAAGGGAGCGTGCGAGAAGGGCAGTGCCTCCTATGAAAGTCATGGCAGGCCCGGGCCTGGGAACGGGGCTGGCCGGAGCCAGCACAGTGGCCAGCAGGCAGCCCCAGCAGCAGAGATCAAGGGAGTGGATTTCACACGAGGGGCCTCCAGTCGGTCAGGTTACCTGCCAGGCCACGCTGCAGGGGAGCCCGCCCTGGTTATTGTTTCGTTGATAAGGTCTTTGAAAGTGGCCCGGTGAGCCAGGGGGGTGGCCACCTCCTCCACAGACACAAGTTGCTATTGTGGAGGAGGAGAGACTGTTTCTTTACACAGTCCAGATGCTTTCAACATGCCTCCAGCTCAGTAGGAAACCTTGTCCAGTAACTGACAGGTGCAAAGTGCTTTATAGCCTTTGTTTGGGGCTGCCTGATTAGGCAGGGATGGAGGATCAGTGTCTGGACCTGTCAGTTAAGTGCCCGGGGCGGCAGGGCAGACGCCACTCACGCACAGAGCTCCCCTCCGTTCTCAGCCTCCTCCTTCCGAGGCCCTGGGAGGGCTGCCCCGGGATCATGACTCCTGCTCCAGACACTGGCATGGCACCCCTTGGCCAAGGAGGAGAGGGGGAGATTGGGGAAGTGTCATCACAGAGCCAAGCTTTGTGATGGGGAGGTGGCATCTCCCTGTAGAGGGGCAGCCGGGACAGTGATGTCCCCTCCAGATGGTTGCATGAGGCCAGTTCTTGCAGACACCTCCAAACACCTCCTTGGAAGTGATGCTCTCGGGGCACGTCCCAATGCGCCCTTCAGCTCCTGCTCTCCCCTTTGCAGCCACAACTACGTCCGGGGGTCCATCACCCTTTACATAATCAACTTGCATCGCTCTCGGAAGAAAATCAAGCTGGCGGGGACGCTGCGGGATAAGATCGTCCACCAGTACTTGCTGCAGCCCTACGGCAAGGACGGGCTCCACTCCAAGTAAGTGCGATGCTGGCGGCCAGTGCTGCCACTGCTGTCCTGCCCTTGATGCCACCGCCCTGACCCTCTCTTGGTCCCACAGGTCGGTCCAGCTCAACGGGCAGCCGCTGGCCATGGTGGACGACGGGACCCTCCCAGAGCTAAAGCCTCGTCCGCTGCGGGCCGGCCGCACCCTGGTCATCCCTCCACTGACCATGAGCTTCTACGTGGTGAAGAACGTGAATGCGCTGGCCTGCCGGTATCGATAGCCTGTGGCCCAGAACGGACCCGCCGGACCTGCTCCTGCCCCCACGCACTCCCCAGGACACGCTGCCCCCTCGGCAGCCCGCACAGCCTTGCAGCAGGGCCACGTTGGGCAGGCACTGCGCCGTGCCCTCGTCCTCGCACCTTGGACGCCCTCCAGCTTGGCACTCTCTCCCGCCCTGCGACCGCAGAGCTCTTCTTGGTCCTGGCCACCATCCCGCAGGAGCGGTGCGACGGCGAATTTGCAGGACCCGCCGCGATCTGTCCGCAAGCTGCAAGAAGCAGCCGGGACGCGGTGCCGGGGCGCGGTGCCCACCGTCTGCTGAGGAGGGCTGGGGTGCTGAGCCCTCTTATAGCCCGGGATGGGCGCCCTCCCCGGCCCCGCTGCCCCTCAGGGTGACGCCTCCAGCAGCCGGGTCCCCCTTTCCTCTACACCTTCCCAGGCGGCGCGGGGCGCGGGCAGCGCTGCCGGTGCAGGAAGCGCATGGAAGCAGCTCCCTCTGCTGCCGCCGGGCTGCCGCCAGCCCGGCCGGGACAGGCGCGGGGATACTGCGGGCAGGGCGGGCCGGGAGAAGGGGGTCCGCGGCTGGAAACGTGGGCGATTAAATTATACGGCCCGGAGCGGAGCGGCGGGAGGCGGTGCCGGCGGGCAGCTCCGGCCCCATCCCCGGGTGGGGAGCGGCGGCGGCCGGGCCGTGAATGCGCCCTGCCCGGGAGAGGGGCGGTGTCGCGGGCAGGAGCAGCCGGGACTCGCCGAGGCGCTACCGGAGATGTAATAAAGTTGGGCTGTCAACAGCGCCCGCGTCGTCTGTCCGCCACGGGCCGGGGCCAGGACCAGGGCGTTATCGGGGCGGGACTGCGACCGGGACCGGGACAGGGGCAGGCGGGGCGGGCGCGGGGCGGGCGGGCACGGTGCCGCCGCGCAAGGCCGCGCCGGGCCGCCGGGGGCGCTGCGCGCGTGGGCGCGGCGGTCACGCGCGGCGGAGCAGGAAGCGGCGCGGGGCGGAGGGAGCCGCGCGGTCCCGGTGTCTCCCGCCGAGTCCGCCGCTGCCGTGGGTCGGGCCGGGCCATGCGGTGCGTCCTGATCGCCAGCACCGCGGCCGAGCTGCTCTTCTACTGGGCCGATGACGCCTTCCTCCGCCGGCTGCGACCACCCCACGCCGGGCAGGTGGGGCGGGACGGGGCCGCGCGGGTGCCGGGAGGGGGTGCGTGGTGCACGGTCGCGCGTGGGCGCTCACTCGGGACCGTGTGCCCCAGGGCCCGGCGCTGGAGGACAGCCTCAATACCCTCTTCGCCCCCCTGATCATCTCCTGCGCGGCACTGCTGGAGAAGCTTGCCGACACCTACACCTGCTTCGCGACCGAGCACGGGCGGCACCTCCACGTTCTGCACATGGTAGGGCCGGCACCGGGCACCGGCACCGGGGCACCCAGGCTGAGTCCCACCTGACCTCGCTACCGATTGCAGTTCGGAGACTGCCTGTACATCGCAGTGAATGGCGACGGGACGGAGAGCGAGGATGACCTGCGCCGGACGCTGTTTGTGCTGCGGCGCTTGGTGGAGACTCACTGCGGCCTCGTCACGCTCGACTCCCACCTCATCCGCAAGGAGTGAGCAGGCACAGCCAGCTGGCACGGGCTGGCATGCGGGATTGCCGGGGCAGCAGCCCTGGGGATGTGGGAGTGGGTGTTTCTAAGCCGAGACCCCTCTTTGCAGTGGGACCCCCCCACCTGCTGGGCTGCAGCTGGAATTCAGGGTGCCTGTCCCCCCCGGGAGGTGACAGCCAGCTCTCAGCTCACGCTCTGCGACCGTTGCAGGTTGCGTCCGGCTGATTCGGAGCAGCGGGAGCGTGTCTGGAGCCTGCTGCGGGGCCTGCTGGAGACCTACAGCCGCCTGCGGGAGGAGGACCAGAGCTTTGTGGTGGAGGTACCCTGCCCCGGGGCGTCCCTCACTTTCGGGGTGTCCCAGGGGTGTGAGGCTTCGTGGAGTCCTGGGATGCGGGGAAGGGCCCTGGGCTGGGGACTTTGGGGCAGCTCCCCAGAGCAGCGGTGCCTGGAGGTACAGGGCAGCTCAGGGGCTGTGTGTCTGGGTCTGGGGGGCTCAGCAGCCGTACCCCCTGCCTGCCCCCAGGCTGTGGAGCGACTGATCCACCCTCAGCTGTGCGAGCAGTGCATCGAGTTCCTGGAGCAGCAGGTGGTACAGTACATCAACACCAGCCCTGAGCGTGGCGGGGATGAGGTGGGCCATGCCTTCCTCCTGGTGCACACCAAGCTGCTGGCATTCTACTCCAGGTGCGCCTGGTACCGGCCCCAGCCCCCTCTACAGGGCAGCTGCTCATCCTCCTGGCTGACCCTTCTTTTCTCTGGCCCACAGCCGCAATGCCAGCTCCATCCGCCCCGCCGACCTGCTCATCCTCATCCTCCTGGTTCAGGACCTGTACCCCAGCCAGAGCGCCGAGGAAGAACTCAGCCCCCAGGTGCTCCAGAGCGGGGTGTGGGGGGCAGAGAGTCAAGGTGCCCTCACGGGGGGAGCCCTTGGTGGCCAGGCCTTAATTCTTTTCCCCTTTTTTCAGAAGCCCACAGCAGGGAAGGTGCTTCCCCGAGGACCTAAGAGAAGCGAGAGCATCCCTGTGAGTGGCCCTGGCTCCCATGGAGCTGTGGAGAAGGACTCAGATGACCAGGTGGGTGGCTGGGATCGGGAGCTGCCCGGTGGGACGCTGGCTGGGCTGCCTGCATCGCTCCCATCGTTGACCCAGCTGTTCCCACCAGCAGGACACAGATGATCTCTCCGTGCCTGAGGTCTACTACACACCCGAGCCCTCTCCAGGCAGGGACAGTACAAGTGAGTGCCCGCTTGCCCCATGTTCCCAAGCCCTGCGGAGGTTCCGGGCCTGCGTGGGGGACTGGCAGGAGGGTGACCTGCCATGCTCCCTGCAGGCAGTGACAGCTGGTCGGAGGGCACTGAGATGCTGGGCACCAGCGAGGCAGATGCTGCAGATGTCCAGGTAAGCAAGGGGTCCTGTGGTCCCTCCCGGCTCCGTGCCTCCCTGGCCTGTCCTGGTGCTCTTTGCAGTCTCTGGTCCTCGTCACTCATCCCTTGCTGTGCTGTGGCTGTGAGTGAGCCAGCCTTTACTGCTGGGGACGCACCCCACGTCCATATGTTGTGCATAACCTGTGACCACCTTCCCTGGGGTGTTGCTTATGGTCTCCTTGTCCAGAGCTGTCAGCACAGAGGGGCCCAGGCTGCCTCACATTCATAGATTCATAGATTTCTAGGTTGGAAAAGACCTTAGAGATCATCGAGTCCAACCATCCCTAATCCCCATTAAACCATATCCCCAAGTAGATCATCCACCCTATTCTTAAACACATCCAGGGATGGGGACTCAACCACCTCCCTGGGCAGCCTATTCCAGTGGCTGACAACCCTTTCAGAGAAGAAATACTTCCTAACATCCAACTTGAATCTCCCCTGACTAAGCTTATACCCATTTCCTCTTGTTCTATCACCCAACACTAATGTAAAGAGCCATTCCCCTACCTTCCCACCATCTTTTCTCAAGTATTTGTAGGCCGTAATCAGGTCTCCCCTCAGCCTCCTCTTCTCCAGGCTAAACAGCCCCAACTCCCTCAGCCGCTCCTCATAAGTTTTATTTTCCAGCCCCTTGACCAGTTTAGTCGCCCTTCTTTGGACTCGCTCCAGGAGCTCAATATCTCTCTTAAAGCGAGGGGCCCAAAACTGGACACAATATTCCAGGTGCGGCCTCACCAGTGCCGAGTACAGGGGCAGGATCACTTCCCTATTCCTGCTGGTCACACTATTCTTGATACACGCCAGTATCCCATTGGCCTTTTTGGCCACCTGGGCACACTGCTGGCTCATATCAAGCTGGCAGTCAACCAAGACCCCCAGGTCCTTCTCCGCCAGGCAGCTCTCCAGCCACTCTTCTCCGAGCCTATAGCGATGCTTGGGGTTTTTATACCCCAAGTGAAGGACTCTGCACTTGGCCTTATTAAAGCTCATGCCATTGGCATGATTGCCATTGCCCAACGATCCAGTCTGTTCAAATCCCTCTGAAGGGCCTCCCTACCCTCGAGCAGATCGACACAGCCTCCCAGCTTGGTGTCGTCCGCAAATTTACTGAGGGTACATTCAGTTCCCTCATCCAGGTCATTGATAAAGATGTTAAACAGAACTGGACCCAGCACTGAGCCCTGGGGAACCCCACTGGTGACCGGCCTCCAGCCAGATTTAGCCCCATTTACCACCACTCTTTGGGCCCGTCCGTCCAGCCAGTTTTTAACCCAAAGGAGGGTGTGCCTATCCAGGCCAGCAGTTAACAGTTTCTCCACCAGAACACTATGAGAAACTGTATCAAAGGCTTTACTGAGGTCAAGGAAAACTACATCCACAGCCCTTCCCTCGTCAACCAGGCGGGTCACCCTGTCATAGAAGGTGATCCGGTTTGATTGGCAAGACCTGCCTTTCATAAACCCATGTTGACTGGGCCTGATCACCCGGTTAACCTGTATGTGCTCATTAATAGCACTCAAGATAACCTGTTCCATGAATTTGCCCGTCACCGAGGTCAAGCTGACAGGCCTGTAGTTCCCCGGATCCTCCTTCCGCCCTTTTTTGTAAATGGGGGTAACATCCGCCAGCCTCCAGTCCAGCGGAACTTCCCCAGTGAGCCAAGACTGCCCAAAGATAATGGACAGGGGTTTGGCAATGACATCCGCCAGCTCTCTCAGGACTCTCGGGTGGATACCAGAGATATCAGAGCGGGCTGGTGTCTCCCTCTGCTGCCTCTGGGCTTTGTGGGCTGCTTCCCTGTCCGATGCTGCAGAGCCTCACACACGCTCTGTGAGCAAGTTCTGGCCTTGGTGCAAGGTGTTTGCAACCTGTGTCTTTGCAAGCAGTTTTCCCCTCTATGTCCTGCTTTTTTGAGGTCCCTGGGCATGTCCCTCACTGCTGATCTTTTGCTGTACGGCCCCTCCAGCTCCCTCAGTTCAGTCGTGCCCGGTTGCAGCTTTCAGAGCATTGCAGTGTCCCTCCAGAGTCCTGGGCCAGTGCAGGCTGTCTTGTCCCAGCAGGGGGCTGAGCACCTCCCCTCTCTCCCCAGATGGCAGAGGACTTGCTCCAGACCTTGGGGCCTCTGGTCCCTGAAGCTTCAAACCCCAGAAGGATCTTCCTGGACGCCAGCCTGCGGGAAGGTTACTGCCCCTTGCTGCCACACACCATGCACTGCCTCCCACTCTGGCCGGGCATCTCCCTCGTCCTCCTGACCAAGGTGAGCTGCCTCTCTGGTGAGGGAAGTGACGATGGGCTGGGTCCTGGCTGACCCACCTCTCCCCTGCCTGGCAGGGCCCCACGACCCAGGTGGCCGTCACCTTGTACCAGCTGCTGGATGGTTTCTTGGTGCTGGAGAGGAAGCTGGAAGAGGGGCCGGAGGTGGGAGCCCCACGCTCCTACCCATTCCTGGCCGAGCTGCGGCAGCGGATGGACAAGTTTGTGAAGAAGCTAGGTGGGCAGGACATCCAGGTGAGAGTGGGGACATGAGGACCCTGTCCTGCTGTCCCCACAGCCTGACGCTAAGCCCTGTCTCTCTCCAGTTGCAGAATGCCTGGGTGGACTTTAAGAATAAGATATTTTCCCGGAGTGAGCCTGGGAGCTCCTTGGAGTGAGTATGAGCTCACTGGAGAAACTCTCTGGGGCAGGCGGGGACCTTTGCCAGCCCGGGGGACGGCACAGCTGTCCCTGTGGCGCTGGGGACCTAGGGGCCAAACTCAGCACCATCCATGTCTCCCGGCTCAGGCTGCTGCAGGCAGTGGCCAACGTGAAGCGGCAGCTCTGCTCCGTGTACCGCCAGCTCTTCCTGGGCTCTGCTGGCCACAGCCTGTCCCAGGGGCTGCGGGACCGTGCCCAGAAGCTGATGAGGTGAGTCCATGGGGGCGGCTGGCATCCCTGGGGGAGCTGGGAGATTGCCCCACACCCAGCTGTGCCAGGGCTTCAGGAGTCCCAGCCTCTCACCGTGCCTCTTCTCGGCAGGGAGAAGCTGCTGGACTGGCGGGACTTTCTGCTGGTGAAGAGCAGGCGGAATATCACCATGGTGTCATACCCGTCCCTGTGACTGGGAGCCCAGCCTGGCGAGGAGAGGTCCCTGGGGGTATAGCAGAGGTGGGAGGGTGAGGACCCTGTCCCCTCAGTGTAGGGCTCAAGGGAGGGAGTGTGGTGGGTGAAGGCAGTTTCCCTAAGGCTCAGGGGCTGTCCTGAAAGGGCACCAAAGTTGTTGGACACCCTTAACCCACCCTACATACCTGGAGGACTTTCCTGGTCTGGTGCACTTCATCTATGTGGACCGCACGGCCGGGCAGATGATGGCACCATCGCTCAGCATCACGGAGAAGTCCAGCTCAGAGCTGGGCAAGGGCCCCCTGGCAGCCTTCATCAAGACAAAGGTACTGCTCGTGGGGCTGGGGGTGGGATGGGGACCACAGAAGGGGATGACAGTTGGAGGGTTTTCTGCTCAGGCTTCAGGTGCCCCTTGTCCCCTAGGTTTGGTCACTGATCACGTTGGCCCGGCGGTACCTGCAGAAGGGCTACACGACACTCGTGCTGCAGGATGGCGACTACTGCTGCTCCTACTTCCTCTGGTTTGAGAACGAGCTGGTACGTGGGGTGAGGAAGGGGTTGAGCCCCTCTGCCCTGGCACCTTCCAGGGGCAGGGAGCAGGGCTGTAGGCACAGTTGGCTCCAGCTCCTCAGCAGTCCCTTCCCTGTTCCTGCCCTCTGCTGTCATCTGTTCCCAAGGGCTACAAGTTGGAGGTGATGGAGGTGCCAGTTCTCTCCGATGATTCTGCTCCCATTGGGATGCTGGCAGGAGACTACTACAGGTGAGCAGTCCTCAGCCCTGTGGTTTGACACCAGGGCATGAGGCTGTGCTGGCACGGGGATCGCCATGAGCAATGCTGTCCTCGCCGGGATGTTGCTGCAACATGGTACCACTGCCGTGGTGTGACCAGGGTTGCACCAGCTCATCTCCCCAGCTTGGTGCCGTGGTGCTGCCAGTGGATGGGTGCTGTGTCCTTGCCAGGGACTTTCTAGGAGGAAGGTGGTTAGAAAGTGAGTGCCAGTCTGTGCTGTGCCTGCTGACCCCCCTGTCTTCTCCTCCCCAGGAAGCTGCTGCGTTACTACAGCAAGAACCACCAGGCAGAGGTGGTGAAGTGCTACGAGCTGCTGACCCTGCACCTGGGTATTATCCCCTCCGAGCTCGTAGTCCAACAGGCCTGTGACTTGGCCCGGCGCCTCTGGGAGCCCTCCCGCATCCCCCTGCTCTGAGCTGCCTCCAGCCACCTCGGGGCCAGGATTAAAGTGGATGTGTGGGTGTTCCTGGCACCTGGGCTGCCTCCTTGGTGTCTGTGCGCCATCAGCTGTGCAGGCAGCCGCGGGCAGCTTTCCTGTCCTCCAGCCCGGCCAGGGCTGGCACTGCCTGCCTCCCGACTTCCCGTGGGCTTTGCTGGCACCCAGCAGCCTCCAGGGGCAGGCAGAGACTGGGGCTGAGAGGTTGTTGGCAAATCACCGTCTTACTGAAAAGTGCATTTCCAAAGCAGGATTTATAGCATTGGCTTGGCATCGCCGCCAGGCTTTGGCCGGAGAACAAAATGGTGTAGCCAAACCTGAGTGGAGGAATGGCCCAGGGTGCATCCCCCTTCCCCCTCTCCCTTAAATGTGGGGTGCGGGACCCTCAGGGGCTTCTGAGGCTCTGGGGAGGGGCAGCCTGTCCTGCACCCCCTTCCCCGCACCCGAGCTCCCAGACACCAGTCAGCTGCGGAGCTGAGCTTGGCTGTGAACGGGGCGGGGGGGGGGCGTAAAGCCAAGCAGCTTGTGTGTTTGTGGGGCGTGTTTGGACTCAGTGCACATGCAAACCCCCCAGGCACAGCTGGGGATGGGGTCAGCCCCGAGGGGTTCCGGCAGCTGCTGCCCCTTGTCGCTCTGTGCTGCTTGCTGGGGCTGAGGCTGGCTGTTCAGGGAGCACTGGACCATAGTGGGTCCTTTGCCCCATGGTTTTTGGCAGGAATTTGCCCTGCTAAGCAACAGCACTGAGTGCGGGGCCAAGCTCACCCCCAAGCTTCCCCTTTTCCTGCTGCTCTCAGCACTGTGCTTGGGGCTTGCCTGCTTGGGGGACTGAGCTCCCTCTGTCCCACAGTGCTTGTTGGCCCATCACCCCAGCCACATGCCTCTGGGCCCTTCCTGGATAACGGGCTGGGGGGGCTGTCAGAGGTGCCTACCCAGCACCTTCCTGGGGTACAGGCTGGGGAGCACCTGGCATCCTGCTGAGCACTGGGCAGTATCTGACCCATCAGACAAGATCTGACTGATGCCTTCTCAACTCTGGGTCTGGTCTCCAGCCCCCCTGCAAGTCCATACTAAAGCTGTGCCGGAATCAGCACCTTGCTGTGGGCAGCGCTGGGGTGGCAGTGCTTGGCATGTGTCCCTGTCCGTGTGCCCAGCCTCCTTGCAAGCCCTGGGACACAGCGTCTGGCCCTGTGCCAAGGTGTCCCCTGCCCTGGCCCCCCTTGTCCCCTCCCCATGCCCGGAAGCCCTGGAAAAATCTCTGCCATGAAAGCAAAGTCCAGACTGCTGGGTGCAGGTCAGCCATGGCCGGGCACTGCGGGGTGATGGCAGCCAGGCTCCGGGCAAGGCTGGCCACCAGCCGCTCTTCCTGCTGGATGCAGGGCTGGCAGCTGTCCCCTGGGCTGCCGGGAACACGGATGGCCCATGCCGGGACTGCAGACCAGCTGCAGCGGGAGTATGATGCGGTGGTCATCGGGGCAGGTAACACAGGGTGAGGGAGCTGGTGTGCTGTGGGGAGCAGGTGGGGACACCCAGCTGCCCCCCCCACCCCAGGGCAGGCACGGGGGTGGCCAGGTGGGAACCACAGTGGTGGACACATTGCAGCCCCTAGCTTGCTCCTTGTGCCAGGGAGGGTGCAGGGATATTGCACAGCTGGGCACATGTTGCGGCCCCCAAACATGCTGCTTGTGCAGGGCACAGCTGGAGCATCTGCTTTGACTGCTTCTGTCCCCCTCCCCTGCACTATTAGGGCCAGGGCTATGGGGACGAGGGAGGATGCTCCCTGTCACCTGTATCCCCGTGTCCAGAACCCTGTTATTTGGGTGGTTGTGGCAGCCTTATGTCCCAGGCATGGCAGATGCCCTGTGCCATCATGGGACCAGCCCGCTGCTGGGTTCAGCTTACCTCCCTCTCTCCTTGCAGGGCACAATGGGCTGGTGGCAGTGAGTACCGCGAGTGGGGTGTTGTCACCTCCATCACTGGGGCACAGTGGGGCACAGAGAGGGGCTGTGCCATGGGCACGGGAGGGTGTTGGTGGCAGGGCCTATGGGGCCAGGGGCTCCCACAGGGTGGTGGGAAGCAGAGCCCTCTGGTGAGGTGGGGACTGTGTGCAAGAGGGTTCTCGGGGTGACAAGGACATGTCCCAGCCGGAGGAGTGGGCAGCATGACGCTGCGCTCCCCCCAGGCTGCCTACCTGCAGCGGGCAGGGGTGCGCACGGCTGTGCTGGAGAAACGCCATGTGCTGGGCGGTGTGGCCGTCACGGAGGAGATTGTGCCAGGTACCCCCGCATGTCCTGCATCCCCATGCCCCTGGTTAGCCCTGGGCACGGGCACCCTCCACCACCCCACATCTTCCAGGCTTCAAGTTCTCCCGGGCATCGTACCTGCTCAGCCTGCTGCGGCCACAGATCTACACCGAGCTGGAGCTGCAGGTACCGGTACCCATCCCTCGCCAGGCTGCTGGCACCTGCCGGCACACTGGCAGGGTGAGCCCGCTGCCAGGCTGTCCCTGCAGGGTGGGTCCTGCTGTCCCTGTCTTGCAGCGGCATGGTCTGAGGGTGCTCCCGCGGGACCCCTACTCCTTCACCCCACTGCTGGAGGACAGGAGCACCCCTCGCTCCCTCCTGCTGGGGCACGACATGGCCCAGACCCAGAAGCAGATCGCTCAGTTCTCCCAGAAAGATGCACAGGTGCTGTGGGGGCACATACCTGGTACAGCAAAGGCCCCGAGGAGCTGCCCTGCCCAGCAGAGCAGCAGGGATGCTCCTGGATAGGGTATCTGTTGCATCCACCATGGCCCCCCTCTGTGCCCTTTCAGACTTACCCTGACTATGAGGCATTCATGGGAGATTTAGTGTCAGCCCTCGACCCGCTGCTGGATGTCCCCCCGGTGGATACAGCTGCCCTGGGGCAGGGGTCCCTGCTTCAGCGGCTCAGGGCCCTGCGAGCCCTGCAGCCCCTGCTGCGGGCAGGTACATTTGGGATGCTGGGGAACTCTGATGGTAACGAGTGTTTGCCTGCACCTGGAGCAGGTGACGCAGAACTGCTCCATCTTGGGGCACAGGCTCCTCAGGAGCTCCGTCTGGGCCGGCAGGCCAGCAGGCTTGCCCACTGCCTGTCCCCAAACCCAAATGGGTGCAGGCAGCTGGCCCTGGCACAGCTGTGCAGGTCTCACGCTGCCTTTGCATCCCCAGGACTGGCGCTGGGGAGGCAGCTGCCCCGCTATTACGAGGTCCTCACAGCCCCCATCTCCAAAGTAAGTGTCGGCAGCAGTGGCACAGAGCCACCAGCCATCTCCCCGCCTGCCTGCGTGGGTGCTACTGCAGCCCCCACCCCAAGCCTGGCGCTCTCCTTTTCTCCTGGGCCAGATCCTGGATCACTGGTTTGAGTCGGAGCCCCTGAAGGCGACTCTGGCTACTGATGCAGTGATTGGAGCCATGGCCAGCCCCCACACCCCTGGCAGTGGGTGAGAGTCCCTTTCCCCCGGCACTCATGGATGCACCGTCCCCCTGCACCATCCTCTGTGCCAGCAGCTCCTTGGCTCTGCTGTGCCCTGACACCCCGTGCTCTTTCCTGCTGCCTCTCCTTCCCACTGCTTGCTTAGACTTGCCAGGGTGGCTGCGGGGTTGGGGCTGGGCAAGGAGCTGCTCCCCATCCCTGCCATATGGCTCTCCTGAATGGTCTCCGCTTGCCCCTTTGCTGTTGGGACACCTCTGTCCCCAGGTCAGGTCAAGTTCTGGCTGGTGGGTGCTTCCTCCAACTGATTTGGCATGCTATGACCTGGTGAGGTCCCATCTGTGGGTGCCATGGCACCATCCTCACCATGCCCATGCAGGGGATAGACCTGTCCCCTCAGCCGGTAGCCTCACCTGGAGTCCTGTCGCTGCAGGTACGTTCTGTTGCACCACGTGATGGGTGAGCTGGAGGGACGGCGAGGGGCCTGGGGCTACGTGGCTGGCGGGATGGGGGCCCTGTCCCAAGCCATTGCCAGTGCAGCGGCTGCCCAAGGAGCCCACATCTTTGCTGAGAAGGTACGAGGTGTCTGGGCACAGGGAGATGCCCGGGCAACCTGCAGGCAGCTGGGATGCTCTTGGTGAGGTCCTGTCCCCTCCGCCCATCCAGGCAGTGTGCCACGTGCTGCTGGGCAGGGACGGGCAGGCACAGGGCGTTGTGCTGCAGGACGGGACGGAGGTGAGGAGCAAACTGGTGCTGTCCAACGCCTCGCCCCAAATCACCTTCCTGGAGCTCACGCCACAGGTACGGGGCTCACGGGGCTGGCAGGGGCTTGGTGTGGTGGTGTCCCCTGGCTGGGTTGTCCAACTCACCGCTGGGCTCTGCCCCGGCCTCTCCCACCCCAGGAACAGCTGCCAAAGGATTTTGTCCAGCGGATCCAGCAGGTTGATACGCGCTCCCCTGTCACGAAGATCAATGGTAGGTACTGACAGGGCCACCACCGCCGCTGTCCCCACTGGAGGGACACTGGCACCAGGCTCAGCAAGAGGCTGCACCTCGCTTCCCCTGTCCCCGTTCCCGTGCCCAGTGGCCGTGGATCGTCTGCCTAGCTTCCTCGCTGCCCCCAACGCCCACGACGGCCAGCCCCTGCCCCACCACCAGTGCTCCATCCATCTCAACTGCGAGGGTACCCACCTCCTGCACCAGGCCTTCACTGAGGCCACCCACGGGCACCCCTCCAGCAGGTAGGAGCCTGCACTGGCACGCCTTGGTGCCCTGGGGAAGGGGCAGGACAGCCATGGCAAGTGGTGCTGAGGGAAGACGTTTGGGGTGGCTGGGTCCCCCTCTGCCTGCCCAGCTAGCATCCTGCTCCCCCAGGCCTATGATTGAGCTCTGCATTCCCTCCGTGCTGGACCCAGGGCTGGCCCCACGGGGCTGCCACGTCGTGTCCCTCTTCACCCAATACACCCCCTCCGTGCTGGCGGGAGGCCGGCCCTGGGATGAGCGGGCCAGAAATGCTTATGCAGACACGGGTATGTAATGCATACATTGACTCAGGTAATACCAGGAGTGCTGGTCCCTGCCCGTGGGCAGAGCCACCCCTGAGCTGCTCAGGGGCTGGCTACCATGTCCCCCCAGGCTGCCCACCAGTCTCTTCATCCCTCTCTAGTGTTTGACTGTATCGAAGCCTATGCCCCGGGGTTCAAGGCATCCATCATCGGCAGAGATATCCTGACGCCACCAGACCTGGAAAAGATCTTTGGGCTGCCTGGTGGGGTGGGTACCAACTCTGAGCATCACTCCAGTGCCAGCTCTGGTGGGCACATAGCCCTAGGCCAGACACAGCCAGCTCACACAGAGCTCTGCTTGCAGAACATCTTCCATGGAGGGATGTCTCTGGACCAGCTGTACTTTGCCCGGCCAGCACCATCCTACTCGGGCTACCGGTCCCCAATTCCTGGCTTGTACCTGTGTGGAAGTGGAGCTCACCCTGGTGAGTAGGGCTGGGAGCCAGAGCTCTCCTGGGGGTTTGAAGGAGAAGGGTGCATGCATGGAAGGGATGCAAGAGCAGCACGGGATGGGGAGGGTTGCCCACTCCCCTCTCCACCCTCACACGGTCAGGGAGGTGGGGCAGCTCTGCTGGTGCAGCCTCTGGCCCCATCTCCTGGGGCTGGAGCTGCCCACTGCTCTCCATTTCTGCTCTCTTGCAGGAGGAGGAGTGATGGGAGCAGCAGGACGCAATGCTGCCCAGGTGGCCCTCAAGGACTTCAGGCACCTGTGATGGCAGTGATGACACCAACCTCACCTGTGCAGGGTTGTGGCTGCAGCGAGCCATGTCGTCCCTGTGCAGAGCTCTGCCTGTCCCCAACTTGCTTCCCGGGCACCTCAGGTCAGCAGTATACC
Source organism: Tauraco erythrolophus (assembly GCF_009769465.1). Taxonomy (NCBI): domain Eukaryota; kingdom Metazoa; phylum Chordata; class Aves; order Musophagiformes; family Musophagidae; genus Tauraco; species Tauraco erythrolophus. The sequence goes on along the minus strand of NC_141473.1, from coordinate 16,394,195 downwards.
CTGAGAGCCAGGGCGAGGGTGCAGGTTGGCAGGGTCCCTTGTGCTCTCACCTGCCACTGTCATCTTGAACACATGGCTGCTCCCAGCCTGCCACAGCCCAGCCTTGCCTGGGTGGCTCCTGGGCACCGGCGAAGCAATGATGAACCTCACTCAGCTCCCACCTACACCTGCGGGAATAAACCCCATCCTGGGCTCTGCCTTGAGCACTCTTGCTCTTGCTGTGTTTTTTCAGCTCTTACTGTAGCTCCTGAGTGCCCATGTGGGGGTCTGCACCGTGCCATCTGCACTGTCCCTGTAGTATCCTCTGTCCCCCTGGCCCTCGGTGGCCGTGTGTACAGCATCCACGCACCCAGCAGCTCAGAGACTGCAGGAGCCAGGACTGGCAGCTGTTCGCCATGTCCCCCACACTCCCCATTCCTGCTGGGAGCTACCTGCACGTGTTCTGTCCCCATCTCTCCATCCCCAGGGTAGATGGTCCGTGCAGCCCAGCAGCTCTCACTGGCCACCCTCAGCCAGTGGCAGGCCCGGGGTGTGCCCCTCTCCCGGGCTGCTGCTGGGAGCCGCTTGCTGCAGATTACAGAGCTCACATCCTCTCCCTGCCCTCTTCCTCCCCTGGACAATGCTCCCAATTCAGCTGCCCGCCTCGCCTCCCGCCAGGCCCTAAATACGGGGCTGCCGGGCTGAGCTGTTGCACCTGAGCTGGCTGAATCAATATTGACCGGCCAGGAATAGTCCCGCAGCCCTCTGAGAATAGCCCCGCACGCCCGCCCCGCTGCCCACAGCTTCCCGCGCACGGGGCTGCCCTGCTGCCAGGCTGTATTTTTAGCTGCTGCAGTCGCTAGTTGCCCGGGGCTGCAGGTGCTGGCACCCAGTGAGCCCTGAGGGCTGGGCTGGAGTGGGGGTGATACCCCCCAGCCTGCCACAGTCACACTGAGCAGCAGGACACTGTGCCCCCACTGCTGAGGGTTCAAGCTGGCAGATCCCGGTTGTGGGAGAGCCCACCGGACTCCCCCGCTGCCCAATTGTTGCTGTTCCTGGGAGCAGAGGCAAAGCTGGGAGTGGGACCCAGCACCCACCTGCCCTGCATCCTTGCCGGCATCTTCCTGGGGGAAACTCGGGGGTGGGGGGTGGCTCCTGGCCCCACACTTGAGTAATTGAGCTCTGGAACGTCGAGATACAGATGAGTCACGGGCTCCGCTGCTGGCCCCAGCCCTGCCCTTCCCCAGGGCTTTCTGTGACCCCAGTGTCGGGGCTTTCCAGGGACCCTTACCCCAGGAGAGGCTCCAGCGTGTGCCCCGAGCCCGGCTGGGGCACAGGGCTGGGATGAGGGTGCCCTGTGAGGGGGTCCCGGGGCCGTGCACCCCTGCACACCCGGGGGTGCTGGAGGCTCCCGCAGGACGTGGCGATGAGCTCACGGGCTATTCCCGGCCGTGTTGATCCTGGCTCCTCCCGGCAGGAACCAGCTGCTTTGACTCCAAACAAACAGCTCGGTGGCCACGGGCACATTCCTTGCCGGCCCCTGGCCACGGTGAGGGCACAGGATTTCCTGTTTATCCCCGTCCCACGGCGTGGCACAGCAGGGCTGGTGGGCAGCGGGGTGCCCCGGGGACTGGCAGCACCCCAAGCCAGAGGTTGCTCCCAGGGCAGGTTGGGGGGGGCATCCCCCCGTCTCCACATCTCACAGAGAGGGGCTGTGCCTGAGGACCCCCACAGCCAACCTGGCTCAGGAATAGCCCAGGTGATGCCCCAGCCCCGGAAGGACCCTGCTCTGGGCTGCTGGTGCCACTCCACAGCCTCCCCTGGCTCTGTGCCTCCCAAGTCCTGGCACCTTTGCAGCAGCCCCAGGCACCCCATGCCTGCGTGCCTGCTTGAGCTGCTGCGAGGGATGTCCTTTTGGGGTGTCCTTTTGGGATGTCCCTAGCATGGCAGCTGTCACCCCGAGAAAACCCACACTCTGCCTAGCTGAGAGGCTGAGGGTCAGCCCCATGGTGTGGTGGTGCTGGGGTAGGGGGGGACATCCCTGACTAGGGATATTGGGTTCGTTCTGGGGAGGGGTCCAGACTCATAGCAGGTAGGGGCTATCCCAGGGGTGCTCAGAGCCCCCAAGCTGGGAGGGGGCGGGCAGGGGTTGAGGCAGGGACAGGTTTACCCCAGGGTGGCAGAGGAGGGCCTGGGGAGGGCAGGGTGCAGGGCTGGGTTCCAGGCACAGTGCGGGGGGGCACGGGCAGGGCTGGGCAGCGTGGGTCCCCACCCGGGGCAGCCCACTCCGCCGCACCATAAAAGCAGCGGCAGGCGGTGCTCGGCGGCAGGAGAGCTGCTGGGGGCCGGCGTGAGCCAGCGCTGCCTTCCCTCGCCGCTTCTCGTCCCTCGCCGCTTCTCGTCCCTCGCCGCTTCTCGTCCCACGCCGCTTCTCGTCCCGCACCGCTTCTCGTCCCGCACCGCTTCTCGTCCCGCACCACTTCCCCCTGCCAGGGTGAGTGCTGGGCATGGCCCCGGGAGCCGGGGGGGTCTGGGAACCTGGAGGCACCCCACTAGTGCTCTGAGTGGGGATGCGGGGGGAGAGGTGGGAGGATGGGGGACAGGGGCTGTGTGAGGGATGAGGAGGGAGCTCTGGTGTCCGGCACAGTGTTTGGGTGGGGGGTAAGGGGAAGCTCTGTGGGGCCCCCACTCATGGCCTGAAGCATGGGGCAGGCAGGAAGAAATAGGGGCGGGGTAGTTTCAGGGGGGTTCCTGGTTGACAGGTAGAGCTATGTGAGGCGGTGGGTGCCTCGGGGGGGCCGTGCCAGAGCTGGGTGCCCCTGATGAGGGGCAGGTGAGTGTGGGGCAGGGGCTGAGCACTGAGGTGAGGGATGCTGCCAGCTGTGCATGGCAGAGACCAGCCCCTGCATTCCCTGAAGTGCAGGGACAGGGATGTCACTGCTGTGTAAGGGGCCATGACATCCTTCCACCATCACCTAGCTCCTGGGGCATAGGGGGGGGGGAGCTACAGCAGCACCCCTCACCTCACTGTGGTTTTCAGGGGCTCGGTGTTGGGCTGTCCCCAGGCATCCTACCCAGGAAGCTGCAATGGTGATGCTGGCTGGCATGAGCCCCATCCTGTTCCTGCTGGTGCTGCTGCTGTGCTGGGTGGTCCCCAGCGGGCAGGAGCCAGCCCCGATGCAGCTGCGGCTGGCGGGGCCGCGGGGGCCGGCCGGGGAGGGCCGGCTGGAGGTTCTGTATCAGGGGCACTGGGGCACCGTCTGCGACGATGGCTTCGACTTCCACGCGGCCACTGTTGCCTGCCGGCAGCTGGGCTACACCGCGGCTGTCACCTGGACCCATAGTGCTACCTACGGCCAAGGGGAAGGTAGGGGGCAGGTGGGGAATGGGGGGGAAGAGGGTCCTGGTGAGGGCAGTGTGCTTAGCGTTGGCTGGGGCAGCCTTCCCGGGGGGTTGTGGGTGCGGGCAGCCTACGGGGGGCACTGGACAGGGCCCATGGTGCTGGGGAGGGAGATGGGGACCCCCCAGTGGTGATCCCCAGCCCTGCGTGTGTCCCCACCAGGCCCCATTTGGTTGGACAACGTGCGGTGTGGGGGCAGTGAGGGCTCCCTGGCAGAGTGTGTCCACAACGGCTGGGGCACCAGCGACTGCCACCATGGCGAGGACGCCGGTGTGGTGTGCTTGGAACAGCGTCTGCCCAGCACCCGTCACCAGGACACCACCTCCGCTCACCTGGGAGAGGTGAGTGTCCAGCAGGATGGACGAGGGGGTCGCTTTGACCTTTCCCCTGTCCCCATCCTGCACACCCTGTACTCAATGCTGGGGGCCCCATGCCCACCCCTGTACCCACCATGGCAGGTGCCAGGGCTGAGCCTGGAGGACGTGCGGCTCAAGCCCATCCTGGCATGGGCCAAGCTGAGCATGCCGGTGACGGAGGGTGCCGTGGAGGTGAAGCACAACGGGCGCTGGAGGCAGGTCTGTGATGCCAGCTGGACCAGGAACAACAGCCGTGTGGTCTGCGGGATGCTGGGTTTCCCCCGGGAGAAGCATGTCAACACCAGCTTCTACCGGTACGGATGCGGGAGACGTGTTGCAGCTGTGGGGCATGTGGGACAGCGTGCCTGGCAGGACACGCCGTGGGGACGAGAGACCCGGGGGTGTTGGGGAAGGGATGCACACGTGGGTGGATGCACAGGGTGCTGGTATGGTATGGCCTGGCCATGCCTGGGCCATCTTCTTGGGGTCTCGATAAGGGGCAGAGCTGGGCTCGGCAGCAGCCAGGGGCCTGTGGGGACAGTTACCAGCTGCACTGGCAAAGCATAGGTGGAAGGAGAGGAGAGACAAGTGGCCCTCAGCCCCTCCACCCCGCCTTGGGCTGGGGCTATAAATACAGCCTGTAATGAGGCCCTGCCGATGCCAGGAGTCGCGCAGTCCTGCGGGGGCACACGACACAGCCAGGCTTGGCACAGTAATTGCCAGTGGGGAGAGGACCTGTCCTCACCCTGACATGCTGTGGGAGGACCCCACGGCTCCAGCTCCTGCCACGGGGTGTTGGGAAGGGAAGGGATGATGGGTTGGGAGGTCTGGAGCCCTGCAGTGTTGGCATGACCCCCTCGACCTCCCGGCTCTTTGCACCCACAGGAAACTCTGGAACATGAAGTTGAAGGACCCCAAATCCAGGTAGGGCTCAGCCTTCAGCAGGGGCACTCTGGGTGGGCACCCAGCATAGGTGTTGGGTGGGGGGAGAGTCTCCAGTGGCCAAGCTGACATCAACACCTGCTCCTCTCCCTCGGCAGCCTGAAGACCCTCAGCCAGAAGAACAGCTTCTGGGTCCACAGGGTGCGGTGCCAGGGCACAGAGCCTCACCTGGCCCTCTGCCCCACGCAAGTTGCCCCGCCAGCCCCCCACCAGCATGCCTGCCCCCGTGGCATACACGCCATCGTCAGCTGCCTCCCCGGCCCTGCCTTCCAGAAGGGCACAGGCAAGGGCAGGAGCAAGACTTCCCTGGGAAAGGTGAGCCTCGGCATGGCCTCGTGCCCCATCCCACCAACCGAGTGTCGTGGAGCTGGGCAGCATCCGGCCACCCTGTTTGCACTCATGCCCATGGTGTCGGTGGGTGGCCATGCCCTGGGGCTGCTGACCGGCTGCTCCCCATGCCCAGGTGCTCCCGGTGCGGCTGCGAGCAGGCACCCATGCTGGTGAGGGCCGGGTGGAGGTGCTGCGCCACGGGCAGTGGGGCACCGTGTGTGACAAGCAGTGGGACTTGGCTGCGGCCAGCGTGGTGTGCCGGCAGCTGGGCTACGGGACGGCAAAGCAGGCCCTGGTGGGAGCCCAGATGGGCCAAGGTGAGGCGAGCGGCACGGCAGGGACTCATGGCACCACGGGGCTCGGAGGGACACGATGGGGAAAGCCCCTGGTTTACTGGGTGCTGCTGGAGCATCCTGGGATGTCCAGGCATCTCCAGCCTGCACTGGGATGGGGCTCCCCTGGTTGCTTCTGCCATAGGCAGCCCCATTCCTGTAGGGAATGCCCAGACCAGGGGAAGGAGAGTGGGGAGCATGGAATGACGAGCATGGAGCAGGGAGCGATGACCTTCCCTCTGCTTCAGGCCTGGGGCCTATCCACATGAGCGAGGTACGGTGCACCGGCCATGAGCACTCCCTGGGCGAGTGCCGCTTCCAGGACGCCGAGAGGAGCGGGTGCCAGCATGAGGCTGACGCTGCTGTCCGCTGCCACATGCCCCATATGGACTTCCAGAGCCAGGTGAGCCTCTGCCTCCTTCCCAGAGCCTGTGGAGGCCCAGCCCCATTGCGCAGCCCCTGCCCCCTAAGCTCTGTGCCCAGCGTGGATGCTCAGAGCAGCCCTGGGGTGGCCCGGGCGATGAGGGGACACGGAGCAGCACACTGATGGGGGTCCGCAGGATGAGCTGGTGGCAAAAGTGGTCTTATGGGGAGGAAAGGAGGAAGAGAAAAATGGGGAAGATGTTCAGCTGGATGCATGAGGCTGCCTGCCCCATTGCAGTGCTGAGCGGGAGGGTTGGAGGGTCTGCCCGTGCTCTGGCTCAGCATCTCTTTGCCCACAGGTGCGGCTGGCCGGGGGCCGCAGCCCCGAGGAAGGTGTGGTGGAGGTGCTGGTGCCGGTGCAGGGGCGGCCGCAGTGGGGTGCGGTGTGTGGGGCGCAGTGGGGGCTGAACGAGGCCATGGTCGTCTGCAGGCAGCTGGGGCTGGGCTTTGCCAGCCATGCCCTCCAGGTGAGTGGGGTCCCAGTCTCGGGCCTGGGCTGCCAGGGGTCCTACGGGATACGTGGTGTGGACACAGGGTGGCCTGGGGCTCCGGGATAGGACAGGTTGGGGGGGACAATCCCTGGTGGCAGTGCTGGGGCAGAGGAGCTGGCAGGGGCGGCGGGCTGGGGGCTGGCAGGGTGTGCGAGGGCCAGTCCCAGCGCTGTGCTCCTCCTCTGCCCAGGAGACGTGGTACTGGGCAGGCAGCCCCGATGCTGCCCGGGTGGTGATGAGCGGGGTGCGCTGCACCGGCACCGAGCTGGCCCTCCAGCAGTGCCAGCGCCACGGCCCCGTCCACTGCCCCAGCGGCGGGGGACGCTTCTCGGCGGGGGTCACCTGCACTGCCTGTGAGTACCAAGGGGCCACGGGGTACCGCTGGGAGCGGGCACCCCTCTTCTCCTGGCACAGAGATGGGGCGGGGACCTCCTGCTCCATCCTCACCGATCCCTTCCATGCCAGATGCCCCGGACCTGGTGATGAACGCCCAGCTGGTGCAGGAGACAGCCTACCTGGAGGACCGTCCCCTGGGGCTGCTGTACTGCGCCCACGAGGAACGCTGCCTCTCCCGCTCCGCCGACCACATGAACTGGCCCTATGGCCACCGCCGCCTCCTTCGCTTCTCCTCCCAGATCCACAACCTGGGCAGAGCCGATTTCCGACCGCGGATGGGGCGTCATGCCTGGACCTGGCACCAGTGCCACCGGTGAGTGGCCCGTGGGCAGGGGCTGGCAGGGAGCTGCCCCCTCCTCGGACCAGGCGTGGCATGACGGCACCAGTCCAGCCGAGGCTGGCCCGCCCGGGGTAATTAGCAGCATCCGTGCCAGCACTGTCATTATGGCTTTATTTGGCTTCAAGGCTGTAATTTGCTTAGAGCCTCTGGGTGCTGTCCGCTCCTGGCTGGGCGGCTAGGCCGGCCGCGTGCTCCCCTGGCTCAGCCCCTGTCCCTGCAGGCACTTCCACAGCATCGAGGTCTTCACCCACTACGACCTGCTGACGCTCAACGGCTCCAAGGTGGCTGAGGGGCACAAGGCCAGCTTTTGCCTGGAGGACACCAACTGCCCCGAGGGTAGATGCCAGCCGAAGTGTTGCCAGCCACCTCCTTGTCCCAGTCCCAAGGAGGGGCTTTAGAGCACCTGTGCCCTCCCTCACCTCCCCTCCCTCCTGCAGGGCTGCAGCGACGCTTTGCCTGTGCCAACTTTGGGGAGCAGGGGGTGAGCGTGGGGTGCTGGGACACCTACCGCCATGACATCGACTGCCAGTGGATCGACATCACCGATGTGCTGCCAGGCAGCTACACCTTCCAGGTATGGGGACAGAGGGGCAGGGGGGCACTAAGCCACTGGAGCTCTGGGCTGGGGACCACCCTCCATGGGCACTACAGACCCCTCACCCTGCATGTAAAGGTGCTGCTCTGCACCTCACGGTGCATGCCATGGCCCTGCCCGGGCAAGGCACAGCTGTGGTGCCCCCAGCCCTGCCGTTGCCCTCCCCAGGTGGTCGTGAACCCCAAGCATGAGGTGGCCGAGTCAGACTTCTCCAACAACGTGATGCGGTGCCAGTGCAAGTACGACGGGCAGCGCATCTGGATGCACGGCTGCCACACGAGTACGGAGGGATGGGAGCAGAGGGGGCACAGCGGGCAGGGTGGAGGCAATTGGCGGGGCTGGGAGTGCCGCAGCTCCTGTGTCCCCCCTACTCACACCATTGGTCTCCCCAGGCGATGCCTATGGTGCCGACGTGGTGAGCGATCTGGAGCGACGGGAGCGCCTGGCCAACAACCTTGTGTGACCCCCCCTGACATCGGCACACTCCCAGCAGTGCCATGGGGCCGCCTGGCTCCCGCATCTCAGCCCCTGCGCCCCAGCAGCACCCAACTGAGCTCAGGGACTCAAAGACCTTTGGATTTATTGACGCTACTGCAGAGGATGGTGATGAGAGCTGAGGCCGGTGGCGAGAGCCAAGTGCCCCCCAGTCCCACGTGGTCGGCAGGACCTGTGAGAGGGGCCCGGGTACTGCAGCAGCCCCCACCTCCGTGGCTCCAGTGCCCCCCAGGACAACTACCTCAGCCTGCCCGCCCAGCCTCCCTGCCCCAGCAGGCTCAGGACAGGCACCAGCCACTGCCACCCATGCACCAGTCCTGTCCTCAGCAAAGGTGCTGTGTGATGGGAGAGGGGGTACCCCCGCATCAACCCCACCATCAACTGCTCCTTCCCCTGTGTTCTTCCTCATCAGGACCATGAAGCTGGTTCCCGGCTGGGAACAACCCTGGTCTAGGTGATGTCCCCCTAGCCAGGCAGTGTCCCCCTGCTGCCACCCAGGGCCACCAGCCCACCTCCTGACTGCCTGTGGCTGGTGTCAAGTGACTCCGGCTTGCTGCCAGCAGTCCTCGCTGGCCAGGGCATCCTGGCCCTGAACTGGCTGACCCCATGTGCACAAAGGGACCGGGCGAGCTCTGTAGCAGCACGGGCCGGCAGCCAGCCCACCGGCTGCCACGGCTGCAGCCACCATGCCGGGTTTTCCCAGGCTGCCCTGGCAGCTTCCCAGCCCCAGGGGCCGGGATGGGGCTGCTCTGCCCCTCAAAGCTCTTGCTTGTGGGGACACAGGGGACACCGTGCCTTTGCTCTCTGTGTTTCTTTCCTCCTGTGGTTTCTAGTAATTTTTTTTTAAAGGAAATAAATAGGAATATTCACCATGGACCCACACTCTGTACTGCCTGTCCCCCAGCGAGCCAGCTACTGGGCAGTGCCACCACTCTCCTTGCACACCCCTGCCCGTCCCCACCTTGCTGGCAGCCACCAGACGGGAGTGAGGGGCTGCCAGCACCCATTCTGACCCTGCACAGCTGGGACTGGCTGGGTTCTACCACATGTGACGGTCCTCTCACACTGAGGAGCCGTCGGGGACAACGGTGACGCACTGGGGTGGCCTGAGGCCAGGGGCTGCGGTGAGCCACGTGCTGGCAGAGGCGCACGCCGCTGTGGTCAGGGTTCGAGGGATACCGGACAGCGGGGAAAATGCTTTCCGCATGAGAGCAGCTTCACGCCCTGAAATTTCCACTGGCCGAGCCGTGAGTGGCTGGGAGCAGCAGCCGAGATGGCTCCCAGCTGGCAGCGCCGCTGGCGTGGGGGCAAGCAGCCACTGATGCAGGGTCGTGACCGGCTCCACCGCCACCAAGCTCGGGGACAGCCAGGGGACACGGGGCAGCCACACAAGCTCTTCGGCACAGGATGGGTGAGGCACACGATCTAAACATGCAAACCCCTGGCAGGAGTGGCAGAAAAGCACTATCCTCATCCCCACCTGCTGTGCAGGGCACAGGAACCCCACAAACTGTGGCCTCGAGAGCTTGGGGGGGGCTACAAGAGAGGAGTTCTGGGGCACACGGGGCTGGTTTTTGGGTGCCGAGAGACCATGCAAAGCAGAAGAGCCAAAGGCAGGTCCCAGACGCCCACCCGCACCGCTGCCTCAGGGCAGGGCAGGGCAGGGCAGGAAGCCTCCAGACCGCCTTCCCATCAGTACAGCCACATCACAGCCCCGCATGGGGCCAGGAAGGCGGCCCTGCCCGCGCTCTGACAAGGGCCCTGCTGTTTGGGGCTGCAGCTGCTCCGCGGAAGTAAACAGGATCCCTGCCAGCACATTCCTGCCCACAGCCCTGCCTGAGCCCCCCACCCGCCATAGACGCCCACCACCCAGGAGGGGTGGACATCCCCATGGCAGCAGGGGCCATGCGCGGCAGCCCTCGGCACACAAGGGCACAGAGAGCCACAGCTCAGCCAGGCAAATAAAATAAATGGTATTTATTAGCAAAATAAAGGACAGAAAGTCTCGTTTGCAGGGCCCTGCCAGGTGGCCAGGGCCGCCCCACAGGTCCCTCTGCTCTCGCTGCTGAGCTCCCCGCGTCCTGCCGGCCACTCCAGCTGCAGCAGGCAGCGCAGGGGGTCCTGCCCTGGGCAGGGTGGGCAGCGCTGCCCAACAGCAACAGCATCTGCATGGCACCAACCAGCCTGTGTGCATCCCGCTCGGTCTTTTTGGTGGAGCAGCCCCAGTGCTCTGGGATGCGGCACAGGATCCGGTCCCACCCTGAGATGAAGGGTGCCCTGCCTGCCCACAGAGAGGGGCTTGGACCCCCAGGGAGGTTCCCAGAAGGGGTAAGGTGCAGTCTCCCAGCTCACTCCCGGCCCTCCCAGGCATCCTCCCGCTGCTTGTTCTCCAGGCGCTTCCTCTCTACAGAGATAAGAGGGTCAACTCCACGTCCTCATCACCCCACTGCCACCCACTTCCCCACGGATGTGGCCGGAGCCCACCCTGGCGCAGCCCCCTCTCACTCAGCACTGTGTGAGAAGAGGCGTCCATGGGGAGGGTCCCCCCATGTCACAGCCCTACTGGGCATCCAAATCTCACCCCGGGCTTCTTGCAGCTTCCTCCGCTCGGCATCTCGCTGGGCTGGCGTCTGGTTGCTGCGTACCCCCAGGGCACTGATCACCAGCCGCCTGGCCAGGGCGGCCGATGTTTCAGGCCGCTCCTTGGCCGGCTGCAGGTAGTCTGGGTGAGTGGAGATGAGGGGCATCAGTAGGGCCGTCCCAGAAGGGACAGGGCAGCTGATACAGCTCTGCAGCGCTTAAGACAGCTGCCCCATCCCACCCCATTTACTGGGATGAAGATGCTGCAGCACAAGCACCATGGCACAAGCTGGCACGGGACAGCGTCACTCACCAGCATACGCCCTGGCTTTGGCTTTAGAGGCGCGGGTGCCCTGGCAGACCGGGCGAGTCTTCACCATCAGGTGCTTGGTGCTGAGGGCATCGCGTGCTGTAGGGAGAGAGCAGCAGTGTCTGCATGCAGGGCCAGCCCCATGCCGAGGACCTGGCCACAGGAGAGGCAGGGATGCTTCCCCTCTGCACATTCCCAGCTGAACTGGGAGCAGTACCTGTTATGGGGCTGGAGAAGATGCCCAGGGCATGCGTATCGTCCACCCACTTAATATCAAAGCCTTTTCTCCTGCCAGAGAGAGGGAAGCTCAGCAAGTCATCGGCATCAGATGGGCAGGGGTCTGGAGCAGAGCCCAGGCAGGGGACTCTAGTGCCAGGAATGGGGCATTGCCAGTAGACTCACTGATAGCTGCAGAAGACACGCAGTAGGTCCTCAGTGCGGAAATCCGAGGGGAAATCGTAGATCTCGATGACGTGGGGCAGCTCGGCATCACTGAGGTCTGGTGCAGCGGGCTCAGCCCCATAGTAGTCGAAGCGAGGTGACTGCCGGCTCTCCCGGCACTTCTCACCCCCCGAGAGCTGCAGGGGTAGGAGAGGCACAGAACTGAGCAACCTGCACCCATCTGCCCATGCCAGCTCCCGATCCATGCGCTCCCGGGAAGCAGTCCAGCCTCCACACCCCACCCCAGCACTGAAGATGGATTCATGGCATTGAGATATTAGGAGTTATCAACCGAGACTCTCACGCCAGGCACTTGCTTTTCCCATTACCAGCATCCCTTCACTTGCCACACTCTGCAGTCCCAGCGGGGACACGGTAGGAATGGCACCGGTGAGATAGAGCGTGCACCCTCAAGCACACCTCTGCTTCCACTGTGACGTGCTGATCCGAAATACATTTGGGGAACAACAAGGAGGTCAGCAAGGCCAGGAGAAAAGACTGATGTCTGTCTGCCGCGTGGGAGCACCGGGCTCAGCATGTCCTGGCTGCAGAACACACACCGGAGCAGCCTGTCGGCACCCCAGACATCAAGACGGAAAAGCCAGCGCTCCCCTGAGGAGCAAGTTCTGGTGGTTGATCACCTGCACAACTAAAAATTTATGCCTTATTTCTCATTTGAATTTATCTGGCTTTGCTTTCTGGCCAGCGGTTCTTGTTCTGCCTCTCTGCTGGATTAAAGAGCCCTCAGTACCCAGTCCCCTCCCCGTGATGGCACTTACTCACGCTAATCAAGTCCCTTCTCAATCTTCTTCTTGATAAGCTAAACGGGTTGTGCGCGTTTAGTATCTCACAGCGGCACACTTTCTCCAGCCCTAAAAGATGACGGCTGTAGTGCTTTTCTACTCTCACATTTTTCAACCTTAATTTTAAAACACGGGCAGCCATGACACAGGGGTGCAGCTGCCCCCTGCTCCCCTCCGCCCTGCAGCATCACTGCTGGTGGGCACTACTTGCTGCACCTCTGCTTTCCAAACTGTGCCGTGTCGGCGGCCAAGGGGATTCACAGCCTCACTCCAGCTGCAACACCAGACCAGGCACAGCCTGAAGTCGGTGGCAGCTCCCCTGTCCCCGCCGGAATGTGGGGCCGGCGCAGCGCCGGGGAGCGGGTACATAACTTAGCCAGGTTCCCAGCCTGATCCCCCAAGCGATCGTAGCAGAGCATACCACGGCTGGAACGTTAGACTCCATAAATCCCAGCCAGCTCAGTCAATAAAAAGTGCTCATTCCAACAATTTTATGGGGAAGATGGATTCACGGCAGGTGAGGGGGTGCTGCCACGGCGGCTGGATGCCAGTAGAGGGGAGAGCTGAGTTATGGAGCTCACAGGACAGGCAAGCACTTCTGGGCCCGGCCACCATCACCCATTAAGAGGGCACACCTCGCACGGAGCAGCGCACTCATCCGGGCCCCCCTGCCCACTCCAGGGAGGCGAAGGAGCCGTCCCCGGGAAGGACGAAGCCCTGCAGTGCCACTTGAGAGAGCAGAGCACTCGGGTAGTGCCAAGCATTGGGAAGATGATAAGAGAGCGGGAGCAGAGAGTGCTGGAGCGGTCCTTGACCTTCACAAATTACCGAGTGTGGCGGGGCGGCAAGGACAGGAGCCGTCTGGCAGCCGGGCTCAGCCGCACAGCAGGCACGGCTCAACAGGTCCCCCCGCGCTGCTGGCCTGGGCACGCAGGGTGCCCGCAGCCCCCCAGCTGTGAGGCAGGGCAGGGAGCGGGAGCTGGGGTACAGACCCCAGCCCCGGCAGGCACCCAGCACTGGGAAGGGTCTCCTGATGGATGGATGGATAGACAGATGGCGGAGGCACAAAATGAAGCCTGTCCGTCACGCCTCACATCTCTGCCCCTCACCAGAGCATGTTAGAGGGGTCCATGGTCACTCACTTAATACTCCTTCTTGCTCACCGGGAGTGTGTTTCCAGAGCTGGAGGGGAGGCGTGTGCCAGCACACACACACTGCTGCCCCTGGCAGCGCACAGCCCGCGGCCCTCGCCCCACTGCCCTGGCTGATGGAGACTCCACCGAGCCTGCGAGGAAATGGTCGCAGTGCTTAATTACCCTCTGCGTTCAAACTGATTTCCACTCTGAATTTGTCTGGTTTCAGCTTCCAGCCAATGGATCTCGCCGTGGCATTTTTTCCTGCTAGATTAAAGAGCTGTCCCCTATCAGAAATCTCTCCTCCACACACAACGTCATAAATCTTGCTCTCTGCCGGCTATCCGCAGCGCATAAGGATTCGGTTACGAGGAAGAACGCTACTAATTTTCTTGTCCTTTTTGTTAACTAACAACAGCTCCATCCCCCCAAGAGCCTGTACTCTCCCCAGACAGCCGCGTCCGCCTGCCGAGAGCTCGAAGGACTGGGGAAGCACCAGGCTCGGCATGGGAATCTGCCGGGGGGAGAAGATAGCAGCTTTTAATTGATAAATTCCTTTTTCAGGTTCTTATTCAGCCATTTGGGAAGCTCCCCAGAAAGCTCTAACTTTGCTCAGAGCTTGTGCATGGGGGAGCTAACGCAGATGCTCCAGAGCTGTTCACAGTTAGCACCGGTGCTGCACGGCACAACCTTGCCTGCAGGATCCTACAGCTGCATGGTAACATGGGCCCTCCCTAACTTGCCTTCCAGCGGGGCCAGGCAGCTGCTCCGCTGTGCCTGAGGATGAAGCCATGACCCTCGTGCCAACCCATGGAAAGCCAGCGCCACGTGTGCCAGCAGCTGTGGGAGTAGCAGTGCTGTCCCCCTTGCACTGGCAGTCGCCACAACTTCCCAGCCGGAGTGAGGGGACCGCAGCTGTGGGAAGCACAGCCAGGCAGGGATGGAGGGACCCAAAGGTCTTCCACATCTCCCTCTGAGCAGCCCCGGAGGCGAGCCCTGCGTGCCCCATGCCCTGTCCCAGCCCCACACCAGGCTTGGCAAGGGCACACCAGCCCGAGCACAGCCCCACGGACAAGGTGGGTACCACTGCTCCTCCGTAACGATGCTCTTAAATTAATCTCATCCCTTCCCAGAAGCTGTTATCAGGCACCATCCGCCCCTTCACACCCCGTTTCCAGCCCAGGGTGGACAGACGCTGGCTGTAACAATATTAGCACTGTTTGTTACTTTGGGCACATTAATGCCATTTGGAAAATTACCGGTTTGACGCTACTGATTTAAAATGCAATAAGGGGTATCCAGCCTCGCTGCAGAAGCCGAGCTTTCTTCACAAACGGCAGGAAAATGGCGTGGGTCCTGGCGCTAGGCAGCTAATTGTAGTAAATTCAGCCACACGCGTGCGGGAGGGGATGGTAATCAGCCACAGCTGATTAAGAAGCCGTAGTTTCGAGGAAACATCCCGTTGCTATTTCAATGGGAGCCCATACGTCTCAGCTCATTTCTTTATCACCAGCCCCAGTTTCACGAGGGTGCAGTTGTGGTTTACGGCGCTCGAGCAGGTTTCACTGGGTGCACTTTATGTACTACGGAGGGAAGATCTCCCCCAGCCTTCACCAGCACCACAGGATGGAATGGGAATCAGCTAGAGGGGAAGGTGGGGATTCCAGGTGTTTCGGCACCGCAGGCAGCTCGTGCCTTCTGGGATGGCTGGCGGTGACAGCATGCCCCAGGCGCAGCCTACATCCCCATGCACCCAGCCTGGAGGACACAGGGACAGCTGACCCTCCCAGACCCCTGTCCCCGCATCCCAGCAGGCAGCAGCCACCATCCCTGCAGATCCCCGCGGGCGCCGGCTCGCAGGACATACCTCCTCCAGCAGGCGCGGGTCCAGGCAGTCCCCGTCATCGTTGAACAGTGAATCCCAGCTCTCCTCTGTGCCTGGGCTGGCCTGGCTCAGGGTCCCAGCACTGGCCTGCTCTGCCTTTGGGGAGCCGCTGCGGATACCATCCTCCTCCTCAGCCTCCCGGCTGCACCAGTGCTGCTGCGGTGAGCCTGCGTTCTCGTCTGCCCCCGTTGGCTCCTCGGCCCAGGCTGCAGGCGAGAGTCCCTCTACAGCATGGCACAGCAGCTCCAGGGGCAGCGAGGGCTCCTGGCTCCCTGGGGGTGCCCCCTCCCAGGTGCCGCTCACCAGGTCCTCGCCAGCACCCAGCAAGTCACTCTCGGCCCCGGCGCTGTTGTCTGTGTCTGCAGAGGTGCTGCTCGCTCCCTCTGCAGCGGGCACTGGGATGCTCTCCCCATCAGGATGCTCAGGCCTGGAAGCGCTCTCCTTGCTGGGTGGGAGTTGGGATGGACTGCCCACATCCTGCCCCAGGGTATTCTCCTTGGGGAGCACTGGCACATCACTCACACCTCCCCTAAAACACTTGGTTTCACAGCCAGTTCGGGCTACCTCGAAGGTACTCTCGCCAGCAAGCTCAGCCATGCCTCCCTGCCTCTCCTCTTCCTCCTCCTCCACTGGCATCCCAGCAGCACAGCCCTTGCTCTGCCCTGCCAGGATAAACCCCCCATGCTCCCTCTCCTCTCCCTGGGCTTTTGGACCTGCAGCCTCCCACATCAGCCCGGGCACACTGTCCTGGTTGCCCACCCCTGCCAGTGATGGGACACCCTCCCCCAGGCACTGGGAGAAGTCCTCGGCTGGCTTCAGGGCACCATCTCCCAAATGCTCTGACATATCACTTGGCCCTGTCTGACAGGCTGGTGTTGGGCTAGCGGGGTGGGCTAGGATAGCAGGGTGGCCCTCAGGCTCAGGGGTAGCCTCCAGGACCCCAGGCTGGGCACTTGGTGGGGATGGAGGGTCAGGCTCTGTCCTCATCATCTGGCGGCCGCAGCTGAGCTCCCCAAGTTCTTCATCATGGGATGCATTGTCCTGCCTGTCCCAGGGCTGGACAACAGTTGGATCCAGGCACGGTTCCTGCACGCTGGCTGATGCCCCCAGGGTCTCCAGTGCGATAGGGCAGCTGCCTCCCAGCCTCTGGCAGTGCTCGGCAGAGGCTGCCCGTGACTCCTTCGGGCCAGCATCCACTTTTTTCTCCCTTCTTGCCACTCTGCCCGCCTGTGTCCTGGCATGGGGGCTTCGCCTCTGCCCCTCACTGCCGCCCCGGTAAGTGTGCCGCACCAGGTGGTCATTCTGGGGCTCCCGGTGGTGCCTGGCCGTCACATCGCCCAACGCTTGTGCTGCTCTCTCCCGCCGCGCTTTGGGCACGTAGAGGGCCATGTCGGGCTTCCTGCGGCGTGGCCGGCTGCCCTCCGCCTCCTGCTGCATGGTGCCACCACCGCCTGCCAAGGAGAAACAGTGTCACTGCTCTGCCCATGTCCCAGTGGCCCCGCAGCCAGCGATGCGGTGGACAGCCTCTGCCCAGGTCGGTGGGTGAGGGTCCCAGCCTGGAACCCACCCTTGCTCCCATGGTAGCCGGCACACCGCGATGGATAGCAGAGCCCCAACACTGCAGTACAGCTTTTGGTAGGATGTACCGGGATATGAGGGAAGCAGGGAAACCCTGCCAGCATCACCGAGGTGCCTGGCCCCTCTGGCAGTTGCTGCCTGGGATCCCCTAGCCCCAGGAGCCAGCAGCCACAGCCGAAGCAGGACATGGAACCCTTACATCATTCGTGAATAAAAAAAAACCAGTAAAGCCCATGGCAGCTGCGGGAGCACCAGAAACAAAACCCCAGACCGGGGACACCCCGGCACGAGACCACAGCTGCCACCCGGCACACTGCAGCCCCGCTCACCTGCTGCCCCATCCCAGCAGAGATTTATTTTTCATCATCTTTGGCAGAAGCGGGCACGCCGTGAGCTGCCAGGCCCTCCTGCCCCTATAAATATGCATCAGGCAGGGTTTATGGAGACGGATGGCGTGGGGGGCTGCGCTGCGGTTAAGGGGAAGGCAGAGTGGGGCCGGGCTGGGGCCCCGTGATTAATCACTGCCCACTCCGTTTAGGGGGATTCATCACAGGCCACTGTCAGGTAAATCACTGGAAAAACACCTCTTCAGTAATTAATGTGAAGTGACGGATGGACAGCCCCCGGGCCCATTAATCTGGACCATCAGCGCCGACCAAGATTATGAATGTCAGGATGCATAAACTGCCGGTGGATCAATAGGGCCAGGAACCCATCCAAGGCTCTCATTTCCGAGGCACCTCCGGTACATTAGCCTCTCCTCTACGCAGCCCCTGACCGAGGCGCGAACGTTCCCTGCCACCCCTCGCCGACAGCCAGCAACGGTGCCGGGAAGGCGAGGGGAGGCCAACCACCGGCTGGAAAGTGGCTGGGGCTGCCCGTGCTGCACAGCATCATCCCCATCTCCTGACAGACGGACGGATGGACGGCTGCTTCGGCATGACGGATGGGTCTCTCACGGCACTCTGGAAACCACCGGCAAACCCGGGCAGGGCAGCGCTCCCCGGCATCACCGTGGCGCCCGTGCCTGCGCCTCGTGCCGCAGAGGTGGGCAGGAGTGCATCGCCCTCCTGCCCACCTCCGCGGCACGAGGCGCAGGCACGGGTGCCACTATGATGCCAGGCACCATCCCGGGGCCGCCCCAACCATTTTTCTGTCTCCACAGCTCTTGTCATTTTCCCCCTCCCTTTACGCTAATTTTGCTGGCAGAACGATCCCCTTTATCTTTATCGACCGTGAGAAAGGAAGGTATCCTACAAACTCTCCAAGATCTGGATTAGTCATTTTTCAACACCGAGGCGTTATATGTTTTCTCACCAAGCAGCAGCCCGGTGTCGGAGGGGAGGGGGCACCAGGAACCCCCCCGGCACCACTATTTCCAACCACACAGAGCTTCCAACTGCACCAAAGCATCGTCTGCTAAAGGGTTTTTCCCGGTCAAGCCCAGAGTCTCAGCCCACGGGACATCACGGAACACCTTGGTGGGGATCACTGATCCCCTCAGGCTCTGCTTCCCAAGAATTTCCAGCACGGGGAGCAGCCAGGAGCAGCGTTGCTCCTCGTGCATCCCGAGTCACCTCCAAGAAGAGCCTTCACATGCAGGATTTATGGGCTCCTCGAAAGCTTGCCGTTCACCTTGCCTCACCCTCCAAAGCAGATGGTGCAGCATTAGCCAGACGGCTGGTGCTGCGAGCATCCTCTCCCCGTGCAGCTTTGCCTCTGCCTGCCACACGCTGCCAGGGAAGAGCCACTTCCTGCAGTCCAGGGAGAAGCACGGCAAGGTGGTGGCTGGCCTGCGCTGGCAGGGATGCCGCAGCACTTTGTTTTTTTTCCCCACGGGACAGCACAGCTCCTGCCCCCAGCCTATTACACACTTCATCGATGCCACGGCCACGCGTCGGCACCGACCGATTTCACGCTCTGGGAGGCAGAGCAACAGCCCAGGCTTCGGGTCTCATTCACACTACGTTGGGCAGGGCAACCCTGCCCGCTTCCAGACTCTGGGACCAATCTCGCCCTGGAAAGCCAAGCAGCGATGGGCAGCACATCCCCAAAAAGGCACATGCTGCCCCAGGTGCTGCCCTGCTTTTCAGAGCCGTCTAGCAAAACAGCTTGGCTTTGTGGCACCAAGCTGGGAAAGGCAGCCCTGGAGCGGGCATGCCACAGGACCACGTAAAAGTGGTGGTGGGAGTGCTGCCCGGCTGCCTGGCACATAACGGCCGCTGGCCCAGTGCAACACAGTCCAGCAGGGCCAGGGGGATGCTGGAGCATCAGCCAGGAGGTGGCTGGAGCTCCCCGCAAGCACAGGCTCCCCTCGCACCGTCCCCAGGAACACACTGCTCATGGGGAGCTTGTGCTCATGGCATGAGTTTGTGAGGTCCCAGAGCAGCCACCCAGGCGACGTGCCAGCCTGCGCTTTTCCTCTAGTGACTGTCTGCAGCACAGATGGGCAGTGTTTTCTCCCTGATTCCTCTCCCCATCCTCTCCAGGGAAGGACCCCATGAACAACAGCAAGACATGGCTGATCACATCACAGACCCCACTTCACACTGCACAGCTCACCACGAAATTAGTCTGTCATCTGCACCCCTGCCTAGTGAGTGAGGACACCTATGGTGTGGCTCCGTTGGCAAAGCCGGGGCTTCCGCCACCTTTTCCTGCTGCAGGCAGAGGTGCCAGCCACAGTCCTGTGAGGGGAACCCAGGAATAGGCACGGATGCCGGGCTGCAGGGCTTGCACAGAGCGTGCCAGTTCCTGGACAAGTTTCGGTGCCACCCAGCGCCCTCTCAGCAGGCTGCCGCATTTCCTGGCAGGGAGCTATATTTTTAGCCTTTGAGGTTTCTAATTCCACTCAATCCATATTCCCATCAATAGAGAAGATAACCTTAAAGCCTTGATGGTGAACAGGGACAGCAGCACCGGGGGACCAGGAGCCTTGGGGGACCACGCGCAGTCTTGGCATGCAGCTCACGCACCCGCAATGTCACTCTTTACAGCCTGCCGCAGATTGGGCTCTTCAGCAAGGGGGAAAAAAAAATTATAATAACAAGACTAATAAAAAGGCAGGTACAAGGAGATTCTAAACAGCCCCACTGGGGAACTTGCTGCTGGCGGGGCTCATCCCATGCCAGGCACGTGCCATGGCGTGCTCACCGACTGCACAATGCCAGTGCCCAGCAGCCCGGGTAAGGATAGCCAGAGGTTTTGGGTACCCTGCAGCTCCAGCCCAGCCCAGCCGGCTCATGCAGCAGGCAACGGGGTCAGGGAACGACCCAGATACGTGGCGGGGTGAGGCAGTGCAAAGGCAAGAGCACAGAGCTGCTGGCACGAGGCAAAGCAAAGTGCTTCAAAGAGCAGAGAGCGGCATCCCGTCCAACACCTGCCCGCAGCCCCATGGGCTGCAAGATGTCCCTTTCCCCAGCTGCCGGGAGAAAGATGCTCTCCAGCAGCCAGAGCAAACACTGGCTATGTGAGGAGGTGGCGGCGAAGGCATCAAAGGCGCTGAGAAAAGAGAGATTTCAATCGTGCCTTTCACTTGTGATGCTCTTAGGAGATACCTGGAACAAGAAAAGGGGAATGTTTCAGACCGGAGCGGGATTTCTAAGTTGATAGTGTCCCCTCGCAGCTGCAGGGGGGAAAAGGGACAACAAAGCAGCAGCAGGAGTTAACAACCAGAAGGCTAAGGGGAATACAAAGGATTTCACAAATATACCCAGGCAGAATCAGCACAAAAGTGAAAAGATCTATTAATAAATGAGGATGGAGAGAAAATTAATGATGGCTCAAAAATAAAGATGACTCAAAAGGGCAAAATTACTGTTTTTAAACAGAAAAATGCAAATGAGGCAGAGGCTTCACAAAAACAGCTGCAGGGAAAGCAAAAACAGCATCTCCACATAGACACAGTCACCTGGCCGGCATGGCCAGCACCCAGACAAACCAATTTAACCCTCCAACACACATGCGATGCTGGGAAAAAACTGGGGCCCTGGTGATGAGCAGAGCGAACAAGATGCTGATTTTCTGTGCAAGAAAGGACAATAAAACCAGAGCTGGGCGCAGGACAAACCCTGTGCCCATCTCTAGCAGAGAACATAACAGGCGGAGGAAGAAGCCTGCACATCCACCGCAATGGGCTCCTGGATGAAGGATGTTGGCTTGCCTGGCGGGAGTTATTTCAGAAGAATTGCTGGGCAAAGCTTTGGGATAAGGCAAGCGAGACGCAATTTAGCTGAACTTCAGGGTATCATTTTATACCATCTCCCAAACTTTCACTTGAATAGTGAATTGTAATTATATTTGTAGATGATACTGAGCAGAGAGGTGTTGCAAACATCAGCCAGAGCAGAGAAATCATTCACAGGATCTGAGAAATGTAGGCAGAAAACAAAATGATTCCCAGTCTGGGAACACAAAGGGAAAATAACCTGAAGCGGCTATTTGGTGGGCAGGAGCAGCCTAGAAAGCAAGGCCCAGAACCCCAAGTGTGCTCAGACCAGAGAGCACATAGCCAGGATGATCACCCCAAAATGTGCAAGGAGCAGAAGCCGGTCACTGGCATTGCGCCATGGGCCATGGCAGGGCTGTGGCAGCCCCACAGTGGGCGGCACGCGGAGCCCCGCAGGCAGCATGAGGGATGGAGGAGACGCCGAGGGCAGGCGGGCAGCTGTGAAAAACAGCGTCCAGCGCCTGGAAGCACTGGGCACGTGCTTTACGAGCCATGAGAGCCCAGCGCACCGAGTGCCCGGGGATGCCGTAAAACTCCCCTGCCCTCGAGGGCTGCCACCACCTCACTAAGTGACTCAATCAGTTGGAGAGAGTTACGGGGTCTGCAATGTAGTGTGCTACCTGGGAGCTCCAGGGGCTATTTGCCAGTGGGGTGGGGGACAGGGCCGGGACATTTGGTGTGGGACAGAACGGGGACATGGAGGGGGGTCAGGGCTGGGACATTGGTGGGGGGACAAGGCAAGGACACGGGGTGGGGGACAGGGCTGGGACATGGAGCGGGAGACAGAGCTGGGACATGGAGGGTAGGGAAGATTGGGCAGGGGGCACAGTGTGCAGCCCGGGAACCGGGCAAGGAACACGGCGTGCGGCCCCGGGACTGGGCAGGGCCGGACAGGGAGCCCACCCGGGCTGCTGTGCCCCTGCCCCGAGCGCCCCGCCGGGCCAGGCCGGGCCGCGCCGCCCGCCGAGCCCCCGCCGTTACCAGTGGCCGCGCCGGGTCCCCCGCCGCTCCGCGCCGCCGCCGCCGCTTCCGCCGCGCCGGGTCCGCCCCATCCCTCCCCGCCGCGGGGAGCGCCGGGATCTGTAGTGCGGCACCGGCACCCGGCCCCGGACCCGCACCGCCCCGCGCGGCCGCTGCCTCAGCGGCTGCCCCCGCCGCGCTGGCACCCCCGTGGGCCCATGGGCCGCCACCCCCCGCCCCGGTCCTCGGCGCATCCCCGGAGCTGGGACCGCCGCGGGCAGCCCCGGTGCCACCGCGGCTCTTCCTTCCCCAGGCACCACCGGGGGAAGGGGGCCGGGGTCAGGGTGCCCCGTGGGTGGGGAGGGATGATGGGCATAGGGCTGCAGGAGGGACCGCCACCCCCGCTCCCGCCCCCGGCTGACCACACGGGAGGCTGCCGTGGGTTTCCGTTACCGTTTAATGTCACACACTAGGCGGGGGCAGCGGTGCTCGCTGCGGCTGTGCTGGCTGGACCGGCAGACCCCCGCTCCCGGGGCACCGGGGACATTGCCGGGGGCTCGGGCACCCCCGGGCCACATCCCGCGCTGCCGCCGCAGGGCTGCGGGCTGGCCGGCGTGCCGGCTGCCCAGACACCCGGGCGGAGGAAGGTGTCTGCGCCGGGCAGGTTTGCTCCGCTTCTTTCCTGGGATTTGGCGAGGAGCCGGCTGCCTGCGCGCGGCAGATAACGAGCGGGGCCGCGGCGCTCGCCGGCAGCGTGGGCAGCGAGGGGAGCGTGTCCGGGACCGGCGCATCCGCCGGCTTGTAATGAGTCGCTGGTGATGCAGAGCACTCCCCAGCCGGGGCCTGCGCCTGCGGGGGAAGGATGGGGCGGCCGGGGGAACGGGGCTGGGTTGTCCCACGAGCAGGGCGAGGGCCGGCAGGGAGCGGGGGCGGCCCAGGGGATGCAGGCAAGTGTGGCCGCTCGCTGTTCCGCGGGCAGAGCAGCGCCCTGAGCCGGCTCGTTGGGGCAGGCTGCCCCAGCAGCCCTGGTTTGTCTGGTTGATGGAGAGGGGGTTTCTGCCTCACACCCAAGACCTGCTTCCTAATGGGCCAAAGCCCTCAGATGCAATTCTCAAGCAGCAGAGACAGGAGTAATACCTGAAAGCGGGCATGCCACCTGCATGTGGTGGGACGTGAGGTTGGTGCCCGGGCAGCTGACAGAAAACGTGGCTTCTGCAGCTCCCCAGAGGCTGTGCAGCTGCTGAGGGACTGGGGACCTGTCACCTGCCACCCTGGCAAGGTCTCACTGAGGCATTACATTGGGCATCAGTGCACATGGCTGTGCAAAGCATCTTATCCCTCCTCAGGAGCAGCTACAGGGCTGGAACTGCTGGTGGCTGAGGTCTGGGATGCCCTGAAGTACTCAGACCTTCCTGAGTGCCCAGTGTGGGTCCCAGTACAGCCACGGGGGCTCAGCACAGAGGGTACATTAGCCTCAGTGGTCTGGTTCTTCTGTGTGGAGTGGTGGACCCGAGCAATAATGTGTTTTACCTTTGATTTCCCTTTATTTGAGTGCAGGTGTGAACAAGGCAGAACCCGGGGAAGGAACCTGCACTCCATCACTGCAGTCCTGTGGGATCACTCCTGGGACCAGGAAAGTAAGGCTGGGCAGGACAACCCTTGGGCAAGACAGGCACAGATGGGTAGGGTCATCCTGCCCCAGCTGCATGCCTCCCTGGCAGTACAAGGAAGGCTCACACCAGGCAGGGCCACCCAGCCACCCCAGGGAGCAGCTCCTGCCCCAGCCCGCCGTGGCACACAGGAGACTGTGATCCCTCTCACAGGTAATCGATGGCAGCAGATCCTGATCGCTTTCATTATTATTATTTTCTTATGCATGTGCGCACAGGAGATTTATCGCCAGCTACGGAGGCAAAATCAATTATTCATGTTATAAATTAGAAAATGATTTATGTTTGTGGGAGGCCAAGCAGCGTGGAGCCCCTGGCCGCGTGGGAGCTGGGTTTGTCTGGGAATGGCACCAGACATCCCCTGCCAGTACTTCCCTGGCCTCTCCATCCCTGCCTTGCCCTAGGTGTCCCACGCAGGGGTGCCTCCATCCCATCACAGCCCCAGGGTGACCCAGGGACAGTGGCTTGCAGGGAGCACTCAGCCTCTCCCACCCTGTCAACCCAGGTGCCTGCAGACAGAGACTGGGGAAGGCTGGGGACCGTGGAGGCCCGGTCACCCTGCCTGGTGCAGAAGATTATGCTCCACTGGTGGTTTCCATAGCAGCAGCAGCGTGGTCCAAGCACTGCGAGGTATGGGCTGCAGAAGGACCCCCTTGCTTGGCCCTACTGGAGACATCCTCACGTGTCCCCCTGCATCCAGCAGCTGTGTCTGTGCTCCTGTCTCCTACAGGGGACACTGTGGTCCCGTCCAGACTGCCACCCATGGGGACAGGGACCCCTTGCGCTGC
The DNA here is from genome assembly GCF_009769465.1 of Tauraco erythrolophus. Taxonomy (NCBI): domain Eukaryota; kingdom Metazoa; phylum Chordata; class Aves; order Musophagiformes; family Musophagidae; genus Tauraco; species Tauraco erythrolophus. The sequence continues at coordinate 16,369,740 of NC_141473.1, read as the reverse complement.
TGATACCCCCCATGCTCCCCAGGGAAGGGGGAAAGGGTGAGTGCAAGGAGGCGACGTAAAGGCTTCCCACTTACACCAACCCCTGAGGCAGCTATCCTAGAGTGGGGCTGCAGGGCTTTGCTTGGCTGTGGCCCACCTTCTCCTGGGCTAGGAGGGTCTCGGATCCTAAGAGTCTTCCCGAGCATGGAGATCCCATTCCCCAAGGGCTGACTGATCTTCTGCACAGGACAGGGTGGCACTGGGCTCCCACCGCTCCCAGTGCTGGGGCAGGGGGTTGCTGTTGCTGCCAGGTCTGCCCCTAGCCCAGCCGTACACCAGGAGTTCAGCCCAGCACCGATGGGAGCTGCAGCATCCCATGGCTCTGCATCAAGGGGCCCAGCACCCCAGTCCTGGCTGCCTCAGCTTCCTAAAACCCACTGCCCATGTCACACAGCCAGCAGGAGTGGGTGCTGGGAGCTGGCTGGCCGCTCTCTGCTGATAGCCAGGGCTGCTCTTGCTTCCAAAGAGTCCTGAAATAAAGCTGCTGTGTCTCTGCCTCCCAGGGGACGGCAGAGCGGGCCGGGAGTGCTGCCTGGCTCTCCTTGTCTGTTCATCTGCAGCTGCGTCAGCCAGGGCCGCGGGGAGGCACAGGCTGAAAGGACCAGCGCGGGAGAGAAAGGAGCTGTCAGTGGCCCCAGATCTGCGTGTGATCGCAGGCGAGCCATGCATCCAGCTCCCACTCGTGCAGCATCCTGCGCTGGGCTGAGGCCTGGCCTTCGGCATGGGAAGGAGAGGCAGCACAGGGTGACTTCGGCTCTGCTCTGGCTCCCCGAGCAGCCTTTTCTCCCTCAGCCCTGACTCCGAACCCTGGAGCCTCCTCTCAGCCTGTCACCTCCTGTGACTCCTACGGCTCTCAGGGAGCTGAGAACTTGCTGGATTGACACACATGTAAGAGTGTCAGAGCGAGCAGGGGCTTTGGCTTCTGCCCTGGCTCCTTGCTAGGCTGTGAGCAGGAGGGACGCAGACAGTTACGCACAGTCCAGGGACAGGGAGCCACCTCGTCCGGGGGTACCAGGGCTGCTGCAGCCACATCAGCCCCAGCCAGCCCTGGGGACACTCCTGAACCACCCATGGTTGCAGAGGCAGTCCCTGCTTGCTCTGCTCCCACTCTCAAGGAGCCAGACAACTCAGGGAGCTCAGAGACTTGCCAGCGTGGCCTGGGATTCCCTGAGCTGTGAGCACCAGGCTTCATGCTGAAACACTGGGAAATAAATGTGTCACGTTCTGGGGCCAAGCATCACCTCAGACACCTCAATGCACCCTAGTCCCGGGGAGCCCAGGACCAGCCTGTGCTCGTGTGAGCATCCATCTGATTTATTGCTGCGGAACAAGTGCTTACAGAGTGCTTTTGGCAGAGAAAAGCCCTGGGGAGCTGTGATGGGCACGCAGGGGCAAGGAGGGAATCACCCGTCAGCTGCAGCATGCTGGGGGCACCCAGAGCACCCACAGCCCTGGGTCTCTGCCCCACGCCCGGCCAGGGGACACACTCAGGCTGCAGGGAGGGGACTGCGGAGAGCTCAGGGCTGGGGTGGATTAGATCTGCTTTGCATTATTGCACCAAACACCTGGGGACTCAGCGGCTCGTGACAGCGCTGTATAATGTGCGGAAGCAGCCCATGGTGCAGGCAGGCATTCGTGCTGCTGGCTGCTCATGAGCAGGGAGGCGATGGGGCCATGCCCCCAGAAGCGTGGGCTTGCTGTGGAGCAGGGTCTCCTGTTCCCTGCTTTCCTGCACATCCACAATGAATAGGCGCAGAAGACAAGCGCTTGTGCTGCAGGAATCAATACTGCTCCAGGAGTGGCCTGGGTGCTCCTCCCTGCGCTCCCCCAGGAGCCTGCCCCCAAACCAAACGCCTCTCCCTGAGCTATCTGGGTTGTCTCCTTCTCGCTATTGTCTTGCTTTCCAGCAATCTCAGTAGAACCCTGCAGCAGCATGGAGTGGCCGGTGACAGCCCCGGGGCTGGGGAGCTCGCTAACCAGGATAGCCTGGCCCCTTTGGGAAACAGGGAGAATAAGCAGGAAAAATCTTTTGGGGGAATCCAGGTTTTATCCTGACTCAAGATAGCCCCTGTTAGCACCCCGTTGCAGCCTGCTCCATCGTGGCCCATCCTGCCACAGTCCCTAGGAGGTACCAGGGCACTGTGTCTGGCTCTGGCAGGCAGAGGTGCTGCCAGGAGGCAGTTTCTGCCTGGCAGCCAGCACTTCAGGATGCTGAGACCGGAAGTGGCTCCCGATCTCACCCAATGCTGGCCATGGCAGTGCTGCCCTGTCAGGTGACAATTGCTGCCCTGTGGGAAGGAACCCAGCTGCTTTTGGTAGACCATGATTTGAATTGATTCGTCAGCGCGATCCACTTGGAGCTGATAAATCTTTCAGGAGCCCTGGCAGAGGAGGCTGAGCTGGGTAGGCTGGGCATCCCACTGCCTTCCTGCAGCTGCATGGCTCCTCTGAAGCAGCTGGCTGCCCTGAGTGCATACCCAGGTGCTGGCAGCACCCTGGGTTTCCTGGCAGCCTGCATCCACTAGGATGCTGTCCGGGCAGGCTGGAGCACAGCCCACTGTCTCCACCCTGCTGAGACATCCCAGCTGGGGAGCCCCACCCCTGTCCTCCCTTTGCAAGGGTCTCCACAATCCCTGGACAAAAAGAGCTGATGGTCCCTGGCTCCATCACAGTGCTAGCCAGGTCCCTCCTCTAGCCTTGTGTCCCCTTTCCTGGCATGGGGCAGAGCAGTCCCCAGGCTGAGCGCCAGCACTGGTGCATCTCCATGGCTCCAAGATCTCGGGGTGAACAAGTCCTGCTAGTCCCATGGGACCATGTCCTGCAGGGTAATGAGGGGCTGTGTCTGCCATCACTCGTCTGCCCTGCACCCCAGCAGGTAGCGAGGGAAAGCAGGGACACAGGGACTGCGAGGCAGGAGAGGAGCATGGGCAGATCCGATTACAGGCAGCACGGGGCAGAGAGATAGGCAGAGAACAGCAATGCAGCAAAAAGGGCTTTTAGTGATAATTAATAATTAACATTTCTAATGATGTCCCGGCGACAGGAAGAGTCCAAGCAGGGACCTGGGGGCACTGTGCATAGTGACAGGAGTGGCTGGGGGCTGTGCAGAACCAGGGGCTGGGGTGGGAGTGAGCTGTGGGGCCACGGGTCCCAAGACAGGGGCTGGACACCCCTGGGGTCCCCCTGGCCGGGCAGCACCCAGGGCCCAGCCTTCGTGCTCGGCTGCTGCCGAGGGAGCAGTAAGCCCATGATGAAGGGGACTGGAAGATGAGGTAAAATATATCTCGGGGTTGACCTGGCCTCTCTGATAAAACAACACCTCGCCAGGGGTTCCTGTGCCCAGCGAGCACCTGAGAGGGACCTCAGTGGCAGGAGGAGAGGACCGGGGAAGGGTGCTGCGAGGCAACAACTCACAGGGAACTGCTGGGATGAGTGGCAGTCCCCAGGTCACTGCCAGTCCCGGCACAAAGAGCCCCTGGTCTGGGAGGTGTCTGGGCACGGGGAGCAGCGGGCGGGCCTGGGGTGCAGGACCAGAGCAGGCAGGAGTCTGCAGGTGAGGCAGGAGGTCAGGAGCTGCAGGACAGTGACAGGGAGGGGATGGCAGGGAGGAGATAGATGGAGTGAGCAGCCAGCTGAGCATGGGAGTCCATGACTGCGAGCCACCACACAATTGGCGTGCAGTTGTGGGAGAGGCAAGAGCAATCCTAAGAGGAACCAGGAGAGGCATTTCTGGCAGGGCTGGGGACTTGCCTGCATCCCTGCATGGGTCCCGGGGGATCTGGCTGTGCTGGAGCCAGCCTGGAAGGAGCAAAGGCATCACGGGGTTGCCAGGGGAGGCAGAGCGTGGGAGACCTGTGATGGGAGGACGGTGGCTCGTGCCCAGCACAGCGCAGGCTGCGGGGGGAACGGAGCGCTCACTATAAATACATCAGCAGGGTAAACGCCAGGGAGGAGAAGAGCTATTTCAGCTAAAAGACAACGTTAGCACAAGAATGACTGGGGATAAATTATCCATGAATACATTTAGGGTGGAAATCAGACCCTCAGAGCAGGGAGGTCGCAGCACAGACCCTCCAGAGAAGGAAGCAGTGCCAGGCAGGAGCCAGGGTTGGCTCGGCAGCTGTGGGACCCTGCGGCGTGCTGCGGTGAGGGCACATGCCGTCTTCTAGTGTCAAAAAGCTGCGAGGGTGGCTGGTGTGGCCCACCCGGCTGTGGTGGTGGGTGCGGTGAGGAGCAGTGCGCAGGGCAGCATGCACAGCGGCGTGCATGCAAATCACTGCATGCACGTGTGAGTGCAGATGTGTGTGCGTGTGTGCATGGGCTGTGCACACGTTTGGGCAGTGCATTGGGTGCTCACGTGCCATGTGTGTGCACAGAGTGTGTGCAGATGGGGATCTGCACACAGGCTGTGTAGTGTGAGTGCATGAGGTGCATGTGAGTGTTCTGACTGTGCATGTGTGTGCTGTGCACACGTCGGGCTGTGTGCAGGTGTCTCGGCCTTCACAATGCTCTAGAAAGATGAACAACAACCCCAGTGAAGTATCCTGGGGGTCAGTGCCTTGAGTCAGCACTGCTCAGCTCACCTGCACCCAGTCTGTGCTGCACCATCTGGAATTCACCGGAGGGGACAGGCTAGGGGCTCCATGAATCCAGCTGGTCCTGTGAAGATTCCCATGCTGCTGAGGGTCTCCCAGCACCCAGAGTGGTGCTGTCCCTGCGAGGGCCATGGGGGTCACCTGGCACTGCCACCCCACAGGCTCACCCTGGCTGGCCAGAGCACTTGGCACTGCCAGCAAACAGCCCTGTGCCACCCCTCTGCCCACTGCGGTGCAAGCAAGGGGCAGAGCAGTCCCCCACATCCTGTTCCTGTCTCCCCAGGGAGATCTTAGAGTTGCAGATGAGCCACTAGGCACATGGATGCAGGGTGCCAGGGCTGCCAGCTTCAAGGAGGTCTGCACTCCCAGGGGGCTGGGTTGGCATGGATGAGGCAAGCACCTCAAGAGGAAGGGACAGGGAAAGCCAGGACATCTCTGCCCCAGGGTTGAGAAAAGGGGGTCCTGGGAGTGTGAGGAGGTGACTGGTGCTCATGCTGGCCCCAGCTTAGCAGGAGAAGAGCCTCTCCCTGCCTGTGTGCAGCCCTCGGTGGAGCCCAGAAGCTCCCTTCCCCCTGCAGCACGTCTGGCTGCTGCTCACTCTAATTTCCTATGCATTGTCCCCACCGCCGCCACCGTCCCCTGCGCATCCCCTGCTGTGCTGCACAGCCAGGCTTTCTGCACCCCAGTGCCCGCATCCTGCCTCATCGCCCCGTGAATGTTCCTGCACACATCCCAGCTCATGTCACTGACTCCCTGTGCTCCCCTCCACAGCTCCTTGCAGAGACCCATGTCCCACCCTGGGGTGCTCACCCCACCGTGCCTCCACAGAGTTGTGAGCAGGCAGGTGGGATGGAGATGGCTGGGCCAGGCTGGGCCAGCACGGGGCACAGGGACTGCTTACACCACAGCAGTTGTTATCCCAAGGTGCCTACTGGCTGCTCTTGTCTCCCAAGAAAACGTTCCAACCCACAGGATGGCAGCATCCATGGGAAGGGCACTGGGGGGCTCTGACAGGAGGTACTGGGGAGCACCTTGCAGGCCCACAAGTGGAAAATCACTGGTAGTGTGGGCTGGGGGCTGCAGCGTGCAAGGCCCTCTTGGCACATGTGCCCCGCATGCACCCAGCATCCACGTACTCACTGGGTGTTGCAGCGTGAGCACATCCCTGCTGACACAGCGTGTGCACCTGCAGAGCTGTGTGTGTGCGCGCCGTGCTGTGTGTTTAGCTGTGCATGTCATGCACGTGCACCTATGCGCACGTGCATGTGAGGGTGCTTGCACACAGTGTGCTGGCACGTCGGCAGGCCTGCCTGTGTCTGCCGGTGGGCGTGCATGCGCTTGGGGCCAGGGATGAGACCTGGTGTGCTGGCACGCCGGGCTTGTGGCCCCAGAGGGCTGGCGTGCCCAGCACCATTCACAGTCTCGGCATGCTTGAGCTGGCTTCCTGCCGGCATTTGTGTTCCGTACCTGCCGGTCGCAGGGATGGCGTCGGGAGCCGGCTTGCAGAGTTTGTGCTAGTAATTACCCAGGTTGTTACTAAATCTGGGATGAGCTAACAATTCAGCAGAGGAGATGCTTGCCCTGAGTGTACGCACACATGCCAGGCTGCAGCCAGGCACTGGAGCTGTGGGCCACTGGTAGGCAGAGCGCACCTGCAGCTCTGGGGTGTGTCAGGACATGTGAGCACAGCATTGCACATGTGTGACGGTCACACCAGCCTCCCAGCCCTGGTGGGTTTGCTTGGCAAATGCAGAGAACAGGGTTGGTTCCTGCCCCATGGCAGTGCTCCACAGAGGGTTTCCTGTGCCTGGTCACTGTCTTGCTGGCCATGAGGACCCTGCAGCAGACAGATGTGCAGCAAGCCCAGTGCTCAGCCAGGCACCCTGAGAGAGGGGGTCACTGGAAATGAAATCAAGAGGTACTCGATGGCCGTGTGGAAGCACCTTCATGGGAGACAATCACTGGGACTGGAGAGCTCTTGAATCCAGCAGGGAGAGAAGAACCAGGAGCACCAGGCAGAAGCTGTAGCCAGACACGTTTGAATGAGAAATAAGGGTTTTAGTAGGGCAGATGATTAGCCACATGAAGCAGCCCAAATGGCGTGAGCTCTTGCCGCTCCTGCTGTCTCCCAGCATGTCTCTCCTGGTGTCTCCTGCTGTCTCTCCTGGTGACCACAGCCCCAGGCTCTGTGCTGGAGCACCTGCAAATGTACTCCACTGGGATGACCTGGTAGCCTTGTGCCCTGCCAGTGCTGTCCCCATCCTTGCCACAGCAGCGTTCTGCATCCATAGATGCTCAGAGAGGTCCATGCCCAGCCCCGCAGCGGCCATGCAGCAGAAAGATATGTCAGGGAAGGCAAGCTTGTGGGCCAAGTGTGATCCCACCTCGGGCATCCACTGGCTACAAGATTTTGGGCATGTCAGCACCTTGGGTGGCCTCAGATGGGCACTTCTTGCTGTTTGGACTGGCTGCCAGTGTACAGCCACTCCCCGGGTCCCTGCAGAGGGAGGTGGGTGACCCGCAGGGCGATAGCACACGGAAGGTGCTGAGCCCTCGGGGTGCGGCTGGATGTTGCCCTCCGGGAGCTGCCCAGCTCTACTCCCTTTCCCCCTCCCGTGCCCAGTTGCACTGGTCCGTGGGGCAAACCCCCAGCGCACCCAGGCCAGGGTAGGTCCCTGGCTCTGCTCGCCCCACAGCCCCGGCTGCCCTTGCAGGAGGTGAGGAGCCGTGCCCCAAGCGCCACCCCCCACCACCCACGAGGTGCCCACGGGGGTGCAGCTGCTCTCCTGCGAGCCGGGACACCCTCCTCTCCCCCCCCCCCCCCACCGCGGCCAGCCAGCTCCGCCGCCGCGGCTCCGACTGCCCGTGAAGCGGTGCCCCTCTCGCCCGCAGCCCCCACCACTTCCAGCCCCGGCGGGCTCGGTGCCCGGGGCGAAGCTCCCCAGCGGGTACCCCCGCAGCTTCCCCGGCCGGTGCTGCCGCCGCGATGAGGGCAGTAAATCAGCGCGGCGCAGCCCCACCTCCGCGTTCTCCATTGGCAGCGGCGCCCCTCACCCCGCTCATTGGCGCTGCCGCCGCCGCCCGGCCCTACTTAAGGCGCCGCTCGGCCGGGCTGGCCCCGTCGGAAGCCCGGGGAGCGGCGGAGCCGAAGCCGGAGCCGGGCGGTGCGGTGGGCGGCGAGGCGGGCGGTGCGGGATGCGCTCCCGCCGCCGCGGGGGCGCCGGGCAGCCCCCCTGGCCCGTGAGTAGGGGGTGGTTTGCTGCTCCGTGAAGTTTTCCGGGGATTCCGAGGTGGGGAGGGGGAGGTTTGTAACTCCAGCACGGCCACTGGCCGGGAGAGAAGTTGGTGGCGGGTGGAGTGGGACCGGGCACGCAGCCTGACCCCGCAGCGAGGAGGGGATGCTGGGTGGCAAGGCGGGAGGAAGAGAGATGAAGGATGTGGAATGGGGATGGAGATAAAAGGATGCTCAGATGAGAGTGGAGTGGGCTTAGGAGGATGGAATGGTAATGGGAGGTGTGGACTGGGACCGGAGAAGAGGCATCAGGGTGTCAAGAAGCAAGGGACAGAGGGGGAGAAACGGCAGCTCCTCTTTCCAGGGACATTTGTGCTTGGTCGTGGCTGAGCCCGTGGAGGGACTGAGGGCTGCAGATAGAGGGGTCTGTCCGTGCATCTGCTTGCATGGGAAGGGGCTGGTTGTGAGCTGGTGAGTCCGGGAGCAGGTGGCCACAGCTGAGCCCCCCAAGGACCTGGTGTCCCTTTGGGCTGAGCTCAGAGGCTAAGGTGACTGCTCTTCTCCACACTGCGTTAGCTGCTGCTGGCTGAGCCCCAGCGTGCCAGGTCCGGCACTAAGGAGTCCTGTGTGGGAGGGGAGAGGGACAGAACAGCCAGCAGCTGGGGCCTTTGTGCCTGTTGGAAGCATCTGTGATGGAATGCGTGCACAGGCCAGGGTCTGTGAGAGGGGTGTGGGAGGGAGCAGTGCTGAGCCTGGGGTAGCAGGACTGGGGCTCACAGGCTCTGACCGGAGCAGAGGCACTGCAGGGGCTGGGTTGCTTGGGGCTGAGGTGCCATGGAGGAGACACTGCTAGCATCCCTGGGCAGCACAGCTGCTGTGGGAGAGGGGCTGCTGGGTCTGCGGGACATCTCTTGCCTGCCCTCTGCCCTGATGGGTACAGTTGTGGCAGCCTGGGAATGGCAGGAATGGGAATATGATGTTACTGGGGCATATGCAGCATGTTATGGGCTGCTGTGATGTCACCACATTGTCGCTGCTCTGGGGTGCCTTTGGGGTGTGATGAAGCCCCTGCTGCGCAATGTCATAGTGGTGCTGGAGGTGGCTGCGGCCCGGGATGGGATGTCGCTGCAGTAGTGGAGCATGACATCACTGGGGTGTGCGGTGTGGTGGGCAGCAATGTCATGGTGGCATGCGGGATGGGCTGGCAGCACAGAGAGCCAGCTCCAACCCTCCCTGTTATGTGGGCCGAAGGCTGGGGATGTGCATGTGAGTACATGGGACAGCAATTCTCCACCTGTGTTTAGAGGTCTGGGGCACAACTCTCTGGCTGCCCCACAGCCCCCTTCCCAGTTGCATCCCACCCTCCTCACAGGGCATTGCCAGCCAGCCATGCTTGGGGACAGGTGAACCCTACATGCGGCATCCCTGCCATCAGGACAGCATCCTGTCCCTGTTCTGCCTGACTGCAGTCTGTGTGGGTGCCCGTGGCACCCCTTGCCCTGTTGCCTCTACCCCTGCCTGACACCTTGGCTTCGTGTCACTGGACTTCGCCATGCTGAGCAGGCATCTTAGGGTGACCTTGCCACCAGATGACACAACACAAGCCAGGACATGGCTCTGCTGGGATGAAACAGGCTGAGCTCTGCCCTGCATACGAGCAGGATCGCAGAGTCTCAAACTTCAGGTGGAGCTTCATGCTGGGGTCTCGGCGCTATCAGCAGCGCTCTGGGAACCACCAGGCCTTTTCCGTCTGCCATGCCTAGCCTGAGCCCTCCTTCCCCTTCCCAAAATGGCTTGGCTTTGGTCCGTGCATCCCTTCCCCATGGCACCAAGCACCGGATCCACTGGGAAAAGCCTTTTGTTTCCAATCAGGAACATTGTTTCCTCCTGGAAAGGCACCATCCAGCCTGGAGCGATTTCAGCTGCAGCTGGATGGGGTGGGAGGGGCACCTGGGGAATGGGCCAAGCTGTGGAGATCAGGAGCTGGTGCGGAGGCAGAGCAAGAAGAGCCCTGCCAGTGGCCTGGGGACAGCCACCTATCACCTGGCTGTGGTCAGGGGTGAGGGGGCACCTCTCGGCATCGGCAGCAGCTCATGTTGCAGCCCTGCACCTGTACATCCATGTGTGGGTGGCTCTCCCTCATACTTTCTTTGGTGAACTTGGAGTGGGGCTGTAGCATATGTACCCCCTCCCTCACTGCCTGGCCCTGTGGAGTGACACCCAGGGACTGTCTCATCCCTATGGAGCTCCATCCCCATCACATGTGCCTTGCATGGGGCACCTGCACCAGGAAAAGACCCAGGTTTCTTCCCCCTGGAGAGCCACTCCAGACAAGACAGCAGGATGATGGGCACAGTGCTGCAAGTCTGGCTAGGTGGTGAAGATCACAGTGCCAGAGGGGGACTGGCTGCACCTGGGTCTGTGGGAGGATGTGGGTCAGGCTGGGAAGGGACTGGGAGCAGCAGAGAGTAGAGCTGAGGTCACGCATACCCATCTACCCTTGCAGCTGGGCCTGGGGAACGGATGGGATTGGAGAGGGAACAGGAGTGGGACCTGTGCAGTGGGATGTAGGGCTCTGGGTCTGTTGGGTCATGGGGCTCAAGGTCTCCTCCACAGCTGGAGGACAGCTATTTGCTTGTGGCAGGAAAATCCTGGCCCCCCAAGACCCTTGGGACCATTCCCATCCCCAGGGTGGGCAGTGGCAGGCTTCTCCTGCAGCTGAGTGGGCCTGCCAGGATCTAAACCATCAGGTACCTTTTGCTCTCCAAGTGGGGACATGTGGCACCATGTAGCTGCCACAGCTTCCTTTGCTCACTGGCAGGGTCCACAGCATGGGGACTGGCTCGCAGTGGGGCTCTTCTGCCCTATCTCCCTGCCAGTGCTAGGGGCTGTTCCTGGCTCCCCAGGAAGTGGGAGCAGCCTTGCCCCAGGGGATGGCACGGCTGCATGGAGCAGTATCCCCTGCCTTGGCAGCCAGGTGCCCCCGTCATTGCTCCAGGCTGCAGGAGTGAGACAGGTTGCGCTTGCTCCTACCTGGAGCTTGGGGATACACAGCTCACTGCTGGGCTTCTACCCTCTGGAGGGGGCTACCTGACCTGAATGCCACCTTGCTCGTCACCCATGCTACGGTCAGGTCAGAGCCAGCTCCAGAATCTCTGCAGCCTTGCCAGCAGTGCTGGCAGACACTGTCCTCCGCAGTCCAGGTTAATTGAGCCTCTCCTCCCAGTCTCCATTCCTCCTAGCATCTCCTTCCCATGACCACATCCCTCTGCAGGCACCTTCCCCAGCCAGCCTGGGAGGAGCTCACCCCACACAGCCCCCGGGAGAAACAGTGCCAGCAGAGTGGGGAAACTAAGGCAGACAGGGATCACCTGGCAGAGTACCCCCATGTTCTCCCCATGACCTTCCTCTGCTCTGGAGGACCAGCCAGACAAGGGATGAGCTTCCCCAGGCAGGTGGCTGCCTGCTTTCTCTGGCCCTGCCAAGGGAGCAGTGATTGGCAACATATCTTGCCAGGACCTTGGGTGCTGGTGGCCTGTTGGGGCAGGGTGAGCTGGGGCTGAGCCCAGCTTTGTCAGCACCCTGCAGCCCTCCTGCTTCCTCCTTGGTCCCTCCCATGGGATGGGCTCCCAACGTCCTGCTCCTGCTCAGCCCTGGCTTGCAGCTCACAGGGGTACGGTCCTGTCTCAAAGAAGCTCTGAGGGTGAGCTGCAACCAGGAGGGTCCGTGCACAAGGGTGCCAGAGCTGTGGCAGTGCCCAAGGGTTGCAGAGCTGGTGGGGTGGCACAGGCTGGAGTGGATGACAAGGGATAGAAAGAGTATCTCCTGTGCAAGGGCAGTGGGAATGCTTGGGCATCACGGAGCAGGACCTCAGGGTCCCTGACAGCTGGTGAAGCCATCTCCTCTTGGAGCTGATGGGCTGCAGGTCTCTCCCAGGTGCCCAGGATGCTGGTGCTGTGCCTGCTGTCCCTGGCCTGGCTCAGCGAGGGCTCCCAGCGCAGTGAGCCCATGTTCGCAGCCGTCACTCACCGCCTCCTCCCACCCGACTACGACAGCAACCCCACGCAGCTCAACTACGGTGTGGCCATCACCGACCTGGATGCCGATGGTGACTTTGAGATTGTGGTGGCGGGGTGAGTGGTGCACCCAGTGCCTTGGTGGCAGCAGGACCTGATGGCCCTGCAGGGCCAGGAGCTCCTGGCTCCTCTGTGGGCATGTGGCTGGCTGGGGGTTGTGCACAAGGGTGGTGGGTTGGGGGTCTGCATGTACTCACTCGTGTGTGTGTGCGCAAACATAGGGTGTTGATGCCAGCTGGGCACCTGTGTGGGGCCATGTGGGTGCCCTGTCGTGGCCTCGGGGCCAGGTCTCCTCTCTGCAGGGCAGTGGAAGCTGACCAGTGGCCAGGGTCCACCCTGCAGTGCGGAGCCAATGTGTCCCCAAGCCGGCTCAGCTCCGCTGACAGGACTCAGCGCTCTCTGGAGATTCAGTTAATTGGCTGGAGGTTTTTTTATAGCCCTTTATTGGAATGACGGCTTGGAAGGGCTGGCAGGAGCTGGGGAGGCAGGGAGCCGTGTGCTGCTCTGCCAGTGCCCGAGTGGGGCTGGACATGGAACAGCTGCTGCCAGCGGGTCCGGCCACGGTTGGGGACAGTGGGGACCACAGCACAGGTTCTGTGTGTGTGTGCTGGCATGGCTGTGAGCTGCCAGCACAATGTGTCTGTGCACACATCACCCTTGAGAAAGGCTTGCACATGCAGGTGTGCTCACCTGGAGGGGACCCCTGACCCCCATACAGCCTATCTAGGGGGGCTGCAACAGCCAGGGCACCACGGTGGCAGGCAGAGTCCAGCCCTGCCACCACTCTGAGCAACGCCCTGGGGCAGCAAACCACAGGCAGCACCAGGGACCCCTGGAGGGGCCTGGGCCACCCCTGCCAGCCAGGCTGAGCCAAGCAGCCAGCCAGGGTTTTATAAGTGGCCATCATGCCTGTTGTATAACTTGTTTACTGGTGCCCAGGGCAGGACTGGGCAGGGAGCCTGTGGGGAGCAGAGCTCAGAGAGGATTTGCCTTGCGTGCTGCTTTCCCTGCCCTGGGTAAGGGCTGCAAGCAGGGACCTGTACCCCTTCCTGCCCCACTGGCTGCCCTGGACCCAGCCCCTGCCCTGGCATTGCCCTCGGGTACTCAGGCCAGGTAGACACAGGATGTCCAACACAAGCTGGAACAGGTCCAGGCTGAGCCCTCCCCAGTGGCATCCAGGAGCCAGCACCACATTTGGGTGCTGAGAGCAGCCCAGGGTCTGCATGAACCACACAGGTCTCTGATGTGCCTATCATGGGGAAAACCTGGTGTCATACCTGGTTTCCCCCCAGGGATGGGACGGGGGCTTTCATTGTGTCCCCAAGCCTTGGGGACCTATTGCCTCTGCTCGCACCTGCAGGTACAATGGCCCCAACCTAGTGCTCAAGTATGACAAGGCACAGGGGCGGCTGGTGAACGTGGCGGAGGATGAGCGGGGCTCCCTATACTACGCGCTGCGGGACCGGCAGGGCAATGCCATTGGTGTGACTGCCTGCGACATCGACGGGGACGGCCGCGAGGAGATCTACTTCCTCAACACCAACAATGCCTTCTCTGGTGAGCCCTGCTGGCAGCCGAGCCCCGGGTGCAGGGGGAGCTCCCAGCATGGCTGCCTGCGACCTTCGGCACATGAGGGATGTGTGCGGGCTGGAGTTAATTTCTCAGTTGAGTGGCTCCATTGATTGATGGCAGTGCAGGCGGGATGCTGAGCCCAGCCAGCCGCCGAGTCAGCACTTCCAGCTGCCCACTGCCCTCCCCACGGCACCCCAAGTAGGACGGCAGCTTCCCCAACACCCCCAAGGCTGCCCTGCTACAGGGACCCCGTGCTGCAAATCCCAGCTGTGCCCTGCAGCAGCCATGCCCCTCCAAGCCATGGCTCCTTTGTGCCAAGGACCAAGCCAGAAATAATCCTGTCCAGCTGGTGCTGTCCGAGCTCCTGGGGTGCCTGTCCTTGGGAGGAGACCTGCATGTCCCAGCCCCGCACTGGGCATCCCTGGAGCTCCCTGGGTCGGTGCTCCAGCTCTGCTCTGTGTCCCTGTCCTGTCGCCCTGACCTCCATGCAATGGATCTGTCTTCCTGATGCTCCTAATTACCCATGCTGGCAGTGGCTGCCGGCACACCTGTCCCTAAATCAGGTGCTGCCATTGGTGCTGTCACAGGCAGTGCGGCTCGCTGCCTGTGCCTGGCACCACATTGATTTTTTACCTTCCTGGGGATGATCTACAGGGCTGTTCCCCATTGGGACACATTTTACCTTAATGAGTTGATTCTTCTGTGTGTCTCCTGGTGCCCCTCAAGGGTCACAGGGGCTCTTGCAGCAGCAGCCTGGCCCTGTGACGCTACTAGGGGCTGTGGGGGACAGAGTAGGAGTTTGGGATGCTCTGGGAGAAGAGTACCCTTTCCACAGACTCCCCTTGCTGCAGGGCACCTTCCTTGAGAGGAGGTGGGATGCTGCAGCCCCCTGACTCGTGCCCACCCTCAGGCATAGCCACCTACACAGACAAACTCTTCAAGCTCCGCAATGGGCGCTGGGAGGACCTCCTGAGCGATGAGGTGAACCGGGACGTGGCCAGCCGCTTCGCTGGGCGCTCCGTTGCCTGCGTGGACCGGACGGTGAGCAGGCAGGGCATGGTGGGCAGGGGGTGTCTTCGCTCCCTCCCCGCCTCCCATGCCCCTCCAGCCCTCCCCTGTGAGATCCTGGAGGACCTCTCCCCTTGCCTGAGCACCAGTCCCATCCTACCCCCCCATCAGGGCCAGGGGTGCCCCCCAGCAGCCTGTGGCTGTCAGGGCTGGCACCCCCCAGCCATGGGGACTGCGGGTGCCTGTCCACACGGTTGCTGCCAGCTGATAAACGTGCCTGTCGAGGTGATTTATGTTCCTGTCACCTGCTCTTTCTTCTTCCTCCTCCCCCAGCGGTTTGTTTCCAAACGATTATCACTAAATCAGGGTCCAGCTGCTGCATGGGACAAGGGGGATGGGGGGGGGGGGGGACGGGACATGGCACACTGGGGATGCTGTGGTGGCAGGGTGCCCTGTGCTGGCACCGTGAGCCTGGTGACCACAGAGGTCCTGGAGGCAGTGGGGCACATCCCCGTACCCAGGTTGCTTTTCACCATGGTCTTTGCAGAACTCTTGCTCAGCACATGATATCAGTACCTGGTCCCATGGAGCCATGAGAGCATCCAGCCCCACAGCAGGGATCCTGTGATCCCCACGGAGTTGGGTTGTGGATGGGTGGGTGCTGAGGAGGTGCCACTGGCCGCAGGGCTCTGGCAGGTACTCCATCTACATCGCCAACTACGCCAGCGGCAACGTGGGCCCCCACGCCTTGATTGAGATGGATGTGGCTGCCAGTGACCCTGACCATGGCATCGTGGTGCTGGTGGACGTGGCTGCCCAGGCTGGCGTCAGCAAGTACACAGGTACCTGCCGTGGAGGGGACGGGCCGCTGCCGGGCACGACCAGCGTGGGACCCCGTGGCGGGCAGGGCAGTGCCCGGTGCAGGCAGCAGCCCGTGCCAGGCGTTAGGCTGCCTGACTGCCCCATCTAGTGGCAGCCCCACGACCCGTGGAAGGGACCATGGCCACGGGATGCCCGCCTGGCAGGACCCCCGAGGGCCCACCATTGCCTGGGCTGATCCCTCCGGAGCTGCAGCATGTGCGGGGTGGGCAGCGTCACTGGGGGCGGTGGGCAAAGGAGCAGGGCAGTGGGGACCGTGCCAGCCTGCGCTCCATGCTGCCCCACCACTGCGGGGACCACTGCTGTGCCTCGTCTCCCCAGCAGTAAATTGTCACTAATTAGGAGTGTTGTCACCATGGTGATGGCAGTGATTAGGGCTGGGAGTGACACAAGCGGCTGCTAGGCCCAATTAGCTCCTGATGAGAGGGACTGAAGGTGGGAGGTGGGCAAGGAGAGGACACTGGGGGTCCTGGGAGCACCAGGTGGGCAGCGCCAAGGGGGTATGGGGGGCATGAACTGCCCTGGGGCAGGGTGCCAGCTGTCCCCTCACTTCTGGGCTGCTGTCCCCAGGGGGTCGTGGGGTGGCCGTGGGCCCCATCCTGAGCGACAGCGCCTCCGACATATTCTGTGGTAATGAGAACAGCCCCAATTTCCTCTTCCACAACTTGGGGGACGGAACGTACCGGGACATAGCAGCTGCTGTGGGTAAGTGGAGCTGGGGGGGAGCGTCCAGGTATTGAGGACCTCAGGGCAGGGCTGGCTCTGCCTGCCTGGGCTGGTTGGGTGCAGGGTGGAGGGTCAGCCCTGGGGACCCAGTGCCCCACTGACCACTCAGGGTGGCTGAGGTGCACCAGGGCATCTGTCAGTGCAGGGATGGACCCCTGACCAGGGAGGACCTATCTGGGAACCACGGGACATATCCTGGGAGGCATCCTGGGGAGACAGAGGCAGGGAGGGGGTCTCGTCTCCCCCTGTCCCCTTGCGGCTCCCCAGGGCTGGATGACCCCTACCAGCATGGACGTGGCGTGGCACTGGCTGACTTCAACCGCGACGGCCGGGTGGACATTGTCTACGGCAACTGGAACGGGCCGCACCGCCTCTACCTGCAGAGCGGGGCCCCCGGGCGCATCCGATTCCGGGTGAGGGCTGGGACCCCTGCCAGCTTTGCCGCTGAACCTCCTTGGATGGAGGGGGTCAGCTACACCCTGGTTTGGCTTTGAGCCCCAATTCCCAGCAAGAAGGGAACCTGAAGCACCAAAGGGGGACCCGGTGTCCTACTCCCTGTGCCCATTGTCACCCCATGCCCACCCTTTGCGCAGGACATCGCCACCCCCAAGTTCTCCATGCCGTCACCTGTCCGCACCGTCATTGCAGCAGACTTTGACAATGACCAGGAGCTGGAGGTTTTCTTCAACAACATCGCTTACCGTGGCTCCTCTGCCAACCGCCTCTTCCGGTAGGAGCCCAGTGGATACCAGGGAGCCACCCCAGCCTGCACCCTGCTCTGGGGGGCCAGCAGCCTTCGCAGCACAGCGAGGCTCATGGGGCTCCTCTCCAGCAGTGCCACTGCTCGGGCTCAGCTAATAAAAGGTGCCGTGACTGAGCCCTTCCCAACGTCGTTACCAGTCACTGTGATCGTGCCTGCAGCAGCCCCTGGAGGCCTCAGCACTGCTGATTAGCAGCAACATGGAAGCTTGTTCGTGGCTCCTGTTAACTGTGGGGGTCAATTCCTCTTTACTGATGTGTGGTATCTCCTCACCTGCTGTGTGGGGTGGTGGGAGCTTCTTGTCTACCAGGTGCCAGCATCCGTGGGTGGGTGGAGGGCAGTGGTGTGGCAGGGAGTCCCTAGGATGGGCCTCTGGTCCCAGAGGGATGCAGCAGTGTTTGGAGATGGTGCTGCTGCTCCACAGTTCAGACCCACAAGAGCTGGGCTCTCATCCCGTCCCTGACACCCTGCATGGAGTTGGGACATGAGGTACTAACAGACAGGGGCCAGCCCTGTCCCCCATCCACCCTGCATAGCCACCGGAGCTATCACCTCTCTACCACGCTGCTGTGGGAGCGGGAAGGTGCTGGGGACCACAGGGGCTGACACTAATGCCCTGTCTGTGCTCGGCAGGCTCATCCGCAGGGAGCACGCAGACCCCATCGTAGAAGAGCTGAATCCAGGGGATGCGCTGGAGCCTGAGGGACGGGGCACAGGTGGGTACCCCTTGCCCTGGCAGTAGGGCCACCTGGCACCCTCTACACCTGGGAATGCCGCATGCCTGGCTGAGTCACCTGACAGCTCCCCACCAGCATCCTGGAGCCCCCGTTATCCAGGAGAGGCCCCATGCTTTCTCTCTCCAGCTATACCCAGCTAATGGTGCTGTCTCCAGTTGTTTCCCAGGGCTTCACTCTTGGGGGGCTTCTTCCTGTGTGCCCACTGTTCAAAGCCAGCCTCTGTGTTTGGGAAGGGGCCAGGCAGCCACCTTTGTTCCACAGCCCTCCTAGCCACTGCCTGTTCACTCTACTGCCCAGGGAGCCGACCGACCTGATTGCAGGGTGACACCCATACAGAGAACCTTACTCCTGCACTGGGGTCACTTCATCTTCCCTATTGCCCCTGCATTGCCAGGAGTGCTGCTGCTGCCTGTGAGAGCCCACACTGGCAGGAGGGTGTAGTGCTGGGATACGTGGGGCCAGGCCCCAGGTGTGACATGATCCTGTACTTGCAGGGGGTGCGGTGACAGATTTTGATGGTGATGGAATGCTGGACCTCATCCTGTCCCACGGCGAGTCCATGGCACAGCCGATCTCCATCTTCAAGGGCATTCAGGTGAGTCAAGCAGGAGGTCCTCATGTTGTCCCCATCCCTTCCGCCTCTCCTGGCTCAGTCTCCCTGCTCCCACCTCTCTTGCAGGGCACCAGCAACAACTGGCTGCGCGTCATTCCCCGCACCCGCTTTGGAGCCTTTGCGCGGGGGGCCAAAGTGGTGTTGTTCACACGGCGCAGCGGGGCCCACCTGCGCATCATCGATGGCGGATCGGGGTACCTCTGCGAGATGGAGCCCGTGGCACATTTTGGACTGGGTGAGCCATGGGAGCAAGGGGCTGCCTCCATCGCCAGCCTTCCCCAGCACCACCCTGGGCAGGGACAACTTCCGCTGCCCTGGTGCCCTGCAGCACAGCAGTCATTCCTGCCCATCGCCCTGGGCATAGTGGGCTCCGGGAGAGGCTGTAGGTAGGGTGCCCAGCTACCCTGCTGCAAGGGGCAGCTGCCCCCTTCACCACCCACTGCTTTGCCCAGGCACCAGGGCTTTCCCTGCCCAGTAACCATCCCCTGGCTCAGCATGGTTGGCAGCCAAGCCTGCGGGTGTGTCCCTGCCTGCTGTCAGGGTGTCCCATCGTCCTCATGTGCACGCCTCAGGCTGCATCCCTGTGCGTGGGCTGTTGGCACTGGCACCTGGAGCCTGGGTCAGGGAGCAAGGGGAGGCTTTTCCCCTCCATCCCTACCACCGCCCTGGCCTCCTTTCAGCCCCTGTCTGCCCCGGAGACCCCCCCTCTGATGGGCTGCCTGCCTGCAGGGCACGACGAAGCCAGCAGCCTGGAGGTGACCTGGCCGGATGGCCGTGTTGTGGCACGAGCTGTGGCCAGCAGTGAGACCAACTCTGTCCTGGAGGTCCCCTACCCCCTGGATGCAGAGGACCCACTCATGCCTGCCCCACTGGAGGTGAGAGCCAGGGGTGGGTGCAGGGTGGGAGGCTTTGGGGACAGAAACGAGGGGCTGAGCTCTGCTGGCTCGGTGGCTGCCCAGGGCTGATTCCTCCCCATCCCAGCGGTCTCCGCTTCTCCCCAAATGCAGTGCGGGCAGGGATTCTCCCAGCACGAGAATGGACGCTGTGTAGGTGAGTGGCTGCTGGGGGCGCCGATGTGCCTGCCCCTGGGATGCTGCAGCATGGGCCCGGGCACAGCGGGGGGCACGAGGGCAGCACCCCACTACAGGCAGGCAGCTGGGCATGCAGGCAGGGCTGATATGTAGCTCAATGCAGGGTACAGCTGCCACCTAGCACGGGTGTGGGAATGGGGACAGAAGCATGGCTGTGGAGGGGACCTGTGGTGTCACAGGGAGGGGACAGAGTGCCACGCTGGAGGTGGGAGGCATGGCTGGCATGCAGCAGGCATTGCGCTAGAGCCACAAATGATGGAGGGGCAGCGGGAATGTGACAGGGTGACCGCGGCGGTGCCATGAGCCTCCCGGGTAGAGGCATGGCTTGTGCATGGCTGCCCCTGAGGGGGCCATCCAGCATGTGCAGGGCAGCCCCAAGCTCCCAGCCATCACAGCGAGGCCTCTCTGCTTGCAGACACGGACGAGTGCACTGAGTTCCCCTTCGTCTGCCCCCGGGACAAGCCTGTCTGCATCAACACCTATGGCGGGTACCGCTGCCGCAGCAACAAGCGCTGCAGCCGGGGCTTTGAGCCCAACGAGGATGGCACGGCTTGCGTGGGTGAGTGACGGTGGGGACCCCCTGACCCTGTGTCACCACAGCCTGGCCAAGCCAGTGGGCAGCAGCCTCAAAGCACTGCCCTGGGATGCTGTTGCGTTCCTGCCAAAGGCCTGGCCGCATCCTGCAAGCTGCCACGCAGCTGCCCAGCCCCTTGCACCCGGGCTCTGTGTCTGTTCATCTTGTGCCTCCCGCTGAGTCACCACTGACTCCCCTTCTCTCTCTTTTGCTCCTTCTCTGTGCAGCTCAAGTGGCCTTTTTTGGGGGATACCCCTCCACCGGGATCTGGCCTGAGCCCCTCCACAGTGCCCTCCTCCCTCTAGTCCTCGGACTCTGCCTTTGCCTCTATGCACTTTAACCCCTGCCCGTAACACGCCACAACAGCCTTGGCGGAAGGACCAGCCAGCCTCTGCCCGTCTCTTCTTCTATCTTTCTCTCTCTCTCTTTCTCTCCATGTCGAACCGCTCTGGAAGTGCCGCCTGTGCCCTACTGGGGCAGTCTGTGGTGGGACGGGCATGGAGCCCGGGTGCCCCTTGCACTGTGTCTGGGAAAGCAGCCCCGGGGCAGCACCCCTTCACTGGCACCTGCCCACCCCAATGCTGCTCCTGCCGGTCGCTTGCTCCGTCGCCTCAATACCGTACCATGTGCCTGCTGGTTTGGCCTGCGACGTGTGTGCTTCGCCTGCCCCCTCCTCGGTGACGGGGACCCCCCTCCCCAGACCTGGCAGAGGAGGATCCCCCCAGCCCTGCAGGGAAGGACCCTCCTGGTCTGTTTTTTAACATATCGACCCTGCTCAGTCTTCCAGCCCCTCTCCTAGAGAACCCCCCCAATAAACTATATCCCGTCTATTAGCCCAGCCTGCTGCGCTGTGCGGGGCAGGGCTATGCCCATGCTTCTGCCCACCCTGCCCTGGGGCTGCACAGGGAGGGGGCTCAGGGGTGGGGAGCACCCCAACATCCCCAAGCTCTCCCTCCCTGGGGCCAGGAGCTAACTGGAGGGTGCATGGTGGACCTGGGCAGCTCTGCCCCTGTCCATCCCTGTTCCCAGCCCTGGGAGCACGGCCAGATGTGCAGCACTGGCGGAACTGGGGTGCAGCAGGCACTGCACCTCCCGTGTGCTGTAACCCCGTGCTGCTCTTTCCCCCACCACCAGACATCGACGAGTGTGCCCAGAGCTTGCACAACTGCAGCCAGCTCTGCACCAACACCCCTGGGGCACACGCCTGCCACTGCCGCCCAGGCTTCCGCCCCCTTGATCCCGCTGCCAGCCAGTGCCTGGGTGAGTACCTGCGGGCAGCAGGGCTGGCAGCCCACGGTGCCCATCCACCTGCCACTGCCAGGTGCAGCCGTGCTTCCCTGGGAGCAGGGATGTTGTTTCCTGGGGTGCCCTTTTGTGCTCACAGCCCTGGTCTCAGCTAACCCAAAACACGACGGGCAGGAGGGACAGACTGTGACTGTGCAGGGGTTGATTGAGTGAGGAGGCATCTTCCACCCAGCAGCCTTGGAGACAAGTGGTGGCAGGACCACAGCTGCTTGGCTGCAGGCACTGGAGATGCCTTTGTGTCCCAGCTTCACCCAGCCTCAGAGCTGCCCCCTCCATCCTCTGCTCTGCCTGTGCCAGACGAGCCCCATACCCTTGGTGCAGCTCTGACCCTCTCCCCTTCTTTTCCAGACATAGATGAGTGCCAGACACAGCCTGGCCCCTGTGACCATATCTGCCACAACACCCATGGCTCCTTCCTCCATTCCACCACCCATTGCCGCCACAGCTTCTCCCTGGTTGCGGGTGGGCGCTGCCAGCACAACTAGCCTGCCCCAGCAGAGCTGGGTGCCCCCTGCTTGCCCCCAGCCCTGTGCTGGTTGTGCCCAGTGCCAAATGAATAAACCCTTTCCTGCACGGTTTTCCCTGTGGCTCCCTGTCATCGGGCCCACATGGCTGCTATATGGGTCCGAACCCCATCCCTCCTCCTTATTTCCCCCGCGCTCACCTGCCTTGTGGGGTTCCATGCACCTCAATGTGCTGGGGGATGCCCAGCCCCAGCCTGGCTCTGTGCCCCCCAGCATCATCCCACTCCCCCCTCCAACACAGGAGGACACAGGGCAGGCAGCAGGGGACAAAGCACGGGGTTTATTGAGAAAGATCTCCATGCAGGGGGGCCCCAGCATGAATGATGAGGCCAGGACCACCGCTCACACATGCCATGGTGGGAGTCAAAGGGAGTCCTACAGGGCAGGGTCCTCCCTCCAGGACCCCAGGAGAGCAATGATAGCTTGATTCAGCCTTGCACCCAACAGGGGCTCTTCTCCTTGGGGTGCTGGATGTCACAGGGCCCCTCCTATTCCCCCCCATCTGACCCTGGCCCATGAACCCTATACCTTGCAGCTGGGCCTAGGTGCCCCTCGGGGTCTCCACCACAGGCCAGGCTGAGAATCAGGGTGCTGGTGGCAGACGCATGCAGGACATGTGGGCAGGGAAGGGCTCAGCAGCAGGAGAGGAAGGGTCCTGGTGGAGCTGCCCCAGCAAGCACCCTCCCTGCATTGCAGCAGGGCAGGCAGGGGGCTGCTGGCAGCCAGGTGTGGGCAGGGAGCCTGCCTCACCCATGCCAGAGCTCATCCTCCACGATGCTGGGCCATGCATGAGCCCAGGGCATGTGGCACAAGGGCAGGAGCCTGCCCAGCACTGTAACCCCTGCCCTGGGCTTTTTGGGTCTAGCTAGGGATGGCACCAGATCAGCCAGGGAGCAGAGGCAAGTGCCCAGTGTTGTGGGCAGTGCTGAAGGATGCTGCTGGCAAGGACGCTGCTGCTAGGTCTAGGGAGCAGCAACTGGCAGTGCGTGGGGCAAGGCTGGGACAAATGCATGGCACTATCATGCAGATGAAGCAGTACCAGGGCTCTGCCAGGCACCCTGGGAAGCACCAAGAGTGAGATGCCCCAGGGAGGGTGTGCAGCAAGGGCTGGCAGTGCCCATGGGCATGGGGATAATTGTGTCCCCCTCCTGAGCTCTAGCTGGGGCTTTGCTGGTCCTGCTGCTCCCCGATGCACGGCAGGCAGGGCACTGCCAGCTGGGGCTGCCCATGGCAGGGCAAGCTCCTTTGCTTGAGGCAGGGGCAGCAGCACCAAGCACCCAGAGGGCTGTGGGGAGCCCTGTGGCACCAGTTTGGCTCAGTGGGAAGCACCTGGGATGCCCCAGCACCAGCCCCTGCCTGCAGTGGGGGTCTGAGCAGGGGCAGAGCCACTGCGGGGGGCACAGAGCAGAGGGGGGTGGGCAGCCCCACTGGGCAGCCCCCAGCCTCCCCCTCTCTCCCACCCTGGGCTCAGAAGCGGGTGCTCTGGTAGTGCAGCCTGCGGAGCTCGGAAAGGCCACTGTCCCGGCAGTATGAGTCCCTGCAGGGACTCTCTGCCAGTCACCGGCCCCCTGCCCCACCGCCTCCGCTGCTGCTGCTGGAGCTGCCGCTGCTGGAGCTGCCGCTGCTGCACCGGTCCTCGTAGATGGAGATCTCGATCTGAGCCCTGCTAAGGATCACTGGGGAGATGGTCTAGTCCAATTGCCCAGCACCCACTCCCAGTCTCCCTCCACCCCTCGCCCTTATCATCTCCCCAGCACCCTACTGCCCAGAGGATACGACCCTCATGCCACGTTCCAGGGGATCAGTGAGCAGCAACCCCCGTGGTGCATAGATCTTCTCGTTCTGCTCCTGGATGTACTTGGAGATCTTCTTCAGGACCTGCTGGCACATGGAGGGACACTCAGGGGCCTGCCAGCACTGCTGCCTGCTCTGGCCTCCAGCCCCCCTGCTCGCTGTGCCACCCCTGTGCCCGCCACCAGGCCTGCAGCCATGCCTGTCCCAAGCCCTTCCCTGGACCTCAGCACCTTCTCGTAGTGTGTCTCCATGCAGAGAAAGATGAAATAGGCGGTGGCGCAGGCAAGGCACCCCTCCAGATACGAGCTGCCCCCAATCTTCTCCGCCTCAGCGTAGAAGCCGTTAAGGGTTTTCACGGTTTCCTCGAAGAGCTGCCTCTCGATCTAGAGCAGAAGCCAGGATGAAGAGCAATTTGGTCAGAGGCTGACCCCCTGCACTGCCCTGTCTCCATCCCTGGGGAGAATTAGGGAGTGATTAAGCCTCTCCTTCCTGCTCAGCTGGTGCCTCAGCTCCCTGGCCCCTGCCCACCTCCCACCCATGCCAAGACCTGCTGAGCCTGCAGCCCTTCACCAGATCCTCCTGGTCTCCAGGAGCACCCAAGTCTTTGCAAACCAGACAAGGCAGATGTGATTGCATCCACCCAGCAGCATCAGCTGGCCCAGGGCCACACAAGACCCCATGGGGACCCCATGCCTTCAAACTCCTCTCCCCTCTAAGCCCCCATTGGGCACTGACATGGGGCACCCCCCACCCCGTTGGCCTGCCGGGCTCCCTACCCTGCTCTCCAGCTCAGGGGGGAACTTTGTCTGGAACTGGCACGTGGTCCCGTCGCTGTAATCCCGCTGCACGAAGACCTTGGTGGCCAGGGACGCGCTGCGCCGCAGCTCCTGCAGGCTGTGCACCTGGGGGGCAGTGGGATGAGCTGGGGGGTCACAGCCAGGGGGGCTGGGGTCCCGGGGAGCAGTGCCATTCCCCCAGCATCAGGGGCTGCAGGGGAGGATGGTGGCAAGGGGAGGATGCTGTGGCAGCCCCTTGGCTGCTGCACACGTGGATGCGTGTCCCCTGGTGGGCCACGGCCCGGGAAGTGGACAGCCCCCTGTCCCCAGCAGCACCCCAGCACACAGCCACCCTGGTGGCTCCCAGGCAGCAGGAGGGAAGGGAGCCGAGCAGGAGCCAGGGCCAGGCAGAGGGTCCGCAGCGGCGGCGCAGCGGGTGGGCAGGCTGCAGCGGGGCGGCTGCACAAAAGGGGTCGGCAGCCCTGGTGGCAGGCGCCCAGCCCAGCCCCGCCAGCCCCGACACCCCACAGGGTGTGAGAGCCCATGCCAGCCCTGCGGGATCTGGGCCGCGGGGCAGCTTTGGGGTGCTGGGGAGGAGGATGGAGGGGTCAAGTTGTGCCAAGGGCAGGTGTCAGACCCCTCCCTGCGCTTCCCCTTGGGTGACACGGGGCCACCGCCTGCTGTGTGCCCCAAAGACCCTCTGCCCCGCTCCCAGGTCCCACCCACGGCACCCGAGAGACGGACCCCCAGCCCCACAGCCACCCCCTTTCCCGGAGCACCCCACCTCAGACCCACGCTGCTCCCTCCGACAAGGGCACCCGCACCCCCACCCCCGCCCGCAGCCCCCCGCCCCCCCTAGGCACCCCACTCTGGCCTTTCTGTGCACGCAGACCGCGCCCTACTCCCAGCCCGCAGCCCCACATTACCCCCCCCCAGTGCACCCACCGCAGACCCCAGCCCCACGCTGCCCTCCCACACCAGCGCACCCCCCGCGGACCCCATTCCCCCGCGCCCAGCCAGCCGACGGCGGCGAGAGGGGAGGGCAGAGCGGGGGGGCTCCGCCGCAGCCCGGCGCCAGGAGGTGTCCGCCGCCGGGGTGTCCGCCGCCGCGCCGCCACGCACCCACCTCCGTGGCCATGGTGCGGCGTGCGCCCGGGCCGGGCGGGGCTGGGCTGTGCCGGGCGGGGGGCACCGGCGCTGTCACCGGGGCCGTGCCGAGCCGCGCGGGGGGACCGGCGCTGTCCGCGGTGCTGCTGTGCCGAGCGGCGGAGGCGGGCCCGGCCGCCCCGTGTGCGCAGCCGCCCGGCCCGCCACGGCCCGCCCCGAGGCGGCGGGGATGGGCGCCCGCCGCTAACGCCGCGGAGCCTCTGGAGGACGCAGCCTCGTTCTTGGGATCGGCGGTACCGGGGTGCGGCTGTCCCGGTGCTGGCCCCAGCGTCGGGCTGCGAGGGTGGGCTGCTGCTGTAGGTCCCGGCGTTCCGGCCGGCACTGCGGATACCAGGGCCCGGCTGCCGAGGGGATGCGGCTGTAGATCCCTGGGGGGAACTGGCTGCCGAAGGGGTGCTGCTGGAGGTAACCGAGGGCCTGGGCGGCCGTGAGGCTGGCCCGGTGGGGATTTGGGGGGCCGACCGTGGGGCTGACAGCCTGCCGTGCCAAGGGACCTCGACTGCAGCTGTTTGTTTGCAAAGGGTTTGCAGCTGGCACGGCACTCCGGAGCGAGAGCTACGACTGCAGCGCGGGCAGACATCAAAGAGGAGAGCTGACGAGGTCCCCGTTATCTCTGCCCGTTGACAGCTCAAGCAGAGCCGGAGAAATACCAAACGGGGGGAACAGAGGCTCTCCCGGGAGGCGAAGGAGGGGGTGCTCACAGCTGGGGCCGGGGCGAGGCGGAAGGGATGCAGTGGCTGGGCACAGGGCCCTCGGCAGGCAGGAGAGCAGCCAGCCCTTCCCTCCGCACCTGGGCCATGCCGAAGGCAGCGCGGGGCCCTGCCAGCCCCTCTGCTCAGGCTGCCAACATGGCACGGCCGGCTTCCTGCGGCACGGGGGCCCTGAGGAAACAAGGGCAGCTTCGTCTGGCTCCCGCTCCCCGCCCTGAGCACCAGCCCAGGCTCCGGGTGTCCCGGCAGAGCCCTGGGGTGGCTGGTGGGCAGCCTCTGTGCTCTGAAGTATGGCAGGGATTGTGACCAAGGCACCATGTGCAGGCAGGGACATGAGCTGGAGGGCTCATCTCCCCCACAAACACAAAGTTACAGATCCCATAGCTTTTGAGGGGAACCTGCGGCTCCCCCGTGGGTCAGAGCAGCCCTGCCAGTCTGCACTCCAGAGCAGTGTGGGGCTGCCCAGGTGGTGCCACAGGGCCGAAGGACTCCCTTTGGGGGCAGAGGGTGAACTCTCCCCTGTACACACACCCGTGCATGCACACTGACGCGGGCATTCGTGCAGGTACTCAGATACCCACATCTGCCTGCACTCCCCTGTGCACCCCCAGGTACGCACCCAGGCACACGTGCATGCACTCACACCCCCAAGTGTGTCCCTGGATGCCCCCAAACCCAGGCCCTTCTTTCCGGCTCTCTCCCATGCTGCGTGTCACTGCCACGTCAGGGCTCGACTGCCCTCCTGGCAGCGCCCTGCCAGTTGCCATGGCAATGCTGCGCTTGCCAGGAGATGAAGTTTGCTTTCCCACACCGCGGCAAGGGGCCAAGAGCGGCTTGGGGGGGCCTCACTGTCCCTGCCACCCCAGCCTCTGCCCATCTACCTGCACCCTGCAGTGCTGCCCCAGGGATGTCTCTTCTCTGCTTGCATCTACTCAGCCCAGGCACTGGACCCTCGGCTCTGGGCTCCAGCTGCCTCAGAAGCCACAGATCTGCTGTCTGCAGGACCAGGGCATGTGTCAAGCGGTGTCCTTTCGTGGGATATCTTCACCCCATCACGGGGGAACCACCTTCTGCCAACCATGCTACCCAGGAGCAAGCCAGTGGCAGGAGGACACCGACAGCCTGGACTGACCCCACAGTGCTCCCCGTCCCCACACAGCTCCTGGCCCTGCCTGTGGTGCCCACAGTCCCCAGCACCTTCAGAGCCCATCAGGTCCTGCCAGCCTGCCATGCATGATGCACCATCATGGGCTTTCCGGGGTGGACTCTGCTGGTTTCCACGCAGAGGAGACAGGCCGATGCCATGCCATGCCATGCCATGGCTCCCAGCAGGGCAGGGCGTAGGTGGAGGGCGGGGGCTGGCATAGCTGATGTGGTCCCACACAGTAGGAGCAGGGTCATCAGGAGCTCGGGACAGCCTCAAAGTGCTGTGTGGCCCTGCTGCCCCCCCAGCACTGTGCAGGGGGCTGGCAGGGTGCCTGCAGCAACAGGGCTCTGGCCCTTCTGCTTCGTCTGCTGAGTCCTGCGGGGCTATTTTTAGGCTGCCTGGCAGTGGGGGTGAGCACTACACACACGGCTGCTGCCAGAGCTGCCTTTACCCCCCAGCCTGGGTCCTCTCTTGTGCGAGGAGTCTCTGACCTGTCCCACAAACAGACCCCAAAGACCCGCTCCCTTGCCCCTGGCTCTGGCTGACCGCCCAGAGTCCCTGCCCCTGGCTCCAAGGGCTAGGCATGGCGCACGCTTAGGGCCACTACAGCCAGTCCTGCACAGCCAGTGTGTCTGTGCCCATCACACTGCAGCAGCCATGCCTCATCAGTGCCCCTGGTCCAGCCTCTGTGCTTGGTTCCCAGGACAGGACTGGGAGTCTGGCCCCAGCATGTCCCCGGGTGCATGGCACTGCACCCCATCTCAGCACTCCAACCCTCCCTGCAGTCCCAGCATGGTGACCGGGGGCTGTGGAGGACAACTGGAGCCCTGTGACCAGCCTGAGACCAACCTCTGGGGTCCCATTCTGTACCCACTGTGTGCTGAGCCCGGTCCCCAGCCCGTCAGATCTATCAGCAGCTCCTGCTCCACTTCAAAGGCGCCATGGCAGGGCCAGGCCTTGGCAGCTGTTTCACATGGTGCTGGGGGAGAAGGGGCTTTAATTAATAGGATGAGAGGGAGCATGAGCTCACCACCCCAGCAAGGACAACGGTGACATTTGGGAGGTGCGCAGAGACAGTGGGGCAGGGTGATTAGCTGATAACCTTTCTCGAGAGAAGCCAGGTGTACACCAGTATGGGGGGGGACATGTCCCCTACACAGGGAGCTGCTGGAAAACAGCTCCAAGTGCCCCAGCCAGCACCTTCGCACAGGATGAGGAGACTGTCCCAAACTGGGGCCAACCAGCCCTGCAGCCTGGCCACCCTGAGGATGGGCACCCTGAGAATGAACACCCCTCTGTGGCACCCACGGAATCGCCACATCTGGCTGTGTCCATCCCAACAGGCAGTGCCAGGACCCTGTTGCACTGGAAGCCTCCACAGAGGGTGGGAGCAGCCCCCCCCAGTACACCCCACTGGACTGCATGGGCAGGGGGACACAGCACCTTCCTGCAAAAAGTCGAATAGCGGGGTATGTGGTTTCGGAGGAAGACACAGAGGTCCAGCTTTGGCAAAGGTGTTGGCTGGGAGGCAGGGCTGTGGTGGGAGCAGATGTGGGTGGCTTTTTCCACCTCCTCGGCAGGGCAAGGGGCAAGCGGCACCACAGAGAGGGTCCCCATGTCCCCGTGTCCCCATGCACAGTGCCATGCTGCAAGGCAAAGTGGCTCTTCCCCAGCAGTGTCCCCACACAGGATGTGCCCCCTCCCTGCCCCACAGAGGGGGGCCAGGGCCAGGGGTCTGGCAGCGAACAGGGTGTCTGTGTGCAGGCTGGCGGGAGCCGGGCAGGGCCCAGAGCTGCTGAGAGGCTGGGAGGGTGCCAGGGCAGCCTCAGCCCCGCAGCTGGGCCGGGAGCGCTGCCAGCGCATTCCTGGGGCTGCCGGGTGAGCGGGCATGTGTGTGGGTGCGGGGCAAGTGCACAGCCACCACTGACCCTGCCTGCTGCCCACTCCGCTAGACCTACGCCCCTGGGCCAGCTTGGCCCCTGGGTGCTCCAAGCCGTGCCTCAACCTCCCTCAGCCACCCCCAGGCAGGGTCACCCCCGTGGAGCCATGCTGCCAGCCCTGCATTGCCCCTTGTGCCGCGGTGCTCTCTCCTGGGAGCTGTCAGACATCCCGGGATGCCTGTTCCCGCACGGTCAGCCCCGGTGTGTTATCCCCTCCCCAGGGTCGCCGCTCCCTGGTGGATGCAGCCCATACTCAGTGCTGATGCAGCCCGGGAGCCTGGAGTCCCAGGAGCGTGGGACGGGGCTGGGACAGGACAAACAGCTGGGGAGGACAGGAGATTGGGAGGGAGCCCACCCGGGCCTGGGGGATGTGCCTCTGCCCACTGCAGCACCCAAAGCTGCGGCGGGAGAAGGACCAGGGACACTACAAGGGAAGACAGGAAGAGATGTCCTCTTACCATGCTGCCCTGGCTGGCCGTCCCCGAGGTCCCCACCGTGGAGTGGGAAGCCCCCATAGCGCCACTTCCAGTCTTGCTGCCGTGAAAGGTGACGCAGGCGGTGGCACGGCGGCTGCTCAGAGTGACAGGCGCAAGTGTCAGTCCCCCAGCTGGCTGCACGGGCGCAGGTCAGGGATGCAGACACTGAAGCAGCCTGCGCAGACAGGACACAGGGAGGGGTGCCAGCTCCAGCTGCCCTGGGAGCATCCCCTTCCTCGGGGATGGCCCAGATCTGCCTCCCCTGGTTGTGCCTCCCCCCAGCCCTGCAACAGCCCAGCTGGAGAAGGGTTAAGGAAGCAGTGAGGGTGCAGCAAAGATCCTCGCAGAGTGGGGACAAGGCTGCCAGGACACCTGGCAGGGTGGGATGCTTCTCTCCTGGGGCCAGCCCTGCTCCCTCCAGCGTGGCCATGTTGCCAGGAGGTGATTCAGTGGCTCTAATGAAGGCATCATGACAGACGAGGGACCAGGCCAGCTGGCAGGGAGGCCCTCGCTCCCCCTCTAGCCTCACCAGTTCCCTCACCTCTGTCTGGTGGGGTGCCAGCTGTCACAGGGTGCTCAGCACCCCAGCACCTTCCTGGGAGGGACTGTGGGTGCTGGGGGATTGCACCAGGCTGGGGGACAGGGTGGGCAGAAGGCCAGGAACCAGTCTGTGCCCAAGAGCAGGACAGTACCAGTGCTGGCGGTGCCATGGGGACAGGCTGGGGACACTGCACACCCATGGGGCAAGGTGTGCTCGGCACACTGCACACTGACAGCTCCATCCCACACACACAGGTTCCCTCTGCCTCCACCTCCTGCTCCTGCTCCTACTCCCAGGCCTCATCAGCTTCTTCCCAGCCCAGCTCCCATGGCAATTAGCTGGACTGCCCTGCCCTGGCCCATCCATCATGGATTAGCTATTTTCTATCAGCATTTATCTCCAGGCAATCTCACTCTTACTGTGACAGCCCAATGCTTCCAGCACCCTCCCTCCTGCTACTGGGCAGCCCTGATAAAGGGCTGCTCTATCTTATCATGCTCCCCAGCAGTTACACATTAATGGTGCCATCTCTGGGGCTCGGCCAGGGTGGGATGAGCTGAGACCACCCTTGGTCCGGCAGCGAGCAGCCCTGGGCTATGTCATGACAGGCACTGTGCCCGGCGCAGAGGGCACAGGGAGGGCAGACAGGCTGCAGGCAGGTGCAGGGCATGCAGGTGAGATTTCCAGCATGGCCCGAAAGCAGATGAATCCCACTGGGGCTGGGGGGATGGTCCGTGCCCCTGGCCTGGGGCAAAGGGCAGCTGCTATCGCCTTCCTGCACCGGGCTGTTTGCTCTGTCGCCCATTAACAGAGCTGCCTTATCCATCGGGCAGGGGCCAGAGGTGGCCAGAGCCCGTTGGCCAGGCAGGGGCATCGATTGTGGGAAGGGGAGAGGGTGCCCCAGATAACCCCTGCAGACAAATGGGTTTCTAATGGGGTCTTGAGCCTTGCACCCCCTGGTCCAGCCCATCTCCAAGGCGATGGGGGAATGTGGCCTCGGCAGGACCTGCAGTGCTGCCCTCCCTCGCCCTGCTTGGGCTCCGGCTCTGCCCATGCCCCAGGCACCAGCAGTGTCCAGGTGCAAGCCCTTTGCTGAGAGGTGTAACACCAGCTGCACCTGTGCCCTGCACACCATGGGCTTCCCGGGGTGCATGCTGGCAGGGCCATCACAAGAAATAAGGACCCCATGACATCGGCTTCACATCGATGTCACACATGGCACCTTGCACGTGGGTGCCTCAGCTACCCCCCAGTGTTGCAGCATGAAGTCTCTGGGGTGTCCCGCTCCTCCATCCCCTTCACCCCCAGCGCCCCCAAACCCATATCCCACGGGGCACAGGAGCCTCTGGGGGGCACAGGTAGGAACCAGGGTCCCCTGCACCGTGCCAAGATGTGCCTGTGGGGTGCCAGTGGGATGGAAGCAGAGGGGCTGGTGGATAACGGAGGTCCCTTGCACCCACAACATCCCCACAAGGGGCAGGCAAGCCAGCGCTTCCAGATGGCATCACGCCAGGGGCACATGGAGCCGAGGTGGGCTGGGGCTGCGTGCGGGGGGCTCCTTGTGAGGGCGAGGGGTGTGCAGCGCCATGCACCCACCTGCCTGCCCGAGGAGGGAGGGCTGGGGCAGCTGGGCGGGAGGGCGAGCGGCAGCGGGGTGGCCGGGGGGGCAGGCTGGCGTGGGGCCGGGGGACCAGCCCCGGAGGGGGGGCAGCAGCCGGAGCAGATTGGCTGCCGGCGAGGCCTCCCCGGGCTCCTTAGAAAGGGCGGCGAGCGGGGGAGGCGCCAAGGGAGCGGGCAGCGCGCCGAGCCGCGCTCCCGTCCCGCTCGGCGAGCACAGCCGGCGGCGGCGGCGGGCGGGCGGCGGTGATGCCGCGGGCGGGCGGCCCCCCGGGGGGCCGGGGCATGGCGCTGGTGGCCCTGGCACTGGCGCTGGCGGGGTCCCTGGGCGGCGGGCAGCACTACGACTACTACGGCTGGCAGCCCGAGAGCCTGCCCCACGGGCGCTTCTACGGGCGGGAGCCGCAGTGCCTCGACATCCCGCCCGACATGCAGCTTTGCCGCGACGTGGGCTACAAGCGCATGCGGCTGCCCAACCTGCTGGAGCACGAAACCATGGCCGAGGCCAAGCAGCAGGCCAGCAGCTGGGTGCCCCTGCTCGCCAAGCAGTGCCACACCGACACCCAGCTCTTCCTCTGCTCCCTCTTCGCCCCCGTCTGCCTCGACCGGCCCGTCTACCCCTGCCGCTCCCTCTGCGAGGTGGTGCGCGACTCCTGCGCCCCCGTCATGGAGTCCTACGGCTTCCCCTGGCCAGAGATGCTGCACTGTGGCAAGTTCCCCTCCGACCACGAGCTCTGCATTGCCGTCCAGTTTGGGAACAGCAAGGCCACCCCGCCGCCAGGTAAGCAGGAAGGGCGATGGGATGGGGACGCACGCAGGGCACCTGCTAGCAGCGGATCTCCATGCAGCTGGGGACCCGCATGCAGGGTGCCCCTGCGGAGCCCCCACACCCCTCAAAGCAGGGCCCAGGGCACTGGCGCTGGCCAAGGGCCCTCTGTCTGCAGCTGGGCACGAGTGGGTGCAGCACCATCAGCATCAGGTGCTTTGGCTGGGCACCCCTCACTGCCCAGGGGAACCAGACACCCAGCTTCCTGCACAGGGCTGCCCCAGGGCAGGGGAGAGCGGAGCAGCTGCGGGGCCAGTGGCTGGGAGTGAACATGAGACGAGGTGGGAGCTGCTGGGGAAACTGTGGGAGAGCTGTGTCCTTCTCCCACTGGGTCCCATCCCAGCAGCAAAGAGCATCCAGCACCCTGCACCTGTGGTATTAGCCCCATGCTGCTGCCATGGGGTGGCTGACCCCTTGGGCAAGAGAGGGGACATCACTCAAAGGCAGCCCAGGGTCAGGATCAGGGCTGTGACACTCTTCGGGCTGGGGCCACCCTTGCTGCTGTGCCCTAAAGTGTCAGCAGCTGGACAGGGGATGTCCCCATATTCCATCCATCCTGGAAGGGTGCTGGGACACAAGCCAGTGAGGTGCTCTGTGCCCCCAATGTCACCCTGGCAAAGCTACCCAGGGAGCAGAGAAGCTGATGGGGCTTTCCCAGCGTGTCCCCATGGAGCTGGCCCAGGTGGCAGGCGTCAGCAGCAGGGAGCGGTGACAGTGGCTGGTCTCTCACCGCAGTGTCCAAGATCTGCACCCAGTGCGAGATGGAGCACAAGGCGGACGGCATGATGGAGCAGATGTGCTCCAGTGACTTTGGTGAGTGCTGGGGTCCCCTTTCCAGACCCCCATGCACAAGGGGCTGCTCTCCCCCGGCTATTCCCTTGGACTCTATGTGCATGGGGTGGATGCACCACAGAAGATATTGGTGGGGGTCAGGCAGAATGGGACATTTAGGAGGGTCACTGGGGGCCTCTGCTGAATCCCCCCAACAGCTCTTTCCCCTCCCCACACAGTAACTTCCCCAGAGACCCTTCTTCTGGGTCCCAGCCCCAGGACAGGCTGCACCCTGTTCTGCACAGGTGCCTAGCCCAGACCCCCACCAGCAGCTCTCCAGCAGTGCCCCATAGCAGTCCCCCCCACCCCAACCATGCCCCACGGCTGCCCCACACAGTGGTGAAGATGCGCATCAAAGAGATGACGGAGGAGAACGGGGAGCGACGGCTGGTGGCCGCCCAGAAGAAGAAGGTGCTGAAGCTGGGCCCGCTCAAGCGCAAGGACACCAAGAAGATGGTGCTGCACATGAGGAACGCAGGTGCCTGCCCCTGCCCCCAGCTTGACAGCCTCAGCGGCAGCTTCCTAGTGATGGGCCGTAAGGTGGGCAGCCGCCTGCTCCTCCTTGCTGTCTACCCCTGGCAGAAGCACAACAAGGAGATGAAGTTTGCCGTCAAGTTCATGTTCTCCTACCCCTGCCCCCTCTACCACCCCCTGCTCTATGGGGCCAGGCAGCACTAGGCCTCTGCCCACCCTGCCCTGGGACTCTTGCACTGGCCCAATGCTGCACCTCTGGCACCCTGGCTGCGCCCCAGGACCTCATCTCTGCTCCCCTCAGCCCCTTAGCCATACCCCAGGACCCTGCTCTGCACCCCCCCGGGATTCCCAGCTGCCTTCATGGGAGCTTTGATCCTCATCGAGGACCCTGACGCCCTCCTGAGAGCCCTGCTCTGCACCCCCGGGACCCCCAGCTGCCTTCATGGGAGCTTTGATCCTCATCGAGGACCCTGACGCCCTCCTGAGAGCCCTGCTCTGCACCCCCGGGACCCCCAGCTGCCTTCATGGGAGCTTTGATCCTCATCGAGGACCCTGACGCCCTCCTGAGAGCCCTGCTCTGCACCCCCGGGACCCCTGTTCTGCTCCCAGAACCCTTGCTTTGCATGCTGGTGAGCCCTGCTTCACACTAGAGACCCTTGACTGCCCCCAAGCCCCCTGCCCGGCACCCTAGGGACCCTTGCCTGCACTTAGGATTCCTGCTTGGCCCTCTTGGGATCCTTTGGCTGCACCCAAGACCCCTGCCCTGCACCCCTGTGTCCCCTGCCCAGATCCCTGGTAACATGCTCCAGACCCTCAGCACCCCCACCCAAGCTTCCCATGCCACCCCCCTGAGCTCATGTCCCAGCCGTGGATCATCCCACCTTCACAGAGACACCCAGACAAGGCAGGTCCCTCCTGCCCCACTGTCCCTGCAGACTGGCCAAGACCAAACACCCAGAGCAGCATGGCCCTTGCCTGGGCTCCCTGACCCTTCTCATCCCACATAGCTCAACGGGGTGGTCCACCTCCAAGACCCCCAGACCAGCCCTGCTGCATACCCTGCCACACACACCCTGCCATGCCCCAGCCCAGGCACCCATTATCTGACCACACCGCAGTAAATTATTCCGCCTTGGAGAATCCTGTGTCCAGTTCCCTATGGTTCATGGGCAACTTCCCCTTGGGGCTCCCTCAGGGACCCCGGGAAGGATAGGAGGGGGCTCCCAGTTCTGCCTACCGAGTGGGGCAGTCCGAGGGAGCAGGGTCACCCTGGTCTCTGGCTCTAGCCCTGCTCCAGGTGCCATGCCCAGAGCCTGAGGCTGGGCAGCCCAGCCAAGACAAGGGATGAAGTTCTCAGCAGTCACAGGCATTGCTGGGGACTCAGGCATCCCTGACATCTCTGTGCCAGCCCAGGGAGCCTGAGAGGGTGGTGAGATGGGGAGGATGGGGGGGGGGCGGACAGGGATATCACTGCTGCTGGAGCACCACAGCTGGGTCTGTGAGTGTTTGCCAGAGAGATGCCTCCCTCCATCGCCCACGGGGGACAGATCCATGGACTGGGAGTTGGAGGTGCATGCAGGGATCCTGTCACTGAGCATAGTGGGGGGGCAGATCCAGGCAGTCTCCATTCCTGGGCACCCGCCTCCGCACCACCTGAAAGCCCTGTCTGCAGCTCTCAGCCAGCCCTGCCTGGCTGCCAGACCTCCCACTCCACAACATCCAGCCTCCTCCCAAAAGGTTCCCCAGGGACACCCACCTGCACCAGCCAAGACCCCCCCAGCAGCACTGGGATCAGGGCAGCCCACAGCCTGGCCCCTCTGATGGCTTGGATGCCTCAGCCCAGGAGCAGGGACTCAGCAGCCCCAGCGGCCCCCGAGTCACAGCAGGCGAGAGGGGCAGCCCGCTTGCCACCGTCCCACTCCGGCCCTGTTTACCCA
This sequence comes from Tauraco erythrolophus, assembly GCF_009769465.1. NCBI lineage: Eukaryota > Metazoa > Chordata > Aves > Musophagiformes > Musophagidae > Tauraco > Tauraco erythrolophus. The sequence continues at coordinate 16,333,773 of NC_141473.1, read as the reverse complement.
GCACATTCTTGAGTCCGTCTGTCCCGCCGGGTGAGGGAGGCACGAAGGCAGCTACCGGGATATTTACCCAGCACCTGGCTGCCTGATGCTGTGGCTTCTCACTGGAGCTGGCCCCGCTGCAGGGAGCTTCCCGGGACAAGAGGGGAATTGAGGCTGCGGGATGCCTGTGCTCACCCTCCTCCTGGATGATGAGGCCACTGGGCACCTGCCCCTCACCAAGGTGATCCCTGCTCCTGCTGCCTGCCTTGGACATGGCCTCGGCCCCACTGGCCATCCCCCAGCTCCCAAAGCCCCAAAAGGCACTCACGTCCCACTCCAGGCAGGCACATGGGGCAGACAGACCCTGCCACAGCCTCACACTGGGGGCACCCCCACCCTCCACCTCAGTCAATATGGAAAAAAAAACAGAGAAAAAACACAAACATTCTTAGAAGGTATGTTCAGAGCAAGGCTGCTGAGCACACTGCCATAGGAATAAACATCATCAATTATGTTATTTTACTGCAAAACTTAGAAGTGCATAAATAAAACCCCACCTCCCACAGCCGAAGTTTATCTGTAGCCCTCTGTATTTTGCGTCATTAGCATCTTTCCAGGGAGCATTTAGACATACATGGCCATTGCACTCATCGCTCCAAGTGTTTTCTCTAGAAACACAAGTGACTTCTCTCTGCCTCCACTGTCAGCCCTCGGAGCTCTACAGCTCAACCCCCCGGACCAGTGCTCTCCCCGTTGCAGCTACACTCTCACCACCTCACAGCTCTTGGGATGCACACAGCCCTCCCCCCAGCGCTATGGCTGCTCCGTAGCACTCACTGACCCCCCCAAACACCCTGGCCTTGAAGCACACCCAGCACAACACAGACACCATCATCACTGACGAGTCCAGTTTTTCCCCAAATTTCCATAAGGCACAGCTCCAGGTCTGTGAGCCCGTGGCCAAGACGAGGGTTCAGGCTGCCACACACTGGTGGCGTGCATAGTCAGCAGTGAGACCTGGGCCCCCAGCACCATCCCAGACTGGTGGGGTGAGTGTCACAGCCTGGTGGGCACTGGGCAATGCCACCCCAGACCTCCTGGTGAGGGGGAAGCTGCAGCTGGCTGGCAGGGACCCAGGCCATGGCCATTCACAGCTGCATGGCAGCCAGGGTCACATTCCTGGGATAGCTGGGAGCTTTGCTGTTCACACAGGGAAAGGTCACCCTTGTGCAAGCAAGCAGCTGCCAGAACCACTGCCTGGACAGGGCAGGGGAAGGCACTGCCCCAGGAGACAGACAGGAAACCCAGCAGCTCCTGCCAGAGCTGAGCTTCTCCCTGGCTCCAGCCCAGCAGGATCCAGCCCTGGCACAGCCAAGGAGGGGCAGCTGCATACAGCCCTGAGGGGGCAAACAAGGCCATAGCATGAAAGCCACAGCATGAAAGAAGATGGAAACTCCAGTAAGCAAGAGGACCTACTGGCAGAGACACACTGTTTCTCCATGACCACCCACAGGACAGTGGGGCCAAGGCCACAGAGGTGCTAGGGGGGGCCTGGGACAATTTTCACTGAGGCAAGACAGGAGGCAGCTGAGGGCAAGAGATTTATTGGTCATTCTCTATATACAGTTATATATTAATCTGTAGTAGAAAGCAGCAGTCACTAAGTGCACAGAGCAGCACCAACTCATGCCTCTCCTCACATTGCAGCTGGAGACTTGGCCACACAGCCCAGACCAAACTTACCCTCGTCTCCTCTGTGCTACAGCCAAATATAGGGATGAGGGGAGACTAAACCTGCAGGCAGTGAGGCTGAGGAGCACAGGAGTGACTAGCATGGTCTCAGTGTGGCCAAGACAACATCTCCTGGGGATGCAGGCAGAGCTCTGCCTTGATCCCAAAAATACAGTCACCTAGCACAGTGCTGGAAAAGGTAGGGACAGAGCCCTGAGGTTGTTCTGCCCCATCCAGGAGATAGATGTAGGACCACATGTGGTAAGGATGGTTCCTCCATCACTGAGCCAGGACACAGGGCCTGGACAAGTACGTGGCAGGTCACAGTGAGCGCCAGGGCGTGCCCAGGGCTTGGAGCAGCTTCCAGGGGACAGCCGCAGGGACAGGGGCACAGCTGGGGGCAATGCTTCGCCACAGGAACCCCGCTTGTGCGGCAGATGCTGTGTGGCAAGGAGGGCTAGTCTGTCCCCAGCCTGGCACTGGCAGGAGGAACAGGGAGCGTGCGTGTCCTCTGGCAGGGTGACACCACACTGGGAACCAAACAGCCCAGGCTCCCGGCGAGCAAGGGCAGGGCATCCGCTGTCCCAGGTGTCAGGCAGTGCAGGGCCCAGGAGCTGGCTGGGCCTGTTTTGGTCACTTGATGAGCACCTGGTTGCACAGAGCACACACGAACACCGTCTCCCTCTGAGCCTCTGGGGCTGAAAAGGAAAGCAGGTGTCAGAGATGCTCCCCTTCCCCACCACAGGCTAGGGACCCCAGCCATGGAGCTGCTCTCAGAGCTGCAAAACCATCACCACTCTGACCCGAGCCAGGCTGCACTGGGCAGGTCCTGCCAACCCTCCCCACCACTGCTGGGGCAAATCCCTGCAGCAAACAGCACAGCTGGGAGCAGGAGCTCTGCCCTCCTCCACCTTTTCACTCACCTGTGGCTCCCATCACAGCCTTTGGGACTTTGAAGGAGCAACATCTGGAGCAGAAGCTGTTCCCACAGTTACTGCAGCTCCGCTGTGGAGAGAGGTGGAGGTGAGACCCTACTCTGGTCCCACTCCCAGCCCTCTCCATCAAACTCCAGTGTCAGAACACTGCTAGCAGCATTCTCTGCTGAAGGGGAGTGAGTGCAAACCCCGAGCTCCAACAGCAACAGCACAGGGGTCATCTGTCAACAATGCCTGGACAAACTGTCCAGGCCTAACACTGGATCTGCATTCAAGTATGCTCTAACATCACAGGAAGCCTGCACCCAGCCTGAGAAAGCACTGAGACCACAGGCTCCAGAAGGTTTAAAGACACAGTATCACCTCCTATGCTGTAGCCCTGGAGGGACACAAGCTCCAGAGAGTCCCAGAGGTATATCAGACTAACCCAGGAGGAAGGGGAGGGGGCCACAAGTCTAGAGAATGGGAGGCAGCAGGAAGACAGTAATGTGAGTCTGGAGGAGGCAAGAGATACATCCTTCCCAGAACCACCCAGGGGTCTGTGAGATCATGCACAGGGGCTCAGATAAGACAACAAGGGAGGCCTTTGCTCCTCTAGTTCCCACAAGCAGACCCATGCTCTGCTTCACCAAAAGCTCTCAGGCCACAGGAAACTGGCTCAACCAGGGCACAGAGCAGGTGCCTTCCACACCAGCACACGGGTTTGGCCTGAAGCAGCTTCCAAAGGAGCAACTAGACAAAGGCTCTACAGGACAAGGGATCCCTGGGACCATTAGGCATGCGACAACACCCAGCACTTAGCTGAGATCATCTGCTGCCGGACTGTGACTGAGGCCAGCCCCTGAGCTGCCGGGAAAAGCCAGGGTGAGCCAGACACAGGCAACACCTCTGCGTCAGGTACAGGCAGCAAGCTGAGGTAGAAGCCAAACACTCACCCTCTTCTTGAGCACAGAGAAGGTGGCTGCACAGCCCGTGCAGCTCCCTGGAAGAAAGAGAGCAGAGGTCAGGCAGGGCTCTGCTGCCTGGGACTGCAAGAGGTACAGAAACACCCACAGTTGTTGTAAAGGCTCAGCTTAGAGACAACATTGCTTCACCTTCCCATCCTTGACCTTCCTAGGAGGACTAGGAACATCCTCTCCATGGAAGGAGGAGGTCATTGGAGGTGTCGGCACAGCCCTGGCAGGTACTACACCACTCTGACCACTTAGAGTTCAGTGGTCACCACAGAGCAGCACAGATCCCACTCTGCTGAGCTCCCACAAGCAGCACCTGCTCCCAGCCTTACCGAAGTTGTTGCTGGGGTAGCGCTTGCGCAGGCGCTCGGTCAGGCGTGACACCTTGCTGCGGATCACCTCGTTTTTGCTCATAAAACCATTGTCTGGGAGGCTGAGGTCAAAATCTGCTGAGCACTGAGAGCTCTCGTCATCCTCCTGCAGGGAACAGAGCCAGCTGAGCACAGGGGGGTGGCTGGGGGCACGCTTGAGGGCTGCAGGGCAGCCCACCCCAGAGATGGGCACCCAACAAGCAGGATGCTCCACCCAGCATCACCACAAGCCACTGGCAAACTAGGCAAAGGCTGTCAGCTCCAGCTGGGAGATGCCCCTCTTACACACCTTGGCATGGCAATACTCACCATGACCAGCAGCTGGTTCTCCTTCTCCCGCAGCATGGGACAGAGAGGAGAGGCAGTACAGATGACATCAGAGGCACCCAGCACCACAGCCACTCTCCCTGAGCACCCAGCTCACCCATCAACGCCCTCACCCCTTCCCACCTCAGATGCCCTACAGGCATAGCCCAGCCCACTAGCCTCAAACCTCGATAGCATCTTTGAACTCTTCATCAGGCTCTGCCTCCTCTGCCTCCTCCACACTGCCAGGGGTAAGGTCCTGCAAGAGATTCACAGAGCTAGTCCTGCTGTATCCCCATCCCTGTCCAAAGGTGAGCCCAAACTTCTGCAGCAGGTTGCAGGACAAAGGACCAGGCCCCAAGTGGCCCTAGAGTCCTAGAAGGTGAGGTGAGTGAGCCTCTGCCTCCCCAGACTGCATCTTTACGTGCAGCAAAAGACTGAGCCAAGTCCCCAGAGCCGTAGGACAGCCCCCCAGTAACTCAGGAGGGGCTCACAGGCTTCCAGCAAAGCTGGAAGACAGAAGGAGTTTGTGGGTAGAAGAACACAGGCACAGTCAGACCAAAAGGCAGACCAAAAGGACGACCCTGCAGCTCCCACCCCACAACTGCCAGCCCTGCCCCTATTTCACCTCTGTGCTGGTGGGTGTGGGGGTTCGATCCGGAGGGGCAGCAGGTGGCAGGGGTTCAACAGGCTCTGGAGTGTTCTCGAGGGGTTTGGTACCCACACGCTGCTCAATCGAGGCCTTGAGCTCCATTATCACTGGTAAGAGGGGAACATGGCTGGAGCGGGCTGGCACTTCCCTCCTCCCAGTCCCACCACGCAAAAGCCAACTGTGAGAGCCAATCTCCAGGGCTCAAGGCAAGACATCGGCACATAGAGCCTTCACCCATCAGGTACTCTGAGCCCTCCTCTGCTCACACATCATAGTTAGGGCAGGAAGGAACCCCCCACCACCTGACTCAGCTCAAGACAAGGAACAGCAGAGGCTTTAGTCACAGCTCAGCCACACAGATCTGCTCCAGCATGTGCCACAGAACAGGGAGCGCCTCCAGCTCTTCTCCTTCCCTCCGACGGCACGTTTTCAAGCCTGCATCATACATTGCCACAGGCACCAAGAGTATTTCAAGTCCTGCAGAGCAGGGTCAGGGACCAAGAGGAGTGGCAATGCTCACGCACAGGCTGTGTTGCCAGACTCCAGTTTGCTATAGTAGAGAGGAGAGCAGGAAACAGCACCCAGACCAGGACACACATCAGGAGAGACTCTCACCTCTCACAGCTGAACCACAGAGCCCCATCACCCAACCTGGGCTGCTGAGCACCATCCCTAGGACACCATTGCCCTCAGGGGGTTTCAGGTCTCACAGCAGAGCCCAACAGAGGACACTGGGCTCACATGAGGGTGCTGGGAGAGGTCCAGGACAGGATCCCTGACTTCAGAGGGCCTTTCCCCAAGCCATCCCACACAGGTCACTTCCAGGGAGGTCTTTTACCTTGGTAGAACTGAGTGTTGCCCAGAAAGAGGGTGCTGTTGAGGATGGCCAGGACCCAGCAGAGGGGCAGCAGGTAAAGGACGCAGACAGAGCCTAGCAACACCCCATAAAACCTGGGAAGGAGCAACAGAATACTGTGGCCAAGACAGAGCAACTCACACCCTTCCTTCATCCGGCCTCCACTTGTGCTCTCCAAGTACCAAACACATCAAATGCAGCTCCACAGGCCTGCCAGGCCCCTCTCCCCCCTGAGCCCACTGCAGGATGCCTGACCCACTGCTACTCACTGGGAAGAGACTGTGGGGTTCTCCCAGTACAGTACACGGTACACTGCCTCGCAGCTGCAGCACATCCCACTCAGGAATCCCTCCAGCTGGATCAGGCTGGAAATGAGAACTCACAGTCACAGAAAGGCCCCACAAACACACACCCTGGCTCCTCCACCCTCATACACTTGACAGTGGCCAGGCTGGCACGAACCCCGGCCCTCCGCAGCCACAGAGAAGCCTTCCCAGCTGCAGAGGCCCCAGAAGACACACAGTTGGGATGGCTCCAGAGACTCACAAGCTCTTGACCTGGGCGATGGCCTCCTGCCGCGAGAGCTGCACCCTGCGCAGGTCCTCCCGGCGGACGCTGTGGTACCTCCTGCGCACCAGCTCTGGCTCCGAGGGCCGGGCCCGGCACGTCTCCTGCAGGTAGCCCAGCAGGGCCGGCACCACGACCAACAGGGCGAGCGCTGAGTACCAGGCGGCTGGAAGAGCCAGGACAGCGTCAGCCCGGGCGGTCCGGGGAGGGGACCGGCCCTATCGCCCCCACACGCACCTTGGCCGAGGGTGAGCAGGAGGAAGTTGAGGCCGAGGCAGACGAGGAGGGAGCACACGGGCCGCTGCCACCTGTGGAGAGCAGCGAGGATGAGGGACGTGACGCCCTGGGGACACTCTCGGTCCCGGCGCAGCCCGCACCTACCGAAGGAGGGAGCGGACGCCCTCGGCGGCATCCCGCAGCGGCTCCAGGTAAAGCTCCAGCCGCCGGTAGCTCCGCACCAGCTCCAGCAGGTCAAACGCAGCGGCGGCCTTGGGCGGCGACGGCTCCAGCGGGGCCTCACCGCCCCCCGCCACCCCTTCGGGGCCGCCTGCCGCCCCGTCCCGCTCCGCCGCCTGCATGACCGGACGGGTCAGAGCAGCACGGCCGCCGCCGAGCACGACCCTACCCTGCACCCCACTTCCGCGAAGCGGCCAGCTACACCGTGACCTCACCCGCGGCGCTGGCACGCAACCAATCAGAAGAGCCGCGCTAGAAAGCGCAGACAGAAACCCCGCCCCTGCGCGGGCAAAGAGGCGGAAGAGGCCTCGGTCCCGGAAACGGCGGCAGTTCGGTCCCGCCCCGCCCCGCCCCGCCCGGCCCGCGGGGGCTCTTCGGCGGCGGGGCTGGGCGGGCCCGAAGGTCGGGGCCATGGGTGTTCTCTGGGTCCTGCGGCCAGTCAGGGCGTGGGGCTCGGGGCCGACCGAGGGGCCGGGACTCGGGCCCGGTGGGTCCGGTCTAGGTACGGGGCTCAGCCCTGACTTGGGGCTAATCGGGGTCCCGGGAACTCAGTCCCAGCCTGGGTCCGGTCCCAGTCCAGGGCTGGGCACTGATCCCGGTCTGATCCTGGTCCAGGGCTCAGTGCCAGCCTGGGTATGGTCCTGATCCGGGTCTAACCCTGGTGCAGGGCTCAGTCCCAGTCTGGGTATGGTCCTGATCCGGGTCTAACCCTGGTGCAGGGCTCAGTCCCAGTCTGGGTCTCAGCATGGCCAGATCCCAGGCGCGTCCGGGCACTGTAGGTTTTTCCTCATGGGCTCTGTTGCCAGGGCACCTCTCCATGGGGAGAGATCAGACACCAGCCCCACACCAGGGGTCCCTGGGAGGGCGTGGAGGGTTCCCCCCAGGCCCTTGAGCATGGCTGGCAGCTCATCCACTGCCCCTCCAGGCCCTCAGAGCAGCCCAGCCCTGGACTGCACAGTAGCCTGCAGTCCTCCTGCCACCGCCCCAAGCACCACAGGCTGTCCTGCCAAGTGCTTGGCTTCCAGGGATGCTCTGGAGACCCTGGGCTGCATCCGATGCCAAAAGGAGGGATGCCATCACATAACAGTCCACACAACGTTGTTAACCCTATGCCAGCTCTCAGGCTGAGGGCAGCACAGGGTTCAATGCTGCTACCAGTTGCCCACAGCCTCCAGTGAGCAGGGCTCATGTCCTGCAGGCGGAGGGCTGGGGGGCTCAATGACACCCCAGCTGTGGGTAGAGCTCCAAGGCCTATCCCTGTCCCCAGAGTGCAGCCCAGGGCCAGAGTCAGCCCCAGGAGATGCTAGCTGCCCCTAGACTGCCCCTGGCTCACCAGAGGCTCAGCAGCTTAGGCACGACTGCCCAGCAGTGCCCTGGTCCTGGGACAGAGAGCCCTTTCAGCCCTGAGTGACAAAGCCCATAGGAATGCAGTTCCATCCTGTCCCCAGCACATCCTTGTGGCCACACAGCCCTGAGGATTTGACCTCCCTTTGCACTGCTGGGCCATGGGAGGTGCCCGCATCCAGCACCCACATGAGCATGAGGTTGTGCTCTGTCTCTGGAGGGGGCAGCAGGGCTGGGGACAGCCCCTGTCCCCAAGGGCAGAGGTTTAAGCCTCTCTACCAGGAGTGGTGGCTCGGCACCAGGGAGCCTGCCCGTGACCTCAGAGCACAGCAGGACATTGAGACCACAGCCAGAAGCTCCAGGCAGGGAGATACAGGGTGCAGGGCGACAGAGCCAGGTGTGATCTCAGCTCAGACTCCATCACCAGCAGGTCCCAGCCCTGGCACAAAGCCCCAGACACCCGGTAAGTGCCAACGTTGCTTTATTCAGAAGATGAAGTCACAGGCACCAGAGAAGGGGCTGGAGGGGGACAGAGCTGGCAAGACAGGCAGGGCTGCAGAAAGCCAGGGAAAGGCACTTGTGGTAGCAGAAATCCCGCTGGGCATCTTGGGCAACCTGGGAAGGGGCTGTACCAGAGCAGGCAGGGGCAGGCGGTGTCGGGGACCAGCCCTGACACAGAGTAGGGACAGCACATCCTGCCCAGGGAAGGGATAGATGGCCCAGGGGCTGGTGAGGAGGGAGGATCGGCTGGGACAACACCTCATGATGGAAGTGGTGACCCAGCGCCAATCCCGGACCCCTCCAAGCCCCAGAGAGATCATGGCTGCTGCTCTGCACTCCAAAAAAGGCACCAGGGAACCCCAGGCAATGGCCAGTGCCCATGGCCAGCTACTGGGGACACCCGTCCTGCTGATGCAAGCCCACGCAGGGACTGGGGCAGACCCTCCCTTGCACCCAGAGCGAGGAAGAGGACCTGTGTCCAGGCACGGCAAGGAGGGCTTGTGGCAGGGAAGCCCCACTGTGGTGCTCCTCCACAAACTCCCAGTCTCTGGCTGCTTCTTGCTCCAGTCAGCCCTACACAGCCGCCTCAGGGCTTGGCACCCAGTGGGCTTCAGAGGCTGATCCAGGGCCAGGCTGGCCCCACTGCCGGCGTCCTCTTCTTCTGTTCCCCAAGACAGGCTGTGTCCCCGCAACACCTGGCTCCAGCTCCCCAACGGCCACGGTGCCAGGGGCAGCCCAGCACCACCGTGCTGCCATTCTCACCCTTCCCTTCCACCTGGCCGCAGTCTTTGGGCAGTGCAGGGCCCCGAGATGGATCCAGAGAGCCCCAGGATGAGAGTTTTCCGGGATGACAAACCGAGCACCGCAGAGCCAGGCAGGGCTGCGGGCCAGTCTCCAGCGCCGCTGGCGAGGCTGTGGCTGTCCCTGTCGGAGCAGATGGGCCCTGGGGCAGGCTCCGTGGCTCTGAGCAGCTCGGAGCCACGAACCTCGCTGCAGGAGGGCAGGGGGACAGAACGACCTGGTGTCCTGCTCCCTTCAACCTCAGGGGCACCTGACCCCATCCCGGGGCAGTACAAACGCCAAGGCTGGAGGAATTTATCCCCTGCCCAGGGTCACAGGACCAGGCTATGGCCCCGCTCGCCCTACCCCTCGCCCCGCAGCGATGGAGGCCTTGCTGCCCTGAACAGGTTCAGTCCCCAAACAGGACAGCGTGTCTGGGGGGCCGGGGCGATGTCAGGTCAGGCTGTGTGGGACCTGGGTGTCTCCACACCCCGGAAACATAAGGCAGGGAGGGGCTGAGCCCCGCAGCACTCCAGCAAGACAGCGGACGTGTTCACGCCAGACAGGAGGAGGGGCCCAGGCTGGGGAAGCCAGGATCAGAGCCTCCGTTAGGGAATTGCAGAGGCGCCACGCAGATGGGAACGGCAGGAGGGGGCTGCCAGCAGGTTGGGGGGAGTTTTGCACACCCAGCCCCAATACGTACCACTGCCTCCTGCTCAGCTCCCCTGAGGCCAGTTCCCCTCCGCCCCGGGGACAGGTTGGCACCCACCTGAGCACGCAGCATCCGCAAGACCATGGGCAGGGGAGCTGGGAAGGGGCCCTGGGGGCTCCCAGAAATTAGGGTCCCTCTTAGGGGCACTCCGCTTGAGTCCTTCCACTTGCAATAGCCTACGTCTGTCCAGGGGTGGGAGAGGGGCCTGTGCAGCGGCCGAGTGTCCACGCTGTCTTGGCGGGATGCAGGGGAAGCCGTGCTCGGGGAAGGCCTCTGTCTGTCCCTCCATCTGCGCAGGAGCCTCCGGAGGAAGAGCGGTGCAGTCAGCCAGGAGGGGATGGGGCGGCAGGGTCACTTCATCCCGAAGGGAGGGCTGTACTCCATCCATGGGCGAGCAGAAGGGGAGCCAAGTGCTGCAGGGTCTCAGATGATGTCGCGCTGGTCCCGGCAGCGCCGTGACAGGCAGTAGAGCCCAGAGAAGAGGTACAGGCAGGCGGCGATGCCCCCGCAGACGGAGGCACCCAGGTAGGCGCCATAGAGGCACTGCTGGCTGTAGCCCGGCAGGTTGCAGTAGCTTTTCTGCCTGGCTTTGTAGCCCATGATGCCAGTGGCGGCCGCGTAGAGCCCCACACCCAGCGCCAGGTCGTGCACCAGGTTGGTGAGGAGCCAGCGGGAGCCCAGCCAGGGCACCAGCGCCCAGCGCCCCAGCAGGCTCAGCCCGAAGAGCGCCAGAGTGAGGAGCCAGACCAGGACGGCGGCGAAGAGGGCGAAGTGGGCCGCCCCTTCGTATTTGTGAGCCGCCACCGTCACCCAGAAGGCAGCGCCCAGCGCCAGCTGCCCCAAGCGCAGCAGGCCCAGAGGGCTCCGCAGGTAGGCGCGGTGGAGGCTGAGGGAGCCGCGGGACGGTGGCCCCGGAGGCGGCGGCACTGCCGGGGGAGCCGTGCGCGCCATGGCGGGGCCCTGCCTGCTCCGGCGCTGCTCGGGCGGGACTCAGGGCCCCGGCAGCAACTTCCTCCCCCGGCCGCTGCCAAACATCTGGCGCCCAACGGCCCCCCCCCGCGCGGGGCCCCTCTCCTCTCCTCCCCGCCCCGCCCCCGCGCCCCGCCGCGCCTCCCGCCGGCCCACCGGACACCCGCGGGCTGCCGCGGATGCGCGGGAAGCGGCGGGAGGAGGCGGCGGGGCAGCTGGTGCCGGCGGCGGGGTCGGGGGTAGCGCACCGGGGCCCCGCGCGGCGGGGCTCCCCTCTACGTCACCTGGGATTCCCCCCTCGACGTAACGCGCGCCGGGGCCCCGCCCAAGGGCGGGACCGCGCCCCCTCCTGTGACGTCACTTGCGCCACGTGGCCTCCCTCCGAGAGGCGGTTCGGCCGCGCCCCTCGGCGCCGATTGGCCCTGCCAGCGGGAGGCGGGCGCGGATTGGCGGCGCGGGGCGGTGCGAGGCGCGGCGGGTGAATGAACGGGGCGCGCGGCACGGAGCGGCGGTGGGACCCCGGCGCGGCGGGCGGAGCGGCGCCACGAGCGCAGCGGCCGCCTGGCGGACCCGCGCCGGCCGCCACCGGCAGGTCTGTGCGAGGGGCCGGCGGGCGCGGCGCAGAGGCGGAGTGAAAGTGGGTCACGGCGCGGCCCAGCGCTCCGGGCACCGGTGGGGCGGGACCGGACCTGCGTGCGCCAGCCCGAGCCGGGCGCCTCCCGCGTTCCCGGGAGGCCCCGCCCGCGCGGCTGGCCTCCTGCCCGGCACCCCGGCCCGCCCTTTTCCTGCGGCCGCGGCGCGTCCTTTCCCTGCCGCCCGCCCTTCCTCACCGGGCATCCGCACCAGATCCTGGGGGAGACGGGCCGGGTCGAGCGGCGAGAGCGGAGCCGAGCCTAACGCCATCTCTCCGGTGCCCGCAGCAGCCAGGGCCATGGGCACGCCGGCCTCGGTGGTGAGCGACCCTCCGGGGCGGGCGGCGCCCGCAGCCCGCGACCGCAAGCGGGCCTCGGCCAACATCTTCCAGGGCGTGGGGCTGCTGGAGCTGCGGAGCCTGTTCCGGAGCGGTGGGGCCGAGCGGCCCGAGGAGCGCGCCCGCCTCGTCTGGCGGTACGCGGGGCAGCGGCGCATGGCGCGAGCCCTGCGGCGGCTCCGGCGGCGGCGGCCGGCCCAGCCCGGCGGCGGGATGGCGGCGCTGCGGCGCTTCGGCCGCCTTCGGTAGGTGCGGGTCGGGGTGGCCGGGGGAACCGGAGGGAGGAGAGAAGCGCGGCCGGCGGGACCGGAGGGAGGAGAGAAGCGCGGCCGGCGGGCCGCTAACACACACCTCTTCCCCGCAGGATCACGGAGGGTGGCCACGGGGCCGAGACGCCCTCAGGGTCCACGTAGCAGCACTGAGGGGCCGGGCCGTGGAGGAACGGGGCTGATGGACAGCGGGTGCGGGACAACCGGGCTCTTTAAGGACACTAAGCATACTGGACAGGGTGCAATGGTTAATAAAAGGTGGACGGTGATGGCTGTGTGAGCCTCTGGCTGTGTCTTGCCAACCTCTGGCACAGCAGGACCTTGGTCCAGGCCGTTGTACTGGACCTAGTGCAAGGGCAACAGCCCTGACCTGCCCTAGGGTGCTGTGGAGACATAGAGGCAGCCAACAGAACGGCAGCTGTTATTCAGACAGTTGCATGGTTTAAATACATTACATACATTTCTACAGTGCATTAGAACAATACATTTCAGGTCAGATGCAGGTGGGCCTGACTCAGGGGCTGGGGTCTCATTGCTGCCTGCCCTGTGCTTGTACAGCCAGTGCCGAGCCCCCTCCCCACACAGGAGACAAGGTAACCACTCTCCCCTCCCAGGCTCAAGCAGCAGAGCCCCAAACCACCTTCATTCCCCTCCCACCCCCCAAAGATGGGCTAACAGGACAGCGAGACCCAACACCAGCTTCCCCAGGAGCAGGAAAAGCCACAGCTCAAGGCAAGCAGATGCAGGCAGTAGCCCTGGTACCATTTAATACAAGCTCAGCAGCTTCCGGGGAGAGAGGGGCTCACTGCCTCCCCCACCCACAGCAGGCCTGTGAGACTGTCAGCACCAAGGCAGCCAGGAGCCCATGCTGGCCCCCCACGCTCCCATCATGCCTCCAACCCATGCAGCAGAAGAGCCCCTGCAGCCCTTCCCCAGCAGCCCCCTGCCCCTCGAGGGGGCCCTAGGCACAGATGAGGCTGGCACCATGCTGGCTGCACAGCAGCCAGGGATTTTGCTGGGAGCAGGGGCAAAAGCCAAGCAAGAGCAGACGTGGAGACCTGGCAGGAGGGACGGACTAGGGCAGCAGAGCGGAGAGGATGCTTGCACCCACCCTCGGCCCTCTCCACCTGAGGCGTGGGGGCACTGAGCTACAGCCTCTCCCTGAGCCACCTGCTTTTCACCAGGACAAGCAAGCACCTCTTTCCCCTTAGTGTCTTACTGCACCCAAACCAGCCCCACCAGTTGTCCCTCATATGTCCCCTCCTCGAGCCCCCAGCCAGAGAACAGCCGTTCATTGCGGTCCCCGCTGCACCAATGGGCAGCAGGAACTCCCCCTGAGGAAAGCAGCGTGCACGGGGTTGAGGCAGAGGAGGGAGAGTGGAGGAGTACAGCACACCCTCGGGGAAAGGGAGGAGGTATAACCTGCTACAGGCCTTCCCAGCCCAGCAGCTGGCACAGCAGGGAAGGAAAGGGCCCGTGGCTGGTGTAAAGGGCTGGACGGATCCAGGCCCAGGCAGCCTGCTCATCCCAGCCCCAAGCAGGGATGCTCAGAACCACACGCGGGCCAAGGAAGGGAGGCAGAGGCAGGGTCTCAGCCACACCATGGTACCTGGCAGATTCCCACACCTCCCCCTGGGCTCTGCCCCAGGCAGGGCACCAAGCTCCAATGGAGCTGGAGGGGGACCATACCCAACCTGCCTGGCTCCTCCAGTTCAGCTGCAGGTTCCTCCAGCCACACCTGCTCATTCTACCCAGGTGGTCAAGTCCCAGCCACAGGAGCCAGCAGTGGCCCAGCTCCTCTTGCAGTGCTAGTCTGAGGCGGCCAAGCCCTGCCATGGCTCCCACAGCTACCACCATGAGAAGAAAGGCTTCCGGCTCTGGAAGCTCTGCGTGTAGGACTCGCTGGCAGTGCGCTGGTGGGAACGCGCCGTTTCCACAATCACAGGTGGCATCTGAACCAGGTGCAGGGGGCTCTTCCCATCTTTCAGTGCCTGAGTCAGGTTCAGGATCTGTACGGCACAGAGAACAATGCCTGAGCTGCCCAGGCAGGACAAGGCTCCATGCCTCACCCATCTTCCTTCCCTACACACAGCTTACCTGGCCTCTCATAACAGCAATCTGCTTGTGAAACTGTCCCCTGTCAAAGCCAGGGTCTTTCTGCAAGAGACAGAGCAGACAACACAGTGGGATGCACCCGCTGCCCCTCACTGTGCAAGAGATGCCTATTCCCCAAGTAAGACTCTCTCCTCCTGTCCCCACAGGTTTCCTGCTTCTCCCCACACTGAATCTTCAGTTCCTGGCAGAGGGATAACCCTGCTGTGCCTCAATCCAGAAACAGTCAGGAGCACGGCCACCTTCCTGTCCTCTGCAGCTGTGATAGGTTGCTCCTCAACACCAGCCTCACTTTTCTTCCTCTCAAGCCATCCTCACCTACTCCCTCAGCTCACCTTGAAGAGCTCATATAGATCTTCCTCCAGGTCTTTGACAAAGTTGGGGTCTGAGATCTTGGGAAGAATCAGGTCCTTGATCTCCTGTGAAAAGGGGATTTGGCCTGGGGCAGCCATGCCCAGTAGAATGGATCTGTGGGAGGAAGCAGGAGACATTAGAGCTGGGGAAGGCAAAGGATGGTACCACATGCCCCTAGGTGCCAAGTCACCTGTGTCTGGGACACAGGGTCCAGCACCCACTTCCTACAGCCTCTGCTGAGGTAGAGGTGCCCATGGACACAGAAGGTTTGCAGAGGGACAGCCCTAGTCCTCTCCTCTCCAGCCCTTGAGGAGGATGCCCAAGCATGCAGTTGCATGGCTCGCCAGGGTGCCCTGGCAGAGCCTGAGGGACTCACACGCTCTCCAGGAGTCCGGGTGTTTCAAGGGAAAAGCCAAGCCATTGTCTATAGCAGCCAGCTTGATGATGGGCTCCTTCACCACTACCCAGTCACTGTCCTAGAAGGAAGCAGAGGATGTCACAAGGAGGCCTCCCCAGCAGGAATAGTCGCTCTCCCACTCCCTGCAGCCCTGCTGCCAGGATCTTTGCCCTGGCTACCACAGAGGCACAGCAGCCTCTCACCTGCAGCATGGCCCCTTGCCCACAGGGAAACACGGTCTGCTTGGGTGAGAGTGGGACAAAGCTGCTCCCCTGCCCAGGCCTCACCCCAAGGATGCACAGGTCCAGCAACAGCAGTTTACCCAACAGAGCCCAGCTGCAACCTCACAAAGTCCCACTAGGCCACAAACCACCAATGCAGAGGGCAACAAAAGGCCCAGGAGACAAGATCAGGCCTCCACATGCTTGGAAACCCAAGCCAGCTGGGAAATCCGCAGCCTGGCTGCCAGGCAGGCAGCCTGCAGGAGCAGAGCCCCCCACGGAGCCCTTACCCAGGAGAAGCCACTCACCCGCATGCCCGCGCTGTCCAGAGGACAGTCATACTTGATGAGCCAGTTGTCATTGCCCCGATCTGCAGTGAGATAAAGTCAGCTGTGTCAGTGCCAGGGCCTGCCTGCACCATGTCAGGCAGAAGACTACTCCTCCTTTGACCCAGAAGTGAGATAGACCAGTTTTAGGCCCAAGCTCTACCCTAGAGCCCTCAGGCTTGCTGCAGACCTGGGAAGCCATATCAACCCCTATACAACCAGCCCTGGAGACAGGAAAAGTCCACATATCCCCACCTCACAACAGAAAGGTCAGACTGCAAGGCCCAGAGAGCTACTCTGACCCCTTCCAGCCTGGCAGGAACTCATAAACCCAGCGTGATATGGGATACAGGGGCATAATCAGGTGCTGGATCTCTGGATGTCTCTGCATCCTCACAGCTGGAAAACTTTTACTACAGCAGCGTTGTGGATTCAAATCTCCCAGGACACAGGCCAGTAGCCACAGCGTGGCCACAGTGGTGTGCAGCCACAGCAGCTGCACTCTACCCAGAGGCAGCTGCCACTCTGGCAGCAACCAAGTGGCGTTGAGAGGAATTTTGGGGGCCAGGAATTGATGCCAAGCCCCTTCCCCCTTCTCCAGCTGGCAGGACATGAAGGAGCAGGTAGTGTCCCATGCCAGGCACGTGGCCTTACCTGTGTTCCTGATGATGTAGTCCAGCACCACCAGCCGCTCGAACTGCAGCAGCAACTGCCGGTTGGTGTTCTCCGGGAGCGGCTCAGCTTCAAACCGTCGCAGCCAGTAGTCAGCATCCTTGTAGCCTTCCACGAAGAGCTGGAAGGAGCCCACCTGAAGCAAGGAGAGGCTGCGTTACAGGAGGCCTCAGAGGATGGAGAAGTGGTGGCAGGCAGCGTGGAGGCCAGCAGCCCTACCTTGGGTGGCAGACCAATGCGGTTGAAGCGCTGGCCAACTTTCGGCACCTTCTCCAGGGCCAGCCTCTTTCCTCGGGACTTCACCCTATCGATGGCACTGTAGTTAAAGGTCTCACTGGCCAGATACACCACCTGGGGGGACAGGAGCACAGACGTCAGCAGAGGCACCTGGCAATTGTTACAGGACTGGCTGATAAAACCAAGACACAGCATTTCCCATGGCTCTGCCCAGCACGAGGATCCCCATGACTTGAGCAGGAGCAGTCCCAGTCCAGAGCTCTCAACACAACATCTCCGAAGTCAGCAGTGCCACAAGACAAGATGCAAGCAGAGCTGTGTAGAAGCATGTGAGAGCCTCCCCAGGATGAGATCCCAGCAGCTGTCTCCTCACCTTCGTGCGGGGAACAATGTGAGTTCCAGTTTCTGGTCCACCAGGCTGGCACCTGCCTCTGACAGGTAACCCTGGTTGAGGACGAGGCAGTCTCTCCCAAAGCAGCATGGGCAGCACAACTTCTGCAGCCACTTGGTCCACTTGGGGTTCAGCTGCCCGTATGGCTCCTCGTTCTTGGGCTTGAACACGCCAATGATTTTCTGCGAGCAGGAGAGAGGAGGGCTGACTGAAGGCAGATGGCAGAGTCAAGAGACTCTCTCCTGAGCTAACCCACGGCGGGGACACTCAGGAACGGGCCCAGAACAGCCCCTCACACCAGGCAGACCTCGCAGCTCCTGGAGGGAGGCAGGCAGGAAGGGGCTGGGAGGCACCATTCCCCAGCCAGAGCCCTGTCCCACAAGAGCAAGGTGCTGCCCAAAGACCTTCAACCCGGCTCACACGCCTCAAAACAACTCTCCTTGTCCCAAGAGACAGCTGTGATGATGCTGTCCCTCTGATAAACATCCCAGTCTCATCCCTGCGACCTTTGGATGGCTGGGGAGAGCTACTGCTCATCCATTCCCTGGAGGTGTTTAAAAACGTGTGGATTCGGTGTTGAGCAACATGGTTTAGGGACCCTGACAGTGCAGGGTGAATGGTTGGACTCGATCTTGAGAGTCTCTTCCAACCAGATGATTCTATGATTCTGTGTCCATGCAGGAGAGGGAGTGGGATAGCGATCCCTGCCCTGGCTCCAAAATCCATTGAATGGAGCTGATCCCAAACTGACCAGAGGAAATAGGACCAGAACAGTCGAGCAGCTGGAGGACCTCTGAGGAGCCCACGGCTCTGTGCTGGGAGTTGCAGCTAGAGACAGCAGAGGAGATGTGCCGTGGGCAAGAGGGATTAGGCAGCTCCAAACTGGCCACCAGCTGGTACCAGCAGCACTCCCACCCTTCAATCCAGCCTCACACACATAGACCCCAGAGCAGGGCCAGCAGCTCAGATACCCCACCACTGCAGAGGGCACAGAAGCCTTGTGCTAGGTGCTGCACCATCACCAAGCCAGCATTGCAAAGCCACACAGCTGAGACAAGGAGCAAGGCCACCTGCCCCTGTGGGCCAGACATCCCTGGGGGGCTGCGCAGCAGCTCCATGCTGGCAGCCCCTGCTCTGGGGTGACTCAGCAGCACATGCCACCAGCCCTCTTCCCCATGGCCGGTGTTGGCCCCAGCCTGAGTGGATGGGACTTGCCCAAGCTGAGCTCCTGCCACAATGTGGAAGCAGGACACGAGTCCCAGCAACTCTGCGGGGGACTCCAGAGCAATCTCAGCCTGCTAGGGTGAGAAGCCAGCCCAAGACAGGCAGAAGAAGCTTTTGTCCACCAGGAAGAGGAAGGGTTTGAGGGAACAGGACCATTTCAGCCATCCCCAGATAACACAGAGGAGCCACCTTCCCTGTGCAGGCAGGAAGGCAACCCCCTCATCAGCCTCACGTGAAGGCACACGACTGCCAACATGTCCCTAATATGAGCCTGCAAGAGGCTTGTCAGGAACCCTGGCAGCACAGAGCCCTGTGCTCTGGGGAGTCAGTCCAGTAGAGCAAGGCCCAGTCAGGCAGGGACAGTGCGGGCACAAAGGCCAGAGGCCTGGCAGCACAGCATCTCCCTCCAGACAGACCCATGCTGGGAGCAGCACTGGCAGGGAAAACAGGTCTGCCTGGCACAAGCAGTGAGGCAGAGGGAGCCAGGCCAGCCCAGAGACTCAGGTAAGCACAGCCACAGAGGCTGGGGAAGCACATCCTGGCTGGGACAACCCAGGCCCCGCAGCCCAGAGGAAAGCGGACACAAGAGAAAAGTTTTTCCTCCCCAATGCCCTCCCTCACGCCCTGCCTGCAACGACAGCACACTGCGCTCTCTCCTGTACGAGCAGCAGGGAGGTTTTGGTGATCCTGGGCAGCAACCAGAGAAACCAGACACACACCACATTTGCTGACCGCAGGGCAGTCCAGGGGACCTGCCTAGTGATATGGCCAGAAGTACATGGACTTTGGCTCCTCACACGCACCCTCCACCAGCCCTCGCCAAGCTCAGGTCTCCTATATCCAGGCAGCCTCTGCCCTGTCACCCCCAGGCAGCTCGTCCAGCCACACACCCCAGCAACACTACGTCTCATACTGGGGAACTGGAGGGAGCAGGAGGGCAGCAGGAAGAAGCGTGCCTTGCCCCACAGCCCGCCAGCTCAGCTGGGACCTGCCTGCCACAGCTCCCAGGAGCGAGGCTCCACCCGGGGCAGGGAAACTAGGGCATACCAGAGACCGCGAGCCCAGTCCAGCTTCCCAGGAAGCATCCCAGCACACACGCGGCAAAGGAGTCACGGGAAACAGCAACAGCTCAAGTAATTGCTGGGCACTGCAGGTCACAAGACAAGCCACTGCGCTGCACACACATCCAGGCAGTGGCATGGAGACAGCTGCCACCACGGCTCACAAGATCTACAGCGACCAGCTACATGTTGAGGACTTCGCCTTGATTATATCGACCGCACAGCCACAGAGGAGACATCTCACTCCAGTCTGACAGGCCAAAAACCAGCTCAGCTCTTAAGAGTCACAGCCCAAGGGCTGGAGTCACCATGCTCAGGAGATGCTGATGCACAGGCCTGGGGGAGAGAGTGACCCTTCCTTTTGGAGCACGAGAGCCACAGAAGAGGCTGAGCAGCACTTAGACACAGCTGTCCCCTCCTCTTGCTGCCGGTCCCACTGCACTTCTCCCGGGAGAAGCCCAGGGCAGCTCCAGCTGCTCCTACCAGCCCCCAAGGCCGGCCACCCCCAGGTCATCATCACCAGCTGCCTCGGGAGCACCCTCCTCCCGGCCGGTGCCGCTCAGCCCGCAGGCCTCGGGGACCAGGGGGAGCGTCCGGCCACCCCCGGGGAGGGCACACGGGGCCGGGGCCGGCTCACCCCCTTGCGGGTCCTTGACGAAGTAGCTGCCGCTGGAGCCTGCGAGATGCGCTCGGGAAAGATGCCGCGCTCGCTGGCCAGCTCGGCCCGCCGCACCACCTCGGCGAACTCGGGGTCCTCGGGGAAGTCGTTACGCTCCCGCTGCGCCGCCGCCGCCGCCTGGGCTTGGGCCTGCGCCGCCGCCTGGGCCTGCGCCTGGGCCTGCGCCGCCGCCGGGCCCCGCGCCCCGCGCTCCAGCAGCGGCTGCCGCTCGCGGTCACGGCCGCCGGGGGAGCCGGGAGGGGAAGGCGGCGGGGGAGCGGCGGGCGGGAGGGCGCGCACGGCGCCGCCCGGCAACCCGTAGTCGGGGGCCTGCGCCCGCTCCGGCGACACCAGCGGGCTCGTCTCGTCCATCGCGCCCGCCCGGCCCGGCCCCGCCGCGCCGCCCGCGCCCGCCGCTTCCGCCCGCGTCACCGCGCCGCCCCGCCCCATCGGCTGCTCCGCCCCCGGCACGCCGCGCCCAGACCGGGCGTTGCCGCGGGAACCGCGCCCGCCGCGGGGGCGGCTGCGGCCGCCGTGCCGGATGAGGCGGGACTGGAGGCCTCCACGCCTTGCGCTTGCCCATCCGTGGGGGATCCGCCAGCCCCCGCCGCCGCCGTCGGGCTGGCACCAGCGCCCCACACAAAGATGGCCGCTCGGGAGCGGCAGCACCCCCTGCTGCCCTTCGCGCTGCCCCTCCGCCCACACGCCGGGGAGGTGAAAGCCTTGCCCCACATAAAGATGGCGCCTGGCGAGGGAGTGTAGCGAAGCTGGCCAATGAGCAGCCGTGTTGCTAGCGGTTGCCGTGGAGACAGCCAACGGCGGGTGGGGATGGACGCTGGCGGCCCGGTATCGCCCGGCGGGGCGGGGGGCTGGCAGGGGAGGTGGCCGTGCCACCGCCCCTCGGCGGGACCCCGGTGGGGAGCGTGCGGGCAGCTAGCGCGGAGCCAGGTGAGCGCGGGCCACGGGTCCCTGCGCCGCCCGGCCCGCCCGCACCGCCCTGGGAAGGCATCGGCCTGTAGGCATCGCCCCGGCGTCCCGGTGGGGCCGGCGTTCACCGGCCGTGGGTGCATGGACCCGGTGGGGCGTGCATGGATCAGCCGTGGGTGCACGGACACAGTGCGGTGTGCATGGATCGGCCGTGGGTGCATGGACACAGTGGGGTGTGCATGGATCAGCCGTGGGTGCATGGATCAGCCGTGGTGCGCAGACACAGTGGGGTTGGCATGATCAGCCATGGGTGCATGGATCAGCTATGGGTGCATGGACACAGTGGGGCGTGCATGGATCAGCCGTGGGTGCACGGACACAGTGGGGCGTGCATGGATCAGCCGTGTGTGCACGGACACAGTGGGGCACGCATGGATCAGCCGTGGGTGCACGGACACAGTGGGGCACGCATGGATCAGCCGTGGGTGCACGGACACAGTGGGGCACGCATGGATCAGCCATGGGTGCATGGACATAGTGAGGCGTGCATGGATCAGCCGTGGGTGCATGGTCACCGTAGGGTGTCAGCCGTGGGTGCAATCACCATCCCCTCTGCACGTTACCCAGTTGGGGTGTGCGTGTGTCCCCCTGGGTGTTGCCTGCATTGCCCAGGAGCGTGCGGCCCATCTGGGTTGTGCACCCCTCGCCGCCATGCATGGCTCCAGCCCGTGGGTGGGTGGGCCAGGCAGGTCGTGGGCTCAGAGTGGAGATGTGCATAGCATCGCCC
The DNA here is from genome assembly GCF_009769465.1 of Tauraco erythrolophus. Taxonomy (NCBI): domain Eukaryota; kingdom Metazoa; phylum Chordata; class Aves; order Musophagiformes; family Musophagidae; genus Tauraco; species Tauraco erythrolophus. The sequence continues at coordinate 16,312,055 of NC_141473.1, read as the reverse complement.
CTGCTTGCTGTGGTGCTGTGGGTGCAGGGCTCCGGCGTGTGTGGGTGCCAGTGGGGGGACATCCAGCAGCTGAGCAGGCTAAGTTGCTCATGGGGCAAATTCTGCCTGTTGCCTGGGTGAAGTCACAGGTCCAGGCACAGGCCGTGCTGTCAGTGGTAGCCCTCCCCTGCAGCAGGCACTAGTGGTCCTGCAGCAGCACCCTCTGCTCTTCCTGGCGCTGCCAGAGACGTCCCCGGAGGTGGTGGGCAGGCTGCAGGCTGGGGAGCCGGCACGGAGCTCCTGGTCCTCTGCCATCAGCAGAGATGACTGTTCAGTCGCTGCTCGGCTTGGCTGGGGGCCATTTCTCCTCTGGGACACAAAGCTCTTGCAAGTTACCTGCTGTGCTCCCATGCACTGCGTCTCCCCGCTTGGCATGGCTTAGCTCCCAGCTTCCAGGATACACAGCCCAGTGCGAGCAGGGATACCCCCTTTTGGATCAGGGAGCCCTTTCCCATCTCAGGCTCTGCCTGAGCTGCTTCAGGAGCCACCAGAGAGGCAATGCCCAGCCCGCCTGTGGGGCTAGCTCCATGCTGGTGCCTTCTCCAGGTGCTGGGAGAGCTGTGCTGTGCAGCAGTGGCTTCAGGGGCGTTCAGGGCTCTGGGGACTGCTTGCTGTCAGGAGGCAGGTTTGCAAACCGTCGGAAGCTGAGCAAGGCCCTGGAACCTCAGGGTCCTCTCTCTGCTGTCCCTCTTAGGAGGAGTTGGCTGCTCCATCCTTTGGGGTATGCCAAGTCTGCCCATCCTCCACACTGGATCTGGAAACCCCACAAGCTCTCTGCTCCCTCCTCTGAACAGCCGGCACCAAACACAACCCAAAAAGCATCTGCTCTCCAAACGCCTGTTTCTTCCCTGGCTGCCGCAGTAGAGCTGGATGTGGCCCCTGGCCTGAGTCTGCCATTGCTCAGAACCCCCTCAGGTCCCACTGGGGAGCCATGCCAGAGGCAGCCAGCTCCGGCTCCTCTTCCTGTGGCTCACTCATGTTTCACAGGATGGTGACCCCTATGGGCTCACGTCGCCCCGCGCCCTGCAGCGGGGCAGGCAGCAACCTGAACCTGGCGGCTGGGGTTTCAGAGGGAGGGCAGGGCAGCTGAGATCCTGGGGTCACGTCCTCACCTGCAGCATGCCCCAGCAGAGCTGTCCCCGGGGCAGACGTGTGCCTCTCGGTGAGCCAAGAGGACGTGGGTGCTCTGGGTGAGCCAGGCTGTTTCCCCCCACCTAGCAGCCACCCTCCACGCCTCTCCCTGCCAGCTCTTGCCCTGCACTGCTGGAGGCTGTTGCCAATGACCCTCACCAAAGGCTCCTTCACCTACTCCAACGGGGAGGAGTACCGCGGCGAGTGGAAGGAAGGTGAGACAGGGTGGGAGGGGATGGTGCTGCCTGTGCCGGGGGGCTGAGTAGCCCCTGTGTCCCTGTCCAGCACCACGCCGGGGCAGTCCCTGCCTCCATGCATCCAGTGCTGCCCGTTTCTGCCCTCACCTAGGTCGCAAGGCATGGCGTCGGGCAGCTGACATTTGCCGACGGCACCGCTTACGTGGGGCACTTTGAGAATGGGCTCTTCCATGGCTGCGGTGTGCTCACCTTCTCCGACGGCTCCAGGTGAGCGTGGCACCCCTGTGCACACCCCCCCGGGCATCCCCACTTGCCGTGGGGAGCTGCTGCCTCAGGAGCTCCTATCATGCAGGTACGAGGGGGAGTTTGTGCAGGGCAAGTTCAACGGCCGTTGGCGTCTTCACCCGCTGCGACAACATGACCTTTGAGGGTGATTCAAAGGCGGGCGCGTTCTGGCTTCGGTGAGTTGCTCAGTGGCACAGCGTGGGCAGCTGCAGCCATGCGCAGTCCCCAGCTCAACATGACCCCATCCGACATCTCCCGCTCCATCCCTGGCCCCAGCCCCGGTGCATGCTGCTCCCTGCCCTGTCACTCCCAGCCCTTACCTTCCCAGGTCTCCTGACCTTCCCCGATGGCTTCCCATGGGGTGCCCCGCAACGAGGGCTTCTTCGAGAACAACAAGCTGCTGCGGCGGGAGAAGTGCCCAGCTGTCATCCAGAGGGCCCAGGGCGCTTCCAAGTCTGCCCACAACCTGATGGCATGACGGTGCCGTGCACCCCTATCCCACTGCGGTGTGGACCCCCGCATCGGGCACTGGCTGGCCCCACTGTCCCCGGAGCAGGGATGCAGCCCTGCTGAGTGGCCCCCCCTGCCCTCCACGTGCCGTTGCTCAGCCTTGGTGGGGCCAGGGCTCAGCTCCAAGCCCCCTGGTTGAAATCCTGATAGTGGGGAGGACGGGACCCCATGCTCTCCACCCAAGTGCCCCAGGGCGGCCGTGGTGCCTTCTCTCTCTGCTGTAGTCCTGGCACTCACCAGATCAGCCAGTGCCCAGCCCCTCTACCCCTTTGGGAAGGCTGCAGACCACCAGGGCTGCCAGCCTACCTGCAGGGGACAGAGCAGGGGTGGATGGGCTGGGGCTGGACCCCGACTCCACTGCCAGGGTGCCTTGGCCGTGGGCTGCTGGCATGGACCACACGCCTGCAGAGAGGCAGCTCCCAGCCCACTTCGGTACCCTGGTCCCGAGGCAGGGTGGGCACTCCGGGCGCCCCGTGGCCTGCGCTCTCAGCTCTGGGTGACTGGCCATCCCACCACGTGCCTGGGCAGGGTGACATGTTGCTGCAAAGGACCCAGCCTGCTCTAAGGGCCAGCTGACGGGCCTGTGTCCCCGTCATCCCTGTGCCAATTCAGCCCAGCCGCTGCCTTGGGGACACCTGCAGCAGCATCCGCCACAAGGGTGACCAGGGGACGCCACAGCGGGCCCATGTCTACCGCATGCTGGGGCAGGGCAGGAGCGATGGTTGAGCAAGGAGCAGGGTCAGCTGGCGCCTGGGATGAGGGGCATGAGCAGGGCTGCATGGGGTGCCAGGGCTGGAGCAGGGGGCCTGGGCAGGGTGGGTGGCGATAGGGGCATGGCAAAGGGGCAGGCAGGATGGGCAGGGGGCACACAGCTCCCTGTTTTGCCCCTGCAAACATCTTTCATCTCCCCCTCTGCAATGCGCACCTTCATGCCGGTGCGGGTCTGGCTGGCTGTGGTGCGAGGGTCCCAGCAGCCCTCGCAGCCCGGTGGTGAGCTGCAGGCGCCATGCCCTCCCTGCTGGTCTCTTGCCCACACCGGTCCCGTGCCTTGCCATGACCCCGCCTTGTGCTGTGCCTGCGCAGGCCTCAGCTGAGTAAACCATGTTGCCAAACACTGGGACCGTGTCCTTTTGTGGGAGCAGGGGCTGGGTGGGGGCTGCTTGTGGAGCAGGACTGCAGACACAGAGTGGGGGCAGCAGGTTTATTCCCGGCTCGTGGCACAGGGATCCGTCTCTTCTCAGGTGGGGATGGTGGGACCCCGGGGCTGGCAGGGATGCAAGGGTGGCCATGGGATGTCCCCTACCCACTCTGCGCAGGGCAGCCCTGTCCAGCAGAAGGAGTGAGATGGGTGGCTTTCTCCTGGCCACCTCCCAGTGTCCCTACCATGTTCTCAGCTCCTGGGGTCCAGGCTCCCATTCCTTCCTGATGTGGGAAGGGGCAGGAGGGTAACCCCTCACAACCAGCCATTGGTACTGAAGGTGCTCCTCAGCTCCTCAACCTGGGGGGGACTCAGCGGGGCCAGGGGTGCACGGCAGGACCCCCGTAGTAGCCGAACCACTCCATGGCCTTCTTCAGCCTGGATCCCAAACCGGCGGGTGACCTGCGAGAGGGAAGGTGTGGGGCTCGTCAGCTCCTGTGGGACAGGGCAGCACCCTCTGTGGGCCCTGCTCCTACCAAACCTGCTCCTTATCACTCCTGCCCTCCCCTACGTGGGGCTGCAAGGCTGGGCAGGTGCGGGGTGGCTGCAACCCCTCCATGAAACATCCACCATGGGGTGGGGGTGCAAAGCACGGCCATGCAGGGGAGCATCCCTGTGGCATGGTGGGCTCTTTGCAGCAGGGACAGGCCACCCTGCAGCAGGTTGGGGGGCCTGGGGAGGAGTAGCTCTTCCTCCCGTCGCTAACCTATAAATAGCTGGCAAGGCTCCTGCGGCTGGTCAGGCAGGTGCCCGCTGCCAGCAGACACGCTGTTCCTGGCACGGCAGGGCTGGCATTTCCCAACCCACCACCTCCAGCCTGCTTGGTTCTCTGGCTGGGTATGGTGCCATCCTGTCCGCCCTGCAACCCCATGGACTTCCATCCTCTGCCACCCTCGGCTCTGCCATGGCCCAGCAACCCCACCCCTCCGCATCCTGGGGGTGGCTGCCTGCTCACTGCCGTGTTGGGTTCGATAAGCCGGTACTGCAGGTCACGGGCCTCCTGCCAGCGGCCCTCGCGACACAGATGGTCCAGAAGGCACAGCGGGGCTCCCAGCACATTGGCGAGGGCACGAGACCCCCCCAGAGGCACCTGGGGACACCAGGACACATTGGCAGCCAGCTCAGCAAGCTGTGCCCAGCCAGCACCTTCCAAGCATCGCCATCTCTCGCCTGCCTCCCCTGCCTGGCTGCCAGTCCCCGCCAGTGCCCCTGAGGCAGCACTCCGTGCCCTCTGGCTGAGCAGGGGCAGCAGCACCTACCCAGGGCGTAGCTCGCCAGCAGGAAGCCAGCCCGATCCTGCCAGCACCTGAAAATCCTCCTGCTGTGTCTTGTGGACCATCAGCCCCATGCGGGTGATCTGGGGAGAGACACGCTGTGCCTGGGGAAGGCATCACCCCATCTGCCCCCCTGGGGCTCATGCAGCATCCCTGGGGCCTGGGGAAGGGCTGCAAGCCCCAACTCCCCATTCCCAGGTTTGGGCCACGTTTGGTGGCAGCCAGCCCCTGGAAAGCCCTGCCCCACTCACGTCCCCACCGCTGTCCTTGATCCCGACAATGTTGGGGTGCTGAGCCAGGGTGAGGACAGCTTCCAGGGGCAGGTCCAGGCCAGTGTTGGCGGGACGCTGTAGAGCACCACGGGAATGGGGATGCATAGGCGACCCTGCAGGCAGCCGGGCAGAGCTCAGCAGTTAGGGTGGGTCGGAGACATGCAGGACGTGGTCTCCGTCCTGCTGCCCCGGCCAGGGCTGCCCGTGGGCACCAGGCGCCGCTCACCTTTGTGTAGTGCTGGACCAGGGCAGTGCTGGTCATGGACCCCCGGTAGTAGCAGGGTGTGTAACGACCAGCACCTACATCGGCCCCATGCCTCTGCCATGCTGGCTGTAAGCTCGATGGTGGCCTGGGTGGCTGGGGAGGAGGCAGAGGAGTGAAGGATGCCCTGGGGAGACACACGTGGCCCCCGCGCTGCCCGCGCTGGCACTCACATTCACAGCCAGAGCCAGCCAGCAGCAGGCGGTCCTGGGCAGAGCCCGGCGCACACAGCTCACCACCTCCAGCCGCTCGCGATGGTGCCAGGTAGGGGTACTCCCCGTTGGAGCCCAGCACCACCAGACCTGAAACACAAGCGTGGGGAGGGCAGGGCTCGGACTCAAGAGCAGGGGTGCCCACAGGGTGGTCGTCCCTTCCCTCTCACACCCCACACTTAGATGGGCACCAGGCACCCGGAGCAGCCACTTTGGGCCAGAGAGGCTCCCAAGATGCCCTACAAAGCCCTGGGCTACCCCACAAAGGGCATATGTGGGTATGTGACTCCAGCTGGCAGTGCCTACCTCTGCGGCACTGAGCACAGTGGTACCATCCCTACCCAGGCACCCTTGTGCGTGCCGTGCATGTACCCTGTGGGCTGAACTCGCTGTGTGTCCCATCTCCATCCCCAGGAACCACCCCACACAGCATCACTAGTGAGGCATTTATTGGTGCCCGAAGCCAGGCTGTGCCATCCTGTCCCCGGCTGGGGCTCATAGAACCCTTCCTTGGGACCCTGCCAACGCTATGGACACAGGGAGGCCAGCTCTAGCCCAGCACTGCCGGCTCTGCTGTGGCATACAGGGCCCCCATTCACCCTCACTCCCTTCCTTGCTGTTGGGCACCCAGGCAGGCTCTGCAGCCCACAGTGTGCCCTCTCCTGTCTGTGTCCCCACAGTCCTGGACTCACATCCCTGTGAATCCCAGCCTCTTCCTGCAGCCCTCTCCTCCCATCCATCCATCCTGGGCAATCAACAGACACACATCCCGTCACGCTGATCTGTGTGAGTGTGCACAGGTGTGCAAGCACATGTATGGGGCAGAGGGTAGGTGCAAGCCTGCACACATGTGGAGCGTGCATGCAAGCACGCACTGGAGTGTGGTGGGGGTGTGCAAGGACACATGCCTGTGCCTGGTCACAATGCCACGTAAAGGCCCCTAGGTGAGTTACCAGAGGGGCTGCCAGCCTGGAGCAAAGTCCGGCTGGAGGCTGAGCACCATCGGAAAGCCAGCAGGCTGCCTGCACACTGCCACAGGGCCCCTGCAGTGGGCAGGGGTCTGGCAGAAGCCTGCACGGAGAGGGGCAGCGGGCAGCAGCTTACCTCGGAAGGGGATGCTGGCATAGTGGCGCAGCGTTCCCCTCCAGCTGGGCATAGTCCACCTCCTGTGTGGGCGAGAAGGGGGTGGCAAGAGGTGGGAAGATACCCTGAGGTCAAGCGTGTGCCCTGGGTCCCAGGGCAGTGCTGAGCCTTCGGTGCTGTCTGGGGGCTGACCGGTGCAGAGCTGCCAGGGCAGGATGGAGGGAAGAGGCGAGGCGGGCACTGAGCGCCATGGTGGCTGGGTGCTGCCGCTTGGCCGTGCTGTCTGCCCCACAGAGGGTCTGTTAAATTTGATGTGGCACGTGAGGGACCCGCGACTGGCTGGGCAGGCAACGTGGAGGGTGGTACCTGGGCGTAGCTCAGGTGCTCTCTCCCACTCCAGGAGCTGGGTGCAGAGATCAGCACACCTCTGGGTGAGCCTCAGCTGTTCTTTCCCTTCCCTTGCCAGCCCGGCAGCTGCCCCTCTGCCGCCCACGGGGCCAGGCTGCAGTGCCAGGGAGGGACCAGACACCGCGGGGAGTCTGGGGCTGTGAGCAGGGTTCTCTTGCTATGATGTTGGTGTAGAGTCTCCTGGAAACGGGTGAGTGGAGCATTTCTGGGTAGGGAGCAACGAGTACCATGCTGGGCAGAAGTGACCATTCTGCAAAGGGCCTCTGTGTCCTCCCAGGGACTGGCTCCCGTGGGGAAGGCAGGAGACCAAGAAGCCACTCAGCCCCACAGAATGGCTGCGAGCACGTGTACGACTGCTGCTCCCTGGCACAACCCAGCCCCAGCACAGCACGGTCCCCGGGTAGAGCTGCCCTCTCCGGGGTTTTCCCTCCATGAGCTTGCCCAGGTGGGACTTTGACGCACTTGGAACAGCAGGGACATCCCCCAGTTGAGGATTCCTACCCTTGAACACTCGTGTCCTGGCCCCATGGTGTTACCAACACCCGAGTCCCTGTGCTAAGAGGAAGAGCACATCCATGGTGCTGGAAAACCCAGCTCCCCGCTCTAACCCAGCTCCCTCGGCCCATCGCCCCTGGTGCAGGCTGCCAGCCCTGCAAACCCCTGGAGCCAAATGCTGCTCTTTGCTGGCTTTTATTGACACAGACAAGTCTTGGCTGGATCCTGTTCCTTGGAGCCCAGCCTGGTCCCTGGTCTCTGCACGGTGCCGTCACGCAGGGACCTCCATCTCCCCCTGCGGCTGCTCCCTGTCTCTAGCGCCTGGCGTGTGTCCACCTGCCACTGCTGCACCAGGTCTGTCGGGTCTTGCCAGCCTGCAAGAGCGGGCAGAGAGAGCTGGAGCCGGATGGCGTGGCATGGTGGGGCAGCAAATGGCCCCAGTGCTGGCCCACGCCACTTACCTCGTTCTTGGCCATCAATGTCGGCCCCGTGCAGGATCAGCACTTTGTGATTTTGTAGCGGCTGAGCCGTGTGGCATCATGCAGTGCTGTGTCGCCTTCCTGTGAAAGATAGAGCCCAGCTAGGGATTGTAGTCTAGCTCTGGGGAGAGGAACCTCCACCTGCAGCCTGCTCCTGGCTCCCCGCACGCCCACTTTCCCAAGGGAACAAGGGGGACGGTGCCCACCCTAGCCCTGGCTGCATCTGCTGGCACCCCAGGGCAGGGACACGTGTGTCCGGACGTGCCCTGCTGTGGGTGCTGGGAGCCCCCACAGGGGTCCGCCAAGTGAGGAGGGATCAGCTTGCCCCTTGGTTGCTGGCTGCGTGGCCGTAGCACTCACCCTGTCCGGGGAGTTGATGTCCACCCCACTGTGGATGAGGTGCTCCACAATGTCGAGGTGCCCAGTCCGGGTGGCCCGTGGAGAGGGGTGCTGAGCAGCTTGGCGGAGAGGAGAGCGACACCAGACAGGATCAGCACCCACCCCAGCTACCGGACACAAGGCCAACCGTGGCCCCCGGTGGCATGTGCCCCTGGCACAGCCCTGTGCCCTCAGGCTCTGTCCTACACACACTTGTCCTTCAGGTTGAGGTCGGCCCCGTGGTCCTGCAGCAGCTTGACACATCCAGGTGCCCACCCCGCAGGCCCAGTGCACAGCGGTGCAGTCCAGCGTGGGCACACAGAGCCATGTACAGCAGGGGACGCCCCCATCTCATAGTCTGTCCCCCACCCCAGCTGGTCCCTGTGCCCAGGCTGAGCCAGCAGACCCCTGCCCACATCCACCTTGGCAGCGGGGACAGCACTGCCTTGCTGCGGGGACCTCAACCCTGCTGTTGCTCCAGCTGCGCCATGCCTGGAGGCTCAGACCAGTGTGGAGTCAGGGGAGGATCTGGCCTCACCCGATCCCTGAAGTCGACGGTGGCTCCACTGTCCAGCAGCTTCTGCAGGATGTCCATGTGTCCTTCCAGCGAGGAGCGGTGCAGGGCTGTGCGGTGGAACTGGGGGAACAGGTGGATGGATCCAGCCCCTGCCCCAGCCCCATTTTGGGTGTCCCAGCCTCTGTCAGCAGGCACGACAGGGCATTGGTGGCAGGGTGCAGATGGGGGGTGGCCAGCAGCCATGGAGGATGTTACCTCGTCACAGGTGTCAGGGGGGCCACCGTCTGCCAGAAACTTCTCAATCACAGGCATCTTGCCTGGACAGCAGCTCGCAGGAAGGTCTCTGGCTCCACAGGACCCTCCTGCCGGTGAGACAAGCTCAGAACCTTGGGGCATCGCAGGGGTGTGGGAGAGGGTACAACATGGGGGACCCTGCTGTGCTTCCCCAGGGAGGTCCCTGGCTGGCAGGGTGACCTGGGGGCTGGCCCGTGGGGGCTCCACCCCTGTTCCAGCAGCCCTGCTCCCGCACTTAGGACCCCCCCAACATACGATCTCCAGGGGCTCTGGCAGTGGGGCGGCTCGGGGGTGGCTGCTCGCTCCTCCCGGCGCTGCCGGCGCTGCTTGCGGAGCTCGATGAGGCGCTGGATGCTCCCCACAATCGATGAATCTCCCGCCGCAGGTCCACCGAGCTCTTCCCGCACCCGCTCCTGGCCCTGGGGGGGACATGCAGCACCCCATTTGCCTTCTCCTGCACCCAGCCACCCCCTGGCCCGTCCCCGCACCCTGACCCACCTCACCTTGATGGCATTGAGGCCCCGGTTCCTGGGGCCACACCGTTTCTCCTCTTCCAGCTCAGGTTTGCTCATCCGCTCCACGGCCCTGGCTCCCGTGCACCATCCCCTTTGAGTCGCTGCATGGGCACGAGGGGGGCTGCATGGTCCCAGCCGGGCACAGAGCAGCCCCACTGCTTCCGTTCCCAGCCGATTGATGGAGGTAGCTCTGGCACGGCTCACAGCTCACTGCTGAGGTCTCTGGGATGCCTGGCAGCCTTAGGCTTACACTGCCCACTTGCCCTGCTCAGCAAGCTGGGCACCTGCCCGCTGCTCGGCAGGAGCTCCCAGGTTGGGAACCCTGAACCCCTGAGAAGCCTTGGCCACCCTGCTGCATCCCCTGGGATGGCAGGATCAGTGCCAGCCACCTTGCGCCCGGGCCCTAAGACGGGCATGGCACACAGCAGGTCCCTGCCGCATGCCCCTGCCCTATGGACCTACCTTCTCCTCCTCCCTCCTCCTCCACCAGCTTCTGCTCGATGAGCTCCTTGGCCCCTTTGCACATCCAGCTCCATGTCTGCCTGTGGTGCACGACCCCGAGCAGGATGTGGCCTCTCCTCCTCACGACGGCAGACAAGGAGTACCCGGCCCTGGCTCCCGGTGCTGCCGCCGGCTCTGCTGGCTGTGCGGCTTTATGCCGTCGGCCCCTCCGTCCGGCGGCCCAAGGGCATTGACAGCTGTGGCCGCTCCACATGACTGGGGCAGCTTTGCCATGAGCTCACTCTCCTGCTTTCTGGCGGGGCCCTGGCTCACCTCCCTGGCCCCGCACCCTCTTAAAGAAGAGACCCCCCACTCCCCCCTCCCAGGCTGCCTGGACCCCTGTGCTGGGTGCGGGGAGCTGGGGTGCGCACAGCCTTGCGGCAGCCAGTCCAGAGAAGCTCAGTGGAGCACAGACACGGTCTGGGTCACCCATGGGTCCTGTGCCCATGCCACCCACCCTGCGCAGCCAGGATGCTCCTCATGGCTCCCATCACCCCATCCCCATGCAACCAGATGCTGCAGCATCCACTGGAATCACCGAGGCTTTTGGCACCCAGAGGAGGTTGCTGCCCATCCCAAAGAGAAGTTATGGGCCCCCCCAAACCTCTCAGCCAGCACCAGGCAGCACGTGATGTCGGGAGCCAGCGCCCTTCTGCACCGCTTTGGAGGATGACCTCAGGTGCAGAATGTCCCAAGCAGCCCTGCCAGGGTCCGTGGCTGCCTGGCCCTCCCTGCCATGCACAGGCAGCCTGGCAGCAGGACTGGCCTCACGTGGGGCACCAGGAGGCAGAGCCAGCAGCTATTCCGGCAGCAGGGACATTGTTCAGTCCCTCGAGCTTTGCTCTCCCCCTTTGTAAGATGAGGCCGGCGCTGCTCTGTGTCGGGACAGTTAATGCGCTAGGCACCATCCCCAGCACAACACCTGGGGGAAGGACAGATGGGGACACATCACTGTCACACTCCTGGGCAGTTCCCAGGGCCACCCTCGGGTGCCTTGTCCCATGAGAGCCACAGCCTCCGGCTGCAGAAAGGCACTGTTTTCACCAGGACAGGTGCTGGTGGCTGTGAAGGTCGTCCTGCAACCATGTCCCTCTGTGGACTGTCCTGCCTGGCAACAGGGCAAACATGGGCCAAAACCTCCAGAAGGGAAGCATTGGGAAAGGAAGGCAGTAGCCCCACGCTGACAATTAGCCAGGAGGGCAACGGGACGATGCCAGCAGCACTGAGGAAGGGCCCAGACAGGTAAAGAGCCAGTTCCGGCCCGACAGGGTCAGGGCGGCACTGGGGAGCAGAGCTAGGGCACTCAGGCTCTCCCTGGCCACCCTGTGCCCATCCTAACACGGGAGCAGACGTAGGACAGGCATGGGGACCTCCTGTTGCTGCAGGTGACAGCCCCCCCCACCTGCCCCAGAGCCAGAGGAAGGATGAAAAGATTTTATTGATAATACAGACTATGTACAAAGGGGAGACATCTCCACCCAGCCCAGTACCCCAGGGCCCTCCTGGCCAGGGGAGCCAGAGCCCAGGGGATCACAGCCTCTCCTGCCGGCATAGCCCAGCAGTGGGGCTCTGGCCATGCTGACTGCCCCAGACACATTTGGTCTCGAACCTCCTGCAGCAAATGCGGCATGTGTCCGTGTCCCCAGCCAAGAGGGGCCACCACGGCGGCACAGCTTCACGCAGACCTTCCTGGGGGGTCACTCGGGTCAGGGGCAGCCTCGGAGGGAGCAGGGTCTGCCTCAGCAGGGCTGGGACACGGCATGGGGCATCTCCAGAGGTGCCACTGCCCCCCAGCTCCCTGCCCTCTCCCCGCTACCAGTGCGGGGTGGCTCAGTTCCTGGGTGGCAGGGGCTGGTTGACGATCACTTGCACAACAAAATCCTTCTGGATCTTGGTCTCCTGCAGCCGCGTGCGGTCAGTGAGCAGCTTGCCTGAGAAGAACCAGCGCTGCCAGGCCAGGTCAATGCCCTCCTGCACCTGCAGCTGCTTCTTCAGCTGCCCGATGGTGTCACCCATGCTGGCGCTGAGCCGCAGGTCCTTGCCGGTGGAGAGCCGCACCTTGAGGGCAAACTCCCGCCGGGCATTGGGCAGTGGCTCAGCTGGCTCCACTGCCTCCTCCTCGCTCCGCTCCAGGATCAGGTTGACAGGAGGTGCCAGGCAGTAGACGGGCAGCTGGTACCGGTTGCCCAGTTCATCATAGCACTCCGTCAGGGACCCTAGGACGGCAAGGTGAGATGCTGTGGGTGGGCATCCCCATGGACCACCCAAATGCGGACAGGGCCACCCCAGGCAGTGGGGCAGAGCCTGCCTTGTCCCCCATCAGCTGGGTGAGCTGTGTAGATGGCAGCTGGGTCCTCCTCTCCAACCTGAGACCTCCATGGGCCCAGATATGGGGCACTCAGTACCCACCCCACCCACAACCCCAGTACCGTCCCTCCCATGGGGCAGGGTGATACTGGCTCCATCGAGGATGGCCTGGGCCAGGCTGTGGTCGTTGGCCTCCACGGCGTAGGCAGCTGCCTTCAGGGCATCCCAAATCTCTTTACGGCCCTCGAATGCAGGTGCTGTGTCCCAAAACTCATCTCGCTTGCTGCGCAGCTGCCCATCTGTCATGGGTAGTCACTCTTCCACTTGGGACGATCCTTCTTCAGGGGCTCATTGCGGCCTGGGGAGGAAGGGGGATACTCAGCCAAGGGATTGGCTCCCCCTTGGCCCTGAGCCCCCCACTTCCACAGGTTCCCGGGGAATCTTCACACCATGCACAGCGCTGTCCAAGGGACCACCCTGCTCAGCACAGGACAGTCCCCAATGCAGCCAGGGGGAACTTGGCTAAAGCTAGCCCTGCCCAAGGTCCTGCTGGCCACATAGCAGCTGCCCCACTAAGTAACATCCTTTACTCCCAGGAGGGACAAAGGCTCTTGCCCCCATGCTAGGGGACCAGGCCCTGCCCTGTGGGGTGCCATGGGGCCTCAGGGCCCTTTGAGGCAGAGCAGTATTTATAGCTTGGGGAATTAGCCAGGAAATAAGCTGGTGATTCGGAGCGGGAAGGGGATTACGGAGGCTGAGCGGGGGAGGGGGAGGAATTCACTGTTCTTCTCCGTCCACCCTGGGATGGCAGGGACCAGCTGTAGGCAGGACGGCAGGCACACAGTGTCCATGGCATCGGGGGCAGAGGGCATCGCTGGGGTGGGGGGCTGCGAGCCCACAGCAGCTGCAACAATGGCCCGAACCGAGCTGGCTCTCCATGAAATAGCCCCCCACCGTCTCCCCAGGGACTCCCAGCAGCCAGCACCCGCCCAGGGGTCCGGGCCACCCTCATGCCAGTCCCACATCACCCTGTTCTCCCTACGCCAGGCTGTGGCCTCGTGGGAATGGTCTCATCCTGTTGGCCCCATGGCTGAGCCGGAAGCGTGGGGCAGGAAGGAGCTGTTGTCACTCCCAGCTGAGCAGGGGACAATGAGTGACAACAGCTCCTTCCTGCCACCCCTCTCCCTGGGACGGCCAGACGGCCCCCTTCCTGCAGGTACAGGACATGGAGGATGCGGAGCCCCAGCCAGGCAGGAAGGACACCTGTGCCCGCGCAGTGACCTGCCGGGCAAGGTGATGCCACACATCCCAGTGTTGGGGACAGTTACAGCTGCCAGCTGCAGGCTGAGCCATGTTTCCCAGGCAGCTTTTCCTGGGCAAGTGTGCAGTGGCCTTTTTTTTTTGTATCAGCCTTGTCCCACCCTGTCCAAGACCACTGGAGCCAGCACATCATCCACTTTCCCAGCTACCCCAGGGCTGGATGCTGAGCATCCCTGACAGACAGCATCCTGCCTGCATCCCCAGAGCAGTGAGGGCAGCCAGCTGCAGCCAGCGCTGCCGATCAGCAGTCACAGTGCCGGGCAGGAGGGATTTGCAGTACCGCAGGACAGAGCAGGTCAGAGGCATCACCTGCCCTGGGAAGGTGGCGGAGCAGTGGCCACAGCCAGTCTGAAAGACAGGGCCAGGACCACATCTCCATGCTGCTGTGGCCACCAGGCTGAGGTATGCATCTTTGCAGCTGGGACTGTCATGCACGGTGAGACTCCCAGCTGGCACCATCCTCCCAGCTCCGCTCACAGCAAAGAGAAGAAGCTGGTCGAGGGGAGGCAGCAGGATTGGAGCCGCAGGGCCTGGCCACAGCAGGGACAGGTTGCGGCTGCCCCGTGCAGACAGGTGTGCCCGGCAGCCTTCGCCCAGGTAGGCAGAAGCTTAAGCCTTGTCTATTTATTGCTGCTGCCCAGCTGGGCCCCGCAGTCTCTAATCACCTCCTGCCACTCTATTCCTGGCCCCTTGTGCAACGCAGCATCACCGGACAGGTCTGGCCACTCGCTGCACCCGGACTCGAGCCAACAGGATCTGGCCGGCAGCCTGTGTGCCTGCCTCCGGCCCTGTGCCTGCAGCACCCTGCCTGTGGCTCAGCCCCACCGCGGTGCAGGGACCCCCAGGCAGGAGGCTGTGCCCCGGAGGCTCTCCTATACTGTGGCTCGCTCCCTGCTGGGCTGTAGCCTCAGGCAGCCACAGCTGGTGGGCCCTGGAGGCTGGCTTGGCCCCAGAGGAGATGACAGCCAGATGGTATGTGACACCGCTCCCAGCGGCGTTGGCTGGTCCCCTCCTGGGCCAGGCAGGGCCAGGATGCTGTGTGCCACTGGCATCCCCCGCTCCTCCCGCAGCAGGCTGGCCATCCTGGGGACAACGCTGTCACCTGCTGTGGGGAGCCCTGGCAGGATCCCTCTGCAGTGGGTCACAGTGAGCCCCAGCAGGAGCTGGTGGGGCAGGTGGGCTGCTTAGTAGGGCCCCAGGGGCAGCCAAGGCAGGCAGGCACAGCACCCCTTCCCACCTATGGCAGGTCCTTGTGTGTTAGGACCTGGTGGCCCAGGCCTGTGCCCCCACAGTGCAGGTGAAGGCAGCTGCAGCCTTGCTTCATCCTCTACGGCCTGCCGAGTGGCTCCTGTGGGCTGGCAGCACCACACAAGTGAGGGCAGGAGCCAGCACGGGCACCCCAGCACTGGGGACAGTCCTGCTACCCCAGAAAGGGACATGCTGCAAGAAAGTGGCAGCTCCCAGGGGCACAGGGAAGGGACCATGACCCATCCCAGGACAGCTCCACAGGGAGCGAGTAGCAGTGATGGAGACACAGACTTTGCAGCTGGTTGTTGCCTAGCACAGGGAAGGAACATCCAGATCCAGACGTCCGGATCTGATCCCCCAGCCACAGCCCCAAAGTGCGAAGCAATGGCCTCACAGCCCCACTGAGCTGAGTGAACAGTCAGCTGGAGACCCCAGGACTCACCAGCACCCGCAAGAAGGCACCTGCACCCCCGTGACCAGAGGGTGCTGGGACAGAAGGCTGGGAGGCTGCCAGCTCCATGAGGGACGATCACCCTAACCTAAGCCAGTGGGGCCTCCCTGGGGCGGGCTGGCACACCTGAAGCCCTGCACGGTGGGGACAGGCAGCGGGCACAGCCGGACCCAGCAGCCACAGCACCTTGCACGTCTTGCCGGAGCAGCGGGCACTGTCCCACAGGAAAACCTCCCTCCCTCCCGCCTGCACCCCAGCTGCGGGCGAGGGCCGGGGTGCTCCGTCCCGGGGCACACGCTTCCTGCTCCTCCTCTCCCACCGCCTACCACCGCTTTGCCATAAACACGGTAATTACCGGCCGCGACTGCACCGGCCGGGGAGGCAGGGGAGAGGAAGGCAGAAGTGACTCACCCTGCCGGCCCGCGTCCCCTCCGCCGCCAGGTAGCCGTGCCCATCCCCGTGGCCTCCGGGACCCTCCGGGGCAGCGCCTTACAGCACTCGGGTATTCGGCTGCCGTTAACTCCGGGGAGCCGCGGGGCTGCGCTAGCCCGCCCTGCGCCGCCGCTGCTCTCCGGACCGGCGCAGCCGCTCCCTGCCCGCCCCGCGGCCGGGTCCCCGGCACCTCCTGAAGTCCCGGGGGAGCGGGGACGGGGTTGTCCCCGCCGGCACCGATCCAGGGCAAGCAGAGTGCGGGCAGATACCCAGCAGTTTGCAGGACGCGGCGTGCCGGGGTACATTGCCCAGCCCAAAACAGGGCCACCCACCACCCTGCAGCCCCACCGGCACATCCCACAGGCAGCACCCGGGAGCAGCCAGGGACCGGCGAGGCCGGGCAGGACAGCCCTGACCCTGCAAACCCCCGGGGCGCTGGGACGAGCACCGCCGTGCCTGCCCGCTCCTGAGGCCGCGCACCGGACCGGACCCCGGGGCCACGGACTGGCCCTCACGGGACAGCGCCCCCCCCCCCGCGCCCACGCGACCCCCACCCCCAGAGGTGCACCGGGACCCCCCACGCCCCGGTGCCCGCCATCCTGGGGGTACCCAGGCAAGACGGCCCCAGTGGGCCCGGCCCCGCTCACCTGCTCGCTTGCGGGGGTTCTCGGCGGCGGGCCGCTCCCGGCGCTGCCGCCCCACGCAGCCGCCCATGGCGGGGCTCAACGGCGGCGGCGGCGCTCGGCATGGGGCCGGGCCGGCTCCGCGCTGCGCCCGACCGCGGGGCCCGGCGCCGTGCAGCCGTGCCGCCCGGCTCTGAGCGCCGGGGCCGCCCCGCCGCCGGAGACACCCCGCGCCGCGCCGCGCCCCGCCCCCCCAGGTGCGCATGTGACCGCCCGCACCGGCACCGCCACCGGCACCGCCCACGCGCGCGCGCCCGCGCCCGCAGCGCTTTTGTCCCCTCCGCCCCGCCGTACCGCGCCGGCTCCGCCCCGCCGCGGCCCCGCCGCTCCCCCTCCCGCGGGTGGCGGGGGGCGAGGAGGGGGCGCTCCTGCCGCGCGCGTGCGCGCGTTGTCACGGCCCGAGGGCGTGCGGGCCCGGCGCATGCGCACGGTGGGAGGGCCGGCGGCCGCTGCCCTGGGCGCGGGTGTCATGGCGGCGGCCGGGGTCGGGGCGCTTGCCGCCTCCGTCCAGGACTTCGTGGCCGGGCAGCAGGATGGCCCGCGCTGCGGAGGTGGCGGCAGGTACCGGGCGGGTGCAGCTGCGAGGCGGAGCCGGGCGTGGGCACGGCGGCGGGGCCGGGCGTGGGGCGGGCGTGGGCGCAGTGGCGGGGCGGGACGGGACGTGGGAGTGGGCTTTGAGGGTGAGCGTGGGGCTGCGGGGCTGGCTTTGGGGACGTGGGGCAGGGCTTAGGACGCAGGATGGGGCACGGCCCGGGGCAGGCTGTGGGGCCGGGCATGGCCATGGGCTGTGGGGCCGGGGCGTGGGGCTGTGGTGCGGAGCGTGGCCATGGGGCAAGGCCTGCAGCGGCGAGCTGGGCACTGAAAGGGGAGGTGAGGGGGTAGGTGGGTGGGTGTGGGCGCTAGGGGCGAGGCAGGGTGGGTGTGAGTAGATGCGGGGCTGTGGGAGCTGGGGTGAAGGCAGAGTCGCGGGGTCTGTGGGCTGGGTCAGGATTTTGGAGGACTGGTCTAGAGCATGGAGTGGGGTAGAAGGTGTTGGCCAGGGCTGGGCTGGGACAGGAAACGGGGCTTCAGAGTGGGGGATATGGCATGGGTTTGTGTGAGCTGAGAGGAGGATGAGGCTGCAGGCCATGGCACTGGAGATTTGGGGTGCAATAGGAGCTGCTGTGGGTGGTACTGGGTATGGCTGGCTGGGAACTGGCTGTGGCTGAGAAGGTGCCGGTGGGAAGGGAGCTCCTGGCCTAGCTGAGGTGCTGTGGGAGATGGCTGGCTTTGCTGGCCCCTGCTTCTGGGGCCCAGGCTCCGACTGCCCTCTCTGTGGTTTCTTCTCCTTTCCTGGTAGGGCTTGAGGCATTAGGTTTCCTTGGATAATTTGTCTTTCTGCTTGGAGCAGCAATTTGGTGACTTTGTTACTTTAGGGAATTTGCAGCTTCAGGAATGTGGCTTTTTAAGGATAAGACAGCACGTTTGTGTTTCTAGGCAGTGGCTTCAGCATGTTTTGGAAAGGAGTTGAGAGAGCAGAGAAGGACTACGTAGGCTACATTACACTGAGGGGTAGCTTATAGACCTTTCCCGAGATTGATGGATTGTGACAACTGATCCTGTGGTATCTTGGTGATGAGATGAGCTGGCAAAACAGAAAGATAACCCGGTGGTCTGTGCAATGCTTGAAGAAAATGCCAAGGAAATTTGGAGGTATTCACTAAGCTATGTGACATTCAAGATGTTGCAAAAGAGTTGCACAAAGCCTCTGACATATTTGGGATAGAAGGAGGGAAAGACAACCTTACAGCTACTGTTGTCATCTGTGGTCATGTCACAGAAGCGCCTGCAGAAAGCTCTCTCTTGAAAGACATACAGACAAGAGCCGCCCCCGCTCTGCTCTCATCAGCCGTATGGCACTTGTGACAAACCTACCTTGGCAAGCAGGGGAGCCAGCAAGTGTCCTTTCGCCTCTTTGACCTCGTGCAGAATCACACATCAGAAAGTGTTAAATTGCGTCACGTATCTTTGAGCGAAAGGGGAGGTTTTTTCTAACCTTGTGGCCCTTGTGCAATTGTTGGAAGAAACGCGTTGAGCTTCTCCCGTATGTTGCTGAGTACTAAACTGAGTGTAACTTGGCAAGTGGAAGAAAGGCCTCAGTGCTGTCACAGGCAGCTTCTGCTGCACGGGTCAGTGGGTGGCAGGAGGAGGCCAAACTCGTTTTTATTAAAAGATGGGGAGAAAAGGATACTGCTGTCACAGAAATCCTTCACGCACTCCCCGTCAGTGCTGTGCTCACGCCTTGAGGGTGTGGGGGAAACAAGAGTGGAAAGCCTGCAGAAGTGGTTGACATCTCGAAGGACACTGCGTGAAAGAGGGGAAGAGGTGTCAGGAAACGGATCAGGGTGATTCCAAATAATAGTGCAGCAAAGGGTAAGTGGCTTACTTCTGTTTAGCCTCTTAGGCTACAGGAGCACTAGAATAGCCCCTCCTGGCACAGGAGTGGGCTGGGATTCAAGGTGTGCAATTAACCTTGGGGAGGTGCTGCTGCTGGATGTGGAGGCAGAAGTTTCACAGGCTCGCCACCGTGCCTGCCGTGTTGACGAGGCAGGTCCACTTATAGCTGGGCTTGCAGTTATGCCGCGGCCTGCGCAGCTCTGCCCGTGAGCGGGAGGTAGTGCTTGCAGGTTCTCAGGGCTGGTGTGATCACTCCGTGCGAGGTGAAGCTGGTCACACCTCTGGGCCCCTGAGAAGAGCGCGAGTTCTCTCGCTGTAGCTGAGCGAAGGGGCTCCTAACCACAGGGAGCACCCATAGCCAGTCGTGGTTTGATCATTGCACTTCAGCTCTCCTGTTGATGGGGAAACCAGCAGCTTTGTGTAGATGCTGAGTTTAGTCTCTGAAAATGCAGAGCGGCAGAGCTCTTGGCTGCAGAGACAGTGTTTGTCTCTGACCTTCTCCATGGTGGTTCAGAGGCATGAGGGCTTTTCCTGAGCTTGCAGAGCAGGATGTTGGGATGCCGGAGGGGCCATAGGAGCTCTCCCAGCAGCCCGCTCTGCTTTGTGCCGGTGCACAGCACCCGTTTGCTGTTGTGCTTTTGTTCTCCTGCAAGAAACTTTGCTGGCACCTTACAGCCATTGCCCAAGCACCTCCTGTTCAGTCTGTGCCTGTCGACTCTGCAACCTGCTAGGGTCCTCCTCTTCCTTGTGGCTCCCTTCTCTGCTCTGTCCCTCAGTCCAGGCTCCCTCTCCCTGCCATGCCAAGCGGGATTAGAAGTTCTGTCTCTGGAGCAGGGGCTGCATGCTGTCAGAAAACATCGTCATCCCTTCTCCCATTCTAGAGACCACTCTCTGATGAGCAGTGTGACTTAATACTGGAATTAACTGCTTTAGGAAGATCCAGTAAATATGCAATAGCAGGAGACGCTAGATGGGAAAACGCCTAGGAAGGCCCTGAATGAAACCTTTCAGCTTCTGAGGGGATGGATGCCCTGTCAGTTGTGTAGGCAAGGCTTCAGCAGGGTGGAGGGATGAACAGGGCCCTCTGGAGTGCCCAGAAATGCCCCTGGGCAAAGACAGTGAGTCTCGGTGACCAGAAGGCAGTTTCTTTGTGGAGGAAAGCTGTTTTGTCCAGGTAGAGTATGAGGGATGCTGCTTGTTTCCCAGAAGTGTCTCTTGCCACCTGAGCTACAGGTTAGGAGTTGGAAGGTAAGGCAGTCGCTTGCCTCCCACCCTGTGTCTGACCACAGGGCACACACGGAGCTTTCCTACTGGAAAGGTATCACCTTGGCAGCGGGTGTTGAGAGTGGAGAACTTGCCCTTCTGCCGAGGCTCTTGTAGGATGCAGCAGGTCCTTACTGAAGCCTCCCAAGGAGTGACTTTTCCCCTAGTTGAGTTGCAAGAATACTGAGGCAGGAGGTGAGTGAGGCAACCTGGCAGGGTATCTGAGTCAGAGCTGCAAATAGACTCCAGGAGTCCCAGCACTTCGTCTTCCTCAACCTCAAAGTTGCCTTTCTCCCTGCCCTCCATCTTGGAGGGAGTTTGTGCAGGTCTTGTTCGGCATCGCATGGGGGCAGCGGAGACAAGGTGGGACTCTGGGTGATCGCTAGTGTCTAGGCTGTTTGCTTGGCCAGTTATCCCTCAGGAAGCACCTAGGGAGCTGCCCTCTGTCTCGTCCTGGCTTGCTCACATTTGAGAAGTGTTTTTTAGCATCTCTGTGAAGTGGAGCACAGCAAGGCTGCTTCTCTTGGAAACCGTGCTTTGGTCACACATGCAGCCAGGCTGTGGGGAGAGGGTAGAGGCAAAATGCAGGCAAGTTCACCCTGTGCTGCCTGCTCTCTGATCCAGTCAAGGCAGCTCTGGTCCCAGATGTATTCACAGGCAAGGCTGGAGGCAGCTCCACCATGAGCGCACATGGCTCCCTCGGTGCTTAGCGAGGTGCCGGCACCCGGACAGCGTTTCCTGCTGCACTGCTGGGACCCTTCCCAGCATCTGTCTCAAGCACTGTGCCTGACTGATGGTCTGGGAGTCTCTTTGGTTCACTCTCTTTGCCTCCTTTCTCCAGGGGTGAAAGATGGAAGCTGGACTGTGCTACAGCTTGTGGAAGCTCTGGGGTAAGAAAAGCCGTATATATGTTGTACATTGCATAAGGGCCTTGCAGGGGAGATTCCAGCAAGGAGGGACAGTAAGAAGGAAAAGTGTGCGTGCTCATCCAGGACGAGCTAGCTTCAGCGCTGGTAAACACACCACAGCACACAGGCCTACAGGGATGTTGTCTGCTCACAGCACGGGGCCTGAGCGGTGCTTTGGCTTCCCAGGACTCGGGAGCTGTTTGGGAAAGAGCAAGGCTGGAGCAGCTCTTGATGATCTCCCTGAACTGAGGACAGGCGCTGTGGCAGGCAGCGAGCCACAGGGCACTTCTCAGTTGGGACTGTCCCCAGCAGGAGCTGCCTGAGCACACAGCTGCACATCAGCATGTCATGAGTTGACTGGCACTCAGCTTTTGCTTCTGTCTCCAAGCTGTTGTGGCCTGGGACTCAGGGAAGCTCGTTTCTCCTAAGCTGGGGACTGGGTTTGCCTCACTGTAAGAGGCTTTGCCCTTTTTCAGCCCCTGTGAGCTTGGGAGCCTGAGTCTCAGGTGCAGAGCATGGTGCAAGAGCAAATTCTTTGGTCCGACCTGAAAACTTGGATTTATTGCTGAGGTTGGGTGCGTGCATGCAGCATAGTCAGGGGAAGAGGAGTCTGCTCCCACCCTGCCAGCAAGTCAGGCTGGACTGGGCCACCGCCCCCCTGCCCTGAGAGCAGCAGCTCTTGGTTTTTCTAATGTGTCTGCTCAGGATGTGCTTCCTGCTTGGGTGTCCCTGCTCACAACAGGCCTCTTGGGCTTCCTCCCTGCTTGGACTAGGTCTAGCCTGGAGAACACAGATCCTCGGACGCGAGGGCGAGGCATCCAGCTGCTGTCACAAGTCCTGCTCCAGTGTTACTCCCTGCTCCAGGAGAAGGAAGGTAAGGGCTGCTCTGGGCCCTCGAGTGGCTGCTGGCAGGTTGCAGGCAAAGCCTGTGCCACTCAAGTGTCTGTCCTGCAGTTGGCAAGGGGGTCGATTTATCACTGTGACAACTTTATGCATGTCTCTCAAGAATCAAAGTCAGAGGAGGGCACAGGGCCTCACGCTGCAGCCTTTTTGCCAACCTCACCACTCAATTCAAGTCACTCCCTGCAAGTGCCAAAGCCCTGGTGCTGCAGCTGGTGCCCCCGGTAGTGTGTGGGTGTTGCACACCCAGGCGTGTTCAGCGCCACGTGGGACGCCTTGGGGACACATCTGCATGTCAAAATCCTTGGGTGGTGATTCAGTGCAGGAAGACCATCGTTCAAAAAGCGAGTCACGCTGCAACCCTGCGGCCTGCCCAGTTTAACTGTGGTGGAACCCTGGTGCCTGGGGAGGAGGGGAGATCAGTGTAAGGATGAGTGCAGAGTGGAGGACCAGAGTGAGGAGAGGAAGACGCCCCATTAGAGGAGGCAAGGAGAAGGTTTGGCTGTGTTAAATGCCCCATAGTAACTGGCTGGCAGCAGGGGAAGCCAGTAAGTGCTGCCAAACTTTGACTTGAACCTGGGGGCCTTGCTGATGGGTAGCTGAACCTGCACCAGCAGGCTGGCAAGGCAGGGGGGCCCTGTTAGTAAGTGAAGTGGAGGAGGGGAAGCATGGAAGTAAAAGGTGCTTAGTCCTTGGTGTTTGGCTCTGTAAGTCTCAGACTGATGCCAGGCAGCGCCAAGAGCAGCTGTGCAGAGAGTATGGACAGAGTAGCTGCTGGTGTAGCTGGAGTCAGGTGTGATGACTGCGGTGGGGACTGGGGTGCTCTGGAGAGGCAGCTGGAGGTGGGGAGGTTCAGTGAGGATGTCTGGCAGAGTCAGGGCAGCTGAGCAAGGGGAGCAAGCTGAGTTAGAGCCAAGTCACCAGGAGCTCTGGAGGAGGATGGGCAGAGCCAGCTCCCCTGGAGGGCACAGGCAGCTGCTGAGGCACCCCAGCTGGCCTCTCTCCCTGCGTGTCCCTCCTCACGCAGTTCATTTCGCAAGCGCTGTGTCAGGCTGCCTCCTGGGGGGGTGAGTTTCTGCAGCAGCTGTGGGCACAGGATGCTGCTAGCCGGCTCTTCCAGTCTGCTTCCTGCTGCCGCTCCCCAGGGCTGGGGTGTGCAGGCGCCCGTGGCCGTGACTCAGGAGCTGGGAACGTGTTGTGGAGCTGAGCACAGGGAAGCTGGAGCTCCAGCCCTGCGCCCCACCCCACGACATCCTCCAGCCTCTGCTGACTGGTGTCTGCACCCACGTGTCTGGACATGACGGGGCAAACGTCTCTCGGGTAGCTCCAGAAGGTGGGTGCTGCCCTGCTGCTGTCAGACGTGGGTTGCTGGTGGGGGGAGGGCAAAGGCGTTGGAGCCAGGTGGGTGCACCCAAAAGTGGCAGTTTGTCCTGTTCACCAGTGTGAGATATGCTCGCTCTTCATCCGGCAGCTGCTTTTGGCAGAGCTGAGGCCAGCACCCAGCAGCTGCTTTTTCCTGGGACTAACGCACATTGGTGTCTGTTTCTGACAGTGCTGCATCTGGTCCTGTTCTATGAGAACCGTCTGCAAGATCATCACCTTGTGATCCCTTCAGTGCTCCAGGGACTCCGAGCGCTGGTGAGCTTGCGCACCCCAGCCCACAGCGCCGGGATGTGCTCCAGAACGGTGCTGAGGAGGTGCAACACCTGGGTACAGGCTGGAGCAGTACATTAAGCAGGGTCCGGCTGGGCTGTCAGCTCCTGCCCGGCAGCATTGCCCTGTCTCCTCTCTGCTTCTGCTGTGACCCTTGCAGACAGGCAGGAGAGAGGAGGCTGCCTTGATCTCCTGCCCCGTGTTGGTATTTGGGCAAGGATTCCCTGGCCGCTCTGGGGAGCCGCACAGATGATAGGCATCTTGTCCTATTGTGTCTGTGGGGGTGGTGAGCTCTCCCTGGCGTAGGAGGGGATCTGGCAGGTGTCTGCTATACAGAAGCAGGAGCTCTGTTATATGGTTGCCATCGTGGTTTTCTATTCTTGCTTTTCTTTTCCGGTCCCCAGAGTATGTGCGAGGTGCTGTCCCCAGGGCTAGCGGTGTCTGTGCTCAAAGCCATCTTTCAGGAGGTACATGTGCAGGTGAGCAATGTGATTTCCCATCCTCCTGTCCCTGCTCCCCACTCCCTGGGTGTCTAGGGATGGTGTGCCTGCCCTGGGGACTGAGCACATTCAACAGCAGTGCAGTGCTTCTGCGGAGCTTAGAGGCAGCGTGTCTCACTGCAGAGCGAGAGGCAGACAGCAGCTGAGGATCCTGTTTGGCCCTTGTCCTCTCTTCTTTCAGCACTGGGGGAGTTAATTCCTTTGGTCTGTTCTCCAGGCTGTGTTCAAGTGCCCTCAGCACCCAAATTCTCCAGTTTAAAATTGTTTACGCTGGCAGGGACTTGGGCAGTATGTGTGGCCCTGGTGATGGTGCATTCATGCAGTGATGGACGCAGTCATGTTTAGGTGCTGTTGCATAGACATGTGCACACTTTGCATGTGGTAAACTGAATCTGTGTGGAAGATCCAGGAAGCATCAGCTGAGCTGCTGGGGGTCTCACCCTCTTCTCAAGGCCATGTGCTGCCCTTGGGTGGTGGGTAGCAATGCTGCCATGTGTGGAAACTTGTTTTGATTGCTCTGCTCCTCCCTCTAGTCCTTGCTGCAGCTGGACCGCCATACAGTCTACAGCATCATCACCAACTTCATGGGCACCAGGGAGGAAGGTGAGGGGGCAGATGCCAGAACCACTTTCGGGTTGTCCAGGCTGGGAGAATGGCTCACTTTCGTCTTTTCCAAAGGCTCTGTTACTCTGCCTGGGGAGAGTTGGAAGAGCTGCGGGGCTGGGGAAACCTGTCTGGGGAACCATGTTCATGCCACGTTGGTAAGGCCTGGTGTCCTGCATCTGCTAACGCTCCTTCTTTCTGCAGAGCTGAAGGGCCTGGGTGCTGACTTCACCTTTGGCTTCATCCAGGTGATGGACGGGGAGAAAGATCCCCGCAACCTGCTGGTGGCCTTCCAGATCGTGCGTGATCTCATTGCCAAGAACTATGCCCTGGGTGAGCCTGTGCCTGCTGTGCAGAGCTGACTGGGGGACACGTTGCTTTTCTTTGAGCTTTTGAAGGGATGGGCTCTGTGTCTGACCAGGGCTGGGGTTGCCCCTGACATGCCTTAGGAGCTGCAGAGCCAGCCTGTCATGGGTGCTAGGTATAGCTGCTGTGCCTGTTTTGCCTAGCATCTCTGTTCATGTCCTCTGTCCTTTTCCATGCAGGTCCCTTTGTGGAGGAGCTGTTCGAAGTGACATCCTGCTACTTTCCTATTGATTTTACTCCAGTGAGTGAGTCTGCTCTGTGCTACAGCCTATTCCTTCTGATGTTTTCTCAGGGGCTTGTGTCCCCTCCATGGAAAGGAAGGGGAGAGTGGGCAAGAGTCTTGGCTGGTCAGTGTTTAGCTGTGAGCTATGGTACACAGGCTGACAGGCTGGTGCCAAGCTGGCTGTGGTGACTGGCATCTCTGCTGCCTTGCTGAAGATAAGATGATGCAGCCTCAGCTGATGGCTGGGTTGGGAGGTTTCCTGACTGATGACCTGCTCTCTCTTTCCCTTCCAGCCCCCCAATGACCCTCATGGCATCCAGAGAGAAGACCTGATACTGAGCCTCCGGTCTGTACTGACCTCCACACCCCAGTTTGCTGAGGTAGGAAGCTCCTAAGGGATTCTTGAGCACTCCGCTGTTCCCTGAGCACAGGCTGCATTTCATAGTGCTGCAGCTCCCACTATGGCTCTGTGGAAAGGGAACAGCTGGGACCAAGAGCCTGCACCAGTGCAGTCCTGTGTCCTGCTGGGGCAGGGCATGGAGAGGGTGGTGATGCTGACATCCTGGGAAGGGGCTGCCTGTTGCAGGTATCCCTCCTGCTCCTCTGGCAGAGGCTGAGCTTGCAGCCCTGCAGGGCATGGACAAGGTGGTGCAAAGGGTGAGCTGAGTCTAAATGCCTCTCTCTGCAGTTCCTTCTCCCTCTGCTCATAGAGAAGATCGACTCAGACCTGCAAAGTGCCAAGCTTGACTCCCTGCAGACTCTGGTAAGGAGGGATCCCCTACTCCCTTCATCCCACAGCTGGCCTGTGGCAGCAGCAGCCAGCCACCTCTGAGCCCTTCTGCCTGTCAGCCAGAGACTCACCCTTGCAGAGCCACAATTTTTCGGGTCCTATTTTGGCCTGCATCACTCTTTCCTCTTTTTCTCTCCCTTGAGTGGTTTGTGCAGTTCAGCGTGAACCTGCCAGGATGGGCAGTGTCCCTGCTCTGTGTCCTCCCAGTATTGGCTTCTCTGTGATGCTTTCTCCTGGCTCTCTCTTGCAGACTGCCTGCTGTGCCATCTACGGACAGAAGGAGCTGCAGGAATTCCTCCCCAGCCTCTGGTCATCCCTGCGCAGGGAGGTGCGTACTTCAGGGACCCTAACAAATGCTCCACCACAGCTGGGCTCCTGCCGAGCAGGAGTTCACAGCCAGACCAGGTGGGCCCCATATCTCCCAGCAGCCCCCACCTCAGACAATCCCAGATGAAAAGTGGGTGTCAGGCCAGCCTTCTTAGTGTGTCCCTCACACTTGGATATGCCACGCTGCATGTTCGAAGCACATGGGAAACAAGGCGGGACCCCGAACCCTTCAGCCCGCATCGGGAGTGTGAAGCCTGCAGCTGGGGTCAGCACGGAGCTTAGCTCATCCTGTGGCCTCTCCTACAGGTGTTCCAGACAGCGAGTGAGAAGGTGGAGGCAGAGTGCCTGGCCGCACTGCACGCCCTCTCTGCCTGCCTCTCCCGCTCTGTGCTCAGCTGTGACACTGAGGACCTGCTGGACTCCTTCCTCAGCAGCATCCTGCAAGGTAGCTAGCTGAGGGACCTACCCTTCCACGAGCCTGCAGCCTTGCTTCTAGCTGGAGATTGGCCCTCCTGTTCTGTTTGATATCTCTTTCTTCTCTTTCATGGCCACTGTTGGCTTCTCCAAGGGAATTGGCTGCAGGAAGGGAGAAGGGGGCGCTGTAGGAAATGCCTGTTGGATTAAGTTGCTTTCCTCTCTGCTGGGATTGGGGCATCCAAGGCTGTTGTGTGGGCTTGGAGCTGAGGGAAGCAGCTCTGTTAGGGAGGCTGTGTGACAGATCAGAGCTGCGCCCCGGCAGCACGTCCCAACCCAGATATCAGCTGCATCCCTGCACGCGAGGCAGAGGAGCTCTGCTGGTGCAGCTGATGCCCAGCCTATCTCAGATTGCAGGCACCATCTGTGTGAGCCTGACATGAAACTGGTGTGGCCAAGTGCCAAACTCCTGCAGGCAGCAGCGGGTGCCTCCCTCCGCGCCTACCACTGCGTCACCCGCAGCGTCCTGCCCCTACTGCTGGAGCAGTACAACAAGCACCTGCAGGTGAGGGACACCCTGGGCTCCGCCGTCACAGGCAGCAGGGCTCTGACAGGCTTGGTGGGAGCAGGGTATGAAAGTGGATGTCCTTCCCTGACTGTGGGTGAGGACCCCGCGGGCACCCTCTGGCCTTGCAGTGCTGGGCTGAGGCATAGCTGTGTCCCAGCAATGACTGTGATCTGGGTTACGTCTTTGTGTCCTTGCAGAGCAGTCAGAGGAGGACAATCTTGGAAATGCTGCTGGGCTTCCTGGAGTTGCAGCAGAAGTGGGGACATGTGGAAGAAGGTGAGGCTTGCTGGTCACTCCGGAGGCACTCGTGCCCCAGGAGGCTGCTGGCATTGACCTCACCCTCCCATATGCTGACAGAGAAGGAAAGCTCTCTGACCTGGATGGCTGCATATGCGACCCCCTGCCATGTTCCATGGACCCTGCATGGTTGGCTGTCAACCGGCAGGGCCTCCAGAAAGTGTCTGAGAGGTGCCATGGTGGTGGCTGTGGCGTGACAGCCAGGTGCAGACAGTGACTTCATGCCTCTCTCTCCAGATGAGAGCACTTTGCTGTCACTCCGAGCCCCCGTTTGCTCTGTGGTGTTTTCAGCGCTGACGGATCCCAGTGTGCAGCTGCAGCTGGTCGGGATCAGGGCGCTGACTGTCCTGGGCTCCCTACAAGGTTGGTGCCTTGTTTCCCTTGGGGAGGCAGAGGGAGGTGTCATCCTGTTCTGGGAGACACAGTGCCACGTGGTTGCTGGAATGTCCTTGCCAGCTGCCTGTAGGTGCACAGGAGCAGTGGCAGCATTTTCTACCCAAGCCGTGAGCTCCAAGGACACAGTCTCTCTCTTGCCTTCTTGTGCTGGGCATCTTGTATCTCTGGCGTTTGACATGCTGCTGTGTTGTGGCTAGCCTGGACAAGGGGAAAGGATGCTGGCCAGAACACCGGCACCTTTGCCTTGGCTGAGGGCAGGATTCCTCTGTGGCTTATTCCAGGCTTCCTGTCTCCCTCTGACCTGGAGCTGGTTGTTGATCACCTCATCCGTCTCACTCTGCATGAGGAGGATTCCCAGAGCAGGTGAGAGGCAGGCTGGCACCACTGCAATCCCCCACACTCTGGGGAGAGGAACAAAGCCTGGCTTTGCTGCAGAGAGGGGCTGTAGTCGGGGGAAGGCACAGGAACCGTCTGAACTAAAAGACCATGTGGGTGTAAGAGCAAAGGGATAAACCAGGCAATTTCTGGGCTGAAAATTAGAAAGTCCAGGCTTGTCAAAGCAGGGGTCTCCGTTCTGCCTGCCAGTAGGGTGAAAGAGGCAGATTGCTGAGAAATGGATTTCTGGAGGCACCTTCTGGCCCAGTTCTGCGCAACTGATGCACAAGCAGCCCAGGATTTGCAGTGCTCCCATCACTCCTCCCACTCTCTTATCCCCTGGCAGCAAAGCAGCAATGGAAGCAGCTGGATCTCTGGCTCCCATCTACCCAAAAGTTTTCTCTGGACGCATGGTACCCAGGCTTGAAGAGGAGCTGCAGTCAGGTAGGGCTGGCAGCTTTGGGAAAGGAGCATTGTCTGGTTTTGGGGTGAAGTCTGTCCCATCCCCATTCAGCTCCTGCCAGGAAGTGGGGCTGTGCCCTATCGCGTAGGTCGGTGGCTCTCCTTCTTGGGGGATTTCCAGCGCAGGCACTGTGGTACTGGCACAGGAAAGGCCGTGCCTGGCGCTGGCAAGCTGTCTGTGTGGCCAGGATCACCCTTGTGGGGAGGAGCTGCCCAGCCACAGAGCAGGCAGAGTGCCTTGGGCCTGGCGCAGGCTAGTTCTGCTGTGCTGCTTCACCCCATCCACCTCAACAGGGTCTGGGCCCTGAAGGCCCTTGGGTGAGGGGGGGCCTGAGGTCACCCCAATGCCCCTCTGAGATGTGTTTCCTCTTCAGAGCGGGAGGAGGAGAGCTCCCGTGACCACTGCTCTCTGCACCAGCGCTGCCTGCAGGCCTTGGCAGCTGTGTCCACCCACACCAGCATCGTGAAGGAGACTGTCCCTGTACTGCTGCAGCATCTCCGGAAAGTGCAGAAAGGTAACGCAGCCGGTGGCAGGCAGCTCCACGGAGCACGTCCGGGCAGGAGCTGCCTTTGTTACTGGTGATGGCTGAGCGAGAGCAGGGATGGCAGTGATGCGAGGAACCCAGGGCTGGGCTGTGAATCCCACTGGTGGAGGGGGACTGCATTACCCCAGGATCCCAGCGCAGATCAGGGGTCGGCATACAGTGGATGTTTGATGCAACTGTGACTGTACCCCGCAGGGAGCAAGGCTGGGAACGCCCAGGACATCGTCTCTGTGTGCCAGAGCCTGCACCGCGTGGCCCTACAGTGCCAGCAGGACGCAGAGAGCTGCTGGTACTACCACCAGGCAGTGGTGCCCTGCCTGCTGGCCATGGCTGTGCAGGCTGCCATGCAAGGTAGGTGCAGGGCTGGAGCCCGAGAGGAGGGCAGGCGGCTCCCCTGGCTCTCGGGGGTCCCTGACCCTGCAGCCAGCGCTGCTGCTGTCGCCCTCTGGCAGCCGCGGACACTGCGGGCCCCGCCGCCCTGGGGCAGAGGCAGAGCAGCCCTGCCCCACGGAAGGTGTGGGTCAGGGGCCTGTGCCCGCCTCCTCCCTCTAGACGGCAGGCTCCACCGTGTCCCTTTCCTCCCACTGCCTACAGAGAGCACTCACCCGCTGCTGGGCAAGGCGTTACTAGAGGAAGAGGTGCTGGCTGCCATGGTCCCCGTCATCAGCGCTGCCACCACTCACCTGAGCCCTGAGTGAGTGATACTGGGATGGGACACTGGGCACTCCATTGTGGGGAGGGGGCAGGCTGCGTCCCCCCTGCTGCTGTCTGTTTAGGGGCACCCTTTGCCTCCTGGGAAGTACCCAGGAGCTCTCTGGTGACCCTCCCAGAGCAGCACATTGCAATGTCTCCTTTCTCCTAGACTGGCTGCCCAGAGTGTGTCTCATGTGGTTCCCCTCTTCCTGGATGGAGAGGTCTCCTTTCTGCCCCAGAACAGTTTTCCTTGCTCCTTCCAGCCCTTTGAGGTGTGTTGGGTGCTTGGGGCTGGGACACACTGGAACAGGGGCAGGGAATGAGGATGTTGGCACAGGTTGGCAGCAAGGAATGTGATGACATGGGCGCTGTTCTTCCCCTGCAGGATGGGGAGTGCTTGGAGGCACAGAGACGCCTGGTTGCCCTCCTCATGGCCTTCATCTGCTCCTTGCCCCACAATGTAAGTTCGTGGTGAGCAGGGTGGAGAGGGGCCCTGACCATGTGCCCTCCTGCCTGAGTCCACAGCAAGCTCTGCAGGCTGAAGAAGGGAGCAGCTGCCACCCAGGGCTGTGACACGCTCCGTGTCTCTTGCAGGTGGCAATTCCTCAGCAGGAACGGCTGCTCCGGGAGCTGCTGGCACTGAGCTGCTCCTGCAACTGCCCCTTCACGGCCACCACAGCTGCTAAGTGCTTCGCCGGGCTGGTGAACAAGCACCCAGCGGGTAAGGGGGCTGGGCAGGATGCTGTGGGCCCCTGCCCACTGCTGGCAGGGGAATGGCTCAGCGTGTCCCTTCCGTGTCCCCAGGGCAGCAGCTGGATGAGATCCTGCAGCTTGCGGTGAACAGGATGGAGCCCAGCCTTGCAGAGGGGCCTCGCCGAACTCAGGCACTCACCTTGCTGCTCTGGGTAAGGCTTGGCCCGGGTGTAGGAGGAGGGGAGAGCCGGGGGGGGGCCAGCCTGGTGCTGACTCTGCTCTGTCTGCGCAGATGACCAAAGCCCTGGTGCTGCGCTACCACCCTCTGAGCTCCCACCTGACAGACAAGGTAGGCAGCGGTGGGGCTGGGTGATGTCCAAGGAGCCTGTCCATTCCCCCCAGTTCCCTTGGCTGGGAACCCCTGGCAGCAGGGTGCCCCGTCTTAGGGCTCTCTCCCTTGCAGCTGCTGGGCCTGCTGGGCGACACAGAGCTGGGCCCTGCTGCAGCCGACGGCTTCTCCCTGCTCATGGCCGAGTCCCCGGATGTGCTGCACAAGGGCTGCTACGCCAACGTGCGCATCATGTTCCGCCAGCGCTTCTTCACTGACAACGTCCCCAAGCTGGTGCAGGGCTTCCACGGGGCTGGCCCCGGTGAGTGGCCACCCCTAGCCTGGCCTTGTCACCCAGGGGACCTGAGCTGGCATCCCCTCCTTCTGCTGGCTGCCTGTAACTATCTGTGCTCTCCACAGATGTGAAGGCCAATTACCTGAAGGGCCTGTCCCATGTGCTCAACCACCTCCCCAAGCCTGTGCTGGTGACGGAGCTGCCCACGGTGAGAGCCAGCCTTGGTGGCAGGGGGGATTGTGGCAGTGCAGAGTGCGTGGCTGGGAGTTACTCATGTCTCCTGTGTCCTCCCCACCCGCAGCTGCTTTCCCTCCTGCTCGAGGCCTTGTCCTGCTCTGACCGCGTGGTGCAGCTCTCCACACTGAGTTGCCTCCAGCCGCTGCTGCTCGAAGCTCCCCAGATCATGAGCCTGCATGTGGACACACTGGTCACCAAGTTCCTCAGCCTTACCTCCAGCCCCACCATGGTGCGTGCGCCCCCTCCTTCCCCCCCCATGCCCTTCTCCTCTGCCCCTTCTGCTGCCCTCACCCCTGTCTGTTCCAGGCTGTCCGCATCGCCGCCCTGCGCTGCACCCACGCGCTTACCAGCCTGCCCACAACAGCGGTAAGTGCTCCTGCAGTTGGTGGCCTGCTGCTTTCTCCTGCGTGTAGAGGGGCAAGAGGGTCCCAAACCTCTTCCTGGGGGGCAGCCAGCACCCAGCTCTCTCACTGAGAGCCTTTTTTGTCCTACAGCTGCTCCCATACAAGGCTCGAGTTATCCGGGCGCTGGCCAAGCCTTTGGATGACAAGAAGAGGCTGGTGAGGAAGGAGGCAGTGGCAGCACGAGGGGAATGGTGAGTTTGAGTGGCTGGAGCTGCTGGGGTGCTTGAGTGTTGGGGATGTGGCTGATGGCACCATCTCTGTCCCCACAGGTTCCTGGTGGGGAGCCCAGGCAGGTGAGTGCCCTGCGTCCCCTCCCTGTGCTGACCGACAATCTGACTGGGACCCTGCCCACCTGCCAAGCCATCCAAGCGATGCCACGGACCCTTGGAGCCCAGAACTGCCCCGAGTGCCGGGGCTGGAGCGTGGGGGCTGGCAGACAGCACCCCCACCCTCCTCCTGGCACCCACGGGGGCAGGAGCTGTGCCACTTATGGCTTGCCCAGCCTCTGCCACAGCCAGGGACACTGATGGACAGACGTGCGACACGTGAGCGGAGAGGGCAGGCCTGTGCACACGTGTGGCAACCCACACGCCAGAGGAATAAATATATCTGTTTTGGTAATGCTGCGGGGGTCTCCATGCAGCTCGGGCTGGGAGCCCCAGTGCCCCTCCACATGTTGAGCCACCAAAGGTGCTGCTGGTTACAAGCCGTTACTCTTTCCACGCTGGGGAATCGTGGGGGTCCCTCTTCTCCCCTGTCCTCAGAAGTCTGTGCCCCCTGCCAGGAAAAAGAGCTAGGCTCTCTTAAAAAAAAAATATTTATTGGATGGATGGTCTTAAAAAGGCTCCCTAGGGAGTGCTTGGGGGGCAGTGGTGCCATCCTCTGCGCCCAGCCTTGCTGGAGAGCCGAGCTGGGCCATGTGCTGGCCCGTACCTGCGCTAGCGAGGGCAGCGCCTTCAGTGAGAGTGGGGAGCAGCAGCTCTGCCGCTTTTCCCCCAGGGCTGCCTGCAGCCACCAAAGAGCCACGAGAGCAGGCGTCCAGGCACCAACAATGTCCATGGAGTTTCTCGTGGCTCTGGCTCTGGTCAGCAATGCATGCCAGCACCCACCTTCCGCCAGGCACGTGGGCCCAAGGGAGCCGTGGTGGCAGAGTGGGTCCCCTGTGCGCTCCCCTGCCTGTGGGGAGGGACGTCGGCAGCAGCTGGGCTCAGATGGCCAGGAGCGGCACGTGCTGCTTGGTCACACAGGGAGGCAGGTCCCAGCTCAGGCCTGTCCCATGGGGTAGGTGAGCAGAGGGCAGCAGGACGCGGGTGAGCCAGTGCCTGTAGGGAGAGGAGTGAGGTCACAGCAAGAAGCTGAAGTCTCGGTGCTTCTCAGCGCTGCAGGGCTGAGCCAGCCTCAGCTGGGACTCTCTTGACAAAGCTGCTGGGCAGGCCAGAGCTTCCCACCCAGCAGGGCTGAGGAGCCACAAGGTAGCTGATGCCCAGGTCCCCCGATACTTGCGAAGCCAGGAGCAGCACCCAGCATGGGATGCCCGCTGTCCTGCTCTGCCCCAGCTGCCCAAGGAGAGCCCCAGTACCCCAGCACCCCCACATGCCGCTGAGCCACCACCTTCCCAGGCAGGGGCTTCCCTGGGGATTTACCTTGGCACGTCCACACCCAGGAACACCTTCCAGTTATCCCAGCTGCCATAACTGTAGGGGTTCCTGAAGACCTGCAGGCCGAGGAGACACACATCACATCTGGCTCTGTCCTGGCCAGCCCTCCCACTCCGTGGGCTGCGCTCACCTTGCCTTTCTTCTGTAGTCTCTGCCTCTCCTTCTTGTTGATGTGCCTCTCGATGCTGGTTTCCCCACGGGTGATGAGGGCGGCATGCCACAGCGTGAGGGCACCCAGGGCCAACGCAACTGAGCTGGGGACAGCAAGGGACAGCAGGTTGCACACAGGCCTTCCTTCCCTGGTGCTGTAGCTGTAGGGGGCTGAGGCTGCCTCCCTGCACCCACGGCTGCGTAGGTGGGTTGGTTCACCTCATCCCCTGCAACAGAGAGCCAAAATCTCTCCTCCTCTATGGCCCAAGGGAGGCAGAGAGTGAGCAGTGTCACAGGGCAGGTGGCTACACACTGCATCTCCCAGCACCCTCGCTCCCAGCCCCTGGGCCCGCTTACCTGCACAGGACCCAGAGGTAGACCACGCTCTTGTGGAAAGCTCGCTGGCGGAAAGAGAAGGTGGGTGGTGGGGTCTGGTAGTACGTCTGAAAAAGGACCAGAGGGTGGAGGGATTATCCAAACTGCTTTATAGCTTGAAGCCAGACGGGGACTGCTGCACCCCTCGCTGATGCAGAGCCCAGACAGCTAGAAAGGACTGCAGCTGGAACCAACACAACAGCCAGGGTGACGGGGAGGCAGCCTGAGACAGCCACGAGACAGACACCTGAGAGCTGGCACACAGGTGAGAAGCACTGGGCTGGAGGTAAGGGGGCAGGGAGCAGCCGTGGGACTGGTCAGGACACAGCACCACACCACAGCCAATGCTCAGGGTGACACATGTACGCACTGCTGCAGCTTCCCCAGGAGAGCAAGGCCTGAGCAGCACATGCCAAGCAGCTGCCACCAGCCAAAGCCCCTGGAAGGTGGGCACAGGGAAGCAGACCCCAAGTTGCTGGAGGTAGTGCCTGTAGCTGAGCTGCCCAGCCAGCCCCAGCTCTCCGACATGCGAGATGAGCACGGGGGCTGGTTCTGGCTGTGGGGTGCTACTTTAGAGCACAGCCCCAAGGAGGACCCAGCCTACAGGGTAGCTCCGCTCCACACTGCCTGGAGCAGCTGGGGGGCAGGGATGTCCCACCTGGTTGGCAGCCACCTGCAGTCTCTCCTTCTCAAGCAGTTTCATTCTCTAAGTGGATGGAAAACAGGGCACCAGTTACATGTCTTAGAGGAGGGCGCCCTTCCCCTTCACCCCCCTGCAGGACCAGGGCAGCTCGGGACCTCGCGGGAGGAGGAAGAGGGGAAGCAAAGTCACTAGAAGGCCAGGCCTGGCCCAGCCTTGTTCTGCAAGCTCAGCCTGGGGATCCCAGGCAGCCTCAGTGCACGGCAGGGCGAGGGCTGGGCGCTCACCTCAATGGCTGTGTAGGCATCCCGGAACATCTCCCAGCCGCTGATGCTGCAGTAGATGCAGCCCATGGTCATGAACAGGCAGAAGGAGAAGAAGTAGCGGTGGTTGTAGTGTCCCACGCAATTGTTTAGCCAGGCTGCCTCTGGGGTTAAAGGTGTGTAACCATAGTGGGCCACAGGTGGTCCAAACCCACCCCGGGGACCAGGCTGGTTCTTCTGGGCCTGATTCCCAGCACCCTTCCCCATGCTGGGTGACTAAGGAGTGGAGCGGGGCAGGAAGAGAAGGGGGAAGCAGGGCTGGTGCCCCCTGGGAGAGTGCCACGGGTTAGTACTGCAGAAGGATACGGCAGTGGTGGTCCATCTTCAGCACGCACCTAGGAGGGAGGAGAGCAGTGCCAATGTCAGTGCCAGCGCAAGCACTGTGTTTGGGAGGGGGCAGGCAGCCCCCCCAAGCCCTGTGGGCTGTGCTAGAGATCGAGGCAAGAAGCTGGCAGAGCAGAGGTTAAGGGGCCCCAGTCTCGCAGCGTGGCACAGACAGAGAAGAGGGGTCCCAAAGGCTGCCCCGAGCACTGTGGTGGGGCACATGGAGGGAGCCCTACCTGTTGCAGATGCTGCAGTGGTGGGTGCGAGCCGGCTTGGGTGCAATGCACTTCCTGCAGATGGAGACGCCGGTGAGATCATCCTTGGCCTGTGCACAGGTCAGAAGAGGTTTGTGCACCCAAGCCCTGCGCACGTCCCCTGCTCCCCTCACTCCTCACCTCCCCTATGGACCCGCCACCTCCCTGCACTGTCCAGCCTAGCTGCCCCGATCTGCAGGAGGTCTCCTGCAATGACACCACCAAGCTGGTTTAGCTGTTCCCAGTGACGGTCCATAGCTGGTCTCGTGCCCAGATGGGAGTGGCTGCACTGCCAGTCGGTGCCTCACCTGCGGCGGGTGCCCGGGCGAGGTGGTGATGGCCATGTAGTAGTGGAAGACTATCATGACGAGGTTCCAGTGTCCATAAGCGAGGTGCCAGCAGATCCAGGCAGGCGTGTAGGTCTGCAGGATGAGGGGCAGCAGGCAGATGTACACAATGACTACGACGGAGCTCGTCAGCCCAATCACCAGTGCCACAAACACCTATGGGAAAGGGGACCTGGGTCACTGGAGCAGGCAGCACCTTCCCCTCGCTGTCTGAGGAGAGGCACAGGCAGGATACAGCCACAGGAAAACAATCTGAGCCACACACTGAGGTCCCCACTCCCTTCCTGCCTAGAGCACAGGCAGCCCTGAGACTCAATTTCTCCAGCAGCATGCTTGCTCCAGCCCCCTGAGGTGGGTGCCCCTCTGCCCGGTGAGAGTACTCACCACGCCAAACCACCGGGTGACGTGGTCCACCAGCCAGTAGATGGGCTCAAAGAGGGAGTCGAGCACCACGTCGCCGTTGGTGAAGGAGTTGTAGAGCAGGGAGCGGAGGCAGAGGTACCCGTAGTGCCAAAGCTGCTCCGCCTGCCGCACCAGCTTAAACTGCCGCCGTCGGCCCAGCCGCAGGCACTTGAGGAGCAGACGCATCACCGCCGCAAACGTCCGCTGCCAGCTCCTCATCCCTGCCACGCCACACCTGGGGGAAGAGGAGCTCAGCGTGGGCAGGCCACCCTGCCACCAGGCTGTCCCTCAGGAAGGGTCTCCCCTCCCGGACGTGCTGATGCCGACTGCTCAGCTCCCTGCACTGACTCTGCTGGACGTCTGCCTGCACAGCAGCGCAGGGGCCTCTCCTTCGCCCTGCACATGGATGCAGAGCAGGGAGAGCTGAGCCCAGACTCCTGGAGGCTGTAGGATCACTGTTGCTGGGACGGCTCTCTGTGTGGAGCAGGGGGCACAGGCCCCTCGGTGTCTGCACTCAGACGCTCTCTGGTCCCATCTCATCTTTCCCGGCGGGGAGGGGGCTGGGGGAGCGACACGGAGAGTCTGACTCAGAGGAAACCAGAGAAGGCACAAGCATCCAGGATGCTGGGCCAGTTCCAGGGACAATCCCAGACCCAGCCCTTCTCAACAGGTTCAGGAACAGGGGAACCCACACAAGACATACATGGAGGAGCCAGGCAGGATTATCCCTCCTCCTCTAGTCCCTCTCTTCACCCTCAAAAAGCAGAGCATGGATGCTTCTTCCCTTCACCTCAACCTCTGGACCAAGCTGCAGTGGACACCCTGCACCTTTCCCAACCTCACAGCCCCACTCTGAAAGTCCCAACACTTCATCCTTCCCCTTGTCTGAATCCACCTTGGACAAGGCCACACACCAGCAAAGGAGCAGCCCAGGGGCAGTCCCAGGCCGAGGCAATGCTGCCCACGCCTGCTGAGCCCCTCGTCCCACCTGGGAGCTGCACTGTGAGCGAGGAGGAACCCGAGCCGGCACAGCAGCCAGGAAAATGATCTGCAGGGTTGGGGCCCCCAGGCCTCGGTGCAGGCAGTGCCCATCAATATTAAGCAGCGAGGCTGCCCCGGGGTCCTGCCAAGGCACGTTCTGAGCCTGGGCCAGTGCCCACTTTGGCACGGTGCCAGGCAGTGGTGCCACACCACAGAGTCCCTCCAGCGGGGACTGGCTCGTGTACTGCCATACCCACTGCGCAGCTCCTGGGCAGCAGCAGGGAGGGTAAGGGCAGGAGCTGCAGCATCCACATGGGCTGTCCAAACGAGTTAAGGGCTCCCCTCTGCCCTGCTAGACAAGTGTGGGGCTCACAAGGAGCAGCTGGACTCAAGGACACCAGACCCACCACCCCACCCCAGGTCACAGGCATGGCTCCTGCCCAGGTTTCCTGTACCCTGGTAAGGGTGAGGTGTGATATGCAAACACCAGTGCCATCCCCTTCCCCACATTTGCCCTTCACCATGCCAAGTGTTTTCCTCTGAAACACGAAGCGGAGTAATAACTTCCTGCTATGTAGCCTTTGGGTGGCACCCACCCCCGTGTTGTCAGCATGGTAAGAGACGAAATGCTGCAGCCAGCAGCAGTCTCATCCAAAAACTCAGCACCTCCCCACCCACCTGGTTCCCCCCTCCCTGAGGCTGCCAGCTCTGATCAAAGATGTTTTCTTGCCTATGACTGCTGGTGGCTGCTGAGCACGGAGCCCACAGCGCAGGAGGCCAGCATGCCCATGGGAACAGGGCAGGACCCCTCTTCTGCTCCCAGGCACCTGCCTGCAGACAGGGACAAGGGTCCAATAGAGCCACGCACCCTCCCTGGCTCAGTCAGGCACTGGGGCTCAGCCCCCACCCTGCCCACATCCAGTGGGACACTGCGCCCACGGGGATGGGACAGGACAGCAACCCACCAGCACAGCCAAGACCACAGGCAATATCACGGCAGGTGTGAATCTTAGATCCGGCTCTACCCCAGCCACAGCCAGGGCCCTGCTCCTGCCAGGCTCCAGCTGCCCAGACCCAGCCCTATGGCACCCTCCAGTGGCGCCCAGCTCCACAACGCTCAGCTGCCCCAGTTCGGCAGCACCCAGGCCCACAGTGCCAAGACACTCTCTGGCAGCCGGCCCCATCATGCAAAAGCTGCCCATACCAACAGCAAAAAGCCCTCAGGCCCACCGCACCCAGCCCCGTAACACCTGGGATCCCCTACCCCGCAGCACTCCCGGCCCTCCAGGCCCACAGCGTCCCCGCCCTTGCCTCCCAACCCCACAGCACCCCCAGGGAGACAGCATACCACCCCCCCCCCGCCTCCCGCAGCACCCCTGTATTGCCCCCAGCGCGCCCAGGCCCACACCATCCTCCCAGCCCCGCCGCACCTCCAGCCCTCTGGAGGCCCACGGCACCTCCCAGGCCCATGACACCCCGCAGCAACAGCCCCGTCCGGCTCCGGCGCCGCCGACCTGCCGCCCGCGCCCCGCCGCCCGCCGCCTCCATGCCCGGCGGCCCGCCGCCCTCACGGCCCCACGGGCAGAGCCCGCCGCACGGCGCCTGCGCGCCGGCCGCTCAAAGCATGCCGGGAGCTGCCCCCTGCCGGCGCTGGACTACAACTCCCGGTGGGCAGCGCGCCCAAGTTCCGTGCCAGGCAACAGCGAACCAATAGCGACGCCACTTACAGCGCGGCCTTGCCGTCGGGGACCAATAGGGTCAAGGCTTTCGGCGGGCGCACTCCTGGCAGTGAACATGGCGCCTTCCGGTCGGTACTGCGTCCCCGGTGAGCTGCGGGCCCGGGTGGCCCGGGGAAGAGGTGGTGGTTTGTCCGGGCCAGGAGAGGGGGGTCCCGGAGCCGGGGGGTGCCCGGTGCCCGGGGAAGGGGCGGCCCGGAGCCGAGGGGCGGCGGGAGGAGGTTTGCCCCGGGGGATGCAGGGCTGGCCCGGGGGGGCTGCCCCCCGCACTGGGCCGGCCGGGAGGGGGCACCGTGCCCGGGGTGGTGCGGAGCCCGAGGCCACCGGAGCGGGACAGGGACGCCTGGTGCCCGGGCAGCGGCCGCCCCTGAGCAGCCGTCCCTTAGGCGAGCGGCTGTGCAGCGCGGAGGAGGCCACGGCCGGCAGCGGGACGTACACCCGGCACGGCTTCGTCTTCTCGTCGCTGGCTGGCTGCCTGCAGAAGAGGAGCGAGGGCAGCGGGGTGAGCACAGCCTTGGCGTGCGCAGCCCCTTCCCTCCCAGGAGGGGAACTGGGCTGCGATGGTGCCTGCTGTGAGCCCGGTCCCGCCTGATCCTGTGCGCAGGCCGTGCCCCAGGCTAACCGTCATGTCTGCTGCCCCACAGCTGCCCGTCGTGTCGGTGGTGAGAGACGCCGAGTCCCAGCTCCTGCCCGACGTGGGCGCCGTGGTGACGTGCAAGGTAGGGTGCTGGAGAGAGAGCCCTGCGATGGCAGACCTCGCAGCCCTTGCTCTCCTCTCTGCCCTGTGCCGATCTTCCTGCTGACACATGTGGTGGGATGAGAAGCCCCTGGGCCCGTTGGCACCTGCTGCCCAACTCCCAGCAGGGCAGAGGCAGCCTGGTAGCTCCCTCGGGCCCTTTGCTCATAAAGAGGCCAGATATTGGCACGGGGGACACCTGCCTCCTGACGTTCCCTGCCCTTGCTGCCTGCCCCAAGGCTGAGGTGGGCCAAAGGGAGCTTCCAGAACTTTTTCTGGGGCAGGGTGCGTGGAGGGCAGTGCCTGGGGCAGCTTGGAGGAAGGGTGGCACAGAGCAGGAATTAGGCACCATCTGTGATGGTGGGAGAGGGACTGGGGTCACAGAAGGTCTCGGCCTTATTCATGTGTCTTGAGTTGCACAAGTATCATCTTCCTGGCTTGGCTCGCTGCCGGGTGTCCCACCTGCACCGCCGCTACTTCGGTCACAGGAGGCGAAGGCAGAGTGAGACATGAGCTCGCCGCACGCAGCCCTGTCCTGCCCGCACCCTGCCCTTTCCCTGCCCGGAGCAGGGTGCGCTTGGGGTGAGAGCAGGCCCAGATTCCTTTTTTCCTCCGGGCAGGTTTGCAGCATTAACTCCCGCTTTGCCAAGGTGCACATCCTGTATGTCGGCTCCACGCCACTGAAGTCCACCTTCCGGGGGACCATACGGTAGGGAGATGGCTGGGTTCCCTGTGGGATGGGGTGCCCGAGCGCCCTGTCCTCAAGGGGGGAGGAAGGCATTTCTGGGCGGCGCAGCCGGCTGCCCTGGCAGTAGCTCTGCCCTGAGCACCGGGCAGGTGTCCAGTAAGTCCTGGCGAGCACCCAGGGAGGCCAGGCCAGCTCCTGCTGCAAGCTGGAGAGTCGCCTTCACTCACTGGCATTCAGATCCCTCCGTCTCCTTTTTCAGGAGAGAAGATATTCGAGCCACGGAGAAAGATAAGGTCAGTGAGGCTTTGCCAGTGACTCTGCTACTGCAGCCACCCCCACTCCTTCTTTCTGCTGGTGGGGGGCACTTGTCCCACCGCTGATGAGCACCCGGACATGCTGAGCGGTTTTGCCTGCTGTCTCCTGCGCAGGTAGAAGTGTACAAGAGTTTCCGCCCTGGTGACATAGTCCTGGCCAAGGTTGTATCCTTTCCCCTCGTGCTGGGAGGGCCCACCGCGGACAGTGGGTTTGCTTGAGTCCCCTCAGGAAGGCCTTTCCCTTAACCCCTGCCCAACCAGATCTCGCTGGGGGACGCGCAGTCCAACTACCTGCTGAGCACGGCAGAGAACGAGCTGGGCGTGGTGGTGGCACGCAGCGAGGCAGGTAGGGATGGGCCGCAAGGCCTGGGCTCGGGCAGTTCTGCCTCATCCCTGCCTGAGGGGCAGCTGATGCAGCCTCCTCCCTTTCCACATGGAGGAATGCGATTCTGGGAAGGGGGAACCCCTGACATGTGGTGTCGCTAGGTGTGCAGATGGTGCCCATCAGCTGGTGCGAGATGCAGTGCCCGCAGACACACACCAAGGACTTCCGTAAGGTGGCCCGCGTGCAGCCCCAGTTCCTGCAGACCTAGCGGCCCCTGAGGAGCTGCAGGGACCACCACTGGGGTCTGTGGGGCCAGAGCAGCCCCTGGGCTCCAGCCTCCTCCACACATGCAAAAGGCTGGAACAGCCAGGCAGGCCCTCACTCACAGGATGGATTTTCTATTTGTAGATAATAAATATTTTTGGAGAGCTCCATATCTGCTCAGTTACAGCCCAGGGGGTGGCCGGGGCTGCCTGCAGCCCGCTTCCCATATCGGAGCTGTTAGGGGACAGCTTTCCCAGTGCTGTGGCTGGGAGGAAGCACGCATTCCCAGCCGTCTGCCGGGGAAGGGGAAAACAAAACAACCCAACAGCTTTACCACAGCGAGGCGAACAGCAGAGCGCTCCAGTTTGCGGCTGGGTGGCATTGGCTCCAGGTGCTTGCCTCGCTGGGTTGGTTTCCCCGCATGGGTGTCAAGCACGAAGAACGGCTTGTCTCCCTGCCCCTGCACTGATAACCCGTACGGGCTGCGACTCAACCTCGGGGCTCCGAATCTCCTCCAGCCACACGTGCCCTGCCTTCCTCTGGGGACAAAGGCGTGCCACACCTAGAGCCAGTAAACCACTGATCAGCAGGGCCTTGCCCTCTCCAGCAGGGATTGCGGAGCTGTGCTATGCTGTCCCGAGCCTCGTGTGCCTTCTGCACCTGCGCCCAGCAGCCATCGCTGCCTCATGTACGCGTGACAGGAGCCCCAGGGAGGTGCTGGGCGAGGCAGGTGGCCCCACGCGCCCAGGAGCACATGGCAGAGGAAGGCACGGACACCTCGTTATTGCGCGTTAATTTTATTGAACCGGAACGAGACAGCTGCTATTGTCGGGACAGTTACACTGACCCCGTACAAGTCCAGGCTCGCGGCAGAGGGGGAGGCCACAGCGACACGGCCACATACACACACGTGGGAGGGGGCACAATGGCACCTGCTTCACCAGCAGGACTAGGATGGGCTTCAGCTGGGGGAAGTATGTGGTGGACACGAACCTCCAGACAACAGGCTCCCTCCCTCACCTTTATCTAAAGGCAATAAGTTAAAGCAGGGGCTGGCAGAGCTAGGCCCAGAGACACAAGTACCACATGCATCAAAATACAACTCTTTCAGTGTCTACACATCCCAGTCTTTGTGCCACACACCCACGAGGGGATGGAGTACCCATCTTGGTCACTGCCTGCGCTGCGCTCGCCCCGCTGCTCCCGGGATGACTAAATCAAGCAACAAAACAACAGTAACCGAGTGACGAGAGCTGCCAGGGAAGCAAAGCAGAAGAGCCTGGCACAGTGAGGGATCGCTCAGCACATCCCCCTGCAGACAGGGCCCAAGGGCTGGGATTCTGGCATGGAGAGGTGTGCAGTTGCTGCCTGGCAGAGCCAGGGCTCCCTTTCACGCCACACGTCTACATGCACAGCCTCTTCCCCTGGGTCCCCGGGCTGTCTACAGAGGGGAGCCTGGTCCTGAGGGAACGGGCCTAATCCTGGGGAGCTGCTCCAGCTCCACATCTTCAAGTTCCTACGGCTGTGGGGGGTGTGCACAGAGGGGTGGGGGATGGCGGGGGACTCATCTACTGCGTGCTAGCCCGCTGCCCGCCCTCACTTCTTGACCTTGCCCTGAGCAGCGACAGCCTCCATGGCCTTGCGCACCGTCTCCTCATCTCCCAGGAACTGCATAGGCTTGACGGGTTTCAGGTTCTTGTCCAGCTCGTAGACAATAGGGATGCCAGTGGGCAGGTTCAGCTCCATGATGGCCTCTTCTGACATGCCTGTGAACAGAGGCACTGTCACTCATGGCCCTGCTCACACAGTGCCAGCCGGGGCAGTGGGGAAACCCCTGCGACACCCTGCAGGGCTGACGTACCTTCCAGGTGTTTGACAATCCCACGCAGGCTATTGCCATGGGCAGCAATAAGGACTCGCTTTCCCTCTTTGATCTGCGGGACAATTTCCTCATTCCAGAAAGGCAGAGCCCGGGCAATGGTGTCCTTCAGGCTCTCACATGTTGGCAGCTGGTCCTCTGTCAGGTCAGCGTAGCGACGGTCCTGGGGGAACGGCCATGCTTGTACAGCAACCCAACGCAGTGTGGGAAGGTGGCAGAAAAGCCTTCATCCCCCCACTAAAAATTCTCTGCCTGGGGACCTGCTACACATAGGCAAAGCCAGACTTGGAAGCAAGAAAGCACCTCTGAGGTTTGAGGTTGCGCTCAAACCTCAGGGCTCTGAGCCCCTCCTAGGGAAAGCTGCACATCACTTGCTCTGGGCAAAGAGACCAGAGCAAACATCCGTGCACGGGTCACAGGACTAATAATTAACAGAGGTAATGTTCCCTCTGCTTTGAATCCGTCTGTGCAACACCCAGGGGTTCAACCTCCCTAGGGAGGGAGCGGGACAAATTCAGCCAAACACCAGCCAGCACTGTGCACAGCAGTTCTGGCTACTACAATGAAGACAGAGGAG
The DNA here is from genome assembly GCF_009769465.1 of Tauraco erythrolophus. NCBI lineage: Eukaryota > Metazoa > Chordata > Aves > Musophagiformes > Musophagidae > Tauraco > Tauraco erythrolophus. Next base: position 16,267,915 of record NC_141473.1, on the reverse strand, counting down.
GAAGCCAGACCATGCTGCAGGGACCTAAGGTGGCTTTTAGGAGCCTCTCAGCAAGGTGGACGAAGAGCAACGGGTCTTACCTTGCTGATGGTGCTGTAGAAGGGGTGATCAGACTGCATGGGAGGCGGAGGGATGTCATACGAGCGCCTCCAGATCTTCACCTGCGCCTCGCCGTGCTTCGCCGCCGTCTCGGCCTTGTTCAAACCAGTAAGAGCCCCGTAGTGCCTCTCGTTCAGGCGCCAGGTCCGGATAACAGGTAACCACATCTGATCGATGGCATCCAGGACGGTCCAGAGGGTGCGGATGGCTCGTTTCTGTACCGAGGTGAAGCAAATGTCGAACTCGTAGCCGGCATCTGGAAAAGACCGGGCAAAGGCGGGTGGAGGGGGGGGACACCAGGGAGGTGAGTGCCAGGCCTTACGCAACCGGTGAGGCGTCGAGGGCGGCGTCCTCACCGCGCCGGTAACGGTTGCGTCCCCGCCGCCGCCGGCTCGCCCTAAGGGCAAGCCGCCGGCGGCGGGGGCGTGACCGGTACCGGAGAAACCCCTCCGCGATACTCGAGGCACCCCCCTCGGTACGGAAGCTCCCTCTGGGCACCGAGGGCCCTTCCCTCGGCATGGGAGGGCCCCAAACCGAACCCCGTTAGGCCTGAGGAGGCCGCACTAGACCGGCTCTCCACACGGTCTTACCCGCCCCACACACACTTTCACCGATCACCGGTACCTCGGAGGGCCTCGCCGCCGCGCCGCGCCTCTTGCTGACCGGCGGGGCTGAGATCGGCATCGTACCACCCGCTGAAGCGGTTCTCCAGGTTCCAGGCGCTCTCGCCGTGGCGGACGAGGACGAGGCGGTAGGCGGCCATGGCGGAGGGAGCGGAGCTGAGGGGAGGTCGGTGCGCGCGCGCGCTCTGTCCTCACGCGGCTGCCGCGCGCGACTGACGCTACCGGCGCGGCCCCGCCCCTCCCCACGCGGCAAGGGGGGGGACTGGCGCGCATGCGCAAAGCGGCGGGCGGGCGGAGGCGCACGTAGCGCATGGCGCGGCCGCGAAGGGCGGTGCGACCTTCAGGGCCGTGACGTCACTGCACCGTGATGCACATAAACTCTCCGCGCGCCGACCCGGGTACGGGCACCGTGTGAACGGTTCCATGCGGGCGCGGCACCGGCGGTGCCTTCTCTCGCTGCACGGGATGTCAGACAGACAGCTTTGCTGGCGGCTGCCCCTGCGCCCCGCGGGTCTCCCATCCAAGCCCCGACCGGCCGCGACCCCGCGTAGCTTCCCCGACACCCCTCCCCACCAGCCCCGAAGGGAGGCGGCCAGGCCTGAGGGCAGCACTGCCCTCACTGAAGATGGTGGTGGGCGCCGGAAGCGGAAGGGGATGTGGAGTGGGGGCACGTGGAGCCGGTTTCAGCATGGCGCGGAGCGGGCGGCTCCGCTCGGGCGCCGCCGCTAAGCTGAAGCGGTGGCGGAAGGGCCATAGCAGCGACTGCAACCCCGAGACCCGCCAGCACCGCCTGGCCGCTCGCAGCCGCTTCTGCAGCCGGCCCGCGGGTAAGGGCATGGGGGCGGGCACGGGCCCCCGGTGCGGGCATCTCCCTGCCTGTGCCCGGCCCTTGCCGGCGGGGGCTGCAGGGGCGCGGGGGGTGCTGCGGAGCGAGCCTTTGGGTCCCGATAGGTGGGGCGAGGGCCGGAGGGTCCGGAGCCTCTGAGCCCCGAGCTGCGGCGCCGGGAGGTGGAGGCAGCAAACCGGGGAGGAGAACCGACCGCGCGGTGTAACGAGTGTGTCCTCGTTACCTTCCCCGTGAGACCGGGCTCGTGGACGTGAAACGGGGCACGGTGTGCAGCAGTGCTTGTCGCCCTGCCGGCGCCTAGTGCGAAGCCCTGCCCGCAGCTGCCAGCTGCGCGGTGCCGTCCCAGCAGCGTGAGCTCCCGACGGGCAGGTGGCAGGAGCGGTTCGGCCCCCAAAAGCTCAAGGCCGTGCCCGTAAGTGCTGCTGCGGTGCCTGGCGCAGAGAGGAACGAGGCAGACTCCCGTTCAGGCGGCCACATGATGGGGAAAACAAACCTCAGAGCGTCGCGATCTGCGAGGGGCTGGAGTTCCTCAGCCCTGGCTGCTGTTGGCCAGGGAGATCTTTCTCCCACAGATAAAGACATGTGTCTTGCAGCACGCACTGTCCTCTGGCAGCTGGTTTCACGCTGATGTCTGGGACTCGAAGGGACATGAAGCATGTGCCTTGGATGTCTGGTTGCCAGGGCTCCAGGTGGAAGAAGATAAATGGGGCAGTGTACACAAGGAGCACTTCAGCGTTAAAGCCTTGATACACCAGGACATGTTTGTGAGGACATGATGCTCTCCTCCATCAGAGGAGATGTCTGGATTATGTCCTGGTTTGTTTTCACAGGAATGAGAAGCTCTCTCCAGTTATTGTTGTTTTCTCCCATCAGAGGGAAGCAGCGTTCATGTCTTACATGCTGGAGATGAGCTCCAGCCAAGCTGATCTGGCCGGGGATGGGAGGTGGAGGGGGTGTTTCGGGGTGAATGGCAGAGCAATGCAGCTTAACGGTTCTGAATGTATCTCTTCATCCCGGCAGAGAAAAGTAACTTAACGGTAGATGCAGTGAAGCTCCACAATGAGCTGCAGTCGGCATCCCTGCGTTTGGAGCAGACGAGTGACAGCACTCAGCTCCGTATGGAGGAGGACGATGCTGCAGAGGCTGCCACAGAGAAGTCTTCTGGCACCTTCCTGAGTGGGCTGAGCGACTGCACCAACATCACCTTCAGCAAGGTGCAGCGCTTCTGGGAATCCAGCTCTGCCGCTCACAAAGAGGTATCAGCAGGAGCAGGGCTGGGTAGGGGTGTCTGGTGGGGATAGCCCCCCAGATGCGAGGCCGAGAGCGCTGACCTGCTCCTTTTGCTGCTTGTAGATCTGCGCCGTGCTGGCGGCCGTGACGGAGGTGATCCGCTCACGTGGGGGCAAGGAGACCGAGACGGAGTACTTTGCTGCACTGGTGAGTCACAGTCGTGAGGAGGACACATGAGGGGAGCTGCTGTTGGCAGCATGGGTGGGCTCTCGGGAGGCTTGATGGAGGAAGGTGCTGTGCTCGTAGGTGAGGCCCTGGGTGTCCTTCAGCAGAGATGTTGTCAGGCACCTCCTGGTTTCTCTGCCCCTCTCCCGAAGGGTTGAGGATGGAGAAGGGCTGGCCTGGTGTGAACTCCTGGTCCCCCTTGCTCACCCATCCTCTGTTCCCAGATGACCACACTGGAGGCAGTGGATTCCCCCGAGTCACTGGCTGCTGTCGCCTACTTGCTCAACCTTGTCCTAAAGCGGTGAGTGGCTGGCAGAGGACTGGGGAGAGCTGCCTGGCCCCATAATGGAGGAAGGCTGGTGCTGTCCCCACTCTGCAGGCTGGGGAAAGGACCCAGCCAGGGTGGGCTGGAGAAAAGGTTCCCTGCGTGACTGCCACCAGCTGCCCGCTCCTTACCCCACTAACATGCTCTTTTCTCTCGGCAGGGTTCCAAGCCCTGTGCTTATTAAAAAGTTCTCAGATGCCTCAAAAGCCTTCATGGGTATTGTGTCCTCGCAGGCCTGCAGCAGCTCCACCTCTGCCCTGCGATGGGTGAGTAGCCAAGAGGCAGCCAGCCATGCCAGCTCTGCCCGGGGGTCTGCTGAGAGCTGCAGTCGAGGCTGCTGCTGTTGGGTGGCGCTGGGTGCTCGACCTGAGGCCATTGCAATGAGGAGGGGTTTCTGTGGGTTGATACTAATGCCTCTGCTGCTCCCTTGTCTTAGATCCTCTCTTGCCTGGCCACATTGTTGCGGAAGCAGGACTTGGCAGCCTGGAGCTACCCCGTCACTCTCCAGGTCTATCACGGCTTGCTGAGCTTCTGTGTTCATACCAAGCCCAAGGTGAGCACCCGATGCCCCTGGCGAAGGATGATGCTGCCTTTGGGGTTCGTTTCTGGGGCTGGCTGTGCCCCTGAGGTCTGTGGCTTCTACCCACCTGGGCTCTCCTTCCCCCTAGGTGAGGAAAGCGGCGCAGTACGGCGTGTGCTCTGTCCTGAGGGGCAGTGAGTTCATGTTCGGAGACGCAGCCCCTGAGCATCACCCTGCAGCACCCTCCACCGCCAAGTTCTGTGTGCAGGAGATTGAAAAAGCTGGAGGTGCGAGGCATTGGAGCAGGGGGTCCACAGCTGAGTGCAGGGAGCCCTTGCAGCCATGGGAAAATAAGGACTTGAAGGGAAGAGGGGGAGGTGCAATGCCCTGGATTGCTGGGGAGAGTATGAGATGCCTTTGAGGCACCTAAGGTATTTTGAAGGGTCTTCAGCCATCTGTCTGTCACTCTGCTCTTCCCAGAAGTTGGAGGAGTGTTCACTCCAACTCTGTGAGTCAGCCTCAGCGCTGTCATGGGGGCTTTGCCTTGGGCAGGGCTGTGCCACAGGCTCAGACATTGCTCTGCTCTCACAGGCACCAAGGAGGCAACCACCACCCTGCATGTCCTCGCCCTGCTGCGGGACCTGCTGCCCTGCTTCCCTGCGGCTGTGGTGAAGACCTGCTGTGAGACCTTGCTTCGAGTCATGACTCTCAGCCATGTGGTGAGTGTCCCCACACCAGGGATGGCAAGAGCAGCCCCTTTCCCCCTTGCCTGCTTCCTGGAAGGGCTTGAACCCCCTCAGCTGCCATCTGGGAGCCTGGAAATGCAGAATGCAAACATGGAGGAGCCTAGGGCAACTGGTGCTTGCTGGCCTGCCTGCTGTGGAAGAGAGGCTGAAGATCTGAAGATGGGGCACAGTTGCAGCAATGCTGGGCTTCCTGGGGCAGAGCTTCCTTTGGGGTAGGGGAACAGTGGGTGCAAAGCAGAGCCCCCTCTCCTGACGCTATGTCCTTCGCAGCTGGTGACAGCATGTGCCATGCAAGCCTTCCACAGCCTCTTCAGCGCCCAGGCCAGCGTGGCCTGCCTGCCAGCTGAGCTCAATGCCCAGATCATCACGGTGAGTGTGGTGTGCCAGTGTGGGGACGGAAGGGGCTGGCAGTGCTGCAGCACCCACCCACCCACTGTCTGCTTCCCCAGGCTCTCTATGACTACGTGCCCAGCACGAGTGACCTGCAGCCGCTGCTGACCTGGCTGTCCACCATGGAGCGGGCACACGTCAACCTGGGCAGGTGCGGGCACAGGCTGTGGCTGGGCTGGGGGAGAGGTGGCTGCTTGGTCTCTCACCCACCTGGTCTCTCTTCTCCAGGTTGCAGAAGGACCTATGCTGGGCTCACCTGCCCCGGCTCTTCTCTGCTGCCATGAACTGCTTCCTCTCCCCGCACTCCCAGGTGGTGTCAGCAGCAGCACAGACCCTGGAGGTACCACACATAGGTGTCTCTGCCCACTTTGCTGTCCTGGGCCTTGTCGAGGGCTCTGCCCAGGGGTTTGGGGCTTGCCAGGGAGTGATGTGTCCCTCCATGCCTGCCAGGCTGGGGGATCCGTGGTCCACTGCTGTTCCATTTTCCCTGTTTGCCCTTTCAGGCCCTCCTGAGTGAGTGTGTTGCTCCCCACATGGAGGACCTGGGCACTGTCTCTTCATCTGCCCCAGCTCCTGCTGCCTACCTGTGCAAGATGTTCAGGTGAGGAGTGGTGGTATGGGAGAGGCCGTTGCCATGGGCCTGGCTGAGCTCTGAACAGGCTCTGCCTGGTCCTTGATGGGGACTGGCAGGCCTGGTGGGTGCCCTAATTGCTGCTGGGTCACTCCCTGCCAGTGTGACTGTCTCCTCTCTCCTCCCCAGATCAGTGGAGGAAGGCCTGACATACCGTTTCCATGCAGCGTGGGACGAGGTCCTGCGGGTACTGGAGGTTTTCTTCGAGACCTGTGGGAAGCAGTGCCACCCGGTCATGAGGAAGGTGAGCCAGGCTGGGCGGGCACAGACTCATCCGTGGAGGCGGGTTGGGTGACTGTGCTGCTGCCTGGGCTGCATTGCCCTCTCCAGCTGCAGAGCGGGGCCATCCCGGTGCCCGCTGTCCTGCCCATGTACGGGCAGGGTGTGCGCAGCTCTGGGACTCGGCATGGGGATGTGCAGGGCAGCTGGCATCCCTGGACACGCACAGTGAGTGACATGTGCCGGACCTGCCTCTGTGGCTCCTCTGTGACTGTCCTGCCCTGTCCCTGCAGTGCCTCCGGTCCCTATGTGACCTGCGTCTCTCCCCACACTTCCCCTACACCGCTGAAGTGGACCAGGCAGTGGGGGCTGCCGTGAGCACTATGGGCCCCGAGGTGCTGCTGGAAGCTGTGCCCCTGGAGATCGACGGCAAGGAGTGAGTGCAGTCATGGGGTAGCAATTTTGCAGCCATTTGTTACGTTCCTGTTCAGTCCCCATGCAGTGCTGGAGGTGTTTGGCTCTGCTGAGCCCACCTGTGCCCAGCTTTGGGGCTGGGTGGAGGTACCCTGTGCCCAGGGCCTGATGCCAGCAGCACCCACACTCCCCTGATCTGTGCCTTTCCTCCCCAGGGAGACGCTGGATTTCCCCCGCAGCTGGCTCCTGCCGGTGCTGCGGGACTACGTGCAGGGCGCACGGCTCGGCTTCTTCACCAGCTACTTCTTGCCTTTGGCAGCTGCCCTGAAAAGCAGAGGTGAGGAGGGTGGGGGTCCCAGCGGGTGCGGTCCTCTGCTCCCGGGAGCCCCAGCGTGGTCCATGAGACCTCCTTTCCCTCCCCTGGGCAGAGCTGGGCTTTGCCACCTCTGCTGCTCTGCTCATCTCCCCTTTCTCTTCTGCAGCCCTGGAGTTCACCCAGGCTGGGAAGAGTGTGGAGGCCAAGATCTACGATACGCTGCAGTGGCAGGTAATGAGGAGTGCCAGGGAGCCCTGCCATGGCGGACCCATGGTGCCAGGCTGAGGAGGGGTGACTTGGGTGGACAGTGCTGGCCTCCCACTGCTTCCTTTGCCTTTCAGGTCTGGACCCTGCTGCCCGGCTTCTGCACCCACCCCACGGACATGCTGGGGGCCTTCAAGGGGCTGGCCCGCACCCTGGGCATGGCCATCAGCGAGCGCCCAGACCTCCGCCTCACTGTTTGCCAGGCCTTGCGCACCCTCATCCACAAAGGCTGCGAGACAGGTTAGGGGCAGACAGACCCTCATGGTGGGTCCCTGTCCCCTGCAGTGACCTAGAGAGGGGAGATGCTGATCCTACTCCCCTGTCACCTTCTCCCTAGATGCAGAGCGGGCAGAAGTGGGTCGCTTTGCTAAAAATTTCCTACCCATCCTGTTCAACGTATACAGCCAGCCCGAGGAGGATGGGGCCAGCAATTCTCAGCGCCGCTCTGTGCTGGACACTGTCCGTGCTTACCTGACCATCACTGACCCCCAGGTGAGGGGGTCGTGGGGCAATGGGGCAAATTGTGCTGGCTCGGGCCAGTGTCTCCCAAATGGACCCAGTTTGATGGGGCTGTGGAGGGTGCCTGATTGGGGAGGACAGGAAGAAAGAAGCTGGACAGAGAGCAGCCCTTCCTGCCCTTGTGGGGAGGGAGCCCTTCCCAGCCAGTCTGGGATTTCCTAATCTTGCAGCTGCATCTGGGACATTGTGCAACGAGCCCTTTGGGAATTCGTTCAGCTGGTTTTGGACCAAATGGTGCTTCTGCTCTCCACAAAGTTCTGTGACAAGGTGTTTGCCAGGTGGATTGCAAACTCTTGTAAAGTGCTCCCTCAGTCGGTTCTGATCCTGCTCTGTGTGCCTAACCTACAGATGGTGTGCGGGTTCCTGCAGAAAGCCAGCGTGAAGCTGACCAGTCCCGAAAGCTCCGAGTTTGCCAGGTAACACTAGAAGGCTGCTGCTAATGGGTAAAGCTGCCAGCTTCTTCCTGGAGAGGCATGCAAGGGCACTTGTACTGTCCTGTGTGAGATGTGCCACTCTTGTGCATCCGGTGAGACTTGCAGCCAGAGCCCCAGCTTGGTCAGGCAGTGACGCTGCAGTTACCCACCTGCACGTCCTTCTCTGCTGCAGACTTTCCATCCTGGACCTGGTGGTGGCAATGGCACCCTACGCTGATGAGCAGTCACTGGGCTCCCTGTACCGCACCATCCAGCCTTCGCTCCAGGTGAGTCGGCCCCCAGCCCTTAGAGGTGCAGAGGGTGCAGTGAGGCACCTTCTGCTTGCTGCCAGCTTGGACCCACGCTCTGGGGGGCTGAACAGCTGCTATAGGGGACAGGTCTCTGCTGGGTGATGTGAGGTGCTGTGGGGGTCCCTTCGGTGTCAAGGGGCTGCCTTGACAGCAGGGGCATGTTGGCTGTCCCTGCAGAGCAAGGAGCGCAGCATGCAGAAGAAGGCGTACCGTGTGCTGGAGGAGGTGTGTGCCGCCCCCCACGCTCCCTGCCAGGCCTTTGTCCGCTCCCACCTGCAGGATCTGCAGACAGCGCTGCTGGACTCGCTCAAGAGTGCGGCATCTCCAGCCAAGAGGGTGAGGGCAAGGGCTGCAGTGGTGGGACTCGGCCGCTGTTGGGAGGGAAGGGGACAGGGTGGGCAGCAAGGGCAGGCAGGTGTGCGTCCCCGGGTGTACCAGTGCTGGGCTGTTTCTTTCCCCAGCCCCGGCTGAAGTGCTTGTTCCACATCGTGAAGCAGCTCTCCGCAGAGCATGAGCCCTTCATCAGCGCCCTGGTCCCAGAGGTGAGCACGGTCCCTGGGGGGACCCAGCTGGTTTTGGCCACAGAAGTGGCGGCAGCAGTGTGATGTGACAGTGTGTCTCCAGGTCATTCTGTGCACCAAAGAGGTGTCGGCGGGGGCCCGCAAGAATGCCTTCATGCTGCTCGTGGAGATGGGGCATGCCTTCATCCGCTTTGGGCCCACCCCTCAAGGTCAGCTCCGGCTCCATGTGCTCAGCCCCATGGCCACTCTGGCCATGGGGAGATCAGACCCATGCCCAGCACTCCGCTGAAACGGCCAGGGATGCTGCTGGGCACAGGGCAAGCAGGGGCCTGAGTCATCCCCCTCTTGCAGAGGCCATGCAGCGGTTCCTACTCCTGGTCTATGTGGGGCTCACAGGCTCGGTCACCATGATCAGCTGCACAGTGCTGGCACTGACCCGCCTGTTCTTCGAGTTCAAAGGTGAGCACGAGGGCTGGGAGGATGGTGGCAGCACCTTCTGGCGAAGGTGGGTGCCAGGAGGAGCCAGTTGTGTCTGAGCCCTGCTGTGGTTGCAGATCACCTGGAGCTGAGTGTGGTGGAGCAGCTCCTGCAGAACGTGTGCCTGCTGCTGGCCTCCCGGACGCGGGATGTGGTGAAGGCGGCCCTGGGCTTCCTCAAGGTCACGCTGCTGCTGGTGGACACTAAGCTGCTGGCCAAGCACGTCCAGCCAATGGTGAGATCCCATGCGGAGTGCCCTGAAGAGGGTGGTGGGGCAGAGCCGGGGGCTGCCTTGAGCAGCCGGGAGCATCTCCAGCTGCACCCTGCTTCTGCCTGGGAGCCAGGGACACAACCTTGATCTCAGTGGCTGGGAAAGCAGTGAGGAGGTCCCTCTCCTAAATGCTGGCATGGACGTGCCAGAAAACCCCCATGAACTAGCCTTGCCAAGCAGGGAGACCTCCCCACGGACCTGCCCAGGGCAGGCACGGGGAGATGACAGCAGGATGAGCTGTGTAGGGGCAGGGTGGGCGGCTGGGTGCACAAGGCAGTGGTGCTTTGGTCTCAAGGGTCTCTGTCCTGGCAGCTGGAGGCCCTGGGGAACCTTTCGGATGACATGAGACGCCACTTCCGTATGAAGCTGCGAAACCTTTTCACCAAGTTCATCCGCAAGTTCGGGTGAGCTGGGGGCTCCTGGTTCACGCTGGAGCCGTGCTGGGGCAGTGAGGGAGCTCGCCGGGGCGTGGTGTGGGAGGAGGTGGGTACTGACTGCTCTCTGTGCGCTCCTCAGCTTCGAGCTTGTGAAGGGGCTGCTGCCAGCCGAGTACCACAAGGTGCTGGTGAACATCCGCAAGGCAGAAGCCCGGAGCCGCAAGCAGCGTGCCCTGAGGCAGGCGGCTGCAGATACGGATGAAGAGGAGGCACCACCGGCACAGCCCAGAGGGGACAGGTGAAGATGGGCCGGGGTGAAAAAGCAGCAGCCCCATCGGATCTGCTCACCTGGTGCCTCTGGAGATGCTGAGGACATCTCCAGGGCTGCTGTGTGCTGTAAGGCAGGCTGGGTCTGTGCCCTGGGGCTTGTTCCATTTCCATCATCCTCCCTACCTTTTGCCCAGCATGGAGGAGATCCTGGCTGACTCAGAGGATGAGGAGGAGGAAGAGGAGGAAAGGCAGCGGAGCAAGGAACGGAGGAAGCAAGCACGGCAGAAGGGCCAGGCCTGGCTGAAGGAAGGCGAAGAGGATGAGCCCCTCAACTTCCTGGACCCCAACGTGTCCCAGCGGGTGCTGGGTAAGGAGCAGAGCTTTGGATGTGGCTGGGGTGGCGTGGACGGGGCAGAAACTGGTGTGATGCACAGGGCCCCTGGGAGTACGACCGCTCCCAGGAACAGGTCTTTCCCCAGGCTCTGACCCATCTCTCTATGAGCAGCCACCAAGCCAGGCGCCAAGCTGTCCAGAGGAGTGAGCCATGACTTCCAGGTGTCTGAAGACGGGCGCCTGATCATCCATGAGGAAGATGAGGAGGCGGATGACGATGAAGCCAAAGGTACTGCTTGGGCTTGTGGGTGGCTACACAAGACTTGCTCTGGTGTACTCTAAGTGGTTTCCTTCCTGCCTTCCATATGTGGGAGCTTGGGGAGGGATGTGGGTGGAAGCGGCAGGGATTGATATGGCTTTGTGTCACACCCATAGCTCTCTTCTGGGCCACTGCCACCCAGGAGAGGCAGCCCCTCCCATCACCATGAAGGTGCTGGAAGGGACATAGCCACCTGTGCCAGTTTGGCAGGGGCACCCTGCTCCCGCAGCCCGCTTCGAGGGCTGGTGTAGTACCGGGGCTCTCCTGCACCCACATCGTGCACTCACCCTCTTGTCCTGTGCCATAGGAGCAGACGAGGAGATGGCAGATGTGTTGCAAGACGTGGGCCTCCGCGGTGTGAGTACGGGGTTTGTGGTCCCGAGGAGATGCAGGGGGCGCTTGGCACAGTCCTGTCTGTGCCACAGCAGCTGCAGCTCTGTCCAAGAGGCCAGTGGGGACACTGGGCAAGTGCCAGATGCCTGGAGGGGTGCGGGAGGCTTGCTGGGAACAGGGGACGTACACAGGCAGCCTGGAAAGTCTCTGGACCCCCATGGGAGGAAGTGGGAGGTCGGGGTTCATGGGAGGGCAGAACTGTGAGGACAAGCCAGCTGCAGGGTCCCCGCTGCCTTCTTCTGCAGAAGAAAAGCCAGAAGCGTCGGTTCAGAGAGGAGCCAGATGATGAGGAACCTGAGGCTGGGACCTACTCTCAGTACAGAGGTAAGTCCTCTGCTTGTGCCTGGTCTGGGGCTCTCCAGAGGGTCAGAACCACATACCCAATTTGGTGGGCTGCTCCAGGGCAGCTGGAGCAGAGATCTTTGCTCATGGGAAATGGTAACCCTTCTCTGCTGTCCTCAGACCCAAGAACTGGAGGGAAAACCAGAAATGGCTTCCCCAGCCCTGGCCCATTCTAGCATAGGAAATGAGAATGGGGAGCTCGGGGACCCCTTTCCAACACACATTCCCTGTTTTCTAGCTGGAGGCTCTGGGATCCACCGGCAGCTGGACAAGGAGCCAGACTTTGGTGCGGAGTACAGATCCAAGGTGAGGGACCTGGGGGTTTGCAGGGTTTGAGTGGGGGGATGCCTGGGGTTCTGCTGGGGCAGGGTTGCTGCTGGTCTGTGGGACAGGAAGCACTGGGTGTTTGCTGCGGGTCTGGTCCAGCAGTGCCAAGCTGGGGAGGTCTCTGCTCCAAGATGAATTGCCAAGTGCTCGATAGCTGTGAACACTTCCAGCCCATCTTGGAGTCCTGGTCCTGCCCTTGCTGTGGCCAGTTCCTGCTCACTGTTCAAAGCAGGTGTTTGTAGCAGCATCTGGGTGGGAAATCAGCTCCAAGGGTGATGTGCTTAGCTGGCAGCCCACTGCAACATATTCTTTGGGTAGTCAGGTGCCCGTGTTGCACCAGAACAGGACACATGCATCTCTCCTGGTGCTGCATCTTCTCCCATGTCACTGTCTCCCACAGAAGGGCAAAGGCGACGTGAAGAAGAAGGGCCAGCTTGACCCCTATGCCTACATCCCCCTGAACAGGGCTAGACTTAACAGAAGGTGAGGCTAGCTGGGAAGGGCACGGGGTGGCAAATGGGGCCAAAACCTGGGTTTGATCCTGCTTTTTGTTGTTATGTTTTTTTCTGGGTCTGGGAACTCCCTGCCAGCCTCTGTGCCACTCCTTGCAGAGCTTGGAGCATCCCTGTGCGTCGGCTCTGCCCAGTGCCCACGCTAACCCAGCCTCCTGCTCCTTCCTCCCTCCAGGAAGCGGGCAAAAATTCAGGGCCAGTTCAAGGGCCTGATGAAGGGTGCCCAGCGCGGGGCCAAGGCCGGCCGCAGGAACCGTCTGAAGGCCCAGCGCCGCTGAGGAGCCTCAGGTGTTCTGCCTGTGCCTGCCCAAGGACAGACAACAGGGGCTTCGTGAGTGGAGCAGGGGAGACTCCTCGGCAGGAGGTGGCCAGCGTCTGTCTGAGACTCCCTGGGAAGCCACACCGTCACGTTATGGACTCATGGCCCAAGCCCTGCCCTCCTGTGCCCGGAGGAAGGTGCTGGGTTGCCTGGTGAAGGCAGAGGTGTGTGTGAGAGCAAGTAACATGTAATGAATTCTCTATATTGATAAATACCCGCTGTTTCTACCCAGCCCAGATTCCTCCTCTCCTTAAGAGCTGTGCATACTGCACGCAGCCGTGCTCTGCTTACTGCACCGGTGCAGCAGGTCCTTCTGCTGCTGCAGCACCCTGTCCCTCGGGACTCATGCCTGCACCAGCCTGGGACCTGGGGCTGGAGCCCTCTCCCTCTGCGCGGGGCTTGCTAGGCAGCTGGCAGGAGCAATGTGGCAGCACAGAGGAGCGAGGCGATGTCCATGTCCCATGCGTGCCCTCCTGGCAGACATGCAGCAGGGCTGAGTTGTGGGGTTGGCCAAAGAAAAAAGCCAGAGGTGGCAAAGTCCTTTGCTTACAACCAGCTTCCTTGTACAAACTCCCACTTGGCAGGATCTTCTGGATGAACAGGATCTCTGCCCTAAACTGTGGGCCAGGGGATCTGTGCCATGGGAGGTGTGTGCCATTTGGCTGCTGCTGGTTTCTGTCCTGCCTCAGCTTTTCTCACATCAGTCATGCCTGGTTGTGGGGCAGAACGGTTCTCTGCAAATTTCTTCAGATTGGCTGGAAAACTGCTACTGCAAACCTCTGTGCCTTGCCCTTTTCTTTACCCAGGAGAGCCGAGAGAAGCCCTTTCCTCTGCTCTGACCGCCTCTTGCCAGCTAGACCTGAGCAGCACAAATAATCCTGGACCTTTTTAGCTGCCCAGCCATCTCAGGCTGGCCTGAGCATCCGTTTTTGCCCAGTTACTTCTGCACTGGGCCCAAAATATGGTGTTTGGCCAAAGTGTGCTGAAGGGAATGGAGCTCAGGGTAGTGGATACATGTCCAATTGCAAAGAACGTGTATTTGTGAATGTAGCTGGCTTTCCCTTCCTCTTCTGTACGAAAAAGCCTTTAGCCCTTTGTCATTTTCTGCTGTGGTAGCTCACATGCTGGAATTGCAGTGCTTCTCAGCCTCCTAATAAGCTAAAGGGATCGTGCTTGTTCAGCCTCTTACTGCAGGCTTCTTTCTGGAGGCTGCCAATCCAGTTTTGTGGCTCTTCCATGTGCTTTTGGGTTTTTTTCCAAGATGCTTTTAAAAGCCTGGGAGTGGAGAAGAAGCTCATGTACTGGTATTGGTCCTGCCTTGTCAGGGGTACCGTTCCCTTCCTGCTTCCCCACCCAGGGCTCTCACTTGGACCCTTAAGCCTCAAGGCCCTGTTGAGGTGCTGCTGTTCTAATCCCACCAGAAGGGAGCCCACAGCCTGGCTTATGGGACAGGCTTCTCCAGCAGCACTTCCTGACCATGTTCAGTCAGCAGGAGCTACGTACATCTTCCTTTGTTGCCTGCCGCCTTGGCCTGATGCCCTCCCTCCTCTGAGAGCAGGACAGGGGCAGACAGGCACCAGTCACCTGAGCCCCCAACACCTGTAACATGTGGCTCTGGGCCCACCAGAGCTATCTATCTTCCTGCTTACTCTTTGGTCCTTGGAGACAGGCCCTGGAGAATGCTGTAGCTAATTCATTTAAAAGCTCCAGATTACTCGCTGTATTGTTCTTCATTTGCATGTTGTTGCTTAAATTAGTGCATGCCTGTGTGGAACAGAAGAGTTTCATTAGCACAGAAGATGGTGTTCGCCTGAGCTGGTGTCCAGAGAACAGATTCTTCTGCAACAACATCTTGTTAATCAGCTAATTAATCATGTAATGCAATGGAAGCCCTTGGAGAGGAGATAACATCCTGCCCCGGGAGGCTGGCTGTGAGTCAAGCCTGCTCCCCACCAGCAGTTGTCTCTGTCAGGGAGCAGAGCTGCGTCTCGGAGGCCTGCAGGAGCCTAAGCACAGCTCTCTGCTATGGGGCAGGGGGAGGGGTGATGTGGGGTCCTGCCTCCTGCAGATACCAGCCACAAATAGTTTGTGGTTTCCCACAGAGAAGCGCAAGACAGGGACCTGGAGCAATGCTTGGCTTTTGTTGTTCAAGCTGGGAGGTGGCTGGACGCTATTTCTTCACCCATCATGCTGTTAAATGATGCAGCTCCTTTCTGCAGGCAATAGTGGGCACAGACAGTGTACCTGCATTCAGCTATGCTTGTGCAGGAAATTATCACGAAGGGCTCTTAACCTTGCAGGTACCAGCTGCAAAGCAAGACATCTCTGAGTTGTGGGCTGCAGGTGTACTGGGCACACTTGAGGAGAGGCTGGCAGGGCTAACAGGTTGCCCTCAGCGCTGGCTGGGACATTGAGTTTTAAGGCTTAAAACCAGAAGAAGGAACACATCAGCATTTCCTTACCCTAGAAGCTACCTGCCTGAGTTGTGTCCACTGTGGCATGGTGCTGAGAAGGACAGATGTGCCCCGTGGGGCTGTGCCCATGCAGCATCCAGCTTCACCACCACCTCCTCCGTGTATGCTGCAGTGCCTTTGGGACTCCCCACAGGCACACCTGGGTCTCCCCAGCTGAAAGTCCAGATTTGGCACAGACCGAGGTGCAGCAATGGGAAGACCCTCCTGGGGCAGCAGTAGAAGAGGAACCTTTGTGTTTGTGCTAAAATAATTGGCAGTAAGATAATTAAGTGTTGAGGTTGAAAATGCTAAGGGACCGCTCCAGCTGAAATCTAGTCAATTAAAAAAATGTCAGATTAATTCCTAGTCCCCTCAGCACTCTGATCTATGGTTTCAACTATTGTTTCTAAAAAGTTGTCTTTCTGTTCTTGGTTGTTACCTGAAAGCTCTGTGCGAACTCAGGTGCAGCAAGTGTGCAGGACCACAGGGACAGCTAGGGGCAAGGCAAGTGCTTCCACACACAAAGGAAAAAAAGAATAGGAAACAAAGAAATAAAACTGCTTTTCCAGTGTCTCTGTTGCTCTAGTTTCTCCTTGTTGGTGAACAAAGATAAAAAAAATATTCAGGCTGAGGTATGACTTGGGGTTTATGGTGTTAACTCATGCTTCTTGGAGCGCTCTGTGGTCTTTGCAGCCTCAGGCAGACCCTGCTGCATTGGTAACACATAAGCCACATTTTAAAAGTTTCCTTAAAATATGACGGCTGCAACTTTTACTTCGCTACTGAATAAAAAGGCTTGGGGAGCCAGGTGCGCACGAGACTCTGAAAAAGCGTCACAAGAACTGCCCCAGCTCCGCACTGGTGCTGCGCACAGCCCCGTGGCTCTCGTGTGCTGGTCACGCTGGCGTCAGCTATCCCCCTCTCCCCTGCCGGGAGCTGCGGCGGCCCCCGCCCCACGAAGGACGCTAAAGCGTAGGCGAAGCGCCACAGGCACCTTCCCGCCCCCGTTGCCCCGGGCAGTGGGAGCAGGCCCGCCGGGCGCAACACGGGCCTCGCTCCCGCGCTGCCGCCGCCGCTCACGGGCAGCCAACGCCGAGAAGGGCTGCGGTAGGTGCCTCGGGCGCGCTGCGGAACCGCTCCGCCGCCCTGAGGGCTCTCCCCGCGCACCGAGGGGCGCCGCGCGCCGCCCCGACGCCCGGCGTCCCCGCGCCCGGGCCGACCTACAGCCCCCAGCATGCCGCGCGCGGCCGTTCCCCCACCCGTCGTGCGCGCGGAGCGGCAGTTGCCCGTTCGAACGGCC
Source organism: Tauraco erythrolophus (assembly GCF_009769465.1). NCBI lineage: Eukaryota > Metazoa > Chordata > Aves > Musophagiformes > Musophagidae > Tauraco > Tauraco erythrolophus. The sequence goes on along the minus strand of NC_141473.1, from coordinate 16,251,609 downwards.
CAATGGCGGCGGGGTTGTGCCGGCTACAGCCCAATGGCGATCCGCGCCTCGGGCGGGGCGGGGCCGAGGAGGGGCGGTGCGGCGGGCCAATGGGGAGGTGGAGCGGCAGGTATGAGATGGCGGCGGGAGCACCGGCGCCCGGCGGGCGGCGCGGCGGCAGGTAGGAGCGGCGCTCCCCGGGGGCCGGTACCCCGTCCGCGGGGCGGCGGGGAGCCCTTGCCGGCCCCTCGCCGAGTTACGGGTCGCTGCCCGGCCCGGTCCCGCAGCCGGGGGCGGTGCGTTATCACCCTGCTAACGGGCAGGCGCCGGCCGGCGCACCTTGGCCCGCCCATTGCGGTGCTTCCGCTGCGAGCTGGGCTCTCGCTGTCACTGCCTGCGGCTGGGCAGCCGCTCCTCCGGCTGGGATCTCCGACCTCCTGCCCGCCGCGCCAGGTGGCCCCGGCGCTCGGCCTTGCTGCCGGGCAGCCCCGCGGGGCGGGTGGAGATGGAGTGGCACCTTGCGGGCACCCCCGCGTTGGTTCGCGGCGGTCCGCTCCGTTCCCGTGGGTTCAGCCCCAGCGGGTAGGGAGCGCTCCCTGCGGCACCTCTGTGCTGCATTGCAGAGGGAACGCCGCCTGCTCCTCCTGCGAGGGGAGAGGTCCTGCTCTAAACCACCCGCCCTCGGGCACGGGAACTGTTCCACAGGGAAGCGCGTCCCTGCGCCCGAGTTAGCGACGAGAAGTGCGCGCGTTGCAGGGCTGCCCCTGCTCTGGTGCAGCCGCCCGCCGCCTGCAGAGGTGCCCGGGCTCGTTCCGCCGGCCGCTGCACAGCGAGAGCCGGTGCTGCGCGCTTGGCAGTTGCAGGGTTTGATAGGGCGGTGGCACTATATAGGCTTGCTTTGCATCCAGCGCTTTTCCCTCGCTTTGTCCTCTCCACGTGAGTTATTCTTGCTTTCTAAGTAGGCGTACGCTGTAAGCGTCACATAATTAATCTTTAGCGCGTACTTTTATACACGTAACCGTTCTGTGACGGCTGCCAATAAAATAGCGGAGGCTGTATAAGCACCTCACTGGAACGGTGTTTTTAATTACTGTTGAAATGCTGTAATATTTCTTCCTTCCCTCTCCCCTGCATATGCAGTGTGGAGCTGCAAACTGAGTATCCTTTGAGTGTAATTTTTCTGAACTTGCAAAGTAAATACAGTTGAGGGCTGATTCCTCATACCCAGCACCCAGGGGTGCTGTCCAGTTCTCTGCTGAGTGGGTCTCATCCTGCTGGCCCTCGCTGTGCTTATCTGGGGGAACTGCTGTGGTGCCAGGGTTGGGACAGAGCATTGCTATGGGAGAAGGGATGAAGAGATGGTGCTCTGTGTTGCGCATTTGAGCAGGGAGTGCCTAAAACGCTGGACCTGATAAAGGGACGAGTATGCTCTATGCAGCTGATACTTGCAACACTCTTTTGGATAAAGCATTTTAAACGTGGCCTAGATCAGTCCAAATGACTGGACTTACTTGTTACATGCAAGTGATTGTGTTAAAGCAAAGCCTGAAGTTTTACCCTGTTCCTTCCTGTCACCCACAGACAGCGCTAGCAAATCAATCTTTTGCTTTGCAGGTCTATCACCACAAATGCCACAAAGCCTGCTTTGCTGCTTTTTTTTTTTTCCTAAAGTATGCTCCACGACTGTGCTTTTGCCCCTGTTTCCTCTCATCTGGAGAGAGGCACAAGTTAGCTAGTAAAGCTTGCATGCTGTGCGTGTGGTCTTATAGCATGCTGACTTAAAGATTGGAAATGAAAGCTGGTTGTCTTAACCGCCTCACCAAATGTTACTGAACATGACAAAAGATGATTTGTGTGGGCCTCTCTTCTGTTTGTGGTCTCTCTAACCTCTGACTGGCTCTTCATAACTGAGAATGATGATTGCAGTGTGCCAGAGTGCTCAATTTCAAAAGACAAAAATCTGTTCAATGAATGCATTTAATGTTGGATTCAAGCAGTGCCTAAACACTGCTGGGCACTCAGTGTTCACGTCGGCCATTTGATATGGCAGGGGTGGGATGAGGGGAAGGCAAAAGCCATGGATCTGGAAGGCAGGATGTGCTGGGGAAAGGTATAAAGCATCTTACTAAAATGGCTTGATAGAGTGTCACTGCACAACTGGCCATCAAGAGCTCACATCGTAAACAGGCAATGAAAGGAAGCACAATTGCTATCTGTGTTTTACTGCAAATAGGAAAACGTTAACTGTAAACATGAGTTAATGGGAAAAAGTCAAAATGACTTGCTGAGGGTCATGCAGAAAAAATGGTTGATTTCAGAGTTAAAGCCAAGTCTGAACACATGGCCACTTTTCTCTGAAGATAGCCTGCAGCAGGGGACAATCTTGTTCAAACATTCTGTTTTCCACAGCTCTCACTAAAATCTTTGAGACCTAGACTTGCTTTTAACCTCCTGCTCAGTCCAAGCCCTGTCAGGCACACATCCAGACCCGAACTCAAGGCTGTGCTGCATTTGCAGTATTTTTGTATGTTTGCACGTAACACCCTGTCCTGTTCCCATCCAGGGCCTGGGATGGGCTTGGACAACAGGATCCTTGTTCTGCTATGCTTCAGTTTATTGTCTGTTTGCAGGAAGGGGGAGTGTTACTTGCCCACATAGCCCAAAGCAGCGTCTGGGTCTCCTTGCCAGCCTAGTCATTGCCTTGTTGCTGTGTGCACATTTACATGCATATGAAAATGTCACCAGGCTTCATTAACGCTCCTTTAAAGGTGCCTGGGCACTCGGTTCAGTCTGAAACTGAAGCACTGAGCACTGGACACTGATGGGAAATCTAATTCCTTGTCCTAAAGGTCAGCAGTCTTCAGTGTGAGTTGGTTTAGTAAGTGGCATGAACAGATGGGAAAGGAGACAGGGTAGCATGGAAATGTTGGCTAGTATCTAATGGATGCACTGAAGTCAAGTACCTCTTGAAAATATTGTCCCTCTGTAAGATGGATTAGGCTCCTGGTCACAGCTGAGGCCTTGTATGTTCCACTTGTTTCAGAGTTAGGTTTTTCTGTAGGATCTCATTTTCGCTTGTTCCCTAGCTGGAGGCAAGAACGGGGAGCCGAGGCCCTTTTTTTAGCCTGTGCTCTGCTGGGTCCAGGCACAGTCTTGCTGTGCTGCTTTTGTGCAGAAGTAGCAGCCTCTCACCAAACCTGCGCCGTGATCCTGGGGACTGACGCTGTGGGTTCCTGTGGTCCCGAGTTACAGAGGTCTTGGAGCCAGCTTGGGGAGAGAAATGGGAGAGATCATGGCATCATGGTGTGATAAATTTGGCCAAGTCTTTGTTTCAGAGCTTCACAGATCTGGTGTCTTCCTGGCCTCTCATCCCGGCAATGCATTACACTTACTGTTGTGTCTGCCAGGAGCATTGGGTTCTCTTCTCCAAGGTGCAACAGCCGCGCTCCATGGCTCGTGGACTTTCTCATCTCTACGCTAGGTAACTGCAATTAAGCTATCTAGAGTTTCCTCATATTTTTTTTCAGAAACTGTAGATAATGGGGAATGTGATAAGCTGCTTAAATAATTGCCTGCCAGCTGGCTTACGAGAACTTTTAATGTGTTTGCTTTTGGGCTATAAACCTCTAATAATTTGGAGTCAGGCCAAAACATCCTTTCGTCTTGAGTGATAATGCGGCAGCTCTGATTTTCTGAGGCAGAAGGTTCTCGGGGGAGCGGACATTAGTTTCCCTTTTTGTTTTTCTGGAGCTCAGACTCGAGGTTGAAACGTAGCTTTATGGTTTTGGAATTCCATATGGGCATTCCTACAGCCCTGCTCGTGAGCTGTCATATAGCAGGAGACAAGTGTGCTACAACTGTCCGTGCCTCGGAGAGCGGGAAGCCTTTTAGGGAACATCCTTCACGAGCTCTCCTCTCATGCGCGTGCCACTCTGCATCCTCCTGAGCTGTACATAAATATATCACTGCTCCCTGGGCTCTGCAGAGAAACTGTGTGAATCCAGAGATGACCTGTCAAACAGGATAGGAAGAGCAGCAGTTTCTGATCAGTATGGGAGAGTTGCATAAAGCAACAGCATGGGTTATTGTCATATGAATTCTGGTATCTGTGTACAACATTCCAGTTTTTGACATCCTAGCTTGCCCAAATCCCCTTCAAAAGCACTAAGCCCCCATTCTGTTCAATTTGGCGAGTTAATTGGTCTGCTTTGTGCATCCCTGTCTCCCTGGTACTGCGTGCTGTGCTGCTCTGCGGCTGGCCCAGCCTGTTTATCTGTGTGCCTCGGCAGCCCTGACCAGATGTCACCAGCTTATTTAAATGCTGGCGTGCGTCCAGGTGTGCCTCATTGCAGTTCCGGCTTGTGAGAGTTTACACATCTGGAACATGGGATGTGGCCTCTGACATACTCAGTGATGTCTGCAGAGGATTGCTGATGAGAAGGGATTTGATGTGCTCTCGTCCTTTGCGGATGCCACCGTGATACAAAATACAGATGCAAGCACGCAGCTTGCCCATTGCACCTCCAGAGCTAAGAAGCGTTGTGGAGTTACAAAAGTGTAACAAACAGAAATGAGAGCTGTGACTTCCCATGTACCTTTGTCCTCCGTATTTGCCAGGCTCTGACCACAAAACCTCACCCGACAGCACTGCTGGGAGCTGGCTGCAGGTCCTGACCCAGGTCTTGGTATCCCCTTGGTCCAGAAAAAACAGCAGCAGTGAAGTGAACCTGTGAGTGCTACAGCACATTATACTCAAATTGCGATGCTTTGCTTGAGCGCTGACAGTTGATGGTGAGATGGGATTCCCGAATGTGTTCTGAGTGTGAGCTGGTGCTACCGATATTGGGTGGTCATCACCCTGTGGGAGGGCTGGAGGAAAACACCCTTCCTTCCTTGCTGGGTCGCTCTGAGTTCCCAGACTAGTTGCTACAGTAGCTTGTTAATTTTGCTGTGCTGTTTTTGTGTGATTGCTTAGTTTTTTATGTCAGAAGTAAACCTGATTGTTGTGGGGCTTCTCTTTATGATTTTGCTCTGACCTGGACACTGGCTTGGAACTGCTGGAGTGAGAAGCATCTACATGTGTATCTTTGCTAGTCTCTGAACTGCATTTTTCCCTGCCTCCGAGGGATGCCCTAGGGCTCTTATCTTCAAGTGTAAGGGTGACAATCAGAGGTGCATACAGCAATTTCTGAGTCCTAGAGGCCAAAGAGGTAAAGGTAGGACTGGGCCATGCCTTTTATTGATTTCCAGGACACTCAAAATGGAAAAGTAAAGAAGTTAAAGACATTTTAAAATGAGGAGAGTAAAGAAATGCTATCATTGTTAGCAGTTAAAAAGTACTTGTGCACACTTTGAGGATGCAGCAGACGTGTGTGGACCTTGCAGTTCACCCAGCTAAGGACCAAACAGACAAAAGCAGGAAGAAACTTCCTGCCAGGGATATGGATGAAGTTGAAGAGCCATCAGTTGACGTTAAGTCCATGAACAGATGTTCAGTAAAGAATTTTAGATTACACAAGAAAGGTGTTAGGGTTCATGAGAAGAGGAGGTGTCCTTGTAGTTTGTTAGTTTGCCTCGTAGTTGAAAGTTGTGGTGGGTAATTCTGCAGGGCATGGGGAGAAAACGCCCAAGATCCCTGTCCTAGACGTGGGATGCAGCATTTGTGGCAGATACCACCTGGTCCCACAGGGTACCTCAGATCTGTGGTACATTATTCACAAAGCAAATGGCTTAAACTAGTAAAATAAACCACAAAAAGGTGCATTGTTTTGTCATGATTATAACTATATGACTGGGGCAGGGAAAACTCCATCAATGCAGTTTCTATACAGACTAGCCCCAGGCCCTAGTGACCTTCTCCCAAGGGAGGCAGTGTGCCTGCCCGGCATGTTCTGGGTGGTGGGAAGTGGCTGCAGGGCTTCCTCAGGCTGCAACCCTCCCGCCCTGCTGCGGGGGTCCGGATGCGGCCATGCGGTGCCCTGCGGTGCTGCCAGGCTCCTTGGCTCCCCAGCACTGCTGGCCTGTCGTCTCTGCCTCGCCAGCGGTTCCCAGCCAGCACCAGGAGCTCATCACTTGCCTCCTCAGCCCTGCGTCCCAGCCGTCCCTGCCTGATAGCTTTCAAACCACCTCCTTTGTGCTCAGTCCCATGTCGCCCCTCGCACAGAAGCTGGGTTTCTTCTAACTGTCTGCAGTGTGACCTGATTATTTTTCCTGTCCTTCTTCGCCCTCCTTTTTAATAGTGTCTGCAGAAAAGCTGGCAGAGTTCAGTTATATCAGTCATGCAGACTGATAGTGCTGCCTCTTCTCTTGGGATTCCTTCTCTTTTCTGTCCCTCCAGCATTCATTTCAGATTTAGCTATCAGCCCTCTAAAGACAGGGTATTGCCTTTGTTCTGTGTTCGTACAGCATGGAGAACAGCAGAGTCCCCAGCTGTGACCGAGGTTCCCAATGCCACAGTGATAAAAGTGAATAGATCCGTAATGAGAAGAGGCAGCTGCTGCCATCTAAAAAGATTCAGTTTTGGTGCTGGTTGCTGGTTTCAGTGAAGCCAGGATTGGATCTAAGGCTCCTCTTCTATTGCCACTCCCTATAGGGGTTTACATTAAAATAAAGACACAAACTTTAGAGTGCATTGAAAGTGACGAAAATCGGAGCAGCATCGCTATTTGATGCTCTTAGACTGTTATTCTGATGTTAAGGCAAACATATGAGCTTGCAGTGCTTTAATGTAAAATTTCTGGGTTTCTGGCGGTAGCTGTGTTTCTGCATTTTGTACAGAGCCTTGGGTAGGAGGCTGAGCCATCGCACAGCGTGGGATCATGCAGAGCTGTGGCGGTGGCGCTGGGAAGGAGATGCGGTGAGGAGCACCGCAGTGAACAAGCGGTTCCTCTCTCAGGCGCCTCTTAGTTCTTTTCCTCCTTCTAGCACTAGAAGGCATCTGGATACTCTGATGTTGTGGTGATGGCTGATTGAAGTACTGCTTTGTTGACTTGAAAATATTCCAGTGGCTATTACTAAAGATATCACAAAAGAATTCACCGAGGTCGAACTTCAGAAATTCCATGCTGAAATGCAAATTTCTTGATGTTTCACATACATCAAGCTGACTTGCTACTGCAGTTTTCTTTGACACTGGTAATACATTGCATTTTCAGTTTCTTCCAAAGGACACTTCCCCCCCTCGCCCCTTCCAGCCCTTTTATCTTCCCAGATAGGTCCGTCTCCAGGTTCACATCACAGATGTGTAGCTGATGTTTCTGAGGTCTGCTTTGAGCCCTTTACTGAGACGGAATTTGAATTCATAGATTATAGCAGTGACTTGGATATCCAATTTACCCAATGTCCAAAACACGGCCAGGTGTTACGTTTGTTCCAGATTGTCCCGCGCAGGCTGCCGTCACATAATAGCAGCTTTCTTGCCCTGCTCCTTGCTGTTTAAATTGTATATTATTATCTGGTTCCCATAGCCAAAAGGCTGACTCACTCCATGATAGCTGTTTAAATGTGAAGGGAGCAAAGCAAAAATTAAAAAGGCAGCGTTATCTCATATGGCTTACTTGTACAAGTCTAGAGACAGTGGGCAAGGATCAGCATCGACTGTGCTGTGCACTCTGTACTCGTCACAAAAGGACTCTGCCCCTAAAGACCTTATGAGTATAACCCTAGGCAAAAATTGCTGCGTGTTTTCTTGACATTTTTCAGAAGCAAGTCAGTCATCCTATGAAGCGTTACTGTGCCAAATCTGAGGACTGAATGTGATCTTTGTTATGCTATCTTACAAGAATGTCAGTCTGAAGTACAGTCCTCAAAGCAACCTTAACTGTGAAGTCACTTCTCATGTCTCTGCAGTCCATTCCCATTAGACGACTTTTAAATATCTCTCTTTTTTTTTTTTTAATCTTGGAAATAATTTCTCTTCTAGTCCTTTTGTACTTAAAATGATTCCACATAATTCCACTATGGTTCTTTCATCTCTTTGCAAAATCTGGGATGGCTCCTATCTGGCTTGGGAAATACTGTCTTCAGACATCCTCATTAATTGATTCCTTACTCTGGCACAACATAGGAAACGATGCTTCTTCTCTCTCCCTGGGGAAATATGAGCCTGAGCACATCTGTCCCATCTCCCTTTGTGCTTAGCCAGGCAAAGAATCGCTCGTGTTTTGTGTTCCTTAGCACTGCCTGCTTATCGCGCTGCTCTCACTATTTGGCAGTAGCCTGGTTGTTCCTCCTGGTCTAAAGATTTTGTTGTTATAGAAGGCGATTTTCTTCTATTATCTGCCTTATTTTCAAAAGCTCTTTAATCCTTTACTCCTGTATGGTAAGACTCATCTACTGTCGTGCGTTTGAAGCATTTGCTCTTTAGCGGCAACATACGAAGTGCGCAAAACGGCACTGGAGATGGATTTTGCCCACGGAATTAGGTACATCAGGCTCCTCTGAAATCTGCAGCTTCCAGCTTTTACGCTTTCCAGCTAGACAAACATAGCTAATGCCTTGCCCCAAAGGTACCTCTTCCCTCTCTCTCTTGGCTTACTTGTGTTCTCCTTATGCTCTATTTCATATTGCTTGAACCTGTTTCTGGCTTCACATGGATGGAGTTAGAAAAATATAAAATTCATAAAAGCTGCTAAAACAGTGAGGTCTCGCCTATCTGAATGCAAGCTTGCTGCCACACGAGCTAATCTGCCTGCTTGCACAGCTCTTGCACCACAGGCTCAATCACCAGGTTTTGCCAGTCAAAGTCTCATTTTTGTCCTAGTTTCCAAGGCATTTCCCTGGCCTGAATCTAGTTACCTTAGGGATTAATTGATCCATCATGATTTTGACCTCCTGCACCATCCACTCCCCATGAAATGATGGGGCTGTCATGCCTGAAGCAAGAACGTTGCGTGTGACAGACAGCTTGCTTTGTGACTTGGCTGGGATCACAGGCTTCGCTCCTAAAAGATACTAGAATGGCAAGAATCTCAGCACAATATAGGACCCTTTTTTTTTTTTTTAATCTGCTGTCTTAATCACAACCCTATTAGTACAAGGTTTTATTATTCATTGGGATTTGATTTTATTCATGAGATTGGAGAGGAAGCTACTTACTCCTTTATTTTATCGTCTTTTGACATGTCATAAAGCAATCTGAGATCACAGCATATAGGAAACATAACTCTAATTTCAAGGAAAGAAAAAAAAAAAAGAAAGCAATACACTCCCTGAATACATGTTTGTCTCCGCTTTGCTGCTGTTATATAAACTATGAGTGTAGGTAGGGTACATCCATCTTCCTTTTTTAACATGAAAACAGCAGATGGGGCACATGGCTTTTTCTGAAGGTTATAGCATATGCAGCAGTGAGGATTGGCAGGGTTATTGTGTGTAAAGCCAGTGGGGTTTTTATCTTTGCTCAGAAATAGGGGTTTGCTTCACATTTCCATTTTGATTAGCGATAATGATACAAAGGCAAATTTTCTGTGTGAGGAAGAGCTGCTAATAAAGTGACCTTTCAAAATTAAGTAGCTCATTGAAGTGCCATACCACAATAAGGATATACAAGGCTGGGCCCAGCTGCGGCAGGCAGGGAAACTGGATGGGAATCCAGAGAAATGTGGAACGGGAAGCCTGAAGTGGATGAATGGCACATGGTGGCACAGTAATGGTAGCAAGGAGCAATGGCCAGGTGCAGTTTCCAGCTCTGGAGGGGCCAATCTACGTGCTTTGTCTTTGGAAGGATCTATAAGTGTGAAAGGCGGGGCAGAGAGTGGTTCTAGCAAGGTTCCTGGGCACGGGGTTGTGCAGTTAAAGGACTGGGTTATTGTCCTGCCAGTGCTGTAACATTGGTTGTGCTTGGATGCTGTCGGGAATGTGTTTGCATGGCTTTACTCATGGCAAACACAGGGTAGATTTGGGGCCATTTTGTGGATTCTTCTTGGATACAGGTGGAGAGCACTTAATACCACGCTGGTCCTAATTCAAAACCCTGGTTTCTATGTAGGAATTATTTGCCGTTAAACTCCAGCTACGCAGCCTTTGGCAAGAGACATGAATCAATTTGTCCAGCTTTTCTTTTCTGTTTTGTCTCTGTGTGAAGGCTGATGCCCAGTGTGCGCCAAGGGGGCCTTTCAGACCCAATAATGCACCCTTGTGTCTCGTAGCATGCGTGGAATTTGCATAGGCTGTGCTGGGACAGGCAGGTTTCTTTTGTTGCTGGAAACAAGGAGCAAGTTCTTTTCCCTGTCTCTGCTTCCTAATGCCTCTCCAAAAGCTCTCAGCACTCATGTAAGAAATTTACTTTTTTCTATTTATTTTTGCATTAAATGTTGTTAAACTTTGTGCAACTTGTAACGCTGGCTGTGCGGAGAAGTCATGTCAGTCAGTTCTAGTTGACAAAATTGTTTAATTTTCTTTTTCTGAATCTAGGTGTCTAATTGTCAGAGGGAGCAGATAGTCTGTGATGCTTGATGTAACTGCTGCAAAGTATTTGCATATCTTCTCTGTGGGGAAACAAAACTGCTAGTGAGTGAATAACAGTGCACGGATCATTGAAGGCAGGGTCACTGGGCCCATAGACTTGCTGTTAACCCTTCTCAGGATCTGTATTGCCAATGAATGAGTTGTCATGGATTTCAGGCAAAGGGCTTGCTCCACATTACGGGCAGAGCTGGCACTTGCTTGTGCATTGTAGCCCTGTGCAGCGAAACACGAATATGATTTAATCGATTGGCAGTTGCTTTTTGGCAGCTGATACCGCGTTGTTGCATTTTGGTCTTGATTTATTGCAGATAACAAACTGCTGAAAAACAGTCTGGGAGGTACTCACAAAAATATGGCCTCCATTTGGAGGCGACAGTGTGCTCGCTAGGCCACTCTGGGCGATGCAGTTGGGAGCCTTTAAGAGCTTTCTAAAATTTTAGATGGTCTGGCAGATTGCCTTGCAGTCTGCCTTGCAGACCTTCCTCCTCTCCATCCTCTTGAAGGAGTCTTTGACATCCTTTGAGAGCGGTGGTGAAGGGAGAGGGTTTTGTACGGATTCTCACGATGCAAGTGTTGCTGAGAGCCTGGTTTCCTCTGATTGCAGCAAGTATCTTTCTCCTTGTGTAGCCTGAGTCCCAGCTTTTATTCTCTTATTCTGATCACGCATCCTGGATATCACATCAAGATGGTCTTTCAGGTCAAAGATGTCCAGCAGTAGCTCAGATAAGTGTCGGGTTCACAGATACTGCGTGGAGGCATGCCAGAGTTAGGGGACTTGCCAGTGTGTGCTTTGATGTCCTCCCCTTTGTTAGCTACTGTCGATTTACATCGGAACAGTAAGTTGCTTGGACCTCTGAACTGGTAGCTGCAGTGCTCTGTTGCTTGAACCAACAGATGTAAGGTCCAGTGGGTTGTGAACGCCCTCCCTTTTGGTGGCAGGTGTGCTGAGCCGTGACCATGGGTGCCCAGCGTGGTCCGAACACAGTGATGTGCCGCACCACACCTAAGGGACTGATGTGGGTCCCCGGTGCACGGGCACAGTGTTTCTATTGCCTGTGCACTTGGAAAACAATGTCCAGTGGGAGCTCACAGCTGAGGAGGGATGTTGAAACAGTGGAAAGGGAAGTATTATCTAAGAGCCCAAGAACGATTAAAGGAGTGGGGAATGTCACGCAGTGAAAGCACGCAGTGTGTGCAAGCTGGGTGGGTAGGCAGCCTCCGCCCAGAGCCTTGGAAGAACTGGCAAACCACCTCATGGGGCCAGACCAGCACTTTATAGCAAAGAACATCGGGCAGTAGCTTGTGACTGGAGAATAATGACACTAATCCTCACATTTAAGTAAAAGAGGGGCAGGAGAAGCAAGCTAGGCAACTCTAGCCTGTGGATTTGACTTTCAGAAGAGTGCAAGTGTTTGAAAAAGTGGTGGGAAGATGGTAATGGAAGACCTAGAAGTAGATGGTAATGAAGATAGGCTTTAAGCGTAAGCATTAAGAGCACTGATTAACCTGAGATCTCTCTTTGAAAACATGATTCATGTTATCATGAAAACATGATAAAATTTTGATTTTAAACATGGTAAATGTAGCTTACCTAAAGTATCTGTTATAGATAACCCTTAGCAGAGCAGTGTCTCAGATGCATCCCTTTTCCCATGCCACATGAGAAGCTATAAATCGGAGAAAGTAGGATTCAGTAGAGAGCAGCGAGGTCAGATAAAGGACTGCCTGAAGGGAGACAAGAACTGGATGAGTCAAAAAGAGATGTGCTAGGAGGAAGGTTACTAACGGTTCCTCAAGAACTGATCTTGGGTGGCTTGTGCTAATACTGAGGAGTTCCCACTCGCTCCAGACTCAGAGTGCATAGTTGGGCAGTTACCATAGCGGGCAGAGAGCAGTAACCAAAAGCTGGCAGCTTGTCACCTGGGAGCATTTGACCACGTCCCTAGCAGAACCGCAGGTCGGTGTTGTTGCATGCTTATGATCTTAAAAACAAAGTCCCAAGGCATGGGAACATTCTGTTTGTTGATAGGAAGGTAGTGATGATGGAACAGCAATGGGAACTGATGATTATAAGTTGGCCATGAAAAACATACTGAGACTTAAGACTTTCATGCCACGGGGAGTGAATTTCTGGGGAGGAAAGGAGGCAGAACCAGACTTGTTTATGACTGAGAGCGATTAAGTTAATGTAAAATATTGAATGTCATAGCCACCTGAGCTAGTAGGATGTTGATACAGTGAAAGTTTTTGCTGGGTGTTGTCATGTGTTGCATATGTAACCATCACGTTATTGAGTGCTAGTCTGGGACTGTGTTGTACAAACGGGCCAGAAATGGTTTTGCTCCAAAGGGAAATGTAACTGTGTTGTGCTGAGCTCTCACCAAAGACAGTGCTGATGGTGTAGACTGGTAGCTCCTGTGTCAGCAGATGTATCCTTCAGGGCAGACCAGCTGGCTGTAAAAAGCAAAGCAATGAGGAGTTACTGAATTTCTTTCTCCTTCTCTTTTTTCCAGTGATGCCATCTGCAATTTTGTCATTTGCAATGACTCCTCCCTCCACAGCCAGCCGATCATCTTCAATCCTGACTTCTTTGTGGAAAAGCTGCGCCATGAAAAACCAGAGGTGTTCACGGAGCTCGTTGTCAGCAACATAACCAGGCTCATTGACTTGCCTGGGGCAGAGCTGGCTCAGCTCATGGGAGAGGAGGACCCGAAGCTGCCTGGGGCAAACACCACAGCCTCTGGATTTTTTCGTTCTCTGATGTCTCTGAAGCGCAAGGGTGAGTATGGCATGATGTCTGGTGCCCACCTTTAGGGTGATGTCAACTGTCATCGCGTTACACATAGTTTACAAAACTTTCAGTGTAGGCCTGTTGTTTTGAGCTTGTGTTGAATGCTTACTACTGCAGGTTTGTAATGTCCAGGAATGGCAGCTCTAGAAAGGAGCAAAACAGAGGGCAGGAGGTTCATCCAGGAAATGCCCTGCCGCTCCTAGGGTACTCTTCTTCTGGGGTTATTGCCGTGGTTTATGTCAGGTTGGCCTTGGAGGGTCTGCTGCTTGCTGTGCTCAGCTCAGCACAAGCCACAGAGATGCAGTTTTGGTCTGTGAACGTTTCTGGTCTGGCTCTGTGGATAGCACCGAGCTGGAAAGGTGTCTGAACAAGCTGCAGGTTCTTCCAATACACACCAAGGTGTCTTTGTCTCTTTGCTTACTTGCATCCATGGTAGTCCCTGATCTGTTTTCCTTAGCTCATTAGCTTTCCTCATAAGTGACGGAATATCAGTAAAGGCTAAGAGCATCAGATTCCATAAAGAACAATAATGCCCAGGTTATCCAGGCCACTGACTTCATCCAGTGCCCACTGTCTCCTACAGTAGCTGTCCCAGCTCTCTGGAAGGTCTTGTCTGTGCAGCTCAGAAATCTGTTAGCATCTCCCATCCAAATGCCAGTGCCACTCTGATCCACATCCCAACCCAGTGAGTCAGTGATAAAGCTCTGCAGACTGACTCTGCTCAAGCCCAGATTCAACCCCAGGAAATGGCATATTTCTCTTTCTCTCTAAGGCAAGCATTCAGCTGGAGTTTTCTTCTGTTAAACTGACAATTCTTGTCTTCTCTGTCAAGTTCAATGTCTTGGTTATGAAACATTAGCCCCAGGCCCCTTCTCAGAAGTCTGAGATTTGCTTTTGAGCACAGTTCTGTTCAGATCCTCTCCTCTTCACTGGCTGGCATTTACCACTCTATTTTGTTGTAACTAAAAGGGTGTTCTAGGTGTGTGTGGCTTCTCCCACCTCTGCCCACATTCAAGGAGAGCCTGGTTCTCTTGATGAGCTCAGTTAAACCTTCTCACTCAGCTAGACAGAAACTGCCTCCATCTGGGCACCTCTCACATCCCTCATCAGCTCTGGTTTCCTAGCTAGACTGGCTGTCTGCTGGCAGAAAATCTGTAGGTAGCTGCCTTCAGATGTTGGCAGCCTGAGGTTGAACACTTCTAATTAGTTTCTCCTTCCTTTGAGCAATTCTGCTGCTGTGAGTACCTCTGAGAACAGAGCTGTCACTATGTCCGAGTATGGCTTTTTTTGTCTTCAACCTCCTATATGTTTCCTCTATGTGTTTCTGATTCTACCAAACCTATACCTCCATCGGGTTTTGTAAGGACAAGCTCTGCATCTCCACTGCTAAGGCTGAATTTTCTGGTGCTGGCTTCAGCCCTCCATTCCTGGCTCACCCAGTGGGAACCCTGGTAGATACACTCACCCTGGGCTGGCCAGCACTGCAGGGGAAAATCGAGTACTGCAAATCAAGTCCTTTAGCATCCTTAGGTGAGAATTATTCAATATTGCCATGACTTACCTTGCTGCTCCATAATAACAGGTCTTCATGTTCCCCCAAACTCCAGTTAGACTCTGCTTGTACCTGTTATTGCTCCTGCTTCTGTTTCTGGAGAGTAACAGAACACCTTAAATTCAGATGAATTTGCCACTTGACAAACAGAAGCAAGGGAGTAACCAAGTTGAAAGAGTTTTCTTAGTGTGCATGGAAACTTCCATGTTGTTGTCAAAACCTAGCAGGGGCTTGTGAGCTTTCTCTAGCTCTTTTTTTTAAATTATCTGTACTCTGCTGGAGCACTGCTCTTATCAGACCTGATGTCTCTGCTAGCTCTCTTCCCCAAGAGCTCTGCCTTCTGCCATTCAGACATCTCCATGGCTGTGTGTCTCACTATAGCTACTATAGCTACAGCTAGCAGATGTTTCAGAGTCTGCTGGCTGCACTCCCAGGCTGCAATGCCAGTGGCGCCCTGCACTGATAGGCACTGTCTGTGTGAACTCCTCGGCCAAACTCTGAGAAAAAGTAGTTTGTGCCTACAGAGAAAATCAGTTCCATGTACTGAGTGTTTCATCTCAGAGCCATAATTTGTTTTCCTTCATGTTACAGGCCAGCTAGAACAAACAGGTTTTATTTCTTCAAAGGCAGAGGCCAAGGACCATAGAGCTCAGAGCCGATCAAACTGCAAATACTTACAACTTCTTTGTGCATCAGGAAACTCAATCTCATGCTGCTGCTTAGTTTCAGAAGCAATCGTACGATAACATCTAAGCCTTCGTAACTCAGCATCCATTCTACGACACATCTTTCAAGTTTCTTTGAGAATGAAATTCTTATTCAGATATCAACTTCTGACTTCAAAAGTAAATTGAATTTGTCAGGCCCTGCATGTCTTAAGATGTATTTTCCTCTTCTCTTCCTGGCCACTATTGATTCTATCTGCTGAATGTCTAATGAGTTTAGTTTTCCTCAAGGACAAGAATTTTTTGCCAACCATTCTCTCCCTTTGCATTTGAGCCTTTCAGATCTTACGTGTGGATCAAGAGGTCACATTGCCCTCCTTTCTCCTGCAAGACTGAAGCATGTGCTTTATCAGAGGGAGGTCAGAAAGTTCTTGATTTAACAGAAGGCTGGAGTTCCTGGTGGCTTACCATGTATTTCAGAAGTCCTGGAAGACAGTGGAGCATTCTTCAGGCGGAATAAATTTAGTTGCACAGGAAGACTGCTAGAGAAGTGCATAGGGTTAACCAGGTCTTTCCCACATGCTGTGAGCATCAACACTACAGAACATTTGGTCTGTAATACAACAGACCAAAAGCTAGTAAATTCAAAATTTGCTGTGAAGGGGGGGGGCGGGGCGGGAAGCAAGATAAAGCTTATAGGGGAGATAACTTTTATCAGACCAGCCAACACACTGCTTGGATTGCTGGACTATCAGCTGTAACAATAAGGAGAGAAATCTTCAGCCACAGACAGCTGGGGTGCAAATGCCCAGCTTGCCCTCAGAAGTGGCCCATGCTCCTGGCAGTCTGGTCATGGAGGAGGGAGGAATCTATTGGGTTTTTGAAGCCTACGCGCAAAGGCAGGACAGGCCAGCTCTGTACCTGGTTCCAGTTCTCAGTCTTAGTCAGCGTGTTGCGGTATGGTCTATCCAGCATCTCGTCTCTAGATGCAGTCAAAACCTACATGCCTCTGAAAGAAGAGGAGGTGCTCAGGGCTTTAGTTCTGCCAGTGAAGCCCCTGGGAGTTGCCTCAGCTTTCTGAGGAGTAGAGTGTGCCGGCTGTGTGTATTCAATGGAAAAAGCCATTCACTAGCAAGGCTACATTTATTAGAAAATACTGTCCTGCTGGATAACCACTCTCTTACCTGGGAAGTCCCTCTCTGGACAAGAGCATTTTTCTGCATTGGTTCAACAAGTGACTTTCAGATAAATGGGCTTCTCATCTAATGTTTCCTTCCGTGCAAGGATCTCCTTCCTTTCAGCTCAAGTTCTTCTGTTTTCTGTTGGGGCTGCAGACTGTGTTATTGACTGGAGTTCTGGAGCTGGCAGCTCATGCCCGATCTGTAACAGCCCCATGAGACGAAAGCAAAACTCTGGGATTGAGAGAAGCTGTCAGTGCTTCATATGGGGAAGGGCTCAGCTGATTGCTTCGCTACTCTCCTTTTTTTCTAGTTCTTCCTTGTTCAGCCTTTGTACTTTACTGTACTCAGGCCAGGGCAGCTGACATGGAAGAGAGATTCACTGGGATCAGGGAATTCAAGGGATTTACCTATCCCTGAAAAGAAGGTCAGTGAGAACCAGTCAAATAATGTCTGCTTTCCCCAGCAGTGCTTGTTCCCCTCTCCCATAGTCTCATAGCCGCACCTCTTCTTTCTGCTACACTCCATGTCAAGCCACAGTGAGGATTAACCTGGACTTTCCTTCCCAGGTGTGAATGTGCCAGTGTGACAGGCACTTGGGCAGCCCAGGCTGTCACATCTGCCCTTCCCACTTTGCTGTTTCTGTAAGGTGCAGACTTGCAGATGATATGCCCTTTAAAACTGAAGTGTCTGTTCTGGTGTTGTTTTCTTTTCAGCAGCTAGAGAATGTTTGCTTTAGCTGATAAAAACTGTAATTAAGCTGAGGTTAGAAGCAGAATGATGAAGCCCTTGTAAGTATAGCATGGTGAAATGAAGTGACTTATTTGGGAGTGCTTGTGATATCTCACATTTCTGGAGGGTCCTTGTGACCTTCATCCTTAGTGTTTTGAGACACTGGTCTTTGCATGCTGAGATCCTGTTCTTTAGGGACCACTTGCCTCTGTGGCTGTTGGGCTCTGAGCTGCCTGAACACGTTATCTTCTGTTGTGCAGAGAAAGGGGTGGTGTTCGGCTCGCCGCTGACAGAAGAAGGCATTGCACAGGTCTCCCAGCTGATCGAGTATCTGCACAAAAGTAAGTGACTCTGTCTTGCTGTCTTTCTATCCCAAGAAGCATCTGCCTGGCTCACCTCAGGTCTCTGGTACAGACTGAGTAGAAACCTCTGAGCTCTCCAGTGGCAGGAGTTTGGGGCTGTTTTCCAGAATTGCCTAACAGATAAGTTAATCTCTTTCCTTCTGAGTGTGGACTCTTTCCACTGATGGGAGCCAGCTTGAAGTCATGTCTCTTGAAAGCAGCTCACTGAGGTTTGCTGTCAAGCTCTGGAAACGAGAGGGAACTGCTTTAGTAAGAAGATGGGAAGCAGCCTCTGCTTAATCAGTGGCCTTTTTCTCCCCTTTGCTGAGCAGATCTACGAGCAGAAGGCTTGTTTCGGGTGCCAGGCAACAGCATCAGGCAACAGATCCTAAAGGATGCTCTGAACAGCGGTACGGATATTGACCTGGACTCTGGGGATTTTCATTCCAATGATGTGGCCACCCTGCTTAAGATGTTCCTTGGTGAATTACCAGAGCCGCTGCTGACACACAAGCACTTCCATGCCCACCTCAAAATTGCAGGTGAGTGAGCAACAAGAGGCAATGATGGGCAGAGGGAATGGAGCCAGCCTCCTAGAAAGCTGGTAATGCCACAGAACTGCACACTAGCCTGCAGAAGTCCAATTGCTAAAGGCAGGTTAAGAAGGAATCTTCCTGCCATCTCAGCCTAATGGTGGAAAGACTGGAGCTGAAAATCCTGAGGAATCAGACCGAGTCTGTCTAGCCCAGTCTTTTCTCCAGCAATAAACATAAACAGATGCCTACAGTAGTAGAGCCCGCATTGGGTGTCCATCTGTTTTAAGCCTGGGGGTCTGCTGAGCCAGGTGTGGTTTCGATGTACTTAATAACCATTATTGAACCACCTTGCGTGAACTTACTCCATCTTGCCTGCAACTCTTAGCAACTGTGTTGTCCTGTGGGAGGAGTACTCACCAGGTGGGGAGCTTGGGAGCTGGGGGGAGAGACAGAGGGCCAAGAACTGCAGGAATTTGGAGATCTGCCTGTGAAGAGGGAAGGGTAACCAGTTGCAGTAGACCTGCTGTTAGGGAAGGTAATTTATGTCCTTCGTGTTCTGCCTTGTGATTTGGCAGACTTGACGCTGTTTGATGAGAAGGGGAATAAGACCAGCACTCCAGACAAAGAGCGCCAAATTGAAGCCCTCCAGCTGCTGTTTTTGATCCTTCCCGCGCCCAACCGCAGTCTGCTCAAACTGCTGCTGGACTTGCTCTACCAGACCGCCAAGAAGCAGGACAAGAACAAGATGTCTGCCCACAATCTCGCCCTCATGTTTGCACCCCACATCCTATGGCCCAGAAATGTGAGCAAGTGCCTTGGTGTCTGCGGGTGGGATATGGCAAGGTAGAAAGCAGAGGCTTGGCAGGCATACAGCGGGAAAAACCAAGATGGGAAGATTGATACAGTGATGTGAGGGCTGGAGGCTGGGATGGTGAGGTAGAGCTTCCTGGCAGGACTCAGTCGCAGTGTCCCATCCATACCTGCTGTAGGTCTCATTTGCAATTGATGCTTCATCTTTTTTCAGTAAAATTGAAAGCACAGCACAGTCCTCCTTTTAAGAAGGCCAGCTTTGTCAAATCTTGCAGATCTCTCTGCATGGTTTCTCATGCTGCTGATGAACTGTTTGACTGCACAGTTTTCTGTTTCTCCTCTCAGAGCAGCTTTGGGTCTGTGAGCCCTGCATGCCGGTGTGCTGTGAGCCCTGCGTGCCTGTCTTCTCACAGCAGGTCTCCTGCTGGGGCACCATGTGTGCCTGTGTCCCAGAGACAGCAGGGGCAGCACAGACTCTTCCTTCTCCCTTTCTAACTGCCCTGCCTTTGGCTGTGTCCCCTTGCCAGGTGACAGCAAACGACCTTCAGGAGAACATCACCAAGCTAAACAATGGAGTGACCTTCATGATCAAACACTCTCAGAAACTCTTCAAGGTGAGCGCACTTTGGCGTCTCGCTCTGCCTGTCCCTTCAGCAGGAGGCTGAATGCCCCTTCTCCACACAGATTCCAAGCGTCAAGCACATGTTCTGGGCACTCTGTCCTGCAGTCGGAGAAGGACCCATTCCTTTGGTGCTGGGGCTGGGGGCCAGGGGAGGCGGCGGGCTGAGAGCGTGGTGCAGTGTAACACCACCCTCTGCTGGGCACCCGGTGCCTGCTGCCTGGCCGGGAAACAGGGGGCAGGTAGCAACCGGGCTACTCTCGGGCTCTGGCAGGGTAAGGAAACTGAGAGGGGCTTGTCCTGGGTGAGCACTGCCAAGAGCTGAATCCCTAAAACAGTGGAGTTTTGTCTCTTGACTTCTCAGGACCTTCCTGGTCACTGTAGGCATCTACTCTCTGCAAAGAGTTCCCCCATAGAAGGATTCCCTTCTGCCCTCTTTGTCAGGCCCCTGTTTGGCCAGCTCAGAGCTGGGGGAACTGCTTGGAAGTAGTTCCCGTGGAACCCTGCTCTTACTGTGTTCCACTTGTGCTGGTTGCCTGCATCAAAAGGAAACTGTGAAGGACTGCACTGGGGACATGAAATCCCATTGCTTTGTCTGCCCTAAACGGCTGAGTCTTGATGGAAGTGGCTCTTGTGGTGTGGTTGAAGAGCAGCTCTTGCTGGGGCCACTCTTTCCCAGGGCCAAATGTACTAAACATACGTTTGACCTTTTCTCTGCTCATCGTCACAGGCCCCAGCATACATCCGGGAGTGTGCCAGGCTGCACTATCTGGGATCCAGATCCCACACATCAAAGGTAAGGCCAGCAGATGCAGTGCCTGCCCTCCATGGAAGGGCAGAGGCTATGATACTACGAAGGGATCCTTCTGGGTGAAAGAAGCTGAAAACAACCCAAGTCATGAAAGAAGATCTGTCAGAGAGCAGGAGCAGAGGAACCATATGGTGTGGTAGTACAGGCGGCTGCATTAGGGAAATTGGGCAGAGTTGAAGCATCTGTTAATCAAAAGCATGGGGAAAGCTACCAGCCCCTGTTTAGCAGCAAACCTGCTCTCTGTGCCCAATACATGCAGCACCTGCTCCTTCATGGGGTTGTACCTTCCAAATAGACAGATGCGCCTGCTGCTGTGGCCAGGCTGCTTGGAAGAGGGGCTGGGATAAAGGCTACTTGCTGCCACTGGGACAAGATTTGTCTGTATCTTGCCAGCAAATGCTTCCCTGCCTCACACAGCTGCAGAAGAGGGAAGGTATGTTGCAAGGAGCTGCACTGACCCTTCTGCAGCCTGGAAGGGCTTCTGCAGCTGGTATCTGGGAGGGGAGGGAAGAAGCAACGGGGTCACCTTTGTATTGCCGTCACCTCTTCCTGGCACAGGGCCTGCTGGTGCAGTGCTGCTGCAGAGGGGTAGGGAAAACACAGCCCTGTGCATTCACTGGGGCTGAGGAGGCAGCTCATGAGACTCTTCCCAGCCTGGCTCAGATGGGTGGCTCGTTTGGATTAAAGCACGACAAGCGACTGCTGTCTCCGCTTTCCCAGGATGACCTGGATTTGCTGACGTCTCCTGGCTCCAAGGAGCTGCAGCCCCTCAAGTCTCAGAAGCGAAGTCGGCTGGACACTTGCCATCAGGAGGAGACCCAGCAGCGCACGGAGGAGGCACTGAAGGAGCTCTTCCGCCATGTCCACAATATGCCTGACTCTGCAAAGAAGAAGAAGCTTATCCGGCAGGTAGTGTGGGGATGAAAGATTTCTTTGAAATGTGCTTGTCAGCGCAGTTCTGTCCACAGGGCTAAAGGCAGGGCCTTCTTGAGAGCTGCTGCTAATCCTGGGCAGGCTGGGGAGAGTGGGCTTTGGGCTGTGTAAGGGGTAGAGCTGTAAGAAAGCACAGGAGGAGGCTGCCTATCCTGGATGTGGCTGACCGTGGAGCTTGCTGCACCAAGCTGTGCTTTGAGCTGTTTTCCAAGCCAGGGACTTGCCAGCCAGCAGCTCTCCAGTCCTGATCATGGCCTTGTTGAGCTTCCTCCCTCAGAAAGGGAAAAGTCTTGTCCTCTCTTGCCTGTAGGGAATGGACAAACTGATGTCCTCTCAGTTCTGTGGGCATTCCCAGCCAACCTGCTGCTCCAGAGAGACTGGTCAATACAGTCAGCACCAGTCCTGGCTGCCAGCCTCCAGCTCCTGCCCTCCCCACTTTCTGCTCCAACACCTGCTGCTTTTGGATAATCTGGGAGCCAGCACAAAGCAGCCTCACACCCAAGCTCCCTGTAATCCTGGGTGGGAGATGTGGCCTTCCTCTGTTTTCTTATCCCTGCAGCTCTGAGCTGCTCCTCCGTTTTGGCGTGCGGAAGAGACAAACTGAGTTCTAGGCAGAGGGCAGCAGGTAGAGCAGCACACAGCAGCAAGAGACTGGTGTAACTGTAACAGTGCTAACATACTTCCCTCATGTTTCCTCCTAGTTTACTAAGCATCCTACAGCTCTCACTCCTGTCTCTGATGTACCCACATCCCCAGCACCGCGACGCACCCGCTCACGCTCCTTCAGTGGCCTCATTAAGGTAAAGTCAGCCTCTGACCCATGCTCTCTGCTGTGAGTTTCTGATGTTGCTCTCTGCTTCTTCCTTGCCCTGGCTTGAATGGGACCCTCAAAGGATAGGGGCTGTTCAAAGTATTGGCTGCCAAAGAACACAGATCCTCTGGGGACAGAAAAGGCAGCACAGTAACAATAAGCCTTGTTAGTGTAAAGTATAATTATCTATTAAACGCATGGCTGTAGGATCTATGCATCTTTCTGAAGGATTGGTTGCTTCCTGAGATGAGGACTGACAGGGAGCTGGTCGTGTAGTCTAGCCTGTTAGCACAGGCATTAGCACACTGTAGGCTGCCCCACAGCAGCACGTTCCTGCTTCTGACAGGCTGGGCTCCTGGCCAGACCCCAGGTCAGCTCCCAAACCCTTTGCAATCAGGCAGGCTCAGCCTAGCAGCATGGTATTTCAGGTGGTTCTGCTTTGCAGTCATTGTCCTAGCTTGGCTTCCTTTTTTCTTTCCCAGCATCCAACTGCTTACCAGCAATGCATCCTGCTCCTTCCCTTTCTTTTTCACTTTGTGCTCTAAGTACTAGCCAACAGCCCTCTCTTCTTACGGCAGCGGAAAGTTTTGGGAACCCCGGTTATCCTGGAGAGGAAGAGCAGGGATGCCACACCGGAGCCTGAGCGAGTCAGCAAAGAGAACATCCACCTGGTAAGAGCTGCTCCCAGCACCACTGAAGCCGCTGGTGGGGAAACGTGTGAGGGGAGTTTGACTGCAACTTGGGCACTCGTTTCAGTGATCCTTGGGGGCTGCTTGCAGTTCTCTGCCCAAGAGAAGGTTTCCAAGTTTCTTCTGTATGATCAAATAAGGTTTTAGGAAGTTGCTGTGAGGAGAGACGATGGCAAGGGCAGCATCAGGACAGGGGTGTCAGCTCTGGGCCTCTGCTCCAGTCTTGTCCCTCTAGCTATGTCCCTGCCCTGAGGCATTGGCTTGTGCCCCCTTCCCTCCCATCCTCCTCCACAAGTTGTACAGAGTCTGCTGCCTGTGGGTAGTAGGGTTGTCCCATAGCCCAGACAAACCAAGAGTGGATTTGGATGGTAGCTGCTCTCTGGCAGTACAGACTGCTCCCAGGGAAGGCTGTGGATGTCATTTCATTTCCCAGCTCTCTGTTCCTATTCCGCTCTCTTGTCCAGTTACAGAAATGTGGATCTCCAGCTCACATGTCCCAAGCGAAGCTGAAATCTTTGGAGGGCCGGAAAGAGGTGAGACATGCGAACGTGCGCCCATTCTCCCTGCTGTGGGGAACCTGGCCTGCTGGGCTCGGACACCTGCAGAGGTGATGGCTTGCATGCAAGGCTCTGTGACAGCTGCGGTCCCCTGGCTTGTAGCAGCCTGCTCTGCACTGAGCTGCAGGCAGCTGTCATGCTGGAAGCCAGGTCTTGAAGGGTTTCACCAAAGCAGGTGTGTATAGCCCTTCTGCCTGCAAGCTGGCAGGAAGCAGAGGGAAGCCGACAGCACAGGGTTGTGCTGACAGCCTGTCGGGGTGGGGGGGGTGGGACGAGAGGCTGGTACAGCCCAAGGCTGACTGCTGTGCTTGTCCCTGTCTGCTCACTGCCTCTTATCTAGTGCTCTGCTTTGGTAAAAGATGTGGGAGGCAGATTTCAGGGAGGAGTCCTTGCAGGGGAAGGACAGCATGTCAGCCTTTTCTTGCATGGCATTCTGTGCCTCAAGCATTCAGTTGCTCTAATTCTCTGCTTCAGGAATCCTGTAGACGCATGCGAGCCCACCTGCTTTCCAAGGATTCGTCCTCCCTCTGAATCACCTCGCACCAACGCACGAGTGGGGAATGCCCAGCCTCGCAAGCTGTGAATAATGTGGTGCACTGAGAGGGGAGTGCTGCAGGCTCACAGCAGCCCTCACCACCATGGCAGCGCTCTTGAAACCGGACCTTTGCAAAGACTGCAGGGACTTGTTTCTTTCTGTATATAAATTATATTTCATTCTACTATGGGGCAAACCACTATCTAACCAAAACTTGTGCAGCATGTCTGACCTGCTGGCTCTGGGAAGAGCTGGAGTGCTTGCTTATAAGGAGAGCCCTGTGCATTGCAGGGCCCCACATGCACTCCCAGCTTTCTCTGCAATGTTGCTAGGCTGTATGTTTTTGCTTTTCTGCTCTGAGTTTTTAACACATTGGCTTGATTTTGCTCCCTCCCCTCTGTTAGCAGTGAGAACGATGAACTCCAACCATCACCCACATCCTGACAGCTAACCTTACCTCCAGGCCTTCTCTGGAGCCATGCCCTCCTCTGCTTTCTCTGGACTCTGTTTTGCCCTGCTGTCCTTGAAGGGCTGGAGTGCATAAATGGTATGGAGCACAGGAGGGGCCTGGGAGAAGAGGAGAGGCTCTGGGTGCCATCGTTTCAAGTGGGACCAGGGGAAGCCAGCTTCCCCAATAAACTCATCCCTCTGTTTCAACTTGAGCTGGAGGCAGCCCTTGCTCACTGCCTTCATGTTTGCATGTCACAGCTCTGCCTGGTGAGCAAGGAGTAGCTCTGCTTTGTGTTCACTCAGGGAGTCTAAGTGGAGTGGGGCAGGAGGCTGGCAAAGGCTGTCTGGGGCAGGACAGCCCAGCCTTTGGAAGCTGGGGTGTCTGGAGCAAGCAGAGTCTTGTGGCTGTGTGTGCAGAATAAGGAACAGCGTGAGCATCAGGAGAGGTGAGAGAGGGCTCTGGCCATTTGTGATCTGCTGCAAACAATGCCAAAGGCTTTGACTCAAGATATCTGTATGGCTGGTCAGGCAACTGGCTGATTAGTCATTAAACTCGGGGAAAGGGCTGGAGCTGGATTCAGCTCTTTGTCCTGAGCTGCAGAAATGAGATGAAACCATCTAGATACAGGATAAACCCCCATCATAGCTGGCCAGTATCAGCTGTCTTGTTAAGCTGAAGTGCTCCAATAAGCCAATCTTGCCAAGTACCTGTCTGCAAGCACTCTGGGGTGAGAAACACACAGGGTCACTACTGTGAAATAAAGATTTAATCAACTGGGGAACCATCTAAACACTTCTCAGCCCTTCTCGGTGAAGCAAATAATCTCTGGAATCCAATTATAATTGTCTTCTAATCTTTAAGAACCAGCAGCTGGCAGGAGTTAGAGCTCTGTCCTTGACAGCTTTCTGAGACAACTGGTGGCAGGAGGTGTGAATATTGCGATGTGAGGAAGGAGTTCAGTCCGACTGGCTAGAGCTGTCAAAGCAGGGCATTGGAGCCCTGTGCAGCTTAGCTGGAATTTGTCACTTTTTTTTACTGTGATTTTTTTTTTTGACATACAAAGCATGCGGCTCATGCTGCTCTGTCCAAAGGGATGTTCCTGGTACTTTATCAAGCATGCCTGTCCCCAGTCTGACCCCAAATTGGAGGAGCTGCTTTGAAATCGTAGGGGGTAGCACGACTGTAGATGTGTGAGTTGGGAGTTGCTGGTGTTAGGAGCCTCTGTCACAGCAAAGAGTGAGCTCTGGTTCTTCAGGGACCAGGCAGGCGAGGATGCTGTGAGGAAGGGCAGAGGCTGTTTGCTGTGGTAGTAGTATGTGATTTTTGGATGTGTCTGTAATCATTCCCTCTGGAGGACGAAGCTGTCTATGTGCTCTTCTCTGAAGGGCACAGCATATTTTGCTGACCACACATCTGCCTTGCCCCTGCAGTCTCCCTGCAGGAGACCTGGGGATCTCAGCTTTGCCTCTGAACAGAGACGAGGCAGAGCAAAGGTCGAGCAGCAGCACAGGGCGAGATGAGTGTGGTCCTGCTACCTCTGCTTTTGTCTGCATCGGGGGCAGTTGCTGGGTGAAGCATTTGTTCATCCCATCCCTCCTCTCCCCATTACCCCTCGCTTACTTGGGCTATATCTCTGTGCAATGTCGGCTTGGCAAGGCAATCTTGTTCCTAAGAATAAATATACTGCTCCTGTATAGATGAGAGGAAGGTAACTCTTCTCTTACTGATGGCTCTAGCTCAGGGACTCTGTCTGGTTTCTGGCACAGCTGAGATTTGCTTAGCTCTAAGGAAAATTATCTATGGTGCATCAGCCCAGCGTTTTGCATGTCTCGGATGCCTTCCCTGCCAAAGCAGCGGGTGCAGTATCCAGACAGGGCAGTCTCAGGAGGGATTTGGTGCCCTGGGCTGTCCTCTGTGTACTGAGGGTGGCGTGGTTGTTGATGGATTCAGCCTCTAGGACCTTTGGCTGTTGCAGCCCCAATGTGTTCATACTGTCTCACAGGCGAGGGGGAGTTCTAGTCATGCTTGGATGTGTCTTATTTGTCTGCCCCGTGCAATGACTTACAAGGATGCTTCCTCCCAGAGCAGCCACTAACTGTTCCCAGAGTCTATCGTTTCCAAAGTATTTTTAAGCTTTGTCCTTATTTATGTATGCTATGTATGTACTGTTTTGGACTGCTGCCTTTCCATGTGTTCATGTGAAAACCCCATATTAAATGCTTTTATTTTTAGTGATTTTGCTCAATGGCTTAAGCAGTTTCATTGGGACGGCAAGGACTTGGCAGTGCCTCCGCCTTCAAAAGGAAGAAAACGTCTGCTCAGAACCCCAGAGCTGCTACCCTTAAGCGTGGGGTTGCTTGGGGACGCGCTGCCTGCCTGCAGGGACGGCACTGGCCTCCCATGGCACTGGGACTTGCTCCCTCTCTGGGATCCTGGTGTGATGCAGGGTGCCCCGACAGGCTGTCTTTCCCTTGGAGGTATGAAGTCGGAC
The DNA here is from genome assembly GCF_009769465.1 of Tauraco erythrolophus. Taxonomy (NCBI): domain Eukaryota; kingdom Metazoa; phylum Chordata; class Aves; order Musophagiformes; family Musophagidae; genus Tauraco; species Tauraco erythrolophus. Next base: position 16,224,661 of record NC_141473.1, on the reverse strand, counting down.
TCTTCTTTTCCTGCCTTCCCCCTGCTGTCACCCAGGGTGATGGGAAATCAGTTTTACAAAGAGCACTTTATATAAATAATGGATCAAATGAATACATTTTTCTCTGTAGAACCATTCTTCTCTTGCCACTCTTGGCTGCTGAGGGAGGATGGTTTCTGCTTGCATTTTCTTTTCCTCCTTCTTAATAATGGCGTTTCAGATTTTATGCAGATTATTTCTCTGTGAAGTTCTTCCACGTTCGAAATGCCCTGGGCTTGCCTGCCATGGCTCAGACACTCATTAACATCCTCACCATGCAATTGAAAAACAAGCAGGAGAAGCAAGCAGTGCGGTACGTTTGAAACCTGCGCTGCCTTCCTGCAGGCTGAGCTTCAAGCGGGCCCTGTTCTCCTCTGGGGCTGCAGTTGAGTGTCATGGGGCCGGTGCGCCCCATCTCCCCGGAGCTCGGGGAGCGGGAGGCGACGGGCTTCTGTGCACTTGAAAGTGGGCATGGGAGTCCAGAGAGACATTTCTGTTCTTGAAAGTGTTGAACAAAGGAATGCAAAAACTCACAATAGCTATTTTGAATACTGCAAACCCAAATATCGCCTCCTTGATAAGCTGTGATTCAAAGTGACAGCTTTACATGGATTACATAATTTTAAAAATGAATAGTTTTTAGCTCCTGAAGCCACAACCCAAGCACTTAGTGGCTGCAAATGAAAGGCCAGCAGTGACTGGGACCAAACACTGGGTGAAGGTACCGTTTAGAGGGGGATCGCTCAGCTTTCAGCGTGTTTGCTTTGGCCCGTTGGTATTCCGGCACAGCAGTGGCATTACAAAGTAAACAAGCAGCGCTCATCCTTCATTTCATTAAACAGTTTTTATCTTAAATTGCACAGCACAGACTTGCAAATAAGTTCTGCAGAGTGTCACTGCTATCTAAATCAATTTTTGCAAGTTGTCTTGATTTTTTTTTTTTAAACTGCTCTGCCCTGGTTCGGAGTTGAAATAAGATATTTTTTCTCTCTTAAATTATCATGTGTGGTTGGGAGCTGTCATGCTGCTGCTGCATCTCACTGCTTAGGGCAGCAGTGTAGACAAAAAACACGAATACTGCTAGCGATAGATGTTGGCACCAGCCAGACCAGTTATCAGGCTTTACAATCTCATTGGCTTGGATTAACTAATATTTTTTCATGGAGTGAATAAATTACCATGTTTAGCTCTGTTTGCTTATCCCCTCCAGCGAGGGTTTTGTGCTGAAGCTCCTAAATTGTGCAGGCATGTAGATGCCAAGATCTTCGTGCTGGGTCCTGCACTGACCTTTGCTTATGCTGTGGACCAGGGTGGGATTTCTGCTGGTGCCAGCTCTCTGGCCTCATCCTGCTCCAGCCCAGCTTTGTTCCTGGGGAGTGCCCATGCATGAGAAATGAGATTGAGTTGTTTCTGGGCTCCTGTGTCTTGATGGAAGGAAAAGCTGTCCCCAGCTGTACATCACGGGATGAGGTTCAGATACTTCCTAGCACCAGCCTTCCAGGTGCTGGTTTCAGTCCAGGTTGGGGGGAGCAGATCTTTCTTTTCCATGCTGAATCTCAGCTGGAGTGGGCATTACTGCACTCCCCTCCCCAGTTCCACCTCTCCTGGATTAAATCAGGCTCCTCTCCCAGGCTAAACCAGCCTCCCCTGCGTTGCTGGTGGGAAGGATTTACAGATCCACCACCCGACGCTCCCATGGGGTGCCTTACATGATTTTAAGCCTGGCTCCGTTTGCACCAGAGGGGAAACTGAGTCCCTCTTCATCCTCTCTGCTTCTGGCTGAAGCTCCTGCGCTGCTGGGGCTGAGAATTGTGACGAACGGAGTTGCAAACCCACCTTGGCCATCGTGGCTGCGTGTAACCAGGTACACGCACAAGTCTATGATGTAGAAGTGTCTGCATTGGCCTGAGGTTGTTTTAGCATTTGTTTCTTCCAACTTTGTCGTTTACAAAGCCTGAACCTTGCTCTCCTAGGGCGGGAGGACGGGCAGGCAGCCGGGCCCGGAGCAAAGCTTCTGCCTGCCCATCCTCCCGCTCCAGGGGAGCAGGATCTCAGCAACCTCTTGCACAAAAGCCTCTGGCTCCGTTGTGCCTCGCCAAGGCCGTTCTGCAGCAGCAGCACAAGAGGGGGCTGGTAGCACATGCTGCGGGATGGGACCCCCTGCCCACCCCACAGCTCCAGGGGGGAGACCCCAGGGCCAGATGTGCCGAGGAAGTAGGCTTGGACATGTCTGGTTGTTCCTCCCTGGCTGCATCTGGGGAATGGAAGGGGTGGGAAGCTGAGGCTGTAACATAAGGTGAAGAAGAACGTAAAGAGTACAGAGAAGGATGTTGGAAGGGGCTGAGGAGGGATGCCTGCTTCCAAAGGACAAAGATCAGCTCTGCAGGTAGCCCCTAGCATGGTGCTCCAGCTGCACTGAGAGTCCCTGCCTGCATCTGGGGCTGAACAGAACTGTCACAAGGCAAGCTAAACCCTTTTCCTCTCCTTTTCAAGTTATTTTTAGCCACTGGCATCCTCTTGCCATCCTTCAGAGCCATACCTTGGTAGCCAGTCACTTGGGCTCGTGGCCCTGGGGCCATTGCTTCATCCTGCAGTGCTTGCACCCTGAAAGTGCCTCCTTTACGGTGTGGGAATGTGGGTGATGGAGGCAAAGTGGGGCTGGCACCACATGTCCTGCGTTGTGCAGGATCTGACTTTCTTTCAGCCTCTAGTAGCTTGTAATTCCATAAGGGCTGGGTGAAGAAGGGAGGACCCGGATACACGCTTTCAACTGTGTGACCGGCAAGGTGCAGAAAGGGCCACCCGCAACTGCAAAAGCACAGTGAGCCCAAGCGGGCACGCAGCCCATTGATTACATCCCAGCGTGGGACTGGCCACCACCTAGCCATAAATACAGAGCAGAGGCAAGCTTGCCTGCCCCTGGGGCATCTTCATTAATGAAGTCAGGACAGAGCTGTTGCCTCCCTCATCCATCAGGTTGAGGCACTCCTTATTTCTCAGGTTAGACAGTTTCTCAGCTCAGTGATGTCAGTGCAACGGGGGTTGCAATAAGTGAAAGGAGTTGGTAGAACAAGCCCTGTTCCTCTAAAAAGAAAGCCCAGTGTCTCTGCTCACCCTATGGCCAAGGTCATCAGCTGAACCCTCAAAACCCACCTGCTCCTACTGGGAGGCAGGGTTTTGTGGCAGAGGAGCTGCAGATTATGGCACCACGGAGAAATATGTTGGATATGCTTGGCAACAGCAAATGGAAAGTTAAGTCTGTTAGATAGTAAATTATCCCTCCAATGCATCTTCGTTGAGGAGGGTTAATGAGTGGCTCCAGGCAGAGCGAGTGGGGAAGTGCGTGTGTGTACACACAGCGCGGATGTAGAACAATCGCTATGTCTGGGGACCCCTGAGTCCCTGATCCCACGCTGCACCAACAATAGCGTTTCCATGTGCGAGGCGCTTCACAAACACTTCCTCGCATGTGGTTTATTCAAACCAGCTTGCGCTGCGCTGCAGAGCTCCCAGGCGGTTGGTGTGTCCAGCCGCGCTCGGAACAGCATCTCCCCATCTGTGTCTGGGCTGCTCAGCACAAATGTTTTCCTTGTGGACTAGAGCTGGTTTTGGGAACCCAAGATGTGGGGCTCTGCCCCTCTGCTCAGCTACGCCATGAAGCTGGGATGCAGTGCCTTGCAGACTGTCCCCCTCCTGCTCTTCTGCAATTGTTTAAGGCAGCGGGATGGGATGGGCTCCCCCTGCTCGGACAGTCACTGTTGTGTGAGGCTGGGGCCAAATCCACCTGCTTGGGAACCTCAGCATCACCCACATCATCCCAGAGGACCCAATGGATGTTGTTGTCTTTACTGGGTCCCAGTGGTAAGGTCCTCACGCAGTCACAGGCATGACACTGGCTGTGATTGCAGGGTGATGCTGGCACAGGATGGTGCTGCCAATGTTCACAGGGCAATGCTGGCAGTTTGCAGGGCGATGCTGGTCACGTTCTGTGTGATACTGGCCATGTTTGCAGGGCGATGCTTTTCCTGTTTGCCAGTGAGGTAGGGCTTGTCCCTGGAGAGACTCCAGAAAGAGCACATCCCAGCCCTGCCTGCCACTGCTGCTAATCAGGCGAGATTTACCATGTTCCCAGTGGCCCCCGGCTGCCCACACCACTCCATAATAGACCCATCAAGGTCATTGTCGCGCTGCACAAGCTCAACAGGTGCTCTAACCAGGCCGACACCGCCGGCCCGCTCCCACACAATGCCTCACTCTCTGGGACAAAGGCAGCCTGGCCTCCCAGCACAAGCCGAGCTGGCCAGGCGTGACCGATGCAGCCCTGGCCAGCAGAGGGGCAGCGTGGCAGCCCACCTTGTGCGGGGTCTCTGGGGGACACTGAGCAGCTGGAGGTCACAGCTGCTCTGCTCACAGTATGTCTCCAGCTGGGTCTTGCGTCCACTGCTCCCAAACCAGGTGTGTTTTAGTGATGGTGGTAGTGGAAGGAAGGGTTTGAGGAACAGCCCTGGTGCAAGGGGAGCTGGATCCTGCCGTTGGCAATGCTCCTCAGCAGGGCAGTTGGAGCAGGAACCATGCATCCACGCTATTCCAGCTTAAATGCTTCTGCTCTGCACCAGTGTTTAGTTCTACCTTGAGGCTGGCTGAGCACTGCTGTGGACTAGCGACAGCCACGGCATGGCTGCGAAGTGCAGCGTAAATGCTGTAGCAAGCACAGGCCAGGACATGCCGCCTCCTCTCCTGTGCACTGAGGTGCGGGGTGCACTGAGGTGCGGGGTGCAGTGGTACAGCACAGCTGCCTTGAAGCCCAGACGTGCTGGAAGGTGCTGTTGGCCGCTGGCGGCTCCAGAGGGAACCCAGGGCCAGCCTAGACGGTAGGAAAGCTAATGGGAGTGGGCTGCAGCCCATCCCGAGGTGGGTGGAAATTGCCAGGATGGTGCCCTGGGGGGCTTGACTTAAAGCTGGCAGCAATTTTTGTTTGAAGCTTTGTAGCTGCTTCGCATCTCTTTGCACGACAGGTCTGGCGCGTACCCTGGAATCTTTCCCCAGATCTTCCCATGAAAACTCCTCTCCTGCAAAACAAGCTTCTGCTTCATTTTAACCAAACCCAGAGTCCATCAGACGATCCAGATGGTCTCTCTCTCTATCAAGCAGTTTGGCCCAAATCCCGGTGGCAGACGGCAGGACCAGGCCTCCTCCGATAAAGAAAAGTTTGGGGTTTATTTTTCTCCTTGCTCCTCATCCATATTCAGGGACACCCTGGGCCTTTCCCAGCCAGCTGTTGCTCTCCAAGCCGCGCATCACCCTGTGCAGGGTGCCTGAGCAGTTTGGGATTGCCCAAATGCACCAGGGGCTGAGGTGTGGGGAGGGGGTCTCGGCGCACAGCCCATCTCTCTCCCCTGCTGTCCTGCCTCCCCAGGCTTGCTCAGCCCTCACCATGTTGGCAGCCCTAAAAGGGGGTTGCTTTTGCAACCAGAGCAGCTGCAGAGGTGTTGGCCGCGGCCGGCATCCCAGCTCACTGAGATGCTCTGTGTTTTTGGGGCATGGGGTGCTGTCTGAGTGGCAGGCAGTGACAAGAAGCTCCCACAGGACAGCATGAGTCAAGGTACCAGCAGGAGAAAATGTGGATGTTGGCCTGAACTGAGGTTTTCAGCCTCCTCAGCCCTGTGCTCCCACTGGAACTGGGGCAGGCGATGGTGGCCCCCAGGCAGGCCCCCACCACCGACTCCCTCTGCAGAGACCATGGCCTGGCTGTAAAGTGACCCGGTGTTGCTGCAGCTGGACACAGAGAGGGAGGGAGCCTATTTATTCTGCAGATCACAAGGATTGGCCTGGGGCAAGTGCCTGCAAAAGGGAGGAAACAAGATCCCTCATCCCGCTCCTGCCTTCCTGCCAGCTCAGAGGTAAAGGGCAGGTTAGGAAGACCTGGCTCTGCTCTGCCGACCAAGGGCCGAGGGGGAGTTTGGGAGGGAGGGAAGGGGGTCACTGGCATCACACTGGTAGCAGCCAGCTTTGGGGAACACTGAGCTGCTATGAAACAACATTCATTCCCAGGAATCCAGCCAAGGTCTTTGACACAGGACCCCTTTGGGTGTTCTGTGGTGCCGGTGCCACCGAGGTCCCCCTGGGAGCCCCAGGGCGGGCTGTGGGGCCACCTCTGCTGAAGCCATGCCAGCGAGCGGTCAGCTGCCAGAGTTCTGGGAAGCAGCTCATCTTCCTTGCTGTCAGGGCTGCTGGGTAGCAACAAGGAACAAACCCCTTTCATCCATCTCAGGCACAGCTTCCTCCCGGGATTGGGGCCAGAGGAAGGAGATGTCACGAAAATGCAGACAGATGATGGGAGCCTGTATTTGGGATGGGAAAGGGCTGCTGATCTGGGCCAAGCTGGTGCAACCCTGTGTGTGTGTGTGAGGTGGCCCTTGCTGGAGCGAGACCCTGTGCAGACACCTCCCTCTTGCCCTGATTAAGGAGCTTGTGAAGGTCCGTATGCAGGGCGCATTGACTTAAGAGGCTCTCCTGCCCCTGGGACCTGCCACCGTCCCTGTAAATATCCTGCTGGCTGGGGAAATGAGTGTGTGGTGGGGTGTCTGTGCTCACACACCTCTCCTCCTGCTGCTGGAGCAATGCGATGGTCTCCCACCTCCCCTCCTTCCATGGGCTTCCTTTCTGAGGGGGACTTTTGCAGTGGTTGCTGCTGGCAGCCAGGGCTCTGTTGGGCACCTCAGAAAGCCTGTTGTTTTATTTAAGGACTCAGTTTTGGAGCCATGGGGTCACGAGTGTTTCAGGTGTCATTAATGAAACAAGTGACCAGCCCTCCTGCTTTGCATTTGCAGACCTCGAGGGAGTAAATTAATGCAACGCTCACATTTCTGAGATGTCACCTGCTTGAGGCTGAGCTCATGAGATTTCTTGTCTTCACTTCTTTTTGCATTAGAATGGGTATATTTCGCCTCTTTCTTCCCAGTGGATTTACCACAAACGTTTTCATTACTTTATTTCTTAAGACGTTCCCCTGGCACAGGAAAGGACATAGCCAGAGCCAGGACTTTAAGATTTGCCGTCTGTGTGTTGGGCAAAGAGCAAAGTGGAGATGCGCGCCCAAGTCCCCGCTGTGTGCTGGGGTGCTTGGCTGCAGGGCTCCCATGAGCAGACCGGGTACCGTCCTGGCTGATGAGCGCCAGCCTGCCGTGTGGTCCCCGGGGGCTGCCGGGTCCCTGCGCCCCGCCTGGGCTCTGGATGATGGGGATGGGGCTCCGGGCTGCCGGGTGGGAGACGGGCCGAGGGTGCCTGGAGCACACTGGGGAACGTGAAAGCTTTTGGCACACCACGAGGAGAGGTGGGAATGCTCAGCCTGCCGCCACATGGCTCGCAGGCTGTTTCTCCAGTGTCTGCCGGTCCCCGGGGTGCCTCTGCCCGCACGCTGCCCACTCGCCTTGCTGCACCCCGGCATCCCGCAGCCATCTCACGGACGGGGGGAGTCAGCTGCCCCGCGGGCTAACCCCGCTGCCCTGGGTGCGGGGACCGAGCCGGTCCCCACCTTACTGCTCGGCCGGAGAGTGCAGAGCCCCGACGGCTCCGGCTACCGGGGTGCCGGTGCCCCGCCCGGCCAGGACCGCTCCTACTCCCGCAGCAGCCGGTGCCGGGGGCGCGGAGAGAGGCGGGGGCGGCGGCGGCGGCGGGGAGGCCCGTCGGGGCGGGCAGGGCGGGAGGGAGGAGCCAGCGCGGAGGCTGTGCCTGTGCTGCGGGATGGGGCGGCAGTGAGGGCGGGCGGGTGTGCGCCGACGGGGCTCTCGCCCCGGAGCTGAGCCGCACCGACCCCTGTCGAGCCCAGCCCCGCTCCCCGGTGATGCGCAGCGGCCCCGTCGCCTAACCCCGCTGCCATGGCGGCCCCGACCCCCGGGGGGGCGGCGGGGGTCCCGGCGGGGCTCCGGGCCGCCGCCTGGCTGCTGGCGTGCGCCGCGCTGTGCCGGGGCCGCGCCTCCGCCTGCCCGCCGCTCTGCGCCTGCAGCGGCACCACGGTGGACTGCCACGGCACGGCCCTGCGCGCCGTGCCCAAGAGCATCCCCCGCGGCACCGAGCGCCTGTGAGTACCGCCGGGCTTTGTCCGGCCCGGCGCGGGTGGGTGTGCAACGGCCCGCGTCGGGGGCGGGCGTGTGTGCGGAGCAGGGTGCTGGGGCGAGTGCTTGTCCTGGGGGGGTGCGTGCCAGTGCCCGGCGGGGGGTATTTGTGTGAAAGCGCCTGCCAGGAGCGCGTGCAGAAGCCCGTCGGGGGATGCATGTGCAAGAGTCTGTCCGTGGGGTGTCTGTGCAAGCACCCGTCCAAGGGGGATGCATCTGTCTGGTAAGGGGAATACTTGTGCAAAAGCCTGCCCAAAAGGTGCATGTACAAGAACCTGGTGGGATGGGCGCGTGTGCAGCGTTCCGTTCAGTGGGGAGGTCGTGTGTGTGTAAAAGTGCCTGTCCAGGGGATGCGTGTGCAAGAGTCTGTTGGGTGGGCGCATGTGCATCGCCCTCTCCGTGAAGGGGGTGCTGTAGCCCGCCGAGGTGGGGAGCAGCATGAGTGCAAGAGCCCACTGGGGCAGGATGCATCCCCCTTCCTCCGTGGGAGGGATGTGCAGGGGGTCCGTCATGTGCAAGAGCCCGCGTGTGCCAGTGTGTGCTTGCGGGTCTCTGCCACCTTGAGCCCCTACCCGTTCTGAGCACCCCTTTGTCCCCGGGGATCCCTCCTGGGGACGTTATACGGGGGATCAGGCTCTCTCCTTGCGACCCCCGTGGTGTGACCAGCCTCCAGCCGTGCACACAGCTCACCCAGCCCTGCCCTGTGCCTGCATCTCCCTGCTCATCTACATCCCCAGGGGTGCTGGGGGGTGGGTGTCCCTGGGTCTCTTGGCTGGACCCCCGTAGGGAAAGCTTTTCTCCCATGGAGCATAGTCACAGACTAGCCGGCTGCGGGGGTCCTGTGGCACCCACTGAGCTCCTCCGAGCAGGGTGCCCCTCTGCTGCTGTGCCCGGCTGGGCAGGTGTCCCTGCTTGGGGGCCCTGTGGCTGTAGCGGGTCCCCGCTCTGGGGAGAGGGGCATGAGCTGAATGTATCCAACCTGCTGCTGGCTGCAGGTTCCCAGTGTGCAGGTTTCCCCAATCCGGGCAGGAGAGCAGGGCTGTCCCCAGCCTCTCCCCTCCACTCAGGGGCAGCGGGTGCCCCGTCCCAGGGCCTGCAGTGAAGCCTGGTGGCACAGTAGCCACCACAGCCCCAACTGTGGGCCCGGGCTGCCCCAACATCCCCCTTGCAGCTCAGGGAAGCGTTTGGCTGCCGCCTCCTTAGGCAGCAGAGCTGCAGGATGCGTCCCGGGACAGCGGCACACACGGAGCTCCTCCTGCCCCTGTGCTGCCTCCGGTTTCTGGAGGAGGAATGTGCCTTTGGAGAGACCCCACAGGCAGGGATTGCACCCCACCAGAGCTGTACCCAGCATGCAGCACTGGAAGCCCTGTGGGACACCGCTTTAGTGGAGTTTTCTCTTCTCCCACCATAATTGTCCTCGTGCAAACAATGATTACCCATCAGAGCAACCAGGCTGCTGCGAGCTGCAGTCCCACAGACCCGGTTTTTGAGCTCAGGATCCCCCTTTCCTCTGTGCCCAGGGTGGGGGGAAGGTTTATGCATAGACTGCACCAGCCCTTTCCACCCCTTGGGGAGCTCGCTGGGCTCCGCAGCATCTGCTCTGCAGGCACCCGGGTGGAGGGTGCTGGGGGAAGGCAGGCAGCGAGCCCCCGCCTCTGCCTGCCGGGCAGGTGCTCAGCACCTTTCAGATGAGGCGATACTTGAGTGGGCTGATGGAGAATGCCCCTGGGTGAGTGTCTCGCTCCTGCCCTGCAGGGCATTTCTTCCTCTCCGGCAGCCAGTCCTGCTTGCTGTCTCCTGTTCTGCCTCCACTGGCCCAGTCCTCCACGTCCGTCGCTGCTTGGCGACATTGATATTTCTGTATATTCATGCAGCTGCCAGTGCCGGATCTGCCGGATGGGTTGAGCTAGACGTGCTGCTCTCTCGTGGGTGTTGTCTGCTGGATAACTACTTCCCGCTGTGTTGCACACCCTTGCAGGTGCTTGAGGGTGTCTGTGCAGAGCAGGTCTATCTCCAAGCAGTGAATTCCTGCTGTAACAGCTCGTAAACTAGTTCAGGTTCCCTATAAAGAGGCTGCAACCTCCCAGTCTCCCACTTCTCACTGCTCGACAGAGCAGGATCAGCTCTCAGTGCAGGGGAGCCTACAGCAGGGTCTGTGCTCAGGACTTGCTGTATCCAAGGGCTGGCTTTCTTTGGGAAGCCAGCAGTCCCATATCACTGCCTACTGCTGCCCAGCTATTTCCCCAAGCCCTGGGATGTGCAGTGTGAGTGATGCTGACCTTTCTGCGTGTCCCACAGTGCTGGTGAGCGGTAGTGTCCCTGCTGTTGTGTTGCCTGCCTGTTGCATGCTCCAGCCTTGCAGGGCAGCCCGCTGTGGTGTTTGGAGGCTCCAGGCTTTCTCCAGCCTCCCAGCTGGCTGAGCCCCACGGTGGCATGGGTCAGACCCCTGGCCAGGGCAGTGCTGCCACTGCAACCATGCGTGCTGGCACTGCCGAAGCTGTCATGGGGACTCAGACAGCAGCGTCCTGTGGTGAGCTCTGAGCTCCATCACTTTTGAAACACACCCTTGTCCTTTGAAAAGGGAATTATTTGCCTCACAGAGTCACTGTAACTTTGAAGAATTACGAACTGAGGAGAAACTGTCTTGTCTCCTGCTTGAATGTTTCCCCTGTGATGGCTCCTTGGTCCTGTGCTGTTGGTGCAGGGTGAGGGCTGGAGACCTGTGCAGGAAGGAGCATGGGCAGTGGCTGCATGAGGGGACAGGGGATCCCTCTTTCCTTGTGTCAGGGCACAGCACATTGCTCCCTAAGTGCCTTCTGGTCTGCAAGCCGACGTAAATGCCAAGCGGTGCCTGCAGCCCCTCCTCTGCCTGGATCAGGCACAGAGCAGAGACACTTAGCTGCAGCAAGGGGCAAACCAGCAAAATCTCTGGGTGCTTTGCACGGCTGCCTGTGCTTCTGCCTGTGTCTGTGGCAAGCATGATAGAGTAGGTCCTGGAGGCATTGTAGGCAGGACGGGGCAATAATCCTCCAGCAGTGTGGTGTTATCTGCTCCCAGGGGTTCCTCGGGTCTCAGCTGCTGGAGGAGAGCAGTGGGAGAAGAGAAGGGTTCTTTTCCCCGTTTCCTTGCTTTTCTTTTGAAAGCGTCTCTGAAGAGCAGACGCCTTGTTGGGAGCTGGGCTGCTCTCCTCGTGCCTGCAGGATCACTGCAAATTCGCCACCATCTAACGGCTGCTTCCAGCCCAGCTCTTTGCTCATGGGGGGTGAATTGAGCCTGACGGTGTTGCGCTTGCTCCTGCTTTTGAAGTTTTCAACTGGCAGCTGAGAATTGCCCAGCTCACCCCTTTCGCCTCCTCTCTGGTGGGCTGAACATCTCGCTGTCAGCCATTCTGTGCCCCCTTCAGCACTTGACTCCCCCCATGTAGGGAGCAGCAAAGCTGGGTTTGGGGGTCCCCATCACTGCATGCCCCTTGGCTCCCTCTTCTCCCTGCCAGGGTCTCTGGTCTCAGCATTGCATGGGGCTCCTGTTTGCCTTGTTCCCCCAACTTGGGGTTTGCCTGCGCTGAAACGGGCCCCATCCAGACCGCAGGCAGCTCTGCCGTCTCTGCTGCCTGCGTTGGTGGAAGGAAGGGGTGCTGAGCTCCAGTTGCTGCATACAGGAGCATGATGCTGAGGCGGCCACACCTGAAGCACACTTGCACGCTGCCTAACCATCCCCTGCCGAAATTACAGCCGCGAGCTCTTGTTCAGAGCGTGTTTAATTGATGCACCCGCGTCTCCCTCTAGCTGGTTCGTCAAAATGCCTTGCAGCGGCAAGGCTGGTGTATCGCAGCAGCAGTCGTGCATCAGACACCGGTTGTTGTCTCCTTGGGGGGCTTCAGGGAACATTAATTCTTAGGAAGCACCCAAAGGGGGTCAACCTCTCCCTTTCCTGGGGTGCCGGGGCATGGTTTTGGTGTTGCAGCTGAGCAGGCTGGTTGCAGAGGGAGTACACAGGTTCTGCAGAGCTCTGGGGCAGGATGCAGGACCGATATCCAGCCGAGGCAGTGCTCAGCTGGCCCCGCTGCCCTCCGCTCACGGGAGAGTCTGTGCTGGGCTCTGGGAGGATGTGGGCTGGCTGGGGAAGGCAGTCTGCTCAGCCCGCTCAGCCCGCCGTGGTGGCTTCCTTGGGAGCCTTCCTGGACAGAGGAAATTTGCAATTCTATTCCAATTTCTCCCTTCAGCTACGTCCAAGGCAGATGCTGTCTATATATTGCCATGGTAACGCTGTGTTCTTGCTCTCCATGGAATTGCATGCTGGAAAAATATTAGTTTAAAAAACTATGTCGTGTTTGTATTGACTGGAGCTGAGGCTGATAGCGGAGGATCTATTGTCCCCTAGTTGGGAAAAGTCACCGGTAACAGGCAATAAAGCTGGGTGGATTGGCCTCTGGTGACCACTTCTCACCCTGCACGGCAATTGCTTCCCTATAAACCCTTCCCTGGCTCTGTTTTATTGCATCCTTTAAAATAGATATTTTTGCCTTAAACGTGCTGCCACTTTGCTCCTCCAAGGTGATGCATTGTGCCGCCGGCAGTTCCTTGCCACTGAGGTGGGAGCGAGGAGGGGGAATTGTTCCTGGCTTTAATTGTGGGTCTCTCATGTGCACCTTCAAACGCCATCACCGCTGCTGCTGTGTGCTGGGCAGGGTGGCAGCAGTGCCAGTGCAGGATAGCACCCCATGCGTATGCACACGCTGAAACGGTCTAGCTGGCTCATTATGGGACATGCATTTGCTTTGAGTTTCATGCTCTCCTGCTTCATTGTTTCCTACCAATGGCTCCGGCCGGCAGAAGAGCGAGGCAGCTATAAAATGCAAAGGGTGCTCAAGAGACCCCACGGGGGAGCAGAGCCTGCAGCCTAGGGGAATAGAGAGGACTCAGAGTGCCACCGAGGCGGTGTGGGCAGGGAAAGGGTGTCCCATCCGGGGAAAGATGTGCAAGCTTGTCACCCTGTGTTGAGAGGGGCTTTTCCTGCATCCTTGCTCCGGTTTGCTTCCCAGAGAGCTGGTGAGGTGAGCACTGGATCAGGATGTGTGCATGTGTGCACGCTCAAGAGAGGCGAGGTGAGCAACCAGGGAGCCTGTCTTTGTCTCGCATCCAAGTCCTTCATGGTTCCCTGCCTGCTCCAGAGGTACTTGGTGCTGTGGACGCATCTCCTTTATCTTTATTGCTACCGAAATAACCTTTCATAAAACCTGAAAGGCAAAGAGATGTTTCTGTACATGTTCTGCTGAAAGGCAATAAAAACCAGTTGTGCGTTAGCAAAGGGCCCCGTCCCAAGGGATGTCAGACCCAGATCCCTGCTCCCCGGCATGCTTCCAGCGTGAGTAGCTCCAAGGCCAGCTCTGACAGCTGGCCCCTGTCCCCACGTGGGGAACAGCCAGGGACTGCTGCAGTGGCAGCAGCGGTGAGCAGAGGTTTTCCAGCTGTATGATACCAGGCTGCGATTAGCAATGTGGGCAGCGAGAGGGGACGGTTTGCAGCCTGGTCATTAGGGTCATGGTGCTGCTGGAAGCGGGAGGAGAATGAGGTGGGATGGAGGGTCCCTCTCCGTGGTGTTGGTGCATGGTCGGTCCCAGGCTGTCCCCTCCGGGACTGTCTCAGGCCTCCCTGCCACATACAGCCTCTGAAGCTGTGCTGAGTATTTGCTTTCCTGGCGTGCATTTTGGATGCACTTGCTGCTCAAAATAGCAGAGACAAGTGTCCTATGGGGGAGAGAGGCTGCCAGGAGGAGGAAGATCAGAAAAACGGGAAGATTAATTTTTCAAGTGATGCAGCCGAGGAGCAGCCCTGGGCACTGAGAGTGGGAGAGATACAAGTTCCCAGCTCTAGATATTTCTCGGTGGGAGGAAGCTCCAGCTCCAAAATGAGATGCTCCAGGAGGCCGAGCTGGTCTGGGGTTGAGCAGGCAGCCTGTAACCCAGCAGCTCAGGTTTGCTTGTCCAGCGGCTCCAGGAGGGATGAGCAAAGAGGGTTTCCTGAGGAAGATAGATGGTGCATTGGACCTCGATCTGCTGAGTGGCAGGATGAAGCCTGAGGGCTGGGCTGCCTCCCTGCCATGGGAGCAGCGATACTCCTTGCCAGGCTGGTCAGCACAGCACAAAAAGCCTGATTTTGAGAGTATCTTGGTAAATCTGAGCCTCAATTTCCCTGTTTATGAAACAGAAACGCTGCCTTTTCTCTCTCATGTTGGGGTTGAGTGAGGTTATTTATTTAGTTTTAACCTGAAGGTGACACGCCACGATGCTGCATGAGTGTAAAGCACTCCCTGGCTGTGAGTGGCTAATGGCTGTGGCATGAAAACCCCAGAGAGAGCTTAGGAAGAGCAGAAAGCCTTCCAGATCCTCACCGTTACTTGCACGATCGATGCTGTTTGTAACGCTTAAAAATTTATTGTGATGCTAACCTGCTTTAGTACCTCATAAAAGCTTACAGGGCGTCCCGTGCTCTGGGGCCCAACGCTGTGCCTGGGGCTGGGTTTCTCTTTGGCTAAGGGCAGTTATTCTGAGATGCACCCAAATAGCACATAGCTGCTGTTGGAGCTCGCTCTCCTCTTTGGGCATATCACCCTGCAGGCGTCTGGTAGGGGGGGATGCTGGCAAGGTGTCCACCCTGGGGTGTATGACCCTCTCAGAGGGATTTTGATGAACTCTGTGGGCAACCTTGCTCTTCCTTGAGGGATCTGCTCAGGTCAGGGATGGGGAGAAAAAGGAGGAGAAGATGCTGAGCCCCTTGTGCTGCTGTGTCAGCCCAAGGTGTGGGTGCCCAGCACCCCCTCCCCAAGCAGCGGGCACCAGCACTCCATATCCAACTTGCACCTTGGAGGAATTAGCACCCGGCCATGCCCCCGTGGGCTGCAGGGAGCTGGTGGATGTGTTGAGCATCCCTGCATGCTTGTGATGGAGGGGACCAGCTCTACTGGGACTGGGGAGGGCTCTGTCCTGCCTTTTGCTTCTTGGGCAGCTCTCAGCGAGCCTGTGCTGGGACTCGGTTACATTCAAGCAGCTGGGTGAAATCTTGAGAAGACTTGAAAAATGCAATAAAAGTGTAGGATGAAAGGTTGCAGCTGCTCTGTCCCCCAGTGCTGAGCGCGAGGGTCAGTTTGGGGTCTGAGCCTCGTCCATGTTTCCATTAGCAGTCTGTGTGATGGGACGTGAGCTGCTTATGGCATTTGCAGATGCCACCAGGCTGGGAGAGATGCAAGAGGGCTGGAGGACAGGCTGAGATTTCAAAGCAGGCTTGGTGAACCCAAGGAATAGACTGACAAAAGGGATGCTGTTGCCTGGGGACTTGAGGAAGGTTTTTGGTGGGAGAGAGTCACCAACAGCACAGGTGCACACTGGGAGTGCGAGCCAAGCAGGTCCTGCCCCTGCAAGGCAGAGAGACCCTGAGGGAGGACTGCACCCATAGGGCTGGAGGGCTTGTTGGGGGAACGGGGCTGAGAGAGAGGACCTGCATTGGCAAGGGAGCAGCCTGATCTCTGCACCGTGGTGGCCAGTGCAGGCAAGGCTGGGGTTCATCTGCAGCAAGAGGGGTTCAGGTCAGAGTTTTGGAAATGGTCCTTGAGGCAGGAGCAGTGACATGCTGGAAGAGGGCACGGGGGAGTGTCTGTCCCCATCCCTGAAGGATCCGCATTCGCGTGTCAGGATTGATGGAGGGCTGCAGAGATAATGCTGTGGGGTGTGTGACCTTGCAGCCTTCATTTCTCCACTTCTCTGATTATTATCTGGAACTGCTGGCTCCAGCTGGGGTCAGGGCTCTGGGATGAGGGCTATGGAGCTGCTGGGAGGAGAGCTGCGCCCCCAAGGACTGGTGCTCTGAGCCAAGGGCAGAAACGGTGGGGTGATGGGGTCTATGGAGGGAGGAATGCATCACACCAACAATGCAGCTAACAGCCTTGCCAGGCACTGGGACAGCATCAGCCCTCGGAGCGGGGACCGCAGGACCACAGCTGGCTGCAGACATTGCTGTCACAGATTCCTTCTCTGCCATTCTCCGCAGTCACCGTCCGGGCACTGTGGGAACCCACTCTGTGCTTGCGTTGTCGGGGCCAGGACACGTTTCTCCACTTGTGGGTGCAAATGCAGGGTTTCGTGTTGCAGACTTTCCCTCTGCCTTCTTAAATGTGGGAGTCTGGGGAGCGCAGTGGTTAGGATTTCTTCCTCAGTGGGAGAGCAGAGCGGAGCTGGGCACAAGAACAGGAGACGTGTGTGTGCCGAATAGCTGATGCTTTGCAACGGAGTATGGATAGTGGGACTGCGCTGTCTGCTCCTTCCCCTTCCTGCTCCTGATAAGTCAGTGCCCAGGGAAATATCACTCATGTTGGCTGTATTTAATAAATTACCTCTCAGCATTTGCACTCTCTGAGGTTGTTACTGAGTTAGTGTAGCTCCAAACTCTGCAAAGGGAAAAGACGCATCAGACCCCCTGGGAATGAAATAAGCCATCCAAAGCTTGAAACCAAATATAAACCCAGACTATGCAAATCCAAGTCAAATGAACTCTGCTGCAGCCCAGACATCCCATCTGGGAGTGGGATGATCCACAAGCAACATAGCAAAGGGACTGCTTGTTTTAATGACTTTCCTCTTCCCAGAGAGAAATGGGAGGGGGGTTTCTAGAACTTGAAGGCTGCAAATGGAAATTCACAGCCTCTCCAGTGGCAGTGTGAGATTTGGGGTGCTGAGGGGCAGAGGAGGGCGGCCTGGATGAACATGATGATGCTTGCTGGCATTAAACCCTATGGATTAATGGGGAAAGAGCATGCCCTGCATCTCTGCTTTCAAATCACGGTGCAGAAATGCAGACAATCTGCCAGGCAGCTCCCCAGACACATCAGTCCTTATCGAAGCTCTGCTGCGCGGGGCAGGGCAGGGTGTTTCGCTTCACTAGGAAAGGGCACAGAGGCAGCGGGTGAGCAGCTGAGCAGCGGGGATCCGGCTTTCTGGGCACAGCAGACTGTAATTTATCTCCATGAGGAACTGAAGGGGATTTAGAGGGGAAAAAATGGCATGAAGTTAAATAGCAGTGTTGCCTCGGCATCCTTACAAATAAGCTTTACCTGCTGTTTGTTCCCATCTTGGTTGCAAAGGCCATCATTTAGCTGAACAAAGGCAAGGGAGGATGCTGAGAGCAGTTGTCAGGGAGCACATAGGGCCAGTCCCCAAGGGAGTGGGGCTGCAAAGGGGCCCTGGGACTCTTCCCTGCTCGGAGACAGCCGCCAGCCCCAGTGCCAGTGCACTCCGAGGATGCTTAGTGAGTGTGCAGGGAGCAGAGGCTGGGGTGGGCAGCACAGTTGTCTCTCAGGATGGCATGTTCCCAGGGCAGTGCATCCTGCCTGTGCTTCCTTGTGCTGAAAAGTCTTTGGGTTCAGGCTGCACTATCCCAGGAGGCGCCTGGGAGAGAGGGCAGAGCCTGGTTTTGGCATGTGGAGGGACTGGCCGTGTCCAGTCCATGGCCGTTTGGTGTTTCTGCATGTTTCCACGCTGCTTTGCCTGTGGTCTGCCTCTGGCTAGGACTCTGGGGTGCCATTGCTTGGAAGACTTCAGAGGTGTCCAAGCCTGCCTTGGGCTTTGCAGGCTGAGTTATAATCTTGGCTTTCAGACTGAGCAGTTCTTAAATCAAGCCTGTCTGCTTTGTCTGTCTGCAGTACTGGGGATTTCCTAACTTCCACTTACATGTTGCAGCCAGAGTAATGTTACGTACATCCGCCAGGGGCTCAGACAGGTGCTCTAACCTCCAGCTTGACCTCCAGCCCAGCCCTGGGGAGCTTCCAGGCAATCTCTTTGGGCAAGGACCCTTCAGGACACTGGGGGAAAACCACTTTTGAAGCCAGGGTCTCTCTCTGCCCTTAGCTGGCCCCAAAGCTGTGGTCCATCAGGAGGTGGGCATGGACATCTGTATATATTCTTTTCAATATTTAAAGGAGGCTTAAAAGAAAGATGGGGACAGATTTTTTAGTAAGGCCTGTAGCGATAGGACAAGGGGTAATGGTTTTAAACTAAAAGAAAGTAGATTCAGAGTAGATAATAAGGAAGAAATTTTTTATGGTCAAGGTGGTGAAAGAGAGGTGGTAGATTTCCCATCATGGAAACATTCAAGGTCAGGTTGGACAGGACTCTGAGCAACCTGATCTAGTTGAAGATACCACTACAGGGGGATTGGACTAGATGACCTTTAAAGGTCCATTTCAACCCAAAGTACTCTATAATTCTGCACCAAGCCACCTCTCCTGGTATGACAGATATCCCTAAAATGCATGACCCACTCCAGCACCTTGTGCCCAGGATTTACGGCCTAGCCGTGGGTTTTGCTCCCTCGGAGAGGGGCAAGATGGAGCCCCATCGCCGGGAGCCAGATGTGCCCGCTGTGTGCCAGCCAGACATGGAGCCTGGCGAGCTGTGGGGCTGCAGAGCCTGAGTGTGGGTTTCAGATTAATCGCAGGGGCAGGGGAACCTCTATTCATTCTCCGCTTCCATTCATCTGTGTCCTAGTAACGTGCTCTCCCCACCTCCTTCCCAACATAGGCACACACGGCTGGATAATGGCAGGAGCCCGGCAATCTCGGGCGCTGAATAGCAGTGTAATTACGAGGCTATAACGGCGAGCTGGAACTCATTAGCCATTATCAGCCGTTTCAGCAGGACAATGGCAGCACCCCGGGGTGCGCGGCTGCGCTGGCTCTGCCCGGCGGCCCTGCACGCTGCTCGGCAGCTCCGGGGCCAGCCCGCCGCTGACCTCGGCCCCTCGCATGGCCGCGGAGCCCAGTGGAGGGGGGCTTTGGCTCCGGGGGGGAGAGGATGGACTTTGCATTCAGCCCCTCGGGCGGTGTGGGGCATTCCTGCTCCCCGGTCCCGCTGCCAGGGCTGGGGGTTGTAGAGCCCTGGGTGCGGGGTCCTGCCCGCGCACCGCAACCTGCGCCGGGGTGGCAGCCTCCTGTCTCTGCCCTGCCCTGGCTCCAGCAGCTCCTCCTGCCTTTGACTGCCTCCCCATCCTGTAGTTTGTTTGTTTCCTCTTTATTGCCGCATCTGCATTCAGTGCAGGCATCGGGTCTCCAGTGTGAGAGCCCTCCCTGGGCTGTACGTTTGCGTGGGCATCCTTCATCCCCAGGACATGCCGTGGGCAGATTGGCCTCCTGGCCAGGATTGCACACTGCCGTGCTCCACACTGCTGAGGGGGGAAGGCTCACTCCTGCCGTGGGGTGCTGCCCAGGGACTCCCAGCTCTGCAGGTTGCGAGTGGGTTCCAGGGGTGACATTCCCTCTCTCCCTACCGTGCTCATAGCCTGTAATGCCGAAAGGCACTGCAAAGTGGAGACTGCCACGCGAAAATCTCTGCAGCTCCCAGCTCAATATGTTTTAAAGCAGGATAATCCTGGCAGGGGCATGCTGGAGAGCGTGGTGGGGGAGAGCTGAGGAGGTGTAGCCAGCAGGCTGGGAGCAGACCCCCTGCCACGTGTGGGTCCAGCTGTGGGGCATACCTTGCCTTGGTGCTGAGCAGAGCCTGAGCTGGACAGCAGCCATGGGGTGCGTGTAGGTACCCCACGGGCTGCCCTCTCCCCTTATTTCCACTAGCGAGGCAAGCAAGCCAGGACAGCATCTCCCTTCTGGCTGGAGTGCTTGTCCCTGTGCTCACCCGGGACTTTTGCATGAGAGAGCAATGCCAGGAGAAGCAGCTTGTCCTGTGCAAGCATCTCTTAGCAGATGAAATTAAGGGTGGCTCATTCTCCAGGCAGAAGGTGTGAGGTGACTGCACGCTGAACCAGTCATGATGAATGTGGGTGACCTGCAGCTTTGTGTTTGGAGGGATCCTGCTTTTCTAGGGAACAGTTGTTTGCTTTCTTATTACCCCTGTCCTCTCTAAGCCGCTCTGTGTGTTTGGGATGACCCTACCAGGTGTTTGCTATGTTTCCAGAGTGGGGTGATATGCACCCAGCCAGGCAGCTGCTGGTGTCACTGGGCTGCTTATCACATTGCTGAAGGCTCTGAGGCTTCTGTCCCAGTGTGGGCACAGGGAGATGGGGGAACCGGGCAGCCCCTGCTGCTTTATGGTCCATGAAAGATACCAGCTTACATGCTCCTGCCCAGACAGATTTCTGTGTGCCCAGTGCTGCTGGCTGTTGAGGATGAGGGTCCTCTCTGGAGCCAGCGGCCAACCCTGTTGTTCTCGGTGAGAGACACAGAAATGCAGCAGCCGCTGCTGTCCTTTGGACCATCTCTGCCGTTTCTGGGGAGCTACTGGGGAGTTGCAGTGCCTGGCCACCTCCTGAGCACTTCTTGCTGATCTCTGCCTCTTCTCTCTGCAGGGAGCTCAACGGCAACAACATCACGCGCATCAACAAGAATGACTTTGCTGGGCTGAAGCAGCTCCGTGTCCTGTGAGTTCCTGGTGAGGGGCTGGCTGCCCCGACCTTGGCGGGCACCGTGCTCAGCTTGTGGCCTCTCCTGGGGCTGGTAGAAATGATGCTGAGCCCTTTTCTGGGCATCTGCTGGCGGGGCTGGAGGGCATCTGCATTGGACTGAGCATGGTGGGCTTCCAGCTGGAAGGGAGTGGGCACAAAGAGGCCAGGTTGTGTTGAGGGGATGGTGGGAGTGAGGCGGCCCTGGGTCCAGAGGAGCATCTGGGACATCACTGGTGAGATGGGGACACTGAGGACTGCCTTTCCAGAAAGCTGTCCCCTTCTCTCCACAGGCAGCTGATGGAAAACCAGATCAGCCTGGTGGAGCGTGGAGCGTTTGATGACATGAAGGAGCTGGAGCGGCTGTGAGTGTCCGGGCATGGAGGCGGGTCGGCGAGGTTGGGTTTAGTCGCAGAAAGCATCCTTTACTTTTTGCCTTAAACCATAATGTATCGGTGCTGTCTGACTTCAAACAGCTTCTCTGCTGCACAGCGGTGGTGTTTTACAGTGTGGGAAGCAAACCTATTTCTGTTTCTATAGATCTTAAAGTCCTTTCTGATGCTTTTGAGGTGAGGGGCAGGTTAAACACAAATCACTCTCACTATTATCAGCTGCATCCCATGTGTTAGCGAGGGAGCCGTAAGTTCCAGTCCACTACTCAGTAAAACAGCTCAGCATTTTAAAAATCCTGAGCTGTTCGAGCAAATATGAGGAGCTGAGCGAGCAGCAGGTTAACAGTGCAGTTAAGCAGCAATCAGCAGTTAGCAGCCTGGAGTCCTGTCTGTGTGTAATTACAATATTGTGAGTAAGTCTATTAATGCCCTGTTGGTTGCCCTGGCCTGAGGGTGCCATGGGTGGGCCAGGGGTGCCCTCGCCAGGTGGGATGCTCTGCTCTAATGACCCCTCCGAGTGAGCCAAAGTGCCCTAGCTGTGTCCAGAGCTGCCAGCTGGGTTGCAGGGGGGGGGTGATTGCTTTCCTTCCAAAACCCTGACTCTTTCTTCCTTCCCTGCAGCCGGCTGAACCGCAACCAGCTGCACACTCTGCCCGAGCTCCTCTTCCAGAACAACCAGGCGCTGTCGCGGCTGTGAGTACCCTCCGTGCCGGTGGGGCTCCCCTGCCCAGCCGTGGCGTGGGCTCGCTCACGGGGCTGCCGCAGGTTTTGGAGGGGACTGACATCCTAGGGGGGGCTGCTTTGGGGAATTGGGCTGGAGGTTGCTGGTTTCTTGTCCCAGTGAGCACCCAGTGCGTGGCAGGGGAAAGCACCATGTTTCTGGGCGAGCTGAGCATGCATCATGGCAGGGAATCAGCTTTGTGGCAGTTCTGAGACCGGTGCTGTTAAAGACGGTGTTAAAAGCCCTTGCAGTGTGCAGGGATGTGGGAGGAGGTGCTGGTGGTTTGGGCTGAGCTGGGCTATGCTGGCTGCAGAGGTGCTGTGAGCCCCGCGGCCTCCTCTCTGGGTGCAGATCACAGGCTCTGAAGTGGGGTGCCCTTACCCCCCTGGACCAGGTTGTCATGAAGGAAGGGTGAAAGAGGATGTCCCCAGGGGGTCCCATTCTGCCCAGAGACCTCCACAGGGCCCGGAGAGCCCCACGGCCCTGCTCTACAGCTGCCTTTCTGCTGGTGTCTGAGGCAGCCTGGGGAAGAAGTGAAAAGCCCTGTCCGAGGCAGATCCAGCCCGTCATGGCTGCTGCCCCCTCCCTGCCTGCCCCTGTCTCTGCCTGACCCTCTGCACCTGCAGAAGCACCCCCAGGGACTGTCTCCTGTCGTGCAAACCCCAATTCTGCACACCCCTCTGCTCCTCTTCCCTCTGTACAGCAGCAGGCTGCCTGGGGAGGGCTGCTGGCATTTGATAAGTATTCACTTTTCCATATTGGCTTTCCCTTGCCCGGGGCTGCTTTGCTCAGGCAACAGTGCCATCAGCACTGCCAGCATTGCTCAAACTGCAGGAAATCCTCTTAACAAAGTGTTTACCAGCTCTCAGCTATGTCAGGCACCTCGTACATTGGGAAGGGAGCTGTAAGGAGGAGAAGGGTGTATGCCGAGCTGGGGCTGGGTGCACTCTGTCACTCAGAGAAGATGCTCACACCCTGTGGCTGATTCGCAGTGTGAAGGAGCAGGGCAGTTGTGGCCGGGACACGAGGTCTCTGCTTACTGCGTCTTGTATCTCCATTTCTCGGCTGTCAAATGAGGATGCCAGGTCCCTGCTGGGGCAGGGTGGGAGTGGACGAAATAACTGAATGGGCTGAGACATTGCCAGGAACAGGCACGGCTGTGTTGGGGCCAGGCAGCCCTGCCTGTGCAGGCAGGTGATGCTGGTTTCTTCCGACAGTGCCAGGGAGTCAGTCCTGGAGTCCAGCCGGAGGCGGTGTAATGAAGGGTTAAAACGCTGTGTGGGTTGCCAGCGTGGGATGTGTGAAATGGTGGACCTGCGCCAAGGATGGGCCTAGGTAATGGCAGCTGATAGCACAGGCGTTCAATTAATTATCAAATGGCATTTGTTGAGCTCAGCTGTGCCTTATCATGGCGCCAGCAAGGGCCCATCCTCCTCCAGCCACCCGCTGCATAACAGAAACACGGTCGAGAGAATTATTTTACGAACATTAATGTTTCCCTTTTAATCTTCTCTAGATTTTAATATCAGGCTCTTTCAAAAATCAAACCCCAGCGATTCACCGGGGAGATGCAGCAGGGCCCCGCCCAGGTGGGCCGTGCAGTGTGCCCCTCCGCAGCCCGCGGGCTCGTGCGGAGCTGGGTCTGTGCCAGGATGTGCCGGGGCCATACGTACCCTCCCATGGTGTGCACATACTGCTGTGGGTGAGCAGGGCTGTGCAAAATGCTCCTTGCAGCCACTCCATGTACAGGTGCATTTCAGCCTTTGCCTGTTGCTTCCTGTGATGTGGTGCTTGTTTTGAAACTTATTCCTCCTGCTTTGCCTTAAAACTGTTTTCTGGCCGTCTCTGCCATGACAGGGGATGCCCAGGGCAGAGCTTGTCTGGATGCACTATCACACTGGCTTAGCTGGACGTGGGAACTGGTCTGGTGCTAGTCTGACTGGTGTGGGAGGTCATAAGAATGCTCTTAAATTGCTGCAAACCTGGCTCAGGCTACAGGGATATGAGTCAGTGGGGAGCAGGTTTAAGCTAAATGGAAATCAGCTCGTCTTGTACTGAAATTGGAGCCTCTCCGCCAGGCTTTGCACTTATTTAACTGCTGAAATGTATCTGGGGGGGGGGGCCTCCCCTCCCGCTGCTCTGTGCCCCCTCCCTGCCCCAGAGGCAGGCTGGGTTGTCGTGATGGGACAGGATGGGAGGGAAGGGGATGGGAAGAGAGGGCTCTTACCAGTACTGTGCTCTTGTAGATGCTGATCTCCAGACCGTTTTCAGCAACTAGTGCAGACTTCCCCACACCCTGCCTGCCGTGGCCACCCATGGTGAGCTCCTCAAGCTCCCGAAGTACCTGCTAGGTCCTCCTGTCCTAGCAGGGCTCTCACGCTGTGATACTGGGAGGTCTTGAATTAGCAGAAACTGACTGGACAAGTCGGGCTGAGATCTGTTTAGGTGAGAAATGAGGCTGCCAGGTTTGGCAGGTGAGTGGCAGCTGAGGCAGGAAGCCAGGGGTGGATGCAAGAACCAGTGGGTGTTGCTTAGATGGGTACCTGGGTGCTGGCCTGGATGCTCCAGCCTCCTCTAGCCTTGGTCTTGATGCATCTTCAACAACACATCAGTAACACGGCAGCAGGTTAAGGCAAGTCTGTTTAACGTGGGGTCTGTGATCCCATAGAACAGTTTTCCACTGTACCTTGAGCCCCATGGAAATACCTCACAAGCACGGGCTGGGGTTGGGATTGAGAGCTGTTTGTCCACCTCCTGGGTCCAAGTGTCAAAGCTTGATCCACGTTGGTGGTGCTCTGTGGTCTTCCAGCCTGGCTCAAGCTGCAATTAGTTACTCGGATCTTGACTATAAAGAGCATTTGTGCGTCGGGATAATGGGAAAGGTTGGAGTTAAACCTGATCCGTCAGGGCTTAAATAAACTGGGGAATGGCAGGAAAGGGCCAGTGGAAAGGAAACCTCAAATGAGGGAGTGGGGGAGGTGAGACGCTTGGAAAGGAATGTTTTCCCCTCAGTATTTGGGAATATTGAGCTGATGCCTGCCCAGAGCCCGTCTTGGTCTGAGATGGTGGGGTGGGAGGAACTGTGCCCGTGCCTTGGCCGGGAGGCAGGAGGACTCTCCCTTATTTATATCCGCTGCAATGAGTGGATAACTCATTAAGCAGTCCCGGTGGCTGGAAATGGTGCTGATCTGAGGTTTCACTGGAGAGCACCTGACCCCGGCGACCCCATCTCAAACTGGGTTTAATTAAACTGTCAGCACTGGACGGAAGAACAAAGCGTCGTGGGCTTGGGGGGGCTGAGGTCCCCCCCACAGCTCGCTGGGGACAAGTGTGTCTCCTGCGAGGTGGAGAGCTGAGAAAAAATGTATCTTTCCTTCTATCGAGGAAAATTACCCAGGCAAGAAGGTGACCTCCCTCTGCTATTGCACTGCCCGGCGCTGGTCCCCAGTGCCCCACAGCTGTACGTGTCTTGGCTCAGCTCCGGTGCCCCTGTGCAGCCCTGCGGCACACCAGGAGCCGGGTGGGTGCTGGCAGACCTCACTTCAGCTCACTTTTCCCCCTGGATTCCCTTGGGAGGCGGAACCAAAGCTCTTGAGTTTCTCTGCTCCCTTGAGAGGGATGAGGGAACGATGGGAGAGGAGTTTGGTAGCCTTGTCTCCCTTCTCTCCCCACCTTCCTTTAAAACCTCCTCCTGAAGCTGTTTCTAAGCCCCTTTGGGAGTGCTGGGTGGGGGATGCGAGGAGGAGAGAGAAGGCAGGGATGGCCGTAGCAGCAGGGTGAGAACAGAAACGCTGTGGGTGCATCGTCAGGGAGGCAAAGACGTGGGCTGTCGAAATGTGCTAAAGGCAGCCAGGATGGCTATAAATAAATGGTTTTCTCCAAGGCAAGACGAGCTGGCATGAGGGAAGAGAGGAGTGGTGAGTGGTTGGCCAAGGGGAGCTCTGGAGAGATGCTCCTGCAGGGGAGCAGTGATCCCAGCTGGATGTATCTCCTCTGGAGCTGCTGCCCAGAGGTTTCCTTTGCCAAAAGCTGCAGCAGCCATTCCATGCTGGGCAGAGTGGGAGCTGAGAGAGGATGAGCAGAGAGTGGGGAAAAACGTCCTGTTTCCAGAAGGAGGAAGATTTAGGACATGGGCTGTGGACTGTCAGTTCCTGTTGGACCCATGCCAGCAAAAATGGTGGAGGAGACGGTTCGGTGTCCAAGCTGGCAGCCAAGCCCAGGGGTCAGGGCCAGCGGTGCTGCTCTCTGGTCTGTAAGGGCAGAGGCTCCCTGGAAACAGCATTAACATCTCAATCAGGACCGGTGGCTTTCTGAGCCGGGGACATGTGAAATGCTGTAGGAGCTGGGGAAATGGTCACACTCCTAGGAGACTCTTCTGCGGCTGGAGCCTGCAGAGGAGTAGCGATGCTCTCTGCTTAATTCTGTCTGGGAGCTGAGACGGAGACCAGGGGCTGATCCAGACACCCCTGGACCAGGGGTGTTTAAAGACCTGGGCAATGAGGGAGTTTAGAGCTGAGTTGCAAAAAGCACCTGAGGTGTGTGGCTTGGGCAGGAGGAGTTTTGTTCTGGTGAGCTCTGGGGCAGATTCCTCACACCATCCCTGCATCTGGCCAAAGCCAGCCCTAATTGCCTTTAGAAAAGCAGGCAGAGAAAACTGGAGCGGTGCGAAATAGCTTGAGAAAATGCAAATTGCATCCTTCAAGGAGGAGAGGACCGCAACCACGCGGGAGGAAGCTGTGAGCTGAGTAGTAGCAAAACAGGGTGACAAGTGAAAAAGGAGCTGTCGGAGAAGGGAATAACAAAACAGGCCCAGCTCGGATGGGGCTGGCTGTGCGTGGGAGGTGTTGCTTGCGAGACTGTACCAGTGACTGTTCCTCTTGGCGCTGTGCTGGGAAAACCCCCGGATAGGAAAGGGAGAGATGGAGAAACAACGGAACAAAAACGTGAGCTCAGTGGCGGCTGGGCAGAGGAGCGGTCCCGTTCCTCTGCGATGGGTGGCTGTGCTGGTGCTGGGCGGGAGCTGTGGGTGCGGGGAGGATGCTTGCCGGGGAATGTGGGTGCTGGAGCTCTGCTCCCCTCCTGACCAGTGGGACTCACCTGCCTGAGACCCAGTTTTGATCTGGCGAGGGGATATTCGGTGCCTGCCTGCGTGTTGGCTCCCTGGAAATCCTGCTGTGGTGGTGGGCTGGCTCTGGCTGTGTACCGGCTCTCCCGTGCCAGACACCCACCCTGTCCTCCCACGGCCACTGCTGTTGGGGCTTTGGCTGAGGTTTGCTACCTCCAGCGAGGTTTTGTGCTCGTTCTGCAGCCGGCGGGCTTGACGCGCGCCTGGGAGCTTTCAGCCGCTGTGTGGGAAGGGCCCTGTGGGCACGGCGTTGTGTTTTCATCTCTCCGTGCTGGAGCGCAGTCACTTCAGCTCCCCAGGCGTGTGTCCCTCGGCTGCTTTGCTCTTTGCACAGATGTGGGCGTGCTGGTGTCCTTGCAGAGAGGTCCACGGTCCAAGAGCAAAGTGCCAAAGTTGGAGCAGAGAGCAGCTCCCCTGTCCCTGTCCCAGGGAGCAAACCTCCCTGCTTCCCCTTCCCCAGCATCCTGTGTTTCTGTCCCAGTTCCCCCCTCTGGCAGCATACCCCTCCCCTCTCTGGGTGAGGGCCAAGTGTCCCTGCTGTCACCGTGCCCACATTTTGGCCATTGTCCCCTCGACTCCGGGTGCTGTACCCCCTCGCGCTCCCTGACAAAGCCCCTTCTGTCAGGGACGGAGCGGGACTGGGGGGGCGTCGGGCTGGGACGTATCCCCCCGAATACCAATCAGGAGGGGGAGCGTGTTTACCCCGGCAGCTGGGGGGGCACTGCAGGGTCTGTGCACCACGAGAGCCCCCCACCAGCCGGGGGACGGGGAGGGGGAAGGAGAAGGGAGGCCTCGCTGCAGCCCCCGGGAACAAAGAGTCAGTGTGGCTCGTGACAGCTCTAAGGAAACGCAGGAAAACAAATGTGCCACTAATAGGTGGGGAGGTTACCCAGGGAAAGATGCTGCCAGGCGGGCAGCCCGCAGGCGGCGAGGGGCTGGGGCTGAGGCTGGCACCCCCAGCCTGGGGTAGCGGGGCTCAGGGGGCTGCAGTGGGGCCAAGCCGGGGCGGGTTTGCATGCCCTTGCGCTGCTGTCCTCGTGGGGACGGCATTCTTAGGGGCATGGCAAGGATGTCTCTAGATCTTTGTGCTGGGTGTCACTGTTGTGCAGGGAGCTGCTTGCTGCCTGCTTGCTCACCCCTTCTTCCTCCGCCATTAACATGCCATGGACCTCAGCTTATTTTTGGGGCCCCAAAAAGACTCCCAAGGGGATCCTGAGTACAGCCAAGCCTCAAAGTCATTAAACGCTTTTCAAAGACCTTTTTATATTTAAGAGCTCCCATAAGATTTTTGGGACCTGACTCGCAGTCTCCAGAGGCACAGGAGTGCCAGGGTGAGAGTCGCTGCCGTGCCCTGACCTGACACCAACCAGCCTCCCCCTTCACTTCATACCAGCCCGAGCGCCCTCCCACCAGGGTGATGGTGCAGACCCTGCATGGGGGTGCCCTGGTCCCTGGCTCTATTCTGTGCTATTATCCTGCCGGTGAGCCGAGGCTGCCAAGAGCGAGCATTGCCAGCCGGCTGCCTGGAGATAATCTGCCTCCTCCCTCCGTGCACCCCGTTGTGCTCCTGACCCTCAGCTGCCTCTGGCTTTCTGGGTGTTGAGCTGCTTCCAAGGTTTCCCTGGCGATGTGCAGGGTTGAGCCCCACTCCCGGAGCTCCCTCCTCCAGCCACCAGCTCCACCAGGTGTATCCTTGGTCTTGCTTCGGGTGCAGGCTTGGGTTTAGCTTTCGTAACATTATTAAAGCAAAGGGGTCTGGGTCTGTAGTGAGGTGCAGCATCCAGCCCCCTGCCCCTTTCTGCAAACTGCCCCCCTTCACGTGGCATCGTGACGAGCATCCCTGCCCAGCTCCCCGGTGATCGCTGTTGCACCGGCAAATGGGAATTTGCAACCCATGGGAAAAAGCGATGGAAAATCAAATCTTTCTAATGCTGGGCAGCGGTGCTAATTACACAGTCATTAAAACACAGGGGAATTATTTATTCACTCCCTGCCTCACAGCTCATTGCCTGTGTTGTGCCCTGTTCACCCCTTGGCCACCTTTGGCCCCCAGAAAGACTTAAAAGAGCACTCAGAGGAGCCAGTCCCTTTGTCCATACTTTTGGGAGCAGAATGAAGGCATTTCCTCTTGTTTTCACAGCTCAGATAATAGAAAGGTTTGAAGCAATTTTAGAGAGTTGTGAGCAGAATTAGCCTTTGGTAATTTGACTTCCAAGATGTAGAAGGAAAAAAGTCTTATGCGGTGATTTTAGGGTAAGTTACAACTTGGTATCCCTGCACGTGTATCCCACAAACATGTTAATGTGTGGAGCCAGGTAATTAACCTGCCTTTGCTGGTGATTCCCCTTTGGGTGGGTGCCGGACCCCCTTGTCTCTCCTGCTGGGACTGCCGTGAAAAGAAGCTGTGAGTGGTTTCCAGCACTGCTTCCAACAGCTGCATGCAAGGGTGCCTGTGCCACATCCCTTCCCTGCTGCTCCCGAGGTGCCTGTGCTGCTGTTGGTGTTGGTGCTGGACCGTGCAGCCTGCAGCCCTGGTGCCGGCTGCTTGGCTCGGTAGGTGCCAGCTCCTTGCCCAAGCAGGCTGCTCGTGGCACCGGGATGCTTTACCTGTGCTAAAGTGCCGTAAAGACCAAACATGTATGAGTGTGAGTGGGGGAGATGCCCCTTCTCACACCCCAGGGGTTTCCTGGTGTGACAGGGCTTGTAGGCATTGCTACGGGAGGCTGTCCCTCCTGCAGGGGTAGGTTGGCGGCATCCCAGTTTGGAGGGCCCGTTTCCGTTTCCCCGTGCGTGCCGATCGGCATCCTTGCACAAGCGCAGGGCAGCTGCCTGCGCAAAGAAACCTGGCTGGCAGCATGTTGGGGGTGGGTTTGGGGAGGTGGGGATTCATTTCCCAGATTCTCATTTGTGTTAAATTAATTATCATCCCAGGCTTATCCTCACTTAACCAGCGAGACGCAGGCATCTGTGGTTGGGACGCCCACCCCCCTGCCAGAGCTAAGCAGCATATGGATTAAGGGGTCTTACTGGCTACCTCCTCCGGCCCCTCCGTGGTTCTTGCATCCCCCTTTGCCCCCAAGGCTTCAGTCCCCATTTGTGTCTGTATTTCCCTTCAGGACAGGAAAAGCTGGATTAATTTTTACTGCTCCCAAGGGAGTGGTTGGTAACTGAAGACATCTCACTGTCTTGCTTTCTGTAAACCAGGAGGTAGGAAAGGTTTAAAATGGTTTCCTCAGCGCTCCCTGCTTTCTCCCCATCTATCCCTCTGATGGGGGAAGGCTTTGGGGGCAGAGCTGCTTGAAGAGAAAGTAAGTTGCTCAGACTTTCTCCAAGCTCTGGGGCTGAACGAGAGAAGTTTCTCCAGGAGATGCAGGTAAGAAATGCTCCACCATCCTCTTGAGTGTTTGGGAAATTATAATTTCAGGATCCCATGGAGGAGTGAGGAGCCTTAGCCCTGTTGCACAGACAGAGTATTAAATGTGGAAGGTGTGTGGAAAGCACAAAAAAGTGCCTCTCAGCTTGGAGCTGGGATAGTCCTCCATCCCCAGACCCCTCCTGTGCCAGCAATGGGAAGGAGACCCAGGAATCCTGGCCCTGCATCCCCACCTCTCTGCCTTCCCATCTCTGGTACAGCACTCAAAGGGGCTTTTGTCCAGCTCTGAGCCCCACAGGTGGGTGGGTGCTTCGTCCCCCCTGCCAGCCCCCCCACTGCCTTACCCCTGGGCTGGGATGCTTTTTCCCAGGGGCCGGCATTGGTCCATTGCTAAGCAACACGGGCTTGCCAGTTGCCTCAGCAACGGAGGCCTGGGGATGCGGGGACCCCTTTTGGGGTGTTTGCCTGGAGGTTGGGGATCCCGCTTGCCGTGGACCGGCACATACCCAGCAAAACGCGCAGCCGCGGGTTTTGCTGGGTACATGCTGGTCCATGCCAAGCATGGTGGAAAAGCAAAATCAGTGCATGCATGGCACAGGGTGTAGGGTCTGGGTGCAGGTACCTGGCATCAGGGTTTCACTCCAGGGATGCTCTGTTGCAGCTGCTCACCGTTGCAGAGCCAGGTTATTACTGCCCAGTGATTGCCACTTAATTACTAATTACTAATCACAGGGATGAAGTCAGGGCGGTGTGTTGGTGGGGGGATCTGTGCTTGTGGGGTAAATGGGAGCAAGCAAGCAAGGGGGCTGGCAGCATTCCCGGGACGCGGCGGTGTTTCCAGCTCTTGCTGTCTAACCAGAGGCATTTCCACCTCCTGGTGTTGCCATCCTGCTCCAGCTCGCTTATTCTCTTCCCCACGGGCGCAGCATGTTGCTCATTCCTGCATCCTACGATTTCACAGCATCCCCGCAGCCGGGTGTTAATGAGATTAAACCCAAGCTTTAAGATGTCTCTCTCTATCTTTTGCCATCCAATTACACAGCCCGCATGGTATCTGATTGCCTGCAAGAGGGGAGGACTTGGAGCTGACTGGGATGGGAGGATGCAGCTGGTCTTTCTGGGTATCAGCCCTGTTGTGCCGAGTGGTTTTCTTTTTCTTTTTCTTTTCTTTCTTTCTTTTTTTTTTTTTTTTTTTTTTCAGTCCCCCCTTGGCTGTGAGCTGCTCTGTTTGGCTTTTTCATCACTTCTCTCGATGTGGCGGCTGGGCAGAATTTGTTTAAATTAACTGCTTGAATGGCAGCGTTTGTGTGTGTTGGTGGGGGGGAGCTCAGACAGCACCAGAATGGATGAGAGGGATTAAAGGTGCCTAATGGCTTCCAGATGGGCATCCTGGACTGGGAAACACCCCCACAACCCCAACCCCAGCTGAGGGCTAATGGCAAGGAGTTCGGAGCCGGGATGCTACAGCAGACGGCTGCCTGGCTGTCCTGCGGCAGGGTGCCTGCTCTGAGTGTGTGCCTGTGGGACCGGGTTGCCCTGAGGCTCCTGGGGTGCTGGCTGCTTCTACGCTGCCTGGCTGTGCCCGAGGTGAGCAGGCAGATGCACTGCAGGAGCTGCCTTCCTCTGCTGGCCCAGAGCACGGGATGCAGCAGGCTCTGCTCTCCCCACTGCGGGCTCTGAGAATGCAGGGCTGGGGACAACCGCTGCGTGCGAGTCCGGCTTTTGGAGGTGCCTCAGCTCCGTCATTAGCTGACGCTGCAAATACAGCCTGCTGCGGCAGCATCACCAGAGTGGCAGTTTCTGTTCAGCAGTTATGGTTACGATGTGAGGAATGATAATATTTAGTCTTTGGTGCCCTTCCCCCGGGCTCTGGGGTACCCCAGGGTGCTCGCTCAGACTGACGTCCCCGCTGCTGCAGACATCAGCATATTTTTTTTTCATTTACAGCTGAGAAAACTGAGTCTCAGACACAGGAGGTAAATTGCCTGCATGGCCCTGCCCGTTGGATTTCCCAGACCTGTAAGGATGAGCGACATGGTGACAGCCCTCCTCAGCTCTCCCGGGGCTGTGCCTCCTACCTATGGCCATGTTTCTCCTCCAGACCTGCTACACGGTGCCAGGGCTGCACGTTCACAGCCTATCTGGTGACAGTGCCTGGACTGGAAGCACGTCAGTCCCAGGCAAGATGATGCTTGGAGGAGCGAAGGACTGCTGGGGAGCGATGTCACTGGCGGGGACGGCAGGGCTGCGGGCAGGGTCATTGCTTGTGAGCTTTATTAATGGCTGGGAGCAGGAGCGGGAAGTAAGCTGTGAGCTGGCTGGCGGCTGGGTGGAGTATCACCTGTGCTGTAGGATGGCTCATCGTTTCCCAGGGGATTTAAGCTTCTCAGGAGAGTGGGCTGCAGAAGAGCCCATTGGGTTTAATGGGAGTGAATGGTACCTTTTGCTACTGAAAGCTGGAAAAGCCCTGTTCCTGGTGGGAACAAGCCTGCTCACCCTGCAATGGCTTTTTGTGAAGGCAGCAGGTTGCTCCAATGTATCTGGCTGCATCCAAGCAGATGGCCAAGCCGAGGGATGAGGCAAGGCAGAGGAGAGGAGACCCATGTCAGCGCTCCTGATCCAGAAGGGCTGTGGCAGAAGGTGAGGACCAAGGAGGATCCGGGCAGGGGGCACATGGGGCAGTTGGGAAGCACTGGCTGGCCTCCCTCACCTGCTGACCATCTGCTGATGCTCTGCCTGCCAGCCCTCCCGGCCCATCCTTGGCCCCACATCCCCCCGGCTCTCATTTCCTTCCACAAATATTGAGAAAACAAATAGCATCGCTGAAAGGAGACGTCCCCGTGTCCCTCTGCACACAACCGCCTCCCCAGGGAGCCGTGCAGGTGGTGACCCTGCATTCCTCAGCCTGAGGGTTAACTGGAGAGAAAGCAAATATTGGCTTCTCCGGGGGCCACCCCAGCCCACACCCACAGCCAGGGCTGCCTCTTGCCGGAGGAAAGTGGCTTGCAGGGTGGGCACGTCCTTATCCTCGGCAGGAACCTGGCTCTTCGTGGTGGCGTGAGGTCCCCGCCATGGTCTAACCTCACTCCTCTGGGCAGGAGGTGCCCTGGCTTGGCAGGAACAAGCAAAGCCACTTGAGTGACGAGGGTGAGCCTGTGCCGGGCACTGGCTGTGGTGGGCCAGGGGCATGGCTGGTGTGCTGCCCAGGCTGCCTGCCTCTCTGCCCATTGCCACATCTGCCCCTGGGACGTGAACATGGTTTTGTGGCCCAGTGCTCCACAAAGTGTGGGACCCATGTTGGTGCCAGGAGCCTTTGCAAGTCCGTCATTCCCCAGGACAGGATCTGGCTTCAGTGGGGTCCAGCACTGCGAGTCCTCCCTCTCCCCATCCTTCTTCACTCCCTCCCTCCCAGTCTTGTCTCTTAGCAACTGCCCCAGGACTGGGGCTGTGCAGGGAGGGATGTGACACTTTCCATGCATCAGTCACTTTGCCACCTCCAGAGTGACGGTGAGATCATTAACCCCCCCAGCACTGGTTGGGCCAAGGCAAGTGATGATAGAGCATCCCTGCGACGCCTCCACCCGAGTAGCAGCCGGCTGCTCTGCCTCCAGCTTGACACCGATCCCCGCTACAATAACGACACGGGCGGCAATCAGGGAGGAATTAAAGGATAATTAATGCCAATCCACATGGAAAATTGCTCTCGTCAAACAAACCTGATATCATTTTTTTTGATGAGCTGACAAATTGGGTTGATAAGTAGCAACTGTGCTGACATGATATACCGAGACTTCTGCAAGTCATTTTACTCTTGCCTGGAGGATACTGCAATGAAAACATTAATATTCTGCAAAAATCACTGTAGCATTTCTGACAATGTGCTTCCCTGGTAGACTTCCCCGGGGGAATGGCAGCAGTTGCCTTTCTGGCAGGGTGCAGCGGGGCTCTGATGATGATGATGAACTGATGTTCACCGTCTCTGCTGAGTCGCAGTGGTCTTGGGATCTTTGGTGGCAATATTGACACTTGTCAACCTCCCCTCGAGTCTCCTGGCCTCTTGTTGCCTCCTGCTTCTGCCCCATGCCTGCCAAGGATGCACGGTGAGCTGGGCGGTGTAGGTGGTGTAGCTGGGGAAAAGCCACCTGCACCGTCATGGAGCTTGGTTTGGAAAAAGACACAAACTGGTAGGTGAAAGGAGCAGGGCTGGTGCTGCTGGTGGGATGCCAGTCTGGTGGGATGCTACGCCTGGAACACCTGCGCTGGAAAACATCCTCATGCAAGGTCATGCAGCTGGGGAAAAAAAAAATGTAGGTCACAGCTACAAGACGGGGAACATTGTCTGGGGACGCAGTTACACTGAAAAGGACTTAGCAGCCGTCGCGGCAGCCTGCTCTGGGATGCGGGCTGCCAGCATGGCAGCCTGGGGAGTGATGGATGAGCACAGCAGCTCTGGGTACCAGGGGCTGGGCTGAGGGGGGAGGTGTCGCCGTTTTGGGGGGCAGGGGGTAGGCCTCCGCCAAGCATCGTTTCTGCTTCGGGGCCCGCAGTTTAGAGAGATGTTGGGAAATGAGGAAGTGCAGGATAATTGGAGGTCTGGAAAACCTGCCTTCCAGTGAAAAGAATTAAAAAGCTCAGCCTATTTAGTGTATGCAAGAGGAGGTTAGGAGGGGATTTGATCCCCGCCTCTGCGAACCTGCATGGGGAGAAGGCTGATTGTAGGCACCTCATTAATTCTGTAAAAAAAAAAGAAAAAGAAAAAGAGATAAAGCATAAAATCATTCAGTAGCTGGAGGCTGAAAGTAGGCAAACTCAGACTAGAAATACATTTGCCTTTTCACCACAGAGAGCAGTTAACCATTGAACATTCAGCTGAGAAGAGGTGGATCGGATGTCCTTTGAAGTTGTGAAGGAGACTGTACTTCTTTCCCTGATGGTGAAAATGGCAAGGGACAGGGCTGGAGCAGGAATCTCAGGAGGCCTCTGTGTCTGGGCTGGGTGAGTGGAGGCATCCCAGTGGTAAAGTGTCCCCTTCTCCGTGATGGATGGCTCCCCATCTGCTGTCCCTCCCTGGGTACTGGGAACATCAATCCAGTGCCTCCATCCCAGGCCAGGACCTTAACTGCTCCCAAAGCCCCTGAGCATCCCTGCTCTGCGAGGCTGGCTGAGCAAAGCTGGCTGCGGAGGCACCTCTCCATCTGGGACGATGCGAGGTGATGTCTGAGCAGACAGGGCTGCCGCTGCCAGGGGTTCTCCCAGGCTGCCCCCGCTGCTCTCAGCTGGGCTGGGGGAGATAGGCTGGCGCCCGTCTTCCCATGCTCTCCCCAGGGGATACTCAGCCGTGGCCTTCCCAACATCTGCACTGCAATCCTGTCTGAGTACCTCAGGCAGAGTTGTATTTTCCTAGCATGGTAAAAGGGAAAGATGGCTTTGCTTTAATTTCATGAGCTACAGAGTACCTTGCCTGGTAGGTGCTGGCTGAGCTTTGCAAGGGCTCTGGCTCAGAGTTCAGAGGGTAAATAGCGGCGGTGGTTGAAGATGTCTCTCCCCTACGCCACTCCCTTGCCCACCACAACTGCTCTTCCTCCAGTGCCCCCATCTCTGCCGAGCCCTGTAGGATCTGCTCTTCTCCTGTTCCACTCCCTTTGCAGAGAGATGCCATCAGTGACTGTGACATCAAGTCCAAAATGGAGCACCCCTGGGTTGTCCAGCCCTGGGTTTTTCTTGGCTGCCAGTCCCCCAGAATTGTGCCTGGGACAGTGGGAAGGCGAAAGCTGGCTGTAGCTGGGGATGTGGCTCTGGGAAGGTCCCACCCTGGCTGTGTGTCTGGGACGATGCGTGCAGAGCGGCGGGATGCTGTGGGGAGCCATTGGTGTGTGCAGGCACCCGTGTGTCCTCACAGCCTGCCGACCCCTGATCCCCTGGTTGTAGGAATGTCTTTACACACTCTGGGAATCTTTGTGTTCCCGTCCTTGCAGCCTGCTGCTGCCGGGCCTGGGGTTTGTCCTTGTGCTTCTTTTTTTTTTTTTTTTTTTTTTCCCCTTTTTTTTACAGCCTCTTTCACAAAGACACCTATTCTCCCCTACTCCACGTCCCAGGGATTTACACAGAAAGCTCACCCTCAACATGGCAAAAGAAAGGCCCAGGCGGCCGGGAGAGGAAGCTCACACAAAATGCGGTGTGTGGCTCTTTGTGTCCCCTTTGTAATTCCTCTGCACAATGAACTGCCCCGGCCACCCACCAGCCCCGAGGTACCCCCAGGTGCCCTGTCTGCCATGTCCCCGATGCAGCAGCGGGCAGAGCTGGGGATGTTCCTCACCAGGTGGCTGAGAGCGCAGCCTTTGTGCTTGGGAGAGGGAAAATTTGGGCACGATGGAGATTGCCATGTTCCTGCAGCAGCAAAAAGCCCCCTAGCATCCCTGCTGGCCCCCGGCAGAGCTCTGGGAGGGTCCCTCCGGCAGAGCCCTTCCATCAGCCCCCTTCTGACGGCTTTTAACATGCTAATGACCCTCTCAAGGGCAGGAGCAGCTCTGTGTAAAACCCATGTTCAGCCCTCGGTCATGGACATTTGCTCGGAGACACAGTGTTAAATATTTATCCTCCCCCGGCTCTCCCCCCTCCAACTCCGCAGGCATTAACAATAGCGATTGCAACCGGCCCCTTCCCCCTCGCCGGGAACATGTGGCTCCCGGACCATGACAGCGAACGTTATCGTTTGTACCTGTGAATTATTGATGAGGTATAAGATAGTTCTTGCAGTGAAAAAAATAGGGGGAGAGGCTGTTTGGAGCCTGACGGGGTGGGTGCTGCTGCAGACCCTCTTCTCCAGGGGCAAAAAATGGGCGGTGGGACCCCACTTCTGCCAGGCACCATCCGCCAGCTGATCACGCCAGCCCTTAGCAGCGTGTGACCGGCACCGTGCTGCCTTTGTGCATGGCGGCTCCTCTCTCAGCGTGGGTCTGGCTGGCGCCTGTCCCCTTTCGGCTGCCCGCTGCCTTCCCCGGGGGAGGCGGGCAGCTGCCCTCCAGCCCCAGCCCCAGCCCCATGCTGCCTGCAACCACCAGCGAGCTGGGAGATGCTCGCTCACGCAGCTGCCTGCGGGTCGCCGAGGTGAGCGGGGATGTCCCAGCTCGGTGGGACAGCTGCCCACCCCGTAGTGCCTTGGCGGGGAAGGGGCAGGTATTGGCTGGTCCCACAGACACCGTGGCTCCAGCGAGCAGGTGGGGTTTAGCCTGGGAGAGCTTTTCAGCTGGCAGGGCTGGGGGGCTCGGGAGGTCTACAGGGGCTTCAGGAGGGAGAGTGGTCCTTGGTTCTTGGCTTTATGACCACTGATGCGTGCTGGTCCCTGTGCCCTGATCTGTCCCTGGAAAAAGGGGCATGAGGCTGCTGAGCCCCTGGAAAGCAGGTGGCAGCTGCAGAAGGGGGTCTGTGCCCTGACTTAGGGCTGCCCTTTGGCTGGGTATTGAACTCAGTGCATCCGTCCCCTGGGCTGTTGGGGGTGCGAGCCTCACCTGGAGAGCCCCCAGGTCTGCCAGGTCTGGCGGTTCTGGGCTTTGGCTGCGCTTTGTGAGGCTCTGGGATGTTGTGTGGGAGGGTGCAGATGGCTCGGGGGGATTTTGTTGTCGGTAGTGTGGGCAGTCCGATTAAAATCGAAGTGCCTTTTTAAGCCAGTTCAAAGCTCGGCTTTGATGTACTTAGACCCTTATCCCCACTGTGTTTTGCGGGGAGCGCATTAGCAGGAGATCCAGGGCATTAGTGTGCGGAGCCTGGACGGATCTGGGGTTACACATCTGTGTCCCTGGGCTGGGCGATGGGATGTCAGGGTGCTGCGCCTGCCCCGGGGACAGTGGATGTGTTGCTTTCCTAAAAATGTGTCTGAATCTGGCGTCCCAGACTCCAGGGGTGCAGGATGTGTTCTTATTCCTGAAGATACAGAAATGCCTGGGAGGCAGAGCAGCCCCTGCCCATCACCTGCCGCAGCCGGGGCCACGGCCAGGGGCCACCCGAGCGGCACAGCTCCACACCTCCAGCCCCATTCATGGCTCCCAGTGGGGGCTGTGGGGCTGGGAGGATTCCCATGAGCCGTTCGCCTCTGTGGCTCCCTCGCTGGGTTTCCTGGGGGAGGGTGGAGGTGTGAGGTGCTTGTGAGCACTTTGGATGGAGGTGGATGTCTCATGCTGTTCCTCGGTGTTGGCACTGCCACTGTCCCTTTCTGTCTGGCCCGAACGGTTTTGATACTGATTTTAGCTGCCCACTGCAGTAGCAGAATTGCTCCCAGCCTCCAGTTTCTGTCTTCCTCCCTTTCTAACCTCCCCAGAGTGCTCCTTGGGTTCTGTGCCCCAAGGAAGTGTTTCTGGGTGAGGAGCATTGCACTGATGTTTCCACCGGCCCCAGAAGATGAGCTGGTCTCCTGGAGAGGCCATGTCCCTGCCTATGCTGCTCCCCAGGGCACTGCTTTTCCAGGTGTGCCAGTGCAAGGGTGGGTGAAAAATGACACTGCTGGGGCAAAGGCTTGAAAGCGAGAATTAAGGAGTGATTAAGAGAGCACACGCATGCGCAGCGTGTCTGCACGCTGGTGTGTGGATGCGATGTGGCGGGCGGTGGATTGCAGCATGTGTGCCGCAGCGTGTATGGGCAGGATGGGAGACACTGCCAGGCAGTGTGGCAGTGTGCAGAGAGCCCCTGGTCCGAGGGTGCTCCAGCACCAGGCAGCATTACCCCGAGTACAAGCTGCAGCATGGGAGCTGTAGCGAGGAAGGGGCCAAGTGCGACTCCTTGCTCCCACTGTGGCAAAGCATCCCTCTGGCAGATTGATCCCAGCATAAAAGGCTCGAGGACCACGGGCCCTCGTTGCCTCGCTCACCCTCCCGCTCCCTGACTTGCCTCCAGTTGTGCAGAAAACGAAGGCCTGGCCACTCGGATATCATCAACTTTGAAGCATGAATTTCAAACGCTCCCTCTGTCCTCATCCCCTCTCTGGTGTCTGACGGGAGGTGTGGAACGCAGCGGGAGCACCAGGCACATGAAACAGCCCCGTTCAAAGCCTGGCACTGCGGCTCCCACTTACAAGCCAAGTTCGGTTTGCAGGCAATTACCCAGCGATATTCCCTGCCTTCGCTCCCGGCCTTTTCTCCTGCAAACTGGCTGCTCTCTGCTTTGCTTTTTGGGGAAGAGCCTGGCACTGGAGCAGATACGAGCTGCACCGGACTGGACTCTTGCCTGCACGTTACAGTGGGGGATGCCGCAGCCCTCCCGCGCCCCATCCTGCGGTCCCCATGGCTCTATCCCAGCATGAATTGGGCTCACACCAAGCCGGTGTTGAGGATCAAGGCACAGACGCTTTCTGTGCAGGGGGCGAAGCGAGGCAGCGGTGCTTTGGCCTCGTTCAGAGCCGACACATGAGGACGAGACCAAACCCAAGCCCTTTCCTCTCCAGCCACTTTCTGGTGTAATGGGGATGGCTCATCCCACGCTGGATCCCAGGGTGCTGCGGGATGCTCGCGAGCTCGGCCGGAGCTGGGGCTGTGTGTGTGCAGGGAGGGTCCAGCCCCTTCCCCGTGCAAGGCAGAGGCGAGACGGCACGTGTAAACTCGACTTCACAAGACATCAAATGTGCTGCAGTCGGATGGAAATTGGCTCTCGGAGCTCCTTTCTTCTGGTGCCGAGCAGCTCCTCGCTCTTGCTCCCCCCGTGGCAGGTGGATGGGCTGATAATACGAGGAAGCGCCTGCTCCCCTCCAAGCCCCCGTGCCTGGGATCTCATCTCCAGGGTCGCTGACAATTTGCATTAGTGTTTACTTAACTAACCGGGAGCCCTCTTACATCCCAACCACCTTTGCTGTGGGGCTCATGGGGACGGCAGGATGGGCAGAGGTATTTCTGGGCTGACTCCTTTGTGCTCTGGGAATCTTTAACCCTCAGAAAAAAACGTTTTGCCAGAAGAAGGGACCCTTCTCCCAATTTACTTGAAAAGATGTCCCAGATTTCTGCCCAGCCAGGACCCTGCTTTGTTCCCAGGCAGGATTTCAGTGGGGGAGCCGGCTAGTTTGAAGTGTTTTACATATCTAATGTTGTCAGAAATGCTTTTAAATCCCTATAATATTTAATTAGGAGGCAGCTTTTGGCATATTAGGTGGGAACAGGGCTGTCTAATTAGTTATTGACAATTTCATACCCGTGAAGGTAATTAAATTAAGTAAAAGCTGGAGGCAAGCTCCCTTGCACACATCTGCCTCGTTTTGGAGCTGCTTTCCATCCCATTTGGGATACAGGGGGTCATTGCCGGTTCTCTGGCCTCGGAGCAGCGTGTGCCCATCCAGGGCTGCTGCTGGGCTTTTCCCCTCCACAGGACAAGGGACAGCCGTTCCCTGTGGCAGGCACCATGCCCAGCCCACCGTCCCGGCTGGAGCAGGACATCTCCCACCACAGTCAGGTCTCCAGCCACCTCCCACAGGGCTCTGACACCTTCTTGGGCCCATGATGTCCTTGTCTCCCAAACCTGGTATTTTAATCTTGAAACTGAGCTGTAATCTGACAAAACATGCATCATCCAAGAGATGTAAGAGCGGGCAGAGTTCCTAGCAGACTGGCGTGTATTTTTAGCCTGCACTTGTTGGAATTTGACTGTTTCTTAGGAAAAAAACGAGGGTTTCAGGTCTGAGTGCTGAGCTCTGGCCATGCTGGGAGCCCTGCTACCAGCTCCACACTGTGTTGCCTGCCTTGAAAATAAGGATTTATGGCAGCGTGGGAAGGAGGAGGAGGGTCAGGCTGTGCTGTGCAGCCCCTACTTACCTCTCCCATGGCAGAGGACCATGCATGGGGTCTGATCCCTGCCCTGTGCCCACTGCTGGGAGCTCAGGGGCACTGGTATGGGCACATGCATATGACTGGGGCTTGGCCGCTCACCCTTCTGCTGGCCTGGGCCAGCAGCCATGGCTCAAGGTGCCAACACCTGGAGCTGGTCATGGCTGGGTCACTCCCAGGAGCAGGGGTGTCTTTGAGGGCACCGGCACCCAGGATTGCACCTATAGCCTGGCCGTGATGCTATGTCCTTGCACATATGCCAACGATGGATGGCATGTGCCCCTCCCCAGGCTGCCCTGAGATGATTCCTGCTGCATCCCGTGATGGGGTCCCAGCCTGTGATGCCCTCGCTGTGAGACTGGGCTCCCGGCCACCCGCCTCACTCCACAGGGGCTGATATCTGCCTGGCTGCACCGGCATGGATCTCTCCCCACTCTGCAGGGTTTGCAGCCAGGACCCCACTGTTCGGGAGATTTCATCCCCCCTTTAATCTTGGCAGTTGGAAGCCAGGGAGCCGATAATGATGAAGGAGTGTAAATGTCAGCAGGAAACCAGCTTCAATCAGAACTGTTAAAAATAAACCCGCCGGTCCTGCTCTGGCAGGGGTAATCGGCCTCAGCAGCTCGTCTCCTCAGGTCCTAGAGCATGAGCCACAGCTGTGCCGAGCAGCACCAGGCCACCCTAGCAGTTGTGCTGGAGGCTGGCTGCAACCCTGGCATATCCAGCTCCAGCCAGCAGCTCCCTTGGAGCTGGGAGGAGAGACCTCTCGAGCCGGCCAGGGTGCAGGGTCCCATCCGCTCTCCCCAGACGCACCCCGGCACTCCTCTTAGTGGGGATTCCCGCTGCAATTCCAGCTGGGCTTGAGCTAAGTTTTAAATGGAAGAGCATAGCGTGGGAGAGGAGAGCGGAGGTGAGCTGCTTCTGGCGTGCATTTTTTTTCTTAGGGATCCCCAAGAGCTGGGTGCTCTGGCATAGTGCGGTTGATGGCTGTGAGATGCTCAGTCTTCCTGAAAACACCTGTGACTGTAGCTGCCTCCTGGGAAATGCACAGCTTCCCCTTCCCAGCTCAGTTGGGCTGTGGCAGAAGACGTGGGCACGCGGGTAACACAGCCCCAGCTTTTCAGGCACATCCGCAGGGAAGAGTCACCTGTAGGCTGTCGGGGTCACAGAGCCAGTGTCCCCACCTGAAGTGAGATGCACTTGGAGCAGGGACAGAAGATGCGTTGTTAACCTCAAAGATTATTAACCTTGGAGCAGCTTGCACAGGGATGTGGGGCTGGTCCATTGCTTGAGCTTTAATACAGAGGCTGAAGGTCTGTGTGAGACCCCCAAGCACCCATGGGCTCAGTCCAGGACTCCCCGGTCTGTGCCTTGTGCTCAGGCACTGCTGCTGGGCTCGCTGCTCCTCCGAGGCACCATGCCGGTGTGGATCAGGGAAGGGCAGGAGGAGCACTCAGATCTAGCTCCAACGACTCATTTCTGTCTCCCCAAACCAAGGAAGAGCTGTTGATCCCCAGCAGAGGCGAGCTCTGTGGGTGGAAGTGTTTTATGGCCATGGGGGCTGCAGCTGTACTCACTGCTGCAGGCAGAGGCTTCCCCAGACTCCCAGTGTGGTTTTTTGCCGGGGGGCTCTTCAAAGAGCTGCCCCGTGGAGGGAAGCCCCGTGGGCTGGGGTGCAGCTCCCTGTCCCCTGTGGCATGGCCATGACTGGGTGCTGCTCTCCCAAAACCTCTTGGGAGTAGTGTTACTGGGGCAAGGGCAGCACCAGCTTGGGCCCAGCCCTGTGGCATAGTTTTGCTGCCCTGCCAGCAGTTTTTATTCTGGCTTTGATGTGCACCACACAGGATGGAATCTCTTTATCTGCCTGTTGTTTTTTTCCTGCTGTGTGCCCCTGCACTCACTTTCCATGCTAGGGCGCTCACAGCCTCACACTCGCTCTACCACATTTCCCACCCTCCTTTCCCATCGGACCCTTCTCCTATCAGGGCTGATTTCCTCCCAGCCCTGTGTAAAATCACATCTCTTTTTCCAGCTGCTGGGCTGGGTTTGAGATGTCCCACTGGCTCCACCCTGGCTGCCCATGGGGGCTGATGCTTTTCACCCTGCGATGCATCTCCCACCTCCGGCTCTGTGATTGCTCCCAGGTGCTTTCTGGAAGCCAGGCTACAAGATGCAGCTGCTGCTGGGGCAAGAGTTTTGCCCCTCTTAGTGGTAGGGCTGAGTTTGAGGAGCCTGAAGGACCCGTGGTCATGCCAGGGCATCTCGCCAGGTAACTCCAGCTGAGTCTTGCAAGGTTCAGCATCGGTTTCAGAGCATCCTCCAGGCCAGGGGGAGTTTGCTTTAGCCCTTCCCAACACTGGGACCAGGGTTTAGGGTTGCTATCCTGGGACCTGCAAAGCTGAGGAGCAGCATTGCAGATCCGCAGCAATCACTCCTTGGCTTGGCAGCCTGCGCCAGATCTGGGACAGCCGGGATGCAATTCTCAGCTTGGCTCAGCCTCATTCGCACCTCGGAGGAATCCAGGAGGGCTGGCAGGGCTGGCTTCACACTTATTAGCAATTAAAAGCCTCAGAGCCTGGGAGTCAATTAGCTCTGAGCTCAACAGTGCCACAAACCCAGGGGATGAGCCTGCTAACAAGAGCCACAGCCAGTTCCCTACAGGGCTCAGGCTGGCTCGCTAGAAGAGCTATTTGCTTTTTCATTTACACCTTGGGTGAGTGTTGCTGCATAGAGTTTGGGGTGTCTTCTCAGGCATGAGCTGCTGCAAAGGGAGCACATGCTGTGTGCTGGAGGGTGCAGGGCTTTCTGGTGCGCAGGGTTGGAGCCTGGCATCTCTCCTAGCATGGCACAGCACTGTCACCCAGGAGGGCCCTCTGTGCACGGGGTCTTGGTGGGGTGAGGGAGGACTGGCCTTGCCCTAATCTTCACAGGGCTGCGCGG
Organism: Tauraco erythrolophus; assembly: GCF_009769465.1. Classification (NCBI taxonomy): domain Eukaryota; kingdom Metazoa; phylum Chordata; class Aves; order Musophagiformes; family Musophagidae; genus Tauraco; species Tauraco erythrolophus. The sequence continues at coordinate 16,180,742 of NC_141473.1, read as the reverse complement.
GAGGGTCTTGTTGTGGCTCGCTGCCGTCTGCCAGAAGTAAAGCCCCGTGTGGGCTAGCAAATGCCTGCTGCTACCCCCCGGCTCTGGAGCTGCTGGGCTGCGGTACCTTGATTTGCCAGGTACCCTGGGACCATGCTGGGTCTATGAGCACTGGGATGGCGCTCTGCCACAGGCAGTGGTTTCCCCCTGCAACAGGAGAGCAGTGGGGCGGTGAGCCGAGGGTGAGTTCGGGGGGAGGCTGGTGGGACTGTGCAGCCCCGGGGAAAGGGACGGCTCCATGCCTTTGATTTGCAGCACGTGGGGAACATGCTGGAAATGAGCCGGGTGATGCAAATGTGAAGCAGGTAGGTGCACAGACTGGAGGGTAGTGTGGGAGCTGGAAAGAAAACATGCTTTGGTGGAGGGTTTCGCAGGGATTTCCCACTACTGGAGGATGGGATGGAAGCAAAAACATGAAAGGAAGGAGGAGAACAAACTTGCTGAACACTGCGGGGGAGGGGACTTGGAGGTGGTGAAAAGCAGGGATGGAGAGAAGCAGGAGGCCATGCAGTGATGGGGCCACTGGCTGAGTGCGGCTGGGTGCCCTGGCTCCTGGTGGCAGCAGGACATGGAGGCTGTGAGCTGGGCAGGTGCAGTTTTAACACTGGGTGCCCAGCCAGGCACTTGCTGAAGGGGGTGAGCCCTCATCCAGTGTCAGTGGGAGCCGGGGGAGGTGTGTCAGCCCCACAGCAGGTCCCTTTGCGGACAGTGGCAGGTTGGCTGCTCTGGGGTGTGTGCTGCAGGGCACACCCCCAGCCTCTGCCTGACCGTGGGGCACTGGGCACAGCGGGTGCCGGGGTTCTCTCGAGGCACTTTGAGGTGCCAGGGAGCTGGTGGCAATGCCTTAGCCTCATGTTGGCCCCCCTTCCTGCAGATAACGAGGTTGCAGGAACAAAGGGACAGCGTGGGGAGGGGGCGGTGACAGGCACGCGGGGTTTGCAGCTTGTTATTTCACTTGTGTTTCCATTAAAGCTGCTGCTTTTAACTTGTTTCAAGCTCTGAAGAGGCTCCAGGGTGGGTGGCAGATGCTTTATTCTGCCCTCCCTCCCACCCTCCCCTCTTTTCCTTGGCCAGCTCCCCTTGTTCCCATAGCATCCCCCTTCCTGCGGAGGCAGAGTCCTGCAGCTCTGACTTTGCAGCCCAGCCCACGCAGGAGCTGCTCCTTGCCGGAGCTGGACCGGAGCCACTGCACAGGCTCTGCCCGGCAAAGCCCAGTTCACGCAAATGCCTTCCCCGTGCAGATCATCCCACTCACGATGGACATTGCACATCCCCAACTTCTCCCCTGCCCAAACACAGGGCTGCTGGTGTCACCCACAGTGCATGGGCCCCGCCATCCCTGGTGCACCCCCTCAGTATACGCAGGCACTGTGAAGACACCACCGGCTGATACCAGCTAGTATCAGTCGCTGGTGCTCCAGTAAGGACAGTAGCCTGGGTCATGGCCTGGGTCAGCAGCATCACTTTGAAGCTGCTGAGATTTATGCACACCCTGAAGTGTTTTGCTAAATCAGCACTGCCACGCTGGGACTGGGATTCTTCTCACTAACTGTTGCCATGAACATATGTTGCATTTTACACATGCTCTGCTCGGCTGTCCAAGCAACAAACCTCTCCAGCTTTCATGTTTTGGGAAGCATCTGCATCTCCTGGGAGGGAAAGGGCTGGGGCTGGAGCCTGGGGTCAGCACGGCACTTTGGGAAGCCTTTCCCAGTGGGGGAGCGGTGTGAAGCATTGCTCACTGATCTGGCAGCGTTCACCTTTACTCTTTGCCGTGTGTACGTGGTGGATGCTCAGAATTTGTCGATCGGGCTCGTGTTGCTGAGGTCTATGGTCTGAGATGCTCAGCACGACATCATAATGTCTAGCAGTGTTTTGCCTTGCCCCAGCAAAAGATTGTTTTGTCCTTATATATATAGGCCTGGCAAAGATGAGATCTGATCCATCGCTCTTTGCTGGTGCTAAGATAACAAGAAATATTACTACAGAAAACCTCCAGTGGCGGTGGGGACAGCTCTCTGAAGGGAAGTGATTATTTATTGTTGCTTGGACCTCAGTGGACACGACCTGGTTTGTCATCTTGCCTGCCAAGAGGTGCCGAGGGCTCTGATCCCTGTGGGAGGACCGTTCCACAGCCAGCAATCACCCTGCCATGGGTGGTGTGTGAGCAGGTGATGGACATGATGGGTACGTGGCCCTTGCACAGGGGAAGGGATTCCTGAGGCCAGCCAGCCTGGGTGAGTCAGAGCACAGGGACCCTGCAACTCACAGGTGGGACATGAGCCCTGCGTTCTGGCTGGGCTGGGGTAGAGGCACTCATGAAATTGCATATAGAGGCCAAACTCATCATGGCACCCAGGAGCAACGAGCCCTGCACAGGACAGCAGAGGCCAGGGGTGGCTTTCAGGCTGCTGTGGTGGCTAGAAGAAGGATGCCTGGACCTCCTCGTCTTTAGGGCCCCTGTAGGGATACCTCTCTGTCTTTGCACAGCCCTTCGCTGTGCCACAGAGATGTCTCCTGTGCTGAATGCAGGTTGCTGCTGCCATCCTTGTCCCCTCTGGCTGTACTGTCCCTGCTCCATGCACCCTGTCTCCAGAATCCATCAAGGCTGTCTGAGTCAGGAGGCAGTTTCTGTGGCTGCAGGTTGCTGTCTCCCCCAGCACACTGTGGGCTGCGGCACCCAGAGCCAGCAGGATAATGAGATCTTAATAGTCCAATTATATCCCATCGATTTACTCAGCACGTAATTGTTAGCGGCTGGGGCTGCCTGATGAAGCGCCTGCTCCGACTGCCAGTGGGGAAGGCTGTGCCGTGCCGCCCAGCCTGGGATGCTCCTTGCAGCAACCAGCTGTTCCCCCTTGGACTGATGAAGGAGCAGCCCACCCCCGACTTGCTGTCCCCCCCACCCCAGGAGGGGCAGGCAGAGACTGGAGTGGAGACCCTGGCACCCTGCCGTGGCTGGGTGGAGGGGTGCTGGCATCGGGCTGACCCCAGGCTCATGTCCCCCATGCTGCTCTGGGGAGCAGAAGGGTTGTACATCTCCACCTCCCACTAAAACAGGCTGACAGGAGAAGTGACTCCTGCTGGGTGACAGTCCCTGCTGGCTGAGCCATTGGCTGTGCCTCGCAGCCGGCACCGCGCAGCGTGGTGGCTACCAGAGGTGTGCCCAGCTGGTCTCCTGGCAGCAGAAGCCAGCTCCCGAGCGTCCACCTGCAGATGTTCCTTGCCGCAGCACGGCGTTGCAGGTGCACTTCTGCGCTTTTCTTCTATTCTTTTCCCTTTTGAGCTGGTTGTGGCTGGGAGTCCCACAGACTAACAACGCCAAATTTGGAGGAGTCACTCTTAGCTGTGATTTTAAACTTGCTGTTGTGATTGTGCCGGTCATCCCTTGTTCTGATGTTGTGAAAAGTGATGAATAATGTTCCCTTTCCCCCTTGCTGTGCTCCTTTGGGTGCTGTCCCATCCCCTTCCATTTCCCTTTCTGGCCCCTGCCAAGGTGCCATTTCCAGAGACCCCATGGTCTCTTTCTCGAGTGGCAGGGGCTCACGCTGAGCCCACCATGCCGCACCCTGGCTTGTTCGCACCCCCGTACCAGGCTCTGCCATCCTGCTTTGTCCTGCGCAAAAGCCATCAGCCGCAGGGGCTGGGGTCGCAGCAGGTAGCAGGCAGCAGCAGGCAGTACGCAGGCTCCCCATGACCTTGGAGATGGCGGAGCGAGGCAGGGGTGGAGGGGGTGGGAGGTCTGTCTCGTCCCCCTCTGCCAGGATGGAGCGGTGCTGGCAGCTGGGTCAGTGGAGCCCATTAAAAATCAAACAGCCTGACGTAATGCTGGGGACACGCCACAGGAGCCTGAACCTGAGACGGAGCTCGGAGCCCTGCTCACACCAGCGCTGGGAGCCGGGGCAGGTGGCGCAGTGGACAAAACCCTGCCTCAGCCCTGCTTCGTTACATGGCACCCTGCTAATGGAGCAGCGGGGCAGCTGCCCTCAACTTCTGGCAAGCAGCTCCCCCTGGGACACCCCTCCTTGGGCGCTGGGTTCTTGTGGCATTGAGGACTCATGTATACCACCTTGAGCGTATCGTGTGGGTGACACTTGTTTCCCGCAGCACAGGGCTGTGGGTGTTGATGCCGGTGCAAGCAAGGGGTGCAGCCACTCGTCCTCTGCAGCGAGGAACAGGAGCGCAAAACCCCCGGGGGACTCTGGGCTGTCGGCCACTAATGCAGGCGCTGATCAGTGTATCGATCTTGTGTAACGCAGGAGTCTTTCTGTCCCTTCATACTTGCTCTTGTCACCTGTCAGGCGGTGGAGGTGAACAGCAGTGCCAGCGGGGCAGCCCCAGCTCTGCCTGTCCTTCTGCTGTGCTGGGACAAACAGCATGTGTGGGCTGACCTGAGGGACACTGGGCTGCTTAGTAGCTGCTGGTGCCGTGGTCCTTGCTGGTTAGCCCCTGGCAGGCCCTTTGGCTTGGGGAGATGCTGGCAGCACCCTGGCACAGCTGCCTCTGGCACAGTGCCAGCAAGGTGAGGCTGGGATCTGGGGAGCACCTATCCCAGCCTGAAACGCTGGTGCTGCCCAGGGCTGCATGGCTTTGGCTGCTCTGCCTTGTCTGCTCGAGACTTGGTGGATGGTTGCTGTGGCCAAGCTGGTGTCTGCAGTGGCTGGTCTCAGTGCTGGTGGAGCGGAGCTGCTGGGGGATGTGCCTGGCTGGTGAGCACACCGGTGAACACACCTGTCATGTGTTTTCATTGTGGGAGCAGCAACCTGGCAGCAGCTGAAGGGTTAATGCCTTTGATCTGCCCCAGGGAGTGGAAAAGGGTCTGGGAGACCACTGGATGCTAAGGAGCTTCCAGCCTGGAAGCCAAGGAGGAAACAAATGAAAGAGGAGAGCAACCCCTGCGCTTCACCCGCCTGGAGCCAGCAGCCAGTTCTGGACATGCGGGCGCTGCCAGGGCGGAAAGCCGCTTACCTGCGGTGGCGTGTCCCTACAGCCCTTGCTGGCATGCCTAGGACATGGCACAGGCTGCAACTTTCCCTCTGGGGACGGAGGTGCCCCGGTAGCTGCCAACGCTGGGCGAGACAGACCTCTGCACCGCGGGCAGAGCCAGCTGTGGTGATGCTGCCAAGCTGGGCTGCCTGGCGAGGGGAGCGCCATGCAGGAGGGCTGCCAGGCTGCCCCAGCGCTCTTGGCAGGCAGCGGGGGGCTCAGAGGACGTGGGACCAGCGCTGCTGGGAAGCAATTACATCCCTGCTGCGTCCGGCCCTAATCCCTTCACGCTCGCACGAGGAGCCGCCTCGCCAAACAAGGCTCAATCAGGTTAAAGTGTGAAGTCAGGATTAGCCGAAAGAATGAGAGCATGGTAATAGCCCCAGCCTCCCTGCCCGGCCGCCGCAGTCCCGCTGCGGCCCCCTCCCTCTCGCCCGCCCTCCGGCCCACCGGGCTCTTGCTGAGGAGATTAAGGCTGCCGGGGTTTGTTTGCCTGAGTGGGCTCCCCACTGGGAAGCCATGTCGAACAGTTTTGCTCGGGTGCCCCGCTAAGTGCGGGGCAGGGCAACGCACTGGGGGGTTGGCTCCCGCTGCCGAGCCCCTGCCAGCCATGAGGGAGCCATGTCCCCGTGCCTGGCTCCTCGCCGAGCCTCCCCGGGGACCCGCAGCGGTGGGGCAGGGACTGCTGGCTGCCAGGAGAGCCAGCGCCGGGGGCTCCTCCTGAGTCGCTGCGGATACTGCACCGACAGTCATCACACGTGCAGTGGAGTTATAAGATCCAAGCAGAGAAGCCTCCAAAATCCCAGTCCCTGACCACCGCCATCCTGCTGCGCTGCCCAGCCGGGGGAGGATTGTGTGGATACAGCCTGGCTGTAAAGCTGTAAGGCTGAGGGGAAGTGGAAGGAAAGTGGGTGCCCTCCTCCCCGTTGCACAGCTGTGGGCTGGAGCTGGCTGCTGCTAATTAACCCGCTGTGGGAGGTGAGCCTGGGACAGGAGTCTGGGATGGGGCTGGGCCAGGAAGGGGTGGAAATGCAGTGGGTTCCTGGGGAGCAAGTGGGGGCCCTACTTTGCGGACAGGCTGCTGAGAGCTTCCCGCCTGGGCACACGTGTGTTACAGCCTCACTGCAGGGTCTGCCCGAGTGCAGGCTTCTGGCTCTGTCCTTTGGCACTCGCAGGGCGGAGGCTGTGTGTCCCCCGTCACCTGCTCACCCTAAGCATCCGTCCCCCTTTGCATCCCAGGACTACCGGAGTCCTCTGCACCCTGTGCTGTGTGGGGAGAAACTCCAGGTGTGTGGTCCTTACAGCGTGGGGAGGACGGCAGCTCGGGCATCCCCTGGATTCAATAACCAGGAACTCTTAAACTTGGAGCTTTAGGAAAATAATCTGGAAGTGAAACCAGAAAAGGCAGAAAGGGCTGCTGTGACAATGGGGCGGGACCTGCTTTCTTTCCCCCTCCTCTGTCCATGCCCATCCGCCGGATGGTCCCCAGCAGGGCCGTCAGACCTGTCGGTGCTTGTGGTCACCGCTGCGAGCTGGCACTCTGCACGGCAGCGATACGCTTGTATTCGGCAGGGTGCAAGGTGGCACCGGCAGCCGCTGAGGGTGCCGCAAGCCGTGCAGCGGAGTGAGGAGAAGCCGTGCCATCTGCTGTTTCTTTGGCGCCAAAGTGTAAAGCAAACATAGCTGGGAGCTATGAAACACCAGGAGGGAAGGGGCCGTGCCTTGTTCCAACGCCGGAGCCTGAGGATCCCGCGGGCAAAGTGTGTGTTTGTCCTGGTGCCATCAGCTGTGTCACCATGCCGGCAATGCAAGCCCGGCGCCAGGGCCTTGCTGACACCCTCGCATCCAGCGTCTGTCCCTCTTGGCTTTGGTACCCCCAACGGCAGCACTTCATGGGTGGCTGTCACAAAAAGCTGTGAAGGGGAGAAGCCTCGCAAAGTCAGTTGCAACCTTCTAGCGGCGTTTCCCTCGCGAGCTGTAAGTGAGCAGCTTGCAGACAGACGCCTGGGTTTGCCCCCCTGGCGCGCTGGGACTCCCATGTGCTGTGAGCAGAGAAACACGAGGAAGGTTTCCATGGGGCAACTGGAGAAGCTGCCCGGGAAGGCAGTGCTGGAGTTGACAAGGGGATTCAGAGCACTGAAGTGGGGTGGGTGCTCCCATGCTCGGCCCCGCTGTGACCGGTTTGATGTTGGAAGACAGGCAGTGACCAAGAGGGAGTGCAAGGCATGGAATGCATTGCTAGGAAGAGCAGTGAACTTTGGGGGTTTCCAGAGGGTTTTCCAGGGAATTCTTTCTTCTAGGAGCCAAAGGGAAAAGGGGATTTGGGGTGATGCTGTATTTTTCTGAAAGGTCAATGCAATTCCAGGGGGTTTCCAGGTTCATCAAGTCCCCAGCAGAGGATGATGAGGAGGCATCTGCATTTGAATGGGTGCCAGGGTGTCGAGGGCTGCTGCAGGTGTCGGGTCCTTCCCTTTTGGAGAGTGTGGGGCGACCCCGATCCCTTTGTGGCGGGCTCGGCCCAGAGCCCTGGGAAGGGCTGGAGCAGACAGGGCAGCCTGGCACTGCCGCCGCGTGGGTAGCGGTGAAATTGCGCCTGCTGCTCGTCCGGCTTCTTGCAGGCAAACTGGGCTTTACCCTTCTCTGGGAGCCTAGACACTTCCAAGGGAGGCATCTCCTTTGGCTCAGGGATGGTCCTTTGCCAGCCGGGTTTGGATCCCCAGGAACGACCTAGAGTGATGCACCAGCCCCTGCTCCCTGCATATGATTCCGGGGCGATGCACCAGTCCCTGCCCCCTGCATGTACGGGGGCAGGGGCTGGTGCATCGCCTTGATACTTTATGGTAGCTCCTTGGTGGCTCAGCATCTCGGCAGAGGACTGAACAAGCGCACCATCCTTGGGTTTTCCTTCTATTGGTGCAAGTGATGCTGGCGCTTCCCTCTGGGAATGTTTCCCTGTTGTGAGAGTGAAGCTTTCGGCTGGAGTGAAGTCCTGATTCAGAGACCTCCAGGTTTTTGGCAAGCAGCTTGTGGGCTATGTGGATACTGTTTTCTGGAGGGAATGAGGGCACGGGGAGGAGCGTGAATGTTGTGCCTCCATCCTGACCCAGCCCGACTGCCCTGGGATATCAGTAGTGAATAGGCTTCACTATGTTGAAGCAGAGCTGGTGAGTGCTGAGCGTGAAATTCTGACATCCATGGACACCCCAGACCACCTCTCGGGGCTGATATGGGCGTATCTGGCCTGTGTAATGCTGGGAGGTGATTAATCTGTGCAGGATGCCCTGGTCCTGCTCCTCACTCACCCAAGGACTTGCTGCATAGGACAAATGTGGTGTCGTGCCTCAGTTTCCCTGTGCCAGGAGGGAGCCGGAGACATGGTCTCCTGTGCCATGGGTGGCTGGAGCAGGGCTGTGCTGGCGTGGGGCTGGGGCAGGCAACACAGGCATCTGCCGAGCTTGGAGAAGCTCGTGGCCCATGGGTTGGGAGAGGGAATGGCTGCATGGGAGCCGTGGGGCACAAATACGATCGGCAGGTCCCCCCAAGGATGGGGCGAGCTGAGCCTGTCCACTCAGAGCCTATTTGCAGGGAGATTTTTGGCCTTCATGGTTTTTAAAAGGCAGCCCAGCGTGATGGGAGATGGACCCACTGCCAGCCCCACAACACAGAGCCTGTGCTGGCCTGGCATGCCCTGGCATTGCAGAGTAGGTGATTGCACAGATGGTGCTGTGTAGTGATGAAGTAATTAATGACCCGATTATTTTGCCCTCTAAAGTGCGGGGCAGGCTCCATGGGAATGCCTGCTGGAGCCACTAAGTGTAATTACCAGTTAATCAGCAGGGACCTGTGATTATAGCAGTCAGAGGGTATTTAAGTACGGAGGGTTTTCCCAGAGCTGTGCCTGGCTGCTCTGCTTTATCAGAGCCTCAGCCACTTGCAGCCACCATGGGTGGAGCTGGACTTGCCTCAGGACAGCTGGCGGGGCAGTGGGCAACCAAGGACCTGAAGCCAAATTACAGTTTCCCAGAGTCCCTGGGGGATCACTGAGTGCCCGGGCATGCCCCTGCCTGTGGACCCCTGATCCCACAGGGCATTGTGCTTTGCAGGCACTGCTCATTTTCCTTCCTGCCTCTTTCTTCTGCAGGGACCTGAGTGAGAACTTCATCCAGGCCATTCCCAGGAAAGCTTTCCGTGGAGCCACTGACCTCAAGAACTTGTGAGTCCTGGCAGGGACGGGTACAAGGGAGTTTGGAGTCAGATCCAGTGCAGGAGGCATTGGAAGTCACTGATGGCTTTGCCTGGGCTGTCCCAGCAATGTTGCCTCCGTATTTCTCCTGCAGGCAACTGGACAAGAACCAGATCAGCTGCATCGAGGATGGGGCTTTCCGCGCCCTGCGGGGACTGGAGGTCCTGTAAGTGGCCAGGGGCTGGCTGGAGCCTCCAGCCAGTAATCCCCATGTGGGATGAGGGTGTTCCTGGATGCTCCCCCTCACCAAGGCGCTGCAGGGACATCCCCAGCATGCCATCTCTCCCTGGCCCTGAGGAGGGGCTGAGCAGGGGTCTGGTACCACTGCTGCAGAGCCGTGCTTCAGGGCCCAATCCTGCCCCAGGGAGTCCACCTGCCTGCAGCTGGCTGTGGAGGAGAGAAGCCTGGAAAGAGCAGCAAACCCTGCCTGGGGGTTTGAGCTGTCGCCATCCCTCACCTCTCTGTCCATCCACCCTGTGCCAGGGGGTGGGTGGGTGCTGTTGCTCCCAGGGATTTGTACCACTTGGACCATCTCATGCTGCCATTTATGGTCTGGCAACCCTGACCTTCTGCCCTGACCTGTCCTCCTCTGCCTTCCTGCAGGACCCTGAACAACAACAATATCACTTCCATCCCTGTGTCCAGCTTCAACCACATGCCCAAGCTGCGGACATTGTGAGTGCTGGGGTCATGGGGATGGGAGGGACCCCTGGGCTGGAGTGGAATGTTCCCAGCTCTAGTCCCAGTGCTGAGACAGCACCGTGGGGAGGGGATGGTGAGAACACCCCTGCAGAGCATCCCCAAGCACTGCCAAGCAAGGTGGCCTTGGCAACCTCCACAGATGCTCTCGGGCTCCTCTGTGTCCCCCTCTGTATGCCCCAAGCCTTTGGGATGAGCCAGGCTGGGGCAGCCAGAGGGTGGTGGGGTGGGCAGAAGCTGTCCCGTGGCCGCTGATTGTCCCGTCCCCACAGCCGCCTGCACTCCAACCACCTCTTCTGCGACTGCCACCTGGCCTGGCTCTCACAGTGGCTGCGCCAGCGCCCCACCATCGGGCTCTTCACCCAGTGTGCTGCTCCAGCCCAGCTCCGTGGCCTCAACGTGGCTGAAATCCAGAAAAATGAGTTCAGCTGCTCTGGTGAGAGGGACAGGGTTGGCAGTGGGTGCCAGGGCAGGGACGCAGGTCAGGGGGACAAAGCCTGTCCCGTTGGTGCAGCTCATCTCTGCTCCCTGCCACGTGCCCCAGCTCAGAGCCTGGATACATGCAGTGGGCTCAGCTCCAGTCAGCACCATCCCTGGTGAGGGTACAGCATGGGTACAACACCAGCCTATCGGTGTGACAAAGGATGCGTCAGTCCGTGCCCTTGGAGCCACATGCCTTTTGGTTGGGGTGCACCAGGACCTCGTGCACCCGCTGAAGGGTGCCATGAGCTGTCACCAGGGTCCCTTCTAAAGCGTACTGCCATAATCCAGCTCTTTGCAATTCCCATGCTGGCTGATTTCCCCGCAGGACAAACGGACCCGGCACATGCCCAGCTCTGCAGCTTGTCCTCTGGCTCCTGCCCAGCCATGTGTACTTGCAGCAACGGCATCGTGGACTGTCGGGGCAAGGGGCTGACGGCCATCCCTGCCAACCTGCCCGAGACCATGACGGAGATGTGAGTATGCCCTCACACCGTCACTGATGGGCTCTGGGTGGCTTGTGGCAGTGGGGACACGGTGGCAAGCCCCACGGCTCAGCCGCCCCACGGGGGGGCAGCAGGCCTTGCTTGCCCTTCTCCCATGCCGCCTGGATTTAGCCCTGGATTTAGCTGCATTAAAAATGTAAATAGAGAAATAATCTCCTTAGGGGAATCCAATTATGGTGCAAAGCCCCCGCTGGGACAGTGCACAAAGCACATGGGAGGCAGCAGGTGCCCCCAAGCCCCAGGGTGCTGGAGGGGGAGGAGGTGCTCCTCCCACCCCAGCCGGCACAGTGCCCCCTACCCATGCCACCCTCTCCCTGATGGAGAAAGCCCCAATCCTGAAAATTGTCACTGGGGTGAACAGTGCCACTTGGAGGGGTAACTTACTGCAAGCCTGGGGGTCTTGCAGGTTCCCCAGCCCTGACAGTGGGGTGCTGGGGCTTGGCCAGCCCTACAGCCTTCACCTCTCCACCTTCCCTTTGCAGACGTCTGGAGCTCAATGGCATCAAGTCCATCCCCCCAGGCGCCTTCTCCCCGTACAAGAAGCTGCGGAGGATGTAAGTGCGCAGCCCCTACCAGCTCACCCTGAACCCCAGCACCCTCCACCCCGCTGGCCACTGCCAAGAGCCCACAGCCCCCTGACTCTGACGGGCCTGGGGTGCTTGCTGTGACATGGATGCCCCACATGGCAGTGCTGGGATGGGGTCTTGAATACCCCCAGCTCTGTGTATCGGGTGCTGGGGGTGGTCCCCTGGACCCAGCAGGAGGACGGGGGCCAGGCCACCTTCTCTCTTTGGGTTTCAGAGACCTGAGCAACAACCAGATCTCAGAGATTGCCCCCGACGCTTTCCAGGGGCTGCGCTCGCTGAACTCCCTGTAAGTGCCATGCCAGGGTGTGTGAGGTGGGGTGGGGTGGAATGGACGCTGTGCCCCTGAGCCATGCCCCGCACTGCTACCCCCATCTCTCTCACACCAGCGTCTCTCTCCCAGGGTGCTGTATGGCAACAAGATCACAGACCTCCCCAAGGGCGTCTTCGGGGGACTTTTCGCCCTGCAGCTGCTGTAAGGAGCCAGTGGCTGGGAGGGATGTTCTGTGGGAACACCAGCGAGCGGAGCTGAGGTTCCCAGCACCCATGGGGTAGTGAAGGGGTCCCCAGACTCGCCTCCCTCCCTGCCAGGCTCCTCAATGCCAACAAGATCAACTGTGTGCGGGCAGACGCCTTCCAGGACCTGCAGAACCTCTCGCTGCTCTCACTCTATGACAACAAGATCCAGAGCCTGGCCAAGGGCACCTTCACTTCCCTGAGGGCCATCCAGACCCTGTGAGTGCCTGTGCTGGCTCCAATGCCTGGGTGGGTGGTTGCCTGAGGGGAAGCATCTCGGCGGGTAGCTGGGGCTGGAGCTGGTGGTCACCTGCGGTCCCTGGTGCAGGCACCTAGCGCAGAACCCCTTCGTCTGCGACTGCAACCTGAAGTGGCTGGCAGACTTTCTCCGCGCCAACCCCATTGAGACCAGTGGCGCCCGCTGTGCCAGCCCCCGGCGCCTGGCTAACAAGCGCATCGGCCAGATCAAGAGCAAGAAGTTTCGTTGCTCGGGTGAGAACCGTCCCATCCCCATCACGGGCACACGGCTGTCCGCGGCCCTGCCCCAGCCTGGTGTCCGTGTGCCCAGGGTGCTGATGTGCTTTTTTTCCCACAGCCAAAGAGCAGTATTTCATCCCAGGTAAGAGGAGGAGCCACACACATGTGTGTGCAGGTGTGTGCGTGGTGCCCTTTTGGCCAGGCTGCCTGCGGGGATGGTTGTGCCAGAGCCCCGTGATCTGGCCCGGCAGGACCATGCTGCATTTCCCATCATTTCTGGTTGCTGAATTCCCAGGTGCCGCAGTAACAGAAGTGCTGGGTGCCAGGATGTGTTGCGGCATCTCCCATCGTGCCATTACTGGGATGGGCACAGAGGTGTCCCTGGGATCTGGCTTTGGTTGCAGGAGGGGAGGGGGTGGTGGGCAGTGCAGCACCCCATGTACCTGGGACAAATATCCCTGTGGATAAGCCACTTTGGGCGCAGGGAGGAATTATATGTGTGCAGCAGCTGGGATGAGGGGAGCTGCGGAAGAGACGGAGCCCAGCCGTGGGTGTGGAGGGGCGGGCGGGTACAGCCCCTATGCCTCTGCCCCCGGGAGCCCACGCTGCCCTCGCGCTGTGCAGGGACGGAGGATTACCAGCTGAACAGTGAGTGCAACAGCGACGTCATCTGCCCCGCCAAGTGCCGCTGTGAATCCAGCGTGGTTGAGTGCTCCAACCTGAAGCTCACCAAGATCCCGGAGCGCATTCCGCAGTCCACGACCGAGCTGTAAGAGCCTCCTCCCTCCCACCCTGCTTTCCTTCCTGCAGCCGGATCATTGCTGGCGCTGGGGTTTGGCTCAGGGTTCAGTCTGTGCCAGGCCCTTCGCAGCCATCTCCTGAGCTCTTTTTCCTGCCGTCCACCCCAGGCGCCTGAACAACAATGAAATCTCCATCCTGGAGGCCACCGGTGTCTTCAAGAAACTCCCCCATCTGAAGAAAATGTGAGTGTCGGGCAGGCACAGCCCCATTGGGAGTGCCCGGGGGCTGGCAGGCACATGAGGTACTGATGCCAGGGCAGCCTGGGGCATGAAACGGGGGGCACGTCCTGACCCAAGGGTCCTCTGAGGGACTGGGCATCATGGGGTGCTAAGTGGGATGTGGGGGAGGCAGGGTTCAGGATGAGGCTGGGGCAGAGCTCCCCATCCCAGCCTGCTTTCCTCTCTCCACAGCAACCTCAGCAACAACAAGGTGTCGGAGATTGAGGATGGGGCGTTCGAGGGGGCATCCTCTGTCAGCGAGCTGCACCTCACTGTCAACCAGCTGGAGTCAGTGCGGAGTGGCATGTTCAGGGGCCTGGATGGGCTGAGGACCCTGTGAGTTCTTCCTCCACCATGGGCACAGGGACAGTGACATCCCTGTTCCTTGCTCCCGTGCCCTGCCCATGGTCCCAGGCTGGTGCTGCCGGCATCGTTGCGGGGCCAGCTCGGGAGCGCCTTACCCATCCTCTGGCCATATACAGAGCTGGGGCGGGGGGGGGGGGCGGGGGCAGGGGGCAGGTTTTTGTTGCCCAAGGACTAGCTCAGGCTTGTCCTGCTGCCCGGCAGTGAGGTGGGCACAGCCTGAGCGCTGCCGAGGTGGGTTTCCCCCGTGGTGCCCGCCCAGGTCGTTAAGTGCCCATGTCCCCTTCCCTCTGCAGGATGCTGAGGAACAACCGCATCAGCTGCATCCACAACGACAGCTTTACGGGGCTGCGCAATGTCCGCCTGCTCTCCCTGTACGACAACCAGATCAGCACCATCACGCCGGGCGCCTTCGACACGCTGCAGTCCCTCTCCACGCTGTACGTCTTGGCCCCCAGTGGGGATGCTCCCAGGCTGTCCCCATCACATCGGGGGCAGAACGCAGAGGGTCCCCTTGCCCGATGGCTGGTGAGGTGATGCCCTCGTGCTCCGTCCCGTGTGCAGGAACCTGCTCGCCAACCCCTTCAACTGCAACTGCCAGCTGGCCTGGCTGGGGGACTGGCTGCGCAAGAGGAAGATTGTGACGGGGAACCCACGGTGCCAAAACCCTGACTTCCTCCGGCAGATCCCGCTCCAGGACGTGGCTTTCCCTGACTTCAGGTGTGAGGAAGGTAACTCATGGGCCCTGTGACGCCAGGGGTGAGGGGAGACTGGGCTGCTCCTCCTGGACTGACACCACGCTCCTTGTCCCAGCACCGTCCTTGCTCCTGGGATGTTCGGCAGTGCTCCGCAGCAAGCCGGTAGCTCAGGGGATCCCTCAGCCCGTTAATGTGCTCCCCTAACGATGAACAAGTTTCCCTTCCTGCTGCCCAGCCCTTAGGCCTGCGCTCAAAAACCCACGAGCTGCTCGGAAGCTGGGAGAGGAGTTTGCACCCACTGCACCGTGTGGCCCTTGTGCATAGACAGGTCCTACGCTGTGCCCCAGGTGCTGGCAGGAGCAGATGTGTAGGCAAAACCCACCGGGATTCATCCTGCTCCTTCCCTCCTTCCCATCCCAGTCCTGCACACGCACCGGAGCTGGGCAGACAGAGCAGGCGGGGAGTGCACGTGTTGAGAGAAAAGCCTTTTTTTAAAAAAAACCCACTTTTAATTTTAGAACGGCTTCGGAGCCCTCTGGAAAATATTTACAAGCAAATCATCGTTTCTTCTGCTTTGCCTCCTCCACCGCATCAAAGACTGAAGGGCTGCATCCTGCGCCTTTCACAGCGGTGCGAGATAACACACGGTCGTCCCAGGGACGCCTCTCTCGCAGGAGCCCAGTGCTGCGGTGGGGAAGGGGGAGCAACGCCGGCCCCTCCGGCTGCTCGGCGCGGGCACCTCTGCCTCTAGCCTGCATCTGGGAGATGGGTGAAGGAGGTTATTTCAGGAGGATTCGCAGGGCTGAGCCTCTTCTTGCGTGCCCTCCTCTCTTCCATCTCTGGAACTGCGTTTTTGCCTGAAAATTGTGAAAATCAGAGCAGCCTCGAGCTGGCTGGTTCATCCATTCCAGTGGGATGGGTGGTTTCTGGGCGCAGGAGCGATTCTTGCCCTGCTGACACTCAGCTGGGCTGAGCGTATTGTTGGCAAGCAGGCTCCCCTTCTTTGGGGGCAAGGGGAGATGGTCGGCATGGGAGGGACACAGTCCTAGGTGGGCACGCGGAGCCGAGTCCGGCCTCATGCAGTGCCGAAGGGCTGAGCCTCGGTGACTTTGTGTCTCTCTGTGTCTGGTGCAGGTCAGGAAGAGACCAGCTGCGTCCCCCGGCCCCAGTGCCCGCAGGAATGTACCTGCCTCGACACTGTCGTCCGCTGCAGCAACAAGCACCTCAAGGCCCTGCCCAAGGGGATCCCCAAGAACGTCACAGAGCTGTGAGTGTTGGGCGAGTGCCCAGGCTGTCCCTCTGACCACCAGTGACTTTGCAGCTCTGGGTGGGGTTGCAGGTGTAGGGGCAGAGATGGTCCCTCCCTAGCCTGGTAGTGGGAGCAGGACCCCCATCCAGCCAGGAGACCCTGTCCAGCCCCGACACCAGCAGTGGGCTCAGCGAGAGCCTCTCTGCCAACTAACGGCTACCAAGGGTGATGTGCAAGGGGTGTTGGCACTGCAGCTGGGTCCCTGCTCTTTGGCCCTTGGGAGGGGGCAGCGCAGCACAGCCACTCCCTGCAGCTGCAGTCCCCACGTGGCTGTGCCGCCCAGGGCTCTGCGGTCCCCAGCAGCCTGCCATCAGCGACAGGGATGGGGCCACCCCGCCTCTGCTGGCTCCCCGGCCCCTCTGCCGTCACCTCTCGCACCCAGGCAGCCGTGCCAGGTCTGGATGTGCAGGCACTGTGATGCCCATTGCCGCAAAAGGAGTGGGTCTGGACTAGTCTGGGATGGGGGCCGGCAGCAAGTCCTGTGTGCAGGGGCTATAGGCACTCGTTGTGCACATGCATATGTATACCACCCCCTCCCACCCCTGTGCTGTCTCGCACACCCCTCCTCTCTCTGCATCCTCCGCTCTCTCTCACACATGCCTTGGGAACGGTTACGGCTGCCCACGCTCATGTTGGATGTGTAAAAGCAGCACATGGCTGGCTGCGCTCGTGCATGCCAGCTGCTGGGAGACTGCCCGGGGACCTGAGCGCAGAGCCCCCCGACATGCTAATGCACTTGCACTCCAGCTCCCCCACCAGCCATGGGGTCCCCCGAGAGCCTCTCAGGCCCTGGGTGCCAGGAGGGGGGTCATGCTGGAGATGCTTCTCGCAGCCCAAAGTCCACAGGGATGTCTGCACAGGAGAAACAGGAGGGCTGAGAGGGACCTCCTGCTTCTTCAGCACTTTGAGGTGCTTTCGTTCTTCCTTGCAGCTACCTGGATGGAAACCAGTTCACTCAGGTCCCGGGGCAGCTCTCCACCTTCAAGTACCTGCAGCTTGTGTAAGTAGCCAGGAGCAGGAGCCCAGGCAGCCAGTCCCATTGCTGGGACCTGTGGGCGAGGACAGAGGCTTTCCCTGTGGTGCGTGATCCTGAGGAGGGGCCTGACGTTGCGCAGGGACCCCTGACAGCCCTCTGTGTCCCCGCTCTGCTCCAGAACGCAGCTGACTGGCAGTGGTGCTCAGTCCCTGGATGCTCACAGCCTCTGCTGGGGCTGGACACGGGGCAGAGGGGTGACAACGGCAGTGCTGCCATCACCCTATGTGACAGCCCTGCTGCTCCCTTGGAGGCTGTGCCATGCTGCTGCTCGCACCCCATTGCAGCTGAGCAGGTTGGAGAGCAGTGAGGGGGGACGGGGCCCAGCTGGCTCCAACCCCTGGGGCTTCTGTTTTCCAGCGATCTGAGCAACAACAAGATCAGCTCCCTCAGCAACTCCTCCTTCACCAACATGAGCCAGCTCACCACCCTGTAAGTGCTGTCCCTGCGGTGTTGTAGGGGACCTCAAAGACGGGGAATGCTGGAGACACCACGGTCTTCCCGCTCTGCCTGGCTGAAGCTGTGGTTTGAACTGGAGCAGATGTGTGGGGTGGGGGGGCTGGCTGGGGGGAGTGTGCAGTGATACCCATAGCAGCATCCTTGTCCTCCTTCCCTTCTGCAGGATCCTCAGCTACAACTCCCTGCAGTGCATCCCTCCGCTGGCCTTCGAGGGCCTCCGCTCCCTCCGGCTGCTGTAAGTACCTGCCCGTAGCCCTACTCACAGCCCTGTTCAGCCCATTCTCTGCTGCTGGATGCGTCCCTGTGTCCCCTGTGCTCCCCTTGGAGCTGGGTGCAGGCGGGGGACAGGCTGCAGCAGGAGCAAGGGAAAAGGCATCTGCCTCTCGGAGCAGATGGGGCATTTGCAACAGTGGCAGTGCAGCGGGGTATGGCTCTGCCACCCATGCCCAGACCTGTGAGGTGGGGACAGCCCAGCTGGTCACAGTCCCTGCTGCCCACCCTGGAGCCACAGACGTCGCAGGATCCTCTGTTCTCTGCAGGTCTCTCCATGGCAATGACATCTCCAGCCTCCCTGAGGGCATCTTCGCAGACGTCACCTCCCTGTCCCACCTGTGAGTATCTCCCACTTCACAGGGTCCACGGTTGGACGTAGGCTTGGGAGACCTTTAAAAACCACGAGGCTGAGCCCAGCTTCTGCGGGGGCTGAACTGCCTCCTCTTCTCCTCTCTGGGCCGGTACCTGGGGCAGCCTTTGTGGGGCATCGCTATTCTGTGCCTGCCCTCACCAGGTCCCGGTGTGCAGCTGAGCCTCCCAGTGCTTCTGGGATGGCCCTGTGGTTCTTGCTTGAGGTGGCATGGGATTCCCCCCCCACCCCAGGCTCCCAGGATTCCCTAACGCACAGGTCAAGCTGTACAAGGTGCTGGCACAGCCATGGGTCAATGGGCGTTGCGTTGACCCATGCCAGCATGTCGTTAGCCTCCTGCCGCAATGCTTCTCTGCAGCAGCCCCCCAAATCTGTCATGAAGCATCCTCCAGACGGTGCTGGTGTTTCAGATCCTCTTTGAGGGAGCCCCAGGAGCACAGTCCTGTACCCACCACCGAGGGCAGGGGTTCAGCTTTGCTCATGGTGACTTTCAGGTCCCTTCCCTGTCCCTGTGAAGCTGTTCCCACCTGCCTGCCTGCCTCTGGCCATTCCTGCTCTTGGCATCCTCAGGCTGTTCCTCCAGCCTACAGAGAGCATCTCCATTTCTGATCCTGGCCTCCCTGCATTTTTCAGGAGCAGCAGTTAGACCGCTTGATCTGGTCTTCCCTGGCTCTTTTTCCCTTGTCACAGTGCCGGGCTGCCTTTGTCGCTGCCAGCTGGCACTGCCGGTTCCGCAAGGCTGAACTGTGTCACCAGCCGGCGCTGTTGGTGCTATAGGATCACGTTTGTCAGCCCCAGCAGATCTCGTGTCCCTACCACCTGCCTCCTGGGCTGCCATCACCTTCCTTCCTTCATCACAGATGTGGATCGCGCTGGCCCTCCAGTGCCACTGACCTTTGCAGTGAAGGAGGATGCAAAGAGGCATCCAACTCCTCAGCCTCCCACGTCATCCGCTGCTCCCTGCCCTGCTGCAGAGCAGAGCAACCCTCCCTCCTCTCTCGGAGCAATTCCTTGCTTTCCCCCCATGAGCTCTGACCATAACCCGCTGCCTGTCTGCAGCAGCCTGCTTCCGAGTCCCTGCCCCGCAGGCTTGTGCAGCAGAGCCCAGGCTGGCCCCGCAGCTCCTGTGCAATGGTCCTGTTGTCTCTGCACAGCCTCAAGGTGCTTTGCCTGGTTTGCCCTGGGCCCAGGCAGCTCTGCCTGTGTGCTGGAGAGGGACCCCCAAGGATTTCTGTGCAGGAAGCCAGAGGAGAGCCCCAGCACAGAGCGCTGCGTGGGCTGTGGGGCTGGCAGGAGGGTCATCTTAGCTGGGCAGTGGTGTGGGGCTGAGCACCCCGGTGCTCCCACCGTGGGCAGCACCTCTGGTGGGTCTGGAAAAGGAGCACTGGGTACCCCATCACATGGCAGCCCAGCCAAGTGACCGAGTCCTGTCCTGTCCCAAGGTCTCTGAGCCCGGTTCCCTCAGTTTTGCCTTTCCTCCCCATGCAGAGCCATCGGGGCCAACCCCCTGTACTGCAGCTGCAACCTGCGCTGGCTCTCCAGCTGGGTCAAGACGGGCTACAAGGAGCCAGGCATCGCCCGCTGCGCTGGGCCCCCTGACATGGAAGGCAAACTGCTACTCACCACCCCTGCCAAGAAGTTTGAGTGCCAAGGTGAGAGACGCCCATGCCATTTGTCTGTCTATCCGTGCCCTCCTTCGGCAAGACAGCAGCGATGCTCCATGAGTCTGGGGGACTCCAGCATTTCATCTATTGGACTGCCTTGTGGAGGAGGGGGACTGGAATGCTTCTGCCCCCTTACCTGGCTGGTGGCACGTTCCCTGGTGACCGAGCAAACTTGTGGCTGTCCCATTGCCTGGTGCACAGCCCCTCGGCAGGGCAGGCTCTGCTCCCAGCTGTGGCTGGAGGTGGGTGCCCACAAACAGACACCTCCCCATCACTCCCTGCACTGATGGTCATCTCCAAAACTCCCATCCTGCAGGCCCACCTGCCCTGAGTGTCCAGGCCAAGTGCAACCCCTGCATCTCCAGCCCCTGCCAGAACCAGGGCACCTGCCACAATGACCCCCTCGGCTTCTACCGCTGCACCTGCCTCAGTGGCTACAAGGTACGCTAGTCCTGGGGGTCCAACGCAGGGGCTCTGCTGTGCCCCTGGAGATCACTGCCTGTGGGACCGTGCCTCCCCGAGTGGGACAGGGCAGGGAGAGCTGGGCACAATGCCCTGGCACCCTCCTTGCTCCCACTTCTCCCTCCTTTGCAGGGCAGGGACTGTGAGGTGGCACTCAGCAGCTGCTCCTCCAGTCCCTGTGCCAACGGGGGGACCTGCCAGCCTCAGGAGGGGAAAGGAGCTGGGTTCAGGTGAGTGCTGGATGTGGACCCACAGAAGATGAGTGTTTGGGCAGTGGTGTGGAGCCCTGGCATTCCACGGAGATGAAGTCTGATGCTTCATTCCCCACCTGCGTGCTCCCTTGGGCATATAGCTGGGATATTGCAGCTCCGCCCCGTGCTGCCTGCTCTCTGCAGCCCTGCCAGCACCTCCTGCCAGCACAGTGCCAGCAGGGCTGAGTGCCAGCTCCACTTCCCCATGCCCCCCCAGCCCTGCAGGCTCCTGGGCTGAGGGCGTGGGGGAGAGGGGGTCCTGCCACCACAGGAGATATGGAGAAGCAAAGGGAAGAGGGATCCAACTGCTGCAGCAGAACTGACTGAGGGATGGGGCAGGATGCGTCTCTGGGGGTCACTGCTGCTCCCTGCAGAGCCGCTGTACCCCCGCGCAGCCCTCGCTACCCCGAATGTTTCAGGCGGTTCTGGGAACTAGGGTGCAATTGGCAGCTGAAAATAGACGCCAGGCTGGGGGCGAGGAGGTAGGCTGCGCAGCCGATGGCCCCTCGCGCTGAGTGGCCTCTAAGCCCGTTGTTGTGGCAACTCGGCATCCTTGCCGCGCTGCGGGGCTGCACGCTGCCACCCTTCCCTGCGCCTGCTGCTTGGCAGGGGGGCACTGGACCCCGCTTCCCGGGGCCTCTTGGCATGCACACTCTGCGCCAAGATCCTGTGCTGGTCTTTTGGGGGGAACGACCCCGAAAGTGTTTCCTGCCCCCTGATGCTGCCCTGTGCCCCACGGCAGGTGTCTGTGCCCGGTGGGCTTCGAGGGTCCGAGCTGCCGTGCCACCAGCGACCCTTGCAAGGAGCACAGCTGCGAGAATGGGGGCTCCTGTGTGCCCAGTGCCTCCAACTACACCTGCCTGTGCCCTGCCCGCTACACAGGTACCCAGAACAAGGGCTGGTTGGCCCCAAACCTCGTGGGCCTGGCAGGGGGACGTGCCCAGTGCTTCCCCCTTCTCACCCATGAGGGCTAATAGCCCTTCTGCTTGCTGTCCCACTGCCTGTCACTGTGGCCTCTGGGCTCCTCTGGGCACAGCCACCTCGAGTTGGGTACGCCCAGCCGAGCCCACATACCCTGGGATGCCCTCGCTGCCTGGGGCAAGAGCTGCCTCTGGCAGAAGCAGAGCCCTGTGCCCTTGGCGGTGCCGGCTGTGGGCTTGACAGCTCCTTGCCTTGAGCTGAGCCCATGGGGTTCGGGGCTGCCCCTGCGGTCCTGGAGCTGCTGGGCACGCCCTGGCACCCCCTCTTCTACCCTGCAGGGGTTTTCTGTGAGCAACCGCTGGATTTCTGCTCGGCTGAACTCAGCCCATGCCAGCATGGCTCCACCTGCATCTCCACCAGCCAGGGGCCCAGGTGAGCCCCCCCTCCTCCCACCAAATGCTTTCTCCCGGCTGCCTGGGGGAGAAAGGTTTGCTTCATCACGGGCTGGCGAGGGGGCATGGGGAGCGGGATGCCAGGAGGAGCAGGTGCCCACCGGCACTGGGGGGAAGGAAGGAAGGAGCAGCTGTGAGCCCCCCACCTGCCCCAGGTGTGAGTGTGCACCCGGCTACGTGGGGAGCAACTGCAGCGAGGACTTCGACGACTGCCGGGACCACCGGTGCCAGAACAACGCCCGCTGCCTGGATGAGGTGAACGGCTACTCCTGCCTCTGCACCGAGGGCTACAGGTACTGCCACGGAGATGGGGGGCACCAGGGCATGATGAGGATGGTTCCCTGTCACTGCAGGAGGGACTGGCCCTGGCTGCCACGTCCATCCACACCCCCCAGTGCAAGAGAAAGGTTGGGGCTGGTGTGTGAGTCCCCGGGGATGGAGGCTGGGGGGAGCCAGCATCCCTGGAGAGTGACTCCAGGACAGGGCTCAGCTTCCAGGGGTCCCTGTCCCTCTGATGCCACTGGCTGGAGAGCCTCCCTGAGGAACCCAAAACAGAGGGGTGCTGTCAGAGCCCCATGGGGCAGTGGGCAGTGGGTAAGGCGCTTTCCCAGCCCCATGCCCAGCAGCACCCTTGGCCCCGCAGTGGCCAGCTCTGCGAGATGCCACCCCGCACTGCCAGCCAGCCTGGCCTCTGCGAGCGAGCCGAGTGCCAGAATGGGGCCGCGTGTGTGGAGCGGGGTGCCCGCGCCCTCTGCCAGTGCCTACCCGGTTTCGGTGGCCCCAAGTGTGAGAAGCTGCTGAGCGTCAACTTCGTGGACCGTGACACGTACCTGCAGTTCACTGACCTGCAGGACTGGCCCCGGGCCAACATCACCCTGCAGGTGAGGGCTGGGAGGGGAGGTGGGGTGCTGAGGGGTGGCATTGGGGGTGCTGCCCCGGGGATGTGGGCTCCCACCTCTCCCCCTGCCAGGTCTCCACGGCTGAAGGCAATGGCATCCTGCTGTACAACGGTGACAGTGACCACATGGCCGTGGAGCTGTACCAGGGCCACGTCAGGGTCAGCTATGACCCTACCACCCACCCCAGCTCGGCCATCTACAGGTACCTGCCACCCCGTCCCCATTCACTGGGGACTGCCACCCCCATTGCACGGGTTTGGCGGGGTCCCCAGTGACCCAGCCCTCCTTGCCAGCGCCGAGACCATCAACGACGGGCAGTTCCACACTGTGGAGCTGGTGACCTTTGATCAGATGGTGAACCTCTCCATTGATGGCGGCAGTCCCATGACCATGGACAACTCGGGCAAGCACTACACGCTAAACAGCGAGGCTCCCCTCTACGTGGGAGGTAGGACAGGCTCTAAGGGAGCAATGGGGGGGGCATCTGGGTATGCTGATGGTCCTCCTCTCCCCAGGGATGCCTGTGGACGTCAACTCGGCTGCCTTCCGCCTCTGGCAGCTCCTTAACGGCACCAGCTTCCATGGGTGCATTCGCAACCTCTACATCAACAACGAGCTGCAGGACTTCACCAAGACGCGGATGACACCGGGGGTGGTGCCGGGCTGCGAGCCCTGCCGCAAGCTCTACTGCCTGCATGGCATCTGCCAGCCCGCTGGCGCCCAGGGCCCCATCTGCCACTGTGAGCCTGGCTGGGACGGGCCCCACTGCGACCAGCCCCTTGGCGGCCCCTGCCAGGGGCACAAGTGAGTACCTCCACTGCCGGGCTATGGCGCTGCCATGCCGTGGCTGTGCCATGCCATGGTGGTGCCATGCTGTGGTAGTGCTGTGCCATGCCACTGGTACTGAGTCATGCCAAGGCTGTACTGTGCCATTGGTGCTGTGCCAAAGCCATGCCAGGGCTGTGACAGTGCCGTGCCGTGATGGCTGTGCCATACCAGTGCTGTGCTGTGGCAGTGCCATGCTGGTCTTGGTGCAATACTGTGCTGGCACTGGTGCTGTGCCAGTGCTGAGCCATACCATGCTTGGTGCTAGTGGGCTGTGCATGCTGGTGCCGTGCTGTTCCGGTGGGTGCCTGACGGTGCCGGATGCCCACAGGTGCGTGCACGGGCTGTGCCTGCCCCTCGATGCCCTCTCCTACAGCTGCCAGTGCCACGAGGGCTACCAAGGTGCCCTCTGCAACCAGCCCGCTGAGCCACCTGACCCTTGCCACCGCTGGCCCTGCGTCCACGGCCACTGCCGCCTCACCCCGGATGGTCAGCCCACCTGCGAGTGCCACGGCAGTTACACTGGAGCCCTCTGTGACCAAGGTAGGTGCAGGGGCTGTGGGTGCCCGGTGGGGACAGCCCCACGCTGGGACCTGGGCTGAGCATCACTGTCCCCCAGAGTTGGAGTGCCGCGGGGAGCCGGTGCGAGACTACCACCAGGTGCAGCGGGGCTACGCCATCTGCCAGACGACACGACCGGTGGCCTGGGTGGAGTGCCGGGGCGCCTGTGGCAGCCCTGGTGCCAGCTGCTGCACTGGGATGCGGCTCCGGCGCAGGAAATACGCCTTCGAGTGCAGCAATGGAGCGACCTTTGTGGAGGAGGTGGAGAAGCCCAGCAAGTGTGGCTGTAGCCAGTGCCTGTGAGCAGCCACCGGCCCCGGAGAGCTGGGGGGCCGGTGGGGAGCCCACCCCTGAGCGAAGGACCTCACTTTGCTCTGCAGCCACGGTGCTGCTGTCCGGGTGTTTCCGAACCTCAACTGCATCGGAGGAGCCCGACAGAGGGTAGAGCTGTTGCAGCTAGAGGGTTGGGGAAAAAAAAAAAAAAAGAAAAAAAGAAAAAAAAAAACACAACAAACAAAGCAGATGTGTAGATAGAGAATTTTTTAAGAACTGCAGCTACAGGGATGTGTGGATACAAGGTGGGTGCTCCCTGTCTGCTCCCTGCGATGCTCTGCCTTCCCCCCAGCACAACCCCGCAGCCACAGAGGGCAATGCCTGTGTGCCCCACGTGTCCCCTCCCCGGCAGCCCTGTTCCTTGTGTCCATCTGCGTGAGCCAGGGGCTTTTCCAGCCTTGGGGCTGGAGCAGAGGGGACTGATGTGGCCATGGCAGGATGGGGCTGGCAGAGGGCTGCACGGCACAGCCGGCATCTCGTGGTGCTAGCGAGCCCCGAGCCAGGTTCCCTGTCCCCTCCTCCGGCAGCCCTGGCCTCCCTGCTGAGAACCTGCCATTGCCCCAATAGCAGCTGCAGCGAGCAGCTCCCTGGTGCCACAGCTGGGTGCTGGAGCCCAGAGGACCCCAAATAATGTCACCAGCTCCATGGTCACAGCCTGACCTGCTGGTGGCACCCCTGTGCTGTGCATGCCACCTGGGCTCTAGGGTGCACAGGGCATGGCTCCAGCCCATTGCGGAGGTGTTGGGGCTATGCTGGGTGGAGCAGGACCAGGGTGGTCCCAGGTGTGCTGAGCAGGGGCACGGGCCGTGGCACATACACATTTGTGGGGGTCTTGGTGCCTGTTTCGCCCCACGCTGCGGAGTCCAGCACAGTGCTGTTAATGCGAAGGGGACCCCAATACTGCTAGGACAGCCGGGCGGCTCTGCTCAGAGGTGGGCACTGCATGAGGCAGCACACGACCCCCTGTCCTCCGGCCTCAGCCCGAGCTCTGCAGCTGAGCAGAGGTGTTCCATGTCCCACTGCTCCAACGAGCGGGGGCAGGAGGCTGCTGGAACAGCCAGGGTGCGGGTTTCCTGTGCCCAGTGCTGGGGCTGGTTGAAGAGGCTGAAGATGCCAAAGCCTGCAAGCCTGGAGCTGACACCATTGCCAGGACGTGTCCCACCAGCTCCTGCACTCAGGTGCTGGTGCCCGGGCAGCGCCCCTCAAAGCCTGCAGTGGATGCGCCACTGCTGGTGCCGCATGGGGTGCCCATGCCGGGATACCGCATGCACCCGACCTCTGCAGCATCGCTTCTGCGCCCGTGGGACTGATGATGGTGGGAGCTCGACATGGGACGCTGCACGCAGCTGGACAGTGCGTCACCGTATCATCCGGGTGGACAAACTCATCCCAGGGCTACAGCCCCAGGTCTCTCCATCGCACTGCTCCAGCACAGCAGCTTCAGGTCTGCACCTCCGGCTATGACTGGGCTCCAGGCATCTCTGCCGCGTGCATCTGGCTTCGTGGGTGCCGTCACCATCCCTGCTCACTGCTGGCATCCAGGACGTTCCCACCACCATGGGGGCATGTTTCGGCCACAAACGACCTCTCCACGGGAGCCCCCTCTGCCGCATGGAGGAGCCGGGACACGTCTCATTTTGCCGGTGGCCCGGCCGGGGCTTGGTTGTGTTGTGTTTCTGTTCTTGCTGTAAGCTAACCGCTAAAGTATCTCTTTATACAGAATACTTACAGATTCTAATATATATTTGTATTTCATTTTGTTATAGTATTTTTATATGTTCGGGGTCAACAAATGATGTTTTCTTTTTGTTTACAGATGCTACTGGGCAGGAAAATGACGGTGGCTTTGTTTGGCCCGTGGGGTTTGTGTGTGTCACTGTTGAAGACGCTGGTTTGTACTAGGCTGGCGAAGGAGGCACTGAGCATCCTTCCGCTGGCAGAGCCTGTATTGTTTTAGGAGATGTTTGGTATTGTCTATGTTGTCTTCCATGTGAACATGACATTTATTCATTCAGAGGCTTGGCCTCTTCTTTCCTGGAGGGAGAAGGGGGCAGCTGGTGCTGAGGAGCTGCTGGGCATACGAGGTGGCACAGGTGTGGGAGATGGTTGGTCCTTCCATGGGTGACAACCCGCTGCTCCTGGAGCAGCCCCAGCCACCTCTTCTGGCCAGAGCATTGCCCGGATGGTGCTAGGATGTGCAGTCCTGGGCTGAGGGCTCATCTCTGGGGAGAGACGGGGGTCTCCCTGCATTGCCTTGCAAAAGGAGCCATCGCTGCCTGAGTCATGCACGAGGCAGCGTAAGGAGCTGAAGTGCTGCGGGGATGGAGGGGCTGAGGGAGAAACTGGGCACCTGTAACTCCTTTGGGGAAGGGGAGGGAGGCCTGGGCAGCAGTCCTTGGGAGTACCAAGGGGTTGCTCTGTTCATGCCATAAACACAAATCTGCCCCAGAAAGTGGCACCACCAGCATGGGAGCGCTCAGATCCCACCCAGGTATTTATATCCCTCTTCCACAGGGTGCCAGCCTGCTGCCCCTCCCCCCCACCCCCATGTACTCGCTCACCTTTGCCCTTCCACAATTACCACACAAAACAAACATCGATATCAAAGAAACGTTTAATAAGCTGCAATAAAATACGGACCTTTAGAAAGCTCATAGGGTGAATATCGACAGTGGAGGAAGAAAAGAAAACAAAGTGGTGGGAATCCTTGAAGAGTTCAGATCTGAGTGAGGGACTTTTCACCTGGAACAAGAACACAACTTCTTCCATAGGCTAGGATGAAATAAAAGACAGGAGCACAGAGTTCACAAAATGTCAACATTTAGAGAATTGATACATATTCAAAGTTCAAATGACCCAGCTCTTATAGCTATACATATTGATTTAAAGCAACTTAATATAATTTTATTTTTTTTTTTTTAATATACACTTTCAAAGGTTCATCAGGTGAGGTATGTAAACATTATCTAATGGAAACCACTCTCCACATTTCCAACCGAGAATTCACAGCAGAGAGTTCATTTTCCCAACTTGTGATGCGGTACTTCCCGCTCCCCAGAGCAACCAGGAATGCCGTCCCAAGCTGCGGCTCTCCCAGATGCAGTCACCGGCTCCCATTTCCCACCGCTGGTCTGTACAGTTCACATTGCTTAGGCTCAAACATACAGTACCGGACAGGAGGACTTTTCAGCTCAGTGTCTACAATTCATATAGAAACAAACAGAGAAACAAAACTCTCCCAGATACAGATGAAGGAAAAACATTTGCCATCAGGGTGGAGATAATATTTAAACGTTGAGCATCTTAAGAAAAAAAATTACTGGGTTGTTGCTTTTTTTTTAACTTTTATTTATTTATTTATTTTGTTTTTTACACACCTGTTCCAAGGGCAAAGGAAGCGTGAGGCTGGCGAGGGGTCCTGCAGCGCTGGGACCCGGCAGTGCTCCCTGCTCCACCCTTCCAAGTCAGGGACCCGTTACCATAAAAGCAGCAATGATCCTGCTGATGCTGACAGCCAGCAAACACTTCCAAGTAAAAAGGAGTTAAAAAAAAAAAAGAAAAATCCAAACACACTTAGGAAAAAAAAACAACCAAATGACCTCGAACCCCTTAGAAGGAGAATAAAAATTGCAGAATGGCAAGCAAATAAGCAAATGACCTTCTGGAGCCAGCACTGGGATTTTAAGGGTGACAGTGGTGTGCTCCTTTGGGTCACCCATACCCACAGAAAGCACAGGAGCCCTGAAGGCAGCTGCTCACTGCAGTAATTTGCTAGCAGGAGTTTGCTGTTGGTAACCACCTATGCTACCCCAGCCATTCTGGGGGGGTTCCCCAGGGGTGACAACAGCCCCCACCTCCTGCATGCCTGGGGATGCCTCCTTGGGCATTCCCAGGCCAAGAGACCTCCCCATCCCTCACTGGTCCAAGCCCTAGCCGGGAGCGGGCTTATTCCCACCTGGCCCTGAGAGCCCCTGCCATCGAAGCAGACATTATTACTACAAATCTTATTGCTTGCAGTGCCCCCGCCCCAGGGAACAGCCATCCTGGCCGGCCACGGGAGCTCACTGCCTCCCCGGGGACCATGGCCATGGACCAGGTCTGACATCATCAAGATGAGATGAAGAGAAAGAGTTAATGCTTCAAATTTGATGTGACATAAAAAACAAACCGAACACCACCACCGCCCCCCCACCCCATCCCATCCCGTCTGCACCCCCCGCCCCCCGCCCCCCGCAATAGCCAGCCCTTTGGTTGCGGCACACTGGGCGATACAGCCCCACCAACCGTGTCAGACAAGACAGAACAAGAACCTGTGGAAAGCCCATGAAATAAATATTTTAAAAAACTATTTACAATATTAGATCTGTGAGCATGAAGTGAGAGAAAAATGCTTTTTCCTGCCCCAAAAAAGCTTAAAAAGTAGGTTAGCATCCTGCCGCCTAGCACAACACTATCTTACATGGCACCTACACATAATATATATTCACATTTCATTTTAAAATTAGGTAACTCTTACAAACAGACTTAGAAAACATTGGCTAGCAACGCAGCCCGAGGGACTGCCTGGCCTCTGGACCCATGCCGTGAACACCGGCCGGCTGCATCCCAGCTCCTCCGGCTGCCCCCAAGCTGCCAACGTGCCCTGAATCAAAACCGCCAGCTGCCCCCCACCACCCACCACCCTTCGGGGAGGGGGTGCAAGTGCTCGTGAAAGAGAGGGCTTGTCCGTGGGGAGGAGGGAAGGGAGTATAGGGACCGTGATTTCTGCTAAGCCTAGGGGTGAGCTTAATACAAAACAAGAACTCCTGAGAACATCTTAGAACAGATGGATTCATTTCACAACCACCAAGCTAAAGGATGGGCCGAACGGACGCTACGACACATGGGGTGGGGGGGACGGACGCGCGCGATGCGGGGACATCGTAGCCTCGTGGTTTGCTCAAAATAAAACTACTGCTACAAGAAAAGCTGCAGTGGCGTTCCCTGGCAGGGTGCAGCCTACCTCCGCCTCGCTCCCGGGCCATCCAGGACCCGAGGACACCTTGGCTGGGGCTCAGCCCTCTTCCCCCTGCACAACTGCCAGCAGTGGAAAGGCAAGAGCCTGAGCCGGACGGCAGCCTGTAGTCCCTGCTGCCCCAGGCACTGCCCATGCCTGTGGGACGCCGGGAACTGCGGCTTTCCCAGTCGTCTTCAACCGGGAATGCAATTGTCAGGCTGAAAGAATACGAGCTGGAGAGAGAAACTGTCCATTAGCAAGTCTTAAAAACAGGGCAGCGGTACCTCCGTGTCCTTCTGAGATTGCCTCTCTATTTCCCGGGAGGTTATGAAGGGCTGGCAGAGTTTTTGGAAACATCAGCATTTCCAGAGGTGCCATTTGAGCAGCTGGGACCAGGCTGGGCTGCAGCTTTGCTCATCCGCACTCCAGCAAAAAGCGGCTCAGGCAGCCTGCCAGTCTGCTCGGTCCAGCACAGGAGGGATGGAGACACAGAGAGCAGCAGGGACAAGTTCATACCTTTCTCGCGGCTCATGGAGGTTGACTAGCAACACGGCAGAAGGTTTGCTGAAAGCGTCAGCGCCAGATAAACAGCTCTTTGGAGAAGGTTTGCTGGAAAGGCATCTCGCTGCTGTGTTGGCAGTCGAACACAGAAACACCACCGCATGCAGCAAACACGAGCAAAAAGAACCTCACTAGTGATGTATATAAACACGTGCACACCTCAGGCACACCGCACGCACCCTGCCAGCAGAGAAACCCATTCCAGGGCTAGCATTTTGCTAGACAAGAACCTAACAGCTAGAAGGAGCCATCCTGGACTCAACCTGCCCTTGATGCAGCCCTCAACCCTCTGACAGATAAATTTTGACTCTGAACTTCGCAAACCCAGCCCCTCTGAAGGCCAGGTAAGATGGTTCCTGACCATGTGAAGCATGAAGACCCGGAGCTGTCGACGACAAGGTGAGAGAGGAAAAGGTAACCACACAAACGAGAGAGGGCTGGCAGCAAAGGGACAGCAAGGACATCTGTGGAGGTGCAGAGCCAAGAAGATGCTGCTCCTGGTACAAGGACCAGGCAACTGGGATAGCAACTAGTTTCAAGAACAGGATGAGAAAGTGGCTGGCAGAGAAAGTCAAAGTAGCAGCAAGAGGAGAGGTCTGTTTTGCGGGACACAGCACCTGTGCTGAAACCAGGGCTGAGGCTGAGGAGCAAGGAGCTGTGGGGTGGCCCAGAGGAGGAGGAGCGCAATGAGGCTGCGGAGCTGAGGATGGCACTGTGGTAGTGCCACTGGGCAGCTCCGCACCGTAGCAAACGGAAACACACTCAAACCCCGTGTGGAATAAGGCCATAAATCGTGCCGCTTATTTCCTTCCGCTCATTAAGATCGTCTGCAGCTCCCTGTGCATCCCATCGCATGGCGCAGAACCTGCGTTTATTGGAAGCAGACTGCTGTGCAGCTCTGCAACCTCACTGCTGCCTCGCTGCAGAACAAACAGAAACGAGTAGTGCGTGTCCCCAGTCATTAACAAAGAGCAACAGGTTATATATATGGTATTACCTCTTCTTATTTTCGTATATCTCTTGTGCACTGTTCTAGCTGAAACGTGGCTGCACGGAGAGAGGAAATTGGGAAATAAATCGGGAAGAGAGCAATGCAAACGAGGACTGATTGGGGAAAAAAGAAAAGGAGAAAAAATTCAAACGTCTGAACACTGGTAAAGAAAATGAAGCTACCCAGGCAATGCCACCCTGCCAGGCCGTCACCTCACATGTAGACCCTTTAACTTGCTAGCAAATTAAATTGAAATTTCATTTTCTAGCAAATTACAGCATTCCTCCATCCTGCCCCAAAATAAAGCACTCATGAAAGCAAGTGTGAAGCACACCAAAAGCAGGTCTTGTAGTGTGCAAGACCCAACAGCTACTACCAGTGTCAAGTAGAGAACGCACACAGGAGAGGCAGAGGGGCCACAGACGACACCTCCCCGAGCAGTGGCAGCAAGGAAAGGAGCCCGGCAAGGAGCTGGGTGTTTCCCCAGAGCAGAAAGCCTTAATGCTTTTCCGGAGATGACAACCACCCCTGGCCTACCTTACCCCTGGGGCATCCTCTCCCGGGGTAACCCAAAGGATTGCACAAACCTGTAATTCAGAGAACTTCGACTAAAGCACCGATATTCCCACCTCGAGGTGGGCTGAAGAGGTCATGCCCCAAGTGTTTGCTGCAATTACTCAACCATAGGCGATGGCTTCACCCTCCCCTCCCTTGGCAAAGCCTGCTCTCCCTAAAAACTACCTGCATGAGCCAAATCCACCACCCAGCGCAGCAGCTGCGGGAGGAAACGTTCCTGCCAGCTCCTCACAAACAACATGATGTAGAGAACAAACACTTCAGTTTTCCTCAAAACTGCAATTTTTAAATGAGGGGGAAGGCATCTGAGACTGGGACAAACTGCAGGTGCTTTGGGCCTCAGGCCACGTTGTCTGTGCACCGCCCAGCATGGCCAGGGCCACCTCGGTCCCTCCCGGGACCCCATGACTCCTACAGCATCTGCTGACAGGGCTTCATCCCACAGGGACCTACGTCCAGCATGGGAAATCTCCATCCAAGTAAGCTGAAACACAGCAGTATGAGAGAAAACTACAGACCAAGACCAGAAATTCAAAGGGGTGGGAGGAATATGGTTGTCCTTTTAGTATCTCCGATTTCTCCCCATAATGGGTCCTTGCCATTCCTCTCTGAAGCTGAAGCCTGGAAGGGATGCTGCCCAGAACCTCAACGCGCTCATCCCGCCGCTGCCTAAGTCAAGCAACACGCGCTGAACTGAGACAGATGCCCAGATCCCGCTTCGCTCCCGCGCCAGCGTGACACCTGCTGTCTCCCACCCTTGCCACGTTGAGCCAACTGGTGCTGGCACAGGATGGCAGCCGGGAGGCTGGAGCAGCAGCACCCCAGCCAGAAAACCTCTCTCTGCTTGCTTTGTCGAGGTTTCTATCCTAATGAGGTTCCCACTCCCAGAAGCACAGAAGATGGAGAGCAGGACAACCTGCATTTACCAGCAGCTAAAAAAAGAAAGAGAGCAAGAGAGAGGGAAAGCCCCGAGGAACGCTCGGTGCGTGGTGCCCGGCACGGCTCTGCACGCGCAGCCGGTGCAGGCGCTTCAGGAGTGACACTGAAGGATGGGGAAAGGGGGTTTTGCTGCAGGGGAGCAGCGTGAGGAGCAGAGGTAAGAGGGGTGCTCACACACATGCCAGGCCCAGCCGAAGGAGGGGAAATCCCGGGCCTGCGTGCCTGCAGAGAGGCTGCCCAGCCAGGGGTTAGAGGAGGACATAAGTAAGCATGGATGGAGAAGCAAGAGGGAAACACAACCTCTAAGAAAGGTACAGATCCCTCATTTAACTGCCATCGGTGCCCTCCTGCCTCACACCTCGCCTGAAACACTTTTAAATCTTTTCTGATGGAATGTTTGACATATTTAATGCATGCAGTAAAAATTAAAGTAATAGATCACTTCATATTAATCTGTACAGGGACTGACAGGCTAGATTTAATCACTTCCTAGCTGTCCAGAGAGTTAACTTATTCTAGTGTGATTCAAAAGAAAGGTAAAGGATTTTTTTTTTTTTAAATCAGCCATTTCATAGTAAGAGAAAAACGTGCCGCAGCCTTGTGTGTGTCAGTGCTGGGGGGAGGGAATACCTGCGAGAGAGCCAGAGGTGCTCTGCGAAGGGCATGCGAATCTCAAGCGCCTGGTTTCATCCTCTATAGTAAACGGGTACAATGAGAGATTTAAAGATGATTATCTGCTTTCCATCTCCAGTCCATGGGTTTTGGGATCTGGGGGTTGAATGCCGACAGTGAAAAACAATTCTCATGGCAGCCCAGCCCTCTCTAGCCTCTGCCCCCAGCACAGGCATCTCTCGAAGGGGTGGGCTGCCCCGGAGCCTTGCTCTTAGCAGGGACAAGGAGCTGAGCAAGGACTGGCAAGCAGCAGTTAAAAGTTGGGTGACCCCAGCGCTGGCGCGGTGCCCTCTCAGGCATTGCTGCTGGAAGCTTGCATTGGGATTCCTGCACACGGACTTTGTGCAGCAACGTGAAAGCGAAGCCGTGGAGACGCAATGGCTGAGCAGGGTCCTTTCCCCGAGCACGGGTTGCAGCAGCTACTTCTCAGCTGCTGACCACCCCTGCCCAGCAGAGCCAGCACAGCCACGCGCTCTCCGCGCTTCTAACAGGCTTTTCTCAGAGGTGCTGTGCACCGTGACCCTGTTCTGCCACTGCGGTCCTGCAGCCGCCTTTGGAACGTGCTGCAGAGGCGTGCAGAGGAGCCCTGCAGAAGTGTCGTGTGGGACAGGGCAGAGGCTTGGCCACTTTCAGGCTCCACAGCACCAGACACAAGCAAGGACAAACCCACCGCACCTCGCTAGTGAAAGGATGAAATGCAAATCATGGTGAAAAATAAACTTAGGTCAGTCTCTTCTCTCAACCCTACTCCGACTGCAAATCCTGGCTTAGGAGGGTGCTAGGCAAGACGTGCACAAGAGCACAGGGCAAGGGCCAGGGCTCCCCTTCTGCAGAGCACTGACATCAGAAGGAGCTCGAGCCTGTAAAAAGGGAGAGATTCAACCTTCAGCGAAGCACTGCGGAAACTGCTTTGCCATCGGAGACCACAGAAACCACCACGAGCGCAGCAAAACGGGAGAAGGAGATCAGTCCAAAAGCAGGGCACGGCAGGACCGATTCATTCCTGAAGCCAGCAAGAAATAAAGACGTATGCGGCCCAGCGTGCCCAGCTGGCAGCAGCGGATAAGGCAGCATCTCCTCCACCACCTCTGCCTGAGCAGGACCTCCCAAGCCCACAGGCTGTGCAACGGGGCAGCGAGGTGGCCATCAGCAGTACACACACCAGTAGCTAATTAATACTTTTATGCAGGTAACAGTATGGGACACCAGCAGCTGCTACTAACGAACTGACAAAGGACAGATTCGCCTTTCTCTCCCTCACTGATGGGAAATGGTTTTGGTTTTGCTTTAAATGCCACAAAGGAGACAGACAGGAGGACTCCGAAGGAAAGGGAAATGTTTGCGTGCACCCAAAGGCTGCCGAAAGCTACTTCATGTGCACGAAGGTGGTTTTCTTTCTGCTACAGTACAAGTGCTTGTGCCTCAAGTATAAAACGCAAGCCTCCAAATCACACAGACGAGCTTCTTATTTTTATTTTTAAAGTGATAAATAAGGCACTGTACTTTTAACTAGAACTGCCTGGTTCCAAGTTCAAAAAAAACCCAAGGAACGTTCAAACTGCAGAAACTTCCTTCTGAACAGCAGAGCCAGACAGGCCGACCTCTTCTCTGTCCGAGACACATCTGCTGATGCCTAAAATCACGGGCGTTGTCCTTTAACTGCGGATTTTTAAAGGCTTGCTACAGCTTATAAAAGCAGCTTTAGTTAATGCATGGTAAAGGGTTACTACTATACATCAGTTTTGTACATGGCTACCGGTTCTCCGCTATTTCGGGTCCAGTCGCGAGCGTTTGCTGTGCGAACAGTCCACTTTTGCCCTCAGCTTCCTCTTGCCCTGCGACCCGCTGCTCTCCTGCATCTTCTTCATCGACCTCGTCAGGGTCTTCCCACTGCTGGGCTTCTTGTTGGCCATCTTCTGCGACCGCGTGGAGGATTCGCCCAGGGGCTTCTGCTTCGGGGACTTGGCCAGCTCCTCGTGGCCGGGGGGGAGCACGGCCCGTCTGCTTGTGTTCTCCTTGCCCTTCCGCATGGGGAGCCGCACCTTCTCCAGCTGCCTTTTCGGGACTCTCTTCTCTTTCAAAGACATTTTTCTCACCAGCTTATTGCTCCTCTCCATGGCAGCCTGCTTTCGGGTGGCGGGAGCTTTCGCGCTGACCTCCGAATGCTTTATTTTACTCACCTTCTTGGCAGGCAGCTTGTCCTTGGTGGAGGAGACAGATCGCTCCTGCATGCTCCCGCTCTCCTTCAGCGTTCTCTTCTTCCTGCTGAGCTGGAGGTCAGCTTTGGGTGAGGGGTCCTCCTGGGACCTGCTCTTCCCCTTCCGCCCCTTCCCCGTCCCATCCACTGATGGAGATTTAGCGGGAAAGGCGTCTGCTTTGATCTGTAAGGCCAGCTTTGGAGACATCAGTGGGTTGATGCACACGCTTTTCCGGCTCTGCTTGCTCTCCAGGGATGGGTGGTTCCCCAGGCCATCACTCTTCTTCTCCGCCTTCACCACGCGGTGCTGGGCTCGCAGCTTGCCCCGTAGGTTGGAGTACTTGCGCAGGATCCTGGTGCTGGCCTGCGTCGGCAAGCTAGGGGCAGGCTGGATGGTTTTGTCTTCGCTCAGGTCCTCAGTGCCGGTGTCGGCAGAAGTCTGGTTGGGAGCGGTGGCTTCTTCAACCTCGGCTTTATCAGTGTTCTCCCGAATTTTGGCCCAAAGCTTTTGGTTCTTCAGGTTATTTCGAGCCGGGGTAGTAGCGGCGAACTTCTTGAGGTGTTTTTTCAAACGTTCAGCTTGCAGCGAGCTGGGGTAGAGACTGGAGGAGGAATATTTTTGCATGGGGACTTTGATCGGGGGGATCTCCCCTGGGAGACGGGTGTTGAGTTTCTTCACGATCACTAGAGACCTGGTTTCGGTCGTCTCCAGAAACCACTGGCAAATGTCAGACAGCTTAAAGGCCTTCATAAACAGCATCTGGACAGGAGAAAGCTTCTGCACTTCCAGCGAGCCTCTACTTTTCCGTGTCCTTTTCTTGCTTTTCCAAATCTCTTTCAGTTTGTCGGCTTTGTTCTTTACCTTGGGGGTTGGCTGCACCTCCTTCTCCAGCTGAATCCAGCCCTTCTGAACTTTCATGTACTGAGCATTGAACTCAGCAATGAGCTCCTGGTTCTCCTCTTCAGCACACCACTCCATGAACTTTGGTTTGCTGTCAGCCGTGTCTACGTCCTCCAATGCCAGGGAGTCGTCATTCCCTGAACTGCTTTCGTCCCTCAGTTTGGGGATCACTTGCATAGACTCCTTCCCTGGTGTGCTCTTTTTCGCAGTGTCTATGAGTGTGGGCGCGTGTCTTAAGTTATAAAACTGCAGGGCGACCTTTTTATGCTTTGCAGCCTTTGCTGGAAGATGTTTGCTTCCACCTCTGCTGCTGGGACATGGAGGTGAATTGGCCACTGGCTCATAGTTCTCCAGCTTGCCTGTGTCCATCGCACTGTCGGAGCTCTCCTTGTCCTTTGCACTGGCATCACCTTGTTTCACCTCCACTTGCTCGGCATCATTTGAAGGCACGCTGCTCTCCAGAGGGAGGAGAATGCTTGTCTTCTCAGAATCAGCCTGGACGCTGATTTCCAGCATCTCACCTGGTTGACTTTGGCTGCCGTTAGTAGGGGCCTCATCTTTAGAGGAATTTTCTCCCTCTGCCACAGTCTCTGTCGCTAAGATGCTTTTATAGGTTTTTCGGGTGGTGACACCATTCTCCTCACCCAGCCGCTGCTCAGCGATGCTCTCTGGATCCTGGCCAGTGCCTGGCCTCTCGCTGGTTTTGAGCAGCACATTGGGGAAGCAGTCGTTTGGGAAGTGCATGGATGCTGTCCCATCCAGGTGCACTTCTCTCTTGAACCGCTTAGCACCAGGGCTCTTGGAGAGCTTGATCTGAAGGCAAGGAAGCTGCACAGAGCTGGAAGAACCAGCGTCCTCAGCACTGCCCTCGGCAGGCGACTGGGATTGCTGGCTTCGGAGACGCCGGTCTGATGCCACAAGCACTCTCCTGCCTTTCTTTCGCTTCTTGTCTAGGCTGTCTTTGGAAGAGACAGAGTCTTTCCCTGCAGTGTCTGAGCCGTCGGGTTCAGGCGACATTTCCCCTTCGACGAGCTCTTTTTCATCTGCTGTGCTGTTATTCTGCACTGCCTCCCCTTCTGAGATTTCGGGGAGCGCTGTGCTGGTCAGCGCAGCCTCCTCCCACTCAAGGGAGCCGCCATCTGTCATGCCCAATAATTTGGCTTCTGGTTCAACATCAATGCTTTTGTTCACATCCATGCTCTGCAAGGTGACAGAGGGCTCTGGGGGGCTCTCCTCATCCACGGCAGAAGGGAGCTCATCAGGAGCCTGCCGGCCTGGAGAGCGTGGGGAGGGCTCTGCTGGACACAGCCCGCAGGGTTCCACATCTCCCGCGCCCGGAAGCTGGGCAGGATCCCCGGCACCATCATGGGCCAGGAGTGCTGTGTCCACAGTGGCGGGGGGCTGCAAGGGGGACTTCGGCTCTGGGCTGGTGGGGAGGTCTGGATCAGTTTGTACTTTGGAGAGTGGACGATCTTCCTTGCCACTGGGTGCTTCTGAGACGAGGACAGCAGCAGCAAAATCAGCAGCCTGCTCGCCGCCGCTGCTGTCCCCGTGGGAGCCCAGGCTGCTGCCAGCCTCCCAGAGGACGGTGCCTTCCGCTCTCGTCCCCTCTCCTTCAGCAGGAGGGGATCCAGGGGGCAGTGAGCCAGCTGAGCTATCCTCTTTTTGGGGGCTGGGTGGAGCAGAGAGCGAGAAGAAGGGCATGGCCATGGTGGCTTCCCTCGATCGCAGCGCCCGTGTATCCCGCGGCTGCACAGAGCCTGGCTCAGCTCGCTCTTTTGTTTCTCGGCTGGTTGGTGCCCCTTTAGCCAGGAGCCTCAGGGAAACTCTTTTCTCGCCTACCCGTCCCGCCCCCGCAGATCCCCCCACCGAGAGCACCAGGGGTGGCTTAGCGCTTACAAGAGTCTCTGTTCGCAGTGCTGGGCTGCTTCCCCTCTCCTCCACCCGGGAGCTCTTCACCAGCGTGCGGACAGTCGGGAGCTCACAGCACTCCCCGTTGAAGTAGTACCCCCGCGTGCTCTTCCTCGCCGTCTTGCGGGACGACACCGACCGCTGGCTCTCAAAATGGCACTCGGTGATGGGCTGGCTGATGTAGACCACGTCGCACTGGTTGTCGTAGTCATTGATCCTCAGCCCCGATGCCTTCTTGCTCTTCCGAGTGGATCTGAGGGAGGCTGCCTTGGCGCGGGGGTGCCCGCTGGAGGTCCGGAGGGCGGCTGGCGCAGCGCTGGCAGGCAGCCAGCCCTCTTTGGACTTGTCGAGCGGGCCCTTGTCAGCTGGGTGCAGGTGGCAGCCTGCCTTGCCCTTGGCCACGGCGTGCAGGTGGTTTTCTTGCTTTGGTCTCATGTCTTGTTCTTTTGCGTCTAAGTCCTGGTGCAAAGATGCTTTCGAGCTGGTTTGCAAAGTGTTCTCTTTGTCGGCTCTGCGAGGGGGTGTCACCGCAAAGCCGGGATCCCAGGACTCTTCCGGCAGAGCTCTGAAAGAGCTCTTTTGGGACCCCAGACAGCTGTCTAAGCTGTCCTCACTGCTGTTCACGTTTGCCACTTTGACTGAGATATAACCTTCTACAAGAGTCTTACCTGCTAGCTGCTCTTTGTCCTCACACTTTCTGACACCGGCTTCTTGCTCGTGTCCAGCAGCTTGCTGCCCTTCCAGGCTCTTTGCGGCATGATGGAAATTCAAAGAGGAAGAGTTCAATGTGCTGAGGTATCCTTGGGTGGAGCTATCCTTTGGACTAGCAGAACGAAGCCTGGTGATGGGGAGCTCGGAGAAGTCCCTTCTCAAAGCAGGACTGGAGCTCTCTGCTCTGTCCAGAGACTTCAGCTCCACCGTCTGCTTCGAGGCTTGTCCTGTAACATGCAGGGGGCCGTCAGACCCCGACTGTCCCAGGTCCAAGGAAGAAGGGGGCTTTAATTCAGTACAAGTAGCACCCTTATCCTGATTTTCAGTGCTTCGCTGGCTACAACCAGAGCCACAAGTAGAGACCTCCATGCTCTCGGATTCAGACAACTGCTGGCCTTCAGAGTCTGGTTGCACTTCAGTGTATATGTCGTTTAGCACACGAATGAATTGCTTCTGGTGATGTGTACACAGTCTGACCATAAACTTTTCCAGTGGAGACTTCGGCTGATTGTTAGAGTCTATTGCTATTGTCTCTGCTGCATCCTCACTAGAGAGACAAAGAGAGAAGCAATCAGTAACATGTCCCAGGGAATAAAAGTTTATGCTGCAAAACTGGAATAATCCCTCTCCTCCCACTCAGGCAAATCGCTTGCCTGACCTCCAGCTGAGATCAAGCACCCTGTTGTCACGGGGCTGGCAGGTATCCCTTCAGTCCCCAGCGTGCACACTTATGTATGCATACTGCTGGCAGGACACAGACTGCACTACTGTTTGTCTCCCACTGCCAGAGGACCCATAATTACACTTCTGCCTAGGACATCCTGGTGTGTAGGCACCATGTGCCATGTTCAAAGCAAACCTACGTTTCCCAGTGAGAATCAGATTTAGTATCTGCACGGTGCCCAGTGTAGAAGGCCCAGCTCTTTGGGGACCTGCCAGGATGATTGCACACCTCTGCATGCTCAGCCTGCACAGCCAGGCTGGGGGGAGCAGAGCAGCGTCCCAGCTGGGCAGCCAGACACCAGAAATCTTGAACTGCTCTAGGTCTTCAAATTCTGCTTACGTCTCGGTGGCAGAAGGAAATGGGTCTAGGGCAAACTGAGCAGATCTGAGCCTCCTCTGTAACCAGTGCAGAAATTTTGGCGAGTTCCCGGCCTGCAGGACATGCAGGCAGCAACGCACCCTGATGTGGAGCGGTGACTTGCCATTTGCACCGACCTTTGATTTACTGCCATGTAATAAAATGGCTCTGCAGCTGATGGGCTGACTGTCAACACGCAGTGGTCGCCCAGAAAAGCGTGCTTCTACAGCACCATTGGCTACAGGATCACTGCCACTAGCTAGCTCTCGAACCGAGGCGATTATTGTTTACCTGCTCAGCAGAGGCAATTAATTAGGACCTACTGGTGGAGAAGTTATGGGATAATTATCCAGCGTTTGCACGAACTCATCAGGAGTGCCATGCCAGGCAATGTTATCGAGTCTGTATCTGTTCCCAACGGCAGCGCAGGTGATTCCCACTCAGTCCGTGCCATGCCAAGGGGACTGCGTGCCTTGGCACCCATGCTGCCTCGCACAGGATCTTTGCCAGCAACGTCGGGTTCCTTTGCAGTAACGGTTGCACTTTGCACCTCCTGGTCTTGCACCAGAGGAGAGAAAATCATTTCCCCCCGCTACAGCCTTGCTCTCCAGCCCCAGCATCGGATGCCAACCTTGCTCGCTCAGCTGGCTTGAGGAGGGCAACACTTATTGCAGGTTCAGGGCTAAGGTGGGGAAAAGGAGCTTAATCCGGAGTGGGTTTTCGCTTCCCACGCTGCCAGGCGCAGGGCTCAGCAGGTGGACAGGGAGGAAGAGTCCCGGCTCGGAGGAACTGTCAGTGGAGAGAAGGAGGGAAAGCAGGGACCGGAGCTGGCTGGGCTCAGTGGCAGGCAGTGTGCCAGACGCAGCCCTGGCCAGCTCTCACCTGCTGCTTACCTACTGCTTGCTGGCTGCTTCCTTTCAACTGGCAAGTGCCAGGAAGGCACCTTCAGCAACCCGCTTCCCCTGGCTCGTCCCCAAACTCAGCAAAGGGCAGGGAAAGGTGCCCAGGGGCCACTCTGGGCTGGTCAGGTGGCACCTGGTCTCCTCTTCACCCAGAAACGCTAGGCTGCAGCCAAGCCTGCCCCAAGCATCTGCTGGCCAGCCCTTTGCTTTCCAGTTTGCCCAAATTTTTAAGCGTAACAAGGCTTCACCTCAATCACCGCCACTCAGTTTCCTTAAAGGCTTCTTCGGCAGAGTTTTCCCAAAACCACCTGGAAAGGCTGAGCAAGCTAGGCATGTCGAATGTGCTCCAGCACCTCCAGAGCAGGCTCTTGAGGTTAGTGATAAACAACGTACCTTGAGACTGCTTCACTACACCCAGGTGAGAAAAAAAGCCCTCCAGCAACTGTCTCAACTGGTTCTACCTGGTGCTGCAATGACTTTCAATTTGCAACGCCTGGGATTAGTTTAAATAAAAATGCCCAGGTACAACCTGGCCCCTCTCCAGAGCCCTGCATGGGAAGGGTTATGTCAGCCAGGATCTCTTACACAGCCCAGCTCCGCCCCTTGCCCTCCTGAATAACAAAGGAGATAAAAAAACCTTTCGACAGCCCCCCAGCAAGAGGAGGGCTTGGAGCTGGAGGCTTTGTAAAAAGGCAGAGCTCAGCACAACTTTTTTTCTTCCACCTTTGCAAAGAGGGCGGTTGCTTTCCTCTTACCTGCTCCCAAGCCCAGCTCCTAAGAGCGGCAGCCATCTTCCCCCAGCGAGCCTGAATTTATAACGGCGGCGGCAGAGGTGTGCCCTGCCCCGGCCCACCCCGCCGCCACACTCCCCGGGCAGCCTCGGAAGCGGCTATGGTGGCAAAACAGCCAACTCCCTCCTTGCCGAGGCACCTTGGCTGCCACGGAAGAGCCCATGGCACAGGCGAAGCGGTTGCCTGGATGGGCAACGAGGACGAAAAGGAGAGCTACAGGCTGGGCGAGGGAGGAGGCTGCAGGTCTGTGTACAGAGGCCCTAATTTGGGAGGAGGGACCAAAGTGGCCCGGTACTGTCCCTCCTCGCCTTGCAGTAGCGATGCCGAACGCAGCTGGTCTCAGGTCACGCCTGCTTTGCACAGGTGTGCAGGGCTGGAAAAGACCCGCGATCTGCTCGTATGGTTGAGGGGACCTGGGCTCCCAGTGCCAAAGGCTCCAGGGTGGCATTTGTGCCTTGCCTTCACCTAGTTTCTTCCTCTGAAGTGTGACTGAGACCACCGCGCTCGTTTTCACCTTATTTGCCCCACCATACTCCAAGGAGTCCATCTGAGACATACACAGCCTGTCAAGCTGTAAATTTATAAAACAGATAAATGTTTTTCCGGCTTCATAAAGGAAATAGATCTACTCAGCCTCGATGCTCTTTGTTTTTAGAAGAACCATCTCACGCTCAGCAACACGGTTCACCAGCCTCTGCGGGTGCACCATGTTCTGGGTCCTCTGCTTTCATGTCACTTTGGCTCAAAGATGGGCTGCAACTTCTTCCCTTGAGCTCATCTGCTCCTTCCCCAGCCCACTCCTGTTTGGGTGCTGCAGGCAGCATCGCCTTTTTCTGGGTTTCAAAGGATAACCTTGAGAAGAAGCTCTCCCTAGCACCTGCGTCTGGGCTCCAAGCATGGCTGGACCCCACCTCAGTCCTTCCTCTCCCTGTCCTCCCAGAGTGCTGAGCTGCAGCCTGTGTTTCTCCATCCCCAGATCTCCCGGACACAGCTCTGTGCTCCCTGGGACCTGCTAATCTGTGCGCCCTGGTACCTGCCCAGCATCTCCCACCATTCCTGTCTGTTCTGGCTATTACTACTAAATAAAACATGCCCATGGTCATTCTCTTTTCTGGCAGCTGATGGACACAGGATTGCCCACATCCTCCCTACTTAAGGCAGTTTCAGAGAAGAGCTTGTTTCATGCTCAGGTGTAACAGAGACGTTTATTTCAAGTGCCCCATGGCTTCAGGCAGGGTTGCTTACAGATTGTGTAAACTGTTGCAGAGAAACTATCTACTTACGTGGCTTATCAAAGGGGAGAGGAGAGGTGAGCTGATGGCAGAGCTGAAGTGCCTTCCCAGGGGAAGGTGCCAGGTACCAACAGGCTCCTCAGCCCTGCTGGCAAAGGCACAGCGGGAGCTGAAGACCAACTGGTGAACGCAGAGGATGGGAATTGGGAACATGGTTTTAAAGAGGAGGAAAAATCATTCTCGGGAGGCAGCCACCCCTGTCTCTGAAGAGCTTGCCTTTCGGGAGGCACAAGTCAGCACAGCAGAAGCTGCTGGGTCCAGCAGATAAGCGAGGGAGCCCAGGACTGCCTGTACCATCTGAGCCTTCTCCCAGTGCCCACACTCACCTCTTCCCATGGGCCTTGGCCTGAGTCTGTCTTGGCTTTGGGTGTTCGTGAGGAACATGTCATCCCTCTGAAGGGCTGGAGAAGCCGCAAACCTACTGCAGCTCCGTGGCTGGGGTGAGGTGACTTCCTGGGAAACCCTCTGTGCCTGTAGCTGAGCTGCAAGCGCAGTCGCAGACCCATACGGGGTACCCAGCAGGATTCACTGCGATGGGAGAGACAACCCACCTGCCAGCAAGCTTTCCTGCCGCGCCTGGGAGACGACAGGTCTGCCCTTGCTGGCCACCAGCCTTGAAAGCTGCCTACATGAGGCTGCGGCTGCCGGGGGCTCCTCTGCTCCTGCACCCCAACATCCCGCTTCCAGCCCCGCTGCACACATCGCCCCGTGCCAGCAGAAGGACCCCGAGCAAATCCTATCACCTGAGCCCCTCGCTGCCTCCTGGCCCTTCTAGCTTTGCCAGGGCAGCCCTGTTCTCTCCTCCTTCCCTGCCTGCTGCAAAAGGTGTCAGAGACATCAAGGGGCAGGAGCTGTCAGAGACACAAACTGAGCTGTTGCTACGCAACCCCAGCGGTGCAGCAATTAACGCTGGGGAAAACGTGCTGTGCTCTAAAGCTATTTGCATAGCTGCGTGCTGCAATACATTTGTTTGCATTGTGCCTCTACTGTTTAGTGGAGTTTGAAGTCAACCCTCCCCCAGCTCTTGCTGGGGGGGTCACACAGGGCTTCCAACAAAAGCCACACGGTTGGGGATGATAGGGCTGGGGGAAGGCAGGGGTTTGTCTGTCCATAACACCTATAGACTGCTGCACAGGTATAGGATTTACAGTATGGGAAGGAAAGGCCAAGTTATCTGGATTTGACCCGAGGCTCCTCTGTGCAGCCCCAGGAGCTTTGCCCTCGTTGCAAAGCCACCTCCTGCCGTGCCCCCAACCTACTAGTGGGGTTGCCGCATCTCCCCTTTTCTGGGTGCATCAGGGTGACACCGCCCTTGTTCTGCTTGTGAACACCAGAAACGGAGCTTTAGGGGCAGCCCAGCCTGCCTGTGGCTCAAGAATGTATTTTGGGGGGGAGCAAGGAGGAGAAGAAAGAGGGTGAGAAAGAAATCAATGGGTTCATACCAACCTACCTGGGACGTCGGTCTCCGAAAACCTGCTGATTGCCA
The DNA here is from genome assembly GCF_009769465.1 of Tauraco erythrolophus. Classification (NCBI taxonomy): domain Eukaryota; kingdom Metazoa; phylum Chordata; class Aves; order Musophagiformes; family Musophagidae; genus Tauraco; species Tauraco erythrolophus. The sequence goes on along the minus strand of NC_141473.1, from coordinate 16,136,313 downwards.
ACTGCAATCTTCTGGTTTTCCCACCCCAAGTTTCTCACTATTGAACATGAAGCCTGTGCCCTTTTAGGGTTTCTTTTTTTAGCCCTTGAACATCGGTTTGATTGATTATAAGTTTACAGGTATGTTTTGTACCTCAGAGGCACAAGAAGCAGCAGCAGAACAAAAGTTCAAGGCTAAGTGTTTCTGTTCCTTTCAGACCACTCTAAGCACCAGGATTATAGTTCTGTAAAAGAAACAAAACATAGCTATAAACTTATAAAACCCAATTTAGTATTCTTACGGGGATGACCTCTCCCCTTCCTCTGCTGGTGTCACTCAGCTGACTCCATGCCTGTGGTGGAGCGCTGCCTCACCACCCAAAACCAGAGGTATCACAGGAGTACCCCACCAAGCCAAAGGGTGCCTCGGAAACCTGGCTAAAAGCGGAGATTTGAGAAATGTGGATGACTAAGAAGGAAGCCTAACTTGAGAGCGATGCTCTCCATCCGCTGAACTCAAAGCGCTGAACACGCCCACTGTGACCCCAAGGTCCAAGGCAGCGTGTCCAGCTGCCCTCAGGTGGCACCTCCAGCCCTGCTGGCTTCAGCCACTTTATTTAGTTCTCAGGGCAAGCGGAAATGCCATTTTGAGGGATTGCAAAGGAGGAGCAGCCTCTTAAAAGCAGCTTGCTCACTGTGGGCAGCCAGGTGAGTTGACCCCAGCCCCAGGGGCATTGTGAATCCTGCGTGCCAAATGTGAGCTTGAAAGTGGTTGTGGGTTGCCAAAGGTGGGCTCGCTTTCCCCAGTGCCAAGGGGGTCTGCACACAGAGCCACACCAGGGTCTCGCACAGTGGAAGGCAGAAATGAGCTCTCTGCCAGCCCCTTTCAGCAGCAGCCCACACCAATGTCACCGCAGTGGACACGGAGCCACGGCTACTGTCAGCCCTCTGCCTGAAATTATTATCCCAGGGCAGCAAAAGGCAACCCACGTTGCATCTTCTTTGCCCTATTTGACACACAGTATCATGCTCAAACCTATCTTCGCTCATAGCTGCAGCAAAGACATCATGCTTTGAGAGGTGGAGGTGAGGGGACACGTTTCCTTCTGCTGGCATTGTTCTGGGATGTGGCAGTCCTTTGCAGGGGATGGGCAAAACAGCCATGTAAGCCACTGCAGCCCGATTTTCTGGAGCTCATCTCTCAAAGCCCCGATCAAAGGCTGACACTGGATGTACCAGTTTAAATTCCTGTATTTCAATCCTCAGAAATATGCCTGGCACCTAACACTCCCCACACAGATGAATGAGTCCCTTCACACCTCTGTGGGTGCTACAGTAATTCTCTCTCGCTGCACTGAAAAAAAACAGAAAAGCAGCACAGAAAGAGCTGAGGCTCCACACAACAGTTAGGAAGAAGGAAAAGCATTTTTCTTGTCTAAATTAAAAGCTGAACTTGTGCAAAGCACAGCCAAAATAACTATGGAAATAGTGCTGCTGGGTTCTCAAGGCCCCTGAATTTACACTGTCCTTGGTGACGCGTGTGGGCATGGATTGAGCTTGCATTTCAACTGAAAAGCAGGAAGAAACAAGTTATAGATGGGTTTTGTTTGGTTGGGGTTTTTGACAGCTGCATGTATTCGTTAAGGTATCCAGGTTGTACAATAAGCCAACCGACTGGATAAACAATAGACATCCATTACAGATTCAGACTTTTAACCCTTCAGAGTAGTGTCTTTTATCTGTTTGTTTATTTTTCAAGTAGTTAAACATTAAAAATCACATTCTCCCCACCTGTAGCCAAATAAAAATTAAACAAACCAAAGTTGGTTTTATATTAAATAAAACTATGGCAACCTCAAATAAGTTTATCTTTTTTATATTCCTGTCATAGCTTCCTCCACTCCCACCTTCCCCAAGTTACTAACTCAACCATATTCTATAGTAGTTTATCATCACTTGTAATACTTCTAATACAATATTTAATGACTAATTAAAAATCTTACCACTGAGCTATTTGCTCTAAAACCAAGGGAAATTTATCATGTTGGAAACATTATTCTACATACTAGCTTTCAAAGCCTTTCCAGAATTGTCCTTGCTAATTTTTCTAATTATCAAGGACATCTGGGATCTTCCCTTTAAGGAAACAAAAAAAAATTACCATGAATGTTTCTCTCTGCGGCAGTACTTGGCATCTTCTCTGAGCTAGGTGCTCTAAAAGAATAGATAGCACCAAAAGATCAGAAGAGACAGAAAAAAAGATAGCACCAGAAGTCGGAGAACAAAAGCGTGCAGGGCAAAAGAAAAAAAAAAGAGTTCTTACAAGGATTTTCACAGCTTTGCACATGTTTTAAAATAAGCAGCACCCAGTTAAGGCAAGGGAGAATGAATCCCAGGGAGCAGTCCTATGGAGTAGGGAGGGATGCCCTTAGCGTCTTTAACAGTCCCAGGTACAAGTTGGGAACGCGTGCTGGCTCTGCACCCGAGGTGAGGGAGGTGCGTGGCCTCCCCACTGCTCCCGAGCTCATCGTTGTTGGCTCCCCGTCCATCCTGCCACAAACCGGGACAAAGCTCTCCCTAACCCAGCCCTCGGGCATGCACATCCAGGTCAGCTGGAGTCACTGCAACCATGGAGGTTCAACAACAGGAGAAACCCCCACTAAAGGTGCACTCATCTCTAGAAAATTAAGGCTCGAAGGCAGAATACGCTGCGCTGTGATAAATCCCACCTTCCCCTCCTATACTGCATCTATACTGCTGGACTGCTGCACCTGCAGGATGGAAGAAAACCCAATGCATGACGTTCCCTCTCTGTAGACATTGCTGGTCCCAGCTCCAACAGGCACATTGCCACGCACAGCCACTGTCTACTTCTAGAAGTCTTCAAGGTTCTGAAATTCTGCAAATATCCAGGATTTTTTTTTTTCCCAACATGGATATGAAAAAACAAATGCAGCAACATGGTAGAGCGCTCGCTAGAGCTAAACACGCTCAGCACGAGCTGGTCGCCAAAGCTTGGGAGGGGCCAGCGGAAGACATTTGGAGAGCAGAGGGTATCTTGGGTGTAATTAACAGATGTTGGGGGATATGACCCCATTTCGGATAACCTGGAGATTCAGATAATTGGGCCTCAGATAATCAAGGCCACGCTGTTAATAGAAACGGTATCACAACTCCTAACGACAGTGTTCCCCACGTGCCGATGCGATACCTCCTTGCACAAAAATGCCAGTGAAATACGAATTAGCGGTTTGATACGTGTCCGTATTCTCTGTCAACTGCCAGGCTGAGCCGCAAACTCTGTTTCTGATGCACCACTCTGCCCGGCTGCTTGGGAAATAGGTTAAGGCAGAGAAGTGGATTGCAGCCCCGGATGCCTGGGGACGAGGCTGTCTCAGAGCTGACGGGCTAGGTAAGCTCTATTTTGAAAGTGGGTTAATTTAACTGCCATTCAACTACCATTAAACGATATAGGTTAATTTTATAGTCAGATAACTATTAAGAAACCAAAACATAAGGCAGGAAATGTCTCTATGCATGCCAGTAGGGAGAGGTTTCCTCTGCGCTAATGCACACCCCTCCCCTTCAGCTCAAACCTCTCATCATTCCATTTCTGCACATCCCTCACATCATCTCTTCTTTTTTTAACCCTTGTCATTACGCGCTATTGTCCTTCCTCCTCCTCTTAAGAGAGTCTATTCTCCTCTCAAAAATTCACCTTGGCATCCTGGCCCACGATTATTATTCTCCTTCGTTTACATCACCACACATCTCAATGCTAAAGGAAGACTAACAAATAAACCTTGTCTGACCATGCCAAACGTCCACTAAAAAAGGTCCCATCTCCCTCATGCATCTGTTATTTGTCCAGCTACGTGGCAAACTGAGGCAGGGAACGACACATTGCTCAGTGTGTAACACACCATCACCACTAATACACCCAGCTTCCTTTAGGGTTATCTGCTGTGTTCAAAGCATCCTCAGTTTTGGGCAGTTTACCCTTTATAATTGGACGCCGCAGTTAAAATGTACTTTATCTCTGTGCCATTTTCCTTTCCGCAGCATAACAACAGGTATTGTTTGTTTCTTTATACTGGGGACAAAACCCATCGATTCCTGGTTTGCCATAAAGATAAAAATAACAGGAAAAAAATTATCAACAACAGCTTATGCCTGCAAAGGAACAGATCCCTTGGAAAAAGCCAAAGTGACTCATCACTCCTCATGCACAGCGAGGAAGGAGTGAGCAGCAGAGCCTGGCAGATCCCCCCCGAGATGCCTTCACAGATTGCCTCCCTCTGACTTCTGCACCTCCCTGGTCCCACTACTCCCACCAGCAGGAAAATGAGTCCCTAACCTTCGCAGAGGAAACTAAAGTGATGATGACCCATTAGCACATACTGCCCATCAAGCACTCACAGATCTCCTCCACCACAGATGTTTTTTATCTTATTAACAGTAAGTGCACTAGGCAAACCCTGAAAGCTCAGAGAAATGAACTCATGCTTAACCACGCGGTGGTAATGAGACCACAGCGCTAACGGGATGTTGGCATTTTCACTGTGCTTTGTATGACCAAAGAAACACAGAATGTGACCATCCCCAGAAATCGCAGCAAAACCACCTCTGAAAAATCCTCCTCACAGCGACTCACGTGTTCAGACGGCGATGCCAGAGCCCAAACCACATATACGGGGGGGATTTTTGACCCACAAAAGGCGGAGTGCCCAATTCCCTGTTGTCCCTTTGAGGCCTCACTACTCTTTATTAACCTCATGAGGAAAGTCCTTTTTTTTCACTCAGGAGCTATAAAAGAAGAGACGTAACAGCCAAAACCCAAACCTCATCAAACTGCTCTTTGCCAGCACTAAGCCGCTACCTTTGTCACTTTGTGCTAGGTTACACTGATTTTAAGCTTTGTTACTAGTTATTATTTAATAATAAGATCATTAAAGGAAAAGCAAGGTGTGTATCTTTTAAATCCAGAGGTATGTTATTTTTGCTTTTATCAATTAGCAATCCAGACTACACTCAAACAAAAGTACAGGCACCGACATAAGGGCAGGTAAAGGCAAGAAGGCAAGAATTACAGAGCAGTCGAGCAGTCGCCCTTACCGTACACACTTGTGTCTCTCTATTAGAGAAAAGACAACGCAGGCCCTGAAACAAGAGCAAAAATCTACTTTTTCTAATGCATCAGCAGAAAAGCTCACTGAATTACAGCTAGGCAGACCTCTAGCGAGCAGTGAGGTTAGGTGGCTGTCACCATGGCCCAACGAGAACTTTGCTATTAGTGAGCACGCTTCAAGTACCAGGTAAGCTGGTATAGCTTTCCCATCTCGGGCTGATATTTGATGGCTAGAAATCAGAAGAAAACTTGTATTTCTGTACAAACAGAGTACATTTGTTATGACGGCTTCTTATGCAAAACCAGAATCCTACAGCATCTTTTTTTTACAATCTCCTTTCAAAGTCAAATAGTTTGTTTCAAACCACTGCTAACACCTCACATGTGGCTACTTGCTTTAAAAGACCTGAAAGGAATCTGAGAGACCAGGTGTGACCACAGCATATCTGAAAACATGAAAAAAATATACCACCACCTTCACCTGAAAGGGGGACTTGGCGGAAACTACTGGATTTTCCAAGCAAGCACCTCAGCCTTAGATTACAGCAAGGGTCAAAGCACAGGTACCAGTTGTGTGTATGAAAATCCCTTCACATGCGCGGGGAAGCTGTTCAGCTTCTCCTAGTATCGTTTTTATCCCTGCAGAGCCAGAGTAACTCCCAAAATTAGTGTCAGAGCCTTCCTCTTCAGCTCAGCGAGAAGAAAAGCACAGTCAAAGGCTTGGCTTTAAGAAAGGAAACCATAAAAGCCTCTTTCAAAGTTAGGAATGTCATTCCAAAACAAGTTAAGCAAGCCCTACGCTTTCTTAGCTGGGTAGGAGGGATCTGGGACATGTGATGATGGGATCCTGGTGCAGGTCAGAAAAAAAAAACAAAAAACAAAAAACAAAACCAAAACCAAACCTTAGCAGGTGTAACAGAACTGCCTATTTAGCACTATTATTTTTACAGACAGTTTGCTGATAACTCTGTGTCGTGGTTTTAGGCTGATCCAGCAACTAAAACTCACACAAGTCTCTCCTTCTCCAGTAAAGTCAAACCATGACACTCTGCATAGACAAACTACCCCTCCTCTTGGCACAAGGCTGGCTGATCCGCACCTGGAGGCAGGAGTCCCAGCAAAGGTAGGCACGTGAGCTGGGATCGAGCTAGCCCAGGTAACAGCAGCAGGGGAGATCAGGCGGGAGCCTCAGCACAGGCTGGGGGAAGCATGTCGCTGGACCCACCGCAGGTCTGCACGGGCTGCGGCCGAAGCCTCCACCCTGTCCTTCCCTGCGGTACTGCAGGTGCTCCGTAGGTTACAGCCCGAGAGGCTGGCCAGTCCCTTGAGGAGATGCAGCTGTACTGTCATACGGGCAACTTTTGCATGTTCAGGCAGCAGTGCTCATAGTTCTACACTCTGAAATACACCTTAAGCGCTTCTAATTTTAGCTGAGCTTTGAAACAATTCCTGCAGATTTGCGCCGTAGCCGTCTCGTACAAAAATGTGCTTCTTGTAAAGCGTGTGCGCAGTGGGCCGCCTGCAGAGCTGCATGGCGCCTGCAGAGGAGGCGGCGGCACGAGGAGATTGTGGAAGCTTTCTTTCAAACGCGACCTGTAAATTTCGATACGTTAGAAGTGACCTGTAAAAATAAGATGCAATTGTTTTGTGCTCCCTCTTCGTGATACTAAAAGAGAGCTTTTAAAGGTTGTGTCGTCTGGGGTTTTGGGGAGGCATGCAAGAAGGAACTTAATTCGTAATTCACAAGAGTGAAGTCATTCAGATTTCTTCTGAATTTCCTAGCAGACAACTGAGAACATCTTGGATTTTGAGTCACAGAGGCTGCATCAAAGGAAGCAGATCAGGGGAAACAGTACTCCCACAAACAGTGTTATATGGGATCCTTCCAGCATTGTGACAACTATTAAAGCATCTTGAGAATAACTATATTAAAAAGATCAATTTTTATTTTAATGTCTTTGTCATCTTCATTGTATCATACTCCATATTCCTGGATTTGTGCCTAACACTTCGAGTTCTGTCTTTGAAATTGCTTTCTATTTGTACCTCTGTTACTCTGTACATGAATCACTTTCCTAAACAGGTCCAAGAACCTGCTACTCACGTCCAGTTGAAACCACAGTTCCGCAAGTACCTCTAGTTGGGCATCTGCCAGAGCAGAGTTTGCAGATTAAGTAATAAGTGATTTGCTAAAATATCTTCCTGAATTGGGATTTAAATCCTCCCCCTCCCCCCAGACCCACTTTTGTCAGGCCTCTAGGAAATTAGAGGGCTCCGCAGGCTCAGGCGGGAAAGCCACTGGTGATCCACCTTACTGAGGACACCAGAGCAAGCTTCGCATTGCTGCTGGGCAGCCACGACACGGGGGCTCTGTTTTGGTTGCACAAGAAGATGAAATTGTGATGCTCAGGAATTTCCTTAATTAAATCAGCTTCATTCACAAAACCCAAGTCAATATCCAACGCAGGAGTGTTTCAGATCCTTCATGCTGAGGTCAGGTTGCTTACTTTCAGGTAGGTCCTTATCAGCTAGTATTAATCCCAACACTTGCAGGCAGTGACCTGAAGCTTTCTGCTCTTGTCTTCACAGAAGCAGACATTTTCACCAAGAAGCAATCAGCAGAGCCTCTTGTTCCACATCTGCTAGAGTATCTGGACTGTAGAAAGTGACCCAGGTGTACGTGGGGGTACAGTTCACTGCTACTCCATGAAGGATCTGTTACTTCAGCAGGTGACCAGATGTGCTCCTGCAGGTTCAGAAGAGATAGCTGCCTCTTTCCAGCTCCAAAACCCATCCCGAGTCAAAACGAGCCGAGGCAAATTAGTAGAAGACTTATTAAGCAGCCTAACAGGGCTAATTAGGTTTCTTTTCTACTTCTGCAACAACAGCATGGATGCTTCTTCCTGGGTCTGGGTGCAGTCTCCTCATGATACATGTGTGTTACAGAAAACAGCTTTTAAAGAAGAATTCAAGGCTGTGTTCCTTTAAGCCTGAAGAACTTCAGCTTAACAGTATGAGACCATCAGCGAGTCCTACAGGAAAACCTGAAAAACTTGGTATTTCTGATAATCGCAGGACTAAAAGCGTTGATTAAAATGTTCTGGGAAAAGCTTGCAGAGTGTAATACACCCTAAAGAATGGCAGATGGGAATATGGTTCATCACTTTCAAAGGCTATTTTCATAGATTTGACAGATGTATTCAGACACATAGAAAAAAAATGATAAATGCTAGTTTACAGCACAAGGCTTTCAAGCTATTTACACAAAAAGGCTTACTATTCCTGAATAAGTGTAAGATGTAGTCTCTAGTCAAACCAAGTTTTTTATTTAAGATATTTGCCCAGTAAAGCTAAACCAATGACAACACCCAGCTACCTTACTATTTTTTTGGTTTTAATACTAGTATTAGTATACAAGGAATACAAAGAGTTTGCAGTGGAACAGGATCCTGGGGGTAAAAAAAAAAAGAAAAACACCACTAAAAAAAAAAATCACATTAATTAGCACAACGCAAACCCTAAATTACCTACTTTTCAATAGCACAAGTGAGAAAAGCCATTTCTCAGGAGAAAAGAAACCTGGGCTAGACAGTGTGCAGCACTATAAATGTTCCTAAAGGTAGGAAATCCCTGTGCGTCACTCTCAAAATCATCCTAGGGCTGAACATAGAGGTTAGCAAAAATGCCTAAACTCGTGTGGGTTCCATTATACACCACTTACTGTAACCTACTTTTTAGTATTCAGCATTTCAGTATTAATAATGCATAATGTCAAAAGTAGTTCAACCCAAAGCACGGTCACGAGAAAGTAAACACGGGTCTCCAACAAGGACCAGCTGAAGCGTGGCGTCACTGCTGGGTTTGCCTTGCGCCCCTGTGCAGGAGGGCAGCAGGACAGTCGCTGGAGCCTTCCGGATGTGAACAGGGAGCCAGCAACCTGCCCCTTTGCGGAGGGAGAGCTGGTGGCCACAGAGAGAATAAAATCAACACCCGTGCCTACTGGTGCAAGCGAGCAGCTGAGCAACCTCCATCGGCCTGGTCCCACCTCCGCCGGTACATGACCCAGCCTCTCCAAAAGGCACGCTGCCCCGCTGCCCGACCCAGCGCACGCCAAACCCAACCGCACCAGGCAGCCGCCGGGCTTCCCAGCGAGGCTTTTATTACCACCCTTCCTACCTTGACTCCTTACTAAGTGCTCGATGAACATGCCTACGTCACTTCCCCCACTCCCCTCCCTGAGAGACTGTTCGTTCTTCACCAGATGAATTATTTACCATGAAAGAAATTAAGGTGGCCAGCAGGGAAGAGCGAATTAGAGTACGAGAGTTCACGAGACCGAGCTGCTGCGAGGCGGCGTTTCAGCTTTCACATGTATTCCCAACCCAGCTGCTAAAGCAGCTTTATCGCCACTCCTATTTAGGACAAGAAACAAACGGGAGTTCAGAGACTCCAAAACTCAATCCTTGGGCTGGAATTAATTTCACCTTCTATTTTCACTTCGCCCTCTGCCGCTCTCGATTTGTGACAGTTTGCATTTCGCAGCCCCGGGTGGTTAGCACGGGCATTTAGAAAGCGCACTAGAAATGACAGAATTGGAACCCCTTAAAGTTTTTCACAACAAAATTTATTAGAAGAATAGTGGTTTTGAAAAGTCTAGCATCCAGTGAAAACTACCATACACAACGTTACAGCTGGGAATGTGTTTCCAAATGACATGGTCAAATAATACAATGGAGCCATTAAATCTTACACATGCACAACAAGAGAATTAGCGCTTTGACATACAATGCAAAAAATAAATGGACCACATGAAATAAAAATTTAAAAGTACTTATCACATACATTAAGACACAGCTTATTTAGTCCAGTCAAAAAATCAGAACTGCATTAAAAAAAATTAATGTAGTGCAATCAAACCAAAAACCTTAATTTGTGATCATAAGTGCTCTACTACATAAAACATTGATCATAGCAAGGAACAAAAAATTCAAATCACACAGTACAAAAAAAATCTGTAAATAAATATAAACTACAGTACAAGAGAAATATTAAATTATACAATTCCGTCAAACTGTAAACAGTATATTGAAATGAGGTCCATAGAGTAAAGGGGGGGGGTTCCTGTGTTTTTTTTTCCCATGACACTTGAACTTCTAGAGGTCAGAGAGAAATGCCATTTTCCATACTCTTCAAAGACTATGGGTTACATAAATAGAAAGAGAAGACTTTTTAGATGTAAAGTGTCAAATAATAAAGCAGAGGTGTTGCTGACTTGCGATTGCCAACAGATCACTGCGAGAGCAGAGCGGCAGGTTTTACTTTAGGGTTTCGCCTCCTCGCGCCCGCGGCACGGAGGCCCGTCACTACAGATGTTACGTGCCAACACGTTCTGAATTAGCGTTCTGAACACGTTCTGAACTCTCCTCTCAGCACTCGAGAGGAGACACCTGCCGAGCGTCTGGTCCTACCAATCAGGCGGAGGCGATTACACGCGCCGTTACCAACTCGGACCTCTGCTGATTATCTGACAGGTTTACACGCTTGTCATACAAACACCAACTTTGGCAGAACAATTACCAATAAACTCAAAGCACTCCCGGCCCATTGGTTTCCATCACAGTGGCCAGTGCACAGAATTCTCTAAGGACATTGCATAACTAGAGTGTAGAGGTCAGACAGCCAAGGACCCGTGCTTGAGGTTAGAAGTAGTTATGGTGAGAGAGAAGCAAGAGCCACGTTAAGAAGCTGCCCCTGCCGTTGGCAGAAGCAGCTGGGAATGTATCTCGTTTTTAGCTGCGCTGGCTAGTAGTGGCATTTTAAAATATATAAGTTTAAGATAACATATATACTATATATGTATATAATATAATACATATTATATAATATACATAGGAATTTCTTACAATACATACCAGGAACCCCCACGCGATCTGCTCAGTAGTAATAACTGAATATACAGAATGCCACTATAAGTGTCTGAGGCACTGTGTGCTGGAGAGTAAATATGCAGCTTTAAAATCCGTTTGGCTGAGTTATACCTGGATACCTGAACTGAGTTTTAAGTTGACATTCATCAAGGATGTGCTATCAGCACGTCAAAAGAAAAGCAAAACAAAATACAAGTCACTGCTAGGTTTAAGAAGAGAGTACAAGTACCTGAATTGAGTGAGGATAGTGTGTAAACTGTCCCTGAGGGTTTTTAAACAGTGTGTGTACAAGTTGGATTCCTAAGAACATTAGTTTAAACTTACACTGCGGACTGATAAAATACCAATGTCTGACAATTTAACAAGTGGAGGTTAGAAAGAGTTATGAGCAAACACTCAAAACATATTTTATACATTTTAAAGCAGCAGTAAGCTGCTGTAAGCATACATCCCATCAGTACAAGCAACACATGGGACTCAGATAAAGGTTTCTATTTGCAAAAAGCCCATCATATATCGATAAGTAAAGAATATTCACCTGCTAAATTAGAATGCACCTAGTTACAGACTAGCAATTCAAGATTAATTTTTTTAATCAAATACTTTGCTATACTTTGCTATTACATACTAAAATTCCTTAAGCTCACTAATGCTGGTTTTCTAATCTATTTTTTTTAATGTTCCCCCTTCATTTAAGAAATATACCATTCCACAGCTTAAACGTTAAGATCCATTTTCAGTCCTCAGATGTAAAAAGCATGTCAATGAGTTCATATTAAAAATTTACATGGTAAAAAGGCTTGAATTTCAGCCAGAGATTCTAAATACTACTCATTCCCTGAAGGCATAAGGGAGAAAGAATCCCTACTCATTTTTCTTGTGATATAGTTTTCAAACTGAACATTAAACAATGGTCCAAAATGATTTTTCAGTTTGGGAAACTTCCCTTTCCCTACCCATCATCCCAGGTTCCAAATGTTAAGCCCTGAAATGGCCTATTGAAACAATTAGTTAAAATTATCAGGCATGTATATATACATCCCCTGCCTGAACTTCAGAATATTCTGTTGTCTTTAAAAGACAGATTAGCATCCCAAGAGAACCTGTGATCTGACCTGAAAAGCCGTTAATGATCCTAGATTGTACATTTAAAACATCTCATAACCTGAAGACCAGATTTAATTAAGACTCTGGCATTGTAACAGAAAAAGTGCTGCAGTTATTTATCCCTTTTCTGGTACTTTCGAATAGGTCAGACAAGTGCTTTTTATAGTGACAGTAAAGTCTACATGCTTTCACGTAGGCATAAAAAATATTATCTGCAAAAATATCTGAGAAATGTAGCACCAAGTAGTTGTTAAACTGTATTAGTAGATGTAGTAATGTCTTCGTTATTTCTGAGTAGGAAAAAACAGTAAGTTAGACTGTACTAGGTGATGACTATAGAAATTGTTTTCTTCCTGCTCCAGTCAGAATGAAGTCTGTTCTAAGTCCTGCTCTATCAGGTAAAGTTATCATCTCGAGTCCTTCTAAATTATACTTAACAATTCAGTAGAGATAAGCACAGGGCAGGGGTGGGGATGTTCATTTTTAAGTAGGTGAATGAATGCCCTGGGCAAGCCAAAAAAAAAAAAATCCTTCCTCCTAGTACTTCACCCAAGAAAATTGATTTTGCAACCGGTCTAAGAGATTTATGTATTGAATAAAACTGTCTTAATATGAAGGTTTTCATGACAACACCTGAATATAAGCATAATTCGACAGGACATGAAGTCCAAAACTGCTGCTCTAATACTGGTATAGAGACTTGGCCCCAGTCAAAGCAAGAACAGGAGAGAGGGAGAGAGATGGACACTGGAGTGCTGTAACTACTTACAGTTTTTTCTGGTATTTGTGGAGTGCATCTACAGATCATTTTTAGTCTGCGATATCTCTCTGCTTAGTGATCATCACAGTACATCGTGTTTATACACATTAGAAACAAGTAACCATAGTGGCTCTTGTATTTGCTACATCCAACAGAGCCGCATAGAACTAGCAGCGCAGGTTTTCAGGTTTCTGAAGGTTCTAATTACAGAGGTTTTTTTTCTGTAATGCCAGATCAAGTGAAAGCCTTTACAATACCAAAACTAGTCTCAAAATTTTTTTAGGTACAGCTTTTTAAAGCAGTATTAGTCAACATTATCTACGGGTGCCAAGAAAAAGCAAGATTGACCTAGACTGAAATTACATTTAGTTTCGGAAACATTTGTGGGGAAAACCTAGGAGTTTCTCATCCTCATGACAATGAGGGAAACAACCCTTCCCATTCAACCTCTAACATTTGGCAGAGAATTTAAGATATTTAAAATATTGTGACAAAGCTGCTTTCAGTACAGGTTAATAAGTTTGCCTTCGTAAGAGTTTGGGCTGCAACAAGTGTATGCATTCTTACACTGAAGAGTAAAAATTTTGTCTTCACTGAAGAAAGAGCTCTTTACATTACAGATGTAGCCACACTGTTTTTGAGAAACGAGGGAACGGCACAGTGTTCCCTTCGCTCCTTGGACACCGTGTTCTTCTCTTAAGACTCAAGGACATCTTAAGAGCATTACTTCAAAGTAAACTGGAAAGAAACACATGATAATTCCAGTTTTGCCTGTATAACAACCGTTGCAGATGATATGAAAAGCAATTCAATCAGAACTAAAAAGTTGTTCCAATCTATACAAAGCTTACTCAACCCTAAAGCCCCTGAATCACTTTGCCAGCTCCTGTGAATTTCCAGGGGAAGGCAATGTACTCTCAGGTTCTCATGAAAGAAATATTTAGACTCAATGTCGGCCTGCCACAAGACAAAGCACAGACTATTCCTTGTCTGCTTTCAACCGGTCTAAACACATGTGCAGTTGCCTCCCATGTTCAGGAATATCCTTGAGCACTGGAAAGCTCTACAAAAAAGGTGGTATAGGAGTTGCTTGAGAACACAGAAGCTGAATGTGTTTCCTTACTAGAGGCACTATCCTACCTGTACACCTGCATTTGGTAAAAAACATTTGTTTTCTAATTGCCATGAAAATTCCAAGGTCGACTTTCAGGTCTAGCAATCAGGTTGGTAACGCAAGCATCAAAATCATGAGTTCTGCAACAAGAAGAAAGTAAAGGCATACCTGTATTGCTTATGCAGCAACTTCTCCTGCGTAACAGGGAAAAAGAGAAATTCTAAAGGAAACTGTCTTGAGCATTTAAAAAAAAACCACCAAAAAACCACCAAACCAAAACCAGGGAATGACTGGAAAATAAAATCTCTTTTGACAGAAATAAAATCGAGTCTGGAAACGTGTCCCTACAATATCTAACTGGAAACGTTCAACTCTATAGCTGTACTCAAGCATTACGGCCACAATAATGCCTACAACACTGTGGAATGAGGATCCAGCTGGCTGAAAGTGAGGTAATAGTTTGTAATAGGTCAGAGTTCTAAAAAAGCACTTTTACATCTTACAAGTCCAAATAAAAAAAGGACACATTTCATACATGTTGGGCTTTCTCACCAGAACTGTACGATAATTAACTCCACACCAGGACCCCTACCACACTAAGCCTTACTCATCTTCAATTATATGCTGCAGCAAAGATTTACCAAGCGACACCTAAACTTCAGTACAATATGAAACTTGATTCTTAAAACTTTATACACACAAAATATAAAATTACTTTTCTAGGATGGGGTAGGGGAGAGGGATTCTCCTTCATGATACTTGGACTGAAAAACTAGTTTTCAGAGACTGCCACAAATATTATTCACAGTTTCTTGCTGTCAGGCTTTTTCAGCTACATCAACGTAGTACACAACAATACTGTTAAGTCCAATAACTACATTGGATGGACATTCTCGGGAATAAGAGAAAACTAGTGACGAAAATTACCCGAAAGGCCTCCTCCTAACGACGTCTCGATTTTCTACAGGGTTGCAGTTCGTCTATGTTACACGTTAACGCGATCTCAAAAGAGCAGCAGGAGAAAGATTTTAAACCTTCTCTCCTGTCCAAGTGATCCAAGTAACATAAGCATCCACTTACCAGAAATAACGTGAGAAACAAGGCTTTTGTTACAAAGACAGCAGTGAACCACACCTTCCCACACCAAAATATGGTCAACCAGGGATTCTGGCCATGCAAACTGCTGGTCAGCAGAAAATTAAGCATGCTAATGGACAAACATTAATTCCAATCATATATTTAAAATGATCCCAAATACTACTAGTTAGCTACACTGAAAGCGCCTGTAAAAAATATGTAGTGAAAAATGAAACAAAACCTTAGTGATCACTGCAGCACTTAGAGTGATACTAGTCTTACGTGATGCATCACCTCAGAGAAAATACATTAGATGGGACTTTGAAACAAAAAGTTAACATTAAAAGGTGCACCTGAATATTACAGACTAAATTTACAAAACCTACAATAAGGTAAAATATATATCTTTTGAATAGTCAGCAGCTTTTTTTTAAATTTGTTTTTATTTTTTGAGAGGCTCATGAAATTTTAAAAAGGGACCACTAACTAATCTCAACCATGCTTCACAAAACAATAATGGCTATTTTATATTGCAGTTACCAACGTAATGCAATTAGTGCTTAAAAAATAATCTACACTTTTTTCTTTTTTTTCCTTTTTAAACAGAGACCTTTGGAGGAAATACGGTTGTTCAAAAGCTTCTCGAAAAAGAAAGATTACCTGAATATTAAGTTATCACAGATCAAGTGTTGTGTTTAAAAGCTTTGCAGACATGAGTATTACAATCTTCAGGTCTCAGGACATTTAAACTGAGAAAGTTACGCGTTTGGTTTGTTGTTTGTTTTTTGTTTTTTGTTTTTTTTTTTTTTTTTAATCCACTTTCTAACCAAAGCAAATAAAGAGTACTCAACTTCTCACTATCTATTTACAATTCTTAGCCTACAGTCTGAAATGACAAGACAAATTCTCTTTTAAAACTGCAGCATTAAAGGGTAGGCACACCATTCTTCTGCTGCACGATTGTCACCCACTTAAACGTACACATACAAAATATTTAGGTTAGTAAAATGAGCACTCCACATACACTACAGTGACAAGTTTTATAAAACTCAACTCATGTTGCTTAAATAAAGACAACTGCAAAAGGTTAAACCTCTCTGAACAGTAAAACTGTGTTACTTTTTTTTTTTAAAACTTGCAGCAAACTTTCTATCATAACCTCAAACAGCAGATGAAACCATACGTTTAACTGCGCCTTTATTGCAACCACCAGCTAAACTGGAACGTATTGCAGAGTTTATATACTGCTATTGAGCTTAAACTGCTTTAAACGCCAAGATGACAACTAGAGAGCTACGAGGAACCAGGATTTTGAGTACTAAAATATTTTAAGTAAACAAAAACAAAGTATACTTGGGGCCAAATGCCCAGTCCATTTCAAGAATGAGCAGTGCATATTTAAAATGACAGCAATGGTGTGCCTAACCTTTGAAAATATGAAGTTGCTGGAGAGGGGGAGAGGCTAATAGGATCAACTGTTCCAGAAGTCATTCAGCATCCCTAGGGCTATCTAGACCACCCTCCCGTGAGCTTTGAGAAACCACTTTCAATCACTGACATCACTTAATGCTTTCACGCAAAAACTCCAATGCTTCTTTTCATTGTGCAAACAGGGAAAAAAAAAAAAGGTAATTCTATCTACCTTTTGCACAGATTAAGACCAAATTGTTTCTACCTGAAGAACCAACAATTTTGATTTGGTCATATTGTGGTAAGTCCAGTAAGCTCCACCTAGTTACTGACCACTCCTGCAGAAAGTATCAAAGATAAAAGTTCTGTACAAAACTTATCCTGGATCTCCATATAATGGTAACGATATCATCATATTGAAAAAAAATGGATTTGTGGTTTACGGAGTGCTTTTTACGGTGTTTAAATGCTTATTCTAGCATGTGCTAAACCACTATTAAAATAGATTAAATAAAAACAATAACAAAAAAGCAGGACTTAGATTAATTCCTGCTACTGGCAACTGTAATATTTAAAAAGGAAACACCCTTTCACTGAGTGTTCGACCCTGACAGTATTACAGATAGATATGATGCAGAGCCTGAATTACATCAGGCTACCAGTGTTTTACTTCTTCCCTGAACATTAACAAGCTCCTTCACTAATGTGGATATTTGGGCAGACTACTGAGGTTGTAACGTTTGAGATCACTGTTTTGTGGGCTTGTTTTTTTTCTTTTTTTCTTTTTTGCAATATCACAGTAGTTTGTTACACAAATCCCCCTTCCCCAGATTAGAGTCATTTAAACTAGCTGCTGGAACCACATAGTTTAGTAAACTCAGAATCAAGTCTGTAAAAAGCATAAAGGTCACAAAGAACCATAGTTCTGTTGTAATGAGGCATACCCTAATACATCATTTAGTGTACCCTGACTGCTCCTGACTGTGAGAAGCTTGTCTTCCGTGAGATAAGGCTACATCCTCAAGCAGGTGAGTCTAAATATCACCCTTCAAAAATATCAAACAAAATTACAGCGAAGGTAGTGTTACAAATAATTAACTGACAAATTCTGAAGGTAGTGTATGTAAGTTTTCCCTCCCCTCCCCTCCGGGTGAGCACTAAGCAGACAGTGAATGTTAAGTATGCTTAATTTGGAAAGAAAATGGTGGAGAGCCTAATTAGACCCAATTGATTATCCATCTAATAAACAAATCTCTGAGTTCAAGAAAGGTACCATTCCTAAATAATTTGAGTTAGCTTAGATCTTTCAATCAACTGGATCAAAGAAAAGGAGGGCAAAAAAGATTTCTGAAACATTTTGAAGAACAACAGTCTGATTCTCATGAAAAAAAAGCCTGGTTTTAAGAGAGTATCAGTTTAACAAAGTGGACTTATTTCTATAAAGGCAGAAATGAAAAATCCAACATCAGAAGTTCAGGCAGGCTCTACAGGCAAGATGTCCACTTCCACAGATCTGCATTCTTGTGAGGTAACTCAACTCTCTATTACAGAGAAACATGCAAAAGGAAAAAAAAAAAAAAAAAAGAAAAGAAAAGAAAAAAGTGGGTAGTGGGCAGGTGAAGGAGGGAAACTGCGCCATACCAGGCCAGAAAAATTTACAAATGTGACATTCAGAGCACACCTTTCACCTGTGTCCACACAAGTCTATGCTAAACTGCAAAGTAAAGAGCATTGCAGTAAATAGGAGAATCAGGTGCGCTCAGTGGTGGTTGAACTATGCAGTAGTGCTCACCCAGTTTGCAAAGTAATTGGCACTCTACGACATCCCTACTCATCTTTCAATTCATTCGCACTTTGTGCTGCTTCTCCCTGGGGATCTAATTCAATCTTTACTGAAACATCCTGCCCCTCCGACCTCATTAATTTCATTTTTTTCTTTGGAGGGTTTTTCAAAGTGCCCAGCCTCTCTTTAACTTTGTACTCCAGTGTACTGTGGGGGATCCCATAAATACTCTGAGCTTTGGAAACACTCATTTTCCCACTCATAACCACAGAGATTGCTTCCTCCAGTATCTCGCTGTTGTACTGTCTGTATCTCCCTCTTTTCTTCCTAGGTTGCTTGGAGCCAGGATCTCCCTCTTGATCTGAGGTGGGATATGGCTGTCCAGAGGTAGACTGCTCAGCATCTGAGCCCCAGGAATCTGGTCCAGCATCCAGCAAACTTCTCCTGTTTTGTTTTGGAAGGATAGCCCTTAACTTTTTGCTAAGCGCGCTCTCCGTTTGTGAACCCATTACCAAAGAGCTATAGCTGTACTGGTCACCAGTGCGGGACTCCCATGAAAGGTCCATGCCTCGAACTTGTGGTATCTTTAAATCCACAGGAGACGAATGGCTCACGTCCTTTTTCCCATCCTGTTTAGTTTGAAGTGCCATTTTTTGAAAGGCAGAGTTTTCTGTAAGAAAAGGAAGGTCGCTGATGTTGCTGAGTGCACCATTTCCCCTGAATTTCATGCGGCTGAAATTGAATTCGTAGTGTGGTTTTGCCCAAGAAGCCTCCCTGGATAATATTAAGTGCTGTCCATGATTCTGTAGTCCAGATGGCCCATGGCTGGCAGCCGTAGAAAACTGGTTTCTGCTCAGCAGTTCTTCACTAATCTGGAGTGATCGAGCCAGTGGTACTTTAAGAGATGTGGAGTGGCCATAACCTTCCCTGGTTCCATCCTGCAAGCTTCTTGGAGGTACCCCATCACCACTCTGTAGTCCCTCTGGATGGTGCTGGCTGGGTCTCCCAGGTCGCCTAATTGGATGGAAGGAAACTGATGTGAGCAGGACTTGCACAGGTAGGGAGGGATGGGTGAGGGGGCCACTCCTTTATTAGAAGGCCTTGCTTGGGTAACATCACTTTTTGTGTTATTTATTTTTCGCTATTTTTTATTTTTTTATTCTAATTTTTTTTTTTTAAGTCTCAGCATCAGTCAGTTTTAAAACTTGTTCACAAAAAAAGAGAAGCTTTTTGGGCAAAGAAAAATGAAACCTGTTGGCTGGTCTCTGGTTGGGTTCACAAATTCTCGGAGTAGAAAAGACTTCGCGCAAGCGTCTGAAAATAGCACCTCAATTACAAAGTAGTAATCAATCGCCATAGATCTACACACAACTGTGTTACTGGTGTGACGTTACCACTAAACAAGTACAGTAATAAAAGAGTAAGCCAAAGTGCAACATATTCAACATGCAAATATGACTGCCACCTACAGCATCTACACATAGGTGGAAACCTTGGATGATGTTTGCTTACATCATATTGAAGAACTGCTGCTCAGGATGGGAGAAAAAAAAAAAGCTCAGCAGGCCTCAAAGGTATTCGCTTGACTTTCATTCATTAAGCACCAAATATGAAAGCACTGCATTACACTAGACTTACCAAATTGCTCTCTTAACAACTAATTGCATATATATATATGTCTCTGATTCTTATTTGATACATAGTATGGCTAGGAAAAAAAAGAAAAGATCTAATTTCCAACTGTCCTCCAGATCAAGGGTTAATAACAGAAAAGGCAGTATGTATTTTTACCATTTTCCTTTCGTCACAAGCATTCTTTTTATGACACGAAGTGCTACTACTGCAGATAAACACGTGTATTTTAATATTTTGCTTGCTTAGCCCCCTGTAGTAACTAAGCCACACTACTTCCAAAATCCGCCCCCAAACTTTTCCATGTTCAACATACAGATTAAGGAAGAGACTAGTAAGCAATTCTATTTTAATGCTCTGGGACACTATGCTGGTGCGAAGCCCTGTAGCTAAGTCAGCGTTATTTAAGGATAGGATATGTACTGCTGAAAAGCTACATTATTCTTTTTAACATCACATTGGGATTAAAAAAAAAATCTTTATAGAAAAGACATCCATTGAAAGGATCTGGCATATAACATACACAACGCTCGACACATACACTGCTAGCTTGTCTCCAGGATGCAACAGGTCATAGTTGAAGTGGGTAAAACAACAGTCAAGAAAGATTCAGAACAAAATCCAGAGAAATGAATGAAAGTTTGCTATTCTGGAGAACTCTCTCAAACAACGTGCATTCTCTGCCCCTTCTACAGTGCGTATCAGCATCAGAATGCACACCAGTGATTCTACACTTAAATAAAGGTCATATTGGCAGAACTAGAGCAGAGGGTCACGCCTGATTTCACTGATGCTAAACAGAGCCACCCCTCATTTACCACACACCTGTACAAGTAATCACAGGTGCCAGTATGCCGCATCCTCTCCAGACCCACAGAAGTGATGGGGAAAGTGCCAGATGCTGGCCCTGTCATCCCTGTGTGTTGGACTTTGTCCCTCACTAGGTACACAAACAAGGGAACAAACAATACACAGCCTCGGTGGCTTCTGCTGCCTTCCTAGGAAAATAAAACTGGAAATAACCTATTCAGTACTGAAATAGAAGAGCTGGTGAGGAAGGTTTATGTTAAAGAATTGTGAAAAAGTACTAAGACTAACTTTTAAACAAGGATTGAAGTATTTATTAATAGAACTATTAAATGGAAGAAGTAATCTTGAAGGGAGAAATCTGAGATGGTAATATTTTTTCCAAAGAGAAATACAAAAGTTAAATCAGTCGTTAGCAGTACATGGGACTGGTGGTGGCGGAGGGTTGTTAGTTTAAAATTTCAAATTTTTCAAAGGCTGTTTTAAAGCTAAATCCAGTAATTAAATAGCAGTTTAAAATAGCAGTTTAAATCATATACTGTTTCTGTACTTCACTAAAAAAATTACTTGTTCACAGTAGCTTCAGATAAAATTCTCCCATCAACACCCAATATCCCTCTTACTCCCGGTCAGCCTCTCCGGTACCATTAACTCAAGCCTAGCTAAGAGTAAAGGGTTTCTAAATGTACGCAAATGGTGACCACTAGAAATATGAAACCTAAAAGAGATTTTTTTGATATAACATTCTTTCACACCTTGAACTAATTAAGGCAAGAGTAGTACACCACATATTTTATGTTTTTTTAAAAACCACCTTGCTCAATGCTACAGTACAATCACAAATCCAAAAAGCCATATTTAAAGTTTTCTGAATTACCAGACTCTCCTCCCGCCTTTTCTTTTTTTAAGTTGTGGTTTACAGTAGGAAATATTAACAAAGAGCATGCAGTGATTTAAATTTAATTCAGCTTGGATCATCACCTAAATCATTGCTACCCCTAAAATAAACTTTCCTGCTAGCTAACTTTCCCCTAAGTGAAATGAAATCTAAGTTATATTTAACTGAACTTGCATCTCCATGGACATCAGTAAACCCAAGAAGCAGGTAATGGAAAGATCTTTCACTAAGTACTAAATTGGCCAAAATAGCATCTATTAGAGTTCTTAACTGCAAATTAAACCTGTCTCACTTTGCAGCAACTCTTATTTGGCAGGTGGGGTGAAGGTATTTGCCAAAGGTACAAGTCGAAAAAGACATTACTCCAAAGGGTTAACACCAAAAGCAAGTTAAAATTAACAGGAGATAAGCACATGTTTTTAGTAAAAAACAGTTTTAGAAGGTCATAGTAAGTTGCTTTCTCTTACCCATTTCCCGGAGTACTGGAGCACCCTGGAGAATGACTCAGAGAGGTGCTGCCGGCACAAGGACTCTTCTTAGTGGATAAATCAAGCACACCGTCTGTAGAGACAAAAGAATGACTTCAGTGTTTGAAGAAACAGAATCAGCCACATCATTCCTTGACAAAAGAAGTCTTTGGGGCTTAAGTCACATTTAGCGGACAGCATTTTCTCTTGTATTTTATTTTAAACAAACTAAAGCTTGTATTTGTTTTCAATTTGGCTTACAAGTGACTTCAACATAGACCTCAGAAGTCACAAAAAAATTTGGCAAAATTAAAAGTGCATCTGTTACAAGAGCCAGAGAATAAAAGATGACCTACAAATGACAGTTCACGATACAACACAGCCCATTGCATAACTAACTCTTGGCGGTCCCAAAATGACACAATCTTCAAATTCCTGAGATACTCCTCCCCCTTAAAGGGAGGCTTTAAATCAGTATTTGAAATTTTTTTAGTCCAAATCTCTGTAGGAAAATTAATTAAGAATTTTTTAATGGAAACTCACTTTCAAATGAACACACACACCAAACATGAGACTCCTCACCTGACAACTAGCTTCACGGGTTTTTTTCCTTGTCTCCAATGGGTCTCTACTGGCAGAGCTGCTGCCTTTCCCCTCTCCACTGTGCCATTTTCCTCCTTCTCCCATATACCAAATTGTTTTTCCTGCTAGACTACTTCTTCCATTCTCACTGATGGCACTTCCTCACACTCACCCATGCTTCCCTGCAAGCCCTTACGTAAACTATGCATTTCCAGGCAACAGAAAAGGGAGCGCTTTTTGCTAGAAAAGCCTTGCTCCCACTGCACTCAACTTGAAATTCTGGGCATTTTAGTAAGGGCAACATTGTCATACAAGCAGCACAGCCATCTGAAAATCCTGGAAACTTTGAAACGAGGAATTTATGAGGCAAAAATAAATGAAACCTGTTGGCAAGGTAAAGTAGAGACATTTTGTAGCTCCTCGCTCATTCCATCTACTCAAGTAAATACGACCCAACACAAAACAACGTAAGATAGCTTTCAAATTGCTGAAAGTTCTCATTTGACATATGGAGAAAAAACCATAATAAACAGTGAACTAGAATTAACTTATGGAAAGCTGTTCCACCCACTGCATTTGGGAACACACCATAGCCCAAACTTAAGCAAGCAGAGAATTCAATCTTCCTTTTGAACAAGACTTATGCAGCCACAAGATACAGAGACTGGATCAAGTAGCACCTCCTTTTCAAGACGCTATACTAAACAGCACAGGCTGCTGCCAGAGGCACTTGCATTCGTGTTTCCTCCATCAGAAGGGTCACTACGACCTCGAAGTCTCTGAGGGCAAGTAGGGCCAGCCTCACACTCCACAGAGAAGTTTACAACTAGCTGGTTCCCCTCAACCCACTAGAACAGAAGAAACATAACAAAAAGCACCACTAACAGTCTTTCATGACAGCCTCTTAAATCTCTCATTAAGAAGTTTGGCAAAACTTCTTCCCAATTACACTAAATGTAAATTGGAAAAAAAATAATTACATCAACAAACAGATTACTGTATAAGTTAACATGCACACGTTCTAATTCCATAACAAGTGTTATGAACATTACAAATTATCTTACAGCTTTTCCGTCACATGATAGCTAAAGAACAGTTCATGTACATGCTTTCTTCTTCACCACACAATCCTCTAATTAAAAAAAAGGAAAAAAGACAGAAAACTGATTCTCTCCCAATCTCTTTCAGCAAAAAGTCTCACAATGAAAACAGTTTAACATTTATAAACACATACACAAAAGACACTTGTGAAATACATTTAATAATAAATCAGCTAGAAACAAATGCCTATGAGCTAACTGTACAGGTCCTCACTTCAAGAAAGACACCATACAACCTTTCACAGCAGTTTTGCAACTGAAGTGTGGTGACAACTTTCAATAAGTGCTGCAAGTGCAGTAAGTGTCCAGACACCCAAGCTGCGTATTTTTGGACACGTAAACTTAACCTTTTCACAAAAGGTTTCATAAATGTAAGTCCAAAGAATAAAGGGATTTTTTTTTTCTTTAAAGGCACCCTTTCCACTTGAGGATGGACAGCCTACTTTGTATTTGATAGAGTGATTTCAGACACTAACACATTTCTAAAGAAGGGTAAAGGGGCTAATTTTAATCCTGTCAGTAGGATACACTTACGATAACCTCTATTCAACAGTTTCAGAAAAAAAACCAACCACATCCACATACTATAATCACTCACAGAATTTGCTTGTTAAGAAACATTTTTGAAGCAAGGTTTTCAAATTAAAAGAAGCTCTGCAACACTGTTACAAGTTATTCAATCTGTGCTCTGCAGAACAAATCTATTTTTAAGGTAGAAGAGAGACATTTCTTCCCAACACATAAACCTGTAAGTTTTGTACAGTTCATGGGTATCATTTTTTGCAGCCTTCACAAAGAAATTTCTCACAGACTTTTAAAAGATACTGTTTTCACACTATGACCAGAAAGAAAATAAATCAGTCGGACCGTGTACTGATCTTCAGAAAGGAGACGACATTATGGTGTTCATGCCCACGTGAACTTGTCTTATCAGCAAGCATACAGTCGATTTTGGCAGACTGTTTCTTGCAGCTCCCAGCAGGAACAGCACACTTGTCCGCAGCGTCTGAAGCATATCCATCCCCCTTTGCCCTTCTTCAGAAAAATCACTCATGTCTACGGGCCTACATTCTTTCACAGAGTCTCTTCTCTCCCAGCCACATCTAGCTAGTCATTATTTTACTGTAAAAACATCCACCGCTTTTCCACTTTACATTTTACGTAAAAGTGCAAACTTCTAATTGCCTGGTTTTGCAACAAGAATGCCATTAATGGATTGCCATAGGATGCAAGACACTGATAAGAGTCCTACCTTGTTCACTAGGTTCTGACTGAGACTTTCTGACAGTAAGGTCCAGAGGTGAGTCTTGGTCAGCCATGAGAAGTTTGCTGAGCACAGGGTTCTGAGCAGTTGCAGCCGTGGGAGAGGAGGCGACCAGAGATGCTTTCAGCAGGCTTTGGTTCTTTGTGCTATTGGGCTGGCTGGAGTCCTGAGTAGAGCTATTTTTTGAGGTATATTCAGCAGCAAACTGTCGGATCATTCGCTGCATGATCTCACGGGCCACTAGGGGAATATTGGGGTCAGAGACCCTAGGACTGTCTGTAAATATTAGAGATTTTTTTTTAAGGAAGCACTTTAAGTAAAACAGCTTTTATATTAAGTCATTGCTTATTAAAAAAAAAAATCTAGGAAAAAAAAAGAAAGCCAAAGGTAAAATATTTTCTGTAGAAAATGTACTTTAATCTTAGAACACCTGAAAAAGAACCATTGATGATTCTGGGATAACCTTCTTAAAGTAACAGTTTCCTAAGAGGAAAATGCAATCTCATCTTTTGTTTTCAAATACAGATATATTTGACCAGACCTTTAAGAGGTGTGGAAACAGAAAGGAGAGCTAGACTCATGAAGGAAAGTGCCAAGTAATGAAACTCATTCCAAAAAAATTGAACAGGTTATTCAGTGGAAGAACTGAGTAACTTACCTGCAGCTACAGAAGGGGAGAAGGGGGAATAGAGTTGCAGCGGTCCCCTACAAATGTACTGGGAAATAAAGTCCTATAGTTTGATTCTTCAGAATAATTCACATGAAGATCAAACATTCAAGTGTCTTCCATCCCATTCTAGCTACTTCTTTTGACACTTCAATCATTATAGTCAATGCAGTACCAGGTATTAACCAAAGAGTTTTCAAATACACAAAAAAAAAAAATCAAAATGTGTCATATGAAAAGTAATTCTATTGCTAGAAGAGCTGCTAAATCTATTAGTAACAAATATGAAATGGAACAGGTAGACATTCTATTTTATTTATATGAAACTGCATAAATACAAAGATATTTGGGGATGTGGGCAACCCAAAAATATATTGGCAAAAATCACTGTTATAGACCAGTAGTAATTTGTGATGTCAAAACAAATCTGTAACTCCTAAATCATAGAACCTAAGTCCTCCCACTTCACCTCAAACACTGCTTGTGTCCTCTGGCCAAATCACGTTTACAAAAAAAAAACACACCAACACAACTACCCCACGACTCTAGAAATGGCTCCAAAGGTTTGATTTTCTATTTCTGAAGAAACATTCAGAGAAATTGCGCAGTAGAAGACCAAACAAATCTTTAAAAGCAGCTCTCAAAATGGAACAATAGTCAAGTGTTTACTTCCTCTTTAAAAAAAATTGCCCAGGTTGAAAGGAAATCTATTGAGATTGAACTATTAGAAGCATTAGCAAAATCTTCTGTGGGACATTTCAGCATTAGCTTTGCCTTTTACCACCATTTTCTACAAAAATTCATGAATCCAGCAAACCAGCATTAGGGTATCTGTAAAGGGTGAATGACATGAAGGTTTGAGAACATAGTTGCCCACAAACTAGAGAGCAGCACTAAGCAGCTACTGTGTTCCTTGATAAAAAAACATATTGAGCTTTAAATACTTAAATCAAGCCCAAACTTCTCCCTGATAAGCACAGGTTTCTAAACGTAAGATCTTATACAGTCAACACAAGTATTCTTATAGGGGTATAGCAGCTGTAAACTTCTGAGATGTTTATGTAAATACTTAATCATTTTCTTGTAAAATCTACAGGATGTTTTATTGTTGTAAAGGATGAGCTACTAGAGTTTTAAGAAATCACC
Source organism: Tauraco erythrolophus (assembly GCF_009769465.1). NCBI lineage: Eukaryota > Metazoa > Chordata > Aves > Musophagiformes > Musophagidae > Tauraco > Tauraco erythrolophus. The sequence goes on along the minus strand of NC_141473.1, from coordinate 16,109,466 downwards.
AAGAGATGGGCCAAACTTAAATTTAGGTACATTTAAATTCTCACTTTCTTCCCAAATGGTCCACAAGGACCCAAGCCTAGAGAAGTATAGAGGCTTTTTTCTGCTATGATGACATCTCTTCCATTTTCTAAGCTCTCTACTATAACCTGCTGAAGGACCTGTGAAAGGCTCTAGGAAAGTCCAAATGGACACAAACTGATGGCATGATCACGCTGATGCCAACTATTGGCATGTGCTTGTAATGTATACAAGTGGGGCTGGCAGGAACACAGAGCTCTATGGCTCCTACATTTTCTGAAGAAGAATCATGCCTTTAACATGCACCCATGTTCACACGTACAATTTAATAATGCTTAGAGCTGAACATATTTCCAAATTCAGGGAGAAAATACTATATACGCCTACTGCCATGTATCTTTGCCATCTGCAACTTCAACAAAATCAGCGCAGTGACTACCGAGAGCTTTCTAGTGCTGCTCACGATAAACTCTAATTCAGGATTCAAACCTTAATTTTCAACCAGAAGGGAAGCTACCTAGCATATTAAAGGCTTCTTGCTTAACATAAAGCCTGAATGCTAAGGATTAAACCTGTTCAAAAGTGAGTGGAAAATATTTGCTGATGTCTCTGCAGCCTTACTTGAAATCAACCAGTGTTTAACTGACGCCAAGTGTCTAGGTTTTTTGAAAAAAGAAAAAAAACCACAAACAAACAAAAACCCCACAAAAATCCAAACTTAAAAACCCTATAAAATTAAGTAAAACAGAGATTTTTCAGACAGAAAAATAGAGCAATATTTATCAGCTACACATAGTCTAAAGTTGTACCTCCAAGCTTTAAAACCTTCATAGCTTTTGTGTATTTTATCTATACTGAAATCTTAGAAGGGCAGTATCAAGCAAAAAAAGGTATGATTTAATCAAACCATTAAACAAAGTTCTTATCCTGCCAGAAGGTAGAGGTAACAGACAACTAGGTACTACCACTCTGCTTTCACTGGAAAGTATGAGTATTTGAAAGAAGCATCATGCAGTCAGAGTGCCATGGGCACAAAGCAGAGAGAAAGTACGAAAGATTAATGATGGTAAACCTGTTTGGAAAGTTTGCTGATCCTGCTAATTACCTATAGACGTTAAGTGCATGAGTGCGCGTCCTTGACATGCAACAGAACAGAACATCTGCATTTTCTCTGGTCCGCCTGGGCTACAAAATACCAGTTTCAAATGTTACCGGCAGTGAGAATGGAAAGAGACAAAGAACCGATCGCTGGCATGAAACCAGGAGAGCCAAGCATCTCTGAGCAACGTAGGAGCATCAGAGTTCTGCCATTCTTTGTGTCCTCTTTGGTATGTGGGAGGATACCTGGAGAATCTTATGGCAGTGCCTGGGGATCTTATGGCAGTGGCATGAGGTGGAATAACCTTTCAAGCAATCTAAATACAGCCAAGCTTGACAACAATGCATTAAGGATTCAGAACGGACTTTCTGCAAGGCTTCTTCCCCTCCTTTTTTATTACTCTTGCACCAAGCACAGATCGGCCAGAGGAAGGAAAGCAAGAGTGTACTAAAAAAAAATCTCAAAGATTCTTAAGACACCTGAAATGATTTCATTATCTTCATTCTGACCATGGGCAGAGTATTAAATCCCTCATTAGCACACTGCAGTATCTGCCAACAGTTTTCTGACAATTATAGAAGTATGGATTTCTAATAAGACATGCACATGGGTCATATATAAAAATTTAAGCTCAATATTAAAAGGATGAAGTCTTTAATAAACAATTTGGAAGTGATGTAACTCCTTTTTTTTTTTTCTTCTCATCAGAAAAGTAATATGGAAAAAAGTATATTTTCTCTACATTTTTGTTTTCTTAAATCCCTTCTGGATTTAAAGTCAGATGGGATAAAACTAAAAGCAAAAAGAAGCCTTAATAGAAGAAAAAAAAAGAAAAAACCACCAAAAAGGAATAAAAGCATTATCTGAACTATCAGTAGTAATGCAATAACTATCCTTCCTACCATCCTACATGCTTCTATACTTTATGCAATACATCATAATGTATAGTTTGTATTTATTCGAGTCATAAAAGAAGGCTAAGATACTGTTATCTACTTAAAGCACCTTTAAATATTTTGGTCACTGGGAGGACGGACTGAGGACTGGCTACAGCAATTTCTAATTTGTTAAACTGAAGCCTTGCATTGTCCCCCAGCAGACAGGTTGGAATTACTGATTTGGCAGATTTTCTCACACATGGGTTAGACTGATAAGTACAATGTACTTTCATTTAGGATGCATTTGGAAGCGACCTCTGGATTCTCATTTCTCAGATCGGTAGAAAACAGTGAAATCAGTTTTGTGCCTTCCTAAGAGCACAGTTTAACTGACGTAACTCTCCAGAGTGATTTACAGGATTGTCTAGCATTGAGCTACTGTTATTGCTCTCAGCATATTCTACAGTACTGATTTTCCAACTCTTTTGCTGATCATGTTTTGAATTCTCCACATATCCCCCTTAGCACTATTCCACCAATATTTTATACTGTGGATTGCTGGAGGCGGAGTGGATAATCACTACAGACCACGGTGAGAAGACTGACGACCTTTAAGAAAAAATGCATTAATACAGATCCCATTAAAATTTGAAAAAAAAAAAAGAAAAAAAGAAAAAAAAAGTAAATACATATATATATATATATATATATATATATATATATATATATATATATATATATATATATATATATATATATCTCCACCATCACTTGTCCCTCCTTCCAAACAGCCCACTCGCCTAAACATTGGTTTCAGGGAGCAGCTCTGCTGGATAAGAACCGAGTCATTCCTCTGAAAGCGCAAGACACCAGTGTTCTCACCGAAAGATTTGTTTTACAGTTAAATAGGTTACACTCTCTTCCTTTGTCCCAAGCCCACACTGTTGTATTGCTACATTATTTGAGAGTAAATTTTTACTCTTGATAAATATATAGATAAGACAACTGAAAAACATTGTACATACAATGACAACTTGAACGTCAGATCTTTGATACTTGCACTGCATGCAAAAAGACCAGTGAGAGATACCATTTCCCTCCCCCGTTAAAACCAACCTTTTCTGTAAAAGACTGCATTGAGGAACTCTTCCGCTTGCCTTTCAAAACGAATGATTTTTGCTTGCTCTTGTCTAAGCAGAGCTTCTTGTCCAGCTTCCGAGGCTGGCTCATCCAGACTGACTAAGTGTTCCTGCAAAGATATTTAATATTTGTAAGATCTTCCTGACTCCAAAATGAATACAGTTCCTTAGGCATTAAATCATTAAATATTTTACTAAATTCAAAACTTTGTTAGGTACTCAGCACAGAGTTGAATCTATTGAAATCACAACTTGATTTTTGACTGCTCCAGATCATTGTACTTTGTCCTGTTTTCATGTCATAAATGCAGCAGAAGCCTGTAAGATCCGATAGCGTTATGGGAAATAAGAGCCCACTATAAAGAAGAAGATTTAAACATTTTACAACATTTGGCTGCAAATCTCGTATCTAGCACTTGTTCTTTGGCTATTACTTTTAGTTCCAAGAAATAACCACTGAAGGCAAAACCACAGAAAGTTCTTCTTAATTTACACAGCGTTCGTACAAACTGAGCAATCATTGACCAGCATTACCAAAAAAAGGTCCTTTTGTGAAACGGCTTAGTAGTAGTAACTTTTAAGTGAAATAAACTTAAGTTGGCTGCTTACAACACCCACCATGAATTAAAATTCATTCTATCTCTTACAACTGGAAGCAACTGAGTTATCTCAAGAATATTTCAAAACAAGTGTTTTAACTAGGATAATTAAATTGTGTGAGATGCCAAGATAAATTATTCATTTTAAATGCAACTCAAGAAACTAGAAGACAACAGCTACAATATGAAATCTAAATGCTTGGATTCCCGCTCCAGACACACCATTTCTCATTTCTTTCACTTTAATGCCTCGCTCCTGCCTAGAAGAATAATCTCTTTCCTTACCCTCTCCCTCCACTTTTATTTTAAGCAATATCAAAGTTACCTGTATTTACCTACTGCAGGAATGCATACACAACCACTCTCTGTGTTGAGGGAGTGTTTTGTTTTGTTAACCTTTACAAAGTATCAGTTAACCATAATATCTAGGCTACATCTGTTTTTTTGGCCTCAACTGTACGAGCTGATTTCAGGTTCGTATCTTCATGGGACTAGAAGGGAAGGAAAGAACTGGCAATTCATTTATAATTCACAATAAATGAAAAGAAGAAGTCATTCTTAAGTTTGTACCGTCTCAACTTGGAGAGGTTTAATGAAGCAGGGTTACATAACCAGCCCACAGTAAATTAACGAACACAGCAGTCACATGAACTACGTGCAAAGGGTAATAATATGAAATGCTGTGGACTCTGGCCTGAACAACATGGGCTCTCACCTTCAGATTTGTAAATTAACAGCTTCCAAAAGTTCTCTATCAAAAAGGTATAGAGACAAAGCAGTATTTTATGCTAAAACATAAGACAAGGAGCATGTGATGACAGAGGTGACAGGTGGGTAAACCACGCTTGCTGTGAAGGCAAGAATATCCAGAAGTAAAGACCTCACAAAGTGACTGATGCTCTTTTCCATATCAGGGAGATTCCAGGCTTGCTCCCAAACTTGCTGGCTCTTGTAGGAAAAATTAGCACTTTTTAGATAGTCTTAAAGAATACGAATTTGAATTCATGAGTTAACTATAATAAAAGCATTCATCTCTGTGCCATGTACTCCTGTACCAGTAACCAGCAGTAGAGCTCCCATGGTTCACTGTCAGTTTATGAACACCGAAAATGCAGTTTTACTTTTCTGACACTTAAAATGTGAAGTATCTGTACAGGATTTCACAATAAAAATATTGGTGGGGAATAAGCCCCATACTTTTGTAAGAGCTACTCTTCAGGTGAGACTTTATAGAACATATTTGCATTCTCTTTCTGAAACTGTTTCTGAATCTGACAAAGTTTAACGCAGGATCTGTCCTAGTTATTGACAGCCATTCTGAGTCAAGCTCCATTATCTTTTCCCCATTATCAGGATAATTGTAAACTCAGCTTATCAGTTTGTGCAAAAAAGGAGACATCTGTGCAAATTAACTAAGAGAAGTAATCTAGGTATGCAGAGGTGTTGGAACAATCACTGGAATATCTAAGCATTTACAGACAAACTGCTTTAAGTTTTACTTTAAAATGAATCTCTGCAAACTGATGTGCAAAGATTTGGCTAGATAAGATCCATTAGAGTTAATTAACATCCTCTGGCTAAAGTCCCACAAGCCACTGCAAACAACTTTCTTTTAATTCAAAGGACAGAGAATTCAGAATTGAAGGAAACATTATCCCTTCAATCTGACCTGATACTCTGGCCTGTGACAGACTATAGCTCTGGAAGAAGCCTAAAATAAAAACAACCCTTGCCCAACACAACACATTTCAAATCTTCCTAGGACTTTTTGCAATTAAAACAATACATACTAAGTACTAGCCTAGCAACTCGGTGAAAATCAAGTTCCACGGCAGCATACCTCACCATAAAAAAGTGTACTTCACGTTATTCATATTAAGGTTATATATAAAGAGTATAATTTAATCTACCTAGGCTAACTAAAGCTGTACATTTTCTACATAGAGAAGGAATGAAGAAAAAGGGATCAGACAGAAAAAAAAAAACCAAACTCACAAGTGGCTTACACTGGATAATACACAGTGAATAAAGGATCGTTTGATCTGCATTCAGGAGAAGAGGGGAATACCAAGGCAATGGCAGTGCTTAGTTCTTACCCCTCGAACTAAGGAGCATTCATCTCTTTACAGGTATTGCTTTTATCAGTGCCCATGCTACGACATCAAAATGTAAAGAAATACCGTTATATAAGACAGTCAGTTTTAACCTTGTGCATAGAAAAAACTTCATCTATTTTCTGGCATCTGCAGTACAGCACTGCCTACATGAGACAAAATACACTGGAGAAATTTCTGTATATTGCGGGTTTTTATTATTTTCTTATCAATTGTGTCACAATTATTCCAGCAGTCTTTGCAGCTGGATCACCCCTAGAAGGAAATTTCAAGTTTCCACACTAAATATTTGATTGTGATTGCTATTCGAACTCAACTTCCAAAAGTGGGGTTTTTTTTGTTTGGTTTGAGGGTGTGTGTTTGGTTGTTTGGTTTCGGGTTTTGTGTTTTGGGGTTTTTAAAATGTTTTCCACCATTTTTTCCCAATAACCATTATTTGGATCCACTGTCTTCGGTGTCATCCTCTCACTGTACAGTCCTGATTCACATCAAAGTTTTCAGTACCAACATGCAGGTAGAAGGAAGAACAACCTATTAATATTTAGATAGCATTGTCATTGTTTACAAATACCTGGAAAAAACCCAACCAGTTTTTTACATATTATTTATAACACAGCATTCATTCTCTTTTCTTTGTGCTTCTCTTCAGGTGGCAACCATGCCCCAGAGCATCCCTAGAATCCCAGCAGAGAACATGCAGTACCACTATACTGAACACTACTGCTTCAGGAAAGATACTTGGAGTGGTTTGCACCCGCTTCCAAAGGGCTAAAGCGTTTTTATACGTTAAGATACAGCGCACAACTGCATAATTAAGTCAAAGAGCCTTAGAAATACAGAGCTCAGGTTTTCAAAATGCAAGGTCAATGCATGACCTTGAGAGACCACCTAATCCTGGACAGCCCGGCCTTATCAGCACTAGTACTGGATCCGCATTGAGACCCTCCTTGCAGGAAATGCTGATACAGAAATTCTAAATGATAAACTGCTGGCATGAAGAGAAAGGTATGATGCAGGCTGGTTTTGTATAGATACAGCAACAGTAGCTTCATGTTTAAGCTACAGGCTGCACGCAGATGGTGCAGGAAGCACCCACAAGCTAGAATAGTACGAGATAATTCCTATCCATCTTCATGGAGAAAACAGAGGGAGGCTTCCCACAGACCATCCGTGGCTGACCGGCCAATCCATGGACTCTAGGGATACAATCCAGCCTTCCACCCCACAGCAAAATCAGGAACAGTGAGTAAGAAAGGAATGTTACAGCATCCCTAGGTTGTCTTCTCCAACAATTTTTCTTAAGACTGTACAGTCTTTTTAACTCTTAGCCAGTGCAAAGGAGAATAATTTACTATTTTCTCTGGACAAGCCTTAAGGGCACCAGAAGCTGTCTTCTCTCCTGCCTTCAAGATCGAGTCATTCTTGTTGCTTTCATTTCAATGCTATTCAGTTTGTTTACATCTCTCAAAACGCTACACCAGCTGAGGTTCCACCAGCATTTAGGTTTTCCTCTCCAGGTATTAAGACAAATGCCTCTCCTGATATAGCCCCAAAAATACTTTACTCCTTTTACAATGCTATCACTTTTCGGACATCTGTAACTTGCGACTCAACAAGTCTGTGTGTCCTGCTTCTCAAATTTATTGAGATAATTTTCAGTTCCGAGCATTTTCTTTAAAGCATCTACAACTGTTCCCAGCTTGGCATCAACTAAAAATTCAGATGGTTTAATTAGTTTTAAGACATCCCTCACTTACTGAACATACATACTTTTGTAAGAAAACAACAGTACTATTTCCTTATTAAGGTAACTGATGTCAGATTTATCAAATTCAAAACAAATTTAACTTAACTGATCCACATCTATTGAATATAATTTATTATCTATAGTAGGGGAGAGAGAAGGAAAAAAAATAAATCAGTGGAAATACAATATACTTACATTGACATTTATGCATAAGCAGAACTGTAACCCCACATTACTACTAAACACAGCTGGAGATTACCACAAACAGCCTCTTCAGGTTTTAGCCTCCATATCAAATTATTTTAAAACCATCCCATACAAAATTGACAATCTAAATGCTTAAGTTTTTTAAAGTGATGAAATCCATTAAAAATGTTTAGTGCATCTTCCAGTGGACTTAGGATCTCCGTACACAGTTTAAACACATTCTAAAGCCATCAAAAATGGTACAAGTTCCATAACTTCAACTCAATTTCAGACATTTCCTTTGCCATCTTCAATTATTCTATGAGTTAATGCTTTAAATGACAGTGGTAGTTTCCCTTTGGAATTATTCAGACACTTACCACAGTTTACTTCTTATTGTTTACGTTCCTCCATAGTGAAAGGACACCAGATTCAGAGGCTGTTACTATGACTAATCACGATCAAGTAATGGCATGATATTACCTTCTAGATGTTTGTGTAAAGCAATTACTTACAAGCTTTTGAAAATATCCAAATCATATCAGAGTAACTTTGAATTTTAAAATGACTTCATTTGCTGCACCCTATCACGCTTCTTCACAACTGAAAGAATCATTAGAGGTCCTTACTCTGAAGTCCAGGTATTTTACAGTACTTTGAGGACCGGACTCAACCTTCTGCCACCAACAGCATGAGACTCCAGAGCTGCTCCTAGAAGTCATTTTCTCTCTTGCTATTTTTGTAGCTTAAATATATCTATAAAATAGTTAATGTGCTTAGGAGTATAGCCTTCTTGTTCTGCTCTCACCAACTAATGAGATTAGTTGTCTGTGTCCCCCTCTCCTTTTTTTTTTTAAATACATATGAATTGCTTTATGTAGCTTTAGACAGTAGTGTTTCCTTTTTCAAATGAATATACTCAACAGATTCCTCTTTAAGGATTCTTTTTCCAGTTTCCCCTCTTACTACTGGTGGCATTATTTATCTGCATCTTTTTAAAAACAATAAATCTTAAACTAGGCTTGGGCTCCAACTATGCACAAATGACAGCAGAGACTACCTTGCTTGATACCAACATTCTACATGGAGCCACAGATTTATTCTGTAGTGATAGCTCTGTCAGTTTATTTAACAAGGCACACTGAAAAATTAAGAACCATAATTAAAAAGAGATAAGTCAAGCACACTTAAAGTTCAATTTGTCTGAATTGATGGGTCTTCTCTGCACCACAAACTCTTAGAAGGAAAAGTTTCATTAGAAAAAAACACCAACCAAAACACTCAAACACCTTGCAAACTATACTATCTGAAATCTTCCCTGTAAAGGATAAAGCCCACAAGGAATTGAGAAGCACCACATTTGCAGATTATCCAAATGAGAATTCACTGGGTTTGGTCCCATAAAGCCCAGTCTGCTTCCTCTCACTGTGAGTAGGCAGCTAGAGCTGCTGATTTTGTCTTTTTTGTCTTTCATGCCAATCAATGTACCCATGCATTTTGCACACAGGCACCCATGTTAATAACCTGGTAGCAGCTCCTCAGATAACTAGTTACTCTCTGATCATACCGTACTGAAACAACTGTGTATTCTGCATTATATGACGGAAAAAAAAAAAAAATTCCAATTTCTAAAAGCTTTATATTATTGCATATAACCCTTTGGATTCAGGTAAAACATGCCTGGGAAGATTTTAGCTCCCTACTTCACCTGTATCTTATTACCCTTTGAAATGAAGACACTGAAGTTCATTCCTCTATCAAAAACTGTCTTGTATTTTGACTGCCAAAAAATCCATGCATTTGCAATTAGAACTACTGCTACAAATAATTAATCTTTTCAGAATACTTCAGCAGATGGTTCTCCATCCTTTGAAGAATGCATGTAATTGAATCTGATTGCTTGCAAAAGCAAGAACCAACATCATTGGATGTTGGTGGAAAAGCAAGCGCCGTTTTTTCCCCTTTAAACAGCTCTGCCAATAAACTAATCTTGGCCTCCAGTTCTCATCCTGCAGTCCAGAACTCAATTCTCCTTAAGCACAACTACTGTGTCTGAAGTTACAGGTAATTCTTAAAAGCAAATGAAATCCAGAAAAAACAATCTAAAAATTTTTATTGGTTTTGAACTTGTCAGACAAGGTACCCACATGTCACTCCAAGGTGAAAATCAAGTACATTGATTAATTATGCCACTAATCTAAAAGTGGCTATTGGTAGAGATGTACTCATTGCAAAAAAAGGCCAGCCACAGCCACACACTGTTGTAATATCTTAGTTGTGGCTATCTTGCTCCCAGCTACATCAATTACATACCTTTTGGTTCTGTAGCTCAGCAGCATACAAGCACAAACCCAAATCATCCCACCCTCCCCAGTTCTCTTCCTAAAAAGGTAAGCTGGTGCACATGAACAATAAAAAAAAAAAAAGTAGAATAGAGGATGTGGCACAGAAAGCACAACTGCTACCACTTTAAGTACAGGAACAGACAGGTTTTAGCAGTTACAGAAGACTGGGTCTGCAACTCCCTAAAAAGAAGAGTTAATGGTATCAGTACAGATGTTGAAGGGAAGATATTTCAAATAAACTAGTACCATTTCTAATTGAGTTCAGTCTATCAGCTGAAGATCATCCATTATTTGGCTAAATACCAATAACAGTTAAGTCTCTGATGTTTTAATTCAAATTATGATGTTGTTAAATTCATGCTATTTGAAGGCTCCCATAAAGTGTCATATTTAACTCTGTATTGCAAGCTAATAACATTGGCAATGGCCAGCAGCGCAGCAATTGCGTGGACCCATAGAGGAAAGGAAGCACTCCTGCCCTGCCACCTCTCTCAGCTGACCTACAAGAACTCACTGGGTCTAAAAGGAGTCATATTCTTCCCCCCGCACCCTCCCCAACTCCCCAAAAAAACAAACAAAACCAAAAAGAAATCAAATCAAAAACCCAAAAAGCCCAAACCCAACAGAACTGATATAGAAGCTAGGGGAGGCGGGGGGAAACAATCCTAAAAAAAAATCCTACATACTCCAAAGAAGCCTCATGCCAAGCATGAAGAGAATCACCAAGACTAACAGAGAAGTCGCAAAACTGATTCGAATGGACTAGTTCATCCTCCTTCCCTGCTCCCCCAGCCAGTGATCCCTGGCCATGTGGCAAATGAGCACGTGCACAAAGCTCTCTTTGCTGTCCCTGTTTAATCAACAGCTGTAAGAAACTTGATCTAACAGGTATTTTTTGCTACTGAGATGCAAAGTGACAGAATTGCTTGGGTTTTATTTATAAAAATTAATCTACCCAAGGCCACAGTGGTTGACTGACAGTATCACAGCCTTTCTTAACCCACATTTCTCTCCAGCCTGCTCAGAACTTACAACCTCCTTCCTCTTCACCTCACACCTCTGCCTAGCAATGCTGCACACCCCTGCAGCGTTCTGTGTCAATCTGTACATAATCCTAAAATCTCTTAGACCTCTGATGCCAAAACACCACAGAGCACACCAGATGTGACCACATCTGCATCTTTCCTTTTGCCCATTGAAAAGCCACCACACAGTACAATAGGAAACCATGTGAGGATCCTTAACGTAAACAGTAACTACCACCAGCATAAGGAACACATCGCCAGTTTTTCAGTGATACTTACAGTCACGGGCTACACTTTACTATGTGAAACTAGAAGGAAAACCTAGCAAAGTACATGAAAATATAAATAGTAAGATCTCAGCTTCTGATTAAAGGTTGTATGGAAGCTTGAATAGGACAAGACTACCATGCCTAATCAGCACACTATAAGGTGGACATTCGTGTTCTTAGTTTTAGTCTTTACCTAACAATCACTGATTTTCAGCAACTTTATTTTAGTTATTGTGGACCTATGAGGATGATTGAGAGGTAAACAGTCTTTTTAAGATCTACCCATACACTGTCAGATTCTCCCAGGCTACAACCAGTCTCTGACCACAAAATCAATTTCTGAATCAATTCAATGGCTTAACTAGAACTGTGCTATTCTGTCTTTTTATGAGATGACGTAAGTCGAACAAGACAGAACTCCTTACAGCACAAGCACACATACAGCTTACCTGCTGTCAGTTTCAATGAAAGAAAGTATTATGCTTTAGGACTGTTCTAAACACAAGTGTTCCTAACCCCACTCCCCATGCCTTAACAAAAACAAGCATAAACTCGCAACACGGCAAGCATCAGTGTCAACAAGGTCCTTCCTTCATGAACAAGCCATGCTTTTGTTTCATTCCTAAGTTGGTAGAGATCCACTCTGCATGTTATTTACATTGTGCAGGAAGAAGTAGTAGTTACAAGTTCCAGCAAATGAAGTTTTGCCGAGACAGATGAGCCTTCCTTCCTATGCTATAGAATAATCATTATTTCAACACACGGCTGAGCAACAATCACACACAGCACGATAGCCTTTGTTTCATATACAGCTATAATCTCGTTAAGAAAACAAGCTGCAAGTTTATTATGTTGGCAATGCTGACTTGTCCACGTTTAGACTGACTTGGTTATAAACAAGCACAGTACAAAATCTACCATACATATGACCCCTTTAATAAAAAGGATTTGGCTCACAGGGAGATTCCAAGACACAAAACAAGACTCCAGGTTGTTAAAATGGACCACCTTTCCACGCTGAAGATAAGCCCAGCGTCTGACTGTAGTAAACATGCACAAGCCACAGATTGGCTCCCTTGGGAAGGGTTTTATGATCCCAATAAGATCTCTTACAAAGAACACAAAAAACCCCAAACAAACAAAAAACACAAATAGAAAGAGCCACTACATAGGAAAAAAATAATTAAAATCTCCATCACATACTACAAAGAAAAAGTTGCAGAGAAGAAGGAAGTCTGTTCATTAACTTGCATTATTTTAATTCAGAAAGCCTTTTCCAAAGGAGGGGAAAGGGGTAGGAGGTTGCAGATTTTTCTATGTTCAGTTAACTAGGAGCAGCAAACTCCCTCCCTTTGTCCCTCCCCTACAACTACTAGCTTCACCCATCTGCATTGTTACCTTCACTTTTTCTCTTCTCAGGCAGCAGAAAAGACAATTTTCATCAAAAGACCAATCAGAAACACCTTCAGGCTCACAGTCTGTAAATCAGAGGAATAGCAAATTACTTCATATTCATAACCCACGACACAACTGGAGCCAAAAGAGAAACGCCGAATTAAATACCTGTTTCACAACATTCTTGCCTGCATTCTGAGGATGCAGGCTTCATTTCGGCCATTTTTCTAAATCCCCAGATTACCAAACTGTATACATTTTATCTACGCACAACAAATCTGTTTTTCCAAGCACTGCCAAATACACTCCCAGCTACATAAAGATGAACGCACACTCATTAGTAATTTTAGCCAATATGAAACTAACTGCGAGCACTGCCTGGGGGAGGGGGGGGGAAAAAAAAGCACAAATCACCACGGTAACACACATTTTCTAGAGGGAGAGCTGGGGCTGCTTCTGTCATTAGAAATGCAGAACAAGATACAAACATAGAGATAGAATACCTTTAAACAAACTGAGATCTTTTAATAATCCAGGTCCAAACAGGCCTTCTAGAATACTTTCAAACCCTAAAAGCAAATAAAAGAATTGTTAGCTTTCTAGATTAAGTACGTCACTACAAGAATATTCACAATAGCAGTTCTATATTTATCTGTTCCAAGAACAGAGCTCAACGTGTTTTCTCTAAGTATTACAAGATGCATGGGTCAATTGTGATGACTGAACTACTGACGAATCATAGCACAATCTAGAGCCCACCGACTCCCATACTTTTGCAAATGGCTAGGTTAAAACCAAAGAGCATTACGACATTGAAATAAACTCTTTCAAAAAGAAAATAGGAAGTCGTAGGTTCTACAATGTGACCAGGTGATTTCTATATGGAAAAAATTCTCTTGCTTAAGCCTCTGAAATGAAAATCAGGTACGTTTTCCCAATTAAAAAAATATATTCTTCCATCTGAGTGGCATTCAGTTACTTTTCTGAATTTCAGCAAATGTTTCCTGAAGAGTTACAGGTTTGAGGAGAGAAAATTCAAAGGAAGGGGATTTAGCAGTGCCATGCCACTAAGGAACCAAATTTCAATCACAGATCCGCATCTAAGATACACAGTCCGATTTACTTCAATGCCATGATTTATGTCGCACTTAAATAAATCTAACCAATTTAGTTTATTCCAAAGAGGAAAAACCTTTACCGAAATTACTGCCATTATTTGGAAATGTTAAATCAATATTACACTAACCCCCGCTGGCAGTAAAATCTACAGAGCTATTAACCACCCAATACTACAAGAAGACAGGTTAGCAGAGTGAATATGAAAGTACAAAGACTACTTTAAGGGGGACAGACAAATTCCACCTGCTTATAACAATGAATTCCCAATACAACCATAAAAATCAAGACTACAACACACTGTATTCCTCCCCCCCTCCCCCGTCCCCATGAATACTTTTGCTTTGTAGGTTTAATAACAGCTTGCATATAGCTAGGGGCAGCTTCTCCTACTTGTCTGAATCTTTGACAGGCAGAAGAAGTAATGCAAAAAAAAATATTTAAGACACAAAAACATGGTTTTAAATTTACAAAAAACTTGCATGGGTGAATCAGGGACAGATAAACTACCTGAAACAGCCCTTCTAAGAAACCAGTTGAAATGTAAATGATCACATGCTATGAAGGAAATCAGTTATTACATTGCAAAAGAGCAATAATTCTAACATAACTCTGACTATACACAGATCTAATCTCAAAGTTATCTTTGGACAGCAGTCTTCAAAAGGAAGGGACAGTTGTGGTACATCCCTCTGGGTGTCAGCAAGAGTGCCAGTGCACTAACATCTTTAGGTATCAGATGCAGGACCCTACAGAATTTGCAGCCTGCAACACGACCAAGCATTGCCAGGGCACACCACCACTCTTGATCTAATGTTTATCAGAGGTTGATACTAAAAATCTAATCTCAGAAAGCACTGAGTGGAGAACAAAAAAAAAAGGTGAAAGAGTGACGGTGAAATAACAGTCAAAAGTAAGGAGAAATAGGGGTGAGATCAGAAAACAAGGTGGAAGAGGAGAAACTGGAAAAACATCCCATTGAACAGCACCTTGTCAGGCAGAGAAGTAGCACTGCCTCCAAAAAAAGCCAATTCAGGCTTCAGGAAGTGGCAGGAACAGTGGGAAGTGTCGACCAACCTGACCTAGAAGAAAAATAGGAGAATCAGGGTATTGACCCATAGGTTTATAACGCTGACTCTTATGAGTAGTGACCCCTCAGAATTTGTACCTAAAATGCAACCTTAAGAAAAGAGCTAACCAACCTCATTCTTTATCTTTTTTGTTTAAAAAAAATATATTTTTAATATATATAAATAAAAATCAGAAGAGCTCAGAAATTTACTCAAACTCACCACTCTCAAAATAGTAACTGCCAATGACTCATGCCCCACAGTTTGCCATGCATGCAATTGCACACTGAAGCCCCTGCCAAGTTTTACAGCTTGGATATTGTACAATCATGGTTTGCTAGCCCACAGTTCTCAGTGATGCTAATGCCACTCGGTTTTTATTAATATTAAATATTGGATTTAGCGGTTGCATAGCAACAGCAGAACATCTTATGTGCGACGCTTGACATTAAAAAAGGCAAATAAGGGAAGTATGAATGTATTCAAAAATTACACTAAAGACTGGCGAAACTGCCACGAAGCTGAGCCCTATCCCCCCGCAAACGCAGAGTGCAATGCGTAACGACAGTGTAAGCCCTGCAACGTGGTATTCAGCCATCCAGGACGCCAAAAGAGCAACTGCGTACAGTTAATCATGCATAATACACTGAAAACAAAATCTTGAAAAAGGAGCTGCCTACTTTTCATAGTATTTTTTTCTCTCCATTGTCACTGCTCTTAGAAGCTTGAAAAGAACATTTCTTTCTCACGGACTGTCCTTTTCCATTTGGCAGATGATATTTTCCTGCATTTCAAATGGAACAGAAATTAACATGGCTGCCTCTGCTAAATTCTGGTTACTCTATTTCATCATGTATATTTCAGTGTCTGACAGTTCACAGCAGCTGAAGAGCAGGGCCAGTGGAAAAGTTGCAGGAATAACAGAATTAGAAGACAGGAAAAGAGATGAAGATCGCAATATTTCAGAGCTGTCTCTTAGATACGTTTCTCACAATTAAAGCAGCCATATATTTAATCCTTATAATGTTACTGGTAACCTACACAAGGAAAATGTCTTTTGGGTATTAGTGTAAGAATTTAGAAAAAAAAGGGTTAATTTTTTAGAAATTCAACATTTACAAAGCAGAAACTATCTTCTCTATCTCAGACGGCTCTCCCGCAAGTGAAGAATTAGAAAAAGAAAAAAAAAAAGGAAAAAAAATCTCAGAAAGAACAAAGAAATCCTTAGTAGTGAAGCAAAGATGGAATAACTTTTTAAATGCAGAGATTGTTATACACTTCCTACTATTTCAAAATTGTTAGCTCTAAAATAATATTTAAGAAACATTATTCTCTAAAATATCCTCTGACAAAAATCAGAATATAGATGTGCCAGAGGGAGAGGGAGAGGGAGAGGGAGAGGGAGAGGGAGAGGGAGAGGGAGAGTGAGAGGAGAGGGAGAGGGAGAGGGAGAGGGAGAGGGAGAGGGAGAGGGAGAGGGAGAGGGAGAGGGAGAGGGGAGAGGGAGAGGGGAGAGGGAGACGGGAGAGGGAGCGGGAGAGGGAGAGGGGAGAGGGAGAGAGGAGAGGGAGAGGGAGGAGCGAGAGGGGAGGAGGGAGAGGGGAGAGGGAGAGGAGAGGGGAGAGGGAGAGGGAGAGGGAGAGGGGGGGTTGACTGTGTAGTTTTCAGCATGGTCAAATTTCACTAATTTTGTCTCCAATCTAAACAGTTTTATTTTATTTTCATCTTTTCTGGCATTTTCATCCTCCCTTATGTAACCAATTAAGTCAGAAATTTAAACTGCAATTACGTTTGTTGGTTAACAGTTTAATACAACAGTTCAACACAATAGTTTAATTGAAAAAAAAAATCCAGTTAGATCCTCAATATCATCTTTTGCCTTAAAACTGAGAGCACTTGTAACCATTAGTAGCTACCGAGGCTCCTTGAGATAACACTTTCAGAGAAAAAGCTGATAGTCCAAGAGTGGACTTTACTGGCTGATTTCTAGCAACATGGATTAGCAAAGCCACACTCTCCCCCTTTAAAAAAACAGGAATGCAAGATCTTCAGGAGACAGGGATGCATTTCTGGACTCCCACTGACAGAGAGCCTAGCATTTTAAACAGTGCTTTTTTCCCCTGCAACAGCACAGCTCAAACACACTCTTTAATACTCACTACATATTCAGCCCTACGCATGTACCTCGTCAAAGTAGTAAAGCTTGTACCACTAACTAGACGTCAAACAATTTTGAGGGTAGTAAAAAAAAAGAAAGGGCTACAATCAGTCCTTTACTAGTACATAAATTACTAAAGAACTCAAAAAAATCAACATAGCAAGGGCCCTTAAGGGGTAAATAAAAACCAACCAACATACACACAACTCTTCAGCCTAATCTGTGAGTAGCAATTTCATCTGTGAACATGAACTTGTAAACTAGATCTCAATAGACAAAGTAAGTACTAGCTAGGGCAGTAGTTAAGTATAGCAGATATTGTAGACCAATTGCAATAGAAAGTAAGACAACCGATTCATCAGCATTTATTTATAACAAATAATCAACTTAATACCATAGCGATTTGCAGTTTAAAGGACAACTTCAAAAAGCTGGAAATTGAGTCAAATCAATTAAAACAATAGTTGTCTACATCTTTTACTTAAATTTCTTGACTATTTAAGAACTAGAAACTGTCAAAAACAATATAATGGAGAAAAAAATAAAATCGGACCTATTAAAAAAAAAACCAAAACAAAAAAACCCACAACCCAAAAACCCCCAAACCACAATGCAACTAAGAGTAAAGCACAAAGAGGAGACAAGAGGTTGGAAGAGGGGCATGGGGATTCAGAGCAGAGAACATAAATAAATGTTATAAATGTCAGAGCAAAGTGATGCACACAGCTTTAAAGTAAGCAAAGATGAAACCAAAAAGAAGGGACAATGCATATTACCTAAAAAAATTCTATAAGAATATGGTACTATATTAACAAACATTCAACAAAAATCTATCAGGGTATGTTACTTAACATTTGTAAGTTAATAGTCTTCAAATGCTACAGAGGTGATTGATTTTCTTTTCCTGGGAGTTACTCAAGAATGTTTGCAGCAGTGTTTAATTCCAGAAGTCTTGGCATATTGAGAAGTCCAGTGGGCTAGGGGGGGAATCTCATCCCTTTTGAAATGTCAAAACATTAAACAGATAAGGTAGGGGCTCTCAACTTGGTAAAGGTTTTCAAAAGTAAGGAAGAGCTCAGAGGACTACTGAGGAATTAACAGCAAAATAGCCTCAATTGACATGGGCTCACAAAAACTATCTTATTTAATTTGATTTTTATGAAACTGAGAATTTTATTAACAACTGTAACAGGTTTGATATAATAGTTTTTTAGATTTATGTAACATTTTTGGCGAGCACAAAACATTTTTGACTAAAATCAACCAGGGGAAAGAAAAACAAACAAACAAACAACAAACAACAAATCAACCACCAAAAATCAGCCAAATACATATAAACCAGATTAAAAATCAATTAAGTGACTTCTCTTGAATGCTGGTGTCAATGGGAAACCACTGGCTAGTGAGCTCCATCAGGTATTGGTTCTTGGCCCTACGCCATTTAACATTTTAGTCGGTGCCTTGGAAGAAAGCAGCCACTAAATTTGTAGGAGATACAAAGACAGGAAGAACAGTAATAACAAAAGGCCCAGGCCACAGAGGCTGCTTACCAAAGCAAATGCAATTAACACTACTTTGAAAGGAGGGCAGAGGGGAACGAGGAAAGCCACAAAACACACATCTAGGAACAGGAAAAACAGCTTCTCAAAGGCATACGCAGATGCAGCAGTTGAAATTGGATGCTGATCAAACTCAGCCAGACATAGGACACTTAATTTTACAAGGGTCCAATTGAAAACACAAGACATGCACTCCAGGACCAGACCGATGCTTTCCCTAGCCTAGGATCCTGGAGGTGTTATTTAGGGACGCATGTGCTGACCACTAAGACCTATTCCCCGTGTACTCTCCCCAGCACTTACATTCATCGTGTTAGGAGTCTCATTAACTAGTAGGAAGTAAGAGCCATCACCATCACACCAGGTTTTTATTGTATTTCTCCTGCCTACATTTTCTGGTCAAGATTGGATATATTTATCCACAGCTATGGGATTTGAAGCAGGAATTAATTCAGAAAAATCCTACAGTCTATGAGTAACACGGGAATTCTGTCTCTTTCAGGACAAAAATCTATTAAACTTGAATGTTTCAGTCACAGGCATCTTAATAGAAAAGCAAGACCAAGCAACAAGGGAGAGGAAGAAAAGTCACAGGACAGTTATTAATATACACCAAGTCTCAGGACATGCATATAATTATAAGTTGGGAATATTCTTTTACTCATGCAACAAAATAAAAGAAATTCCCATTCACCTATGATGAAAGATTTCATTACCTGAATGGAGCCCAATTAAGTACTCCAACTACAAGTTAAACCAACTTTGTCTTAGCTTCCTGGAGAACAAAGAAAAAGCTGTGGATTCTTCACCAGTTTTTCAAAGTTCATGCTTCTGCATTCTTGTTAATGAAACTGCACTGCTCAGTACTGTTTAAAAGAAGAACAGGTATGACCAAGTCCTATATAGCAATATGTAGCTCTTCTATAGCTTTTTTCACCAGAACACCTGTGTTCCCAAGACAAAATAGATGGTATTACCTGCTGAGGTCCCGAAACAGGCTCCTCAAGCCAAGACAAAAAAACCCCAAAACTTTGGCCTTAGACTAACGCTTTGTTCACTGTAGAACAGCATCTCCAGTAGAAAAGTTTCATTTGGAGCAATCGAGAAGCCACCAAGGTACATGTTCTCTCAAACAGCCATTTCACTGGTACAAGTAACTTACCACAGCAGTAGGCTGAGAAATCAAAAAAGGGTCAAAAAAAGCCTACTAAGGCAGCAGACAAGCACTGTTGATAGAAGCACTTCTGACCATCCATCCTGCAAGACTTCATTAAAATTCCACTACTGCTCTGTAATTTTAATAAAGAAGCAGCAGCTGCAGCAGGCCAGCCTCACTCTCCTCTCCCAGCATCCCTCTCAATCAAGCCATTCCTTTTCCTCCGAGAGCCAGGTCTAAGCACATTTCCTCCGATGCAATATCAAACTTGTAGCAAGGCATTTAAAAGTTAATGAGCTAAGCACAAACAGAAAACCGGCTGCACGTCCGAACTACGGTG
Source organism: Tauraco erythrolophus (assembly GCF_009769465.1). NCBI lineage: Eukaryota > Metazoa > Chordata > Aves > Musophagiformes > Musophagidae > Tauraco > Tauraco erythrolophus. Next base: position 16,089,253 of record NC_141473.1, on the reverse strand, counting down.
CTGCAATGCACTTGCCTTCACAACAGAAAAAAGTCTGCCAAATCCCCTAAAAGCAGGCAGATCTCTCCCCTCTGCAGGGGAGAATGCAAAGGCAAAGAAAGCAAGTTATCAGGCTGTTTTGCAGCGCAAGAAATGGAAACAGGTCTCCCCATCCTATGCTAGTATTCTAACTGGCAGATTACCTCACTGTTTACAACTGAAAAGTCACCCCCCAAAAATCAGAAGTGACAAGTTATAAAGCTTGTTGCCAGAGTACAGCACGACAAAAGGCATAATATGGATCATCTCCTGTCCCCCTCCCATGAGGAATACTTCTCTGTGTGTGATCTGGTATCAAGAAGAGAATTACTCGAAGGCATGCAACCTTCTTATCTCTAATCAAAAGCCCCAGCAACAGAATTTGAGAAGAGCCAAGGACTCTGCAATGGCTGTCTCAACATCATCTCAAGATACAGCAATTGCTCTGGCAGACAGAGCCGCGATCTTCACATGGATTTGCAGGGGTGGGGAGATCCTCCGATATGTAGATACTGCATCACTAATCTGGCTAGTTGCTCAAGTCAGGGGTTTTGGGCCTCTGTTTTACATTTTAACTCAAGATCAGGAGGTTTTTTGTGCAACTATCTGGTTTTCTTCACTGCCAGTCATCGTCAATGCAGGACCCGACTGGAATCTTCTCATGTAATACTTACATTTTATTACTTTAGAAAATAAACTAGAAAACACAGACATCACAAAATGGCAAAGAATGACAGCAAAAGAGTTTCAGTAACTACCAACTCTCTCTGTATCCTTAAAAAGGTAGGTTTATTGAATGGCATGATAAGATCTAAACTTGAAAAACAAACAAAACCCAAACAAACTTTAACACTAAAAATTGAAAATGGGAGTAGTTTTTCAGTATCTGGGTTCAAAGGCAGTGCTCTTAGTTGTTCAGCTTACAAGTCTGGAGTTCCATCAGGTGACCACGTGCAACTTTCACTAAGAAGAAACTATACCAACTAGCTAGGAAATTTATAAACAGATTAAAAGAGCCAAATAGCCCAAGAACAAGTGCTCAATAGTGCGAAACATCACAGACCAAACGTTTATAGATCCAAACATTGCTCAAACTCGGAGGCATTTTTCTTCCATATTCAACAGCATTGCATTATTTGTTGCAGCAAAATAAAAACCTTGAACTTTTTTCCTGTTGGAGACAACCTGTTAATGCTTGACTGCCAAGCAAAGTTAAGATGACACTCATTAACCGCCAGTGTTATCCCCATACTCCATACTACCCCAGCACAAGCAGAAGAACAGCCTTGCAGTAGACAGAATTGATCTGCCTGGAAAATGCCCCCCACAGAAGAGACAGGATTTCCAGCAAGGGCAACCCACTGTTCCACTTATTTCAAGGCCATAGAAATGCTTATACCATAGATCATCCAGAGGCAGGTATGCTATAAGGAACAACTTGCCACAAGTAGGTATAGCAGAAGCCCAAGCCAGTTTTAAACCACAGAGGAACCCTCTCTCTTCCCCAAAAACTGGCTACATGGAAGCACAGGACACCAGTGATTTCCACACAGCCTCAAGAGACACATACTGGCACGGTGCAGAAGCGTATTAGAGGTGTGGGTTAAACTGGAAGAGATATTAGCTATATTTCATACTCCATAGCAGTCCTATTTGACAAGAGTTGCCTTCCTTCCCCTAGCAACTCAGTCCTGTCCTACATCATTCTCTGTCTGCAACACACAGCCACCTACTGAAACCAGACAGCCCAGAAAGGGTAGGCACAAGCTGCTGAATCCATTTAACAAGGACTGCCAGCAGAAAAAAGCATCTACCAACTGTAGCAGCTTTGATCTAGCAAACCCTTGGAGTGTGACTTGGTTTCAGCTACTTTGTCACAGGAGGTCAGTTATACCATCAGTCATTACTGAATTAACTCAATACATTGTTTTCGTCTTTTTGGATCTCAAGTTATAAATAACCCCCTTTCACCATCTCTACAGAGATTTTCAATCTATACAGGAGTCTGCAAAGGGGAATGAAAATGTGATTCTACTTAAGAAACTAAATATAGTTATATCACCCATCACTCTCATGATGATCTGATCATCTCCAACAAATAGCATAGACCTGTGAAGGTTTATTTAATGTTTCTTAGTTGAGGTGAATATACCGAGCTTACCTGTAAGGTAAGAACCACCAAGAGCCTTTTTACTCTGTTATTTGTGATTGTAAAGTCTGTCTGATGTTAAATAAGCCTCCATCCTAAACCATACATAATTGCCCCAATGAGAGTATGCCTTCTGACTCCAGCTAGCTAACAGCATCCTGAAAAATCTTATGATATGCAAAGACACACCACTTGATTAAGTCAAGTGATTATTTCACTAAAACATCAGTGAGCGTATCTAAATTCTGATTAAGAAGCTAACAGAAGAAAAGAAGAATCTAGATCATGGAAAGAAAGCTGAATCATGACTACAGTGATTATGAAGCACATCTGGCGTTTTGAGAAGGCTTCCCAGAAACTTTGGAAATCCTTAGCCTTTTCAGATTGATTGTTCAGTTCTGTCTCAACAGAAAGGATGATCTAGGAGAGATCAGTGAGTGATACAGGCAGCTACACAAAAATGAAAGGCCAACTGAAAAGCAGGGCAGTGAGCAAAAGTTATCCACCTTAAATAAAAACCTCCAAAACACAGATCAGCAGAGAGACATATTTTAACACTGAAAGACATGAGCATAGAACTCATACTAGCTTCAGAGCAGATTATAGTGACTAATTGTTATCACTGAAGTCACATGTGAAAGTATACCTCAAGGGAGGCATTTGTGAGTCTACAACACAAGGTGCAAAGCAAGCACAGCTAACCGCACGGTCCCCTCCAGCTTTACGGTCATTTGCACAACGGTACAAAGCAGGCACATCACTCCTGCACATGGCACAGAAGATATAGCTGTATTACTGTTGTTACTCTTGTGCCAACAGAACCAAATACTAGCAGAAATATCCTTATCCGTCCTTTGTTCCCACCTGAGGTTATGCGTATGCACTAAAGAAGCTGCAATCCCTGATATTCCTCTGGTAACAGATAAGCATAGCCACAGCTGCTGACAACTTTGTCACAAAAGACTACAGCAGCAAACAATTTGGTGCTGAAATAAGTTGTGGAATCTGAAATTGCCAGATGCGATAGAGCACTACTCAGTGTATATTAGGACCGGTGAACCTTCTTTGAAAAAAACCCACACACACAAACGCAAGAACTTGCAGTAAACAGCTACAATATAGCCTGATCTTTGGGGTTTAGTAGAAATTTTCCCAAAGAGCGAGTGGCTGATAAATCTCTCTTTCTCACTTCGGATATCATGTAATGTTTGCCATCGTTCATGTAGCAATTCTTTGAATCTTACTAATCTTTTTGCTTCAGATACACATCATCAATTCCACAAGCTATGCCTGCAGACGTGCTTCACAGGAGAAACACCCAGTCTCTTTAGGGTATTTTCTGTCCAACTACAACTGGGGGTTACACTGAGTTTTTCTTTTTCTTTCTTGACAGCAACATGGAACAGAAGAATAATGCTCAACATCAGGCACTTCTACTCACACTCTTCCCTTTCACTGCAATACAAAAAAACGTGCAGGCGCATACAGAAGACAGTGAAAAAACCAATCCTTTTTGCTTGCATTATTTCTAGACAGGAACAATTTCCTGGTCTAGTCCAATTATGCCAGCAGGAACAAGTGGCAGGACCAGGGACAGCTTAGACAACAACATTGCTGAAATCAAAACCTGTCTGACTTCCTCGTTTGCTCTCTCAGATGGCCTTTCCCTTATTCTGTTTTGAGACAGACATCTGAAGTAGGTAATGGATCACAGCTGAAGACCATATCAGTACAAAAACCTTGGAGTTTGGTCGATGCATAAGTAACATGATAAATAATACATCTTTTCTGATGGTCATTCAGGATTTGAAAGTTATACTCAAGTATCTTTTCTGGGTAGTTACAGTAAATTCGGTGTCCACAAGTATATTTAACAGTTTACATTGCACTTAACTGAGTTACATACACAGTAATTTCAGCTCCTGTCATCTTCTTTAAGTCTTCCTCAAGCCAAGCAGTTCTGTGCAAGCTTTTTGACATTGTCTAGTCTTCTCTACCTCATTTACTCCAGACTTTCTAGAATTCCTGAAGCACAGCATGTTATTGGCCTTTCATAATTAAGGAAGTTAAACATTTAATCTACTGTACTTTGGTTGAGACCACCCTATTTCCTCACAACTTTTGTTTTCAGTCTAGTTGCAGTTCTTTGCTTGAAAGCAGCACGCATGATCTGAACTTGAGAGAACACAGCAGTCCCACAATTTCTGCACACTAACTTTCTCAATGTCACTGAATTATAGCAGAATCTCAGAATATGCTCACAGTTAATCAAATTACAAGTTTCTTGTGCAGAACATCAAACTGTTACAAAGACAAACATCTGGACATCAGCCTTCTAGAACAGCCAGCCTTGCTCCAGTTTTACAGCTGGTATCTCAATAAAAAGGTCTTAGCAGACCTGTTGCTGCCTCAGGTCTGTTCAAAGAATGAAGTCCCTGTTTAGGACACTCAGCAGATGTAAAAACAATTTTTGGTGCTAAGTGAAGACACTGAGAGAACACAGCCTTCTGAGAAACTGCCTACCACAGGTCCTTTTATCAAAATCTGAGTTAAATTTCACAGGTAATCTACACACGAAGCTTCTCCAGCTTGGCATTCCACCTATGTTGTATTGCCAAATTCATATGAGACTGAAATATCTGTAACAGCCTCTATATGAAGAAACAACAGAAACTCTTCAGTTTTGAGTGCCGCCTTGCTAGAAAAGCTTCAGCTTTTAAGATGAGGGTCACTGTCCACTTACATCCAAAGCAGTTCTTTTTGTAATGTCTGAACAGTTCTTTCAGACCACAATCTCAGAAATGGATTTTCTAATGCATGGCTAGGAAGTGCAAGCAGTACAGCCCACATAAACAGTAAAGGAATTTGATACAAACTGTGCTTCTGCAGGCTATGTACTATTCATTTGATCCTAAGGGATTAAAAGTCTGAAGTAGCACTAACTGATACTCAAAGTTACAAAACAGGTTGATGCCTATGACACTTGGTAAATATCTTCCCTTAAGGCCATTTTTTCCCCTACAGAATTCTTCATATGTAAGTTTCTCTAAAAGAGAGTATCATGTGCATGTAATGAACAAGGTACAGCCTAAAGAGTGAACAATAAATCGCTAAAAACAGTGCGTGCAAGAAGCATTAATAACAATTTCATGGAAGTGCCTTGTTTCCCCACTGCTGTCAATTTTATATCTTAAATCCTCTGAAGGTTATTTCAGATATAGCCTACCTTTTTTTAAACTGTTCTTTGACACCAGAAACATTTCCAGGCACAAGCAATCTTAGACTTCTAGAATACACTGTGCTTCAGAAGATTTGATAAAATAAACAATAGTACTCAATGAGCCTCGAATTCCCTTGAAAAGCTTGTAAGAAACCATAATGAACTTGCTTTTCTATAAAACCACAGAAACAACACCAGAAGGGCGAGTGAAGGAATCAGCCACTCACACAAAATGTGGCGGGATACCAGAACAAGCGTTGCAAAATGCTGCACTTCCCTAGCAGCAGTTCTGAGAACATCTGTCAAAGTAGCTAAGCTAAAGGAGAACCGCAGTCTTACCTAAGTTTATTATCCATGAACAGAGCTGGACAGTACGAATGAAAATTCAAGCAGAGAAACTATAACAAATGACTTTATAATGTTAGCCAAGAGGATCGGCAACAGTTTTAAAATAAATTCAAACCACATGAACAGAAGGCTCCTTTCATTTACAAAGGGAAAAGAATGGAAGCGCACTGGAAAACTAAGGCTGCAGAGGAACCTGCGAAATCCGCAGGCTGCACGATGAACATTGCATTCAGCATTAAATTCACTTCAGTAATTTAAACAGTTGCTTATAGTAGCATTTCAATAAGTAATTCAATTACATATAGTAGTAGCTGAGTACATGAGACACTCAAAGAAGTGGTCAAGTCAAAAACATACTTAAAAATAGCATGTTAGTTTAACAATGACTTATTTATCTTTGAATCGCTAACTACTGCCAGACAATTGCTTACATAATAGAAAACACGCAATACCTCATTTTGCAATAACTATACAATCACAAAACACATTTTAAAGGAAGCTGCATTATCATATTCGCAAAATAGTTAGCATAAGAGTTTACTCTTCCAGACAACTGGTTCCTTACAAGTACCAGAACAATGACATGAGATGCAGGGATTCAAAAAACTTCAGTGTGCAATTTTATTTTTTTGTTAACATTTATTTGATGCAAGTATTTCTACAGATATTTGACTATTTCAAGTATTCAAAAATCTCTCATAGGGCCTGTATTCATGCATTCAGAAGTCTGAAGTGGTCTTTCATAAATATCTTGAATCTAAAGATTTTATATGTTCTTGGATTAACCTACCGTTAATCTCATTAGACAAAGAGCCAAGATTTTCGAGAATGAGTGCTAAAGCTGTAACGCTAAATAAGACCTGGCTCATTTAAAACCAACCTTGAAATTCTTCCTATTCCTGCACCCGTTTTAAAGTCACCAATAAGCACTAGTCAGACTGCAGAAAAACTGTTTCTACCAGCAGGCTTCTGAATATGCATAATGCCAAGAAAGCTAATTACATTTCAAAAATAATGATCTATGTGCAATTAAGATACTGGCAACATTTTAATGCAAAAAATTGTTTAAATATACTAACATCCTAGTCTGGGATATCCAGTCAAGCTACGCAAAGAGATGTGTTTGTCCCTTGCATACTCCCAAATGTGGAAGTAGGATCAGAAACTGGATCTGGAAGAAAGGGTAAACAGCATGTTAGTTAAATTCACAGAGGATACTATGTTCGGAGATGTGCAAACATTAGTGAAGACAAATACATAAACGACCTAGAGAGAAAACAAAATGAGTTTGGAAACAAAAATGTTTCATGAAAATAACTTCAAACACTCAATGTAGAGCAAACACAAGTATAGGGGAAGAAACGTAAAATGAAGGAAACCTAGAAGCAGCAACAGTGGACAGTAAGCTGAATATTTGCATTGAAAAACAGTCTGGAGTTGCAGAGGCATCAAACAGAGCAAGGAAATTAAAGTTCTTTCTACAGTCTTTGAGCCAGTAACAATAGCCATCTCCTTGCGCAATTGCCAGGGACTGAAAAATTCCCCTTCACTCCCAGCAAGTGGAAAGCTCTTCTCAATGGCAAATCAAGTTCTGCAGGAGGTAGGGTTTAATTTTTTTTAAGCAAAGTTAACATACGGTTAGCATAAGCCTACGCAGCAGGTTCTTCCAGTACTTCTGCTGCTCGTGGCTTTGTGCAGAACAGGAGGAAGCTAACAAAATGAATCCATTTTTACAGGTGCAACTCAACCTCGTATTGTTCAGATTTATTCCATGTGGTCCTTGAGAAAAGAAACCAAAACAGCTAGTTCAACTACTAAAAAAAAAAAAAAAAGAGAAGAGAGAAAAAGAAAAAAAAACAATGCACCATCCCCTTCACCCTTTACTTTTGCCTTAAATTACTTTCCTGAGAATGACATCCACTCATCTATCACGGTAGATATCTGCTCTATCCAGCTTTAGCAAAGGCAACAGAAGGAAAGAACTCACTCTATCTTTAGAAAGGTTACAAGAGAATCTTCACCCACAGCCGCCACACAAACTTAAATGCAGAGGTTTAAGTAACCAGCATACATCTTCGAGGATTGTCAAGCCTTTGTTCTTCAGAAATACTTCCAGGCATAAACTAAGAACCATTTATTCTGCTTCATTCCTAAATTAACAGAATAGGCTAATTTTGCAGGATTTTTTACTCTCAGTAACACGGCTTCTGTGAGGCACCCATGCAGATGCTTTATAGTCAGGGCAGTCCACAGATCAAAAGGAAATGAAAAAAAAAAAAAACAACAACGAAAAACCTGTTACAGAAGTCATCTTTCTGCCTATCATGTTGCTGGATCTGAGGACAAGCTCCAGCACAGAGGCTTGTGCTTCAATTTATGCATATCATCATCACATGAAAACAGGAGACTGAAAGTTTTCCCCCCTCTTGACAACCGCTAAGCTACGTGATTTTTGAAACAAGTCATCCTATGAACATCTACAGCTTCTGCCTGTGCTGTGATGGCAAGAACATTAGAAACAGTTCCTACTAGTCTGCCTCATCTTTGACAGAGGCTGGTTAGTCCTGCATATTTCAATGGAGACTCAAAAGACAGATTCCCAGGCATTCCTCAAGCCAAAGGTGTATGAAACGCAGTTTTTAAGGGTATTATAGCACCATTTTAACGCAGTTCAAACTCTAGGGACAGTACGGAACCAAGAACCACATCATCTCATTGAAGAACTCAATGCATTTTAGGAAGATGTGAGGCTTCGGACATGACAAAAATTGATCTTTGCTTTTTGCACCAGAGGACGTTGGCAAAGTACCTATGTCATCTTTTGCCCCTTTTGAAGGATCAGTGCTAGCACAACACAAAACTCGTGGAGGCAAATTCTAATCAAGGCTACGGATTCAACGCACAGTCTCATGAGCGTATCTTTCAGCAGTAACAGCAGGTTTTGCAGTCCTTCCCTTCTCTGCTCCGTTACTCATTCCTACCCCTGCCCTCCATCAGTTACACTGGTGCAAGCTCAGGAACTGCATAAGGGACAGGACAAGTGATTTTGGCCTCCCTGCCCCTCCTCCCCCCCTTTTTATTTGATTGTTCAAGAACAGAGCATCCACTTACTCTAATTTGTTAGATGCATAACTGCCTTGGACTCCTTGAAAGTGAAAAACATGGGAGACGTATTACGGTGAAGATGATGAAGAATCAAGGCCTATTAGAACAGAAGGAGCTAGAGTCAACACCACCATGTTCCCAATTTTTTTGCTCAGTGTGCTGCTGGGAACAGAGACATACAGGAGCCGGCCAGATTCGTGCTCCTGCAGAAGAGACCACTGCATGGATCACAAAGCTCCAATGGAAGGCAAAGGGACCTACTGCTGAGTGAGCAAACAGATGTATTCTGCAAATGGTTCTATTCCAGTTCTCTCTCCTCAACACCGTGCTGGTCTGACATAGCCCTGTCAACATGACATGCTGGTCAACCATCAAGAGGTGCCAGCTGACAAATCTCAGCAGATGAATTCAGCACAAGTGCTGAACTGTCCTTAGCTCTACCTGGTTTTTGGACTCCTGTTTGGAAACAAGCCCCATAACAACTTTCAACCTTGTCTAACCACAATATCCCTAAACCAGTAGCCATGATGAATATGCATCCTGACTAGCTGACCACATAGAAAGACCAGTCCAAACCTGCTGGACTCATACATCTCGTGATCAACTCACGTATCCTTTGTGGTATGGATTGTTTCTTGGTGAAAACGGAAGATACTGAACTAAACCAAGAATGCTTCACAGTGGTCTGGTGCAATGAGGGGACAACTACCCTCAGGAGGTTCCCATGGCCAGAAATCTACTGCCTCTGCCATTTCAGAGAGGGCTGCCTCTAAACAAGCTGTTTCAGCAGCGGCCTACCTCTCCGATCGGCATCACAAACCTAAAGCTGTGGGGTACCCCAGCAGGGCTCGTTGTCATTTCCTTAAAGCCCAAACATGCATATCACTCAAATGGGTAAACAGAAACCCTTTCTTTAGGCTAACATTCAAAAGTGTGGTGACTCTAATCCAAAAGTAGAAGAATTAAGATTACCATTATGCTGTAGGAACCAGAACCAAGAAAGACCTACGAGAACCACTACTAGGGGATGTAAAGATAGATTCAGCTGTTTTGATCTCTGGAAACCACCTTTTGCTGCCAGCAACTAGCGATGATCCTAATGTCTCCATTACAGCATCAGTTTCTCTGTAATTTTCTGAAGAAACACATTGGATAAAAGATTTTTATCTACTCACTGGAGACATACTGCAACCTGAGTCACATTCACTAGGAAGGCAGCATCAAGAGCAGAATGACGCTTGCCTGACTCAAGTACTTTAAAGGAGGGGAAAAAAATTCAACAGCAGTAAAATTACACATAGTAAATTTAATTTACAGTAAAACGTGTGTGCATGTAAAATGTATGATTGCAAAATATATTGTGTGAATTCTGAGAAGCAGAGTAAGAAGGCTCAAAATGCCACAACTAACTCATCCCAGCTTACTAGAAGACAGATTACTGCAAACTGAAGGTTACTGTAGACAGGGAAGTCCACTCTGCAGCACGTCTTCAATGTTTTGAAGCTACGATTACTGATCACCTGGCACTTAAACCCATGACAAATCCACCTCTCCACTGAAGGGCTGATCCCACTCATCCTCCCCACGCCCCCCAGATGCTCGCTCATCTTGGCATTTGCATGGTAACACGGCAAGATGGTTCAGGGATCAGTTCTCTGATCCAAACCGCTACACATCTGCACAAAGTGAAGGCACCAGCACAACGGGGGTGATATGACCACCCTTCTCTGCAGTATTTTAAATCGACACTACATTAAAAACTACCGTGTAACCATGAATTGTGCTTTTACAAGAAAATTCACTTCCCCTGCTATGCATCCCTTGGATGTGTATTCTATTTTCCTGTGGTTGGAATCAAGACCTTTCCTGCAGGATCTCCTATACTGGCCAGCATTAAACAACTGTACTCTCTCATACTGCTCATCTAGGTTAAATGACATAAAATTATCATTTCTGAGAAATTACCATCAGAGTTACTGACCAAACCTGTACCTACTATAACGCAACGTAAATTTGCACAGTTTGGCAAGGCCTGTAGGTGGACTTGCAGTTTCTTCAAAGTCAGGGTGAAATGCTTTATTACAGTTGCTCTAGCATCACCTCTCCTTTATTTAACACAGGAAAAAAGTCTGAGTGTTTTTTGTAGCACCTTCTACACACACTAGACAAAGTTCATGATATATAAACTATAATCAATACATTTTAATATTTTCCACCAAACAGTGATTTTTGCACAGAGAATAATTTCATGCCTTTTCAGAAATCTGACCCTCTATGACCTTGCTTACATTACTGTGATGCATACAGTTAAAAAAACAGATAGCATAATGTTTAACTTATTCTGGAAAAAGAATAACTCATGACTCAAAAGCCAACAGCGGTTCTATTAAATATTCTTGGGGACCATTTTCTGATGTTGATTTCCTTAAAAGAAAAGTTCTCTGATGAATCTATCTAGGCAAATCTCTACATTGTCCTAATTCTTAACTCATTAACTGGGAAAAAAAAGCGCTTTTAGAACAGCTTTTTCCAGGTAACTTCTATTTGCATTTCTAAGCTTAAAAAAAAATAAAACCCAAACCCAGAACCTGCCTGCCTTCTCCCACCACTGTCTCCCCAAACACTATCCCTCAAGTTTCACATTGGAACTTTAATAAGCAAATGCTTCAAAAGAATACACTTCTTTCTCTCCCATGGGAAGATGACAGGTACTTACCTGAAACTGTTTTTCACCTAGAGTGGGAAATACTTCGTACATTTCCCAAAAATGCTTTAAGATGTATCTGGAAGACTAACGGAGTTTAGTCTGTAGTTCCAGTACCTTAAAACTAAATAGTCGTGATTTCCCTTCAGACAAATCTCTTAGTTATGCTTACCCCCACTTGTCAAAAAGAAAAAGGAAAAAACAGCAGAACCCACACACACTCCAAAAAAAACCCAAAACAAACAAAAACCTACCCAACCACCACACCACTAGAAATATCTATTAAAGGCTATATTTTTATGCAAAATTTACTTCATTGCTCTGGTTGACCACCCAGTTTTCTTGTCGCTGGATTTCACAAAAAACATCTCTCAACTAAACTAACTATACCATTTAGTACAGTGCTCAGCCAACTTAATCCAGAGGCAGAAACAACAAAAACTTTTAACTTCTGTTTTAGATGCATCTTTACATCCTTCAGTGGATTCAAACAAGGCAAGTAATTATACAGCTATTAAAGTTTATCATCTCCTTTCTAAAAGCATTCTTGTGAAGTTTGACTCTCATTTATGCTAATCTGGATTTTCAAAAGAGAGCTAGTTTTAGAGAGATACTCATTTTCCTTCACTGGTTCCGAGAGGAAAGACTTTTGGGATATTTCAAGGCGATGATGTACCATCAGCTCATATTCAGCTCTATCTTGTCTACCTCTGCTCAGACTGAACTAACAGGGAGAAGCCACCTGAAGGAAAGAATGCATTACCAAGGCGATTGAAAGCCTGTAGTCAGGTATTTTGCGTGTCATTTTGGAAACAAGAGTAAGCGTATGAATGTCCGTGAGGCCACCTGAAGGGAAAAATCATATTGCCAAGGCCATCTGACTCATTCAGCTTTCACCCCAGCCCTGCGCTGAGGGTGGACTGTCAGCAGAGAGTGAATCCGTTATTGCACTGACAGCCGAAGCCCATTTGCACACCGGCTGCCACGCTGACAGAAAGCGGGAATTTGTCCACAGGAGAGCCTCACTTGTCACACCTAACCACAAGCTGCTCCAGCAGGCACCAGTACCCTTTCACCACCACTGCGAGTCAAGAGTTTGTAGTTCAGAGGCACAGGACACCCCTTGCATGGATTCCTTCACGTAATACCCACATCCATGGCTTTCGTTCTGGCCCGCTCACAGCTAAGGTCCCATGCACCCTGCTCAGCCTAACCTAGGACCTCTCACTAAAGCCAAGGCTTATCAAACCTTGACTTCAGGACCCAGCTTACAAACAGACCCTGATATAACTGCACTGGCAAAATTATGGGGCAGGAAACCAGTGTTCAGAACAAGAATTCTTTAATTTTCCTACAGAAAGTTTTGTCATCGCCAACAGAATCCCAAAACTATGCAATAAATTCAGCACTCTCAACTCTGCAAGTCCACGAGCACAAACCAGCTCTGAAATTAGCTCTGTCTGCACTTACAGGCAGAACCACGAAAACTCTCCTAGGCAGCACCATGGCATGCTGAGAGCAAAGACCTATCTGCCCTAAAGACGAGATCGGAGAATCACTCATCTCTTCCCCCAGACTGAATACGAAAGAAGTATTCCTCTTCTCTTACAGTAATGGAAAGCCCTCCAAGTTCCAGATATAGTAGGACAGACGGGAAAGAACATCAAGCAGGATTTAGGGTTAGGATGCTGAAATGCCCATGAGCACAACAAGCAGAAGGCGCTGGTTTCTTGGGAACTAGTGTTTCTGCATAGACTCTTTTTTTTTTTTAAAGTAGGTTTAGTAGTTTTAGTCCTGGGGAAAAAAAAAAAACAAGTTTCCAAAAATAGCTGCTTACTTTCTGAAGTTGGTGAGGTGTCATCACAAGCGCATTTAGCTGCTAAAGTTCATCAACATGCCAGTAAGTATAGACCAAAGCAGCTGTGATTGACTTCTCCCTACATGCCTTCCTCTCCACCATCTCCTATTATACAGAAAGCTGCATAAGGCATGTCCTGTCCTCGGGGCAGGAGCAGTCCTTGGGCTACGAGGGGTTGAGAAAATCTAAAGCCCTATCTGCTGTTCTTATTTGGAGCACAGAATTCAGTTCAAAGTACAAGCAGCAGGAAGATACGAATTCAAGATTAGTCACAGGCAAACAGATGAATTAGGAACAAGAACCAATCTGTTTCTCATAGGCAAGGAGTGCAGCCTCCATGGCAAAGTAGACTACAGTTCTGCAACATCTTTAACTTACAAAGTCAATTTTTAATCAAATTTGAAACTGAGTAACTTGTTGAGCAGAGTAACCTCTGAACTCTATATTCAATTGCATACTGTTAACGTGATCAGCCGGTGACCTCAGCTATGGTTCTAGTAAAACAGAGTGAGCTGGAATTGCAGTCAGCATGGAGACTATTTGGGCTTTGATACCCAGAACAGTAGTGCACCTTCGGATTACCAAACAGCTTAGTGTCCATTCCATACTTCAAACACCTTTTAGTCACTGAAATAAATAAATTCATGTCCTCTTGAGACCAGAAAGGCAGTTTACCTGCTGTTTCAGGGTATCTGCCAATGCACGGCAGAGAGATGGCATCAGTTTAGGGTCAAGCCCGTGTATTCAAAGTTCCCTTCACAACCATGTAAGGGAGAAGCGTTAACGAAATTTTTAGGTTCAACACAAACTCTAGCAGTAGCAGCAGTTCGGCCTTCACAGCAAGGTTCTTGGAAGGGAAAAAGTACAGAAGTATAGGGAGTGCAGCACTTAAAACAGACCTACTTAACACCACTCTGAGCTTTTTCCAGAAGTCAGCTTTCAAGTTGAAGTTTTCCAGGGTTAGTCTCCTCCATGATATCCAGTTTTGGATAAAATATGTTTTTAAATGGTTAGCTATGAGAAGAAAAATGAAAGATAAAACTCAATCCTAATCTAATAGATGACTAAATATCAGCCCATACTCATTAACACCTACAGCCACTTTGCAAAGGAAAAACAGCCCTTGTTTATAAATCATTTAGAGCAGTAATTTTCAAACTGTGGGCTCCTGAAAAGCACAAAGACCCCACGCAATTTAAACTATTGGCAATAGCCTTATTTTTCCACAGCTGCTTCTTGCCAACTCCAGGTTGAAAACCATGATTTCAGAGAGCCCTGGCAAAACATGGTTCTTCCCTTGAGGGGTTAGGCTTGTTCAAGAGAGAAATATGGTATTCCTGCTGAATTCAAAAGATCATATGCAAAATGGACCTCCACATGGCCTGTCTCAACTGAGCACTGAAGCTGTTCACTCCGAAATTGCTGCACATCTCTAAAGAAAAATTGCAGAGTCAAGTCCAAGGGATTAGATTTTGTGAAGAGTTTGCAGAAATACTCCTGTGAGATACGAGAGCTAGATTCTCATACCATCATACCGCACAGTGCCACATGATTACATTTTTATTACTTTGTATGAATGCATAGGATAACAAGGAGGACAGAAAAGAATAAAAAAAAAAACACAAGAGAAATGTGCAGGCAGTAGTTAAGAGTTTAGTCAGAAATACCAAAATTAGTGTTATACTTGCTATAATTTTGTACCCCAAGTACAAGTTAGAATAACCGAAACATTTATGAGAAACATTTCATAGAATCATAGAATGGTTCAGGTTGGAAGGGACCTTAAAGATCATCTAGTTCCAACCCCCCTGCCATGGGCAGAGAAATCCTCCACTACACCAGATTGCCCAAAGCCTCATCTAACCTGGCCTTGAACACTTCCAGGGATGGGGCATCCACAACTTCTCTGGGCAACGTGTTCCAGTGCCTCACCACCCTCAATGTAAAAAATTCCTTTTTTACATTTTCAATGTAAAAAATTTCAGGGAAAAAAGTGTGTGTCCGTTCCGCCCCCCCCTGCCCCAAGACACTTTGACACTTCATTTTTTACCTGTCTTACACAACACATTTTGAAGTATGGATACTTATCTAAACCCACACATAACCAACATTTCACATTTAAGTTTTTTCCTCACCCTTTTCCATGCTTCACTCAATCTTACAATATTTTGAAAGATAGTAAGCTACAGTACACAGATGCACAATAACCATTAAAGTCAGTGAAACATTCCACTTCCAGTTGAATAGGAGTGCAACTTTTCCAAAGGACATTTAAAACCAGTAACGGGCACTCTCCTTACTCAGCAGTGAGGTCAATCAGATCAAGAAATGATCATCAAAACAAAAGCACAGAAGTTTTTTTCCAATAGAAGCTTTCCTTGCTGCCTATTTTGGAAGTAAAGACTATCAGATGACTGCTTTTTCCATAAAAAATAAGCAAGATCTTTGTAAGAAACCCCAGAAGATAGATTATAGTATCATATAAGCTTAAGTTTCACTAATTACTTTCAAAACATAAAAAGGAAAGCTAGGGATAAGGTAGCTATACTCCTCCTCTTCTAAAGGATGTAAATGGAATGCTTGCTTTAAGAAGATTGCTTTTAAGTTTTCTTAGGTCAGAAAAGGAAATGACCTCCATGCTTTTCTACTCTCTTACTTTTGCAGAGCAAAATGGAAGTTGTTAAGTGTCCACCTCTGTAAAAAGTTTTCTTCACACAAAGGATACAATGGCATGTTTTCAGAAACGCACCTAGAGATCGTGATAAAGCATCACCTAGAAAGCTGCTTCATCGTTTTTGCCACAATTACAAATCTTAACCCAGGAGATGACCAAACTTGAGACAAAGTCTGCTGTAACACTAGCTTATCTTCAACTTGTTCACGAAAAGGACAAAATAACTGCCAAGTAAGCCAAGAGCCAAGCAAGCCAGTTCACTATCAGCATTTAAACAAAGCAAGTAAGGCCTAATCACAATCCATTTTGTGTATTCCAACATATTTATACATTTCTTACGAAGCCAAAGCCCACGGGACACAAGGCACAGGCTAAGAGAGGGCTCTTGGGGCCACAAGACTCCCAGGCTGAAGCACACAAGCACATTACTCCCGCTGACGGGTGGCTATCCCATGACGAAGCTTCAAAACCGACCCCTGTGGTTGTCCACGGATTAAGCACAGGCAAAGTACGTAAGAGCTTTGTGCACGCAAACCGCTGCGGAGAGTTTAGCAGCCGCAGGACCAGCCTGTCCTGGCCAGGGAGGAGGCTGAACTCCAGCTCTGTTACACAGGTAACACAGGAAGCTGCCGCCTGTAACACAGATAGAGTAGCAGAGGGAACCAAACCACACATGGCTGAGGACTAACGACTGACACGGCTACACATTCAGGAGAACAGCGGCGTTACTACTGCCCTGGAAGCGTTAGGGTGGGGAATGGCAGGCTGCTGGCTGAAACTTTCACATCCTTGTGTTAGTGTAACCAACAGAGAAAGAAACCAAGAAGTGAAGAACTCTTCAGCTTGACTATCTGTTCCTCCTCCTATTCTGTCAGTTACTCCACTTTCGAAACATGACCACCTCCCTAACCTAGTAACAACAGAGGGCAAAAGACCACAATAGACTCATCTACGCAATCTTCTCCAGCTAGATATTGAAAAGCCTGTACTATAAGCGAACGCAAAAAATGTTCAAAGAGAACCAGGAAATTTTTCATTAGTAAACTCAACTCAAGAGTTAAGATTGCCTGGTGGCCTCTGATGTCTTTCCACGCTGCTGGATTCAGCTTCTGAAAGCTTCCTTTGTTAACGAATACTAGGCTCTTGTCCAGTCCTCTTTTCTCCCTCTCTTCTCCCTCCCATAAAATATCATGGTCCTCAGGGCATAAGGAACATCCTTTGTCTCCCTGCAAGTCTTCCCTGTGCAGCCACTTTGCCATCGCTTCTGGAAAATGCAACAGGAGTGCCATCTTTCCTCTGTAAAAGGAGTGGAAAAAACTGATGGAGACATCATCAAATAGCAATTCTACTACATAGGAAGTGGTGTTCTGCAGAAATGTTGAAACACCATAACCTCCACTTCATTTTTTGTGTGCCAGCAGTGATGATGTGTAACTTAAGTTTTCTACTCGGCTTTGAGGGCTGAATTTTTTTGTCAACTCACCATAAAAGAACACATGATACTATGCAGGATTACAAGGCAAAACAAACCTGAGATGAAAGGCAAATAACTTGATGTCCAGAGAAATAACAGTACAGCATTCTTCAAGAGAAAAAGGATGAAGCTGAAGCTCTCACTTCCCAAAAGAAGCTGAGGTCGCATGGATTTATCAGAGAAAACTGAGGAACTCCAGAGGCCTGCAAAGGTAGTGGGGAAAAATGATGTAGAGTTGCAACTTACTAATGAAGGTACTGGATGAGAGCATCCAACATGGTTGGGAAAGCAAAGCCCACAGTTCATTATCAGGGAGAGAGCATGGTATAATCCACAGCACTTTGAAGAGGGAGAATGAAGCAGTGTTCCTGCTACTGTAAGCGAACACGATGCCTGTAGAAATGAGTACTTATTCAGCAAATGACAACTTGGATTTGTGCATGTGTGATGACACCAGTGGTAAAGCCTCAACTCTTCACCCTCTCTCTCTCCGTCCTCTGCAGATGTTGTAGCAAAAAAAGATTGTTTTCCAGTCAGGGAACTCATTCACCAAGCTGCCACACACAGTTGTGCCAGCACAGAGGGGACTATTTAAGCCAGCTTAGACAGCGCTGCCATCAAATATAACCACGGTCTGTAGTGCAGTTACAAGACAGAAGATGCAAACTAGAAAACTCCCTGCCTTTGGAGGAGGCTACTCTGTTCTTTCCCCTTCCCTTCACCCCAGGGACGCGATCTCATCCAGTGCTTCAGGTGAGCTCTGCTGCTCATCTCCTTCCTAGCTAGGACAACTCAGGTTACTAAGCATCACCAGAAGATCAGCTTGTTTTGCAGTCTTCTGTCAGCTTAGTAAGAACAAGCACCACCATCCCTTTTGGCCAGAGGTAGAGCCTAGACTGGCTCAGCCCATCCCATCCAACCTTGCCCTCAGAAAACACCGACAGTTTTGTATTTCTCAGTGCACTAGAAATATCCACCCCAGTAACCTTCGGGAACCACAACTTCATCCTCTTAAGAGTGAAAACTTATAGACACAGGAGGGTGAGGAAGAGGATTGGAAAGTCCCATGTAAAATACTGCAGTAGTGTCCCCTCTGCCCCAATCAGTATGACAGGGTTCCCTTTCTTTAACCCTATTAAATGCCTGTTCGTCCTCAAGTCTTGCCTAAACTGATTTTTAGGAAGTATTCTTGTTGTTTTAAATTAGTGGTGAAACAACACAAGTTCTGAAACAAAAAAAAAAAAAAAAAAAAAAAAAAAAACAAACAAAAAAACCCCAAACAAACCAAAACCAAAAAAAACCACGCACATGACAGTACTTGTCTGGATGCAAGAGAGCCTAAGATGGCAGAGCATTAAGCCATTTAAGTACTGTGCAATAAGGATTTAGACAACTGAGTGTAAGAATTTGGATTCTGCACCATCCATTCTTAATTAAAGTGCAGTTACTGTATTTCTGTACATGACAGTATTTAGACTATCATCAATATACAGCACAAACTGTCAAAAATGGCTTAAAAACGTGAACAGTCCTTCAGGTACTCTTAAAATGGTGTCATACCACAAAGCTGTAAATCTGTAGTATATATATCTCAATATAAATACTACAAAGATTTTATCTAGGTGGATTTGGACTATTTCCTGCATGCACAGAATGGATTACTGTAATTCATTTTGAGAAGTTCTATTAGAAGATGAACCCTGAACATCATTAGCTCTTCATTAAAAGTTAAGTCAAAAAACCCTACACTTCCAGCAGGATGAACATGTCCAAAGAAGGAAACCTCCCACCTTGAGTGATAGTTATTACGTCACACAAATTAAAACAGATTTTTGTTGAAACGGGAAACATACCAAGTGTTTTGGCCTAGTCCAAAATTTCATGTTGCAGCCACCAGAAGAAATCAAGATGGCAGAACACAAAGATGTTTTTAAGTATGCTTTTCTTTGGTTGGTGTTGTCTCTGTCAGTAGAAGTTATTCTTCATTTGCAAACAGGGAAACCAGGGCAAATCTGAAGTGATTTAAGGAGAATCCAAAGAGATATTCGAAACAGATCTAGATTCATCCCCTGCAGTTCAACTTCTACTGTTCTTTAGATACATACCATCCTCCCATGAACATTTAAAATAAAGATAAATATCAAGCTACAAAATTTCACTCCTTACAAGTAAATATTTTTATTTTTAAATGACAGCTGCCTCGATTTTTTCCTGGCATAAGTTTATCATAAAAGGGTAATTCTCCCTCCCTGTATCTATCCTGCCAACAGGCAAAAATGTTTTTGTGTAGACTTGATCCTCTTGAAGAAGCCTTCTGCTACTATACCGTAATGTTTCTGTACAATGGATTTACATTAATAAAAAAAGCCACAAACTGCATCTGCATTACATGCAGGTTGAAATAAGGCAAATAGTACCACTTGCACATTTGCTGGGGACATGGCTGACCGCATATCTAAAACAGATACCAGTTTAGAATAGCCCTATGTTTAAACTTTTACTTTAGCACCTACATTAACTTGCTTTTTTATTATTATTTTCCATCACCATCAAGTGTATAATAAGCTTTCTCATTTTGGAATAAAGAAATAAAAACTGCCCTTTGAACTAGAACTACGTTAACCACTTGGAGACCCAAGCCTACTTCCAAAACAATGAGATAACAGGACTAACTGTTTGGAAGCAGCAGCTAAGCTAATTCATATCACATACAGGCTGGAACTATACCCAAGCAATAATCAAGATAAGAAAATGTAATAAAGATTTCAGAATTATTCAACTGTTACACATCTCCTCTTGATTAATACTAGCTTCTAATACTTCCTGATGTATCATATTTCTTCCACAGGATCCACACTTTAGTCCTAAGTATCTACGGTCATGGAAGATCATCACTATTCAACCAATTAGTACACAGAAACAGATCAGGTACTTCGGTTGCAGTACTTCACCAGCAACAACCATTAAAAAAAAAAAAAAGGAAATAACTTCAGCTTATTTTAACATCTTAAGAGTAAAATGAACAGCTAAGCAGCACCTCAGTGAAACACTGACAGAGCTCAAGATGACTGAAATCTTATGTGAATGTTACAGGTTTTCCCTTTATGTCATGGTTTTGCTTCCAGACCTAGGGTCACTGCTGAAGAGAACTAATACAGTCCCTCCCTGCCCCCAGCCCCTCAACACAGGCTGTAATTCAGTCTGGGAGTCTCTAAGAGTACAGCTAATATTTAACAAAGGGCCAAGCATCACCAGCAAGTAGAAATGCATGTGAACACCTCCAACTATCACTCCAGTAACCACACGGCATTGCAATGCTATTACTGCCTGCATAAAAGGTGTCAGGAGGGATCTGGGGGTTCTCTCCTCCCTCAAACTTCCCATTCCTTAGCTGATCATCAACTATTCCCAATTCAGCAAGTGCCTCAGTAGCAAGTGACTGGAGGCTGGAGAGGCAGGCGGTGGAAATCACCATATACATTTGTCTCTAAGTATCTGCCTTTGGCCATAGAGGAAGATGCCAACGCTCAAGATTGGCACAGAGAACACACATGTCAGCATCAAATAGTTATCATCTTGTGTACTGGGTCTCTAGAATTGAGGTCCTACCAGGGCTTCAAGACACTGCGCGCCACTCCCAGCTACCCTCCCACGCTGTGGTTCAACAGCTAATGCACCTCACTGCAAAAAGAGCTTAGACACCCCTTCTTCACACTTCCCTCCACCTCTGGGCCATGGCATGCAGCTCCCTCAATTGCATCACTGCATCAACAGAACTGTTCGGGGCTTGTCCCCCACCACCTCCCTCCCCCAAAAAAGAGGCTTGAAACGCATGATGAGGAAGGAAGGTTTAAGTCAGACCAGTTCTCTGAGCTACCTCCCACAAAAACCTGTGCTGCCACAACCGAAGGCGCAACTTTGTGACAGTTCAAGATGATCTGTCCCTGCAGCCGCGTTCTTGCTCTTTTCTTTCCCACCAGCTATACATTCTCAACCCTCTTCCTTGTGCTACCACCGGTATTTGCTTGACCCAGCAGTGAGCCAGTTCAGGCAGCTATACTAACAGAAAATCATTCCACTCCCTCCAAAAGACGATGCTTTCTGCTAGCGTAACTTCCTTGAATTGGCTCCCTGTGGGCAAAGGTGGTCCTTCAGTCCTCCTGTGGTTTTGCTCCCCTTGAGAGCACAAGCTTAGTTTGACAGACTGCCATGAAGACGCAGTCCAAGAGAGCAGCCTATTGCAGAAGCAAGAAACAAGAGGGAAAAGTGAATTACTTAAGACATTTTTATTGCCAAATGCCCTAGTTCAAACCACAGGCTTTGTTTTGTCTGACTACCACACTGTGTGGTATGAGAATGACTTTTCAGGGAACGATGCTAACACAGAATCCCACACACCTCAGACTTACTTTCAGAACTAAATATGAACGGGTATTTCTGAAGCAAAAAGAAGGATTTTTTCCATATTCTGCTTCCCCATATTTATCTATCAGTACTTATTACAGGAACAAATTCTTAAAGACTTCTACAAACGGCCAAGGCAAAACAGAACACTACATCATTTAACAGGTCAACTTCCAGACCTCAAGGAACACTGTCAAAACTCACTTAAAAAGACAACAGAGATCTATTTGGGGGAAGAGGTTAAAACCACAGCATAATTTCAGCTGGACATCCTGGTCTATTGCCATAAACTTTTTAAAATTCTATGAAAAAATATCAAAATCAAAAAAGGTAACAACACATTTATACGACACAACAATTTATGCAAGATCCATACTAGGAACAGGGCAGGTCCTGAGATCTCATAAAGCTGATCAATTTGAGGTTGAAACTATTTATGACATAGTGACATCAAGATAAAAGTCACATAACACTGTTACACTTTGGACTTTATTTTTTTTTTAAATAGTTTTGTACTTTACCTCCAAAAAATCCCAGTAAACTTAACAGTGCTCACAATATCTTTTGTTAAACACATACAGAGGGACTTTCACAGAGGGAAATCTTTTGGAGGAACAAAACGTATATCAAATTTAAGCATAAGAAAGAGATATTGAAAGGACAGAGGAGAAAGCAACTTCTCCAGGAGCTGGCAATTTAAATGGCTTTCGGGAAGTGGAACAGGGTGTGTATGAATGGGGGTGGCGGTGGGGTGGTGTTTGTTTTAAGTTTTAGCACTTAGGGCTGCTAAGACTTTAACAACGTACTGTTTTCCTTGAGTCTGTAGATAACACAAACTTCTCCAGTTACCCAAGATTTTTAAAGAGCAGCATAACGAACAGACACAACTCTTACACTTCACCACACGATCTTCAATTGTAGCTTTGAAAATGTCCTTTTTTTTTCTTTTTTCTTTTTCTCTCCCCCCTCCTCTCCCCCCCCCCCCATTTACTCCTCACAGCTATGTGGTTAAACTCTTGAGCAGCAGGACAGCTCCTTTGGAGGATTCAAGGACCCAACGACACAGCAGCAGGGACGGAGGAAGAGAAGATGACTGCTGCAAGTGGGGAGTTTAGAAAGAACTAGAACAGGTGATCCCCAGCAGCCAAGGTAAGAGGAGATGAGAAAAGGAGATAGAAGTAAAATAAATCCGGTTCAAGCAGAGGTGGAAGCCAATAACATGTTCCTAACATAGCAAAACAACAAAAACCCATAAACTGGATCTAAAAGCGTCAATAATTGGCTAAAAAGAAAACTCAGCACTTTCAAGTAGAGTCTGTGTTTCTCAGCAGTGTATTGTCTTTGAATTGCTTTTTGCTTAATACAAGTTAATTGCTCCTATTAATCTGGATTTAACAAGCATCTAAGTGCACACTTCTATATTACAGAAATTTAAACTTTTAGATAAAGCCAAAAATATAACAGCAGCAGTTACAACTCCTGGTGTAACCAAAATGGTGTTTCAAATCCCTGATAATGAACTAGGATGCTGAGCTAACTGACAATAAGAGGTTTAACTCTGCACATAAGGAACTAAAGTGAATCTGTGAATGTTATTACAGATTACCTACGCTGAGCAGTCACTGGCAGATTATGGCCATATTTGCATATTTAAAATAAAATGAGGATTTGTGCTCAATTAAAAGCAGGGGGTCAAACAAGAAGAGACATACCAGTGTTCTGATTAGAGATTTTTAAGATTGCTCTGGAAGTTCACAGTCTACTGTTGTCAAACCTATTTTACTATCTTTGCAAACATCCACTGAATTCCTGGCCTAGAGCCGGTGTTTATGTGTATTTTGAGACCCGCAGAAAAGGTCTCGATTTCTCGCTAGGGAAAGAGAAAAGGGCGAAAATCTATATTTTGAACAGAGAAAGTTACTCGAGATGAAAGAGCGTCCGGGACTTCTTTTTCAAAATCCCCAAATATTGATTGCAAGGAGCCTGCATAACAACAAACGCGCACGAGAGAGGAGGAGGAGGAGGTGGGGGGAACAAAAAAAAAAAAGATAAAAAGATAAAAGCAATCACACATCCTTTTAAGCCCCGCGGCCCCCGCTCCGGCTTCACGCCGTCAATCCGGCACCCGATCCACAACTTTCCGCCGGCCCGGCGACCGCGCTCCCCCCGCCCCGAGCCTCCCTCCGCTGCTTCTCCCGCTGGGGCGCGGGGCGGGCGCGCCGCCGCCGGCTCCGCGGCCTCGCGGCCTCCCTCCGTTCCCTCCCCGCCTCACGGCGGCGGACCGGGGCAGGCGGGCCGGGCTCGCCTCGCCTCCCGCGGCGGCGGATGGGCAGTGACAGGCGGGCCGCTCCCCGCCGGCGGGCGCGGCCCCGGCCCCGCCGTAAACAAGTTTGAAGGGGCCGCGGCCGGGCCGGGCGGGGAGGAGCGGGCGCGGCGCTGACAGGGGCCGCACAAAAGGGCAGGGCAGGGCAGGACCCCCCTCCCGGCTCCCTCCCCGGCGAAGGGCGGGGCCCGGCCCGGCGCCGCTCGCCTCACAGCGGCCCGCGACGGCGGGGGAAGGGGGGCGGGCCCGCAGGCCGCGGCGCCGCTCGCCTCACGGCCCCCCCCGGCGGAGCCTTCGCCCGCCGCCACCGCCGCCGCCGCGGGGCCCGGCCCGGCCCAGCCTCCCCGCCGCGCCCGCCGTCCCTCACCTACACAGTGAATGAGCTTGTGTCGCCACGAATCGAGCTGGTGGCGGACGCCGCGCCTCTCGATGGAGCACTGCCTGCCGCCCGCACGGGCTCGCCATCTTCTGGGCGGCGGGCGGGGGTGGGGGCGGCGGCGGGCACGGCCAGGGGGGCAGGGACGGGAAGGAAGGGCCGCGCGCCGCGCCGCGCCACGCCCACCCGCCGTCAGCGCCCGCCTCGCCGCGCCACGCAGGCGCCGCCGCGCGCCGCGCCACGCCCCCTTCCCGCCGCGCGCCTGCGCCCGCGCGCCCTTCTCGCCCGCCACCTGCCCGCGCGTGCGGCGCCTCCGCACCCGCCCGCTGGGGGGCGCTGTCGTCCCCCGCCTCCCGTCGGGGAGCGGCGCGGCCGCCGTCCCCACCCCCGAGGGGAAATCGCACCCCTGAGGGAGTCACTGTCCCTCAGGGAACATCCCACCCGTGAGGGTCACTGTCCCTCAGGGAACATCGCACCCCAGAAGGGTCACTGCCCGCTTAGGGGACATCCCACCCATGAGGGTCACTGTCCCTCAGGGAACATTGCACCCCAGAAGGGTCACTGTCCCCTGAGGGGACATCCCACCCCTGAGGGACCACGTAGTTTTCTGTCAGGAAGATTTGAAATCCCCTCCTAGTGCAGTTAAGGCCACCAGGTGTATTGGTAGCCCTGATGAAAAGGAAAGACACTCAGCTGCAACGGCCAAGAGGCCTTCTGGAAACTGATCCTACAGTGATGGCTCCCGGACACAACCACCACTGGTGTTTGAGCAGTGACCATTTACCCTTCAGCCTTACACCACAAGAACAAAGACCGACTCCCTCCAGCGTAAGCTCAGACATTGTAAGGGGGCTGATGATGCAACAACATCATTTCCCATGGCAAGCGGTGAGCGTGTTGATAGGTAAGGGACAGGGGTGGGTACTGCCTGCTGCCTGTGCAGGAGGAAAACACCAACACCAGCTTTCTGCAAGCTCAGGAAATGAGCTCGGAAAGATGGAATGTCTTACTCCAAACCCTGCAGCAAGGCCCAGGATGAAACACAGGAGTTGTGGCCTTTATTCACCCACCCTAATCACTGGAGCCATTACCCCCACCTTGCCAAACCACATATGATTAGAGGGTTTGAAAGGCAGAGAGGTCAAAGCTGGCTGTATGCAGCTGTGGTAGGAGGATGTCCCAGATATTTCCAGTGGAGAAATAGAAAACGTTTAAGCCACTGTTCAGGTGCAATCGCAGCTGCACTAAGCTGTTTGTCCTATTCAAAGGGAACTCCAAGTGGCACAGAGCAAGCTCTTGCTGCACATAGGTAGGACAGGAATGAGCCTGCCCTACACGAGCAGACCAGAACAGCTCGGTTTGACTAGTCCAGCAAAAGGAAAGCAAAACCAAGGTGTGATTGCTCTGCCAACGTACCAGGAAAGCTCCAGCGGGGAAAGGGTGTAAATTTCAAGGAAGAGACAGAGCTATCTGAAACCAAATGATAGCATAAGGACAGATTATTGATTGGCTCTCTTCTTGTGGAAAAGGTCAGAGGATGGTTTCTGACTGTAAGAGGTGGAACTTCCCAGAGCAGACAGCAACCACAGTAGCGAGAGTCAAGAAGCCTGTTTCAAGATGCAGCTTCCTTGTGAAGAGGCCAACGTGAAGCTTGTTTTCATAAGTGGAGCAGCCTAGTTTTGTGACCAGGGAATCCCAGTCCCGGTTTGAAAGCCATTAGTTGTGGAAAGAAGGAAACCATGACCTACGGAGAATTTCTCTGCTACAAACAGTGGGAAAGCTCTTTGGGTACCTCCACTCAGGAATGATCCCCTTAGCTGCATCTCACTCACGTTGTTGGTGATATCCTGGACTTTGTTCCACCTCTTTTTCGGGTGTGATGAGCTATTGGAGTCTTCGTTTCCAGAGTCCCTGTGTTGGCAGTGGGGAATCTTCCTTCCACTTGAAGTCCAGAGACACTGCTTGCTATAGCCACTTCGAAGCCTGTTAGGCGCTGTACTAACACAGAAGTATTTTGTCCCTGAGAGGCAGATGATCTAAACAAAAAGATTGCAACGTGAATGCCCTGGACTCCAGAAGGGAACTTCTGTCTGCAGTCTGGATGGTAACTAGAACAGCGGGTCGAGAAGCTGCTAGAGGTGAATGGTTACTGACCTTGCATCGTATCAGTGCAGATACACAGGACCACTGTGGTCTTCATGAGAGCTTCCTGCAAATTCTTCCTTGCAAGATTCTTCTCTGCTCCAATGCCCACAAAATAAATTTAGTGGTGGGAGCTTGCTGTCAGCATGGCTATTGGCTGTCAAGATATTACTATCTTCCTGTTTCTTCTGCACTCAGTTTGCATTCCTGCTGTAACAGGCGACTGGGTCATATGACACCGGTCTTAAACTTGTCAATCTCCATTTCAGAGCAAGTTTTGTTTCTTGCTGCCGCTAACTCCTTTCGGCAGGCATCCCCAAATTTCCCTTCCTTAGTGCCTGCAGACCACTCCTAACATACCGGTGGCCCATGTTCCTCAATCCACTTACACTCAGGTGGTGCTGAAATGCTTCTAAGCATCTTTTCTCCCCAGCCTTCCCCTAACATAATTCTGTGCACAGCCTCCATGCGGCTCTCCTTTTTCTAGGGTGGATAAGTTGGAGATATCCCTGTTCCTTGCAGGGGGCTTGGACTAGATGACCTTTGAAGGTCCCTTCCAGCCCTAACCATTCTATGATTCTATGATTCTAAGATAAATGTCCGTAGTTCCTCCTTCTGTGGTGGTTTGAGTGTTGCCCAGATGTTACTAGCTGTCCTTCATGTCGCCTGATCAGTTTTGAACATACTTTTCTTGAGCAAGCATGAACAGTATTATGTATGCTTTTCCACAAAGCGCACCAGCCCTCTGGAGAAAGTACCTTGCCTGAAAGTCACATCCTACAACTTTGACTCATGAGCCTTGGTGGCTTTAACTGTTTTGGCTGGGCCCTGCAGCTCTACCATCTGCCTGGTGGCTGCAGGTTAGCATTCCCAGGGCAGAGCTAGCAGGAAGGAAGTGTGCACTGGCTGGCACATCTCGCTGGGGATATATTATCACTAATTTTGACCCCCAGCGATTATTAATAGAGAGTTTCAGTTTTGTTGCTGTCTTTTTTGCAATTCTCTGTTCCAGGACTGATGTTTGGATAGCAAACTTTAGAGATAGCCACACGTTTCTATTCTCTGCTTGTGCAGCACCTACCAAAAAGCTTCTGATCTCTGTCTAGGACATGTATGAGTTGTGGTAAAACAATCAGTAGGTGAGTACAAGAATTAATTCATTTTCCAAACCCTGCTTCCCACCAGGGCTAAACACAGACTATTAGTGTGACAAATACCAACAACTTGGATTTCTTACCAACCACCCAAAGCAGAGAGGAAGAGAATGAGGAAAGCATGAACCAGAGGATCCAGTACATAAGGCAGGAGAAAGCACCTGAGTGCTAGAGGAAGGCAATAGTCATGTAATCTGAAAAATGGTTTAATTTCACAGGCCTCCTGTGGGGAAGGGCAAACAGAGGGTCAAGGTCCAGCTTACAAAAGGGCAGTAACATCTGGAATCACTAGCCAAAACTTTTGTGTTCAGAGGGATGGAGAAGAAGGGTGTAAAGAACAGCGGGGCTGGCCTCAGGAGACCCAGAAAGAGCAACAGCTAAGTGAGCAATCACCAACACACCAAGGCGACTGCAGCTCTGAGTTGATCCCAGAATCAGGCTGGGCCAGGTCTGATACACCAGCGCCTGCACCATGCTGCCACCAACACCAATCGTGTTGGAAACCAAAGTGTATCCACCATTTTCTTGGCCAACACCATCAGCAGGCCCCAGCAGCCATTCCTCTGCTCGCTCCTGCAAACACCTCAGCACAATCTCTCTAGCTGGGGTGGAGCTTCGGCTTCCTCCCACGTCCCCATCAGCCATGAGACTTGCTGCAGTGGGAGCGTTGTTTTTCCCCTGTTTCACAGTGGCTCCCCTTTGATGTTAATTGTTTGCAGACAAAGCTTAGCAGAGAGTGTAGTTGTTCTCTGGTTCATCTGCTGGTTACTACTGAGCTGCCCAGACCAGTGGAGAAAATGCTTTGATGTTAATGAGCTGCAGACAATTTCACTTAACACCGAGCAGGGCCTGGCATCTCAGAGGTAAGAGTTTCAAGGCAGATTCTACAGCAAGTCTCTCCAACATCCGGTTTGCCATAGGAACGGAAAACATTCAGAAAGACATTAGAGCAGAAAACTTGTCTTCTCACCTGCTCTTGCACCACACCTGGTATTGTTACAGCCCCAGAGATTCCAGAGGCAGGGAAGCAGAAGGAGTTAAAAAGAGCCCCATGGAATCGCATGGCCTTTACAGGAATCAGTGGAAGCACGATTTATGCCCCCAACCCCCCCATAATCTATCTGCCTCTCTGGTCCTGCAGACTGAATACACAGAAATGGGAGAAGGGGATGGACTATAAATTGCTGATTTGCAAGAGCCTGGTTCCCGTGTGGCTGGTGCTTGCAGCAACACCGTTCTGAAAGTGGCACCTTCTCCATCAGCATAGCAGATGTCTCCACAAAATGGGCCAGCTGCAGTGAAGTGAGACTTGCCCAGGCAGCCTTGGACTATCTTCTTCCTTAAGTGGATATGCCAGCAAAACACTTTTCTGTAGATCTGCCCAGTGGAAATATGGGGTACCGCAGCCTCAGGAAGCCGGCACTGAATCACAAGTATGAACAAAGACAAGTGAGAAAAAAGGCACAAATTCAATTTTGCAACCCTCTGCCAGTCAGCAGCAACCATATCACACAAAATCTGCTTCTGTCCACACACTGTGAGCTTTTGAATGAAGAAGCCAGTGACCCAGTCCCTCTGGGAGCCCCCAGCCAAGCAGAACCAAACACAGACTACGTCCATCAAGTAGAGCAACAAACGAGACCTCACTGAAGGTTAAGGAGAAACATGCCTTCTTCTAAAGAATGTGGCTTAATGCCAATATATTGCCTTTGTTAAATGATTTATAGTAACAAGATACTATCTTCTTAGTTTTCTCACCAGGACAGGATTTTTCCCCGCAGCAAACTTTAGGGTACAAAGTTAAAATAACACAAGCCAAGACCAAACTCTTGTCTCAGCCCTATTGGGGGGAGGATCTTACACAAATATGTGTACTCCATCCTACACTGAAATAAAACCTAACAAAGTAGATTTTTTTTTTTTTTTTTGCGTGGAATTAAGAAAGTGATATCATAGAAAAGATCATGACTGATCACAGGCCAAGGAGACAAGACTGCAGTTTGGAAAGTCTACCCACATCAATGGGAAGAGATGAAAAATTAACCTTCGACAAGGCATTCAGAATTTGCTGTGCAGCAAAAGTCACTCCATCCAAGCAAAGCTTGCGGGCCATGTTTTGACACTATGGATACAACTGCACTTCCAGCATCCTGCAAGAGATGAGACCGGCAGGCGAGAGGCAGTCAAGTTGAGGACAGCACAGAGCAACACATGCCATGATCCACAGATAGTAGGAAGGGAAATATATAGATTTATGCTGCTGGGCAGTATTCTGCAAACCCACCATGGATGTGCGCGCAGGATGGATGAAAAGGGCAGCAGTCGGATCGCTTTTTCGGAGGGTTTTAGTGACATGTGTGATAGCAGCTTCACCAGAGAGGGACAGACTATCAGCCTGAAAGCAGAGGGAGATATTCATTAAGTTTAGGATGGATTTCAGTGCACGAGACAATGTGTTGTCAGTAGTTGTAATATTAATGTAAATAGAAAGCAATAGATTTGGAAGGTGGACAGGAATAAACTGGGGTTTTACAGCAGGGAGTTTATCCCCATTAAAGGAACAGGAAAGCTGGAGGGTTGAATAAATGGACTAGAAAAGATCCCCTCTGTAATAAAAGGAAGGGTGCATGCAGCAAGGTGAACACTAGGTCAACCGGGTGACTGTTCTGAGGGGATAAGGGACACATTCACCTGAAGCCAGGTTAGAGCTGGAAGAGCTGAGCTGTCTGCAACAAAACAACTTGAGGTAGTTCTTTTGTCTTTAAGCAGAAGCTAAACGTAGATAATGCTATACCTCAAAAGTCTCAGGATGGGTTAAAAAAACCCAAAAAAAATCAAGAATGGGGGTATTGTAGGAAAATAATAAGTTCTTCATTTACACACAGATGCTGCCCAAATCCGGGTAAATACATCCAAACCCCTCAAGATGAGCATTGCTGATCAATATAACACTGAGTGTTTTCCACCCTGGATGTGTCCACAAGGTTTTACAACCTCCCTTAGTAAAGCAAATCAAAGCATAGGAGATCACAAGATATCTTTTCCTCAGGCTGGGTCTGTGTCTGGCAGCCACCTTGATCCAAAGAAAAGCGGCTCGGTTTCAGTTCTGTGAACTTTGCTCCAGTACCACTGTCCCTGGCACGCACAAAGCATATCTCCTCTGCATGATGCTTACTTTCACATGCAACTGCCACAGTGATCACGCATGTGTGTGACAGATGAGCCTTTTGCTGCTAAAGGAACAGAAAACTGCTGGATTTCTGCTTTTCCCCTACTCAAGGGGAGAGGGTCAGCTGTCTTTCTGCCTGGAAGATATTTCAGCAGGAATTCACGGGAATTTAACCAACTTCGGCTGATTCAGTCAAATTTCCAAGAAAGGTGGCAATCTCAGTATAGTTCAGACAACACGCTCTTGTGGGCATCAGTTCATTAAGGCGCAAAAGCAATAAATGCTACAGAAACAGGAAACAACAAAACATTAGCTCAACGAACAGCACACAGGTAGCTCAAAGGAAGGCTTGGTGCGTCCCAGGAGACATGAGGGGACAGACCATTGCACCTTACGAGCTTTTCACACTAGCAGCCTGACAAAGGTGCCCCAAAATGAATGCTGCAAAGAGCTTGAGAACTTTCAAGTTGCTCATGGAAAAAGCGCCAACCTGATATACAACAACAATAAAGGCAGCGCTCAAGAATGTCATCAGACCTTGGTGTCCTGCACTCACGCCTCCATCGAAACTACACTCAATGTTAAACGTGTTGTGGTCACTGTGAAGGCACGAGGGAGTTGCTGAAGGCGCAGTGACAAATGACTAATTGTGATGGCACTTGCCCAAGAACTTTAAAGCCTTTCAGATATAAAACCACTGAATTATTTGATGCAGTGTGCAACCTTCTGCTTACGCTGGCCCTCGTAATCAAGACGTGGAAAGTGGCAAATGTAGTGCCCGTTTCTGAATAGAGAACAGAAATATAGGGAATGATTACCTAGACCCATCACCTGGCAAGAGCTCCATTATGGTTTATAAAAGCTGAATGTCTCTTTTACATGGTAAGCTGACTTTAACCAGCAGGACCATAAAACGTCTTCATGTCATGCCAAAGATGAAGGGGAGCACCAGGCAGCTGGGAAAATGTCTCTGCCTTTCTCCAAGGTGATAGAAATTTTTCTTTTCAGTTACAGATGTATATCCAGCAAACCTGAAAAGGAGCTGATGAAGGAAGACATTTCGGTGGAGCAAAGCCCCAGAGCTAGACATGAACATCCCATGCCTGGGATTTTGTTTAAACTACCAGAGAACCATTATATATGACACGTGTCTAAGTAATGCTGAGCATATACTATTGACCACCTGATTAGGATAGTGAATGAAAAACCAGCTGGAGGACTTTTAAGAGGTTGTCAGGGGAGGAAACATAATGATAATGGGAGATATTAATTACCCCCATGTAGACTGGGTAGATACCATGTCAAAGAACGATGCAAAGACTGTATTTTTAGCTCTGATGAATGAATATTTCTTAGAATGACCACTCAAGGAGCCAAGTGGAGGAAGAACTCTTGATTTAGTCACGAGTAGTACATATGAGGGAGTCTGAAATGTATAGTGAACAGTCGCTTTGTCATAACAAACATAATGTGCTCAAATTCACTATTACTGCAGGAAAGGAAAAAGCAACAAAAAAAGCACACTGTAGTGCAATGTTACTTGAAAGGGAGATGAGTATATTCTCCTTCCAAAGGGAATAAGCATAAAGTCAGGAGAGTAATTAAGAAGAATTTTAAAGTAGCGACAAAAGGACAAAAATGCGTGCAATGACACTGAGACACTGTATTTAAATCTTTAAATATGCCATCAGTCAAAATATGCTAAAAAACCCACCCAAATAATATCTCCAAGTCTGGCACAGTTAAACAGCTCGAGCAAAGGCGACATTTAGAAGTAAAAAGACATCCTCCAAAAAGTATAAGTTATGGCTAAAGAAGAAATATGGAGAATCCCGAATTCTGCCAAGTTAAATTAAAACCGAAACAACACGGACAACCCAACACATTTAGGCCAGCCAAAATAGTTTTTGAACAGCAGCTTGCTAAAAATGAAGATTGCTAATAAAAACATATTTTACGCAGTAGGAGGACGCCTACAGGGAATGAAGGGCCAACAGCGAACTTCAAGGTAAGAATAGTCAAGAAAATGACCTGGCTAGAGGCTCCTGTCACCAGACACAGCTGTGCACATCCAAATGTTTTTGTTAGGAATTGAGTATCCCGCACTGCCTCCCAGGCAGCTGTAGCTTAACAGGAATGGGCACCTGTGTAATTTCAACTGAAGTGTGGGTCCAGCTGTAATTGCCTCGTGCCATTATGAGTCTTCTAGCAGGCTGAGGAAAACACTGCTGAAACAAGAAGGTGGTGACTGATGGTTTTGGACTGGCTTCCAGCCCCTCTTAACTTACAGACATTTCGTTAACAGATGACTCCGAAGTGAATAGTCAAACGGGAAACACCGAGGTCTGAGGAATTAGCCACTAGTCAAAGCACCATGAGAGAGAGGCAGCAAAGACAAAACTGAGCCCAGCTTGTGGTTCTCGGAGGGGTTACTGCTTCACCAGCCTTGCTCTCACATGGAGATGTTTAGAGATGTTGATAGAGATGGGGATTAGGAGAACAGCTGTCCATAGCAGTAAGCGGTGTTGGCTGCTGTCACCTTTTTCCCTGGTTGCTATTGGTGCTCCAGAGATCCTGTCCTGCTCTGACCTATTCCTTTTATCCAGGTCATTAATAGTGTTGCCTTCTCTGGAGTCTGCCTCCACCAGCATCCGGAGGACTCTGACTTATTCATTTTCCTCCAGCGGCAGCTGCAATTCATCATCGGATACATCCTGCAGGTCTCTTCACTCACACGAGATTGCAGGTAGCGGTCAGTCTTGTCCACTGGTGAAAATGGACTGAAGTGGGATCTAACTGTCCAGTAGCCAGGCTTCAAAGCCTATAAAAGCCCAAGCATAGTCTAAACTAGTTCCTCGTGCAACGTACCATGTGGTTCCCCAAAGGTTATGATCTTCTGTTACACACTTAATGTGCATATTCTTTAACCAGTTAAGTACTTTGCCTACATGCCAAGTGCAGCTCCAGGTCTTGGAAGTTCTGAGGCCCCTATGCTGGACTCTGCGTGCCCTTAGATGCTATACACCGACATCGCCCAGTCTGCACATCTTGCACAGCACCATAAATGTGCCATGTGCACTTCACGAGACCTTTGATGGACTATAGACATCTTGCTTGTTAGCCTTATCAGGCCATTTGAGTCACGCTGTCAAGCATGCCCGCTCTTGGGTTGCATGGCTAAAGCTGTTAAACTTCCACTTTCTAGTCTGTGCAGCATTGCTCTAGCGAACAGTGGTATTGGGGAATCCCTTTGCCCCCAGGTACTTGAAGGAGAGCTTCCTTATCGAAGGACAAGCGCCAACTGTCTCTAGGTAACAGAGAAAGTGTATTTTCTGCTGCTTCTCTACATACTTCCTGCCTCTAAAAATAAGCTATTTAAAGATGCAGTTTCCAATACTCACCAGTTCGCCTGGGAACAGAGCTTGTACACAATATTGATATCGTACACAATTTCACAACCTTGTAGCTTACCCATTGACTAAGCCTTCTAGCCACATTCAGTTTACCTTGCTTAGCATTTTCACATGGACTTGCGGGTCTCCCTTGAATTAAGCTGAGAGGTGTTAAATCCATTCATCCTAGTGGTGTTATTTCATAAGGCTCACTTGTCACCTAACCAGAATCTTCTGAGGTTAAACTAGAAACACCAGGTCCTTTATCTCCCTCACCCATTCCCAGTACAAGTTCTTCTCCTAAGATTTTGCGACAGACTGTGGCCACTGATTTTGTAGGCTTCTCCCCAAGTTGTGCTATTTGCTGTGGTCACATCAGGTGAGCCAGAATCTTGGCAAACTGGCAATATGACGAGCCAGAGGATGGTGCACCCCAGTGCCTGCTGGGACACTTGGCGGAGGCAGAGTGTGCCGCTTGGAACGAAGCCGCAGAGATAAGCACGTGTGGAAGCTGGCTGGAAGCACTCAGTCGTAGAGGAGAGCAGGAAGTTGTGAAGCACTGCCAGTAAAACAGGTCATTGTAAGGACATAAAAGGGGATGGCATGGATAAGACATGTCCTGAGGAGGTGTGAGAAAGGGTGGTAAAAAGGGCCCTGCACAGGTATTCTCAGGGGTTGGCGACAGACGCACCAGACACAGCCTTGAGTATAAACCATGCTGTCCCTAGGGCTACAAGAATAATAAAGAGAAGAAATTGTGCAATTACAGGAGCCTTTAATTTCCCAGCGAATGCCAGGCAATAAACAGCACCAGAATAGCAGGGCTTGGGCATCCTCCGAGAAGACAAAAAGCAAATTTCCCTATCGATTCATTGTAACGTAAAACGCAACATTATTCCAGACATGGTTTTAGTGAATGGTGAGATTGCTCTATCAGCCAGGCAACAGAGCTCCAGGGATGGGCAGACACCCGATGTGGGCAGAACCGGGCAGAACCCGCAAGGTAGGAGGGGTGGGGGAAGAGGAGACACGAGCCAGCTGCGGTCAAAACCCCAAAGTAGAGTTTACTCTGTTGTAGTAAAGGTGATTACGGGAGCACAGGGAGTGATGAGATGCTTAATGAGACAGGAAGAGAGTAACGGAAATTATTCGTAGATGAGGCTGCCGGTTTCTTAGACTAAGGCACTCAATTCAGGGTCAAGAATGATGCACTACGAACCAGGAGAAACTGCTGCTAAAGGTGAAGATGAGTCCCAAGGTTGGTCCGGAGATACAGGAGAGACTGCCCAAGCTGCATTAAAAACAAGCATGATCAGGCTGCAGGAGGGATATTAACCACATACCTTGGGAATAAATTCAGGTTAGTAAATACATCAGTAGTTTCAGAAAAGCCAAGTGTGAGCTCCAAAAACACAGAGGCAGCACCGGGCTGGGGGGGATCGCAAGTGCTGAGAGCAGTTTCTCAGAGAGGAAGAAGGGAGCCTTGACCTTGCCAAGGGATAGGGGAAGCAGGGTGAAATAAAACAGCAGAAAGGGCAAACTTAAACACCTGGGGACCAGCAGCAAGGACATTTGTTATAAACTGGTGAAACAGAGGCACCAAAGGAATAAGACCTTACTGCACTGAAGGGTGAATTTGAAGCAGCAGCGTGATGCTTCTGTGAAAAAGGAACGGCATGATGCTAAGATGCATCAGACAAGTTATTTTTAGCAGAGACAGAAACATTATTGCCATTGCGCAAGGCATTGTGAGACTTCCAGAACATCCTTGTAGCTCTGCATCCGGGAGGGATAAATTTCCACTGCACAGAGAAAAACTACTTGAATGCCGAGACAAACAAGCACCCGCTGATGAAGATCTACGAGAAGAGTTTGGCTTGTTCTGGCCAGCCAGAGGCTGAGGGGACAAACGCATTTCTGAAGACCCACTGAAAGAAAATTGTAAATAAGAAAATGTTAAGAAAATCTTTAAGACATACAATAATGGCACAAAATAATCAATAAGTTTAGATGGTGAATTGGAGAATTTGTGGCCCTACCCGTAGTGATGTTCCAGACTAGCCTTCCAAGAAGGGTAATGGGGCAGAGAAACCCAGACCAATTTAACTTACAGTTTGATAAAACTCCTTCCGTAAACTTCTAGATGGAGGATCCCTAAAGATGGGCAGTTCAGCCTGGCACACAGGTCCTGGCTGGCCAAGGAGTCAGCAGCACTAAGACTGTTTGGAGGAGGTGCTGCTTCAAGCCCAGGCTTCCAGGTTGCTGCTGGTCACTGTGAAGATGAAGAATAAACAATTTCCCACCTAATTTTCTTCTAAAGGTACTGAGGTTTTCCTTCTTCCAGAGCACTAAAGACGAGCTCTGGGCCTCATGTGTTGGTGTTCCCAGCATTACAGTCCCAGAGGTCTGCTCACACATTAGGCTTAATGTTATTGCCAGATTAGGGTCAGGAGAGAATTTTCCTGGATTGACAGAAAAATTGTGGTTGCTTTTTTTGTGTGGTTTTGGGGTGGGACTTTTGTTTTGCAATAGTTTGGGTTTTTATTTTCACTTCTCCAAGTTCACATCTATTTTCTAGATCCTACGCGTTTTTTTCACAAATTCTCTGCCATCACCAGGCTGAAGACCTGATGGTCCCTTCATCTTCCTGCTTGCTTCCTGTGGCATGTTACAGCTGCAGCTTTTTTGCTAAAAAGAGTCAAGAAGCATTTGCAGTGCCTGGTGTGTGGGGTGAGCAGAGCAGGCGTCCAGTTTAGAGGCAGAACATCCATTGCACCTTTACTCACAACTGCAGAACACTTCGCTATGGGATGACGCTGGAGGACTGTCCCAATGTGAGCACAAGTACACACGATAACTGGAAAAGCAGCTGTAAGAGGGAACATAGGAATTAACCCAGGCTCTCAGCTGCACGAGCACAGATTTAAAGCACACACAACTGCTGGCTGGCCTCCAGGGCTTGACTGCCGGCAGGCAGGGATTTGGGACAAGGGACGTGTAAGAAAGCGGAGGAGGTGTGAGAGTGAAGGAGCCCCAAACCTGCAGGCTCTGCATGCCATAGGGCAATGAGCATCTCTCCCAGCTCTCAGGGGCTCCTCTGAGCCCATGTTTCCAGTGATCTCAGCATCAAACTTCCGTGGGCCCTCTCTGCAGGTACCTTGAAGCTGGATACCTCTGAGAGGCTCCCAGTGCAGGGAGCCCAGGCTGGGGAGATGCAGACATGACACAGCAGCAGCCCCTGCTTTTGGTCAGGACCTCTGAGCTCTTGGCTGTGCAGAGTCAGGCTGCATCTCAAGGACCCGTGGTCCTAAGGAAGGGAATGGTGCAAACAGCACAGCACATCCAATATCCAGGTTCATGCGTGGCACCTCTCACCATGGGGGTCCCTGTCAGCTTTCAGGATGAGTACGCTGAACATCTTAAGTTGGATCTTCAGTGTGAACAACCTAAGCGTGGAAAAGCACATCCACCTCATGGAAATGTGGGTGCTCAGCACCTGGCAGCATCCAACTCCAACGTCCCAGAATAACCTTTCCTGAGGATAAGGGGCTCTGCTGTTGTCAGGGAAATGTTGAGCTCTGCAAAGCAACGGGGACAAGGGCCGTGCAGCCTCCAGCCCCGGGCAGAGGTGTGCAAGGTGAGCTGCTGTCAGATTCCCCTGCTGTCCCACTGCCTTTGCACATGGGGTCCAAACCAGCTTATGCATGGAGCACAGGCCCCTCATCTTCCAGCTTTTACTCACGATGAAAGACTTCTCTGGATGCCCTTCTACCTGCTTTCTAGCTTGGAGATCACGTTCAGAACATACTAATGAAAGAGGGAATGAGAAGGGAAAAGGAGAAGGAAGGTGTAAAATCAGCATCAGTCCCATAGAAGTTTGTTCCAGCAGAAGGGCACAGACAACAAGGCCTGGTGCAGGAAAGGTTAAGGACAACCACAAGAGACTGAAGTCTGCAGCAGGAACAGAAGGGGAAAGGTTGAGAGTACCTTGAAGAGAGAGAGTGAAAACCCCAGCTCTGCTTAGCAGCCTCTCAGAAAACACCCCTGGTGTAGTCCCCAGCCATGGGCTGCTGCAGCTTGAGGCAGATCCACTCACGCAGGCAGTGAAGGATGCTGGAAGGATGCTGCAACTTGTAGGACGAAGGCTGCTGTCCTACATGTGCTGTGCACCTTGGATGAAGTGGATTTGCTTCCAAGAGACTCTCTGCCAGGAGCTGGTGTCCCTACAAAGCCGCAGCTCTGCCCCTCACCTCTAGCATGCTTCTAGCAGGGAAAACCCCATGGGTTCTGCTGATGCCAGCAGGGCAAAGGCTGTGCATGAGCTGCAACCCCCACCTTCCAAGAGGGCACCTGTAAGGCGAGAGGGATTATTCCAGGTCAGCGATGTGTGCCACCAGCAAGACTTACCTATTGGTGTGCGTGGAGGAGAGCCAAGGCGTGGTGAGCTCCAGGTCCAACTCCCAAACTGGGCTGTCTGCAGTGCAGCAGGGTGGTCCAGCTGGCACAGGGTAGGCAACAGAGTTGCCTGCCATTGAGCCAGGGCGGTCCCACGCAGGCAATAACTCCAACAAGAGCCAAAGGCAGGCACATCCTGCCTGTGTTAGAGCTCAGGGATGCATCTGTGCTGCCCTGCCATGACAACAGCTCGGGTCACCTCTGCGGCTGCAGCCGGGCCTGCTGGCTGCAGGGCTAGCGAGGGACATGCTCCAAGGGCTGCTCCTTGCTCTGTCCCCATTCCTCTCCGAGAGGGCTCTCGCCAGCACCCCACACTTCCAGAGAGCTGGCTACGCATCGCTTCCCGCTCTCCTACCTCCTCTTTGCAACGGCACCTTTGCCGCTGGGCTGGGCAGTAGGAAAACACCTTTCTGCAACTCTCACACCCTCCACAACAGACCTTAAATCAATAACCCCAGAACACAGGGCCAGGTTATTGCTAACGGAAACCATTAAACTGTAACACGGGGGAATAAAGCCAGCCTCTAACGCTTGAAAAGATTTATAGGGCACAACAGCAGGGTGTTAATTCTTTTGGCAACACAAACACTTTCACACCCCCTGCCTTTCCTCACCCGCAGGAGTGAGGAGAGAGACATGTGCAGCCCACATCCAGGAATGCATGGACGCAGCCTTGTTATGCTGCAGCCAGCAACACATGGGTTTGGGGTGCTCACAACGGCTGCCCAAATGCACACATCTCAGTCCCTGGGATAGCACATTCCCAGGGGTTGTTCTGGCAGGTGATGTCCCCCATGCCCGGCTCTGCTTCCCGGTGACA
The DNA here is from genome assembly GCF_009769465.1 of Tauraco erythrolophus. NCBI lineage: Eukaryota > Metazoa > Chordata > Aves > Musophagiformes > Musophagidae > Tauraco > Tauraco erythrolophus. The sequence goes on along the minus strand of NC_141473.1, from coordinate 16,049,468 downwards.
CTCCCAGCTCCCGCCTGCTTCCACAGCTGCAGCAGTATGTTTTGAGGAAAGGCTGTGAAGAAACTTCAGACCACCGAAAGTAGTTGGAGAAACCAGCCCAGCTCTTGGGCACACGAGCCCTTCCTCAGACCTGAATCAGCCTGTGGTTGTTTCATAGCTGGTTGAACAGGCTCTCTTCCCACACACTCTGCTTGGATCACACACTCTCATCACTGCTGTGGCAGCTCAGAGACAGGGGAGATGCCTGGCAGCACCACAATCGGCCCAGCTGCCCTGGGCAGGAGAAGGGCTACATGTGTGCTGCGGCAAAGGGGGTTACCATGGAATCCCAAAAGGGACACTCACATCCTCCCCCGAGTCCCTGCCAGGCCCTGGCTTTCACCCCCTCCTGCCAAGCCGATGTTGATGTCGCTGGGAAGAGCTGCATTACTGATTAACAAGCCTCCTGCCTGCCTCCCCCTACATCCTCCCTCACACCTTTGCCTGAAGCCGCCTCCTTGGACCCTCCCTTGTGCAAAGTCCGGGGGCCAGCAGGAAAGGACAGGGTAGGAGCTCACCCCGGGTCTCACCCTGCTGGCAGCCTCACTGCAACCCACATACCCGGGGTACTGTGGAGGCTCCCCTGGGCCCAAGCTACGGAGCAGCACGAGTAATCCAGCGTGGCAGACAGGAGCATCCCTCTCCATCCAGGTAAGCAGAGAGGGGCACAAGCGGGCTCCAGCCACTGTGCTAATCCCAGACCGTAGATTGCTGCAGCACCCCCCAGACACACCCCCAAACGGCCTCAGAGGCCCCAAGCACGAACCAAGTGGCACCATCAGCTTGGCTGAATCCCCCGCCCCACGTCACAACACCCACTGGACACCCCACCCTGGGTTTATGCTGCTATTCCCCTCCCTGCTCTCCTACTAGAGGAGTGGGTGCTGCCTCCATCAAGCAAAGAGTCTGGGGAGACTTTGACCACCCCTTCCCACCAAGCACTGCAAAGAGCCCTGGGCAATCCATCCCCTGCCTATCCCTTCCCTCCATGCTTCTCCAGCTCTGCAGAGCCCAGCCAGACAGCTGCAGGCTCCCCACCCCAGGGTGGGCTGAGATGGGGGCTCAGCCAGTGCACCACTGCACCCTGCCCAAGTCTGTCCCAGTCCTGAAGCTGGTGTGCTCGATGCCATCTTGTGGTTCCCAGCCAGCACTGCCAGCTCAGCCCTGCTCTGGTGCTGTGGATCCGTAGGCTTGTCCCAGCCCAGAAAAAGACAAGGCAGGACTTTGGCTGTCAGCTCAAGAGTGGGGTGCAGAGCCCCAGCACTGCTGGGACCAAGTGAGGTGCAGGGAAGATGCTGGCAGCAGGCCCACACCTTGCCCTCAGGGGCTGCCAAAGGATCACCCTTCTCCTCCGTGAGCTTCAGCGCACTGGAGGGCCTGGACAGGCATCCTGCATGCCCTCCATCACTGTCCATCCTTCCTCTGTCCAAGCACCATCCACCCCTGCAGATGCCTGTAACCTCCCTGCAGTCACCAACACCCATCCCTCAGGGACACCAGACATGAGACGTCAGACATCCCTCTCCTGGCAAGCTGGAGCAACCCAACAAGTGGGCACGCAGGGGTACAGGCAGACATGGGCAGCTGCCCAGGCTGCCCTCAGAGCAGGCGGATCCCTGGCTTGTGCTCCAGCCAGGGATCGAGTCCCTTGTGCCCCAGCCCGCAGGATGGGAGCGGCGCTGGAGGAAGGATCCTGCACTGCCCCTCCGTGGCCACACGGGAGGTGCAGGTGGCCCCAAAACCCACATGGGTACCTCAGAGACTGGGTGCCCGAGTCCTCGCTCCAGCAGAGCCCCAGAGACGGTCAGAGGGGTCTGCGCTGGCCTGTCCTCAAAGAGGCGTTCGCCCCATGCCAGGCCATCTGGGCGCTGCCACAGACCCTCAGAGCTGCTCGTGACCCCAGTCCTGCCCACTTTCCCCAGGCATGCCACTTCCTGCACCCAGTCTCCAACCTGTGCTGCCTCTCATGGGGCCAGTCCCTAGCACAGAGCCCCCGGGGTCCTGAGGTGGCATGGCCCAAACCCACGCCTGTGAACAGCCCATGCAACAGCCCACGCAAAGGAGGAGACGAGGCAGTGCTGCTGTTTGGGCATCTTGCAGTTATTACATGGCTGGGGCAACCCTGGGGCTGCCACTTGCCTGGGCCCCTCTGGTCGAAGGCAAACGACCCGTCCTCCTTAAATACTGGTTATAAAACAAATTTGTTTTTTTCCTTTTTCTTTTCTTAAAAACCTCATTTCTCTCCATCCTTTTTTTGTCTTTTGTATTTGAGTATAAAAGTGGGGGCGGGCGCTGCGCTCCGCCTCGCCTGCCGCTACCTCCGCAGGCTGCGCTGTGCCTGCCGCAGCAGCGTGTCGAAGTCCAGGAGTCAAACTTGCTCTTGACAGGGGCTGGGTCGAAATCCTCCCGATTTGAGTCTGGAAGACACAGGGAGAGGCTACTTTGAGCCACAGGGACATTGGCACAGCCATCCCCACATCAACTCCTTCCCATCTCGCTTCACGTGCCAACCTCTAGACCCAGAGCTCAGCAGATGAAGGACTGGACCTGGCCTCCACCACAGCGCTGGAGGGACAGGGAGCCCCATCCAACCTCCACTCAGGGCAGACTATCCTGGATGTGGCCCCACCCAGCCAGCCTGACTGACCCCAAGATGGGGACCCCTACACTTCTAGGAAGGAGAGAGACCCAGGGTGCCAGCCCACACTCAGGGGCTGTGCAACTCACCCAAGTCGGCATAGTTCCTCCTGCAGAACTGCCGGCGGCCACCAAAGCACAGGTCAAAGGGCTGCTCGTCCGGGCGCCGCAGCTTGTGCCCACTCTCGATGGCAGCAAAGGCTTCCTCGCATAGCGATAGGTGACAAAGCCATAGTTGTCCCTGGAGACAGAGGAGAAGAAGAAGAAGAAGAAGAAGAAGGAAGATCACAGCAATGCAGTATGTTTGTCCCCCTTGGTCTGCACCATCCTACCTGAGGAACAGAAAAGGAGGAGCCATGTCCCCGCAGCTCTTACCCCTCGGAGCGGAAGTGCAGGGTACACTCTTCGATGTCCCCAAACACAGAGAAGCGGTGCCGCAGCTCTGACCGAGTCATTCTGCTGGGGATCTTGCCAATAAACACAACTCGCCGCTCCTCCTGTGGGCAGAGATGCACCATCCCATGAGACAGGAACACAGGGACCAAGCAGGACCCCTCGCACAGAGCACTCTCCCTGCACCACCAACCATCACACCATGCCCTGGCCAGAGCTTCCCAGCAATGCTGCCTGCAAAGCTGTGACCCCACATCTTTCCAAAGTGACAGAAGGGTTGGGGAGCCCTAAATTCCCAGCCCCGCAGCACTCACTATTGGCACGTTCCTTCTGGAGGATCCTCTGCCTTTGGTAGTGGTCCTGTGCGTCGTAACTGTATCTGGCAGGGCAGAAATCAGACACAAGATACAGCATCACCGGAGATGCCAGAACAGAGGGATCCCAGACACAAGGGAGACACTGAAGGAGTGGGTTCACCCTGCCCAGGACACAGGGAGGTCAGGAGATGGGTCTGGAGGAACTCACATCCCTGCGGATGGCCACGCTCACCTTCTCCGCCTGTTACTCCTCCTGCGAGGCGAGGGGGAGCGGGACTGGCTGCAGGATGTGGACCTGGATGAGTAGGAGGACGTTGATGACGAGGATGAGGACCTGTCCCGGGACCTGCCACACGACCCACAGCTGGAGCGGGAGGAGGAGCTGTGGGAACATCTGAGCGGTACCTGGGGGATAGAGAGACACAGCTCAGTGCCGAGCCCTCCCCATGCCCAGCACCATGAGGCTCCAGGGAAGGAAAAAACCCTCCATCCTCTCCAAGGTACCCAGCACCCCACTCGGACAGAACCCATTCCCAGAGCGAGCTGAGTCGTGGAAACCTCTCCCTGAGTTTGCCAGGGGCAGTAATGACACTACGAGATGTTGCTCTGCTTGGCTCCAAACACTGCAGCAAAAAGGGGAGCAGGCTCACATCAGAAAAGAAATAGTCATGGGAAAGCCAAAAACAGTCTGAAAACCAAGAAACAGTCATGAGAAACTGTGCAGCACATGGCAGTGGCCAGGAAAGGACCAGGGGGGCCGGAGCTGCCATGCTGAGCCCCATACAATGCACAGGATGACACGGAGCCATCACATCCACGTTGCACTCAACAGCCACATGAACAAAGACCTCATGTGCTTCCGACCACATCGAGGACACAGCGTGCACTGGGACAGAGCTGGGCTTCTGTGCCCACAAGCCTCCTGTCTTCAAGAGCTTCTCTGCAGAGCCAGGCATAGCTTGAGGGCTGCAGGACTGAAACTACCCTGGGATCAGCTGTGCTGCTTCCAGCCAGCAACAGGGTCCCTCTCCAAAGATGCTGCCCACAGTGGTCCCTGCCATCGGCAAACCCAGCCCCGACGCGGGGTGCGCTGCCTGGTACTGTCACGTATTCTCCTGGAAGACAATGGTCATGTTGGCACAGCCCATAGGGACATTTCCCAGCACAGGGTCAGCTGCATTTGCTGGAAAGCCAAGCAGACAGGGCACAGTCCTGGGACACAGCACTATATATGCCCTTCCAGCTCCAGTCTCCACACCTATTGGCCACCGATAGACAGCCCTTGGGTTGGACAAGCCCTTCATGCCCGGTGACCGGGATGTCTTCAAAACTGGCTAAACACCCAGGGAAGGACAGATGAGGGATCTCTCAGCTGCTCCAGTGTCTCCCACCCAGCTGGGACAGGCAGTGCACCACTCAGATGCACAAGGACTCCCAAAAAATGCTTCCCGCAAAGACCAAGACCACTTTCCTATGCAGCCACCTCCATAAGAAGCGTGAAGAACCTCTGAGGCAAGCCAAGCCAGATAGGTTTTTCCCTGCTTGCCTCCAGCAGCTCTGTGCTGCTATTGTGTCTCCTCTCATTTCCACACCTAGGGCTGTACCAGCCCCACAGCACAAACACCACCACCTGCATTAAGACTCCAATAAGAGCATCCAAACCCCAAGGTGCAGCCAAGGACTTGTACCTTGCACTTGACAGTGCTCCAGGAGGAGTAGGAAGCCTGGCTCAGCAGCAGCTTTGCAGGCACACCTGCCAGATGGGAGGTTCAGCCAGACACCCACTGCCCTGGCAGGGCATTCCGGCAGCTCCACCACTCTCTGAGAGCCAGGCATCCCTTCAGGGGGACCACAGGGACAGAAAAGTCAAATACAGACATCAAGTAAGTCCATCAAGAGGTGTCTGGGCACCCTCACAAGAGACCGTCCACCAGCGATTGCCCAAAAAGCAAGAAGACAGAAGCTCCACCACTTACCTTCGCCACCGCTTGGGTGGTGGGGAGAATGACCGTGACCGGGATCGGGAGGATGAGGATGAAGATGCAGATGAGGACTCACTAGCTCCATCTGAACTGGAGCTGAAAGAGCGGCTGGCACGGCTCCGGCCAGCCCGCCAGCTGCTGGGAGAGGGGCTGGGCGAGTCCCGGGGTCTCCGGTAGCAGCGCAGGACCTCTTGGCAGCAGCACGGTTGGGCTCGGTACTGGGAGTCCGCATCTCTGTTCCCCGGCAGGGGGATGCTGGCTGGAAGACAGGAGCACCGTAGTGGGGGGGCTGCTGCCCTGGCGGTGGCCTTGTTGGGGACGCTAGTCCGATAATCCAGGGGGGTCGGGCCAGGCCGTCCCCACGGGCTCCTGGCTGGGCCCCATGGTGGCGGTGGTGGCTGGCGGGGTCGGCTTGGGCTGGTCCAGCGTCCGTTTGGTTAAGGAGGAAGATGGGTTGATAGTGATGTCCCGGTGGTGTTTGACGTTCCAGCGGGAGCCGCTCTTGGGGGGCTCTGTGCCAAGGCTGCCACTGCTCTCTGGCCGCACCGCAGTGTGGGATGCAGTAGTCATGGTCTCCCGAGCAGACGTGGCTGGGGGCTGAGCTGGCAGGTGCCGGTGCTGGGCTCTTTCCCTGGAGCTTGCCTGGGGGCAGCGGCTTGGCTTTCATCACCTTGGCTGTCTTCTGGGGCCCTTCCTGGGGCGCAGACCCTGGTGATTTGGCCTTGGCCAGCAGCGAGACAGCAGGCAATGGCTTCCAGAGCTGGTGAGGAGGTGTCGCCGGGGGGGTGAGGCCTGCAAGAGCACCGGAGGGCTGTCAAGAGCAGCCCCTTGCTTCAACTCACCCCACTGTGGCTCCCTCCCAGCCCACCTCCCTTCAAGCCCTAGAGTGTCCCTCAGCCCCACGACAGTCCCTCCCTGCCTGGACACGGCAGGTTCCCATCGCCTCACCCCAGGCATTACCTGCCACGTTGGCCAGCTCAGAGGCTTGCAGGCTGTCCGGGGGCTTCCTGTCCTGCTGGTCTCGGGCCTGAGAAGGGAAAGGAGCTTTGTTAAACACATTGGCCAAAGCCCAGCCCCAGTCCCCACACCTGGGGCACCTGCCCAAGCTGTCCCCCTGCCGGACAGGGAGAAGAGAAGATCTGAGAGAGCTACAAAGACGGAGCTTGCACCCCAGTAATGCACACTGATGCTTCCCCCCAGTTTTCCCCCCCTTGGTTGCAGCTCTGGCCCCCAGCCCAGTGAGGAGCTCAGCTCCTCCTGGGCCAGCAGATGCAGCCCCCGGCACAGTTTGGACCCTGTCAGGAACGAGAGGTACCCCAACTCCCCGCTGAAGGCAGAGCTCAGCCCTCCGCCAGGGTCCATGCTGCGCTGGTCCTCCGTACTCACCCGGAGTTCCCCGCCGGTCCGCTTGTCCTCGGGGAGCTGCGCAGGAGCCTCCTCCTTCTTGGCTGAAAAGAGAGCAGGTGGGTGAGGGTGGCAAGAGGCTGGGGCTGGAGGGCAGGGGACGGACCCTGCGTACAGGGGGACACGCAGAGCATCCCAGGCACAGCCATGGAGAGGTTTCACGTGGCCCAACCCAGCTCCTTGCAGGGAGCTGCTACAAGTCCCTTTGCTTGCCAGGCTCTTCACCACCCCCTTGGCCACCCCAGGGACCCTCAGCCACTTTCACAGGTCAGGAAAGAGATGGGGGCAGAGACAGCCCCAGGACAAGGCACTCAGGCAGGGTAACACCAGCCCACAGCAGCAGCGTTCCAGCCCTCCCACTCCATCCCACTGCGGGAGGCACAGGAAGCCCAGGGAGGCTGCATGGCATGGAGGGAGCCCTGCGGGGAAGGCACAGCACGCCGCAACCGCACCTTCGGACTTCTCAAACTGCTCCAGCAGGCTGGACAGGTCAGTGGCTTCGATCCCTGGGCCAAGGAGAGAGCATGGCAAGTCAGGTCAGCCAAAACCCTCCCAGCACCACGAGGATGCACCCCAGCCCCATCCTCCCCCTGCGCCAGCCTCCTCAGGTGACGGGGCAAGCACTGGGAAGGAGAAGCAGCGGCGGAGCCTGGAGCAGCTCTGTATCTCCCACAGCGAGGACAGGAGCACCTGACTCTGCAGCTCCAGGAAGGACCAGTTTAGGGCACAGCCAGCCCAGAACCATCCACTGGAGGCACATCCTGGCAGAGCGCTGGGAAGAGACCGCAAGCCCGCGGGCGCGGCTTTGCCACTGTCGCCCCCAGAAGCGCCAGGAACCAGTCCCGCTACCCACAGCTGCCAGCAGCACCGCAGCCTCGCTGGCTGGCGACACTCAGCCCCGCGCCCCACAACCCTCCTGCTCACCGTCTCACTGATGAAGGCTTGCACGATGTCTTTGCTGTTGTCGCTGGGCTGTGTCGGGCTGAGGAGCGGCTGGTGCCTCCACGCCGTGCAGAGGGTGCCTTGGCGGGCAGGCTGCTCTCTCGACCCGCTTTCGGTGCTGGTGCCGCAGCCTGGGAGACTGCTTTGTTGCCAGGTGACTCCTGCCCACAGCTGCCTTGGGCTCCGGCGGGGTTTTCTCCACTGCCCCCTTGCCCGGCCCTGCAGCCTCTTCCATGGGTGGGTGCCAGGGGACTCCCCGACAGGGCCAGGGGCCACCTCTGCAGGGCAATGGATGGCAGCTGGGGGAGCCTTTGGGAGCTGGGTGGGCAATGCAGTCAGGGGATCCTCTGGAGGCTGGGTGGGGGCAGCCTGGGAGGCCGCGATGTGCTGGGCTGGTGCTGCGGGAGGGACCCTGCTGGGCTGGGGCAGCGGCAGCTGATGGGGCTGCCAGGGGCTGGGCAGGGGCTGGGGCCGGAGGGACCTTAGGGAGAGAGTTCTCCATTGCCAGCCGTGCCTGCCTCCTGGGGTCTGACACTCTGTCAGTCACTGGCCTGACTGGGCCACCTGCAGCCCCTATCTCGCCGGCCGGGGTGGCGGGTGGCTGGGTGGGGAAGGCCGGAGGCTCCGAGCAGCTGAGTGCCGGGGCAGCGGCAGGCTGCCCGTGCAGGAGGGCTGTGCTGGGGTGGCACCAGCCGGGAAGGTGGCAGCACCCTGCAGTGCCACTCCGGGGTCCCCGTACGCCAGGGGAGGCACTGGAGGGCGGCATGGGGATTCCTGGCCAGTAGGACGGCGGTGCCCACCCCACTGGGGCATAGGGTGCCGCAGGGCCAAAGGGAGGTGGGGGTGGCACGGCTGGCAGGGGCCAGGCCATGGCTGGAGGTGGGAGGCCAGGCACCATGTGAAAAGTACTGGTGGAGCCAGCACTGGGCGGCGGGGGCAAATGGTGGCAGCCCACGGGCTGCGGGCCGAAGCAGGGCCAGGAAGGCACTGGTGGGTAAAGGGCATAAGCACCAGCAGAGGTTGGCGGCATCGCAGCAGGGCTGTCCCAGCAGCTGGGGGCATGTTTGGCGTGACAAAAGGCATCGGTGTCGATGGGGGTGTGGAGCCGTGGCAGTTGCTGGAACTGTGGCAGGTGCTGGAGCTAAGCCGGAGCGGTGAGAGCTTTGCCAGTGGGAGAAGGGACAGCAGCAGGGTTGGTGGGTTCCTCCGGGCTCTTCTGAGCACCAGCTGCTTCAGTGGCGGGGCGCACAGGTGACACCAGGCAGGGGATCTCTGCCAGTTCTGTTGGAGGCTCAGGGATGCTGGGCCACTTGCCGGCCGCTTGCTTCTCTCCATCCTTCCTGCCGCCCAGGCTGGGCTGGCGGTGCAGCATGCGGATGCGATATTCCCGCAGGCTCAGGGCCTTGGGCTTGGCTTCCTTGGGCAGAGCCTCGCTCGGCTCTGCCGTCGGCAGGCCCTGGGGAGGGTCCAGCCCCACACCTTTCTCTGGGAATGAAGAGGCAGTCTCCAAGACCCCACTGTCCTGTCTGGCCGCTGGCTGCGCATCCCCCTTGCCCTCAGCCGGGTTCGTCGGGTTGTCACACGCTGCTGCTGGCGGCTCCTCCATGCTTGGTGTGGTCTTCTCTAGAGGCATCACGGTCTCAGCCTTCTCTGGGGCCACGCTCACGGTTTCTAGTGGCGGCTCCTTTTGTGGTTCCTTCTGCACTTTCTCAGGCAGGGAGGCCCCTGCCGTGCTCCGGGGCCTGCCCCGGGACTGCGGTGCCCGCTCGGCACACAGCTCCATCTGCCCCTCCTTCCGGGCTCGCTCCAGCTGCTGCGCCAAGAAGTCTGAGACCTGGACAGAGGGTCGCGCTGCCCGCCGCCGGCTGGCAGGTGGCTGGGCCGGGGGCTGCCTAGAGCCAGCCGAGCGGAGGCGGTGGGCCATGCAGTCCCTGCCTGGCCTGGTCAGCTTGCTTTGGTCTTCCTCTGCTTTCTTTTTCCGACTCTTCCTTGCTCTCTCACGGCCACGTCCCTTCTCAGAGCCCTCACGTCTGCCACCCACTGGGGCCTCCGTGCTGCGCCGAGAGCTGCTGTGAGGGCTCCAGGCTCGGGGCATCGCTGCCTCTGGTGAGGACATGCTCTCTGGGATAGTGTAGGAGGGCTCCTTCTCAGGCAGTTTCTCCTCCTTCTCCTCCTCCATCTTGTTTGCCTGGGTTGGAGCTGCTGGCATCTCTGCCCGATCCTCTGGGACTGACTTCACAGTACCCTCCTCTGCTCCCAGGAGCTGGGGCTCCAGCTCAGGGAAGCTGGGGGCCAGTGGCTGCAGGACCACGGGGATCTCCATGCTTTCCCCCTCACCAGGCACAATTTCCAGCAAGACGGGACCGCTCAGGAGCTCCTTGGCCACAGGCTCGGTCTCGGGGTCCAGGCACACAGTGAAGGTGGGCAGGCAGTATGGATGCATGGACTTCACCAGCTCGCTCAAGGATACATCACTCGTGTTGATGATGCAGGGATCTTCATGCTCCTCCAGCGCCACCCCAGCCCTGCTCACACAAAACTCCCCAGACTCCATGCTGCTGTCTAGCTCTGGGCTCAAGGTAGCCTCCTCCTCCTCTTCCTCCCCATCGCTGCGCTGTGGCAGGGGCTGCTCTCGGGTCCGGTGCCGGCCCAGCTTCCTCTCCACCCTTGGGGTGCTGCAGACTTGCTTCTTCGACAGCGTCGGGTCATCAAGGCCATGAGCAGCACGGTCCCAAGCCAGGTCTGTGTCGGTCTGGAAAGCGGAACCAGAGTGAGCGTCATCGTCTGGGCTTTCACCAGAGCACTCCCCAGGCACAGCCAGCTGTGGGTCTGCTACAATGCTGCAGCAAAACCCCTGGGCAGACAAAAAGCTGGAACACGTTTGACCCTCCCAGCAAAACACAAGAGAGCTGGAAACCCACCAACTCCACACAGGCATCCACAGCATCTCTAGTCCCACAGCACCCAGCAGATGGGGCAGGCCCGGCTCCTGCTTCTGCCAGAAGCCTGCAAAAGCATCGCTTCTGGGAGAGGATGCCTGCACCAGGCAGGAAAGCAGGGACTGGGGGGCAGCAGCAGGGACACAGTTACCCCAGCATCACCGTGACACTGCTCCTTCAGCTTCCTCAGCTCAGCTGCTCACCTTCCCACCACAGAGATGCTGTTGACGCTTCCAAGAGGCCTGAGAGCTTTGGGCTGCTCCAAGGCAGGGCGCTCACACTCCAGCGACGGACACGATAAGCTGAGAAACTTCTGAAACTGGAGAGGAGACAGAGGATGAGGCAGCAGGTTTCTGCTGCTGGAGGGGACAGGCCACCCCTGGCCCCACAGTGGCCATGCATGTCACCCCGCAGAGCCCGGGAGCAAACTCAGCCATTTCACCCACGGCACACATAGCCCTGGTTGGCTGAGCAGAGGGGGACACGCTGCTCCCTGGAGCCTCTGGCACTCCTCTGGCTCTACACCAAGCCCCAAGGTGAAGGCATGGCCCCCTCCAAGCCCACACCAGAGCCCCAGGGAATCCAGGGCTGGCTCAGCCCTTCTCTTATGTTGCTGATCAGAGGAACCATCCCAGGGTGCTGGGGACCGGGGTCCTACCACCTCAGGGCACCTTCATGCCAGGATCTGGCAGAGCCCTGCCTAAGCATCTTCCCACACATTTTGGGGTCAGGCTGGCTCTGCCCTGCAACTCACTGAGGGATTCTCCCGCTCCCGAGGTGAGGTCAGCAGCTCTGCATCCATGATGGTGTCGAAGGGGGACAGGGTCTCATCGTCTGTGCTGTCCAGGATCTCGGTGATGGCAGTCAGCAGGGACAGCTCGTTCTGTGCATCCAGACAGGCCTTGCTCTGCTGCAAGGGCAAGGGCGGTCTCAGAGGGCGGTGGGCCACGGCCATGGGACCTGGCCATGGGGGACACTGCCGCCACCCCCACCCATGGCACAGCCAGAGCCAACCCGGCCGTCATGTCCCATGCCCGTGTGCGGGCTTTCACCTCGCTCAGAGAGAGGTCCTCGATGATGGAGATCACAGAGGAGTCGAGATAGTTCTGCATCGTCCCCAGGATCTCTTCAGCCTCCAAGATAGTTTCTGCATCCAATGATGTTAAGTTCAGGTCATCCCCCTCGAGGGAAAAGCACTGTCGAGGAGCACAGGGAGCCAGGTGAACACTTTGCAAAGCACCACTACCAACACCAATCTCCTCCGCAGCGCACATGGGCTCCCGACACCCTGCACTGCAAACAGTGGCTGAGCTCACCACCGCACCCCCGGCACCCCTAAACGCAGCGAGGAGGCAGGTGGAACACGGCTGCGCACAGGGGACCTTTCCCTCTTGCTTTTCGGCAGAGGTTCGGGCCAGCCCACCCCACGGCACAAAGTCCCATGCCGCCTTCCGCCTGAGACCCTTCCGATTGCCAGGGATGCCTCCACATCAAAAACATCCCAATTCGCTCTGCAGCTGCATGACTGGGAAAGACGAATGGATAAACCCCCAGCAATTCCCATCGCTCATGCCGGACGGGGAGGAGACAGGCAGGCTCCCCCCACCCCACGGACTGTCACGCGCTCCTCCAACTCTAGCTGTTGGCGCTTCAGATAAGCCCAAAAACATTACGAAATTCATAACAGAAGCGCAGGAGTCAGCAACAGGGATACAGCCAGCTGCCACTGCCGGGGCCCTACCCCGACACCTCTGCTGCACGCTACAAGAGGGCATGGGCTGTGCTTGCAATCCAAGACCAAACCAGCTTTGTTGCTGTTCTTCCCTCAAATCCCCAGGCCTATGCCCTTTCCAGATCCTCAGCCAGCTCCAGGGATGTTTGGGTAACACCTGATAGCTTTGGAAAGGTCTTTGCACCACACCCCATGGTGCCACACAGCCCAGCCAGGAAAAGCAAGATGCCAGGCGAGGGCAGGGGCTGCAGTCCCTGGCCAAGCAGAGCCACCGGACACAGCCTCTGCCAGGAGTGGAGTGGCAGCATAGACGTGTCACGGGCACAAGACAGGACGTGAATTCCTGTTTGCAGATGGGCTTAGGCAGAGATAACACAAGCAGGGGAGATAAAGGCATCAAGGACGGAGCCCTGGGAGAGCACACATTCCTCCCAAAGCAGGCAGAGAGCCGTCCTGCCCCTGCAGCAGCATGGGGAGAACCTGGCTGAAACCTGGAGGATGCGCATCTGATGCAGCTCACCTGTGCTTCATGTCGGTACTGCAGCTTGCACAAGCCTGAGCCCACACAGGACAGAACGCCCCCCGCCCCTGAGCAAGACCTGCCTGAACTTTGAAATCCTCTTCTGGCAAGAGCGAGGCTGCACTGGTTGGAGAGCAGGCATTTCACTAAATACATATTCCCTAAAATACGGCAGCACCAAAGCCATGTGCCCAAACCCCCGGTCCCTGGGGCTCTTCAGAGACTTGCCCCCATCAGACAGAGCAGGCACCTCTGGCTGCATCACAGCCAGGAGCCCCACGCAACCAAGGAACACAGGCATCCCAGGACCAGGCTGGGAATCAAAGCCAGGACCCCCACGGCAACACCCTAGACCCACCCAGCCCAAATCCCCCCGTCTGTGACTGCGTGCCGACATGGCAGCACTGAAGAGCAGGAGCCTTCAGTGGTTTGGGGCTCAGCAGCCTGGGCGCCCTCTCCCAGGGCTCTCCGTCTGGAAGTGGAGTCCACCAGTGACACCATGATACCACTCTACCCTGCCGTGCAGATCAAGCTACGGAGCAGTTTTACCACTCAGCTTCTCTAGTCCCCTCCCTCGGCCAGCGCTGGCTGCCAGAGCCCAGCGCAGAGCCCCGCTGGCAGCTGTCTACGACAACGCAGCCTGGCCCCGACTCCCAGCCAATCCTCCTGGAGATACCGGGAGGAGCGGGGAAGCACATCCAGGCTCGCACGTCCGGCCCCGCCAAGCGCCAGCGTGCAGCCCTGAGTCAGCGGTGACTGCCGGCAGAACCAGCGGGAGGGATCTTGTGGAGCATCAGCAGCAAGGGACGCGGTGGCCGGCTCACCCAGCCCCTGCTGATGGCACAGGGGTCTGGGGGCTGCCACTGGGGTTGCATGGCCCTGCTCATCTTGCCACAGGGCTGGCTCTCCCCGAAGGCAGCATCTAATAAGAGGTTTCCAGCCGTGACCAGTGCTGGATGTGTGGAGGAAAGGAAGGAAAATCCTCCCACTCAAATGGCCTCTTCCCGTGGCTCCTGCCCGCAGCCCAGGAGGGAGGGAGGGAGGGTGATCTCCCCAGCCCTCCTCGACTCCTTTGACTCAGCGCCTCGCAACAAGGAGTCCCACAGCCATGAGTCACCAGTAACGAGGCCGCGTTCCCCCCAGGACTCCCTTTGATCCACCTGGGGCCAGGCACCTCCTTCAGCCCTCCCACTTGTGCTTCGGGGTGGGGGTATGAACCAGCCCAGCCTGCTCCTGCCTCCCTGCCAGAGAACCCTGTCCCCCCTGCCTCAGGGGGGACACCCTCCGAGCCCTCCCAGCTCTCTGTGTTGGCTTTACACTCAGCAGTGCAGCAGAGAGGAGGCTGCAAGTCACGGGGATGTTCAAGGACAGGCTTGGGCTCAGGCCACGCTGTGCCCGAGCAGCCAGCGCTGCTGGCAAGAAGGAAGGATGCCCACAGCCCCAGAGCGAGCTTCGGGCACACGAGGAGCCAGGATTTGAGCCAACAGCCTGAGATGGCGATGGCCTGAGCGTGGCCACCAGCTCCTGCAGCACCCACTGCTGTGGTACCCCGGAGGCACAGCCGAGACCTCCGCGGGCAGCTGTCCATCCAACTCACACTGGTGACATGCGACACGTGTGCCCAGCGTGCCATGCTGGGGCTACGCCCTAAGCAGAGGGCAGCCATCCTCCCTGCGCCGGCCATGGCCAGGCTGCCAAGGCAGCTCTCGCCCAGCTGGAGCTGCCGGAAAGGGCACGGGGCTGCTGCCCACCAGGCGTGGGAAAAGATTGGGAAGTCGGAGGGCTCCAGCCAGCTGGCGCGGCACTAGCAAAGGATGCTCTGCGGGTTCCTTGTCTGCTTTTGGGAAGCGTCAGGCAGGAATACATCTCCCTTCCCAAACGCAGACTGCTCCGCCCGTGCCAGGGAGAGGCGAGGTGGGCTCAGCATCCCCCTGCTCGGGCTCGGCGTGGCGGGGGGGTCTCCCCTCGGCCGCCCCCGGGGCAGCTCCCCGGACAGATGGGAGCATTCTGGAAGGGGCAGAAGCGTAGAGCTCCCCGAAAACCCAACCCATGTGCAGAGCAGGGGCCCCCAGGTCCCGTCCGGGGGTGCTGCACCCCCGCACTCCCCGTCCAGACAGACGCACACCCACACCCAGCGCCCTTAGTCCAGCGCCGGCGGGTCCCACCGGGACCGGCGACACCGGCGGCGGCAGGGACGCTGCGTACGGGCGGCAGTACCGCGCCCCAGACCTGCCCCAGAGCGGGAGACGTTTCCCCCCGGGATAAACCCCCGCTTCCCCGGGGACAGGCCGCCGGTGCAGCTCGGGGAAGCTCCAGAGCACCCCGCCTTCTCCACTGGGAGCTCCTGCCGCCGAAACCGACAGGTGCCGGTATCTCAAACCGACCCCCCCTCGTCCACAGCCGCAGGTGGCGGAGGGCGGCACCGAGATGGAGGGACTGCGAGCGGGGGACCCGGCCGGCCTCCCCCCAGCCTCCGCTCCCCAGGAGCTGGGTGTCACCTCCCGCGGAGGGCGCCGAGACCCCCACCCCGGCGGATCCCGGGCCGTGCCGCAGCCCCCCCCCCCCCCCCGCCCCGTCCCCGCTTCGGTGCCGCCGTCACCACCCCACCCCGGCGGGAGAGCACCGGGCGCCACACTCGGCCCGCGGGAAGGGCGCCCCTAGCCCCCGCAGGGCCCCCCACCCACCGCCGGCGCGGCAGGCCCGCTCCCGGCACACGTGGTGCCGCCACCGCCGCGGGAGCCGCCCCGGCCTCCACGTGTCACGGCTCGGCCCGCCGCTCCCCGCCGCCGCCTACCTGCAGAGGGCTGCCGGAGCGGAAAGGCGGCTCGCGCGGGGCTCCGCAGCCCGCCAGCCCTCGCGGAGCGGCCCTGGCCGCGGCACCGGCGACCCCGGCGCCGGCAGCGGCGGGCACCGCTCCGCCCCGCAGCGCCGCCATCTTGGCGCCTCCGCTCCCAGCGCGGCCACTGCCGGGCGCGGCACGTGACCGCCGCCCGCCCCGCACTACAGCTCCCGGCGGCCACCGCGCCGCCTCACCCCGCCCCGCGAGGGGCACGCCGGGAGCGCACCCCTTCGCCGCCGGCGGCGCGCCGAGCGGCAGGCACCGGCCTGCGGGGGCGCCCAGCCGCGGGAAAGGGGGGCGGGCGGCCATCTTGAAGGTGGGCAGGCCCTGCGGCTTCGCCGCCATCTTTGCGGCGGGCGGGGGCGAGGAGGGTCAGCCCCGCCCTGCGGCGCGCGGGGCGGGGCGGGAGTCCCTGGCGGGAAGCGCCCAAGCGGAGCGGGGCGGGGCGGGGCGGGCGCGCGTTTTCCCGCGGCGCCAGCGAGGCCCGCCCCGCTGCCGGCTCTTGCCGCGCACGTGCGCGCAGCGGCGTGCGGCGTGCCGGGGGCCCCGCGTGTTCCCCGGGCTCCCGGGAAGCGGAGACGGAGCTGCTGCAGGAGCAGCGCCCGGCCACGGCTCGCGGTCCCGCGCCGCGAGCCTGCCCTGCGCCGGGAGGCGCCTTTGCGGCAGCCGCCAGCGGTGCTTCGTTGGGCCAAACCTCGCTTGGGGGTTGGTGGGAGCGACACGCGCGTGCGTTGGGCAAGGGACAGCGGAAAAAACGATCCGAGCTGAAAGGCAGGATGGGCACCGTGAGTTGCCCTGCAGCCTGCTGCCATGGCCGCAGGGCAGGACTGGGTACCAAGTGACAGCCTGTGTTCAGACTCTGAGGAGCTGGCACGCAGAACATTGCCTGGAGGATGCAAGGGACAAAAATAAGCCAAACTCGGGTCGTTTGGCACAGCTCCAGTCCAGCTCGGCTGCCCCAGGAGGGACAGGGGATGCTCATGTGCTTGGTTCCTGGCCTGTCTCTACTCTGGTACCCCCTGTGCCCAGTGTCCCTTTGGCTGCTCTCCCCACCTGTGGCTCTTCCTCTGCCTCCCTGACAGTAGGATCATGTCGTGGGGTGCAGGGATGTGCTCACAGCAGCACAAGTACAGTGTGGATATGCTGGCAGGAGCTCTGCCATGCAGGATTTGCCTGGTGGGGGCTAACTGTCCTGGCCTCTCCATCAGTCCCTGAGGGTGCAGACCTGCTGAGGACAGATTTCCTTGGGGATCCACAGGATAGATCTGTTTTATTCAGCCTTGTGTGCTGAGCTGGGGCATGTCTGACACGTGGAGCCTCATCCTGCTGCTCCTTCCTTCCACCCCTGCCACAAGGGACTTTCATCTGCAATCGCTCGTCCCACGTCACCTCCTGCCTCGCAGGGGCTGCTCCTCCTTAGCAACAGACAGGCTTTCATCCAGGGGAGCTGCTCCTCCAACAAGCCCAAGCCTCTCACTGACATCCTTGTCTGGCCAAAATGCCAGTCGACCAGCAGCCAGGCAGCTGGGTCCTCTTCCAGGGCTGTGGACCCACATGTGAGCACTGCAGAGCACCCACTGGGTTGTGTGCACGTGTTGATAAGGGGGAATGTGAGCTCACCCCTGGGGTGCTGGGCATGGGAGGCTGTGCTGGTTGTAACAACAGGCTCCTCAGGCCAGCGCTGCAGAAGAAGCAGGAAAGCCTGGGCAAGCTCTCCGGGCCCCATCTGCGACCCAGGGGTGGTTGCCTCTCTGAAAAGACACTTTGCTTCTCCTGAGCTCAATGTGCCTAAAGCAAGGAACAAGTCGCTGTGGAAAAGCCCGTGTCTCTCCACTGGCCCAAGGAGAGAGTGGCACGAGCCGGCAGCCAGGGACCTACCAACAGGGATGCAGAGCAGTGTTGTCCTCAGAGGCCTGCAGCTTCCCTCCTCCTGCATTGAACCCTCCTCTCCCTGGGGTACAACCAGGGCATGTGGTGACCTGCCTAATCATTCCGTCCCTGCATGTGGCAGGACCCTGCGGCACTGTGAGGCTGATCTCTCACAGAGCAAGTCTAGCCTGATGTGAGTCTTGGATGTGGGACCCTGGCACATGGGGTCCCTGGGCTGTGACCAGAGGGAAACCCACGTGCAGGTACCTCCCTCCCCCAGTACAACCCATGGCAGGGGTGCTCTCCCAGCATAGAGGCAGCACCAGGCACTCCTGCTAATTTACAAGGAAAAACAAACAGGCAGAAAGGAAAACACGTGTACTCGCAGCTCCCCTCCCTCCATGCCCAGTGATGGTGTCCCTGGCCAGGCACAACCTGTGAATAGCCCATCCTGATGCCCAGTACCACCCGGGCTCAGCCCATGCAGCACCCAGAGCACCTGCTCTGGGCTAATGTGGACAGCCTGCAAAGGAGAGCTCATCCCACATGATGCTTAAAGGACACTCAGTGAAGAGGAACGTGAGTCCCACCCAGGCAAGGGTAGATGGGCTGGTGCCGGCTCTTCAGCAGGGAGAGGGGGCCCAGGTTCCCCCAGGCAGTTTGCTTTACCCAGGATGCTGCTCCCACCATGGCGCTTGGGCTGTGTCTTTGCAGGGAAGCAGAGAAATGGCACCTGCCCTCGCAGACGGGGCCGCTGGGGCCACGACAGGCACTGCCCCTGCCACAGGCGTTCAGGGTCCTGCAGAGCTGCGTGAGGCTGGAGGAGGATCCCTCAAGGGGCTTCTCTTGAGGGGAGCGATGCTCATGAGGCAGATGCCCCCAGGGATGGCACTCTGCTCCTTCTGCCCTGGCGTCTCTCCAGGCCCCAGTCCTGGGAGCATGGAGGGATGTGGCCATATCCTTGCATGGCACAGGGTGCAGCATGGATCTGAGCAGCTCCCCTGCCTGACAGCCCCTGCCATCTACGCTTAAGATGCGGCAAACGCCAGCCACGACCTCCCCGACCCGGCAACATGCTGCTGCAAACCCTCTTTCCTTCCTGTCCCCAAGCTCTGCGGCTGCCTGGCCCCTTCCCTCCCACTCACCCGCCTCCAGGCTCCTCCAGGGCTGTCTCCTCCCAGTTCCCCGGGGCTGGCAGCCCCCACGGTGCCCCAGGCTGGGAGACTGGCAAGGTCCCAAACAGCACCGGCCTTGCTGAACAGCCTCGGCCTCCCCTTCTCGTTCCCCTGGCCTCCCGGGTGGAAAATCGCCACCGGCTGCCCCGGGGGCTTGAATGGGCAGGTTCATCCACTCCCCTGGACACGAGTGCCTGCACACTCGTCCCTCCACCTTCTCCCTGGTTCTTTCTCTGCCTCTGGGAAGGGCCAGGGCCGGGAGGCTGCTGGCCTCCTGCCGGGAGCTGCAGCCTGGGGCCTCTGTAGGGCCCTGGGAGAGGTGCCGAGCTCCGCAGGGATCCTGGAGGAGAAGCTCAGCCCTGCGCCAGCTCCTCGGGGAGGACCAGCCCCCCGGGGCTCCGCAGCCCGTGGCCCTGAGAGCCCTCACCCGCGGGTGTCTGAGGGCAGCGCTCTCCCGTGGGGTCCCCTTCGACGGCCACAGACCCCAGGGGGGGCAGCGAGGCCCGGGTGTCTCCTCGGGGCTGAGAGGCCCTTTCCCCCCACCCCCCCGCCACGGCGCCCCCCAGACCGAGAGCCGGGCTGGGCGCCCGCAGGGCGCGGCGAGGGCGGGAGGACGAGACCCCAGGCCGGAGGCGGGCGCCGGCGCCTGACATGGCGGCGCCCCCCCGCCCTCGGGGTGACGCGGGGAAGGGGGGGGGGGGGGGGAGGGCCGCGCACGCACGCACGCAGCACGCACGCGCCCGCTGGGGGGAAGGGGGGGTGTCCCGCGCACGCGCACAGGCGCGCCTGCCCGCCCGCCGCCGCCGCCGGCGCAGCCGCCCCCGCTCCAGCTCCAGCTCCACCGCCGCGGCCCCCGCCCCGCCCGCCGGTCCGCGGCGCGCCCGCCCGCCCCTGGCCGTGGCCGTGCCCGCGGCCGCGCGGGGTTACCCGCCGCCCGCCGCGCCGGAGCCCGCGGCGCGCCGCCCATGCGAGACCCCCGCGGCCCGGGCAGCGCACAGCGACCCCCGGCCGGGCCAGGCATGTGAAGATGTCAGTGGGCTGTGCATGCCCTGGTGAGTGCCGCGGCGGCGGGGGGCCGGGGGCTGTCGGGGGGGCCGGGGTCCCCACGGCATTGAGGCTGGCTGTGGAGCTGGGAAGCGGTTATGGGGTGGGGGGGCCAGCGGTATTGGTGCTGGAATCTGGCTGTGGGGCTGGGGTCCCCGCGGCGTTGGGGTCTGACTGTGGAGCTGGGTCCGCAAAGCTTGGGGACTAGGGTCTGGCTATGGGGCTGGGGTCCTCACTGCGTTGATGCTGATGTCCGGCTATCAAAAAGGGTCCCCACGGCATTGTTGCTGGGGGCTGGCTACGGGGCTGGGACTCCGTAGTGCAGGTGCTGGGTCTAGCCATGGCTAGTGTCCCTGTGGCATGGCTGCTGGGAGCCAACTATGGGGCTGGAGTCCCTATGGCATAGCTGCTGGGAGCTGGCTGTGGGGCTGGGGTCTCTTCAGCATGGGTGCTGCAGTTTGGCTGTGGGGCTGGGGTCCAGCTATGAAGCAGAGGTCAGCAAAGTGCGGCGATTGGGATCCCAGCCCCATGGCATGGCCTTTGGGTTCAGCTGTGGAGATGGAGTCCTCATGGTATGGATGCTCTGGTCCATCTGGAGTTCTCAGGACATGGGTGCTGGTGTCTAGCCATGGGGCTGGGAACCCACAGCGTGGGTGCTGGGCTCCCTGTGATATGGATGCTGAGGTCTGTTCGTGGGGCTGGTGCCCGTGGGTGCTGGTGGCAGCCCCGGGGCTGGGACCTCGTGGGCAGGGTTCCGCAGGGGCGCTGGGTAGGCACTTGAGTGGCACCGCGAGGGGTGACCCCAAAGCAGCCCCCTTGGCCGGGGCAGTAGCTCTGTGGGGTGGCCCTGGTCCCTACATAGGTGTGGGGCACAGGGTCCCTGGAGGGGTTTGGCTGTCCAGCTGGTGGGTGTGGGTGCTGCGTGTCCCACCGTCACGGCCGCTGTGGGATGGCTGCTGGGGGCTTCTTCCCCATCACAGCCACCGCAGACTGGTGACGCAGGGCTGCCAGGGTACCCCAGGAGGTGTGACGAGTTGGCAAGGTCTCAGCACCTGGCAAGGTGCTCCCGCAGGGATGCTTGCTGGGTTGCTCTGGGTCCGGGGCAAGTTTGGGGCAGCCGGCTTGGCCGTGTCGCCCGCTGCTGGGTGCGGGACGTTTCCGTGCTGGGAGCAAGGCAGGGCAGGGGTCTCGGAGGGCTGCCGGAGCCTGCACCGGCACCGGGTCCCGGTGGCGCCGGGTGGCGGAAGCCCTGCCTGGGGGCCATGGGGATGGAATTATGCCGTTTCCCTGGGCAGCCGGCGCTTGGGATCCCTGCGGAGGGACAGCGGGGACGCTCCTCGGCCCAGCTCCCGCGACAGCTTCCTAGTTCCCCCGCGGTCCCGAGGGAGCCTCCCGCCGGGCCGGGACCCCTACGCTGGGGGTCTGCGGGGGGGCGGGCAGCGGGATGCTGTGACAGCACCCGGTCCCCGCGCATCTCCCGGGGCTGCCTCCGCAGAGGATTTTGCAGCTGGATCCCCGGGGCGGGGAAAGGGGGTGCCCCTGCGCGGCGGCCCCCCCGCCCTTGCGCTGCCTGCGCTTCTCCGCCGTGTTTCCATGAAGGCAGGCGGCCCCTTCCCCCATCCTCCTCCTCCATCTCCCACTGGAAGCTGCCAGAGCGCTGCTTCCTCAAGCAGAAAGTCACGTGAACCTCCCAGCGAGCCAGGCCGAGCAGCCACAGCACCCGCCCCGCTGGGCACCCCGCACCCGGGGGCTCGACCCCCGCCTCCCGGACCGTCCTTCCCCCGCCGGGGTTCCCGCCTTGGCGGGGGCACAGGCAGAGCGGCGGCTAACAGCAGGGCCCCGCCGCGTCCCCCGGGAGCTGGCCCCGTGCCACCGGGAATGTCATCGCCATGTTGGTGGGCGCGAAGCTTGGGGGGGGTGGCCTCCCCCGGTGCGGTGATGGGGGGGCCGTGGGGTCACCCTGCAGCTGGGAGCATCCCTGTGGATGGCTTCGTGTGTCGTGTGTCCCCTTCCCCTCCGCCGCTGCCCCCCAGTCCCCCGCGGCGGGGAGGACACGCGGGTGCGTGCACACAGGCGTGTGCCCCCCTGCCTCTCCCCCGCGCCGTTCTCCCGTCGGGGCTGGGTGGCACATCCAGAGCCTGCGCCCCCCTCCCCCTTCCCCTCCCCGGACTGTTTATCGGAATATAGAAAAAACAAGCTCTGCCGCTGGCCTCCCGCCAGCCAGAAACATTTAATGAGCCGCTCTGCCCAGGCTGCTCTTCGGGGCTGCATTAACTTGGAGGAGTTTCCTGCCTGGGAGCTGCTGCCGGGGGGGTCTCGGCTGCCCGGCTTCGAAATTGTGCCTTCCCGGGGGGGGGAGTGACACGCTCCCTGCCATCCCTGGGGGTGCATCCTGCTCTGCTACAGCTCTTCTTGCACACTTCCCCCCACCCCCCGCCCCGGATGTTTCGCTGCTCCTCACCCTCCTCTGCAAGAGCTTTGGGGCAGAGGGGGGCTGCTCAGCTGGAGACCTGCGCCCGAGGATGGTGGGGAGCTGCTGGGGTCAGTGGAGGGCTGGGGGGGGCTTCAACCCCCACCCCAGAAATGGAGACGTGAGCAGGGAGAGTGTGCCAGGCTCAGAGTGGAGGTAGGGCAGCAGCCACCCGGTGCTGGTGCTGCTGTGCCCAGGGCCATTTGGAGCAGGGCTGGCAGGCTGGCCCCTTGGCTCAGCCTTTGGCACCGGGCAGCTCTTGGCATCCAGACCCCAGCGGGGTCCTGACCCCCGGGGGCACCGCTCTCCCAGCATGCTCTGCGCTTTCTTTTTAAATTATTTTTATTATTATCATTATTATTCCCCCCGTGGTGATGGTGGAGAATGGGGAGGAGGGAGAGGAGCGGAGCAGAGCTGTGCTCCCTCCCCACAGGGCTGGCTTTGGCTCTGGCTTTGCAGCAGGGAAGCAATGTTCCCGAGGTCAGCACCTTTCCTGCTTTGCCTTGTGGGGAGCCTGCCCGTGCACCCCTCTGGCAGGAGGGAGGACTTGCCCAGCCACATGCTTCGGATCTTGGGATGGATGTGCCTGGCCGGGGGGGACAGCCCGTTGCCATTTCCCTCCCTTCTGCCAAGCTGGCACCATGCGTCCCCTGCCGTCACGAGGCCAAGCTGTGCCACGTGCCTCCTGCGACAGATGCGCTGGGAGAGGGACGGCGGCGTGCGGGGAGCGGGCTGAGCGCTGAGGCGGAGGGTTCGGGCAGCCCCGAAACACATGGGCTCTGGCTCCAAAACACCCCCCGGGTGCACCTGAGCTTGCCGGGGGGAGGGAGCAGCGAGGACCCAAAGGCCTCATCCTGTGCACTCTTGCCTGGACTCTTCATGTTGCCGGTGATGCTTGGATGGAAGACACCGTTCGCCCTGTCCCCCTCTGCGCGGCGAAGCACTTGCCTGATAGAGGCCATGTGTGCCATGTCACTCGCCTGCGCATGGCGCACTCTGGCGAAGACGGGATGGGGTCATGGCTACTTGGTGCTCGGTGAGGTGGTTCCTTGAGGTTTCGGACACTGGCATGAGGCTGAACGCATCACAGCTTTCCTTGGGTCCAGTGCTAGCTCACTCTGCTGCTGGCTTGGCTTTTCCTGGAGAAACATAGATGTACCAGTGGGCTGAGCCCTGGATGTCTGTGCCAGGCTCTGAGTTTACTCCAGAAATGGTGTTATCTGGTCAACACAAAGCTGCTGTGAAAGCTGCTCCCTTGGGGAGTGGGTGGATGCCGGCCAGTGGAATGGGCCCCCCAGGGCAGGGAGGTGTTCTTGCAACCCCGGACCACTTGTGGCCAGCAATGCACTGGCTGATTGCTACATGGCCCCTGGACAGGGCAGGAGTGGCAGCAGCCCAGGCATCCCCTGCCTGTTCCATGCGTGTTTAGTTTATTCAGTTCATGGCACCCTCTCCTCCCCTCTCTGCTGTGAGATTCCCTGGCCACATCCGTGTTGCTTGTACACACGAGGCACAAAGCTGTGTGGTGTGCTAGGAGCGCGCTGGGAGCGCGTATGCCCGTGCACAACCACTGCCGGTGTGTCCCGGGGTGCACTGCACCGCCAGCACCACCTGCGAGAGACCCCCCTGGGACCCGTGGGGCTGCTGTTGTGCACGGTGTGAGCACACCCCTTCTTTACCTTGTGCCCGGGAGCAGCGGGTGTCGGGGTGGCTGGGCTGGGTGCCCCCTCCCCGGGGCGGCAGTGGGTGCAGGCAGGATGGGGCTGGGTGGCCGTTATCGGCCTGCCTGCAGGCTGGGGCTGTGGTTTCCTGCCAGCGCTGGTGGGGGAAGGGTGCTGGGGAGCCGGTGGGGCTGCCAGGGGGCTGCCGGGCCCCACCTGGAGCAGGGCTGGTGGCAGCTGTCCCGCCAGGACCCCCGGCCCCTGTCCCAGTGGCTCTACTGGGCAGGGTTGGGATGGCTGCAGCGGGGCTGATGCTGGTGGGTTTTTGGGAGGTTCGCTGCAGCGTGTTCTCAGATGTGCAGGAACGTGGCCTGTGCACCAGTGCGGGGTGTCCCCCTTGGGCAGAGGTGCTGGTGGGTGCCAGGAGGGACAGGACCCCCTCCCCCACCCCGAGCTGTCATAGCAGCCCCCCGTGCTGCTCGCCCCTTTCCCTCGCAGGCAGGTTGCTGATCGGGGCGAACGTTAGCCCGGGGTGTAATCTCCCCTGCCGCAGGCGCCAGCCCCTGCCTGGTCCCGACCCCACCCTGCCCGCGGAGCGGCCGATAGCGCCCTGCCCGCA
Organism: Tauraco erythrolophus; assembly: GCF_009769465.1. Lineage (NCBI taxonomy): Eukaryota > Metazoa > Chordata > Aves > Musophagiformes > Musophagidae > Tauraco > Tauraco erythrolophus. Next base: position 16,024,886 of record NC_141473.1, on the reverse strand, counting down.
CCCCTCTGTGGCCACTTTCTCGGGGGGGCCCTATGGGGTGCAGCTCCTGCCCTCCCCCTTTGCAGGGTCTTGCTCTGCCCCTGGCTTTGTGAGACCCCCAGGCACGTCTCGGCAGTCTCCCTGCACCAGGGTGACGGTGCTTCCCCCCGCAGGGTGTGGGGGTGGCAGGCAGGAGCCAGGGGGGGCAGAGGGGCCTCCTGATTTCTGCGGGAGCGGCAGCCCCAGCCCCCCTCCTATGCGCCGAGGGGCTGGTGCTGGGAGCGCAGCCAGGTTTCTGCAGCGTGGAGCTGCCGCCCGAGCCACGCCAGGACCCCGTCTGCGCCAGAGACAGCGATGGGTGAGGGCTGGTGGGGTGTCAGCCCCCTGCGACGGGGGCAGCTCCAACACTGCCCCGCTTTGCAGCAGCCGGTTGCACCAACCTCTGCTCTGCCATGTGCGTTCTCCTCCAGCCAGGGCTGTGCACAGCCCCCTGGGCTCCCTTGCCCGCTTCGGGCAGCTGCCCGCCCTCCTCCCCTGCAGGGTGGTGGGTGCGAGCTCTTGCCTGCCCCGGCTCCTGCGTCCCCGCCGGCGGGAGCGGATGGCTGCATGCCACCATGTAGGCGCGCAGCTCCGCCGGGCACGGGGCAGGCCCGGGCGCCCTGACCTGCCTGCACCGACCGGCCCGGGGTGAGCCCGGGGCAGCTGCGGGCAGGGGCAGGCAGGAGCAAGGCAGCAGGAGCTCTCACCCTGCCGGGGACAGTAGTGCTGGTGCGGCAGCACGGAGCTGCCGGAGGGTCCTGGCATGGGGCAGTAGTGCCTGGGGTCAGGAGTTGGGGTGGCACCTCAGCATGCAGGGTACCACGCTGCCAGAAGTCCTTGTGGAGGGGCATTTCCCCGCCGAGGCTGGGAAGACGCCCTCACGCTCCTCCCGGCTCGACGGCCCCTGCCAAATCTTCTGGACAGCCACAGCGTGCCGAGGTGTCCTGCCTGCTGCCAGCGTGTGCGCTATGTGTGCGCTGCAGCGAGGTGCCCCCTGAACCCTGGGCTGCCCCCCGAGTGAAGTGGAGGAGGCTGTATGTCTGCTCCTGGTGGGCGCTGGACCCGGAGCCGGGGGAGCTGCCATCCCCATCCCATGGTGGCCATGTCCCTGCTTGGCCTAGCTGGCAGGGAGGAGGTGGCCGCTAACAGGAAGGACATGCATGTTAGCAACGAAAACACGGCAGCGAGAGGAAGCAGAAGCGATGCATTATTGATGGAGCTATTTGATGCTGCTATATTCGGAGAGCCGCTCGCGTGCTCAGCAGCACCGCGCGGGGGGTAGCAGGGGCGGTGGGCTCTGCTGGCAGACTTACCTGCTTCAGGTCAACCACATGCGGCCATGGCCCTGGGAGATGTCCTCTGCCTTCTTCTGGAGGGTCTCCAACACCTGGGGGGCACGGTGACATGTGGGTACCAGGAGGGATGCCAGCCCCATGCTTACCCCTGGGGAATGGGAGTTTGGTAGGTGGCAGCTCCTGGCCATGCAGACCTCAGTGGGAAGTGGGGATATGAGGGGTCCTGCTGTGGCAGCAAAGGGAAGGGGATGGAGAGGGGGCAGCTGGCCAGGACTGGGCTGCTCTCCCAGCCGGAGCTCTGGGGCTGGGTGTCAAGGGCCGTCAGAAGTGGGGTTGCACCTTGGTTTCCTGTTGTAAGCAGCAGTGCCTGCCCCTTGAGGGGGTGAGGGTCGTCTTGGGGGACTGAGGATGCTGGGACTGCGCAGCCATGCTGTGTGTCACCCCTTCCTGCTGTGGGATCCCAGGCCCGCCCGGCTTCAGGGACCAGCCTCAGGCCAGGAAAGGGGCTGTAAAACGAACCATTCTTGTAACATGAGAGAATCCACCTGGAGCCTCTGGAGCTGTAAAACCCGGTGGCTCTGGCAGGCTGGCCCTGGGCTGATGCCGGAGGGGCTGGGGCTTGCTGCTGCAGGTGGCCACGCCGGGGCCAAGCTCTTGCAGGGTGTGCTTTGCAGTGTCTCAAGGACAGCACGGGAACACTGCGGGGCATTTCTCTGATGCTGGTGCCACGGGGAAACCCCTTGCCAGCAGGACCTGCCAAAGCCTGCCCGCGGACTGCGCCTTCCCCTTGGAGCCTGCAGCCAGCCAGGCAGCACCGTGGCTGGACCCACTGTGCCGGAGCAAGGGATGATGTGAGGGCGGACACCTCATGTGGATGCCATGTGCTTTGGGGTCCTGCACCCCCCTGTAATCTTTCTCCATCTCCTTTTGTTTTGGAGCGGATGGGCACAGATGCATGCGCTTGGTTGCTGCTTGTCCAGTACTCACACTCAGATCTTCTTCTCCGTGCGCTGTGGGACACTCAAGATGTGACCCTGTAACTTCCCACCCTGCCCTGGCATCCAGCTCTTCCCGCAGCCCCTGGGCATTCCTCCTGCCTCTAGGTTTCTGGAAGCAATTCTGGTTTTGAAGGGTTAATCCCAGGAGCCCCCAGGATCTGCTGCCTGCCCAGCATGACTCACCGTTGAGTTTCCAGCCTCCCCCAAGCCTCTCTCCCGGGGAGAGATGGAGCTGTGCCTTCTCTAGCCAAAAAAGGGAGCCCCTCCTGCCTCAGACACCCCCTTGATCTGGGCACATGTTGCTTTAGGGGGAAGAGAAGCCCCTTCTTGAGAAACAAGGAAGCAAATTCTCTTTTCTCAATTTCTCTTTGAAAGGTGGTAGGATTTGGGGGGGTGGGGGGGAGTGGCTGTTGTGTTCCTGAAAGGGGGCCTCTGGGATGCATGCCGTGCTGCACCGATGCATGCTGCATCTGTATGCATGTGACAGTGCCCCCGGTCTCGTCGCTGTTTGGACAAGTCCAGGAGATTTGGAAGTGCCAGGCCAGTCCGTCCCCCCATGCAGGCTGTGCCGTTTGCAGAGCTAGCAGATTTTTATTATTATTATTTTTTATGTAAGCACGCGTCCGCGTCCCTGCTCTACGCCTGCGCCTGCTGGGGCCCCGGCTGGGTGTCAGCGTGGGCAGCCTGGGCTGCGCTCCCGAGCGTGCCCTGCCTCTGCTGCCCTGCTCGCCTGGCATACTCCACACACACTCTGCCGAGCCCTGGCCACAGGGATCAGAGAGACCTGGGCATCCCCGTGCTGCTGTGATCCCTTCCGGGCTCTTCCCATCCACCTGTCCAGAATGCATCCCCACACTCCCTCCTGCTCCTGAGCTGCTCCCAGTTCCCTGGTCAAGACCTGCATGGGGTGTTGGAGCAGGGCTGAGCTTTGGGGAGCCCAGCTGGACGTGGGGTCCTTGCTAGGGGGAGAGTGGAGGCTGGGATCGGGGGGATGCGGTAGCCCATCATGAAAACCCGGGTGGCTGGAATTGCCCTCTGCTCCCCCCGTGCTGTGGGCGCAAGCACATCACGAGCAAGGGGCTCCCCCCCACCACCGTTGCTGCCACACACACTTCCCAGCTGCATCCCAGCCCTTCTGCTCTCCATCCAGCATCTATTTAATTATTAACTCAGCTATAACCATAAACAGCTGGGGCTGCTGCAGCCACGTGGACCAGTCCAGTGCTGTCGTCAGAGCCGAGCAGGGACACGTGAGCAGTCCCAGAGGGCTGCTGAGCCCCAGGATAAATTGCTCGGGGCACGTTTGCTGTGGATGCGCTGGGCTGTGGAGCCTGGGAAAGGCGGGGGGGCTCTTCTCTGATCCGTGTGGCCACGGCACCAGCACCAGGAGTAGCTGGTATGGGGACAAGATGCCCCTTTTTGCAGTGTTTTGCAGTATTTTGCAGTAACGGTGCAATGTTGAGTGCTGGTGGCTGGTTGTGCCTTGTGCATCCTTGAGGCCTGGAGCGGGAATGAGGTGCGGGCAGCCTGTATTTAATGGCCTGTCTTGACCAGGAGGGCTGTGCCATCCCGTAGCTGTCACCGGCGTTACGGCCAGCATGGTTTATTGGCCTAACAATGGCGGTGGCAGCCTGCCACACTCCCGTCTCGCCTGGTGCTACACGGATGCAGGCTGGCAGGGGGACGGGAAGCAACGGGGCAGCGTGTCGGGGCACTCGCAGTGTCCCCCCGTGCCCAATTCCCATGGCACCCACAGCGTGGGTTCCTTCAGCTGTGCGAGCCTTTTGCGGAGTGGTGTTTCACCAAGGTTTTTGGGTTTACGGAGTTTTTCTCTCTGTTTATTTGGGTTTTACAAAGAGTTTTGCTTTCTGTTTATCCACATGCCCCTGGAAAGCAGTGCTGGGTGCAGGTTAACCTGCAAGGGGAAGGGGAGATTACTCATGATGACATGATGGAGACCAGCGTGGGGAAGGAGCCTCTCTCGGCTGAGGGGCGCGGGGGACAGGAGCAGAGGGATGCTGCTGCAGAGCTGCTCCTGCCTGTCCCTCTTCAGCATTGGAACTAGCCGGCAGCACGCCGGGTTGGGAAGCAGAGGGCTGTCCCTGGTCCTTGGGTGCCAGGCTTTGGGAGTGCACCATCAAAGAAGGGAGGACACCCCCTAAACCTCATGGCTGAGGTTTTGTGCTTACTGTGCGTGCGCTGTTGGGGGGGACAAGCGTGCTTGGCGGGACCTGACTTGTTGTGCCTGCGTTACCCCACAGCTGCTGTTTCAGGAAGAGGATGAGGCTTGGGCCCGGCCGTGCGAGCGATGGAGTGTGGGAAGGTGTGCATGCCCCGGGCGTGGGTGCACACCCAGTCGGGGGTGTGCCGGAAGGCGTCTGGGGAGACGTGCAAGCGCATGCCGGCCCATCAGCATGCACGCCAGCCCGCATGTGCGGGATGAGATGCACCAACGTGTGCGTGTGTGTGCCTGCAACAGCCCTGCGTGCCGAGCCCGGCTCTCCCACCTTGAGCCGGGGGCGTTTGGGGCTTGGGGGAGAACCCAGGCTGGGCTCTGGGGTCCCGGCTCACATCCCTGCTGCGCATGGGCTCTCCAGCTGTATTGGGAGCATAGGTCTGTGCCAGTCTTATTTGCCAGGGCAGGGAGGGGGAGTTCACAGAGGGCAGGTGTGGGAGCAAGGGAGGAATAGAAAACATGGGATTTTTTGTAATGGAAGATTTCATAATGGAATTTCTTTATGAAATGGAAATTTTTGTAAAAACTCCTAATTGGAAAAGGTTGGAGTTTTGTCAAGCAAAGGACACCACCTTTTGGGTCTGCTGGCTCTTGCAAAGCAGCACGTTTTACTGTTAATACCCCTTCCCAAATGAAACAGTTGTATTTTTTTTTCCCCCTCACCAGAAACTAGGGGAAAGGGAAGCAAGTTTCAGAAAGAAAAATCCTGAAAAACTTCAAAGAAACCCCAAACCAAACTAGGGGAAAAGTCCATTTTTACTGAAACTTTCGCAGGTGGAGGAAGCCCTTCCCTGGCTGGTGCCGAGTTCCTCAGCGGGACCCGGCTCCTGCATCCCGCATCCCACGGAGCGCTCGTACGCGAGGCGGGTGGGGGGCAGCTCTCCGGGGACCCCCTTTTGGCCGTCACCCCTGGTCCGTGGGCACCCACCTTCCGCTCCCACGCCCGGCGGCGAGGGGCCGGGGCGATGCTGGGCGGGGGTAGGGGGGTGTCGGTGTAGGGGGGGGAGCGGTCTCCGTCGCCGCCGCAGCCATTGTGGTCCCGGCCGCGGCGCAGACAAAGGAAGCGCCCCCGCCCCGCCCCGCGCCCCGCCCGCCCCGCCCCGCCCCCGCGGCGGCCCAGCGCCCGCCCGCCCGTCGCCCGCGCCGCCGCCGGACCCCCGCCCGCCGCCGCCGCCGTGAGTCACCCCGCCCCCCCCCACATCCCCCCACCCCGCCGCGGAAGTTTCCCGGTCCCGGCCTGTCCCCCCGCTCCCCGGTGGCGGCCCCGCTCGGGCGGCGGAGGGGAGGGCCGGGGTCCCGCCCGGGCCGCCCCCGCGCCTGCGAAGTTGTGCGCGGCCGCACCGCGCCGCCGCTCCCCGCCCGGCCCCCCGTACAGCCCGGGATCCCCGCTGCAGCCCCCCGCCTGCCCCTTCTGCCTCTCCCTGCCCGCCCGCCCCTTCTCCCCGCGTTCCAGCTCCATCCCTGTCCCCAGCTCCCCTCTCCCTCCCCAGCTCCCCTCTCCATCCCTCCCCAGCTCCCCCGGCCGTCTCCGCTCCCCCAGCTCCCCTGTGCATCCCTGGCTTGTTGCCTCCCCACCGGCTCCCTTGCCCATCCATCCCCAGCTCCCCTGCCTGTCTCTCCCCCCCGCCCCGCCTGTCCCCCCCAGCTCCCCTCTCCATCTCCCAGGTCGCAGCTTTCGGAGAGGCACCCCCAGCCCCGCGGGGTGCTGCCGGCAGCCCCCATGCCCCGCCGTGCCCTGCTCCATCCCAACCCGCAGCTCCCTTTGTTCTTCCCCCGGCTCCTTCCCCTGCCCGAGCCCCCTGTCAGCTGCCCTGCGCCCTCCCGGTCCCCTCGCGCGTGCTGTCACGGGGGCCGTGGGGCCGGTGCCCAGCTCCGGGGGCCGCATGCCCCCCTCCCCTCCCTCCCTGGCCGCTGCAACTTCATCTGTGCTCGTGGCTCGGAGGGTCCTGCCAGCCTCCCGTGGGTGCCTCGGAGAGGATAAAAGGTCCGAGGGGTGCAGGCGCAGGGGGGCTGCACACCTTCTCACGGAACTGCCCTGCTGGGGAATCTGGGCTTGGGGGGCCGTGGGCGCAGGGGGCTCATACTCCCCTGGCAGACAAAGCATCGCTCGGCCCAGGGCAGCTGGAGCAAGGGGACGGGCTGGGGGTGGGCACAGCATCCTGAGGGCTGGGGGAAACTCAGCGCTGCAGCTCTGGCGTAGGAATCGGCATGTGTGGGATGTCTTACAGGGGGTGGGTATTGGGGTGTTATTGGGGTGTTCCACTGAAGCCCCCCCTGGAGAGCGTGTTGTGGTGGGCTGCCCTGATCTCGGGCTGCTGGCTGGGCTCTGACCTCCAGCGGTCCCTGCCAGCCCGCCCGGGATGGGCGATAAGATAAGCACCCTGGGGAACGGCTGCTGAGGCTTCCTGGGCTCGGGCAGCTGCTGATCCCCTCGCTGCAGCCCTGGCTGGCAGGGGCCAGGTGCCACAGCAGGAGCCCGTGGAGCAGCCAACGGCTTCTGCCAAGGCTGATGCGGCAGTGGGAGCCCAGTGGTGGATGGTCCCTGGGTGAGGTGCGAGCAAAGGGCTTGGAGGCTGTGGGGTCCCGTTGGGAATCACCTTCTGGGGCACAGAGCGGTGCATCCACCCTGCATCACAAACCCCCGGCAGCTTCCTTCTCACCAGGAGGGTCTGAGCTGGCTTGTGTGTGGCCGGTGAGTCAGGCAGGCACGGGAGCAAATGCCCCTTCCCAGGGTCTTCCCGTTTTGTTCTGCCTGTGCTTTCGATAGCACCTTGTCTTGGCAGTTTTGCAGCGACTCCTCCAGCGCTGGTCAGGTGTAGGCTCTTAATGTTTCTGTTGTAAGTACGGGCAAATTTGGATGTCCTTATTCCTTCTTTAAAGCCTCGAGTTTTGGAGCATTCTTGTTTGTGGGAGAATTGTGGTTTTCACTGGAGTACCGAACGTGGTCTCTGCCCTCCTGATTTTGTCAAAATCCTGGGTCTGCGGTCTGAGCACACCTTAAAGACTGGGGAGAGCAGCACCAAGCAGAACAACACGCAAATCATGTTGCTTCAGAAAGGGAAAGAAAAGTTGTAATCCAAGGGGAGACAGTTTGGCGTCAGAAGGTTTGGTGCTACAAGGTTTTTTGCCGTCGTTTGGTGGGGACTTTTCCCCTCATCCGCAGCAGGTCACAGTCTGTGTGAAATAGGAGGAAGCTTGTGAAAAGCTGCAGAAGTTCATTTGAGAGCAAAGGTGCTCCAGGCTGGGGACCTGCTGCCTCTTTCAGCTTCTTTTCGGAGAGCGCTGAGAGCTGGCATCCCTGAGCCTCCCCAGCCCCTTGAGATGCAGGAGCATAGGGTGAGGTGGACCAGCCCAGCCCGAGGGCCCCTTCCCTGTCCCGTGGCTGGCAGGGTGGCAGCAGTGCTTGTCCCCGAGCGGTCTCTCCCAGCATGCCTGCCTTCTGCGTGCTTGCAGCTCTGCACCAGTGTGAGCTTGAGGTCTGTGCAAAAAATACGAACCCCAGGTCCTGCGTGGTGACAGAGCAGCTGCAGTGCTTCTCCTGGCCCTCTCCCTTGGAAACCTCCTGTCCTCCAAGTGACCTGGGGACGGGGTGCTCCCGCCATTGTTTGCACCGCGTGCGTGTGTGTTCGTGGGTTGCAGCGCTTGCTGCGGTGAGGTTCGCTGCCCTACAGGTTGCTGTTGTTTCAGGCAGACCGGTGTTGGGACTGGGGATGCCCAGGCAAGAGGATTTCCCCAGGGCTGCGCTGAGATGGTGGAGGTGGTTTCTACAGCGCTTTGCTTCTGGGCTGGGAGCTTGGACTGGGTGGCTCGTGCCTCTGGAGCACCAGGCAGATGTGCTCAGCCAGACCCTGTCCCTTCACTCCCTGGGGTTTTGGCTCTGTCCTGCACTGGTCATCCAAAGCCTCGACGCCAGCAACAGCACGTGCTGCCAGCGCAGCGGTGCGCTGCAAATCCAGCAACCGCAAGCATTTGCTCCGTCCCCAGCACTGCCAGCGGCCTGCCCCGTCCTTCGCTCAGCTGCTCCCGCATCGCCTCTTAGTTAAAGCGAGTCCTAAGAGAGAGAAGTTCAGCCTGAGCCGGGGCGGCAGAGGCTTGCCCTGACAGCTCAAAGAAGCAATGGAGGTACTTTGCAAGCTGCAGCGAGCAGATTCCCACCACGCTTGAACCATCCCTCCCCTCTGCCGGCATCCCGCTGGAGGAGACAGTGAGTGGTCTGGCCCTTGGGGTGGGCGCTGCACCCCAGCATCGAGGTTTGCCCCCCGGGTACACACCACGCTGGCGTGGCCAGCTGGAAGGTGCCAGCTCCCACCGCATCCTCGCAGCAGGAGTTATCCAGCTTCCCCCCCGCCCCCAGCCCGGAGCGGGTGGCTGGCGGGCTGCCAGGGCTGCGGGGCTCCACCTAGGACGCAACATGGAGCGAGGCGGCTCTCGGCAGCGGGGCCGCCGTCTCCGGAGACTACGCGTCCCAGCGTGCAGCACTCGGCGCCGTTGGCAGCGGCGGGGAGCGAGGTGGAGTGTTGCATCCCGGGATCGCGAATCTCCATACGCCACGTGGGGGCTGACAACCTCCTGCGCTCCGAGGTGGCGGTGCTTGAGGGTTTTGTGGGTCTGGGGGATCAGCCTGGGGATCCCCCTTTGCAGCAGGAGGGACAGAGCTCAGCCGCTCGCTGCTGCTTCCCTGCCCTGTGGCTCTTGGCTCCAGCTCTCCCGGGCAGATCCTGTCCCTGAGGAGGCCGATCACGTCCCTGTGGATGGCTGCCCCGAGCAGCAGCCCTGCAGCGCTGTGCAGAGCCCTGTGGTTTTGCTCCACCACGTGCATGGTGGGCAAGCAGCTGGGAGTGGGAGCAGGAGCAGAGATGCTGGCTGCAGCCTCTGCAGGGCCATCGCCATGCCTTGCTGTGGCTGTGGATTTTTCCTTGCTGCCGCAGAGCCTAAAAAACCTTTGAAGATGCAAATCCTAGTTTGTCAGGAGGCTTTTTTTCACGGGATGCTGACAAGGGTGTTTTTTTTTCCAGCCCCATGTTTCCCACACTGTGTCGTTTATTTGCTGGTGCTGCCCCGGAGCATGCTGTGGGAGGGATGGGAGCCTGGCCACCGCTGGGCGCCCTGCAGGGTGGCAGGACCCTCAGGTGGAGGGGTCTGGGTGAGAGGGACAGTGGCCGAAAATATGAAAGGTGCATTCCTGGGTCTGAAACCGGCAGCGTTTGATTATGGCTCGTCTTTGAGATGGCGAGTCGAAAGGAGTAATTAGGGACAGTGGGATATTTCCCCGAGAGTCGCAGGAAATGACTGCCTCGTGGTAAGTTGATAGTAGTGGAGCTGAAACTGGGTTATCTGTGGGATTGCATCTGGGGCTTGCAGCCTTGGACGTGATTCAATTTTCAGGCTGTTTTGCAATTGGCAGGGCGTGCTCTTCTCCCATTTTTGCTCCCGGAGAAATCCCTGTCCTCGTCTGAATCATCTGAGGGGCGAAATGGGAAAGGGGAGACTCCTGCCATCCCCAGGGTTACTGTGGCGCACTGAGGTCCCCTGGGGCCACCAGTGAGTACCCAGCTCTGCAGGATCCCATCCCGTGAGACCCTGGGCTCCAGCAGAGCTGAGACTGTGTGACCATTCTGAGCCTTGACCTGCAAATTCACATCCCAGCCCTGGGCTCTTGTCACCCGGTGCTTTTCGGATAGTGCTGCCTCGCAGCCTGCATCAAGTTTGTCGCTTTGTAATGGTTAGCTGCAGCTAATTATTACTTCTCTGGCTGACCCCTGAGTTGGCAAGCTAGTCGATAGATAGGAGCACCCTCTGGTCCAGGGTGTTTTGTGTGCTGCAAGTGGGAGGCTTTTGCACTTATGTTGCAGGATGTGACCTGGAGCTGGGGCTTGCATCCCTCCCTGCTGCCTTGTGTACAGGGGACACTGTGCAGGGCCACCTGGTGTGGGCCAGGGGGCAGCTCGTGGTCCAGATAAGCTCCATGGCTGGCTCGGATGTGTGGCTCGAGAAAAGCAAGAGGGCAATCCCTGCGCGCAGCAGAACAGGCAATGCTGTGGGTTTCACCTCCATGTGGGTGATGTGCTGGCCAGGTTCAGTCTCTGGATGCAGCTGGGTCTGTGGCATAATCCCACAGTCTCCCCAGGAGTGGCATCTCATCTTCCCTGGACAGCCCGGCCTGCGGGGAGCTTTGGCTGGGTCAGTTCTGCATTTTCAAAGCCAATGGAGATGCTGCAAGTTGAGATTGTTCCTGAGTATGTCTCGAGCTGTGCCTTGGTGTGTGCTGCTGGGGTTCCTGTCAGTTTGATAGCAGTGTCAGGGTTTGCAACGGGCCTCGCTCCATCCCCTACGCTCCGAAGAAGAGGAAAAAGAAGAGGTGAAGGTTTGTGGGGACTGCTCCATGTGCTTCTGCCTGTCCCAGTTGCTCTGGATACTTCTCTGTGTTTGCCCCCCAGCCCTGCCAGCTTCCCCAACACCAGTCACCATCACTGGGCAAAGTCGCGTGAATTATTTGAGATGCTGCCCTGCACCCGGCTCTGGATAGCACCCTCCTGGCTAGCACCAGCCCTGCCAGCGGGGCTGGGCTGGGAAGATGGATTTCCTATCCCTATCACGGCTTCCACACCCCAGTGAGGCAGCCCTGCGAAACAATGCCGCTATTTACACTGTAAGGCCTCGTTAGGCAGGCAGGAAGCAGCAGGCACGGTGCATGCCGGGAAGCAGTGACAGCCTTGACGTGCGAAAGGCCATGCTAGCCCCTCTTCTTCCTCGCCCAGGTGCTGGGAGGAGAAGGATGCTCCGTGGCTGAGCTGTAACCCCATGGCCTCTTTCAAGCCCTGATTCTTCTTCCTTTATTTTTATCCTCTTTTTTTAGCCTCTGGAGCCCCTGCCTCGTTGCTAGGCTTTGCTGCTCTCAGAGGAAGCGTGCTGGCTGCCCGTCTGGGTCGGCTCCTCGCTGGGATGGGGAGCACCGATTCCTGCCGGCGGCTGCAGGTGTAGGGGCGAGATGCCAGTGCTGCTCTGCCTTTGTTCTTGGCAGCTCTTTGCTCTCTGCTGGCAGGGCAGAGCAAGGGGAGCGCAGGCAGGAGCTTTTCTCCCTGCCAGACACTGGGGAAGGCTCTGCGTGTCCCCTGCCTGGACGGGCAGCTTCCTGGCTGGCGCTAGTCCTAGCTCATGGTGCCGTGTCATCTCCTGGCTGTGGAGGCTCCATGAAGTGCCTGCCTTGCATTTGGCTTTTGGGAACCCTGATGTTCCCCAGCTTTGAGGGCTTGGTTTGGGTTTGAACTGTTCCTGCCCCAGAGAACCATCCAAGCAGTGCACCAGAACAGCTTTCCCCGCCGGGCTGGCAGCTCGCAGGCAGGGAAAATAGAGAAGGCAGGGAGAGGGTTGGGCAGCGCTGGGTTGTATATGAGTCATTGTCAGAGCACCTGCCTTCCCTTCCCTGAGCACCCGCCTGCCTGGAGCTGCTTCCTCAGCCCAGCTCTCGCAGCAGCCCTGTGTGGTGCTGGCCACCTCTGTCCTGCCCCTAGCTGGGGACCCGGCCTGGGCAGAGGATGCTGAGCTGGGGCGTCCCTCCATGGAGTTCCGTTCTCCCATGCTTCCCTGCCAAGGAGGAGTCATGGGGCCACCCGCCCGGCCGTGGGCACTGCACCGTTTGCCCGGACCTGCCCTGGCTGGTAGCTTGCCAGCTGCAGCGTCAGCCTGATTTTTTTCCCTTGCCGACCATGCATGTGTTTTTGCAGCGCTGGGCCAGTGCCCAGGGACGACCATGGGAAGCCTCTTCTGTCACCTCGGGGTCCACAGAGGCATCACACACCCAGCTGCTGAGCAGCATCTCCATGTACCGTGTCTGCCTGGACCCTGCCTGGATCCTCCATGCTCAAAGCAAGAGGCAGAGCAGGGGCATGGGGAGACACTGGCAGGGGCCAAGCACTAGGCTTGGCTCAGAAAGAGCCTCATCCTGCGGGTCTGGGTCACTGCACCCGGCAGGACAGGGCTTGCAGGGGCAGGGTGAAGGGGCGAGGCAGTGATGGAGGGATCTCCCGGACTGGGTAGTGTGACCCTTGTGTGGGTAGAAGTCAGTGTTGATGCTGCTGCTGCTGTAAAGTAATTGTGGCGTTTCATGTAATGCATGTAGTGTGAGTGTCTACAGGGAATGTGGAATTCGGACAGCCTGTATCAAATCCTCAGGCTATTGTTAGTGTTTCTTAAAACCACTGAATCCAGTAACATATTTTACACTGCATTAGAAATAACACTTGGTCAGGATGCTGGTGTTGCTGAGGTCACATAACAGGCTCCTCTCCACTCCTCTAGATCCTGAGATAGGTCACTCAGTGAAGCCCCAAAGGCAAGTTGTGTCTGTGTTAACCTGTTTGGGGAGGTCCAGGATGGAAATGGATGCTTAGGTCGGCGTGGCAGGCCAGCTCGTCTGCAGGTGCAGGGGCTTAGGGAAGATCACAAGAAGCAGAGCGGATGGAGAGTGATGTGTCCCCCTGGTCTCACCACCCCAGGAGACTTTCCTGCACCCCAAGAAGTGACGTGGGGACCAAGGACAGCAAGAAGCCTTGAATTAAAACAAAGCATCGGAGGATCGGCCCTGCTGGATCTGATTTTTTTATCCTTCCCCAAGGACACGGTGACCAAAAACAAGCAGTTCAGCTCCCTGTCTCCAGCCGCTGCTTTCTCTGCCTAATGAATCGGTTCGTTTTCAAGAGAAGACGCACACTTTTGGGAAGTTTCCTATACATCAAGCACACTTCAACATCATGTCATTTAACAGCAGCAAGGAGGAAATGGAAATGCTGTGTTTCTAGTGCAATTTTGGTTGAATTATAATTTCCATTAGGCACAAGTTGGCAGGGATTAAAGCGAAAAGCAAAAATTCCCTCGCACCAGCACCAACCTCCCTAGCAAAAAAAAAAAATTATCTATGAAAAAGTTAGGTAAGAGCAAGGGGCCGATGTTGTTAGCAACTGTATGAGAAATTGTGCCATGCCCCACTTATCTTCGCTGCAGAGGCGAGGAGGGGGAGCAGCAAGCCCCTGGCGGAGCGGCTGGGCTGGCTCTGGCCCCGCAGGACTGGTGCGTCCTGGTGGGTGCTGGAGAGGGGCTGGGTTTGGCTGCCACGGGAAACCACGGTGAAAAGGCACTGGGGCCCCAAGAGGGCAAGAATTGAGGAGTGAAATGCAGATTTCCCCTGTTGCAGGTTAGATTTAATGCCTGGGAGGTGAATCCCTCTGTTTCAACCAGCCCTTGCTTACTCAGCCATGTGTGTGATCCTCACAGCTTCGAGCTCGGGGTCCCAGAGAGCTCGGAAGGGCTGATGGCACCGTCCTGGCCATTTGGGCTCCTGTGTTGGCTAGCAGGTTGGAGCGAGCTGGATGCCTTGGTTCCTAGGACTGGTGGCGCCACTTTCCTTAACCCTGGTGCTTTTTGCTCCCCTCCTGTGTCTGTGGCAGCTGGGTGGCTGCTCCGATCCTGTCTCCACACCCTTCCCTGCAGCCTGGCCGTGCGGCGGTGCCTGGCACCTCCTGGATGCCTCCCTCCACCCCTGGCCTCGCTTTCTGCCACACCGGGCGGCTTGTGGGTGTCGGGAAGCGCCCGGCCTGGGGCTGTGGGTGGCTGATGGGGATCCCGCCTTGGCCTCGGCCCCAGCTGCGGCCAGCAGCCTGGTGCAGCCGGCTTCGGGGCCCCCGCCTGCAGCACGGCGGGGGGAGAACGTGCCCATGCGCTGTGGGGCCGGCTGAGCCGGTGGAGCCGGAGCTGGCTGGCAGCCTGCCTACTGCTGCTCCCCATCCAGGTCAGCCCGTCTGCCCGCCACGGGGGAGCCGCCTGCCTCGGCAGCGCCTGGGTGCAGCATGCCGGGTCCTGCCAGCCGCAGGGTGTGCCGGGGCTCCTGCGGGGCTCGGGGAGGGGAGCTGGCAGCCACCACTGCTGTAAATCTGCCCTGGTGGCAGGAGGGGGCCGGCAAGCGTGGGAGCCCCCAGCCGCCCCTCGGGAGCCCAGGTGGGGCTGGCCGTGCCGGTGTGGCTGGATCCAGGGAGCATCCTTGTCTCCCATCGGCAGGCCCAGAGGGGTCCCCAGGTTGTTTTCGGGGACGGGTGCTGGCTTGCACACGTTGCATGCTTTGTTGCACACCCCATGGCTCCCCATGGCCCTGTGGGCTCCTTGTCCTTTGCCCCGGTGCTGCAGGGGGCAGTGAGGTTTTGGGGTGGTTTGATCAGGGCTGGGGGCTGGTGTGTGGGATGTCTCCGTCCGCCTGGAGCCGGGTGGCCGCTGGCCTGCCCGAGTGGCAGATGGTGGCTGCCTGGGGACCCACCATCCGTCCCTCTGGGTGATTATTCACCCGTCACCATGACGATAGAAGGGTCAGCGAAAAGATCCCGTGTGGTTCCTGGGTCGAGTGGGATTAGGCGTGGCACGGCAGGGAGGCCTAAGGGGAAGGATAGGGCCCACCCAGCCCCCCACCCCAGTTCACCAGCTGGACTATCCCCCTCGGGCACCATCCACAGAACCCAGCCAGCAGAAAACTGACAAACTCTGGGCACCAGTGGGCAGTCCCTGGGATGGGGATGGTCCCCTCTGACTGCTGATCCTGAGAGCTCAGCCCTGACCCTGGGTCCCATCCTGCATGAGGAAGGCCTGGAGCTGTGTGGGGGGTGAAGAGGCTGGGCTGGCATTGAGGAGGAGCAGAGGAGGGATGGCACTGTGTTGATCGGTGCTGGACTGGTCTGTCATCTTCCTCTGCCTCCTTGCAGCACGGTGTCTCCTCTCAGGGTGCCTCTGGCTGATCTGTGTCCATTCTCTCTCTCCAGGCTGTTCCTCTAAGTCATTCAAGCTGTACTCGCCAAAGGAGCCCCCGAACGGCAACGCCTTCCCCCCTTTCCACCCAGGCACCATGCTGGATCGAGATGTGGGGTGAGCTGGGGCTCGAGGAGGGGTTTGCAAGATTAGGGGTGCTCTGGAGTCTGCACCCCAGGGTCTGTCTGTCGTGCTCCCCAGCAGCATACGGAGACTGTAGTGCATGGAGTTGAGATAGTGCAAGGGGAGCAAGGGGATCGGAGCAGGCACAGGTGGGACTGGGTGGAGAAAGAGCAGTATGTGGGATGAAGGAACCCCCCAGGTCCCTGAGCTCTGTGGGGCCAAGCCCCTGGGATGACCCAGGACAGGGAGCACTCCTAGCTCCTGCTGGAACAGCCCCTTCTCCAGCCTCTGGCACCAGCCCAAGCTGCAGAGGAGCTGGGCATGTCTCCAGAGAGCCAGGGCTGGTGGAGCAGCCACTGGTGCGGGAGCAGAGCCCAGTTTCAGGGGTACAGGTCGCCCCATGGGGCCGTCAGCAGCCAATGTGTGGGGTCTCGCCTCCAGCGACCCTGACCACCTGGTGCTGTAGGCAGGGAAGGGGGAGCTGTGGCACGCAGGGAAGGAGATCCCCACCAGCACTGACCTGCCTGTGTTTCTTTGACCCCCCAGACCTACTCCCATGTACCCACCGACGTACCTGGAGCCGGGAATTGGGTAAGCATGGGGGTCTGGCAGGGATCCTGCTGGGAGGGGAGCCTGTCCTTGCGGCGGGGATGCCTCAGCAGGGCTGGCATGCTGCTGGCCGCAGGGGTTTGTGAAGGGGTTGCTCAGACTCTGCCCAGCCCTGGAGGGCCTGTTCATCCCCCGCCGTGGGCTCGAGACCCTTCCCCACCCCATGGCTGCCTCCCCCTCTGACTGCTTGCTCTGCTCTCTGGGCAGGAGGCACACGCCGTACGGGAACCAGACCGACTACAGGATATTTGAGCTCAACAAGCGGCTACAGAACTGGACAGAGGTGGGGAGCTGGGGGAGTGAGGAGCAGCCAGGGATGGGGGGACGCTCCCAGGTGCATGCTTTGGGGATGGGGTCCTCTGTGCTGCCTGCCCTTGCGAGCTGCCTTGGCTCTAGGAGGATCCCCTTGGCAGCAGGGTCCCGTCCTGCTGTGCAGGTCTCGGAGCACTTTGTTGCTTGCTTGGCCATGGGACAGGGTTCATCATCCCCATCTCTGAGTGCTCAGCTGGGAGCGCAGCTCTCCATGGGCTGAGCACATGGCTGCTGTGCCTGGCAGCCAGCGGCTGTCCATCTGTCTGTCTACCCTCCCTGTAACCTGGCATCTCTCTACCATCCCCAGGAATGTGACAATCTGTGGTGGGATGCTTTCACTACGGAGTTTTTTGAGGATGACGCCATGTTAACAATCACTTTCTGCTTGGAGGATGGACCAAAGAGATACAGTGAGTAGCAGCTCTAGCCCTCCTTCCCCAGGGCATTGCTTCTCCGGCAGGAGATGCGGTAGTTGCACTGTGCAGGGACATGCGGGCAGGGTGTCGAAGCTCAGCTGCCTCCAGCCAGCAGGACTGGGGAACCCTCCTCCCGTGCAGCCCCAAGACACATCTGGGTGAGCCAGGTTTACTGATGTTATCTTCCTCTTCCTCCTTCTCCCGCTCCAGCGATCGGCCGGACTCTGATTCCCCGTTACTTCCGCAGCATCTTTGAAGGAGGCGCCACAGAGCTCTACTACGTGCTCAAGCATCCCAAGGAGTCCTTCCATAACAACTTCGTCTCGCTGGACTGTGACCAGTGCACCATGGTCACCCAGCACGGCAAGCCCATGTTCACCCAGGTACCAGCTGCGCCTGTGGCTTCTCCTGCCCCTCACGCCTTGTTGCTCTCGCGGTGGCTGCGGTCCCGCAGGACCGTTGTGGGCTCGTGGGTTTGGCTTGTGCCCAGTCTCGTGGCAGGCGGGGACAAGCCACCGGGAGGGTGTCCCAGAGTGCAGCGGTGGGTTCCCAGGGGATCTGGGCTGCAGAAAGTGGGGGCAGCCTGTGCCTGACCCTGTGCCCTGCCCAGGTGTGTGTGGAGGGGCGGCTCTACCTGGAGTTCATGTTCGACGACATGATGAGGATAAAGACGTGGCATTTCAGCATCCGCCAGCATCGAGAGCTCATCCCTCGCAGCATCCTTGCCATGCATGTGAGTACCGCTCCGGGAGCTCCCCCGAGGCACGAGTGACACAGGGCTGCTGAGCTCTTCTCCCTGCTCCGCAGGCCGGGGGACCTCAGCCCTGTCCATGCATCGCACCCGGATGCAGGTGAGCCATCTGTCCCTCTCGCTCCTAGGCACAGGACCCCCAGATGCTGGACCAGTTATCCAAGAACATCACGCGCTGTGGGCTCTCAAACTCCACACTGAACTACCTCCGAGTAAGTGTGTGGGAAAAGAGGGGCATGCAGCTCTGCTGCCGGGGGGGGCTTATGGTAGCCACATCTTGTGCTCTCCGCTGCCCGATGCCTGGCTGCCCTGGGCTGCGAGGAGGCAGCAAGGGAAAAGAGAAGAGGGATCTTGCAGACAGGTTGCAGAGAGCCATGAGGCAATGGGTCTGCTGGAGCCCACAGGCTCCCAGCGCGGCTTGGATCGGTGCAAGGCATCCGGCTGCCTGGCAGAGGGTCTTTTTCCGGGACCTGGAGCATCACAATCTAACCTCGCATCCCTTTGCTCCCTGCAGCTCTGTGTAATCCTAGAACCAATGCAGGAGCTCATGTCACGGCACAAGACCTACAGCCTCAGTCCCCGGGACTGCCTCAAGACTTGCCTCTTCCAGAAGTGGCAGCGGATGGTCGCTCCGCCTGGTGAGTCTCATGCTGCGTGCTGTGCCACCCGTGGGTCTCCGGGGCTGACCATCAGGCCTTGCCCTCGGCACAGGCTTCTGCCAGCCCCACAGCCTGTCCCTGGCTTGTGAGGCTGGGGATGGCGAGCCCGGCAGCCGGCTTCCTTCCCTGCCGGCTTGCCTTCCTGCCGGGGCAAAGCAGGGCTGCAGGCAGCCAGCGCTCCCTGCCTGGGGGCTGCTGGCTGCTTGCAGAAAGCAAAGCAGGGATGGAAATCTTCCCGGCTGCCTTTCCTGTCTCCTGCTCTGCAGGGGGGGACAGTGAAGCTGTGGAGGGGAGGAGGGTGGTGATGCTACTCCGAGGGGGATGTGGTCCTTGCAGAGAAGGGGGGTTTGCAGAGAAGCGGCTGGAGGTCACCGGCTCCTCCTTCTTGTTGGGACTGACCGTGTCTCCCTCTTCTGCCAGCGGAGCCAGCGCGGCAGCAGCCCAGCAAGCGCCGGAAAAGGAAGATGTCAGGGGGCAGCACCATGAGCTCCGGTGGGGGAAACACCAACAACAGCAACAGCAAGAAGAAGAGCCCAGCCAGCACCTTTGCCCTGTCCAGTCAGGTACCTGTAAGCATCCCGTTTCCATTCTCTCTTCCTCCCCTGGGGTGGAGGGGAGGGCTCCCTGCTCCCGTCCACAGGAATGGCTAGGGAGGACGCCCCCGGGACTGCCTGTCCAAGCCCCTCAGCTCTCTCTGGGCGATGGGGAGAAGGAAGGAGTGTCCCAGCTGCCTTCCCTGAGCTGCTTCACTCCCCTGCGAGGTGGCAAGGATGTGCTGCCCTGCACGATGCCTGAGCCTTGGGTCCTGCAGCGGAGATGAGGAGGTGGCCCCATGGCTGGGAAAAAGGGGCTGCAGTGTTGGGAGGGGGTCTGGCAGCCCGGGCTCCCCCCACCTCGATTATGTTTCGGGACCGTCTCCCCTTTCAGGATGTGATGGTGGTAGGCGAGCCCACGCTGATGGGGGGGGAGTTTGGGGACGAAGACGAGCGGCTCATCACTCGGCTGGAGAACACGCAGTTCGACGCCGCCAACGGCATCGATGACGAGGACAGCTTCAACAACTCGCCGGCGCTGGGGGCCAACAGCCCCTGGAACAGCAAACCGCCCTCCAGCCAGGAGAGCAAGTCAGAGAACCCCACGTCGCAGGCGTCGCAGTAACGGCCCCCCCGCCGCCCCGTGGACTCAGTCCCAACCGATCTACCTGTACATTTGCAACGGAGAGTGACTGGGAAGTGGCGAGGTACCGGGGGTGGATCGGCACCGCGCGGCCGACAGGGTGCACGGCCCAGGGCACGCGCCAGGCGGGCAGCCCCCAGCCTTCTCCCCCCGCCGCCTCCCCGCTCCCCCCACACCTGCCTCCCCACCGGACCCTGGGGCAGGGGTGGGTTTCCGGGGCCATAGCTTCGTTATTCCCCCTTCTCCCTTTTCCTTCCTCCTTCTTCCCTGGAGAGCTTCTCATTCCTGCCCCGATGTGCCCAGCCCCAGCCTGCTGAGTGGAGGGTAATAGGAGGGAGGTGTCGGCAGTGGCTGGTGCAGCTGGCAGCGTGCAGATGCCGTGCGTTGGGGTCTGGTGCAGCCCAGAGACCCTCCTCCTCCTCCCTGGGTCCTACGGTTGGGGTTTGCTGGGCAACTGCCTGCAGTCGGGTTGCACATCCCCAGCCCAGCCTGGGGCTGGAGGGCGGGCAGTGGTGGCGAGCCTTCCCCATGCCACCGGCTCTGCCACATAGCCTCCTCTGGCCAGGGTTGGATCCTCCTGCGCTGGGGTGGTGTCGACGATAGGGCCCTGTCGCAATTCTCTGCTCTCCCGCACCCTCCCCTTCCCCTCGCTCTCCAGGAGCGTGGCAGGGCCATGGGGAGGACTCTGTATATAGGAAGTGCTGGGGCGGGGAGGCGATGGGGGGGGGACAGGGATGACGACTTGGGGGGTCTGGGGGGGCGCACGGAGGACCTGTGGCTCTGCCAGAGCAGCTGGTGCCCTCACTCCCTGCCCCACAGCCCCTGCGTTTCCCCCCGCCCCGTGTGGGTCCGCCTGGGGCCCCTTTGCAAACCCCAGCTCCTGGTACCTCCTACTTTTGTCTTTTTTTAAGAAAAAGAAAAATAATATTATTAAAATTGTAAGTTTAAAAAAAAAGAAAGAAAAAAAAAATGGGAAAAGACCCATCCTCCAGCCCCCTTGCCGGTTCCCCCTCCCACCCTGAGCCCCCTCACCCTGTCCTGACTTTTGTACAGGCTTCTTCTCTTGGGAGTCTTGTTTTATATCCAGTTCGGAGAGCTTCAAACCAAGGAGAGACTTTGCAGACTTCCTTTCTAATCCCTCCAGGAGCCGGGGGGGCAGCCCCCTGCCTCCCTCCTCAATGTAAATCTTGTGTGCTGTTGTCCCCGCTCCCCCCCCCCTCGGGTTCGTGTACCTCGTGCTTGTACATTTCCGCGCTGTAGACAGTGTGTACGATACTGTTCTTTCAATGTGTTATCACTAGAGCAGGTGCCTCCATTGATGTTAGGGGAAACGAGAAAAATAATAATTTTGGGGGTTTTTTTGGTTTAAAAAAAAAAAAAGAAAAAAAAAAAATTTCCCTTCCAAGGCTTCTTCCAAGGAGAAGAGGGGAAGTGCCGGGGGAGGGCGTTTGTGCTCACCAGCTCACCCCAGTGGCCTCGGAGGGGGGTTTTGGGGGGGAGCCAGGGGTCGGGGCTGCCTGTGGGCAACCCTGAGGTGGGGTTGCAGAGCTGCCCCAGGGGTGGTCGGGGTGAGGCGGCTGCCCTGGGGTGGGGTGTGTGTGTGCAAGAGCGCGTGTGTGAGAGGTTTGTGTGTCTGCCTGTACGTGTGTAAGGGAGCCCGGGGCAGGTGGAGCAGCCTTGCAGTTTGGGGGAGGGGGGGGTGCACCCCACTCTCCACCAGTTCCCCCCACCCCACCCTGCAGCTCCCTGGCGGGGATCCTGCAGCACATGCCTCGCTGCCCCATGGGGTTGGAGGCTGGCAGGTGTCGCAGGGGGCTCTGGGTGCAGCAGGGGTGTTGCCGGCACCCTGCGTCTCGCCTACCTACGGCTGAGACTGCAGGGGTGGCTGAGCTGGGGACACACACAGGGTGTCCCGCCTCTTTCTGCTGCCCTGGGGTTGGGCTGGGAGATGGGAGCCCCTTGGCTAAGCCCTGGCCTGATCTGAAGCCCAAAATCCCCTGAGAGATGCCTGCATCCGCTCCTGGGCCCCTCCACAGGCAGCTCAGAGATGGAGGGCTCAGCCCTGCGGACCCCCAGCCACAGGCATGGGGGGGTCCCACAGCCCCTTTGCAGGTGTGGGGTAAGTTCCCAGGATGGGAGCCCGGTGGGTAAGAGGGGCTCCACTTTGCAATTAAGGTACGATTCTCACCGCTGCACTGCTGGGCTCCTGTGGAGGGTGTGGAGCCCCTCGCTGCCCCCCCCCGGGCACACTGTAATGCCTTTTTGTTTCTTTTTTTTTTTTTTTTTTTTTCTCCCTCCCCTCCATAGTTTGTGCCATTTATGAGTCATGTATGGTACCAATAAAATGACTTTTCGGTTTGAGGCTGTCCTGAGCACTTATTTCTGAGCATGGGACCCAACTTATGCGGGCAAGGCAGGGGGGACCTGGTGCCCTGGGCACAGGGCTCAGGGTGCTCCTGGGACGATGCTGGCTCACCTCAGGCTGCTGGTTCCTAGCCAGGCCCTGGCCGGCTCCCTGCTGTGCCGTGGAAGGCAGAAATCCCAGCAAGGACGGGGCGCAGGGCTGCTGGGAAACAGCCTGTCCCTGAGCCAGAGCAAACAAGCAGCTCAGGGCCTGCCCGGACACCAAGGTGATGGGCACGTCCCCTGGGGAGCAGTAGAGGCGGCGTGATTCCTTTGTGGGAACAGGGCAGCAGCAGCTGAGCAACACAGAGGTGTCCTGGGGGAGCAAAGGAGGGACGAGTGAGCCCCTCCAAAGGGGGAGGCACAGCACCAGCCTCCATGGGCACTCCCCTGATCTCAATTCCAGAAGCTGGGGGGACCTGTGGCAGCACTGGGGGCAAGATGCTGGTCCCCAGTTCCCCCAGACCAGGGCAGATAGCTGACCCCAGAGATGGCATTTTGCCATCCCCACTGGGTGGGAGGTCTGGGGGCAGCTGGGTCCATCCCCCAGCCATGGGGACACAGCGGGCCTGAACTGTGGGTGCCTCATCCAGTGTACCCACTCCTCCTCACCAAACATGCAGGGCAAGGAGCCTGTGGCTAGGGGTGACACTGGGGCAAGGGCACACCTGGCAGTAATGGGAGGGGAAAAAGGGATGTGGGGAAACCAGGCTCTTAAAATAGGGCTGATGCAGCAGAGGGTGAGGGCAGGATGCGCCCATGCCTTTGGAGTAGGGGCAGGGCTTGGGTGGATATCTGCACCCAGGGATGTCACCTTGCCATCCTTCCTCATGACAGGGCTGGGTCAGAGGGGCTTCAGGAGACCTGTGCCATGGTGGGAGCTTGTGGCTGGGCAGGTGGGAGCAGGGCAACCCTCGTGAGCCCATGGCAAGATGGCACCATGGACTGAGGTGTCAACACCCTTGCTCCTGACATGCATCGAGCTCTAGCAGCCACAGCAGGATGCCTTGGGCTGAAGAGGAACAATGCCCTGCAGAAGCAGATCCTTCCATCTGTGAAGGATCCCACAGATGCCTGGCTGGATCCTGCGCACACATGGCCATGGGAGCTGGACACATACCGATTTGGGGGAGTGCAGTACCCAGGGCAGCTGGCTCTGTCCCAGGCCGGGTCCCTTGTGCCTGGCTCCGCATGTGCCCCTGCCCCTGGGAGCTGGCGGAGGGCCCTGAGGCAACACTTTGGAGTTGAGATCTGAGCTGGAAATCCCAAGAATGCCCATGAAATCCCCAAACCTCCCTCCCTGCATCAGCCCCAGCGCTGTGAGAAACTTGCTAGTTCCTGCTTTTTATTATTTTTTCCCTTTTCGGCAGGTGTATCCGTGCCCTCCGGTGCCCTGCACCTGTGCCAGTGCTGAGCTGAATGGTCCCACATGGTGCCCTGGCATCCAGCATGGGCCAAGTCAAGAGGAAACCCCGAGACAGGGTTGCCTTCCTCCCCATACCGCCTTTGGCCAAGGTCACGGAGAGCAGATGCTCGCTTGTGCCGAGGAAAGTTAAGCAGTAACCTGGGAGGTGGCGGCCAGGCTCCCACCCGGGAGGTGCTGGGGAGGCCAGGAAGCCTGGCTGTGCAAAGGATATAGGGGTATGGGTATGGCTCACCCAGGCTCCCCACTGGTGCCCATCCAAAAGCACATGGTTCTCCATGCAGGGTCACGGGGCTGGGACAGGGCCCAAGGACCATGCTGAGGACACTGGCTGCTCTGGGGAGGGAGGCGGGGAGGTGCAGGACACGGCTGAAGGCTGGCATGGTGGCAAGGTGGGCACTGTGGGGGGGTCTGGGCACGGGGGCTGTGGCAGGGTGGGCTGCTGGGGGGGCAGCACCGGGGTTCTGAGGGGCAGAGAGGGAGCATCACCCGGGCATGGGGCAGAAGGGCCAGACACTGGGGCAGTGAGTGCTCCCAAGTGAGGCAGGGCAGGAGCTGGGGTCTCTGAGGGCAGGTGCAGGATGTCAGGGTGGGATGGGGCAGGAGCAAGGGTCCCTCTGGGGCGGAGGCGGGGGTACCAAGGCGCAGCGGGGCGGGTGCAGGGGGTTCCCTCCCGGCAGAGGCGAGGGCCAGGGCGGCCGGACGCCCCGGACAGATCCCGGGGGGCCGGGGCGGAAGGGGCGGCCCCGTCCGGCCCTGCCCACCCCTCCCGCGGCCGCCCGCGCCGCGGTCTCGGTGCGGATCCGTGCGGAGCCGCGCCGGGGAGTTTCCAGCGCCGCCGCCGTCCGCCGGGACGCGACCCCCGGGGCACCCGCCCCGCGCCCACCGGGTGCGTCCGTGGCACAGCCGGGAGTGACCTCCGCACCCTCCTCCGCTGCCCCTGCCCCTGCCCCTGGCTGCGGCTCCCGGAGCCCCAGCGGGACCGTGGCGGCGGGACGGGGGTTAAGGACAGGGGATAGAGCCACGCGTGGCTCCCGCGGAATCGGAGACCTTGGCGGGGAGCGGGGGAGGGTGGGTGGGGGGTGGAGCCGGGCAGGCGCTGGCAGACCTCTAGTCTTGGTCTCTGGGAGCTCCTGCGGCTGTTCCCCGCTTGGGGGGTCGAGGTGCGTGTGGAAAATGCCGGGTTCGCTGCAAAGCCCCGTTTGGGAAGGTTTTTTAAATGCAAAACCTGGTTCTGTGGCTGGTTTGCGCCAAAACCCTGGCCGGCCCAGTGCACCCCATCCTGAAGGGATGCAGCTGGTGCTGGGATGGCTGGAGCTGGAGCAGGCGGGATGGCTGCCCCCGGGATCAGCACGGGTCACCCAGCTCCTGGGTCGGGACAGGAGGAAACCAGAAAGGGTGCGGGAGCTCTGCAGAGGGCGAGGAGAGGGGTCTCTCCCCGGTGCCCGAGCTGGGACAGGTTGTTGGTGACTCTGACCCGGGTACGGAGAGGTGGCCTGGGGTGGCCGGGTGCCAGGAGGTGGCAGGGGCAGGGTGGGGCGATCCCGGCATCGCCACCTTTCCCGACAAGCAGCTTTTCAGCAGTCGCAGCTGAAACTTAAACAAACCATAAAGCCCGGGCGCTGGCACTGCGCGGCTGGGCCCTGCAGCAGACGTGGGCACACAGGGGTGCCAGAGGACAAGGTAAGTGCTTTGTCTCCACTTCATCCCCCATAGCCCCTCTGGTCCCTCATGGCATCTCCTGCTTGGCCCCCCACCCTGCTGCTCCCGGACTCCCCATCCCTCCTCGGTGCTCTCCCGCAGCAATTTCCTTCCGGGCAGGAGCTGGCAGGTGCCTGATTTTTTCTCCCCGCATTTCCTGCTCGGAGGCAGGAGGCAGAGCAGGCTGGGTGGCCCTGAGCCCTAACGACACTGACAGCTGCTCTCCGTGCCCAGGTGCCCTCTGGAGCTGCCACCATGGAGTTAGGGAACATCTCGCAGCCGGTGTACGGCCCCGGCCCCGAAGCTCCAGGGAGCAGCACGCTGGGCCTCGTGGGGATGGTGCACGGCTTCCTGCGGCTGGTGCAGCCCAACGCCCTGCCCGTAGGTTAGTGCACAGCGGTGAGGGGCTGGCGATGGGGTGGGGGGGCTGCTCGGAGCTGCAGATCCCAGTTGCGTCTGAGTCCTCTTGCACTGGTGACTATCCATTCAGGATTTAAATGCTGGGATACTGGGTTAGGAGGGGTATGGGGCCGCGGGAGGGGAACGGAGTGGGGTCCCTGAGGACTGCCAGCTGGGTCCTGTCCATGTCCCCTCACAACTGTGGGACACCCTCAAGTGAGCCCCAGGACAGGCTTTGGTGGCAGTGCCACCTTGCAGAGTCCTGCCCTGTCTTCCCACCAGGTATCTTCATCCCAGGCCCCCACCAAAGGTGCAGAGCAAACCCCGCGCTGCCTGCGAGTTTGCGGGGTCCTTGCCTGGCTTGCAGCCCTCTGTGATTGCAGGTGACGAGGTGTGCTTAGGCACAGCCTGGCTTGGGGCCAAGGGCAGCATGTCCCAGTGCCAGTGCTCCACATGGCAGCCCTGCGGGCACCCCCTGCGCACTGCCTTGCTCATCCTCCCTCCCTCTCTCCTTCCTTCACCTCCGAGGGGATGTGTCGCTGGCACAGCTCTGCCCAGAAGTGGCTGCAGGTTGGCATGGGTGATGCGAGGACCCTGCAGCTGCTCAATGTTCTGGGGGCAAGTGCTGCCCACCTAGGGGGAGTGGTTTGCCACTCTGGCTGCTGGCACTTGTGCTTCCTCCTTCGTTGGGCTCAGCTCTTGCTTGCCAGCAACTTGCAGGCAAACGCATGGCTGGCAAACAATGCAGTGACTTTGTGGCCTTGTTCGTGTCACGCAGATACCAGGGTACAATCGCACATCACCACGTGCCAGCACGGCTTTTAATGAGGCTGTGGGGGCAGGGCGAGCCCTGGAGACGAAAGAGCCAGCGTGGCAGGGGATTTTGCCCCAGTGCCCATCCAAGGCTCAAAGTGCCGGCTGGGCGTCTGTCTGGGGCTGGGCTGCAGGAGGGCAGACCAAGGGCAGCCGAGATGGTTGTCGCAGCATCCTCCCCCGTACCTGGCCCCACTGCCTGCTGGGGTGAGGACCCCCTTGCTCTGTGGACCCCTGAGAGCCTGGGGGCTGGAGTGCTTTTCCTGGGTGCAAAAGGGCTGTGGGACATGATGGCTGGGGAGGGACAGTGGGAAGAGAGAAATATGCCATGCGCTCACAGCCACTCTGAGCCACAGTGCTGGAGGTGATGCCCAGTGCTGGGAGCCCACGTCTGGGGTGAGGAGGTTGTGGGGCTCTTCTGGAGAGCACCCCATGGCCCATCACCTGTTCACAGCCCTCTCTGCTCCTTGTCCCCCAGAACTGATTGCAGATTTTGGGCAGCCCCAGAATGACGAGGCCTTCAGAGAGCAAATCCAGGAGGTGAGCGGGCAGCCAGGGCAGGGAGTGGGCAGCCCCAGATCACCATGGGCTGGGGAATGCTGGTGGGGACTGCTCTGAGGCTGAGCCTTGGGTGCTGGACAGCATCAAGGGGAGTTGTCCAACCACCTGCCCTGTGGGGATCTGGACAGGACCTTCAGAGCTGAGGAGTCTTCAGGTGCACCAGTGTTATGCTGCCTCTCATTCTTCCTCTCTCAGCTGCTGCTCTATGAACTGGGTTTCCTGGTCTGCATGGTTGTTGGGCTCCTCTTCATCATCCTTGTGCCCCTGGTGGGATGCTGCTTCTGCTGCTGCCGCTGCTGCGGGAACTGTGGAGGCCGCATGTACCAGAAGCAGGGCCGGCGGATGGGCTGCCGGCGTCGGGCACTCTGGGCCTCCGTCCTGCTGGTCTCTGCTCTTGTCCTGTGAGTGCACTGGCTGGGAGCCTCCGGATGGGACTGGAGGGCGGGTGGAAACTCCGGCGCTTGGCGGCTGTGCCAGGAAGCTGCCATTGTTCGCAGAAGCAGATCCCAGCATGGCGGGACAAAGGAGAGGAAGCGGCAGTGGTGGGGAGCTGGCCTTGGGGGATGCGCATTGGCACGGAGCAGACCCTTCCCGATAGCTTCACTGACGGGAAATGCGGGTGCGCCAGGCACCGGGCTCCCCTGTGCCTCAGTTTCCCGTGTCCCTCCTCTCTGGTCCCTTGGCTGTGTGCAGGGCACTCGCTGGGATACTCTGGAAGAGGGGCTCAGACCCTGCAGCTTGGAACTGATGTGGGTGGATTCGGAGGGTCCTGGGGGAAAACATCGGGACTGAGCTCCCTGCATGCTGACCCTACCACCCTTCCCTTGCAGGGCTGGCAACGTCTGCGCCTTTGTCAGCAACACCCGCTTCTCCCAGGCTGTGTATGGCACCTTTCCCAACGTCAACGGCACCCTGGGCAACGTCCGCACCTACCTGGCCTCCATCCCCCAGGCACGCCTAGTACCCCTGCCCCGGTTGGGATACCTGATGGGGGACAGAGAACCTCCCTGGGGAAGTGTGACAGTGGGGCTGGAGGTGGGGAAGGGTCTCCACCCGCACTGACACCCTATCTCTGTCCCTCCAGCAAATCAATTTCATCGTTGACAGCAGCGATGTCCCGCTGGACCACGCCAACCGCAGCCTCCAGGGTAAGGGTGTGTGGCAGGGGAGGGATGAGGCATCCTGGGGGTGCTTGGGGGTGGAGGTGGCTGGGGGTGCTGCAGATGATTGCTGACCCTGGGGGCCACTGGACTGATTCTCATGGGGATGTCTAAAGGGAGTGAGTTTGGGGGCTTCTCTCTATGCTCCAGCTGCTGCTTTTCCCCATTCAGGCTTTGCTCTGGGAGGGTGATGCAGGTGTTGGCAGGGTAGGGGGGTCCCCTCTGCCCACCTTGCCTGGAGGGTGGATATGGGTTGGGGTCCTGAGGGGAGTGTCATTGTTTTTGGCAACTCCCCTGCAAGCCCCGGGCTGCTCAGGGTAGCCTGGTCCTGCTGCTGGAGGTCCCATCACTGACACCATGTCTCCCATCTTCACAGACATTGGGCCCAAGCTGGGTGGCATGATCGTCTTGGACATCAGGAGCAGCACAGATGGGGCTCTGGCATCCCTCCAGAGCCTCTTGCAAGGTAGAAGCCCCAGCCCTGGGGTGCTGGCAGAGCCTTGCGGGGGGATTCAGGGGTATGCTGGGGCAGGCGCATGCCTGGGGGGCTCCAGCAGGTTTGGGTAAGGCCTCCAGGGAGGGGGGTCCATCTGGCTACTCCAGCCCCAGCCTGTGGCAAATGCTGGGATTCCGAAGGGGGTGCCCCTACATTGCATTTTTGGATGGGGCCCCAAGGCTCAGCTGGGTGAGGACGAGCCCCCACCATGCTGTCAGGATGAGACCTCAAGCCCCTGCCATCTCCCCAGGGATGGAGGTGCTGGCGGCCGCCTTTGGCAGCATCACCGATGCTCGCTCGCGCCTGGAGGAGCTGCAGAGCAACCACAGCGGGCGGCTGGCCGACCTGCGGGATGGCCTCAACCAGACCCTGCGGCGCTGCGGCCAGCCCTGCCGCAACGTGTCCCTGGACAGCCTTGCCTTCGCCACCAACTTCAGCACGGTGAGGAGGGGCAGGGTGCGGGGCAAGGGGTGCCCAGTGGCTCCCACTCCGGTCCCCCGCAGCCCTCTCACCCAGGCTCGTCCCTGCAGATCCCCGGGGTGGAGCAGCAGCTGGAAGCACTGCGTGATGTGTCCGACTCCAACGTAGCGGCCGATTTAGAGAAGGTGAGGGGTGTTCCCCCGCTCCCGGGTGCAGCGCTGGGTGCTCCTACTGCTGCTGGGGCTGTGCTGCGAGGGATGGCTTGGGAAGAGCCTCACTGGGAGCTGATTGCTGTCACATGGAGGGAAGGGCTGGCTGGAGGTCAGCCTTGGCCAGAGCCCGGCCACTGTCCCCACCACCCCTGGGCGCTGGCGTGGTGGACTGGGTGCTGCGGGAAGCCTGGCTGTCCTGTGCACCGGGATCTGGGGACGGAGAAAATGTGCTGCTCAGCCCTAGGTTGTGGGCAGGGACATGAGCTCTATGCTGTGCCTCCCTGGACGCAGGTTAACAGCACGCTGGACATGATCCCTGCCAAGGTGCAAGAGCAGTCCCAGGACGTGGTGACAGGTGAGCAGGGCTTTGTGCCCAGTGTGCCGAATTGCCCCTCTCCCAGGGCTCCATACTCCCTTCTCATCCCACGCCTGCCTGGAGACCTCCCCTCCTGCCACTCCTCTGCCTGCAGCCCTGGCTGTCCCCAGCTCCCTATGTGCTATCATGCACATCCATCCTTGACCAAAGCCACCCCCTTCCCATCCTCTCCCAGTCCCTGCTGCTCTAGGCAAGCAGGACCTGGGCAGCAGTTCACAGCAGTTCTCTTCATCCCCTGCAGAGACCCAGGACAAGCTCGGCCTTATCAGGCAGGAGATCAGGAGCTTGCAGGAGCAGCTGCCGCTCCTGGACGTGGAGGAGAACATCGGGGCCTTTGTGCGCAATGCCATGTTGGTGCTGGAGGAGTACAGGGAGCCAATCATTGCCTTGGATGGGCTGAGGTAGGCGAGGGGCTGCTGCATTCCCTGGCTCCCTTGTCTGGAGAGGCTCAGGCTCTCGATTCTCCAGTTGCTGGAGTTGGGGCTTGCTCAGTGGTGGGGCTGTGGGTGCAGGGTAGCCAGAGCTGTGCCTTGCACGCACCCGTGCCCCTTTTCTGCCAGGGTGCCTGGGGGCTTTTTCCCCCCCAGAAGGCAGCTGATGGGACACTGGGCACTGCTTGGGGTGCCAGGTCCTGCTGTCTGACTCCTGCCCCTCCTCTTGCCCCAGGTGGAGGGTGTGTGTCCTCCTGTGCTGCATGGTGCTGCTGGTGGTCCTCTGCAACGTCATCGGGCTGCTGCTGGGGCCCCTGGGGCTGAAGGAAAGTGTGCTGCCCACCCAGCGCAGCAGCCTCTCCCACGCTGCCGGGAACTTCTTCATGGCGTGAGGCTCCCTCGGCTGCGGAGGACACGTGTGGGAGCAGTGGGATGGGTGGGCAGGGCTGGCCTGGGGATGCTCAAGCTCCTAAATGATCAAATTACTGTGGCTTAATGGCCTGCCCCATGGCAACTCACTGTGCAAGTGGTAAAGGTGAGGGTGAAACATGGTGCTGGTGAAGGGCGTTTGAGTGGAGCCCATTCTCCCGTTGCTGGTGGGGGCCTGGCAGTGCATGTGTGCTCCCGCGGTTCTGCGGGTGAGTGGTGGCTTGCAAAGCTGGGGGAAGCCATGTCGGGGGCCGAGCCCTAGGGTATGGGAATGGTGGTGCTTCCTGGCATCGCTGAGGTGGACGAGGGGTGTGCAGGCTCCGGGCTCTGCGAGCTGGAGGCAATGCTGGCGTCAATGCCGGGACATGGGGCCTTGAGTGCTGATGGCACCCCTGTCCCGGCAGAGGGGTCGGCTTCAGCTTCATCTTCTCCTGGCTGCTGATGCTGCTGGTGCTGATCACCTTCGTGCTGGGGGGGAACATCTACATGCTCGTCTGTGAGTCCTGGCGCAGCCAGCAGCTCTTCCAGGTGAGCTCCCTGTGAGGACACACCTCTGCCCAGAGCCACTGCCACCTTTTGGAGGGCTACTGTTGGAGCGGAGGCAGCGCTGGCCAGTTTGGGATGCTCTTCTTAGGTGTCCTGCCTTGCACAGTGTCTAGTTTCTCCACCTCTTTCCTTGCTCTCAGCTTCTGGACACCCCTGGCGTGATCCCTGGCTTCAGCCTGTCAGAGCTGCTGGGTCAGAAGGGTGGCACAGCAAACTTCTCGGAGATGTACAGGTGGGTCCCAGCCCCGCCACCACATTTTTAGGGAGGAGTACAGCTGCTCAGCACCCTCTGATGCTCCCCTGGATGGGATCAGCTTGCCCTACCTTCCCTGGGTGCAGGCAGGTGCTGAAGCCAGGGAAGGAGCGAGGTGCAACTTGCCCATATGGGTGAGGACGCGATCCCGGGAGGGGGGTGGCACTCACCCACCCCTTTTCAGCTCCATGTCCCCCTCCTGCAGGCAGTGCCAGCGAGACGCTGCCCTATGGCAAATGCTGCACCTGGACCAGAGCGTGTCCCTGGACGAGCTCTTGAACATTAGCCAGGTGAGTGTGGAGGTGCCAGGGTCTGAGGGGCAGAGTTGGGGTGCAGGGCTGGCACTGGGGGGACAGTGAGGGGTCAGCACCGTGCCCCATCACAGCTCCCCTCACTCCTGCAGTACACAGGAGAGATCTCCACGGCATTTGAGAAGATGAATGTCACCCTTAGCCCCATCTCCCTGCTCAAACAGAGCCAGAAAGACATGCTGTTGAATGCCAGCCGGGCTGGGCAGCCCCCCAACTTCACCCTCACCCTGGAGCAGGTGAGCTAGGGGCAGCCTGGTGTTGGGATGGGAGGGTCCGGATGTGTGTTGATGGAATCCACTGCCTCCTTCCCTTTGCTGCTGTGGGAGTCCCACCAAAGGCTCTAGGGGTGTCCCCTGCCATCCGTGTCACCCCCTGGGGCAACCGGGCACCTCCTCCACCTGCGAGGCCCTGGCTCTGCTCTGCTCTGCAGGGACCAGGTACGGCCCCCCCATGAACCCCTTTCCCCATTCTCACAGCTCTGTCTCTGCCTTTTCCAGCTGGATCAGAACGTGACCCAGGAAAGCCTCCTGGAGCTGGCCGCAGAGCTGGAGCAGCTGGCCGACAAAGCGGTGAGAGACCATGGCACCCTGGGGACACGGCCACCCAGTCCCCGAAGCCACTGGCTGCAGGGGCTCGTCCACAGACCTGCCTGGGTGCCAAGGGAAGGAGAGGCCCTTCACCCTCCCCCAGCTGTTTTCTCCAGCCTGGCCCCCCATCAGATGGCTGTGGTGGGGCAGGGACCCTGTGCCAGAGGGCATCACTGACTACAGCTCCTCCAGGGCGAGGACGTGAAAGAGGACCTGAAGGCTGATGCTGTCAAGCTGAGGGAGCTGGACAAGGAGATGCAGACGAGCTTCTCTGGGCCGCTGGTGAGCGATGCCAGGGTGGGCAAGGTCCTAGGGGTGCTGGCTTGGGCTCTCCCAGAGTTCAGAGCCTGCTAGCAAAGTCTTAGCTGAGCTGTGGGTCTGTGCCTCTGACCCCCCTCTCTCCATCCCCAGCAAAGCCTTAAGGAGAACATCCACTTGGTGCAGAGCAGGGCTGCCCATATCGAGGTAAGGTGCACAAGGGGCCTCCTGAGCACACCCGGGTCTGGGACACCCTGCAAGGTGCCCTTGAGGTTCCACAGTGGAGATGGTGGGGGTTAATCTGCAGTCTCTGGGGCTGGTGGCTGCTGTGGGACACCCCAGGCAAGCACTGTCGGGAGTGCTTATGGGGCAGAGGGAGGGGGCATACCCCACAAACTCTGCCAGGCACAGGCTCTCCCCACCCAAGTACTCGGACACTACCAGCATCTGACCGCTGGGGACACCATGGCTCAGAGACGCTGCGCCCCAGGGATTGCTGCTGGGCCAGGTGGGGGAGATGTGGGGACCCCACTTCCCCGTCACACTGCTGAGGGCTCCTTTGACCCCAGGCACAGACAGAAGCTGCGCTGGACAAAGCCACTGAAAGCCAGGAGTTCCTGGAGAGGGAGACAACAAACATCATCAAGAACGTGAGCTCACCTTGCTCTGCTGCTGGGCCACTGGTGGGGAGGTGACCGGACCCCCACACCAAGACCTCCTTCCATGCAGGGCTGCCAAGCGATGTCCAGCTGCTTGTCCTGCCCTGTCGTTTTCCCTGAGGGTCCACCCCTCCTCTTATGGCACCCCAGACAAGGGGCTGGGGTGCGGCTTGCAGCCCCATTGATGCTGGGTTGAGGTGGTCAGACAGCCCTGATCCTGACACAGAGGAGATGTGGGGCATGGAGTGGGCTGAGGGTGCAGCGTCTCCACTCTCTGCTTGCCTCCGCAGGAGACGTGGGCCTTCCTGGAGGAGCTGTTGGACTTCTTTGAAACGTACATCTCCTGGGCCAAAAGCAGGGTGAGTTGAGCCTTCCTTGGTGGGGTAGAGGGAAGGGGAGAACAGGCTGCAGGGTTCTGGGGATGCTGACATGTCCTGTCCCCACCGTGTCCCCAGCTGACGGGAGACGTGGCACGTTGCAAACCCATAGCTCAGACCTTTGATAGCATGGAGGCCATCACCTGTGATTATATCCTGGACTCTCTGGTGAGTGGAGCAGTGGTGTGTGGGGTGACGTGTGTGTGGGGTGGCGATGAGGTCCCCTTGTCCCCCTCATGTACAGGATGAGGGGTACCCACCTATATCCCAAGCAAGCAGAGCTCAGCATCTCCCCAGTGGATTGCTGTGGCTAAGAGCAAAGGCCAGGCTGTGAAAAGAGCGGGGGTGGGTGGGCGGTCTTTGGAGGGGCCTGGGAGTGGAAGAGGCTCTCCCAGTTGCTCTCTGGGCCCTGATGGCTCTCCCCCAACACCCAGAACACCTTCTGGTTCAGCCTGGGCTGGTGCACCTTCTTCCTGCTGCCCAGCATCATCCTGGCCGTGAGACTTGCCAAGTTTTACCGCCGCATGGACATTGCTGATGTCTACAGGTGAGGAGCCACTCACCCCCTGCGACCGTGCTGGATCTAAGGTCTGCCCCCGTCCCTGTGCACTGCAAACTGCCCCTTCCTGTGCCCCGTGGCAGCCCATGGGGCTGATCCTAAAATAATGTGGGCACGAGGGGCACCATGGAGGTGGCTTGGGACCTTCAGTCTCCAAAAACGGAGATGCTTTGGAGAAGAGCCTGGCTCTGCCTGCTTGGCAACCCTCTTTTGGGCAGCTGAAGGTGCATACAACCCCCTTGGAGGAAGGAGCCTGGCTTGCACGGCAGGGCTGCAGCCCCCAGCCCAGCTCGGGGACCTGCCACTGGATGTGTTCCGGCTTTGCACCATTTTTTGTGCTGGGGCCCCAAAACGGGAGCACAGCTGGATGCCGCGCAGAAGCAGCACACCGCAGGGTTGGTGTCGCTGCCACGAGGGCGCAGTGCTGGTTCGCACACCTCTGGCCACCATCTTCCCCCCCCCACCCCTTGGGGCCCTTTCCCTGTTCCCCCAGGGCCTTCTGACCGACTGCCTGAGGGTAGTGAGCGGTTTCCAGCTGGATTTCCAACAGCTGAGGGCTATGGTGCAGCCAGTTTTCTGGTGGTTCCCCTGCCCCGCTCCCCCAGCTGCCACCCGGGAAGCTGGGCTTTGCAGCACCCTCGTGCCCAGCGCAGCCCCAGCCAGTGTTCCTCCCTGTCTGCCCCCGTTCTCCGCGCTGTGCCCCGGCTCTCCCAAACCCGTGCTGGGGTTGGATGTGTGTGTGGGACGTGGTGCCGAGCCGGGCTGTGCCCTGCCCGCAGCGTGTCCAGGGTCCCCACCAGTGGCCCTGGTGCCTTTCACTTCCCCCTGCAGCCTGCGGCTGAGCTGGCTAGAGACATGGGCTCAGCTGCTAGGGAAACTTGGAGGAACTGAAATGGTGGCACAGGGGACCCTAGTGCCACTGAGCCAGCAAGCGTGAGGGCAGAAGCAGTGATGCTCTGGGGGCAGCAAAGTTCGGGGGCTATAGGAGCCCATGCTCTGTGTCCAGATGGGGCAGCTGGGATTGAGGTGACTGCGGTACCCTGCAACCTGCCACATCCTCCTTGCGTGCCCCAGGGGAAGAGCCCTGTCCCACCAGGCCATGCTGGGCTGGTGGGCTCTCCCAGGAGGCACCTTCTGTCCTGCTAACACTGTCCCTTCTTTTTTTCTCCCCTCCAGGAATGAAGCCTTGGAGATGTAAGTAGCAGTGCCAGGTCCCTGTGTGGGGTGGGGGGCAGCTCCTGTGGCATGAGGGGGGACAGGGCACAGATGGAGGGGGGTGAGGAGGGGAACAGGGTGAGTGCAGGCCAAGGAGGGTGTAGGTACCAGGGGAGGACTGGGAACGCGGGACCTGTGCAGTGTAGAGTGTTCTGAGGTCCCCCTATCATCTTCTCACACTCCTAAGTTTGGGGGTGCTGCTGCTCCCAGCCTCCTCCAAGCTGGTGGAGTGTGTGTGGATGGTCTCCATACCCTCTTTTGTGAGGGTGGGATGACATTTAGCCATCCTAGTGCATCCTGGGCTGTCTCCTGCTCTCCTCTCTGGCTGGGGTTACACAAGTGACTTTGGTTTTGCAGGCCACCCATGTTTAACTTCTACAAAATCCCCCGGCCGTCCACAAGGCATTAGCCCCCGTCACCCACAGCACAGGCATGGAGGAGATGGACACGGCTGCCCTGAATGCTGCACTTTCTCCTTGGGTGCTGGGGAGCAGGTTGGGACCCCCTGGCTGAAACCCCCTCCCCAGGTGGGACTTCACCCCCCAACCCCTGCCAAATCCTGTGGGTTTGGGACAGCTCACACTGTCCATGCCACTGTAGCCTGCGCTGCTGGCCAGCGGGAACCTGCTCACCCAGGCCCCTTGCTCGAAAAATGTGACTATTTATTTTTTGCAGGGAGCCTGACTTTTTCCAAGGCTGTGATTTTTTTTTGGTATCAAACAATAAATGGGGTGTTTGTGTGCACTGCAGGCATGCGGCTGCACTCTTGATGTCCTGCTGCGATGGAAGGGCACAGTGGGAGGGGTAGGGAGGGTTCCCCACTGCTGGCACAAGCTGGGGCTGTGCCTGGGACTAGAGGGCTCTTGCTGTGATCCCCAAGCGTGCTCTGCCTGCAGCCAGCTCTTGGACTCCTGACCCAGCCCAGGGGTTGATGCAGGACCGCTGCTCAGTGTCACCAAGGCTCCCCGCACTGGGCAGCCCTTTGCACTTGTGGCTGGGTGGGTGCCAGGTCCTTCCCTGAGAAAAGCCATGCCAAAAGCCTCCTGTCCATGAGGTGCCCCCCTGCCAGAGCACGGGCACTTCCCTGTGCCCTCCAGCAACCCTGGTATGTGTCATCTGTGGGTTTCCAGTTAGTTTATGGGGTGCCTGCAGCCCACACCTCCTTCCCTCTACTGGGTATGGTGGCATGGGGGCTTTCAGTGTCCACCCCTGCATGTCCCATGCTGCTGCATGGCACGGATGGGCACAGCGAGAACTGCATGCACAGATAAGCCAAGGGCAACTTGGTCTGCATCCGTGATGGGGTAAGTGCAGGCACTGCTTTGCACTGCTCCTTGGCGCAAGCACAGGGCCCATCCCGAATGCCGGGTCAGGCACAGGGGACGTACGTGAGCAGCTTGACTCATTTCCTTCGTTGCAAAGTCCAAGTCTCTCTGGAGCAAGAGACAAAGCTGAGCTGGCCAGCTCGCCCTCTGCTCTGTGCGTCTGTTTTATCGTTTTTTTCCATTTGCTTTCAGATCTTCTAATCACTATTTTTTCCTTCAGGCGTTATCTGAAGCTGCACTGGCCTTACCTCTTGCTATCTCTCCCCAGCACCTGTCCTAACTGCAAAGAGAGCCTCGCGCTTGCCTATCACCCAGCTGAATCTGCCCTGCGTGGTGGCTCTGCCCCTGCTCCCCCCAGGGATGCCCACCCTTTCTGGTCCTCGGGGAGGGATTTCCTGGCGCCCCCTTGGAGACCATTCAGCTCAGTTTTGTTTCCACTTGCTCTGCCTTTGCTCTTCTGCACCCTAAACCCTCAACCGCCCGAGTTGTGACTGTTTAGTGCTTGTCTAGGGGCTGTGTGGAGGTTTCCATCCCCGAGCCCCAGGCTGTCCCCACTGCACAGCGTCCCCTGCTTCCTCTTCCCTTGCTGTGCCTCAGAGACACCAACCCGCGCAGGACAGCTACTGGTTTCAGTTTCCGCTCGCTGGCTTTGTGGGCACTGCTCCCTCCCTGCTGCCCTCTCTGCTCAGCCTCCAGCCGCAGCCTCTTCTCTGGAAGGCAGGGAGCTTGACCCTCCAGGGGCCACCTCCATCCAAACCCAGCCCTGGCAATGAAAGTCTCCCCCCAGATGACTGCACAGCCTTTGCCAAGGCGTGAGGCTTGCAATCAGCAGCTCCCCATTCAGCGCTGCCCCAGGACAGCATCCGAGTCCTGGGAGCCGCAGCTTTGAGGGACCTGGGTCCATCCCCCTCCTCCCGAGCAGCCTTGGGAGGGTGGCAAGAGCAGTGTCAGACAGGGTCAGCAGCTGCTCGGGGAAGAGGCGAGAACGGCTCGTTGCAAAATGCCCACAGTGGCTGCCGCTGGCTCTCCTTTCAGGCCACGCTCCCTCCACTCCACGAGCAGCCACTGCCAGAATCCACTTCCCCTGTGTGGGAGGGAATACTCACAGCACCCCATGGCTGCAGCATGAGGGCCACCATAAGGAAGGTCTCATCAGTAGCCAGCCAGCCTCTAGAGAACCGTTGCAGCAGTTCCTCTTCCCCTTTGCCAGACTTTTTTCCACTACAGGGACTTTCTGCAGCTGAGCCTTTGTCTGGGGGAGGCTCTGCCACATCTTTAAAGCAGTTTGACAACCACGATCTGTTCAATGGCAGCTCTGCTGTTGTGTGCTCCTGCCTGGACCAGCCTGGTGTTCCCTGATGCTGGTTTTTCAGCCAGGAACAAAGGGACAAGTTACAGCTCTTGAAAAAAAATGTCGTCTCCCTTCCTCAATCTTATCTTGGGCCCAGCCACAACTCACCCAACAAGAAGCCCCAGTGGCCTTTTGAGGTTGCTTGTGGCACCGAGGAGCTGCAGGGAGGAAGGAAGCTAAGCCAAGGTAAGTCTCCTTGCTCCCAGCAACACGTGGGTTTGCCTTTGCCAAACCGTGCGCTGCCTGGGATGGCCCTTCTGGGGTGGTCACCTGCCTGCCAGTGCAGAGTCCTGCCTCCATGGCTTCATAGCGGTAAAGGGCCCAGTGCCATGGAGGGAATGGGCTGTCCAGGCACAGCTGGGACTCTGAGCCCACTATGTACCAGCAGTGATCCACACTGGGCAGTACCCTGGTGAGTTGAGCTTGGCCACTTTTCAGCAGAAGCAAAATGAAACTGCCTCCTCCTGAGGGTATGCATCCTCACAACATCCATCTGCACTGCTTTAGGAACGTTTATTTTTAAAAGGAGTCTGTTTTACACACTTAACCCCACTCTCAAGAGGACTAATGCAGGTGAATCTCCTGCAGTCCATCCCATCCCAGCCAGGCTCTGCCAGCCGGGCAAGGCAAAAGA
Organism: Tauraco erythrolophus; assembly: GCF_009769465.1. NCBI lineage: Eukaryota > Metazoa > Chordata > Aves > Musophagiformes > Musophagidae > Tauraco > Tauraco erythrolophus. The sequence goes on along the minus strand of NC_141473.1, from coordinate 15,986,609 downwards.
GACAACTCCTTCCCACCACAGCCCTGAACGCAGGGGCAAAGCCACAGCCAGGGTCTCTCTCCCGGAGGAGGGGGCCAGGCAGTGAGCACCAGCGAGGGGCTGGAACCTGGATCTTCCTGCACAACCGCTCTCAAGTTACACTGACTTTGCAAACAGAGGCACAATATGAGCCAGACAACCCTGACAAAGCCCCTTTGTGTGCAAAGGGCAAAGGTAGAGGAGATGGGAACAGAGGGCCTGGGCGTCCTGCAGCATAATCTAAGCTTCCACAAAGGAAAGGGAGAGGAAGGGCCAGCCCTGAGCTCGCACAGGCTGCTGCCAGCTTCTCGGCTCAGAAGAGAGTTTGGGTACCGTCTGGGATAGAGAGATAAGGGAATTAGGTTGCTCTCTTCAGCTAAGTAGCTGCAATCAGTCACAGCTACAGGATTGATCCCAGAGGAATTGCAGTGAGACAGCATGAAGAGTGCTGCAGCTGCCAGTATGTGTGCTGGGACCCCCAGTGCTGCGGAGCTGTGCCACGCTGGCATTTAGCATCTGACTGAGCCCAAAGTAGCAGAACTCGGCAACCCTGCTGCAAGAAACATGCCCAGTTTCTCACAGGCAGAGCTTGGAGGCACCACCCAACCCACTAAGCAGAGAATGGGGTGGTGAGGGGGAAAGACTGTGTGTGTCCCTGCCCACCTGTCCTGGTTTTGACTGGGACCAGCTTCATGGCATTTAGTTGCTGGCCAGGTTAAACCACACCACCACCGCTCCACAAAGATCAGGGAAGTGGAAATGAAGTTATAAAGGAGCCAAGCAAACCAAAAACAAAGTGCTATGGGCAGGCGGCAGTTCTGTAGTCCTGTAGTGCAGCCAGCGCTTTCACCTGCAAATGCCACCAGCATTTGCTCCTCCGCTGGGGCACACACAATTGCACTTGCTAGAAACAGCCAGAAAGCCTGCCCTGGCTTCAGGTGAGATCCCCCAACCAGCCACCCAACGGACTCTTTGAGATGCTGCTGCAGGGAGGCTTTGGAAAGGAGCAGGCTTCTGTACTGCCAGGCGGGGCAGGATTTCCCAGGGTGGATGCAGCTTTCCACTCCTCGTGCACCCATGGCTTGGGATCCCGTTGTGCTTCCCTCCTTCATGCAGCGTCACCCTGTACCAGCGCTGAGGGGGAGGAAGTTCTTGCTGTGGGTGGCTGAGGGGCATCATCGGCCGCTGCTTTTGAGAGGATCTTGTGCTCTCGGGGTGGGGTAGGAGGGGGGAAGGTGGGGCTCTGCAAGGCATCCGAGTATATCTCATCCTGGATGCAGGGACGCTGCACAACCCTTTGCAGCAGCGGCTTGAGCAAACCTACAGTCAGCTGGTTCCCCTCACTGGAGAAGGGTACTGGGTCCTCCTGGGCGTGAGGGAGGTGCTGCAGGACCACGGCGAGGATGTCTGAGGTGGTGAGCTCAGCGGGGCACAGTGGCCACAGTGTGTCCAGATAAGGGTCCAGCTCCCGGTGCTGGGCAAACTCTGCCAGCAGCGTGGTGAATATCTCCTTGTTAAGCAAGGGGCTGAGCTTGGAGAACTTCTCTGCCACCTCCACCACCCGCTGCCACCGCTTCAGGCAGATGAGAAGGTGCAGAGCTTGCAGCACAGCCTTAGGCCTCTTGCTGCAGAGCAGCAGTTCGAGCTCCATCTCATCATCTGCCTCGCTGCGCTTGTTCTTCCTGGCTAGTACTCCCAGTGCTCTCTTGTACAGCGGCACCCGGCCCTCTGGACCCTCCTTGCTGCTGTATGCCCAAGAGATGCTAACATACTGCTGAGTCAGCTCCACAAAACTGGGCAGCCACTTGGGTTTGAACCTCAGGAAGGAAGCGCAGATGAGCTCAAAGAGCGGGACCACCCCATTCTGACCCACCTCCTCCTGCTGTGGCCCTCCCAGGACCTTCTTCCACACCTCTGGGGTGGCTCTGGCTACCAAGAGGCCGTCCCCGTTCTGCTGCAGCTGCAGGCAGCTCCTTGTGGCCTTCCAGGCAGCCTTTGGGAAGGAGGCAAAGATGGAGTTCAGGTAGGTCAAGTTGTCCTTGTCTATGTCAGAGTGCAGAACACGGCTGACCTCCTGCTCTACCAGTTCCTCACAGTAGCTTTCCACCTCATTCTCTGGGGCACACACCACGCAGGTCTTGAGGAGCTCCAGGCTCATGTAGCTGTGCAGCTCCAGGCTCATTGTGCTCAACAGCTTGGCATAACTGTCTTGGAGGCCTTGGGCTGGCTTCTGCTTCTGGTGGAGGCTGTGCTGCAGGATGGCAGCGAGGGCTACAGGAGCTTGGAACACACCACCTTTCTTCAACTTCTCCACCGTCAGCTTAGAGCTGCTGAGGCTCCTCCTCTGGTAGTATCTGCAGGCCTCCTCAAACACCATCTCCACCAGGCACGGCTCAGGCCTGCTGCTGTCCTCAGGTTTGGAGAAGCTAAAGCTGTAGATACCAGTTTGAGTGAGCATCTGGATGCTGTCCTCCTCTCCCAGGGACTCCAAGAAATGCACCTCTTTCATGCCCAGGATTTTCTTTTCTATGAGCCTTCCGCTGTTCTGGTCAACGAGGTATAGGACCCCTGCCAGCACACAGGCAAGGATGCTGCCAAAGGTCTTCAGCTGGACAGGACTTCGGTGGGTCAGGGGTCCCCCCTCCAGGTCAAAGATATGCCTCTGTGTCCCATCTGGCTCCACCACGTTCACAGCACCCTTCGTGCTCACTAGCAGCAGACCCCCACCGTTGGACACAGCAGAGGTGTGAATGTCCAGAGGTGCGAAACCTGAGAGAAGACCCACAGAACCAAGCAGGAGCTTCCTGAAGTCTGACTCGCTGCTGGAGCGCAGCACCTTGCTGTGGATGAAGCCTGCAGAGGGGGCTGTGATGGTGAGCTTTGCCTTCTCAGGATGCCAGATGAGGAGGAACTTGGAAGTGGTGGCAAAGCCAGCAGTGGCAGGCACCAGGAAGACGTGCTGGGAGAAGGCCAGGACCTGGTACTCAGGGCTGTTGTGCAGGACTATCCTTACGGTGCCTAGCTGCACACCTTGCTCCCTCACCTCCAGAGCCCGGGTGCAAACACAGAACCTGAAGGCACACTTGCTCATGTCCGAGTGGGCATCCAGGGGAGGCCTCTCCTCACACCACACCAGGCTGGCTCCCTGGCTGCACACAGAGACGATTCGTGCCCGGGCACCCTGGCAGAGCTCCACTGTCTGCAGCAGCTGCCAGCCCACAGCCACCACAAAGTGCCAGACCTCAGTCCGACCATGCTCCCACACAAGGGCCAGTGCCCAGGAGCCCAGTGTCACAGGGCTCTGCAGGAAGAGCAGTCCCACCAGGGCTGGCTGGGGCGGCTGCCAGTTCCTCTCCAGGTCGGCTCCACCAATGCCGTGGCGCTGGAAGGCCACCACCTGAGGCAGGGGGGGTAGCCGGGTCTTCTGCAGCACCAAAAGGTGCTGCCCATCGGGGCTGGACTGGATGTGGCTGGGCTCTTCTTCCTGGCACAGCAGCTCCCGCAGCCAGTGGCCTCGGCCGAAGTCGCTGAAGTCGGAGACCTGCCGCAGCATCCCGGCTCGTTTCATCGCGGGGCGCCCGCCCTGGTCACCGAGAGCATACACCAGGGCGAGCAGGGGCACGGGGCTCCTGCCGCCCCTCAGTCCCCTCCCAGCACCCCCCGTCGCATCCTGTTCCCCGGGTCTCCGGAGACTTTCCAACCCCCAGGGACCCCCGCGGGCACCCTCCTCCACCAGCGATCCGGTTCCGCGGGCACCAACCCTCCGAGGTACGTGCCGCGCCCTCAGCTCTCCGCACACCCACCTCCGCCCCAGGGGACTCCCCGCTGCCCCGCGTCCCCGGGACCCCCCTCCCGCCGGGACCCCGCAGGGGCTTACCTGCCGCGGCGGCTGCCGGCCGGGGACGGGGCGCCCCTCCGCCGGGGCCGGGCCGGTGGCGGCTCGGCTGGGCTCGGCACGACGCGGCGCTGCGCAATCACGAGGCGGCGGGCTTCCGGGCAGAGCCGCGCCGGGCCGGGCTGGGCCGCCCCTCTCCTACTTCCGTCGCCAGCGCGGGGAGGGCGGCGGGACCGCGGCTCGGGGGCGACTTGCGAAGCCCTGCAGGCGGAGGGGCCATTTTCTACCGGGGGGCGGGTGTGTCAGTCTCAGAGCAACGAGCTCCTTGCGGCCGGGGAGGAGTCCTCCCGTCTCTGCCCTTGCCCGCCCCGCCTGCGGCTGCCGCAGGGGACCGGTCCCGGGGCCGCCCGGGGAACCGGCGGGCAACGAGACCCGGCGCTGACAGCACCCCGCGCCCACCCGCAGCGCTGGCGGCGCTAGGACCGCGCGGCGCACGCCCCCTTGGAGCGCATGCGCAGCGCGGCCGGCAGCGCCTGCGCGTCGGGAAGGGGAACGGCTCGCCCGCAGGTGAGTGCCGGGGACCGTGGGGGGACGCAGCCCCCCCACCCCGCGGGGCCGGGCCCCGCCCCGCCGCCCCTCCCCAGCGCCCGTAACGGCCGCCCGCCGCCGCCCGGGCCTGGGGCGAGCGGGCGGCACCGCCTCCCGCGGCTCCGCCGCCCTGGGGGGATCTCCGTGGGGCGGGGATTCTGCCCGCCGCGAGGGGCCTCGCCAGGCACAGTCTCACGGCCGGGCCCGCCGGCCCCACCGCCCGTCGCCGGCCACGCTCGGATGCCGGCGGCACCTTGCCGGGGGGCTCGGGGCGGGGGGCGACGCCTGCTTTGCCGCAGCCGCTTCCGTGGGCCCCTCGCTGCCCGCCCTGCTTGGCGCGGGGCCCGGCCGCCTCCTGGGGACTCTGGGCGTGCGGGAGTAGCGTACACAGCTCTGTTGCTTAAGAAGTTGTCGGTCCCTTCCCCGCCTGCCTGCAGCGCTGCTGGTATCGCTAATAATGCCCTACCACCGTATTGCCCAAGTAAGTGCCTGTGGGTGCAGCTCGGTGAGTGCTGCCGTGCCGGAGGAGGCTTCCCAGCGGGCTGGAGTTGCCCAACTCTTAGGCCGTGCTGGTGCAGCTCCTCGTGGGCCACAGTGTCAGCTGGCCGCTGAAATGGTGTGGGTTTAAGATAACGCTTTCTAGAAAAAGAATGAGTAAGGCATATTCTTTTATCGTTGATCATTCTAATTACCTGGTTTACCTCACAGCCTTACAAACACTTGTGTTGGCAAAGCAAAGGGGAGCAGTAAACAATGGTAAAGGAGCGAGAACTTGTTATGTTTATTATGCTGAAGGCAGAGGCAGCTTGCTACGTAAGCAAACGTGCAGCCTCAGTCAAAACCCTGTTGCGTATGCCACTGTATGAAAGTTTGCTCTTAAGCAGAGGCTGTGATCTGAATATATGATTAGAGACAATTCGGGCTGAGCAGGTGGGTGGAATATGCAAAGCAATAAGATAATTTGGATCATTGCGATATATGGTGATTGCAGTTCACCAGCTGTTTGAGCTCTAGTAGGAAGTGTGACAAAAATTTTTTAAGAGGAGTTTTGTTGAGGGGGGAAGCACATCAGTTTGGTTTTCCAGTAATAATAGTGTAATCCTCAATCTGTGTCAGTTAGGGCGCTTTTCTGCTGTGTGCAAAGAGACTCAGCAGGCAGGATATATACTAGGTAAAAATGTTAAACAGTTACTGGCTGGCATGCACAAAAGAAACAGTGAGGCTTTAATGAGCTGCTAGGTTGAACATTCATCTGCTCCCCTGCTAACACACCAGGCAGCCACACAGACGTCTCTGAGGAGGGGAAGGGTCAACCTCTGCTGCTCAAAGTTGCTCACTTGCTGTGTTCTTTGTTGTTCTGTGGGACTCCCTGGGTTGTTCTTTGTTTTTGTCTGTTTGTTTTGTTTTAGGATCTTATACCTTTTTACGTTTGTGTTTTTCTTCCTGAGTGCTTGTGCTACTAATAGTCCATGTCTCAAAAATGTTACCTCTCTGCAGCTCTACCTTTCTTATCTTGGTGTGGCTCTGCTCTGCAGTTTCTTAGAACATAGCAGCTTCCTCAGAAGTCGGAGCCAAGGTCATGCAGCTGCGCTGTATTCAGCATGGGCCTTGGATCCACACTGACAGCTGAAGCCATAGGAGAAGGGCAGGGGAAGGTTACTGGGAGAGTGTTTTTCTTCAGAAGGAAGACTTCTGAAAAGGTCTCTGAGTGGCATGAGCTTTTAGGTCGGAGTGTAGAGGCAGTGCAGAATATTTAAGGGTAAACGAGGTGGAATGGATTCTGAAGGAATGAAGAATGAAAATCCAAAGAGACTTTCTGACATGAGAGAGCTGGGCATTGTAGCCAGGAATATGGAAAGGAAGCATGATGAAATGAAAAAAATAATTTGCAAAAATGTTGTGAACAGATGGAGGTGGAAGTGTGTGACGCTTGTCTAGATGGACTTGACAGGAAGAAGCTTAACTAGTTGATGGTGCGAAGTTGATGGATTGAGTGTTATTCTAACTGGACAGATAGAAATGAAAGGCAATTATGGATGAAGTGTTAAAAATGTAGCTTGGATGTTATTCTCTTATATCATTGCTAAAGCAGGTGTAGCGGGAGGGAGTCTGTGGCTGTATCTGCATTAGAAAGCTGCTTTTCCTATTCTTTCAAGGGGGGAAATAGATCAGTAGTGGTGTAACTTTAGATTGTGCTATGTAGAAGCACATAGATCACTACTGCTCTGAGCAGGATGGAAGGACTTGCTAGTAAAAAATGCATATACTGAGACTGAGGTAATGTTGCTTGGTACTGCAGAAAACGAAGTAGGATCTGTGTGAGTTTTTGTCCTCAGCACACCCTCAGAGTATGTTTCTCATTATATACTGCATGAAGGCACCTGGAAATTCTGCCAGATGGATCCAAGGCTTGTGTGCTCTGAGTGTACTGTTGCCTTTTTGATGAGTTGGGCACCTTACAGTTACAGAAGAAGGTACAGTCTGAGCAGTTTTCATTCCAGTGGACAACATACAAATAAGATTGTAAAGGACAGATGAAATATAAAGGCAACGTGGACCTACTAGCATGAACCATAACTGCCAATGCACGAGTTGGTAGAATAAGCTGCAAAATGGCTTCTAGCAGGAATTTGATCATGATGGTTGCTAAAGCCTTGATAAAATCTAGCCCAGTGTATTCCTGCTCTCTCTGTAGTGGTCTGCCAGGCTGCTGCTGGAGTATTCCCGAGGGTTTTAATACTGGAGCTTGAACTGAGTCAAGGCACTGTCTATGCATTGGGATTCATAAACTCTTGTGCTGGGTGCAGGTTGTCTGTTGCTTCCAGTGATGGGTGAGTGCTGGAGCCTGTGTTTTAACTGCCTGTTGCTCAGGTTCCAATATTGACTTTGCAGATTCATCATGTGTATGAAGTGCAAGCTTTTCCTGGAACTTCACTGAAGAATTTAGTGACTACTTGCCTTATAATGTGTTGCTGTAGTAGGCGGCTCTTTATCCCTGTCTCTTGCATGATAGAGATAATCTTTGAACAACCTACTTTTAGACTTGAGTGATATACCTGCAAAATATGTTGAAAGGCAAAGCGTGATCACACTGAGTTCCAGGTGCATGCAGTTGTGTGTGGGCAATTACTGGCCTTGAAATATTTAAACAAGTGAGTCCAATATTAGTAGCAGTGGCAAATCAAGGGAAATTGGATTCTAAATGCAAAAGTATCTCAGTTCTTGTTCAGAGTCTTTATATATATTGATTGAGGTCCAGGGCTTTGGCATTAACAGACTAATACAGATCACATCTCATTTGCACTACCCTTTTTCAGACAGGGAATAAGTCGCTTGCCAAGTAACACAATATGTGAAAATACCATTTTATGCCATCTGTTTGGTTTCTTTTTGTTTAGCCAATAAGCGTTCCAGTGTTTGTTTTTTTTTTTGAGGGGTCCACACTGAAAAAAAGTATTCATGTTTGGTTGTATATGGGGCTTGTGTATGTGCATCTGTAATCCTGAAAACTTTCAGGTTTGTTAGCCTAGGCAATTAAATGCAAAACACAACGCTCGATGAGCTGCATGCAAGATTACAGAAGTTACAAGTTTTGGATACTGATGTCATTATATGTGGCATCCAATTATTATTACCCAGCTGGCTTGAATTGAAATTGAATGTAATTAATTAACTAAGGTTGAGACCCTGCCTACAAAAGGCAGGCCATTTCCTCCTGGCTGCGGAAGATGCAACGGCGTCCTTGGAGCTGCAGCCCAGGCTGGTGAGCAACATCCGGTGACCCCGACGTGATACGTCTGAGAGACCCTGAGGACTGCGACTCCCTTGCCGGAGCCAGAGTAGCCAGGGCCGGAGCGAGAGTCCTTCGGTAAAGAAGGTAAAGCCGCAAGCCCCGATGTGATATTCATGGGAGGGAAGCGTGCTGGAGTCGGAACAAATGGACTGGGTCTCTGCTCACCGTAAAGCCTTTACTTTCCTCTAAAAACAAAAACTGGTAAAACAAAAAGAGGGAATTGTGGCATCCGATTATTATTACCCAGCTGGCTTGAATTGAAATTGAATGTAATTAACTAAGGTTGAGACCCTGCCTACAAAAGGCAGGCCATTTCCTCCTGGCTGCGGAAGATGCAATGGCATCCTTGGAGCCGCAGCCCAGGCTGGTGAGCAACAATTATAGTGTAGATGTGCATTAGTGTTACGTTCTCTACAGTACTATTTTTACTATTATAAGATGAACTGTGGAGTAATAAGTCTGTATGGGAGCTGAGGGACAAGGTGGAGCAGCCACAGTTTTCAATGTGCACAAGTCTGAGTAAACCTCGAACTCAAAATGTCAAGTTCATTTTTCCCGTGGATATTCTAAAGACATGCATTCATCAGAATGTCACATGTTTGGTTGGAATCTCTGCTATGAGTTCTGGAATGAAATGGAAGGGAGGTGGATGGTTGGATGTGCTCATCCCTGTCTTCCTGACTGGATCAGCTGATCCTGGGCTTGATGATAGATAAAGCAAGAGTCTGCCCAAGCTTCTGTTTGCTGTGGCTTTTATCTTCCTGCCTTTGAGCTACTGAGACTCGTGCTCTGTTGAGGTTTCTTTTAGTTCCAGATGAAGCATCTTGGATCTTCTGCTGCTTGGCGAAGTACTTGCTGTTCTAAAAATCCAGATGTGTGTGTGTCTCTTGGCCCTCAGGGGTAGTTCTCCCGTGCAGCCAGCGGCTGCAGCAGGATTCACTTAGCAGCATGTGTTAATGGGACTGACCTATTGACAGAATAAATTACGCATTTGAACTCAAAATGTGGAAAGTGCACTAATGCTTTTTACATGTGATGTGTTTAAAGGGTAATTGTTAACTACATTCAGTGTCGTCATTTTCATAAGCTGTCACGATGTCCTGATAATTTGACGCCTCTACAACTTACTTATAAATGCTTTGTGCATTTAACTGTTGTTTTCTGCAGCTGCTTAGAAGGTCCCTGTTAGCAAAATGCAGTTTCCTGTTTCTGTCTTTATGACATATAGAAAATGTAATTGCATAAAGTGAAAAGAAGGAAACATTCGTACAGCCTGATGATCATAGGTTATAAAACAAGCAGAGCCTGATAAAACGTTGGCATGAAAGACGACTTTTCCTTTTCTCCCCTTGCTTCTCCATATGCTCATTTGTAGAATAGCAAATTATAAATGAGAATATTATTTAATCCTTGCCTCTAGCAGTCGTCTTTGTATGTGCTCTGTGCAGCTTTGGTTGAGAGAATATGAATCTCAAGTCCCATTTTGACAGAGACTAGAATTTTCACATGATCATGCAATCCCTCTGATGCTCCCCCAGCATCAATCCTTTGTGCCTTGTGGGATTTAGATTTTTGTCTTTCTGAAAATGTAGGAAAAATATTAAAATGCAGCTCTCGAAGTCCGGGGACTAAGCAGAGTGTATTGATCCCTTCCCATTCACGTACACATTTGATGTGAGAACGCTGACCTAGAAGCACTGAGGGTTAGTTTATTAGTTTTGACATTGGGATTCATTAGCTGTAATTCAATTAGAAGCATGCTGATGGATGTGTTTGTATGCTGGGAATGGCAGCTGCTTTAGGTTCAGAAACTTGTAATTCTAGTTGGGAAACTGTTTTGTGCAATCTTGGGTAAGGTTTGTATTGCTAGGCTAAAAGCGACATAGTTCTTGATTTGGTTTTTAATAGATTTCTCTCTATTTCCAATTATGTTTCTATTTAGAATAATGTCTTATTTCCCATGACAGTTTAAAAATAATGCAAAGTCTGTAAAAGAGAAGCTATCAAAATGATTGAATAATGTTTTCTGTTTTGTTTGTTAGACTGAAACCTCTTTCCATCTTAATTGGGTATATAGACTTACTAGGCTACAGGAATAATTTTGGGATTTACAGAAGGTTATGATGCAGTAGTTGCTAAGCTTTCTTCTGTCAATGTGTCTTGAGGCTGTTTCCATTCTTACCCCAGCACATACACCAGCCCTTAACCAGTCACCTGTGCATATTCCCTTTCTAGCAGGAAGACAGAACACCTCTGCTTTTCTAGATAAATGTTATCTTTTCAGGTGTGAGATCTGCTGCTGTCTGTCCTACCCTCTGCTTTCCCATCCAGGCAAAGCTCCTTCCCTTCACTCTTGGGGCAGGGTCTTTTGCAGCAGCACTGTTTCTCCAGGTCCAAAGATGTTTTCCTGCCACTCAGAACTGAGATTTACAGCTCAAGGGATGGATCTCTGAATAACCAACTCTGGAAGCCTGACAGTCCTAGATGAGAACATAGCTGTAGTTTAAGGTAATCAAAAGCTGTCTGCAGTGGAAAGAATGTAGAAGAGATCTGGAACTGGCATTCAGTAGTTGCTGGAAGTTGCTCTTTGAGGGAAAGACTAAAAGATCTAAAGAAAGATCTAAACCTGCCGTGGTTGTGGAAGGGGGTTCAGGTAGTCTGGGATGGAGGTTAAATCCAAAGCTGTCTCCATGGCTCCCAGCTCAGAAAGCCCTGGGGTCTTAGATGCTGACTTGAGTGAACTTCTCTATGCATAATTTAGCATGGCTGAGTGCAGCTACCACAACAGCCTGGCCATGTTTTTCTGGAGCATGACTTAAGTCAAGCTTCTGACTGAGGTGTGCTGCTGCTGTGTGTAGTTACCTTTGGAGGTATGGCAGAAAGCTTGGGAGCTCAGGGATATGAGAAGGGATGGCATTCCCTTAAGTACCTCTGGCAGTGTTACAGTGATAGAGGTTAGAACAGTGCTAAAGCTGTGATACTTGCCAGAAAAATCTGTGATTGTAGATAAATATATGTTTACAAGGTCAGAGTGGTGATGTGCTTTGTGGCATCAGACACGAGGTTGGGAGTACATGGCAAGTCATGCGTTCTGACTCTCAGCCTCTGGAATGGGTTGATGTCACATAACGTTCACGACTACAGTTATGGCCGTTACTTTTTGTAACGGCTCGTTTTGTAATAGTGATACTTCCTTTTTTTTAACAGGATAACCAGTAAGCATGAAACACAAATTAATTATAGTAAAACCTGTTTGTGTTTCCATAAAACCTTTTCTGTTAAATAGATCAGGAAATTAATCTGGTTAAAAAAAAATATAAAAAAAATCCCTGCAAAGCTTCTCCCCGGTGTTCCTCCCATCTTCCTCCTAAAAATGAACCACATGTGATGCTTTTGAGGCTGGGTTCCTCTCTGGCTTGATTTGCAGAGCAGCTGGCACAGCTGAGGTAGGGATGAGCAAAGGTGGCAGGAGTGCTTTGGGAAGCTTTTTGGAGTGCTAGGGAGGCTTTGCAGCCAAATATTTCCTAGTGTTGGACGCCGCCTCAGAATGCAAAAGCAGAATTTGAAGTGCTTTGGTTGGCAGCAAATTAAACAGATAAGAGAAGACTTTCTCAAACAGTTTCAGGAGCTTTTTATCATGAGGTGTCCTTGAGGCTTGACCAGTGTCAAAAAGGACTGGGTATCCATTTGATAACAAGTAGTGCAGCTCATGCAATGAGATTGAAAAATACATTCTTTTCTAGATGGAAACGGTGTTGGTCTGGATCATGAATCAGTTTCTGGCAGAGGAGAATTAAGAAAATGTATTCATAAGGAGCTTATTCTGTATCTTCCTGTGTCTGAACTTTTGCATCTTTCTTTGAAATGGGATGTGGGTCTAGATGGGACCTTTGATCTGTTTTCTTATGTAGTATAGTTATTAAAGCCCCTACTTTCAGCTTGTGAGAGGCTGTTAGTATTTCAGCGCAGCGAAAAAGTCTTTCATGGTTGAGGCAGGCCAGATATGCCTTGAAGAAAAGTTCAAGTTTCCTTAGCCTTTTTTGTCTGTTCTTACCTTCAGTGTATACAGCATGGCCCAGACAGAGAAGAAAGGTGGGCTGCTTCGGAAATCTTCAGCCTCCAAAAAGCCATTGAAGGAGAAAGTTGTGTTGATGTATGATGAGATTTTCACGGTAAGGATTTAAGCATCTCTTCTTTCTAAAGTGTTGCGTTATATTTTTCTGGTTTATTTTGTACTGAAGGCTCTGCGTGGTGGATTCTTTTTCTAAGGTAAGGACTGCACAGTGTAGGCACATGCTTCAGGCTCTCCTGCTTTCATGCAGAGCTCTGTTTTCTGCTTTCTTCCTTAATGTCGCCTTGTCCTGTTGTCTACCAGGACCATTTGCAATCTATGGGAAGTCACGGCTTTTCAAGCATTTCTCAAAAAATAATCCAGAAAATAAACAGAGGCATCCTAATTGAGAGCTGCTTTCGTTTGTCCTTTGTTTCTGGGAATTTGTGTAGACAGAATTCTATACTGTGAGACCACTTGGGCATCCAGTGGGATGATGCTGACTCTGAGCTACTCATGATAATGATTTTCTTTAAATTCTGCCTGAATTGTTTGCTCTCATGGTTGTTCCTTTTCCTTTCAGACAGAAGACCCCAGTAAATGCAACCCTAGGTTTTGGGAGGAGCTGTTTCTCATGAAGGTAACAGGAGTTGAATGTCCTCTGATTTGCTGCTGCTGTGCTGCCTACGATGTGGCAGACTGTCAGCACAAGGACTTGCGTTTCTAAGGAGTCAGTTGTTGTGTAACATGCACAAACTGCTGCTTAACCTGACAGGTCAACTTGGAATATCTAGAAGGCAAGCTGGAGGCACTAGACGGGGAAGAGTTAATGAAGATAAAAGATAACATCAACTGCTTGTTTCAGCACTGCATCCAGGCACTGGGTGAAGAGCACCCAATCAGAGTGGTCAATGCATTACAGGTACCACCTCTATTTCACTTCTGATGATGCAATGTATTTGTTGCTGGTATCGAACATCTTGTGCTCATTTCTGTGCTTCTGAGAAGAAGTGATGTCTACAGAGCAGTTGCTACTTATTGTCTGTGGAGGTTACAAACATTCATAGTCTATTTAGTCTTTGAAGAACAATAGCTTGTTTCAGAATTCAAGAAGATCTGGTGGCAGTGGATGGCAATGGGGGGACAAGAGGGGCTTGTTCACACTGCAATCTGTCAGTTTGAGGAGTCAAGACTACTCTGTGTAGCTTCGTATTCTACTTTCTCCTGTTCGTCCTCATTTCAGCCTCCTTTTTCAATTTCCATATGGGTTGAAAATGAAATAAAGCTCTGGATAAGTCAATATGAAAGGTCAAACAGATCAAAGTGTCAGCTGTAGGAATACAGAATATGAATTTCAGGTTTGGAGAAGTCACTGAAGTAGGAGATATTGGACAGGCAGTACGCTGGTAAAAGTTGATTTAAAACAGAATATTTACACCTCTGACATACAATCTTGCATTGTTTGGTTTGTTTTTTGTTTTTTGTTTGTTTTGGGGTTTTGTGTTTGGGTTTTTTTAGAATTAGTTTGAAAGGATGCTATTAAATATTGTAATTATAGCTACATAGACAGCCTAGCCCAGGCCTGAATTCCCAAACATATTCAAGCTCTTGGCAAAAATTAGGCTAGTGCTCAAGTCTAGAATCCTGTTGTGTGAGTGTAAGTAGGAACCAGGTGACACATCCTGAGCTTAAGTTGGGAGAGTGTTCCCTTAATCAAACTGTGTTCATGTGGAAAGTGATCCTGGAGCCAAAACTTGTTTAAGCAATCTTTTCTTGAGAATGACCATGTTTGGCACAGTATCCTGTCTGTGACAGTAACAAAAAAAGGATGTCTACCTTACCCTTTCGCTTCTGTATGGTTCTAGAGGTCTGCTGACTCCTTGAGGTCTGCTTGTCTCCAGCTTTACATCTTCTGAAACGAATTACTTCTCACAGGTGAATTTAAGCTGGAGTCTAAAACTGCAGTGGTTATATTCCTGCTGATTCCTCTCTTCACAGACCTGAAAGGTGCCTGATGACAAAAGTCACCACAGACGTTTTCCCCTCTTAGGGCAAATGAGACATTTGCTATCCATAAATCTTCCAGAGCGTCTGCTGGAAGCATAGCGTGTTGATACCTGTATGTTGCCAGTGATCTCCAATAGCTTGGTAATCCAGTGCCTGCAACAGGAAATGTGAAGGAGGTTGTGTTCTGTGTGTTCTGGAGGGAAGGTTCTTGGAGCCCTTGAGGTAGTTAGGAAGACTTAAGATACCTAATAGCCTTGGAGACACTTTTTCCTCTTTTTTTTTTTTTTTTTTTTGGCAAAGAGACAATTTGGTCAGACTTAGCATAGCAGTGTGGTAACCAAATAGAAATTTGTGCTCTCTGTAGCAAAAGCATCTGTTGTAAGGACAGGCATAATGTGATAAAATATGTTGTATGGATGCTGTATGTTTTGGCATGCTTGAAATAAGAAATTAATCTGGAAAGCTCTAAGGTATGTCTGTCTGTATATTGGACACTGCTTCTGCCTTGCAGTTTCCTGATTGATATTTTTGGCCTTAAAGCCATGCTTAGCTATTTTCCAAAAATCATGGTCCTGTCTGGTACAAATGGGATCTGAATAAAAGAAGCAGTAAGATTACATTTCTTCAGAGTGCTATGAAATAGAGCTGAACAAACAGAAAAAATGTGGACAAATATATTCTTCTCTAATTTTTTTTTTTTGAGTTTTCAGCATCCAAGATCCTCCTTAGAAACCAGAGGTGGAGGAGAGGTCAGAAAATGTATGGCTTTTAGGCTGGTGGTATTCATTTAAATACCTGTACTTTGCCAGTGCTAGGAGAGGGTCTTAGAGCAGATTTTGCTATTGGATTATAGGGGTTGCCTTACATCTTACCCTCTGATTTTTTCCCTTTGCAGACTCTGTGTGCATTGATTCGGGGTGTCCATCAGAAGAACAAATCCACTTCTGGGTTTGACATCATCAACATGCTCGTGGGTTTTGATAAGGCAGAGCTATGTATGAAGGTGAGGCCCTGGCAATGTAGAGAAACAGTTGGCACAGCAGCCATGTTGCAGGGGCAGTGATTTGTAGACAGGTGTGTCTACCAAGGTGCAGCTTTTGGGGGAAATATTCCAGCCACTTAATAAAACCAGCTGTCCCGAAGTTCTTTACCTGTCAGTAACACAAAGACATTTGGAGTCCCTGTGTCTGTTAGCAGTGTAACAGCACACTTTTCTTTCTTTTCCTTTAGTTCCATGCTGTGCAGTCGCTATGGTTAAGAAATCTCAAGGCCAGAAAAGGCTGTCACGGGCCATTAGTACCTCATACCTTATGCTTAATTTTTAGCTGATGATTGTGTCCTGCGTTCTTATATTTCCATCAGCACATGTAGAGTTTGAAACTGATTTGATGCTCTTCACTATAAAGATGTTGAGTTTTGGGAAATGACAAAGTAATCAGTGATAATGCTGAATTTGTGTTGTATCTTTCATCTCTCTACAATAAGTTGTAATTTTTCATCTCTCTACAAATAGTAGAACGTTTGGGGAAAATATCAAGTGTAACTTAACTATCAGAACTACATTTTTCCTTTAAGAATAACTGCGTTACCTGTAACTTAGTATTTGGAAAACAATTATTTACGAATATCTGTCAAATAGCTATATAGTATCTATTTTTAATCATAACCAATATATGTACTGTTAAATTGGAGGTGTGCTGCTTACAAAAAATCTCATGATGTCTGTAAGTAAAATGGAGTATTGAAAAAAAGAAAGCACTAATATTCTGTCTTGCAAGCGAAAAGGAAGATCATATTTGTAGAGCTCAGAATTACTTTGTGACTAGAATCTATTGTTATATGTGTACAAAAACCTCTCATGCATCTGGAGAAAACTCTTGGAAAACGATCATGATGATATGCCTGTAGTCATTAAAATGTAGTTAACACAAAACACTGAGAACCAATAGTGTGAATGTGGCCAATGTAACAGTAGTAACGGCTCAGTTATTGACTTCGGAATTTCAACATGGCTTTATATTGGTGCTCTTGTATTTGAATCTCCCAGAAAGCTTTTTATAACAAACATTTAAAATAATTTTAGTATTACTTTTAATTAATTATTAAAAGTATTACTTTTAAATAATATGATTGTTCTTCTTTAGAATCTGATGGAAAGCTTGGACTCGCTCCTCTGTGCAGAAGGTTCTGAAAGCCTCAAAAGCTTGTGTCTGAAGCTACTTCTCTGCTTGGTGACGGTAAATAAGTACCAGCTGTATAATTACTTCGTCGTATATGAGCCACATCTTTAGGGATGGAACTGTCTCAAAACTTGAGCAGAATGCTGCAGTATGAAGTTTAAGAAGGAGAGAGAAATTGTGAATGAGAACAAGGGTCAGCCCAGAATATGCATTGTGGCTCTAACCTTGATGTCATTACAGACTAGCAGACTGTCTTCACCTCATAAGATAGGTGCCAACTGGGGCAAAAGGGGGGGGACACAGGAGGAAGTGTCAATTGGATTCAGAGGGTGGTTGTTTTTTTTTTTTAGGGAAAAAGATATTTAAGAAGTCTCAGATAAATGGAAAGCAAGCAGAGAAGAGGGGTTGAGGAACAATTAGAAGTGTGGATTAGACGAGTGGTGAGGATGTGAAGAATGAAGAAGTTGGAATAAATGGGGCCACTCATCTCTTGGAGGTGGTCAATTGTGAACTATTTTGGCTGCAATAAGAGACAATTGACTGTGGAGGTGGTCTTCACTGCCCTGTTCATGATGGGGAAAGTGCTCAGTGAAGAATGTGTGCCCTGTTTTTTCGTTCTCTGCCTTCTGTGTAGCAGCCTGCTTCTGGCTGTTGTCATGCAGCTGTGTAAGATACCAATCTGTAGAGGAAGGGGAAAGCTGTTAGTGTGTGGGTCATACTTCTTGCTGGAGAGAGGAGTGGGAGACAGGACAGATTTCTTTTACTTCATGTCTAGCTCTACTGCTAGTCACGCCTTGACGTGCTGACTAAATGTGAGATTCTGGATAAATGTGTCCATCTGGTAGTAGAACTTTTCTGTTCCCAGTGTGTGCCAGAGGCAGCTACAGCATCACGAGAGGCTTCGGGTGAGACTTTAAAACTTGTGTTTGTACTCAGGTGACAGATAACATTAGCCAGAACACCATCCTGGAGTATGTGATGATTAACAGCATATTCGAAGCTATTTTACAGGTAAGCGTTCTTCCTTCTACTGCAGACGCTCTTCTTCCATAGTGAGAGCTTTCAGTGATGTATTTGCTTTTCAGCTTTTTCAGTGCAGCATAGATAACTGGCACTGTGTGTTGCTTCCATTCATAGCTCAGTCATAGTTTGTTGTGTTTTTTTTCCTAATTTTTGTTTTTAATGCTGTCTCCTCCTTACTTTAGTCTGCTGTTTTTAGTCACTACGGAGTATTTGAAGTATTTTTACTTGAGACGTTCGTGCATAGGTAGAAACTGAACAGATTTCTGGGCTAATTTCAAAGAGAATTCCTGTATCACAGGAACTTTTTTCAAAAGACAGTCTGGATATATTGAGATTTTTTTCTGCTCTTTGATAAATCATGCTTTTTAGAAGTGGAACTTCTTGGGGAAACCCAGAAAACTTGAATGGATAATGCTGGTGATGCACTGAGATACTGTGTAGTGCTGTTGAGAAATGTATTTGCCCTTTATGCCCAGAAAGCCTATATGCATCCTCTGTGTGGTAAATAAGCTTCTCTGTGTGCAGAACTTCTTGGAAGCACTGACACTCCCTCAGCTTTAAATATCGTCTTTCACTTAGAACATAATTTGCTCTTACACATCCATTTCGTGGCCATGTGCTGTCTGAGAGTCACTGCAAGCTTCCTGAAGCAGGCCTGAACAGAACAGTGTGATTATTTATTCCAGATCCTGTCCAGCCCGCTTAGTCGCAGGGAACACGGCTATGATGCTGTCGTCCTTCTTGCCTTGCTGGTCAACTACAGAAAGTATGAAGTAGGTATTCTTCTGGATAGCAGAAACATCACTTCTCTCTACTTTTTACAGTTTTTAGCAGTACACGCTATACCATTTATCAGGGTATCAGCACAGAGATACAGAAGTTTTGCAGGGCAGTCATATTATGCAAACTGTGTCTGTCTCTGACGTATGGGTATAATCAAATGTGTGTGATAGTCATACAGCTCATTTTGTGCAAGCGAGAAAGAAACTACCTAGGGATTTGTGTTTCCTTCATGAAAGTACTCTGTGGAAGGTCCTTGTGGAAGAATTACTGTTATGCCAAACTTGCATGTTTGCCTCTGTGTGTGTGACCGTGTGGTTATGCATAATCTCCAAAGTAAAATGAGCTGTCAGTCATCTTGGGCTTCAGACTGAATTTGTGATTCAGAACCTGATGAGCAGACTGAAAGCGCACGAATCCCCAGAAGAGATGGTGAAGCTGTGACCAAAGAATGAACTGAAACATCACAGCTAGTATTTCCAAGAGAGGTCTATCTCTATCTCTTTGACTGATTCCTCTGTGAGAAACTTTATTCATCTTTCTTTTTCTAAACTGGTTGTGCTACTTTGTGGTGTATTCCCTTTTTTTTTTCCTGTTATTAATCTCCTTGAAAAAGAAACATTTCAAATGTCAAAAAAACACCTACTGTTGAGTTTTCTTTGCATGATGCATGATGCTTTAATGATCTTATCTTTTTTTTCCATAATTAGGAATATCTTAATATACTTAGATTGGGAAAAAATGGGAAAGTGCTGGAATACCCCTTTGTCAACAGAGTTACTTGGAGGGGGCAGGCTCCAAAACCTGCCTGGTTTTATAATAGATCTTGTTTTGAATTATGAATAGACCTGGAGAAGAGACAAAGACAGGAGGTACACTTAGTGTCAAAGTAATCCCTGTTAATTTCTCATTCCTGTGAATGTTGTCAGAATCATGAATTGCAGATTTTGTTCAGCAGTCTATGCCGTGGTAGCATGGAACAGGAGCATGGAGTTCAGTTTCAGTATATGGCTGAGAGGGAATACTGTTGGGAATGATACGGGTAGGGTTACTGGTGAGGGCAGACTGGAAAGACCAGAGGTCTCATTGCAACATTCAGGTCAAAGGGTGGAGAGCTGTGTAGTCCCATTGCTGAGCTGTGGAGAGCTGTGTAGTCCCATTGCTGAGCTGTGGAGAGCTGTGTACTATAGTTTATGTCCTTAGTAAGGTAGAGTGCTGTGACTACATAAGACTTGTCCTCTGCTCTTTGCAGTAGCTTTCTGTAGAGTATGGAGTGCTTTGGAAAACATTGTCCTAGATGTCTTTAAACTGGACACTGAAAAGAAATTGTGCTGATGTTTAAAAAGTGCAGTCCAACCTGAGACAGATGTGTAGCAAGGGGAATTTCAGCTTAAGTAGTTCATCTGTCCAGGTTGGAAGCAACTTGAGGAAAGGCTTTCTATGACAACTGCCTGACACTGCCTTTTGTAAGCAGCACAACAAGCAAAACCTGTAGTAATGCAGTCATAATCTTTGTCTGTGAGTAGAGCAGCTGCTTTCATTTACTATTCTTTGACCCTTACAGTCAGTGTGGTGGTTTCCTGGTTGTCAGTGCATTGTAGCATACTTCCATGCCTCAAATCCTTTGGAGTTCCCTTTTTAGTTCACTGTGCTGCAGTTGGTAGGTTCTTTTGTTCTGAACTTGGTTGGTTGCTAAATCATGTTTCCAGCTGCTTAAGAAAATCTAATTAAGCTGAAAATCCATTAATTGACTCTGATTCTGTGTCTGCCTTTAATGTGAATACCAGTGCGTTTTGCATCAGGATGTTCTTTCAGATTTTTGGGATGTGAAGTTTGTAGGCACCTCTCAAATTCCCTGGGGAATACCAGTCCACGTTTTCATTACCAGTGTAGCTGAGATCTTGGCTTACTCATTGACCTTTATTCTAAGAGTAAATGTATTTATATGCCTTTACATGGCACCTTTAAAAAGATGTCCCTGATCTGAAACTTAATAATTTTCAAAAGTTGTTCCAAGTATATACTTAATCAAGTCTTCAGCTATATTTTGTTTTTTTTAATTGTAGTCCTAATTTCAGAGAAAATATTTCTACCTTGATACTATGTGAGAGAAACAGAAAAGAGTAACTAAATAATTGACTATATCAGGAAAATAGTGGAGCTAAGTGTACACAAAAGGCTGCCAAACAGAGAAAATGCTGAGAGGGAGGGATGGCTGCTAGAATAGCAAGTTAAAACATAAAATCAGGTAGTGACTTTTAAACAGTTAGATTCCTTGATAACCTTTAGGTGGAAATTTCTTTACCTCATGTTCAACCTGCAAGAATTGCATATTACGTCTTTTGCTAGGCAGAGCTGAAATAAATTAGTAAAAACACGTGGGTTTTTCCCTTTGTGTGCTTGTCTGGTTGCTGGATACATATATAGTGTATCTGGCAACCCTTCATGTCTGGTTAAGTGGACTTGCCTCTCCTTGATACAGTCTACTGCAAGTACTGAAGGGACACTTATCAACATTGAATAGTCAGAAAATTAATCCTTTTTTTTTTTTTAAATTTCACAATCTCACACAACTCACATTATTTTAAATGAATCTTTTTAACAAAAAGAGTATTTATTCAAGCTCCAATTCCCTGCAAGATGGCCTGCCTGCAGAGGAGATGGTCTCATCAGGGCTGCCAGCAAAGCTGCTGAATCATCCCTAATGAGTGTTCAGGGAAAAGTCTTGCAAGGGATAATTGAGTGGACACTGGTCTTCGTTTGAGTTACAGATGTGAAGATAAGTTGAGCACCTAACTAGGGACTATGCACGGTTAGTTTGGTTTTTCTGCTTTCTTTTTCTACCAAAAAAATTATTTCCCATAGTGTTCCCTCCATTTGTGTTGGAGGCAAAGGTACGTTTGAGGGTCATGGAGGAGATCTGACTCCCTCTGCCAGACCTGTGTGCTGCTTCATATAATACTCACTTTGTATGGCATGTGTCACCTGGGGATTGCTTTAAAAATTACCTGGTAGCGATCTCCCCACAGCTTCCATCTTCATTTCTTTGAGATTGTTGGCACTTAACAGTGGGTAATTCATGGAGGACACCTTGAGTATTCCCGAGTTCCAGGAGTTTGTGTCTGTACCTCATTACTGACAAGAACACCTTAATGCTGTAGTGTTTGTTATCTAATGGCAGTGATAGGAAAAGACCTGTGTTCTCTGAAGAGCTGAGAATCATATTTTTGAGCTCTTTCTGGAGGCAGGTGGAGGCTGAAGCTATTTCTAAGTTTGTGTAATTACTTCGTTGACAGGCTTTGAAGTTTTCAAAATGCTTATCAGCAACTTTTCAAGGCTGTTGCATGTTTCTGCATGTTGTGGAGTGGCAGGCGTAATTTAGACTTTTAAAACTTTTGCTGTGATTCCCAGTGAGAGGGGAGCTGAACTCTGAAACAGCAGGATTAGAATAGGCAAGCAGGCAGGGAGCATGGGGTGGGCTTAGAGGTGCTTGTACAACTTGGAGGTTGCTGACATTCATTGTAGATGTGCAGACTAATGCTCATAGACAAGAACTGGAACTCTTGGCTCTCAGAGAGGGGCAGGAGCAAACTGCACGCCCTGTGGGCAGCACAGGAAATATTCTCATCACACTGGTACAGACTTGCACACTGAAAGGCACTAGAAACTGTCTTGTCCCATATGGAGTAATACAGTGTGTGGATTACACCAGTTAGTCATCTGCCTGCTGCTTAAGGAGTTAGGGAAGCCTAGAGGAGACATGAAATGTGACAAGGGAATGGAATACTTCAGACAGGAATATTAAACAGACTTCTGCAGATATGGAAATAACAATTGAAAACACAGAGTGTGGAGATCTATAGCCAGCTAGGCCAGCTTCATGACCCTGTCAGCCGGGCACTGATGACATCTTGCTGCCAAGAGGCAGGAGACATGGAGCATGCATCTTGGAAAGTCAAGGGCAATGGAAGTGTGAAGAGTTGTTTGTAGGCTGGAGATGACGACAAACCCACTCCCCCTCACTTTCTGTGATGGAATGGAGCGTATGACGATCTCAGGGCAGCCAGGTGGTGTTGGTCAGTGTAGTATCTCCCAGTTTACTTATTCCCTGCATTTGGGAATTTGGATAACCCTGCATCCTCTAATCCAGCATAGCCCTGCTGCGCACGGCCTGGAAAAGCCCCATCACTTTTACTGGTCATGAGTCACAGACTGGCCTCTCTTCTGTGCGTGAGCTGGAGGGTGGAGAGTTTTTCCTTGCTGCATAAGGAGAGCAAGAGAATGACTGAAATTAGCAAAATCAAGACATTTACAAGGATGGATTTTAATCTACATTTAATTATGAATTTGTGAAGCTTGTTTCTGCTTTACTGACACTGACTAAATTTAATTTCTGAAGGGAAGCATGGTTGTGCAGAGAGGACAATATATTGTTACTCAATAGGAGCCTCTACTCCAGCCTGAAGGAAATGTCTTTGCGTGCTTTGTGCACAGATGGGTTCTGTGTGAGTTTTCTGTCCTTTTCTGAGACAGCAGACAGGGCTGCGTGCTGCTGGAGGCAGGCTGACAGACTGGCTGAGCTTTAGTCTGTTCTGATCAGTTTCTTTTCTGAACCAAAGAGAAAGCCTGATCCTCCGAAAGCATCAAATAATTGTGAGTGGTGTTTTCTGATCAGCCTTATTTTTAACTTGCTGTCAAGCTGTGGACAAGTTAGGTAACTGTTATTTGTAGGGCTGCATCTGATGTGTGCTTTGTGTTTTATTCTTCTCGTCCGCTTTGGATTTATTACACAAATAAAGCCTTTTTTTTCCTCTGTCCTGGTACCAAATCAACTTTCATTAGTTTTGCACTGACATGTATAAACTAGAAAAAACAAATGGATATTGCTAATCTAAAATGCATCCTAAATTATTAGGACTTATCTTTATAGCTGGAGCCTGTGTGCTTGGTTCACCTAGGTTCAAGCAATTTACGTTCTCCAGAGACTTGTAGCTCTCGGTGGTGTAAACTGTTAAGCATTGAGCTCTAACCCAGCAGCGGAGGAGTCTATAACATTGTCATGCCTTCCTGGGTCCTCCTTCCTCTAAGCAGTCTTTCCAAGGTGTTGCAGAAGGGAGATATCAGAACGCTAATGTTCAGTCCCAACTTCACTGCTTGTTCCTACTCCGTAACAGTGTGTGTATCACAGATAACAGGCTGGCAGGACAGCTGCTCTGTTTTCAAGACTGAAAGATGAGCTAGCGGAGGAGCAGAAGCTCCCTCTCTTCTCAATAAAATCAGGGGACTAGCTGACTGAGCCAGTAAAGAGAAGGTGTCCCAGGCATAGCAGCCTTAGCGGGTGCTCTGACAGTTTCTTTGTGTATTCTGCTTTGTGGGACAGGAAAGAGAGCCTTCCTAGGTGGTTGAGTAAACATGGAAAGATAAGTGGTTTTTTTCCTGAAGGCTGAACTTAAACCCAATTTTCTTTCTTCCTTCTCCCCCACCCTGAGCAGTCAGTGAATCCCTACATCGTGAAGCTCTCCATCGTAGATGATGAGGCCACGCTCAATGTGAGTATTTGACTTGATTCCTTTGTGCTGCTGGGAATGCTCTTTTGTGTGTGGTGTTAGTGCCATCGTGGTGTCTGGTAGAAAGAAGATCTAGGAGCAGTGCTACTGTAAAGTACACCAGTATTGTGACTTTCTGCCCTAACTGCACTCTTGCAATAGGTTAATAGGTTAGGCAGCTCATGATTTGGACAGTTTGATCACCAGTTAAATGGTGGGGGTGGTTAAAAAGCTGGGTAGAAAGGAACATGCTAAAGTTGATCTATTGTATTTTTATGAACTATCTATGCACTATTTGCTGTCACGTGCAAAAGAGGCACAAGATAGCTTATGCCAAAGAAGATCTCATTTCTAGTGCTGTGTCATCTGATTTTTACCAGTCCACAAGTCAGTTCTTGTAGCTCAGTGGAAGCTTGGACCTGAGTCAAGAGTCATGCAACATACTTAGGGCTGTAGCCACTGCCTAAGTTTTGTATCTGGGCCTGGATACTAAGTGGCAGCACACTGAGCTATTTGAGGTCTGGACTTAGAAACTGTTCTTTAGGCATCAAATAAAAAGCGAGCTCTGTGCTAACTAAAGGATGAGAACAATTATTCTGAGTTAAATTAGCTCGACAGAAAGGATGATCAGTAGCTGTGGAATGGTGGAAGCTGTTTGCGAGAAGTGAAAAAGTTACTGGTGTTTATGGCTTTTGTTTTGAACTTTTGAATGTCTTTCCTCTGACACCAGCTTCCTTCTGAAGTTCTTGCTACTTTATTGAGGTGTCTTGAATGACTAAACTCTGTCTGGAGGTCCAAGGAAAGTAAATGTTCTCTGTTGAACTCAGTAATTCGATATTCATCTTTAAATTTTGATGTCTTGATTTTTGGATGATATTTTTGTTGTATCATAGCACGTCTTAGTAGCTCAAACAGCTTCAGGGGAAATTCTTCATAGCATACTAGGTTATCTTGGGGGGCAGCACTGCTATGTGCGTTCAGTGTGATTTACTGCATTGAGATTTGTAATGTAAGGATTTTTTTAATGCTTTTTTTCAGGGAATGGGACTTGTAATTGCCCAGGCTTTATCAGAATATAACAGGTAAAACCTAATTGTCTCTGTTTTTCAGTACATGGTAGTTGCTGTACATTTCCACAAAGCTTGCTTTTTTTTTTTCGTGTTAAAGCACTTATTTATCACCAAAGGGCCCTGATGCACCTGGAGAGGCAAGGAATAGTCTTACACTTTGAGGTACTTTGTCTCAGTTCTTGCTGTTGTTGCAAGTGTAAATACATCTGTACCAGCTGTGCTGATGTGCTTCAGGAGAGATCTTTCTGTGGAGAAAGATATCTGTTGTATGTTTTTACTATCATGGATTTTACCTCCGTATGAACCTGGTGTAAAATCTTAGTCCCAAGTGAAAAGATAAATGATTTGCTGAGTACTTCTCTGTTAGAAAATTGATTTAACTGAAACAGCATCTAAAACAAACAAATGTATCCAGGACTATCGACATGCCAGATCAGAGATGATTAGGGGATGTATGCTCTTGGAAATGGTGAAAATCATTAACTGCTTCTAAAGAAAGAGCCAGAAACCCAGCAGTAGGGGTAGCATGTTCCCAGCCTCTGCTTCCTGAGCAACAGCACAAAATGTCTAAATTTTCCTAAGAGGAAAGTGCTTCAGAAAAACTAGGAAACTTACAGGAATTTCACCTGAGCAACCTAAGACTTTTTTTTTTTGTGCAGTAGGATTCTCAAAGCATCCAGGAAAATATTTTTATTCTTTGAATGTCTGCTATTATAGGTATGCAGATTACTTGCAAGATCAGAAAATCATGTAAATGTATTTAACAGAGTAAATTATTAGAGTGAAGCAGAAAACCACCTCATCCACACATCTTCATTCTGACAAAAGCTGTCTCAGACTATGGCCTGTTTTACCTAACTCTTTCTTTCCCCCTTCCCAAAAAATTTAGATTTGTTTTCTTTGCATGTTGGATTGTGTATGATCAGATTCCTGTATGAAAGACACAATAAATGGCCATGTGAGCTTTGCTAGTCCATTTGAATGCCAAATGAAGCAACTTAGCTTAAATCTGAGGTACCCTACCTATTAGTTGGCTTCACTTACTCCGGTTCCAGTCCCTTCACTTACTCCAGGGACATGGGATCAGGCCATGAACCATAATGATCCTTGTGATTTCTGCTGGCCATAGGGTGATTGACTCTGGTTTAGTCTGTAGCAGATGATGATTGAAATGAATCTGCTCTGTGGTTACTGATTGGATGTGTTCGTGTGGTTCATTACCGTTTTGCCAGTGCAGGACAGAATTTCCTGTCACTTGGTCCCTTTCCTTCAACGTTAGCCCAGACTGAGTGTGTCTTCTATAACAGCTCAGGCATTGTTCAGTCTCATGTCTTTCAGCAAGCCCACTTCAGCTCTACACAATTTACAAATATTTTAGTATGCTTTGCATCTCCCATTGTGAGTTCTTGAAAAGGGCTTGTGAATGTTGAAGCTTTCTTCATCCTGTATCCTTATCAATAAGACTGTCTCACAGGGATTAACTCTAGTTCTGTTTCTAACCCTGACGCTTCATCCTTATTCCTTTGTTTAGGCAATACAAAGATAAGGAAGAGGAGCACCAAAGTGGTTTCTTTTCAGCGCTAACTAATATGGTAAGCAAGGAAGCAGTGTTTTCTGGTTTTGAAATAGGTGTCTGCATGGAAGTTCAGCAGGAAGATGTTTCTATCAGTTTGGGATATGGGTTCTGGAGGAGGAGGTGCATTGATCCCATCCAAACCAAATGCAACTGAAATTCTGAGAAGTGTGTTGTTGTCTGGCTGGGAAGGCTCTTTCAAAGGATGAGATCTCTATTTTGACATTGATAATAGAAATTGTTTTCCTTCATCTTCTTCATTCTAGTTGACTTTATTTTAAAAATCACAGTTACTTATTGGACACTTTTAAGCAGCTACTTATTTTTAAAAACATGCTAATCTGCTGATGTAGCCTAAAACAGAGAAGCTGAGTATTTTTGTGGCAAAGTCTAGTCTGTCACTAGTTTTAGAGACTGCTTCTTTACTGTCTTGTTTCTCAAGCCTGGGTGCACTGTAGCTATGAAGTAAGCTTGGAAACTGCAGTGAGCTGTGTCTGCATTTTCGGAGGGGTACCCTCCAAAGGCAGTTGTGAATTTCTTCTTTGTAAAGAGTATCCACTGTTCCCCTTGTTCAGTTTGGCTTTGCTTTAGTCTGAGAATTAATTGTAGTCTGATACCTAACTGACAGGAAAATTTCCTGTAAGGATAGTTCAGTGTTGACAGCTGTCTGTCAGGAGTGACATGGGTAAAACTGCTACCTCTTTGAGTAAAGCAGATAGGAAATGATCTCTGTTGTCCTCTTACAGAATCGCAGAGTAATCCAGGTTGGGATTCAAGACACAATCCTGGTTTTTTTACCTCTTTTCTGGTTTGACACGTGAAGCATTGGTCAGTGACAGTAGTGCAAAAGGAAATGTGTTTGTAGATGGTCATCTGATTTCCCATTTATATTTTACTAGTATTAAAAGTAAGTTGCATGTATGCCTTGGATGAGAGCACCTCTCCCAGAGCACTTCTGATTTAGTTAAATCTGTGTCTTCTCTTTTATTGTCTATTAGCTTTCACAAATTCCTCCTATGCAATACTCTTTTTTTTCCATAGGTGGGCAGCATGTTCATAGCAGATGCTGATGAGAAGATCTCAGTCCAGTAAGTGCACAGATGTTAGTTACACAGTGAATGACAACTCACCACACCAGTCAATGTGATCTGCTCCATCGTGGAGCTGTTCTAATGTAGCAAAGCAAATGAGAGACCAGTTCTTGTGTAACTAAAATGGTACCACACCCCTGCAAACAATGGATTCTCGCTTAAGTGAGAAGGGTGCAGCAGGAGGAGCCACAGCTGAATTGCTTTTAATGAAGTGTACAAAAAAAAACCCTCTGTGGTTTTCATGAGACATTTTTAACATATAATAGGCATGTTGGAGGTGGCAGATGGGAAATGATGGTTCGCGCACTCTTGTCCCCAACAAAATGTCTTCTAAATCAAGGGAGCAAGTGATAAATACAAGGGTTTGTGATGTTTGTAGGAACCTCTGCCCTTAAAAGAAAGGACTTTAAAGGGAAAACACTGAGCAATAAGGGAGACCTTCAGCAGGAAGGGAACAAAGACTCTGGTTGTGCTCTAAAAGTAGCTATTTTTATGGATTTCTGAGTACTACTAGTCATTGGAAGAACAACTAGATTGCAGAGGCAGAATTTTTTTGTAGTTGAAAAAAAATTTTATTCTTTCAGATGGGCCGTGCTTCTGAAAAAGCTTTACTCTTGGGATTCTCATCTGGTGTTAGCCGTGAGCTAACTGTGATTTTTGTCTTTATCCTTTCCACAGAACTAATGAAGCAATCCTTCTGGCCCTCTATGAAGCTGTTCACTTAAACCGGAATTTCATCACAGTTCTGGCACAAGTGAGTTTCAGTGCGATGTTTGCCTGTTTCTTTGTAGTGGATGTCTTTGAAGTTAGAGAGTCAGAAATGGAGTTGGCGAAAAGATAAGCTTTTTTTCCTCCTGCAACTTGTCATAGGTGTAGATGAGCATGAAGATCAGAAGCAGGCCAGGGCTTGGGTTTATTGTTCTTTCAGGAAATGCTTCCTGTCTTGCCAGAAAATGAGTGAAGTTTTGAGGGCACAGCTCATATTGGAATGAGCCGTTTTTCCCATGGAATGGGAAGGGCTGTGTGAAGTGCCTTCTGTGCCCTATTGATACTGCCTTTAGGGGGAGGATGAAGTGAGTGAACTGGCAGGGATAAGGTTGCAACTATCAGACGAACTGCTCCTCTTGTTAAGTTAGGGTTGAGGGAGAGAGGCTGATCCGCCTCCGAAATTGGGTGAATTGTCCTGTCTGGGTGTGCACAGACTGCGTAGTATCCTTTGCTTAGAGACTAAATCGGCATGTGATGACTGTTGTTTCAAATACTATTTTGTGTTCAGACTTCCTTGGAGAGCCCAACTGCTTTTGCTTGGGAGACTGTCACTGGAGTATAGTGTTCCTCCTTGTGCTGTTTATGGTGAAGAAACAGCTATGGCAGCCTTCTGAGAAGCAGCGGGCTGCGCCATACCTCTGATCACAAACCACTAGATGCTTTTTAAACGCTGCATGAGTTTGCAAAAGTGGTTGGTTGTTGGGAGACAGATAACAAGTGTGTCTGATCCAATGATTGTGCTGTGGCTGGCTGGAAGGATAGCCTAATGTGTTTAGGAAAACCTTCAGGTTTAGACTTTCAGTTTTGGTTTGTAAGTACTGCTGGCAATCTGTAAGAAAAATGACATCAACAAAACAGTTAACACCTTTCCCCAGCCATTCCAGGTCCTCAGAGTGCAGCCATATGTCACAGGCTAGACACTTGGCATGGCAGAGGAGACCTTTGGGGACTCCTGACAGGAGTGGTAATGGAAGAGGTCTGATAGGCAGATCTGCTGCCTCTGGAGAAAGCTTCTGTTCCACAGGTGGTTTGCTGAGGTTCCCTGCCTCTCTTTTCCTAGGTTATTCATTCCTACTACTTGTGAGATTTCTGCTCTTTCAGTTCCGTGTAGTACCAACTCAGGCCTTTCCGTGGTCAAGGTATCCCTGGAGGAAGAGAGGCCTTTGACAGGGAAAAGAGTAGGCCAGGAAAAGAGCAGCTAAGAGTGAAAGCTCTTACATTAAAAATAAAAGGATAAACTAGTTGGTTGTGACAGTGATAGCTGAAGCGGCCACTGATCAATGGATGTAATTGAAGTGGAGGTCTGATGTTCTTGAGTGGGTTGTCTGTAACCCTTCATTTAAGAGGGCAAGGTAGGTCATGCTGTCCTTTGAAAAAAACTCATAAAAGCTGGTGAATGCTCTTGTCTAAGTTGGTGTCCATTGCTGTAGACCTCGAGAATGACTACCTGTTGCTGTGTGGGCACATAGGAAGAGCAGGGATATAGTTGTGTTGATGCCTGAAGTGTTAAGGTTTTGGTATACTTAACAGCTTTTTTTGGTCCTCAGTCTTTGCTGCTAGGTGGCACTGTTTATCTCTCAACTTAGGGTTAGTGTTTGGGGAAAAGAAAGGTAAACACCATAGCAAAATCTGTGGAGGCAAACCTGTTTTATGTAAGATTTTCAATGGGAAATTGTATTTTAAAGTTTAAATCAGTTCCTGTAATGATTTAAAATTGTCTTTGAATTGTAGTGTACATCTCTGTGCTTCCAATAAAATACATGCATTTATAGTTGTTCATAAAACGAGATATTTAAAGACAATGTGGACGATATTCACTTGTCAAAAATCCTATGGAATGAACGTCAAATCAGCAGTATCCTTCTTTTATTTTGAAATTGTGATGATATATTAAGGCAGATGATACATTTATGTAAAACTTGCCCTATGAAATGGACACTTTGCTTGGCAGCCAGACTTAAAATAGCACAGCAGATTGCCTACAGTCTCACCAGTGTGGATGGATCTGGAAGCTTACAAAGAGTAAAGTCAAAGCAGTAATTAGGCAGGCAACTATTAGCAAAGATGAAATGATGAAATGGGGAGAGTGACCAACGGATGGAAGCTGAGAGGATCGATAATGATAGTGTTATTTGTTATACACTCTTTCCTGCAGTGCCTGGGCTTTATAGTGAGACAGGGAAGTAATAAATTGCTGTCATCTTTGAAAATGAGCAGGTGGAGGGCAGGAGTGAGGAGAATTCGCTTTTAGAAAGAGTAATAAAAGGATCTTGGAGGAAGACTTCAGATATACACCTTTGGGTTGTTTTGGGAGGGAATCGGAAGCTATAAATGGTGTAGGCTCCTGCATTCCTTTCCCCATTCTGCACTGGAGAGGAGCATGTTACCTGTCTGTTGGGGACAGCCACTGCTTTCTGATGTATTTTTATGTTTTGTGGAGTAAAGAAATTGATTTCTTGATTACAGTTTAATAGTTAGATGTCCAAGGTCAGGAAGCATAGCCTTGCTTTTTGGAGGAGGGGTTGAAGTTTCTTGAGACTTCATTAGTCATGTCTATTGTGCAAGAGCGTGGGACAGGTTCAAGTAGTGATCTGTATGACTAGTGCCTAGGGAAACTATTGACCTGTTTATGTCTGGATGTCTGTGTTTTCTGATAGAGCCATCCCGAAATGGGGCTGATGACAACACCAACAAGCCCAATTCCAATGACACCTGTCACTCCACTTGGAACCACCCCACCTTCTTCAGATGGTAAGAAATGTACTAATCTCCTGGGGAAAAACAATTAAAAACTCTAAAATAACTAGCAAAGCATATTCTCAAGATGGCAACTAATGAGGTCTGTCTGGAGCAGATGTAACCTGGTAGTCTCTTCCTGGAATGACTTGCCTTGCTTAACATCAGCAAAATTCTTTGACTCAAATTTGTTTCTGTTTTGCCTTGTATACTGCTCAATGAAATTATCCTGGTATTCTTCCTGAAAACAGTGCTGTCTCAGTATCTGCATGGAAATATACTCAGCCCACTAGTTATTCTATGTAGGCTTTTACTTAGGAATATTTCTATTGTCAAGTTCTTTACCTGGGACTATTTGTCATTGGAACAGATTTACAGAGAATTGCAGTGGATTCTTGCTTGTCATTAATGCACTTGTCTCCAGTTTTGAATTAATTGGGATTTGAATCCAACCTGGGCGTGGAGGTATTACTCCCTCTTGTTGCCTTTTCTCTGATAGACTTTGTAAATGGCTACTTGCCCCGAGATCTTTCTTCTAAATGACATTTTACGTGTCCATGTAAATATGCTTTGAAATAATCTAAAATAAAACCTTTTTGTTTAAGATATGGATAGATATAGCCTAGTTTAAGAGAAGAAATCAAAGGGCTGTTGTCACATACTTTAATGGCATCCTCTAGATCTGAAGAAAGTGTTTAATGAAGGAACAAAGTCAGTTTTGAATAGGGCACAGTTTGGAAATATTTCTGGGGAAAAGCAGTCTGGGTTATATCAGCTATTCAGGTCATTTGATATCCTAGTTAAGGATGATCCTCCTTGTGGATGAATTCTATCTCGTTACCATGGATATCAAACGCTTCAGTTAAAAAGCCCCCTATGTCTTAAGTCTCCCTGTGCATGTAACATAAAATGTAGAAGGATGGGCATTTTGTGGGCTTCTGTTCAAAGTGTTCGTTGCAAATGTATCCACCCACACACCATATTATGCAACTGACAGGATTTATGCTTACCTACATCTAGAGCTTGCTGGCACTCTCTTTTTTTAATTTACTGAAAAACAAAAGCGAAACAAAAACTTCATCCTGCTTTCAGCAGAGGCAGTGATCTTGTGAAGCTTGAGGCTTCTTGCTGCTTGTAAGGTTACTAAGTTTAAGGAGAGGAGCTGATCTTAATGTTCAGCAATTACATCGGGAAGTGTTCTTTATTTCCATTTGCTGTCACCTTGCTGATCCCTACTTGCAGTGTTAATTTTGTTTTTTTTGAGGACCTTGACTTGGTTTAGTTTGGTGATGCTTTAGTATTGGTGTTATTTTAAAAGTATGTCAGAACTTTCCTCGTTTTCTAAGGTCTTGCAGCTCAGCTGTAAAATTTGCTTATGGCTGACAGTTAGCAAGAGGCTTTTTTTCTTTGGAATTAAAAGATTTCTTTCTTTTTTTTTTCCTACACTTGGAAAAAAAAAAGTGTAGTTGAGCTATTTTCAAGTTACAGCAACATGTAGAAATCCGTCTATGGGTTTCAGGCGCTTTGTTTTATGCTGACTGGGATTAAAAATGGGTTCATATTCTGGTTTGGAATTTCTCTGGCTGTTAGCCTGTACTGTGAATTAAGACGTTTTAAAGTTTCAAAATGTGTGCTAAAAAAATCAAGATCTGTAGCATGAACCAGGATAAGCAGTGATATGTTCTTCAGAGTGATTTCTTTTTTTTTTTTTTTTTTAAACTGAGACTTTTGCTAGAAACTGTTGATCCATAATATGTAAATCAAGTATGCCTGTCACCATAGTTATCTAAATGTCAGTTTGCTTACTGTTGTTAAATATTCATGCACTGTGTTCATTGTAACAGCTCCAGAAGGACCCACTGGGGATATAAATACATTTTTCAGACTTTTAGCTAAATCTTTGAGCTATTCATAACATTGGAGGTGAAAAAGCTTCTAGTCTCATTGCATAGACTTTGCCAACAGACTGGGCATGTTAGCAATGTGTCAGGAGCCCTAGAGCTTCAAGATTGAATGGACTAAAACAGTTCATGCTTGGGGATGTGCAGCTTTTGGAAGCTAAAAGCCACGTTATCATTTCTTTGATGTGACTTGAACAGCAAGGTTACATTGATCCATTTGGCCTGTTGTTTCCAAGGGCTACAATTTTGTATTCAAGGTGATTGTATAATCCTGAGCTCCATGAGACCCTCTGCTGTGCTGCGGGCCTCTCACTGCTCAGTTTAAAGAATCCTGCATTTTACTGTTAGTTTGTCTCCTTTCTCCTTCTATGCCTGTGCTTGCCCTGGTTCCAGGGGTAAATAAGCCTTACTTGCCTCATTACAGGGTTATGAGATAAGGCTTGAATTATGAAAGGTGTTGTTTGTTAAAGCAGACTTTTCTCTGAACCAACGGGATCAAATCACTTCCTCTCAGAGCTCCAAACCTAGCCATGCAAAAATCAGATGTGAGTAATTCCTCACTTCTTGCAAAGTCCACTCTCATCATAAATACTTCTTTCCTCAAGAGTGAGAAAGGCCTCGAGCATTCCTGAAGATAGATAGAAAAGAGATAATATAGTTCTTAAGATTTGTGTCCTAGTGGTCTGCAGATCTGTTTCCAGTACAAAGGGGGCCCTATCTTAGGCTATCTTTATAGCTTGAGAAGAGAGAGTGTCTTCTGGCAATCGGAATTCAAGCCACCTATGACCTCCTGCATACAAAAACCTGCGAGTTTGAGTTTAGAGGCAGCCAGAACAGTAGTGCTGTCATGTCAGGACAGACACGTACAGCTGGAACAGATCCCCTTGACTCCTTCAATCTAGTGCCCTGTGCTTGGAGGCACATCATCATAGAATTCCTTAAATTTATCAAACTTTGTCTTAATTTGTTAAATTTGTTTCCCAGTAATTCCTGTTGGGAGGCAATTTCAGCATCTTGTTCCGTGGTTAGAAATCTTCAGCTTTCTAACCTGTGTTTCTTGTCAGTTCTTACCTATTTATGATGATGTTAACCTTACTTTGGAACACAGATGGCTTTTTCGTATGTTGGGTTACTCGCCTGTGTATTTTGCTGTTTCATAAGAAGGGCACTCTGTTCCTCTGATCAACCTACTAGTCTTTCTCTAAACTTTTTCAAGTATGAGTTCATCCTCTGAACATGGGATCAGCATAATTACGCACAGTGTTCGAGACAAGGTCTCACCAGTACCTTGTGCAGGGCGCTACTGTGTTCCTATCTCTGCTGGAAGTGCATGTCTGGATATGTTGTAGGACCACTCTTGAGTGCTTTATGTTGGTAGCTTGTCATCTCGTGATCTGATAGTATGCCATGGTATCACAGCATTTTGTTTGCAGCTGATGAGCTCTCAGCTTGCTATGGAAATAAATCCCTGAATTCCTGACCTTATGGCTTGCATTGTTGAATTTCATCTTGTATTTATTATCTGGTCCTTGGTTTTATCCCATTCTTTGTGCGCAGTCTGGTATTCCTCTCTGTTTACATATATCTCAACTTTCTGCCATTAGCAAATTCATTAGCAAACAACTGTTTCTTGTGCCCAAGTCACTCTCAAAAAAGACTATTCCCTAAACTATTCAAGGAATAAGGAATTCAAGCAGTAACTTCTTCCCAGACTAATAATTTCTCCAATTGCTTCTCCTTTGCCAGATCTTTGACCTTTAAATTTCTTTGTTGGTTCCCACCTATCTGCTTCTCTTAATTTTTTTCTACAGTATTGTATTAAATGCTTTACTGAAGTCTTCCAGACAGCTCCATCAGTTTTGTGGGTTGTTTTTTGTGGAGTTTTTTTTTTGTTTGTTTGTTGTTGTGTTTTTTTTTTCCTGAGCTAATTTATCTTAAATGATATCAGACTTATATGGCAGGATCTGCAGGTAAACACATGTTCTGTTTTTCCCACTTATCTTTCCGCCCCCCCCCTTCAATATTTCTCATAAAGTCTTTCTGAATGGGAAGGCTGAGAACAGCCCTTTCGGACAGCTCAGGCTCAGTCATTGGTAAAAATGTGGCTCAGTCACATGATAGAAATTTGACAGCTCATAAACTCAGTGCTTCAGGTGGTACATGGGGAGTGAGTAGAAGGCATGTTGTGCAATTAGCTGAGTAATTGAGATAGCTTCTCGTAAAGTCTAAGGCAAATGATGTCCAGTGTTAAGGTGTCGAAAGTACAGCTGGTGGTAACAAGGATTGTGTCCTAGAGAGCTGCCAATGAACTGCTGTTCTGCTGCAGGTATGGAAAGTACATTTCTGCTCCCTGCTGTGTTGTGATTTCTCTAGCACAAGCTATGATTGCTTTTGCTTCTTGAATTTTATAAAGCTGCTCTTTCTACGTCTCTTTTCTAGCATTTTAGTCATGCAATGATTGTTACGTTACTGTCTTGTCCATTGCTTCTGCAAGAGAGGCTGTTGTTGGGAGGGAAGAATGGAATTGAGGTGGACCTTTTGGAACTGAAATTCCAAAACTGCTGAAACTGAGAAGGGTCTTTGCTACGCATGTTTCTTTCCAAACTGAGAATGGTGTGAATGTTAGCTGTGTTGGTTGTAAGAATTAATTGGATATCGGTGAGAGTATCTTGAGCTCTCGAGGTTGGGAATGTTGATGAGTGCTAAAACAGCAGGCTGATCTCTCTTGGCAGGGGATGGAGGAGGGAGGGCAGGACAGAGAAGGGTATGGCTTTGTCAGACATCACAACCTATACTTAGAGCAGGAGAAGTGGTCTCTGAGGGAGTGGTACCAGTCTTCAAAACAAAAGCTTTGCTGGGTGGTCATAAAGGAGGAGGAGGTCAGGTGACCCTGCAAATAAGCCGATCCTCTCCCAGATCTATGAGTCTGTCACATGGTTCTCTGTATAGTTATCTCTTGTATTTGTGGAGTGTAAACGTGTCTTATCTGCTTTGTTCCAGTTATAAGCTCTGCAGAGCTGCCTTTGGATGCTGATGTGCAAACTAGCAACCTGCTGATAACCTTCTTGAAGTACAGCTCGATTGTGATGCAAGACACAAAAGGTAAATAAATCCTGTTGATGCAGCTGTAGTTGCAGCAAGCAGTGCTTCTTGAAGTCAGGAGGGCATAAGAGCATGTCTAGTGACTCCAGAAATAGAAGTTAACTGGAGTCCCTTTAGACGACTGAAGATTCCGCCTTCTGAGAAAATGAAATGATTTCTTATTGTGAGATAAGAGTTATGAGACTAGGAGAGACCTAATGCTGGCAGGAGAGAAGTCAAATATGGAAAGAATGTAGTAATAATAATAGTACCTAATAACCAAGCCTGTTCCTATGCAGGAGGTGTGAACATATCTGATTCCCTGTCTGTTGGAGAGGGAAAGTCATGTACCAGAGAACTGTATTTTTAAGAACACTTAAAAGCTGACACAGGAGGCAAAGTTCAGCATTAGGAGGAAATATTTCCTTTGTCCTTTGGTACTTGCTGGTTAAAGAGGCAGCTCGTTACTTATGAGGACAGCAGTAACTTACACTGTACTGGCAGTAATTTGCTTGAGAAGATATATTTCCATATTGTGCTTTTTGTTTCTCCTGATAGTTTTGTGGGGGTTAATTTCAGCTTGCTGGAGTTGAAGTATTGCTTCATCTCCTACTCAAGGTACCCAAGGGTGCTGTTTTGCCCAGCAGTTGTAAGGGCAGGACCATAGCGTGAACATTACAAGTGATCTTTGTACCATATTTCAGCCTATTACTGACTTTTGCTGTTAAGTTAGATGTAACAACTGAACAAAAATAGGAAGATAGCTGCAGAGCTATGATACATCGATTGCTGAGCTTCATGAATGCTTGACACTGAATAAGAGAGCAGGCAGGAGAGTTTCCTTGTACCTGCTAGTTTTCAGTGAAATTGTAGCTGGCTGTCTTGGTCTTGTTCAGTATGCAACCTAGTTGAGAAAAAGTGAATAACTGAAATTAGGACCAAAAGGAACTTCGTGACAATGTCTAGCACACACATCAAAACCAAGGCAGAATCAGGTTTACCTGTATTTTTTCTCAGAAATGTTGCTGACAGTTTGGATTAAGACATCCTGATAGTGGAGCATCATTTTTAGACTCTGTTCCAGTGTTTAACTGCCCTTATTGTGAGAAAGCTTCATAGGCTTCCTAAATTCTTTGCTATGATTTAAATTAATTACTAGTTATCTTCTCCAAGATAGATATTGAGAGTGGATTATTTCTTTCTGCTTTGTGTTAGCCCTTATGTATTTGAAGTCTGCTTTCATGTTTCCTCTTGCTTTTGTCTTTAAGCAAAACCACGTCAATCTTTGCGCAGTCATTTCTTATAGATTGCATGCATGAGGAGGAGGAGGAGGGCTTACCAGCTCTCTAATCATTCTCATTTGCTTTTCTCAGGGTCCCTCTTGCTCATCCAAGTCTCTGATGGAACAATTTTATGTTTTTCAATTTAACTTCTGCACTTAACTAGTCACTGTGATGTGGAAAGTCTGCATAGGGCCTCAGGAACTGCCAAACAGGATTAGTTTCAGATGGAGTAAAATCTGATAGAGGGGATTCCTTACTAAACAAGCCAGTGAGATGTGTTTATTCTGATATGAGACAGGAGTTGGTATTTCTTTCTTTGATTCTAGCTTGTATAACATTTGAAATTTGTGTGACTGATAGACTTAATCTCCTTGCTGCTGTGGTAGTATGTGGCAATGAGCTCCACTGACTGATCATTTAAAAAAAGTGTGCCTTCCAAACCAGTGCTTATTAATCTAGTGAGTATATTCCTGTTCTTGTACTTTGGTGATTGATGGGCCTAACTTTTTTTTTCTTCTTGTGTGAGACCAAGCATGTGATGCCAATATAGGAACAAGAGAAAAAGAGTGAATAACTCTAATTTACTCCATGTGTCTTGAAACAGGTGGGAACACTTAGAGGGGAGACTGCTTTGTTCCATGTCCAGGGCTAGACAGTTGTTTTGGTCCTGTCCCAGAGAGCATAATTTAATAGACTGTGTTTGCTAGATCCTCCTCTTGTTTTCTCTCTTGTGTCAGTCAGAGGCAGCTGCCTTGGGAGAAACAAAGACTCTGCATCAATTTTCCCATGTGTAAAATAGGGTTCCTACTGATATATGTCCCCATATGAAGTAGTCTGTGTTGTTCCTTTAATGAAGGATACTGCGAAAGTACGAATTGTCTGTGTGAGTAACTGCCTGCGTAGCTGCCTCATAACTGCTGAAAACGGCGTGATGTTCACAACATGTTGGCTGAAGGCAGAGCATTGGTGTGAAACAGGAGTCTTTACAGCACAATCCCCAGAGAGAGAAGTGGTAGCAGCACCTACAAAAATACACAGAGGCACCTTACAATAGGAAAATAACAAGGCTCCAGTGTATCAGAGTTCTTTGAAGCTGTTTCTCCTGCTTTGCTGGAGTAGAAAACTTTTCACTTAAATGTTTTAGCTAAGGTAAAGAGATGTAGGAGAGACTTTTAACTCTCCTATTTCAAAGTTCCTCTTCATCTTAGTGCAGCAAGATGAAATCGGCACACTTCAGAGCACATCTTGTTAGTAACTATCTGTCCCTCAGCAGCGTAGAAAAGAAAACAAAAGAAGCATGAAAGCAGACGGAACAGCTAGCTAAGCCCATTCTATCTATTTTTATAGATTACCATATACACGCTAACTAGCAAAGTGTTTGTAAAGTGACCTGCAAAGATGCAAGGAGTTTGACTGGTGAAAGTGGGCTTTCACATTTCCCTCTCCTCCAAGTTTGACTCTAAGGCAAATGTCTGGGATGGCATATTTAGTAGTCTCATGCTTTAGAGAAGCTGTTGGAGGTCTCAGGAATGTGCAGTTTTAAGCTTCCTCAGATTTGAGTTGTATGTATGTTGTTCTGATTGGTTTTTGTTTGGTTGGTTTTGTGCTTTTGGGAGTGTGTGGTGTGAGTGATTTGTTCTTCAGGACAAGGATTTTTAAACGAGCTTGATTGGACTGTGTCTTGAACAACCTAATCTGAACTGGCCCTGCTTTGAGCAAGGATTTCTTTCATCCTAAGTTACTCTATGACTGTATGTATCTTGGTTTCTTGGTATTTCAAGGTTAAAATTGAGAGAGAAGAGTTTTAAATAATCCAAATGAAAACTGCATTCTTCTGCCTTAGTCCCTCTTTATTTGTGAGTCTTTCAGCCCTCCAATTGTCATTCAGGGCAAAAGCTGCTGGAAGTTGTAAGACGAATAACAATTTGCAGAACATGATCAGGGTGGAACTCTTTTGGCTCGAGATGCAAAGTCTTTGCAGACTTCTTTCTTTCACGGTTTTGCACAGAGCAAAGTAGGTCATGTCTCTCAGTATTGGGGTTAAAACTCAGGACTTTGAGCATGTCAGGAGTCATTCTGCTACACTGCGCTATACCTCTACCATAGTTTTGCTGTTTCATAACTTACAGCAAAGGTGATCTTTTTCTTTCCATCTTGTCTAAAAGAGGGCAAGCGTGTCTCCGCTGTGACAGAAAGACAGGGCCTAACCCTAGTATTTAGAATATCTGTGGAAGTAAAACTGAATGAGACAGAAGCCCCACTGATGATGGTTACAGTGCTGTTGGAGGTTCAAATCAGAAACTTTGCTGTTGGTGCAGACTGGTGACAAATTGGTGGGATTTAGTGGTCAGGCTGGAGGGCGAGTGCTTAATGAAAGTAGATAGACAGACTATTAGCTATCATGGAGTAGCAGTAGGAAGAATCTCCAAGGCTGGGTTTTTCTCTTGCTGCAGCAGCTATCTCACTCTTCAGCATTGCTACGCTTGTGTGGTTTATGGAGGACGTTTTTTTTCTTCTCTGCAGATGAGCACCGGCTACACAGTGGCAAGCTGTGTCTGATTATCCTGACATGCATAGCAGAGGTAGGTTTCTTGTGTGAAACTGTTCAACAGATGGTGTGTTACAGGGCCCTATCTGCACGCACATCCCCTGCCGCCTGTTGAGTAGGAGCTGAAGATGTGCAGTGGTACTGGGTAGTGAGGACCTCAGGCACTTAATGTTTCGCTAATAAACCTGATGCAGTACTGTTAAAATTGACTTGAAACTTGAAAATTGAATCATCCTATTTGGGTTAGTCACCTCCCAGGGATGAAGAGAGAAAAGAGTAAGCCTAAGCCTTTTCTCTCTTAGCTGTTGAGTGACCTTGTGGTGTGGCTTTTAGATGAGTAATGTACTAATGGCTTTCAGCTCTGTGCTGTTCATGGAAAGCATGGGCAACGCCATATCCCTTCTGCCTAAGAAGGATACGAGTCTGAAATCAAGCTGCATGGTCGCAGGTCCCTACAAGCAAGACAAGTAGCAAATCTGGTCGTACGGTGAGAAAGCACTATCACAGAACTGTGTCAGCAGTCCTGGCTGAACGTGGCCCTGTCTCATGGGAAGCGTGTACTAATGGCTAGACTGATGTCCTGAATGGTGTTGTTTGAGTTTGTATGGCATTTGCATTTTCCTTGCTTGCAAGTAAAGAAAGACTTTTTGTTCTTAGCAAAGAATAAAAAGCAGCAATGCTGATAGCCAGTGTAAAGATTCTAAAGTAATGTTTCTTCAGGGTGCAGCCTGAAAGCTAATAATCTGCATTTCAGATATTTATAATTAAATGTTTTTGGCACTTGAGTTCTTCAGGTGGATGCATAGATAATACAAGATAAGAAATTCTGTTTCTACATAGCAAGGGCATGTTTTGGTTCTGATATTAAAGGGAGGATATATTTATTACCCAACTTGGCTGTGCGTTATCTGGACAAATCACTTGAATTTAGAGCTGATCTTGGAATGAGCTTTGCCAGAGCGGTGGGATAGCTGATAAACCTTCTTGCTAGTACTGCAGTAACATCTGGCATGACAGGTCAATCAAAATGCCAGTGTAAACCTTCATCCATTGAGTCACAGGAGCTTGTGTACTGGAGGGCCACCTCATGTTACATAGCAC
This sequence comes from Tauraco erythrolophus, assembly GCF_009769465.1. Lineage (NCBI taxonomy): Eukaryota > Metazoa > Chordata > Aves > Musophagiformes > Musophagidae > Tauraco > Tauraco erythrolophus. The sequence goes on along the minus strand of NC_141473.1, from coordinate 15,945,636 downwards.
TTGTTAAACTCTTGCCACTGTGTTGTGTGCAGTCCAGAGTTTGGATGAGCAAAGGAGGAGAATGGAAAATAAATTGCCGACAAAATAAGCTGTAGTGCAGACTTTAACTAAAGTGGAATTGAGATCAGGAGAGGTTTACTTTTGTGTGACTGGAGATATTGTTGGGGACAAGAGGAGATGACAGGTGGCTTTCCAACCTTATAGCTATATGTCAGGAGCTTTACACTGAAACGCATGTGATTTGAGAGGCAAGTTGAAGGTGCTGGGCACTTGGTTGACTATTCCTATCTCCTCCCTTTTCTTACTCTTTTCAATAGGATCAGTATGCTAATGCTTTTCTTCATGATGACAACATGAATTTTCGAGTAAACCTACACAGGATGGTGAGTCTCTTCCTCCAGATGGTCTATTTTCTCTTTAGGATGAGAACACAGAGGATTTGAGTCCCTGTATGTTGAAAACTGTGTCACAGACATCTAACCTAGATTGCTGAGGCATGAGGAAATACTGTGAGAAATGCAGTAGTTGAGGAATGATTTTGAAATCGCTCTCAGAATGTCTCATTCAGAGGCCTTTGTAGCTGGGGAGGAGCTGTATATTATGAGGTCTCTGAGGAAATCAGTGGCAGAGAGAACGTTCTGCCTTAATCTTCAGCAAGCATTAGCCCTCATGTGATATATTAATAGCCAGCTGGAGTTACATCGAGTGCTCTAATTTGGCTTATGCTTCATCCTGGGTGGGTTGATTCACTTTCGAGTAGGGAAGTACTTTTTCCGGGGCTTTTTCCTGTAGACATCTGTAGAGGCAATGTCCTTACCTGTCTTGTGAAGCTCTGTAGTTAAAAGTAGATCGAATGATTGTCCTAACTTCATGCATTTTGTCTTTGTGGTACTGGCAAGTTCCACCTCATCTGACAGTGAAGCAGCGCTTGAAAGTGTCACTAGTCCAGGAGAGAAACAAACATCTTACTTTGTAGTGAGCATACTGCAAGGATGCCAGTCATTCCCACTTAACAACAAACTTGCCACTCAATTAGCCTTTCTGGTCTGTTGCAATAAAGACCAAAGCCATTTAATACTGCACACGCTGCTAAGAATACAGATCAGACTTCTGGATCAGGAGAAAATTAGCATGTTAATCAAGGGGAAGGAATTGCTGTGTGATTTTCATTTTTTATTTTATTTTATTTTTTGTTGTTGTTCCTTTCCTCCTCATCCCCCCCATGATATAACAGTGCCCTCCAGTTACACAGCTAGAGAAACAAAAACCCAATGGTCAGCATGCTGAAAAGCAGGCACAATTTTGCTCCAGCCATGGCCTTTAGGATTAATATAGGCAAGATAGTTGGAGAAAAAGACAAAGGGAAGCCTGTGCTGATGGTATTATTTGCATGAAAAATACAGTAATACGCAGAATGTCACTTCAGGCTTCTGCTGACTTCTTTTCATCTTTGTGTGTTTGAAGCCAATGAGACATAGGAAGAAAGCAGCAGACAAGAACCTGCCCTGTCGCCCGCTGGTGTGTGCAGTGCTTGGTGAGTATTGTTAGAGTACGTGTGTGCTTGTGGTTCCCCGAAGCATCTTTTGTTCTGCAATAGAAATATGAGGTTTGTGGAATAAGGGGAGGCGGGTACAGACTTAAAAGGAGGGCAGTTACTGAAGATGTTTTCAGCAATGGGCTGTTCATCTCTATACATGGCTGCCTCTCAGAGAAATTAAATCCAAGATTACTGCTCTGTAGCAAGAAATCCTATATACATTTACAGTAAGTTTTGCAGAAGTCTGTTGGTGCCTTGTTACCTGAATTAGTAACAATAGGGAGGGCAGCTGATTAATAAATTCAGTGTTTTAGATGAGTGTGGTAACAGTTAGTCACAAGTACTTCGTAGATGATATGATGAGGGTAAACCTGTAGAAAGGATACATGTTTTTGAATGTGTTTGCTGGGCGTTTAGCCTTTTCTGAACAAAAATACAATAAGAATATCATTAGCCAGGGTTGGTTTTGCCTGTGGATATGGAGGCACAGTTGAAAACTTTGTGCGGCACATGATTAAATTATGACACTCATTGCCGTGGAGGCCAAAAAGCAGAAATGGATGCAGAAATGGATGGAGCATTGAACCTCTGAATGACTCTTAAGCCTGATGATATGGAAGCAGTCTCAGACTCTAGCATTTTCAAACAGGTGATTGTCAAAGCCAAGGCACAACAGCTGAGTGAAGAATCTTTCTATATTTATCAGATATCATGCACTCTATCCCTAGACTGTTTCTAGTCACTATTGAGTCATATTGCTGGGCTATTAGTGCCCCAGGAGGTTACATCTCAATTGTTACCACTGGCATGGGTTAAGGATTTTATGCTGGAGTTGTGTTGGGTGGGAAACACATGCACATCCAGTTAGCATTTATTAGCTGAATTACAGTAACTTAACTCTTCCAGTTGTATTTCCATGCTCTTTGCCTCTTATCCTCACACTGGGAGCCCTTAAATGTTAGAGACGTTCTCCTTTTTTTTTCTTTTTTTTTTTTCTTTTTTTCCCCTGAATGAGTCGTAAGCAGAAGCTTAGCCTATGTTGGGACCAAACTAGGTTTACTTGCTTCAGAACTTATTTTAGGAAAAAATAGGTGTTCTCTACAATGTCATCTCTTAAGTAAACATTTAAGTTGTGCATCATTTCTGGTAAGAATGATTTTCTAAAATGTGCTTTTCAATGGAATTTTCCATTAGTGACAAGGCTTGAAATATGAGAGCAATTCTAAGCATCAGGATTTGTGGTGTATTCTTTATTTGACTAATAGTGGGGGAAAGCATATGGAGAAGCAGTGCCTCAAAGCGTATTACGTTTACATGCCTTCAGTTTCTGGTAGGGTGTGGTGGGGTTTTTTTAATTCCAAAGGATGTCTAATGCTTTTTAAAACAAACGAGAAAGAAGGTGAAATTTCTCTCATCTAAGCAGGACTGTTGTCTGGTAGAGCTAGGTAGGTGGGATAGTTTGACTTCCTCATTGTTGTCTACTAGAAGTTAACCAGAGCTAGCTCAATACTTACTTTATCATTTTTTTTCTGTCAGATTTGATGGTGGAATTCATTGTAACACACATGATGAAAGAATTTCCTATGGATCTCTATGTGTAAGTGACTGGGGGGTGACTCATTGTGATTTCACTTGAAGTTTGAATTTTGGTGGAATTCTAATTGTAGAGCAATCTTCCAGCTGAAGTAACACTTTGTGGCTGATGGGAAGCAGGATGGCTTTGCATGAACTCTTCCAGCAACTTTTTCTGCTTCTAAAATGCTTTGTGTGCCAGAAAATTGAAAGCAAAATGAATTTCCACCTTTTGGACCGATTTCTTAATCTACTTGATCAAACACAAAGAGCTTTTCAATTTGAAAGAAGTTTCATAATACAGAGTCGTTGCAAGAATCGCCACTTCCCAGAAGATGAATCTTGGTCTACTGAAAAGACGGTTTTTCAAACCAAGAATGACTGACATGAGCCCTAGAAGGCAATGTGGAGAGTGGGAGAGAGGTTTAAGCCTGAAATAGTCTGCTAGGCAGCAAGAGGTAAAACATAGCAGTAGGGAAAAGGACAGGGCTACACATGAGCACTCCATGTGTCCCACGAGGCCCCTAGAATGCTTTGTTCTGCTTTAGCCTGGAGGGCAGAAATAGGATTTAGGCAAATCGTTGGGTTTGCTCTGACTGTTTGTACAGTGCTGAATTTCCCCAAGGCTTGAACAGCACTATATTCTGTAGAAGAGATAAAGATACATAGGCTGTTTTCCCTTAAGGTAACTTTTCAGCATGTTCTGATTTTGCCCAAATAACCCTGCAACTACAGTGCCTTTGCAAGGGTTGTACAGCTCAATTAGGAGTTTGTGAGAAATGTTTTTTTTAATGACAGTTACAGAATTAGTTGTAGATGAGTGTAATGCATTGGAATTTCACAAGAAAGGTATGAAACACTTGGGCTCAAAAGTAAGGTCTCATCTAGAAACCCCAGGAGAGTAAAAATAATGAGCAGTAGCAACCATCAGTGGACATCTGTATTCATTCATTTTGGCATGTTTGTGCAGTCCTTTCACTACACTCCTGTCTGAAACCATCCCATAGCAGACACAGTTATTGCAGACAAAGTGGGTGTTCTGAATGCAGAAAGAGTGTTGTACTTCTCTGCAATATATTTAAAAGGTGTCAATACGAAGCCGCTCAGGGGAGGGTATATTAATATTAAAAAGAGGAATTCCAAATTGCTTTGACCAAGGGTGGGTTTTGTCCATTATGTGTATTATGAATCCTCAGCACAAAGCTAAAAAAAACCAAAGACACCCCACCGGGATGGATAACTTCATAGCTAAAGCAGTGTGGTTTGTGAATCTATTGGCTGGTAGCTGTTGCTCCGGCTCTTTAGGCAAGGGTTGTAGGACTGTTATGCCCCTCCTCATCCCTTTTCTTCCATGCCTTGATTTCACCCAGTAAGCTCTATGCTACTCTATATAACCACAAAGTTTCAATGCTGAGATACGTCTGCAGAGTATGTTACGTTAACAGCTATCGTAATTATAAAGAAATGTTTTAGCCGTTGCCAGATTCTCTCTGGTCAGTGCCTTAAATAGTTGGTTTTTTTTTGTAGAGGCCAATTTTAGTCTTACAGCCAAGCAAGTACATAGACGAAAAGGTACTGAGCATTGTCTGGTTCCAGTAGCATCAGAAATAGCAGGTCTCTCCCCAGAGCGATTGCTGTTCGTGATCTGAAGACAGCTGTCTGTATCCTGGCTGGTTTGCACCCTTTTCTTGGTTGAATTTTATGAGAATCTGATTTGAAACACAGCACTTAATGTGATGCTCAGCTATTGTAAATAATTTTACCTGTATTTGTCTAAAGTTAGTTTCTGTCTTTACCCCATCATGGAATTTTTGGGATCATCTAAGGATCTGGAAAGAGTAATGTATACCTTCTGCACATTATTTCTTAAGGCTTTTTAAATCTTATTTTGAACTCTTCATCCCATTTTGAATAACTTCCATACAAATTTTTAAAATTCAATTTCTCTGTGTTTGTCTGAAGTGTAGTGTCTTTCAGTAGTGTCTTTTCAGAGAGATGTTGATGTTAATGAGCTAATGTATTTTTGAGAGGTAAGGATTTGGGGAAAAGGGAATTTTTCTTTTACTTCCCTTTAGGAGCCCAAACCATGAGCCCTGTCCTCCTCTGATTGATAGGCTTTGAGTTTGTCTATTTCCCTGATGCTGATTTCAGAGATGTTTCCAGATTTGATGTAGAATTACTGGGAAATGCGATGTAATTAATCCTTTGCCCTCTCTTTTCCAGACGATGCATTCAGATTGTGCACAAGCTGCTGTGCTACCAGAAGAAATGCAGAGTGAGGCTTCATTACACCTGGAGGGAGCTCTGGTCAGGTACTTTGCATCTGTAGAGACAGTCAAATATGAAAAGCCCAGAGTGAGTGGCTGTTTGGTGGCCGTGACTGCTTGTTCCATTGCTACAGGGTTAAACAGCAAGCAGCAATTCTGTTAAAGCATCTTTACTTTGCTTCTTAGTTGCTACATGCAAATTACCTCTTTTGGAAAGCCAGGTCATTATCATAATGGTAGCTAATTTACTTTCTTGTCTGGCCATGATCACCATGGTATCCAAATGTCTTTGTTTTTCTGTTTCATTACCTGAGTCCCTCTTCATCTGATTGGAGAAATGGAATAACGTTTTATGCGGTAGTGTTTCTCTCAGATATTTGTGAGTATAGAGGAGGTAGGCTCTTGGGTAAAGGGAGGTGGACCTTACTTTTCCCTTTTGCTGTAAGAGATGGATACACATAGAATAGTGTGTGCAGCTCCTTCTGAAGAGAGCAACCTAGAAATGTCAGTGGGAGGGAGGGAGGGAGGGAGGGACAGGCTTTTTACTCTGACCTTTGCTATGATGGTAGATAGTCTGGTTCATGCCACTGGTATCCCAAGATAGATAATGGGGTTTGACTCATAAGCTAGTGGACGTAGCTTTGCAGGACTGTTTTGTGATGCAGTCATGTGGGAGGTATGAGGAAGTGGGATAGCAGAATGGATGAGACCTAACTGGCTTCTTTTGTGGATATGGTATGTGCTTCTCTTCTTATCTTGCAAGCAGTGAAGTAGCTCCCCTAGGAAAGTAGTTAATTCCCTGGCTGTTGTGGCTTAAACAAGAGGTTAATGAAAAATCAAGGGAATGTGGCCCTAATTGTGTATTCCTGGAGCTGTGCTTGAGACCTAGGATCAGCAACTTGGCTGGTGTAATGCAACTCCCATCAGGAATTTGAGAGAGGATGACTTTTGAAAAAAGTGGTGATGAGTGGCTTATGAAGCTGTTCTCAATTAATATTGAGTACTTCCCTTCAGTAGCTTTGTACAGCTGAGTATGGGTACACAGAAACAAACCAACAATCTGAGTCACTTTCAGTTATTAAATTTTTGCCTTGTGTGACATGTGGCCCATTCAGACTTTCTAAATTATTCTTGTAGAAGGTGAAGTGGGTGCCCCTAATTAAAGGATTAGCAATTTATTTTCAGTTGTTTTCTTCAGAACAGAGCCCCTAGAGGCATGGCTGCAGTGTAGTGCCGGTTCAGGAGAAGAACATGTACAATGTGGATGTCTATTGTGAATATAAATTGCATCTGACAGTGTGTGTGGTGTCCTCTCAGCAGTTACCAGTGAACCAGATACATTCCTATTTGGCCAGGCTGAGCTGGGTCTTTCCGGCGCACTGGTGGTATGGAAGTCTCAAATATAATGCCTTTTGCTTGAAGGTACTGTTCCACGGTTCAGAAAGCACACTCTTAGGCTTTCAATCCTTAACTTTCCCTATTTTAGGGCGAAAAAATTAAAAATTCTTGCTACACACTGAGATTTAGTATCTCGGGATATTCTTTTTAGCTGTCTCTAATTAGCTGGTGTTTGTATAGCGCCTCGGAAACACAAAGTGCCTCAGAAGTATGAAGTACTGCACATGCTTCAAAAGCAAAGCAGTAAGGTAAAAAGCACTCGGATTGGTCAGGTTTGTGTGAAGGATCCGAAAAGTCTGCGCACCTGACGTAGCTGGAAGGCTCCGTGCTTGCTATAGTTTCCGCATGTTTAGGGAGATCCTCTCATGTGGGAGTAAATTACAGTAAGAATGTTTAAAACTTTTTTCTTATAGGATGTTGAGGTGAACAGAGAGATTGTTTGGTAGCTGCTAGGTGATTCATACAGGCTGGAAGGCCCTGGGTGGAATGGTACGGGCACCTGTAAAAGGGCACATCCTGGCTGCTCCAGATGTGTACTTCTGGAGTGCTTTATGTGGCAGACTAAATGCTAATTGCAAGCCCCATCTTGAGATATATTTCATCATTAACTCTTATCCTTGTCAAGGCTGCTCTTTGATTACCCAGAATGCTGCTGCCTTTGATATGAAAGAATGGCTATTTTTCTGGTCATGATCTATCTGACAGATGATTCCAAACCAGAGCACAGTGACTTCAGAATTCATTTCTATCCTTTATGTGAGCATATTCCCCTTTGGGTTTTTATTTTGGCTTGAAGAATTAGATATCGCTGCTGGATGAACAGCTAAAAGAGAGCAACTATTCACTGTAAGGTCTGAGATCTCAGGTTGCCACATCAGGCATGCTTTACAGAAGGTCTTCAAGCCCACACTTGTCTTTTTGAATGACAAGATGTGTGATGACTGAAGCAGTGCCCTGGTTGTGCAGTGTGGATAATAGCAGTGGAAGCCCCCCAACAGAGCTGAGTGGAACAAAGAAGCTAGAAGGAATTGGTGTAAGGAAGCATTGCAAGAAAGGGAGCAATTTCTACCTGGCACGTAAAAGGAGGAGAGTTGTTTCAGTTCCCCCATTGAGTGGGAGAAGAAGACAAAGGGAATACTGTGGGGTAGGCAGTCGGTATAGGGTGTGGAGGAAGTGAGATAAAGGTTGTAGGTGGAAGCAGTAGCAATGTATGGAGCCTTCTCTTTGCTTGCTGGTTCTAATGTTAGCTAGTCTCTAATTAAGGAAAGCCACTTGTGTGTCATCTGATAGATAGATGTTCTTCCTCTGTGGGTGCTTTGTCTTCAGTATGGAAGGCCAGCAGTGCTTTGATAAAGTTTCTTTTTGATTTTGAGTTGCAGTGATTGCAGAGAAAAGCAGTGGAGACAGATGTTTAGCATCTCAGGACACATGTCACACTGTTTGTGCAGTCTTTAATGCTTCATAGTTTTTTGGACACGCCACTATGTGGCACAGGGCTTACGTAGGATCGTACTTCCTTTTTCAGCATCTGAGCTTGAGGAAGAGCAATATTGTTACCAAGTCTTTGGTTGTGATCCAGCCTGAGCTTCCCTGAGATTAATTATTTCATGTTAAGTCAAGGGGCCAGGACCATGGCACTTAGTACAGTAAAGCCTCTAGTTGTGCTGACCAGATAACTGAGAGTGTTTAGCCGACAGAGTGATGCGGGGGTTTGAGAACTGGAAGCACGACTGACAGAAAGGAAGATCTGTAGGTGGCAAAAGTAGTATGTATAAGCTGGCTTAAGCTAAAAGTAGCGTGAAAATAAATATCAGCTCACTTGTGAAGCTAGGTTCTGGAATATCCTCAAAAGAGTGCTGGAGGGTGAAAAGCAATTGTAATTGATTAGCCTATGAAAATGACTACTAAGTGCAGTTACTGATAGGAGGACCAGACATTCAGATCCAGAGATGTCTGTTGATCTTGGTTCCTCTTTAATGGACCTTTCAGCAGATTATTAGCTTCAGCTCAGTCATCTGTGGTTAGTATGTGGCTCTACCCTTTGAGCACTGAAGAAAATTTGCGGATTTTTCTGATTTTTCTTCTGTGACAGTGTACCGTTACTGGTGACTAGTCTGGAAATTTGACTAAGGTCAGAAACCGTAAGTGGATATGATCGTGTTGACCTATTCCCATACAGACATTTTGGCCTATTGGAAGTCTCCTGGACTGTTATGCCAGGTACCTTACACTTTTTAAATACTGATTTATTTAATGTCAAGTGTAAGGGACTTTATAGAGTTGATAAGGAAATATTACTAGGTAACAGCCAGTTCCCTGCTCTCAGAAATAGCATGTTATACCAAATGTTTTGCTTAAGTTCTGCTCCTTGTCATGTGAAAATGAGGTTGATTTTGCTGGTCATAAAGGCAGGATTTGGGCTTTAATTGTTGAACTCTGCTGGTTTGTACGGCACTTGAGTGATGGAAGGTGCTATATGTGTTGTTGTCAAGCATGTATAAGCTATGTCAAAAGAGTTTTCATGAGTCATTTAAGCTTTTTATATAAAAAAATCTCATTTCTTCAACTCCTCCCACCTCAAAATTAGTAATGCTTGAGCAACTCACTCTGAGCTTAAGGGGTGCAGGTAACTTCTTTGCAGTTGCTATGGTTTGCTTTAAGCAAAAGCCATGTTTAAAGAAACAGAAAAGCAATTCTAATGGAGCCTTGTAATAGCAAGTGTAGATCATAAAAAATCTTAAATATAATAATGAATAATGGTGAAATAGCCATTTGTTAGGACAAATGAATGCAAAGTAGGATTAAAAATGAGCTTTGCCATTAGTAAGTGTTGAAGATCAGTTTCCAAATTATTGTAGCATAAGGGCTACCCTCTCTTGTTGCTTAGTTAATTTGATAGATGCTGAATGCACTGTTAGAATGAAGGTGCTTCAAATGTGTAGCACTATCAAGAAGCTAATTTTTCTCCATTTTTGTTTTAGGATTATCAAAGCAGACTTTTGCAGTGCTACTGGACAAAATACACTGTTTTCCTTTTCGTAGACTCCTTAGATCTCTTTGCCAGTTTCTGTATTTATAACATGAGGTTAATATTGCTTTCAGAATCTTTTTACGTGAATGCTAAGTAGGTGAAAGGTTCCTCTGTGGAACATTTTAAAATAAAGAAGCAATATTTTTGGGGGGAGAAAACCCCCCACTTTCGGTATGTATAACACGCTTGTGCTTATACACTGCATGTTTAAAGTGGTATTGTTTAGTCACTTGTACTTTGCTTTATATTTCTGTGGCTAAAATATTGATTACTGATAATATTTGTTACCTATGGCATTTTTGGTTCTCCGACTGTGGATCAGGTCTGCTTCAGTCCTTTGATTTGTGTTGCAGAACAGATTGGAAATCAGGTGATGCTGTTTCCCTTTCATCTCTAATCCCGCTGTCGCTGTCACATTCTGCAGCAGCTACCTGGCAAGGGAAGCTTGTCGTCTTGCAGCTCTTGTGGAGGCAGGATTCATATACTGGTGTACCAGACAGTCTAGTTCACTGGTAAAATTCCCCGTCATTAGATGCCATGAGAATATGAAAGCTGCTTGGCCAACTAGCAAATGACTTAAAGATTTTAGAGAAAAGAATTAAAGACCTGAAATTTAACCTTCTTACAAACTTGCAGGATGTCTTATGTGACTTTAAAAAATGCTACCTAAATGTCATGGTCCAGCTGATGGTGTAGATAAGGCTGCTGTGGTAACTTCTGTGCAATGAAGAATTCTATTATATAGTAACAAAGAAAGAAATGCTTTTAAGCTGTGAAGGATGTTGCAAGTGTGAGAGAACGATCTCTTCAGCACAGCATCTTCAAAGGTAACTAATAAAGGTCATGTGCAGGGATAGGGTAGAAGGAACAGGAGCTTGTGTGTTAAGTGTAAAATGCTTTCATAAAATGAAATCTAGAGTGAGTACAAAGAAGGTCTGTTTGTCTTTGTTAAAGAATTCTACTTGAACTTACTGTTCTGGGAAGTAAAAGGATTCATTATGTGAGACTTGACTTTTCAAATACCTTCCAGCAGAAATGCTTTCTGACTTGACTGTGCTGCTTGTAAACTGTAGAGAGAACTATAGAACAAATGCTGGAGTTTTACCACCTTTGTAGGTCAACATGTTACCTAATGCAGATTTTACCTGGTCCTTACCCTCTCATTTTTCCATGCCTTTTTGATAGTAAGAGCCTGGCCCAACTTTTCAAAGCTGCACATTGGAATCTTCACATGACTGAGAGCTCCCAGCCATGTGCCATATGCCATGCTGAAGATTTGGGGTCTCATCAGTCATTTGAGTACAAGTGATGCTGGCTTTTTAAAGAGAGTGCCACCTCACTGGGGGATGAGGCTGGAAGTGGCAAGGATGGTCTCCCTTTGCAGTTCCCAGTGGCAGTTCAGTGGGAGCACCAGGAACTGAGAGGGGAAGAGGCAGGAACAGGGTCCAGACTGGTTAACAGTGAGCTGCTGAGTAGCTGCAATAGGAATGGGAGTTCTGAGTTGATGAGGTGGGTAGGTCTTTGGAACCAGAGGGGACCTTGACCTGGGAGGATGCAGAGTCTGAGATGAATTGGAGGTGAAAGTGTGAGGAGGAACAGGAGGCCCTGAGGATAGGAGGGACTAGGTAGGATAAGGTCAGGGGTTAGAGAGTTAGGGAGGCTGGGAGGTGTTGCTAGATAGAAACTTTGGGTTAGAAATCTTTGTGTGATCTGGAAAGGGAGCTGTTCAACATTTTTAATGCTCAGGGATGGGACTGAATACCCTTTTCCTATTCTCTTATTTGAATGCCTTCATGAGACCATTTTTCAGTGTGGGAAACCAAGGAATGAGAGCTAGTGTCTAGCTTAGGTGTGTATCCTGAGTATTTTTTTTTCCCAGTGCCTCTTAATGTATTGTATGCTTGAAGGAGGAAAAGATGTTTTCTTCTCAGAATCATGTTTTGACCATTTCAGCCGTGCTTATGACTTGTTTCTGTGCTGAGGAGGACAGGGACAGGACTTCACAGCTCCTGTATTAGCACCCTGAGGGCAGAGATGCTTAGCGCTAGGATTGCAAAAAACAGCAAGATCCTTTAGTATTCCAACAAACTGGGTCATTAAGTTGTAGTTTTGGAATTAGTGTTTATTTCTAAGTGGCTCAGTAAATCAGTATTAAAACTGATTAACTTGCGTTTTATGCTATGTCCTTGTCTGTGGCAACTTACCTTACCTTTACTGGTAATAGGTGACCGACAAGCTTTATCTGTTCCTTCTATTTGAAATTGAAAGAAAATAGATAGTATTGGCCAGCCGTTCAGTAAGAAGCCCAACAGGTTCACAAGCACTTGTGCTTGTTCACTCTAGTGAAGTTTCAGAGGAGATGGAATACTTCTGAAAATGAATTAGAAAGAATACAGTTTCTTACACAAACTACAGGCTGTAACTGTTATGTGTCATGGAATAAGCAGTGGGATTTGGCAGCTCTTAGAGTTGCCTATTTTCTTTACTCATAGGAATGCTGGTGCTTGGTTGAACATGTGGTACTGTGTTGGCACAAGCTTGGTGCAGGAGTGCAGCTAGTAGTCCTGTTAGCTATTTCAGTGAATTTAGGGAGGACTGAAATTGAAAGATAGTTTTATAAGCTAAATTTTATTTGTGGTTGTGATGTATGTTGTGGGTTGATATTCATTGATTTACTGATTTGTACTTCTGGTAGTACTCCATGTTGCCCCAAAGAAAACCCCAGTCCTGTCTTACAAAGCTGACTTACAGGCAGAAGACATGTGAAGTTCAGAAGGAAGACTGCAGACATCTGATTGTAATCTTCTGCTGCTGTTCTCAACTGGTGGTCCAATTTCATGTTAACCTTTCCACGTTACCTCATTCAACTGAAGCTAAAACACTTGTAATAAGAGCACACAGGCGTTTGGTGAAATGTACTGGTATAAATCTCTTCAAGAAGATAGTGTAAGAAATGCAAAAACTCAGTGACTTTCTTGTAAAAGAAGATGTTCTAAATTCCCTGCGTGGGGCATTTTTAGGAAGCATCTGCTTTTACTTAAATCTTTCTTAGTGTTCTATTACTTAATTCTGGTTACCTTCACTTTATCTTAATGTATTTGAATACTAATGATAGAGTTTGGCCCCAGCTGCTGATGGAAAGGAAAAGAATAATACAAGATTTGTGGCTGTTACTGATCACCTGGTAAGATCAGGATGGGAATTCTTCATTTAACAGAGCCTTGCTCAGATGAGCACAAAGGGAATTTAGGCATTTAAATGGACAAAAGTCTAGTGCTAACCTTTTGGACATCCTGCCTCAGCCTGGCAGGTCTCATCCTCTCATCCAGATATGTTGCTCCGTCCTGCAAATTACTTTTTAAAAAAAGGTAGCTAACACTAGAGAGTTTGATTGTGAATCCCTAACAGTTTGCAGATCATGGTGACCTCATGGAGATAGTTTGATAATTTATCCTGGGAAACAGTCCCATTGAGAGAAGTGTTACAGCCAGAGCTGTTCACAGCCGTCTCTTTGTCTGCAAGGAGGAACATTGCAGCATTCAGAATGTGGTGATTTATCCCTGTCCCCTTTTTGTTTTCAAGAAGCAGCACTCCTGGGTCCCTTACTTTGCTGTCTTTCCATGTTCTCAAACAACGTTTCTGCTCTTTCTCCAGATGCTTCTCCTTTTTTGTTTTAGAACTGCAGGCAAAAATGTGCAACCTTAACTCCCAAGACTCCTATTTAATTAACAGTGTGAACCTGCACTGTCAGACAGAATAGATTTGAGCTCAATGCTTCCCTTTCCTCTAAAGAGAAATGAAGCTTGTGGTGTGTGCTTTGTTATTTTTTATTTTTAAGAAGAAAAGCATATTGTTCATCTGAGCTTTAGCTGAAGTTGGAAAATTTGGTTTCTTTCTTACTGCTTGCTGGATTGCTATCAAGCAACATTGCTCTGGCATCAGGAATCAGTGTTTCAATTAAGCTTGCAATTTTCACACCGCTGGCTGTGGTTAGGTGGGAACAGTGAGTACCAGGGATGGGGACTATATAAAGTAAAGGATTGAAAGTGGAGTGGCCTAGTCAACTGATCCTGGGAGCAATGGGTTATCCCAGCGTGTGCTCCAGCCCTCTGGCAAGCTGTTATTTCTCATTAAGAATACGGGCTGCTTTCATGCTTATACCCTGAGAGTCAAGGAGAGAAGAGGGAACAGCTGTAGAGTGCTGAGATGCTGGTGATGGGGAGCCTGCCAATAGCTGGCTGCTGTCTGCCATGGAGCTTTAGTGGTCAGGAGCCAGAATTTGGCAGTGCCTGTGGCTGCACGCAGAGCAACAGCGGCGGCAGTGGTTAGAGGAGCCGTCCAGCCAGGTGAATTGCTACAACTATGAGCGAGGTGCTCCCTCCTTATCAGAGCAGAGGGAAGGAGCTGAGGCATGTTGAATAGTGATGTTGGCAGAGCTTTCATTGCTTCCCCTGCTCCCCTGAGAGGGGACTGCAGCAATGGTGCAACAGTCTTGTCTTCCAGCGCTTTGGCTGATTGATGGGAAGCTGCAAGTGCTGTCCCTGAGTAATTGGTTCACTTGTCCAAGGATGCTGGGATAGTTTGTGCCTCGCGGGGTTCTAGTGCATTAGTTTGTAATAGCAATGTAGCTATTTCTCTGACACGCTTCCTATTCCTACTGCTCTATCTGGAAACTACCTCTGTTGGTTCTTTTCTGTCAAACCCTATCTATAGATACTCATCTCCTGCTGAGTTCGTTTTGATCACTGTTCTGCCGAGTACCTGCCTGTGCTGAATGTGGCCAGATCTGCACTCTCTTAACACTCAGGCCGTCTCAGTATATCGTATTTGAGCCTTTTGTTTCTCTACTTCTGAATTTCTATTCATATATAGCGTTTATTACAGGTGGTTACTCTTTTCCGGGGTCTCCCCTCCTCCTTATAACAGCACAGTGGGATATATTGTTATCCTAGCTTAGCCCTTGTGACTTCCAGTCTGGAATAGGAGAACGGACTGGTCAGGGGTTATGGTATTGTCATGTTGCGAGAGTCTGTTATTTCCACACTGTGTGCTGTAGTTTCCCCTCATGTAAGGGAATCATGCTGAATTTTGTAATCTGGAAGAACATTACAAGAAAGCATTGTTCAGCCTATTACTTTTCAACAGGCATTTGATGTTGACGAGTTAGAGACAGAATACTGACCGTAGGTGGGCCTTTGGTCTCACCAGGTACAACCAGGGCTGCTCTTGTTGCTCTGTTTATGCTTCCAGTGCTGTTGCAGACAAAATGGTGCTGCTTTCTCTTTTATATTGGAGGAATTGAAGCACAGAAAGACTAAAGTGCTGCTTCCTGAGGAATTGAATCCAGTTTCTTCTCAGTTCCAGTCTAGTGTACTAATTCTAACCAGATCTGGCTTACCATGCGCTACAATGAGTGGTACGGACCTTGCCTTGAGAGTGTGCATGTGTGAACAGCCTGTCTGTAAAAGGACCAGGGGTGGTTACTGTGCAGCCAAAGCACTTATAGGTGGAGGGTTTCTCTGCAGCATGAAAGTGTTGCCCCGATGTCATTATCAACGGCCTGTAGTGACATGTGGGTGGGGATCCTCCCAAGAAGATTCTGAGTTGAAACACTGGAAGGAGGACACTGAATATACTGTTGATCCAACGGTGAATTTCCAGAGGGAACGGAAAAATCACTGTTCTTTCCAGTGCGCCTTGAGAGTTGGAGGGTAGAAAACTCGAGGATTTTAGTTGAGTACAGGATCCTGTTAATTGATGTTATACTGCAGCTGAGGAGCCATCACATCTCTCTCTCTTCCTTGCTTCTTTGTTGAGGTCTGTTACATGCACCATTAGAAGATTTTTTTTTTTTCTTTTAACCTGTAAGCGCAGCAGATGTGGTGACAGAGGCCTCCTTACTGTGCTCAACCCATCCAGGCTCTCATTGATGTGTGTCTCAGGGCTGTTCTCTTCTGCTCTGTTGTGCAATAACACATCAGAGCCTTCTGATGCTCTTGGCAGAGTCTGTGCTACATTCTGACTTGCCCAAGGGACAGTACTACTCCTTTTTTTCCCCTTTTCTCTACTTAACCTACCTCCCCGCTCCTGTTGCATTACAAGTGATTCAAACAGTGAACACTGAGACCCTAAATAGAACAAAAACTTTGTGTGAATCCCAAATGTGTTGGAGCTGAATATACTTCTGTTTGAAACAAGACTTACAAAGAGACAAGGTAAGTCTGCTATGGGAGGAAGAATAGGGGAAAGAGAGAAGTGAAGGGCATCTGCCTATAACAGGAATTACCTTCTTCCTAGTAGAAGAGAAGAGATTCTGGCTGCCAGTCTTCTTACAGAGGATTGACTCAAAGAAGAGCAGCAAATATCTGAGCAGGAGTACTGTTGCTCTTCAGCAGACAGACTGGCCGCAAGAGCCGATAAGGGAAAGTGTCTGTGCTCAAAAGCAGCTCTGCGGTGAGGAGCTAAGAGTGTCTTTCACTGCAGTCATTTCAGTTTAAAAAGTAGGGAGGTATCTGTAAAAGCTGGTGATGTCACTTTTCATCCTTTGGCTATGATAATCCTTGGGAGAGAAAATTGCCTGAAAACCAGCCTGTATGCTTTACACCACTTTCACATACAGCCAATCATATGGCTTTATGTCCAATTTAAGTGTCCACTTGATATGCTTTTCTGCTTGGTTTTGAGGCTGTAAATGTGGGTGTTCAAGGCTGCGTTCTCTTCTTGTTGTTTTAGGAAGCATAAGCCAGTGCGTTCAGGTCACAAAATGAGGAGCTTGCATGCAAATACTGCGGCTGCTAGTTACAGCCTCCTGCGTTTGTTACTAGGGAAGTTCTAGTGACACTATTGTATTATGAAATTATGGATGTTTCAAGACTCACCGTAGTGAGTACGTTATGTCCTAGTAAGGGATGCAAAGGCTGGGATCTTTAGAAAAAAAAGGCTCTAGAGGCTATTGCAAAAATGGTGCTGTTTTCCCGTTAATGTTGAAATAGATCTCATGCCCAAACTGTTCATCACTGTTAAATCCTGGAGCACAAATGGGGATAAAGTGGCTAAGCCCAAGCAAGAACCACAGTTCTGTCTGTCTGTGTAGCTAAGAGTTTGAATTGCTCCTCCATTGGGAAAAAACATGGATAATTTCCTGGCTAGTGTGAGAGGACAGCCGGCAGATGGGATGCGAGAGGCTAACAGTTGATTGCAGCAGCAAATATGTGACACATCTGGTTTGGCCTCAGGTTGCTTAGGAGTGGTAGCAGCAGTGTCCTGTTGGAGCTCGGGGGCAGAGAGGCATTCAGCCAGTTTGGACCTTTGCTCTGAAGATTTATTTTGTGTGTGTAGTTGTCACTGAAGGGCACTGGGCATATGAAGCTGGATTTAGAAGCTGTTAATCCTGAAAACTCCAGGGCATAGCTGTCCTCACTTTCAGGAGGGGGGTCTGCCTTACAAGCAAACTACAGAGACACGGGTAGCCATAGATTTAAGCGTTCTTTTTCCACGGTGTTCCTGTTCCTTAGAGCCACTTGAGCAGAGGCTGGTGCAGAATCTGCTGGTGTGAAAAAAGATCGGTTGCTCTTTGAGCGTTGATGTAGTGTGTATCCTAATTAGGAGCACTGCAACTTTTGTAGGAATGTATGATTTCTGAACAGTTGGATAAATTTCTGTGCAGTGCACACAGTGACTGTAAACCTGGTGGATTAGTTCTTCTGACCAGCTCTGAGCCCAGCACTGAGTTTCTTCTTCATGTGAAGCACGTCCCTCTCCTTCCTAGTTCTTAGGGAAGGAATAGCATGGATCAACTGTGAGTGGGCTATGATGCAGTGCAATTCAGGTATAAAGATTGATTTCATGCAGTGGTAATCTCATCTTCTTTCTAACTGGAACAGGAAAATTAAACGTGAGCAAATTCATCGCAACAGCTGGAACAAACGTAGGAGCTGTTGTTAGGGTAGAGCAGAGCAACTGTTCTCCTTCAAGTGTTGTCACTAATATAGAGCAGTGCAAGTGCTTCAGAGTGGTATCTGAGAAATACTGTAGTGAGCAGTTGCAGGGTACTTGTCCCTGTCAGTCAGTGAGTGCTCGTGCTCTAGACAGATGATGGTTGTACTTGTTCTTTTAAAAATAATGTCTCCCCACCACAGGCAGCTTTCATATCCGCTGTGTTTGGATGTTCAGTGGCTTCTCATCATGCTGTGCGATCACCCACTGGCAAAGGCCTTTCAGCAGGGTTCGGGTGGGAGAGAGAAGCAGTGGGATGAACGAGAGTCTTCTCACCACCTGTTATGGGAAATCCATAGCTCTGCTACTCTGCTTTCAGAAGCCCCAACTGGCAGTAGTTGAACAGCAGCACCTGGTCACAAGGTGTGGCTATGTGGACATGTGTGGCTGAGGCATGACAAGAGGCAAACCATGCTGATAACTATTAAATAGAGACATAGCTGATAAACTGCTGTGGCAGAGGTGCAGGGCAGCTGTCTTCAGTCCAAGGCACTTCTACTTTTTTGCTGTGGAGGCTTGGTTACCTTGGCAACCTGTTTTTAGCTGGATCTCTGCTCCAGTGGAGAGCCCATCTGTACCTGCTACTTCTTTGTTTTGAAATGGCTGTTTTACAGAAAAATACCTGACAGGAGTACTTCCAGAGCTGGATTATTGTGGATTCCAGGCTCTGCTTTTGATCCCAGAAGTTTCAGTCTGATGATGAGGTGATGATGGTATGGGGAGTTCTGTGGCTGGATTGAAAAGGTATTAATATATCTGCTTAATGAGGTGGGCTGCTGTGATGGAAGGGAGAGATACTACTGCTGAGCATTAAATCCTGGAATAGCTCTGAAAGATAAATCACTTGTGTGTCTGGAGTTTGCAGAGAACTTTGTTCATTCTGGTTTGCAGTTCAGTATCAAGCTATCAGCCAGTAGATTACACTGAAGTAGCTTCTGTCTGCAAGGAGTAAATACTCACACTAGGGCTGTAGGCTTCCCTTTTGGGGGGGCATATATAAAATTTGATAACTCCTAGTGAGCTTCTAGTATTGGAAGGTAGTGGCTGCAGGACTGTATTCAGAATCTAACAATTTTGTTTAATTCCAGATCTTACCAGTTTCTTCACATTTGTCTTTTTACCGTAGGTGTGTTGTTTTTACCTTTTGTGAATGCTTTGTAATCCTGAAGGAGGGTGTGTGTTGTTTAAATTTTGCCCTTACCTCATTTTATTTAAAATGAAATAAATATAAATTTTATTTATTTAAATTTTTGCCCTTCCTGTTCCCTGTGCTTTATCTCCTATTTCATACCCTGTACATTGGGGGCTGAGATGAATGATCTGTTCCGTATTTGCTGTGGGGTTCTCCCAGACTGAAGCTGGTTTTCTCTCAGGTTACTGGGTAGTGCATAGCACCTGTGTAACAGTGCGGAGGAGAACAGATTAACAAATTCTAGTTATACCTAAAGAAATTGGAGTGATGCCTGGCGTTACTCTGTTAGATGTAGTTACCAATTAGTAGGTAATTCAAAACTTTTTAAAAAAAGTCTGTATAGCATTCCAGCTGGACTTCGCAGGCCACCTGAATTAGATGTTTTAAGTCTTGAAATCTGTTGACTTCAGAGCACAGAGTACATTAAGAATCTGTTCTAGGCAGGCACCAGCTTTCAGCCCTGAGCAGCTATAATGCACAAGAAAATAGCTTGCTTTTTTGAAATTTTTAAGAACTAGAAAAAACAAGATAAAGAACTGTTTTATTCAAATGTATGGAATACAAATGTTTATTGTAAAGTCTGTTTGATTAAAGCTCTTTCAGTCAACCTTTTTGTTAATTCCCGCTGTCACTAACTGGTTTTGGATGGTTACAGCAGAAGCTTGTGTTGTGTGTTTTGTTTGTTTTTTTTTTTTAAGACAAGTGTGAACCAGATCTGTAGTCCTTACTGCACAGCCCTAGATAACTGACACAATAAAGTACTACATCCTTCCTTGGACTGTTGCAGCAGCATTGACATAGAGATACAGAAAAGTTATACTGTGTGGTTTTTTTGTTACTTTTTTTTAACTGTGTGTATCAACAAGAGTGACAGTTTGGGGCTGACTGTGCATACATCATGTTGGTGATGTATGAAGCAGAAATAAGACAGTTGGATTCTTCAACCCCAAAGCTCACTTCAGGATCTGGCAGATAGTCAGTTCACAGGAGATTTTTCTAAGCTAACAAGAGACCTTGAGCCTGAGCAGATTTGATTGGGAAGTCAGTGAAGGAGAATAAATGTGGGAAAGTAAAATAGCTGTCACTTTCCTGTCCAGCACAGTATTTTAGCCACAAAAGAAGCCGAAACCAAACCCCACATGTAAATCGATGTATTTCTGAGGGGTCAGCAGCTGGCATTTAGTTTAGTTTATACTAGGCAATGAAAACACATCTGTATTTAAGTGACTTGAGAATGGTTTTGCTTTTAATTTTATTTTAAAAATATGTATTATTTTCTCCTAGCTTTGATCAGCTTGTTGAAGTTCCTCATGTCTAATGAGACTGTATTGCTGGCCAAGCACAACATCTTCACCCTTGCTCTTATGGTGAGTACAGACAAAGCAAAATTTTGAACAACTTAATTTTGAATTAATCTTAACAAAGAATGCAGCATTTCTGGCCTGGTAAGGAAATGCCGGAACAAGGCCACAAAGCGGAGCAACATCATTGTAGTTGGTTTCACTAGAAGTTTGGAAAGGGCAGTGCTTGGACTCACTGTGGGGTCTACTCTTTGAAATAAACAAGTCTGTGTGAGGAAGGGCTTAGTTTTAATTTTCCAGATTTAGTAATATTTTTTCTTGTTCTATAGCCCTTTGTATACAAAACAATAGAAACCTGTTTTCCTGGCCCCAGATGCCATAGTATTTAAGCTTCTTGTCTGTCTCTTCTGCACTATAAAGAAAATAATAAATAAAACAATGAAGTAATGTAATACTGTGTAATGCAACTGAGATATTTCGCTGAAGGTTTTGGACGTAGTTTGTATTGTTTCTGGTGCAGAATGGATTTTGTGTAAATATTCCTGTTGTAACTTCTTTTCACTTCCTTGTATAGGTTGTGAACCTGTTCAACATGTTCATCACTTACGGAGACACCTTTCTCCCCACTCCCAGCAGCTATGATGAGCTGTATTATGAAATTATTCGGATGCATCAGAATTTTGACAACCTTTATTCTATGGGTGAGTACCTCCTGACTGGTCAGGACTACTGTTGACTGGAAGATGAGGGTGGTGGTGGAGGGATGTTTGTGTCAAGTGTTTTCTGTCCACCTGCTACTAATATGTGTCTTGGTGAGTGAACATGTTTTGTGTACTAGGACACGTTTGGTAAATTAAGAATTGAGAGAGGGAAGAGATGATAATTTTTTTTCTAGTCAGAAAAAAAAAAATACAGGAATAGATCCATTGCCTCTCTAGCAGCCAGTTTCTGTGGAAATATAAATTTGTGGACACCACTGAGTATGTGGTATTTCACGCATCTTCGTGTAGTTTGCATCTATTATATTTGACAGTTTCAAGTCAGAAGACGGGTACATGCTGCAGAAACAGCCAGAATGGAGAAACACTCAATGCAAACAAAAATTTGGAAAATAATTTGAGAAACTTATAACAAGAAGTTTGCTGTGCTAGACAAGTCACATCTATGACACTCATTGCCAAAACAAACCAAGAAAACATCCCTCACAAACCTGCTTGCAATGTCAAGTGAATCACTGGACTGAAGAATGTGTCTATTGGCAAAACAGGGAGAAGCTGCCATCCTTCAAAGAGAGAGAGGCATGCTGGAGTGCCACCGAGTGCTACTCAACAGGGAAAAGAGGGACAAAGGAGAGCAAGGAATACATGGAGGCATAATCAGGCAGTGTATACACAGGAGCCTGCAGCCAAGGGTAGCTGCAGCAGCACTGGTGTAGTGCCTACATGCTTGAAGCTGTGAAGAAAAGAATATAGCTGTGTTCTTTGTTTGCTTTGTTGTAGAAGGACCTTTCTTCCCTTCACCCCCTGCTCCCTTCTCAGTATGATCACCCAATGAACCAGAGGAGTTAGTATAAGCATATAAGGGGAGTTAAAGGGCAGTGGGAGACACACAGTTGGCCTCAGCACTCTTCTGACACGGAAGAGAACCATCCTCACCTAAATAAAAGTACCTGAATACTCTCTGCAACTGCAAGCAAAAATTAACTACCCTTTTGTACAAACTTCCTATAGTTTTCATGCATTACGTAAGGGATCAGTTGATCATTTTTGTGCCCTCTGAGCACATAAGATTTTTTGCTAACCTGTTTCCTACTCCCAAAAATTGCATCTAGTAAGATGAGATGCTTTTACTAGCCAGTAATTTTTCAAACCTATCCCCTGTGGGAGCTGAAGGAAAGTGGAATGGAAGAATAATGCGCTCAAATACTTACTCGGAAGGGCTGCAATAGGCACATCTGACCTGTTGAAACAATTCATTTGTCACATGGATGTTTTTCCATCCTGCTACACAAAGCAAACCCCTTTGATGTTGTAGATGCCTGAATGGAAACCCTCTCTGAATACATTACTTAAGGTATTCAAGTACAGTACCTGCTGTTTGACAGAATAATGTTACTCAGAGCTGACATCTTTTTTTCTGCGGATGACATGTAGTGGTAGCACTAGGAAGTGATAAGGTAGCACTGTCTCGAGTTGATGAAAGCCACAGTTTAACCAGGTGTCCTGACAAGCTTCCCTTTGCTTGTCAGTCCATCTCACTGGGTCTACAGTCACCCTTCTGTCCCCCAGCCTTCAGACATTTGTTAGCACAGATGAGAAAACTGCTCTATCCTTTAGTTTTCCTGTTAATGTGATTGAAACTTTCCATGTTGAGAGTGGAGGTGGAATCTAACTGCCTTGGTTTTTGTTTATTTATTTTTCTTGTCCTCAATCTGAATTTTATCCTGATCTCCAGGACTGAAAGCTTCCCTCATGCAATAATAAGTATGAGTGTGCAGGCACTGTGTTTATGGATTCACTTGTAGCGTCTGTATTTCTAGATGATCCTAAAATCAGGTGATGGACGTGTTGTTCCTTCGCTTCTAAGTTGAGGGTGAACCTTTCTTGTGGAATGTAACCTCCAGAAAACCCTGCATAAACAAATTCATAGAAAATTCCCTTCTATTCGGGCAATGTGAAAATTAATCCAGATATTTACTACAGGATCTGTTACTGTTGGTACTTACCAAGAAATGTGCAGGTGACTGGCACCATAGAAACACTACAGATTCTGACCTAAATAAATATTTTGGTACTCTGGTAGAGAAGAATTTGATTCCCTAGAAGTTCCTCCTGTTGCAGAATGTTTTCAGATCTGCTCCCAAGTCTGTCAGAGACCATCTGTGCAACAGAACACCACCCTCGTTCCTACAGGGAGTGTTTTTCCTTAGGCTGGTGTGTAATTCCTCTCTGCAATTCCAGATAAATGGGGAGGTAAAGAGTCCATCACTGCTGGGGTGGGTTTAAATTGCAGGACATAGTCCAACTCAGATGGAAGTTTGCATAAACAGGAGCTGGAGGAGAACAGTGCTGTGTGGAATAAAAGGTATTGTAGAACTGGGATGTTACCCTGTTTCTGGGAGAAGCGAACTTTAATGTGTGGTGATGAAAGCAGTTAGGACCTAGGCTCTTCTGTCCCCTCTGCTTCCTGTCTCTCAGCTGTTATTTTGTTCTGCTCACCTCTTCTGTGTTCCTTATGTTTCTTAGATGGGCTTTGAAGGGAACTTCTGCCCTCAATCACAGGTCATCTCAAAGGTGACCTTTGTTTTGATGTGGTTTCCAAACTGCCATCTCACCAAAGCAGATTTTCTTGATGTTTTGGATTAGAAAACTACGAGTTCTGCGCCAGCACTGTTAACTGTCTTTTTTTTTTTCAGTTCTAAGGCTGTCTACCAATGCTGGTCAATGGAAAGAGCCTGCAAGCAAGGTGACCCATGCGTTAGTCAATATTAGGTAAGGAGTAGAAGTTAATAACCATTTTAAAGATTTTTGTGTCCTCTGTGACTGCATTTCTATCGTGACACTTTACATTTGTTTTATTGAATTTGGTTTTGAATTGGTTCTCTTTGTGGGGTTAAATTGCTCCTCTAAACAGGGCACACTGGGATAAGGAGAGGATCACCAGGGTTTGATTGTCCTCTGTCTAATAATTCTCTTGGCTCTTCTGTAGACTGAGTGCTTTCAAGGCATGGCACAAGCTGTAATGAATTAATCCTCACAGCATTCTTGAGGGAAGTTATGCAGTAGGGAACAATGCTGTGCTGGCAGAGCAGTTGTGGACCTAATAGATTTCTGTTGCGTGATTCTATTGCAATTCTATGAAGCTATGAAGTGGACTATAAGCCAGCTGTGATAAGCAGATTCGAGGCTTCTTTTAACACTGCAAGATTTTTGTGTGTGTTTAAAACTGAAACTGATTATTTAAAGGACATTTCAGTATTCTCTTAAACCTTTTCCTCCTGTTCAAGGACAGGAAGTTATGCTCTACTTGTAAGGCCAAGGCATATCTAGGAGTGTTTTTGTGCTGTATTCCCTCACAACAGCAATAATTTCTTTTCCTGGCTTCTGAAGCAGCTAGTACTGACCATGCTGGGTGGACAAGAGGCTCATGGATCCGATTGATTGGAAAATGGAAGAGTGCTGAGAGAGGAAATTTACTGATTATCTCTGGCTTGTAAACAAACCATAAAAGATATAAGTATTTCTACTGAAAAAATATGTCCATCACTTCCCTGGTCACCCTAGACACTTGGTGTTTATGCAACACCAAGTAATTCAGTACTGCTACATTGCTAGTACTTGTCATTTTCCTTGCTACAGAAGAGATCGTGTAGGACAAACTCTGAGGGCGTCTTTAAAGTCAATATACATCTTACGTGTCTATAAACCACCTTTAAAGGTTCTCTTAGTAAGTCTATAAGCTTAATAACATCACATATGGTTCCAGAAGATTTGTTTTGCTACTATCCTTATTTTTTATTTTTTTGTAAACAGACATAAATGAATGCTTGTGGGCAGATAATGTACTCGGAGTGAAGCAGCAGAGCAGATAGCTGTTGGCAAATCAATGTCATTTAATGTGACTCAAAGTGTCTGCCCTGGGAATTCTCTGGATACCTGGGGAGAGAAGTCTACGCCGGGAAGAGATAAAAAAAGCAGGTGGTCACAGAGTTTGTGCTCACCTCTGTTTTGTGCAACCAAGATTTTGCATTGGCTCATTTCCTGTTGGCTTAACAGCTGCTTTTGTAAAGATCAGCATGCAATTGAGACAAGATACAACAAAAAACTGACACTGTGATACCCCTCCCTGGACAGCCTGTATCAGACATGTTCAGTGCATGGTGCTGTCTGGAGCCAGTGAACCCTCTAACATGTTTCTCTTCTAGGCTTTTGGTAGCTTTCCCCTGTTCCACCCAATTGCTCAACTATGTTGAAATATCATGTGGTCTTTCAGTAGCCTTAGAAGTTTTCATAAATGACTAATTTTTATTCAGTTAAATTAGATCTAAATCAGAGATGATTCAAGGCCTGGAGAGGTATTAGAATTCAGATAAGTTAGTCTGATTTATACCATTTCCTCTCTCTCTCAAAAAAAGAAAAGGGAGGGAGGCAGATATTACATCTACCTGTTTGTTTTATTCTCATGGTTAAAATATTAC
This sequence comes from Tauraco erythrolophus, assembly GCF_009769465.1. Classification (NCBI taxonomy): domain Eukaryota; kingdom Metazoa; phylum Chordata; class Aves; order Musophagiformes; family Musophagidae; genus Tauraco; species Tauraco erythrolophus. Next base: position 15,920,146 of record NC_141473.1, on the reverse strand, counting down.
ATTGGAAAGGTTCTTTAACTGAATAGATTTCAAAGCAACCGGTTATTTGAAGCTGGAGAAGTCCAAAGGTATTGTGCTTTTGTGAAGGTGATTGACAGTATCATGTTTCAAAGTGGTGACTAGGATTAGATGCCCTTTTTTGCAAGAACATACTTTAGAAAGTTCCAAAAGACTCATCTCTGTACAGGGAAAATGGATGATGTGAAGGGCCTGTGGTAATGTAATACTCCATTTTGGCCTAAAGACTGAATTTTGCAAATCGTGTAGGACAAGAGGATAATTCTTTGAGGAATGCCTTGAGCCTTCCGAGGTCTGAAGTTTTCTGCAGGCTGTTCAGAAAGACCGTTTTGTCCTGGTCTGTTGACTGCCTCACTTCTGCAGCAAAGTCTGTAGGAGGAATTAATACTAGGGCCACACGTTTTCTTCTGGTGTTGGACCAGGAGTAGAAACTGGAGCCTTGTGCACACATGCTTGTGACTCTGTGTTGCAGAGAGTCATGAAGATGTTGCAAGCCCAAATCACCAAAGAGAAAAGGGAGAGAAGAATAAACTGTTTAAGGCTGTCAGGCTGATGGCTTTATTAGAGAAACGCAGTATGTTAATGACTGACAATGTTACCATGAGATGTATTTATTTTATGCATTAATAAGGACGTGCTGGTGTGAACTAGCTTAGCTCCTCATTGTCAGAATTGCTTGTTTGTTTATGCCCCTTTGGTTCCTCTTAGAGTGGTCTTAGCATACTGTTTGTTATTTGGATGCCTTTGCCATGAAAGGGATGAGTTTAGAGAAATCCACCTCACGTTAGGTTTTTCCCTCAGCTCGTTCCATCATTCTGGAAAGTTTTTCCCTTTCATCCCATGAGCGATGATTACCTACTTTTTGCTGTGACAGTGCAGTGCAAAGTCATGCGTTGGTTTATATCTTCATCTCATTACAACAGCTATTTAAGAATAAATGAATAAATAAATAAATATTTTCATTTCCTTATCCTAAGGCTTTTGGTGGGAAAGATTACAAATGTAAAAACATCTGTGTGTGCATGCATGTGGTGGACTTTAAGAAGTGCCTTAAATCCTAGTGTACAATCTCATGGATATTTCTGCCAGGAGAGCAGTGGTGAGTTATTTACAACTTTTCAAGCCTGCAATGCATTTGTGTTACAGGAGTGACTTGGGGTCCTGCTTGTACCCCACAGTGCTGGATTGGCGAGGTCACCTGGTTAACTGCTTTAATACAGAGTCAGGATGAGTAATACCTGGAGAATCTTTGGCACGTTCTTGTTAACAGCCGCAGAGAGACGTCCCACTTTGTGTATCTTATTATGGCATTAACTGTACTTTTTAGATGGATCCTATTTTCCACTAGGCAGTCTGATTGAGTTTTGTTGTTGCTGATTATCTGATTTTTCTAGTCCTTACTCCAGTGAAAAGAGCAGTCATGAATGTTCTTTTTGAGTATTGAGAGACAAGGAGACTATTCCTACGTTCTCTCCACATCTTTCCTTTTTACAGATAATTCATAATTTCTATCCAACCTAAAGAAAACGAAAATTTGAAGAAGATAGAATAATAACAGCCTTATCTGGCTGAAATCTTTCTTACTATACTAGAATGAGTGATCTCTATTGCTGTCTTATTCCATAATAGTGATTATAACTTCTATTTGGGTTTGTCTCTGTGGTTTACATAAATAATTGAGACATGATGGACTGCAAGATATAGCTGCAGCACTGACGGGGTTGAAATAAGAAGCTGTAGCAGTTAGTGGTTTGAAAACTCACCTTCTCACCTATGAGGAAATAAGCGCGTTTTGAGAAAAGTAATTTTTTTTAAGCTAATGAGCCTCTTTAAGACAACATTGTGCAGGTTTGCATTTAATGAGAACTTTATTAATGCAGGGTTCAAAGGGGCATCTTCTGATTGCTTACGCAGTGAGGAAGGTGGCAGCTGAATCCCTGTGTTCTTTTAACAGACTTTCTCCTGATCAGGATTTTTTCAAGGTGAATAAGTAGATTAACTGAATGATTAATATACTGAATTTCCCCATTGTCTGAAATTCAGTTCCATCATAATTTTTAAAGTAATTTTGGTTTTCACACTGAAACACTTTTAACAAGCAGAGAGTAAGTTTGTAGTATTAAGCTAGGTGATAGGATTTTTTTTAATTATTATTAAAAAAGTGTTTTATGTGCTGTGGTAGCACATGCTGCGGTCCTTGCTTGAGCACTTTCATTCACTCTTCCATCTTGCAGCTACGTTTGTTCAACATGAGCCACCCTGTGTGATACTCTTTGTACAGAAGGTGCTGTTTCTCCCAAGACTGCTTTTGGGGTAGTAAAGGAGAGATTGGGAATTTAGGAGGAGTGCTTAAAGCATCACATGGATGTGAAAATGGTTATGCTTGCTGCCAGTCTGGGCAGGAGCACTCTGAAGCATTCTCATTTACAATTTTGTTTAGGTGAAAGAAGGCCAAATTGGGCTGTGCTGCTTTGTCACAGGATACCTGGCATCCCTGTTCTGAAGCTATAGCTCATGTTAAATTACCAGCACTCCATAGAACTGCACTTAGTGAAAACCTTGACAGAGGAGGTGACGGCTCTGTTCCAGTGTTTGTCAGAAAGTGCGTGGCTGCAAGCAGTCACCATAGTACCTTCAGCATTGTTCCGCTTTACTGCAAGGAATTTGGCATCTGTTCATGGGGAGGGAAGAGCTAAATGCTGCTAACCTAGTCATGTTGTAATGGATGGCTGTAGCATTTATGCAGGATATATGAAAGGGGACCTGCTGATAGATAAGTGCTTCTGTATGGAGTGGAGGCCTATGGATTACAGTCAGCTGAGACTGTGTAAAAAATATTTATATATATACACACACTTTTCTTCCTTCTTTCTCCCTCTCTGTACAGATAATGGACACACACACATACTCCTGCCAATATGAGTAAGAGAATGAAAAAGGGAGGGAAAATTTAAAGCCTATTTATGAAAATAAATGTGCATATATATAAAAAATATGGATATCTGTGTACATTACAAGTATATGCACATATATGAATGTGTGAATCCATATATCTATGTATAGATGTCTGTATATATATAAGTATGCATATACATACATATTAACACACATGCATACACTTATATATATTTTTATATATAGAATGCACACACAAACATCTTGCCCTTGACAACGGGCTAATCTAAAGCTCTAACTTCCAAGCTGAAAAAAACAAGACACTTGGTTGTTTAAAACTTCTCTGAGATGAACCACGAGTGTTGGCTAAGGATGCTCAGCAGTTACTCCTTCCAGCAGCAGTGTTGCCGTGGGTGCATACGTACGGTGGGACAGATGGACCATGTGGAATTGCTCGGCTCGGGCTGGCCAGCGCTGAGCAGTAGAGGGTGCGCAGGCACGCAGGTTAGCCCAGAGTGAGCTGGAGTTAGTTCCCTGTGATTCTGAAACCTGCTTGTGAGGGCCACTGTGGGTGGAATAATGACTCCATTAAATTGTTCACTGAAGTGTGTTTAATGGTAATGACCTCTGACATGCTGTCACTGCTAATCGGTCTGACTGAGTTCAGATCACAGGCTAGTACAAGACAGTCAACAATTATTTTTTAATAAAAAAGCAACAGAACACAGAGAAACTCATAAATGTATTTTATTGGTACTTTAAAATCCTAACATTTTGCCAAGATTAGAGATCAAATTGTTACTAAAACACTGTAAGAAAACTTCCAAGATTTATGCACGTAAGCTGTTTGAAGAATTAGTTCATCATAGTTTTCAGGTGGTAGCCTGCAAAAATTATGATGCTGGAAAACTGAAAGTAGATTCTAGATGAGGATTCTGGCTTCATTGTAGATCTTTTCTAGTGACCTATAATCACTTCACTCCTTGCTGAAGGAGCAAAGTTAGTAAACCCTTCCTGTCATTTCACATATTTTTTGTTGCATGCTTTTCTTCTTATGTAGGGACTCTGGCACAGCAGAACAGTTCCTGAATACCACAGTAGTTACAGCGGAGCTTGGTTGCTCAAAGTTCGTCTGCTACCACCTATTTTTCACTTGACCTTGCAGTATTCTGGTAGAGAAAGTTCATTTGCTAGGAGCAACAGATTTTGATGTGAGCAGATTCTGGCATTAGCTGGCACCTGAAAAGAGGAGGCAAGTGGAATGAAAGGGAAAGACCTCACTTCCAGGCTATTGTGGCCAGCAACATCTTAAGAATAAAAAAGAAAGAAAGAAGCACTTCTATCTCAGGGTGCATTGTTTCATCTTATGACACTCTACCCATGCTTCCAATGCTTTTATTAATGTTTAGGGTTTTTCTCTAGTCATGTAACTTCAGCATTTCATTTCTTTTACATGATCTGATTTCTTCTTGAGACAGTGGTGTTAGTTTTCAGTTATTACTCTTTATTTACTAGCTGATTCATCTTGGTGTGCTTCTCTTAGAGAGCTGTAGCCAATTTCATTCTGCTATAATTTTCTTTCATTCTTTCTCATTCATGCAGCGGCTTAATTAAATGTTGTCTCTGCCACTGGCCCAAATCCAGCGAGCGAATCTGTTGGTTGAGTGGCGTTGTATGGACCAGTTCCACTAACACAGCAGCGTGGTTCAGCAAGTCAGGTGCATCCCAGGTCACCTTCCTTCCTTCTGCCAGTAACTTCCCTTCCCAGGCAGCAGTGACTGAAATGGACTCTGACAATGTCACGCCTGTTTTCTCTTTAATGAACTTTCTTTTTTTCAGTGGCTTTTTGGGAGGATTAATTTATTTGGATTTTTCTTTTTTTGTGGTGACTTAAGGTTTCTAGAGCTGGTGCTGATTTTGAACAAAGCTGTTTGTATGGCAAAGAAGTGCCTCTGAGATGCCGTACGATGCCTTGCTTTCTTCAATGCACTTGAAAGCCATGCTACAGGGATCGTGTTCTCTGTAAAATTTTATCCTCATAGTAAGCAATGCTTTTTGGATTGGGATAGGAATTAACTTGAAGTAGAAGTTATTTATTCCCAGGATGACAGCCTTGATTAACTGGCTTGCTTAGCTTCTTTCCAGTGTCTGAAATTGTATTGGCCACTTTCATCTCCTTTCCTCACATCATGAAGTCAGTAAGTTGGCCTTTTAAGAGGGAACTTGCAGAAGGATCCAGTTCTATATTTCAGCTGCCCTGTAAGGATTGCCATAGAGGTGAGGCATCTTCATGGAAGGAATGTTTGCTGGGCAGAAGGGAAACTCTTCTGCAGCACAGCTGCTGTTTGGAAGTCTCTTCCTAAGTTCAGCAAGTGTCTTAATTCATGTGATTTTTGTAAGGAGAACATCTCACGGCAGATTTTACCCACTTGTGAAGCTTTGTCTTCCTGACCATTTTGTTGGAAACATTTCTTGCTTGAGATGTGAACGTTTTGGAAGGTTAGCCAGGATCTGTAGGCTTCTTAGCAAAGTTTGCTGAGAAATTTTACATCCATCACTGAAGTATTGCAACCCAGATTTCTTCTACTCTATCAAATGCAACTGTCATGTGAATAGAGGAATTCATGTCTGCAGATCTCATTTACTGGATTCATGGGTGCAGACTGTGGAATTATACAATGGAGTTAGTTAAGCTACTAGCAAATTTTTCTTGAAAGCTGTGTATTCAGCTTTGGAAATCTAATGCTTGGCACATAGTTTCTGCTTTTGTGCTAGTGAATTCAGAGTCTGGAGCTGTGGGATAAGAGTCAGTAGAGGAGAAAAGTGAGAGAGACTTCTCAGTGCAATTGTGGTCTCCTGTTTGATTTATGTGAGTGACTTAGCACTGGTTGGTCTGAAGAAGTGTGGGACCAGGCAAGAAGTTCGTTCTTGTTTAGCTTGCCCCAAATACCTTTCTCTGCATAAACATAGTGGTGCATATATGTTAGTGTTGGGAGTGGTTTTGGTTTCTTTCAGAGGTGGACGTAATATTTATTGGTCAGAAGTTATCTTTCTTGACTTGTTTGCAGGTCTTGAATCCCCATGCTGGGCACAGGCAAGTTACATATGAGCTCAGTAATATGTTAACACATGTGCTGCAAAACTAGGATGCAGTCTTGTAAAGATCTCAGAGTTTTTGTGGCAACGCAAAATCTAAAAAGGTCTGCTGGCTTCTCGCTTTGAATGGTTGTATTGTTTCATGCTGTTTATGAGAACAGTCTTAATTATTTCCCTGATACTGTGGCTGGCTTGAGTTCAACTCCTAATTGATAGATTTCAACCTTACAGTTGACATCTTTGTTGGTAGCTCTAATGCAGCTAGGAAGCAAGACATGAATAGCCTCCGCAACCAGGTTCTCTTGGCCCCAAGAACTGGCCCCACTGGAACATGATTGAAGCACAGTTTGAACCAGCTGTTTATAGCTTGGTGAAACTTTGCCCATGCTGTTCTTATTCTTTGGGTAAATATAAGGGACTCCGATCTCCACTGGTCTCAAACATAGCTTTCAAGATTTGCTTTAATGGAGAGAGAACGCCAAGTGGCTTTCTTCATAACCCAAACAATGTAAAAATCATTGCGAGCTTAAATAACACCTTTATCCCTTCAAAAATGGTGTAGTATAATGCTGTTTTGCTCTTTCTGTTTAAAAGAAATCTGTTGCTCACAGCAGCAGCTAGAATTATTGTTCCCTCTGAAAGTCTGGGCTGTGGGATGTGTACTTCAAAAAAAAAAAAGCTTTTCAAAATCCAGTAACATGTATAACATGTAATTCTTATTATCTTATGCTAGTGGGGGGCCTAAAATATGGTTTTGCTCTAGAAATGCGAATGCTCTATTCTCTTAATTCTTCCTTTAGGACTAAATTGACAAAGTACCTGCTCATTAAGTACATCTGCTCATTAAGGTAATGAATTACCTACCTTATCTTGAACTGAAAGCAAGGATAATACATTGTTAGCATCACTGCAGAACTGCAGTCTGTTTGAAGATTGCAGCAGAAACTGGAGCTCAGTTCCCAGGGAACTGAGAGGACGGCATGTTGTTCGTAACACTTTGTTCATTAAAAGAAACACGATCCTAGTTTTCAGAGTTAAAACACTTAGTTTTTAGGAGCTCTTCCCACTGAAGACGGAGTAGATTGTCTCACCCTACCAGCACAGGGGCTAGCTTCACAACCATCAGTAAATACCAGTTGGTATGGCCAAGACTAAGGTAAAAGTAAAATGCTGCCTGGAGAGGAAAAAAGGGAGCTTGAGTGAGTTGTGATTTTTTTTTTTTTTCTCCTTTCTAAAATGTGAAAATATTTTGGACTCTAATATCTGTGTATTCAGTTAGAGACCATAAGAGACATTAGAGGTTCAGGTGGTCTGAATTAAATTGGCTGAAATGCCAGGATATTTGGAAGAAAACTACTGTTTGGGAATCGTAGAATGCAACCTTCTATTATTACCTTTCTTATTTTTTAAAATATTTTTCTAACTTACATCTAGAAAGATAATTCAGAAAATGATGGTGTAATGCTTCTGAGGTAGCAATTTCTCCCTTAGCTTTGAGGCCGGATTTCTGTTGCCTGTCTCAAGGGATGCTAACTGTAAAGGTTCAGCAGTCAGAAATGCCCATGTGCTTGGCTGTTTCTCAGCTCTCAAAGCCAACCAGATTAAGGTAACAGCAATCTCATGAAGAATTCATCTGTGACAGGTATCGGATTCTGGTATCTCGTGCTGCTAAGGGTTTAGTTGAAGGATGTTACTCTGGCAAAACTGCCCCAGTGTGCTTCCTCAGCCTATGCTCCAGTGATTGCTTGGTACAGGTCTAAACTGACAGTGTTGCTGAGCAAGAGGATTCACCTGCCATTCGTTCCTGCTGTCTCTTCTGAGGGGAGCAGCTGATGTGAAGGAGGAGACTGGGGACTTGACCCAGGATAAAACTCTCTAGACAGGAAAAAAAAGAACAAACCAATGTGTTTTAACCTGGGTCAGTGCTCAAGCCTTCATTGCACGCAGATATGTGAGTGGTTGTGTCACCCCTGTAGCAGGTGTGCATACAAGCAGCTCTGCGTTAGGGGCAACAGACAGTCTCTCTTAGCACCATTGGCCTGTTACACCAGTTTTAAGCTAATATGCTGCAAAGAGTTTGTCCCCACTGTCGTCAGTGGTCACTGATGTGACTCTTTGCCAGGATCTAAGCACACGTTCTGTTGTGCTGATACAGTGCAGGGTGGTTTTTGCGAACTGTTATTGCTGTTAAGAGAAATATCAACATAACAGTTGCCTAAAGCTTCGGTTTGGGTACTGGGCTTGAGACAATACTGCTAGGAGCCCAAAAGGTGAGAACTTGAATGCTACTCAGCAGGGAGTCTTGAGTAGGAGGTTGCTGACACGTTGAAGGCATCTGGCTGCAGTGGAGTCCTGTTTGATAGGGTATAGAAGCATGGTTTCAAATGTGTCTGATTTTGAGGGTGGCTGAAAGTGGAATGACCTTAAAAGCTCCCTAGCAATCCTTTTGCCTGACATTGCTAGAAGACTTTGAAAGCCCAAAAGCTTTTTCATGTTGCTGCTTTGGTGATTAATTAGGTCATCACTTTGTGCGTTAATTACAGTGATGTTTTTCTTCTCATTAGTTGGATTATGGAAAGTTTTTTGAGTCTGTGGGATGGGAAGTAATGCAACCTTTGTGGCCAAGGGAAGGATGATTTCAAACTTTGAACACTGAATTTCAATTATGTCTTTGGGTACTGTGAAAAAATGCTTCTATACACTGTAGAAAATGTAGCTGGTAAGTGCTTTGGAGAGCAAGATAAATGCCTTTTATTCTAAAGAAACACTTTGGATGAGGAATTTTAAACTGGATCCTTCGTCCAGAAGATTGTGTTGCATTAATTAATGTAAAGCTCTTGCTGCTGACAGAGGGGTGTGAACATGATATACTTTGTATAATGTTCTTCATGGGATGTCTGGAAAGGCTTAACAGGGAACCTCTTAGGCAGGGTAGTGTACATGAACAAACGCCAATTGCTTTTGCTTACACTTTTTTGTAGTTATTTAGTGTCCTCCTTATAATTTTACAGCACTGCTTTGGAATCGGAGCTTGACATGAACTTTTTATGGACATTTGAGATGAACTTGTCTGAGGCAGATATTCCCTTCTAAACTCATGAAGCAAATAGATCTGCCATATGTTGTTCTTGATTCTCTTGTTCATTAGCATTTGAAAGTTGTGGCTGCTTTGAGGTAGCCCATGTGTGACATCTTGAGCCTTGTTGAAGGAGCAGACTATGCAGTTCTCACTGGATAGCACCTATTTTTCTTCTATTTCTATTTCTATTTTAGAGAGTAGTTTCTTCACTGCATGGTCAAATGGTAAAAGAAGCAAGAAAGCTTTTCTTTGAGTGCACTGTGCTATATATTAACGCTGGGTCTAACTGCTAAAGATGCTGAGTAGAGCATTTATTTAAATTGGTGGGAACTCATGGTGCTCAGCATCTATTTTCTTTCTCCGAAAGATCAGTAAAGAGTAAAAACTAGAGGACTCACAGTATGTGTTGCTGCAGATGCCCAGTACTGTCTGCTGTCTGTGAGCTTACCAGTAAATTAGATCCTGCTGATGAGATCCAACTATGCAACTCAGTCATTTGTGAGAAGAAACTATTCTCAGTAAGATAAATGCTGTGGTTGATGATGGGGACAGAAAGCACTTCTTTGAATAATGCCTATAATGGCATATTCCCCCGTGTGTATGTTTAAAGGAAGAGTCTATGGTTATATGAAATTGAGGGCATTTAAGAGGCAGTTAATGACAAGTGAAAATGATAGCTAGGGTAGATTAATTGTTAAATGAATTGTGCCTGCACTTGCTGTCATTTTAATGTGGTATCAGTCTAATTATAAGTATGATGTTATATAGCAGGAAGGCATCCGGAAACAATCCTGTGCGCTTAGGTTTAGGTCGGAGGAGTTTAAAGGCTTAGCCATCAGGAGTTTTTCTCAAGTGTAGCTATCTTTTGCTGTGTGGTGTTTTTCCTTTTTTTCCTCTGGAGTACCAAAAATCTATATTTTGATTAATTTTGCTTTTATAAATCTTTTCCCATGCTTTTTTGTCAGTGCAATAAAGCAGTATTTTCTCTTGATCAGTTTAATATGAGTTTTGTTTAAACTGCTTTTGGAATGAGATAATATTAACTGAACTTGATCTGGAACACAGCTCATGGATTTTTTTTTTTTTCATTGCACTTTATCTCCAGGACTATTTATTTGACTTTGATTTGGCACAGGGCTACTTTATATTCATGCCTTCAATGTGAGTGGAGATAAGGGAAATGATCAGGATGGAAGAGGACTGAGAGCAGCCAGGCGTAGGTCTCATCTTGTCATTGCTCTGAAGAAATCTGTCTTTTGAATTGATTCAGAATAACAGTGGGGCAGAAAGGCACTGGCAGAAGCTGTATGTCTCTAGCAAGCTTTTTCACACATGGTCCATAGCCTCACTTGAGTGAATTGTGTGTGGTTTCTAGATGAAGTGAAATGTTGCCGCATAATCTTTTGGTAAAGTTTAGTGGTCCCTGTTAAGACTTAAATGCATTGAATGGTTCTTAGGGCTGTTTTTTCTGTCTGATAACAGTTTTTTTTACTTTTTAAAGCATTTGCTGTGTTTGGAGGGGAATCAGTTTGGGCCCAAGGACATGTACAGGATGTGAGCTTTGATTGCTTTCAGCCTGCTAATCTTCATAATCTGTGCACTCAAGCAGAAGAACAATAACGCTCTCTACGCAGTAAGATAGGAAAATACTCAACAGAAAGCCTTTCCTAGGAGGAGAGGAGGCCTTCAAGTGCATCTTCTAGAAAAAAACACAAACTTGGATGGGGACAGGTACAGACACAAGCAACAGGAATCATGATTTCCTTCCAAAGAATTCTTGGTGCATGCTTTGCTCAGTGTAGCAAAGTGAAAACGAATCGTTACCAATGTAGTGGAAAACAGAAGTGATGTAGAACAGCTTCTGAAGCTAAGGGCAATTTGTAATGTGAACAAATGGACAGCGAGTATCTGAATAAATAAAATTTGGAAGTGAAAGGATTTCTAACACTAAAAACACTGAGGGTCTGGGGCAGGTTTGTGATCAGTTAGAATGATGCAATCTAAACGGATCTAATGCCATTTAAAACTAGACAGGAGAGGATTATCTTGTAGCTGAGAATGTGAGAGGCTGGGGAGAGCCAGAATCCCAGACTTGCACCAAGAGGAGCCTAGGTAAGAGATGCCTGCTGAGGTTCTCAGTGAGCAAGAGTTGATTTTAAAAACTTATTTTTTTTTTTAATTTTAATTCCCCCCATCCTTGTCACTAATGTTATCAGCTCCAGGGCGTTACAGAGATGAGTCAGATCAGGTTGGTCAGTGGCTTAGGACATGATTCAAATGGTATTTACCAAAGTATGAGGCTTGTAAAAACTCGTAGCTTCTTTTTGTAAGTTATTTGCTTCCTGCATCAATGATTCAGAACCTATTAGTATTAATAGTCTAGCTGGTTCAAAAAGACTGATGCCACTCCCTCCTGCCAGTCAGGGATCACTTCTCCACTAAAGGAAGACAGTAAATGACTTCTGTAAAATTCAGGGGCTGGCTAACAAATTGCAGTTTAGAATACATTACAGATGATGAATGTGATCTCCTTAAAGGGAAATCTATTCGTTTGACTTAGTGCTCTTACGATTAATTGCTTGCCAGATTAAATTGCTCCATAAAACGCATGCTACGTTACTCCATCTCTTCATGATGAGATTAGCTAGGCCATGCTGGTTCTTTGTATGTTAATTACAATGGTATTTTCTTCTTCAATTTCAATTGTTTAGCACAGCATGCTTTCTCCTAGCCTCAGGAAAGATGTCTATATTTTTCTTTTGACCACCGTTTTATAATTTTGTTGCCCTTTTCCCAGAAATATTCTGAGTTTCCTTTATAGAAGTATCACACACTGTAGAGGATACATTTTGAGATTTTTTTTTCCTATGTTTTCTTTGTTTTCCTGCTGAAACACAGGAATGGTACTAACCTTGCACAGGTTCACCATGAGACAGTCTAGGGCGAGGAATGTCTGAACTGAAACTGTGGAGGCAAATTTCCAGAGTTGCCACCCAAACAGGAATTTATCTGGGTATTGAAGCTCAGCTTTCTGCTTCTGTTGAAAAATGTAAAGCTTACCAAGTGGGCAGGATGTTTGCTTTTTGTCTCACCTGAAAAATCAGCGCTATAGCAGTTCAATATTCTTTATGCTGATGAAGTTTCAGGGCAGATTTGGAGAGAAGAACCGTGAGTGTTTTCCTGGTTCTTGGAGGACACCTCTGTACTTGCTGACCATACTCAATACTCTTTTTTTCTGAAAACCTACAAAATGAAAACACAAGAAGCTGAACAGTGCCAGAATTGTGGTAACAGCCTAAAATTATCGAAGGGGGTCAACAGTAAAGAGTTTAAGGAAAATTTGAGAAAAACCTATTTTAAATTCTCATTATGAAACTTGCATCAGCCTTTAGGATATTAGTTTGTTCTCCTTTCATCAGTTGGAGTCCTGACTACATGTGCAACTACCCCCCACATGCATGTACAAAACTATGCATATAACCTTATGTTCACACAGCAGCATTACAGTGGTTCTATTGTAAAGTTGTTGGTTTTCTTTATTTTCTTTCTTTTTTTACTGTTGATGTTGTTATACCACTCTAGAGGAAATATTTAATATGTACTGACTAAACTGTTAGTTGTGTTTAAAATCATTCATGTCTCTGGGTCTAAAGTGGCGTTTCTCTCTTACCTAGCTATAATATCTTTTCTTTAATTTGTTCCTCAACTTAACCCCTCTCCCTCAGTAAACAGTGTATTATCTTCTATTGGGGTTGATTCCCAAAGGCAAGACAAGTGTTTCTATTAATTAACCTAGTCTTTCATTTGTTGTGTATCCAGAGCTTAGAGAATTCAAAAAGGTGTAGCAGAACTAGGAAAGTTTCAGAAAGGAGCAGCAAAAGTGACTGAAGGTATGGAACCAGATGTATTGTGAAGAACATTTATATACATGACAAGTCTTCAGGCTGGAAGAGAGATGGCAGAGAATATACAAGAGTTTGTGAAAAATAGTAAATGTCATAGAGAAGATGAAGGGGAGCTACAAGAAGAGCATCAGAAGCTTAGATGAGCTGAAATCAGATACTGTTTTGTGCAAAACTTATTTAAGCTGTGGAATACCTAAAAGGTTATATGAATTTAAAGCGGTGATGATACAAATTAGTTGAAGAAAATTCCATCATGGGTTATTTCTAGCCACATGCAGCTCAAGATATGTGAGGCAGAGGTGATATCTGTATGATCAGTAAGAGTGTTTTCTGGGGCAGTATCATTTTATTCTTGTCTGCTTTTATGTCATTACCTGAGCTGCCATTTCTAGACACTTTCCAAGTTGGGACTCTGAGCTGGCTTTTGTTACCTCACTCAGTATGGCAATTTTTAATGTTTACATAAATGTGTCTGTCAGCAGCTTCTCAGGAATCAGTTTTTTGCTTCAAAGCCTTTACCAAGGGTAAAGCCACCAAGGGTGGCTTTCTGCTGCTGCATGTGTGTGCGCAGGAAATGTTGTCCTTGGTAATTTAGAAGAGGGATGTCTAAGGAAGACCACCTCCTGTCTAGGAGCCTTTTGCTCTTTTCTGGGAGTGGCAGAGAAGTGTGTAATTTTCTGGAGCACTGGTGAAGAGTAGAATGATTAAGCACAGAAGATTTTTCTTCCCTCATGGTTTTACTTTAGAATTTCAGTCATTACCTTCAATGTTCCTTTTTTCTCCAGAAAGAACTCATGGAGAGCTGTCAGGATCATGAACTCATAAATCTCACAAAAGTAAAACCTGTGCCAGCTGAGCAAGGCATGATTTTAATTAAGACTAACAGGATTTTTGTCTTTTTCTTTCTTGCTAGCCTTGATTCAAATGTAACCGTTGGGAAGAAATATCTTCATGAGTTCAGTAGCCTGTTGTTTGTGTCGTGGTTTAGCCGGCCACAACTAAATGCCACACAGCTGCTCGCTCACCCTTCCCCACTCCTGGGGAATGAAGAAGAGAATTAAAGGGGAAAAGGGAAGAAGACTCATGGGTTGAGATAAGAACAATTTAAGAATAATATATGAATATTTATATGTATAATGATAATAATATAGAATCATAGAATCGTCTGGTTGGAAGAGACCTTCAAGATCGAGTCCAACCATTCACCCTGCACTGTTAGGGTCCCTAAACCATATTGCTCAACACCAAATCTACGCAGGTTTTAAACACCTCGAGGGATGGGCACTCCACCACCTCCCTGGGCAGCCTGTTCCAATACTTCACAACCCTCTCTGTGAAGAAATTTTTCCTGGTATCTAACCTAAATTGAGGCAACTTGAGGCCATTCCCTCTTGTCCTGTCATTCATAACATGGGAGAAGAGATCGACCCCCATCTCCCTACAACTTCCTTTCAGGTAATTGTAGAGAGCGATAAGGTCCCCCCTGAGCCTCCTCTTCTCCAGACTAAACAGTCTCAGCTCCCTCAGCCGCTCTTCATAGGACAAATTCTCTAAACCCTTCACTAGTTTTGTTGCCCTTCTCTGAACCTACTCCAGCACCTCAACGTCCTTCTTGAAGTGAGGGGCCCAAAACTGGACACAATACTCCAGGTGTGGCCTCACCAGTGCTGAGTACAGGGGGACAATCACTTCCCTGCTCCTGCTGGCCACACTTTTTGATATATGCCAGGATTCCATTGGCTTTCTTGACTGCTTGGGCACACTGCTGGCTCATGTTCAGTCGGCTGTCGACCAGCACCCCCAGGTCCTTCTCTGCTCTGCAGCTTTCCAGCCACACTTCCCCAAGCCTGTAACGCTTCAGGGGGTTGTTGTGGCCTAAGTGCAGGACCTGGCACTTGATCTTGTTGAATTTCATACAGTTAGCCTCAGCCCATCAATCCAGTCTGTCCAGGTCCTTCTGTAGAGCCTCCCGATCCTCAGGCAGATCAACACTACCTCCCAATTTAGTGTCATCTGCAAACTGGCTGAGGGTGCACTCGATCCCCTCATCCAGATCATTGATAAAGATGTTAAAGAGAACAGGCCCCAACAGTGAGCCCTGTGGAACACCACTGGTGACTGGCTGCCAGCTAGATTGAACTCCATTCACCACCACTCTCTGGGCCTGGCTGTCCAGCCAATTTTTGATCCAGCGAAGTGTACACCCTTCCAAACAAGTGATGGACAGTATAATTGCTCACCACCCAGTGACAAACGTCTGTCCTGTCCCAGTAAACAATCCCAAAACAGACAAGTCCCAACACTGCAATCCCAGATGATTGAGAGGCCTGAAAAGAGAACGAGAGCGGGATAGTACTCCAAGAGTCTAAGAGCGAGAGCCTCTGGAAAAGCAAAAGTCCTTCTTTCCAGACAACCCTCATCGCTGTATTGGACATGACATTGCATGATACGGAATACTCTGTTGGCCAGTTTAGCCCTCAATCCTAAGTCTAAGTTCAAATCATAAGGGGAGTTGTGGACCCTTTGTCCTGACTATGCTGCTGCCCAGCCTGTTGTGCTCCTGGACACTGGCAAGAACACGGCAAGCTGAAGAGTCCTTGATGTCTCAGTGCCAACCATAAACATCAGTGCACTATCAACGTTCTTCTAGCGAATCCCAGACACAGAGCTCTTCTAGTTGCTAAAAAGAAAGACAAACTCTGTCCCAGCCAAAACCAGGACAGTTTGTCAGCTAAAGAAGGCTGAGTTGGTGGGACTGAGATCATCTGAGATGACCTTGATTATAAAAAATAAAAGTTAAAGGATCTAGGTTTTTTTATTTGGTTAAGGGGATAAATCCTTTTACTGAGCCTTTGTAGAGCAAGAAATTGAACAGGGATGTAATCTGTTTTTTCTGTTGCAGGTTACTGTTCTAAAGGAAGTTCATGTTGGATAACTTATCAGTCATTCCTTTTTCCTTCTGGCTACTGCAGATCCCCATGCACTACTCTATAAACAGATGTTTAAAAGGTTCTTTTGCTGAAATCTCTGAAGACTAACTTTGATTTCACTAAATCAAAAAAAACCAAACCCTATCATCAATTCTCAGTGCACAAGTTAGATGGGTTAGGAAAACAAACGGATCAGAGTGGGAGATCTCTGCTGTAAGTGCCTCAAACAATGATCTGTTCTTTGTGAAGAACATTTGTCTATGAAGACTAGCCAAGGTGAATTAAAAGAGCATTTTCTGGAAACGGGCATATGTGAAGCCGTATATTTTAGTGTCATCTGCTGTCCTGTGTTGGCCCAGCTGTGGGCTATGATCTGTCTGGAGGTGGAAGGGTCTTTCTCTCACTGAGGAACTAAGGCTTTGTGGCTCCAGCTGGTTCTCCTGCCCAGTGCTGGTCTTGCAGGCTAGTTCTGTCCTTCGATCTGTGCTGCCTACAACAAGCACCAACACAGCAGAGGCCAAGAAGGGTCTCCTTTGGACTACACTGCCGACCTGAGTGCCAAACTGAATTTGCCACTCAACCGATTCTTCCCCAGTCCGTGGTGCCTCTGACAGGGAAAGTCATCTGCGTTACAGCCTTTTTATCTTAGCATGGGGAGGGAAATGAAACAGAGCTATCGTATTGATTGCAGTCTGATGTTGCAAAGCAGTTTAAGTGATCTATTGCATGCAAACATGGCCCTGACTGTTTAGCCTCTAGACGAGGCAGGTACAGTACTGTTTGAAAGGTTGGGTGCCAAAGATGTCTCTAATTCTTGACTTTCTAAGCAAACCTTTCCGTCTGCGTTACCAGTTACTGAGTTGAAAGAGTTTGCACAGTGCGGAATGATGCTTCTGTGGAACCCTACTAAGGCCCCATCTGCTAAGAGCTTGTATTGATTTGTGTCTTAGTTTATAAAAGCCTTCAATTCTCCTTGTGTAAATGCCATAAATAATGCAGATGTACTAGATGAAATGTGCTGTAAGAACATCCCAGAAATCATTTTGGTCTGGGTTGAACTCAGCTAATCTAATCATGGTTAGGAGTTTCTCAATAGCTGTGGAGCAAAAAGTATATTGTCTTAGTCTAGCTTAATATATTAGCCAATACGCAGGGGTAGGAAGATAGGTATCTGAAAGTGGTAATCAACTTTATAAAACAAGAGCTTTTAATGTTAAAATATTACAAAACTTCATCTGAGACTAGTTGTGAATTATATATATACACACACAAGGGAAGTACAGTAAAATCCAGTCCTGTGCCTGTGATTTATCTGCATAATCCTCACATTTGTATGCCTTTTTGTCAGAAGGACTGCAGTGCTTCAGAGGCTGTATGTATATGTCCTAAATAAATCATTTTTCCCACTCATCGCAAACAGCCACTTTGTGCTAGCAACATTGCAGAATCCATTTTAGTAGGGGACATTGATGAATAATTTGTCCTTTTGAGATTCCGTGGGCTTTAGGGCAACAAAATGTATTTCAGGTTGGACAAGGTCCAGCTCTGTATGAGAACTCCTTGGCAGTCTTGTAGAAAGTGTATGGGAGTTTTAGAGGTGACCTGTTTTTAGAAATTTAATTGGATTTTTGCTCTATTTTATGTCAGTTATGTGTACAGAAAGCAAAAAGGTAGAGAGATGTGATATTTGTTAGATTGTCTGTTTTTTTTCTTTCCCCCCCTCGTTCTGTTAAAAACATCCAGCATATCAAGACTGTAGAAAGAGGATGATTTTTCTTCGAAGTAGTCTATGGTCATGGCAGCTTGGGGGGTTCTCTGCACTGGAGAGGTCAACTGATGGACAGTGGCTCCTGCAGAGGCGAGAGAATGTATCTGTATGCTCATAAATTCATTCTAATCGATGTTTCCCTGGCAGTTACTTGATGTTAGTTACCACGGTTGCAAGATGAAGAATGTGTTTACGTGCTATTAGCATTGTTAATTGAGAGGAAGCATGGGTACAGCCTATTTTCAGAGCTGAGACATGTCTTCCTGTCATTTTTCTGCACTTGATGGTCCCAAAACTGCTGATGTGATCAAATAGCACACTGTAGACTACAGCTATAAGACAATTTCAGAACTCACTGGTTCTGCTTCTGATTGTTTAGCGTCAAGTATTTTGTCTTGGCTAAAGCAGACAAACCATATGAACTAGGTTGGCCATCAACAGACAGTTTTTAGGAATTTGGGGTCATATGTCAGCATTCATTACCAGAGGAACTTCTGGTGCCCAGAGGAACTTGGAGAGCTCTTGAACGTCAGCGCAGGGGGAGACTTCAAAAGTGATTGAGATTGCTGCTGGTCAGACTCCGCTTTAAATTTTCGCTGTTGGTTTTCCAAGTATTGTTTGCTGACACGCATTTATTATAGCTCATCTGTGCAACTGGAAAACTTGGGACAGTAGAGAGAAGTATTCAAGAACTTTTGTATGTTAGTTTTATAGCAAAGATTACCAAAGTTCTATGGACATATGAAGCTCCATTCTTTTGGAGCTAGCAGTGTGCATCAATAACAACACTGCAGATTCTAAGAATAAGTGATGTGACAAAGCGCTTGTCATGGAGCATCCCCAGAGGGCAAGAATGTCAAGAATGCACTTCCTTAGGTGCCGAGTATGAAAATAGTGTTACATGGTAAGTTGTTCAGTGATCAGAAAAGACATAAGAATTTCTGATAAATTTTTGCAAGTTACTGGAAGACTGGCAGAAGGTTAAATCATGAAGTAGATGAGGCAGTGTGGTCTGAATTGCTTTTTAAACTGTCAGGCAGTGCCGTTCATGAAAAATTGAGTGCTGGTCTGCAAAAGGGGACTGTATCTTGAAAAGCAGCAACTCAAGAAACATTGACTGGCCGCTTTACTCTAGGTGCCTCGTGAAATGTTCAGCTAAAAAGGTTTATTTGACCCTTGAAATATTAGCAAGAGCAGGAAAGTGATTTTACGATTGTCTGGTGTCTATTTCAAAAAGTGTATTGAAAAATTGGAGAAAGGGCAGAGAAGCCTCAGTTATGAGAGGCTAGTAAAATGCTTTCAATATTTCAGTATCTTAAGCTCTTTAGAACAAAACCTGGGGTATGCTCTTTAGAGTGGCGCATCTTTGAGACGACAAAATACTAAACTAGGAACGGAATGTAAGGCTAGACACTGAAACCAAATTGAAACTGCAAATTAGGTACCCATTTTTTTAATAGGTAATTAACCATTGTAGTAAGTCACAGAAGGGATTGACTTTCTTTCCCTCTTTGTGTCTGAACAGGGTACCTATATGAAAGATTCCCTAGCTAGCTGCTGGCATGAGACTACATAGTGCAAGGATAATGTTGAATAACGCAACAGCCTGTGATATACAGAAGTTCAGATAAGCTAATCTACTGACTTGTAGATTCATGAATCAATTAATGGATAAAAGATCTCATTTTTCATTTAAAACTTCACAAATTGACTCTGGATTTCTGTGTTTCAGGCTTGTATTTTTGCATTGGGAAAATTCTTCTCCTGTACATCAGCCTTAGACCTATTGAAATCTATCCATGCAGCAATTAAACAGAAAGGCTGCCCTGAGACTTATTTTGAGGAGCTGTTGCCCTTAAGACCATAGGATAGAGGCGACGCTCAAGATGATGTCAGTGGGCTGCAAGCTTTTCATATTTCTGCAGTTTGCAGTCACGGTGATGACGATGCTCAGTGAGTATGGGCCAGGATGGAGTTGTACTTGTGGAGAAGTTGCTCACTAGCTTAACCTCTTGGTAGAATTATCACATTTGTAATTTATATTTTCAGCCATACATGTTTCAGTTTTTGTATGGGAGCAGGGATTTTGCGCATTGTGTTTCAGAATGGCAAGAGTTTTATACTAAGTTGTAATAGCAAAAGAAAGCTAGAGTGCTTCAGGGACTTCAGAAAGTCTATTTTTAAGTCTATTTCTTACTTCAAAAAAAAGTTTTTACTGAATGAGTTTTGCTTAGCCTTCCATGTTTAGTCATGGAATTAATGGACAGAAGCAGTAAATCATGCTGAGAATTGGCCTCAAACCCAGAGAAAGGTTAAATATACTGTTTTTTCAGCAAAGTCTCTCTTTTTTTCGAAACTACATACATGTAGAGTAAGCGTGCAGGTGGTCTGCGGTTTGAAAACAACTGGCACTTCCTATAGCAACACTTCAGATGTGAAGGTAGATGTGTCTCCACCATCAGGAGACAGTAGACTGTGCCGAACTCTGCCCCAGTCGAGTGGGCTGTGGTCAGTCCTAACTCCTGCTAGAGCTGGAAGAGAACGTGATCTTCAGCAGCTATCTGACTGCAGTTTCCCTGAAATGGCTGAAAACACTTCAAAAGTGATGATAGGACTGATGATATATTAAAAACCATTTAAGGAGACAGGAGAGGCATTCAGTACTTAATGCGACTCTATTACTGGGTCATGAAGAGCTGGTTTTGAGGGAGGATCTAAAAAAGCCCAGTACAGCCTGTTTTGGAGCTTTCCTGAGCTGGCCCAACATGTAACTGCAGAGAATCTCTAGGGGCTACAGATTGATCTTTGCTCTTTTCATGTTGCCTCTTAATTCTGCCTGTTGAATAATGGCAAAGGTGTTTTGGGGCAGTAAGTCATCAAGGTTTGTTGACACTCAGGTTCACTGGCACTCAGGTTTGCCATTGCTATTCAGGAGGTTGAGCGCTGTGTTTACTCCTCTCCTGTGCCATTTGCGTTGAGGCAAGAGGTTCTTTGTTTCTCTGCTGGCTCTCCCTGTTCATCACTACACAGAAGGAAGCCTTAAAAGTCGCCTGAATATTAATTTTTCAGGCTTTCTGAGAATTGTGGGAAGTAAAAGTCAGGGAAAGTATATTGGCTCCTGTTAAGGCAGATCGGGAACATGCTAAGCAACAAACAGGCGTGCCAGCCTGGGATAATACGCCCCAAACGTCCTGCTGTCCGCACCTCTAGCCTCCTGCCGGGGGCCTACGGCTGCGTTTATCTTGCAGTGACTTTTTTTGTACAGAGCAGTTGTACATCTCCTCCGAATGCAGAGATACAGCATCTGAAGGCTTAGAGATCCGTAGATCTTGAGCTGAGCTTCCTGCTCTGTGGCAAGAGGAGCCCTGGTAGAAAGAGGAGGTGAACCATTAGTCCTGAGCGCCTCGCAGTCCGCTGTATGTGCATGTGCACTGTGCAATGAAATACGGCGTGCTGGAGCCAGTGAGTTTATTTTAGAGATAGCTTGGAAAGAACTTGGATTTAACCATTTTCCAGTGGAAGGCTGAAATCAAAACACTTCACAATATTTGTCAATTCTTATTTTGAAATATCCTCACCTCAGTTTTTTAAATTATTGGATACCTTCAACACCATTTGTTACAATTTTTCTCCAAATCTTGTATTTCAAAGTTGAACTGAAATCTTAAATTTTGTCCAAACAAAGTTTTTTTTATCAATTCAAATTGAGGATAAATATGAAATTTTAATGTAGAGGTTAAAGATTATACACTTGCGTTTGGTATTTGAAACAAAGCCAGACCTCCGAATTTGAAATCCTTCTTAAGAAAGGGATCTTCAACTCGGTTCTAATTTTGATTCTTTCTTGTTGAGTGTCACAGTGGGGCTTGTCTGTGAATATAGTTCTGCCCTTTAGATAGCATTCAGGTTTCTCCATGCCCCCCCCCTCCTTTTTTTGCTTTTTGTGTGTTTTTTCCCCCCTGCCCACCGAGAGAGATTTCTGCAGTTTTTCATATAGTAAGCATGTTGCCAAGCCTTGGCACTCTCAAACTGGTAAGTGTCGTTGCTCATTAGCATCAAATGCCACAGCCCATATCACTTTTGCTGTGTTGCTCAGCTAGCACGTTGACTGTTAAAGCAGAAATTAATCCTTTTGATACTGAATGGGTTCTGTAATAATCTGACCTGTTATTTAATATAATAATCAAAGTTCTCTAATGACTTGCATGGCTTAATTCCTTTAGGAATCTTGATACAGACAAGGAAATTTTGCCATGCAAGCTGACTTCCACAGCACTGGAGAGCTGGTGGTGAAGAATGCTTTTTAAATATAGTCAGGAAAATGATGACTTAAGCAAGTGCAGTGTGGGTGAAGAGAGAACAGCGTTTGGTAGGTGAACAATAAGCAGCCCGATTGCTTTATATTGCACTAACAGGTTTTCTGCTGCAAGTTTGACTAGTATTTTTGGAGCAAGATTTTTACAACATTTTACCTGGCAAAAAATGCCGTATCAGTTAGGCTAGAGCAGTGTTTGATCTGAGTTAAATTGTCAGAAGTTTCTAAGTGTGCGCCTATCAACAGTAAGCAGTTATGCATGCGCTCAGAATGAATGTTGGCCAAGGTAATAGAAGACGTGCAGATTTTTTTCCTCTTTAAATGTGGGGGAATCTGCAGTATCACTCACAGAAATGTTGTGCAGTAGTTACTGGCAGTGTAAAACTTTGTAAGTGACCTGTGTATGTGCTGAATGCCTTCTTTGTCAGGTATACCTGTTCCTCCTTATTTCCGAAAATGTTTAAATTGAGCAGCTTTCCCTTCACAGTGTGTGGCAGCACTGTTATCTCAAACATTTCTCGTGCTGAGATGATATTGCTAACACTGGTTCACAAGCAATACCAGGGAAAAAGATCCTGGTCCCTTGCATGCAGACAGAAGATGGTGAGGTGGGACAGGAACAGGAATCAGCCTGCTGCAAAGTGAACCAGGAAAAGAGTGCTGACTTCATTCTTTGAATGTAGGAGCTAAAAGGAACGGGGGGAAAAATCAAATATCTTAATATGAGTGGTTGGCACTACATTTTTGCCAATGCAAATGTAATAGTAGAATGAAAATTCAAGATTTCAACAGCTTTTTAATGCTTGGAACATTTTGATGTTTGCTAGAGCAATTCTGGATCACCTAGAGTTTATAGGCGTTAATGCAACCAAGTGTGGTGTCTTCCTTCTTGGTATTGGTTATTTTGCAAATAGGAAGAGCACGTTTGGCTCTTTACATCAAGTGTGCATGTTTTTTCCTGCATTTTCATGTGATTATGGGTTTGGGTTTTTATTGCTGAACTTGGCAAGTTGTGTGGTCTTCCCTATCTGCCGAGTGTCTGCAAACCTTGTCAGCCGCAACTGAATACATGGATACCTTGTGTTTAAAAAAAGAAAAGGAAGGAGGTGATAAAACAGTCTGGGTTGCACAACTTGGAGGTTGGCCCAAGGTCTGGAAGGTTTAACTGGAGGTACTGGTTTAAGCATTGTGCAGCTTAATCTTCGCAAAGAAACTAGCTTCAACTATCCAAAGTTACAGCTCTGTTAGAACCGAAGTACCTCTCCAGTGTGTAGCTGTGTATTGGCTATTATAAGGAACAAGCAGAGGCAAACCTTTAGCTCTCTTTTCATAGAGGAAAGTCCAGGCCTCTTTACTGCTTGCAGGTCCTCTGCCACCTGTTTTATATCAAATGTAACTGATTAAAAAACATCTGGCTTTTTTTTTGCATTATATTTTTGAGAGCCTTGAAAAACACTTTAAAACTTTTAAAGCATAGAAGACATATCAGTAGTAGAATACTGTAGGAGTTCAGCTTTTTCTTTTGACTTGCTTGATAGGAAAGTATCAACAGTTAACTTTGAAATGTTTGGTTCTCCACTGTTTCGTAGATTGGAGAACCCTACTTCACTTTTGAGATAGAAAATGCATTTCACTGGCCTTGCCTTCAGTAACACACATACAAAGATCAGAGCAGAAAAAATAAATGTAGGTATAAATTACAAAACCAAAGCTTTGAGAGAGATGTGGGCACAGATAATGTACGTCAGGTATGATGGTGAGTGAGAGGGGAGTGTGGGTATTTGAAAAGGAAATAATTTTCTCCTTCTCTGTGTGACATGGGAAAGTCTGTCCCCAAAGATTTGTCCTTCAGCGGCCAATTCAGCTGTATGGATTTTGTCAACATCTGCCTGAAATTTGATGCAGGATAAGGGTGTGCAAAATAAAAACAAAAAAAAACCAACACCATTGAAGTGATTCTGGAAATCTTGATGCATGCAGACTAGCTTAAAGTATGGCATTTTACTCTGCAGTCACAATGGATTTAATAACCGCCTGTTGTCAGTAACTCAGTTGATAAGTTGTTAACTCCAATAAATCACTTGCTTTTGATCATCACCCCTTAGATATTGAGCGTAGAGATCTCAATAGAGAGGAGGTGTGAGGGTGAAGGTATTTGATTTACTTGGATTAAATGTATGGACATGAACTGTCAGAAGAGAAAATCAGCATATCCTGCAAGCCCAGATATCAGAGTGAAGTGGAAAGATGTGCTACGGAGCTGCGTGGTGGGTCAGAAAGCACATTCTTTGCTTCTGCCTTTGCAGAGTGGGGCTTGGTAAAACAATACCGAGAATTGCAAGAAGCTCAGTTGGCTCATGCACACTCTTTTGTCCCCTCCTTATTAAATACATAGACCATGTATGCCCCTCTGCCATGGAGCCTGTCGTCACAATCAATAGGTTTCAGTATGGCTGAATTGAACAGGTGTAGCCAGCTTATTTCTGCTATGAAATTGCGGCAGTGCTGACTCGGATATTTTCTGTGAGCTGTAAAGCAAGTGCTTTTGACTAAAATATCCTTTTGTCTTGGATTCTCCCCTGCAGTTTATTATTGTGCCTGGCAGATGCCTCCCCCTGTGACTTGTGGACTTTCAGCTTAATGTCAGTACTCATTAAAGTGTAGAAGCAGAAGAAATTTAACAGACTAGAGTTAAACCACAGTAGAAGGAAGAATTTAACGCACCATTCCAGGGGCTTTGCTTGCTTTTAATTGATGCACACAGCTTAGATATGGCAGGTATATGTACTTTATAGCAATGCCTCATGAACATGTGTTAAAATAATCTAAACCTTGTCACCTCCTGCTGGGTGGGGCTGTACATAGGAGTAACTCAATCTAATTGTTGCAGGCACTGAACAGATGGGGTTTTATTGTCTTGAGTGCTGGGAATGTGTAAGAGAGCAACGCCAGCAGGATCCTTGCCCCACACAGCAGCTTGCTGGGACACAGCTTGCAGCAGAAAGGCTGGCTTGTGGCTGGGGGTGTTGCACAGGTCTCCAGCAACCATGATTGTGACAGCATGAACAGGGGAAGAGGATAGGTGGTTTGTGTTCATTCTGGTCTCTGTATTATGTGCAATTTATGTGCTACCTTGTACTTGAGCAGTTTCCAACATATCACATAGTAAAACGCTCTGAGCTCTTTTCACCCTGTTGGTTTAAAGCACTTTGTAGAGGTGTCTGTTCTTATTTCCATGTTATAAAGGGAGAAGCTAAGGCACGTGAGAGGAAGAGGGAACTGCTGTAGCAGATCGGAGAAAAACTGATAGCTTATTGATTCCTGTTTCTCAACAATAACTGCTGTATCTCAGGACTCCCTTTTGTAGTAAAGCAGCTTTATAAAGTAGAATGTGATTAAGACAACTATGCCCTTTTCTGCTTCTGCCTGTTCCTAGCCTTCATCATGGTACTACAAGCTTAGTGCGTGCTGGAATATTTGTCTGTCTCAGATACTGTCAGTTTTATTTCAGAAGGAAAGCGAACTGTCTGCCTTTGCCATGCATTCGACTTTACTCAATGTGCAGGCTGCTGCCCAGTGCACTGCACTGGCATGAGCATTCAGTCAAGAAGATGAATGTGTGTAACGGGTATAAAGTCACCCTTGATTTCCTGTGTAGGGGTAAATACCAGCCAAGTGTTGCTGCTTCTCTGTTCCACTGTAACAGGATGTAGGAAGAAGTGAGCTTGAGGTGCTGCTTTTATTGTACAGTAAATGTTTGTGTATCCACAAGAATGTTTTATACCAGGCATTCCATACTGGACTTGCAAAGTAGATGCAAAGATCAGATTCATGCAGTGAGTGATGGCTCAGCATTCCTATCGGTATACTAAGCTTTGCAACCTTTCTGTTCTTCCATTAGCCTACTTTCGGCACCTCCAGAGTGCTTAATTTCACTGCTCAGGACAAGAGGACAGTGTTGTCTTATGGGACTTTGGAAATGTAGCTGCTGTCAAGCAAGAGTGGGTATTAGACAGCTTATCTGCAATAACTTGATGGGGAGAGTTTGGAGGTCAGAGGAAACATGCTGAAGAAGTGCTGCCAGCCTGAGCATAGTGATTTTGCTTTCCCTGCGCATTGGACCCAGGCCAGCTCGTTGTGAGGTTAAGGTGGGCAAGATGGTATTCCTTGCCATGGTGGGTACGCATGGGCTGGAAGATGCTAGGAATGAAGGAACCAGTAGGTTAATGTTGCTGATGCATTTCACTTCTCATGTATGATGTTACAGATAGTGGCAAATTAAATTGGGGAATCAATTAAATCTTTTCTTTCCACGCATGCCGTATCAGTTTTTCACAGGAGCCCTTTCCTGTCAGCAGAGTCTGCAGCTTCAGAAGCTCTTTTACTCTGAGCTTCTCTGAAGGGCAGCAATGGTTGTTTCTGTTTGTCAAGGAGTAACTCTAGGCAATTTTTAAAAACTTTTTAGAAACAATTTTATAAATGTTACTGGCTGGAGAGCTACTGCAGCTGCTGCAGAAGCAAACCCTGTTGCAGTGAAGATGGTGACGGGGAGAATGCAACTCAACTGGAGGTGCACCTTCTCTCACCATAGCTCAAGGTGAGAGCTGCAATGAGATGTCCCCATTTTGGGGGAAAAAAAAAAAAAAAAACAAACCAAAAAACGCCCAACGAATAGGGCCCACATGGAGATTCCCCTGCTTCTTACCTTCCAGCCCATGTGCTTTTGAGGGAGAAAGGTCTAGTAACAGTCACTTCAGGACTGGCCGATTGTTGCAGCCTCAAGAACAGCCAAAGTAGAAACTTTCCAACAGTCAGAGGTTTCCAGCTTGCAGAGGACAGGCTGCCCTTGGATCAGTTGCTGTTGCTCTGATCGTCTCTGTTCTGCAGCCTTTTCACCTCAGTTTTCTTGATCCTATCCTTCTGTCTGCCTTTTCCTGTCTCTCTACTTCTTCTTTCAGTATTCTTTTTCTGTGTTTTTTCTGTCCTTGATTTAACTCTAACTGGTCTTTCATGACACTCAATAAGTAATGGCACTGTTGTATTTTCTGTTGCCACTGTGCTTTTTTGAGCTTTCCCTGTTATCTTTGATTTGAGATTCCTAGCTCTCTGAGAAAGGCTTTCACCACTCTGTATTTGTGCAATACCTGTTACAGTGAGACCTGCTTTTACTGTCTAATGACATGATTAATACAGCTAGTATGAATAAATGATTTGTTGGCATTAGGTTCCTAAATCAGGGTGGAACACTTTATATCTTTTCTGCAATCATTCCCTTCTTCCCAAAGAAACAAATAAATGCAATAAATACACAATAAATGCATAAATACATAAATGCAAGTGTCCTAGGTTGTTCAGCCTCAGGACAATACAGGTTCATTCTTATGTGCCTGTACATGGCTTCTGGCATCATGGTGCCTAGGTGGCTTATTCTCTGAAGAGTTGCATGAAGAAGTGGTAGGAGATGTGTGTTTTTCTGAGAGCGCTGGCATGGCTACTGTGTAAATGACTCTCACTGGGAGACTGAGGAATAAGGAATGAGGAGATTGCTTGTGGTGTGCCTTAGAGCACTAAGGACTAACCTCAAGACAAGCCCCTGGGAGCCAATTTTTTAGACCATTGTTTCACCTTCTGCCTGTTAAGCATCCTTCCCTTGTCCAGTGACAGTCTCCTCTTGCCCGTTGACTGCTGAACTGCGGATCTGTCAGAGGAGGCAGTGTTGCTGAAGTGACATCTCTCAGTCCGTAGAGAATTGTATCCCAAAAGCACTCTGAAAGTGTATGACAAATGGCAGCCAGCCCCACCGAGGGACTTTGTAGCGTGGAAATACTTAAGTGTACACACTGTCAAAGGCCAGCTGGGGAACTGCAGTATTTCGTCTTTCAGTTGACACTTTACCTTTTCCTTGCTTTACAAATGCGTTGAAGATGCTAGTGCTTCATGAATACCAAACACAAGGTGGTTTTTTTTCTTTTTTTGTGTGTGATCAATATGAAGATCTCAGTAGAGCACAGCACATCACAAATCTTTTCCAAGCGTTTTAACCACTCCCTTCCCCCTCCCCAAAGGCACTGGCCAATATCCCAATAATCAAGGCAATCACAGTGTAAAAATAAAACATTGCCAAGGCTCAGCTGTTACATGCTGGTGTGTGAACTAAGGAATGCAAAACCTCTGTTCTAGTGTCCATAAGGGGGAGACTGTGCTTGAAAAGCTCTGGTCCCCTGTTGTCTCCAGGATCAAATGCCTGTGGAGCAGCAGCTTTGCAAAGTCAAGTTCCAGCTGTTACTCAGTAGCCCAGGAGGCCTGTTGCCTAAAAGTATGCCCCAGGGACAAGATGAATTTTGAGAGACGGAAGAACAGCAAAGGCATATCAGAGTAGTTGATGCAGAAAAGCGCTGCTATTGCACAGCGGCTTGGGCCGGGTAGCGATGGAATTTCTCATAGCAGATGTGTGAGGAGGGACTATACCATGTGCAGAGCCTGGCCCCGGTAGCATATGCTGGGGAGTAAGAACCTGGCTACACAGAACCAGGATTGAATCCAAGCTCTCCATGCTCCTCTGCCCCAGGCTGCCTGCAGGTTCAGGAAAACAGCTCTGCAGAAAATCAGGTTGGGAAGGAATTCTTCATAGTGAAAGAGCTCTCTTAAACAAATTAAACAACTGAATGTCTTCCTCTGGTCACTAAGGAGTTGTCCATTCGCCTTTAGTGAAATAAGGAAGGAAACTTGAATTCTTTCTCTTCCTTAATGTCTGTTGATTCTTACTGCAGTGGCAGCTGGTAGCTGTTTTTGCTTTCCCTGGGTGAATCCCAGCTGAGATTGCAGGTGCCGCTCCACTAGCTCAGATCCAAGCAGGGGCTTGTGAGCAGGCAGCCCATGTTGAAGTGCTTCACAGCAGTAGATACAAATGAATGCTAAATCTGTTCCCTGGTAAATGTTGGAACCATGTGAGTGCACTGAACCCCTCTGAGCTGCCAAACCTTCTGTCAAGCCAAAAGTTAAGTTGTTGTAAGTCTGTGATCCCTTTTCTTTCAATAGCTTGTAGTGTGTCCTGTAGGAGTGTAAATATGACTCCAGCCAGGCATGAAACATGCAACTTGAAAGCCCCAGTGTTCGAGAGGCTGGGTAATGGAGAGTGTGATTGTGACTCACAGGAGCTGCTTCTCTGGTTGGATTGAAACGGGAAGAGTCTGGGCATGTCTCGTGGCTGCCTGCTTGACCTCTGGAGAGAGGAGGGGTATGGGAAGCCTGGCAGGGGCCCTGCTGACTTTTCTGTACCGATGTAACTGTCAAGGCTGGTGAGATTGCAGAAGTTCCCCTGTGCTAAGTACGTGCTGAGGCTGTAGGAGCAGCTGCTGGAGCGACTGCCCCTGTGCATGGACTGCACCTGATGTGTTGATGAGGTGTGTGGCTGGGAATGTTGCAGTGAATCTGCAGGTTCTCTTTGAGTCTCTTTTTTTTTTTTTTTCTACTCTTCTCCCACTCTCACCCTTATCCACAGTGTTTTTCTTTACCTGTGTATTTGAAGAAGTAAGCATGCTTCCAGATGAGTTTTCTTTCCATGGCTTTCCACTTTCTTTCAGTGGCTCTGATAGGCACCACTGAATATCACTTACCAATGAATATCACTTACTCCTGGACTCGGGCACCAGCTCTTAGCTGTGATGAGGTCTGGGGAAAGCAGCAGAAAGCCCTTCTGCAAGGAGAGGTGTGGGGAGGAGGGAACCCATTAGAGTGCAACAGAGGGAGCTGGAGTGAATTTTCATGCTGATGAATATGAGAGTGAAAGCCCTGGCTGCTGCTCTGTAATTTGGCCAAGCAAGTGTTCTCCAGGCACAGTCAGTGCACATCTGTGCCGAGCACTGACATGGGCTGTTCCCATGATGAGCGTTTACCTCAGCAGTGGGTCTCATGAGTAATATCCCAACTAGACCAGCTGCAAACTTTAGCCCAGGGAGACTTTACTGTCTTGCCATCTGTCTTCTCAGCTGAACCTGAAAAGCAGAGGAAAGGCTGAGGAAATATTCCAGCTGCAATTTGATTTTTTTTCTTTTCTCAGTTGTTAATTTTACTTTCAGTTTTTGATTTTCATATCTGTCTCTAGATCCACCTAAAAGGGAAGGGGAGTATGTTGGTGCAGGCAGTGAGAGAAGTGAGGCAGAGAAGTAGGAGTCATCAGTGTTTCTGCTGCTGTGTTTGGGACACTGACCTAAGTTGTTTCTAACATTCTAAATTGGGGGGGAGGAGTAAAGTCATTACGGGAAGAAGTCAAAGTAGTGGCTGCAGTGGTGGATGACTACAAGTAAGAGCCAGCTACAACGTTTTCAAACGTAGCAGAAATCCAAAGCAATAAACCATCGACTTCAACATATCAGACAACAAAGTTCCATAGAGCAAAATATCGGGCAATACCAATTTTGGAAAGGATGAGGAGATGCAGTTCCTGAGCAGGATGGGGCAGCGATGGCCAGGTTTGCTGTATCTCTGCTGAAACACTGGGCAATTTGTAGCTTATTCCCAGCAAGGCAGCAATTCCCTCTACCAGAGCAGCCAACACAGCCCTGTATCTGCTGGGACAGATGCACCCATGCGTAGGGCAGTGCCTGTGCTTGCAATTTCCAGTGATCCTGTGACCGAATCGGCATTGGCCCCTCAGCAGGGAGCACGCCTTCGGCAGAGTAAGCAATCAACGTGGTGAGAGAGGAGCTACTTCTTGCAGGACTCTGGCTGCATGTGCACTCACTCAGTCTGGCAGGGAATTTCTGCTGCATCCCTAAGCTGTTCCTGAGACCTCTGAAAATTTGTCTCCTTTGTTTCAGAGCCATCATCAATCACTTCAACCCGAAGATAGAGTCTTATGCTGCGGTGAATCACATATCACAGCTCTCTGAGGATCAGGTAAGCCAGGCATGCAATAACGTTTTTTGGTGTTGCCCTCTGGAATATAGGCGTTGAGGAGTACCATGTGCTCACTGGAACTGACGATGTAGCAGCAGTATGAGGAGTGAAGGCAGGACTCGTGTTCCTTGTCAGATGTGGGCAAGAGGAAGAGAAACAAGGCTTGCTTTAGCCAGTTTTACCATCGGACACCATTTTGCAGTGTCTTTTGCACCAGTTTTACCATTTTGCAGACACCTTGGTCCAGCAAATGGAGAAGGATGGGTATGAACAGTGAAAACGTGGCATTGTCAGCAAGCGTGGTTGGAGACTGCTCTTTAGAATGCGGCAGGAAGTTTTTGGCAGAGAATTTAGTTATCGGAGAACTGTTGGGTATAGCTTGATTTTTCTGTGATATCAGAGGATTAGAACTCAGGCAACAGTTCGTAGAAATTTCTAGGGTAATTGAATTCAGTTGGTTTACATTTTGAAAGAGAAAGTTTTTAATAAAGTGGATGATAGGATTAAGTTTTGCTTCCTTATTTTGGTCTGGTTTGCTCTTTTTGTATTCTGCTTGCATTGTATAAATGTGTAAATATGGCTTTTTGAAAATAGGCTACTGTGTATGGTCTCAGGAAGGGAAGAGGTGGCCTATTTCCCAAAATAAAATATTGAGATTGTATGTTAATTGTAAACCTTTGGGAGAGGTAAATGATTCTGCAGGAGCCTGTGGTGGACCAAATACAGAGCTGCCATGTGAGCTGGGGCCATCATCCCAGATACAGCTGTGTCAACACCTCTGGACCTTCTGGACAAGAAATTTTGTGTGCAGTCTAGGACAGGCCTCATTTGAGTCACCTTGGGTGGTTCCTTCCACTGGATGGGATCCCATGCTTGTGCCTGTTAAAAGATCCTGGCTGTATCTTGCTCTGCAATTCATTTGTCTTTCTATATTTTTACTCATTACTTGATGATATCCTTCCATGCTTCCCACTAACCTTTTCATTTATTGTCCTACTTGATCTGTAATATGTAACACCCCAAAGTCTCAGGTTGAATGCTGTACTGGCACAGTGGGGAAAAAATGTGGACCCTACTGCTTTTTGTTCTCTTCTTTATATAGCTGGATAGAAGAACACTGGGTTTAATTTACTCAGTTTTTCTGTATTGTTCTGCCTCTGAGAGCCCATGTAGCCACAGCTATGCTTTGTGATGGTTCATGTTATCAATCCTCATTCATTGATGATACACTGATTACAACAACCCAGGCCCCTAAAAAAGAAAAGCCTTTGATAGCTCAATTAAAACTGGGGTCTTGGATAGAGGGCAATTTTGCATAGTCTTTGGGTTAGTCTGAGAAAAGAAATGAGCTTTTCACTGTTGGCTCTGTGTAGTATTCATCCCCCAGCAGTTCAGGGAGGTCAGGTTAAATCCTTTCTTCCTTGTGTGTTATTCTTTAAATAAAATCTCTAGCAGCAGGCAGATAATGAAATCAGTGCTGATGCATGGAGCATTTTGAGGAAGATGATTAGGAAGTTGAAAGACAGTTAGATTTCTCTTTTTTCTTTTATCCCTTCATGCTTTCTCTCAACATCGGGAGAACATCAAACAAAGCAAAGCAATAATAGGCCCTGGTGAACTGCAGAGAAATAAGGGAGATGTCACTGTGGTGAGAGGCTGTGTGGTCTCAGCGAGAGTGCTTAGTGCTCTGCAGTTCACTGCACAAGGAGGAGAGGGATGGAGACTTTGCCTCCACTTTCAATTAGCCAGTGAGCTCAGGTCTGTGTGTTGGGCTGTGGTTTCCCCTCTGTCAGTACATCCCATGCGGCAAGCGCGTGAGAAGTAATGGTAGATGGCCGAGATCAAGGCCGGAGTCTGGCTTCTGTGGGATAACGGAAGTTGTTGTTTTCATTCTGTGTTAGCTGTTCAGCGTGGGGTGGGGGGGTCAAGCTTGCCTTTTGACTCCTGCAGTCTCTCTTTTTTCTTTCTTTCCACCTGTACCTTTTATTTTTACATGTGTATTCACTTAATTCCCCTCTCTCCTCTCTCCATAAATATTTTCTACACAGAATCCACTCTCCTTTGTAGTCCTGTTTTTCAAAGTGTACCATGTTGAAATATTTAATGCTGACATTTAACTTGCCTATCCACACACAGATACTACATTTGGGTCTGGTCATTCTCTCATTTGAGCCATTTCAATAGTTTCAAGAGACTGGTGTTTCTTTACTGGAAACATTTGTTTTTACTGTTTTGAGGATCAAACTTTTCTTTTAATGAAGATTTCCTTCCCAGATACTAGCCTTTGGCCAGATTCTCATATAGCTGCTCCTAGTCCTCTGTGGTACCTGAGAATCTCCTATTAATCAGGCAGGCATGGCTTTGACATAGCTCTATCTGAAGGGGAATTTCCAGCTGGTCTGAGTTGCTTCTAATTCACTTGAACCTGCTCAGCTTGCAGACTCTTGCTTGAGCCTGTGTCAAACTTACTATGCTGCCTCCGACTGTTCTGACACCCTGTTCATGTGTTGGACGATTTTTTTTTGATTATTTTTGTATTTTTAATATCCTTGAAAGTAACTAAGTAATCAACTGAAAGAGGTTTTGCTCTTTTTCTTGTCCTAATCCTGTTGAAGGTTTTATTACCTTGTTAATCACTGATGTCCATTTATTACCATTCTCAATCTGTCATTTCAGTGCTTTCTCCTTTTTTATTTATAAGCATTAATGTTAACATTATTACACGCTGAGGTGATTTGTTGACCCTTGAAAATGATGGACGTGGGATTGTTTTAAGGATAGACTGTTAAAACCACTGTACATCTTCAGCCCTAAAGATCTCCAGGAACCACAGTTTGAGTATAAAGGTGTGCGCTCTAGGCAGGTATATTTGCATGACTTCATGGTACTGCTTTGCTGACTATTGTGGGGTTTATCTAGTGTTTAGATCAGAAATACTGGGAAGAGCCCATTTTCTTTCCATATTCCCTTGAGTGAAGAGTGAGAGATTCCCAGGAGCAGGCAAATGCCAGGGATTTGACGATGAGCCACCTCAGGCTATCAACACCATGTGATCCTTGCCAGTGCCATTCTGCAAAGAGTCTGCTTGCCAAAGCAAATTCATAATCCTTCCTAGTCGTTAGCTATTTTGACCTTGCTGTAGTTCCTCTCCACGAAACAGGAAATGTCTTAGCCAGTTATTGGCATCTTCCCTCACTTGCTGATTTGTTAAACCTGGCTTCAGTGTTAATTTGGTTTTGTGGTATTCTCCCTCTCAACACATTTGGCTCCTGCCTGCATGTCCTTTAAGGTATTGAAAGTTGCTGCACAAGTCAAAAAGATAGGGTTGGTCATTAACTACCAGTGTAGTTTTAGCTCTTCCATGCAAGTGATTATTCCCATATCTTCAAAGATGGTTGGGTCCCTTCTCAAGTCAAAGGGCAAAATAGCCTTCTGTGAAATGAATTCGTAGGCTTATCTGTACTCTCCAGATGACCAAACTGCCTTGTGCTTAATACACTGGAGGCAGTAGACTTTCTCTATGCCATATCTGATCTGAGAAGCTCCCAATGTGTTTTCCAGCAGAAGCAGTAGCAGAGGACAGGATCAAGGTAGTGAGAAAACAGCAACACAAGAGTTGCTCTGCAAGGGCAAACACAGACAAACAGGCTGAAAACACAGGGCGTGAGTGATCTGCATGAGGTCTCACATCTGCCTTTTCTGGATGTGAAAGAGCAGCTGTTTGTAAGAAGGCGGCTCTCTGTCTGGTGGTGATGTAGCATAATTATTCTTGAGGGGCTAAAGTAAGAGGAACCCAGTACTTTTGGTGAAATCTCCTCTGAACAGGAATGCCTTGTAGTGCCTTGCATGCCAAGCAAATCTTGTGCCAGTTAGCAAAATCGCTTGCTAATGTCTCATTTTCTCTTTGGCACTTGTTTTTTCTATGATTTCTACTCTAAGGGTCCTAAAATTCAGATGACAGACACTTAGGACTGATGATACCTGCTAGTCAGGAACGTCTATGTGCTTTTTCCAGTAGAAGCCCTTCTTTCTTCCCAGCCGCAACAGGGACACTAGGTACCTCCAGTTTGGAGGAGGTGTGAAGTTCAGTGTGAAATACTGTTGTGAACACCTGTACTGTGTGTATTAGTCTGGTAACTGCAGATGGAAAGTGCTGGGAGCCAGATTGTGATGGAAAAACAGGACAACTGTATTGCTTTTGAAATTGTGACAAATGAGTGTAACACTTGGGTTGTTCCACATTGTAATACTTTCATGACTCAGGTGACTGCAATCTGGTTTGGTCAGGCAATCTCAAAAAGCTATTTCCCTTTCCTTGAGGTCATACTCCAGATGTTGAATGCTCCTCTCCACACCCCCTATCCATATGGCCTTTTGTTGCGTGATGGGGCTTCAAGGGACTAGTCCAAAGTGCAGTTCAGGGAGCCTCCACCAGTGACTTGCACAGAAAATCACAAAAGGATGCAGGTGGTTTTAGATGCCCTGAAGTACTCTAACTCTGAGCCATTGATGTCATAGTTTATTCAACTTGTTCTGGTTTCCGTAACTCGCAGCAAAACCACTGGCGGATACAAAATGCTTTGTTCTTTTTTAGCACAGTTGGCAGTGGTGTTGAGAGTTAAAAGCCTGTTGGCATGTGTGTGTTTGGTATTTTTAAAATGCCGAGTTCCATCAGTGCTAGGTACTACTACAATAACTCCCCCTAATCTCTTACATTAATGTAAAGTGTTGCGAGGGCTCCAGAAATACCTTTGCCATAATGCTACTTCACTTCTGAAACGCAGTGAGCCTTGAGGTAGAAAGTATCAAGCTTGCTAGTGCCATATTGCACACAATAGTAGGAATGTGAAACTAAGGGGTCACCAAGGCAAAGCCCCAATTTAAAGTCATCACATCTTTGCAAATGAGGCAGGGATGTTGGTTTCATGGTCTCATTACAGACACCTACTTGTGATTAATGGCTTGAAACAGATTTTTATTGTTTAAGTATAAAGAGCTGAGCTACACCAGGTGAAACTGGAATCCCAGGTTTAAGAGAGTCTATATAAAGTCTTCTGGAGTTGGCAAGTTGCCAGTTTGCCTAATTGATGGGGAGTTCTCTGTTTTAGGTATCTTTCTCTTTTTTTGTTTGCTTTTATGTGTGGTTTTTTTGTTGTTGTTGTTTTTGGTTTTTTTAATTTGTTTGTTTGGGAGTTTTTGTTTGTTTACCAGAGAAATATCCCTGCAATTTACTAATGCCTCAGACTGCTTTATGCAGTGTACCAGACTGAATGGGTCTGAAGAGGCTTCAAGGACTGATCAGCTTTGCTGCAAGGAGATTTGAAGCCGGAGGTGAGCTTTGGAGCAGTGACTTTGTGCTGTGTAGTGCCTTTTATTAACATGCAGAATGCGATAAACTGTGCGTCATTGGAGGGGGGGGGTGGGAATGGGGGGTGGATGGACAACTCCTGGTAGGCCATTCGAGGGACAAAAGAAGGGCTTTGTTTTTAAAAACACCTGCTACTGGAGAGATGTTAACCCTATTGCTAATTCAGTCCCAGAAATCCCAGTAAGAAATGGGAGAAGCCCTTCAATTCCTTTCTCTCAGGCTCGACAGAAAGATGCCCCGGCACCCTGCCCGTGTCAGCTGGTGGCAGTTAGCTGCTCTGTGCCTCTCGGCAGTGGCACCCAGGATCACCTTGTCAGCTCCTGGAGCAAAAGTGTCTTTCCACCCTTTGTGCATTGCAAATGCCAAGGCATGTCTTGCTTCCTTCCGGTTGTCAGCTGTCCTCTTGGGCAGATTAGGGACTGCCTCAAATTACAAACTGGTAACAAAATAAATCCATTAAACTTCAAAGCAAGGCTCGCCTTCAGTTCTCACTGCTGTTTTCATATCCTTGCCTGATTGTCACTGGTACCACAGGGTCTGATAAGGGTCTGGAAACTGCTGTAGTGTAGGTGACCACTGAATGCTGGGGACTTGTTTTGGAAGAGCTGCCTTCCGGAGCTGCTACTCACTGCTGGCTGCAACAGGGTAAAGTCTCCTGGAGTTAGATAAGTTTCTGTGCTGGGGCTACAGAGGCAACACTCAGGGGTGAGAGCTACGAGCCCAGCCTGAATCACAGCTGGGAGTGTGCTGAGCAAGAGCCGTAGGTTTAACTTTGTGATAAGCTCTCAGTCCATACTGGGGAGACAGGCTGATGTTCTTGTCCAGTTCAGTTCTTGTCCAGAAGGTCCAGTTCTTGTCCTTACCCCCTGTAAGTGTGTTTCACAAAAGACTTCCCAGGTGCCTGGTAGATTTGTTTTATATGTGGTACCTAACTAAGCCTGGAAAAGGGGCTGTGGGTAGCTAGGGAAAGGGGCTGGAGGCTGGGGTCTGAACTCTTTCCTAGCTGTCGCTGTGCTGCCTTTAGCAAACCTTGAGCCCTGTGTCCTCCCAAGTGGGAGGGCAGCTGGTGTGGAGCCCTTGGGGAGCCAGGCAGCGTTGGAAGTGCTGAGAGATCTGCTGGGGAAGGCTGCTGTGTAAGCGCGAGGCAATGTTACGGATTGCCGTCACCGCTCAGCGCCTGCACAGGGCAAGGAAAGCTCCACAGAGGATTGCAACAGATGATCAAAACAGTCTGCATTTATAAAGATTAAATTACAACTTTGCACATCTACGATTAAAGGAGAAGCTGTCAACAGCTGGCTTGTGCGAACGCACAATTCAATTTGCATTTTGCAAAACTTCAGATTGAGAAGGTTTTTAATCCCTTGCGAAACGGGAACAATAGACGCTGGCTGTTGCCAGGTACGTAATGCATATAGATACCGTGCAAACTTCTTTCATCGTTCTCTGTAAAGCTGGATTTATAGCACTATACTTTGTTGCCCTAGTCCTGAGCTCCACCCTAAGCTTCCTTACGCTCAGACATCTCTCTGCTTAGGAGTCCTAAAAGCAGACAGGCTATATAGCCTGCTGTGCCGGATACAGATGGCAATGCGGCTGTAGGTAACTGTTCCTTGGAGTCAAATTCTTCTCTTGCAAAAAGGGACAGGCTTTGCATTGACTGCCAGCCATGCTTGCTCTGGGGTTTCTTTAGGATAAAACTCCTGCCTTCAGAGACTGCTACTCTTCCTTCTCTGTGGTAGTATCCTGCTGTAATAGATGATGTTTTTCTGTCTTTCTCTTCTGAATCCTGTAGCTGGAGCTGCAGCTGTTTCCCAAAAGTGACAAACTGGGTCATTGCTCTGATTTCAAAGCAGGAAGCAGATTGAGCTTTGCAGTCTCCATGCCTCCCGGAGCAGGAGAATCAATGCTGCTGAGCCAAAAGGTGCTGGACCTCAACAGAGCTCCACTCAGCTGGAAGATTTGGGGTTTTGGCTCTCTAACACTTGGCATTTGGATGTTAAGACTATAAGTTCAGATTTCTTGTCTGCAGTAGGAAATCTCAAAGGCAAACCTTTTAATAGAGGAGAAGACGGCATCTCTCATGTGTCACTCTTCTGTCTTCATGGGACATCTGAGGCAGGCAGTGGGATTTCTCAGGGAGCTAAGATGTGTTATTCAAAGACAGCAAGGGGCAGGGGGGGATGGATGTCCAGAGAGATGGAACTGGGAAAGGTGCTTCTTTGTCAGCCGAGTGCCAGGGGCTATAAATCAATTCCACTGCCTTAGTCAGAGAGCGCTTGGATTCCCCTATGGCTCAGTTAAGGCACAAATAAGCTCCTGGGGAGCTAAGTATTGCTAGCAGCACATGCTGTTTCAGCAGCAGCATCTGCCTCGTAGCTGGCATGAGTGTAGGCCTGTGGAAGGATATTAATTCATAGCCCTGTGTTTGCTTTCACCTGAGAACCTGTTTGTAGGAGTTCCTCTTTCACTTTTTCCAAACTGTGGATTTATGTTCTCCATCAATAACAGCTTCACAGCAAGAATTGCTGTGTATATTCCAGTCTCCGAGACAAGAAGCTGATGAATTGGCCTGGATCAGTGTCTGAAAGTACCTAGGACTTCTGAAATAAGCTGACATGACCCAGCAACCATCACTTGCATCAATGTTAACTGGTGTGTCACAGTTGTGTTAATGTTAGTTTAAACTAGGAAGCTTTTCTCTACCATGAAAACACAGGTTAGTTAGGATGACCTCTGGCAGTAAGAGAATAAATCTGATATATCTTTAACATTTGGAGAATGGGGTAGTTTCTTGCAGACTGACATCTAATAACTTTGTTTCCAGTAGCCCCTGCCGTATGCCTTAGCCTCCTAGTTGGGAACTTTGCCATTAAGTCTTACTGTGTGCAGAACCATGCTAATGAAATACTGCGCTTAAGGCTTATTTGTGCACAAAAACAACCTTGGTTTCCCAAGTGTGCTTTCCTCAGCCGTTGTAATTCAGCAGACAGTATTTGTTTTTGACTTGGATGTAAAACACACGCACAGAATGCTGTTGAAATCTTACTGTTGGACTTCCTGACTTCTCAGAAAACTTGGGGTTGGGGTCCTATGTAGAAGCTGTGAAGGTGGAGAAGTTCTTGTGAGTGCATGACGTGGCTAGCTAACTGTTCTTGGGGTGCTTTGGCTTTGGGAAGGTCTGCACTATGTTTTGCGGACCAAACTCAGTTGCCCTGGAGCCCCATGAATGTGATTAACACAGCAGAAAGCTGGAAATAATAGTATCATGGTGATACTGTGAGAGTTTGTTTCTCTAGACACTGCTATCAACTCCCTTCTGGTTGTATTTCTTTGGCAACATCTGTGAATCAAACCATTGATCTTTCTGCGAGTGAGACACCAATTTTCTCACTCAGGCATTGTCCTTTGCAGCCTTCTTCTAGTTCTGTGGAAATTAATGTTCCAAACCCAGAACGAATCAATCCATATGTGAATATGGAGGTCATACAGAGCCTACCCTGAGATGTGTCTCATTCTGCCGGCAGTTCTCCTTCCGAGTGTTTAAATAAAGAATGCGCGTAGCTGGCTAATGACTGAATCCTCCCTTTCCAGCCCTCTTCTGCACTAGAAATACTTTTACTCCTCCCCAAACCTAGATGCTGCCCTTTGCTCAGCTGCTTCACATGGGTGGTTTGCTGGAGTCAGGTGTCTGTCCAACTTGCATGGAAACGTTAGCTGTTACTGTCACCCTAAGGTTTGTCAGTGGTTTTATGTAACACAGAACAAACACGGATCTAGATGGAGCTTCACGTGACGGTATCTGCAGGGGTTTTTTGTCCCTTTCATTTCTTAAAAAAGGTAGCTGCAGTATAGACTTTTTAAAGCTGCATTTTTTTTGCAAGGAGTACCCTTTTTGTTAAACATCTTGTTGAAACACTAGGACAGGAGCAATCTTCCAGCTGATGGAAACAAACGTGGATTTGCGAGGGAGCCGAGGTGGTCATGCTGAAACTTAGACTTCCTGACTGTTTTGATTTTTGTGTCCATGCTGCTTTGCTGGGAATTTTCTACTGTCGTTAATGCTCCTGAAAACCAATGACTTGATGGAAGCATCTTGCTACAGACTCTCAGTTCTCACCTCAGCTATAAAGATAGGCTTTTCTATTTTAAGTGATGGACCTGTTTAATTACAGTTCCACCTACAAGTTGCTTTGTAGGCATAGAAAGGAAACTTAGGTCTCTTGCTGGGCTAAACTCCCCTTCTCAGAAGAATAAAAATGCCTCATCTCAGCCGTCTTCACAGACACCTGAGCATGACACACTTTTTGCAGGGGAGATTATTAACATGATCTGAACTTAATTTCTTCAGCTGATGACGGTTTCCCACATCATCCAGTTCTTGCTGAGCCGTCCACCCTCAGTAGTGCCCAGAGGGACAATATTCCAGGACTGCTTGAGTCCTAAAGTGTGTCTGTCATTATTTAATATGTTAATGTTTCAGAACTAGGACTTAGTGATACTTGGGCTGGCTGGTTAATGCCGTAGTAAACATCTTGGCATGAAGTCGGTCACTGTACTGAACTGCTGACTGCTCCTGTCCCGATTGTTCATCAGGAAGTCAGTTGTTTAGTTGAACTAGAAACTTGTGGTCTTGTCTCAGCTGCATTGTTAGCTTGAGATATAGCCTGGTCCTTCATCCTCACCCAGAAACCCTTCACTTGAGTGAAGCGTAGTTTGAAGATGGAGGCAACTGTTGTGTTGACAGACCTGAATCGAAGCTGCCATGCTTTTTGTACATCAGATCGTAACTCCTTGTGACTCCAGCTTACATATGTCAGGGAGAAATTGTTCTGTGATGATTTTAGAGAAGGTCAGGTTAAGATGCTTGAAGAAAAATGGCCAGTTGATTTGATCCTGATCTTTGTTTAAAAAACAAAAGATGCAAAAATTTATGAAGTCAAATCTGAGGGGTGGGAAGATTTTTTTTTTTTTTATATACCATTTCCCTTTAAAAAAGGGGGAAGAAACATCACCTGCCTGTACTGTCACAGAAAAAAAGGCCTTAATTTCTAGCTCTCAACAGGGTTGTGGTTTAAAATGTGAATACAGACTCTGGAGCATTAACTGTATCTCCAGTGACCTTACATAGTTGTACCCAGGTGCTCACAGATGGCTGCAGATTCCTGTGCCCTGCCTCTTGATACCAAGTCAAGAAGAGCTGCTGCAGAAATATCTGCAAAATATTTAAGATCACACCTCTCCTCTGTCACTTGCTCTCGGAAAAGGCGATCAGTTCCTGGCAGAGGCTTTAAAGGCTGCTGGGGTAGTGACGAGTGGCATTTCAGATCGCAGGCTTCTCTTACTCTGCATAGCTCCTGCTGTATGTTCCCCTCTCTCTGGCTATTGAATCATTGTTCTGGCACAGTATTTGACTTGGGTTTTTCCCTGCCCTTCTTTCTTCTATGGGGGGCTGTGTACCATCACACTGCTGACGGCACACTCATTTGAGAGGATTCCTTTACATGTGCCTCTTCTGGCATTTTACGATCCTGTCTCTTTCAACATGTGATAGCAGAATATAAAGTAGGTCACTTTATTTCCTTTCTGCTTTTCTCACTTCTGCAGCTCTTGTGATCTTTGAATTCTCCCTGAATATCAGACAGTTTTGGAGACTCGTGTCTGGGAGAGTTCAGCAGGCTCCTAAAGCCTCAGTAGTCGTCTTGGGATTGGGCCTTAACAGAGCACTAGGGACATCTTTCTTCGTAGCTTTTGTGTGCTTTGGATACCTTGTTAACTAGTGCCTTTGACATGTTTTAGAGAGAAGGAAGAACGATGGCAGCCTTCCTAATGCCCAGACATGGCTTACTGCTATGATGCATCTTGTGGCTGCTGCCAGCCCTGCCCTCCTGTTCTCTCTGAGTTGATTGTAGCTGGCAGTTGTCGTCTAGAAGCAGTAAACCAAGTGAACAGCTCTACTTATTACCATTTATAAAAATGCACCAAACAAAAGCTCTAGGCAGAGTCACAAGTCAGTCCTTAAAAAGGCATATGGAAGGCATTGAGTCTTTCTTGAGTGATGCCAGTTCAGGCTACTGTAGATTTATAATAAACCCCAAAACTTTGAAATACCTGAATTTTTCAACCTGTAGACTTGCTTTTGGGTTTTATTCATACAGCCCAAGGTGACAGAGCATGAGGGTTAAATTATAGCACTGTTTCACTGGAACTTCCCCTTGCGAATGGTTCTCAGAACTGTAAGATCAGAGTTTCTGCAGAGAAGTGCAGAGATGTGCCCCCCTTCAACCTCTGTCACTTGGTTTCTCAGCAGGAGAAGTGTGGTACCAAATTGGTTCTGTTAACCTTGGATGAGAATGGACTCCTGTAGTTTATCCCACCTTAAAGGTGTGTTACGATGTGATCAAATGCATGAAAACTCCAGGTTTTGTAGAGCTTCTCTGGAATGTGAGACTGAGTTGGAGATACAGAGAGACCTCGTCCAAAGCTTCCACCCAAGTTACCTTCTAGTGGTGTTGAGCTCCTGAGGGGACTGCTCAACTGATATGCCTGGTTAGTTAGGAAAAGTCAAGTAGAACTTGAACTTGTGTGTATTAGTATAAAGTGCAGTTTCTTAAGACATTTGCTAAGCAAGCGTGAAATCCTATTTAAATAGTCAAAAATTCAGATATGAGAATAATATTAAGAGGGCAATGCAGCAGCATTTTGGGAAGAGCAGAGTTTAAGATTCCCATTAAAACAAAAATAGTTGTGCAAATAAAACCACCAGCTGATGCAGTACAAATTAGTGGTTTTAAAATCTGGAGAAAAAGCAGCTGAGTTATTAATCCCTGAACTGAAGCCCTTAAGTCCTTTTAGTGAGTGACTTCTGCTTGTCATCTCGTCCCATTGAATCATGGAAAACATAGACTTGGAGTTGTTCTCTGTTGTGTAGTAAGAGGAAATTTAACCAGTGAGCTAAATAAATAAATTGATTAATTGGCAACAATAAGGAGCTGTGTATGCACTGTATCTAATTGCTTTTTTATATTGTCTTCCTCTAACTTCCAAGAAGACACACATTTGTGGGTTGCATATGCAAAAATATGTTAAAAAAAAACACCTCACCAAGGTTTTGAACCTT
Organism: Tauraco erythrolophus; assembly: GCF_009769465.1. Taxonomy (NCBI): domain Eukaryota; kingdom Metazoa; phylum Chordata; class Aves; order Musophagiformes; family Musophagidae; genus Tauraco; species Tauraco erythrolophus. The sequence continues at coordinate 15,876,754 of NC_141473.1, read as the reverse complement.
CAGCTTCAAAGATCATTGTGTGGATCCCCTTATATTGCTTTGGACAGTCTCTAATGGGGACATTGCTCAGCCAAGCTGAATTGATGCAGTAGAAATTCAAGCTGAAATTGAACACACCTCAGAATCACTGAGTAAATCAAATCTCATTTCCTTGCTTGCAGAGAACGTGGGCTGTGTGGGCTTTCTTCCTCCTCCTCCTCCTCCTCCTTTTCAGTTGTTTTTATTCTACCAGGTCAGAGCTACCTTTTTCTTATGAGAGATACCGAGCGAGTGGCTTCCCTAAGCCTTATTCAAAAACCCATCAGAGCTAATAGCTTTGAAAACATTTGATGTCCAAGAGGCACTTGGGAGCACTAAATCCTCTCACAGGGATTTTTAGGCTGTAGAACGATCGTGTCCTCCAAGCACCGCAGAAATTACCGTGGAGATGGTATTTCTATTACAGATCCTGCAGGTACTTACCAAGGAATATGGCAAAAGAGAAATTTAGAGAGAAAGTGGAAGCTTTGGTGATCAACTCGTTATCCCCAAGAGAGTGGCATCGTCTTTGCCTAAGTCTTCAGTAGTGCTGTGTGTACAAATACATCCCATCTCTGTAGCCAGCAGGTTCAGTTTAGAGCTGTGACAGCAAAGGATGCATGTTTTTGGTTCAGAGAGCAGGCATTGCGGACAAGTAGTTCTCAAGCTTGCGACTCTGCGTACTGATTAGCTCAACTTAAGAATTCAATAGCTAAAGGTGCTTTGGAAAAGAAGCGTAAGTTTTGTTCTCCTTCACCTTTTGGAGAGAATGGGTCCAGTGCCAGCACGAGTCGCCTTTTCCTTGAATGTCCATGGTGGGCATACAGCCAACACAATAATCTTATCTGGCCCATTAGCAAGAAACTACCACTTTGTGTCCTGTCCTTCCTGCCCATCCAGCATCTGAACGTCTGTGGAGATAACACCATGGCTCTCGTAGAGGTAAGATGCCTCTTTTCAGTCTCAGCCATGCATTCTGAAGGGACTTGTCCTCTGTGGAGTTTTGGGGTTGTTGTTATAAGTGTCTGAGTTGTGAGAAAACTGGTGCTGAAGAGATTGTAAGTTTGATGCTTTAAGGATATAAGCAGAACAAATGTTGCAGGGATAAACACTTAAGTTCCCAGGCACACAAGCCTTTTTTGTCCTCCAAGTATCTTTGGACTGCAAAATTTACTGTAGCCAGAATCCTTCTGTAGAGACATAGCTATTTTCTTGGGCCCTGATTGCTCCTGTTATGTATAAGGAGGAATGACTAGAAGAAACTGAGCGTCAGCAACTTTTGGTGCCTCTATGTTTATTTCAGAGAATGCACACAGACTTCTTTCTCTGAGAAGGGCAGTAATAAGCAGCAGACCATTTCATTTCTCAGAAACCTCTGACCTGTTTTCTGTGTGTGGTCCATGCCCAAGTCTCTGCTCCATCTCAGTTTCCCCTTGCTGTCTCTCTGCTGGCCAACTATCCTGCACATCTCCACTTCAGTCAAGAAGTGTCTCAGGGCACGAAGTTTAGCATCTCATCAGGCCTGCCCTTGCTAGTGATTATCTTGGATAGAAGCCGCTGTATTTCCAGCTGTCCCACTAGCCATTTAAATGTTCCTTTTGAATTAACTTAGCAGTCAACTTTAAACAGCTCTCTTTTTACAGGCAAAAGACGTTTTCTATGCTGGCTATGAATGCCACCAAGCATAAACCATCTCACTCTGTTTCAGCTCTGGTCATTGCCCAGATGGAGTTTAAAAAGAATTACATATTCCAACAGCACAAAAGGGGATAATTTAACAAATTAAAACGTTAACAAGCTTCACTCTTTCAGTGTGTCGTATCAGAAATTATTTGGGTCTCTTATTTCTGCACTCATCACAGACTTTGTCCTTTCCTTTTCCTCCAGCTGTGTGCAATAGAGAGTAGAGTAGGATTCCAAAGTGTGTCTGGGCTTTGTAAGCAGTCACTTGGTCGGGAAAGATTTGATCTCATCTCTTTGGTAGGAATTTCATCACTGTCATAATTCTTATAAACTTAACTTGCACAGCTACATTCTCAATTTCTAGGGCACAGTCATCTTTGTTCCTTCTTGCCGTCTCAGTCCTGATGTCAGTACTGTGCCTGGTCATCAGCGCCCTCAGTGTTTGCATCCAGGATGAAGAGACTTCTGAGTTGCACACTAGAATGCCATATTTCTGAAATAAGTGCCTTTGAAGGAGAAACTCCAGGCTTCGTATTGCAGTTTCGGTGGCCTGCACTTAGATTGACTTAAAACACTTTTGGAACTGCAGCCTCAGAGCAGACATTTTGCAACTGAAGTTCCCTTTTCACCACAGGATTTTCTGTTTATAAGGATCATCCCGCAGCTTATAGCTGGCTGTTCCAACTCCAGATTTACAAAAGCCTTAATAGCTAAAACTTTTACATGAGTTGAGTCACACAAACTTCCAAGCACTGCCCACCTTTCCTTATTACCTAGCTACCTTAGCACACTGCTACTACAGTTTTTCTAGCTATTTGTAGCTTCAGCTATTTGTAGCTAACCAATTGGCTATAAATCTATTTCTTTTGGGCTCTATCTTTAGAAGGAATTTTTGCAGATTGAATTTATAAGTCTCTTAAAGTCTTTAAGCTGTAGTTAAGTCTGCTGGATATTGCCATGCAGAAAAGGACTCTTGGAGTCACTGTGAGAAGCGTGGAAATATTGACTGAAGGCTCAGCAGTGGTCAGAAAGGCAAATAGAAAATCAGAAATTATTAGAGAGGGGACAAAACTAAAGCAAGAGTACTTTGTTGTCACTATGTAAGTCTGTGATAACCCATGTTTTAAATCTTGTGTATCGATTCTAGTGCCCTTGCTTCAGAAAAGACATTGTAGAACTATAAAATAATACAGATAATCAAACAGTTATTTGCTCATCTGACGTCTTGGCTATGCAGACTTCTTGTTTGTATTCAAAAGTTTTTGTTTTCCCTGTCTTAGAATGGACTTGAGTTCATTTTCCATGTGTGGTCAGTTAGGCAGGTGAGCTTTGATTTCCTCTTTCTTGGTCTTTTCTTTGCATCTCCTCAGGCCACTGAATTATTGCCTTATATCACTTTCATTGTGCAATTAACAGCTGGCCTTCTATTGTCTCTATTTAATAGCTTAAATGTAGGTTGGAGCTGTAGAACTGATCTTTCTAAGCTCTGCCCCTCAAAATGCTTTACTTTCTTACCCAATCCTAGCTGGGTATTCCTCTGGCATGTCCTATATGGTTTTGACTTGCTTTAAATATACAGCATCTGCTTGATTTGTGGCCAGTTTTCTCATGTATTGCTATTTAGCATTGCTGGTTCCTTTAATTAAATTTATTCATGTTGTGCAAACCAAGTTTAATAAGATTTCTGATGATTTAAAAAAAAAAAAAAAGGTAACAAGCGAGGTTAACATCTACTTTTTCTCAGCAAGTGTCAGACCCAGGGCTGTACTAGTAGCATTTGCAGAGGCCGCTGGCTTGCTAGTTGCTGTAAAAGAACAAGGTGGGAGGAAGTCAAATGCATGGCAAGCTCCGTAGTTTTTTGGAGTGTTTGTGTTCTCCTTTCATTCGTCCTGATCTTCAAGTCAGAGTCCTGGTGAGAATGCTTCTAAGTCAATCATTATATCCTGTAGAAGTCCATAGTGGCTGTGTAAGGAGCACATGCTCTCTTGGATCCTCTGCTGATTCATGTGAACCTGACCAGGTGACAGTTCCAGAAACCTCCCATGACTGCAAATGTTTGATTAGACCAAAACCAGAATAAGCCTTCTCGTTGTTTTTCCATTGTGCACAATTAGATTTTGGTTTCGTCAAAATGGAACAGTCCACTTGTTTCTGTCGGGGTTTGATTGAATGAAAAGGTTTTTATTGCATACCCTGTCTTAATCTGTTCTCTATAAGCCTTATTCCTGAGCCAACTGTCTTCTGGGCAAACTTGAATTTCTTTACTAGGAATGAGTTTCCTCTGGTGTACATCAGGTATCCTGTTGTCACCTCATTGAGGCAACCTGAACGGAAAATTGCGCGTTTGAGTTTCAACGTTTGCCAGAATGCCTTTTGGCTGCTGGCGCTAGAAAGATTTTATTTCTGACCTTTTCTTAAAATTTTGGTTTTTAGGTTCTTGTAGCTGTCTTTGATTTCTGTAACAGCTTTGTATGTCTTGGCTTCTCAGTTTGATTGGAGCAGCAGCTCACGACTCTCTTTATCTTGTTTTGGGCACCAAAGTTACTGGTCTTACTTTGGTCAGTTAACTGGGGCTGGAGAGCTGCTACTGCTGCTGCTACTGCTGCTTGGTTGTTGCTTTTTTTTTTTTCCTCTGTGTACAGAGGAACAAAATCTGTAAACAGAGGATTGCACCAGAGGTTGTACACAAATCACAGCATTCATTTGCTGAATGCTGGTTAGCCACTTAGGCTGAACGGGTAATATGCACAGTGAGCATGAGGATGCTCTCTCCCTCTTGTCTGATGTTTTGGTGACAGCAGCTGATTTACTACTGTGCTAGAATGCAGCTGGTAGATAAAAAAACTTCTCCTGGAACAGCCCATCACATTTCAGCACTTAAGTTAATTGTAAGCACAATGGGGAAATAAAAAAATTAACGGTCCGGTCCGTAGCTATCTGCAGTGCATTTCAAGCCTTGCCAGAATTGCAAGTGCTCTTACGTACCTAGCAGTGAGAAATGTTTTCATAAATGCCACCAGCTGGAGATAAGGGTTCACAACTCCAAAATGGGCTGTAACTCCAAAATAGCAAATCTATCTATCTCAGGGTTTTATACTCCTGCCATCATCCTGGCTGCTGCCTGCCTTCCTCAAAATTTCTAGCAACAGGCAAGCTTAGTTGATCTCATTCAGTTTCTGGCAAATCTCCCCATCCAGATCTAAAAGTCTGCTCTGGAGGGTGCTCGTTTTATTACTTGATAATTTTAAAGATAATTTGTTTCAGGATCTTTGACTTCTTTTTCCCTGCCTGGGCTTTGGAAGTGCCAGTAGATGAATGCTCGTTCTCTTGGCAGAAACCCACAGAACCCATTTTCCTCCCTTGAATGACACAGAATTGCCTCCTATATTTCCTCTCGAGAGCCTGTCCCTGCAGTCTGGGGAAGAGCACCCAGGGCCCCGCAGAGTGCCAGGTTCTTTGTGCCAAGTGGGATATGCAGATTAGTGTAAAACCACTGCCTATCCATGAAACTGAGAAAAGCCTTGAGAAGAAGTAGTGTGAGGCCAAGTGCATTTTTGCTCCTTGAGCAAAGTGCATTTAACATGTATGGGAGTTGCCGTGTGTGTAGGCATGACTTCTTGAAATTACTCTGTAGTAAAAGGATCCATGGCATAGGCTTTGTGGTGAGGTGAGCGGGCTTTCAGCTGCCTGACTGCTGGAGCTCATAGGGTGTCATACTCCTAGCACAGGACTCCCTAGCCCTAGTGATGGATGCACAGGGATGTCAAGGGTTATCAGCCACATTGATGTCTTCTATTTATCTGTACCTTTTACAAGTTAAGCCTGCTGCAAGCTGTGCACATTGCTGGTCTCTGTGACCATATGTCTCTGTCATTACTTACCTTTGTCCTTTGCAGCCTTTCTGCTTCTTAAAGTAACTGTTGAATCTTGCGGAGGCCTGTCCCATGAGAGCTGGGAATGGGCACTGCTTTGAGCTTTTACAGCTGCTTCTGAGTGGAGCTGGTTAACAGTTTTGGCTTTGGGATGTTTCTCAAAGCTGTATGGTTTCCAGCTTGGTTGGATCAGTGAGTCTTTTCTCCCTATTAGATTTGAACTCCTTAGGCTTCTAATAGATTGTGGTTTAAAAACATTTCTGAAGCGTATAACACTTGTCCCAAAAGGGGATGCCATTTCTGCCAGCAGAGTTCAGAGAAAGACAGTCGTTTTCTGAGTGAGCTTATAAATTATTTATCTTCAGAAGAGTCACCTGTGGGCAGAGGAGAAAGACTGTAACCGAACCCTCCCACTCCATGGATAGAAATTGTTAACTTTGTAGACTTGTTCCTTTAAAGATCACAGATCTCTGGGAGATCATTGAACAAACATCTGAGCTACTGTGTATCATCTGAGCCCGACAGAATGGCTCTATGCTGAGGTGAGGAAAAGGGAATGTGAAACGTCCCTTCTTGATGTTGCTAAGTAAAATAATAATAATATTAATAATAATAACCTTTTATCTACAATCAAAACCTTTGCCTTGTGTAGAGAAGTGGCAAGGCCTGGACTTCAATACCACTCAAGTTCAAATGTTTAAAAGCAATTCTCAGGAAGGATTTGGGACATGGAGAGTTAGTCTTTCCTCATGTTTGGCTGGGCGCAGTGGCGCAGAGTAGTGCAGTGAACACAGCAGGACTGCCAGGAGTGACTGGCAGGGATGAAGGACAAACTGATGGGCAAAGACCGTTCACCCCTGGGCTCCTAGACACAGTGTGTCCTGTCTAATGCTTAGCGAGCTGAGCAGAGGAAGATTGGCAAACACGAACTAAAAAGTGTCTGAGTAGCCTGGTGGGAACTGTGTGCAAGGGCTCCCTGCACTCACCTTAGCAGTGGAAAGCAGGGTGAGGCACCTTCTCTCCCTGTCTCCTGGCTCACTCGTCTTTGCTGTGCACTGTTCAGCCTTGTCCATCTGCCCAGCTCCAGACACTGAACAAGAGACTCCCTTGACTCCCATCAGCTTGTGTTTCTCCACAGTCAGCACTGGAGCAGCATGTATTTACGGTGCAGTGCCATCCTGGGGCTCATGAGCAGCTGTGCCCACCTCTGCAGACCTTTCTCCCTCCTATGACCCAAGACCGACCTCTTGTGTCTTACTGCCCAGCACTGCTGGCGCATCCTGTATCGGTGCACTCCTGTTTCATGCTTCAGGTTTGTCCTTGATTGCTGTCACTTAATATTTTTGGCTAGCTGAGCTTTTTACTGTTGGAAAAATCCTCCTTCCAGGAATTTTTCATGCCCTCAGGGCAGACAGGATGATGCTTCCTACTCTGAGAGTGACAGTTGTGTGAGCTGGTGAGGACTCTGACAGGCTTAAGTCTGAGCAGCCTCATACTCTCAGCCCGCAGCAGGAGAGGGCTGTAACTCCTCCACTTGCAAGCAGTACAAGCAGGAGGTGCTTAATGCAGGAGATCTGGGGCACTGGAGCAGGAATGACAATGTGATGCGCATCCTGCATGTATGTGGCATGACTACACTTGCATCTCAAGCCTAGACCTTTGTCTTTGCCACAGCATGCACCAGACCTGCTCTGCATCCTTTGGATCCATAGATGTGTGCTATACACACAGCATATCTTGGGAATCTGAGTTGTTACACTGTCATAGCAACATCCTCCTCCTCTTCCTCTTAGCATTCATGAACATGGAATTAATACTCATGGTTTGATCAGCTTGGGGGTGAGGGTGGTGTTGAAGGATCAGCACTGCATTTAGCTTCAGGAGGGCTGCAAAAAGGTAAGGTGGTGTTGGGTCCAACAAAAGCTCTGTGCTGCTGCTTGTCCTCGGGTGGGTGCTTTTCTTGAAGTTGCTGTAAATGGGAGCTGGTTCCAGCACACGTGTGTAGCGCTGGCAGTCTTAGTGGATCCTCTCTCTGAACTTGACTCCTACAGACAGTGAAAGAGGAAAGGGAGAAGATGATGAGTGCAGCTGAGGTCTGGGCAGAGTCCGTTGGGAAATGTGGCAGCCGTGCGTGTGTGTTTTTGTTTAACTTCTAATTATTTAGTTGTGTGCTTTGTCTTCAGCACTTCTGAGGATTAATTCTAGCAAAGACTCCAGCCTGCATCAGCAGCTTTTAAGTTGTTCTGTGAGAAGTGTGATGCCGTTTGGAAAAAAAAAAAAAAAAAATTCCATATTAATTAGAAGATACTACTGTAAAATTTATGTCAATTATCTGGCACTTTATTATGGAGAGGCAATAGCCTCTTTGTAGTCCAGGTGGCAGCAGCCTTTTCATTACGATGAGAAACGTTCCTATTCAGTTGAATTCACTAGGAAAAACACTCGGGGACTATGAGTTGCTTGTGGAGATTAGTGGGGGATAAAAAGGGGAAGATTTGTACTAAACCTGGAGTAAACAAGCCAGTTTGAAGACTCCAGTGTAAAATGCACATCAGGCTTCTGCTAGAAGAGGGAAACCCTGATGTCTGTTCCTACAGCCTTCATCGTCTGAGCTGAGGGGATAGATTGCTGAGTTTGTTCATGGTATCTTGGGCTTCGCCTAGGTTTTGGAAGTGGAACTGCCGTAATTCCCTCTGTGGTACTCAGGCAGGGCCAGGCACTCCACCTCTGTAGAGAGGACAAGGCATGTTTGTCCCCAGCTGCCCTTGGCCCCTGTGCCGTGTCCGTGCAGTGGCACTGGTGAGGGCATTACATGCCCCATAGAACGGCTGCTTCATCCTCCAGCGTGGGACAGCTGGGACAGAAGCACTCAGCCTTTCTGTCCTGTGAGGGCTTTTGCTAGGTCTGATCTGGAGACCCTCCTCCTGCCCCAGCCGTGTGAGCCACATGGAGTTGGTGTGTGGGGCAAATGCGTTTTAACCTGGAGTTTGTTCGTCGTTTGGTGGCTTTTTTTGCATTTTGTTCGATGTGAGATCATTCAGTCAGTTCTTTTCCAACTGCTGCTGTGCCACGATAGCTAATGACTGTCTTACAGGCATGGAGAGGCTTTAGTGAGGTGCTGGTAATGCTAACTGATTGCATTCTTGTTCTTTCCTGCGCTGATTAAAAGGACAGCTTTCTTCTTGCTTCTGTTTTTCTTTAGTCTTCTGCCATTACCCTGCGTGCTTCCCAGAACCTACCCCACCAAGTCCTTTGCTAGGTGTTGTGAATTGATGGAAATCTCTAATTTTATGTTGTAGTAAGGCAGAGACTGCAGTTGTAGATGATGAAAGATTCTGCCAGTTAAAAAGTTACTAAGCAGTGAAGCGTTCTGTGTCTGCTAGATAGATGGGCCCTTGTTCTGCATGTTGCCCATTAGATTTCATTGCCAGTGCAGCTCCCGCTCTGGCTTTGCTGCTAACAGTGGCTGTGTTTTCCTGGGCAGGATGGGAATTGGAGACTGCTGTATGCAATCCCCTTGTTTCCCCAGGACAGGCTCATCCAGAAGGTCTGGTCTCTCCTGGGAGAGTACAGCAAGTCAGCTCTTGTTGAGGATCAATCAGAGGGAACAGCTCTGCAGTAAGAAAGGAGCCTGTATGTAGAGAATGGTACAGCAAAGCACGGTCCGTTTTGAACATGGAAGACTTTAGGGCAGGGGTAGTTGATTCTGGGGGAACCAGTTTCAGAGCTTGTGTCCACAAGAGTCCGATGACCCTTTGGAGGTTGTCTGTCCAGTTTGCAAGGTAGCAGTAAGCTGGTGGATGCAGCAAAGTAAGAAACCAAAACCTCTGTGAAATAATCTTGTTCTTCTGGGTGCAGTGGCATGGGTGGGATGCTGCGGAGAGCTAAACCCTACATCAGCCCTTCTGTAGTAAGCCAGCCCCCTTGCTGTGTTACCTGGAGAGATGCCTCTACTCACAGGTTATCGGTGTTACTGGAGAAGGAGAGTTATGGGGCATGGGCAGTTGTAGCTGCAGGGAGGAAGCTGGAATCTGAGTGCTGCACAAAACACTTGCTGTTCAGAGAAGTTCCTGAAAGGTTGATTTGGGGACACATATGCAGGGACCTGAATCACTAATGTTTCTGTGGAACTTCTGGAAAGCAGTCAGTGAGTGAGTGGTGGGGCAGGGGGTTAATTTGATGGCAAATTATCTTTAAATTACAGTGGTGCAGCTCCACTGATTTCTGATTTGTTGCAGTGGCGTAAATGAGCAAATGTAACCTCTAGGGCCGATACAGGTAACTGCAGAAAAGGAATTCAGCAGCCTCCACTTTTCTTGTATTGACCATGTCTGAGTTGCTCTCTTCTGTCATACTGCTTTTTTAAGACTCTGATCCCCCTAAGGTAACCTGCAAAAAGAGATTTAGGCTGTGACTCCTCTGCACTTAATTTTTTTCCCCTGTAAAGATGCAGTAGAGCATTTCTTTAAAAAATAGTTTGCCCTGCATGTTTATCCTTGCAGTCTGAGGAGTGTCACATCTTATCTTCCCTGTTGCTTGCTGAGAAGCTCCTTGGAAGTCATCTACGGTCCATTTTCTTCTATCTTTGCTTGACACTAGAAGTGGTGTTCTTCCAGCTGCTCATGAGATTTAAAAAAGCTGAATGACTATTTAAAATCTTTGTGGAAGAGTCCAGCTAAAAGTCTCTTCCTTTTTAAGTTATTCATACTTCACCATCTTGGAACTGATGTTTTCTAGTCTGCTATAGACACTTCTAGGAAGACCAGGTCAGACAAGACCTTGAAGGAGAAATGCTTTAATCTTAAAATTAAATTCCTCTAGTTCTTTTGTACCTGACAGAAGGGTACAGATAAAGATCTCGTGTCTTTAACGCAAAAAGGTGTTCTTCCTGCAGCAGCTTTCCTGAGCAAAAGTCAAAGCAGTGTGTAAGAAGGGCAAAGGATGCTAACACGCAATCTTCTGTTACACAGAGGATGAGAGTTTTTGTCATCTGTGTAGGAAGCTGATGCCTTTCAAGCCTTCATGTTAGATGCTCTTAATACCTTCTGTGGCTCTTTAACCTGTCCTCTGTCTAGCAGCCACATCTTAAAGAGCAGATGAAATCGTCTCAAGGATGGCAGGTCCTAATCTCAGTAACAGTTCCTATCCATTATAAGGCATGAAGTGAAATGATCTGTGAGTGGGTTTATCTCAGATCCCACGTAGCATTTTCTTTCAGCAGCAGCGAGAAAGGGAAATTATCAGGCAGTGAGGAGAAGCTGTTTATTTTTAACTTACCCTTTCTTTTTAAGTTCTGTTTCATAATTAAAGGAGATAAGGAGTGGAAGCCAATGAAAATACGTAGCTAAAGGGATAAGCTGATCTCAAGTTCACTGCAGAGATGACGATAAATAGTAGGTAACACAGCAGAGACTTTGAGGCCTCTCGTTTCTTCCCTGTCCTTCTCCTAGAGTGTCAGTTAAACTGAGTTCTTAGCTGCCTTTCAAAGGTGACATAGGACGGCTGATTTAAAGGATACAGAGCTCGCTGTTGCCCTCTGAGATTACTGCTCCTCCTGTGGTTTGAGGATGCCTCTGTTGAGTGTCTGAAGAGATCTCTACTCAAAGCTAACAAGGAGGAGTCCTGATTCTTCGTGGAGAAGCATGCACATCCATTGTGTGGGTGCACCCCTATGGCACACGCGTGGCTGTGTGTCTGGAGGCACAGAGGAGTGAAGAGGAGCCCAAGAGAAGGTTCCTGGGGAGTAGGGTAGACCTGGGTAAAATACCTCCACTCTGAGTTATTGCTGGAGAAGCCTTTTCTACTCCTCACCTTTCAAACAAGATTTCTCCCTTGCAGCTGATTAATCTTGGTCAACTTGACTTCCTCAGATTGACAGGAGCATAGCCCTCTGATTCATGCAAGCTACTAGATTCTTGATTGCTCAGAAGGTGCGTTACCTATTACTTTCCATCTCTAGTGGATAGTTGCATCCCAGAGTAAATTATTCCTGTACCCAGGCGGCTTGCTTTCATCATTGCTCTTGGCTCTGTGATACTTCTCGCAGCTTCTGCACACAGGAACAGGAAGGCCAGACTGAATTTGGAGATGGCTGTCATTGCAGGGGTTTCTTCCTCTCTGCCAGAGGAGCTAACAAACAGCATTAGGAAATGAGTCCTGGAGAGGAGGCTGCGTGCTTTTGCAGCGGCAGAACGCTGACAGGCTGTTCTTAAATAACATTGCAAAATGCTGATTCCTATGCCTAGCTTGCCTCTGCAGTGCTGGAGGACAGCTGAGCTGCAAAGAGGGTCTTCTGTGTGACCATCTCACCTGGGAACCACTTCTGGGACCCTTTTTTTACCCCTCAGTCCTTGTTTGGATGATGCTGTGGCTTCTGCTACTTCAGGTCCTAGCCTGCTCCTAAGTGTTTGCATGGGTGTCTCTGTGTACCACTACCACGTGCAAAATTTGGGAGAAACAAGCTTTTGAAGGAAACCTAAGCAAGTCTGGGTTTCCTAGAGTAAAGGACATAAGAACATGATTCAGTCCTGTAAAGGCCAGGAGCTGCCAGCTGCCTTAAAGGGTAACTGAGGGTAGTTTTACGTTGTTGGGAGGACAAGAGGAGAAGTAGAAGGGTTCCTTATTGTTCTGGTCCCTGTTGTGTTAAATCCTCTGCAATGCTTTTCGTAGGATCTTTTCTGAGTTGTGATGCCTTGGAGCAGGGTCCTCTTCCTTTGCACCTTATACTACTTAGTCCTCCTGGCTGAGGCTTTTCATGAGCAGAGGCTACTGTGATGCAAACCTCAGATGTTGATGTTCTGTTTAGCGCTCAGATCAAATGGTAACAGCCCAACGAAGAAGTTCATGTGTTTAAGAGAATCATTTCAAGCATATGTTTTGCCCACAAGTGCTGAGCTAGATGGTTCCTGGTAGGAAGATTATTGTTACTTACCATCTCACAAATGCTTTGAGGAATGCATTTCTCCATGCAGTACTTTGAAGCTAAAAACTATTGTGGGAGTCCCTCTTGGTGTTCCCCAGTGAGGAAAATGAATAGTTCAACAGGACAGAGATGTGTAACTATGAATTTGCAAGTATAGCCCAGTGCTAGGAGCAGAGTAAGACAGTAATGTAAGCTAGAGTACTTTGGTTTCAGGGAAGGCAGATAATAAAATAGCTCCTGGGCAGGAAGACCTGTATTCATATCTCCATCTGTTTCCAAAACCAGAGTCCGTACCAGGGTTGGTCTTCTCTTAGTGCCTGTGAGAAGCTTGTTCCTGTCAGGGAGGAACTGCAGTGCTCTGTATGGAGGCCGACCTGAGCAGCTGTAGAGCTGGCAGTTCAGCAGATTGTGAATGGAGATGAGCAAGCCAAGAGGGAGGCGTGCTGGCAAGAGTAGCATTGGTAGGACCGTGGGGTCAAGCAAACCTGTGTTTGCGTAGTGCCTACTGTGTTGCATTTGGGTGTACACATAGTAATTAGCTGATTAAATTAATGAGATCATGTCTACTTCTATTGACATAATAGTATTTGGAAAACTGCTGCTGTCATAGATATAGGCTCATCCACTCGTGAATGGAGAAACTCTGTAAATTTGAGGGCTGTTCCTTACTGACATTAGGAAGACTTTAGTGCCCCCCTCCGTGTTGTTACTCATGAGCCAAATATTGGCTGTTAAAGCCATGTATGTTGTAAAAACAGGAGCCAGAGCTGTGATCTGTCTCAACCTTGCCCCTCCTATGCTGAGATGTCTGTGGATGCTGACTCCTCTGCTGTATTTGGCTGTCTCTGGCAGGTTTTGGAAGTGGTACGGTCCAACTACGACACGCTGACCCTGAAACTGCAAGATGGACTGGACCAGTACGAGCGCTACTCAGAGCAGCATAAAGAGGCTGCCTTCTTCAAAGAGCTGGTAAGCTGCCCTGATTCTGCAGAATCAACAACCTTTTTCCAAAGCCTTTGCTTATGACCTGGGCAGCGGCATTTGGGGTATAGCTGAGCAGCCCTGTTACTCCATTGGGCTGCCTCCAAAGACAGGGCAGGAATAGGATCTGAACAGACACTGCATGTCTCAGCAGATCTGAAAGGTCTCTGGAGCTCTCTGCCCTGCAATACATGGCTGGGGAGGAACCACTGGACTGCTCAGGCCAGCAACCGGCCCATCAGTCTCTGTCCCTTCTGCCATGAGGTACCACTGTGCTTTGTGGTGGTAAATTTGCACAGTGGAGAAGCAGACCGCTCCCACCTTGGGTTTATACACAGAGCAACTTAGCCTTTTTGCTGTCATTAAGGGGACCACAAAGTATGGGACTGAGCAGAGTAGGTGATGCTGGCGAAACACGTGCCTGCTTGTTGCTTTCCTCCATCACTCACAAAATAGGGTTCCCAAGCAAAGAAGGCAAAGGTATTCACTAGAAATGTTTCCCCCTGCCAGAGCAGACGACTAATGGTAGGAAACCCCACAAAAATAATATAACAAGGACAAAACTGAGTCCAAATAATTTGGGTTGATGGTTGTATTCTTCAGCAAGACATCTTGCTCACTCTGCTCCAGAGAGCCCTGACACAACATTTTCTTGTCCGATGGCCATATCACCAGGGAGGCAATGTTTTTGTAGAGACTGGTATGTGAGGGGCGCCTGTTGTTCCTCGCTTTTGAATCATTACAGCTTCAGCAAAGGCAGAGATCTCTAGCTCTGGCAGCATTCTCCACCAGTTTGAGAGCTGATTCTCTCTCCCAGCTCTGCCCCTCCTGACTGATGAGTAATTGATGCCTACCCACTCGGTCATGAGTCTGCATGAGTTTGGGAATGTAAGGCCTCCCTCTGTGTACTCTGCTCCAGAGCAAGCACGCCTGAATTGGTTTTGCTTCCTTTTACAGAATGCTTTTTAATGTTTTTTGGGTCATTCCAGCACCGCCATTGGGTATGATACAGGCAAAACCACTTGCAGTCACTTCCATGCCGTTTTTCTGTGTTCTTTTGTTCCTGTTTTTGTCTCTCTAGCCTGCTTTGATACCATATCTGGAATACATGCAAAGAAATTTGGCTATAGCCTTCCTGTGACACGGACTTCTCTATTACTGTACCCTGGAAATAAGACACATTCATGTTTCTGTTGTCATCTGCTCTGTCCCAAAGGCTCCTGCCCTCCTCAGCCAGCATCTCCTTCCCCAGCCTCTTGGCCACGTGACTGCTCAGCCATGCTTCCTGCATGCCCCACTTTCCACTTGGCCTGGCAGAAGCTCAGGTTGATCATGCCAATTGATTAAAATGACATTCTCAGTCCTAAGATCATCACAGCTACAAAACACTTCAGCTAAAATTATTTTCTTCCTATCCCAATTTTTTTTCCCAAAATCCCAATTTTGTATCATTTAAGAATCTGTTTAGCATAACGAGTCCCTTCTAAACTGCCTTCTGAAAATTGCCCATCCAGGTACCCCTGGGACCCTCTCCTCAAGAGCATATGAAAGCCTGAATAATTACTGTCTAAATGTGCTGATTTGACCCAGTTGTGAATCTGTTTAATCCACATTTCTCTAGATGCCCTGAGAATTGGGACCCTATTAAATGTTCTTTACTCACAGCTACAGAAAATCCCCTGCATTCCATTAAGCCGTTCCCTCAACACAGCGGGAAATCAACCTGATATGTTATGATTTGTCTTCAGCAAACCCAGCTGGCCTCCCATCCTCCACGCTTTTCTTTCCTCTAGGTGCGTGGTAACTGATGGCTTTATTAATTGTTCAAACAACTCATCAAAAAGGATGAATTCTGCCCTGTCCTCCCCATATCCTTTTCAAACCAGGTGCTTGGCTTCCTTTTTGCGAGGCTTCTGAACCTTTACTTCAGCTTCCGTTGCTGGTCTGTTGTTGGATAATATCCCCCTACCCAATGCATTGTGTTTAACTGCTGAGGTCTGCAGGATTTCATGGAGGGGCCAGAGTGAAGTTCCTGCAATTTTCTTGGTGGGCTCTGCCAAAGGAACAGGACTGGTGGTGAACTACAGGTTTCCAGTATGGTTTCCAAACTCATGCTGATCCCATCAGGTCTTCTTGTACAGGATCTGTTTGCAAATAATTCTTTCCAGGTTCTGCCTGGTTTTCTTATCTCTGTCAGTGTGATTGCATTAAAGCAAATCCTTCTTGGTGGGGAATGACATGCAGGAGCCATTTTCCTTTTCGGCTGCCTTTTCATCTCTCTGTGCTCCCATTAAGTGGGTGAGCAGAAACTTCCTCAAGCCATTCTCTTGGCTCCTTTATGTTTAGAAATCTTGTTCTCACTTCTTTGACGTGCTTTGCTAATGCACTGTTTCTCTTCTCTGGCTTTGCCTCAGCGCTGCTCTTTCTTGCTAATCCCAAAGAAAAATCTGCTTTCTTCTCCCGTTCCCTTTTCAAAGAAGCTTTCAAAGGCCTGCGAAACTGCAGCCATTTTGTGGTGGAAGGTGATGTGCAGAGCATTTTATCAGCTGGGTTTTCTGACCTGTTGTGCTGCCTTTGAGGGGCTAAAGAAAGGAAGTTAGGATTCCTGTTTTCTAACACTTTTTACTAGTTTTCCTTTGAACTCTCAGGGATATCGTTTGAGGTCTACACTGCTTTGATAGAATGAATGGTTTGGATGTCAGCTTTTGGACCCTTGCATTGCAGCTGGAGAAATGTGTGGAAAGAAATCCAGCATCTTTCCAAAACATTCACTGTCTTTGCAGTGACTGATGAGGGATTGATTTCTGCAGGGGAAATCACACAAATTTGACTTCTAATTAGATGTAGTAGTCAGTGTAAACCTTCCTCTCATTGTACAAATTTCTTAAGAGCTGCTTGTTGATTGGAAACAGGTTTAACTGATGGGACTTGCCTCGAAACAGGAGTGTCTGTACAGTGTTGCACATCCAAGTATAATGACACAAAATTAGAACTGAATAATGTTTTCCTCACATGGTTAATGCCACCACTTCATCCGTTCTTTCATTTTGCTTGTTGCTCTCCAGGTGATGTCAGCATTTCATGCATTTCCTGCTTCTTCAAAGTCAGTGGGTTAAAAGTGATCCAAGCTGCTAATAGGGAGGAAAAAAAAAATTAAAAGCTCTTCTGGCCTTCGTGTGCTCCAGCATGCTCCATACAGAAGCAAATGAGCACGCATGCTCTGCTTTTACGTCCTTGCAGAATGAATGTTTCAGCTCTGAGCTTACTCTCTGAGACTGGTTTTGGCCCCTTGTATAAGCCACTCTAGAGAATTCTGATGGCCAGGACTGGTCTGCCCACTGCACCACCATCTAGGAGGACTCCTTGGGTGTAGCCTCATGTATGGAGCAGCTCAGCCAGACTGCAGGAAGCTTCTGAAGTTTATCCTTGTTACAGGCTGACACCTCCCTGTGTCACTGTCTGGTCTTCCAGCCCCAAAAGGGAGATGAGCTCTGGCTCCCTGTGCTGAGCCCTGGTGCTGGAGATAACTTGATTTAACACTAATTTGAGCTATTCTTACCTTTTAAGCTGATCGGCTCAGAGCTGCCTGCTTTCTCAGAGCAGAAGAAACGCTGGGCAGAGATTTGTAGAAATGTCAGAGTCATCTTATGTGTTGTTATCATGCCCACTCCTCTCCCCAACTTGTGTTAAAGCAGATCTAAGTCCATTTATACTGTTCTTGACCAAAGTTTGTGTCTAAGCTCCTCTTGAAACCTGAGGTTGTCTTTAAGTGAAGAGAGCTTCGCAATGGCCCCAGGTGATCTACTCTACTGCTTCACAACCTATAGGTTTAAAAGCATTTCCTCTTTTCCAGCATAAATCTTCTTTGTCTTAAATTAAGCTAAGTATTTCTTGCCCCGTCCCTGGGGAGCCAGAGAAATATTACTCACTGTTCTCTTCTGACCTCATTTTACATACTGGAGAGTGTTTGCTCTGTTCCTCCTAAACCTTCTCTTTGCAAACTAAACAGGTTTGATTTCTTGTGCTCTGCCCCATAGCTACAATTTCGGCTAAGCCCTGTGCTTTCATCATGTGTCACTCCAGCCTCCCTTTCTGGGCTTGTAGAGACTGCTGCCACATCCTTCCTGGAGACCTTGATATGTATACAAGTTGGGCGTCTTCTGCTGCTGGTGCCTGGCTGCCGGCAACAGTTCCAGAGGCCAGGAGCTCATTTCTGCTTGTTCTTTCTGTTACTGTGACCCATAGAAATGCTTGTAGTCATAATAAGGATTCAGGCTTACTCTAGTAGCATCTGGCCCTTTTCTGCAGGCACTCCCCAGGGCAGAGGACTCTCCACGTCTATTAAGCCGTGTCATTCTGCCTCTGTCAGAACTGGCCAGATCACTGAGATGGGGAGCCCTTGGTAGGACTGGGATTGAATCGTGTCAGTGGAGCTCCTGCCTCCTGGCAGGAGACAGCCCAATGCAAACCAGCATTCTGGAGGCCACTTGCAGCGACGTTTAACCTGTGGCTACTTTGGGCCTTGATCCCAAACTATTTCAGTGTGGAATAAGGCAAAAGACACCAAGAGAAGAGAGGTGAGGAAGTGCTGCAAGGAAATGAAGATGCATGGGGTCTCTGCCAAGCATCCTCATGAAGAAGATTTTGTGTTTTGTGCAGAAGCCGTAAAACTTAAATATTCTGTCTTTTAAGTGTAGACATCTTTGTTGGCTTGCTCAGGTTGTTAGGGTCTCAGTGGGGCTCACTGGGGTTCATTTCACAACTTTCCCTTTTAGCCTTCCATATTTTGATTTGTTTCCTACTTTTTACACATTCTGCCTTTTTGGGAGCTTTGTCTCCTGTTCTTTTTTTCTCACCAGGGCAGCAAGTGGGACACTCAGCAGTATAAACACTGCTAACATGCTCTTCCAGCCCCCACTGCTGGATTCCTTGTTCTGCTTCTATATAATTCATCCCCCAGTGCTTTTAAAAAGCACAAAACACTAACCAGGTCAGCAACAACCTTATCACAGGCTCTGAGTCTCTGGGAACTGTAATCCCGTTGTTTGGATGAGCTTGTGTCAGTTTTGCTTTCTGTCACTGCTGCACAGTCGCTGACACAGATGATGTTTGACTTTGTTTTCTCGTTGCCGAGCACAACTGAGACTGAGCCCAGTCTGGGGCCTGCGTGTTCGGCCAACGAGTCTGCAGGCACAAAGAGGGAAGGGAAGGGAAGTTGCTGCACAACAGGGCTGCCCAGCTCTTCCTCGCAGACTCTGCGGGTGACCAGAAGTCCGGGCATCATTAAGGGATAAAGGTGTCTCTTCTTCAGATAGATAGTGAGCCAACTTTAAGTGTAAGGCACACAGCTGGCTCTGAACCCATGGTTTTGTGCCAGCTTGGGTGGGAATTTGTGTTAAAAGCACAGTAGCATGGCCTGTATCCTTTCCTTGACTCCGTTTTTTTTTTGGCTCTGCAGATTCTGGAGCAGGATAGAGGCCATGGCACTGCATTCATCCAGGAGAATGCTGGCTGGCACTCCAGTGGGCACTGGTAGAAAATCCTCTTCCAGCTGCAGCCTGGAAGTGTTCACTTCCCCCATCACTTTGCCCCGGAACAGGAAGCATGTCATAGCTCGTGCATCCAGACATGCTCCTCTCCCATCCCTCTCTGATTTGGAATTTACTCCTTGCTGGGGCGTCACTATAGACATTCCTGTTTTTGCAGGAAGCAGCTAGCCCTCAGGGATTCCTTGCTAAGCCAGAGTCTCAGTGAGAGCTGGCTACAACAAGTCCTCTGGGTGATAACAGCATGCAGAACGGTTTCATGCTGAACCTGGTGGTCGTCAGTGTCAAAGCTGCCATGCTCACAGAGAGCCAGGAAGAGTCCCTTGGCTAAAACATCTTGTATTGTCTCTGCCAGGTTCGGTCCATCAGCATCAATGTGAGGAAGAACCTTGCTTTCAACACGCTGAGCCAGGAACTGCTGCTGAAGGAATTCTCTACGATCTCTTGAAGCGTGGACGCAGCCACTGCGCGGGGCTGACCAGAGCCGGGCCTGTCTGGGCAGGGACACTACAGATCTGCAGCTGGCCGCCTCTTGCCTTCCGCCTGCAGAAGAGACTGCGTTTCTTCTTCAAAGGGGAGAGCCTTGCTGCTGTGTGTTTGATCCCAAAGGCATGTGTTTCAACAGGACTGGGGCTGAGGAGAGGTGATCGGCATGTTGAGGAGGAGGAGGAAGCAGTTTTGTAAGGTGCCATGGGGGTGGGCAGCTGTTCCTGTGACACAGCAATGGGAGATTCCCTCCGCAGCCTCAGGGAAGATGCACTAGAAACCTTTGTAGCAGAGCTGGGGAGAGGTGACAACCAAAATAATAAAACCAGACCAGCTGTGTGAGACGTTTCTGGGTTGAGATCACTCGTCTGCTCTACAGGTGAGGGCTGTTCTTTTCCATCAGCCGGGATCAACCCACCCTCCCGCAATGTAGGTCAAATCCTCTGCAATCCCATTGGGAATGGCTTTGGGGTATAAAACAGTTTCCCCAAGAAGCAGGCCCTGCTCACTGCTGGCTGCTGATGTCAGAAGGTGTCACTTGAACCAAGCCATCGGATTACTGGAGAAGAAATTTTGCCTCCACACTGTTGACTTACATGATCCAGTCTGAGCCAGTATGCAAGAATATGGGTCATCAAACAGAGCACTTTGTAACTGGAGACCAGCTCTGCTCGGGGTCACTGTTGCTTCCAGTAGCCCAGCTCATCTCTGCTGTTTCTAAGGTTGAGGGACGTTTTTAGATATTCCTCTTTCATGGGGCAGACGACAGGCTGACTCCCTTCCCCACTCCCCTTATTGCCCATCAGAGACTGCATTGTGACAATCCTACTCTTCCTCACAGGAACGTCTGCCTTGCACATGTTTGCAAGTGCCTGGTGATCTTCATGAGCTACGAAGTCCCAAATTTTTCCCTTGTGTGTAGCACGCAGTTAAAATGCAGCTGGAGAAGTAGTTACTTCACTTTTTAGCTTGCCCTCCCATCCTCACCAAATGACTTGCAGCAACAGTCTGCTGAGAACTTCCTAAGGAGTTGCCCTGGGATGATGTTCTGGAGCACAGATGGATCTTTCTGCACCAGAGCCAGTGTTTCAGAGGTGCCCAGGTCCAGCAGAGCCTGTTCCAAGTGCTGTGTCAGGCTGCCAACTCAGGAACACGTAGCATAAACACCCATTCCCTGCTCGTGCATTTTCAGCTCCCAGCAGCGATGGTAGGATCTGTCCTGACTTGGTGGACTGAAGCAGAGAAGTTATTTACATCCCAGGTTCACTTTTTCTTTTTCCTAGAAAACAGTTTTTTGAAAACAAGTGCCTAGTCCTGCTCTCAGCCTGGTAGGTTAGAGTAGTGTGAGTGGTGTGAATGTCACGCTCATTTACTACTGTTTTTAGGCAAGGCTTATTGATGCTAACGTGTGTTAATTGCGTTAATGTTTCATCTTTACCTGTCATGAGCATGGGAAAGTGAAAGCTGGGTCCTTGGCCACCCACTGGTCACAGCACCTGATAAAGACCGTACATTTTCCTTGGGAGCACAGGCTTCTCCCAACAGAGGCTTCTTTACTCAGTGCAGAATTGTCTGGCTTTTTTCAGCTAAGCCAGACACTTATTTGCTTTCCTGCCATGCAAGTGTTTGGAAATGTATACATGTCAGAGGGATGGTGCTTGGGAGAGCAAGCAGGCTCCTTAAAATCCCTCTGCTTGAGAACAGGCCAGGACACGTAGAAGGAGGCAGCTTCTCCAGTGGCAAATAAGTGAAAACGCAGCACATGGCACTGTTGTCTGTATGCATGGGGAGCTCTTGCTAGACACTCTGACCTCTGAGGGGGGGAGTTTCTTCTAAAGGGGGTTTGACGTGCAGCCTCAGCATCGCTGCTGTCGGAGCGTTGAGTCACCCTGCTGTCCACATGCCTCCTTTTCCCTGATCCTGCTTAGGTGGAGACTAGACGGATAGGTGAGAGAGTTGGGGATGAGTCTGCCTTGGCAACCTCTGGGATTTTCAGCTTTTCACTGTCAAAGGTCTCATCTGCCCCAGGGCACTTCCATGCTGGGATGAACTGAGAAGCCCAGGCTGTGACTGGGAGCAGCTCCTGAGGTCAGCGCTCGTCCAAGGCTGAGCTGGGGAAAGCTATGACACACACACATCCTCTTGTCACGCTGTCACTGAACCAAGCACTGTAAATGGATGTACATAAAACCTAGAGCTCAATAAATAGCAGAGCCCTGCCTGTCCCGAGCGTGTGGTGTTTGTCCTTTGCAGAGGGGAGAGTTATGGGGGTGGCCCTGTCACTTTTTGGCGTGCTGGTGGCTGCTTGGGCTGTTGCTGGCTGTGCAGAGGGAGGTCGTGGTGCTGCTCAGAGGTGCCTCTGTGGTCCAGGCTGCAGGTACCAGCCAGGTGAGCAGCCTCTGCCTCTTACGTGCCCCTGGGGCTGCTGGTAAGGAAAACAAACACGGGCATGGCTGAGAGCCCATGGATGTGAGCGAGGGATGCAGAGATGCACCTGTGCATGGTGTGATGGTGTCTCAGCTGCTGGTGTCGGCAAACTCCTGCTCACAGATTCTGCTGCAGATTTGCCTGTTTTGTTAACACCACACTACTACTTGTGTTTTGAGACCAGCTTAAAGTGAGCAGAAAGTCATTTAACTCTAACATTCAGCCTCAGGACGTGGCTGGTGGCCTCAAACTTTCCTATATCTGATCTAAGCAGCTGAATGTATTTTATTATATCTAATTCATAACCCAGTCTATCACTGAAAGAGCCGGTTTTGAGGCTTGGGGAGAAATCAGATTGCTGCCTTTAAATTAGGCAGCCGCTGCAGGGAGACAAATATTTTACGAAATAATGACCAGATTCTGGAGGAGAAAAATTGAGTTTGAGCTAAACTTTTGAGGGAGTTATTAAAAATTGATTCATAAGTGCCACTGTGATTTTTGGTATCGTCTCTTCTTCCCATTCTCCTACAGGTCCCATTTTTCATGCAGACTTGAGAGAGAGGCAGCTCCCCAGGGCTGCGGGTTGTCAGAGGAGGCACCATGCCTTGGGCACAGGGTACCCATGGGTAAGGTTGTTGTGGGGGTCAGTTGCGTGTGATGATTTGGCTGCTTCTTGAGCGTGCCAGGAGCAGGTGGTACCAGACCCTTGAGTCTCATGTACAGTGGCCAGAAAGCAGAGTGCACCTTCGCCCACCCGTTCTCTTTGCCTTGCAAACCTCTTCATCCTCTTTGTCCCCACACACGGCGTGGGGGCTGTGTCTCTGTAGGATTGAGCTGTCCTCCACGTGAGCCTGTCATGGTGCCCATTGGGGTGTTTTTCCCTCCCTGCCTGAAGGATTGCACGTGCTTCCTCTGCCCTGGGGTCCTGCTATGCTGTTGCATGGTGGGTGTCAGGAGGAGAAACCCACTGTCATGGGGAGACAGCATTTGCACAGGGGATCAGCCCCAATGTGCACCATCTACCTCCCCGTGCTTCCCTACTGGGATGGAGCTGAGGGCAGGTGGAGCTGGGGTCCTTCCCAGCTCCTGGCCTGGCGCACACAGGCAGAGGGAGATGCCGTGACCCTGCCAAGTCACGGCTGCTGTCGTGTGTGTCAGGGCTGGTGCGCGGCCAGCAGTCTGCAGTAAGATTTACAGCTGGCTCTTGGCACTGGCAAGCAGCTCTCCGTCTCGGTGTTGACACCAGTGACTCGTGGATGTTGATTCTCATCTGTTTTCTGGGCTCTGCTTTCTTGTTTGGTACTTGTTAGGATAAGCAGGGGCTGCATCCTGGCAGTGCTCAGCAGGGTCATACTAGATAAAGGTTTGTCCCCATAGAGGTGATGGGGTTTTTTTAGGCAGATGAGCTATTGCAGTAACTGAAAAGGAAAGGGATAAAGCCTAGCTTTGGGAGCTGCAGACATCCAAAGGGGCCAGGATAAGATGGGCTTTTCCCCTAGTGTAAACTAACTAGTGCCTTTGCTGATGCTTTCAGGAGGAGGGCAGACTTAAGAGTAACTCATGAATGAAAGTCTGGGCCAGGAGGCTGGAGGAAGGCTGTTGCAAGGCCTATGGGACCCAGCCTTCCCCGAGGCTGCTGGGCATCCTTCGTGCTGGTCAGAGCCCTGGTTCTTCCCACTGCAGGATGGTGTTGGTGAGCTCGGGGGGACACTGGACGAGCACATAGGTGACCCCAAATAAATGGGACAGGCAGCACCCTTGGGGGAGCATCGTTGGATGCTTGCCTTGATCCTGTTGTCTTTTTAAGCACCTTTAGCCACCCTTGGCCGGTGCAGAGCTCAGATCTGACCCAGGGCGGCTGTCGCCTCTCGGGGTTGTGACCGACTGCAAAGGGGGATGCTTGGGACAGGGCTCCCCCCAGCCTCTGCCCTGCAGCTGCCCACACGTTACTCAGGACCCGCGGCTCATGCACAGGCAAGCCCCTGCCTCTCCTTGCCAGCACAGGGCTCCCCTGGAGCCCCCATCATCTCAACACGTCCCAGAGGGCTGGGACAAGCACAGGGTCCCGGTGGCTGCCGGAGCAGCCGCCGCAGCTCCACGCTGCGCTCCCCTCTCCCAGCTTGTCGGCTGCTGGAGCACGGGCCAGGCCACGCTCCGCGGCCTCTGCTCTCCCGTGCCGTCCCTCCAGGGCTAATTGAATCATGTGGCTGGAAATTGAATCCAATTGAATAGATTAAATGAGCCGGGCTTGCCGCTCGCTGCAGCGCAGCTCAGAGCCTTGCCAGGCTGCTGCCAGAGACTGGGAGCTCCTGGGAGTCCCGTGGGGACACAAAGACGCTGGGGAGGCTACGGGGAGATGGACACCCACTGGCCTGGGCTGGTTCTCCAGCTCTGCTTTGACAGAAGAACCTTCAACCATTTCTGGGTGATGTGCAGCCTGGCTGTGTCCCAGGGCCCACAGGTCATTCTGCTGGAGGCACGCAAAGGTTGGGTTTTGTCATTTCCTCTCTGAAGCAATTAGTGACTAATTAGCTGGAGCCCCTCTGCTCCGGGGTTCAACCAGGGCCCTCCCAGTGGCGTACAGGGGTGAGGATGCTCTAATGACCGGTGGCTGCAGCAGCCATGGCTGTGCCCTGCTCAGCAGCTCCAAGCTCAGTCTGTCTGCTGTGACCATTGCCAGAACAACGAGATGGGACGGGCAACGGAGAGCAGCGTGCCGAGACTACGATCGTGGTGCGGACATCCCCTCCTGCAGAGGTG
Source organism: Tauraco erythrolophus (assembly GCF_009769465.1). NCBI lineage: Eukaryota > Metazoa > Chordata > Aves > Musophagiformes > Musophagidae > Tauraco > Tauraco erythrolophus. The sequence goes on along the minus strand of NC_141473.1, from coordinate 15,852,059 downwards.
AGCTGGGAGAGCAGGAGGATGCATGCCCACAGCATGGACTTGCTCATGGCAGAGGTGCACGGCCGTGTTCACAGCTGACCTGAGCTGCTGAAAGGGCCCCCTGGTGTGGCATCCAGCATGGTGTAAGAGAAGGTTGGAAATAGTGTCTAGTTCCTCTTCACATAAAAGCTGAGCCCACAGGCACTGAGCACACAAACACTTAGGAGATGCTTTATGACACCGGGAGGGCGCGTGAGACTCTGGGTGCCTCCTGAGTCCGGGAATGCTCCAGTCCAGTCTCTGCTCTCTAAAACAAGGGCTTTTCTTCACACAGACTGCACCTGTTATGCAGAAGTGGCAGAGCAACATTCAGGGTGGGCACAGAGCTCCCCCAGCCCACCCAGCAGTGGGGCCGTGCTGGGGAGTTCCCTCCCTGCCGGAGGCGTGGGCAGAGACAGGTGACTGGCTTTCGAGGATGCAAAGCGTGATGCGAAGTCCTTTCTCCCTCCTGCGCACCCAGATTTCTCCCACCTGCTCATTTGCAATCGACAAAGGAGGTTCCCTTTCTCCCGCAGCGTTCCTGTTCGCCAGGCTCTCCCAGCAGCTTGCAAGCATCTGTTCCTCCACTAGCTTTGCAAGGTTTCCAGCAGCTGAAATTCCCCCCCAGATTTCAGAGCTGAATCTCCCAGCAGCTCCCACGTACCCGTGTGTCACTGCAGAGTGGGTTTGCAGAGATGGCTGCAGTCCTCCCCTGTGCGTGTCCTGGGTGTCCCTTCCCAGGACCTGCTGGTCTGCTGTAGCTGCTCCCCTGGTCCTCAGGACTCCAGGCCTGCAGAGACCAAGGGGCTTATCTAGGTCTCGTGCCATCCAGATCCGTTTCCTCTTTGGATGTAGTCAATATTGTGGTTTGAGGCCATCTGCCCTGCCTGGAGCCCCCCTCCAGCTGCTTACATGGCCATGAGCATCCCTTCTCCGGGCTGGGGGCTGAGTGGGCCCTGGGAGGGGAATAGCCCCCGGTGCCAAACTGCTCATCTCTAAGGCCGCTGTTTGCTGGCAGTTTTGCAAGGAGTGAAGCTGGCTTAGGAAGCTCCTGTTTCTGCCCTCTGCTCCTGGAACCAGCCGCTGGGTGCTGCTTCCCGTGTCCCAGCTCAGGAGCTGCCTGCGAGCCCTCTCTGCCCGCGGAGCAGAGCTGTCCCTCGCTGCCAAGTGTAAATCTGAGCCCAGAGGCACCAGGCGACTGCAGCCAAAATAAGATTAACGGCATCTGCTGAGAGCACATCCCGAGGACTGCTATTGATGACCGTGGCTTTAAAATACTGTTAACAGTGGATAAAGCACCATGATTTAGAGCGCTTGGCAATTACATCTCTGTTTGAAATTTCCGAAAGATAGGATCAGACTCCCACGTCCTGCTCTCTGCTTTTCCGATAGAATTAGTAAGAATGGAGATATGCAATTAGACAACGCGCAGGCTGGAAGGGCGGATCGATGCCTTGTGTTTGCCTAATGAAGTGTTAAATTACGTCTTTCCCTCTCCCTGTCCCCCCATAGCAGCCGCAGTGGGCTGTTTGCAGAGGGCTTGCAGGGCTTGTGCCTGGGGAAGAGCCCCCTGCACCCCTTTACCCCAGCCTGGCTTCATGGTGGTGGGGTGCGGACCTTTCCAGAGTGTCTCCTTTCCAGGCTTTTCTTGCTTGTGTGGATGGGAACAGTTTGGGATCATCTTAGGCTTTGTGGGATCCCTTAGCCTGGGATTTTCAGCAGGGCTCCGGGGGGAACACAGGCTCCCAGAAGCAGCTGAGAGCAGGCTGCTGCCCTCCGAGCAGGGGTCCCAGTGGGGGAGCTGGAGGCATGGATGAGCCAAAGGGATGAGTGTCCTGGAGAGGAACAGGGACGGTTGTGGCTGGGCTCAGCTCAGTCCAGCCTGGGTCTGAACGTGGCTCATGGCAGCCTGGCACAGCTCTGCCTGCAGCAGGGTTCTGCATCCAAGCATCCGAGCAATACTGGAACATCCCCAGACTTGTCCCATTCTCCAGTTACTCCTGACAAGGCTGCGTTGGCCACTCGCTGACCTGGGAACAAACAAGCTCCCTGGACAGCATGGCCCGGTCACCTCTCGCCCCAGCTCAGAGCCATTCCCGGCTGCGGCTCCGCTGCTCAGGGAGCAGTGTTAATCCCATGGAGATGTCCTTATCGAAGTGTTGCTGCCGCTGACAGTGTGACGGATGGGCCACTTAGGGAACGCGCCTCACGCCCAGGCTGATGCGAATGGGTGACTTCCATCACAGCGAGGGTGGATGGGTGGTGCTGAGGGCACCCTGCCTCTGAGAGACAGCTCGGGGTGCACATTGGGGTGCAGCAGCCCTCGCGCCCCCAGCTCATCTCCCTCCTTGTGTCTCCCACCTGCCCCCCTGCTTGCCATCCCCCATCCCACCCCGCTGCTGGCTGAGCCAAGCCCTGGGGCTGGTTTATGTGGCCCCGTTTCCCCCGTGGCTTTCTGCTGCTCTCCCAGAGATGAGCTGGGGGACCTGCTTTCACAGGACCCCTGCCCATCCCAGTAGGCTGGACCCAGCCACCTGCCTGTCCTTGCACTTCCCTGGCCGTAGGCATCAGGGTACGGGCTGCACCGTGAGCTGTGCCCTGTTTGCTGTGGAGCCTGTGCCACTTCTCGGCCAGGTAGGGCATGATCCTTCCTCCCAGTTACCTCTTGTAACTGGAATCTGGGCTCTGTCCTGATTTCGGCTGGGATAGAGTTAATTTTCTTCCTAGTAGCTGGTATAGTGATGTGGTTTGGATCTAGGATGAGAATAATGTTGACAACACACTGATGTTTGAGTTGTTGCTGGGCAGCGCTCACACTAAGTCAAGGACTTTTCAGCTTCTCACACCGCTCCACCAGTGAGGAGGCTGGGGGTGCGCAAGGAGCTGGGAGGGAGCACAGCTGAGATAGCTGACCCAACTGGCCAAAGGGATATTCTGTACCATATGATGTCGTGCTGAACAATAACATTGCGAGGGGGAGTTGACTGTGGGGCGGTGGCCACTGCTTGGGGACTGGCTGGGCGTCAGTAAGCTGGTGGTGAGCAACTGCATTGTGCAGTGCTTGTTTTGTATATTCTTTTAGAATTATTATTATTATTATTTTTCCTTCTTTTCCAGTCCTATTAAACTATCTTTATCTCAATTCCGAAGTTTTACCTTTTTTCTGATGTTCTCCCCCATCCTACTGCGGGGGGAGTGAGCAAGCGGCTGGGTGGTGTTCAGCTGCCTGCCAGGTTAAACCACGACAGCCCTTTTTGGTGCCCAACATGGGGCACAAAGGGTTGAGACTATGACAGATCTGACCAGAGCATGGTAAACCAAATTTGCTATAAGTGTTCATTACATTAGTTTAATAGTTGCTGGTCACAACGTTGATGTATTTGCTCTCAGAGTTGTTGTGCTTGTTCCCAGAGTCGTGTTACATCACACCTTACGTGCTGTGTGTGTTCCCTGTTGTGCTGTTTATCGTCTCTGGGGGCTGAATTTAAGGTTATCATTTTGCTGTACTGTGTAACACTGGTTTGTGATGTGATAAAATTACTGGTCATGAGACTAATCTGGTATTTGTATTCAGCGTTGCCGTCATTTTGGATGCCAAAGTCAGCTCGTTTAGTAAGGGAAGAAACACCTACTAAGAAGGGGAAGGAGGAAGAAGCAGACGAGGCAGGCTACTCTGAAGCAGGGCAGTTAGGAGAACAGGAGGAGGAAGAGGCAGAACTCGTAAACGAGGTGGTAACCACCTGATCTCTGTCCCTGAGTGAGCTGCAACATACACAAAAAGATTTCAGCCCTTGTCCAGGTGAGCACATTGTCACCTGGCTGCTCCGATGCTGGGATAACGGGGCCAGTAGCCTGGAATTAGAGGGCAGGGAAGCCAAGCAGCTGGAATCCCTTTCTAGAGAAGGCGGTATTGACAAAAAGAGTGGAAAAAAGGCACAAGCCCTCAGCCTCTGGAGGCGACTTCACAGGCGTGAAGGAAAGTTATCCCTCCAAGGAAGATGTTATGTGTCACCCAGGCAAGTGGACCTCCATGGAGAGTGGTAACCAGTACCTGAGGGAATCAGCCGTGCTGGAGGTGATTTATGATGACCTGGACAAGGAGCAGTTATCCAAAGATCTAAATAAAGTCAAGTGCACGCGACTCACATGGCAGAAGTTTGTATGGAGCACACCGTCGTCGTGTGCCAGCTCATTGGCAGTACTGACCTGGAAAGACAGAGAGGAACCAACAGTGAATGAATCTGCTGGCCAACTCTGGCAATACGAAGGAAGTTTCTCTTCCTCCCTCGTCTCGGCAGTGGAGAAACTGTCCCAGGAGTTCCAGCAATTCCAAGAGGATATGTCCTACCTCCCACCTGCACAGAGCAGTATCTCAGCTATCAGGAGGAAGCGTTCCCCTGCTCAAGAGAGAGGATGTAGAAGGTGCACCTCATGGGCTACCTCATGGTTTTACCTGCGTGACCACGGAGAGGACATGAGGAAGTGGGATGGAAAGTCTGCCTCGACCCTGGAGGCATGGGTACATGAGTTGCAAGGAAAAACAATCGTAAAAGGGAGTTCTTTCAGGAAAATTGCTGCTCCAGCTTCCAGTGGGCCGTTCCCTGGACAGAGTAGAAGGGCTGGTTGTACTTCTGATCTTGATAAAGGAACTTCTGATTTCTATTTACAAGAAGTGAGTAAGGAACACTATGACCAGGCCTAGAGGGACCTGCCTCCAGCCAGGTGGAGGAAAGGGACAACTGAGTTCATTGGACTGTGCGGATCTATGGCCTGGCATGTTGGACCCACAGGGGCATAAGGCTCTGGTGGGCACCAGTGCACAGGGTACTCTAATGCCGTCAAGCCATAAAGAGGCAGAACCCATCAGTATTCTGGAGTGACAGGACGATCCCAATAGCCATCAGAGGCCAAAGTGAGCCAAACTGGGAATGAGTGGCAAAAGCACCTTGTTGGGACTGGCCAGAGGCTCCGTGCATCCTTGGCATAGGATGAGGGTATTTCAAGGACCTGAAAGGGTACCAGTGGGCTTTTGGTATAACTGCCTTGGAGAGGGAGAAAATTAAACAGCTGTCTGCCTGACTACTGTAAGGGAGAGTGAGCGAAGGGCTGTGTGGTGTTTAGCTCTTCCTATCCTCTGGAAACAACCTGGCACTGTCAGCAGCAGCACGGACCATCAGCCCTGCCTGACGCCTCTGCCCACCCCAGACCTGCTGATGACTTGCACGGCAGAAGTGGCCAGCAGGAGCGGGGCCGCACAGGGCACGACCACGTTGATTAAAGCCTTGGACGCCGCTCAGGTGATTTTCTCCAGCCTGGCCCAGCCTTTCTGCATCTGCCGCACGTCCTGGTGAGACGTGCCGCAAAGGATGTTCTCTGCCCTCCGGTGTGACTTTGCTGCCGTGCCCGTCCCTGGCCAGACGTGTTTACTGCGGCATCTCTGTGCCCAGCGCACCTGCAGCAGAGTCCCTGCCTGGGTCTGTCCGGGTAGGCAGGGACCCGTCTCGATCCTGCAGCAAAGGCGGCAGCAGCTGGCAGTGGGCTGCTCCCACCCCGGCGTCCTGCAGACCCCCGGCTCCCAATGCCTGGAGGAACATTTAGGGGAAGCATTTTTCCCAAGTAGAGAAAGGCTCAAAGGCTGTGAATCCTGGCAGGATGCCCAGCCCTCGTGTCTGCTAAGGAAAAGATCCGTGACCAGCGAGTGAGTGAGCTGTGTCCCCTGTTTTCTACACTGCAGGGTGGGTGGGCTGTGTCAGCCTGGCCATGGAGCTGCCCCATCCTACCCCATGGTACCCACCAACCTGCCCAACTTTTCCCTCTCTCCCCAGCCTGGCAAAGTATCTCTCGCTTGCAGGAACAGGAGCACTTAGCTGGGATAAAAATAGCCACGTTTGCCTCCCAATGGACCAGGGATGGCAGAAGGCGAAAACTTCCCCCATGCAGCTCTGCTGGGTCCACCGCATCGGCAGTAGCATGGACCCGCAGGGTGCTGGAGGTGGGGCAAGGGAGCTTGGGGACAGCTCACGCAGCCCTCCCGACTGAGGCTGCCTCCCTGGGACACCGCTGATCCTCAGGGGCTGCCAAGAAGGTGTGGCTGAGGACAGGACGGACAGGATGGAGGAGGGAGGACGGGGTGGGCAAGGAGCAGAAGGATGGACAAGCCCAGCAGCTCAGGGGTCCCCAACCTGGCCTGGCTCCAGCTCTGCTTGCCGAGCTGAGTGGAGGGGGCACTGCCAGGGCCATTCCAGGAGTTTCTCTCCAGCCGGTCAGTGGATGCAGGCTCTGAGGCGGCAGTTGGGCTACAGGGAGGCTGGGGGAATGTGTTTAGTTCTCTGAGCATTTCTCCACTGCGTTTTCCTCACTAAATGGCTCTTATTTTTAGATCCAGGCAGTTGCTAAGCATCGCTGCCTCGCTAAGGCGTCTTCTTTCATGGCTTGGCACCAAAGCACGCTGACAACACGCTGCCGCGTGAGCGTGGCCCTCCCTCCTGGCTGCTCCGGATTCCCTTCCTACCCTGTGGCTCCCATGGGCCAGGAGGGCCAGGCTGGATGCAGGGACCAGGACGAGACCACAGCCCCACAGCCCCTGCTTCCCTCTGTCTTTCTGCCCAGAGTAGGAGACAAAGGGAGCAGAGGTGGGAAACGCTGGGAGCCCCTAACATGTGCCCAGGGTCCCTGGCACCGTGCAAACAGGCAACACATGGGCAGCGGTGTGACAAAAGCCCCTGGCCTTGCCCGTGGTGAGGACTCTCCAGCACAGTTCGCTTCCCCCGGGCTGGCATTGGACACAGATGGCAGCAAATAACCAGAGGCAGCAGCGGAACCTCCAGCCTCCCAGTGCCAGATGTACCGATGGGGCTGTGAGCTCCTCTTGGCAGCACCGCGCCCCTGGAAGCTCCCCCAAGGTGTGCTGCTGCTGCTTCGCCCTTTCCCTGGGGTTCCGGGAGATGGGCAAAATCCCTGCTAAAGGCTCTGACCCTGCAGGGGAAACCCGTGCTCGGGGTGGGAGGCGGCAGTGGGGGGCCTCCTCCTGTGCTTGGCTGCAAGCAGGCGGACCAGGGCCACCCTCCCCACGCCTTTGCTGGGTCTCTTGGCCCGCTGCACGTCCCCATTCCCCCCCGTTCCGCCCCCCTCTCCCCGCCTCTGACCGATTTGCCATCCGGCTTCTGCCCCGAGGCGGAGATGCAGCTGCCGCCCTGCCCTGGGCAGGGCTGGGGTCCCCCTTCCTCTATTGCTCCTGGGGGTCCCAAGGCACAGCTCGGCGTAGTCACCGACACACAGCCTTGGGGGTCCCTCGCTCCCCCGCAGTGAGTGTGGGGGGTCTGCGCTCCTCCTGTTCCATGTCTTCTCCGTCCCTGCGCCGTTCCTGACCCCCGGGGCTCTCCCAAACCGGCGGGGACCCCACCTCGGTGCAGCCCGGAGCAGCTCCTTCCCTGCCTCTTCCCCGGAGCCACCCCCGCGACAGGGGACAGCCCGCCCTCCCGTCTCCGGTCGTGCCTCAGTTTCCCCGCGGCGGCGCGGCGCAGGCCGGCGGGGCCGGGCCGGCGGCTCCCGGGAGGAGGCGGGGAAGGACGGGAGGGAGGGGGCGGCCGTGCCCAGCCCCGGCGGCGGCGGCGGGGAACGGGGCGGCTGCGCGCTCCTGCCTGCCGTACCGAGCCGAGCTCCCCGGCACCGCCGGCCCCTTCCTGCTGCCGCGGCGAGTGCCGCGGGCGGCGGGGCGGGGGGAGGCGGCGGGCGCGGGCCCCCCCTGCCCGGCGGCGGAGCCCGTGCGCCCCGTCGCGGTTCCCCCCGCCGCTCGGCGGGGCGGGAAGATGCGGAGCAAGGGCAGGAAGGAGAGCCTGTCCGACTCGCGCGACCTGGACGGCTCCTACGACCAGCTCACGGGTGAGTGCCGCCCGCCGGGGAAGGTGCAGCAGCCGCTCGGGACCACGGCGCGGGGGCGGCCCCGGCACCCCGACCCGGCTCCCGGTACCCCGGCCCGCCCGCTTCCAGACCCGGCTGAGCCCCGGCCCCCTGCCCGCCCCGCTTCGCCGCACGCCTTGCCCGGGGAGGGGGGGCGGCCGCGACCCCGGCGCTGGAGCAGGGGGGCAATCCCGGGCTCCGGGAGGGAGGATGCTCCGGGGGGATGGATTAGGGTTGGTCACAGTCAGGCGGGTTGCTCTGGGGCAGGTTTGCAGGGAAAAGGCCCGCGTCGGGGGGGTGGGATGCTTGAATTGCTTTTGGCTGTCCCCAAGCTCGCCCTTCCTCAGCGCTGCTCCCAAGCTCCTTGGGACACCAGGGTTTGGCACTGGGCTTTCTCTGCCATGCCTCGGACCCCCTGCTGCACCCTGGGGTGGCACGGCAGCACCCTGGCAGCAGATTCTCCCAGGAACGGAGAGGCTCACCCTGCTCAGCAAACCCCAGCAGAACCACAGAGCTTGGTGTCTTCTCCACTCATCACCTAGTGTCCCTTAGGGCATCACTAGAGGTGCTCTGCCTCTGGGATGCCATGGCCATAGGACAGGGAGTCCAAATATGACCCATCTGTGACCCTATTGCATCCCCCTCCATCCTTTGCCCCAGCAGGGAATTGTCTGGATCCCTCATCCCACTACAACAACCACCCATCCATCGCACCTCATCCCCCACTGTTCGGTAGTGAAGCAGCTGGGCTGGAGCTGGCAACACCCCTCCTTCCTTACGTGCTGTCCATGGATCAGGCCAAATCTCGTCCCCTTTCAGGGCCTCCATCGCAGCAGCCATGAAATGGGGCAGCAGTTCCCACCTGCCTCCTGGGACCCACGATGGAGCCGAACCTGTCCATAGCCAATGGGGCTGGGTGCCCTCATGCCACAAGCACTGGGGTACGTGCACAGGCAGCTTCCCCGAGTCCCAGTGATGCTTTTCCTCCCACAGTCTGGAGTGGATTTCAGGCTTTGCTCTGGAGTTTCGAGGAAGTGGTGGTAGCACGCAGGACCCCCTGCTCTGCTGTCCTGAGCAGCCCCATGCGTGGGAAACGCTGCTTGCTGCCTGCCCAAACGTGCTGCAGGGAAGATATTTTTGAGCTATGTAGGAACTTGGAACCCACACACAACTTTTGGTTTCTCCGGTAACTTTAAATTGTCCATATGGATTTAAATCAAACTGAAGTTAAAAATAAATTCTAGTCTCTCCGAGGCTGAGACCTTTTATGCCTGGGCTTACCTCTGAGCCAGCCATGCAGCAGGAGCCCGGGCGGAGGGGAGCCATGCTGCTGTGACAGCCCTGCCCGTGGGGACGGGGCTGCTGGGAAGCCTCTGGGGAATAAGGCTGGAAATACCTGTCCCATTTCCCAATGCGGGAAACAGAGGCCCTGGGAGGACACGTCACTCATTTGCCGTCATTGTCAGGTCGCTGTCCTGCCAGGGCAGAGCCGATGGTAGTGCCAGGTGCCTGGAGAGGGAGCTGGTCCCGGCGGCACCGATCTCGCCTGCATTGACTGAATGCGCCGAAGCCATCCCTCGCTGTGGAGGGAAAGTTGTTTTTCTCCCAGAAAGAGTGTAGAAGTGATGGAGGCAGGAGGAAGGGGGATGCAGACTTATATCTGGGGAGGCTTTAATAGCTCAAGTCTCTGCCTGCTAACCTGGCCTGGCTCTCCCAGTTCCCTTGGGATGCGGTAAGATGCCAGGACTCTCGTGGGGCCATAGTGAAGCCCTGGGGTGGAGCTGGCAGTGCCAGCATGGGCTTAATGTCTCCCTGCAGATGGGAAGGTTCCTGCCCGCACCTACGGTTTGCTAGCTCAGTCCTGCTTGAGGACAAGCATGGGCAGTTTGGGGTGTTCCTGTAGCCTTAGGGTCCCCCAGCCGTCAGGGTCTATCAGGGTCTGGGGGACATCTGCCATGCAAGAGCTGTTAACCGAGACATGATTTGATGTCAGGAGATGTGACAGCCCCATGGCAGCTCCAGCAATTGCTGCTGTGCACGGAGACAGCAATTGGTCTTGCTGTCTCTCCGTCACTCCCCAAAACAAGGGGTGGGAGTGATGGGACCCCCATCTGTGCATGCTCTGAGAAGGGTTAGCTGTACCCTCTTCCAAAAAAAGGAGTGGGGCTAAAAGGAAGCAGGACCTCAGCCATGCACAGGTTAGAACCCCCCCCCACCTTCCCCAGCAGCACATTGATTTTTAAATTTAAAGAGCTGCTGAAAACAGGGGTGCAGTGACAGTCCTCACTCCCCACACCATCTCCAGCGATGCCCTGGTCCCTGGTCCAGCCGTGGGCTGCGAGGGTGTGCGGCACGTAGATGCGTGTGTGAGAGGCGAGAGTGCCCGAGTGAATGAAAGCTGCCTCCGTGTGTGTGGCTGGGAGAGCAGGCACTGGCTCCATGTGCCCTGGGAATGCGAGCCGGCTGCACTGGGGTGAGCAGGGACGAACCTGGTCCTGGTGCGGTGGCATGGGGTGAGGGCGGGCACCCACCATGCCCCGCTGCTGAGCCTGGGGCTGAGCGTGTGCCTGGGTGTTAAGGAGAGAAATGTTTAGGTTATGCCACCAGGAAATTAAACCGGTCCATTTCTGGGGTATTTAGATGACGCTAGCGAGAAATAAAAGGCATCCATAAATTACATTATTCCTCCAGCCCTCTAATGACATGAGCGATTAGTGTGCAAGCACAGCCCGGAGCCAGTGTCTCAGGACTGCTCTGGACATGTCCCTTCCTGCAGGAGAAATGGGATCCCGGTGCCGCTTTGCCCTGAGGAGCGCAGGTACCATGTCCCTCGCCCTGAATCCCATCAGTGTGAGAGGTGACGGGGGCTCGGAGGTGGCTTTCTCTCCCTCCTGCCACTCCGCAGGGATGTGCGAGCAGCAGGGCTGCCCCAGCCCCAGCTGGGGAGCAGGGATGGGTGGCCCAGGGCCCCATCTCACTCCACGGGACAAGCCTGTCCCGGCCATCCTGTGTCCTGCAAGCAGGACAGCATGTGCTGTCACGGGGTCAATACTTGGGCTGTTTGGGTTGGGTCAAACCCCCTAGCTGCATTTTGGAAGGATGAGGGGTTCATCTCCAGGGCTGTTGGATCCCCAAAAGGGATCAGGAGGCTGACTTTTCACCCGTGCCTTTTCACCCCTGCTTCTCCCTCCCATTGTCGTGTTGCGGGGTCTCAAGCAACTGCTTTGCTCCACCCCAAAGGCACCTAGAGCATTCGCAGTGGGTGAAAAATTAGTATAGAGACCATCTGCAGATCTTTGGGATCCTCCTGCCTCCCGAGGCACGGCTGATGGATGGGGACTCCCTAACTCTTTTGAGCGGCCCACCCAGTGAAATGAAAACTGTAGGTACCAGTGTCGTGGCAGCGCAGTGTCTGGCTGAGCTCTCCTCCCTTCCTGGAGGGAGAGCGTTTCAGAGGCATCTCTCCCAGTGGCAGTAAGAAAGGACACATGGGGCCGAGCTGTCCCACCAACGGGACAACAGGCTAGTGGGGTTAGTGGGAGGACAGCAGGAGCCAGGCTCTGGTCCCTGTGGCAGAGTAAAGCCAAAGAGCCATGCCCCTGCGATGCGTCTGCTGCAGGCGGGTACCAGGTGATGGGCAGATCTAGGGCTGCACCAGGGGCTTGTTCTGCTGCTGGCAATCCCAGCGGCTCTGTTGTGGCTGCTCACAGCCTGTGCTCAGCTGGTCAGGAAGAAAATCTCCACAAACTTGCCATCTGTGAGGGGGATAATTTATTTCCCAGAGTGTAGAGAGGGTGTCAGTGCTAGCCTGTCCCATATAATAGCTGGGATCTGCAGCTGGAGGATGGAGTCATGGGGCTGATGGGGTGCAGGTGAGGGCAGGAGGCAGGCGGGCAGGTAGGTGCTGACCAGGCACCCGGCTGCAGGTGTGCACGGCAGGATGTATGCTGTGCCTGCGGCTGCCTGCTGGAGTGGATCTGGGGAGGGGGACTGAGATGTGGCCTGTGCCCAAGACCATGGCAGCACCTTGCCCATGCCCAGAAAAAAGCTCTTTCTCTTGCCCTGTTGCTTCCTCCAGCAGCACAAGAACAGCCCGGGTGCCCGGCCCTGCCCACGCCAGTCTGGCAGGGCCGGCTGCCTGTATCCCTGTGGCCAGCATCACGCGTGGGTCATTCCCTCCTCCTAGAAGCAGCCCTCAGGAGGGGTGACACATCCCAGTGTCTTTCCCCTGGGGGGGTCCAGCCTGTGGGAAATGAGTGTGCTGCCTGTCCCCCTGCTCTCCCGCTAACCTGCTTCTGCACTGCTGCTGCTGCCCCACACGTCTCCCCTCCGCTTGCTGCCTCTGCTCCCACTGCCCGGTGGTGAGGCTGGGCTGGAAGCCAGGCTGACCCTCAAGCCAGGTCCCCAAGCTCCCTAGAAGGCCTCCGGTCAAGGTGGGGTATATTTGGGAAAGGGCTCCCACTCGTACGCTGGGATGGGGGGCTCCCGTGGGGTCCCCTCTATGCTAAAGCGCCCTGCCCTCCATGGATGCTGCACCTTCCCGGGGTGATGGGAACGTTGCCTGACTCTGCCTCGTCTCTGTCTGCTGTCTCCTCTCTGGCATCTGTACCCCTCTGCCTCTTCCCTCTTTGCTGTCCTGGCTTGTCTTCGATGCTGATGAATCCCCTCTCACCAGTTGTTGTGGCCTCTCCTGACCAGAGGCTGAGATCCTGGGGGTCCCTGCTGGAGGGGATGCTGCTCCGAGCCTACGCCAGGGCAGAGCCGCAGACGGGACAAGGGACACGCGAGTGATGTTGCTGGGTACCGCTGCCCATGGGCAGATTGGATTTTGCAGGTGGAGAGGCTGGAGCTGAGGTTTTGGCAGCCACTGCTGCATCCCCGCAGGCAGAGGCAGATTGGAGCCCGCGGGGAATTGGTGGCACAGGATTAATTGACAGGAAGTTCGTGGGTTTGGTTGGGGCGGTTAAACGACTGATTTCTGCAGATGCTGATGCATAATTCATGGGCTGTTGCAACTTTGGCCAAGGTGTACAGCTCCTGCTGCACGGCGCTGGCGATGCAGGGACAGGGATGGGGTTTGCTCTTTCGCCATCTCTGCATCCGGGCACGGAGATGAGTTTTTTCACGTGGTGGCCGTGTTGCAGCTGGATAAGGTGTCCACACTCGGTGGTGCTGCCACTTTCCTGTTGTGTGGTCTGCTGGGACCAGTGGCCCCAGAGCCTCAGAAACTGGGACAGGAGGAGGTTTGGAAGGGTGAGCAGAGCTGGTCCCTGGAGCAGGCTCTGGTTTCCCCTGGGCCATACCAGATCCATACATCCCAACTGGAGCTAAGCCTCATGCCCTTATCTTGCAGCTAGGGCATCAGAGGGTGACTCCAGCCCCGAAGGACAGGAGAGACCCCATTAGCGGAGCTGCTCTCCCCCTCCCTCCCTGGCTCCACTCATTAGTGGTGTTTTCATTAGGAGAAGTGGTTTGGTTTTGCTTAAGCCAAATTGCTGTGCTTGGGAGATGATAAATCCATCTGCTGGCAAATCGCTCTCCTGCCGCCGGGATGGATCCCAGCCCCGGGTTTTAATCGTGCTGCAGATGAATGAGCCTCTAGTGAAATGAATCTCCCTGCCATGCCCTGCCAGTGGGGCTGAGCCGAGCCAGCTGCCTCTCCAATGCCACGGTGAGGGTCTCTGGCTTCGAGCAGGGGTCAAAATCCTATGCTAAGGGGTAGCAGGGCCCTGGGGGTGGTTATTGCCGAGCAAATGAACTGCTAGGACTGGTGCAAGCAGTTTCCTTGAGAGTGAAGCGGGAGAGGAACCCCTTTCCACAGGGCGGAGGCTGCGGGAGGGTGCATGGGTCCTGTTCAATCCACTTCTTGTGCCAGGGTGCTCTGCCGGCAGCTGGGGCAGGGTGGGTGCCATGCCATGGGGGTGAGCGGCAGGATAGTGCATGGGACAGGGCTGGAGTCGGGGTGCAGGGGATGGGGTGGCCCTGGTCTCAGTGATACCCTACTGAGGGGCTTTGCAGAGGGGACGTGGCAGCAGGGCTGTGCTGGGCAGAGGTTTCTTATTGGGGTCCTCCCGTCCCTGGGCTGCTGTGGCTCAGGCTGGTTCTGGCTATTAAGTAAATTTGCCTTCTGCTTCAAATGAAAATGGTTGGTGCTGCTCATCATAGAGCGGCGGGAGTAATTAACTTGTTTGGAACCGGAGCCCTGCGGGAGGGGAGCTGGGGGCAAGACAGCTGCCACGTTCAACGGGAGCTGATGGGGATGAGGCACACAGGGAGTGTCACCTGTGTCTGAATTTGGGTGTCTCCGAGTGTTTTCTCTCTGGTTCAGACAGGGCAAGCCACCTATGGACACTTGTGGACAGGGATGCTGAACACGTGCATGCCCACGCTCTCGCAGCATTGCGTCTCTCTGCCTGCGGCTGATGGCTCAGGTCCGTCCAGCTCTAGGTGACTCCAGCCCCATTTTGGCAGGAGCCACCCAGCTTTTGAACCTGTCAGATTGGGATCCCTCCTGTCCAGGCAGCCGGCACCCCTCCCGACCCCAGGGGAGTGTGAGCATTGATGCTGGGGGCTCTGGCCAACCCCAGGACAGTGTGAGCATTGCTGCTGGGGGCTCCAGCATGTGGCAAGAGGGTTGGTGTCCCTTCTGTGCTGCTCCTGCTCACCCCAGCTGGGGACTTTGGGGACCTGGGGACATTGGCGTCTGCGGGCCATGCAATCAGGTGCCCCAGCTCTGAGCATCACTGCTGTGGTGCCCATCCGATTCCTGTGCCAGCTGCATCACCTGCAAGCATGAGAGGGCTGTGCCCTGTGTGAGGTGTGGGCACGATGTGCCCCTGCACACAGGTGAGATCAATCCATGTGCTGCTCCGAGAGCCCTGGGCTGCAGCTGGGACAAGCTGGTGGCTTCATCTTGGAGGGGAGAGAGATGTGGGTTCTGGCTGATCCACGGAGAGCTCTGTCAAAGACCACGCTGCAGCAGCAGTGGTGCCCGCAGACAGGGAGAGGATGCTTGGAGCCCTGAGGGCCAGTGCCAGGCTGGCAGTGGAGATGGATGGCTTCACCTGTGGCCCCTCTCCCGGGAGCAGGTCAGAAACACTGAGGGAGTGACTAGCTCTGTTCGTGGGCTGGTGGCACGAATCCACTGCCCCAGCTCTGCCGTACTGAGCCTCTGTGGGACAGAAAGTGGGACCTTGCTCCTGGCTCTGGGCACTGATCCCAGCAGCAGGGCTGGGATGCACCAGCTCCCTCACCTGCCCTCTTCCCGTCACCAAACCCATGCATTTGGACACCAAAAAAGTGCTTTTTAGAGATGGAGTGTTGGTGGTCATCTGGCCAGGATCTGAATCACAAGAAAGAGGGTTTCCAGGGTTTTCCCTTGGCCCAGCTGGGGAAGATGCATTCCTGCGGGATGGAGGGAGGCCCTGGCAAACTCATGCCATAGATCACCCTCAGGCCCATCAGCAGCTGGGGAAGAGCCATCCGGCGGCTCTCACCTCCTTACTGCGGCCCATCCAGCTGCAGCAGGGTGAAATGAGAGCCGGCCGGCTCACTAATGAGATTAGACAGGCGAGCCACTGCTCCTGGCCCGTTTGGTTAATCGCTTCTTCCTAGATTGAATTTTTAAAAATTGCATTGCTTACAGAAAGCCCCTGAATAGGTTTAAAGGCAATAATCCACCCAGCCCTCCATCACGGCAAGGGTCCCCCTGGGGCTACTTGGCAGTGGGTTGTTGAAGTCCCTGGTGTGTCTCCATGTGTCTCGGATGTCTCCAGGAGGTGGCTGGCTCAGCTGGCCAGACCTTGATGGCTCTTGATTTACTCCAGGATGGAAATATTGATTAATTTGTAACAGTGTGATTTAGTGAAGCCTCCCAGAGATGAGGGAGAAGGGAGAGAGAGGGTCAGATGCCAGGCTCTGTGCTGCAGCCTGTGTGATGGGTCCCTTTTGCCTCCTACTCCTGCCCCAAGGGCCATGGTGGGCAACTGCCCACCCCACCCATCCTGCTGTGCTCCTAGGGGCATGCTGGAATTGGGGAGGGGTCCGGTGGTAGGGCACAGCACCTCCAGCTCTAGTTGCATCTGCATGGGGTCTCAGCTCCCCATCTGACTCCGGAGTGGGGAGGGATGGCTGCCAGTGCCAGGTTTTGGGGTCGCAGCACATGTTGGCAAATGAGTGTGGGGCTCTTGTGGTGCAGCAAGGGCTGCTGTAATATGCTGTGATTATGACTGATCCTGACATCCCTTGGGAACATCTCAGCCCTCTCCTGGATGGTGAGATCTGCCCTTCAGTGCCTCTTTCTTTTCTCCCTGACTCTTGTTCCAGAAGTCAGTTCCAGCCCCTGCCCTGTGCAACTCCTGCTGACCTGAACAAATTTCCCTCGGCACCTGCCCTCCCCACTCACCTCCCCTCTGCTGTGCAAAGTGAGTCACTCCCAGGCACCGGGAATCATTCATGTCATTTCCCCCTTTGCCGCAAAGTCATTAATGCGAGTGGAATAATTTGTTGCGTAACGGAGAGGATCAGCGGGAGCGCTGCTCTGGCGGGTGACGCCTGGCCCTAGCTCCTCGCTGCCCTGGCCACGGCTGCCACGGGAGAGGGCAGCTGGGTGGGATCGCCGGCTGGGAGCATCCCAGGTCTTGCTGGGATTGCAGTCCCATGGCAGTACTGTGCAGGCAGCGATGATGTTGGCTCCCTAAGGTGTTTTCCCAAAACAGTTGAGTCCTGCCTGGACCCCAGCTGGGTGGGATGGACCCGTTTGTCATGGCCTTGGTCTCTGCTCACCCTCACACAGCTCCTCCGAAAGGAGCAGTCCCAACTGCTCCATGGTGACACGGGTAAGAAGTGTCCCTGGCATTGATCACCCTGTGTCCCTGCCACATCCCTGCCTTGTATCCACCACGTGCTGCTCCAGCTCCTCCAAGCAAACTGAGCCGTGGGGTCACAAGCACTTCCCACCAGCAGCCAAATCCCTCCTGGCTTCTTGCTTCAGAGCTGGGGACCCCGAGGCAGCCTGGTGGGGTGCAGGGCCCTGCAGCCCCGAAAGGCAGCTCTGGAACCGCTTGCAGCGAGGTCCCAGCTGTGGCTGCTGGCGACAGCAAACCTGTGCACGGGGGTGCAAACCACACATGGCCCGGGAACCTGACAGCCTCCCAAGCAGGGGGCAGGCTGGAGGGGGGACTCGCTGCCCTCACCTACCCCAGCCCAGGACTGTGAGTGCAGGGAGCCCTTGCTGGAGCAATGCTCGCTGTGGTTGTGGCAGATCAGGTCTCTTCCCCTGCACAGCAAGGGGGCAGAAGGGCAGGAAATAGTGCTTTAGTCTTTAAAAGACATCGCGGAGGCTGCCCCCCTGGCCAGGGTTAATTTTCTTCTATCCCATGCTCGGCCGGGCATTAATTTAAAGATGCTGCAACGGGAGAGGGGGAGCCTAAGAGGATTGGGCTGAGAACAGGAGGATTTAGTGAAGGGAAGGGATGGGGCTGGGGGCTGTGCAGGGGATAGATAGTGGCATCCCACGGCGCAGGATGGGCAGGAGGTGGCTGTGCATCCCTCGGGACCGTGCCACCCCGGTGTGTCCCAGCTGTGACTGTGGTGGTACCCAATGTCTCCCACCAGCCCCTGGAAGGGGACACGGAGGTGAAGCTCTCCCTGTCTGCAGGGAGAGCACAGCTGCTGGGCAGGTGGGCAGGGAGGGGGGCTGTGGGCTGCTTGCTCACAGCAGGGCCGTGTCCAAACTGCTTTCACCCCATGTCCCACTCCTGCCCCTCGCTGTGCGTGGGAAACAGGGCAGAAGTTTCAAACCCAAGGCTGGAGGAAGCTGGTGGGTGGCCATTGTGCCCAGCTCCACAGGGGGCATGCAGAGCCCCTCTGGGGTGCCACATCCCTGTGGGGAATTTGTCCCCTTGCTCCAACAGTGCAGCAAGTCCTCTGGTCCAGACCCAGCATCCTCAGGAAGGGGTTGGGATCAGGGCCACTCCAGCCCAGTGTGAGCTGGAGGGGAAGGCGTTTGGGACCACATCCATCGGGGCAAAAGAGCCTTTCCCCTCTCCGTCGCCCACAGACCTGAGGGTCCCACCTCTGCCCTGGGCCACAGCTCCGGGACAGGGACGTGATAGCAAGGGGCCACGGTGGCTCCCCAGCCCCTTGCCACCCCGCGCCTCCCTCAGCACTGTTTGTTTTCTCAGCCTGCCCTGCTGTAATTACAACCTGCTGTCACTCTCTGGATAATACGTCTTTCCTTTTATCACTGCTTAATTAAATAACTATGGGGAAGTGAGGGGCTGGTAACCCCTTGTTTGCCAGCAGGAACAACCCAGTGGCACTGGGGAGATCTCCTGGGGCTGGCAGAGGAGCTGGATGGGGAGGGCTGTGCCCTGGCTCAGGGGGCATGGTTGAATGTGGAGTACCTGTGTGCCCGCGAGAGGGATGAAGGGATGATTTTGTTGTTCATGGGTACAGCATCTCTGGCACAGACATTTCCAGGCCAACCCTGAGGAGGTGCCTTGAACGCGACCACTGTTTCCCTGTCTGTAATTCTCCCCTTGGCTCTGAGCCGTGCCTGCTGCCAGGCTGGGAGGAGTGTGCAGGCCAGCCACCTCTACCCACAATTAGTTGGTGCTAATGAGTGTCCCTGGCAGCTGCTGCTGGGTCAGTGAGCTCCAGCCGAGTTATCTGCCATGCGCTCCCTCCACGGGGCTGGACACATGAGTCCCACTCTCCACTCAGCAGAGCATCCTCGGTTGTGCTGTTGGTCCCCAGCATGGATGTGGCCCTCTCTGTTCTCTCTCCATCCCTTTCCTCATCTCACGTTTGTGCCTTCCCCAGGAGACTTGTCTCAGTTTGGGTGCTGACAGTGGTGCACGTCCAGGCGTTGGCCCCGTGTCTTGCTCCCCTGGATGCCCCTTTCTTCTCATCCCAGCCACCCTGCAAGGTGCTGAGGGACCAGGAAGGGTGTTTGTTACGGCATCCTCGGGAGCAGGATGCAGCCCTGTTTAAACAGACATGGGCAGGGGCGGTGAGAGCACTCCGGTAGCACCGCCTCTCCCACTTTGATGGATTGAGGAAAGGTCTGATCTGACGGGATTTCCATCTACCCTAGAAAAGGTGCTGCACAGAGCTGTTGCAGGGCAGCCTGGCCCAGGTGGGGATTGATAAATATCCCCAAACTGTTGCCAAGCCCCGAGGTTTGTGTTTCCCTGCAGCAAGGAACCAGGTCTCTTTGCAGATGTGATCCCCTCCCTTGCAATGCTGAGTGCCTGGGCACCGAGTCCCTGGGCACCAAGCCCCTGCCGTTGGTTGTGCAAGTGATATTGCAAGGCACGCTTGGCTTCGGTCTCATGGAGGGTGGTGGCAGCTCTTTGTGTTAGTGATGAGACATCCAAGACTGGAAAATGTCCCCCATTTGGGGACTGGCCTCCCGGAGCTGTGGGCAGCCCTGGGTGTTGGGGGAAACAATCAGTTTGGGGACGGAGAGATTTTGGGGGCACCCTGGGGCTTCGGGGCGAGATGCTGCGGGGAGAGGAGCTCCCTGCCTGCATAGGGTTGCGTGAAGGCAGGGGAGCGTGGGGTGCCTCTCCTCCTGGTGTGCTGCCTGTCCTCCCGCCTGCCGTGGATTTGCAGCTCAGGAGTCGCTTTGCACAGATCGAGATCAAAGTCTGGGGGCATCTCTCATCTCGGCTTACCTGGGTCTTGCCTGTCTCCCAGCCCGGAGCGTGGCGGGGGGGATTTGGAGGTAATCCATGCAGACGGGATGCTGCCGGCTAATTATAGCAGAGCCTCTCGCTTTGTGGGAACCACGGCAAATCGTCCCTTGAGCCCAGGCAGCAATGGTACAAATCTGCTGCTAATTAGACTTGAAAGTCCTCCCGTGAGCTCAGGCGCAGGATGGATATTTGATTATTAACATATTTATTTCTGAGCCTCTCAGCAGGTCTTGCACTGGGAGGCTGTACTCTCCCCCCGAGTAATTGCCAGGTGCATTTATTCCCATCATGAGTGCTTGGGGGCTCCAGAGGAGGGGGGGCTGTTCAGCCCTGTGTGCTCATTTTTGGGGGTATCTCACCAAGGCCTGTGGAAAAGACATCTTGCTGATGCCAGGAAAGCCGTGGGTGGGACTATGGTCCCCAGGCTCTGCTCTGAGCCTCCCACCAGCCCCTCTGATGGGTGGGATGCTCCTGACCCTCATGCTCAGGTGGGAACCCAGGGAGGTCTTTTTCCCACCTGCTCCTGGGCCTGTTGGCTCCAGGCACTGGGTAGGCAGCGGGTGGAGGGGTGAGGATGACCCAGCTGCGCAGAGCTGGTGCTGAGGCACTGCAGCCCAACACAAAGCCGCCTGCCACAGCACCCCCAGGGAGAGCATCCCTCCCTCCGGCGGAGGCAGAAAAACTGCGATGGAAACACTGCCTCTGAATCAACCGAAAATAGCTTTCCTGTCCCCAAAATGTCAGTTTAAAAAGGCAGTCTCCAGGGGCCCCCTCGGGCTGGCAGTGGGCTGAGCGGGTGCCCTGGAGATGCTGGGTGGGTGTCCCTGCTGCCCTATGGGGCAGGGGGCCAGAGGGTTGAGCCTTCGCATGGGGTACGAGTGGGGAGAGGGTCAGTGCTGGTGTGGGGGGCCATCAGCCTGGCTTTTGGGCTGCGCAATGTCTTGGATTGAGGCTGGAGAAAGGTGCAGGTGGGCTGTGGGCTGTCGGAGGGGCAGTGCTGACCTTCTGCATCTCCCCTGCCCTAAGCCTCCCAGGTCCCACCAGGCAGGTTGTCACCCATCCAGGTGTTTCAGGCCAGTGCCAGGGGCTGTTGGTGTGGAGACAGGTGAGGAGCTGTGAGTCAGGAGCTCAGCCCCGTCTGCAGCGTCACTTTGCTCTCCCTCCCTGTCTTGCTGCTGCGTCTCCTCGCACGGGCAGGGTTTGAGCCGGAGAGCAGGGGCCAGGCACCTTATCGCAGCGCTGGACTTATTAATAGCAGCAAATACTCTCGGTGCCTTCAAGCCAAGTCTGTTTTAGGGGAGATTCCTGCCATTTGAAGTATGTTTCCCCTCCTCAGGATCCCTCGAGCACCTTATCTCCCTCTGCCAGCTGTGCGGCTGGCACGTGCCGGAGCCCCTGGATAAGCCGTGGTGCTAATGGCTTTTCCCGTGCCACTCAGCCTGGCAGCGCCTGGCTGGGTGATGGCGGGTGCCCTGCTGCCTGGCCCACAGGCACCCCAACGCTGCCTGCACACGGGGAAGCCAAGGTTGCATCCCAGCCCACCCCCACTGCATTTCCTCCCGTCACCGAGCAGAGCGGAGCTGTCGGCGGCCAAGCGAGCACTGATTGCGAGGAAATTAGCCTAGTGCCATCTCCCATTTATCGGAGCCCAACCTGTGCCTGATTGCACGGGGCTCGTTAATTTGTTGCCGTCACTGTGGCTTGGTGTGGGCAGTGAGCGCGGCGAGGCTGGAGGGGAGCCCGGGGGCAGGCAGCAGCCTGCCAGGATGCCAAGGGCTGTGTCCTCCCTGGAGCAGATTTGGGAGCAGTGCTGGCATCACTTGTGGCTTGGCTGAGATTTTTGGAGTGGGAGCTGGGACAGGCCTGGGGACACGGGGTGATGTGCTGGGGATGAAAACCCCTGCTACTATTCATGGGGTGCCAGGGCATGGAGCAGAGAGGGGATCTGACAGGCAAAAAGATTCCAGCTGAGGGTGAGGAGATGCTGTGGCTGTGTTGTGCCCCAGCATGAGCCGTGCACCCCCAGACAGCGATGTCCCCACTTGTCAGGGCTGTGCTCTTTGGAGGTCCCCAGGGCCGTGCTATCCCACTGCCCAATATAGCCTGGGTGCCGCCAGTGTTGCTGTGCTTTGCAGACTCAACAAGCTCAGAAACAGCCCCAGATGCTCCAGGCGGGCTGTGGTGTCCTTGCTTACCACTGTGATCTCGATGTGTTAGTCCTATAACCAGGTTTGGGCTCAGCTCCTGGCTCTTTTCCCTTCCCTGTGCTTCAGTTTCCCTGCAGATGTTGGTGCTGGTCTTGAGGTGCACCCCAGGAGCCTGAGTGGGGGACAATGGAGCCCGTCCCCCCTGCCTGATCCCCTCCTCCCGGCTGCTGCTACCCTGTTGGGGGGGTGATGAATTATTCACGCCCCGGTGGGTGGGAGTGTCTGCGACTGCCTGTGTGATGCCAATGGGGCTGAACACAGAGAGCTTTTCTGTGTAAATCCCTGAAATATTTAGCAGAACTAACTTAAAAAATGCAGCTTGGGAGGAGCTGGTGCCTCGGCATAACCTGGAGGGTTGTGGGCCATCGTGGGGGGCGGTGGGGCTGATGGATGCACTGAGGTGGTCCCTGGAGGGCTCTGGCCCCAGTCTTTGACTCAAATTCACCACCCACGTTGCTGGTGGAACTTGTGTCTGTCTGTCCATCCGATTGCCCATCTGTTGGGTCTTTCTGCTTGTCTCTGCCATGAGACTGTGGGGTGTCCCTATCCTATCCCTGCATCGCAGGGGTGCTTTGGAGCTAAATGCCAGCTGGCGCATGTCCCGCTCTCCAGCCCAGTGCCATTGAAGCCAGGCTACTGCCCTGTCACCTGCTGCATGCCAGCTGACAGTTGGCTGGTGCTGGAGGAGCGGCGCACAGCGCTGGGCCGGGCTCATTCCCTGGCAGCGCCTTCCTGAGCAGACGGATCACGCCACATGCATTTTTTAACAAGATCCATTGGCTGGGAATGAGCCGAGCTGTCGCCGCAGGTTTGTGATCAAAGCCAGACGTGCCCTGGCAGCCCAGGGGGAGGGTGGCACTGCACGCCACTCCTCTCCATCACACAGCCCATTTACGGGGTGGTTATACTGGCAGAGCAAGTTGGGGATCCGGCAGCGTCGCAGGTTTCAAGTGTGTTTCCCCGGCATCCCTGGAGGTACTGGGATGGCCAGTGCCCTCCTGCCTGGCGTGGTGCAGTGATTGCTGACCTGAGCATCTAAGGACAGGGGCAGCCACAATGCAGAGCTGGTGCTGCTGTTGGGCTTCTTGCATGGCCCTACACCCCAAATTGCAACTTTTGCTGGGAGTCAGAGCGAGCTGGGTTCGCTGGCAACCAGGGTGAGGTAGGAACGGGTTTGTGCTTATCCTGGGATGTGTTTTGGGCCAAGTCCACAGGGAGCAAGAGGAGGTAAGGGATGCAGGGAGCTGTAGCTGGCTCTGGATGGGGAGATACATGGAGATAGCTGGATGGGCCATGGCGGGGCTGCCCCAGTGAGGCAGCCTGGGCTGCTGGCAGTTCTTCCTTGGCCTTTGTGAGCTCACGCTTTCATGGATGCTGTCTGTGCATCTTGGCAATTCAGGAGCATTGTGCTGTATGTCACAGGGCCAAGCCCCGGGCTGCGTGGCCGAAGGCAGGATGGGCTCATGGGGAGAGCACACCGCTCCTCCCAGGCTGTCTGCCCCACTCTAAGCCTTCCTCCCACCTCCTTGCTCCATTTGCTTCCGGCCCTGCTGCTTCCCCAGCCCGGGAGGCAGGCAGGGTGGGCTGGTGGGTGCCCGCCCTGGGCTCACGCAGCAGGCTCTGGGGTATTTCTCTCTGCAAGCCCCAGCAGAGCCCGCGGGGCTGCGCTTTGCTGTGACAGCACATCCCATGTCAGAGCCGCTGCAAATCCTGCCTGCTAATAGCTATGCAAATTACCTCATTAGCTGCCTTATTTATTTTCTCTGGCATCACGTTTCAACGCTTCCCCGAGTCCTGGAGGCTGCGGGTCCCCAGGGCTGGAAGGAGGCCGGGGCGGCACAGGACACATGCAGGACTGATCCTCTGCGGACGGCAGCGGTGTGGGGCTCCCACGGAGCCGCCTGCCCCGACGTGATGTATCTGGTACCAGGGGCTCGCATGGCCACCGCAGTCCCTGCTGCTGCGATGTCCTTCTCCTGGTCCCTCGGCAAGCCCTGGCTCTGGGGTGAGTTTTGTTGAGCCCTCCCTCCAGCCAGGAGCCACCCTGTCCCCTGCAAGCAGCCATGGGTCTGGCATTACTGGGACATGTGTGGCCTCTGTCTCCCAAAAAAGGTGACTCCTCGATTTAGGGACAAAGAGAGCAGGGCATCTGCCCAGTCCGGATGGACCTGAGTGGTGGCTTGAGGTTTGGCACAGGGCTGCAGGTTGCCCTGCATCTTCCCGCCCTGATCACCCTTCCTCCTTGATGGAGATGTTGGCAGATGCTGTCACAGGGGTCTGCCCTTTACCAGCCTCAGGATGACCCCAGAGACCCCCCAGATGCCCTGGCTGGAGTGGCCCTGGGCTGGAGCCCTGCTCTGGTCCTGTCCCTGGGGCGTGTGGCCCAGGCTGAAACACTTTGAAGCCCAGGTACCATCCAGGGCTGGCACAGGCAGGAACGGCCCCTGAGCACCAGCCCAGCGTGGTGCCCCTTGGGAATGTCCATGTCCCAGGGCATCCCTGCATGTGCTGGGTGTGCCCACAAGCATGTGACTGCCTGCAAGGATGGCTGTCTCCTGATTGCATTTTCTAGGGGTGTTCACGTGCCCACGACACCCACGACAGTGGGACAAGCTTTGCACGGGCACCAGGGGACCGACATACAAGTGCTGATTCTGAAGACCTTGATCCAGCCACCCCGTGGGCCCGTCTGTGCCGTGCTGAGCTGCTTGCCAGTGGTGTGTCTGCTCCTCCCCTTCTGTTTATTTTTTATTTCCCCCCTTCTCTTCACGGCTGTGCTGATGAATATTTCATAGCCAGGAACCAGTGTGAATTCCCCCGGCTGCTCCCTGCCCCCAGCGCTGCTGCAGCAGGTATCAGCCCAGATGTCTGTGGCTTAGGAAGGATGTGTCTGCCAAGGAGGCACCTCAGGAGGAGAGGATATGGGCAAGGAAAAAAGCCATGGCTCTGGTGTGGGCAGCTGTGTCGTGTCCCCCTCCCTGGCAGTGCTGTCACTGTCCCTTCAGCTTGCAAGCAAGTGGAGCATGGTGGCCACGTGTCCGTGCACCAATGGCCTTCACAGTTCCCGTGCATCCTTGCCCACGTGTGCACGGCCTTGCCCAGGTGGCCGTGCTTGCCCGCGTGCTCCGACACAGCTGCACGTGTACCCTCCTGTCCCCCGTGTGCCACCAGCCGCTGCAGCTGTCTGAATGAAGCGTGTCCCCAGCTCACCTCCCCATGCCCCGCCGCTGCTGCTGTACGGAGGCTCCTCTTAGCGTCAGGCAGCAGCCACGGCACCGTGGCATGCACAGACTGTGGGTCAGGCTGTGGCACTACACGGGCTGTGGCACTACAGGGGCCGTGGCATCACTCTGGCATTGCATGGGCTGCCCTGCACGTCCAAGCTGGAGGTGTCCTGGCACAGCCCCAAAACCTGCAGGCAGGCAGCAGGGATTGGGGTCAGGGAGTGAGGGACAATTTTGCTTTCCAGTCTCCCTGAATTTGCCATTTATACCCTACACAGGGAGTTGGGCCAGTCCCAGTCCCCAGTGCAGGCTCGGCACCAGGAGGTGTAGGGCAGCTGCTTCCCCTGCCGGAGCCAGAGCACCTTGGGGGAGCAGGGCTGGAGACGGAGCCTGGAGCCATAGTCTCCCTTGTTCCCATTCCTGGGGCTCTAGCGATGCTGTGTCCCCTTTCAGGAGCCCAGCAGATGCTCTGAGGATACAGGCTGGCTCACCATGTCCATTTGGGAGATGATGTCCTTTGCCCCGTGAGGCACTGTGGGGACAGGAGCTCCCCTGGGGTTGGGGCAGGGGCTGGGGGATCACTGGCCTCCTTGTGGGAGGGGAGCAGGTTTGGGAGAAGCACAGGTGGGATGGGAGGCTAGCGGGGTGCACCCTGCAGTGACACCCATGGTGGTTGCAACCCAGGTGACAGATTGTCAGCAAGAAAGCGTGTGTAAGAGTGGGCTCACCAGCCCTGCTCTGTGGCTTGCTTTTGGTTTCTGCTGGATTCCTGTTTGTCTTGCTGGGGGAGAGGTGGGTCCATGATCGTGGCTTTGTTGCCCTTCTGCAAGGCCAAGACATGCGGTCGCTGGTCCCAGCCTGAGGATCGTGTTTTGGGAGGGAGCCCTGCGATGCGAGCGAGGCGGCACAAGTCTCTGTGCAATGTGTTGTCATTGCAAAATACCCGCTGCAGGTTGCTGGGTGCAGGGGGAGAGGACGGTCCCCTGGATCACCCCACATGGTCCTCACGAGCTTCTGTCTCAGTGTCAGTGCATGAGGACATCTCTGGAGAGCCAAGGGCTGACCTGGAGGGGTGATGCTCCTTTGGAAATCACTGTCCAGTTCTGGACTGGTTGTAGCACCTGGGGGTGCTGGTGGGCAACCGAGTGTGTAGGTGGGGTGGTGACATCAGTGCTGGGCTCTTCCCTCCTGTTGTGACCCTGCAGGCTAGAGTGGGGTGGTCTACACCTGCTGATGGGGGAGTGTATGAGCACCCTTGTCCTGCGTGGCGAGCACGACCAGGGTGCACAGGCACTTGCATCTGTTACCTGCCCGGGACATGCTGGGATGGAGCAGCCTTCCCAGCCAGGACTCCCAAGGAGCTGGACGGTGGCTTAGGGATGGATCTGCAAACTTTGCTGTCACGTCCTGTGGGCTCTGGCACCCTCCTGTGGCTGTTTTGCCACCTCTCCTGTATCCCTCCGACTTAATGCGGCCAACTTGGGCTGAGCTGTGCTGGCTGGTCACTGAGGTGATGCTGTGCAGCCGAGGCTCCCTCCCAGCGTGGGGGGAGATGAGCTCAGGATTTGCAGGATTTAGCCTTGTATCACACAATTCATGGGATCTGATCGTTGCAAGAAACTGTCATGGCATGTTTGTGTTTTCTGTTTGAGCCAGGAGCAGGGCTCCTGGATACTGTAGATCAGGACAAGGGTCCTAAACCCCTGACCTGTCCCCAAGAGGTGGCAGGAGGGGACTGGGCATTGCTGGCAGCCCAAATTTCTGAGCTTTTGGCTGGAGGAAGGTGGTCTGCAGGGGCTAGGTTCAGGCGGGGTGTTACATTCACAGACTGCCTGCGCCTGTGCCTCTGCATTCGCTGAGCTGCCTGCTCTGTCTCAGTTGGCCTGGGCTGTCCCGTCCCTCTGCGGCGTCCATGTCCCTTGCAGCCCTTCCCTGGCCCAGGGCTTTGCGTATGCGTTCTTGCAGGGTTGCAAGCACCTGCTGTGCTGTGTGTTGCACCTTGCTGTAAGGTCCCCCCAAACCCAGCTCAGCCCTGCAGTGGCAAGTGCGGCATCCCCTGGTGCCTGTCCCCCACCCCAGGGCACTGTCCACCATGGTGTGGGGGCTCTCTGTGAGGCGCTGCCCCCCTTTGCAGGGGCATAGTTGGCATAACAGATAAGGAGGGCTTGGTTTGGAGGGGATGGCCCTTCTTTTGAGGAGCAGGGGGTAAGGTTACCCCATACCAACTTCTGAGGGGGCTCCTGCTCCCTGCCTTGGGGCTCTTTGTTGAGGCATTGGTGGGGACTGGGCACTTTGACTGATCCTGGCTGGATCACACCTGCACCCCCTTTCCCATCCCCGAGGGAGCAGAAGCTATAATTGCCATCAGATCTCTTTTTGTTCACTTCCTCTCCCATTAATAAGTGATGAAGCTTCTGAGATAATAGAGCCTGGATGGATGCAGAGCTGAGATCCTGTTGGTGCGGGGTGTGGATGTGATGTGGAGAAGGAACTGCAGCTGGGAAAATGGGACTTGGGGAAGGGATGTGGTCGTCAGTCTGCACAGAGCATCTCGGGTTGGCTGTGGGAGCAGGGAAATCCCACTGCTGCCACGCGCCAGACTCTCTTCTGGCTCTGACATACCGTGCAAGCTAGCAACTTGCTGCCAGACTGAGCTTTGGAACGAGCAGCTCTCAGCCTGGGCAAACTGGGAGTATGACTCCTCTTCCTCCCATCCTTGCACCAATCCTCCTCTCCTACCCTGCCTGGAGCCAGCGTGAGCAGATGCCTGGAGATGCAGGACACTTGCAGTGCCAGAGGGCTGATACTCGAGGATGCAGGATGCTTGCAGTGCTGGGTGGTTGATGCCCGGGGAAGCAGGACACTCACAGCACCGGCTGGCCGGAGCAGATGATTGATGCCCAGGGATGCAAGATGCTCATGGTGCTCGATAGTGGGAGTGGAGGACTGATGCCCAAGGATGCTGGATGCTTTCGGTGCCGGCTCCCCTCCGGAAGGAGCATCCTTTCCTGCTCTTGGAGAGAGGCGGCCCTGGGATGCAGCAGTGCCTCATTGGTCAGCGGGACCTGTGGAGTCTGCGGGTTGCCATACCAACCTGCCTCTGGTTCCCGGCCAGCCGGGGCGTGAAGTGCCGGGTCGAGCTGGTGGCAAGGGGCGGACCAGGAGCCGGGGCAACCCGGGACTCTGCCAGCCAGGGAGGCGTCCATCTGCCTCTCCCGGCGAGCTGGCTGGCACCGCTGGGCTCTCCGGCCGCGAGCATCCCTTTGCCCGTACTCCCCACCTCGCCCTGCAACTTTGCTGCACGGAGGGGGCCGGCGGGCAGGCACGGCACGGGGCGGGGAAGGAGAGGCTCGCCCGGGCACCCCGCTCCCTCGCCGAACTTGTGGTCAGCTTTTGTGAGCCCTGGGAGGGGCGTCGCCGCCGGCCCCCCGGCCCCTCTGGATCGCAGCCCGCCGGCACAGGAGCATCCCAGCACAAAACTTGCCGGCTGGCTCTGCCTGCAGCCTGCGAGCCGGGCCCGGCGGCTGTCGGGCTGCGGGGGGCTGCCCGCGCCCCCTCCGCCGGGCTGGACCTGCCGCCGATGCCCGCAGGCCCGCTCCGGGCAAGGAAGGCTCTGTTCTCCCCCGGCATCGCCCGCTGCTCGGAGGAGCTGGGGGGCTGTTTTTGCGAGGGCGCGACTGGGTCCCTCCCCAGCGCTGTGAGCTGGAGCCATGAGCCACTGCCAGCAGCGCTGTAAGAGGCAGCTGGGCCGGGTGATCCGCTTCTTCTACCAGTTTGTCACCGGGACCCTCTCCCAAGGTAGGTGCCGCCCTGGTGGGGGGGGCATGGGGCTCTGTTTTTGCGGGAGTGGGTCTCTGTCTGGTCAGCTCTGTGGGGTTGTTTGGGGAGGGGGGGAAATGCTGTTTATGTGCTGAGCAGCGCTGAACGATTCAGCCCCAGGTGGAAGGGTTGCACTGGGGTCCGTGTGGGGCAAAGCCGAAGGTGCTCATGGGAGGCAACGAGAGCCCCTGAAGGTCCCCGTGGACATGGGGTGATGGGAATGTTTTTTTTTGGGGGGGAGGGAACTGGTGCAGAGCAGAGTGTGAAAAAATTGCTGTGGAAACAAATCACAGCTGGTCTGACTCTTCCCTGCCATGCCAGGCATCCGTCTCCTCCGAGGCCAGGGCTGCGCCCTCCATCTATCTGGCCAGAGAAGCCCTGGGTGTGCATGTGGGCTGGGGCAGGGACACACCCTGGTGCTTGCATCCACTCATGCTCGTATTCTGAGGTGTTGCCTGGTCCTGGGGACAGAGCTGTGTGCTGTGTGCACCTGGTTTGCTGTCACAGCCGTGGCGGGACCCGCATCCCCCTGCCAGCTCTTGCGCAGCCCAGCCAGCTGGCTAGGACCCCCTCTCCTGGGTATGAGCCCAGAGCCACCTCCCAATCCCAATGGGCATGTCTCAGGGAGGCCGTCATGTGCCTGTGTGCTGGGACCCTGGGTGCCTGGCTCCTGCCCCCATCCCTGTGCCTGAGGCAGGTTGCCCTCCCCATGGCCTGGCCCTGCCGGGGACACCCGGGCTGCCACCCTGGGCTACAACGGTGCTGGGGAGGGACGCGCCATGCCGGGAGCACAGGGAAGGCCTTGTTGGGCCAACGTGGCAGCGTCACGCCTTGGAGTGGGGCTGGGACTTGCGCTGCCTTCGCTGGGACCCAGACCGCCCGGAAAAGCCCTCCCAGGCTCTATCACCTCCTCACCGGGGTAAGCCTCTGGGTCTCCCCAGCCCATGCCCATCCCTGGGGCCAGAGCATGGCAGGGACACACTTGGGGATGCTCTTGGTGCAGTGCTGGGGGCTGGAACATGGAGCAATATCTGCCCTGCAAGCCATGCCCAGCTACTGTGCCACCTCCCTACCCATGGGGACCTGAGCCCTGCAATGGAGCATCGCCTGGTCCCAGGAAACCCTCCCAGTGGACATCTCCCATTGCTTCCCAGCCCCGTGGGCCTTTCAGGGCTCCACACCAGCCCACAATGTGGCAATAGGGAAAGAGGTGCCAGGGTAAGCGTGGGCCTGGCTGAGTGTCCTGCCAGGCTCCAGAGGCTGGGTGTGCCTGCAGGCTGCGCTGGGTCCGTCCCTGCTAGTTGGCTCCATCGGGCACCAGCCAGCTAGCCTGGAGGAGAGGGGGCAGAGGATGAGTCAGCTGAGTCTGACCCTGGGCACAAGGGGCAGAGCTACAGGTGTGATGGGGCAGAGTGCGAAGGGGACCTCAGGGTGCTTCCATCCTCACCACTTGCAAGAATGTCTGTCCTTCCCCCAGTGTCTTGGGCTTTTCAGCTGGGCATTATGGGGCTGAGTCCATAGCGGGTGTCCTCCTGGGACTGGGTGTCTGGGCTGGCCGTGTGTGGTGCCCAGCAGCCCTAAGGGCTTGGCCCCATCCTGTCCCCACAGCCCTGCTGGGGTGTGCAGGGTGGCCGTGCTGCATGGAGCTGGGATGGATGCAGTGGACAGGGTTGGCAGTGGGGTGCCGGCTACTGCTGCTCACCCTCTTCTCAGTGTCTTCCCGAGCAGTGGAATAAGCCGAAGTGGGGTGAAACCCAGATCCGGGCAGGTCTGTGCCCCTCTAAGGCGCAGAGCTTAGGGCTGGGAGTGGGATGTGGGGCTTGCGCGGCCTTCTCCCCTCTGCAGCATCCCCTCCTCCCTAGCACCTCTCCGATCCATGTGGCACATGGGGAGATGCTCTCCCAGATGCTCTCCCCACCTCCAGCCTCTATCCTTTTCCATTGTCCCCTTTTGGGGTGTAGTGAGCCTCTCTGCCCTCCCTGCAGAGGCAAAGGAGGTCCCACAGAGCTCGCTGCAGGGGTGCCCAGCAGACGGGCCCTGGGATGGGGTGCCCTCCTGGCTGCCCTGGGGAGCTCGCCAAGGACGGATCACCAATGGGGGGAAAGAGAAATGACTCAATCAATTAACCAGATTAAAACTGTGACTTCACCTCCCAAAAATAGCATTTCGCCAATATTTTAATGTGCTTATTAATAATCTACTCGCGCTCTGATTAGCAGCGAGGTAATAAGGGATCAGCTGTAACCTAAATTTAACTCTCCCTAATGGATGATGGCCCCAAGAACCAAAAAAAATGAGAGGTTCCTATCCATCAGGCTGGCCCCCGCAGTGGGTCGGCAGCGCCCAGCTGTGCCCAGGGACTGTCACCTCTTCTATGCCCCAGCTGGTCCCGTGGCACATTTTGGGGAGGTAGTGCCCCAGCACCCTGTGGCACAGTAGGGTTAACTACAGGAGTGGCTGTGGTCAGGGTCCATGGTCCCCTCCCAAAAAGACAGGTCCCTTGGTGATGGGTTACTGTCCTGCTCCCTCTCTGTCTGCTCCTGTCCTACAGCAGGGGACAGTCCCCTGTGCCCAGATGCTATGCTGGGAGAATGGAGGCAGGGACCAGCCACCTGGCTACCCGACGGCTCTGGATTTGCCCACCGCATGCCCATGGCATGCTGTGTGCTCAGAGCTGCTTTCTGGGCAAGAAACCCTGCTCCTGGGCACTTCTATTTATACACAGCAAGTGGCTGGCAGGGTGGTTAATTTTAGCTGGGTGGCAGGGCTGCGCTGCCAGGAGAGCCGGGGCAGGGGTGGCTGGGCAGGGGAATGCTTCGTGGCTGTTGTCACAGCCCAAAGCGGGACGGGCAGCGTGGACTCGGTGCCAACCTGGGCTGCCTGTCCTGGCACAGCAGTGCCTGGAGCAGTGTTGCAGGGCCTGCCACCTTCCTCGGCACTGAGCCATGGGCACATGCTGGGGCCGCTTTGCCAACCTGTCTCATGTCCCCTGGGGATGCTCAAAGCAGCTTTGTCTTGGGGGAGAGAGAAGGGGAGGGGGGACTGGACCCAGACTCCTGGGTTCTATGCCCCGAAAGGGGCACAGCTGGGGTGATGTTGTGCTCCTCATCCCACACGTGGGTCGCCATGTCCCCTGGCTGTAGCTGCAGGGGTGGTGATGGGACGTCTTGTATGCAAAGAGGTTGTCGGGGTGAAAGACTTGGGTCTGGCATCTTCCTCAGCTCCATGTCCCGTGAGGCAGACAATGGAGCCAGGCACGGTCCAGGCACCAGAGTTGTCTCAGGCATGGGTGCAGCTACTCCCACAGGTTTTGGGGTCTGCCAGTGAATGTGCCCAAATTCACAGTGGCACTGTCTGAGTGCCCCTGGTGTTGCAGAGTAGGAACAGGGCTGTTGGCTCTGGCTCCAAGCTGAGGAAAAGGGAGGCTGATCCCGGGCTTCCCTGTGGAGGTGCCTTGCTGGGGCGCAGGGAATAAGATGCCAGTGCCTCTCTACCAGACCCAGCTCTTCAGGCCAGCAGGGCTGCGGGGACGCCTTCCTTTGAGCCCTGGTGTCTGGAGCAAGCATGGGTGCAGGCTTTCCGATGGACATCCTGACATTGCCAATCCTGGGCCGCAGCATCGTTCCCTGGGGAGCCCAGTTTCCAGGACTCCCAGCTCCTGCTGCGGGATGGCAGTGAGGGGCTGAGCCCTGATGGTCCTGGGGTCACCAGTGAACTTGGCACAGCCGTCCGGCTGTGGTGATGCCTTGCTGGCCCCGTAGTGTGAACATCCAGCCACATGTGCAGTGAGTCCTGTCTACGCTCTGCCCCCTGCTTCCTTCTCCTGGCTGATGGTGCCACTCTCCCCCTGGGCCAGGAGGGTTATTTTTAACTGTTTGCCATGTGCTGCCTGAGCACAATTAAGGTAATTGGTTTGGGAGCCTGGCTCTCACACGCTGCTCCCAATTACCTGCCTGCCTGCCCGCTCAGCCCCCCGCCTCCCCGCCCGTGGTGGCCGGCTCCTCCGGCGGGGGGACAGCCGGGACAGGGCTGCCCCAGATAGCGTGGCGGGGCTGGGTGTGGGGCTCAAACGGGCGCAGGGGATGGAGCCATGGAGAGGACATCCCTGCACAACGACAGCTTGCTCTATGCCTCCCTGATTGCCATCCTCCTCCTCATCTCCTATTGGTTCACCACCCGCTGCTTCAAAATTATCAGCGGCATCGAAGGTACGGGGTTGGGGACACGGGGAGACAAGGTGATGCTGGCCCATTCTGTCCTCTTCCACAAGCCAGGCAGTGAGGCGAGCTGGGCTTTTGGTGTGGGAGAGGGGGACTGGGAGCTCCTCTCTCTGCCTCTCTGGGGCACCTCGGTCATCTCCTCAGTCACTTTGTTCTTCCTGGTCCTGGTCCTGCTCTGCTATGTGAGAGAGCAGCTGGTGGCAGCCACGGTGCCCAGGGCTCCTCCAGGGGCATCCCGTTCAGTCATGCTGCCAGCGTCCAGGTACCACTGCCCCTTGTTGTGGGATGGGGACTAAGATGGGCTCCCAGGTGCCTCCCACTTTATGGGGGTGCCCAGTGCCGATGCTGGGGCTTCAACTTGTGTTTTGGGGCTCTTGGTCCCTTTGGGCATGACCTACATCTTTGCTTCTCAGCTGGTGTGTTGGGGACCTCTGGGATGGGGCGAGGGTCCCGGTTTCCCCGGTGAAGGGTTTCTGCATGCCTCACTGCAGTGGGACATGTGTGCTGGGGTCTTTGCAGGGTGAGACCCCCAAGGCACGGAGCAGGGCAGGAGGGGTGGGACCAGCGCCATGTGTCTGGGGACGTGCAGGGCCTCTCCTGCCTGGGACGTGCGTTTCTCCATCCGTCTGTGTGACCTCTCCCTGCACAGCTCAGCCAGGGCCTTGTGGCATAGCCAAATGCTGGATGGCTAGGAGCCACCCCTGGGAGAGGATGGGTTCTAAGCCCTGTCCCACTCCTGATGGGGTGCGTATGTTTTGGATGGCCTTTCAAGCATCCCTTGCAGGTGACTGCGGGTCTGTCTCCATGGCTGAAGTCCCACGTGTGGTCCCATATGTCTCTTCCATCCTGGGGGCAGCTCCAGGTGGAGGAGCATCCCTGGAGACTTGGGTAAGCTGAGGGGATGGTCCCCTGACACCCCCAGCCTGTCTGGAGCTGCCTTCAGTGGAAGGGGACATGCTCTGAGCAAGAAACCCTGCTGAGTTTGGGGGTGCTGGGAGCTGGGCTCTAGCACGGTGTGTGGCACTGGGACGTGGGACAGGTGCCGGGTGCCTGCGCCGGTCCTGGTGGGATCCTGCATCGTGCTGATGGCGAACAGCGGAGGGCTTTTATTAATGGCTCCAGTGCGGAAATGAGTAATCCTGACACAGCGGCTGGCGGGTGATTTATCGCTGCTCTGCCCGAGAGGCCAGCTGGCACGGGACGGGCAAGAGGGTAGGCAGGGAAGCTGTCACTCGGTGGCTGACCCGCCGCTGCCCGCTTCAGCCCCGGCATCCTGTGATGCCAGTGGAGACTCGTGAGGGGTCGAGGACAATCCACACACATGGGCTCAGCACGTTCGCTTCGCAGAAGAGCTGCCCCAAACCCTCTTTGCTGGGACAAGTCCTGGCTTGGGCTGGAAGGGCTCCTCTACTGCTGTTTCTGGCCAAAATCCGGTTTTATGAATAGCCCCATGGCATTCAGGACAGGCATCGGCCCTGGGAGCAGCTGGAGGCTTGAGAGGATCAGTTGCAACTGAGGCTTAGCAAGGAAAAGTGGCTTTAAAACGCAGCTGGCATCAGTGGGAAACTTCCTCCAAGAGTGCAACAGGCCTGCGCTGCCTCAACTCCGAAGGGACCATCTCGAGGCGGGGGAAAAAGCTGGGAGCCAGGCGGGTGAAATCCAGGCTCGGTGCCTGGAAACTCGCCTCTTTCCAAGAAAAGGAAATGTTAGGTCTGAAAACTTCCAGCTTGAGGGATGTTTCCCCAGGGAGGACTTTCATCTCTCTCCCCAAGCCGCCTCTGATGCATTGCTGGCACCTTCTACTGGCATCAGAGCCTTGGGAATGTGCCCCTGGCAGGCAGGAGACACTGAGCCTGTGGCATGCAGCTGCTAGATAGCCCGGCCATGCTGTGACCTGGGACTGAGCCACTGGCCTCCTCCATCCCCTGCTGGGGGACAAACGTGCAGCCTCCTGGGCTGGGAATGGGAGCTTGGGTGGTGATCTGGGGCCTGGGGGGTTGGAGCAGGGCAGCCCTGCTAGGAGCTCTTGCCAGCGTCAGCCAGCACTTCCACCATCCCCTTCCCCCCGCAGGAGTCCCAGGGTGATGTTTCTTCCCCTGGTGATGTATTTCTCCTGCAGCACAAAGACAACAGGGATGAAAAGGGGCTTTCTGCCCCAGTCCTGTATGCAGGGCCCTTTGTTGGGGCAGAAGAGCCTCAGAGCTGGGCAGGAGGTCTGCCCCATAGCCTGGGCATGGCCACCAGACCTGTACCTGGGGCAGCGAGCCTTGCTCTTGGTGGGGACAAAGCAGGGTGAGGGGCAGCGGTGGCATGGGGACGGCTGCCTGCCTGTCACACTGCTGCTGGTGTTGGGACTGGTCTTGCATCGTGCCCAGTGTAGGGACTTATCCACCCGGGGATGGGCAGTGCCAGTGGCATCCCCAGGGGAAGCTGTGCACCCCAAGGAGTGCTGAGCCTCGGTGATGGGGCAGGGACCAGCAGGCTCCTGGCTCCCCAGTGGTCCCTGTGGCCTGCGATTGAGCAGCCAGGCAGGGGCTGGGATGCTGTTAAAAAAAAGTGTAGGAGCTAAATATAGCCCTGCTGGCTGTGCGTGGATGTGTGCTCCAGGCGCGCGGACGCCTGGGTTCGCTTCTGCCTCCAGCTGCTGCGTGACCTTGGCTGAGTCCCTTGGTCCCGCTGGGTCCCCAGCCCCTGCCTCCCCTCTTTTCCTGCCTGTTGCTGTGCTGCCTGTGGTCTGGCAGTGTCTCAGGCATCCTGCATTGCAGCCCCCCTCCCGGCCTGTTCCCCTTGGCTCCCCATCTCCCCTTGGTTCTCCCCGCGAGATGGCCAGACCCATCTGCCTGCTCTGAAATGGGGCAGCTGGACCTGTTGCCCCAGACCCTCCCCAGGAGAGGACTGTGAAGACCTTGGAGTGCTCAGCCATGGTGGTCCCCATGGGGCAGGTGCATGTGTGGAGCACAGAGGACAAGTCTGAGTCATCCCCATCCTGGATGTTTAGCCAGTGCCCAGCGTCCTGTCCCCTCCCCATGTCCCCCCCAGGGAACTGAGTGCCTTTTAATATCTGTGGCTCGTTTCCGTAGCAACTACATTAAGCAAATCGATGGAGGTGGTGTCATTGGAATGGGAGGGCATGCCTCCTTCCCCCCCCCGGCCCCCCCATCTCCGCTACCCTGCTACGCCTCTCTCTGCTTGGCCTCTCTCTGCCCATACTTGCAGGCACGGCCCTGCTCTGCCCGGGCTCTCGGCTTTTGGCTCCTGGAGCTGCCTGCCACAGCCCCACACTGACCCCTTGCTCACCCACAGCTGATGGCGGGTGCCCCTGAGTAGAGGGGTGACAGCCGATCCCCCCTCGGGGACAGCGGCGGGGGATCCCTGGGGATGTGTGGTCCAGCAGCAGCTGCACTGGGGTGAGGGGGCTCCAGGACAGCGGTGGGGGGGGGTGGGGGGGCCATGAGATGCCCCCACTATGAACCTGGAAGGCCTTGAGATGATCGCAGTGCTGGTGGTCTTGGTCCTCTTTGTCAAGGTGCTGGAGCAATTTGGCCTCTTCGAGCCCGTGTCCTTGGAAGGTAACGGGTGTGGGCGGTGCTGGCTCCTCTGGGCACACGGGGGGGGCAGCCGGTGGGTGTCAAGAGCTGCCCCCAAGGATGCACTGAGGGTGCTGCATCCACAGGAGAGTCCTGGGATGCGGTGTCCACCTGCTGCTCATAGGGGCGAGCAAGGGGGTCCTGGTGTGAGAAGTGGGGTGTCCTGCCTGCTCTGTGCAAGGTCCCAGTGTCTGGGGACATGGGGAAGGGACAGGGCTGGCAGAGTGTCTGCTGCACAGTGGTGACTTTGGTGTGTGCTGGGGTGCCATGGGCTGGAACTGTGTGTGGGTGTGCAAGTGGGCACCGGGGTGTTTTCCAGCACCTCTACAGAAGCAAAGTGTCCCCAGGGTTAATGGTCACCTCACCCTGAACAGCACGAACATGAGCTGTCAGACTCAGCACCAGCCTGCAGAGCAGCCAGGCCAAGGCAGGATGGGTCCCTGCTGCACTCCCTGCTCCTGGCTCTTCCCAGAGCACTCCCATGGCCCTTGGGCAGGGTGGGGAGGCACAGGGGGTGCTGCCCTGCTCGGGAGGGCCTATGCAAGGTGCGCATGGGACACACTCGGTGGAGCCCAGATCTGCTCAGGGGACTCTGTGTGTGGTGAGAGCGAGGTCAGGATCGCTTGGCCAGGTGCTCCCTGGGCTCCTGAGGTGATGGTTGTGTGCAAGATCCCCCCAGCCCTGGCCATGCCCACAGACACCCGTGTGAAGGATGCTACGCAGGGTGAGGAGATGACAGGCAGTTTGCCTGGTCCACTGGTGCCCCGGGATGCTCTGCTCCGGTTCTGCAGCGCTGGCTCTTGCACAGACTGGGTGCGGCAGCGAACACCTGCTCCCCTCCACGAACCCAGGAGTCTGCTGTGTCTGGGGGTGGAGAGGGAAGGGGCAGAGCGGGGATCTCTCCCTCTGGCCCTGTGAACCTGCTGGCAGGACAGGAAAGCACGGTGGGTGGAAGCTTTCGTTGCTGGTTAACTGCTTGCTTTGTCCTTGTGTGCCAGTGCTCCTAGGTGGATTGTGCCAGAAGGGAAACTGAGGCAGGGACTGTGAGCTAACTGCCAGGCATCCTGCCTGTGAGCCGCGGCAGCGGGCACACTGACCATGCCCAGGTTGGAGCCGCCTTCTCCAGTTCTGCTGGTGATTCGGGCGGTGCCTCCCTCACACCCTGCTGTCCCCACTTCCCTGTGCTTTTGCTTCCCTGTGCAGTTGCCCAAAGCTTTGGACCAAAGTCAGTGGCACCGACTGTGGCTGCTCTGCAGCATGCTGGCTCCCAGCTGTGGTGGAGAGGGGACAGGCAGTGAGCCCTCGACCCCTGCAGCAGCCCTGCTGAAGGGCACAGGACAACACCTGTCCACCTCTTGGCCTGTGTGGCTGCTCCTTGCCTGGACCACGGTCTTCCATCCCCCGGGGCATGTTCCTTGTTCCCCTGCAAGTGACTTTGCTCTGGCCTGGGCCAGGGCAGGAGGTTGGAGATGGGGTGTCCTGCGTCCAGACTTGTCCCCATGAGCCAGCACCCCTCCACAGGGGAGTGGGATGCCTTGCCACCAGTCCTTGCTTGTCCCCAGGAGGACATAGTGTCACCATGTAGCATGGAGAGGCACAGCCCGCCCTGTCCTCCTCCACCTGCATCCCCAGGCTGGGGAGCTGTGGGCCCCTCTGGCCTGGCTGGAGATTCACCCCAGCTGTGGGAGTGGGACCCAGGTGCCCTGGATCAGCAGCAATTGCTCCCATGACCAAAAGGTGCCCGGAGGAGATGGAAACGTGTTCCTCAAGGGGCAGAAATTGGCTGACGTTGAGCTGAGCCCTTGGCACTGTAGAGGGAGTCCTACAGGCAAGTGGCTGTGTGTCAGGATGGGGGTGAGATGCTCTTGCATGGGTCACCCCCCCAACTTGGCTTGGGAGGCAGCAGGTAGGAGACTTTGCTCTCTGGGGAAGTCCCCAGGCACTGTCTGGGGCTGGGAAATGCTGAGTCCCATCCAGGGGTTGTTTATGAGCCGTGCCTGGGCTGGCAAGTGACAGCCCAGGGACCACAAAGAGCTCAAAACTGTACACTAATGGCTCAGGTCTGCTAATGGACACAGGGCTCCACCACCTGCTCCGAGCCATCGATACCGCCTGCTGCGCTTCCCCTGCCTGGCTGCCGCTCCGTGCTCCATCCCTGCTGGTCCCCTGCCTGCGGCTGTCTCTCTGCCCGGGCTGTGCTGGTGGTGTCCTGGGGATGGGTTGTGCCAGAAGTGTCATGCCTCCATGGTGATGGGCTGGGGATGGAGCATCTCCAGAGGAGACTGGAAAAAATGCCCTAGCCCTGGGGAATAGTTTGGTGGGAGCATCTTGCAGAGACTTCATCTGCTCCTGAGGGGACCGTGGAGGAGAGGGGGATGACATGGGGGAACTCCAGGCTTGGTGGGTTCCCAAAATCAGCTGGATGGGGCCCTGAGCAACCCTCCCTCCCTTTGGAGCTTGCCCTTCTCTGAGCAAGGGTTTGGATGGGGGCGCTGGTTGTCTGCACCCCCTCACCCTATCCTTTTGGCACTGTCCCACTCTGGATCCTGCCCAGCCAGAGCTGCTGTCTGGCAGCAGCAGTGGAGCATCTCCCCTGGGTGCCCTGAGCTCTAGGGGCGATTGATGCAGGAGCTGTTGTTGTTTACCAGTTGGTTAATCACTGATGGACAGTGTCACCCCACCGCTGCCCTGTGCCACTGTGCCTGTCCCCAACCCTGAACATCTCCCGTGGAGCTGCACACGTGCTGCCGAGCTGCCCAGGGGGCTCCCAGCCCCCTGCCAAGAGTCCACTTCGGCCAAGCGCTCGGGAGGAGGCAGGCGAAGAGAAACGCTATCGATTTTGGCTCCTGAAATGCTGCATCAATAATTCAGTGCAGAGCAATCGGTCTCGGCTGGGAGGAGTGGGGGTGGGTGGGAGAGCCGCCTGCATAGCCTGGCCTCAGATGAATGTTAGATGAAGCTGCAGATTGCTATGGGCAGGACAAGTGGTGCCGGCCTGGGGCTGGCAGGGCTGTCCCTGCCTCAGCCGGGTAAGGGTCCATTTGTGGGGCAGGTGGGACTGGGGGTGTCTGGGAGAGCCGCTGACATGGGGTGCACTGTCCCCCACATTTCCTGGGGGCTGCTGCTGTTGCCCCAGAGCTAAGGATGCAGAGTGTGAAGCGGGGCTGGGGAGGGTGCCAAACCCCTCCGGAGTCTGGGGAGAAATGGGAGGGAGCAGCAGCCTGCCTGGGTGCCATTGTCACCCCAAAGGTGCTGTGCAGGAGGGTGGTGGCAGTGACTGGCATGGCCACCTCCTGGTGCCTGGTTCAGGGTGAGGGCACCTCCAGAGAGGGGAGAAAACGGACATCCCCACAGCACTGGTGAGAGCGAAGCCCCGTGCCAAGCCTTGCTTTCCTCCTGCTTTCCAGGAACCCCTTTGGCAGGAGCATGGTGTCTTGGCTGCAGGAGAGACCAGCCCTTCAGGGCACGGTGCCAGGGGTCCCTGGGCTCAGGGGACCATCCAGCCTGGCCGGTTTGACAGAGCCGCGAGGTCAGGGCGAGCTGGCTGTGAGTGGGGTAGATCTCGGAGCATCGAAATCCAGCCTGGGACAGTTGCGAGTGTGACAAGTTGAAGTTTGAGGTTGTCTGGGCTGGGGTGCACCAGAGATTTCACCATGCGCAGTGGGTTTAACCCTTGCCTTTCCTTTTCCATGGGCTGGCAGGTTTTTCAGCTGGCTGTAGGGCTGGGCAGGGTCTGGTGTCTGAATCAGGAGAGAGCTGCTCGCTCATGGTGAGGGCATGCAAAGCAGGAGGGGAAGGGTCAGAGATGTATGGTAGCCATGTCCGGGCTCTGAGTTTGGATCCTGGCATAGCCTTATGCTCTGAGGGATGCTGTAGCTGGGCCGCGTCCTGCCAGCACTGTGGTCTTGTAGATGGAGGTCTCCTGGAGACCCTATGTTCCCCTCTGTTGAACATCTTCCACATGCTCCACACCCAGGGACATCAGCCCTGGTCATCACCGTGGACACAGGATGGGCTGCGGTGTCTCATCCTGCTTGGAGAGGATGAAGCTGGGGTTGAAGGGAACTTGGTCCTGGCTGTGACCCAGGGCAGGGCAGCTGTCCCAGCACTGAGCTCCCCAAGGACCGTAGCACCTGCGGCACGCGCCCCGCTGGCTCTGCCTCCACACGGTGTCACGTCCCGCTCAGCCCAGCCAGACATAATTAGCTTGTTGAATCTCTTCTCCCTCTGGCCTCGCGTTAATCACTTTTCACATTGCTTCCCTCCCAATTCCCTCTGGCCTGGCTTGCTCTTTGTGTTGCTGATGTGCCTGGAGAGGGGAGCAAGGGAACCCGGCTGGACACGGAGAGCAGGGACCTGCTCTGCTGCATCCTGCCCCAGAGATGAGCTCTGAGCCAGCGGATGGAGGGGCAGGGAGACCACTCAGCTGTGGGGAGGTGAGAAATGACAGGCTGGAGATAAAGCAGGAGAGCAAGGGAGCCTGTTGGGACAGCCCTTCTTTGCAGCCCTGTTCTGCTGGCGGAGGATGAAACATCGGAGTCCAATGGGAGAGGCTGGCTTGGGGCTCTCTAGCACAGGGCTGTGCTGGGCTGCAGGGTGCTGTGAGGGCTCAACAGGGTCTCCTTCACCTCTCCCCTGTGAGGGGCAGGATTAGACCCCAGGAGTGGGCACAGGTGGGAACAGAAGTGCCGTGCCTGGGTCTCGGTGGGGTTGTGGTCCCCGGAACGCCAGCAGCAGGAGATCCCACACACCATCCGTGCTTGGCTGCAGCGTCCCCTCCCTGGGATGTAGAGAAAGGTCTCATTCCCTGTGGATGCCTGTGCTGGGGCTCGCTGTGCTGCTGGAACAGGAGGTGGCCACATCAAAAGTAGCTTTTAGGTGAGAGATGCGTAGGAAACCAGCTCAAAGAGACTTTCTAATAACCATTGCTGCCAGGCTGGGGTCTCTGCCCTGATGCCCATGAGGCAGGGCTTTGGGTGGGCTGCAGGCTGTGACTTACTTGCTGGTGTGGAGAAGTGCGATGTTCGCCCGGGAGATGAAGCGGGAAGAGGTGAAGGTGGCAGGTGTCATGGAGATGACCAGTGGACAAGGCTGAGCTCCGAGGCAGGGAGCATTTCGTGCCATTCTGTGAGTGCGTGCAAGGTGGGGGCAGGTTTGGTGGTTTGGGATGGGACAGAGGGGCTGTGCTGGGCAGGGCTGGTCCCTGGGCTGGGTGGCAGCAGTGTCCTGGGGGACAGTGAGCGATGAGCTCGAGGGTCCCTGTGGATGGCTCAGCTCCAGGGTTGGTGCCACCACAAACTGCTGTTGGGGTGGGAGTTGGGGGCAGCTGAGCCTCCTCCACGCACCCATCGGTGCCAGCTCTGCACCCCTCCGTGGTTTCCAGTACTATGGGGTGTCCATGCCAGGCTGTGCAGGTGCAGCCGTGTCCTGGGGTGAGAGCTGACCCCTAAGCCTCTTGGGCAGTTGCATGGGCTCCCTCCTCCCATGCAGCCTGGGTGCCCCAAGGGACTCCAGAGGGCGCCGGGTGGGAAGAGGGAGGGCCAAGGCAGGTCTCTCCTCCCCTGCCCTCCCCTCTCCTTTCTTGCTGGGTCTGTTGCTGCCAGGCGAGCTGCGTGCTGGGACTGTATGTCTGGGGGATGTCGGTTGCTGCGGCGCCCTGGGACCCGCAGGGGCTGCAAATGGTGGGCATCATCCTGCTGCTCTTCTCCAGCCTCAAGCTACTCCATGCCTTGGGCATCATCGACCTGACCAAGGGAGGTGGGACGGGGACAGGGATGGGGTTGCAATGGGATGGGGATGTTGTGGTGGAGGTGTTCCTTGGATCCTGTACCAGGGGCAGCAGAGTGCTTGGGGGAGGTTTGGAAGGATTAATGTGTTTTGGGGCATTTTGGGGGGCATTAGGGTGTGGGAGGGTGTCTAGGATGTCTGGCAGCATTAGAGTGTAGGGAGCTGGGGAAGTGAAGATGTCTGGGGTTGGGGTCTGGGGGTGTTTGGGAGTGTTGGGGTGATTGGGAGGCACTGGGGTGCAGGACTATAGGGATATTGGGGTGGGAATATCTGGGGACATCGGGGTATAGGGTGTTGGGACACAGGATGCTAGAAAGTTAGGGCGTCTGGTAGCATTAGGGTGGGGGATATCTGGAGGCATTGGAGTGCAGTGATGTGTGGGGTGCTGGGGGACTGGGACTGTCTGGGGTGTTGGAGTGTGGGGGCATTGGGATGCAGAGGGCTGGGCTTTGTCAGGTGATGGGGAAATGGGCTGCAGGTGACTGGGGCTGGGGAGATAAATGGGAGCTGGGGGCAAGGAGCAATGGATGTGGGGTACGGCACGATGCAGGGGAAAGCTTTCCCCACTGCCGCAGGAATTGGCAGCTACGAGGGGAGTGTGGCTAAAAGAGGCTGGAGCCCCTGGCCCCTTTGCCCTCCCTGTGGGGCTGCGACAGGGTTGGGGAGGGAAGGGGCTGCTGTGGGTGCTGAGCTCTTTGGATTGGCAGGTGGGTGCGGAGGACAAGGCTAGATGTGGCTGGACAAGAGGACCCAAAACATGTCAGAGTGAGGGATGCACAACCTGTTGGTTGTGCCTGGCGAGGATGGGAGTGCAACAGACTTTGCATGGGTGTGATTTGGGGTTTGTTTGCCCTCATCCCCTCTGCCTCCTGGCTGGGGCTAGAGATGCTGCCAGATGAAGGGGCTGCAGAACAGTCCCCTCGGGCATCCAGATCTCGGGATGGGAGCTGTGATGGGAAGATGTGCGGGAAGGAGTGATCAGAGGAGCGATTAGTGGCTGAGCAGAGGACACAGTGTCCAGGAGGTGCTTTCAACTCCCCTGTGATGGAGGATGTCCCTGAGCTGCCTGTGATCTGGCTGGGCTGTGGCTGAGGCATGTCCAGCCTTCATCCCTATGCCTTACTGGGGAGGGTATGGATGGCACCTGGGTGAGGGGTATGCAGAGCACCAGCTCTTACAGGACACGCTG
This sequence comes from Tauraco erythrolophus, assembly GCF_009769465.1. Classification (NCBI taxonomy): domain Eukaryota; kingdom Metazoa; phylum Chordata; class Aves; order Musophagiformes; family Musophagidae; genus Tauraco; species Tauraco erythrolophus. The sequence continues at coordinate 15,808,407 of NC_141473.1, read as the reverse complement.
CCTGCAGCCAAGAGCAGCTGCTGCTCTGCTGGCGTGTGTTTTGGGTAGCTTCTCTGGTGCCTTGGATGCGCTGGTTCCTGCTGCCAGAGATGTCCCTGCCATGGAGGTGGTGATGGAGACAGGGCAGGATGTGTACCTGCATGTGGGTTTTGTGGCAGGGAGACGCACAGAGCTGTCCCAGTCCCGCAGCCATACCTGCTCCATTTGGGGAGCACCTGAGCTCCGCTGTCCCTTGGCACCTGTATCCCATGCCATTCCCTGCTTACAATATTTTGTATGTGGTGTGGCCTGAGAAATGATTATTCTGCCAACGTCTCTGGGCACAGCCAGGCTGTCTGGGAGCACTGTCACAGGCTGGGGATGGGAATGGGAACAGCACTGCTCTGCAGCCCCTTCTGGCCTATGTCTCTGTCTCCCTTTGGGGTCTGCTCAGCACAACAGTCGTGCAGCCGCTCTCCTCTCTCTGGCACCAGGGATCATCCTAGCCCTGGGTCTCTGCTGTCCCATGAGTTCCAGGTCTCATTCGGCATCTTTGCTGCTCCCAGCTCCTTCAGCCCTTCTGGCTCTAGGTGTCCGGGCTGAGGCTGCCTCTGTCCCACCCCCAGGACAGGGACTCTCCATCTGTTCCCCACCCCAGGAGGTGCCAGCTCTGACTTCATTCTCCTAATGGATGACTGTCTGGCCCCAGCGCCTGCTGCAGGCACCTTGGCCCTGGTTACACTTGGCTCTGTCACCACTGACTGATGAGGGTCATTTGTAGAGCTGCTGCTGGTGGGACCCATCCTGACACCCCCAGGGTGGCTGAGGGGGCTTGCTCTTTCTTCATCCTGATGGCCTTCATTGCAGACCCCGGAAAGCTGTGGTCCCCCTGACCTGGAGGTGGCACTGCCCAAGGCTGGGCACTGCAGAGGCGGAGCAGAGCTGGGGGCTGGTGGACCCTGCTCGGAGCTGAGCCCTGCACAGGGATGAATGATTGTGAGCCACAGGTTGTAGGGGCAGCTGGGCTCGCCATCACTGCCCGGATGGACCCAGAGCCATGGTCTGGCAGGGGGAGCTTGGGGTCATGCCTCTGACCTCCCAGGAAAAGGTGATGCTCTGGAAGGGGATGGAGGCTCTTCTATGGAAAAGAGCATGTTCTGGGAACTGCTCACCCCTTCCCCATGCTTCCCTGGGTCTGCCCTGACCCTTCTTCTGGCTTGTCCCCCTGCCCTGGCTGGGGTTTGGCCCTCCTGCATCCCAGCAGGATGCAGGAAAAGGCAAAGGGTCTGCTCGCCCAGCTGCCTTCTGCCACCCTAGCCCTGCTCCTAGGGCAGGGTGCTGGCAAAGATTGTCCCTGAGGTCCCAGCTCCTCCTGACCTTCTGACTGACCCATCGTTGCCCCACAGGGCTAAGCAGGGGCTGTGGGAGCTGCATGACCCAGCCAGTGGCTGCTGTTGCTCTGCTCTCATTCTAGAGTAGGGCTGTGCCCATGTGCTAAGCTGGAGACATTGGAGGGGTCTCGCCACTGTGGGATGCACATCTTCCACCCATCGTGATGATGTGTTTATTGATGAGTTACTGAGAGTAAGGGAGGAGTCTTGGCAGTTCCTGTTGGTATATTGTAGGGACTTTCCTACTAGGAGGATGCTGTGGAAGGGGTGGGTTGGTCTCCCCAGCCAGCTGTCACTGGGAGGGTGCTGGTGCCTGTGGCTCTCTGGGGAGGGCAGGGACATGGTTATGCATTGAGCTGACCTAGGCTTCTGCTTTCTCTCTGGGGAGACCAAGGAGAATCCCAGGCTTGGGTCCTCCCTAGGAAAAGTGGGTGTCAGCCCCCTGACATGGTGGCACTGGCTAGATTCAGCCCCCAAGGACACATCAGCTGCTGGTGGCTCAATACAAAGTGGTCCATGGCCGTCCTGGTGGCAGTCATTGCTGTGGACCCCTTCAGAGCCAGTGTCCAGCAACCTGCATGATTCATTTCAGCAGTGTGTGGAGGTGGGGATGGGAAATCCCTTCCCCTCTTGGTGCTGCCTGAGGACAGAGGCTCAGTTTGCATGCACGAGTTTCGAAGTCGCTGGGCTGTGGAGTGATGCATGGGAAGTGACAAGCCACTTAGCCCAGCAGACCTCCCGCCGCAGACAAAACACCACCAGCCCTTTCCATTGCCTCGTCCCGTGCCAGCTGCTCGATGACTCTTGCAGAGGGGAGGAGGGCAGAGAGACATCTGGAAGATGAGCTGTCGCTGGTAGGGACAGAGCTTTGTGCTGCGGACATCCCTGTAAGCAGGGCAGCATGTGGCTGGGCTCTGCTGCCCACCTTTGGGCAGAGCTGTTTCCCAGCAGGGGAGAGCCCAGGGAGCCCCCAGATTTGTTCGTGGTTTGGATGCTGGGGACAGAAAGGGGACGGTGCATCCTCCCCAGCAGAGCCCTGGGCACACCAAAGCCGGGACAGCAAAACCCCAGCCCTGGTCACCCCTCTCCTGTTGTTAAGCTGCATGTGCTGAACGTGCTCCTTCCCCTGCCCTGGGGTCCCTGGAATTGGGCCCTCTTCGATTTCCTCTTTAAGAAAACGCCCATGTTCTTTTTTTTTTTCTTTTTCCTTCTTTATAACAAACTAAAGTGTAACTTGCACCCGACCTGACCTACTGCACGTGCCTATACCTGCTGCCCCTGTGAGTCCAACCACAGTTTACTCTCTGTTGCATCTCTCTCGCTGTGTGGTTTCCCTCCCACCCCGCTCCCTCCCCTGGTCCATCACCCTGGCGTTGAGTGTTGCTCGGCCTGTCCCATCCCATCCCTTCCCCCTGGGCTAAGGGGCTGCTCCTGCCTCCCAGGTCTGTTCCCACAGCTCAGCTCTGCCAGAGGGACCTGGCCCCAGAGCATCCTTGGAAGGCTGAAAGGTGCAATTTCCTTTTCCCTCTGCAAATTAAAGCCCTGGAAAAGTAGCTGGGCCAAAATTGTGTTTTATGCACAACTGATGGCCGCTTCTAGGAACGAAAAAATCTCTTTCCTCACCTGCCTGCAAACCCTGAAGCAGACAGGAGCCAGGCTGTGCTGTCTTGCCAGTGCCAAGATCTGGCCCTCACCCTTGCCCCTGTCACTCTGTGACAAATGCCAGGGGGTTTGCGCATCACCGGCACCCTGCTGTGGGAGCCTCTTCCCTGGGGACAAGTTTGCCCTCTCTGAGTGGCTTTGTGCCATGTCCTGCTGGGACAATGACCTCCTGGAGCTGTTTTCTATTGCCCCAGAGTGATGGAGTTGCCTGCCTCAGCCTGGTGCCTTGGCCTGAGCTCAAAGGGTCCCAGGTCCTGCCTGTGGGCACTCAGGGACTGACCTGTCTAGCAGGGGCTGCTGGCTGCAGAGCCCCCATCCCCAGCCTGGAGCTGGATACCATGCAGCACCATTTCCCCAGAACCTGGGGCTCAGCTCAGCCCTACAAGGCTGAGAAAGCTGCCAGAGAAGCCCCATCTGCCAGTCCCCCCAGAGAAACAACCCCAAAACCAAGGCTTGTGACCTGCTGCTTGCAGATGTCCAGGGCGCTTGGAGCAAACAAGGTGTCAAAGGAGCCCCAAAGGGACTTTGCACCTTTCGTCCCATTGGTGCTCCGCGCTGCTTTCTGCCTCCCTTTGGAGCTGGAGCCCAGCATGGCCTTCATCCTCTCCTCTTCCTCCCCTCCCTGCCTGTGACGTTAGTCCTGCGCTCATTTTGCTGGCTTGAGGCACTGCGGGAATGGAGGGAGCGGGTCTGTGGCTGTGGAGCAGTGCCAGCTGGGAGAGATGGGGCTGAGTAAACTCACCGGGGTCCGAATGGCGGAATAGGGGGTGGCGGGGGGTTCTGTGCAGTGAAAGGCCCTGCTGTTTAATGCAGGGCCACTTGGAAGCTATGGCCATGGGCCAGGCTGATTTCAGAAGCCCCTCTCCCTGTCCCATAGCCTGGCTGAGGCAAAGCCCTGAGCCCCATTCCCCTTCTGGCTGTCTCAAAGCAGGTCCCCGGGCTCAGACCCCAGTGCCACGCCGGGGCGGGGGTGCATGCCGCAGTCTGGCTGCATGGCTGGGTTTGGCGCATGCTTCATGTTCAGCCGTTGGGTACCAGCAGGATCAAACCCGGCTCCGAACTCTGCGGCGGATGTGACACCCTGGCTCGGCCGCAGGCTGTTTCTTGGGCTCCATCCTGCCCTGCCTCCCTGCACAGACCTGTGGGGAGAGGGGTTCCCCAGGGAGCAGGTATTTGGCCTCAAGGTTAAAGAGCAGAGTCCAGCCCTGCCATCTCCTGGGTCTCTGGGCTACTGGGTGTCTCCGGTGCACCCTGGCATGCTCCGATGAAGGAGTGCAGAGGTGCTGGGTGTGGGTAGCCCAGCAGGGTTGCCCCTTAGCCATCCCTGTCTTTCCTAAGGAAGGAAATTCCAGTGCCGAGTTTGTCCTGGGATGAAGCAGAAAGGCTGAGCAGAGCCTGGGCTGGGCTTTGCCTTCCTGCTCCTCCAGCCTCACGCTGCATGTGCTGCCTCCGGCCATGCTTGCCTGGTGTCGGGTGCCCAAGCCCTGCTGCCCGCCGGGTCCAGGGGCTGCTGCTCTGTTAACTCTTCTGCTTGGTGACTCCTTCTTTCTTCCAGGCAACCCACCAGGCCAAACTAAAAAAGCGCTGAAGCAGCGATTCCTCAAACTGCTGCCCTGCTGCCGGCCCAAATCCATCCCCTCGCTCAGCGAAAGCAAGTGCTTCTTCTTGCCTTTGTGTGTGTGTGTCCCTGGCGGTGCTGCTGCCTGCCCTCTGCCCTGGCCCTGCCCGCGGGAAGGGGATACCTCCACTGCTCCCCTGCCCTGGGTTTGGGGCTGTCAACATCAGTCCTGCCCCGGAGGGGTGCAATCCGATGGGCTCTGCACCCACCTCTGTCCTTGCCTGCTTCCAGGCTGATTTTCCCCCTCTCCAGCTCCCGGAGTGGCTCCTGCAGGATGCGCAGCAGCAAGACCCACTTTGGAGCTGGCTCAGGGTGGTGGGACCCTCTCTGCTCTGGTTTAAGGGAGGGGGAGTTGTTGCTCAAAGCTCAGTGTCGGGTTGGAGATGGAGGTGTGATGAGGGGGATGAAAGGAGCTGAGCAGGGAGAGAGTGCAGAGCTTCCCAGAGCCCCTTCCCTGCACCAGGCGTGCTTGGCCCCTTGGGGACTCTGAGCCCCTGGCCGGAGTGTTCCCCTGCCCCATGGTGCAAACTGATCCCCCCTGGGAGAAGAGGTGAGTATGGAGGGGCAGGGGCTGATCTGCCCCACGGAGGGGGGTTACCCACCGTGGGCCCACAGCCCCTCTCGGTTGCAGTGGGCTCTGGGGGTGCTGGCTGCTGTGGGCAGGGGTCGTGTAGTTTGTCAGATGATGGGGAGAAGCCATAGATGAAGAGGGATGCACAGCAAGCAGAACGGGGTCTAAGCAACGCCAGGGGGGCATTTGGGGCTGGGGCTGTGGGGGGCAGTTCTCCTGCTGGACAGAAGTCCTATGTGCAGCACAGACCTATGGGATGGCCAGGGTCTCGGCTCCACAGGGCAGATGCCTGTGATGGGTGGGGGAGGGCAGGCAGGGGGGATCTCAGCACTGGAGGGGTTTCACACCTGCTTTCTGCCCAGCCTGGGCTGTACCGGAGGCTGGGAGGGGGCTACTGCCCAGCATCAGCCGCTGGTCTGCCCCCAGGGTGTCTCTGAGGGTCTCCTGTGGCATAGACCAAACACTCCAGCTGAACAGGGCACAAATGTGTCACCCTGTCAGGTGTGAGAGGATGGGGTCTGCAGCGCAGGGTGCCTCTCCCACCTGCTGGCACCGCAGGGCAGGGCAGGGCAGGACAGTGCTGGCCTCAGCCACCCTCTCTTCCCCTGGGTTCCTTACAGACAGCGTTGAGGATGAGTTTGAGCTCTCCACCGTCTGCCACCGCCCCGAGGGGCTGGAGCAGCTCCAGGAGCAGACCAAATTCACCCGCAAAGAGCTGCAGGTCCTGTACCGAGGCTTCAAGAACGTGAGTACCCCTCGACCAGCTTTGCTAGCCCCCACCTCCGCTGCCACGTCCACTTTGGAGGGTGCTGCGCACCCAGCAGTGCCCAGGGTTTGCAAAGGCTTTCGGGACCTGGGGGTTAATATTTATATCGGGTTACAGCCTGATCCCACCTCCAGAGAGGTCAGTGGGGAGGCCTGATCCTGTCCTCCATCCCTTGGGTGCAGAGAGCCCCCTCCCTGGGTGCCTGAGATGCAGAGACCCTCCAGTGAGGGGTGCAGCCCTCAAAATTGAGGAGATGCTCCAAGTAACCTTACTAGCCACCCCACTAGGCAGCACAGGGCTGGGAGGTGAGGCAAGGGAGCCACAGGGATTTAGGGGAGTGCTCAGCCCTTCTCCGCAATGTGGAGGTGACGCTGCGGCTTGCCCTGGCAGGAGTGCCCAAGCGGCATTGTCAACGAAGAAAATTTCAAGCAGATCTACTCACAGTTCTTCCCTCAGGGAGGTGAGTGTCCGTCCCCGTCCCCATCCCCGTGCCCTGCACACATGCCTCCCTGAGGTGGGGAGGTCACACAGCACCCCCTCACACTGTCCGCCTCCTCCCAGACTCCAGCACGTATGCCACCTTCCTCTTCAATGCCTTCGACACCGACCACGACGGCTCCGTCAGCTTCGAGGTGAGCTGTGGCTGAGGGAGGGATGGCAGCAGGGCAGGGACGGCACGTCCTTCAGGTACCACGGGCTGGGCTGAGCAGCATCGCTGTTGCAGATGGATGGAGAGCTTTGCAGGGGCTGGTGGAGTTTATTAAATTCTCAGAGGCAGTGGAAAAACAGTGAAAAGCAACAGAAAAGGGGGCTTTCTGTATTTTCTGGCTGGTGTCTTATCGGTACTCAGACTGGCAGGCACAGCCGTGACTTGGTCTTGTTCAGGCTTTGGCTGAACAGCAGACCTTGGTGCATGCTGTCCCCTTGGGTGCCGCGACCCAAGGGACTACTGTGGAACATGTTTGGGGACAAGCAATTGGTTTTCCCCAGGCTCTTTTCGATACTCAACATTTCCCTTGTCAGCCAAGCCCTGGGGCACGTCTGCTGTGGGAGGGACAAGCAAGGCTGTGCCCTCTGTGTCTGTGAGACCTTTAGTGGCCATAACTCCCGCCTACTTGCCCTGTCCGTCCTTGCAGGACTTTGTGTCTGGGCTGTCCATCATCCTGCGGGGCACCATTGATGATCGCCTGAACTGGGCCTTCAACCTCTACGATCTGAACAAAGATGGCTGCATCACCAAAGAGGTGGGATGTGGGGGTTCAGGGCATTGGCTGAGCTCTGGAGGAGAGCTGGGGGAGTCAGTATTTACTGAGCTCAGCTTTGCAAACAGGTCCCTCCTGGCCCCCTGGCACTGGTGTGCCTCGGGATGGGAGGTAGATGAGGGGTGTTGCTGCTCTGGGGCTCCATCACACACTCAGGCACACACGCAGCCTAACTCTGTGCATGGAGCCAGCAGGACCACACCTGGGCACCCCACAGGTCCTTCAGGAGCATCATGGAAAAGGTGTGGGTTGACCAGGTGGAGGCAGAGCCCCATGTCGACCCTGCAATCCTGTTCCTCTTCCCTCCAGGAAATGCTGGACATCATGAAGTCCATCTATGACATGATGGGCAAATACACCTACCCGGCCATGCGGGAGGAAGCACCCCGGGAGCATGTGGAGAACTTCTTCCAGGTGAGCCGAGCATGTCCTGGGGAAGCAGAGCTCTACCCAGAGCCAGTGGCTGCCCCAAACCCAGCACAGTGCAAGAGAAAACACTCCGTGCTGGGGGTGAAGCAGGGCTGTGCTGGAGCCAGGGAGAGAAAAGGCCATCCTGGTCCTGCTGGGTGCTTGGGAATGACTGGGGCAGGGGTGGGCTGCATCCAGCCCCCCGGGCAGGGGGTGCTGTGCTCTCCCTGGGGCTGTCCCTGCCATGACCCCCATTCTGTGCTTGTCTGCAGAAAATGGACCGAAACAAGGATGGTGTGGTGACAATTGAGGAGTTCCTGGAGTCTTGCCAGAAGGTAAAGCCACCAGCAGCTCTGCTCTGGGGCTGGGCCACCTCCCTGTCCCTTGGGAACCTCTGTCCCCCCATCGCCCTCTTGGCAGAGATGGGGTGAAGGCAGGGCTCCCAAGGGCAAGGTTGGGGCTCTGCTTTGGGAACTGTTTCCATGCCAGCATCCCTGTGCAGGTGAGGAGAGCCATACACTGCAGTGGGGCTTGGAAACTGCCTGTAATCCCTGGGGCTCTTGTCCCATGGGTCACAGCTGCCATGACGGTAAAGCTGGGTTTGGGGGGAGCTGCCCAGATTGTTGTACCATGCCCAACCCACACGCTTCCCACCTCCTCTCTGCAGGACGAGAACATCATGCGGTCCATGCAGCTCTTCGACAACGTGATTTAGCTCCTGGACCAGCCTCCAGCTGAGCTCTCCTGCCACCAGGCCCGGAACCTGCTTCTCTCTTGACTTTTCCTTCGAGCCTCCCCTCCGCTGGCTGCACAGACACCCCCATGGGAAGGGACTTCCCTTCCTGGAGACGCGGTCAGCGCCGAGATCTTCTCTTTCCCTTGGGCCGGCTCTGCTTTGCTCGGGGGATCCCAAGCAGGTTCTCCCAGACATCAGAACGTGGGCACGGCTGGTTTGGAGCGAGTGTTTGGCCCAGATGGACCTCCCTGCACCATTTCCCAGTGGGGAAGCCACAGCCTTGGGCTGTGATAGAGGCTTCTCCCATGCACAGCACCCCGTGCAGCCACGGCTCCCCCACCCCTGACCCTCCCCAGCCCTGAGAGCCCCCAGCACCGGCTCCAGTCCAGACCCTCCAGCGATGCTGTCTAGAAACCAATAAAGTCTTGCAATGGGTGCCAGCACCTCGGCTTCCTCCCCTGCCCCGACTATACCCTACCACCGGGAGTGTGTCCGGCATGTTGGCCGTGAGCCGCTGGCCACCCTCCTTTCCCAGCCTCTGTGCCAGGGCAGAGCGGCCGTGCCAGGAGAAGGTAGTCAGAGTTCATCACCGCGTGAGCTGTGGGGAGCAGCCCCTGATCCCGGGGACCTCAGTTAGACCTTGGAGGCTCATCCTGACATGGAGCAAAGGAAGACTAAAGGGACCCTTAAGTGCCTTCTTGTGGCACTGGTCCCCCAGGACAGAGAATGTGGGGCTGGAAGAGCTGCACCCTCAGCCCTTGCCCCTCACGTTCGGGGTGCTGGCACACGGGGGACCTCAGGGACTCGCTCTGAGGCTCCAGTGGAGAGACACCCTCCCACCCCTCTCTGAGGGCATGGCAGCCAGGGCATGGGGACAGATGGAGAAGGGAGGTGTGCTGGGCTCCGGAGGCTACTGTGGCCCGTGGGACCCACAGCCACACTTCTGCTGTCATTTGCTGCTGACCTTCCCTTGCTCCCGTGCCCTGGCCCATCCCAGCCCTCCTGCTGCCTGGGTGGCTGGGGAGGGAGCAATGGTGCAGAGAGGTGTCCCCACAGGCACAGCCCTGTGCCGGGGGCACGGCTGAGCTGGCAGCTCCTCAGGGAGAAAGCTGAGGCTAGGGCAGGCCAGGAGTTGTTGGTGGGTCACCATGGGGCACGGAGGGCTCAGCCCCTTCTCCTAACATGGCCGTGTGAAAGCCTGCCTGGGGACACCAGGGCTGGAGCCAGCACCCCGGGACTCCCCGCGTCGTTGTCACCACCCTCTCCTGGGAGCTGGGTGTGTGCAGGCAGGACTGTCCTGCCCGCGTGCTCCTCTGAGCCATAGCTGGGGCAGCGATGCCCATGGGCTAACAACCCCATGCCAACCCCAGCAGCCCCTCTGTGCAATCCCACAGGCACTGGGAATGTACCCAGCCCTCGGCTTTGCTGCTCCAGCTTCCGCATCCTTAGGAGCCAAGGGCGATGGTGGCCGGCCTGAGCTGCGGTGTCTGGGGTCAATGGGGAAGGGGTGAGCCCCTGGTGTGGGAGCCATTAGAAACCACCCCCTAGGGCTCTGAGCTGAATCTACGGGGCTGCTCCCCCCCCGGCCCAGCCCTTGTAGACATGATGTGTTTTTTAGGTTCATTCAACACATTGTTCATCTCACAGTTCTGTTCCTGGGTTTGCTGTGGGGCTGAGTTCCCACTTGCAGCCTCCCAAGGGTGGGAGGGCAGGTATTCCGACCCTTACTCCTCCAGTCTCCTTCTCCCCTGTCCTCCCCCCACCCAGGCTCCCTGGGGTGCTCACTGTCCTCCGCCACAGGGAGCAGATGCTGCCTCCTCCCTCACGCTGCAGGTCGCATGGCGTGACCCCCCCCGCCCCGGGGCATGGTGACCCACAACCCGCTTGGCATCTCCAGTCTGTATATTTTGTATTATAACAATACTATGGGTTTAAAAAAAAAAAAACAAAACAACCAAAAAACCAATAAAATCTAACCACAATCGCTATGCACACCACCGTTACATCTTTGCCTCTGTCAGCCATCTGGGGGGAGGCGGGAGAGATGGGGGCTGAGGGTCTCTGCAGAGGGTTGGAAGCCTTTTTGGGGTGCTGCAGCTGCAGGGTGCTCTGCATGGGTGCTCTGGGAGGTTGCATGGAGGGCAGGGTGCGCACTGGGCTGGCCAGGGTCCCAAACAGTCTGGCCTTGCTGTCGATGGCCCCGTAAATACTGTCTTTCCCCTGCTAAGAGGCTGTAGGTTTTAGGCCATTGGGGTCTTACACAAAGTGTGTCGGGTCTCGGGAGTGGGGCTGTCAGGTGTGTTACCAGCTTGTCACAAGATGCTGCTGGGTGAACCAGAGCTGGGGACCAGGTGGTCCTTGTTAGGATGGGCTATTTAAGGCTGAGCTACCACCTTGAAGAGGTGGGTGTGGACTGGAAAGGGGTTTTTCTTAGGGATGTGAACTGATGAGCTATCACCGATCCTTAGAAAAAGTGCAGCCTTGAGAACTGACAAAATGGCTTGAGGGAAAACAAAGAGGAAGCAGGTGAGTGAGAAACCAGCAGAGCAACAGGATAATGGACCTGGTGTGGGACAGTGATACTCTCCAGCATTATGCAGTCTGTGGTCTGGGAACTGAAAGCTCAATGTGAAGAGCTGCCTGGAGATCCAAACATCTTAAAAGGATGGGCTCTGGCTACAGGGGGAACTACAATCATGGGCCTGGGCAAGCTGTGAGTCTGCTGCTTCCAAAGCCTCTGACTCCTAGGGACTTTTTTGACCTGCTGGCAATTGCCAAGGTCCGCTACAGCAGTACAAATGGGCCTGAGCGCATCTTTCCCTCTAACCCATCCTTCCCAGTATATCCTATCCCCTGTGGGCTTCGCTTGGCTGATTGCTGTATTGGGCAATGCCATCCATGGGCTTGACATCCTCTCTCATGGCACAGGGATGCTGTGAGCCTCCAATGGGGTTCCTTGGGTCTCTCTCCCCAGGGCAAATGGCAAGAAAGAGACTGAGGTGACAAGGGGAAGAAAAGTGCTGTAGGGCTTGCTCAGACTTGAAATGCTGCTGTAGCCTTTTCACACCAAATGGGAACATGTTTGTGCAGGGATCGTTGCTGGTAGCTATGGGGTGGGGCAGATGGTTCCTTGGGAGCCAAATAATCATCTCTGCTTAGCTCTCTGTTAGGTCAGGCCCTCAGGGAAGGGGCTGAGGGCAGGGAGGACTGCATCAGTCCCTCCAGATGTGTCATCACCTTGTTATGAGAAGTTGCTGGGTGAGATGGGGCTTGGGACCAGGTGTCCCTTCTTAGGACATGGTGTTTAAGAGTAGGTAACAGCAAATCGTTGGGTCTATGATGAGAATAGAGGTAAGAGCTGATGGGTTCTTGGGAAAGGGCAGCCTTGCATTGTTTCAAGCCATCTTTTTCTCAGCTTTCAGAGGAAAATAGAAGAGCAGTTATGTGGGAAAACAACTGAGCAACTGGGTGAGGCAGCTGATGGAGCTTGGGGCAGTGATTCACTCCAGCATCTTGAATGCTGCCTAAAAACACAAACATCTTGTAAAAGCGTGAGAGCCTAATGCTGGGGCAACTTCCTGTAGGATTATTTTGGCACAATTGAAGGTGTGAGTATGATGCCTGCTTCAGGGTCCCTTCTGACCCAACAGCCAACTGCCCAGCTCTGTATGCAGTGGTATGAGTGCTGTGTGGTTTCCACCTAAATAATGTGCATTTCTCCTTTCTAACCCCTCTGTAAAGTCTTGTTGCGTACTAATACAATTTAGCCAGTCACTATTTAAGGCAGCAGTACGATTGCTATTTTTGCTCTTTGAGAGTTTTAGATATGATGTGACAGTAACTAGAGGTGCTCCTTGGCCAGGGTCTTTGCTGCCGCTTCCTGAGCAGGGGTATAGATGGAGCCAGAAATGTAGTCATTTTGGGTTTCTTGTCATGCCGAAACATCATCAGTGGAAATGAGCTTGAAGAACAAGAAACATACTTTAAAAACGCAGAGGAGAGTTTTGTGAAAGCTGAGTGAGCTGAGTAGGAGTGAACAGTGTCCGAATCAGGATGGGATGTTTTTAATCAAGAGTTTTCATTAGGCTTTTGTGTTTTGTTTGGGCTGAAATATGACATGGCTGCCATGATGTCTGCAGGCTTTCTCCAGCCCTTCCTCACAAGCTGGGGTCTCCAGCAGCTTTTTGCTCACGGTTTGCTTGTTGGCTGGTACCTGCCATGGCCTCCCTAGTGCTGGAAGGATTAACTCACCAGCCTCTCTATACAGCCTCACGGGAGGTTGTCTGAGCCCTGTGCTCTGACTCATGCTCTGGCGGCCTGTTTCTCCCAGCCTCACATCTTCCCATCCATGCAGCTGGAGCTTCTCCCTGGAGAGATGCCATCTGACCTCAGGCTCCCTCTCTGATTTACTGAGATGATCTCAGCTTCGTAGCCTGTCCTTCAGCATCCTTGTAGCCCCTTCCAGGTGTGGGAACAGCTGTAAGCATAACATCAGCCGGGCTGTGCTAGGAGGGAGAGATCGGCTATAGGGGCTTTTTTTTTTTTCCTTGCAGCCCACCCGCTGCCCCTCGCCATCCTGCGGCAGGAACCTAGCAGTTCGGTCTCCCATCCGCGGCACAGCCCCAGAGGACCCTGCTTAGCTTGCGGCGCCCGGCAGCGCCGCGAGAACTAGGTCACGGCTCAAGGGAGCCCGCGCGGCCGCTACTCGAGCCGCTGCGCTCCCACCCTGCGCAGGCGCACTCCCGTCCGCGCGGCTTCCTTGCGCTGTCCCCCGTAGCGCATGCGCAGACCCGAAGTAAACACTTTATTTCCCACCCCTCCGCCCTCCCCCCTCGGCGCCGCTTCCCTACACAAAGCCCAAGACGCATGCGCATTCCCCCACCCCGCACCTGCGTATTGTCTCACTGCCGCCTCGCCCCTTCCCCGGGGCCTCTCACGCATGCGCCGTGGGCACGCACCGGCTCTCCGCGCAGGCGTGCTGCGCAGCCGCGGCCTCGCCCCTCCCCCCGCCGGCCCCCTGAGCAGGCGCAGTGCGCACCGCTCCCTGCTCCGCGCATGCGCCGTGGGCGGTCTCCCCCTCCGCCCGCCCGCCCGCTCCCTGAGGTAACGCGCTTTCCTCAGTCCGTTGTTCCTGCTCGAGTTGTGCGGACCCGGCAGCGCGGTGGGGGTGGCGGTCAGGCCGCGGAGGCCCGTGTGGTTCCTCCCCGCGAAGGTAGCAGCTCCTCTGGCCTCCACCGGGGTCCCTCTGCGCGTCTCCGAGCGGGGCGGCTGCGGGCGGAGCGGTGCGGACCGGTTGGGGCCGGTTCCCCGCGCAGGCGCAGGGCCCCGTAAACAGGAAGCAGCGGCGGGTCGGAGCGGCGGAGACAAAGGGGCTGTGGAGAGGGGGAAGGAGGCACTCGGCTTGGCTCGGCTCAGCCCGGCCCAGCGAGCGGGGGTCCTGGCGGCGGGCGGCAGGATGGTGCAGAAGGAGGGGCAGGCGGCGCTGGAGGAGCCCCAAGGCAGTCCCAACCCGGCCGGAGTGCCCGGCGCTCCCTTAGAGCCGCCGGGCGCCGCCGCGGGGCCGGTCACGGGCGGCGAGGAAACCGACACGGAGACAGAGACCGCGCTGGGCTCCCGCCGCTTCCTCTGCGGCGTCGTCGAAGGTAAGAGCTCTCGGAGGGGGCGTCCTGTGTCCCTGAGAGACGGGGGGTGTGGGAAGACGGATCCAGGACTGTTTGCGGGGGGTTCGCTGTCCGCGGGAGGCCAGGGTGGGGACTGGTCCCAGCTGGCGCTGCTTTTTCCCATCTCCTCCCCCGACCCAGTGCGGCGCCCGGAGGAGCCCGCTCTGCGAGCGGGGTGGTGCGCGTTTCTTGGCCGGGGCTCCCTCCGCTGGAGAGGGCTGGGGGATGGGGAGGAGCCGCGGCTTCCGGGCGGGGCTGCTGCCCCTGGGGCTTGTGCTGGAAGCTCCTCTCTAGCAGAGCGCGCCCTTTGATGGCAGCTGTTCAGCGGGGTGAGGGCAGGCCTGGCACCCCCAGCGGGCCGATGATTTGTGCTGTGGCTCCCTTATTAAGTACGTGTCTAAAGGGGGAGGTAGGGGAGAGAGAGAGAGAAAAGAGCTACTGTGCGATTATCCCAGCTGTACATGCTCTTCCTGCGTGCCAGAGGCTCAGATTCAATTTCCTGGGTAGGGAATAGGTGATTCCATAGACATCTGTTCTGGAATTAATATTAAATGCTTCCCTGTTCTCTGAAGTGTTGTAGCTTACCGTTTTAATTGTGCTGTAGAACAGTCCTCTACTGTCTTTTGGCATAGTTGCAGCATTAAAAGGTTTAAATTGTTGCAGATGCTGCAGAATAAAGGGACTCTCTTTGCGTTTCTCAGTAACTACAGGATTTGTCTGTGTTTCTGACAGGTCAGTTAAGGTAGATGGTTGAAAGCCAGCACGAAAATGTTATATTCCCAACATAGTACTTGACTTGGAATTTTCTAAATTCCTGTGGGCTGCTATTATTTCTGTACCTATAGTGCATCTCCAGTAGGAGAACAAAATGATTAACAGATGGAATGGAGAGTGAGACAGGCAGTTTATCAAAGTCGATATCTGCATTGCTTGCAGAATGCCTTTTGTTCATATCTTAAAAAGAAAAGACCATTTGGCTCCTGCAAATGTCACCGTCTAAAGTGCACTAGGCCCAGTTAATGCCTTTGTTTTTTAGCACTTACCAGGACTTAAATACGGTCACTGTGGAGAGAGATGTCTTTACTTTGTTAATAGACTTAATTCTGTGAAGATAGATGCTAAATTGAAGTCTTTGGAGACAGATAATGGTGAACAGAAATACAGACTGTAACAGCATGTTTTCTCATGTATCTGCCAATAACACCTCGACCATGCATCACCTGTTCATCCAGGTTTATGTCAGAACCACTGCCTATACCGTAGTCACTTTTCTTGTCATCTTAGTTACATTGCTGATCTCCTCTGCATATATTTCAGTGCAGATGTTCTTGACTGTACTGTGTAGAAAACAGAGCAAGAAAATGACCTCTGCCCAGTGAAGTAGTCTAACACTAGTTAAGGGTTACCAGTCTAACATTAATATGCTTACAGGAAAAAAGGGAATAGAGGAGTGTTTAAAAAAAAAAAAAATCAAAATAAACAAAAAGCCTTGTTGTGATGAATGAGGTAAACGATAGTGGGTGAAGTATCTGTCTCTTTAGTGACTCAAGAGAATTATAGGCATAAGAGAAAGACACAGATTAACTTTAGAAGTGTAGATAAATGCTTAAATGTAGTGCAGTGGTTAACACAAACTAGAGGTATGGTGAGAGTAAAGCAATGAGATGGAGAGTTTGGATCTTTTGTGGAAATTGGCCAAATACTGGGAGTGTGCTCTAAGAATATGAAGAGCTTATGACATATCAAATTCACTGTTTCAGGGAGCAATAAGATCTAAGAGAGTACTGGATGCAAAGCTCTGGTGCTCTGCCTCCAGAATATCCTGGCTTTTAGTGATGGACAGTGTGGTAACTGTGATGAGGTGTTTGGCATGATCTGTTGACTTTATGTTAACCTGGTGCATGGTATGAGGGAGTAATACAAAACCAGGTTAATTTTTAGTTGGACAGAAAGATCCAAGAATTGTCATCAGCTGGTGACATTAGTAGTCTAAGAAATGTGGTGACAGATGGAAAAGTATCACGTTGGATTAGCTTATTCTCTTCAGTCTTATTTAATTAGCCTTTGTTATCTGATTTTCCTGGGTGTTTTTTTTTATGGCAGGGCCCTGCTCCACTTTAGGCTAGAAGGTCTGAAACAGTAAAGCAAAAGCGTTCTGAAGGAGTTACGAGACATGTAGGAGATACGTTAGGTATCACAGTAATTAATTGCTTTTGTGGGCTGTTGAGCTTCCTCAGGGCAGCATCAGTCAGAATTAGGTAATGCTAGTGAAAATGAGAAATTCGTTCTGGGTGAAATAAACTGGAAGGTTTTCATGCCTTGCAACTGCTCTCTTGTTTGTTCCTCTGTTTAACTGTCCTCAATTTGTCACTTTGCAGTTTGTGAGGAGTCGTAGTTACTCAGCTTTGCCACTTCGTGGTGCCAGTTAGTCTAAGATCACTCTCTGAGAGACTAATTCTTAAAACTTGATCCTGCTTTAAGCTTCGTAAAAGAACATTGTTCATTTAACAGGTAACTGAAATACTTGTTAATATGTGGAAAATGCTTCAGTTGCATCAGTTTTGAAAGGTTATAGGAGGGTGGTTTTGATCTCCGTGAGACCAAATATTTACAGGTTTTCAATGGTGAATAGCTCTGGAAGTGAAGATATTGTCTACCTTTTCAGCTAGTGTTCTGGGGGGGACTTGTGAGCCTTGTGTATTCGGTATATCATTCATCTCTGAGTGGCCGTGCTGTTTGCAAATAAGAGCTTATTAAATTTCAGTGTTATTTTAGTCTCTGGTCTTTGCACAGACTGCCAAGCTGAAGCTTTGTTTTGAAGTGCCCACTTGTGGTTGAACTGTTTGCACGTAGGTCTAAGTGAATTTAGTTGACTAAGAGTGTATTGGGAGAGCTTTTTAAAGTATTATGTTTCTAAAATGGAAGGATTAGACTTAAAACGAGAAGCAGTTACAATTTCCATGGAATTCTGTTACTTTGAATACACACTATTTTAAAATCATCTGTGTAGATGCTTTTATATGGATATTTGACGACAGTCTTAGCTTATGAAGATGTGGGAATTTTAAAGTAAGATATCAACTCGCAAGTTAATTTTGACAAGAAGCCTATTAAACTGAATAAAAGGAATGAAATCCTAGGCATTTTATTGACTCACTTGTGCGTGTTTTTTTTAATTACGTATCATCTACCTCAGTATGTATTTAGATGCTCTGTGTGTGTATTTAGCATTCTACTCTGTACCACTGGTTAAGTGGTTTTGAGCTGATAAATATTTTCACGTGCCTTCAGTTCTGTTTTGTAAGTGTCTGGAATGGTAGTTTAATTAGGTTATGACTGTTCAGTCTGCTCTTACAGTAATGCTGACTTGACTTGTCAAGGACATGTGCTCAGAAATACCGTTTGGATTCTGAAAATTAATTGCTTCAGTGGCCAAATTATAAGACCTTAGATCATAAGAAATGAAATAAGTTGTAATTGTATTTTAAATTTAGATCAGTTTAGGTTATTACACTTTCCTAATGCTAAATAGATTTATTTTTTTTCCCCCCCCTTTCTGGTTTGGGAAGTTTTTTGATGAATGTAGCAGAAGAAAACAGTGGGTTGTAATATAACGTTTCATGGAGCTTGCATAATCTAACATCTAACTGGATAATTTTAATCTTGTTTCCTATAGGATTTTATGGAAGACCTTGGGTTATGGAGCAGCGGAAAGAACTTTTTAGAAGGCAAGTCATGCTTCCTCTTACTGCAGCACATTCCATCACAATATAATCATAATCTTCCACTTAAGCATGAAAAGAATTATTGTTCTAACTTAGAGCAGCTTTTTTCCATAATCCATATTCTCAGGGGCTCATATTCACCTTTCGTAGTATCATAGAATGGTTAGGATTGGAAGGAACTTTAAAGATCAAGTAGTTCCAACCCCCCTGCCACAAGCAGATCACCTTCCACTAGATCAGGTTGCTCAAAGCCTCATCCAACCTGGCCTTGAACACTTCCAGGGATGGGGCATCCACAGCTTCTCTGGGCAACCTGTTCCAGTGTCTCACCACCCTCCTTGCCTAAAGTGAATTTGTTCAGTATCGTTTATGCATAAATTTATTGTGACTTAATAGTATAACACAATGTTAAATGAAGAAAAAAAATAAATCAAATCAAGTAAAATACTTAGAATTAGATCAAGTAAAAGGTGGAATTCCTGAATTTGTGTGCTATTATCCCAATGAAGGCTTTTTTCCCTATGTTTATAGACTTCAGAAGTGGGGACTAAATACATACCTGTATGCTCCAAAGGATGACTACAAGCACAGGATGTTCTGGCGAGAAATGTACTCTGTGGAGGAAGCGGGTAATTGGCTTTATTTCCCCTCTGTGTTTTCTATAAATAGAATTTTGAATGAATTGGTCATTGCTACATATGCTTGTGTGTGTTTAATCACAGTAACCATTTCCAAAGGTGAGTGGAGACCTGTTCTTAGTACCCTGCAGGTGTATTTAGTGCAGCTTTGGTACAAGCACAGTGTTGTGGTTTTACTTTTTTTAACTGTAACTCTACATCTAAGATAATTTCTAAAATTTCTTTTAAGGCTTTGTCTTAGGAGATTTACCTTTTTCCAAGGAAAGGTTTCTCAGAATTATTCCTCCGACTCTTGAACATCTGGGCCATATTTTGAAGTAGAAATTATTTGCTTCAGAAAAGAAAAAAGATTGATGAGCAAATAGCATGCCTTTTTATGTGATTCATTAAGTGCTTGTCTCAATGAAGAGAGTACCAGTTAAAAAACAGCTTCTGACTATTTAATCAGAACATAAAAGACCTGTTTAAGCTGATGTGAGGCTTTTTATCCACCTCTGGCGTTCATGGGATCTACAGTGTTTTGTTAGCTTTTGGGGATTGTCATTTTTCTTGGGTAAGGGGAAAAATGATACTTGCTTGAAATTAAATAATCCTTCTTGGAGGCCACTTTGAATCACTGCAGAAATATTATCTAAAGGATACTGCAAGATAATTGCAATAACAACAAAGATTGTTAAATGTTCTAAAAATATTTCTCGTTATTAATTGTATGGAAGATTAAATTTGAAGTTTGTTTCTTAAAGCGACTACTTCTACACAGTGATGTTAAAAAAGCCCTTTTCGTGTACCCTGAGCTTCAGTCATATGAATAGTACGTGAATCAGTGTCATGCAGGGTGATATTGTTACATTGAATTGCCTCTTAGTATGTGTGACAAAAGTGGAAAAAGTGAGTAATAATTCTGGAACTGTTGGTGTGCGTACTGTGAAACCAGACTACATCCACATTGATTTCACAACATTGAGATAAAGACAATTTTAAAAATCTTTAAAAGAATTACAACATGAAAAATAACAATACAAGGACAGTTGTTATATTCCTTCTGGCATAATTTTGGAGAACTCTTTCAAATAATTTGGTGCTCTTTGCTATGTTAGGTTTAAGAAATTTCAGCAAATTGGTTTTTTATTATAGTAGCAGAGGCATCTGCATTTTATAATTTACTTACAAAGATGTCTGAGATTATTTTTTTTTTAAATTTTTGAATTTCTTCTGAAATACATGAATTTTATTTCCAGAGCAGCTAATGACTCTAATATCAGCTGCACGAGAACATGAAATAGAGTTCATCTATGCAATCTCGCCTGGACTCGACATCACTTTCTCCAATCCTAAAGAGGTATCCACATTAAAACGCAAGCTGGACCAGGTGAGTGTGACAAACTTAACCACAGTTGCAGTGCTGCTTAATTTGAAAACTTGAGTACTCTGCTCGCTCTGGCAGCTTTTCACTGGCCGCTTTAATGTTTTCAGCACTAGTGTTAGTTTGGGTGCCTCTGATCAGTTTGAATGGAAGTGTTCAGGTTGTATTGCAGAAGTGGCCAGTGATCGTCTAGATTTAAAAAAAAGAAAGAGTCTGATCTTGTTTTGGATTCTGAAGGCTGTTCTTAGGAGCTTATCTTCAGAGTGTTTTAGGACCTTGAAACCAAGATGCATTTCTAAAGCAGGAACTCTTATCCACAGTAAACGCCTGATGTACACATCTGTTTTCTCCTAATTGACTCCTCTCCTTTGTCCGAAAGCTGTTAGAGAGTTAGATTTATTTTTTTTTTCCCAGCTGTGCCCAGTAAGATCAGCTTTGGATTGTTAAAACTGGAACAGATTGCATGTCTTTAGAGGTCTAATCTTTGAGAGAAGCAGAGCCGTGGGTCAGAGATAGACATTTGTTGTGAATAGATCTTACCTTCTATTCCCTGTTACTGTAGCTTTTCCTTATAAAAATTCTACAGTTTGATTTAAAAAAAAAAAATAAACCTTTTGCTATTGTCTCTTGTATTAGGTTTCTCAGTTTGGCTGCAGATCTTTTGCACTGCTGTTTGATGATATTGATCACAACATGTGTGCAGCAGACAAAGAAGTTTTCAGTTCCTTTGCTCATGCTCAAGTCTCGATCACAAATGAAATTTATCAATATCTAGGAGAACCAGACACATTCCTTTTCTGTCCTACAGGTAAAATGAGATGAATCATTTAGTTCAGCCTTAAAGGAGGAGGCCTGTTATCTTACTGGTTGAAATGCTAGCTTAATATTTAATCACTGCTTTAAGAGGTATTTTGGGTTGTTTGAAGAAATTGACTTATAAAGAAAGGTTCAAGTAATTCAAATATTGCAGAGGTTTTGCCTAATTTACACATCTCTGAAAGGCTTAATGCCAAGCAAAGGAGGCAGCTTGACAGAATGGTTCAAGAAGTTTGAACTGAAAATTAGGTTAAAAGAAGACTTTTATTTGACTTGTACCAGAATCTTTTTGCTTCTTGATCTGGCTAGCTGTTAGTTTCTTAAATTTTCTTAAAGTAGAGGTACAGCACAGTGTGTGCTTACTTCTGTCGTTGGTACCTGTTTTCAATAAGATTACCCACTTCCACTAGTCACTGAGTTGCTTTGTTTATTAAAAAATAAGATGACTTGAACTCAGGTCCAGCCATTGCTTTTTTTAAATTACAAGTTCCCTCTAATATCTGTAAGAATATTGTAAGGGAGAGTATTCCATTGTTGCAAAGAAAATTCAGTTCAGTAGCAGTGTTATCATAATTGTTAATCGGTTTATCCCCTTGCTCTGTAGTAGTTCAGTTCTGTTGCAGTCCTCCTCTTTAACTTTAGAGACACATATGTTCTGGTGTTAATGTGTTTAGGTATTTGCACTTTTTCATCAGTCTTAGGGTTTCTAGTTCTTTTGCATAGTGTCTGCTGTAATCTACCCTTCTTTTTACGGACTTTATTATTTTTCCTAATTTTGACGTTTGAGCAATTTTAAATAAATTCTCTACCTTTCCTTTCTCATCTTTATGCCAAGTACAATTCATAACGCCCTTTTTATTTATACTTTGGGCCTTTCTTTATCAATTTTATAGATGTTTCTCTTCTCAAACGGTAGTATTCTCTCAGCATCCATCTACTAACAGTGACATTTTCTTTTCCTGTGCAGAGTACTGTGGAACTTTCTGTTATCCAAATGTTGCCCAGTCGCCGTATTTACGGACTGTAGGAGAAAAGCTGCTCCCTGGCATCGAGGTGTTATGGACAGGTAAAAATTGTTTGGTTTGTGTGGGTTTTGTTTGTTTGGTTTTTAATTTGCTGTTGGTGTTAAAAATTATTTCTCCTAAGTATTTAGTAAAATAAACTGTCCAACTACTTGGGGGTTGAATCTTCAAGTATTTGCAAAGCCCTCTGATTATCCTGTTTCCTTCTTAGGTCCAAAAGTTGTATCCAAAGACATTCCAGTAGAGTCCATCGAAGAAGTTTCGAAAATCATCAGGAGAGCACCAGTTATCTGGGATAACATTCATGCTAATGATTATGATCAAAAGAGGCTTTTTCTTGGGCCTTACAAAGGTCGGTCAACTGAGCTCATCCCTCGACTAAAGGGAGTTCTGACCAATCCAAACTGTGAATTTGAAGCCAATTATGTTGCTATTCACACACTTGCAACCTGGTACAAGTCTAACATGAATGGAGTGAGAAAAGATGTGGTGATGAGTAAGTATGCGTAGCTGTTTGCCGGGATCTATGCTTAACCTTATAAATGATACTGTCTTTTTTTTTTTTTTAATTATTCTAGCCTTTCCTTACCAACTTTTTATTTTTTAAGATCACCTACCATTTTCTATCCCGTTAGTAATTGAAAGTTGCCTTAAAGATGGCAAGCATCTAGATGGTTTTATTGACTTCCTGGAAAGTACCTGTAGCACATGCTATGAGAGAATTTCTTAGTCTTGACAGGTATACGTGGTTGTATAAAAAGCACTCTCAGCAAGCAAATGTAACGTCCCCATTTGACATGTGTCCATGTATTTGATTTCATTGGAATAGAAGCAGTTCGGATCAAAAGAGAAACTCTGAATGCCAGGATATCTAGTTTCTGCACACAGTTTGTGTTGACACTGATGGTGACCATGGTCTTCCATTTTGTCTAATTAGGATGTAATGCTTTGTCCTTCTTTGTGAAATAAGGCGGTTAGAGAGTTCTTGAATGCCTTGTCTAACATGACTCTTTTTTTATTTTAAATTAAACCTGCATGATAACTTTTTAAAACTTGTCTCTCTAGCTGATACTGAAGACAGTACAGTTTCTATCCAGATTAAATTGGAAAATGAGGGCAGCGATGAAGACATTGAAACAGATGTTCTTTACAGCCCACAAATGGCCCTGAAGCTGGCTTTAACGGAATGGTTGCAGGAATTTGGGGTACCTCAGCAGTACAGCAGTGAGTCTGATTCGTTACTGTTCTGGGATTGGTAGAAAAATGGGGTTAAATATTCAGAATGTGCATTTTGATTAAAACTATTTTACAGATTCTGGCAATTTGTATCATTTTCAGTTGGAAGTGTTTTCTGCCTTACTAATTGGAGAAGCCTTAATACGGAAAGAAGAATGCTTGGCATTCTGCAGCATGCCTGTAGTGCCCCGACTGATCAGCAGAAGCAACCTTGATGCATGATCCTTTGACGCTTATGATACAAGACAGGAAAGAGTCTGGATCTTGCTAGTCCCAGTTGTTACTAGACTTCTGTGGGACCTGAGAGAATGGAAGAATAGTCTTTTTTGAAGTGGGTGTTAGATCCTTGTAAATATTTGTTTTGCCCCCGAAAAGTCCATGTTCTTCCAGTCGTTTTAAGATGGCTTCATTTTTCTGGGTTTCTACATACAGAAACCAGCTGGGTTCCTTCCAGCGTTGTACACCTTTCTTGTAGCAATGGGAGCTTGGGATCTGAGGTAAAATCTGTTTTTCCTCAAATATGGGTTTGGGGTGGTCAGAGTGCCTTTCTCTGAAAACTGGTGGTGGAATGGAAGAACCTCTTCTGCACCAGAGCAGAGTTGGGAGTTCTCATCCTTTTGAACTACTGTAGGATTTTGGATCTTTCTCAAACTCAGCTGCAGCAAAAACAGCTGGGTGAGGAGTAATAATTAAGGTGTCATCTTCCTCTATTTTCACAGAATAGTTTAGGTTGGAAGGGACCTCTTGAGATCTCCTAGTCTAACCACCTTGCTCAAGCAAGTTGCCCAAGACCGTGTCTGATCAGGTTTTGAATATTTCCATTTTCCCTAGGGTTAAAGACACTTTTGCAATTTAAATATTTAAGCATCGGTCCTTTTATTTTGGAGTGTGCTCTGTATCCAAGTAAAAATCTAACAAGTCACTTGATGCAGAGGTAAAAAGTTAACTTTGAGAGCTTTGTATTCTGATGGCATAGTCAAAAATGCTGCTGACAGCACATAAATATTAACTAATTTTCCTAACTTTTTCCCCATCCTGTCTGTGCTTACCATTTATGTGGAGGAGACACTTGTGAAAAACAAAGTCAGTAGTTAGAATTCCAATGACAGAAGAGAACAGGCAAAGTACCAAAATGAAGCTGCGCTGATCAGATCCGTGGCAACAGAATCATCCGTGATTTGCTGAAGTTGCTTGTTTGAATGTTAGTTGGCAGATATTGAAAACTCTAAACATGTTTCTTCTTATTCTCAGGTAGGCAAGTGGCCCACAGTGGTGCTAAGACGACTGTAGGGGATGTAGGGCCTCTGGTGGCCCCGTCGTCTTTAAATGCAGCAACTGTGGTTACCACAGTTTACCAAGAACCCATCATGAGTCAGGGGACAGCGCTGAGCAGTGAGTCACCAGCCTTGGTAAAGGAGGAGGAGAAGAAGCAATCTGATGAGGAGCCAATGGACATGGTGGTGGAAAAACAAGATGATGCAGACAAGAACGCTAATCAGATACTGACGGATATTGCCGAAGCCAAGATGGCGGAAGAGTTGAAGCCAATGGATACTGATAAGGAGAGCATAGCTGAATCAAAGTCCCCGGAGATGTCTATGCAGGAAGACTCTGGTAGTGACATTGCCCCTATGCAGACTGATGAGCAAATTAACAAAGAACAGTTTGTACCTGGGCCAAACGAAAAGCCTCTCTACACACTAGAACCAGTGACTTTAGAGGACTTGCAGCTTCTTGCTGACTTGTTTTACCTTCCTTACGAGCACGGGCCCAAAGGTGCACAGATGCTGAGAGAATTCCAGTGGCTCAGAGCAAATAGCAGTGTTGTCAGTGTTAACTGCAAAGGAAAAGATGCTGAAAAAGTGAGTGTAAATCTTATTTCTCTCCTTTTAAATCAAAGTTCTGAGCAATGTTATCTGTTGTCTGTAATAGACACTGGTGTTTCACTTCCTAGAACCTGAAGGGTAATGTGTAACTAACCACAGATCTCTAACTTTCATTCTTCCGGTGGAATCGACTGTTTTAAGCTCTGTATGTTGTGTAGCTATGAAGACAGTCTGGTGTCTGCATTTGACCGGTGATCCCTATACCGGCCTCACTTCTATCAGCCGTAGAGAATACCCGCAAGTCATGTGTGGTGTGGTAGTCTGTGCTGGTAAAATGAAGTAATGAATTGTATAGTCTTCCTCCATATTTAGAGTACCTCTCTTCCCTAGAAGGCTGTATTTGATCTTGTGGATCTTTTGCCTCCATTCGTAGATCGAAGAATGGCGTAACCGAGCAGCCAAGTTTGAAGAGATGTGCAGCTTGGTGATGGGGATGTTCACTCGCCTCTCCAATTGTGCCAACAGGACAATCCTTTATGACATGTACTCCTACGTCTGGGATATCAAGAGTATTATGTCAATGGTGAAATCTTTTGTGCAATGGTTAGGTAGGTGCATTGGGAGCCATTATAATCCCAGATAGTGTGGGGTTTTTTTTGGTTTTAATTAGCCCACGGGGAAAATAAAGTATTAGGCAAATGGGTTTCCTTGGACACAGGGTCTGGTTTGACCCTGTTTTAAAGGTTTTCCTGTCTCGCTATTTGAAGCAATGCTTGCTGTGAATTTGCTTTGGTACTCTAAGTGAAGCCTGCTGGATGGTTAACATTGAGACCTTGACTTTCTTCTTGGGCTAATGAAACTTGAATCTCATCTGACACGTAAGTGTTAACTTTACCTTACTCTTGACTGAATGCACACTGGACTATGCGATGTAACTCCTTGGATATACCCTGATGTATGATTGGAAATGATGCTATGAAGTGTGACCCCATCATCCATCTGCTGCTTGCTCTGTCTTGATAACATTATTGCTGTCTTCAACAGAGTAATTGCAGAAGTGACCTTTCAATGGGCCTGGCCAAGAGGAAGCTGGTCCTCCTAGCCCTGTGCGCATGCGAGCTTTGGCATAAGGCTATTCTGGTGCAAAATAATTTCTTTTAAACACTTGCCAAATTGCTGATTTTTTTTTTTTTAGTTGATAGTTTTTGTTTTTTCTTTTGGTAGTGGATGGAAATTGTGGAGCTTTCCAGACAGATTTAGTCTGAGAATTAAACTTACCTTGAAACAGTTTTTTCTTTTTTTTTTTTTTTTTTTCAAATGTATGACTTTTTGGTTTTGTTTTGGGTGGGTTTTTGTTGTGTGTGTTTTTTTTTTTTTCTGAAAGATTTTTGTGGGATCCTAAGTTGGCAGATAGCACCAGCATGGCCTGGGTAATTCTAGTGATCTCATTTCACTTCCAGGTTTCAATCCAGCTGTAAGGAATATGCTGTGGACTTGCTTGACATACACAGCAGGCAGCAAAGCTGATGGTCTCTCGTCACACTTTTTGTAGCTGTCACAAAGCTCACAGTGGTTAACCATTACACAACCTTGGTCTAGTCCTAGTGTTTGGATTGTCTTTAAATTATGTTCTTAAACACCGGCAGGTTTAAGCAGGGACAGAGAAGACCTGTTAAGTCAAGTCAGTCCATGCTCAACAACTCCCTGTGTTTTGTGCTTCTTAAATATCTAATTCCTATATGTATGGCTGATAAAGAGGAAGAGCTTTTAAGACTGCCTTCTGCAAAGTACAGAGAAGAAAACTAGCTCAGGAGGAAAATTTGGCAGCATTGTAGTACGTTAACATCTCTGTCTAATGCTGTTTAAAAGCTGTAGTTCATGCGTTTTTAAGACCGGTGCAACATAACTGCCCCAACTTTACTATTCTTGCTGTATGTTGACCTTTAGATAGAAACCAAGCTCTCTTTTTGCTAACTTGATCAGTTTAAAACTTCAGACCAAAGCTCCATAAAGAGAACAGTGATTCTTATAATCTCTAAACGTTAAGGACCCAATTTAAGACTGCATTTCAGAATTATCAGACTACCTACTGATTTCAGCTGAAATTGTCTTCAGTTTTCAATGTCCCTGTGAAGTTGGGTTCAAGTCTTTAAATGCATCACATATTTGGAATAGTTCACATTAGAAGCCAACTCTGTAAATACTAGCTCTGTTAACATTGGCACTGTTCTGCTGCAGTACTCAAACTGGTATTAGATAGTTGAAATAATTTTAAGAGTATTTCTTATATACTGTTTAGTACTTAGGCTAACAGCGCTTCCTGAGAGGGGATGTTTTTTCAGCTTGCATTTTATCACTAGTATAAACATATACAGAGCAAAGGTCCGTGATTAAAATACATCATTATGTAAAGCAAAGTATGTTACAAATCCAAACCAATTAGTTTTCACAATGGTGTGCTCAATGGTCCACTGAATGTTCTCTTTCTTCACCTCTCCTCCCAAGTCCAGCTAGCATTCAGTCCCTTAAATTAGTGTGGCTGTACAGTACTATGGATTACTAATGACTTCTATTGTCTTCTTCCCCACTGTGTACAGATGGGAGAATCTTCAGCACAAGTTTCTACTGCTATTGGATGGACAGCGCCAGATGTTCACAGCGCGTCGTCATTAATTAATTAAAATGGAAAGGTTTTGTCTGTGAGGCAGCTCAGATAGATTAGATGTGCAATAGGCATGATCTGAAGTCACATTTGCGCAGCGACTAAGGCATTAACTATGTTTTTCATTTATACAGCTCTTCATTCACGCAGCTCTTTACTGTAATAATTGGAAGTGCTAGTTAAGTTGTAGTCTCAAAGGACAGACAGATACACTGTCTTCCAAGTTCTTGACTAAACTTTCTTGTGAAGGATATCTTTCTACGTGAGAATTCTAAAATGTGGGAGTAAACCAAATTCAAATTCTGATACTTGGATCAGTTCTGAAATTTACCACACTTAGGGTAGTTTGTATTTAACATATATTCCTAAACTCTCATAAACGTCAAACTTGGCACACTTTGGGACTCTCTGACTAGCACAACATACTTGTCTGTACTGATCTGAGACTGTTACTTGAACAGGAGGTAGATTGCTGTCCACAAAAGGAAAAGAGTATTTGCGCTGCTCATCTTGTCAGAAAACTAGGCGGGTAATTAACATCTCCACTCCAGATACTATGCTTGCTTTTTTTTTTTTTCCCAGAGTTGTCATTTATGTTATGTTAGTTGTTGAAGACTGGTGTCTTGCTGGCGGAACTGTATTAAAAGTCGAACAGCTAATGGAAGTTTCTTTTCCAAAGCAAGCATAAGATAAAGCTGAGCACTTCAGTGGGCCTGGTTGATCAGCAGGGATCCTAGTCCTGCATCTGATATGTTTGAGGACAAAAAAAATCCAGATGGTAAAAAGCAAAGCTAACATTGTCTGTGACCAACAGGATGTTCTAGTTAAATTGTGAGTTAATTCTGGTTAACACTACTCAGCTTTTTAACTTGCCAGCAGCATTGTGAAGGTATGGCCTGGATTATGTAAATCTGTGTAGTCTCTTGCAAGAATATTATTTCATATGACCGTCCTGACTGCCTGAACTGTTGCAGACTGTTTGTGTGTATTGCCAGTCCTAATTTTCTGACAAGATTAGAAACAATCAGTACTAAAATGTG
This sequence comes from Tauraco erythrolophus, assembly GCF_009769465.1. Taxonomy (NCBI): domain Eukaryota; kingdom Metazoa; phylum Chordata; class Aves; order Musophagiformes; family Musophagidae; genus Tauraco; species Tauraco erythrolophus. Next base: position 15,780,026 of record NC_141473.1, on the reverse strand, counting down.
ACTTCAGAAAGGTCCGTTTTTTTCAAGAGGCTGTGGTAATGGCATTTGTTTAGTCTAAAATTAACAATAATAGCTGAGTCATGTGGCTTCCAAGATGTTATCTTTCCATAGATGAAACAGATGTTTCTGCCAAAAAGATACAAAAAAAAAAGTACAAAATGTCTGGGAAGCTTATGTAATCGTGCATGACACCATTCTTGAGCCTTCTGGTCTGGAATGAGATGTGTTAGTTGAATCACTTCACCTGTTCTTAGACTGGTCTGTTATAGGTAATCAAAAGCTTGGAATACTGCAGTTAGTGCGCAAGCACAAAAATCTCTGTAAATCGTACATTATTACAGCCTCCCCCAAGCCCTGGTTTATAGCTCAGTTAGAGAGCTTTTTCCACAACTCTGTATTAGCTTTTTGGACATGTTAGACACCCAGGAAATCCCCCTTCTCGTAACATTCTCCGCTTGGATCTGATCTCAACAGGGTGTCGTAGTCAATCTTCAGCACAGTTCTTAAGTGGAGACCAAGAACCCTGGGCCTTTAGAGGTGGTCTAGCAGGAGAGTTCCAGGTATCAATATGACTTCACAACTGAATGACATTTTCTTTGTTTTATGAGAAACCTTTTGTTGCACATCAGAGGTCTGGAAGGATTGGTCTGCCGAAGGCTTTCTGGTCCAAAGCCCATTAGCCTTACAGCTTGGTTTAAAATAATTTTCCTCCCCTTTCTACAGTAATTTCCCAAGGAGATGCTGCCTGTCCCACGCGCATGCGAAGCGCAGCGGCTTTAGTTGTACATTTCACATTGTTTCTTTGCAGGTCGCACAGCATTTTTATCTGCGCCCGCAATTGCACAATGCGCGCATGCTTGTCTGCCAATGGGAATTCCATGAGCAAAAGGAATAGTCGTCCAAATTTTGGTTCCTCTCTAAATAAAGCTGTAATGCACTTTGTTGCAAAGATTTCAATTGGCAAGTGTTCTTAAATCGCTGTTTATACCATGTTCAGATTTGTTCATGGATTTTTCAGGCTCTATACTTTTCCCCCCTCACAGGTGCTCTGCGCGCAGCAAATTGAATCAGCGCATTGCTTTTGGGATAAAGCCTCTCCTCTGGCCAGTTAACCCTCTTCAGACCAAACCTTTCCTCCTGACATTCTGTGTTCTTATACAGAGACAGTGTAGATATGATTGGTAAAAAGTATTTTAAAGCAGATAAGATTAACAGACTCTTAATGTGCTGTTTCAATTGCATATTTTAAAACACCAATTGGATATTTTCTATTCAAGTAAGGTCTTTGCATTTGTAAAGCATACCAACCCCACCTTCTTCTGGGGTGCCTGCAAGTAGCAAATATTAAATTGGGAGTCTGCAGTGCACACCCAAGAGCGATGGGTTTTGTTGTTCATACAGTCATATTAAGTATTTTGTTTTCACAGCGTTTGCTGCCTATTGATGGGGCAAATGACCTCTTTTTTCAACCACCTCCATTAACACCCACTTCCAAAGTGTACACCATACGACCCTACTTTCCTAAAGATGAGGTAACTGCTTTTGACACTTGTCGCTGTTGTTAGTGATGCGTTTCCCTTTTGTGGCAGCACTGGTCACTGCTGAGTCCCTCCATCCCCTAAAGAAACACATGTCCCAACATTTTGCAGAAGGCACAAATGCAAGCTCACAGGAAAACTAAAGTTAAGTCACTTGCCTGTGGTTCGACAAAATGCTGTGTAACAGTACACGTACATCCATGTCTTGATTCCCAGTCTCCCACCCTGCCACCTTTTTAAATGTGTGAGTGCTTTCCCTGTTTCTGAAAGGCAAGTTAACATCATTCACAGCTGGTAGAGGAATTCTTGCAGTGGGGACAAGTGCAGTGGATTAACCTTAGAGGTGGATGTGTATACTTGTTCACTGAGCAATTTTTGTGGTAAATGCTGGTATTCTCGGAGCTATATGGGCAGACGTTTGAAATTGAGTCTCAAAACTTAGCTACAAAATGTGATAATACTTCAGCTACAGTTGCAAACTTTTTGGTTTGCAAATATGAATTTTGAAAGAACTGTTGTCAAATCTGTTTTGGAGCGTTTGATGCTTTGAAACCAGGATTTTTGTATTTATCGTTACCGATTAGAGCTCTTTCCCCATTTCTTTACCTGCCGAACAGGTCTGTAGTGCTGTTTCATTCCTATTAGCTTAGCAAGAAGAATACTTGAAAGTGATGTATCAACCAACAGTTAGTTACTAACACTCTTTATGGATGATATTTAAACAATGTAAGGATTAATGTAGCTTACACTTTCGCATTTGTAGCTACATTGAGATGAAACATGTTTTCTTTGAAACATAAGTATCTGGTCGCTCAGATGAATTTTGCCTTTGAAGCCGCTCAGACAAACACAGCTAGTGCATGAAGGCATGTCCTTTACCTTCTCCTTTCAGTCTAGCTCTGTCCTGTGCTGTTCTGATGCAGTGAAGCATCCTGTTCCATAGCTTCGTGCAGGGCTGTACCCAAGCTGGTTTGTTCCTTTGTAGGCAATGGAATTGATATTTCAAAGCCACCTAAACGATTAGTGATGCAGCTAAGTGTGCAGTCATAAAGAGTATTTCTTCTTCTGAGTAGTTCCCTTGTTATGAAAGGAGGCTGGAAACATGCCAAATGTAAAGACTTTTTGTTGAAAAGTGTAAATTTTTTTATTTGAAGTGTGACTGATACAAGTTTACTAAGAGGTTCAGCTGAAAGCCTTTTAACATGAAGAAAGTCAGGGTGTGTCTGTTCTTCACAGTGGTTAAAGTGTTGCATTTAAGCATTGGAGGATTTGAAAAGGGACTGTGTTGCAAGGGTGTTGATCATCACTGAGTGTTTGGTAACTAACCCTCAGTATTAACCCTGTGCTGTTCCATGTGCAGGAGGTTGACCTCCGGTCTTTCCTTGCCAGCCATTCAACTTAACCACAGTGTTTTTGATGGGCGACTTGAAGAGTTACCTTCAGGGAGGTGGGGGAAGATGGAGCCTTTCTCGTACATGGGCATTCTTGTTCTGTGTAACTTAAATGCCTATCAGAACTAGTTTACGGTGGAGCTGTAATTGAAATCTCTCTGAAACAAAGTTGTTGGCTTTTGAATATGACGAATAACTCTAAATCAACTCTTCTCTCCTCTTAGGCGTCTGTATATAAGATCTGCAGAGAAATGTATGCTGATGGAGCTGATCAACCCTTCCATAGTTTACCAGATTTAATTGGAGACAAGTATGTATTATGAATGAGTGACCTAAAGAGGTAGTTGTGAAGGATTAAGTCCTGACACTATTTAATTTGAATTTTTAAAAGTGTGTGCGTGGGAAGAATTGCAAAGAGCATTCGATTTGGAAAACAAAACCAAAATTGCCCTCTGCAGGCCTCGGGAAACTGGAGTTTTCGTTTCTTAAAGATGCCATTGACGGTTATGTCTCAGTTTATGCTCTGGTCACCTGCTGTGAGCTGTTAGAAAAAAAGACTTAGCTGAAACCTCTTTATTATGAAACCTGTGCATCATAGTATCCTGTTATTTCAGATTTTGTGAAAGCGTATCATGAGAGTGTCCATAGTCTGTAGTTACCTTCTGGTATTTTTAGCAATGTAGTGTCTTTCTTTAGATAATTGAAACTTTTTTGAGGACCCATCTCCTAGCTGAGAGAGTCTCCTCCTCCTGCCTTGAGTCTTTTCTGAAATACATGTTATAGGTTGGCTGTACCAACTTTTAAAAAGAATAAGCAATGACAAGTGAGAAGTTAAAAAAAGAAGCACTAAATCTGAGTTGTAAAATGAACTACTTTGAGGAGGTTTTTTATGTCTCGAGTGTTTAATTTAGAAGTTTGTAAAGGGGCTACTCTGTGAGTTACAGGTAGTTAAGAAAAGATGCGTAACTGGTATCAAAAATACCCAAAAGAGAAGATGGAAGAACAAGGAGGTAATGGCAGCAGACAAACTGAGGGCAAAAGGTGAAGGAAGTTTGTGTCTCTGGCGAGTCAGAAGAGCAGTGTATGTGGAATTAAATTGTGGTATCCTGAGGTGCAGATGTTGCTCATAGCTAAGTTTTGACAGCTGATCAGTCTGTTAATGCTTTATAGGAACTAATTTTGTGACTGGAGAACTCTCTTGCGTCTTTGGTTGACCCTAGAGCCTCCTCCAGAGTACTTGAAGAGCGTACTTGTTCAAAGTGACCTTCTTTTGACTGAATTTGGATACTTCTTTCTGCAGGTTAGTAGGAGGTTTGCTCACCCTCAGCCTGGATTACTGCTTCGTCCTAGAAGATGAGGATGGCATATGTGGCTATGCTTTGGGAACCGTTGATGTGACTCCCTTCATTAAAAAATGCAAAATGTCTTGGATCCCTTTCATGCAAGAAAAATATACTAAACCAAATAGTGACAAGGAGCTGTCTGAGGCAGAGGTTGGTATAACCCAGAAGATCAGAATTGTATGCTGAACTCTTTCTTTCCAAAGCAGGTCTTTGTTTTCCTTCTGCATTTTGAGCTTCCATGTAATTAAATTTTCATATCTTTCTGAAGTCTTTGATGAGCATGGTATCTGACATCGTAGAAGATGATGGTAAAATTATTCACTGCCAGTCAGATACAGCTGTGTGTTGTAATACACCCATGAGGCGTTCTTTAGTGGTAATCAATGCAGTAAACGTAAGGCACCTTAATCTAGAGAAAATGACATTTTGAAAATAAAGGATTTCTTCTATTCTCCTGCAAAATGAGATACTAATTTCGCCATGCTGCAGGTAAGGCTAACCACTGAGAGTTGCATCAGTTTAAGTATGGAAAACAAATTAAAGAAGCTTGTTTTTGATGTTAAAATCTATGAGCTATTTGTGGAGCGACAGATGTAAATGGTGCAAAACAACATCTCGCCTTTAGGAAGTGCTAAAAATTAATATCTTGAGTTGTTTGTGGAAGAAATTAAAAAAAACGGTGTCACTGAACTGTTAGAAATAGTGAAAAGTTCTAGCTGATGTGTTCTTGTCAAGGAAAGAAATGAGCTAAATACTAGAGGTGCTGATCCACACCTGCAAGTGGAAGGAGGTGTGGATAAAACTGTAGTAGAGGCAGGCCCAGAAACACCACTTCTTAACCTTTCTTCCCCTCTTAAGAGGGGGGGAAGTACTTTCTAGAGAGTATTCTGCAAGTTGTCTGAATACAAAGACTGGTGTCAGACTGGTGGGTGTCCTGAAGGAATCCCCAGCTGGTCAGGGCAGGGCAGAAATGACATATATGGCAGTGTGCCCTGGTTTTATTTGTCTAGGAGTTTGACAAAATTTTAAAGGAGGTCATGGCTCTGGGAGCGCAGGCCTTCCTGCAAACAAAGCAAAGCTTCCTGGAAATTGAAAGAAATGTTTGTTGCCCTATTATGAAAATGACCACCAGTTAGAGGCATGTTTGTGGAAAAGTAAAGTACGTTCAAACAAAAAACCAGCCTTGCAGCAAATATCAGTGTTCTGGCATAGGTGTGATGAGGAGGTGTCTTAACAGCTCCCCTACTGCCATTGAAGTGGAGCTGATTCTGCAGCCTGTAGGCTTTATGACTTGGTTCTTCTACATTTGCACAGTGCTGTGCTTTCAACTGTATGTGTAAATTCAGATTTCGAAGTGAAGCTAATGCATATAAAGATATTGGAAACTAAACACGACAAAACTGTAGTAGGTACAGTAAGGGAGAAGGGGGCCTTGATTTCCAGGAGTTTAAAGCCAAACTTCAAAGAAAAAGAATAAGATATTTTGTGCTGATAAACTAGCTTTTCCACTGAGATGTTTAAGAACATTTCTTGCTGTTGGTACGATATCTCAGGAAAAGTTTGTTTCTTGAGACTATGGGCTCGAGGGATGTTCCCAGGAGTAGAGAGTAGCTCTTTGTACTTTGCTGTTGAGATAGATGCTGTGGGATTTTATCCATTTATCCTTTTGACGCTGTAAAGGAGCGTATAGAGTATTCAGTAGTTGCTTAGGAACTATTATCATTGAAGATCATGTAGGGAAGAGTTTTCTCACAGAATAGGATTGATTTGATTTCCTTTACAGGCTTCTTACCTCTTGATAATCTCAGTCTCCACTTTGGTTTGAAAAGCTCCCTTTCTGTACTTTTTAGATCGTTTGATCCAAATTGCTGGCTTCTAATACAGTTCAGTTGTTCTCTAGTTTACTTAACTACATCTTGAGCCTCAAGGTTCATGGGGAAAAATAAAGTGTTGTGTTTCACAAAAGAAAAATCTAATCCTCTGACTTGTGTCATATTGTTGTGAGTTTGTCTTGCAGTTTTGTTTAGGTTCCTATAAGGGAAGTATATCTGGTATCTGTTTTTTCTGAGATAGTTATTATTGATCACAAGAGATGAATGCATCATCTCTCTCGCTGCTACTTAGCCCCACCTGTATCCTACTCCTTGATAACCTGTTTTACCTCTTGTAGTGCTTCTGTGGTTGGAAGAAACAGTCATCATCTTTGCCTTGGTGCTTGAAGCCAGCATGGCTAGCTTGGAATGCTTTCTGTGGGATTGTGCCTGTTACAGCTGTGGTAAAGAAAAGCCCAGAGGAGCAGGTGTGGTTTTGAACCTGAAGTGGCTCAACGAGTTCGAAATAGTAACTTTGAATAGAGTCTCTCTGTGCAAGAGTTTGAGAGATGACAGTTTATAGATTCGAGAGGTTTTCATTAACTTTGACCTGGGGCGCGGGGGAAGTGGTCCTTGTGCAATGAAGTCCTACTTTGGGTTGTTATGATAGTCATGTTCAGTTATACAAGAAATTAAGTTAGGTGGCTTGTTCACTTGATCCAGTGCTCCCTAAAGGTTTTAAAATGTGGTAACTAGCAAGTGGAATGACCTGAGTATGTTTAGATTTGGCTTTGTCTGCTTCTGCATTACCTCATTTGATTGTGCAACTCACAGGAATGGAACAAAGTTAACGTTTCGTGTCACGTTTCTAAAGACCTTCCTGGGTGATTGCAGTAGTCTTTAGTGATCAACAACATCCTTTAGTTATCAACAGGCTTATTTCAAGGTAGAAACAAATTTGCCTTTGTGGCAAGTAGTTTAAGAAAACTGTGTGGACATGAGAGATGTTTCCCAGCAGCTGTGAACCAAAGGATCCGTGTGAAAGATCGGGACACTTGGAGCTAAAACTGCCCATGTGAAACACAAAGAAAAGGAATACCCGTGCATGAACTGTTAGTTATGGGTCAGCTTATGTTTTTTCTCAGTTGAAGTGTGGGTCACTGAGAAGCCATGCAAGGAGTCTCACGTTCCTCCTTTGACAGTCTGAGAGGCTTCTGTAGCCTGCCTTTTTATCTGGAGTACAGAGAGCAGTTCAGCAGGTAAAGAACAAAGTGGCCATCAGAGGTACAGCTGAAAAGCACGCTGATTAGTAGGTATACTCCGTGAGCAAAGCAGCCTCCCTTAATAAGCACAAATGAAAATGAAAAACTGAGTAATGATTAAATGTCTGTTTCCCATTTTCCTTTCAGAAAATAATGCTAAGCTTCCATGAAGAGCAAGAAGTATTGCCAGAATCGTTCCTTGCCAACTTCCCATCATTGATAAAGATTGATATCCACAAAAAAGTGACAGATCCAAGTGTGGCCAAAAGTATGATGGCCTGCCTGCTCTCTTCTCTAAAGGCTAATGGTGAGCTGCTTGCACTCAAAATTCCTTATTTGTTAATTACATGTAAATTCTAGGATGCAAGGCAAGCTTGGGATGGTTATATTAACATCGTATTTGCATGTCAGCCTGAGATCTTAGATTTCTACTGCAGTTAGCACTGTAGATTTAGGTAAATAATTATAAAAACTTTCAGGTAGCTAACTTCTGCTGCTCTCTTCAGTAAAAGGTCACTTTTTGCTTTAGCCATTATCCTGCAAATTAGGAAATAAGAAGAAATGAGGGAGCAATCTGGCAACGAGAGCACGCGTTTTTACATCTTGAACAACGCACAAATGTTTACATTTCCCCTGCTGGCGTTGGTAATGATGCTTTTTGTTACGCGTGGCAGTGTGCGCTGGTGGGTGATTACCGAAACCTTCCATATGGGGAAGTGCTTGGCTGTCTGCCTTACTGCGCACCTGAGGTTCGTGGTTCCTGTGCCCAATTTGGTGCCCTTACTGAGCCAATATCAGAAATATGTAAGAAATATGTGAAATAAAAGGTGTGCAGAGGGGAGATGATTTGTTCTTTAGGGGATGGTCAGCTATGTTGCCATGAATCTGGTCTCCTTTGGGCACCATGCTCCATATGGAATTGGATCAGTGATTGGATTAGGTTTAAATGTTATAATAGACTTCAAATATTACTAGAGTTCCCGTCTGTGTTTTTTACAGTAACGCTCCTCCTACACTGTTTTGTTTCTTTCTTTCTTCTTCAGGCTCCCGTGGGGCTTTTTGTGAAGTGAGACCAGATGATAAAAGAATCCTGGAATTCTATAGCAAGCTGGGTTGTTTTGAAATTGCTAAAATGGAAGGATTTCCAAAGGATGTTGTTATCCTTGGAAGAAGCCTGTGAAACGCTTGACAGCGAACTGTTCCAGTACCATAGTCCCTTAACAGCTGGGCAGGTAGTGGTGGGGATCTTCATATGGTCTAGCTGCACAAAGCCAGCAATAAGCCAGCTTGATGGAAGGGGCTATGCGAAAATCACCCATCACACATTCAGACTGTAATTTGTTGGAAGAGGATAATGCTGCTGAAAACACTGTTTTAACAAAGAGAAACCTTGTCCTCTCCTGGTCCTGTGTGAAGTGCCAAGGAATCTTGCATGGGCTATAGCTTCTCGGAGGAATCCTCCTCAATCAGCTCTGTGGTTGACGACAGTTCCCTGCATTCGCATGTCAACAGAAAAGTGGTCTCTGTCAGAAGTGTCTATAAAGATGCAGGTTTTTTCTCTGTTGTAGAGCAGGATGTGCAACTGGAAGTTGCAGAAATGGGAGGGATTGCTTATGTCAATCAGCAAATTTAAAGATAAGTAGCTACAGTTCTATTTTTGACTATCTTTATGCTTGTTGATAAAGCAATGACCTGTTGTCACTTCTAACGACCATTGGTTCAAGCTTTGTGCTTTGTTAGGGACAAATGTGCAGTGGTCTGTGGCAGAAGTCACTTAATGACAAAAGTGTAAATTTCCGTGTATATAAACTTAGCCATATGCTGACTAACTTTTTGTTTACCAGTTTTTGTAACTTTTTTCTTTTGAGAAGTGAAATGGTATAGGTCCAAGATGGCACTTTCAAATAATCTAAACCCACAATGGAGAACGAATCTGTCCTCAGCACTGACCTTTCTTACTGTGCCTCGTATCCAGGGCTAGAAACTGACCATCTTGGGTAAGGGGTGCGGATCCCAAATGATGCTTCATTCAGACCACAGTTTGTCACTGCTTGAGGTTATCATCATTCTCCTGGGACTGAAACAGCAATTCACAGGGTGGTCTGCCGAACCCGTTAATTTTTGGTGATGTTCACACAGGATTGTTGATGAAAGGTGGTGAGAGGGAGAGAGCAGGCCCAGAGCTGGGATTTGTCCTTGGAACAGTCACCATGTTTCAAAGCCTGTTCATACTAGTTCAATTAAATCAGGGTCTTCGAGTCCTGCACATTTGTATCAAATAACTTTTCTATAAGAAATGCCACAATAAGCACATTTTTACACATTATTTAAATGGTTACCTACTTTTAAATGTTCCAAGAGTTTAATGTTTTTATCCAGGTCTGACATGTTTGGCTATGGGATGGAATCAGCAGGGTATGGGATCTGGTAGTGAGGTAGTTGCATCATTTATGAAATTGGTATTTCACAAAAGTCCCAATGTCCCAGATACGTAATTGGCCGATGGCATACGCTTTCCAGTATCTTGCTTATTTACCTGCTGCCATCAGCTGTCTTTATCTTTCTTTTTAATTTTCCTGAGTTTTTTTCAGTGGTGTGCAAAGGAAGTTCAGTTCCTTTTACAAGCCTCCAGCGACATAGAAGAAGTTAGGCAGCCTATAGTGGATGGCATTAAGACTGCAGTAGAGTTGTCTGCAACCTGTAAGGAGATGCTGTGTTTGACCTTCTGGTGCAGTCACATGCAGGATGTTTGGTTGGTTTGTTTGTTTGTTTTTTCCTTTGCAGAATGTGAACAATTTTTTAATGCGGTAGCGAAGTATTTAAGTTGAAAAACAAGTTCACTTCCTTTTTTGGAGAGAGGTACGGGGTTGTGCTATGGGATTTCATGTAAGTCAGAGCTGAATGCCACTAGTTCTTATACAGCTTTGAGTGCATGTTGAGTAGCTGATACCTTGGTTTATCAGGTGGGAGAGTTTTGTTTCTTCATGGGTACCGGAGTCAACTTATTTTATCTGGATGCGTAACATTACAGCATAGGATGCTCGTGGCCTTATTTCTTGGCTTTTAAGGAGTTGCCACATTTTCTCTTCCTATGACTTTGTTATTATTATAGAAGTTAATTGTCTAAGCCTACGGAATGTCAGGCCAATACCATCATTCTAGGATTGTAAAGTGATATGTTGACATATCTTTCATGGTTATGAATTTTCATTGAGGTTGGAATGCCACTTTCATTAATCTGTTTTTAGATCAACGGTATCTGTAGCAGAAAAAAAACGACCTGTAAAACTGTATTCGGAGACCATGCGAGAAATAGAATAAAAATTGAGAAGTGAATGTAAATAAGAAATTTGTATTTTTGTGTGTGAGGTTCCAGACCCAGAAGCAGTTCAGCAGTTTACATTGTGTTGCGCCATATGTGTTGGATGCCCTCAGGATCGGCTGGCAGAGAAACTTGTGTCTGGTTTCAGTGGTGGCAGTGTGTTGTGTGGTAGGCACTGATCTGTGCTGATGCCTTTCGTAGGCAGGTATTCGGTGTCCTTTCAGAAGTACTCACCCCAAAGATTTTTGAGGTGCTAGTGACCTTTGGCCCTTCTGTGAGTAGCACCAGTTGAACTTCACCTGTTTTGTAAAAAAAAAACCAAAACAGTTCTTTCAAAGGTGGTCTCCGGTGTCTGGCAAAACCAGTGTGTTGCAGCAGTGCTTGTTTGCCCTTTCTTACTCTTTTCTCCCCCCCCCCCGCCCCTCCCTCCTCTCCTTTTCCTGCCGTCTGCTGGGTTTAGAGGTTGCTGAAACCCCAATAGCCTGCTGGCAGAAACAAGGTGAGGCACAAAGTAACTTGAAGGACATCTAGCTCCACAGTCTGGCCATAGTTGTGCATCCACACAATGTAACTCAGGAAGCTGGACACCTGGGAGCTAAAGCAAGTAGCTTCCTGCTTACAATGGCAGCCAAACAAAAGGGATGGGTCAGGCGTATTAAAAGCAGCTTTTTCCTAAGGTCAGTTCACCGGAGTTCATCCACCTGCTGTAGAAGTGCACTGGTTATGCAGTGCAGAAGGTGTGTATTGTGGAGAACATGGTAACACGCAAAACTAAGTGGGGAAATTAGCAGTTAAAAACTTCTAACCCAGTAATCGTGTGCTATGTTAAACCATTGGTATTTCTTCACAAAAATCATAACGCGTTGCCTATAGTCGTCTTTGTTTTCTTGAAGCCTATTTCATGAAGTTATGGCAGAAATGGCAATGTGACTTGCCTATGTCAAACACATCTCAGCCTGGGAGGCGGGTTTGGGCTCTGATATTGTGCCAGGAACTTTTCCTTTAAGGAGCGTGAAGCGGGAATGGGCTCTCTTGCCTCCCTTGTTCCAGACAGGTCACGTAGGTAACGTGCTGCTGCCAGCCAGATGGCTGTGGAGAGCAGCTACCGCAGAAGCAACCGGGTGCGCTTGTATAACCATCGCTGAGTGAGCACTTGCCTTTTTCTGGGACCAGGATCGGCTTTTCAAACCTCTTCAGTCATGTTTTTCTTGAACCGACTCCAGCTGAAGCAGAGCAAATGGCTGGCTGGTGGAGGTCTCTTCTGATGGGAGCGGAGCCAGCTTCCAACCAAGAACGCGGTGTGAGCTCATCGTTTAGCAGAGTTTGTTTCAATTCAGCTGCTCCCCCCTCCACCCTTGCGGCATGGACCAGGCTGCTGCCCTGTTTCCTTTGAACAGCCAGCCCAGCCCTCTGCTCCCTGCTACAGATTTTTGAAGCAGGATCTTGTCTTCTGTGTTCAAGGGCTCCCCTACCGCAGTCCCCAGTGCCAGATCACGCTGTTCTTGTCCTCGCCCACACTTAAAGGGATAGAGAAGAGTGGATCCCTCCTGTTGTGTCCCTGTCTCTGTCCCCTCTGATACCCCTCTTTGTCCTTAACCTTCTGCCTGTCCTGGTTGTTGGTGCTGCAGGTTTTCCCCCCGGTGTCTGGAAGGCTGGGATGGTGCCCATGAGAAGGGTGATAGGTGAATAATGGGCACCAAGTGCCATTTTTTTTGGTGTGGCGTTTCCACAGCTGGCCGTGGGGTTGGTAAATGTGTTGTCCTGCTGAACTGGCTTTGGCTGAAGGCCCAGGAGGGGCAGGAGACTCCCTCCAGTTAAAGGATGAGGTGGTGTCTTTCATCTCCAGCGTGATGTTTGGGCTCTTCAGCATCCTCACAATTGAAGACCCTCTCCACTCTTCCCCCTACTGCCCAGAAATATCTTCTGATGGAAGAGGCCGGTTACCAGGAAAAGTTATTAGGATCCCGCTGGAGTAATAAACCTTCTGCTTTTATTGCAAGGAAATAAAATACTATAAATACGGCATTTCCCCCTTCCCGCACAGCTGCTTCACACAGCGGGGCTGCACAGCCCTTCCAGAAAGGTCCCCTGGACCCTGCCGCTGGGGTCCCCCTGCGCAGGGTGCGGGAATGGTTTGGTTTTGCCATCCCCAGCGCAGGGGCGGAGTCCCGCCCCGCGTCCCGCCCCGCTCCGCTCCCAGCGCCGCGCTGCAGCCTCATGGAGCCGCACGGACCCGGCAGCGTCCTCTTCGGTGAGCGGCCCTGGGGGGACGGGGAAGGGAGTGCGGGCACGGGGAGGCGGGGAGGGTAATAGACCGTGGGCAGGAGAGGCGCGAGGGGGGAGCAAAGAGAGGCGGGGGGGGTAATAGAGGCTCGTAGAGGGGGTAAGAGAGATGGCGGGCAGGAGAGACACGTGGGGGCAATAAATGGGCAGGAGAGAGACGGGGGGGGGGGAAGAGGAGAGACTCCGGGGAGTGACGGGGACAGCGCGGAGGCAAGACAGACATGTGGGTGAGGAATAGAGTGGGGGGCTTGGGGGGAAAAATTGGGGTGTAATGGGGACGCGCTGGGGGAGGGGGAACGACAAAAGAGAGACCTGGGAGCAAAAGAGACACGTGGGGACTGGGAGGGCAAGAGAGACACGTGGAGGGCATTCCCGAGCCCGGGGGGGCACTGGACTTGCTGGGGGGGGGGAGCGGGTCGGGACACACTGGGGAGACAGACACACGTGTGGCCAGCGCATGCGGTGAGGGCGACCAGCGAGGTCCTGGAGTTTGGGGAGCGGGGGCCAGGACGGAGGGACACGTGTATGGCCGGGCTCGGGAGGGAGCGGGCACGGCGGGGGGTTGTCCCTGGGGCGGTTTGAGGGGAGCTGCGTGGGATATTGGGGTTCTTGTGGGTGCGGGGGACCGGGAGCGGCTGGAAGTAATGGGGGGAGGTGGCAGCCCCCGCTCCGGCCGGCCGCTCCCGCTCCTCCGGTTGATCCGCCGCGCTCCCACGTCAGCGTTCCGCGGGGCGGCGGAGCCCCGTCCCTGCTGCCCGGGGGTTTCGGCTGGGGCCGCGCAGCACGTGGCCCTGCGCCGCTCACCAGCGAGCGCGCGCACGCGTGGCCGGGGCCGCGCCCGGCCCGAAGCGCCCCCGGCAGCGCGGCCCGGCCGGCGCTGCCGTCCGAAAGGGAAGCGGAGCGGCAGCCCCCCAGGCCTTTCGTGCGCCTGGATTTCGGTCCTGGCCCTGGTGAGCTGGATACACAAGCGCGGAGAGGAAGAGGTCCCGCCCTGGGCTCTTTGCTGAGGCTGGTTCCTCTCTCTGCGTTGCAAGCGCCGGGGCTGGCACGCGGGGCTCAGGTCTGTGTTTTTCCTGTCTGCTCCACGTCGGTGAATCGTCCTGCGAAAACCAAACACACCCCGGGCGCTCTGCCTGTCCTTCTTTCCCATGGTTGGCTGAATCCTGATCCTAAGAGCTGAGGACGTAATTTTGCACCTCCCTTGTTTTTGTAGCTGTTTGGAGAAGAATGTAATAAAAATCTGACTCGAGCCTGTCTCGAGGGACTCCACCTCCCTGCAACCTGGCACAGAGTCCTCCCCTCGTGTTGTTCCTCATCACTGGGGTCTCACGCTCCATGTCTTTGCCTCCAGACTCTTCCTGGGGCAAATGTTTCTCTCATGCTGGGGAGATCAGAGCTGACTGTCTGTCCAGGGCAGCGTGCCCTGGCTGTGCTGCTCTCTAGAGGGGATGAGCCTTGTCCTGCCTGTGCTCGAGGGCCGTGAGTGCCCCTGGGCACTGTGTCACACGGCAGCTCAGTTTGGGAATACCAGGTTTTGTCCCTGTGTGGTGCTGAGCCAGAAGCAAAGTTCCCGGGAACACTTTATCTTGGAGCTCAGGGTGCTCTGGCCTGAGACTGCTCCTGAGAATGAGAAAATAAAGTGTTTTAGGGATGCAGTGTGCGTGCCTGGACAGGGCTCACCCTGGGAACCCTTTGCTTGTAGTGCTTGGGGCCATGTAACGGCTGCTGCAGCTTTCCTGATCTCCTCTTTCCAGGCTGCGAGCTGTCTGCCAGCACCAAATCCTATACGTTTCAGGTGGACAAGGAAGATGACTCCGACCACATTTTGGCCCTGTCTGTGGTAAGAGAAATGAGAATTAACTGTGCTTGTCCTCTCCCATGGTGGCCCACAGCCTCACCCCTCCTCCCCAGGCTCGTTCCCCCTTCCCTGGCCAGGCTGGACCAGAGGACTCCCTTGGTCAAGGTCTTAGCACTGGCTACTCTCAGAGCAGTGGGCTGTTGCATTTATGGAGGTGCTTGAGCAAAGGCAGTGGTGTTAGGAGGCTGCTCATCAGATGAATACTCCAGACGTGGAGTGAAGGAAAGTAATTTTTCCTTCTCTTTGACCTTGCTGGAGCCTCCCACTAGAACATGGCCCCCCTCACTAGCTGGATTTCTGGCTTGTTGATCTCCAAGTCCAGATAGATGCAGGGATTCCTTCCTGGTTCTCCCTGGGAGTCACTTTCTATCCTGGGAGCGCAGGACCTGCCAGCATGGGTCAGGTCAGCAGAAAATGCAGCTCAGGTGCCATCTCTAGAAGTGGTTGCAGTAACAGCTGTCTCAGCTGGGAAAGGCACAGAACCCCTCCAGAGGTGGTTAGGGGGCAATTGCTGCAGGGGGTGCTCCGTGCTCTCCCTGTTTTGTGGAGCAGCATCCTCACACCTTGCACAGCAGCTGGACTGATGGCATTGCTGTGGGTCACTTGTCCCACAGAAAGCCCTGGCTGTCCCTACTGTGTCCTCCAGGAGAGCAGTAGCTCACAATCTCCACACCCACCCAGGTCTGCCTCACGGACGGTGCCAAGGACGAGTGCAACGTGGTGGAGGTCGTCGGGCGAAACCACGAGAACCAGGAGATCGCTGTGCCTGTGGCAAATCTGAAGTTGTCATGCCAGCCCTTGGTAAGAGGTTGTTTTGAAGACTCAGGTGGGGATAGCTGCAGGGAACTGGACATCTCTGGGTGTTTGTGGACCTTCTCCCTAGGATCCTGACCATGAGCTCATCTCCAGCTTGGGAGGAAGGCACTGGGAAGCCTGGCTACAGATGCCCTCAGACAGACATGTTTAACTGGGCCACATGCCGTGCTGGGGACTGCAGGACATTCTGCTTTTAGCTGCTGCCCTTAACTCAGCTCCATCTCTGTCTCTTTGCAGCTAAGTCTGGACAACTTCAAGCTGCAGCCTCCAGTGACCTTCCGCCTGGCAGCGGGCTCTGGCCCAGTGCACCTCGCAGGCTGGCACCAAGTCGGTAAGGACTTGTGGGTGGGGAAAGGTTTGGGAGAAGTGAGGGGTGTGGAGGGGGGCTCCCTCCAGCACAAACACCGGCTGGGGAGCCTCTGGGAGATGCGCTTGGTGCTGCCCAGTGCATGTGCCTGGTGCTTCCATTGTGCTGGTTCCCCAGGGGCCATGTGTGTACAGGGATTCCTTCCCTGCCGTAAAGCCTTGCATGGGAAAAGGGGTTTGGATGACCCACGCTGTCCATTTTCCCCATGGCTGGCTGTCAACATTCCCCTCTGAGACCTCCCTCCAGCTGGGATACAGCCCATTGCCCACAGGCTGCTGTTAAAAGTGCTCCAGTGCTCCTTGGGCTGCTCTGCTTTTGGGGCGTCTTGGGGGCCAGTTGCATTTGCAAAGACGTATGTCGGTGGGTAACAGAGTTATTTGTGTGTCCCAGTGCACAGGGAAGATGCTTCCTTTGAGGAGGATGATGACTTGTCAGAGGAGGAGGAGGAGCTTGCTCCTATCATGCCAGCCAAGAAGTAGAGGAGGAAACAGTAACTTACCTCCAGGCAAGGTGAGGGGCCAGGCAGCCTCGGAGGAAGGGTCCGGTGGCTGTGATGCCAGTGGAGCAAGCGTGGGTGGAACCTGCCCTGCTGCAGGAGGCTGTTGGTCTCAGTCTGGTTCTTCCTCCAGGTACTCGTTTGGACTTCTCTCCCTGGACGGCTTTTACCTCAGACTCGGACACCTCTTGACAGGACCTCAATGTTTGCTGCTTTGTTTGTTTTTGGTTTTGTGGTTTTTTTTCTTGTAACTTTTTGGGGAGCCGGGGCTGCTCCCAGCACTGGGGTGTCTCCTTTCCCACAGACCTGGGAGGTTGATCCCAAAACTGGATGGATGCTGCTGGTATATCCTCTCTCCCCCATCACTGTGTTGGGAGTTGGGGATGGAGGAGACGATCCTTGCCCTGTGCCTTTTTTCTGTCCTGAACCTCTGCTCTGTGCACCCCCTCTCCCTAGCTCTGAAACACCCAGTCCTGACCCCTTCCCCAGCAGATGGATGTAAAGCCAGTGGTCAGACAGTTTCACTGATTCTAGTGTTTTTTCTTTTCTTTACTCACAATTTCATGATTTTTTATACACTTGGAAGTGTGAAACTGAGACCCAGGCTGTGTCCTCAGCTGCAGTTATGGTGGGGTGGGAGCTCACAGTCTATTTATGAATTGGGGGAGGTTCTGGATCAATCTGCTTTGTAAAGAACTGGTTTTACACTCTAAATAAAGGTCTCTCAGGCATCAGGTCTGGAGGGAGTCACTGCTGGCTAGCAGCTTCCTCCCATGTGCACTGTAGTGGGAGACGCTCTTCCACGTCCAGCTCCTGACACTTGCTTCCCTTGGCAATGGTGTGGAGCTCCCAGGAGGGGCCATGGGGCTCCTCTCCCTTGTGGGCTCTGACTGTTTGTGTTCCATCAGCCACCTCAGCACTGCATCCAGGCTGCCGAGGGAAGGGGCAGAGTTGCAGGCAGCATTACAGGGCAGGGAGCAGCTCCACGTGTGATCTCAAAGGTAACTCAGCTGTTATCAGCGCTCTCCTGGTTTGGGCCACATTGGTCCTGATGCTGTCACAGCAAGGTCCTGGCTTGTGTCCTGCCCTCAGCCCAGTAGCATCCTGTGGAGGCGTGAAACACCAGCACTTGCAGCGTGTGGGGCAGGTTTGAGCTCTGACCTTTGCTGGGGAGTTGTGTTCCCCCACACAACTCCCATACCTGGAGAGGGTTTGATTGTTTCTGCACTTTGGCACTTCTTGCCCCTGGGGGTCTGGTCCTGTCCTTAAATGTTTGTCTGGTGGCTTTTCTGCGTCTGATCTTGCATCCCTGGCCCATGGTTCAATGCCTGCCCCAGCCCTTCTTGTTTGTGACACTGTCTGCTGTCCCTGAAAAGCATCATGTACTGTTCTGCCCTGTTGGTGTCCTGAGACTGAGTTCCTCAGTTGTATGGACTCCGGTACCAAATCCTCCAGGGCAGATGCTTGGCTCAGGCTCCATCCCAAGTTGTGAGTGGGGCTGGTTCTCCTCTGGGTCCTGTGCTGCTCCCCTCTGTATCCCACATCCCTGCTGTTTCCTTCTGGCCCCAAACAGCCCTTGACTAGGGTGGAAGGGAGGCTTTGATGCCCCTTGCAGCAAAAAGGACTGCTGGCATCCCTGGGGACCGTGCCTGCCCGGGAGGCACCGAAGGACCGAGCAGAGCCGGCCGGGACTGATGCATCCCGCGGCTGGTGCGCGGCGGCGCGGGAGGAGGATGCTAGGGGGCTGGGAGGCAGCGGGGATACCCCAGTACCTGCTGGGGACGCGGGGGCGGGCGGGCACCGCTAGGGGGCGGGCGGGCAGCGCGATGGCCCCGCTCCCGCCTGGGGGACCGGCGCCCCGCCAGCCCCTGGACTCGCCCGGCCCTGCCCGGCCCGCCGGGGGCTTGCACCAGGGCACGGCCACGCTCTCCGGGTCTGGGCAGCCCCTGGGACGCAAAGGGCATCCGGCACTCGGCTCCTGCTCCAGGTCCTTGGGTCTGGCCCTGCGGGGTGCCAGCTGCGAGAAGTCGCGTCCCCAGGGAAGTATCATTCCTCCTGCCATTCCAGGGCAGTAAGGTACCCGGGGCTGGGGGTCTGTGCCCGTGCCCACGAGCACTGTGAGATCCTGCAGCACATCTCATTGGCCTGGGGAAGTTTGCGGGAAGCAGGGCGATTCAGCTGCCTTGCTGAGTGAAGAGATGCAGCAGCATCCTCACCGGGAGCTGGATGTGCGCTTGAGAAGCGCTGGCGGGGCACAGCGCGCCAGTGCCCTGTGCTGATGGTGCAGGAGGGGGGTTCTGGGTGGTGAATGGAGCCGTGGCTGTGCCCGTGCCAGGACGGTGCCCAGACCCTGCTAGGGCTGGCACACACAAGACCTTGTAGATCTCCATGGCTGTGTGCACGTGGAAGGGATCAGGGCTAGTGTATCTGCCTGTCTTTGGTCCTGCTTGCTCTCCACAGAGGAGCAGCTTGGCTTGGGGGAGATATGAGCCAGTCAATCATTTAAAAATGATGCTTCCAAGATAGTCCTGGAAGCGTGGGCTGGAGGATAGCAGCTGCTTTGGAGCCAGTAGAGGAGTGATGAGGGGAGGGAGTGGGCACAGCTTGGCCGTGGCAGGGTGGTACAGCTGCTTGACGTGAGGTGGAAGAGGCAGTGCTGGCTGATGAGAAAGAGCATTTGGCCTTTTAAAGGGTGGAAGGAGGCAGTTTCAGGGTGCAGGCTTCCTTAGGGGTGTTCAGGTAGCTGGGACAACGGGCTGTGGCAGGAGGGACAGTCCTGCCAGAGGGCAAAGGTAGCACAATGGGGGACATGGTGCTGGTGACAGGAGGCTTGAGGAGACCAAGCTTGTTCCCCGCTCTACAGGACCAGCCCACCTCAAGCAAGGCCTTGCCTCAAGTGCTGCCTGGTCCCCAGCAGTGCTGCAGGGTGATGCTAGGGGCGAGGGAACACGCCAAGCCCAGAGGGGGAAATGGAGGGGCTGGGGATTGTTGGCACTGCCAGGCCCCTAAGAGTGACTTGGGAGGTTTGCTCCCCCCTCCCCAGCAATGTCACAGCCTTGATGTGCTCAGCCCGGGGAGATAAATGCTGAAATGGCGGGCAGCTGGGAGGGGGGATGCGCTCACACACAGCGCTTAATGGGGAAGGATGGGATTACAGGGGTCACGCTAGGTGAGCACCTTCCTTCACAGAGCTGATGGTATCAAAGCAGGTGCCCCCGGCTGCAAATACCTTGGGCAAACAAACAGGGCTGTCTAAGAGCAGGTGAGCTCGGGCATGGCCAGGCGGGGGGCGGGAGGCTCTCTGTGCATGGGGAGTGAAACATGGGTCTCCCGATGTGGGGGCTGCCTTGTTTCGCATAGAGTGGGGGGAAAAATGAAGGCATCGTGTGTCTACGTACATATGTGGGCTCCCCATACTGGAGATAAACATAGGGATGCGGAGCCCGTCACTCTCCCATGGGGTGGTGGAAGTGCCGGTAGCCAGAGTGCCAAACGATGCCCCAACCCAGGTGATGGCTCTGGGGTTACCCTGGAAGGTGGTTAGCTCTGAGCATCCCTCCCCTCTGCTGCATTTTGGGGCTCTGCATGCTGATATTGCTGGGGATGGATCCCTCCTCGCTCTGGCAGCACTGGGCAACTCTGACCCTGGCTGAGTCATTCAGCAGAGAAATGTGGCCATAGCACAGCTCGATGAGGTCACTGTGCACGAGCACCATGGCCATGCACCCACACTGCCACGCTCTCCATGGCCTTCCCGAACTGGCCTGCTGTCCTTGGCAAGGGGCTCAGGCCACAGCCCGAGTGCAGCCCTGCTGGGCTGGAGCTTGGCTGCCTGCCTCCAGCCAGGTGACTAGGCCAGGCCAGTGGCTCCCAGCGGATGCTCTAGTTTCAGAGGTCAGGTTTGAGTTGCTTTTTCAAGGATGGAGGAGCAGGATGGGGAGCTGCTCCACTGAGCGTGGCCAGGCAGTGGTTTTCCTTGGGATGCCCCAGCCAGTCCTGCCCCACCGGTTTTCTTGCTGGGTTTCAAACCTCCATGACCGAGAACTCGGTCCCAGGGAGGCCGAGAGGCACAGCTGTAACCGTGCTGTAGGTGGGGCTGGTCCCCTGCTCCATGAGCTCCCTGCGGCTGGTTCCCACGCTGAACTGGGGTAATATTGCTCGTCTCTAAGGCTGGGCTGCCTAGGCTACGGAGGAAGCCAGTAGGACACCCCTGGAGATGCAGCATGCCCTGTTATCCCAGGGTGCAGCGGCTCTGCCGTGGGAAATGTGGCACCTTGGTGGCAGCAGTAGCCAGGAAAAGGGCCAGCAGAGCCACCCCCAGCCAGGACCACTCTGGTGGTGGGTGTGATGAGTGTCCCGTTCTCTGCAGTGTTAGCTGACTTTGCTACCCCTGTTCTGTCCTGCCGGGCAGTAGGCACAGGTACCTCTGCTATTGCCTCAGGGAATGACTGGCACCCTAAATCACGGCACTGGCCCTGGCCGAGCTGATCTGGGGACACACTGCAGCCAACAGAGGAAACAGCAGGATCTGTAAGGGCCAGGCTGATGGTAATTCCCATCCTCTTCCTGTTAACACGCCTTGTAGAGGGGAAAATGCCGCTGGTGCACTGTGTGGGAACAGCCCTGTCTGCTGGAGAAGCTGAAACTCAGGTCTGGGGTCATCTCCTGCGCACTGGTGTTCAGTCATGTGCCGAGTCCTCCCCAGCATGCCACAAACTGGCTGTGAGCCTGGATGTGTGGGTGTTCACCCCACTGACTGTTCTATGGGAGGAGAAGAGGTTACTCCAGCTCTCAGCTCTGCAGTGAATGCCAGTGGCTGATTTACCACCATTGCTCTGGGCTGCACATCCCAGCACAGGAGGCTGCTCACAGCCAAGCTCTGCTCCGGGCATCCGCAGGCTGCAATAGCTGCCCAGTGTGTCTGCTTGCAGTGGGAACGCATGTCCCTGGCTCCCCAGTGCTGCCCAGAAGGTACAAGAGAGGGTTGTTTCCACAAAGGTGCTGCTGTGACAGCCATGGCTCTATGGTCTGCAGCAGGGGCACAACAGAAGGTGCTGGGGGAGCATGGAGTGATGCTGGAGCAGTGATTGTGCCACGAGTTGGGTTTCAACTCACAAGCACATAAAATAGGTGCTAAAAGTGAACGTAGTTGGGCCGTGGTAGAGAGCCCTAAGCACAACAGCCTGGGCAAGGCTTTGTTGCAGCTGTCCTGCAGCGTCCCCAGTGCAGCCCACCTCGCATTGAGGCGGCGTTAGCAGCTCTGCGCTCAACTCGACAGCCGCGGCCAAGATACCCAGAGGTCGCAGGTGTCCTGGCCTTTGACCCCTCCGAGGTGCGAATCTAATCGCTGTGGGTTAGGCTGTCCCTGACACTGGCAGGACCATCACTGCTTGCCGCGTATCCCTGCCAGGGCTGGTGGCAGCTGGGGAGACTGGGTGGCTGGGCTGTACCCCGAGGGAATTTAGGATCTGCTGGAGTGATCCTCCCAGGGAGGCACCTCGATGCAAGGAGTGCAGGGACCTTGCAGTCCCCTATTCCCAGCCCCAGCGGTGGCAGAGCCCTAGACTGGATGAGTGGGATTTGACCTCCGCAGTGTCCTTGCTAGTGATGGCTCTGAACAGGGGCTGTGGGACACCCTGTACCCTCTCCTTGCCTCTAGCCCCTGCTTCGCCGATGGACTCTCAGGGCAGTGGAGCAGTGGAGACCTCCAGGCTGCAGCACACAAGGTTTTTGGGGCTGGATAGGAGGGCTGTTGCTGATGGGCAGAGCAGAGGATGAAGAGAGCACAGGAGACAGAAATCTTGTCTGTGGCAGGTCTTCCCTTCTTGACCTCCGGGTGCTTGGCTCACGGGGGAAGGCAGCGGAGTCTAGTGGTGGCACTGGGCACTCTGAAGATGGGATTTTGGCTTCTGGGGAAAAAATGGGAGCAGAGTTATGGGAAAGCTCTCAAACCCCATCTGAATTTCCTGGGTGCTTGCTCCTGTGCCTGGGCTGGCTCCCTGCAGCCCTGTCCCATCCCTGCACACCCTGGAGATGGTGTCTGCATCATGATGAGAGCTTGGGCATCTCGTGCATGCCATGGACGGTGTGAAGTCCCCTACCACAGCCGGTGCCTGGGAGAAACCAGTTACAGACTGTCTCCAGGTTCTGGCTGTGGTTTTGCCTAGGGCCACAAGCCCTCCACCTTCCCAAAACACAGGGGTGTGCAGAGTGGCACAGATACCAGACATGGCCCTGGGCAGAGGAGCTGGAGAGGGGCAAGGTTCCTGTGCGCCAGCCCAGTGTCAGTATGGAGCTGGGGCTGTAGAAAAGACAGGAGCCAGAGGGATGGGCTAGCATGGGGGTTTGGGGCAGGTTTGTGAGGCTGGCCAGCAAGCTGAGGGGCTGCGGCCAACCCAGGGGAGCAGCAGGTGCCATGGAGACTGTGCCCACCTCACTGCTTCTTTGGGTTTCACGCTCGCTGGCCCTGCTGCCTCCCCTCATCCCCCTAGCTCTTGCCAGACCATGTGGGGTGCCCGGGGGCTGGCTCCCCAGGGCCAGGGTCAGGATGAGCTGCAGCTCTGCTGGGCTGGGATGTCAAAGGGGCCATAACCCTGGTGTTTTGCAAACTCCTGGGGTCAGCAGTTCAGCTGCCACTGACACAGGGGCCCGGAGACACACACGGGCATTTTGGGTGGATGCTGTAAGCAAACAAATGAAGGTAGAGTTACAGCCGACGGACAGACACCCCCCCCTCAACGGCCACTGCTGTTAGTTTTAGGCTTAACCGGCCTGCAGCCTGGGCACAGGAGTCCTCTTCCTAAGAGGACCCAAACCAAAGCCAAATCATCCAATCCAGCTATATGGGAGCTGAGGCTGGACCTGGGCAGCAAAGGGCCGGTGTTTTGTGTCACTGTCTCAGCTCCTCGTGGCCTCGAAGGAGCCTCTGAGGCTGTCCCACAGAGAGGACAGTGACCCCCGGCATTGAGTGACGGCTCTTACCTTCCTGGGTGGCCAGTGGAGCCCCCTCCCACTCAGTCTGGCTTTGACTCCCCTTCCCAGCCCTGTGTGATGATGTGCGGCTGAAGACCCTGAGGAGAGTGCTGCTGCTGGGGCTGGGGCTACGATGCTGGGGAAGTGGTGCCAGCTGGGAATGTCTTGGGACCAGGTACTGGAGACACTGTTTGGTCTGTGCAATGGGGTCAGGAATGAAGCAGAGCTGTCTAAATGCCATGAGCGCGCACATCCTTATCCATGTGTCTCACTCCTTCCCCACGCACAGGTGCCATGGCCATTCCTGGACAGGCTGCTCATTTACTGATCACTGTTAGATGCAGAGCAGATTTGCACAAAAATGTCCAACCTTGGGTATAAATCACTCAGGGTTGAGGATGCCACATTCTCCCTGAGCTCCCGCATGAACTGCCCTCACTGGGAGCCTTTGGTCTTTGTTTCCAGCTTGCCCAGCTCAAGGTCAGCTGTGGGACTCTGTATAAACCCCTTCCCAAGTTGGGTGGCTGCGGAGACATCCAAATTCTTTCTCCTTGCTGGTGGATGTGGCCTGGGGGTGCATCTCCCTGTCACTGCCCTCCACAAGGTTCCTGGCCTCGCTTAGCATGGCCAAACATGTACCCGTGTGCCTGGCTCACCTCTGAGCCCCCCGTGCACTAGGTGTGAATGCCAAGGTGACAGCAGCGCCGGTGTTGGCAGAGCCAAATGCAGCCGTGAGACAGATGCTTAACACCAACAGAAAATCCCTCCGTGCATCCATGGACTGCCCTGGATGATCTCCGGTTCTGCCCGAGGGCCAGGAGCAAAGCTGCCTTGTGCTGCCCCTGCCACACTGATGTGGGCAGTGAGCTCTTCTCTAAATCACCCAGTCTGGACAGAAAGCTGAGCCCAGCTTGGATTCCTCTGATCCACAGGCACATCGCTGCCTGGGAGTCAACACAAGGCCACCAGAGAATGATGGAGCCAGTATTGACGCTAGCACAGCCTAAAATTATGGAAGCGAAGGCCACATTTCCAGAAAGCTGCTGGGCAGGAGGGACAAGAGATGATGAAACCATCTCCAAAGGGCAGAGGAGTAAGCCCAGTTCCCTGAAATGAAGCTGTGAGAGCAGACTGCCGAAGGGGGACGTAACCGAGCCACCTCACCCAGGTTGGTCCTGCTCAGGGGTGGGCGCAGCTCCAGAGGGCTGTGACCAGAACACAGGGCTGGTCTCCTGGCCTGGTGTTCCCACCACCCACGAAACATGCCTCAACCCTGCTGCTAGTAATTGAATAGAGAGGAGAATTAATTGTGAGCGGGCTGTGTCTCCCCGCCCCACACCTCGTTTGCCCCGGGGCTGCCTTGGCACTGTGGGTAGCGAAGACAAGGTCATTCCCATGTAACACATCCTGGCGGGGTTCGGCCAAGTTCCTTCCCTTCGAGGGTGGGGGGCAGGTTAATGGCGAGCGGTGGGATCGCCCCAGGCTGCTCCGTGCTGCTCAGCCATGGAGGAGCTGCTGTTGCCTCTGAAACGCCCCATTAATGCTGCGGTCCTTTTGTGAAGGATCAGCGGGCAAGGCTGGGGGCGTTGGGCCATGGGGCTGGGAAGGGTATGGGTGGAGCAGGCTACCATCCCTCTGGATCTGCTGGGAAGCCTCCACATGCTTATTCTGAGGAGGCAAAAGCTGGTTTACAGCCAAGCATCCTCCAGGCACAGCTGTAAAGTGTTACAGGATCCTGGTTTTCATGTGTTTTGGCTCTCCATCATATGGTGTTGGAGGGGAAGGAGATGCTCAGGTGCAAGGCAGTTCTGCCTGCGCTCCGGTGTCCTCATCTTTGCGTGCCCCAGCCTTTGACTGACCCTCAGCCCCATGTCAGATGCCCCACTGCCTACCCTGTCTGTCTTCTTCCAAAGGCAACTGCCCTGCAGACTCTCCGAGCCCTCTGTGCCCGCAGACAAGAGGTATCCTCGCTCTCTGGCCAGCTCAGTGTTGCAGTGTGCTGTTGAAGGTGCTGCTCTCCTCCGTCAGTCGGGATTAGAGCTGTGGTCCTGTCTACGTTCCTGGCCCAGCAGGAGCAGAGAACTGTGCCTGTTAGCCCTTCTCTGCGAGTGACAGCAATATCCTGGTTGCTTCTCCGCCTGATAGTTTCACCTGGTAAAGAGATGTTCAAGTCAAACCTCCTGTGGATATTCTGCTGGATACCCCTTACCCCAAATTCTCCCAGCCTCCTCTTGTTATGTGAACTCCCAGTTTGCTAGGAACCCTTGTGTCGACCTGCCCCAGTGTGGACTGGTTGCCCTGAAGCCATCCTAGGTGTTGCTTTTCTTGGCTCTGCTTTTCTGAATTAAGTGATGCCAGTAGGGAGGTTGCAAGATGATGCTCAGGAAGGAGCTGGTAAGAGGTACACTTTGCTGGCTTTGACCTCTTGTGGGGAGCCGGGGCTTGCTCTGCTGTCCCTTGCTCCGCAGGAGGAAAGGGGTGTCAGTGAGCCACTTCTAACCTGGATGGGGCCAGACAGGGATGAAGCCCCAGAAGCAGCAGGCTGGAAGCTGAAGCTGGAACCTGGCTCTGTCCTGCAGGTGTATGAAGGGACATCCTGGGAGAGAGAAGAGATGGTGCTGTGGTGGCCTTGGGGGTGTGCTTGAGGTGCTGAGCATCACAGGGGGAACAGAGAGAGACCTCCCCACCGCACCTCTTGTGCTCTCTACAGTCTTTGCTGTACAGGGGCACGGGCAGCCCTCCCAGGGTCTCACAGTTCCTCACCTGCTGCCCCCTCCATCACCTCAAATCCTCTCCCAGTTTGCTCCACACTGTGGTCTAAGCTGTTCCAGGAGCTGGCCCCATGGTTCCAGCTGCCATCAGGCTCTATGTGGGGTACGAAGGGGAGGCAGAGGGGAAGAAGGTCTGGGAACAAACCTGGACCCCTGGTCAGGCTGGGTCAGCCATCTCTGTGTCCTGGTTCCTCGCCCCACTCCTGCTTCTTGGTGTTGCAGCCTTGTGCCTGCACCTGGGCACCCTCAGCTTTATGGGAAAAGGGGTGGGGGGCTGCAGCTCACATCTCCTGTGTTTGATGCTTCGTCTGCAGCATTTAAGATCCCTGAAGAACATAAAATACATGAGCTATTCTCTGAGAGAGACACGTTCCTGTGCCTGCCCAACCTGAACATGGTCCCAGTTCTGAGAATCAGGGCAACAGAGGAATGGTGCATCCGGATGGGATGTGACATGACGGGACCATGCTGGTAGCATCCTCCAGGGATCACTGGAGCACAGGCGATACAGCAGGTCCCCAAGTCTTCCTGCCAGGAGGGGATTTCTTCCACCAGCTCCACAGCAGCTTGGCCTGAGGCCCAGCTGGTCTCAGGAGTGCCGGGCTGAGGTTTCTCTGCTCCGCAGGAGAGCCAGACAAGCCATTTAGCCTCAGTGCCTGGGGATGGAGGAGACCCTCACCCCATGGACCAGGGGGCTTAGCTCAGATGGCCTGTGAAGGAGCTGATAGGCAGGCTGATTTCCCTTGCGCTGCCTTGCACAGGAGAAAGACTTTCCAGAGGCTTGTTTTTAACTTAGAAAACAAAAGGGGCAGGGGATGTCATTCTTGCTGCAAACACAGGTGACCCCATGGTGGGCTGGGAAGCACCGAGGGAAGGAGGCAAATGCCTCTGTGCAGGCACCCGGCGTCCCCGCAAGGAGCAGATCATGGCCACGAGCCAAGGCAGCAGCAGAGGTGGGGTAAGCCTGGCAGCTGTGATGCTGCCTGTCCCCAGCTGCCATCACCAACGTGCTCGTGTTTCTCCCCTGCCCAAAGGTGGGGTAGGATGGGGGCTGCAGAGGCCTAGGCTGTGGGCCCGAGGATGGCTGGCAGGAGCATTGCATCGTCTGTCATCTGCTGTCAGGCGAAGTGTGGCCACCCCTGGCTGATCCCGCACCGGCTTGATTTTACAGCCATGACTGGCACTTGAGCCTGTTTGCCGAGGGCAGGGGGCACGCGGGGCTGTCAGCTCGCGGCTGCCTCTGACCCCGTACGGGACACCATAAATCTCCTGGTTTGAGGCAGCCTGAGCTGTTCTGGACACGGTGCTGTTGAACGCACTGTGCAGGATAACGTGCGGCCCGACCCTGCGCCCACCGGAGGTGAAGCAGGGGTGGCTGCCGGTGAGGAAGAGCAGCATCTGGGAAAGAGACAGTGTCTAAAACCCTTTAGGTTTTTATATATAAAAAAGCAAGGATTGTCTGAGTTTAGAGCATTGGGAATATCTAGTGTCGCCTGCTCTGTTTTTGCCTGGTTTTCCTTAGGCAATGCGGAGAGGTGGATGTGGGGAGCAGCCTCACCCGTGCCGTGACACATCAGCTGTTCACACAGCTCGACACGGAGGGATGTTCTCCCGAGCATGTGCTGGACTGATGAGCTGAGGGTGTGAGTGTGTGCTGCCCGCGGAAACTCTCTCTTGCTTCAGCTGAGCACCTTCAGTACCCATCCTGCCCATTCCTGTGGTGCTCCTAAAGTCTTCCAGTTAAACGCAGGCTTGGCTCAAGACTTCTTTCTACATATAGCAAAACCCCTCAGAAACATCCTCCTGGCCTTTTGCAGCAAGAAAAAGGGAAGGAAAATGCACAAGGGGCTGATTTTGTGGTAAATTTGGGCCGGAATAAGGCAGTTGCCTGCCCTATGCTGTGCTAGGTCTGACAATACTGACGCAGGAACTGTTTTTCTCCTCGAGCCCTGTGGGGCCAGGCCAGTGATGGGGCAGTGCCCAGTGCCCACCTGCAGCACCCCATCGGCAGTGACGATGCTGGGCAAGACCAGGTGAAGACCCCTGGGAGACCCAGCCCTGGGGGTGACTGTAGGCAGCGTTTTGGGGTGACACACGGAGTGTGCGGTGGGGAGAGGTGCGGGCACACGTGTTAGGGTTGCTGGGTGCCCGAGCAAGGGGAAAAACGTGCGAGCTGTATGTCAGCGTCTGCGAGAGAGGAATGTTCTGTGACTGCAGCTGGCGTGTGCCTGTGTGTGCGGGGTGGGGGCTGTATTTTTGGGGCAGGGGTGAGCAATAAGAGCTGTGTGTGTCCGTGCTGGGGGGCGCGCAGCACGTGTGTGCAGCGTTGCGTGTGTATAGGGGGGCTGCACGTGTGAGGGGTGCGAGTGGGAAGGAGGGGGCTGCACGGGAAGGGCTGGACGCGTGTGCAAGCTGTGCATGCGTGAAAGGCCCTGCGTGGAGGGTCTGCACGGGTGCGCGCCCGGGGGCTGCGTGCACGCGTGAGTGTGTGCAGGAGGGCTGCACCGGCGTGTGCGGGGCCGGGTGCGTGTGCGGCGGTGCAGCCCGCCGCTCTGTCACTCAGAGGCCGGCTGACAGGAGCTGCCTCTCCAGCGGCGGCAGATAGCGCTGATTGCTGATTCGAGGAAACAAAATAGCAATTGTAATTATGGGCTCTGATAAGATAAAGGAGGGCGCGGGGAGCGCGGGGACCGGCAGCGGGGCACGGCCGGCAAATTAGCAGCTGTCACTCAGCGCCGAGCAGGCGGCGCCGGCCTCGGCCCCGGCCAGGTACCGGCCCCGGGGGCCGCCCGCCGCAGCCCCGCCGCAGCCCCCGCCCCGGTGCGCAACAGGTGGCGGGGCCGGGATAGCCGGGGCTCGCCGGAACAATGCAGCCCTCGGCGGCCCTGCCCGGGCTGCGGGGCTGAGCCCCGTCCCGCACTGCCGCCCGGCCCCATGGCCCCACACCGCCGGCCCTGAGGGCACCCGCCCGCCCCACCAGGTAAGCGCCCGGCGGGGATGCTCGGGGGGGAGTCCCGCTGCCCGATCCCCACCCTGGCTACGGTGTTTGCTCAGCCTCGCTCCCTCTCGAAACTGCCCACCACCCCCATCCCTCCTGTAATCCTTTTAATGTCTGGCACGTCTCGGGAGGGCTCGACCGCCCGGTCCCAATCCACAACGCGCCCGCGGAGCGGCGAGCCCCGAGGGCGGGGAACCGCGGCCCCGACGCCCCCTTCCCTCCCAGCCCTTAAACTCCGTTTTAGAGATGGGGAAACTGAGGCACGGGGTGGGGAGGGCATTCTTCCGGTAGCTGGCCGCGGAGCTCTGCCCTTAGTGCCAGCTCCGAGCGTGGCGACACTTGACTCGCCGCCCCCTCCGCCTCGGCAGGTACCGCCGGGCTGGGGAGGGGAGCTGGGGCGGCGGTCCGGCCGGGCTTTCCCCTGCTGCAGCGGCAGCGGCGGCCTCCCCCGGCCGCGCCCGCCCCCGCCGTCGAGGCTGCGGTCCGTCCCCGGGGCGGCAGCGGGGCGGCAGCGGGGCCGCGGAGCGGGGCGGGGGGCGCCCCGCGGCGGGGGGCCGCCGGCCGTGCGCCCCGGGGGCTGGGCGGGCGGGCGGGCCGGAGGGGGCCTTTCCCCTCTGTAGCCGCTTGTGCCCTCCTTTCCTCGGGGCGAGGACGCGCCGGCAGGGCGAGAGGAGGCGAGGAGCCGAGGCAGCGCCGCGCCGCGCCCCCCCGGGCGCTCCCCGCCGCCGCCGGGCCCCGGGCTCCTGGCCCCGCACCGGCGCCGCGATGGATCCCTGCTCCTCGCTCTTCAGCTACGTGTGAGTACCGGCAGCCCCCCGCCCTGCCGCCCCGGGCCCGCAGCCCCCCGGTTCACACCTCTTTCCTGTTTTCTCTCTTCCCCCTCTCAGGTTAATGCACTTGTTCGTCCTCTGCCTGCAAGCCCAGGTAAGTGCCCGCTTGGCCGCCCGGCTTTGTTCGCCCCTCGGGGATGGGGGGTGCCCCGCGGCCGCCGCCGAGCGCCCCGGGCTCGGGAGGCAAGGAAGGAGGGAGGGAGGAGGAACAGTGTAAAACCCAGGAGACAAAAGTCGCCGGGCTGTAAAAAGCCGAGACCGAGGGGGAGCCCCCTGGGCTGCAAAATAAGGTGCGGAGGACTCGGGCTGCGAGGCAGGGAGTACCCGGGGTTTCTAGGAATTCCACAGGGTTATTTTTAAGTAGCTTTAGGTCCCGTCCCGCCACCAGCTCTAAATGGCACTGTGGATACCCCCGTTCCTCTTGTCCGGGGTTGTTTTCCTACACCGCTTCATCCAAAAAGTAAAGCAGAATGAAAAAAGGGAACCTCCCCCTCCACCAAGATCTTATTAAGAAGTGCAGATTTGGGTTCAGCTTAAAATTGTCAGACTTTAGCATTGCTGGTTTGTATCGCCAGAGACAGAAGTGTTATGAATAGATTAAACAGCCCGGGCAGAGCTCGTGCAACACCCGCATACCAGCAGGCACGCGTCGCTGGGAGCGGTGTGCCTCCAAACCGGGGTGAAGCCCCACGTCCCCCTGGGATCACAGGTGCAGAAGCTTTGTTTAAAATGCCCTTTAAGCGATTTTTTTTATTATTATTATTTTCCTGGAAGCTTGGGAGAAAAAAAAAAAAAATTGAATTTCCAGCCGAAAAGCAAAGGGAACGAAGCACTGGGAGCGTGGAGTTGTATAAAAACATAGCTGTAATATTTTGGAGTATGAGATGGAGACCAAATAGCAGCATGGTTAATGACCTCTCCTCCACATGGTACCCTCATCAGAGCCGGGGAGAGAATCCTGCTGCATTATCCAAAACCCGTCTATAGGAAACACACATGGACAGGCAGGAGCAGAGGGAGAGAGATGACATTGTCAAGGGGAGATATCTCTATAAAGCCAGCTTTGGGAGAGCAGCAGCTTCTGCTTTTATTGGGTTTTTCTGTTGTTGTTTAAGACGGGAGGAAATCTTCCCATTTGACGTGGGGGTGGCGGGGGGTAGTCCCAGCCTTCTGATGTTGAAAGGAGCTATCTCCTAACATTTGCTCAGAATACATCTTTATAAATGTCAGGGAGCAGCGAAACTTTCCAGACTTAAAAGAGGGACTTGAGACGAGGGAGGAAAAAGACTTCTGTGCAAGCTCGCGAGCCGGGGCTGAAGGGGGAGCAGGTTTGGCTGCTCATGAAAATCACTTAAAGCCCAGGAGCAGCAGCATCGGTTCTGGAGGGGATGGGCTCAGCTGGGGCTCAGGGGCTAGCAGGTTTGGTGTGCCAGGGATGGGGGCAACCCCGCTGCTGGCACCAAACAGCTGGCTGCGGGTGAGGGATATGTGCGCACAGGTAGCGTGTTAGTATCCTCGGGTTTTTATGCCACAAAGTACCTGGGCTGGGGCATAGTTTTTTCAGAATTCTTATACCTCATAGCTCTACCTTCTCTGGGGACTTTGTATTTAAAGATCTCAGTAAGTGGGGTGTTTGGGAGCAAATAAAGAGCCTGGGACACAGGAGAAAGGCAGCTGTTGAAACTGATGGGACAGTGACTAGGGTACATGTCCAGGGCAGCTGGAGCATATGCTCCTGCAGAGGCAGGAGGGGTGTGGGACAAATGTGTCAGCCCCTTGGGGAGGCAACCCAGTGCCATCCTGCATGACCTCCCCCGAGACCTCATCCAGCACCCAGACTTGATGCCCATCTCGTGTCCTCCAAGTGCCAGCCAGGACCCACTGAGTCACAGGGAGGCCTCTGGGGTCATTGAGCCCCATTGCGCTCTCGAGTCACCTGCACCTTTCTGCTTAGGGCATATCTGGAGCTGGCATGGCTCTGTAAAGGACTCTGATCACTGTGTCCTGGGGCTTAATGCTCCTTCTCCCAGGGAGGCTTTGCTAGTGCAGGAGGTACCACCGCGGTCCCAGCTCTGTGCCTCCCAGTAAAGCCCAGCTGGAGGCCAGCAATCTCGGCTCAGCCCATTTGCCCCTCTGAGGAGTAGAGATTATAATGGTGTGTCGTATATTTTTTAATTTCCTAAAGGTAACTGTTCAGTCCCCACCTAATTTTACACAGCATGTGAGGGAGCAGAGCCTGGTGACGGATCAGCTCAGCCGGCGGCTCGTCCGTACCTACCAGCTGTACAGCCGGACCAGTGGGAAACATGTGCAGATCTTGGACAACAAGAAAATCAATGCGATGGCAGAAGATGGGGATGTGCACGGTAAGAATGTGCGATGGGAGCGGGCGGAGGGGGGGAGCCGGGGAGGTGTTCGTAGCCCAGCGCGGCGATTGATAATTTCCGTCCTGTTTGTTAGCCAGAAATCATTAAAATCGTTCGGCTTGTGGGGGCTTGTAAAGGGAGAACATAGGGGTCAGCGATCAGCGGATGCGTGATTCGAGCTGAGGGCAGGTTCCCCGTGCCGAGGGAGGAGATTGGAGCTTGCAGGATGGGCTCTGCTCCTTTCTTTTTCGTTCTTGGTTTGCACCTGACTTGGAGGGCTTGGGGCTGCAGTGTGCACAGCAGCAGCAGTCACTTCAGCCCAGCTCTTTGCAGGGCTGGATGTCTCTGAGACTTCATTTTGGAAAAGAAATGGAAAGGAAAGCTGAAAAAGAAAAGCAGGGGGAGTGGGGGAAAAGGTGAGCAGCTGCTTTGGAAATCTTCCCTGAACTAGAACTGTCCAAAGTGGCATTTTCCTGACATATACCCCCTGTCCCTCCTTTCTCAAAACAAATCCCCAGCAGAGGGTCAGCGAGGCAGTTGGCTGCGGGTGAAGATGCTCCGGCGTCTCCAGAGACAAAGCAGGGCGAGCAGAGGGAACTCTTTGAGTGCGAGAGCCTGCGCTATGCTGCAGCCCCTCTGCCATCACCTAGGCACCCACTCCCCAAAACGGCAGCCCCCCTGGGACAGGGGGACCGATCCCTCTGCTGGGGACACTCGAAGCCCAAATACTTTGATCGCGTGCGCTATTGACACATTGGGACAGTCAAACGCCACGCAGGGGTCAGCAGGGCCAGCGAGCCCCAGCACCGCTGCGGGAGGCCTGATCCTGCACCCAGATCAGGGAAGTGCCTGTATTGGTGTGTGTTGTACGTAGGAATCACAACTGTTTTTCTTTGGTATTAGCTGCAATTTCCCTTTCTTGCTTGGGGAGATTAGTAGAAACACTTTTCTTCCTTCCCCTTCTGTTTTTGGATGTGTGTGTTCTTTTTTTTTTTTTTCTCTTTCTGTTGCTTTGGCTGAAAATTTCATGCTGGACTTAGCAGTTTAAGCACAGCGCAGATTCCATTTATATGGTATTCCGTACCTCCAGCGTTAATATTCCAAACGAATTATTCCCACCCTAGAGCAGCTCTGGCTTGAAAGAGCATTATCTAATTTCCCAAGCAAAAAATCCCATCTTGTTTTAGTGCTATAATGCCTGGATTTTAAAAAGCAGTTAGTGCATATTTAAATAACGACCAGGTTTAAATAAGGCCAGAAGGAGGGGACTGGTGGTGACTTGAAAAAACTCTATTAAAATGTAATAAAAAAAGGTTAGGCATTTGAAGAGCTAAGGAGGAAAATGAAGACTGATCTAAACCAGAAAGAGAACAAGCAGTTTTTCAGATGTAAAGTTTTAAAAGAGTTGCAAGTCTGTAAATGTTAAAATAGAGGTTCAGGATTGTTCTATATGAATCTCTAGGGAGGCCCCCATGTCTGGAAGAACTATTAAAACGCTTCTTACTTTCACCTTTTTTAACATTTCCTGAATACTTTCTCCTCTTCGCAGTCCAGTTGGGGGATCAAGTGTGTCTCGCTGCATTTTTTCAGCATTTACGTAGCCACTTTCCCTTCAAAGTTTGAGCACGAAACATAATTTTACTGGGATAAATCTGTCACTTAAGTGAAAGAATAGGGTTGAAAATGTTAAGCTTCCCCCCCCCCCCCAAAAAAAAAGGGGGGGGGGGGAAGACTCCCCCAAAACGATATTTAGAAATCTGCTTTTGCAGCAGAGAGTCCCCTTCTCCGAGCCCTTCCTTCTGCTTTTTTTTTTTTTTCATCTCAGTTTTGGGGGTGGGCGTGTAAAAGGGGTTGATTTATTTTTGCAGATGACCCCTTTCCGCACGCTGACGTTTTTACAGCCGACTTAACATCGAGTCCGGCGTTTTCGGTTATCTGTCTTAATTGTCAATATTTGATTGACTTTTTTCAATTCTAAGGGAAGGCGGGCGGGCGGTGCAGCCCGGCTCGTCCCTCCCGGGCCGTGGCTGCCGCACCGAGCAAACCGACGGCGGCTCCAGCCGGGGCCGAACCCCTCGAGCGGCCGGTCCCGCCGGCCCCCGGAGTTTTCCACTGGTCGGGGCCGGGGTTCGTGGGTCACCCGCACGGGTCTGGGGGTGCAGGTCCCCGGGGACAGGTTGTCCTCGTTCCCCGCTGGCGGGGCCGGTGCTGTGCGCCGGCCGGGCTCCTGCGGGGCGGCGAAGCCGGTCGGCGGCTGTAAATCACGGGAGGGAGGGGGGGAAAAAAAAAAAGGCCGAAAGAGAAGCGATGTGCATCTTTAAAGCGGGGTTTTGTGCTCGCTGGGGCCGAGGCCTCCCCCACTCCCTCCCTCCCTCCTTCCTCCCTCCCTCCCTGCTCTTTCTATCTCTGGGAGAGAAAAATCAATTCTCCTCAAACCTTTTACTGCCTCTGAGATCAATTCCCCCCCCTTTCCCCAATACAGATAAATAGGGGTCCCTGTTGCAGCTTCATTTGCAGAGTGCCGTGGCTCTCGTGGCTCATTTTGGGGATGCTGAGTGTGTGCTGGGCTCTGGGCATTCGTGCCCGGGGTGGCACGGTCTGGAATTGGCACTTTTGACATTTCTCGGCTCTGAGTCCAGTCTGTGCCTGACTGGGGATGGGGGGGGCTGCAGGGCAGCTTGGGGATGAGAGGTGCTGCAGGGTGATTTTGGCAGGAGGGAGCTCAGGAAGGGGGTGCCTGCATGTGCAGGGAGACTGGCTTGCCCAGCATCACCAAACCAGTCGGCCTCAGCAAATTTTGGGATGTCCTTTTCATTGCTCAACTCAGCTGCTGCCAGCACGGCCCGCTTGCTGTCTCCACCCTCAGTGCCATTGACCTCAGCAGTGCCCGTATGCCTGTAATGCGAGGGATGCAGGATCAGGACATCGCAGACACAGAGAGGCAGCAATTTGCTCCTAGCCCAGAGTGTGATCTAGGCTCACTTTAGCTTGTGCATGTGTCCACAGACCCTTTCCGCCATTTAAAGCATCCTCCTGCAAAGCCACCAGCTCCAGAGCTACACAACTGCCCTTGCTGGGGCTCCCAGGTGACTGAGTGTCCTGGGCTAGAGATGTGCAAGCCGGGGTGGACTGCAGTGCTGAGGAACTGAGCAGCCCTTGTGCAGAGATCGGAGAGGAGAACTAAGGCATCAATGGGCTTATTCCCATAATAAGGCTAAAGACTTGGAAGCTTTGTGGGCTGCGCTCTAGTCACCTTGCCAAATCGCACTACGGTACTAGGGGCTGATGCTGGGCAAGAGGTGATTGTGGTGAGATGGGACAGTCCTGTCTGGCTTTTTAGTGCCATGGGGAATCTTTGGTGCTTGGCACAGCACAGCCCTTTTGAGGTGCAAACAGGTAGCCACCATCTCTGTTGGGGCTTGCCGTGGGGAGGGGAGCTGTCTCTGGGGACAGCAGCTGCAGGGCTGAGGAGAAGGATGTCCTGTCCCCGTCCTCCCCCTTCCCTGGGGATGGATGGGCTCCGGAGCTCTGGTTCCCAGGGCGGAGGCAGGGAGGGAAGGTGACAGGTCTATTTATAGGCGGCTCATCGACCCGGCGATTTGCATAGCTCCTTCGGAAGTCGATCGATGCCTCCATTAAAAAACTGAGACCAAATCAATATGCCCTCTCGACTCGTGCAAAGGTGAAAGGCATTAAAAGGATGGCCGTACCCTTCACGCCTCCCCTGCCAGCTGCAAAGTCACTGCTCCTCCTGCAGCCCTGGCCCAGCAGAGAGACTCGGAGCGGTGTCCCCTGGGCTGGGGACAGCTGGCAGCATGCCATGTACTTCCAGAGGGTGCCTGTCTGCTTCCTGCCTGCAGGATCGTCCAGACCTGCCTCGCTTTGCAGGGCAACTGGCTTGTTCTCCACTGGCCAGTGTGTGCCTTGCTTGCTGCCCTGCCTCCCTTCTGGGATGTCTCTGTGACACCTGTGATGCTGAGCCCCACAGAACTGGACAAGTCAGAGCATCTCCCTGTCCAGTGTGGCTCAGGGTGGCAAAGGGACGTGACCGATGTCATGCAGGGACACAGTGGCAGGGTAGAGAGGCCAAGGCTGGTTCTTACCCTTGTGCCTTGATTCCAGGGCACTCTCTGGCCCAGTCGCCTCCCTGCCTAGCGTGTGCCCACAGTGCCCAGCAACAGGCAGTGCTGGGGTCTCCATCTCCATGCCTGCCCCATCTCAGAGCCCTCTGACTTCCCTCTCTCTTTCCTTCCACTGCTCTCCCCAGCCAAGCTCATTGTGGAGACAGACACCTTTGGGAGCCGTGTGCGCATCAAGGGAGCGGCCACAGGTTTCTACATCTGCATGAACAAGAAGGGGAAGCTGATTGGCAAGGTAGGATGCTGGAATCAAGGGCTGGGATCAAGGGCACAGGAGAGCCAGGGATGCACTGTGGGTGCTGAGTAGGGTTTGCTGGGAGAGGAGCTCTTGCCCCATATGGAGCCCATCTGTGTGGATGGGGAGATGGGATGTGGGTCCCAACGGCTCAGCCAGCACATCCCTTTGGAGGACAGGGGGATGAGCCGTCCTGCAGCCCGGGAGGTGGGAGGGATGGGGGGAGCAAGGGAGGCAGGCGGGTGCTGTGTGGGGTGCATTCCTTGTATCTCCCCCGAACAAATAGGCGAATTGCTGGGCTATTTTCCCCGATTACATGGTACAAGTGTCAAGAATGTTAAGATGCTCCATTGGGCTGGCCCCAAAGCCAGGCCCCACCGTGCACCAGTTAGTCACGCTCCCTCTGAGCCTCAATGCTTCCTCCCTGCGGGCAGAGGGGGCCGGATGTGCAAAATCCTGCTGGGACAGGGATTGTCTGGGAGAATTTTCCATGGTGGGTCCTTCCCTGGGGCTGGCCAATGTGAATCCCCTCCCTGGTCTCACTGCTGCCCATGACCGGGAGGAGCTCAGCCTCCAGCTGCCTCCAGGCTCCCTGCCACCCGTGTCTGTGGACATCGTCCCCACGGACCCTGCATCGCCTGTCCTGCCCCTTGATGCCCCTTCTATATTAAAGACCTCAGGGGAGCATAGGATGGGTAGATGAATTGCCACTGAGATGGAGAGTTTGCTTATGGTCATGCTGGCGAGGGAATCCGGTCTCTGGCATGGATGAGGACAGGATGGGAGCGGGCAAAAGTCCCCTTACGGGTGCAGTAAAAATGAAGGCTGGAACAAGCTGCATGGGGTCAGCTTGGTGCTGGAGTCACACTGGGGACACAAGCTGCAATGAGCAGCATCTGCCCATGCCACAATGCCTGCTCCCTACAACTTTCTAAGAAAAAGCAGGTTTTGGGCAATTGTGATCTGTAGGGGAAGAGATGGAGAAAGCGAGCCTTTGGCTGCTCATGAACACTGCAACCCTGATGCCACACCAGCTGGTCCAGCTTGGGGTAGCGGGAAGAAACTCTCTGATCTAGTGCCTGTTGCTTAAATCCTCCTCTGTCCCCTTCTCAGAGCAACGGCAAAGGCAAGGACTGTGTCTTCACGGAGATCGTCCTGGAGAACAACTACACAGCGCTGCAGAACGCCAAGTACGAGGGCTGGTACATGGCCTTCACCCGCAAGGGCCGCCCGCGCAAGGGCTCCAAGACCCGACAGCACCAACGAGAGGTGCATTTCATGAAGAGGCTTCCCAAGGGCCACCAGACCACTGAGCCCCACAGGCGCTTTGAGTTTCTCAACTACCCCTTCAACCGGAGAAGTAAAAGGACTAGAAACTCCAGCTCCAGGGCGGGTCCTTGACTTGCTCGCCTCTGCTCGCCCTGCCTGCACCTCTCCCAGAGGACTCTCCTCCAAGCTTGGTGGACTATATGTAGAGACTTTCCCATATGGGTATTAAACAAAAAAAGAAAGAGAGAGGCAGATGATAAAAGACAAAATTACCTGCTCTAGTTGTTGATAATTTGGGGGGGGTTGGCTTGGTTTTTACAAAAAAAAAAAAAGGAAAAAAATGAGAGAGGCTCTATTTTTGTACTCCAACTTTAAAAGTAATGAAAAATTCAAAGACTGGTGAAGGGTGAGGAGCCCTACACTTAGAAATGTTCTAGTCTGTTTTTGGGGTCGTGTTTTATTTTGTAATTTTTTTTTGTAGCTCTAGGGGGGAAAGGAGGAAAAAAAAAATCACTGTTTAAAACAAACAAGCAAAAACAACAACAAAAAAGAAATCCAAATCTGAGAGTGATGTGCTACTTAAATGAACTGAAATAATGCTTACCAGAGAGGATGGAGAGGTTGGAAAACAATTAAGGGGAGGGAATTTCTCTCGGAGGTGGGCTGAGTCCCCCCTGGGTGAATTTGGCAGCCCGGGTGATGTGTGAGCACTACTTGCAGGGGCTGGCTGTGACGCCCACAGTGGGGACCGCTGGGTACTTTCCTTCCTCAGTTGCACCTACTTCTTCGGCTGGGCGAGGGGTTGCTGGAAGCCGCTTGCATCCTTCTGAAAAAGCTGCTGGCTTCATAACTCCCAAAGTATTTTTTTCTCTCAGGATGGGACAGGGGTGATGGATGCCCCAGAGAAAGTCCTGAACTGACTTGGTACCTCTTACCCACAGGAGACTCTTTGGCATTTGGTTTGTTTTAAACTACCAAGGTGAGGCAGTGGGTGACAGCTGCCATGGAGCGGGCTGGGAACTGGTTTTTGTTTTGTTTGTTTTTTTTTTTTTCCATGTAGAAAATGTGAACTTCTCCCCGGAAACCGGTGTTTTTTTCTGTTTATATTTTTTTATCAGATCGAAGTTTTCATCCATTAAATTAAAAAAGTTTACAAATTACCATGGAGCCATTTCAGGCTGTTTTTTTTTCAAAATATTCAGTTTGTGGTTGGCACTTCCATTGTCAACCATCTCTTCCAAGTTTGTTCTTTGATGAGAAATACTGCCGTCCTCATCCTCCTAGGAAAGGAGATATTTTCCTTCAAAATTTCTGTGGACAGAAGCCCAATTTTCTATTTAGGAAAAAAACCCCGAAGGAAACATAAAAATCTCCTGAGTGAAAGTCCCCAGCCAGCCCCGCTCTGCACATGCTGCCCTGGGACTGCAACTCTCTCCAAAGGGTTAAAGCAATTATTCTTCACGGGGGGGGGGGGGGGGGGGGGGGGGTCGGGGGGGGCAAAGACACTGGATAGGAGCCAGAACCAGGGGTGACTTTTCATCCAATCTTTTTTGATTGTTTGGTGTTGGGTTTTTTTTCTGTTTTCTTGAAGATGTTTGTTTTGTTTTGGTTGTGTACAAATTGAATATGAAATGATTGAAATATTTATTTAATATGTGCATTAAAAATTTGTATTAGTCTAACAGAGCCTGATGCTTTCCCAGGAGAGACTGAGGCTGGAGAGGCAGGTTGGAAAGAGGCGAAGCAGGACAGGGAGGTGCAGGATGGGGCTGAGGCTGCTGCTTTTCACCAGCCCCTTCCCAAGGAAGCAGATGTGGGAAGCTGGAGGACGCCCTGAGATTGCAGTCCAAGATGGTTCTTGTGGAAATCATGGTTTTCCTTGCAGCGAATTCCAGCTTTAATGGGGGGATGCCAGCTCCTTGCCCTGTGGGGACTGGCCTATTGCAGGCTGGATAGGGGCATAGTGCAGCGGAGCCTTGACCACCAGATTTAAGCATGGGATGAGGCTTTCCAGGAGAGAAAGCCGGTGTCTGCTCCCCTCTGGTCTAGATGAGCCTGGTGTCTGTGCAAAAGAGGTGTTGGGTCCCCTCCTTTGGTGGATACTCAGCCCTGCCGAGATGCTGGGTCTTGCTCAGGGGAGCTGATAAGCAGCTCGGATATGGAAGCATGCAAGGATGAAATTGTTAAATATGTCTTTTAAAAATAATAATTGTAGAAATAGAGCAGTCTCACACGGTGAGAATCTCATCGTTTCCTGTGCCAGCCCTGCTGGTGCTGCCGGCCTCAGGAGGTACCTGTGGCACTGCTCAGTGCCCAGTGTGTTGCTTCTCTGCAGGATGCGAGGATGAGCCATCCTCTGGCTGATGCCACAGGCTGGGCTGAGCTGTATGTAATGTAATGTATCATTAATTTCAAGGAGGGAAGCCTGGGAACTGAGTGCTCAGCCATGCTCTATGTCTGAGCGTCGCTGCTGCGTCACAGAGGTGGTAGGTGATGCTTGGGCCGCAGGACAGAGCAGGTAAAGGCCGATGGCATTTGCCTGGCTGTCCCAGGGGGGACCCAAGGACTGCAGAAGCTTGGAGCCGACAGTGCTAGGGCAAGCCCATGGTGTGGTTTCCAGACTACAGGAACTAAAAGTGAGTGGCTCCCGGCCTTCCCCCGGGCAGAGATGGTGTTTGATAGTCCTTAATGGGTGCTTTTCTTTCATTAATTTGTCTAATTGCTTTCCCTAATGGCTTTGTGAACCCGAGTGAATTGGTGCCGGGTTGCTGCTCCAGGTAAGGGCAGCAGAGAGGCAGGACTGGCTGCATGCAGGCCAGCAGACGTCTCCTCCCTTGTCTGTCCCCTAGGGACAGTCGATGACGGGGAAGGGTGTGGTGTGGGTGCTCAGCCTCCAGTAAGGCCCTTCCCCCATCCCTGACATCCCGGAGTGCAGCAGCCGAGGGCTGGAGCAGGGGTCACCCAGCACCCTGGGGTCTGAGCCGGGGAAGGATACCCCTGTGTCCTTGTGCAGCTCTGTACCACGCACCAGCCCCAGGTCCTGCCATCTGCTCTGCTGCAGCCTGTCTTCATGAAAGAAAGGCACCCAGGCCTGGCTCATGGGAAAGGACCTCCTGCTTTCCCAGCTCGGTTAGTCCTGTGGTTACTTTACTCCTTTTCGTTAAAGGGCTTTTGGGTGGCCATGATGCCTAGGAGCACCACAACTTGGGGTTTTGTTTATTGCTTGAATTTGTCCAGCTTCAGCTTCCAGCCAGCAAACATTGTTTTGCCTTTGCTTGGAAGATTAAAGAGCCCACTATTAGTTAGTTAATGAGTAAGTGAATTAATTAACGGCTCCTCATACCCTGTCTCTGCACTGATACCGCTTAGTCCCTGGCATGGCTGGAGCAGCTCATACTCTTCTTGGTGACCAGGATCCTGAGCGTGTGGTCTTCCATGGCTGGTAGGACCTTGCAGGGAGATGGCGACAGTCCCTAGTGGTACTTGCTATTCCTCCAGGGATGCAGAAACCCTGGCTGCTGATCGAATGTGCAAGGTCAATTGTCAACCCAGGAGTCTGGGACCTTTCCCTCCTCCTCCTTCATCATCAGCTTTTGTGGACCAAGCTTGAGAATCACAGCCACCCAAAGGCCCTGGGGACTGGGGGACACTGAGCCAGGGCTGGACCCAGGAGAGTGCTGGGGATGGGAGGCTTTGGAGGTGTGTGTTTGCTTCCACCAACTCACGCTGTTAGCATGGGTGTTTTGGGCAGACATCCCTGCTCCGTGCTAGCAAAGTCCTTGCGATGGGGATGTACAAGGACTGGCACCACTGCTTCCAGTGTCACCCTGCTGTCCCCTCGCTGCCACTGGCTGGCCAGAGGGAGGTGGCAGATGGAGCAGGAGAGGAGCCGTACTGCCCCGGCTGTTGGCACAAGGATGACTGCCTGGCCCTGAGCTCCAAGCAGTGGTGCACACGTGTTCCTGCCCGTACAGGACTTTGCTGCATGATGCTGTCTGGACACAGCGACAAGACCGGAGCCGAGTGATGTTTGAGAGACTCTGCCTTGTGAGATGATATCAGGAAGCCCAGCTGGTCCAGGCAGCCAACATTGGGTAAGAAGTAAATGTGAGGTGAACTCACCAGCACAACGCCAGGCAGGGAGAAGAGCTGGTTTTAGGTTAAATGCCACTATAGCAGAGAAACAGAAGACAAGTGGCAAGCTCAGGGGTCCCTGCTGTCTAAGCAGGGGTTACACCAGGGCTTGATCCACCAAGCCCCAAACCTTTCGGCACACGCCGTCTCCACTCCCATCCCCTCTCTCGCTGTACAAACACTGCTGGTCTTCATTGCAGGTCCAACTCACAACAACTTTGCCGTGAGGTCTGCTCGGGGAAGGGTGCACACCGAGCAGGGTGGGCTGTGCGATGCTGTGGCAGGGATGGGGTTCCCCCAGGCTCCCTTTGGCGGAAGGAGGACTGGGGTGTTTGTTTATTGCATCAGGCTCAGCTTTCAAACATCTCCCTGCCATCCCCATCCCCCTCTTTTAATTAATTCTGGGTAAGAAGTCCTGGCTTTATTGTGCCACCGAGCTGAGGGCTCCCTGTGGGAAAAGTCACACCTTCTGAACAGCTTCTGATACCATGCAAATGAAGGACAAGTCCAGGAAACGCTTTCATCTCGGACCTGTCCAGCCCCCTGCCCATTAATTACACACATTTCATTTGTGTGAGAGCAATTCCTCTTGGGGAGGGGGCGGGGGATGGCCACGGCTTGCAGATCGTCTTGTCTGCTCTCTAAAGACCCCTCCTTGCAAGGGGGTTTATAGCCAGAAACGCGGATGCTCAGGGGCTCAGTGGGGGATCCCATATTTCTGCTCTCACACAGATACTCCAAATCAAACTGGCTCATCAGCTGGATGCATCCTGCCGGCAGGGAGGGCTCAGCACCACCCCATGCCCGGCTCAGTGCCAGCAAGCCCTGGCTGTGGACCCAAGTGCCCTGGGAGCATCCTGGAGGGAGGAGTGGGATGGAGCAGAAAAATCTTAGTGCTGTCTCAAGGGAGTGGCCAGGGCCAGGAGCTCATGAGATGGGTGACTTTGGGCAGGGTGACCGCAAAATTAGACTCATGTAGGGAAATATCTTTCCATGCTGCTACTGAAATGCATGTGTAGGGGGACTGTGCCACGCTGTGACAGGGTTTGAAGGCTTCTTGGCCACACGTGGACCAGACCCATCTCTCCTGTTGGGTCTAGGTCTCTCTGTGTTCCTCTCCTTTCCACACAACCCCTCTGACGACGGTGTCCCAGCATGGCTGCAGCCGAAGGCACCTCCAGGCTGTCTCCTGTTTTCCTGGGGCTGATGGGGAGAATGACCTCCAGATTGTGGAGAAGGTACAGAGCGAGAGGGGATGTGGAGTACAGTGGGTTTTCATAGCCTGTTTCCTGGCCATGATAATAACACTTAGCACTTCTGTAACACCTGGGATGCTCCAAACACCTACACATCTGCTCCTCATTACCACCCTGCTTCCCATCTGCAGTGTCTCTGTCCCCTCCCCATGCACACCTACAACAGTAACAGCTCTACCCTAGAAATAGGGTCACCTCTCAATTTTTCTCCTGGAAATCTCCTTCAGGACAGGGTTGCAGGAAGCTGCAGCCACATTCTGTTTTGGGGTTGGGGCTGGACACTGTCCTCCAGGACTGGGGTGAGCACTTTGAGGTGG
Source organism: Tauraco erythrolophus (assembly GCF_009769465.1). Classification (NCBI taxonomy): domain Eukaryota; kingdom Metazoa; phylum Chordata; class Aves; order Musophagiformes; family Musophagidae; genus Tauraco; species Tauraco erythrolophus. The sequence continues at coordinate 15,736,252 of NC_141473.1, read as the reverse complement.
CTGCTGAGGTTTTGCTGTAGAAGACCTTTGATAGCCAAGTTTACTGTTTGCCTTCCTCCTGGACTGAGAAGGCATAGCCTGTGTCCTCTGGTGTGACAACCCATGGGTCTGGGGACGCATAGCAGCTGTGGCTTGGTGCACCAGAGCAGCTTTTGGGAGATGTTGGAAGGATATTTGGGACTCAGAGTTAGCATGAAACTGGTGGTGGGCTCTAGCAAAGCTGCTTATCCGCCCATGGTCCTGTGCCACGTCAGCCAGAGGATGAGAGAGGGCTCATATGTGAATGGGTTGAAGATTACAGCTGTTACTCCAGATTACCTGATTAATGGCCTAAACACACTTTAGATGTGCTGTACTGGGAGTAGAGGGGATGTTCTTGGGCTTCATGTGTCTTACAGCAGCTCTCCTATATTCCTAGTGGCTGTAGCAGCAGGTCCCTCCAGGCTATCAGATGTGATGACCAAGTCACAATTTGTGGCTGCAATGTCCTAGCTCAGAGACTGGAGGAGGCTTCGCTGTGTTGAGAAGAACCACTCCAGCCATGCCCAGGTATTACTACTTTGCGAAGCTTGTGTTGCCAATCGTTGCAGACTGGAAATGGGATGCTGAGGGCTGCCAGGACCCCAGTTTGTTGGATGCCCGATCTATGCCTCTGCTCCCATTTGAGTGCTCTGTTCAGCTGTGGTGTAACCCCTTTCAGCCATGGTCATGGAACTGTGAAGAATCCGCGCTTGCTGGGTTAGTCTCTCCTGCCAATATGGCCAATAGTCTCTTGCATTTTATTTTCTTACAGCTTTTATAGCAGAAAGAGAAGGAAAAACTCAGCCTCACTCTTGCTGTGATTGTTTTGCCAGCTCTTTCCGCTGTAGCAGCACATCTTGATGGCTGGGGTCTCTTCTTTTACGAGCTGCTCACAGAGTAAATGGCAGCCCTTGCCCCAAAGACATGCTGGTTTGTATGGTTGGCTGTAGCAGGTGGCACAAGCCAGCATGACGGACCTAACCACTCTCGCAGGTTTAGTTGTTACCACAGCAAAGAAGAGTCCTGGGATGGGATTTGAAGGAGAGCTGGAAGGCATCCCTGTGGAAGTTCATAGTAAACATGAGAAAAAGTCCATTCGCAACATCCCCCTACCAAAAAAAGCTGCTGGAATAGCTGAAATGCTGGATGACGAGACCCAGGCTGTGCAGTGATAGGAAAATTTTGGCTGCTGAGATGTGAGATGGGACCTTGTGTGCTGGCTGTACTTGTGCGGTCAGGCCCTGGGACGTGGCTGTGCTCCCCATTGCCCCGTGAGAAGCAGATGCCCAGCTGGGAGCCAGCCCTTTGGTAATGGCCTGCGAATTTCCCTCGGCTCCGTTAATTGCTGCCTGGCTGCTAGTTACAACTCCAAGTCAATTGCTGGGAGTGTTGGGCCCTGCAAAACAACCCCTTGAAATCAGTTGTTAGCCCAATTAACAACCAGTTTGGCTTCGGTTCAGGCTGTTAACCATCAAACAGCTAACTGCTGGTAATGATTGATTTCTCAGCAGTTGGGGCTGCAGTGGAGGAGCCAACCTGTTTCACAAAATGCCTTTAAAGCCAAGACTTTGTGAACGCATCTGGCTCAGACAAACATTCAAGCTGCCCACACCAGTAGAGCACGCAAGGTGATGGCAGAGTTTCTGTCTATTTTGATTAAAGCATGGGTCTTTGGGGTTAGGATGAACTGGTAGCCAGCAGACCAGTGCTGCCACTGCACCATGCTCCAGGTAATCAGCCACCACTGTTTGTGGGGCAACCACTCTTACTCGTGGAGCATCACGACATTCAGAACCCCAGTGGATGGGAACTGTTTGGTGTCCAGCTCTTTTCCATAGTTACTGTTCCAGCCAGCGAACCTGCAAAGATTAGTTTGTCTAGTTTGGATGTTCCCACAAATCACCCAAGCCATTTCCATCTGCACAACGAGCTGGGAGCTTGTACAGGGAGAGCGGTTCCCATCAGCATATACAAGCCTGAGGATGCCTCCAGAGCAGCCTGGAACACTGGACTGAGTCTGCTGGTAGGCAATGTAGACTCATCTGCAGATGTGAGTATCTCTATGAAAGCCATAAAATACTCTTTGAGTCCCAGGTTTCAGGCATGAGTCCCAGGGTTCAGGCAGGGTTTTGTTTAAGATCACTGGTCAAGTCTTCATCCATTTCCCTCTGCTGTTTCAGGCCCTGTTTCTCCGCTGTACACTGGCAGGTTGGTTTGAACACATCACGGGTGCTACATCAAGGGCTTTTTCCTTCGGGATATTTTACCGCTGATCAAAGTGGCCGATTCAAGCTGTAGCATGTATGGGGAGGAGGGAGACAGCCACCTGTTAGGGAAAGACTTTGATAATGCAGAGGATGTGCTGCAAAGGTTGACCTTGTGAAACGTAAACTCCAATGGCGCCGGGTAGCAGAGTGGTGCAGGGTGAGGAGTGAGCACCTCGGCATACAACACCATGGTCCTCATGCTTTTGAGGGCACTCAGGGACCTGCAATCCTGCCAGGGCCTTGGTACTGCAGCCTGAGCTCTGTTTCTGAAGTTGCGTTCCAATACCTTTTAGCAGGACATGGGCACCTGAGACTCATGTAGACATTTCAAAGATCTTACGTTTCTCCAAGCGTGGCTCTGGTTCCCCCTGGTGCCATGCTTTTGCCATCCTTTCATGAGAGGTACAGTCATCCCAGATTCCCACCAGTACTTACCCCCAGCACGGTGCATGTTTTCTGTAATTAGCTGTATTAGATATTCTTTGTGCAAACAGGACAAAAGTTGCTTATTTCATCAAATACCTTCTAAAAGTAGCTCTACTCTCTCCCACGTTGGAATTACCTTGCCACTCTTATTGAAGAGGCCGTGGAGGCTGGGTTGCAGCTGGGACTCCCCCTGTGCTGTCCAGCGCACGTGCAGTGAGCTTCTGCATCCCAGGGGTCGGGCAGGGTTCTCCCTCTGGTCCGTACAAGGAGAAAATAATTCTCGCAAAGGGAAAAATGAGATGTTTGGGGTAAGCAGGAGACCTGACAACCCAATTTTCTTACTCCTCGGGTTCCTGAGCAGGTGCTTTATCTTCAGCTTGGGTATTTAACTGGGCTGAATACAGCAATCCTGGTCTGTGCAACTTCTGATTGTCTCATTCCCCCTCAGCTGTTGCTAAATGCATCCTTCCAGGACGTGGTGACGGGTACCTTTCACCTGCTGTAGCTGGCTACATTCTGGCTGCTTAGACTTTTTCTGTATAACAGAGAAGGTTGGTTATAAACAGAAATGGTTGGTTTTGTTGGGGGCTTTTTTTAGACATCAAAAATGCTCCATCATCATCAGGCTGGCTTAGCTTTCAGCAGCCAACACAAACGGAGCCAAACCCTCAGCAGAGAATTCCACAAGAGAAATAGCATAGACTTTCCAGGGCTATTTTGCCAAAGCCTCACATCCTCATTCCTCCTTATACTTTGTGCTGCCGTGGCCGATGCCCATATGGGCTCTGCACAGACACAGAGTGAGCCCTGAAGAGCTCCCAGCTGGAGCTGAAAGCAAGTGGCATAGTCCCATTTTAGAGAAGGAGTGGGGGGAATCAGTGCACAGAAAGATTAAGATCTGAAAGAAATCCTGGCAGAGCTTCGAATCAGCTGAATCAATCTGCAAGAGGCCAAGAAAAGGTATGGAAGTGGTCCAATGGGGGAAGCAATGTATATATGCAATGATCTGAGCTATAAATGAAATACAAAACCACAAAACTGATCTTTTTCTAAACCTCATGTCCAATTCTCCAGTTTTGACTGTAGGTTGGAATCTGTCCCGTATCCTGGCTGGGTACTGTTTTTGTACATGAGCAGATTTCAAGGTCATGGGTATTGCTCTGAATGCTCACCCGTGTCTTCTGCAATACTCAGATGAGAAGATCCTGCTCCGTGCCTTCTGAATGAAAGCCATAGTCCTTATATAAGGAAAAGGAAAGAAGGAAGAATATCTTGCAGGAACTCCATATTTCAGTATAATTTGGTATTTTCAGTTTAAAATTGCCTAACTTCAACTCACGGTACTTGATCTCACACTCTTTTCTTCCAGCTTATGATGCCATCCAACTTGACCAAACTTCTGCAGGCACTGCAAGCTTCCAAGTTTCTCCAAGCTCTTGTAGGGATTTTTAAAGCTGATTCCCATCTGTCAACATCTCTTGTGAAGTGCAGCCAAGTGTTTTGGCCACAGCATCTGGTGATGGAGTCTGGAGTTGGCTTGCTTGTGTCCAGAATCTTGGGAGGAGAAATGATGCAGTGACCACCCACTGGAGTGATGTCTCTCTGCTCAGGGCTGGTGTTTTCCAAGTGGTTCTTGCACGCACTTGCACAGCAATTGAAGCTGATTTTGGAGCCGTAGCCCTCATTTGACTGAGACGACTGTAACTCCAGTCTGTTTTGAAGAAGAGAGGCATGGATGGTCCCCACAGGAGGTGCCGCTGAGGCACGGTTGTGGTCTCCTGTCCCTTGTTTCCTGCTGCAAAGGCTACAGCACATCTCTAAAGCAAAGGTCGCTTTTATTTTATAATGAATTCTGAAATCCCAGGCCTCATGCTTGCCCAGGAGGGCTCCATCTCTGGTCATTAAAATATTCATTTGGTGAATTCTGAGCTATTTTTGCTCTCAGTTGTGATGAGTAAAGCCACAGTCGTTCCTCTGACTTCATTGGAACCGCTCTGGATAAGTTAAGATGCGAGTAGAGATTGGTTTGACCTAATTATCCTCACTGCCCATATCTGCAATTCTCCTACGCTAAGCCAGCACAGCGACCACAGTGAGTGCAGAGGTTTTCACGTACCCAAAGATTTTGGCAGAATCTGTGTTTCAAGAGCTGGTCACTGGCCCCAGATACTGTTCCACAGCACTTGCCAAGGTGTGACCGAAAGATGGAAAGGCCACAACTGGGCAGGGAGAGGAAAGGGGCTGTGGAAGCTGCAAATTCCCAAGGTGATGGCTGTAGCTTGTGGAAGTAGGTGCAGCACCTGCCGCATTGACCCAAATCCCACTGCTAGCACAACATGGTTAATTATAAGGAAAGCTCTTTGCTACTAACTGCTGCTTGCTGATGAAGGAGCATTCCCAGCCCCTAAAGGACTGGGTGGACTGGGAAGGGAGAGCAGTGGTTGCTGACTGTCCTGGTTTTAGCTGGCACAGTGTTAGCTCTTCTTTTTAGCAGCTAGAAGAGCTCCGTGTTTTGGTTTTACTCAGAGGCTCGCTCTGAGAAGAATGCTGATAGCAAGTTGATGTTTGTGGTTGGACGTGAGACTCTAAGGACTTTTCAGTGTGCCGGAGTGCAGAAGCACGGCGGGATAAGGGGGGGGCATAGCTGGGGCAAGGGGGACACGATTCCCCTTGTGATTTGTGGTGGAGCTTAAGATTGAGGGCCAAACTGGCCAATTAGTATTCCATATCATGCAGCGTCATGCCCAGTATAAAAGTGAGGGTCAGCCGGACGGAAGGGCTTTTGCGCTTTGGCTCTTTTGCCGCTTTTGCTCTTTTGCGCTTGCTGCGCTTTTGCTCTATTGCCTTTTTTTTTTTCCTCTTTCTTCCAGTACTCCCACTCTCGGAGTACTCTCTCTCTCTCTGCCCCTCTCTGTTTCGGGGCCTCGCATTTGTCCAGGATTGCAGCTTCGGGACGAGACAGGCTGCGGATAAGAGGGGGTGGTGAGCATCTACACTGTGTATTACTTATCTGTATTAAACTGTTCTTATCTCAACCCACGGGTTTCCCATTTTTCCTTTCATTCTCTCCCTCATTCCTGGGGGTAGGGGAGGGTGAGTGACTGGCTGTGTGTGGGGGTCCAGTTGCTGGAGCAGCCCAGCCCACGACACTGACACATGCTGAGCCCTCACAGCCTTTGTCGTGGGGCCTGGAGAAGTGTCCGCGCTTCACTCCCTCTCAGAGCGATCATTGCGAGCAGCCGATGGTTTCACCACCTCCCGCCTGGAGAGCTGCGGCTTCGCTGTGCACTTGACACCGGCGCCATCAGCGGTCCCCTCCGACTGCCTCACAAGAAGGAGAGGTACCATTCCCAGTGCGAGGCTGAACACGAGGGTGGCGTGACGTGGAGGTGGCCTCCCCAGCGGCCATGCTGCCAGCTGGGGTGGTGGGATGTGGCAGCCTCCAGCACTCCAGTCACAAGCCATAGCTCCCCAAATCAAGTCCAGGGCTCCCTGGGGCAGCCAGCTTGCTTTAAGCATCAATGAGGATGAGAAACTTCCCTATAGGGAAGAGAAAATCACAGCTGAGATTTTCACCCTGATGGCGAGGCTCCATGAGCTGGAATTTCAGGCAAATCCTCAGTGCTGTGAGGTGGGATCACCTTACATGTGGTGAGGATGGGGCATTTCTTTCATATTTGCTACCTACAGTGTGGAAGGCTCTTCTGGTGATGTGAGCAAAGGGACAAACAGCAGAGGGGACAAAGTGGGCAGGAGTGTGGGTAGATCCCAGCTGGAAAGGCAGAGGAGCCCTATCTGCCAGGCAGCCAGGCTCGCCAGTGGAGAGCGAAGGAGGAGCTGTGGGTCTCATCCCTGTGCTCCCCAAAGTACATTCCCTGGGAATGAATGTCCATGGGAAGGAGAGGGAAGCCAGCGCGAAACAGTCAGCGAAGCACATGGGCTTCATGGGGTGGTGGGATGTGGCAGCCTCCAGCACTCCAGTCACAAGCCATAGCTCCCCAAATCAAGTCCAGGGCTCGAGGGCACTCAGAGGTGACAAATGTGCAGCCTCTGTGGTTGAGACCAAGTGAACCCTTAATGGGCTGCTTCACGGGATCCTCACCTAGAGAAATGCCAGCCAGCGAGGCAAAACCCCAGTGACGTGGGCAGCTGTTTCATGGCTAGTTTGCTGGGTAGCACCTGTGGCTTGCTACACCTCCACTGCCTGCTCTACCCCAGAGCTGGATGCGCCCTGTGGCACAGCGAGCTGGGCTGACCTGGCCATACCCTGTCCTGACGCATGGTCCAGAAGAGCTCCACTGACTTCTCAGCGGCGATGTTGGACACTGAGGCCAGGCTCTGCTGCGCTATCTGGGCAGCATCACAGGTACTGTGCACCAAAGCCATCGGTACTTAGGGGTCTGGCCTTCCTGGTTGCCATCTGTGTAGGAAAGCTCCGAGTGCGCTGACTTATTCCCAAGTGCATTCCCCTGCTGGTTTTTAGACACGGGATACACACTGCTGTTGCTGTTATCCGAAGCAGGTTTGGAGCTGTTATTTGAAGCAGGGCCACCTGGTAAGTGGTGATGATACAAAAAGCCACAAGCAGCCCAGAGAGCAGTCAGCCAGGCAAAGGTAGGGTGAGTGCTGGTGAGGCATGAAGAGCTTGGGATGAGGAAGAGAAGAGTCATCAACATAGTATGGAGCCTTCATCCCCACAAACCTTTCTGTGTTGCTGCTTGCTCTGATTTAGACCTGTAGCTTGTCCCTGTGGAGGTAGGCATTCTGAATCTGCTTGTTTCAGAGTCACACGTTGCAGGGAAGCAAATCTTTTCCTGTCAAAGCAGTGAATCCATACCTCTACCAACAGCCTACACAGTGAAGGCTCAGTCCTAGATAAGACTGGAGGCAGCAGAGTGAATGTCAGGATACTGCAGGACAGTGCTGTGGACTCAGCTGCAAGCTGGGTGCCTGAATCATTGGTGAGAGCTGTCACTGATGTCATGGAAAGCAACAGTCTCCTTGAGTTATTTGGCCTGTATTGAGCTGCTAGGGAAATGTCTGACCTTCCTTGAAACCAGAGCATCCAGACCAGCCTGCTTACCCTCAGCAGTGCTCTTCGGGCAGGAAGCACCGATGTGAGCGATGAAGGCAGCAACTTTGCTGAGGAAATGCATTTAATTTGATCTACACTGCAGTTTTTGTTGGAAAAAATGTTGATGCAGTAACATTCTGCACAGTAACCAGGGGTGGATTAAAGGTCGTAGAGATAATGTAGCATGCTGAATTCATAGGCAGAAGATGGGAAAAGTCCTAGACCCACTGGGAAAGTCTCCCTGAAGTGTCTTCTCTGTGGCTTTGTTCGTTCTACTGAAGGACTGGATATGCTCCTCTTTCCTAGCAGGTTTCACTCTTGCCTGGACTTTTTTCCTGAGTTTTAATCCACATTCCCCTTTTCTCGATTTATCCTAGAAGCCCCACTTAATGCAGTTCTTTGCCATGCTAACTGATTTTGCTCAGGGATGTTACACCTGTGCACCTGAATCTTTCCCCCATGCTTTAAATCATGGAGTGGCAGCTTAGCATAGTGTGGGTGGAGCAGGGAAGCACCTTCTGCTTGTGATGCAGCAATGACTGTGCAGACACAGCCCCCTCAAGAAGCAGTTTTCCATACACACAACTGGGTCTTACTGCAGAGTTACACTCCTGGTGAGGAGAGGAGAGGATTTCCCCAATCTGCTGTAGCTTTTGTGGTCATCTGAGGTTGATGTAAAAAGTTGTCTGTGGTGGACAGCCGATATGTGGCAGAAGCATTTTAAAGGACTGTTCTCAGAGGGATTAAATCCAGCATTGTAGTGTGGGAATACGTATGTCTCAGTGGACAGAGGAGAGGGCCACACATTTCAGCTGGTGACATGGAACAATTGGTCGACCACCTGAGCTCCTCCTGTCCCCTGTGTAAAAAACGAAGATGGTGCCAAATCACTTTACAGGTCACTGGAAGTTTAATGCAAGTTTCCCAGAGGTTTTGGAGCATGCGGTGAAGGATGCTGCAGTGCGAAGCATTGCTGTCTATTCCACCGTTATCACCCAGTGGAGAAAAATGCAGGGCTCACTATGACATCTACTGAAATGTCATGGGAAAAAAAGGAAAAAGCCCAGCAGTGAAGTCACCCTGTCCTGCGGACAGACACCCCCCCAGTATTTTGTGCTCTGTCCCAGCAGAGGGAGCCCGAGTTTATTAACAAATCCCGATCCCGGAGACGGCTGCTACCAAGGTGGTACCAAACCCCGGGCAGGATGCATGCCGGTGGAGGAAGGCTGCAGAAAGTGGAGAGGGTCTACCGGTGATGCTGAAAGCAGGGCTGTGTTCCCAACCAGGGAAGCAAGCTAACGGTTCACCAGGAGACCCTGCAAGTAACCCTACTCCTGGGACACTGCGACCACGTCAAGAGATGGATGGTCTGCAAGAGCCAGTGGATGTGCTCATTGCATGAGGAAAAAATGCTGCACTGAAAGATGCAGCAGAGCCATGCCAAGGTGGATGTACTGAGTTTAATTTGCTTTAGAGACCTTCTCCAAGATACAGCCAGTGACCTGTGTACCTGCATTTGTACTGGGCTGGCCAGTTTTAGTCTTGTCATCTAGGCAGTTCTCCCAATAGTGTTCAAAACCTTAGATCACAGCAGTGCCAAACCCATACCTGTTTGCCATCTCGTGCCTGAGTGTGATCCCGTTCTGGCTGCATGGCAATGTTGTCCAAAATTGTTGTTGGATAACAGCACTACTCTATAACCACTGCATGCACAGGACTGTGGGGCTGATCCACAGCTTCTTAAACCTAACTGGAGCTTTTGCACTGATTTCCCTGAGTTTTGGAGGCTCTGTGTTAGTGCATGGAGGGCTCCATCCAAGGAAGCAGGAGCAGTTTTAGTGAGTAGCCTTCTCAGAGCTCGTGGGAATGCCCTAAGTTTTCTCTGCTGATAATGTGAGATGGAATGCCTCCTAGGGAGACAGATGAGTCTTGGCTATGTGTTCTTTCTTACAGCCAGTAGTTGCACTGATGCCATGGATGGACACATGGGTACAAGATTGTTTGGGAGAGGGAAGGTTGTGGGACTGGGACACAGGAGGGTCACAGATCATTTTAGACCAAATCCAAAGATCATTTACATCAATCCAAAGTCCCTTGTTAGCCTGAGTGAGCACACAGATACTTGTTTTAGAAGCTGAGTAACAAACTGGGATGTTTCAGGGCACAGGGACGGGAAAGCAAACTTGGGCTGCACTTTGCGTAAAGCAGCAGACGGATATTTTCCAAGGCAACTTTTGAAAGGAAGGTTAAATTTCTCCAAGATAAGGAGAGCTCCAGTGAGCTGGAATGCATCACAACCCCCCCCTTCCCAGCTCATCCTATGATAACAGCTGTTGTGTTGGAAACCTAATGCTGATGAAAGAGTTAAAGGCTGGTTGATGGGCAATATCGGTGACACACCTCTGAATTGAGCATACTCCTGGAGTGAGACTGCGGACTGGTGTTACTCAATGAATAGAGGCCACTCCAAGGGAGTTTTTCCTTGAATAGAATGGGGTCAGGGAGCCGCTTTGGGGAACAATGGTTGCCACCGGCTAGCTGAATTTCTTACAATCACACACCATACCCCCTGATCAAATAGCTCCTTTGTCAGTCTGATATAAAAACATGTCATACAATGATGATCTGGAAGAATGACAAGAGCTGGCCTTTCAAAGAGATCAGAAGGGCTTGTTTCACACAAAAAGAGCCCCCATCAGAGTCAAGACAGAAAAAAATGGAGAATAAAAGGGGGTGAATGGAAACAAACAGCAATAACAACAACAACAGAAAAGAGGGCAAGTTGGAAACTTGGGTCTGGCTTGTTTCACAGCATCCCATGGTCGCAGCAGCGCAGCACGGTCGAGTTGAATCTCTTTCGTTATGGACGTGGATGTCAGATTGCGCTGCCATTGGGTTTCCATTGTCATTCTGCACTGGGACAGAAGAAATTGCTGGATGGGAAAAGGTCACTTGGCCCAACGAATCTTCCCCCCCCCCCTCCACCCCCTGAAAGTGTCTCAACACCATGTCTCCGCTTTCTCACTGTAGTTCTCTCCTCTGCCTTTCTTATACAATGTTCATCTGCTGCCTTTATACTCCCGTACAAAGTTCAGGTTGCTCAGGCTGCTGTTCTTGTCCGTCTGTTTGTACGAGCAGTAAAATGTCTTTATTCTCCCCCATTCCCTTGTTAATTTTGATATCTTTTGTTTCTTGGAGTGTGTACCCTGTTTTCAACCCTCTTCCCAGGATTTTCAGGGACATAACTGAGAGTCTGGATGGAGAGAAAGAGTTCTTCCCCAAAGAATGTTTTAAGATGTGCAGGGAAGTGGATCCCTCTTGGCTACTTCCAGGGGAATTGCATTCCTACAGTATCTGTCACAGGAGTCCCAAGAGATGGCATTTACACACAATCAAGACAATTATGTGCAAGCTAGAAAAGTTCAGCAGTCCTGGAAGTGGGCAACTAGAGCTGCCAGGCAGTTTCAGCACCTACAAGTGTTTGAAAAAGCTTATATTCGGATTTTAATCTTATATTACATAAAATAAGGAGTCAGAACAGTCAGAAGAAATCATAGCATATAAGAGACAGAGCTCTTGGGAAACTGTTCCTGAAAATACACCCACAATGACAATATACCGAAGCTTTGCCCTGTATTTAAGTTTTTTTACTTCTTTTCTCTTTCTATCACAGCGTTGTTTTTCTGGAAAAAAAAAAAAAAAGGAAAAAACAGTGCTAAAGCTTCTAGGAGACTGCTAGGTTTGTATGATTAAGCACGCTAATCAGGAGGTACCTCGCAGTACAGATAAATAACTCTAACCACTTTCATTTATGCTCTTAGACAAATATCTATTATCATATAGGATTTTCTCATGGTGCAGTAATTTACTTGCCCTTTTCTGCAATTTTGTATAGAATCTGTTATACTGCATGTTACTCGGCATATATTCATTTACAGGAAAAACACTTGGTAAACTGTACTTACAGGATACGTTGTTTATTAAATATAGAGAACATTTATAAACACATACACAATACTGACATGTATAAACCAAACAAAATTTGCTGACCTGAATGGCTGAGCACTTCAATTCCTTTACCTAGAAGTCTGTATTGCACAAAATTAGGGTCATAATTAATCACCTCTTCTCCTGAAACATAGCTCTGAAAAGCTGTGCAGCTGGCTGAAACTAATTAGGCCACATTCTGAGTGCAGCCAAAATAAAGATACTTAGAAGATACTGGTTACAAATCTCTGGTAGTTTAAGCTGCAAGGCAATTACCAGATACTACCAGCGTATTTGAGGTGGGAGAGCAAAACCAGCCTATGCTGTGTTGCACCGATTGTGAAATGATTTGGAATGTAGTATCAAAGCTCGAATCACAGCAAAGTGGTGCAAAAGGCAGGTGAGCCACAGCACGCGCAGTGCTAAGGGTCAGATGCCAGACACAGAAAACAGTTTCTAGGCACCTAATAAAATGGCATTTCCAGCGGTGCTGAGCATCCAACAATTTTGCTTGACTTTCACCGACACTCAGCAGGCAGTGCCAGTCAGACAACCAACTGGAAGGCAGGTTTTAGTGCAATGGCTTGTATTTAGGATTGCTCCAGCCTCCAGCTGGAAACTGCAGGTAGCACAGGTGGTGACGATTCAGTCTTTAAATGGGATGTACCCACCCTGGGACCAGGTGATGGATGACATGGCCTGAGTGGAACACCTTGTAAGTGGTGAGTGGATTTCTGCAGTGCTGGTTTTGATCTAGCTATTGTTAAAGCATATCAAGACCTGCTATTTTGTGGTCAACTGGGGTTACATGAGAAGAAGCTCTTGGCATGCTGTTGTCATCTGGCTGGACTTTTCTAGTTTGACTGGGAGAGAATTGATGTTTTTTAGGGCAAGCTATATAATCCCCCCTGGGGCTCATGCCTGCTGGGTGGTGGTGACAACCTGCAGCACCTTTATTTTTCTTGCTTAAAGTGTTCTGCAAAGGTGGTCTTTGGCTTTCACTGGACACTTCTGTTTTGTGGTTAATCTTGGTTGCTGGGTTTTCTTTATTATGGAAGCTCTCGATAGGCCAAATAGATAATTTTTGTGTTGTCTTTGGATGATACCCTGTTTCAATGTAAAGTAGCATAGTTCTGTTAAATTCAGTGAAACTGTTGTTTTACAGCAACTTCACATCTGGCCCTGAGACCGTGGACAACTCAAGGAAAGGAAAAATATGTTAAGGGAACACTAACTGCATAATTAACTATTCCAAAGACTGGAAGGCATAAAAGTCAGGCTGCACACACACTTTAATTCTGTCCCTTTGTCAACAGGGGGTATGATCAAAATTTAAGTGACACTTCTGCCTTCTTCAGGCTGCTGGCTCTGCTGTGCTGAATCTCGCCTGTTCAAATTTCCAGTGAACCCTCTCGCATTCTCCTCTGACTCTTACCCTGCAGTTATAACCTCGGTATTGGGAGCAAGCCTGGAAAATTTCAGAATGAAAACTGAAACCTTCCAAAAGGTAGGAGCAAATAAAAAACAGAGGATATTAATATAGCAACAGCTGGACTTCAGCTTTAATAATGTATATTTTTCAGAGCACACAGTGTTTCAGATCAGATACAGGTATTTCTGCATGCTTCTGTCAAATCAAGCCTCTCGCCAACAACACAATGAGAGGCTGGTACACTATATTAAAATATCAATTACCAAGCCCCTTTCTTTTGATGGGTCTACTAAAGATACTTCAAATGGATATGTGAGAATTGATCAAAGATTTTGCTGGTTGTTGCCACTGCTCACTGGGCATTTCAAACCAAAGACGAACCTGACTCCCATGAAAAAGATACTGTGTTTTTACAAGCAATAAAAAACCACTGGTCACTTGATTGCTATGGGGATGGATATAACTAAACTGGGCTTTCTTAAGGCAGAGACCACGATCTAAGAGAAACAAAAAAAGACATGGGAGAGGGAGGGAAAGAGAGAGAGAGAGAGAGCTGAATTGATTTCAGTCTGTTCAGGTCTAGCTGGAAAACACAATGCAGTGAAACGGTCCCTTGGTCGGCAAGCTTCTTTTCCTAGGTTTTTCCCATGGTTTGAAGGGAAGAGGGAGGGATGGCATTAGAAAAAGTGTGTGTGAGAGAGAGAGAATTCCGTAGGAAAGGCAAAGAGATGAGACGTCATTTGGAAGGGTGCAAAATAGTCCATTCCTTCTGGGAAGTGGAAAACTTTGATGTTCATGTCTCTGGTTTTAAAGTGGCAGTGTCAGGTTCAGGCTGAAAGGCCCTGGTATTTGAATCTTTGTTTGTGCTTGCGGTCAGGACTTTGCCTATGCACACACCTGCACATCCAAACACCTGCTAGGGCATCCACACAGCAAATGGGCCTTGCACTTCAGAGCAGGCGACAGAAAATAAGCAAGCAGATGGCTTCACTGACTCCTTGTACAGAGGTTCATGCTGAAAAAGAAAAAAAGCACATTTTTAAGTTTGTGTGCATGGAAAGAGATATAAGCAACAGGAAAAAAGTGCTGTGGGCTTTCCCCCTTTTAAAAAGCTATTTTCTTCCTGGCATTACTAACGCAGTTATAAGGCTTAGAGCGTGTTACGAGGCACACAACATCTAAATAGATGAAGCAGCACAGTTACAGTTAAGGAGAACAATCTATGAGAAGCATTGTGATTTGTCGGTCATCACTTACGAGTAAATTCAGTTTCAGGAGTCACAACTGATGCCTGTAAGTCAGAAGCTCTTTCTCCTCTGCAGGGTCATGGGCATCTTGCACAGTCAGGTTGTTTCATCCTTTGAGACGCATTTCCATATAATGCTACTAATAATTCGGACATACTAACAGTGATAAGTCCACTGCAAGCCTGGAGGAAAAGAGAAAGAATAGGACCAAATTTATCACTCGTGGCACTCAAGTGAATTCTGGCAAGAGTCGATCCAGAGTGCAAGTGGCTTTTTCTCCTTTCCTCCCTTACAAGAGCAGAAAGCTTTGCATTGATGGCAGAGTTGAGAGGGCTTGTGGTCTGCTGGGTAGCAAACTAATCTTACTAGAATCTGCACCCAAAAATTGCACCAGGCACTAGCAGGCTGCAAAAGCAGACAAGGTATTTGAGAATTATGCAGAGTTTCAGATCAAGGCAACAACGTAAATGTTACTGTGATGGTCTTGGACTGTGAGATCTCAGTTTCTAGCAAGAATAGAAGCATGCACGCATGGGGTGGCTTGTGGGTCCTGATGGGAGACAGACAATGCATCAATTTATGTTCAATTGACAGACCTCCCTTACTGGAGGAGGAGATTTTTACTTGAATCCCTGGAATGTCGGCATTTTCCTTCCTGATACTCATTTTCAGTTTAAATAGATAGATTGAAAGGCCTATTTTCGTGGCAGGTGGGCTAGAGAAGGGAGGTTTTAATGACTCTTTATTCTTGGATTTATAATCTGACACGCTGTACGCACATGTGTTTGCCACAAAAATCTGTGTGAGGTGCCCACCACCCATCCATGCATTGTCCAGCAGATGTTAAAGCCATCAAGTGTGTTTGCTTCCAGTTCCAAAGGAAAACATTCTTTATTTTAGGACGTGGGATTTTTTTTTTTTTAACTGATCTAAACAAACAAACAAAAATGGTCTTGGAGAGGTAGGGCCTACATGATCATAAGAAACCTGTGTAAATGAGGATCTAAGGCCTGTTCCCTGACCCATAAACTGGGTTAGTAATCAGTTGTTCCTGCAGTTTGTTGTTGTCATCACAAAACCCGAGGTTAGGCTGAAGACTATTTAAAAATCATGTGCATTAGCAATATGGGATATCTAAACATACAGTTACTGCAGCAACAGAGCATCAGTTGCTCCTTATAATAATACCCAAGCCTGCAGTCACAGCAGAGGTCATGTCACGTGAGGGACTGTAGCAGTAGTGCTTTTCCCAAGGGCTTTATGGCCAAAGGCCCCAAACCTACAGATGAATCTGCTAGGTGGGACCTCACACTCGTGTGGTGCTCCATTGCAGAACTAGGACCTACAGCGTACGAACAGGAGGATACCTTACTTTACATTCTTTATATGTATGTTTGCTTCATTAATAAGAGGATAGAGGGTAAAATTTGCCTTATGGCTTAGCATAAGCTGAACTGAATAGACATAATGGCTGTTTCTAGCACCAGCTGGATTCTTGTTGCTGCGCTATAAACCTCCTAAATTCAGACTGATGAATTCTGTGTTTCAGTGACAAGATAAACCAGAATTAACCAGCAAGAAATAAAAAATGGCAGCCTCCTGATTGAGAAATCCTACTGTGCAAGAAAGGCCTACCAGTGAAATGTTTCCTCTGGCTGTATGGGAAGAGAGAAGGAAGCCTAGAACTCTAGTAATTCTGAAAATTGGTAATTGTTGCAGGTAATTAAGCTCTGTCTTGGCTGCCTGGTCAAGGCAGACCCAAAACTGCTTGTAGGATTAGGTATGCTCACTTTTCTTGAGCAAATTATTACCTTGTAAGTGATATGACAGTGGAGCATCGTCTAAGAGCAAGGGACCCGTCTGTAGCCACGGGCACGTGATGAGTCAGGACACTGTCAGACTTGTTCATGGCAGGCTAGGAACTGCATGAACTGGCTATGTAGGTGGAAGGCAGATGCAGGATAAAACAGTATCATAGTCACTGCTAGACTGAGGATACTCTTACATTGCTTTATAAACACTCCAAAAAGTTCTGGAACAACCTGTGGAAGTAATGAAAACTGAACTGAGAATCTCTAGAAACAACTTTGTAAGTCTTGATCTTACTCTCAAAGAAGCCGGTGGGTATTTGAATGTTTAGTTCCTCAGGCTCTAAGTATGAAAGAAAAAAGCCCCTAAAATATCTTCATAGGTAGCCCCTATAAAAGAACAAGATTCAAAAGCATTCCTTCAGGAGATCAAGGACGGTCCAGCCTTTGAAGCCTGGAGGATTGGGAAATTTAAAGATCTTTGTGGCAATCATATTGTGCCATTAGAAATCTACCATTTGGAATTGTAAAGCGTTTAAAAGGAATGATTCCAAATTCCACAGCTGTCTGGTGAGTGACAACTTGATGTGGCCTGGGGGGAAGGAAGAAGGTCATTGTTGGGAAAACAGTTAAAATGAACATTTTTCTGAACAGATGCTTTAGATAATACTTTGATAAATGAGGTTAAAAACAAATAAAATATTCTGGGTGACTTCCAGAAAATAACAGATTAGTAAAACAAACAAACAAAACTCACAGTGCAAAGGCAAGAAATAGGTATATGGCTGGTACTTAGCAAATAATAGAGGATTGTTCAAAATAAAATGAATGATAAACAGGGCCTGAACCAGCAAGATCAGACAATTCTGCTGGCTATGGGAGGTGATACTTTTTTTTTTTTTTTATTGCACTGCAGTTTTGCCAAGCAAGAGAGCTTCTGGAAGGCTCGGCAGTTCCTTTTGATACACTAAAATATTTGAGAATCCATTTTTATTGCCTTTTTTTTTCCAAACCATTCAAGCAGCTCAGCTGCTGATCAAAATACAAAAGCTTGCATGTGCCTAGCAAGTGGATAATGAAAGCGATCCCCTCAGTTTAGTATCTTTGTCAGCAGAGTGTAGCAAGAAAAGTAAACAAACAGCATCACTGATGACAAACTGAATTATGGAATTGTTTGCTTTCATAATTTTCAGCATAATTGTGACTAAAAGCCTCGATCCTGTGGCTGCTGAGAACCTTGTAGGGATGGCTGCTGGCTGGGTGCCCTTACTACTCATTAAAAGCTCTTTGTAGACGTGGTTTGGAAGCACACAGAATAGGGTCTGTTGGGATTATTTTTAAGGGAAGTTTTTTCCTTGCCCTTTAACAGAACCCACAACAAATAGCTTCTAGTCCTGATTTCTTCTGGCAGACCTTTTATAGGTAAAACCAAACCAATATGCATAATTTGGGATAAAAAGGAGAAAATTTACCCCTAAATTCAGCATAACCTTTTAATTTTATCCTCTTTAATCCTTTGATAATTTTTGTGCTTCTCCTGCAGAAAAGCAATTTTGCTAATCACCTTTGTGCCAATCTCTGCATTCCTGACAATAGCGTGAACAGCTTCCATCAAAGTCTTTGATGTGGGAAAGACACACACACATATAATCTGAAAACAATTCAGCTCCTTGCTTCTCAACGGTGAGCACTCTGCTTTAATAGAGTGCAAGTTCCGTGGAGGTTTCTAATCCTTTCTGCCAAACAGAAGAGACACAGTCAGGTAGCACACCTTATTCAGAAGTTAAAATAACATGTTACTTGCTCTCAGAGAAAATCAAAACAACTCAAGATCAAAAACAGATTCCGCCAACCCTAACGGGATAGACTTTCTACTCGGATAACTCTTGATCTAAGTGTGTAACAAGTAACCCGCTTTAATCCCTCAAAGCGATGGTGTTACAGATAAGTACTGTAGTAGCAGAGGAGGTGTCTTAAGTTTCAGAAATATACAAAAGCATTGGTTGGAAGGAAAAACAAAACAAAGAGCTGTCCACATGATTGTGTCTTTAGCTGGAAAGGTGTATTTGAGGGCACTGCAAATAACAAAACCCCTTGAAGACGGCAAAAAAAAAATTGACAGGCAGGTATTGAAATGGTGTTTCTTCTAAGCTGGATTTCATTGACTTACACTGTTAAAGCACAAGCTTCACAGGTACAAGGCCCCCTTTTTTTAGCTCTGCAAGCCATGATGTTGGAATGCTCTGCTACTTCAGCACAGAACCCTATCCTGTTTTCTAGAGGTTCAGAATGGTCATAGGCCACGAAAGGATTAGGATCTTTGACTGTAAGATTTGGGAAGGAAATATTACTGACTTTATTATTATACCGCACTGAGCACCTGCACTGAGTCCTTTATTAGATTATGAACAATGTAATGGAAATAATCATGCTACACATGATATGGTTTTAGTAACGGTTCAGAATCTTCCTTGGTTTTTGCTCCTGCAGACAACTACGTACGCACTTACTTTGTCATTGCTGGGAAGACGAGTGCTGTTGGGTTCTTAGCCTGTGATGCCCAGCTTTGACAGCTCCACAGCAGTCACAGTAGCTGAAACCATGCCTGAGAACAAGTGTAGGCAGTTGCAGGTCCATTTATCTTAAAAAAAAAACCAAAAAACAAAACAACAAAGAAAATAACACGATACCTATGTATTGGGCAAAGAATAATTATTGTTGCTATGTTGTAAGGTAATTACCCATATTAGAAAACAATGCTACATTTAAGAGCAACATAATGTAATTTTTTCTTCCTATTACTTTTGTGTCCCGTCTGGAACGTATTTGGCCCTCTCCACGATTAATGGATGCAAACATGTTTCCTCTTAGCCAAATATCTCAGGTTTTTATACCTTGGGTCACAAAGTGGAGAGCACTAAGGCCCTGCTTCTATAGATGTTCTTGTCCATACCTTGGTTCTAGTTATCCCAGAGGGTCACACTGCATGTGTCACTTGCACCCAGACTCCTTCTGGACTGCACCAAGTAGTCTCCTTGGTAAAGTGGCACAGGTACATACTGGAGAATACTGTACCCTGGAATATGGGTGTCACATAGTGCAGGGAGACATGCACTATGCAGATGTAGCCTCTATAGAGTAAGCAGGGCCTAAGACCAGAAGGGACCCCTTTGACTGTCTTAGTCTGATACTGTGAGTTAGGACTCACCAGGTCAATTCCTGGTTTAAGTTTTAGTAGTTGTGCTCTAGCTACGCTCTCTTGCTAGGGGGAAAAAAAAAAATCTGATATTGTTTTAAAAAAAAAAATGCAGTAATGGTGATTCTACCACAAATCTTGATAAGCTGTTTCAACAGTTAACTTTCTTCACTACAAAAGCATGCTTTATTTATGAATTTGTTTCCCATCACCATCTGTCAAGAGATCTTATCTCTTTGTCTGCTAAATTGAAGATCCTGGTATTACCAGATTTTTCTTCCTGTTTCAGTGCTCACAAGGTATGATCACCTCGCACCTTAACCTTCTTTTTAGAAAGCTAAATAGACTGAGCACTTTGGGTCTCGCTATAAAACATGTTTGACAGTCCTGTAATCATTCTTACTACTCTTCTTTGAAATCCCTCTAGTTTTTCAACATCCTTCTTGAAACGTTGGCTGGACAAATTATTTCCAAAGCAGTCACAACAGAGTCAAAACCAGAAGTAAAAGAACCTTTCGGCTCTTGTTTGTTTCCCAGAACAGCACTAGCCCTTTGGTCACAGCACTGCAGAAGGAGCTCACGTTCGGCTGATTATTCATCTTAATGAAGTCTTTACGGAACCGCAGCTTTGCAGGATAGAATTACATCCTTTCAGTGTGACCTACATTCTTTGTTCCTAGATGTGAGACTTTACATTTGGCTTGATAGAAATACACACGATTTGATTATGCTTAAACTTAACATAGGGTTATGCAGCCACAAGCGCCCTTTGCCTCTTGCCTGACGCTTTGCGCGTTCTACAAAGCCTTGCTAATGATTTCAGTTTTTTTTTCAGGTTGCTAGTAAAAATATTAAATAATGTAGGGTCCATAAGCTGTCTCTGTGGGATCCCACTAGAGAAAGACGAACTCGATAATAAATCTGTCTTTACAGTAACAATTTTAAGACAGAAAAATCATTCAGCTTGTAATAAATTTGATGTTTCAGACATTGCTGAAGTCTATTACAAAAGAGCTAAGTTTAATGCCATCAAAAAGATATTAAATTGATATAAAACTGCATTCACACCAAGTTTCCATAATCTCATATTAAGCAAAATTTGTTATATTACCTCCATTTCAAATGGCTACTTGAGTCCTCTACCAGATGTGCTGCTATTTCACCTGAGCTCAGACTTAGGCTGAGAAATTTTTAATTAATTGGGCCATCTGATTCACTCATTATAAATCCTGATAAAACATTTGCTGCCTTCTGGAACCTCCCTGACTTCCAGGGTGTATTGAAACTTGGTGTAAATGGACCAGACAGTTTCTCAGCCAGCAGTTTTGAACCTCTCAGATACAAGGCTTCCAGAGTCAGTGATTTAGTCATATGAATACTTGAGATTACACAGATGACCTTCTGGAACAGGATGCAAGTACTGTCTAAAGGCCTGTATGCTATGGTAACCTCATTATATGCTGAAATTTATTTTCCTACTCCACTGTGCAAAAGATGTAGACTGTGGTGGGTAAGTGATACCTGTTCAAAGCATTCTAGGCAGATGATGAAGTTCTTATAATTTATCTATTTTTTAATTTTGAGGGAGAAATTTCCCCAAGTGTTTCAGGCTTCTGTAGAGTGGAAAGTACTGTAAGTAACAATAACACAACACTTGACTCACATTTTCCTGCCCCACTGTCTGTGGAGGGCTACTTTGCCATTTTGGACCAGAATTCTTCTGTGTTGTCAGTACTCCAGGCTCCTGTGGATGGCAACAATGACTCAGTTATTATGAACTGTTCTTTCATGGCAATGTGCTTGTATATATGTACACACACGTGTGAAGTGCAAGCACTTTCTGACCCCCGCTCTGCGGAGCCCTGGCCCACACCAAAGGGTCTGTGTGAAAAGGCAGCCTTAAATCCACCGTAGCAGGGCCTGTTCTTACCTGGACAAGACCCTTTCTTTTACGGAGCCCAGGAATTTGGGAGTATTGAAAACTGCTGTGCAGCACCAGATGACCCCTGCCGTCACTTCGTGGGTGACAGGCGCTCCTGCCCCTGCTCAGGGACAATTAATGAGCATTAATCACCTTGCTGTTCACCTTCCTTCGCAGGGGTGCAGTGCCGAGCTGGGGTTGCTCCAGGTGGTGGAGCAGATGCTCTGATTACCTGAGATCATCGTCCTCACCATTAATTATTCACGTTATTAATGAATACGTGGGTCTGGTGACATTACTAATCCCAGCTCGGAAGAATACCGACCAGTGCACCGAACCGGGGCGGGGGAGGGGCAGTTGCGCGGGGGGAGTCCGAGCGGGTCCCGTTAATGAATTAATTCGCTAACGAGAGTGGGCTCGGCGGCCCTGTGCCCCCTCCCGCTCCGGTAACCGCCTCCTCCCCCGGAGAGGGGGAGTGACAGGCAGCGGCTCCTGCCCCATGTGACTGGGGAGCGGCTGCCCCCGTCCATGGCTTGGCCTCCCCCGGGCAGCAGCAGCTCCGGCTCCCGGGGAGGAGGGGCAGGAGCTGCTGCTCCATGGGGAGGAAGGGCAGCCCCCGATCCCCCCAGGCGGAGGGGGGATCCTGGGCCGCCTCCCCCCCCTCCTCCTGCCCCCCCTCCCCGCTCTGGGCCTTACCCGAGGAGCTGCTGCTCCTCATCTGCTCCTACCTGGACGCGCAGGCCTTGGGCCGCCTGGGCCAGGTCTGCCGCCGCCTGCGCTTTCTCAGTAGCCGCGATCTCCTCTGGAGGCGCATAGCCCGTGGCTGCCTCAACTCCGGCTTCACTCAGCTCGGCACCGACCTGTAAGCGCGGCCTTCCCGGCGGAAGGGCGGGGGGGAAGGCGGCCGCGGCGGCTGGGAAAGGCCGGGGATGCTGCGGCCTAGCTGGTTGCTAAGGGGCGTTCTGCGCTCCTGGCGTAGTCGCTAAGGGGGGCTCCCCGCTGCCGTGAGGAGGCGGAGGGAAGGAGGGAGGGTGCTATTCTCGAAGCGCGGCTGCGCCGTCTGTAGTCTGCGCCAACAGCGAGGGGAGGGCTGTGGCGCCGGGCCCGTTGTGGGGCCGCCCCTGGCAAGGGAGGGACCGCGCGTGGCGGCCGTGGGGCCTGACCTCGACTTCACTCAGGAGGGTTGGGGGTTTGTGGGGAGGCGCTTCTCATTCCCGTAGGGAAGCAGGTGAGCGTGGCGGGGGCTTCCTGGGCCTCCTCAGCGCCAGGCCCCGCAGGAGCGGCCCTCAAGTGTTGGAGCCCGGGGCTCTCCAGATCGGCTCGGTCCCCTAAGCTCCCCCTGAGAAAACACGTTTTTGAGCGGGGCTTCGAGCTGGGGGAGGTGGGAGCGTGGGGAAACGGGCGGAGCTGCTGTGTGCCCACGCTCCCTCCCTCCTTCTGAGCAGTGGCACCTGCCATGATCTCCACGGCCCTCAGAGAAGAAACAGCAAGGGAGCCAGGCCTAGGCTGGTGTTTGGGCACAGGCTGGAGAGTGTGCTTACATATGTTACTGGGTGCATGAGCGTTTGCAGCAGGGGGCCCTAGTAATGTGGTTTTTAGTTGCTCGTGGAGCAGCTTGCTGGTATAGCTGGTGGTGGCTGTCACAGAGGAAGTGACTCTTGGACTTTTCCTGGCTTCTGGGTTTTAAAAGTTTTGTGGACAGGCTGGGTTTGTTTTTTGGGGTTTTTCCTTCTTTCCCGCCACCCCCCCCCACCCCGGTTCAACAGCACATCATGGGTTAAGAATGGGTGTGAGCCCTCTTGGCTTTACAGTATGTGACACCGGTATCTTTCTAGATGAAGTTCTTTTGGGGTTTGGGCCTTTGCAGTGGTTGGAAGGGACCCAAAAATGGCCTTTCCTCTCTCAAATACGCTAGTGTATGAAACACCACTCTGTGACAGCTGCGCAAGATGGCCTTTCCTTGCTACTTACAGGATCCCAAGAGGAAGTTTATGGTCTTAGGATCTATGAATCCCTTCCTGTGTTTCTCTTTAGCTGCCAGCCCAGGATCTTGTTTGTCATCCAGTGACTCAAATCAAAAGAAGGGATGTCAATTTTTGAGTCCTGTTTTGCTGTCTCACATTACTATCTCATCAATAGCACAGACTTTAAAGAAATTATTATGGCTCCTGCAGGCAGGAGCAGAGCTTTAGTGGTGCTGAAAATCCTTGTGTTGGGTTTTTGGGCCAGCACTTCAACCCATTCAGTCTTCACAGCTTGAAAATTAAACACAGTTCCCTTGGAAGTTATCACGAATAAGCACTGCAGAATGGCTGTGTGTTGGACTCTGTCTACTGTGATATATGATTTTGTCTCCTGAGGAAATGAAGTTCTATATTTTTCATTAAGAATAAGGTGATACTATGCTCCTTCAGTTGCAGGAGGGATCAGGTGTACAGCAGAGCAGGTGCAGTGTGTGTAAGAACCACCACTTCCCCCTGCAGAGGAATGCAGGTCTATAAACAGCTACAGAAGAGGTTTACTAGGGCAGAAGGTTTAAGTGAAGGGAAGGCTGTTTGACTATCATAAGTTCCCAGGGATTTCAATGCTGTTAGTTTTGCTATGAACAGATTTTTGTTTTTGTTTTTTTAGTAATTCTAGGGTGTGCTTTTGTGCTGAGTCCTATTTTCATATTTTCTTTAAACAACTCCAGTACTGAGTGCTACTTTTAGCACTGGTCAGCGCTGCCCTTGTCCTAGGGAGTTCAATCATGGGTAACATACCAAGTGACATCACAAGCTGGTTATACAGGAACCTTGAGCTATATCTGGACGATGAATCCTTTAATTACTTTTAACTTCATGGAAGGGCTCAGACAATCTTCAGTGCTTTGAAATAGCATGCTAGATCTCATGGACAGTACCTGGAAGCCAAGCACTTGTTTTCCCTGTGTGGAGATCTAGCATCTGGGACAGTTGCAGGAGTTTTGCTCCAGTAGGATAGACAGTTCTGGCAACAGATAAAAGACAAGGGCGTATCACGGTACCAGGGGGGTCTAAGGATCTGTACATCTCCAGAAGAACCAGCATGAGTGCACGTGTTGAATTGTGGTGTAGCTGTAAAATTTGTACTTGGCTGAAGAAGAGTTCAATAGTCTCTGTGGCAGCTTGAGAGTTTCACAATAGCCATGTGTCTTCCATACCACTTGCTCCTCGTGCATGTCTCCAAGATCACTGCTCTTGCAATTGAGTGAGTGAGATTTGCAGAGAGAAGTCATATTTTATTTGATTAACCAATGCAAGTTGGGGAGAGGGTTGAGGTAAGCTTCTGGACATGCAGTCTTTCTTCCTGATGGTAATTCTAAGTAGGAACCTAGTAGGTTGTTCACTGAAGGTTAAGTTTGAGCTGAGTAGGTGTTTAAGCTAAAATATCACTGAGTAAATAGAATGGTGATGAAGATGATGGATAGCTGGACCTTCTTGATAACTGTGCTTTCTTAGTGATACAGAGTAAATCCTGAGTTTGTCAAGCTTTGCTTTGACTTGCTCAAGAGCTTAAGCTTCTGTTGCACGTTCTGGATAACGTTGCATGAGGTGAACACTGGTTTTTGCTTTTAAGAGCTTTTTCTGCAATACTGTCCGCAATTGAGAAAGCAAAGGCTGGAACCGTTTATGGTAAATGTACTTACTGAAATAACGTACATGGTTCTAACATTAAATCTTAAACTGATGGTCCCTGGGAGGCTGGCATAAGTTAAAAAGTAGTCTAGGGAGTATTTATTGTTTAAAACAAAAAACCATCTCAGAATAGTTTTATCATTTCTGCTGTTAAATGGCATTTGATAAGCCATCTGTTAATGCTATGTAAATAGAGATAAATTTGAGCCTAGAGTGTAAGATAGCTGTGAAACTTATCCCCCCACCCCCACTCTCCTGTTTTTTAAAAGGGTGATTAACTTGAAAATGACACCATTTCTTTAAAATGTTGTTTCTGTTAGGTATATCTTCAGATAATTGTAACAAGAAGATCAGAGGGAATGGGCTTTAGCCTGTATGTGAAACAACTGTTTGCACAGTCAGCTTGCTTATAAAACTTCTTTATGCTGAAATAGGGAAGAGAGAAAATTTGTGAGAAACTGGTTGCAAAACCCTAGCTGTTAGCAGCATGGATAAGAAAAATTGTAGTATACCTGAAACAATTTGATTTAGTTTTTAAAATTATCTACTACTCATCCTGACGATCTACCTTTAAAAATTGCCGGCTACGATTATCTCAAGACACATAGGCTTAAATAATGTTAAATAGATGTGCTAATGTTGTCAAAGGAAGATGTGGACTTAATCCCAGACACTAGCTGTTGTGCCGAAAGACATATTCATAACATTGGCAATCTCTCATATTTGCCCTTTCTGGTAGATTCAGCTAACCAGGACTTGCAGATGTAAGCGAAGTTAAACATTTAAGGTATTGATTCAGTTGTGCACTTGCAGAAGAAGAGGGAAGTTTGCTTAGAGCAATGTTTCTGTACGCTTCATTCCTTAGAAGGTGGAAAAAAAAATCACGAGGTTCACATCAGTGACAAGTACTGCATATGAGGGACAGCAGGGCCTGACTCGGAAGCTTTCTTAAAGTACATTCTTCGTGTTAAAAATGTGCTGTTTCTTCTTCGAATCAGCGGTAAGTAAATATTTAATAGAATATTGTGCCGCTGTTGTGGAAGTATAGAGTGGTTTTAGATGGATGTGGTTCTTGGCACCTGTCCTACAAATCTCTCTGTGTCAGGCTGCCACTTGTTCTCTATAGTCATGTTAATTTTATGTACAGACCTGTACTGCAGCAAGACCTTGTCATGGGTATGGTAAAAAGATAGTCCCTACGCTGAAGATTTTTGCTTCACTCAGTCATAGAAGCAGCTGAAGCAAGAGTCAGGCCCTGTCTTCATGACGTAAGGTGAATGGAGTATTTTTGTTCCAAAAATACATGGCAGCATATCACAGAAAAGTTGAGGCTTAAGAACACTTTCTGCTGCTAAACTGTAGCTGAGCAGTAGCACAAAGCCTTTGGGGTTTTTGGTGAGCATAGTGATATTGCAGTTGTGTCTGGTAGCCCGTGTCTGTTTTGCCAGCTGTTGTACAGGCCCACCAAGAGCAGTATCTGCCCTGACGAGCTTGCTGCCTAAATAGCCAGGGTAAACAAGGGCTGGGAGGGGAAACAGAGGCAGAGAGATGTCAACCAAGCTGCCCTCTGTGCAGCAGGTCAGTGTCAGAGCCAGGAATAGCAGAGGGTGCTTTAAGCCCTCATCCAGTGCCTGCCTGCTGGACCACCTTGGGACTAGAGAAATCGGAGAGGCAGAGAGCTCGTTGCAAGGTGATTCTTTATTTAAAGCATGGAAGAAAGGAATAAAGTTGCAGCTGGGCTAAACTTATTTCCTCTTTGTTACAAAGGAATTTTAGAGGGCAAGCTAAAAGTTTCAACCTAAATAGCTTGACAGTGTGCTCTTTGTAATATATTAATAGCTGTTGTCAAAATATAGAAGTGTCGCACTGCATGCTTTGTCTCTCCCTGTCTCCTGTTCTGCCTTACCTACTAGGATCAGGGTATATTCTCCGGTTCAGAGAAACAGATTAATTAATGGATGAATTTATCATCTTTGAGTATTTAAGAGCTTGTGTAAGCATTTCTGTGAGTTAATAAAAGCTGTGTTTTCTCCAGATCTTGGAAAAATATATCCACCTGCAGGAGCAGGAAGTGGCCAATCTATGCAAGTCAAATCCAAATGCAAACTGCAGCAATCATAGGAGACCCCTGCCTTCAGTACTGGAGGGGGAGGGAGCATGAATGCTCACAAAACTGCTTCAGTTTCCTTCATCTTTTAAAACTTGTTTTCCCGAAGTTTCATTACTTGAGGTCAGAAATGAAGTAGGTGATGAACTGGTGCATATGATGCAGAGGGAAGTACTCTGGGGAGGATATTGCAATAACGGCAAAAGCGTGGAAGAGGGCACACAGCTATTGCTTTGTGCTGGAAAAGTCAGTGTTTTTTAGAAACCGTTGTTAGATTTGTTCATGTTCTGTCCTAAGCTGCTGGTCCTGGGCGGGACAGATTTGCCAGGACAGCTCCACAATATCGAAACCGCCTTTTGTCTGGGAAAGTGAAATTGTTTGTAAGAGTTCTTTCAGGCCTGCCTACGCTCCCCTTGAAATCTTTGTGAATTCAAAGTGGAAGAAGAATTTTATCTAATTCAGGGCTTAAAAAAAAATGTGTGCTGTGCTTGTTGCTGTTATCCCTGTAACCTGCATAAGTGAACTAGCTATGGGTTATTTCGCTTTATCCAGATACTGCCCTGGCAGTCTACTCTTTCAAATCAGACTATATGTGACAACTATTGAACAGCTGCAGATTTTCTCAGATCTTCCCAAGGCTATGCGTTTTTTGAAGCAGCCCACATTTCATCTCCAAAAAGCCTACATAAGTCCCTGAGAGAGGCCAAATCCTGCTTGGAGTTTCTAGCCACATTCCCATTGCCATCACTTGTAAAGGAGAGGGCATCTGATGGCAGAGGGGTCTGTCTCAGCCTTGGTGATGATGTTTTTTTGGGAAGCCTATGTGAAGGTGTGTGTCTTTGCTGTGTGTACAGAAATTTACCTGCAGCTCTGTTTCTTATTAGAGTCCCTGGCTGCTTCATGCAGGTGAATCATTCATGAGAGCTGTGAGGTGGAGCAGTAAGCCTGCACAGCCTGGTGACATGTAGCTGAGATAGCACAGACACGCAAAAGGAGGCAAGAAACAGCAAGAGAACAGTCTGCAGAGCTCTCTTCCATCTCAGAGTTATTTGAACCTGTGTCAAATAGGAAGAGGGGAGCATAGAAGACAGAGCGAACGTGGTGGTAAGCTAAATAAAGGTCATGTGCTAAAAGAATTCAGGTGGAATTTTTGTCCTGGAAGAGACGTTTTCAAAGCCAGCTGACTTGTTGAGGACAGCAACAGGAGCTCCTGACATAAATAGCTTTTCCCTCTCGGCTGTCTGTTGGTGGCCCATGACTTCTAACTGCACTGAGACTCTGCCACTCAACAGGTGTGTCCCAATTACACAAATAAGTGCAGTTGGTCCCTGTGTTAGCCACCCCTGCCACAGGGCCAAGGTTGAAAGTGGGGCTTAGCCACTGTGACCTGTTTGTTCCTCTGTATGACCCTTCCAGTCAGGCCTGAGGCAGGCGGTGACAGCTTTTATGCAGACAGCAGATTTTGCCCACAGAAGAGATTTGGTCTCAGCAGGTCTCTGCAGACTCGTATTTCCAGATGAGCTCTTCAGCACCTAAAATGTAGCAAAATGTGAAGAACCTTGGTGGGTTAGGATGCCCCATGCAGCTGGGAAAATATACAATATGACATGTTGGTGTTATCTTCTGTAACATGGTATGTGTTGTTGCAGGCACCATTGTTTTGGCACATGCTGAAATTGTAGATGGCCAGTAGAAATGTCCTCGGGATGCAGTAAAGCACAGAAGCTCTTGCTATTGCAGAAATACCATTTCTGGTGGCAAAGGACCTTCACTGGGGAGGGGATCATTGAAGGACAAAAACTGTTGGAGGTGAAGCTTTAGGAGGAGATGTGCTTCGTCTCTGGCTGAGTGATTCTTTCATTGCTTTCTTTTGGGGCCCAGGCCAGCAACTGCCATGGTGGCTGAGGTCACCTGGGTCAGTGGTGCTGTAGGGGGATAGTCCTGGTCTCTCACTTCAGCAGCTGGGAAGTGGGGTCCAGAAGGAATATTACATTTCTTTTGGTAAGTCTGCCAAGAAAGAGAGGAAATCCATAATTTGAGCAAAATACTTTAACTTTTTTTTTTGTAGGATGGGGTGAGGTAGGAAGGGGGAAATGAAAATTCCTTTATAATGGTTTGCTTGGGATGGCTTTTATCCTCGAACTCTCTGTCAGGCAGTAAGAAATGTTCGGCTTCTCTTTGTTAGTATAACAAAGTCTTTGTAAACGGAGCTTCTGTCAGGAGTGCATGCAACTGGACGCATGCATTAACTCAGGTCATATATTGCACTGTATGGTTTGGAATCCTGATGGAGTGCTTTTTGGATTAATTAGCTACTTACAAAGACAGCCTTGGATGTTCTGGATCATGTAACTTTGTCAGCTGTTGACAATTGTGACACCCTGGCAAAGGTGGTAAAATGATGGACTCTGGGCTTTAAGAACATTTTGCCTGAATTTCACTGAGTTTTCACACTCAGTGTTCTCTGGTTCCTTCATCCTCTGCTTCCTGTCATCCTTCTAGGATGTTGGGCTGTACTTCAGTTGCTTTCTGATGCAGGGCTGTGTAGGTCCTGGTAGAAATAGCAGTCTTTCCTCAGTGAGTCAGCCTTCAGCAGTCTTGAAGTTCACTGTTGGGTGGCTTCTCTGAGAACATGAATGCCAAGATCTTGATTTCACAGAGTGCTTAAGCATATACTGAATTTAAAGCACGTGGCTTAGTATTTTGCTGCATTGAATACTAAGAAAAGTCAAGGTATTCATTAGCTGGTGGATAGTGATCCCATTACAGCGTTTTACGTGGCATTTGTCTTCAAAAGGTGAGTTAGTCTCCTGAATCAACTTGCTGAAGTGAGAGGTACTTCATTAAGTCAACCACTCAGTGTAGATGTGTGATGTCTGTTGATTGTCTCAGGTCATCATGGGACAATTCTTAGATTTGCATGTACAGAAAATGTGTTAATCATGATTGAAGCAAACTAGTCTTTGTAGGGGAGAAAAAGATCTTTTTTATCAAATGATTAAGTTTATACGGAGACGCCCTTTTTAACTTTAAGATTTGAGAACTGCTCTCATGCATTACAGTGATGATCATCACGTTTTTTGATGTATTCTGGGAATTGCTCTGGGAGGTGCTATTGAGGAAGCAAATCAAATTATCAAATTATATCTCAGCATTTGGTTCCATCACTGGGCTTGATTTGAACTCTCTTCTGGAATAGGACATCAAATGTCTCTGACCAACACTTGAAAATCATTGCAGTTCAGTATCTGCTGCCCTGGTATTGGCAAAGTGGGGAGTGTGTCAGTCCAATTTCTACATCTCCTTTCTCATGGCCTCCATATGTTCTGTCCCTCCTTGCCTCTGTTTTGAATAAATAAAACGTCTGGCAAATAAAAGCTAGATGCTTCTAAGACGTTTAAATTAGCTGGATCCAGAATTGCTATATGGAGGAGGCAGGCTGCATGAATAATATATCTATTAACAGTAAAACAAACAAAAAACCCAAGCCAAACAAAACCCCACCAGACCTCCCCTGTAAAGGCCTCCTCACCCAACCCTTGCCACTTCCATCAGGAACTGTAGATTTGCATGAAAGAATGAGGTGTCTGTTACAGGAGTAACTGCAGTAACGAACTGGTGCTGTGGGCCAAGGCAATGTGTGACTCTCTTCTGAATCTCCTCTTTTAGCAGCAGAAGGATCAAGGCCTACCCCCCACCCCCTGCCCCGAACTAGAGGAGTGACCAGCAGTGTAAGATGGACGCTACTTTTTGACCTTGGATTCACCTTTTTTTGAGCCTTGGAAATTACATCTAGTCTTAGTAGGGTTTGTGCGTTGAGCTCAGGATGTCTGCTTGGGCCAGCATGTGTTGGGAGGGGGTGGTAGTGTGAGTGCGTTTTCCATCACTGTACAAGCTGGTGACTTAAAATCTGTATGTGGGGAGAACTTAACTGGGGGTTGAGTGTGGGGAGTAGAAGTGTTTTGGAGTAATGAATGGAATTGGATGTAGGCAGAGAGCCTGAAGTCTGTCTGGGAGAGTAATAAGCAATGAGGAGGCTGCTGGACCTGACCTGACTCTTTCAGTGCTGTGCATTCCTCATCTCAGACACTCTCTGGCCCCACAAGCTCCTGGAAGTGCTCTCTTTAAAAAAGGAATTCCTCTTCTTGCAGCCTAGCCTTTCTTGCATAAAACTCTAGTTTTACGATTTTTTTTTTTAAGGGTTAGGAGAAGTGAAGAGCTCGGAGCTTCCTAAATTCAGTTTTATTTGGTGTGGCTCTACTGGTCATAAACTTATAGTTGCAAAGCTTTCTAGGAGTCGAAAAGCTTTTCTGTATGTGGTTTGTTTTTGTTTAAAATGGGTCACATGCCCAGGAATGCAGTCAAATTATAATGGTGACTAAGTGCCGGAAAGCATAGAAAAGAGGAGGAAAGGGTAAGCAGAAAAAAAGGAGCCTGAGGCTATGGAAGAAAGGCTGGGAAAATGAGAATCTGGCCAGGCCCCAGGGCCAGGTTAGAGATTCCTACACCCATTAACAACCACAGGAGATGTTTATTTACAGGAAGCTAATATTTACTTTAAAAATGACAGAGTACCCAAAAATCCCACTTTTGGGAAGTGAGTTGGGGGCACAGTAGCGATGGGAGGAGAGAACTGGTTCTGATCAGGCACTAGTCTCCATCTCTTGAGAATCTTTCCTTCGTCCTATGCATCTGGGAACACTGGCCGTTGAGAAGTGCATGAAAGGGGGATAAACCTTTGTAATCTAGTATGTGGTTCACAATCCCTAGTTGCAAAAGGTAGCCTCAAGAGTTTCTTCTCGTTTATATTTTTCTGGTATTTTCTACCTAAGCAGCTCCAGCAAAGATAATGAATAATTAAGTTCATGATATGAGAAAGATGGGATCTAAACTTGTCTTTTTCCTCCCTCTTTAATCAACCTTGGATCATGAAAGCAAAACAGATGTTGAACAGCTGCTTGAACTGGGTATGTTCATGTAGACTCTAAAGAGACCTTGGTCCCAGGTCTCTGTGGTACTTACCTTTTGTCACCTCTTGAGCTATGTTGATCTTGGCTTGTGTCAGCTTGTCCCAATAGCTTTGATTTGTATCCCAGCAACTGCTTTTGAACCACAGTCTCTCTTTTAGTAACTTTGACTGTAAGTAGAGAATTTTCCAGCAATGTGGTGGAATTCCCTAACCTTTGGTGAGTGGCTGCAAAAGAGGGTCCATCTTGGGGCATGTGTGCATTGGGTGGTTATACAGATGAATGAATTTTATTTTTAATCTGAAGGTATCTTGATTTCTAATTATTGTATCTCTATGTGATTGTCAGTCAGGTGAAGGTCTGGAGCAGTTTCTCTACTTGTCTTCTAGCTAGACGCACTCTTCTGGTTTCAGTGTTCTCCTGACTAGTGTTTCCTCCATCTGTTCGTGTATGGTGTTGTCCTTATCTTAAATGACTTTCTTTAGTCTTTATTAGAAGATGATGTCCTTTTTCTCTGATCGTTCTGGTAATTTCTTTCTGAGTCATCTTATTTTGATTGCATTTTGTCTGAACTTGTGTTGCATTCAGTATACTATGTCAGGCCTTGATCAGATTTAAGGCTTGTACACTAGTTATCATCAGGGATGGCTTTCTTTGCTGATAAGCACCCATTCTGCTCAGTGTTCCTTTCTTGTCAGCTCTCAGGAGTGCGCTTGCTCTAGTGTGGCTCAGGCACCATCAATGTTTGCCAGTTCCATCATTTGTGGAACCAGAATGAGAGTATACCTGTGACCAGCCTGAGTGTATTTGTTGTCAGTATAGCATCAGTCCTGGTTGCTAATCTCATCTTTTGTCCTTTGTCTGCAGAGCAGCTGGTGTTCCAGTGAAGGAAAGGGTGAAAATATCTCAGAACTGGAAGCACGGACGCTGCCAGAGGGAGACAGTCCTGAAATGGAAATGCAAGCAAGTGGCTCCTTTCTCTTCTACTTTGTTCTGTGACAGCTGCTGCAGGGCCTTGGGTTTGCATCTGTGCCCTGAAATGAGATGTTTCCAGCTCCTTGTGATCCACGGGGTCTGATGTCGCTGGCCTGTTTTGGATGTTGCTGGCTAGCTGAATGTGGGGTAACTGGAGTTGCTGTCTTGCCCTAGAAACACGCTCTGAGAGTCAAGAACTCCTCTCTTAGTAAGAGCTTGAATTTGGCACTAATTCTGATCTGTGCAGTTCTAGTTGGATTTAGCAATCTTTGCTACAGGCTTCAAACTGTTACATTCCTATCTATTGCTTTATACCATGAGCAGTTTTCTGTGCTGCTCTCACAATGAGCATGTCTTGATCCAAGATGTGGGCTTATGTGTTCCCTCAGAATGCTTGGTTTGTCTTCTGTGCTTTCTCCTGACCCCTGATTTGGATGTACAAATCTAGAATGCCAATTGCCATTCTGCTACCTTACACTTCCCTCCTTCACTAAAAAAAAAAATCATATTTGACATTAATGAGAGGAGATTGTTGTTAAATCCTTGCTTGCGAAGGGGTGTATTCAGCTTTCAAAGCAAAGCATGAGATAGGTCTTGTCTGAACAGCACATCTGAATTTTCAGCCTTCGCATCATCAGATAGAAGGAGAAATGAGAAAGACTATGATTTGTTAGATGCTGAAGAACAGGGACCTGCTACTGAGCTTTCATGCCTTTTTGTGCTGTGTAGATTGAAGCGATGGATAATGTGCCACTGCTTGTCTAAAGTTCTGGGAACAGCTGTAAAGAGCAGAGTGGTTTTTGGTGCAGGTTGTATACCTGCCTTTGAAGTGCCTGAAACCATCTGTGAAGATGGGCTCTGTGGATGTTAGAGATCATTACTAAACCAGCTTCCCAAGTGAAAAGGCAAGGACTGAATTAATGAGGCTGCCATCCAAACTGCATCCTCTAATTTTCATTTATCCTGCTTCAAATGTGTTACTTCTCCTTATGAAAAAGCCATAGAAAAACGTAAAAAGCTAAACTGCAGCAGGAGGACAGCCACAGAAACTGGCTGTAGTCTAGGTAAGCTGGATATTCACTTGCTTTTAGAGGACTGCGTAGGAGTTGGAGGAAGGAAGGGGAAATCAAAGTCCACCTAAAACCAGAGCTGGTGCTCTAAAGGTGCCTCTTATTTTTTCCATGCATATGATCAAGTCCCAAATGAACATTATAACCTATGCTCAACTGCTTTGTGTGACTAAAAGCCTGTTATTGGAGATGAATGCAGGCAAGCAGGAACCTTCTATCTAATAAGCAATCTTCTGCTCTTGCTTGTTTCTAGTCCCTCGTTGTGATGTTATGAGGTGCAGCTGTGCATGATGGCTCTTCTAACGCAGAAAATCATGGCCTCTGAGAATGAATGATCTGCAAAAAAGAGGGAGACAGGTTTTAATGAGAAGCCTCCCTACTTTCAAAATAGTTTATTCCTGAGTAGTTTGAAAACTGAAAGGCTGCTCTATGGAAAGGCTCTGGTTTTGCTCAATGTTTGCATAGGTATTGATGCACTCAGCAGTGACTGCAGAGTGGAGAGAATTTTATGCATCCATGCCCCATAGGATGAAAGCCCCATGTCTCTTTGTATCTGGCCTTGCTGTATCCAGAAGGCCTATTTGCTGATTCTCTGGTGGCTACACAAAAGCAAGATCTTGAGCAGAGCTCACTGCCTAAATGTGCATTGTAGCCTGTTCTATTTTCTGTATTTTGGTTTTGTTTCAGGAGTAAACAAACTTCTTGTGATGACAGACTTGATTCAGACATTGCTTGAGTGTCTCCTCCTCTTGGTCTCCCAGGCTGTGAAGCATATTTTCCACTTCAGTCTTCAAAATACTTTGGAACAGCTCCTTTAGTACTCCACTGCTCTTGGCCTGGAACCTGTCTGTGGGAAGCTGCCACTGTCCTGTAAATAGCAAGGGGCAGATAGAGTGTATGGGCAACACAAGATGGGCAACACAAATCGAGAGGTTGCTTTGCAATTGCTTTTGGTTCAGCAGTGGAAGAGATGTGAATGTAGAAAAATAACTTCCTCTACATGATGAGCATGAAGTTCTTGGGTAGCCACAGGCTTACCCTGCTGCTTTATGTATTAGCATACAGAGAATGCAGGAGGTAGAAGACTGTGTCTGTAGGAAGACCTGTGTTATTTGATGTGACCTGATATGTGAAACAGCAGCAGCTTTGTGGTCTCTGTTGGGCATCAGCAAATAATGGGCAGGATCAAGACTGACTGTTTGCACTGAGCGCCTCAGTGAAGGCTCTGTTAGAAATGCTTGGCATAGCTTGCAAATGCCTGATGGTCTAGTTTCTTAAAAAGTACAGGGCTCATGAAGAGAGGTCAGGGAGCCTTAAGTATTTCCTATCTAAACTCACTGGATTCCTGGCCATCTTCTCTTTCAGAGATTCCATGCTTCATTTTCCTCAGCTCTTGGTCAGAAAAATGCCAGCAATGTGATCTGCTTTGTGTGTTGCTGGAGAAGACTCACTTCTTAGCTGTGCTACTATATTAAGCCCTGCCTTTGCATGTGACCAGCAGCTCCAACTTCACAGTTCTCCTGAGGGGGCCTTTGCTTTTGTTGATATGTTTACATAGGCGATCTTTTTGTGTGTGAGGTTGTTTTGTTTTGTTTTCTTCTCGGCGCCCCTGCACCCCCCACAACCTGCTCTCTGTTTGCAGTTTGATGCCCTGGTTGGAGCTGGGTGGCGAGTATCTTTACCTGTCTCAAGCGGAGAACATCCAGGCCCACCGGCTCTGTCCAGACGGTACAGGTTTGCAGCGTCACCCTCAGGCTATCTTCTCTGGCCACCAGGAGGACGTATGTCGCTTTGTTCTTGTCAACTCCCACATCGTCAGTGGAGGGGGGTAAGTTGGGTGAATAAAGAAGCCCAAGGAGTGTGGCAGTGAAGCTGGAAAGGTTTTGTCTAACTTCAGCCAAGAGCAGAGGGGTCAATCTTGCCACACAGTGTCCTCATGCTTGCCTGTGTTCAACTGCTGCTGCTCCTTCTCTTTATGATTTGGTTCTGTCCTGAAAATGCTTCTACTACAGCAGTGGAAGAGCT
This sequence comes from Tauraco erythrolophus, assembly GCF_009769465.1. NCBI lineage: Eukaryota > Metazoa > Chordata > Aves > Musophagiformes > Musophagidae > Tauraco > Tauraco erythrolophus. The sequence continues at coordinate 15,700,073 of NC_141473.1, read as the reverse complement.
GAGTCTCATGCTCTTGACCTCATAAAGTGTCATTTTGTCTTTTGAACTTGTTTAGGTGTCCACAGGATTTTTGAATCAGGATCAATTGATCAGGCAATCCTGACTGATGTGCAATTTTCACTCCTTTCCCTGTTAGAGTCAGGGCAGCCAGACTCTGTTCCAATGTTCAGAACTGCTGGCACTGCAGTGGTGTGTACAGCTTTCTAATAAACATATCCTTGTCTCCAGACCTACTGATACAATTGTGGAGAGAGGGGAAAACTGCCAAGCATTCCAGCACTCACACGCTTCTCCAATTAATTTTGCATTTGTCTGACCTTTTTCAATTACAGCAAATGACAGAACTGTTATTTATAAAGTTTTAGCTATTAGTATACACAGCACTTAAACACAGAATTGGGAAATGCAAGCATGGCTGTCTGCCCTGGTTATCTTGAGACTCTCCCCTGTGAACTGTAGCCCAAAACACAGGTGAAAATGAAGGAATGCATTTAAAATTCCAGTAACTGTATTGGTTGAAAAAAGTTTAAATGTCTTTGTAGTTAATTCAAAGCACAGTACGCTGCACAGCTGCTCTGAAATGAATGAAAAGCTGAGGCTTGGACATGAGTGAAAATGACCTCTCGCTTATTCCCCTACTCCAGCCATTCAGCATCCAGCCAGGATTCTGGCAAACTCAAAGCAGTAGGAGGAGGAATGGCTGCTCTGCTAGTTTCTGCAGCTTAACGCAAAGTGGAAGGTGGAAAGATAGCCAGGAAAATTTTCATGAGCAGCAGATCAGGCTTTGACTGGCCAGATGTGGGATTGCAAGAGAACAGGTGATGTGTGAGGAGTGCAGGATTAATAATGCTGCGTAAATTTCAGCTCCCATGAGAGACCAGTCCTGGTCTTTTTGTGGTACTCCTAAGCACTAATGGAAGGTGCATGTTCAAGAGAGATGCAGCGGATACAGACTGCCTGCCTGGGGATTTGTTTTTCAGAGATGGAAATATTGTCCTTCACAAGATCCATGGCTCCTACAGCGTCAAGTTTTCTGCACACGAACAGGAGGTGAACTGCGTGGACTTCCAAGGTGGCCTCATTGTCAGCGGCTCCCGGGACAGAACAGCGAAGGTGAGCAGTGATGTTCCTGCAGGTGCTGCTGCAGAGGTGACCTCGGAGGTCTTGTGCTGTGAATGTTCAAGTGTCAGCAGAACTGTTGTGAGCCTCGTCTTGTGTGTCTGCAGAAGGAGCACTGCGTATCTTGGCGTAGGCTCGTGTCTCTGAAAAGACGCTTCCTGTGCCAGGCTTTTAAGAAAGAGATTTGGCAGCGCTTTACGACATCAACTGCTGACTTAAACTAGGAAGTGCAGAAAGCAGCAGCTGATGTTTTGCTTCTTGCACTGTACATCTGTCTAACACTGTAGTGGAGATCCATGCCAGTTGGTCTGAACTTTGCCGGTTTATCTTGAGCACATCCTTGCTTTCTGATGCAGTGCTGCTTCACATGTTCTCTGTTGTATATTTGATCTCTTTAAGGTTTAGCATGATGTCTTTTCCAAATCTGTGGGTTTGTGGTATATTTATTTGTGATTTGTGATATTTTTGTGGTGGATTTTTTGTGTGTGTTGGTTTTGTTTTATTTTATGGTTCTTGGTTTGCAAACCAGGAGTGAGGTTAGACTATGAATGCTGTTAGCTCCCTTTTTTTTTTCCAGTTGGCATCACTGAATCCTGTCACATAATTCTTGACTATTTCAAGCAGGACTTTGTTGATTTTTGTCCTTCTGGCTCTGGTTGGCAGTGCTCTGTTCCTATGTGGAACTGGAGGAAAGTTCTGCTGAACTTTAACCAGTTCTGGTTTAGTAGTTCAGGAAACTCCACTTAAGTGTTTCACCCTTGTCCCGCTAGCATGATGCAGTACCTTTAGCATCTTCATAACCACTTATTTCATTGTTGGAAGTAGTTTCTGTATGTTGAAAGCTTTGACTGTTGCTCAGGGTACGCTGATGGATACTCTTGGTCCCTGATATGTATCATAGAGCATTAAGGAAGGTAAGAGGAAAAACTGCTATTCCTGTTTTGCAAGAATGGAAGTTGGGGCAAAGAAAGGCTTAAATGCCTCTTTCAAGGTCTTACAGGAAGTGTGTGGTAATGGGTAACTATCTGACAGGCTTCTGAGCAGCATGACCCTATCTATTCTGGTCCCCTGTGTGGATGTACTCCTGGGTAAAAATCACTCCCAGGTAGAGCAGTGTTCAGATGCAAAGGGCACCATTGGGGATGCTGCTTGCCTTCTAGGAGCAAGGCCTTGATGCTGCTGTGTCTCACATTTAAGCAGCACTGCTCTTCTCTGTTTGGTGGAGCCTCTTTGCTGGGAGAGTGCCTTCTTGCTGCTTCTCTGGCAGCTGGAGGACACACCTACCCGACCTTGAGAACAAATTCCTGAAGGCCAGTGGGGAATTTTAAGGCTATTTTTTTGGGAGCTAGTGTGAGATCTTGTCCACCCAGCGCTCCCCACAGCGTAGACTCCAGGGATGTTCACTTCTTATTTTTTATCATCTATTTTGTAGGCTGCCTTGTTTGCACGAATGAGACTCTTGGAGGGTGGAAGGGAATCCCTACCAGCCTTTTAAAGGGGCTCTAAGTGTCTAAGCTATTGAGGGCTCTGCTGACTGTTGATTAGGACTAAGCCCTGAAGAGCTGCTAATGTACATTCCTGTGTGATAGGCACCAGATAGTGTGCTCTGACCAATATTTTTAACCTGTAGGAGATAGGGATGCCTTAAAAGAGTTAAGCTTTTCTGCTGCTTTTGCTGACACTAGGTGCTAAATTCCCCGCTGACAAGAATAGCCTGCAATCCTGGGCATTATCAACAAACAAACAAATAGGGCACTCCCAGCTTTGAAGTCTTGAAATGAAACATTGGGGGTCTGTTAAAGAGAACTGAGAGGCTCGAGTCCTGTGGGCCAAGAAAGAGGGCAAAGTAGGGAAAATGAGGGTCACAAGCAGAGGCCCAACAAGAATCCGGGGGACTCTGTTAGGACTCAGAAACAAAGGGATGTGTGTGGTGAACTGGTGGAAGGTGATGTGCATGTATTGCACTGATGGGGGAGGGAAGAGATTCTCTCACACTGTAAGTGAGCAAGGGGGGCGTATTTGCAAATACCCTGGGGTACACTGAAGAAACTTGGTCGAAAGGGGGTGGGTTTATAAAAAAAATATTTTACAGGGTAGCAAACAGTTAATTTTATAGATAATGAGTGGAAGTTTTTCAGGGATGGTATGAAGTCTCTCCATGAGAACAGCAGAGATTTGAACAAATCCCACTTCTTGTTTATTTAACTACAGAAGATGAAAAGTCTCTGTGTTGAGTGCTGCCCTAGAGAGCATGTGGTGATGGGGGAGCTCTCTCCATTACCAGTGGGATGGAAGGTGACACACATGAGCTGGATCTCTGTGTAACTTTAAGTGCTTGTTTCTGCCAGTGATTGAAGGCTCTGCTCCTCAAAAATAGGTAATGGCAATTCAGGGAGAGGAACTTAGGGAAGGTGAACATGGCAGTTTTGACAGCTCTTCCAGCACAACATTGACAGCGTGCACCCTACCTTTTGCACTTCCTGGGTGATGTGGCATAACATGCATCTCTCTCTTTAGGTTTGGTCCCTGTCCGCGGGCAGAGTTGGACAGTGTCTACATACACTGCAGACAGAGGATCGAGTGTGGTCCATTGCTATCAGCCCATTGTTAAGGTAACTGAGATCTCTTTATTACCAATTTCCAACAAAGAGAAGTAAAGGAGTTGGACAGGCTGTGCATCCAGAAATCTTTCCGAGGCACCAGTGTGATGCTTCAGGGACTTGATTTGGGCAGAGGCTGATCATGTGCTTGTGCCTGCAACAGAATTTCAAGGAAGAGTGTGTGATCTGTGTTCCCCATAACAGCAGAGTGATCCCCTCATAAAGAGGCTGTGAAAGTGGCCCTGTGTTCCTGTTACTGTCTCAGATGGGACCTGTTCCTTCTTACTTGCAGAGTAAACTCTGACTCGCTAATTAGAAGCAAAGAGCTGGATCCCCTTGAGGCTTTCTGTGTTGAAAAGATGCCAACTCTTATTCTCATTCTTTGGCAGAAGAGATGCCAAGCAAAAAGGTCCCTGCTGGAGGCTGTGTTCAGTGGTTAGAGCTCGTTTTCCTTGGAGCATAGAGCATACTGAACTGGGAAAGATGGAAGTGGAGTTCAGGGATGAGGTTTTCCAGCCTCTCATGCTTGTAACCCTGTGCCTCTGGTGTGGGCATCATGCTACAACTTCAGCATGGGGGGCAAGGGCAGTACCTACACCAGTGTCTTCCAGGGTGTTTTTCAAAGTGCTCCCATTCTTGAGAAAGTGCAAATCTGAGAAACTTAAACTCTTGCTGTTAAAATCTTACACTGGCCAGCAGCGATCTGTCTCTTTGGTTCACTGTTAAGCTTGTCTTCTGCTTGCAAGAGAGATTCTTCCTCAAGGGAGGGAAGAACAGCTATTGTTGCTGCCCGTATGATGTCTGCAACCAGTGAATTTTAGGCTTGTGCAAAAGCAAAATACTTCCCACAACTGCTGTCCCCATTAGATTTCCAGGCATGTTTTGCGGGCAGAAACTTAGTGGTATGGAGCTAACGGCATTATCAGGGAAATGACCCTTGAGGCCTGCTATAATTTTGCCATTCTCTCATCCCGTTGCTCCGAGTGTTTGAGACAGATAGTGTTTTTGAAGAAGCACCATGTGTGTTAATGCTGCTGCAAGATGTTAGATAGAAGCCTTTTGCTGTCTTCCATGCTGTGAGGGCCCCTTTTCTAGCAGATAGGCTCTGTCTCTTGCACCATGGCTGGTTAGAGCCCAGTGGCATGCTGCTTCCTACTCCTAAGTGATGACCTACTGAGGTGGCCTCTTGTCAGGACAGTGTTCTTCTCCCTGTTGTGTACGCTTGTGCACGCTCTCTGTCACAATATTTACCCACTGTCTCCTCACCACCTCTTTCCTCCCTGCAGGGTGATAAATGGGAGGTGGTGGAACAGCTACTCCATGAACAAGTGGGCTTAAATTGTGCACTCTCATTTTTTTATGAGACTCTGGACTGTACCAGCCTCCTCCACTAGCCCACCATACTGCCCCTGCCTTACCCCTCCATATTTTGGGGAGGGGGGTGTGGAGAATTAAAGCCAATTAGCCACGTCATTAATTCTTCAATTTGACGGCTGATATAGCAGGGCCTGAAACACGCTGCTGACCTCGTATAATGGGAACCCTGCTCCTTAACATATTGACGATGGGAGAAGTTAATTAAAATTCCACAGAGAGAAGGTGTCGGCTAACCTATAAACCTGTCGCTTCTCAGAACAAATCACAGCCATCCTAGAAGAGAGAGAGGATCAGAGCAGGAGGGCATGTGGTGGGGGAGGGCCAGGGCAAGGGGCAGGGGAGATGAATTTTTCACTAATAGGTTTTATTGCTTGCTGTCTAATGAGGGTGAGTATCAAAAAGATAATATCTGCTTTCTAGCAAGATCTGCTTTGGGGAGCTCTGTGGTTTGTGTTTTGTTTGCAAGAGCCCATATTTCACCCATATGTATTCCCTATGTGCTTGTGTGTAAAGCTTTTCCTCCCTTGCAGTCCCCATCGTTCTCTCTGGAGCTTGGATGCATTTGTTCCTCAGTGAGGCTGAACGTGGCCTATAACCTTCACTTCCTCTTAAGCATTTGATGTCCCCTCCCTATTCTCACTTCTTGCTTGTGCTCGTGTAAACTGAGAGCTCCTCCATAAGAACGGATAGTTCTGCTGGTGTAGAACTGCTGTAGAATCCGGCTCCAACCACTTAAGTATTTTGGTCCATCGTTGCTGAGAACCCGGCAGCTCTCTCTACTATGGACACATAGAGCTCAGGAACAGCTCAAAGCAGTTGTGCATGGTGGGATAGAAGCAGGGAGGGCTTCTCTAGCTCTAGCCATTCAAAAGCACTTTGGCAATGCTGCAGTTTCCTCACCTGGAGGGCTGCCAGGACTAAGTCTCTAGAGTAGTCAGGGTCGTATTCTTACTGAACCTCAACTGTTAATGGACAGGACTGAAACTTCTTACTGCTGTTCAGTGGTATTTCGCTGTGTGTGAAGCTTCCTTAGAAAGCATCCCATGTGCTCCTGACCCACAGCTGGGTTTTTTTCTGTGTCTGTTGTAGTCGTGCTCTGCAGGACTGCTGCTCTCATGGGCAGTGCCTGTACGCTCAAAATAAACTTCAGAGACTTGTGCCCTTGAAGTGCAGCTCCTCTGGCTTCAGGCATCTCTTTTGGATATTCTGCTTTGATTTGTCCGCAGTTTCCCTGTAGCACTACAGAGATCCTCCTGCAGATGTGCTGAGCTAGGCAGGAAGCTTCCTTGCTCTTTGTGTAGTGTTGCTGGGCTGGATGCTCGAAGGGCCTGCGAACAGAATGGTCCCTGTAAGGGAGATTAAGTAGGGTAAAAGGCAGTAAAAGGGTACCAAGAATACTAGATCTTACCTTCTTATTAAAACATACCCTTTTCAGCCATGGAAGTGCCTTCACATCCATGTGTGTTATTGGACCTTCATTGCTTTGGCAATCCCTAACAGTGCCCTGTGGGGTAGTGGGGATGCGGAGGGCACTGTGTTTCTTCTGGGTTTTCAGGTCTTCTGCATAGATGTACTGGTCAATGTGCTGGGGACAGCAGGTCACGCATTGCCTGCCACATCAGGGACTAGGAAAGAGTCTGAGAGTATCCTTAAAACAGGGTGCCTCAGCTTGCTCCAGCAACTGTTTTAATTGGTCTCCAAAGCTGTCCTTTTCCATGGATTAGTAAAATGCTGTACTTAAAGAGGTTGTATACCCTAAACCATGTTTCTTAGCTGCTTGTAATCCCCTTCCCTCCGAGTTCATTTGCCTTTTGAACTCTGCGTCATGCAGATGTTAAACTTTCATTTACTGGTGCTTACTGCAGTGACTTATGTGTGCTCAGGGACCAGGGCAAGCCTGAGTGCAGTGGACCAATTCAAATGTGCAAAGTGAGTCAAACCCAAGGGTTTCTAGTGGAATAGCGGCACCTTCATGTCTTGTGATTCCCTGAGGTGGCAGTAGCCAGGGAAGAGAAGTGACCACTGTACACTGTTTGATTTGAGGGGCAGGTTTATGGAGAAAATGAGGTCTGATTGCCTGGCATTTATGGCTACAGAAACATAAGTCTTACAATATATGTTGTACTACTGAAATGTCCGTTTATTTAGGGGAAAATTTGTTGCAATTTTTTCCCTAATAATAAAGAAGCTTGTAAGCTGGAGGGGAAAGAAAAAAGTGGACCTTGATGTTAAATTCATTATTAATCTCGAATTCAGGATTTCTCTGGTGTTGGATTGAAGTATTCAAATCTAAGAGGGCTTCTCCTGCTGAGTCTGACCACTGGCATTTGCTATTTAGACTTTAAAATATTTATAATGAGCTGGTGTTCTCATGTCGTACTTGAAGTGTGTCAGATTTTAAACCATGAAAAGAGATGATGGAGACACAAAAATGGTTTTCAGTGTGCAACTGTAGAGAGCTAGGAAACCTTTGGTGCAGTCTGAGGCAATGTCAGGCAACCGTAATGTGCCCTATCGCAGCAGAGATGTGCTTTGGATGTGTAAGCCCAAAAGACGGTCTTCTCCTTTCCAACTGTGTCGTTGGTCTACTGCAGTATATGACCTCTCCGTGCAAATATTGCCTTGTTGAATTGCAGATTTACTTCAGAGAGGAGGAAAGTTTGTACCAAAGACTAGCTCTCTGCACTGAATGTTTAATTTAAAGGAAAATTAGTAGTTCTATGAGCAGTTGAATTTAAAAAGCCAGGCTTGCTTATCTCTTCTGTTTATGTGGTGGTGTAGTTGAGACCTGGCTCCTCTATTTTAACACGCTGATTTGAGTATCTGTTACTCTAATTGCCTCTCCCATGGAGTATTATGGGGAAGCACAATCTGGGGAGACCTCTGCCCCTCAGACAAGTTGTAAAACATACCCAAAACTTGCTGGGCAAAGGAAGGAAGGCACCTTACTGATAGGCACCTTGACTGCCTGAGCCTCTCTTCCATTGGGAACAATCAAAATGATTAATTGTAAGGGCTTCTTTCTAATGCTTAACTGGAAACTTTTTGTGAAAGTGAAACAAACTGATGTTGCAGATTGCGTTAGGACAAAACAACCCACTTGAGTCAGAGCAACTTTGTAGTGGTTTTAACTGTACCTAATGTGCAGCAGTTAAAATGTTTGATAATGTCCCCCCCCCGCCTCATTTCTTCCTCCGCTTTTATCAGCAGATATCCCCTACTGCATCTCAAGATGAGCTGTTGGCTGTAGTGGTGCTCTGTTTTGACCTAGCTTTGTGCAATTAACCTCTGAGTCTGCTAGGACTTGGGACAAGTAACTGGGTTTTATTCTGGTTTGTGCATTGCCAGCAAAATAGCAGGCAGCAATAGCTCTGCTGTCCTTGGGGATCTCTGTAGCGCCTGCTCGATTTGAATAATTGAGAGGGGACTCTGACCTGCAGCTGTTTCTTAAGCAGGGGCAGGAAGAACCTGCTCAAGTGTGAGATCCCAGGGTGGACGTGCAGAGTTAGTGGTGGCGTTAACTATCATCTCTTACTGACCTCGGAGAGGGATCTGGCTGCGGGTTTCTAGATGTATGCAATAGTCATAACTGACTTGGTGCTCTTTCACCCCCAAGCTGAAGAGCAGGAAATGAGTATCAGTTTCTCCCCTCTGGAGCTAAAATGACACCTGTGTCTTATCCATGTGCCCTGACTGTTCCCTTGATGTTGGGAGGAAGACGACTTTGTTTTACCTTCTTTAATTGTGTGATAATGACTGTATTGAGTCTTCTTCACATGGGTGAACACATGAACATGTCCCTTTTCTCTCTTCTCTAGAAACAAACACATATGCAAGCATTTCTACAGGCTGAGAAACGACAACTTACCTTTCTTCACTTCAGTTTTTTTCGTTTGCCCTCTAAAGCTCACACGACAGAAAACTTGCTCCTTTTTTTGTCACTTTTGGCCAGTACTCTAACGTATATATTTTCTGTGACTATGTGAATTGGCTCTCTAGTGTTTGTGGACAGGTGAGCAGCTTTTGAGAGGCAGTAGCTAACTGAGAGTCCAGACATCTGTTTCTAATCCTGTGGAGCTGTGTTGCATATTGAATTTTTTTTTTCTTCCTCTGCAGTTTTTTTCTCATCTTTCCCCTTGCTTGAGGGGAAAGTCTGTCTCGGAAAGCTTGGAGGAAGCATCTTTCTTGTGCTGCTTGATTTGCACAGGAGAATCCATGTCTGTTTAATCGATGTGACAGAAGAAACTTAGTTGACAGGGCTGGCAGCCTTATGGTTTGCAGTTTCTATTTGCAGTTTCCAATCGTTTTCTCTTTGCTTTTTAAATTTGCAGGGGGAGAAGGTAACTTCACCAGACCTTGGCTGCTGTTTACCTTTGCTCGGTTGTGCAGTGTGCCTTTGTTTTTCCACCTTTGATCAGTGTCCTGCCAACAGATAATTTAGCAATTGCATCCCAGGGTGGAAGTGTGGAGTTAATGTTAAAATTAGTTTTTTTTTTTTTCCTTTCCTAACTTCTCTGGCTGATGAAGCAGGGAAGGGGAGAGGGGAGGTGAAGGGGGCCATAAATTCTAGACCTGGTGATTCTGCTCCTTATAGAGAAAGGAAAGCCTCTGATGTCTCTTCAGCACTTTCATTAACATTTAAATTAAGGGTTTGTTTTTCAGGTGGCTTCAGTCACAGCCCTTTCATAGCCTGACACATGGAGGCTGTTCTCTCTCTCTCTTTCTCTCTCTCCTCTCTTCTCTCTTTTCCTAGCTTGCAAATCAGTGTAAAATAGTAATCACTGCCATATTTTTTTTTTCTGATCTCTCGGAAGGGCAGCGACCTGACAAGCTGTACCAGAGGTTCAAAGAGAATCAGAAATGGAGTGCAAAGGTAGATGGGCAGGAGGATGCCAGGTTTCACTCCTACAATTAGAGCGGTGTCTGTTCCCTCCCCTGCCTTTCAAAGAGCTGCTTTTGGGGGCGGGAAGGGACAGAGAGGGATGGACCTTTCTTGCACGGTGAGAGCCCCAGGTGCAGATGGTTCTAACCAGGCTCAGCTTCCACTATTACTCCTCCCAGATGAGGCCAGAGATGTCACTCGAAGGATGTGAGCTGATGCCCTGAGGTGGGAAGAGGAGGTGTAGTGTCCTAAGATAGCAGCCTAGCCCCTCTAAAGGAGTGTTGATTCACTCGGAGGACAGCGGGAGGCTGGTCCTCAGCCTGCCATTGGCATTTGAAAGGAGGGTGATAGTGGAGGATATTGCCCTGAAGTAAGAAACTAACCTCTGTCTTCTGTGCTGCAGTGCTGAAGTCCTATCTGCTCTGAGCACTGCACCTTACGGATGACCATTTGGATCTTGACTTACAACAGCCTAAACCAGGCCATGCCTTGCTGTAGCTAAGTAATTTCCTAGTAAACCAACTAGGAGCTAGTTGTTTAACATCAAGAAGAAAAAACTGTCTTACACCTGCTTCAACAATTGTGTAAGAGCCAAGGAACAAGGGAACTATTTTAGAAATGGCAACGACTTGCAGTGGAGCAGCAGTATAGTAGGATTTGTGTAAACACAAGAGCTTTGTCCCAAAGCTCTTTTAGAATCTTCCACTTCTCATCTTCCACCCAGTTGGTCACCACTGGTAGGCTGATATCTTCTGTGGGCTCTCCGATGGGAGTTGGGGAACTCATAACTGCGCTGAACTGGTGTCTTTTCTTGAGCTAAAAGTGGATAAAAGGCAGAGGAAAATGAGCTGACACATGAGCAAAGTGTTTAGCATAATGAAACCTGCTGCGTGGTTGCTGTGACTATCACACTGTGCATGTCTTCACGCCACCACCACCCCAAATTTGCTTGCCTTTCTCTAAGAGCTTGATCCAGATGGAGTTTGAAGGATGCCAACAGGACGAGAGCAGCAAGCTGGCAATGGGATCAGGAAGGGTATTCCCTGCATGCTAGTAGGTATGGTACATAGAGAGGTACCAGAAGTTTCTGTTTCTTCAAGATTGGTCTTATGTGTGCCAGTGTGGCCATGATTTATACTATGTGGCTCTTTTGAAAGACCTAATTCAAAATCATATATTTGCGGAAGCCTCCTATCTATATATGTTGAAAAAACGTTTCTGCTCTGGGGTTTGGATTTTTTTGCCCTTTTGTGTGAACTACCACAGACTGTAGTCTGTCACTTCTTGTGTCACTGTCGTTAGGTTGAAGTATTGTGTATAAATGTTCTCTTACTGAGTGCGTGGTGATGGCTGTCAGCCACTGAGTGATACAGAACAACTTTTCAGGGCCAAGTGATCTTGTCCATATTCCAAGTGCTCTGGAGCTGTGTTGTGGGATGTGTTTCTCTGATCCCATCTGACCCATGCTCTGACTGTTTTGTACCACTAATCTGATTGCTCTGTCACTGTAGGTGGGTCCTAACTCCTCTCTGTGAGAGATTTCTGCATAGTCCTAAGAATTACCACTGTCAAAGTCATCTTGGTATCTTCATCCTGCATAGTGCAAGGAGGATTCAGAATGTCTGCTCTGCACTACTGGCATCCACTTTTCCAGGTGCTTCAGCTTTTGGAGGTTCATAGGTTTGTGCCCACTGAGTTTTTCTTCAGGGTCCAGTGTGGTGGACTTCAAATGGTGCTGAGCATGTTTCGTGAAGCCTACAGCCTATGCAAACCAAAGCTCTTGGGAATGGGAAAGAGGATGCTTAGTACTTGTCACACAGAGTCCTCACTTGTGACTTCTGAGCTACCTCCAGTGTTGCTCAGTCTGTAACTTTTCAGTGAGGAAGGCTTTTAGCTTCAGCTCTCCTGAGACTGGACGCCAGCATGGAGCATAGCTCAGTTGCCCCAGCGGTGGTTGGGGCAAGTGTGCCGTGGCACTAACTGGGGTAACTCCTACTAAATTCTCTTTGGAAGCTCCACTGTATTTATGGGTGGGGAGGGCAGGGGGATGCCTGCCCTCCCACCTTCCCCCATGTTGTCTCAAAAGGCCCTGGTGCATCTTTGATTAGGTGTAGGTCAAAAGAATTTCCACATCGTGACCTTAATAACTGGGGTTGATTGGCAGGCGGTCTGCGGAGAGGGAGCAGCCTGTCCCTTTCATCTCCCTTGGTGCCGTGCTGGGACAATGGGCCAGCATATTTTCCTTGTTGTTCCTCATTTGAAAAGGGTCTGGTATCTCTACTAGGTACCTGTGACATGGGGGTCTTGATTGGGGTCTCATAAAGGGCCCTGTCAGTGTGTCCAAAGGCCAGGAATACAAAGGCGATCAGTGGGTGGGGGTCTCAGCTGACCACTGAAGAAGGGAGGGGAGGGTCCTGGAAGCAGTGGAGGGAGAAGCAACCCCTGATGGGAGACCTTAAAGGGGGGAGGGGGGAGGAGGCAGCCCATTTTTGTCCCGAACTCATCAAGCACATCTGCAGAATTGTCCCAGCCGCTGCCTCCCAGTTTCAAAAGAAAATGATCGTTTGATAAACCGTCCTGATTCACCACTTTCTCACAAGGGAGGGAGACCCACCTTTGACCTCTATGATTTCACATTGGGCCCAGCTCCCCCCCATCCAATTGCTGGAGAAACTTTGAAATGCATCCCTTGCGCTCCCTCTCCTTCTCTCTCTTTCCTTTTACTCTCTTCCTCCCTACCCCCTTTCCCCACCCCCCCACCCCCTCCTCTTCCCACTGCCCCCACCTTCCCTGCTCTCCCGCTTTGTGAAAAACCAGGCGTACTGCTTTGGAGTTTAGGCAAGTAATTAGTAAAATCTTTTCTGCAGCACAATAAAACCGCAGTGCTTGGCCCGCATATTCCCACAATTTACATACTCGCGGGCATTCGAGAAAACAGGTGGCATTCCCAGTGCGTTGCTGCCTATGAAAATCATTTGGAAGGCAGGGAGGGAGGGTGCTGGGACCCCCTCGCTCCTGTGAGCTATAGGAATGTGCATGAATATATTAAAATGTTTTCACACAATGCTTGTATTTTGCAATGGGAAGAGGCATCTTCTGGATGAAAGGCGGCTGGCCCAGACACAGGCCTCTTCCAAACACTCTTTCCCACTCGGGGTTTGTTCGCATGGACCAGATAGAGAGGGGGCCTGGGGGGAGGAAAGGGCAAGGGTGCTATCTGTAAAGAGTAAATCTTTGTGTGCCTCCTACCCGCTCCGTTTGCGGTCCCAGAAAGTCGAGTTATGAGGAAGCCGTGTCTGTGGAGGGGGGCAGGAGGGGGGATCATCAGGACTTTCTGCAAAAGCTTTTGGAGGCATTGCAAACATGGAGAGGAAATAGCTTGTAATGGAGCATATAGCTTTCTGACCGACGGGATTCAGGGGCTGCAGCAGGAAATGAATGAGAGGGAGCTGGTTATCTTGGGCAGTGTTAGCAAAGTGCCTATTAATAACAGAAAACACTCTTGCAGTACTTTTCCAGCTTCATCTTATTGTGCAAGAACAGGCTGATCGATGCTCGGCCTGAGCAAGGTATCCAGCTGTTCCTCTCCTTTTTTCAAGAGGGTAGTTGTTTCAGGCGGTACCACAAGTGGAACCCAGCCGTTCCCACTCCATTTCAGTCAGAGACCACTTAGCTGTGTTGCCTCCAAAGAGGTTCTTTGGGCATTTTCAACTTTTAGGGTGTTGACAACATGTGTGGTGAAACTCGTGTCTAGAGAATGTAGGTCAGAAATTTCCCTTCTAACTGACAAGAATTGAAGAGGAGAATTGAAGTGAAGGGAGGGAGAGACTGAAGACAAGCAATGAATGTCTTAGCTTAGGAGCAGGGTGTGCATGTAGGGAAGACCCAGCTCCAGGGATACTGTTTTATTTGAGAATACTCGGGCAGGCTGCAAAGGGGTCTCATTGGACGAAACAGAGGTAGGTTGGTGGGTGGATTTTTCTATTTTTTAATTTTTTTTTTTTTTTGGTGAAAATGCCCTTTGAAATTTCCGTGGGGAGTGGTGTGGCACCAGAATGGTGATCTGGATGCTTGTCTCATGTATGCTACAGATACAGCCTTTGTAGAAAGCTCTTCTGGGCAAGCATCCTGTCCAGATGGGTTCTGCCCTGAGGATTTACAAGCCTACCTGCAGCCAGCCAGAACCATGGAAGCACAAATTCATGGATGCCATGAAGAGCTATTCCAAAGCCTACGCTACCTAGCTCAAGCCTCTGCTCTCCTGAAGGAACTTATCAAAACAGACTCCCAGAACAAGGCATAACCCATTTAGAGAGGAGTGAGAAGAGCTTTACTGAGACTTTCTCCTCAGCTAAGCCAACTTTCCTTGTCCTTTCTGACCAGACTCTCTCTGTGACAGATGAGAGAGAATGTATTCCCCAGCCCTGCAGCAAGCCAAACAATTCAGCATCTCAAAACCTTTTGCAACAGGGTATTCTTGCATGGCAGCTGTTCCTAAAATGGATCTGCATAAGTAGCAAAGCTCTGCAGTGCTGTTTCTCCTGGCTGGCCTGCACTGGTCATACTGGTGTTGGTCATGGTGCAAAGGTTTCTAACCTTTTCTTGGAAACAACCAACAACCCAACTGGCAAGAGGGCTTACTTTTTATTTTTAATTATTGTCTTCCCAATTCCCCGCTCCTCCTCTTCATCTTTCTGCATTTCTTAAAGAGGCAGTGGAGGGAAAAAAGCTTTGGTTTTTGTTTGGGAAGGGGGTTAGGAAGGGCGACGTGGCCCCTGCAACCTCTCATAGGGGTGTCTTGTCAGGGCGCGGCATGAAGGGCACAAACAGATCATAACCTTTAAATGAAAATGTGATGGAGGGGAGAGATGAAAGCAGTGAAACAAATTAGATACATCTAGAGGGGGTGCTCAACTGGAGAAAATTAGCATTTCTTCCTAATTGGAGTGCAGGGCATTCCATTACAGGGTTTCATTACCAGGAGGGAAGCACTGGGCCTCTTTGGGGGATTCCCCCCTGCCTTCAGTTCTTCTAAAAGTAGAAATATATATTTGGGAGAGAACTAAGAAAGGACTGAATTTACCAGAGTGAAGGTGTCAGGCTGCTGCAGGAAGAGTAATGATGATAAATTACCATTTCTCTGTTTATTAGGAGAAGAAAGTGATGATTGTGTGCACATGAAGTCAGGTGCTAGTCCTAGTTTTCCTGAAGTAAACTAAAAAGTTTACAGTAGGCTGCAGGTGATGGTAACTTTCTGATGCTAGTACTTGCTAAATCAACTTCGTAGACTGTATCCAAAATGCACTAGTTTGTTTGAAGCAGAGGGATGTGTGTTTTATGACTGAGATGAGTGGAGTCAATTCAAGCCAGCTTTACACTGCATATCAAGTCCATGCTGTGCAAAGTGTTTGTTCAAGGCATGTCTGTCTGATTCTGCCTCTAATTAGAGCTATTGTATCCAACAGGAATTTGGATATATCCCTGGGAAGGCAATGTCCGACTTCCAGCATGGAATGTCTTGTGGCTGCACTGGGGCTTGTGCATAGCTTTGTGGTCCAAATGGCTTATGCCAGCTTGAGAAGCAGGCATGCATGGATGTTCCTTATATGTGCATCTTCACCTATAAATGGGTGCTAGGAATAACTTAGAGGAAGATCAAGGGACAAGTTTTTGCATTGTATCTCTGGGCTAGGAGTAGGGGGAGACAGTTTCTTTTTTCCAAGCAGGAATTGGATTATTTATCAGTCAGTGCTCTCAGGAAAAGGAAGGGGAAAAAGAAGAAAAAAAGAAAAGTGGACTTGGTTCAGGTGTGTGATATGCAATGTACGTTCCTCTGCCAATCTACGGTTACAAAATTTCCTGTTCCAGTTCAGGAGAGGGAATATATAAGCATAGAAATGTGGTTTGTAGGAAACTGCTGAAGGAAGGTCCTGTCTGCACAGAAGGTGGTTCCTAGCAAAGTGGGAGGATGTTTATAGCAGCAGTGCCTTTATCCTGGGCTGGCTCTGTCATTTGCACGCCCAGGATGAGGTTGCAGATGTGATGTATTTACAGAATTCATAAATGTAAATCTCTGACTTAACCCTTGCTGCTGAATTTTGGCATTTTGATGCAGAGCAGGCATGGCTCAGAGATGGACTTCTCCCACATTTGGTCTGGCACACATCAGGATGATGATGTCTCTTAGCCCAGCCTTCTCCAGCCACTTCAGTTCTCACAAAAGATGCTTGGCTGATGGTCTAAAACGGGCAAATATATCACTCTGGCTCTTGATTAGTAAAGCAAGCTACTTTTGAAACGCTGGGGAAGGTCAAGAAGAGATGGGAGCAGGACCAGAGAGGCTGGAGTTTGGAGAGGAGCAGATGACTAGGAGGAGATAGTCAGGCTTGAAGGGAAACCGGTTCTTCTGAAGAATGGGAATTTCTTCTTAATGTATGCAGTTGTGCATCGGGCTTATGTGCTAATATGCTTTAAAATACAGAATGCCAGAGTGCCTCTTGCCTGTAGCTAAGCTTCAGCTTCCCTCGATAGCTGGCATCCTGCACCTCTGTTGCAAGTGGAATCAGACACTGGAAACGTGTGGACATGACTATATGGCTGTGACTTTCTCTGTTGCCTCTGGTTTCTTTTCAGAGCAGTGCGAGACAGCTCCAGACTGGAAGGCAGATTGGAAAGTCTGTTCTCTCTGTGTTAGTGTGGCCAGTAGTGTGTTCTGTGGTTTTTTATCTAGGATTTATCAGATCTTCTCTACCTTCCCTTCCATCTGCACAAAGCACAACCACTGCACCCACTTTCTTGCTCTAAAAAGGTGTTGTGGGTTCATGATGCTTCATTCACCACCTCTGCACATGCCTGTGTGTAGGATGTACTCATACTGTTTTGTAGACATCCTGACACTTCACAGATGCAGGGCTAATTTGGGGCTAGGTATTATAGCCAGCTTTTAATGTGCATTTCCCTGTCTAATTAGTAAATCCTTGTTCCCTCTCCTCTGAGGTTGAGATACGTATTCCTCTAAACCTAGCTGTCTATCAAAGAGGACTTGAAATGAGGCCCTGCTATGGCTGGTAGACATGGGCAGCTAATGAAGAGAGAGAGCCCATTTCCTTTGAGAAGAGAGACCTGTACCAAGGTGATTGATAGTCCCAGAGATTTATTAGTGTGGGGGTTGGATAGAGACTTGCAAACTGGAACCCAACAACCTTTTTTTTTTTTAGGGGAAAAAGAAGTCTGGTGGTCATCTGCGTGTGTACCTCTCCCCGCCCCCGCTCCAAAAAAAAAAAAAAAGAAAGACAAAAAAGACTGAAGAAAGAAGTGAACTGATCAGAGGAAGCAATTACAGACTAAGCTGAGCCAAGCAGCAACTGCTACTATTGCTGTGCTTGGTCTCTGCCTCCTGGTGCAGCTGTCTTGAGCTTTGCACCTGCACTTTGTTCGGTGACCTGCTTCGCCTGTTCAGGCTGATTTAATTAGGGATAGGGATGGAGCAGAACTGTCTGATGGAACAGGTTTTCTCTTGCTTATTTTCTGTCTTGCACAGAGTATTGATTAGCGCATGTGGTCTAGAGCATGTTTTCCTTTTCCGTATACTCCCCCTGGATTTTCTCCTCTTTGACAGTGGAGAAGCAAGGGACCTGCTCTAGAAATTAGAAAAGCAATAATGTTTCTCTATCATCTGTCTTCTGATGTTCTCAGAGCAATCTGGGAACACGGATTGTGTGCAGAACACTTCAGATAAGTTTGTAGCCTGGCAGAGCAAGAACTTCGTGCTTCTGGTATGTGGTGGAAAATATCAGGTACTTTGATAGTATTGAGTGCAGGTGAACAGTACTGTTCCTGCTGTGCAATGGCTCTGTCCTCTGCTTCCCAAACTATGGTTTGCAAGACTCTGATGGTCCTCAAACCTGTGTTAGCTCTCTAGCTCTCACAGTGAAGCCAATGATATGGGTCCCTGCTGGTCTAGGAGTGACTGAGACTGGTTGAAGCATCAAAGCTCGGAGCAACCAATTAACTCTAACCTGCCTCAGAAGGGGCAATGAACCAAGAGGGTCTGAAAAGGAGATGGGACAGAGGAACACTCCTCTGTACCAAAGAAATGGCTGCGTTACTAGTTTGTATCTTGGTTTTGTGGTCTTTCCCCATGTTTGGTCCCAAGTCAAACACTCTGCAGAAGTTTAATGATGTGCTGATATTTAGTTGCCTCTATTAGGCAGTTCTGGTAAAACCAGCCTGAAAAGAAACACAGAGGGTAAGATGGTGGTGGGTAAGCTTGAGTGTGGAAGTGTTATTCACCAAATCCTACAATAGTAGAACTAGAGACATTTAAAATTACTAGGAGATTGCTTTAAAATGGACAAAAGATAGCATTTCTTCACGCAGCGTGAACTCTCCGATTGGTTACGGAGGTGGATGATGCCAGCCATTTTGAAAGAGATTGACAAACTCATGGATAGCTGGTTGGTAATGAAGGACTAGGTGGGGGTACGATCTCTAAAATCCTTAATACAACAATGGTGCATGCTGGGGCAGTACAAAGAGAGTGACCACAGAAAGTTGCTAAGCTTGCGTGTTCTTCCTAAATGGTGTCGCTAGTACCACTGCTGTAGACAAAACAGTGAGCTAGATGGACTATGGTTTGACCAAGGTGGACATTTCTCATGTTCTTCTAGCCATGGTGGGTCAGTCCAGCATCAGTCTACCCCGAGGGTGTTTGGTGTCCAGAAGTGGTCAGCAGTACATGTCTAGGGAGAGGGGTAAGAAACAAGACAAGCACAAAAAGATCCTTTCCTGCCTGTTCCTTCCCAACATCCAGTGATGGGGAGGTTAGGGTTTTTGTGGACAGAATTTACATCCAGACCAGTATTTCTTTCATAGTTGCAGAGACTAGCTCTGTGAAGAGCTCATCTCTTCTTTCTGAACGCGTTAATGTTCTGATATTCATAGGCTCCTTTCCAGTTCAGTGTTGTGTCCTGAGGAAGAAACACTTGGTTCTATTTTTAAACCTTTTGTCTGACCTTCTTACGGGAGTATATAGTGAATGATTCCTTCCTTAGGATACCCTCTGCTCTGTTTACGATTTTAGTATTTTTCCCAAGCCACCCCAACTCTGGTATTGATGGTCTTCTGCAAAGCAGTAGCAAACCATGTACTGTTGCGAGTACATGCTGGCCCATTATTCAGAGTGGACTTCACATGTAGGTGATGTGGTAAGCTCACCATTTTCTCCCAGTCTAGCCTCTGACTGGAGTCCACAGAGATGCAGCCTAACCTGAATTGGTGGTCATGTAATTGGGTCTTGTGTATCCACACAATAAAGATCAGTGACAGCTTCAACTGGGACACTCCTAACTTGCTGCAGAATCAAATGCTGATACTTCAGTAATGTGCTCGTTTCAGCAGAGGATGTGTGAGCGAGCTTGGTTCTGGCATTTCTTCATGTGGGTGTTTGACTTGCCAAGTAAAAATGGTTATTTAACAAGTATGTTTTTGGATGAGACTTCCTAAACTCTCAGAGCACATGGGAATGGGGCAGGAGGAAACTGTGGTTTCACAGTTTCCTGCAAAGCTGCCTGTGCATCTAAAGCTTCCAGACTTCTCTTCATGAAGTGTTGAAGGTCTGACTGCCAGCAGGTTGTCCTGCTTCACCTAGACAGCAGCTTACTCAGGGGCAGGAGGCAGTGGGGCATTTCATATCTCTTTATCAGATATTTCTTGACATCACAGGACAATGTGTTTTAGAGAATCCTCTGTTCCATTTCAGACTTAGGAGGCGTAGACCTGAAGGGGCTTTTTCCCAGTCCTTTCCAGTGCAATCCTTTCCCTCCTGCTCCCGTTTTCTGTGTCATTTTTTTCCCAATACATTGACATTAAGCATCATAATAAATTATTTCTCACCTTCTTGCCATGTCTTTTCCCTGTATCTACAGCATCTATTTTGCCTGATCCCTTTCCTGTCTTCATCTGGCTAATCTCAGTTATCACTGAAATTCGATAGTGCTTGGCCTGCCTTGCAGCCCAGCCTGATGACAGATACTGAAGATGATAACTTGTGCTGTGAACCAGTGTTTTACTGTATATTGATGTCAGGATGGTTTGAGCTCTGGCTCCTGCAAAACTTTTTCAGCAGGTTTTTGGGTAGTTCAGGATCTGTCTGGGAGATGGCCACTAAACATCCTTATGTCTTAGATGTGTGTTGTCTGGTTGTTTAATGAAATCTTATGTGCCTCTCTCTGCACACAGGGCTGAGGCTGTCCTTTCTGGCCTGACTGGCAGTTTTTATTTCTCACTCTGATGCTTGCTCACAACCTAGCATGCCCTGAACCTGCAGATGGAGGACAGGGGCTTCATTCAGGATTTTGGTCGCTTAGGGGCAAACAGTCGACAATGCTCCGGACACTTAGCATGGAAACCCTGAAGCAAATCATATTGCAGAGTGGAGAGCTGGGGAGGGGGAAGCTGCCCAGAGCTTTAAGGGCAAGTGAATTGAGGTTGTTGCAAGCATGTCCGTGTCGGGGCTGGAATGATCAGAGCAGAAAAGCTCTAGGAGTCATTTCATGGCTGAGTTAAACGCAGATGAGACTTTGGTCGCCTCCTCCACAGAGCACCTGTGTCTCCATGGCTCAGTGTCCTGGCCCTCTCTGTGTGCAGCATGTGCTACATATACACACTTTTCCTCTTTCACCTTTCCTAGTCTTTAGCTTCTTAAAACCCCCTGAACATTATTTCCTTCTCCCCTGCTGAACAACTTGTTCACCCTTCATTTGGAAATTATTTGAATATTATAAAGCAGAGGAAGATCAAGCACTCTGTTTCGAAGTGATTTGGCTTCTTTCCCCTGTGAGCATGAACAAGTAAAGCTCCTGCCTCTGCATAATGTGGAGAAAGAACTGCTGTCCTTTGTGGGAACATGATGAACGTATATGTTTGTTGGAAAGTTCTCTTCTTTCTCACCACCCTGATTGCTTTTTTCAAAATTCTCCTAAACTGGGAAGTATGAATTTTGTATATGTGTGCATGTATGGCAAAAAGAATAAGACAAAAATAACACGTGGCTTGTGGCACCAGGAAAACAGATTCCTTCCCACTCCTACTTTTAAACTGAAACATTCTTGGGTTTTAGTTGTTCTGGCAAACGTGAAAGGATTCTTCCCTCCCCCTGACCTCGCCGGCATGCATGGATTTCTGGCTTATTGAAAAGTCATTTTCTGTCATATATTCTAGTGGAAAAGTTTAGATAAACTGTCATTATATGTATGCATTTTTTTAAAGGAATACTTGTTAACTGGAAACTCTGCCAGTCACATCTGAAAACATATTGGCATTGGCAGTCCCGAAGCTTGAAAAGTAGAAAGGAGATATTTTTAAAATAGGAGAGGTTTTCTTCTTTTGCATCATGATTTTTTAGGCATTTTCTACACATAGGCATGTATTTAGACTTTTGTCCAAAGCAATGATAGCTGGAGTATTTACTTAAATCAGTTCTACATGTCCCCTTGTAGCATGTGGGGTTGTAAGAAGAAAAAGCCCTGGCCACTAAGATTTGTGGTAAGGAATAATCATAGGCAACATTACATATCTTTTCCCACTGATGCTGGGAATGTTAACTATATGTCTCTGTGTAGCCTTGAAACTGGCCTGGTCAACTTGAGCCTGCTTATATTTTTTCTTTGTGGCTGCTTCTCAGATGGTGGCATTGATTTCATGGCAAGTGTATTTTGTTCAGAAGTGTCAAAGGTTGCTTTTAAGGAAAAAGTCTTGAGCATCGATGAGCTAAAGGCACACGATGCCTAGCTGAACTCATCTCTGTGGCAAGGACTTAAAGCAGCTTGGGTGAGGCTGCAAAAAATTGAGTTGAAATTGAAAAATGGACCTTTCTGTGGAAGTCTTTAATAAAATGTGAAAGATACCTATAATCTGAAGAGAAGACAGAGTATTATGGGGTGCAATCAGGCAACCTGCTGCAGCGTCAGGTCACAATTGTGTATTTTAGGCAGCTCAGAAATTACAAGTCTGTGCCCTGAGGGTTGTGCTGCCTGTCTCCTTGATACATGCCAAGTCTCCGGGGATCTCCTTTCCCTGTTGTCAAGATTGTTGTGATGGCATCATCTCCTAGGGCTTGCTCAGCACTCCTATGCAACCAGTGTTCTGATGTGAGTAGTGAGCGTCTTTTCACTTGCCTGCTTACCATTTGGTCTTCATTGCAGAATAAGGACTGAACTTTCAGATTCTTGCTTTCCAGTAGGATGCTGCAGTCATAAGGGAGACAAGATGAGTTTTTTCAAAATGTAATAATGTAAAAAAACCCACCAAAACCAACAACAAAACATTGCACTGGAGCTGTGATCATCAAGTCAGCTGAGCAGGTTTAACTTGTCTACAGCCCTGGAGCTGATGAGCCAGGACAAGGATTTCTATTCTGAAGGCAATGGTGATAATTCAAAGAAAGCGTAGATAGTAACAAGTCCTGAGAATCAACAGAGGCACTGTGCCACAGGATGCTGGTTTCTGGCTTGTGGGACAGCTGATGCCAGTCTGGTGCGACACAGGAGCAATATACTGGGAGCCGAGTGGTTTGGTCAACCCACATGCAACAGGTTTCCTGGTAGGTTTTGCAGAACCGAAGACTTGTAGCAGAAAGGGAGGTGGAATAAGTGAAGTCCCTATATGAAAAGCAGTTTTGCTTTGCTAAGGGGAAATGGCTCATCAAAAAGACAACCTGGAACCCTCATTGCTTTCTTCCTGGTTCTGGTTGTTGTCTGACTCTTGGTGCAGATGCTGGAGGAGGTGAATGATTCTTCCCTGATTTTTCTCAGCAATAAGTGTTCTCACTGTCCTTAGCACAGTTCTTGTTGTTGTGTCTGGGACCTGCACTGTCCAGTTTCCTCTCCCTGAGTCTGTTGCCTTTCTTTATCTCAGTGCAAAGGTACTGGACTAGAAATCCTGTCCTGGGAGTGTAGGCTGCACTAGGCCTTCAAGAATCTGCCATGCATCATAACTCTTCACATGCTCCTACTGTGCATCACTGGATCTCTTTTCTCCTTTACCCCTTTTTGGCATCCTGCATGGCCCTGTTCCACAGGCTGGGGAAAAGATGCTTGTCGTGAGCAGACCTCCTCGCCACGTGTCCCACTGCCTCTGCCAGGCCGGCCGTCCTGCTTCAGCCCCCTCCTCCTGCTCGCCCCAGATGAGAGCCCCTGAGAAGTCTTTGTCCGCCTGTTGAGAGCAGCCCCCATCCCACTGTTCCCACATGGCGCACCCTCCCAGCAGTCCCCTCCCCATTCAGTAGTTTGGGCTGAAAGAACCTCGGCTAATTACACTGGGCTGAAAATTACCACCTTGCTGTGTTCTCCTGCTGCTGGGCCCATTTGTGTGGGGCCTGTAGTTAGAGGGAACAAAGTCCCCCCCGTGGAGCCATGCAGGCCCCAAGTGTGAAGCTACAGGTACAAGCAAGAGGGGAATGAAGGGAATAATTACCAGCTTCTCCAGGTGAAAGCCCCGTTAAAACTTCAGTAAGCCAATTAGGGGCTAGGGTGTGTGTGTGGGGAGAGCCTCCCCCACCTATAAGTGATTCCCACCAGGCAATTAACAGAAATTGTTTCAGGGAGGGGAGGGTAAGAAATGGCTCTTGGAAATTGTCTTGGGATTGGGGGGGCCTGAAACAGCACGACTGCTGCAGTGGTCCTCGTGTACTCGAACGTCCTGGCTCACTGTGTGGCCTGAAAGTGTTGGTGGGGCTAGGGGGAGAGAAAGGAGGGAGGGGAAAATGACAAAGAAAAAGGAATCGCTGGAGCTTTACACCTGGGCAGGCTTTGAGAAAGCGAGGGCTGGAGTTCAGAGCTTCTTGTAAGGCTGTGTGTGGGCCCAGAGCACTGAGCTTGAGGGAGCTGCTGGAGCTGGGGAAGTGGGTGAGGGTCACGCTCACAGTGTCTTCCCCATTGGGTTGAGGGGAAAGGGTGATGGTGTTGAGCCCAGAAGGGTGGGGATAGGTGCTGGGTGTGAAGGCTAGAGGTGAGTGTGCAGATGGGTGAGAATTGAGTGCCAGGCATTCAGAGATCTGCCCGAGATGTGTGATAGTCTGTAGGTGCCTTACCCTATCCCAGGAGCAGATGGTGTCCAATGTATCTCATCCGGGGACCACGTTTTCCTGCTGCGCAGCCAGCAGCTTCACCTGTTTCTTCCTTTCAGTTGTTTCCAATAAAGCCAAGGGATTTGCTCAAGATGGAGATTTTATGAAGTCACCTTGCAGTTCCCTTGCACTGTATTGCAGATGGCATGTGCAGCAGTCAGTGGTAGAGCATGCTGTCTGGTGGGTACCTAGCAGGAGTCTTGCCAGTCTGTATTTGAGTGGCTGCTCTGGGGAGTAGAGCATTGGATGAAGTTGGTGCAGGTGGCTCAGATTGCCCTAGTAATGTTGGAAGGGAGAATGCATAGTGTAATTAAGGAAGTCCAGATACCAGCTGTGGTTATTTCACTTGCATTTGCAAAAGAAGAAGAAACAATAAAAAAAACCCTAAACTCCTCAAAACACAAATGTAACCTTAGTAGTGACTTTCTTGGGGAAAGGAGGGTGATATTCAGATGCAAACAGCCCTAGGAACATCAGGACTGTTCTATGGGTGGTCTCACTAGATTGTAATAAAGGGTATTTTCCTGTTCAGTTGTTGCAGTGTGGAAGAGGTCTGTGGGCATGTGTCTGCCCTGTCTGAAATCTGTCTTGATGTTGTTGTGCTCAGTTTTTCTCCAGAAATGAGGATTACATTCTACATCTGTCTACCTGTTTTCACAAAACTTACCTGCTGCAGGGCTGGCGAGGGGATGGTGAACAAGGTATGAGATGACTTGGGCAGGCAATAGACAGTGAAGCTGCTAAGCAGTGAAGGCAAGATGGAGGTGTCTGGGTTGGGTACCTGCTAATCAACTTGATAGAGCAGGGGTGACCTGTCTACCATGCTGGGAATTGGGCCTGTGAGGATATTAAAGGCTTATTCTGTTCTCCAGCCTGTGGGTCTCTGAAGTCTGGAGGAAGACATTGAAGTTATAGGCCAAGGCAGAGGGTTGGAGAGGTGAAGCTGACATTCCTTCTACCTGAGGCATGCAGTAAATGATGTGGGAGACAATGACGTGAGTGTTTCTCCTATCAAAAGCGCTGGAGTTCTGCCTTAAATGTGAGACTGTTGTTTCAACCCAGCATCTCTGCAGTGCCCTTCAGTACAAAATGCAAATACCTTCTTTCTGGGACCACTTTCTAGTGGTCCACATGGGGCTGGAGACAGCATGTGAATGAGCTATTAGTGTGTCTATCTGTGCCTGTGTCCCTGGTGCTCCTTGCCAGAGCATGACCTTTCCTCTTGGAACAGCAGTGGTTGTAAATGTTGTGGTGTTCATGCAGTTGTCCTTATGCGTTTTGTTTTCTCTCTGTGCTGCGTCCCTGGTGGAGAGAGGCAGAGCTCTTCTGTTGCTTCTCTGTGTGCAATTTGCGATGCATATCAGCAGCACAGTTCAACCCTGAGCTGACCGATGCCTTGAGAGACGCTGTGGCGTGCACGCGGGTCTCAAGGAAGCAGCAGCAAACGTGCGTGCCAGTGCTTTCCAGTCCGTTTGTGGAACAAGCCTGGTCACTTGACTCCAGTTGTTGGTTCTCTTTGGCAATGTTATTCACTGCTGAGCAAAGATGAGGCTATGCTGCGGTGGGTCTCTGCTTGCTCAGGTGAGCTCAGTCTTGTTATTGAGTCCATGTACAAGACTATTTTACATGCGTGCAAGCAGTTGGGCCCAAATGTGAGCTCAGTTCCAGAGCACTCTAGAAGCTCTTCTTTGCGCGGAGTATGGAGTAGTACAGGGACCTGAGGAGACTGCAGCAGACTCCTGAAACCAGGCTTTAATGAAGTGCAGTATCTTGAGCCTAGAACAGCAGCCAGTAATACAGATAGAAAATGTTTAAGTCAGTTTGATGGACCTTGTCACCGTCTTTGCTCTGAAGGTCCGGAGCTGAAGCATCGCGTGGCAAGGATGCGGAAGGAGCGCGATATGTGGGACTGGAAGGATGAGAAGGCTCTTGAGGACTGAGAGTATGAGAAGACTTAGTCTAGAGCCAAAAGCCACAAGGATATTGCAGAGCTGTAGTAAATTGGATGCAACCTACACTTGTTATTTCAGGTTTTGGACAGTTACGTCATCTGTCATTGGCTTCTTCAGCTTTTTCAGTCTTACCTTCTTCTGAATAGCCTTCCACTCCCCATGTTCCCGGTTCTGGAAAGTTGTAATTTTGGCCTGTGGACAGGGGCTGGACTTTTGGTGCAACTGCTTTACCTGCTGATTTTTGTTCAGTTTGTGGTTACTAAGTTAGCATATAACCCAGCTGTCCTGACTGACTTCTGAGATACGGGAAGTGCTTGGTTCAGTTCTCTGGTCATCCTGTAAGAGGCATAAAGTAGAGCTACAGGGATTGGTCTGGAGCACTGAAGGGGTAGCACCAGCCCTGCTTGACCACCCAATCCTGGCTTGTCCAGCATTACCTGAATCAAAGGCAGGTGGGACTTCTTGCATGTTTGTGGTGCCCACTTTCTCATGGAGAAGAAAATGATAAACTCGTGCTGTGCTTTTTCTTTTTTTTTTCTTTTTTCCCCCCTGCAAATTAAATGCCCCTGGGGAAGGAGCACCTGCTTTCCCTTGCTATCTCGGCCTCCTTCCCTTTGTGTATATCTGGTCTGTTGGAGAAGGCTCATGCCAGAGGTGCGAAACTCCCTGCGCGGAGTATCCGTCCCCCTCCTCTCCCCTTCACAATGTTGTTACTGTTGCATCTGCTCCCCAGCCTCCTGGGCCCTTCAGCAGGGGCTCCATCAAGTTTATGTGACCTTAGCACTGTATTCATGCTGGAGGAGTTACCTTCCGTAATGATGTCAACTGATGAGGTTAGCAGGATGGTGGCGGCCGCGATGAGACATGACATGTTCTAATGATTCGCCTTAGCGAGCTGCGTGTGTGTGTCGGGGGGGGCACGGAGGGGCTTAGAGAGGGGAGGTGGGGGCCCCACAGGTGCCGACAAAGACTTTGACCTTTGCTGCTATAATATCAGTGTTTCACAGGCAGGGCGGTTCGGTAACCCACTTTCAGCCCATCAAAAATTGATTTAATTGCAATTTTTCCCCCCAATTAGGAGCACTGGAGCTTAACTAATTGGAGTAATAGAGAGTAATAAGGCTCTGATAAAAAGCCTTCCTCTGCCTCCTTTGTATCTTGTGTCATCGCCTGTCAGAGGTCAGAGAGCTTGCATATTCTATTAGGCAGAGTTGCCTTCATTTGTACAAATTAGTTTACCCAACAGTAATTAAAATGCCAGTGCGGGTCGGGGAGAGCTGAATGCAATTGATGGGCACGTTGGTGAAGGATTTGACAGCTCTGGTGGCCTCCCTTGCCAAAGCGTGTCAGTGCTGAATCAAAGGCTACACAAACCCACAGACCCGTGTGTTTAACCCGTGGCACTGTCGACACCAACTGCTTTCTCTCTTCTCTGCTCTCCATTTTGGACTTGCTTTCTCTTCGTCTTTTCTCATCCCACTTGAGACTTCTTAAAAAAGATGTTTCCCATCTTCTGTTGATAGCTTTCATAACGCTGCTACCAGCCCCCCTGTGCTGTCTCCCTCAGTGCTCCCCCTCCTCTCCCCCTGCCTTCCACATTCCCAGCTGCAGGGCTCTGTCAAGTAATAACTTCTTTGTTTCCTGGTCCGATGAGTCTCTGTATATAATAGTCTCCAAAATGAAACAACGATGTCCAATTCCAGGGGGCGGGGGGAGCGTGTGAGGAGGAAGGAACAGGCTCTTGCACACGTCAAGCAGATTCTGGATTTGAAATCCCCAAAGAGCAGAATAGGACTTGAGAAGCTATCTGTTTACAGTACAGGGGAAGGGCACAAGCCTGGGGCATGGGGGAAATTTAGAGAGAAGAGGTTGGAAAGGGCCTGTTTCACCCAGATTCCTTCAGTGGCTTTGCATTGCAGGATTCCCAGCTCAGGCTGGGTTGACAATGAGGAAGGTATGTATTGTACAATGGGATTTGTCTCTCGAGCTGAAACTGTTTCCAAGCCTTATGACAAGCAGCATCTTTCCAAAAGGACTGATGGGCAGCTCCCTTTTTGCCTCTGGTTCATCCACATCTATTAATGCTCTGTCCAGGATGGGGTAAAGAGAGATGCTACAGGTGGGGTGAAACTGTGTAGGTGGCACCTTGGGAGCCAGCATGGGATCCCTGCAGCTGGACTGTAGCCAGAGAACTACTGCTGTTGGCAGAAATGCCATGGGATCATCAACAACCACAAGTTGGTCAGGTGGAGAGAAGTTCTTGTGTTTCTTCCAACAGCACTGCCAGGGTGTTTGTTCTCTCTCATCCCCTGGCCCAGCTTCTATAGTGGGGGAATGACAATGACCTCTAATGAAATGTCTCTTCTGTAACATAGAGAGGGTCTGGCTTCAGTGGAAGCAGGTGTTTTTTTGTTGTTTGTGGGTTTTTTCCTTTTTTTTTTCCCCCCCTCTTCTCCTTCTCAGTAGGGAGTTTAAAATGGGAAGGGGGACATCAAAGTATCAGATGAGTTGGAAAATGGCTTGCTTCGGCCAACAAAAACATGCCGTGTATGAAGTGTATGTCTCAATGGTCTGCAAAATCCTCACCTTCCTGGTGCAGCAGAGGTGGAAATACTATGTTGGCTTGCTTGTTTTACCTTCTGAGGAATCTCTGTGAAGACAACATGCCCTGTTATGGAAGCCCTGCAATGGTGCTCATTTTCCCATTAGAGAGCCTTTTGGTGGGAGCTTGTGTTCTTGGTACCCAGCAGCTTTCACAGGGCAGAGGGAAGCTTAGTGGGGAAGGGACTTTGCATCTCCAAGGCCATCTGAAGCTTGGACATAGCGATTTTTATGCAGCATGTAGATGCATCTGGTCAGTGTCTGTGCACATCAGTAGTATCATATATACTTCAGAGAGGTGGTTCGTCTCTGCAGTGATGTAAATAGAGTATCTTGTGCTCTGCTATTCCCAAGCTAGTGTCTCCTCAGTCTCTCTGACTCCTGAAGGCATTGTAGGCAAAATAAATTACACTCACTAAGCTGGTAACAGCTTGAGTTGTTCCTCTTGGGCAGCTGGCAGGAACAACTGTGAAGAGATTGCACTTCTCTAGGTCGTTTTTGGTGTGCACTCTGTGCTGCCTAAGACAAAAGCAAGAAGAAGACAAGCAAGCCTGGTTGAAGGCCTCAGTTCTGCTGAACAGTTTCAGAGGTTTTGGAGCCAAGCTTTATGTGCTTTGCTCCAATTTGCATGTTGTTTTAGACCTACCACAGCTGACGTACGTTGCCCTGTTGCTTGGAGTGAAACTGTCACCTCTGTGAGGTTCCCAGTTATGAGAGGCCTGCGGGTTGAAGATGTATGCCTGCAGACCAGACTTGAGGTGAGAAGCCCTGTGTCGTCTCCTGGGAATCCAGACTTCCAGGTCAGTTCGCTCCCAGGCTTTGACAGTTTATCACTAGCACCACTTCTTGTGCATGTCTTGTGAATGCTGCGTTCTAATCCTGGCAGTGAAGGTGCCCCACTTTTCTGGGAGAAGTCTTATCTTTGCTTGCTAATGGGCTCCAGCCTGTTAAAGATAAGGCCTGCAAACCTGATCTGCTGAAGTATGAGAAAAAAATTCTTGTTGACTGAATGGAGTCAGCTTTACCCAGAAGAGACTTGTTTATGGCCCTGAGGCCTGTATGCGATGCTGGAGAGAAGTCTTTTCATCTAATACTATTTTTCTTTTTTCTTTTTCTTCTTTTTTTTTTTTTTTTTTGGAGGAGTGGGTGGTAAGGACTGAGGAGGAAAAGCTGAAGTCCAGAACTGACAGCATGAGCAGGGATTAGACCTTTCTGTTCCTCCCACCTTTTTCTCCCTGTTGGTGTGCCTCCATGCTAATTTAGACCTGTGGCAACCATCAAAGTCTTGTGCATACCTTCTGCACAAAGGGGCCTGTCTCCCACATGAGGGTGTTCTCTGCTGGGACAGAGTCAGTTCGTCCCCCAAAAGAAAAATCTTAAGCACCCAATTGCCTGCTTGACTGACTCCCTGACTGCTATTATGTTTCTAACCACGGTAATTGGCTTTAGTAGTTATTAATGGATTATGTTTGGGGAGGGAGGGACAGAACCCAATACCTAGCTTTGTAGCTGAGGGACTCCCTGACCAAAGTGCTACTTTCCAGACATGAGGTTTGAACGGTGAGCTATCGGAATGGGTGTCTTTTGCTTGTTTTCCTCTGAGATGGGAGACATTGGCAAAAGGGAAATGTTCCCTCTTGTCCTGCACTATGGTGGAGAGAAAGCAGGTATTGAGCAGAAACTGTGTTTCCAAATATGAAATGCTGCATGCTTTCTTAATTGGTCCTTGTGGCTGCTGCACAGCAACAGGAACTGGGTTTTCCTTAGACTCTCACACTTTGGTCCGGGACTTCCATGGAGAAGAATAATGTGTTCAACCTGTGGCATCTGTGCAAAGAGCCCTGTGCTACAGGTGCATTGGGTCAATTGCATGCGCACTGCCAGTGAACCTCAGATTTTGCATGTAAGATGGCCTAATTGGAGAGGCTTTGAAATAGCTCTGGTGCTGCAGGCCTTGTCTAGCCCTAAAGGGCAGCTAAGGGTCACAGGACTTGTGGACACCTCCAGGTATGTGAGTTTGGGTAGAAGGGATAAAGCCTTCCAAAAAAGAGCACCTTGGTAGCTGTAGCTCTTCCTTGGTTCCTGTAGCTCTTTGAGATGGCTTCATGTTATCTGGTTGAGTCTTTTGCAGAGTGTATTGGCAATACCGCTTTGTCCCTATGCTTTGGAGAAACCAGTTGCTCAGCTAAACCACAGAGCTAAAAGTAGAAGGAGTTCTGAGTTCTCAGCCTGCTTCCACATGGCTCTTCTCTGGCTTTGATTGAGTTGAGTGTGTGTTTACCACTTTGCTGCTGGGTGCCTTGTAACACCAGTAGAGCAGTAGTGCTTCTCACAGAAGTCAAGGATACTGCAAGAATGCCTTCCTAGTACAGTAGAGGCTTGGAGACACCTTCTGACTTCCAAAGGAAGAATGTTGTAGAGGATCAAAGAAATATTTAAAACGGCTATTTTTACAGACATGATACTGTTTCCTTATTTTGCTTTCCTCTTTCAGCTGCCAGCTCCATGTCACGCTGCGAAAGATGTCTAGGCAAAACATAGAGCTGGCTTTTATTTAAAGCAGGCTCCGTTTCCTGCATTCATGCAATGACTTAAACATAGTTTTGGCATTTTATTCTTGGTAGCTGCAATAAACGAGGCTTTGTGAGAGGTCATTTGTAGCTTACTTAGAAATCTTTGTATGAGCTGTTTTCTCTTATTTGGACTGAGGATAGGAAGTTGGCACAAAACAAGCAGTGTGGTGCGGAGAGCCACAACACCCATGTTCCTGCTGCTTGATTTTAAGGACTTGCTCCTGTCTTATCTACTAGTTTGAGGTGAGCGGCTGTCAGGCGACCTCCCGAGGCAGCATGTGCAGCAGGGACATAGCATTGCCAGAAAGGACTTTGGAATGGACCCTGCTGGAGAGGATGAACTGAGCCAAATATTTCTGCAGGAGAGCTGTGCTGCCTCTAATAGAGAGAGTGCTTGAACACTGGGGAGGGCAACCTGATCCAGCTTTGAAATTGGCCCTGCTTTAAGCAGGCTGGACCGGAGGCCTCTATTCTGTGATTCGTTAGGCCTGTGATGCTGCAGCCAATTCATGATTGTGCTCAGAAGTTGCCAGCAAACAGAAGGGAGACATGAAGTAGGATGTAGCTGAGTTTTCCATGGGGTCTTTCCGGAGCTTACACCGCTGTGTATGAAATGTGCCAAGTACTGTGCTAACTGTTTTGAAAATGTTGTTGCAATTTACAGCTGCTCCTGTTTTAAGTTTTCCCTTTGCATATGAAAATACATCTGTGTGTCCTGCCAGTTCTCTGCAGTTGTGACCTGCTGCATCTGGGAAGCTCAGCTTCTGAGAGCTCTGGAGCACCTCTCCCTTTGCTGCTGCCTGCCCCTTGTGAAACATGGTGGAACATACTGAAATAGTCTTCAACTAGAATTCAAAGTCTGTCTTGTAGCCTGTTTTCTCTGTCTTGCTCATGCCCTATTTCTTCAGAACATGAGGATTAGTAAGTGGGTTTTTTTTGTTTGCTTGTTTTTTTTATACAGTTCATTTGTGACGGGGACAGCCTGCTGTGGACACACCTCACCTCTGAGAATCTGGGACCTTGAGAGGTGAGTGAGCTTCCAGGTTATAGGGAGGGAATAACAGTGAGAAATGCAATATTGGAGATGCTGTAAAATCATTCCCATAGTCCATGTAGGCAAGGGATATTTAAACATGAGATGTGGGATGGAGTAGCAGACGGAACAAGCTGGTGTGGAAAGGGGTGTGTGTGGGGTGGTTCTGATTCAGTAGGGAGCAGCTCGACTTTTCTTCCCAGCTTTTCTAATTGATTGCACAGCCATCCTGTTTTTTCCCCCTTACCCATGTACAGTCAGAATGTGCCTAGTACACCTTTCTTTTCATCTGTCTCAGTTGATGCTTCAGCTTGAGCCAGAGGGGTGAGGAAGGTGATCTGCATCCTCCCATTCACCTACTTGTCTGTGGTGCTCAGAAGCCGTAGGCAAACACAGGCTCTACAGTCATGTCACCCTGGCTGGTGTTTCTGGTAGCTCAGGGAGGTGAGAGGTGGCGGCAGGTTATCTACGGAAGTGACTCAGGCACGTTGTCTTCTCTCTGTCTTAATAAGCATTGAGAAGGTTAATTGCTGTGGCCTCTGATTTGGGGCCATTGAGTAGTTCCTGTTTGGTGAAGGTGCTGACCTTAGCAATTGGGGAAATGTTGGGCTCAAATCCTGATGTGAGACTCAACTGCTGACAAATTTGAAACTCTCAGCCTGGGGGTCTTTGTGTTGTGATGGACAGATAGCAAATATTTGGCTGGATTATTGAACAGCAGCTCAACTTTCCGGGACTGGTGTGCTCTGGGTAGGAGTGGCACAGCACAGATTATCCAGGGAGTGCCGTCAGGATTGAGGTGAGCTCGTGGGCTCTGCGAGGGGAGAGAGGGGGGCAATGGCAGAAGGGGCCTGAGGGGTGTCAGCAGAGCTGTTTTTGGGGAAAGGAGGTAGAGGAAGATTGATGTGGATGCAGAGCTGGTCTGAGGCAAATTACCTTCTAACCTGTAGTTTAGATTGTCCGAGTCAGCTGCATCGAATGCAAATATAAACCAGTTTGGTTTTCTCCGAAGCAACAAAAATAAAGACTGCAAAGGATGCATCTCACAAAGGGCAAACTAGAGCAGGAAAGACAATGCCAGTGCATTCAGCTATGGTGCATGTTTCCTGGCGACCTAGTCCAATGGTGCCTTTGGAGTACCCTAGAGGGATCCAGACTGTGCTGTGATACCCCTGCCCATCAAGTCTTCCAGCTGTTCTTGAATAGAGGCATCTGACAGGGGTGAGGAGATAGGCAACCCTCTCCCCCCTGCCCCAGTCTCTCTGACAGCCTTTCCCAAGGAAGCCTGAAGAGATAATAAAGCTGTGTAGAAAATAGGATTAAGGTAATGAACAGGCACAACGGAGTTTGATCTTTCAATAACGTCAAAGCCTGAGTGACAGGCAAATAAAAAAGCCAAGGCAACCTAGACCACTGGGCCTCTGTTGCAGTGGCTGGAGTGTCAAACTTATTCTTCCCTCTTCACCTGTCACAGCTGGAATGCACCATGCCACTGGGTCTTTTCCTCTCCGGGGACCTGCTTGTGAGCTGGGATTCTTGTCAGCACATGCAGGGCAGGACACCGAGTAGGGAGCATGGCCAGGAAACTAGCATGTGAAGCTTGATGTGATCGTTCCTAGCAAGGGAGTACAGAGCTGTCCTTCCAGATCTTGACTTCTGCGTAAACTGTTCTTCCCAGCAGAGCTTTGGATTCATTTTCAAAGGCTCCAGTGGTTGCCAGAAGTGATCTTGTAGGGAAATGCTATTTCTTTCTTTGAGGCTTGTGCACGTTGTCTGACCAGGGAGACTCCAGAAGAGGGAGCATGGCATGGAAACGTAAAATCTTAGAGCTACCCAGGACTGAAAAGCTCCTCCTGTGCCCAGTGTGTCTTGATAACATCTGGCAGACAGAGCCAGGCGCCCCGGATTTGCTGCTTACCCCTTCCCTGTGGCCACAAAGGGCCAGGGTCTGACTCGCAGAGGCTGAACATGGCAAGGATGCGATCTCTAAGAGCAGAATCCAGGCAACTTCTCTATCAAAAAAGTAAGGCATGGTAGAGCAATGCTTAAGACTTATTGTTTAAAAGTTCAGATCTTTAGCACCACTTAGATGTTTAGTGCTGTCCAAGACCAGTCAATTCAGTTAGCTGGTTTTTCTGTATGGGGGTGTGTGTAAGTAACACTGCAGCAGTTTCTGTAGCATTCTCTTCCCTTGGGGTAGGTGGTCTTTTTCCTCGACAGCTGAGAGCTGGAACATGCTACAAAAGGATTTAAAGCTTAAATAACCTTTTGTGTACTGATCTTCTTAGTTCCAGGCCAGATAAGTCCTTGGGCTGGTGCTTGTAGCTTTTGGTCATGGTATGTTTTCGTATTTATGACCTTCGCTGTTCCCTGACCCTGAGGCAGCCATTCTCATCCCTTCATGAGGAAGGGATAATGTCTTCACCTGGAAATATGTTCTGGGCTTTGAAAAGGGTTTGGTTGGGTTTGTCAGCAAGGAAATTTTTAGTGGGGAGAGGAAACGCCTCTTGCTGCATCCCACCCCCACAACTGTCTTTCATTTCTGTCTTTGCTGAGATGATGGCGTTGGATCAAAGCCGCAACAGGCAGCAACAAGCAATTGTCAAGGGGAGTCTAAAGCAGGGGAATGACCGTGTAATGCCAAGACACTGTCTCCGATGGCTGAAATTCCAGCTGCTGCTACACCTGGCCCTTTCTCCTGTAATGAAGGATATCTTTTTTTTTTTCCTTATGCTTTTGAAGCTGACTAGTTGCACCTCTGGAGGACATATCTCATCCCACAGATGCTACACTGTACCATCTGATTGCTTTTAGATGTGGGGAAGTTGCCATGCACTTATTGCCGCTCAGGATCAAGGTGTGTGTGTGTGGAGGGGGGCTGTGAATAACTTAGGTGATTAGAGGTCTGCACAGGAAAGGAGAGCAATTAACAGTATGGGCCACTGGATACTCACCTGTGTCCGTGCATCAAGTATCAGGCCTGCTGACTCTGTGGCCTCTTGCAAGTCCCCTTGCCACTCCATGGCAGTGAGGGATATGATGGCAGCTGCCCCTCTGTTCCCTTTTGCCTTTCTCTGCTCTCACCGTCCTGTCTTATCTTCCAATGCTAGCGTGTGGCTCAGCAGAACAGCCAGTTAATGGCAAGCAAGTGAAAAGGAACCTTTCTTCAGATCCTGTTCCTCTTTCTTTCTCTTCCCACCTCCTGTCTTCTTTGGGAGTTTCAACTCCTTGGGAGACAAAGGGATAGCTCCAAGGCCAGCATTCCATTTGCCTGTGGAGAACTGTTACTCCCCAGCCTATCATGGCTTTAGGAGACAAATGCCTGTGCCTCAAGGATGCTTCTCGATAAGGTAGGATACTCCATAGGTTGCTTTGCAGCAACTCTTGGAGCTATTCTGCCAAGCCTGGTGTTTGAAATGGACCGACCAGTGATCTGTCTGGCATGGTAGTCCTCATGCTGTAAACACTTTGAATGCACAAGTCCTACATTGTCCTTTCCTGTGACACAACATGACAGATGCAGGGCACAAGAGCTGCTGTGAAAACTGAGCCAAAGGTAGCCGTGCCCTGCAAGCCACCTTGCATCCTCTATCTTTTAAATATCCAGTCTTTGTCCATCTCCTCCCCACTTTTGAAAGCATTTTTGGCAGAGTGGTTTTTGTGTTTTTTGTTTTGTTTTGTTGTATTTTTTTTTTAAGAACCCTCTAATTTCTTGTTCAGTTTTTCTCCCTCTCCTGAGCCCTTTGAAAGTGGCTTTACACCGTCACTGACACCAAACTGACACTTTGCGTTTCCCCACTTCTTATCCCTTTATGGCAACAGATGTTGAAATTTTGTATCCCTTTTATCTGTCCCTCTTTGCCCTCTTCCTGTAATTAGGTTTCCCTTGTTAGCAGTACAAAGTGGCCCGGTTTGCTGCCTGGCCTTTTGAGCCATTGTGTCTGAGCACGTTTTTTTCCTCCTCTTTCGGAAGAGTTCCTTCCCCCTTAAGTAATAGGCAGGGTGTGGGCCAAAGCTGTGGCTTTTTCTTGTTTCTTTGTTCTCCATTTATCTCTGCCACCTTTTTCAAAGGGATGGGGGAAAAAAAAAAAATAGTTCATGGAAGGAGAAGATACAGAGTTGCATTTCTTGACCGTCAGGCTCCCCTGCTCTTCAGGTGTTCAAGGCAGGTGCCTTTGATGTCTGCAAATTTTGGGGAGGTGGGAGGTAGAGGATTTGTGAGAGTGACTTGCGAGTGGAGGATAAGGGAGATTCAGGTGTGTAGCTGGTGCCCTCAGCAGAGGGTTGGGGAGGAGTCTTTCAGGGTAGCCAGGTAATTGCTGAGCAGGTTAGTAATCTGTATTTGCCTGTGGTGCTGTTGCATTGTGCTCTGTCTCTCTGAGAGCCAGCATCCGCGTTACCATCATAAGCAGCTGGCTGAAGTTTGCTAACTTGTTGCTGCCTGATCTCTGGTATGTGCTTCCGTGGAACCCTTGCTAGGTTACATCTGTCTGTGCAGTGGGGCAGACGAGAATTAGTTACTGTCTTTCAAATTTTGGCATACGTTGATCTGCATCCACTTTGGTGGCTCTTCAGAGCCATTGAGCGAGTGAACGTGAGCAATTGTCAACAAGGAGGGAGAGTGTCAAAACTCAGGCTCCTTGTGCTGTTCTTAAACAGCAAGTGTGATTTGACAGTTGCAGTATATCGTACTGAACACCCTGGTGAGCTGATCGCTACTGATGCTTTCCTGCTCAAATCCAGTCCTTCTCGGCTTTGCGTCCTGTCATGCTCAGATTTTTTTTTTTATATGTGGAAGTAGATAAATGAAATGAGAATCTGCAGATCTAGTTCTTGGTTTTAAAGCTTACAAAATGTTTCCAACAAAAGCTTTTAATGTAGAAGCTTGGTCCAAGATGCACAAGCAGACGACTTAGTATTGTGTTCTAAAACAAGTTCTGTAGAAGGTCATTCTCTCTACAGCGTTGAACTCCAAGGTTTATACAAGTTTGAAACCCTCCAACTTAGTGACAGAAGTTGGATGAAGAGAGCAAATGGATTCAGAACTAGAGGTGCTAGATCAGAAGGAAAGGTAACTGACTTCAAGAAGTGTGCGGAGTCTGTTTCACCCAAGCATTTAAACTGGATTTATCCAGTACAGAGAAGTGAGTGGATATCTCTGGTAACTGGAGAGACAAGCAACAGCAAATACTATCCTGGCACTGATAGAAGTTTCACAGGATTTGGTGGGCAGAATAATCATGCCACTATGCTGTAGATGCAGAATCCCCTCTCCTGCCCTGCTTTGCTATAGATTCATCATGCCAAGTATATATATATTTTTTTTTTTTTTTTTCCCCCCAAGGAATCTCTCTCCAGGCTTTATGGGAAAGAGACTCCCTACTCCTTCTGGGCTTAGGTTTCTTTCTCAGCATCTCTGTCTTGGCTGAACACAGTTTTAAATCAAAATAACCAATCCAAAACTTGTCCAACAGTGAACGAAACAGCTTTCTGGGTTGTGCTTACATCAGGTAAGTGAATGCAAATGTGTGCCTTCTACTGCCTCCACTCACTGAAGTGGGATGATCCATAGGTAGTTGCCCTTCCTCAGATGCTGGTCATTCTCTTTTTCCAAGGCTCTCCTTGTTTTTTGCTGTGCTGTTTCCTCATCCTGTCCACAGGTGGCTTCGGTTACTCTTTTAAAGCATCAGTTCTGAATATTTTTGTTTATATGTCCTTTGGTTAATTAGGAACATAAACACCAGGCGTTCTTCCTGAAATTCAGAGAAGAAAAGATTGGTGAAGTGGCAGACTGGGATCTGTCATAGAGGAATTCTTGCCTTCAGGTGAACCCTTCCTTGGCCTGTTCTTATTAAATCAGTTTGGCACAACAACTGTCTTCGGATTTCTGATTTGGTCTTTGGGAACCCTTCCCTCTGCGGTAAGGTAGGTAGGATTCAGAGTTTGGATGTAGATCTAGGCAAAGGGAAAAGCAGGTCCTTCTTCCTGGAGCTGGCAATCCCACTTGTGATTTGAGCAACAAGACTAGGTATAAACAGGTCTCCTGCCTTCAGGCATGAATTAATCACTTGACAAGGCCAGAAGGAAATTCCTACCCCAGCTCTGCAGCTCTGAACTGTAGGGTTTGATTCCCTTGCTCTGAGATCTTGGGCGTTGTTGGAGGCAGGACACCAGGCCTATGGCCAAGTACTTGAGCTGGTGCTAGAGAAAGCGTGCTGCTGCAGGGAGCCTCTTAAGTGACAGTCTCTTGGATGGCTGTTCCTTTCTGCAGACTTTGTCGTGTTCAGAGCTCAGTCTCTTGGCTGTAATGAATAACTTCAGTCTTGTCTGTGCAGCGTATTTCTCATGGTATGCATATTTCTCAAAACCATTTGGGGCCTTGTGGTTCTTCACTGATTTCTGAGGTGTGGTTTTTTTTGATGTCGTCTTTTTGAACCCTCTTGCATAAGCTGGGCATCTTCTGCCTTCCTTTTTTAAGAGGGCTCTGGTGCATCTTCAACTAAATGTAAAACTGTTGTAAGAGGAAGAATATACAGGTGTTTATCCTAAATCCTTTCTTCTCCATGGCAGTCTTGGCCCCATCTCACTGCAGATGAGCATAAGGCCAGCTCCTGCCCTTTGGGTATGTGCACGTCCAGGGCACGCTATGGCCTTTGCACTCCTGTTCAGGCGTATTTATGACAACTTTACAAGGACCCGAACAATCGGGGAGCGTGGGTGGGGGCTGGACACTCCAAGCGCATCAATCAGTTTCATCCCTCTGAGCCAAAGCAAAAGCAATCTTTATTTTTCCCTGGGTTGAGAGAGAATCAACAGAGGCAAGAGAGAAGAATGGGAAGGAGTGAATGAGGAACCCCCTCTGCCACTGGCTAGTGGTAGCTCATTTAAACAGATGGCTTTGTTTTGATTTGGACTCTCCATTTTTTTGTCTCCCTACTAAAGGAGACCTGCAGAGCTCTGTCCAGAAAGGGAGCAATACAGCCGCCTGTTCCCACACAAGTGGGGCGAAAGGCGAGAGGCTTTGAGAATTCTCTGCTTCTTTTCCTTGCCTCCCTCTTTTTCTCTTCTCCCAAGAAATCACAGTTTGAGAGAATTCCCCCCTACTCCTCCCGTTGGAAAGAAAGACAGAGAAGACATTCTTGACATTCTTTGCAGAGAAAAGGGGTTAAATGTCTGAATTTGGGGGTCACCATGTTATACAAATTGCAATCTAATCGTTTTTACAAGAACACACGTGTGCTAAGAAAAGGAGCCATGGGCAAGAAAGAAAAGGGGGCAGACAACCTTTTTTGTCCTATCTTCTTTTTTTTTTCTCCCCCCAAGGTTTTGGACTATTGTCATGTCCTGTCTCTCTCCCCTCCTCACCCCCGAGAGGGAGAACATTGGTTTTATAGTTAAATTGGTTCGTAAAGCAGAAGGGCTTGGTGCCATTTCTGTTTGTTTTCCCAAATAAAAGCCCCAGCAGGGTCTCTTTTGCACCGTTGTGGCTTTATTTGAAGAAACTGGCTTTTTCCCATAGCCCAGTGTGTCAGTTTATCCTCTGAACTTAACCTTACGGGAACCCGAACAACAAAAACTCACAGGGTCCCAGAGCTGGAAAGGTAAAGAAATTGTATCTTTTTATTGGACCATTTAAAGCGTGTGTGGGCCAATTCAGAGAAAGCAGAAGAAAAGAAGGCAACACTCTCTCTTCTGTCTCTCCCCCCGACACAATCTCCAACCATCGTTGGTGTCATTACCCCCTACTGCCTTGAGTCCCTTCAGCTGTGCTGAGGAAGCTGAGAGAGGCATTTCTCCTGAAAATCACTTATGACAGCATCTCTGAGCCATTTCACATGGAGGTGCTCCCTCAAAATTCCGCAAGCCAATCCCACATCTCCCTGCAGGAATTAGCAGCCTTGTCTTGAGATACCCTTGGGGTAGGATAACTTTATGAAGAATAACTTTGCCAAAGATCTGTGCTGCTCCTTGTGTATGTTATGGATGTTGTTTGACCAAGCCTTTCCCTTCTTAGCATTAGCTGCTGCGTCCTCTGGGTGCCTCAGCCACTGTTGCAAAACACGTGGAAGAGACAACAGCTCAGCTCTTCCCTTTGATTCTGGTGCGCACTCCAAATTGGATGACAGAAGTTGTGCAAAAGCTGCACTCTGGATAATTATGTTTAAATGGATTTTGTTTCCTTTCTCTGTTTGATACTCAGCTGAAATAATCCCAGTGTTTTGAACTGAATGGTGCTCTTTATGCTCTTTTTTTTTAGAAGTATATTCTTCCCACCTGGCTTGTTGCAAGTAGTTATTGGGGCTAAAATACTGGTTTAGAACTCTGGTTGGTTTCTGAATAGTCACCTGCTTGTGTGCAATGGCTTCTCCTCTTTGAGGGATGATCACAGTTCACAGATGAGGTTTCCAGAGTGAATGAGTATGTCCTTAATTTCACACATCTCTGTTCTCAGCAAATGTTCTGAATTCAGCAGTTTCGTAGAATTTGCATGTTTGTACAATATCTGTCAGGTTCACCAGAAATTGAGGGTGGGAGAAAAGTGTTTATTGTTTCATCCTAGCTTTTGGAGTGCAGTTCATATGCATCGGAGACAGCTGGCCAAGACCTGCAGCAAATGAGCAGTGTACAGAGAGGGAGGTTCTTTTGGGCTCCAGCTATCAGCAAGGTCTGAGGGAAATCCCAAACTTTTATGGTCACACAAATAATCACTGTGGCTTGGGAGGCTGTATATGGCTTTAACTTGATGACAGCAGCATCCCATGAATTATCTGGAAATTAACCATCTGGGCTGTGCTGTGACTGATCTTATTTTGTCTTCGTATTGCTGGGGTGAGAAGGAATAGAGCATGTAGCTGTTTTTAAAAAGAAAAAAAAACTTTAAAAACCCAGCTTGTTTCTGCCATTCCTTGGTAGTTCACTTTGCTTCCAGGCTAGAAGGCTCCTGTCTTCTGGAGGTATCACAATAGCAGTGCTGGTTGGCTAGGTTTCCAGCATGGAAAGAAAAGAGTTAAATATGGAAATCCCAAACAAATAGCTTATTTTAAAAGTAATTTTTAAGTCTTTTTTTCTGAAGAACATGGGAATTGATGGAGATGAATCAAATGATTCTTTATAGTGTCTGACAAAATGCCTTTCATTTTTGGACTCATCCATTTGATACATTTCCCAGACACAGGGACTTTGTTTAAACATCTTTTTCTATCAGCAAGGAGTCCAGAGCCTGGTGCTAACACAACTTTCCTGTGCTAGGGATGAAATGGGCTGCTGGATTTGCTCTGGCTCTGTTCCTTGTGGGCTGGTACTGGGTTACTGCCAATATGATTTCAGTCTGTCTAGATGCTTAAGAGAAAGTAGGAATATCTGTGAGTTCTTGCTCAGCACTGGAGGCCTACCTGTGTGTCTGTAGGTGCTGCGTTGGCCCAGGTGGTTTGTGGTTCAGGTGCTGAAACTGAGAGCTCTGGCTCTGGAGTAGTCTTTCCAGGAAATCTGGATTCTGCTCCACAGAGCTCCACTGGTGCAGAGTTGTTTTTCTTGGTGCCACCCAGCACTGGGACTGAACCCTGGCACTGTCTGACCCAGGCTGTTCAGTACAGAAAACATACCAAAACTCCCACCATCTGCACAGCTAACTACCTGGCTTGCCTGAAGAAGGCCTGGGAGTGAAACAGCTGCTACTTGCTACTGCTGGAGGGCCCGGGCATGGTGGGAAGGTGATGTGGATCTTCTAATGGTTGGTCTTGCTTAGGCTTCACAGTCACTTACAGACTAACCTTCGTAGTGCATAATAAGGACAGGGCACCCTGGCCTCTGAAGTGCTGAGGATCAACCACGTTGTTTGGAAGGTGTTTGGGTGCGGAGAGTGAAAAAGGACCCACAGAGGAAGGAGAAGGTGTTTCCCTGCTGCGTTTGGCTGGTGCTGGTGATCTCTGCAAGCTGGTGAGAAACAAGGTTCAAGATAGCGATCACATCTCTTTCTCTCCCTTGTTGAGAAGATATCTTCTGCCCGTGTAAGTTGTTAGAAAACTATTGGTGATGTGCTGGTGTATCTGCTGCTTTTCTGTTGCCCCTTTATGGGTTATTAAGGATTAGCTGTGGGTGTTGCTTTCTAGGAAGTGGAAGCTGTTGGAGGCTGGGGTTTGAGGGCAGGGAGTATTTGGGATAATGAAGACTGGATAATTTGTGGGCACTAACTTGTGATCCCAAGGCTGGGAGAGTTATAGTTATGGTGGCAGAGAGTTCCTTTTCTAGCACGGGCTC
Organism: Tauraco erythrolophus; assembly: GCF_009769465.1. Classification (NCBI taxonomy): domain Eukaryota; kingdom Metazoa; phylum Chordata; class Aves; order Musophagiformes; family Musophagidae; genus Tauraco; species Tauraco erythrolophus. Next base: position 15,657,554 of record NC_141473.1, on the reverse strand, counting down.
AGCATGGCTGCATATGCTGCAGGGATGTGGAGCTGGCCTGGCGTAGTGGTTGCTGATCCAGAGACACTTTAATCTGCTGAAAAATGGGGAAAATATTAATTGTCTTCTGCATCTTTATCAATTTAAGTGTGCCCATGCCAGAACACTTAGATCTTTTAGTTTGTGTGCCCAGTGTACAACACAGTATGATTTTCCCTGGGTGTCAGATTGTAAGTGCTTCACTGTAGCAGCTAATTTGTTACTTCTGTAAACTGCTGAAGGACTTCTGCTGTATGCAGGGGCTGGACATCCCAGTCGAAAGGTGTTTTGACTGACCTGTTCTTGGAGAAGGAGAATTTAACTGATTTAACAAACCAGCAAAGCAAAGTTTGCTTTGCGGCACTAACTTGCAAGTATCTGTGCTCCTTTCCTGCCTACAGAGAAAAGCTAATCTTTTTTTTTTTTCTCCCCCCTTTTTTTTTCCCCTTTTCTTTCTTTTTTGTTGCCTATGCTGGAAAGGGAAATGGTGGGAGGAAAATAGATGTGACTGTGCTGGGATGCTTGGGTACCGCTGCAGTGAGGTATGAAGGCATGGAGAATCACTGGGAGCAAGGCACACAGGTGGTGTTCAGTGCTGCACAGGAAGCTCTGAAAGCAATAGTCCAGACTCTCTGGTTTCTCCTGTCTCTGTTACTTTGCTGAAATTTTTCACTTGGAGACATCACCAGGCTACCATTAAAAATTGCTGCCATCTTGCAGCACTGCAGACTGAGGTCTGGTCTGGAAGACTGTAGACAAGCTTTAGTGTGGCCAGGCTGCTCTGGGTGTGACGGGTGCTTGTTCAGAGGTGGGAGGTTGTGAGGAGATCTGCCGTGACCCATTTCAAGCACCTGAGAGGAGGAAGAAGGCTGGTCCCAGGCAGTAAAAGATCTCTGGATGTGCTTCTGCATCCTGCTACCTTTCCTCAGCACAGCGCTCCTCTCTCCCTGAGCTCACTTAGTCCTTTCCATATTAAAGGTGTGTTACCAGGGAAGATGGTGAGGGAGAAATAAGACAAACAGGCTTCAGCTAACTAGTGGGAGACGTTCACCAGATGTGCTGCTGGGCTGCATGGCCAGTCCTGGTTTCCTCTCCCGCATTGCCATGTGCTCAGAGCACCAGTCCAGGGGCTACACTGCAAAACCAAGAAAAAAGCAGTAGCATGCAGAAGTGGGGAGAGAGGGATCTAAGCTGCTGGTGCTGCCTAGGGCTCACTGAGATAGCTCGTCTCCCGTGAGTAACTCCTGCTCCTGCCTGAGTGACTGGTAGAGGACTCTGCAGGTTAGGCAGTCTGGCCCCTTATGCATCTCGCAGGTAGTCCAGGGGTTGTTGTTTGGGAGAGCAGCTGACTCCTCCTCGTGCTTCTGTTGTATGTCTTACAACTCCGGGCTATGTGTATAACTTGTAGGATGAAGAAGGATTTGTGGAAGCCTTGAGAAGGTTGTGTGCATGTCAGTCTGTCCTGCTGGCTTTGCAGAATGGTAGATGGAGGGGATCTGTGTGCTTGGGAGGGGCAGGGCAGTGCCAGAGCTCAGAGATGCCCATCCATGGGCATCCATCCATAGTGGAGCTGAGGACCCATCTGCCCCAGCCAAACCCCACAGCTCTTGCTGCCAGTGCTCAGACTGCAAATGCTTCAACCTCTCGACCTGCATACAGGTGCAGGTTGGTTTGGAAGTAACCTTCCAAGGGTTAATGTATTGTGAGAAGGTTGCAAAGGGCTGAAGCCTGGACTCCCCTCGATCCCTTGCCTGGAGAAACACAAAGTCCAATAAGCCAGCACCCCTGGATTCGTGTTGGGGGGGATTAATTCATGCACTTGATGTTAAAGCTTGTCCGAGAGGTTTGCATGGGGGGGCCATCGCTAGGGCTGGTTGGCCTCTCTAAATGGTTGCTAGGGCCCTGGCATCAAGGGCCAATGTAGCTGCCCACAGCCACGGTCACGGAGGGAATTACACAGCCACAAAGAAATTGTTATTCTACATAATCTGCTCTTTGGAGAGTGACTGTGGGGAAACAGGCTGGCCCCAGCATGCCGCCAGCTCTGTGATCATAGAAGCGTGCTGGCTGCAAAGATCGGCCAGGGCTCGCCTTCTGATCTGGGGACACCAGGGCTCGAGGCGCTAATCTGCTTTATCAGCAATTTCTCTCTCCTGACACAAAGGTGTTTACTTGTTTTAACATCTCCTGGGACTCTATTTCTCCTTTTGTGTGGTCTTTATCCCCCGACGAGGGCTTTAGCCCAGATTACAGACAGAATTAAGGCATTTGGCAATGTGCCTCAGAACTGTGTGATGCTGGATCAAGGAGCAGAAAGTAACAAAATAATGGGGGGAGATGCTGGGAGTGACCCCACTGCGGGATCCGTGCTGTCGGCTTTCAGGACCGCTTCATTGTCCTGAGAACCAAGGGCCTGTTGGAGAGGGGTGGTCGTGCGGCAGGGTTTGAAAAACAGGTGCTTCAAGGTTTATTGTGTCCAGAATTTCTGATTTAGAGGGTGTGAGGAGGAAGAGGAGGAAGAAAAGGAGGGTTTCAATAAGTGGCCATTTCAAGCAGCTGGGCAGATTGTCCTCTCCATTCCCAAGAGTCTGCTATGGCTGGGTGTTGCTGGCTGCTGGGGCAGGTGGAGTGATAACGGGGACAGGCTGTGCCATGTGCCTGACACAATTTCCTATGGCCCAGGAAAGGGGCTCAAGCTCCTTCTTGCAGTCTGGCAGGGTGAGCTCTTACCGGGTACTGTCCACCTGGTGAGCTGCTGGTTCTGCATGTGAACAAGCAGCAGAGTGATACGGCCACAAAGCTTCTGGCGTAGAGCTTCACGGAGATCTTGCTTTTGCTCTTTGACAGCAAGCAAGGAATTAAAAAGGAGGAGAGGATAAAAAAAAAAAAACACCACAACAAAAGCACAACAACACAACAACAAGCTAGCCTTTGGAAAGTCACCTCCAGAGCAGCCCTGGGGTGATTGCTCTTGACTGTCATGTTCAGCCCTAGATACAGTGTTTGCAGTACCCAGTGTAACTGGAGGGGGTTGAGGAATGCAGCCACGGCAGACTGGGTCAGGAGGGTCTGATTTGCCTCTGGATCTGAGCTGTGTGTGAAAGATATGGGGAAATACCCCAGTGGGAAGTATTTGGAAAGACGAAGTCTGGGACGGGATTGACCAGGTGAGTGACTGTTGCAGATTATCTGGAGTTCGACTAAGTTGAGCATTGTCTCCCATGGAAACAGAGCCCCATTGTTCAGAGTATTGGTCACTTGTCCCAAGGAGAAAATGATCCTGTTCTGCTAGGTGTCAGCTGCACCTGTTCCTCCTATTCACCAGCTGTGACTCCTGCTGGTCACCATCCATGACAGTTAGTGGCCCAGCCAGTACCAGAAGCTGGGGGTGGGAGAGGAAAACTGTGCAGGCTTTTGTGTTGTGTTAAATCACAGAGATGAGATCTAGGAGACTTCTGTGTCACCATCTCCGCTGTGGCCAGCTGAATTGGGAGGGCGCTTTGCTCTGAATGACTCTTCTCCTGTTGTGTTTCATTGCAGTGGTCAGCTGTTGACCTGTTTAGGGACTGACTTCCACCGTGGAGCTGGAGTCCTTGATGTCTTCTACGAAACGCCCTCTCTTCTGCTTTCTTGTGGGTACGACACCTACATCCGCTACTGGGACATACGGACCAGCACCAGGTGAGCCTACTCTGCTGCTGTCCGAGGCCTGCGTGAGGCTCCTGGGCTCTCCTTGTGCTGTGTCTGGGGACTTGCCTGCAGCTGAACCAGCTCCTTCAGGCCAATTAGGCCTCAGGTCCAGCGGTGGAGGAGTGAAGGCTCAGCCTCACTCTGTTTTTTGATGCCCATGCAGGAAGTGCGTCCAGGAGTGGGAAGAGCCCCATGACAGTGCCCTGTACTGCATACGGAGTGATAAGAACCATATGATTGCAAGCGGCTCTTCTTACTACGGCGTGGTGCGCCTCTGGGATAAGCGGCAGACTCGGTGCCTGCAGGTGAGGGCTGCTAGAGGCTGGGCAGCAGCAGAGCTTCTGAGTTGTTCTAAAGAGACATGGGCACTGGGCTGCCAGAGAAGAAGGGAGAGTGGCTGCTGGGCTGTCTTTGGGGTGAGGCCACCATGGGGAACCTAACCTATATGCAGGGAAAAGCCTGCTTTGCCCAGGCATCTCAGCCTTTGGGTCTGCAACATGAGTTGGGGTCTTTGGGCTGACCGGTTGCTGGAAAGGTTGATTCTCCTGTTTTCTTGCAGAGCTTTCACCTGTCTTCACCCACCAGCAGCCCAGTGTACTGCCTTCGTTTCAGTACCACCCATCTGTACGCTGCCCTGGCATCAGCCCTGCACGTCCTAGACTTCACGACTCCTTGAAGGGCACCACAGCTGCTTCTGGTCACCCCAACTCAGCAGAGTTGACACTTGGCTCAGGGAATTGCAGGGCAGGAGAGGTGAGAATGGCCCTCGAGGCTTCTGAAGGAGATTTTTTGCCTGCCAGAAAGCTACATTGAAGAGTGCACAAAGGGCCAGACTTTCTCAACCTCACCTGCCTGTTAGTGGAAATAAAGGCCAATTGTCCTTTACCCTTTTTATTTTGTGCAAGTCAGGGTTTGTTTTAACTGCGTTCTTTTTTCTTTTTTTTTTTCTTCTTTTTTTCTGATTTTCTGTGGATCCAGCATTTGAGGGGCAAGTTGAGCCGGGATGCCCTATCAGCTGTGTGTGCTGGTCAGGTTGAGATCAGCCAAGCTTTGAGCCATATGAAGCAAGTCTAGGCTGTGTGTGGGGTGAACTGATTTGGTGGAAGGGAAAGGTGCCTGGAGCAGGGCCCACCTTTCACCTGCGCTTGCTCTCCTGACAGCTGCTTGTGTTGTCCTTCAGCCAGGAGCAAGAACTGAGCTAAAAGGCAGAGCCAGCCCTGCTTTCAGTGTATGCCTCCCCAAGCTGGCTGTCAGGTCGGGCTGTGCACTTGGCAGGGCTGAAATGGTCGCGTTTTGCTAAATAAAACTCTGAAGGGAAACAAAAGAGGCTGTATGTTTTGTTTCAAGTTCCAAAGGGGCTGTGATGTTACCTGCTGATCACAGAGGCCTGGCTGGGCAGAGGAGGTTGGGCCTATTTTCAGACACTGTCTCCATGTCCAATAGATCTCTCTTCCTGCCTAGACCCTGTGACACTGCTGCATTGAAGGCAGTTCTTGGGATCTTGGATCTCATGTCACTTGTTTAAACAACAAATCAATAAGTAGGATCTGCAACTCGCTCGCTCCCTGCATAACGAAGCAGCAAACTGGACTAGTGCAAGCACCAAGGCCTTGGTGAGATTTACTGGGATCCTGTAGGCACATCTAAGTGGGCTCTGCTCCTTTTTGCGTCAACCTTCTGAACCTGAGCAGGATCTCAGAACAACTCTAGCTTTCAGCGTGCTCTGTGCTGCCTGAATGAATGCTGATGTCTGTGGATCAATGCGCTCTGCATGAATGCAGCAGTGTTTGAGATCTGGTACTCCTTGGGGAAGGAGACGTGTGAACCCTACTAGACTGTGAGTTTAGGCATCATGGATAGGTAAAGGAGAGATTTTGCATCACAAACTGGGAGCACTTCTAGGGCAAAGCACACAGCGTGGTCCTTTGTTAGAACTTAATAGGTAATTTCCACTGTCGTGAGGCTGCTCTTCCCTTGTGATGCACAAAAATTGGAAGAGGATGTTTGCTGGAGCCCTTGCCTGAGCAGGAGGGAGTGGAACCAACCAGCTTCTCACCTGCTTGAAGGCAGCCCTCCATTCCCAGTAGACGTGAGGCAGCAGCCCTGGGTGCGCAGTAATTTAAAAGCATGGCTTTGCTGCAAGACGACATTCTCACAAGGATCTTTTCAGCACGGCTCCCTGTCACAGTTCCTCATCCAGCTCTGCTGCCACTCGTGCCTGCTTGCTGCCGGCTCCCTTGTCGCTACCATGGTGTTACATATTCTCCTTGTGTAAGTGGCAGAGTTGGTATGTAAGTGCCCCAAGCACTCTTCTGCTGCTGTAAAAAGATGCCATGGTTGTAACCATCTTCCATCAGCTCCAAGCTGTAGATCCCAAAGACTGCTAGCCCAAGATAATGATTCTGGGGGAACCTCTGGGCTATTGGTGACACTGAGCGGTTGCTGAAAAGATGATGCTTTGCATCAGGGGCTGCTAAACACTGCTGCTGTATTGTTTGGAGCACTTGGGGCTCTGCATGTGAGGAGAGCTTTAGGTAAGTGATTAGGCATGAGATAGAAGATGAGGGGGAGAGCTGGCAGAGCCTGGGAGTGGGGAAGGTCTGTTCTTTCTCAGATCCTGGTGTGTTACAGGTCCTTTAATGAAATTGGGAGGGAGGGATGGAGATATTAATTGTCTTTGATAGTGTCCCCAGGGAGAGGCTGTGAAGGAACCAGAGTAACTGTGGGGTGGGAGAAGAGGTTCTTTATTGCACTGGGACTTGGGCAAGCCCCAGAGTAGGAATGAGCATCTCAGCTGAGCAGGTGAACAAGTATCACTGGTGCAGGCAACGACTCCTGTGACAGCCCTTCCTGCAACACTGCCAGTGCCTTTCCACAGCCCATGTTGGTGGGTCCTGCACTATTGTAGCTGCTTTTAGGTTAGGGTGAAGCTGCAGAGCAGCAGTGAGCAGAGCTGCAGTGCCATGGTGGTGCCAACACTCAAAAGTAGGGGTTGTTTGGGTAGAAGATATTCAAATATGAATTGGGATGAAAGGACATGCCAAAATCTAAGCACAGGGATGGCTGGTGCAGGGTAGAGACAGTAGCTCGTTGGAGACAGAGCTGCTAAAGCAGCACTGCTGGGGTTGTCCTGTGCATGGGGTGCTGTCTGTGCAGCGAGGTTTGTGATGAGCCATGTTTGTGCCCTCATGGAAGGGGTGTGCTACTGCTACTCCTGAGCTGGCCAGTGGCCTCTGTTGTTACTTTCCCTTCCATGCCATGCAAATGAAGGCGGCTGCATTTCCGTTCCTGTGCTCTGCACAGCCGCCCTTCTGCAAGTCATGCACGTTGCGCATGGCTGGTGGCAAGGAAGCAGTTGGGTGTCCTCTTCACTCCATTTTGTAGGCTGTGCCCATTCAGGTCCAAGCATTGAAGCAGTTTGCAGAGATACCAGAGTCGCCAGAGGATCCTTCTAACTGCACAGAAGACCTGACACAACGGCACGGGAAGGGAGTTGCTTCCAAGCACATCCCAGGCAGGTAACAGATGTGAGGAGGGGGATCTTGTTTTTCCAAATGTTACTGCCTTAAGTGATGGTGGCACACAGAGGGAAATCCCAAGGGGAACTACCCAGCTTTCATGTTGCTTCTGCTCATGGAAGACGGAGAGAGGACTGCCGGCTGTGGATGTGGTGCACTTCCTTTCCCACAACTCGTAGAAGGATCATAAATGTCTGTGTAAAGCAGACCAGGCAGTAAAGAGACTGACTGCCCTGCTATCTCCCTGGGCCTGCAAAGATTCCTTCAAATGTCTCCATTAACAGTAGGACCAGTTTTTATTGGAAAAGGCAAAATAAATACCGTGAACCTGTTCTGGAGACCTGCCCCCCACCTCAGCCTCTTGGCAGCCACTGCCTACTGAGTCTTACAGTCACCATCCCCGTTGTTCGCTGCTTTTATCTTCTTCAGCTCCTTCTGCAGCTGCTCTTCTGCAGCCAGGATCTCCTTTGGCTTCTGGTACTGTAGGACAGAGAGAAATTCCCTTAGCACTCCTGTTCAGCCTCTGCTCCAAGCAGACCAACTGGGGCCAGGTGCTACCAGCACAGCTGGAGCCCGCCTGCTAAGGGAGGTCTTTCTGTTATCAGCTGCCTCCAAAGCCCCTTTGGAGAGGTGGTGCCACTAAGCTAGGGACATTTGCCAAGATCTGGAGTGTCTTTTACAGTGAAAGTAAAACTTTCCAGTTGGATGTGGAGTCCTGGCCCCCACCAACCCTCTGGAATATCCTGGCAAGCTGTGTCGTGCCGTCCCCTGGTGTGCTCGCCGACTGTATGCTCACATGTTGTATATATTCAACATGCATTTTTTAAAAAGGCAGACAGAGAAGTAAGAGTTGCAGTTCCTCTGTCTCCCCTCCCAGAGCTCCCTTGCCCAGCTGCAGTTCAGTGGTGGATGCAGGTGCTTTCTGGCAAGGGTTTGGCCCATAGCAAAGAGCAGCTCAGAAGGACTCAAGGTGCTCTCTTGGCCTGTTTCCTCTGCGTGTGCACACCCAGCTCTGCTGCGAGGTTTCCCTCCGAGGAGATGCTCTCTGGGTAGCTGACTTCTACGTTTAAGAAGACGAGCACCTGCTGCTTGAAGCATTTGTCTGCTCCTTACAACAACAAGTAAGTGCCCGTTTTGCTAGTCTCTTACTTCCACCATGTGTGTGGAAGTGTGTCCTCTCTGACGCAAAGCAGCAGGTGGTATTTTTTAATTTTTTTTTTTTTTTTTTAAGACTGAGAGACCTCTAATCGCAGCAGGTCCTTGGACTCTTAACACTTACACTCTGAGGCAAGAGAAACTTGCTGTCACTGAGAGTGGAAGCTTGCTCAGGCCTGAGGGAGGGAATACATGGAAACGGGGCACAACAGACACTCTTCTACCTGCAAGTCACCTTGAGCAGCAAGCAGAGCCCCTCCTGCGGCCTGGGCTGTCCGGGCTAGTGTCAGCATGCCTGGTGTAATCTGAAACTCCCACCGACTGTGTGACAGAGGAGGGGGCTCATCAGTGACCCTCAGCAGATCTCCCTGCTCTGCTTCATTTCCCCATGTTTAAGAATTTTAACTTCTTTGTGGACATAAAGAGAAGGGCAGAGTGCTCTTCTGCATGGCTAAAACCTCACCGTGATGATCAGGGTGTTGTTGGCATGGGTGAAGCTCAGGGCAGCTGCATCCAAGGGGACCTGGTATCGGTCCAGGTCAGGAATAGAGAACTTTTTGTAGTACCTACAAATAAGAGGAGACAGAAATGAGGAAAGTGAAGTTCCTGTTCCCCCAGTAGCAGTGCTGAGCTACGGAGTGCTGTTCTACAAGGTGCAGATGAGGACAACAGATCTCTCGGGGTTGGCAGGAGGACCCTGTGCCATGCTGTGCGCCTGCTGGAGCCCCAGGCTGACAGGAGCACTGGAAACAAACCTCCAAACTGGAAATCAGAGCTGGCAAAGTAATAAAGGGCTTTGGTGTGTAAGAGTGGGCTTGGTCCATACAGCTTGCCCTTGAGTAGTGACAGACATAGTTAGGGACAGACTACTCAGCCCTACCAAGAGGTGTGCCTTGTCTTTGTCCCTGCTCATGGCCTCTCACTCCTTCTAAGTACCAGCTCCCATTAGCTCTTGTCAAAGCAGCTGTCAAAGCCCTTGTGCCCTCTGACTTACTTTCCTGAGCGATGCACCATTTTGTGTTGCAGTCCTTCCTAAACCCATCTTTTTGGACTCTTTCTGTGCTTCCTAGGTAACTTCCTGCTTTAGTGGCACAGCGGTGCTCGGGCATACCCCTGGGCACAGAGCGCCAGATGTAGCTCCCCACAGTCACCTGAGCCCTGGCTCTGCAGGGTCTCCATGCAGCCCCCATGGTGGCTGTGATGCTCCTGTACACTCCCAGCTCCCCTAGTTGTTCTTTCCCTGGTCTATCTCAGTCTCCTGATCACCTCTCACATCCAAGCAGAGGATGCACCAGCTCCATATCCAGCCTGTCCCCCTCCACTGACCAAACCTTGGCATTTGCTCAATATGAAGGAAAGGGGATATGTCTCAGAACTGGAGGGGTTATAAGCTGACTAGGCAGCTTTTCTAAGACTTTGGGATCAGAACCTTGTAGACCTCTGTGTTTGCCCGAGACCTTTCTTGCTTGGCATGGCTTGCCCTTCTTGCTGCTTCTCTCTGGGGCTGCACCAAATACACTAGTCAGTGGTTCTATGCCGTGTGGAAGCATGGTTGGGCTCTTCAGACTCTTCTAGCACTCTCGTGGGAAATCCTCACAAGAAATTGGCCTGTAGCTGGTTCTGAGGTGCCCAGAGCAGAGCAGGAACAGGCAGTGGCTGCTGTCATGTCATGAGGGGGTCTTGCCATTCAGCTGGCTGTGTGTGAGGCTTGGCCTCTCTAGCTACCTCTGCCCAAATTGTAGTTTATTTTCCAAGTCACGGTGAAAACAGCTACAAAGGGCAAATGGCTCTCCTGGTGCAGTGGGAGGAATGTACACAGCTTGTTACCGCAGGGCTCAAACCGTTCTGTGTTGTCACTGCTGTCGGTATTTGGAAAAGGTGGCAGACATGGATAATAAGGGAGATGTCAAAGGTTAAACAGCAGAGATTAGATGAACACAAAGACATGTTAAGGAAGTGTTAACTTCTTACCGATTAGACAAAAAAAAAAAAGCAGTACACAGAAAAAAAACCACTGTTTCAAAGGGCCTTGGGAGTCATCAATGAAACAGCAGCATTCTGCTGCCCCAGGACTAAGGAGAAGGGGAGAAGAATGGCTTTGGCTGGCCTCAAACTAAAATCTGTGACAAGATCAAAGGAAACTAGATCTGCCTAGCCACCCCCTCCTCCTCCTAACATTACCACTGCCTCTCGCTACAATAATTGAATCAGGTTTGGCGTTTGGGGAGGTGGCTTTCTGGGTTTGTTTTTAGAGTTTAGTTTAATGGATTTATTTTACAGCAAGAGGTTTTAAGCAAATCCCACTTGAGCAGCCCTTGCCGTGGCCAGAGGGAATGGGAGTGACTGGTGGAAGTGAAGAGCTCCTGTCTGGGCTGAGGAGGTAGCTGATGGGTGGTTATCCCTGCCGAGGCAGGTAGATTCTCTGCCCTCGCCTCTCACCCCATGGCCAAGGGCAGTATTGCACTCTGAGCCTGGGTCCTGGCCTGAGATCCACAATGCGTATGTGAAGTCACCTCTATTATTTTCTTCCTGGAAACCCACTTTTTGTCAGCCTGTAGGGAAAACGGCTACTGGTATGCTGAGAATTTAGAGCTGAGCTACTCAGTAGTGACTTGGCAACCCATCCCATTACTTGTGCCTCTGGCTGGCGGTCAGCACAGCTCTGTTGCTCAGAAGCAGCGTGGCTGACTTCCAAGGGCTGGAGAGGCTCCTAGGCTTCCTTTCTCTCTTGTAGTGATGCATGCTCTCTCTGTGGACTCCATGCCTTTGTTGCTATCTTGGAATTAGTTGCTGAGTGGTGCCTTGCCCTGGCCAAGACCCAGGAGAAATTATGTAAGATATCCTGGAGCCTGTACTCCCGTACTAAGTGTTCTAGTGCTGGAGTCTGTCCCTGCTCTCCCTGCTGACAGCAAAGTCATTCTTGTCCCCAGTAAGGAGGCTTTCAGTTTTAATTCCAAGAGTCCTTATGTTTCACATACAGGCCACGAGCTGCTTTCAGGTCCTTTAACTATCTTTAGGCTATTAGTGTGTAGGTGTTGACTGCTTGTGGCGGGACTCTACTGTTTTCCTGAAGGTGGGACAAAAAAGGCTGAAGTCAGGGAGGGGAGGGGTGAAGCCTCAGTGGTACACTCTACCCTTGCAGTATCTAAGCAGGCAAAGAAGTTCCCACATACACACTACTATTAGTAAGATTAGGAGTTGATAAGCCTGTCTGTGGTAGTATGGGGTTGGACATAAGGTCACATACTCCTTTCCTGTCCTAGCTCTATGGGTACCCAAACGTGGCTGATGGGAATCTTGTTCATCTTTGCTACATAGGTATCCCTACTAAATGGCTGCTCGTCTGTGAATCCTTCTGTGTAGATTCAGGCCAGCAGCTTTCTGTATCAGAGCTGTAATTGCTTATTGCTTGCTACTTTCGTGGGGCAAGACTCCCCCTTCCCCCTGTCTAGCCACCTTCTGCTTTTGAGCGTCCAGGTGTGCTCATGTGCAGAGCTCAAACATCCCCTTGCCAGGGCCTCTGACGTGGTAGATAGAAAACTTGTGGGTCCTGCAGTCCGAAAGGCGTTCAGCAGCCAAAGTGGAGCAGTTCTTTGCCAACAGCACCACCTACAGCCAGCTACAAAGAGCGGCTTAAAGAGGGCAGAGGGGAGATGGGGAAACAGTGGGATCGTTTTTACCTATTAATCTGATCCTTCTCTGCTCTGCAGCAATGTTGAGGAGGGAAGGCAAGCAGCGGGCAGCCTGCCCAGCTTTCCATACAGGTGTATTATCCCAGTTTGTAAATAGCTTTCACTTTTCTTCCAATATCCTCCCTTGTTCTGCTAATAATCGCTCCTTGCTATCTCTTCCCAACACTACTGCTCATCCTGGCTTATCTCACTGAGGCTGTAAATGCTTTGGGGCACAGTGTGTCTCTTGTTCCATGAGACAGGCCATGTAATGACACAGTATAAGAATGATGCTTAAAAGCCTTTTCCTTTTTTTCCTCCCATCTCAAATTTATTTTGGCAGAATATTGAGGTGCTTCCTTTCTAGATTCGGTCTGCCTTTTTTTCTTTTTTCTTGCCTACCTCCAGATCATATCACTGGCATTATGACTACAGGATAGGTTTTGCAGGGAGATCTGTCTGCCTGGGTGCCCCAGACTTTGCTGTACCTGTTGAATCCTGCAGCTCCAACCATTCCGAGATACTATGACTAGATCAAAGTATCGTGTCGGGAGGAGAGGATGGGATGCCCTAGCTTCAAAGGGTCTGCAGGGATCTATTTTTTTAAAGGAGTGACATTTGACAGAAAGAACAAAGCAAACACCATGCTATTGAAACTGCAAGGTAAGTTTGCAAAGGCCAGTGCAGAGCTGGAGGGGCTCTACCATAAATGTATCTGGGGCAGTTGGGAGTGGAAACTGGACAGCTGGAGACATGCAGCTGTGTGGTGTGGCTCCTCAGCCCTTGCACACTAGGGATAGAAGGCAGGAGAGGACAGCTCTTCTGTGCAATCACGAGCTTGCCCTCTGTGCCAGCCCACCCCGAGGGACTGTCAACACTGGCAGTGCTGTCCTTACTGACTTCTTGTTGGTGGTCCGGATGACGCAGCAGCGCTGCTCCTTCTCCACAGAGACGGTGTAGACCTCCTTGGGGTAGGGCAGGTTACGGATCCGCCACTGGAAGCTGGTCAGGGTATCCTTCCTCATGAAGACAGGCTACAGCAAACAAGTAACTTTAGCAAGGCCCCTCCAGCTTGCCCCTCTCTTCCCTGTCCCCTTCTTCCTGTACCACCTCGAGAGGCTCCACGAGGGAGTAGCTCTTTTTTCACACTGGAACATTACAGAATAACTCAAGAAGCTGCCTGAGCATTGCTGTCCCAGAGCTAGCACTGCTCTGCCTTTACCCAGGGCACTGCCTGCTCTGCTTGTAGGAGGCTGAGAACGTTCAGTGAGGGAGTCTTGCACTACAGGCTTACAGGGAAACCAGGCCTCTTCCTCACAGGCAACCAAATACTGAGCTCTGCCTACCGTAGGGACCTGCTGGATTCAGTCCTGGCTCTGCTGAATTCAGAAGAGCCTCTGCCTCCTAAGCCAGAGGTACGTAACGATGAAACAGGCTGTGCTATGGCAAGGAGCAGCCTGCTATGCACTGCCTGTGTCGGCCTTTTGTCGTCATTACCTCTGTTTTCCATCCACTGACTTGTCCTGGCACTACCCTTCCTTTCAGCCTACTCTTTCGGAAGCCAGAACAGTAGTTGGCCAACACAGCAGTACGGTTTCTCTACTTAAGGAAACTACAAATCTCTTGAAGACCCCAAAAGAACCTAAGCTATGCCTTCTTTGTACCCAGCCCCACAGTTTTGGGATGATTTGTAGTAGAGTGCTGGGCAGGTTAAGGCTGTCTCTTGGGGCTGTGAGTGATCTGTGACCCACCACTACTGCTGTAAGCACAAGACTAGGTAGTTTTAGGTGCAGTTGTGCCTGCAGACCCTTACGTACATTGGAGCTGCTTTCCTTTATGAGCTCTGATTCCAGTGCTCCCAGGAGCAGCAAGGTTGGCTCTCCCACTTCAACCTGCCACTTGCCGGAGCCCCCGAGGGTGTTCTTCTCTCGCCATTTTCTACCTGTGGAAGGGAGAAGAAGGGTTTTCATTATTCTGCTCTATAAGAAGGACTGCAGCAAATGACTGCCAAAGCTGCCCAGCACACTGAGATGATACAAACATATATATCTTAATTCTAGTCATTTCCACTTTGGTGTGAGTGGATCTGTTAGATGGCCTATTCCTGAAGTCAGAAATTCTGTACTGAGTGTCTCTTTTTTGCTACTTGGTGCTGAAGCCATGATGGGGTTGCAGCAGGTGCTGTGCCGCAACTGATGTGGTTTTGGACAAGAGCCATAACTGGCACTTTGCTGTTTGCAGTTGCAGAAGCCACCAAAAAGCATATTTCGACCCAGCATGTGCTACAGACTCGGTTCTTGGCTATGCAAGACAGCAATCTCATTTAGTCTGTCATGACAGATGAGCTGTTTGGGAAAGGTCCTGGGCTAAAGGAAGGTCTGCCACACCATGGAAGTCAGAGAGCCCTGGCCCCTTATGTCCCTGCAGAACTCAGCTACAGGCATGCTTATCTCCCAGAACATTTAGCGTCGATTTGTTCCTTCCCAGGAGGTCCCTCTCAACACCCCAGTTCTGTGAGCACAGACCTGCTGCCATGCGCGCCGCCCCCCGCGTCTGCCGGGCGCCAGCTGGCAGCACCACTTACTCACTAACTGACCCGTCTTCATGTCGTACTCCTCAGCCATCTCCTTCCCATCCTCGAACAGGTAATGGACCTTCCGCTTCCCTAGAGGCAAGGCAGGTGGTGAGGGTCAACAGGAACACACCTCTCCCTGGGTGTATGGCCCCGTCCCGCCGTCTGGGGCCGTGTCCCCCCGCTGACGGCCCAGCGTCCCCCGGGCTGTCCCCGCAGCCTCCGTTCCCCTAAAGCCACCCCAAAGCACGTCGAGGGGGAGAGAGGGGGCTATCCCGCCTCGCCGCCGCCGTTACCGTCCTGCACCAGCGCAGTCTTGCTAGCGGCCCGCAGCTTCTCCAGCCAGCTCGATACCGCCATGGCGGCCGAGCCTCGTCGCCACAGCAACGCGGACGCTTCCGGCGGCCGCCCGGAAGCACTTCCCGCCGACCCGGCCCGTAGGTGAGAGGCGCTGCGCGGCAGGGCCCGGTGCCGGGGCTGCGGGGGAGCCCCCGCGGCCCATCTGGTTGGAGGGGCCCTTCCCCTGCTCGGGACCGGGGTCGCGGGGGGCTCCGGCCGCTGCCCCGCTGGTGTGGGGGGGTTCCAGGCTCCCTCGCCGTCCCTCCTCAGGCCGGGGCGCGGGGCGGGGCTCCCGTCCGCCTCCCCCGGCACTCGCCTCCCCTGGTCTCCGGCCCCGCCGCGAGGTTTCGGGGAAATTGTTTCCGTCACCCGAGGGTTTGGGTCCGCCCGTCCTGGGGCGGGCCGGGTTAGTGGGCTGAGGACGCCGGCAGGGCGAGCTCGGTGCCCGGTGTGCGTGTGCGGCTTTGGATTAGTTAAAAGGCTGCCTGGAAAAACATCCTTCCCGGTCCCGAGGAGGACTTGGGCACCTAGGAGCTCGGGGAGGTTTTGGTGTGGATTTTTGCCTTCCTATAACAGAAAGTGTTACAGCTCGCGGGGAGGAGGTGGGGTCAAAATGTCCTGAAAACACACATTGCTGTGAAGCTGAGTTTTAGAAACATGGGGTTTCTTCTCCCATAAAGCTGAACTCTACCTCACAGAAGCATGGACTTGAGTCCAGCCCTGAGTTGGTCTTCTGGAGGATTGGGTTTAGCCCTTGGATAGGAAAGTGGCCACAGGGAGAAGACATGGCCAGGTGGGACTGGTTTTGGCTCTTCCAAGTTTGGCATGACAGGTTTTTGCTGGCTTGTGTGTGAGAAGTCTCTAAGCAAAACACAAAGTTCTGCACAAAGAGGAAACTTTCACTGCAGCTGGGTGGAAGGGGCCGTTGGGATATACAATGGGAGAGGGTTTTGTTTGGGCTATAGAAAACGAAACTTCCCAATAACCTGGCCCAGTAGTTAAGGCTCCAAAGCTCCCTTTTGCAAGGCTTGTGAGGGTAAAGCTGCAGTTGTAACTGTGTTGGACTTGGCTGATTAATCTTTACTAATCCGCTACTTCCAGCTGAAGCTGGGTTGGGGCTTTTCTGCCTGTGCCTGTCTGAAACAGTGTTGATCAGCTGCTTTATCTCCTCTCTTTGGTGCCTGGATTTCAGCACTGGCAGGAGAGGTGTTTCCCTCTTCATGGGAACATGTTTAAGAAATGTCTGGAAAATAAAGTTTTTTCTGTTGGCTGGGCAGGAAGGAGTTCCGAAATTTTAAAGGAGTTGAATACTTTCTATTTTAGCTTTAGTGGTTTCTACAGTGTTCAAGCAGGGTCTTCTTAAGTGGCTTTTTGGTGGTTTCTAACTTTAATTTTTCTGGCCTTGTGGGTTGCAATTCTTGTTTCCAGGTGCCTCCCTCAGGGTGAGCGTTTTTGAAAGGCAGCAACAAAAAAAAACCTCAAACCAACAAAGACAGTGAACAAAAACAAGTGAATCTTAAGTTGTTGTGTTTGTATCGCTGTTGTAAGCAACCTCCCTCTTTCTTACTGGTATTTAGCAGTTGCAGCTAAACTTCTCACCAAGCCTATGGAGGCACGAGGGATTGTCAAAGCCTTTCCCAAGAGGAAGAAGGTGAGGGATGACTCAGGGAAAAGCGTCCCTCCAAAGATCCCAAAAGAGGAAGCAACAGAGATACCTGAGGGTAAGTCCTGCGTGCCTATGATGTGGAGTATAAGACTCATACCCACCTTCTTAACTGGAGGTGCTGTTCCTCCAAAGGCTACTTCTGGCTCCCAGGTGTGTTGTGTAGAGACCATGACCAGCTTGCTTTGGTGTGTCCAGCTGATGCCTCCCAAAGACTGCCTGTCGCTCTTGGTGCCATCAAGACCTACACAAGATATGTAGCCCAGTTGCTTTGGGACATTGTTTCTTTTGTCACTGAGCTCCTGCCTCTGTGTTTTCCTTAGCAGAGTGGCTGAAATCGGTCACTGCCTATGTGTTGCAAGCTGGCATCGGCCAAGCCAGGGCAGAGATCTTCCACAAGCAGATTGTCCAGAATGGAGGTGTCGTACACAACCAACTCTCAAAGGAGGTGACACATGTCATTGTGGCTGAAGATATGGACTGTGATCGGGCCTTTCGGCTCCTTAAATTAACCAGGCTACCTTCAGGGTTGCAACTAGTGAAGGCATCCTGGCTAAGTGCTTGCTTCAGAGATCAGAAGCTGCTGAATACCGCTGGCTATCGAGTCTTTATCCCTCACAGGTATGCAAATGCCATGCTGTCATTCCTCCTTACGGCACTTCTATCCTAAACTGAACAGCACTGAAATTTGACCTCTGCTCAAAATCTCAGACTGCAACTCCCTGCAGCTCCAGTGGGCATGACTCAAAGTTGCTTTTTCCCATACAGACTGTGAAATTTCGTGACTTGTGACCAATTGCCATTCTGTGGGGTAGCAAAACATGGAATAGAGCCCAGAAGTGCTCAGAGGGGTCCTATCACTTGCTACAGGTGCTAAAGGTGCCTCTTCCTAATCCATTAGTGATAACAAGGAGATTTCTTTTAAAGATACTGAGGATTAAATGCTGTTTCTTACTTATTGGAGATGAAAAGTAGAGAGAAAATTGACAACTAGGCACAGATGAAATATGGAATGGAGCAGCAGGCAGCCACAGGTTAGGATCAAAATGTTTTGGCAAAGTTTTGGTGAAAGAGTCTAAGAGTGAGGTAAGTAGGATTGGAAGCTGCAGGTCAGCAAGGTGAATGGAAAATGGGGAAGTGAGCCAAAACCAGAGTAATTAATCTGGGACCTTGGAGAGTAGAATTCATGTGGGTTCTTTGCTCCATCCCAAAACATGCAGAAGGATTTCTCAGTCAGACTTCTGGGGGCTGAAAAGTCCTCCTCCTATACTCAGTCATCTGATCTATGGCAGGTATCTGGAGGAGGGAGAACTGCAGAAAGAGAAGCAGCAGCAGGTCCTGGGCAGTGAAGAAATCCAGCCTCCAGCAAAGGAGGGAGAAGTGAAAACAAATACTGAAGAACAGGTGGAGGATTCCTCACAGCGAGGCCTGGGCACTCTTGGACAGCAGCAGCAGCTGGCTGAGGTGAGGCTTCCCACACAGACCCTTCTCCTTGTGAACAGACCCTGCGTGCTGCTTTTCCTGGCTAAGACTGTCCTTGCAGGGCTACTGTGCCAGATTTTCTCAGCAAAGGGAAGGCGTTTGGATGTTTCAGTGGGTTGGTGCTGGCAGACTCAGCCTGTGTACATGGTTACTGCTTCTCTTTGTCCCTTGTAGGTGTTAAAAGTAGAAAACACACCCCTTAAATTCCTATCCCCATCAGAACATTTTCAGCTGAAGTAGTCCTGGTGTTCTGATCAGGCCAAGGCTCACTCTGGTGATCATGTTTCTCCTGCATCTTTCTGAGGAATATTCCCTGGCTGAGAATCTCTTGCTTTCAGGAAGCTGTCTCTGATATTTCATCCCATGTTTCTGCCTGAGCCATACTGACCCATTCTCCACTCCTTGGCAAGCACTCTGTTCAGACACATGGGCAGTGGATCAGGTTGCCACTCTAACGATTACGGTGGCATGCTTAAAATATCTGTGTTGGGTTATTAGTGTCCTCTGCTATGAGTCAGCTTCTCCAACCTGCTGTTAGCTTTCTTTCCTTTTTCTATATTTTTGCTGAAGTTTGCTGAATTCTTTTTGGGTGTTGGCATCATTCAAATCTATCTGTAGCAAAGTTACCCCAGACCTCTTAGAGCAGCAGCTGCCTTGTAATGCTGGTGTTGTCGCAAATTTTGTTTCACAAAACCCTGTAGTTACTCACTAAATGGCAGCTCCTTTGTTTTAGACTTTCTCTTGAAGATGTGGAGGGGGGATCTCTTCTCCCCAGACTTACTATCCAGTGTGCTATAGACAGAGTTGGCTGCTGCTTCACCACGTCGTCTTTGCAGTAACCCCATTTTTGCTGTTTCTTGTGAATCTAATTTAGTGGCAGTCGTTATTAACAGATCCCACACTTAACGGGAGAAAGGAGCTTTTCTACTGTCATGGGTCCTGTGGCATCTGCCCTGCTTTCTTTTCAGATTTACTTTGGATGGTCAGACTGCTGCTGTAGTCTGAAGCCTTATTGCCTTTTTTCTTCTAAATCCTCTCAAGTAATGATATTTCCTGTTAGTCTGTGCGCAGAAGCAATATTTGTAGACAGTTGAGTAAAATCCCTTGTCCCAAGCTTAAGGCTATGTGAGTTTGGAGAGGAGAGGAGAACCCATGGGATATGCTTTAAAGACAGCACCAGCCACTTTTAAGACCCAGCTACAACAGTGAAGCTGAAATCTCAGCTTAGAAGTAGCCTCCGCTTAAGCACAGTGTCTTTTCTTGTTTAGGTGAATGTTTTTTCTCTATGGGATGATGAGTGTGCCAGTGTTTCATACTGAACAGGGTTTGCTCTGAGAGTTCTGTTTGGATGTAAACCGTGAGGAAATCCTATTACCAGTCAGACTGTAGCAACCACTGTGTGACTGGCAACTGGATGCAGTAGTTTTCTGCAAGGCAGCTTTTGCAAATGGTGCCAGCTATTCACTGGCTGAACTCTGGGGCTCTTAGCCCAGACTGCCTGCCTGACCCCCTCCCTCAGGTGGTGTATTGTCCCAGCTTCTGGGCTTCAGCTGCTATCCTGGCTCCTGTGCTGTGCTCCAGATGAACCATGCACATCCCAGTCTCACCAGCTCTAGCAAATCAGCTGCTGTAGGATCCTGGACTATCTTAGAAGCTAAGGGGACTAGTTGGTTTTGTAAATATGGTGGTAAAGAGTCCATCAGCTTCGTTGGCAAAGCGTAGAGGGTTAGGGGTTTATGTGCTGTTTTACCTGTGTGATACTGCTGGCCAAGAGAATGGGAGTTGTGTGCTCCAGCTGCAGTTGTTTGCATTGTGCTTGGATAATATGCTCCTTTGGTGCTTTTCAGGGTCTGACTAACTGATCTTAACACTCTGAGGCTTTGCTGCCCTTAGAGGGAGCAGCGTCTTAAGGGAGTTGAGTTTCAAGGTGAATAAAACTGCTTTAGTCTACCAAATCCTCAGTCTGGCCCAATTTTCAGAGTTATAAAACAAGATTACAAAAGAGGAACATCCTGCCTCTTCTTCCTAAAGACTTTAGCTCTGTATCTTGCAGGAATTGTCTCTCCAGACCTCCTTGGCAGCAGAGCCAGAGGTTGTAAGGATATGGCTTTGACTTAGGCTCTCACTCTGCAGAAACTCGTAACAGGTCTTGTGTGCCGCTTGTAATTGCTGGACTGATCCCAAACAGCCCTGTGCCATTCAGGGTTACTTCCACAGTACAGGAGCTCTTGGATCTTCATGGACTCCTCTGTTTATACATTAGGAGAGGGGGACCCCAGTGAGTAAAGCAGTCTACAAAACCTCTGTGCGGCTTCCCACCTCTATCCCCTTTTGTTCATTACCTGAAGCCAAGGCTCATTGTTTCTTAAGTCCACACTGAAGCATCCTAATGCTGAGGGTATCAGCAAATGTATACATTGGTTCTTTCTTCTGTCACTGAGGAATGTGGAGTCCTTTGTGTCATTCCTTCCTCCCCCTTTTCTCTCGCAGATAGCCATGGAGAAAATGGGGGGTTGTAATCTACTACCCTGTTAAGATTTTGTGTCTGTAACATGAAAACAGAGTTTAGTGTGTATCTTCTGTGATCTGCATCGTGGGGTGGAGGGTGCAGAGTCTGAATGTGAGAGATGTGTCTATGCAGCCACCAGACCAGCAAAAGGCTTCACAGTGGGAGCAGGGAGTCAGGATCTTAGGGATTTCGGCATTGTACCATGCTGCTGGCAGCACTCACTCACTTAACCAGTGTCTTACCTCAGTTAGGGCTCAGGGGCTTGACTATAGGAGGTGCATGTGTGCTTGGATCACAGGTGGACAGCAGCATGTAGTCTCCTGTGTTCTGGGAGATATGCATGTGGCTTCAAGGGATGTATGTGTAGCTCGGGGCATGAAGAGCTATGGTATGCATATAACCAACAACTTCCAGAGATTGCAATTTGAGCACTGCATGCCCTGGAGGTTGGTTAGTGCTCTGACTTCCTACCCTCAGGAGCAGCCTATGCCAAGGGGACATATGCGAGGATGCACTTATTCTCACATGGCTGCTTTTCTACTTCTCCCTAAAGAAAGTCTCTGATGATGAAGACAGTGAAGGAGAAGATGCTGGTGTCACTCAGGGAGATCTAGAAGCATTGATTTCTGGCCGCTACCCTGTGAAATCGTCAGAGGAGACCAGTGACAGCTCTTCCACAGTGGCCCAGCCTGCCAGCAAGTGGGTTTGTGCCCACTCCTCCAACAGCAAGAAGGATAATCACAACCAGTGCATCACAGAGAAGCTGGAAGTGCTGGCAAAAGCCTATTCTGTCCAAGGGGACAAGTGGAGAGCTCTGGGCTACTCCAAAGCCATCAATGCACTCAAGAGCTACCACAAACCAGTCACCTCCTACCAGGTAAAACACCTTCCCAGGATGGTGGAGCAGGGAGATAGACCCAGCATCCTACTCTGTTATAAGCCAGATTCCTTTCTCTTTCTGTACTTGGAATAGTTTATCTTCAGATCTTGGCAGTTCCCTCCTGTGGGAGGGTTTTGATGGAAGTTGTGTAGCAAGTGCAAGTTCATCTATTGACCAGCTGTGGTGTTTTCAGATAAGCAGAAAAGTGGAGTCTGAGTCTTTTAGGGCCAGATCTGAGTACTCATGAGATAAATGCCCTCTCCAGGCTCAATGCAGGGAAATTTTCACCTACCTCTTAAGCATCAGCAACTGCCACTGTTGGAGATAATATATAAAACTAGCTGGATCTAGGCCTGATGGACTGTGACAGTCCAGCCATTCAGTGTGTTAGTGTTTCAGTCCTTTTCTGCGTGCTTATCCTTTTCCACTTGGCATTGAATCAATGTAGCCTATGTAGGCTTGGCCTAGAGAAGAGAGCAGCAGACAGAACTAGTCCTGCTGCTTATCAGTTGCTGATCAAGTGGCTAACCAGGCTCTGAGTGGGTAGCAGCTCCCCAGCTTGTCTGTAGCCTTCACTTTTCCAGTAGCGGCTCTGGTTTCTCACTAGGAGGCCTGTAAAATCCCTGGGATTGGGAAGCGAATGGCAGAGAAGATCCTGGAGATCTTGGAGAGTGGGCATCTGCGCAAGCTGGATCACATTAGTGAGAGTGTGCCTGTGCTGGAGTTGTTTTCCAACATCTGGGGAGCAGGGGTCAAGACAGCTCAGATGTGGTACCAGCAGGTAAGTTTAGAGCCTTACGCAAGAGGTTCTCAGACTAGGGTTTGGAGACTGCTTCTGCTTTCACAAATAGTTTCTGATTATCAATATCCACGGATGGGATTTGAGTCTGGTTTTATGGGAGGAGCTGTGAGGCTGGGTCCCATTGTGGGTGTGTTTGAGGAGAATGGAGTGCACCTGGCTGAGACTTGAGTTTGGGTGGAGGATGGGCAATAGGAGGAGTGGGGAACACACTGCTGCTTCCATTAGCATTGCTGCTTGGAGCCACCGTTCATTGTAATGACGCTGCTAAGAGCCAGGCTTGAGCCAGGACATCTTGGCCATGAAAGCTCCAGATCCACTTGCTGGCCTGTTGGCCTGGCTGGCTCCTGTAGCTGTCAGAGCAGCCGTCCACCTTGTCTGGCAGTTGTAAAAATGAGGTGAAAGTAATTGTGCCAACATGAGCAACCCAGGCTGCTTGCTGGGTTCCTTCTTTAAAACAGTTTGTTTCCTGATCACAGAGCTAACGACGCCTGGTTTCCTGTAGTGTTTGGTTTGTGACTGGATTCGTTGCTGTCTTATGGTTGTGTTCACACTGTAGGCTTTCCTTCATTGGGATAGTCCAGGTGTTGTTCCTTTACCTGCATCGCTTGTTTTCCTTCAAGCTGCAGGAACACCGTGCCTTAAGAGCAGTAGCCTTCTGTCAGGTTTAGTTAAGATTCAGAGTCATTGTCAGATGGAGATTAGAGGTGTGTATGGGTAGTGGGATTGCCTAAGTCTCTTCTTTTAGGAACCACATGTTAGGAACTTAGAAATCACTTAGGGTGATTCCTACATGTGATCTCAGAAGCTGTACTGGTCTGGACTTGAGACAGGTTAAATACAATCTCCCCGAATCTTGGTTGAAACTATTTGAAGAGCAAAGTCTCAGTAGATGTTTGAATATCATCACATGGTCTGCACTAGGGTTTCCGGACGCTGGACGATATCCGCACCAAAGCAACGCTCACCAGCCAGCAAGCTGTGGGGCTGAAGCATTACACGGATTTCCTGGAGCGCATGCCTCGGGAGGAAGCTGCAGAAATAGAACAGACCGTGAGTAGCTTGGCCCTGGGCCCTCAGAGTACAGTACCTGCTGGGACCTGATAGGAAGGTGCATGCCGTGGAAATGTCCTTTGCCATTATAGCTGAGCTCTTTCAGCCTCTCCTCTGAGCAGGATCAGTGCCTAGGGGACCCTTTTTGGGCATGGGCACACAAGGCACTTGCTTTGCTCCATAGGAAGGTTCAGTCTGAGCGCCTGGTAAGGAGGAGGATGCTTCACAGATGTCAGTTCTACACACTGCTTTGAAAAAGGCTGCATGTGGCATGGTGGGATGAGCAGATTTCCAGCTCCTCTTTCCTGCCTCTCATCTCCTCTGAGGTGTCTGCTTTCAGCCGAGGCCGCTGAGCTGTCTTCCTGGTGCTGTTTCTCCAAAGGAAACTGTGAGCACCCAGTGAGCTGGTTGTCAGTGGGGAGACCAAGCATGGATATCCTTGCTGGAAGCGAAGGGGATTCACGTTGCAGATGGGTGCTGCTTGCTCTACCATGCCATGGCACTCCAGGATTCTGGGGTGCTAAGCCAGTGTACCCTAATGTGAGCAGAGAGCTTCGGGGACACACCATCATTGCTACCCCTGTGCTCTCTGATCACCATGGAAGCAGCAGCCAGCGTGACCCTGTCACTCGGCCACAGGGCCTGGCCACGAAGAATACACTCCTGCCAGGCTCCTGCTGGGGTGTCAGTCCCGTGTGCCGGATTAGCCATTTTGGTGGTGAGTGGTCCCTTTCCCAGGCAGGCTGGGTCGAGGAGCTGGCTCTTGGGACTGAGTCTATTGTTATCTTGATGGGATTACTGTGCTCCCCTCCATACACACGCACACACCTCTGATCCAGGCCCAGGAGAGAGAATGAGGGATTAGTTACTGTCTGTGCTGCCTGTCACAGTGAGATCTGAGGAGCTTTTAGGCTCTTGGGTGGGGCTGGGAGTTTTCTAGAAATCTTCATTTAAAGCCAGAAGGGGGGCAAGGACACCAGAGGAGGCCTTGCTCCGCATGAGAAAGGCTTGTGGCTTCTTGGAGCACCTCTAGGGCAAAGGTTAATGGGTTTATCTCTTGCTAATGAAGGATGATCCCCAAGAGTGACAAGGGGCTGTGGGCATGGACACTGCCTTCCTGAACCCCAGCCTCTGTGATGGCCTCGTCACTGGGAATTGCTGAGCCCCTAATTATTTGTTGCCAGCAGGATGATTGGCACGATCAGACCGAGAATACTTTACTCCTGTCCAAGGACCTAGGAGCCTTTCTTAAGAATTTAATGAATGAAGCCATCAGAATTAGCATTGTCTGCCCACAACAGGAGCTGGGGTCCAGCCTGGAGGTGGCTTTGTTAGGGGAAGTTCTGATTCTATGTGTCTGATTGCTGGCAGCAGCATGTTGGCATTCATTTGGCCTAAAGCGCTGGGACATTTATGGTTTTTCCAGGTCACGGAGCCCAGCTCTCCTGCAAAGGCAGAGCTCCTGGCAGGAGTGGACTCCAAGGGGACACTCACAGATTTTCTGCTGTCTTGGGTCCTGCTGGGGAGACTCTCCATGAGCCCACCTCTGCTTCTGAAAACAGGACCTGTGACCATCTTGTGTTGAACTGATTCTGTTTGTGGGCAGAGCTGGTGAGCTTTGCTCTCCTGGCCCAGGGGAGAGCTCGAAAACCTCTTCTCTCCTGCTGTCTCAAAACCCAAAGGCTCTAAAAGTTTGTGCCGTACTTTGCCTCCTCAGCTGCATCTTCCTGCTTGTCCCAACTCAGCTCCAGCCCAGTGCACTCAGTTGCTAATGACTGATGGTAGATCGTTGTATTGTGTGGCAGTGTGCTGGGCATTTGCAGGAGTGGGTGGAGGCCACCTCAGCTCACATGGCTCCTGACAGCAAGACAGCTTCCTTGGTGGGGCAGTTTGCCATGTCTGCCAAGTGTTTGCTCTGTATGGAGACCCTGGAGATACAGGACAGGCCACAAGGCAGGCACAAGGTCTTTTGCTGCCTTAATGGAAAGGGCATGAAGAGACGGGTCTCTGACTCCTCATCCCTCTTTCTCTTTGCAGGTCAAACAAGCTGCCCTGGCGCTGAAGCCTGGGCTTCTGTGTGTGGCATGTGGCTCCTACCGTCGGGGGAAGCCCACCTGTGGAGACGTGGATGTGCTGGTCACTCACCCAGATGGGCAGTCTCACCGTGGGGTGTTCAGCAAGCTGCTGGACAGCCTCCACAGGAGCGGTAAGAGGGCTGGGGACTGGCATGTGGTGCTCAAACCTGTTCTTAGCACGGCCAAACTGAGGAGGCAATGAGGTGAATGGTGTTCATTGAAGAGCAGGTGATTGCTTTTCCTAAGGACGGGACATCTTCTAAGTCCTTAGAGTACTGCCCTTGGTCGCGGCCCTGCTCCAGTGGCAGCTCTGCAGCCAGTGTTGAGGAGGGAGTATTGCTGCAGCTCAGTGTGGCTTCTCCTGTCTGTGTAAGGCTATTGGGGCTGAGACTAGATTGCCCTTGGAACCCCGCAGCACATTATGAGACACCTCAGCTGCTGCCTGGACAGTGGGGAGTTTGGAGTGGGGGTGTTGGTCTGCGCCATTCAGCTCCTTTCTGCCTGTTCCCTCTCTCCAGGCTTCCTTACAGATGACCTGGTGAGTCAGGAGGACAACGGTGATCAGAAGAAGTACCTGGGGGTGTGCCGCCTCCCCGGGCCAGCCCGGCACCACCGCCGCCTTGACATCATCGTGGTGCCTTACAGTGAGTTTGCCTGCGCCCTGCTCTACTTTACCGGATCGGCTCACTTCAACCGCTCCATGCGGGCCCTGGCCAAGACCAAGGGCATGAGCCTCTCGGAGCACGCCCTCAGCTCGGCCGTGGTGCGAGGCCCTGGCGGTGTCAAGGTGGCATCTGGCCATACTCTGCCCACTCCCACTGAGAGAGATGTCTTCATTCAGCTGGGGCTGCCTTACCGGGAGCCCTCGGAACGGGACTGGTGACACCCGCTTGTCACCCGGCACCCTGGGCCAACTGCCATGCTGCTGTTTTGAAGGGTGCCAGTTTTCCCAGTGCTGCTCTGTGGTGACTGCAGACTGGGGAACATATCCCAGCAAACTGGAGCTCCTCACAAGTGCAGGGCTCTGCTGCTGGCAGAGCTGTGTGGCTTCACCCAGCAGAGGCTGTGGGCTGGAACCACGCTGGAAGCGCTGCCTGGCTACCAAAAGGCCTTGCTGCTCATCAGCTGCCCTGGCCCTACTCTCACCAGGGCTGAAGAGCCCTGTGATCCAGCCCCTCCCAGTGCTTGGGAATGGGGGAATCTTCCTCTGCGTGTGTGCACAGACACCCCAAAATCTCTGGCCTGAGCTGTGTTTGAAGGCAGCCAGAGTCTGGCTGGCCCTGGAACAGGCCTTCCCCCTTCACACTACTGCTGACAGTTGCTACTATGGAAATCGTGAGGCGCCCCGCTGTGCTGCTGCTGTGTCCTCCCTCCACCTGGGCTGACCTGCGTCCTCTGGTGGCTCTCACTGCACAGGGCCAGGCAGCTGCGACTGCCACCAGCTTCCCCTGGTGCCAGGTACGCCGTGGAGGAGGCGCAGGGACCCGATGTGCTGTGTCTGCTGCTCTCAGCCCATCGTGTGCTGAGGATCCTCCAGCGCAGAGCTGTGATCTCCTTCCCCCTGTGGCCCCCGAGGGCTTCTCTCCTCTCAGCGCAGGAGAGGAGCGGACCTCACAGCTCAGGGGAGCTGTGCTCAGGAGGGGTTTGAGTGTGACGGCAGTGAGTGTGTCCCGGCAGGGCTGTGTGTGTGGTGCACACGAGGCACAGAGGCAGAGAGAATCACGAGGGGATCATTTGGTTCTAATTTGGGTGAAAGAAAGCTTTCCCTTTGTGTGTGTGGAAGCCGTGGAGTCATCTGGTCTGTGATCAGAGAGTGTGTTTGGGTATACATGTACATGTGTGCTGGCCCTGTCAGTTCCATGGGAGTGAATTTTGTTTCTTGGGAAGCCTAAACTGTTTTTATATTCTGGAGATGAATGTTGCAGAGACTTAGTGCTCTGTCTCTGTTACGGGTATTGCAGTGGTTCCTCCTGGCAGAGGTGCTGCTCTGTGGCATCAGCTCCTTGGGAGCAACATGGTGGGCGTTTCTGTGCCAGGACCCCAGGGCTCCCTCTGGCCCGTTGTTGGGCCTGGCCTGGCCTCCTGCTCCCTTGTCCTGTGGGAGAACCCGCCACCACCGCTCTGCACTTTGCTGAGTCTTTGTCCGTGCAGTGACAAGCTGCGTGTTTGGTGCCAAGGGCATTAAGCCTGGTGGTTTTGCACAGTTTCTTGCTGCAGCGTCAGCCCTGGCTGCTGGGCACCAGTAGTGGGGCTGGGGTGTTTGCTGGGGAGGCCGTGACCCCAGCAGTGGCATTTATCAGCCCAGCCTTTCTACTGAACACCTGATGGAAATGAATGTCTTCTGGCACGTCTTGGTGCTTTGAAATTTGAAGTATAATAAATCCCTTCTCTTGCTCCTTTGCGTCTCTGTCTTTTTCCCCTCTGCCCTGCAACCATTGGGACTCTTCCCTCTGGCTGACCAGAAGCCCCACCTGTACTGGCCCATCTCCGTGTTTTCAGTACGGGCAGGGAGAAGGTGGTGGAGACCTTCATGCTTTTGGATCACCACTTCTGGCTTTCAGGGCAAGGAGTTGCTGGCCAACATCCTCCCATCGCAAAGCAGGACCTGGGTCTGTCCTGGCATCCAGCCGTCGTTGTGGCCAGAGAAAGGAGCAATTCCAGAGCTCTAAGCCTTGGACTGAGCTCTTACTTCGTGTGTGGAGTCAGGAAGGGATTGCTGTCAGCTTTTCTGTGTTTCATCAGAGTAGGGTATGTGGGAGTTGGCTGTTGCTCTGTCTCCTGTTCTGTGCCCGGAACACAGCTCCATCTCCTGACCATGGAAATGCTTTAATTTTCCAAGGGGAATCTGAACAGCCTGGAAGACAAGGGGTCACATGGAGATGAGCAGCAAGAAACATTCGCTCAGAAGGGAGATGGAGAAGCTGGAGAGGGTCAGGGGCTGCTGGGGTGGGCAGAGGCTGGGGCAGAGCCAGTGAGGGCTGTACTGGGTTCTCCAGGGACGTAGGGGAGTCAGCCCCAGACCAGGGCCTGGGAGGTCCAGGGAGAGCACTCTCTCCCCAGGAGGGCTTGTGTAGCCCTGGGACTAACACCAGAGGGGACAGACTGCCCATCCTTGAGGTCATCTAAGCTTGACTCGGCAGGGCTGCAGTTGGCTGGGGGTAGTCCTGTACCGAAGGGAGATTGGATGGGGCCTCCCTCTCCCTGCAATGCTGCTGCTGAGATGATCCTGGAGGATTTTTCCTAGAGCCTTATGGCTGGCAGTCCTGGGCTGGGACAGGGAGCGGAGCATGGGGCTGGTCACCTTGGCCCCTTGATGAACACAAGTTTGCCTCCAGCTCTGGATGCCAGGATGAGCTGTTCGTGGAGGGCTGGGGCTGTCCAGAGTCTGGGGCTCACCAGAGCCGCGTGCTGGGGGCATCACTGAAGGTGGGGGAGATATGGCAATGCTGGCACCCAGCTCCTTCCCCTTCATCTCCCCCCTCTCCAGGGACACAATTCACACCCTGGTGCCAAACAGGTGCTGCTGTAGCAGCGCATCAAAGCCCTGGCCCTGCTGTTTGTGCTGCTTATACTCGGGGGGAGGCCAGGCAAGGGCCTGCTCAGGAGCGGGACGGTTCATGTGGAGGCTCCTGGAGAAGTCCACCCAGCCCCCTGCTCTGTGAGGGAAGGGGCCTGATGTCTGTTTGTCCCCTCCCACCCCACAAATCCCTTCTTAGGAGCTTAGGAGGGGGCAGAGGACCCTCCTGTGGCCAGCTGCAGCCAGGTGGGCCAGGGGTGGATGGGGGTCATCTCCCCTGGGTGCAGCTGCGGCAGATGCAAAGGGGCAGGAGGTGAAGGAGCGCAACCAGAGAGCAGCTGCGGGTGACATTTCTGGGTGCTGAAGGCTCCCACTTCTCCCTCATCCTGGTACATGGGGAGAAACAGGAGGAGCTGGACTGTGCTGTCCACTGTGAGTCAGCCCTGGGCTGGATAGTCCCTCCTGCCCTGGGTGGAGGGGACAAAGCTGCCCCACACAGTCTCTTCCTTGTGCCCCTAATCCTGCCCTCCGTTCTCCTGGTCCCCTGAGGACCCCAAGGCAGGGGCTGACTCCAGCCCAGCATCCTCTGAGGCCACGTGCTCCTCTGAGACCCCTCTTCTGCCCTTTCAGCAGGGCATTACATGGCCACCTCCTTACCCCAGCACACCCCCACTCTTCTCAACCCTGGGATGCCACAGCTGTGAAGAAGGGATGGGGCTCCTGGGGTGCCTGGGAGGACATGGGTGCTGAGCCTCCAGGATAGGTGCAGGCAGGGTGAGCAAAGACAGTTTTAGGCATCTCTAATGAGGTGTCACCTCGTTCCTGCTTCCCAGGAAAGGGCTTCAGCTATTCCCCCTCCCCAGTGCACCCCCTTCCCACTCTCCCTAGCTGTGAGTCTGATCATCCTGAAAATTAAAAATAAACTCAAATGCAGCAGCACTTAGAGACTGAGGGGAAAGTCGGGGAGCAGGGACGGAGGTTCAGCAACTGTTGCAGAGCCCCTTGCTCCCACCCCCCCTCCCTGCTCCCCAAGGTGGGTCCAGACTGGGGACTCAGGCAATTCCTGTCCCCTCATCAGGCATCCCTCTGCCCCCCTCCAGGGTAAAAGGAAAAAAATCCTGGGCCAAGCGCTGCAGCTCTGAGCATTCGGCAGCAATTCCCACCCTGCTCCATACCCTTCCTCCGCTGTCCTGATGGTCCTTGTGCAGGGGTGGGGGGGTGCCGGGGCTGGAGGAAAAGGGGTGCAGAGGGGTGGTTTGGTTCCTAACGCCGGCACTTGGTATTCACGAGTAAATATTTGCTAATGGCAGCGCGGCCAGGCGAGCGTAAGGGAGCTGCTCCCCCCGCCCGAGCAGGCAGGGAAATGAATATGAATTTATCATGATTAGGTGAACCCAGCAGGGAGAGCCAGGGCCAGGCAGGGAGGGGGCGGGCGAAGATGGATCTGTGCAATAAAATTAAATAAGGACACCAAATAGAGTCACTTCTCACGTGCCTGCCCGCCCTCCCGCGTGCGGGGCCTCTCCCGCCTCCTGCGCTCCTCTGGCTTTGCTGATTTCTCTCTTTTCTCAAATTTATGAGGCCAATTACGAAGATGAGGTTGGAAGTTCTCGGAAGTTCACTAAATGCAAAGTGCGGTCCCTGCTGTTCCCATCAAATTAATTAACCAAGCGCTATTGATGGCCGGGCAATGTCAGCGCGGCGTGGAGCGCCAGGGAAGGGCTGCTGGGGGGCACCTGGGGGTGCTCTGGCAGGGGGCAGAGCACCCTGCGGGGTGTCCCCAAGGCTAGGGGATGCAGGGTGTGAGCCCTGCCTGGGCAACAGCAGCAAGGGTTGCAGCAGGGGATGCACCAAGTCCCGGCTTCGATGCTCAGCATCACAATCCCTGTTTCCAGCATCAGTGGTCTCCAGCTGAAGGAAGATCCAGCTGGGTGAGGGCAAGGCTGCCCTCATGGGAACGTGGTGTGGGTATGTGGCAGGATGCCATGCTATGTCCCATGGTGCAGGCTATGGCAGAGGCTGGTGTCAGCATGAGCCCGTGCCTGCAGGAGCAATGCCTGGAGCTGGTGCCCTCTTGGGCACTCCAGGATTGTCCCCCTAGTCAGATGGAGGGATGCTGACCCTGATCCTATGGGGGTGATCTGCACAGGGGCCTCACAGGTGGTAGACAAGTGACTTTCCCTATGGCTTAGCAGTGATGGTGCAGCCAGGACAGGCCCACTGACACCTTTCCCTGCTCCCCATGTCCCAGCAGCCCTCCTTGCCTCAATTTCCCTACCCTGGCTGTAGGAAACAACCTGCCTGTGATATGCAGGTAAGATCTCATAAGCTGAGTGCCCTGATCTGACACAGGCCCTTGGCCATCCTTCATCTTTGCATGAGGCGTCCCAGCTCTGCACAGGGCTCACAAAGAGGATGGGTGCCTTTGTGTTGGGGGCAGCAACCACGTGCCTAAAGCACTCCAGCTCTTATGGGGCAGTTCCTGTGCCTGGAGAAGCCATTGCCTCCCCCAGCGGTAGGGAATAGCTTTTGGGAATCCGACATGACCTGCATGTCTGCCATGTCCCATGGTGCTGAGATGCTGCCTCTGTGCTCGCTGCACGTGTGAGCAGCTGGGATGCTGCTGCTGCAGCGTGGGGGCTGCGCGTCCCTCGGCTGCTCAGGTTCAGCGCAGACACTGGGCACATGGCCCTCCCTTTGCCTCTCTCTGTGGTAAAAAATCACCCAAAGCAGCATATTCACTGCCCAGTAAGTGTCTCAACACTAGCTGTGCTACAGTGAGTGCTTGTGGTTGTAAAAGGGTCCAATACTGAGGCCCTGGATCAAACCCAGGGCATCTCCACCTGCTACACTGCTGCTCTGTGCTTGTGTCCCTCTCTCTTTCATTTCCTGAGGCTGTTTGCTCTTTGGGCAGGATCTGGTTTTCACTTGGTGCTAACAGCATTGCAACTCCTGAGGAGTCTTGGTAGCTTTTAGTGGCTGTGAGACATGGCCCCCAAAACCAGCCTTGTTTCACACTGAATATACGTGCCATAAGGCTCCCTGCTTGTACAACCCTGGCATAGGGACCATCACCCTGTAGTGCCATCGGGACCTTGACTTAAACCCTTTTTGCTGTCCAGGTCCAAGCAACCCAGCTTGTTGGAGGGGTAAAAGATGCAGGCTGTGTCCTGGGACCAGGGATCTCCCAGCAGGGAAAGACTGGAGGGCCCAGGGGTGGCCAGATTCAAGCACCCCTGCATGCACCCAGCTCCTGGCACAGCATGGCTGTGTGTCCCACGAGGATGGGTGCACGGCTCTGACCATGTGCCTCCACCTTTCCCTCTCCTGCTTCTCTTTGCTGGCTTTACTCCTGCACCAGTGATCAATGGGCTCTGGTTGGTCTGGAAAACGGCACAAACAGAGGCATTTACAAACCCACTGTCTCTCCAACAGGGCCATAACTCAGGCTCCCCGTCACCGCAGGGAATGGGAGGCAGGCGCTCCTGCTCTGGCAGCGGCAGCAGTGCCGACGTTTCCCCTCTCGTGGTAAATGTGTTACTTGGGGATAATTTACCTGCTTATGTCAAGTTTTAAAAAGAAATAGACTGCTCTGCAGTTCCTGACACTCGCAGCGTGTGTGCCTGGACACACACGTCTACCTGGAGAAAAAAAAATCACCTAAGCTGAAAGGAGTGGTTTACAAACGCCTGGACTTCAGAGCTGAAGTCCCTGCGTGGAGTCTCCGGTGTCTAGTACTGAGGCTGAGCTCTCGCCATGGTCTGTCCCTCCTTGGGGTCTCTGGGGTCTCCGGGCACCCACCTGGCTCCCCAGTCGCACCGAGGGCTGCTCAGGGCTGGGTGCCCCATGTTCCCCGCAGCCCGCCGGGACCATCCCCTGCGCACAGCCCTTCTCCGGGGTGGCAGACCGGGCTGGTGGGGGAATGCTGGTGC
This sequence comes from Tauraco erythrolophus, assembly GCF_009769465.1. Taxonomy (NCBI): domain Eukaryota; kingdom Metazoa; phylum Chordata; class Aves; order Musophagiformes; family Musophagidae; genus Tauraco; species Tauraco erythrolophus. The sequence continues at coordinate 15,624,681 of NC_141473.1, read as the reverse complement.
AGCCGCCCGTGGGTGAGGACCTTACTGGAGACCTGGGGCGGCTGAGGAGCTGCTGCCGGCCGGCCCAGCCCCGGCGCGGTGGGCTCGGGCAGCCGCCACCCTGGCAGGCAGCAGAGGGAGCTGGAGGACCGGGTATGGGCAGCGGCGGGCAGACTGCGGGCAGCACGGGCCCGCGCGGGGCCCTTCGGGCGGGCAGCTCAGTCAGCCCCATTGGGAGGATACCCCCCCTTTCAACCAGGCTGCCCCCCAGCAGGAGGTTCCCCCAGCCTGCAGACTGTCCCCTCAGCCCCGAGGTGCCACCGCTCTGACCCAGCTCCAGGCGTGTCACCCCCTATGGGCACCAGATCTGCTGCAAACACCTCCTGAGCTGGTCCTCCATCCCCCCTCTAGGCTTTTAGGGGCTCAGCCCCCCCGATTCATTTTGTGGAGCCATGGACTTCTGTCTGACCGGATCCCACTGTGTCCCTTTTTCGCCCATAACCGGCTAGGGTGGTGGCACAGTGCTTCCCACCGCCCTGAGGACCAGATGGGGGGACAGCATGGTTCCCAAGAAGCCTGGCTGGATTTGGGGGGTGGGGGGGTAAAGCCTCCATCCGTGGGCAGCATCCCAGGTCTGAGGCAGGGAGTCCTGCAGCACGTGACGGGTGCCTGTCACTGCCATTCTCCGGTCTCCTTGCCCATAGGGAGCTGATTTATGTCCAGGCCAGCCTGCACTGACCTCCTGCTTTGGCTCAGGCATTATAACTAATGGCAGGTCAGCAGAGCTACAGCGAAAGTGAAGTGGCTGGTAAGGGGCTGGGGTGGGGATGCAGGGCAGGGGGGAGCTGCCGAGGCTCCGCTTGCAATGGCACAGCTACCCAGAGCCAGCTGCAGTAGGGCTGAAGCTGATGTAGCTCTCAGGCTGTCCCCATCCACCCTGTCCCTGTCACCTCTCTTGAGGGCTCTCCATGACCATGCGCTCCTGCTTTACCCGCGGCGGGGTGCTGGGTCAGCAGCATCAAGCCTGGAGGGGTGGCTCATTGTTGGGGGGAACTGAGGCACCCACAGACTGATGGCTTCATGAACATGAACGGGAGGGCACCAGGTATCTGAGTACAGCCCTTGCCCAGCCCAGGCTTGCTGGGATAAGGGACCAGGAGGATCTGACACAAGTACAGCAGAGTGCGATGCCACAGTCGGTGGCCTGAAGCATCTCCCTTGGTCTATTGCCACCACCTTCATGATCCAAGAGCTCTGGGGTGCAGAAATCTCCTGGGGAGGTTACAATCCTCCTGTCCTGCCCCTTGGGACACACGTCCTTCCAGATCCCAGACCCCCCCACCCCAGTGCATATGGACCCCATGTCGCTCAGCCCCATCACAGCACATTCTCCATGTGTTTTGGCCACCCCAGCAATGCAGCCAGGCTATAGGAGCTGAGCTTTGGGGACATCTATTTCAGCTGCCACCCCAATCCCTGCCTGCAGCAACTGCTGAGATGGGACCTCATCATGGCTGTAAACCCTGATATTCATATACCCACCAAGCAGCTGCTCCCCATCCTGGGATGATGCCAGCCTGACCTGCCAGTCTGGGTGGTCTAAGAGGGTTGGGGAAAGCTCTTGGGGAAGCTATATAGAACATCTGCCCCTCTCCTGGCTGCACACCGAGAGCTCCCCACTGTCCGGCAATAAGGCAGAACAGTTCAAAAAATGTCAAGAGCACAAGGAGAACAAGGTTTCTGACTCCTGAAGCTCTGTGGGAGCGTTTGCACAACACAGTGATTCTCTTGCTGTCCTGTGCTTCGGTAGGATCTGAGTGTCACCCCCCCCAGGGGTGGTACTGCCATGTCTGATGTCATCAGTGCTCCCTGGGCTGGGGTTTCCCTGCCCCAGCAGGAGACCCGCTTTGCCCAGGCAGTGGAGGATAAACTGGGAATGAACCCAACCATGGTCCTGTTGCTTGGAGGCCTCCCACCCCTTGGCTGCACTGCAGGAGCTCTCTGCTTGCCCAGTCTCCTGATTCTCCTGATTTGGCTTTATTTTGCCGGAAGGAGCTCTCTCTACAGTGTATTTTCTACACAGTGTGTGCTGGGTTGACTGGGGACTCATCCACGGGATGGCACATGTGATCCCGGGGCAGTGCTGGATCCTGGGGCTGAGAGACAGTCCCTGGGGTGAAACCCACATCCCATGAGATGTCTGCACAAACCTCTCTCCTAACACCACCTCTGAGACTGAGCCAGGGCTACGTTTTGCCAAATGTTTGTACCACTGTTGAGTGAAGTTAAATGCCACTGGTCTTGCCTAAATTTCAAGTTGATGCTGGGTACTTGACGCAGCCTTGCTGACACCCTGCCTGTGCTCTCTGCTGGGAAAGGTGGAGGAGGTGGCAAACCACCTCTGTGTAAGACATCAGGGCTTTCCCCCAGAGGGCAATACCTGCCTGCTTGCCTGCGGAGGGAAGGGCTCATTTTTGGTGGGCTGTATTGCCAAGGGCTGGGATGTGCTGGCTGCCACCCCCTCGCCCGGATGCTCAGGGCTCTGTGAGCCTCTCCCAGCACTGCATGGCCATCCCACAGGTGTGATGGGTCTGCCTGGTCCCACCAGGCTTCCTCCTGCTGTTTGCAAACCAAGGGGTCCGCTGATGACCAAACTGACACTTTTTGTGATTCCCAGCTGATAACACGCATTTCCGCTCCCCTTTTCTCTTCCAAGGAGCATTAATTTTGCAAGGCTGCAGTGAAAGCTCACATGCTTGCCAGCAACCCCTCCCTGAGATATTTATCACATCCTTCACATGACCCCATTGCACGTCATTTTGCAACATTATGGGAGTGATTTTTTTTTTTTTTTTTTTTAGGATCCTTCTTAAGGCTAAGCTGGATTCAGGCAAGAGCAGCTTGTGGCTTGCACCACCCTTGACCATTGGCCACTGACAGGTCTGGGTGCAGCATCCAAAGCTCATCTCAGCTGGGGAAGGACGTCCTCCGGTCTGAACCTGCTGCGGAAGCAGGAGCTCAGTGTGTTCCCAGACGGCTCTCAGCAAAGGTGATTTGTTTGAAATCATTCCCATGGCCTCGGCACTTCTTTTGGCTGCTGGCTTTAGGAGAGCAGGTTAAATCTTTGCTGCCAGACAGCACCAGAGGCTGAGCTTTGTTCAGAAGAAGCCACTGGACGACGTCACTCAGTGCTTGCTCTGAACAGGCCTAAAAATAGATCCGGGATGTAAAAGTTCATGAGTACAGATAGGTGAGTCCGGCTCCAGATTAGCAGCTTTTACCACAGAGCTGGGATGCTCCCGCTGAAGATGGCTGCCCTTTGGGATCAGTTTTGCTCCAGCAATACTTCAAGTTTGTCAAACACACTTTTAAGACCTGGACAGTGTGGAAGGGGCATGGAGAGGTGTAAATCAAGTGGGAGCTTTAAAAAACTCCCTGAAATGACCAATAAATCCCCCAGGACATGACAGGGATCACTCATGGATCCCTCCAGAGGAAATCCATCTCTGTACTGAAAAGAAAAAGTACTTTCAAAAGCACGGTCAGTGCAGCACAACGCAGTGCCTGGGCAGGCAGCAGCCTTCATCCGAGCCTCCTTCTCCATCACCCAAGGACAGTGACATCCCCTGGCATCCACCTGCTCCACGGTGCAGAGTGGGTGGGGAGACTGCATCCCCTTGGCATCACCCACGTCAGGCCTGGTGAGGGCTGGGGGCTGCACAGATCTTCCCTGCGTGAGGAGAAGATGGAAAAACTCCAGCAATGTGGCCTCTCACCACGTCTGCAGGGTGCCAGTGGGGCCGGATCCAGCCTTGTCCAGGGACTCTGATGGCAGCGCAACTGCTCCATGCTCTGCGCCTGGACTGAAGGTGCTGGTGGAGGTACCCACAGCCCACCGAGACACCCCGTGAGTCTGACCACATCTGTCGATGCTCTTCAGGTCTCTGAGGAGAGGATGGGGAATGAGTTGCCCCTTGCACAGCTCCTTCTCCTGCACTCCAGTGAAAACACCCAAGGGGGCTAAAGATGTGGGGTGGGCAGAGGTGGGGAGGGAGAGCAGACCCACTTCCTTGCTGGGGTGCTGAGAGGGCAAGAGGGGCCTGCGGGCAGCTGGGCGAGTGAGGGACACTCGGCTGCAGTGGGTGGGTGGCAGCGGGGAGGTGCAGGGTCCATTGGGAGAAGTGCCTCCGTGCGACACCATCCCTGGGGTCATGGAGTGCTCATCCTCAGTGTGCACTCCCCCCTGCGGGGCTCACAGCCCCTCTTCCCCAGTGGGTGCTGGATGTGGCCCTCTCCCACCCTTGCTGGCAGCTGTGGCTGTCCCCTTGCCACTGAGGGCACGGCCGTACTACGTAGCACGTAGTACTCAACGGCTACGGACGACCATGTTCCCCAGGGTGGAGTCTGCCTCCTCCACCCCAACCCCATCCCAAAGCAAGTCACTGCTCCCCGTAAACATCCCAGGGACCCCCCATGCACTGTTCAGCCCCCTGTGCCCACCCCATGTCTGTCCCCGCAGGACAGGTGGCCGATGTCAGCGTCTCCGCTCCACAGCGACTGAGCTTCCTCCTGAGGTGACACTGTCCCAGCCCCTCTCCGCCACACAGCACTCCCCCCCAGCCTCGCCCGCTGCAGCAGATGGTGGAGGTGACATTTGTCTGCGAGTGACGCACTTGACGGTGGCCGTGTCCCTCCTCCTCCCTTCGCCTTGGATGGAGGAGCCGGGAGCCCACCTGGCAGAGGTGAGTTGGGCAGGCACAGGCTGGGGGGTCCCCCCAGCCTCCCACCTCTACTGCAAGCCCCCCCACACCTGCACCTCTCATCTCTCTGCATCCACCCAAATCCCCTCTCCCAAGGGGTTGGGACACCGGGGCGGCTGGAGGGGAATCGTTCCCGAGGGCAAGCGCCCATCACCGCGAGGTGCTGGAGGTGGGGGCCAGGTGGGAGCCGGGCACCAGGGACTCCTGTTCGTTCTCCGTTTTCTGCCTTAATTAGAACCCGGAGAGACCAGACGAAATCGCATTAGCGCGGGGCCCCGGTGCGCTGAGCCATCCATCTTTTTTTATTACAGCGTAATGGGGCTGCTCGCGAGGCGCCGTGCGATTTGTCACAGGCCTCGTTCCCTGATAACGGGCATTTGTCATCACTTTCTTCCCGTGTTAATGTCATCATCGGCGAGCTGACAGGCAGACCCGTTGAGGGAGCACTGGCGACAGACCACATCCGTCAACCTAATATTTCCATGGCTGTGGGGATCAGCCGGGCTGCGAACACACATTAAAGTGCTTATGAGGGGAGAAAAAAAAAAGAAAAAAAAAAAAGAAAAAAGACGTTGTCATTAATTAAAATGTTAGTGCGAGCGTGCGCGCGGGTGGTGCTGCGTGGGGACGGGGGGGGCTGCAGTGCGGTGGGCTGCGGGGTGGCGTGGGTGCGATGCGGTGGCCTTTTAACGGAGTGCGCATCAGCTCCTGAAACCCATTTAAAAGATATTTGGGACTGGGGAATCGGCGGAGAGCACGGTGGAAAGGTCATTGTTAATAAGGGAGAGCGCGCAGGAGCGCGCGGGGAGGGCACGGGCACGGCCGGAGGAGGATGGTGGAGACAGTCACCCTCCCTGCGCGCGGGGGAGGTTTGTCCCATGGGGTAAATTTGAACCATTCCTGTCATGAAGTGAGCGGCCTCAGCCCTGCATGGCAGCAGGATGAGATGGGGAGAAGGTGCCACCGCAGTGGGGTTGTCCTGCGGCTGAGCAAGGGCAGGGGTGGGCTGGGGTCAAGATGTGGGAGTCCGGGTGCCCCACTGCAAGCTGGGTACGTGAGTGTCCCAGGAGGGTGCAAAACCACTGCAAGGGGTGGGAGAAGCCTGGAGGGCCAAACCTGTGACACCTCCCCACTCCCTTAAGCAGCCGGCGAGGACCTCTGCCTGGGGCCGGCTCAGCGGAGAGGGGGCTCAGGTCCTCACCCCATAATATTTGGCTGTTGCCATGGAAATAGGTGGTGGTGATGGGGATGAGCGTGGGCAGCGGAGGGATGTGCGTGGCACCCTGGGTTTTCGGGCTGGGGGGCGGTCTGTTTTCTGCCCTTTTCTGGAATTCTTTTCATCATACAGAACTGGAAGGTTTGGGTGGCTTTTTTTGCTGTTGTTGTTAAATTAGTTTTTGGGGTGTCTGGGAAGATTTTGGGGTGGGGGTCTCTTGGCCAGCTCTGCCCACTGCCCTTCCATGACGTCCCAGTACAACCCCAATTTGCACGGCAAAACATGACTCCAGGAGCTCAGACACAGCCCAGGGAGGGTGTCCGGAAGCAGGGACCAAAATGCCTCTTCCTCTGCACAAATCCTGTCCGCAGATCCCCTGGGAAAAGTCCCGATGTTCCTGACGTGGGGCTGGAAGTAGTGCCAGAGGCTGGGGTGCTGGCAGAGAGCAGTAGCTGCGGGCAGTGTCAAACCCTGCGCAGTGCTGAAGGGGGGCACCAGGGCTGGCACACGTGGCTGTGCACGGGGGCATCCAAAAGTGTGGCTCCCCAGCCAGAGCCTGGGGCTGTCACCCAGGTTGGGAGTTTCTGGGGTGGGGATTGCTGGGAGAGGGGTAATTACCTTCAGGTGCTGATGGGGAAACTGAGGCACGGAGCAGGGATTTGTGGTCCTCATCCATGCTGTGGTTATGAGTCATCCCATCACAGACAGCACCCAATGAGTCTGCAGATGTCAGGGAAAAGATGTCTGGGAAGTTTTCTCAGAGCTGCCTGGCAGTGGCTGGGCTTCCCCATGACATTCCCGGCCAGGTCCCGCCCCCCCCCTACCCCCCCCACCCCCCCCCCCCCGGCAGCAGATCCTGCCACCAAACCCTCCCTTCACCCCAGCTCCCCACCATAAATCACTGCCCTCCATTGGCCAAGGACCTTTTAAAAACGATTTATTAGGGGGGATTTAAGCACAGGCAGAGATACGGTTTCATAAATTGAGAGACAACAGCGCTCATCATCACCAGTTCATTCGGGGGGTGGCACCCCCACTCCCCCCGTTCCCACGGCCGTGCTAACAGCCCCCTCCCCAGCACCGCTGCCTCTGCCGCTCCCCTTCGCCTCCCAGTCTGTGGAGACCGTGAGCGTGGAAAATCCCCAGACAGGGAGTGTAAATGCTTGTTCTTTGTAAATGAAGAACATAATTAACATTAAATTAAGGTAATACAAATGAAGACAACACAGAGCCTGACAGGATGAGTGTTTGGGGAGGCAGTAGAGAGAAGTGATTCATATTTTTAATTTACTGTACAAATAGACTAGCAGGGCTGGGGGGAAAAGGGCCATCCAAGTGGAGTGGGGATTTTTTTTTTTTCCCACTGTTGTTTTGCTGTGCTTTAAGCACACAATGACTATTAAAGTCAACTGCCCATATAATAGGACATCTCCTACATGACTGCTCTCCGAGAGGCAGCTTGCTGTAGCAATAAATTCTGAGAGTGCCATCTGCTGGTGCGCACCCTCCGATGGGCACCCTCGCCCTGGCCACTCTGACACTGGGCACCCACACCCAGACCAGCCCCGGCACCCCATGCCTGCTGCCGAGCCCTGCTCGATCTGAGCACCGGACATGGATCTGCCAGCATTAATACAGAACAATTATTTTTTCTACAGGGTAACAAACACTGTTTCCCCACCCCACCCCCCCCCCCCAAATATACCCCTAAATAGTTCATTATCTATTTTTCATTAAGAGTTTGAGAGCGTCTGGTTGATGCCAAGGAATTATTTTAGGCTCTTAAAATCTTAAGATTGCTGTTCTCCACCCCGCCAAAGTGCTGAGTTTCAGCCCGTTACCCAGAATACAGTAAAAAATCACCCATTTTAGGTTTTTCCCCTGAAAGAAGGCTCTTGACCAGACTCTGTGTGAATCGCAGGCTCAGCTGGAGCCAGCTCTGCACTTTGAGACGATGAGAGCTGCGGGCTCAGCCCAGCTAGACCCTGCTGCAGGATGGCTTCCAGCCGGGAGCGAGCCAGGTTTGCTGCAGGGAGAGGGTGTGTGTGGGGCGGTGGCATCTGGAAGGGACACACAGCCACTGCCACGTCCTCGTCCCTTTCCCTAGGAGACTTCTGTCACCACTGTGCAAACGGAAAAACAAGAGAAGGTGCCAAGAGGACCCATTCCTGGCTGAGATCACCCTTCCCAGGCAGAAGATGCCCTCAGACTGTGCCGAGAGACTCTTGCTGCGTTCCCAAACGGCTCATCTGGGAGGGGTGTTCCTGATTTTGGGGGTGCAGCCTTTGCTCTCTGGGTCACTCATGTCCTGGCAGTTATTACCATGAGCAGTGCCCATGGGTCTGGGGCTGGCTGGGCGGGTGGTGGAGAAGGGCTGATTCCAACCTCTTGCTCCATCATTTGCCACATCCTCCTCCTTTCCCATTTTTTCCTCTCCCCTTCTACGCTCACATCCCCAACCACCCCAGGATGCCTCCAGCCCATCGCTTTAAGCTTTGCCAGCCCCAAAGTGCAGCCAGGGCCTCTTTAACCACCACCCAGGAGCACTGGGGAGGGAAGAGAGGCTGGTGCAGGACAAACTCTGCATCCAAAGGGAAGAGGTTCCCTTTTGCCCTTCCCTGCTTTTACTGAAGGCGTGTTTGCACCCAAGGCTGTGACTTGGGGGGATGTGGAATGCCCCAGTGTGGGCACTGGGAGGTGGGGGGGTTTCCATCTTGCAGTCTCAGACCCCTCTATGAGCATCAGTGTTGAGTTTAGGTGCGGGGTCAGCTGCCCGTCACCATGGGCTGCTCCCAGTGAGGTGCTGTGCCAGGTGCACCCCATCCTTGCTGCTGTGTGGCCCCATGACTGGGTTCCCCCCGCTCCCAAGGAGAAACCAGAGAGGGCCAATGACGGAGCTGCGCTGGCTCCTCCAACAGCTTCACCCTACTTTGAACGGCCCCGAGCATCTGGGGCCAGCAAGGGCAGGAAAAACCACCCCCAAATGCCTCAAATGTGTCCCAGATGGAGGCTTCAGACACAGGGGCAGTTTGCAAACCGACCTTCCCCTGGACAGTGTCGCCATGGCCAGCACCCTCCTCCCACGACTGCTGCACTGGCAGTGTGGCTGAGTAAAGCGTGCATGAACCCACCCAGACCAAAGGAAACAATGGTGCCAGCCTGGTCCAGGAGGGGTTGTGCCAGGGGGCTCAGTCCTCCACCGCAGCACCTCGAGTTGTTTTGGGGTCCCCAAGGCGAGGGCATGGGGCTGTAGTGTGGTTTTGGGTACCATTGAGCAGCAGGGACCAATCCTGCACCCGCCTGGGCAGGGCAGAGGCGTGCTGCTCCATCTCTCCTTTCTCCATACGGAAGGAGGCAGGGTCAGGGTTTTCACCTTGCTCAGAGCGGGCAGGAATGGCACCCCTCTCAAAACTGGTCCCTGGTGGAGCCTCCACAGTCGGGTGAGGTTTTGGGGGAGCGAAGGCAGCCCTGTTGAGGTGACAGGGATGGTTCGCTGTTGCAGCATCTGGTGAAACCAGGGCAGGAAGGTTTCAGCCTCAGAGGCTTAGTGGGTCCCTGTCGTTAGCAGGAGCCATCCTGCTGGAGCCACAGGGACCATGAGCACTGGCAGGGCATGAATGCTCCTTGGCTTGTCTGGCCACAGTCTGGGGACACTTGCTGCCTCACCAGCCACTGGTGGTGGCACAGGGACACGGGGGTGTGTCCAGCAAGCTTTCATCACCTTCCCGGTCAGGCTGTGACCATTCACCCTGAGCCAGGCACTCTCCAGGAGAGCTTCCCTGTAGGATCTGGAGATATTCAGTGATGGGCCACCACCATTTCCTTGAGGAATCCATTTCAAAATATCTGGAGAGTTCAAACTGGGGCCTTCTTTCCCACCCCAGTTTGGCTGGGGTGAGCTCCAGCCCCGCCATGTGTATACCTCAGTGCTTAAACTCATCCACCCTTTAGCATTGGGTACATCACGAGAAGGCACCTAAGCTTTTGGAGAAAGTTACCTTCATCTTTGTTTCTGCAAATCTTAAGAGCATCAGGAGCATTTCCAGGCATCAAAGTAGTTTCTTGGGCTCTTCTTTGCACCTTCTCCAATCTCTCAAGGTCTGTTTAGACACTGCTAGAGGATATAGTCAAGCAGAACCAGTGATTTTGGAGGTCTGAATCCAGAGACCAGCTTCGGACACAGAGAAGCAGCTTGGAGTCCAATCCTCCATACCTTTCCCAAGAAGTGTGCATTGGAGCAGGTCGGAATGCCTCCCTGGGCAGGGCAAGCAGAGAGGAAGCCCAAATCCTGCTTTTGCAAGAGTACCAGACCTGTGGCAGGAGGGCCAGCTTGGACTGACAGTCCCAAGCAGAGATCCAGCCCCAATAGCCTAAAGAAAAAGCTAATGAGAAGCTAGTGTCCCATGAGCACCGGGTTTCCTTGCTCCCACTCTTCCACGTCCTGATGGAAAGAGGTTGGACATGTCCCTTGGCATGGTACCCTCACAAGGTCCCCAAGAGCAAATGCATCCAAAAGGCACCGTAAGATTCTCCCAGTGACCTCCAGTCCTTGGAAAGAGGCGACTTCTGGCCCTGGTGGTATCTGAAGCCCTGGCAGAAGCGTTTCCCGACCCCATGTTTCCCAGGTCTGCCCCATCTCACCAGCCAGGACAGAGCAGTCCTTGGCCATAAGGCACCACTCCAGCCCCTCAGATGGAGCTGCACCCAGGAGGGCCATCACCCCCCACGCGGAGGGCAGGGGGCATCTTCCAAGCCACCCTGCATGCTGGGTGAGATAAATAAATACCAGAATAAATAAATACAAGTGGCAAAGAGGCCTGAAATGATGCTGTCGTTTGCTGGGAATGAGAGACACAAGTGTAATTTAGGTTTTGATATTATGAAAGTCTCGCTGCTCTAAAACAGCAGGGCACTCAGTGCCTCATTAATAAAGGATAAACTTGGAGTCTATTTACAATGCACTTTTTGGGGTTATTTACACTCCATTATACATATGTAATGCTGCACATATTTACCGCTCTGTTCTGCTGCCGAAAGCAGCCGAGTCGGAGGGAGACGGCGTAGGAAGCGGCTGGTGCTGTGGAGCCATGACCCCTGCTTTGGCTGATGTCCCTTCAACAGCTCCAGCTGCAGGAGAGCCCCAAGCTGGCTGCTGAGGATGGAGGGGCTGGAATCAGGCACTGGGGTACCCAGCATGGCTCAGTCCCTGCCCCCCCCACCCCCCAAGGCTTTGCCAAGTGATGCGGGAAGGGTGAGCTCCTCGCGTGGGCTGGAGCCCAGCACACCGAGTGACCACGAGCACCAGACACACAAGCTGTGGGCCCATCACGGAGTAGGGAGCTGGAAAAAAGAAGGCTACGTTATTTGTAATGAAATAAATTTTGTCTCCATTGGCGCCAGAGGGTTGTGGTCATCCCGATCACCCAGCTTTTACCTCTTCCAGAGCAAAATTTTGTACTTTCCCTGCAAACTGCGGCTTCCAAGGGTCTGCTGGCCTGGGACCCCTGACCCCATGGTGTTGGTGGGAGCTGTTGTGAGGGTCCTGGGTCATGCAACTGCTGTGCCCATGGCAGTCCTTGGAAACGGGGCAGCCTCCACCACGGGATTCAGGGCAGAGACGTGGGAGAGGTCATGCTCAGTGGGCACCCCAGGTTCACAGCAGTTCACAGGGTGCAGCAAGGGGATGTGGGTGCACCCAGCATGGCTTTACCCTCAGCGGAGTTTGGGAGGGTGCAGAAGTCCTGAGGGAGCACTCTCTGCAGGGCCAGCGAGGGGCTGCCAGCAGGCCGGAGCCGGGGGCACAGTGACTGGATGGTCACCCCCAGCTCTGAGCTGCTCCACGTCCTTTTTGCAACTCAGCCTGTACTTGCATGACCAATGTGGCATAAGATGCAAGAGCATGGCAGCCACCCTGACCCCTGTCCTAGGAAATGTGGGGCGACTCTGACCTCCCCAGCCAGGCACAGCAGGGAGGTGAACAAGTCCCCAATCCCATCCTGGTGCTCCCCAGTACTCCCTGGCACCGAGGGAGCACCCACCCATGTCAGCATGCTCCAGCTCGCTGCCATCCCAGGCAGTGCTTGACAGACACTGGCTCTGTAGGCAATGCTCTTTATTAAACACCTTGCATGGGCAGCTCTTGGCAAGTCCACATACCCAGGAGCGATGGGAACTCCCTGCTCCCAGGAGGTCTCCCCGTTTTTAGGAGAGCATCTCTTTCAGCATGGAGGCAAGACACAGCAGCCAGTGCCACTGTGGCACACCATCAGAGCTCGCCCTGGCCACAGGCTGCGGTGCGGTGAGATATCCCGGGAGACACACAGTTGATTGAGTCTGAGCAAATTGGCCCCCACTTCCCTCCCCAGCCCTGAGCCTCCTCTGCCACCCCTGTCCGCCCCAGCCCACCCAGATTAGGGCAGACAGGAGCCCGAGCCCTCCGGGGAGCTGCTCTCCAAGGCCCCGTAGCCATCGAGCTTCATCATCCCGATGAGGTGGACTGGGATCGAGAGGAAGGAGCGGCGGGTGGCGAAGATGTAGCTGATCTCCATGAAGGTTTTGTTCTTGGTCTCGGGGATGATGAGGTAGACATACAGAGCCACCAGCAGGCAGATGCTGCAGAAAACTAGGTAGCAAAAGGCACCAGCTGACATCTGGAGACAACGAGAGAGCAGAGACGGGACAGTGAGCCAGGCACCCTCAAGCTGGACACGACATGAAGCAGAGACCCTTCCCATTCCCTCTGCCTGGGCTGGCCCTGGCCAGCACTGAGCTGAGCCAGGATTATGAGCATCCCTGGCGTTAAGCCTGGCTTGGCATCCCATCCTGAGGGAGCAGCAGGGCTGTGTCCATCCCCTCCTCCTCCCATGGCCCCTCCAGACCAGTACCTGCAAGAAGGGGAAGACAAAGCCAATGGTGAAGTTGCAGAGCCAGTTGAGGGACCCCCCCACGATGTAGGCGGCCGGGCGGTGCGACTGCGTGAAGAGCTCAGCTGTCATCAGGAAGGGGACACCGGCTGTGGAGGGAGGGGACAGATTGAGGGTGTAGGGGATGAGCTGCATCAGGCACCCCTGGGGCCAACAGTTCCTGCCCACTGCAGTCCTGTGTGTGGCCAAAGGGCCGGAGCCCAGCAAGACCCACAGGTCAAAGTGGTGGTGCGCTGGCAGGGCTGGACGAGCTGGGGAGCGCAGGGATGGGTGAACCAGTGTCCTGCCCTTGGTCTTCCTTTGGGATCCATCTTGGTGGGTGGGTGATGTCCCCGCTGGCCTATCACAGTTGCACTTTGCTGGGTGCTGAGGCCAATTTCACAAGTTAGAAAGTTTCAGACTGAGTCAAAATTGAGGGAGAGCACTTCATCTAGACCCTCATTTTGTAATAATTTGCCTAAATGCTGATATATTAAATCTCATATAGACCACAGGCACAGAGAAATGTGTTCCTGGTGCCCTCCATGAAGCCCTTCCCAGCCTCCCTTGATCGAAAGAAACGGTTTAGAAAATTTCCTTCTATGGCTGATTTACGCAGGAAAGAAGCGACCACATTTTCAAGCATCAGAATTTCCCGCAGGATATAGAAATGCCATTTTCCAACCAGCTTTTCTCATGCACGGTGAAAAAAACCCAGAACGACCAAAGACGATTGCCCAAGCCAACCTGGCTACTGAAAACTGGACATGGGTTTTGGCTACTTCTCCCAGAAGGACCCAGCTCCCCCCACCACGTGTCACTGGGCTGGAACCCCTGGGTCCCAGGGCTGTCCCTTTGCTGGAGGGCAGGATTCAAGGATTTGAGGATTTTGGTCCAGGGCACATCCCGGGGCACACGGGGATCTAGCAGAGGACTGTATTTGATGTGGTGACATGACTGGGGTTCCACTGCCTGGGACAGGGCTGACTATGACCTCTTTATAAAAGATGCTCCAATGGAAAAGACAAATGAAAAAAGTGCCAGTAAGTGAGGGAGAAGTGGAGCCCCTGACGGACTCTTACTCACAGCTCACCCAGAATAGAGATATATATTTTTTTGTTTTAAAACTCCTATTCATCATTGTTTGTGAACAATGAGCCATTAAAATCCTAATTAAAGATGTAATTACAGTGAATAAAGTCTGGGCTGAGGATGAATTATAGATCTGTTAACAGCTCTGCTAATACATCAACTGGGTAAACCAGTCCAGGTTTCACTCCTGGCTGTCGGAGCCTGCGCTCGTGCCGGTGCTTGGTTAGGGGCAGGACGATGCTTGCCAGCTGCACCGTGATGGGAGCGGGTGACACCTCCAGAGAGGTGTGGGAAAGGCTGCCAGGGCTCTCTCCCCGTTTGGCCCAGAAGCAGGGATGAGGAGGAGGAGGTGGTGCATGACCCGGGGATGTGTGGGGCTGGAGGGGCTTGTGGTGGGGTCTTGCTCGCAGGGTGCAGCTTGATAAACCCAGGCCTGGCCACAGGGAAGGGGCCAGAGCACCAGTCCTGCCACCTGCCTGCAAACCCCACTGCTTCCCGCTCCCCTGGGGCCCTGATTCCCACCCCACCACCCCCACAGCTCCCACCGGCCCCAAACCCACCTGGTCCCATGCAGAAGCCAGCGATGATGCCAACCACGCAGGCGACACCGACGTAGCGCATCCAGGGCAGGGCAGTCTGCGAGGGGACACGGGGACGGGGGATGCTGCTGGCATGGTGGCCCTGAGCTTTGTGCCCAGTGTCCCCAGGACGGGGCTTCCCTGACCCTCTGCTTGGTGGTAGCCCTCGGGGATGTTGGCCGTGCGGGGCAAAGCTGCTGAGTTTCAGCCTCAGCAAAGCTCAGTGACTTGTGATGCTGAGCCACCCCCAGAGCTGCAGGTGCATCCATGGGAGCAGGCAGCAGAGGAAGGACCCTGTGGACCCCTCCATCTCCCCTGGCATTTGAGAGCCTCCTCCTTGGGGACAGCTATTCTGCAAGAAAAGCTGCCAAAAGTGGCAGGATTCTTCTCATGTGGATTTGTGGTGTTTGGGGTTTTTTTGTTGTCATTCTTTGCTCGGAATTTTCCTTCCCTTGAACTTTAAAGGGAAAACATTGCTTGGAAAGAGCCATCTCACCTCTCATTTCCATGCACTCTCCCTCCCCTGGGGTGGTACCCACCCCTTCATCACCCAGCCCTCATTAAGGTACCTGGTGCTCCATCCCCAGCCGTGGCAGTGGCCAGACCCTACCTGCAGCAGCAGGGAGAAAGTGATGCCGGCCGAGCAGATGCCCATGGCGCAGAAGCCGGTGATGATGAGGGGCCGCCGGCCCAGCTTCTCGATGGTAAAGCACTGCCGAGGGAGAGCAGAGACCAATGGGGTGGTGGGAAGCTCCCCACCGAGATGGGGGCACGCCCTGAACCCCAGATCCAGCTCCCAGATGGAGGGATGCTCCTGGTGGCATCTGGGGGGGTGGGGGCAGCCCCAGCTCAGAGCTCCTGGGTTGGGGACAGGGCACGGGAAGACTCAGGACTCCTGGGTCCCAGGGGTGAGGGTGCACCAGGCAGCAGCAGGGTCCCACAGAGCCCTGTTAGGGTGCAGGGTCGGGGCTGGCTGGGGTGGCCCCATGGCTGCATTGGCATCAGCACTGAGCGGAGGTGCTGGGCTGGGCACGGGGCGTTTTTGGGGCAGCAGGCAGAGGAGGCAGGGTGTGGGCAGGCGGCACGGCAGCGTCTGGAGCAGGCAGGGTATTGACAGCAGAACAAATGCCTGTAATTTTATAACCAATCTCGGCATGTCCGTTGGGGGCCGTTTTGCGGGGCTGCTCCCGAGCAATCCGGCTGCACGCTGGGCAGCTGCCGGGGGCTGGGGCTGCCCCCTAGCCATGGCAGGGGAGAAGGGGGCGTCCCGCGGAGGGGCAGGGGGGGTGGCTGGGGAAGCCCCACTCTGCTGTGAGTTGAGCTACGGGGAGAGGGGAGCAGCCTTCTGCTCAGCTCCATTTTTCTGGGAGCAGCCACCCCCTATCCATCTCTCTAATTGTCAGGGAGCGGATTTAGTGCCGGGTGGCTCGGGCTGACCCCAAGTGACACTTGCAGATGGGACGAGGGCCATAAATCTGCCCGGCCCAGTGCTAACTCTCTGGCTAAATGAGGCCTGGCAAGGGGGAACGGGGCTGCTAGCCCAGGGCTAGGCTGGTGCTCGGCTGGGGGGGCAGAAGGGAACATGCAGCTCTGCTAACCGAGTGACAATGAAATCGGGAGCCAGAAGGAACTACTTATCCCCCTCCATCATCCCCAACCTGCTCCTTGCCTGGCATCTCCCCCCAACCTCCCTGCTACCCACTTACCACAAAATTTTCCCACCTCTCCTAGATGTGACCCCACAAATTGAGCCCCTCTTGTCTCATCTTCCCATCCCATTTCCCTGCCAAACCCTCTACCCTCCAGAAAAGGGGCTTTGCTATGGCATGGACAGCATTTGGGGTCCATCCAGTCCCCCTCTGTTTGATGGTGCAGGGAGCTGGTAACAAGGCTCTGGCACCGAGGGGCTGCATCTGTCTGTCTGTCCGTCACTCACTCCGATCAGCCCAGCAACAACTTCAATGGCACCGGTGCCCACAGTGGTGTAGGGAATCTGGGACACAGGGATCCCGGCGTTCTCGAAGATGGTGTTGGTGTAAAACCAGATCTGCCGAGAAGGGGACTTAGTGTGAGCTGGGGGGGCTGGAGACATGAGGCACTTGATGAAATGAATTGCCAGGTCTCAGCTCAGCCTCTGCAGAGCCAGGTCCTGGGCTGAGGACCCCACAGGGCTTACGGCGTCGATCCCCGAGAGCTGCATGCCGGCATTCACCACCACCACCGAGAGGGTTTGCCAGCAGATGGAGCGGTCCCGCAGCAGCTGCCAGACGGAAACCATCTCCACGGAGGAGAGCGACCGCTGCTCTTCTTTCATCTCCTTGATTACATCCTGCACGTCGGGTGTCCCCAGGAACTGGTGCAGCGCTGTGGAGAGAATGGCGGTCACAGGCACACAGCTCCCCATTGCAGAGTGGATGCTCATAGGCATGACACAGGGCAGGGGCAGGGGCTTAGCTCTGCCCTGGCTCAGCCTTGCCAGGAGACCTCCCTGACCCATGAGGCTGAGCATCCACAGGAACAAAGGAGATGTTTTACATGATGGTGATGGGCACCATGGAAATGCTACAGCACAACTGGGTGGGACAGAAGGGCTGAACCATACATAAGGACTATGGTGGGCTGTCAGGTCTGGGGATGGAAGGATGCTACAAGGCTGCACCTTGGTCTCAGGAGACCTCGGCCCAGCACCCAGCAGCTACCAGGGCCAATCTCGCCCAGGACACCCACACCCCCTCACCCTTGGTGGCCCCACAGACGTCGTTCCTCTCTATCAGCAGGTACCGCGGGCTCTCAGGGAAGCAGTGCAGCAGCAGGAGCTGGAGAGAGGCAGGAATGACCACCATGGACAGGAAAAGGGGCCAGAACCTGTCCTGAGAGGAGTTGAAACAGGACGTGTCACGGGAATGGCAGAGCAGGGTCCAGCGTGTGTGGGCTGGGGTATTGCTGTGCTCACCTCACCCAGCAGCTCTGGGAGGCCCAGGACCTGTGCAAAGAAAACCCCCAGGCAGATGAAGATGCTGGGCATGAGGCCCAGGAAACCTCGCAGGTTCTTGGGGGCGATTTCTCCCAGGTAGAGGGGGACCACACTGAGACAGATACCTGGGGGCACAGGAGAGACAAGGACGGGAGAGGCAGTGGGGAGAAGAGTGCCCTGCTGAGCCCTCTGTGCATCTCCTCCTATGCCCAGCACCATCCATGGTGGGGACCTCATGACCAGGGAGCTGGCCCTGTCTGCCCCATGGAGACCCCCACTGCAAGGAAGGGCCCGTGCACAGCCCTATAGCCCGGGAAGCACCTACCTGAGTGGATCCCCATGATGGAGCGGCCAATGATCACCATCTCAGGGGACCTCAGCTCCCGGCTGAAGCCCATGAAGCCACCGGCCAGGAGGACAAGGAGAGCACTGCGGCTCAGCGCGCCCTTCCTAGAAGAAGACAAGCAGTAGGGCAGCCCCTCCATCCCCAACCTGTCCCTCAACCACCCTGTCCCACGCCACCCCCTTACCTGCCGTACCGCTCCACCAGCACCCCCACGAGCAGGGAGCCCACCAGCCCACCCAGGGCGAAGATGGAGACAGTCAGGGAGTAGAGGAGGGTCAGGGAGCCAGGGGCCAGCCCGTGCCCGTACCGCTGAGACCACGTGGCGTTGTAGAAAGCCTTTATGTGCTGTGGGGCAGAGAGACACATACAGGCACCGAATGTGTTGGGAGAAAGGGGAAGACAAGGGAAGATGGGTCCTGTAGGGAAAATGTCATGGGTTTAACAGCATTGCAGGTGATGCAGGACTGGGGATGACTGAGATGTGCTGGTCTGGTTGCTCAGCCAGCCTCAGCACCACTGGGGTTTAAAGACAACTTAGAGATGCCGCAGGCAGAGCTGGAGCTGGAGCAAGGAGGCTATGGGGAGCTTTCCCCAGCCCCTGTCTTCGAAGGGGAGACCAGTTTGGGAGGTACAAGAACACAGGCTCCCATGTCCCTCCTGTGCCATCCCTCTCCTCGGGCTGCTCTCTGCAGGTGACTGCCCAAGGGAAATGCCAGCATTTTGATGTGGGGATGCTGGGTAGCGGTCCCTCCACCCTCCCAGGGAGGGATCCAGAGCCCTTCCTGTGCTCCCGGAGAGGCTTGCTGTCCCTTACCACCGCTGGCGAGTTCACGACAGCCAGGTTGTAGCCATAGAGCATGGAGGAGCTGAAGGACACCAGGAGAGCGACTGACAGCAGTGGGAAGGTGAGGTGCTGGGAGAGAGGAGGAGGAGTCGGCACAGACCCTGCCAGTGGAGCCAGGGGCCACAGTCACGCATGGCATGAGCTGTGTTGGGTCACCGCCCCTTTTCTAGTAGGGATGTCGCTGGCCCAGAGCACAGACCCCAATGCGACAAGAACCCTGTGCTGAGCATCACTCCAGACCATCACCCAGCCCAGCCGATCTGGCTTCCCTGTGGCTGGTCTTGTGGCTGTGGCACAAGGCTTTACCCTGGCAGTGGCCCAGCTCAGGCTGCCTGGCCTGGCTGCCAGGCCAAACCAACCGTGTCCCTGGGTGGGGAGGGGGCAGCAGGCAGAAGGGGGTGGGTGAAGGAGAGGGAGACACCCGTCCCCTCCCGTAGATGGGGGCACCCGAATGGCATGGCACTGCTGCAAGCTGCCTGCATGTACCTCCTGCTGGGGAGGCCCAGAGCTGCTGCAAGGTGCAGTTCCCTGCAGCAGGTCCCAGCTCTCCCAAAATGCCACATGCACCCACCTCCTAAACACTCGCCCCCCATCAGCACCTCCATCACCTGCTCCGGCTGCGTGTGAACAGGCAGGATGGGTATCCTCGCTGCAGGGAGCCGACGGACACCCTGCAGCCCCAACCCAGCTGGGGGGCTTGAGACCAGCCCACCCCGGGACCGGGGTGCCCAGCAGGACCCCCTCAGCCGCAGAGGCACCCCTGAGTGCTGCACCCGGCTGTCTCCCCTGGAGCAATGAGCATCCCACGGCCCCACAGTTATGGGGCTGTGGCGCAGTGTGGGGGTGTCTGTGTCCCCCGGGGGCAGTCCCGTGTTCCAGCACCCGGACCTCAGCCCCGCCGGGGGGAGCAGAGCCCGACTCTGCCCGCAGCCCCCCCAGCACGGTAGCCGGATCCGTAGCACCCAGCAGCTCCCGGCTCACGCACACCAAATCCCCACTAATTCCACCAGGAATCCCGAGCCGGGAAAGGTAGGGGTTAGATCGGGGCTGGATGGGAGGGACGGAGGGGGGACACCGTGGGGCAGATGGGGAGCGGGGATGGGGCAGTCCCCCCAGCCCGCAGGGAGCTCACCCCAGTGATGTCCCCGCCGGGCCGCGGGGTCCCTTCCCCGACCGTCGGGGCGAGGCTGCAGCCGGAACGGGGGGAGGGAGGAGGAGATGGAGGGGAGGAAGGCAGCCCCAGCCCGGCGACCTGGCTCGTCTCTCTCATTTTCAGATGGAAGAAGGAGAAGGAGAAGGAGAGGGAGAGGGAGAAAGAGAGGGAGGCAGGACAGGGCAGGGAGCCCAGGTGCCCCCGGGGCTCATTGGAGGCGCCCGAGCAGCGGGAGGAGGAGTCCGGGGGTGTCCCCCTCCTCGTCGGGGGCGGGGGGCAGAGGCAGGCCGGCACCTTCGAGCTGCCCAGCCTGCCGAGAGGCCACGGCCCGGGGACAGAGGGACCACCGATGTGGTGCTCTGCCACCCTTTAGAGCCCCTGCATGTCCCCTCCTAACGGGGGTGGTCCCGGGGAGCGTCCCTGCAGCACCCCCGAGGCTTGGGGCGAAGGGGCAGCCCCACATCACCCAACACCCCCGCATCCTCCCCGGCCCCTCTCCCACCCTGTCAGATGTGTGGGGCAGATGTGCCCCATCCTCTGCAGCTGGGGCAGGAGGGCCGGTACGCACAGGGCCATGGCTCAGGTCAGCTGCCTTCCCCGGGCACCGAGGGGCACAGTCCCCGGCCCCAGAGAGGAGAGACTCGGCTCATGGCAGCTCAGAGGAATCCAATTTTGCTGCGGCCAGGAGCTGCCTCCCCTGCTGCTAATGAAGTGCCTTTAATTAGCAGCCTAATAGCAAGCTCTTAATTTGCTGAACAGCCAGTTGAAAGGATGGGGACCCCACTAAGCCAAGGCTGGCAACGGCTCCAAGGGCTTAAAAGGGACAGGCCCTGGCTGGCCCCACCTCGGGAGGGTTCCCGCAGGGACGGGGGCTGAGGAGCAGGGCTGGGAGACCCCCATGGGCACCTCTGGGCCTGCTGTGCCCAACTCCAGCCGGGCTGTCTCAGGTGAGGGAGAGCCCGGGTGTCTCACACATGATGCTCCAGCTCCTGTCTCTTCCCTCCACATGAGCTTCCAGCTCTCCCCAAAAACACCGTGCCCTCTCACTAGCCATAATCTCTCACCAGCCTGCCAGCACTCAGCTTTTCCCAGGGCTGGCACCTGCTCAAGAGCTCCTATGTCTGGCTGAGACTCAGTTTCTTTATGTCTTGACCAGGACATGGCCTTTACCTTCATGCAGGTGTGCTGGGTGGCTGCAGAGGCCTTGGTGAAAGGACCACAGTGAGGGAGAGCTGCAGGGAGTCATGGTCCTTCAGGGGATGGTCCCATTTAATTCCCAGAACAGCAGGATGATCTATTTATCAGACATGCCCACAGGTGAGATGACTCCGCAGGAGGAGGATGTGCAGCCTGTGGGTACCAGCCATGCCCAAAGCACTTGCAGTGCTGCGGGGCAGCCCTTAACACCCCCAGGACTCACTCCAAGCCCTGTGCTAAGACAGGGCAAAGCAGCAAACCCAGGACAGCACAGTAAGCCAGGCCATGCTGTCCTACAGCCATGCTCCCAATCTGGTCATCCAGGTACACGTCTCACCTCTGGGACCAGCACCTGGAGAGTTATATGTGCCCAGCCAGTGGTCTCTGCCACAGGGAGAGGAGGAAACAGCAGCAGCCATCTCTCCCCCATCCTGAGCCATCCCAGCAAGTACCCACCTAAAAACCCTCCTGGAGCTTCCCAGCCCCTCTGCACTGAAGTCCTTATCAATCTCCAAACCCAGTGCTCAGCCCCATCGCCATAGCCCCTCTCCTGCCGCACAGCCTGATGCTGAGAACCAAGCAGGGACATCCTCAGGACGCTGCTCCAAGCCAAGGGGGTGGCCACTGCCTTGATTTAGTGGGTCAATCTGGGTTACTGTCACTGGTTCCCAGCAGCGGCTGGGATAATGGGAGCTGAGGTTTAGCAGCTGATATACAGGTGAGAAACACTTGCAGGGGGAGGGAGGAGGAGGAGGAGGAGAGGAAAGCCTGGGGTGCCAATTAAGGGTCACCAGGGAGCTGGGTTAATTGGAGACACTCCTGTGACCTGACCTGGTGACAGCAGCACACTGTAAGACAGAGTGCTGGCGAGAAACACCTGCTGCTCTGTGCTTCGAGGGAGCTCATCTCCGCAATTTACAGGCGTCCCCATTCCCCTGCCTCAGTGCAAGGACTCCCTGGCTAAAACACCCCCCTTGGCTGGGAAAGTGACTGTGAGCCCACAAACCACCCTCATCCCCTCCCACTGTCACTCCTTGGGGCTTCCATCCCACCTTTGCCTCGCTGCTGACCCGGTCCCCAGATGCAGCACTGGGTCTGTCCCTGTTTTGGTGCTCCCACCATGGGATGCTCATGTGGGTGCTCATACACCTCGTCTCCTTGAGGCATCACACACACAGCACCTGGGGCACACAAGGAAACCCAGGAGGAGCAGGAAAGGCAGAGCAGCAGGAAGAGCCGGTCTCAGCACACATCCTGCACAGAGCCATGGCACCTGCCAAGGCCAGGAGGACAGAGATGCTGTTGGGAGCCCCACATTCTCCTGAGGGCTTCCTCTGAGCTGATGGCGTGGTGCTGTGCAGGGTCCCAGCAGGGCTCAGCTGCCTGTGGCGTGGGCAGAGGCAGGATCCATCCTGCCCCAAGGAGCTTGTGTGGAGGGGAAGGACAGAGCCAGCCAGCTGCAATGGCAGAGGGCCTGGTGCCTCCTGGCTCCCTGCCCAGCTCCCCAGGGCCAGCCATGCAGGTCCCCACACCACAGACACAAAACACTTGCAAAAAACTGGTATGAGGAGTTCTGCAGGACTGGGGAATGCAGCAGCGGAAGACCGACTGGGAGACACCACCCCCTTTTCCAGGATGAGATGGAAATCCTTCGGAGACGACATGGTCTTCAGTGCTGCCTCTTGGTGCCAAGCACCGTCCAGTAAAAAACAGAACAAAGTCCACAAGGAAGCAGTAAGTGGCTCGAATAAATGCAGGAAAAAAGATGCATTGTTTAGCAGCTGCTGACCCCTTTCCCTGCGCTGGAGGGGAGGGAACTTGGCGGAATGGGTGCAGCAGGCAGAGCTGCTCGCAGACATCTCTGCAGCTTGAAAGGTCAGAGCAGTTTGCTGGTGCTGCCCTTTTGCAGCTGACACTGCAGAAACGGAGATGGTCCGGCAGCCTCCCCACCTCGCTGCCCCCTCGGAGGAGAAGCCTTCCTTGATCTGCCTTTGTAAATGCCAGCACGGTGCTTTGGGCATGGGACAGGGAGTCTTGGACACATCAGCTGCGTGATGTCAACCAGGTGCTGGAGTTTCTGCAAACCACAGTGGCCTCCAGAAGAAACTCAGCAGTGTCCCTAGTGAAAGCTGTCTCTGCCTTGTTGTGCTGGAAAGCCCATCTGACTGTTCTCCAGCTGCAGGAAGGCTAGTTATCTGTACGTACAGCTGAGACCTTTTCAAGCCCAGGTTTTCCTGCTCATATCCCTTATCCAACTTCAGTGGTTCCCTGCAGATCAGCCCCACAGCTCAGCAACCTCCCTGCTGGTTTGGAGATTTCTAGCTGCTCCTACCAGCCGGGTGCATGTCAGCAAAGCATTTTGGAGACAAAACTCAGGATGGGAAGATAACACTGATGAGAAACAAAGAATATCCTTTGGGGATATAGCGAATGTGTGTCTGAGCTCTCTTGGGGCAAAGCGAAGTGGCTGGTACTCACACACATGCACTGCTGGGAGCTTGCCAGAAGAGCATCACATCCCTGTCCATCAGATGTCCTCAGCCATACTCACCAAGGAAGGACTGGCCAGCAAAGGGGACAGGCTGAGACCTCAGACGGCTGCAGCCCCTTACGTTAGGTTTGCATGGGATACTTAGCTCAAGCAGGATCTTGTTTTCCTCTGCTAGTCTTCTCCTCCAGCAGTGCAGCTGCTTTCCTCCTGGGACAGTGTCCTGGGCAGTGTGTGCGTTGGCTGTGAAGCAACTTCAGCACTTGGAGAAGAGGAATCTTCTGCAGGCACAGCTAAACGGAGCGAGCACCAGGCTCTCAAACCCAGGTGTGGCATGTTATTCCCACAAAACGCTTAATCATTCCCACACCCTCCTGGGCGCTGCCAGGTCTGCCATCGCACAGGGGGAGCTCCGCCGCACACGGCCTGCGAACAAACGGGACCAGGATGCTGCCGGAGCAGGCACAGCCCGTCCCCGGGCGCTGCCGGGACCGCTCGCCCGCAGAAATCAATGGCGGCACTAGAGCACGTCTATCTGCTCAGGGCCTTTGTCTCCCTGGCCATGCTGCCTCCTCTGCCGAGAGCTCCCCATCCTAATACTCCTCAAACCGGTGCAGCACTACCCAACTGCTGAATTAATCCTGAACATTTCTTGTAAGAATTACATTAATTCTAGCCTAGCAGGTCTAAACTGTCCCATTTCCTCTTTCCAAAAACTAGCTTACTATACTCTTGAAAGCATATATATAATATCATAAAAAAAGAAACCAACTAATTCATTTTGAAGCTGTAGGCGGCGGCTCAAATGCTGTTAATTTGAAGCTATGGTAAACATTACTTTCCTCCTTCATTTGAAGTGGAAATAAGGCACACATTTTTAAACAGAAAGGGTAATTAACCACTGAATCTATTTAAGATAAGCTGTCTGGTGTTCATTCTTTTCCAGTGGAAATTTACAATTGAGATTGCTTTTCTTTCTCAAAGACTCTCTTTAGTACTTGAGTTTTTGGATGCCATGCCAGAATTCCTGGGAGAAGTTTTCCAGCCAGTGCCTTGCAGCACAGCACTGTCCCAGTCCTGGAAATCTGGAGTAAATACACTGATCCTTATCTTTAAACATGAAGGAGAAGGACAGGAAGGACTAGCTACAGAACAGCTAGAAATAACCCACAAGGAGAGCCTGTTTTTTCCATAGGACTGGGTAGTATGTGGGTCATTTGGGTACACACAGAGACCTGGGGCTGTGAGTACAAAAGCAAAGGGCTCTCATTCCTGTGTGCTGGCAGTCACATGTTGTTTAAGTCAAGATGCATCCTGCGTTACAGACCAATCCAAAACGATGGATGAAGCCTGTCACTGCAATTCTTCTTCCAAATCTATTATCGGATGGGAGGAAAGAGCAGGGAGGGAATAGAAAAGGTTAAAGGGATGTAAAAATACATATATATACACATCACTATATATATATATACACATATATATATACACACGCATATGTATATACATATATACATAAAAATGCCAAACCCTTTCCAAACAAAGCATGCGGCTGCTGGGATCTCTGTCACAAGGAGAGACGAGGATTGGAAGTGACGGGAATCCTGCTCCCAGCGCTTCAGAAAAGCAGGAGCCTTCGCAATCTCCAGTCACCCGCTGGCTCCCAAGAATGGAGCCAGCAGGGAGAAAGATGGCGGGAGCGCGGGATTTGTTTGTTTTCTGACCACCCCAGGAGTCAGGATTTTAAAACTGCGGTGGCCTTTGTTTTAAAAGGGGCTGTTAAGTAAAACGGAAAGATCCAAGGCTGCTATCCAAGAAGCATTTTTAAGAGAAAGGTATTCTGAGGGCAAGGGTGCTTGCATTAAAATTCAGGCGAGCCCTAAGCACGACAGCAACCCCAGCCACGGAGCTGCGTGGCGGTGCTGCGATATGTCAATTACTCACTCATTATTGAACAGCAGGATTCTGATTAGCTTATAAAACAAATTTGTGCTTCTCCTGCCAGGATCTTGCAACAGTACCCAGAAACACACAAAGTCTTTATAGCTTCGCCTCCCCACTTTTTTAATGGGCAGGATGGCTCCAGCTCTTCTGTTTCAGCCACATTCGTTCTCTGGCTTACAGGGTGGACTCATTTGCCCCAGCCAGAGGCCATCAGCTATGAATGGAGAGTTTGTTAATTAAAAAGTATGCGGTGGTTTTAGGAATAAGTGTTTTTCCCCACTGCCAGAGCAGTCTTTTATGCTGCATTCATCAATAAGCGGCAGCTCAGAGGTGGGACTGGCGACCGCAGGCTCCAGGAGTCTTGTGAAGCTGCATCTACCCAGGCCTGGGGGCAAAGACGTCCACCTGACAGCCGCAGCACTTCCAGGAGTTCACACTGCAAACGTGTTCACGATGTACAGTGCACGTGTAGCAGAAGTGTGACTCACATACACAGGGCTTGAAGAAGATACAGGCTTGGTATTTTAACAGTGTCGTTCACCCCGAAAGGAAAACAGGAGAGATTCACAGCTTAATCTTTGTATTTGTATTTAAGTTATTTTCTGAACAGTTAAAAAAAAAAAAAACAAACCACACTGTTACCATGATCCTAGCTCAAGTGAACATTAGTACATTAACTACACATCACCGTAACATAATCACAAAATTCAAAGCACTCATTACTTAAGAATCCAGATAACAAATATAGCAGAGTAACAAACAGAAAACTCTGGAGAAACCATGTTCTTTCTCACCTCTCCCACTTCCACACCCACCTCAGCCTGAGCAGGCAGAAGTGACGCAGCACAGGCTGGCCTGGCAGGCACGCAGCTCTCCTAAACGTAACGATGTAAAATGACTGGGAGAAATGGGACCTGTTATGCTTTGCCGAGGTCCACATTATTTTTCTGCCATGCTAAAACTGTGGCTAGGCCGAGCCCTGCAATGCCTCGCATGATAAAGACAAAGTAGCTGAAAGCAAACTTTTACGCTCAAAAGCAGCTCCAGATTTTCACATTGAATTGCCAAAAATTCCCACAGCTATCTCCTTGTAAAAGCCACTGCAAATAGCCCAGGACAGGCTGGCCTGCCTTCCTCCTGCATGTGGAGCTTTGCTCAGATGTAAATCAGTGTTTGAGTGCCAGCAGACTAAAACACTTCACCTGAAGAGGCAACAAATTGTTATTCATCATACAGGTACAAGCAGAGCTGCTCTGTGACGAAGACTGGTATTTCATGCTGATTTTCTGGCCACAGCTGCACTTGGCTCCTGTTTGAGCAGAAATCTGGGTATCTTTCAGGGTGACAGGCTATTAAAAAAAGAGATCTATTTAGGAGCTGGCTACAATATCTAAAGAGCTCGTTGTATATCCCTGTACATCAGCATCCCTCTGATTTTGAGAATATCAGCTGAACATCACTACGGATTAACCAGTGTTGCCAACTCCCATGGGATATCCTCTGGACAACAAATGTGGAAGTCCAGCGGTCTTTGGAAAGTCACAGGAAGAGTCTTCTGACAAGACAAAAGACAATTTATTCTGGCAGTGTGCCAAGGCTCACCCTGGGAGAGGTGCTTTGGGAATTTGCCAGCAGTTTGGCTACACCTCATTTAAAAATAAAATGGGGTGAGGGGGAAAGGAGAGGAAGCCAAACGCTGAGCCTCAGCAGGCAGCCGTTCCTCTCAACCTGCTCTGCTGGGGTTGTGGAGAAGGGACGCACCCAAGGGACCTGCTCCTCCTCTAAGTCTCTGAATTAAAAGTGGGGACAGAAAGACTGTGTCCCCCTCATGCCAATCAATCCAGTAGGGATTTACCGGCAGGAGGATGGAGGGATTTCATATGGAGATCTCCTCTGGGGACAGCTGGGTCACGTGCTGTTCCTCCTCCTTCTGGGAAGCTGCTGCTTATTGCTTCAGGAGGAACAACAGTAGGGCACAGCTCAGCATGTCAGGTGCATCATGCATGCCACTTGGGAGACCCTGGCAAAGTTCATTCTTCTCTTGGCAAGTGTAGTGTAGTCCATCCCTTTCTCCTCATGCCCTCAGGACAACCTAAAAGGGGCATCAACCGACAAGTTCAATGGTTGGAGGCCTTGCCTTGCTTTATTACCTCCTGATGACTTTTCATATTCTCATAGAAAACCTCTATTCTTCTGAGTCAATTACACAAGCAGAGAGATCTGTTTTCAGCATTGTCCCCATTTCTGTAGAGATCCATCTCCATCCCCGCACTCCCTCCTGGCTCTCAACTATTTGGGTTGTTTTCTTTTCCTCCCGCAATTGAGAGAAATCCTGCAGTAGGAAGGCTGGCTGCTCCTTCTCATCTGCTTCTCCAGCTAGGAGGAGCTGCTAGTATTTGTGATTTATCAATCACAAATATTCCCCCCAAAAGTGAGTTTATGAATTGTCAGCCACAAAAGGCAGATCTAAAATGGTGTTAAAGGAAGCTCACAATGTTAGGAAAATAGCCCAATCTGGAGATGTGCTTCCCATTGGAGCTGGGATGCCAAAAAACTCAGAACCAAGCCTGGAGAGCTCTGCTCAGACTGAGAATGGAACATGTGGCAGGGGCAGAAAACACATACCTAGGAGTGAAGAAACGTACATGATACTCTCCAGCTTTTTCAGTGTTCAAAAAAAATTAAGAAAAAAGGATCCTTTGGAGCAGGAGGCAGGTAGGTAGAGCATGGTGGTCCAAGTCAGCTTCCAGTTTAGAAACAAGCGTAAAGCACGTCAATGTTTCTGATGATCATGGACTTCTCAACTTGTCACCTGAATCCTTCCATTCCAACAGTGGATGTGTCTGTCCCTGAATGTTAATGGGGAGCAGAGGGAGCTGCTGCAGAGGAGACAGCTGCAGAAGTTTTCTCGCTGCAAATTCCTTCATGCTATTTTCTATTTGCATATTTTAAAGCAAGCTGTATTTCTCTGAGGATGAGAAATATTTGCAGCAAAACTGTGCCCTATTGCAAAGGAGTCACAAGCAGGAGACAGCATGGCCATAACGGATTGTCCTGCTCTGAATGCCCCACACCTCCAGTACTTCCATCCCATAGTCCAAGCGGGAAGGCTAGTGTGAGCTTCCTACTCGTGGGAGAAGTGCTGATCTCTATGCAGCAGAGGTATTTCATTTTGTTTCAAAGCGATGTGCAACACTTAAAGCCCACAGACACTCCCAGCCCTTTTTTATCTCCTTTCAGCAGACACGTTCTAGTTCTTTTTCATCATAAACTCTGCAATTACTCCAACCTGGCTGAGGGATTATCCATCCAGTTCATGCTGAAACCTCTCTCTCACATGCACTCTTGCACACTCACACACACACGCACACATACCCTAAGGGGGCGAAGTCTGAAAAAGCCACTTTCTTCTGACATTGGGAGATCTACTCACCAGATTGCTCCTCCCTGGGTGCACAACAGACACCACCAAATGTCAGGCTGTGGCAGTTTCAAGTTCAAGTTAGATCAGTTAACTTCAGTTTCCTTCTTAGCTATCTGAAAATTTGTACAGCTCGGGGAGTGGGAGAGGAATCCTCGTCCTTCTGCAGTTCTGTATGAAGTACCCAGACACACTCCCTTCTTGATGGTAAGACACCGTTCTTGTCATGTGCTGAAAACGGATTTCAGCTGTTGCTCTCTAGTTGTACCTTAACAGCTCTATACAGCAGAGTTCAAACTATGGTACCACTTGAAGACCCATCAGTGCCTAGAAGTTACAGAGTAGCAGTATGGAGCAGCAGGGCTATGACAACCAAGGACAATCTGCAATGGTGTTGTCTCTATGTTTGGCCAGCCAGTCTTCCAGTTCTTTCAAATACTCTCAACCAGCAAAATAAAATACATCCTTGCAAGTATTGTCCACAAAGATGCAACTAAAACATAAGGAAGTTCTTCAGCCTTCAGAGGCTAGAGCAACTGATCATTGTTTTCTACAATAACCTACATGTAAAAGACAGAGCATGAGCAAACTGAAGAAAATAACTATTAA
This sequence comes from Tauraco erythrolophus, assembly GCF_009769465.1. Lineage (NCBI taxonomy): Eukaryota > Metazoa > Chordata > Aves > Musophagiformes > Musophagidae > Tauraco > Tauraco erythrolophus. The sequence continues at coordinate 15,595,181 of NC_141473.1, read as the reverse complement.
ATCTGCAGCCAAGGTCATATAAACCCCTGCTGATAAGCAGCCATGCTGCAGATCTTGTAATAACTGAACTTAGAGGAATGGTGTTCAAATAACACTAAAAATAAGACTCAGAACTTCAACTCAGCAAAGACTGGGATGTAAACTTTGATTCTCTCCGCTCCCTTGCCACTTTGGCTTCGGGACTGCCGTATGCCTGATACGTAGAGCTGCCCAAAACACAAAACAGCCTTCCTAGACTTAAAAGTAGTGCCAAAATTAGTTGTGGATGAACTTATCATTGTGACTCAGAACTTTTATGACTCTGTAGAGGCAAGTCATGCTGTTAGTGTTATCTGAACAGAGACAACTTGTTAACCTGCTTGACTCTTTCACAGTAATAGTTCAAACAGAAAACAGGAGCATCACCGCACACTCTGAGACGCTCCTTAGAACTGATGTAGTCTCTAGGCTCAAGGAAAATACAGGGAGCTGAGTGCTCAACACTGCGGCCCATGTGCTGCAGGAACTGCACTAGGTACTCCCCAAGCACCAGCTTTCCCTTCCTCTACAACTCCACTGCCTTCTTGTCTGTCTTAGCTGTCACCGAAATGAATTAAACCCTCTGGACTGCTCTTTGGGGACTCTTGGCCCAGCTCCTTGCAAAATTTCATTGGTGGAAAAAGCGCATCCCAAGCAATTAGAAACAAAGCAACTGCTTCCCCAGCAAAGTGAAGTTGATGAGAATAGCTTAAAAAAAATTCCCATCTGCCAAGTTCCAAGTTTAGAGGGTGTTAACAAAGCCTGTTTAAAACCCCTCCAGCCCAGAGACAAAGCGCCCCAATTTCCTACTGTGGCACTGGAGCAACTCCCCACTAAGGCAGCCGGGGTTATTCAAGACCTACAGTGGAAGATCTGGGCCCAAATGTGGAATGGCCAGGGACTGATTTCCACCGTCTTTCCTGATCTGAATGCAGGCCTGCTGCAATTCCTTCCAGCTCTGTGAAAAGCACATTTTTCTCCCACACCTCTCTGTCTAGTTCAGAGACATGCAAAATTGTCTCTCATGTCCCTCCTCTTCAGGGCTATTTTTATTTTCTAAACAACGGCAATTCGCAAAAGCCTCAGCTAGAAAGCAGAGATCCAGCTCAGCTATCAGCAAAGGGACTCAGCAGCCTGTATCCCTAAACCGTAATGCAGCATGCACGTAGGTTAGAGAAGCACACCAAAGGCTCTCCCTCTGAAGGCTTTCTAGCAAGGCCAGCCTCAGAAATGCTGCACAACTGGCCTGGAGCCACTGCTAACTGTACTGATGGTACTCATGGCCATACTCATTTCACACATCTGCCATCACCGGGGAACTGTGCCCCACTGGTGTTCATGTGAGCGAAATATTACTGTCACAGTCAAGAGTGTTTGTGTAGTGTCTCCATTCGAGGGTGGCTCAATCTCCAAAGCTCCACAAGGTTTTTAGCAGCTCCCTCTTTCAGCACCCAGCTACAGCCTCTCTGAGGGGAGAAAGAATGGAAAGGAAGGATCAATGTTCAGTTTTCCTCCTCACCCCAGCTTCAAACTTCCTCCAATTTACAGAATGATTCGTAAGCCACCAGCAACACACTGTCTTCAGGGAGGACAGCAGGAGGAAGATGGTACAGACAATCCCTTTGCCAGTGAAATAGCGCCCTGGGCCAACATTTCACCCAGGGTGGGGGTGGACAGGATCTCAGCCCCAGTCTATCATGCTTGGGACTTTGGCAGAAGAGAGTTTTAACTTTTCATTGACTAGCATTCCCCAGCCAAGCAGATGTTAAGGAAGAGTACAATACACATCCAGCTTCCAAAGGGTTAGCAGAGCAGGCAGGAGAGGAAAGAGATGGATTTTGCTCATAATAGTCAAATTTCAAGGGTCCCCTCTCCACAAAAAATAGGTCTGCAGTCAGAACAGCCAAAAGCCTCAGGGAAGTCGGGGTGGGAGGGGGCTGGTCTGGCTGTTTTAAGTGTTTCTGTTACTCTTCAGAGCTGAATGCTTTTTTGAAGGCCTAGCAATGGATATTGATTTCAGTCTGAGAGTAGCAGCCTCCCACCCACTCACTTCAGTGACTCTCTCAGCAGGATGCACTGTGGCTACGTGTCTTCTGCTTAACAGCAAAGCAACACATTCTGGCAACATCTTAAATATATTCATAGGACATCTGTGACTGGGTTTGGAGGGGAACCAAACAGGGTAAAGGGAAGAGGAGTGAACAGGAAGAGGGGGACGAGGGAGGAAAGGGATGGGAAGGTTTAAAAATGTTAACTGTTCATGAAAGATAAAAGTCATCTTCTGATATAGCAGCACTTTAGCAGTCAGCCGCGCTGAGTAGACCCTGTCTGAGATCAACCGCATGCCAACTTTGTTCCAGAAACAAGTCTGAGAGACTCTTCAGCAAGTATTGGTTACGTGGATAGTTCTTTTGTCCTGGCATTGGCAGATAATTTAAATACTGCAGCTTAAATGAGTCCTGGGAACAAAAAACAGAACAAAACAAACAAACCCCATTTGTACTAAACCTTTTAATGATTTAAAAGAACATCTGATTGACCAGAGTGTTTGAGAAAATCAAGATGGCTGATCTGACAGCTCTAGAGCATCACTGTATATTTACCAATCAAACAGATTTGATACAGGATGTGCCCCATGACGGAGTATTTTCATGGGAAAATGTCACTGTGGACACTTACTTGCAGAAGCCTGTCAGCTCTTCTGCCATTTTTCTCAAGCTATTAACAATAATTATGCATGTACCCACCAAAGTGGGCAATCATGCCACGCCACTCATATACATCAAATCCACTCTACAACTGACTCAAACATGTGAAACATTATGTCCTCCCCACACTGTGCTGGCCAAGACAAAAGGGTAAGGTGACGTGCAAACCAGGCAAGCTCTGATATGAACAATTTAACACCCGTGCTATGTTACAGAGAACGAGGGCTAGGCCCTATCAGTAAATGATTTTGCACATTGATGCATCTCGATTAAACTTGCCTGGGCTTGTGCCTCAGTGTCCCCTCCCCGAGCCAAACCGTTCTCTTGAATCAGCTTGCTGCAGAGTGAGAAGAATGGTCACCACTTCAGAGGGAGCAAACAAAGCTGACGCTTCTTGGCAAAACCCTCCCGTCTGGTGACAACTGCCCAGGGTCACACCATCTGCATCCCCTTGTTAGGCAGCAGCTGCTCTACTCACTCTGCAGAAATCTTTCTTCCTTTTGGACAGCAGTGATAGCTGATTTAATTATTGATGATGATGGACAGAGGAGTTCTTCAGGGGAACTCACACGTGCCACATGCCGCAAATCCTAAAATAAAGTCCCTATCCTAAGTTATCAAAACCATTCCTGTCCTTTTACAGGACACTGTAATTACTGTCCAATCAAGACGAGAAACAGTGATAGACCCAGCTAATTATCCAAGCAGCATGCTCACGCTACATCCAATATCACCTTTGCACCTCGTGTTTTTTGTTTTTTTTTTTTTTTTTTTTTTTTTTTTTTTACCTGTGCGAGTGTGAGGTACAGTGTAGTGTTATTTATCTTGAGATGTAGGTGTATGTTCTGGATGGGGAACGAGTGGATTCTGCTTGGGCAGCTGGGTCATTCAGAAAATCCCAGATGAGGATGGTGTCATCATGTGAGCTGCTGACGATCTGGAACTCATCAAACTGAAGTCGAAAGACTCTTCCAGAATGCTCCTAAATGCAAGTGGGAGACACAGCATGTTACAGAAGATGAACTTGGGAGTGGATTCTAGTGTTACATTAATTTCTCAGTAAACCCCACGTGATACACTGTGCATCGCCATCACATCGTGTAAATTAAGTCCTCTTTCAGTGAAAAGGGTTTGCCATATCCGAGTATTTGGCTCACAGGGAGTTTACATCACAGTTATCCTGTTACTCCTTAAATCCCAATACTGGACACCCACTGTGCAGAACAAACCAAGCTCCCTCCACCACACAATTCAGTCTGCTGAGGCTGATGGGAGCGCTGTCTTCCTTGTTCCATGGTGAAACTCCTTCCTGAAATCACAGCATTCCCAGATGTAGCAGGTTACAGGGGGAGAGACAAGAACTTTACATTGAAGACTTGGCACCATTGCCACTGCTGAAGAGGAAGAGTTTAATACTGGAGGACGCTAAGGAGCCTGTTGCAAAGTCCAATGACACAGTAGTAATTCCTCTTAAGCAGTTCTAAGAATATGAACTAGAAAGGGCATTCTTTATAGGCAGTTTGCATTCTGCTCCGAGGCTGAGTGGAAATGGCATGACGACTTGGCAAGAGTTCAGACTGTAATTAACAGAAGGTAACGGCAAGATCCTGGATATCACTATGCTTTCCCTTTTGTGTTGCTTATTTTTCCTTGGTGCTTACACTGCTGCAAGAGTGAGCAGTGGCCTCCTCCTCAGTCAGGAGGGAACAGAAACCATGCAACTAGGGCGAGCCCTATCTCTTCCATTAATACCTATTTCTCTTTAGTGCTCACATGTTGTAAGGGGCTTAGGGTCAGGAAAAGACATGTCTTAAAATATTTTAATACTGAAAACACAAGTTTCTCAACCATTTAGACAAATCAGAATTGTTAGCTACTAAATGGGAAGACTCTGTCTTATGGCACAGGACTATGAAAATACATCTTGGTTTGCAAAGCACAATAGCTGCTTTAAAGTGAATCTCTGAATCTTTACATTAAAATTAATGGAAAATACGCACACACAGAAAATTCAGATTCTAATTTTAAGATAAATTTTTAAAAAAGCCTGATCATTGAAATCTTTCTGATCTTCTAACTGTAACTCGAATTTGTCTTAAAAACACCTTATGGGTTTCTGTCTTCCCACCTATTCCAAAAGGAAATGTTTTTTCCAGAGTCTGTTGTAGCAGTGAAATAAAGAAGTTCTTGCTAAAAAAATATCACTACAACAGTCAAGTCCACGGAGGGATTGCTCACAGAGACACCGAGAAAGAGAGGTACTTCCAAACATTGTTTCCAAAACTCTCTTTTTTTCTCCCAGGCACTGGGGGCTAAGTAAGGTTGCCCTCAAAGTTCCATATAGCACCTGCCTTTTGCTGTTGCAGTGGCAATAAGCAGAATGCACACCCTAAGCTGAGACCACAAGGACCTGGACTCCTTAGCTGAACTGTGTGCTTATTCTGTGCCTGGAAAGCTTCTGTCAAATTCATGTAGCTGCTGTTCCAGCTAACGGAAGACAAAACTGGAAGGGACTTGGCATGCAGAGTGCATTTGTTATCTGTGCACTTTCCTCCTACTGTTTGAAAATTGAACATGAGCAGCAGGAGACTCACGATGTTCATTGTGCAGCCAGGTTTAATTTTGGAGGCCGAGGGAAGAGAGAGAAAAAAACAAACCATGGGTAAGCGAGTATAAGGACGCCCTGTTGTCATAAACATGAAAAGTCCTAAAAGCACCACAACTGCCTTCTCTGTCCCCCCTCTTCTGGCCCCCTCCATTGCTATCAAACAGGGATTTATGAGCATCCATGTGTTGAGATTCCTACAGTGTTTCCATCCCACCGCTTCTGATTTATAATATAATTAGCTGGGGCACTTTGGCTGTCCACTGCTGGAAAATGCAGAGGAAATCACACCAGTTAAATTAAGTCTACAGGTTAGTAGGCACACATTTGTCTCAGGCTGGAGCAGGAACACAACTAATACCAAGCTGAAGCCTTAGACTCTCAGGATATGTGCTCACGGGCACAGAGTTGTTCCATAGTTTGCAACTGGGTGGCCAATGACAAAGGGTTTTTCTGGATTTCAGCCATGAAACTATTTGCAGTTCTATTTGGCTAACAAGAAGGTTTTTCACCATAGTACCTGCAGGCATCCAAGGCTCTCTCAGACTCTTACTCTGCAGCTTACGATCCAAATACATGATTGGAAAAGAGTTAGCATGGCTTAATGATCTACTGCCTGTCAGCAGTCACAGTAACCCTCACAGCCTGCACCAAACCTGAAGTAAAATACTTCAGCGAAATCTACAGCAACAGCAGCAATTCAGGTGGCTGATGAGTGTGCAGAAGGTCAGCTAGCACAGCTCAGCTGGTGAGAGGCAACCACACTTTTAGAGAATCAGACAGCCCTAGTACAATCTTGGTTTAGAGCACAGTCTATAGTCACACACCACAGCAGGAAAAGGTCTAACATATACCAACTCCAACACTGCCCAAATACTTCTTAGCTAAAACTATAAATACATTTAGTATTTCTTTTTCAATGAGAATTCGGTACTAGATTGGAATCTTCCTTTAACCCTAGAAACAGTGCAAGTTTTTCAGGGTGAATGTGATGGAGGAATGCTTATAGGAACTATCCCGTGACCTCAGCTGTACTGGCATTTTTCTCACCACCTTCCCACACTGTTCTAAGACCAGTGAAGAGCTGCTGTTAACAACATTAACAGTCATGCTTAACACTTACACAACAATGTTTTAACCACACCATCATCAGACCCGCGCTAAATGTCAATGGACAGCATGAGAGGAGTAGCTGTTGTTTGAGTCAATTTCACTGGCTGTTCTGGTCCTTAGTCTCTCTTTCCTTAAACACCCAAAAGCCAGTTAAAAGCAATCCCAAGGTTGTTTTGGTTCTTGTTGCTCAAATTTGGAATGTACTACTCTTCCGTAAGAAACTCCATGTCAACTACTCAAAAAATGTACTACTGCATCATTAGGTACACACTGGTTGAAGTAAACCCACTGGCACACATGGATTCCAGGAAGGAAAAGTCTCAAATACAGATTTAGTTGTTAACTTCAAATCACAGAACAGAAGTGTTAAAAAGTGAATGAAATCTCTACAAGTTCTAATTTTTAATGCTTTATAGCTTGCAAGATTAAAAAAAACAACTGAACACCCAAAGAAGCCAGATCCCTAGAAATGATTTCTAGGTCCTGCAGACTGAGCTAAGCTGACTTGAGTTTTCATGGCTTAAGAGCCCTGATCAAGCACACTTTTCTACCCTCTCCACCACTCCTACCAAAAGCTCTTACCACAAGGGTTCGCAAGCAGAGGGTCCCAGCTGGAGCACGGGGGTCCAAAGCAGCCACAAGATCCCATACTTTAATTTTCCTGGTAGTGAAAAAATAGAAAAATATCACGGCTTTGTTAAAGAGAAAAGAGCAAGTGCTCATAGAAAAAAAATAACTGTTGATACATCTTAGCTAATACATCACTTCAAGGAAAATTACAGCAATCCTTCTGCTCTTGAGATCTGGTTCTTGCATTTCCTCTTTGTAAAGCTTACAGAACTTCATAGGAGAAAAAATATGCTGTCAACAAAGTAAAATGCATAAAAAGCAGGTAGCAATAACTAACAGAAACACGTGGAAGTGCAGAGACCTAGTCTGTAATGGCAAATGGTCCAGAAGACATAACCATGGATGGGAAAGATTGTTCTTTCCAGTGGTTCAGCTAGAATAGGTTTCAGGTTGAGTCAGTCAGATATTCTTACAAGCTAAAGAACTGGACCACACACATCAAATCACACTGACTTATTTCAAAAAAAAGAAAAAAAGGTATACTTTGTTGCATGATCCTGATTTACTGGTGATGAAAAGGTCCTCTTGGTATGACAGATAAGGAGTCTAATATTTATAAGGAAGATAAAGCAAAGTGGGATGTGAGACACTAAGACAGACAGGAAGATGCAAGGTATTGACTGCACTGACAGTCTCACCCATCATATGCCCCGCTGACTATCCTCTTGTTATCAAAGCGTATGCATCTCACCAACTCTTCATGTCCTTCCAGTACTCGTAAACATGCCCCACACTCGATATCCCACAGCCTAGAAGAGAGTACAAAGCAGCAAAAAGAATTTCTGAATATCTGGTCATTGCAATGAAACATTCAGTCTTTGCTTGTAATTAATGGAAACTTGGAAATAAAGATTATGATTGATGAGATAACAAAGAAGAAACAAACTACACATATCACTCCTTTCCTACTGTCAAGTGGATGCACACTTTTCATCACGACCCTGTTAGGTTACAGTACCACACAGAAAATGAGTCAGTGACTCAAAAATTTTGAGACCAGTTGTGTCTGGTATCTACTGTTCTAGTAACACAGGATATGTCCCAGTTGCATGAGCCTCGTAACTTTCTTTAACTGAGGCTGATTTTTCATAAAAGTATCCTGCCGTGATTTTAAGATGGTAAGAGGAGACTTACCAATTCACTTGGCAGCTTACTCCAATGGGTAAGATGACCTTCACAGGGCACATGCCCCTTTCTGTACCCCTACATGCCCGTTTCTGATTTGAAGACTACCATCAGACAAATGAAGACACCAACAGTGGTGAAAGGTGTAAGAATTAATCGTCCCTTTCTACTTGTCATTTCTCCCACTGAAGGTACATTTCCTCTGTAATCTAGACATCTTATGCATAAGCTAAAATGGGGATTCTATGTTTATTATTTGGTAATGCATTTTCTCCTTGCTCTCAAATAATTTCTGTGGCTCTCTGCTAACTGTTTCTAGTAATTCAATATTTTAAAGGAGTTCTGGCACCCAAACCAGGACACAATATCCCCGTAAGAGACCCAGCAATGTGTTATTCTCTCAACTGTAAATATTCAAGAGTTCTGGCCTTTGTGAAGGATTTTTAGCATGGAGAATAAATTAAAATACATTAAGTTTTACAATTACACAGTATCTTGAAAAAAATTTCAGAAACACTTGACAGTTATGAAGTAAGTCTATTTGCTCTCCATGCTTTTTTCAGCTCTTCTACATGACTCCAAATTACCACGCATAAAAAGACTGTTTGCCTACAAGAACTGAAACTCTTTGACACGCATTGTCTAGAGGCGTTCCACCTCTGGCAGAAACATGCTCTGCTTACACAGGAATCTGCTGTGGTTCCCTGACGCACAGTTGAAAGAAAGCAGTTGCAAATGTTTTTAACTACTCATTCAGTAAGAGTTCAGACTGACACGAACTTCACAGTAGTGAGAAATACCAATGATTCATGGAATTCCTCTGGGTGACACATCTCAAAGCAGCACAGCTGCTGAGGGGTCAGGTCACTTTTCCTTGAGACATACAAAAAGAAAGAGATAAACTGTTCCCACATATTTTACTCCTGAGGTCCCCCAGGAGTGTGGATGTGTGCCCAAGGATCCAGTGGATGTGTGCCCAAGGTAGGCGGATAATGATTGCAGACATCCTGCCACAACAAGCTGCTCTCACTTTGGACAACAGAGAAATGAGCAGAACTTTCTTCACTGTAGGACTGGGAAAGGATTTGTCTATGCACACGTCTGAGGCCAATGAGGAGCACAAGGTGATTCTTTGCTCCGTGAAGTTGATCTTTCAGGAATCTGTGAAGATCCCAATAGTCTTCACAGGAGAATCAGTGTAACAGTCAAGGTCAGAGCAAGTAACTCCATGGCAAAGGTCAGCCAAAGGCACTCTGGCTGGTCAGAGAGCATTAAGTCTCTCAAGGACTGTAACAGGATGGACAATGCCAGAAATGAACTGGCGCAGAAAGGTTTGAAGAGCAATCTTGTGCCAGGAACTTTCATGCCATGTGTTTCCATTCCTTGCCATCAGTCCAGAGATTGCCAGCAGCTCTGGGAGGCTGTACCACACTAATTCAGGCCTGTGTTTTCAGGTCCCAGTTTAAGGTTTTAGCTGAATCTGATTAGAAGAGATGATCATACCCCTACCCATGTAGGGAATGGGCCTTCATGTACAAAAGGGATAACTGCCATGTAAGAGCAGAATCTCCTTGCAGAACTGGTGCTACGGGTACCTCCCAGATTTGATAACCTTATCAAATTTCTACTTCTTTAAATAGTCAAAGGACCAAAGAGTAAGAGAACTACTCTAAAGGCTTAAAAACTCACTAAAGAAACTTACTACAAAGCATTCACAGTTAAAAACACTACCACTCTTCCTTTCTACAGCTTTGAGAGAACTTCTGGAAGTAGAGGGAGGTCTGCAATTATCTCAGTCTTTAATTTACTTGAAGTCCTGGCAGAGATGGAAGATACACAGAAGGCAAGTGACTTCAAATCTCCATCTCCTAGAGCAAATGCTGTTGTCTAAACAGTCCAGTATCAGATCCCCATCAACACTGGAGGTTGAACATGCACATGCAAATCAACCACTTGTTTAAGTATTAACCCAAGATAATGTAGTCTGATTCTATTTTCTTGCTCTAAATTATCTTTTTTGTTTTTCTTTTTTTTTTTTCTATACCTTGCTTGTCTGTAGCAATCAAGAACTTTAGCCCTGGAGGCTAAGATATTAAAGTGATTGGATTAAACTTGATGGACCAGTTTCTATCGCATGGAAATGGGCACAATGACAGCTATGCCTATGCAGCTGTGCCCTCTTACATTAGTGAAATTTCTGGCCTAAACCAAAACCTAAATAATTTCTATACACGGAGTCTCTCTACAGAAGGAAGATTATTGACTTCTCAGCTACTTCACATGTCCTTACGTTTGCAGTTGCAAAACTAGAAATCACAGAGTCATCTTTTGGAAAAAAGTTCCCCTGCTACTGAGGAACAATAAACTTCAAATTCTGTATCAGGAGGCAGCCCCTACTAAAGGCCAACACACAACATATGGCATTTTACAGCAGATTAAAATCAAACATTCAAAACATCAAGCCACCCACAAAAATTACTTAGTAACCTGTCCTTTCTTAATTACCCTTCCACTGACTTGTGCCCCTGCTAGTGGCTGGGAGAAAACAATGTGACCAGGTAAGTCTTTTACCTTTCCCACACACTTGCCAAACTTGACTTCCATTACGATTCACTGCCAACATTCCTGAAATTCTAGAACAATTTATCTGTCAACTAGGGATTTTGTCCAATGTAAGCATAAAAGTAACCGCATTCCTCTTTAGCATTATCACTATCTTGGCATTTATTTTTATTAATATTGCAAGTCATATTTTAGATCCTTCCCCAACTGGAGTAATATTGAACTATTTCTTAACCTAATTCTGAGACCAAGCTTCATCGAACAATGGCAGAGGGTTATTTTTTTGTATTTGAAGTGCAGGAATTCTCACCATGTATAAGTGGTGCTACTCCTACACAATACCTGTAACGCTTTTTCATCTGATTAAGAGACAGAAGTTCCAGCTCTCTTGGTCACGCTCTCAGACAGCCCTATACTAAAATCTGGCACAATGACCTGGTGATGTCAACCAAAGGACCACCATTTTCCTACAGAACACAAAGCAGGGAGAGGCAGCATGTTGCAAGCAAAGTCCACAAGCAAACAGTAGCATGAATCATTCTCACTGAGGAGAAATTATTACTGACATGCAAAGTGAAGGGTTTCCGCTTACACTGTTCAGATTTTAAGTTTCATCAGAAGGCAGACAATTATTTAAGGCAATGATAAAGACAAAAGAGAGGTTGCTCTTACTCCTATTTGCACAACAGACCCATTTCCCTATGTCACGTACACTACTATTCAAGCTTGCTACGTACACCCCAAGATTAGTGGGACATCTCTCTGCCAGCAGCTGCAGGATGTAAGGAGAAATCCTGGCTCATGATACAGAAGGAGTTAAATCTCAGATTGCAACCAGGGCAGCTGGAGAAGTGCAAAAGGCAGCAAACTGAACTTCGTCCTCTAAACCAGCTGTTCCAAACTTAACCAGGTGCCAAGTACCACAAGAAGAGTTTGGCAAGAGCCCAGGAGGATTTCTGCAGAGGATTAAATGCCTCTTAGTGCAAATCTGACCCCTTTAACTAGACACATTGCCCAATTAAAATATCACAAGAGGACATCACAGAAAGCAGTACTTGCCAGCTCCTTCATACACTAGAATTGTCAGAGTAATGCAACTTGTTGCATTAGTATGGGACTCTTGAGATCTAGAGGATGAAAGACAACACAGCACAACAGGCTTCTAATATCTCTTTCCAGCAGTTCCCAATGTTCTATACCAAGGAAAGCATATTTCAAAGAGGACAAGGGTACGGAGCACTTCAGTTGCCTAACCTCTGCACATCCCAGGGAATCAGAGACAATGTGCTGGCACAGAACTCTGCAATGGGAAGTGTGTCTCTCACCTGATAGTATTATCTGAAGAGCCGCTCACTACTAGCCTGTCTCTGTACTGCAGACATGCAATGCCTCGTTTGTGGCCATTTAAGGTGCGCACAAATTCGCAGGTACTAGTGTTCCATACCTGTGACAGGAAGGGGGGAGGGAACCACAGAGACAAAATTATTAAGAAGAGGCCAACAAAAGCTGATATTTGTATGATATATAGGTGCATCCAGAATGCTCTTAATTGAAGATGCTATCATTAAACATAGGAAAATTACCCCTCCGATGACTTGTGAATATAGCTGTTAGCAGCCTGGGTCACTGCACACAGAAGACTTTTGCCACACCGTATGAGAATTAGCTTCCAAAACCAGGCTTTAGCAGTCTCGGGCTATGATACAGTCTACACAGGATCTTGATTTTCCTCAGTTTTAATGCTGCAGATTGAGATCATAGCAGTAATGCTTAGGTGACTCCTATCCACTCACCTTTGCTTTTGCCCCCATGCTGCCCTGACAACTGCTGCTGACAACTGTCTGAATGACTGACGCTGAAACAGATTACGGAAGCGGTCAAATTGAAAAAGAACACAGAAAAAAAAGTCCTTTTTCAACTGCATCTGTACCTGGACCTGATTTGCCATACAGTTCTGTAAACAGGTTGTGCCAGCTCAACAGAGGAGGGACAAGTGGATATGAGCAGTAGGAAGAACACTGCTTCTAAAGAAAGATCTGCCTAATAACTGCCATGGATCATCTTCCCTGTCTCGTCACTGTTCTTAGTTACTAAATACTCCAGTGCTGCAAATAAAAACCTTCTGAAACACCTCACCTTTATAGTTCTGTCACCTGACGCCGATACAATGTACTTGTCATCAAAGTCCACTACGTTGACGGCAGCTCGGTGCCCTACTAGCACCCTCCTCAGGGTGATGTCTGTTGGTGAAGCCATGTCCCACACAGCAATGGAACGGTCTTTGGAACATGTCACCATCATGCCGTTATTGAAGCGGAGGTGCAGTACTGCTTCGCAGTGGTGAATCAGTGTATTCAGCATCTCGCCTGCATTCACGTCCCACACCCTGCAGTTTCAAACCAGAGAGAAGAGGGTTAAAAAACTGTACAGTGGAGAAGCAAACACCACAAGTTATATCTACATCTATTAAATAGTTCATCAAAAGGTGCATTATATAAACTTGTTGATTATGCATACATTGAGACAGTCCAGCAGCCAAAAACACTGCAATGCAGTTAACACTGTAAAAATAACCCAGTCAGGAAAAAAGCGTTCTTTAATTAAGGGAATTTAGTGTTGAGGAAAGGTGAGAGATGATAGCCTTAAAGACTTATGTTTCCTGGTTGTGTCAGCCTACCAAACACTCCATTTCCAGACAATGAGTACTTAATCATGACCTGTGGAGAAGCAAGTTTGGTGACAGGTTTAATTTTTGACCTCTCTCCCAGGAGTATCAATTCAAAGGATAATTTATACAGAAGCAGAAGACAAGATAATGCTTTTCAAACAAATATAAGTATTTGCCACAAGTTGCACCACGAATTGCATTTACCCTGCAGCGCGCCTGGTACACAGCTACATTCCAGGAATATGCTGAGTACCCAAATCAAGACAGAGCATTTATGTCAATTTAATGTTATTGGAACCAACTGTTTCAGCTGAAAGAAAATTTAAGATGAAAGTTAGATAAAGACTTCATACAGAACTTCTTGGACTTGAAATGAAGATTTTAAGCCTTAAAAAAGTTTTTTTTTGGCTGTTCTGTTGGCAAACTTCTTTTACCCTCCATAAAGAGATTCCATTTGGCACTATCACACCTGTATCCCAGATACGCTATGTGAGAGCAGAAAATGGCTGCATCATCAGGCACATCAGGCATTGCCGAAGTTAAAACTTTCCTCTGCCAATAAGGCGAGCAATTCGAAAAGGCAAGATGTGAGAAAGACTTCTAATGTCTTATTTTCTAACTTATGGAGGCTGAAGTGCATCACCTTACGGACTATAAATGAGAAAGAAAACTACATTCCAATTACAAAATGCAAAGGAGAAAACCTCACAGACTAAAGACCTGAGCCATCAACATATGAGCAGTTTGCGGACAGGGCTGCCAAACTGAACAGGAGCTGGAGACCTACTGACTTCTTTGGACAAGTGCATCCCTGAGATCTCAGAAGCATTAAGAGCCCATCTGTACTGTCTATTGGATGAAGCCCCTCTTCCTGAGGAGACCCAAGGATAAAAGTGATGCATCCTATGTGCCTCTGGGGTCTGTACAAACATTTACAGATACAGTGGGAAACAAAGTACTTCTGGGCAAGTAGCCAGTCTGCAATTTGGCCTGCCTGGCCTGATATGGAAGATGATAGTGCTTGTTACAAAAATCACCTTCTCCTTTTGCTATCTGTTTAGCACAGTGCAGTTCCCACACCAACCCCAGACAGGCAGTGTTGCCGTAATTCTGGATTCCTACTAATGATAAGACCCCAAAAATTTAGCATGCGCAAGTCCGCATACATGACATGTCAGGAACTAAATTTAATGGTTATTAGCTTAACAGTGGTAGTTTACATGCAAGCACGGTGATAACCATGAAGAGCTTGCAGCCATAGGAACACATGCTATTAGCTTCAGAAAAGGCCACTGACACAGCTTTTTGTTGTCAGTAACTTCACTGCATGGGAATTGTTTGTACTCTGACAAGAAGAGAATCTATAACAACATGGAGAAGACGGATTTGCTCCTTCACATCCAAGTTCATATTGCAATTCACTAACTCATATGTGCCTGTATTTACATGGCAGGTCTTAGACTCTCTGGGATCCTGTTATACATCTAGTGGACTTCACATCTGCACAACATGCAGCACAAGTGCTGACTTGAGGTGTCCAGCCTTTTGCTGGAGACTGGAAGGAAAGCAAGGTTAGAAAGATTGAATGAAAAGAAATATCATGCCAAAATTTAATTAAAAGTCACGGGAGATCTAGTCATACATCATTTGTAAAAATCGACAATGGATGACTAAACCTTCAAGTTTGCTTTGAAAACTTCAACCAACTTTTAAAGAGTTATTCTCAGAGAGAATGTAAAACATTCTGAGGCAGTGTCAAAACATGCAAAACCTTGGTGAAATGTCAGATGGCTTTCCTAATTCATCTTGACCTTGACTGGCCTTTGCTGAGGTTCTCATTTCTCCTTGACAGCCATTTGCATAGACATCTGATAAACAAGGACAGTACACTCCTGAACAAATACGCTGAACTCCTTCATGGAACCGAATGAACAGCACACATTTAAGAAAAGATCATTTCAGCAGCTTGCAAGGCAAGCTCCAAATCAGGAGCACACACCTGACTGTTGAGTCTGAAGATCCAGTAATGATCACCCGTTCGTCGTACTGGAGGCACAGGACAGAACCCGTGTGTCCGGTGAGAATTCGCTTGCATTCCAATGTATTCTTATCCCAGATCTAAGACAGCAAACAGTCAAAACCAGACAGCTCAGTAAGGTTTTCATCTTTTAGCACTTACTGGTTTGACTGGTCTGTTTTTTACTGCAACACATTATCCATAGTGCAGTTAGAATGTCTTTAGTGGCATCTGTAGAGTCTTTTAGAGGCTCTTTGGTGCAACACATTAGCATCTTTGATATTACAGGCTTTACTATGAACATTGGATTTACCTTTCTCATCACGATACAGGGCACAGTAATTACATAGTCTGTAATTACTGATGGACAAAAACTTCACTAGCAAAGTCTGTCTGTAAGAAAACAGGGCCTCTCTTGCCAGATAAAAGAGGCATACATGCTGTGCGGGTGTGAGGGTGGGGAAGGAGAAGGCTAGGTTACTAACAAGAGATTGAGTAGGTGTCACTGAAATTAGGACACTATTATTTATGGCACAGACACTGCATGCCGTTAGTACGCCATTTTGGAGCATCCTCACCTTAATAGTATTGTCTCGTAGGCCACTTACTATCTTCTGATCATCATATTGTAAACAATAAACTCCTTTGCTTGTCTCACTTCGGCAGTGGATCCTCTGTAAACTGTGCCTTCCACACCGCCAGTTTGACTCTATTGTCTTGAGGAAGGAGAGATAGGAGACAAAAGAGAAGTAAAAATAAAGCACAGAACTATCTCCCCTTTTTTAATTTGTTTGAGAAGACAGCAGACATTTTTCTTAACGCTTTTTCCTGCAATCAGGCCCATACAATGACATAACTGCTTTCTAGAAGAAGTAACACACGTAATAAAACCAATTAAACAGACGAGAGCCTGGAAAACGAATCATGGCCAAACTTGTCTGCGTTATCTGGAATGATGAGGGAGAAGTGACCTAAAAGCTTTTTTCTGTCTCCAACCTTTAACCTCCTGTGACTCAAAGACTAAACAACTGAAGAGAAAGTCTCAGTTGAGCTGTAGCTAAGTGCTTGTACAAACTTGTCACAACAGTGCCTGAGCACTGCTTTTGCCATTAGGAAACTACCAAAACATGGCATGATAGATACATGCTAGATATAAGGCAGCCATGCTCAGTTGCTTCCTGTGTCCTTGGGTCTTAGGATTGCTGCCTTCGGCAATGCACTTTCTCCCTGGCTCAGTTCCTGATATCTCCCTGTAACATCTTAGTAGGTCTCATCTGCACTGGGTGGAGCAAAGTACTGTGGAACAGAGAAAATCAAGAGGGTACAGTGCTGCTGTGACATCTGACGTGCAAGGTGGAGAGACTCCATCTACAAACAGCTCACTGACCAATCCAACTCACCCTCTGCCTAAAGGAGAAGTGAAGTCTGAGACCTTATTTAATGAAATATTTCATTGGAACAAAATATTCTCAGAATTTCAGCATCATGAATAAATCAGGGAGATTTAAAAGAACAACAACCAAACACCACCACACCTGGAAGCTGTTTCTTACCTCTATGTCCTGTATAATTTTGGGGTAAAGTGCTCTGTAGAAGGAGTTGGGTGGTGCAGTCCCATCAGGAGGTTTATTTTTAAATAGATATTGTCCCCTGGAAGACAAAGAACACTCCCATTGAACACAAATCATGTTTCAGCATTTTGGAGAAAGGTCCTCCTAGCATTTACAAATGGGTAACCACTGCTGAAAAGCACAGACAGATTCATATTCAAACTTAATTTGCTCAGTAAGATGGGGTGGTTCTTTGTTGGTTTGCCCTGCAACATGTCAGTGTTGCATTTTGACACTGAAATACTCATGAAAAATCTGTGCCTAGTCACTCAGGGAAGGGAAGCATATTATCTATTATGGACATGAGTCCATTCAACTCAACAGGAGGCAAGAACGGCTCATGCCCACAATACACATACCCATATCAGGGGTCACCTTTAAAATAAAGTGTGCAAAGAAAACGAAGGAAGCCAAGGAACCCTCAAACTCCCTATGCATTCAAAGCTAGCTTTTATCTGCATTAGCAGGAACAGTATCAGTTTTGGTACATGGACATTTTACTGCTACTACTATATTTTGGTAAGCAACACTTCATCTGTGGTGCCTTCCTCATTTCAACACTGATTTGGAATACTCATATCCCAAGCTAGATTTTTGCTACAAAAAAAATCCATAAACGGCAATCACTACCTGCTGTGTAAAAAACTTTAATTCCTCATCCTGAAGTTAAGAAGCCACCAAACACGGTGTGGAAGCTAGTAAACCCCACCATGGGCGTACTAACTGCTGTTCTGCCTGGCAACGTGCCTCACAAAATGGAGAGAGGCACAAATGCCTCCGAGTGTAATCCTGGCATCAGAGGCACAGAGTTTACACTGGGCCAGCTCTCCACTTCTCCCTCCCTTGCTCCATTATGGCATAATTAATTGTTCAATACTTCCTTGTGCATTTCTTTCTTGTCCTTTCCATACAGTATACCTTGGAACTAATTTGAGAGACTGTACATTAGCTTCCATGATGTATTGAACTAGGGAAATCACAACAATGAACTGAAATTTTTAGGTTATAAGGCAGTAGCAAACTGTAGGACTGAACACACAGACTAACAAATGCTCCAGAAAAGAACTTTTGATAATTCCTTAAACAAAATACTTTAAGTATGACTTGAGAGAAAGGTGCTTTCCGCTTTCGACAGAGCAATCATCTAAGTCTTCACATACAGTGACTCATACAGGGACAAATACACGTGAAGAAGGGGCGCATGGATGCAGGCAAACCACTAACTAGATAGTTGCTTATTTACTCTGATCCAGTCTGGAAATGCTTACAAGAAAATTAAAACTATTGGCTCAGGGAGATGAAAAATGCTTTGGAGATACACAGAATAACTAGGACACATCCTAGAAGACTTGGGGTAGTCTATGACAGTCTGTATACAAGCCTATGTGCCTGAAAACCTGTCTATTTGTTTCCAACTTTACTGGCTGATCTAGTACAAGGTCTTGTTGCTATCTATAAGCCCTGTCTTGCTGCATGTAGAGTCAGTTGTTTACAGTTCAGCTAAAGGATTGCTTGGAATTTCCACGGCATCCCAGTGGCTGTTTACTGTGGCTCTGGGATAAAGGAACTATTGTTTGCAGTTTTTGATAACTGGCCAATTCAATCAAGTATTCAGATGGACACAATCGTGCCCAGATTTCGGGCTTCTGGTTTACATTTCTCTAAATCTGTGTAACCCTTACTGCTCCCTGGCAAGCTGTCAGGGAAGGCTACCATGCTGCAGAACTGGGTGTTTCTGTTGTAAACCATGAGCTGCAAACGCTGAAATCAGGCAGACCATGTGCAAAGTGACGAACAGTACAGTCATCTGTCATTCTGAACCGTCCAGTTAGTCACCTCCTTGTGCCATGCACAGCGTTAGCATTGATTACAAGCTATAAAGCTCTATATGGCAGAGATGCAATTACACTGGATATTTCTTGTTTGCCTCTCTTAACCACCCCACCATGTCTGCAGTTGTGTCTTCTAGAGCTAATCAGAGGGCAATCTGAAAGCCAGGGCACAACTTGCTCCTATTGTGTCAAAGCAGCCTCCAGGACCCAGTGCAAATCTGAAGAAGAGGTGCAGTAACAGGGTGTGACTGTGCTTTGAGATGAGATGCAGAATTTTCCAACTGTTTTTAAAAATGTCATGTGCCTGTATGACTAGTAATCGGGGCTAGTGTTATTTCTAAAATCTGGAGGAAGCAAACTGAGAACTATTAGCTATGATCCTGACAAGACGCAGAGAATAGGTAAAGTTCCACAGAACAGGAAAAAGACAAATGTAGCTCTTGCATTTTAAAAAAAGGAAAGAAGGTCCACCAAGGAAACGGTGGATGGTCCAACTCAACTTTGACAGCTTAGCAGTTCTAGAGCACGCAGTCAATCCGATGAGTGTCTAGAAGATGACGAGGTGACAAACAGCAGGCAACACTGAACAATCCAGAATACACTGTGTCAAACTGACCTAATTTCGTCTCACAGGCTATTCTCATGACTTAGCAAGACAAGTATGGTCTTGGAAGATCTCAAGGGTGGACATACAAATGGCTGGAAAGCACAGTCTACCAATGGTTCACTGTCAAACAGGATGGCAACTGGGATCTTGCATAGAGCCTGGCCCAGACATGTCATTATTGAGCATTTTCATTAATGACAAAAAATGGAACAGGGGGTGCATTTATTACCTGGCCAATGATACGAAAGCTGGAGAAGATACAAGCACTTCGGAAGACAAGATTAAACTTAAAATGCTCCTGACAAAATGGAGAAATACCAAACAATAAATAGAACCTAATTCAACAAGGACGAGTGCCAAGTTCACCACTGAGTAACAACATAAGCATGCAAGATGAGGAATAACGGCTAAGTAGAACTTCCACAGAAAGGGTAATTAATTTTATAACAGTATTATAACACTGTTAAAAAAAAAAAACACGTTATACTGGAAAGCATAAAGCAGTGTCCTCCATACGGCATGTAAAGCAATGCTTCACACACCACCAAACTCTGGCGATGCCTCGGCAGAAATAAGACACCCAGCTGATTACACCATCTTCCAAGAACAGAGTAGAGTAATTGGGGAGGGTCTAAACAGAGAAAACCAAGAGTTACAAAAGGACAAGATTATGGTTTGTTAGTGCATCCAAAACGTAGGAAACATGATAATCTTCCAACATGGAAAAGATGACTGCAAAAATGAGAATGAGAAACTGTCCTGTGTGTCTGTGTAGGCTAAATATAACATGCCGAACTGTAGTTAGGAAGACAGTCTAGATTTCAGGAAAATCTTTCTATAACACTCAAGTTAGTGAAATAGTGAAATTCCTTGAGGAATCTCCATCAGTGAATGTTTTTAAGAACAAGTTAGACAAACATTTGGGATGACTTAAGAGAAACCTAGCTCTGCCTTTGGGAAACAGGAGGGACTAAAAAACCTCTCGCGGTCCTCTTCGGACTTAATGTGACCTCAACAGGGCAAAATGGAAGTCCTGGAGAAAACAAGGCACTAAAAGGAAGGCAGAAGTTACCACTGCCATGCTTGTGTTTATTTTACACTATTTATAAACATTACACTATTGGAAGCAGATCAAAATAGTATTTATTTTTAAAGGATGTTTCATAATCCTGATTTACTCACCTTTACTTCCTGATACAAACAGTATAACAAAATTAACCATAAAACAGGAGTCTTTGTTTGCAACTCTGTATCTTTTTCTTTTTAATAGCAACCAAAATGCCTGAGCTGTCACTTTTATCTTGTTTATGAAATATTCATACCCAGCTTCCTTTCTGCCAACATCCTAGGGACACCCTTGGAAAAGAAAATTATGTATTAAAGAATGTACCCCTGAGAGGGAAAGTTCTAATGAAATGTTAACAGAGCAGCTTCAAACTTGAGTGAGACACACACTGTAGTAAGGCTATTCCAGATGATTATTAACTAATCTATCTGCATTTCTAAAGTCCCCTATTCTCCGCGGTACCTACCCTCAGCTTCCAGTTTGAAAATTAAACAGATATCTAATAGTGAAAATCTGCTGAGGAAAACAAACAGACCTATCAGGAAAGAACTAATTCATAGCACATGTTGCCCCACTGCCACCCCTAAAAAAGCTCTTCTGCTCTGAACTGCTGACTAGTTTAGTGTTCCCCTGGGGCATACACAGCTTCTTAATTTGAACCGAATGACAGCTGGGTGTAAAAATCTCAGTCTGTATATCTCACTTGTCACAGTGGGATAAGAGCATGATCAGATGAGGAAGGTGAGGAAAAAGCCCCCACATTGCCGACACAGCCAAATGATGTCCTAACTCCCCAGTCCCCGAATTTGGATTTAAGCAGCTGTCAGGTTTGGAACCAACAGGTTTCAGGGTGCTAAATAACCCTCTTCAAACATGGTTTGAAACACACAGCACCTACTGTCCTGAATGGGGGCAAAAGAGGTGAAGTTGCAGTTTCCTCACCATCCTCTCCTCTCTGACAACCCCCTCCACAGGGAGTCTGTCCTGACCATTCTCTCGATGAGCTTCTTCCACAGCATGCCATCCGACGTCACCCGGTACCACTCCTTGCACACCAGCTCAGCAGCACACAACGATTTGGCATCCAGGTATGACAGAATGTTCTCAGCAATGTGATCCAATCCCCGAGCTGGGGGAGGGGAAAAAAAAAAAAAAAAGAAAAAGACATGGAGTTTAAAACAACTCCTCTTGCTAGTACAAAGATAACCTCTCCTTCCATCTCCTCTTCTGCATGCAGAGCTGGAACAAATGCACGGAAGAGCATTTGTGGCTAAGTTCAGGAGTGAACAGTGTTCACCAACTTCCTTTGGATATAACACAACAAGTCATTAAAAATAATAAAGAATCCAAGAAGTCATTCCAATCTATTTCGATGGGTTTTAGCACTAGGGGGATATTCTATGGATGGCATTTCCAACTCTGCGACGCAGCCCCCAAAATCTCTCTATATTAGGACCATTTCTCATCTCACTGCTACAGCTGTTCTCATGTTCCAACGGCTCAAAAGCTGTTTTTGCTAAAGCAGTAGCTTTTAAACGTAATGAAGAAAAAAATATATATTCCCAATGTGTGCCCTGAAGGGTAGTGGTACCTTTAGACATGGGGGAGGGAAAGATATGCAGATGCACAGGGAAGTCGAGAGGGAAGGAGAGGCTGTGTAAGGAGAAAGTGAAGCAGGTTTGCTAGTTTCATTTATTTTAGTGGGTGGAGGAAAAATACGCACCAAAATGGTATAATTTGCAAATATTTTCCAGAGCAAATACCAGGACTGGCTTTGTTTCAACATGGCTGGAGCGAAATGTAAAGCAATTGCCTGGTTAGCACCAAGCAGCTCGATGTAACGTCTGTGTAGCTGGGGGCCAGGGAAGGTTATGCTATGTTTCTTAACTGAATGGATGTATTCAGTAAAAATGTGCCCTTACCCACTCGAATTTAATCACCAGCAAGACTTCAGGAAAATAAGATGCCTTTTAAATGAGATGCTGCATAAACACAGCTTCTCTTGGAGGCTGTTTAATTCACAAGTGAGACACACCATCAAGAGATTATCTCACTTCACAGGTCAAATTTCAGAGGCTTTGTGAAAGTTGTAGTTTAGAACCCTTCATCCTTCAGGCATAATGTTCGGACTGACCAAAAAGGAAGCATGGCAGATTGGTATTACATGCATCTTCCCTCTGGTTCATGTTTGGGACAGAGTTAAATACGTCTTTTCTTGCTTTTAAAACAACAGCCTCAAAGACTAGACACTGCTTGTGACAGGGAAAGAAAAAGCAGCAAGTGTGTCTTTACAGTCACATGTCTGTACTTCTGCAAACCCAAACTGGGTGCAATCAGCTGATTCTGATCAGAGTTAGGAGACACAAAAGGCCCAACCTTTGTTTTAGTATACCAAAAGATCTCAAAATTATCTCCCAATGCATGAAAATGAGAAAATTCAGCATGCCTCCTCTTGCTCCTTTCAAACATCCTAAATTTATAATACACTTTAGGTGAGACATTTTGCCCAGTGTTTTATGCCTCCATTCGTATGTAGAAAAAGCAGGTGAATGATACCATGCACAACCAGAGAGTGCAGAAAGAGGTCTGACATTTCTTATCTTTATAGATGCAAAATTAGATGTCAACCTGCAAAATAAAAGCATCAGCAGCCTTTATTATGTATTTAATCTGAAAAGATATATATAGCCACTATACAAAATTATTTAAAAAAAAAGAAAAAAAAGAGTGTTTGTGAATTTGGATTGATTCTATAGCAATTCATGGAAAAAGAGATACAATGTTTTAGTGAACGTGAACTCGAATTTGCAGGAATCCTGCAATTTGGTAGAGCAGACGTAGACATCGCGTCCCCCTGCTTCCCCACTGACACCTGCAGCCCTGTGCTCTCCCCACTGGGTGGAAATGGCATTTCCCAGTCCATGTTGCTTCCAGTGGGCCCACAGACATTTGCAGACCCACCAGGGCATTTACAAATGCCTGCCTGTGTAGTATCCATCTTGGCAGCCTTGTGTCAGCAGAATCACAGCAAGAAATTATTTTATATGGAGAACCATCAGTGGCTTTAGGAAGCAGGGCTACACTGCATAAACTGGGCACAGCAATCTTCACCCACAAGTCTGCCTCTGACCCACCTGCCCTTTCTGGACTATCAGCAGTTGCACTTTACATGTTGCTGCAACAAGGTGGTGTAACTACTTCAATGACCGTAAGCCATCCTTTGCCATTGATCCTGGACACTTCGCAGAGAAGGAATACTGATGTTTTGGCCTCTTCTCTTCATGTTAATGGTAAGTGGATGGGCAGAGCCATTTTGGTCAGGATCCAAACTCAATTTTATTATTTTGTTTCCTAGGAACAGCACAATTCACCGAGGCATATATCTAACAAAGCATTGCTTCCTTAAAAAAGAGAAATCTCCAGTCGCAAAAGTTTTTGCTAAATTGACATGAAACACAATTAGCCCTTCGGCCCTCCATACCAACAAGAATATTTCATTTTTTTCACACATGAAATCCTTATAAATATGACTCTTCTCATAAAAAATATTAAACAGCTTGGAAATGCTAAGCAGAGACCTTTTTCAGAAAGGGAACAAAGTTTGTTAAGTACACAGTTAAGCTGTATTTTTCAAACAACCTTAATTCTCTTCAAAGTACTGGGAAAATAATCTAAAACTACCTTTAATCTTGGTCATTCTTTGGGACAGTGCTAGGAGGACAGAGATAAGATGCCTCATGATTTTGAAGTAGCTTTATTGTTTTATTTACTCAAGGGGGAGAACAGGAGAGAGAATGAAGGAGGAAAAATGAAACCAGAATACTGAACATTTGAGAACTTCAGAAAGCTAAAAAATACTTGAAAAGTTGTTGTTTTGTTTTTTTTTTATGTGACTTAATTTAAAATTTTAGGTTCATCACTATTTCCTAGGCAGTTTCTTACCTTCCCTTTTCCCACTTCCCTCATTAGAAACCTGCCTATGCTCTGGACATCCTGCACAGACTGGAGAGTCTGCACCAGTGTAATTCCTTGCCATTAATTTTCTCCCTTAGAACTATATTCACTAGGACATTAGCACTTAGCAAATACGCAAATTGATGCACATACATGATTTAAGTACACAGTTCCCACAACTATTCAAATATGCACATATCAGCTGCCTGATTCCTATCTGTTCTGCATTCTGAGATAGCAAAATTAGCTGCTCCCTCAGTAACTGGGAAAAGATCACTAATAAGTATGGTATGGCTAGGAAACTTTGAATGCCTCTGAAAATATTTATAAAATTTGCCCAAAACTTTCAGAAAAAGGCCTGTGGGATTCAATTAAGCAAGTGCAAATGAGATGTGCTGACTTGCTTTGACACAGTGTTGTGGAGAAAAACCTGGAATAATTGCGTATGTATACTCCGACTTTAAAAGCAGGAAACCAATGCACTGTCAAAATGCTCTATTTTTCTGAAACAGAACATGAGTTACAATGCTGCTCTAAGTACACGAGATTATTGCCACTGGACTACTAAAAACCAACATAAAGCACGTACTTAGCATAACTAAGATTTTTTTTAATGCTACAACAGCCATTTGATTACTGGGCACAATGAGCTTAAAAATCCAGTGAGTCTACATATTTAACTTTATAGCACTCCTGCAGTGCCTTTATGCTTTGTACAATTCACAGTTAAACATGCCTTTTTCCATCTTTTAACCCTAGAAGCTAAATTTCATGTTGAGAAAGCCCTTCTGAAGAATGATCATGACTGGATTGAACAAATTGTCAGAGTTCAGCAGTTCTCCAAAGGTATTCACAGAACAAGCTTTTGGCAAGAAACTCCTTTCTTCAACTAGCTATTTGAAGACAACATCTGTAGCACTTCTTGCTACACTCCATCTCAAACTAAGGACCTAGGCCATGGCAATACTAATCTATTAACTAACTATCTATCTATCCGCAGAGGTATGATCTAACGGTCTGAAAAGAAGACAAAAGAGTCAGGAACTTGACTGGTTCTGAAACTCTATTGCTGTATATGTTTTATCTTCCACTGCCTCAGTTTTCCTATCTATAAGACAGGGCTAATACAAAACTGCACGTACACTACTTCATGTGCACATTCTGTGAGATATATCCAATGCCACGTACGAGAACAGCTGGGAAAATATTCTCAATAAAAAGCACTATAGTGATGCAAAAAATAGAACATTGCCATCCTTTGATCTTATGTCCTCCATTCTCTATTAGCAATAAACACATAATCAAAGCATTGGTTTCAGGAAGGCATTTTGCTAGGAAAAAGAGATTAAAAAAAAAAATCTAGGAAAAGGGGAAACCTCCGCTGAGCAACCAGAAAGAGTAGTAGTTTTAATTTTAAAAATTTTCGTTATTCATGCATCGTTGTGGGCATTAGGAGTACAACTACTTGCCCTGTGGCTTGCTATGACTGTCCTTACAGTACATATGAGCTATCCTTTACTCGTAGCCAAATCATGGAGGTATTAGATCATGCCTTGGGAGATGGTAGGAATACGAAATGAAATATTACTACATTTCATACTGGTATAGAGCTTTAATTCAAAAGCTATCATCTGTTTTGCAAACTGACCCTAGAAGAGACCTCTCCAGCAGGGCAGGGCAGGTCAGAGTGGAATAGTTTTCTGAAAAACAAGCTGGAGGAGTGAGCTCCCTATGCCGGCAGAAATACCTGGCAGTGCAGTGATGAAGTCCCGCTGTAACATGGGTTTGAGGTATGAGTTTATATGCCCGTGCTGGTAGTGACACATCTGGGAGATGAGGTGCTCCACAAACTCCACCTGGTCAGACTCGGACCACTGTTCAAAATACTTGACGCAGAGTTCCTTCTCCTTCTCATAGCTTGCAGATAGTTTTCTTTGCTTGGGCACAATCATGCTGGAAGTGCCATTGGCAAGTTTCGTCTGTAAAGAAGAAGGAGACAAATAACCCAAATCACACATACGAAAAGAAGCTCAAGTGGCTTTATAATTTTCTTTCTGATACATAAAGTTGGCTGAGACCATGTGTCCCATTTGCTGCTGTCAGTCGGAGCGCAGCCACCGCGAGCTGTAACCCCTGCAGGACAATGCACTGGCTCATGCCAGAGTCACACACAAAGGACTCTGGTTAGACAGGAAACCTGGAGTGGCAATTTAACACAAATACAATTTTATTTACATTATGCAGACAATAAAATGTATTTAGGTTCCTCATCTACACTTACCAGTTACTTCAATGCACCGACAAAAAACTGCATTTGTATTCTGTTTGTTTGTTTTTGTTTTTTTTTTTCTGAAGAATGGACTGCTGCTAAAATTCATAGGGAATGAACAAAATGGATGAGACAAAAATTGCCAGTACTTCTTTTGAGTATAAAATTATACCTTGAGAGCAAAGCCATCTGAAACACACCCTGATATTTGGTACATAACTCTTTCACAAAGTAAAGGATTTTCAACTTTCTGAGCACTTAATATCTTGTCAGAAGGAGTCAGCTCAAAGAAGAGTTTCAGGGACAAAACGAAATACTGACATTTCAATTTACTACTTGATAGCAAGATATGATTTCTGCTTTCTAAACAATTTAACTGGAAGAAAAATGCATATTTTGCATTACAAGGATATCCTTTGTCCAAGTAAGATTAACTGTTTGCTGGGATTTTTTTTTCCCCTTACTGGTCAAATGGTTTGTATGAAATACTGAAAACGTGATTTTCCCTTTTTCATTGCAATGGTTTAACACCTGACAGCATTATAATAACAGTCAATATTATCACATCGTTTTTATTTAGAAAATGCATCTAGAGGTTCTCTATTAACTATCAAATAATTAAAAACAAATTACAGATATCAGAATATATAAGACATTGATGCAGGGATGCCATGTTTCTCTTGTGTGACGATAATTCCAGGCACTAATCTCACCAGGAGACTTTATCAACTTTAAGGGAAAAAACAAGTACCTAAATCTCTCTGCAAAGATATCTAATGATCTAAAAGAAATGCACGGATTAACTGATTTTACAGGAAAAGACAACCAAAAAGTCTTTTTTCAGCAAGTGCCAAAACAGTGTGTTATTTAGAGACCACGAAATCTATTTACCAAAACTAGGTTTGGAATGCAGGAATTTCTCATTTCTCAAGAGTAAATAATTCCTGTACTTCAACAGCCCCTCAACCCCAACAGCAATCCTGACTTTGGAACATGAAAAACCTCATAATTTGAAAATCTACTCAACTAATCACCATGTACCTTTCATTTTCTAGAGAAAATCCACCTTAATACTCTATTCAGCACTTCCAGCAGAGCTAGACTGACTTTTCTCTGGTAGAAAAAGACAATAATTAGCTGGCATTTTCAACAAGCAGTTTACTCTATTTCTGAATTATGGTTTGACTTAAGTTTCTTTGAGAACACAGAACATGGAGATCGCATCACCAGTGCTCAATTCTGCAGCTCAGTGTTTTCAACCTTACTTTTATCCCCACTCCTCCCTGCAAATTTCTGTGTGTATTAGAAAGATCACGCAAGATCAGGGCTATGACTGAGCTTCCCTATTTCATCTGGTCATCACATGGGCAGCACTGACTGCAAGTGAGTTGTACACTCAGTTATTGGGCAGAAGGAAAGAAGCACTCTCTTGAGCCAACTTTTTATACCAAGAAATCTCTAAAGGGATGGTGCACATGAAGTCCTAGGCGTGAAGGGCTGGAGTTATTCTAGCCAAGTCCACAGTAGGCAACAGCCTGGCAAAAAATAATAACCAATGGACTGCACTGAACATCGGTCTTAAGGGATTCTGGTCATTTTTGCTGCAGCTAAGCTCCTTGCAAAACAGACATCCCTGTAAAAATGCTGGATCAAGACAGCTTAGAGATGTTGTATTCTACAAGCTTGATCTCATTTCATTTCTCATTTTGTTTGCTGTGCAGCCAATCTCACAACAGGCTGTCTCTATAAAGCATATTTAAAAAATACTTCTGCCTTTTAATTTGAGAGACTGAAGTCTGACTAATATGCTGAGCTGGAGTTGATGTGCAAAGACCACAAAAGGGGCAACTCCTTTAATGGGGTTCCACCATGTTCTGGCCCTTCCTTGCCTCCTCAGCACCCTTCTCCCAGCAGCCTTCAGCTCCCCATTTACCTCTAAAACATCAGTTTGGGTATAAAACAGAAGCTGCAACATCTGCAAAAACAAGTAACGGCTTATGTGTGTACAAACAGATGGTTTAGATGGGACAAAACAACCCATTTTGCCTGGATCCCAAGTGAATACAGGCCTCTTGGGTGGGAATAATGAGTAAATTAAAGAGTCCATTGACCAACACTTGTAACAGCTCTGGAGTCAAACTCCAGGTTTATATAGTGGATCTGCTAAGAAAAGCACTATTCATGTTACAGTGTTTATGTTCAAATTAGTGGACAGGGGAATACTATAGTTTTTAGGTTCATGCACATGCTTTGGTCACATTCTGACAATGTCAGCTTGAAACCTGGTTTGCACCCTTGCCTGCTCTGGTTTCCCATCAAAAGGAGCGAGGACAAGCCCAGAGGTAGCCATGGTGTGCCCAGCAGGTCCTGTTGTCTATGAAAGCAGGGGCCATAAACAGGGCAGGCCATAAACGCACCAGTTCTGCAGAGTAGAGGCAGATGAATTCACAGGGCCCCCAACCCGCTCAATTGCAACACATGCTCATACGCCTCCCTCAGACTGCCTGTGGCTACAGTTTAGAACAAGATTTCAGAATTTCAATTTGAAGATTCCTGAAAATCCACTGGGGGTTCAGTGAAAAAGTCTATTATTAAAAAAAGTCAACAACAAAACAAGAACATCAAGCATCTGTATTATTAAAGCATTGAGGAGGGACGGTGTTACTATCAGTAAGAGAATCGATTTGCTTTATGAGAAACCCTGATGACTCAACTATTCTGATCAACCGCCTCAAGTTCACAACAAACCATCTCAGAACAACATCAGCAACTAGTTCCTGGAGCACACAATCGTCTACAACCTCCTCCCGCTCCTGGCACAATAACCATGCCTCACCTGAAAAAGAACAAACTATCCCACATGCCATCCATACTGCCAGAGTAAATATCCATCCAAATGTACTGTATAAGGTCACACTTTTTATAAGCTTCACTTCCAAAAGTGGCGAAGAAGAATAAGCACTGGTAGTCCATCTCCTGGGAAGAAGTTTGGCTATAATAGAGCAAACTAACAACTCGGAATGGATAAAGCTTTTCTGACTCCCTTTTCACAAACCCCTGTGAGGGCTGAGAGGTGCCCCAGCTGACTCTAGGCACAGCAACCCATCTGCAGGAACAGCAGAGGTGTCCTCCTACAACACTGTGCCTGAGCTAGTAAGCTGTGCCAGGAGACCCAGGGGATTGAGTGCCTCAGGTTGGTACTAGCTCAGGGATCTACGTACTATGCTCCATTGCAGCCTATAATTACAAGACCATTTCTCCAAATGGCTACATTTAACACAAAGCACATTTGTATGCCCAGTGAAGTAGAAGAGGACTAATATATGAGAGGATTTTAATCTAAATAATGGCTTGCAACTATAGGAAGGTGCAATATTTCAACACAGATAAATAAAGCCTGGATAAATCTACTGCTCTGCATATAAAACAAAACAGCCGAGGTATATCACAGCTGTAACCCATATATAACAACAAGGTTACTCTTGGTTTTGTTCAGTACAGGGGTCCAAGGATTCTCCTAAAACACAGAAAAAAACAAACACAAGCACAGTTCTCAGATTCTAGTATAGGTATAGTGTTTCCCCATCCATACGAGTGGTCACAACTTTTATATATTTTTTTTAAAAATCACTATGTCCTCTAATAATCACGAAGGACTTTGTTAAGGCATTTTCCACAGGGTGGATGAATTCAGATTTTATGTTTCTTAATGTAAGAAGACATCTCTTAAAGTCAAAGAAAAAGAGAAGCTGTCTCCCAGAACATCGAGAATGGCTTAAACGATCCCAGCAAGGTTTGGGATCTTCTGAACCTTCAACATATCTTCATGCTGGAGCTCTGAAAAGACTGAGAGCTTAGACGACCACTGCAAATCTCTCGGTTTCTCTCTAGACAAAAGGAAGGGACTTCCCTTCAACGTTCCGATACCGACAGGTCATACGGGGCTTCTCTCACCCTTCCTGGACTCCCTGGGACCACAGGCTCTGACAGAGAGATGTCTTCTACTGCTTATCTGCAACTGCAGCATTTCACCTCCAACTGCTTGCATCGCCAGTCATGGTGAAGTCACTGATCTAGACAGAGCCACCTTAACAGGAATTTTGGATGGGTCTTAGTGAAGGGGAGGAAAAAAAGAGGACATAATGTTTAATTATAAGAAATGATTGAAATAGGCACAGACATACCCCGGGTGCCTCTGCACTGCAGCAAGCTCTAAACTTGTTATCGTTAATGGTTTAAATTTCACTGTGCTAATCATTTCAGGACACAAGCCTTTCTTGATAATCTAATGAATTATTCCAACATCCTTCAGCAAAAAAAATCCTCCATGACAGCACTAATTACAAGACGTTTTCCCAGTGCTTATGTAAAATATGACAGAGCAGCAGCTTAGGGAATTGCAGAAAACTGCTTCTAATTTCCACTGAGAAACTGACAAACACCTCTCTTTCATCTCTCCCAGCTCTCAAGTAAGATTTAACTTTCTCATTTAGTTAATTACCGAGTGAGGATCATCATTTTCCCGGATCGGAGCGGCACAGAGCCTTTATCGTGTTAACTTGTGAACTTGATCGATGGCTGCTGCTAAAACTTAATAACTTCACCCCCTGGCAAATTGTAAGATAAATATAATAGGAGAAACTCTGACAGTAAAAACCTGCCAGAAATGAGCGCTGTGTTTATGTTTCTTTGCAGGCAGCAAAAAAACAACCGACAGCTTATTACTGGGTGCGTGTTACTTATATTTAAAAGACTCCAGGCAGTTAACTTTCTGCGTACTGTTCAAACTTTACTCACAAGATAAAAGACACTGGGGAAAAAAACAAGCAACGGATGACAAAGAAAGGAACCATGGAGGTGTATGTCCAGAGTGGGGGGGCAAGACAGGAACTTGACAATGAAAGCAAAGCCACACTTGTCTCTATATCCTGAATATTCTTCAGGATTAACCACATTAAAAATACCCACAGCGGTGAATCCAGACATGAAACTAGTTTCAGCAGCAGCACAAGGCTCAGGAATTTTTGAGCATGTTAGAAGCTGTGTGGGAAAAGCAGAGGGATTAAAAAGTATCAGTGTGGCAGTGAGATGATTCGGTTTGATGCCTGTAAAGCTGCTCTTAGCCAGAGAACTTCAGCATGGCTGGCTTTTCCAAAGCTACTTGTGTGGCCATGAAACTGCTTGTTACTGCCCATGATGAAGTACCACTCAATACCACTCCCATGTAGAATGTAACGAAAATGATGAAACGGAGCTGAGAACGTATGCCAGGCCTCCACGCTAAAGGCCACAGCTAGTATTTGAGAATTCTGTTGAAAGCGTGTTGTTTGCATGGCCTAAAGGCAATAACAGCATAATTAAGAGGATACAAGTTTAACTTCTATGGCTGGCTTCTTCTTTTTTTAGGCTTGTAACTACCAAATGCTGCAGAACTGATTCCCAGACAGTCAAGGCTAAGCAAAGAAGGAAAAAGTCCTTTGCAGCTTCTTATCGGCAGCTTCCTACTAAAGAGCTCCTTCGCTTTGAGAATTGTGGGGTGGCAAGGGGGTGTCTCACCATAAAGAGCAGGATCTCGTGAGCCATAGCACCTGAAAGACATGAGAAAGGCAGCCAGCTCTTCGGTTTTCTCCTTCGCAGGATGAATCTGCTTTTCCAGTGTTTGACTTGACAGCAAAGCTACAATGCTAGGTCATTAAACAACTCACTCCATTTACTTTTATTTTAAAAGCTTAGTTTAGAATCTACCCATTTCTGTCCGCCTCCATCTCACATAACAGCCTCTGTGAGGTTAACCATGGGTTTAGCACATATATGGACTCACTCTTTCAGTACTGAATTAGTTTCCACGCTGCAAAGCTCACTGCAACATTCTGAAAAACGAACATAACCCAGAAGCAGATGATCATCAATCACATCTGAGAGTCAAAAAGAAAGCACCATGAAAGAAACTACAGCATCTTTACTATTTACTTTCAAGAGAAAATTTGAAACGTACACTCACACTGAAATTAACAGTCCCCTGGATACCCAAGGAACTAGTAATTTTGCCTGTCTGGGGCTTTTAGCTGCTTGTCCACATCTGGTTTCTAATCACACTGCTGAAAAATTTTGATAAGAAAGGATACGTCTAGATGAAAGATCACTGGAATTATGCTGGACACAGCAGTCCAACCTGCTGTGCTTTCCGAAATCCTGGGGGGCCAATTGTTTTCAGAGGTACCATGTAAGTACCTCCGATATGCTGTCAGCCTGGAGAGCACCTAGCTAAGGATATTATCTCATACACAGAAGAAAGGGAGAAGGCTGGTTTGGTTTAAGGCCAGAGAAAGCTGCAGACACGAGAGAAGTAACATGCTGAGTCTCCTCCAGGGACTGGGGAGGCAGGACTGAGCCACGGGTACTTGCACACCGGCTATACAAAGAGCAGCAGTAATACCTTGCTGGAGAAGCTGCTCCCCTCCCACACTGCTACACAGTAAACAGCAACAGGGAGAGGAGATTAAAAAACTATTCTTTTAAGCTAATACTTAATGTTTCAGACAGACTAATAAAGTTTAATTGCCTGGAATCTCGTAGCTCTTACTGTAAACTTTCCTTTGATATAGGTCTCCCATCTAGATTTTAAGTGCTGGGAAAAAACCTCCAAAATAAGATTTCTCTGATGCCAGCAATGCATGTGAATTGGGAGTCCCTCTCCTCCTCCCTTATCTGCAAGTTGTCTTTGCAAATAACAAGCACTGATGAGAAATCTGCTTGCATCAGCACAGTGCTGGCATATGTTACTTTCCCAAACTACGATCCCTGACCAAATGCATATCTAGACATATGGGGGGGAGGGTAGACATCATCACTCTTAAAGAGCTAGACTTCAGAGCTCACCTTTTACTAGGTGTAAACTGGTCTTAGCAATCCTCCAATAACAACAAAACACTTCCACTGGAAGTTACCAAAGGAAATGCTTTCTTCCTCGGCATGGCTACCAGAACCAGAGCTGAACTGCTGGGACTATTACATGTTATTACTATTAATGGAGGGAAAGAATATGCCCATTATCACTTGGAGAACCAGTCTACTAAAGTCATCGGGTAACGGCCAGTAGCAGCAAAGGGCTCGTTTATGGCAAGGAAAGGCATAAGCTGTGCTCTAAAGCAGCAGTTTCATAGTTTTCTGGAACAGTTGCTTCTGTTTGTAAAACACCCAAGCATGATCTACTGCCTGAGTGAAGTTACTCTTTACAGGTGTTATTGTTGATTTTCTTCTTGCTCCAAGTACTCCCTTAACTCAGAGAGAATAGCAGCCAGGAACAGGACTATACTAGTGGGAACAACACACAAGTAGAGGGGGAGAATGACCCAAAAGATCTGTTATCTGCGCTCAATAACATTACTGAGATTTTCAAAACACTGGTTCTGTCTATGTAAAGCTTCTATCATCAAGAAACACAAGCCCTCCAAGACAGTTTACCCAGTATTATTTTCCACGAGTTTCCTCCTTGGAGATGCATTTTGCTACCAACATCAAAAAGGGCACAAGTGCAACAAACTACTTGGCCAAGGCAAAGTGAGTGATTCAGAATTGAAAGTCATGAATATACATGCTGGCTATCATATACCATTTCCCAGCTACAGGAGCACTACATATTTCCAGGCATACTGGCGAGATGCAATGAACAAAAACGCAGCAGCATTCTGAAGAATCACAAGATTCATGTATGTGCTTTGCTCCCACTGCAAATGTACTTCTTAGCTCTGCTGGCAGAGTTGGCTACATGAGCACTCCCTAACCTATTTCAGTCAAAATAAGCTTGTTAGCAAAGACCTGCTATTTAAACTGTCTAAGCTCAACACCTCATCTTAACTGAAAGCAGGTTTGCAGTTTTGTTGACAGATCCTGGAGGGCAGCAACCTGCATCTGCCAGACAAAGGCTGAGTGGTATTCTTTTCCACCAGTATAGCTAGATCTAGAAGAGGACATGTCATCAGCTCACACTGACTGATACCAATACTACTGCTGTTAGCAGCCACCACAGAGGCAGCTGGAAAAGTCCATAAAATACTCTTGCACAGTGTCAGGTCAAAGCTGTTGGGTGGGCTGCAGCCACAATCTTGTCAAGATTTGCCTTGTAGCCTCCCACAACCCCTACAAGAGAGTCCCCTAACTCTCATCAACTAATGTGCACTGTCTTCTTGAGATAAGCCAACCTTGCAGTCAAATGGTACCTTGCTGGCAAACTGGGGTGATTCCCATCAAGGACCACCAAGATTGTGAGGGGAGCTGGATGTATTTGGCCTGGAGAAGTCTGAGGGCTATCTACTAGTCTTCCACTACCTCAAGGGAGGTTACAGAGGAAAGTAATACAGAGTCTTTTCAGAAGTGCATTAAGGACAGGAAGAAGGGCAACAGGCAGAAGTTGTTACAAGCCAAACTTTGGACATTAAGAGGGAAAATTTCAAAACATGAGTGAACAAGGTCGCAGGCAAAATGAGCTGACTGTGAAGGTAATCCTCCTTGGAACAGGCAGTCGGACTGGAGATGTCCAGAGGTCAATCTCAACTTAAAGTTTCCTATGGATTTATATCTTCAGATTGTGTTGGTCCATTCTTTATTGGTACCTGGCAAGAGATTCACGACCTGAGGAACAAACCCCAAAAATACAAGCTGAGGACATTTCTCTAATGAATTCTGTATCTTCAGATATTGCGTTAGGTTGAGTTAGGCCAAATGCTGTTGATAGGTGAAAAGTACATCAAAAAAGAAAGGCAAGAAATGGTACCCTCTGCAAAAACAAGCAACCAGCTCCGACCATAACAGTGCTTCAGGAAGGTGTACTCAGCTTCACAGCTCACCAGACTTTCTCGCTATCAGCTGATACTCAAATTGCACAACCCAGAAGTCCAAGTCACAAACTGTCGCACTAGGGATTCCTCCTTGGCTCAGTGCTCAGCTGTCAACAATCTTTCAGAAAAATCCCTCAAACTAAAGGAGGGAGGGAGCCTTCCAGTATTCCACTCCCTAGAGTAGACTCAATCAAAGTGGAATTGTTTGAACATAACATATAAGCAACATAAAAATCCCAGTAAACCGGAGCAGAACAGGACTGCTAGCCTCTCTCGGTCTTTCAACACACTGTATTTTCCACATAATGCTCCTTCACTCAAAGGCATGATTCCACTACTCCTTTTAATGCGATTAATAAACAGGGAAAATAGTATCAATCTACCTGCATTTCCCTTTCTACAAATACAGGCTAAATTTTCTTCTCTTCTTTTCATCCCACTTCTGAGAGTTACTTTCCTGTCATATCAAGAATGTAATCAGTGTGGAGCACATTATGTGAGAAATTTTTTCCAACCTCATGCACTGATGCACCCCATTGTAAATTTCTCTAACAACCACCAACCCTTTCTTTAACTTCTACTATAATAATTGGTGAAACATCTAAGAACCAATTACATGCTCAGAAAAGTAGCTTTTCCTTCCAACAGTTTTAAATATATTCTCTTCTAAATATCTTTAGGTCTTCTATTGTGAGAATTGTCCTCCTTCATGAAAGGAAGGGAATATCAGATTTTACCATTGCATGCTATTTGTTCAACACCTCTGTGATCCCTCTCACTTGTTTCCTGTATTTTCAGTCAGTTCACAATAGCTTGTATTAAGTCTAGTATTAGCACACTTGAAAACACACTATTTGCATCTTCTCTTCTAGGAAGAGCAATTTGGGATTGTGTCGGTTAAAAGCATTCACAACCTTCTGATACAAAATAAAATTAATCATCAAGAAAGTTCTACGTTTGCTACCACCACCGTTTCCTTCCATAGAGCAAACTACAGATCCACCATTCATAGCCTGTTCCTTTGATCGAGGGGTTGGAGCTCCCTCTAGCCCTCTCAAAACAGAAGAGCCATAGATGCTAAGCTGTGACTATCTAGTCTCATCCAAAGCAGTCTTGGGTAGGGTTATCCCTAATTTTTATTTTATTTACTTTTTGCTGTCACATGAATAATTAAGAAAACATCTACTAGTTTATCTGAAACTCCGGAAAAACAAGTGTCAGGAGAAATTCCCTCTAAAACCGATTAAAAATACTCATATTGCTATAATTAACTGATCCTATTTTCAAATGTAATTTAGGATCGGCTGAAGGATTATCATGTCAGCTGTGTGTACAATGTGAAATGTAGCAAGAAATTAAATAAAAAGGTTGTTGAAAATTTTCAATTTTCACAGCCTAAAAAAGTCTTGCTACCTCACCCTCCCTTGCAGCTGAAAAACATCCTGATGCAGCTGACAGGTCGCCTGCAGCTGTGAATTACGTGTTTCTATTTCAGCATTAAATATTGAGTAACGCCGCTTAAGTAAAACTCAAAAGGTGCAACCCTGCTGAGTTCTGCACAACGCTGAAGACAGAGAAACATCTCATGACAGAAAGAGCGTCAGCCCTTTTTAATCACAGGTTATTATTTATTAATTCTTGATAAACTGAAAGCTGGCAGTACAATGTAAAAATGAGAAAGGAGAAGGGGAGCCAGGCCTTTAGAGTTTTACTCCTAACTTGCCCGCTGCCTTCTTGCACTGCCATGGGCAAGTCACTCCATTTCACAAGTCTATCGGTTAAACAGATGCATCCTAACACGCTTCACGCAGAGGCAAAGCACAGCTTAATGCTGGGAATGTCTTTGGAGGCCTCTGCATGAAAGGTGCTCAGTGAGGGATATGTCACCAGGTGACACCACACCACACTCTACACAAGTGCAAACACTTATTTGGACTTGTGCAAATGCTCTACTGGCCTCAAGTGCCAGCAAAAAATTTGGCACTTAAAAACTAAACAAAACAGACTCATCAGAAAAGGAATGGCCTTGACTTCACCAATTAGAAAAAATGCAGCTGTACTAACCATTTCAGCAGCCTTCCAAAGCAGGACCAAAAGTCGAGTGCTTTAAGAAAAAATTCTACCTTGAGTTTCCTCAAACCGAGCCACCGCATCCGGACACCACTCCTAAAATCAACACAAACATGGAAACAACTCGCACCCTTGAAGATAAGCACCCTAGGGAGGGTGCAATTTCATGATCGCAATTTCGGTATGCAACCACCGGGGGACTGCTGAACATTGCTTGGGTTTGGAAGTTTGCAATTTTAATATTAGTATGTGACAGAGACGAAGAAATACAATAGGATGTGTTAGGCTATGTACGGCTACGTTTTCGCTTCTCTGACAAGTCCAGTGAGAAAGACTAGAAGTAACTAGACCCGAGTAGATGACAGAAGCACCTGACAAAAACTTCCCAGCATCGCCGGCCGGTGTCCCTCAGTCCCAGCATCAGCTGTCCTTGCCATTCTGGGCCCGAACTCTGTACACAGTCCTGCTGTTGCACCCAAATCCTGACACACAGACCATCACTCCTGCAGTACAGATGGCATCCAAGGCCATTCCTTTTATCCCCTTAAGAGGACTTGGAGAAAAGCGCTGGCAACAACTTCTCTCTCCTCACACCTCTCGCATGTGGCAGGAGAGGATTACAGTCCGATATCTGACCTGTCCAGTGGGAGTGAAAGGACATCTGAAGTGAAAGCAAGACCTTCGCAGTTACAGATCTGTTAGTGATGCTGGCAACCCTCAGCTGCGTGCCTCTTTGGGCTGATACTGCCGTCCACCTGTTCTCCCCTGTATCTCCAAATAGTTGTGGCTTGGATCCGCATCAGAGACAGGTAAGAGAGAGGTTGTGCTGACCGAACAGCAGTAAGACACAGCCTCAGCAGGACTTCCCCACATACATACGCTCAAGTAGTAAAACTTTTGAGATCTCCCATCCCTTCAGTATATTAGAAGCAATATATCTCCCATCATCATTTAGGAAGCAGTTCGCAGCCACTGTTTAGGTGCCTTTGTTACTTCCAGACTGCGTAACTTAACGAGGTCCTTGGAACTATCATAGGAGATAAAGGAAGGCAGCAGCTAATGCCATACGTAGCCCTTCTCATGCAAACACATTACATACTCCAAGTCCTGGCTTGATTTCTGCATGCAGTAGGAGTTACACTTTTAATTGTAAGGGGGATGTTCTACATATGTAAAACTTGGGAGAAGCAGGTACCTACCAGTGGAGGTTAACTGGGACTAATGAATTCAACACTGACCATACTCTGAGCAGAAGGTTGGGCCTCCTGAGGTCTCTTCCAGCCCAAGTGACCCTGTGTTTCTAACCTCATAGTTAAAGCTCATCTACACTTCCCAGGCTTTTGGAGGGAAAAGCTATTTAGGTTTTGACTGAAGCCAAGTTATAGTTGTCTGATGGTGATGTATTTCATTTATCATAAGCAAAATCTGAAATTTTTTTTTAGAAGATGCTGTACAGAGAATTTTTTTTAACAGCTTTCCAACTCTGTGCTATTTTATCATTCATTTTTTTGTAGAAAATACCAGGTTCTTAAAGAGTACTGCAGATACACCTGCTCTCCGGCTTTGCAAGTTGACAGCATGCAGTGTTCAAGGGACCTGTCTGGACATCCAATCTTGACCTTCAATTTCATCTCTTCAACTATTCAAAATTTCGCAAAAACTGTTGATTTTGTTGTGATGCATGTGTTCTTTAAGCACTGCAGCTGATTCTCTCCACAAATTATTAAATTCTAAATTTATCTTCACTTATTACCTGAACCAATTTCAAAACTCAGTTCTCAAACAACGAATTAATTGACTGTGATGCCTAATTATCTGTAGTCTTCTAAATCAAATTTCAAAATACTCCCATTACAACCCACCTCAGAACTGTCCAGGATTACAAATTATGATCCAGAACAAAGCTGACAGATTTAAATTAACATGGCAGTAGAACTCCGTAGTTCACACAATTTTGTAAAATCCAGTGATTTGAACGAAAACAACACATGCACATAATTGCCATTAATTAAGCAACATTTTTATTATCTACAATCAAAGACTTACAAGGAAGGTTTACTTGTCAGAAAGGGGGATTTCTTTGCTGAGAAATTACAAGTCTTAACAATCTAATTTTTTTGGCAGTATAGTTGTTAAGTAGATCTGAGGGCTGGAGCACCTCTCCTATGCAGACAGGCTGAGAGAGTTGGGGTTGTTCAGCCCAGAGAAGAGAAGGCTCCAGAGGGACACCTAGCAGCCTTCCAGCACCCAAAGGGGGCCTACAAGAAAGCTGGAGAGGGACTTTTTAGAAGGGCATGTAGTGATAGGACAAGGTGTAATGGTTTTAAACTGCAAGCGGGTAAATTTAGATTAGATCTAAGCAAGAAATTCTTCAGTGTGAAGGTGGTGAGGCACTGGAAGAGGTTGCCCAGAGAAGTTGTGGATATAATTTTTCACTTTTATTTTCTTCTAAATTGATGTTAGTTTAAGCACAAAAGCTATTGTTTAAATTGACAGAAGCGGGTCTGAAAAAGTAACACTGAAATATTTTAATCATCATGTATTTTAACTAGATTCTCAGTTTGTGGTCACTGTTACAATGGTTTCATTTTGTGTTGAGAAGGAGCAGCAGGGATCTCAGACTTTATGGATATGAGAAGACAGTTAAATCTGAACCTGTGCACACAATTAGAACAGATCTATCGTATTTCACAAATTCAGGGCATCATGAAGGCAAGTTTGCCTGTTGGGACACAGGACCCAAACATCCTGGCTACATACAGCGCTCTTTTCATTCCCTAATTTCAAACTACTTTGAGCTGAGCAGGTAAGGACTACTTGTCTGCCAAGATTCATTATTAAATAAGTAATTGTAGCTACTTTGAGTACTATCTTCAAGTCTGCAAGAGCAATTACTTGGTTGCTCATTTTTAATTTTCCTCAACAATAAGGTTCAGCAATGTATACAGTGAGTACTGTTGTCTGTCTCCAAGCTGCAGCCTCAACTAAGCCGTCAATCACACGCAACGAGGGACTGCCTGCTTGCTGAAGTTACCTTGGATATGAGCTTCCACAGGCAGACTAATTCAAATCTATTTTTGTAAATTACAGATTGTGTTAAATATACATGAAGGAAAATATGGAACTTTCTTTCACTGCACAACATGAGTTATTGCCCATTCTAGGTTCCCTCAGAGAAAACTCTAAATTTAAAAATCTGCCAATTAGTGGCAGTGACTACTGGTGAGACCTAATCCAGTCAAGCAGTAGTATTCACTGAGTACTGCAAATGGCAGAAAAATGTTCCAAGAGAAAAAAGGGACCAGGATACCTGACAGTAACAAGGAGGAGCATGCAGTCATTTGCCTAAGCTTCCTTTTCCTTACAGAAGAAATGCAGGTTGTGTCACTGCCTTAATATGACAGTCAAACCGTAAGCTTTGCATCAGCCAGAAGAATTAGATCTTTGCATGTACATAAGACTGAGCATTAATAGCTGCAGTACAGTTTAGGGCAACAATTTGACAATTTCTGTGTGAGACAGAGCATCAGAAAAATAAACATAAATAAATTCCTCCTAGAAAACAAACTCCTCAACCACAAACACTCAAACATGTTCACCATTTCTCTTCTCTCATTTCTTAAATTAAGCCACTCCCCAAGGACCATTCAATTTATCCTAATAAAACAAAAGGGATATGACTGCTCTCTAAAAATATAAGGGGATAAACATCAAAAAGGGAAAAGGAACTATCAAAATAAAAGGGAGAAACAAGCTGAAGAACTAGAGGTACAATCTCTCCACGAATAAACTAGCTTGGAACCAAGCTTGGAGAGGATTTCCAGTTGTCAGAACAATTGGGTTCTGGAATCATCTTCTGATGGAAACAGAATGGAAAAAAAGACTTTAGACCAACCTTTAACTGGTTGCAAGACGAAACTCAGTAAGTTCACTAAAAGGACTAAGTAGTATCTGCAAGAGCAAGAAGCTGGAACAAGTGACCCACAAAGTCCCACAAGGCAGAATGATACAAACCAGGCAATGTCCTGTTCTGCAAGAGGACACTGATCACCTTATAGCTCAGAGTATACCTAAGAGGGTACAGATGCAAACTTTTTGACTGGTTACTGAGAAAACCACCTTTCAACGAGTAGAGAGCATTGATGGGACTGTGGGCTCCACTCTGTTAAAATATACAAAGGCAGAGCTTCATTCCTCTATCATGGATGATGCTAAGTGCTTCACTCAGAACAAGAGCTGCCAATTTTGAGTCTCGCCGTGCCCAATATGCTTGAGCATACCCGAGATTTATGAAATGTAAACTGTCATGGTTTAACCTCAACTGGCAGCTAAGCACCAGACAGCTCACTCCCCCCTGGTGGGATGGGGGAGAGGATCGGAAGGGTAGAAGTGAAAAAACCCATGGGTTGAGACAAAGACAGTTCAATAGGTAAAGCAACAGCCGTGCACAAGCAAAGCAAAATAAGGAATTCATTCACTACTTCCCATCAGCAAGCAAGCGTTCAGCAAACTCCAGGAAAGCAGGGCTCCATCCTGCTTAATGGTTACTCGGGAGGACAAATGTTATCACTTCAAAGATCCCTCCCCTTCCTTCTTCTTCCCCCAGATTTATATGCTGAGCATGACGTCATATGGCACGGAATATCGCTTTGGTCAGTTGAGGTCAGCTGTTCCAGCTGTGGAAGCACTGCTCAGCAATAACGAAAACACCCTGTGTTATCAACATTGTTTTCAGCACAAATCCAAAGCATAGCTCCATACTAGCCACTATGAAGAAAACTAACTCTAACCCAGCCAAAACCAGCACAACAACCTACAGCTTTCCACTAGGTGCTGAACTGCTGAGTTGCACGAACACACAGGAACACTATTTATTCTGGTATAGTTTTATCCTGCCAGTGACCAATGCTGATCTGCTTCGACAGACAGTATGGTGGACACACGTGTCTGAGCTCCAGACATACTATTTATATCGAGTCACTTGAGGTCTCACATACGATGACAAGTTCTTTAGGTCAGTATCAGGAATCTCTGAAGGTAAAAGTCTCTCCACCTGAGGACAGGATTTGAAGCCTGTTGATCTAATCTTGCATATTAGAAGGGATTCTAAGTGTCAGCACTTGATCCAAAGAAGTTACTATCGTGCCAGATGGTCAGAAATGAAGGCAAAGACAACTACATATTTGGAAGTAAACCAAGGGTAAGACATCAAGTTCTCCAGTGAGATCTCTTTTTCTGTTAAACACTATTGTAGGAGATGAGACTGCAGACTCAACAGCGCTGCTCTCATTTCATAACTGATAACTTAATTATGCTACCTAAATTCACATTTCTCTGACCCCACCTTCATGGGAACTACAAGATATATTTTAGGGACTAGTACTTTAATATATGTATTTATTTCATCAGTACAGCTAAGGTGTTATAATCTCTTTAAAGACATATTACTTTTCTGTAATAGTTTATAAATAACTGTTTAGCTATTAAAACCTTAATAGGTAAACTTACAAAATGATTTTGTCTTTAAATAAATGTTCTCCTTGTGTTTTATATTATTAACAAAGAGTTTCACGTAATTAGATTTTACAGATCCGATACCACGTTGCATTACTTGAGAAACAAAGTTAACATGTATCGTGTTGATTCATACTGTGTATATGAAAAGGAGACAGTTAAAATCAAGTAAAAACTTCGAATACTCCAAACTTTAAAGTGTTTCACTTATAAAAAGATACTACTGTAATTTTTAAGGCAGGAAA
Organism: Tauraco erythrolophus; assembly: GCF_009769465.1. NCBI lineage: Eukaryota > Metazoa > Chordata > Aves > Musophagiformes > Musophagidae > Tauraco > Tauraco erythrolophus. Next base: position 15,551,731 of record NC_141473.1, on the reverse strand, counting down.
GATTTCTGGGGAATAGCAATATTGATTATACAGCTGGAAAAACCATACAAAACTTATAGATATATGAGATTTGCTAGTACTTTTTCAAACACACAAAAAAATCTTCTAAGTTAAATTGAGTCTGGAAATTGTGACTCAGTTTAACCCGGTCTTGTTGTTGTTGTTGTTTTTTAAAAAAAGATACAGAGAGAAATTTTAAAGAAAATGTTGCTGATGTTCTGTCAATAGCTAGTAGATAGTTTGCTGGCCCTCATAGAGCAAAGAAATGGATAACTGAAATAAGTAAAATATGGAGAGTTTCCTACCTAGAGGTAGGAAAATTCTAACACATAATAAACAGGCTTGGTTTTGGCTTTACCAACAGTATTCAGGAAGGCTTTTGGTGTGCTGGACAAAGCACATATATTCTTAGAGGAAGTGCAAAGGTATAGGATCTACGGAGTCTAGCATTCTGCTTGGGGCCATTACAGAGGAAATGCTTTGGGAACTTTTGTTACCTGAACAGAAGTGTTTGGTGTGTGCTTGGTTGCCTAAGCATTTGTTTCTAGCAATGTGTTACATTGAGTTTGTGGGAGCTCCTTGAAAGCTACAGAGCAGGGTGAGAGAGAGGGAAGGGTTCCGGGAAAATTTCTTCCTGTATAGGCTGTAGTTCTTTAACGATTTTCTGTACGAGATCCAAACTAGGCTGGCTTGTTCATATGACTTGCCCTGCAGCAGTCTGTATAGAGATTCTGGGTAGCTTACTCAAAGATGAAAGCTGTCTCTCTGCAGAGAAGTCCTGGCTAGGTGAGGATCTCTTTAGATCACAGAAGCCGATACACCTGTAACCTCTTCGGAGCACATACAACATTGTCTAAGAACCTGGCTGTACATCAAAGCCTTGGTGGCAGCCTCAGGTCACCATTAACTTTACAAAAGTAGGTACATTGCTCTCTGGGGTTCTCTTTTATGTTAGTGCTGATGTTCAAAAAAGTTACATTCATACAAGGAGTATTTCAGAGAGAGTTTGATGAAGAGGGGATGGTTATTGAACTTGTGATTAAAATCGGTGAGAGTCCAGAAAGGGAGCATATACCTCTGTGAAATGAAAGATGAACTTGCAATTAAAGATGAAGACTGGACTGTCAGTAGAGCTAGAGGACAATTTTATGAAGACTGGACTGTCAGTAGAGGTAGAGGACAAAAATTTTTACTCCTGGCTCTCTGCAGGTTTCCTTAGCCTGGCTAAGACACCTCTTTTCTCCTGAGATACTACGCGGCTACTTTGCGAGGTGTTGCAGAATGACGTTAATATTCCCTAAGCTGACTAAACCTCAGAGAGAAGACACTAAGTAGTAACACTCTACACACAGCTCTGATCCTGAAAAATGGTAGAGAAAAGCTTCAGAGAGATCAGGCAAAAAATGGGAAGGAAAAACTTGTTGGGGAATGACTGTCCTCCAGTCTCAAAGTGGCTCTCAAACTGAAGGGGTCAAAACAGAGAGAGGCAGGAGAACTGCACTGAGAAAATGCAAAATATTGAAAATTGAATGTGAAAAATATGTGAAACATTTTAAATTAAATTAACCGAAAACAGGATCCAAAAAACAACCAGTAACTTCTAACTGATAAAATCCCCCAGTTGCAAAATCCAAGCAGGGGCTAGAATAAAGTTATTTTATTACGTTAAAAAAAAAAATTAAGATTAGCTGTACGTCCATTTTAACATATAGGTAAGCATTAACAACCCTTAGGCTGCCTCTTAATTCACATGTGGTATATTTACACTATTTATGATATTATGCCCCATGCTGGGGCATCCCATTACAGAGTCACGGTAGTGGCTCCATACTTAAGGTGAATTCTGAGACACGTTGCTTCTTTCCCGTTATTCTCTTGCAGTAAGACTACTTTTAGACAAGAATTTACCATTTGGTTTCAGCCCACAAAGGAACCTCTTTGGGAACTGACAAACTGATTTAAGCAGCTGTGGAATAATTTACTGGGTTTTGTGTTTTATTGAAGGAGAACAAAAGGCTTTGAGAGCTTTCGGTGTTTTTTGCATCAACAACAAGAATGTTTGGCTTAGAAAGCGTCCACTTTTTCTTACACTTTCCCCTTGCCTCCCATAAGGATCGCATTTGATTGCAAATTTGACTGCAGCCATTGGTAAATGCATCTTTCCCATGATGTATGTCTAACAGCCTTTTAAAAATGCAGACCAACCTGGGGAGCGAGAAGGTGCCAGAGGAACAGAGCCCAAATCAACGTCAGGTGTATATAAACAAAAATAATTCTCGAGTACAAAACATGCTTCGACTGATAACATGCTTCCAGATCTTCAAATGTCTAATAAGGAAATGTTAAGCAGCATTACTCCCTTTTACAGATGAAAGAACCGAGATGGAAAAGCAGAATACGACAAAGACAAAAGATGTCACAAAATCTGAAGCCATAATTCCTAATCTAATATGCCTCCTGTGAGGCCCCAGTGCTTACTATAAATAAACTGTTTCCCCCCTAGATTTCAGTTGTAAAAGTAACTTTTGAACTTCTCCACACAAAAGGGATGCTGTGAGTCCAGCCCTCATCCCAAGAAACACTGGAAGGATTAATTAAGGTTTGTGAAGTACTCAAACTACAGGGGAAACCCTCTGGAGGAAATCTGTACTTCCATATTCTGACCAGAGCTTGAAAGGCAGGCAATACAGCCTGGGGCACAGAGCAAACAACACAAATAAAATAAAATATTGAACAGCTGTTTGTTAAGTGAATACTGTTCATCCCACACACCAAACTTTATTTCTGCCTCAGGCTGCTGGGAGTGGGGAGAATCAGACTGAGGCCAAAATAAAATTTTACTTCGAAGGGTTAAATAGTAGCAAAGTTATAAAAAATCAAAACCATTTCTTATAAAGGAAAATAATAGACAACCTTAATGGGCAGAACTGCAAGCCTCACTAATGATTATATGAGAAATACAACTGGTTTAGATAGTACAAAAGGTTGTACTCTGACTTATCAGGTTAACTTTTTTGCAGATGTGTAACGTCTTTCAAGCTACAAAAACTACACGGATATCAACAAACTCTTACAAAACTCCTTCATTTTTAAAGGAGGGGGAGGGAAGAGGTCACATCGCCATTACAAAGTAAGTTCCAAATACTACAGCAAGCAAAAATGGCAAGGCCTGCCTAGAACCAAAGCCCAAAGAAACCCAGAAGCCCACAGGCCTTGCTTTCCAGCACAGCTACTTACTGCTGCTGCCGCACAAGGCTGACGGGCGGCGCGAGCTTACGGCGGAACCGCCGTACGGTTTGCTGGGTGCAGCGCGCTGACTTTTGGCTTCTCTTGCAAACTCATACGGTTTTACTCGCTTTTCAGTATCAGAAAGTGGGATATCTAGAAGTGAAGAGAGCCTGTGTCCTGATCAGAAAAACGAAAGAAAAGCAGCACGGGTACCGTGTGCAGAATGATGGAGCCTCATTCTTCAACTGTTACAACTTCTTTGGGAATTATGGGGAAGGAGAAAAGTAACGCCTGAAAAACACAATGCAGAGAGCAAGGAAGGAAGAACAGGAACCGTGTTAATCAGAAGTAGCTGTATTCCCCTGCACTGCAAACATTAATACCATTTCATAATATTTCTTATTTTGCTTCCCAGAAATTGCCCTCTGATATCACTCTTTTTCCCACATGATTTTTTTCCTTTACAAAAATACCCATTTTCTTAAGACTCGTGTTCGGATCTAACAGTCATTAATTTCCATGTCTATTTTTAGAATGTACTTGAGAAATTGTGATTTTATCAAACCTCTAGGGAAAAAAAAGATCAAGTCCATCTTCTTAGCAATTACAGCAGCCAAATCTTTCAAATTACAATTCCTTGTTGATAAGTGAATAAACTGAAAAATATTGGCGCAAAAAACTCCATTGACAAAAATAACAACAAAAAGGAGCATTAGGAAATCAACGCAGTGTTTGATCGCTCCTCTTTTTTTGCTGCAGAAAGCCACATCGCATGCACAGTATTTTTAACTGAGGAGTCTCATTTCAAATATATGCCAAGGAATCTTATTTCAAATATATACTAAATAAGGAGGGGAGTAATAAAACAGGCAGTCCCTTACTCTAATTTTATCCGTTTCCCTCCTCTTCTTTCCTAGATGCAGTGAAACTTTAAATCCAACACCAAATCCCGTCTCTCTCTCTCTTTTTTTTCTGTAAACAGTGATCAACATTTTCCTAAATGACCCCCGAAAGGACCTACTTCGAAACTACTCATTAGTAACAGCCACGTTTGCAATATTAACCTGGATGCGGCTGTTTATTAAGATCTTTTAAGAGGTTTAGAATGAAGACACACTGCCAGTGTACAGGGAGCACAGAAGGGGTAATTTAAAACCCATGTTTTTCCTCCCCCTCACCGAAAACATGCCCAGCATCATGCAGCTGTGCTGCCAGCTTCATCACTCCCTCCATCTCCACTCTTGCTAATTAAAAGGTTGATCACAGAACAATGCTCTTCTCATTAATTTCGGCTTTCTGATTGGGCAGGATTCCCGCTCGCTCCGCCTGATCTTTTCCACACTGCTGAAGTTAATGTGACAGGAGCCCGAAGATGGATTACCCGCTGCCATATTGCCCATCACCTCCAATCAGCAGCTATCTGGGTAAACTGATTGTTCTAATTTGCTCTCATTATTTTTACAATATCAGGAGAAAATAACGCACACAGCTCACTGTCAAAGCCATGAAAATCAGCCATTAGTTAAACCCAGACACTGAGTGGCTTTATTAGAAGCACTGCAGTTTATTGATGCAGCTTCAGTAAACTAAGATTATACCTGCCCTCTTTAAACACACTTTTTCGGGCGTATTTATGTTGAAAGAAAATATTTATTAGGATACTTTGGGCAATGCTCACTGTCTCAGCCTGTTATCTTGATACAGTGACAGACAACGCAGATTAAGAACAATGGAGGCTTGACTTCCACAAAAAGAAGGGCAAAATATGCAGCATTATCCGCGCGGCAGCCTGCCTGCACATCTCAGCTACTATTTTACAGTTTAAACAAAAATCATCTCAGTACTAATATGACAGGTGAACATGTAAATACACCCCAAAATTGCACAGAACACAGTACTACCGCAAAGACAAACACAATACGGCATAATTGTGTGGGCTGTATGTACAAGGTCAACAATTTTGTTTTGGGTTTGTTTGGGTTTTTTTTGCTATGCAAAGGAGCCTGCAAAGCCCAGCATCAAAACACACGGACTGAGAGTAGGAGCTTCAAACTATAAGGGAAACTGTTTAACTGTTTTCTACAGCTGGGAACTATTTTTAGCCTACGAGAAAGCATTGTGCTGCCACAACTTGGGAACAAGTCAGAGCAGAAATGCCACTCCACACTGAAGCCTCACAGGATCCCATAGCTAAGAAATCAGTAAGTATTGTTAGCGGTATGAAGTCAGGCATTTTCACACCGTAGCAGTGGTAAGAACTACACCGAAAAACCTGGACCTCAGACGGTCTCTATGCCGTATATAAAGGGACCTGTATTATTTTGCCTGCTGACTATCTGCATCTTAGCAAAGGGAAATGCTAAACGGAGGGATTAACAGAAATATGATATCTTAAATCTTGCTAAACGTAAACCTTAAACTGGTGTCTACGATGCTGTAACTTGCAATGTGCTCCAAGAGTGACAGGCAGAGCGCAGCAGACTGATTTTACTTTTAAATAATATCTAAATTAGATTAGTTCTTTGTGTGGATCGGCATGAACCAGAGGGGACATTCATCATTGTGCCAAAAAAGTTAAATTCACTGGGGTATGCTCAAAGTGAATGGTTCTAGACCTACGTTTTATCTCTCAGACACATCACCGAGATGCTGTGCCAATATGCATGAAGCCAGCTAGGAGCTGCAAGAAAGACAACGGGAGAGTAACTGGATACCAGAAAAGGTTTAATTTTTCCCTTTGCAGATTATGAATTGCTTGGGACGGGATCTGTGGCTTCTCTGTCTTGTAAGCACAAAGCATCCCTTTCAACACTTGAGCTTCTTTTTTAATATTTAAACAGCTTAAATTTTAAAGCGTATTCTCCTCCCTCCCCCTCCAAAACAGATGTAATTCTAGTCCCTCCTCCTCTCTCTGCTATAATTTAAAATGCTACAATTTTCATTACCGCTTTTTAATATTTTCAAATCCTCATCAGCTAGAGCCTTGTGTTTGGGGGTTGGTTTTTCCTCCCTCCTAGAAAAGCCACCTCCCAGCTTTGTTTGGTATCTCTTTTGACCCTTGGTAATGGTTTTCTCTTGGAGGGGCGTGCCATGCTTTTCTCCTTAAAATTCCTGCACTGAAAGACTGCACCACACCACACTCTACAAAACGTGCTGATGGCACAAATTACAAGCCCCCAGCCGAACACTCCAGCCCCCACCATTCGGGCAGATTTATGTGGGCTCTTGCCGACGTTATTACAAGTCAGAGTTTATTGGGAAATTGTTACATTATGCGGAGTGTCTAACAAATTGCTTATGCTGCTATAATTGGATTACAACAGCCGCTTGCTCCCACCGGTAAGATTAGGCAAGTAGGACTCCTGCCGATCTCTGAGCGTTAGCAGTAATTTTATTTGCCTTGCCTCTCTCTTTCCTAACAACATGCCTCTTTCCCTGCCAGCTGTCTGCTGAAAAGGCACAGGCTTGTTCCTTGGCCCTAACAATGCAATTACAGCCCTGCAGATCGCACTGTTTGTGCATTAAGTACAGAGCCAAAACGAGGCGAATTGATCGTTTGACTTTTGGAGGAGCCATGTGATCTCTGCGTGCGGGTGATCCGGCATGCATCAGTGGGCAATGCTGCAGCACGCGCCTGACGACGAACTCGCTCCGCACTGCTTCCCCTCCCCGTCTGCTCCCAACAGCAAAGACGCTGGAGCCTACCCCACGTTAACCCCCATCGGTCTACGAACACGGGCTCCTTTTCAGCAGCTCTCTTGCTAGGTTAAACTCAGAACTTGCTCTGCCTTCTGAAATGCGACGCATGGTCACACCAATGGCTTCCCTACAGTGGGAACAACAGGAGGAAATGATTATTCCAGCGTTTCACAACACAAGCTTTAGCACAAGAATTGGACATATTTTTCAAACAACCTTTTCAGTTCTTCCATTTGAAAAATATTGAAGATACATCTAGTTAATGTCACAATGATGGTATTTTTATTCTCTACCATCTGAGGGTGCTGCCACTGCAGCTGACTACTTAAGCCATACCTTGTGTTTGCCATTAACCACTAAAGCCATCCATGACTTGGATTCCAAACTGTTTCACGTTTCCAGCACAAAAGACCCCAAAGTACTTTAGAAGTGCAAGTCCAGTTTGTCTGATAACTCTTATCGTGGTGAATGCTCCTCACAAACTTAACATGACAGGACCTGAACGAAGACCTCAAGGCTGTAATTCTTTATGCAGAGTATCAATCGCCAAATCAGCAAACTTGGGGTGGAACTACAGCACATGACACTACACACAATACAGGTGCAGGGGAATTTTGATTAAGGATGTCAGGTCAACTTCTGAATTTTAAAAGATTTCTCCTAAATCTTCACTGTCTGTATACTGAGAGGATCACAGCATGATTCAGTTTAGAAGGGGCCTCAGAAGTTCTCCAGCCCAACCTGCTGCTCAAAGCAGGGTGTGTTATGAGGCCCGACCAGGTAGCTCAGGGCTTCACCTAGCCTGGTCTTGAAAACCTCCAAGGATGGAGGCTGCAGAGCCTCCACCAAGCAACCTGTTCCAGTTGACTGTCATCACCATGCAAAAGTTTTTCCTTATAACCAGTCAAACTGAGAAGAAGTTTCTAAGATCTGTGTGGGAACTCTTCCAGTATTTACTGAACTCAGCTTCACAGGTAACATCATTTCCTTTCTCAAGATTCCAAACCCAGGGCTCCAAAAAGTAAAAACATCTCCAATGAGTTGACCAAACCTTGGAAATGATTCCTTATATTTTGCATATCACCTGTTCATCCTTACTGCAGAGCTCTGAGAACTGATCTCCAGAACACACTCTAAAGCAATTTATGAGTTAACCATTATATTAATATTTCTTCAAAGTCTCTTCTGCATTTTTTAAAAAAGAAGTGTTATTCTTTTTTAATTTGTGGCTTCATTGACACACAAAGTCATTTTGGGTGGTAAGAGAAGCAGAAATGGCAACCATTCCACAGTGTGCATAACTGAAGACTACAGAAGCCTGTTTACATGTAGTTTAACACTCAAAAGAAACTCTGAACAGCTGAAATGCCTTATAAATAGCTCAGACCCAGAGGAAGTGCAAACGTCTGCATTGTGAATTGTAGATCTTAATTACAGACAATGGCTGGTACAGCAAGTAGCATGGAAAAAAAAAAAGTGAAACAGTTGCACTGTTCATGGTTGGCAATAATTCTTCAGGAAAATATTTACTATCAATCAGTTATGAGAAAAGGGACTCTGCGCTCATAAAACAGCACGTTGCTTCTCATACCAGGACCATTTTGCTTCAGCATAATCTGAATTTAAACAGCTTGTTTCCTGCGGATATAATTTTGGAAATAAATAAAACAAGTCTATCAAAATCTGGAGAATGTGTATGGTAGGGTGGGGTGGGGGGAGCTCGAATATCACATTTCTTTCTCAGTCATTTGTGAAGAGGTTATTAGACCGAGGGGAAGCTAAAGCATAAAGATTGTCTTGACCTAAAAAAAACCGTATATATATAAAAAATGAGAAACTTGCAATTAAGACAAAAGTAGACATACTACTAAGAAAGGAAGATCATCATTAGGTTAAAGCTTTTAAATAAACTCCAATATTGTTTTCTATTTGTGCTGTCTAAATACTCAGAATTCACGGTTTCAAAGCACCTTTTAAACATCAAGTAATCCCAGCAATGTCCCTGCAATATCACCCTCTTTTTAGAGAGAATACCTACAACAGAATGGCAAAATGACATGCTTAAATCTCTATTAGCCAGTGGCTGAGGCAGCGTTTATCCAGTTTGCAACGGCCTCAAAAACCATCGTCTCCGAGGAAGGTATATTTAAGGCACAAAAGGGGACGCTGCCACTGAGGGGCCTGGAGCTGGAAGCGTGTCCACTGAGAGCCCCTCTGCGTCATTACACAGAAGCTTAATACTAAAAAATAAGGTATGGAGGAACATACTTTCTCATTAAGACAGCGGAAGGAGTGTCACAAAACTGAATGTAGCTAGTCAAATAATATTTGTTCATGAATAAATTGCTCTAACTTCAATCTCAAGGACTGGAAAGGCTTCAAAAGCACCGGAAAACTATGCATTATCTGAAGATATACCGACTCAGTGGTATATCACAGCAGAACTCTGAGTTGGTTGTGTTGTTCACGCAAAGTAAATGCAGGGACACTCTCAGGAAAGAGAAGCCATCAATCTGTGACATAAAGGGACTTCAGAGCACAAGAGGGACACTCTTCAGATCCATTTGTCCTAATGCCAACTGGAACATCCAGCCTGGAACCCTAAACGTTTATTTATTAAGGAATACTTGTGGTTTCTCCTTTGAATTCACACAAAAATTGTGAGCTCAATGTTATTATTGCACAGACTATTCTTATTTTAAAAAATAGGAAGTAGCGATGCAGAAAACTGACAAAGGAAAGTAGATTTCAATTACCAGCTACTTCCATTACCCCTTGCTTTAGCTGAATCATCCTTGAATGTAAAATGTGTAGCTATAGCTAAATAATACCTTGCATCTTTGAAAGAAAATTTCACCTAGCATACTTGAAGTGCCAAGCCCTGTTCTGTGTTTCCAGAACTGAGCAGAGCATAGCTCTATCCCCTAGACACGACAAACAGCTTGCTGAGCAGGCAGAACATCACTAAATGCTTAAGCAGGACTTTTCATCCAAGGGCCAAAAAAGCGTCATATAGTTAAATTTCACAATATTTCTGTGAGGAGAGTATTATTCAGATCCCTTTTTGAAAAAGGCCAAGAAAAGCCATCATGGCCACAGAGAATAAAATCACAATGCTAAAAATAAAGGGTATGAACCCTTTCTAGATTCCTAATTCAACACTGTAACCACTGCAGCATGCACGTTTAGAAGTATGATGAACAGCAATCAAAGATTCCCTAGAAGACACAACATGCTTAAAAGACCCTGAGAAGTCCCTTGGTCTGCTGGAACCTTAAAAACATGCTTAACAGATGCAGAGAAGCTCTCCCAGCTGCTGCTGAGTTCAGAACTAAGTAGAAACCTGGGGATGCTCTATGCCATTTAGAAAGTGTCTTTGTGCTGTCTCTGGCAGGTATGCCATAGGGTGCCTATCTCTGGCACATGAAGTAAAGAACTCAATGTGCAAAATGAAACTGAGAACACTTCTTTATATAGCTGATACAGACGAACTGGAACTGACTGCAGGAGTTAATAAACAGTAAAGACCTATCTAATGAGGAAAGGAAATGGGTACTGACTATAGAACTCTGTGAGATCAGCTGCACACCAGACTCTTGCTGGGAAGGAAAAGGGCACTTTGAATCAGAAACATATCTCCATGATTCAGGGAAGTGCGAAATCTAATGAACTTCAAGAGAATAGCAAAACTCAAACCTAATACAGTCCACATTATGAAAGGGTGAACAGGCAAGACCTCTGTTTGAAAATAGGGATTTATACAATCCATCCAAGCAAAGGCTCCACCAAGGAGACTGGAGACACATCAGAGCATCCCCCAATGCACAGCAAACAGAAAGTGTGAAGGTCATCACAGAAAGTAAATGGTCCCAGACACAGAGCAGAAAAGAGACTTGTTTGCACACCCAGGAGCATCACAAGAATCCTAGTGACATACCAGATGCCAGGGGATTTTCAACTGTACCCCTCTCTAATTGAGGATGAAGCACACACCAACACCATTATCTGGCCTGAAGATACTGGCTTACAAAATATGGAACAAACAATAGGAACAGATGCTCATTTGGCCAGATTTCAATAAGCCTCATTAAAACCAAACACCCTGTCCTTGGAGCTCAGGTTCATGCTACATTTCTACCTTATTTAAGCACCTAGCATCAATTCCTGAGAAAGCTGTACAACTGTGGTTGCACACCAGTAGTATCATAAAAAAAAAATAAATCCTCTCTCAGACATTTTTTGGTATCTAAAGAGACAAACAGAAGGATTTTATATATATACACATATGTGTGCGTGTGTATACATATATAAAACCACAGATATTTCATTTCCTTTTTAAAGACATTAGGTTAAATATACATCAGACCTGTTGATCACTGAAACGCAATGCACAAAAAGATGCCAAAAAATTAACGGAAAAACTCCTGAGGATAGAAGAGAAACAATGTTGCAGATCACACAGGTGACATCTGTGCACCACAATATATAATCTTTAATTCAAGATCCACCTTTTCAGTCAAAACATAAGCACACTTGAAACAACTTCTCTGCTCCTTATTTGCTTCTACCCAGACATGCTCAAGTCCCATCAATGGAGTTTCAGAGGACAAATACCAGAAAAGTACGGCTAAGAACAAAATACAGAGATTCATCTGAATGCGATATTCCAGCTTTATTTTTAAATGCCTGAATAAAACTAGATAATCCATAGGTTTGCAAAAGTCACTGAGCACCTGGCTCCACAGTCAGCATAACAGTGTATAGAAGGCCAGGCAGACAAGGTTTCCTAACAAACACAGACTTCCTTGAGTGGTCAAAAAGACAGTAGCCCTATGCTACTCTCCGTACTTGAAAATGCATATATGTGTGTTAAAAACTTCTTTTCCTTCCATTTTAAAAAGAATTCTAGTTGTTAGGTTGGTAAGTTACACCTGACAGTCCTATTCAGAAGCATTCCTTCACAAGAGAGCTTGATGGATGGACAGCACTTCAGTCTGAAAAAAGGTATCTCAATATTGGTGTGTGTGGCCTCAGGAGAAACTGCACGTCATTCTTTGAACAAACTTTAGAAACATCAAGCACATGATCAGCAAATGGCATTAATACAGTCTTAACAGAGCACAATTTTCTTTTTTGCAAGTAGGTGAAGAATTGGAAATTTTATTTTCAGAAAAAACATTGTCCCTTGCAGACTGACACATTTGACAAGCACGTGATAATGCTGACTGTGGCTCCCAGTCAGGGCTGATACTGCACAGCAAAATCAGAAAAGGTAAATCACAATTTCCAGAGTAATCTTTTTTGTCTTTCAATGCCATTTAAAAAAAAAAAAAAATGAAATCCCTTTACAAAAAGCGCTGCTATTAAAGAAACCCATAGTTAAAATTTCCAGTAGTCAGCCTCTTGACAAAACATTTTAAAGTCCAAGGCTGTAAGACACATCAATCGTGGAGGATAAAATTCGCCATGCGCACAAAGCTAGGAGAAGGCCTCTGAACTCCTTAAATCCCATTTAAGCCCTTCACCTAGGGAACATTTAACAGTTGTGCCATTTGCCTATGCCATCACTGAGCCATCTGCATTTAGCTAACTGGATTTATAAATGCTTCGATGCTTCTGGAATTTGAAATCTAGCTTTCTTAGAACCTAATTCATTTTGGTTTGTAGCTGGAAAGGCAAAGATGTATGCGTGTGTATGTACATGCATGCATACATGTATATATATGTGTTTCATACATACATATATGATGGCAGATTGTCCTACAGCATATAGAGACACAACACTTGAAAACATATGCTTTTTCATCGCCATGATGCTGGTTCAAATTCATCCTCGGAAACATGAAACAAATCTTGCTGTACCTGTCTTGAGCCCTACCCACACCTCCTACCATGATGCCACCGAAAATGTAATTTTAGGAAAGTTTATTATTTAGGGCATTAGGATGTTAAAGGTATGTCATTTCATTTAAAAGAGGCATCGCTTAAATTAGCTGTAGTGCTTGCCCATCCTTGCTCCTTAGTAAGATGATCAGGTCAAACGGGATGCTACAAAAGCACATGGGGCTGAATGGGTTTACTCTAGTCAGCTTCCTGTGAGCTGCTTCACAGCAGCAGAATGATACTGTACAAAAATATGATTCAGTCACAGAGCTGCTCTGGTGCCTTGTTTAAAGAGTTTCACCTACTTTGTATCATAAAGTGCCTTAGGAAGCAGTGTGCAATACCAGTTATCTTAAGAATGGCAGTATTGGTATTAAATATTAGCACTTTGTACCAAGATCTGTAGGTTCTCTCAGAAGTGCTTCTCCAGTGGAAGGTAACCTGGCATATCAAGCATAGTTTACGAGTGCTAAGCCACCTGCAAGCACCATGACAAACTTTTATGATGGCCAATTCCCTGACAAGAATCAAAAGTAATGGGACATCCAAATTCCACCAGCAAAGATTTAGCTGGGAAATTATCTTAAAGGTCAATACAAAAGTGGGCCCCGAAGGGACAAGGCACCTTTAACAACCACTCAAAGTATGAAAAAAAAGGACTTCAAGAAGACCAAGGAATAAATAACTGAAAGAGAAAACAGGCTTTTGAGTGGTCACGTTTGTGGTGACAGAGGAGCAACAAAATGCCAGCTGGTTTTGGTAACAGATGGCCGCGCGCACTGATCTGTCCTGCGTGCCCATTCCAAACTTCCTTTCAGTGGAAATACGAAGCTTGCACAAGGCTAAACGCATCCTTCGTGCAGCCTTTCTGTACATATTGCATCACCGTTCAAGTGTTTTCCATTCACAAACTGTCCTACATGTGTGTTGTTTTACTCTAGTTATGCTGGATTTTAAGAAAAGAGGGTGGCTACTGGCATCTCATCTTTTCCAATCACATCTACTACAATTTTCAAGGAACGTCTTTTCTCTGATGGGCTAATACATCCATTTTCTTACCATTCTGACTGCCATATCTTCCTCCTCCCCTCCTCCCTTTCCCTTAAATACAGCATTCACTGTATTTTAATTGAAAGGTCTTTCTTTTTGCACCTCGCCTCCGGTAGCTAAGAAAGGGAACCATGATACAAAGAGCTCTCATGCAGTATTTTTAGCATGTATCTGGACATTCATCATTTGAAGTTGCCACAGCTAATTACATGGCAGGCATAGGTCATCCCACTGGAAAAGCCTATTACTTGTATAGCAGAATGAACCCTTCAATCTTAGATAGCAGGACTCAAGTAATTATTTTGAACAGAAGAAAACAGCAAATCTGAAATTTCTATGCTGAAGGACAGAAAAGTCTACCCAAAACCCTTGCTTTCTGTTTAAACATTTTTTTCTAACTCTAATTTTTAACAAGAACTTCTCTTTGATTAAAAATGAACAATCCGCTAAAAAAAAACCCTCAAAACTAAAGTCATCCTCTTACTTACTTTGGCCACACAATTTTCAGTCTTCATAGCAGTGCTTCCTAGACATACTGTTTCCTGGTTTAAGCACAGTCTGGCACAGCTGTTGTAGGTCTGCAGAAAGATTAAAATGGTTATGAATAGAAGAACACAATTTTCTTTCAGGCACCACATTTTTGGCACAGGAACCCACAACAACTCTACATTTCCTTTTTCCTAAGGTGTAAACGTTTCAAACCAAAATAAACTAGTTTAAAGCGAAAGCCTATGTTCAGGGCATGCATGTCGTCTGAGAAGATATATATGATTTTATAGTTCTGAGATATAAAGGAAAAAAAAGATTTTTCTCCTATTTTCTTTTGAAAAATTAAAAAAAATATCTGATGTTAGTTGTTTGGTCTTTCACAAAATGCTGCATAATTGAACAGCTACAGCAAGGTGATTCCTACACACTAGTTATCACAGCATAAGTCAAATAAACATCCCCTGTTTTATCAGGTATAAACACATGGGGACAGTACGAAGATTATAATCAGAAGGGAGCAAATGCAGACCACATCTCACTTATATTCAATCTTCTCAATTTTGGAAAGCTTTTTCTTTTAAAATATGTCTTTTTTCTTTAACTCATACACTGGCCTGCCCAGGGGACCCTCAGCTGGAGCTGCAGACTTTGGAGTATTTGCAGAACACATTACTCATATTCCCTCCCTTTTTTAAGGGCAGTATATGAACAGTACTTATGAAGTATACTTAAAATTATACTTTGGCTGGTTTGGCTATATAAACTAAGACACCTGAAGAACTCAGAATTTTCTAATGGAGGCTCCTCCCTCCCTGTACTTTCAACACTTTTTTAATTACTACTTGATTAAGCTCACATTTTCTAGCAGTAGGAGGAGTATAGTAGCACCTAAGAGCTCCAGTATTCGATTAACACCCCCGCGCCTGTCGCCATTTACAGAAAACAGCTCCCAAGCAAAAGTGGCAGCCCAAAAGCAAGCACAAACTTGCTTTGTTGCAAGAGCAGTAAGTGGACCACAGAGAAGATGCTGCTACCTCAAATAGTTGTGTGGGGAAAACCCAAGAAGCACGTTGAAAGAAAATGAAATTAAACTTGCTACAAAGACATTTCCAAGGCCACTAAGTAAAACATACTAACATTCATGATATTTTTAAGATTGCCTTAAGGGGAGGATGCACAAAGATTTGTAGTGAACTGCCTGTCAGTTCTCTCCCCGTAATATTCACAGGCAATCTCTGAAGATCTTTCTTTCAGGGCTTGCTACGGATTTCTGTTTGTTTGACGTGAAACCAATTCAACCCCAAACCTGCCATAGGTTACAAAACTCGCGGGCAACACTGGGATGCCAAGGGCTCCAAACCTCTCCCTCTGCTCCAAAGCTACATCAGCAGAGCCAGGCTCTCTCAGGGCCAAGCACCAACAAATGATCTCCCCTTTTGCCCCTCTGCCACAGGCCTGACTCTGCACAGCTGTAGTCAGTAGCAACACACAAACCAGCAGAGGAACATATTGCAAAGGATGTCAGAGACAAGAACACAAAGAGATTAAAAGCGAGTTATGCTGAGCGACAGGAGATACATCCACAAACCCGGGGCTCCTAAGTCTCCAGCTCAGGAGGACAGTAAGCACCAACTGATGGGAACTGAGTGCTCACAATCAGTTTATAACATTATTCACCTAAGTTCTTATGATCCGTATTAAACGCTCCTTACTGCCCACCATGGGAAATCACTATACTGGCTCAGGTGGATCTATACTGGTCCAGCACAGTACCGACACTCCTGGGGAAATTCAGGAAATAACAGTCCTTTCCACCTTACTCCTTCACAGAGCTGCTTTAAAGTTCACCATGGAACAGAAAGAAAAAGGAGCACAGAAGCCCTGTCTTCTCCATCGCTTTAGCAGTTCATGTCATACTTCTCAGAGAGCTCTCTAATCAGAAAACCAACAGTGACAGACAGGAATGCTGAATATCCAGGCTCCAGCAGATCTTACAAGTTATAGTATCGATATCTGCTGCGACCAGCAGCCAGCTAGCAATTTCTGACTCTGGATCCAGAAGGAGAAACTGAAAAATTCAAACACAGGAATCCTTTCAAAGTGCCGTGCAGATGAACAGAGCACATCTTTCAGCAGGGGAGGTTCAGATTCAAACTGGGATTAGGTCACAAGCAAACAGACATCTGATGGACTCAGCTTAACCTCTTGCAAATATTTGCCAACATTATCAAACCATCACTCTGGTATGCACAGCACTTTCTCCTCAGAAGAAAGATCAGAACGCCATACACCATTATAAATTGTGGCTTAGATGCAGTGGCTCAACTGGTGGACAGAAAGTTGACAGCATCTGCTTTGCACTGATGTTCAAACAATACCATGCAAACCTCATTTTATAAGCATCATGTCAGTCAAGTTCAACCAGATTCCAAAGGTGAAAAACCATGAAGAGTTTGTAAGAGCCTTTGTTCATTGTTTACATTTGTGTAATTTAACTCATTTGTCATAAATCTGTGATTTCTTCCATTTGCAATTTAATTTCTAAAATTCCAGTAGCAGTATTTCTGCACAACTTATCTGCTACATCCTGTAAATTTCATGAGGAGCCCTGACTCAAAGAAAGCTACTCACTCCACTTTGCAGATGAAAAGCTCAGCCACAAAAACATTTACTGAAAGCGACAGGGAAGCCTGTGGCTCCATGAACCGAAGTCGGATCTTGTCAGTCTTTTTCCTCCCAAGACAGGTATGCACAAACCTTGGTGGCAAGCCAGCTTCTTAAAAGCCAGCCTTACAACAGGTTTTCTCTCACATTTACAAATGGAAAAGAGCAGGCAATCCAATGCCTGTGAAATACTAAATGCTAAATCTAAAAACCCTAGAACTTTCTGAGAAGGAAGGAAGCTCACTACAGCACTATTCAAAAGTTGTGTGTACATCAGAATGTAGGTACAAATAATTACTCCAGTGTATCGCTTAATTTTATTATTTTCATCCACACAGTATATCTTAGTGTGAACAGCACCAACTAAATTTGCAGCATAACTTGTTCATAAAATCCCTCAATACCGACTAGTAACACTTGATGGAACTAGCATAGTATAAATTTAAAGCAGAGAAAATTAAACACTTCTTCACACAGCAGGCAGTGAACTTCTGGAGCTTGCCACCCCAGGACACCGTGGAGAGAAACAACATCAGCAAGTGGAAAAAGGGATTAAACAAACCCATGGACAGCAGGTCCATGGAGTACTTGGCAGAGATATCCTCTGGACATCCCTAGTGCAACAGCAGGAGATGCTGCAGGAGCAGGAGGGGAATGGAGCACAGACCTGTTTGCTGTCATTCAACAGCATCTTCCAGTGACAGTGCTGGAGTCACCACTGGATGAGCGGGTGGTGGGTCTGACTGATCTGGGCATTCCCATACTCTCAATACCTCTCTGCCCTTTCACAACATGCCGATGATACTTCAATCCCTCCTTCCCAATCTTTTCAGCCACAGAAAGGAGAAAAGAACACACTTTTACTGCAAGAATCAACTTTTACACAGTAATTTTATGACGTAAAGATCTATGTAAGTGCCAAATTACCTGACAACCATTTAGTCTTTCAACAGCTCTGTTTCTCAACAAAAGTAGTGGGGAAAAAAAAAAAAAAGAAAATTCAAAGGAGTAAGCATAGTGTATTCAACCCATCAGGATGCAGATTCGAGAATAAAACATATAGTGATGTTTAGTTCTATAGTGATGTTTAGTTCAACAACCATCACTATGCTTGTAAAGTTACAAAGTTCTTCTGTTCTAATTTTCACATTCTCACAGAAGAATGCATTATTAGCCTTGTGGGATGAATAAAAAGAGGAAAGAAGATTCATGTGCATGTTCTACGATACGTTTAAAAAGATCTTGAGCAAAAACACAGATGAAAGCCTAGTTCTCCCTTAAAGTCCAGGAGAAAAAAAGGGTTAATGTCACCCTACTTAGTAAGTCTTAATGGAAACATATCGATAATGTTGCAAAGAAACTGCATCTGGCTCATGAAGTCAAGTTATAAGAAGCTGGAAGAACATATTGTGAAGGTAGACTGCCCTCTTCTAACATTCTTCTGTAGGTAGTAGTTTACTGGCTATTGTGAGACACAAGATTACTGCTGGACATGGAGATTTGGTTTCATCTGGCATTGTTATGTTTACTCTCACTAAGAGTTACTAGTTACTGTATTGTTATACTCTCACTAAGAGTTACTAGTGAATAGACCTGACTGAAAGTAGAATTAAAGTCCTATCATCGAGTAGTAATGCAGATCCCTACATTTTAGGTAAAACATTTGATGGTGTCTCACGCCACATCGCAACATCAGAGTACCTCCTTTCGTTCATTCTGGTGCCTATGAGAATAACTGGAAGAATAACTGAATAACTAATAACTGGTGCCACTGAATAATCTGGAAGAAAACCAAGAAAATCAAAACCAGAACCAAGACTCAGAAAAGCAAATTTGTCTAGCTCACCTTTAAAGCTCAACCCTTTTACGATTCTTATTTAATTTGCACCAAAACTGTTCAAGTTTCTCCTCACCTTTCATCAAGATAAGAGGTTTCTTCGTCAAGGAAAAGCAGTCTGAAATGGTAGCCTGGTTCAACGCCACAGGCAGATAGCTTTGCGTTGGAGTGCTTTAATATGTTTTTATATTGCATATAAAGCATGCAAACATAAACCAGTTTGTTGAAAACTACCCTCTTTGTGGAAGCTGGCTGTAATTCTGAACAAGTTTTCAATTTTCGCACTGCTGCTAGGGTAAAACATTTTAAAGAGTTTAATTTTTACAGTGGCTTCAATGACACGAGATTATCTAACAAAGTAATGGTTAATCAATAGCGGGCTTAGTTGTCAGGTGAAACATATAACACACTAAAAGGGATTGATTGCAAGGCTCCTCCTTATTTACTGGGAGGTATATATTTAAAATGACACAAACTTGTTACCAAGCTGCATTCCTTTAACCTTGCAAAAGCCGTTTGAGAACAGTGTTAAGCAGCCCTATAGCAAAACAAGCTCTAATGAAAAAAAAAGAAACCCTACAAATATATGGCAGCACCAAATCATGTCAGAAGCAGGGGAACCACAAAGCTGTATTCACTCTCAGCCAAAGGCTTAAAATGCCACAGAGACGCTAGACTATGGTTCACTAAAGATAGAGCTGTATCTGATCTCATTCCGTTAAGTGTCTGTGGTTACATTTTTCTTTTTAAAGAAAGTATGACCCTGCTCTCCAACATAAACACACCAACATTTCTACTCCTGTCCATGTAGAGCTCTTGATGAACACTGAACACCAACCTGAAGCCTCGAACTCCAGGCACTGTGTGTGTGTGTGTGCACAGCTTTTCCGACATCTGAAATCCATTTCTTTGGCCATTTATTCTGAGAATCCCCAGTCCCTGAACAAAACTCCACTTTTTAATAGAAGCTGCACCCCAGGAGTTCAATAAGATTTCCCCCCCCAATAGTTAATAATTACATGATTTATCAGAGAAAGATAACACTAATAAAAACAAAGCAAAAAGACAAAACCCATACCCTCTCTTCAAGTCATTTTCAGGGAAAAGATTATTAAACTGTTCTTTTTGAACAAGGGCTTTTGTAGCTAAGCACAAATTGCCAAACAGTTAGAAAAAAAGTTATTAGACTCAGAAGAATTCACCAGAAGTGAGAAGTTATATAAACAAATCACTCCGGCAGATTTGGAAAGATCGCTTTCATCTTACTTAGAGTCTTAGGAGACTTGCATTAATTACCCTTTAAAGGTCTTTCACATGGACTATTTAAAATAAATGCAATTTATTTATTTATTTCAAATGAGGTGCTGCTTCTGAAAGAATTAAGTAATCTCAACAAATTTAAAAACGTTTTTATAAACAGGTAATTAAAAAGACTACAATTAAGTCAAGCTGTAAGACATTACCCAGGATTCGCCACGATTATCTTCTCACGACAAAATTTTTGTTATCCCTAGCCCAGCCTTGGGAAGGTTAGTCTCCACGGAAAGTCGTAAGACAAAATAAAGACTAGCCAAACAAAAAACTAGATCATTCACAGTATTTTCCCTAAAGCACAGTTTGTCACATTGCAATTACACCTTGCCGACAGTGAAAGCCAGAGTCCTTAATATTGCCACTAGAGGGAAGACGTGTCTCAACACATGGCAATGGTAGTTGGGGAGTGGGTTTTCTTGAGCAATTACCATAACAAAGCTCCCTTGGCAGTGTGTACCTTCTAATTACTCAGTACAATTAAAATGACTTACCTAAAACAAACAAGAAAAAAAAAAAAAAGGCCCCCAAACCAAAAAAAACTCAAGACAATAGAAACGAAAAGCCTTACTCGATCTGCTTGTTATGTGAAATTACATTAAAGCTAAAGATCTTTTCTCCTCATCCATCAGTGCACGGGGGGGGGGGGGGAACAAAAAAAACAGAATACGCCACAATGCCCAAACACCACGGGGTTATTCAGTGACGTCAAAGCATTAAAACAAAAACAAAGAGCAAGGAGAACTAGATTTCTCGTTAAAGAAAAGAAGAAAAAAAAAAAAGAAAAAGGAAATGTTGTGGTATTTAGCCATCTGGTAGCTGCTTGAAAACAAATTGTCCTCAAAAGAGCAGAAATACAGTATGTCTCCTCTCAGTTCAATGGCTTATGAATTAGACTTTCCTCCCCTCCTTTTTTTTTTAAAAAAAAAACAACAGGCATGGTAACGTTAGACTTATGTTAGACTTCTCTGCTGCTGCTGCTTTCACTTCCCTCTTGTCCCAGTGTGCAAAGATAACCATGGTCATTCCTATCAGATCTGGTTATTCCAACTTGGATGCATTATTCGCAGTCTTTCGGGATACATCTTGTTGGGCCCATTGTTCAAAATCCCTCAGGATTTTTTTTCCCCGACAGCTACTTGCTGACTTTTAAACCCTTAAATCTTTCATTTTATGAGGCACATCATTAAGGGAAGATGGCAGCCAAGTGATTTTTCTTTCCATTGACAATTTGTGACATTTTTCCAGCAGCGTGCAAGGTGTTGAAAACCTGGCAGCTGTTACCTCCCGGGATGAAGCTCCTTTTTTATCCTCCCTTGACAGTTTAACTCAATGGGTCAGCACCTTTAAAGACTGCAAAGTACCACTGAAGTGGATGGAGGCTTGAATTACTGCTCCCTCCCTAATCAATGTAAACCCTCACTGCAGGTGAAACTCTTCATCTATAGAGGTGCATGGGGGAGGAAAATGTAATGCCCTGAGCCAGATGGTTTTCATCTTGTTTTTTAAAGAAGAAAGGAACAAGCTAACAAGGGGACAGCTACTTTGTTAGCTTCTTGGCCTCTCTCATGGCTTTGGATCCCCAGGGTTCCAGCCACACAAGAGAAAGAATACAGAAAAACATAAACACTTAAAGAAATATAACTAGGAGGCTGGCAACACGCTGCTTTCAAAGAGTTGAGAGCCCTGTTCAGTGCTTTATTTATCACTGCCCACGTTCTTCGGATGGTAAGTGGACATGGACACAAAGGGCAGGGGGGAGCAGACAACACTTGCAATTTACTCAATTACAGAGGAATGCAGAAATGCGGTGGGGTGACAGATTCCTATTAGCACTAATGCTGAAAGAGCTCAGTGGCCTTTCTGCCACAAGGCAGCATTCCCATTGTAACTCAGACTCTGGCACAACTCGCCTTGGTTAGTTTTTTAACACGCATTAATTGTCACAGAGGAATGGAAATGACTTTTTTGTTGTTGTTTGAGAATAAAGAAAAAAAAATCAAACAGAAAGAATAATCTGAAAAGTAAGACTAAAGATATACTTCTAGCAATTTCAGGAGGCTTTTCAACCAGGAACTCCTCACTGGCAAGTGTAAATAGCGTAAAAGATGAAGTAATCAGGATACCTTTACAGACCAGGTATGTCCTGCCGTGGCCAGCTTTTCAACAGAAGGCAAATTTGAACTGCAGCGTCTTCCCCAGAGGGAGAGAGGGAGGAAAGGAGGTAGGGAGCCGAAGGATCCTCACTCCCTCCCCAGTATGTAACCTTCTCCACCAGGCAAAAAGAGGGCTTCAATTTTGCACGGCAGAAATACTTTTGAGGAGAAATACTCCTGGAGAGAAGCCCTAAGCAGCAGGATGGGGCTACCAGCTGGAAGTGAACGGTTGACAGTTGCTACTTTTTGTCTTTCCTTTGCTCTACCTTCTTTAACCGCTTTCTGCTTCTTACGGTTTGCTTGCACTGGCTTTAAACTCTTAAGATCAGACTGTGCAGATCAGATTTAACTTTGAGATAGAGCCTAGAGCATGTTTCAAGTGCTACATGTAATTTTACAAACGGATCTCAAATCCGTAAGAGTGAATCAAGGTAATATTCTGTGCCAAAAGGGTAAGAGGGAAAATTCTTGAAAAAGCTAAGGGGCCTATTTGAATGGGGTAACAGGCAGGGATTTTTTTTTTTTTCCCCCCGGACTTCCATCTGGAGTCTTACAGAAAGACAGCAGAGTCCAGCGTGAGGTTTGCAGGAGGTACGGTGCGGCAGCCTCGCTGCTGCCAGCATTTCCCCACAAGGCACCTTTGCCCACAGACAAACCACAGCAGCACAAGGCACTTCATTATCACTCTGCCGAAGAGAAGGGAGAGAGGACTTTAAACAACCTGCATTGTGCCCATCTTTAAAAACCAGCGGGGTAATCAAGTTCAGGGCAGCCCTGGACAGCTGCCCTGTGACCTATTCATGCTGACCCCCACTATTCATCACTTTCCTTAGGACTATGAGGGCAAGCTCCCGGGGAGTGACCACCACAATAGACAGATACGAGCCAACAATAATACGGCTCCTGCAAAAAAAACAGATGGCACTGCAATAAATTTACAAATCTGCATTCATGGCTCTGTTAAAAACACCCAGAAGCTAAAAGGCTGGAGGGGCCCCCAGAGAGCTTCCCCTTCCCAGTTTCTAAAGGCCGGCTCTCTCCCCAAGACTATTGAGCTCATGTTCTTCATAAATGAAGAATGGAGACATAGCCCTTAAAATAACAAATGCCTGACCTAATCAATCTAGTGTTTGGGTCTAACGCTAAATGATAGGCACTGAAAACTAATTATGTTTTTTGGCAAGGAAGTTGAATTAAAATGGAAACACACAGGTTAAAAAGGCACTGAAGCATTTGCCAGTTCCTTTGAAAGGGTGGCGTGTGCACACACACACACTCTCACACGCAGGGCTTGAAACAGGAACCTGATTCAATAACTCATGCATTTATTTTTAAAATGAATCAGATTAGTCCCATGTGTGACCTGCCGGTCCATCTGTATGAGCTGGACTTAATGGGCACTCTTCTCACGCTTACTTCAGTTTGAAGTATGAGAGAGATAAATTTAGTTTAATTTTCAACAGATCAAGCTATCCATTTTCCAAATGGACCATCTGGATCAGCCTATTAAAATTAATTTATAACTTTGCAGTGTGAAAATTCGTTTGTTAGCTTAAATAAAGTTGCCAAAAACTTTTGCCACTTGTCATTGTTTTTTCTGAAGTCTGTTTCCATATTACGATTTTCAGTTTACACCTTCGAAATTTAATCTTGTCAGATCAAGCACGCAACAAGAACTGAATGTCTGCATCCTTACTGTCATTGCTGCGATCTTTTTTCACTGTTCCAGCCAAGAGTGTCAAGTTCATTGCCTTTTTCTGTTTCCTTTCCCTGTGCTAATCTTCATGTCTCTCTTGCCTTCCTGAACTTAAGAGTGGCCATGCCTCCCACTTCCAGCACACTGACAACACAGCTCCACTTGCTGAGACTTCTGAAGATATTCGTCTCCAAAAACCATTTTAATTAACAGAAGAATGATATTTCTCCTAGTAAGAGGTCCACTCCACTAAGCAATAGGTGTCTTCAGCCCCTGCTTACAACTTCAGATGATTAAGTAACCATTACACCTTCTTATTACCTCCACCTTCTGGTATGTCTGTTCCACAAACCCACTTGAGAAAACATTTATGGCTCATCTTCTTCTCTATGAGAATGGTGAGGCACTGGAACAGGTTGCCCAGAGAAGTTGCGGATGCCCCATCCCTGAAAGTGTTCCAGGCCAGACTGGATGGGGCTTTGAGCAATCTAATCTAGGGGAAGGTGTCCCTGCCCATGGCAGGGGAGTTGGAGCTAGATGATCTTTGAGGTCTCTTTCAACTCAAATTCTTTGATTCCAAGGCTGCGTACCAGCCCAGCAAACAAGGAAAGAAAAGGTAATGCACCTTTACTTAAACTTGTCAGCAGCTGAACACGTCAAGACATCACACTTCCCCTGAAGTGGTCTGATGCATCTCATTAATTTTCTAAAACTAATCAAAAAGTACTAAATATGTGGACACTTTCACTAGAAAGACCATTTAAGTAAACAGACTTCTCCTCTCCCCACATACACACATTCAGTTCTTCTGTGCATGCAGGCCCACGTTCCCCAATAATGAAATTTTAACAGCAGTGTCTTGAGAGGGACAGAAAACATGAAATTGTACACTCAATATTTACCAAGTTAGCATCTTTCCACTAGGTGCTAGTACAGAAGTCAGCCCTTTTTGTGTATTACTGCTTTGACAGCATTTGCAGGTCAGATCTTTTTGGTTTTACAAAGTATGGACAGATGTAAGACAAGGTGACCACTCTGCACACCTTTCTGGAGGAGATGCTGGTCTTTCCAGTAAGTATCACTTTACTCCTTGATTAGGACAGAAGAAAGCACATGGCTCCATATGTGCTCATTTTCTCCACCTAGAGTTGGAAAACTCCCCACTGCTTCTTGTTCGTCACTAATAAAGGAGGAATCTGAGTTTCCAAAATGCACTGACAGCTTCTATTTATGCCTAAGAACAAGAATTCATCTACTACAGGCTAAAAATCATGGTCAACTCCTCCTATGATCTAGACAAGAGGGTACTTGCTTTAAGACTACAGCTTGAACTTGTCCACAAACACTGTTCTCAACACAAAAGGCTCCAGACCGCAATCAGAAGAGCCCAGGATTTTGTCCTGCATCTGTCACTGTAAAGATGACACAAAGATGGAGACTGATACAACATCTCAACAGCATCGCGAAATACAGCTAACCATCTGGGTCATAAACAATGCCCATGTGAGTTACTTCCAATATGAAATATTTGGACAGTACAAATATATTTTTTAGGGGTATTCTTTATACCTAGGCACCTTGGTTACAATGGATTGTGGGACCATGGGAAAGCCAGCTTTCCCTGAACACTAAGAATACTTCTGCAGATTGAAATGTAACAGAACAGAAACTCAACTTGACAAACCATACCTTCTTGATCTGTATAAATACTACTCGTGAATATTTGTGCCCTCCTTAACCAAGAATCGCAAGGAAGGACTCAGTGCGATGAGAAGGCACACAAGACAGTGTTCCTTTTGATTTAACATCTCTTACGATGAACTTTTTTTTTGAGAAGAGACATATGCCTTTTCTTACTGAAACTGAAGGCTTTCCATCAATAAGAAAACTCTAAGATGAAAAAAGTTTTCTGGTGTGCTGGGCACCTTTCTGACTATCTTGGGGATACATAGCAGGAACCTGATAGCTTTGCCCTCTTCCTATAGCTTTTGTTATTTGTTGCTGAATATCAGAAACAAATTTAAGTTTGGTGTAACATATTTAATCAATTCTGCAAAGTACTTTCCTCAGCAATATCTGGGACCTCGCTCATTATCATAGCATATTGTCTCTTGTCTAAAAGACTTAACACTGACTACATCTGTTAGATGGACCTGTCTTAGCCACAGGCAGTCCTTCACATGACACCTACTCCCACAAAATCAAGTACTCTGAGCATAATACATTATTTAAAAAAAAATCAAAAAAAAAAAAAATCAAAAAACTCACCTCACCACCCCTCACAAAAACAACTTTGAGCACAAACACGCTATATTAAAAAGATATTCCTTTCTTTACCACAGCTTTGATCCACAAATCCTCTTGGAAATAGCAGCAGTGGAGCACTCTATTCCTCTGCCTGAGACTGCTGCTCCTGTAGCTGAGATGCAGAAGGAAATGTGCCAGTTCCTCAGCTGCTGCAATGTGTGGCTTGGGGTATTCACTTAAGTCACCTTCATCAATGGTTTTACTCTGATACACCAGGCAGCAAACTTGGGCAGCTGAGGCATGGACGTATTTTTGCTTCTGCTGCCTGAAGGCTGCAGTGAGAAGAGCGAGCAAGGTGCTGTGTAAAGCAGCATATGAAATCACTAAATCCAACTTAAATCCCCCAGAAGTCACAAGTCAGGCCCCCTTTGTTGACCACGGGGACTAAAAAAAGTGATCTTTTGAGTTGGCAAGAAGTTTGCTTTATTATATATAAAAGGCAAAGAGATTGTTTTATCAGCCCAGCCTTTCTCCTTTCTACCCGTCAGTAATCTACATGAACGTTGAAGAAACAAAAGCAGGTCATTTTTCAGGTTATTAACCTGGACATCACCTCCAAGAAAATTTACTTTTAAGGGTAATGAAAAGCTTAATTGTTCTAGAACACTTTGAGATTCTTGAACGTATGATCTGAACCAAGGCAAAATATACTACAAACAAGACAGGAACGATAACAGAAGAAAAGGTTAAAGAGGTCTTGATGAACATCAAATGAAGAAAGATAGAACTAGAGTCACAGCTGACTGCACAATGCAGAAGTCTAGATTTCTTTAGAAAGAGTCATCAGACTCTCCTGAAAGCTAAATCTGCGTGTCTGATTCTCCTGAGTACAATATGACTCGTTCAGACTTCGAAGCAGAAAAAGAAAGGATTTCCATGAGCACAGACTTCAGCTTCCAGAAGCATTTAAGGATTCAAATAGCTAGAAAGTTTTATTGCATTTTTAAAGAGACTGATCACATACCTGTCTAAGTGAATTCTTCTCGGGAATGATCTTCCTAGGGGGCTCATCATTATTACAGTCTTCTCTCTCAGAGGAATTCTGTGAAAGAAAGTAAGCTTTAATTCAGTTCTTATCCCTAATATTACTCTGCGAGGAGAAAAGAAACGGAATATTTGTACTACACAAGCTGTAGTATTTTATGCACACACATACTGGAGGCTAACTTGTACTTTTAAGCCAAACAGCTCGTTATGGCAGAGAAAGAATTTCTCCTCCTCAACACAACAATGCACCACTGTGCAGGTATCTGTTGAAGCCGCCTGTGCTTTGGGAATTTATGCTGAAACGACCAATAATGGCCACTTTGAAAAGCTGAAACGGTGGTTGGATCAGCACAGCAACACCAGTGCTCCTGAACACCCCCGAATAACTATTTAAAACAGTGGAACCTGTTGAAAACAAAAGGTTGTTAATGGGTGCAACTGTTGTTCTCTGTGCTCCTATGCCTTTAATCTGCCTAACAATTATTAATCGCACCGCATCTGCTTAGCTGCCAAAAATCATAAAGAAATAATGATAGAGCTAAATTCTGGTGAAAGAGGTTGTCAGAAGATCCTTCAAAAAAAAAAAATTGTGTAGGTAGCGTATGGCATTATGGCTACGTTTTTCACTCCCACCCCCTGACTCTACATCCATGTACAATTTCTAGAAAGACTGATGCTCCAAAACTTAAGCTGCCACCTCCAAAAAGAAAGCATCAGTAAGACAAGAGAAGGTGGACAAGAAGAAATACAAGGGCTTTTCTAGCATGAGTAAGAAAGATCATCAGGAGACTTTTGACCTGTTAACCTCAGGGTTAAAATGAATTATTACTTGCCTTAGAGTGAAGACAGGCTATAGTTTATCTCAGGATATGCACAGTCTGTAGCAAACATTTGGTTAAAAACTGCTGGGTACGTGGGGGGAATCCTGTCCTCACTGCCAAAGTCAGCTACTCTGGAAGACGGCGTTCCTTTCGCAGGTTCAGCCATCGCGTTGACGGAGTAATGACAGCCAGCTTTGGGGGAATCCCACACACACATCTAAAATCAGTTTGATCACCACAGTATTCATAGCCTTAGGCCACATTCCCACACATTCTGTAGTGAGCAACTAAACAGGTTTTAAAGAGATACAGAAAAACTGCTTAGGGAGAGCTCTGCCAGGAAAAGGGTGATTTTCCAGTTACTTGCAGACAAACTGAGGAGTGTGTGTTTTAAGACAGAAGTTTGCATTCTGTACCTCTCCCTCCTTGTCCCCCAAATAACCTGTCCTTCACTGAGCACGGTTCTGCCCGGTTTCTTGCAGAGCCAGCTTCCAGCCCAACACCTCGGGAGACAGAAGCGGCATCTGTTGGCAAAGGAGGAGCTGGGCCCTGCGAACAGCCAGCGTGGCAGAGCAGGGCTCGCAGAAAGCAGCCGGCTGCGGGAAGCCATCAGAAGAGCAGTGTGCTGGTGTGCCCACTGCAGTGCTGCGTGACCAGGCACCGTCTGGGCAGCTCAGGTCTGCTGGTCTGGCGAAGGGGAGGAAAAGGTACAGCCAGGAGGTAGGGCAGGGGTAGAAGCTGCTTGCTGAGAAAGGGCAGATAAGAAGGGATGGAGTGGTGGAACACAACAAAAAAAAAAAAAACACTTGGGATGTCATAAACTGGTCGGGAGGACTCTGCGTAAATCAAGGCTGGCAGACCAACTAGTGATTTTTGAGGGTCTTTTTTTAAATAAGATATAGAACCTGCAAGGCATTATGACATCTGGGATGCTGTAACCAGGGTTTTATAATGGAAATCAATCCTAAACAGGCCTGATAAATCACTGTAAGAGGCCAGCCTTTAAAAGTTTTCATATGAGGTCTCAGCCAGGACCAAGTTATTACATTAAATCCAGCTTAGAAAGGACTGTGATCATAAAAACATACAAGCTAGAATCACATATCTCCGAAAAGGAAGGTCAGGCATTAAAGCTGCTCTTTTCTGCTCATGAAATACAGTTTAGTAAGCGGTTAATTCAAGCAGGGATTTTAATTTTTGTGCTGTGCTTTGAAGAAAAAGACCAAGTGCAAGAAACAAGAATTTGTGGTGAATTACTATGCCTTTCCAGGAAATGCATTTTGTTTTTTGGTGGGTGAGGGGGTTGTTTACTATTTCTGGATGCTTTCTGAACATCCACCCTCTTCCCTACAATTAGTGTCAAAACGATTTCCACTTCCAAATCACCTTTCTACAGCAGTGAAATCTTGCATTCTTCTCGCCTTCCAAAGTCATTAAGGATCCTCCTTCAAAAAACATCAAAAAGCAGGAAAATTAGTGCTGCTGGTGAACTGTCAGCCCTTATTTTGAAATTCCTAGTTACTGCAAAGCATCAAGTTATCTACTTTTTCTTTAAGCTGAGCATCTAATTTTAAGAGCAAGCAGAGGACCATTTTGCATTCATTATCTTTATAGGTGGCAAGGCTAAGAGGTTGGCTGAACAAAGACCAGACAAAGACTGCCAAGTGCATATGGTGGTTCACAGCTTGGCGTCTCACCATTCTACAGCACCAACACAGCAGCCCCGATAGCAGACTATTAAAGAGGAGCGCTGCTCATGCACTTTTGTCGGCAAGTAAGTTACGCTTGGTGAAGACAGAATGACTGGAAAGCATTACACTTTAGAAAAAGCACAGATGTTTATAACTCCCGCTCATTTCTCAGGAACAGGAAACCCATCAATTCAGGTGCAGGTACAAGACCCTGCATATTTCAGGACTAACTGTAGCTACCTGGAAGTGAATTTCACTTGATAGGGCAACACTTAGCCGAGGCCGCGGGAAGAGCATAACGTAATCGACTGAAACAGTACATCTATATATCTCTCCTTGCTGAACAAGGTGGGAGGAGGGATAAACATGTGCGAGGTCAGATTAAGGTTTGCTTCGGCAGGACTTCAGCGATGCAGAGGGCCGCAGGAAATGCAGACAAAGGGAGAAATCGCTCTGAGCACCCTCTCGTGGTTACTGAAACACACATCTTGGGCACAGACCTGGAAAGAAGCATTTGGTATCCAGACGGTAAGTTGGGTGTACTCACTGGGAATATTAAAGATCTGCAGCAACTGTACTTGCTACGTAGTACAGGAATGCTGGAATTTGTTCAGGTGAAAGAAGAGAAGAAAACCAGTGCATACAGAAAGCTGAAAAGTCCCTTCCATCAGGGAAAATTTTTAAATCCCGCAGGCAAGCTTTCCTTCACAGACTAAAGCCAGACTGGCCAAAAGCGTCTGTGCTCACATGCAGAGAGGTCTCTCCTTTTGACTAAGTACAAGCAAGATAAAATGAGAAGGTCTGAAGTCTCCAAAGCACAAACTGATCAATTTTGGTGAGATAAATACCGCCCTGCCCCCTCCCCCCCCGCCTCTTCCACAGACAGGTAAAATAATTTTTTTATTTGCACAAGGTCACACAATGACAGTGGAAGCATTGGGAAGAAAAGCCAGGAAACTCAAGCTCACAGTTCTTGTAACCTTCATAATTTGTCTCTAGCAGGAGGTTCCTGTAAAGGGGCTCTGCCCTCTGTAGCTCATTTTTCCTAAAATGGCTACTGTCTGTAATGAGATCCTTTTAAATCTGATTTGCATTTAAAACTTCTGCCTGTAATTAACAGAATATAACTCCATGGCAGGTTGTCTTAAAGACCACTACAAAATTATTACTATTTAACTCTCCCCACGAAGCCTCCTCCACCACTAAACACAACATGCTACAACGCATACGAAATCCCTAGACTGAAGCGTTTGACAGGAGCTGACATGCAGAATTCTGTGTACACAGCCCAGCAAAACACTGCTGGGAAATAGATATAATGCATGGAGAAACACACTCCGAGGGACTACCAATTGGGCAGAGCTACCTTTAGCACTGCCTCGCTCGTCGTGGTGGAAATCAAACCCCTGCCAACTGGGGAAGGCTTTCTCCGGTGCTGTTCTGCCCTGCACTAATTATAAAAGAGTACAGACGCAGCCTTTTTCCAAGTGTGGGGAGGTGGGGGAGAAGCGTGTGTCTATGCGAAGAGCACAACTATTTTTTATGCTTTCAAATTCTTAATCCTGTTTGGAGCTGTCAGTGGGGGTTAATGGAAGCCTTGGATAGGAGAATTCCAATCTGGTTGGCAGATGGATAGGTTGGTTATAGCTGCATAACTATGTCTTGCCTGCAGGCACAATTCAGAACACTGTTAAAGCAATATAAAGTCTCTGTCAAGCTGAACCATTTGGATCAGTAGCAAGGAGAAATAATAATAAAAAAAGGAGTTCATTTCTGGGCCTTGCGCGTTTATGCTAGTATGCAGAAACTGATTAATTGTCATCATGTGCTGGTCTGCTATACTTCGGATTTCTACTTCTGGAGTAGATTTTGCATGCTAATATAATCATTCTCCCTCTTGAGACATTAGCAAATAATCAAATGAAAAACAGGATCATAATTTACTGAGATTCGGGCAATTCTCTATGCAAATTTGACTTGTTATTGCTGCTGCCTCGTTAATCTGAATGCCTTTGACAAACTCCTTTGATTTATGAACTCATGACAACTCCAATGTGTATATATTTTGCTAGATTGACATTATCATTAAGAGTGGGTGGACTGAGCTCACATGAATGGCTGATTTTATTCGCTGGTGTCTGCTGCTCAACAGCTGAGCATCTCCTTCTCACAAAGCCCCTGAGCACCAGGCTCTTCCCATCTACCCATCCATTCATCATCTCGATGTTAATTGGCCCAGGCTTTAAGCAAATTTTCAACACGATTTAAAGGCACGATGACACTGATTACTGACCCTCTGCCATACGGTGCCTATTGATTAACCTGACAGAGATGATGAGCTTGAGGGAAACTAGGTGTGCGTGGACCTCAAGGGGGGGAAAAAAAAAATATATATATACAGTGTTTATGCAGGCAAAACACTTGTCATTATCCCAAAGGCCAGAATTTGTGCTGCACTGGCCCTTAAAACACACTATTGCTTTAAACACCTGCATCCAATACAGAAAACGCTTGCTTGCTGTGGAAAAATGATTACAAATTTGATGTCATGTGCAGTCTGTATTTTAATCGAGTTCCCTGATAAATAGACCCCCTCAAGCCAATCAAGTCTCGCTCTAGCCATTGCATGCATATACATCAGCTTGAACAGAAGCCGGGGCAGGGTGTGTTTTTAGTGGTATCAGCAGATCCAACCGTATGTAGGAAATCTACTTGGGTATTTCAGGTCTCTAAGCAAATAATACAGCGGGAACACAGTGTCCAAACAGTTACAGTAGAGTAAATGTTTCAAGGGCAAACTGGATGCCAGACGTAGCTGTTTCGGTATTTCTGTTGTCACATTAAAAGAGAAATAAAAAAATAGTGCATCTCCCCTTTTCCAGTGCAAACTGTTGATACGACCTGACCCTCAAGCTCCTATTGAGTGAACGCAGCATTTTATCAGAGCTTGAAAATAACTGACACCCTCTTTCATGTTTCTTGAAGGATCCCCATGCTGCACTTGGTCCTCCTCACCAAGGACAGAGGGGTACTGTCTCAGCCAGGAGGGAGTCACTGAATAAAGCAGGTACATCAGCATTTTGCCTGCAGACTGGTGCTGCATGAAAGCAAAAGGAAGCAGAAGGCCCGTTTAACCCCCGCCCAGCCCCAGGTTAAGTCTGTCACTCAATGCACGCTTCTGTTCTGTCCCAATTCAAGCCAGCAGTCTGCCAGCAGTCAGGATGTTTCTCTTGTTTAGGAAGGGGGAAGTCAGGGGGATGGGGGGGTGCCCCAAGATACTAAGAAGTTAGCTGTCTTCTAATTTGCACCAATTGCTTGCAGGAAACAGGACAAGGAATCACTGGGTAAAGGTATAGAGAAATTAGCTGTGATCGCCTGATGCCCATGTCAGCCAGAGTGGACTGAAAAGGGGAGGGGGATGGAAAGAGGAGAGAAAAAGAGAGAGATGTGTGGAAATAAGTGCTAGTCTAAGACTTAGAGGCACATATAAGCCTTACGTTCCCTTTCCAATAACCTTTGTAAGTGATAGATGAGTCCGAGCCCATTGTTATCGTTAAGGGACTGTCAGCATCCTGATTTTATAAATGCTGTCTGTCAGTTTATAAATATCTCAGCCATTTCAAACAGTGCTAGGATGAATCCTGGCACAGCCAACATCAGCCTGAAAGCAGTATTACCGTTAAAAAAAATATATGGGTCTAACATCCACTAAAAACATTTAAGGATTGCTTCTCCTTTTCCTCCAATCTTGAGGCCTGAAACATTCAAATTCATGCTTATTTGGCCAGTCACTACAACACATAAAAGCAGTCCTTAACATGGGTAATGTTCTTTGAGAAAAACAAGTACGAAAGCTGCAAGTTTGAAGGCAATTCTCTGCCTGTTCGGCAGATAAAACAAAAATGACAGCTGTAACACACAGGGAGATCCACAGCAATGAAAATGCAGAGATAAGTATCAGACCTCATTTCTCTCTGGCATTTGCTGCTCTGAACATTCACTGAGATTAGATCCTTTTTAGACAACACCATAAATTGCCATGTGTAGGCACAAGGGGGTGACTTCAGCCCGGAATGAAGGCACGAACAAGTTTCCCAGCTCTTACAAGTTTAAAGTTAAATGATACTTTTGCAAGGGGTTTATGGCTAAGCATTAGAATGACGGAAGGAGAGGGCAGAGAAACCACAGCCTGCCTTGCAGCGACCAGTATCAGAAAAGGAAAGGGAATAAGCTAAACTGGCCTTCCAGTTCAGTGCCTGCTTCACAGACTGGTACGCACATGTGTGCCATGATTACGTATCTATTACTCT
The DNA here is from genome assembly GCF_009769465.1 of Tauraco erythrolophus. Taxonomy (NCBI): domain Eukaryota; kingdom Metazoa; phylum Chordata; class Aves; order Musophagiformes; family Musophagidae; genus Tauraco; species Tauraco erythrolophus. The sequence continues at coordinate 15,517,602 of NC_141473.1, read as the reverse complement.
GTTAGCTGCACGGAATCCTGGCTTTTTTTCCTCCAATACATTTATAAACTCCCATGACACGGAGTTTTCCACCCCCACCCTGAACGTTTGCGTGGTGCTTAAAGAAATGTAGTTCAAACTCATGCCTGAGAAGCTCAGGTACCTACTATAAACTAAATTCTTAAAATTGAAGCTTTCACAGCAGTGAAAATGGAAAGGTACAACATTTCCCCTCCAACAGGACACATAACACGTACATTCACACAAGTTCCAGTTTGGTCTGCATCTACGTTAACGTTGCCAGCGATCACAAAAGTTTCAACCTCCTTTTTTTGTGGCTGAAAAACAGGACAATATTCTTGGGTTTACATCTGTAAAATAGATCCTTTGAATTTTCCTTATTTTTCATTCAAATCAATAATTAGAAAAAACACACTTTTAAAAGCAATGAGACTTGATAATGGAGCTTCATGACATCAAGAAGAGTTTCTTATCAGGTTATTTAACTTAATTATTGGTTGGTTACAAAGGGTAAGTTAAGGATGTGGGGAGTCTTGGCATTACTTAGAAGAACAGTAAATTCAGTTTAATGTTAGTTAATGATAGAATACCAAAAGCCAGCACAAATATGAAAGACCTGATGAACAGACACGTTTTGAGGAGCATGAATCTCATTGCAGTTAAAAACCCAACCAACCAAACAAACAGAAATCCAGGTGCTGGGAACAAGGCATTTAGGGAAATTTTAAAAAGCTAGCTTCACTTCATACACATTTCTCAAATGAGAGTGAGCGAGAGAAAATATGGCTAATGAGAACAGTCTTTCCACGTTCCCCGGGAAGCAGCCCTGCTTAACATTTCTGTTCTGTGAATTTAAGAGAGTCAGCAGTGGTAAATTTGTTTTTAATATTCAAGCTTTCAAGCCTTGCAAGCTAGTTGGCCAATGGCCCTTTCTATTCCAGTGTTTGTTGGTGCCTTATTTACACAAGCATTACATCCGGACAGCCTTTGAATATAATTTCACGTGGATTAAGGGAAGAACATTTGCTTCTGCTAATCAGGACATCTGGTTATTTTTGTAACTCACTGACATCTGCATTAGGCAGTTCGACTTCCCCATTCCTCATAACAAGGTTAGAGCTTAAGAAGCCTCAAGGACCTCTATTTGAATTTTATTATTTGCATTTTTTCACAGCCAGGTCTGCTTCAGAATTTCTTTTCCTAAATAGCACAAATCGATCAGCACCTTCACAGGTATACATATGCTTTTATAGCTTGCACTTTCTATGCATGATTTTATAGCGTACATCTTGTACTCCAAGATTTTATAGCAGTTCAGAGCTATCAGCATCTTTTTAAGGAACAGAAAGCACATATTCCTCAAAAGCATGCATGAAAACATTCAATTAACCTTATGATACACATAATATGGGTACACTTCCACATATCCAACCAGGCCACTTATGTAAGACTGGTGTGAGGACTTGTTCTGAATCTTGCTACCACTGTGCTTTGGTTTGTCTCTTACAAGCAGCTTATCCTGCATGTGTGCTCCCCCCACTGAACAGAACAGTGTTCTTCCCTTTCTATTCTTCAGGACAACCTTAAAGATTTCTCCGAGCTTTTAAATTCTTGCTCACATTCTTCTTTAGACAGTTTCACCTGAGGTTAATTTCTCTGCCAGACTGCAGAATTGTGCCACACATACTTCAGGAAGAGGGATTTTGCATGCAACAGAAGCTTTTTAAGAAGAACAGAATCAATCAGGGCTCGGCTCTTGCTTCTTTGTTGCTTTCGTTACATTCCTTTCACAAAAATTCATTTTCAACACCCATCCCAGGGCCTTAAAGTACCAAAGTTTGAAATTATACACTCTCACTCTCAGCTTGCAGAATTTTTCCCTCTCCCCCCATGAATCATGGCATTTTATCAGTGCTTTTGTATGCAGAAATAAGATGTATTTTTCTGATTTTTTTTCTTCCTACATGTAAGAGGAGGCAGGGAAAAAGCACAAAGTCAGCTTCTACAGGCTCTGAACATAAGCCAATATCCAAAAAAGATGTCAAAAACATATTTCTAATGCTAACAAGAGTTAGCAAGAGCCAAAGGATCCAGGGAGAGGTTTTTTAAACTTTTTATTTATTAAAATTCTCTAGATACAGCTTAACTTACTTTGTATAATATTTATTACAGCTTCGTTTGCATAGGAGCCGCAAGTGCTCTGAGAAATGGGTTGTAAAATTGGCCAGTTTTGCTGTAGATTTCATGTCCTCCTTGAAGCATTATTGTCTAACTTTTTATAACTACTTCCCTCAAAGGACCGATGCCATCTCACTGGTCTCACTATAAAACCCCTCCCCTCTCCCATCCCTGGTCATCACCTACACTTGATATTTTGATTTTTTCTTTTTATTTTTTTTTTTTTTACAAAACCTCTCATTCTGAGCTTTCCTGTCAAGTACACCAAAAGACCTCCACATCCCTTCCTAGAGCCTGCAGCTTTCTTGCTCCCAAACATCTAATTAAACCACACTGTCCTCATCTTAGTGTACTGTTTTAATGCTTTTCTTGTTGTTTTTTCCTTCCTATTTTTCATTGCAAGAAAGGGGAAATGGAGATACAAAACAAAGGTATGAGGCAGAAGTTAAGTTGTCTGTCCAAAGTCAAAATGACAGTATAGGGGAATAAACTCCAAATTCTATATCCCACACTGTGTTAACTTTTTAGGCAAAGTTCCTCCCCAAAATACTGAATGAAAGCAGCTCACTTGTTCAAAGAAATGGCTACTCAGTGAACTCACTGCAGTGTTAGACTGACATGAATTTACAGCACATTGTCTACACCACAGCACTTAGAGGCACTCACATCTTTATGTCTTAGACAACATGAGCCAGGTGACCCGGCAGCCAAAGCAACTTGTTTTTCAATCTAGAACAGGTTCAAAGTACCTACAAGAGTCACCACACAGCAGTTCAGGCAACATAGCTTCACCTCTTCGATGCACCTCACAGTAGCAATTTGCCCATACAGGCAGGCCTCAGTGCTTCTTCCAGCTTCCGAAGCTACATTCATTACAGGAAGCATCATCCACCACTGGACTACAGGGCAAAGTTAGTTAACTTCCAATACGTGGTGTGTTTACTTCCATAAAGGGCTGCTGAAAAACCTCACTGCTGACATAAAAAAAAAAGATGCGAGTCTCAACATGTCCCAATCTTCCCCCACATCAAGCAAAAAAATTTTCTAATCTTCTAATAAAAGAATGGAAAATTACAGATTAGGCATTGCACATTGTAACATCTGGCTAGCAAGCATCACGGCCTTTTAACAGCTGCCGCCCAAGAAACGAACCCCTGGCTCCTCCTCATCTGGCTAGACCAAATCCGAATGTGGTAACACCACCTCCCCTCCTGTAACATTTCAATGTAAAAGCTCACTATTGGGTTCTGCTGCTACAAAATAATTCCAACTCCCAAACACCATTTGCTTGAACCAGAGCAAGGAGTTACAAAACGTTATTGCAAACCTCACTCTTCTGGGTAAGGAAGAAGAGTTGGACCTGCTACGGAGGCTGTCAAATGGGGTGGGCAGTCAAGCAATCAAAGAAGGAAAGATAAAGGTGTATATAGTATCTCACTTTCAGATACCTTGGGGCTAGCAAACATTTTGTTCCTACAGGAAATCATACAGCTCTAGATCACTGCCTATTGAGATCCACTATTCACAGCTTTTTGCTACAACATGAATGGCTTATTAAACCTGCAACATATCTGTTTTAGTTAACTTCGTGGTGGAGAGGGGCCAGGAAAACAAAATGTACTTAAATGCTGAATTTTTTTTTCCAGGCTGAATGCCTTTCATCCAATAAGACATTCAAAGCAGTGACCCAGCAAATGGATTGAAAAAGCAATCTTCCGTCTCAGTGCCACATTATCATTCCTATTCAGTATTCTCGGTGAGATATCTCAATCAGCTGGATGTGTGTGTAAGTGACAGCGCAGCCCATTGCTGGGTTAATTAAACATTTGACTTTAACACCCTCCCCGTCATTAAGCAAATAAAAACAGATAATTCAAACTGCACTTCATCCACGGGGTACACAACATACATGTCAAAATTAAGAGAGTCCAAGGCCCTCAGGGAGTTCTACTCGGAGAGGTAATCAGTTTAAATCTTATCTGGTTTATCAATTATTCTATTGATTAAAGCAGGGTGATTATACAAAACTCCTTCTTGCCACATGGGATACATGTCAGCAGAGCAGGACAACACAGGGAGGCTCAAAAACGATTTAAAGAAAACACAGACAGATGAATAACAGTCTATTAGTGCATGCCAGCAATCCATAGATGGAAAGCCTGATCCTTCTTTTTAGGCAAGTGAATTAAAGTCCTTCCAAATTAGAGTGCCAATGTTGTTACCTCATCTGCTTTAAAGCCAGATCTATATGTTGAAAGGGCAACATTTCTTCGTTTTAAGCGATGATTTCTTGCCCAGTGTTTGAAACGTGTTCTATTGATACCGGTCTTGGAACATAACAAAGACACCAGACACAAGAAATCCCAGACCTTTAAAAGGCATTATACTTATCTATCAATGACTCCCAAAAAGTGGATAGAAAGGGCATTCTCAGCACTTCAACTCTCCCACACACAAACACAACGTAGTCCTAAGACGTTGTTTTTTAACGACTGAAGTGCAACAGCTTATCTCAGATTGTGCTTTGGAGTTCTGGACATTTTTTTGTTTTGCAGCCCTCCAAAATGAGACATTAGCAGCTGTGGGAGCTGCCACAACCACATTCTCCTGATTTTTCACGAGCTCTCACACAAAACCTCACCACAGCAGTCCTTATTGCAGCTTCTCTCTCGCGTACAGCCACAGTACACAAAGCAATTCCAGCTACTTCTCATTTTTTGTTTGCAGGTGAAGAAAGGTTGAAAGGACCTCTTGTCTCTCCCAAGGTCTGTGTCCTGGGTTTGTGAGCGCAGTCTCACCTCCGCTATCTTCCCAGTAACATTTTGTTTCAAGTTTTACTGTCATATCCTAAAGTGGATCCTAAACTGGCCTGTACAAGATCTTGCCCTATACATAGAAATCAGGGACCTTTTAAAAATGAAATACTGTGGTCTAGGAAAAAAATATAAAATTGACATTTATTTCTAAAAGCTCCCTCAAAGCAAACAATTAGCAGCAGAAGAAATATCAGCCTTAAATCAGGGAGACTTCTTTTTTTTCCCCCGTCACATCTTCTACATTGTTTCATGATGGTCAGACCAGCAGCACAAACTACTTATTAGTCATCAAATCACATCTCAATTTTTAACCAGGACAGAGGGTGCGAACCACAGTGGTCAAAACATCGACGAGCCAGAGAGCCCCAGTGCCCCACTGGCCAGTGCTGCTGGAGTTGTAGTCGCAGAAATTTTAAGAAACAACGACAGCTAAAAAGAAGGCCTGAGATATGCTCTTGCCCTTCACCTTCAGAAGGGGATTATATGCCACTCCATATTGGCACTGCGCGTGCATCCAACCACGCTTTAGCCTCTTCTTCGTAGATCTCTTCTTCTTTGGAAGGAAACTAGAAGCCTGCATTAGCATGCTGTATTTTACTCTCACCACTAGAAATACTGAGGGTGCTATTTGTAATTGTATTCTTTTAAGAGGTTTGTTCTCTGCAGCTGTTTTCTGCTTGCAGTGTATTTTGTGTAATCAGCACATCATCATAAATACATTGGCTGTTCCCCCGAGGGAAGCTGTCACTGTTTAATTTACAGAACAACCTGGCCAATGTGAATTCTAACACTACAGCACTATGGCAAGAAGTTACCACACTCGGAAAAACAGGTTTCTATGAATTTTTATATCAAGAGCTGGTCCCAGGACAATTTAGGTTCTAGAAATAGATTGTTTTTAAAAGCACTTTATACCCTGGATGGAATGGATTCTTTCCCGCTTACAGCTTCTTAAGGCAGCACCAAACTCACTCCCACATTATTTTACTGGTGACAACCCAAATCCCCCCAACACAACCATCTTCACTTCTGACTTGTACCAAAAGCAGGCAGTGTTAGGTGTCTTATGCTACACATCAACGTGTTAGTTGTCTTCATTTCAACAAAGTAACACACTCTGTTGCAAGGTCAAATGTTATTACCTACATCAAAAGGTTGCAGCACAGTTTATTACCCCGAAGATGCGATAGAAGAGCAAGGCGTACTCCTGAAAGAGTAAAAATGTATGCAGCTTTATTGGCTGAATGAAGAGTTGCTTCCTTTGTCTGCTGGATATATCATTGTATTTTGATTGAATACATCACAAGGATTTTTGTAGAAGGTAGGCAAAAGGTGGATGGTTGATCTTACTACATACGGACACAATTTACAAAATTACATAATGGTACCAAATTATATCGGCAACCATTTAAGAACTAAATGTGAACCCCAAATAAACATTTGGGCACGACCAATGAGTTATTTGGATATTTCATTAGCCATGGCTACTAGAAGCAGTCTACCTGATTACTTGGAAAGGGAGCAAAGAAGGCTGACAACTTGATTTTATTTTTACTTTTTTATATTATATATATGTGTGTGGGTATATATATACGCACACAAAAAAATAAAAATGCTAAAGAGAAACAACTACTAATGTAAATAAAATCAAAACTAATTTAATAGATAAATTTGTTTGAAAATTCTGCAAATGCAACACAACTATTTCATACATTTAAAAAAAAAATCTGCTTTCCATTTGGGGGGGGCAGCAGGTTGGTAAAAAAATTTCAGTGAAACTGAAAATTCTCAAGTTCTGTGTAAGGCAGCACTTTGCTAATTCTCAGTGGTAATTAGAAGTCCTGTTTAACATCACCAGACATGGGCAAGTATACAAACATAATAACAAAGAATCATGCACATCACACAGTATTCTTTATGTATTTTGACAAGCATAGTTTACTTTTACTTAGTCTGCAGAGCATTCTAGTAAATTATTTTCATCTATTTGAAAAGTAACAAAATCTGAGGAACAACCAGTGAAGCAAAATAAATACCATCTTATCTCTGATATGGTTCATGAGAACTATCTACCAAACAAGCTGAGTGGAAATGGCCAAAATTTTAAGGAAAACTGAGTCATCTGGTTGTCTATAGAAGAAAGAACACAGGAAAGGGAGTACCTGACAATTTTTATGCACCGTGTAAGTAAGTAGTAGCCAACAGAAAGAGGAAGAAATAAAAAGAACCTCACCTGACACAGTGTAGCAAAGTATCTCTTCAAGCTATGAATTTTAAGATTTAGCAATTGCATTTCTATGCTAATTGTTTGGGTTTGTCCCCCTGAAATTTGCATGTGGTTACACAAACACCCGATTTCAAAGAAGAAACATTTCGTTTTGCTCTTCCTATGCATGTGTGTGTTCAAAGTTACTCAGAATCACCTCTGCATGCTTTATTTCCCAAGAGTCACTGAATTCTGACTACAGTTGGCTTAAATCCTGGATGACAAAGTATTTCACGACTTCCCTAAATTTGTGGTAAAATTCCGTACTTCAGTTTTTAAATTTAAATTTATTATTTAATGTGGCGTTAGCTCTTTGCCACTTCTCCAGAAATAGGTAGAAATGATCTTGTGCAACTGGCTCCCTCCGAAGCACTGCCCACCGAGCCAGCAAATTCAGAACGATAGCCGAGGCAAGTGATTTACGACGGAACGTGCTGGTGCCGAACTCACAGAAACATTTCCAACTGCTGCGAGGGGACGGCAGTGGCGTACACCTAATGCCTCCTTCCCTCATACGAAGCCAGAAAGATTCAGATTAGTCAGGGGTGAGAATATTTGGAAAAGCGTGGAAAAGTCGCCCAAATGTTATTTTAAAAAAAGGAAAAAAAAAAAAAAAAAAAAAAAAAAAAAGAAAACCACGCTAACTCGAAGACGCTGTTTTGCTGGAGAGCTCGGCACCCCCCGGGCCCACGGGGAGGGCTGCGAGGGGCCGGGCAGCGGGCGGCCCCCCCCCCGCTGCAGTACCGGCCGGGGCCGTGAGGGCGCAGCACACTCCGCCGGATGGCCGAGCCCGAGCCCGCGCCCGCCCGATTCTAATTCAATTAGCGCAGTCTGCAACTCCAGAAAAGAGTAATTCAATTAGCGCATTGTGGAGCTCTACAATACCTCCAAGCAGATGTTCACGATCCTGAGGAGCTGGAACTAAGCTTTAGAAATACCTGTACGCCTTCCGTGCGGCGCTGCATATGCCATTTGTCACCGCGGCTTTACACACCTTTCCGACTTCTAACGAGGGAGGAAGGAAAACTCGGATGAGTTTTGCTTCATTTTTTTAAACTAATCAGCCAAACTAATGCCGGCATGCTAAAGACCTTGCCCTCTCCGTACCAGGACGAGCACATTACATAGTAATGAGATCATTAATGCGAGGCCGAAGGAGGGGAGGCTTTCGGGCTACAATGCACTTTAAATTAATCATCACGCTGGGCATGCTGGGGTGGCATTTCTCAGCGACAGACACTGTCACACTTCGTGATACTCAGGCCGAAGAACTAACGCACGCATGTGCAACTTTTGACAATCAATACACATGGAGAATAAATGCCAATTTCTAATTACAAAATTGTAACCTACTACCAAAAAAAACCCAAACCATCTCCACTGATGCGGAGAAAAGGATTTCTTTGCCATCTGAAAGCAGGGAAGCATCTCTTGTCGTTCCTTCTACCCGAGAGCTGACATCTCACAGCACAATCCGGAGGCCATCAGGTTTTGGTGGGCTTCCCAGCATCACCATGCAACAGCACGGGTTATGCCACCAGCCAGACAAGGCCATCAGGTTTAAAGAGGGATAAAATCTAAATATGTTTAACAAGCTGTTCTCTAGTCCCTGGGCATTTACTTTATTAAAAACAAACAAACAAAAAAATCCCCAGTTAGGATAACCCTCTTGGGCCCTCCTACTGTGAAGCTCCCCAAAGCATGAACCACAGACCAGAGCTGGAGTCAAGTGCAAAAATTACGCAATTAATTTGGCTTCATTTCTACGTCGTCTCATTTACCTTCTCATGCCTTTATAACTGTTCCTGCCAGGTGGTAGGACAAGGAGGAACAGAAGAAACTGCTGCCCAGCACCTCCAATAAGAAATTTTGCTTAATAAACCAGGAGTCACATTGTGGCAGTACAATATTTCATAGCCAATATACGGAATGTGCAACAACACTGCAACTTTAAATCTTTGCCTCCCGTGTCAGTCTCTCTCCTCCCATTGTAATGCCAAAGGGAACAGCAATCAGAGTGGAGATGTTCAACGTGATAGAGGTCAGGACACCGGTGGATCAACGTACCAGAAACACGACCTTGTTTATTTTTTTCCCCAGTATTATTGTTTACAGGGTGCTTTGCTCATGTACCTTGTGGTTCTTAGCTAAAAGATGAAATTACAGCCCAGGATGAAGCGCTCAGGCACACATCCAATTTGTGTTTCCATCTCAGAAAACAAAAAGCTTCTGAGGCCCTCGGGCTGCCATTCAAACTTGGAGAGGCTGACATTTTTAACAGCATGAACCAGAGACTGGCAGAGGGAATGATCTAATGCATTTCTGACTTGTCAATCAAAGATCTCACCTCTGCTGTCTTGTAAACAGTTGGGGGCCACCTAACTACATTCATAACCAGGGGAGAGCCTGCCGCCAGCCCGGGGGTGCTGGAGCCACATGCTCTGGCTATTAGTCACCAAAATTATGATTCCGTTTTAGAGGCGCACCATAAACAGCCCGCGGGCAGATTTCACATGGCCGCTGGGAGAGCGCGAGGTGGGAATACAAAGCAGGCTTGGTCCAGGGCGGCCATGTCTCCACACTGATGGAGTCTATTGACTGGACACCCCATCTCTCCCCCAGTTCGAGACAGAACTATGCACACCAGCAAACGTTTGCTCCAAAGCTGAACAGTTTCCTTCAAATGTTTTTCTCACCAATGCATTTCTGAGCTTGCTCAGCAGGCCCACCCCGAGACTTTAGCTTTAGCCTCCTACATAACCATAAATAATGTACTATTACTCACATTTACACTGTATTTCTCAGCAATAAAAAGCCAACTTCTAAGGCAAAAATGCACGAACAGGCTGAAGGAAATTTACAGACAACTGTTTCTAAGTTTACCAACAATGCTTCTTTAACAAATATTCCACTTCCTAACACAAAAATATAAATATTAGAAAAAAAACAGACCTAAAAATCATTTGAGAAATGAGTTCATCTCTTCCTCATGTGTGCAACAGGCTTCCATCATTACAGACCATTTACATCTTTCATGCTCTTGTTCTCCAAAAGTGATCTCAGTCCAAAGAAAGGAGCAGTGTATGTATATCATGTCCATGCCGCTCAACCTCAAGTGTGTTCCTGTTCAATTTGCACAGCAGAGTACACCCGTGCTTTCCTCAACCAGGACAGAGCTTTCTGGAAGACCAAGGAAGACACACCTTGCTTCAGCCAAACCAAGCAGAAGGCAGCTCCCTTCATCTGACAAAGCCCGATGTGCAGTTCTTTATGATCAAGACCTTCACTTCAGATAAAGCAAAATGTGAACTTCTGGCACTGAAGAGAGACACTTCTGTATTCAACCAGATGCTGCCTCCTCTGCCACAAAAGTTTATCCTTCTCTTTGACTACTAGAGCCTGTTAGAGAAATCGAGCTTCGGGTCCAGCCAAACAAAGCTGACAAGACAACTCTTTGCTTTTTCACTGCTGCCTAGGCTCCAGACAAAGTAGTAAAAGCATGACTCTTGCCCCAAAAAGTTTACAATCTAAACTGGACCTGATATTTGTGAGGAGTGTCAATTAGGTAAAAAGAAAGAGCTGGACTGCTCTCTGTGATTATCGTGATACATAACCTTTGGCAAGACTTTTAAACTGCTCCTTAAGTCTCCTCATTTATACAATAACTTACAGAAATAAACTCAAGGAAATGCTATGGTCTTCTGCAAACCTAGAAGGATGAATACAATCATTTCCTTGGCATATTTGATTGGTGTAATTGTAAATCAGTATTTTCAGAGAACTGCAACTATTAAAAGCAACACAAACGGAGCCTTGTGAGCATGCATGGAAAATATTTTAAAAGGGAAAGTAATTATCTTCAAATGAAAAATGACATGAAAACGGACACCTGATGGCACATCTGGAAACTTCCAAAGCACAGATTTCTAGGAAAAAGAATATACTCTGCATACATTTACTTTTTTCATTATTAAGAGAATCTACATGCAACCTAGTTTTCAGTTGCTTTGCAGAATAACAGTACAGTAAAACTTGGCATCCAAGACACTGAAAATGGAAGGGCTGCCCTTTTTCTCATTACAATATCCTCTTTGACTCCTTCCCACAGCACGTTATAGGAGTTCATGTTCCAATTTGCTGCCATCTTCCACCACGATCTCTACGAAATTCAGTTACACAATAGACTATCAGTTGCAAAGACCTTTGAGATAAAAGATGTTAAGAAGAACTGTTTCTATCTCCTTATTCCTCCATTCCTGAGTTTAGTCTTAAAACCTTTCCCACTGTGGGAAGATTGCCAATAGAGCTGAGGAACCAGAAGACTCTGTTTTCACACAAGTGTCTCCCATTATAAAAACATACAACGAAGAAAAATTAAGTTATCTGACATATTAACAGAACCATCTCTAAATCAACTATCTGCCAATGCTTCCCATGAGGAGTCAGCAGGGCTTTAAGTGAACTCTTCAAAAAGAACCTCCTTCCACATTTCTGTCTGAGCATCTCAAGGTAAGCATGTAAATAACTCCACAAATTCAGCAGTGACTAAGTAGCCTTCCAGATGGCATCTTCTCTTTTGCCACAAGCAAAGAACATTGATATGCTTCTCCAGTTACTTCAAGCTTGCTATGGAAAAAAAGAAAATAACAATATGAGAAAATTTGCTGGGCTACAAGAAAGTCTTTAATGCATTCCTGAAGATTCGATACCAAAAAAAGCATTAAAGAACGATGAAGTATTGCAACATCACAGCTTCAAGCAGGCTCCAAACCACTCCCAGGTAGACTTCTGTACTGGAAAATGCAGAAGCCATGCCTCATAGAGGGGAGTTTTCTTCAAACCATGCAAGTTAATGGCAATAAAAGCTCATTGAAAAAAATGAACTGAAATATGGATGACTCATTGCTGCAGAAGCTGTTGCTGGCAATTTAGTTTCTCTCTCAATTGGCACTAAATGTATTCCTCAACACAGGTGTCAGAGTGCTGTGAAGAGTACCAGTACACAATTTCAGATGGCAAGTGGGGCAGACTTCCCCAATTCCCACAGTCACTAAACACACATGGAAATGTCTCTCAAAATCTGCAGGAATGCAAATGCCAAAGTCCTACTACTCTCCCAGGAAGGCAGTACACAGTGAACAGTTACGCAGCTGACTCATTTGACCCCGAATATCAATGCGCTGCATTAGCAGAAAAGTTATTGTTCATATCTATCATTAGCAAGAACATCTTGAGCTAAAAGAGGTTAATTTCCCTTCCCCTTTGTAATATATGCTTATTCCGAGCAATCAAAAATAATTCAAGTAGAAAGAAAGGAGTCCCAATTTGAGTTTATAAATCGTTTTCCATACACTGCTAAGGTTCTCTAAAACCTGAGTTTAAAGAGATTTGAGATTTATTCAACAACAGAAAGCCCAAAAATGAGTCCCATTCAATTTAGTCAAATTATGCAAACCAGGATTACAAGTCAGAGTCTAAATTCTGTCTGTTGTCTCCAGAGCCCTCTTAGACTAATAAAAGGTCGTCTTCCCCCTCTCCCATGGAAAGCTCTGCTAAAAGCCTGCTTCAGCAAAGGAGGACTGGCAGGACACCTTCCAGAGTCCATCAGTGCTACTGCTGGGTCAGCAAAAAGAGTTGCAGCAAAATGATGCAAGACACTTAAGCTTCCCTTGAGATTGCAAGGATTATTTCCACAGTACTCTCCTAGCCCTAGGAGCAAGAAGCCAAATTCAAAATAATCTCTGCATGCTGTCCTTTAGAGGCAGGTAATGAACTTTTACTTGAAAGACTGAAAATTTCAGAAAGATTCTAGCTTATTTGTTACGTCTTATTTTGCAAGACGCTGGTGAATAAAACTCTCTGCCGCAGATTAGGTCAGCGGCAGCATAATCCAGCAGCACAAACCCTGAAGTAAACACACGTGATACCACAAGTACCGATGAACATGCAGTCTACAGAGATACTCCTAAGGCCCCTCAGTCACTGCAGTTTACACAGAACCTCTCAGAGACACAGGATCCAACACGAACATAACCTCTCTGCAGTTCAGTCTCTGCTGCTCTGCTGGTTACATCCACATGTCACCGTAAAATGCTTCTAATGATTTGAGAGCCTTGTCTACGTTTCTAGATGCTCACCCAACAGCTGCCTCACTCTCCACCCTCAGGAGAGTGGCTGTGTTTTGCAAGATTCACTGGTCACCCGAAGTGTCTGAACAAACCTGTTTGGCAGAAAGCTGTCTCATGACAGAGAAAAGCTTGACTCTAACAAATTCAGAGACCAAAGAAAAAACAAGCCTCCTTTATTTGCTTTTTGATTGACAGCTTACTTGCACAATAATTTTCTGTAGTCACAATGTCCAGACTACTACTAACAAACCTGAAGTAAACAAATGCTGGCATCAATTATCACTATGGCAATGAACCCACCCCCACAGTCCTCTAAGTGGCATACAGAAAATTCAGATAGGAGGGGAATCAGTGCATGAATAGCCAGACTGGAGACTGTGATGGATACGGTTTGCCAAATATAATTAAGTGGTATATTTTTGACACAATTGAAAGTCAATGGAAAAGATGATGGTATCAAGCCAATTTATACAAAATAATTATATTACATCGAGGTAATGGAAAAGCTCCCGTACTGAGCCGCCCTGAATCTACACAAGATGGGCTTAAATACCAGAGGAGATCTGAATGACATAGGAGAGGCATACAGTACAAGGCAGAATAAACGGAGGTCAAGCAAGCAAGGAAGTCAAGAAGGAGATGCATACGTACACAGATGGAGAGAAAAGGAGGAGCAGGGAGAGACAGAAAGTACCTGGAAAGCTGGGAGTGCGCCAGTCCCTGGGTTATACAGGCATCGCAGCGAGGGCATGCTGTCCGCCAGGCTGGAGCAGCCCAGCCACAGAGATCTGGGCATAGAGCACTGCAGAGAAAGGACAACTATGAGATGGGACTGTATGAGACAGGATGGCACAGATTACAGGAACTTTCAAGGCTTAGCCGAATGGCATCAACACAACTGCACCTGGCCTTAAAGACTGAGACATCCCTAAGAGAACACAAACTGCTGATGAGTCTTTTCGTTGGGAGAACCTTTACAGATGTCATAGTAGCAAGAAAAAGGCATTACAAATCAAGAAGGTAAATTTTTGACCAATTTTCTACACCAATGTGTGAGTTTTTCCAGTAACAAAAAGTTTCTTTCCAACTGATCGGACCTCTTCTCCATGCGCAGCCACACTCCATGCACAATACAAAGCAAGCAACTTTGCAAGGGAAGCAGAAAGGGAAATGACAACTTGAAGTGTAGTAGTACTGGCAGGGAAAGAAAAGGTTTTGTATGTTTGGTTTTTGTCTGTGAAGGAGATAAAAGGAAAAATCTGCAAAACAAAGTGAATAGGAACTTGGTGACACGAAAGTTTCATGTTTCTGCTTGCCTTGTTATTTGTTAAATAAAACACAATTATTATAATAAATTGATTCTGTTCCTCCAAACACAAATACAAAAAAGCAGCCAATCAAGGAGAATACTAGCCATTTTGATAGTTAAAGCCATTACTCCCTGAAATATAGAGAGTTGCTTGTTCATTTCACACCACTACTATTAAATTTAGGGATGTGTTATGATAGCAATTGCTTTTACCAGCCACAGAGTTTTTGATGCCATAAGGACTGCTGCATTTGTCTAATTACTGGCAAGGCAGGAGAAAAGAAGTATATTTAAAATGGGGAGATAGATATGAAAACTGTAGGATGTGATAGATTAGATGCTAGAGATTTCCAACCCTCATACTCTTCTTTTTTGCAATCCTCTTCCCCCCTTTTTTTTATGAAGGGGGATGGGAGGAAATCTGAGTGGAAAGGGCAGCTGGAATGGGTATGAAATGACAGCTGCCTTTGAGTCACCATTTCTCGCTGCTCTTAAGAAGGATAGAAAACCTTGCACAATCTTGCACTAAATTAGTATGTAGGAGCAACGTAACCCATCCTTGAACGAGCAGAAAGGTGATCACCAACATCCATAATCTGGTACTGTGCAGACAGCCACAGAGAGATTAACCCTGTCTATCACCATGTTCGTTGATGTATTTTGTTGCCATTTACACTGCTGTTCCAGAAATAGCATTAAAAGACTGCTGGGGAACATAACCTATACAAACGTGCTTCTTAGAAGTTTATGATATCTTAAAATAAATTCCTCACCTTGTTTTTGGTTTTAAAAAAACTCTTCACTTAACAAAGATACTGAAGCTTAAGAACTTGAACACTTTCTATTATTACACATCACATGAATTTGTAGATAACACCCCTCCTGAAGACAAAAAAATTACAACCATAGTATTATAACATGCAACAAAAATCTGAACCATACTTCCTTGTCTGCCATCCTAACCTCCCAGAAAACTAACGCTCCCACATAAAAAAAACCTTTCAAATGCCAGGAATCTTTTCTTTGTAATGTAATATGTATCACTCCAGCTATTACAAGCTGTTGTGACAATTAGTCTTAAAAAAATAAAAATATATATATGAAGTGGACGTCTGTGGTTGAGCATTTCACCAAATAAGTAATACATTGACCTAAATTGAAGTTGTTTATCACTCTCTAAGAATATCACCGTAACAAGGCAGATTAACTACAACATGGTACCTCCAGTGATGCAGAGCAAATTCGGTAGGTAAGTATCAGCTGCTTAACATCACCTACCCTAGGATTCATAACATAATACAAAATAAATATGAGGGGTTTTTTGATTTGTGGTTTTGGTGGTTTTTTGTTGGTTGTTGGTTGTGGGTTTTTTTTGCATACAGACTTATCAAAGTCTCACTCCAACCATTTATTCCCTCTTCTCAGGCTTTCCCATCTCTTGTGCTGGCTCAAGTTTTTGTGCTGTGATAATGAACTCAAAGAACTGACTGCCATTAAAATTAGATTGACAAGATAAAAGAGGTTACTTTAAATGTTTGTACTGACCAAAGCATGGAAAGACATAGAGTCAGGAAAAACGAGGAACACTCTGTCAGTGGCAAGGTAAGCTTATGTTGCCTCAAAGTTTATGTGAGATTATGTCTCAAGTCAGAGTCACTACAAGCTGCAGGTACGGCACCCCATTGTGCCAGGGCACTTACAAGGTAATGAAATGTCTTCCTCTAAAATTGCCATGATAACAAAGGAAAGCACTGGAAGTCTGTTCTGCAGAACTCCCTGCACTTACAGAGGATATCATTACTCACCCATGCACTCTCACTGCTTAGTATTATTCCAAAATCAGGAAGCATGTGGTAAAAAATTACCAACACCTTACTTGATTTCTGAATCCGCTCCAGTATATAACAAAATTTATCTTACTGATACAGTTCTGTTACCCATCTTAAAAATTAGTGTGAAGTTGCACACAGTGTGGGAGAAAATGTCATTCCTGTACTTGCCTTTTACCTATTGAAGGAAGCAGAGACGCTAAATTACTGTTGGTGACTGAAAGAGGCTTATTCACAAGCATGAACAAAAGGCCCCAGGTGCTTCAACAGAAACAGCTTGTGTGTAAATCAGATGAGTGACCCAACAGAACAACTTCATTTACAGCCTGATCTCTGAAAAATCCCAACAGCCTCTGTCCCCATCCACTGAGCAAGCCACGTGTCAAACACTCACTTTTGTACTGTCAGCTCCACAAACAAGGGACTGGCCTCAACGTTCACTACTTGAGAGCTGACTGACAAAATCCTCTCCTGAACTCAAGTCAATCTACATTGATTCTTCAAAACAAAGATAGAGAGGCACAGCGTTTGGACTACAGCCAAATGGGAATGCTGATACTGCTTGCTAAGTACAGGGGCAGGATGCAGCAGTCTCTACTTTCCTGACTCCTGATTGCTTTAATACTTCGGATGTCTGCACAACTTTCAGACCCAGAGACGCAAAGCTTTTGATTTATAAAAGCTAACCATCTCCAACACACACTGAGTGGCATAACACAGGGAATTATTTGACAAAATACAGATTACTTTTTTTTCCAACTGATTTTTAAGTCCAATTCCCTGAACTCTGAAATATATTTTTCAGCTAAAGAAATACAGGGAATACAGTTTCAAACAAGACCAGCACCCTCCTCCTGACAGAAGCTGGCACCAGCTGCTCCACTGGTGATTAAAATGTGCTTGTCTTATTTTGAATTAAAATAAGTTAAAAGCCTTCACAGTCACTGGCTGAGCTGAGTGGGCAGTAACTGTGAGCTGAAGGGAAGCAGTATTTTAACCCATTCAATTATTCTTGTAACTATATTATTGCAAGAACATTTTTGACTACATCAGATGTTCTGCCTCTAATAACCTACCCTCTCTTCCAATTATGTGATGTCCTAAAGACAAATCTCAATACCCACTCAATGGTTAAATTTTTTGCCAGTGCTAAAAATTGGTTATTTACTTTATTTGTGATTGCATACAAGTTATACATTACAATTTCAGACTTTTTTTTTTTAAAATCAAATTTGTTCTTTTCTAGTCCTTCAGCAAATACAATATACTAGGGGTAACTAACATAGTTTTAGTAAATTGTGTTACAGGTCAGAAATACATCACCTTGTCCTGTAAAACTAAGCGGCTCTACATGGGGGGAAAAAAACAGAAGTTCCTAGACTACTACAATTTACAACTATAGTGCACAGGCATGAAAATACAAATTAATTGTACTGAACTCACTGTAAAACAAGAACAACAGTGAAAAAAAAACACCTATCACAACAAAAAAACCACAAACAATAGTTAACCATATTTTCTTTACAAACACTTTGGAAAAATTAATTAGACAGCAGTACAGAATTACTGTCTTTAATTGTGGTGCATTTTAACATATTAAAGTGTAATAGCCGACGATCCCTGCCTGAACCCTGCACTCAATCTTATGATAACCTGTATGCCTAAAACGCCTTTGATTTACAGGCAACCTAACATATTTTTGCACATCTTCACAAGTTAGTGACAAAGTCAAAAAGGAAACCCAATTTTTTCCCAAGGGCTGTTTTTTTGGTCAACTGTACGTAATAGTAATTTCAGCTGCTAACCACATCTATTTCAGTCCTTCCCTAGTTCAGAATTATTTCCCTTGTAGTGCAGTGTCCCGTGCTTTATGCAGCTGAACTTTAAAGATAAACCAGTAAGAATTTCTGCTTCTCTTGGAAGATGAGAATTAAGATCCTGATCACCCAATATTCTCATTAAGGAGCATAAATAGAATGAGACACAGGTTGACAATTGCTGAGGAGTTCAAAGACTAAGAGAAATGGGACTTTTTCTGGTTGGTCCAGCCGATCATAAGCCAGGGAACTGGATAAGGCTACACAAAATAAAAGAAACATGAGTTGTAACTATTACAAAAACCAGGACAAGAGAGGAAAAGAAGTGCTAGAAATTCTACCACTTAAACTGGAGTGGATGAAACATAAGAGATGCTCTGAAGAGTACTAAAACTACATACACCAGACCTGAGCTTGATATGCAGACACGTCTTTCCCTACGTTTTTTTCATCACTTTAGAAAGTGAATATGGGATGGCTGGCAAGTACAATTCTCCCTGAAAGTCTCCTTAGCAGTACTGTTACCTGCATGCTCTCTCAAGTCTAATTGTCAGAAATGTGCCTTAGGAGTTTTGATCCTTTACAATGCTTTATCAAATGCATGCTCAGATGTTACTAGGATTCCTAATATTCACAATTATTTTTATAATATGACCCAAGAAATGTAAGAACAAACTCCAACACTTTTCGATCCCACTCAGTTCCTCTTACACTTTTTTTGGTCACATATTTAAGCCAATGTCAAAAATGGAACACACATCACTTTCACATTATGTTCAATGTGCACTATTCCTGTTACCACAGAATGCAACACACTATGTGAAACGTATCACATAAGGCAGCTGCTATTTGCATTAGAAATGTTAGTCTCATGAAACTTAACAATTCCAGAAGCTTACTTCTGGCTAAAAAGTGATTTTGGTTCCTTTTTTTGGTCCATTTTTCATCCTTTCAACCTATCACATACACACAAAAATGAAAAGGAATCTCTTATTTTCACCTCTACTGTCCAGAGATGTGGGTTCTTTTTAATTTAATATGTATGATATAGGTATAAAAAAGAAAAAAATTCCAAATGCGTCTTGCGTACTTTTGCAATTAAAAAACCTGCCGTATGTATTTCATTTTTTAGCTTGGGTAGCACTTGATCGTATAGGCTTCTTATCTGATAAAAAAGTATATAATACAGCTTCAAAAAAACCTGCAAAAATGGAATGAGGAATTTTTTACTATTACTATTTTAGCAGTTTTTTTGTGAGGCGTTGTTTTTACTTTCCCCCCCATCCCAACAGTGGATACAAGGCATACTAAATACGTAATTACATGAGAGAGCCACCCAGCTTCCAAAGGAGCAATTCCAGTGAATTGTGTAAATAATATGCCTTTAAAAACCCTAACATACAAATACAGATTTACCAGTTATGGAGCAGTTATATACCTGAGAGACAAGAATACCCATTTAAAAAAAAAAAAAATACTGCCTAATTATGAACTTACCAAAGAGACTAGTATGGCTCAGAGCAAATTAATACTTTTATAACTTTCTCCAAAAGTTTTTTTGTCTGTTTTCATTTGAAAATAAGAAAAATGTTAAAAGCTAAAAATCTTAATTAAGCCAAAATCACTGGCCAAAACCCATACAGTTAGAATTTACACCTCCTTACACCCCAGATCACTGATCCCTGCACTTAAAACAAGATAATTCTGAATTTCTTTGTCAGTCGCGTTTTTTCTTGAAAGTCTTTCCATGGTAAGAAGATGAATTTATAAAATAAAGAAGCAACTACAGTACTCCTCAGAGTGTGACCACGAGAACAATCTTCCAGGCTCCAACTAGCCCACAAACTGTCAGCTCTTCTAGCTGGCACATATTGCACCAGAATCATGACACGCAACACACAGTTGCTGACGTAACCAGTGCTTTTCATAATTTCTCAGCTTCTATTACATTCAGACATTTTGGTCACATTTCCACAAGCATGTATGGGGACGATTAAAAGTGGTTTGTGCTCCTGTTTTGGTATAATAAAAGTAACTGAGCCATCTTCTTAAAGATCCTTGAAGCATTCTCAAGAACGGCAAATCTAGCAACCCAATATCTCGCTTAGGGAAAGCTGAGAATACGTTCCTGGGACAACTGTAGGATCTGTCTTCGAAACAACTGTTTCAAATCAGAGGCTGAAATACACTACCAGGGTTCAATTATAACACTCTTCCTAGATTTCAAACATAGGAAATACTGGACTTGTTACTCCAGTACAGACCCTGACGTCAGTGCAGCGGTTTTCCCCTTCGCCCTATAGCTCAGGGGGTTACTACATTCTGCAAGCTTTGTTGTGCACATACAGCTTAAACTGCTGTATGTTATTCCTTTTCCTCCAGCCTCCCACTTTTCATGTAATTGCTCAGTAAATTTTCCTTAACATACATATTATGCAAACTCTTCTCTAATCTTCTGGTAACTCCCTAGCTTACAATAACTTTTTACAAGAGATTCCAGTTCACTAACTACTTTTAAAAATCAAAGATAAGAGACATGGAAAAGGATTTACATATTCAGATTATCCAAATAATTTCTTACCTGAGTGGGATCCAGGATGATCAAATCACAGCTTTTAGGTATATGTTTGTGAAGAAACGTTTTCCCCAAAGAGTGGTTACTAGAGTTCAACCTCTGGCACTCCAGATCAACAGAAGTTACACACCCCAGAAAGGGGATGACTTCCCATCTATAAGGTGCACAAGATCCTCAATTGCTTGAGGGAACTCGTGTAGATCATATCTAAACTAGACAATACTAATGTTTTCATAATTATAGCTCTTTAATCCATGAAGCTGATAAATCTAAACCACTGCACCTACAGAGCTTTAAGATTCAGATGCCACACCTTCTTTAAGGAGTATAACATTCAGAGACTTGTGTGTGGGTCTTCAAGCAACACCAAAGATGGTGGTGTTAAAAGGAAGCCCTACCCAAACTTAGTCAAAGCAATCTCACCAAAGTCTAAAGTATGAAACTACATGAAGGCTTAAAATGGAGATCTTGCAAGACCAAGAACACTAGGCTCTTTTGTGAGCAAGAAAACATAACTGCTATTAAGCTACATCATGTCCAAAGCCTGATTTTGCAGCAATTCCAAACAATTTAAAATCTTATTATGCCGTAAGAGATAAATCTCGTTCTTTGACATAGGCATTCTACATGAGCTTGGCCAGAATGATGTGGTGTCTCAGTTCGGCATCCACACAGCGAGGACAACAGAACTACCCCACCTGAGAGAGGTGTCAGAGACTGTGTCCCTTAATTTTGAAGCTCTGACAGAGAAGCACCAAAATCTGAAGCAGGGAGCCAAGAAGAAGAGAATGGTGAATCATCATCTTAATAATAAAAAGCAAAAGAGTAATAAAACCAACTGCCTAACCATCGCTGAACCTGAACAACTATGACGCTTTAAAAAAAAAAAAATACCCAACCCCATCTCTTCAGCTTGGGACACTTCTACAACTTTGGTCTAGACTTCCATCACACAAACTGCAGAGAACAAATCTACGTTGGTGGAGAGATGAAATGGAGGTTTCGTTATATTTTTCTCCACCTCTAGTTTTATTTAATTCCATAAAATCTCTCAGGATTATTGTTATGTTATGCACCCACCACACGAAAGTGTTTCAAGGGTAACTGATATGTCTGCGTAGCACTCCACATTCTTAAAGTACTATAATGAGTACCAAGTATTAATAACAAACTGCAGAAAGAAAGCTTATATCTACTTTCCACACAAAGAATTCATATCTGAGTTTTTAAAAGCATACGGATCCACTGAAAATAGAATATATGTTTTAGAAGTTAAGGAGGAGATGCTAAATGACAAAATTACAAAACCAAAATACTTCGAGAATCATTGTATTTTTCTCCTGGGAACGTGTAATTCTAGTAGAAGAATCCTGTTCTCCCCACAGTCCTGGTTTTCACTCTCTCTTTTCCAGCTGACTTGACTGAATTGCAGACCATTAATATCTGAAGTGCCTTGTTTTCATTATACTGGCCTTTGCTGGTACCAATCTAGTTAAGGTAGCACCAAGAATTTCCAGCATAAAACACATTTACAGGTTTATAACTTTGCTCTAAAAATTCTACTCCAAAAGACAGTGGGAGGCACAAAGGCTCAGATGAGTGTGTTATGTTACATGTTCTATGTGATGCATACTTGCTCGCAATGGTATGCGAAGGGGAGGGATTAGCTTTAACTCTGAATTACCATGTTTCACAAGTCACTTAAAACGATACTTTTAACTTCCTCATTTATGCAATCAAAATAATGTTTAGTGTTTCAGCTATTTAAGAGCCTAATTTGCCCAATTTCACAGTTTGGCTTAAATCACAGAAGGTGTCAATATAATACAGGAATTGGAACGTCATGTCTATTGACCATATTTATACACAAACACTTTCCCCCTTCCTTCCCTTCAGAAGTCAATTGCAGTTTGTCTTCAATAGGTCAACACCTAGGTGATGGGATGTTAGACTGCTAGCAGCACAACACTGCCATTCAGAGAAAGGCTTAAGTGAAGATCAAGGCTGAATAAATTAACTGTACACGTTTGTCTTTCTGTAAAAGACAAGCTCACAGGAAACAGCTAGAGTGAAGAGAGCTTTGCAGGTGACTTAAAACGCTATTCTTAAAGCAACACGTATTTCCAGCCATTGGAATTTTATTTCCTTTAGCCCACACAGGAAAACAATACAACATAACAAGATGACACAGCAACATTAAATATAAAAACCTGCCATCAAAGGGCAGAGGGTAATGGCATCAGTGTGGGCGACCCATGCTCAGGTAGTGTTCAACTATTATCTCCAGTTTAAGTAGGCTGAAAATACGCAAATCCAGTCAGCACAGTTTTTAGATAAAATTGTCAGTTTTATGGATATTTATAGTATGTGTCCAGTCTTGCAGAACTCCATCTTCCTCCACCTCATCTGTAATATAAACTGCTTTTAGCCCACATTAATACAATGTGTTACTGGGATACTTCTCACATTCTGTATAAGCCAGGCAGCAGATCAATACTCAGCTATGCTAAGGGGAAAAAAAAAATAAAATCATTATATTAGGATTCTGTTAAAAGCACAGACATCAGGAGGATAAACCTGATGCACAGACACGGTTCCATCTGGATGTATATGTAGATCACTGCTTTTAAATACATCAAAGATGGCTTTCCTTCCAATATACCACTTTAAAGAATCCTACAGGTAGGACCTTTGGTATACATCCTACATCAAATCAGTCTCATCTCACAAAATTTTAACCTCTCTGCTTCTCGTGAAAGCTCCCTCTCCTGATCAAAGTTTCGACCCTTTGTATCAACTCCTTTATCAATGTACTTCCTGTGGTGAAATCACCGCACTGAAATTGGAATAGCGAAGCTATTTGCATGACAGCATCTGCTGATGACACAAGCTCAAGTTTATAACTTTTCCTTGGATCAAAGAGTAAGAAGATTTAAGATAAAGACTTTAGAACCAATAACAATAAACTAAAAATCAAGAGGAAAGCAGCCACATGGAAAAACATTTTTTAAAAAGTTTAAGTTCTTCTGTTATTTGAGGTTGCCTAATTTCTCCTTGGAAAATTCACTAACTGAGCATTTTGGGGTTTTTTTCCCCCCTCAGTGTTTTTCAGATACAAAAAAAAAGCATATATCCCATTTCAATCAGAGCAATGGTAATATAACATAGCAAAACCAGATGCAGGTCTGTTTGCCTCAGAAGTAAAAGAAAAACAGAAGAGCAACACAATCCTTTTCCTATTGCTCTCCCAACCTACCACATAAGAAACAGAAACTGATGCCATGCCCCATAGGTCAACAAACTTGAGCTCTGTGAGATGATAATCCCAATCTCAGAGTTGGGATTCCTCTGAGACACCTTGCCTCCAGCTCAGCAAAGTTTAAATCAAGAAAACATCAGCTTCAATGTCCCAGCTGACCTTCACCGGTGTGGACTTGGAGAGAGAGAGAAATGGTCTCTTGGAGAGAAGCTCCCAAGCACGCTTCGCTTTTGCAACACATCACTCGTCCAAAGAAATGGTTTGCAAATATAATACAGGACTCAATGTCCATCTTCTTATAGGTGCTCAAGCTCTTCTCAGTTTCACGGCAGTCAATGTAAGCAGACAGCAGTAAGCAACTCGCACAAACAAGGGACTACTTACTACTTGTAAGATATTGAGACAAGACTGAGGAGAATCGAAGCCATCTGGTTAGCACCTGCAATGAAAGTCTTGGGTTTTAAGGGGTTTTGCTGCTGCAGTTTTTAATTCTCTCCCACTCCACTCAAGTGACTTGGCTCTTTGTTTCCGTTGGGCTCACGGTACCATAGATCCCTTCACCACCATGTTTCATCATTTCACAACTCCAGTTGCCACGACAACAGGATGCAGCTTATCTCTGCTGGTTTCATATTTCCAGGTTTTGTTGCCATAACAACACAATCATTCTTGCTTTCTACAAAACCAGCAACTTTAAGCCACATATTCTCAAGGACGCAGGATTCATCACACATGTGTCTTCATGAGAGAAGAGATTTGTACAGGCAATTTGTAAATTAAGCTATTTTTTCTGAAGGGGGATTTTTCACTCACAAATGCGAAAAGCTGACAGCAATTGCTAGAGGCAGACTGCTGAGACATCTAAAGCCTGGCCTTTAATAATAGCCAGAGTAATATAGCACTAGGCCACTTCCGAGTGGGGAGTCCCCACAGTGTCAGATTGTGTCAAACTGCACAATTGTTATGTGATGTGAGTAAACGTCCATACTTGTTTCACCCAGGCAGATCTGAATTAGACGCTAGATGCAATTCTCTGGAGTTTTAACCCAATGGCCTCCCCATTATTACCCGCACCACGGCCATGCAGCTTTGTGTTTGAGGGCCCATTTTAATTCTGTAATTTGAGCTGTTGTTGCAGATTTCTTTTCAGACTCTGACCCTTTTCGCTTTCAGGTGACTGCATTTTCAACTTTTATTTACAGGAAGTGCACATTCATAAGACTGGTGAGAAAATGTTATACAAACACAGCATGCATAAACACAAAACAGTGATGGCTATGAGGGGTATCAGCTAACATGGCACTGTAACTTCATTACACCCTCATTTATGTACTTCGCTAATGAGACAAGCACATGTGTCCAACACGGTCCCTCACATGAGATGAATAACAATAACACAGTCCAACCTGCTTTAGCCATGCTTGGTATCCAGAAGATATAAGTTGGAATCCATCTTTTGGCATGTGTATTCGGGGCTAGGAGAGAATAGACATAAAGAGAGACCTCCTTTTACACTGGGACCTAGCTAACCTAAGTCTAAATTCTGCAGCATTTCAAACAATGCAGATTTTATTTAAGCCAAGTATGAAGGTTTAGTCCCCAGATTAGTTCTTGTTTACTCCTCTGATATCAGCTGCTTTAAGAACACTTTTCTAATAAAGCCACCACCGTTTTAACGATTTCCACCATTTTACATTTTGACTCAGTATATATAGGTATTTCCTTAAAATTTCCACACAAATGCACTTGGACAAGCACAACCTCTGTGGTGGGTGCAGTAGTAGAGACCCATTAATGCTTTTACCACTCTATAAAGCTAAATGGTGTCAAAATAGCAGTAGCCAAGCTACAAGAGTGTTTTTACTGTTACCATCCTCACCACAGTCAGACCAGACACTGGACAACTTGAAAAGATTAAGGAAAGTCCCTGAAGAGATGTAGCCTTAATATTGGGGTAAGAGGAAACTATACTTGCACAGAGCCATAAATTATGCCTCAAACTGATAGATAAATATAGTCTCCTCCCCATTTATTGTTTTCAGGCCTTATAAGGTTGAGGAAAAGGCAAGACATCCAATTGCTCTGGAAGCACAAAACATATATAGTGTAACTTACAGCTAGAAAAAAATGCAACAAAAATGAAACGCTACCTGTCGTGACATTCATTTGCAGTTCGAAGACATTCTCACAATCAAGCGGATTCAACTGTTCCCCCCACCCAAAAAAAATAAAAAAAAAAAAAAGGAGATGCTTAGAAATTAAAATCACATCCATCTAAGCAACAGGACCAGACAGAACATCCACACACCTCAAGTCCAGAGATCTTTCTTCCTTCTGGAAACTACTTCACAACACCTTTCTTAATTCACTGCAGTTCCCCTCCAAACCAGTAGATGTGTGCCCCTATCACTACTTCTGGAAGGCTGGAAACATCTTTCTCATTTTCAGAATGGCTCTGTTCAAGGTGAGTTTATCCCTATTCGTCCTTGTGTCAGCACAATATTTAGTTGGTGGGAACTGTGTCCACATTGGTACTTGTAACACTAAAATACGCAATTGGTTGGAGAGGAAAAATGCATCACCATGGAACGACGAACCTTCACAGCTATGGCAGGATGGTAGTCTAGCCTTGGAATTTGAAATTAAAACAAGCGCTAGAACAGACTAGCCTTGGAATTTGAAATTAAAACAAGAGCTAGAACAGACTAAAATCTTGCCTCTAAAGAGAAGTACGCATACAGAATTTTACAATATGTTTTGAACATTAGTTATTTTTGCTTCTCTCCAGTTTGGATTTAAATCCTCCTAAATCTTTCAAAGCAGTAGTAAGATTATGCCCTGGTGTCCTTGCCAATTATGTCAGTTAAATACGAATTTTAATAACCACCATTGTGCTGATAAATTAAAGTCAAGTATATCTGGTTACTGCGTTCACCTGCTGAGTTTGGACTTGCAATGCTTAACATATTAACAAACTATGTTTTAGGGGACTTCTCACACAGCTAGAAGCATCATACTCCGAGACCTAATCCTTACTTCAGCACTAACTTCATGGGTGGTTAGTCTCTCTACTACTGTAAAATGAGGACAACACTCATTTAACCCACCTCACAGGTTTGCTGAGAGGAACTGCTGGCATTTCTACGTGCTTTGAAAATGGAAGAGGCTATATGAAGAGCTACGTATCTAGCAAGAACACTACAGAGACCCAGATTTTACTTCTGGCTCAAGTGCTCCAGGTGCTTTTTCAAAGTAGCACAGCAGAGTATACCTATCAAGGAAAAAAAAAGCCTTCATAAACAAGTAGAAATAACGATCTTTTGAAACCGCAGTGTCAGGAGTAGAGAGACCTGAATACAAGTCTTGGATCTGCCCAGGTTCACACAACAATCTATGAAAAGCTACTTAATTTCTTTCTGTTTCTGTCATCTAATCTACAAATTAACGGACAATAGTGAAGCTTTCTCTTAGGACTGGCAGGCTGCTTAACACTTGTAAAGCCCATCAGTCCAGAGTAGTTTGAGTAATTCATTTAAGACACTGACTTAAACCATTTAATTTGAAGACTCTGGTCCTACAAATATGTATCAACAAATCTATTGTCATCAATAGGATTACTCTCATGCAGAAGTGTTTCCAATACCAAAGACAACACTATTTTTATTTAGACAGCTCTTACCAACACAGGTTCTTTGTGACTTCAAAATAAAGTTATTTGAGAAACAGCAACAGAAGTACTCAGGACTTTCAGCAGATTAGCAGCTACTGTGAACTCAATTTACTTTTCAATGCTGACAATATACAAATAGGAGAAACTAAGACCCATCAACCATCCCTCAGCACCATACTTGCAAAATCCCCTCCATGAAGTAGGTCTCCTCTACATTTCATAAGCCTTCCCTCACCTAAGAAGAAAATAAATCATACAGAAGAGAAGCAAACGTTACCAGTACGAGGTATGTCATTACCCTCATACTGCTGCTTATACCATTAAAGTGAGTTATTTGCACAAGTGCGACCCCATTCATATCAAATGCAAGCACTGATAGGAAAGCGTGACTTAATTAAAATCTCTGGAGCTCTCACAAACATTTAATGCACATAGACTCACCACTGGCTAAGCTTTTACAACCAATCTCCTAAATTTTAGATTTCTGTGGTTCTTCTAGGCACATTGTGAATGATCCTCAGTAACATCTCCTTCAGCAAAGACAAGAAATTAAATAAGTATATCTAGTTAAAACTTTCCAAATTTCAGTGTCCGAATGACAGCAGACATACAACTACAAAATTACAGAAAAGGAAGTCATATATGCTTGGTAACTTTAAAAAAATAAAGTAAAATTGTCCCCTCTTCCCACGGCCTTTAAAAGATCTGGGACACAAGACAACTGCCTTGTTTGAATGTTGTACTATTTTCTCAATCATCACTAAAATCTTCCACAATTATGAGTCATTCAAGGCAATTCTATCAGCAATACAATTAATTGCCCAGCAAGATCTACTCATTTTTGTATTTTCATGAGCACACACCATTTATGCTCATGGCTCAATATCATTCATAAGATCTCTTCACATCCACTCCAGCATTTTCCATGACTAGAAGTCAGACTACTAGGGTAATTTTCCTATCTTTCAATAGCCACCTCAAAAAGTAACTCTGAAAGCACTATAACCACTGACTTCTATCATGCTATTTTGTGAATATTTCACATTTTTATCTAGGTGAGTAACTAATTTGTAATACAACCCTGACAATTTCCTTTTCCAAGACATTCACGTTTATTATTGAGGACTGGCTTTAAAAATGAGCCTTCCATCACCACAGATGGCTTATTCCATAACCATCAGTGACTTATTCACAGTGCTGAAATGCAATTTTACCCTGTGTGAAATGCCTACTTTCTCTTTAGTCTTTTTGGTGGCTGCAAAACTTATCAGCTATATATTACCAATATACTAAATTATATTATTATATATATTGCAATTGTCTATAAACTCATGAGCCAGAATAGCTTACTTTGCTCATCTTTTTTTCTGCAACCCCTGACTTTTTTCCTTTAGTAATCTACTCTTCCATTTTAAACCCATTTGATTTCTGCAGTCCCTAGCAAGGCCCAGAACAACAGAATGATTTCTGAGAACAAGTCAGTAGTTTAAAATTCAGTGGTACCCTCTTCTCTTTCCTGCAAAGGCTGATTTTTAAAGGACATTTAATTACAGGCCTGAGTTCTTATTTTCTAAGCCTAAACACAACTCCTGAAGGCTTACAATATTTGAGTCACAGCTGGAGCTGTGGTTACTATACGGTTTAAATATCAGCCTCTTTACTGTGCAATTTGTTTTGAAAATCAAATCAGATGCCGTGTCATAAACAAGTACTAATTAAGTACTGAGCGGAAATTGGGCTTTTTTGTGCAAGAAGGGTTCTTAAATATCTGCATTTTCACTTCCATAAGAAAGGCTAAATATGTTAAGAGTGATAATTATAAAAGGAAACCTACTATGCTACTTGCAAGGCAGCACTGCTGCTTCTCCATTTCGTCTGCTTCCGTGTAAGAAGAAATGGGGGGAGGGGTTGAGAATTAAATATATGAAATAAATATATATACACTAAGGATCTCATGGATCTGATATATAACCCATAATGCTTCCTTTTCCCTCAGAGAGGACATTCACTCTGGGTTTCCATCACGCAGGATTTCAACAGGCAAGCTAAACCCGTTTCTCTGTCACTGCAAAGCAACAGCGAAGCTACTTATATTTTCATTCCTTTTAAGTTATGATCTACACACAGTATTTATTTGACAATAACATCGCATCCATTAGACATAACACCTTGTTTGATAAATATCAAGTGACCAACAGGAATAATGCATTTTAGTACCCTGAATGTTGCCTCTGAGTAACAATATTCATGACTCCATTAACTAACAGGCTCTCAGCTACAATGTCAGAATTAGATGTCGGTCACTGACACAGGAGGGCACAGTCACTTGCACCGAAGACTGTCCGGTTGGGATGATTTCCACAGCAAAGGAAAATATCCCCTGTGGTCTCGAACTTCTTAATAAGTTTGTATGTATTACAGAAATAAACTGAATTCCTGCTACAGAATATATAACTTCATGGCCCAAACAGACACCTTACTCCACTGCCCAGAGCAGTACTCAAAACAAACCAAAGACAGGATTTCATTATTATTAGGAGAGAAAATCATGAGCGCTCTGATTCTAAAACCATAAACTGCATATATTTAAGTGTGCCCTTCGTGAGATTTTGTAGCAGGAATGAACGAACACTGAGTCGGTTGACTGTCAGATCTCACAGTTTGATACAAACTCCTCCAGAAGGACACGGCACTCTTTAACAGTAGGCTCTGACTGCCTGCAAACTTAAGGAATTCACCGCGCATGGTGAACACGGCTACTCTAGTTCTTTAGTGAATTTGTGTGGAGTACGTCGACCAGAATCTGCTCAAATACAGCTCCTACTGCAGAATGTCTATTTATATTTCTTGACAGATAAAAAGGCACAGGTTTTTATATCGTGTAAGAGAAGCAGCTACCAGGAAAACTACTTTTGTAACATGAAACACCTGGATACCTTCTTAAGGACTCACAAGTACACTAAGCTACAGTATTCAAAACCAAATGGAGACATGTGACAGCACTCCATTAATCTTTGGACAAAGTAACAGCAAGCTCTGTGAACATGCTTACTACAGCAGTGTAAAGAGATCCTCTTCGTGCCCATAAGTAAAAACATGCTTGATTTCACAACCACTTGACATTTAAGTCTGAAATTCAAGTCCTATATTCAGCCTCCTTCAAGACTGCAAGATCTGCGGTGAAGAGAAGCCACATCTCTCATGCTACTGTCTGAACTTGTGCCAGGTAAGTATCCAACAAGAACAGTGGCATCCACAGTGTAATCATTATGTATAAAAGAGAAGCTGGAAGCTTATCTAGAGATCAATATAATGAAGCTGATGCCTTTTAAGTATCTCGTCTTTTTTTCATAAGTCAATAGAAACAGTCAGAAAGCCCACCTGGATTCTAGTTTTTCACTGAGACTCAGAGCACCAGGAATATAGAATTCTGTACTTGAGAAAAAATACAGCCAAGGTGAATAAAATTAAGAAGCCTGGAAAACTACAATCTCCATAATCAGCAAAAGAACCTACAGTGCTTTCACCTTCCTCATCTCCTGCTGAATTTTAGGCAGCGAACAAAAAAGCATGCAGAAGAGATGGGTTGGAGGCCTGTGCCAACTATCCTGGAAGGAATCCTGCAGTTCATGCATTAAGCAGACAAATTTTTAAGAGGAATATAATTTTTTTTTTCTAAAGAAACGGAAATGCTTTCAAGAGCAGACTCCAGCACTCAATCACAACATCTTCTGTTTAGCTAGTGAGCTCTCGTCTTCCAAGCAGACTCAAGCCAAATGTACCCCTGTTCAATAAAGTAACCAAAAAACTTCCTTTTTGCAGGACTGGGCATTCTATCCCAAACCATTTCCCTCACAAAGCACTGTGCTACAATTACAATGTGGGACCTATTCACCCATCTTAAGTAACTTGGAATCCATAACTAATTGTCTCGAGTACTTACCAAGATATATTAAATTTCCTTTACTGATCTAAACACCCTGTACTGAGTTTAGCTCTAAGACAGTTCTCAACATCTTGAGACTGGCACAACATATAAAAGCTCCATTGCTTGCTTGACTAGAGGAAACTCCTCCTTAAAACGAGAAGTACCAAAGAAGTCTGCCTGCTGTCTCAGAGGACTATGATGCAAGAATGAAGCGGAGGCAACAGAAAAGCTGAAGATACCTAACAGGCAGCCTCTAGTTGCATCCCCATGCAGAAGTAGTATCTGTAGGAAGACTAACCAGAAGGAGTCCAAGTGTTGTAGAACTGACTTGCCAACCTCTAAAAAGAAAAAAAAAAACAAAAACCAAACAAACACAAACCCAAAACACAAACAGACAAACAGTATGTCCTGTCTCCCAAGATAGGAAATCTACCGAGACTGAGTACTGATAACTATTGCCAAAATGCAGCAGTCACCATGGGAGGCCTAACTAAATCTATTCCTAATTTAGAACAAATTAGAATTAGTGCTAGACTAACCCAATCTTCAAGAAGATCACTGAAGTCCAGACAAATGAGTAGTAGTTCAGCATTTGATAGATGACATGTAGGAAGTTACTAGTTAAAATGGAGAAGATTAGGATTAATACCAGAGTTGTCAGGAGGATAAGAAACTAAAAAGGATAAAGGATCGCAGGTTATTTTGAAAAAGGAACCATCAAGCTGTATAGAGATTGATCCTTGTTGAAATTCATTATTAATTATTTACAAGGACATGTAGTGACAGGACAAGGGGCAATGGATTTAAACTGAAAGAGAGGAGGTTTAGATTAGATATTAGAAAGAAATTCTTCACCATGAGGGTGATGAAGCACTGGAACATGTTGCCCAGAGAAGCTGAGGATGCCCCACCCCTGGAAGTGTTCAAGGCCAGGCTGGATGAGGCTTTGAGCAACCTGATCTAGTGGAAGGTGTCCCTGCCCATGGCAGTGGGTTGGAACAAGATGATCTTTAAGGTCCCTTCCAATCCAAACCATTCTATGGTTCTATGATTCACCTTAAAAGTAATGTTAAAATATTCTCAATAATGGCTAAAAAACCCAAGAATTACCAATGTGCTAATGAAATTAGTTGAAGACAAAGTTAAGAGACATCATAAATACAAAGGACACAGCATCTTGAAGACTTGGGTAAAAGAACTAACACAAGATGTACATAAATTAAGAAGTAACATTATTTCCACTACAAACTAGGGACTCAATAACTGAGAAGAGGGCAAGAGGCCCTGGGATATGTTCCTCATTAGATCACGATGGTTTACCAACAAGATGCAGCCATGAAGATGGCAAATATTATTATAGGATATTGTATAAAGTGAAAAATTTGCAGAAAAGATAAATTAGGATTACTGCTTTTGTGTAAGGAACCAATAAACTTTTCCTGGAATATTCTGTATAGCTCTAGTCAGTCATGTTCCAGGGAGATTAATCAAATTCTGCAGCTGTTTAAAAAGGTCTGCTAAGATGATCAAGAGTTATAAGAAACATCTTATGACAGAAATAAAAAGAAAAAAAATGCCTGACCAGATCCAGCTCAGAGTAGAATATGCTCTCCACAAATACATGCAGATAACACAGGAAAGCAAGAAGAGCTGTTTAAGCTCAAGGACAACACTGGCACAACAACAAACGAGAATGAATTAGCCATGAACAAAGTTAAGCTGGAAAATAAGAATGAGGATTCTAGCTTTCAAAGTAGTCAAATTTGGAACAGCTCTACAACGGTGTAGCAAAAAAAAATTCCACTTGCTTAAGAACTGATTTGAGTAGCTTGCAAAAGGGACTAGAGTGCACACTGCCTGCCAATGTTCAATGTCTTGAACCCATGCTCCATAAGACCTGTTCCAATCCCATGAGGAGATGTTTCCTCTCACTGATGGGCTCTGTACTGTTCGGCCTTTGCATAAAGTCTTATTTTAAGGTCATTGAGATATCAACACATAGGAATATCTTCTTGCCAGTAAAAAACTTTCAGGACATTTATGCTTGCTTACAAACCACAGCTGTGACAAAGCACAAGAGCAACACACTTCAGTGGAGTCATCCCAGTCAAAAAGAGAAAAAAGAAAAAAGTTACAAAAATAAAATGAACAAAGAATGTAGATTTTTGTTCTTTCGAATCTATTAGCAACAGAAAACACCTTCTGTTATATTTGAAGATGTATGTTAATACTGTCTGGATTTCTTCAGAAAACTGTTGAGATGCTTCCAAGACCCATCTTCTAAAACAAGATCGATCCATCGTTTTGTGAGACTACACCCACTTCTCATTGTTCTAATTTGCAGGAGATGAATGATAGCTGGCTGCATTTCTTGATCCCATTGAGAGTTTTGGCATATAAGAAGGGCATTCAGCAGACCCAGTGAACACCCCTCTGGAGAACTGCCAGCATCTTCCTAACAGAATTTGAGGCCAACTATCCATAAACTAAAAGCAACTCCCACATGAATGCTGCTCCATTCTGCATAGTTCTCACAACAAATTACCAACGATGTGTGTAGAGAGGCAGAGTGACTATATTGTATGACGGACTTTCATGCTAGACCATTTTTCTCTGAAACAACTAAAGACTGTTTTGGTTGCTATATGGGCAAGCCTGGAAACGTTAGGATTTTCTTTTCTAGTCAGAATGCAGTCTAGTCCTGCTTTGTATGCAAGCAAAGACAGCCATCACCTCTCTCCTGAGTATTTTATCCATCCTCCTACCTTTGAAAAAAAACCTCAGAATCTCTAAGAGTAGTATGTCCTCAGCTGGAAACATCAAGAGAGAGGACTTCCACAAACAAACAGAGAGAATCCACATGTAGGCACAAAGCCAGCTGACAGAAAAAACACACCAGAGTTCTGCACTGGCTGGTATCTCCCAAACTCCCTTTCTACAATCTTCTTCAGATCTGTTTTGCTCCAGGTGCTTCTGAAGAAGATGGGCCCTTAGACTCATTAGAATTACACTTATTACTGTTCTGCTAACATATAACTGCACTTAAGAACTACTTTTTCATTCCTTCATAGTATGTCCCTGCAACTTTTTCCTTCTTGCCATGAGACGAAGGAAATTATACCAGCACTAATGTTCTCCACTTCTGCTAGTCCAAACTGGTTACTCCAGTGCATTCTGCCAGGAGGTAGCATGGCTCCTGCTCACAGACTGTAAACACTTCTGTCCTTCCCTCAAGAAGACTGGAAAGACCCCTTGCTGAGCTTTCCCATTCTTCCTCATTCTCTTCTTCCTGCTGCTCTCATCAAGATGAATGTACAGACCCTGTTTCAGCAGGGGGGGGGGGGGGGAATTAAATGGGATGTTTCTCAATTCTTAGTATAGAGTAGGACTAGAAGCAGCTAGAGAGCACAAAATTATGATCAATTATTTGTTTCTGAGTAAAATCACTGTGGAAAAGTGAAATAATTTAAAATTGTAAGTCTTCATTGCCGCTTCTCAAACCTTCTGCCATCACAGCTAACAAATTTGGCTGTGCACACAGAGCTGCAAGCAGGCTGAGCACCCATTGGTTAATGGAACCAAGGAACTTGCAGATGAAAGAGAAAAAATGAATTTTAATGCAGTTTTTAGAAATACTTGTCATTGTTTCAGCATTGCCATTTAGTGAATGGGACCGATTTCTCTCTCAGTAGGGGATGATATTTTAATGATGTAACAATGTACTTCCCAGAAGAAAGACAAGCCTCATGAGGCAGATTAAAACTAAGAATATTCAGATCCCATTAAAAACAGACAGTTTCAAGCCATTTTTAAAATTAATTTTGTTTAATGATAAAATGTGTTATCTTAACAGGTGGCTAGCCAATTGTAAAATTAACCAAAACATGGTCAGAAGCACAAGGCTAGCTATTAGAAGAACCGGGTTTTTTTTATTCTGCCTTCTATTATCAGTGCACCATATGACCCTACACAAATTCCTTCAGTCCATGACCCCAGGCAAATTTCTGAGCTCCAGCTTTCTCTTTCTGCAAAGCAGACGTAGTATTTGTCCAACACCAGAATTTCTCAAGACCTCAGATAAAGAGACATTAGAAAGTATTGTTGTTTAATAAGCAGAGACATATTTAACGCAACTCCCAGGATGTTTATTTGCCACAGTTTCTGTGGGATCAAGAAGTTTTTCTCAGCACTAATCGGCATCCTGTCAAGAAAACAGCTTCATGTTTGATTGCTTATTAATTGTATTTTGAGTACTTGCTGCTTAGCTGCAGCCACTGGACTCTGCTATACTACAACTAATTTTCAGTTTCCACAGCTAAACGCACATTGCGTTCAGTCCTTCTGTGCAAATTCACTTAAAATTTATAAGTAATACATCTTGTTGAGCATCTGCTGAATTGTAGGAAGAAGGAAATGAGGAAGACTGAAGAAAATATTGAGTATTAGAAACACTAGTTAAGTTTGCCACTGAAAATGGTTAAATACCACACAAATCTCAGCAGCAGACGTGGAGGTTAGAGATGACACAATGTAAGCAGACAAGGAAGGGAGAAAACAGTTTATTGCATCTGCATTGTTGAATTTAGCATGAAAATTTTTCATACAACAAAATCAAGTTGCTTGGCTTGCTGGTTTTGCTGGTCTTACATGCAATCTAATCATTTATACCCTAAATACTGTTGTAGCAATCACTGAGACAATGACTATGACAAGAAATGCATCTATACGGATTAAAAAAGTTGGTGGAATCCTTTCATTCAATTCTCAATGAAAATTCACAATTTCCAGGTATAAATGACTCTTCTTGTTTCCTTAACAAGTTTTACAATACAAACTACCAGCACAGTAAAATCCAAAGAAAATAAAACTGGATCAACACATTCACTTGACAAGCATATCCAGTCAACATTCGTATGTCAGGAAATACTTCCTGATCCCCACTTTAAATGTTTTTAGAGCGTGAAGTGAATTTTAAATGAGACCAGACCATGAAGTTTCCTCTGCCATTTAACTTCTAGTCTCAAGCCATTCTTTCCCCTACCTCAGTAGCTGCTAACCCTGAAAATAAACAGGAAAACAACGTAACTTTATATTTTCATCTCATTTATGGCCCAGACATCAGAGCTTGGGTGGCCACTGGAAACGCTCCAAAGATCACCATTTCATTTTTTCATTAGGCACCTCTTAAAGAGGCAATCTCCAAACACTGGTCATTTCTACCTCACCTCTAAATATAATGCACTGCTACAGAATAACTTTATTTTGCTCTTCTGAAATCTTCATTACCTCTTTCCATCTCACAAACCACTACAGAGTATCAAAAACGTTGAGGCCACTGCGCATGTCTTGTACCTTCCCAGGTTTATTTAGGAAACCCTTTGCCTGACCAAACTTTGTGGTTAGAACAGTCTGCTTAATCTTACTAATGAGAATGATAATTTAGTATCATATACTCATGAGGAATTATAGCTCTGCTGACTGGCAAATAATTTGCCAAGGCAGATTAGTTTAGCTGCATAAAATAAATATCCACCTGCACATACTAGCACTAATCAGGGCGTGAAATTAAACTTTTTATTCAGTGGGAAATAACTGCTGCAAGGCGGCGATTTAGTCTCGGAAGCAAATATTAAGGTCAGCCTATTCTCTCTGATGTTTATAGTACATATTACAGCACGGAGAGCATGGTGCAACAAATTCTGCTTTTTAAGTCTATGAAACTAAATACTTCAGTGATGCGATAGCAAATTTGCCATTTGCTTTTCTAATTGCGTACATTTAATGGAGCAAAGTGGCTGATTTGAAACATTACCAGAGAAGCGAGGGTGAAGTTACTGAAGTACCAAAGGCCTGCACCAAGTGCAGAAAAATCTACGGCACAAAGGTTGGGGTAGAAGAAAATGTATCAACGTTTTCTGTACATATACTAGTCTCAACAAATCCTCAAACTAAGAGGATGTTATTTTGATTCTATTGGAAAAAAAATTACTAAGCATACGTTCAATATTCAAGCAACTCTGCATTTAGGAGGCAACTCTCCACTATCCCAGCTGTTTTACAAACATATTTTCATTGCTTTCGTGCCACCCTTGCTTGGATACGCAGGATTCTCTGCCACAACAACCACGACAGAAATATGTTATTAAGAAGACTATAAGGCTCTCACACAAGAGTTTTATAACAATAGCTAACAAGTCCTAGGTCTTAAAAATCCTAGTCCTATTGACACCATAAATCATACAGATTCAGTGTAAACAGAACCTCTTTTGAAGCATCAGCTTTTGTCCATCTGTTCCATATATATACACACACACAAACAGAAAGGAGAAAAAAAAAAAACAAGAGAGATTCCAAGTCTATTACGCTTCAGCCTTCAATTACACTGACTATCCCTTACTATATTACCTGCCAGTTATGTGGAAACTCTTACAAACATGAGAATATAGAAATTAAGGAACTTCAGGGTTTTCTACCATAAAAAAGAGGTGATAAAAAAAAAAATCAAAACAACCCACCCACAGATTCATCTTAAAAGACAACAGAAAGGTTTTGGTTTTCCTGTGAAACTGTAAGGCCATCAGGACCTCCTAGAATCACATCACCAAGAAAGAAAAGGAAAAGGATAATTTGGGAGTGAAACGGAAAAAAGACACTCATGGAGAACAGTAGTATCAAAATCTTCCTATTCACGAGCCAGGAAACTAAATGAAGTACTGTGAATTGATTCATTCAGAAAAACTGAGACAGTGAAACTTCATTAAATACCAAGCTATTGCCTCCCAAACCATCCTAGATAGGACCCCAAACTGGTCAGGTAACAGCTCCAAGCACTGCTATTTAAACACAACTGAAGTTGTCACTAGTCCATTCAAGAAAACAGATGTTGCTTCATAGAGCTTTGATATTTTTCTTAAATACCTTTCAAAATGAGGAACAAAAAATATGAACTCTTATAAAAAGGGCTTTATTGTATTTTTATAGCATATTACATACCTTGTAACAATCATTCTGTTAAGTGTGAATGTCAGTTTTATTTTCTGTCCCTTTTTTCCTGGCTATTTACAAGCTTTGTAAGAATCGTTCCTTAATTAAGTCTAAACATAGTTTTATATAAATGGATTCCTGGAATTAAAAACGTTCAGACTTAAGAAATGATTGTTACAGAGACTGTAACAGGCCGTAAAAAAGAATGCCACTTTAAACAAAGATTTCTCATTTTAATTAAAAAGATAATCATCAGAACATTCGTACACTTAACAGAACCATTTGAAGCTACTTTGAAAAAATATCTACTATTCTATGCAGGCATATGTAGTTTACTTTATACGACATTTAATCAAAGTCTCAGTCGAGCCTATCGCACTCATACTTTAAATACTGTATCTACAGTTTTAAACACTTTATTCAAATATGAAAGTTACTTATTGAGCACCTCACTTCTAGTACTTTTGTAAATGGTTGCGACAACAGAAATACCCTGTTCCTGAAGGCATAAAACCAGAGCTCTGCAAGGCAAGGGCTGTTGGGAGGGGGTTTTGGGGCTTTGGGAGGAGGTTAAGCTAATGGACACCTTTGCCTCTCCTTTTAGCTTGTGCATCAGTCTC
The DNA here is from genome assembly GCF_009769465.1 of Tauraco erythrolophus. Lineage (NCBI taxonomy): Eukaryota > Metazoa > Chordata > Aves > Musophagiformes > Musophagidae > Tauraco > Tauraco erythrolophus. The sequence goes on along the minus strand of NC_141473.1, from coordinate 15,478,223 downwards.
TTACTGCACTTCATGAAGAGCGTACTCTTATCGGTAGCGTTGTGGAGACATGAAAATGGGCTGAGGTGAACTAAGACAGGTTCCACTCCGGCAAAATCCTTGCTGTAGCTGCAGAACACTGGACTACACAATTTACAAGATCGTATTTTAAATCTATGAACTGTCTTTCATTTAAAAAAAGCTTTGAAAGATGGCATGTAGAATACATGACAGAAAACACGCATTCACCAGCAAAAACAAGTCTTCCCTGCTGGGCAGTTGCTCAGTATTGCATGATGCTAATACACAGCAATTTAACATCAGAAATAAACTAGGCCTTCTTAAAACATAGAGGTAAATTGAGTAGGCAAATGAAGTTAAATAAATTACTTAAGCCTTAAAGTATTAGATTATACATATTGTAGCTGACCATGGATAACTAGGAAACTTGTAGCTGATATTAGATAAACGTAATATTGTTTCACTGGCAAGTTATCGAGCCAATAGCAGCCAGTAAGAAGGTGGCCGCCTTCTACTCCCATCAAAAAGTCGCATAGACATGATGAGCACACAGGGAAAAAAATAGAGCCCAGTTTGCCTTTCAAAGCATCAAATACAGATACTTTAAAGCAAGATAATTTCATTCATAGTATCAGCATTGGATGAAGTCTTCACATGACATTTTTCTGTTAGAGTTAGACAACAAAATACAAGACAAAACACCAGGTCTGTCTTCAGCTCTGTCTTGCCCAATGCCTTGTGACTCAAGAGCTGCTCAAATTCAACATCGAAAATTAGGTATTGACATTTTTAAGTGGAAAAAGTATTATTTTCTAGAGAAGCACAAAAACACTACCACCCACAGGGCTGCCCTCAATGTGTAATGAAACCTACCACAAATCTGTATCAAAAACAAAACTACCAGAAGTTGGAGAGATAACTGGTCTCATGGATTTGAATATTTACCTACAATGGCACTTGGGAAACTCTCAGGGAAAATCAACAATTAACAGCAAAGCCCAAACTGCAAGCCACCTAATAAGGAAGATGTACATGAAGCATATCACACACTTGGATGAACAAGATAATACACTCCGAATGATTCAGCACTGGTTGAGAGGATGCAGGAGCTGATCCACTACCTCTATGTAGATGATTGTACCAATGCCATTACTGCAGCACCTAAGCACCCTCTGAGTGCTAAAAGGTAGAAAATAACAAGATGTTGCCCAGGAGGGCCAAGCTGATACTTGCAACCGACACTTCATGTACCAAAACAACCTGACTGTGCCATACCTCCACGAAAACCAGAAGACCCCACCAAGTCTGGCAAAAACTTCATTTCATCAGAATAATTAGAGTCATGTTCTAGATATACGTGTGCTAAAGCAAAAGCCTGAGATATGTTAAACAAAAGCTCTTCTCACTCTCAACCTAAAAGCAAAAATACCCTAAAAAGTTCAGAGAGGACAGAGAGAAGCTACATCTTTCATTGCACTTTTTACAAGCATTTTGCATACAAGAGGCATTCTAATGAAACATTGATGAACTTGGTTTAGCTTTTAGTTCTCAGTGCAGCCTAATATTGATAATTCCTCCCTTTATCTGATGCTCTCAACAGATGCATCTCCTGTAAGAGCAGCTTTCTGTCACGCTCAGGTTTCTCCCTAGTGTCAGGAAGCTTTATGGTTCGAGTGGAACTCAGCCAGCTGCAAGACGGACAGGGATTCCCTCTGGTCCCAGGCTCAATCTTACTGAAGATTTCAAACACCTGGACTAAGCCCTTGGATGGGAATCTTAGCACAGAGGGGTGAAAAAGGCAGCATATGAGAAGTCAGCACAGCATGTTCACAATGCTGCCTGGCAGAAGACAAAAACATTTCAGCAGAAACTTTTCAGGATATGAAACTCACTATCTTAAGGCAGGTTGTAATTACCAAGCTTGGCCAAACACAAGCGCAATAGGATCTGGGACACTCCTTTGACCAATCACACACCAAAGAGGGTAGTTTATTATTACTAATTGCTACCTTGACTATGCAGGTATCCATAGCATTTTCCCACTCCACTGAGCTGAGACTCTATAAATGTGACAAACTTGCAGACTACTAATAAAAGGGTCAAAAAGTCTCAAGAGAAACAAGTTATACAAGACTAAAAAATAGAAGCCAAACAAGCGTTTTGAAGCTAAATTAAGAAATAAAATTTGCAACTGGCATTTCCTCAATTTCATTTTGGGCATATGTTCTGAAGGTTTAATAGAATTGCTTCTTCTTGATGAGCTTAGATTTAATTCTGTACCACTGGAAGCACTACTCCAAAACAAACTTATAGCAAGTGTTGCCAGCCATTTAAATGGTATCCTTAGGGAAAGAACAGTTTTGGGCATTCAAAATTCACACTCAATTCAGCTGGCATCAGTTTGTATTCATTTCTACATCTTGTATTTCTGGTCAAAACACTTACAAATATCAATAAATGAAGAAAGAGAATGAAACTATGGTTTAAGTGCATCGTGCCTCAAATCCAAGTAAACTAACCACATTTGAAGAACATCTTGGATGCAAGTAGCCCAAAGACTGTTTTCCATGCCAAAGGCCAACTCACTCGCAAACGTAAACAATGTAAGTGTTCGTCACGTACACTATCCACGATATGCTGCTGCAGCAGCAGTTGAAAGATATTGATGTCTTGATATATATAAAAGTGTCAGTATTTACAGCTCTCATACAGAATGGAAGGAAAAACAAAATAAAATCGCAGAAAGATTGTGAGCAGCACAAAAGGTTAGTCTAAGGTGTATAAATAAAGATAAAACCCCAAGAATTACATGTGCAACCCCTCCTGGTGCCTCTGGGCCCCTGTGCCAGCTCCTGCCTCACTCGAGTTTTAACTTCTCCCGTTCCCAGGTGGCACCTGCAGTCCCCTACCCGCACCCCCCCTCCCCCAACACAGTGATACTTTTCCACAGATTTGGGGGCCCCGCTCCCGGCACGCAGCCCTCACCGGCAGGCAGCCCCCTCCCCGCACCCCACGATGCCTCTGGGGTCCCGCTCACGGCCCTCCCCCACCCGGAGGACGAGCTGCCTCCAGCCAGCCCGGCTCCCCCCAGCCCAGGACGCCCGAGAGGCCCGGTCTCCCCCAGGGCCCCCTTCCCCATTGCCCCCAGCCCCATGTCCCCCTTTCTGCCCCTCCCCCACAACCCCTCCTCATCCCTCGCCCCTCCCCCCGGCTGCGCCCCCCCCCCGCACACACACACACACACGGGTGCCCACCCCTGCCGCCGCCAACGACCACCGCGGCCCCTCACCATGAACTTGAGGGCCTTCTCCTGCAGCACGGCCTCGGCCGGGTCCATAGTCCTACGCTGCCGCCAGGGCCGGGGCCGCCCCTCCTCTCAGCGCCAGGCCGCAGCCAGCGCAGACAGGAACCTGCGCTGCCCCGCGTCCCCACCTCCGCCTCGCCCCGTTGCCTGCAGAGCGCATGCGCCGCCTGCAGGCCCACGGGAAATGGAGTCCCGGGCCGTGCTGTCGGCAAGGGCCTGAGCGGCGGCTCTGAACTACAAAGCCCATAAGGCCTCCGGGCCGGAGGACGCCGGGAGCCGGTTGGCGCATGCGCTGTCCGCTGGAGCGGCGGCCGACGGGAGCTGTAGTAACGGTGTAACTCGCGGGCAGGGGCGGCGCGGGGAGATCCCCACGCGGGGCGGCGGAGGGCGGGACGCCGCTCGCGGGGCCGTTCGTAGCTCCAGGCGCCCCCCGGTGAGGTGCGGGGCTGGCAGCCACAGCCCGGCGCTCTTCCCCGTTATTATCTCGCGTATGGCTAGTGGTGGGGCGTGCAGGGCGGCAGGTTCCCCTCGCAGGACGCCTCTCCCGCGGCACCTGCAGGAGCGCCGCTGCTCCCTTGTCCTGCTCCGGTTGCACTCCGTTGGCTTTCAAGTCGGTCGTTGTCGGGTTTAAGGCGGCCCCAAACACCGCCTAAAGGAATCCCACGCGCTGCCGTGCCCCTGCGTGCACAGAACAGGCACCAAACACATCTGGTGACTTTCATCCAGACAGAAAATCGGTCCAGAGGGGCCACTGCGGCTTCTTGGCAGGGGACGTGAAATGGGGAAACTGGTGTCACTGGCATGGGTCAAGTGGACTTGCACAATTCTTGAGGGGTGTTTGTTCAAATACATCCCGTAAAGGCAACGCCTCACATAAACAGCCTCCTGTGGTCCTTCAGTGCCCTTACGCTTAACCTTTTTTTTCTAATAATGATGCTAAATCCATTTTCCCTGAAAATCGGGCCAAGTTCTCCTTGCTATATCAAACAGCAAACAAAAAAACCCAATTGATCAGCATCCCTGTAATAGCAGCTGCACATAGAGTGGAAGGTATTTACTGTATCTCCCCCCTCTCTTATAATCTTCTCTTTTGCACACCAAACAAGACTAGCTCACTCTTTGGCAGCCATCGCTTCTAATCCTTTTGGGTTTGTTAATTTTGTCTAACCTCTTTCCAGTTTTCCTACTTTTTTTACACTATGCCCAAAAGCTGTAGCCACCTCACATGGAGCACCAGAGAGGAATTACTTGCTGTGTCTCTACTATTAATTATAAGAGCCCAATAAATTTTTCCTTTCTCTATAGCAAACATGACACAGACTCCTACAGTTTCTCATCCAGTAAAACGTTCAGATTCTTTTCCTTGCTGCTTTTATGTATTTGACTCTGCGTCTTAAGTGAGTTACCTTGAATTTCTTCCCATTTAGATGCAAAGGAGCCAGGTACAAACATCAGCACTTGCCAACTTGCAGCTTAAACCCACACTTTTTGTTCCTGTACTTGACCTATAAGGTGAAGCTTCCCAGTGGCAGATATGAAACCAGTGTCTCCTGTGCACCAGCCCCTTCTCACATTTTCTCTAAACACCACATCTCCTCCAGATTTTTAAATAAGATAATCAGAGAGAAAATAACATAGAGGATGTGCCCATTACTGGATTCCTTGTAGGGATGTATTACCTGAGTGGTGCCTCATGACCCAGTGCCAGGAGTGTGTCCTCCAGCCAATGACCTGGCAGACTTGACGGGGAATGTCAGCCCGTGCGGGGTGTGAAGCAGGGATGAGCTACGCTCCCAGAGCAGTGGCTTGAGAGAAGGAGGCAGGAATAATCTTATGTCCTCCCTCTACAATCCCAAGGCATAGAAATCTTGAAAAGAAAGCTTTCAGGTCACCAGGACATGGGCTGCTATTCTTGGACAGGCCCAGCCACAGTCTTGGTCATCGTACTTTAAGCCCAGACTCTTAGCAGTGAAACGCCTGAAATGCTTGGCTGTAATAGTGCTGTGTATGTTCCAGACTGCTGACAGCACTGAAAACACTTACCACAATTACATAAATAACAGTAATTATAATGAGGGAGTCCTATAATTACAAAGGGACGGCTCCTGTAACAGTACTGCAGGCAACCAGGGGCCAACGGCACTTGGGGCATGGCTGTCCTGCGTCTCCTCCCTCCAGGCATCCTGCAGTTGGCTGGAATGTAAATGGATCCTCTTCGTAGCAACATGATGGGCTCAAGGCTTTGATTGCACGGTTTATTTTTGTCAATAGTATCTGATGCTGGCCTAATTGTAGGAAAATCGAAAAGTGTAATGCTTCAGCACTAGACACCACTGTCCCAAAGCCCTCTAGGCTGATTGATCTGCCTGAACTGTAACTTATAGGGGATTAACATCTCTGGGCCATAAAAAGCACAAATGAAGTGGAGTCAAAACTAATGAGTGTTTAGGTGCTGGGCTTAACCTTGGTGCAAGGAGAGAGGACTTGGGAGTGCTGGTGGATGAGAAGCTCAACATGAGTCGGCAATGCATGCTCGCAGCCCAGAAATCCAACCATATCCTGGGCTGCATCAAAAGAAGTGTGGCCAGCACATCAAGGGAGGGGATTCTGTCCCACCTGAAATACTGCATTCAGCTCTGGGGCCCCCAACATAACAAGGACATGGAGTTGTTTGAGCAGGTCCAGAGGAGGGCCACAAAGATGATCAGAGGGATGGAACATCTGTCATATGAGGAAAGGCTGAGAGAGTTGGGGCTGTTCAGCCTGAAGAAGAGAAGGCTCTTGGGAAACCTTCTAGCAGCCTTCCAGTACCTAAAGGGCGCCTACAAGAAAGCTGGAGAGAGACTTTTTACAAGGGCGTGTAGTGATAAGACAAGAGGTAATGGATTCAAACTGAAAGAGGGGAGATTTAGATTAGATATTAGAAAGAAATTCTTCAGTATGAGGGTGATGAAGCGCTGGAACAAGTTGCCCAGAGAAGTTGTGGATGCCCCACCCCTGGAAGTGTTCAAGGCCAGGTTGGATGAGGCTTTGAGCAACCTGATCTAGTGGAAGGTGTTCCTGCCCATGGCAGGGAGGTTGGAACTAGGTAATCTTTAAGGTCTCTTCCAACCCAAACCATTCTATGAATCTATGGTTCTGCTATACTGCTATCGGGACCCCACAGTGCAGGATGACTGCAGAGGGACAGGGCAAGAGTCTCCACCACAGCACAGAGAGTGAGGAAGGACTTGGAGAGGCAGCACTTGGCCCAACAGCACTAAGCATGGAGGTAACTCCTTGCCATGTGAACCTCGCCTGGATTCCTGCATCCACAGCCCAGCCTTGTCACCTCTTCCCACCACAGGACATTCGCTGCAGCTGGGTGGCCAGCACTGCAGCCACCAGCTTGCTGTGTCCACTGCAGCCCAGAGCAGGAGAACGGCCACCACCCCAGGCTGTGACACCCACCAGGTCCCTGCTACAGCGCTGTGCCGTTGGGGCATCACATCACGTAGCAGGAGTTGAAGGGGTCTGTGGGGTATAAGGCAGTGCAGGCACACTTCAAGTTCAGCAGATTTACGACCAATGAAATAGTGATTTGTTTGGATTGCAGGAACCAAGAGCCAGATATTTGTGGTCGGTGCTGTCTCTGCCACAACAGAGCTGCCCTGACCAGCTCCTTTTACTTTCTCCTTGAAACAGCAATCATACACCCCTGCTCCCTGCCCTCCACACCCTCACTGCAGAGCATGTTGCATGAAACAAGCCATACAGCGCACAGGGAGCTCACCGTCCTTCCAGATGAAGGATGCTACCTAACGGTAAAGATATTACTGTGATTATTTTTGCAATAGCATATTGCTCTGTGCATTCCGGACTCTGCGGACCACATCCACGCCTGGTGTAACGCCATGTTAATTTGTTGTGGCAATCATTAATTGGGTAAGGAACAGCTGGTGCTTTGCTTTAAGTGAAGCTGATTGGGTCAGTAAGTAACTGTTTGGTTAAGCGATCTACAGGATATACAGCCCTACCTCTCTCTGCACTCCAGAGGGGTTTCACTTCTTGTCCCAGTGACCCTTGGAGGAAGCAGCAAGATTTGGCCATGAAACATTGGGGACCTTTAATCAGTGCAATTCCTTTGGGCATTATTGCCTGAATTTTAATATTTTGAATAATAAAGGATGATTTTAAATTAAATTAGTGGGCTTGCCATCTGTGTATGCTTGGCCTCGTTTTCCTCTGCTTTGGCAGTCTCTTGACTTCATTCTTTCCAAGTTGCAGCAAAAAGAAAGAGAAGAGAAAAGAGGGGAGAGCACCGGTGGAGGAACCTTTTGTTATTCCCTTTGTCCTGCAAGATCCCGGCAGCAGCAGCAGCCGCCTTTGTTGTGGATGTGTTTCACAGTGCTGAGCACACAGATGATGTTTGATAGCGTAAGAGCTTGTGAGACAGGGACCCCTGCACCCAAAAATGTCCCAGTGGTTCAGCTCAGTCTCTCCATCCCAGCTCGTCCGTGATGGCGGCGTTTTTTGCAGAGGCTGCTGGCTTCTCAGCTAATGGGGCTTGGGGTGTAGTGGTCAGGGGAATCTGGGGACAGGATGGCTCCCTGCAGCCTCTGGGCAAAGGGGCTTCTTTAGGACAAAGAGGCCTTGCCACTCAGTTGTGCCAAAGCAAAAGAAGAGAGTCCAAGACCACGTAGTATGAATGATGTTCACTGTACAGCTGGAGCAGGACAGTACCCATTACCTGGTACTAAGGAGACTTGCAAGGCTGCCTACGTGGAGGGGATGACCAGAGAGAAAGACTGGTCTGCAGAGAAACCAGAACAGTCAGGCTATGGATTGACATTACAGGTTGAGCTGAGTTTATCCCTTGTGCTGCTGAAAAGGGAAGCTGCATCCCCTCTTCCGTCTCTGCCAGCCACATGCTTCCTCCTCCCACCTTGTGCCAGCTCTGACGCCTGTTTGCTAGCACAGTGAACTGTTTCAATTCACTACAGTGGCAGAAAAAGGATAATCAGGAAACAAACTAAACACTTCTTCGTTGGTGAGTCAAACTGGCTTTTCTAGTGATCAGACAAACCGCAGAGCTACTGTGAGGGTGGGTGGGGATTACACTCCAGGGCATGGAAGTGTAGGATGAGATTGGTCACTCTTGGTGCTGGGGAGCTGCTAAATTCAGCAGATACCAGGTGAAAAACCTCTCATCTTCACACTGTTAGGGTCTCCTAACCCTCCTGGGGGTTAAGAGCCCTCCCTGCTCACACAGTATCATCCCAGCCACTGGACACTCTGGGTGGCCAAGGCAGAGTGCTAGGGGATGTCTCAGGAAGGCTAGGTCCCTGGTCTTTGGGATCCTTGCAGGGATCCTGAGCTCATTTCCCATCTTACCACCGGGACTGCACATCACTGGTGCCCCCCTGGATACGCTTGACCACCAGGAAGCAGGAAATGCTGAATCTCTGATACCAGTCCTCTCCCTAGACTCCATATGTACTTTGTTTAAATTATGGATTAAAATAAATCAGGGTGACAGCAATGTTCTTGAACAGGAGCAATAGCCGTTGTCTGCAGCCTTCCCAGTTTCCCCCACAACCTTGCCAGAGGCCCCAGCATTGAGCACTGGGCTGCCCTGTGGGGCTGTGCACATACAGAAACCCGCACCCCAACTCACAGCCAGCCGGGCACCCCCCAGCACAGATCTGGAAGTGTTTCTTTACCCCCAAAAGCAGCTCCTTCACTTGCTGAGGTCTGGCCGCCTCCCCACACCCCCCACGCTTCTGAGACGTGTCCTCTGGTGTTTGCAGCACCTTCCGTCAGCCCGTCCTTGAGATGGCAGTGATGACGAATTCATCCATCCCTCGGTGAGTGCGAGAGCTGCAGAGGAGCATCGCCAGGGGCTCAGCGTTGCTGCCTGGAGGGTGACGAAGGGGGAAGAAAGATTTCTTCTTGTGAGGATGAAAAACAAACCCAAACCACCAAACCTGACCCGACAGAACAAAAACAACCCCAACAAGTACCTTGTAGTCAGAAAAGCCTTTTAAAGCCTCATGAATATTTAGCTTGTCCTCATGTAAAATATATGACTTTGTGTAAGGATCAGGCAAAGGAGGTGCATGATTTTTTTCTGATTTATGGGCCCAGCAACGGATTATTCATAGCAGAGCAGCTGTGTGGAAAGATTCATCCACTGCAAAATGTGATTGTACATCAGGCAGTGTGAGGGAACAGAGCTATGACTAATGGCTACTTTACATATAAATGAGAAGGTTTGCGCTAGGAACTGTAAAAAAAAATACAGTCGTTCAGCTGATGGGGCGGCCTCTTTATCTCAAGCACTGCACAGGGGCCGGGGAAGGATGGGAACAAGCCTGCCTGAAGGCGCTGCCTTCCTTCACGTCCTCCAACATGCAATAAATAAGGCAAGGCCGGTTGAGGCTTCCGAGGGCCAAATTTGTTGCTGGTGTCTATCTGCAGGCTGCTGTGGAGGAAGGCAGATGTGGTTTCTCCTGATTTGGATGCCCCTGGAAGTCCCCATCACCCTCAAAGGCAGAGGGGCAGCGGGAGCTGGGGTGCTCAGTGCATTCCCAGTGTAAGCCCTTCGCTTCCCCTCCCCGCTGCGATCACAGCCTCCCCCATGCTCGCTCTCCTAGCCGAGACGGGTTGTCTAGACATTGCAGATGTGGACAGATGTTGGGGCTGTAATTTATAACAATGGCCTCCAGAAGGCAATTCCAATTTGTTTCGCTAAAGCTTTAAGTTACAGGCAGCAAGATCTCCTGTAAATACTCTTGACTTACATAGTAAGTACATAAGAGAGTTTGCCTGGCGAAAGCCCGCTTGCAGCAGCAATTACAGCTTTCCCCATGCCTCGGAGGGACGTTACGATTCATAGGTCCAAAAGCAATTGCCCTCTGCCATGGACCCAGCGAGTCCAAGAGTGACCCGAGTTCCAGGTGCTGACACACGTGCAGTTCAGAGGTCACTTCTCCAGCATCATTCAGCTGCTCAGGGGAGGAGGTTGGGATCCTGCCTGCAGAGCCAATCTTCATACCCTGTGCACTGTCTCTCTCGTGATGCATGTCCCTGCCATTCCATGCTTGAAGGACAATTCAGAAAAAGGGAATTTCCCCAGCCCTTTAAAAGGTTTCCTAGAGGGAAACCTCTCCTGAAAGCAAAAAGACCCTCATAGGACAGGTTTCCTTCTAGGGAACCTTTTAAACCCAAAGGGAACTGAAGCACACAGTCTTGTTTCTGCTCCAGGCTCCTACCAGCCTGGTTCAGAGAAGCCCAGAGTAGGCACCGCAAGGCCTTATTCCTCCATCAGACACTCCCCAATACCCCAAACATGCTCCTCTTGCTGCTCTAACCCTCCTGTGAAAGACAACCATGGTTCCAGCTTTGCAAACCTGGGGCAGATACCATCACAAACGAAGGATGTACTAGCAGCAGCAATCCTGCAGCCACAGGAGAGGAGGGCACCAGGAAAGGATGCAGTCATGACCAACTGATGTGTGCACTTCTGCCATTCATAGCCTGCCAGCCAGAGGTGCTTCTGACAAGGGAAAGAGTATTTCTCTGGCACCATTTCATAGGACTTACAGTTGTTCTGCTTGTTCTCATCCTAGAGCTTGGGTTTTCATGCAGATTCTGATGGGAAAGAACAGGAGCTCTTAATGATTATTTGTGCCTGCAATTGTGCCTATGCAGGCTGTTCCTAAATTGAACAGCATGGACTTTTTCACCACTTCTGAAGGATGCAGGGCACTAAGGTGCTCTGCAGAGACTATATTGATGCATAGCTGCATGTGTAACTCCTAGGGAGGTGTATGCTGAACGGGAAGCCACTCCAGCAGTCCCTGATAAATTACAAAATCTGGTACTAACATGCAGCAGCCAGAGAGGCCCCAGAGATCGCACCCTGTAACAGATTCAGTTGTGCTAGGTGCAGTACAAACAAAGTGGATTACTGCCCAGAGAGCTAGCAAACTTGTTCATTTCAGTCTGCATAGATTTCCACTCATGCAAGGCTGTCTATCCTGTTGACCTCTGTGGCTTGTCCATCAGACTGCTAAGAACTTGTAGAAAAGCTCTGCATGGATAAGACCACAAGAACACAGAGACATGAGCTTACTTCTTATGTTCATCAGAAGTGAAGGTCATATCTGGAGACTGGCATATGGCCGAAATCCCACCTTCACGAGTTCCAGCACAGGGCATCAACCAAGAAGTTAAAAAGAAATATATAGATAGATAGATATAAACCATAAAGCATATAGTGTGTTATACACAAAGTGGGACAAGGTTGGGAAGATTTGTACCTTGGAAACTCCCAGTTTTTCTCTCAGAGGGGAAAGCTGGAGCACAGCCAGCCACTTATGGCAATTTCAGCCATGAAGTGAGGCTGTAGAGAAACAAGACTTTGCAAAGCCTAAGAGCCACAAAGTGCTTCAATTAAAGCATGTTCCTGTGAGGTTTGGTTGGGATTAGAGACATGCTCCCTTTGGATTAGCAGCTGAAAGTCTGCAGCCATGTTCCATGCTGGGAGAGTCTGAAAGAGAAACCCACTGATCTCCTAGAGTGGTGGGAGCAGAGACTGAAGCAGCACAACTGCGCTTTGTAAAATTTCTGTCACTTTTTTTCCCAGAGTTTGCAATTAAAGCAATGGGAAAAGGCAGTTTTCAGGTTTTCAGCCAAATTAAAAAGTCATGCTTTCCCCAGCCCCCAAAAGTTTAATCTCAGATTTAATGGAACATTTAATTTGAAGCAATATATCTTAATTTAGGGGAAATTATTTTTTGAATTAAAGTAAATAAAGTAATAAATTATTTATTGTTCTTTAATTTGGAATTTTTCTGCAGAGCAAGCAACTGAATTCAAGGTGAAATAAGTGTCTGAGCCTCCATTTACCTTCATCACCAAAAAGAGTATTTGACACCTCTTTCAAACTCAGTGTGGGACAGGAGAAGGTCTTGCGGGAGAGGCTTTTCTAGGAGGCGGATCAGGCTTTTGGCACTCAGCTCTTTTTGTAGCCAAAGGCACATTGCTTTGCATGCCTGCGAGTGTCAGTGCTGTGGAGGCACAAAGGTGCTGCAGCTCATTCTGCAGGACACGTCCAGCCCAGCCCAAGGCAGAGGGATGGTTTCATCTGTGGGAATTCGACTTGGAAGCTTTTCTGTGCCCTGAAGGACAGCATGGGGATTGGGATTCAAAAGTGGATTCACTCCCTGTTTGCTTTAAAATGGGAAAGCAGAGCAGGCCTCTCGAATTTAGGTTACTCTCCCAAAATGTATCCCAGTTGCAAGTTACCCACCTGCACCCTATCCAGTCACTGTTGAGCCCCAGCCTGGAGCTGTGCTGCCCCTGCCCCAGGAGAAAACCCAGCAGATTTTCATGGGAGAGAACTGAGTCAGCACAGGAGGGACAGGACCTGTGTCTCACTTGCACACTTTGTGCTCTCAACCAGCTTCCAAAGTAAAACACAGACCCAAATACTGCCTTTTCCCAGCCACTTCAGAGCTGCCTCCCTCCCGACCTAGAATTTCCAGAACCCACGTTGCATCCTACCTACTGACAGAGTAGGAAGCCAAGGCTGGGATGCATGGATGACCCCAAGGAAGCAAACAAGCCAGGCTCTGCAGCTTCCCCGGCTGACGAGGGGATGGGGTGGCCTTGGGACCAGCCAGCCCCATGGCCATGGAGCCCAGGGACAGCACTGCTGTTTCCAGGAGGCTGGACTGGACATCTCCCTCCCCTGCTTGCTCAAGCACTTCCAATTAAACCCGGTGGAATTCAATCTCTTACTCTTAATAAACTTCCCTGTTTCCTTGCCAACTCCCCTCCGGACACCAAGACGCTATTACTCCAAACACAACAGGAAAGGGCTATTTTTTTTCTGCAAACTTTCTGACTGAAGAGGCAAGCACGATTCCCCCTAGCAGGATCCAAGCCATTAGGATCCATGAAAATTAACTGCAAATAAACATTTGGGGATGGGAGGGGGGGGAATGGTGCCACTGAGCCACAGCAGAAGGGGTGTGCACACACGCACACACTTCCCAAGACAGGCAAACACCCACGGTTGCTGACCGGTGTGCGCCTGCACACAGGACCTGACAGAAATTGGGAACTTGTGTTGTGCTGTGAGCACGTGGATCTCCAGGGATGCTGACCCGTATCCCCGCACCACCACAGGGCCCGTCTCGTGCATCCCAGGCATGCAGTGCTGGGAGTGGGGAAGATTTAACAGCCCCTTCCCCATCACTGGTACCAGTTGGTATGGCATGCACACACAAGGGAGCTACACAGCCCCCCCTCCTCCAGCCCGGAGTCCTCATCCCCACGTGCTGCATCTCCACTGCACAGACCCGGAAGATTAATGCAGCCATCTCCCCTTTCCCAAAGCCCTGGTCACAGCTTTGCAAGGCAGGAGCTTCCTTCTCCGCTCTCCTCTCCCTGACAGATGCCTCAGAGCCCGGGGCCGCAGTTAAGGTGACAAGATTCAGCAATTCTTTATGAACATTTCATTCCCGCTCGCTACACGACGTAAATTAGATGGTGTGTTACATTCGGGCAAGAAGCACGATATGTCACTGTGGCGCTGGCCCATTGGATGGAGCGGCTAATCCTGCCGTGAATTTCATTACTGCTTTTATGCCGTCGGAATTAGCTTGGTGACAGCGAGCCTGATTGTCTTTCACTAGGGGTTTGTCGGGGCGCGGGAAGGCTTCCTCCCTGATGGGAGCACTACGGAGTGACCCCGCACATCGCGCCTTTGCCGAGGCAGGGAGGGAGCAGTGTCCAGCTCGTGGAGAGCTCTGATATTCCTCCTTCTCAGTGCTGGGATAAACAAGATGTAAGGAGCCCCTTGCATGGGTGGCTGGCCAGGATGGTGGTAACTCCCTGCCCATAACAGGAGGGTGTTGTGTCCCCCTCCCACCTTTACATGCACGTAGGCAGTTATCCTGGGGATGCTCTTCTTGCTACAGTGGATTCCTCGTTTCTCTCAGCACACACCACAGCTGGTACCAGCACTAGAAATCCTGAATCCTGGAGCTCAAGAGCCAGGGATAGAATCATAGAACCACAGAATGGTTCATCTAGTTCCAACTCCCCTGCTATGGACAAGAACACCTTCCACTAGACCAGGTTGCACAAAGCCTCATCCAGCCTGGCCTTGAACTCTTGATGCAGGGCTGTAATCCATGCTGCAGCTGGGCCAAATTCAGTCCTCATATCAGTTTCTGCACTCGGGAGTTTCGTGCCCTTGGCTACTACGAAAGATGAAGGAGATCCACAGAGCCATGTTTCCATCACTGCCCGCAGGTTCCTTATGCACTGATGCTCAGGCTTGGTTTGGCTGAGACACCTCTTGAAGCATCCTCATGGAGAATACCAGGAGTTCGGATGACTCAGAGCAGGCGTTGACTTTAGTGAGTGAAGCTGGACAAGTTGAAGCCATCCCATATCTATCCCTACATCTCTCCTGTTACAGAGCTACTGCTCATCAGGGAGCAAAGCCAGGAACACACAAAAAACTTCCCGAACAGCCAGCACTTACCTAAGGTGAGATTGCTGAGAGGTCAGACACCAAAAAGGTGGCTCTAAGCAAGAAGTGGCAGGGAACACCTGGAGAGCCCAAGTGAAACACAAACATGGGGCTGGCTGCATGCATGTGCTGTGTCCACCTAGCAAGTTGCTCTGTCCCTGATAAAATAGGGAGTTTTAGAAAAATGCCATAAGCTGTCTCCTGATGCCACCTCCAGACCCACTCATCAGGAGTCTCCTGAAACTGACCACCACTTTTCATAGATTCCAGGACTTCTCTTCTCCAAACCTAGCTTCTGGAAAGCCTTTCTCCCACAGGTTGTGTGCTGTGGCCATGACAGCCCACGACTCCTCTCCTTTTTTATGTCCTCTCCCATCTCCCCTGCCCACCCCAGATTTGCACCTTCACCAAGTTCCCTTTGCTACCTCTCTCCCAGGTTTAGGTGCTCCCATCCACTTAATCAGCAAGCACACATGTGCAAACCCATGCCTGCCCATGTCTTACTGAAGCACTTGACTTTTTTTTCCTGGTGCCTCCCAGCACTGCTGCCATTTACAGGGTTTAAAATGTCAGTGCAATGCCCTCCCGGGGTCCAGAGGACTGAGCTACAAAACACTTGAAGGTTGCAGATGACATTTGTGATGCCTACCAGGCTGATCCAGTTGGTTCTGCGCTCTAGCACAGGTTCAGAAACAAAATTGCAAGAGCACAGATAGAAGGCAACTTGGTCATCACTGTCTGTCATCCCAGTGCATCCCCAAAGCTCAGGCTGTGATTCTGCACGGCTCTGGCCTCTAACCCTCTGGTGCTGGGTGCAGCCCCTGGAAAAGGCAGGGGGAGCTTTAAAGCCAACACACCAGCAGGAAAAAACTCTCATGACATTCCTGGGAGGAAGGTCTAGGTATACCGCAGCTCCTGAAGTGCCCTGTACCACCAGACAGACCCCTCTCCTCTCCTTCTGGCCATCCTGGTGTCTTGTCCCAGGGCAGCTTTGGGTGAGCCAATGCTCAAAGCACCCGAGCAGGCTCTTCACTTGAGAACATCCCTTGGGGACTAAAGGAGCCCTCCTGCACCGGGTGCCATACAAACACAGCATGGGGGAAAAAAAGTCTTTCTTCCCCCAGGCAGGAAAGCTAGTACCTACAGCTGGCAAAGGACCATGTAGCACCTACTGAGACTCAAATCCACCTGTCTGGGGTGTTACCAAAGGGCAAATTAGATCTGAAACCCACCCCTAAGGGTGCATCTGAGAGCTGTAACAGTTCAACTATACAGCACAGTTTGGAAACCCAGAGAGAGACAGTGATACTGGTATCCTGAGCGCTGCTCTGGGCTCTTGGCCACCTCCTCCGGCTCTCAGTACCACGAGGATGCACAGCCTTAATGCGCATCTATTAGTCAGAGTGCTCTCCCCTTAGGTAAGCGCTTTGGGAAGCTTGCACAGTCCCTCGCAGTAATACTCCATTAGTCCTTCACTCTAAATCTAATTAGGGAAAGGAGGAGGAGGAGTGGGAGGGGATGAGGAAGAGGGGGAGGAAGTTAACAAACCTATTTGGGATGATGAACTACATGAGAGGTGTGTCAAATACAGGAAAAAGAATAAAAGCAGTCAAATCTCAGATGTTCGCAGGACAAGTGCCTGAAAGGTACATAGGAACAAGGTGCAGGAGAAAAGGGCTTCTGATCTCTCCCCCAAGAAAGGAGCAGGATGCAGCCTTTTCCCCAGCTTTGGGGCAGGGAGGCAGGCAGCACCCAAGCTTGCATGGGGATGGCAGCCCATTGCCAGCAGTTCTGGGGGTCTGTGTTGTTGGTTTCAACTGGGATGAAAAGAAAGCAAAATAAATTAAAATGAGGATAGAATCTGATATTGTATCCATAGCCTTCTTGCCAGAGATTTCCTTTCCTCCACAACCGAGCTGGATACAAACATGCCCTCAAAGAGCAGGGCCTGGGCAGGGGAGCTCGGCGCCCATAGGAAAGCAGAATGGCTGTGTGGGGTGTCATGAGAGGTGACACTTCAACCCCAGAAGGCAGAAAGAGTCCTTTTTCTGGGGATCACTGCAGTCCAGGTGTTGCTGTCAGAGGGACATCAGTCACCTGGGATAGGAGACAGGCTCTAGGCAGGTCCAGCAGGAATGAGTCACTGGAGAAAGCAACTGTTTGGACACCCACAGCACATGACTCTCCCTCAGACCAGCTCTGTCACCCCCCTCCTAAAGTGCCCCAGCCACACCGAGCACCCAGCCCACCAGCACACTGAACACCACTTCCCTCCCCTCCAAACCTCTTCTCTTTCGCCATGCTGGTCCTCCAGGTTTTGGGCAGACCCTGTTTCACAGAAGCAAGAATCCCAGCAACCAAGAGCAGTCTCAGCTGGGTTTGCCCCGAGACGTGAGGAAGCCTTGGACAGATCATTCATCGTGCAGCCCAACACAGCCGAGACAAGGCCAGCAGCTGTGCAGAGCAAAAATAAAAAAGTCACTGGGACTCCCCATATCATATATATATCAGCCAGCAACGGCTCCATCGGGAACAAAGGTATTCAAGCATTGGAAAGAGTGCTTAGCAGTAAAATAGGTCCTGGAAGCCCTCGGGCACTATTTACTGGGGAATGAATCTACCTTGGTGACTGATTGCAGCCTTTTAACCTGGATAAATCAGATGACAGATAAGAACGTCTCCCAGGTAGCCCTGGCGGCAGGTACCTCCATTACAGCCCCATCCATTTCAGCCAGCTCTGTCACCCACCAGGGGACATGTTCCCTACTGTGTGGGGTGAGCTCTGCAGGGGGATCAGTGGGCAGAGGTGCCTGCCAGTTTTTGGATCACCTCTGCTCTTCTCTTTATGGCAGGGAAGGCAAAGGCCAGCTCAAGAAGAGGCAGAGGCAGCTGCAATGCAGAGGACTCAGTCCTGCCTGGCTCTGAAACCTCAAGGTATCCCACATCCCAGGACCAGAGCACTGCTGGGGGATGAGGAAAGGACAAGCATAGCCTCCAGCACAGGTTTCTGAAGTACACCAGCCCAGCACTCTTTTGTCATCTGCAGAGTGCAGGCAGCTTCAGCAGAGCCCCTCGCAGTCTCTGGATCAGCCCATCTCACACCTGAGAGATAGCAGAGATTGAGCCACCCCCAAAGCCACCCAGACTGCAGCAACAGCCACCAGCTAGAGAAGAAACTCGATTTATATAAGGATACTTACAAACCATGAGTGCTTACAGCAGGAGCGAAGACAGCCTGTCCCAGTCTTTCACTCTGAGTGATGCCGTCTGCCACCCCACAGTACATCCTATCCAGGAGGGTTCAGTACCAGCTTTCACTGCAATTGTCTTTGTAATATGCAGCTTTCCTGCTCATCCCGCCCTGGAAAAGGGCTGCGGGGACAGAATCTCTGGTCTCCCGATGTCACTTTCCAGCTAAGCAATCAGGAGCAGTGGCAATTCTGCACAGCACCTCCGTGAACGAGGCAACCCCTGGCTATATGCTTTCCAGATGAGGGTGCTCAGGGCTGGCTTTGTGTTCCTCTATCCTGCCAGGTCAGCTGTGGCCCAACTAGTAGCAGTAAAGCATCAGCACAGCCGGCCCCATGCAGTCTGTCACCTCTCATGCACAGCAAGAGACTTCTGGTACAAATCAGAATGTCACTGCTTCTTCCTGTTTTCCTGACTGTTTTTCCCTTTGGGCACTCAAAACTTGCAAGCGAGCAAGACAACTCACTTGATTTCCACAATCTCAGCCATGGCATCCACACTTGCTCTCTACAAAGTCTAGGCAACATCCTTCTCCATTTCTGGTCCTAATTCATTTTATTGCTGCTTCAGACACCCTTTGGAGGACCTCAGTATCTCAACAGCCACCCCACAACTCTCCTGACACAGCAAGGGGTGCTGGTCAGAAGCACAGGCATTTCAACAACCACATGAACAATTTATGCTTTATGCATCCCTTTACCTTGCAAAAAGGAAAGCCAGCTCACCCACAAGCACCTTCCTTGAACAAAGCAGGCAGTGACTCTGCCTCCTTCATGGGACACACAGGCAGCTACCTTCCCCTTTCCCACTTTATAGATTTTAGGGAGAAAACAAGAGGCACAAACAGGTGTTCTTGCATCTTATAACCCAATCCTGTGCTCTGCGGCTCTCCCCAGCACAGCTCCCACCCAGGGCCAGCTGCTGATGTTTGAGAGAATTAATGACCCACCTCAAGATAATAACCCTAACCAAAGTACTGAGTGGGGAGGAGTTAAAGGAACAGTGCTTGGCTCTGGTATGGAGTCTGGCATTGGAGAACCTCACAATGCTCCAAGCCACTGCTGTCACCACATGAGAAACTTCTGAAAATTTTGGTGTTAGAGAAGAAATGGGGGGAGATGTGAGTGAATTGACCTTTGGCTTTGCATGTTGGATCAGCATGATCTGGAAAGGGCAAAACCAGTCCTGGTTTTCTGTGCCTTTGCATGGCAGTTTCTGGAGAGAAAATGGGAAAAAAAAAAAGATCAAACTGACTCATCTCGTTTGAGTTCTTGTGTATGAGAGTGCTCCCATCCATGCCATCCCCACGCCAACTGGGTGCCTGCTCCAGCCAGAGACATGCAGAGCAGGCACAGGGCATTCACTGGGGCTAGAGGCAGAGCAGCACTGGGCACAGTAATGCCCCAGTTACACCAGAACATACAGAGTGATGTTCCTTCTTATGGAAATCACCAAAATCGGTCAGGAGCCCTTTCTGGCTGATTTAAGCCCATCAGGCTGCAGCACTGGAGCTGCACAAATGAGCAGGAACCCCTGGTCAGGGTTATTCCCTAAAAGGCTGCAAAAGGGTTTTCTCCTCTGCAGTAGCCCTTAATGACATTGGCAGTGCTGAGACCCAGAAAAGGATGGGTCTGATCCAGCAAGTTGCTTTTCAGAGGGAAAATCCAGGCAATTCCCTGGGACAGCCCTGCACTGTGTAGTGGGTTGGACCAGAGACTAGATCCCCCTGTGAATTACTCTTGTTTTTTTTGTGATAGGGTTTGTTTTCAGCCGGATTGCTTCCCTGATCTGGTCTGTGAGCATCCTTAGGGACAGCAGACCTGCACAGGGTTAGACAAACAGCTTGGCTGAGCAGCAGGGGTGAGCTGCCAAAGGTGCCCTGGGGCAAGATTATTCCTGGCTTGACACATTTCCCACACACCAGAGCCTCCAAGCAGAGATAAGGAAGCTCCAGGGAGCCAGGCAGGGACTGAGGGGCTTCGAGGACCAACACACCCCCTTCACCCAGACACACGGGCCACAGCGTGTCTCTGCCGCGCTCCAGGTACATGACGCAGATGGGACAAGAAACCAGCTACTGCCTGTCCGTCCAGCCAGGTCTGTCTGTCCAGCCGGGCTCCACATATCCAGGAGAGTAAAAGAGAGATGACAGCTCGCGTGTGAGGACTAGAGAGCACCAGGAATCCACCCAGAGCCTGACCTCCTCCCTCCATCAGAGATCGCACCCTTGGAAGCCATATTCAGCCATCATTAGTATGCAAAGACTGTGATCCAAGAGAGGGGGAGAGAGAAAGAGAGAGGGAAGGAGGGGGAGAGAGGGAAGGGAGAGGGAGAGAGAGAAAAAGCCAGTTGTTTTATTCATGGCTGGTGATATTATAGACTGAGTGAAAATCACATTATCGTAATGGGAAAGTTAGAGTTGCCGTGATGATGCCCTGAAGCTTGTGTGCTGATTGGGGTGTGATTGCTATCTGTATTTATATGTAGAAAGCAAAGTTCACTGCCAGTTCAAGATGGTGGAGCCTGCTTCTTCATGCTACATAATTCTTCAGTAGGGAGAAACTCAGAGCAGCCGGGGCGGCTGAGCAGGCGTGGGGGCTCCTGGAGCGCCAGGCTGCGGGCAGAGGTGGTGAGATGGGGTGTGCTGCCCGCCCGGCTCCTGGCGCAGGGCTGCCACCGTGCTGGGAGAGGGGTGGGGGGCAACGGGTGGGAGCGGGGCGGGGGGCGGTAGGCGTGAGCACCTGGTTGTGTTTGTGTGTGAGTCAGTCTTGAAGCCCCGGTTGTTGGTGATGCTGGGGGAAGCTGAGGCACGGTTCCAGTTTTGGTGAGGTACATACAGCATGAGCTGTGGGGGTGCAAAGCAGAGAGAGGAGGGGAGCGACGTGAATGTCACCGTGCTGTTTGCAGGCTGCGGTGGGCTGCACAAGGCTTCAGGAACTTGAGTTAATGATGCCTGCTGGTGTTTGCTGCAAGATAGAGAGTCATCATGACAACCTGTGGACCCTGCATGTCCCACCCATCCATCTTGGCCCCCAAAGACTTCCTGGGGAGAAGAGCAGCCTTGAACCTTCCTGCTCCAAACTCCAGCCACTGCACCCGGGGTGGTTCTGGGTTTCTGCACAGCAGCAGGTAGTGGGGACGTACGTAAATCCTTATGGCATAAATCCACCCACAGAAAAGGATGATGCTCAAGGATCTCTTAAACCTCCAAGCACACTCCTCCTCTGCCAGCCCTGGCACTCATGTCTGGCTGTTGCAGGCCCTGTTCCCCATCCTGCCCCAGGTGCCCCAGAGATCCTGTAAGCTCAAGAGCACTCTCCAGTCCAGGAGCTGCAATCCCTCATACAGCAGCACTTGGGAAACACGGGACAAGGACATGCTGTGGCAACCAACTCCCCCAGACACTCACACAGAGGAGTTCCAGGAGTGGAAGGTCTCTGCTTTGCTTGGGATTCAAGCAAGTGCCCTGATACTGCAGCACAAGGGGACTTCCATTCACCAGTTTGGGTTTTTAGATCCCAAAGTGACACACTTTAAAAAGACACACCATTAACTGTGCATCTGTCAGCAGTAACGCTGAGGTTATACTGGCATCCAGGCGTCCCTGACGCCTCCTTCCAAGGACACACCTTCCAGCAGGCTCCTGCCTCTGCAGAGATGTGTTGGTGTCCAAGGGGTGCATTTACTCTCTGGTTTTGGGGTCTATTTGAGAGAACAACAACAATCCAAGTTTGAGAGAAACAGAGGTTTATTTATTAAATCACAGAAGAGGGAAATAAAAATAACCAGTGTTGCCAATGGAAAGTGAGGCAAGTCATTGGAGAAGTGGGAAAGAGTAGAGGAATAGGCTAAATCCTCTCCTTTCTTTGCTGAGTATCAAGAGGGTGTATACCACTAAACGTGCTCCAGTCCTACTGGGGATCCTTCCCCATAGTCACCTCAGCCACGTCTCCCATCTTGCTGTTGCATTTCCCTTTCAGCCCCCTGCGAGGCCCTGCAGTGCGGTCAGGGGAATGTCATGTGCATCTCCAGACTCTTCACCCTTTGGTGTGATGTACAGTCATTTGCTAACACACCTGGAGTGCATGAAATGCTCTTCTGAGGCAACGCTGCCGCACCCACATTTTGCACCAATGCAAGTAATGGCACGAGGTGCAGAGCCTGGAGCAGTGTCCCCAAGATCTACTCTCCCAGTCAGGGGGAAGACACAGCCTGGGAAGAGACGGATGAGGCCGGACTGTCCCCAGCCTGTGCGGAGAGCTGCAGCAGAGAAGAGACACTGAGGGATGTGGTGTGCTCCGCAGGGGCTGCTCAGCCCCAAGGTCAGAGGGAAGGACAAGTTTCTCTTTCCAGGCAGAGCTCAGGCCTGGCACTTCCAAGGACACGTGGTGGCAGAGCCAGCTCCTGGGTGCCAAACCCCCTGTGCCCTCAGCGCACCAGATGGATGCTCATGTTCCCGAAAGAGCAACCATTACCTCGCCTGCCTCCCTCCCACTGAGGGAGTCAAATGTGGCTCCGAACTGTGCCATGCTGCAAAGCAGAGACTGCCTCCGACTCCACCTGTCCCCTCCACCAGCCGGCACAGCACGGCTGCCAGCCAGGACGCCCCGTGTATTGGACACGGGGTAGGCTGGGACCGAAGGACAAGGAGCTGTGATGGGCAAGAGGCAGCAAGGGACTGCCTGGATACACTCAGAAACAGGAGAGTGCGAAGGCTCCCGGCTGCGTTTGAAGGCAAGAGAAGAGGTGGCAGCAGGACACGGTGGAGGTGGGCGCAGGGACAGCAGAGGCAGAGCGAAGAGCATCCCCGGGGAAATGCAGCCCAGGGGAACCTTGTGACTGCCCGTGCTGACAACAAGCGGGAACTGTCCAAATTTCTGCTCAAGAGCTGCAGCATCAGGGCCCCGTGCCCTGGCTCCCCATCCCTGGGCATGGCAGCCCTGCTGGCTGTGACAGCCGGCCAGGCATGAGGCTGGCTCCGGGCTGCCCTCTCTCCCCTTCCCAGCCTCAGGGGAGGCCGGGCCAGGGGTAGAAGGGGGGAGAGGCTGCTCCGAGCTGCCCTTGTGCCATGCAGGCTTTGCCGTGGCCAACAGCCAGAGGGGACAGCCCACCCACCTCCTTCCCCAGGAGCCTGCGTGTAGGCATTTAGCTGAGTGCGTGTATGGCCATGGGACACACACATGCTCCCTGTACACATGTGCCTGTCAGCAGGGTGAACAAGCACGCACATGTGCATGCAAGAGGAAGGAGCCCAAGCTCCGAAAACCTTGTTTCCCAGCCCTGGCTTCCCCTGGTGCTTAAGACACAGCATCCCTGCTCATCTGCGTTGCTGGTGTATGCAAACAAATAAAGAAAACACCATCTCAGAGGCACAGACCTCAGCAAACACCTACACGAAACTCAAGGTTTCCTCCTGCCGAACACCTGCACAGCGCTCTGCCACACACAGGAACACACTGTCATCCCAACACACCCACGTGGGGTCATCGCAGCCTGCGCCGACTGCTACACAAACGTCTCAGCCCAAACCTACCCAGAGTTTTCTCTGTGTATG
This sequence comes from Tauraco erythrolophus, assembly GCF_009769465.1. Lineage (NCBI taxonomy): Eukaryota > Metazoa > Chordata > Aves > Musophagiformes > Musophagidae > Tauraco > Tauraco erythrolophus. The sequence continues at coordinate 15,454,586 of NC_141473.1, read as the reverse complement.
GAGACATCACTCGTACATCCAGGTGCTGCAGACCCACACGTGAACCAGATAGTGGGAGCATGGCAGACCCAGGCTGTGCACCCTACAGTGATCAAAAAGGTCTAAAGGTCTGGATATTCCCATATGCACATGGTATACGGCACACACACAGAGACACACAGACATTTTGTTGCCGCAGACGCCCGGGCCAGGATGCCCGTTACTCCCCTCTTCCCATGACACTGCCTCTCTCCTCTCACTACCTTCTCCGTTTTTCACAGTTTAACCAGAATCCACAACTTCTGTCACCTGCTGCTACCTGGCACGTCCCTTCCCGCGCTAGCTAAATCTGTTTGAACCCACAGATGTGTGATTAAACACGGAGAGCGATAGTGCCGAAGCACCACTGCGCGCTCCCCGTATGGCTGATGAGCGTGCAGCTGGAGCAGAGCTCCCTGGGGTACCCTGCTGCTCGCTCAACACGCGCCGGGTCGGGGGGAGGAAGGTGTCGACATGGTGGGGAGGGTATTTAAGCATTAAGCCATTTCTTTTCCCTACAAGGATCCTGAAAATGCAGCTTTTCCTGTCTGGATGTGTCTGGCTGAGCCTCTGGTGGGGAGACTGGAAAAATTTTCCCTTGCAGGAGAGCAGAAGAAGACAGGGAAAGGGCGAATATGAAGGGAGAGGAGAAAACTGTGTATGAAATAGCAGAGGGAGCTGCTCTATCTTCCCCCAGCCCTGCAACATAGAATTCAAGGGGCTTCCAGGGGAACAGAACAGCAGAGTGCACAGGGGTGACACGAGGAGCTTGACTCTATAACTCACTGCCATGCAATGATACTGATACCAGACAAGAAGAACGAACCAGCCTATACCTTTCCAAAGAGGAAGGAAACCTCACAGGCTCCAGCATGTAAATCACCCTCTAGCTCCTCTCAGCATGTGTTCCCTGGATCCTGAGGGGTTTGGGATCCAGAGGACTCTGCTGGCTTATGTGGCCCTATTGCCCTGGAGTAGCCAGGCTGGCTCCGATGTGACCAGTGCTGCAGAAGAAAAGGGGAGGCAGAGGGAAATGTGCCTTGAAAGCACTGGAAAAAGTTTTTTAGTGACTTGCCCAAACAGAGTAAATCATGAGCTCAGATCAGAGCAGGGCACCTGGGTCCCTTTTCCAAGCTCATCAATGTGAAGCATTTTGGGTCAGATTTAAGAGACATCAAGAGGCATCTGAGGACAGATCCCAACAAAGGGGCAGAAAAGTTTCACATTTGTCTCAAACAGGTAACAACGCTGAGTTTTCTTGCAAGGCTGGTCCAAGATGCAGAAATACAGGGACACACTCGGGTAATGCAATAAAAACCTCCTCTCACAACACAGGATCTGCTGCCTCCTCACTGGCCCCAGCTGTGGTCCCTGCCACCAGAACCTGCCCAGCTTCTCCATCACCCTCCCGAACTGGGCACAGCATCAGTCTCCCAGTGCCGCAGGGACAGGATAACCCCCTGGGCCAGGATGCTGTCCACATCATTCCTGATGGGAGTGACATGAGGCTCACCTTCAGGATGCCAGCCACTGTCACCCATAGGGGCTCCAGGGGTGTGAAGGGGAACTAGTATGGACACAGAACTTTGGAGCATGGTGTCTTACCGTTTTCCTGCTGAAACCCCAGGGTTTGCCCTGGAGAGGGGAAACAGCTGGAAAAATGCTGACGGGGCTGAAGAGTAGCGTGGGACAGAGCAGCCTGCCAGGCTGGGGAGCCAGCAGCGCCGCCACTCACCTCCAAGAGACATGGAAGCTGGGTCCTGCTGCCTCTCTTATTACCTCTCCCAGCTCCTTCTTTCCCTGGGGGACGCCTTCAAGGCACCCGTGCACAGCATGAGCCCATCTGCTCCCAGCACGGCAGCTGCTGACTCTTTGCTCCTCTCCCTCTTGCTCGTTTCCCAGCAAACACCCCTTATTTCTCCTATCCTCACCTCTACCCTCTGGCTATCTCCCATCAGCCTGCATCCAAACCCCTGCCTCTCTGCTCCCCTCTGTGTTCTGTTTGCTCCAGGTCTCACTGGCCTCACCACCACCAGCCTCCTTGCTTCCGTGTGTCATGATTTACTGGGGAGCAGATTGCGATGCTCCTCTCAGAGCAGGCCCCGTGCCGTGGAAATGCTGAGGTGGCTGTTCCTGCTACATGCAAATGGTTAATGCGTAAATGGCAACTTTAAAGCCTATAAGACCACGAAGCATCATTCCTGGGGAATTAGGGCCGATACAAATTGACATTGTGCTCTGCAGCTGGTTTTCTCTGTGCAATGCTTTGTGCCAACAATTACTGCAGGCAGGAAGAGGAAGATAAATGGATGAATGGGTGGTTCGCGGAAGATCCATGGATGGAGGGATGGATGAAGGGCAGCCCAGATGGATGGTGGGTCTAGTCAAGGTTCCGGTGTAAATTCCCAAATTCCTCATATTAATTTACTTTCCCATCTGCTGTAGTGAAACCAAACATCCCAAACTTTTCCTTATTCCACAGTTTTCCCACTTTCTGACAACAATTTTATGCCATTCTGTTGGTGCTTTGCTTGCCAGTGCTTTTCTGCATGGCATGAAGCGCTGCAGCAAAATAGCCAGGATTCACACCCTTTCCACAAGTGCGTCGTCCCATCAGCGCCAGATACAGGATACTCCTGAGTCTGTATTTTCCCCTGTCTCATCTGTGACACTGTGTAGTCTGATCAGCCACCAAGACCTTTGCACCAATCTTCAGCACCCTGAAACAGGGATGAGCATACAAGGACTTGGGGAAACATGGAGGGTTGCTAGTCCCTGTCTCCCCCAAACGCTGTGTGACTTGCACACCATCAAAAAAGTCTGTAGACCTCTGGGACGTGAAGCTGATTTTCCTTCGATGATCTGAAGCATGGCTGGAATTACCCAGGGACACAGATCACGGGCTCAAGGCAGCAGCGATCTCCCACTTTACTAGATTTCAACCCCTTGGCTCTCCACGTCTCGCATCTGCTGCCCACTGCGGAAGCCAGACTGGTCAGAGGGCTCACAGAGATCCTGGAAGGGTGGTGCTTTGCATGCCACGAGTGGTTTTGGGGCAAGCAACAAGGTGTTATTTGGACGGAGTCAGTGGAGTCATAGCCTTATTTTCTTCATGAGATGAGAGAGAACAGAGCTGGTGACGCTGATGACTTAGCAGGGAAGGGCAAAGGATAACCCTGCTCATGAGCTCTGCACATCTGCAGCAAATGCTGATGGAGCTGGGTGGCATTTTGGACAAAACATTTCTTAAAGCAAACCAAGCCCTTTGCAGAAACTTTTCACTTCAGCAGAAACCCCCTTGTCATTTATTTATAATTCTGCAAAGCCCTCGTGTCCAATTTGGGTCACAGCAAGGCAAAATAAACAAAAAGTGACAATCAGGGGTTTGTTCTGATTTTTTGAAAGCCCAGGAATTTAACAAAATCTGGCTTTGAAAGCTGATTTTGGGAGAGAGAGAGGACAGGTTGCTTGCAGTCACTCATCCGTAGGAAAAAAAGTGAAGCCATTGCAGTTGCACACAAACTGGGAGAGGCAGAAGGAAAATGTCAATGCCATGTCACAGCTCTAGCTGGTACAAGACAGCTCTTAGACAGAGATGTGAAAGGGCTGTTTGGGATCATGTACCCTCTGTTCCATAAATTACGGGTGAGTTGAGGGGGGGTAGAGCAAAGCTGAGCTGGCTGGCGGTTTTGGGAGGAGGTCCCAGACAGTTCCTATTTCATCCAAAGTGGGTCACCTGTCCCAGCTCCTGTTCCCTCTCGCTTTCAACCTTGGCTTCCTCTAGCAAAAGTCTTTGGGCAGTGGTGGGCACCTTGCCATGGGACTTTGGTTCCGCTCAGAACGAATTTTGATCTTGCCCCTTTGCCTTTCTGAGCCCTTCCTTCTCAGGAGCCATTTGTGGGGTGGGCAGAGCCGAGGGGATGGAGTCGGCTGCTCCCCTTGCCCGCTGCCACTCAAGGTTCCACAGCAATGAAGCCTCGTGAGCCAAACAAGCACTGGCACGGTGCAGCTGGGCAGCCTGTCCTGTGGGCTGTAAATCACGCCTGCACATTCCTCCGGTGGCATCTTGCTCAGGACATGTTCTCCCCAAAAGAAGTACAGCAAGCCTGAACAGCTTCGCTGCCTCCACACTCCTGCCCAGCCAAGCTCCAGCAGCTCCCACCCCGGGGACCGACACTCAGCCCCTTCTTGTAATTTTGGGGCACAGAGAAGCATTAAATTGTAGTCCTCCTCCTCGGCACTCTTTCTCCTTCCCTCCTTCTTCTCCTCCATCCCAGTTCCCTCATCCTTCTGGGCCCATAAATCTTAATTCTGTCTGTGACTTGGATTTTCATTCCCTCTCTCTTGCTCTCTTTCTGTGTTGCTCGCTCTTTTCTTTTTTTTTTACAATGTTAATTAATCATGTTTAGGCCTGGTCCCAGCTGTTACCACAGGGAGAATCCCTTGCCAGCCCCCTCTCCCCACCCCCAGCCCAGATGCACGTCCCTTTTGGATAAATCCAACCCGTTGGAGGAATTCTTTGATTGTCCAGCAGTGGAGACACCAGGCGATTCATCACGGTCCCCTTGCCACCTCTGGGACGTGCTGCTTGCAGCTCTGCTCCCCTGGGCTGTGCCCACCCTGTCCCCACCGCCGAGAGGTAACTCTCAGCATGGCTGGAGGGGTCTCTCTGTTCGGAGGGTGCTGAGGGGCCTTTCGCAAGGAGGCTCTGCCAGCCAAGCCATACAGGCATCGGAGCAAGATGTGATTGAGGGGCTCCTGTCTCCAGCGCCTCATCCCTGCCTGGGAAGGATGCAGAGGAGAGAGCCAGCCTCCCTCCTTGGGAAACCATGTGGTGAACAACCTTGGCAGAGCTTCTGAGGGGTCTGACTGTAAGGTTAGGTCCTGTAATCAGCCTTCCCCTGCTCTCCCATCCCCTCTCTTCTCTGCAGTCACCTGCATCCTTGCCTGGCGCTGCTCCCTGGGAGCAGGAGCCGTGTTTGCATCAGCTGACAGGGCTGGCACGTCTCTGTGCCATGTGGTACCCTGTCTCCAGAGGTGACCTTGTATCTGGCACTGCTAGGATGCATGGGGACATGTGGGGAGGTGGCCGGAGAGTGCTCGTTCTCCCCAGAGCCTGTTGCCAGTGGATATTCAGTATCACAAAAAATGGAAAGATCCCTGCTTGTGTTACTTAGAATGGTTGGGAATCCTTGTCCTGGAAAGACAGGGGCTGGAATAGCAGAGATGGGAAAGGTCAGCCCTGCCATGGCATAGAGGATGTGCAGAGCTCCCCTAGCAGGGGCTGGGAGGAAATATGGGGTACAGGGAGAGCCCAGGGGTACAGTGAGAGCAGAGGGTGCCTGAGCCTGCTGCCTGAGCCTGAGCAGTGATGGCAAAACTGGCACTTGGGAGCTCTGGGAGAGATGCAGAAGACATGGAGGATACCAGCAAAGGGACAGGGTTGGACATCAAAGGCCTGAACTGTGCACCCCGACTGACAAGCAAGTGCAGCTAAAGCACGGATTTATCCAGCTTCGAACCATGCCTGGCTGGCACAGACTCACAGCATTTCCACAACTGCTTGCCTCTTGTGCCCGGTGTTCTATTGCTCCCCAGCAGTGTGCCAGCCCCTCACACCAGGGATCGTATGGGCCAGCAATGTGAACAGCCCATGAGCTCGCTCCAGTCTTGCCACTCACACCAGGCATGCTCCCCAGCACACATCCCAGCACCTTGTTCAGACCATTTGTGTGTCCCAGGCTATGTCCCACCATTGCCTGGTTGAGCACATCCCATTTCCTAATGCTCCTGGTTCTCTGGAAGCTTCCTTGAAGGTCCTTCTCTATTTTGCCTCCCTTCCCTGCTGCCTGTCCCTCTAAATTATACCCTTTCATCCCCCCAGGACTGGCTCCTAGTGCTAATACCCCTCAGATATTTGCAAGCTATCATCGTGTCCGCAGTGAGTCATCATTAGGCTAAGCTCTTGCAGTTAGCTCCTTTAATCTTTCCTTGTAAATCTTTCTCTTTGCACCTCTGCTTGTTTTCATAGCTTTTCCTGAATGTCTTCCAATCATGTCAGTGGCTTTCGGGTCATAGGCCTGGAAATGATCCTTGTAACTCTACTTGGACCATAGGCAAAGCTGCTCAGGGTGTTCCCAGGCTGATCCTTCTCTTTGCACGTCTGTGTTCGGTCCCAGATCACATCGGCATCCTTCCCATGGCAATCTCCTCTACTCATGACTGTACCCAAGCATGATATTCCCCCACTCCAACACTAGCTGAACTGACATAGATTGAAAAAAACATGATAAAATCTAATTCTACATATTCCCTTTGAAAAAAGCCAGCCTGTTTTCCTTTAAGCCCACAAGGAAAAAGGTGGTGTCTCACATGAAAAGTGAAGCAGGTAAAAATGGATCAGGATTCTTTCCTCCATGACAAGCCAAGCCACCGCTGGGTATTTTGGGTTGGGAGCTGGAATGAAGCTGATGGGGCCCATCTGTTACTTTCTCCTATGCAGATCAGCTGTGTTTTCCCAAGCTGACCTTCGTCTGCTATTTCAAACCCCAGGTCAGCATTCCCATGGGCTCTGTCCAGCTCCCACTGGGAACATAACCGGGTGCTAAATATTTTGGTGTCATTTCACTATCTGTTCCTGCCTTTACTACCACCTACAGGCTTCAGGAATGAAGCAGCCTCTTCCCAGATCATTAACAGGGAGCTTAATTAAGAGCTGTCATAACACCGGGCATCATTGCTGGAAAATGGTAGTCCACTTTGCAGCTGGGTGACAGGGTCACGCTGTTCTCATTTCCCTGTCGAGAACACACTTTCTTTATCGCTGACTCCGGGACTCGCGGTGGCTCCAACTCTTTTTTTAACAACTTGCCCCTCCTGTAACCTTTTCTGCCCTACTTAAAATTCTGTCCAATTTTTTGAATGAAAAATGCCACTTTGAAATGAAGAATGCAGGACTGGCAAAACAAATTGTTTCAGGTTGCTTCTGCCTCACCCCTGTCTTCTCTGGAGAATTTACCATGGTGAGACATTTTGGGGTATTAAAGCAATATGCTCATTAGAGGGTTTGGTGAACGGATGAAATGGTTTCCCAATATCCATTAAAAAATGTCCTTAGAATTAGATGGTGGACAGCTAGCAATGCCAGGTGTAGCCAGGCCAAAAAGCTCTATATGTTTTGTAAAAAAAAATGGCTCAATCATGCTATGTTCTTGCATCCTGGGTACCAAAAGCCCCATCTCACACCAAGCCTACATCCAGAAAACTCCCCACCCAGAAGGAAAGTGAGAATAATAAATGGATACTCTTGGTTTTGCTTCATTTTCACTCATCAGGAACAAAAGTTGTTGACACGGCCCTGTGCAAGATGTTTTGGGGTTTACCTGGTTGCTGTACCTTCCCTGCACCATGTGAGCCCCCCTTCTGTGGGTTTTCATACCCCATTTCTCTGCAATTTTGCTGTCTGGGAGCACAGCCATGACCCTGCCCCACTGGCACAAAGAGATGAGCCTCTGTCCGAGTGTGCTCTAATCCTACCCAACTCTCTGCACCCTCTGAGTGGGTAAAAGCCTTCAAAGAGATCAGTTGCTGTCCTGTCCCTTGCTGTTTTCAAAGCTAAGCCCCACTGGGATCCCAGTTCATGCAAATATTGAAGCACACACTCAAACCATGAGTGCATGAGCTCTGCCACTGCTCCCAGAGGACTTCAAAGGGTTGGGCCCACGTGCTTAAAACTGAACAGGTGTTAAATAAGCTGCCGGATCAGGGCATCAGTCATCTGCAAGGCAGGGGGCACTGGATATATCTTGTGATAATAGACCACTTTGCTACATTTGCACAGGCCTTTGCAACAGCCAATAAATCAGGCAAAACAGCTGCTGCTCAACTATGCAGAGACTTCGCCCCTCGACGCAAATTTTCTGAGAAGATCAGCCGTGATCTGGGCTAGGGGAATTTGAAGCTGGACTCCTGCACAGTCTGATGCCAGACTAGGGATGGTCAGAGCAGCCCGCCCCGCAGTGCCAGAGCACAGACTGAAGAGCAGTTGGTGAATAGGACCTGTGGACTGGTGCACCCAGCCAGCTGGGCTGAGCACTGGGCCACTCGCAGCGTGGGGAGCCCAGCCCAGCCATCGCTGTAAGAGCACTAAGCCATCCAACAGCTAAAGCACTTGTGTAGCTGGGGAGGTTATACCCCTGGTTCTGCTATCAAAGCTCCTCTGATCTGCCTGGTTCTGGTAAACCAGGCAGCATCACCAAACTTGGCTCTAAAACATTTTTTGATTTGCTGAGCAAGGGGAGACAGCAGGAACTTGGAACATGGGTCCTCAGTCTGACTCCATCAGCTGCTCCTCAACAGCCCTGTGATTTGAGCCACTCGCTTCCTTGCTTTATAATTGATCCTCTCCAGTTCAACCAGCAATTTACTGGTCACGGTTCCCCGGGTATGTTCTCTTTGGGCTTTATCACCTGCTGCCATGAAGCAAAAGAGAAAGAAACCCCCAGAAGCCAGTGAGACCTCAGGGACATGCTGTTGGAGAGACAGCAAGAAACAGCTGCTGGAGCAGGTAGCAACAAGAGTGAGGAAAGCCTGAGTACAGTCTGAATATAAAGAGGAAAAGAGGAGAAAGACCCCATTTGAGAGGAAGTCAAATGAGGCAAGTCTACAAGCTTCTCGAAGCCCACCATGGGGAGAAGGGCTAACGTTGCTCTCCATCAACATTTTGCTCCTGATCCCAGAGGCTCATTCCTGCTAATAGAGAGTGCTTTGTGTTGCCTGGGATCCCCAGGGTGACGCCAGCTCCCATCTTGCTCCTACACGCACCAGACATTTCAAGCCATCACAAGCCTGGAATCCATACATTGGGATTCAGCTGTCACCAAGGCGCTGGGGGCCTGACAGAGCACAGCTGCTAAACCAAGCACCTCCCATGGTGGTTGGTGCTGGCACGCTATCTTTCAGAGAAAATCTCTGCTAGGTTTTCCAGGGCTGGCTACCGCTTCAGAGCTGCCAAAATACTTGTTTGCAGCAGGAACAGGGAAAAGGAGTTTCTCTGCAGGACAGGAAGTATCACTTCCCTGCGTAGCTCCTCAGGGGAACTCAGCCCAGGGCCCTTAGATTTGAAGGGCAATCTTTACTCCGTAAAAGACCCAGCAGCTGATGTGTGAGATAAAACCACCAGCAGTGAGAGAACATGCTGCATTATATCAACCTGTCAGGCAACAAGTTTACACTGTCCTGGACTCACTGCTGTCAACCTCGGCAAGTATATCCAAGCAGGGGAGGGCAGCTGTGAGAAGCTCATTTGTGCCTCTCATGACCTCAAGCCAAGGGTGTAGAACAACTCCCGGAAAGCTCCTTCTGACCTTTGTCTTATTCCCTGCTACTTTTCTGCCTCCATCCTCCCCCCCAAAATTAAAAAACCCAAAATCTCCAAATGACTCCTGCTCCTCCAGCAGCAGCAAGAACAGTACAGCAGGGGAATTTTGCTCCATCGCTCACTCATTTTTTCACAACCATGGGTTAGTGCAAGGCTTTGCTCACAGAGATGAAAGTCTTGATGCTACGGCAGGGTCTGGTTGGGAATAGAGTGCTGTAGGTTTGGTGTTGTTAAAGGGCATAGCTGGGCAAGGTGCAAATTGTTATCATCTCACTGTGCATGACTCTACAGGACATGGACAAGTGTTGGGGCTTGTCGATAATCCAGGCAAAACGGCAGGACCACCACTGATACCTGAGGCCAGTGTTTTCCAATTTTCTGCACTGAGCTCAAAGATTATGCAGCTCAAAGATTATGCAGCATAAAGCCAAACCTGGAGGTGCCACTGGGCCAAGGAGACCAGGTGATGGGCTGCCAAGAGGAGGGAAGGTGGCTGACTGGCCACATGAGTTATAGGGCTCATTTGCCTAACATTTACAGCTGAGCACATCCAACATATTCATTTCAGTGTGAGATCCTTGAAAACTATTCAGGAACTCAGCATCTACCTGTATTTTGGGTAGACTCTGACCCTTACTTTCCACATCTCAGGTAGCCACATCTGTTCTCTATGTTTATATATGTTCCTGTCCAGTCCCATTTCTCTCTCTTTCCAGTCATCCATCCATGAGCAGCCAAGTGTCACCTCTTTACCTGTCCATCTCCACACTGTATCTCTCTCTCCATAGTCACAGATCCATCCTTACCTACCTGTCTGTCTATCTGCCAAGGGGATGAAGCACAGCATGTTTTGTTAGGATGGCATCAGCTGGCAAAACCCAATGGCATCCTGTCCAGCCGCCTGTCCTTACAGTAGGAAAAGCAGTGACATTGGATTATCAGGAGGCAGGAAGCCCCATGAGACAGTTTGGAAAGAAAACTGAGCAGAACCAAAATTTGGGGAAGATAAAAGGTGATAAATGTCTGTCTCTTCTCCAAACTTTTCCTCTTAGCCTCTTGCTGAACCCAATTACCCTAACTAAAATGAATGTGCTGTAATATGACAGACTTTTCTCTTTGATTAAGGACTTCCAGGCCTCTTGCAGGTGATGCACTCTATAACTCATTGTAAAGATGGCTGCATTTTATAACCAATGAGTTGCGTGGAGTTTAGGGCTTTTTTTTCCCCTTTCTCCCCCCTCTTCCCTGTTTCCTTGCTCTCCAGTTCAGACCGAACCGGGTTTAACTAGGCCTGAATAATTTAATAGAGTCATTATGCTCCTGTGTTTTTCCCTTACTGTCAACTGTAAAATCCATACAGTAGCTTCGGGAAATGGGGCTAATTTGAATTGATAATAGGAGACTCTGGAAAAAGTCATCTATTGCCGTGCAATGGTGGAGCAGATGCATGCTAAATCTTGTATAATGAAAGAATATGCTGGTGTCAATTATGTAAGAAAACGACTTTACAGTGGTTTGAGGCAATGGGTTAGCATTCTGCTTGATATTATCACATAAAGAAACACCCATCAAAACTTCTCATAAATATGGAACGGCAAGTAAGATTACATTATAAATTTGAATGTTATGAATGTGTATGAGAGAGACAGATCGAAGCAGGATACCCACCTCTCATAACTGGAAGTAAAAAAGAGCCATATTTCAACATTTACACAACACCATTGTCGGGAGAGCGGACCAGGAGAGGGGCCGGGGCTGTGTCCCTCCCCTGCCTGCCCCAGAGCCGCCGTCACAGCGTTCGCTGGGGGAAAGCACCACTGCAGGGCACCGTCTCTTAGTCGTGAGCCTGTGTGAAACAGCCGTTTGTCATGGGCCAAGGTGGCCAGGAAGGTGATGATGTTGCTGCAGGTGTAGGGGCAGCTTTCACTTCAAGAGATGTTTGCACAAGGATCTAAACTTCATGGCAGGCATCGAGCTCAGGGGATGATGCTGCTCTCAGCTTTCAGGGTTTGCTGCTGCCTGGGAACCTGTTTTTTGGAGAGGAGTGTTATGGGTGCCAATTACAGTTCCAGTTGCCACCACCCAAAACCAATACCAGCGGCCAGTTAGGAGAGGACGGCACATTGCTGAGCGCGTGTTTGACTGCAGAAGGATACAGCAGCTCCTGTTAAGCAGGTCATTGGGGAAGGGTCTATTCCCCCAAGGGGAGAGCTGTATCATCAGCTCAGGGCACGGTGGGGAGGAGTGAGACAGAAAGGATTAGCGGATATCAGAGGGGATTTGCTTCAGAGCAGATTCCCAGCACGTGCTGGAAGGAGGAGGTGCTTGGGGCGAGGGAATTCCAGGGCAGAGAGTCAATGAACCACGTAACTAAATTCAATTCCTCATAAAACACGAGCTGCACCAGGCGTAGAGGAGAAAAGGGACGGTTGGCCCAAGCCAATGGCAGGGACTGAGGGATCTATGTGGCCAGTCATGCAGCTCACATCTAGCCTGGGGCAAAGCAGGTCACCCACTGCAAACCTGCTGAGCTTGCACTGCCCACTCCAAATCCCCCTGAGATCCAAACACCGCCCAAGCTGCTCACATCACAGGGCCTCCAGCAGAGCTGTTGGTTAGCCCAGCTCCAGGACGGGATAGAAACTGGACCAGATCCAGGCTCCTTGTGCCCAGCTGATGGCTGAAACCTGTCAGTTTGCTCTCCCTGGGCTCCAGCTGGCCGGCTGCAGCCCGAACCCATCAGGCACTGTCAGCATGGTGCACTCAAGCTCCCGACGCAAATGGGAGGCATGTGCGATACATCAATTCGCAGCCATTCCCTCATGCTCGCCCAGATGTTGCTGCCCTCCACAGCTGGGACAGCTGAACACATCACACGTCCAGCCCGGAGCCACCCGGATCTGCCACAAGCTTTTAGTCACCGCTGCATCAGCACGGAGGGAAATCAGCAGGCACTGTTGGTGCTGGGGTTTAAGCTGTGACACTTTGGGAGCAAACATGCAGCCATACAGCTGCTGCAGTGCAGAAGGACAGCTTTGGGGCTGGAGACAGCCAGATAGTTGGGGGTACAGCACATCTGCCATCAGACCCTAGCCTGCAGCATTTGGGTTGTCCCTTGCTCTCCCTTGCTGGCTGCCCTGCCCTTCTGCTGGACGTTGCTACTCTTGGAGCAGAAAGGACAGAAGGGAATGTGACCTGCGTCACTGCCACCCTAATCAGCAGTCTGCAAAGTCATCTTCAGCGGTGGGTTATGTTGTTAGTGCCTTCTGCTGACTGCTCCAGAACTGGTCCCTCCAGGAGAGGCAGGGTGAGCGGTGGAGATAACTGCTGCAGCAATATTCACCTAAGCTTAACTGTACCAAATAATGCTTCAGCATGCTCCTGCTAGCACAGAGTACAGGCACAGCTAAAAGTTGTCAGGGAAGTTTCCCGGCTGCTACATGAGAAGCACCTGTGCCTCATCAAGACAGGTGCTGAGTCATGTTGATTGGCTGAAGATCACGTGACCCATGGAGGCTTAAAGGTGGGGCACTCCCAAGAGGGAGTGGGGCAGTTTCCTCCTGGAGGTTGGAGTGATAGGAGCCCCTGGAGAGCAGTGAGTCGGAGCTCTCTGTTGGAGATTAGAAGAGCCTTCTGATTGTGAGACACATCGTGGTCGCAACAGTCGTTTGGTTGCGACCCATCGTGAAAGGATACAGGCAGTCCGCGACATCTGGTGACCCCGACGTGATTCGTCGAAATGTGAACTGCCTGAACCGCAGGGTGAACTGCGGTGGAGATAAAACCCAGTGAAGCTCGAGAGCAGCAGGGGAGCTACAAATTGATCAGTTTCAACCTAGACACCTGGAACAAGGTGAGCTGCTGGGAGCTAAAATGGGCCAGAATTTTGTCAAGGAGAATCAGACCTTCACCTTTCTCAAATCTGCAGGGATGGCTGCAGGGCTCAATATAAGTAATGAAGATTTATATTACTAACTCAACTGGGCAGCGGGACATGAAGACCTAGTTAACCTCACCTTTACCTTTAACCTAGAACTTTGGAAAAGTTTGGGGGATAAGTTACTTTATGAAGCTGTGGTTAAGCAAAAGGGCCGGACCGACCTGCTGCGTACGTGGGAGGCCCTAGATAATATAATTCAAAAGGGGTCAGCAGAAGAGGAGGAAGAGGAATTAACAGATTATGTATCTGCAAGCGAAGGATACGAAGGGGGCAACGAACTGTCTGAGGGAAACAGTGTGGACAACGAATTAGACGTGTCCTCACTGTTCACGGAGATCAACAAAGTGGCGGGGACTATGCAGGAACTTTGCCCCACCCTCCAGGAGATACTGGAGCGTCCCCCACCCTTTGCCCCAGCAACCCCCCCTTCCTCCTCAGGAGGTATCGAGCCTACAGCTCCGCCGTTTGATTTAATAACCCCACCCCTGGCAAATTCATATCCGGCGACATACATGGCACAAGTACGAGCAATGCAGCCGTTATTAGTACGACAGGCCATGACAATGCTGCAAGGTATATCCCAGCAGTTAGCAACCGTAGTGAAGACGCTGCAGCAGGCCATGACCCCCCCTGCAGTGAAAGAGATTTCAGGAGAAACCCCTAAAGCAAGTGACAGTTCAGCCGGAAAGTTTCCACCGGTTTCTCCACCAAAGAAAAAGTCGCCAAAATCCGCCCGGCCGGCCCCTCTAGAGACATGCTTATCCCCCGCTCCACAGTTAGAAATGACAGAAATTACCCCGCCTGCCATGACAGTTCATCGTGATCCAGTACTTTTCTGGAACGAAGTTAAGAAAGAGGCAATAGAGGCCGGGGACTGGAATTTGATACAAGCTTTGGGGTTACCAGTTAGTAATAAAAAACTATCTGTAATGAAAATGGAAGGAGAGCCGAGTGCATTTCCCGTAGAACTGGCCCTCCCGGGTGCTAACCAGCCCAATAAACATTTGGGCTGGTCATGGAAGGTGATCCAGGACATGCAGAAAGCGGTAGCGCGATACGGACCAAACTCACTGGCGGTAACACAATTATTACGATTATTAAATTTAGAAGTTTTGGTGCCGTACGATTTTCAACATCTAGCCCAGGTCATGTTCCAACCAGTGCAGCGCTCCGTTTTCACAAATGTTTGGAGACAATTGGCCGACCAGCAGGCATTACAGAATATCCAATTACCCCAAAGCGACCCATGCTATGCTATAGGCACTGATGTATTGATGGGAACGGGTCAAGTATTTAGTAACCCGGCAATACAGGCTCAATGGCATCCCCAGATCCTCGAACAGGTTAAACAAATAGGGATGCAGGCACTATTACGTACAGCAGAAATGGCTGAGCCTAAAGCAAAATATTCAACAATTAAACAGGGGGCCAACGAACCTTTTCTACAGTTCGTTGAGAGATTGCAGGGGGCAATAGAAAAGCAGATATTTGACAGTAGACTACGGGCACTGTTGACAAAACAGTTGGCAAAGGACAATGCCAACCCCGATTGCCGGAGAGTCATTGAAGTATTGCCGGGGGACCCCTCCCTAGAAGAAATGGTGATTGCTTGTGCGAAAGTCGGGCCCGTAAAAAGCGAGATGACCACATTGGCCACGGCTCTAACCAAACAAAGATGTTATATTTGTGGGAGAATAGGTCATCTCGCCAAAAACTGCAAATCTAATGGCCGGCCGGGAAGCAGCAGAAAGAGAAAGTATGCACAGATGTCTTATGGTCCAGGCAAGCCCTTTGCCGGAACGCTGCAACAGCCGCAGACCAGTCCAGAAAAGACCGCAGAGGGAATGCTAAAGCAACCAGAGAAGCAGCCAGAGCAGCCAGGGTGGATGTATCCATCGTCGTCAGAACAATGGATATATCCACCGCCAACGTGGTATGATAAGAAAATATGAAAACGACTTCCCCATGACCTGGTCCCAAGGTGTTTGACAAACGGCGACGGAAAATGGAATTGAAACGTTGGAAACCCCTAAAGGCTGCGAAGCAATTTTTTTTTTTTTTAAAGAAAAGGGGGAATTGTCAGGGAAGTTTCCTGGCTGCTACATGAGAAGCACCTGTGCCTCATCAAGACAGGTGCTGAGTCATGTTGATTGGCTGAAGATCACGTGACCCATGGAGGCTTAAAGGTGGGGCACTCCCAAGAGGGAGTGGGGCAGTTCCCTCCTGGAGGTTGGAGTGATAGGAGCCCCTGGAGAGCAGTGAGTCGGAGCTCTCTGTTGGAGATTAGAAGAGCCTTCTGATTGTGAGACACATCGTGGTCGCAACAGTCGTTTGGTTGCGACCCATCGTGAAAGGATACAGGCAGTCCGCGACAAAAAGTCATGTCTTGGATGAGCTGGAGCTGGTGTGGAATTCTGAACATCCAGCTACTCTTTGGGACCTGGGAGCTGGTGCACATCCCATCAGAGAAGCTGGTCCACCTGGTTGAGAAAGTGGGGCTCCCAGAGACAGCACCTCCACTGAGAGAGAGACACAAGCCAAGGAAAGGTACTTCTCACCAGCAATGCCTGACTTGCATGGAAAACATAACTGGGGCTGGGGATTATTGCTCTGAATGCATCCAGCACAGCAGTCTCTTCATGGACTGAGCAGGCTCTGCCTTATACAAGCATTGACTTTGGCCTACTCTGGCCCTGTGGGATGCCTATTCCAGTCTCTCTTTGCTCTGATGGTTACAAATCTGCTCCTAATTTCCAGCCTACATTTCTTTCCTTCTGCTTTAGCCCTGTTTGCTCCAGTGCCAGTGTCCTCTTTTAGCTTCAGCAGCTCTTCCCTGCTGTTAGCCCTGTTGACGTATTTATGGACAGCAATCAGATCCCCTCTCAGCGGGTGTCATGCTGGGCTAAACAAGCCAAGCTCGTTCAGCCTCCTCTCTCCAAAAGTGATAAGGACATCCTGCACTGAGGCAGTGCAGCTGCTTTGCTTCTGCAGCCAGGTGGGAGCACATCTGGGCCAGATTCATACCACGCCAGCCCCCATGCCTCGCTTGCTGCCGTGGCCTTGCTAGGAGTAGGGGCAGATGTCATGTCACACCTGTCCCCCCAGGACAGAGATATACGTGCAGGAGTCACCATAAGCAAGAAGGGCACTGCCAGGGTCTTCTCCAGGGACAGCATGAAGCCTTGTGTGCTCCTGGAGAAGTTTAGAAGGGAAAGAGGGAACATCTGAACAAGCTAGTGTCCGTTCATCCGACAAGTGTCACCTGAACACTGTTGTTAGGAGGGTCCCTTCTCTGGCTTTGTGGAGGCGCTTCTTGGGGGTGGCTCTGTGCTTTTCTTTCATACCTTCACTCCTTCCCACCTTGGCTTTTCAAAGAGACCCGAGCAACATCTTGATCTAGAAGAAGGGAAGAGTGGTGGGGCTCCCAGCTCCCCCACAACAGCAAAAAAGGAAAGCACCATCTAAAGATGAGGCTGAAGGAGGATGTATTCCTAAACCCATGTGTGGGAAGACTGGAGTGGCTGGTTCATGCCACCTGATGAAGCGCAGCAAGATTGGCAGGGGAGGAGGAACATCCCTTCTCCCATTGCTTCACCTACTGTTCCCCTCTGATCTAACAAAGATGGTGGCTTTTAAATGTAGCTAACTTAAGAGAGTGACAGCTTATCTGTCAAGCTAACATACAGTCTTCAGTGCTGGCTCTTGCCAGAGGCACGATACCAGATAATTTAATATTCTAATAGGATACAAGCGGCCCTTTAAACTAACAGGGTAACAACTCTATTAACTAGCACACAGGAAGGGAAAATGAGGTGCTGCAAAAACAGAGGATGCATCAAATTTAGACTTTGATGGAGGAGTTCACATCACCCCGACATTCGCTTTGTTCCCCAACTCCTGCAATTTATTGTGTGGAGAGAGAAGGTATGTTAGTAGGATTAGCCGCAGGCTGCGTGTGAAGGCAGCAGTGAGGAAGGTGGTACAGCGATCCAACCACCAAGGTCTAATCCCTGGCATGGATCAATCTTTTGTGGTCTGCAAAGATGCCCAACTCTAGCTGACTGAATCCACAGCTAGTGTAACCTACGCAAAAGCCTGCTGGCTGCACGACTGACCTGGCCTGTTGTCTTCTGGGGAGGTAACCTTGAGTTTCGATGTAGTGGGGTCAGGGTCTGGCCCACTGAAGCCAAATTTGGTGTGGATAATAAAGACAGTTAAGGTTCAGCTCTGTAGAGTCAACTGGTATATCACATCCGGATCCCAAAAAAACTCCTCAATCTGGCTCCAAAGAAATCCAGTGGCTGATAGTGGCTTTTCTTCTCTATCGCTCATCCTTTGTATTCGAAGTCCACATCCATGATATGGAAAGACCTCAGCCTCTGTCAGTCCTCTTGCCACACTCTCCAGAACCTCAGTCGCAGCACTATACCCTCTGGGTGCTCTTGGGCGTGGGTATTGGTTCTCTTGGGCAGAGATGCTGGGTTGGTCAAAGTCCTCCCTCCTGTTTGTTATGTCCATTTCTGGACTCCTGCCTTCAGACAGTGGTAGTCTGTCAGATTTAGAAGTCATGCAGCCCTCTCCACCATCATCCCATAGGGACATTCATCATCTTTTCTTTTTCACATGGACACTTCCATATGGTCACATACTCTGACCAATGCTGCTTTTCTCCCACTGGATTTTGGGCAATGTTTGCATCTCTTTCCCCATTTGGATTTCTCACGTCCTCTGTCATGGTTTAGCCCCAGGCAGTAACTAAGCACCACGCAGCCGCTTGCTTGCTCCTTCCCGCCCTCCACCCACCACCGCGGCCATCTCCAGCCAAGTGGTGGTGGCCCAGCGTGGGCAGTCGCCTGCCCAGGAGGCTGGGGGCCAGCCCCCCCACCTCCCCCCTCTCTTCATGCAGGTCCTGCCTAGCACGAGTTCCTTCATCCCTTCTTAAATGTCATTCAAAGAGACACTGAAGGGCTCAGCCCTGGCCAGAGGTGGGTTCAGCCTGGAGCCAGGGAAGCTTCTTGCCTCTCCTTACAGGGGCCATTCCTGTAGCCCCTCCCTTGCTACCAAAGCCCCGCCACATAAACCCAGCACACCTTTCACCTCTGCCTATCTCTTTTTCTGTGCAGTAGAGAGCACAGTGTTTATTATCTATTTTGAACCCTATCAAAACCATTTCCACGCTGCCCCACCTGCAGGACTTCATTTTCACTCATATTCACCTGGCTTGTGGTCACCATGGCCTCTGGGAGCAATCCACCTTCTCCTGAATTCAGTGGCAATGCAACTACTCGATGCTTTTACTTATGAGATCTGTGTGCCAGGGTGTCTCCACTGACATCTGTTCATGCAAAACACACCAGCAGCTTTGATCTTCCCCTGCAACATAGCTCTGAAGGGCCCGAAAAATCAGCCCTAGAGCAAGATGGCTAAAAATATTTCTGCTGGACAGCAGTCATTCAGAATGGAGCATTCTTCCAACGTTGAAAAGATTTGTCTCGTTTTACCAGGATTTCAATTTGAAAGAAAATCCAGAGGATAAGTTTGATCAATGTTTAATGACTTCACTTCTGTGTTGTAAAAAATTATTATGCTTGGTGTTTAAAAACAACTTTTTATTTTAACATTTAAAAAGTGTGATGCTTTTAAACCATGAAATTAAAATGAAATTAATTAATCTGGTCTGAAATGAGTGTTCCTTGAGGACTTTCCTTTGCAGATAGTTTTGAAATCAGTGAAAGGAGAGAGAGAACGAGATGGACATTTCTAATTAAGTGTGGCACATCCAGAACTCTCAGCCTTCCCTCTCCCCTCTGGATTTTGCAGAATTCTTCACTTTGCAGAGCTCTGCCCAGCTCTTTGTTGTGCTTGATGCTATATAAGCATTTAAAAATGATAGTCCCAATGCCAGTCCAAATCCCAGAGCTTCAGTTCTTATGTAGTCAAGAGTTTTTCATTTATAAACATGGATTTTCTCCTAGAAAGCTGTTTCTTGCTATATTTTTGTCCAGCATCTGTGGCACTTTAGCCTGTCACCTCCTAGTTTCCTCTGAACACCCACTTGCTCTGCCACAGACCTCTTGCGTAATCCGCCAATTCCTCGGCTGTAAAATAGAGACACCTTCCCTAAGCAGAATAGTGTTTTATTAAATTTATCTCTCGATTTCCTGAAGTTAAACTGTTCAATGGACTTATTTAGACATATTTCCTATTTTATAAAAAAGTATAAACATTTTGAAGCAGTTTACATGCTCTACAATGAAGAAGTAGTTGTTTTCTGCTTAAAATGAGCTTTTTCTTTCTAATTGTGAAATAGTTTGATGAAAGGTTGAAAATTGAAACCCAGTGGTTCAAAGTGGCACATACTAAAATATTCATCCAGGTTTCTGACCACACAGTTCTGGTGATGGGAAGGGGGTTGCTCTGACTTTTGGTGGGTTTTATCCTGACATGGGATGGGACACTTCTGCAATTCTCCAAAAAAAAAGCGAGACTTTCTAACCTTAATTTCAACCATATTTTAAGGCCTCAGACTGTAAAACTCATTAAGATATAGATCTTTACCCCAACTTTTTCCCTGCCTCAGCTGGACAGGCCAAACCTGAAACCCTGGAGTGCGAACACCTGACCAGCTGGTTTCCTTGCAATCTTTTGCCTCTTTGCCTTTGCTTTTAAGCTAAGAATGGGGGAAAAAACCTCCCCAGCTGGCTGGAAAGCTCTCCCAGAGGTGTGACAGCAGGGTGGACCCCACACTGCCTGCAGTCCCTGGGAGCCTTGCCCACACGCTGTTCTCATGTATGGGAGGGTATTTATAGCCGTCGATGCCAGGAATTCGGCAGGGATGCTGCCGGGGAGGATAACAAGTTTCTCTTTAGGAGGAATGTTCCACCCTGACCGGAGGAGCAAAGAACAATAAAAGATGATTAATTTCCTCGCAGCCACCTTTGGAGCACGGCGCAGTACCCACGCCAAGCGTCCCAGTGTGCAGGGCTCCCTTTCCCTAGCCAATGTGTGCCACGTCCACGCTGCAGGATAACTCCAGCGGGCAGTCAGGGACCCATTTTCACTCTCCAAGCTGGGCACCTCGCATCATCTTTGCCTGAGATGAGTGATAAAAGGAGGAAAGGGAGGGAGGGCTTATAAGACCATCTCCCTGGGCCTTCAGGCACTTTCTATTTACATTCTTTGGAGTAAATTACCGAGCCTTAGAAATTTACAGGGAAATCGCTTTGATTCTTAAACTGTATGAATGAAGCTGCAGATGGAGAGAGTAATGGCTTAAATTTATTAGCATGCATAAAATTGTTGATGCTAATTTTCAGCTGTACACTAAGCAAACAGTCGATGGGATTAAACTGGATCCCTTATTTAAACAAACTCACAAAATGTAATTTACATCTAGTTATTGTTTCCGACTCTTCCCAGACCTCTTCCCAAAGCTCCCTCTAATGTTGCCAGGTCTGTATTGCACCCGCTCTTTCCTGCTCCTCCGTCACCTCTGGCAGGACAGCAATGCGACCGCTGCGGGACCTCCATGGAGAGAGATATATATATTTAGACAGAATAGCACTCTCTGAGCTTTCTTCTCGAGACGAACGGGCCTGGATTTTTTCCACTGGAGAGGCCAGATTTTCCACTAGAGATGCCACTTAAAGATGCTTTTTTTTCCACTACCAATACCAGTCATGAGTCTTTTCACCCTTTTTGGTTTAAGCCTTCACCAGTGGGCTCTCACAACAAAGGGAAATCTTGCAGGGCAGCACCGAGCTGTGAAGCCTCAAGGATTAAGTATGCAGCCTTGTCTCCTGCCCTGCAGGCAGTCTGGATACCACTTGTTCACAGCACCAAGCGTCTGCCCTGTTTCTCGACCCGTACTACTGATGGCAGCCATGCCTAGCACACAGCATCCTGGATCACAAGGGAGACTAGGGGGGATATAGCGGCAAACCAAGCTCATGGGGACCGTGTGAGACAGTCTCCATGCCAGCAGCTGCCTCATGCCTTGCACCAACACCTGACTTGATATCACCTGCATCTTGATATGAGCTATCTTCTGCCCTGGGAAGAGGAAAGCACAGTAGCTGCCCCTGAGCCAGCAGGGAAAACAGGAGAATCAAAAGGACACACAACACACGCTGTGTTTCTTCTGCATGTAAAACTCTGCAAGTCTAGTGAAGATTCATTTGTTAGACACAGAGTGTCTGACCTCAGAGTGGTCCATAGGTGCTGCAGGGATGAGAACTACTTAGATGGAAAGAATCTGGCCATCCTCAGCCCTTACCAGTCACAAGAGCTAATCCCATAAATTTATTCCCTGCCCTCTGGTGTCTCCCTATGAGAGGAGTCTGTGTTATGGAAGGTCTGGGTGTTGCTGGAGGGTGGGAAGGCTGCAGAAGAATAAAAGGGCTGGCAGAGCATGTGGAAATACAAGGATACCACAGGAGCTGCTAATCCTGCTCCCTGTGGCTTAGGGCCCTGCCAGCAAGACCCATGTGCTGCCATCCCATGTCTGCCAGCAGCAGTGGGGGGTACAAGCATTGGGCCAGCGCAGAGCACAAGCCATCCAGAAATGCCTGCTGAGGGAGCCGGCCAGGAGTGGCAAGGAAGACAGGGCAGTGTGGTCAGAGAGAGGATGGCAGGGAGATGCTGGAGCCACCTGTGTTTGCAGAAGAGCTCTCCATGTGGCATGGTTCTTGCTTTGGTGTCCCCAGATGGTGGTAGGGTCTCACCATGTTTCTCTGTGCCACGTTGGGGAAAAATGATCATGGTAGAACTGACTCAAGGTAAGGAAAAGATGAGAAAAATCAGGGATGCTGACACCTTCACAATAGGGCTGCATTCAGAGATTTCCCTCCCTCATCATAGAATCATAGAATCATCATAGAATCATAGAATGGTTAGGGTTGGAAGGGACCTCAAAGACCATCTAGTTCCAAACCCCCTGCCATGGGCAGGGACACCCTCCACTACACCAGGTTGCCCAAAGCCTCATCCAACCTGGCCTTGAACACTTCCAGTAATGTGGCATCCACAACTTCTCTGGGCAACCTGTTCCAGTGCCTCACCACCCTCAGGGTGAAGAATTTTTTGCTTAGATCTAATCTAAATCTCCCCTCTTTCAGTTTAAATCTATTGCCCCTTGTCCTATCACTACATACCCTTGTAAAAAGTCCCTCTCCAGCTTTCCTGTAGGCCCCCTTTAGGTACTGGAAGGCTGCTATAAGATCACCCCGGAGCCTTCTCTTTTCCAGGCTGAACAGCCCCAACTCTCTCAGCCTGTCTGCATAGGAGAGATGGCCCAGCCCTCAGATCATCTTTGTGGCCCTCCTCTGGACTCACTCCAGCAGCTCCATGTCACTCTTTTGTTGGGGATTCCAGAGCTGAACGCAGTATTCCAAGTGGGGTCTCACGAGAGCCGAGTAGAGGGGCAGAATCACCTCCCTCGACCTGCTGGCCACGCTTCTTTTGATACAGCCCAGGATACAGTTGGCTTTCTGGGCTGCCAGCACACATTGCCCGCTCATGTTGAGCTTCTCATCCACCAGCACTCCCAAGTCTTTTTCCTCCGGGCTGCTCTCAATCCATTCTCTGCCCAGCCTGTACTTGTGCTTGGGATTGCCCCGACCCATGTGCAGGACCTTGCACTTGCCCTTGTTGAACTTCATCAGGTTCTCACAGGGCTACCTCTCAAGCCTGTCAAGGTCCCTCCGGATAGCATCGCTTCTCTCCACTGTGTCCACAACACCACACAGCTTGGTGTCATCAGCAAACTTGCTGAGAGTGCGCTCAATCCCACTGTCCATGTCGCCGACAAAGATGTTAAATAGCACTGGCCCCAGTACTGACCCCTGAGGAACACCACTCATCACTGGCCTCCACTTGGACATTGAACCGTTGACCACAACTCTTCGAGTGCAACCATCCAGCCAATTCCTTATCCACCGAGTGGTCCGTCTGTCAAAACCATGTCTTTCCAATTTAGAGATAAGGATGTTGTGTGGGACAATATCAAATGCTTTGGACAAGTCCAGGTAGACGATGTCAGTTGCTCTTCCCCTATCCACCAATGCTGTAACCTCATCATAGAAGACCATCAAATTAGTCAGGCAGGATTTGCCCTTAGTGAAGCCATGTTGGCTGTCACCAGTCACCTCTTTATTTTCCATGTGCCTTAGCATAGTCGCCAGGAGGATCTGCTCCATGATCTTGCCGGGCACAGAGGTGAGACTGACTGGCCTGTAGTTCCCTGGGTCTTCTTTTTTTCCCTTTTTAAAGATGGGGGCTATGTTTCCCCTTTTCCAGTCAGTGGGAACTTCACCAGACTGCCGTGACTTCTCAAATATGATGGATAGTGGCTTAGCAACTTCATCCGCTAATGGCTGGGCCAGGGCTATCGTGAAGTCCCTGGGACACTCTGTCCCATGTGCTGGGGCATGCGTTGGTTAATCTGCTTGCGTCAGCTGAGCTGGTTGGAGTAGGTCTGGCTCCTATGTCCCTGCAGTGGAACAGACACAGAGGGATGGAAGCAGGACCAGTTTTGTGCTGCAGGTCATTCCTCTTCTTCTGAGCGCTACTGAAGCCTTGCCACAGGGCTGCAAGGACAGGAAGGAGACAGGGATGTGCAGAGGCACTTCAGTCTTCTCCCATCAAATGAACACACTTGTACTTGAATGGCATCTACTTGCCCTCATACATCCTCTACACCTCCAGCTCCTGGAGGCACCCCACTGGGAGCATCACTGCTTGGGATACAGAGAAGAGGCTGGAGGGACAAGTCATGTCCTCTTTGAGGGAAAAAGACATAGAGGTAAGGCCTGAGAAGCGGGTGGCAGGTATAAGCGCTGCTGTTCCTCCAGCTCCAGTGAGGACAGGCTTCTGGGCTTGGGTAGCAACTGGACGGGAGACCAAGGGCAGAGATGGAAAGCCACTTCAACATCTCCCCTCCCACCACGCCACTGAGGGCTGATCAAGCCCGTGTCACCTTACAAGCCACTTAATCCCTTCCGTCATGCTTCTCAAGGAAGGGGGTGTTCAGGCCAAGGTTTAGCTGCCACCAGCTGCCCCCAAGTCATATGCCGAGCGTCTGCAGGAGCATGTGCAGGGGGACATGACTGACACCTCGCTGGTCCCCCGCACCTGGGAATCGCCCAGCCCTGCAACCCCAGACCCAGCTGGCCCTTTGATCTCTGCAGGGGCTGAAGCTGTTTCCCCTCCACTCCAGCTTTGGAGAGGATCATTTTGATTTTGTCTGGACATCTCACATCCTGGCAGGTGTCAGTCTTGGCTTCCAAGATGCCTTGGGGGGGAGGTGGGAAAAGAGAGTATTATAAAAATAAATAGTGTTGAAAACCCACGTCTGTGCCCACCCTTCCTCTCAGTCCATGTGTTGAGGCCTTGTTCAATCTAGGGAATGGCTCTCTCGTCTACCAATGCCACCAACCTCCACAAGAGCAGCTATAAACTTTGTCCTGCAGGAAACGTCACTCTCAATGTTTTTAGAATACCCTGAAAGTGGAGATGTGGGTAGCTGGATGACATGGAGACAGCCTGTGCCGTGGCTCAGCACTGGACAAAGTTGTCCATGATCTCTACTGGGGAAGGACCCAGAAAGACCACCAGGCACATGTGAGGCTGGAGGTCAGAGCAAATAACACATGCTTTTCAGCTGTCCTGCTCTGGGTCCCACCAGCTGCTGCTCACACTGGCTGAACTGTGTAACGAATCAGTCTGCACTGTTCCCTGAAAGGAGCTGCTGTAGAAGTAAACCAGTTACAGACTAGGGCCCTCTAAAGCCCTGAGTGTCCTCCACCTGCAGTGGACATCTTCCAAGTCATACTAGGAGGACTGTAATACCGGGAGAGGTCTCCTGCTCTCGAGTACTCCAGCCCCAGACTTGGTAGCAATGAGAAAGAATGAGAGTTCTCTCACAGTGTCAGGCTCTTTCGGTCTGTTCAGGCTTAAATTGCAGACACAGAAGCCATGGTTGCCCACAGCTTCAATCTGATTCAGATGGGCCAAACACCGCTTTGCTTTGGACCTCATGCTTTCAGGATGCTTGACCTTTGCTCCAGACAGTAAGTTGATCTCATGCCTGGCTGAGATGGGATGTGTGAAATCTTACTGTAAATTGCCTTAAGTCCAAGGGCAGAGACATGAACAAAGCTGTGGCCACACAAGACTGCAAGGCAGGTCACCTTCCCCCTGCCCCAGTGTCCCATCTGAACCCAGCATCTGGTTTTGGGTGAGTAATGTTTTTAAGATTGGAGTTTATTATGCTAGAGAACAGACTCCTAAACAGGACCAAGTTTGGTCTGTCCTCATGTGAGTTTCTACAAGATACATTGATGCCTTCTTTCTCTTTCTTTCTTCGTGTTTCTCAGGTCTCCTTCTCTCTCTAGCTATCGAGAGACCCCAGATCACTGAGTCAGCCTAAGTGCCTTTCTGACAGCTAATGCTGAGCTCATTTTTTAGCAGACCTATTGTTCACTAACACAAACAGCATTCTGGGATGCTCAACAGAGGTGCAGTGCAAGCTAGCACACGAGAAGATCCAGTCGGGTCAGATCTAAGGTCCACACAGCCCGGCACTGTGTCTGAGACAATGTCTAATATGTAGGGTCGATATGCCATGATGTTTCTCCAGAATATTTTCCCAGTCTTCAGCAATTTTTGATGGGGGACTTCCTCAGCCAAACATTGTAGGTTTGTATTTAACAGCAGCTCTTGTGGATTTTTTCCCCATGCACTCTTTTGAGTTCCTTTTTGAACCCCTTTAAATGGCTCGCATCCACATATCCCAAGGCAAGGAGTCTCTCAGGTTAGCTGTACCTAAGAATTTCTAAGAAACTAAGAAAGAATTTCTCTTTCCATTTTTTCTCCTGCTGCTTTCACTTGGCAGCCCTGGTTCTTGTATTGAAAGAAACAGTGAACAGTCATTCCTTATTTATCTGTTCAATAACATTCACCTCTGTCACCTAGCCTGCCTCTAGTCTTTCACCAGCTGAAGTGTCTCAGCTCATGCTTGGTAGTGTCAATCCTCTGACCACCCTTGTAGCCCTTCTGTTTCTCATGAAGTCCTGCTAGATGCCCTTTAAGGGGGGACAGCAGAACTGCACTCTGGAGCTGACTATTCCACTTTGCTCACAGCAGGTGGGACATCCAAAGGGCTGCATGCGGTTTTTGGCATCGCACTGTAATAGAGATAAATGCTTTGGAAAATCTGACCTTGGAAGGAAAACTGAAAGAACTGGATTTATTTTGTCCAAAAAGTAAAGGACCAGAAGGCAGCAAGTAAAAAATATTTCCGTGTATAGGGGTTTTATACAAGGACATGGATGGATTGCTCTCCGTATTCATCGTGGGGACAAGATAAGGAGAGCAAGGCTGCATTTGAGGCAGAGATGATTTAGGTCAGATGTTAGGAAACTCCTTCAACTCTAAGCACACACAAACCCTGGAACAAGCTGTCAGGAAGGGATAGAGCCTCTTTCACTGGCAGTATTTACAAGCAGGTTGGACACCCATCTGTTGGGAGGGTTTGGGGAGAGCTGTCTTGCAAGGCTATCTGTCAGGGTCCCTCCAGCCTCACATTTCTCCCTCCATGTTCCCTCTGTCGAACCATTCGGCTAGGGCAGACCGTGCCATCCGGGGGCTAGAGACACTCTGCCAAAGGCCCTGAGGGGATGAGCAGCACTAAGAGGAAATCTGTGCAAATCTGTTATCTGTGCTCTCTGCTGAAGGTAGGGAAGGTCTCAATATCAGGCACATCCCCAGTGGGAGCTGCCTTCTCACCTCCCTCTGCTCCCCTAAAAAGTCACTGCTCTAATTCCTCACTCTAATGTGAGGAAATCACAAAGGTAGACTTGCCAGGGGCAATATGGATTTTAGTCATTTGAGGCCCCACTGACTTTTCTTTCTCACTTTTCAGGGACTTTTTGGGAACCCATGGACCACAGACTTAAAGCCATTGGTGATAATTACATGCCTTACATGTCATGGGCTCATGTCTCTCCCATGGTCACAGCATCTGGGACCAAGCTGAGGGACCCCATCCTCCTCAGCTGCATCGAGGTAGAGGTACCTGCTCCTAGCTCTGAGCCAGGCCACATGATGATGCTTTGCCACTTTGCAGAGCAGTGCTGCTGTTCAAGCAGCCGTTCCTCGGCTGCCCAGGGAAGATGAGGTGGACAAGCAATGAACCTCCAGCTGCCCGATGGATCTCACTGAGGACATTGTTTGAAATCTGAGGCACATATTTTTAAGAGTTTACACCAAAGGAGGCTGCTGATGGTTGCTTCTTTCTCTGTGAGAGTAGGGTGAGTTCCCCACCCATGTATGCTGTGGTGCAGACGCAGTGAAGAGATGGATTAGCTAGGCCAGGTGTGCACAGGCAACTCAAGAGTGTGGTGTCCCAGGCAGTCACTCCACTCTCTGTCCCTGAGGACAGACATTCTGGCTGAAGACACTGCTGAACTGCTCTGTCAACACTGCATTCATCATGGGAACCTTCATAAGTGACAGGGCTTCATTAATGTGTCCTCCATGGGCTATCAGGGTATGTGTTAACTGCAGAGGATCATTCAGGTTGCAGTACTGATCCAGAGACAATGTTTGGCTCCACTGGCATCTGCTGATGCCCAGCTCCCTCTCCAGACTTGTCTGCACAGCCAATGCTTCACACTGTTGTGTGCTCTCCCTTCTCTCCCTCCTAGCTCATGCAAGGCATGGCCACAAAGCAACCTATCTTTTTGCACTTGTAAACGCATTTTACAGAGTTGTAAATGCTCTTATTGATTCCTCAGCCTTATTATCCTTGCTGCTCAGCCAAGAATTAACTTCCATTTGAGGATAAATTATTAATCAGCCTTCTCCAGGTCTATTTCATAATCATTCCCACCATCCTGACTGTCACATAAGAAGGATTTGCATATTTATTCTGCCACTTTTCCCCAGAACGGTAGGTGGGAGTCCACGTTTACCTGCAGTCTCTTAAATCACTTTCCCTACCATATAAAATCATTGCTTTTAGACAGAGCAGGCCCTGCACAGCGCAGTCCACGTCCTTCTGACTCATTTACTTTGTGGCATATTTTTGCAGGCAAATACTTTTCCTTTTCACTTCTCTGCTTTTTCATTGCTTATTTATGATACCCTGTAGGGTAAAACTGTGTGGTTTGTTCAACAACCCATAACAAAAATGCACAAGCTTCCAGCCTGGTACTGACTGTCTTTGGTCCCCGGCCCAGCTTGCACAGGAGAGCATGTTGAGCTGGTATTTTGGCTTTTGGCACTGTTTTTTTTTTTCCTCCAGACAGTCAGAGATGAGCAGCCCATGTGCCCCATTCAAGGCATGGCTGTGTTCCTGTGGCAGGGAAGTGCTGCTCGATGCGATGCGTTTTGGGAATGGCGGGGAGGAAAGGGGATGGGAGGATAGTGAAGCTAGTTACACTTGTCTAGGAAGGGACAATGTTTACGGAAACTGTAAGTCAAATGGAGGGGACTGAGCAACACCAAGGGCTGGTGGTTTAAGTAGCAGCGGGGAAACTGAGGTACAGACAAAATGAATGCCTTAACACAAGACTGTGGAGGAGAGCAGTGTCGGAGCCAAGGAAGCCCTCAGGAATAGCAGCCTCTAAACACCACGCAGGAGGCCACACGCTAGGAGAAAGACCCGAGCATCCCGGTTCCGCTGAGCGCAGGGTGGGAAGGCGGCAAGTGGGCAGGTCCACCCCAGCGCTGCCTCGTCCGTGTGCCGCCTCCCTTACGGCTCCCAAGAGGGTTTCCGTGTGGCGGACAAGCGCGCAGGCTGATTCCTTCCAGCAGATGGTAGCAGGAGTATACGAGGGGACGGGTTTCCACACCGGGACCCCCGGCCGGACACCGCGGTGCTGCCCGGCCGCCTCGCCAGGGAGAGCGGCTGCTGAGCAAGCGGTGCCCGGAGCCGAGGTGCCCTGGGGTGCTGCAGCCGTTCCTCGGCACCCAGGCCATGGACAGCAGGAGGTTAATGGAGGTTTCCCTGCTCTCCCAGTGAATTCAGACATGAAATGGCAGGGGCGTGTGCTCGTAGACTCAGTGGCCAGTTGGGGTGGATCAGCTAAAACGGCTGCCATGGCACAGGCCAAGATGGCAGCTGTGGCACTGGCCAAGGCGGTTACCATGGCATTGGGCAAGATGGCAGCTGTGGCACGGGCCAAGACAACTGCTACGGCACTGGGCAGGAAATTATTTACAGCCTCGTTGTCCCCACGTTGCATTTGGAGTGTGGTTCTTCCACCTCAGACCTCGCACAGGTGACATGACAGCAGTCCTCATCCCCACAGCTCCTCATATTTACTCCAGTTCCTCTCCCCTTTTCCCTCCTTTGTTCTTCCTCTTCCCCCACGTACATCCCCAGCTCTCCTGCTTTATCACAAGCAGTGATGACTTTCTGCACATCTTCAAGTCCTGAATTCTTAGCACCAGGACACTGCAGAGAAATTTCCATGTCAGTTTCTTTTTTGGCAGAGAAAGCTTGAAAATGTGATGTGAGTGCAACAGGAAGAGCGAAGACCAATCAATAGAAATCAAAAGGAGCCATTAAACAAGCAGCTGAACAGAAGGACCCAGACGGTTGAGGTGTGCATGGTACATGGATCTGTTTCTCAAGCGGGGACAAAAAAGATCCTTTAAGCAACCTGAGATGAGGGCAAAGTGGGGAGACCCACCAGGAGGATGGACAGGAGGGTGGGCAGGGAGCTACCTATGCTGATGACGTGGTTGGCAGCTGAGCAAAGAGTGAAGACTGGCAAAATCCAGCTGTGTGCATTAATGAGCAGGATTGGATTTGGGGGGATTGCCCAGACAGACCCTTAGCACCCAGGATAGCATGCCATGGTGTCCACAACCCCACCACATCACGGTGGGGCAAGCAAGAGTGAGATGCAGCAAGAAGGGTAGATCAACAGTAAGAGCATCAACTGCATCTGCTTTTCTAAGGGAATCTTTTGTTTTGCTTCATGGTAAGAGGACTACATTACCATTTTGGCAAGCACATGGAGAAGGTTCTTTCAAGAAGCCTTGCTGGGAATAGCCATGTATGTGGTCTTATATATAGTCAGTATGTATAGCGAGGTGTAGCCATCTGCCAGAGGGTTTGGTAGCAGGTCTGTCCCACTGACTAGCAATGCATCTGATTCCTCCAAGCCCGATGCCTTTGTCCCCAGCCCTGATGTCTGTGATTCATGGTTGCTGCCTAAAACGCTGCAGTTTCGGGCTTTAGCTTGGGGTTTCCTATGGAGACAAGTGTTAGTTTTCCTGTTGTCATCTATGCCCACCTGTTTCCTCCTCAATGACTTTTGAAACTGTTGGACATTTCAAGTAAATTTGACAGAAGGGAGGAGGCCTCAAAGATATGAAGTTCTGACAGGCAAGTGCTTGGGAAGAGGAGAGACCTAAATTAACACCTTTATTGAGAGAAGGAGCTCAAGCCAGGAAAGAAGACCATTATCCCCTTGCTGCCTTTCTTTGCATTGCTCAGTGTAGCTAGTTGTCCCTGGAGCAGACAGTTTGTCTGCAAAGGTAATCCCTGGTTTGTCTGGAGGAAGATGCGGTGCAATGAAGACATGGCTGTAGCACATCTAGCAGTGAAGCCGAGAGACTTTTTCTCCAAAAGCCAGTGTACCCAGGCTCCTGGAGAGCTTGTGTGCTGGTTCGCAAAGCCATGCTGCTGCATCCTGGTTGCAGCAGCTTCCCACCTTCAGGAGGTCCGGCACCTATTACTCTGCCTGCTTTCCCAAGACCCCAGCACAGGACCAGATGATGGGAGTGCTCCTCTCATGAGGGTGTGAGGTTTGCACTTGTTGGGTGCTGGAGGATGGGGAGGTCAGGGCACAGTGCTGGCAAGGGTGAAGCCTGTTCCTGCTGTGGAGGGAGCCATGGGGCGAATGTTGCTGTGTGTGACGTTTGACAGGTCTGCAACACATGCTGCGCGCCACTGCTGGCCCAGGCTCCCCTCCGAATCAGCTTCCAGCCTGTCTCGACATGAGGTTAAATCCTCACTCAGGAGCAAGAAAGCAGAGAAGCAGCACATGGAACCAATCAATTCGCCATCCGAAAACCGATCAATTTGTGGGGACCCCTCCCCATCCAAAGGCAGGGTGGGAACCGGGTCTGTTTGCTGCGTGCATGCAGGAAAGATCAGTGGGCAGCCCATAATAAACCCTAAATGTATTTGCAGCCATAAAATGCTTGACATGCCTTCAGAGAAGCTGTTGAAATCCCTGATTTGCAGCTGGCACTCATTTTCCGTCGCAGGTAGTAAAAAAACTGGGCCACAGTGCTCAGATGTTTCATCGTCGGGGTTCATCGCCATTCCCCAGCCCCATAGCCAGATGGCCAGGACTCGCACGCCTCTTTCTCTTCCTTCTCGGGGCTCTCCTTTCCCTTCAAACAGAGGATCCAGACTCAGTGCAGGTAATGGGAGGATGAGATAAGGAGCAGGAGTGGCAATTTCAGGAAATGGTTGGGACTTGTAAAATCCTCACAGAGGCTTCCTCTGTCAGAGGAGCCATGCGGGGAGCGGGGCATGTGTGGGCTGAAGTCATGCCTGTTAGGGAGGTATTTGTTCTTCTGGCCCCCGCGGCCCAGGCAGGTTGTCGTAACATCCCTCGAGCCAGGATCTGGTTGCAGCAATAAAGTTGGGCGGGTTGGGTTCCTGGCTGGGCAGGAAAGAGTTATTGATCAATGCCATGAATCCTTCCCACCTTCCTCTCGCCCCCAGGGTGGATGTAACAGATACTAAGAGAGGCAGGAAGGAAAGCAAGGCTGGAAAGATGCTCTGGTTGGGAGCGGAGGGTGACACGGCCAGGGCAAGGACATGAGGAGAGGTTAAACATGAACTGAGTGAAGCGCAGGACCTTTTAAATGTCTCCAGATCAGGACTGCAGGTGGATGTGGTTCATTCTGCAGCTGAGCAAATGCATCCACAAATATAGGAGAGAGCAGGGTACGTTAGCATTTCTCCATCCATTTGCTCAGAGGACATCCCAAGGCCTTGATCTTTCCCTCATATCCCTCTGGGTGCCCGGGCTGCAGCAGCTCCATATAAGGGCACTAGTGATCAGTGCTGGGGATGGTTGCTCATGGGAGTGCTCCACCGTTCCCTGTAGGCTGGACATGTGTACCCAAGTTCACCAGTACTGTGTCTCAGCTCATTTAGCTGGGAGCAATTTGGAGGCAGTTCTTTGTGCTCTGGGCTGGAGAGATAAGGGGGACTCTGATCCAGGGCGGAGGTCTCACCACAGTAGGATAATATCAGGAAAAACTAACTCTAAAGGAACAACATATTTATGTTTTGCATTATATAGGATCTCCAGGGCTTATTTCCTTTCCTACAGTGGGGCTGGGATCATTGGTGGACTATCGCTACGTGCCCACTGGGGAAACGTTTGGCATGTGGCCTGAGACCCAGCCCTAGTCAAACTTTATCATTTTCAGTCCTGACCAGATATTATGACTATAATAAGATTGGTATTAGCAATACCGCTAAAATTGTGGTAATGCGAATAAAATAATATTGTACTCCTCCATCCAAGGACCTTGAAGCTTTTAAAGGAGATTAAGTCTAAGTCTCATGGTATCCATCCCACTTCAGGAAAGCTTATTTAAATGGTGGCAAAGCCTCCTCTACACCTTTGTGGAGTGCAGTCTCCTCCAAGGTGGAACACAGCAGCTATTTGTGAGTATGCAATAACAGTTCACGGCAATCTAGGCCAATTGCAGGAGTTATAAGAAGACAATGTACCAGGACACTCAGCTCAACCACTAGGCTTTTAGATGCATTAGGGGACTTTTTGTGGTGTTCAGAACCTGCTGTGGTCCATCACAAAGACCTTTGGTTGTGGCAGCAGCGTCGTTTCTCACCCCACCCTGGGCACCCATCTGCTCCTGATTCAGAAAGTAGGGAAGGCAGGAGCCTTGCTCTCTCCTCTGTGTTATTCAGTACACCCAAAATCCCACCCTGGAACCCTGCAGGAGGCATTTCTTCATGTGCTAACTTGGAGTTGTCCGCTGAGACCAGCAGCTTGGAGATGGAAAGCTCCCCGGCTTTCGAAAATCATGTTCCCCTTCAAGAGCTATGTTGGTACAAGCCTGTCAGGAGCAAGCAGTTCCCAGGAATAAATTACATCCACAAAAGCAGGTTCCTGATTACTATGAAGCCTCTTCAAGCCACTACCTTTTCTTCTGTGGCCTTGTGAAAGTCACAAACACCACTAGCCCAGCCTGAACGTCTCCAGTGGAAGCTGCTCCGGGACTTAGACCCACAAGGTGCTTGCACAGAAGAAGCCAAAGCATTTCTGCTCATCAGCACATGGTGTGCTGCCCTGCACTCCTGCAGGCTTTGAAGAATGCAGAACTAGTTAGCAGCACTGGTGTGAGTGGGTCCAAGAGGTCATGCTGAAAAATGGCACTTTGTCAAAAATGTCATTTCAGCAGCATTTCATTGCGTCTTTCTTTAAATGAAAACTTTCAGAAGGAAATGAAGCCAATGTGGTATTTCACTGTGATTTGAAATTTTTTGCCTGCTGTTTTTTTTTTAAACAGCTCTTCCCCATACCTAGGCTCTTCATCCTATTTCAGTATATTATTTGCAGCTTAAAAAGCAGAATTTTGTTATTCTTCAGAGAATGCAGTTTTTGTGTCACATCATAGAAACTCCATACTTCCTTTGCTTGGAAAAGATGTACAAAGGTAAGATGATATTTTTACCTCCATAGACTTGATCCTGTGTATGCTGCGGGTTTTTTTGTTTTTTCTTTTTTAAAATTGAGCAGTTTTCAGAGAGTTTGGCCACCTCTTTCTGCTGAACCTGGTTAACTGTGTTGGAGTCCCAATGCAGGAGGCCAGGTCTTTGCTTGTGGACACCAGTGGAAGCCCAGGGCTAATGCAGGAGGAGGGCAAGCATAAAGCCTTATTTTTCCTGGCTCCTCTCTCCCCCTCCCAGCCTGCCAGCCCACAAAAGCTCAGCCACATCACCTGTGTTTGGCTTTCCAGAAAAGATCCTTCCCAGATTCAGGGATCCCCAGGAACATAACAGCTACCTCTGCCTTAGGTTTGAGCTCCAGCAGCTCACCTCCACTTTTGCTTGAAAACGTGGGCTTTGTTGCTCATTTGAAGCCGTCTTGCTTCATCTCCAGCTCTCCATTCACTGCCAGAAAAGGTAGTAAGCTGTGGGGAACCCTCTGGCTTTCAGTATCATGGAGAGAAGAGGTGTGAGGGGTGGAGGAGCCTGTCCTAGCCCTCCTCACCACCCTCCCCCATCTCTGCATTCTTGCTGCCTAGGGAAGAGAGAGCAGGACCTCACCTAGGACCCTGGAGACAGACTTTCAGCATGGAAGAGGCTGCCGCTGTGCATGTCAGGAATGATTTGATCAGCAAGAGAGATGAGTACCTCTAGCACTGACATCAGGGGACAGGCAGAGGAGAGTGCGAAAAAGCTAGTGATGGACAGCAGAACTGCAGCACATGGCAGGGTGTGGAGACCCAGGGCTGGAGAAGAGCACACACAGACTGGGCACAGGTCTCTGCTGGCAGCAGCGGAGGGGCTGATGAGACTCTGATGCTGTGCTGAATTTCTTCTGGACAGTGACATGTCTTATTGATCCATGAAACAGAGTTTTAGGGGTCCTACAGCAGTAACAATAACGTCCTGTTATTTGCGAGACCAGATTTCCAGCAAGAGAATTCTCACGAAGCTTTCCAAGCAGAAGCCAGGTGCGACGCACACTGCACATACGTACATCTGCACATGTGCTCCAAACCACGCAGTGCTTTGTCTCCTCCTGCTACACCAAACTGTCAAGGCCACCAAGACCCTCAAGGTCCTTCTCTGGCCTCCCTGGCTCAGCAGCTTCTGAGGGTGAGGATACCAGCTGCAAATTGCTTTCAAGGGCTGGATTCTCACCAAGGACAGCTCAAAGCCTGGCATTACAAAGTGTCCTAGAGGAACATGGGTATATTTTTGCCTCTCATGTAGCCAGGCACTTCAAGGATATTCATGGGGAATAGGCCTCTGGGTAATATCTCCTCACCAGGAGCAATTCCCCTCCTTTAAGAACCAGTTTCCAGAGCTCTTTTAATACATTTCACTCTCATCTTCAGAACATTTTGTTAGCTCTTTGCCTTCATTTCCTTTGGGAACCACTCCCTTTTATCTTCAAATTCCAGGGGCAAAACGTAGCCAGGTGGTGTGGGTGGGGTAGCCTCTTTTAGCCTCCACCTTAAAAAAAAACAACAAACACACAAGAAAAGCCCCGGCAACCTCAAAACAAGCAAATCTAGACGACGAATTTTGCAGAGGGCCACGGCATGGTATTACCACCACATCTACAGCCAAGCCCCCTGTCAAAACCCACTCTACCCCTCTGCACATGATTGTCAGCCATACAGTCTGCTGGTGTCTCCTTGCCTCTATTTATACTAAAGCCCTTGCAGAATAAAACATCCATGTAAAATCCAATTTCCTCTGAATCTCTCTCAGAGACGAGGCCTCGAGATTGAGTAGATAACCTCTGCAGTAATTGCCTGAACCACTCCTGTTTGCTGGAAAGGTGAGATCCATTTTTCAATTATCTATCTGCAGTGACAGCAGCGAGCAACGAAGCTAAGAGGAAGGGGAGAGAGAGAGAGAGGGAGGGAGGGAGGGAGGGAGAGAGAGAGAGAGAGGAAATCCAGCCAACAAGAGCCGTCTGTGTCAATCCTGGCAAACGGGAGGTACGATAGATGTGGTCACAGTTCCTGCCATCAATATCCTCTAATATAAATGTCAGCGATGCCATTTTACCCACAGTCATTTCCCACAATGCTGATTACATTATCGTATAATAGAGGGGCGCCAGCCGCACCGCTTTCTCTCCTAACCCTCCTTGCGGTAATGTGTCAATAGCCTGCCTCCATGAAACAAGTCAATTTTCTGCAGGCTTGGCAGCGGAATAAATCTGCCGACTATCTAGAGAGCTGGAGATATTTATACACACCGCGTCCTCTCTCTCTCGCGCTCTCTCTCTTGCTTTCGCCCTCCCCCCTCCTGCCTTCCCTCCCTGTGTGTGCAAGCATAGATGTGTGTCCTCAGCAGAATTGAGTGATTTTCAGCCCAGACTCAATAAGAAGAGAATTTAGGGCAGTCCTACAGCTTGGCTTCCAGTAACAGCCCTACACGTTTATTTTCTTTAGCTTAACAGGAAAGAGAGAATTATGTTTAGATTTATATGACAAGGGCAGTTCTACCAAAACGCTTGCGATAAGCACTGTGGAAGGGGGAGGAAGGTGTGTGCATGTGTGGCGAAAACCAGGCAGGCCAGTGGCAGAGAGGGATTGCAACACCTTGCAGGTCACATCAGGGGGGTCCTCTGGGAGCTGGAAAAGCAGCTCTTATTTTAACCGACAGCTCTTTTTTTAGCATATGTCCGAATCGAATGCCAGTGGAAGAAGAAGGAGGGAGGCCATGGGCTCCTCCATTCCCACTGACAGATGAGGATGAAGGTGTGTGGCTTCATTCTCTTGACTCTTGCAGGCAGAGAGCTTGCTGAGGAAGAGATGCTCTGGCCACCTGAGGGATGCTCATTCTCCCAGACATGTCCCCAGGACACCCTGTGGTCCACCACCCCACACACCCCTGATGTGATTTCTGCCTTCTCCCAGCTCAGAGGGGACTCAACCGCCCCCAAAAACCAAGTGTCTCCCTCTGGCAGCCAGCGTGGGCTACTCAGGCCATCCTGGGCTCCCAGAGCACAGACTAGGATGGCAGATGCTGCTCATGCTCACAATGGCAAGACTTTGCCATGTTATGGAGACACAGCAGCAACTCAGAGTGCTCTGGACAGGCTCTGCTCCCTCTGGGTGCTGGCCAGAGAGAGATAGACTCTCAGCAAGTGATGTCCAATCCTTCTTGGCCTGAGCCAAGGGAACGGGAAGGGTTTCTCCTTCCTCTCAGCTTTGCTCAGCACAGAAGTCTTTATATTTAACCCTCAGTGGGGGAAGTTTTGATGATGGATAAAGTCGTCAACTATTTTTTGCCAAGAGAGAAAAAAAAAAGCCTGAAAAGACTAATAGCAATACAAAATTGCCTTCAAATTTCTGGGCTTTGTTTTTTTTTAATAAAAACCTGCAAATGTTCCATCTGTTTTCATGTTTTCATCAAAATTTTGTGCAAAAGGCAAATAATGCTTGGATCATTGCTTTTGGCTTGATTGCTCCATTCTCCTGCTCCAAAACATGGCAGTTTCTGGGCAGGGAGCTGGTGTGCCTTCCACTAGCCCTGGGAGCAACAAGCCCCCAGTGATGGGGAAGGCTCCACCCTATGAGACACCAAAGATGCACAGTTTGCAGTGAAAGGTTGTCCTGCTGGCTGCATACAATCACTTCTGGCAGCTTTCAGAAAGAAGATCTGGGAGAGGATGGTGACCTGCTGCCATGTTAAGGGGACCCCAGAGTCCTCATTCAATCCCTGGCCCTGAGCAGAGCTCTGCTTATGTACCCCTGCCCTTGATGAACATCATGCACTGCTTTACCCGGCTCCATTGTGACTTTGCAAAAGGTAATTTGTGACCCACACCAACACTGCAAAGTTCATTTCAAACACAAAGTCCCTCTGAACAAGAGCAGACCCAGCAGACACAGAGCATCCTCAGCATGGCAAGGTGACTTGGCACGGACGGAAAGCCAGGTAGCGAGTATATCACAGTATTATCCTGGGCTTGGGTTCTGGTTCCTCTGCAGAGGGAAGACATCCAGCTCTTCTGCATATGCCTTTGCAAAGGTGCCGGCAGCTTTTTTTTTCCCTGGCAGCTGTGTCAGTGATTGACAAGAGCTTTACAAAATTGGGAGGGAAGTGAGGCTCTGTGTCTTGGTGAAAGCTTTATTTAGAAATCAATGAAACCCACAGCTCCATCACACAAACTCCAGCCCTCCTACCCTTTCCAGCCCTGTCTGCCTGGGCTGCAAGTCATCAGCACCTGTCAGAAAGAGAGGCCCACGCCGGAGGTACCTAAGAAAAAACACGCACCATGTGGTCTCGCACCCGGAGGAAACTTAAATTCCTTCCATGCTATCTAGAAAAGACACTTTGTCTCGGAGAAGGTTGGTATTGCGTCTTTGTTGGGAAAGGCTCTCCCCACATCTGGAAGGGACAAATCTGACTGCAATGGAACCTAAGTCAGAGATAGTTGGGGCTGCCTGGTCCAAGAGCCATCAAAGACAGCAGGAGCCTTACTGTTGACACCATCAGCCTTCAGATGAGTCCAAAATTTGGAGACGTGCCCTGGATGACAGCCTTCGGGGGTATTGGGGCTGTTTTGTTGCCAATCCCCGAGACAAACTGCAAAGGAGATATACTGCATTAAGATACATTTCTCCAAAGTGAGGAAGTGGGGACCGACTCTAGAGGTCTGATTCAGATCCTTGTCTGCATATGTGGTATGTCATTAAGAGAGAAAAGCTGGCAGCGAGCTTCAGTCACTTACTACTGCGCTGGCAAGAAAGACAAATGCAGACCATAAGATAAATGAGGCACTTCCAAGTGAGAGAAAGTCAATACTATAGAGACCTTCAAACTGGAGTCTGGGGAACAGATTACGATTTAGCTCGCTAGTACAGACGGGAAGGCATCTCTGTGTGCTGAGAGCTTATCAACGCTTCGGACTGGTACATCCCAGTGGGGTGGCAAGACAGGCGGCCACATGGGACTGGACTTGGGCACAAGTCCTTGCAGAGACCCACCAGGAGGAATTGTTCATGCACCATCTCTGTTATGGG
Organism: Tauraco erythrolophus; assembly: GCF_009769465.1. Lineage (NCBI taxonomy): Eukaryota > Metazoa > Chordata > Aves > Musophagiformes > Musophagidae > Tauraco > Tauraco erythrolophus. Next base: position 15,415,467 of record NC_141473.1, on the reverse strand, counting down.
AACTCTTGAAGGAGATTAGAGCCTTGCTGTGCATCATAATGTTCCAGTAAAAAAAGGCTCAGTCCTGGTGCAAGACAGTCTCCATTGTGACCAGGCAAAGGCCAAGAGGGAACAGAAAAGAGAGTTCCCCAAAATCTCATTAAAAAGCCAGGCTGAGGCTGCTCTTCAAGACACCCAGAGTCATCCAGAAGCACTGGGCACCCAAAACACTGCCACATGCCAGACCCCATCCTATATCATTCCCTCTTCCCTGCTGCAATGCACATAGGGGACGCACCTTCTGCATGGCCCTGCAAGAGCCACCAGTCATGCTGGGCTCCAGCTTGCTCTGCTGCATGCTGCACAGCATCGTGGCACGGCTCTGTGCGAGACTGGATTAAATATGGCTCTGAGTGCAGGTGCACGTGCTCGGTCTGACAGCTGAAGGAAATGCAAACTGATCCACCAGAGGAGAGAAAGGAGTCACTGCCCTCCTTTTTTCAATTATATCCAGGTCCAAGGTCAACGACCTCTTCCCTCCTGCACTGCAGTATCTTGTCACACAAAACCCAGGGAGAAAGGGAAAGTGATAAAGATGAAAGTGATGTGGCAGGCTCGTATGTGAAAACAATCACCCTTCAATTAAGTGTGATTGATTTCCCAAATCAGAGATGCATTCAGCTTCCAACAGATAGATATGAGCGAAGGCCAGATGCTGGGGAATTCAGCGCACGTGCTTGGGCTAGGACATCGCAAGGAAACAAAATGGAGATGTTATAAAGTACCAGGTGCTTTGAGATGAGTCTGAGATGGGCATAAAGCCGAGCCAGGAAAATTTTCCCCCTTAACACAAAGCTCAGGGCTGAGAAACAAGGTGCAGAGAAAGAAGATGTTTTTCCATGCAGTGAAACTACGGCTTTGTAGAAGACTTTTTGTATGAGAGCAGCATCTGGGGACAGACCAAAAGAAAGCAAGGATTTTGCAGATACATAGAAGAGACTCACTGACATAAAGCTGGTTTCTGTACAGGACGGACAAGGGACACAGCCCGTCTCATGAGGGAGCTGAAGGCAGAGTGGGGCAAGGCACCTTAGTGACATCTCACAACGTTGCTCTAAAGCTTTTGACAAATGACTGTGAGCTCCAGAAACTCCATTTGCTTCTTCTAACGTCGGCTGTGTCCCCTTTCACATTCAGATGCACATGGGGCCCTTCCAACTGTTTTACAGACCCCTGATGCTTTGTGAACCAAACCTGCCCACCCACCACGTCCACGCTGCTGCTGCTGGAGTGAAGAAGCTCAGGGTGTTTCACGGCAGGCGGACAGTGGAATAGCGCAGGACATCCAAGAAGCCACTTTGCCCAAAGTGGAAGGAACTCTGCTGTAAATGTCTGCAGCAAGTCCCACTCTTCATGGAAGTGCTGCAGTGTGGCAGAGGAGCAGTACCCAGATAACCAACTTCCATGCACTTCATGTGACCTGATCCCTGTGCAGCTCAGTGCACAGAGCCCACGCACGTTGGGGCCGGCCAAAATATGTGCTGTGCTTTTAGAGGAGACGCGATACTCTCACTCTGGTTGCCAGCACTGCTCTAGCTAGCACCCTTCATCAGCACTGTTTTAACTGTGAAAGAGAAGCTTGCTACTCTCACAGAAATTTGCCCCCTCAGCTCTTATATGAGTGCCCATCATTGTGACATCCGGTCACACCATCCTCCTGAGTCCCACATGCTCCGCCTGCATTTATCAGCAATATGCAAGGGCAAAACTGGCAGCACCAGGGAGGTGTTTGGACAGGGAGAAGGGAAGGCAGCACTGCAGATTTAGCACAGTCCATGGCAGAAGAGCAGCTCCCGTATGTTAGTCTGGGCTGTTGTCCCGTTTTCCCTATCACGATCAGCCCCATCCATCTCCCCCTCTCTCCCCCTTGTCCCTTTCAGGGATTTCAAATAAAAGGTCTGCACTTGACCCCCTCCTCCCTGCCGGGAGAGGGGAAGGCCGTGAATAGAGAGACCCTCATGTTTGCAGAAGTGATTTTCACATTAATGGCAGCATATGTTTGCATTGATTCCAACCTGCGGGGCTGCGCGCGAGCACGTGCGTGCACGCTGCGGGCGGGGGGCGGCCGGCGGCTCTGCGTGTGGGGGCACCAGGTGCTTGCTGTCAGGCTGAACAAAAAGAAGTGTCAGCATTCTGCGCCGGGAGGCTGCGCTGGCAGCTCCCCCCTGCCTTCAGCCCTGCGCTCAGAGCATCCCGCCTCTGACAGCAGCATCCTCTTGCGTCAGCTCCTGAGCTCTCCTCCCCTTCTCCTCTCCCCAAATTGCATGGCACAGCACACTCTGACCCCAGGCTACCTGCTGTCATGCATCCCCACTCCTCAAAGGCTGATGGTGACCTTGGATGGACAGTGGTTGTGCAGCTTCCTTCTGCTGGAGCATCCTCTGGAGACTGCTCTGACCTCCTGCCAGGCTGGTGCATCTCACAGCCCATGTAAAGTCCTGCCGTACCCAAAAATAGATCAGCAAGGTCACTTGCTGAATTCACATCTCCAGCTCAGGGCTGGCTGCAGCCTGCTGCCTCCTTTCACATCTTCTCTCAGTGCTGAGCACGATGGGGCTGGCACCCCAACAAGCTCTCCAGGCTGTCCTGGCTGGCATCCCCATACTCTCTGGAGGAGAAGAGCTGCCACATCCCCAACACCCCATACTCAGTGTGAGTGGCACCTACACTGCCTGCATGGGGCTGGACAACCTCCACCCAGCACCAGCAAACCCCCAGCTCTGCCTTCCCCAGGGCAGTGGGGAAGACGGAGTTGCAGATTAAGAGCAGCAGGGACCAAAAGCAGATTGCACATCTCAGTGCTCTGCCAGGGTGTACCGACAGGTATTTCTCCATGATGATGAAGCCAGACATCACAAAGCAGGAGGCCTGACCCTAGTGCCTGGTTCACTCACATCCAGGGAATTTGCCAGTTCATGAATATACTCAAACTTTGGTCAGCAAAACTTTCTGGAGGTGACCAAGCCATAACCTTTTTTTCTGCTCTGTTTCTCCTGCCTCTGAAATGGGAGTCACTGTTTCTTTTTGCTGCACTGTGCATGCATCTTGTCTGCTTAGATCCTGACCTGTCTGGTGCCCTGGACATATGCAGCAGCTCCAACAGTAGGACCAGCATCTCCCTGGGGGTCTCCAGGCACTGCTACAATCATGGTAAGCTCATGAAGAATAAGAATTAGGCATGATCCTGCGAGCATGCTGAAGGGAATGGAAAGAGCAAGCGTGTAGGCGGTGCTGCTGCTCAGGCCATGGTGATAACAAGTCACCTGAGCTCTTCCCAGGTGAGCTCAGGCCTATGCCCTGGGCAGAGTTGCCTTATGCTCCCAGGTGAGTTCAGCTGCTGCAGGATCCCATCCTGAGAGCAGCAGAAATGACTCATCTTCCTGGGTAAGCCCACTTGGACTCAAGCATGGATGTCGTAGAATTTACAGCCTGTGCTACCTATTTAACCCCTTGATGAATAGTACATTTCTTCCATCCATGGATTTATCTCCATTGCAGGTGAGGATTGGTATGAATGGTGACACATGTGGGGTTCGCAGTCTGGAAATTGTTTATCTTCTACAGGACAGCATTGCACCATTGCCACAAGCTGTTCCACAGGCAAACCTCCCAGGAAGAGCTGTGTGGAACTTCCACACCCTCACAGAGCTCTCCTGGGACAGACTCAGGGCCCTCCAGGCAGCCGGCACCAAGATTTCAACATTCATATGCAGTCCCCAAACCAGGACATTTGGCCTGGTGCTTGTAGCTCCTTCTCTTTACCCTTCGGTTTTTCAGCCTGGCTGGACAGGAGAAGAAATGGAAACTTTCACTTGCCAGAAATCTTGGTGTTTCCAAATCAGTCTCTGTAGAGAATCAGAAAGGATAGTTGAAACATCTGAAAGCAGAAGAAAAGAGTCTCCAAACTGCAGACTGCAGCTAAACAGCAAATGTGGAAAGTGCAAACACCTGCAAGAAAAACTTCTACTTTGCCAGCGGAAGAGTAACTTGGGAAAGGGAGCGTTCTTGCCACATTTTAAAATGAAGACTGCCGCTCAGCCTGGGATTTTCAAGGTGGAATAATTTGTATTGTTACTTTGATTCTTCTGATCAGAAAATAAAAAGACCTGTACTAAAGTATTTTCCTTAGAAGAATCTTGTTGTTGGAATAACCACGTTTTTCTCCACGAGAAATTCTTAAGCAGAATAGATCAACTCCTTCTATTTAGATACACTCTAATCAAATTTTTCTTTCTGCTATTTGAACTATTAACAGGCTTGTTTTTCTCAGGAAAAATCAGAGCTGCCCATGTAATCACAGAATCCAGGAGGAAGGGCTTTAATGAAAACAGCAGATATCGCAAAGAGGCCAATGCTATCCATAGCCCAGACACTGCACTGCTATGGACTGGAAAGACAGGGAAGAATTTTGTGGGTACAACAGGTTGATGCCTTATTTATAGTGCAAAGCCGTGGAGCAGCCCTGGGCTGAGCTCCGGTCACCATTTCCCTGCTGTGCTTGCACCCAGCAAAATGAAAACATGTGAGACACGCTAAGCCGGTGTCATCCGCTCTCAGAAGGACACCTCGGAGGCAGGCTATTTTAATCTGTCTGGACTTACTGTATCCGCTGCTGTAACCACCTTCCTTCTTTTTCACTTGTTCTTTATGTACAGATGCCCAGTGTAGATTCATGGCCTCAGGCACCTGCTGTATGTGCAGGTCCGTATGAGGGGTTTCTTTATTTTCTCTCTTATTCTGATGCGAAGGGTTGCAGCACTGCTCTTGATGTACAAGAGATCTGCCAAGAAGAGCTCTGTAGAACTACACTGGAAGTGCCCAGGCCAGGTCTTGTTAATGAATGAAGGCTGTTTGCACTCTTCTGGACACTGGATCCATTGACTGTGAGACAAGCGTGGGATGCAGACAGCTTAAGAATTTGAAGCACTGAGTACAGCAGTGTTTCAAGTCTTGAAGACTTTACTCGTACCCAGCAAGCAGATGATCCGCCAGATCCTCCAATGGTACATTTGGTGGATAGACTTCTGCCAAGCTAAGACATGGGAATTGGGTAGATGACCTCATGGCATGGGGAGGTTTCCTGGTGGTTTTGTGGGTCAGAAATAACGGGAGAAGAAGCTAAAAGCATCATGCTTTTTTTTTTTCCCCATGCAGCAAGATTGGCCATTCATGGAAATGAAGGGTCCCACCCAATTTCAAACATTAAAAACTCAGTTGAGGCTAGAAGCCTGTGCAAAATGCCCCCAGAGCTACTGCCCTCTGACACCAAACTACAACACCCACTGCTCCTTTGCTCCAGGATAAACAGGCAGTGAGAATCACGGGCTGCCGAGCAGAGCACGGCTGCTGTCGCCTTCACAGCAGGGCAGAGTGAAGGGAAGCCCCATGCCCACAGGAAATAGAAATCCCTTTGGCTTCTGAGAACTATGTTTTTCTTTTAAGATCTCAAAACAGGCAGCATCCCCAACATGCAGCCACTCCAATCAGATCAGAGGTGCGAAGGTGTCTCGCACAAGGTCTGCAGGGCACAGCGGATTTTAACCCCACAATCCCAAACACATATGTAATTCCCTCGCCGAGTACCTTCCCCCCAGCATTCCTGCTTCCTGCTGACAGGATCACACACTCCCAGAACATCCCTCCTGCAATAGGAGGGCTACAGGGATGGAGGCTGATGTGAGGGCTTAATTAATCAGTTAATTAATCCCAAACATTTTAACCCTCCAAATCCCTACTGCGCCCTAGTTTGGCAATTTGTTCATTAGCGGAAGTTTTTTGTTTGTGTTTGAACTTGGATCATTTGATTTTTCCCCCAAGACAGAAGTGAAATATAATCATTTCATTAGGAGAGTGTGTCTTTGTGTGTATACTGCTGTCTCCTGTATAAGGAGCAAGCTCTGCTCGGGACTTTTCTGTGCTATTTCTAACCTCTCCTTGCATCCTCCTTTGCACTGGACATTGCAAGGCTAAAGTCAGGCTGTGCAGGGGTGGCAAAGCTCTCTTGCTCTCACTGCACTGGTCAAGCCACCCCAAACGCTCAGGCTGTGCTGATGCAGACACCTTTGCGTCTTCCTTGGGAAATGGTCTTGGGGGGGCTTATGCACATGTTCAGCAGAGGCAGAGCACTGACTTTCCTCCCCGGCAGTTCTAGGGCCACCCCACATGGCAGAGCTGAGTCACGACTCTCAGCTTGCTGGAGGAGCAGCAGTTAAACACATGGTCTCTGGCTATCATACGAAGTGGAAACCTGCCCTGCTGGGATCCTGCACTGCTTGTTTGGAGGTAACATTATGTCTAATGTGCCAAGACACCCTGTCCTGTCCCCTGGCAGGTGGGGACACCTAAATGTGTTTTGCAGAGCACCAAACTCTTCATCCACCCCTTTGCCCTGCCTCCATCCCTGTCCCTGGCTAAGCCGGACACCTGCCCACCTTACCCAGGCTGTTACCCACACCTCGTTACAGCCACTGTTTTCAGACCTTCATTTCATTCCCATTCTCTGCTCCTCTAAGTACATGCATTCACCACCCCTTGCTGAATCTGCAGCCTCTCACCTTGAGACAAGCCCAGCAGCTGAGCTCAGGTGCCCAAGCTCTGGCTGGCACCACTCAGAATAAGGACCTCTGGGCAAGTGAGAGGATTTACTGGTCTAGATCCTAAACGTTGTATCAGTGCTATTACTCTACTAGTTCACATCCCTGTTCCCTGAGTTTTTACAGCACATCTTTGTGCCACTTGGCTACAGTAATGAGGCCCCACCTAATTGTCATTCGATAAACTCCGGTTAAATTAACAGCTCCATCCAACGATCACCAACATCTGCTGTTCATCAGGTAGCCTTCCCTCCCCTCCTGTTCCCTGCGTCTCCTTAAATCGCAATGCCCCAAAATTCAGCTTGTCAGGTCCCTTCTGAAGGGGTTGTGAAAGCTGGTCTGAAAGCCTTGCCATGGCCAGGGGATTTTTATGGAGTGTGTGGAGGTGTTTCTGTGGGTGAGAGCAAGGGGAAAAGGTTGTGGGTGTGCAAGCAGAGAAAGGATATGAGAAAGAAGGTGTGTGTTCAAGAGGGGAAAGGCCAAGAGACTTTATGGCCTGGAGGGTATTGATATGTGTGTGAGAGAGACAACAAGCAGCAGGCGAAGGAGGGCAGAATAATAAAGAGAAGTGGGAGGCCCCAAGTGCCCAGTTAAGCCCTGGGCAAGAGGGTACATCAGGCAGGGCAGGTGGATGCACATAAGTGCTTGTGGCAAGTGGGAGGAAAGCATTCCTTTGTGTCCATGGAGTGTGCTCACGTGAGTGTGGCTCTGTATGGAAATGTTTGACTGTTGTCTTACTTCTGTGTTTGTTGTAGTAGTCATTTTCCATTTCTTGGGTCACAAGCTGTGAACTTTCATCTAGATGTACTTTTGGCTGAGATAGAATTAATTTTCTTCTTAGTAGCTGCTACAGTGTTGTGGCTTGGATTTAGTATGAGTATAATGTTGATAACACACTGATGTTCTGGTTGTTGCTAGGTAGTGTTTATCCTAAGTCTAGGACTTTTTGATTTCCCCTGCAAAGATAAGGAGGCTACAACCACAATTCGGCAAGATAAGAACAGTTAATGGCCTGCCTGGAGACAGAGAAAGAATCCAATAAGTTGTTAGAAGATCCCAGACCAGAAATCACCATTGGACCAAAAGGGCACATAAAAAATGCTTGAAGAGCCCGTGAGAGGTGAGTGCATGCGTTCTAAGAGTATAATTGTCCAGGGATTTCTTTGTCCAGGGTCCTACCTGGAGACACCCAACTCAAGCTGTTCTTTCTTTTTTCCAGCTATACCATCTGAATAAATTGTGGGGTTTTTTAAGATTTGATGCCTGAGATTCTGCTACTGGAAATCTAGGGTTTGAGCCTGAAGGAAGAGGAAGCACCCAAGAGTGAGCGTATGTGTGAGCGAGGAGTCTCCCACTGCAAAGGGGCTCCAGTCCTAGCAGTTAGTCTTGGATGGTGTGTGAATGCTTGCGTGGCAGCTTCTACGTTAACAGCGTTCACACACAAAATGTTTGTGATGGACATGAGCTAGGTGTAACTCAAACACGCTGTCTCTGTTCTCAGCTGAGTTTGGCCGGTGTAGGAACCTGCTCACATGTGTGGGAGCACATGCTTAGCTGCAATGATGGGACTAGGTGAGTCGGTCAAAGACGTAACTGCAAGAGGATATGAGCTCCCTGCGCCGTTGTCTTACAAACACCCACTATCTTGATCTCTGGCCCCTCTGTCACACTGGCGATTCATTTTCCTGACGTTGCAGGCAGAGGAACCGGTGAAGAGGGGACGCGACTCGCGCAGCTGACACCAGAAGGGACACCGGCTTCGCAAGAGCTTCACACTCCTTTAACTTGCCATTTCTGCATGAGGATTTAGTTGTGCATCAGCCCAGCTCTAACTGAAAATCGGATCCTGAATCTGACTTCTGTAGGTAGGTTCAGTCTGCACACAGATGTGTAAAGCCTGCCTGTGCATCGCCATCTCCAATAGCTCCACAGCAGCTGGAGAAAGGGAAGGTCACCTCTTTGATTCAGAGGTTAACAGGGTCATGCTTCACTTGTGGAAAAAAACTCCTGCCTAAAATTAAGCCTCAGCCTTGCAGAAAGGCAAGCCAGACAAGCCATTAAAAAAGGTCGAAGATATTATCAGCTCCTAATCCAATTAGATACTGATTATCTGTGAATTCAGCACAGCCTCACTGTTAGAGCTATGCTTAAGAAAATGAGCATCTCCAAAAAAAACAGTTGGAGATCGAGGGGGCTTTGAGAGCCGAGGCAGCCTTGTGAGAGATTATGCCACTGCCTGGGGAGCGCTAGTTGTAGCAAGAGCCACGTCAGGTTTTCATTGCTGTCTTTCTTTGTGCATGTCACCTGGTGGGTGATGTTTCCTTGCTGGTGAAGAGGGCAGACAGATCTGTAACTATTCCTTCTCCTGAATGTAAGTTTAACAACAAAGGGAAAAGAGAATTTCTGTATTCAATTAAAATCAGTGATGCAGCAGCCTGACTTGTTGGGAATTCTCCAGCAAAACATTTTTAATGGAAAATATCATTCTGGCAAAACCAACAGTTTCCATGGGGAAATAACAGTTTTACCATTTACTTGTTGTGGTTTTTTTTTTTAATTTTTGGTCAGGCCAGCAAAAAGCAGCACATTTTAAGGAGGCTTCCTACTGGTGATGTTCTGGAAAAAACATTTCACTGGGGTAGAAATCCAAGTGATTTTAATCTGGAACTTGATTACTTTATTAAGGGGATTATGTGATACGGTCCTGCGATACGAGGGGAATGGATTTGCTCCCCTGGCAGGTGGTCTGACTTTGAGAAAAGAGAGTTTGTGTGTTGAGTGCAGGCTGAAAGAGTTATGGAAATTATCTGTTCCCCCCCACTCCGTGGCTTCATCCTCCTTGTCTTCGGACAAGAAGGTCTTCAGTTCTCTTTTTCTTGCTGATAATAGAACTGAACAACGGCTGGTTTCTCTCCCTAAATGGAGCACCTAGCACATCTTGCTGTGGCAAACTGATTCCACGCAGGTGTGGATGGCTTTGGGTGGTTTCTTCTGTGGAAATAGCAAGAGGTGCTCGGGCCAGGGCATGTGCTGAGTGTTTGCCTGCTTCACTGAGGCCTTGCTTTCTTTTTAGGCTGATACATCCTGGCTGATGCAAAGGATGGATTCAGGGACCTGCTTTTGCAGCTCTCCCTTCCTGAAGGCAGCATCAGTTTGGTTTCTTATTTATAAAAAGCAACTGATGTAAATCTCTTTCCCTCTGTTTTACAGTCTCCCATGCCTGACTGGGCAGAGCTGGACAGCTTTGCAATAACTAGCTGAGCAGCTCTATGGATTTCCAGTGTTGCTGTTTGGTTGCAATGACACTTTGGCTGTAGCTTCTGCCTTAGGAAAATGATATTCTTTTAAAAGCAAACCTGTCTGTCAGCAGAGCCACATTTGGGCAGGGGCTTGCAGATGCTGGCAGGTGGGGGTCAGACCAGGAGGGCAACAGTCCTGATGGAGCTGGGACTCGGGTACCACTTCCTAACCTTCAGGTAAAAAAACCCCTTCTGATCACAGGCTGGACCCGCTGAAGATGTTCAGAGGTGCAGGAGTTGAACCGATCTGGAGCTGAGTGCTAACAGTGGTCCTTGCTTCTGATACAGATTTGCTGCTCAGCCTTGGGAGGATGGAGTTTCCCCTCCATGTTTTAGCTGGGAGAGCAGCTCTTTGGCCAGGCAGTAGCACTCAGTGTGTGCTTTGGGCTTACATCTGCTGAACATCTGGGCTTGAGGGTTTAGCCACACAGAAATGGTCACCAGCGTGCACTTGTAAAGGGCATCTATTACGCTGCATTAACCCCACGTGGACACGTGCGGGCAGGATTAAGAGGCCGTAATCACATTCAGCTTGGTGGGCTTTTGAAAGAGAAATCAAATGAAGGCTGTGAACAAGGACGTCCCTGCGGGGGCTTAATGCAATTTGTCTAATCCACTTGGCGTGTAAACGGTTTGTTCAATTTCATCTTTCCTGCCAGTGTGTATAAGAAGAGGTGGGTGTGAATGCATGGGGGCTTGAAAACTTCAGGTAAACTGAGTCAGGTTTGTTGAGGTGTCTGGATCTGGAGTTCCCTTCCCATTCCCTTACAGTAGGGAATCCAAACAAATCCATCCCCCTTCCTTGGGAATCCAAAACAAATGCAGGGAAAATGCGGTGGGCACAGCTGAGGGTAGGAAGCAGTTTCCCTGGCTAAGTGAAAGAAAGAGGAGGAGATGTTGGTAAATAGGCTATTAACACCCAATGTCACTCCATTAATTTCAAGGAATAAATCTGTCCTCTTTTCTTCCTCCCATCTCCAATGGCCTAAGATGGAGGCTGTTTGCTGGGCTGGAAGGGAGGACCCAACACAAAACCAGGGCTGTTCTTGGCTCGGTCCTCCTCCTGAAAGTTCAGGTGGCACCAGCACTGTCCCTTTGATTTGACAAAGGTGACCAGTGATGACAAATTATCCTTCCATGCCAAGAAAGCAGGAATTTGGTGGTGCTATCTTCTTCCCTCCCCTAGAAAGGCAAGCAGATGCCTTCCAGACAGTACCTGTACAGCTGTGCCCATCCTGCCCAGAGGATACCTCTCCTTCCACATCTGCATCTCCTCAGCAAGGACAAAGCCCACAGAGGATGGGAAGAGCTGCTGGCCCTGTCTCTGGGCCAGGGTCTTTGCTGATAGAGCAAAGACAGAGTTATCCATGCAGGAGACACCACTGAGGTATCCACAGCCCATGGCTGTTCACATCCCAGGCTTTTCTCCAGCAATCAATATGATCAAAGCAAAGGGACTGAGCACAAGGTGGAGGAGGAAGGAGAGGCAAGAGGTGAAGCTGGTGCTGGGACCACAGCTGCCCTGCAGGAATGGCCAGGCTTAGGGACATCAAGCGTCTCCTCTCTGCAAAAGTGGCAATGGATTTGTCCCTTTCTCTAGCTCATTGACCTGCGTGGATTATGGCTGTAATTAATTCATACTTGTAAAGTGCCACTTAAAAACCCTCACAAGTTGGCATCACAGATGTGGGATGGAGTGTGACTGACCTATGTTTCTTCACAGCAACCCCAGGCCCTGTTTCAGGCCTTCCCAGACCATGTGCAATTGCGTCCAGCCCTTACTGCCCTGGATCAGTGCAGATTTTGGTTGTCAGGTAGAGATCTCATTGATTTTTTTTTTTTTTTAATTGATGTTTTTGCCCTGTCAGAGACCACACGGCTGCAGGTAAAGACTGCTACCATTTGTGGGAGGCTTAGAGAAAATTATTTGAGTGTCCTGCCTTGGCACTAAAAAAGCCCTGTTAGGACCAGCCTTGCCTCGGGAAGATGGGGCAGTTTGGCAAGCGCTGTTGGGAGGGAACTCCCAATCTCTAACCAGCCTTGCTAACCAAAGTCCACAGCAAATTTCCCTGCAGTGTAAGATGGCTCATGACTCAGTTTTTAAGATCCTGCTGTGATAAATAGCTTTCCCTGTCCCTTCGCCAATGCAGCCAGCACTGTCCCATACGCTCACTGGCACTGCTGCCTTTGTGTGCCACAAGCCACCTCAGAGGTCCTACTGAGGGCAAAATGAGGTGGGTGGAGACAACTGAGATGGAGGGGAGAGGTGACAGCAGATCCTTTGGTTTCAGTCGTGCCTGGTCCCGTGGGAAGCCAGGGAGAAGGTGAGAAGAGACCCTACTCTGGCATGTGTCCCTCACATCCCCCTTCCCACCGACTCTCGGGCAGCTGCAAAATTCACTACTTTCCCAGCACTCACCCAGGAGGGAATAATGATAATAAAAACAAAATTAGAACAACTCCCTTCCCCAGACTTGGGGGGCGGGAAGGGAACGAGCTCTTGGGAACGGCTTGGATTTCACAGCCTCTCCTGGCAAACGTGACTTTTCGGAGAGAAAGTCGCCGCCACCGGCTTGTCCTTTGTGTCTGCAGAAATGGGGTCCTCTCTCAGCCTTTCCCTTGTCATTGGATCTGGTCGGAGGGGCTGCGGTCCTGCCACTTCCCCTGTGCAAAAGAAGCAGATTTGTCATCCCTGCTGTGGGCTCAGCGTTCCCAGCCTCTCTCGCCTCATTTAAAGAAAACCCCCAATCCCTCAACAATGTAGAGCTTGAATTCTTTTCTTCCTACTTGATACTTCATTATTGTGATTGCTTTTTATTGATTGACAGAGCTGCCTTTGCAAACACCCAGGACCCTTGGAGAATTGCAAGTGGCTGATCCAGTCCTGCTTTAGCACATGTGCACACATTGTCTTCTATGGAGCGTGGTGGAGCTTCATCTTCCCCTGCTTCTGAAACACAGCATCCTCAGAGGGATAGTGAGAAGGCTGGGAGCTGGGTTCTCTGCTCATCAGCACAGAGCTGGTCCCTTGGGGAGGCTCTGTGCTACATGTGGCACAGTTATCCATGAGGCTGCCACCAAGAGCATTATTAATAATGGCCAAAATGGTCTTTCTCTGTGCACCAAGGGCAGGCTATGGCTATTGGGGAATCACTGCACAGAGGCATGTCACTATATCAGTGACATGCAGGTCCTGGCAGGATCTTTGGTATCTTTGTCATCTTGAAATTGTCCCTGCTTCCTCCAAACTCAAGCCCTGGCTCCCCACTGGCCTCACATGAAGGGTGACTGTGGTTTCCCAGCCATGTTCACAGGGGTGTCACCTGGTCACCTCAGCCACAGCCTGTTGACCCAGCCTTCAAACCTGCCTGTGCCAGGCAGCCAGCGCCTGCTAAGCCAGTCTCACTGCAGAGACCCAGCCCTAAATACCTGCCAGCAGACTTCAGCTCCTGCCTCTTCTGGGAACACAAGGACGAGTGGGTGGATGGGGGAAGGAGCAACCCTAGCTGTGGGGAAGATCCTGCCCTCACTCCTGCCCCAGAACCCCATGCATAGGTGCACTTTCAGAGTTTATACAGAGAGGAGACACGGAGCCAGGCTGCAAATGTGTGAGGTCTCAGCCTGTGGACATGGAGCTCACCCTTATATGTGAGACAGACCCAGCTTGCCGAGGCACTCCGTGGTGGAATGGGCATCCAGATCTGTTCACACGTGGGAGATTTAAACTCCAGGGATACGGTCAGTGGATCAGAGCAGCATGCTGGGGACTTCCCAACAGTAAACCCTTTTTCCCACTCTGAACTTCTTACTGTACATGCAAACTCAATTAAGCACAGTGCAATGGTCAGGGCTTGTTAATATTAGGGCTTGGCTTGTTTCATTCCTGACTACCAGCAGGCAGGAACCAGTGTGGAGGAACAGGCGAGGCAGCGAAACCACACGGCATAGCAAAACTCCGGCAGCTTTCCTGCTCTCTCTTGATAGGTTTTAGGAGGACAAAAACTCCCAGCAGCCAGATCTCCCAAGGTGGTCTGGAGGATGAGTCTGCCTGCCCTGGGTCTTCAATCAAACCCGAGGATGCTTTTGTCTCCTGATTTTCTGAGGGCACATTGCTCAGAAAGTAGGAGACAAAATGCAACTGTCAGAATACAGATCTCTGCTGTGATGTATGGGGCAGTGAGATGGGCTGCTGCTTGTTATCCCCTGCCCTACCGTGGTGACAGACAAGGGGACGACGTGGAGAGTTGCTGCTAGCCAGCAGGCAGATCACAGGGAGCCCAGCCATAAGGAAAAAAATGGTCTGAAAGGATCACTTGTAAAGGTGAGGAGAGCACTAGCTATTAACCTGCTGCAGACACTGATTAAAGAGACACTATCCTATAGATTACATTCAAGGTTTTCTAACCACACCAGGAATAACAATAATTCCTAACCTAGGGGCTTCCAGTGCAGTTTCCAAGTGTTTTAAACTCTAAAGCAGACCTTTTCTCTCCTTCCCACAGGAGGGATGCTGTTGGGCTGCCCCTGTGGTGCTAACCCAGCCCTCACTCCCCAGCCCATAGCCCAGATCCCCAGCTCAGACCTTGCCAGACAACTAATCTGGGGTATTTGCATCTCAGACCAGATTATCCCAAGATGAGCCACCTCACTCTGTGGGATCATGGTGCCTCCAAGGGTCAACCCTGAGCGCAGCAGCCCTGAGAGAGTGCAGGAGCAAACACAGCCCATCCCCTTATGACTAGAGTTTTGCAACTGCTGAGTCCACAAAGAAGTCAAAAAAGGCAGGCTGGACAGCGTGGCCATCCTCCTATCCTTTGTGATGTTTCTGCAGCAGGTTATCTTTTTGCTGGGATCATTTTCGGACACGACCAGCAAATCTTTCCCAGAAGAAAGTGGCTGCAGTGTGGATGCTCGGTGCCAGCACGCAGCCCTCCAGCCTCAAATCCCCTTTGCTATGGGTCCTGTCTGAGCCCCCCTGGTAGGGCATGACTGGGTTACAGCGATGCTTTATGTGATGCTAGTGATGGACATTAACTCCCTGCTTCCCACCTGGGAACCAGGGCACTCCTCAGCCCCGTCTGGGTGTACAGGGGAGCCCCAGGGACAGAGCACCCATGCAAGAGGACGGAGCAGCTGCCAGGCCTTCATATCTGGGGTGCCTGGCAGCTTTGATCCAGGAAGCTCTTCCCTGCAGTGAGGGCAGCTTTAAGCAGTGCCCGGAAGCCCTGGCTTGTTAGAAAGGTTATTCCTTTTGTCTCGTTTTCCTTTTTTCCAGATCTGACTTAAAACTGAGCTCAGGATGACTCTCTGCAAGCAAAGATCCCATGACTGTTTCCCCAAGAGCCAGGATATTAGTCTTTGTATCCTGGCCATATTCCAGCTCGGGAAATTACCTTCTGCCTCCCTAAATCCCCCCTGCGGTTTCAATTGGATACAGGCTTCTTCACTCTCTTGCTGAAACTGCTGTGCAGGGTTGCTGTGTGCGGTTAAGCAGCTGCTGTCGGAGGTGGGTGACAGGATTGATCTCGGGGGTGCTGGGGTCAGAGCCAAGCGAGGGCAGGGAGCGCCGCCTGCCGAAATGCCGGCACAGCAGCCTCTCCCTGGGGTCGAGCTCAGCCCCAAATGGGGCTCCTCTCCCAGAGCTGCCCCTACGGGCTCTTTTCCCAAGCTTAGCCCCCTCTTTTACCCAATTTGTGTTGCAGAACCTCAACTAGCACACACTGAGATGGATTTTGTTTTGTTTTCTGGCGCATCAGTCGGCCGTCCGGGCACCAGCTGCTGGAGCATCGATTTGCTCGTGCACCTGGACAACACGTGCTCTTCTCACAGGCGCATTTAGGCACAGGATCCCTCTCCCGCTGGCTCACCCTCACGTCTTCACAGAAGAGCCATGGACTTTTGACCGTTCCAGGACTTGTCCCTCTGGGAGCAGCTGTGGAGGCCCCATATGGGATGCTACGCCTGCAGTATGGGGTCCTAAGCAGACAGGGTCTATGGAATAAGGCAGCAAGGGCTGAATTTAACACTGGTGCAACCTCACAGCACCAAACAAGAGCACAGCCTGACTAAAGAGTCCCCTCCAAGGATAGGTGAGCAGGAAAGGAACCCTGCTTTGCCCTAAGCCCAGGACATAGCCCGCAGTAGACCCCTTTCACAAGCGCATGTGCTGGGGGAGGCACCAACATGGTCCCACCCAATGCTGGAGTAAATCTCAGGAGTGAACAACCCTGTAAGAGGAATCCCAGAGGTCTGCAGACTGAAGTTGTCCAACCTCCAGTTAAAAATGCAACACTGTCGAGCAGCCAGATTTTGCGTTGTTCTTGTTGCCAGAATCTATACAAGCAAATTACTTTGCTGTCAGGAATACAACAGGAGACAGAGAGAGAAATCCCCGGCCTGGGCACTCTGGAAACATACCCGCAATATCCTGAGTAACGCAGCCATCTCACTGACATCCCCTGACATCTGGGGAATACAAAAAAAAAAAAAACAAAACAAAAACCACATCACAATAGAAAACCTTTAAAGTCGTTTAGTAGATGTGATTTGTGGATGAAATATAATATACAGTGAAAGGTGGGGACAATGGGATTTAATGAAGTGTCTTGGAGGAAATCTTGTATGTGCGTGCATGCATGTCAGGGCGAGGTGTTTATACATATAAATGTATATCCGCACATTTACACGTCTGTGAAACATTCTTCCTATGTGTTCTGTGTGTGCATATATAAATGCATACATCTGTGTGTGTGCCTGTGCTGTGGGCAAGAGAGCTGCCAAGAGCAGTCAAATTTCAATCCAGCGTGCAGAAAGCAGCAGGGCCGGCGGACAGGAGCTCAGCCCTCTCTTCTCCCCATGAATCACAGCCCACGGACAAGGATCAGTGCGGACGTCAACTCTGGTGCCAGTTCTTCTTCCCTGGCTCCTCTGGGCCGGATTCCCTCCCCTTCCCACCCCCTCTCATCCTCCCTCTTCCCTACACCCCTCCTTCCCTTCCCAGCAGGATGACATTCATCCATCATCAGCATTTTAAGTGCTGGCATGTCATTGAGGCTGTCAGCCGCTCTCTTTGCTCGGCACAAGGCGCTCCGCTTGGCGGCTTGGTGCGACCGTTTCCATTTGGAGCCCGTAATCCTCCTATTCGGGTTAGTTCCACTCGGTTTCACAGAGTGCAGAGTGAGGGGAACCCGATGGGACAGCAGTAAATTATATCAAATAATAAAGAGAGGGCTTGCTCTAATAACTCCGACCATGGGATACTCAGGCACAAATGCGCTGCTGGGGGTCGAGCACTGCAGCCTGCCAGGATAAATCCCCTATAGCCTGCCTTTACCCACCTCACCCCCAAAGCCAGAGGCTCCAGTGCCACCTCAGTGGAAGCAGGTGTAAATCTGGAATTAACTCCCCTGACTTCAGTGGAACTACTCCAGATTTATGGCTGGGAAACTGAGCTTGGGGTCTGGCCCCAGCTCAAATCCGGTGGGTATAAACTGAGCTCCAGCAACCCGGCCCCATGGCTGAAAAGCAGTTCGACATGAGGAGAAGGGGACTGGAGACAGGGTTACTTAGGAAAGTCAGTGCAAGGTGCCAGGGAAAAGTTGCTTGGTGATCCCTTGCCCAGAGGGCTGGCATTCCTCGGAGGTCTGCCTGTATTTCATCTCGTCAAATGACCGTGTCCTGATGTCAAATGTGCTCTTCAGAGAAAACAAGCTGTCTGGCAGTGGGTACCACCAGGAGAGGACACCCATCCCCACACCCCACCACCCCTCTCCTCTCCCGGCAGAGTCCCAGTCCCCTTCGAAGCCCACACAGCCCTAACCCACGCATGCCCTCACCCCAGCCACTCCAGGTGTCATTGCAGCAAAAGACAGCCGGAGAGATGGCACAGCTGCCATCTCAACTCTGCTATGTCATGCACGGAGACTCAGGTTTAAACTGAGAGTTAGAGGAGATGCTTATTTTAGAAGCAAGTTGTTTTTGTAGCATGCTTAGTCAAAGCAAAAGCAGGAGAGGCAGGGGGATTATTTAAAGGGAAACCCCCTCAGCATTGGCCCAAGCACTGGGCTAATTTTAGAAGCCAGAACATCCTGGAATCTTGACAACGGACTCGACAGGACTTTAAGAATTGGGCAGCGCACCAGAAGAAAGCAGGGTCTAGGGCTGGCCGTGTATGGACTGGTGCTGAGAGCCCAAGTGGACGCACTGAATCAACAGCTTTGGTTACAGCAAGCAGCTTATTACTCTGTGCCTCAGTTTCTCCATCTCTACGTGGAGATACTGCTTTCACAAGAGGTTGCTAAAAAGGTCACAACCCAGGGTCTGCAGATGGCAACTAGAAAAGAGCAGTTTATTTCAATTTCTGAGAAAATGTAGCAGGGAATCTGTAAGGATTGGCTTGTGTTTGGGGGCTTTTTTACGCACTTTTTGGCAAAGCTGTTGGAATAAAGGTGTACAGCAGGTCCCCGGCAGGGGTGTGAGCGTTCACAGGAAGGATGCAAGCCACAGGGCCAGGACTGCATGGAGCCAACTGGCAGGTTTTCATTCCACATCCACAGACTCAAGATCAGGGTATAGCATCACCTCTGCTATGCCTGAAGCCTCTCTCTGCTGCAAACATTTGCCTGCCCACAATGTCTGCGTACGGCAGCGCTTCGCAGGGCAGCAGTCGCAGGCCCGCAGAGCCCAGGTTCACCCTCCTCCTCTTGCTGGGCATCAGCAGAACCATGCCGGGGGACGCGTGTGCGCGCACGTCTGCCCGCGCGCCTTCCCTGCAACCTGCCAGCCTGCTGATCTATAAGCTAATCCTACCCCAAGCTGATCTATAACTAATTCACTTAGAACACAATTGCAATATCGATTCCCAAACTGCTTTGCAGACAGTGCTAAAATGTGTGTGTGCACGGCAGGGACAAGCGAGCTGGCTGACGAGATGACGGAGCGTGGGGAGGGTGCGGGTCAGTGCCTGCTCTTTGTGAGGAAGATGAGAGCGTGCAGCAGAGGCAGCTTCGTGTGCACCCTTCGAATCCTTCCCTTAGTCTCTGCTGCCTCTGAGGGCTGCAGCTGGCTGCAGAGAGATCTGAGCATGCCCTTCTGTCCAGGCATCCTACGGATCCTATGCATCCACCATCCTCGCGTCTGCTGAGCAAGGCCTGTGTGTCACTGTGGGAAGGACGGGATGCATTTCATCCATCCCCACCATCTCAGGAGAGCAAGTCCAGTCCCGCACTCTCCCATCGCTACAGGAGTCACAGCTGCACAGGCAGGAGTAGAGCTGGACGTCAATGTCTGGAGAAGAGGCACATGAGCAAAGAGTAACTTCTCCAGGGTCACACCTAATGGAGGAGGCAAGAAAGCGACCACGTTTCCAGCCAGCTCCAGCCCTCTCTGGGATGGCTTGGAGCCAGAATTGTGCGTACCTGGAAAGGTAACCACCTCCACAGCTCCTGGTCCATCTCCAGAGGACAGGGCCACTCATCCCAGCACAGCGGTTGTCCTCTCCCTGCCATGCCAGGAGCCTCTGCCCTGTATGGACCGACAGTGTTTTGGGGGCTGGCCTGGCCTTGCTCACACCAAGCTGATTTGAGATCAGTCTGAGGCTACAAAATCCAACACAGCCCATGACCAGTGATCTTGGTACCTTCCCAAGCCCTGGGGCAAGCACAAGCTATTCCAGCTATTCCATCCTCCTGCATTGTGCAGCGTGGCAGAGAACACAGGGGCAGCATGAAGATTGAACCTCTCCCAACACCTGTAAGAGGGACAGAATTTCTGTGCTTCTTCCCAAAGTTTACATCATTTACGCCAACAGAGCGTGAGAATGGTGAAGCCCCCAAGAAAAGCCCCCGTTTTGGTCAGTGGTCTCTGAGAGCAACTCTTCACTCCAGGAGCCACATTTGAAAGGTTGATTTATGCAGCACAAAGTAAAGACGACATATTTAATGATGAATGGAAATGTCATATTGATCCTATGGACGGGCTGTGAAATACTGCTGTACACAGGCTGCTGCTGAACCCACCAAGCGGGTGGAGACGTTCGACAGTGCGGCAGTCAATATGGGGAGCACGCGGCCCCCCGTGCGTCTGCCTGCCCGACGAGCATCACCAAATCAGGCTGGAAATCAGGAGAAAGCTCCTAAGATGCAAGGGAGAGAGGACATTGAAGGACCTTCCCATCCAACTGTACCATCAGTATTTCAACGGTGTTTGCGGGCACACACGTGCAGGGCAGCAGGGCTGCCATCGCATCACACACAGCACAGCGAGGCGCTGACTGAGGCCACGGCAGTTCCAGCATTAAATAATACTGACAAGAGGCAGAACTGTGCATGGTGGAAGGACAAAGGTACGTGTCCCTCACCAAATACAGCTCGGTGCTGGGCCTCCCGTGCAATCTATAGAAGGAGCAGCACTGCCCATGTGCATCCTATGCCTGCGATTCTCTCTCCATGGCAAAGACGCTGTACCCAGGGCTGTCAGCGTCCAGGCAAAATGCCTCGAGTTGGAAAATGGAGGGGCAACCTTACTGTTGAGTCAAAGGATGACTGTGGCATCTTTGGTAAAGGGACTCCACCACCACACAGTCATGTGAGGTGACCCCAAATGGAGTTTGGGGACCACTTTCATACCCCTGCCCCGCTCATGCTGCAGCCGTCAAGATCTGTCATGTTGCTGTAGCAAAAACTCAGCTGAGCTGGAGGAAAGTTCCACTTGGACAGAGCACAGCAGAGGGGAAAAGTGATCTTAAACTGGCAAAAATAGAGCATCGGCCTCATATAATTTCTCTGAAAACAAGATTTATTGAAGTTCTGTCTGTGGAAATCACTGTAGTGTGGAACACTCAACATATAGATTCGATCACTGACTCGTACCCTACTACATTTTTCATTAGGAAAAATATTGGCTGGGGAAGTTTGACCTCATAATCTCTGCATTTTAAACAATAACCAAGGAAAACAAAAGTGACGGGCTAAGGAAATCTCTTCCACTTCAGCACTCCCGCAGGCAGGAGTCAGAAGCTGAAATACACTACTCTGGACCAGAGCTACCTGCTATGACCCTTTGTGTCCAGAGTCCTCCAGACTTGATGGGCTTTGGCTACATATACCCAAGGGGTCTCCAGAGTGGGCACAATGCGCCTCAGTACCTGCTGGAGGACTGAGCCATACTGGCTGTATGCTCCGAGCAAGGAGGGTTTGCAGAAAGGATGGTAACATTTCAGAAAACTGGACTCTGTTCTTACCATAATCCAGGGGCCCAATGTGCCCAAGTAGGGACAGTCTTTGACAAATCAAAGATAACCCTCATCTGAGCCTCAACTTCTCACCTTTCTGTTGTGTCCCTAGCCTGCAGTCAGCACAGGGCTGGGAGAGGGGACAGGCAGACAGAAAGATTCCCAGACAGCAGAGCTGTGATCTCCACCTTCAATTTGGCCAACATGTCTCTGCCACCCCGCCAGCACCGCAGAGGGATGGTTGGAGTCTCAGCTGCTGCTCCACCACAGCCCCTTTCAAATTAATTCCTCTTTCACAGTCTAAATAAATTAAGCTACATCGATTAGAGGTTCCCTGTGCTTTTAATGTCAGTGTCATAATCAGATACCAGAATGGATTTGCCTCTCTAAATCAGAGCTCCAAAAGGCTTTCAATCTGAAGCTGTTTTATGTGTGACCCAATTAGAGGCTGCAAGGCTTTGGGCCCCAGTCCCTCACCGATCACTCGTTTTACACACGCTGCTTGTTGGTGGCCTTCATGACTGAAAGGAGACCTCACCCAAGACCCTATCTCTCTGTGCTTCTCACCACCTGCACTCCCCGGTTCTCACCTTCTGACAGGCAGAGACCCCCCAACCCTGCAGCAAACACCAAACTCAAGAAAGCCAGAGGCAGGCAGTGTTGCTCTGCCTTTGATTCATGCACTAGATCCACGTGGGAAGAGGCCTCCAAGCCATTTACAAAGACGAACTCACCTTGGGAGACAGCACCGGAGCTCCCTCAAAACCCTCCTATTCTTGCTGTGAATCTCTCTGCCATCCCAAAGCCAAAACTCAATGGATTCAATTATCCCTTGGTGTCAGTCTCTTCTCCCAGGTAACAAGGGATAGGACAAGAGGAAACAGCCTCAAGTCATGCCAGGGAATGTTTAAATTGGATATTAGGAAAAATTTCTTCATCCAAAGGGTTATCAAACATTGGAGCAGGCAGCCCTGGGAAGTGGTTGAGTCACCATCCCTGGAGGTATTTAAAGGATGTGTAAACTTGGCACTTAGGGTCATGGTTTGGTGGTGGCCTTGGCAGTGTTAGGTTTTACAGTTGGACGCGATGATCTTAAGCATCTTTTCCAACCCAAATGATTCTCTGACTCTATGATCTTAAGCAATGCATCAGGCAAAGAGCTGAAGTGAACATCTTGGAGGATTTTGGTCCTAAACGTGACTGAACAAAACCTTTTGCCCGAGAGTCCTGAGAGAGCTGGCGGATGTCATTGCCAAACCCCTGTCCATTATCTTTGGGCAGTCTTGGCTCACTGGGGAAGTTCCGCTGGACTGGAGGCTGGCGGATGTTACCCCCATTTACAAAAAAGGGCGGAAGGAGGATCCGGGGAACTACAGGCCTGTCAGTCTGACCTCGGTGACAGGCAAAGTCATGGAACAGGTTATCTTGAGTGCTATTAATGAGCACATACAGGTTAACCGGGTGATCAGGCCCAGTCAACATGGGTTTATGAAAGGCAGGTCTTGCCAATCAAACCTGATCACCTTCTATGACAGGGTGACCCGCCTGGTTGACGAGGGAAGGGCTGTGGATGTAGTTTTCCTGGACCTCAGTAAAGCCTTTGATACAGTTTCTCATAGTGTTCTGGTGGAGAAACTGGTAACTGCTGGCCTGGATAGGTACACCCTCCTTTGGGTTAAAAACTGGCTGGATGGCCGGGCCCAAAGAGTGGTGGTAAATGGGGCTAAATCCGGCTGGAGGCCGGTCACCAGTGGGGTTCCCCAGGGCTCAGTGCTGGGTCCAGTTCTGTTTAACATCTTTATCAATGACCTGGATGAGGGGATTGAATGTATCCTCAGTAAATTTGCGGACGACACCAAGCTGGGAGGCTGTGTCGATCTGCTCGAGGCTAGGGAGGCCCTTCAGAGGGATTTGAACAGACTGGATCGTTGGGCTGAGGCCAATGGCATGAGCTTTAATAAGGCCAAGTGCAGAGTCCTTCACTTGGGGTATAAAAACCCCAAGCATCGCTATAGGCTCGGGGAAGAGTGGCTGGAGAGCTGCCTGGCGGAGAAGGACCTGGGGGTGTTGGTTGACTACCGGCTTGATATGAGCCAGCAGTGTGCCCAGGTGGCCAAAAAGGCCAATGGGATACTGGCGTGTATCAAGAATAGTGTGATCAGCAGGAGCAGGGAAGTGATCCTGCCCCTGTACTCGGCACTGGTGAGGCCGCACCTGGAATATTGTGTCCAGTTTTGGGCCCCTCGCTTTAAGAGAGATATTGAGCTCCTGGAGCGGGTCCAAAGAAGGGCAACTAAACTGGTCAAGGGGCTGGAAAATAAAACTTACGAGGAGCGGCTGAGGGAGTTGGGGCTGTTTAGCCTGGAGAAGAGGAGGCTGAGGGGAGACCTGATTACAGCCTATAAATACTTGAGAAAAGATGGTGGGGAGGTAGGGGAAGGGCTCTTTACATTAGTGATGGGTGATAGAACAAGAGGAAATGGGCATAAGCTTAGTCAGGGGAGATTCAGGTTGGATGTTAGGAAGTATTTCTTCTCTGAAAGGGTTGTCAGCCACTGGAATAAGCTGCCCAGGGAGGTGGTTGAGTCCCCATCCCTGGATGTGTTTAAGAATAGGGTGGATGAGCTACTTGAGGATATGGTTTAATGGGGATTAGGGATGGTTGGACTCGATGATCTCTAAGGTCTTTTCCAACCTAGAAATCTATGAATCTATGAAATCTATGAATCTATGGGGAGAGGACGGAGTACCTCACAGGCAGCCTAATCGGCTTGGATCAGCGAGAACAGCCACTGGCTTTCTAGGGGGGTTTTCTGTCCTTCCCTTTATCACTGCAGATCTCAGGGCCCTTTCTGAGAATCCATCTAATACTGGGGAGGGAATTTCTCTCCACCCTCTCTCCCGTGCTCAGCATCTCCCTTGCAACTTCTTCCAAGACCCTTCGGTTTGATTTCCAAGTTCTGACACAGCCATTAGTTACAAAAAGCGATTAGTTTGGTTGTTGTCGTTAAGCCATTTTTTAAATGGCTCCAGGCAGCATTAGAGAACAAAGAAACAAAATACCCATGAAAAGAGTTAATCACAAATTACTAATTATTTCCCCCCCTCCCTTTGCACTCTTTCCTCCCCAAATCATGAAATATTATCCCCATGAAGAAAGGAAAAGGTCTGTCAGTTCGTGAGCCCTTCACGGATTTTATACACCTAATTCATCAAACGAGAAACACTTCCTGATTGTCCGGGATTATTTTGAGAGGTGAGCTCATGACCCCCCGACCCTGCTGCCGAGAGCCACGGCGAAGGGCGAAGGCTCTGATTTATGTGTCCCGAGATGTGGCCCCAAGCTACGAGGTGGGGAACAGTGGAGCCTTGCCGGCTCAAGGAACGAGCCCTGATATCCCGGTGAGGGGCAGCCACGGAGCCGGGCCCTTCATGTTGAGAGATCCCATGACTCCAAGTGTTTCTGAACCTATTTGGATTTTATGGGGCTGCTGATTTCAAACAGGCCGAGCGCTTTGAACAAGGCACTGTGCATGCCATTTGGGATTCTGTATTTATTTACGGCAAGGTCTTTTATTCCTCTTTCCAACCGGAACGTACGTGCCACAAGACAGGTCTTTAGCTCAAAAGAGCACAATCAGAGGGGCAATCTGGAAGACACAGGAGTCTGGGCTCCCACAAATTTTACTCAAAAGGAAAATTTGAGTGTGATGAGAGCTGAGCAGTCCAAGCCACAGACACTTGTTGCTTCCAGGTCTAGATCCACTGGGACCTCCTTGTTAAATCTCCCCAGTTTGCTCAGAGCAGAGGTGGCCAGTCTGAGGAAAGCACTATTGAAAATAATGACTCTTGCAGATGCCCAATTCCCTGCTTGCCCTGTTCTCCCAGTCCCATAGTACTGAGCATCTGTGGTTCCACCAGAAACAGAATTTTGGCTGTGGCAGGGCAGAAACTACCGGTGGGGAATCTGGATGCATAAAACCTCTGTTTCAGATCACCATACCCCTCTGTCACCCTTCCTCTCCGGCCATCAGCAAAACAAAAGTGTCCATGTACCCAAACCCACACCAGAGCATCTCTCTCAGCCTTGAAGACACTCAGCGTTCAGCTGCAGATTCATCTAAATACCAAAGGTGTAAAACAGGTAAAACTAAAATCTAACATCTCCAAGAGATTTGACTTCCAAATCTGTACCAGCAGCCAAGACAAAGCAGAAGGCAGCGGTAATGCTGGGACCCCTCTGCGGTAGAAGGCTTGAACATACCTGCTGGCTGGCAGATACGTAAATCTCTACCTCCCGGTATTTTTGCAGCTTTTAGGGATGGCTCCAACCGCAGAAACAGTCTGAACTGCACCAACATCACTTCAACGGGCTCAGAATTTGCCCTTTGCATGGTTGAAACCCTTTGACCTTTTCTGTATGCGTTCAGAAGCACATCCTATTTTGCGTGAAAATGAAGCTATTTGTCTAACTAAGATAAATAAATAAACCCCGGTCTCCTAGATCTGGGAGGGGAGTTTGAGAGAAGCATGCTCCTGGGCTAACCGTTGTTTTTCCCAGGACAGAAAAAGCCCATCCTCTGTGCCTAAAAGCTGAAAATGATGCAAAAGGGGACCATAAGGGAGCATGAAAATGCATTTGAATCAATACGATAAAGTTAACAGGATCAGGAATAAATAGAATGAATGAAATAAGATAAAAACGCCAGAGGAGATGCTAGACTCAGCATCGCCTCTGGGATCAGTGCTGAAAGAGCAGCAGGACCAAGTTCATCCTGGGTGTAATTCTCTTGGCCATTTCCTCCTGGCATTTGAAAGCTTGGTGGATTTAGGAGCTTTGGGTGGGATTTTTCTTCTCCCTGTCAATGATGTCTGATTTCAAATAATGCGTGAGATGCTTGGGTTTGCTCCACGCCCGCCTGGCACAGCTTAAGGTCTGGCTTCTATAAATGGCAGCTTTCCATGACCCAGCAGCGCTGATCTGGCTACCAGGACATCCAGAAAGGTGCCTACATGTGAATTTGGGTGATGAATTTAAAGCAGCCATGTTTGCAAATGAGTTTTGATGTTTATGTAACAGACTCCATCCCGATTCAACAAGCATGCTGACAGCCAGGCTTCACTCCAAGCATGTGTTTAAATCTCTTTGGCTTTCAAGGAGTTTATGCTTATGCTTTAAGTAAAGCAGGTGCTTTTTGGATTGAGTCCTGCATCCTTTTAACAGATGCACCGTCTTCCCATGGTCCCTCAAAGACAACAGTGAGAGATTTTAGAAGAGATAACTCGGGTATTTGCTGGTTGTTTTTCTCAACAGCTGCCTGCTATGTAGCACAGCAGGGCACTTCAGCGGCTCCTGACGCACCTGGCTCCCACACAGCCCTTCCTACAACAAAAAAATTACAAAAAGAAGGAAAAAAAAATGTTGAAAAGCATGTTTTCTCCTTACTGATTCCCAAGGCGCCTCGTGAGCAGGTGTGAGTTCTGCATCTCAGCAAAACCACAGACCTAATTCATATCCCGTTTTATCAAAGAGGAAAGGGAGCCCTTCAGAAACCAGCAGTCTCACGTCAATCCCGTAAATTATTGGGCAAGAGGAGGGTCCCTGGGTACCCCAGCTCCTGGAGCACCCTCCTGGATGCCTGCTGGGATCCCCGCGCTGGAACACGACCCTGCAGCTCGCATTCCCGTCCTTGCAAAAACAGCCAGAAGAGGCTCCTGCAACAAAGCTGCATCAAACACGTTGTTTGAAAGGTGACCCCCCCCTCGGAGGGGGCAGAGCCCCTTAGCCCCACGTCTGGGCATGCTACTAATTCATGATGCCGCTCAGGGACCAGTCCTTCATCCCACCACCTTGGCTTTCCCACCCAACTCCTGATCCAAGGCCGAATTTTGCTTAGCTTAGGAGACTTGATGAGTGCATTGCCCCAGGCAAGATGGCTGCGGGCCAACAGCTAAAATTGCTGCTTGTCATCATCTCCTTTGTCCAGGCTGTGGGCTGGCATGACCTGTCACCTCCGCTCCTTTTAAGATCCTTTTACACCCAGCCTTTGAAGGGCTGACTGACAGCAGGACCTTGATCTTCCTTTTCGTCCTCTTCCTTCTGTTTCTCTCCCTTTCCTTTGCCACCTGCTCTAGTTATCTCCCCCCTGTGCCTTTTCGGAGTCTTTTTCACCTTTCCCTACTGTCCCCTTTCTTCCTCCACAGATCCTCTTCCTATCATCCTGGGTGGCCAATAGACTCCCAAAATAGCCCTGCTGTGGGTTAGGGTGCTCATCTGAATGACCACCATGCCGCTCCAAGGAGGGGCAGGTTCTGGTGTGGCATGGTGTGCTGGTGAGCTTGGGTCTCAGTGCAGGGGACCCAGCTGGGGCCACGTCGTGCCCGGGGAACAGCCAGCCCAGGGGGAACTGTTTCAGCATCCTCCCCAAGAAAGGCCGATCTCCTCATGCTGTGGGGCAAGCAGATCTGCGGACCTCACAAGTATCATGTAGCCTTACCAGAAAGGGGTGATCAAAAGAACCCCTCTGGCCCGGCACCGGGCTGTGCCATGGGCTCCCTCTGCAGCAGGCTGTCCCCGCAGTCAGGTGGCCAGTGCAGCCCGGAGCACTCTGCCAGCACAAGCAATTCCTCCCAGGTCAAGGACCTAACACGGTGCGGGGTGTCAGTTACACCCAGACATGGATGGCACAAGCTGAGGGGGTTTAACATCTCAGTGAGCTGGACCCCTTCCCGAGGAGAACAGAGCTCCTGAGCTCAGCTGGCTACTGGGAGCAGGGGTGAGGGAAAACAGCAAAGCGACAATGCCCTGATGCCCAATGCCCTGGGCTGTGGCACAGGCAGATCCCGGTGCCAGGGCTGTCCTCTGCCTCAGCCCTTGGAGGATGGTCCTCCTGCCAGGAAGGTGCAAATTTTGCAAGAGGGAGATGCTTTTCCTAAGACAGTAACTTTGATGTTGCCTGCATCCGTGAACTCCAGACTCCATCCCTTCAGGAGTGCCTGTTGGATTTGAATCAAGTGCTGCTGGCACGCAAGGGTGACTCATACCAGGGCATCGTGCACAGTAGTGGCCTTCTGCAGATGGGTGACCAGTGCCCCGCAGCAAGGACAGCACCCAAACTTTGCCCTGCTGCCTCGCCAGACTGCACCTTGTGGTGGGGAAGCCCTCCAGCCTTAGGAAGTTTATTTTCCAAAAGAAGCAGAGCCTTGGCGTGCACACTCTCACACGTGAGAGAGACGTGGGGCCGGAGGCCAGGCTGGGATCCAGTCCTCACCATGGCAGAGTCCTGCCTCAGCCATCTCCAGACAGGCTGGCTCTGACCTGTCCTGGGCTCTGACCCCAGACACAGGGCTTGAGCTTGTCTGATGTGGATGGTTTGAAAGAGGGAGATGCTGCTTCCTAGAGCTCTTGAAAGGGGTGGAAGCCAAAAATGTGCCCACCCAGCTGCACCACGCTGCTGACCCTTCAAAGCTCAGCGCATCTGAGCACCTCCTGTGCAGGTCTGCACATGCCAGATCTGGCGCACCGGGGGGTCGGGAAGGGAATCCAGGCATAGTGATCTGTTATTACACATCCAGTACAAACAAAGCTCAAGGCTTGCGCTGTTGTCGTCTCCCAGAGTGGGGAGATGGACATCAGCAGGCCCTATCAGTGTCAGCAGGTCGCCCTCCATCCAGTTAGAAATGAGTTGTTACACTGAGAATAATTGACCCTTAATGCCAGCTGCAGGGACCAGAGCATGCATTGCCACAAGGTTATGCTCCTTCCAATCCATCTGCTGTCCCTGTGTCGAGCTCGGATGTCTTTCCCTCTTCCCCAGCCCCCAGCCCTCCTCTCAGCTTTCAGAGCCACCCTGGCTCCCAGGATATGCGTTTAGCCTTTCCCTTCTCCCACCACCTCTGCTGCTCCACAAAGATGAGCGAGATCAGGGGCAGGTGATACGTCACCACCAGTCCCTCTGCAATCCAAAAGGGACTTGGGACGAGGCTTAGCTACCCAATATCCATCAGCTAGTGGGGACATCAGCCATGTTAACGTCACAAAGGTGACGTTCTTACTTCATCTGAGCTATGGCTCTGGTGAAAGCACTGAGACCAGCATTTTCAGTGAGGGTTACTGACAGTGATGGGGGGATGCTATTGCACTTCAAGAGTCCTTGTCACATGGGAGCCTCAGCAGGCTGGGAAATTTGGGTTCTCTCTGTCCTAAGTCTCTCCAGAAGGAGCTGTCCCATTCAAACAATTCAGCCATGTGGTTTGGTGAAGGTAAACAGCAAATGGTACATTGTGGTATATATACAGTGGTATAATATGTGCAACGTATATATACAGTACGTATATATATACACAGTGCGTGCGTATACAGTGGTAAAATGGGCTGGAGGAAAGTGATTCCTTTCCTTGCCTTTGATCTGCTCACTGGCCTTGGCAGGGTCACTTCCCACCCCTGTGCCTCTATTTCTCCTCTGGCTTTCTGCCTTGCGCATGCCGTCTGCAGCCTCCTGCAAGAGAACCAAGAGTAACAGGGACTGGTTTGGGCTGGGATATCTGGTGCCTCAGGATGAGCAATAGCCATGGTCGTTGCTGCACACTCAGATTTTCCCCCAGCCTACAGGCACTGAATCTCTCCCTGCCCACCTGCGTCCACCCAACGTAGGTTGGATGCTGTGCCCATGCAGGGCCTCAATAGGCCTCAGCTTGAGGCTGGTAGATGCTTTTGTGGATCTCTGAGCATGGACTTGGTAGTGGACATGGAAAGCCATAGCAAAGAGGTGGAGGCGGGACGGGCAGATGAAAAGCAGCTGCAGCTGGGGTGCAGCATGGCAAACAGCCGTCTCCCTCAGCAATGTCTGTTTGAAGCTTTCAGGGAAGGGAAGTCACAAAGCTGGGAAAGGGAGGGAACTGGGAAGCAATACTGGAGAAGGAGCTCAAGGCCAGGTTGGCAGCGCCGGGTGGCAAGCCGGGCAGGTGTGCGGTCCAGGCCTTTGCAGGTGCAGGGCTGTGCAGTCGATGCGTCTGCCACACTCGCCTCCAAGCTCCCACCCTCCAGCTGTCTGGTATGCCGGTCCCGTCTTCCCATGTCTCTGCTGCCTTTTTATCCTCAGTGCCTTCACACGATGGGAACAGCAATGCACTGTCATTTCCACTGGCACCAGTGGCACGGCAGGCACGGGGCAGCCAGGCCACCAGCGCGGGGAGGGCTTCAGTCTGGTAGGGAGAGGGGTAGCAGGACCAGGACCAGGACCAGCCCCAGCCAGGGGTAAGCCTGGGGCACAGCACGCTGCAAAATTGATGGCGACCTGCTGCAGCAAAAGAAGGAAAGGCTGATATACGCCCCTGCCATCTTCTCGCTGCTTGGTTCCAGCAGAGCTAAAGTGCTGGTTTTGCCTGTACTGGGCCCATTGTGGTGCAAGATCCTGCCAAAGTGTGAGAGGGATGTGCGGTGGAAAGCGTATCAGGGGTGGTATTGTCTACACGCAAATGCTCAACTTTATGTACTTTTAACTAGAGGTGTAACAGATGGTTGCATTTCAGTCCAAGCAGCGGAGAGCCATGCCCATTCCGGCTGGAGCCAATCAATCCCGCAACTCTGGGGAAAACGACAAGCTGGGTTTGGAAGCGCGGCTGCCAGCAATCCAGAGGAAGGCTTTGCACAGGCGAACATGGGCCGCTGCCATGCAAAACCAGGGAAACGGGATTAAAAAGACATCGAGGCAGACAGCAGAGCATGGCGCCGCAGGTCTTCCCCCGAGCAAATGGTGGGAGAGACAGCGAGCAGCCAGGGCTCAGCCTCCCACCGGCAGCCTGCTCCTGCGTGCTGGCACAGAGAGGGGAAGGGAAAGGGGGTCGCTGGGGAGGGGACAGAAGTTTTGTGGGGATGAGGAGAAGGCTGTTCACACGCAGCGGTGCCAGGGGAAGAGGCTGCCTGTGATGCTCTGCCCCATCCCCTCACCTGTCTCCGCACCCCACAGTTCTGTTGCTGCGTGGGATGGGGACTGTCCCCCACTGTCATGGCTCCTGCTCTTCACAGCCCCATGTCCAAGGCAACATCCCTCCTCTGAGCTCAGGTACCAGCAGGTTTGGGCACGTGGGTCTGCAAACCCCAGCCAGCTCTGCTCCATGGCAGGGCCCAGGGCACCACACTGGCAGAAGGAAGAGCCCTGCGGTGGGGAGACAGTCTCCCCCAGCACAGCCCACACAGGGAGACCCATATGGACAGGGATGAGGCAGGTCCCACATCAGGCCCTGCAAAGGAGATTTGCCATTAGTTTCTGGGGACGTTTTGGATTGATGGAAGGTAATAAGGAAGTGTAGGGGTGTCTGAGTCGGGCTAATTCAGGGGTGCAGCTTAAGGTCTGGAGTATAAGGAGGTGGGTGATGGAGAAAGATCATCCCATTGATGGTTATGGGAAACTGAGCTGGGAGATTACAGGCAGGAGAAGTTTTTAACACAACAGCTTTCAAGATAACAAAGAGCAGAGGGAAACAAGCATCATCATCACCTCTCTGTTTCTCAGGCTCCTCACCACCTAAAGCAATGACAGGTGTTTGCTTACTCACTGGGTAATGTGCTGTATTTCCCACAAATCCTAAGAGGACCAATATATTCTTATGGTGTAAGGAGCTGGATAAGCACACAGGTTCTGATAGCCCTTCCAGGCACACATTGTGGGGTGAAATGTCTGTGTCACACCTTCCCTGAGCATCTCCCCAAACCACATGGGTATTTCTGCCTTCAAGGCATCCAGATTTGCTCCCTAAATAGTTCACCCTTGAGCAACAAGGATCACTTGAAACACAGCTTTGTCCTTTTTTCTCAAACACAGGTTTATACTGAGAAAGCAGAATAGACAGACCAACAGAGGCAAAATTTCCCTGTGTCCCTCACCTCCTGCCAGTGAACCTGCAAGTCTGAAGCACCGTGGGAGCAGATACAGCCAGAAGAAGCCAGCAGACAAGCCTGCAGTTTGTTTGTGAGGTGCTCAGCAGACACTGAGGGTTTGGGAGATGCCCCTTGGGATGAAGCCTTGGAGGCTGCGCGTTACAGCAGTGCAGAGCATCAGATCAGGAACTGCAATGGGAGGTCACAAGGAAGAAAGTGATTCTGTTTAATGGCTTCTGGAGACTGAGGGATTTTGGAAAATCACTAGAATTGTGGATCTTGCCAGGAAACTCATCCTCCATTTCAGTGCTGTCAACACCAAGCAGCCAAAAAAAATGGGAAGTAGGTTCAAAATCATGAGAGAATGCTTAAACCAATGAAAAAAAAGTGCAGTTTATCCATGTCCCTTGCCCTGGGTGGTTTGTCCATAACATCTGCTCATCTTCAAGGGTACCTCTGTCACCACAAAACTCAGGTGAGAAAACCCACATGTGAAAGCTGCCCCCAAGGTTTTGAGTGAAACATTAAAAATTTGCAAAAATCCAGTGAAGCAATGAGACTGGGTGACCTGAGTCTGCCCAGCAGGGCAACAGGCAGCCATAGGGCTTAAGTCCTAGAGGACTGTTTAGAGGGAGATGTCTGCACCAAGGACATTTTGATCCCTGCCCATCACTGCCACCATTCACCAGTTCAAAAGTTGCACGCATATGAGTGAGGCAGAAATGCATTCCAGTGAGCCGGCAGGGAGCCGGCAGACAGTCTTCTGCAGTTAAAATGAAGTATTTCAAGCAGATCTGGCTCTTTCCTCCCTCCTATCACATAGCAAAAGCCTGAGGATGTCTGTCCAGAGGCTTCCACCCCAGCCTGGCTTGGCTGGTGCCCCTGACGGTGACATCAAGCCTCTCACATCAACCCATAGTGCTGGGGGGTTTAACCTGTTTCAAAGACCCTTCCTCCCTCCCCTCTGCACCTTCTCATTCTCTCTCGTAGTCACGTTCCCAGGTACCTCTCAGCAGATGTTTATGATGTTTTTGTAAAACATTTCCACTTTCTGGAGCTTACTACGTCTCGCAGGTGCTCTTGTTTGGGGAATTCAGTGTCATGAAATGACTGCTCTGACAGCAGACATCTTCTCCAGCTCTTCTCCCTATCCAACAGATCCAGAGACATAAAAAAAAAAAAAACCTTGAGGACGCTGAGAACACTTGGCCTTACACTTCTGCTATAACCATTATGATTCCCAAGGCATGATAATTTCATAGCAGGGCCCAAAAGTCCCTCGGATTCTTCATTTGCATCCAGATTCCTTGGATGTTTCATTTTACAATAGCAAAGCCCTCCTGGCCCTGGGAACGTGGAATACCCAAAGGCACCAAAACCTGAGTGGGCAAAGGAACAAACCCAGAGCATTGCAACGTGATGGGGCCAGGATGAGGACATTCTCTGGCCCTAGCGGTGCTGCCAGTGGATGCTCTCCACCTTTGTTCAATGCACTGGTGCCCACCTTAGGTCTATCCCAAGAGAGTAAGCGTGAGCCTCAAGATCCTGGTTTGCTTTGCCCTGACTCCTCAGGAAACTCTGGAGATTTTGTCCAACTGGGATGAGGTTCCTGCCCCGCTGTTTCTGTTTCAACCCTGCAGCTACCCTTCACTTCCACAGCTGCCTTCCCCCATATATCAGCCAACCCCATGCTTCAGCCATGCGTCTTCCTCCAATTCATTGTGATGGCCAAACATCTTCCCCAGATGTTTGCCCAACCAGGGACACCACAAAGCTCCCCACTGCCCACTACACCATGAACATCATTGTCTCTCTGAGGTGCCTCTTGGTTTTCCTCAGTCTCCTCCATCAGCTGCTCAGTCCTGAATAATTCACCTCTCCCACGGTTAGCTCTGTGTTTCCAGGCTGACAAGCTTTACCAAGGACTATGGATGTCTGTGCTGTCAGACAGGCTGAGGAGTGGGTGAACAGGGATTAACTGTGCATCGCCTCTTCCTGAACAAGTGCAAGCGGACGTGGAGTTATCAGGTGACAGATTCATAACAAATGAAAGGAAGATCTTATCTGCATAGCTTGTAGATCAGCCGTGAAACTCATTGCCCCAGGATATCGTGGATGCCAAAAGATTATATGGGTTGAACAAGTGGTTAGACACGTTCATGGAAGAACAATCTATCTGGGGCTATAAAACACAAAGGTATCACTTCTGGCTCAGGACTCTCTGAACCACAAATTGCCGGAGGCTGGGAAAGTATCCTGGGGAAGAATGCCATGTACTTGTTAATGTTTGTATTATAATAATATAATGTAATACTGTAATGAAAATAATATACAATTGGGTCTTTTGCGCTCTCTCGGGACATCCATCACCAGCCAGCAGTGGAGCCAGGCTACAGGGCTAGGTAGACCTTCATTAGATCCTATATGGCCTTCCTCAGCCTTCTCATATATGGTGACAGCATAGAACCGCACTGGGCTGACTGCCATTAGCACTCCTGCAAGCACACCACCGAACTGCCTTGATGCTCTTCAAAGAAGACAGGCATGGATAAAGCCTCTGATTCTGAGAGGGTTCATGAACCTAAATCTGCATTTCAAACCCTTGTCTGTGTTAGAGAGAAGTGTGATGTTAAGCCGTTTGACCGAGTTCTGGTTCTAAAACCAAACATGTTCATCTGAGTCAGTGTTGTCCTGGGTGTGGATGTCTGCATCTTTCCTAGAAAGTTATTGATTAGAGAAAGACCTTCATCTGAAAATAGCTTTTTGTTTCTCAAGAATAGATTCTTTTCCATTGCTCATTTCCTCTCACCTGATCCAATAATGTTGACTTTTCGTCACTGTTTGGCATGATCCCATCAGCGCTCCCAGAAGCAGCACCATGTCCTGTGCTCTTGGTCCGTGGAGAATCATTCCTGTTCCCAGCACAGCCAAGTGCTGTGACACGCAGGTCTCAGACGCTGCCTTGCTCAATCTCCATGAGCAATTATAGGCCCTCTGTCCCCCCTCCATACGCTTGTAAAGCAGAACGAGCCCATCTTACTGCATGCAGGCATTTTTGGGACTGAACCAACAGCTCTGGGGCAGGAGAGCATCATGGGTTTGACAGAAGCTGGTCCTGGTTCAGGTAGCAACCCTGACTGCTTTCCCATCGGTGTGCTGCCCCCATCACCTTCACACCTACCTCTGCCAAAACTCTCACATGGAAAAACAACCTGTGGATGGAGAACAGACCTGACCTCTCCATTACCAGGGAAAAGTTTTGGGCAGAAAAAGCAAAATTTCTTTTCCATTAAAATATAACAAATCATAAAAGCAGAGAAGAACAATGCTGGAAATATGCTAAGTAAGCAGAAATCTGGCTAAACAGAAGTTTTCCATGAGGCATCAGGAAATCTCTGAATTACCATGAGTGCCTTATTTAGTGGTGTGTGTGCTTTTTGTCCACACAAGTTCCAGTCACTGCAGCCATCAAACATTTTTTAATAGGAGCATTAACTTAAGAATAGCTAACAGTAATATTCCTAGCTGTGTGGAAACAGCATTTTATTAAATGCTTCACACAGATTTTGTATAATAAAGATGAATATATTATATCCTCTGCCTCCCCCAGAGTGAAACAACAATAGGAAAATAAAAAAAAAAAGCCAATAAAGTGAAACATAAATAGAACATAATGGGACTAGTAGTGAACTGAACTGACTATATAACATCTGCTATTGTTTGCCTGGCAAACACAAACAAGGGGAGAAACCAAGAAAGATTTGAATGGCCCTAACCTCTTTCCCCTCTGCTGCAAGAAAGCAGCACTGGTATCCCAGGCAGATCTGTTTCAGAGCTGATGGAACAGTACAAGGCACAAGTTACGAATTTGTCCTTATACAAATGTGTCAAATTCCCTTGGCTTCCATGCATAGAGCAGTTTTCCAAGCCTTTTGATGCCAACCAGTTTATGTGTGAAAATATTCCTGGGTCTGGAGAGTTCTCAATGTAAACATTCATTCATTTAAAATCTCAAATTTTGCTGTGTGTTTTCCCCTCGCTATTCTCTGGTTTCTGAAGTCCAGTCATCCCATCAGCTGAGCTGAAACTAAGCCACAGGAGCCGGGCAACAAATCCTGCCAATTGAAGAGGTACAGAAAGAGACGGCATCTATGGGCAAGGCCTCAGCTGGCTCCTATATATCATAACCAGGCAGCACTTTCCCATATCCAGGACCTTGGAGAAATCAGGTGAGCAGAGGGGGGAAAAAGAGGAGAGATTTTTGCCAGGCAGTTCCTTTGCAGGTAGCGACCTGGCCAGCTCACAGGTGCTGTCAACCCAGGGCCCCGCATCTGCAAAATCCAGTCTGCGTTTGTGACTGAACGTAAATCACAGCCATTCTGATATCAAACTGGTAACAGAACTGGCTGGAAGCTGGGGGAAGGAAAGAAGAGCTAAATGCCTATAAAAGTCATTTTCTCTTTTATTTGTTATCTCGCTTGTAATGATCACACCATGTTTCCTATCTATTTTTACAGTAAGTTGTACGCTGATCTCTAGAGGCCCCTGGATGACTTATTATTAACGATGTCTTCTTATTATGGATGGTGATTTATGATCAGAATGATTCTATTTGTACTGGGTATGTTGTTCTGCTGCCAGCTCAAAGCTCTTACCATCTTCAGAGCAAAAGGTCATGTTCTTGCCGCACTACGTGCCCAGCTCTGCAACCCTGAGCCAGTGGGTTCACAGATTACACAAACACACAGGGCAAAAGGGCAAAGACCAGAGAGAAGAGCAGCCCTGGTGCACCCACAGCACCGCGATTGCTCCATAGCCATGGGGTGCATGGGCCCTCCTTCTCCTGCTGCTCAGCTTCGCTCCTCCTGACTCGCTGCCTACGTACATAATGAGGTCACCGTTTAAGGATCTGTTAACACCTCAAAAAGTCATAGCTGCTGTAATTTTTACCTTGCGTTACCAAAGAGTGTTTAACCTTGGGAAAACGAAATTGCTTTTCAATCCTGTCCTGGAGTCCATGTACTCCAAGGCCCACGGATGCTCTCTGTCTATCATAAGGGACCACCTGGAGTTTGGCAATAGGTTTGCAGGGCACAGGAGACTCTTAACAGAGGTTTCTTTGCTCAGACTGAAGGAAGCAGCAGGAGCAAGTACACAGCTTTCCAAGCAGAAAATCACGGGATTTAAAGTGCAGGAGAGAGGCTGCTCCCGCAAAGTTATCCTGTGGTTTGGGATAGACTGAAATAGCCCCTCCACGGCTGCTTTCCCACCCCTGCGGCAGCGCCGAGCCCCAGGGGCCCCCCCGGGCTCCCCCACTGCGGGGTGGGGGCTGCGGGAGCGGGGCGGTCGCGCTCGGCGGCCTCCCTCTAGCGGCTGCTGTCCCCCGGCGCCCACTGCCCCTCTCCCCCTGCCTCCCACCCCTTCGAGACTTATTTTTCCATACCTGGCCTCACAAGACTTATACCCACCTTCACCACAGGCCCTTCAATCCAGCCGCAGCCTTTCCCGAGAATGAGGGATGCCCACACAATCAGGCCCTTTTGCACACCCCAGACTGCGTATTTTCTGTTGTTTGTAGGTTTAATACCTCCCTTTCTGGATCTTGCTCACCCTCTTTAGGTCTTACTGAGGGATGCTGGTAGGTCCTCATTAAGTTGAAACACTAACGATGGTTAATGCAGAGAACCTGGCTGATTTTGTCAAATACAAGCAGAATCCAGGCTCACGTGTTGCTGCTTATTTGGCATTAGCAAAGACCCACTTTCCACATCTGTAAAAAGCAGCAGAACTAAATAGACGCTGAGGATATGTCAAGCAGAAAAAATGGGAGAAATTTTGGGGCTGTTGACTACACATGCTTTACTCAGTGGCCAGAAAAAAAGCCCAGGCAGCAAAGTTCCACTGTCACAAGCAACCATACATCAGCTGGAAAAAAGCCCTGGGTACCATGTGGGAGGACATGGGAATTTGGTGCCATAAGATGTCACAAACTGAATAAAACAGAGAAGGGAGATGGACTGGACCCCAGGATGCTCAGAGGTGGAATCACTAAAGATGAGACATTTTTGTAGTGATATTAAACCTCAGAGTTCAGAGTCCAAATCGTTTCCCAAAGAGCAGGAATTAGGGAAATGCCTAACAGGAGAGATTTTTTTCACCCCAGCCTCCTGCAAGAAGCTCTACTCTCTCTCCCTTCATTGTACCAGCATGCAGCACTGGAGACAGGGAGACAGCCTGATCCGACAGCGATCGGTACAGAAACGCTGTAAGCTGACAGCAGCTGTTACGCAGGATGGGAAATGCCAGCCACCATTACGGGATGCTAAAAGTGCTCATAGAAAGAGCCATGCCTGAATCAAGCCCGTCTGATGAATATGTCTAAGGTTCCTGGGGCAGAAAGTAGAATCAAATAAACAGAGGTGTAAAGCGTTCCGTCAGAGGTGTCTGCTGGCCATGGCCAAGCTGTTGGGGAAAGGTCACTTTTCGAGGTGGGCCCCAAGAAGGACACAGAGAGCAGCTTGGCACTGGAGAGCAGTGCAGTGGAGCTCTGTGTCCAGCAGCAAGGGCTAGGAGGGATTTGAGAATCATCTTGTGAACCCCTGCTGTGGATGGAGGCCACGAGCTCAAGAGTATAGCCTGGCCTTTGGTGAGAGAAACAGGGGAATGGAGAAGAGGAAAGCTGCAATACCCTGGCTGGGTCCGGGGGAATGTGTCTGCAGCTAAATGGTGCTGTGCTTTGGAAGGAAAAGAGCAAAAGTCATCTGAGGCCTTGCAAACTCACCTCACATGTGAGTTGAAAGACAAGTGAACTGCTGTTTGACCCTGCCTTTAGCTGCTACCACTTCATAACAGGACCCGAGAGGGACAAGGGGAACAAACACAGCAAGCCTAACATGAAGAGATGGATTTTAGGGATGTTTTTCTTTCCAGTAGCTCTTGTCTGAGCTTGGAGAGATCCTACAAGGTCAGACAGGGTAGAAGGCAAAAAAGGAGGGGTTGAAAAACAGTAACAATGAAATAAAGAAGTAAGTGGTAGGGAGGAGCAGTCTCACAACACTCAAAGTTGGAAGAGATCACAGCTAAACTCTGGCTTCGCATCTTGGTGCTACTTTTGCAAAGGGTGGAAATATTAGTTTTTAATTAATTTTCTTGCTGCAGTTGTTGGAAAGGGAGGA
Organism: Tauraco erythrolophus; assembly: GCF_009769465.1. NCBI lineage: Eukaryota > Metazoa > Chordata > Aves > Musophagiformes > Musophagidae > Tauraco > Tauraco erythrolophus. The sequence continues at coordinate 15,376,252 of NC_141473.1, read as the reverse complement.
GGGAGGGGGATCACCTTCAAAAAAAGAAATACAAATAACAGCTTTAACAGGAAACTTTTGCTGCTGTAATTTATTGGAAGGCGAAATGAGCTCCGATTACATTATCCACCCGCACTGTGCCGGCAACGCGTACTTCGGATATTGCGCTATAATCCAATGACTGCTCCTGAATTATTAACACCAAGTTGTTATTAGAAGAAGTTGCCTGGCTTATTTCCGCCATTCGCCCCCCCCACTCCCTTTATTAAGTTTCAATTGATTCCCCACACCTCCTCCTGCTCCCCAAAAATGAGCCCTCGCCTCCCTGGCTCCTTCATAGCTGCCACAAACGTTACTTGCATTTGGCAGCCTGGTGAATTATTCACGCGTGCCGGGAGCAGCGGAGATATTACAGGTCTCCAAGGAACCAGCTCAACTTCGCTGTCACAGCCCCGGGTGGCTGTGTCGTGTCCCCCTCCCACCCCATCCAACTAAGTTTTGTCGTGCCCGGAGCAAAGTCCGGAGCAAAGTTGCGGAGCAGGAGGGCATCCTGCGGGCAGCCCCTCCGCCCCACCCTGGGTCGAGGAGGTGGGCATCACCCCGGGGCTTGACATCCCCAGCCTCACGGATCCCAAAGGTGACAGTGAAACTGCCTATTTCCAGCCACCTTCGGGCTCTGCCTGCCCTCACCTCCCCTCCACCCATCCCCGCGGCCTTAGGAAGAGCTTCGGTTCCTCCCCTCCAGGCTCTTCCCTGGACCCGAGAGGGGCTGGAGGGGAGACTGTGGCTGCCCTCCGTCCCGAAACGAGAGTGACCTAGGGCATAGCCAGGATCTGAACAGAGGGTAGCGGCTGCGCTGATCCTCTCCTCCCCTCTTGCCCCTCGGCCCGGTCTTGCCTCTCCCGGGATCGAGACGGGGCAGGGAGGGCCCGGGAGCTACTAAATCTCTGCCGCCCACGGAGCCTGGCACAGCCGGGAGGCCTCAAATGCCCCCGGCCGGCTCCGTCCCGCCTCCCTGTCCTCCAGAGGTGTCCTGTGGATTGCATTTATAGAAGTATTTAATATTTAAAAAAAAAAAAAAAAAAATCAAGTTCTCGCCTTGCCTGGAGCTGAGAGAGGCACATCCCAGCTGTTCTTCCAAGGGAGCCTGCGTTCAACTAGGTTTCTTGGACAAGAAATTAGAATACTGGAGTTTAAAAGAATAAAAATACCTTCACATGCTTGTATTCTCCTTTCCCTCGCGGGAATCCCTGCAGCGACTGCAGGAGGACCCTGTACCCGGGAGAAAACCGGGAGTGTGGCTGGGAGCCAGCAGCGCTGACAGGGTCTCCAGCCCCTCCAAACCCCGGGGGAACCGCGAAAACCCGTGAGGAGTGGTGGCTCGGGAGGGTCTCCGGCCGTGCAGAGAGGGGAGAGGAAGTGCTGCCCCCCGACATTTGGGACTGGGGCAACTCCGCCGTTCTCCCCTGCCGTGGGAAAAGCTCCCCGCGGCCCCACGCAGGGGGATGAGGTGGCCGGAGGAGCCTATCCGTCCCGGGAGTTACTCTTCATTTGCGCTTTACAACGGCTTGCGGGGGAGGCAGGCTCCCCTATTTTCCTTACGCCCCGCCCGGGAGCATCCGTTTACACCGGCTCAGGGGCTCGCTTAAATTTAGGCTCATGCCCCGCTCCCGGCCCTGCGGCAAGGCGACGGGAGGCGGTCCGGGCACCGCCGTACCCAGCTCCGCTCCGCGGGGGCTTTTGGGGGAAAACAAATTGACCCCGAGGGTGGGCCGGAGATGCCCAGACCCTGCAGCTCCGCCGGCCCTGTCGTCGCTGGGTGTCGCCGGGAGGTCGTTTCCAAACGAAAAAGCCCCGGGGAAAGGCGGAGAGCCGGGCACTGCCCTACCTGCCCGCCCGGGGGAGGCTGCTCCCCGCTCCCCCGCTTCTAGCCAGGTTTCTGGGGAGGCGGATTTCGTTCCTGTCCGGCCCCGCGCCTCTGACGGAGCCCCCCCAGGGAACGGCGGCTTCTCCGCTTTTCTCTGCCGGGGAAAGGCCGGGGTTTCGCGGGAGGGTGCGCTCCAGCCTGACCGGGCCAGGCGCGCTGCCCCTGGCCCCGGCTCCCCGGCCGGGTGACGGCACTTGGGTCAGATTTATTTTTGGTGCAGTGCAGTTTTTTCCCCCGCAGGGAACCGGTTGCGAGGGGAGGAAGGAGCGGATCGTAGCTGTAAAACGACCTCCAGACATAGGCTCGACCGGGAAGTTTCTCCCCAGGTTGGCAGTGCCCCCCGGCCCCCCGACGCCCCCTCCCTAGCAGAGCCGGGAGCGGGCGGGCCCGCAGCTGAGAGCGGTTGTTTTGCAAGGGGAGCAACGACGAGCCGTTCTCGCCGTCGCGGAGACAGGGGACACCTGTGGGTACATTTTAGCGGCAGCTTTGCAAGAGAAGGCTGGAACAGGGACCTCAGACCCCGCCGCGGCTCTCCCTTCTCCGGGCTCCACGACGGGTCCCACCGGGCTCTTTCCGCCTCTTGGCACTCGCAGCCATGAATTTGGCGGGTGCTTAAAGACAAAAATAACAGTTATTTCCGAAGTTACCGGCTCACCATCCCGGCCCCGTGCGGGATGCTGTGCCAGGACCCTGCGCTCTGTTTCAGCTCGAGGGCAGGAAGTTTTGCTCGTCTCCGCGCTGCTAACAGGGAGCGGCAACGTGTTTAGACCATTTAAACTAGGCAGACATAACTGGGAGCCATGCACGGTTCAGCTATGCCGGGAAAGGAGGTGTCATTTGTACGCAGTTACTTTGGTGATCAACACTTGAATGATTTATGCCGCCTGCTTTAATTATATTCCTGTGACATTTTCCTGGACAAAAGCGGGCCGCACACAGCCAAAGCCGGGCAGCCCCGGCAGCGCCCTGCCGCTGCCTGCCGTGCCCGGGACGGCTCCCGGGGGAGGGCAGCCACGCCGACACCCCGAAATACTGCTAAAGGGGCGGCAAGGGCCTCCAAAGAGGTCACTCGTATCTGGAGTGATTTTGCCCCCCTCTTCGATTCAGGGGTAGTTTCTCAGTCAGCGGTAGTTTTCCGCTCCGTGGAGGAGGAAAGGCCGCTGTTTTACTCTCTTTTCTTCTCCGGTGAAAGGCAGGGACTCGGAGCGACACTTCCCCGACGGCTCCGGGGGACCCCCTAATCCATCCTCGAGTACAGCGAGGGGCGGCCATTCCCTCCAGCCCTGCTCCCTTCCCTGCCCCTCGGCCGGGGACCCGACCCAAACTTTTCCTGCGTGCGCCAAGAAGGGATCAGCGCCAGGTCCCCTTCAGGGTGGCAGGAGCTGGCAGAGGGGGAGAGGGGGGGGCGGGTTTGAAGCTCTTCGGATGAGGGTAATTTTCCCCAAACTACCCCAAAGCTGCGAGACACGACCCGCAGCTGCCTCTCGGCGGGACGGGCAGAAGAAGAGCACGGCGGGATGCGAAGTTCCGTGGCTGCGGCCGGAGCAGGCCCCCGGCTGCCCCCGGTGTCTCCTTGCTCCCCGGGGCCCTCCGAGGACTCGGAGATGCGACGGACCTGCCGTGGGGCACCGAAGGTCCCTAATTCGGGGCTGGGTGCCAAGCGGGCTGCCAAAAAAAAAAAAAAAAAAAAAAAATTTCCAGGGCTGCGGAGGGGGAATGCTGAGCCCTTCCCCTAAGCCAGGGCAGGGGCAAATCACCCTTTCCCTCTTCTGAATTTTGGCCACACCCGGAGGGCAGAGAGGGATTCGTTTGCGGGGAGCGAGTTGCAGAGACCGCGAAGGCAAAGTGAGCACAGGGGAAACAAAACCAAATCCACCAAAGGCGCCAATAAGCAGCCGAGAGCACAGCGGAGAGGGGTCGGTCGGACCCCGCTGGGACAGCCAGAGATCACCCGGGGGGCTCGGGATTTGTCCCCTTCCCTCTCAGCCACCCCCTTTCTCTGTGAGGTGCTATTTGGGGGGGCTTTGGGCACAAGGGCAGGCGGCAGGCCTGGAGCCGCCGGGCTGAGCTACTCATGCAAAGCCTGAACCCGGCTATCCCCTGGCAGACGGCAGTCAAGGCAAACGAAAAGGGTTTCTCTGTATGGAGGAGCCTGTCCTGAGGCTGCTGCCCGCCCCCCTGGGCTCTGCCCCTACTAGGGAGCCAAAAAAAAAGCGGGGTGCATTTAAAGCTCTGTCCCTCTGCGCAGACAGGGAAGGGAAGATGCGGGTTGGGGGGATAACAGAAGATCCTGAACGGTTTGCGGGGCTTTGCTGCGGCTGACAGTTTTGCCCCTGCCCTGACCGGAGTGGGCTGCGCTGGAGGTTGGGGGCGCAAGTTGCGCCCTGGTTCTCCGCTCCGCTGCGCGGGGAAGGCGGGCCGGGCTGCAGCCCGGGGCCGGCGGCGCCTCGGCGCATCCCAAGCGCCGGCCAGCCCGCCAGAACTCTCACCTGGGAACGAGATTATTTTTTTTTTCCTCTCTCTTTTTTTTTAAAAAATCTTATTTCTGTAATTATAACACCAGCATCCCCGTCTGAGTTCTCAATAAAACCCGGTTCCTGACATAAGACGCCACGCTGGAAAATAATGCAAGGGGACACAAGGGAGAGGAGGAAAGTCTCTAATTGGTTAAAATATGTTTAAATCACTTCATAAAACCCAAGCAAAGCGAAGCAAATAATCCACCTAGCAAAGCAAAGAAGCCGGGCGATTTAGAATCAGTGTAATTCGCTCCCCCCCGACCGGCTCCCCCCAGCTCCTCGCAGTATTTGATATGATGAATAACCCAATATAGGCCTTTAAAAATAGGTCACTGCATAAAGAGACTCCCAGAGAGCTATAAAAAATGGGAAGAGGGCGCTTTAAGGAGAGGAGCCATTTGCTTCTTTTGTGCTTGTTTGGTACCTAGCGGCCTGGGAGCAGCCAGCCGCCCTCCTCCTGCCAGTCAAGGTGAGGAGGGAAAGTTAGGGCCGGAGCCGGTCCCGGGCTCCCCTCCTGCCCCGCCGCCCCGCGGTGCGCCCGGCGGCCCCGGCCCGCCCCGGCCAGCCCCGGCCCGGCCCGGGGGCCGCGGTCCGGCCGCCCCGCGGGGAGCGTGGGGGGTGCCCCTGCGCAGGATGGGGGACAGGCAGCTCACTCCCCGGCTCCGGGCTTTGGCTCCGGCCCTGCGCAGCGGCGACACCGAATCGGGTTGGTGGCCCCGGTAAAAATTGTAAGGAGCGGTTCTGACCCCGCCAACGGCGGCGTCGGACCGGGCTGGGTTTGCCCCGAGGGTAGGGGGCGCAGCAAGCCCCGCCGCCGCTGCCCCCCTCCAGAGCCGCCCCCAGGCTGGCAGCAAAAGGCCTCAGACTGGAAATCGGCCCTCTCCGGCCCCGACACGGCGCTCTGCTGGGCGGCTGAGCCCGGCCGCCGCCTGCCCCTTCTCCCCGCGCTGCCCCGGTCGGGATCATTCGCCACCCCCGGCGCCAACGGAGCCGAAGAAGCCGCCGACATCCCGGGAGCGATCCCGGCTCGCTCCCTGCCGCGCAGCCCCTCCGCGGGCACCCCTAGGCATCGGCACCTTCCCGGGGGGACACTGCCCCGCCGCCGAGCTGCCCCCACCCCGGCCCCCGAAGCCTGCTCCGACACAGGGGACTGGGAAAGAGGAGCACGACAAATTCGGCGGAAACATTCGGATTTTATTGGAAAGGAAAGGTCTGCCTTACCTGGAACCGGGCTCTCCCCTTCTTCCCCTCATTAAAAAATCGAACGGCTCTGGGTAGAACCGGAGAGAGACATTTTAAATAAACTAATAGCCGAAATTAACAGGAGGGAGAAATAGAAGAAAAAAAAATCTCGAGGGGAAGAAAAAAAAAAAAGATATCGCCAGATATTTTTCGTTTTGTTTTGTTTTCTCTTATTATTATTTTTCACTGTACTGTATTATCCTGATGCAATAAAGGCTGGTTGTAATGTAATTTAAAAATATATATGTCCAAACAAATAGCAGGGCCAGAATATGACAAGTGCATTCAGCATTATAATTCAACTGGGCTCCACCTCCATACCGCCTCCTAATTAATGGGTCTCCGAACTTGCAAAAGCCTGCATTGGACAGAGAGAGAGAGAGAGAGAGAGAGAGAGAGAGAGGGCGAAAAGTGTCATTGAAGATAATTGATTACCTCCCAATCAACAATAACTTGTTAGCAATAGTCAATTACCCCGTCTCTTCTCGCCTCTTTCCCCCTGGTCCGAGGTCTCCGTGCGAGGGCTGCTCTCCCCCTCTCCGAAGTCGTCTTTTTAATTTTTTCTCTTTTTTCCCTCTTTTTTTTTGAATTATTGGGGAGGGGGGTGTTTGCTTTTGGGGGAGGAGGGCAGCGAAAGTGCTGCGATTTGGAGTGTTTCTTAAAATAGCAGCTGGGAAGAGGAAGAGAGAGGAGAGAGCGAGCGAGCGGAGAGTGAGGAGAGAGAGAGAGAGAGAGAGAGAAGGGGGGAAAAAAATCCCCGACCCAAAACCCTGGGACAAGCGGTGCAGCAGGACCACCTCTCGGCGAGGGACCGACGGCAGCTCCGCTCCCGGCAGCAGCCCGCCGCCCTGCCCGCCCTGCCCGCCGCCCGACGTGGCTCTCCCCGGGAGGACCCGGGGCTCCTCCGCCGGAGTTGGAGGTGGGCTTCAACTTTTGCTCGCTGTCTCCGCCGCCGTCACCCCGCGGTCCCGCCGGGGGCTTCTCCCCGCGGCAGCGCATCCCCGTCGCGGGTGGGGAAGGCAGCCCCGCGCGGCCCGGCCCCACCATGACTTCCAAAGAAGAAGCCAAGCCCTCCTCGGGGGAAGAACGGCGGCGGAGCCCCTTGGATCACCTCCCACCGCCGGCCAACTCCAACAAGCCCCTCACTCCCTTCAGCATCGAGGACATCCTCAACAAGCCCTCGGTGCGGAGGAGTTACACCCTCTGCGGAACGGCCCACCTCCTCTCCGCCGCCGAGAAGCACCCCCCGGCCGGGCTGCCCCTCTCCGGCCGGGCGCTGCTCTCCCAAACCTCGCCCCTCTGCGCCCTGGAAGAGCTGGCCAGCAAGACCTTCAAGGGACTGGAAGTCAGCGTGCTGCAGGCGGCCGAAGGTAAGCGCCTCGCAGAGTGGGGGGATCCTCCCGCGGGTGGGTGCCCCGCTCCTCCCCACGGCCTGGTTTTCCTTCCCTCCCTCCTTCCCCCCCATCTCCCGGGGTGTAGCACGGGGCGGGACGGGGGGTCCCCCGGCGGCCGGTACCCGGCGGCATCCTCCCCTCGGCGACTCTGCCGCTTTCCCCCCCGACACCGACGGGGCAGGGGCGTGGGGTCTGGGGGGCTCGGGTTGGGGGGACATGGGGAAAGCGGCGACAATCTGGCGGCTCGTCGGCAGGCAGGGACGGGATGACGATCTTCGGGCAGCGGCAAACGCCGAAGAAGCGTCGAAAGTCGCGGACGGCCTTCACCAACCACCAGATCTACGAGCTGGAGAAGCGGTTCCTCTACCAAAAATACCTGTCACCGGCGGACCGGGACCAGATCGCCCAGCAGCTGGGGCTCACCAACGCCCAGGTCATCACCTGGTTCCAGAACCGTCGCGCCAAGCTCAAGCGAGACCTGGAGGAGATGAAGGCCGACGTGGAATCGGCCAAAAAGCTGGGCCCCAACCCCGCCGTGGACATCGTGGCCTTGGCCGAGCTGGAGCCCAGCGCCGAGGGAAGGGGCAAGGCGCGGTCCGGCTCCCCGCCGCCGCCCCCCTCCGCCGCCCGGGAGCCCGGCGCCCCGCCGCCGCCCCGCCCCACCTCGCCCCCCACGGAGCGGCCCCGCAGCCGCCGGGACAGCGAGGAGGAGGAGGAGGAGGAGGAGGAGGACGTGGAGATCGACGTGGATGACTGAGGGGCGGCCGGCGGGCCTTCCTCATCACCACCACCCCCCGCCCGCCCCGTCCCGCTCCCTCCCCCCCCCAACCCCGACAGCTCCAAATTGGCACCCCCGGCCCCCCATCCCGACCCCGGCAGCACGGCAAGGCGGCTGCTCCCCCCCGGTCGGAGCAATAAGCAATAGAACCCACCACACACACACTCTCAAATTAATTTAGGGTATAGTCGATATCCCTCCGCCTGTCACATCTTCGGAATGGTGCAATTACGGACGGCTTCTGTATAAATATTTAAACGTATATATTGGATTTTTTTTCCTTCCCCCTTCTTTTTGAGGTTTTGATTATTATTTTTTTTAATAGCTATCAGTGACGATTATTTTATCTATAAGGGAGACACGTAACCTTGAAATAAACTCTGCTTCCAACAGATGTTTGAGAAGGCAGTTGTTTTCAAAGACTTCCGAAACGAAACACTTTAGAGGAGATTTAAGTTTGACTCAAAACGGCGACGGCAAAAATTAGCCACTTTCCTTTCCTTGCATGTTTCAGATGTGCACGAAGTAATTTTTTTTTCCTTTAAAAAATATTTTTTTCTTCGCAATCTTGGGAACTTGGGGATGGGTTATAATGCAAGTTGAAAAATATATACTTTCTTTTTTTTCCTAGAGCATAGAGATTTGTCTCCAATGCAATTTCTGCCTCATTTTACCAATTAAAAGCTATTTTTACCATTTTCTGCTATTGTTGTGCTTTTATTAAAAAGCTGCCTTTCGTATTTTTGATATGAAGGTGGTAGCAAAAAAAAAAAAAAAGAAAATGAAAAAAAAATCCTAGAATTATTTTTTACTCTTTTTAGAATTTTTGCATGCTACGGAAAGAAAAAAAAAAAAAAAGGAAAAATCCCAAGATCGATACATTTAAATATTACACTATAAATTAAAAAAAAAAATGTACAGATTTAAGACCTCTTTTTGTTTTAATTGTACAAATTTTAAAAGGCCTGCTATTTAAGTTCCGATAGGGACAATGTCGCTTTATTTACTGTCTCTTAGAATTGTACAGATAGCTCTTTTTTCCAATACAATAAAATCTTTACCATTTTAATAGACTTTTAACGTCCTCCTTTGTGAAAGAGAAACCGCTCCGCCGGCCCGGGGTTACGACAGGCCTAAAAACCCCCCACGAACCCCCCATCCCGTTTGCATTTAAAGTTACTTTCACCGCGGTACCTGTGAGAAAATGATGGGGAAGGAGCACACGACCGAGAACCGTATGACTTTATTATTTTTACACTTTTTTTTTTTTTTTAAGGTTAATGCCAGGTGGAGGTTTCGCAGAGGCGGAACCCGGCGGATAACTAAGGCGGGAGGTGAGGGGAGCGCTTCCCCGGCGCGGGGGATGCGCGGCGGCGGCGGGAGCGCGGCGGGGAGAGCGGGACCATCGGCACCCCCCGCCTCCACCACCGCTGCCGCTTCCAGCAGGGCATTTCCAGCCCGAAATTAGACAGGAAAGGGGGGGCGCGGGTAGGGAAAAAAGGGGGAAAAAAAATAATCCGAGCGGAGGAGAAGTAGTTATCACCGATTTGGACAAAAGGAGCGGGGTGCGTGAGCGGGGGGAGCTACCTCCGCCAAACCTCCCGCTGCTGGGCAAAAGCCTCGCCTCTCTGGCACCTACGGGGACAGAGGAGGAAAAGGTTTTATTTCCCCCCCTTTCGCTTTCATTTGTTTTTTTTCATCCCTCTTTATTTTTTTCCCCCAAAAATTAAAGCTCTGCTGAATGTGTTTTCTCTTGGCAGCGTGACCTGCCTTTGGAGTCGAGCAACGCGTGTTTCTCCCTATTCTTTGCAAAATTTATGTGAGAAAGACAAATCTGGTGTACAGTGGCAGAGCTCAGCGGAGAAGTGGCCAGATAAGACAGGGTTGGTTTGTGGGTTGGATTTTTTTTTTCGGTCCAGTTTCTCCGAGGCTAAATAAATCTTTCTCCTCTTTGAGAATGGATGGGGTTGTAATTTTTAGCGTAAAGCATGAAAACTGGGGACAAATGAGCCCTCTTCTCTGAAGTGACAAGCGACAATGGAGCATATACAGCCTCCTGCGGTTCGCCATGCTGAAACAAGCGTGCCCCTCCGCAGCAGAGAGAAGGCGAGCGCTTGGAGACCATATGGTTTTTGAATTTTCTTCACAATTTCCAGACAATTTGATGGATTAGGTTAACCCTCCCTTCCACTGTTTAACTCCACAACAATGGGAGCAGAGCTGTTCTCCCTTCGTCGGGGCATCTGTGCGCTTCTATTCTTCTCTCTTTCTCTCTTGGTATTTGGAACAAGCCTATGAATTACAATGAAATCCACTTTTCTTTAGTATTATTTGGAAGAGTACTTGTTTTCCGCCACCTCCCGCCCCTACCCCGCCATTCCCTCTTTTTTTGTTGTTGTTTGTTTTTTGGGGTTTTGTTTTGTGTTTTATTGTGGGTTTGGTTGTTTTTTTTTTACCTCCCAGTGATAGCTTTGACTTCTGTCCAGATCTCTCGGAAAGCCTTCAATCTTGTCCTTAAGTGTTTTTATGCTAAACAGGCAAATCGTAAATGCTGAGAAACTGTGACATTTATGTGAAGATCTAGTTAAAGGGGTTTATTTGTTTTCTTTATCTGTTTGGGTTTTTTTTTTTTACATCCCCTCCCCCCCCCCCCCCCCCCCCCCCCATTCCCTCTCCTCTTCCCCCGCCTCTCCTATCCCCTCCCTCCCCCCAGTCTTTTATTCTTTTGTCTTGGAATGGATTTAATGAGGCTGCGAACACTACAATTCAATATAACCAAGAAATAAAAAAAAAAAAGGAGGGGTAGCTGGGTGTATGGAAAATAGGCCCGGAGTTAATTTGGACTTCTGAACTATCGACTTCTGTGTGCGAAGAGAAGAGATGCCGGGCCGCCTTGCACCCGCAGAAGTTTACTACACGTGGCTGAGGCGGGTTAGTAAATAAAGCCTCCTCTCGAAGATTTGCCGCGTGTTAATTTGTCTCGCTCCTATTTTCACATAGCCGGGATTTTGGTTATTTAATTTGAATACTGAAAAGCAAAAGCTTTGTCTTTTTTTTTAGCTTAAAAATGAAGCGCCGGCTTGTGCCCCTCATTTGTCATGCATTTTTAAAGATGCCGTTTCCTGGGATTACCTAGCTGGCTAGATTTATTGCTCAAAGTTTGCTCTCCCTCGAATTTTAGATGCAATTAGGAAATAGCTTTTTTTCACCCTTATTTTTAATTCGTTTTCTCTCTCTGTTTTTTTCCCGCAGCAGAAGTAGGGAGCCGGTGACAGCGCTGAATCGGGCCCTTTGGGGCTGACCCAGCCACAGCCCTTCCCAGTCGGCTCCGAGCGCTGCTGCCGGGGCCGTGCTCCGGGCGGCGGGCAGGGCCAGCACGGGACGCCTCCTGCCCTCCACAGACTCCCAAATTA